>NC_057829.1:37657500-42657500 GCF_910594005.1 Cervus elaphus
ATTTCCCTTTTCCCTGGCCTCCTTGCCAAGGCTCTTTCCACTGATCCCATTGTGGATCTTTCATTAGAACTTTCTGGTAACTGGTATCCTTGGACATCAGGGTTACCATTCTATGAGAAAGGAGATGTTCTCCATTCTAAAGCTTTTCTTGGCCTTGAATCTAGGATGGAGATATTGAGGTAAGGAAGTCTGGAAGGAAACAAATGCATCAAATGTTTAATAATTGGTAGGCCTTGGCTAGGTCATCCATTCCTATCAACTAGTGATTCTCAGGTATTCTTATGCTCTCTTTTTAATATGAAACCTCAGCACATCTAGATAACGTTCTACTCAGTCATTTTAGATCTATGGTGCTATTTAGTTCCTTTCAACCCTACAAAGGTAAGGAATCTTAATCCTGACCCAGACCCAGCACTCAACTAGTATACTGTTATCCACTGACAGACCTACTAACATTGTTATCTGCCTGGATCTCTAAATCTTACTGCTTCTAGCTGTATTCCTTCTGCCCACCTGTTGGGGCTTCTCTGAGGCCAACTGCTTGCCTGGCCTCCAGTTGCCTATTAATACTCTACTTGCTGGAACCCACATTCCACCTGCTCTCCTGGATGGTCTCCCCAGGCACCCGCTGCAGCTAAACCCTCAGCACCAGTCCCACCACACAGGCCAGTCTAGTTCCAAGCCCACCGGTCTCCCCGTCCATTGATGCCCTGCTATGGTTAAGCTTGCCATGCCTGGGTCACCTCGGCGATTCTTAAAACATTATATGCCATCGCAGACACATGATAAGATTTTTTTTTTTTTTAGGATATTCCATTTTTGATATTTAAACTGTTCCCTTTTCTCCAAATTAAGTTTTCTGGAAGGAATGATAAGCTAAAATTTGAGCATATGTTTTGAAGATTAAGGACTGACTAAAGAAAAAATGCAGCTGGTTTAATATTCCTGTCCTTCAGTCTGCTTCACACTAGAAAATGGAGGTGAAGCCAGGTTCTGAAAAATAATAAAGCCAATTACTTTGTCTGTTCCTTTGTGTGATATACTGCACCTTAAAAAAAAAAACCAAAAAAAACATAGATCAGAGAGTACAAATTGGTAGTTCTGTAGCCCTGGGTAAACCATGCTCAGATCATCAATTATGATTACAGCCTTATGTATTTGCTCTTACAGAGAGTGAGAGAGAGAGCTATGCTATGGTGAAGGGGAGCCCTAGACTCTCAGGCGGTGCCTCCTTTGCTGGTCTCAGCTCTGCCTGTTCCTAAATCCTGAGCCAGATAATATCTAATCTATCTTCAGCCCTGCCCTGGCACACATAGCCATTTAGGTTTGTAGCTGGAAGAACTTAAATTACTAAGCTGTTTTCTGGTGAGATTCATATTGAGTCCTCTTGTGGCCATCAGGCTTTTTCTTTTTTTGTCCTTGGTCCCATGAGGGTACTCCCAGGGAGACAACTGCAAACCACCCCACCACCACCCCAGGTAAACATCACAGGTAGAATAACAGGGAATTGCATATAAAGATAGTCAAGAGGCATCTGGTATTCAAGGGAAATCACAAGCAGGGCACTGAGCTTAATACAAAACACAAGTTAGGAGAGCCAAAGAAACATCATGAATAGCCTAATCTTTCCAGTATGAGAAGCCTTCACTCATCTGGAATATTATCAACTACGCAGGGTGTGGCCATGCTCCTCTGACCAGATGCCCACTCTCTTGTCTTCTACCTGAAAAGAAGCCCACTTACTACTTAATGCCAATCAAGGGTATGAGTAAGGCAGTTAGGAGGTGCCAAACGTGGGCTTTCTCTCAGCTGCCCCACTGCAGTGTTCCTGTTATTGGTGTGGTCATTTTTGGGGGGGCCCTATGTGCATCAGGCTGCTCATGTTAAAAACCCAACTGGGGCCAATCCCATATTTTGAAATTTTCCTCCGGTTGTCTGGAGCTACAATTTCCACCTTCAATCTGTTCCTTGTTTGCTTCAAGAGGTGTTAAGGATTTTAAAAAATAATCTGATAGGTTACTGATAGAGGGATTTTTCAGCAGGAGGAGACTGTCAACTTTTCTCAGGGAGCCATCTTGTTTTGAAACTTGGATTTTTCTATCATCAGTGTCCTTTTCATCTGACTTCCTGGCAGCTACCTTTGGCAACTGCAGTTAGAAACATTTCATACACTTTCTTGTATTAGAAAAAAACATATGGCCTTGATGTAAGATTGTGCTAAGATGTTCAGCAAACAACTCTCAGTCCCCAACCACAGTCCCTGACAGGCAAGATAGCTGATTTTGTACACCTGGATTGTCTCTGAGCCAAATCAGCACATCCCAGGATAACATCCTCCATATCCACATTTGTTGTCTTCCATTTTCATTTCTTAAAAATTCAGTCTTTGATTGAGTATAGGAAAATGTTAAGCACCAAGTATTATCAAAGGAAACAATGTGGAGTTTTAAAAAGAAGAGTGCCAACCTGGAGTCAGAATAACTGGTAAATGTCTGGACTCTGAATGATGAACATTTTGCCAAGCATTGCAGAGCCACAGAGATTCGATTCCCCCCCTCCCCACCCCCTGGTGAGTCAGACGGTAAAGCGTCTGCATACAATCTGGGATACCTGGATTCAATCCCAGGGTCGGGAAGATCTCCTGGAGAAGGAAATGGCAACCCACTCCAGTATTCTTGCCTGGAAAATCCCATGGATGGAGGAACGTGGTAGGCTAAAGTCCATGGGGTCGCAAAGAGTCGAACACGACTGAGAGACTTCACTTTCACTTTCCACCCACCCCACTCCTACATTTCACTCTTCACTGAGCCAGGTGATGACAGAGGCTGACTAGATTTCATAGATACAGGATTGTCCAAGTATATTAAGTTATATACCTGCTAGTTCTGTATGTCCTTGGGGAACTTCTGCAGAGAGAAAAGAGATTTGGTAGCATTTGTGATGACATTTAAAGTGGGCATTTTAAAACATCTCATCGTTTCACCAAAAAAAATAAATAAATAAAACATCTCATCGTGAGTGACAGTCTATGTCCATCTCTTTATATTGAAATGAGAGTTAGGGAGTATCTGTCTACTTCATGATGACAGATTCATGTTCAATCAATTTAGAGAAGTTGGTGCAGAAGGGAAAACTGAGATATAAAACATATGACATCTTATGACATGTCTGATCATTAATTTGTTTTTCATACACATTTTTTTAAAAAGAAGAATACTAAAGTATATAAAAGACATTTATGGATATTTACTTCATTAATACCCTATCACTGGATGCATTTAATCTCTGCTTTAACAAGTACATTTCTTTTTATATTCTACATATTTTGCCTAATCTCTGAGCTCATCCAAAATTAAAGTTATATTAGGATTTGCATTAACAAATATTTGAAATTTGAGTTGTTGCTTAGGCACTAAGTCATGTCTGACTCTTTTGTGACCCCGTGAACTATAGTCTGCCAGACTCCTCTGACTATAGGATTCCCCACGTAAGAATACTAGAGTGGGTTACCATTGCCTTCTCCAGGAGATCTTCCTGACCCAGGCATCCCAACTGTGTCTCTTGCATTGGTAGACAGATTCTTTACCACTGAGCTACCTGGGAAGCCCAAATTTGAGTTATTTTTAAGCTTTTATGTATATTATATATATATATTTATATATATATATTTAATATATATTATATATAGTCAAATATATGATGTCTGAGAAGATTGCCTCTTTTTCTTATAGCAAGAATAAGAAGATTTTTTTTAGAAGATATTTTAATATTCAGCTAGTAACAATGCATCTTATGTCAGGAAAATAGAATTTTAAATAAATATCACTGCTTAAAAACTTGGTCCCATACTTAATCCCACAATTCTCCTGTAATTGGGCCAGAAAATAAATGCAGATCAAACATTTTCATAGAATTCTCTGCTTATAATCTTAATACATCTTCATTGTATAAAATATAGAAAATAAAAGCTTTATAATAATCTACAATCCTAAGAGATAAGTTACAAATAAGCATTTTTTCTTTCAGTCTTTACTGTATGTATATATAAAAATATGGATATGATTGAATTATGTGATTGCTTGCTCTTCTTTTCCAAAGTTGTCTTTTAAATCATCTTCCCACATTAAGTTATAGTTTCAAAATCATAGATTCTTTACAGTTTTTATAAAATTCCATATAGTTATTTTAAAATTTTTGTACATATGTAAAACTATAAATAAACGAAAAAAAAAGTGAAATTCACTCAGTTGTGTCCAACTCTTTGCAATCCCATGGACTTTAGTCCACCAGGCTTCTCTGTCTAAGGAATTCTCCAGGCAAGAACACTAGATTGGGTAGCCTTTCCCTTCTCCAGGAGGTCTTCCCAACCCAGGGATAGAACCCAGGTCTCCTGCACTGCAGGCAGATTCTTAGCCACCTGAGCCACCAGGAAAGCCCATAAATATACATATGTATATGGAAATATATAGATGTATGTGGCTATATAAAGACAAAAGTAAAAATCACTCACTCTAAATCCTACAACTCAGTTATAACTATTAAAAAAAAATAGTAAACATCCTTAATACCACTCTATGCTTATTTGTACCTATCTATATTTCTATATTAAAAGTCCTGAGTTCATACTGATTTTTCCAACTCCAGTCCTAGGTCCTAGGATTCATTCTAGCCTTCCCCCATTTGCTTACTGATAACTCCTTTCTCCAACAATGAAAAGTACAGCTTTTGTTATCTATGGCACATTTACTGATGTATTTATTTTTAAAATGCACATAAAGAATTTCAGAACTGTTAGCCCATTCCTATATGAAGAACAAATTTACTAACTGGAACATGGTACTTGTGCCAATAGAGTTGGCAAACCTTTCTGTAAAGGACCAGATAGTAATTGTAGGAAACTAGTGAGAAAAAGAACAAAGACAGACTTCCCTTGTAGCTATCTCCCTCACTTCCTTCCTCGAAGTCATGCTCAGCTCAGATGGCTGTCTTTTCCTGAGCCACCTCCATAACCTGTTGAGATTACAGCCCCACTTGGGCTTTTCTGACCCTTCTTTCCCTACTTGGTTTCCTGTTGCATTTGTCACATTGACGCCTACACTGAATCCATCCACTCTAATACACATTTACGCACATGTTTTAAAATATATACTTGTAACATCTCTAAAAAGTGACTATTTCTTACAGTCAATAACAGATCATTTAATTGAGGGCTTAAATTATGTCAGCACTTGCCATCAGTAGTATTCTAGGTGTGATAAAGCAGGTTATATGATTTCCTTTCTTCTTTTGTCCACTTTTTATCTTATTCTTTTAGAATGAGAAAAGCATCAAACCAGAGTTATTAAAGAGAATATTCTATATCCTCAAATCTCAGTGGATTAACACAACAGGGGTTTATTTTTCCCTTGTGTCATTAAGGACTCTCTGTTCCATGTGGGGCTTGAGTGTCCTCAGTTAGATTCTGTACCTCTAACCAGCTTAAAATGATGAGGGTTGAAGATCACTTAAGTATATAGGAACAAGCCTGAAATTAGTGTTCATCAATTCTGCCTGGCATCTATTTCTGTGTTAATCAGATTAATAGCTGTGAGTTGAATCTTACCCCACCCCACCCCCAGCCCAGAGATATGATAGTGAAGCTCTGGAACCTGTAACTATCTATAATCTTATTTAAAAATCAGGTCTTTGCAGATGTAATCAAGTTAAGATGAGGTTATACAGGATTAGGGTGGACCGTAAATCCAGTGATTTATAGCCTCATAAGGGGACAGGTTTGGAGATACAAAGGAGACACAGAGAAGTCCATGTGATAGGAGAGGTACAGATTGGAGTTATGCAGCCACAAACCATGGAATGTCAAGGATCTCTGGAAACAGAAATGAGAAAGGACAAGGAAGGAATTTTTCGTAGAGTCTTTGGAGGGAGCATGACCCTATCAACACCTTAATTTTGGACTTGTAGCCTCTAGACCTGTAAAAGAATAACTTTCTATTACTTCACACTACCCATGCCCTAGGAAATGAATACCCCAATTTTGGTACCAAAATCTGTATCTGTCAGGGTTCGACAGAGAAACAGAACCATCAGATATATGGGGAAATAGAATATATATTATTTCAGAAGGGCTTTAGCATCCTCTATTAGATTCACTATCTCCAGCCAGTTTAAAGAGTGAGAATTGAAAAAAATCACTAAATGAGAATAATAATAATATTTAGAAATAATGTTATTAGAATTAATATTTAGAAATAATAGAAATAATAATATTTAGGAAGAATAGAAATAATAGTACTTAGAATTATAAGAAATAGACAAACAGAACCAGGAGATATATATGATTATATACTTATTTATAATATCATATAATTAGTCATTTCTAATTTATATATTTCAATTTCAATTTAAATTACATTTCTAATATAAAGTGAAGTCACTCAGTAATGTCCGATTCTCTGTGACCCATGGACTGTAGTCGGCTAGGCTCCTCCATCCATAGGATTTTCCTGGCAAGAATACTGGAGTGGGTTGCCATTTCCTCCTCCAGGTGATCTTCCTGACCCAGGGATCAAACCTGGGTCTCCCACATCACAGGCAGACTCTTTACTGTCTGAGCCACCAGGGAATCCCTTTTAATTTATATATATTCTTTTTTTTGAGATTTATTTTAGGAAATTGGTTCATGTGACTGTGGGGACTGGCAAGTCTGAAATCTGTAGGGCAGGCTGGCAGATGGGAAATTCAGGCAGGAACTGATGCTAGAGCCTTGAGGAAGAATTTTTGATTTTGTAGAAAATCTGTTTTTGCCCTTAAGGCTGTCAGCCAACCTTGGGATAAGGCTCATCCACCTTACTGAGGATAATCTTCTTTATGTAAGGCCAGCTAATTGCAGATGTTAACCACCACATCTACAAGATAACATTCAAACATGTAGATTAGTGTTTGATTAAATAACTGGGTACTATAACCTAGTCAAGTTAATACATATCACTTGTAACAAACTATATCAAAATTTATACTACTTGACACAAAATAAATTTGTTTCTCTCATCATGATCAAATACTCTGCTTACTGGCAGGGATGGGAAAGAGTGCTGACCTCCACAGGGTTACAGAGCAAATTGGGAACTTGTTTAGGAAATCAGAACCCATCTAGCAGAGAACTGCTTAAAACAGGCTAGGGACTAGAATACATCCCTTTTCTTACATTAGTCAGAACTCAGCAATATGGCTCCCCTTAACTGCAAAGGTGGCTGGGAAATTTAGTCTTTAGTCTGTGTGACCAAAAGGAAAATGAGATGGTTTGAATATATGAAAATCCCTGACAGAGGGATTTTTTTTTTTTTCCTGCCCTGGTCACTGACATATCCCAAGCATCCAGAGTATCAGACCCTGAAACATATTTTTCAAAATTCTAAATATATATATATATATATATATATATATCAGTACAAAATAAATAATAAATATAAGAAATTCTAAAGCTTTAACATTGTCTATTAAAATATATTTGAACAACTGAATTCTCCCTTTAAAAGATAGAATCAAAGCACAGCTATGTACTTTTTAAAAGAAGTGCACTTCAGTGATAATTGAAAGTAGAAAATAAAGATGTGGAGACACTGTTCAAATATATTTTAAAAAAATAAAAATGGAAAACATAAAGTTAAAAAAGTCTCTGTATTAATGAGAGGCAAGGTGCCAGGTAAAGCTAGTGGGATGAATCAGGATAAAGAAGGACATTAAGTTATGATAAAAGCACCATTTATCAAGATGGTAACCAACCATTAGCTAATATAAACCAATCCACATAGCAACTAAATATTTAAGGTAAAATATTTTATTTTAGATTAAAAAAGAGTTGATACAAGTACAATTATATAATTATAATGGAAACTTCCAATATATCTTTTGTCATGGTTGAGGAGATCTGTAGAGAAATATGCATAAAGATACAGATAAATTAACTAAAACCATCAATACCATGAATAACTGAGACTTCAGGTACATTTTCTACATATCGGTTTAGTAAAATAAATCACAGACAATGGCAGAAATTACAAAAGCAAGCTCAGTAGCTAATATGTTCTGGTGAGTGACTCTTTATGTGCCTCATTTGTTTGCTTCAAAATCATTTACTTTAGTGCTTCTTTCTAATTAAGTCTCATTATACACAATGATGGACTCTGTGTTTAGGCCCTGCTGGTACAGTACTGCTGCATGGTATATTCACTCAGATATAAAGACGCTCTCGGAATCTGAGTTCTTTGCTAGGAAAAGGGCTATCTCTAGAGACAAAAGACTAGGTTTGCATTCTGACCTTGCCCTCACTAAAGTGAATGAGCACCTCTTATAGATATAATATATATCTGGATTCACAAACTTGAATTCTCAGTCATACTATTATTTGCCAGTTATATGATCTTAGGCAATTGACTTAACCTTACTGAGCCTCAATGTTCTTATCTCTAGATCAGAAATGATCTCTAGAGATGCAATTCTCTAACATCGGCGAGTTTATATGTAGTACTACAAGTAGTATATTTCCTAAGATCCAAAAGTCCTCTGCAATCCACATTTTTTAAAAAAACACTGTATTTTTGTTGGAATAGCTAAAAAGACAATTGAGACACTTTCTGAAAAATAAAGGAACTATTTCCCCAAAAGGAAAAAGAGGAGTTAATGAAAGCAGTGTTATAGTAACAGATTCTGTCACTTTCATTTATCAAATTTCTCAAACTTAGGCTAGAAATGGAAAGAGCTTCAAGTGTTACAGGCTTGTTTTGGGTTTTATATATACACAATTGACAGTGCTGAAGGCAGAACTTGCCTAATGGGTGATCAATGCTTATTAACTATCTTCTTTCCTTTGATATCTGGGAGTAAAATTAGGTTGTTGAAGCTGCGTCATTGCTCTTGCTGCCATGAACACTGACAATAGTCCACTGGGATTTTCCTACTCAATAAATGTCTTCCTGATGAGGCCAAATGCTTTCCTTTCTCACATATATAATATGATTGAAAGTGGGGAATGTTTGATCTACAAAATAAGTTGTGATGCGGAAAGAAAAATGTCAGTAATGTGCATATACATATAAGCCACAAGGTGGACTAAAACATGCCTGAGCAGGCAAAAAGAGAGTAATGGTATTAAACATCCTAAAAACATTTGCTAGAAGCACAGAAATTGGGGAACATGAATATACTTGGAAAAGGAAGATGCAAGAAAAGAATAAGGAAATGCAACATTTGTCTCAAGTCTCTGAAATATACAAGAGATAAAAGTTGATATAGAAGAGTGTCAATATTTTAGCAAAAGAAAAAAAGCTTGAAATGAAAAAGACACAAGATAGTAGATGATCTGTGTTATTCACTTTGAATGTTTCTGTGAGAGTCAACCATAAAAAAGTACTGAGAAAGAATATCCCAGATCCCAGTTCAGTCACTCAGTTGTGTCCAGCTCTTTGCAACCCCATGAACCATAGCACACCAGGCCTCCCTGTCCATCACCAACTCCAAGAGTTTACCGAAACTCATGTCCATTGAGCCAGTGATGCCATCTTACCATCTCATCCTCTGTCTCCCCCTTCTCCTCCTGCCCTCAATCTTTCCCAGCATCAGAGTCTTTTCAAATGAGTCAGCACTTCGGATCAGGTGGCCAAAGTATTGGGTTTCCAGCTTCAACATCAGTCCTTCCAATGAATGCCCAGAATGCCCAGATTTCCTTTAGGATGGACTGGTTGAATCTCCTTGCAGTCCAAGGGACTCTCAGGAGTCTTCTCCAACAACACAGTTCAAAAGCATTAATTCAATTTTTCAGCATTCAGCTTTCTTCACAGTCCAACTCTCATATCCATACATGACCACTGGATAAACTGTAGCCTTGACTAGACAGACCTTTGTTGACAAAGTAATGTCTCTGCTTTTTAACATGCTGTCTAGGTTGGTCATAACTTTCCTTCCAAGGAGTAAGCATCTTTTAATTTCATGACTGCAATCACCATCTGCAGTGATTTTGGAGTCCCCAAAAATAAAGTCAGCCACTGTTTCCACTGTTTCCCCATCTATTTGCCATGAAGTGATGGGACTGGATGCCATGATCTTAGTTTTCTGAATGTTGAGCTTTAGGCCAACTTTTTCACTCTCCTCTTTCACTTTCATCAAGAGGCTCTTTGGTTCTTCTTCACTTTCTGCCATAAGGGTGGTGTCATCTGAATATCTGAGGTTATTGATATTTCTCCCGGCAATCTTGATTCCAGCTTGTGCTTCATCCAGCCAAGCATTTCTCATGATGTAGTCTGTATATAAGTTAAATAAGCAGGATGACAATATACAGCCTTGACGTATTCCTTTTCCTATTTGGTACCAGTCTGTATTTCCATGTCCAGTTCTAACTGTTGCTTCCTGACCTGCACACAGGTTTCTCAAGAGGTCGGTTAGGTGGTCTGGCATTCCCATCTCTTTAAGAATTTTCCACAGTTTATTGTGATCCATTCAGTCAAAGACTTTGGCATAGTCAATAAAGTAGAAATTGATGTTTTTCTGGAAAGCTCTTGCTTTTGCGATGATCCAGTAGATGTTGGTAATTTGATCTTTGGTTCCTCTGCCTCTTCTAAAACTGGCTTGAACATCTGGAAGTTCACGGTTCATGTATTGTTGAAGCCTGGCTTGAGAATTTTGAGCATTACTTTACTAACATGTGAGACGAATGCTATGGTGCTGTAGTTTGAGCATTCTTTGGGGTTGGAATGAAAACTGATCTTTCCAGTCCTGTGTCCACTGCTGAGTTTTCCAAATTTGCTGACATATTGAGTGTAGCACTTTCACAGCATCATCTTTCAGGATTTGAAATAGCTCAACTGGAATTCTATCACCTTCACTAGCTTTGTTAGTAGTGATGCTTTCTAAGGCCCACTTGACTTCACATTCCAGGATGTCTGGCTCTAGGTGAGTGATCAAACCATCATGATTATCTGGGTCATGAAGATCTTTTGTACAGTTCTTCTGTGTATTCTTGTCACCTCTCTTAATATCTTCTGCTTCTGTTAGGTCCATACCATCTCTGTCCTTTATTGAGCCCATCTTTGCATGAAATGTTCCCTTGGTATCTCAATTTTCTTGAACAGATCTCTAGTCTTTCCCATTCTATTGTTTTCCTCTATTTCTTTGCATTGATCACTGAGGAAGGCTTTCTTATCTCTCCTTGCTATTTTTTGGAACTCTGCATTCAAATGGGTATATCTTTCCTTTTCTCCTTTGCTTTTCACTTCTCTTCTCTTTTCAGCTATTGGCAAAGGGAATGGCAAACCATTTCAGTATTCTTGCCTTGAGAACCCCATGAACAGTGTGAAAAGGCAAAACGATAGGACACTGAAAGATGAAACCCCCAGGTCAGTAGGTGCCCATATTCTCTTGGAGATCAGTGGAGAAATAACTCCAGATAGAATGAAGAGACAGAGCCAAAACAAAAACAACACCCAATTGTGGATGTGACTGGTGATAGAAGCAAGGTCTGGTGCTGTAAAGAGCAATATTGCGTAGGAACCTGGAATGTTAGGTCCATGAGTCAAGTCAAATTGCAAGTGGTCAAACAGGAGATGGCAAGAGTGAACGTCGACATTCTAGGAATCAGCAAACTAAGATGGACTGGAATGGATGAATTTAATTCAGATGACCATTATATCTACTACTATGGGCAGGAATCCCTTAGAAGAAATGGAGTAGCCATCATGGTCAACAAAAGAGTCCGAAATGCAGTACTTGGATACAATCTCAAAAACGACAGAATGACCTCTGTTCATTTCCAAGGCAAACCATTCAATATCATGGTAATGCAAGTTTATGCCCTGACCAGTAACCCTGAAGAAGCTGAAGTTGAACAGTTCTATGAAGACCTACGAGACCTTTTAGAACTAACACCCCCAAAAGAGGTCCTTTTCATTATAGGGGACTGGAATGCAAAAGTAGGAAGTCAAGAAACACCTGGAGTAACAGTCACATTTGGCCTTGGAGTACAAAATGAAGCAGGGCAAAGGCTAATAGAGTTTTGCCAAGAGAACGCACAGGTCATAGCAAACACCCTCTTCCAGCAACACAAGAGAAGACTCTACACATGGACATCACCATATGGCCAACACCAAAATCAGACTGATTGTACTCTTTGCAGCCAAAGTTGGAGAAGCTCTATACAGTCAGCACAAACAAGACTGGGAGCTACCTGTGGCTCATATCATGAACTCCTTATTGCCTAATTCAGACTTAAATTGAAGAAAGTAGGGAAACCACTAGACCCTTCAGGTATGACCTAAATCAAATCCCTTATGATTATACAGTGGAAATGAGAAATAGAAAGAATATCAACGAAGTCTAAATGTAAGCTACCAGGGTCCCATGCACACAGACATACATTCACTGAGAATTTAGACCTCAGATTGAAAGTACATGAGAATAACTCTGAAAGTTTATTAAAAATACAGGTTATAGAATTTGCCTTTTTACATCCACTTTGGCAGATTCTAATATAGATGTTCAACAGTTCACATTTGAGAAATACTCTCTAGTTATTCTACAATTTATCATTCCCTTAGAGAGATGGATTTCCAGCTAACAATTTCATCTTGTTTCCTGAGTGGTGTTATAGATTCAGAACAACCTAGAGAATTGAAAATAATCTTTTCTGTTATACACCAGAACCCACTAAGATTTGAATGAGCACTCTTTATTGAGCAGAACATTCATTGGACTTTTTCTAACCTGTGGGTTGTAGTTACAAGAGAAGAAAGAGATAGCAAGCAGACCTGGCACAAGATTCAAAAGAAGAGATTTGAAGCATCTCTAAAGGAGAAGATAATCCAGTCCACCATGCTAAATAAAATATTCAATTTCAGCATTCTGAAATTTGGGGAATTATAGCAGCAGATGCTGCTGCTGCCTTCCAAAAATCTATTAAAATGTATTTGTATGAACAAATAGAGTTCACTTGGAGGGATTTCTGGATGATGATTATCCTTCAGTATCAAGTTGAATTGGAAGAAGAAGGCTGTTTCATTTTAATTCATGAAGTACTGCTAAAAATTCAACAGTAGAAGATTCTCTACTTAAAAAAGCAGACTAACCAGTAGAAATTAAAGACTTTAAGAATACTGAAGTGATACGTGTGTATGTATATACACACTTATATACATACACACAAACATACATACAATATAAAGATTATAAAATAATAAATAATTGTAAGAATTCCATGCAATATGGCATAACAACTCATGCTTAGTTTCTAGAAAAAAACATGTCCATTTATAAGCAATATAAATCTCAAATTATCATTAAGTGAATTCTGCAGTAGTTTGTTGTGTTTTTTTATGATTCAAATTAACCAAATAGAACAAATGCATGCCTACTACATATGAGAGATTATGCTTTTATCTATGAAGATTGTGTTCAGCTGCAAGTAACAGAACACCCAATTAAACAGTGATTTCAGTAAACTAGGGGTTTTATTTGTCTGAAGTGATAAGAAGTGCAAAGATGTAAGGGTATGGGGCTGGTCCAGCACTGTAGAGTGTCCTCAGGGTTTTAGATCTTTTAAGTTATTCTCATCAACCATATTAGCATGTGGCTCCCATCTTCATTCTGGCTGCCTTATAATTGCAGGATGGCTGTGCCATCCACCTCTAGGCTGAAAGAAGGTGGAGGGCATGGAACAATGGACTAAATCTTTTAATAAAGATGAACTAAGTCTGCTCCCCAAGAAAGCGATTTGCTCAAAGACAACCTAAACATTCTCTATTCCAATGCTATAAAGAAGAACTGTGTCACAGAGCTACCATAAATGGTGCAAGGAAGGCTAAAAAATTGAGTGTTGAATCTGAGTACATTAACAGTCTGAAAAAATTATGATAGTTGGAGAATAGGTATCAAGTAGGCAAATACACACATGAGTATAAAATTATATATGTCATCTAATTTTAAGCACTTTATAAATCATGTGTGTTTTATCTCTTAAATAGGTGAAGACATTGAGATATATTATAGAAATGTTAAGTAACTTGCCTAAGGTCAAATGAGGTTACTAAAGACAAAATCAGGAATTAAGCCCACGTAAACAAATGCTTGGATTCCCTACTGGCTCAGTGGTAGGGAACCCAGCTGCCAATGCAAGAGATGTGGGTTTGATCCCTGGGTCAGGAAGATCCCCTGGAGAAGGAAATAACAACCGACTCCAGTATTATTGCCTGGGAACTCCCATGGACAGAGGAGCCTGACAGGCTACAGTCCCTGGGGTTGCAAAAGAGTCAGACATGACTTAGCAACTAAACAACAACAACAACAAGCGTTAATATCTTTTTCTACCATACCACATTCTCCCAGGTACCACCAAGCAATATATTCCTTAGAGACTCAGTCTTAAAAAATTGCCCCTCATTTGTCAGTCACATGATCAGTGCCTTTTGATGGTAAAGACTGCATTTTTTTCAACCTAGACTGAAAACATTTTTTTTCAGGGCATAACTTCAACATTTTTGTATCCCCGGTCCTTAGTCCATGGATTTGGTTAGTAGATACACAGATATCCAGATGAATAAATCTGAATTTAGACACTATATTTTCAGCTTATAGAATTCAGGAGAGACAGTTTTGTTGTTGTTAATTTTTCTAATACCCACACAAGGCTTCATAGAACATGTTAGAGAGTAAGCATTTAGTAAATTTTTTTAAAGGTTTAAATAAATAAAATCAGATTTCATATGGATGTGAGTATATATATATATATATATATATATATATATATATATATATTCACATATATATATTCACTATATATATGTATTCACATACAAAATCTGATATATATGTATATTTATATATATATAGTGTAAGAAGAATAGCAGTAAAAAGAGCAGTGCTCTTTTTATGATTTATGATTCACTTGGTTAAAAGGTCAAACAGAGCTGGAAAACTATTAATTGATAAATTGACTCTTGACCTGAGTTTCACTGTGATGAATTTCATTCATTCACTCAGAAAATAATCAGTCTGTAGAGGTAATCAAGTTAAAAGGAAGTCATCAGGGTGGGCTCTAATTGAGTAAGACTAATGTCCTTATGAAAAGGGAAAATTTGGACACAGTCATTCACAGAGAGAAAACATTATGTAAAGATGAAGACAGAGTCAGGGTGATGCATCTTTGGCTAAGGAATGTCAAAGATTGCCAGAAAGCTACCAGAAGCTACCAGGAAGGCTTGGAACAGATTCTTCCTCACAGCCCCAGAAGAAATCAAACTCTCTGACACCATGATCTTGGATTTTCAGTCTCCAAGACTGTGACACAATGAATTTTCATTGTTTAAAACATCCAGTTTGGTGTACATTGTTTTAGCAGCCCTAGCTACCAGCATACAAGTGAAGTCCCTCCCTCCTGGAACTTCCCATTCTAGTCTGGAGCAGAGAGGGAAATAGAAAATTAATGAAGAGATTAGATAATACTGCTTATGGTATTAAACTCTAACGAGTAAAGAAAAATAGGGAAAGGATATGAGACATGCAGTTTTACATAATAGGATCTCTGATAAAATGACACTAGAACTGAAAGGAGGTAAGGAATTGAGTTGTACTGGTGTCTGGAGGAAGAGCATTAAGGGTAGAAGGAACAACGAGTCCATAGCTCCTGGGAAAAAGAGTGCTTCTGGGTTAGAAGAGCTGCCATGACATCAAGGTGGTTCAGTTGGAATAAGGGAGAGAGAGAGAGAGAATGATAGTAGGATAGTCAGAGATATAAAGGAAGAGCAGATTGTACAGTCCCATTTTTTACTTTGATGATAACTTTGGTTTCTATTCTAAGTGACATAGAAAACTACGAGAGATTCCTAAGCAAAGCAATAATGTGATCTGACTTAAAACTTAAAAGGATCTTGCCAACTCCTGTGTGGGAATAGACTGTAGGTAGGGGCAAAGTTGGAAGCAGAGAAATCAGGGAGGGGGCTACTGTGGTGAAACCTTCCAGGTGAGATATGTAGCTGGTTTGTGCCAGAAAGATGGTGGAGGACAGAATGAGATAGGCAAGTGTTATGTGAAGGCAAGGGTTATGTGAAGCATCACAAATACAAAGGAGAGCTTGATAGACAAATGGAGACCAGGTCTTTGGAGAATGCTACAGGAACTTTCCATTTAAGAGAAGTGCAAAAAGAGGGAATTGAATGTTCCTACTGGAAGGAATAGATGGAGGTAGTGTCCAGGAGAATTCGGCTTGTGGCTGTCATGAAGCCATCCAGAGCAATGGGGTCATCAGCTGTCACATGATGATTCCTCCTATTCATATCTTTGAGTGACATTTATAAACTTTAGTGAGCTGTGGTCACAATTGAGTCCCTGCCATGAGCAAATTAATTTCATTTTCCTTAGAGAAGGCTCAATTTGAACAAGAAGGAAAATGCCATTATTTAAATCTCTTACAGCTTTGAAACCTTTTCCTAGGATTTACATCTGTTGTTGTTCAGTCACTAAGCTGTGTCCAACTGTTTGAGATGTCATAGACTGTAGAATGCCAGACTACTCTGTCCTCGACTACCTCCCAGAATTTGCTCACATTTATTGTCATTGAGGCAGTGATGCTATCTAACCATCTCTTCCTCTGCTGCTGCTTCTCCTTTTGCCTTCAATCTTTCCCAGCATCAGGGTCTTTGCCAATGAGTTGACTCTTTGTATCAGGTGACCAAAGTATTGGAGCTTCAGCATCAGTCCTTTCAATGAATATTCAGGGTTGATTTCCTTCAGGATTGACTGGTTTGATCCCCTTGCAGTCCAAGGGACTCTCAAGAGTCTTCTCCAGCACAATTCAAAAGCATCATTTCTTAGGCACTCAGCCTTCATTATGATCCAACTCTCACATCTGTACATGGCTACTGGAAAACCATAGTTTTAACTCTATGGACCTTTGTTGTCAAAGTTATAGTTCTGCTTTCTAATATGCTGTCTAGGTTTGTCATAGCTTTTCTTCCAAGGAGCATGTGTCTTTTAGTTTCATGGCTGCAGTCACCATCCACAGTGATTTTGGAACCCAAGAAAGTAAAATCTATCACTGCTTCCACTTTTCCCCCTTATGTTTGCCATCAAGTGATGGGACTAGATGCCATCATCTTTGTTTGTTTGTTTTAATATTGAGTTTCAAGCCAGATTTTTCATTCTCTTATTTCACCCTCATCAAAAGGCTCTTATATTCTCGTCACTTTCTGATTACCATAAATAAAAGGAAAATTCCTTAAAACAAAGTTCAAGCTAATTTGACATCATCTAAGTAAAAATGTTTTGTTTAATAATGGCAAATGCCCATAGCAAGAATAACTCAATAGTAAGTTATTAAACAGCTTGAAGTCCCACAAAAATTGTTGAAAATCTCTTTGCACCTAGCTGTTTGCATATTTTGTTTAGTTGCCATGAAAATTACCTTATTTTATATTCCAGTTTTTGAGTGCAAGAAATGCCAACTTAATAAAATTTAAATAAAATAAAATTTGGGTTAACATGGCAATATTGAGTTCAGTGTAACTGTATCTAACATTGCAGTATAATAAGTTAATCAACCTTCTTAATTCTGTAGCATTAAAAAAAAAATCTCAGTCTCAGAAATGTAGAGTGGCATGTATACAAACCCATTTGTGCTGTGGGTTCAAGGAGTAATTTCTTGAAAACTGGTTTGAATCACAGCACTGCTTGTCACAAGTTGAGGACCTCTGTGTGCTTTAGTTTCATCTCTAACATGGGAATAAACACAGCAGCTACTTCATAAAATTGTTCTAGGTTTTAAATGAATTAAGACATATAAAGTGTATAGATAAATGACTGCTTAGAATAAGCCCTCAAAAGTTTAAGTTATATTATTATCTTTGCTATTTAATTTCCTTCATTTTCTATGTCAAGTTCCATTTCACTGAGTTCAAGGTAAGGGTAATCACAGTTCATCTTTAACTCCTGTTCCTTGAGGGTAACATTGCAGTTCTGTAAAGAGGTGTGGTTTATCCCGTGCCCAGGACCTGATACAGCTGCAGAAAGTGATCAGTGGGGGCATCTTCTGTGCCCCTGTCTACCCATGCTGGCATCTGCCAAGATGTCCTCAGTACTGACATGATTTTAGTCCACAGAGACCATTTCTGCAGACTCTAGTCTTGCCAACCTCCTCGTTCATGTCAGGCTGCCGGTGACTGTGTCTATCAGATGCACCAGGAATAAATTGGCCTGCCTAGCTCTTTCCCACCCCAGCAAAGGTGAGGGTCATCTCTCTGGATCCTCTAGGCAGTACATCCTTCAGTGTAAAGCTGAGGCTGGGAGAGCAGTGGGCATGGAGTTCTCTGTGGTGTTGGTGCTTCCAGGGACTGTAGTTAGTGAGCTCAAGGCAGCCCTGTTTGGGAAGCTGCTTCACTTCCTCTATTTAGAGCAGTGGAATGGTGAGAAGTTCATGATTTGGCAGCAGCAGTGTGCATGTTTCTTTCTGGAGATCACTTCGCCAGCCTTCTGGCTTTCATTCATTTCTTTCCTTCACCTAGAAACTCTTTAATGTATTCATCTGCAGACAGAGCCTGGTTCTTTGTCTATATTATCAAATCTAATACTTTATATTTCAATTCCTTCTTAGCCAAAGATTTTGCAACTCACACACTTTTTAAAATTTTGATTACTAAGACTTCCCTCCTCCAAGGCAGCAGAAGAAAAGACAGAGGATAGAAGGAACTATCAATAACAGAAGTCTCATTGAGTAAAACTTCAAAAATCTTTGCAGTTAGTTTTTCTTTAAGTAAGTGCTCTCTCTGTGCCAGAAATTGACCTAGAATCTAAAACATGAAGATACACTATGCATGGCTTTAAAAAAAAATTAAGTTGCTTATAGTTATTGGGGGGAAGATGATCAAGAAAACAAAGAACTAGGATAGTTAGAGTGTACATGAATATAAAAGATAATATGAAAGACTATTTCTATTGGAGATATTATATGGGAAAGTTTCTTCCAGAGCTGGTTGTGTTTGAAGTGAGTTGCCATGAGTGAAGTCCACCAAAATGCAAATAAGCAAAATGAGCCTTTGGAATTGGAGACAGAATGTGGAGGTAGCACTGGAGAAACAGGTCGGGGCTGAACCCTTAGTGTTTGACTCACATGGCACACTCAGCATGGTAGTAGAAGAAGGTTTTCTGCAGGGGAGGAGGGGCAAGTGGCATGATTTCATTAAATGAGATGCTTTCCATCTTGAGCAAATTAGTCTATCTCTCTGAATCTCAGTTTTCTCATCTGTAAATTATCATCCATAGAAAGGATGCTATGAGGATGGGTGAGCCAAATGTCATATAGACTCATTTGTATCATTTGTAGGTGGTTGTTTAGAAGAGTAACATGGCAGACTTTATTCATTTGCCTTGCTAATGTCTAAGTGATGTAAAATTAGAGGTTTCTAAATTCATCCATACTCAACTTTTGACATCCCCACAGAATTTTGAAAAGGTTATCTCACTAATAGAATGCCCAGCAGAGTGATTATTTTTATCCAAATATGTAGAAAAAAGAGTTATCAAGACTATAGAAGAGTGAGAGAGTGAGGGTGAAAACATGTAAGTACCTGGATTCCACAGGGTCTCCAGCTAATAAGAAACAAAATTAGATAATAGTTTCTGCCATTATTTTAATAAAGACACTTTCCCTGGTTTTCCTACACTATGAAGAATAATCCAGCTACTCTGGAGGAAGCCATTAATGGGAGAAGACTCTAGCAGTTTAATTTCCATTTCTTTATTTCTATTAAAGAAAAGAAGCTTACATTAGTTCTATGTTATTAACTACTTAATAAATTTAGGAAGTAGGTAGCAAAAGAAGAATTGTTCTTTGCATTCAAATGAAGCAAATAACACCCTCAACTGATTATGCATTTAGCAGAAAAAAAGTTTCATCCTATTGCTACATTTTAGGTCCACAGAAGTAATAAATTAATCCATTAGTGAGCCCATATATCGTCTGTTGTGCTCATTATCGAGTATTCCCAGGTGTTCGGAATTTATAAATCTAAATTGATGTGACTTTTAAACTTGGTAATAGGAATATACAGCATAAGGATTATAAGCTATGACACTATTCCCATACCAATGCTTTTTACCAAAAATTTATAGCATTAAATATTAAATTAAGATGTTACCCAAAATTGGAATGTGTTAACATGTCAGAATAAAGCAAAGAAACAAAATTAATCATAGAAACCATAGAGTTGCCAAGTTTTCTTCCCAGTTGCCTGATTTTATGTATCATTTTAAGAGCATGTTATCAAACATTAGGCACCATCAGTTCAGTTCAGTCGCTCAGTGGTGTCCGACTCTTTGCAACCCCATGAATCACAGCACGCCAGGCCTCCCTGTCCATCACAAGCTCCCGGAGTTTACTCAAACCCATGCCCATCGAGTCAGTGATGCCATCCAGCCATCTCATCCTCTGCCGTCCCCTTCTCCTGCCCCCAATCCCTTCCAGCATCAGGGTCTTTTCCAATGAGTCAACTCTTTGCATGAGGTGGCCATAAGTATGTGCATTTAGACAAATAAAACAATTGATTTATCCAGATGTTCTTTATCCATCTCTTTGTGGATTCAGCCAATAAAAATGCTTTGAGCATTTGCTACCTGCCTGATAGGGTACATAGTCTGGAAGGAGGAGGTAAGATTGCCAGACAAATGACCACAAGACAGAAAGGGCAAAGTGTTACTGGAAAGGACACCTCGTGGGGGATTGTTTGAGCTGAGTCTGAAAAGAGCAAGAAAACACAGTTCTTCCAAAGCTCTGAAGCTCTAAAAAGTAGATTGTGTTGAGACACTTTCCTTCAATCCATTTCACTCCATTTCATTCAGGGAACTGAGTTTGTGTGTGGAACAGAGGCAAGGGGTGAGCACAGGCGTGGACATGGCTGACACAGATGACTACGGATAAAGGCTTGTTGATGCTTTTCTTTGCACCATAGTGACTACCAGTGCTTCCCTCTTTTCCCAAAAGACACTAAAATAAGAACATCTTATATAAGTAGTCACTTACATGAACACCTCAGTTCACTGAGGTGGTAGAACTGGAAAAGACTTTACCTCTTTCTTTCTTTTTGTTCCCTGCAGGCAATTCACAATTCAGTGAGGAATAAACTATGTAACTCCAAATATAATGTGTATCTGTGTGTGTGTTGTAATGGAAGCATATTGCAAGTGTCTAGAAAATCTGAAAGACTTGGGTAGAAAATATAGCCTGAGAGAAAGTGTGTTTATAAACATGACTTACATTTAAAAAAAATTTCACAACAGTATACTTTCAGTAAGGAAAACAAAAGTAGTGGGATTATGAAAAAGATTCAATAAAAATTTATTTGCCATCTTCCGTTTGAAAGACAGAGGGGGAGTGAAGAAGGGGCAGGGTGAAGATCCTGCTGCTGCTGCTGCTGCTAAGTGACTTCAGTCATGTCCGACTCTGTATGACCTCATAGACATCAGCCCACCAGGCTCCCCTGGCCCTGGGATTCTCGAGGCAAGAACACTGGACTGGGTTGCCATTTCCTTCTCCAGTCCATGAAAGTGAAAAGTGAAAGTGAAGTCTCTCAGTCGTGTCCGACTCTTAGCCACTCCATGGACTGCAGCCTACCAGGCTCCTCCATCCATGGGATTTTCTAGGCAAGAGTACTGGAGTGGGGTGCCATTGCCTTCTCCCGGGTGAAGATCCTACTTTACCTAATTAGTCATGATATCTATATCTGCTATCGATAGTTGTAAGTCAATGCATGATAATATTATTCCTAAATACAGATCCCATTTTCATCCATAGAAAATTGGAACAGGTAATGTTTTTACCTGCTTCAGGAGGAGTTGGTCCTTGAAAGACAGAATGAATTTGTTAGGATGACAACTTGTTGAGTCCATCAGGGAAGATATTCAAGGCTAGTGCAATGGCTGAAATAAAGACATGAGATGTGTTGTGGGTTTGGGCCTATTTGAATAAGTACTAGTAGAATGTTTATAGTTAGGAGAAAGGGGTGATTTCTTTCTCATATTTTAAATGACTTCCTACAGAAAAACTTTAAATAGCTACCTTCTGCATTTGAAGAACTATTTATAGTGCAATATATTTTCCCATACAAATGAATACCTTTACATACAGTAAAATATAGCAGAGCCAAAAGCAATGGCTATGGACAAGTCTGCCATTCAGAGATCACAGTTGCCTGCCATGAAGTAGGAACCTAGCCTAATGAACGGTTACCAAAAGGCAAGAACAAAAGCATAAGGTCTGTCTTATCTTGTACCACATCATTTCTCAGTAGCATCAGGCATCACTTAAGAGTAAGCTTTCTGTCCATTAGCAGACAAATGGATAAGGAAGTTGTGGTACATATACCCAATGAAATATTACTCAGCTATAAAAAAGAACACATTTGAGTCAATTCTAATGAGGTGGGTGAAACTGGAGCCTATTGTACAGAGGGAACTGAGTCAGAAAGAGAAACACCAATACAGTATATTAATGCATATATATGGGATTTAGAAAGATGGTAATGATGACCCTATATGCAAGACAACAAAAGAGACACAGATGTAAAGAACAGACTATTGGACTATATGGGAGAAGGTGAGTGTGGGATGATATGAGAGAATAGCATTGAAACATGTATATTACCATATGTAAAACAGATGACCAGTGAAAATTCAATGCATGAAGCAGGTCACCCAAACCTGGTGCTCTGGGACATCCCAGAGGGATGGAGTGGGAGGGGGTTCAGGAGGGTGAACACCCATGCCTGGTTCATGTCGGTGTATGGCAAAAACCACCATGATATTGTAAAGTAATCATCCTCCAATTAAAATGATATTTTTCTAAAAAGAATAAACTTCCAATGCACAGGCTTGTTTTTTTGCCTTAGCCCTGAAACAGTTACCCCAGTCCATCGTAAACTGCCCTTTCTCAGTTGCTCCCCATTTTACTGAGTCCAAACTAAAAAGGATGTATTTATGATTATTATCTTAACTTGCCTCCTAGTTTGAATTATCTTTGCTGTCTTGGCTTGGATTCTTACTTCATCACAAATGAGGCTGAGGCTTTTTGTCACCTCCATTTCCTCACTGCCTTTGGATGTTCCAGATAAATGCCTTGGGTAGTTTGTCCAGGCCCAAGAATCTTCTTCCTCATACAGATTGCTTGTCTCCTCTTTCTCTGTCTTTGGCCTATAGGAAGGAGAAGAGACGTTTTTTTTTTTTTTGTGATCTCCAGTCTACCAAAGCTACCCTCTGTTGAAGGGTGGGAGATAGTTGTCTTTGCCCTTTTCTTAGGGTAGGGGAGTGCATTTCAGAGGAATAGTTCTTAAAATGTGTCAATCACTTTCTGAATCACTGTTCATCATCAAGCTATTGTAATTTTGAATTTAAGAATATGATTAAAAGCATAGTACTAAAACAATTTGTTAACAAAGGCTTTAATTAATTAGCATGTACTGATGCTAATTGCCATGTACTTTCTTTCTTTCCTTTCTTTTTTGAGTAGACTTCACTCTATTTTATTATAATCTTTACATATACTGACCTTAATCTCCTCTATATGTCTTCATTGATACTAAAATGGATTGAAGTTGAAAAGTTATAATCCGCAAAGTGTACAAAATGACTATTTCAAAGTTTGCTTAGATGATTTGACATTACTAAGGAGTAAATCCTTAAGTAGCATTTATAATAATATTACCATGGAAAATTGAATACTTTTTCCTGATAACTGACCACTTGTTCACAAGAATCCTAAATTACAGACAAAAATTATGTGACAAATATATGCATGTTCTGTACCCTTTCAGATAATAATATGCTATGTTTTGGACTCTAGAATTGTACACTCATGTAAGTAATATTTAAATGTAATACTTTCATATGGAGGGGTGTTCTAGAAACATTTATGGATATTGTTTTTTCAGTATCAAAAGTTACACCAAGAAGTGTCATATTCCTTGGAATCCTCAAAAAATGAGGTGACAGAAAACAGACTGTAGGAATTCAGACTATCACATGCAGTGGGCAAAGGGCATTTCCTTCACTCAATAAATATTTATAGAACATCAACAAAATGTCATACTTTGATAGGCTGGAGTGATAAATCAGTGAGCAGGAGAAATAATGACCCTTCACTCCTGGAATTTGAGATAGTTTTCTACCCTCAGAATATAGGCATCTATAAATATGGCCTTTAGTTTTTCAAGGAAGCTTATTTTCTTCAGCTAATACATGGAAGTCAGGAGCACCACTTTACAGGTTACTTTGTGAAGTTACATGAAATAATGTGTATGGAAGTTCCCAGTGAGAAAATATGAGAGGTTGAAAAGTTGATTAACTATGAGAAGTGGGGAATTTCAGGAACAAGAACTCCTAGTGCACTCACCTGTACAAATATACTGTCATCAATTATATAACTGAATTAGCAGTATTTTTTGAATGAAGAATTCATCTATACAATGGTAACTCTTATTTAATTCTTAAATCAGTCATTGTGAACATGAAATTGGTGTTAAGTCTAATGCTACAAGATGTTTTCACTGGAAAATTCTACAATATTTTAGGTAAGATTCATCTTTGAGGAACAGATGTCCTAAACAGAGTCACTCATAAACCTCAGTTGTAACTCTGATTTAATGTGATTTTATTACATGGTTTTATAATTTGATTTTAAGAGCAAAGTGCCCATCTTAGTTTGCAATGCATGAACACATGGCAGTCTCCATGGCTGCTTCCTTCTCTTCCTTTGATACAAATGAATATATTTTACTTAGCGGATGATAGGGAAAGGTGAAATTGAAGTGTCTCCATTCAAGAGGAATCCATAACAGAGCTTTTGAGAAGAAAAATTAAGAGGTCATGCTTTATTACAAGGCCCATGGAAGAAAGAATGGGGCCATGCGCTTTGCTGGAAAAGTGACTTTGCTTCATGATTGATGACCTGTCTGGTGTGAGGCTGGTCACAGTAATAATGTCAGGACTTACTCTCAACAGTAGAAAAAGCTGTCAGTTCTGAAGCTCTGATGTGATAGAGGGGGGATTGGGATTATAAAGCTGAAATGGCCAAAGAGCGTCCTCTGATTTAGGCCTGTGATGCAAGGTGATTTTGTGTAAAACTGACTTTAAACTCATTTTACATGTAGAGAGAGAAACTCAAAAGAACTCGAGAACAAAAATTTAATAGAAATTACTTCTCAAAAGTAATAAGAAATATTTTCTTTTTACTACTATGATTTTTTTGCTGTCCAAGTTTTATTTATGAACATGTAGAAATTTATCAAATATATGTGTGGGCTGATAAAAATAAAATTAAGTATTCAGGAGGGTAGCATGAAATAATGGAGGGAGTATGGAGGTTCGTTTCTAACCTGCATTCATATCCAAACTCTTGCACTAAGTAGCTGGAAAAAAAGATAATCCAATTCTGTCCTTCTCCTTTTTGGACAACATGATGGAATGAAATTCAGGGGCTGAAAAAGGCCTTTCCTGTCTCACCCTGCAGAAATGAGCTAACACTGTTGCCAGCTCTTTTTCCTCCTTGTTGTGGGACCCAGCGTCTGAGAGATCCAGGTCTGGCTGTTCTTTGCTCCCACTCATCAGATCCTCTTAGTGATTGCCAAGTGTCACTTCCCCCTAATGAATGGTTATATGCCCTGGGAGCCTGTGGTGAGCTTTATTCCTCCATCCTATGACCACTTAATCTTTTTGAAAGGTATATATTCTGTGAATCCTTTGGGTTTCTTCTTGACTGTAGCTTCCCACAGCAGTCACAGCCAGGTCCACCCTCAAGTCCTTGCCCTCCTAATCAGAAACCTTAGCGTCTATTCCAGCTTTTCCTAGTTTGTCTGTCTTGTTATAATAAACTGGGACATACATGGCAATGCCTTGACTTCTGACATCTCCTCACCCTGTCCATGATCTTCTCTGAGAGTAAGCAGAATACAAGGACCCACTGTTGAAACATGAGACAGTTACATTTCTTTTCTTTCTTTCTTTTTTTTTTTTTTTTCGTTTATTTTTATTATTTGGAGGCTAAATACTTTACAATATTGTAGTGGTTTTTGCCATACATTGACATGAATCAGCCATGGATTTACATTTGTTCCCCATCCTGAACCCCCCTCCCACCTTCCTCCCCATCCCATCCCTCTGGGTCATCCCAGTGTACCAGCCCTGAGCACTTGTCTCATGCATCCAACCTGGACTGACGATCTGTTTCACACTTGATAATATATATGTTTCAATGCTATTCTCTCAGATCACTGCACCCTTGCCTTCTCCCATAGAGTCCAAAAGTCTGTTCTATACATCTGTGTCTCTCTTTCTATCTTGCATATAGGGTTATTGTTACCATCTTTCTAAATTCCATATACCTGTGTTAGTATACTGTATTGGTCTTTATCTTTCTGGCTTACTTCACTCTGTATAATGGGCTCCAGTTTCATCCATCTCATTAGAACTGATTCAAATGTATTCTTTTTAATGGCTGAGTAATATTCCATTGTGTATATGTACCATAGCTTTCTTATCCATTCGTCTGCTGATGGGCATCTAGGTTGCTTCAATGTCCTTGCTATTATAAACAGTGCTGTGATGAACATTGGGGTACACGTGTCTCTTTCAGTTCTGGTTTCCTCGGTGTGTATTCGCAGGAGTGGGATTTGCTGGGTCATATGGCAGTTCTATTTCCAGTTTTTTAAGGAATCTTCACACTGTTCTCCATAGTGGCTGTACTAGTTTGCATTGCCACCAATAGTGTAAGAGGGTTCCCTTTTCTCCACACCCTCTCCAGCATTTATTGCTTGTAGACTTTTGGATAGCAGCCATTCTGACTGGCGTGTAATGGTACCTCATTGTGGTTTTGATTTGCATTTCTCTGATAATGAGTGATGTTGAGCATCTTTCCATGTGTTTGTTAGCCATCTGTATGTCTTCTTTGGGGAAATGTCTGTTTAGTTCTTTGGCCCATTTTTTGATTGGGTCATTTATTTTTCTGGAATTGAGCTGAAGGAGTTGCTTGTATATTTTTGAGATTAATCCTTTGTCTGTTGCTTCGTTTGCCATTATTTTCTCCCATTCTGAAGGCTGTCTTTTCACCTTGCTTATAGTTTCTTTTGTTGTGAAAAAGCTGTTAAGTTTAATTAGGTCCCATTTGTTTATTTTTGCTTTTATTTCCAATATTTTGGGAGGTGGGTCATAGAGGATCTTGCTGTGATTTATGTCGGAGAGTGTTTTGCTATGTTCTCCTCTAGAAGTTTTATAGTTTCTGGTCTTACATTTAGATCTTTAATCCATTTTGAGTTTATTTTTGTGTATGGCGTTAAAAAGTGTTCTAGTTTCATTCTTTTACAAGTGGTTGACCAGTTTTCCCAGCACCACTTGTTAAAGAGGTTGTCTTTTTTCCATTGTATAGTCTTGCCTCCTTTGTCGAAGATAAGGTGTCCATAGGTACGTGGATTTATCTCTGGGCTTTCTATTCTGTTCCATTGATCTATATTTCTGTCTTTGTGCCTGTACCATACTGTCTTGATGACTGTGGCTTTGTAGTAGAGTCTGAAGTCAGGCAGGTTGATTCCTCCAGTTCCATTCTTCTTTCTCAAGATTACTTTGGCTATTCGAGGTTTTTTTGCATTTCCACACAAATTGTGAAATTATTTGTTCTAGTTCTGTGAAAAATACTGAGATCTTAATAGACCCATCACAAGCACAGAAATCAAAACTGTAATCAGAAATCTTCCAGCAAACAAAAGCCCAGGACCAGATGGCTTCACAGCTGAATTCTACCAAAAATTTAGAGAAGAGCTAACACCCATCTTAGTCAAACTGTTCCAGAAAATTGCATAAGAAGGTAAACTTTCAAACTCATTCTATGAGGCCACCATCACCCTAATACCAAAACCAGACAAAGATGCCACAAAAAAAGAAAACTACAGGCCAATATCACTGATGAACATAGATGCAAAAATCCTTAACAAAATTCTAGCAAACAGACTCCAATAACATATTAAAAAGAGCGTACATCATGATCAAGTGGGCTTTATAATGCAAGGATTCTTTAATATCTGCAAATCAATCAATGTAATACACCACATTAACAAATTGAAAGATAAAAACCATATGATTATCTCAATAGATGCAGAAAAAGCCTTTGACAAAATCCAACATCCATTTATGATAAAAACTCTCCAGAAAGCAGGAATAGAAGGAACATACCTCAACATAATAAAAGCTATATATGACAAACCTACAACAAACATTACCCTCAATGGTGAAAAATTGAAAGCATTTCCCCTAAAGTCAGGAACAAGACAAGGGTGCCCACTCTCACCACTACTATTCAACATAGTTTTGGACGTTTTGGCCATAGCAATCAGAGCAGAAAAATAAATAAAAGGAATCCAGATATGAAAAGAAGAAGTAAAACTCACTGTTTGCAGATGACATGATCCTCTACATAGAAAACCCTAAAGACTCTACAAGAAAATTACTAGAGCTAATCAGTGAATATAGTAAAGTTGCAGGATATAAAATTAACACAGGGAAATCCCTTGCATTCCTATACACTAACAATGAGAAAACAGAAAGAGAAATTAAGGAAACAATATCATTCACCATTGCAACAAAAAGAATAAAATACTTAGGAGTATATCTACCTAAAGAAACAAAAGACCTATACATAGAAAACTATAAAACACCGATGAAAGAAATCAAAGATGACACAAATAGATGGAGAAATATACTGTGTTCATGGATTGGAAGAATCAATACTGTGAAAATGAGTATATGATCCAAAGCAATCTATAGATTCAATGCAATCCCTATCAAGCTACCAACGGTATTTTTCACAGAACTAGTTACATTTCTTTGCAGCAATTCTTGAAAATACTGAATGGTCAGTATGAGAATGGTCAGTTCTGGTGTCAAGGGTCAGCAAACATTCAAGACCCAGCTTACTATCTTCATAAATACAATGTGGTCTTCTTAGTTGAAATGGGCTACCTCATCCTAAAATGTCACCATTGAAAAGTCATTTGACATGGATCTGAATGTGGAATCTGTACAGTGACAGATTTCAGTTCAGTGATCAAGATAAATCATTTATAACGGATGTGTTTTGTAGTTGAGTGGCTAATTTCTTCCACACTTATATGGCATTTATTTCCCAGAGAGGATACCATCATAGTTCACTACACGGAGTACCTCACACCAAGGTGGTTGTTTATATCAAGTTAGGAAATACTGCCTCCTGAACCACCACCAGAGCCCTCTCGGCACACATATGAAGGCCTACATAGACATAGGCTTACATAGACAGTATTTTCATGTAACATTGTTTTTGTACATCCCATGGAACAAGGGCTTAAGTCGTCCCATTCAGAACTACTCTGTGATAGAATTACCTCATTCAGTTGCTTTTAATATAGGAGTAGTGCTGAAACCTATATTGATGTTGCATCATCCTTGTGCTGTATTATTGGAGTTTCTCATCACAAGCTGCACGACAACTTGTCTCATCTTGCCCTCAGACTGGAATCAAGTCAAGGGTTGTTTTTATTTGCTTTTCTTCATTCTGCCCAGATGGATGGAACTGTTGGTAGCCCCCAGTTGTCTGTCTATCAACATATAAATCAGAAGCTTTGAGTTGCTCACACAAAAGGAATCATGGATACATTGGAAACATGTGGGCCCTGAATTTTCTGGAGCTTTTGACTTTGTAGCATATTGTTTGTCTCCCTGGTTATTTCCCTAGCCCTCAATTTTTTTTTTTTAATAGGAGAATAATTGCTTTACAGTGTTGTATGGGTTTCTGCTATACAACAACCATAAGTTGTTGAATCAGCTATAAGTTTACATATAGCCCTCACATCTTAAGCATGTTTCAGGCAGGTCTCAGCAGAGCTGCTGGCATTTTTTAAGTATATTGCCAATGTGAAGATTATTTGGTTCAAGGTCTGGCACATATTTAGACACAGCTCCCTATATCCCTTGCTATATGTACAAGCAAATAACTTCAATTAGGCCAGTCTCATTATGAAGAAAACTCCCAAAGAACCAATGGAAAGATGTTAATGATTTGCCAGTTTGGTTCCTTGGAGAGAAGGACTTCCGCTCTACCTCACTAATATTGGGCACTTCATCAATAAACTAGGGGTGAACAAGTAACTAAATGGTGCTTCTGCAGTGCCTAAGGACACTTGAAAGCAATTTGTTCTCTTAAGTGGATTAAATAACTCCTCCCTGAACATCTTATTACCTGATGAGTTTGTAAAAATTAGCTTTTTCTTCATAGGGAGTGCATAAGTGAACCCTGAAAATGATTTGTGGCTGAAAGTCAAGCAGTTTAGGCTCAGTTGTGTTTCTGTTACTTACTAACCATGTGGTTTTGGGAAAGTTTGTTCACCTCTGTTCCTCGTGTTTAAAATGAGGATCATGACAATCTTATCAGTTTCTGTGAGTTAATACTTAAAGCAGTTCTTGGCACATAATAAATGACAGGAACTTAGCCACTATTGTATAATCAAAGGGTGCAATATTCCAAATGAACTGCAGTTTTTACATAGAAAAGTTTATCAAACTGTAAAAATGATGGGAATTGTACATTCTAATGCATGGCATAGGGAAGATCAAACTGTTGTTTTTTGTTTTTGCTTAAGCTATGTGCCTCCTTTTTCATCCCACTGTCTGCACAGTTCTTGGCACATGGATTGTTAAATGAATAAATTAATTATTAACTGATTTATGTTCATAACATTCCTTTTGATGTTTTTGTGCAGGCCAAAATGACCTGGGTATTCCCAGGAAAGTGTATTGCTTTAAGAAATAGCCAGTGAAGGGGTATAAGAAATATGGTGGTTTATGTTCTGTATATGTCTTAACTGACAAAATTAATTACTTCAATAATAATCAGTGTTTATCATTATAATAAAAGAACAGAAATGTGTGTGTGGTGAGAGAGAAAAAGGGAAATTTTAAATAGATGTAACTTTTTATATTTCAACATTGTCAGTTTTCATGAATATTATTATTTATTGATTATACCAAAGCCTTTGACGGTGTAGATCACAAAAAACTGTGGAAAATTCTTAAAGAGATGGGAATACCAGACCACCTGACCTGCCTCTTGAGAAACCTGTATGCAGGTCAAGAAGCAACTGTTAGAACTGGACATGGAACAACAGACTCGTTCCAAATCAGGAAAGGAGTATGTCAAGGCTGTATATTGTCACCCTGCTTATTTAACTTACATGCAGAGTATGTCATGAGAAACGCTGGGATGGATGACGCACAAGCTAGAATCAAGGTTACTGGGAGAAATATCAATAACCTCAGATATGCAGATGACACCACCTTTATGGTAGAAACTGAAGAAGAACTAAAGAACCTCTTGATGAAAGTGAAAGAAGAGAGTGAAAAAGTTGGCTTAAAGCTCAACATTCAGGAAACTAAGATCACAGCATCTGGTCCTATCACTTCATGGAAAACAGTGGAAACAGTGACAGACTTTATTTTTAGGGGCTCCAAATTCACTGCAGATGGTGATGCAGCCATGAAATTAAAAGATACGTGCTCCTTGGAAGAAAAGTTATGACCAACCTAGACAGCATATTAAAAAGCAGAGACATTACTTTGCCAACAAAGGTCCGTCTAATCAGGCTATGGCTTTTCCAGTAGTCAGGTATGAATGTGAGAGTTGGACTATAAAGAAAGCTGAGTGCCAAAGAATTGATGCTTTTGAACTGTGTGTTGGAAAAGATTCTTGAGAGCCTCTTAGTCTGCAAGGAGATCCAATCAGTCCATCCTAAAAGAAATCAGTCCTGAATATTCATTGGAAGGACTGATGTTGAAGCTGAAACTCCCAATACTTTGTCCATCTGATGGGAAGAATTGACTCATTAGAAGACCCTGATGTGGAGAAAGATTGAAGGTAGGAGGAGAAGGGGACGACAGAGGATGAGATGGTTGGATGGCATCACCGACTTGATGGACATGAGTTTGAGTAACCTCCGGGAGTTGGTGATGGACAGGGAGGTTTGGCATGCTGCAGTCCATGGGTTTTCAAAGAGTTGGACAAGACTGAGAGAGTGAACTGAAATGAATTGATTGTAAAAAAGTAAACAATTACTCTATAAAATTGAAGAGTACAATTCTCCCTTGCTTGACAGTATTTCTGAGAATTATAGTTCTTATAATTAGATGTAACAGTTCTGCTATGTTAAAAGTAGACCGATTTTCTTAAGACATCTACTTATACTGTTTAGTGTTTGAATAATTTAAAAGTTCTTTTTTCTGTTCCTTTTACTGGTTATGAATTCATTCTGATTTAAAGTATCTAGATTGCCCTCAAACTTATCAAACATGACACTCATTTCTTACTGCAATTTCTAGACTCACAAAACTTGAATCCCCATATCCCCTGTCATATACAGAGATGGAACAGCCAAGGTTGTGGGAAGAATGAAGAGTGACCATTAGTTATACTTGCCAGCAAAACAGACTATAGCCAGCCATTTCTGAGCCATCTAATTCTGCTGGAAAGTTTTTGTTTTGTTTTGTTTTTAATTGATCTATAGTTGATTTACAATGTTGTGTTAATTTCTGATATATAGCAAAGTGATTCAGTTATGGATATATATGCATATTCTTTTTCATATGCTTTTCCATTATAGTTTATTACAGGATTCCAAGGTGGTTCAGATGGTAGTTTATTATAGAACATTGAATATATAGTTCCCTGTGCTATACAGTAAGATCTTGTTGTTTATCTATTGTATATACAGAAGGTTGTATCTGCTAATTCAAAATCCCTACTTTATCCCTCCCTTTTCCTCTTTGGTAACCATAAATTTGTTTTCTATGCCTGTGAGTCTGTTTTTGTTTCATAAATAAGTTCATTTGTGGCTTATTTTGGGTTCCACATATAAGTGATATCATGCAGTATTGTTTCTCTTTCTGATTTCCTTTACTTAGTATGATAATCTCTAGGTACATCCATGTTGCTGCAAATGACATTATTCTTTTTTATGGCTGAGTTATATTCCATTGCACCACATCAATTTTATTTTATTTATTGTTTTAATTTTATCAGAGTCTAGTTGACTTATAATGTTGTGTTAGTTTTAGGAGTATAGCAAAGTGACTCATTTATGTCTATAAATATATATATATATATATATATATATTCTTTTTCAGATTCTTTTCTCATATAGGTTATCACAGAATATTAAGCAGAGTTACCTTTGGTATACAGTAGGTCCTGGCTGGTTATCTATCTTGTAAATTCTACTGGGAAGTTCCTGTTCAATCAGGCTAGGGCTAATAGCTGTTCTGGTTGTAGGCAGAAGTTTGTTTGTTTGTTTTTAACTTTTATTCTCATGATAAGTTATTTCACCCATATCCCTTCTTTGAAATACCACAATTCTAGTCTCTCTAGTGTCCTAAGTGCATATAATCATGAAGATTTTATTCACACAAGAACCCAAATGCGGTCCAGCCACCTTTTCTACAATCTCTATTTTTTCACAAAGCACATTCTCCTTCCCCAGGAGCAAGCTTATGGGTCTCTGGCCACTCGATCTTGTGCACAGTTTCTAGTTTTCCATGATAACAGTATGACAGAGAATTTCCAGAGCTTTTTCTCTGTGGGCTCCCACTGATTTGTGAATTACTTGCAGGGAAAAATCCTGTATTTTTATAAAAGTATGCTAGATATCTATCATAAACTATATTAAGCAGGTTAAAAAAATACCATGGAAAGGAAGAAATGCATCTACTTTTTAAAAATCATTACAGTAGTTCTTCATATGAGATATTTCTCAATTGAAATAGCTCTTAGTCACTAAAAATAAATAAATAAATAAATAAACTCTGTATAGGCAGATTAATAGCTATGTAAAGCACATCAGTTTACCAGGGCAAAGGAGGAGGAGAAAATTAGAAAATATTGCCTAATGAGTAGAGTTACCTTTTGAAACAATGGAAAAGTTTTGAAAATCTGTTGGTCATGGTTATACCACATTGAGAATGTAATTAATATCACTGAATTGTGCCCTTAAAATTTGTCAAAATAACAAATTTTATATATATTCTACCACAATAGAATTTTAAAATGAGTCATTTGCAAAAGAAAAGCATGGAAATATTCAAGATAACTAAATGAGTATTTTCTAAAAAGAAAATCATTCCCAGATAGAGAAATCATAAGAGAGAGCACAGAAATTAGTCTTGGAAATAAATATGATTGTAGCAATATATTTTTTCATTCATTCTCGTTTAAGAAACATACTACTACAACAGAAATAATCATTAGATAACGCAACAAATTAAAAAACTGAATAACTGAATTATTATAAGAAAGCTGCATTTAAATAAACAAATCTCCAGAGTTGAAATGCTGTATGCATCAGAGCCCAGTTCTCACTGTTGATCACAGACATTCCGTTCAGGCACTCAGTCATGTTCGACTGTTTGCGACCCCATGGACTGCCGTGCGGGAGGGTACCCTGTACATCACCAACTACCGGAGCTGACTCAAACTGATGTCCATTGAGTCGGTGATGCCATCAAACCATCTCAACCTTTGATGTCCCCTTCTCCTCCGGCCTTCAATAGTTCCCAGCAGCAGGGTGTTTTCCAATGAGTCAGTTCTTCACATCAGGTGGCCAAAATGAGTTTCAGCTTCAGCGTCAGTCTTTCCAATGAATATTCAGGACTGTTTCCTTTAGGATGGACTGGTTGAATCTCCTTGCAGTCCAAAGGACTCTCAAGAGTCTTTTCTAACACCACAGTTCAAAAGCATCAATTCGTTGGAGCTCAGCTTTCTTTATAGTCCAACTCTCACATCCATACATGACTACTGGAAAAACCATAGTTTTGACTAGATGGACCTTTATGGGCAAAGGTTTCTGCTTTTTAATATGCTGTCTAGGTTGGCCATAACTTTCCCTCAAAGGAATAAGCCTCTTTTAATTTCATGGCTGAGTTCACCATCTGCAGTGATTTTGCAGCCCCCCAAAATAAAGTTTCTCACTGTTTCTGTTGTTTCCCCATCTATTTTCCATGGAGTGATGGGACCAGATGCCAAGATTTTAGTTTTCTGAATGTTGAGTTTTAAGCCAACATTTTCACTCTCCTCTTTCACTTTCTTCAAGAGGTTCTTTAGTTCTTCGCTTTCTGCCATAAGGGTGGTGTCATCTGCATATCTGAGGTTATTGATATTTCTCCTGGTGATCTTGTTACCAGCTTGTGTTTTATCCAGCCCAGCATTTCACATGATGTACTCAACATATAAGTTAAATAAGCAGGCTGACAATATACAGCCTTGACATACTCCTTTCCCAGTTGGAAACCAGTCTCTTCTTCCATGTCCAGTTCTAACTGTTGCTTCCTGACCTGCATACAGGTTTCTCAAGAGGCAGGTCAGGTGGTCTGGTATTCCCCTCTCTTGAAGAATTTTCCACAGTTTGTTGTGATCCACACAGTCAAAGGCTTTGGCATAGTCAATAAAGCAGAAATAGATGTTTTTCTGGAACTCTATTGTTTTTTCAATAATCCAGCAGATGTTGGCAATTTGATCTCTGGTTCCTCTGCCTTTTAATATCCAGCTTGAACATCTAGAGGTTCAAGGTTCACATACTGTTGAAGCACGGCTTCGGGAATTTTGAGCATTACTTTGCTAGTGTGTGAGATGAGTACACTTGTGCGGTAATTGGAACATTCTTTGGCATTGCCTTTCTTAGGGATTGGAATGAAAACTGACCTTTTCCAGTCCTGTGGCCACTGCTGAGTTTTCAAATTTGCTGTCATATTGAGTGCAGCACTTTCACAGCATCATCTTTTAGGATTTGAAATAGCTCAACTGGAATTCCATCGCTTTAAGAAGCATCTAGTGATGCTTCTTAAGGCACACTTGACTTCGTATTCCAGGATGTCTGGCTCTAGCTGAGTGATCACACCATCATGGTTATCTGGGTCATGAAGATCTTTTTGTATCATTCTTCAATGTATTCTTGTCACCTCTTTGTAATATCTTTTGCTTCTGTTAGGTCCATATATTTTCTGTCCTTTATTGAGCTCATCTTTCCATGAAATGTTCCCTTGATATCTCTAATTTTCTTGAAGAGATCTCTAGTCTTTCTCATTCTATTGTTTTCCTCTATTTCTTTGCATTGATCACTGAGGTAGGCTTTCTTATCTCTCCTTGCTATTCTTTGGAACTCTGCATTCATATGCTTATATCTTTCCTTTTCTCCTTTGTTTTTCACTTCTCTTCTTACAGCTATTTGTAAGGCCTCCTCAGACAATCATTTTGCCTTTTTGCATTTCTGTTTCTTGAGGATGGTCTTGATCACTGCCTCCTGTGAAATGTCATGAACCTCCATCCATAGTTCTTCCAGCACTTTGTCTATCAGATCTAATCCCTTGAATCTATTTGTCACTTCCACTGTATAATCATAGAGATTTGTTTTAGATCATGCCTGAATAGTCTAGTGGTTTTCCCTACTTTCTTCAACTTAAGTCTGAATTTGACAATAAGGTGTCCATGTTCTGAGTGAGAATTAACTCCCCGTCTTGTTTTTGCTGACTTCATAGAGCTTATGCATCTTTGGAAGCAAAGAATATAATCAATCTAATTTCAGTATTGACCATCTGGTGTTATCCATGTGTAGAGTGTTCCCTTGTGTTGCTGGAAGAGGCTGTTTGCTATGACCAGTGCATTCTTTTGGCAAAACTCTGTTAGCCTTTGCCCTGCTTCATGTTGTACTTCAAGGCTAAATTTGCCTGTTACTCCAGGTATCTGTTGACTACCTACTTTTGCATTACAGTCCCTTATAATGAAAAGGATGTCTTTTTTGGATGTTAGTTTTAGAAGGTCTTGTAGGTCTTTGTAGAACCATTAAACTTCCTCAGCAGTACTGGTCAGGGCCTAGACTTGGATTACTATGATACTGAATGGCTTGCCTTGGAAATGAACAGAGATCATTCTGTCTTTTTGAGACTGCATCCAGGTACTGAGTTTTAGACTCTTTTGTTGATGATGCTGGCTAATCCATTTCTTCTAAGGGATTCTTCCCGACAGTAGTAGATATAATGGTCATCTGAGTTAAATTCACCCATTCCAGTCCATTTTAGTTTGCTGATTCCTAAAATGTAGATGTTCACTCTTGCCATCTCCTGTTTGACCACTTCCAATTTGTGTTGATTCATGGACCTAACATTCCAGGTGCCTATGCAATATTGTTCTTTACAGCATCGGAATTTACTTCCATCACCAGTCACATCCACAACTGGGTGTTGTTTTTGCTTTGGCTTCATCTCTTAATTCTTTCTGGAGTTATCTCCACTGCTCTACAGTAGCATATTGCACACCTACTGACCTGGGGAGTTCATCTTTCAGTGTGCTATCTTTTCTCCTTTTCATACTTAGGTGGTGGAAATGGTGTGATGAACAGAGGAATATAAAACAGACATGGATGCATCTGCCATTCATTTTGGATAGCAAGCACTGTCAAGTTTGTAACAGTCACAGGAATAAAGGGTCAGATAGACTGTATTTGTGCCCAAATCTTCCTCTTGTTAAGATCTTTAGTCTCACTGATGCAGTTTCCTCATCTAACAAATAAAGGGGAAAAAGATACAGCAGAATGTATTTTTTTGTGAAGGGTGAAGAGTTACTGGTTAAGGCCTGTCATGCATTTGTTCTTTCAATTCAGTTCACTCACTCAGTCATGTCCGTATCTTTGCAACCCTGTTAACCACAGCACGCCAGGCCTCCCTGTCCATCATCAACTCCCGGAGTTCACCGAAACTCATGTCCATTGAGTCGGTGATACCATCCAACCATCGCATCCTCTGTCATCCCCTTCTCCTCCTGTCCTCAATCTTTCCCAGCATCAGGGTCTTTTCAAATAGGTCAGCTCTTTGCATCAGGTGGCCAAAGTATTGGAGTTTCTTCTTGAACATCAGTCCTTCCAATGAACACCCAGGACTGATCTCCTTTAGGATGGACTGGTTGGATCTCCTTGAAATCCAAGGGACTCTCAAGTGTCTTCTCAAACACCACAGTTCAAAAGCATCAATTCTTCAGCACTCAGCTTTCCTTATAGTCCAACTCTCACATCCATACATGACTACTGGAAAAACCATAGCCTTGTCTAGACGGACCTTTGTTAACAAGTAATGTCTCTGCTTTTTAATATGCTATCTAGATTGGTCATAACTTTCCTTCAAAGGAGTAAGAGTCTTTTAATTTCATGGTTGCAATCACCATCTGCAGTGATTTTGGAGCCCAGAAAAATAAAGTCATCCACTGTTTCCACTGTCTCCCCATCTATTTGCCATGAAGTGATGGGACTGGATGCCATGATCTTAGTTTTCTGAATGTTGAGCTTTAAGCCAACTTTTTCACTCTCCTCTTTCACTTTCATCATGAGGCTATTTGGTTCTTCTTCACTTTCCACCATAAGGGTGGTGTCATCTGCATATCTGAGGTTATTAATATTTCTCCCAGTAATCTTGATTCCAGCTTGTGCTTCTTCCAGCCCAGCGTTTTTCATGATGTACTCTGCATATAAGTTAAATAAGCAGGGTGACAATATACAGCCTTGACATACTCCTTTCCCAGTTTGAAACCAGTCTCTTGTTCCATGTCCAGTTCTAACTGTTGCTTCCTGACCTGCATACAGGTTTCTCAAGAGGCAGGTCAGGTGGTCTAGTATTCCCATTTCTTTTAGAATTTTCCATAGTTTATCGTGATTCACACAGTCAAAGTCTTTGGCATAGTCAATAAAGCAGAAATAGATGTTTTTCTAGAACTCTCTTGCTTTCTCAATGATCCTGTGGATGTTGGCAATTTGATCTCTGGTTTCTCTGCCTTTTCTAAAACCAGCTTGAACATCTGGAATTTCATGGTTCACGTAGTGCTGAAGCCTGGCTTGGAGAATTTTAAGCATTACTTTATAAGCGTGTGAGATGAGTGCAATTGTGTGGTAGTTTGAGCATTCTTTGGCATTGCCTTTCTTAGGAATTGGAATGAAAACTGACCTTTTCCAGTCCTTTGCCCACTGCTGAGTTTTCAAATTTGCTGGCATATTGAGTGTAGCACTTTCACAACATCATCTTTTAGGATTTAAAATAGCTCAACTGGAATTTCAGCACCTCCACTAGCTTTGTTTGTAGTGATACTTCTTATGGCCCACTTGACTTCACATTCCAGGATGTCTGCCTCTAGGTGAGTGATCAAACCCATCATGATTATCTGGGTTGTGAAGATCTTTTTTGTACAGTTCTTCTGTGTTCTGCCACCTCTTTATATCTTCTGCTTCTGTTAAGTCCATACCATCTCTGTCCTTTATTGAGCCCATCTTTGCATGAAATGTTCCCTTGGTAGTTCTAATTTTCTTTAAGAGATCTCTAGTCCTTCCCATTCTGTTGTTTTCCTCTATTTCTTTGCTGAGGTAGGCTTTCTTATCTCTCCTTGCTATTCTTTGGAACTCTGCATTCAAATGGGAATATCTTTCCTTTTCTCCTTTGCTTTTCTTTTTTTTTTTTTTCCATTTATTTTTGTTAGTTGGAGGCTAATTACTTTACAATATTGTAGTGGTTTTTGTCATACATTGAAATGAATCAGCCATGGATTTACATGTATTCCCCATCCCGATCCCCCCTCCCACCTCCCTCTCCATGTGCGTCCCTCCCAAAGCTGTGCGCTCGGTCGAAGAGGACGACCATCCCCGATAGAGGAGGACTGGTCTTCGGTCAAGGGTATACGAGTAGCTGCGCTCCTCTGCTAGAACCTCCAAACAAGCTCTCCTTTGCTTTTTACTTCTCTTCTTTTCACAGCTATTTGTAAGGCCTCCCAGACAACCATGTTGCCTTTTTGCATTTCTTTTCCATGGGGATGGTCTTGATCCCTGTCTCCTGTACAATGTCATGAACCTCCATCCATAGTTCATCAGACACTCTGTCTATCAGATCTAGTCCCTTAAATCTATTTCTCACTTCCCCTGTATAGTCATAAGGGATTTGATTTAGGTCATACCTGAAGGGTCTAGTGGTTTTCTCCACTTTCTTCAGTTTAAGTCTGAATTTGTCAATAAGGAACCTGATCTGAGCCACAGTCATCTCCCAGTCTTGTTTTCGCTGACTGTATAGAGCTTCTCCAACTTTGGCTGCATAGAGCACAATCAATCTGATTTCGGGGTTGACCATCTGGTGATGTCCATGTGTAGAGTCTTCTCTTGTGTTATTGGAAGAGGGTGTTTGCTATGACCAGTGTGTTCTCTTGGCAAAACTCTATTAGCCTTTGCCCTGCTTCATTCTGTACTCCAAGGCCAAATGTGCTTGTTACTCCAGGTGTTTCTTGACTTCCTACTTTTGCATTCCAGTCCCCTATAATGAAAAGGATATCTTTTTTGGATGTTAGTTTTAGAAGGTCTTGTAGGCCTTCACAGAACCGTTCAACTTCAGCTTCTTCAGTATTACTGATTGGAGCAAGGACTTGGATTACTGAGATATTGAATGGTTTGCCTTGGAAATGAACAGAGATTCTGTCGTTTTTGAGATTGCATGTAAGTACTGCATTTTGGACTCTTTTTTGACTATGATGGCTACTACTCCATTTCATCTAAGGGATTTCTGCCCACAGTAGTAAATATAATGGTCATCTGAGTTAAATTCATCCATTCCAGTCCATTTTAGTTCGCTGATTTCCTAGGATGTCAACGTTCACTCTTGCTGTTTCCTGTTTGACCACTTCCAATTTGCCTTGATTCATAGACCTAACATTCCAGGTTCCTATGCAATATTGCTCTTTACATCATCGGACCTTGCTTCCATCACCATTCACATCCACAACTGGGTGTTGTTTTGCTTTGGCTCCATCCCATCATTCTTTCTGGATGTTCTTTGCCTACCTATTATTAACATAGAAGTTCAAATTAGTTAAATGTTAACCGAGTGTTATTCTACATAAAATATGAATTCCAGAAGTAACTTTAGCTCCAGATATGCTTTGTATGAATAGTTGTTTTTTTTTTTTTCCACTTTCTTTCCTCCTTCCCTGCTATCTTCCTTTTCTCCCTCCCTCCCCCGCTTCCTTTGTTTCCTTTTTTATGGGCTAAATTTATACTTAGCGTGCTGTTTTTGTTTAGTTCCTAAGTTACGTCTGATGCTTTTGCAATCCCATGGACTGTAGCCCACAAGGCTCCTCTGTCCATGGGATTTTCCAGGCAAGAATATTGAAATAGGTTGCTGTTTCCTTCTCCAGGATATCTTCCTGACTCAGGGATAGAACCCATGTCTCATACATTAACAGGAGGATTCTTTACCACTGAACCATCAGGGAATAATACTTAGCATACTCGTTAATATTATTTCATCTCAATCCCAGACTGTTGAGAAATACCAATTAGTGTTCAAAGCATCCCTGATTGTGGACAAAGTGTAAATTATCTTTTGCAAGCAAACATTGTTATAACTGAGACACAGTCTTTGCCTTGAAAGGTTAATCTGATAAGCATTGATTTCTGTGTGGAATTTACTCTAACCTTATTCTCATTTTCTGTTTTCCTTCCTTATGTGCTGACTTTGGTGTAGCAGACCACTTGGGGATTGAATTCATGGGTAAGACTAAACAATTTTCTCCTTATATATCCGGAAAAGCTGTTTGATAATGTGTATACCGTTCTTCTTCCTCATCTGATTATAATTGAAATGCCCCACTATCAGATACTATTAGTAGTAAAAAAAAAAAAAAAGTTTTTGTCAATTTTTCACTAAGTAGTGGCTCAAAATGAATGACTTAACTACTTATTGAGAAGGCAATTTAATGTTAAGTGCTGTCTTGAAAGCTGACAGAAGTTGGATTTGGTTTCTGGCTTTGTTTGCTTTCTTAATTCTCAATTTTCTTATCTGTAAATAGGTGTAGACTAGTTCCTATTTTATTACACACATATATTGCTTAACACAATATCTGTAAAATGGTGTATGCTCAATAAATGGTAGACAATAATGGTGATGGTTTAAAAATATCAGTTTTCATTACTTTCTGCTCTTTATTTTTTTTCCTTTTGCATGGTGAATAATTTGGATACATTTTGGTCAATCTTAATTCTGGAGTATGGGTTCTATTAATGTTTTCATCTACAAAGTTAAAATAATTATTTTGAAAGTTTTTGTAGTCTATGGTGTGTTTTTAAAAAGATTAGAATACCTCCCACAGTAATTATTTTCTGTACTCATAGATAATTACATTAAGAATTGTACATAATTTTCTGAGTCTATATTATAATAAAATGATTTAAAAACACATTCCATAGGGCTGATAAGCATCATGGTATTAGAATGGAAAGATACCTAGGAGTTAAAGTTAGTGAAATTGAAGATCAAAATTTGAATCCAAATTTATAGTTTTTCCTTGATTCCATTTTGTTGAACTTTAGGTTTTTCTCTTATATAATATAGATATGAATGCTTGCTTCATACATTTTTGTTTATTGTGATAATACCTTTAAATTCATGTATCCATTCATCCATTAATTCAGCAAATATGTATCAATTGCTCACTCTAAGCAAAGAAAAAATGCAAAACGCTACAGATAATATAATAAGTAAAAATAGGTGATAAAAGCTGATTTGCTGGAACTTATAATCTAGGAAATTTTCAGATGATAATTAGGGAATAAAACTGATAAATATAAAATTGAGGATTTCTAAGATCTATTTGAGGCAAAATAATATTAGTTCAGAATAGTGATAATATCTGGTCTGAATGGCCCTCATCAAAAAGTCTACAAACAATAAATGCTGGAAAGGGTGTGGAGAAAAGGAACTGCTCTTGCACTGTTGGTGGGAATGTAAATTGATACAGCCAATATGGAAGACAGTATGGAGATACCTTAAAAAACTAGGAATAAAACCACCATATGACCCAGCAATCCCACTCCTAAGCATATACCCTGAGGAAACCAAAACTGAAAGAGACACATGTGTCCCATTGTTCATTTCAGCACTATTTACAATAGCTAGACCATGGAAGCAACCTAGATGTTCATCAATAGATGAATGGTTAAAGAAGATGTGGTATATATACAGAATAGAATATTACTCAGCCATAAAAAGGAATGCATTTGAGTCAGCTCTAATGAGGTAGATGCACCTAGAACCTGTTATACAGAGTGATGTGAGTCAGAAAAGAGAAAGATAAATACCATATTCTAACACATATATACAGAATCTAGAAAAATAGTACTGAAGAATTTATTTTCAGGGCAGCAGTGGAGAAACACACATAAAGAATAGATTTAAGGACATGGGAAGAGGGGAGGAGAGGGTGAGATGTATGGAAAGAATAACATAGAAACTTACATTACCATATGTAAAATAGATAGCAAACAGGAATTTGCTGTGTGGCTCAGGAAACTCAAACAGGGGCTCTGCATCAACCTAGAGGGTAGGATGGGGAGGGAGGTGGGAGGGAGGTTCAAAAGGGAGGGGATATATGTATACCTATGGCTGATTCATGTTGAGGTTTGACAGAAAACAGCAAAATTCTGTAAAGCAGTTTTCCTCCCATAAAAATTAAATTAATTAAAGAAAGAATAGTGTAACAATAGAAGATGTGAAAAATTGATAGATATTGGAAACATGGCAACAAGTATTTGAAAGGAATTGATGTTGAAAGGTAGATAAGGGTGATTATCAGGGATGACTACAAAATTTATAGTTTGCATGTTTAGATAAAATGTGGGTCCATTTTCTGAAAAATAAGACTAAAAGAACAGATTTATGGGGGACTTGTACTAGATTAGGTTTGAAAATTTTGAATTCTGGGTACCTTTGTTGTGTCTGGTAGAAGATATTAGTAGTTATATTTTTTATAAGTTTTGAGAGTTAATTAGAAACCAGTGATTACGTATTTGTATTAAAACTGATTAAAACTGATATTCCTGTTGTACAATATTACTTGTTAGTGCTTTATGGTCTAAGTATTAGATCATAGAAAAAAACAGACACCTTAGTTTCTGCAGATTTGGGGTTTTGCTAGATAGATGTGATGACAGCTTGTAAGGGCAATGAAATTCAAGATAATATTGAAATAAAGCATCACAGACTATAAGATAGGTATGTAATGAAATGAATAAGGAATGTATAATTTGAATGGAAATGATGAGTAGTTACCATGTGTGTCCTCAAACAAATTGTTGGCATGAAGAGGTTGTAGTCATATGGACTAGGAATTACAGGAAACTGTGGATATGGTGATGTGGTACAGTATAAATTTTTGAGAAAGATATGTGGTTTGTACTTTGCTTTTTTACTGATGATGATGGGCTATAGCAGCATGGAAGACAGTATCAACAGTCATTTGAGGACAGCAAGTACTTAATATAATCAATAGAGAAATGTTTTCTATTATATGCTGATGATTGCTGGCTCAGAGAAGAGAGGCTCCAGAAGTTATATAGAAGAACGACTCTAGATATAAGAAATAAGGCCTGGTGGTGTGTGGGACTGGCATAGCATTAAACTCCACAGTCAATGTGGCCATGGTTATAGTAAATTAAACTTGCTACACCAATGATAATTATTGTTATTGAAAGAAACAGATGAGTCATTATCCTATTGAACTTTCCCTGAGGATTTTCAGTGGCACTGATACCTTACAATATAATGATTTGCTGTGGAATCAAGATATGTATTATGAGGTCTGTTTTAAAACATTCAAAATCATTTAGTTACCAGTAGGCAAAACTAAGAAGCTATTGTCTCATTCATCTATGTGAATCTGCAGTCTAACTGGTGTTATAATGAGTCTTACAAAAGCTGAAGTCAAAGCATAACTTTAAAGACAGGGTGCTCAGGGCTGGTCTACTGTGATGACCCTGAGGGATGGGATGGGGAGGGATATGGGAGGGGGTTCAGGATGGGGAACACATGTACACCCATGAATGATTCATGTGAATGTATGGCAAAAACCACCACAATGTTGTAAAGTAATTAGCCTCCAATTAAAATAAATAAATTAAAAAAAAAATGACTTACAGGGAATGGATTCTCAATGTGCAAATATCTGACTCCAGCAGCTGAATTTGCCTTGGAGGGAAGAGGCTGGCTAAAATCAGAGTTAAAGCAAATATTTAGTATGCATATAGATAATGGCAAATAATGGAGTATTCTGAATGGTGAATAGGTTTACAGACTTAATGAATAAACTGTTTTCACTGACCTCACTAATTCTAGATACTATTCACCCCCATAGATTCCTCTAACTGAATGTGTAATATTCTGTGCATTGCTTTGGGAATAAGTATTGAGATTTAACTCATAATTTTAAAATCCACATGGGTAAAATTGTTCCATGGAAGATGGTATCATCTTAATACTATGGCATCTCTAGGTATAAATTAAACTGATTAGCCAATATATAGGCATACTCTCTAGAAATTTAATTATGTCAGTTTATTGGTGTGCCTTACAAATAATCAGTGCCTGTTTGTGTTAATGAATTCCAGAATACCTTTGTTCTCAACTTTCATCATTCTTGCTTTGGGTAATGCAAATTTCATCTTTCCTTGGGTTGGAACATAGATCATAAGGTGATAATCCTTAAAAAATAAAAATAAGATTTGGCTGCACCAGATCTTAGTTGCAGCACTTGGGCTCTTTGATCTTCATTGTGGCATGTAGGATCTTTACTTGTGGCATTTGAATTCTTTAGTTGTGGCATGTGGCACGATCTTACACATATATCATTTCCCCAGTTCTTTGTATTCCTAGTGGCCATGGCATATGTGCACTCAGTGATCGGACTCAAAACCCGAACACATCAAGTTCAACAAATTCTTATTAATAGCAGAGAACTGCAAATCATATGCTTCAAGAATTCTATTATTAGTTAACTATTATACATTTGTCACACTTACTATATGCTAAACATATAAGATATGGAAAATGCAGATATATAATCCACACCCCTTAATGACCAAAGACTCTGAAACAAAAAATAGGGAAAGCTACATATAATTGAGGTGACATCAGTTCAGTTCAGTTCAGTTCAGTTGCTCAGTCATGTCTGAATCTTTGCGACCCCATGAACTGCAGCACACCAGGCCTCCCTGTCCATCACCAACTCCCGGAGTCCACCAAAACCCATGTCCATTGAGTCGGTGATGCCATCCAACCATCTCATCCTCTGTCGTCCCCTTCTCCTCCTGCCCTCAATCTTTCCCAGCATCAGAGTCTTTTCCAGTGAGTCAACTCTTCGCATGAGGTAGCCAAAATTTTGGAGTTTCAGCTTCAGCATCATACCTTCCAATGAACACCCAGGCCTGATCTCCTTTAGGATGGACTGGTTGGATCTCCTTGCAGTCCAAGGGACTCTCAAGTGTCTTCTCAAACACCACAGTTCAAAATCATCAATTCTTCGGTGCTCAGCTTTCTTTATAGTCCAACTCTCATATCCATACATGTCACTGGAAAAACAGTAGCCTTAACTAGACGGACCTTTGTTGGCAAAGTAATGTCTCTGCTTTTTAACATGCTGTCTAGGTTAGTCATAACTTTCCTTCCAAGGAGTAAGCATCTTTTAATTTCATGGCTGCAGTCACCATCTGCAGTGATTTTGGAGCCCAAAAAAACAAAGTCAGCCATAGTTTCCACTGTTTCCCCATCTATTTGCCATGAAGTGATGGGACTGGAGGCCATGATCTTAGTTTTCTGAATATTGAGCTTTAAGCCAACTTTTTCATTCTCCTCTTTCACTTTCATCAAGAGGCTCTTTAGTTCTTCTTCACTTTCTGCCATAAGGGTTTTTTTGTCATCTGCATATCTGAGGTTATTGATATTTCTCCCGGCAATCTTGATTCCAACTTGTGCTTCCTCCAGCCCAGCATATAAGTTAAATAAGCAGGTTGACAATATACAGCCTTGACATACCACTTTTCCTATTTGGAACCAGTCTGTTGTTCCATATCCAGTTCTAACTGTTGCTTCCTGACCTGCATACAGGTTTCTCAAGAGGCAGGTCAGGTGGTCTGGTATTCCCATCTCTTTCAGAATTTTCCACAGTTTAGTGTGAATATAACAAGTGCTATTAAGATGCATAGGCACAAAAAAAAAATTCATAGGTAAAATACAATGAAAGAAAAAAAATAAAAATAAAAGCCACTAAATGGGCTTAGGAAATTTAGAAACAGCTTCCTGGGTATAAGGGGAAGGGGTAAGAGGGAGGAATTCAAGATGAGTACCAGCCCAAGTGGATAAACTGTATCAAGTGTTTCTCTAGTCCAAATCTATACTAGCTTCACTTTGCTTCTACTTAGTCAGAGCCTTTTATTTAGGTCTCTCTATCTGGGTCTCTCAGCTCCCTAGCGTCACTACTTTAGAACTAAGAAGAGGACATTAACTTCAGTAAAAACACTTCACCAAAAAGTGTCTTGTATTAATTTATTAACTTTGAAGAATAATTATCCTACTGAATAAACCATGCCAAACCTAATGTCCATAAAACTGTTAGGACTCAAAAGTATTTTTCTGTAAATATATTCATGAATTTTTCTAATGATGCAACTGGGATTGGAACAATGTAAATTTCAACAAAGATATACCACTTTAGAATGTAGTATCAGTTTAAAAAATACAGTTAACTGACATAGTTAGGAAAGGAGTTTGAAGCTATGTAAAAATGCAAAGTTGTTTGTAAAAAATTAAAAGACATAGTCAACTAATAATCAAAAATATTTCTTGAATTCATGATGTAACCTACTCATGCATGCATGCATGAGGGAGAATTTTATAATTTTAAAGTCAGATATTCAAACTTTTCCTCATAGCATGGATAGATTAGGAGATGTTATAGACAAAGTTTTTTGTAAGCAGAAGTGCGTGTTCAGCTGTGTGAGAAATGCATCCAGTCATCCAGAGTAGACAGTTGGCCAAAGGGCATGTCAGACTGGTCAAGTTTGGAAGGTGCATCGATCATGAAAAGGGATTTCTTAACTGAGAAATATCTTGCTACTCTGTCAGGTGCTCTGTCATGGAGCATATCTCATTATAGCCATTTGAGCTATTTGTTACACAGCCGTGTCTCTGACAATGCCCTGATGAATCTGATGTTCTAGGCATAAAAAAAATGCTCACATAAAAGCAAGTGCAGTGCCATTTGCAAACGTATTGCCAAACCATAGGAAGAGCTAAATATTGTGTGGGAGATCTTTTATGCAATTTTTTTTCATACTCATATGGAAAAATAAAATGAAGTCCGTCAGTTAGACGTCTTATTTGTGCTTTAATATTGCATTTAGGATAGCATAATATATTTATGCAGTCTAAGTAACTGCTGGTATATATTTTTTAATCAAAAGATTTATAAAATTTGGGACAAGTAAGTTTTTTTTAACTATAATCTTTAAAAGATATTCTAAAATACTCCTACATTTTGAAGCTAAAATAAAAAGAAGGCAAAAGGAAGAAATACTGAGTTTTCCATAAGCAGAGAGTTAGAAATGTCTATCGTCTATGTGTGTAGGTTCAGAATTGAGAACATTATTACTTCAAACTTTTCAGTTCAGTTCATTCACTCAGTTGTGTCTGACTCTTGGACTGCAGCACGCCAGGTTTCCCTGTCCATCACCAACTCCTAGATGGAACTACTCAAATTTATATCCATTGAGTTGGTGATGCCATCCAGTCATCTCATCCTCTGTTGCCCCCTTCTCCTCCTGCCTTCAATCTTTCCCAGCTTGAGGGTTTTTTCCAATGAGTCTGTTCTTCGTATCAGGTGGCCAAAATATTGTAGCTTCAGCTTCAGCATCAGTCCTTCCAATGAATATTCAGGACTGATTTCCTTTAGGAATTCAAAGTTCAAACTTTACCATATATTTAATATCTCTTCATCCCTTCATGTAGAAAGAAAAATAGTTTTAGAATATTTTAGTAATCTCTAAAGAGAATTTCCTGAGATATGACCAGTTTCTAATTCTGTTTAGATGATACAAGATAGGGATACTTTCTTTAAAGCTATGCTGCTTATTCTGAATGACTTGGTGTGTGTTCCTTTAAATCTAACAAACTCATATGTCAGTCAAATGAATTCATGTGTACACCCTAATTTATGACATGGCATTAGACAGTAGTGAGGAACCCCCTTCTTTGGGCTGAAATCTCTGAATTATACTTATTTGGGACAGAAATGTTTATATTCACTTGACTATATCATATTATAAAGTAAAATGGTAATTTATGGATAAATGTGTTTGTAGAGGGTGTTAATTCAAATGTGTTCATTCAAAAGGGTATTTGTTTAGTTTTTTCTTATATTAAATCACATGGAAAAGCAGGTATCTCAGAGTACTATATTACCATTATTTAATGCTTGACATGTGCCACCAGATTTATATTAGTTCATTGTACTCTCAAAAACTTGCATGAGGTAGAAACTATTTATATTCTTAACTTATAAATAACAAAGTGATATCTGTTTAGGTGAAATATCTCATCCAAAGAATAAGGAGGTGGCAAAACAGGATTTGAATCAAAGTCTGTCTTCCTCCAGAGTTCTTTTTTTAATGTTATTTTTTTAATTGTGTTAAAATTCACATAATACAAAGCATACTATTGTAATCATATTTAATTGCGCATTCAAGGGCACTGAGTATATTCAAGTTGTTGCGCAATCCTCACCATCATTCATCTCCCAAAGTTTTCACCTTCCTCACCTGAAACTCTGTCACCATTAAACACTGGCTCCCTGTCTCCCCACTCACCCCCAAGCCCCAGCCCCTGGCGTCTACTAATGTATTTTCTGACTCTATGAATTTGACTATTCTAGGTATCTCATATAAATGGAATCAAACAGTATTCCTCTGCATCTGATGTATATTGGAATGAATTTTTACCTCAATATATGTCCTACAAACAGATAGTACTTTCTTTTTCTTACCCCTATGCTACACAGTAAGTTCTCAGTAGTTATCAATTTTATACATAGTATCAGTATTATTTATGTGTCAATCTCCCAATTTGTCCCACCCCTGTCTCCCCCCTCCTTGGTGTCCATACCTTTGTTCTCTACATCTGTGTCTATATTTCTGCTTTGCAAACAAATTCCTCTATACTATTTTTCTAGATTTCACATATATGTATTAATATACAGTATTTGTTTCTCTCTTTCTGACTTACTTCATTATGTGTAACAGTCTCTAGATCCATCCATATCTCTGCAAATTACACAATTTTGTTCATTTTTATAACTGAATAATATTCCACTGTGTGTGTGTATGTGTGTGTATCACATCTTCTTTATTCATTCCTCCACTGATGTACATTGAGATTGCTTCCATGTCCTAACTATTGTAAATAGTGCTGCAATGAACATTGGGATTCATGTGTCTCTTTGAATTATGGTTTTCTCCGGCTATTTGCCCAGGAATGGTATTGCTGGGTCATATGGCAGTTCTATTTTTATTCTTTTATGGCATCTCCATAATATTCTCCATAGTATCTGTATCAGTTTTCATCCCCACCAACAGCGTAAGAGGATTCACTTTTCTCCACTCTCTCTCCAACATTTATTGTTTGCAGATTTTTTGATGATCGCCCTTCTGACCAGCGTGAGGTGGTACCTAAAGGTAGTTTTGAATTGCATTTCTCTAATAATTAGTGATGTTGAGCATCTTTTCATGTGCCTTTTGGCTATTTGTATGTCTTCTTTGGAGAAATGCCTATTTAGATCTTCCCTAGAGTTCTTGAATTCTACCAGTGGCTTTCTGTTGAATGCCTACCACAATGAGGGGTTCCTGAAAACTGAGAAAGGTTGTACTCCAGCAGTGTTTCAACTGACAATGCAATTTTGTATCTAGTCCTAAGGTTTAGAGGTAATATTTTCCAAGTACCATGAGGTCATAAGAATCTTAGGTAATAATTCACATTATGTAAGTGACAAACAATGAAAATGAACCAGATGCCAGTTTATAGCTTTACATTCAGAATTTTAACTGGCGTGTTAAAGAACTGCCATGTAGCAGAAGGCTCCCATTGACTGATAGTTTCAATATCTCATGGAAAATAATCTACCGAAGTTGTATTATATTAGAAGGTTTCTTGGTGATCACAGACGATTGAGTGGCATTAGTTCAGTACCTCTACTATTGAATGCCATTGTGATATAAAAGCCTTGCACATCCATCTCTGACATGTGCCAAATGGAATAGTGAGTTGAACCATCTTCCCAGTGATTTCCCCAAATGCTGATTAATAAACAGTCTTATTTTCTCATTTATTTTTCTCTTCAGCAAAACGACCACTCTCTCTCTTTACATTATGAATTTTTAATGTAAATGTCAGTATAAGAGCTAATAATTCAGCTCTCTTAGTCACAAGCATCTCCAAGTTTCCTTCCTTCCTCCCTCCCTTCGTTTTAATAAAGAGATACCTTGATTTGACTTGTTCTTCCTCAAAACTTCCTAGCCATGTGTGTAAGGATAATATTTTGGCTTTATATGTATAATTAATTTAGCATTAGTTATTAGTTCATATTGGTACCTCCAGTGGTTAGAAGTAAAAGTCTCTAAACAAAGTCAGACTAATTCATTGAATAAACTAAATTCAGAATTTTAGTTTATTTTAAACAAATTTTTCAGATGGGGTCAGATTCTTTCAGTTATCTTCTGTGAGGAATGGCTATAATCATGAGATACACTGGAAAAATATACAGGTATATTAGTTATTGTTTCTACAAAGGAGAAATGGGCATTTATGTAAATATGTAAATTTTTAGACTGGATTTGGCAAATGAAGTTTTGTATGTAGACACTGAGGAATCTATTTGTTGTGAACTATTGGAAAGAGCAGGGCTGTTCACTGAAAGATAGTTTAAGGCTGCTACATTTTTGCTTTATTAATATTAGGATAATTTTCATTAAGCTGCTGAGTGACTAGATTGGGAGTTTATGTGTGGGTAGTAACTATATAGACTTCAGCACAACCTTGGGTGGATTCTCATCAACTTTTTTGTAATATAATGAAGCATGAGTTATGTCAATTTAATGGTAGGTAGATCTGGGACAAAAAATGCTATATGGAGGATCCAGATCAGCCAGGAGTGAAACTTCTGGTTGCTTCTATGGAAATATTTTTATAGATTAGACACTCATAAATTTACTGAACTTTATATGAATTATGATTGTACTTAATCAGATTGAATTAAGTTGAATTGAAAATCTAACAGACAGGGCTGGATTTTTGAATTGTCAAACTGGATTCAAAAGAATTTGAGATCTTAACCATAATCTAGTTAATTACATTTATATACCAATTATCTAAAATGTGTAGTAGTTGATAGGTTCTAAACATCTTCTGAAATGTTCTAGAAAGAGGAAAAAAGTTTTTTTAAAAGTTCACATTGTCATTGAAAAGTAAATACCAAAGTGGTTAAAAAAAATGGGCTTTTATATGCAGTTTTCCCTGACCATTGCTTCAGGAGCCAGGATGGATCTGCAGAATAGGAGAGAGAGATAAAAATGGGTGGTGGATGGAACATCTGAAGATGCAGCATAGTGAGGATGATACTGCTGCTTCTCAATAAACAAAGAGTCTGTTTCATGGGCTCTCAATGGTTCAGCTAATCAGAATTCATGGAGCCACTTTAGAAGGTCAGGCTGTGTGCCAGACCAGAGCAACACAAAAACAAATACAGAAGACTCTGGAGAAAATTTACATTCAGTGTGTGGGACAGACTTGCAAAACTAATCATTGCAGTTCAGTGCAAAAAGGACTTTGATTGATGTTTTAGTGATTTATTTATTATTTACAAAAAATGTGAGAAGTTTCTCAAACATCTGCCAGATGTTAGTACATGGCTCATATTCACACATGTAAATAGGGTTTGAGTTCACATACATGTGGAGAATACTAGGTTCTATACCTTTGTTGTACAATTTCACAAAACCTTTGGTATACTTCTATTCATAACTCTAACAGAGAAGATTATAGGAGGCAGCATTTTCTGAATTATTCTTCCAGAGAAGCATGTTTCTTAGAGCTAGGATCTTAGGGACCATACTCTTAGTAAATATTTGGAGAAAGAAACAGAGAGGGAAGAGCATCCACATCTCACTGAAACAGTTGGGAACATCTTTACGTGGAAGAATAAACAGTATTCCTGCAGCTGGGAAATTGTAGAAGGGAACATGAGGGAAAGGAACAAGGAAGAACACAGATAAGAAAGAAACAAAAATGAGACATGGGGTGGGAGAAGGCAAGGAGGTTCAAGAGGGAGGCAACATAGGTATACCTACAGCTGATTCATGTAAATGTTTGGCAGAAACCAACACAATATTGTAAAGCAATTATCCTTCAATTAGAAATAAATATTTTTATAAAGAGACAAAAGAACACAAGAATTTTAGGAAATGACAAGAAGACCCAGGTGATTGGAGAAAGTAACACACATGAAAGGCAGTGTGGTAGATGGTGTGATTGATCAATTAGGTCAGAGCAGATTATGATGACCTTATGATGCCCTTTCAGAGAAGTATAATTTTATCTCATTGTGAAAGAAAGCCTCAGAGGTTTCATGCAGAGAGTGATCAGATTTCATTTAAATAGCTTATTCTGTCAGTAGCTGTGTGTAGAGGTTGCCTGAAGGCATTGCATGCAAAATCCCAGATATTGGGCCAAGCTTGGGATTTTACTTCAAATATCCACTGAAGGCTTATTCTTTGAACAACACTGTTAACATTATATAAAGGAATTTCCATTTATCTGTGTCAAGCATAGAGAAACGGCCAAAGGTGGACACCTGGGGGAGGAGAGGCATGAGGTGCAGTGAGCAAAGCCATGGACATAATGGACTTTGAACTGTGCTTTGAGGCAAGGGTAGGATTTCAGAGATGTGGCTTTTAGCCCAATCAAGTGTTCTGTGCATCCCTAGAAGTGGGCCAGTGTCCTAGAGCAGCAGAACCTCTGGGTTCTAATGCCTGATGATCTGAGGTGGAGCTGATGTAATAATGACAGAAATAAAGTGCATAATAAGAGTAACATGCTTGAATCATCCCAAAACCATCCCCTCACCATCTCGCCAGGTCTGTGGAAAAATTGTCTCCCATGAAACTTGTCCCTGGTGCCAAAAAGATTGGGGACTGCTGTCTTAGAGGATGCTAATTGACCAACTATCTTCTCATAGACTAGCTCCTGAATTGGTTGTTATCACTTATAAATCTGTGCTTTCTGTTAGAGTCATCATTACAGTTTGAGAAACAGAATAATGGAATAATTTAAGTCATCAAAATAACATAATTCAAGAGCTTTCAACTTTAACTTTCATTCCAGGCACTGATTACAAATGTAAATTTCTGTTTTCAGCCTTAGATCTGATGAAGTAGTTCTGGGATGGACTCTAGGCTCTTAGTTTTTAACATTTGATGTAGGAGATCTCTGTCTATGGGATTCCCAGGTGGCACTAGTGGTAAAGAACCCACCTACCAATGCAGGAGATGTAAAAGAAGTGGGTTCAATCCCAGGTTGGAATGATCCCCTGAAGAAGGGCATGGTAACCTACTCCAGTATTCTGGCCTGGAGAATTCCAGGGACAGAGGAGCCTGGTGGGCTACAGTTCATGGGGTTACAAAGATTCTGACACAGCTAAAGGGACTTAGCACACATGCACACGTCTCTGTCTACCAGGTGAGAAACTGACATAAAAGAACAGGCAAACTTGACTTCATTCTTTTAGTAAATGTGTAACCTACAGCCTGGGATTCATCATCTTGAATCTTGGAGCTTCCAATCTGTGTAAGAGGGATGATGTCCTCATCAATCTCAAAGGATTGTTGGGAAGATCAAATATCAATACATAGGGCATATAAAGCATTTACTGCAAAGCCTGGCACTTAAATGCTCAGTCAAATGAGCTACTATAACTGCTGTTCCTCCTTGGAACAACTTCAGTGATGTGGATTTCTGACCAAATGATGAAGTTTCCCTTTAGTCTATCTTCATCACTCTGATTCTTCTGGAAAGGAGAAACTGAACATGAATGTTAACTTTTTTTAAACATATAACTCCATAATAACCTGGGGTTCTTTACTTTTATAAAAGATTTTAATTGAGTTATAATTTACATACCATACAATTCACTTGCTTTACTTGTACAAGTCAATGATGTTTGGTATATTTACAGAGTTGTGTAACTACTATCACAGGCATAGAGTTGGCATAGAGGGGGGTGTGTGTGTGTGTGTGTGTGTGTGTGTGTGTGTGTGTGTGTGTGTGTGTGTGTGTGTGTGTGTGTGTGTGTGTGTGTGTGTGTGTGTGTGTGTGTGTGTGTGTGTGTGTGTGTTTGGCCGCATGTGGCACGTGAGATCTTAGTTCCATGACCAGGGATCGAACACATGTCCTATGATTTGTAATAATAGAGTCTTAACCACCAGACCACTAGGGAAGTCCCAACATTAATATTATCTTGAACAATGGGGGCCACTGTCCAGGGCATTCCAGGGAATGCAATCTAAGTTTTCCGTTTCCGTCTCTAAAAAGAGCCAACTCTGTGAATTCTGGAGATCTCTTTTCAAAATTTGGTTCTAAACAGATGTCATTATACCTTCAGCCTGTTTATGCCAGATGGCTGCATTCCCTTTATTAGTGTTTCCAACAGGACTAGACACGAGTGGAGGAAATCAAGTAAACATTGCTCGTCTAGTCAGACAGCTCCCTTATATGTGCTCTTCATTCCTCTCAAGAGGATTTCATTCACTGTATTTCTTTGGATGAATCTTGAAGCACAAGACTGTACTATGCTAAAAGCATACAGAATATAGTCTCTTTGTATTGGTAAAGCTTGCTGGCACTTATGAGAAATGGGGAAAGGAAATTAATAACATTTGCTAAATATTATGACTCATGGGCATACTGGGCAATTTCCCATGAGTTGCATTGTTTTATCTTTAAAGTTGTCAGGTCATGTAGAAAACCACCATAATCTGAGGGGTTGGATTTGTGATCTGGAAAAAAATAATCCTGTATTTTAGTGGGGTTCCCCTGGTGGCTCAGTCAGAAAAGAATCTGCCTGCAACTCAAGAGACCCAAGTTCAATCCCTGGAGGAAAAAATGGCAACCCATTCCAATATTCTTGCCTGAGAAATCTCATGGACAGAGGAGACTGATGGGCTACAGTCCATGGGGTCATGCATGGGCATGGTGATAGCATATTTGAGGAGCTACTTTTTATGTATGCAAGAAATCTGCCTGTATATATATATAGGCTAATGCATCAGTGTTAATGAAAAACAAAGACAAATGTAGGACAAAAATAAAGTCTTAAAAACCCTTGCAAGATAGTTTTTTTTTTTTTTCCTCATTGCACACATAAAGAAACAAGGTCAGTGGAAGTAAAATCAATATGCCCAGCTGATAAATAGTAAAGATGAATTTTATTCCAGATTAAATGTCTTCAAAGCCAGACTTCTTCCCTGGTGCCTCACCATCCACATCTAGAAGATGCTGTGCTCTCTGTAATTGTGATGACTGTCTCTTCCCTTTCTATGTGCTGGGCTCCATGCATGCTGAGTTGAGGACATACATATACCCAACTAGGGCCTCAGCAGTTGAAAGCACATCCTGAGTATGGTTGCCAGACTTAGCAAATAAAATTCAGGTTACCCATATAAATTTGAATTTCAGATACACAACAAATAATTATTTTTTAATTTATTTATTTTAATTGAATGATAATTGCTTTATGGAATTTAATTGTTTTCTTGAAACCTTAACATGAATCAGCCATAGGTATACATATGTCCCCTCCCTCTTGAGCCTCCCTCCTATCTCCCTCCCCATCCCACCCCTCTAGGTTGGTGCACAGCCCCCATTTGAGTTCCCTGATGCATACAACAAATTCCCATATTGGCTATCTATTTTACACATGGTAATGTAAGTTTCCATGTTACTCTGTCCATACATCTCACCCTCTTCTCCCCTCTCGCCATGTCCATGAGTCTGTTCTCTGTGTCTGTTTCTCCATTGCTGCCCTGCAAATAAATTCTTCGATTCCATCTTTCTGCATTCTATATATATGTGTTGGTACACAATATTTATCTTTCTCTTTCTGACTTATTTCACTCTGTATAATAGGTTCTAGGTGCATCCACCTCATTAGAACTGACTCAAATGCATTCTTTTTTTATGGCCGAGTAATATTCCATTATGTACGTGTACCACAACTTTTTTATCCATTCATCCATTGATGGACATCTAGGTTTCTTCCATGTTCTTACTATTGCATCTTCCCTGGTGGCTCAGATGGTGAAGCATCTGCCTACAATGCGGGAGACCTGGGTTCGATCCCTGGGTCAGGAAGATCCCCTGGAGAAGGAAATGGCAAACCACTCCAGTACTCTTGCCTGGAAAATCCCATGGACAGAGGAGCCTGGCGGGCTACAGCTGATGGGGGTCACGAAGAGTCGAAAATGACTGAGCAACTTCACTCACTCACTTGCTATTGTAAATAGTGCTGCATGAACATTGGGATACATATGTCTTTCAGTTTTGGTTTCCTCAGGGTATATGCCTAGGAGTGGGATTGCTGGGTCATATGGTGGTTTTATTCCTAGTTTTTTAAGGACTCTACATACTGTCTTCCATAGTGACTGTATCAATTTACATTCCCACCAACAGTGCAAGAGGGTTTCCTTTTCTCCATACCCTCTCCAGCATTTATTGTTTGTAGATTTTTTTATGATGGTCATTCTGACCAGTGTGGGGTGATATATCATTGTAGTTTTTTTTTTTTTTCTTTTCCATTTATTTATTTCTTATCGAAGGATAATTTACAGAATTTTACTGTTTTATGTCAAACCTCAACATGAATCAGCCATAGTTTTGATTTGCATTTCTCTAATAATGAATGATGATGAGATGGCTGAATGGCATCACTGACTCAATGGACATGAGTTTGAGTAAACTCCGGGAGTTGGTGATGGACAGGGAGGCCTGGCATGCTGCGATTCATGAGGTCGCAAAGAGTCGGACATGACTGAGCGACTGAACTGAACTGAATAATGAATGATATTGGCATCTTTGCATGTGTTTGTTAGCCATCTGTTTGTCTTCTTTTGAGAAAATCTGTTTAGGTCTTTTGCCCACTTTTTTATTGTTTTTTTGTTTGTTTGTTTGTTTTTCTGGTATTGAGTTTTATGAGCTGCTTCTATATTTTTGAAATTAATCCTTTGTCAGCTGTTTCATTTGCTATTATTTTCTCCCATTCTGAGGGTTGTCTTTTCACCTTGTTTAAAGTTTCCTTTGCTGTGCAAAAACTTTTAAGTTTAATTAGGTCCCACTTGTTTACTTTTGTTTTTATTTCCATTACTCCAGGAGGTGGATCATAGAGGATCTTGCTTTGGTTTATGTCATTGGGTGTTCTGCCTATGTTTCCTCTAAGAGTTTTAGAGTTACTGGTCTTCAGTTTAGGTCTTAAATCCATTTTGAGTTTATCTTTGTGTATGGTGTTAGTGTTCTAATTTCATTCTTTTACATGTAGCTGTTCAGTTTTCCCAGAACCACTTATTGAAGAGGCTGTCTTTGCCCCATAGTATATTCTTGCCTCCTTTGTCAAAAGTTAGGTGCATGGGTTTATTTATGGGCTTTCTGTCTTGTTATATTGGTCTATATTTCTGATTTTGTGCCAATACCATATTGGCTTGATGACTGTACCTTTGTAGTATAATCTGAAGTCAGGAAGGTTGAGTCCTCCAGTCTTCTTTCTCAAGACTGCTTTAGCTATTTGGTGTCTTTGTGTTTCCATATGAATTGTGAAATTTCTTGTTCTAGTTCTGTGAAAAATGTCACTGGTAATTTGATAGGGAGCACACTGAATCTGTAGATTGCATTTGGTAGTGTGGTCATTTTCACAGTATTGATTCTTCCTACCCAGGAACATGGAATATCTCTCTATCTGTTTATGTTGTTTTTGATTTCTTTTGTCAGCATCTGATAATTTTCTGTATACAGTTCTTTTGTCTCCTTAGGTAGGTTTATTCCTAGATAGTTTATTCTTTTTTGTTGCAATGGTGAATGGGATTGATTCCTTAATTACTTTTTCTGATTTTTCATTGTTAGTATATAGGAATGCAAGTGATTTCTGTGTATTGATTTTGTGTCCTGTGACTTTACTAAATTCACTGATTAGCTCTAGTAATTTTCTGATAGTATTTTTAGGGTTTTCTATGTATAGTATCATGTCATCTGCAAAAAGTGGAGAGCTTTACTTCTTTTCCATTCTGGATTCCTTTTATTTCTTTTTCTTCTCTGATTGCTATAACTAGAACTCCAAAACTGTGTTGAATAATAGTGGTGGGAATGGACACCCTTGTCTTGTTCCTGAGATATACAATGAATAATTATTTGATGAATTATAGACACATTTGATGAATTTCATGGGGGCATATCTATATAAAAGCTTATTTGTTATTTACATAAAATTCAAATCATCTCAGTTTGAACTGTTTTATCTGGTAACCCTAGCTTTAGGGCTATAAACATAGTGAGGCACGGCCCGTTACTGATCCATGTCTATCTCACACTTCACTCCCCAGAAAGGCTGAATTAAAATGATTATTGGGAATGAAGAAAAATAGGAAGAATTAATGGAGGAGATGAGCATGGGAAATTGAAATGAGTGGTATGTGTATCTCCATGGGTAACTCTGCCTGTTGCATGATGAAAATTAGGCAAAAATAATACTAACTGGTTTTCTAATTATCTCTGGGCAGCTATAATCATTTCACATGGCAAATGCAACCTGTAAACTCAATGCTGAGCATGATGGGTCCTGCAGTCAGAGCAGTCATTGAAGTATTTTAAAGCAAGGTTGTTACTGCAAGTGAAATAGCTTAACGCTTCACATACGGATGCTTGAGAAAACAAATGGTAGCATGATAACTTAATCAACTTTTGAGAAAGAGACCAGCATTTAACTTACCAAAAGATGCCATTCAAGGCAGTATTAATGAAGTAATAACAGTTGCCTCTTTATCTGTTCACTACCTATTCATTTCCCCATTATATTCAGGCTGCTAAATTCTATCATAAACATGTTTGTAAGAGAGTATGAAGCTTTTTGTTCCTACCAGAAGAAAAGTAAGTATTTATTTTCTGGAGTTGTACTATGGAATCAAAGTGGTGATGAAGTGATTACTCTTTCCTATAGCTTTGAGAAAAAAAGATGCTATGGGATTCAAGCAGTATAATGGGGAAAAAAAAATATATATATATTCTGAAGCCAGGCATATGTGCATCAAATCTTGACTTTATCTTATGTATGCTGTGGGATTGGACTGTCTATCTTTCCATCCATCCATCCATCCATCCACCCACATGTATGTAGACTAATCTCCCTCACTCTCTCTCTCGGTTCATTAATATAAAGATGGATGATAGAACACACCACCTATGCATTTATTGACATGTATTAGATACTTTGATTATGTCCTCCCTTTCTGCATTGCCTAAGGGGCTGTACTGTGTTTGCCCTGTTTGTTTACTGAACTGCGAGTCTTTGTGATTGTGTGTTCATAAACCCTCAAAATTAGGGGGTATACCAGCTGTTTCCTTTGGCAGTCCTCCCCAGCCCCTTCCTGATGCCTGCCCTTTTGTGGGTCCTTGATTGCCTTCTGAGGGCATAGCTGAGGAGATACAGTTGAGGGGGAGCAGCTGCTCCAGATGTGAACTTCTGTGCCTCCTAAACCCCACATGGAATCAAACCTTCTGCCTAGCATACCCCAGGAAAATGACTGATATTCTGCATGGATGGTATCACTATTTATGGTATTATTTCCAGGGTCATGGAAGCCCTACTGTCTAAGGAAATCTTAACTTGTTCCCTAATCATTTTGTCCGATTCCATCATGGCAGCTTTTGATGCCTGGGATACCATAGCAAACCAAGTACCAGTGAATTTTAGGCCCATCTTGACTCACTTCTCTAACTTTGTCTCATATACTCATGCCAGTCTCAACCATTCAAGTCACACTTGCTTCCTTGAGCACACCATCATCTTTCTGGTTGAATCTGTCCCTTTTAACTGATCAGTTCTTTATATTGAAAGGAAACCTGGCTGTTTGTACCAGTGCCATAAAGTCATAGATTTCTGGGACTTAATCTTCATTCTTTTAATTACTAGTGTTGTGACTTTGGGTTCATTAACAGGCTCCATCCTGTTTTCTTGTATAAAAACAGGAACAAACAGGACACATTCAACAACTGTTGGAATGGATGATAATAGTTTCTGTAGTCAACCTATATCTGTCCTCTAAACTGTTCCTTCACCTAATATTCCATTTAATACATCAAGACAGTTATCTTGGCCTATCTCTAAATCTTATCTCCTGAATGATACAGTCAACCTTGAACAACAGTTTTCAACTGTGAAGGTTATACTCAAATTTTTTTCAATAGTAAATACTACAGTACTACATGTTCCTCATTGTTGAATCTTCAGATACAGAGAAGCTATGTATATGGAAAGCTAATTATCAGCCCTGGTAGCTCAGCTGGTAAGAATCCACCTGCAATGCAGGAGACCCTGGTTCAATTCCTGGGTCAGGAAGATCCCCTGGAGAAGGGATAGGCTACCCACTCCAGTATTCTTGGACTTCCCTGGTGACTCAGACAGGAAAGGATCCACCTGCAATATAGAAGACCTGGGTTCAATCCCTGGGTTGGGAAGATCCCCTGGAGGAGGGCATGGCAACCCATTTCAGTATTCTTGCCTGGAGGATCCCCATGGATAGAGGAACCTGGTGGGCTATGGTCCATGGGGTCCCAAAGAGTTGGACTTGACTGAGTGACTAAGTACAGCACAACTATCAGTTACACACAGATTTCCTCTTGTGTGATAGGTCAGCATTCCTAACTCTCACATTGTTCAAGGGCCAAAAGTACTTACTTTGATCTTTCCTGCACATTTTTCTGGAAAAACGATGGCTTGTCAGAATCTCTTCAGAAATCTAAATCTATTTCCTAAGGAGGTATTTTGAAATTTATGTAAGATAATGTATTTCATCAATGTAGAGTAGTCCATGTATAGTAAATGCTTCAGAATATCTTAATTTATTCCCTTTCATTCTTGGTATGCTGTAACTTTACTCATTCAATTTATAATATCATTTGCTTATTTTATGTCATTCAAGGGGCATTTTGTAAACAGTTTCCTGTAGTTTTTTTTTTTCTTTCCCTCCAGCCACTTTCCTAAATATATGTGCACATTTTACATGGAAGAGAGTATAGTGTGCAATATTTTTCCTAGTATTGTTGAGTTTTATTGATATAGTAATTTTGTTGAGATTTATTTTGTAATTTATTTTGACTTTATATTTGTGTAAGAGATATGAACATAGTGGCTTTATGCCTAATTTTAAATTATCTACCATTAAGGATTTCCTGAAATTTAAAAAAGCACTGGTGTCATAAAGCTATAGTTGTCTAATGTCGTTTTTAGTCTGCAAAAATATCTTTGGGTCACTTTTAGGGAATTAGTCTAGGGCTGCCTTTTACCAGACTCTATTTATAGGATAATTTACTTTCCAAATGTAAGACTTTACATTTACTTCTATCATTTGTCATGTCTGTTTTAGCCCATTTTTCTGTCCACCAGGTATAAAGCACACAGATTTTTTTTTTAGCATATTGATTGTATCTTATAATAACTTGAACTCATTCATTCATTCTTATTTTTATATACACACACTGACAAGTAAGGACAGAATGAGATCAGGTATGGATGTTCTTTAATTTTTATGGTTAGTTGTAAAAATGTGATTATAATATCATAACTATAGTTGCAAATTTCAAAATCTTCTTTCTTTGGCCTAGTGCTATGATAGAAAAATGTCTTAGATTTGGAAAGTCAATCTTCTATCAGGAAAAATAATCTCTTAATTATAACTTTTTTATAATTGGTTTTGCCCCCATGTGTGGCCATTTGTATATTTTACTACTAAGAAATTACTGAGTTTTCCAACAGAATTATGACAAAGGTTGCAAAGGCATGATGTTCTAGTAGCTGAACCATGAGTGTTAAAGAGTTTATCCTTGAAAAAGCTAGCGTTTTCTCTGAAGACTACAAGTGCAAGGGAAGATTGCATTATTATACTCAATATACTAGGAGGCTGATGTTCCCATCAAGTTATAATTATTGAAAGAACAGGATATGAAAACTATTATTCATTAAATATATTATGAACACAATACTATTTCTGCTAGTTTATAGTTACTTCAGTTTGTAGAACTGCCACTTATGTAAAAGACTAAATGATTAACACTAAATATGAACTACAATTTGTCAATACTGAACTTCAGCAATATTAATACACACACACATACACATACATATATACAAAGCCAACTGCAATATGATCACTGTAACATCTTGATTTTGACAAAATCAGGAATTATAGAGCTCCTTATGGGGAATTTTTCCTGGATGTCACTTGGAAATAAATCCCCCTTTTAAACTTTGAAAGTAGTTAAGATCTGGTTCAGTTTGAGATTCTGTCACACACAGATGCTAACTCATATGTATGGACATCTTTTATTTAAAATGCCATAAAAGTTTTTTTTATCCTTCTTCATCTTTTTATCAAAGGTATTTTTTCATGAAATAAAGATGATTTCATTTCCCTGGTTTCAACATTGTCCCATAGAAGAATGAATTATTTTTTTTCTCCTACCATCCATTTTCTTTTCATATGCCCTCAATTTCCCTTACTCATTTATCTTATTTTTTTAAAGGCTTTTTTAAAAAAGACTTGAAGCTCAACTCTCACCAGCAACACTTTTCATATATATATGAGTTTGAAAGCCCTTTGTTGGAAGGGGGATATGTGTGTACATGCTTAGTAACTCAGAAGGGGGATATACTTTTAACAAATCTGAACTCTTTTTAAAGTTCAGATCAGATCAATATGTTCCAAAGTTTTTTCAGTGAAATGAAAACCATTTTAAATGTGTCATGTTATCTTTTCCAACTGACTTACTGAACTGAAGTGATAATGGAGTTTGAGGTCTAGTCTTGTCAGTGCCACATCAATTTATTTAGAATATTTCTATGACTAGTTATAATAACTTGGGTCAAAGCAATCTTTGAGACATTTGAGTCTGGACTCCAAACTCAAATATTTTTATTATGATGTGACACCCATCAATGTTAAAGACTTGCTTGTACTCAAGTACCTAGAGACAAAGCTGGGAATCAACAGCAAGCATTTATTGACTACCTGCTACTAGGAAGTCTTATTATTTCATCCTTAGTGCTATTATCTTTCCATTGCAGCCTATTTAAATTTCCCATCCTTTTAATTTTGTTATTTACATCTAGATGGCTAGATAGTTGTATTCCTTCTTCAACGAGGATTTGGTAAGATCCCATTGAGGTTTGATGACACCTCTGTAAAACCATTTTAATTAACAAAAATACTTTTAATACAGATGTGGTTCCTATCCTTCAGAAATTTCTTGTAAATTCATTTTCCTGGAAATGTCTTTTCATTCATTGTTTTGATCTGGCTGAAGACAATGGTATAGCAAAGAGTCAGTTATTCCTATTATTAGATCCTGATATTCCATTGCTATTTTCATGGAGAGTCTGTGCTACATTTATCTGTGGGTTCCCTGTGCCCAGCTCAGAGATGAAGATATAACAGGTTCTTATTAGTTATTGGAAGATTAGATTTCCATTAAGTAGCTTATAATGTCTTTACATACCCTAGCATCACCTTCTGTTCCACTGGAAGTTTTATTATATTCTTAACCTAGATGATGTTTAAAATTCTTTTATATAGAAAAACAAAACTAAACAAAAAGTATGGTTGAAAGAGTTTACAGCAAATTAGAGAGCACTTGGCTCTGAATTAAGTTTTCCAACTCCTGCTGTATAGAGTGAATTGTTAGAATCCACATACATAACTGAGCTTCAACTGAAGGCTTTGTTCTATAATTTGCTCTAAGGTAATTAGAAAAATGTGCATGAAAGCATGACACATATAAATCACAGGTATATTCATCAGAATGTATTTTGTGTACTTTATATTTATAGCTCATTTTGTGAAGCTAAATTTACTGTATTGAAACAGACAATTAAGGGAAGATAAAGGGACTGGTATTTTCCCAGCAACTGCAGAGCAAAACACTACTCCAGAGCCTACAGAGACTTTCCCAGTTAATCTCCTCTGATGCAAGTATCACCACCACTTCACAAATAAGGAAACTGGACTATGTGAAAACCTGAGCATGTGGGTAATTGGCAAGCATGCTCTTCTTTGCTGAACACAGGCAAAGTCTAACCAAAATAATTAAAACTTATATCAAACTAATTTGTGGTAGAAACAGAAGTCAAAAAGCCCAGTTTACCTGGTGGGCACTTCAGTTATTTTTACAAGGGCAATTTACATTATTGAGCTATTTTGAATAAGATGCATTTATTTAAGGTTACAATTTAACTTGCAATGAAAAATCTACAGATTGTTTTTTAAAGAAATACTAAAACGTTGTGGCATTACTGTACAGTGAATGAGGACTATTTTTTAGACCTTCTTTTTATTGCTGTTTTCCTTGGCTAAATGGAGCCAGATGATTAGATATTATGAAGAGCATAAACTGGTTCAATAAAATTGAACTTGGAGACAAATCCAATTCTATATTCTAACATAGAATTTCTTAAGGTGTGTTCTCTAGTAATATTAAGTAGTGTTTTATACATACATACACACACATACAGAGGCACACACTCATCTGATATAAAATTCAAAAATAAATAAGTGGTTCCATGTGTATAAAAGAATTCCATGGTCAACCATGTTGAAGAACTGCTATGTTAAAGAAAATTAAACATGTGCTTTTAAATTATATACATTCTTATATCCATTAATACAAAAATGTTCTTTGCAAAACTTCAAGGGCAAAATGGAATTTGCAAAGTCCCCAAACCATTTTGATCACAAAAAATCCTTTTTACAAAGAGCAGTTGTTAACTCTTGGATAATAAGTGATCATCATGATACATTTTGGGGAAATATTTAGTCATTTATTTGTTTAACAAAAGTGTACTAGCACTAAGTGCCAAGCATTGAATAGGCATTGGGAATGCAGAATGATTAAAATAGAAAAAAAGATTCCTGCCTCTTTGGAGCTAATATTCTAGTAATGGAAATAACATATATAAGACAAAATAGCACACAGGACTCTAATGAGTCTTAAAGAGTGCAAAAATGTAGAAGAGGACAGGAAATGTCAGTATAAGGAGCTGACTTTCTAAATAGAATACCAGGGAAAGACTCACTCAGAAAGTAACATAAAAGATTGAAGTGAAGGATCAAGCTATGTGGATTTCTGGCAAGTTTTGCAAGCAGAGGAGAGCCCAAATGCAAGAACTAAAGATCTGTGTGTCTGCAGCAGAGTGGGCAAGGAGATCTATCATAGGATATGAAATCAGAGAAATTATAGGAACCCAGATCAGCTATGTCCTTACAGGTTATAGTGAGGAATTTGGCTATGAATGAAATGGAAAACCCTTGGAGAGTTTTGAGCACCAGAATAACCAAATCTGTGTTGTGGTTTTGTTGTTTGTTTGTTTGTTTTGTTTTGGTTTTGGAAAAGGCAGGAATTATCAAGTAGGAAAGCAGACAGACCAGGTATGGGGCTGTTGCAAGGGTTCAGAAGTCACAAGATGTTACCTGCACAAAGCTTTCAGCAGTAGGGTAGATGAAATAAAGTCTGGATCTGTACTGAAGGGAGAGATATACTGGATTTGTTGATAAATCAGATAATGGGTATAGGAGAGAGAGCAGTCAAGGATAATTTTGGAATTTAGACTCAGTAAGTGGAAAGATGGTTGCCATTTATCAGAATGGACAAGTCCATGAGAGGAGGAAGTTTGAGGAGGGAAGGTTAAGTACTGGGTTAATTTTTAGATGAGTAATTCTGAGATACTTTTTAGTTGTGCACATGCAGAGGTTGGTTTAGTAGTTTAGATGACTTCTAAAGTAGGTAGTCAGTGTCACCCAATGGCAAATTGTTTGCATAGAGCACATGGAAATTCCAAAATTAGAATGGGTTAGATTTAAGGGGCCAATTATAATTTATAAAATCCTCAACATGAACTAAAATTCTATAAGATCCTTTAGTGTGGACATGCTTCTTGCAGAAATAAACAAATAGAAAAAAAAAATGAGTAGAGAGGTTGCAAAATCACAACCTCTAATTCTAAAGCAGATCTCATTCATTGTGTTTTGGAGACTAAGCATTGGAGTTAACCATAAAATAGCAGAGGTGGTTACTGGGTGCTTTGAGATGGCTCAACTCTTCCTCTGAAGGAATCTCTGTAGGAGGTTTTCTCAAGAGTCCTGCTGATGAGAAGTACTCTGCTCTCAACATCTTCAATTAATGCAGTCTTAGAGGAGTTGTTGCTGGTCTATAGATCTTCTGTTTTGACAAAGATAGCTTGTGACATCACTCTGTCAGTCTGAACGACTTCTATTTTGAGACTGATGACAGCTAGCCAGAAAAGCCAATACTCTCAGTGAATTTAATAGACTCTATTCAACTACTTGAGTTGCTATGGAAACCTTATTAGAAAATATTGGGAATATACATGAGCTTCTTTCTAGGCAATATTTTTTTCTAAACAACTTGAGTGTCTTTATTGTAGAAAAAGTGTTTTTTTCTTTTAATGTGGATGTATAAAATGTATAAAGCATTAAGGGTAAAGTTTAAACATTTAATATAAAGCACAAACCCAAGTAACCATGCATTTCAAGGAAAAAAATACTACTGGCTCTTGAGAAGCCAATCACTTACCCCTTCCAAATCACAACGTTCTTTCAGAAAGAAAAAAAAAAATCAGTATTCTAAGATGGTGTTCATTTTCTTGCTTGTGTTTAGCATTTTACTACCTAGATACAATAGTTTAATTTAGCCTGATTAATTGTATACTAATAAACATATTTGAACATATATTCATTATGTGAATATATAATAATTGACTTACCCATTCCCAAAATCACTGCAGATGGTGACTGCAGCCATGAAATTATCACATTAGCCTTTGTCTTGTATGTAAATAGTATCTCATTGTCTCCCAAGTGGGAATTGGAGCACATTTTCGTGTTTATTTGTCACTCAGATTATTTGTCTGTGAAGTTATTTGTTAGATCTTACTTGTTTACCAAAGGATTGTCTTATTTTCTTATCAATTTCTTATGGTAATTATTTATATAAGATACAATTTAGAGCTTTATAATAAATCTGTATTTCTGATAGATCAAGTAGGTAAAACTTAATATTTTCCAAGGATGTCCTCATTATCCTGGGCTAGTTGTGTTTCCATATACATTTTACAATCAACTTTTTTAAATGGGGAAAAATTAGCTCATTTTTATTTTCATTGAAGTTACATTAAATCTACAAATGAGTTTGTAAAATACTTGTAAATCTTTAAAAATTAAATCTAATTCTATAATGATCACAATAAAACCCTTGATTTGTTTAGATCTTCTTTAAAGTTTTTCTCAACGATGTTTTATAGATTAATGCCCAGAGGTTTTGTGCAACTTTGTTAGATTTATCCCTTGATATTTAAAATGTTATGTTACTGTAAACAATATTACTTTTAAATGTTTTTGTTCCTGTAAAGAAATTTGATTTCTAATAAATCGACTTTATATCTAATGACTTTACTGTACTTATTTATTACTTCTAATAATTTATCTGCAGATATTTTTGATTGTCTGTTAAATCATATCATCTGAATAATTTCTATCCTTTATTCCTAAACATAAATATCTTTCTTCTTGTTGTCTTTTTTTACTGGCTAGAACCTTCCATACAGTACTGATTGAACATAGTTGTGCTGTGTTTCATTTTCCTATTCCCAATCTCCAATCTCAGGCTGGACTCTTTTGACATTTTATCAGTAATTATGATGTTTGCTTATGGCTTTGTTGCCACCTGCTATCACAGTAAGAAAGTTACTTTATAGTTAGCAAAGTTGTTTTTTTTTATGATAAATTTGATTCAAGTTGTATCAAATGCTTTCTGAATCTGTTATTCTCATTATATGATTTACCCTGTAGTTTATTAATGTGGTCAGTTAAATTGTTTGGTTTTTAAGCATTAGTTGATTTTGCAATCTTTGAGTAAACTCAACTTAATTGTGATATACTTTTTGAATACTGTTAGATTTAGGTATTCTATTTTTAACTGTGTTTTTATTCATTTTTATAATTGTAATTTGAGTCTTATTTTACACTGAAAAATTCAGATGTATTGATTAATCATAAACTTTCTTAGGTCTAAAAACAAAAATTCCTCAGTCCAGCCAGAATAAAGCAAATAAAGAATAAAGAATGAGAAAACAATAGAGAAAGAGATTCAAATAGAAAACCCATTAAAAAGTTAAAATGAAAATTTTAAATGTAAATAATCATAATTAATGGAAACACATATGCACACACCAGGCAAATAACTAGAATAATGTCCATGCAGTATTATTGATGTTAAAATAAAAATTTGAAAAAGTTTACTAGAGATAAGATTCTCACTAGTTAGTAATAAAATGTTCACTAGGAAGATATGAAATTTTAAATTTATATGTACTTCATAATATAACCTTTTACCTTTATATAGACTCAAAATATATAAAGGTAAAAAAATATATATGTACATTTCTATATATCTGTAATACTGATAGTATTTAAATCATTTAAGTATTTATACCATTAGAGGAAGTCTTAACATACCTCCCTGGTTTCTTAGATCAAAGAAACAAAAAAATCCAAAGGCTTATATACAATATAAGGAATATGAATAACAAACTTGATATAATGAACACATAATGAATATTATACTCAACATTTAGAGAACAAATCTTCTTTCCAAGGATATATCTAACATTTATAAAAATGATAACAAGTTAGTCCATAAAGCTAGTCTCAACAAATTTTAAGATTTAATATTATGCATACTATAGTTTCTATGCACAATACAAAAAATAAATGTTAAAATCAGTAACAAAAATAGGATCATTTCTGCCCCTCGTGATTAGGAACTATAATACACAACTAATTTTAGATCAAGGAAAAAAACACACTTTAAATATCTGGGATAAAGCACAGATTTTGCTGTGCTCAGAGATAGGTACACTGACCTTTTTTATGTTACAAATCCAAAAGTCCAGTGTACTGAGCTGAAGTTTTCACCGAAAGAAGTTAGAAAATATAAGCCATAGTAAATCTAAAATAATAGAAAGTGAAAGTTGCTCAGTCATGTCTGACTCTTTGAAACCCCATGGACTATACAGTTCATGGAATTCCCTAGGCCAGAATATTGGAGTGGGTAGCTGTTTGCTTCTCCAGGGGATCTTCCCAACTCAGGGATTAAGCCCAGGTCTCCCACATGGCAGGCAAATTCTTTACCAGCTGAGCCACCACCAATAAAATATAGAAGACATAAATTTTAAAGTCATTACACAAAGGGTTGGAAGAGCAAAAACTTGGTTATTAAAAATTTATCCTAAAGAAAACACTATATTGAGTTTACTTTGTAAATGAGTTTTTGTAATGTACCAGAAACAGGTGATTTCTATTTACTCAGCCTCTTACAGAGAACTGAAAAGAGAAAATACTTCAAAATTCATTTTAAGTGCTAGCATAGCCTTAAGGCCAAAACCTGACAAACAGCGCGAGTAAGGAAAGAATAACCTAAATCCAGCAAAATATACGGGAGAAGGAAACGGCAGCCCACTCCAGTGTTCTTTCCTGGAGAATCTCGTGGATGGAGGAGCCTGGTGGGCTGCTGTCCATAGGGTCGCACTGAGAAGGACACGACTGAAGTGACTTAGCAGCAGCAGCAGCAGCAAATGTACTAGCATAATTTACCATATTAGAAGAATAAAGGATAAAAAATGATTTCAGGTCAGTTCAGTCATTCACTCATATCTGACTCTGCAACCCCATGGACTGAAGCACACCAGGCTTCCCTGTCCATCACCAACTCCCGGAATTTACTCAAACTCATGTCCATCACGTTGGTGATGCCATCCAACCATCTCACCCTCTGTTGTCCCCTTCTTCTTCTGCCTTCAGTCTTTCCCAGCATCAGAGTCTTTTCCAATGAGTCAGCTCTTCTCATCAGGTGGCCAAAGTATTAGAGCTTCAGCTTCAGCATCAGTCCTTCTAGTGAATACCCAGGACTGATTTCCTTTAGGATTAACTGGTTGGATCTCCTTGCAGTCCAAAGGACTCTCAAGAGTCTTCTCCAACACCACAGTTCAAAGTCATCAATTCTTCAGCTCTAAGCTTCCTTTATAGTCCAACTCTCACATCCATACATGACTACTGGAAAAACCATAGCCTTGGGTGGATGGACCTTTGTTTGCGAAGTAATGTCTCTGCTTTTTAATATGCTGTCTAGGTGGGTCATAGCTTTTCTTCCAATGAGCTGGCATCTTTTAACTTCATGGCTGCAGTCACTATCTGCAGTGATTTTGGAGCCCCCCAAAATAAAGTCTCTCACTGTTTCCACTCTTTTCCCATCTATTTGCCATGAAGTGATGGGACCGGATGCCATGATCTTTGTTTTCAGTATGTTGAGTTTTAAGTCAACTCTTTCACTCTCCTTTTTCACTTTCAACAAAAGGCTCTTTAGTTCTTCTCCACTATCTGCCATGAAGGTGGTATCATCTGTGTATCTAAGGTTGTTAATATTTCTCCCAGAAATCTTGACTCCAGCTTGTGCTTCATCCAGCCTGGCATTTCACATGATGTCCTCTGAATATAAGTTAAATAAGCAGGGTGACAGTATACAGCCTTGATGTACTCCTTTCCTGATTTGAACCAGTGTGTTGTTACATGTCCTATTCTAACTGTTGTTTCTTGACCTGCATACAGATTTCTCAGGAGGCAGGTCAGGTGGTCTAGTATTCCCATCTCTTTAAGAATTTTCCACAGTTTGCTGTGATCCACAGAGTCAAAGGCTTTGGCGTAGTCAATAAAGCAGAAGTAGATGTTTTTTGGAACTCTCTTGCTTTCTCAATGATCCAATGTGTATTCTACTTGATGGTAAATTTTGCAAAATGCCCCTTTGGCATCAGAAGCAAAAGAAGATGCCCTTGACTTCCATTCTTATTTAATATTGTACTAGAAAATTCCTGTCAGTGTTGTCAGATAAGATAAAGAGTAACAAGGAAAGAAAAAATAACTGTGAATCAGTTGGCAAAAGATGGACTATAAATTTTAAAATGAAAGATTGGATAGTTTTATGGAAAAATATCTCTCTCTATACCCCTGAATAAATTCCTGTATATATTAACTACTGAAATAAGAAAAAGATATATTTAGATCTTTTTAAAAGCCCAGCTAGAAATAAACAAACAAACCAAAAAAACTTCCCAATTCCAGGATAAGAAGTTTTCTTGAACTTAATTTTTAAATTTTGTTTTATATTGGAGTGTATTTGATTTGCAGTTATGTGTTAGCTTCGGATGTACAGCAAACGATTTAGTTATATATGGGTGTATGCTCAGTCATATCCAACTCTGTGCAGCCCTATGGACTGTAGCCTGCCAGCCTCCTCTCTCCATTGGATTTTCCAGTCAAGAGTACTGGAGTGAGTTGCCATTTCCTTCTCCAATACATATTTACATATACACATATATACATACATATACATACATGCATATTCTTTGTCACATTCTTTTCCCATATTGGCTATTACAGAGTTATTAATTAGAGTTCCATGTGCTATAAAATAGGTCATTGTTGATTGTTTATTTTATATATAGTAGTATGTATATGTTCATCCCAAACTCCTAATTTATCCACCTCCCCCAAAACTTTCCCCTTTGGTAACCATAAGCTTGTTCTCTAAATCTGTGAGTCTATTTCTATTTTGTAAATAAGTTCACTTGTATCATTTTTTTAGGTTCCACATGTAAGTGATATCATATGATATTTCTCTTCTCTGACTTCCTTTGATTAGTATGATCATCTCTAGATCTATCTGTGTTGCTGCAAATGGCATTATTTCATTATTTTTTATGGCTGAGTAATATTCCATTCCAGATATATGCACTATACATCTTTTCAAGGAATATGTTGCATTCCTCTGTTGATGGGCATTCACATTACTTCAGTGTCTTAGCTGTTGTAAACAGTGTGCTACAGTTAACATTAGAGTGCATGTGTCTTTTTGAATTATGTCTAGAATTGGGATTGCTGGGTCACATGGTCATTCTGTTTCTAGATTTTTAAGGAAGTTCTATAGTGTTCTCCATAGTGGATGCACCAATGTACATTCCAACCAGCAGTGTAAGATGGTTCTCTTTTCTCCACACCATTTCCAGCATTTACTTTCTGTTAACATTTTGATGATGGCCATTCTGACCAATATGAAGTGATAGCTCATTATAGTTTTGATTTGCATTTCTCTAATAATCAATGCTGTTGAATATCTTTTCATGTGCTTTTGGCCATCTGTATTTCTTCTTTGGAGAAAAGTCTATTTAGATCTTTTGCCCATTTTTTTTTATTGGATTGTATGTTTGTTTTCCACTATTGAGATGGTTCCAAATCGGGGAAGGAGTACGTCAAGGCTGTATATTGTCACCCTACTTATTTAACTTATATGTAGAGTACATTATGCGAAATTCTGGGCTGGATGAAGCACAAGCTGGAATCAAGACTGCTGGGAGAAATATCAATAACCTCAGAAATGCAGATGACACCACCCTTATGGCAGAAAGTGAAGAGCTAAAGACCCTCTTGATGAAACTTGAAGAGGAGAGTGAAAAAGTTGGCTTAAAACTCAACAATCAGAAAACTAAGATCATGGCATCTGGTCTCATCACTTCATGGCAAATAGATGGGGAAATAATGGAAACAGTGAGACTTTATTTTTTGGGGACTCCAAAATCACTGCAGATGATGTCTACAGTTGTGAAGTTAAAAGACACTCCTTGGAAGAAAAGCTATGACCAACCTAGACAGCATATTATAAAGCAGAGACATTATATTGCCAACAAGGTCTGTCTAGTCAAATCTATGTATTTTCCAGTGGTCATGCATAGATGTGAGTGTTGAACTATAAAGGCTGAGTGCTGAAGAATTGATGCTTTTGAACTGTGGTGTTGGAGAAGACTCTTGAGAGTCCCTTGGACTGCAAGGAGATCCAACCAGTCAATCCTAAAGGAAATCAGTCCTGAATGATCATTGGAAGGAGTGATGCTGAAGTTGAAACCAATACTTTGGCCACCTGATTCGAAGAACTGACACATTGGAAAAGACCCTGATGCTGGAAAAAAATTGAGGGGAGGAGGAAAAGAGGACGACAGAGGATAAGATAGTTGGATGATATCACCCATTCGATGGACATGAGTTTGAGTAAGCTCCAGGAAATGGTGATGGACAGGGAAGCCTGGTGTGCTACAGTCCATGGGGTTGCAAAGAGTCAGACATGACTGAGCGACTGAACTGAGTTGAACTGATTGAGATGCATGAGCTGTTTGTGTCTTTTGGAGATTAAGCCCTTGTCAGTCACATATCGCAAATATTTTCTGTGGATTGTCTTTTTGTTTTATTTATGGTTTCCTTTGCTATACAAAAGCTTTTAACTTTAATAAGGTCCCATTTGCTTCTGTTTTTTCATTTTCATTACTCTAGGAGGTGGATCCAAAAAGATATTACTGCAGTTTATATTTAATTATTAAATAGGGCATAAAACTCCTACCCATTAAGTGAAAGCTTAATAAAAATTACTGTATTAAAATTAATACTTTGTTTAAATCAAAAGGCTATATAAGAATGAAGTGACTATACAAGTGACTCTATAAGTCACAAATTAGGACAAGACATTTCCACTGCATATAACAAATATCTGATTTGTATTCTAGAGATCAATACAAAAACAGCAAAAAGTCTAATAAGAAAAGTAAGCATTGATAAGGAAGAGAAAATGCACATAGCCTGTGAGTATATGAAAAGATACTCAGTATCATTTTTGTTAAGAAATGCAAGTTAAAGTCATAATGATACATTTCACAATCGACAGGCAAGATAGAATAGATTTAACTAGACTAAAATCAACTCAAATCGAACTCAACTTGACTAGACTAGAACAGGATAAATATTTTGATACAATCTGGTGTTGGTTGGCTTAAAGCTCAACATTCAGAAAACTAAGATCATGGCATCTGGTCCCATCACTTCATGGGAAATAGATGGGGAAACAGTGGAAACAGTGGCTGACTTTATTTTTGGGGGCTCCAAAATCACTGCAGATGGTGATTGCAGCCATGAAATTAAAAGACGCTTGCTCCTTGGAAGGAAAGTTATGATCAACCTAAATAGCATATTAAAAAGCAGAGACATTACTTTGCCAACAAATGTCCATCTAGTGAAGCCTATAGTTTTTCCAGTGGTCATGTATGGATGTGAGGGTTGGACTGTGAAGAAAGCTGAGCACCAAAGAATTTATGCTTTTGAGCTGTGGTGTTGGAGAAGACTCTTGAGAGTCCCTTGGACTGCAAGGAGATCCAACCAGTCCATCCTAAAGGAGATAAATCCTGGGTGTTCATTGGAAGGACTGATGTTGAAGCTGAAACTCCAGTACTTTGGCCACCTCATGCGAAGAGTTGACTCATTGGAAAAGACCCTGATGCTGGGAGGGACTGGGGGCAGGAGGGAGAAGGAGATGACAGAGGATGAGATGGCTGGATGATATCACTGACTCGATGGACATGAGCTTGGGTGGACTCCGGGAGTTGGTGATGGACAGGGAGGCCTGGCGTGCTGCGATTCATGGGGTTGCAAAGAGTCGGACAGGACTGAATGACTGAACTGAACTGATGTTGGCCAGATTTGAAACAAAAGGAAATCTCATTCACTGCTGGCAATGGCATGCCATTACTACTTATATGCCATTAAAATACTCTTGCACATGTGCTTTAAAAAATGGTATATGAATATGCATTATATTTTTCATAGCAGTCAAAAAATCAAAATGACCACAATTAATAGAATGGGTAAATAATTTTTGCTGTAATCAAACATTCAGTAGAGTATCATACAGCAATCAAAATGAAAAATTAGAATAACATGAACCATTATGGAAAAGTTTTAAAGAAAAAGAGTATTAAATGAAGCAAGTAAATCACTGAGAAATCTAAATACTAGTATTCCACTTATTTATGAATGTGTGTATATAATGTATACACTTGTGTGTTGTTAACAAATGGAAAAATGAACAATATCTAGGCTAAATGTAATTATCTGGGGCCATTTACATCAATGTTGAATTCTTATTGATCATTGTCTAATGAAACATACATAGCTATGATTTACACATTTTAGGCAGCTGATCATTTCTGTGGGGGAAGTAAGCATATGTGATCAGGGAAGAGCTGACAGTATCCTTAAGAAACTAGTGATGTTAAATTTCTTAAACTGAACACATGTAGTTGTTAATTTTACATAGTAACAGTATTCTTATATTTTATGCATCTTCACATGTGTAACACATTTTTCAATAAAATTTTGGAAAAACTTGAAAAAAATATTAAAATGAGGCAATGTTGTCATACAAAATATTACAGAATTCCTTTTAAATGAATGAGGGGGAAATGTCCTACAAGGATAAAATCCAAGCTGTCACATATAGATACCTGTCTGTGTCAACATCTCCAATTATCTCTGGGTTTAACAACAGTTGATCTTGGCTCTTAGATCAATATGTCATTATTCCCCTTTGGAATTCTTTTTGTTTATGTTCTGCTCAGAAACCTTTTCTTCTTCTGCCATTCTCACCTCTTTTCCTGTACATTTGTATTTTCCTTTAAGATTCAGTCCATCCACTGCCTCCTCAAATAAAGATTGCTGAGAATCCCTTCTCCTTGACTGGTTCAACCTCCTTTTTGGCCCTACTAGCATCCTGATTTATTTCTTTCATTGTATTTTCTGTATGGTCTTGTTATTAGTTGGAGAAGGAAATGGCAACCCACTCCAGTACTCTTGCCTGGAAAATCCCATGGATGGAGGAGCCTGGTAGGCTGCAGTCCATGGGGTCGCAAAGAGTCAGACACGACTGAATGACTTCACTACTGTACTACTACTTGTTATTAATGTGTGGATATTCTTCCCACCTGACCATGAACTATTTAAGGGCAGGGAGCTGCATCATTTTTTCATGGATTCCCAGCTCTTAACTCTGTTTCCTCACATTCTACAGGCATCCAATATGCCCTTGTCAAATGAGGGAAGGAGGGCAGGTAGATAGTGACTTTATGCCAGAGAAGCTTAATGGTAAGATGGCATAAACATGAAAAATTAAATGAGATTTTAATAATAGTTTAAGACAATTTGAGTTAAAAATATGAAAGACAGTCCAGTGCTATAAAGCTTTGTTTCTCAAATGAATGAGAGGGAGGTGGGAGGGGGGATCGGGATGGGGAATACGTGTAAATCTATGGCTGATTCATATCAATGTATGACAAAACCCACTGACATGTTGTGAAGTAATTAGCCTCCAACTAATAAAAAATAAATAAAAAAAAATAAGAAAACTTTATGAAGGTTTAGAGAAGGTGAGTGACAGCCAAGATTTGAACCTCAGCTGGGTTATTTGCTTGCTGGATGAATTCCATTTCTATATTTATCTCTAAATGCAGATAGTATTTAGATAGTAAAATAGTAAAAAAAATACTATTTTACTGTGCCACAGAGTTGTTGGGAGGGTTAAATGTGATAATGCTATTTAAGTACTCAGCACAGGGCCTGACTTGTGGAAGTGCTCCCATGTTCCATGGGTATTATTTTTCCAAGCGTGAGTGTTAGTAGAAGACTCTAAAGAGCTGGAGTTTAAACAGACTAACAGACATAGAGGTCAGGCTTGTGGTTGCCAAAGGAACGGATGGAAGGAGAGGGATAGACTGGGAATTTGAGGTTGGTAGGTTCAAAGTATTATGTTTTGAATGGATAAACAGTACAGTCCTACTGTATAGCACAAAGAACTATATCCAATCTCCTGGGATAAAGCATAATAGAAATGGATATTAAAAAAAGAATGTATATATATATAAAATTCAGTTACTTTGCTATACAGCAGAGATTGACACAACATTGTAAATCAAGTATACTGCAATAAAAAATAATTAAAATTTAAAGAAAAAGGAATGGGGACTATTTGAATAGGAAGCAGTCTGGGAGTTTGCCAGTGTAGTTTTCGTGAGAGAAGGTAAGAAAGGAGTGAAGCTGGCATTTATGGACCTTCTTCAACACATCAGTCTGTTGACCAGGCAAGTTGTTGACATTCTATCAATAAATATTCACAACCAGCCCCCCGGAAACCCTACCAACCCTCTTTCAGATGAGAAAACTGAGCCTTAGAAAATGTGAAGCACATGTTTAGCTGAACCAGGCAAGGCAGAAGAAGGAGTCAGGGGTTTGTAGAAACTTTCCTGTGTCTGGCAAAGAAGGATGAAGCTGTGTTGTGAATGGATTTGTCAATGTGCATTATGTTTTCCATGAAATGCCTGTTTACAGTTGTAGGATATCTAAGAGTAGATTTTAATGAGAGGAATGATGTTTTGATTTCCTACATAGAGATGCATGTGAACTTTGATGTATTTAAAATATGTAACTGAAAACAGCTGCTTGTCAAAAAATCGAAGTGACTACCTCTGAATGTGGTTTGTAAGTCTGCTAACAAACTAGATTTAATGTCATGTTTTTACAACATACTGTATGGAGAGTAATCAGTATGGAAGGTTGTCTCTTTCTTCCCAAAGGATTGTAGCAGGAATTAAATTCGTTAAGTCTGAGAAAACTTTCTTGCTGGGAGCTGCATTGGACACCCTGCCTCAGCGTAGCAAATTGAATTGCATTTTAAAGAAACCTGGAGTCTTTATTCTTCTTGGCATCAAGTCCCATACTCATGATTAGCAGGGGTCAGTCATCAGCTAGAGTCAGCCTGGTCTTCACTGACTAGTTTGGTCTGTTTCCATCCATCTGCTTATGTGAGATGAAATTTGCTTTGGTGAAGGGCAAATGCAAAGATCACCAGCTTGGGCTGCTTTTACCCTCACAATGTGCTGTTTACATTTCTAAAAAAGGACTTGATTAAGATGCAGCAAAATAGAGTCTTTAAAATGTGAGTAAATGTATACTTGTATGAATGTGTTAAGTGCTTATGGAAGAGAAAGCATTTGAAGGTCTGAATATTTGAGTCAGAATTTTAAATTAGACTCGAGTTAAATAGCTTTTGAGAAACACATAGATGTTCTTAAACCATAATCTAATGCTTGAGAGAACTGAATAATATTTGATACAAGTAAATGTAAATGCTAAATGGTGTAAGATGGTTAACTGTCCAGATAAAAGGTAAAATGTATTGCTCCATGACTGAATTCACAGCAGAACACAAAATATCCATCTGGAACTTAACTAACAAGACCAGAAAACAAACAGATCTTGCTTCTGATGTCTGCATTTTTTGAATGGCTGGTGCTTTTAAGTAACTTTTTGTTCAGTCGCTAAGTGTCCAACTCTGCAACTCCATGGACTTCAGCACCCCATGTCTTAATGTATAAGAGAACAATAGAAATATTTCACACTCAGTAATATTGTAATGATACATTGTGGAGTATGTTCACTTAGCACTTTCTATATATAGAGAGACCCTTCTAGGCCTTCCAGTCCAGCAACCACAGCCCCTTTTTTGGCACCACGTATGGCTTCTTATCTTGTTTAGCAAATTTGCTTAGCCTTTTTGGGGGAGGCCAAAAAGTGCCAGAGAGTCAAAATCCCAAGAGCAACTCTGAACCAATGAGAGATGACAATTGTGGTGTAAAGGCCCCAGCTTCTTGTCCAACGGGGGCACAGTCCTGAGAAGCATTCTGCATAGCCTCTCAGAGAGTTCACAATGGGGTTGAGTTGGGGTATCCCCAGGAGTAAGTGCTAGTTAACCCACCCTCTATTGGTTTCTTCTTTTTCCACTCTCATTTCTGTATTCCTTCAGAGTGCTTCTGGGATCAATTCTCAACTGGTAGTCTTAGACGCCCATTTAAAACATGGAGCCAAGAGGATGGGGGCTAACAGAGCTCAGGCCTCTCTTTCAAGACCACCCTGCAAGAAAGAGTCAGGGATCCAGAGTTCCCTATTCTGATGCTCCAAGGGCTGGTGCGGGTCCCTCTCTCCATCAGCTCTGGCATCTTGAGAGCAGACTGTGCACTTTTATGCACATCTCTAACCCCTGAATTTGAAATGAGCTTGGACATGAAGGCTGCTTATCCATACCCATATACACATGCTCTTGTCGAAAAGGAACAGGGTGAGAAGAGAAAAGGGGGCGGGCTCTTTGGGGCCTCCAGTTGCGCTCTTGGTTTGACTTCTTAAACCTTAGGCATAGGAGGAATGGAAGGAGCATCAACTGAGAGTCATAGACTGTGAGTTTTACTCTGGATGTCACAAGTTAGATGCTGTGAATTATTGGCAGGTGAACTAACTCCTGGTTTTTAACTACTTCACAGATGCAAGGAGAGACGTATATAAATTTATGTATAAGATCCCTTCAAGATCATAGATTCCTACAGTCAAAGTCATCAAGAGCAGTTCTCTCATACATAAGGAACACTTAAAATATCCTCCTTTAATTTCTGCCTAGACACTCTGACTGTTCGCCCACCCTGGATGAGTTATTGTCCTGCTCTAGGCCTCTTCCTGTTCTTGAACACAGCGTCTAAAGCAATGTGGATAATGGTTCTTATAATGTAGGTAAAATATGGAGAGAAAAGCTGTGTTTGCAATATGAACACAGTCATGAAAACAAAAACAATATATGACCAAGGTCTAAGGACTTAGAAGAAAATGTATAAATATGAAAACAGAGGTTCTCCTTCAATTGTAGAAATGTGGATGGTATTTTTTCTCTATAGTTTTCCTACCACTTTCCTTCCACTACTTTTCTTAGCATCAATAACATTATCAGCAAACATTCAATGACAGCATGGAAGAATCGTCAAGAATAAAAGTGTCACTCTTATAGCCATTCGTAACAGTTCAAAAACTAGCATAATACTGTTCTTCTAAAAAGTAGACTTGGTCATTGAAATTACTGTTTAAAGGTGGAGGAAAACATCTGGGGAGTTGTGTTTTTCAGAGGAATTTCTATATGTTTCAGAGTGTCCTAATTTTTTTTTTTTTTTTAATCAGAGGAACTGAGTAAATCAGCTGCTAAGTCGCTTCAGTCGTGTCCGACTCTTAGCGACCCCATGGACTGCAGCCTACCAGGCTCCTCCGTCCATGGGATTTTCCAGGCAAGAGTACTGGAGTGGGGTGCCATTGCCTTCTCCAGAATAAATCAGACATACCCTCAAATTCTGACAAGTCACTGTTATGAGGATAGTATAGGGTAAAAGAAATTATAGAGGTTACAGGAGGGTTGAAGGAAAGTAAAAAGCAAGCATATGAAAAAGAACTTGATTATATCTATAATATAATTTCTAATCATTAAAATAGCAGTGCTACTGTTATTAAATGCATATAATCTTTATAGTTGATCCTTTTTTCTCAAATGTTATCCTATTTAACATGCTTTTAGTATAAGTTAGGCATTAGAAAGGTCTTAACAATATTAATTTTAAATGCATGCTGTAATCTTTTTGAAAATAACCATGAACTTTCTTTAACTGATATGTAGGTATGGGGAGAAATAAAATCTAATTCCTAGCCAAATATTAATAACTATTTTAAGAATGTAATAAATAGTATGTATGCTGCATCAGATACTCTTAAATTGAAAGTTTTCTGCATGTATTACCTTTCACAGTGACCTATAGGGTTGGTGTAATTATCTTCCATGTTACAAATAAAGAAAATGAGACCCACAGACATGCAATTTGCTAAAGCCCCTCAGATAATAAGCAGTAGAGCTGAAAATATATAGTCGCATCCTAAAGGCTAATGCCATCATAATGGTAAAACTCTGTGAGAACATTCTGATGACTGGATTAGTTTAAAAGAGGTTTGTTTTGTTTTGTTTTCCCATGGATTTTGTCTTTGTTTTGCTTTTTATTACTAGTGAATTGGTATTACTGACCAGAATAACAAGAAATTAGACCTTAGGTCCGAAACTATGAAAGCTCTATAATCACTGAATCAATTAAGGAAATACAGATGTTTCCAAAGTATCGTGGGAGTTAATATAAGCATTTAAAATATTAATTATTAATGCTACCAGAACTATCCATTAACATACATTATAAAGTCTGCTTCTTTAACCTAATTTTTATTTTATATTATAGTTGATTTACAATGCTGGGTTTGTTTCAGGCATACAGATAGGATCCATTATACATACACATATATCCATTATTTTTCAGATTCTTTTCCTATATAGGCTATTACAGAGTATTAAATAGACTTCCCTTGCTATATTTAGTGTTAGTCACTCAGTTGTATCCAACTCTTTGCAACTCCATGGAACATAGCAGGCTCCTCTGTCCATGGAATTCTCAGGGATCTTCCTGACCCAGGAATTGAAGCGGGGTCTCCTGGATTGCAGGCAGTTTCTTTACAGTCTGAGCCACCAGGGAAGCCTCCCTTGCTACATAGTAGGTCCTTATTATCTATTTTATATATAGTAGTGTATATATGTCAATCACAAATTTCCAATTAATCCCTCCCCCTCTTCCCTCCTAGTAACTGTAAGATAGTTTTTTACATCTGTAGGTCTATTCCTGTTTTGTAAATAATTTCATGTGTATTATTTTTTAGATTTCACAGATTAGTGATATCCTATTATATTTGTCTTTGACTTCATTTAGTATGATAATCTTTAATTCCATCCATGTTGCTGCAAATAGCATTATTTTTTACTTTTTGTGGTTGAGTAGTATTCCATTGTATATATGAACCACATCTTCTTTATCTATTCATCTGTCAATAGACATTTAGCTTGCTTCAATGTCTTGACTACTATAAACAGTGTTTCAGTAAACACTGAGGTGCATGTGTCTTTGAGTTGTGATTTTCTCTGGCTATATGTCCAGGAGTGGGAGTTTTGGATCATATGGTAGTTCTATTTCAAGTTTTTTAAGGTAGCTACATACTGTTCTCCATAATGGTTGTACCAATTTGCATTCTCACCAACAGTGTAGGAAGATTTCCTTTTCTGCACTCCTTCTCCAATAAATATTGTTTGTTGACTTTTTGATGATGGCCATTCTGACTGGAGTAAGGAGATACCTTATTGTGGTTTTGAGTTACATTTCTCTAATAATTAATAATGTTGAACATCTTTACATGTGCCTATTGGCCATCCGTATGTCTTCCTTGGAGAAATGTCTATAAAGATCTTCTGCCACTTCTTCAATGGGTCATTGTTGTTGAGTTGTATGAGCTACTTGTATATTTTGGAGATGAAGCCCTGTCAGTCACATCATTTGCAAGTATTTTCTCCTGTTCCATAGGTAGCCTTTTCATTTTGTTTATGGTTTCCTTCACTGTGCAAAAGTTTTGAAGTTTAATTCAATCTCACTTTTTAAAAATTTTCATTACACTAGGAGATGGATCCAAAAAGATAATACTGTGATTTATGTCAGAGAGTGTTCTGCCTATGTTGTCCTCTGAATTTTATCATGTTCAGTCTTACATTTAATTCTATAATCTGTTTTGAGTTTATTTCTGTGCATAGTGTTTAAGAATGTTCTAGTTTCATTCTTTTGCATGTAGTTGTCCAGTTTTCCCAGCACCATTTATTGAAGAGACTGACTTTTCTCCATTGTATATGTTTGTCTCCTTTATTGTAGATAAACTGATCTTATGAGTGTGGGTTTATATCTGGGCCTTCTATCCTGTTCCATTAATCTGTGTTTCAGTTTTTGTGTCAGAATCACATTGTTTTGATTACTGTAGCATTGTAGTACAGTGTGAAGTCAGGGAACCTGATTCCTCCAGGTCTGAATTTCTTTCTAGGGATTGCTTTGACTGTTCAGTCTTCTGTGTTTCCATACAAACTTAAAAAAAAAAAATTTGTCCTAGTTCTATGAAAAGTGCTATTGGTAATATAATACAGATTGCATTGAATCTGTAGATTACTTTGGATTTGAATTTATTTAAAATGAACATTGATTTTTTTTTTCATTATGTCTTACATAGAGGGGACTTATGTTGGGTCATTTTGATACGTCAATGTTAATTTATAATCTGAACAAAATATACCATATTTATTGAGTTTTATTCTTTATCTTTCAAACACATTTTAAATATGTATAATTACAGGAAACTTCCATTCTTTCAGCTGAGTTCCATCCCTCAGGTATGTCCAGCTCTTTATGACCCCATGGACTGCAGCACGCCAGGCTTCCCTGTCCATCGCCAACTCCTGAAACTTGTGCAAATTCATGTCCATTGAGTCAGTGATGTCATCCAACCATCTCATCCTCTGTCATCCCGTTCTCCTCCTGCCTTCAATCTTTCCCAGCATCAGGGTCTTTTCCAATGAGTTATTTCTTCACATCAGGTGGCCAAAGTATTGGAGTTTCAGTTTCAACATCAGTCCTTCCAAGGAATGTTAAAGACTGATTTTCTTTAGGATTGACTGGTTGGATCTCCTTGGAGTCCAAGGGACTCTCAAGAGTCTTCTCCATCACCACAGTTCAAAAGCATCAAGTCTTCAGCACTCAGCTTCCTTTATAGTCCAACTTTCACATCCATACATGACTACTGGAAAAACCATAGCTTTGACTAGACAGACATTTGCTGGCAAAGTAATGTCTTTGCTTTTTAATATGCTGTGTAGGTTGGTCATAGCTTTTCCTCCAAGAAGCAAATGTCTTTTAATTTCATGGCTGCAGTCACCATCTGCAGTGATTTTGGAGCCCAAAAGTATGAAGTCTCTCACTGTTTCCATTGTTTCCCCATCTATTTGCCATGAAGTGATGGGACTGGATGCCATGATCTTTGTTTTCTGAATGTTGAGCTTTAAGCCAACTTTTTCACTCTCCTCTTTCACTTTCATCAAGAGACTCTTTAGGAAGAGTCTCTTTGCTTTCTTCCATTAGGGTAGTGTCGTCTGCATATCTGAGGTTATTGATATTTCTCCTCGCAATCTTGATTCCAGCTTGTGTTTCATCCAGTCCAGCATTTAGCATGATGTACTCTGCATATAAGTTAAATAATCAGGGTGACAATATACAGCTTTGATATACTCCTCTCCTGATTTGAAACCAGTGTGTTGTTCCATGTCCTGTTCTAACTGTTGCTTCTTGACCTGCATATAGATTTCTCAGGAGGCAGATAAGGTGGTCTGATATTCCCATCCCTTGAAGAATTTTCCACAGTTTGTTGTGATCCACACAGTCAAAGTCTTTGGCCTAGTCAATAAAGCAGAAGTAGATGTTTTTCTGGAAATCTCTTGTAGAGAGACACAAGTGAATCAGACACAAGTGAGCAACTCACACTTTGACTTCACTTTTTTCCAGGGATACCCTGCAAGCTGTCTGAGGCATATGAATGGGATTTGTAGCAATGTTCTTTGTATTATATAATTGTAATATAATAATAGAATATAAAATATTAAAATTATATAACTATAAAATATCTTGAGGTAAACGCTTCTCTTCTTATTATACTTTCTTCAGAATTGCTTCTCACTTTGCTTGCTTGGTAAATTGCCTTCCTTTTTTCTGATCCCTCCTCCTTGACTTTCTTCCTCCCTTTTTCTGTAGAATTTGAATAGCTATTGTCTTAGTCCATTTGGGCTGCTATAAGAAATATACCATAGACTGGATGGCTAGGAAGTCCAGGATTAAGGTACCAACAGATTAGATGTGGTGTCTTGTGAGTGTCTATTTCCTGGCTCATAAATGGCTATCTTTTTTCTGTATCCTTACAAAGTGGAACTCATAGAGGATTCTCTGGGGTCTCCATTAGAAGAGCACTAATCTCTTTTGTGAGGGCTCCACCCTCATGTCCTAATCACAGCCTATAGGTCCTACCTACTAATGTCATTCTGATGAAGATTAGGATTTTAGCATATACATTTAGGGAGAATACAAACATTTAGTTCCTAACAGTCAAGTGATTTCTTTTCACTTGAATATTTAAAGGGCAGCTTTGAAACTTCTATCTTTCCAGATGCACTGAGGATGTCCAAAAGATTGATAATATTTCTATCTTTTCCATGAGTTGCATCTAAATGTAGCAAATTTTCTTCTATCCGCATTCTTATAGCCTAAGGGCAATGGACTGGGGGGAAGGACAGATTATCTGTGGTCTCTTGTAGTCCATGCTGGAAATCAAGGCTAGACTCTCTTTACCAAAATTTTATCAATATTATTAAACATGGTTGCAACACCCAACCATGAACTGATGTCACTCCTGTGAGCTTCACCTCATTCTCTAATGCAGTATGTTGCCGTGGTAATGTTTGCCTCTCTTGATGGTATATATTGGCTTCTATTCATAAAAGCATTTCCTTAGATGTTCTCTTCAAAAATTAAGCGGGGCAACTAGTTTTTTGTTTGTTTAGTCACTAAGTTGTGTCCAACTCTTTTGTAACCCCATTCACTGTAGTTCCCCAGGCTCCTCTGTGCATGGGATTTCCCAGGCAAGAATACTGGAGTGGGTAGTCATTTTTTCTCCAGAGGATCTTCCTGACCCAGGGATTGAACCTGTGTCTCCTGTATTAGCAGGAGGATTCTTTACCGCAGAGCTACCCTATTCTTTTTCTCATCAGTCCTAACTCTAAGGAGAGGACAGGAGGTCTGAGGCTTGACACATTATACCATAATCTAAGTTTCCTTGGCAGCAGTGTTAAAAAGTTATAGTGTAAGACCATACCCTATTCCTCATTCAGTTGTTGCTAGTGAATTTTTGGCTTTTAGTAAAATATTAATTTCTATAGGTTTTGAGGAATGTGATTTGCATTATGGCCTTGCTCAATCATCTTTATCTAAAATTTTAATATATTTTAAAGTAGTTGAACATTTTGTTACACATGTAACATTAGGATTTTAAACATTTGGAGAGTAAATACATCACAAATTTTGCTTGTTTCTGTATTACAAACCAGAATTTTGAGAGCACAAGGAATCATAAAATTTAAAACATATTCAGAAGGAAACATGATATTGTTACTGAGATAGCATGATTACCATTCTTCTAATGTGTTAACATTTCCATACACAAGGCAATGCATTAACCAGAAAACCCAGGCCCTTCCTTATCCTTAAATGACTCCCTTCTAGAATGGGTGAAGCATATAAAACCACCTTGTATCAGAAAAGCTAAGAAAGAAGCCTGCAGAAATCATTGGTTCCTGGGCTTTGTTCTTTCATAGAACCCATGGAAGATAAGATGGTGATTATACACATGCAAAAAAAAAAAGAAGAAGGCAAGGAAAAGAGAGAGTGACTTATAAGGTCTTAATTGGTAATTGTAATAGAAGTGAAAATAAAGTAAATGGATAGATCCTAATATTGCACTGCACAGAAAACTGTAAACTGCAATCAATGCAGACTAACCTGGGTTAACAATTCCATTATTCTCAATTATCTCAAGAACTAAGGTAATGTTCCTAATCCCATTATTGAGAGCAGCACAGAGTTCTCCTGTGGGCACCATTCAGCCGTCATACTTTCATCACCACAGGGGTTCTCTATTGTCTGCTTTGGTTCCAGTCTAATGGGAAAATAAGTCCTTAAGGTGACTTCTTTGAAAGTTTATAGTACCTGCCTATATTTATATTACATTACACAGAAAGGTTTCAGAAGATTTCCTTATATAAAATTCATGTTTTGTGGAGCTGGAGCTGAATTCTGACTTCTTAATATTCTAGAACATTTAATTAAATCCTACTTTTTAACACTTTAAGGATCATGGATTCTATTGTAGTTTCCTCCTTCAGAAGTCAGTTCATAGCATGCTAAATCTTTTATTAATCAGGATATATAACATTGATGTAGTCTGTCTGGAGGCTCTTAAGAAGCATTAATGGAATCAAAGTGATACTAATTTATCATGAATTATTTAAATGGCTCTGTTGCTTAAACTAAAATCTCTATTTTAATGAAAAGTGAGCCTATGGAATCTTTGCAGTTACTATTGAATAAGAAATATATGGTGTGTATATTATATAAAATACAACATGTATTATGTGAATCATTTATAGACTACTTTTTTCAATACAGAAGGTTTTCCATTTAATTCCACAAATGTCATTTAAGCTGCATTTACTAACTGTCTGCACAGGAACTGAATATAAATAGAGTAGGAACCATAGCCTTTGCTTTGGAGGGCATAGAAGCTAAAGTGTAGAGAAGATATGTGAAACTATGTGAAACTGTTTAAATATTCTTTGATCAAACTATGTAGGCAATGTTATAGCTTTGAATCTTGGCCTGACTTCAGACATTTATGTACTTTTTGCGAGCCAAAACCCTTTCCTGAGCTGAATTTCTCATCTTCAAAGGACTCATAAGAAGAATTCCTTTCAGAAAGACATGATAATTATAAAAGTGTCCACATGGTACCTGGTTTGGAGTAGTGTCTTAATAACAGAGTTACCTGTCTCCCTCCTTTCCTCAACAATGCTATAGCATCACACAGGAAGCTTTCATGTGCCTGTGTATTTCACTGGAAAATCAATTCACATCCCTGTGCAAGGGCATAGGCAGAAGTTGCAATAGAAAGGCTGTCTCAGCATGGTCTGGGATATATAAGCTCTTAACAAACTCACTCGGGAGGAACGAGTTGCCAGACGGTGCAGGACAATGTCTCAGAGAAGACCAGGACATCAGCGGTTAAGTTGACAAGCGTGTCTTCATGCCCATGATACATATCAAGGAATCTAGAATATTTCCTCTGAGTAGAAATCCCCCTGGGTCCCTTGTATATTGCAGTACACCTTGACCTGAAGGGAAGATGCCCAGAGACCTGCCAAGTTCTGGGCACACAAAGCTCTAATTCATTGTGTTAAATGGCAAAACCAAGGAACTGGTGATTTATGGCTGCAAATTATCATGTTGTTCATTAGCAGTAATTACTGCTCAGCCCTGAAATAAAATGGTAATCAATGTGCTAAAATGAGGATACCCACACTGGCTCCTTGCTGTTCATCTGTAAACCTTTCTGCCTGCCTCACTTTCCAGGACAAGAAAAAGACTAAGAGACGCCAGGTGAGTGCATTGTAGAGAGAGGAGCTTTTGGTCATGCTGGTCTGCTGTAGCGCCTCCTGCCAGCTCCAAGCCTAGATGCGCTCTGTTCCCAAGGAGATAAAAGGGATGTGTATGGATGCTCTCCAAGAATATTCAGATTGTTCTCAGGGACAGGAACTGTGGCCATCAGGAGAGTCAGGGAGCCACCAGAGGCAGCATGGTGTGGTATGCCCTGAGGGACAATGGCCACCACCGTGCAGCAGTGTCCCCAGGGAGCCCCAGTGCTCAAGTCACACATCTGGCTTTGTCTTGGGAAACTGAGGCTCATATCCTGCATTCCGCATCATGAGACTGAGTTTCACTTTGCAACCAATGGTTAGAATATCATGAAATTTCAGCTTTTTTGTCAATACTATACTAAAAATCTAGGAAGTGTAAACTGCCAAGCAAATGGATTTCCATTTCTTTTCTGTCACAATCATTGCCTAGAGGAGATGATCACACATACTGAGAAATGGATTCTTGACTTTGACACAATGGTCTCTGCTAGCTTTAATAGCAGGTTTTCTGTCAAGTTCCTTTGCAGTGCCATGGCCACTCAGGTGATAGTGACAACAGTGAGATTTCCTTACTGCTTCATCATAAGGAAAGAGAAAAAAACATCAAGAGCTTTCAGCCTTTCCTGAGCAGATGGACTGACTTTAAAATGTCTATTAATGGTAGCAGAGTTAAATCCTTATACAGACATGATGATCCCACTCTTACTGGCAGAAAGTGAAGAGGAACTAAAGAGCTTCTTGATGAGGGTGAAAGAGGAGAATGACAAAGCTGGCTTAAAACTCATCATCCAAAAAACTAAGATCATGGCATTCAGTCCCATCAGTTCATGGCAAATATAGAAGGGGGAAAAGTGGAAACAGTAATAGATTTTCTTTTCTTGGGGCTCCAAAATCACTGCAAATGGTGACTGCAGCCATGAAGTTAAAATGCTTGCTCCTTGGAAGGAAAGGTATGACAAACCTGGACACCATGTTAGAAAGCAGAGACGTCACTTTGCCAACAAAGGTCTGTATAGTCAAAGCTATGGTTTTGCAGTAGTCATATATAGATGTGAGAGTTGAACCATAAGGCTGAGCACAGAGGAGTTGATGCTTTGGAATTGCAGTGCTGGAGCAGATTCTTGAGAGTACCTTGGACTGCAAGGAGATCAATCTTGTACTAGGTCTTCTCAACCCATTTTGGCTACTGTTCCTCCTCTCTCTTCCAGGTATTTAAAAAAAAGAGAGAGAGAGAGAGTCCCTTGGACTGCAAGGAGATCCAACCAGTCAATCCCAAAGGAAATCAACCCTGAGTATTCCTTGGAGGGACTGATGCTGAAGCTGAAGCTCCAGTACTTTGGCTACCTGATGCAAAGAGCCAACTCATTGGAAAAGACACTGCTGCTGGGAAAGATTGAGGGCAAGAGGAGAAGGGGATGAAAGAGGATGAGATTGCTGGATGGCATCACTGACTCAATGAACATGAGTTTTGAGCAAACTCTGAGAGAGAGTGAAGGACAGGGAATCCTGGTGTGCCGCAGTCATGGGGTTGCAAAGAGTCAGATACGACTTAGTGACAGAACAACAGCAACAGCAGCAGCAGTGACTGTCATTCTTTGGGTAGGATTGTGGATTTGCCTGTCGAATGTTCCTGTTAGGATGAATAAGAGAGGTTAACATAACTGTGTGCACTACTGCTATGGTGAGAGCAATCAAGGACAATTAAGAGCCCTTTACATCTGCCTCATTTGGATGTGGGAGTCCTAATTTGGACTGTGAAGAAAGCTGAGCGCAGAAGAATTGCTGCTTTTGAACTGTGGTGTTGGAGAAGACTCTTGAGAGTCCCTCGGACTGCAAGGAGATCCAACCAGTCCATCCTAAAGGAGATCAGTCCTGGGTGATCATTGGAAGGACTGATGCTGAAGCTGAAACTCCAATATTTTGGCCACCTCATGCAAAGAGTTGACTCATTGGAAAATAAGACCCTGATGCTGGGAGGGATTGGGGGCAGGAGGAGAAGGGGACAACAGAGGATGAGATGGCTGGATGGCATCACCGACTCGATGGGCATGAGTTTGAGTAAACTCCGGGAGTTGGTGATGGACAGGGAGGCCTGGTGTGCTGCAATTCATGGGGTTGCAAAGAGTCGGACACGACTGAGCGACTGAACTGAACTGAACTGAACTGAATTTAGATTTATGAGTCTTTAAATAGCTTTAATGTTTAGGATATGGTTCCTTTTTAAAAATAGTTTTTAGTTTTAGAACAATTTTAAGAGCAAAATTGAGCAGAAAACAGAGTTCCCACATAATTTCTTCCCTGACTTCACATACATGATTTTATCCTCATAACATCTTGCATTAGTGTGATGTATTAGCTACAACTGATGAATCAATATCAATGCAAAATCATAAGTGAAGTCCATAATTTACACCGAAGTTTACTCTTTGTGATATATATTCTGTGTCATATTTGCCAAATATGTGTCACATGTCCAGTATTACAGTATCACATAAAATGATTTCACTGCCCTAAAAATCACCTGTGCTTCACCTATTTATGCTTTACTTTCTCCCCTAAACGCTTAAGCAACCATTCATCTTTTTCCTGTATCTGTAACTGTGCCTCTTCCAGCATGCCATATATTTGGAATCATACAGTAGGTAGTCTTTTCAGACATGTTTATAAAGTTATCTTGTCAGTTAGCAATATTCATTTAACATTCTTCCATGTCCTTCTGTGACTTGCTAGCTTTTGTTGTTGTTGTTGTTGTTGAATATGCCATTGTATGGATTTACCACCATTTATCTATTTATCTGTTGAAAGACATCCAGTTTGGGGTGATTATAAATAGTTACTATAAACATTTACATATAAGTTTTTGAGTGGACATAAGTTTTCAACAAATTTGGATAATTACCTAGGAGCAAAACTTGTGGATTGTATGGTTCGGCTCTGTTTACCTTTGTAAAGTTGCCAGACATTCTTCTAAACTATCTATACCATTTTGCATTTCCAAAAGTGACTGAGAATTGCTGTTATCCTGAATCCTTAATAGCTTTTCGTGTTGTCAACATTTTGGGTTTTAGCTCTCCTAAGTGTGTAGGATTATCTCTGTGCTGTTTTACTAGGAAATTTTCTAATGACACATGAATTTGAGTACATGCATTTTGCCAAATCTGTACAGTTTCTTTGGCTTTTCAGGTCTTCTGTTCATTTTTAAAATGGAGTTGTTTTCTTACTGTTGAATTTTCAGGTGTTTTTAAAATTGTGGCTAAAACTTCTTCAAATATGTGTCTTGCAAATATTTTTTTCAGTCTTTGGCTTGTCTTTTCATTCTGTTCCCAATGCCTTTTGCAGAACAGATATTTTTAATTTTAATAAAGCCAAAAATTTCAAATTTTCTTTCATTGATCATGCTGTTAGTGTTCAATCTAAAAACTAATAGTTAAAGATTCTTTCTTGGAAAGTTAGTTATTATTTGTTCAATGTATTTTAATAGATATAGGCTTATTCAGGTTGTCTGTTTCTCCTTGTGAGAGTTTTTTTAGATTTATCTTTCAAGGATTTGATAAATTTCTTATGAATTATGAAATGTATTGCCATAAAGTTGTTCATAATATTCCTTTATTTTTTTAATGTCCATGAGATTAGTTGTAATGGTCCCTCTTTCATTTTTATGTTAGTAATTTACGTGTTCTCTTTTTCTTGGTTAATCTGGTTAGAGATTTATCAATTATATTGTTATTTTCCAAGAACCAGCTTTTGGTTTTATTGATTTTATTTGATTCCTTGTTTTCCATTTTATTAATTTCTGTTCTAATATTTATAATTTCTTGACATCTACATACTTTGTATTTAATTTTCTTGTGCAGCTTTATAAGGTGGAAACTTAGGTTATTGATCTTTAGATTATTCTTTTCTAACATACATTTAATGCTATATAAATTTAGTTCTATGAACAGTTCTGGCTGCATCACACAAATTGTGATAAGTTGTTTTTTTCATTTCTTTAATTTTTAAAAAATTTCTCTTTCCTCTTGGTTCTTATTTGATTCATATATTACTTTAAAAATGGGCTGTTTGATCTCCAAATATGTTGAGATCCTTGGGATTATCCATCTATCTTTCTGTTATTCACTCAAATTTTAATGCCATTGTGATCTAAGTATGTTTGTATGATCTTTATTCTTTAAATGTTTTAAGATGTGTTTTATGACCCAAATGTGGCCTCTCTTGGTAAATATTTTATGTCAACTTGGCAGCAGTATATTCTGCTGCCATTGGATAAAGTCTTCTATAAATATCAATTAGATCCAGTTGGTTAATGTTGTTGTTCAGCCAACTATGTCCTTACCAATTTCCTGCCTGATGGATATGTCCATTCCTGATAGACTGGTGTTGAAATATGCAATTAGAAGAGTGAATTTATCTATTTCTCCTTAGTTCTACAAGTTTTACCTCATGTATTTTCATGTTGTTTTGTTAAGTACATATAAACTAAGGACTTTGTATCTTAGACAATTGATCTCTTTATTATTGTGCAACATCCCTCTTTATTCCTGATGATTTTCCTGCTCTGAAATCAGCTTAGACTGAAATTAACAGCTACATCAGATGTCCTTTTTGTGGTTGTTCAGGAGTGGAGAATGAAGGAAAGTAGGTAAACAAGGAAGGAGTGAAAGTTTATATAAATGCTAAAAATTGTTATGTAGTTGGACACTAGTGTGAGCAATAAATAAGACTGTAGGACATTTTGAGAAGCTGTACAACTGAGGAGCCAGAACTGTCCACCTAAGAATTGAAAAAGGGACATATCTGACCATTAGCTCAGTTCTTTATTGTAAAGGTGGCCACGTGAGCATAAACTTCTTGCATTACTTTGGATTGCATGTGCAAAGAATCAGAAAAGACCCAGAGCAGCAAGTAAGAGGCAGGTGGCCCAGGGCCAAGACCCAAGAGAAGACATTGTCAAGCTGCACCTGCATGATTCTGTTCACGTTCATAGCTCCACCCCAGACTTCCTAAAATAAAAACTCTGGAAAATGGGGATCAGCAGTCTGGATTTTTTCCTAATTTATTGGGAAGTAATCATATGTTACCTCTTGTCTTTTTTATATCAGTCATTCTAACAAGTGAGAGGTGATATTGCACTGTGGCTTTAATTTGCATTTCCTAATGATTAGTGATGTTGAACATCTTTTCATGTACTTTTGGACACTGTATGGGTTCTTCAGAAGCTAACTACTCAGTCCTCTGCCCATTTTTAAGTTGGATTTTTTGTTTCTTTTGCCACTGAGTTGTATGAATCCTTTATGTATTTTGGATGTTAACTCCTCATACATATGATTTGCAGTTTTTTCCTCCCACTCCTTAGGATGACTTTTCATTTGGTTTATTATTTCTTTTCTGTGCAAAGCTTTTTAGTTTAATGTAGTCCCACATGTATATTTTTGCTTTTGTTACTTTTGCTTTTAGTGTCAAATCCAAAAAAATCATTGCCAAGACTGATATTAAGAGCTTATCCCCTATGTTTTCTTCTAGGAGTTTTATGATTTCAGTTTTTTTTTTTTAATCTATTTAGAGTGGATTTTTGTGTTTAGTTTCATTCTTTTGCATATAGCTGTCCAATTTTTGCAATGCTGTTTATTAACAAGATTATCCTTTCCCCAGTAGGATGACTCCTTTGTCATATTGTTGTTCAGTCATAGTCATGTGCAACTCTTTGTGACCCCATGAACTGCAGCTTCCCTGTCCTTCAATGTCTCTCAGAGTTTGCCCAAACTTGAGTTCATTGAGTCAGTGATGCCCTCCAACCATGTCATCCTCTATTGCCCCCTTCTCCTATTGCCTTCAGCCTTTCTCAGCATTAGGGTCTTTTACAGTGAGTTGGCTCTTTGCATCAGATGGCTAAATTATTGGAGCTTTAGCATCAGTCTTTCCAATGGATGTTCAGAGTTCATTTCCTTTAGGATTGATTGCTTTGATCTCCTTGCTGTCCAAGGGACTCTCAAGAGTCTTCTTCAGCACCACAGTTCAAAAGCATCAGTTCTTCAATGCCCAGCCTTTCTATGGTCCAACTCTCACACCTATCCATGACTATTGGAAAAACCATAGCTTTGACTAGATGGACCTTTGTTGGCAAAGTGATGTTTCTGCTTTTTAATATGATTAGGTTTGTCATGGCTTTTCTTCCAAGGAGCAAAGATCTTAATTTCATGGCTGCAGTCACTGTCTGCAGTGATTTTGGAGCCCAAGAAAGTAAAATCTGTCACTCTTACCATTTCTTTTTCCCCATCTATTTGCTATGAAGTGATGGAACTTGAGGCCATGATCTTAGTTTTTTGAATGTTGAGTTTTAAGCCAGCTTTGTCACTCTCCTCTTTCACTTTCATCAAGAAGTTCTTTAATTCCTCTTTGCCATTAGGGTTGTGTCATCTGCATATGTGAGGTTATTGATATTTCTCCTGTCAATCTTGATTCCAGCTTGTGAGTCATCCAGCCCAGCATTTCACATGATATACTCTGCATAGAAGTTTAAAAAATCAGAGTGACAATTCATAGCCTTGACATACTCTTTTCCCAATTTTGAACCAGTCCATTATTCCATGTCCAGTTCTAACTGTTGCTTCTTGACCTGCATACAGGTTTCTTGGGATTCAGTTAAGGCGGGCTGGTCTTCCAATATCTTTAAGGATTTTCCACAGTTTGTTGTGATACACATAGTCAAAGGCTTAAGTGTTGTCAATGAAGCAGAAGTAGATGTGTTTCTGGCATTCTCTTGCTTTTTCTATGATCCAACAGAATTTGCCAATTTGATCTCTGGTTCCTCTGCCTTTTCTAGATCTAGTTTGTACATCTGGAATTTCTCAGTTCACGTACTGTTGAAGCCTAGCTTGAAGGATTTTGAGCATTACCTGGCTAACATGTGAAACGAGTGCAATTGTACAGTGAAAGAAAGTGAAAGTGAGGTTGCTCAGTTGTGTCCAACTCTTTGCGATCCCATGGACTGTAGCCTACCGGGCTCTTCTGTCCATGGGATTTTCCAGGCAAGAATACTGGAGTAGGTTGCCATTTCCTTCTAGATTGTCATAAATTAAAAGGCCATATGTGTGTGGCTTTATTTCTTGGCTCTCGATTCTGTTATATGATCTATATGTTTATTTATATGCCAATACCATACTGTTTTTATTATTATAGCTTTGTGATATAGCTTGACATGAAAAAGTATGAGGATTCCAAATTTGTTCTTTCTCAAGTTTACTCTGGCTATGCAGGTCTTTTGTGGTTCCATACAGATTTTTGGATTATTTTTTCTATTTCTATGAAAAAATATCTTTGAAATTTTGATAGTGATTGCATTGAATCTGTAGATTGATTTGGGTAGTATGGACACTTTGACAATATTAACTCTATCAATTCATGAGTAATGAACATCTTTCCATTTATTTGGACCTTCTTCGGTTTCTTTAATCAGTGTCTTGTTGTTTTCAATGCACAGCTCTTATACTTCCTTGGTTAAATTTTTCTTAGGATATTTTGTTTTTGATGCAATTATGAATGGGCTTATTTTCTTAATTACTGTTTCTGACAGTTTGATATTAGTATATAGAAACATACCTGATTTTTGAATTAAATATATTGCTGTTATATACCACAACTTTACTAAACTCATTTATTAGTGCTATTAATAAATTTTTTTCAGTGAAGTCTTTAGGGTTTTCTACATATAATATCACATTATCTGCACATAGAGATAGCTGTAATTCTTCCTTTCTAATTGGATGCCTTTTATTTATTTATTTTTGCCTAATTACTCTTGCTAGGACTACTGTGTTAAATAAAAGTGGCAAGAGTAGACATCCTTGTTGTTTGTACCAAGTTTCTTTAAATTGGTTTTAGCATGGGATATTTAACTCTACTTCTCTACTTTTAAGCTATTTGTAGATGTATATTTTAAGTTGGTCTCTTATAGGCAATGTATTGTTTCATCTTGGTTTTTTAAAATATAAATATTCTATTTGTTTTAATTGGCATGGCTACCATTTTCATATTTAAAGTAATTTTTATATATTTGGGGTTAGTATTTACCATATTTGTAACTCCTTTCTATTCATCAGTCTTTTTTTGTGTTCTTTTCTTTTTCCTTCCATTCTCTTTGGTTCTAATTAAGTATTTTATAGTGGCAACATTTTATCCTTTCTCTCTTAGCATATCAATTATACTTCCTTGGTAAATTTTGTTAGTGATTGCTCTAGAGTACAGTATACATTTACAACTAGGATAAGCCCACTCTCAAATGCAGTTTACTGTTGAACAACACAGATCTGAACTGCCTCAGTCCACTTATAAGAGGGTATTTTTCAATAGTGAATACTACAGTACTACATGGTCCTTGGATGAATCCATGTTTGCAGAGGAACTGTGGACACAGAAAGTCAACTATAAAACACATGTAGATTAACCGTCATATTGTTTAATGGTCAACTGTAACACTTTATCACTTCATGAATACTATGGATAAAGTATTTTCAGTAGCTTCTTCTAATCCTTTATAATATCCCTGTTATTCATTTTACTTATCATGAGCTATAATCACTTAATAAATTGTTGCCATTAATTTCAATTAAGAATACAAAAGAGTGTATATTTCACCTTGTTTTATTCTTTCTGTAGAGGTCTTCCTTTCCATATCTTATATTGATCCTTCTCCCTGAATTAACTTCCAACATTTTTTGGAAGGCTGTTCAACTAGCAACAGAACCCTTAATATTTGTTTGTCTGAAAAAGTATTTTTACTTTATTATGGAAAAAATAATTTCACTGGATATAAAATTCTTGTTTGGTGGTGATTTTATTTTGTTTTGTATTTCTTCAACATTTTAAAATACTTATTCCATTATCTTGCTTTCCTGGTTTCTGAAAAGAAGAATATTATAATTCTTATTCTTATGCTTCTGTTGATATAAGTAAAATGTTTCTCCTCCCTCCCTCAGGCTTCTTTCAAGACTTTGTCTTTGATGTGGGGTATACTGAATATTGGTCTTCCCTGGTAGCTCAGATAGTAAAGAATCTGACTGCAATGCAGTAGATCCCAGGATCAGGAAGATCCCCCAGAAAAGGGACTGGCTACCCACTCCAGTATTCTTGCCTGGAGAATTCCATGGACAGAGAAGCCTGGCAGCCTACAGTCCATGGAGTCTCGAAGAGTTGGATATTACTGAGTGATTAACACTTTCACTTTCATTTCACATACAAATATATCATTATACAAATATTTGTAGAACATTATATACATTAGGTAAATATACAAATATTTGTATTTTTCTTGCATAATATTCTCTGAAATTTCTGGATCTGTGCTTTTGTGTCATTCGTAAATTGTGGAAATTTTTCAGTCATTATTATATCAAATATCTTTTGTACATTTCTTTATTTCTTGTATTCCATTGCATATGTTATACCTTTTTAACTGTTCCTCAGTTCTTGTATATTCTATTTTTAAAAGTCCTTTTCTCTTTACATTTCAGGTTTATAAGTTTCTATTGACAGTTTCCAAGCTTATTGATTCTTTCCTTAAACATGTTGATTGTTAACTCTACCAAAGGCTTTTTTTTTTAATTTCAGTGGGTATTTTTTTTTTTAATATTTCCACTTTATTCTTTCTTAGACTTTCCATTTTTTTGCCTATATTCCCCATCTTGTTTTTTTTAGTGTTGTCTACTTTTTCATTAGATTCCCTTAACATATCTGTCTGTCTGTGTTAGTTGCTCAGATGTGTCCAACTCTTTGCAACCCCATAGACTTATAGCCCACCAGGCTTCTCTGCCCATGGAATTCTCCAGGCAAGAATACTGGAGTGGGTTGCCATTTCCTTCTCCAGGGGATCTTCCCAACCAAGGGATCGAACCCAGATCTCCTGGATTGCAGACAGATTCTTTACCATCTGAGCCACCAGGGAAGCCCTTAGCATATTAATCACTTAATTTAAATTATTGATATGATAATTCAAAAATCTCTACCATGACTAAATCTACTTCTAAATATGATGAGACAGGAAGGCTAGAGGGGTCTATAATTTCCCGATGCCAAAGGCTAAAAGGGACTAGATTTGGTTATTTTTCATGTTGAATCCACTCTGTTACAATAGTTTTCTCTGAGGATTGTTCTTTTTTAAGGCTAATAGAACACTCTGGGAATATTTAAAATGGTAACTTGTTCTCTCCCCATCAGATACGTAAGAGGTTTTTTCCCTAGTCTTCTCCATGAGATCCTGGAGGGTCTTCTGTAGCAAAATCTCACAAAATTATTGGGGTCCCCCTAAGGCTGTGTCCCTGGGAGTTTTTCACTCTTAAGTGAGCCCATATTCAGTCTCAGGCTATTAGTCAACTACTGTTTAAGTGTTATTACCAGTTTCTACCTTCCATTATGATGTCAACTCTATGATGGTTCTAAATTGTGTTGTTCGCTTTTATTTTGCCCAGCTTTTTCCTTGTTGGGAGGATGAGAGTAATGCCTTCCAAGTTCTCTACATAGCAGATAGGAAACTGGAACATGCTTTTGATAACCAAATATGAATTGATAAAAATTAGGAATAATTTGTTTAGCAATAATTAAGTGAAATGCCATACACAAAATTTCAGATTTGAAATAAAGATAATTAAAATTTTTGAAAATCAAACTTTATATATTTTTAATAATATTCTTAGCACACAGCAATGTTGAATTTGCATATTTTCTTAAGATTTATACAATGTAATAAATTTTATAGTCCCTGAGTGATAATACAATTGAATGAATTTCTCTGTACTTCAAAGGAAAAAATTACATGCAAAATTTCCCTGATGAAATTTTAGCTGGTCTGATAAACTTATTCTTAAATATGCCATATGAAAATCTGAATATTTTTAGGTAATTAATGCATAATATCAATTTTAGGCTGGTTCTACACTTTAAATGATACTCATTGAGTCTAAAATGGAAGGGTGATAATTTTATCATAAATATTGGGAAATATATAAATTTATTTGGGCTTCCCTAGTGACTCAGTGATAAAGAATCTACTTGCAATGCAGGAGATGCAGGTTCAATTCCTGGGTCAGGAAGATCCCCTGGAGTAGGAAATGGCAACCCACTCCAGTATTCTTGCCTGGGAAATCCCGTGGACAGAGGAGCCTGGCAGGCCACAGGTGGTCCATCGGGTGGTAAAAAAAAAAGTCAAACACGACTTAGCGACTAAACAGCAACAGCAAAATAAATTTATTTCTAGTTTTTCTTGTGCTTTAAATTCTGTGATCTTATATATTCAGCAAACATCTATCTCCTTGTTCTGAAGTGAAGAATTTTAGTTTAAAAAAAGTCATAAATTTTCAGTATTACAGATTCCCTGAATAAGGCTTTTTCTAATTTTAGATGTAGTGTCCACACACCCCCCTCCCCATTTTTAAAAGACAAATAAAGATGCAAATGTCTGTATAATCAGGCTTGGTTCAATTTTATAAGACTTTAAAATGGATAAAACAACATCCTTAATATCAAATAGCTCTGTTATAATTAACTAGTTGTTACACTCTTCGTTTAACAGGGCAAAAAATAAAACTTCTGTGCAGCACTGTGGCAATATTTCTTATAGACTTTATCTCAAGTCAACTAAGTTTGTAACCAGGAAAAAAAATCTCTTCCACTCAGATATATGAGTAAACACATGCTTACTAAACATGACTGAAGAGTTTAAAAATCTTAGCAACGACATCTTTTTAAATGACTATTAAACCATAAAAATTAACTGCACCACTATAAATTCTATAGTTTAAATCACAGTTGGAACTTCTCCATTTCAAGATTCCATCCTGAGGAATCTCCATTTCTACAGAGCAATAATGCTTATATGTTCTTCAGGGAATATAGTCATATTGGTGAATTAATTGTGCTTTAAAGGACTTTGTCAGTAAGGAATGTGATAAGGTGGGAGAAAATTAAATGTGGGCCTAATGTTGGCCCACTGGAGAACTGAAATAATTACAGTGCAGTTCCTGATTCCAAATAATGTACTATAGTGGCTGAACAAGTTTATAAAGCCATCATTTCCAAACTCAGGCTGAGATCTTAGTAAGTCTGCTGTGAATATGACACATTGACCAAAACCGGTCCCTGCGGCTATGAAGAATGCTTCATAAGAAAGGCACAGAAATTAAACCGTAAGTGGCAGTCTAAGTAGAAAAGTTACACTGGCCTGGCTCCCACCAGGGAGAGTATTTTCCCACCCTATGCAGAGTCTGGTGTGAATCACGGATGGATGCTGACTTCCTATTTAATCCCCAACAGATGGTACACCTGGATACCTGGTCCATGTGTAGCCATAGTCTTGCCACCTATCTGACACCTGTCCTTTTCCCTTACCTCCAATTCCTCTGACGGTTTTGGAACTTTACCATCTGTCTTAGGGTCATGGTTGGGTCTATACTTCTGGTGTGTTTCACAATGTCTTAGATATCCCATATTAACTTCCTAAATAACTCTGTTGCTGAAGTCTGCTGTGCCTATAAGTCTTGGAGTTGAACTCTAAGACTCTCTAAGCAAAATTAAAAATTGGTGTGTCAGATTTAATTTAACGAAACAAGTCCCCTGCCTGTGACTCTGACTAGAACTCTAGTGACCTAGCCTTGACATGAGATCAGCTTATTGTCTTTTTTATTGGGTTGAAATTAAAATATATATATATAAAGAATTTTCCCTGAGAACCCTCTTACACTGTTGGTGGGAATGCAAACTAGTACAGCCACTATGGAAAACAGTGTGGAGATTCCTTAAAAAACTGGAAATAGAACTGCCATATGACCCAGCAATACCACTTCTGGGCATACACACTGAGGAAACCAGATCTGAAAGAGACACGTGCACCCCAGTATTCATCGCAGCACTGTTTATAATAGCCAGGACATGGAAGCAACCTAGATGCCCATCAGCAGATGAATGGATAAGGAAGCTGTGGTACATATACACCATGGAATTTTACTCAGCCGTCAAAAAGAATTCATTTGAACCAGTCCTAATGAGATGGATGAAACTGGAGCCCCTTATACAGAGTGAAGTAAGCCAGAAAGATAAAGAACATTACAGCATACTAACACATATATATGGAATTTAGAAAGATGGTAACGATAACCCTATATGCAAAACAGAAAAAGAGACACAGAAATACAGAACAGACTTTTGAACTCTGTGGGAGAATGTGAGGGTGGGATGTTTCAAAAGAACAGCATGTATACTATCTATGGTGAAACAGATCACCAGCCCAGGTGGGATGCATGAGACAAGTGCTCCGGCCTGGTGCACTGGGAAGACCCAGAGGAATCGGGTGGAGAGGGAGGTGGGAGGGGGGATCGGGATGGGGAATAAGTGTAAATCTATGGCTGATTCATATCAATGTATGACAAAACCCACTGAAATGTTGTGAAGTAATTAGCCTCCAACTAATAAAAAAATTTAAAAAAAAAAAAGAATTTTCCCTGAGTCTTTTTAAAGTCATATGACAAACTAAGAAACTGCAAGTTGACATTCCACCCTCCTCTCTGGAGTATACTCTAATCACCAGTGACAGATTTAAAAGTAAATGGCTGAGTTACTTAACTTAGCAAGATTACACACTCAAGAGCAGGTTTCATAAATATTTAACTTTGCATTTCCATATGTTATGGGTAGCAAACGTTCATAGAAGCAGTGATGTGCTTGTGGAAAGAGCAAAGGTTTTACATTTAAACAGCCCTGAATTTGAATCCCAGTTCAATGCCTCCCTCACCAGAAGACTATCAGCAAATAGTCTCATCTTTCCAAGCCTTGTGTTCCTGTAAAGCATGCAACAAATCCACAAAGCACAAGGTTATTTTGAAGGTTAAATAAAATATCAAATAAACACCGTTTATGACAGTGTCTGACTCATGAGGATTGCTGAGGAAATAAGTTATTTCTCCTTTATGGATATTCCAGATACTCTGGAGAACTTTCACATTCTGGATAGTGCTGAGATTCTAACAGCTGATGATTGCTGATGTGGCCTGGGGCCCTCAGGTCTCCAGGGTATGTTTTTTCTTTTCAAATGTCTTTATGGGACCCAGCTTCCCTGCCTTGGTAGCTCCTCACCCACACTGGGCTCTCTTTTTCTCCTTGCCTTGCTGTATCCCAGCTCTGATCTCTGTGTAAATGGTCTTGCAGGACTGAACACTGGAAAGGAAGGGAACCAGAACACTTCAGCCATGAATGTATATAACTGATTTTGCCTGACTGCTTGGAAGCTTCATTTCACAGGTGGAAGAGTGTTGCAAATCCATGGGGTTGCTGTGGGAATTAGCATTGTATTGTTTAAGTTCTTAGTATCTGGCACATGGTCAATTCTCAGTAAGAGAACCTCGATCTCCATACCTCTAAAACAGCCAACTGTTGCTGCTGTTGTTCAGTCACTGAGTTGTATCTGACTCTTTGTAACTCCATGGACTGCACCATATCAGGCTCCTTTGTCCCCCGCTATCTCCCCAAGTTTGCTAAAATCCATGCCCATTGAGTTTGTGAAGCTGTCTGACCATTCCATCCTCTGCTGTTCCCTTTTCCTTTTGCCTTCTATCTTTCCCAGCATTGGATTCTTTTCTAATGAGTCAGCTCTTCGCATCCGGTGGCCAAAGTATTGGAGTTTAAGCATCAGTCCTTCCAATTCAGAGTTGATTTCCTTTCGGATAGACTGGTTTGATCTCCTTGATGTCCAAGGGACTCAAGAGTCTTTACCAGCACCTTTCAAAACATCAATTCTTCAGTGCCAGCCTTCTTTATGGTCCAACTCTCACATCCATACATGATTGATGGAAAAATCATAGCTTTCGTTACATGGACCTTTGTCAGCAAAGTGATGTTTCTCTGTCTGGGTTTGTCATAGCTTTCCTTCCAAGGAATAAGTGTCATGACTGCAGTCACCATCTGCAGTAATTTTGGAGCCCAAGAAAATAAAATATGTCACTCTTTTTGCTTTTTCCCTTTCTATTAATATTTGCCATGAAGTGATGGGACTGGATGCAATGACCTTAGTTTTTTGAATGTTTAGTTTAAAGCAGCTATGTCAGTCTCCTCTTTCACTTTCATCAAGAGGCTCTTTAGTTCCTTTTCACTTTCTGCCGTTGGAGTGGTATCATCTGCATATCTGAGTTTGTTGATATTTCTCCTGGCAATCTTGATTCCAGCTTGTGATTCAGTTAACCAATAGCAAAGTGAATAAATTCTTCCAACTCATGTGGCAAGTTGCTGAAGGGATGTGAACATTGTGACCTGCTCTCAGAGAGGGCTAGAAGCTTAGTTTCCACTGTGACAGAAGCCAATCCACTGCCTTTGTGGCCTTCAGAAAAAGCCCTGTAATCCATCAGTTGTGGTTTTGCAACTCCTGAGGGTCCTTCCTTGTGGGGATTATTTGTTAACTTGGTCTCTCAAAATCCAAGAAAAGCTGAATTCTTAGAGAAGAAAATACTAGCCCTTCGGGTGGAATTATTTTAAGGGAAAAGGGGGCAACTGGATTTAGCATACTAGTACTAAAAAATATTCAGTGTTTATTTGTAATTCAGATTTAAATGGACATCCTGTATTTTATCTAACAAACTTACCTGCCCTTGGTCTCTGAAGTCACAGCATTCAGGCAGGCACAAAGTCACTGAATCACTCACTGGGCCCCAGTAAGATTTTCTCTGCGGACAAGACTCATATAGGGGTGTGTGTGTGTGTGTGTGTGTGTGTGTGTGTGTGTGTGTGTGTATCTGTGCCGGTTAAAAGTGAGAAGTGAGAGACGTATCTCTATATGTTTGAAGCAGCATCAACATTTAGAATAGGAAAACTATCTAATTGCAATGACAAACTACTGCTGTTCTTCAGGCCCAGATAATACACATTTACTATTGTGCTTACTTGTATGCTAGACTCCAGCAAACCCTGAGATTCTCAATAAGCAGAGACTTCCTTCAGGAAAGCTAGTCAGTTTCTTCTTAAGGCCACATCTAACCTAGTCCCCTGCCTGCCTATTAATGTTTTTCCGAATTTTTGTACTGAGTGACATCAGAGCGAAATAGGCAAATGGTGATTTAGTGTATAGGGAGTAAAGAACATACATATTGGAAACATGGGTGTGATAAAAAAAGGCTAATCTTCCCAGGCACAGTCACTGAGTTGCACTGTAATATGAATAAAATTTCCAAGTCTCTCTGCCTCTCTCAACTTTAAAATATATTTTTCAGATGATCTTTAGGGGAAAAAATGTGTAGAAGCACAAGCTATTTTGAAAATCTTGTTATATACACATGTAGGAAAGAAAGACACCCTCAGTGCATTTCATGGCAGATGCATCTCTGGTTCTGAATAACTTGTACTGAAGTGTCTACAACTTTGAAATTAGGTGCTGAAAGTCACCAGTTATATGAATATCCATGCTATCACATATGACTGTGCTTTGGCTAGTTGAGAATCTCTTGATATTTGCTTGGTTAGAAATGAACTTAACTTCTGGGAAATTCTGAAGTTGACAGAATGCAAACACAAATTTCTGCAATCGCTGTCTTGTGATATTATAATTTTTTAAAAATGTGCAGATTGATACTAGATCCAAAAATGGATCTGTTCAGACCTATTTTTCCCTCTTTGAAAATGCAAATAGGGAAGTTTCTAGTTTCAGATTTAGTGTGTAAAGAGCTTGGAAGTTGTCACTTCTGTCCTTATAGCAAGGTAAACACGGACAGATTGCCACTCAGTGGTTCCTATTGGATTCACAAGCCAACTAAAAATGCAGGGTGACTATCACATGAACAACTGGTTGTTGCTGTTCAGTCACCACTCATGCCCAGCCCTTTGCAACCCCATGGACTATAGCACGCCAGGCCTCCCTGTTCACTGGAGGGACAGGTAAATCCAGAGACTCATAGCTGAGGTGTGCTTACGTGGGACAGAAGACACTAGAGCTATCACTGAAAGAAAACGTCAGATGGTAAGTTATGAACTAACATGAACATGAGAAACTTCTGGGGGCTGCAATCTTAGGGAGGCCCTTCACACTTTCTTGGGCTTTTTGCTTCCAGAAATGGCATCCGGTTCTTCTGGTGAAGATCCAAGAAAGAGCCCCTCATGGCTTCAGCAGAGGAAGGAATAATAATCATTGAGGAGTTATACTCAGAGCCTTCTCCATAACCAAGGCCCACTCTCCAGAGGGAAATGCTTGACCTGAGTTTTGCCTCCATGCTGCTCTAACTTTTCTGTCTTGGAAAAGAAGTGAGAGAGGAGGGAGGCATCTCTTCAAGCAGAAGGCTGTAATGGTTACAGGTCAGAGACACATGCCCATTAAAAGGCTGAAGTTTAATCATTTGATCAGAGAACATGTCTGGCATTCTATACCTTTCTACAACACAAACAGGGCCTCAGTATAATACTAGCAGCTGAAAGGTACAGATTCTTTGTGAAAACATTTAATTGGGGAAACCCAAAGTGAAGAGGGGGGACAAAAAGGACACTGATGAAATTTGAATCCTCTGGCACCTATAGATAAAACAGTAAACAAGACCCAGTTCCTAGCCTGATTAACACAGATCCTCACACTGGAGGCCTCTTTTTGTATTTCCTAATATATGATATAATTTGCCAAGCTTTCAAAAAATTCTAAGACATAGCAAAAGGCCACAAAAACACAGTCTAAAAAGATAAAGCAAGCATAAGAACTAGACTTATATGTGATACAAGTGTTGAAATTATCTGAGGGAATTTAAAGTAACTATGATGAAAATGTTAAGGCCTCAGAATGAAAACAAGTAGACAGCGTGCAGAAACAGGGAATATAGGCAAGGAGATGGACTTCTAAGAAAGAATAAAAAAGAAATACTAGAAAACAGAAAGAGAACTGACAAAACTAACAAGACTGAAAAGTGCCTTTGCTGGTCTTATCAGTATTGAAATGACCAAGAAAAGAATCTGACTGTCAAGAAAGGTCAATCAAAATTTCCTGAAATGCAAAAGAAAAAAAACTAAAAAAAAAAACCAGAATATTCAAAATTATAAAATAATTTTTAAAAGTATAATAATCAATCCTAAAGGAAATCAATCTTGAATATTCAATGGAAGGACTAATGCTGAAGCAGAAGGCCCAATACTTCAGTCTCTGATATAAATAGCCGACTCTAGAAAAGACCCTGATGCTGGAAAAGATTAAAGGCAAAAGGAGAAGAGGGAAGAAGAGGACAAGAGGGTTAGATAACATCACCGACTCAATGGACAAGAATTTGAGCAAACTCTGGGAGATAGTGGAAGACAAAGGAGCCTGGTGTGCTGCAGTCCATGGGATCTCAAAGAGTCAGACATGACTTAGTAACTGAACAACATACACATAATTGGAATACCAGAACTAATAAAGGTGAATGAAGTAGAAGAAATATTTGAAATAGTAATGGCTGAGAACTTTCCAAACTTAATGACAGATTAGTGTGTTAGTTGCTCAGTCCTGTTCGACTCTTTGCGACTCCATTCACTGTAGCCCTCCCGGTTCCTCTGTCTATGGGATTTCCCAGGGAAGAATTCTGGAGTGTGTTGCCATTTCCTTCTCCAGAGAATCTCCCTGGCCCAGGGATTGAAACCAGGTATCCCGCATTGCAGGCAGACTCTTTACTGTCTGAGCCACGAGGGAAACCTCGCATACATCATTATATAGACAGGTGCCTATCATTATATACTTTGTAATTCCAATTATATGCCATTCTGGAAAAGGCAAAACTGTAAAGACAGTTTAAAAAGAGCAGTGAATGCCAGGGATTCTGAGGGGAGGAAGCAATGGATGAATAATTGGAACACAGGGGACTTTTAGGGCAGAGTAACTATTCTAAATGATACTCTAATGTTGAATATGTGACATTATGCACTCCTCAAAACCCACAGTGCTCCATGGCATAAAGAGTGGAGTGTAATGTAGGCAGACTGAAAAAAAAAATAATTGTTTGGGAAGTTGGAGGATCCCCAGATCAAATGCAAAAGGTGAGAAAAGAAACTAAATGTGTTAACACGTGTAAAACAAGTTCACTGAAGGGAATGAGGGGTAAATAATTGAAAATGAGTAGCGTCAGTAAAAGTAAAGGCTAAAGGAATCAATATAAGTAACTGTACCCTAGTTAATAAAGTATTTTTCCCTAATAGAGGTACAATTCTGAAATCCTGTACATGTGTAGTAAATTGACCATATAAGTAAATAGATGGTAGATTGTGGGAGCCAGATTTCCAGCTGTTGCAGTGAGAGGCTACAGATGAGTAAGGGAAGGAGGCTAGAATGAGTCATGTGGAATTAATTAAAGTTGGCTAAAACAGGAACTCATGTTTAGGTTAATACATATATAGATATATAAAATTGATGGTTATCTATGGAAACATTTTTGTATTATTATAAATACGTACTAATATTATAAATGTATGTATGTGTATACGCATGCATACAGGCTTTCCAGGTGGCACAGTGGTAAAAAATCCAACTTTCCACGCAGGAGACGTAAGAGACCAGGGTTCAGTCCCTGGGTCAGGAAGTTTCCCTGGAGTAGGAAATGACAACCTACTCCAGTATTCTTGCCTGGGAATCTCATAGAAAGAGGAGCCTGGTGGGCTACAGTCCGTAGGGTCATAGAGAGCCAGACACAACTGAGCACACACGCATTAGTGCATGCAGTGGTATCCTGACATATAAATCCTTCCTCTGTCAGTTGAGAGGACCTACAGCAATAACATTGTAATAGCTATAAGCACACCCAGAACCCAGATCTTGGTTTCTAATACTAGTCTCCAATTTTTATTGGAAACAGGACTCCTTGGAGAAATGGCTGATTCTAGGTAGGACTAGGGCAGGAAATATACAAAATGGGTCTAGAACAACACCTTTTAGCACCACGAAGTAAAGAAGCACTTAGAAATTTTTTTTAAATCCCCACAATATAAGTACATCAGAGTATTCCAGAAACCTTGTGAAAGAGTTCTCAACTGTCAAAGCTTGAACAATTTGAGTTACAAAATAAATAAAATTGTATCAAACTATAATCCAGTACATAAAGGAAAAGCTTATGTGTATGCTCCGTATCACTTCCTAATGGACATCTGCATTCATGTGCTCCCTGAACACCCCAAACTCTGCCAAACTGAGCTCATCATCTTCCATCTTGTGCTAGCCCCTGTTCTGGATGAATAAACCACCACCCACCCATTTGCTCAAGTTATAATCCTAAAAGTCACCTTTGACTCCTCCTGCTCTCTCCCATCCAGCTGTCAAATCCAGTTGATTCCACTGTTCTTAAATATCTGTTCAAGTTTCCATTTTAGTTTACCTACCTCTTGCCTGGTGGCTTAGTGGTAAAGAACCCACCTGCCAATGCAGGAGATGTGGGTTTGATCCCTGGGTCAGGAAGATCACCTGGAGAAGGAAATGACAACCTACTCCCATATTCTTGCTTGGAAAATCCCATGGACAGAGGAGCCTGGCAGGCTACAGTCCATGGGGTCACAAAAGAGTCAGATAGGACTCAGCTACTAAACAACAATCTCTTGTCTAGACAGAAAAGTTACTTATAGCTTCTGTAACATTTTTCTAACTTTGTCTCCAATCAGTTCCCTTGCAATCCATTTTCCATAGAACAAAATTATTGTAAGATAAAAAAGTGATTTTTTTTTCCACTTCTTTATAACCCCAGCCGTGTTCCTTGAATGCCTGTTGTATAAGATGACTCTCAGTTGCTATACTGCTGCATGCTCTCTTTCTCACTATGGGCTTTGCAGACACTGTTTCTATGTCTTGTACACTCTGTTTTACCCTTCCCCACTTAACTGCCCTTTCTGTCTGTCCAGAGATTGAACCTGTGTCTCTTGTGCCTCCTGCATTTCAGGCAGATTCTTAACCACTGTGCAGTCTAGGATGCCCCTTCCATCTGTCATCCTCTACCTTATCTCTACTCTCAGAGTCATCTGGGGATGACTACCTCTTACAGAAAGCTTTCCTTGCCTTCCAAACTCTGTCTCCAAAGTTTGGGTTATGACTTATTATAGATCCTCCTGTTGCACCAAATATATTGTCTCTACCTCCTACTAGCATGGAAAAATCTGTGTGAGCAGAGATTATATTCATGTTATAGTTACCTCTAATGCCTAACCCAATGCCTGAGACATAGTACGCACTCAATAAATAATTTTTGAGTAAATGAATGAAAGAATGCTTTAGTGAATAAATGAGGAATTAATATGTAAATGTATACGTAAAAGAATGAGCTCTTGAAAAAAAGAAAGTATTCCTAAATGTTTACTAAGCAGTCAGAAACCAAAAAGCTTTTTTAAAATTTTTTTAAAATATAAATGGATTTTAACAGGGTTTAAACGGTAAAAATAGATTGAGGATTAGGATCTCTTGTTCTCCTTTTGCTCCCTTATGTTTCTGTTTGTGGGGTGCGTGTGTGTGTGTATGCGCACACGCACACACAAGTACACACTCACTAAAAATAGAGGAAGATGGTGAGGAGAAATCGTTAGGAAAAGCTTGATTTCTCTTGACTGGAAGGTAAAAAGCACTGAATAAATGTCAAAGCAGGAACACTGTTACCATAACCAGAGAGGAATATTTGGATTTTGACACTGACACTCATGGTCTGGCCCAAAACCAGGGCTGTACCATCGATATGCAGACTCAGTGTTTAATGAATCAGTAACTTTAGGGGTGCCCAAATGCTCCCTGTTCCCCTCCACATTTAGTTGACATTGTCTGCCAAGCCTGGGTCAGAACTGTCTATCGGTCTGTGTGATGGTAGTGAGCATGGGCTTGGGAGGTTGGGATCCAATGGGTTTACCATAAACAGAAGGCATGAGGGAGGAAATCAGACAAACGTTTATATTATCCATTTGCTTTACCAGTACCTGATTTTTGAAGTCCTCTATGCTCCAAATAGGAAAAGGAGTACGTCAAGACTGTACATTGTCACCCTGCTTATTTAACTTATATGCAGAGTACATCATGAGAAATGCTGGGCTGGAAGAAGCACAAACTGGAATCAAGATTGCCGGGAGAAATATCAATAACCTCAGATATGCAGATGACACCACCCTTATGGCAGAAAGTGAAGATGAACTAAAAAGCCTCTTGATGAAAGTGAAAGAGGAGAGTGAAAAAGTTGGCTTAAAGCTCAACATTCAGTAAACTAAGATCATGGCATCTGGTCCCATCACTTCATGGCAAATAGATGGGGAGACAGAGGAAACAGTGTCAGACTTTATTTTTTTGGGCTCCAAAATTACTGCAGATGGTGATTGCAGCCATGAAATTAAAAGATGCTTACTCCTTGGAAGGATAGTTATGACCAACCAAGATAGCATATTAAAAAGCAGAGATATTACTTTGCCAACAAATGTCCATCTGGTCAAGGCTATGGTTTTTCCTGTGGTCGTGTATGGATGTAAGAGTTGGACTGTGAAGAAAGCTGAGCACTGAAAAATTGATGCTTTTGAACTGTGGTGTTGGAGAAGACTCTTGAGAGTCCCCTGGACAGCAAGGAGATCCAACCAGCCCATCCTAAAGGAGATCAGTCCTGGGTGTTCATTGGAAGGACTGATGCTGAGGCTGAAACTCCAATACTCTGGCCACTTCATACGAAGGGTTGACTCATTGGAAAAGACCCTGATGCTGGGAGGGACTGAGGGCAGGAGGAGAAGGGGACGACAGAGGATGAGATGGCTGGATGGCATCACCGACTCGATGGGCATGAGTCTGAGTAAACTCCGGGAGTTGGTGATGGACAGGGAGGCCTGGCATGCTGCGATTCATGGGGTTGCAAAGAGTCAGACACGACTGAGCAACGGAACTGACTGAACTGACTGATGCACTGAAACAGATATCTCAGACTTTTTTTTTTTTTTTTTTTTATATTGCAGACTTAAAAAAAATTAAAAGCAATTAAAAATTCTAGGTTGCCACTGCATGGAATAGTCCTTCTTCTTTCTTCCAGACCACTAGCATTCAAAGCTGCCTGGTAGAATAAGTAATATTTTAAATGTTTTAAGCTTCTTCACTTTGACTCAAAGAAGCTTGGAAAACAGAACAATGTTTCATGAAACTGATCTTTATCTTTATGACTCCAAGCTGTTCTCTGAGGTCACCAGCAGCTCAGGTTTTTCAAAGAGAATTCTTGACTGTTTAGTAGTTCAGACAATGCATGAGATTATTTGTTCTATGTTGTATAATAGCAAAGGTCTTCCATAAACATAGTGTTGAAGAGACCCAGTGCTTTAGAAAAGAAGAAGAAAAGCATACTTTTTGCAATGATTACTCATTATGTATCAGACATTATATTCTGGGGATTTTGCATCCATTGTTTTATTATCTTTACAAAAGCCCTACATTGATGGTATTCAGTCAGTTCAGTTCAGTCACTCATTTGTGTCTGACTCTTTGCGACCCCATGAATCGCAGCACGCCAGGCCACCCTGTCCGTCACCAACTCCCAGAGTTTACTGAAACTCATGTCCATCAAGTCAGTGATACCATCCAGCCATCTCATCCTCTGTCATCCCCTTCTCCTCCTGCCCCCAACCCCTCCCAGCATTAGGTCTTTTCCAATGAGTCAACTCTTTGCATGAGGTGGCCAGAGTATTGGAGTTTCAGCTTCAGCATCAGTCCTTCCAATGAACACCCAGTCCAATGAACACTCCTTTAGGATGGACTGGTTGGATCTCCTTGCTGTCCAAGGGACTCTCAAGAGTCTTCTCCAATACCACAGTTCAAAAGCATCAATTCTTCTGTACTCAGCTTTCTTCACAGTACAACTCTCACATCCATACATGACCACTGGAAAAACCATAGCCTTAACTAGATGGACCTTTGTTGGCAAAGTAATGTCTCTGCTTTTTAATATGCTATCTAGGTTGGTCATAACTTTCCTTCCAAGGAGTAAGCATCTTTTAATTCCATGGCTGGTATTTGCATCCTTATTTTCCAGTTGAGGGTCCTGAGGCTAGGGGAGAACAAGGGATTTCCTTAAAATTATCCTTGCTTAATCCAAAGTAGAATTGATATTAACCCAAGACTCTCTGATTCCAGAGTATGATCTCTTTTACCCTACCTTATCACCTCTCCAATATTATTGGATTAAGGACTGATTTTCTATTTACAGAAGTGGAGGGAGACAGGGAGGAGGAGTCTCCATTTCAATCTCTGTATCTTAAGCTCTTTTTATTAAAACAAACAAACAGTCCAAACAAAAGCCTGGGGACATTGATTAATACTCTACTGAAACATAAGGGAAAAAAAATAAAATTAAAGGGGTTTTGACCCGGAGACCTGACCTTTCTCAGAGTTGCAGATAAAGTTAAACTGTGGCTCTTCTTGTCAGAAAATGTCTCTTCTTATGACTTGTGGAAAATTCTAGGTAGATCCTCCTTTGGAGTAGACATACATTTGGCATGACTCCGCCGTCCTTTGTCTCTCTTTTGTCTGTTTTTTTTTTTGGTCTTCTCTATTTTTTTCCATTTCCTACCTGACCTCTCCTAGTTTTCTACTTCCCTAGTAGCTCAGATGGTGAAGAATCTGCCTGCAATGCAGGAGACCCAGGTTCAATCCCTGGGTCAGGAAGATCTCCTAGAGAAGAGAATGGCTACCCACTCCAGTATTCTTGCCTGGGGAATTCCATGGACAGATGAGCCTGGTGGGCTACAGTTTGTGGGGTTGCAAAGTCAGACATGACTGAACAACTAACAGTTTCACTTTTTTTTTTTTTTAAATCTGGTCTCTGGTTTAGTTTTCTGATGGACAGCCCAGATCATTAGCATCATCACTACCTCAGAACTTCTGTGCCTGAACCCCTCACAGGACCCTGCCATCTGCGTCTGCTCAGGGGTCCATACCGAACCTCAAGGCAGTTGCCTTAAAACTGAAGCCCTCAGCTCTAGTCATGGCCTCTGTTAGCCAGTGCTAAGGGAGGTGGCTTCCGTAGGTGGACAGGCTCCATGTTAACCCTGTACAGTAAAGGAACTAAAAATATTCATTGACAATTTAAGGGGCTCTTTTAGATATTTTGTTTAATATTTGAGACATTATTTACATTTTTATTCTACCTCTCAGAACAGAATACTTTGTATTCATTTTGTATGAATTTATCCATTTTTATTCAATTTTTATTCAATTTTTCACTTGTATGAAATTCATATGAATTCATTTTATATCTACTCCAGGGGTTAGCAAAATGTTCCTGTCAGGGGCCAAACAGTGCATATTTGAGCTTTGTGTACTTTGCCACAGCTACTCAATTCTGCCTTGCAGTACAAAGGCAGCTATCACCAATACAGAGACAAATGGTCGTCGGACAAAACGTTGTTTATGAAAACAGACCATCCGTCTGCATTTGGCTGTGGACTGTTCTCTGTTGATCCCTTATCTTTCCCAGTGCAAGTGCGCTCACACTGTGCTCATACCCTCGCACACCCCACACTCATTTTGCACTTCTGTATTTCCTTGTTGGGTCTCCGAGGTGGTGCAGTGGTAAAGAATCTGCCTGCCAGTGCAGGAGACAGAGACTTGGGTTCAATCCCTGGGTTGGGAAGATCTCCTGGAGGAGGAAATGGAAACCCACTGCAATATTCTTGCCTGAACTATTCCATGGCAGAGGAGCTTGGCAGGCTAGTCTATGGGGTCACAAAGAGTCAGACACGACCGAGCGACGGAGCAACACATGCGTTTCCTTGTTGCTGTATTACAGAGCTCACTGCTCCTTAGATGACTTATTTACGTATTATTGAATGGGAATTCCTGTGTTGTGAAGCCGCTCAGGGTCTCATAAGTGGAGACAAAACATGAATTGCCTTAAAAGAGAATGGATGCCTCAGAATCATCAACAAATGCATTTGAGGGTAATTTCTAGCATTGTGAAATGGAATGTTTTTCCCCTAGAAATGATCAGAATGGCACTTCTGTCACACAAAACAGGCATATCTGCTTAGGCACAGACTTTTTTTGAAAATCAAAATGATAATACTTCCTTCTGCCAACCCTAAAGGAGGCTCCAGTGCTAATACTGGGGATGGGAGAGTAGTAAGAAATATATGTTCTACTTTTGACAGCTGTCTTTACTCTGTTCTCTCCTGAAATGAAGTTGTTTTTTGTTGTTTGTTTGCTTCTTTCTTGAGCCACTGTATCCAAAACCTGGCAGTCATTTTTGTGTCCTGGGGGAATGCTACTACCATTTTACCTTTCAAAAAACAAATTTTCAAACAGTCCCCAGCTATGAGGTTTCTCTCCCAGATGGTAAGTCTGTGAACAGTGCCTGTGGGCTGTTTACAGGATGAATTTTATTCCAACTGTGGGTTACTTATTCTGTCTTCCAACAATTTTTCTTTACAAGTGTCTTTCTTCCTTGGTTGTTATATGCTTTCAATCTGTCATCAGTGATCAATGTGGCATTCGACTCCAACAGAAAGGAACCTTTGCTGTATGTAAGACAACAGGAAGATTTGGGCATATTTCAGCTCTGTGGACCTCCTGCCTGAGCTGTCTCAGCCCATGGAGGCAACAAGATCACCAGAATTTCTGCACATATCCTCCTTGGAGACACGCACTTCCCTGTGGTTTCAGATTTTTCATAATTGCTAATTTCATCCAGGAATATCACTGCGTGAACTTTTTTCTGAAGGTGTATGAGTAGCAGGGGATATTTCAGGAAACAGAGAAGTGAGAGTGTCCTTATATTCTTTCAGCACTGATATTAGAACCTGCATTCCTGCCTTTTTTTTTTCTTTCTTTCACAATTTCCCCTTTTAGAGCAATTTCCTTCCAGTGTTTCAAGTAGTATTTGTTCCACAGAAATAGTTTTGTCACGACACACCTACCACAATTGGCAATGTTAGTAAAGATTTAGAAGTGATGCTTAATCAACTGACAATTATAAACAGCATCATCCATCTATGAGTAAAATTCAGGAGTACTGAGAATTCCAAGGTAATCTCAATTTAAAGACACATAAGTATGTGTTTGGATCTGAACAAACCCAGTGACAGGGTGAATGATCTGCCTTACCTGGGTCCCTCAAGGAACCTGGTTTGTCTATGTTGTCTACAGGTTGAAGTATCCAGGGTCCTAGTTTCTCAGACATACCAGCAGTCTAATACATATGCTAGTTCAGGGTCCAAGCTGAGTACATTCCACACCTATTCCATCATCAGAGAAAGGAAACTTAGTGATTTTCCTGTACATATTCATTAAACAAACTCATTTGTGAGATGCTTACCATTTAGTGGCTTCAAGGATGTAGTTAAATAAATGTTAATGAAGCAGATAATGAAGCAAGACATGCTTGAACTTTAGAGCCAGACACAATTGGGTTGGGTTCTTGATTCTAGTTTTCACCTTCTAACTGTATAGCTTTGAAAAGGTGTCTTGAGATCTCCAGACCTTCAAACATGGGCCAAAAAGAAGCTAATTAGGTGTTCCTCAGAGTGCCTGCCACAGGATCATTCAATATTAAAAAGTAGCAGTTCTTGTCTTCTCAGTTTACATCCCAGCTTCCATTTCTCTTTTGAAACTTGTTTTATTGGATTTTTAAATGTACATTGTCTCTTCAGTTTGATTTTGAGCTTCTTGCAAGCCTAGACTACCTTAGGTGTTTATTTTTTTTCTTTTTTTCCTAAATAAAATATTTGGTTTCTGTTTTTGCTTAGTTTTAGTTTGCATGGCAGTCTTGTTCAGTCAGCCCTTGGTACAGGAAGAATACACAAGAGTAGGGAAAGGGGAGATGTGAAAAAAAGCAAAGGATATATGCCTATCTGAAATGGGAGGATGAGTTTGGGACCCAGGTCTGTTACTCTTACGTTATTACATTAACCTCTTTGAACCTCAGTTTCCTCATCTTTAAAATGAAGATAAAGAGTCTCCCTTTTAATCCTGCCTATAGGATCATATGCAGGAGACCTGGGTTTGATTCCTAGGTTGGGAAGATCCCCTGGAGAAGGAAATGGCTACCCACTCCAATATTCTTGCCTGGAGAATCCCATGGACAGAGGAGCCTGGCAGGCTACAATCCACGGGATCAAAAAGAGTTGGACACAACTGGTGGAACTAACACTTCGACTTACTTCATTTACAGGATCATAGCTGGACGTTTGCCTCTATCAGATTACAATCTTAGCTCCCCACTGTCCATGAGCAGGACCACAAGGATGTCCCTCAACCCCCTGAAGGAGCATTTCAGGTTCCATCTACTTCTCTTCATTCCTTCACCTACCCCTTCCCCCATCATTGTCATTCTGTGGCCAGGACCTTGTTATTTCCTCTGTAGTGGCTGCTCAGAATTGATGATTTAGTAGGTCTGCTTTCTTGCCTTGTAATTCTGGCTTCACTTCTACATACCCTATTTCATAGTCCCCTTGTTTTCACTGGAGGATAGTCTTGAGGTCAGTCTTGCTATATTTCTACCCCCACCATTCTGCGGTTCCCCCATTATCTCTACTCTAGAGGGACCACCTTTTCTGGAAAGGAGTGCATATGTTATTAAATTCCGCTTAATGAAATAAGCAATTAAGTATGTTTATGTGAATATGAATCAGACCCTAAGTATAGGTATGATAGCCTCTTGAAAATTATTTCAGAAACTTTTTTGGGCAGTGACAATTACTTGAGTTGTTTTCCATCTTCTGTATAATTTTAGCTTCTAAATGTGTCTAGCAACAATAACAATGGAAATTGGGTAACCTCTGTTTAATTGGATAAAATGATTGTCTGTTTTTATTCTTTTTGTAAATATAAGCAAGGTATGTGAACAGTGGTCTTGATGCCATGATGTTCTGCTCTTGTTGTCATTGTTGTTCTGACTCTTTGAAACCCCATGGACTGTATCCTGCCAGGCTCCTCTGTCCATGGAATTTTCCAGGGAAGAATACTGGAGTGAGTTGCCATTTCCTTCTGCAGCTGATATTCCCAAGTGAGGGACTGAACCTGTATCTCCTATATTGACAGGCAGATTTTATTTATTTATTTTTTTAATCACTGGGCCACTTGGGTTTGGGCTGTTCAGTTGAATGCATTCTTGATTTGGATATTGGCATCTTTTTGAGTATGTAGACCTCGTAACTGGGTTTGCCATCACCCTGAACTAGAGGAGTGTATGTGTGTGTGTGTGTGTGTGTGTGTGTGTGTGTGTGTGATAAAGAACATGGTTGTCCTTTCCACCTCTGGCAATGCAGCCCTCTGTCTGTGGCCAGAATCAAACTGAATAGGATCAGAAGATGCAGAAAACACTGGCTGTTTCTGTCCAGGGAGCTCAAGTTTGAGGGTCTGACACTACCTGAGACCCATGATCTCTAAGCGAGCAAATCACATCCTCTAAATGGGAAAAGTATGACTCTGCTACTCACAGTTTCAGGAGAAAGAAGGTCACTGAGCTAGAGATATTGTGAGCCTTGGTGAAGAGGCTGATCCAGAAGGAAGAAAAATAGACAGTAAATGATTGTTTCTTGAAAGCTGAGCAAGGTGAGAAACTTCATGACCCTGTTATCCAGGGAGTAAAGCACTTCTACTCAGTGCTGGGGTCTCACACGCTGTAGTCAAGTCCTATAGACAATGTGAATAAAGCTATGCCCACTTTTTGTATCTTTCCCTTTGGGAGAAAGTATCTACCATGTCACAAGCACACTAGTTTTCTTACATTGCTTCGAGATTGTCACAAGTAGAAAGAAGTGTGGTGTTCTTCCCTTGGAATCACTCAGGCAACTCTTCCTAATATCTTCTCTGGATTCTTTATTGGCACTTTCTCAGTCTCATACACAAGCAGATTATTTTGTTGCATCAGGCTATGAGTCTATTTTCATGGCAATATCGTATGTTTTGACTACTATAGCTTTGCAGTATAGTTTGAAATCAGAAAATGTGATGCCTCCAGCTCCATTCTTCTTTCTCAGGACTGCTTTGGCTATGCAAGGTCTCTTGTGTTTCCATAGAATTTTAGGATTGTTTTTCTATTTTCTGTTAAAAAATAAAAAATGCCATTGGAATCTTGATAGGGATTGCATTGAATCTGTAGCTTGCCTTTGGTAGTATGGACTACTCAACTTGCTGACATCACTCTGTTCATATCTCTGAAACATTTATCACAATGTTTCATATTTATTTTCATATGCCCATCTACTTAGCTAGATAGAGGATTTGTAGAAATCTACCTTATTTATCTTTAAAAAACCATGGACTGCAGGACAAACCAAAAGAGAGTTTTCTCTCTAAACACAAATGGGCATGTGGGAAGACAGCAGACTCTGTAGCAGTCTGGACACAACCAATGTTATAAGAACAACTGCTGTGATATGACCAGGACAGAGTAGACCTGAATTTTCCACATATTTTTCTTAACGATTATGTAATATATAAGTACCATAGTGACTTAAGAGTTTTCCAGAGACCTTAAAATCTATTCAGTTCAGTTATAGCTGGATGCTTGAATCACTTCCCTTATGAGTCACGTGTGGTTTATCTCACTTCTGGATATATCTTCCAGAGATTCTTTACAAGAATCCTCTATCACTTTAGTCTCTGTTGAACCTTTACTGTACTTACCTCTCTATACTAACCCTGTTTTCTTCTTGGATTCCATAGCTCACTCCCTGCTGAGATAAACTTGTCACCAAGCTCTTGTTGATATCACTGCCAGATGACATTTTCCTTCTTTTAACTTATCTGAGAAAGATAGAAATGGATAACTACAGTTTAAGATTATTGCTTATCAATAATGACTCTACTGCCCTTTGTTTAGGTAAAAGAGATGAGACTCAAAAGTCATATCTGGTAATAACAAAAGGATCACTTGACCCAAGTCTTTCTGACATCAGAACTTGTGAACTTTTTATTTATTTTACTGAAGTATAGTCAATTTACAATGTTGTGCTAGTTTTAGGTGAACAGAAAAGTGATTTGGTTATATGTATATATAAAGAATATATATATACACACACACGTACATATACATTCTGTTTCAGATTCTTTTCCATTATAGGTTATTATAAGATATTGAGTATAGTTCCCTGTGCTATACAGTAGGTCATTGTTGTTTATCTATTTTATATATAGTGATCTGTATATGCTAATCTCAAACTCTTAATTTCTCTCCTAGCCCCTGTTATCCCCTTTGGTAACCATAAGCTTGTTTTCTATGTCTGTAAGTCTGTTTCTGTTTTGTAAATAAGTTCATTTGTATCTTTTTTTTTTTTTTAGCATCCACATGTAAGTGATAAATGGTATTTGTCTTTCTCTGTATTACTAACTTCACTTAATATGGTAATCTCTAGGTCCATCCATGTTGCTGCAAATGGTGTTATTTCATTTTTATGACTGAGTAATATTCCTCTCTGTGTGTCTATGTGTGTGTGTGTGTTTATTTTTTTGTTCAGTTGCTCAGTCATGTCTGACTGGTTGCCACCCCATGGACTGCAGCACTCCAGGCTTTCCTGTCCTTCACCACCTCCCAGAGCTTGCTCAAACTCATGGCCATTGAGTCAGTATTGTCATCCAGCTATCTTGTCCTCTGTTGTCTCTTTCTTCTCCTGTCTTCCATCTTTCCCAGCATCAAGATCTTTTCTAATGAGTCGGCTCTTCACTTCAGGTGGTCAAAGTGTTGGAGTTTCAGCATCAGCATTGATCCTTCCAGTGAATATTCAGGATTGATTTCCTTTAGAATTGACTGGCTTGATCTCCCAGCAATCCAAGGGACTCTCAAGAGTCTTCTCCATTATAGTCTAAAAGCATCAATTCTTTGGCACTCAGCCTTCTTTATGGTCCAACACCCACATCCATTCCTGATTACTGGAAAAACCATAGCTTTCACTATATACATATATATATATACATATATATATACACACACACACATATATATATATATCTTCTTTGTTCATTCATCTGCTGATGGCCATTTTACTAATATTTTTATGGCTATTCCATGTTGAATGATACTGTCTTCATTATGATTGTAAGATGTAAATTAAAGGGATCTAACTCCTATTGCCTTAACTATTAGTAGTGACCTGGCATGATCTATAAGCTGTTTGTACAGCTGACTTTGCCGATGATGTTTTAGATCATGCCAGGTCACCCCTAATACTTAAAGCAATAGGAGTTAGATTCCTTTAACATCTTGCCTAGCTGAGGGACATGGAGATCAATTAAACCAGACTGGGGGGTGTTGGGTGTTACTTTGGGCCTGAGTGTTCTGTGAAGCAAGATTGAAATGAATTTAGTGAATTAGATTTCTTATTCTATCAAAACAGGTCAAACAGTTAAAATTCCTATAAATCTCTAGGCCAGATTCTTCCCATTTTCATGAAAATAGCATGTTATCATTCCAAGTCACATGTCACATGTCTTGCTCTTAGAATGTGACTTTGCCAATGAACAGTGAATCCTACAAGACAAAACTGGGGTTAAGGGTATGGATTGGAGGACAGTTATCACAGGTTTAGGGGAAATGAAGTTCTCGGATCTTTTAACAGTGAAGCCAGAAGTAAGAGACTGGTTTTATGTTAGCATTGAAAGCTCTTTGTTACTATTGTTTAGTAACTAAGTCATGTCCGACTCTTTTGTAACCCCCATGGACTGTAACCAGCGAGGCTCCTTTGTCCTGATATCTCTATGGCAAAGTATCCACCTGCCGACGCAGGAGCTATGGGTTCAATCCCTCAGGTCAGGAAGATCCTCTGGAGAAGGATATGGCAACCCAGTCTGGTATTGAAAACTTACCAATAGATTTATTTTGATTCAGTTTGTTTTTACTTAAATTTATTTGTGGGAGAAATAGCACTTGGAAAGCCAGTGCATGTTAAATACACCAATGAGAAGACCCAGGGCTTTTCATTTTGTTTTCCTCAGGTGTTTTATAGTATTCACTTATCTATAGTCAGTCAGAGCTACACTGTTTGGGAAAGGAAGGAGAGAGATAAGGGATTGTTATAGGGAAGGTTTATATTTAGTGGGGAGTGTGGGGGAAGAAAAGGAAATTACAGGTTGAGAGTAAATGTGTTTATAATTTTAAACTGTTATTTCTCCTTAAATATCAAATTTTATGTATAATGCACATCTCAAAGCACATTATATGGAAATAAGATAAAACATAATTTTGAACATTAGCATTTTATCATGAAGTAATTATGTTTCCAAAATATTTTAAATGATGCCTTTCCACAGTGGAATAACAAAGAGCAATAGAATAAATCCCTGAGGATCCTCCCAAGAAAATATTGCCTCTTTTTATTACCCTACCAGGCAGAGGGCTTAACCAGCACAATGTCATTAGACATGCAAACCAGAAGCTGATGAGTTCAAAAAAAGCCTACTGAGTACCCTCCCTTGTACAGAACAAGCACAAGCCAAGTTGAGTCCAGTAATGAAGATGCCCTTGCCTTTGTGGACCTCTCAGACTGGGCCAGGAGCTTCCCTGGTAGCTCAATGATAAAGATTCTGCCTATAATGCAGAAGCCTCAGGAGACCGAGTTTCAATCCCTGGGTCAGGAAGATCCGCTGGAGAAGGGAATGGCAACCCACTCCAGTATTCTTGCCTGAAGAATCCCGTGGACAGAGGGGCCTGGTGGGCTAAAGCCCATAGGGTCACAAAGAGTCGGACATGACTGCAGCAACTTAGCATGCATGCATGCAGACTGGGCTGCAGGAGAACCAATATGTGCATCTTAGGCACAAGGCAGGGCGGTTAGGAAAAGATGCGAAATGGGTGCACATGGGCACTTGAGGAGTTTTCAGATCTGACAGTATTTACACTGTATAGTATTTATTGCAATAATATTCATGAATTAGTGGCTATATTAGTTTGCTGGGATTGTCCATAAAAAAGTATCACAAATTGATGGTCAAAGAGAAATGTATTGTCTCGCAGCTCTGGAGGCTGAAAGTCCAAGATCAAGGTGTAGGTGGGGTTTGCTCTTTCTTAAGGCTGTGAGGAAGCATCTTTCCTGCCTGTCTCCTGCCTTCTGGGGGTTTCCTGGTAATGGTTATCCTCGGCTTGTGGCGGCATCGTCTCCAACTCTGCTTCCATCTTCATGTGACATTCTCCTTGTGCTTGTATGTCTGTGTCCAAATGTCTCTCTTTGATGAAGACGCAGCAATGTTGGGTTAGGGTACATCCTAATGACCTCAACTTGATCATCTGCAAAAACCCTATTTGCAAAGAAGTTCATAGTTATAGGTATTGGGGTTAGAACTTCATGGATCTTTTGGGGGACATGAATCACCCATAATAGTAGGAGTTCTGCAAGTTGGGAGGAGAAAGGGGCTTCCAGGTAGAAATAGCACCATGCTAAATATATGGAACTTTTCAGTACTTCCTGGTCATCTCAGCATCTCTGTATTCAGATGCTTGAGCTAGATATCCCCCAAGCAACATTCTTGGAGATCATTGCAGTGAGGCTAGGTCACTTGTTCTGTCTTGCCAATATTCTCATCACTTACTCTATCAGTGTTCCTCTCTGCCAGTGTGTTTAATCTCATTGATCTCAAGGTGAGCACCCATTTCATTTGCCTTCAGAACCTCTTTCACCTTAATGAAATTTTTTTTCTTTAACAGTGCAGTAATCAGACCCTTTGACATTTGGTCATTTTTGTCTTCAAGTTGAAAAGGGAAAATCACAGTTTCTAACATTCTAAATATGCTCTTTCCTTTCATTCTCTTTCCCTATCATGGTCCATTTGCATTTCCTTGTAAGCTCCTAATATTTTAATATATCCCCAGCATTTGTTGTTATTTAAGAACAAAATTGGGAAGAGGCTCTCTTGTTCCAAGAATAATTAAAACTGCAGTAAATCACTTAAGCTTAATCCAGTTTAAATGAGGACAAAATTTCAGAGGCTTACAATCAGGGAGAGACTGACCTAGCCTGATTATGAGGTTGACTTAATGAATAGAAATAAATGCTAGAATTAGGCAGGGAGAAAAACTAGAATGAAGATAATTTCATAAATGGTGAGATCATTAGTGAATTTGTTGTCTTATACTGACTTTTGTTTCTCTGTGTAGGCATTTATCTTCAGGGCTTCTGATAATGAATACCTGAATAAGACAGAACCCTGGTGATATTGATAGGTTGACTTTTATAATGCACTATCAGAGCAATTATGCTTTCATTTGATGCCTACTGGTGGCATCAAAAAGGATCTTATTTGCATATAATGACTATGAGGTGGTGTAGAGAAAAGCTTTTGCTCCTATATATGACTTACAAGCTTACAGGTGTGTATGTGTGTGTGTGTGTCCAGGTTTAAGCTTCACATTACTTGGATGCCAATTCATATCAGGAAATCATGCTTGAGTTTTGTCTCTTACAGACTTAAGTAAAACTGGTGGCACAAAGGAAAGATCCCCAAGAGAGAGTGGGATCCCAAGGCTCCATACTTGGAAGGGAAGTGGGGCTGCCTTGTAGAACATGTCCCATTCCTTCACAGATACAGGGGTGCTGTCACCCACACTTCTATCCTTAATATCAAGCTATCCAGAAGGAAATGCTATATAAAAACTGAGGCTATGATTTTCTTAGGGCATCTTTTTTTTTTTTTTTTTTTTAATGTAGTAGAGCTTAACAAGGATTCACAGAGAGATTTTTAGTATGCTAAAGACTGCTACAGCTTCCAAAAGCAGCCTCGCCCTTTAGGACCTAAGCTGTGAGCTGTCTCGTGGTTTAGCAACCAGTGCTGTACCCACAGTTTTTCCAAGGATCCTGGGTCTCTAGGGATCAGGAGCACTCTTTCCTTCTCAAAGAGTCAGTATGGGGGAGAATGCAAAAGATGTAACCCTTCTCCAAGGAGGAGCGCTTGCATTTCATCTGCTAAAATATCAGGGTTGTTGTTGCTACTCAGTTGCTCAGTCAGGTCTGACTCTGCAACCCCGTGGACTGCAGCATGCCAGGCTTGCCTGTCCTTCACCGTCTCCCAGAGCTTGCTTAAACTCATGTCCATTGAATCAGTGATGCCATCCAACCATCTCATCCTCTGTCATCCCCTTCTCCTCCTGCCTTCAATCTTTCCCAGCATCAGGGTCTTTTCTAATGTGTCAGCTCTTTGCATCAGGTGGCCAACATATTGGAGCTTCAGCTTCAGCATCAGTCCTTACAATGAATATTCAGGGTTGATTTCCTTTAGGATTGACTGGTTTGCTCTCCTAGCAACCCAAAATACTGTCAAGAGTCTTCTCCAAGATCATAGTTTAAAAGCATCAGTTCTTTGGCCCTCAGCCTTCTTTATGGTCAACTCTCACATCCATACATGACTACTGAAAAAACCATAGCTTAGACTCTATGGACCTCTGTCTGCAAAGTAATGTCTCTGCTTTTTAATATGCTATCTAGGTTTGTCATAGCTTTTCTTCCAAGGAACAAGCGTTTTTTGATTTTGTGGCGGCAGAAACCATCTGCAGTGATTTCGGAGCCCAAGAAAATAAAGTCTGTCATTGTTTCCAGTGTTTTCCCATCTATTTGCCATGAAGTGATGGGACCGTCTCTGGCTAGGAAATTCAAAATTACTAGTGGAAAAATTCAATTACAAGTAAAATTAAAAGGAACCATGAGTAAAGAATATGACAAAAATAAATTCCTTCAGTATACATCTCAGAGCACAGGGAGAGAGAACCCAAGACAGCAAATCATTGACTGCCTGTGGGTAAGGTGAGTCTTGCATAAGACAGATAGAGTCTTTTGAAAGCAGTTGTTTTGTTTTGTTTGCTTCAGTGCTGACTTCAGGAGAAAAGGGTGAAAGGAAGGAAACTGGCATTTTATGTGTCCATTACATGCCATTCAGACCCTTTGTGTCTTCCTGGCTTCCCAGGTGGCTCAGTGGTAAAGAATCTGTCTGCCAACACAGGAGACACAAGACAGATGAGTTCGATCCTGGGTCAGGAAGATCCCCTAGGGGAGGAAAGGCAACTCCAGTATTTCTTGCCTGGAGAAGTCCCATGTACAGATGACCCTGACAGGTTACTGGCCATGGGGTCACAAAGAATCGGACACAACTGGCATACACACACATAAAGTACATGTTGAACAAATATGTGAAGTGTGTGGTATTTTCCCCATTGTTGATAAAGACAATAGATGAAAGAAGATAAGAACAGGTGTAGCTGGTGTTTAAATGGAGGGGTTCACATCAGTCAGCCACACTGCTTCCTGAGTGAGGTGGGTTCAAGAGAAGAGTGGGATCAGCACACGGCAGCATGGTGTTTTTCAGAGTTTTGGGGTAGGCTGCCTGCCTAAAGGATTTTCTTCGCTGGTCCAGTGTCAGTTTCTGAAAACTCACCATAACGTTACTACCCTCTCTGTTTCCATCTTGATAATATGAGATATGATCATACAAAAACAGAGAAGAGCGAGTCCTGTGTACAACAGAAGAGGAAAAGGTACAGAGTTGGGAGACAATGCAAATAACCTTTACTAATTCCTGTCAAATGAGAGATTGGTTTTTGCCCTCAAAAATGACTTCATAAACTGTTTGCATCAATGAAATGCAAAAATGTTGATGTTCCCTAGAATAGTAAGTTACCATATATTAGATGGAGCCAAATTAAATGGTCAATGTCCAGCCATTTTTTGCCCGCCCCATGGCAATTTCATATGATTCTGTTTAATACTTAATGATTATTCCAAGTTAGGCACTGCAATGCTCAGTATATTTTAATTCACTCAATTCTCACAACTTTTATACAGTGAAGGTAATAGTAGCCTCATTATAAATAAGGCATTCTCTGCTTTCTAGAGTCAGGCTAGAATTTTAGACTGTCAATCCAGGCTAAGTGATAGAACATGGGGTAGGTTTGAAAAAAGAGCATTTGCCTTAGAGTATGTGGGAGAGCATGACAGAGATCCCAGGGAGTTGTGTGGGCTGCTCTCGTGATTCCATCAAATTGCTCATGCACATTCTCCAGTAACCTCTATGTCACTGAATTAAAGGACCATATTTTATTTGACCTTTCAGAAACATTCAATAGCCTATTCTTCTACAAAAACTCCATGTGTTTTCTTCTATGATATTGTCATATTTTATTGTTATGCGTTTTCTTTCTTTTTTTCCTTTCCTGGTTGGCTGATCTGTTTTTATATCTGCTCTGCAGCATCCTCATCTGCTCTTCCATGAAATTTTTGAGTCTCTCAAAGCTCTATCTTAGACATTCTTCCCTTACCACTCTATATTTTCTCCTGGGGCTGTCTTGTCAACACACTTGGTTTAAGTATATACATAACCCCAAACATTTATATCTGGAACTCTGTCCTTTTATCTTAATTCAAGTCTGTATATTTAAATGTCTACCTTACACCTCTACTTGGATATGTTATAGGTTTTTAAAACTCACCAAGTCCAACACTGGGCTTCCCCAGACGGTAAAGAATCTGCCTGCAATTCAGGATATCCGGATTTGATCCCTGGGTTGGGAAGATCCCCTGGAGAAGGACATGGCAACCCACTCCAGTATTCTTGTCTGGAAAATCCCATGAAGAGAGAAGCCTGGTGGGCCATAGTCCATGGGGTTGAAAAGCATTAAACATGACTGATTGACTAACACATACATGCATAAGTCCAACACTGAATTTGATATCTTTCTTTACAAGTCTGATTCCTCTCTGATATACTCCATCTTCGTTAAGAGTAGCATTGTCTGGTCCATTAAGTCTTTTCAACTTAACTGCTTTTCATCTTTTTTTTTTTTAATTGCTCATCATGGTTGTTACTGTTATCATAGAAGTATCCATCATGTCTAAGCTGATATAATAGCCTTCTAACAGGACTCTGCATTTACTTTACCCTTCCTAACCTTTTCCGTAAATTGCAGAAAAAAAAATAAATGTAAATATTATCACATCACTCTCCTCTTTCGAACTTTTCAGTACCTTTCTGCTGTTGTAAAGACACGCTCATTGTACACCACGCTCCTGTTGTCTCCGTGTTGCTCGCTAAGCTGGTGTGTCCAACGTATACATACGTGCTCAGTTGTCTCTGACTCTGTGACCCCATGCACTGTAGCCCACCGGCTCCTCTGTCCATGGAATTCTCCATGCAAAAACACTGGAGTAGGTTGCCATTTCCTCCTCTGGGCATCTTCCCAAACCAGGGATCAAACCTGTGTCCCTTGTGTTGCCTGCATTGGCAGGTAGATTCATTATCACTGGCACCAACTGGGAAGCTAAGCTGGTGGGGAATAGAAAATAACTTTTGCAAAGGCCCAGTGGTAGAGTAAAAACCTTCCAGATTCCTGAACCTGCCAGTTTATATCCTACCAAAGGGCCTTTGCACAAACTGTCTTCTCTTCCTGGACCACTGTGCCCATCCCCATTGCTCTTGCCTAATTGGATCCTGTTTTATATTTAAAATCTCTGATCTCTGGACTCTGCGAATAGGTCAATTTTCCACATTATATCTTTTGTCAGATTATATACTTCCCTGTTACAACATTTATTATAGTCAGCATTTTATATCACTGCCTTTATTTAGATAGAAATTAAAATTTATAAAGGTAAAGTAATTTATCTTTTGTTACTCATATTACAGGTGGCTAAAATGAAAGTCAAGTGCAAAAATTACCAGACTCCCAATCCCTTGCTTCCTGCCCCTCCCCAGGCTGGTTCTTGTGTAGCACTCGGAACCGAAGGCATTGAGAGTGCAGCGCTGCAACTCCATCTGGGCCTATAAATCCACTCACAGTCTTTGGAGTTTTAATTTCACTCTTGATTTAAACTCAGAATTGATTTTGTGCATTTCCCCAAGCTATATTTGACTAGATTCAAAAAATGAACAAAAACACCCTGTTGATTTTATGAAGAAATCACTCTTGTAGTGAACACAGTCATACCTCTTTTGTTTTAATAGGTACTATTAGCCACCATTTTCATAGTTCTTTTTATTGGCAGAAACAAGGTGGAGTAGATTATTATCTGTAAGTCATACCTATTCCATTAGAGTCATCACCTCAAAGCAATTTAGTGAAATTGAATTCTTTATAAGTTGGTAGATCTACTTACTTGTTCCCAAGTTCACTTGGAAGATTTAATGAGCTTACAAATGTGGGGGTGAAAAGGATGACATTCTTTAAGATGGTATATGTCCAAACAAGGTCTCAATGACATACTTTTTTTCTCTTTAATTTGAATCTTTCCAAATTTAATTGTCAACCAAGTCTTGCCAGGGCCACATAATTGCCCCTTTTCATTTATTCAAAAATGTGTATATTGTAATATTCTCTTAAGTCTCTTAGGTTTGCTTTCTTTTTTTTTTTTGATGCTCCTGTCTGAATAAAGACATTAAAAATGGAAATAAAGCCTAAGAAGGGAGAGAAGAGAGAATAGTTCTTGTAATACTTTGTTTCCTCATAGACTACTGAAGGAACAACAGCAAAAAAAAAAAAAAAAAAAAACTTTAAAATGTACAGTCATATCCAAAGAGAAGATACAGTGCATGATGAATGGATGGATGGAAGGGAAAAAAGAAAGAAGGGAGGAGGGAAGGGGGAGGGAGGAATACTGAAAGGAAGAAGAAAGGAAAGGAGGAAAGATGAAAGAGAGAGAGGGAGGGAGAAAGAAGGAAGGAAGGTAAATAGACCATAGTCTCTGAACCATGTAAAGAGATTAATGAAGACAAGAGGAGGATAATTAACAGAAAGTTTTGAGACCAATGGATGAAAGGTCTTGATGATGGAAGAACTGTTTCAGTAGACATGTTTCAGAAAGTGTGCTTAGAAGTTTAAATGTTAATGTCCAAAAATTGAAATGATTTGTTTTTGAATTCTTATTTTTTGTATTAAGAAACTCTAAGATATAACCTTGGTAGAAGAGGTTGAGGTTATTTTGCCAGATTATTGGTCTGAGGAGGTTACAGGATGACTGAGTAATATTCACATGTACATTGAAGTCTTTTTTCATTCATGATGTCAGTCGTGGTAGTGGGTGGATGAATGGGAGACTGACAACCAGGGACCAAATCAGAAAACACAGTGTCATCAGTACCACATAAATTGGAAGTCATCACTGGAATAGGAAGTTTCTGATAGCAGATTATTTGGGACCCCACCATCATGTTTAAATGTATGCTCCCAGCATGGCTTAAAGTCATGAAAATTCTTTTGATAAGATTCATAATTGTGATATTCATATATGAGTTCTATTTAGCCATGCAGATACAAAAAAATAACAGCTGTCCTGTAGACCATTGCAAAGACACTGGATTGTAGTAATGTTCTCATGCTTTCCAATTGATGATAGGAACAAAAAAACTTGGCTTTGAAAGGCTCCTACCAGCTCAAAAATACAAGGATGGAGATTGTGTCTGCTGAGCCATGCTAACTTCCGTTCTAATTCTCTTTTTTGAATTCACAGAGAGTGAAGAAGTTTATCAAAGGCAGGTGCTGTCAATTTCATGTATCATCTTTGGAATTGTCATCGTGGGCATGTTCTGTGCAGCGTTCTACTTCAAAAGCAAGTAAGACCATTTCTCTCAAGTGTTAAAAGGTTACTTCTCAGAGGAAGCACTTTGTCTTTCTTTAAGTTCTCAGTCTGAACTCTAGGCAGAAGGATTTTGTGCAAATGGGCCCATCAGACATCCTTAAATGACTCTGAATCTTTTGTAGCCTGTGGTGAGTGTGTACAGCGTGTGCATGCATGTATGTGTGTGGTTCATCTTTGATGCACATAGTGATCATTCTTCTCTGTGATCATGAACACTCTGTGTTCTTTGCATTTTTTGAATGCCTGCCAGAATTAAAGGCTCAACATCAGCCTGTCACTAAGGGGTTAACTCTTCTGAAAAGAGAGATCACTGCTATACATCTAACCTTTTATGGGGAAAAAAAAAAAAACCTCTATTCCTTTTATAGTGTTTTATTTAATACCCATAAAGGTTTTAGCCAAATGTGAAGTATGAAAACTATAAAATCTACCTTGGTCCACCAGTTAGTATGGACATCTAGAATATGCCCTATGCTTACCTTGCCAAGAAACCAAATCTTCTGCAAAAGCATTGTTTTTTTTTTTTCTGACTAGTAGAATTAAAAATATACATATGTATGTATAAGTATGTATGTGTATATACATATATGTTTACATATGCATGTTACAAATAACATTGACAGAGGTATTTTATTTATGTAAATGACATAATCTGCCCTTAAGAAATGCAGATAAAAATATTATACTGCTTGGTTTCTTGTAAGGTAGACAGGCCTTGAGAAGTTGGCATAGATTCTGTTCCTACAGCTTGTCTGGAATCCAAGCCAACAAGTAATTGCTTTTCTTTGGACTCGTATTTTTCTACCCATTTGCCCTTCTAAAAATGGATCAGTTTCCAAATATAGTCTGTGATACCTGTCTGTATGTTGTGTATGTCGATCTTTAAAAAGAACAGCACTTTTAAGAAATGATGGGGGGAAAAAAGAAGTAATGGAGACTCAGATATGAATCCAAAATTAGTAACTATTATTTTTAATAAAGTATTTCAAAATAGGTTTAGATTTTTGGAATTGCCATGAAAATAGTACAGATAGATCCAATATACCCCAGACACGATTTCCCCTATTTTTATTGTCTTTCATTAGTATGTTGCCTTTGTCACAATCAGTGGAACAATAGTGGAATAGCATTACTAACTTAAGTTCATATTTCCATATTTCCTTAGTTTTTACCTTATGTGCTTTTTTGTTATTGTTCCCCACCCAGGACACCACATTGTATTTCATTGTCGTGTCTCCTAAGCAACTCTTTGCTGTGATAGTTGTTAGTGTTCAGTTTTGAACACTTTTTCAAGGATACTGGGCTTTTCATTCATTATCTCCCAATCCTCGCAACAACTGAAATTATGCATTATTGCTCAATATTTCAAATAACATCAGAATTTGATTTTAAAGTATTGATTTGTCAAAGTCCCACAGTAGGAAATTGACAACAGGTCTTTGCATTTCCACAATTCTACTTTAAATTGCATGCTCTTCACCACCCAGCATGTTGACTCATGTAGTCCTCCCCCTAGATGGTGAAACTGCTTGAGGTGAATCAGCAATGTTGTGCCTGTCTGCAGCCCATAGTTCTTTATGTTCTTAACAGGCTACAAGGTCTTGTGGTCAGGATTTTACATGCATCAGCCTAAGCAGTATTCACATCTTCAGTCTGCCACTTGCTTATTCAGTATTATTAGGGAAATTACATTCAGCCTTGATTTCCGTTTTGGTAAAATATAGCTAAAATATGACCAAAAATAATGTCTGCCTTAGAGAATTTAAGGTTAGTGGGATAATACTGTAAAGAGGGCAGCATAGGGTTTAAAATGTAAATACTCACTGAAGGCTTGCTGTTAACACCTAGGGTGTCTACACACTGGAACTTACAGGCAGGGTGTCTACAAGGTAAATAGAGTTCCCTGAGTATGCGAGGGTTAATCACACTCAGCAGGGCATTAGGAGGGTCACCTCACAAGTGCTGTGTGGGAGAAAGCTGTGTATTTAACAATATGCAAATTACTATGAAGAAGTAGTTAATCACTTATTTTTGGAGTATAATCTGTAGTTGTACCACACTTAAAGAAAAGACGGTTAATGACAGTCACAGAACAGAGAACAGCTGGGTAACTAGAAAATTTCTATCTTCAGAGCTGTTAGCCTCTCCCGTGGGCTGCAAATGGGCTCAGTGATGAGCACATTCTCCTGGGGCTCAGCAAGGTGTCAGGGGTTTTCATGGAAACACTGTTCAACTTTCAATGCATAATGGGAGTCTCAGAGGACTAAACCAGTGGGAGACAAGTAATCAGGAGGTTGTTTTCTTTCTGCCTGCCCAGCCAGGACACATTTTTAATAAGTATATACATATACATATATATATATAAGTCTAAAAATAACAAAGGAATAATGAAATTGGAAGACTCTTCCAACTGGAGCCGTAGTTCTCATCAGAGACTTAGAGAATACTACCTTCTTCTAGGACAATTTTCAAGCATAGTTTTCCTTTATTTTTGTCTGTTTGAGAGGAAGGCCACATTGCACACCAAACATCTAATTTATATAGCTGAAAGTGATGCAAATTTTTTTAACACCTTGGCACAAGTTTCTTTGCCCTGACTCCTGGGATTCTAATTCCCTCCAAAAACCTTGGGGATAGCAGAATAAACGGGCTCTACTTTTTTTTAAATTTCAAACATTATAAGATTTTTTTTTTATGTGTATACTTTTTTTTTTTTTAACTCATCTTGGAAGTCCTAAGTCTTCTAGGATTCTGGGACATATCTATCATTGGTTTCCTAATAAATTCACTTGAATCTCCATCCTATATACTGGAATTTACTGTGCCCATGGAGAATCAGGACTTAACCAAAACATTCTCTTGGTTATTTGTTCTACTTCCCATAGTTATTCGGGTCCTGCCACTCTGGTCCTTTCTCCATTCTCTTGTCAGCTGTGATATGGCATGACCTCACCCGACAGACTATTACAGCACATTATTAGCCAATGAAAGTTTGAACATAGGTAACAAGTAGAGGTAGAAGTGAGGAACACCTTCTTGAATTCAGAGAATTTTCTGAGTTAATTGAGCCCCAACCACTTTGAAGGTCACAGTGAAATAAATTCTTTTCTCATCAATTCCAAAAAGTTCAAGTATTCCTATAAGTAGTTAATGGAACCATTAATTGAGCCTTTCAAATCTGGCTGATATGGCTCACATGGCACCTGTAAATTCTTCTAGATTTCCCTTTTACTTTTAACTCATATGGGCTAAGAAGTGTAAGGCTGGCAGCAGGAATCCTTAGTAGACTTTGGAAGTGCAAGACATAATTGAACTCTGAAAATGAATTGAAATAGGAAAAAAGATACATGGGGTGGGGCACAGAATAGGTGGGGGAAAAGTGGAAACAGTTATTTTGGAGGTGATTTTGGGATCCGGATGGTAACTGCAGCCATGAAATTAAAAGACACTTGCTCCTCAGAAGGAAAGCTATGACAAACCTAGACAGCATATTAAAAAGCAGAGATATCATTTTGCCCACAAAGGTCCATATAGTCAAAGCTATGGTTTTTCCAGAAGTAATGGTGGATCTGAGATTTGAACCAAAAAAGGCTGAGCGCCAAAGAATTGATGCTTTCAAACTGTGGTGCTGAAGAAGACTGTTAAGACTTCCTTGGATAGCAAAGAGATCCAACCATTCACTCCCAAAGGAAATCAGTCCTGAATATTCACTGGAAGGACTGATCCTGAAGCTAAAACTCCAATAACTTTGGCCACCTGATGAGAAGAGCCAACTCATTGAAAAAGACCCTGATGCTGGGAAAGATGGAAGGCAGGAGGAGAAGAGGGCAACAGAGGATGAGATGGTTGGATGGCATCATCGGCTCAATGGATATGAGTCTGAGCAAACTCCAGGCGACAGTGAAGGACAGGGAAGCCTGGCGTGCTGCTGTCCATGGTGTCACAGAGATCTGGACGTGACTTAGTGACTGAACAGCAGCAGCAGGAAAGATGTTCCAGGAGCAGGAACTGGGGCAAATAATTACCACAACTGAGAAAGCACAGGAGGAAAAAGGAGAACTGATGCTCTGAGTAGAAAACAGATGTGCTACAAATTGCCCTGACTGTATGTTATCATCCTCTGAAGAGATTTTAGATCACAAAGCAAGGCACTTAAGGACAGGCAATGGGTGTTCTGATATGATGCTATGATTCTCTTCATCTGTGGTGGCCTTAGTCCCCACACAGTTATCTAGTACACAGTTATAAGAGTTCCTTGACCTGAGATAGCCGGCATCCGATGACAGGTCAGTGTGAAGCTTTGAAGGCCTAGACCACTGCCCCACCTTGGGGTGAAGGCCATGCCAGCTTCAGAGCCCACTGTGGGATTTGCTGAGGTTTTCACTGGAGACTGCATCACATTCCAACTCCTTCCGCCCCATCCTGCTTCCTTCACTTAGTTTCCACAGGTGTTGATCTTAAGAGACCTCACTAATAAAAATCCTGCACATGATCTCCATCTCAGTGTCTGCTTCCACAGGGAGCCAACCTGCAACATTACAAACAACATCTCCTGATGGACTATCCCACCACTGTACATCTCATTTCTTCCTGATGAATTGAGCCAGAGAAACTTAAAACTCACTGAATTCTAGAATCACACTGACATTGTTAGGCTAGTGGGTTCCAGTGTGCAATACTTGTATCTTGTCTTCCCCAGAGCCTCTGCTCTCCTGAGAGCATCTCCCTTCTCTTTGTTCCCATCTGCTGAGGGGAGGACGAAAGAGCAAAAATGTGTGCCTTGAGAGAGCTGAGGGATGATAGAAAAGGAAGCAGGTTCAGAAAAGAAAGCCCATATGTTCTGGAATATTAGTGAGTCAGGACAAAGGTAAGAGGGGACTAAAGGAAAGCAGATTATTAAAGGATTATTAAATTATTAAAGCAAATTGTTAAAAGGATCTAGGAAATGCAATCAGACATTTTTATGAGGAAAATTCCTTTAGATGTTTACATTTCCCAAATGCTGAATTGGGGAATTACTGAAAAGATTGTTAGTATTTCTACAGCTAATTCTTAGAAAAATAATCATATTCTTCCTCTGTGTCAAGCCCCCTTTACTACTTCCTGATGATTTATTCCAGGAGAACTTCCTCATCTCCCATCTGCTTCATCAGTGAGTCCCTGATAGGATTTTGTCTGTGCTTCTTAAAATGCTGACAGGATAGATTTGTTTCTAACAATAGGCTACAGATTAGCTGTTAGGAAGTAGATAGACTATTACAAGTGTATTAAAACAACTAAGAGTACTGGAGATAAAAGCCCCCCAAGTAATTGAAAGGATAAAAGAAATATTTAAACAGAATGATATCACATGAGTATTATAAATTCAGAGGAGATAATAATGCACAGACCTCCACATTCTGTAGCAATTCTGTGACTTGCTTGTGAGAGAGGCAATTAACAAGATCTCTTCTTTTATCTCTGAGCCAGTGTCCTGATTCCTCAGCAGCATCTGCCCATATAACTAAGCTTACTAAGTGATGAGGAGTGTAACTGATTTATACTGAGGAGTGTAACTGATTAATATTCTCCACATGTCCTCACGTTTAGTGTCCACAGTATTTATGCAAGAGAGCTTATCTAAACTCCATTGACGGAGGAGGAAACTGAGGCTCACAGAAGTTTGGGGAATCAGTCATTTTGATTTAAGGAATCAAGGCAAAGCTGTTGGGACACAGAGCTGGAATTCAAATGTCAGTCCCTCTGATACTCAAGCCCATGGTGCATAGAGGGATGTCCGCCTCAAAAAACTCACTGCAAGAGACAGAGAGATGGTGAACAGTCACCACCAACGGCTCTATCTTTGGCATGGACCCTGGGAGAAGAGGCAGAAGTCTAGGGGAGATGATTCTGTGAAGTTTGTTTGCTCATTTGTTTCATGGGTACTGGGTCTTATGCTGATAGTTAATTGCTGTAAAGCTCTTAGGAGAGCAGCTAATAAGGCAGTAATTTGTACAGTTCAAACAACAGTCACTCCACATTTGCAGGCAGGAGTAATTTATTTGGAATCCAAAACCTGAGAATAGTCTCGGCCTTCCCACCAAGAAGCAGCGTGACCACGGGCAAGTGGTTTGACAGTCATGAGTAGTGCCTCGAAATGAGGAGTATGCAGCCAGATTCATTAGGTTCTAATCCAGCTCTACCACTGACTGGCTGTTTGACTTTGGACAAATTCTTTCACTTCTCTGTGCCTCAGTTTTCTCATCTATTAAATAAACGTAGGATTAATGCCTTGTCATACAGAATTATTGTGAAGAAAAAGTGAGCTAAGACAGGTAAAACACTTCAAATGATGCTTGGCATCTTTCAAGAGTTAATTTTTATTATAAATTAATCCTTCAAGAGTTAATTTTTTTTTTTATTTACAAAAGTTCTAATAAATTCTGCATTCAGGGCAGATGGTAAAAATAAATGAAGTGTTTTTAAACTATAAAAAATAAAATAGATCCCTATTATGGCATGTGTGCAAGTTATCAGTCAAGCTATACCTATCTGAAATGGAGAGATATAAATGTAATTTTGCAAATATGTTATATGTAGCTGCTAGGTCCAAGCGTCAAAGTTGTCTACTTGCAACTTCAGAGCATTCCTAATTCTCTTCAGTTGAGCACTCAATGTTAAGGCCCTCTTACATCCAGTAGGGTGAGGACAATGCGTCACATTTCTGCCTTTAGAGTGCCATGGGGTGTGAATCCTGGCTATTGATGGGTAATGCAAAGTATTTCTTGGTGGGCTTGAAAATGAAGGGAGGACTGTCTTTGTTAACTGAGTTTATCTTGCTATAGAAAATGACAAGTATAGATGTTAGGAGTGAATGAACCTCAAAAAAATAGGCATAAATTTATGTGACTATTTATACATGGATTTATTTAAACTTGCAGGAAACAAGCTAAACAAATTCAAGAGCAGCTGAAAGAGCCACATAATGGTAAAAACTACAGTCTCAAAACATCTAGCACAATGGCAAAGTCCGAAAACTTGGTGAAGAATCATGTCCAGCTGCAAAATGTAAGTGACATGTCCATACATCCCTTCCCACAGCCCCTCTCACTGCTCCCAGTCCAGAGGGGATGCGGAACCTGTGATCAGAGTTGCCTATTTTTTTCAGTACTCTGTAGATTTTTCCTTAAATCATGTTGCATTTTTGTGTGTGCACATAGTACTGGATAAAAGAAAGAAAAATTAATTCTCAGCTCTTGATTACAATCTGTAACATAATTAATCTCTGGAAGCAAAAAGAGCTTCAGTTGTTTGTTCCATAATCACTTATTGAATTCTTCCTGTGTCAGAGATCCTACTAGGTACCAGGGGTACGATGTTCCTTACTGTATGGAAACTGACATAGTGAAAAATACAGACACCCAGAGGAGGCTTGTGGGATGAGCGGGTTGCTACAGCAACAGAGGTGGGACAAGAGTCCAAAGGGAGGTAGTGGGGGCAGAAGTGGAGGCAGCAAAAAATGCAGGCTTGAACTGGATTTTGAAGAATAGGGAAGGTTCATCAGGGAGTCAGAAAGCCAAGGAATAGAGACTAGAATAAGCAGAAAGAATAAACCTAGGGAATCCTAAGAATACATGCTATATTCAAACAACTCTGAATTAAAGGGTATGAGAAAATTCAAAGCTCATAAACCTGGGAAGGGAGAGTTGTAGTCCCAGGGTTGGTGCTTCCTAACATACCTTAAATAGATACCAGAATTTGAAGTTAAATGCAAGCTCTTTGAATCCCGCCTTCTTTTTTTGTTTTTTGGCTGCTGTGGGCTTAATTGCAGCATACACGATCTTCAGCTGAGACAACTCTTTAGTTGCGGTGCAGCTTAGAGGATCTTTAGTTGTACCATGTGGGATCTAGTTCCCTGACCAGTGATCCAACTCGATCATTTGCATTGGGAGTATGGAGTCAGCCACTGGACCACCAAAGAAGTCTCAAATTCTGTATTCTTTCTAAAGTCGTTTTGCATGATTTCTGAGATATATTGATAAACACTAAAGATAAGCAAATGTTACTGAAGTCAGGTTCTGCTGCTCCCTGTTTAAAACCCAGTACTCCAGAGACAAGTGTAACTCACAAGATTCTGTTCTGTTAGAGTTTTAAAGGGTTAATCGAATTTTTGGGGGAGCAGATCGGCATTTGTAATCTTCCACTTTGCGCAGACTTTCTCCTGAATGTGCAGTGCTTAGTTGCTCAGTCGTGTCCAATTCTTTGTGATTCCATGGACTGCTGCCCACCAGACTCCTCTGTCCCTGGAATTCTCCAGGCAAGAATACTGGAATGGGTTGCCATTCCCTTCTCCAGGGCATCTTCCCAACCCAGGGATCGAATCCAGGTCTCCCACATTGCAGGCAGATTCTTTACCATCTCAGCCACCAGGGAAGCCCATTCTTCTGTTTGGTCTATGGTAAAATGACAGGTTGGTGCTTCAGAAAGCTAGTGCTCAGCCTGAAGTTGCCATCCTCTCTCTGGGTTAGTTCCTGCAGAACTCAAAGAAATTGTTATGTATATTTCATGAGAAGGAACCAGGACTTTGCCCCATGCTGCTTCATTGTTAACTGACTGTTCCGCCTTCATTTCTGTATCCCCTCCCTCCACTGATTAGTAACTATTTGAATCTGCTCTTTGCAACTAAAGGAAGGTCAAGGAGGCTGATTGAAACCTATTTCCTAAAAATAATAAATGAGGACACAGAAAGGATTTGTACCCAGGAGGACTTCATGGGTCCTGCTCCATTTCACAAAGGCCATCTAAGACATACTGGAAGATTCCTGTCAGGGTAGCAATTCTTTGCCCCCATGCAAGACTACACTTCCAGATTCTGAGACCCAAAAGGAAAGCACAAAGGTGGTGCTTTGGAGTATAATATACAATCACCCAGGACACATTCACACCCTTCCAAATGTGTAACTGATTTTGGGAAATCACTACCCATTATGCTGTGTGTGATAGATGTACTTAGATGCTTAATGCAGAATTCATAAATCAGAATCGCTTCCCAGAAAAGTTTTGTTAAACTTGTAATCACGGCTGTGTGTAGGGATTGTTCTTTTCTGAAACAGAGCAAATGCTTTTGCTAATGATTTCTAATGAGTATTATCCCATTACTGTCAAACAAATGCCAGTGATGGAGGGCTTCTTAGCAACTGAACCTATCACAGATAAAGCCAGAGGCTAGTTGTGGTAATGAGAACAGATTTTTGATTAATGATATACAGTTGCATTATAGAAGAGAATCTTGTTTGAACACAACTTCTATTCTTACAGAGGTGACTGGGTGTTTGAAAAGGAGAATGAGGGTGATCTTGGCTGGCTCAGCCTACAGCAGCTTGAAGCAGGATTTTGGTTCCTGGCCAGAGACTGAGGTCGGTCTTGGGGTGAGAGCACCACACCTTAGTCACTACACCAGTGGCCGATGACAAGGTCCTGGCCCTTTGGCTTTGCAGAAAAAGAATCCCCACAAAGAAAGTAGTGAAACAAAGTGTTTATTAGGAGGAAAAAGAGTCTAGAATGTATGGATAGATACACAGGCAGACTCGAAGAGAGAGCTGTGCCCTCATGGTAATTTAAATCACTTACTTGGGGCTTTTCTTCTGGTTATCCTTTGGCCAATTGTTTAGATTTGCCTGATTCTGAGTATTTGGTAGGATCCTACTATATATGCATCTGTGTCTCTTAGCCAAGATAGGTTCCTCTGAAGAGGACTGTGGGTAGGTAGACTTAGCATCACTCCTCTTTTGACCTCCAAGGAGCTTTTCTATGTATGTGTAGTCAGTGGGTGAGGTTCTCTGACTGCAAGAATGAGAAATATGTGCTTTCTTATCTTTAATCTGGGCAGGGCCAAGCCTCCTCTCTCTCCATTAGCCTGCTATTTTTATCTTGGAGTTTCAGTCCACAGGGAACTTATCTTCAATTTCTTTATCCTGGGGCGGGGGGTTGGCGGGGGTGGGTGCGTAGGTACCTCCTGCCTCAAGGGAATAGGGAAGGGAAACAGTGGGGCTTGACAGAGTCAGGGAAGAGAAAAATGACCAAGAGTTGGTCATAGAAATGAGCTTAAGCCATCCGTGTCTATTAGCTGGCCATTATTACACTTAGGATCCTGTCCCAGGGACTCCTGAAGACCAGGGGCATGACTAACCTTTGAGTGTCCCCCCCATTCATTGCATGAAATATAGGGCACAAGAGGAGAGTCATGCCTTAGGTAGTGGGTGAGTCCCTGGGACTAGCTACTAAGTGAGGGTCCTTGGCTTTGCTCAGAAAAGAATTAAAGGGCTAGCCACAATTGAGAAAGGAGGTTTATTTAGAGAGGTATACATTCCATAGACAGAGTGTGGGTCATTTTGAAAGACAGTAAACTGCCCCAAATATGGGGTAGTTAGTTTTATTGGCTCGGCAATTTCACAGGCTAATGAGAGAGGAGTATCCCAACTCCTTTGGGAAGGGGTGTATATTTTCAGGAATTGGGCCACTGCCCACTTTTTGAACTTTTATGGTTGGACTTGGAAGTGTCATGGCCCTTGTGCGTACTGTCATTTAGAAGTTTTGTTGTCGCTGTTCAGACACTCAGTATGTTCAGCTCTTTCAATCCAATAGACTGCAGCACAACAGGCTTCCCTGTCCTTCACTATCTCCCAGAGTTTGCTCAGACTCATGTCCGTTAAGTCAATGATGTCACCAATCATCTCATCCTCTGTCATCCCCTTCTCCTCCTGCCTTCAATCTTTCCCAGCATCAGGGTCTTTTCCAATAAGTAACTTCTTCACATCAGGTAGCCCAAGTATTGGAGCTTCAGCATCAGTCCTTCCAATGAATATTCAGAGTTGATTTCCTTTAGGATTGACTGGTTTCATCTCTTTGCAGTCCAAGGGACTCTCAAGAGTCTGCTCCAGTACCACAGTTCAAAAGTATCAATTCTTCAGTGCTCAGACTTCTTTATGGTCCAACGTTCACATCTACACATGACTACTGGAAAAACCATAGCTTTGACTATATGGACCTTTGTTGCCAATGTGACATTTCTGCTTTTTAATGCGCTGTCTAGATTTGTCATAGCTTTTCTTCCAAGGAATAAGCATCTTTTAATTTCATGGCTGCAGTCACCGTGTGCAAGCATTTTTGAATCCAAGAAAGTAAAGTCTGTCATTGTTTTCATTGTTTCCATATCTATTTGCCATGAAGTGATGGCACTGAATGTCATAATGTTAGTTTTTTAGATGTTGAGTTTTAGTACAACATTTTTCACTCTCCTCTTTCACCTTCTTTAAAAGGCTCTTTAGTTCCTCATCACTTTCTGCCGTTAGGGTGGTGTCATCTGCATTTCTGAGGATACTGATATTTCTGTCAGCAATCTTGATTTCAGCTTGTACTTCATCTAGCCCAGCATTTCACATGATATATTCTGCATATGAATTAAATAAACAGGGTGACAATATACCACCTTGACATATTCCTTTCCCAATTTTGAACCAGTCTGTTGTACCATGTCTAGTTATAACTGTTGCTTCCTGAACTGAATACAGATTTCTCAGGGGGCAAGTAAGGTGGTCTGGTATTCCCATCTCTTGAAGAATTTTCCATACCTTTGTTGTGATCCACACAGTCAAAAGCTTTGGTGGAGTCAATAAAGCACAGAAGATATTTTCCTGGAATTCTCTTGCTTTTTCAATGATCCAACAGATGTTGGCAATTTGATCTCTGGTTACTCTGCCTTATCTGAATCCAGCTGTACATCTGTAAGTTCTCAGTTCACATACTGTTGAAACCTAGCTTGAAGGATTTTGAGCATTACCTTGCTAGCAAGTGAAATGGGTGCAGCTGTGTGGTAATTTGAACATTCTTTCACATTGCCCTTCTTTGGGATTGGAATGAAAACTGACCTATACAAGTCCTGTAGCCACTGCTGCGTTTTCCACATTTGCTGGGTTATTGAGTACAGCACTTTTATAGCATAATCGTTTAGGATTTGAAGTAGCTCAACTGGAATTCCATCACCTCCACTAGCTTTGTTCATAGAGATACTTCTTAAGACCCACTTGACTTCACACTCTAGGATGTATGGCATTAGATGACTGTTTACACCATCATGGTTATCTCGGTCATGAAGATCCTTTTGTATAGTTCTTCTGTGTATTCTTGCCACCTCTTATTAACACTTTCTGCTTCTGTAGGGTCCATACCATTTCTGTCCTTTATTGTGCCCATTTTTGCATGAAATGTTTCCTTGGTACCTCTAATTTTCTTGAAGACAATAGTCTTTCCCATTCTAATGTTTTCATCTATTTCCTTGCATCACTCACTTAATAATGCTTTTTTTATCTCTCCTTGATATTCTTTGAAATTATGCATTCAGGTGGGTATATATTTCCCTTTCTCCTTTGCCTTTTGCTTCTCTTCTTTTTTCAACTATTTGTAAGGCCTCCTCAGACAACCATTATGCCTTGTTGCATTTCTTCTCCTTGGGGATGGTTTTGATCCCTGTCTCCTGTGCAATGTCATGAAACTCCATCCATAGTTCTTCAGGCACTATGTCTATAAGATCTAATCCCTTGAATATATTTGTCGCTTTCACCGTATAATCGTAGGGGATTTAATTAAGGTCGCACTTGACATTGTACAGGAGACAGGGATTAAGACCATCCCCATGGAAAATAAATGCAAAAAAGGAAAATGGCTGTCTGAGGAGGCCTTACAAATAGCTGTGAAAAGAAGAGAAGTGAAAAGCAAAGGAGAAAAGGAAAGATATTCCCATCTGAATACATAGTTCCAAAGAATAGCAAGGAGAGATAAAAAAGCCTTCCTCAGTGATCAATGCAAAGAAATAGAGGAAAACAAGAGAATGGGAAAGACTAGAGATCTCTTCAAGAAAATTAGAGATACCAAGGGAACATTTCATGCAAAGATGGGCTCAATAAAGGACAGAGATGGTATGGACCTAACAGAAGCAGAAGATATTAAGAAGAGGTGGCAAGAATACACAGAAGAATTGTACAAAAAAGATCTTCATGACCCAGATAATCACGAAGGTGTAATCATTCACCTAGAGTCAGACATCCTGGAATGTGAAGTCAAGTGGGCCTTAGGAAGCATCACTACGAACAAAGCTAGTGGAGGTGATGGAATTCCAGTTGAGCTATTTCAAATCCTGAGAAATGATGCTGTGAAAGTGCTGCACTCAATATGACAGCAAATTTGGAAAACTCAGCAGTGGCCACAGGGCTGGAAAAGGTCAGTTTTCATTCCAATCCCAAAGAAAGGCAATGCCAAAGAATGCTCAAACTACTGCACAATTGTACTCATCTCACACGCTAGTAAAGTAATGCTCAAAATTCTCCAAGCCAGGCTTCAGCAATATGTGAACCGTGAACTTCCAGATGTTCGAACTGGTTTTAGAAAAGGCAGAGAAACCAGAGATCAAATTGCCTACATCCACTGGATCATCGAAAAAACAAGAGAGTTCCAGAAAAACATCTATTTCTACTTTATTGACTATGCCAAAGCCTTTGACTGTGTGGATCAAAATAAAATGTGGAAAATTCTTAAAGAGATAGGACCACCAGACCATCTGACCTGTTTCTTGAGAAACCTGTATGCAGGTCAGGAAGCAACAGTTAGAACTAGACATGGAACAACAGACTGGTTCCAAATAGGAAAAGGAGTACATCAAAAGGCTGTATATTGTCACCCTGCTTATTTAACTTTTTTGCAGAGTACATCATCAGAAATGCTGGGCTGGACGAAGCACAAACTGGAATCAAGATTGCTGGGAGAAATATCAATAACCTCAGATATGCAAATGACACCACCGTTTTGGCAGAAAGTGAAGAGGAACTAAAAATTCTCTTGATGAAAGTGAAGGAGGAGAGTCAAAAAGTTGGCTTAAAGCTCAACATTCAGAAAACTAAGATCATGGCATCCAGTCCCATCACTTCATGGCAAATAGATGGGGAAACAGTGTCAGACTATTTTGGGGGGGCTCCAAAATTACTGCAGATGGTGATTGCAGCCATGAAATTAAAAGACACTTACTCCTTGGAAGGAAAGTTATGACCAACCTGGATAGCATAGTTAAAAGCAGAGACATTACTTTGCCAACAAAGGTCCATCTGGTCAAGGCTATGGTTTTTCCAGTAGTCATGTATGGATACGAGAGTTGCACGGTGAAGAAAGCTGAACACTGAAGAAGTGATGCTTTTGAACTATGGTGTTGGAGAAGACTCTTGAGAGTCCCCTGGACAGCAAGGAGATCCAACCAGTCCATCCTAAAGGAGATCAGTCCTGTGTGTTCATTGGAAGGACTGATATTGAAGCTGAAACTCCAATATTTTGGCCACATCATGCAAAGAGTTGACTCATTGGAAAAGACCCTGATGCTGGGAGGGATTGGGGGCAGGAGGAGAAGGGGACGACAGAGGATGAGATGGCTGGATGGCATCACTGACTCGATGGACATGGGTTTGGGTGGACTCTGGGAGTTAGTGTTGGACAGGGAGGCCTGGTGTGCTGCGATTCATGAGGTCGCAAAGAGTCAGACACTACTGAGCAACTGAAGTGAAATGAACTGAATTGATCTAGTAACTTTCCCTACTTTCTTCAATTCAAGTCTGAATTTTGCACTAATGGGCTCACAATCTGAGCCACAGTCCTCTCGGTCTTGTTTTTGCTAACTGTAAAGAGCTTTTCCATGTTCAGATGCAAAGCATATAATCAATTTGAATTTGGTATTGACCATGTGATGATGTTCATGTGTAGAGTTCTCTCTTGTGTTGTTATAAGAGGGTATGTGCTATGACCAGTGCATTCTCTTGGCAAAACTCTTGTTAGCCTTTGCCCTGCTTCATTTTGTATTCTAAGGCCGAAGTTGCCTTTTACTCCAGGTATCTCCTGACTTACTACTTTTCCATTCCAGTTCCCTATGATGAAAAGGACATCTTTTTTTTTTTTTTTTTTTGATGTTAGTTCTAGATGGTCTTGTAGGCCTTCATAGACCCATTCACCTTCAGCTTCTTCGGCATTAGTGGTTGTGGCACAGACTTGGATTTACTCTGATATTGAATTGTTGGCCTGGGAAACAAACTGAAATCATTGTCATTTTTGAGATTGTACTGAAGTACTGCACTTTGGATTCTTTTGTTGACTATGAGGGCTGATCCTTTTCTTCTAAGGGATTCTTGCCCAAAGTAGTAGATATTATGGTCATCTGAATTAAATTTGCCCATTCCAGTCCATTTTAGTTCAATGATCCCTAAAATGTCAGTGTTCACTCTTGCCATCTCCTGTCTGACCACTTCCAATGTACTTTTATTCATGGACCTAATATTCCAGGTTCCTACGCAATATTATTCTTTACACCACTGGACTTTATTTTTACCACCAGACACATCCACAGTATGGTGTCGTTTCTGCTGTGGCTCAAACTCTTCATTCCTGCTGGAGTTATTTATCTGCTGTCTTCTCCAGTAGCATATTGGAGACCTACCAACCTGGCCCCGGGGAGGTGGGAGAGAGTGATGGGGAGGGCTCATCTTTTAGTGTCATATCTTTTTGCCTTTTCACAATGTTCTTGGGATTCTCAACACAAGAATGCTGAAGTGGTATGCTATTCCCTTCTCTAGCTGACCACATTTTGTCAGAACTCTTTACCATGACCCGCCTATCTTGGATGGCCTATGACATGATGTATTACAATGAGCATATAATAAGGTTCAAGGTCTAGTGGAAGATCAATGCAAAGAAATAAAGGAAAACAATAGAGTGGGAAAGACTAGGGAATCTCTTCAAGAAAATTAGAGATACCAAGGGAAAATTTCAAGGAAAGATGGGCACAATAAAGGACAGAAATGGTATGGACCTAACAGAAGCAGAAGATATTAAGAAGAGGTGGCAAGAATACACAGAAGAACTATACAAAAAAGATCTTCATGACCCAGATAATCATGATGGTGTGATCACTCACCTAGAGCCAGACATTCTAGAATGTGAAGTCAAGTGGGCCTTAGGAAGCATCACTACGAACAAAGCTAGTGGAGGTGATAGAATTCCCATTGAGCTATTTCAAATCCTAAAAGGTAATGCTATGAAAGTGCTACACTCAATATGCCAGCAAATTTGGAAAACTCAGAAGTGGCCACAAGACTGGAAAAAGATCAGTTTTCCTTCCAATCCCAAAGAAAGGCAATGCGAAAGAATGCTAAAACTACTGCACAGTTGTACTCATCTCACTCGCTAGTAAAGTAATGCTCAAAAATCTCCAAGCCAGGCTTCAACAGTATGTGAACTGTGAACTTCCAGATGTTCAAACTGGTTTTAGAAAAGGTAGAGGAACCAGAGATCAAATTGCCAAAATCTGTTGGGTCATTGAAAAAGCAAGAGAATTCCAGGAAAACATCTACTACTGCTTTATTCACTATGCCAAAGCTTTTGACTGTGTGGATCAAACAAACTGGAAAATTCTTCAAGAGATGAGAAAACCAAACCATCTGACCTGCCTCTTGAGAAATCTGTATGCAGGTCAGGAAGCAACAGTTAGAACTGGACATGGCACAACAGACTGGTTCAAAATTGGGAAAGGAGTACATCAAGGCTGTATTTCATCACCCTATGAATTTAATTTATATGCAGAGTACATCATGAGAAACAGTGAGCTGAAGGAAGCACAAGCTGGAATCAAGATTCCCAGGAGAAATATCAATAACCTCAGATATGCAGATGACACCACCCTTATGGCAGAAAGTGAAGAACTAGAGTCTCTTGGTGAAAGTGAAAGAGGAAAGTGAAAAAATTGACTTAAAACTCAACATTCAGAAAACTGTGATCATGGCATCTGGTCCCATCACTTCATGGCAAATAAATGGGAAAACAATGGAAACAGTGACAGACTTTATTTTTGGGGGGCTCCAAAATCACTGCAGATGGTGACTGCAGCCATGAAATTAAAAGACCCTTGCTCCTTGGAAGAAATGTTATGACCAACCTAGACAGCATATTAAAAAGCAGAGACATTACTTTGCCAACAAAGGTCCATCTAGTCAAAACTATGGTTTTTCCAGTAGTCATGTATGGATGTGAGAGTTGGACTGTAAAGAAAGCTAAGCGCCAAAGAACTTATGCTTTTTAACTGTGGTGTTGGAGAAGACTCTTGAGAGTCCCTTGGACTGCAAGGAGATCCAACTAGTTCATCCTAAAGGAAATCAGCCCTGAACTTTCATTGGAAGAAGTAATGCTGAAGCTGAAACTCCAATACTTTGGCCACCTGAGGCAAAGAACTGACTGATTGGAAAAGACCCTGAAGCTGGGAAAGATTGAAGGCAGGAGGAGAAGGGGACGACAAAGGGTGAGACGATTGCATGGCATCACCAACTCAATGGACATGAGTTTGAGTAAGCTCTGGCAGTTGGTGATGGACAGGGAGGCCTGGCGTTCTGTAGTTCATGGTGTCACAAAGAGTTAGACAGGACTGAGTGACTGAACTGAACTGAACTGAAGGTCTAGTGGAAGTCAAATGTCCCACCATCTTGGGCCTAGTTGATTCTTACTGCTGCTGCTGCTGCTAAATCGTTTCAGTCATGTCCGACTCTGTGCGACCCCATAGACGGCAGCCTACCAGGCCCCCCGTCCATGGGATTCTCCAGGCAAGAACATTGGAGTGGGTTGCCATTTCCTTCTCCAATGCATGAAAGGAAAAGTGAAAAGGAAGTCGCTCAGTCATGTCCGACTCTTAGTGACCCCATGGACTACAGCCTACCAGGCTCCTCCGTCCATGGGATTTTCCAGGCGAGAGTACTGGAGTGGGGTGCCATTGCCTTACTAGTTTATGTCATATCCTGTTCTTAATAGTTGTGTTATTCTGTTAATGGGTATGCCCTGCCCCCTTCCTGTGTCACTCTCTGGAAAGACAGGGGACTGGAAGACTGAGGCCCTGACCTTCCTAATGATTACCTTTCAAGTACATGTCTTTAAGGTCTGTGAAAAAGATTCTCCCCAGTTGTAAGAGATACATATTGCATATCAAAGGAACAAAGGATGGTTTTCAGAGCTACCCCATTGTTAATCAATACTCTGAGAAAGAGAGGTTTGGGGCCTATCCTCAGTCATCAGCTAAAACAAAGGGCCAATTATTTGGAGACCTTGAGGGTTTTGTTTGTTTGTTTTTGGTGGTTTTGGTAAGCATTTTAAGGGGGGCTAGGAATATAGCATTATTGTGAGCTGTTAGAATTATGGTAGAGTTTATTCTCTTAGTGTGGGGGTGATAGATGAAATCATTTGGGCAGAGAATCTGCAGTTTTTTGAGGACAAAAAAGTGAAAGTATTAGTCACTTAGTCATGTCCCACTCTTTGCAACCCCATGGTCTATAGTCCTCCAGGCTCCTCTATCCATGGAATTCTCCAGGGAAGCATACTGGAGTGGGTTGCCATTCCCTTCTCCAGGGGAATCTTCCCAATCCAGGGATTGAAACTGGGTTTCCTGCATTGCAGGCAGGTTCTTTACTATTTCAGCCACCAGGGAAGCCTTTAAAAGGTTAAAGTTGAAGACTAATTGAAAAGGCCAGAGTTGAGGCCTAATTGAAAAAAAGACCTCAAAGGAGCCTGTCTAATGCTTGCTTTAGAAGAGAGTCTGTCGGTCCCTATGCATTTTATAGGATTGCAGCCAAATCACATACACAGCTTTCATCCTTTTGTACTATATACATGATCAATAGCATTTTATCTCTGCTTTATGATCTCCACACCCTCATTTGGGAGAGAACATAATAGTCCACAAAGTGGTCACCTCACAAATTACTCCTCCATCCCCGCCTAATAGACGCTCGTGTTATTTTCTGTTGTTTAATTATTAGAGTTAAGGTTTTGAAACTTAATTTAATTGGAATTATTAGGATTAGGAAAACAAAGAAATTATTAACTCTAGGGGTTGCAACACTTGAAAGGCCGTTAGGTCTTATAATTTTCTTTTTCTCTCCCTTTCCCTCTTCTTCAGCCCACCCTTCCCCAACACTCTGTATGCTGGCACAGGGCAGCAGAGGTTCAACTGGATCTTTTCTCCACAGACCATAAAAAGTGGCTTTTTATATTCATCCCATTTCTGGGTAAAGGGAGTATATGTAGGATATTTTGTCTTTTTGAATTGTGGTGTGATCAGCTAGCGAAACTGTGCAACTCAGCTTGAGAATTGAACCTATGTGTCAAGACTCAAACCCAGCTAAAAGTCAGATTGGGGCTTGAACCCACAGTCATTTAACTGAGGTCACACACATGGTCTGAGGACTTAATAAAGCTCAGGTTCTTGATATCTCCTGGCAGAACGAATTCAGTGAAAGACCAAGTAATATGTAAGAAGTGGGTTTATTTAGAAAGATGCACATTCTATAGACAGAATGAGGTCCATCTCAAAAGGCAAGAACAACCTGTGGAGAAACACACTCCACAGAGAGCATGGGCCACCTCAGAATGTGAGAGGCCCCCGAATATGGCATGGTTAGTTTTTATGGGCTGGTCATTTCACAGACTAATGACTAGGAGGATTTTTCCAACTATTTTAGGAAAGGAAGGAGTGGGGATTTCTAGGAATTGGACCACTGCCCACTTTCTGGTCTTTTTTTTTTGGTTACCCTCTGAACTGTCTTGGCACCAGTGGTATGTCAGTTAGCATGCTAATCTATTACAATGAGCATAAAATGAAGCTCAAGTTCTACTGGAAGTCAGATCTTCTGCCATCTTGGACCTAATTGGTTCTGACCAGTTTTTGTCATGTCCTATGACTATTATTCTTTTAAGGGTTGAGTCCTGTTCCCTTCCCTCCTGTTTCATTAGGATAACACATTTGAAGGGGTCCACAGTCTGAAAGGCTACACAGAAACTGGGAGAATAGGTGAGAGGAAGGCGATTAAGGACCTTGAAGAAAGAGTGCAAGGTGCACTGAGAAAACCTATGCATGCTAGCCATCGCATTCTACACATTGTCGGCTGGGCTCAAGGGATTTCTGAGCAGATCACTTTAACAAGACTAGACTAACATGAACAAGTTGCTTTCCCAAAGGCACATATCAATTTCCATCCTAGAAAAAAATATGGGTCACTACCAACTTTGTTATACCTTTGTCAAGATTTCTTTTGCTAATTTAATAGGAGAAAATTGTATTCTTTAATTAAATTTCACTGTTTGAGAGGGTAATGTAATCTCTGTGCATATATTTCTAGTCAGATTTCCACTTTGGTGAATTATATGCTGATATCCTCATTCGTAATTTTATTGTAAGAATCAAATAACAGTTTGACAGCAATTTTTCATGCTATATGTTATGAGAGAAAATAGTAATAGAGAATACATATCATAAATCCCTTAAAAAGAAATTGAAATGTGTAAGAACATTGCTTTCTTACAATGCTGTGCTTAAGATATATAAGAAGCATATAGGACATCTGAGCAGTTGGTCAAATAACAAGTAATCTTAGGGAAAGAAATAACTTGTCAGAGGGCTAAGAAAAGTCTGCATGCATATTAAAATGCAAATGTATCAAAAAAAATTTGGAAAAGCATTTTTCTTTAGTAGGTCTATATTTTTTCCTTTGGACAAGAGCTACAAGGAAATAACAGTGTCAATGATAATAACAAAAATGATAAATAAAAAAGTAATAATAATAGCAAATAACATGTACTGGGTACAGACATAGAATCATGCTAAGTAATACAAATGCATAGCCTTATTTAGTCCTAACAGCAGCTCCTTAGAGTTTACACCCACAATGTGCAGAAGAGGAATCTAGGACTCAAAGCTTGAGTCAGGCAGCTAGCTAGTAGCTGAGAACCAAACCCAAATCTCAATAGTTCAGTGGCTCTCAACAGGGGGCACTGTTGCCCCCATGGAACATCTGGCAAAGTTGAGAAGCACTTCACGTGTTACAACTTGGGAAGGAAGTGCACAGGCATCTATGACAAGACAGTGATGACAAATATCCTATGATGCTTGGGGTAGTCTTCCATGACAGAAAATATTTCCTAAATGTCAAGAGTGGTGAAGAAGTCCAGAGTCCAAGGTCAAACTGCAAGGTGTGACCACTAGGAAATTCAGAAAGCCTAGCCCTGAAGTTCTATCACAGCCTCCCCACTGCAAGCGTTCTTTTCTCCTGCATGGAAGGAGACAGGTAACCCAGGCACACTGCAATCCTTAGGAGGGAGAATTTCTTACTTTGCTTACCATATCAGGCAAATTTGTCTTTATTTTATCTTGGAGCCCAGGTTAACTACTTGATATTCTTTGCAAATTGTAATGTTTAACAAATGAATTGGCTGTGTCTAGCATTCCCTTGAGTTTATTAAACATTCATGGGGAAGGGTTTCACTTTACAGTCATTTAACAAGATGTGAAACACCAGTCCAGTGAAGCAGCATGATACCCTGGCAACACTAGACTCAGAATCTGCAGAACTAGACCTGGCAGTACCTTGGAAGCACTCAGCCCCATACCATCATTTACAAAGGAAGCACTTGTGACTCAGAGAGATGATCTGACCTCATTCCTGTGTCCCTGGTGTGTGAGAGAAAGAGAGAGAGAGAGAAAGAGAACTGGGACTGGAGTTAAAACATCCAGACCAACCAAGGGAGTAAAACTTCTCAGCACCTAGTCCAGGGATCAGAAACAGAAGTCATCAAAAGAGAGAAGATCTATCCTTCTCTTAAAAATCAAGAAAAAACTATACATGAGTGAAAAGTAAAGGAACAAAGAATACCCCTCCCCATAGATTTTCAATTCCCATCTTAGGAAAGACAAGTTTGTGGGGATAACATTCAGTGAGAAAGAATTGGAAGACAATATTTGCATGCTAAAGAAGAAGAATAAAAATTTAATCCCTTGATAATTGGTCTTGATAACTGGAAGAGAGAGGCATTTATTCTGTTTTGATAATTGGTAGAGAGAGTCTACCAATATTTTTTGGATGATTTTTTGATGACTGGTAGAGAGAGGCATTTATTCTGTAATACATTTTGAGCACTTTTCTATACTGGACACAACACAGAGAGCTTAAAAAATTACAAATAGGAGAGATGGAGCATGATTTCCAGGAGCTCACGCCAAAGCCTTTGACTGTGTGGATCACAGTAAACTGTGGAAAATTTTTCAAGAGACCACCTGATCTGCCTCTTGAGAAACGTGTATGCAGGTCAGAAAGCAACAGTTAAACTGGACATGGACAACACTGGTTCCAAATAGGAAAAGGGCTACATCAAGGCTGTATATTGTCACCCTGCTTATTTAACTTATATGCAGAGCACATCATGAGAAACACTGGGCTAGATGAAGCACAAGCTGGAATCAAGATTGCTGGGAGAAATATCAATAACCTCAGATATGCAGATGACACCACCCTTATGGCAGAAAGTGAAGAAGAACTAAAGAGCCTCTTGATGAAAGTGAAAGAGGAGAGTGAAAAAGTTGGCTTAAAGCTCAACATTCAGAAAACTAAGATCATGGCATCTGGTCCCATCACTTCAGGGCAAATAGATGGGAAACAGTGGAAGCAGTGGCTGACTTTATTTTTTGGGGGCTCCAAAATCACTGCAGATGGTGATTGCAGCCATGAAATTAAAAGATGCTTACTTCTCGGAAGGAAAGTTATGACCAACCTAGACAGCATATTAAAAAGCAGAGATATTACTTTGTCAACAAAGGTCCATTTAGTCAGTGCTATGGTTTTTCCAGTAGTCATGTATGCATGTGAGTATTGGACTATAAAGAAAGCTGAGCACCGAAGAATTGATGTTTTTGAACTGTGGTGTTGGAGAAGACTCTTGAGAGTCGCTTGGACTGCAAGGAGATCCACCCAGTGCATCCTAAATGAGATTAATCCTGGGCTGTTCATTGGAAGGAGTAATGCTGAAGCTGAAACTCCAATACTTTGGCCACCTGATGAAAAGAGCTGACTCATTTGAAAACACCCTGATGCTGGGAAAGATTGAGGGCAGGAGGAAAAAGGGACGACAGAGCATGAGATGACTGGATGGCATCACCGTCTCAATGAACATGAGTTTGGGTGAACTCCGGGAGTTGGTGATGGACAGGGAGGCCTGGTGTGCTGCGGTTCATGGGTTTGCAAAGAGTCAGACACGACTGAGCGACTGAACTGACTGACATGGGCTAGTGGTAGAAACAAATATGTAAGCATTACCTTTTTAAATAATGTGTAACATTAAGTCAAATTACTATCAAGTAATGGAAAAGGGCATCTAAAATTGAACAGGGGAATCTGCAAAGCCTTCCCTGAAGTAGGTGACATTTACACTGAGTCTTGAGAGTGAGTTGAAGTTCATCAGATAGTTTGATAGGAGTCGGTCAGAAGAGGTGATTTCTTTGAACTATGAATTGAAGCTAATTTTCAACAGTTCTAGTATAAAACCTGATCTCTTATTTTAAATATCAAATTCTAAATTACAGATTCACTGTAGATTCTTAATAATTCACCTGTGGATTCAACTATGTATTAAACATTTCATAAGGACCAGGGATATAATGGTGACCAAAAATGACAGTGTTTGTACTTTCAAGGAGCTTCCTGATGACTGTAGGTGATAGATATTAATCACAGAATGCCACAAACAAATGTGCCAAGGCCTATAGCCAATAGCGAACAGAGCTATGAAAACTTACAGAAGGCAGAAGTGGGAGATAAGCTGACAGTAGGAAGATCTAAGAGCTCTCTGAGAAGAGGGAACTGTGCTCAGGTCCCCTGGTTGAAGCAGGTACCTGGATGAGGTGAGATGGTGGGGCGTGGGGGATGGGGGTCAGGAGGCGCACTCGCTGTGCTGGGTGTCTGGAAGAGATGTCTAGCTCTATTATTCCTCTTCAGTGGAATGTGTTAAAGTTTGACAGCAGTTGTTGCAGTTCTTCCAGCTCTGGTACATGGTGCGAACATTCTTAAAATAACCACAACTGTCAAGTTGTTTTTAATTACTCATATTCAGAGATCCAGATGAAACCCCACTCTAAAACATGTCATAACCACTCAGTCTCACCATCTTCTAGGCTCACAAGTCAGATTTGCAATAAAGAACTTTTTGCTACAGACCTAGGTGAGCTGAGAGCAAGGTGGAGACAAGACTTTGAAAACCATAGAAACCATTTAACAATATCCTCCCTCCTGTCTTTATTGCCTGGGATCCCAGACCAGGCGATTATCAATGCTGTCAACATTGCTTTCCAACACAGACACCGCTTTCACTTAACCTTCTGACTCCGGCTGCTTGAAGGGGGCAGACATGGAAACAGCATATCGTCCTCTACTTTTGATATGCTCCTACTTCATCTGACAGGTCTGTCGATTTCAGGGCACCACTAATAGCATGCTAGGAGCAAGACAGGTGATGGTGCAAACAACGGCAGGCATCCGCAGCACCCGACAGCATCTCTGCAAGGAGGGCTTTCAGAGAAGCCAGTCGGGATGGGTGCTTCCCGTGAAATACAGTACTGCCTGGGGTCTAAGTGGGCTTCTGAAAGAACACCAGTTGAGTTTATGCTTTCAGGTACTGTGCCATCTTCTCTTTCATGATGAAAGAGGCATTTTGTACATTTGTGCAAATGGAGTTTTAAGGAAGCATGTATATATACACAGGAAGTCAAGATCTAAGTACAGGGAAAAAACATAGAACCAACTGCCATATTTTGTAACATTGTATAGAAATGTTAAGATGGGAGAGCCAGACAGGCTGCTGGCCTGGGCACTTGAACTTCACTGGGGACACCATCAGATGAACAAGATAAAATTGTGCCCATCTTAACTCCTCACAGAAAGGAACTGTATACATTTTGGAAGGAACCATAACAAATGCTTTAGGCACAAGTATAAAACGTCAAAGGCGATCATCCTGGTCAGTTAAGCTGCCCTTAAGGAGAGTTTGTGCAGACTGTTGCTGACTGAGTGGGTTTTACACCTTGCCTACAGCTGAGCTACTCAGGAAACAAGGAAAAATGAATACTGCCTTTTGTGTCTAAATTACTATCATTATTGATGTGTATATTTTGCTTAAATTAAAAAAAAATTAAGTGGACTTTATTTTTTAGGATGGTTTTAGATGTACTGAAAAGTTGCAAAGTTAGTAGAGAAATTTCCAATATACACAGTACCCCGGTTCCCCTATTATTAACATTGTACATTGATGTGGGACATTTGTTCATTTAATGAACTCATACTATATATGTTATTATCTCAAATCCATGGTTATTCAGAAGTCCTTAGTCTTTACCTAATTGCTGCTTCTGACCCAAGACCTGATGCAGGACATCACATTACATTTACTTGTCATATCTTTAGGTTCCTCTTGGCTGAGACAGTTTGTCAGAGTTCTCTTATTTTAATGAAGTTGATAGTTTTTAAGTCAAGTATTTTGTAGGATGCTCCTCTACTGGAATATTTTCGATGTTTTTCTCAAGATTAGATTGGAATTATGGGGTTTTGTGAGAAAGACAATACAGGTAAAGTGCCAGTTTCTTCACATCCTATCAAAAGTGCATACTATCAATATGATTTGTCACTTAAAAAATATTTCCTTATTTGGCTGTGCCAGGTCTTAGTGATGACATGCAGGATCTTTCATTGTGGCATGTGGGCTCGGGCTCAGTAGTTTACAGCTTGTAGGCTTAGTTGCCCCATGTTATGTGGAATCTTAGTTTCCTAACCAGGGATCAAACCTGCATCCCCTCCATTGGAAGGTGGATTCCCAACCACTGGACCACCAGTGAAGTCCCAATTTGTCACTGTTGATGATTTCTTTTGTCATATGTAGTGGTAAATGTCAGACATTTCCACTGTGATGTTGATCCTTCTTGCCCCTCACTTTCTACAGAGCTCTCTTCGGAAGGCAGCAGTCATGTGTAGTCTACACTTAAGGAGTGGAGAGTTGTGCTCACCCTTGTGAAGGCAGTGTATCCACATAAATTATTTGGAACTCTACTGCAAATGGTTTGCCTTTTCACCTTCAGTCATTTCTTGAGGGAAATGATCTTCCTGTAGGTGAGATTAGGCTCTGGTCGAGTCTCTTTTCACTGAAAAGTAGACAGTTTATAATGGAGAACACTGTGCACGCATTTCCGAATGGTTATTTTCTCCTTTTCTCATCAGAGATATGAGATTTTTTTTTTTTTTGGTTCTTTGCTGTGAGAATCTGGTATAGTCCTGGAGGTTGAACTCATGAAAGTGTGAGAGCAGTCCCTAACTGCAGCCCTCAGATGATTTTCACTTTCCCTCTAGTCCACATGCAAGTTTCCAAAAGTTATTAAAATTGCCACTTAAGTGTTCCTACGCAGTTAATGTTTCTGGCAGATTCTCCCACAGGTAAGCTTATTACTAATCAGAGTTCTTGGCTTCCCTTGCTCACCCCCTGAGGGGGAGGGGGCAGGGGTGAACTGGTTCCTCACATGGGGTAAGTATGGGGCGGCTCCAGGGGTCAGGCCAGAAGGGTGGCTTAGGTGGACACTTGGTGGTGCTGTATGCAGGGATCATGCCTAGTATCCTGCTATTAGCAGTTGGGTTTTTGGTGTTTTTCTATGTAGTTGTTCCTAATTTGCTCCAACTGTGCAGAGTTGTTGTTGTTGTTAAGTAGCTCAGTCGTGTCTGACTCTTTGCAACCCCATGGCCTGCAGCACACCATATCCTTCACTATCTCCCAGACTTTACCCAAACTTATGTCCATTGAGTCAATGATGCTATCCAAATATTTCATCCTCTGTCTCCCTTTTACCCTCCTGCCTTCAATCTTTCCAGCATCACGGTCTTTTCCAATGAGTCAGTTCTTCCCTTCAAGTGGCTAAATAGAACTTCAGCAACAGACCTTCCAATGAATATTCAGGGTTGATTTCCTTTAGGATTGGCTGGTTTGATTGCTTTCCTGTCCAAGGTCTCTCAAGAGTCTTCTCCAGTACCACAGTTCAAAAGCATCAGTTCTTCAGTTCTCAGCCTTCTTTGTGGTCCATCTCTCACATTGGTACATGACTACTGGAAAAAGCATAGCTTTGATTATATGGACCTATGTTGGCAAAGTGAAATCTTTGCTTTTTCATACACTGTCTAGTTTTGTCATAGATTTTCTTTCAAGAAGCAAGTGTCTTTTAATTTCTTGGCTGTTGTCACCATCCACAGTGATTTTGGAGCCCAAGAAAATAAAATCTGTCACTCTTTCCATTTTCCCCCCACATATTTGCCATGAAGTGATGGGACCAGATGCCGTGATCTTAGTTTTTTGAATGTTGAGTTTTAAGCCAGCCTTTTCACTCTCCTCTTTCACCTTCATCAAAAGGCTCTTTAGTTCTTCTTTGCTTTCTGCCATAAGGGTGGTGTCATCTGCATATCTGAGGTTATTGATATTTCTCTCAGCAATCTTGATTCCAGCTTGTGATCATCCAGCCTGACATTTCACATGATGTACTCTGCACATATGTTAAATAAACAAGGTGACAATATACAGCCTTGACATACTCCTTTCCCAATTTGGAACCAGTCTGTTGTTCCATGTCCAGTTCTAACTGTTGCTTCTTGACCCAAAAACAGGTTTCTCAGGAGGCAGGTCGGGTGGTCTGGTATTACTATCTCTTTAAGAATTTTCCACAGTTGTGATTCATACGGTCAAAGGCTTTAGCATCATCAGTGAAGCAGAAATAGATGTGTTTCTGGAATCCATTTGCTTTTTCTATTGCCAGTGGATTTTGGCAATTTGATCTCTGGTTCCTCTGCCTTTTCTAAATCTAGCTTGTACATCTGGAAGTTGTTGGTTCATGTATGGTTGAAGCCTAGCCTGAAGGATTTTGAGTGTGACCTTGTTAGCATGTAAAATGAGTGCAATTGTGAGGTAGTTTGAGCATTCTTTGGCATTGCCCTTCTTTGGGAATTGAATGAAAACTGACCTTTTCCAGTCCTGTGACTGGAAAACTGAGTTTTCCAAATTTGCAGGCATATTGAGTGTGGCACTTTCACAGCACCTTCTGTTAGGATTTGAAATAGCTCAACTGGAATTCCATCATCTCCACTAGCTTTGTTTGTAGTAATGCTTCCTAAGACCCACTTGACTTCACACTCCAAGATGTGTGACTCTAGGTAAGTGACCACACCATTATGGTTATCTGGGTCATTAAGACCTTTTTTGTACAGTTCTGTGCATTCTTGCCACCTCTTCTTTACCTCTTCTGCTTCTGTTAGGCCCTTACTATTTCTGTCCTTTATTGTGCTCTTTTCACATCAAATGTTCCCTTGGTAGCTCTAATTTTCTTGAAGAGATCTCTAGTTTTTCCCATTCTATTGTTTTCCTCAATTTCTTTGCATTGTTCACTTAAGAAGACTTTCTTATGTTTCCTTGCTATTCTTTGGAACTCGGCATTCAGATGAATGTATCTTCCCCCCTGCCCCCTTTTTTTTTTCTTTTTCCCTTTCACTTCTCTTCTTTCCTCAGCTATTTGTAAGGCCTTCTCAGGCAACCATTTTGCCTTGCTGCGTTTCTTTTCCTTGGGGATGGTTTTGGTTACCATCTCCTGTACAATGTTATGGACCTTTGTCCATAGTTCTTCAGGCATTCTAGATCTAATTCCTTCAATCTATTTGTCATTTCTACTGTATAATCATAAGGATTTGATTTAGGTCACACCTGAATGACCTAATGGTTTTCCTTACCTTCTTCAATTTGTCTGAATTTCACAATAAGGAGCTCATGATTTGAGCCACAGTTAGCTCCCAGTCTTGCTTTTGCTGACAATATAGAGCTTCTCCATTTTCAGCTGCAAGGAATATAATCAATCTGATTTTGGTATTGACCATCTGTGATGTCCATGTGTAGAGTCATCTCTTATGTAGTTGCAAGAGAGTGTTTGCTATGATCTGTGAATTCTCTTGGGAAAACTCTGTTAGCTTTTGCCCTGCTTCATTTTATGCTCTAAGGCTAAACTTGCCTGTTACTCCAGGTATCTCTTGACTTCCTACTTTTTCATTCCAGTCCCCTATGATGTAAAGGACATCTTTCTTGGTTTGGGTTCTAGAAGGTTTTATGGGTCTTCACAGAGCTGTTCAACTTCAGCTTCTTCAGCATTAGTAGTTGGGGCATAGACTTGGATTACTGTGATGATGAATGGTTTGCCTTGGAAACGAATCAAGATCATTCTGTCATTTTTGAGATTGCACCCAAGTACTGCATTTCAGACTGTTTTGTTGTTTATGAGGGCTACTACATTTCTTCTACAGGATTCTTATTCACAGTTGTAGATAAAATGGTAATCTGAATTAGATTCACCCATTCTGGTCCATTTTAATTGACTGATTTCTAAAATGTCAGTGTTCACTCTTGCCATCTCCTATTTGACCACTTCCAATTTACCTTTATTCTTGAACCTAACAGCCCAGGTTTCTATGGAATATGGAACTTTATTTCCATATTGGACTGGACTTTATTTTCACCACCAGACACATTCACAACTGGTCATCAGTTCTTCTGTGGTTCAGCCTCTTCATTCTTTTTGGAGCTATTTCTCTGCTCTTCTCCAGTAGCATATTGGACACCTACTAATGTGTGTGGGGGTGTGTATGTGGTGGGGAAGTTCATCTTTCAGTGTCATATCTTTTTGCCTTTTCATACTGTTAATGGGGTTTCAAGGCATGAATGCTGAAGTGGTTTGCATGTATGTAGTTATTTTTAGTCCCTTTTAGATTCTTTGTGTTTTGTTGCTGGAGGAGATGTTTGTCCAGATTCAAACACTTCAGCAAAGTGTCCCAGGACCCAGCCAGTCTTATTTCCTGCCTTGAGTGATTCCACTCACTCAAGCTCTTTTTCTTAAGGATTAAGAGGCTGAAGGTCTCTTCTGAAACTTCTTCCTGTTGGAAAGGGGCCACAGACCCTCATCTACCCGAGAGGCATATAATTCCTTTGCTGACTGTTCCAAAGACCTCTGGGGACCTGGGATACCGTCCACTGGAATGGGTTGAATTCTCTGAGACATCATGAGCCTTACTTGAAACTATTGGAGCCTAGAAGATAGAAGCTTAATGAAAAGGTTAAACAAACAAGGGCCAAGAAGGAGAATAACAACAGCCACTAAACAGCCTAGATGATATCGGCTCCACTGTTGACCAGACAGTGGAGGCAATATCATCCTTGCCAAAGTTGTGAAGCCATTCTGCTTGGGTGTATACTTCCTTTGTTTGAATGCATACAACACAGCTTGTGGGATTCTAGTTCCCTGATCAGGGACTGAACCCCAGGCATGGCAGTGGAGGCATGGAGTCCTTACCACTGGACCACCAAGTGACTCCCTTTATTTCCTTAATGTTAACTTCTACCTCTCCTGTAGCATTGGTCCAGATGCAGGAAGTGTGAGTTATTGCACAAGCTCTACCTTGTTCTGCCAGAAGGTAATCTAGGGCTAGATGACTATCAAGAACCACCGTAGACAAAAGAAGCAAGAGTGGTCTTAAGTCCTGTCAAGGCCTGCTCTGTCTATTTCTTCGTATAACCAAGCTGTATAGTGAGATTTTTCAGTGTCATTTCATGACAGGCAAAGCCTTCCCTTGGAGCTGCCAGGATATCACCAGCCCTGCCCTGCCAAGATCCCACCTAGTGCTCTGTGGGTTTGGTGGTGAGCCAGAGTGATCCTGTTATAGGTAAAAATTCCTCTAGCCCTGTAGTGCACTCTATGAAGTGGACCTTATCAATCCACTTATAGGCCACGCTGATAAATGAGTTTTCTTGCCATTCTTCCCTAGTTAGCAGGACTAGTGATATGGACAGTCGATAGGAGGAGCTTTTCTGTGGTGGAGAGTTTCCCTTAAACCAAGCACAAAGAGCTGCTTCCCTGGCAAGAGGGGCTGAGCAAGCCAGAGTACAGTAGCAAGAATGGCACACACAAGTCAAACCAGCATTGTTCTTAGCTGTAGATGGTGCCTGTCTTTTGGGTGGGTTTATCTCAGATTTTTCACTGGCTCACAGATGGGTTGTTCTGCTTTTGTGACCGGCCTGGTCTTTGGAGGTAAAAGCTTTAGGTTGGACAAATGTACCCAACTGTCAATAGATATCCCTTGCAGTTTGATGCAGCTGGAGTTGCTTTGATTCCTTTATAGGGGCTCTTCCATTTTGGCAGTAATTGGTCTTCAGGGGACCCCTCTTTCTCGGGTTTTAAGAAGAACTTGGTCCTCATGGTTAATTTGTGAAGAAACTGCCCCCTTCCATTGCATTTTTTTTCCCATTTATTTTTATTAGTTGGAGGCTGATTACTTTACAATATTGCAGTGGTTTTTGCCATACATTGACATGAATCAGCCATGGATTTACATGTATTCCCCAACCCTATCTCCCCTCCCACCTCCCTCTCCACCCGATCCCTTTGGGTCTTCCCAGCACATCAGCCCCGAGCACTTGTCTCATGTATCCAACCTGGGCTGATGATCTCTTTCACCCTTGATAATACACATGTTTCGATGCTGTTCTCTCTAAACATCCCACCCTCGCCTTCTCCCACAGCCATTGCATTTTTAGTGGGAGCTGGCTGTGCCTTGTGGGCACAGTCCTGGATCGCTTCTGAACTTGTCCTCAATTAATAATGTATCTCAGGTCTGTCTCACCTCATCATCTAGAAGAATGTCAGTAGTAAGAAAAGGCCTGTCATAGGTAACTGCAAATGGGCTAAGCCTCAGACCACTCCTAAGGACTACCTGGACCCAGAGGAGTGCCATAGAAACCTAGTTGTTCCAGAGCTCATGATTCTCTTGACAGAGCTTTGCTAAGGTTTTCTTTAAGGTATGGTTCATTTTCTCTACCTTCCCTGAAGACTAGGGATGCAAGAAGTGTGTAGCTTGTTGGCTATCCCTAGGGCCACAGTAAGCTCATGTGTAATTCTGGCCACAAAAGAGAGTCCATTATCCCTCTGGAGGGACTTTGGAAATCCACACTAAGGGATTCTTTCTTTCAAAAGGAACTTACAGACTTCAACAGCCTTTTCAGAACAGGTGGGGAAAGCTTCCACCCATCCTGTGAAAGTAAATAGCAAATGCCAGAAGCTACTTATATCCTGATTGTGGGGGCATTTGGATGAAGTCTAACTGCCCAGTCTTTACCCAGGTATGCCTCTTGGTATTGAATTGGCCTGAGTAATGAAGAGGGGATTAGATGGGTCTGTGAGATATAACAGGCACATAAATCATAGAAAGCATTACTTGTATTATTGTTCTTTTAAGCCCCTTTCCTAAAAAAGTCTTTGACGTCAAGCCCCGTAGTGCATCCCTCCTATAGTGGGTGGTGTCGTGTAAGCTCTTAGTGAGTTTTCATTGTTGGGCCTCTGGGGTCAGAATGTTGTCCTTCTTTCTATACCAGTCTGTGTTTCCCTTCTTATAGCCCCATTTCTCAGCAATTTTCTATTCCTGTGGAAAATACTGGGGAAGGCTAGGGAGGTCAGGGGGCCAATCACTAGAGCCATACCTTGTTCAGGTTCCTGAAGTTGAGCTGCCTTTTTGCAGTCTGTGATCAGTTTTGCTGTTCCCTTGGCTTACATTAGGTCCATCCATAATGGCCTCTACAGTTGATGACTGCTACCTGGGTCAGGAGTTGCACTGCTTCTAAAAGAGCCAGAATAAAATCTGTATGTTTTATGAGAGAATTTCTATCAGTCAAGCTTTCTCTTTCCTTCCAAATGGTGACATGAACATAAAGTACATGGAATTCATATTAGAGTCAGCAAAAATATTTAATTTTGTATCCTTCCCTAATTGAAAGCTCTCATTAATGCAGCTAGCTTGGCCTTTTAGGCTGATGTCTCACCAGGGTTCTTGGCCTCTTTAATCAATAGGAATTGATAAGAGGCCAGAGGAGATTCAGACAATGTTTTATGAGGATTTGTGCTACTGCAGGAGGGAGTGATAACAAGTAACAGGTTCCCTTGCTTACTCCCTGAGGTGGGGTGAGCTGGTTCCTTATATGGGGTAAGGGGAGGGAGTGGGTCCAGGGGTGAGCTTAGGTGCTCTGCCCAGCCCCTTGGTGGTGCTTGTGCAGGGATCATGCATGGTATCCTGCTTTTATTCTGGGCATTTCACAAGTGGAAGTTGAGTTTTTGATGTCTTATATCTTATTTGTAATTTGCCCCAACTGCCCATGCATGCAGTTATTTTTAGGTCCTTAGATTGTTTGTGTTGTTGCATCACCTCAAGCAGTAAAGGATTCCATGTCCCAGGCTGTCTTAAGCTGATCTTGACCAATTCTCTGTATTCACTTCTCTCTCTAGATTTTAGAGTGCTGTTTTGCCCTGCACTCTGATTGATATAAGAATAGGCATTGATTTTGTGTGTTCAGCTTTTTTTTTTTTTTTCTCTTATTTTAAGGACAGGAATGATGATTTTTAAGCCCTTTATTTGTCAGAACTGAAAAATGGAATCTGCCTATAAATTCATTTGAACCAATATGTATGGAATATTAGTTTGAAGATTGCCAAGTTATTAGGTTTATTGTGTTTCCTCTTGTCTCAACCAACCTTGGATAGGGATACCAGCAATTTAAACCTGCATCTTAGGTTAAATGCAGCCACTGAAATGAAAATGATTCTCAGAAAGGCTACAAGAGAAAGAGCCACAATAATAAATTTTGGAGGCAAATTTGTGTTAATGGACCACAATAGTATCATTGGAAGCAACTGTATAGCATAACAATAATGTAAGCATTTGAAAGAAAAGATTTAAAACTTAATATCTATTATGAATGTTATGATAAGGAGAGCATGTAAGAGGTTGATTCTATTCAAGCCTTTTTTTGACAGATTTTGAATAAGGCCCTCTAGCTCTCATGATCAAAAGTCTCAATCAAGGTAGAGGCTCTGAACTAACAGCCCCAAACTTGAATTAGGCTTGACATAAATTGTGTTTTTTAAAAAGGAATGGGCTGCTGACTTTTAATGATTTGGCAATTTCTCTAGAAACCCTTGACCTTGCTAGAAACACTGGCCAGTGTCACCTACTGACAGCCCTCTACAGAGACAGCACAGAAGTTACCCCTTCCAGTTTGCCACAGATGTCTCCAGAGACTTTCATTTTTGTCTGTAGCTGAGCCTTTTCGGCACCTGAGTTGTCTTATAAAGCAACTTTTTAGAAGTTGGGAGTAAAATAATCCTATTAGATCTTTTATAGAATTTGAAAATCAGGTAGAAATTCAGGATGTTGTTTACCTTTCAGTAGCATATTGACTCAGTTCAATTTTCCATGGATGGTTTATGATAAACAACTTTAATTAGTCAGCAAAGAAGTACATGTGAAAGTATTTCCATCATATTTTGTATCTTTGTAATTTTGGGGTTGCTGAAAACAACCACCTTTTCCACCTTATCTTCATATCTTCTTTTTGTTCTATGTCAGTTCAACCATTTTGCAAAACTCTTAATAGCTTCTCTTAAGTCCATTTTGTAGAATTCATATTTTGATTCAAGATGTGGTCATTATTAACATGATGTGGTTTATTTTGGAAGTAATTGAAAGTAGAGATTTTGAACATCAAGTTATATAACCTTGACAGTTTTCCTAGTTTTCATAGCCCATACCCACCAATATACTTTTTCCCAAGGATAACACCTTTTTTCTTCTTTCTTTTCCCCATCTGCATCCTATGTGGTTGTGTGCTCACACAGAAACACATGTATCAGTCAGTTCTGTGCAGCTGCTCAGTCATGTCCAACTCTTTGTGACCCCATGGACTGCCGCACACAGGGCCTCCCTGTCCAACACCAACACCCATAGTTTACTCAAACTCATGTCCATTGAGTTGGTGATGCCATCCAATCATCTCATCCTCTGTCATCCCCTTGTCCTCCTGCCTACAATCTTTCCCAGCATCAGGGTCTTTTCCAATGAATCAGCTCTTCGCATCAGGTGGCCAAAGTATCAGAGTTGCAGCTTCAGCATCAGTCCTTCCAATGAATATTCAGAATTGATCTCCTTTAGGATGGGCTGGTTGGATCTCCTTGCAGTCCAAGGGACTCTCAAGAGTCTTCTCCAACACCACAGTTCAAAATCATCAATTCTTCAGTGCTCAGCTTTCTTTATAGTCCAACTCTCACATCCATACATGACTACTGGAAAAGCCATAGCTTTGATTAGATAGATCTTTGTTGGCAAAGTAATGTCTCTGCTTTTTAATATGCTGCCTAAGTTGGTCATAACTTTCCTTCCAAGGAGCAAGCATCTTTTAATTTCATGGCTGCAGTCACCATCTGCAGTGATTTTGTAGTCCAAAAATATAAAATCTGTCACTGTTTCCACTGTTTCCCCATCTATTTGCCATGAAGTGATGGGATGCCATGATCTTAGTTTTCTGAATGCTGAGCTTTAAGCCAACTTTTTCACTCTCCTCTTTCACTTTCATCAAGAGGCTCTTTAGTTCTTCTTCAGTTTCTGCCATAAGGCTGGTGTCATCTGCATATCTGAGGTTATTGATATTTCTCTCAGAAATCTTGATTCCAGCTTGTGCTTCATCCAGCCCAGCATTTCTCATGATGTACTCTGCATATAAGTTAAATAAGCAGGGTGACAATATACAGCCTTGACGCACTCCTTTCCCTATTTGGAACCAGTCTGTTGTTCAATGTCCAGTTCTAACTGTTGCTTCCTGACCTGCATACAGATTTCTCAAGAGTCAGGTCAGGTGGTATGGTATTCCCATCTCTTTAAGAATTTTCCAGAGTTTGTGGTCCACACAGTCAAAGGCTTTGGCATGTACATACAAAATCTATACATATGTATATACACAGACACAAAGCTAAATATGTTCACATATAAACACATACATACGCTTAGATATATATCTGTTTACTACGTGTCCATCATTTACACAAGTGAATTCATATTATGCATAGTTCTTGTACCTTGATTTTATTCTCTTCAATGACTGTATAGTATTCATTTGCAGCCATTTCTATTGTTCCCAATTGCTTCTCTTTAGTGTCTGTTTTCTGATTGCTTATTAAAAATTGTACCAGTGACATGCTCTGGTGATTATATCATTTTGAACTTTTACAGTTAATGATGGGAATCCCTAAAAGTAGTAGTCTATATCTAAGAGTAGGGTGATTAAAATTTTGGAATATTTTGCCAATCTGTACCCCAGCAAGTTAGCAACAAATCTTATTTTTCTTGAATCTTTGCCTTTAGGATGTACTCCTGAAATTTAACATGCCCTATTCTGATTTTTTTCTCTTTACATGAGTTCAGTTATGTACTTTTTTCATATATGTATTCTGCAGATATATATTTTTATGTGAAATTCTACATTTACATGTGAATATCTGGATTTCAAAATCTCTTGTTTGGTTATTAGCATTCAAAAAATGTCATTTCTCAACATAGTTTTCATTGGAGCTTCCAGAAAAGAAACCTGCTATTCCTTGTTGCTTGTTCAAGTGCAAGTGCCCAGGGAATGTTAAACTTGACAACTGCTGCCTGGTTGAGATGCTAAACAATATTTCCCCAGGGGCAAAGATTTTCTTAATGTGCCATCACTATATGGTTTCCTCTAGGCTACCCTGCCTTGTGATATTTCATAGTCAAAGGTGAAACCAAGGGTTAATAACTATAAAGAATAAACTGTTCACACACTTCTCTTATTAGACATGGTAATTTCCTGGTTACAGGATGAAAGGGAAACACTAGAGAGTGGTGGGCAGATACTCTAAATCATCTTTCATAATTCTCAGAATTATGAAGAACTTCTGTTGTGAACTTCACTCATTTAGTCAGCATTTATTGAATCCCTATTGTTAGTAATAGAACAACAAGTTAATTTGTTGATAAAATGTACATTGAATTAAAAAATCCTTTTATTAACTTAAGTAATATTCTATATCAACTATAATAAAAAAAAGTACTGGTGGTTTTGGCTTAAAGGCATAGTGTGCCATGGGTAAAAATTGAAATGAAAAGATAGGATTCTAATGTGGAAAACCCTGCTGAATGGACCTCATCTAATCACAAAGAGTTTTGGGAGCAAAAGATTGAGAGCATTGTGAGAAATGGGATGAAAATGATGTCTTTATCATTCTCCTGATCAAGTGCCCAGTGGAAAAGTTACTGGTAAGTTCCAATAACCTTTTGATACCCAGCTGTAGTGTCAGAGGCCCTCCTCTCATAACTTCTCCTCCAGCTCAACTCTTTGCATGTGATTTCCCACAGTATTCCAAGGCGGAAAGGCATCCTGTGACTGCATTGGAGAAAATGATGGAGTCAAGTTTTGCCGGCCCCCAATCATTCCCAGAGGTCCCTTCTCCTGACAGAGGAAGCCAATCTATCAAACACCACAGGTACAGGTAGCTGAATTGTGGTGGGAATGGGCATGTTGACACGGTGTGTAATGCTGAACAATACATACCAAGGAACAGCAACAGTATTCAGGAGAGGTGATCATTCTTGCTTCTCCTCTAGTTGCCCATGGAGTGGATGCTCAAGCAGCTCACAGCAGGCAAAGAGACCAGTAGGCAGCAGTACACCTAGAAGAAGCCTAAAGGGACTTATTAACAATACCCATCAAGGCTGCAGACACAGACCAGTGAATGAAACAATTGCTATCTGAAAAATCATTAAAAACATGGTTTTTCCTAGCCTGCCTTATCACTGCAGATTTAATGACTCATTCTTCCCTAGGCAGCTGATAGCACATGTTCCAGATCTTCACACATAGTTCTCATGGGGGAAGAATCCTGCTAAATCTTTTCTTGGTTTAATATTAGATCTTCCATTATCAGTGGAGTGGGACTTCTTCTTCTTTTTTTTTTTTTTTACAAGCTGACCATAAAATTGGCTATTTGGGGAAGAAAGCCAAAAATAAAGTTATCTTATAAAAGTTTTCAATTTTACAGCTTTCTGAGGCTGAGCACATTCTCAGCATCTTCTAGTCACATGCTATGTTTATACATAAGGAATCTGGAACTCCAAAAATTGAAAGCTTTGTTCTAAGGTGCCAACAGTTCTAAGGTGCCAACTGCTAGTACAGACGTTATGTTTATGTACATCCAAAAATATATTGTCAATCTTTGTGGAAGTTGTCCAAAGATTTAAGCTTTCTTTTCTTAGTAGGAAGTACAGTGTTAAAAAAATTATTAAATTATGAAGAGAATAAATATTTTTTTAAATGAAAAAGGTAAAGAAAAAGTAGTTGTTTCAAGCAATGAAAGAAAAATGTTGTTGACCCTTGGTTTTCACATATCTAGGGCACATTTTGGAACCACTGTGAGAGAAATATGCATTGTTCAAGGAAACTAACTTTTCTCTCACCTCTGAAGGAGTCCCCCCAAAAGATTTTACTGATGCTGGCCACATTTACTATGGGATTTTCATGTCACTCTGGATACTAATCATTGGTACTCAATGGTAATTTTTATTCTTAATCTACATGAGTAGAGACTGAGATATTAAGAGTTTGCTAAGATTAAAAAGGGTTAAATATTTTCAACACAGGATGAAATATGTTGGCCACTGGATAACTGCTTTAGCTACTGAGTACAACTTTTGGTTTATATGAGTAGGGGAATTTACAAATATTTCCCTATGAAAAGAGCATTTTAAGTTCACTGAACTTAATGGATCTTCTTCAATTAGGAAATTAGATTCAAAATTATCAGCCTTTTAGAAGATATTTTTTTCCAAAAGCATATTTCCCTCTGCAGATTGTAATCCATGTTAAAGTGGTATTTCATCCAGTCAAGTAAAATAAAGTATAATATTAAGTATTATATTATGTCATACGTGTTTTAAAGTTGATAGGATAAAGAATGACAGCTTCTAATGTATTTGGCCTGCAGATAACCCCATCCCTATTTTTGTCTGTTGATACACCTGCTCCTAAACTTGGCTTCTACTATGGCTTCTAGGAATCACTCACAGGTCAAATACGGAACTCTCTAAGAAACCTTCTTTTTTGTTTGGTTCAATGACGCTGCAGTATTTGTTGGCATGCATTGTGTCCTGATAGACGGGCAAGGGTTGATTTATAAAGTGCTTTTAGAACTTTGTAAATTATAGTTCAATATATCATAGCTTTTGTTTTGTAAAACATGCAGTAGACTTAAACGTTTTTGTGATTGATAACCTAGTCACTGATTTATACATCCTGCAAACTGCTCCATAACTTCCTAAATGCCACTGGGTTAGAAAGCTTGAGGAGTAGATTGATCAATAGGTATAGAACGGTTTTTTAAGATGGGTTACTAGTTCATACCAGTAGACTTTGTTGTTGTGCCATTTTGGCTAGCTATGACTAATTCATTTCTTTTGGTGTACTGCAAATCTGACTCATTTGGATAACTCATTTATGAAACAAAAGCTATTAATTCAAAGCCATTATTTCCCATGTTTAGTCCAACACCCCCCCCCTTTATTTTAAAGAAGCAATCTATTAAGTCATGTCATACTTTGTGCATTAATTTTGGCAATATAACTCAGGACATATATAGCCATTATATATAGCAATTATAGCCAGGACATATATAGGTTTTTTAAGGTAAAATAATTCCAGGGTTTTCAGTGATTAGTATGAGCCTTTGAGTCGTCAGTTTGGGCAGAGGAATTGGGGACCTTATTGTGTTGAGCACCTACCCAGTGCCAGATTTCCTGCTAAACACTACATGTTTGAGCTCTTTAATCCCTACAGCAATACTATGAAAATACCTAAACACATGCACCATGTGTAGACTTTCACCTTTTTCTGCCCTGCCTTGTACACTGAGAGGGGCAGCATCTTCTCTTGCCTTTGGACTTCTGTTGTTTCACTGCGATGCACCAGCAAGGAGGGAAGGGCAGGGCCAGTGAGGTCCTAGCACTCCTGCCCCTCCCTCCCTGCCTGGTGGCCTTAGCTTCGGCCCTCTTCTTGCAGGCCATAGCACCTGCCGGGTGGCCTCTTCTTACAACCATTTTCTCTCTTTAGTCAGGTAACTGCTCCTTCCCCCTTGTCCTTTCAGGAACAAGGATGGTAACAGCTTCCCATTGTCACCAGCCCTTAAGTAGAGTAGTATCATGTTGTGTGTGTGTTTTTTTTTTTCTCCCCTCAATCAGTGAACATACATTTGTAAACAGCAAAATCTTCCCAAGTGATCCAATTTCTGGTACCATTTATTTCCCTCCAGGACTCTGAGTGGTACAAGTACTATCCCCAGTATCATGCTGCTAGTAACATACAGACCCAATGCAGCTAATTCTAGCATCCAAGTCCGAGTGCTCTGTGAACTTCACAATTGCCACCAGACAGTGTATATAGAAACTGGAAGGAAAGAAACGAATCGGTTATCACGGAGCTCCTTAAACGTGCTGGCTTAGTGACCTAGCTAGATGTCCCTTGTTAAGCATTTTAGGATTCAACACACTAGAAATATTATGCTGAAGAATGAAACTGTAATAACCATGCTAAGTATAATCTGGTATCTGCACAAACTCAGGAAGTTATTGATAGGCTTGACAAATATGAAGTTCTAAAGTGTGGTCGCTTTCCCTAGCCAAATCCAGGGTGGTGGCTACTGGCACTTCATATGTCAGGTTTTCAAATCCTGACCCTAAATATTAATAACATAGGAGAGGTTTTGTATTTATTAAGTGGAAATAACAGTAATGTTGGTGGGGGGAAAAGTTATGGAACTCCATATAATGTAGTAATATGCGTAAAATTCCTTCGGGGGAATGGTTCCTTTAGAACTTGATGGCATATTGAAATTTTGAAGATGTTTTCACTCTGTGTATGGTTTTATTGCTATTTTCAAAGTTAAATTAGGATATAACACAAACATTCTAAATCATCTTACAGGCATCTCAGGGAATGTTTACATAGGAACAGAGTTCTTACAATTCACATGGTAGTAGGGTAAATTCACTGGCATGGAGAGAGGAATAGATGTGGATGGAATTAGTAATGTGGCGAATTAGTAAGTGATTCCTGTAAAGAGTCTAGTTCTTTATTTAATATATCTATGTAGGGATCTTACCTGAGGTATATCCCATGTATGCTATTTGCCCCTTGATGGCACCTGATAACATATGGTTATTTGGCTATTTGGATGTATGAATCAAATGAAATATATGATCAGACATTTATTAAAAGCAAACTCAAAGGGTTGATATGGGATTATATAAAATCATGTGTGAATCTTTTGAAAATTGTAAAATACTATAGAATTTAAAGAATCTTTCATTCAATAAAAATGTTAGGAAAAGGAAACCTCAAAAGAAAAATAATTTAGGTTGTCAAGATTTATGAAAATTTGAGATTGTGAACTGGAAAAGTAAATAACACATATTTTAAGGAAACAACGGCAATTAAAATAAGGATTGTTTGTTCTACCACTGACACCATTGACATTTTCCCCTAAGGCTTCTTGGGTTTAGTTCTTGTCACTGTTTAATAACAAGACCATTTTTATTTCTGTTAGAGGCCCTGCTGGAGCATGGATGATAAGGGAAGATGGGAATCAGGAGCTGGAGCATCCTTTAAGCTCACCTCTCAGGCTGGGAAGCTGCCATTATTTTAGTCCATTGTGCTCCAGACAGGAATGCCAGAAACAGAGGAACTGAACATTTCTTCTTAGTCTGTCCAAAGATAAAATAGATTCAGCAACTTTCGATCTCTCCTAGCCGATATCCTGCAGGCATGGGTGGAATCTGGCCTAGAACTCTGAGGATCTGGGGTGCAAATACAGTGCTTGAAGAATCTATCTGAGCAGCCACCTGTGAGGAAATGGCTATGATCAATTTGTTTGTTGGTTTTCTTTCCACCAGCAGGACCCTCTCCTCTTGCTGCAGTCCAGGGCAAAGGAGTGGTATGCTCCATAGGAATGCCTTCAGAAGGACACCCCCATCACCCCGAAGTAGGCTGGGTGGACTCGTGGGACCAGCATATCAGCAACTGGAGGAATCAAGGATCCCAGACCAGGATACGATACCTTGCCAAGGGTAGGTCTTAAAAGTAATGGAATTTAGGGAGGGTGAATACTGGAGTTTTAAATGGAGTTTTTAATGTTCCTTGGGGTTTTATTCACTGATTTCCATCACTAATTGGCTATTTATGCTTGCTTCCATATTTGTTTCACAAAAGAATAACAATAAAGATTAGATACAATGCAAGTAGATATTAGATGGAAAAGAAATGTAACATTAAGAAGTATATAGATATCTAGACTATGTTTTAATGCAGTTTCTAAAATAACTGGGAATGTGTCTTTAACTTTAAAAACTAGGGATTTCTTAGGAGGACAAAAGTAGGCTTCCCTTAGTTTTGGGGGGGGGGGGAGAGGACTTAATTCTCTAATGACTATTGTAGAAAATACTATAATAAGCAGTTAGGTGATACAGATGTAGCATCTGCTCCATAGAGCATTCCTGAACGTGTCTCAGTCAATGCTGACTGCATATTGTCAAGGCACAACTAGCTGAACTCAGATCTCTAGTTTCACTCACAGTGCAGGGGTGGAAAAATGGGCTTTGGACTCAGTGGCTGTTGCCCATCCTTTCAGGGCAAAAAGTGCCCCTTCCTATGAATGGACATGGACCTGCATGGGGCTCATAGAATGGTGAGTGGAGCATAGAGTGAATTTTAGACACCAATTACCTCACTGACATAGCTATCCAACCAAATATGGCAGCCCTTATCAACCCTGACAAGCTGGATTGCTACTTGTATGAATTTGAGAAAGTTTTATCATTTAAGCTTATGTTTTCTAGTCTATAAATTGAACAAAATAGTATCAGCCTTCCTGAGGATGGTCGGACAGGTTAAAAAGAAATTACTTGTGTCTAGAGCTTGTGCCTGACACATAGTAGGCCGAGAAGGAGTACTTGTATTTATTGCCATGGGAGCTATTATAGTATTACTACTAATTTCAAGAGCAATGCAATCAGGGTTTACTTCAGAAAGTCTAAGAATCCATTCCCTCACTCAAGCCAGGTTCCTGTTGCATCCAGTTTTCTTCTCTCTCTCTGAATAAGCCAGGCTACATTTCTTTAGTCTGGGTGATTTTTCTACCCAGTCTGTAGCAAGTTGAAAGTCAAAGCAGGTTTGAGGTCCCAGATTCTTAACTTTGTCTTTCCCTCTGGGCAACATATACATGCAACAGTGCCATGTCTGACAAATCCCAGCAACAGATTTCTGTAGGAAGACTAGAAGAAAAGAAATAAATAGCCTGTGTCTCAATTTTGTAATTGTGAAGCAATTCCAATTGGACTGTAAAATATATTGGTACAGGTCTGGGGTGAGGTTTACACATTCAACATAATAGCTAAGTTGTTCAAAATATACAAGTTTCAGGAAGCAGTTTGCATCTTTGTTTGCCTTATGGCTGGAAAAGGGGCTTGCATTAGCCTATAGTTAATTATGTTTCATAATTATTTTTCTTCTTAGACCACTAATAATGTCTGTTACTTAGGTATTCCCCCTCAACCTTCTCCCCGCTGCCCTGGGATGAATGTTAGAGTGAGAATGGGTGAGGCTGAAATCAAGCTCAGAGATGTTGTGAATGGACAGAGAACCCAGTCCATGCTTTCTTTCCTCTGCTGGGCACTATCATAGCTATCGTTCCAAATGTACCAGTAAGAGGGTGCTCTGTGACAGACAGTCTTGAACCAAACATACACACATCTCCAAGAGCTCAGAGATTTCCAGGGCATGTTCAGGCACTGTTTTGCTTTTTAACTCCTTGGGGTCTTAACACTTATCCTGCCTGGTGGCGGTTTTGTTTTGGTTCAATCATCATTGGGTTTGGAATGTTCTCTTCAATTGGCTGGCCACATGCATTTTCCAATGTGATACGCATCCAGTGTTGATAAATGATGACTCTAAGTCACTGTGTGCTCAGCACAATGAATCTCAGGGAGCAACCTCATTCTCAGTTCTTGAGAACAGCTATTTCCCACTCCTGGGGGACTGACCATCTCACCGGACTGGAAATGGAATTGGTAATAGAATTTCACAGCTAAAAGCCTTCTTCAAATCTGGCCCTTGCCTGGAGGGGGAGCGAATGAATTTATAAGAGTCATCAGCCATCTGTGGCTTGTTTATCAAGCATGTGGGCGCTGTCTCCTAGTTAGACTCCCATTGTATATGATGTCTCTCCTTGGCACTAACTTCAGCTCAGCTTGAAGCCAGTGTCTGACTTGGTGAAGCCTGAGGAGGGAGTCAGGTGGAAAGGAACTTCTTTAAGAGCCTTTCCCCTGATCAGTGGCTTGGTGCCAACTACGGCTAGTGGCTCACAGAGCTCTGAAATGCACTGTGTCAGGCAAATCAAACTCATGGATTCATATACTAAACAGAAAGAGCTAGAATCACAAAAGACTGCTACCTTCAAAGTAGAAGGGATCTGAAACATACTCATCATCCATCTCACTTAAATAGCAACTTCACAAACTTACATTCAGTTATTCTTCAGGAAGTTTAGAGATGAATCCATGAAAGATAAAAGAATTTCAATGGTGAACCCAAAGATGAGATATCCCATGTAAAAGAACCATTGAATACCAGCCTTTCTGACTCAATAAACCACTAAACCAGGAAAGGAATGTGAAGAAAAATCTCAGTCATGAATGGCAATGTATAAATGTGGAATCTCTAATCATATGGCTCCAGAGGGAAAATTAGATTCCTTCAATTTAGTCTGTTCATTCTAATGCCATATGCACCAAGAACTGGGTCCTAGAGTCCTCTGGGGAAACACATATTTCTTAGCCTGACCCTTGAATTCCTGGGAATCAAACTAAATGACTAATTGTTGAAATCTTCCCTCTTTAAAAGGAGAATTTGTTCACATAGCTACAAAGGAAATGGCACATGTGATTACTTTGCTGAGGGATCATCAGAAGAAGGGCAGTCCAAACTGGTACTTCACAGTCAATGAATGATGAGCTTATGGAGAGAATGTGACAGTCATTGACTATGATAGAATGTAGAATTCTGAGTATCTTCTAATCAAGAATCACATCTAGAAATTTAACTTAAACTTCTGGAGAGTAGTGTCACCTCCTACTCAAAAGCCAGTGCTAGAACACTCGCAGCAACTCTAGGAAGAAAGGGAAGACCACCAGTGTGCCCCTACTGATTCATGCAGAGGCATCACTTCAGCAAGTCCTCAGAGCAGCCCCCCAGGTCAGCATTACAACCTGACAGTTTTAATTAATGAGAGAATTAAAGTGAGGCTTCCATGTTTGTCTAAGACTCCAGAGCATGTAATGGTGGTGGAACTTGAAATCTTTTCTGATCCAAAACGAAGTCATATTTTTGGAGAGTTCTAATAGTTTAAAGTACAGCTTCATGTTAGGGCAGCATTTTAGATTTCAGTGGTTGCCAGCATGTGATGCATACCTGGTTTGTGAGATGACGTGTAAGTCAACTGCAGTTCCTCTTTCTCATCCATCAGCTGCTCTTTAGTCACTAAGTCATGTCCAACTCTTTGTGACCCCATGGACTGTAGCCTGCCAGGCTCCTCTGTCCATGGGATTTTCCATGCAAGAATACTGGAATGGTTTGCCATTTCCTTCTCCAGGGTCTCTTCCTGACCCAGGGAAGGAACCCAGGTCTCCTGCATTGGCAGGAGGATCCTTTACCACTGAGCCACCCAGGGCAGCCCTCAGGCATATTGGAAGGCAGCTCCAAGTCTGGCTTGAATTGCCTTTGATTACTCCTTAGTCATGTCACACTGTGGACTTGTTAAAGTGTCGGTTGGCTAAATTCTATAAGATATTTACATCTTTAGTCATAATTTTTACAAATTTGTTTAGATCCAGGTATTAAGGATTGGCATCTATCACCACTACTTTTCAACCTGTTAGATTCTACTCATGGATATACTCTGATGATATCCATGTGAAAGATGATTTTATCCTAATAAAATTTCTTGGCCCTGTGCCATTGGTGAATCTGACAGCAGACCTTCTCTACCTTCATACACATTAATGGTGCTAAGAAAAGAAAACACAGAAGTCTTAAAGTTGGCACCTTCCTTTTTGTTGAAATTGATTCATTGATCAGAAACTTTATGTTCAGATTTTCAGTCATATAACACTAAGGAGAAAGGAGTGAGATCCCCTAGGGAATTTCCTTCTATGTGCCTATATAGTTTGTGCAGGTAAAGATTTTACATCCCAAAAAAGGTTGGGATGCACCTTGAGATGCCCACTCGTTTAAGGCCTTGATAGTAACAAAATAAGACAACATAGGTTTAACTGCTTCCTCTGCTGCTTACCAAGAGTGTAATTTGGGGCAAGTCATTTGGGTATTTCTTAGTACAGTTTTTTCATCCATCATATGGCAATAATAATAAACCACACAGTGTTATAAATCAATAAAGTGAATAGAGGTGAAAGTGCCTTTTGAAAGCTCTGTGTGATTGTTAGCTCTTGTTGTGTTAACTAGGATATTAAGAGAGTGTTTATCTTGAAGGTCTGTTCATGTAGTCCTGTGTCCATTCCATCAAAATTTATTGATTGCCAACTCCATGTTAGGCACAGTGAGAGAGGATGGAACTGCAACCTAAAGCCGTTCCTCATCTTTTTGTGCTGTCTGGCAGAAAGACAGATCTCTAAATTGCTCCTATCTTGTCTTTACAATAAAGGCTTCTATTTAGTATGCAACACATTTCATTGTAATTATTCTTTCTGTGTATAAACATGATTTTTATTTACATTATAATGTAAGACAAGGGGAATGAGATTTATTATACTGAGGGTGAATATGTTTAGATTATGCTTAAATTTTAATTTAAGGTTAAAATTAAGTAAAAATAATTGAGAAATAGGATAAATACTACTGTTCATTTCTGTGAATCTACCGTATCTCGGCTCCAATCTTTGACTTTAGAGAGTTCAGAAGCAATGGAAAATTCACCAGCTCTGAACAACCAAGAAGGGGGCCAGCTAGATTCTGGCATATTAAATGACTTGGAATGTCATGATGGCATTCTGGACAAGTCATTGTCATGCACCCATGAACTACCTTACTTGGCTCCAGAAACCATATGAGGAACATTACTAGCTTGACTGAGGCCCTGTGGAACTTCCTGCATGTTCTTCTTGGGCAGACAGAGGAATTGTATGCCTCTCATCCCATCTTTTAGGCTCTATAGACTGGCAGTGAGGGAGTTCCTATAGAACAGAGTGCCAATGGAAATTGGACTTGGTCTCCCTAAAGTCAGTGTGAAGCAGAGACACTTAGGACTGTAGCATTTTGATGCTGAAGAGTGGGCTTCCTGATTGCCTCCACCTACAGTGGCCACAAGGAGTCTACTGGACTTAACCAGGGCTGAGAGGGTGGTCAGGTTGATGGAGTGGAGTAATGCCGTTATGGGTTTCCTGTTTGTCACTATGGAAGGGCCACACTCTCACCTGCTCAATCCCCATTTACTTTGTATTCTAGGATAGAGGTCAGGAAGACTATATCCCACCTGCCTCTACAGCTGTGGTGTGTTGAAAGATCCCTGGACTTAAAGTAAGAAGATCTGGGTTTGAGTCTCAGTCTGTCACTTATTTTCTGTGTGACCTTGGGCAAGTCACTTCACCTATCTGAGCTTCAGTTTACTTCTCTGTTTAACTGGGAACATAGTATCCGTCTCATGGGGTTGCTGTGAGAAGTCAGTGAGATGGTGCATGTGGAAAGTGCTTTGTTGACTGAATATTGTGGGGCAGGTAGCAGAATATGTTACACTTTGTTCCTTTTTCAGGTACTCAGCCAATGGTTTAACAGCCCAACAAAATGCATCAATAAATATGCAACTGCCTTCAAGAGAGACAAACTCCTATTTTAATAGTTTGGAGCAAAAGGACCTGATGGGATATTCATCCCCAAGGGCCAGTTCCGTGCCCATCATCCCTTCAGTGGGTCTAGAGGAAACCTGCATGCAAATGCCAGGGATTTCTGAAGTCAAAAGCATCAAATGGTGCAAAAACTCCTACTCTGCTGATATTGTCAATGTGAGTATTCCAGTCAGCGATTGTCTTATAGCAGAACAACAAGAAGTGAAAATATTGCTAGAAACTGTCCAGGAGCAGATTCGAATTCTGACTGATGCCAGGCGGTCAGAAGACTACGAACTGGCCAGCGTAGAGACCGAGGACAGTGCAAGTGAAAACACAGCCTTTCTTCCCCTGAGTCCCACAGCCAAATCAGAACGAGAGGCACAATTTGTCTTAAGAAATGAAATACAAAGAGACCCTGCATTGACCAAGTGACTCGAGATGTAGAAATCTGTGCATTCTATGCTTTGCTCAACAGGAAAGAGAGGAGATTAAATACAAATTATTTATATGCATTAATTTAAGAGCATCTACTTAGAAGAAACCAAATAGTCTATCGCCCTCATATCATAGTGTTTTTTAACAAAATATTTTTTTAAAGGGAAAGAAACGTTTCAGGAGGGATAAAGCTTACAACTAAAGCTTTTGGGTAGAATTCTGAATACAATTTCAGTTAGTCCCAACACTGTCCTCTTTGGCTCTTAGTAGATGTGAGCAATTCAGACCCTCAGCCCCACAGCGCCAGTGGCCTCATAAAAAGTGCTTGCAGTTACCCAGTTTCAGAGAGAAGAGATGTATGCTAAGGGCGGACGTGCCAGTGAGCAGGTGGCCCTTGCCATGTGGCTTGCCAATCCCAAACCCTAAATCTCTATTCACTCGACAGCCTCATCACAGGTTATGTCATGTCAACCAATGTAATGTTTTCTACTTACTTTTTGAAGAATGGCACAAAGACTCTGGAAGGAGAGGACCAGAAGATAGAGGGCATCACGGGGCAATCTTAGCCACTCTTATGTGCCAGCTTCCTCCAAAATTTGAAGGCACAGAATTTCAGAGGGAGGTAGGAAATTACTATAGAAAAAGAGACAAAAACATCACAAATGTCGTGTCACTAAAATCATGCTAATAGAAATGTTTTTCTTTGAGATTGTTTTAGGGGGCTCCAAAGGAGCATTTCTCAGTGTGTGTGCCTGTGTGTGTGTGTGTGTGTGTGTGTATGTGGGGGCCTGCTCACTCGAGCACCGGTATGCTGTATGCACATATGTTCATTGTGCGTATGTGTGTGCATGTGTGTGTGTATTCAGCTTGCTAAAAATTTGTTGAAACATCAGGGAATCTAATATTCAGAAGAAAAAAAATTTCCCTCGTAGATCTGTTCACTTTAAATTTTTTCCATTAAGTAGAAAGTTCAGTTAGTAAATCAAGGTCACTTGCATGGTGGGGTCCTACAAAACTCTTGACAATGTCTAGACCATTTTCTGATGTGAATCTTTTTGAGAGAAACAACTATTGGCTCATTAATGATATCAGTATCACAAGGCAAGTAGGGGATGTGTACCTATTCTGAGTCATGCATACTTAAATTATTTATACAAGCCAATGATCAAATTGATGGTTATCCTTTGCTTTCTCATCATCCTCATTACTATTTATTTTATAGCGAGTCTGCCATGTGTGGACCAAGACATTGGCTTCTGTGGTTAATATGGAAAGAATAAATTGTTGAAGTCACAAAGCCCAGCCTATTCAGTTCACAGGAAGTCCCCCAAAGAACAGTAAATTGTGCTGTATGTTCATTTGGAATAAAGCAATATTTTTACCACTGCTAAGGTGAACTGAAACTTCTCCTGAAGATTTGTCTGTTTTATTTACCCTTCTTTTCATGGGGCAACCAAGGAAATTAGTGTTCACATAACCAGTCTTTTTCCAATTATCGATGGTGTTGAGTTGTTATGTTTACACTGTTTTAAATAAAAAGGCACAGTATTTGAAAGTATACAAAAGATTTCTTTTACTGAAGTTTGGGAAAACTTTGAGTAAAATTTCTTTGTGGAAGATGCCCATTCCCTTGAAAAGGAATGTAACTCTTTCTGAATCAAATATTGAATATATACAATTCTTATTTAAGATTAAGCTGTTTCTGCTTAAAATACATTGCAAATTGCTCTTTGAGAATATTCTTTGATAATAGACATAATGTCATACAGGGAAAATAACATTGTGTTCTTAACACTGTTTAGTGGAAACTCAAGTCTCAAATGTTGAAAACATTTTGGTAGAAACACATTTTATATTTAACAAAATGCTTTGTGGTATTCATTAATTGTTTATTTTGAATATAGAGGTAATACTGTTAGACTCAAAAGATTATTATACATTTTTACTATCTCAATTATCTAAATTCTCATTTAGAAATAATCTTTGGGAAAATTTTGAGAAAGATGGTCTTAATTAACAGGTATATTAAAACCCCATGATTTGCATACCTAATATGTTACTATATTTAAATTTTTCACAATTATCAAACATTGATTGGAAGTCCTCTCAAGTCTGTTGAAGTCAAGCTTGTCTTGGGTTTTTCACTAAAATGTTACCTGTTGCATATCTAAATGAATTCATACAGATTCTACCTAATTAGGAGGTTGTATGTTCTGTATGAAGTTAATATATCATTTACTATAAGAAGATCAAAGGTTGTCAATCAAACAAGTCCTAATCCAACCCTTATTTAGTTAAAGTAGGACCATATATTCTGTGATTATAAAGAGCCTCGTGCATTCTAAAGGATATGAACATCAGGCATGTCCACCAGCAGCCCAATGTAAAGTATAGAGATAGTTATGTCAAAATTGATGGTGAAGACAGAAATCTTCCATAAAGAGCAATTATTAAATGACCACTGAAAGTGACCATTATCTCCTTTTGGAATATGAAACTCTCCTATGAAAAGCGTTCAGACTCAAAAAGCACGTCTTTGGGCACCAGCAGACAAGTGCTGATAAGCATCAAGATTCTCAAAGCTGATCTAATGCGGCGGACTCCTGAAGACACTGGCACCTTGTCTTTCAAGCTCACATGCCTACACGGAAGTGTTTATTTCTACAAGACACTTTTGATTTTGCCTCATTTTCCCTGCATTTGTTATGAGGGTAGATATATGGAGATTTGGTAATTGAGTAAGTTGCAATTCATTATTTGTTGAGAATGACTGTCACTCATTACTTTTTCACTCTGAATCATTTCCTAATATCTTATTTTATATAAAGTGTATGTTATTCTGATTTGCCAGTGACTTCTATAGAATGCTGTTGTTTAAAATATATGAACAATTTTATGCTAATGAGAAATAGTGGAAATTATGTTGGAGAATTGGCATCTAAATTTTCTCTGATTTTCTTGTGTACATTAAGTGTTCTATGGTTTACACTCTTGTCCAATATCTACCTTGCTATGGGTGAAGGACTAAATATTTGTAGATTGATAAAATCCCCAATGATTTACATTATCCCCAAGTAGCAATAGCCAGGCCCTCTAGAGCAGAAATGGTGCAGTTTTTCAGGACTCCACAATGAACTTGTTTTGATCATAACATAGCAGACCTACCAAACAGAAGGGCCAGGCAGATTTCCAGAGAATGACCGCTGGCTTCTGGACTGACTGACAGGTACGACTTGAGTGGGGCTTCTGAGGCTTTCAGTAACCAGCTGTCCACCAGAATATACTTGATGCACGCAGCAGTCACTCACACTTACCTTGCAGTATGGTGCTACAGGAAACCATGACTCCCCGAGTAAGGGCGGGGGGAAATGGTGATTCCTCTAATTCCAACCCTGTAAACCAGAAAATATTTCCCTTAGACAAGTGCTATGAAACATTTCCCAACTGAGTACATAGTATACCTAGGAACACAGCAGGAGGGGTGGGGTTTTTATTTGAGCTTTTGGTATCCAGGAAACATTTTATATATAAAAAATACTTTTTAAATTATTATTCAATTGTATAGATTCAGTATAGTGTTATTAAATGCTGGCATGTCTCTACTATGTTTGTATTTTAGTCTACACAAATTCAGTCTTCATCCAAGAAAGACCAGCACAATGTTTCTGAGCTGTTCTCAATTTTAAATGCATCCCAATGTCATGGGAAATGAGGCCTTTAAATAAGCTTTATCTCTTCCTCTTTTATTCTTTCTTTCCCTTTTAAAGAAATAGTGAGGGTAAAAGAAGAAATTCATTACTTAAGATCAACATTGTTCTCTTATAATAATGTTTCCTACTGTGACACACATACATATATAAGCATATATGTATGTATAAAATATACATGTATTACATTTAGGTGTTTGGTTATTTTGGTAGCTTTATTTTTGTTTCCTTTGACAAACATTAAAGTGATTGCCTCATGGAAGGCCAATGAAATAAAAACCTTTGGAAATCAGCTAACTTGGCAATGTTTAGGTAATACAGGCATTTTCTGGTTCTTCCTCTTAAAGCAGAAATTTCCTTGAGTTGGAAAGAATTCAAAAGACCCTGGAGTAAAATGTCTGCTAGATTATCTCTTAGAAATGAAGAATAAACTATGGGTATATATGATTGCTTTCCCTATAATGTGTAAGCTCAAATATATTTTTTACAATTTTAACTATTTAGTTCTCTCAAAGGTGCCTAAACAGGCGTCTTTGGTATCTAGTACCCACTGTACTCCAGTGAAGAGTTGTGGTGAGGGCAGAATGGTGGTGGGGAAGCTACGTGTTAATGCTGATTACCCAGTGAAGACACTAGTAGAGATGACCAGACCGAGACATACTTGGCTCCTAGTACTTTAATAACTTTGTGTCATAAAAACCTGTATTGACTGCATGTGTATTGTTGCCTATGAAAGAATTAATGGTGTGATAGCAAATAATTCTTATCGTTGAAAATGAATTAGAAAATCTTTATGTTGGAAGATGACATTGTGAAAGCTTCTACTTTATGTATACATAATGGTAGCTCCATGATCCCATCTTCAAATGAGAAGGATGATCTAGTTCATCTTTAATTTCCAACTGGATGGAATGTTATGCAGTCATTCCAACTCAGACATTACGTTATTTGTCATCTAGTAACACAACTGTTACCATTTGAGCTATCCGGATTGGGAAGATCCCCTAGAAAACCCACTCCAGTATTCGGGCCTGGAGAATTCTGTGGACTGTACAGTCCGTAATGTCACAAGGAGGTGGACACGACTGAACGACTTTCACAATACCACCCTTTGGAGAGATCATGGCAGTGAGACTCCAAAATTATTGGAATCTGTATATCAACTTGTAAATAAGACATTTATAATGTTCCATTTAATTTCCATGGAGAAATAGAATCTCTTGTGATTGTTTTTAAAGTAAATTTGTATAAGCCAAGTAATAAAGAAGAAGGGATGGCCAAGTGAAAGTTGTTCAGTCGTGACTTTCAAAGCCTGAACATCAAAATTTGCCTCAGATTTTTAAGTCCAAATTTGCTGCAGATTTTTTTTTTAAAGAAACTGTAACTGTGAACCTTTATTGAAGCCAGAGCAAAGGGTTCTACCGAGAAGGCGTGAGACCTTGAAGCTGTTCTCCTCTCACAGAAGCTGTGACACACACTCTTTGGATACACAAGGTATTTGCTGATATTTTTAATTATTTGCATCTCAAACTTCTTAACATAAACTCTCCAATTAATAGTGAATAAATTCTCTGGAGAATTTCAGAGAGTTTATGTTCACATTATAGTTAGAAATAATCCTGTCTTTGGGGGACACAATAGAACATAAAAATGCAGAGGTTTACATACATAATATTGGTTGTAGCCACTGTTTGTGACAAATCAGTCTCTATTTCCTCTTCCAACAGCAACCTGAGTAGCATCAATTTTTCCATCTATAATTGTATCTTTTCATTGATATCTCAACATCTGAATTCCTAAGTATTTTATAAAACAATACAGAATTTTGAAAACTTGAAACAAAAAAAAATCTCTTTTTAAACTGTGTTGGTTTTTAAAGTTATACAGATTCCATGTAGTTGTCTACAAAATTGAAGAAGAAGGGGGAAAGTCCACCATTTTGTAACTTGTTTCTTAATGTATTTAAAGGTAATCTCTTAAACCCCTCACATAGCCTTGATACGTTTTACATTGACACTTTTCTTTCTGAAATAAATGCAAGGGCTTAAATAATCACACATACACAGCACAGTACACATAGTGTGTTAAAACTCAGTTTTATACCCCTTTTCCTTAGATTTGTTTCCTTCATAAGTCACCCAAGTATGTGAAACTACAAACTCCCGTGACAGGGAAGACCTTGAACTCAGATGTCTTTTCAAGGAAATGCTTACAGCAAGAAAATAGTGATTATCTTTTAAGGTTTGTTCTATACAACCTGCTTTTGAATTTTGTCTTTACCAATAAAAGTCTAGAGAATAGACACATTTGTTCAAGTTGAAAGAAATAGAGCATGGAAAACTTACCTTATAATCACTATACATTTTCCAGTAGCCAATGTATTATATTTTAAAGGTAATTAAAAGGAAATTACTTGGCTCTTTCTTACTTTTTCAAGGATATGATTGTATACATTAAATCTAAATAAAAAATGAATTCCCTTCTTCTTAATATTTGACCAATCATATTTTAAAGAATGAAAGTCACACAGAGAATACATGCAAAATGTTTAGCAGAATATTTTTTACTTGTTTAAAACAAATTTACCAAAACTGATCTTTTTTTGTGCCTGTGATAATAATTTTGTTTCAAGGAGCACATATGTATGCGTCTCCTTTGACTTTTTCCAAGAAAACATTTCAGAATGATGTCTACCGCTGTGAGGGATATGAAGGCTATGGGAAATAATGTGAGCTGTATGTCCCTTGACATCCTAGTAAAGTTCCATTTTACCTGCACTTTGTTTCCAGGGAGATAAATCATACTGCTTATTAAAAATGAAGACATGAATTTAATAGTCAATTTAATAATAATCTTTGACTTCACGTAAGTTTTCATCTGTGGAGGAAAGACTACCATTTCCCTGTTGTCCCTTTTCAATAGCCTTTGATGGCACTGGACACTTAGATTCCCTTAGGTTAGATTCTTACTGCATGTTCTTCTTATCTCACTTTTCTTTTACTAAACGGAATTTTTCAGCTAAAATGAGAGACTGATGTGATTTTGTAGAAAAAATACAGCTTTGTTCTTTTGTGTTGTGTTATTAGGGGGAGTAAACTAGGAACATTTCAAATGTGATAATAAGGTTCATGACTTTAACCAATATCTTTTCATATAAACACATACCCAGGGCCCTTAAATTTTCCTAATATTGTTAACAAAATTTTCAACCTACTTGTTTTTTTACAACAGTATTTTCCATTTTTTTAAGGGAGAAAGACAAAATCACCCATTCCATAAAAGAACAGAACAATAAGTGAAACAAAATAATCATGCTTTAAACAACTGACCAAGATAGAAACCAATAACAATATTTGCAAAGGTTTCAAATAAATCAAATCTAAGGTTAAAATAATGCAGAGAAATATTGGTCAAATAGTTTGCCTCAAAAGTTTTTTTCATAATTCTTCCATAAATGGACTCTTCTTTGCATAATAACATTTAATGTTTTACAACTTTTCTTGGGCATTAATTATACCCATTTAGTATATTCCCTTGTAGCTCAGATGGTAAAGAATCTGCCTGCAATGTGGGAGACTGGAGTTCGATCCCTGGGTTGGGAAAATCCCCTGGAGAAGGAAACGGCAACCCACTCCAGTACTCTTGCCTGGAGAATCCCCATGGACAGAGGAGCCTGGTGGGCTACAGTCAATGGGGAGCTACAATCTATGGGGGTCCCAAAGAGTTGGACACAACTGAGCGACTAACAGTTTCACTTTTAGCATATTTAAATGTTTGCATATATATTTAAAAGTGAACATATAAATATACTGATATGTCCACTTTGCTATTTCTTCTAACACAAAGCTTATGAAAATTTGCACACAAATCAGATGGAAAATAAATGGGCAGAATTATAAAAAGGAGTTATTATCTATTAACCTCTCCTTATTTTCCATGAATACCCATTGACATCTTTCACAGAATGCTCCTGCATTTTAAGCTAAACATAGAGGAAGCTACTGAATCAGATACAGAGGCAGATGCAGACATTTTGAAAATTAAAATGTCTGATGCATATATAAAGAGTTGTGGTCTTCCATGGATCCAAGTAAACCTGAAAAGTACTGTATAGCACAGAGTGTGAGAAAGGGCAAATTATTTCTATTTTTTAAAAAAGTAATTTGTCCTGCAGTATCCATGCCTTCCAGCTAAAAAAACTGAATAAGCATCACTGGGTGTCTTTTCACCAGTGAAAAAGAAGAGCCAGGCACATGACACCACAAACATTTATACAACAGAAAGATTTAACTAATAAATTTATCTTTGCTTTGCTTTTCTATCTTACTTTAAAAATAATGTTATTGCACTTGTGAAAAATAAGGAAATAATATGGCATGGATTCAACTATGCTAAGACCAAAATTAGTAGTGTCTTTACATATTTTTTTCTCATTTTCTATATATAAATGTATATTTCACAGATTTATTTTCCTACTATCATTTATTATAACTTAAAAATAGTATATCATACTAAACCATGGTAATTCATTGTAAACATTTAAAGCCTACAGGAATTCTAATTTGTCCTATTAGGACTTATTTAGACATTCTGTTACTATATGATATTTAAATTGCTCCATTCATTCACTATCATAAGTAATTCTATCATTAATATTAAAATATATATTATACTTCCTTCCTTTTGAAAGTAAACTGTAGGTCCATAACAAGTGCCATAGGTCTGTATATACTCAAAATTGTAAGTAATGCTTGTCCATAGGTTAGTATGTGCATTTTTTCATAGGAGAAGAAGGTCTATAACTAAAAACTTTGTAAGACTAGTAAGGATATTTGTGAACTTGACTGGTTAAGAATAATTTTTTTGGTTACACATTATAAGAAATTGTATGGCTAGGTCAATGAGTATGACTTTTTTTTGCTGTTTTTTACTTTTTTTTTTCAGAGCAGCTTTAGGTTCACAGCAAAACTGAGATGAAGGTACAGAGATTTCCCATATACCTCCTGCCCCCGCAAATTCATAGCTTTTCCCTTCATCAACACCCCACCAGAGCAGTACATTGCTTACAAGAGGAGAACCTACATGCACACATCCCAGGCACCCAGTCTTCATAGTTTACATTATGGTTCACTCTTGGTATTGTACATTCTATGGGTTTCAACAAATGTATAATGACATGTATTCACTATCTGGTTCAGTGGGTAAAGAATCTGCCTGCAATGCAGGAGACACAGGAGATGAGGGTTTGATCCCTGGGTCAGGAAGATCACCTAGAGAAGAAAATGACAACCTACTCCAGTATTCTTGCCTGAAAAATCCATGGACTGAAGGGCCTGGTAGGCTACAGTCCAAAGGATGGCAAAAAGTCAAACACACACATTCACTATCATCATATTTATTATACAGATTTCACTGAAAATCCTCTGTTCTATACCTATTCATTCCTCCCTCCTCTCCCACTCCTAAGCAACCACTGATGTTTTTACTATCACCATGGTTCTACCTTTTAGTATGGCCACTTTGCAAATTTATTTTAGACGTTACTCAGTTGATTCCTGGAAGTGGTTATTATTGGGTTGGCGAAAATGTAAGATGGAACAAACAGAAAACCCCAATGAACTTTTTGGCCAACCCAATATATACAGTTTTAACATCACTTGAATTTTTATTTTCTTATTTGATCTATCAATATAATTGTAATTGGTTTAGATCTGATAAGAAATTAATCATTTTAATGAAGTTTAATTTTAACTTTTTATTAGAAAAATTGTTACATGCTCACACATAAAATCGATAAGAAGAAAGAAATACCACAGGAGGTAGCCACTATTAATATTTGATTATATTTCCTTCCAGTATTTTTAATTGAATATATACATTCCATATGTCATTTTAAAAGTTGAAGGCATCTAATATTTAAAATATTTTGTCCTGATTTATTGATTTCACATATGGTCTCTAATAACTTCCTCAGTTTATAAAGTCTCTTTACACATGACATTTTTAATGGTTATACAAGCCATTATATGGATGAAACATGTTCATATGTTCAAAAAGATTTTAAAATATTTATCATGTGTATATTATTTAATTGAGTTTCAAATGTTTAGCTACCTTTGACTTGTGTCAGTGTTTCAATATTATACATACTCATATATGCATTAACAACTTTTTGGCATTAGCATATATCTATGTATAGATAGAGATACTGAGTTCTCTCACAGAATTAGTTCTATTTTTTGTAGCAGCCTCCTTGGTGGATTTTAACTATCAAAATCATAATATTTTGCTAATTAAACAGCTGGATAAAAAGACATAAGCCCTAGAGAAAACTCTATATAGGTGACTATATTCATATCTCCCAATCCTCCACACTCAAAAAAGTGAGTGTTAATGGAGATGATTTAAAAACTGCCAACCTGGGAAGAGTGACATAAAATAAAAGCAGACCATTATAAAGAATTGAGAATATGCCTGGCACTAGGTTTCTTACATATATTAACTTATTTAGTCTTCATAATAGCCCTGTGAAGTAGATATGAGTACGACCCCCATTTTAAAGATGAGGAAACAAAGGCACAGAGATGTTAAGAAACTTACCCAAGGGTTCCCAGATAACAAATTATATGGGGCTGGATTTCAAACCAGGGTTCTTAAAGAGTTACCTTTCATTTCCTAAACCTCTATCATCATATTCCTTGAAGAGTTTCTGATAATCATAATCCAAGTGTCCAAGATAGGGTAGACTCTCCAAACCTAAATGAGGATGATCCTGACTCTAATTGACCAACCCAGATGGACTATAACTAGTGCTAGAAATGAGGACAAAGCATAGAACTAATGAATGGAAGCTTCACCCAATTTTGTGCATTGTTTGAAATTCTCATATATGAAGTGCAGTGATCAGATATTTAGTAAAATTGCTATTTCTCATCCTAAGTATATCTCATCCCAAATATTCCTGTTAGTGCCAGGAAAGAGGCCAGAAGGACCATACACCTTGCCATGGCCATGCCCACTCTATTCATCAAGTGAAGAATGTGTACAAAATGGTGATTCTCAGGTCATCTGCTTCAACAAAGCAAGAGTTAGTGTGTGGCAGCACTGTCCTGTCCATCCACTTCAAGGCACCACATCATGGAAATATCATTATAAATGTGTTTATGTTTGCCTACCAGACACTTTATGCAATTCAGGATACAATGTGACACCAAGATAAGGGAAGTCCCAATTTGGGTGTCTCCCTCTGCTAAATCCAGATCCAGTGGCTGCTGAAGCCAAGGGGCTTAAGGTAGAGTATATGTGGTTAACAGAAAAAACAGAAGCATTCATTCAGTCTCCCTCACACACCAACCATTATTGGGCAGACATACGCCTGAGAGGAACCTCTATATGGCCAATGCAGAGAAATCACAAATATCTCAACAGGAGCATTGTGAAGCAGTTTGTGGGGAAAAACAACAGCCAAACATATAGCTTTTAATAGGCTGAGGTCATGACTGTCTTCAAAATGAGATTTGGTCTACTGTTACACCTAGAAAGTATCCAAATGATAAGAAAATTTACAGTTAGAAATGAGATAAAAGACTAAGGGTAATGGCTGAGAGTCAATAAAAGAGAAAACACATTATAAAGAAAGTCAAGAAAAAAAAGTTGTTTAAAAAAATAGTACAGAACTGAAAAATGTAAGAATTATTAAACAGGAAAACATCAATGTAAAAACACTACTGGAATAAAAAAAAACACAAAAAGCCACTTTCCTGCTCTTTCTAAGATAATTTTTTTTAAAGCTTTAGAACAAATTAACAGTTGGAAAGTAACACTTTTAAATGTTAACAAAAAGTGAACAAAAATAATTCTACTCTTCTAAATAAGAAGCGCCAAAGAGGAAATAAAAGTTTCAGTGAAGGAAAATTTAGAATATAGAAAGAAAGACATAAAAAGTATTTAAAACCAGCCAAAGCTGGACTCAGTGGTATCTGCAGAACCTTAGATGAGTTCAACATTAAACAAGAAAGATGTATTTTAAATTAAGAATTCAACTGAGAAAATTAGAAAACAAAAAAAGGTACATTTTAAAATAAAAAGTTTTCCATAAATGTTTGGATCACAAAATCTTTTCCTCTCCCTAAGTACATTTAACCTCTCATTAATGTTTGGCAGAACTGTCTTTGGGAAACTGCTGTTTTCAATGTCACTTATAAATACATATGCAAAAAAAAATCCAAATAAAATGCTTGCAAATGGATTATATTCATATAATAAAAATTACCATAATGGCATAAGGTTTATTTCAGCAATTTAAATTTATTTTAATATCATCATATTTAGTAATCATGATAAAAAATCATAGAAAAGAAATCATATATGACTCAGTTTATATTCCTGAAAAAACTTTTTTTAATTAAGGGGAAGAACTTCCTTAATAATGAAAAATCAATGGTCAGTATTAGACACACCAATTAAACATTAGATTCATCTTCCTTGAAAAACAAGGTCACTCTTTCACTATTATTACTATTAACTGAACTGACATAGATAAACATTATCTAGCAATAAGAAAATAAAATAGATATAAATATGGCAAAGGAACATCACAAGAATCAGAAAAAATTTCAAGAATCAACAGAATGATACTATAAGCCAGTTCAGTTACAAGCCTATAAACAGAATATATGGCTAGGAAAAATAAGCTAAAGACCAATGTGCAATATTAATGTAAATATACATTACCTTGAAATAAATCTAAGGGAACTACCAAATAAAATAGTGTTAATGAATATATAAATAAAATGGGAATATAATTTTTCTCTTCATGGAAAAACTCCATTGTTTAAACTTCTCAAGAATAACTAGTTTCATTTATAAATATAATGCAATCGAATAAAAAACATAGCAGGAATATTTTGAAGAATACAAGAATGACAATAGCCCAAAGCAGTTTGGAAAAATAAACTATATGGAAAGAATAGGGCCAGTTTATTATAAAAGCAAAGATGTTATAATGGTATAATTATTAAACCTATTGTATTTATGCAGATATAGAGAGAAGAGAAACATAATCAACAGCTCAGAAACAAACTCATAAATTTAAAAAAGTGAATAGAAATGAAGGACATTTTACATTATAAGTTCACTTTGTTGAAGAAGTGTTGCTAGAAAATTGGCTAATTTAAAAAAGGGAAATATAGATTCTTACCTCATACAACATACTATAATAAAATACTGATGAAATAAAGAGTTACATGTAATAGATAAAACCATGAAAGACCTACAAGAAATGTAGTTGGCCAAGAATTTTCCGGAATGAAAGCGAAGAGGAAACCCCAAATCAGATTATATATACAGAATAAAATTTTAAACGGATATTTATAAAAATATAAAGTATATGGTGAAATTAGAATAGTACTTATGGTATATGTTACGAAAGTTTAAATAAAGAGCTCTTAAAAGAAGAAAACACCCAAATATTAACTGATTATTTCAACAAATCTTAACTGCATGTCTACCTTTTACTAGATAGTGTTCTAGAAGGTAGCAGTGAATAAAATGACAAAATGTGATCCTTCAATGAGGACAAAATAAAATGGAAATAAGAGCTAATGGACAGAACATGAATATCTGCATAACCGTCCACCCACCCACACACACACAGACAGAAAGAATGGCAGTGTGTATGTGGTAGCTTTATGGCTGAAATATTTCATAATAGAAATTATATACAGATAATTATTTGAGGGTTTATATATAAGAATGTTTACTAGAGCCTTTATTTAAAATAGGAAATAATTAAGTCAAATGGTCAAACAAATCATGATATATATAATGATGAAATTCTATTAAATCCTATAAAGTTGACATACTCTCAGATATTTTTCCCAGTATTACAGTGAATTAGGTTATTGGATGAAACTGAATTATAATTTTATAAGAAATAATAAATTTATATACCCAGTGTTTCTTCCTATATTTTTCCTACATATATGCATACATAATGACTATAACAAAAATAAAAGCAATTGAAAGATAGTCCAAAATGCAGCTATGGAGAATGCTTAATTAATTATAATAGTAAATGGACAATATTGAATTGTTAAATACTGTGCTTTCAGAGAATATTGATTGCTTTGTAAAATGTCCTCAATATAAGTTATTGGAAGGAAATATTAAAATATTAAGAATGGTTATATCTGTGTGATAAGATGTTGAGAATTTTATATAATTTTCAACATGGTCTATTTTGTTGTAATGGATAATGTTTTACTTTTATATTCAGAAGATGTTAAAAATAAGCTTTCAACAGTCTAATTTATGAAACCCAATTTAGTATTTTGTAAAAAGTAACGACTTTGCCTCCTATCCTTACAGTCCTAATTAGTACATTGTTTTATGGTGTTTTCTTTGACTGGATTTGCCTTTTAGTTTTTGGCATGCCGCTTTGGTTTGATTAACTGGGGCTTCTGTTCTGCTTCTCTGCATCACAATTGAGTGTTTATTGTGGAGGAGGCAAAAATAAGCAGGACAATATTATTATATTCTCCCCCCAGGCTTCCTATTTTCCAGAGATTAGACGTATTTGCTCAACAGCACCAAGTCACTGTAACAATTTCTCTCTCATTTCCCTTAAACCTGGGGGCAAATGGCAACTTCCTTGTCTCTCACTTTCCATCTCAGGAAGCGGATGCATATTTTTCCGTTATTTAAAACTTGACAGATAGCTCCCAGCATCAAATCATCCATGAAAACTGTTGGACTCTGGCAGAGAAAGAGCAGTGTAAGCTTTCAATACTCTGTAACAGTTGCTCAGAATGGATTTAGGTTGGTTCAAAGATTTCTTTAAAATCATAGGTAATACTGAGCTGGTTTGCAGAATTTTATTTGTCATTAATAAAATGACATTAATAATTACTGTTCCTCAGAGCAAAGGTAAAATGTGTATTTATGTCCTTTGATAACATGATGTCTGATTACAGAGAAAGCAAAGAGGGAGTCAATCATTAAGCAACAGAGCCCATGTAACATGAGAGAGAAAACCTGTCCTGCCAACTACGGTGTTTTCTCCGTGGTGAGGAAGAACACTGCCTCATCCTGTGAGTCCACTCACTTTCCCCTTGAAAACAGTGGTGACCGAGTCTTTCCTTCATAGAGACTGGGTGGACGGAGCAGGTGAGATAATTCTCCACACAGACGTCCCCCACATGTACACACATTCATGTGTTTTCAACCTCCTTTCCAGCTCTCCATTCTTAGACATCTATTAAGTGCTTACTGGGCTTCCCAGGTGGCCCTACTGGTAAAGAAACCACCTGCTAATGCAGGAGATGGAAAGAGGCGAGTTTGATCTCTGGGTTAGAAGATCCTCTGGAGGCGGGCATGGCAACCTGCTTCAGTATTCTTGCCTGGAGAATCCCCATGGATAGAGGAGCCTGGCGGGCTACAGCCCATAGGGTCACAAAGAGTCAGACACGACTGAAGCGACTCGGCATGCCCAAATGCTGACTCTGTGTGAAAGAGTTCTAAAGCAGGACACACAGCGGCAAACCAGACAAGGTTCTTACATTTCTTGAGCTAGAGTTCTGTGAAGACAGACAACAAATAAGGAATTAAATAATCTAAACTCAGCTTGTGGTTTAAAAACCTAAGGGACTAAGGAGTGGATGAGTGGGAAAGGAGGGGAGGGAGATATTTTAGATTGGGTAACTGGAAAAACACCTTTGAGACGATTCTGCATGTATCCAAATAGAACTGAGTACTGAAAAGGAGTCACCCAAAGACCTGGACAAGGATGATGCAAGTAGAAGAAACCGCAATTGTGAGGCTCCGAGGTGGGAGACAGGTTAGCATGTTGGAGCAGGAGCAGAGAGGTCAGAGTGTCTGCAACAGTTAGGCAGGATGAGCGCAAGGCAATGATCACAGAGGACAGGCTGCCTAAGCCAGGTCATATTGGGTCTAAGACGGGGTATGGAGTTTTGATTTTAACTTAAGTGCAATGATGCACTTAAGAGAGTCATGAAGAGGGGGAGTCTGTTCAGATTTTCTTTAAAAAGATGACTTGGGCTCTGGGGTAGAAAACTGTTTCAAGGTGGTAAGAATAGAGTTCATGATGAAAGGACAATAGGAAATAACACTGGTGAGAGACAACAATTGGCTGGATTGGGGTGTGTGATAACAATTAGACAAAGATTGGGAAAAAATGATTGGTTTAGTATTTTACATTTATAGTGAGATTTCTCATGCTTTATCTCTAATCATCTTTAAAGTCCTTTCCAACTCTAAAAATCTAAAGGTTAATGATTTATGATCTTAGGAGAATTCAACAATAACTTTTCATTCTCTAAAATCCTTATTATATTTGATAGTGGAACTGTACTCTGTATATCTATCTTAGAATATATCCATTTTAAAATGTTTTCAAATTTTTAATTTCAGAGAATTACTCCGTGAATATTAGGCATCTTTGCTGTTTCAGATACTAGAGATCAATTTTAGATTGGAATTAGTTGGTTTTAATTTATAACTCAAATTGTGCTTTCAATCCCATACTCCCTGGAGCTAGAATGCATGGCTGTCTTCTGAGCCAGGATAAGTCTGAAGTGATGATAATCTGTGCAAGAGAGCTGACTGTTGTGATATGGGTAATAAATATTGAGGAGCAAAATTTCAGATTCCTTCCTTATTGTTCTAAACAACTGATGCTTTGCAAAATTGTATGATGATCTTTTAAATTGTGACCAACATTTATTCCTTCAACAATTTGGTAACATTGGTTAATAAAATAGAAATCATCCCGAATCTTCACTGCTTATAGTAATTTTCTGAGACAAAAAAATAACAATAAACAAATATGTATGTAAATGTGTGTGGGTGTTGACAACTGTCATGAAGGATATGAATGGACCATGATGGCACAGAGCAGGGGTGATTTGACACCCACTTAGAAGATGGTTATGAAAGTCCTCTCTCAGGAGGACATATGTAAGTCCACACATGCTTTAGCCATGTGAGATAGAGTGGGTGCAACATTCCAGGCACGGAGGAATTATGTCTACAAAATTACTTAGCTAGCAAAAGGCTTTAGCAGTTCACAGAAGAGAAAGAAGGCCAAGGAAGCTACAGCCGAATAGGTAAGTGAACCTTTGGAGAGAAGTCAGGGGTTAGATCAGAGTAGAGATGGGATTGGTATTGAAACTTTCTAAATCCTGTGCTAGTCCCTACTATTCCTTTCATAGTTCCCAACTCAGCATCTCAACTACCTGGGAATTAACAGTGTGTTAAGAAGTCGATAATCTCCTTTGAGTATTTACACTAAGATGGGTTCCAAAACAGGAAAATTGTTTCAACTCTGTGTTAGAATGGTGGTAAATTTGAATGGAAATGATAAGCCTTTTAAATAAAGGATCACTTTAAGTGACTGCATTAATTACTGCCATCAGAACCATTAAGGTAACTAAAAACTTGTTTATACAAATGAATGTACAGGGAGCATTTTTTTCTTTCCTGCGTATCTGCTCATTAGTCAGTTTTCAGAGGAAGCAGAAATGGTTCCAGATATTCTTTGTAAACAAAAGTTGGGAAGAAACAGCTACCAATATTTTATTAAATACCTACTTTATAACAGTACTAAAAGAAGGGGGCAAATTATTCATAGGTTAATTAATTTGTGTCACCTTGGGGGGAGCTGTTATAAACTCATCAGCAAAATATGTGTTTATAACAAGTGAAAGTCACCTGTGAAAGTGAAAGAGACCAACAGGCATTGTGTTTTTGAGATCCAGACTTCCTTTTTCCCTTGAGCAGAATTTTCAGAATCCTGTCCTCTGAAGGGAATGGGATGACTTTCCAGGGGATGATGGGCGATGTTGAAAGCTTTGATGGTGGAGGGAGAGGATGCAATCTGAGAAAATGTTCTCAAATTAGAAGGCAGGCAGGATTTTGTGGGTGCATGGAGGTAGCAGAGTACCCCGCAGGAGTCAGGATTAGTCAAATGAAAGTTGCTGGATGTCTATGGATGTTCAGCTCTTAGCCTGGGTGTCCAGTACATCATCTGAGGTCAACAGAGAGCACCTTTGTGACAGTCGGTGCTATGCAAACTCCCAGATCCAATGTAACATTCTACATGAAATCAAGTAATAAGAAGGAATGGGAATTTCAGAGGACCAAAGCCTGGGCCTTTCTCATGCTTTCATATATCTGACCCACACCATTATTTCATGTATAATTCAAACCAGGGAAGGAAAGCACTGAAGAATTACTGTGCATGAACTTCTCCTTAACTCTGGGGAGTGATGATATGGGATGGTTTTGGTTATAGTTTCTTAACAAAGATTTTAAAAATTAAAATGTATATTATAAAAATGTCATACTTTATGTATTATATAATTAATAGCTAATATATATCAATATTAAATATTTGCTATAATCCTTTAAAGAAGATATTATTATACCCACTATACAGATAAAGAAAGCAAGTTTCAAAAATAGTTCATTTAAAAAAAAAAATTAGTTCATGACTTGCCAGACTATGTAAGTGTCAAAGTGAGGACTGAAACTAACCATTCTCTCTACTTCTCCCTTGCCTTCTAAATATATTGACATACACATACAGAGATATTTATAAACACATATTGAATATAAATATATACAAATATCCGTAGCCTTTACATGTATGAGCCTTTCTTTCTCTCCCTGTAATTCTCTTCTTTGCTTTCTATCTTTCTATGCTTCCTTCCTTTGCTTTCTATCTTTCTATCTTCCTTTGTTTATATCCCTCTATTCAGATGCAACTGAAATTACTCAGTCATCCTTATCTGCCCACATATTCTCTTTGAATGTAACAAGTCAAGTTTCAGGGGAGGGATAGATTTTTCTGAATAATAAACCAAATTTTTAGTTTTGAAAGGATATCTTGGGATGAAGGAGAACAGTTTTGTAAGGAGGGGAAGAAAATATAAGAATTAAGAGAGAGACAGAGAGAGTGGGGCAACAGGAAGGTGACTCTGTGTGAAGGGAATGAGACTCTAAGAACAGTCTTAGTCACTCGAGAACATGCTTATGTCACAAATGGCTACTACATTTTTAGAATCAGGATATCTGAGATTAAATGCAAACTTGCATCCTACTCTATGTTGTAACAGCTCACTGCAGCCCTCAAACTGTAAGTCTGCCCACGACAATCCCAGTTTCAGAAACAAAACCCAACATCCCAAGAAATCACTCTGTCTCAGGCAAATTGGTTACCTTTGTAGTATTCTTTCCAGAGACAACTGGTCCCAGTCTGATTATGGGAAAATATCAAAGACATAAATTTAGAGATAGTTTGTATATTGTATATACTTTGGCCAATGCCCTTCAAAAATTTCAAGGAAAAAATATTAAGAAACTGTTGCATATTAGATGAGATTAAGGAGATAAAATAATGAAATAAAACATAGCATTTGAGGTTTAATTGTGTCCCCACAAAATTCATATGTTGATGTCCTAACCCTCAGAATGTGACTGGTTTTTGTGGTAGAATCTTTAATGTCTAAATTAAGATTAAATGGGGTCATTGAGGTGAGCCCAAGTCCAATAAAATTGGAATCCTTTGGAGAAGAGGTTATGACACAGACACACAGAGAGGAAAGATCATGTGGTGGCAGAGGGAGAAGATGGCCGTCCACAAGTCAAGAAGAGAAGCCTCAGGAGCGATCAGCTGTCGACACCTCCATCTTGGACTTCTAGCCTCCAGAACTCTGAGGAAGCAAATTTCTGCTGTTCACACCACTCAGTTTACAATACTTGGTTATGATAGTCATAGAAAATTAATACACCAGGTGTCCTGGATTGGATTTTGGAACTAAAAACACACTAGTGAAAAAAAAGGAGAAACCTGAATAAACTGTGTAATTTAATAGTATCACGCGCATGTTAATTTCTTTGTTTTGATAAATGTACAAGATGTTAAGATGGAACATGTTAACATTCAGAGAAAGTAAGTGAAGAGGACATAGATCTATGACCTGACAGGGATATGTCTTGTCTTTCACGGCAATAGAAATAAAAACAAAAATAAACAAATGGGACCTAATCAAACTTACAAGTTCTGTACAGCAAAGGAAACCATAAACAAAATGAAAAGACAATCTACCGAGTGGGAGAAAATCATGTGCAAATGATGCAACTGCAAGGGCTTAATTTCCAAAGTATGCAAACAGCTCATAACCATAACGACAAAAAAATTAACAACCCAATTGAAAAATGGCAGAAGACCTAAATAGACATTTAGCCAAAGAAGGAATACAGATGGCCAATAAGCACATGAACATATACTCAACATTGCTAATTATTAGACAAATGCAAATCAAAGCTACAATGTGGTACCACCTTCACAGTGATCATAATGGCCATCATTAAAAGGTCTACAAATAAAAATGCTGGAGAAGGTGTGGAGAAAACAGAACCCTTAATATTGTTGATGAGAATGTAAGTTGGTACAGCCACCATGAAAAACAATATGGAGAGTCCTCAGAAAAGTAAAAACAGAATTACCATATGATCTGGATCCCATTCCTGGGCATGTATCAAGACAAAACTATAATTTGAAAAGATAGATGTACCCCTATGTTCATAGCAGCACTACCTACTACAGCAAAGGCATGGAAGCAACCTAAACGTCTGTAAACAGACAAATGGATAAAAGAAGATGTGGTACATACATACAGTGGAATATTACTCAGCCATAAAAAATTAATAATGCCATTTGCAGCAACATGGATGCAACTAGAGACTATACCAAGTGAAGGAAGTCAGAAAGAAAAAGACAAATACCGAATGCTATCACTTAAATATAGGATCTAAAATATGACACAAATTAACCTATCTGTGAAACAGAAATAGACTCACAGACATGGAGAACAGACTGGTAGTTGCCAAAGGGGAGGAGGTTGGGAGAGAAATGGAGTGGGAGATTGAGATTAGCAGATGTAAGCTTTTACATACAGAATGGATAAAAAACAAGGTCCTACTGTGCAGCACAGAGAACTACTTTCAATATCCTATGATAAACCACAATGGAAAAGAATATTAGAAATACATACATATGTGTGTATATGTGTGTGTGTATATATGTGTGTGTGTGTATAACTGAATTACTTCACTCTTCAGCAGAAATGAACACATTGTAAATCAACTATATACTTCAATAAAAATTGATAGTTATTACAAAGATAAAAATAAAGAGTAAAAAGTGAAAAAACAAGATAAAAAATAAATTCTACCATCATCTAGTGAAAGACAGCATTTTAAGTGCCATAGGAGGACTGTAGAGAGAGCCTAACCATGTGAGGTCTAACCATGGGGGTAGACAAGGAATGCAGAAGTTCTGACTTTACATCTGAGTTTAGTTGGCCACAACTCAGCACTAAGCATGAACTCTAGGAGGTGAGGTAGATAAAATATCTAATGTACTTACTGAGACCACACTTAAAACATATTTTTTCCACTGACACATGAACAGAGAATTAGATGGTGCATTGCTTGAGAAATATATATATATATATATAAAGAGATCTAAATAGCTAGCTCTAAAAATAGCACTCCTGAGGCCTAATAGGGTTCCTAAACTCATGTTATAGGATTAAAAAGTAAACATTGTTTCATATCTTCATCCATAAATAGTGTGAGTTGTCATTAATTGCCATTATTCAAATATCCAATCTGACAGATATGTCCCAGGAAAATCAAGCATGTCTGAAATGCTTCTGAAATCTGATTTCTTGTGGGTTGATAACAACTCATCTCCATGAACAAAGCCACACTTCAAAATGTCTCAGTTCTGGACACTAGTAGTCTCAGTGAGTATTTATATAACAATCTCTTTTGTAAAACTCCTTCCACAAGAATGTTATAAGAACACATTATATATTACTCCAGCTGCTTTATGTAGATAGAGAACTCATTGGCATTGAGTTCTTTTAAGAAGTGGACTCTGAGGAACGAATTTGGAACCTGTAATATGCAGTCTGAGGAGACCCAGAGCTGGAAGCATTGTGTATAGCAAGGAGCCAGGCCTGTGTTATCAGGTGGTCCAGACTGTCAATCAAAGCTCTAAAGTATATACACTGTGAGGAAGCGCCGTCAGTTTCCCCGTGTATAAAATTATCATAATTCCTATACCATATACATTATTGGTTTAAAGAGGAATAATCTTAAAAGTGTTTGGAAAATTAGATCTTTAAATATTAACAACAGTCTTCTTTCTCCCTGCCCCTAGAATTTTATTTTATCCATTGTCTGTCTACTGTGGACAACTAGGATGTTCCACTGCTAACAAGTCAGAGAAGAATGACAGGGCAAAAGAGGAAAAAGCTACAAATAAAGGTTTGACTTTCTGTCTTGAAAATATTCCCTTGGAGGGGATTTCAGGCATGGGAGAATCCGATGATAGTACGAGGAGAATTTACTGATAGAAAAGGTCCTTATGGGAACCAAGGGGAAAGGCTGGGGGAAGAATGGAGAACTAATTATGTGCAAAGGGTTTTTTAAAGGAATCCTGTCCACTTCTTCTGGCCAAACCCCAGACTTGGCCCTCAGAGGAGGGATGACAGATCCTGAGTGAGGTGAGGAGAGCCCTCCTTGGGACAATCAAAGAGGCAGCTCAGAGCTGGAGGTTGGAACCTCAGAGGGGAAGAAGGACAACTCTTAAGTGGGGCAGTGGTGGGAGTAACCCAGACAGAAAGTCAGAGCAGAAGGGAGATAAAGGGACACCTGAGAGAAGACAGGGAGTTTCTAAACGGAGACTCATTATATACAAGGGGAGTGATTAAACAAGTATTTTAGAATATAGGAGCCAGCTATCTTGCTTTTTGTGACGGGAGGTACAATTAAGAAAAGAGAAAACAAGAATGGATTCTATTGGGTTGCACTGGAAACTGAAATATTTCTGTGAACTCACAGTTTTCAACCTAAATAGAAATAGAAATAAATTGAGGTGTGTGTGTGTGTGTATACATTACTTCCCCAGCTCTCCCCATTGAGAGGGCCTGGGACTAGACATGCTCCAGTATCTATGAGCAAACATACTGCTCAGGTCTTGGTTTCCAAATAGTGGATTGACCAAAAATGCCGTTCAGGTTTTTCCATAACATCTTATAGATCTTTTCAGCCAACCCAATATGTTCCTCTAAAAGAACATGGATTCCTTGGAGAAAGGACTGAATATAAGGCCCAGAAAGGCATATTCCTGAGTGAGCACATACAAACCTATCTTTCTGATTCTGTGTATTCATGCATGGTATACCATTATAAGAATGAACTGTAATACATTTAAACAATTTCCTGTTGATTAAAAAATTAGGTTTCATTCAGATTTTTGTTACTGTAAATAATACTGCAGTGAAAATTCATATTTAAATAACTCAGCATACTTTGTATTAAATATATCTGGGGCATTTCTAATAAATATCATACTGTACATTAATTGTTCAAGAAAAATCCAAATATAAAAGGGTAACATTTCACAAGAGGACGATTACTATTTTTACTTTCTTTTACTGCTTGCTCATAAAATACTATAATTATCAGCCAAAATCAAATGCAACTTCAGAATAAGGGTAATATAAACTGGATTCAAATGTCATAAATATTTTATTGGGCATTTAATTTCCCATTTATGTTTTTATAACATTTACTTCAGGGATATGGGCATCAAGGACTTGCCTTCAAATGGGAATACTTTTCTTTTGCACCTAAGTGCAGATTAATCATGAAACTGTAATAAAAATTGAACCTTTGCATTTCACAGATGAGAATTTTAAATATTGACAAAGGCAAGGATAAAATATTATAGTCGTAGCATTTTAGATATAAAAGAAATTGAATACTACAAATGTGTCTACTCTTCAAACCACAGTAGGTTTTATTAATATTCATAGAATATAAGAAACAAGATTAAGAAACAAAGGAGGGAAATTTCTGAATTTCCTGGAAGCTAAAGCCAAAATGGAAACACAAGCAGTAATAGAGTCAGTCACACATGCTTGCACATATGCACAAATGTATTTTCTATTTAACAACCAGGAATGTGCTCTACTTGCTTCTATCCTCTTGTGTGTGTGTGTTTCTGAGATTGGTATGAAAGTCTGAAAAACACATTTCCCAAAATTTATTCCCAGGAGATTCTAGTTTACATTTCATCAGTGAGAGCTTTAATGCCACAAGTTTTAGAAGCAGGGAGAGTGGTAGAATCCTTGGTACCCCTGGAACACTGGGTTTGGGCAGTCCACATACCGGATGGTTGCAGCAGCTCCCCCAAACCTCCCAGACAATACCTGCTTTAGGACTATAGGATCTGGTGGTATCCTTGCACATTCATACAACTGCTTGCTTCCCTGAGTTCACTGCATTTTTTTTTCTTTATTTCTAATTTTCACAATACCATCCCTTAGAAATATTTTGTGAGTACCTAATTTATTGTATTAAATCCCTGAAATATTTTCAGGAGCAAACCTTGATTGATGAAACAGGTGGGGCTATAAAAGATTCAATAAATAGTCACTAAAAACTCGGAACCTCAGATTGATTATATGGCAGATATATTTAATGTTCAACTACTATCCAAGTGCTCCTACATGCTTTCTATCTTCCTTACAATTAAGTGGAGCCTGAGGTCTAATCTGTCCTAATGGGCTCTTGAGAGGAAGTTACTGACAACTGAGCTTCTGGCATAAAACCCAAGGATTAAATAGCTATTAAATCATCGTGTTGTCCAGTTCCTATATATCTATGGGCAAAGCAGGGTTTTGTCCTCAGGGATCACTTATTTACCTACTTCAGTACTTTGAACAATGCTGCACTGAGACTCTGAAGTTAGAGCCCAATGCACATGAAGGGTGATTCTTTTACCCTTTTTATTTTACTTATACTTTGAAGGCAAGATAAATGCATTTCATACTATAAGGAATTGCTCTTCATTGCTACATATGCATAGTTACACATGTATGAAAGCCAAATGTGCCCAGCTTATAAGAGAGCATAAAATTGCATTCATCTGATGCTATTGGACTAGTTTCTATGGATAATAAATAAGTCCTTGAGATGTGAAGTTAAGATGAGTAGTGAAAACTCTACAATTATTCCTTTACTTGACAAATATCTTTTTAACCCCCTTGTTGTACCAGACATTGTTAGAGATATTAATGTGCTATCACGTGTATTAGTTGGCCTCAGCTACAATAACAAAATACCACAGACCAGGTGGCTTAAATGACAGAAATTTCTTTCCTCAGAGTTCTGGGGGCTGTAAGTCCAAGAGAAAGGTTCCAGAAGGGTTTGTTTCTCATAAGACCTTTCTTTTGGACTTGTCGATAGCAACTATGTGCCATGTTCTTTCATGGCCTTTACTCTGTGTTTACAAAAAGAGTAAACTCTGGTGTTTCTTCCTCTTCTTACAAGGGCAGCAGACCCATAGGATGAGGGCCTCACCCTTATGACCTCGCTGAACTTGTATTACCTCCCTAACGGCCCTATCCCTAAATACAGTCACAATGGGGATTAAGTCTTCAACATATGAATTTGGGGGAGGAGTATAATTCAGTCCATAACACCACACAAGCAAAATTATCAGAGGTTTATTTTCTCAAAAGGTGTCTACAACTAAGGAAATTGTAAAATGTTTGCTTTCCAGAATAAAGTAATATTTCAGAAAAGCACGGTTTCTAACATTTTAAATACCACTGCTACAAAAAGAATTCCAAATGCAGGTCTTCTAATTTTTAACATTAAAATTAATTTACATAAACTCTATAAAAGTAGCTTTATGAACTTAATGATGCAAGTTTTTGCCTTCTAACATAATTTCATTGCTGCATTTGCCTCTTGATTTCAAGATTTTAAATGTATTTTCAAAATATCTGTCTTTAAAATCTAAAAAGTATTCAACATATGAAAAAGTAAAAACTAAGCACTTAAAAGTTACTTGAGAGGTCATGCGCTTGTAATCTTTGATATTAAGCAAGCACTGAAACAAAGTGAATCTGACATTTTGTTGGACAGGCATGTATTAAGTAGTATCTACTCTTTTGACTTTACATATTGTATCAGCTGGATTCATTAATTATGCCTGCAGTTTGGGAAGTTTCCAATCCACTGTTATTCTGGCACATGTCAAAGAATATATACATTTTTAACTACAATGTCAAAAATCTGCAGAAGAAAAATTTCAGGTCCCAAGAGAACAGTGATATTTTAAAACAGAAAGATTTATTATAAAGTGAAATGCCCCTTACTCTATGCAGATAAAAAATGATTTTTTTATATATTATCTAATTATTTTGTGACCATTTTGTGACTAATTTACTTCTGGCCAATAAAACAAAGAGAAAATATTTCTTCATAGGCCCCTTTTTTAATCCTCTTCTATAATTATCTTTAATTCTAGGGAATCTGGACTACAACAATAGAATACCATGGACTGGGTGACTTAAGCAACAAACATGTAAAACTCATAGTTCTAGAGGCTGGAAATCCAAGATCAAAGTGAAGCAAGGTCAGGTTATTGGTGAAGGCCCTCTTTCTGGTTTAAAGATGGCTATCTTTTTGTTTTATCCTCACAAGTTGGAGGAAGAGCTCTCTTCCATGTCTTATAAAGGTATGAACAGTGTCTTGGGGCCCCAACTCTCATAATCTAATTACCTTCTAAAGGCCAATCTCCCAATACCATCACATTAAGTCTTCACCACATACATTTTTGGGGACACAAACATTTAGTCCATGACAACTCCTAACATAAAGTTTTAGGTGTGCTTATAGTTTCAATGTTATATTTAATGAGAATATATTATTTTCTTTTCATATTATTGTGAGAATAATAAAATTAAGACTTTTTAAATAGTCTATTGCTTTTTAAAGTCAAATGTCATCTTTTACCTCTTTTAGTCTTTATTGGTGATTCACAAACACTAGAGTACATAAGAATTCTTTGTAGGGTTTATGAAAATACACATAGCTATACTCCTTCCCCAGAGTTTCTCAATCATAGATCTGGAGTAAGAAGTTTATTTTCATCTTTCTACATTTTCCATCTTCTTTCTTTGTCTCATTCTAGGTAATTTATTCATATTTAATTCATTTATACTTAGCTATATCATCAATACATTAAAAAAATTACTTGCAGTCTATTTTGTTTTCTCTAAATAGACAATCACATCTGCCAACAACAGGATTTTTGCTTCAGCCCCAAACCCCAGTTCCTTACAACTTTTTGTTCTCACATGTTGGCTAGAATTGACATTGTTGTTGCTGTTGAGTCGCGAAGTTGCGTCCAACTCTTTGTGATCCCATGGACCATGACCTGCTAGGATCCTCTGTCCATTGGCTTTCCCAGGCAAGAATACTGGAGTGGGTTGCCGTTTCCTTCTCCAAGTAAATATTTCTAAGTGAACAAAGGTTTGGCTCATTTTGAGAACTGCTTTACTCTCAGTCCATACTCATATTGTGCTCTTGTGCAGAAAACTCAAACCCTACATTTTTCTTGGGTCATTTCTTTTTATACCTTCTAGCACTCCTGTCTTTTTAGGAAAGAAATTCCATCCAACACCATCTTCCTGTCATGCTATCTTGGAACTGAGTTTCCTTTATACTAACTACTTCACTAGTTGTATCAGATCTCTATTGTCAGGTAACAAGATACCACAAGCTTAGATTCAATCAGTTCACATTTACTGGCTCACGGTTTTTGTTAGTCTGAAGTTTGAGCATGAAGGAGCTAGATGGTCTGCTCAAGATTTTACAAGGTTGCCATCAAGCTGTAAACTGGGTTATAATCTCACCTGGAAGCTTGACTGGACAAAATACTTGCTCCCAAGCTCATACAGGTTGTAGGCAGAATTGATTTCTTAAGTCTGAGGACATAGCACTAAGTCCTCAGATGTTAGAAGCTACCTGCATTTCCCTGTCTGATGGTCCTCTCCACAGGCAGTTTAGAGCCCAGCAGATGGATTCTTCAAGGCAAGAAGAAAAGTCTCTTGATCCAGTTATACAAGACTCTGTATAATATATACAGAATATATACTATAGTATATACAATCATATATGTGACATCCTCTCACAAATGCTACATAATGTAACCTAGGCAAGGTGGTGGAATCTTATTACCCACACAATACTCTATTGGTTGGAATCAGTAACAGGTTCTACCCAGACTCAAGAATGGGGTGGGGGGGTGGTTATTCAGGGTTTCATGTCAGACGGTCACAGTCATGGTGGCCATCTGAGAACTTTACCTGCTACGAAAGACTTCCTCCAATAGCATCTTCTATGTATTTGGCTCTGCATGATAAAATCATGTTCCTTGCAGCACTAATGGCTGTGTCCTCCTGGTTCCTGCCCCACCTCAGGGTATAGGCCTAGTTCTTGGTCTCAGTCCCCTCCAAAATGTGTCTAACATTAGACCAAGCAATATGTCCCAACCCCTCCTCTGCATGGTAAATCTGAAGTAGTAGACAAGAACACAGAATTCAAATCAGACAAAATTGCTTTCTCATTCTGGCTTGAGATTTGAGATATATGAAAGTTTAGAAGTGATTTGCTCTCTCAGTCCCAGTATAATAATCTACTCTCAGTGAGGAAAATATCCAAATCAGAAGGACAAGTTAATGCAGTAACAGCCTGTAGCACCTGACATGTAGCCCATCACTGATAAGTTTCTTCTCTTCCATTAATTTTCCACCTTCTGTGTATGATAAAGGGTTCACTTGGATCTAAAGCAAACTAGACAAAAAAATCACATGAACATCTAGAGTAGTATTACACCAGTGACTTGATAACATGTTCTTTGCCCTTTGTAAGTTAAAATCGAATATGAGTCCCCATTATATGCAAAACATTTTGCCCAATGATATTTATCCATTGTTTCATTCTCTATTTTGACTATACACAAATCCACATCTTTACTAATAGACTAATTACTTAGTAGATTGATTAGTACATTTGTTGAGATGCTCATCAAGGTAAGAACAGATGTGTATTTGGATGTTAAACCTTAATGTTAAAAAAGAAAAATGCACAGGAATTATGATCAGCAAGTTGTTACTTTTATATTAGAGAAATGCAAATCAAAACTATACTGGGGTACCACTTCACAACACTGGTCAGAATGGCCACCCTTAAGAGGTCTACAAATAATAAATGCCAGAGAGGGTGTGAAGAAAAGGGAATGCTCCTACACTGTTGGCGGGAATGTAAGTTGGTATAGCCACTATGAGAATTCAGTATGGAAGTTCCTCAAAATACTAAAAATAGAACTATCATAAGATCCAGCAATACCACTCCTGGGTATATATCCAGACAAAACTCTAACCCAAAATGATAAATGAATCCCTATGTTCATAGCAGCATTATTCATAATAGCTAAGATACAGAAACAACCTAAATGCCCTTGACAAATGAATATATAAAGAAGATGTGGTATACTACTTAGCCATAAAAAAGAAGAAAACATGCCATCAGCAGCAACATGGATGGACCTAGAGATTATCATCTGAAATAAGTCAGAAAGAAAAAGACAAATACCATATGCTATCACTTATATGTGGAATCTAAAATATGACACAAATTAATTGAATCTGTGAAACAGAAACAGACTCACTCAGAAGAGAGAAAAGACTTGTGGTTGCCAAGGGGGAGGGGTTTGGAGAGGGGTAGAGTGGGAGGTTGGGGTTAGCAGATGTAAGCTATTACGCATGGAATGGAAAAACAACCCAGTCCAACTGCATAGCACAGAGAACTATATTTAGTATCCTATGATAAATCATAATGGAAAGGAATATAAAAAGGAATGTATAATATGTATAACTGAATCACTTTGCTGTACAAGAAAATTTAACACAACATTGTAAACCAACTATACTCCAATAAAAACAGTTGTTTATTTTATATACTCACGATGATGGTTGAATATGGTAACTTGCCCTGATGAAAATAATAGCAGACAAAGGGTTCAATTCATAGTTACTGGTAACAGAAAAGAAAGTTAAAAGTGGCTCCTTGTTTCCTTCATGTGAAAAACTGTCTAGCATTGGGCAGCCCCAACAATGACAGATAAATTTGTGGTAGTCAGGTATCAGAGTTCAGTTAACAAGGTAACAGGAAACAATGCTTGATACAGTGACCTATAAGATGTAATTATCCCTACAGAGTGCACTCAACATACCATGGTGGTATCTAGAGTTACCATATTAAAAATGCCCTCAAAAGAAGAGAGATTGGGAAACATTCTCAGTTACTAGCTCCCCCTAGTAACAGCCTGATGGGGACTGAGGAGACACTGCCTGGGCTCGCCCAAAGCGTGGCCTCATACTCTGTTCTCTTGTGATAAATTCTCTCATTAATTGTCCCCGTGTCTCCTGTTTTTGCTTTTTGGAAGTCTACTTGTATATGTATGTATCATGCATGTCTTTTATACTCCAAAAATAACAGAAGCATACATCCGTTTCTATTATCATTTATGAAACATCTCTGAAGTCAGACTATCATATCCTCTTATATCTCAGTGGTGAGAATCTAGGCACATGGATATCATGCAATGGGAGCTAGAAAATGTAATCTTTCAGTTGGGCACATTGTTATCTTTAATAAATGAGAGCCATCTCATTAAGGAACAAGAGGAGATTAGATATTAGGAAAATAACAGTTGTTGCCATGGAGCTCATTATATTATCAGAAATTCTTCATAAAAATGGATACAATGTGATGGAATATAGTTACTAGGATAGGAACTTGATTAAAATAATCATTATAGTTGAAATTATTCCCCATCCTCAGGAACAAATTACTTTATTTGGAAGAATTATACAGCTATTATGGTACACAGTTCCACACAGTATCATCACTATTTGGCACCCTTGTATGTGTAGACCACAGTAAGACCTCAGTGACACTCATGGAGAGAAAAGAATTAGGCTAGAGATCAGAGATGGATGCTCAAGTGGAGATCCAAGTGGGAACAGCATACATCAAATTGTAATGCCTAATGTATCTTGGTAAGTTAGAGGTTGATCTAGGGAAGTTATGATCGTTATGTATTTTTGTGAATATGGTTCATTTTAGTGGGCTCATACTAAGTCAAGTGAGGCTAGTAATTTCTAGATGGTTGTTGAAATCCATCATTGAGAATATCCAGAGGTCCAGAAATGTTCAGTGAAGAATAACAAAAGCTAGCTGAGGATTAGTACCAGGTCAATCAGGTAGATTGAGGTCCCTGCAGATAAGCTGGGATAGACTAAAACAAAACAAACAAAAAAAAAATCAAGTTAAATCTAAGCTATGAGAAAAGGGCATCAGCTCAGTTTTATAAAATATTCCTAGGTGTTTACCACTGAAAGACCAGACATTCCATTTATGATCTCAAAAATTGAAGTCCTCTACTACCTATTCTTCCAGTAAAGTCACCTCATAGAGGTAACATTATTTGTAACTTCATTGATTTGCTTCCAAAGCATATATAGTCTGTTCTTGCCTATAGCATTTATTCGTGGTTTTAACACTCACCTAGAAAGGGAAAACATTGTAACTGAATGATAAGTGAAACCAATGCAAAGCTGTAGGTTATGAAACCTCAGTTCTCCTGCTGACCATTAACTACTAAGATTTATGTTATGACGTCCCCTCATTGGATTCTTTATTTTTCATCTATAAAATGAAAGGTTTTAAATTTATGACTTCTAGTATCTCTTCTCACCTGAACATTTCACAAATCTCGGTATTCAAAAAAACAAGAGAACATTTTCAGTTCTTTTTAAAAAATGGGATTCCTTTATATAGTTCTCTTTTTATTCTATTCTCTTATGTGGTGAGAGTCCACTTCTTAACATTATGTGAATAAACCCTGTGTTTGTTCATCATCTCCAGGAAAGAGCCACAGAGGCCATTTCTATAATCACACAAATGTGGTCTCATCTGAACTTTCAGTGGCCAGATACAGTAGAGGTCTCTACAGCAAGAGAAGACTCTTGGGAATACCTTGGACAGAGGAGATCAAACCAGTTAGTCCTAAAGGAAATCAACCCTGAATATTCACTGATGAATATTCAGAAGGACTGATGCTGAAGCTGAAGCTCCAATACTTCAGCCACCTGATGTGAAGAGCCAACTCATTGGAAAAAATCCTGATGCTGGGAAAGATTGAGGGCAGGAGGAAAAGAGGACAACAGAGGATGAGATGGTTGGATGGCATCACCGACGCAATGGACATGAGTTTGAGCAAGCTCTGGGAGATAGTGGAGGACAGGGAAGCCTGGAATGCTGCAGTCCATGGGGTCCCAAAGAGTCAGATATGACTTAATGACTGAACAACAACAACAGAGATCCTAGATTCAATGTATTCAGGCATAAAGCAATAATGTACTTGCTTCTTGAGCAACTCTCATTTCCATATAAATGCTGCCTGTTACAAAGGACAATGTGATTTTTGCATCTCTGGTAAGATAATGAAGTCATTTGTAGATGTCATTTACGCTTTACTTTTGATTCAGTTACTTACAAACGAATGGAGTTCAGCCTAGGTTTCTCTGAACTTTGGCCTTTTCCCTCTTCTTATTTGAGCAAACAATGGAAGTTAAGCACTAATCACAGTACAAAATTGGTGAGTTTGACCACCAACTTTGCATTTATCTCTACCAGTACAAACAAGAAAAAGATACTCCATAAATGGATGTTCTGTTAATTTTAAAAACAAGAGTGAGGTAGGAGTGCTTTCCACTCTTTTAGAAATAAGTAAACTTGGGCACAAGAGGTTAAAGAATGTGTCAAATCACCACTGAACCTGACTCAATTTTTCTGACCTCAAACACACAAAATGAAACGGAGTGGGGAGATAAGGCAGAAAAAAAGAAACAATAGCCTTGATGAAATCTGGCTTGATGAAGCAGTTGTGGGATAAAAAGTAAATTTTAAATTAAAAACATGGGCTCACCTTGTGAAATATGATTAATGTGAAGATGAAGAGTTAATATGAGTTCCCTCAGAACTTTTTCATTTCCTGAGCTTATCAGGAAAGCTTATAGAAACTCAAAATGTATATCGAACAGAGTTTATACCGTATAGATTTCATGCATAGGGGACTGTGCAGATAAGTAGCTATTCAGTGGATAAAAATGTCTGAAATGAATAGCTAAGGAAATCACCATTTCATTTGTGGGTCTGTCTTTTACTACAGATGTGAGGATTATCATGCAGATTCTTAATAATCACATGAATTTATTGTTTGTATCTGTAACATTTTAAAATTTATTTGACCTTCCAAAACATTAACTGAGATGATTCAGTCATTTCAGTAGGTACTTTATAATTTAGAAATGCTTTTCTTGCTGGTGGCAAGTAACTGAAAATGGCTACACTAGCTTAAGTAGAGATTTGTTTGTCTTACATATTAAGTATAGTGCTGTGTGGCTGATGACACTATTCCAGGCTTCTATATACCAAGCTTCGTGCTGATTTTAAACTTTTGGACTTTTTTTTTTGTCCTTATGGTTACACAGCAGGATCTGCTTCTATAGGCATCGTATCTACAACCTCAGATATGCAGATGACACCACCCTTACCACAGAAAGTGAAGAGGAACTAAAAAGCCTCTTGATGAAAGTGAAGAGAAGAGTGAAAATATTGGCTTAAAGCTCAACATTCAGAAAACTAAGATCATGGCATCTGGTCCCATCACTTCATGGCAAATAGATGGGGAAACAGTGGAAACAGTGTCAGACTTTATTTTTGGGGGCTCCAAAATCACTGCAGATGGTGACTGCAGCCATGAAATTAAAAGACACTTACGCCTTGGAAGGAAAGTTATTACCAACCTAGATAGCATATTAAAAAGCAGGGACATTACTTTGCCAACAAAGGTCAATCTAGTCAAACTATGGCTTTTCCAGTAATCATGTATGGATGTGAGAGTTGGACTGTGAAGAAGGTTGAGCGCCAAAGAATTGATGCTTTTGAACTGTGGTGTTGGAGAAGACTCTTGAGAGTCCCTTGGACTGCAAGGAGATCCAACCAGTCCATCCTAAAGGAGATCAGTCCAGGGTGTTCATTGGAAGGACTGATGCTGAAGCTGAAACTCCAATACTTTGGCCACCTCATGCGAAGAGTTGACTCATTGGAAAAGACCCTGATGCTGGGAGGGATTGGGGGCAGGAAGAGAAGGAGACGACAGAGGATGACATGGCTGGATGGCATCACCGACTCGATGGATATGAGTTTGGGTAACCTCTGGGAGTTGGTGATGGACAGGGAGGCCTGGCATGCTGCGATTCATGGGGTCGCAAAGAGTTGGACACGACTAAGCAACTGAACTGAACTGAACTACATTCCAGGAAGAGGGAAAGACAAGGGGCAAAGATACTTTCCAAGTACTATGTCTCATTTTGTCAGGAAAGAAAAATATTTTTGGAATTCTTACATAAAGAATTTTTTTAAAAGCTCTTTAGCCAAAATCTGTATTTCACATGGACATATGCAGCTGGAATGTTCTTTTGTAGAAGAGGGTCATCAATTGTGAGGTAACAAAGCACCCAGTTGCCAAACTACATGTGGATGAGAAATCTTATCCAGTGTGAAGTTTTATTTGTAATTTTAAGAACACAGAAAATCAAGAAACTCAGAAGTTAGACACAGGAGTAGAAAGAATTGAGTCTATGAATGATCTCCACTCAAAGCCCTAGCTTTGGTGATATAGTCCATGGAAGCATGCCTCATACCTCATAAACCCACAAGATTCTTTTTCTTTTTCTTCTCCTTCCTCTTCCTTTTTCTTTATTGCAAGAATTCCTTTAAAAGAGACATCCTGTGGGCTCTTGGGCCCCAGTCACCACTTTGGGAGCTCCTATCTCCATGGTCTCTCATGTCACAGCTGTGGCCTTGGAGTTTCCAGACAGTTCCTGCTCACCTCTTGCACCCTAGATGCCACCATTAGGGTAGGGATACCTCAGGGAGCTGGGAATTCCCATTACCCAGCTGTCACTTTGGTAGGCTCTTTGAGCAGATGTTAGCAGGTTGCACACTTGCAGAGGCGGAGCTGAAACTGCAGGGGCTGTGAAACTTAGGAAGCAGGGCTGAAATCTCTCCTGTGGCTGCTGAAGCCACAAGTTTACCCTTCTCCTGCCGGCTTTGTAAGCTCAGCCCCTGCAGGACATTTGAGTGGACACCAGGTGCTCCTACATCTAGAACAGGTTTGGCATTAGCAGCTGTGGGCTTTGTGTGCAGGGACATGTGGGGCCTGGGCCAGACCAAGTTCTGAGCTGCCTCCACAACTCCCATGGCAGGTCCAAGTGCACGACTACTACAATCCTGGGATCTGAATTCAATGGATCTGCACTGGTGTCTTTACAAAAACAACTCATGAGGGACAGGGCTGCTTGCTGGCATTCCCAAGGTTGAAAAATGGCTGAGAGCAGTGCTAACAACAGTGTGCTGTGTAGATCCACTCAGTGGATGACAGGAGACAAAATAGAGCACACTCACCAGTGAGCTGACCAGGGAAAGGCAATGCCAGAGAGTGTTCAAACTATTGCACTATTGCACTCTTCTCATACGCTAGCAAAGTAATGCTCAAAATACTTCAACAGTACACGAACCAAGAACTGCCGGATGTACAGCCTGGGTTTAGAAAAGGCAGAGGAACCAGATATCAAATTGCCAACATCAGTAGGATCACAGAAAAAGCAAGGGAATTCCAAAAAACACCTACTTATGCTTCATTGACCACACTAAAGCCAGTGATTGTGTGGATCACAAGAAACTGTGGAAAATTCTTCAAGAGATGGGAATATCAGACCACCTTACCTGCCTTCTGAGAAACCTGTATGTGGGTCAAGAAGCAACAGTTAGAACTGGACATGGATAAATGGACTGGTTCAAAATTGGGAAAGAAGTATGACAAGGCTGTATATTGTCACCCTGCTTATTTAACTTATATGCAGAATACATCCTGCAAAATGCCAGGCTGAATAAAGCACAGGCTGGAGTATAGACTACCAGGAGAAAACCTAGACAGTGTATTAAAAAGTAGAGACATCACTTTGCTGATAAAGGTCCATATAGTCAAAGCTATGGTTTTTCCAGTAGTCATGGATGGGTGTGAGAGTTGGACCATAAAGAAGGCTGAGTGCCAAAGAACTGATACTTTTGAATTGTGGTGATGGAGAAGACTCTTGTGAGTCCCTTGGACAGCAAGGAGATCAAACCAGTCAATCTCACAGGAAATCAACCCTGAATATTCATTAGAAGGACTGATGCTGAAGCTAAAACTCCAATACTTTGGTCACCTGATGTGAAGAGCTGACTCACTGGTAAAGATCCTGATGCTGGGAAAGATTGAGGGCAGGAGGAGAATGGGACGACAGAGGATGAAGATATTGGATGGCATCACCAACTCAATGGACATGAGTTTGAGCAAACTCGGGGAGATATTGAAGGACAGGGAAGCCTGGAGGGCTGCAGTCCATGGGGCTGCAGAGTCGGACACAACTTGGCAACTGAAAAACACCACCACATGTGAACAGCTCTGGCAGAGGAATATGCAGCGGTTTCTCTCCCAGTGGGAGTGCTCCAATCCCATCTGTCTTGCACTACAGCTCAGAAATGGATCTGGGCTTTTTACTCCAATAACCAGGGAGCAGACTCAGTCCATCTCAGGATAGTCACAACCACAGAGCAAAGAGGAGGTCCTGCTCAACATGCAGTGCAGGCTCTGGTCACTACAACACCCATTACACCTCCAATAAAGGGCATAGTGGTCAGCATACACAGAGGACAGAGGTGGCAAGCATCCACACTAAAAACAAACCTTCCACCAAAAACATGCTAAACTCATGGAGGCTACACTGGGACACTCCTGCACAAAAATTGTCTTCCAGGACCACACTACCAACTCGACAGCCACGAACTTGAGAAAACTGCACAAGACAGTGGAGGACAGAGGTGCCTGTTGTGCTGCAGTCCGTGGAGTTGCTAAGAGTCAGACATGACTTAGTGACTGAACAACAACAACAAAGGACCACAGTAGATAATTGTTTCTTCAAAACTCAAAGAGCAAGAGAAATTTAAGTAAAATGAAGCAGAGGAACCACTCCCAATTAAAAGATCAAGAGAATCCCCCTGAGAGAACAAGAAATAAACAGACCTCTTTAGTCTAAGAGACACTTTGTTCAAAAAGAAGATAATGAAAATACTGAAGAATTTAAGGACTATTAATAGAAATGAGAAGTACTGTAAAAAATATCTAAAAACTGTTAGGAAGAACCAGTAAAAATTAGAAATTTCATCTGCTGAGACAAAACCTGAGCTAAAGGCAATGAGTAGCAGAACGAGTAATGCAGAAAAACAAATAAGTAATCTGAAAGATAAAATAATGGAAATCACCCAATCAGAACAGCAGACAGAAGGTCAAGTGAAAAAAAAAATGAAAGAAATATAAGAGATCTATGGAATAATATAAAGCATGTCAATCTATGCATAATAGGGATAGCAGGAGAAGAATGAGAAAGGAGGACTGAAAATACATTGGAAAAGATTATGGCTGAAGACTTCCCAAACCTAAAGATGGAAAAAGATATCTAGGTACATGAAGCACAGAAGATCACAAACAAGATAAACTCAAACAGCCCTACACCAAGACATATTATAATAAAAATGGCAAAAAAGAGGATTCTAAAGGCAGGAGGGAAAAAAAAAGCAAAGACTTAATTACAAGGGAATTCCCATAAGGCTATCAGCTACTTTCTCGACAGAAACACTGCAGGCCAGAAGGAGTAGCAAGTCCTGAAAAGGAAGTCCTGAAAGGGAAGTCCTGAAAGGGAAAAACAAAACAAAACAAAAACAAAACTGCAACCTAAGATACTCTAGCCAGCAAGATTATCATTTAGAATAGGAAAGATAAAAAAAATTTTCTGAAAAGAAAAAACTAAAATAATACAGCAATGCTAAATCTACCCTTAAAGTAACATTGGAAGGTCTTTTCTAAATATGAAAGATGTAAGAATCTATAGGAAAAGAGTAAAATCACAGTTGGAAAGGAAATCACTTAAATAAGCCAGTACACAGAATAAAAATTGAAATGTTTTTGTGAAAATGATGATAATCACAATGAAAACCAAAAGAATAAACATGAAGATGTGTCAAAGAGGACATCAAAATCATAAAATGTGGGGTAGGAGAGTAAGGAAAGGTAGACTTTTTTTGTAGAATATATTAAAAACCTATATGACTACCAGTCTAAAGCAAGTAGATATAGGAAGGAGTTAACATACTTGAAAAACAGGGTAAGCAGAAATAAAAAACATACAATGGATTCACAAAAACCCAAAAGATAAACAAAATATAAAAGAAAATCATTAAACTACAAAATGAAAATAATAATGATAAAATCAATGGGAAAATAAGATTTAAAATAATAATAAATACATATCTGCCAGTAATTACCTTTAATTTCAATGGGCTAAATGTACCCATCAAAATACACAGAGTGGTAGATTGAAATAAAAAAAAAAAAATTAGAGCCTACAATATGCTGCCTACAAGCAACTCACTTTAGGGTAAAGGACACATGTAGATTGAAAGAAATATTTCATGTAAGTGAAAATGACAAGAAATCAGAGTTTGCAATACTCATATCAGGCAAAATAGACTGAAACAAAGGCTATAAAAGAAAAAGATGGACATTATATTATGATAAAAGAATATAAGGAGAGGATATTACACTCATTAAAATATATGCACCCAACTTAGGAGCAGCCAAATACATTAAACAAATATAAAAAGAAAAAAAAAAAGGAATTGATGAGAATAAAATAATAGTAGGAGATTTTAATACTCCACTCACATTAATGGACAAATCTTTGAAACAGAAAATTAATAAAGCAATAGAAATTCTAAATGATACAACAAAATAGTTAGACTTAATTGATATTTTAAGAACATTACATTCAAATAAAGCAGAATACACATTCTTTGCAGGTGCGCATGGAGCATACGCTAGTACTGTCTGCATAGCAGGGCACAAAAGAAGACTTAATAAATTTAGGACAATAGAAATTATTTCAAGCATTGTTTCTGACCACAGTGGCATGAAACTAGAAATCAACAACAGAAAAAGACACAAAAAAACAAAATTATGTGGAGACTAAACAAGGTATTATTAAAAACCTAATGGGCCAACAATGAGATCAAAAAAGAAAGCTAAAAATATATGGAGGTAAGTGACAATGAAAACACAGCCATATAAAATCTATGCGTTGCAGCAAAAGCAATTCTTAGAGGGAAGTTTATAGTGATATAGGCCTTCCTTAAGAAATAAAAAAAATCTCAAACAACCTAACCCACCACCTCAAAGAATTAGAAATGAAGAAATAAAACCTAACGTCAGAACAAAGGAGTAGATAATAAAGATTAGAGGGGAAATAAATAAAATAGAGATTAGAAAGAAAATACAAACAAAATTGACAGACTTCTGGCTAAGCTCACCAAGAAGAAAAGAAAGATAACCCAAACTAACAAAACAAGAAATGAAAGAGGAGAAATCTCCACAGACACTGTATAGAAACAAACAAAGATGCTGTGAGAGAACACTATGAACAATCAGATGCCAACAAATTCAACAACCTAGAAGAAATGTACAACTTTCTAGAAACATACAGCCCACCAAAACTGAACCAGGAAAAAAACAGATAACTTGAACAGACCAATCACTAGAAACGGAATAGAATCTACAACAAAAAGTACCTACAAATGAAAGTCCAGGACAAGATGTCTTCACAAGTGATTTCTACAAAACATACAGAAAAGAACTTATACAAATCATTCTCAAACTCTTCCAAAAGACTGAAGAGGAAAAACACTCTCAAAGTTATCTATGAACACCCATCACCCTAATGCCAACCCAGGAAAAAACACTACCAAAACAGAGAATTACAGGCCAATTATTGTTGTTCAGTTGCTCAGTCATGTCTGACTCTTGTGACCCCATGGACTGCAGCACGCCGGGTTTCCCGGTCCTTCACCATCTCCCACATTTTGCTTAAACTCATGTCCAATAAATTCTGATGCCATCCAAACAATTCATTCTCTTCTCTTTCTCCCCTTCTCCTCCTGCCTTCAATCTTTCCCAGCATCAGGGTTGTCTTTGATGAATAGAGATTCAAAAATCATCAACAAAATATTAGCATACCAAACCCAACAACAAAACTACAATGAGATACCACCTCACACTGCTCAGAATGGCCATCATTAAAATGTCTACAAATAGATTAAAGACTTAAATGTAAGGCCAGAAACTATAAAGCTCTTAGAGGAAAACATAGGCACTATACTCTTTAGCATAAATTGAACCAAGATTGTCTTTGACCCACCTCCTAGAGTTATGGAAATAAAAACAAAAATAAATAAATAGGACCTAACTAAATGCTTTAGCAAAGCAAAGGAAACTTAACAAGATGAAAAGACAACACCCAGAATGGAAGAAAATAATTGCAAATAATTGCAAATGAAGCAACTGACACAAAATATACAAGCAACTCCTACAGCTTAATATCAGGAAAACAAACCACTCAATCAAAAAATGGGCAGAAGACCTAAACAGACATTTCTCCAAAGACACACAGATTGCCAATAAGCACATGAAAAGATGCTCAACATTGCTCATTATTAGAGTAATGCATACCAAAACTACAATGAGGTATCCATCACCTCACACCAATCAGAATGGCCATCATCAAAAAATCTACAAACAATAAATGCTGGAGAAGATGTTGAGGAAAGGGAACCCTCCTACACTGTTGGTGGGAATATAAATTGATACAGCCTCTATGGAGAACAGAATAGAGATTTCTTTAAAAAAAAAAAAAAAGGAATAAAACTACCATATGACCCAGCAGTCCCATTACTCAGCATATATCCTGAGAAAAGCACAATTCAAAAAGACACGTGTACCCTGATGTTCATTGCAGCACTATTTACAATAGTCAGGACATGGAAAAAATGTGGATGTCCATTGATAGATGAATGGGTAAAAAAAGGTGGTACATAAACACAATGGAATATTACTTGGGCATAAAAAGGAATGGATTTGAATCAGTTCTAGTGAGGTGGATGAACCTATAGACTGTTATATAGAGTGAAATAAGTCAAAAGAGAAAACCTAATATGGTATATTAATGCATATATAGAAACTAGAAAAATATCACTGATGAACCAATTTGCAGGGAGGATATGGAGATACAGATGTAGAAAATGGACTTGTGGACACAGTAGGGAAAGGAGAGGGTAGGACAAATTGAAAAAATAACATTGGCATATATACATTATCATGTGTAAAGTAGATAGCTAGTAGGGAGCTGCTATATAACATAGGGAGTCCAGTTTGGTACTCTGTGATGACCTAGAAGGGTAGGATGGGAGAGGGGAGGGAGGCTCAAAAAGGATGGGATATAGGTATATATAATTACTACTGAATCACATTGCTGTACAGCAGAAACCAACACAACATCGTAAAGCAATCATCCTCCAATTAAAAAATAAAATAAAAGCCTAAAAATAATCAATGTTGTAGAGGGTATGGAGGAAAGGGAAGGCCTCCTACTCTGCTGGTGAGAATGTAAGTTGGTACAACCACTATGGAAAACAATATGGAGGTTCTTCAAATTACTAAAAGCAGAGTTGCTGTATGATCCAGCAATCCCATCCTTGGCATATATTCAGACAAACTATGATTGAAAAGATACATTCACTCCTATGTTTATAGCAGCACTCTTTACAATAGCAAAAACATGGAAACAATCTAAATGTCCATCAACAGATAAATGGATAAAGAAGATGTGGTGTGTATATATATGTATACACACACATACACACATATACAATGGAATATTATTCAGCCATAAGAAAGAAATAATGCCATTTGCAGCAACATGGACAGACCTAGAGATTATCATACTAAACAGAGTAAGTCAGAAAGGGAAAGACAAATACTGCATGATATCACTCATATGTGGAATCTTAAAATATGACACAAATGAACATATATACAAAACAGAAACAGACTCACAGACATAGAGAACAGAGTTCCTTTTGCCAAGGGGGATGGGGATGAGGGAGGCATGGACTGAGAGTTTTGGATTAGCAGATGCGAACGAGTATATAGAAGATAAACAACAAGGTCCTACTGAAAAGCACAGAGAACTATATGCAACATTCTACAGTAAATCATAATGAAAAGTAATATGAAATATATGTATGTATATATAACTGAATGACTTTGCTGTCGAGCAAAAATGAACACAATATTGCAGTTCTACTATACTTCAATATATATATATATATATATATATATATATATTTAAAGAGAGACATACTTATTCAATAGATTAGAAAACCTTTCCTAACAAACACTGCAGTTTCTTTGCTCACAAGTTCAGATATGGTGCTGTCAAGGATACCAGACTATGTCACCTGCCTTTCTTTTCCTTGCCCCAGGACTCCCCACCCGGTAAAGGGAGTAAATAGATTATAGGCTTTAACTTCTTCCTCTTTAGATACAGTTTCACATACAGAGACAATAAGTTAATGACCCTGACTGATATGGACGCTCTCTATAACCTTTTTCCCAGTGGAACAGCTATTTATAAAATAACCAATTTGAACTCAATATGAATTTTTTTTCAGTGACATTTAGGTTGTATAAAATGAACACTACCCATATAATCACTTTTCTCTCTAAGGCTTGACTTATCCCTTATACTTTGTCCCTTCCTTCCCATTATTAAATACAAAAAAATAATTTTGCTGGCTGCATACTTGAAGGTCTTGTGTACTCCTTTAAAAGGCCATTTACTTACAATTAATAAATTATTTTCATTTATGCAATAAATATTTCCTGGGCACCTATTTACAGAAAGAAATGTGCTACATGCTGGAAATACAATGGTTAATGTAACAGATGTAGTCTTAGCCACTCATGGACCATATAAAGAGAGATCAAAACTTTAGTAATCACAAAATTAGTAATCATACATTTTGATTAGGTCTATAAGGAAATATATGGTGTAATATTAGAGCCTAATGGTAGGTCCTCTTAAGAAGGGGCCAGGAAATTTTCCTTTTGGGGGTGGGGGTGGTCCTTAAAGCCAAGATATATAGGATGAAAAGAGAATGTTTGTTTTAGTTGCTAAGTAGTGTCTGGCTATTTTGCAATGCCATGGACTGTAGCCCACTGGGCTCCTCTGTCCATGACATTTCCCAGGCAAGAATACTGGAGTGGGCTGTCATTTCCTGTTCCAGGGGATCTTTCCAGCTGAGGGATTGAACCTGCCTCTCCTGCATTGGCAGGTAGATTCTTTACCACTGAGACACCAAGGAAGCCCAGAAAAAAGGTAGCCATGAGAAAAGCAATCCATGTCTTTAAGTGTGGAAAAAATAGTGATTTGTTATCCTAGGCACTTTTCTTACTTCATCAACATAATGACGCTGCAAGCCAGGTATAATTACTCCATTTTGCAGGTGAATAATCAGTTTAGATTCAGAACTCTCCATTTCCACAGGGATTCTTTCTGCAGGCCATGTCAGCAGGGTCTCTGAACTCAGCGGTCTTTAAAGTTCCCTCCTTCTTGATAGCCACTGACTGAAGCATGCAGCTTTTTAATGCTTATTTAAAAATAACTTTAAATATTGGAACTTTAAAGTGGTGTAGCCTGTATGAATTTTTGGTTGAAGTTTCTATTCAATTTTAGTTCACTTTACTGCCTTTAAAATTTCCTGCAACAACAGAATGGAGAAAATATTTACAAATGAAGCTAAGGATAAAGAATTAATCTTCAAAATACAGAGGCAGCTTATGCAGTTCTACATTAAAAAAAATACAGTCAAGAAATAGGCAGAAGATCTAAACAGACATTTCTCCAAAGAAGACATAAAGATGTCCAAACAGGCACATGAAAAGATGTTCAACATCATTAATAATTAGAGAAATGGGAAAAAATTACAAGGAGGTATCACCTCACACCAGTCAGAATGACCATCATTAAAATGTCTACAAACAATAGATGCTGGAGAGGATGTAGAGAAATGGGACCTCCCTACACTGTTGGTGGGAATGTAAACTGGTACAATCACTATGAACAGTATGGAGATTTCTTAAAAAACTAAAAATAAAACTATCATATGATACAGGAGCCCCATTCCTGGGAATATATCTGAAGAAAATGATAATCTGAGAAAATATATGCACCCCAATATTCATTGCAGCACTATTTACAACAGCCAAGACATAGAAGTAAGCTAAATGTCAGTCAACAGAGGAACGGATAAAGATATAGGACATATATACAATGGAATATTAGTCATTATGAACAATGCAATAATGCCATTTGAAGTAATATGGATGGACCTAGAGGTTTGCATACTAAGTGAACTAAGTCAGACAGAGAAAGACAAATTTCATATGATATCAATTGTGAAGTCGTTCAGTCGTGTCTGACTCTTTGCAATGCCATGGACTGTAGCCTACCAGGCTCCTCCGCCCGTGGGATTTTCCAGGCAAGAGTTACTGTAGTGAGCTGCCATTTCCTTCTCCAGGGGATCTTCCCAACCTAGGGATCGAACCTGGGTCTCCCACATTGCAGACAGTCCCTTTACCATCTGGGCCACCACTTGTATGTGGAATCAAATTTTTAAAAATGACACAAAATGAACTTATTTCTAAAACAGAAACAGACTTTAGATATCAAAACAAACAGACAAACTTAATGGTTACCAAATGGGAAACTTGGGAGGGGGAGGAATAAATCAAGTGCTTGGGATGTATTTATCCTCACTACTGTATATATGATAGATAACTCACAAGGACCTACTGTAGAGCATAGAGAACTTGATTCAATATTTGGTGATAATCTATATGAGAAAATCTGAAAAAGGATGAATATGTGGTATGTATAACTGAGTCACTTTTATGTACACCTGAAACTAACACAATATTGTAAATCTACCATACACCAATAAAATTTTTTTAAAAAGTAACTTCACTGGAATATTTTGAGAATTTTTATGAAAAGTTCCAGACTCAAGACCTGTGTTAGTAGCAAAACAGAGGTAGTGAAATGAGCAGTTTAGAGTATTTTATTGCACAAAACATATCTTATCAGTATATCTATCTATCTATCTATGTATATAACATGACCTCACACAGTTCCAGACAGAGAAAATATTCAATTTCTATAACATAGAAATATTTGAAGAGAAATTTTTAGAGGAAACTATTCAGAACAATGTATTTTGCTAGATTAATATTTTATTTAAATCTCACACTAATTTGCTTATTCATTAAATAAGTATTTTTAATGATCTAATATATGAATATACTCTACTTCATACAGACTTCATTATAAGAACATTTATATATGTTTGTTTAGAAGGAAACATTGAAATAAATATAAAAAATCTCTGCTCACTTCCTGGCACTTAGAATAAAACATTTCATATTGACTCCTGGTAGCAGAGGATAGGCCTTCACCAATTATTACCTATGTTCCCTCAGATGGTTTGCAGTTACACTCAGCCTTTGCCTCCTTATCTGTAATTTGGAAATGTAATAGTTATTTGTTGGATAAATGGATAAACTGTCATTTTCCTGTCCCAATTGTCCTATATCCTAGGGTTATTACCTATTATATGTGAATGCTTCATGAGGATAAAGCTGAACATGATTCTGAAATGAAGCTGGACTCTATGGTTCTTCCCTGGCGTGTCCTCTGCCTGCTTTTTATCTGTAGAAAACAACAGTCTAAGAATAAATTTAATCAGAGAAGTGAGAAAATGCAGAAGCAAAATAACACAAACAGGATAAAATAATGATAATAATCATTAAGCAAAGCCAAGGACATCAGTTCCTCCTCAGGGCTGTAGATAATATTCTGAGCCATATTCTGAAAAAAATGTGATGGACTTTATTTTCTTGGGCTCCAAAATCACTGCAGACAGTGACTGCAGCCATGAAATTGAAAGACGCTTGCTGCTTGGAAGAAAAGCTATGACCAACCTAAACAGCATGTTAAAAAGCAGAGACATCACTTTGCCAACAAAAGTCCATCTAGTCAAAGCTATGGTTTTTCCAGTAGTCATGTATGGATGTGTGAGCTGGACAATAAAAAAAGGCTCAGTGACAAAGATTTGATGCCTTCAAACTGTGGTGTTGGAGAAGACTCTTGAGAGTCCCTTGGACAGCAAGGAGATAAAACTAGTCAATCCTAAAGGAATTCAACCTTGAATATTCATTGGAAGGACAATGTTGAAGCTCTAATACTGTGGCCACCAGATGCCAAGAGCCAACTCATTGGAAAAGACCCTGATGCTGGGAAAGATTGAAGGCAGGAGGAGAAGCGAATGACAGAGAATGAGTTGGTTGGATGGCATCACTGACTCAATGGACATGAGTTTGAGCAAACTCCAGGAGAAGGTGAAGGACAGGGAAGCCTGGCATGCTGCAGTCCATGGGGTCACAGAGAGAGACAAGGCTGAGCAACTAAAGAACAACAGTTCTGTGAGCTGTCTTGTAGAGATGGGAAAAAAAAAAAATGGGAACAAACTGACCTGGGAACTGAAGACTAACCGTAATTAAAACAATCAAGATAACACTGATCAGAACACCGAGTGACCAATTTTCAAGATGACTGTCAGAGTTGACTCCACTGTTCTGCACATAGCCCCGTCCCTTGTGCCCATACACCTCCGAAAATCCCCTGTGAAAGCTCTTGCCCACTGGTTGTCAGTGGGGGGAATCTGCTTTTGGCTATAAGTGTGCTGTTCCCTTTGGCTGCCAGTCTCTGAAATAAGGCAAACTTTCCTTTCCACCAACTAGACTCCCTATTGACTTTCAAGCAATGAACACCCAGACCTTACTTTTGTTCCCATTTTTTTAAGGCCAGTTCTCAGAACTGTGGCAACTTATATTGTGGCTATTGTCTGGTCACCATGCAGTTAACTTCTTCCACATGGTGGGGGTTTCCATCTCTACCATCTTTCTAAATTCCATATATGTGTTAAAATACTGTATTGGTGTTTTTCTTTCTGAATTAGTTCACTCTGTATGATAGGCTCCAGTTTCATCCACCTCCTTAGAACTGATTCAAATGCATTCTTTTTAATGTCTGTGTCATATTCCATTGTGCATATGAACCATAGCTTTCTTATCGATTTGTCTGCCAGTGGACATCTAGGTTGCTTCCATGTCCTGGCTACTGCAAACAGTGCTGAGATGAACATTGGGGTACACATGTCTCTTTCAATTCTGGATTCCGCAGTGTGTATGCCCAGCAGTGGGATTGTTGGGTCATATGGCAGTTCTATTTCCAGCTTTTTAAGGAATCTCTACACTGTTCTCCATAGTGGCTGTACTAGTTTGCATTCCCACCAACAGTGTTAGAGAGTTCCTTTTTCTCTGCAACCTCTCCAGCATTTATTGTTTGTAGACCTTTTGATAGCAGCCATTCTGACCTGCGTGAGATGGTACCTCATTGTGGTTTTGATTTGCATTTCTCTGATAATGAGTGTGGTTGAGCATCTTTTCATGTATTTGTTAGCCATCTGTATGTCTTCTGTGGAGAAATGTCTGTTTAGTTCTTTGACCCAATTTTTAAATGGAGAAGAATCAAAAAATTAGAAATGAAAATGGGGAAATCACAATGGACAACACAGAAATACAAAGGATCAAAAGAGCCTACTTTATCAGCAACTATATGCCAATAAAATGGACAACTTGGAAGAAATGGAAAAATTCTTAGAAAAGTATAACTTTCCAAAACTGAACCAGGAAGAAATAGAAAATCTTAACAGACCCATCAAAAGCACAGAAATCAAAATTGTAATCAGAAGTCTTCTAACAAAAGCCCAGGACCAGATGGCTTCACAGCTGAATTCTACCAAACAAACAAAAGCCCAGGACCAGATGGCTTCACAGCTGAATTCTACCAAACAAACAAAAGCCCAGGACCAGATGGCTTCACAGCTGAATTCTACCAAAAATTTAGAGAAGAGCTAACACCTATCCTACTCAAACTCTTCCAGAAAATTGCAGAGGAAGGTAAACTTCCAAATTCATTCTATGAGGCCACCATCACCCTAATACCAAAACCAGAAAAAGATGCCAGAAAAAAGAAAACAGGACAATATCACTGATGAATATAGATGCAAAAATTCTCAACAAAATCCTACCAAACAGGATCCAACAACGTATTAAAAAGGTCATACATCATGACCAAGTGGGCTTTATCCCAGGAATGCAACGATTCTTCAGTTCAGTTCAGTCACTCAGTTCTGTCTGACTCTTTGAGACCCCATGAACCGCAGCATGCCAGGCCTCCCTGTCCATCACCAACTCCCGGAGTCCATGCAAACCCATGTCCATTGAGTCGGTGATGCCATCCAAACATCTCATCCTCTGTCTTCCCCTTCTCCTCCTGCCCTCAATCTTTCCCAGCATAACCGCCTTTTCAAATGAGTCAGCTCTTAACATCAGGTGGCCAAAGTATTGGAGTTTCAGCTTCAGCATCAGTCCTTCCAATGAACACCCAGGACTGAGCTACTTTAGAATGGACTGGTTGGATCTCCTTGCAGTCCAAGGGACTCTCAAGAGTCTTCTCCAACACCACAGTTCAAAAGCATCAATTCTTTGGCACTCAGCTTTCTTTATAGTCCAACTCTCACTTCCATACATGACTACTGGAGAAACCATAGCCTTGACTAGGCGGACATTTGTTGGCAAAGTAATGTCTCTGCTTTTTAATATGCTGTCTAGGTTGCTCATAACTTTCCTTCCAAGGAGTAAGCATCTTTTAATTTCATGGCTGCAGTCACCATCTGCAGTGATTTTGGAGCCCAAAAAGATTAAGTCAGCCACTGTTTCCACGGTTTCCCCATCTATTTGCCATGAAGTGATGGGACCAGATGCCATGATCCTTGTTTTCTGAATGTTGAGTTTTAAGCCAACTTTTTCAGTCTCTTCTTTCACTTTCATCAAAAGGCTCTTTACTTCACTTTCTGCCATAAGGGTGGTGTCATCTGCTTATCTGAGGTTATTGATATTTCTCCCAGCAGTCTTGATTCCAGCTTGTGCTTCCTCCAGCCCTGCATTTCTCATGATGTACTCTACATATAAGTTAAATAAATAGGGTGACAATATATAGCCTTGATGTACTCCTTTCCTATTTGGAACCAGTCTGTTGTTCCATGTCCAGTTCTAACTGTTGCTTCCTGACCTGCATACAGGTTTCTCAAGAGGCAGGTCAGGTGGTCTGGTATTCCCATCTCTTTCAGAATTTTCCACAGTTTATTGTGATCCACACAGTTGAAGGCCTTCGCATAGTCAATAAAGCAGAAGTAGATGCTTTTCTGGAACTCTCTTGCTTTTTTCGAAGATCCAGCGTATGTTGGCAATTTGATCTCTGGTTCCTCTGCCTTTTCTAAAACCAGCCTTAACATCTGGAAGTTCACCATTCATGTATGGCTGAAGCCTGGCTTGGAGAATTTTAAGCATTACTTTACTAGAATGTGAGATGAGTGCAACGGTGTGGTACTTTGAGCATTCTTTGGCATCGCCTTTCTTTGGGATTGGAATGAAAACTGACATTTTCCAGTCCTTTGGCCAGCGGTGAGTTTTCCAAATTTGCTGGCATATTGAGTGCAGCATTTTCACAGCATCATCTTTTAGGATTTGAAATAGCTCAACTGGAAATCCATCACCTCCACTAGCTTTGTCCATAGTGATGCTTCCTAAGGCCCACTTGACTTCACATTACAGGATGTCTGGCTCTAGGTGAGTGATCACACCATCGTGACTATCCGGGTCATGAAGACCTTTTTTGTACAGTTCTTCTGTGTATTCTTGCTACCTCTTCTTAATATCTTCTGCTTCTGTTAGGTCCCTACCATTTCTGTCCTTTATTGAGCCCATCTTTGCATGAAATCTTCCCTTTGTATCTCTCATTCTCTTGAAGAGATCTCTAGTCTTTCCCAGTCTGTTGTTTTCCTCTATTTCTTTGCATTGATCGCTAAGGAAAGTTTTCTTATCTCTCCTTGCTCCTCTTTGGAACTCTGCATTCAAATGGGTATATCTTTCCATTTCTCCTTTGCTTTTCATTTCCCTTCTTTTCACCGCTATTTGTAAGGCCTCCTCAGACAGCCATTTTGCTTTTTTCATTTCTTTTTTTGGGGGATGGTCTTGATTCCTGTCTCCTATACAATGTCACAAACCTCTGTCCATAGTTCATCAGGCACTCTGTCTATCAGATCTAGTCCCTTAAATCTGTTTCTCACTTGCACTGTATAGTCATAAGGGATTTCATTTAGGTGATACCTGAATGGTCTAGTGGATTCTTCAATATTTGCAAATCAATACCACATTAACAAATTGAAAGATAAAAACCATATGATTATCTCAATAGATGCAGAGAAAGCCTTTGACAAAATTCAACATACATTTATGATAAAAACCCTCCAGAAAGCAGGCATAGAAGGAACATACTTCAACATAATAAAAGCTATATATGACAAACCCACAGCAAACATTATCCTCAATGGTGAAAAATTGAAAGCATTTCCCCTAAAGTCAGGAACAAGATAAGGATGCCCACCCTCACCACTACTATTCAATGTAGTTTTGGAAGTTTTAGCCACAGAAATTAGAGAAGAGAAAGAAATAAAAGGAATCCCATATTGGAAATGAAGAAGTAAAACTCTCACTGTTTGCAGATGGCATGATCCTCTACATAGAAAACTCTAAGAAAGACTCCACCAGAAAATTACTAGAGCTAATCAATGAATATAGTAAAGTTGCAGGATATAAAATTAACACACAGAAATCCCTTGAATTCCTATACACTAACAATGAGAAAACAGAAAGAGAAATTAAGGAAGCAATTCCATTCACCATTGCAATGAAAAGAATAAAATACTTAGGAATAAATCTACCTAAAGAAACAAAGGACCAATATATATAGAAAACTTCAAAATACTGAAGAAAGAAATCAAAGATGACACAAATAGATGGAGAAACATACCATATTCATGGATTGGAAGAATCAATACAGTGAAAATGAGTATACTACCCAGAGCAATCTATAGGTTCAATGCAATCCCTATCAAGCTATCAATGGTATTTTTTAGAGAACTAGAACATATAATTTCATAGTTTGTATGGAAATACAAAAAACCTTGAATAGCCAAAGCATTCAAGAGAATGGAAAGAAGAGAAAGAAGAATGGAACTGGAGGAATCAACCTGCCTGACTTCAGACTCTACTACAAAGCTACAGTCATCAAGACAGTATGGTACTGGCACAAAGACAGAAACATAGATCAATGGAACAAAATAGAAAGCCCAGAGATAAATCCACGAACCTATGGACACCTTAGCTTTGACAAAGGAGGCAAGAATATACAATGGAGAAAAGACAATCTCTTTAATAAGTGGTGCTGGGAAAACTGGTCAACCACTTGTAAAAGAATGAAACCAGAACACTTTCTAACACCATACACAAAAATAAACTCAAAATGGATTAAAGATCTAAATGTAAGACCAGAAACTATAAAACTCCAAGAGGAAAACATAGGCAAAACACTCTCTGATGTAAATCATAGCAGGATCCTCTATGACCCACCTCCCAGAGTAATGGAAATAAAAGCAAAAATAAACAAATGAGACCTAATTAAACTTAAAAGCTTTTGCACAATGAAGAAAACTATAAGCAAGGTGAAAAGACAGCCTTCAGAATGGGAGAAAATAATCGCAAATGAAGCAAATGACAAAGAATTAATCTCAAAAGTATACAAGAAACTCCTGCAGCTCAATCCCAGAAAAATAAGTGACAGACCTTACTTTTGATAATAATTGGGTTTCTGTTACTATCAATGCTCTATTACCATGAGAATCTCATTTAACTGTTTCATCATCTCTAAATTGCCATGATGATAATAGGTAAATATTTCTAATACTTACTTTGTGCTTAGAGCATCATGTGCATCATTTCCTTGAGCCTTACTACTAACTTGAGTTATGCATTATTACTTCACAGGTGATAAAACAGAAATAAAAGGATTGAACCTTGGCAGTGTGACTCACGTTCATCTGCTTTCACAACTATTTATACTACCTCAGCATCATACTGAGCTCTCATGCTACTGCTATTAGACTTGCCTTTTCCACTGTGGTATCTTAATAAAGAGTGCTTATGGGATAATTTTTGAAACTACTATGAGCATGTGTGTGTGCATATTGCTGTGGAGGGGATGTACATATTAATTCTAGAGTTTTGGCAACTGTCTACAGATCCTGAAACTCTAGTTTGCATATCTTCCTCAGAAGTTTTGGCATGTCACTACATGCATATCATTTGCCATGTTTTCACAAAATCATAAATCTTTCAAGATGCACTGTACCTCACTTGCCAAAGAAAGATAGTTTAATCTCTACATGACCATGGAGTCTCTAATGTCAGCCACTGGACATACAATATATACTAAATATACATTCTAGAGTCCCTTGGACTGCAAGGAGATCAAACTAGTCAACCCTAAAGGAAATCAACCCTAAATATTCATTAGAAGGACTGATGTTGAAACTGAAGCTCCAAAATTTTGGCCACCTGATGTGAAGTACTGACTCATTGGAAAAGACCCTGATCCTGGGAAAGACTGAAGGCAGGAGGAGAAGGGGATGAGAAGAGGACAAGATGGTTGGAAAACATTACTGTATCAATGGACATGAGTTTGAGCAAGCTCCAGGAGATGGTGAAGGACTGGAAAGCCTGTCACACTGTAGTCTATGGGGTTGCAAAGGGTTGGGCACAACTGAGCAACTGAACAATAATAACAACAATATATGCTATCTTGTCTCTCTAAAAACAGTGCCACTCCCTCTCTCACTATACATGGCCATTCTTATTTTGAAGATGACTAGAACATTTACTATCATTTCTCATGCTCATAAGGTAGGGAAAATGTTAATGTTAAGAGAAGAGCTAATAAATGACCTAGAAGCACTTTACTGTCACATGTTGCCAAGACTGCGTGACACTGTGATTGTAAGCCAGAGAGTGGAGAGTGTAAGCAGTTCTTATTACACATGATTCTGTACATTTCAATCAAGGCCCTTATCACTTTTTTCTCTCTAGACTAAATCCTTCTAATTGTTTTGTTCTCATGTCATGTGTAAGTTTTGCCTCATTCCTGACAGTGTCTGTCCTCCTCCCATCATGTTAACAAGCTTACTCACTTAAAGAAGAGGGGGAACTGGGCCTAAATTAATGGAATTTTCTTGTTTCGCATTCCTGAAAGGGTTTGCTTTTCTCCCATGTTAAAGTCTAGGTTTGGAATGGAACAAATGGGGTTCAGACAAATGAAGAATCATCATTCAAGAATCATCTGTCCATGCCAAGGTTTTAGTTGTCCCCACTTCTGGGTGACACAGAGTTCATAATAGCTTCTATTTACCCTCCAGGTTAAGAGAAATATCATACAGGCAAACAAGGGCTCTGTAAATAATCTTCAATCTAGAATCTTGGTTTTGAATTCTAAACATATGTCATGTAATCCTAACCTTAAAATTTTAGGCAGACATAAATAGCTGAGCTGGTAAAGAATCCACCTGCAATTCAAGAGATGCTGGGTTAGGAAGATCCCCTAGAGAAGGGATAGGTTACCCACGCCACTACTATTGGGCTTTCCTGATGGCTCAGATGGTAAAGGATCCACTGCAATGTGGGAGACCTGGGTTTGATCCCTGGGTTGGGAAGATCCCCTGGAGAAGTGAACAGCCACCCACTTCAGTAGAATTGCCTGGAGAATTTCATGGACAGAGGAACCTGGCAGGCTACAGTCCATGGGGTTGTAAAGAGTGGGACACTACTGAGTGACTTTCACTTCACAACTCCATTTTAATGGAACATCTAACGTGACTTAATTATGAAAAGTTCTTTTGATCCACGTGGTCTGTTTACTAAATCACTTTATTTTTTGTTGTTTTTGTCTGTTTTGTTTTTAGACACTTCATGTTTTACTATTATTGTTGCTATTCAGTTGCTCAGTTGTTTACCATTAAACGACTTCAGTGGATTTAACATTAAAAACAGGTTAATTCAGACTGCTAAAATTTAATACTTTGATCAGATTTTTCAAAACAAATCTGTTGCAAAATTTCAAAGAAAAATTTTATAAAACTTTGTATTATCTTTTGAGCATGGAAACAAAAGTTTGAAGAAAATAAACCATTATAGTTCATTCCATAATAAATTCATGGTAGAGAGAATCAAGGAAGCAGTGTAAAAGTTCATATAGTGGTAGGAATTAATTCAGTGTCATATTACAGCAGCTATTCCCACAGGCTACTAAATACTATCTGTCTGCATATGAGACACTAGATGTTATTAAATACTATTCATCTGTATATTAATACTGTTACATATCTATATTCTATATGTAATAGACTGTTCTTTCCACGACCTATGTATAATTAAAACCCAGCACAGACCAGTCCAAAAGAAGAATTTATTTCAAAGAGGAAGTGACTCCAGAAGGCAATGAGCTCCTTGGAAGTATTCAGACAGAAAAGAGGCATGCATTGTGCGAAACCAAAATGGTACTTCAGATCAGATTTTTTTTTTTTAAGACCAGTGTTGAAAGACCATCCTAACAGGTTTTTGCTCTGTCCTTGAGAAGTCTATACCTTCTAAATAATGGAAATTGACAGGATATAAAGATAGAGCATATCTCTTTTCCCCAACAGCCATTTGCTCACATTCTAAGGAGGATAAACTCAAGAGATACTTGTCTCCTCTTTTGTAGAGCTATGTTGCTTCCATTCTAAAAGGAATAGAGTCTAGAGATGCCCCCTTCCTTTTTTTTTTTTTTCTAAATCTTCCCTGATAGGCTTGCTTACACTCTAAGGTAGAGATCTGATTCCTCCCCAGGAGAGGATTTATTTACATCCAGCTTAAAAGATAAGATTTTTCTCTTTATCTCAGGCAGGGAGAATGGCAGGTATAAGAGCAGCTCAGTATACATTCTGAGTATTTAAACTTTGGAATTCTTCTGTGGCACAAATCCCTTTGCATGGTCAGGTGACCTACTGTTTTTATTGCATCATCTCAGGGAATTTTCTCATTTTCACTGACCTTATTTTTTCTGCTTATTAATTTTCTTATTGATTTATCTATTATATACCTTGCAAATAAATCAGAATTTTAATTCTGATTTTATGTTGTTTAACTTTTTTGGCTGAGTGACTAATACTTTTGGCAGAGACGTTGTATATATATATTTTGGGGTAAATATATTAAAATTTTATTTTGTTTTTTGTCTCTGATACTCTTTTTTAAATCGACATGTTATTTTACTTCCATTAGAAGAATATTATCTATGTAAAATTTGGTCCAGTTTCTTTTCCTTTACCTTTACTACTTAAGCTTAAATGCTTTAACTTTACTCAAGTAAAAGTAGAATCATATCTGATATGAGAACTAAATATGCATCAAATTAAATTAATCCACAGCATTAAATTAATAACTGTGGAACATTCTGAAAGAGATGGGAATACCAGACCACCTGACCTGCCTCTTGAGAAACCTGTATGCAGTTCAGGAAGCAACAGTTAGAACTGGACATGGAACAACAGACTGGTTCCAAATAGGAAAGGAGTACATCAAGGCTATATATTGTCACCCTGCTTATTTAACTTATATGCAGAGTACATCATGAGAAACGCTGGGCTGGAGGAAGCACAAGCTGGAATAAAGATTGCCGGGAGAAATATCAATAACCTCAGATATGCAGATAACACCACCCTTATGGCAGAAACCAAAGAATAACTAAAGAGCCTCTTGATTAAAGTCAAAGAGAAGAGTGACAAAGTTAGCTTAAAGCTCAACATTCAGAAAACAAAGATCATGGCATCTGGTCCCATCACTTCATGGCAAATAGATGGGGAAACCGTGGAAACAGTGGCTGACTTAATCTTTTTGGGCTCCAAAATCACTGCAGATGGTGATTGCAGCCATGAAATTAAAAGATGCTTACTCCTTGGAAGGAAAGTTTTGACCAACCTAGACAGCATATTAAAAAGCAGAGACATTACTTTGCCAACAAAGGTCCATCTGGTCAAGGCTATGGTTTTTCCAGTAGTCATGTATGGAAGTGAGAGTTGGACTATAAAGAAAGCTGAGCACCAAAGAATTGATGCCTTTGAACTGCGATGTTGGAGAAGACTCTTGAGAGTCCCTTGGACTGCAAGGAGATCCATTCAGTCCACCCTAAGGGAGATCAGTCCTGGGTGTTCGTTGGAAGGACTGATGCTGAAGCTGAAACTCCAATACTTTGGCCACCTGATGCGAAGAGCTGACTCATTTGAAAAGACCATTATGCTAGGAAAGATTGAGGGCAGGAGGAGAAGGGGAAGACAGAGGATGAGATGTTTGGATGGCATCACCGACTCAATGGACATGGGTTTGGATAGACTCCGGGAGTTGGTGATGGACAGGGAGGCCTGGCGTGCTGCTGTTCATAGGGTCGCAAAGAGTCAGACACGACTGAGTGACTGAATTGACTAATTGAATTGGGTGTGCTTTTTATTATTTCTCAGGAATAGTAACTCATTTTTCCTACATGTTATTTCTCTTTACTTTTATTTTTGTGAGTTAACTATGTAGGGCATATCTGTTTCCCCACATCCAGTAATATGAGTGTTCTAGAAGTGTAATTTATAGTCAGTAACCAGATTCATCATTAGTCTTCATGTTCAATTCTCCTTATTATATGGTATTTCCATAATAGCTTCAGATATTTCAGTCAACCTTATACTTTTCAACAAAGATTGTGAAAATTATTAGGTTGGTGCAAAAGTAATTGTGGTTTTTGCATTGTTGAAATTTGCCATTTGGTATTGGGATACATTCTCAATAAATGTAGTTATGATATACATCATTCTAATGTGCATTTCTCAGTTTATGTTTTTCACTAATGACTTACTATTTGCTGTATGTTTATTTTAGACTATGGAAATGATGTTAGATACAAAGTAAATTCGAATGGTTTTCTTATTTGAGTTCAAAATGGGTTGTATAGCAGTGGAGACAACTTGCAACATCAACAACACATTTGGCCCAGAAGCTGCTAACGAATGTATAATGCAGTGGAGGGTCAAGAAGTTTTGCAAAGGAGACGAGAACCTTGAAGATGAGGAGCCTAGTAGCCAGCCACCAGAAGGTGACAATGACCAGCTGAGAGCAATCATCAAAGCTGATCCTTTTATAACCACACAAGAAGCTGGCCAAGAATTCAACATCAAACATTCTATGGTGGTTCAGTATTTGAAGCAAATGGAAGAGGTGAAAAACCTGATAAGTGAGTACTTCATGAGTTGACTACAGATTTTTTTTAAATGGTTGTTTTGAAGAGTCATCTTTGCTTATTCTACGCAACGATGAGCCATGTCTAGACTGGATTGTGACTGCAACGAAGAGTGAATTTTATATGACAACCAGTGGTGACCAGTTCAGTGGCTGGACTGAGAAGAAGCTCCAAAGCACTTCCCATAGCCAAACTTACACCCCAAAAAGGCCATAGTCACTGTTTGGTGGTGTGCTGATTGGCTGATCCACTACAGCTTTCTGAATCCTGGAGAAACCATTACATCTGAGAAGTAAGCTCAGCAAATTGATGAGATGAACCAAAAACTACACCCCCTGCAGCTACCATTGGTCAACAGCAAAGGCCTGATTTTCTGTGATGACACCTGACTGCACATCTCACAATCACCACTTCACAAGGTGAATGAATTAGGCTATGAGGTTTTGCTTCATCCACCATATTCATCTAACCTCTCACCAACCGACTATCACTTCTTCAAGAATCTCAACAGCTTTTTGTAGGAAAAATGCTTCCACAATCAGCAAGATGCAGAAAATATTTTCCAAGAATTTATCAAATCTCAAAGCACAGATTTTTATGCTACAGAAATAAGCAAACTTATTTCTCATTGGCAAAAATGCATCAATTGTAATGGTTCTTATTGTGATTAATAAAGATGTGTTTGAACCTCTAGCTATAATGATTTAAAATTCAATGTCTCAAACTGCAATTACTTTTGCACCAACCTAACAGAAAACAGCTTTGTTCCTGAACAGAATTTTTTTTTTTCTTTTGCCTTTTCCTGCCTGTTTTTCAGTTCTAGGAAGCTGGACAGGAAAATTGTGAAAGAAACTAGGAGACCTCACTGACTAGTTGATGGTTACCCCTTGCTTCATCACTCCTGACTTCATCCTGAGTTTTCAAGAACCACTGAATCAAAAAGTCTTGAGAATACCACCGTGATTGTGTCCAAGGGAGAAAGAATGCAGAGTTTGTGGACTTAATGCTCCAACTACCCTCCCTTCAAAAAAAGTCTAACAAAATGCAGTTTTTCAAGTATTCATTCACTCATCCATCTGTTTGACTATGTGTTTATTTCTTCAGTTAGCAGTTGGAGGCACTTAACTGGTCTATTCTCCTTGACTCTGGTGTCCTGCAACCTGTTTTTGCCAGAATGGCCTTTTCCAAGTACAAACTGGGTCATGTTTAATATCCATTATGTTCCACCAGGCCCCAACTTCCTTTAATGAAAAACACCCAATGCACTGTATTTTTAACCTGAGCTTCAAGACCTGACAATCTACACTCTCATTTTGGTACATCTAACTGTATTTATATTAGAAGTTTTATCTTATATATCTATTGGTAACCCAGAACCCAGAGAAGCTGCAGAGGACACAGGTGCAAAGTATCATTCTCTTTGGCATCAACATCCACATCTGTAAAACTGATACTTTATTCTATATCAAACACATCCAGAGTTTCATAAGTAAATGAAATACAATTCTAAATACAGAGCACCTCAAATGCTGTGTGTTTATGTATATATGTGCATGTATATACATATGTATGTGTATATAATATTTTATATGATAGTAACAGAGTAAATATATTTGTTTAGTGGTTATATAATATGAAGCACATTGTTCCAAGGAGATTAACCAAGTAATGATTGACTCACAGTGAAAAGATCCCTTATATTTGCAACACAAACATTTTATATCAAAATATAATTTATATGCTATATTAAAAATAAATAGAAAAATTGTTTTTCTCTCAATCCCATAGATGGCTCATGTATCATTCTTTACCCAATACTGTTTGATTGGTATTGCCTGATTGAAGTACTTCACTGGGAAGGATTATGATAGCAATTCATGGAAGAGTGACTATCATGGGGGTAGAAGAGTGGCAGCTTAAGCATTTACTATTGCTAGCTATATTTATTCTGCAAGTTCTCTGAAATTCAAAAACTCGGTCATTACAACTACATGTCTCAGAAGAGAAGGAGGACCTCTTCCTGATGGCTTAAGCAAAACTCCAGGGCTGATTCTGATTAGTTCCATTCAGATCAAATGTTCACCTCATGTGACTGAGATCCTTATAAAATCAAAGAGGAGCAATACTCCAAAAGGACATTAAATGCTGTTGGATAAAAAGTAACATATCTATGGCCCCTGACCTTCAAAATAACCTTTGGAGGCAATGTGTGAGGGAATAACCTTAACTATGTGTGTTAGTGCTAAACACTGAATCCAAGGCCCCTCTCTTCCAGCCCAGAGCTTCTCACTACTCATTTATCTCCTGTTCTTCTCATTCTTCTAACAGGGATCTGTGGGAGTTCCTAGTTCTTACAAAGAAAACCTGTCATAACAAGATCTAAATAGTCAGAAAGATATTCATTAGAACCACTTAGCATGATTTTAGTCAAATTAAAATCAGAAATGTAAAATTTTCTCTTGATTTCCCAGAATCAGGATGACTCAGATAAATGCTGTCAAAGTGGTTAAGATATGTTCTTAAAGTGCTTTGCTCCCATATATAAAAATTAATAAATGAAAGCACAATAAGAACATTTACATTTGGGGGACCTAAGGTTATTTTGAGGAATTAAGTGTTAATTAATGTAACTGTGATAAGACAGTCCACAATTTATCTCAACATGGATATTATATGTTCCTCTTCCTTATAATTATACCTGCCACAGCAATAGGGGATACTTTTAGAGACATGTCCGTGAATGCACAGTTCTCTGACTTGTTAAGATGGGTATAATAATGTTCGCACACATTGGTCCCCTCCACAATTATAACTCCAGCTCCTTTACCCTACTAGGGCAGGAGAAGAAACAGCATGCATTGCTGACAGGGTACCTTCTAGATTCCTGTGACTTCTGAAGGTTCCACATTTTCTCCCTTCCCTGAGGGATTTCAGATTTCATATATTTTCTCTGTGTGGCTTTGCTGCTGCTGAAGCCATCTGTTCTTTGCTTCTTGAGTTTCAGCTCTCCCCCCATTTTTTCTCTTTTTCTCAGCTGCCCTTTGTATTCCCTCCTTCAGAAGAATTTGCATCTCTCTGGATGTTTTGGGGAGTTTATTCCCCATGGAAAGGTATAATCAAATCAGACAATCTTTGAAATACAGGGATTCTCAGTGGACAGACGATTTTATAGCATGCAGTGAGGAGCTTGGTTTGATTGTCAACTTTCTCACCAGAGGGCAAGTTCCTAATTCTACCCTTCTCTTATATGTCCTACTTCCTTTAGTTAACCTGCCCAAGATTACTGTCAAGTTTTTACTTCTCATTTTGAAACATCATGAGTTCACTTGAGCTTTCTTCTCAGATTCTCAAGGATCCTCTGAGGAATAGTAATAAAAGTAGCCAAACTATTTATTTACCAGGGTCTAGTTTAATCCTGGTACATATATCAATCCCTTTCCTCTGCCCAACAAACATATATGGTGGTTGTTATTATAAGCCTCAATTTCTGATGAAGTAAATTAGGCTAGAGAAATTACACAACTGTCCAACATGACAGAAGTATAAGTGGAGAAACTGTCAAAACCAAGTATCTATGGTAATGAGGGTAGGCTAAACTGTTCTAACAGCCTCCCAAATGTACAATGATGAGAACCTATCAGGTCATTTATTTTTTCCATATTGCCAAGGTGGCATTCTTCCTGTTGAGTGAGACACTTTACACTTCTCAATAGTTAAGGGATCCAGGATCCTTCATCTCTCAGGATTTTTCATCATCTGTATCCAGTTAGTAGAGGGAAAAGAACATGGTGGTGCACAAGTGGAAAGTTTTCATAGGTCAAACACAATTACTGATCCTTATACTCCATTGTCCAGATCTCAGCAACTAAGCCACAACTAATTGCAAATAAGGATGAGAAAGTAACCCAGGAATATAAGAAGAGACACAGTTAGCAGTCCATAACAGGGACCTCCTAAGATCCCATATTTTCCACAATGAATTTTTTTAAGTGAATCTCACCAATAAAACAAATAAAAAATAAATCAATATAAAAAACTTTCAAGGAGACAGTGACCATACAATACAATGCATGACACACAGGTTGATCAATACTGATTGAATGAAGAAATACAACCTTCTATATCTACCTCTAGAGACATATGGGATCACATATCACTTGCATGTTTGCTTCATTTTTGTTGTAATTTTTGAAATAAGTGATATTTTAATATTTGTTATTAGATAATGTATCTATGATGGTCTTATGAAATGCAAATTCAGTAGTTTCATACGAGATAGTGGTTCCCATGAGTGACAAATTAGGCTTGTTAGAACAATCCCCTACCTTCTTTTAACTTCAAATACCCTGAGGGGGGAAAATATGTTTGTGGGGTAATTTGTTTCTTCATTAAGAGATATGCTATGCTGCAAAATGTAACAACAATTTGATTTATATTGTGAAGTGCTACATAAATTAAGCACACAAAATATAACACATTTTTTCTTTGTGCAGTGGCCTTTCTCTTTAAATAGCTTTTAGTTTGCTGTAATAAAAGAATATTATGATTTCATAGGCACAGCCTAAGAAAGAAATTTAATTACCATGAGCAATTTCAAAATTCATTTAAGTCTCACAATGAAATATTTTATGGATAGTTAAGGTAGTAAATTATTGATTGGCTAATCAAATCCTCAATTACTGAATAACTGATAAGTTGTCATCTCTCCAATAACAGATATTCTCTGAATGCAACTGCCAACCTGAATCCCCATCAGCATCCATCACAGCCATTACACACTTAGGATTTCTTAAATCTCTGCCATTCATTTCTATTCATAGCCTTGGTTTACAAGTTCTGTTTACAATCACACCCACTCTAGATCAGGCTCCTTTTCATGGATGTCTAACATGCCTGGAGAGTCAACAAGATACCATCAACAAGTGCAAAGACTCCGAGAGTAATTATCATCAGGTTGGTTGATTTTCTGTCTCAGGCCCAACCATATGTTTAATATGACAAGATTTCTGGTGACTCAACTCAGTCAAACCTTGAGTTTGGGGACTCTCAGGCTGATAGACTATTGGGAATCCCCTACCAGCTAGTTAAGTAAATTGTGTTATTTGTTTACTCCTATTATACCCATTGTCTAGTGTTACAATAATAAAATAATTATGACTGATAGTAGTGTAAAAAAAATAAGGAAAAAACAAGTCTTGAATAAAACAAAAGAGCAACAATTCAAGTCCATGTTTTAGAGAACTAATGATAATTCCACATTTTTCACAGCCTTCATGTTTGTTCATCCAACTTCTATTCTTACTATTCAACAAATATTTACTACACAAAATATTGAATGACTTCTGCCTTTACAGAATTTTATACAGCAGCAGCATACAGGGGATAAAGGCAAACATATAGGCAACTTATAAAAAGGAATAAATCATTTGATAGATGATTAGAGGGAATTGGGGAGTAAAGAAAAAGGAGAATAGAACCAGATGAGTTCTATCTATAGTCAAAATTATCTTTCTGACCAAAGTGATATTTAAAATGAGAACTGAAGATATAGAAACAGTGTGGGGAATATTCTATGTCAGAGCTTACAAAACTCTACTTATATGCCTACCAAGTTCATGATTTTTGAATATTCACATATAAAATATTATCAACAAACTTATTTTGATGAATTTATGTTTAAAATTTAACATTGTTTTAAAAGACATATCATTCCTATAAGAAAAATCAAAATCATCTATGTAAGCAGAAGGAATTTCTGAAAATAAGTACATTGACACTAAGCATACAATTAAATCTTAGCTAATCACTACCTTCTACAGACTTCTGAGCCTCAGACCTTTTCTCTCCCAGTATAAAGGGGATATTAGCAATCACAGTGTTAAGCCAAATAAATAAATACATTCACTAGAATGGAAGCAAGACTTATTAAGTCTTATTTAATAAGCTGTGACAAACCTAGACAGCATATTTAAAAGCAGAGACATGACTTTGTGAACCAAAGTCCATGTAATCAAAGCTATGGTTTTTCTAGTAGTCGTGTATGGATGTGAGAGCTTGACCATAAAAAAAGCTGAGCACCAAGAATTGATGCTTTTGAACTGTGGTGTTGGAGAAGACTCTTGAGAGTCCCTTAGACTGCAAGGAGATCAAACCAGTCAATCCTAAAGGAAATCAGTACTGAATATTCATTGGAAGGACTGATCCTGAAGCTAAAGCTCCAATACTTTGGCCACCTGATGCGAAGAACTGACTCATTTGAAAAGACCCTGATGCTGGGAAAGATTGAGGGCAGGAGGAGAAGGGAATGACAGAGGATGAGATGGTTGGATGATATCACCAACTCAGTGAACATTTGTTTGAGCAATTTCTGGGAGTTGGTCATGGACAGGGAAGACAGGCATGCTGCAGTCCATGGGGTTGCAAAGAGTCAGACATGACTGAGTGACTGAATGGAACTGAAGACTTTTGAAAATGATCTAATTAGAGTATAACTTTTCTTATACTATCATATAACAATATTCAAAGCTCTGTTTGAGCATCAGTTAAAAATGATTTTGCAAACTGCTGGTGGTACATGTCTTACATCTACAGAGATAGAGCTCTAGACATAGAGGAGACCAGAGGTTTGGGTCTAGAAGCAGGACAGAAAAAGTAACTTTTGAAAAACTTGGAATCATAGACTAGAATTTGAACATGATTAGGCGAGAGTAAAATGCCTGAGTTGGAGATAAAAAGAGTAAAAGGTGATGTGATCAGGCAGGGATTTCTAAACTATGTTCAGAGACTTTTTGAGGATCAGTAGTGTATTGCTGCTGCCAAGTCACTTCAGTCGTGTCCAACTCTGTGCGACCCCATAGACTGCAGCCCACCAGGCTCCCCCGTGCCTGGGATCCACCAGGCAAGAACACTGGAGTGGGCTGCCATTTCCTTCTCCAATGCATGAAAGTGAAAAGTGAAAGTGAAGTCGCTCAGTCGCGTCCAACTCTTAGCGACCCCATGGACTGCAGCCTACCAGGCTCCTCCGTCCATGGGATTTTCCAGGCAAGAGCATTGGAGTGGGGTGCCATTGCCTTCTCTGCAGTAGTGTATTAGGGCAGCACAATTCTGATTAAGAGGATGGTTTGGACTGGGATAAGGAGCCATTTCCCCAGCAATTTTCAATGTGCTCATCACCACTACTCCTGCTTTGGTCATGCCATGAGTTTTTGACTAATGGGCATAAATTTTATAATTCATTTAACATGTGGTGGATGTTCAGGTTATGACTGCAGAATTAACGGGCTGTAAGCTTGTTCCTAGGCAAAAAAGATTATAGACATCAAATCAATGAAAAATGAATGGTCTCATTTAAATCTCAAAAAGGAATATTAATAGAAAGCTATCCCTTTCAAGGGCCTAATTCTCAAAATGTTTTCTAAATTAATTAAGAAAGGGTATTTTTAAAAACAATATATACAAGAAAAATAGTTGAGATCTAAGAATAATTCACTTAATGCAGAAAATATATATATATATATATATGAAAAAACTAAGTGTTAGTCACTCAGTTGTGTCCAACTCTTTGTGACCCTGTGGATTGTAACCCACCAGACTCCTCTGTCCATGGAATTCTACAGGCAAGAAAACTGGGTGGGTAGCCATTTCCTTCTCCAGGGGATCATCCTGACCCAGGGATTGAACTTGTGTCTCCTGCATTGCAGGTAGATTTTTTACCATCTGAACCACCAAGAAACCTAATATATATATATATATATTTAAATGTCTTGAGTGTACTGAGACACCTGCTCCTTTTTCTCTTTGAGCTAAGAACTTCTTCCTAGAAACAAGGTGAAAACCTTGGAATAAAGTGAGGAAAATTCTACAACTTTATTCTAGTTTTATAAATAGTTGTGTGCTATATAGAGGTTCAGTGGTACAAAAGAGACTTAACTTTATGCCCATAAGTGATTTCGTGTTACAGAATGAATAGCCTAGTTGCACAAACCCTAGTTAGTGTAAAGCAGGGCTCAGTAATAGAAACTAGCTTTTTCAGACTATAATTAAAAATGAATGAAAGAACAAAGATCCAAAATCTATGTGATGCAGCAAAAGGAATTCTAACAGGGATGTTTAGAACTGTACAATTAGGAAACAAGAAAAATCACAAAGAAGCAACCTAACCTTACACCTAAAGTAACTAGAGAAAGAACAAAGAAAACCCAAAGTTAGTATAAGGAAAGAAATCACAAATCAGTTCAGTTCAGTACTTCAATTGTGTCCAACTATTTGTGACCCCATGTACGGCAGCACACCAGGATTCCCTGTCCATCACCAGCTCCAGGAGCCTACTTAAACTCATGTCCATTGCGTCAGTGATGCCATCCAGCCATCTTATCTACTGTGGTCCCCTTCTCCTGCCTTCAATCTTTCCTAGCATCAGGGTCTTTTCAAATGAGTCGGTTCTTCCCATCAGGTGGCCAAAGTATTGGAGCTTCAGCTTCAGCATCAGTCCTTCCAATGAATATTCAGTACTGATTTCCTTTAGGATCGACTGGTCAGATCTCCTTGCTGTGCAAAGGACTCTCAAGAGTCTTCTCCAACACCACAGTTCAAAAGCATCGATTCTTCGGAGCTCACCTTTTTTGTAGTCCAACTCTCACATTCATACATGACTACTGGAAAAACCAAAACTTTGACTAGACGGACCTTTGTTGTCAAAGTAATGTCTTTGCTTTTTAATAAGCTGTCTAGATTGATCATAACTTTTCTTCCAAGGAGCAAGCGTCTTTTAATTTCATGACTACAGTCACCATCCACAGTGAATTTGGAGCTCCCCCCCCAAAAAAAAAGCCTCTCACTCTTTCCATTGTTTCCCCATCTATTTGCCATGAAATGATGGGACAAGACGCCATGATATTAGTTTTCTGAATGTTGAATTTTAAGCCAACTTTTTCACTCTCCTCTTTCATTTTCATCAAGAGGCTCTCTAGCTCTTCTTTGCTTTCTGCCAGAAGTGTGGTATCATCTGCATATCTGAGGTTATTGATATTTCTCCCTGCAATTTTGATTTCAGCTTGTGCTTCTTCCAGTCCAGCATTTCTTATAATTTACTATGCATATAAATTAAATAAGCAGGATGGTAATATACAGCCTTGATGTACTCCTTTCCCGATTTGGAACCAGTCTGTTGTTCCATGTCCAGTTCTAACTGTTGCTTCTTGACCTGCATACATGTTTCTCAGGAGGCAGGTCAGGTGGTCTGGTATTCTCATCTCTTGAAGAATTTTCCAGTTTGTTGTGACCCACACAGTCAAAGGCTTTGGCATAGTCAATAAAGCAGAAGTAGGTGTTTTTCTGGAGCTCTCTTGCTTTTTCAATGATCCAACAGATGTTGACAATTTGATCTCTGGTTCCTCTGCCTTTTCTAAATCCAGCTTGAACATCTGAAAGTTCATTGTTCATATACTGTTGAAGCCTGGCTTGGACAATGTTGAGTATTACTTTGCTAGCATGTAACATGAGTGCAATTGTGTGGTAGTTTGAACACTCTTTGGCATGGCCTTTCTTTGGGATTGGAATGAAAACTGACCTTTTCAAGTCCTGTGGTAACTGCTGAGTTTTCCAGTTTGTTGGCATATTGAGTGCAGTACTTTCAGAGCATCATCTTTTAAGATTTGAAATAACTCAAATGGAATTCCATCACCTCCACTAGCTTTGTTCATAGTGGCGCTTCCTAAGGCCCATTTGACTTTGCATTCGAGGAAGTATGGCTCTAGGTGTATGATCACACCATTGTGGTTATCTGGGTCATGAATATCTTTATATAGTTCTTCTGTGTATTCTTGCTACCTCTTCTTAATATCTTCTGCTTCTGTTAGAAGAGGAAACACTTCTGTCCTTTATTGTGCTCATCTTTGCATGAAATGTTCCCTTGGTATCTCTAATTTTCTTGAAGAGATCTCTAGTCTTATGGATGGAGGTTCAAGACATTGTACAGGAGGCAGTGATCAAGACCACCCCCAAGAAAAAGAAATGCAAAAAGAGTTGTCTGAAGAGGCCTTACAAATAGCTGAGAAAAGAAGAGAAGCTAAAGGCAAAGGAGAAAAGGAAAGATATACCCATCTGAATGCAGAGTTCCAAAGAATAGCAAGGAGAGATTAAAAAAAGCCTTTCTCAGTGATCAATGCAAAGAATTAGAGGAAAGCAATAGAATGGGACACACTAGAGATCTCTTCAGGAAAATTAGAGATACCAATCATAAATATAAGAGCAAAAATAAATGAAATAGAAATGAAGAAAGCAGGAAAGATTAATGAAACTAAAAGCTAAGTTTTTTAAAAATTGTTTTCATAGTTCTTTATTAATTATCCATTTATATATGTGATTGACTTAGTAGACTCTTAATGAAAGTTGGTTCTTCATGTTTTAACACCACACACAAAAATAAACTCAAAATGGATTAAAGATTTAAATCTAAGACCAGAAACCATAAAACTCTTAGAGGAAAATATAAGCAGAACACTCCCTGACATAAATCACAGCAAGATCCTCTATGACCCTCCTCCCAGAGTAATGGAAATAAAAATGAAAACAAACAAATGGGACCTAATTAAACTTGAAAGCTTTTGCACAACAAGGAAAACTATAAGCAAGGTCAAAAGGCAGCCTTCAGAATGGGAGAAAATAATAGCAAACAAAGCAACTGACAAAGAATTAATCTCCAAAATATACAAGCTGCTCATATACCAGAAAAATGAACAACTCAATCAAAAAGTGAAAAGTGAAGCAAAGAACTGAACATTTCTCCAAAGAAGACATACAGGTGGCTAATAAACACATGAAAGATGCTTAACGTCACTCATTATTAGAGAAATGCAAATGAAAACCACAGTGAGGTACCATCTCACACCAGTCAGAATGGCTGCCATCAAAAAGTCTACAAACAATAAACGCTGGAGAGGGTATGGAGAAAAGGGAACCCTTTTACACTGTTGATGTGAATGAAAACTGGTGCAGCCACTATGGAGAACAGTGTGGAGATTCCTTAAAAAACTGGAAATAGAACTGCCATATGACCCAGCAATCCCACTGCTGGGCATACAGGAAACCAGAACTGAAAGAGACACATGTACCCCAATGTTCATTGCAGCAGTGTTTGTAATAGCTAGGACATGGAAGCAACAGATGTCCATTGGCAGACAAATGGGTAAGGAAGTTGTGGTACATATACATAGTGGAATATTACTCAGCTTTACAAAGAATTTGAGTCAGTTCTAATGAGGTGGATGAAACTGGAGCCTATTGTACAGAATGAAGTAAGTCAGAAAGAGAAACACCAATATGGTATATTAATGCATATATATACAGAATTTAGAAAGATGGTAAGGATGATCCTATATGCAAGGCAGCAAAAGAGACACAGATGTAAGGAAGAGACTTTGGACTATATGAGAGAAGGCGAGGGTGGGATGATATGAGAGCTGCTGCTGCTGCTAAGTCGCTTCAGTCATGTCCAACTCTATGCGACCCCATAGATGTCAGCCCACCAGGCTCCTCTGTCCCTGGGATTCTCCTGGCAAGAACACTGGAGTGGGTTGCCACAGCCTTCTCCTGATATGAGAGAACAGCACTGAAATATGTATATTACCGCATGCAAAATAGATGACCAGTGACCAGCGCAAGTTTGATGCATGAAGCAGGGCACTCAAAGCCAGTGCTCTGGGACAATCCAGAGGGATAGGTGGGGAGGAAAGTGGGGGGTTCAGGATAGGGGGACTTGTGTACCTGTGGCTGATTCATGTCAATATATGGCCAAAACCACCTCAATATTGTAAAGTAATCATCCTCCAATTAAAATAAATATTTTTTTTAAAGTTGGTTCTTTGAAAACATAAACAAAATAGATTTATCTATTTTGGGGGAAATAAAGGAGAAGGCTCAAATCAATAAAATTATAAATAAAAAGGAGACATTACAGTGGACATCACAGAAATACAAAGGATATATTACACATTGGTGAAGCCACTATGGAAAAGAGTATGGAAATTTCTCGAAAAATTGAAATAGAAGTACCACATAACCCAACAATTCCATTCCTGGGTAGATATCTGAATAAAACAAAAACATTAATTTGAAAAGGTACATATATCCCAGTACTCACAGCAGCATTATTTCCAATTGCCAAAATATGGCAATTGCCTAAGTGTCCATCAACTAGTGAATGGATAAGAAGATATTGTGTGTACACACACACAATGGACTACTACTCAACCATAAAAAAGAATGAATTTTTTATATTTGCAGCAACATGGATGGACTTGAAGAGCATTATGTTAAATGAAATGTCAGAGAAAAACAAATACTATGTGATGTCACTTATGTGTGAAATCTAAAAAGTACAAAAATCTAGTAAACATTAAAAAAAAGAAGCAGGCTCACAGAGAACAAACTAGTGGTTACCAGTGGGAAGGGAGAGAGATAACACAGAAGTAGGGTAATAAGAGGTACAAACTACTAGGTATAAAATAAGGTATAAGGATATAAAGTAAAACATGGAGAATAAAGCCAATATTTTATAATTATAAATGGTGTATAACTTAAAAATTATAAATCACTATTTTGTACAAATAAAACTTGTATGATACTGTCTAGCAACTACATCTCAATAAAAAAAATTGGGAAAAAACCAAAACAAACAAAAAAAGAGACCACTACAAGCAAGTATATGCCATAAAAATGGAAAACCTGGAAAAACTGGACAAATTCTTAAAAAGTATAACCTTCCAAGACTGAACCAGGAAGAAATAGAAAATATGAACAGACCAATGACAAGTACTAAAATTGAAACTATGATTTAAAAACTCCCAACAAGCAACAGCCAAGGATGAGATGGCTTTACAGGCAAATTCTATCACATTCAAGAAAAGTTAACACCTACTTTTCTGAAACTCTTCCAAAAAATTTCAGAGGAAGGAATACTCACAAACTCATTCTATGAGGCCAACAATAGCCTGACACCGAAACCAGGAAAAGATACCACATAAAAACAAAAACACAGGCCAACACTGATTAAGTACAGATGCAAAAATCCTCAACAAAATTCTAGCAATCCAAATCCAACAATACATTAAAAGGATCATATACCATATCAAGTGGGATTTAGCCCCAGGGATGTAAGAATTTTTCGTTATCTACAAATCAATCAGCATGATACACCACACCAAAAAAAAAGAAGAATAAAAACTATATGATCATCTCAATACATGCAGAAAAATCTTTTGACAAAATTCAACATCCATTTATGATAAAAACTCTATAGAAAGTGAACATAGAGGGCTCATTCCTCAACATAATGAAAACCATATATGACAAATGTACAGTTAACATCATACTCAATGATGAAAAGTTGGAAGCACTCCTCTAGATCAGGAACAAAGCAAGAATGTCCACTGTAATCATTTTTACTCAAAATAGCTTTGGAAGTCTTCATTACAGCAATCAGAAAAGAAATAGAAATAAAAGGAATCCAAGTTGGAAAAGAAGTTGTTGTCACTGTTTGCAGATGACATGATACTATACATAGAAAATCCTAAAGATGCTACCAGAAAACTATTAGAGCTATCAATGAATCTGTAAAGTTGCAGATTACAAAATTAATACACAAAATCTGTTGCATTTCTATACATCAGCAAAAGATCAGAAAGAGAAATTCAATAAACTATCTCATTTACCTTCATATCAAAAAAATAAAATACCTAGGAATAAGCCTACCTAATGGGACAAAAATCTGTACACTGAAACTATAAGACACTGATGAAAGAAATCAAAGATGACACAAAAAGATGGAAAGATATACTATGTTCAATACTGTCAAAATGACTATACTACCCAAGGCAATCTATAGATTCAATGCAATCCCTATCAAAATACCAATAGCATTTTACAAAGAACCAGAACTTAAAACCTTAAAGTTTGTATGGAAACACAAAAGACCCTGAATCAGCCCTAGTGCAGCCAGAGGCAATGGTGAGGCCAGGGAGCCCTCCACACCCCACAGCTCCTGGGTGGTGGATTGGCCTTAAGGCAGCCAGTAGAGATGCCAGGAAGCACTCCGCTCTTGGCTTCTGGGCATCCTCCAACATGGATTGGCTCCAGCCAACAACTCCAGCAGGGCCTTTGCCCATGGCCCTGAGCAGCACATTGGCCAATACCCGGGGGCCGCAGAAGATTTACACACTCAAGAGGACAAGCAGTGGGACAACCAGTGTGCCAGGCATGTCCTACGGCTATGTGCAGCAACTGATGGGCACGCCCCTGCTAGCCAGGCCTGGCAAAACATGGTCCATTGGAGAAGGGAATGGCAAACCACTTCAGTATTCTTGCCTTGAGGACTCCATGAACAGGATGAAAAGGTAAAAAGATATGACACCAAAAGGTGAGCTTCCCAGGTAGGTAGGTGTCCAAAGTGCTATAGGAAAAGAGCAGAGAAATAGCCCCAGAAAGAATGAAGATGCTGAGCCAAAGCGGAAATGATGCCCAGTTGTGTCTGGTGGTGAAAGTAAAGCATGATGCTGTAAAGAATATTGCACAGGAACTGGAATATTAGGCCCATTAATCAAAGTGAATTGGATGTGGTTAAACAGGAGATGACAAGAGTGAATGTCGAAATTTTAAGAATCACTAAACAAAAATGGATGGGAATGGGTAAATGACTAGTATATCTATAACTGTGGGCAAGAATCCCTTAGAAGAAATGGAGTAGCCCTCATAGTCAAAAAAAAGAGTCTAAAATGCAATACTTGGGTGCAATCTCAAAAATGACAGAATGGCCTCAGTTTGTTTCCAAGGAAACCATTCAACATCACAGTAATCCAAGTCTATGCCCCAACAGCTAATGCCAAAGAAGCTGAGGTCAAATGGTTCTAGGAAGACCTACAAGATCATCTAGAACTAACACCAAAAAAGAAGTCCTTTTAATCATAGGGAAATGAAATGCAAAAGTAGGAAGTCATGAGATATCTGGACAGGCAAATCTGGCCTTGGAGTACAAAATGAAGCAGGGCAAAGGCTAACAGAATTTTGCCAAGAGAATGCACTGGTCATAGCAAACACCTTCTTCCAACAACACAAGAGACAACTCTACATATGGTCATCACCAGATGGTCGATACAGAAATCAGATTGATTATACTGATTGCAGTCAAAGATAGAGAATATCTATACAGTCAGCAAAAACAAGACCTGGAGCTGACTGTATCTCATACCATCAACATCTTATTGCAAAATACAGGCTCAGAGATAAGCAGACAGCTTGGCCGGGCGCGCGGCGCTCCTCTGCAGCCCGGTCACCCCACCACCCCGGGGGCGCCCCGGGAGTGCTCTGCGGGTGACTCGGCGGGTTCCCTCCGTTCCCAGCATCTTACGCAAAGGCGGCGCTCCGAGTGACAGAGATAATTGCTGGAGAGGAGCCAAGATGGCGGAGGAGTAGGACGGGAGAGACCACTTTCTCTCCTACAAATTCATCAAAAGAATAACTGAATGCAGAGCAAACCTCACAAAACAACTTCTGATCGCTAGCTGAGGTCATCAGGCGCCCAGAAAAGCAGACCATTGTCTTCGAAAGGAGTCCTCTAGTACTCCTCTACTACTCTTCATTTTCATTTTCACTACACTATAACCTTACCAAAAAAAAAAAAAAAAGAGAAGCCCTATCTTTAAACCGAAGATTATTCTCTCCCAATCTTGACTCTCTGTTTTCTACCTCAGAACACCTCTATTTCCTCCTTTCCCCTTCTCTTCCCAATACAATTCTGTGAATCCTTGTAGGTGTCTGAGATACGGAGAACACTCTGGGAACAGACAGCTGCGTAGATCTGTCTCTCTCCTCTTGAGTCCCCCTTTTTCTCCTCCTGCTCATCTCTATCTCCCTCCTCCCTTTTCTCCTGTTCATGTAACTCTGTGAACCTCTCTGGGTGTCCCTAACAGGGGAGAATCTTTTCGCCATTAACCTAGAAGTTTTATTATCAGTGCTGTATAGTTGGAGAAGTCCTGAGACTACAGGAAGAATAAAACTGAAATCCAGAGGCAGGAAACTTAAGCCCAAAACCTGAGAACACCAGAAAACTCCTGACTACATGGAACTTTAAGCAATAAGTGACCGTCCAAAAGCCTCCATACCTACACTGAAACCAACCACCACCCAAGAGCCAGTAAGTTTCAGAGCAAGACATACCACGCAAATTCTCCAGCAACACAGGAACATAGCCCCGAATGTCAACATACAGGCTACCCAAGGTGACACCTAACACATAGACCCATCTCAAAACTCATTACTGGGCACTCCATTGCTCTCCAAAAAGAAGAAATCAAGTTCCACGCACCAGTACACTGACGCAAGCTTCCCTAACCGGGAAACCTTGACAAGCCAATCGTCTAACCCCACCCACTGGGTAAATCCTCCACAATAAAAAGGAACCACAGACCTCCAGAATACAGAAAGTCCACTCCAGACACAGCAATCTAAACAAGATGAAAAGGCAAAGAAATAGCCAACAGGTAAAGGAACATGAAAAATGCCCACCAAGTCAAACAAAAGAGGAGGAGATAGGGAATCTACCTGAAAAAGAATTTAGAATAATGATAATAAAAATGATCCAAAATCTTGAAAACAAAATGGAGTTACAGATAAATAGCCTGGAGACAAAGATTGAAAAGATACAAGAATTGTTTAATAAAGACCTAGAAGAAATAAAAAAGAGTCAATTAAAAATGAACAATGCAATGAATGAGATCAAAAACACTCTGGAGGGAACCAAGAGTAGAATAACGGAGGCAGAAGATAGGATAAGTGAGGTAGAAGATAAAATGGTGGAAATAAATGAAGCAGAGAGGAAAAAAGAAAAAAGGATCAAAAGAAATGAGGACAACCTCAGGGACCTCTGGGACACTGTGAAACGCCCCAACATTCGAATCATAGGAGTTCCAGAAGAAGAAGACAAAAAGAAAGGCCATGAGAAAATACTCGAGGAGATAATAGCTGAAAACTTCCCTAAAATGGGGAAGGAAATAGCCACTCAAGTCCAAGAAACCCAGAGAGTCCCAAACAGGATAAACCCAAGGCGAAACACCCCAAGACACATATTAATCAAACTAACAAAGATCAAACACAAAGAACAAATATTAAAAGCAGCAAGGGAAAAACAACAAATAACACACAAAGGGATTCCCATAAGGATAACAGCTGACCTATCAATAGAAACCCTCCAGGCCAGAAGGGAATGGCAGGACGTCCTGAAAGTAATGAAAGAGAATAACCTACAACCTAGATTACTGTATCCAGCAAGGATCTCATTCAGATATGAAGGAGAACTCAAAAGCTTTACAGATAAGCAAAAGCTGAGAGAATTCAGCACCACCAAACCAGCTCTTCAACAAATGCTAAAGGATCTTCTCTAGACAGGAAATGCAGAAAGGTTGTATAAACGTGAACCCAAAACAACAAAGTAAATGGCAACGGGACCACACCTATCAATAATTACCTTAAATGTAAATGGGTTGAATGCCCCAACCAAAAGACAAAGATTGGCTGAATGGATACAAAAACAAGACCCCCATATATGCTGTCTACAAGAGACCCACCTCAAAACAAGAGACACATACAGACTAAAAGTGAAGGGCTGGAAAAAAATATTTCATGCAAATGGAGACCAAAAGAAAGCAGGAGTCGCAATACTCATATCAGATAAAATAGACTTTCAAATAAAAGCTGTGAAAAGAGACAAAGAAGGACACTACATAATGATCAAAGGATCAATCCAAGAAGAAGATATAACAATTATAAATATATATGCACCCAACATAGGAGCACCACAATATGTACGGCAAACACTAACGAGTATGAAAGAGGAAATTAATAGTAACACAATAATAGTGGGAGACTTTAATACCCCACTCACAACTATGGATAGATCAACTAAACAGAAAATCAACAAGGAAACACAAACTTTAAATGACACAATGGACCAGCTAGACCTAATTGATATCTATAGGACATTTCACCCCAAAACAAGCAACTTCACCTTTTTCTCAAGTGCACACGGAACCTTCTCCAGAATAGATCACATCCTGGGCCATAAATCTAGTCTTGGAAAATTCAAAAAAATTGAAATCATTCCAGTCATCTTTTCTGACCACAGTGCAGTAAGATTAGATCTCAATTACAGGAAAAAAATTGTTAAAAATTCAAACACCTGGAGGCTAAATAACACACTTCTGAATAACCAACAAATCATAGAAGAAATCAAAAAAGAAATCAAAATATGTATAGAAATGAATGAAAATGAAAACACAACAACCCAAAACCTATGGGACACTGTAAAAGCAGTGCTAAGGGGAAGGTTCATAGCATTACAGGCTTACATCAAGAAGCAAGAAAAAAGCCAAATAAATAACCTAACTCTACACCTAAAGCAATTAGAGAAGGAAGAAATGAAGAACCCCAGGGTTAGCAGAAGGAAAGAAATCTTAAAAATTAAGGCAGAAATAAATGCAATAGAAACTAAAGAGACCATAGCAAAAATCAACAAAGCTAAAAGCTGGTTTTTTGAAAAAATAAACAAAATTGACAAGCCATTAGCAAGACTCATTAAGAAACAAAGAGAGAAGAACCAAATTAACAAAATTAGAAATGAAAATGGAGAGATCACAACAGACAACACTGAAATACAAAGGATCATAAGAGACTACTACCAGCAGCTCTATGCCAATAAAATGGACAACTTGGATGAAATGGACAAATTCTTAGAAAAGTATAACTTTCCAAAACTGAACCAGGAAGAAACAGAAGATCTTAACAGACCCATCACAGGCAAGGAAATCGAAACTGTAATCAAAAATCTTCCAGCAAACAAAAGCCCAGGACCAGATGGCTTCACAGCTGAATTCTACCAAAAATTTAGAGAAGAGCTAACACCTACCTTACTCAAACTCTTCCAGAAAATTGCAGAAGAAGGTAAACTTCCAAACTCATTCTATGAGGCCACCATCACCCTAATTCCAAAACCTGACAAAGATGCCACAAAAAAAGAAAACTACAGGCCAATATCACTGATGAACATAGATGCAAAAATCCTTAACAAAATTCTAGCAAACAGAATCCAACAACATATTAAAAAAATCATACACCACGACCAAGTGGGCTTTATCCCAGGAATGCAAGGATTCTTCAATATCCGCAAATCAATCAATGTAATACACCACATTAACAAATTGAAAGATAAAAACCATATGATTATCTCAATAGATGCAGAGAAAGCCTTTGACAAAATTCAACACTCATTTATGATTAAAACTCTCCAAAAAGCAGGAATAGAAGGAACATACCTCAACATAATAAAAGCTATATATGACAAACCCACAGCAAGCATCACCCTCAATGGTGAAAAATTGAAAGCATTTCCCCTGAAATCAGGAACAAGACAAGGGTGCCCACTCTCACCACTACTGTTCAACATAGTGTTGGAAGTTTTGGCCACAGCAATCAGAGCAGAAAAAGAAGTAAAAGGAATCCAGATAGGAAAAGAAGAAGTGAAACTCTCACTGTTTGCAGATGACATGATCCTCTATATAGAAAGCCCTAAAGACTCTACCAGAAAATTACTAGAGCTAATCAATGAATATAGTAAAGTTGCAGGATATAAAATTAACACACAGAAATCCCTTGCATTCCTATATACTAACAATGAAAAAACAGAAAGAGAAATTAAGGAAACAATACCATTCACCATTGCAACAAAAAGAATAAAATACTTAGGAGTATATCTACCTAAAGAAACAAAAGACCTATACATAGAAAACTATAAAACACTGATGAAAGAAATCAAAGAGGACACAAACAGACGGAGAAACATACCGTGTTCATGGATTGGAAGAATCAATATTGTCAAAATGGCTATTCTACCCAAAGCAATCTATAGATTCAATGCAATCCCTATCAAGCTACCAACGGTATTTTTCACAGAACTAGACCAAAGAATTTCACAATTTGTATGGAAATACAAAAAACCTCGAATAGCCAAAGTAATCTTGAGAAAGAAGAATGGAACTGGAGGACTCAACCTGCCTGACTTCAGACTCTACTACAAAGCCACAGTCATCAAGACAGTGTGGTACTGGCACAAAGACAGAAATATAGACCAATGGAACAGAATAGAAAGCCCAGAGATAAATCCACGAACCTATGGACACCTTATCTTTGACAAAGGAGGCAAGGATATACAATGGAAAAAAGACAACCTCTTTAACAAGTGGTGCTGGGAAAACTGGTCAACCACTTGTAAAAGAATGAAACTAGAACACTTTCTAACACCATACACAAAAATAAACTCAAAATGGATTAAAGATCTAAATGTAAGACCAGAAACTATAAAACTCCTAGAGGAGAACATAGGCAAAACACTCTCCGACATAAATCACAGCAAGATCCTCTATGACCCACCTCCCAGAATATTGGAAATAAAAGCAAAACTAAACAAATGGGATCTAATGAAACTTAAAAGCTTTTGCACTACAAAAGAAACTATAAGTAAGGTGAAAAGACAGCCGTCAGATTGGGAGAAAATAATAGCAAATGAAGAAACAGACAAAGGATTAATCTCAAAAATATACAAGCAACTCCTTCAGCTCAATTCCAGAAAAATAAATGACCCAATCAAAAAGTGGGCCAGAGAACTAAACAGACATTTCTCCAAAGAAGACATACAGATGGCTAACAAACACATGAAAAGGTGCTCAACATCACTCATTATTAGAGAAATGCAAATCAAAACCACAATGAGGTACCATTACACACCAGTCAGGATGGCTGCTATCCAAAAGTCTACAAGCAATAAATGCTGGCGAGGCTGTGGAGAAAAGGGAACCCTCTTACACTGTTGGTGGGAATGCAAACTAGTACAGCCACTATGGAAAACAGTGTGGAGATTCCTTAAAAAACTGGAAATAGAACTGCCATATGACCCAGCAATACCACTTCTGGGCATACACACTGAGGAAACCAGATCTGAAAGAGACACATGCACCCCAATGTTCATCGCAGCACTGTTTATAATAGCCAGGACATGGAAGCAACCTAGATGCCCATCAGCAGATGAATGGATAAGGAAGCTGTGGTACATATACACCATGGAATTTTACTCAGCCGTCAAAAAGAATTCATTTGAACCAGTCCTAATGAGATGGATGAAACTGGAGTCCCTTATACAGAGTGAAGTAAGCCAGAAAGATAAAGAACATTACAGCATACTAACACATATATATGGAATTTAGAAAGATGGTAACAATAACCCTATATGCAAAACAGAAAAAGAGACACAGAAATACAGAACAGACTTTTGAACTCTGTGGGAGAAGGTGAGGGTGGGATGTTTCAAAAGAACAGCATGTATACTATCTATGGTGAAACAGATCACCAGCCCAGGTGGGATGCATGAGACAAGTGCTCCGGCCTGGTGCACTGGGAAGACCCAGAGGAATCGGGTGGAGAGGGAGGTGGGAGGGGGGATCGGGATGGGGAATAAGTGTAAATATATGGCTGATTCATATCAATGTATGACAAAACCCACTGAAATGTTGTGAAGTAATTAGCCTCCAACTAATAAAAAAATTAAAAAAAAAAAAATACAGGCTCAGATTCAAGTGTGACCTAAATCAAATCCCTTATGATTATACCATGGAGGTGACAAATGATTCAAGGGATTCGATCTGGGAGACAGAGTGCCTGAAGAGCTATGGATTTAGGGTCATAACGTTGTATAGGAGGTGGTGACCAAAACCATCCCCAAGAAAAAGAAATGTAAGAAGACAAAGATTTGTCTAAGGAGGCCTTACAAATAGCTGAGAAGAGACATGAAAGGCAAAGGTGAAAAGGAAAGATATACCCATCTGAACTCAGAGTCCCAAAGAATAGCAAGGAATGATAAGAAAGATTTTTTGAGTGAGCAATGTAAAGAACTAGAGGGGAAAAAAAAAATAGAATGGGAAAGACTAGAGATCTCTTCAAGAAAATTAGAGATACCAAGGAAACATTTCATGCAAAAATGGGCACAATGAAGGGCAAAAATGACAAGGATCTGATAGAAGCAAGAGAGATTAAGAAGTGGCAGGAATAAACAGAACTGTACAAAAAAGTTCTTAATGACCCGGATAACCATGATGGTGTAGTCATTCACCTAGAGCCAGACATCCTGGAGTGTGAAGTCAAGTGGGCCTTAGGAAGCATTACTACAAATCAAGTTAGTGGATGCAATGGAATTCCAGTTGAGCTAGTTCGAATGCTAAAAAAAAAAAAAAAAAAATTGCTGTTAGAGTGCTGCACCCAATATTCCAACAAATTTGGAAAAGTCAGGAGTGGTCACAGGACTAGAAAAGATCAGTTTTCCTTCCAATCCCAAAGGAGGGCACTCATTTTACATGCTAGCAAGACTATGCTCAAAATTCTTCAAGCTAGGCTTCAATAGTATGTGAACCAAGAACTTCCAGATATACAAGCTGGTTTTAGAAAAACCCAGAGGAGCCAGAGGTCAAACTGCCTACATTCGATGGATCATAGAAAAAGCCAGGGAATTCCAGAAACACATCTACTTCTGCTTCATTGACTATGCTAAAGCCGTTGTGTGGATCACAACAAACTGTGGATAATTCTTAAAGAGATGGGAATACCAGGCCACCTTACTTGCCTCCTGAGAAACCTGTATTCAGGTCAATAAGCAACAGTTAGAACTGGACACAGAATAGACTGGTTCAAAACTGGGAAAAGAGTATGTCAAGGCTGTATATTGTCAGCCTACTTATTTAACTTATATGTAGAGTACATCATGTTAAATGACAGACTGGATGAAGCACAAACTAGAATCAAGATTGCTGGGAGAAATTTCAATGACCTCAGATATGCAGATGACACCACCCTAATGGCAGAAAGTGAAGAGGAACTAGAGTTTCTTGATGAAGGTGAAAGAAGAGAGTGAAAAATACGGCTTAAAGCTCCTCAACATTCAAGACACTAAGATCATGGATTCCGGCCCTATCACATCATGGCAAATAGATAGGGAAACAGTGACAGACTCTATTTTGGGGGCTCCAAAATCACTGTGGACAGTGACTGCAGCTATGAAATTAAAAGATACTTGCTCCTTGTAAGAAAAGCTATGACAAACCTAGACAGCATATTAAAAAGCAGAGATATCACTTTCCCAATGAAGTTCCATATAGTCAAAGCTATGGTTTTTCCAGTAGTCATGCACAGATGTGAGAGCTGGACCATAAAGAAGGCTGAGCATTGAAGAATTAATGCTTTCGAACCGTGGTGAGGGAGAAGATTCTTGAGAGTCCCTTGGACAGCAAGGAGATCAAACCAGTCATTTCTAAAGGAAATCAACACTGAATAGTCATTGGAAGGACTGATGCTTGAAGCATGAACTTGATGCTCCAATACTTTAGCCACCTGACATGAAGCACTAACTCATTGGAAAAGCCCTGATACTGGAAAAGATTGAGGGCAGGAGGAGAAGCGGGTGACAGAGAATGAGATAACTGGATGGAATCACGGACTTAATGGACATGAGTTTAAGCAAACTAAGGGAGATAGTGAAGGACAGGGAAGTTTGGTGTGCTGCAGTCCATGGGGTTGCAAAGATTCAGACATGACTGAGCTACTGAACAACAAAAGACCCCGAATAGCCAAAGCAAACTTGAGAAAGAAAAACAGAACTGGAGAATGAATTTATGGTTACCAGCAGGGTGAGGAGGAGGAATAGTTACTGAATTTGGGATTTATATGTACATAAAAACACACAGTACACAGTACTATATTTAAAATTGATAACCAGAAATGACCTACTGTATGGCACCGGGAATTCTGCTTAATATTATGTAACAACCTAAATGGGAAAAGCATTTGAAAAAAATAGATACATATATAACTGAATCACTTTGCTGTATACCTGAAATTAATAGAAAACTGTTAACTAACTCTTCCAATATAAAATAATAAAATGAAATAAAATGGAAAAAAAAGAACATACACACATCCATATATTGTTCTCTTTGTTCTATTTTATGGTGGTTTGGGAAAAAGTTTATCTCAATCCTCTAAATTTATTACACAAACCACTCATAGACTTGGAAACACATGAAAAACACTGTTTTATATGGTAAGTACTAGTATTTGAAAGTTAGACTTCTACCTATTTGACTGTTAAAGTGTTAAACCAGTGATTTGAAATATGTATGCATGTGTGTGTTTATTTAATGCATAAAAAATATGTTTAGTGTGTATGTCTATGTGTGTATACCATGCTGAGCTATTACAGTTTCAATCTCAACTGGTTAAATTAAAAAATGCTATGAAGACCACTGGCTATAGTTTTTGGCAAAAGTAACATTATTAAACAATTTCACACCTTACTGTGAAATGCAAATTAATACAGCAATGAGATACTTTTTTAAAAACTATCACTTAGTCACTGCTGGAGTGGATTTAAATGTGTATAGACTTGGACTATTTGCAGGGTAATTTGATTATGTGTATTAAAAGCCTTAACAATATGTATAAACAATGAACTAAAAATTCAATTACTAGAAATTTATCCTAAGGAAATAATTAAGCATATGGTCAGACTTTTAGCATAATTAACTGCAAGGCTGTTTGTTTTACAGTTATTTGTAGGAATGAAAAATGCGAAACAACCAAATTTTTCAACAACTGAGAACTGGTTGAAAACCGCAGTAAACATTCATATAATAGAAGATCTCTATGTCATTAAAATATCATGTGAGAGATGATTATAAACATTAAAATGTGTTTAAAATTTGCATGTACAGAGAGAGAGATAGGCATACTTATATGTTTAATTAAAGTATGTGATGAAAAGAAATCAATTACTGTATTATATTACAAATCAGACTTATCAGTTGAAATTTTGGGAAATGGAAAAGGAGGAGTTGCTAGTTGTATCAAGAAATTCTATTAGATTAGGGTATCAGGTGCATCTTCCAGAAATGGGAGATGTGGGAGTACAGCAAAGCCAGAAGATAAAGGCAGTGGGAGAAGGTATAGAGGTGATGTGAGAAAGATGAGCTGGAGGATGAGAATGTGGCAAGAGGAGGCTTAAGGTATCCTTTAGCTTACTGTTACAGAGGAAGAACAGAACTGACACCATGTTGAATGTGACTCTCTCATTCTTCAGGCTATGTATTCTATTCTTTTAACCCTGCACATCATGAGTTAAGCATTAGACAAAGGTTACTTGTGCCAAATAGCTCATTAAATTCCCTTAAGACAGTTCACATCCCACCCCTGGGTTAGTTATGGCTATTATTTGTTGTCAGTAAGTTTGCTTTCAGCCTAGCAATCCTGTGGATAAGCAGTGATAGGAGTGGTAAAGCAAATATAACTGCGAACTTGAAGTTTTGCAGGAGCCTTATGATACCTACATGCACAAGTAGAAGAAGAAAGGTTTTGTTTCCCTTGAAGGCAAGGTAACTCCAAGAAGTCTGCCATCTGCCTTTATCCTTTAATCTTAAATTCTCTCCTGCTTTCCCTTTTCCCTTCTCATCAAAATGCCTGAATTCTACCAGAAATTAAGATGGTTCTTTAGGACATTAGTTCACCGTGTTCTCGGTTTTCTGGCTTTCCAAATAAAGTCACTATTCCTTGCTCCATAACCTTGTTTCTCAACTCATTGTCCTGTCATGTGGATTTGATAACACTATTTTACTCTGTGTGTCTGCTTACAGACCTCATGAAGAAAATAATAGGAAGGCTAACGTTATTCACCAAGGCTTTACAGGTTGGTTTTTATGTTTATTGAACTAAAACTCTGTGCCCAATTTGATTCATGAGGTATCCAGTTTTATTTGTATAACTTTTAAAATATTTAATAAAGTACATAGGATGTAATGTATGATTGACATTTATTATTTCATACTTAAAATACTTCCTTGCCTTTTGTTAGGATACAGCTAGTAATAAGCCGTTCAATGCCCCTGTTTTCTTACGTCTTTACCTACAGCATGAGATAGTAACAAATCACCTTACTTGCTGTAATGGTGCATGCTGGTTAAAAGACTACTAGAATATCTAAGAAGATATGGTAGACACACACAATGGAATTACTCAGTAATTAAGAAGAATGAAAAACACCATTTACAACAACATGGATGGACCTGGAGACTGTCATACTGAGTGAAGTAAGTCAGGCAGAGAAAGATAAATATCATGATATCGCTTATATGTGGAATCTTAAACAAGAGATAGAAATAAACTTATTTACAAAACAGAAACAGGGTCACAGATGTAGAAAACAAATTTTTGGTTACCAAGGGGATTGGAGAGGGAGGGATAAATTGGGAGACTGGGATTACACATACACACTACTATGTATACTTTGTACCTATAAATAGGTAACCAATAAGGACCTACTATATAGCACAGGGAACTCCACACAATACTCTGTAATGACCTGTATGGAGATAGATTCTGAAAAAGATTATAAATATATATATAAGCATATATATATATATAACTGATTTATTCTGCTGTACAGAAAAAAACTAACACATTGTAAATCAAATAGACTCCAGTAAAAATTAATTTAGAAAAAGTCTACTAGAATATCTGACATGTATCAAGCCTTAATCCATGGTAGTTGGTATTACTAATATTGTAATGAATCTTTACAGAAAGTTCCAGGGTTATAATTCTATTAATCCTCCCAATATCTTTCCATTGTATCTAACTTTGTGCTTAATAGCTCATAATAATAGATATACTTGGCTGTTTTTTATAGTGCCCTTATTATTCATACTTGTTTTTAATTTATTCAATTTTTAAATGACTGCTTTACATTCCAAGGAAAATCCTTTTGAGTTTGGAATTCACTTGCAAAATATTAACATTTTCAGGTTTTACACAATATGAATAACTGACAAGCTCATGTCCTTGTTATTCTAGGCAGTATTATATGTATACAGTATTGATGCATTCCAATCCTATAAAATGTTATGGGATATATATTATTAACATCTGGAGTTTACAGTTGAGGAGACTGAGCCACACAGTGGCCGTGTGATTGCTCCAAGGTCGTGGCGCTGGTAATGACCAGAGGTGGGATATAAGTCGGGCACTATGGCTCTTACCTGTTACGCTTATCCCTTCCCACTCTCACAACCCAGGTTTACTATCTCAGCGAATTTGTGTGAATTTTCTTTTCAGGTAATACCCATTTCACAATATGTGTATTTCAAAATACATTCAGTTGACAGGATGTCTCTTATAATTTCTTTCATTTATTTTCACTATTTTCTAGCTGGTAATTGCTGGAACATATATTAAACAGTAATTATTTCTACACTTACCTTGTAAGAAGACACTAAGTTCCTTTAATACTTTAGTGTTCATAAATAACCTCTTTATTTTTAAAGATGTATAACTATACAATGAGTAAATAATGAAGTTACTGGCCATTTTTTCATATAATGAATAAATGATTTATTGTCTATTTAGCTGTAATTTTGCTTTCTTTTCATCTAATTGATGAAGACCAGCAATAACAAACTTGAAAATGTAAAAGAAAAAAAATATTATAAGCAAACTAAAATTTAATTTAGATAAGAGTAAATTGATAACAACCAAATAAAACCTTAATAGAAAAAAACCCTACTATTTTAATATTAAAATATTTAAATCTCAATTAAAACATCAACAAAATTTTTAAGAAACTGGGTTAAGCATATATATGAAACTTTATAGATGTTATAATAATCAAATGCAAAGAGGTCAAACTACTACCACTATAAAAATATGTTAGGAGGTGGAATAACATGTTTGTATTGGCACAGGGATGAATAAATGTCTGTATAATATTGAACAGAGAAGAGTAATGTATCTGATGGCACAAAAGAATGACAACATTGATAATTCAATTCTTTGTGGAAAGAATGCTTTAATAAACTCCATTGGGAAAACATGTTAGCTTTATTATTTACACTGACCATAAGTCTTATTAAGAAATGATCATTGGGAAGGAAAAATGTTTCATAGAGAAAATTAATATGTTCAATAGGCTGTATGGTCAACTTCATTAGCAACAGGCAAAATGCAAAATAAAGGATGTGATTTTTTTTTTTCCTCATTAGCCTGGAAAAAATAAACTAACATAGAGCTGGTTGATGTGAATATAGGATACTCCAATAATATATTGGAGTAGGATATTTTTCTGTTAAGGTTTTACTTGTTTCTTGTTAATTTACTCTTATCTAAATTGAATTTTAGTTTAGTTATAACATTTTCTTCCTTTCACATTTTCAAATTGGTAATTGTTGGTCTACATTAATAAGACAGAAAGAAAGCAAAATTACAGCTAGATAGATATATAGTTGGTGGAAATATAGGTTATATTATGTTAAGCCTGCATACGGAAGAAATAAAATTATAATACATAAATTTACATATACATCTTATAGTATTATGTTTAGATATAGATTTAGATATATAGATTCAAACAGTATGGAAAATGTTTCAAAAGATATACATACTTCATGCACATACACATCTAGTGTTACACAATATAAAACTGGGAAAATCTTTGAAAAAATAAACAAAATTGACAAACCATTAGCAAGACTCATTAAGAAACAAAGAGAGAAGAACCAAATTAACAAAATTAGAAATGAAAATGGAGAGATCACAACAGACAACACTGAAATACAAAGGATCATAAGAGACTACTACCAGCAGCTCTATGCCAATAAAATGGACAACTTGGATGAAATGGACAAATTCTTAGAAAAGTATAACTTTCCAAAACTGAACCAGGAAGAAACAGAAGATCTTAACAGACCCATCACAGGCAAGGAAATCGAAACTGTAATCAAAAATCTTCCAGCAAACAAAAGCCCAGGACCAGATGGCTTCACAGCTGAATTCTACCAAAAATTTAGAGAAGAGCTAACACCTACCTTACTCAAACTCTTCCAGAAAATTGCAGAAGAAGGTAAACTTCCAAACTCATTCTATGAGGCCACCATCACCCTAATTCCAAAACCTGACAAAGATGCCACAAAAAAAGAAAACTACAGGCCAATATCACTGATGAACATAGATGCAAAAATCCTTAACAAAATTCTAGCAAACAGAATCCAACAACATATTAAAAAAATCATACACCACGACCAAGTGGGCTTTATCCCAGGAATGCAAGGATTCTTCAATATCCGCAAATCAATCAATGTAATACACCACATTAACAAATTGAAAGATAAAAACCATATGATTATCTCAATAGATGCAGAGAAAGCCTTTGACAAAATTCAACACTCATTTATGATTAAAACTCTCCAAAAAGCAGGAATAGAAGGAACATACCTCAACATAATAAAAGCTATATATGACAAACCCACAGCAAGCATCACCCTCAATGGTGAAAAAATGAAAGCATTTCCCCTGAAATCAGGAACAAGACAAGGGTGCCCACTCTTACCACTACTGTTCAACATAGTGTTGGAAGTTTTGGCCACAGCAATCAGAGCAGAAAAAGAAGTAAAAGGAATCCAGATAGGAAAAGAAGAAGTAAAACTCTCACTGTTTGCAGATGACATGATCCTCTATATAGAAAGCCCTAAAGACTCTACCAGAAAATTACTAGAGCTAATCAATGAATATAGTAAAGTTGCAGGATATAAAATTAACACACAGAAATCCCTTGCATTCCTATACACTAACAATGAAAAAACAGAAAGAGAAATTAAGGAAACAATACCATTCACCATTGCAACAAAAAGAATAAAATACTTAGGAGTATATCTACCTAAAGAAACAAAAGACCTATACATAGAAAACTATAAAACACTGATGAAAGAAATCAAAGAGGACACAAACAGATGGAGAAACATACCGTGTTCATGGATTGGAAGAATCAATATTGTCAAAATGGCTATTCTACCCAAAGCAATCTATAGATTCAATGCAATCCCTATCAAGCTACCAACGGTATTTTTCACAGAACTAGACCAAAGAATTTCACAATTTGTATGGAAATACAAAAAACCTCGAATAGCCAAAGTAATCTTGAGAAAGAAGAATGGAACTGGAGGACTCAACCTGCCTGACTTCAGACTCTACTACAAAGCCACAGTCATCAAGACAGTGTGGTACTGGCACAAAGACAGAAATATAGATCAATGGAACAGAATAGAAAGCCCAGAGATAAATCCACGAACCTATGGACACCTTATCTTTGACAAAGGAGGCAAGGATATACAATGGAAAAAAGACAACCTCTTTAACAAGTGGTGCTGGGAAAACTGGTCAACCACTTGTAAAAGAATGAAACTAGAACACTTTCTAACACCATACACAAAAATAAACTCAAAATGGATTAAAGATCTAAATGTCAGACCAGAAACTATAAAACTCCTAGAGGAGAACATAGGCAAAACACTCTCTGACATAAATCACAGCAAGATCCTCTATGACCCACCTCCCAGAATATTGGAAATAAAAGCAAAACTAAACAAATGGGATCTAATGAAACTTAAAAGCTTTTGCACTACAAAGGAAACTATAAGTAAGGTGAAAAGACAGCCGTCAGATTGGGAGAAAATAATAGCAAATGAAGAAACAGACAAAGGATTAATCTCAAAAATATACAAGCAACTCCTTCAGCTCAATTCCAGAAAAATAAATGACCCAATCAAAAAATGGGCCAGAGAACTAAACAGACATTTCTCCAAAGAAGACATACAGATGGCTAACAAACACATGAAAAGGTGCTCAACATCACTCATTATTAGAGAAATGCAAATCAAAACCACAATGAGGTACCATTACACACCAGTCAGGAAGGCTGCTATCCAAAAGTCTACAAGCAATAAATGCTGGAGAGAGTGTGGAGAAAAGGGAACCCTCTTACACTGTTGGTGGGAATGCAAACTAGTACAGCCACTATGGAAAACAGTGTGGAGATTCCTTAAAAAACTGGAAATAGAACTGCCATATGACCCAGCAATACCACTTCTGGGCATACACACTGAGGAAACCAGATCTGAAAGAGACACGTGCACCCCAATGTTCATCGCAGCACTGTTTATAATAGCCAGGACATGGAAGCAACCTAGATGCCCATCAGCAGATGAATGGATAAGGAAGCTGTGGTACATATACACCATGGAATATTACTCAGCCGTCAAAAAGAATTCATTTGAACCAGTCCTAATGAGATGGATGAAACTGGAGTCCCTTATACAGAGTGAAGTAAGCCAGAAAGATAAAGAACATTACAGCATACTAACACATATATATGGAATTTAGAAAGATGGTAACAATAACCCTATATGCAAAACAGAAAAAGAGACACAGAAATACAGAACAGACTTTTGAACTCTGCGGGAGAAGGCGAGGGTGGGATGTTTCAAAAGAACAGCATGTATACTATCTATGGTGAAACAGATCACCAGCCCAGGTGGGATGCATGAGACAAGTGCTCGGGCCTGGTACACTGGGAAGACCCAGAGGAATCGGGTGGAGAGGGAGGCGGGAGGGGGGATCGGGATGGGGAATAAGTGTAGATCTATGGCTGATTCATGTCAATGTATGACAAAACCCACTGAAATGTTGTGAAGTGATTAGCCTCCAACTAATAAAAAAATTAAAAAAAAAAAAAACTGGGAAAATCTATTAATAACAGGTAAAGAATCCCACAGAAAGTTATGTTTAGTCCTAATATTGATGTTCCATGGGAAAGTGTCCAGGAGAAGAAATTAAACCCTTATCTTTCTACATAAGTAAGTTGGAAAATGTTGCATTAGAATATCTAGTCAAACAATAGGTTACAATGAAAGCCCCTCGGTGGCATAACTGGTCTTGTTAAAAGAGGGAGATTTTTGGAGCTTATCAACTGATAATAACTCCTACTTCACTTGGAGCTGGCTAAGACCTGCTGAGCTAAGTAAACACCATAAGGAGAAAGGCAGCAAGCCTTCAGAGCTATCCAAACATGTCTCTAACTGATACTGCTAGTTATCTCTGGAGAAAGGTGAGAGATAATGTGTGGGAAAGTGAGTGCTGTAACTTGTGCTTCATACATTTTGTATTCTCTATGGTTGAATTCATTTATCAGAAGAAAGAAATCAGTTTATTGTTTGTGTCATTCAAAACTAATATAAAATAAGCTATTGTTCATCTCCTTAGAGTGGTGGGAGGGAAGAAAATATGATGCTCTTTCTAATAACAACAGTACAAGTTTAAAGGTATTTTAAATGTCAGGGTAGATAAATGTGATGTGATTTAGAGGAAGAAATACATTTATTTTTTCTTCAGTTGACCAAATATATATATGAGAAATTTAAGTATATTCAGCTTCATATTCATCATCATAGCTCCCAAAACCCTTGGACTTTCCTGAGAGAGAAGTGGAATGATATTTGGTTTCTTGTCCTCAGTTCTCAGGGAAGGTGACCTTTCAGTCCCACCCAAGGATAGGGGCTGGCTATTGCAGCCATGAAATTAAAAGACACTTACTCCTTGGAAGGAAAGTTATGACCAACCTAGATAGCATATTAAAAAGCAGAGACATTAGTTTGCCAACAAAGGTTGGTCTGGTCAAGGCTATGGTTTTTCCAGTGGTCATGTATGAATGTGAGAGTTGGACTGTGAAGAAAGCTGAGCACCGAAAAGTTGATGCTTTTGAACTGTGGTGTTGGAGAAGACTCTTGAGAGTCCCTTGGACTGCAAGGAGATCCAACCAGTCCATCCTAAAGGAGATCAGTCCTGGGTGTTCATTGGAAGGACTGACGCTGAAGCTGAAACTCCACTACTTTGGCCACCTCATGCGAAGAGTTGACTCATTTGAAAAGACCCAGATGCTGGGAGGGATTGGGGGCAGGAGGAGAGGGGGATGACAGAGGATGACATGGCTGGATGGCATCACCAACTCGATGGACATGAGTTTGAGTGAACTTCAGGAGTTGGTGATGGACAGGGAGACCTGGCGTGTTGCGATTCATGGGATCGCAAAGAGTTGGACATGACTGAGCAACTGAACTGAACTGAACTGAACCAGGAGAACCAACCACATGATCAGATTTTTGAAACTTTCAGTCTTCCCACCTGATTTCAGGGAGGGGCAAGGGGCTGGAAATTGAATCAGTCATCACTGACAGATTTTGTTACTCCTAACTATATAATGATGCTTCCATCAAACTCCCAAAGGACAGGTTTTTGGCCCATTGTGGAAAACTTCCACATTCAGGAGCCAGAATGCTTCCCTGTGCCAAGAGGACAGAGGTCCCTCTTGGTTCAGGACCTTACCTGTGTATCTCTCTGTCTAGCTTGTTGATTCATGTCCTTTAATATCCTTTTCTAACAGATCAGTAATCTAGTAAATAAACTGGATTTCCTGAGTTCTATGATCCATTCTAGCAAATTAATTGAACCTGATGTGGGCATCAAGGGAACTTCTAATTTGTAGCCTGCTGGTCAGAAGCACAGGTAGAAACCTGGGCTTGCAACTGGCATCTTAAATAGAAGGCTGACTTAGGAGATTGAGTCCTTTACCCGTGAAATCTGATTCCATCTCTGGTAGCATGTGTCAGAAATGCTGGCATCTGAGAGTTGCTTGTTGGTGTGGGGAAGCCTCCATACATGCACTTTGTAATTGAGTCCAGGACCACTTTACAATTAGGAAATGTTGAAATGTGAGAAGATGCATACAAAATGAATTTTTAAAAAGTTTTCCTTGGATATTAAACAGGAATTCTTTTATGCTCTCAGCTCAAGTTACTCAGCAAAAAACTCTACAATAAACTCAGTTTGCTTCTGCAAGGGAGCAATCACAGTCATTATGTTGACAGGCTGGGCCTTTTGCAACTGTTTTGTCCTACAAATAAATTTATGCTGAATATTTGGCATCTCACCATTGGAGAAGCACAGCAGCTGAGAGACTATGACAGAAAATAGCCCCTAAGCACATACTCAAGTCACTGCCTCTTTTGCAACTGACCACAAACACTAGACAGAAGTGTTTATTAAATCTGGCAGAATATAAAACCTTTATGGCTTTTACTGGAAGCTGCACAAAGAGAGAAATATTTGCAAACACATGTCCACTTCTTTATACCTTTGACTCAACAAACTAGGTGTCTCCTGTTGTGTTCCTGCCACATCAGTAACCTGGTGCAAAAAAGACAACCCCCCCCCCCCCAACTCCTATCTTTTGAAAGGAAACCTAATTAGTGTGTGATTGCTGAATTCATTTTACACATGTAATATCTATTTTGCTTCACGGACTTAACAGTTCTGATAATGGACCTGCCTTCCTGCTCAGTAAGTGGGGCATCTCATGAATACTGTGAAAGAGGCCCAACAAAAGCCCCATAACAAGTGCTATTTTGCTGCAAAGGTCCAGATTAATCAATTGTTTCCCTACTCCTACCTGAATCTCTAATCATAGTATCAATTTTGTGTCTCACTGAATCCTGCTATTTTTTATTTTCTTTTTAAAGATGTTGATTTACAAATAAACCATTTATAAAAGGGAAGAGGATGAAATACCTGTGTGAGTATCAGAGCAAGACAGTGTCCCCAAATGATTCCATTTGCTGAAGCTCAAGCTCCAAAAATACCAATTACATGACAGATGGGGTGTGGTATATTGTTCAAAAACTGACACTCAACCTATTTCATCAATAAGTGGTTTTGCAATAAACAAAAATAGTAATGGCACATTGTGGTAAACGCTATTGCTAATTGCTTTGCTCTAATTACCCAGAAGTACAATGAAGCACAGTGTATTTTTTTTCCATATGATTTCCTGTTATTCTCTTTTTATAAATTGTCTCCTCTTTAACTCTTTGCTTATGGAACTCTTACCAATCTTTCAAGCAATGGATCCTCAAGAAAGCCAACTGAATTTCCAATCCTTGAGATGTATTAATGAGCTCTTAGGGTCTACGTATCTTGTATCTCCCTCTACCATACCAATGATTACAGCTGGGCTGGATATCTTCCCTAGGCTCTATCAGAGTTATAATTCATTCATCTCTACCATCCTTTCTGCCCCAGAAGGCTGACTTCTATAAACCACAAGGGACTTTCCCAATCTGTGCTTTCTAGAGTGCTGACTAATTAGAAGCAGGACATCAAAGGGAGAAAGGAGAATAAAGTCAGGGGTTTTATTCCCAGGGATTATTCCTTGTACTTGAGACAGGAAGTGGGGAGGGCACAAATTTAACAGAATGACACAGCCCAAGGAGATGATATAAACTTAGAACCAAATAGATCCAAACGGAGTGCTGAAGAATTGATGCTTTCCAACTGTGGTTCTGGAGAAGACTCTTGACAGTCCCTTGGACAGCAAGGAGATCAGACCAGTCAATCCTAAAGGAAATCAATCCTGAAGGACTGATGCTGAAACTGAAGCTCTAATACTTTGGCCAACTGATATGAAGAGCCGACTCACTAGAAAAGATTCTGATGCTGGAAAAGATTGAAGGCAGGAGAAGGGGACAACAGAGGACAAGATGGTTGGATGGCATCTCCGACTCAATGGACTTGAGCTTTAGCAAGCTCCAGGAAATGGTGAAGGACAAGGAAGCCTGGTATGCTGCAGTCTATGGGGTCACAAAGAGTCGGATATGACTTAGTGACAGAACAACAATAAGATCCAAGATGGCAGATGAGTCTATTTTCATTGTAAGCTAGATGACTTCATCAGTAAGCTAGATGACACACCCATAGGTACCATGATGGTTCCAAGATTGACCATAAAGGTCAAAACATGGTGGTGACCAAATTCCTAGAAATCCCCACTCCTTCCCAAAATAGCTGGAAGATTGTTCCCACTTATTAGCCTATAAAATTATCCATCCCTATAAAAACTGACAACCCCATGCCCTTGTGCCTCGAGAACCTCTCTTGCCTTTCAAGATAGCCCACACTCTGTCAGTGGTATGTTTTTCCTCCCTGAATAAACCTTGTTCACTTTACTATCTCTTGCTCTTGAATTCTTTTCAGCGTGAAGCCAAGAACCCACACTTTGTGGCTATCCTAGGGATGCAGACATGACCTGGGATGTGACCATCCTCTTGCATCCCACTCTCTTTCCTGCAACAGACTGACCATGTTCTTCAACCCCAAATCTGTACTTTTTTTCAAGATGGTCTCCTATAAATCACCACCCACTATGTTCATGCATATCTGACTCTTTGCAATCCTATGGACTATGGCCCACCAAGCTCTTCTGTCCATGGGATTCCCCAGGTAAGAATACTAGAGTGGGTTGCCACGCCCTCCTCCAGGGGATCTTTTCCACCCAGGGATCAAATCTGCATCTCTTATGTCTCCTGCATTGGCAGGCAGGTTCTCTACCACTAGCACAACTTAGAAAGCCCACCCACCAACTACAGGTTATAATAAAGCTTTCTCCATTCTTCTCTTCAGTATAGCAGTTTTACAAGTCTGTCATTCACTGACTTTGGATTATGGTTTGATCCCTTATAATAATGCCTCATTCATATTGCTGTAAACAGTCCCTCTTCAAGGTATCGATCCAGCACAGTGAATGTCTCCAAAAATTTTTTCAACAGACATTTTACTTTTTCTCATAATGTTGGAGTTAAGCATTCTACCAGGACTTGGCTGACCAATTCAGCATTGATGTTCATTTAGTGGCATTCAGCTGAAAAATGCACTGCTTTGGAATTTCCAAGAGGGCTTCACCTATATCCCTGGAACATTGGTAGGGTTGAATGCAAGGCTAGGCTCAGGTGGGCCCTTGCCCTTTACCATATAGTCTTTAACCACACTCAAGGGAATGGGATTACACAGAAATATACACCAAAGAGCAGGAATCTTGGAGACCAGCTTAGAAATTTGCTTATCACAGTCCTTCCAAGGGCCCTAATGATTCATATCTCTCCAAAATGAGAAATACATTCACCTCTCCAAAGGTTCTCAAGAATCTCATACCATATAGCATCAACTTCAAGTCTAAGAACTTGTCTTCCAAAACATCTAAATCATGTGAAGATGAAACTCTGGGGTATAATCCATTAAATTTGGTTGGTTGGGCAAAATTTTTCTTCCTCTGTGGATCTGTGAAACTAAAGGGACAAGTTATCTGGCCTAACACTCCCAATACATGATGATGAGACAAGTATAGTTAACAGTTACAGATATTCCAGTTCAAAGAGGGGAAAAACAGGTGAAAGGGATTACTGGTTCCTAGAAGTTCTGTAATAGATCTGGACAAATAGTGAGATTTTCCTCAACTCAGTTTCAAAGATTAGGAATAATCCTTTGGGTCTCTAGGCTCTGCCCTCCATGCTATTGTTTCTACTCTGAGTCATCTTCCTTTTCCTTGAAAAGCAGCAAGTGTTTGAAGCTGAGCAGCTTTAGCAACCTACATGCTGCTGACAGTTTCGGTGGTCTGAAAGTCTTTCATTTCAGATTCTCTCTGATCCTCTAGTCCAAGCTAGCAGTACTTCCATTGAAAAAAAAATTCTCAAGAACACTGAGGGTCTTCAACAGATTTCATTGGGTTTCACTCCGTTAGGCAAAAGCTATACCCAAACATTGTTTTGAATCTTTAGCAAAAGCTTGTAGAGTCACACATTCAGTGCATCATTCATATATTTCATTTTCTGAATATTGTGATGTTTTGACATCTTAAAAACCTTTCTGACTAGGGAGAGACTTCTCTTTTCAGATTAGTCAGTTCTTAGAGTTGGCAAAGGGCTCAGCTAACAGCATGGCTTTGATACACAAACTAACAATCAGTATCTCTTCTATCTGGCCCCTATACCCCAGGAAACAATATTCTCTTGCCTCAATCATCCCAGGACCAGGTACCAGGCAACCAGAGATCACAGCTATGGCCCAAAGTTCACTGGAATTATTCAAACTAACTCCTCCCAAGCCGTTTACATTGTTCTACTTTGTCTTTCCTGAAGAACTCTCAATAGAGTTCCCCTTGCTCCTCACTTCTACCTGCTGACCAAAACTTGGTGCTTCTGCTGGGAGCCTGGGTGCCATGTGGTGCCTCCCCTTTTGAGGGTGAAATATAACCAACTTTTGTTTTCCTGAGCCTCTCCTGCATCTCCTCTTGTGACCACAACTAACTGACCATCACACAAAAGAACATTCAGCCTTTACCTTATGCCATACTACTGGCAGTAATTTTTTGCTTTTAGTGTTTTTGTCATCTACAGAGGCTGAGAGTTTTCAAAACAATTAACTCCTGCTTCTCTTTTTATTTAACAATTATTCTTTCAACTTATGTCTCCCATATTTTCTTAGAAGCAGCAAGGAGAAACTAGGCAGAAGTTTCCAAAATATATTTAGCACTCTCCTCAGTTATATCTTTATATTCATTACTTATGAATTCTGCTGTCAGCATAGTTGCAGGAACAATTCTACTAAGATTTCTGATGTTACATGTCAAAGGTCCTTTTTCCTTCAGTTTCAAACAACATGTTCCTCATTTCCTTCAGACACCTGACTGGCAACATCCTCAATGCCTGTATTTCTATTAGGTTTCTGTTCAAGATATTTAGGAATTTCACTTCACCATTCTTTCAGTCTCCACTTGTCATGCAACTGCAAAAGCTGCTAACATTTTACAATCATCTGTTATATGCAGCAACACATTTTGATACAAGATGTGTATCATTTTTCTATTGCTATATAATAACAAATTCCAAAAAAATTCACAGATGTGTAGGTCAGAAGTCCAGGCCCATCCTGGCAAGTTCTCTGTTTAGGGTCTCATAAGGCTGAAATTCAATCAGAGAGTATGAAATGCAGTACTTGGGTGAAGTCTCAAAAATGACAGAATGATCTTGGTTCATTTCCAAAGCAAATCATTCAACATCATAGTAATCCAAGACTATGCCCCAACCACTAATGCTGAAAAAGCTGAAGTTGAACAGCTCTATGAATACCCACATGATCTTCTAGAACTAAAACCAGAAAGATGCCCTTTTCATCATAGGGGACTGTAATGAAAGAGTAGGAAGTCAAGAGATACCTGGAGTAACAAGCAAGTTTGGCCTTAGAGCACAAAATGAAGCAGGGCAAAGGCTAACAGTTTCGCCAAGAGAATACACTGGTCATAGCAAACACAAACACCTGCTTCCAACAACACAGGTTGGACATCAACCTACATGGACATGGACATCACCAGATGATCAATATTTAAATCAGACTAATTATATTCTTTGCAGCCAAAGATGGAGAATATCTAAACAGTCAGCAAAAACAAGACCTGGAGCTGTTTTTTGAGCTGGAGATCAAACCATGAGTTCCTTATTGCAAAATTCATCCTTAAATTGAATAAAATAGGGGAAACCCCTAGGCCTATCTGGTATGACCTAAATCAAATCCCTTATGATTATTCAGTAGAAGTGACAAATAGATTCAAGGAATTAGATCTGATAGACAGAGTGCCTGAAGAACTATGGACAGAGGTTCATGACATTCTATAGGAGGCGGTGATCAAGACCATCCCCAAGAAAAAAAAATGCAAAAAGGCAAAATGGTTGTCTGACAAGGGCTTACAAATAGCTGAGAAAAGAAGAGAAGCAAAAGGCAAAGGAGAAATGGAAAGATATACCCATCTGAATGCAGAGTTCCAGAGAATAGCAAGGATATATAAGAAAGCCTTTTTAAGTGAACAATGCAAAGAAATAGAGGAAAACAACAGAATGAGAAAGACTAGAGATCTCTTCAAGAAAATTGGAAATGCCAAGCGAGCATTTCATGAAAAGATGGGCACAATAAAGGACGGAAATGACAAGGACCTAACAGAAGAGATTAAGAAGAGGTCGCAAGAATACACAGAACTGTACAAAAAAATCTAATGACCCCAATAACACAATGGTTTGGTCACTCACCTAGAGCCAGACATCCTGAAGTGTGAAGTCAAGTGGGCCTTAGGAAGTATTACTATGAAAAAAGCTAGTGGAGGTGATGGAATTCCAGTTGAGCTATTTCAGATCCTAAAAGATGATGCAGTTAAAGTACTTCACTCAATATGCCAGCAAATTTGGAAAACTCAACAGTGGCCAGAGGACTGGAAAAGTTCAGTTTTCATTACAACCCCAAAGAAAGGCAATGCCTAAGAATGTTCAAACTATTGTGCAGTTGCACTTATTTCACTTTTTAGCAGGATTATGCTCAAAATTCTTCAAGCTAGGCCTCAACTGTACATGAACCAAAAACTTCCAGATGTACAAGCTGGATTTACAAAAGACCAGACAAACCAGAGATCAAATTGCCAATATCTGCTGGATTATGGAAAAAAACAAGGGAATTCTAAACAAAATCTGCTTCATTGACTATGCTAAAGGCTTTGACTGTGTGGATCACAACATACTGTTAAAAATTCTTAAAGAGACAGGAAACCCAGGCCACCTTACCTGCCTCCTGAAAAACCTGTATGTGGGTCAAGAAGCAACAGTTAGAACTGGACATGGAAAAACTGACTGGTTCAAAATTGGGAAAGGCACACATCAAGGCTGCTTATCTAACTTATATGCAGGGTACACCATGCAAAATTCCAGACTGGATGAATCACAAGCTGGAATCAAGATTGCTGGGAGAAATATCAATAACCTCAGATATGCAGATGACACCACACTTACGGCAGAATGTGAAGAGGAACTAAGGAGCCTCTTGATAAAGGTGAAGGAGGAGAGTCAAAATACTGGTTTAAAACTCAACATTCAAAAAGCAAAGATCATGGCATCTGGTCCCACCACTTCTTGGCAAACAGATGGGGAAAAAGTGGAAATGGTGACAGATTTTCATTTCTTGGGCTCCAAAATCACTGCAGACACTCACTGCAGCCATGAAAATAAAAGATGCTTGCTCCTTGGAAGAAAAGCTATGACAAACCTAGATAGCACTTTAAAAAGCAGAGATATCCCTTTGCCACCAAAGGTCTGTATAGTCAAAGACATGATTTTTCCAGTAGTCGTGTACGGATGTGAGACCTGGACCATAAAGAAGGTTGAGTGCCAAAGAACAGCTGCTTTCATTCTGTGGTGCTGGAGAAGTCTTCTGGGAATCCCTTGGACAGTTAGGAGATCAAACCAGATTATCCCAAAGGAAATAAGTCCTGAATATTCACTGGAAGGACTGATGCTGAAGCTCCAACACTTGGTCTACCTGATATGAAGAGCCAACTCATTGGAAAAGACCCTGATGATGGGAAAGATTGAGCTGAAGGGGGTGACAGAGTGTGAGATAATTGGATGGATAAATGTCCATCACTGACTCAATAGACATGAGTTTGAGCTAACTCTGGGAGTTATTAAAGGAAGGGAAACCTGGCATGAAGCAGTCCATGGGGTTCCAAAGAGTCCAACATGACTTAGCAACTGAATAACAAGACTGAAATTAAGCTATTGGCCAGGCTGGGATTTCATATGAGGCTCAGGGTCTTCTTCCAAGCTCTAACAGGTTTTTGACAGAACTTACTTCTTTGTGGTTTTAGGACGAAGTTCCTATTTTCTTTTCATAGTCACCTAGGTACTTCTCTAAGCTCTTGGAACTTCACAGTTCTGGGTCACTGATTTCATGCCATAGCCCACCTGGCTATCACAAACTCAACACAAGCAAAAGTTCTTAAATGTTTTGTATCTCTTCCTTCAAGAAACAACTCTTCCTTTTCAGACTTTTCTGATTAGTTTAGGTTCACCAAGGAAAATGCTCCTTTTGATTAATTCAAAATCAATATATTTGGTGTATTAATTACATCTACAAAATTCCTTTCCTTCAACATGTAGCAAAATCATGGGAGTGACGTACCATTATATTGACAGTTCTACTCTCACATAAGGGAACTGGATTATATATGGTGCACATACAAAGGTATGTAATCTTAAAATTTTGACTGCCAGTAGAAATAGTATAATTTCTATTTTATTTTTCCAGCTAAAGCAATGATAGTTTTCACAGATTCAAGATGAAGGGGAAAAGACTTCACTTCTCAATGACAATTTGTCTGAAAGAATGTGTAGTCAATGCTCATCTACCTCAATCTCTGTTCTGGCAGCAAATTACTTATGTACCTGTAGTAAACAAAGTACATTTAGTCCCTTCTCAGGGCCCTAAAGGCTCACCCTTTCTGACATTGGCTTGAAGTTTAAGATCTAAATTAGGTCCAGGTAAGCAGGGCTCCTCAAGTGCAGTTCGTTGAATATGGTTCCTCTTGGTATAATAAAAGGTACATGTTTTACTCTTCATATGTCAAAACATGCAATAGGGTGACAGAGAAAGGATAATCATAATAATTCTCCATTCTAAGAGCGGAAAAATGGAAAGCACACAGCAGTTACTGACTCATGACCATTTTAAACCCAGCTGGGCACATCTGGTTAACTCTTAATTACAGCCCAGTCTTTCTTCCTGGGAGTGATTCCCTGTGGCTTTTGTCTCCACCCTGCAAATATCTATGCTTTTTGATAGGAAAAGGTGTTTTCAGCTGAGTATGTTTCTCAGCTTATGACCTGCCCCTAGCAGATTGATGGTCTCTATTGTTTTTTCCCTGTCTCTGTCCTTTTCAGTCTCGGTTTTAAAAAATGTGCTAGCTGCCTTTTGGTTAAATTGTAGTTTGCTCCATCAGATAAAATCACACTCACAAAACTGTTCTAAATAGGTTTTCCTGTCCTTGGGAATGGTGTGAGGCTGATGAGGGCTATATTGATCTGCTAGGCCTGCCTTAACAGACTGGACTGGGTGTGAGTACCAGTGTGGTACTGGGTGTGAGTACCACAGACTGGGTGGCTTAAACAATAGACCTTGGTTGTCCGCAGTTCTGGAGGCCAGAAGTTCAAGATCAAGGTATTGAAAGGGTAGTTTCCTTTTGAAGGCTGTGAGGAGAAATCTGTTCAGTGTCTCTCCCCTAGCTTCTGGGGATTTGCTGGCAATCTCTCGACTTCATCAGTTTGTAAAATCATCATCTTAACATCTGCCTTGACATTCACATGATCTGAGTGAGTTTGTCTCCAAATTTCCCCTTTTATATGGACAAGAATAATAATAATCGTAATCATTAGAGCCTAACCTGATGATATCCTTTTAACGTGGTAAAAATCCTTTCTCCAAATAAAGTCACATTTTGAAGTACTGTGGTTTAGGAATTCAACATAGGAATTTTGGGAGAACACTAATCTATAATAGAAAAACTGTGTCTAGTATTCTTAGAAATCCGCATTTATAACTGAAACCACCTCAAGGCATATCCCACTTTCTTTTTCTGGTGTATTTTTTAAAATTTATTTTTAATTAAAGGATAATTGCTTTACAATATTGCGTGAGTTTTTGCCATACATCAGCATGAATCAGTCTTAGGGACACATATATTCCCTCCCTCATGAGCCTTCCTCCCACCTCCCACCTCCCACCCCTCTAGGTTGTTACAGAGCCCCAGTTTGAGTTCCCTGAGTCATAAACAGTAAGATGGTACTGATGAATCTATTTGCAGGACAGTAGTTGGGGATACAGATGTAGAGAACAGACTTATATGTAGTGGGGGAAGAGGAGAGGAAGGACAGGGTGGGAAAAAATAGAAAGAGTAACATGGAAACATACATACCCTGATACTCTTAAAAAGCTGAATCTTTCTTAGCTCTTAATGAGAGTCTTATAACCATGCCCTGAATGTATCTTTCCTCTGAGGTCATACTTTACTGCTCTGAATTGGAACTTTGCCTTGAGGTCAATTCATTGGGAGCCTTTTGAAAAATAGGAAGGCCATCCCTGGCTTTCTATATGCTTATGAAATTCTGCTTATAAATTAAAACTAAACTTCCTCTTTAGTAGCCTCTCTCTTCTTGCATCTCTTTTCTCATAGATAGCCAGACAAACTCAGTTATAGCTTTCTAGAAATAGTTCCATCCAGCTCCACAAGTATATTAAGTCTTTGGCTATTTTTCATGTTTCCATAGGTGGCAGGGTTGCCTGTTCACAACATAAAAATAGTCCTTCTTTTCTGCAGCCTTCCTCACAAGCCTTACTTATATCCTCAAAGCCTTCAACATCAGGCTCCATGAGGTCCTTCCAACTGAATCTTCTCAGTTACTTCTAGCTTCCATTCTGCAACTTGCCCCAAGTCAGTGTTACGTAGCCTTGTTTTATGTTGGAACACAGAGACCTATACCCTGGTACCAAGTTCCACTCCCATTATCTGTTGCTGCATGTCAAACGACCCATAGAATTAGCAGATTAAAACAACTGTTATGTGATACCACATAATTTTGTGGGTTGGGAACATGGGTAGGGCTTAGCTGGCCAATTCTGCCCCATATGGCTTTCACCAAATATAAATAGATTTTTACCAACATTCCTGGCACTTTTCTTGGGATGGTTGATGAACTGGGCTAATGGGGCCCCTCTGCCTTTTATTGTGGTCTCGTGGCATCCAGTTTCTTACAGGTTAGCCCTCTTATATGGTGATGGAGGGTTTGGACAGACCAAGATGGAAGCTACAAGCCCCTTTAAAGACTAAGCCAAGAACTCAAATAATGTCATTGTTAGTCTCCTGGTCCAAGTAGCCACAGGTTGATCAAAGTTCAAACGGAGGGGATACTTTCTTAAAGGAGTTTCAGAGAAACTGCCAACCCTCTTCACAGCATCCCCTTGTAAACAAACCTTTGAAAAAAGTGATCCTAATTTGAATATGCCATCTGTTTTTTGTTGACAGCTTGACAGAGTAATTGGGAGCATAAGAGACTTCAGGAAACAGACCTTTAAGGTAAGATTTCTGCATTTGGATTAATCATATATTCAAGGGTACAGAGTTAATATACTTTCGGGGTAGAAATGGAATATGAATTATCTAATGCATACAATTATACCATGATTAATCATGGTATCACCAGTGGTGATATCAGATACAAAGGAGGTAGAAGACAAGGTATTAGAGGATCATTGAATGTGATAATTAGTTGTTGTGGCAAGAGTAGTAATTATAAAACTTGCAGAATCATGTATTCTCTAACAATCCTAGTAAGCATCCATAATGGCAAAGAGAGAATAAATCCCAGAACATATAGCTAAGAACATATATGAAATTTCAGGACTCCATAACAGCTTCCTAGAAGTCTGCTATTCCTCTAGTCCTGTGATTTAAAAAAAAAAAAAAAAAAAGACTTAAAGTCCAGGGTCTGGTGATAAGAGTTACAGACAATAAGACAATGATAATAAAAACTGCCCCAATCCAATTCTGCCAGGTCTTTTATACTAAGTCAAGAAAAAACATGAGATCCCAAGAAAAGAGATGGAGATATTTGGGCAGATATAGATATGACTGAAAGCTTGAGTCCCCAGATTTCTTTGTAAACTCCTTGTTGGCAGAATAAGCTATTTCCCTTATTGGAGGAAAGCAGTTCTCTCCTGCAAAAGAGCCTTCCAAAATCTGCAACTGGCAATCTGCTTCACAAGCTTAGCTGCATCATGTCTTTGCTCCTTACGATGAGTTAGATTCCAACACAGCCTAGATGAAACAGTACAGGAAGAGATGGCCTGTCCCCCATAAGTGTTATGAGATCTTTGTGCTAGAGGCAAAGAATCTGCCTGAAAAAGCAGAAGACTAAGAGACAAGGGTTTGATCCCTGGGTCAGGAAGTTTCCCTGGAGAAGGAAATGGCAAACCCACTCTAGTAGTCTCGCCTGGAGAATCCCATGGGACAGAGGAGCCTGGCAGGCTATAGTCCACAGGGTTGACTAAAGTGACTTAGCTCGCACCTTAAGTACGGAAATTTAGAAGTAATTTTCATCTTAATGGAAGGGACACAAGTACACCATTTTTTTTTTTTATCATGTCTCAGGGCTATTTCAACATTTTAACCTGAGTGTTCTATCAAAGCCTGAAATGACCTTAATCTTCTTGACATCTCACAGAACTTAATGCTAGCCCCTGTCAGTGATGACATTATCAACCATTCAGATCCTTGTGGTAGATTACATCACTGGCCCCAAATTTTGCTCCTCCATTTTTCTAAGCCCTTTGCTATATGACTTTTGTATTCTGCCCAGAAAGATGGAATATTTTTTACTACCTATTGACCTTAGACTCAGCCATGCCTCTTACCCTGGCCCACAGCAATGGACGCAGAAATGACTGAAGGTCTGTTCTGTTGTCAGTTTAAGAGGCTCTGTGTGCTGGCTGTTTCCTCACCGCTCTGCCATCACCAATGCTCTCCTAGGCATGCTAGATACCAGGAGGAGAAGGTAACAGTGGTGTAGCAAAGGCTGCACCTCTGAAGATTATACATTTAAGTTGACATAGAGTAAAACAGAGTCATACCAGTTGATCTAAAAACTTAGTGAGAAATATTTATTGTATCATGCCTGGCTACTTTGTGATTATTTGTAAAGTAGCATTACTAAGCAATGGTTTACTGAGAGATTCAATGGGTGGGAGACAGATCTAGAAAAAGTAAACAGTGCTATCATGATAGTAACATCTCTGGGGATGCAGTAGTCTGTGGCATGATGGAACTCCTTTTCAAAGTGAAAAACAAGTTGCCACACCTCCCACTCCATACACCACAAAGGTATATCTATGTGATTGACCTCTTAATATTTTAGTAGCAACAGATACAGATGCTTCCCATATATGATGGTATATATGATTCTAATAAAATGCTCTAAAAGTCATGCACTAAATACAGCAGCTACACTTTTTATGACTGTCTCTATTCCACTTTTCTCCCACCCTCATTCCCATCACTCTCTGCCAAAAGCACCATTAGTAAATGAGTTAAGTTTCAGGTATTTGAGAGAAGAATGATTCATCTTTTCTAATATGAGGGCTGATGTAGGCACAGAAAACTTTTCCCATTCACTTGTCTATGTTGTTTGTCTGGTCTAATAATTAATTAAAATGATATAATATAGAGTAACAGAAGAAAAAAATTCAATTACATGTGTATGGGATCCCTAACACACAAAAGGCTCAAAGACATTCAGGCAATCGAGGCTTTTATGCCATCTTGAGCTAAGGAGACAGAGGTAGGAGTTCCAATTGGAGGAAGACAACTCACAGGAAGATTGAGAAGAACAAATGTCTAGTAAATGAATTCTTGCCATGCCATGCAGTTATATTTTTCTGATATAAAAATATTATCTCTGAGATTAGCTCTCTTCTTGGTACAAGCCCTCTATATAAATTCTTTTAGGCAGTTAAGGGAGAGGTTAAAACACAAAATTTTCCTAAATCTGCTGGTTCCTAATTACCTTCAGCTCAAAACAATCCATGGGCCAAAAGTGGCTCACTTGGGGGTGACATTCTCTGCTCCTCTTCACAAGAACAGAAATTTGTTTATTTATAACAGGGTTCTCCCCAGATAAAAGGAAAGAGAGGATCATTAGATTCAGATTTATCCTGGATCTACTCTTACCCTTTCTTTCTTCAGCTCACCACCTGCGCAGTTGACTTGAACAGATCTATGGATGGGCTCTCTTATCCGCTGTCTTCTAGTTGACTTCAGCCAATGGGGAATCACTTCAGGAAACTGGAGGAAGAATGACATCTTTTTTGTTTCCTGGCTTCCTCTGTTCAAAGTCATTTTGGATTTGTTTTGCTTTTTGTCTTAGCAAAGGCTTTTCTAAAGACTGCCTGCTCTATGCAGAAGAATTCTTTCCTTCAGTTTTTGGCAACACTAACTCCCATCATCTTTTTGGGTGAAAGCGCTTGTGCTACTACTGATACTGACTATAGAATATAGACCTATCCTTGTTTTTACCCTCAATGAAAGTGAGAGTGTTAAGTATCTCAGTCACTAGACTGTTTGCGACCCCATGGACTGTAGCCCATCAGGCTCCTCTGTCCATGGAATTCTCCAGGCAAGAATACTGGAGAGGGTAGCCATTTCCTTCTCCAGGGGATCAAACCTATTGCATCTCTGTAAATACTCCTCTTCTAAATTAACCCTAAATTGATGGTGCCAATCATTTTCTTAGAGTAATTGACTGACTCAACAGTCTACGTGTTTTGATAAAATTGCTGTTAGATGCCTTGACTACAAGATTTTTATAGAAAATAATCCTATACTGTGTCTTCAGTGTGGACTTGACATTTAATATATTATGACTGACTAAATAAAAGAAGAAATGCATGAAGACAAGTGTCAGTAGACATTAAGAATCAATAGTAAATGGAAAATCTAAATGAAGGAGTACCTGTATTTTATCCAAGGCACTGGCTGGTATTTACATCATCCAAATAAATAATTTCTTTGTATCCCTTCTCTTTGTACCCCCTATCCTGCTGGATAATCCTTGGCTACACTGTCTGAGTTTCAGAAGCTTGCACACCAGGTTCAACCTTACATAGGCCTTAAGAGCAAACCTAGGGAAAAGCTGGATCATTTTGATGCTAAAATCTGAAAAAATTGCAGGCTAAAGTTTGGTAGACCAACTTTTCTTATTCCTGGAAATAAAATGGAGCTCAGCAGTGTGAAGACTTTCCATTCTAGAAGATGTTAGACATAACCTTGTTTATACCATCATCAAATCTTTGGAAAATAGAGAACGTAATAGAAAATAGAATAAAGATATTCATGTGAGGACAGGTAATCAGCCAATATCTTTGGGGAGCCAAAGACACAGTTAGGAATTAACTTTTTCCAGTAAATATGTTTCCAGAGTTGGAGATGGCAGAAGACCTAGACTTTTTTTTTTGCTGATGTTGAAAAATTGCCATGCCAGAAGAAGAGTCCAGACATTTGCATTTGCAGGGCTTTTGCTCAAAGAAATCTTGCCAATCTCCCTTCAAAGAGTTTAATGTTTTGGGGCCTCTGGCACTGAACGAAGCTGACTCCGGAATATGATGGAAATCAAACATGAAGTTATTGTACTCTCTCTTCTAGATAGAATGCACAAACTCATACTGCCGGTTTGAGGCTATAAGAGTACAAGTCTATAGCATACAAAACACTTTCAGGAAGTGCTCCTGCATTTTCTTTCTTTTATGTTGTCATTGTGAGAGTCCAATAAGGACAGAACAACTCCTTGGGAAACTTCAGCCTATTTCAGAGGGCTACACAGAACCAAAATATTTCAGATCAATACCTGAGTTATTTGGGATTAAAAAATAATAGCAACACATGAGCTACAGAGCCCTAAGATAATAGCACATATATCATATCCTTTGTGGTGTGTCACACCTTTTTCCAAACTTCACACAAGTACAACCTGTGCAATTTTTGCTTCAGAACATGCAGCAAGAAGAAGAAAAGCTTTTGAGATGGTAGTGCAGTTACACTACACCTTTTAGTACCTGAACCAATTGGAAGTTAGAAAAAAAAAATCCAGAGAAAAAGGAGGGGGTGGAATTGGATGAGAGAGAAGTAGAAGAAAGTATTACCAAAAGAAAAGATCTCTTCTTCCCAGGTGAGAGAAATCCAAGGGGAAGAGACTGACCTGACTCAGATATTATGAAATCAAACTATTTTAATCACCGTTTTAAAGATCTAACATACTGGAGGATAAACCTCAAGGAAGCTGCAAAGCACCACTGCTGAGGGCAGGGGTTGGTGACGTGAATTGAGATGGCAGCTTGATTGAGAGGACAGGGTTAAACTCTCCCTGATTCTCTCATTCTCTTTCTCTTTTTAAGTTATTTGGAGACTCTGCATCTCCTCTCTTAATTTTTTCCTGTTTAGTGTGTGTTTGCTGCTTATACAGATTTTTAATGGTCTCAGGTATGGCTCTGATCAATAGCCTTACTGGAATGGCAAAATCCAAGAAACCACTGCTAGTAAATTATGAGAAGCCCAAGAAAATGACCCCTTATAAGAGGATAAGGTAAACTACACAAGAGGATAGTCAGATACTTACAGAAAGACCCAGGAACAGGCAGTGAACCTCACAACCAACAAAAAGTAACTTACATAGAGCTTGGAGGCATTAAATGCATAATTAATTAATCAGGAATAACTGGCTCTTCTTTACACCTTTAGTCTCCAACCAGAATAAGTCTTTAACTGTGGAAATGCTATGGAGAGATAAGAAGACATAGGCAGCAAAGATGAGTTGGGGATTCATGGGCTGGACATGGGAAAGTGAAAATGAGTCTAGTTAACACAGACTCCTCTGAAAAAGTTGAGGTGAGCGAAAAGGATGGAGCTAGAGCCATAATATATATCTAAAAATACATAGAAATTCATCAGGAAAGAGCTTGGACCAACACCTGAGGGAAAAAGAGGGAGATGAGAAAAAATTTTCCTTGCTTATTTTCATAATAGGGATGGTAAATGAAGGTCTCTCTACACTGAGACAAAACCAGTGATGAAAGATGCTGACTGAAGTGCTAAGAGACAGAGGAAGGAAATCAGCCCTACCAGTCATTTAATAACATTTAGGAAATTTTCAAGTCTCTTTGGTTCTTTGGTGGAGATGCTCCACAGATTTTTTTTTTTTAATAAATTTTTATTGGCTTTAGTTTTCAAAGAGGGCATTTTCTGTTTTTATTTCTCCTTTAGTGCATGGTCAAGAGTACAAGAGAAAGACACCTTATTTATCATCCTATAATTAAAATAAAATTTAAAGTATACCTGTAATGCAGCTGCTGCTGGGGCTGCTGCTAAGTCGCTTCAGTCGTGTCCGACTCTGTGCGACCCCATAGACGGCAGCCCACCAGGCTCTGCTGACCCTGGGATACTCCAGGCAAGAACACTGGGGTGAGTTGCCATTTCCTTCTCCAATGCATGAATGGGAAAAGTGAAAGTGAAGTCGCTCAGTCGTGTCCGACTCTTCATGACCCCATGGACTGCAGCCTGCCAGGCTCCTCCATCCATGGGATTTTCCAGGCAAGAGTACTGGAGTGGGTTGCAATCGCCTTCTCCATAATGCAGCTACAACAACCATAATTGTTCATGGAATTCAGTTATAGACCAGTACATGTACTAATGGAAAATACTGAACAAAATGTGTGTATGTATATACACACACGCACATACAAACACACTATATGGTTAAAAGTAAAAGCGTTGCTGCCATATTTAAAAAATAAATTAAAAATACATCTTGTAACTTGTTTTGACAATATTCTGCTTTTAGCCTTATATCATCTCCAATAAGCATTTCATTTACCTAATGAAAAACATATTTACAGTAATGAGTACACAGGGTTTTAATTTGCATATGCAAATGCATTTAATCACTAGGAATAGCTGGCAAGTAAAGAGTATGTATATAATTTTTTCAGTGACTGCCCACTTTTCCAAGTACATAAAAATACTTTATAGCTGGGATTAGAGAGTAATACTTTTTAAGGGCAAGAGATCAAATTCTTTACTGTGGGAAATGACCATGATGATCTACCAATTATTGAATCTTACTTAGTGTTAGATGCAGTTCACATATTATTTCTATTCCACACAATACCTAAACAAGGTAGACATCATTATCCTCATTTTAGAGATGAAGAAATTAAAGTTCAGTGAGGTGAAGAAATCTGCTGAAGGTCACACATTAAGAAACAAAGCTGGGATTCAAAAACCAGATCTGTTGATTCTAAAGCCTGACCTGTTTCCACTATAAGAAGAAAATCTTCAATTACCAATTCATGCTACTACATTCAAACAAGTTTTCACTTTCTAATGTTTTATATTTAGTTTAGAGATTGAGAAATAAAATTGGAACAGCAAGAGGTATTTCACAGAGTAGATGAATGTTGGGTTTCCCACGTGGCTCAGTGGTAAAGAAGCTGCCTGCCCAGCAGGAGATGCAAGTTCAGTCCCTGGGTTGGGAATATCTCCTGGAGAAGGAAATGGCAACTCATTCCATTATTCTTGCTTGGAAAATCCCATGGACAGAGGAGCCTGGAGGGCTACAGTCCATGGGGTTGTAAAGAGTCTGATACTACTTAGCAACTAAACAACAAAAACACTTCATAGAGTAGGTAAATGTTGGTAATACCACCTGTTTACATGGATACAAAGAGTAGTGGCTTTGCCCTCAGTAAAATATGTAGAAAATGCCAATATGACCTCTAAGTGTGACTTGAAATTAAATATTATAAAACAATAAAAATAGTGTTCCTAAGCTTCAAGAGTTTGTTCTTTCCAGGTATCAATCCAATGGAAGTAAATGAAAATTTTTATGGATTGAGATGCAACTAAAGCTTCAAGACAATGCAGAATGTACTATGAGGATTAAAGGAATGTTCTAATGAGTGACTTCCCACTGAAGGAGCTACAGAGAGCCAAAGAAGACACACACATCATGACTCCCCACTCCACAACAGTTTTCCTTGTCTGATTTTTATGCATTATACAAATGGATACATAGTATTAAAGAAAATAATTCTAAACCTAACATTTAATATATCCTATATGGTTCTTACTTACCAGTGTGATTTAACCCACCCTCACCATACAGTTTTTTTCAGGCATCCATAATGACAACATCTCCAATCTTATATCCTCATTGACTTGACTCCACAGTTCTGTACATTACCATTTCCTGTTTAAGAAATCTTTTCTCAACCTCAACGGGAGAATCACTATACATTCTTTAAGGTTTAATGTTTTGGAAGATCTATATCTGACACCACAGTCTTTATTGAAAGCCTCATCTTTAATTTTCAATTATACCTTTATGTGGAAACCTTCATAAAAACTCTCAAACATTGTACAATTGCTGTTGTTACTCGGTATTGTAACTGTTTTAAAATTGTTGTTGTCTAGCCTGGTAATTTGCCAGTTTCCTTCTGGTAGAGGTCATATATTTTATATCCGATTCTTTAGCATCCTATCCTAATGCACGGCACTTTATCAGGAACCCAATAAGAATTCTTGAATTAAAAGTCCAATGAATACACAAAGGCAAAAATTCCTTCTACATACCCTATGCTCATACTGCTTATTTATTTCTGTCCCATTCCTATGGTGGTGCAGATTTTTTTATAGCTGCAACTAGATGCTTTTGTTTCCTCTTTGTATTGTGTTCATGTATATGCTCCAAATTCTGATAAGGTTCAGTTCAGTTCAGTTCAGTCGCTCAGTCATGTCCGACTCTTTGCGACCCCATGAATCGCAGCACACCACATCTCCCTGTCTATCACCAACTCCCAGAGTTTACTCAAACCCATGTCCATCAAGTCAGTGATGCCATCCAACCATCTCATCCTCTGTCGTCCCCTTCTCCTCCTGCCCCCAATACCTTCCAGATCAGAGTCTTTTCCAATGAGTCAACTTTTTGCATGAGGTGGCCAAAGTACTGGAGTTTCAGCTTCAGCATCAGTCCTTCGAACACCCAGGACTGATCTCCTTTAGGATGGACTGGTTGGATCTCCTTGCTGTCCAAGGGACTCTCAAGAGTCTTCTCCAACACCACAATTCAAAGGCATCAATTATTTGGCGCTCAGCTTTCTTCACAGTCCAACTCTCACATCCATACATGACCACTGGAAAAACCATAGCCTTGACTAGACAGACCTTTGTTGGCAAAGTAATGTCTTTGCTTTTTAATATGCTATCTAGGTTGGTCATAACTTTCCTTCCAAGGAGTAAGTGTCTTTTAATTTCATGGCTTCAGTCACCATCTGCAGTGATTTTGGAGCCCTAAAAAATAAAGTTTGACACTGTTTCCACTCTTTCCCCATCTATTTGCCATGAAGTGATGGGCCCAGATGCCATGGTCTTAGTTTTCTGAATGTTAAGCTTTAAGCCAACTTTTTCACTCTCCTCTTTCACTTTCATCAAGAGGCTTTTTAGTTCCTCTCCACTTTCTGCCATAAGAGTGGTATCATCTGCATATCTGAGGTTATTGATATTTCTCCCGGCAATCTTTATTCCAGCTTGTGCTTCTACCAGCCCAGCATTTCTCATGATATACTCTGTATATAAGTTAAATAAGCAAGGTGACAATATAAAGCCTTGACGTATTCCTTTTTGGAACCAATCTGTTGTTCCATGTCCAGTTCTAACTGTTGCTTCCTGACCTGCACACAGGTTTCTCAAGAGGCAGGTCAGGTGGTCTGGTATTCCCATCTCTTTCAGAATTTTCCACAGTTTATTATGATCCACAGAGTCAAAGGCTTTGGCATAGTCAATAAAGCAGAAATAGATGTTTTTCTGGAACTCTCTTGCTTTTTCAATGATCCAGCAGATGTTGGCAATTTGATCTCTGGTTCCTCTGCCTTTTCTAAAACCAGTTTGAACATCTGGGAGTTCATGGTTCACGTATTGCTGAAGCCTGGCTTGGAGAATTTTGAGCATTACTTTACTAGCGTGTGAGATGAGTGCGATTGTGTGGTAGTTTGAGCATTCTTTGGGTTTGCCTTTCTTTGGGATTGGAATGAAAACTGACCTTTTCCAGTCCTGTGGCCACTGCTGAGTTTTCCAAATTTGCTGGCATATTGAATGCAGCACTTTCACAGCATCAATTGGACAACTAGATGGCAATAAGAAATTATTAGGAGGAGGGCAATAGACTCCAACAGAGTTGAGACACATGGAATTACAGTGGTAAATGTGGTAACTTTTTTCTGCTCAGTGTATCAGTTATAAATCTGAACATATTGTGATCATCAGCATCTCTCGTTCAGAAAAGATCTGGACAGTTTGTGACCTTGATTGCTAATGTATTTTCTGACTAGAGTCTAGGAACTTGTTTGTGAAGTTTTTGTATTATCTTTTTATCTGTAGATTGATAGTTTCTTTTTAGGACTATTTGAAAAGAAATGAGAAATAGGCAGAAATGAAACATTTGCCCACAGAGTCAAATAAGCAAAGAAAAAATTCCTTATCTAATTTCTTCATAAAAACCAAAGGAGATCAAATCACTCATAAGAATGTGGCTGATTACTTCATTAGGTTGGAGTCATTATCTTATCCCCACCTGTCATTTAGAAAAAACAAAAACAATAAACACCTTACAAGGCAAAGGAGACTTTCCAGAAGTGATTCAAGTAAGAGTCTTCAGATGTGGATATTATCTTAGTTATTTAGTACAATTGAAAAGTTGTTTATGAAATAGAGAGAGGCTGAAGGACCAAAGATAGAGATATAAACACAGAAGCAGAATGTCAGAGTCATGTGATATAAGACTTGAAGGTGTTACGCTGCTGCTTTTGAGATGGAAGGGGCCACAAGCCAACAAATGGAGGTTACCTCTAGGAGCTGGAATAGGCAAGGAAACAGATTCTCCCCTGGAGATGGCAGAGCCAGAAGCATTGTTAAGGCTCAGACAACAATTCTTGGAATATTTAACAGAAAAACATGTACCCTGAAGCATATCTGTTTGGGTGAGACTTCAACCTTCTTCTGTGACAAAATACTGACACTGGACTTGCCCTTCTTCCATAAACACTATAAAACTGGGGGGAAAAAACCTATGAGACTACCACTTTCATGCACTGGAGAGGGAAAAAAACAAAACAAAACAGGAAGCATATATCTATATTCCTTGAGAAAAAAGTCAGGAATAAATCCCCTATTTGCCTTGGTTCTCTAATTGGGGATACCCTCCCTACTGTGGTGCAAGGTAGAGAAAACTCAAGTTAAGGGACACTTTTCCTAATTGGAGGAGGAAGAGATTTCCTGGATGATGAAGCAGTTTGAATATATGGAATAGGAGCTAGGAAACCAGGGAGCTGCTAGGCTGTTCAAGAGCAGGGCACCACCCCATTAATCCCAGAAGAAAGGAGCGTGGAACTGAAACCTCAGTAGAGGCTCCAGAAGTCACTGGGAGACTCTGAAGTTCCAGCTCAGCCTCAGTAGAGAGGCTACCCTGGCCTTGGTCAATCATTTGAAATCTCAGATAGGTCATCTCTTTGGAAATAAAGAAAATGTCACAGAATAAGAGCCATTCTCTAAGACTGAGAACAAATTAAAAGAGACCAACACAACACTAAGGAAAATAACCTTCAAGGGACTTTCCTGGTGGTCCAGTGGCTAAGATTCCATACTCCCAATGCAGGGGGCCCAGGTTCCATCTCTGGTCAGGGAACTAGATCCCACATGTTGCATGCCACAACAAAGATCAGAGTTAATCAGAGTTGCAAAGTCCTTTTTGTCATGTAAAGTAACACATTTGTATTCACATATTCATATTCTTGGGATCTTAGAGGACATCCATTGGGGGGTACTTTTCTGTCTGCTGTAACAAACTAATATGAATTGTTATAAGAAACACACCTTAAACATAAAGATACGAGCAGGTTTAAATATCACAAAACACTACATATGACATAGTTCGTAAGGCTATTCTAATATCAGAAGATATAGACTTCAAATGAAGAGTATTACCAGAAATAGGGCAGTCATACATAGCAATGAAAGTGATGATTGATTGTGTAAAATAGAGAGCTATTGAGAAGCTGTCTAGCACAGGGTGCCCTGTGATGACCTAGAGGGGTGGGAGGTACCAGAGGGAGGATATATATATACACGTATAGCTAATTCACATTGCTGAATAGCAGAAACCAACAGAACATTGTAAGCAGTTACACCATAATAAAAAAGATAAAAAGATCTTATATGTCTATAAAATTATGTGCACGTGGGCTTGCTAAGTTGCTTCAATTGTGTGAAACTCTTTGTGACCCATGGACTGTAATCCACCAGGCTCCTCTGTCCATGGGATTCTCCAGGCAAGAATACTGGAATTGTTTTCATGCCCTCCTCTATACCCCCAAATACATGGGGTATTGTCAGAATTAAAGGGAAGTACATATATATATAATAATTTTGAAAATTTAATACTACTCTCTCTTAAACTGAGAGAACAAGTATATTAAAAAACTAGTAATGATTTAGAAAACTTAAACACTATAAGTCACTTGATCTCATTCTTATTTAAGAAACATGTCACCCCAAAAACAGAAGGACAGATGCTTTTCACTTATCTAGTGGTAAAGAACCCACCTGCCAGTGCAGGAGACCTAAGAGACATGGATTCGATCCCTGGGTCAGGAAGATTCCCTGGAAGAGCACATGGCAACCCACTCTGGTATTCTCACCTGGAGAATCCCCATGGGCAGAGGAGCCTGACAGGCTACAGTCCATATGGTTGCACAGAGTCAGACATGACTGAAGTGAATTAGCATGTACACAAGTATTATTCTAGGCTATGAAACAACTCCCCCAAAATTTCAAAGGACTGGAAATCATACAACAGTATATTCCATAATCAAAATGGTCTTAGACTGGAAACAATACATTTAGAAAAGCATCAAATATTGGCAAACCCTTATAAGCCTATGAGAGAAAAGCTGCAAGTTTAAAAATATTAAGATAACAATTAAACACAATGTATCAAAAGTTGAAAAATGCAGAAAGTAGTGCTCAGAGGGAAGTTTACTGTTTGAAATGCTTATGGGAGAAAAGCAGAAAGGCATAAATTCAATGATTTATGCTGCCACCTGCAGCAGGGGCTTCCAAGTGGCTCAGTGGTAAAGAATCCACCTGCAATGTAGAAGACACAGGAGACGCCAGTTTGAACCCTGGGTCAGCAAAATTTCCTCCTCCAGCCCACTCCAGTATTCTTGCCTGGAGAATCCCATGGACAGAGGAGCCTGGAGGGCTACAGTCCATGAGGTCAAAAAGAATCGGACATGACTGAGCACGCACATGGAGAAGCTTCCAGAAAGATGAAGAAAGAAAGTGATATAAAATATCAACATTAGAAATAAAAGATACTACTGTTCCTCAGGAATAAAAAATATAATCATTGGATATAATAAACAATTTTAGGTTAATAAATTCAAATGATATGAAATGGACAGAAGTTTTTAAAACAACTTATTGAAAGGAACATACCTATAAATAGGAAACAGAAATAGCTATATACCAAAGAAATTGAATTTGTGATTAAAATAAGTTCCAACACACCAAAAGACCTCCAGGGCCAGACAGTTTCACTGGTGCAACGTGTTCAGCAATAAAGAAGAAATAATGTTCATGTTACACAAATTTTCCAAAAATAAAAGAGGAAGTCCACTGGTCAACTCATTTTATGAGGTCAATGAAACTGATACCAGATATAGACAGACACTACAGGAAACAAAACAGACATTACACTCTTAACACTCATGATTGCAAAACTTTTTTAAAAGTTAAAATATTAGAAAATCAGGTATGCAATATATAACAAGGATGCAAGATATTTATGTAATCAAGTTGGGTTTATCCTAGGAATACAATTGATGTTAGAAACTTATTCAGTAGAGTTGACCTCATTTACAGGTTTTTAAAAAAAATCATGCGATACTCTAGATTCAGAAAAAATCTTCAACAAAATTCAACATCCTTTCAAAATAAAATATCTAGGGAGATTAAGAAGTGAACTGAAATTTCTTTTATCTTAAACAGTTATTTATGCAAATACAATACATAATGAAGGTTTTCCTTGTAAGATCAACAGTAAAACAATGTATACTGAGTCACTTTTATGCAACATTGTACAAAAAGGTCTATCTAGTTCAATAAAGCAGGAAAAATAAAGAAATTGAGGTTGGAAAGAAAGAAGTAAACCTTTTTTAATTTGTAGATTGTATGATAGTATAAGTAGAAAATCCCAAAGAGTCTAAAAGAGGGGTGGGGGAAGGGGAAACTGCTAAAACTAATAACAGCATTTAGCAATGTTATAAGGTACAGTGTTCATATACAAATATCAATTGTCTATAAAAATTAATTATATCTCCACATATTAGGAATAAACAAACTATAAGAAGAAAGTTAAAAACTATAGCATTCAAAAACATTAAATACTTAGAAATTTAATAAAACACTTCTAAGAACTCCATATTGAAAGTATAAAATATTTCTGACAGAAATTATAGAAACAACCCAACTTAATAACAAGGTACACCATATTTATAGATTGATGTCCCAACAATATAAAGGTATCAATTATCTTAAATTGGTCTTTAAATTAAATGAAATATCAATCAAAATTCCAGCAGGATATTTTTCTGGAGGTTGACAAGTTAATTCTAAAGTTTATATGGAATGCTAAAGCACCAAAATTAGACAAAACAGCTTTGAAGAAGAAAAACAAAAGACTTAATCTGATTTCAATACCTATTATAATACTACAGCAATTAAGATTAAGATGTGAATTACATGGCTCATTGTAATTTACTCTTAAGTTATCTATAGTTCACAGCTAGATTCTATCTCTATCAGAAAAATCTTGAAAGCCATAAAAAGTAACTTATAAAATCATATAAATGTCTATCTGCACTCTATTTAATGTATATATTTGGATTCCAACATGCTCAGTCATATCTGACTCTTTGCAACCCATGGACTATAGCCTGACAGGCTCCTCTGTCCATAGATGTTTATAGGCAAGAATATTGGAGTGGGTTGCCATTTCCTCCTCCAGGGGATCTCACCAACCTAGAGATCAAACTCACATTTTCTGCATTGCAGGCAGATTCTTTACAACTGACCACCTGGGAACACCATATATTTAGAGAGTCACCTAAATTTCCTGAAGCCTATTTCTTAATCCAGGATAAAAATGAATACTACCAAAACTGCTGATGTATACTCAAAGAACTAGAAATGAAAATCATCTTCCAGTCCTCATCCAACAATACACTATTATTAGATGATATTTCCTTTAAATTTGAACCAGGATATTGGATCATAGGCATGATCAACAACCTTCCAAATTGTGCCTTCCATTAAAGTTCTAAATAAATAGGAAACTTTTGGGTCTTAGTTTCTGAGACCTGGCTATCTTTTCTATATGGCTCTATCTGCAGCCATGAAATTAAAAGATGCTTGCTCCTTGGAAGAAAAGCTATGGCCAAACTACATAGCATGTTAAAAAGCAGAGACATTACTGTGCCTACAAAGGTCTGTATAATCAAAGCTACGGTTTTTCCAGTTGCCATGTATGGATGTGAGAGCTGAACAATAATAAAGGCTGAGCGCCTTAGAACTGATGCCTTCAAACTGTGGTGCTAAAGAAGACTGTTGAGAGTCCCTTGGACTGCAAGGAGACAAAACCAGTCAATACTAAAGGAAATCAACCCTGAATATTCATTGGAAGGACTGATGCTGAAGCTGAAGCTCCAATAATTTAGCCGCCTAATTCAAAGAGCTGACTCACTGGAAAAGACCCTGATGCTGGGAAAAATCAAAGGCAGGAGGCAAAAGGGACAAAAGAGAATGAGATGGTTGGATGGCATCACCAACTCAATGGACATGAGTTTGAGCAAACTCCACGAGACGGTGGGGGACAGGGAAGCCTGGCATGCTGCAGTCCATGGGGTCGCAAAGAGTCATACATGACTGGGCAACTGAACAACATGATAAGTGTCAACTCTAAGAAAGAGAGGAGAAACTTAAAATCTTACTAAGATACTAGCATCAGGAAGGTGGTAAAAATGGATATGAAAATGATTAGAAAGACCGAATCAATATGATGCTTATTAGGAGCTAGAATTGGATAGTGATAGCAAGAAAAAGGTTTATAAGTGCTATTGTCAGCTTAAGAATGATCCAAGATAATCATTTTATCTATGTATGGGCAATTTTAATTTTTAGGTCAAATCAACCTGGAAGTCTCAAGAAGTCTTTAAATGTAAGCCATCCAAGGCAAGGTATCCAGTAAGAAAATAAGAACATGGCTAGAGTTTTGGAGTAGATTCAGAACTGTTCATAGTAATTTGGGGTTTTTTTTTGGTAATTGAGCTGCTTTATGCTTTAGCTCACCAATGAACTCATGGGTAGGACATATCATCTACTGTCTGGCTTCTGTCCCATTTCTCCATTGAAACCTCTAAACCCTACATATATATTCCTGTATTCTAAGGTACAATTGCTGCTGATGGGGGAAGATGTCACCCATCCTCCTGCTCACTCCTAATTCTCCTCACAAGTATTTCATAGTCTCTTTCTGGGCCTGCATTGAACTGTGATGTTCGTATCTTTCTTTTTCCATGTATACAGCTTTTATCACATCCACATTTTCGGTAATAACATATACTACTATAGATTTTAACTTCTGCCCAGTGCTTTTGCCAAAGTTATAAATTCAAACTGTTCCCTCATGATTTAGCACTTCTTCCTGTTTTTCAGGCTACAGCCACCTCACATCTGGCTTATCTAAAATTGAGCGTGCAATCATTGCCCAAACTATCTACTCCTAATGGTTTCCCTAATCTAAATTAATAGAATTTTCCTAGCTGTCTGAGATAGACATCTCAACACTCATTCATCTCCCTTACTTCCCACGGGACATTAAGTTTCTATTTATTTTACTCCTTAAATCACTGATTTAATCCTTGACATCAACACACTTTGAAATAGATTCTTAACTTGTCTCTGCCTCAAAGTCAACTTCACAATTTTTAAAACGTGATTCCTGAATCAGCAGCAGCAGCTTCATTTGAGTATTTGCTAGAACAATACTGAATCAGAAACCCTGAGGGTTCTTCCCAGTAATCTGAATTTCTGGTGTTCTGACTCATGCAGTTCTCAAGCACAGGCGAAGCGATGATTAGCAGCATAGTACATCTGTGTCCTGGGTTAGCGTTCAGGTAACCTGGATTCAGTGCATGTGAGTGTGTGTAAGATGAAGTGTCTCTTTTCATTACTTCCTGTCTGATAACTGAGTTCAACTACATTTTCTTGAGGATACCTATAGGAATGTTTCTGAAAGCCTTCTACATGACAAGTCCCACACAAAGTGTTTGCAGGCATGAACTCATTTAGTATCAAACAGGAACACAATGTAGTTATTATTTTTCCCCCCATCATATATACAAGTATAGATAGATCACTTCCTCAAATCACACAACCACTAAATGAGTGCATGATTCAAATGAAAACTAAAGCAAACAAGCCTTCTCTAAACCGCTGCATTCCCCTGCCTCTAAGACTGCTCTGCGCAGAGTGACAAAAACAAAACCATTTGCTGAGATCAATAAAACATATATTATACAAGGTTTTATTAGGAATGCAGAAGTTAAGACTATATATATATATATACACACACACATATATATATAAGCCATATATATATGGTTTCCCAGGTGGTGGTAGTGGTAAAGAACCTGCTCCCCAATGCAGGAGATATAAGAGATGCAAGTTTTGACCCCTGGGTCAGGAAGGTTCCTCTCAAGAAGGGCATGGCAACCCACTTCAGTGTTCTTGCCTAGAGAATCCCCTACACAGAGGAGCCCGGCAGGCTACATATAGTCCATAGGGTAGCAAAGAATTGGAAATGGCTGAGTGACTTAGCATGCATGTGCATACACACACACACACACACATATGTATCATGTGTAATATTGAATCATATTCCTTCGAGTGAAACAGTCTCATGTTTTGATGGGCACTGAACTCAGAAAATTGGACCACAGATGATGAGGGGCATCAGGGGGTTGATTCTCATTATATTCCCCACAGGTAAATGCACTTGAGGAGAATTTCTTTGGATAAATATGTCTCATCCTGCATATTTAAAAAATACATTTAATCTCTTCTAGTAATTAGTCTGCAGATGTGTATTTCAGGATTGAGTGAGTAAGTAAGTTCACAGAGGTTACTAATTTTTGTGAAGAACTAAAGGCAAATTTGTAATTTTCTGAGGCTAAAATAAAATACAGGCACTGGGACATTTTGTAGCTCAAAATAAAGAATTTTTTGAACAATTTTAGAGAAGTATTTAGAAAGGCATTTGTAAAAGGCATTTTTCCTAACAAGCACTAAAATTTATTCTCCTGTGTATACTTTGTATATGTATACTTTATACATACATATTTATATAAGTACATATAGTATATTTATATATGTATATATAAAGTATATATATACTTTACCTATACATATTTTTATATAGTTAGTTGAATGGCAGAAAACCTTTTCTTCTCAGCCTGTTTTCTCTCAAGTACTTACTCCTTTTTCCTTGGTTGAAAACAGCACACACCAGTTCCAAAAGCCTGATACCTAAGACTAATTGTGGACCTATCACTTTCCCTTTCCTTGAGTATCTAATCCATCACCAACTTGGAAGCTCTTACTTCTCACTGATCAAGCCCAAACACTTTTCTATGTCTCTTAATGTCACCATCTTAATCCAGAATACTGTTACCAGATCCCACATGCTGTGTGGTATGGCAAAAACATTAGAGAGAGAGAGAGAGAGAAATAAAGTAAAAAAAAAAAAATAGTGTCAGGACTTCCCTGGTGGTCTAGCAGTTGAGATTCTATACTTCCACTGCATGGGGCATAGGTTCAATACCTGATTGGGGAACTAAGATCCCACATATTATGTGGTATAGCCAAAAGAGAAAAAGCTTCAAAATCCTGTTACCACTGGCTTAGACTTCTGCTGTATTCCTTAATGTTCCCCTTGAGAATTACATTGTCATTAAAAACACAGACTGAACAATTTATTCTCCTGTATAAAACCAGGTGGTAGTGAATTAGATCTTTATTGGTGTAAAAAAAATTCAGTGGCTTAAAACTACAAACTATTCTCTCGCACTTTCTGTTGGTCAGAAGTCCAGAAGAGCTCAACTAGGTCCTCTTCTTGCTGTTGTTGCCAAGTCACTTCAGTTGTGTCCGACTCTGTGCGACCCCATAGACAGCAGCCCACTAGGTTCCCCCGTCCCTGGGATTCTCCAGGCAAGAACACTGAAGTGGGTTGCCATTACCTTCTCCACTGCATGAAAGTGAAAAGTGAAAGTGAAGTCGCTCAGTCCTGTTGGACTCTTAGCAACCCCATGGACTGCAGTCTGCGAGGTTCCTCCGTCCAAGGGATTTTCCAGGCAAGAGTACTGGAGTGGGGTGCCATTGCCTTCTCCAGGGTCTTCTCTTTAGGGTCTCTCAGAGTTGAAATTAAGATGCTTGCAGAGGTAGAATACAGTTAGAGTTATCCAGGTAAAAAAATTATAGTAGTCTAAGCTAATGTAGAGACAGTGGCATAAAGGGAAGTTGAGAAATATTTTATAGGAGAGGATAGAAATCCCAGGAACTTGTAAGAAGAAGGTCATCCATTACAGGTAAATTATCAACCAAGAAATGATGCTCAGTTTCCTAAAAAGTAGGTCTGATTTGATGAGGTCCAAGCATGACTTGCTTTCCTTATGGAATATGATACAGTCTTTTTACTTTGCAAAAGTCCCATGCATCTTTCTGACAGCTCCTTATATGGTGTAAAATCAAGCCATTCTGAAAACTCACACCATTCTTTGAAGAAATTGATAGTGAACGACTCACACTTTTTTGCCTCCTCTTTCCAGGCCCTGGAACATAATATCCTACCATCTCTGCTTGGAAAAATAAAAAGAGCCAGCTCAATGTTATCTCCTCCATGAATCCTTCCCTTACTGACCCCTCAAATAATGCATTCATGTCCATTTATGCATTCCCAAGTCATTTTATTATCATGTGACTCACAAATAATAATTGATGTAGGGTTAAGATTGTGTACATCATACTTCTCCATTGCGTTAGTCCGTGTTCCCTAGAGAAACAGAATGAATAAGATAGAGACAGATAATTATAAGGAACTGTCTCATTTAATTATAGAAGCTAAGAAGTCCCATGATCTGTGATCTGCACTTGGAGGCCCAAAAGGGCTGAAGGTTTAGTTCCAGTCTGAGACCAGTGCCTGAGAACCAGGAAAACCAATGATATAACTATCAGTCTGAATGCTGGAAGACACCAATGTCCAAGTGTGAAGACAATCAGATGAAAAGAGGCAAACTCTTACTCAGCTTTTTGTTCTATTCAGCTTCCAACGGTTTGGATGAGATCTACCCACATTGAGGACAACCTCTACTTTACACAGTCTACCAATGCAAACATTAATCTTATGCAGAAATGTTCTTGCAGATATACTCAAAAATAATGTTCCACCAACTATGAGCATCCCAAATTGAGACAAAATTAACTATCACATCTATCTATACTGTGATTTTCAAGTTAGGGATGATATTTTATTCCCGACATTCCCAAATACATAGGAAGTGCTCAGTAAATATTTCTCAAATAAACAATTACATCTTATTAAACCACCATTCCAGCCATTTGGGGTTAAAAAGAAAGGTATTATAAAACGTGAACTCAATGTGGTAAGGAAATCATCCTAGCTCTGAATTGCTTGCTGGTTTCAGGGCTCCACATGTTTCCAAATGCATCTCAGCTAACAAACTTAAAAGTGGACAGGGAGACCAGCTATGTTGTTCTACAATAGATAGTCACAGAATGGATAAATGAAACCCCAATAAGGAAGCATCTGCTAATGTAGAGGCAGGTCATAAACTGGGTTGAACTTCAGCTCCCTCACCAGTCCAGCCGCATTGCTTTGTTTTCACTGGAATGTTAAGACCTGGTATGCAGAGCTGCCTCAAAGGGTTATGGAATCTCTCACGGGTTCCAGGTAAGCTATCCTCCAGTTGGCTCATTTTTAAGGAACTCTTGAAGAAATAATAAGCCTTACTGTTTTTATCTTCCTCTTTCTCCTCTTTTTCCCCCTCCCAGCTTGTTTATAGAGATGATTGTTATAGGGTGTTCTATCTACCAATCAAAGCAGAAAAAAAAAAAAAACCTAAAAAAACTCAGAAAAAACTTTAAAAACACTCAAAAAACTAACCATTAACTGTTGTCCCATTTTGTGCAATCTAAATACTCTTAGGAAAGTATTTTCCAAGCTATAAAACTGTCCTTAAGTAAAACTGGCTTTTGGAGATTTGATTTATAGTGAGCAATTGGCATGCATTATGATCCTGAGATTTAGGGATATAATTATAATCTGGAGTAGACATTCAAGAATATAAATAAAATAGAAAGAGAGAGGTAAAAATCTATGAACTGTACATTAATATGCTAGGTTAATACACTGCTATATAAAGGGAACTGCCAACCAAGACTCTACTGAGCTCCAAATAATGAGCCCTTTGAATCTTCCTATAGATTTGCAAAACAAAAATGTCATAATATCCCCATAAGACCATATCAAAATAACATAGCTACAACTCAGTCCTTGTTTGAACAATATAAAACATTGAGTTTCATTACATTGAGCAAATAACACTAATGAATTTTCAGAATGAATTGCCTCTTCGGTAACGGGTAGTTTTCCTAAAATACACACATGTACCAGATAGAAAGGGGAGGGGAATAAGGCACTACAGCTTCCTCACAATGTACTAAGCTGGAGAAGAACTTTATTTCTTAGTTGATGAAAAAGTTAATATTTTACCGTAATACAGAGAACTACAGAACTTTGAGTTAGAAGATAAACCGCAATGAATTTGTCCAAGTACCATATTTCATAGATGATTCTGAAAACTAGAGCTAGAATAAGAGTCACTATAAGTACTGTGTGTATTGTGTGTGTGTGTGTGTGTGTGTATGTATATATAAATATATATATATAGAGAGAGAAATCAATTAAAAATCAGTCACTTTGAAAAAAAAATCTAATGTTTTTAATCACTCAAATACTACCTTAATTTTGCTTTTCTAATAAAAGGCTGACTATTATATCCAGAAACATGAGATCAGTATACAGTTGACCCTTGAACAGCAGGGCTTGAACTGCGTGGGTCCATTATACAGGTGTTGTTTTTTTTTTTTTTTTCAATAGACAGTACCTATATTTTCATTTTACAGATCTTTAAATTAAGTGTGGGGAAAGGCTAGTGTTCAGTTAGAGATCACAGTATGTGAACTCAAAAGAATTAGGGTTAGAGTCCTGATTCTACTGAAACTGTTTCAGCTCCCTGCCCTTGGGTGAGCCATTGATCAATTCCTTTGCTTATGAGGCAGAGAGAGCAGGATGTGAACTTTTAACTGCGGAGATGATGGTGCCCCAGATGTTGTTCAAGGGTCAACTGCATGGACACTCAGGAGATTAAAAATTCAGTTCCCGACAGACTAGAGCATGCTGCATCTCACAGAATAGGGGGGAGTGGGGGTTAGGTTTTGGTTGATTTAAACTGAGTGACTAAGCATAGCATAACACAGAGTTGGACAAAGAAAGAACAAAAAACCTGGCTCTATCATGTCTAATAGATGAGAATATACTGTACATCTACTATATTTTTCACACAGCAGAAGATATACACAAAATTAATAAAGGCCACAAAGAGTATTCATATGTTATTTTCTTAAGATGGACACACACCCTGTCCCAATTCTTTAGCCAGACCTACCAATGAAATCAGATTCATTTGATGGTTTCTTGTGATCTCCCTACTCCAAAGCACAACAGAAAGTTCCCTGTCAAAGTGCCTACACATGGCTCCACTGGTTGTTAAAATGGAAACTGACGAATGACAGAAAATCAGCAGCTACCATCTCTCAGCTCCTCTCTTACCACCGTTACCAGAGGACACCACATGAGCCATGAAATAGAGAGCTAAAACTAGCAAAGACTCCATCCCACTGTTCTGACCATCATCTGTCCTGACAGTCAGTAGCTGTACCATACCAGCTGGAGTAACCATTTTGAAAATTCCTCTAAGTACTAGACAAGGGGTGGTCTTTCAGAGGAATGCTATGATGGGCTGTCTGTCTTAAGCCATAATGAAGCTCCATCTCAGTCTTCCTGAGGATCCCCAAAGTGCATAAAGTTGTACAGGAAATGAATCTGTTTTTGCAGAAGCTAACACTATCCATTCATTTCCACCAGTACCAAGGATCTTCTGTGCTTTGAGCACATTAGCTGTAGGTTATCACATGCATACCAGACCTCAGTGAACAACTCCTTCCAGAGGACCAAAGACAGAAGCTAACCCTCTGGCCCTAGTTCTTACTGGTTTGACTGACAATAGTGGCCATTTCATTGTGGGAGAAAACAGTGGCCAATGAGAAGGGAGGATCAGGGATGGAGAAGAACTCAACTAAAACTGATTTATACTCCCACATTGATGAACATTCCCTGGATTAGATCACAGTACCTGGATAGCTTCCAGACTAAATTGCTTGGAAAAAGTCAGGTGGTATGCTAATAGAAATTAATTACATATGTTTCCTATTCAAGAGTCTAATTATTGAAATAGTATTTCCCTCACTCATGTTACAATCTATTATGAAATGTCAGCGGTACAAGGAATAATGTAAGTGATTTAGGCAGACCTCTGATCTTTTAAGCAAATTTTTCTGTAGCATTCTTGAAACATAGTTATCTAGTCACATTAAGTAATTCTGTAAAGAGCAAGTAATAATTTTACAAAGAAATGTTAATTTTTAGATACAGGTATGCATTAAAAAAATCTCCTTTTGTATTTCCAGTGTGCTATAATGCACAAAATGGGTTCACCCACATTATCTCATTGTCTCATCATTACAGCCCACATTGTGATTCAGGGTCATCATTTAGGACATCTATTCCAACTGTCAGAACTTGGGACATAGAAAATGTAGGCAATTAAGTGATTTTATTCTGACCTCAGCACAGCACTCCCAAGAATTGAAAAAAGGATCTTCCTGTGACTATTTTGTTCCCTTAAATTTCTCACTTTTTAATAAAAGCCAAAATATGGCAAACCTTACTCCTTGCCACTAACAATTCAGATAATTGATGGTTCAATTAAGATTCTTTTTTACTACTAGTCACTATCAATCCATGTCCTCTCACTACTCCTTAATCCTTATTCTTATTCATGTTTCAGAGTTTACTATTAGCAAAAGAGAAATTTGTTTCCCTATGGAAGGTGTACAGATACACACATTTATTCTTCTACCTCATCAAACTGTTTGAAAGCTATCAATTACCAGTACTTGAACATTTACTTTATAGAGATGTATTTAGTTTAACAATGGCTTTTAAAAAAAATAAAATAATACCCTTTTTGCCATTAACTTTTTTGTGAACTTTGATGATTTAATCAAATTCTTCTACTTTTATGGGAGCAATTGGATGTTTAAACAGGAATTTGGATTAGGAAGTAGAGTAGGAAAAAATAGTACAGAGAGACAGATTTTCGATATGCAGTCCTTTGAAAAGAAGAGACCAAATTTGGAGTATGTTTAAGCTAGAAAAAAGAGGAGAGACACAGCAGTACATGAGAGGGGAAGAATCAAAGATAATCTATCATCTTGACAAGATAACATGACCAGTTCTGGGATAAACATTCTAAACATTCAGCAGCATTCACTATGAATGTTTCCCTCAAGGAGCTTAAGGTCTAGATGGCTGCTAGAAGCATGAAGGAAAAAATTTTAAAGCACATAGCTTAAACCATACATGCAAACACTTGGAACAATAGTTTGATAAATTATAACATGTTAGAACTAAAAGAGAAGTTCTAGCCAAAAAGATGAGTGTTCATAAATAGGAAGAGGGAACATATTCTGTGTAAGGAGCAATTCATGAGTAAAAGCTTGATCCCATTTATTTTCCATCACTTATACATCCATCTGATCTTTATTTACTGAATGCCTACTATGTACAAGACACAGTAGAATCTGAAGAACTGTTGACTTACCAGGAAGAAATGGGGAAAGTTTCTAGGGAGATGGTGAAAAAGATTTGGGGATGGTTATTTTCAGGCTTCTTTTCAAAGAAAATCCAGATTAAGCACTTTGAATTTCATCCACTAGACATTACGAAGCCATTCCATTTTTATTTTTTTCTCTTTTGAGAACAGACTCTATACCTAAACTTCCACTCTTAAAAGAGCCCAGTTTTGAAAATACTGACTTAAGGCAGAGACATTTTCGAAGAAATCACATTGCCTTCTAAAAACTTAATGTTCCACTCTTTAAATGGTATTTCCAGAGAAGATTTCAGTAAAATGAATGTTGCCAACAGGAACCTGTAATTCCCTAAGGAAGCAATATTAATTAGAGAAATATGTGCCTCTGAATTCATCCAATTTGCATTTCATTTTATGACTTATTTTTTGCAAACAGTTTACTAAATGACTGCAGTTGCAGATGGTTAAATTATTGCCATCAGATGGCTGCCATGACTGATATTACAGAAAAGGATAGAATCTGGTTCTTCATAAATAGAAGAAAATAAGTCTTCAGCTTTTTTTTTTTAAAGAGATATCTTTCTGCTGTGGCTGACCTTCTGAGAGCAATGATCCAAATACAAGGTCACAAGGAATTAATCTATTGGAAGGGTAGATTGGACAGAAAAGCTTTCCAAGTCAAATTTCTATTTTTTATCTAGAAGGCAGCTATCACAGTTATTGTGACTTCCTTAAACAGACCAAGCTATTATGGAAGTTGGAGCTAGGTTGATATTATAAGAGAATGCTAGGTCCCAGATTCAGCCAACATTGGCTCTTATGACCAACCATCCTAATTTGCCGAAGACTGTCTTGGTTCTATCACTGAAATCCCATGTCCTAAGAAACCCTTAAAGTGATTAAAGTGAAAGTCACTCAGTCGTGTCTGACTCTTTGTGACTTCATGGACTGTAGCCAACCAGGCTCCTCTGTCCATGGAATTCTCCAGGTAAGAATACTGGAGCGGGTTGCTATTCACTTCTCCAGGGGACATTCTTTCTCCAGGGATTGAACCCAGGTCTTCTGCATTGGAGGTGGATTTCTTTACTGTCTGAGCCACCACCAGTGAAGCCTGTAAGAAGCCCTTAGTGAAAGAGAATGTGTTAGTTGCTAAGTTGTGTCCAACTCTTTGCGACCCCATGAACTGTAGCCCACCAGGCTCCTCTGTCCATGGAATTCTCCAGGCAAGACCATTGGAGTGGTTAGCCATTTCCCTTCTCCAGGGGATCTTCCCAACCCAGGGATCAAACCTGGGTCTCCTGCATTGCAGGCAAATTCTTTGCCATCCTGGGCAAACTGGTATAGTTGATTACTTTACTCTTTGCTCCCAATCTTTATGAATAGCTTGTGTCAGCATTCAGCACAACATTTTGTGTGAGTGTGTGTGAGTGAGAGCAAAGATAAAGGGGTTTCAAAAAAAAAAATAAAGGGGTTTAAGAAAAGCACATAGGTTCACTAAAGGGCCATTTAAAATTGCTTCAGTACAATCTTTTAAAATCTAGAATATGCTGAGATGTGATTATTATATTTTAATTTTGGTTAAGAGCAAGTGAGAGATTTTGTTTATGAATGCTCTCCACTAACATTATTCAGGTTAAAGCACCATTTAAAAAGATTTCAAATATTAATAGAAAAAGTCAGTTTTAATGATCTCCACTTACAGAAAAGCATTCCAAATTGCAAAATAAACTTATTGGGATAAGCAACTCCATTTGGGCTTCATTCCAAGTGAACATCAACGTAATTCACCTAGATAAGGACAGACAGTACTAAATCAAAAACAGATTTTTTTTCTACATTTACTACATAATCAAAAGATTTTTAAAATTGAAGTATACTTGATTTACAATATTATATTAGTTTCAGGTGTATAGAAAAGTGATTCATATTTTTACAGCTTAAACACCAATAAAAGTTATTACAAGAAAATGGCTGTAATTCTTGTGCTTTACAATATATCCTAGTTGTGTATCTATTTTATGCATAATAGCTTGTATCTTAATTCCATACCCCTATATTGCCCATCCCATCCTTCAAAAATTCTTGTTAGATTTTTCTCTATATTCAAGACTCTCTGCTGGGACTAGCGGTGATGATGGATGAAGAAAACATATAAAACCTCTATAGTAATAAATATGCTAAGATGAAGAGAGGAGGCGCATGGGTAGCTCAAAGAATTGAGCATAAGGGGGTCAACTGGTTAGGTGTAGATGTGGTTGTGGTTGTGGATGGCAGGAAAAGTAGGAATGCTTCTTAGTGAAAGCAGTCTTTAAGATCTGTAGCATGTGTAATGTGCTCTGTGCTCAGTTGTGTCCAACTCTTTGCAACCCCATGGACTATACAGCCTGCAAGGCTCCTCTGTCCATGGAATTTTCCAGGGAAGAATATTGCAGAAGGTTGCCATTCCTTCTCCAGGGAATCTTCCTGACCCAGGGATCAAACCTACATCTCTTTCATCTCCTGCACTGGCAGGTGGATTCTTTACCACTGCACTACCTGGAAAGCCCTATGTGTAATACTTCAAGCTATTTAGGTAGTATAATCATCTGGTCTTGGCAATAAAATGATTGACTAAGAATATGAAGTGAAGGGACTATCAAGTAATTTCCAAAAGTTTCTATTTTGTGAACACTTGCTGTATGGTATTGTCATTCCTTGGAGATAATTTCAATGCCAGAAGATAGTGAATTTTGCATTAAAATTTAATTGGCACCAATTGCAAAGGAAGTAGTTTTGTAAGTAATCACCAGTTACCAACCAAAAACGGTTCAATGGTTGTCCTGAGTAATGAATGATGATGAGATAGTCACCTTAGTAGTAAGGTTTTTGTTCTTGAGAATATAAAATACTGCTAAAACTAAATGAATAAATACATGTATTTTTTAAACAACCCTACTAGCAGAGACATTAGTTTGCCAACAAAGGTCTGTCTAGTCAAGGCTATGGTTTTTCCAGTGGTCATGTATAGATGTGAGAGTTGGACTGGGAAGAAAGCTGAGCGCCGAAAAATTGATGCTTTTGAACTGTGGTGTTGGAGAAGACTCTTGAGAGTCCTTTAGATTGCAAGGAGATCCAACCAGTCCATCCTAAAGGAGATCAGTCCTGGGTGTTCATTGGATGGACTGATGCTGAAGCTGAAACTCCAATACTTTGGCCACCTCATGCAAAGAGTTGACTCACTGGAAAAGACGCTGATGCTGGGAGGGATTGGGGGCAGGAGGAGAAGGGGGCAACAGAGGATGAGATGGCTGGAAGGCATCACCGACTCGATGGACATGAGTTTGAGTAAACTCTGGGAGTTGGTGATGGACAGGGAGGCCTGGTGTGCTGTGATTCATGGGGCGCAAAGAGTCAGACATGACTGAGTGACTGAACTGAACTAGTGCCCAGGAGTCTAGGAAAGGTGATGGAATTCTTTCACGTGAGTCAACAAATGTGTGTCTTACACTGCATTCACAGATGAATAGGACTCAGAATGAGGAAATTAATAATATATTCTACTTTGCATTGTTAGACCATAGCTACTCAATTAGTTGTTGGCTAACTAGCAGCTTTCACATGTTAGAGCATGTTAGAAAAAAATTTAGAGCCTCACATACCTAGCAAAGCACAATCTGCACCTTAACAAGACTTTTTGGCCTCCTTTATCAAAGATTAATTGACCATAGGGGTGTGAGTTTAATTCTGGGCTCTCTATTCTGTTCCATGTGTCTGTTTTTATGCCAATACCATGTCATTCTGATTACTGTAGCTTTGTAGTATTTGTTTGATCTGGGATGATTATGCCTCCTGCTTTGTTCTTTTTCTTCAGGATTGCTTTGGCAATTCTGGCTTTTATGGTTCCTTATGAATTTTAGGAATTTTGCTCTAGTTCTGTGGAAAATGTCATGGGTAATTTAATAGGGATCATGTTAAACCTGTAGTTTGCTTTGGGTAGTATGGCCACTTTAACAATATTAATTGTTCCAAACCAAGAGCATGGGATATTTTTCCATTTCTTTTGAATTGTCTCTAGTTTCTTTTATTAATGTTTCATAGTTCTCAGAGTATATAATTTTTACCTCCTTGGTTAGGAATAAAATACTTGGTTTATTCCTAAGATTTTATCTTCTGGAGTATATTTTTAAAAGGTATTGTTTGTTTACATGCCCTTCCTGATATTTCACTGTTAGTATAAAAAAATGCAACCAATCTCTGTATGTTACTCTTGTATCCTGATACCTTGCTAAATTCATTTCTATATTATATAATTACTATAATATGAATTATAATTATATAATATGAATTATATAATTTATACCAGCTCTAATAGTTTGTGGTGAGATCTTTAGGGTTTTCTATTTTTAGTATCATGTTATTTGCATACAATGACAATTGTACTTCTTCCATTCCAATTTGGATATTTATTTCATTTTCTTGTCTGACAGCTAAGTCTAGGACTTCCAATGCTATGTCAAATAGGTGAGAGTGGGCATCCTTATCTTGTTCCATATTTTAGCAGGAGGCTTTAAGTTTTTCACCATTGAATATTATATTGGCTGTGGGTTTGTCTCACATAGCTTTGATTATGTTGAGTTGTGTTTCCTCTATGTCCACTTTGGTAAGAGTTTTTATATTAAATGTATGTTGAAACTTTGTCAAATGTTTTTTTCTGCGTCTATTGAGAGGATCACGTGGTTTTCCTCTTTTGTTGGTGTGATGCATCACATTGATTGATGTGCATATGCTGAATCACTCTTGTGAACTTGGGATGAATCCCACTTGGCAAGAATATACAACGGGAAAGTCTCTTCAACAAGTGGTATTGAGAAAGTAAGACAGAAGCATGTAAATCAATAAAATTAGAACACACTCTCTCACAATACACAAATATAAACTCAAAATGGCTTAAAGACTTAAAGACATGACACCATAAAATTCCTAGAAGAGATCAGACAAAATATCCTCTGATATAAATTATACCAATGCTTTCTTAGGGCAGGCTTCTAGGGCAATAGAAATAAACAAAAATACACAAATGGGACTTAATCAAACTTACAAGCTTTAAACCATAAACAAATGAAAATACAATCTACAGAATGGGAAAAAATATTTGCAAATGATGTGACCAACAAGGGCTTAATTTCCAAAGCATACAAACAGCTTATACAACTCAACAACAACAATAATAAAACGACCTAATCTAAAAATGGGCAGAAGAAAGACCTAGACAGACATTTCCCCAAAGAAAAAATACAGATGGCTCTTAGGCATCTGAAAAGATGCTCAACATCACAAATTACTAGAGAAATGCAAATCAAAACTACAATGAGGTACCAACTCACACTAGTCAGAATGACCATCATTAAAAAAGTCTACAAGGGCTTCCCTGGTGGGTCAGTGGTAAAGAATCTGCCTGCCAATGCAGGAGACACAGGTTCCGTTCCTGATCCAGGAAGATCCCGCATGCTGCAGAACAACTAAGACTGTGCTCTAGAGCTGGGGAACTGCAACTACTGAGCCCCTGTTTCCTAGAGTCTGTGCTCCACAATAAGAGAAGCCACCACAGTGAGAAGCCCATGCACCACAACCAGAGAGTAGTCAACACTTGCCACAAATAGAGAAAAGCCCATACAGCAATAAAGACCCAGCACAGCCAAAGATAAATAAAATTATATATTAAAATCTCTACAAGTAACAAAGGCTGGAAACAGTGTGGAGAAAAGGGAAACTTCTTACACTGCTGGTAGGAATATAAATTAGAGCAGCAACTATGGAAAATAGTATGGAGACTCCTCAGAAAACTAAAAATAGATAACATATGATCCAAGATTCCCACTTCTGAGCATATATCCAGACAAAACTATAATTCAAAAAGATACATGCCCCATTATGTTCATAGCAGCACTATTCAAAATAGCCAAAACATGAAGACAATCTAAACGTCCATTAACAGAAGAATGGATGAAGAAGATGTGATGCAAATATAATGCAATGGAATACTACTCAGCCATAAAAAAGAATGAATAATGCCATTTGTGGCAACATGGATGCAACTAGAGATTATCATACTAAGTGAAGTAAGTCAGAAAGAGAAAGACAAATACCTTATGATATCACTTAAATGTGGAATCTAAAATATGACACAGATGAACTTATTTATGAAATAGAAACAGACTTGTAGACATTGAGAATTGACTTTTTATTGCCAATGGTGAGAAGGTCGAGGGACGGATGAGTGAGAGGTTGTTGTTAGCAGGTATAAGCAATTATACATAGCATAGATAAGCAAGACCCCACTGTATAGCACAGGGAACTATATTCAATATCCTATTATCAAATATAATAAAAGAATATTTAAAATGTACATATATATGTATAATGGAATCACTTTGCTATAGAGCAGAAATTAACACAACATTGTAAATCAATTATACTTGAATATAAAACAGATGTCCCAGTGATTGGAATGCACATTTAAAGTTAAGAAGCACTGCTCTAGGCCACCCTTAAAACCCTTCTTTTGCTTCAGAGTATGACTGTCTTAAGAAAATATGAAACACCTGGAAAAATTTGAAAATACAGTCAGCACTTGACCTATCACAAGGAACAGAAATATTTAGCCAAGAGAGAGGATAATGTACCAGGAATATGGCTTTTTTCTACAAATTACTCAAGATCTGTCATGTGAAGTCAAGTGTTGAAAATAGGACCAATGAGCAGAACAAAAAACAAGAAATGTGTTTTAGCTCATTATAAAGTATAATTCTTAAGGGGAAAATGTATCTATCTAAATACTTATGGGAGGTGATGGAGGCTGTATCTAAATTCTCTAACCCTAAAGATAAACAGAAAAGGAAGGAAAGAAGAAATTCATTAACAAGCATTTTGTCAACTAGGTATTTCATGTGTTTTTCATGTTTCTCATTTTACTGGATGTCTGTCTTCATAATCATTACAGAAGATATAAAGCAAACAAAACAGAGTGCAAATAGCAAAAGATGAAACACTGAAACTCAGGCTAGTTTCATTAACCCCACTGGCTTGATTCCATGGCAATTAAATGGGCTACAGTGAGCTTTTCTCTTATATTTTATTGCTGGTATCTGGTGCTTTGTCTTGAGCTCCCCTGCCCCCATCCCCACATCCCAGTGCTAACCACTGCATTTTTCAACCAATTTATCTTTATTTCCCGCATGTGGATGCACAGTTTCTCTTCCATTTTATTGGCTAGCAATTTTGAAATCTTTAAGTGGTAACAGGATTTGAGCATGGTTTATGTTGACCATTACCCCTTGTTTGAGTTCAAAACTGCAAGGTGTGGGGATGTCTGTGAGGTCAAGCTGCAGAACTTTTATTAGCCTCAAGTTTCATTTGATTTCTACTAGCACTCTGATAGTGCCTTTCCTCTCTGTGATATTTCCTTTTGAAACAAGATTCTTTCCATTATTTCAGACCTCAGAAGTGCAATGCATGAAGTAACACAGAGGAATAAATCACTGCTTGCTCTTTTATTACCAAGTCTCATTACATGAATAATATGGGGTTTTATACAAGTAAATATGTACAGTGGTATTTATAGAGCGTTGACCAGTAAGCATGTTAAACTTCTGTATTACAAACTGTTGCAAATGCCACTAAAGTAATGACCATGTACAAATCAAATGGAAAATAGGATAGGAACTGATTTTTTTTTCCTTTTCCTATAATTCATGCCTCTAAGTCTGGAACTGGACAAATTTTTACTCCAACATGATTGATTTAATATAATTCATAAGCAATATCTTGTGACAACTGAATAATGAAAAACTTGCTTAACTGTAGGGATCCAAACTTTTCTTTAGGTTTTGTACTATGGTATTTTTTCTCAGTAGTTCCTTCACTACCTAATCACCTATGAGGATCAACGTTCCGTCTTCAAGATTAATGAGAAGGGAAGAAAAACAGTGGCTCATACTTAACATTACCTACTGTGTGCTGGGGACCCCAAGCATATTTTATTTAATCCTCACAGTGCCTTTACAATGAAGCATAATTTTCACATTATATAGCCAAAGAAACAGCCACAGTGAAGTGAACTGTTAGTTCACTCTGTTTGGCATGCTGTACACACACTGGGTCTTTAATCCTCTCAACAATGCTATAAAGAGGGAATTGTTACCTCCATTTTATAGCCATAATTTGTGGTTGATATAGGTGGTTAAAATGTACAGTTTTTACCTATGGGAGTCTCATGGGCTTCCCTGGTGTTTCAGATGGTACAGAATCTGTCTGCAATGTAGGAGTCCTGGGTTCAGTTCCTGGGTCTGGAAGATCCCCTGGAGAAGGGAATGGCTATCCACTCTAGTATTCTCAGTTACCTACATAAAAGGGTTTCTCAATCTTTACAGTATTAACATCTTGGACTGAACAGTTCGCTGTTGTGGAGGATGTCTTCTGCATTGCGGGATGTTTAGCAGCATCCCTGGCCTATATCAGGTACTAATTACATTCCTATACCTCTTTGTATACCTCTTTGTACCCTTTGGTGGTTGTGGCAACAGAAGACATTGATCCTTAAGGGATATGCTCAATCTCTCAGTTATGTCTTTGCAAGCCCATGGACTGTAGCCTGGCAGACTCCTCTGTCCATGGAATTTTCCAGACAAGAATCCTGGAGTAGGGTGCCATTTCCTTCTCCAGGGGATCTTCCTGTCCCAGGGATCAAACCTGTGTTGCCTGCATTGGCAAGCAGATTCTTTACAACTGAACCACCTGGGAAGCCACATCTCTTAAGGGATATCTGACAATATCATCGTGGAGTAAGAGCATGTGTGCATAGGAATAGCTACTGCAAATAAATATCAATCTTGAAATTCTAATGGAGAACCAAAAGACTACAAATCCCTCAACTGCTTAAATAATTTAGTAAACAGTAATAACAACCAATGTTTATTTAGTGCACGTGTATGAGGTGGATATTATTACTCATTTCTCACAGATGTGGAAAATAAGGTACAGAAAATTGAATCATTTCCATAAGGTTGAAGGTCAGTAAATAGTAAACTGATGATTTTAACTCAAGTACTGTAAGGCTGACCATTCTTTAGATATTCTATTTCCTCACCCTCATAGGACAGATACTCCAGGTGACCTCCCAGGAGCCATTCCCACCCACTGCTGCCTTGTAGGAAGAAAAAGTTTCTGTCAGAGGGGCTGCTAACCTCCCACATCAGATTTGTTTTCCTCACATCTGTGCCATGAGAGTCTAATCCATCTTGAGTAAAGGGTTTGATCTAAGTTTACAGTATAATTGCTGGTGGTGGAGATTCTGGACATGTTTTCCTCTTGGTTAAAAGACAGATGTCCTGACTCCTCTCCTTTCCCTACCATTTGGACCCTGAGATATGGCATCTCTTATGATGTGGACAGCAAAGTCAGAGAGAGTGTGAACATCAGAGCTTTAAAGACTGGAGTCAGAAGAATAACATCACTTAGAACTCAACTGAGTCTGGGACTACTACCTCCAAATGTCTATTTTGAGTGATAGTAACACATCCTATGATTAAGTCACTTTCAATTGGACAATATTCCACTCACAGCTGAAATCACCTTTAACATACGTGCTTCCAATAAGCTAACCCTTTAATCTTTTATTTAATCTTTTCTTCTTGGAACTCTGGTGCACAAAGTTTATTGATACTCCTCAGTTCCTGACACATGACCTTCTCTTGTGATAGCTATGCCTTTATCCCTATTTAATCCCTATTTTCCCCTCATTCCACAGCAATGAATCTGAGGGAGTTGATGTATATTTTTTATTAGAATCCATTTATGTCAAATGGAATTTTATTTGCATGTGTCACTAATTTGTGTAATAAAAAATGAGTAATAACTAGTGTTAGAGAGCATTTACTATTTCCCAGGCATTTAGCTAAGTGCTTTTCATGCAGTGACTCATTTAATGCTCACAAAGTCTCTGTAAGATAGACATTATCTAAGCATTACAGCTAGTCATGCACATCTTCCATGTGGACTCCAGTTTCTACCACTAAAGACAAAGGAACACTGAATATTATTTACATTCACTAAAAGACTCCTGTCCATGGGATATATGAAAGCTATGTATCCAGGGGGCAGAACTGCATGTTTAAAGGGAATATATGCTATGCATTGATACTTTGCATGAAGTATATAAGCTGACTGGCTACACTAGACTTCATGACCACCAAACATGCTTGAAGGTTCTTATATGCCCACATCCCTGCCAATATTTGGCAGTATCCAGCACTGTAATTTCTGTCCAACTATTAAGACTAAAATAATCTCATTATATTTACACTTCAATTTTTCTAATTACATCTGAACATCTTCCTGTGATTTATAATGGCTATTTCTCATTAAGACTTTATTACTTAGAATATAACCCAGAATATCCTCCTTTTATTCAAGATGCATATCATTTTCATTCTATACAGTGATCAAGTGGGAAAATGCTTTCCCATTTTAAGTATCACAGCTTATTTGTGAGCAATTGACAGATGAGAGAGACTTGATGGCAAGAAAAATCACAATATAAAGATAACTCACCTTTTGTTTATTGGTTTGGGACACTAAATAGAAAATACAGAAAAAGTATCAGGTATTTTATTAGTAGGGAGATGTGCTAAGATTCTTCAAATCATTGCTGTAGTTAAGATCTTTTAGTCATTTGAGTTTCATTTATTTCTCCACTCCTATTTGAAGCTCTACTCTATAACCTGCATGGTGTATGGAAGAGCCCAGGCTCATAAATTGTTCAGGCTGGCATAATTATAATGCAATAAGTAAAGATAAATGAGCCACGAGCTAGGACATCTAACCCAGCTGGGAAACTGGAGTTTGGAGGTATCTTGAGAGAGTGATGCTACATTTTGTCACTTTATCATGTGTTCAATTGAAAGTGAGCTAAGTGACTTCACTGGTGATCCAGTGGTTAAGAATCCACCTGCCAATGCAGGGGACACAGGTTTGATCCCTAAAATTCCTTATGTGGAATCAGTCTCTCAAGAATACCTCCAAACTAAGCCCATGCGCCACAACTACTGAGCCTGTGCTCTAGCGCCCACAAGCTGCACCTACCGAGCCCTCAGGCCACAACTACTGAAGCCCGTGCGCCCTAAAGTGCCGGAGTCCAGCCCCAGCGGGTCCAAGAGTACCCAAGGGATGAGTGGCGTCGGCGAGGAAGGAGACAGACACACAAGGAAGGTTGCGTGGAAGAAAAGGCTTTTTTATTTTTAGGACAGCTCAGTTTTTATAGAATGAACATTACCTCCCCCTTAAGTCACCACATATTACATCAGATATTGGTTTTGTGCTGCTGTCAATATTTTTCTTCACCATGTTTTTACCCTATGTATTCATCTGGAACATTCCCGATTATAGGGTTTTTTCCTAGACTGTCCCGTACATTAGTCTTCTTGCCTCAATGGCCTAACATTTTCACTCTAACAAAAACAATGTTCCATAGATTTCAGATATAGTATGAATTCTTTGGGTAATAAAACAATACATGGGAAGGGTTATGAAAAACATGTTTGACATTTCTGAGAATAGTACCATATGAAAACCCTGATATTTTTCTTTACCCGAAACCACAAAACCTCAGTCTACAATGATTAACTATGAAGCAGCAAAACACCTCTATTAATTTTGAGGTAATGGCAGTGAGGCTGGTTAATGTAAATCTTCTATTGAAATCTTATGTAACACATTTCCTGACTCTACAAAAATACCCGTAATATTCCATGTTGTTTAAAGGAAGGGAAACAATGGACAAATAGCAGCATAGAAATAGCAATAATGAAAGCCCTCTCTACCAAAGAGCAAGTAAACTGAAGCAGTACACCTACTTCTGAATCTAAATGTCTCTACTCTTTTTTAATCTAGAACATTATAAACTTCTAAGCAAGCAGCCAAACTATGCCTGTGGCCTTTTCCTTTTTGACTTGATGTTTATGGTCGTCTCCTGAGCCAGAGCAATCATGAGCATTTCTAAATAGGCCTAGACTTTTTCAGGGAGGCCTGATCACTATATGTTACATTTCCAAGAATTAATAGAAAACCCAACAACAGTAAGACAGAAAGAGGAAGGGGACATACCGGGCCCCGGGACAACCCAGAGGGGAAGAACTGCCTTGCAAGCTCCTCTCTCGTCCCATGACCTTGCCACGGATTGGGCCCATCCCAGCAGCTCCCAACACTAAAGCCCGTGCCAAGAGAAGCCACCACAGTAAGAAGCCTATACATCACAACTAGAGGGTAGCCCCTGCTAGTCACAACTAGATGAAGCCCGCGCAGCAAGGAAGATCCAGCAGAGCCAAAAATAAATAAAGTTAAGATCTACCCCTGCCTATGAAATCTATGTAATCACTGTCGCTGACAACTGAAAAAATTACAAATGCAGGAGACCAACTAGGTGTTGGCAAGGAAATACAGGAAGCTCAGTGTTGCTGGGTGGCAGAGTGGAAACAAGCTGAGTGACAGGAGACAGAGATGGGTAGAGCTTTTGCTGCAGTAATGAGGACAGAGAGCCCCTGAGGGCGCCAGACTGGAGGGCAAGACACACAAGGTCCTTGGCGGCAGCTCTTCAGTAAGGTGGCGAGACTTCAGAGGCAATGAATGGACAATGGCCAAGGAGAAGTAGAGCAGGGACACAGGAGGTCCTGGCAGCCCCCAAGTATCCTATGACTCAAATATGTTTCATAAAGGGCCTAGGCAGCAGTGTTGAAGTGACATACAATAGATTGGAACAATCTCTACCTTGAGAGTTTCCGGTGAGGACCTAGTAACCACCGAAAAGTGGGAATTCTCCAGAATGTTGATCCTCTATTAGATCTCGGAGCAGGGAGGGGAGGGGAGTTCAGGTCCCAGTGATGACAAAAAAAAAAAAGTTAATTTGCATTTGTTTAGTGAAATGTAGGGGAAACTCAGTCATTCCCTGAAGCAGTTTCATACTTAAAAGGTAGAAAACGCAATAAAAGTAGATGTTACTGCTCTTTTTCTCTGCAAGTGGCTATTGGAGTTCTCTGAAAACAGAAAACTTTGCATGTACATCTAATGAGGAAAGCACTGTACCTGGTGCCAATTAATTATTAGATTGGTGAAAAGGGCACAATAGAGAATGGTTCTATTTGGAAATTATGTTCTCAGAGCCATAATCTTAATGAATAACATGTTAAGAATCCTAGTTCCTGATTCTAATATTCCTCTCTTTATCTATACTATACATGTTGTATTTGCACTGAGCTCATAAGCTTTGTCCTATGGGGACAGTGACAGAGTTAAGATCTTTTGTTGCTTTAGAATATTGTTCTTTTATTACCCAAAGAGAGTATTTACCAAGATAGTAAAGATTTTCTTGAAAATGTGGTAGGAAATACAGAATGTGTAGATATTGAACCATTTCTCTAAACGTCTCAGTAGTTAATGTGATTATGAAACCCCAGGACAAGTTCCAGGGAAATCCATATGAATTTTGTTTTCATCAACCAATAGATATTTGAAGAAAATGATTCATCTCCTCTTAGTTTAGTGCCTTAGGTCTGTCTTTAAAAAGGCATACCATCTAGTGAAATTGGAATTACTTTTGTCCTATTCAATCTTGGTTCAATTTTATCAGTAAGTGCTTTGAGATATCTGGTGAAAATATAGCTATTCATTTCTTGAAAAATGCTGTAAATGCATTATTTATTTTCAGTTGGAAAACAAAATGCAGTGTGTCTAAAGCATTATAAAAAAAGCAGAATTTCATTTAGTTGGAGGATATTAATTGAGAAAACATCTACTTTTCTGAAACACAAAAAATGTTGATCTGTGAATACATAAGTACATCCAAGAGATGGCCAAGTTGCTGTATTTATTTGAAAATCTTTACAGAACAACAAAAAGAAAACTAAATGGCTTCCATAATTTATTTCTAGTCCTTTTATTTTTCTGCATTAACATTTCTGGGGTATCTGCTTTTCCCAGCCCCACGCACATGATAGCTCAGAGCAAGCATGGAAGACACTGTTTGTGTTCCCACCAGAGGCTGCTATCCAAGCTGGTGCACCCATCTGACAGCTGCTATAAATATTTGCTGCTAAGAACTCAGGACTTTCCCCTTTTTTAGGAGCATGCCCTCAGATTATAGGCCCTGACTTACCCAGGTGACATCCCATAGCTAAAGGCTGACTGCTCTGAGAATTAAAAAACAAAACAAAAACAAAACAGAGCCCTTGTCTCAGGTGGAAATGGATCCAGAGGCCCCTATGTATCAGGACATCCTAGATTACCCAGGACCATTATCATTGCTCTAATCTTTCACTTTCACTCCACCACTTCCCTCCCTCTCTTCCAGATTTTCCTTAAAAACAAAACAAAACAAAAAAAACCCTTTAATAAATGATATGCGACTGACCCTTTCCTCAGGTTCTGGTTCTAGAAAACTGGAGTTGTCATGCTGTATTTCACAATGAGTAGGTGTCCCCCGGTGGCTCAGAGGGTAAAGAGTCTGCCTGCAATGCGGGAGACCTGAGTTCAATCCCTGGGTCAGGAAGATCCCCTGGAAAAGAAAATGGCACCCCACTCCAGTATTCTTGCCTGGAAAATCCCATGGATGGAGGGGCCTGGCCAGCTATAGTCCATAGGGTCACAAAGAGTTGGACATGACTGAGCAACTTCACTTTCACTTTCAGGTGTTTCAAGAACAAGGCAAGGAAAGGCATTTTGAGTAGGGGAACAGTGTCTGCATAAATTTAGAGACAAAAAAGAGAAAAGCTGAAAGCTCTCATGCTCAGGAAGATGTCATCTGGGACTTGTTGTTTTCAACAGTGGGAAGGCAGAGGTAAGTCTGTAAAGATGGATTCCAGCCAACTTAGAAGGGGGCATCTATGCCTCATCTTTCTGAGAAGGTTTGTCTTGCAGTCTGGAGTCAAGATTAACCTAAACCTCCTAGATCAGAGCTAAATCCTCTCTTCACTGATTCCCTGTGCTTTCCCCTCTTTCACAAATGGGTCTTAGTAACTGCACCACCAAGTGGGGCTACAGCCTGACATTGTGTTATCTTAAGGCAAAAGAAGTCTTTCTCTTTTCTGTAACAGTGACAACTCAGAACCAAACCATCACTCTCCTTCACTGTTTGCCCAGGTTATTTTGGCCCCTGTTTCTGATAGCAGCGTGCATGTCCACAAGACACATCCTGAATGCTGGATATAAATATACGCCAGGAGAGTCACTGTCCACGATGTAAGTAATAAACTCTGCAAAGCACCTCAGACATTCTCTGACTTTTCCTGACCAATTCCTGAAAATGTCTTAAAATTTCATATCACCTTCAATGTACCCCACTCAATGAAATTTCACATGAGTTGCTTATATCCAGGCTTCCCTGGTAGCTCAGCTGGTAAGGAATCTACCTGCAAAGCAGAAGACCCTGGCTCAGTTCCTCGGTTGGGAAGATCCCTTTGGAGAAGGGATAGACTACCCACTCTAGTATTCTTGGACTTCCCTGGTAAAGAATTTGCCTGCAATATGGGAAACTTGGGTTTAATCCCTGGGTTGGGTAGATCCCATGGAGGAGAGCATGACAATTCACTCCAGTATTCTTGCCTGGAGAATTCCCATGGACAGAGGAGCCTGGCAGGTTAGAGTCCATGGGGTTACAAAGAACCAGACACGAATGAGCGGCTAAGCACAGCAAAGCACAGCACAGCTACTTACATCCATTTCTCAAACTCCTCCTCCTAGGAGCTCTCTGAGGAGCCTGAATGAACAGTTATTAGAGAAGCAGACCTGTGACCCTCTCCTTGGGTCTAAGCAATGGCCACTTGTCCAATTTGAGAACTGGCTGGGAAATTCTGTGGGAGAGGCATTACAGATTAGATCAAAATATAAAGATTATATTTCAGTTGTTTACAGAGGTTGGGAAGTGGGGGTAACAAATATTAGCCTGTGTACCAGCTTAGCCTGAAGCCTCTACAATCCCTCAAACTGAAGCTCTATCTCATAAAGATACTTACATCAGTAGACCCAGACTTGCCTATGAGTTACTTAAGCAGATCATCCTTCAGAGTCCTGGTGGGTGAGAGGGGTTGTAGAGATCAGAGTTGACTAGTGACTACTCATCTATATCTCCAAACTGTGTCTTCACAATCTTGCATTTTTATTGCAGTGTGTTTTTCTAATTATGATAATAGTACATGATGAAAGCAGTAAAAATGCAAAACACAGTACATCACAGAGAAAAGAAAATCCATAATAATAATGCTAACAGCAATAATAGTAACTATTTATATTGACAAATTAGGATGTTTTGATGTAGCTGAACTGATGCAGTCATTTTTGTGGGGCTTTTTTATTGCTGGAGACATTCCAAAGAAGCACACAATGTGAGTGTTTGGCTATAGCTTCATGGAATCAACTACCTTAAAATGTAAAAGTCATGTGTGCCATACATATTGCCATATAGAGACATGATCTTTATCACTGTTCTGAATTCCATTCCCTCACCCATCTTCATTCTAACACACTGAAGGATGGAAAAGAAACAGAACTAATATAAGCAGATCTCTTTTCCACATTTCTTCAAAATAAAGTCTCTTAGGGGTAATGTGGCAGTGAGAATCCATGATCTTAATACTATCAATTTTAAATGTGAAGTCTGAGATTGAAATGGGTCCTTGGAATTAAATTGGCATTTTCTAGGTATATGTGTGAGTGTTTATGCATACACATTTAAATATTCACACACAAAACCATTTCTGTCTGGATATGATGTTTATGATACAAAATGTTGGAAATTACCTAAATGGCAATCAAAGGGGAACTGCTTTAACAAATTCATTGTAAAATTACATAAAAGAATTCTATGTAAATTAAATTAAAATGATTATATATATGTATGTGTATGTTTATGAAAAGTGGTAAAAGCTACAATATCATATCATATTTATACTTATTTAAAATTTTTATTTAAATTGCTTATGAAACTGAGATAATCTAATATATACTAAATGTAATAGCTAATATTTAAAAGACAATAAACAAGGGACATATGAAAACACCAAAACCAAATTAAAAAAGGTTTAACTAAGAAATGTAAAACAAATTTTGAATAAACAGAAATAGGTAATATTCCTGAATTTAAAACTTTAAACTTTGTAAAAAATAAATAATCCACCAATTAATCATGCAACTATCTCCCATGTAATCTCTCTAAAAATATCATAATGTGTATTTTTGAAATTTAACAAAATGGCTCTAAATTTTATTTAAAACTTCAAAATAACATAAACATTAATACTTTGTTTATTGAAAACTGTGACTACCCCTTTTTATGAAATGTAGAGAGTATTCATAAATTTGACCAAATAGTAAGCCACAAAGAATAAACCCTTCATTGTCAAAGTAGAAATAAGATACTATCTTATTTCTTCCCTGGTGGCTCAAATGGTAAAGCGTTTGCCTGCAACATGGGAGATCTGGGTTCAATCCCTGGGTCCAGAAGATCCCCTGGAGAAGGAAATGGCAACCCACTCTAGTACTCTTGCCTGGAAAATCCCATGGACAGAGGAGCCTGGTAGGATAGAGTCCGTGGGTTCGTAAAGAGTCGGACACGAGTGAGCCACTTCATAGTCTCTTTCTTTTTGATCAAAAAGCTGGAAAAAGAATTTGATAATAAAACAATATAAAAGTCCCTAAAACCTGGAAATCAAAAAGAAAAAGATTTCAAAAAGAAATCTTTATGAAACAGTTTAAGAAAAATCCAAACCCAAATTGTAGAATACCTAAAAATATCAGTCAGTAAAAGCCATTCATAACAGAAGCCATGAGATGAAGGCATGAAGTTTAACTGAAGACAGTAAAACAAAACAAGCCAAGACAGAAGGATGGATTTAATAAAGATAAAAACAGAATGTAATCAACTATAAATAAGAAAAATGGCCGAACTAATAAATAAACCAAACACCAAATCTCTGAGCAAACCAATAAACCAGAAAATGCAGAAGTCAGAAGCACAAATTCATAAAATAATAAATGATGAGGGAAAAATCATGATATTTGGAGGAAATTAAAAGTTTGACAAGAGACTATGCTGTTCAACTACGCAAAAGCAATTGAAGACCCAGTGAAAAAAGGAATATTTTTAAAATTTTTCACTAAATTAAATTAATTCCAACACAAACAGAATATTTATAGATCATTCACTTTGGAAAAACTGAGTTGTGAAAATGCTAATCCTATAGCAAAAATCTAACTCAGACATTTTCTCAGGACAGTGTTAGCAAAACTTTTACAGATTAAAAAATTACAAATATATTTAAAATGCTCAATAACATAAAGAAAACCAACCAGGTCTCTTTATGAAGTTAATCTTACATAACATAAAATACCAACAAAGAATTTGTTTAAAAAATGCGAAACAAACATTGTTATGATATTATGAAACACAGTAAAGGATCTTTTCTGTTAAGGAAATTAGACCCTGTGTGATTGAGTCTCTCACACTACTGTAATTGACTGCAGCTTAAGTAACATTAGATGTATTTTTTATGCTTAGAAGGAAAAAATCTCCACGGCCTTCTTCAGATTTGCATGATGTTTTACTAATTAGCATATCAATAAATTAGAATCTCATTTTCCTGAAAAAAAAAATAAAATAAAACCAAAAAAATAAAATAAAATGATAACACCACATAGCATAACCAAGTGAAATTTATTCCATCACAGTAAGAATGTTTCATCATTAAACAACCTATTCATTTTTTTTTAATGTTGATGGACTATGCTAAGTACATGCTAAATCGCTTTAGTCATACCCAACTCTTTGCGACAGCTCTTTGGACTGTAGCCTGCCAGGCTCCTCTGTCCAGGGGATTCTCCAGGCAAGAATACTGGAGTGGGTTGCCAGGGGATCTCCCGGGGATCTTCCTAACCAAGGGACTGAACCTGTGTCTCTTACATCTCCTACACTGGCAGGCAGGTTATTTACCACTAGTGATGGACTATAGGAAAAAGATATAGATTATTTCCATAGGTATTGAAAGGCCTTTGATAAAATTTGTACCATTTTTTTATTAAAAAATAAAATAAGGATACATGGATGCTATTTAAGCATGATGAAATATAACTATCTCTACTCCATACTTAATATTTTTCTTACCAAGGAAACACTAGAAGCATTCTCATCAGAATTCTAAGACAAGGATGGCCACTTTACCACTGTTATGATACCATTTTGAAAGTATTGGCCATTGTAGATAGACACATAAAATAAATTAGACATGAAAATGAGAAAGAAAATAATAGTTTTCATTATTTGCTATTGATGTGAACTTATATTTAGAAAATCCATGAATCAACAGATGAAAGGGGTTATGAAGAAGAAATTCAGGTAGATTTCTAGATACAAATCCACATATAGAAATCAATAGATTTCCTTTTACAAACAAAAACAAAACATAAATTGGGAATACATTCCACTTGAAATAATTTAAACAGTGATAAACTACTTCTTAATAAATAATACACTCTCTAAATATGAAGGATTTTTAAAAACATTCTTAAAAGACTCAAAAAAGACTTGAACATATAGAAACTATTGTATCTGGGATAAGATGACATATTTATACAAATGCACAAATGTCAATTCTCCCTAACTAAATATGACTCCAGATATAATCATTTATTTTTAAATTGAACAAATTTAAGCTAAATTTCATATGAAAAAATAAAGAAAATGAGAAGAATAATATGAAAAAGTAAAAAGAGGGGTACCTAATTAGCATATTTAAATGCACTGTAAAACTAGAAAAAATCAAACAATATGATACAAAGTCATCAACAAACATAAATTAGTGGAAAAAATAAAACCAAATACATACAAAATGTGATTAGATATAGGTAGAATTTTAAATGAGGAAATGATGAATTAAACAATAAATGTGCATTTTTTAAGTTGAACGTAATCATTTAGAGAAAAAAGATTTATAGAGAATACCTTATACTAAGATAAATTTCAAACAGATCAAAGATATAAACATTTAAAAAATCACTAGTAAATGTAGGTATGTTGAAAAGGGAAAAATGTTTTAAGAGTAGGAAAGTCTTGTTCAATTACGGCAACAAAACACAAAGCTTAAAAACTTGATAAATTTTATTACATTAAAAACAAATTTATGAATGTAAAACATAAGAAAATTAAATTATGAATGATCAACTATAAAATATTTCACAAATCATATTACAAAGAATTACCTGCCTACTTACGAGCAGAATTTCTATTAATCAATAAGAAAAATGAACAGCTAAATGGAAAAATGGACAAAAGCTAAAGTTTCAGTGAAAATAAAATTTAGGTGACAATCTCGGTGATAACAAAAGAAAAGCAAAGTGAAGACTCTCAAACAATGGGGCTCTGTTAATAGGCTACAGGGACTAGGATGATGAAGCTCAATAAAGTCAAATGTAGGACTATTTGATCAAAAAAGTAAAGAAAATAATGAACTGCTAATCATAGAACAATATAAGTTTCCATGCATCCAAATTGATATGAACAAGTAAATCAATAAATAAGTAAGCAATAAATAAATAGGGGAGAAAGGAAAACTCTTCCTTAGGTTTCTCTCTACTCAGTGTATTAGGTTGCCACATAGTTGATGACGTTACAAGAAAGCCCAAACTTTTTGTCCAACCCAATAGAACATCCAACCTAATAGAATGTCCAACCCAATAGAAACAATCATCATTTATCCTCATTTATAGATTTTAAAATTAGTGGATGAATGTGTAATTTAAAACATCTGCATATTCTCAAGGTATCTCCCAGAAGACCCTCAACAATTGTAAAGGGAAGATTACCACAGAGTGGAAACTCTGACAGGTACCATCTGAAGCAAGTGATCAAATTCGAAATTACAACAGAGGAACCAAATCCACATCACATTCCTTGTGATGCAATGAAAGACACACCATTGCTTCTAAGGTACTCTTACCCCAGATTTAGTCATAAAGAGATATTAGGCAAGCCTAAATCATACAAAATAACTGGCCAGTCCTCTTAAAAAATGTGGGAAAAGACATAGAAACTATTCCAGATTAAGAGACTAGGGTATCAAGGCAACTAAGTACAGTGTATGATTTTGAATTTAATCTTGAAAGTGAAAGTGCTAGTCACTCAGTCATGTCTAACACTTTGTGACCCCATGGACTGTAACCAGCCAGGCTCCTCTGTCCATGGAATTCTTCAGGCAAAAGTAGTAGAGTGGGTAGCCATTCTCTTCTTCAAGGGAAATTAACTCTGATACAAAGCTGTCTTACATGCCTTATCTAAATTTCACCAAATGCATTACTAATGCCCATACTGATCTAAGATTAAATTGTTTTGGTAAATGTATTATGTTTATTTAAGATGTTAATATTTGAGGAATATTGTTGATATGTATAGCAGATTTAGCAAATCTTTGCAACATTTTTGTACATCTGAAATCTTTTCAAAATGAATATCTAAGTTTTAATTATTAAAATGCCAGATAATGTATATTTTTTATTATAACACTGGCCCAGAACCAATAGTTTTATAATACAGTGTTGGCCAGTGTATAAGAAAACAGAAACCTTAATATATTACATTCAGGGTAAAAACTGGTACAATCTCTATGGGCTGCATCAAAATTTAAATTTCTGTGCAAAGCAAATAAAAATTTTAAATTCATATATCTTTTCACTCAGCCTTTCTACATATGGGATTTTATCCTCTATTTACACTCAGATATGTGCAAAATGGTAAAGTGTACAGGATAATCATTGCAATATCACTTATAATAGGAAATAACTAGAGACCATATCATTTTCATCTATACACGACTGGTTGCTTCAAACAACAAAATTAACTTTTTCTACTGAGTACTTTAAAAAACAAAAGGATAAGGAAGTGCTTCAATCAATAATATAGATAATATCTAAAATACATATAGTTACACAGAAAAGGCAAGGCTCATAAAATTTTATTATGTGTAGTTATACCTATATGTATATATATATATACACACACACATATATCCTTTAAAATGAAATGTAAAAAAACAGTTTGGTTTGATGATATGTTAAGAGATATGAGAGCCATGGAATTCTCTAGGCAAGAATACAGGAGTGGGTAGCCATTCTCTTCTTCTTCAGGGGATCTTCCTGACCCAGGGATCAAACCCAGGCCTGCATTGCAGGCAGATTCTTTACTGCCTGAGCCACCAGGGAAGCTCAAAGTTAACGTAAGTACCCAGATTTTCTGAATTCCAATCCCAACACTGTCACTACCAGTCCTTGAGTAAATTACAGTCAACCCTCCCTGTCTTTTGACATGGAATTCACAGATATGGAAAGCCGACAGTACTATAGCATTTTATAGAAAGAATTGAAGCATCTATGGGTTTTGGTATCCACCCAGGATCATGGGACCAATTCCAGGTGAATACCAAGGTAGACTGGACTTGGCACATAGCCTGTTACCTCATCTGTGAAATGGGGAATAACAGTTGTCAACTGAAAGGTTGTGTTGAGGGATAACTGAGGCAGCTGACATAAAAGATTCATTGACCATGCCTAGCACTTAAAAATAGTTCAGCAACTGTTGTTTTTTATCCCAGCTTTTAGCGAGAGGATATCTGAGTGCAATTCCAGGGTATAAGCAAGTCCTTTCACTGCACACATGTGAACATTTTGAATTTTGAGCTATGTGACTGTATTAGCTATTTAAATATAGAAGAGATGAGAAAAAATACATTCAAATAAAAAAAAGTAAAATTATAAAATTCCATGTTGATGTAAGGCAGAAACAATACAACATTGTAAAGCAATTATCCTTCAATTAAAAATAAATAAAATTTTAAAAAATAAAAATGAAATTCCATTATTCTATAAGGATATAAAATCTCAAAGGTCTCATACTTCTTATCCAGTTATGTCCCTCTGATAACATCAGTACAAATATCTATCCTTCTGGAGATGAATTTATACATTAATATTATATCAAATTATTTCTGTCAATATTTATAATTATTGGTTTTATATTTTCATTATAGTTATGATACTGTTGTTTTAATTGAATGATCTAAATTTTGAAGACATGTTGATTGTATTAATTCAAAATGAAATACATTAATATTTTTTCTGTAACAAGTGTTTTGGAATAAAACCCTTGCCTTTATTGGTAAGCATACAAAATATGTTCATTAAATAAATATAAGATTTTCAATATTCACACTAGCTTAGCCTCATGGGCTTTATAAGTATATTAATGGTTACAGGTAAGATACTGGCTCTAAATTTTATTAAAACTCTGTAATTTTAATTTAGAACCTTATCTCCATATTATCTGCACAAACAAATTTCACGAAATTATTTTCTGAGTAATAATTTAAAGTGGGGAGACTCTGCCAAGTATGACCAATGATAAAGTCTGGGTTGATGTAATAAAAGGCACTTACCTAATTTAGCTAAGTTAAAAAGCTTTATTATCCTTAATCTTTGATTCTAGAAATGGAAAATGAAGCAGGAATTTCAATTTGCATAAAAAGCTATAAGAGTATGTGCATATACTCAAGGGGCTTTAATCTCATAAATTCTGCACTCTCTGCCAAGACCAACACTATCACTGAAAATTAATTTGATATCAAAAGCTCTAATTGTGTTGCAATTAAAACCCATCATTACCTCCCTTTTTAGGAAGGGAAAGTATCCAAGCCTTTCTTGCCAAAGCTTAGTTCTACAAGACTTTGTATTAGACTGAATACTAGAGACACTTAATAAAACTTGAAAATAAGAATTGTAGCCTGAAGCAACGTGTCTTCTTAGTTGTATTTTAATATCTTCTCCTTGCTTTAGGACTATAAAGCCACCAAATATGTCCCTACACTTTCACAGTAAGGAAAAAGAAATGGTACTAATAAGCCCCTTTGTCCTACACATCACGTACACTGCCTCATGTTCAACATTTAATGCTCAAAATATTCATAAGATACAGACATACCTTGGAAATATTAATATTTGGGAGTTCAATTCCAGACTACAGCAATAAAGGGAATATCACAGTAAAGAGTCACACAATTTTTTTTTATTTCCCAGTGCATATAAAAGTTGTGTTCACACTAAACTGTACTCTAGTAAGTGTGCAATAGCTTTATATCTGAAAAATGAAATACACACCTTAATTTAAAACACTATTTATTGCCCAGAAATGCTAACCATCATCTTAGCCTTCAGGGAGTTGAATTTTTTTAAAAATAGTAACCTTGACAATCACTGATCACAGATCCCTGTAACAAATGTAATAATGAAAAAGTATGAAATACTGTGAGAATTACCAAAATGCTACACAGAGACAAAAAGTGAGCAGATGACATTGGAAAAAAAATGGAGCTGACAAGATTGATCAAATTAATGTTGCTGCAAACCTTCCATTTGTAAAAAATGCAATATCTGCAAAGTACAATAAAGCTAAGTGCCATAAAACAAGGTATGCCTGTATAGAAACTGTTTACATATCAGAAGACTGTCAAACAAAGAAGTTATATAACCTAGGCTAGGTTAGAAATATAACACGAGTCTCCTATGCCTGTATTTATATTTGTTCTATTTGTTACACACTCTTTTTTTTCCCATGTCTTCCCTCCACCTGCCTCCTCAAACTCAATCAGTGATTTGATTCAAGTCTTGTCTGTGTTCTAGTTTAGAATAATGATTATCAAACTATCATGTGTTTATGAACACATTAACACAGAGACCTTTTAAAATGCAGATTCTGATTGTCAGGGCTGAGTTCAGAAATTCTGAACTTCTAGCCAGCTCTTGGATAATGACCATCCTGCTATTCCAGGGACCACACATTGAGTAACAAGCACTTGTGCCTTCTCTCTTTCCTGTGGGGCATTCCAGCTCCAAGCAAAAGCCCTATTAAACATCTGCCATACAAATTGCTTTTCCAAAATTCATCTCACAGTCTCATTAGCTTGACCAGTCTAAACTGACCCTAAACTTTGCTAATATTATGGGTGATAAGGAATCCAGTATTCAAAAATATTTTGTCTTCCTCTATTACACAAGTAATTGTTATATGTTACTGTTATTGTTATATGTGCAGATTTAATCAAAAAAGAATAAGCAAAATTGAATGATGAACTGTAAAACATTTGCCTGAAACCTATGTTGAGAAAAGTACTCAGAAAAAGATTATAGCATATTTCCAGTATTATAATCACATACTGCCAAAATCTTTGTGGAAATTTCTTTTGTGTTAATAAATATGCATCTACTCCATCATAAAATAGAAGAACTTACTTTTCGATGTAAGCTTACAACACGTGAGTCACTTTCTCTGGACCTCAGTTTTCTCATCTGTTAAATTAGTTGAACCAGGTAAGATGCAAACCACCATTCTTCATATCTTTACCTCAGTATTTGAACTGCTGCACACCAATGACTCTATCCCTAATTCTCATGAGAATTTTTACTGTCGAGAATAAGGCTAAGAAAATCACACCATCTTTGCCATACCAAAGGATTCAGTTCAGTTCAGTCACTCAGTTGTGTCCGAATCTGCGATCCCATGAATAGCAGCACACCAGGCCTCCCTGTCCATCATCAACTCCCAGAGTTTACTCAAACTCATGCCCATCGAGTCAGTGATGCCATCCAACCATCTCATCCTCTGTCGTCCCCTTCTCCTCCTGCCCCCAATCCCTCCCAGCATCAGGGTCTTTTCCAATGAGTCAGTTCTTGGCATCAGGTGGCCAAAGTAGTGGAGTTTCAGCTTCAGCATTAGTCCTTCCAATGAACACCCAGGACTGATCTCCTTTAGGATGGACTGGTTGGATCTCCTTGCAGTCCAAGGAACTCTCAAGAGTCTTCTCCAACACCATGGTTCAAAAGCATCAATTTTTTGGTGCTCAGCTTTCCTCTCAATCCCACTCTCACATTCATACATGACCACTGGAAGAGCCATAGCCTTGACCAAACAGACCTTTGTTGACAAAGGATTAGGCTTTAAGAAATTTTTATATAATTGCACATAATTGCAATCTGCAGGTGAATCTCCAGAGTACCAACAGGTGTGTAGGATTTTCCAGCATCTCCAACCCCTTGCTGCCTCAGCAGTTGAAGGTCAGCTATGCCTTCCACTGAAGAAAATATTTTGTCTAGATTTATAAGGGTTTTGCAGAATGATGTATAAAATGCACAAAATATTATGATGAGCTTTAACTGTGGCAAAAACAATATTTCTGAATATTGATGTTGTCTTTTTGAGTTATTAAAATGATATTTCTATGTAAATATACAGTCTGCCACTTCATTTCCTGCTAGATATTATTTCTATTAAGTACTATTTAAGCCCACTTAATGAAGAAGTGACATGGTGTCATGTGCCTTTACATGAAGCTAATAATATTAAGATTAAATAGGAAATTAACTTAAATTTGGGGTGGTTGGTGGGGACAATTACCTGATCTCTACTTCTCTCTATGTAGATAATTAATGGCTCTCATAATTAAGAGTGTACAATTAAGTTTTCTGGAGTTTCCTTTGAGAAGACAGGCTTTTTACCTATTTGTTTTATAATTTAGAGTCTCCCTCCATCAAACCATGACTGATATTCTGGACTCTACCAAATGAACACCAGCTGCCCCAGTCAGCCCCATCTTTAACTACCTCCTGCTGGGGAGGATATTTGTTGTTGCTAAATCATGCGGCTTTGCATCTCCAATTTCCTCTATAGATATGCCAGTTATTTCCAAGGTTTAAAAGGAAGGAATTGCCTTTCATTCATTTTTCCTTTATTCCTTCATTCAATCTACTTGTTAAAGTTAGTACACAAACTTCTAAAAATTTCTGATAAATCTTGCAATTTTTAAAAACTAGAAATCATCTCCTTCATTTCTATCTAATAAGAAAGCGGTCTTAAGTGAACAGTGAAAAGAAATAGAGGAAAACAATAGAATGGGAATGACTAGAAATCTCTTCAAGAAAACTGGAGACAGCAAGGAAATATTTCAAGAAAAGATGGGAACAATAAAGGACAGAAACAGCAAGGACCTAACAGAAGCAGAAGAGATAAGAAGAGGTGGCAAGAATACACAGAAGAACTATACAGAAAAGGTCTTAATGACCCGGGTAACGATGATGGTGTAGTCACTCACCTACATGAGTGAGAGCCAGATATCATGGAGTGTGAAGTCAAGTGGGTCTTAGGAAGCATTACTACGAACAAAGCTAGCAGAGGTGATGAAATTCCAGCTGTACTATTTCAAATCCTAAAAGATGATGCTGTGAAAGTGCTGCACTCAATATGCCAGAAAATTTGGAAAACTCAGCAGTGGTAACAGGACTGGAAATGGTCAGTTATCATTCCAATCCCAAAGAAAGGCAATGCCAAAGAACGTTCAAACACAACTGCACTCATTTCACATGCTAACAAGGTAATGCTCAAAATCCTTCAAGCAAGTCTTCAGCAATATGTGAACTGAGAAGTTCCAGACACACAAGCTGGATTCAGAAAAGGCAGAGAAACCAGAGATCAAACTGCCAACATCCACTGGATCATAGAAAAAGCAAGAAGAATTCCTATATATGTGTGTATGTATGTATACATATATACATACATGTACATATATATGTGTGTGTATATATATATATACACTTCTGCTTCACTAACTATGCTAAAGCCTTTAACGGAGTGGATCACAACAAACTGTGGAAAATTCTGCAAGAAATAGGAATACCATACTACCTTACCAGTCTCCTGAGAAACATGTATGCAGGTGAAGCAGCAACAGTTAGAACCGGACATGGGGAAATGGACTGGTTCAAAATTGGGAACGGAGGACGTCAAGGCTGTATATTGTCATCCTACTTATTTAACTTACCAGCAGAGTACATTATGTGAATGCTGAGCTGAATGACTCACAAGCTGGAATCAAGATTGCTGGGAGAAATTTCAACAATCTCAGATATGCAGATGACACCAAGCTACTGGCAGAAAGTGAAGAGAAACTAAAGAGCCTCTTGATGAAGGTGAAAGAGAATGAAAAAGCTGGCTTAAAACTCAACATTCAAAAAACTAAGATCATGGACTCACGTCCCATCACTTCATAACAAACAGATGGGGAAAAGTGGAAACACTGACAGATTTTATTTTCCTGGGCTTCAAAATCACTTCAAATGGTGACTACAGCCATGAAATTAAAAGACTGCTCATTAGAGGAAAAGCCATGACAACCTAGACAGCATATTAAAAAGCAGAGACATCACTTTGCAAACAAACATCCATATAGTCAAAGCTATGGTTTTTCCAGTACCAGGTACAGATGTGAGATTTGGACCATAAAGAAGGCTGAGTACTAAAGAATAGATGCTTTTGAACTGTTGTGCTGGAAGACTCTTTAGAGTTCCTTGGACTGCAAGGAGATCAAATCAGTCAATCCTATAGAAAATCAACCCTGAATATTTATTGGAAGGACTGATGCTGAAGCTCTAGTACTTTGGCCACCTGATGGGAAGAACTGACTCATTGGAAAAGACCCTGATTCTGGGTAAGACTGAGGGCAAGAGAAGAAGGCAGTGACAGAGGGTGACATGTTTAGATAACATCACTGACTCAAAGGAAATGAGTTTGAGCAAACTCCAGGAGGCAGTGAAGGACTGGGAAATCTGGCACGCTGCAGTCCATGAGGTTGCAAAGAGTTGGACATCATTTAGCAACTGGACAACAAATCAGCATGAGAGGCAAAGTATATATTTCACAACACAGTCACTATATTTATGTTATAAAGCATCTTATATTCCCTTTGATAGTATTATACAAGGAGCCAGAAGGACATGCACAAGCAATGGCTTCCCTCTTACTGTGCTTTTCATATTCAGGAAATTTGACTTTTTGTTGTATGCAGAAAACTGTAAGACACTGATGAAAGAAATCAAAGATGACACAAACACAAAGATATATCATGTTCTTGAATTGAAAGAATCAATGCTGTCAAAATGACTATACTACCCAAGGCAATCTACAGATTCAATGCAATCCCTATCAAATTACCAATGACTTTTATTAACAGAACTAGGACTAAAATCTTAAAATCTGTATGGAGACACAAAAGACCCCATATAGCCAAATCAATCTTTAGAAAGAAAAATGGAGCTAGAGGCATCAGGCTCACTGACTTCAGACTACCCTAAAAGCTATAGTCATCAGAAAAATATGGTACTGGCACAAAAATAAAAATATAGATCAATAGAACAGGGTAGAGTGCCCAGAAACAAACCATCATACCTATGGTCAAACTATGACAAACAAGGCAAGAATATACAATAAAGGAAATATGGTATCTTTAATACATGGTGCTGGGAAAATTGGACAGCTACAAGTAAAAAAAAAAGAAATTAGAACATCTTTAACATCATACACAAAAATAAACTCAAAATGGATTAAAGACCTAAATGTGATACCAGGCACTATACAACTGTTAGAAGAAAACATAGGCAGAACACTCTCTGACATAAACCACAGCAATATCTTTTCAGTCTCCCAGAATAATGGAAATAAAACTAAACAAATGGAGCCTAATTAAACTCAAAAGCTTTTGCACAGCAAGGAAAACCATAAACAAAATGAAAAGACAACTCACAGGAGGGGAGAAAATATTTGCAAATGTGACCAATAGGGGACTAGTCTCCAGAATTTAAAAATAGCTCATGCAGCTTAATATCATCAAAACAAACAACCCAATCAAAAAAAAGAAAAAAGGCAGAATACCTCAACAGACATTTCTCCAAAGAATACATACAGATGGCCAATGCGCACATGAAAAGATGCTCAACATTGCTAATTTTAGAGAAATATAAATCAAAACTATAATGACTTATCACATCACATGAGCCAGAATGGCCTTCATCAAAAATTCCACAAACAACAAATGCTGGAGAGGGTGTGGAGAGAAGGGAACCCTGCTACACTGTAAGTGGGAATATAAACTGGTTCAGCCACTCCAGAGAACAGTATGGGGGTTCCTTAAGAAAGCAAAAATAGAGCTACTATCTGATCCTACAATCCCACTCCTGAGCATATGTCTGGAGAAAAACATGGTCCAAATGCATATACACACATTAATGTTCACTGCAGCACTGTTTATAATAGACAATACTTGGAAGCAATCTAAATGTCATCAACAGAGGAATGGATAGAGAAGATGTGGTACACATACACAATGGAATATTACTCAGCCATTAAGAGATGAAATAATGCCATCTGCAGCAACATGCGTCAACCTAGAAATTGTCATCTGAGTGAACTAAGTCAGACAGAGAAAGACATATCATATTTTGCTTATATGCAGAATCTAAAAAGAAATTACATAAATGAACTTAGTTATAAAATAGAAAGACTCACAGACTTACAGAATGGACTTATGGCTACCAGGGGTAAGGATGAAGGGAAAGGATAGTTTGGGAATCACACGTACACACCTCTGTATTTGAAATGAATAACCAACAAGGATCTACTGTATAACACAAGGAGCTCTGCTCAATATTAACTATCTAAATGGGTAAAAATATGAAAAAGAATAGATACATGTGTAGCCAAATCACTTTGCCGTACACCTGAAACTATCACAACACTGTTTTACTCAAACATAAAATGAAAAGTTTAAAAAAAGATAATGTGTGTCATATGTAGATATCATTTTCTTAAATGCACTTATCTCTGCTTATGTTCCCTATAAACTTACCATATTTAATCATTCTCCAATGAGGATGCCTTATCTCTAATAAAGATACCTTCTAAGAAATATATCCAAGGATATTCTTCTTGAAGTTAATTCAGCCAATGATGATTAATCACCAGGCACTTTCTAACTACTCTGCTACATTCATTCACAAAATGTTTTATTTGATAGCCACATTAACTCTTTTACACTTTTTATGAACTAACCACTCCTTATTTTATAGGTTAAAGAAGTTAAATTACTTTTCTGAGGTTCCACAATTAATTAGAGCACCAGAATTCAAAAATAGGATCAAAGTACCAATTAATGTGGCTTCATATGAAACACAATGAACTTACTCCCCGCATTGGGATACTATGTATGAATTTTGTCAAATTCCATATATGCCCAAGGTCTTCAGGTTAGATTTTTTCTATTTTGGCTTGTTTCTCTTATCATTTGTCCAGGTATGTTTTTATCAAACAGATTTTTAAAAACACCAATATCTTTTCACTACCAAAAATCTTTTTCATCATCATATGAGCTACATCAAATGCTTAAATGTACTAAACAGTCAAAATGTTTGGTTCTGAAATAGGAGCTCCTTTCCCATGACAATGATTTAAGCCCTTATTTTTCAAGTGGTGCTCTTTAAGAATAAAAGTGGTGCACATTTATACCCTGGCTAGCTCTACAACATTATCATGTTGGTATTCTGGGAATCAGAGAACAAGTTGTTCAGAGAGAAATTTTATAGAACACCACTTGGTATTTCAGGGCATAGAACAGAATGTGAGTATGTAAGTCCATTGAGTTCCATGGGCCAGGGGTTGCGGGGGCAGGGGGTGCACAGGTGGTGGTGGTGCATCTGAATGTAAAAAGTAAGAGACAAGTAACTTAGAGAATTCAGGAAAATATGAGACCTAGCTCAGGGACTATACAGTGATGGTTACCTAAAATGGTTCTCAGTATATATGGGGTTTCCTCATGTGTTATGTATAGAAAAATATATACAGCAATATTAGTCTTTGCCAAATACTGTGCAGAGAGCAAAAAGTATACCATATACAGATGGCACTAACAAATATTTCAATCAATTAATGACTAATGAAACTATGATTCATACATGCCCTCTTAAGAGTATGATGAGGAATTAAGCTAAAAAGACTGTCTGGATGATGGTATAGGTGCTTAAGTGCTGGAGCTGGGATGTGATGATATACCAGAGTTGGAAAATAAAGGCAGATATACCAAATGGAGTAGGAAGGGGTTCTTCCCTTTGAACAACACACCCCATCAGCTTTAAATAGCACTGTATTAGTTATCTATTTCTATGTAACAAATTACTCCAAATTCAGCTCCATCTTGACACCCCATCAACTTTAAATAGCACTGTATTAGTTATCTATTTATATGTAACAAATTACTCCAAATTCAGCTCCATCTTGCAGAGTGATTGAAGGCAATAGTGAATGGCCAGTGTCTAGCCAGGAAACTGCATGCAGCAAGGTAAAACTGTGAAGACAGTTGTGAAAACTGCTCATTTGGAAAGAAAACCGAGACTTAACTTTATTTCCTCTTTAGTTTTCTCCAGGACAAATGACCAGACAGACACAGTGTGGTCAGGGATAGATCAAGAGGACTGAAAAACTTAATGTCATATCTTTAGAGGGAGCAGGTGCAGATGGTCCATATATCTCACCTGTGGAGATAGGAGATCTATCAGTTCCTTGCCTCTTTAAACTTTTCCTTTATTTGAACAACTTCAGTGTAAAGGTGTTTGATGTAATTTATTTTGATTTAGCTGACACTTAAGAGTACAGAAAAAATTATGAGTCAATGCTGAATAAAAGGATCTTAGTTGAAATTCAGTCTAATTCAGGGTCCTCAGAATCAAGGCAAGATTCAGGTAAGGAGGACACGATGTGAAACCTATGGCCTGCGGGGAGGAAGTGATGTTTCACTGGGCTGACTTTATTGGCAATAAATAAGCTTTGGTAGAGAGATGGCACAAGTGGTAAAGAATCCTCCTGCCAATGCAGGAGATGTAAGAGACTCAGGTTTGACCCCTGGGTCAGAAAGATCCCCTAGAGGAGGGCATGGCAACCTGGTCCAGTATCCTTGCTTGGAAAATCCCATGGACAGAGAAGCCTGGTGGGCTATAGTCCACAGGGTCTCAAAGAGTCAGACATGACTGCATGTCTGAGCAACAGCATCATCAGGGACTCTGTCGGCCTTCCAGGGTGATTACCCAATGAACACACAGCTGAATAAGCAGCTGTGAGGAACAGAACAAGGCAAATTTGAAGTCAGTGTAAGAGTCTGAAGTTTAAATAAAGCAATATGAATAACCCCAAAAGTTATGTAGATTTAGGAGTCTCTCACCAGAGCAGTGAGATTGAGTAAGACACCTATAAGTCTTTATGAGCCAAATTTCTTAATAGGAGATCATCTTTTTGATTATTCATCCAGTCCCAAATTAGAATACAAATATTCCATAAGTTTAAGGTGAAGTCCCCTGTTCATAGATGTTATAAGTGCTTAAGTACTGAAGTTAGAATAGTAGGTTGCAATTTTGAAGGTCTCCAGACAATGGTCAGGGGAGCAAAAGTTTCTGTATTACTCAGTAATATGTCATCTCTACACTGAATTAACAGTTATCTATCTAAATACTCTCCCTTAACCCAACTTCTGAATCCTGATAATTCACTTTAGACAGAGGTAAGAACATGAACCAGGAGCCAGGAAATCAGTCAAAAGAAAAAAAAGTCACATACTATGATAAACTGAGAAATATAAATGAGCAAAAGTCCAGCAAACACAGCAGCCAGTGGTAATTAGGAGAGCTCTGTGGAGACAGGAGGAACACTGGTGAAAAATATCAAAGACATTAATGATGTGTTTGAGATCAAGGCCTGAATCCTACTGCCTTGCTGTACCCTATAATAATTCAGATATTCAACAAATAAGTACTAATGTAATTACTGGGGGCAGGGATTGTGACAAATACTAGGCTATGATAATGAAAAAATGTCAGTATTTCCTCCCAAGGAGTCACATTCTATGAAGGAATACACACAAACAGATGCAAAATCATATGCTGATTCATTCTTGGAAAATTATAGAACACATCCAAAAAGTTCCTGCTCTAGCCTCTGGGGATGGGCAGGGATGGAAGAAGGAAAGACCAAAAGAAGTGTACTGGAGTGAGTAGATGGCCTCAATATAGAGAGGTCAGTCAGTTCAGTTCAGTTGCTCAGTCGTGTCTGATTCTTTGTGACCCTATGGACTGCAGCAAGCCAGGCCTCCCTGTCCATCACCAACTCCTGGAGTTTGCTCAAACTCATGTCCATTGAGTTGGTGATGCCATCCAACCATCTCATCCTCTGTCGTCCCCTTCTCCTCTCGCTTTCGATCTTTCCCAGCATCAGTGTCTTTTGAAGCGGTTGCTATAATAGGCTGGCATGAACCTCAAGCAATAGAAACTATTGCATAATATAAAGAAATATGTGGTCCAGAAAAACAGCACAGTGGATGAAGATGCCAAACTTTACTCTGAGTTATTTCAGCAGTGTAACATGCTTGTGATTTATTTGAGAGACCGGGAAAGGAGTGGTATCTTCTGTGGAAGATCTTATCTAAAGACATGGTTTGAGTTCAATTCTATGTAGAGATTATAATAAAAGAGAATATATTTGCCACACAATACTGGGTTCCAGGTTCAAAAATGATCAAATAGCTGGATGAAAATAAAGGATTATCAAGTGTGATGAAGGTGGCATAATCAGATATGACATCTAAAATTGACTAGGACCATTAAAGAATAATGACAATCTGAATGATAATAATATTTTCATGTTATGATAGAATAATAACCAATAACAAAATTTCTGAACATATTAGCTCCTGCACGCTGTTGGACTGTAAGATTTTCACTTCTCTGGGAGAAGTCATCCACACCGGGAGTACATCTTGCCTCTGAAGAAGAGCAATCCTGGTGCTCGGCCAGCACATCACAAATATTGGAAGCTGTTTGTAAGTTGTACAAACTAAATGTTTTTCATCTAGTGTCTTCTGAAACTTGACACTTTGTGCACGTGTGCTCAGTCATGTCCAACTGTTTACCACCCCACGGACTGTAGCCCACCAGGCTTCTCTGTCCATGGAATTTTCCAGGCAAGAATATTGGAATGGGTTCCATCTCTTCCTCCAGGGGATCTTCCCAACCCAGGGATAGAACCCATATCTCCTGCATCTCCTGCATCAGCACGAGGATTCTACCACTGAGCCACCTGGGAAGCAAATGACTCTTAGATCCCTGATTAACTTACTTTTAAGAGCCACTCTCTCCATATAAAAATGAGACAATGGGAGAAAAAGAAAATTGCATGAGAGATTTAAAAGATAATTTATTCACATTTAAACAGGCTAACTGTTCTAACCAGATTCTATTCACTTCTTCCCCATTACATCTTTGAGAGAATATTCCAAGTGTCACTCCCATATCAATTTTTTTAGTTCCTTCTACATTCTTTCTCTCCTTTCACCAGGTTTTTTTAAATTTATTTTTTTATTGAAGGATAATTGCTTTACAGAATTTTGTTGTTTTCTGTCAAATCTCAACATGAATCAGCCACAGGTATACATATATCCCCTCTTTTGAAACTCCTTCCCGTCTCCCGCCCCATCCCACACCTCTAGATTGATACAGAGCCCCTGTTTGAGTTTCAGGATTCTTACAGAAAATTCCCGTTTGCTATCTCTTTTACATATGGTAATGTAAGTTTCCATCTTACTCTTTCCGTACATCTCAGCTTCTCCTCCCCTCTCCCCATGTCCATAAGTCTATTCTCTATATTTGTCTCTCCACTGCTGCCCTATGAGTAAATTCTTCAGTACCATTTTTCTAGATTCTGTATATATATGTGTGTTAGAATATGATATTTATCTTTCTCTTTCTGGCTCACTTCACTCTGTTTAATAGGTTCTAGGTTCTTCCACCTCCTCAGAATAGACTCAAATGCATTCCTTTTATGGCTGAGTAATATTCCATTGTGTATATGTACCATGCCTTTTTTATCCATTCATCTGTCGATGGGCATCTAGGTTGCTTCCATGTTCTAGCTATTGCAAATAGGGCTGCAGTGAACAATGGGATACATGTGTCTTTTTCAATTTTGATTTCCACAGGGTATATGCCTAGGAGTGGGATTGCTGGGTCATAAGGTGGTTTTATTCCTAGTTTTTTTAAGGAATCCCCATACCGTCCTCCATAGTGGCTGAATCAATTTACATTCCCACCAACAGTGTAAGAGTGTTCCCTTTTCTCCACACCCTCTCCAGCATTTAGTGTTTGTAGACCAGTGTGAGGCGATATCTCATTGCAGTTTTGATTTGCATTTATCTAATAATGAACGATGTTGAGCATCTTTTCATGTGTAAGTTACCTATCTGTATGTCTTCTTTGGAGAAATGTCTGTTTAGGTCTTTTTCTCATTTTTTGATTGGGCTGTTTGTTTTTTCTGCCATTGAATTATATGAGCTGCTTTTATATTTTGGAAATTAATCCTTTGTCAGTTGTTTCATTTGCTATTATTTTCCCCCATTCTGAGGATTGTCTTTTCACCTTGCTTATAGTTTCCTTTGATGTGCAAAAGTTTTAAGTTTAATCAGTTCCCACTTCATTACTTTAGGAGGTGGGTCATAGAGGATCTTGCTTTGATATATGTCAGAGTGTTCTGTCTATGTTTTCCTGTAAGGGTTTTATAGTTTGTGGTCTTACATTTAGGTCTTTAATCCATTTTGAGTCTATCTTCATGTATGGTATTAGGAAGTGTTCTAATTTCATTCTTCTATATGTAGCTACCCAGTTTTCCCAGCATCCTTTATTGAAGAGGCTGTCTCTGCCCCATTGTATATTCTTGCCTCCAGTGTCAAAAATAAGGTACCCATGGGTGCATGGGTTTATTTCTGGGCTTTCTATCTTGTTCCATTGGTCTACATTTCTGTTTTTGTGCCAGTACCATACTGTCTTGATGACTGTAGCTTTGTAGTATGATCTGAAGTCAGGAAGGCTGATTCCTCCAGCTCCATTCTTTCTCAAGACTGCTTTGGCTATGCGGGGTCTTTTGTGTCTCCATGTGAATTGTGAATTCTTTTATTCTAGTTCTGTGAAAACTTTCATTGGTAATTTAACAGGGATTGCATTAAATCTATAGATTGTGTTTGGTACTACAGTCATTTTCACAATATTGATTCTTCCTACACAGGAACATGGAATAGCCCTCCATCTGTTTATGTTGTCTTTGATTTCTTTCATTATGGTCTTATAATTTTATGTCTACAATTCTTTAGTCTCCTTAGGTAAGTTTATTCCTAGATATTTAATTCTTTTTGTTGCAATGGTGAATGGGATGGACTCCTTAATTTCTCTTCCTGATTTTTCATTGTTAACATGTAGAAATGCAAGTGATTTCTGTGTATTGATTTTGTATTCTGCAACTGTGCTAAATTCGCTAATTAGCTCTAGTAATTTTCTGATACCATCTTTAGGGTTTTCTATATGCAGTATCATGTCATCTGCAAACACTGAGAGCTTTGCTTCTTTTCTGATCTGCATTCTTTTTATTTCTTTTTCTTCTCTAATTGCTGTAGCTAGGACATCCAGAACTATGTTGAGTAATAGTGGTGAAAGTGGACCCCCTTGTCTTGTTTCTGATCTTAGGGGGAATCCTTTCCATTTTTCACCATTGAGAATAATATTTGCTGTAGGCTTATCATATATGGCCTTTACTATGTTAAGGTAGGCTCCTTGTATGCCCATTTTTTGAGTTTTAATCAAAAATAGGTGCTGAATTTTGTCAAAGACTTTTTCTGCATCTATTGAAATGATCATATGGATTTTATCTTTCAATTTGTTGATACAGTGTATCACATTGATTGATTTGTGTATATTGAAGAATCCTTGCATTCCTGGAATAAATCCAACGTAACCATGGTGTATGAGCTTTTTGATGTGATGCTGAATTCTGTTCGCTAAAATCTTGTTGAGAAATTTTGCATATATGTTCATCAGTAATACTGGCCTATAGTTTTCTTCTCTTGTGTTGTCTTTGTTGGTTTTGGTATCAGGGTGACAGTGACCTCGTAGAATGAGTTTGGAAGTGTTCCTTCCTCTGCAATTTTTTGAAAGAGTTTTAGAAGGATAGGCATTAGCTCCTCTCTAAATGTATGATAGAATTCTCCTGTGAAGCCATCTTGTCCTGGGCTTTTGTTTCTTGGGAGATTTTTGATCACAGCTTCTATTTCAGCTTCCCTGGTGGCTCAGATGGTAAAGCGTCTGCCTGCAATACGAGAGACCTGGGTTTGATCCCTGGGTTGGGAAGATCCTCTGGAGAAGGAAACAGCAACTCACTCCAGTACCCTTGTCTGGAATATTCCATGGACAGAGGAGCCTGGTATGCTACAGTCCATGGGGTCGCAAAGAGTCAGACACGACTAAGCCACTTCACTTTCCTTTTCAATTTCAGTGCTTGTAATTGGGTTGTTCATAATTTCTATTTCTACCTGATTCAGTCTTGGAAGATTGAACTTTTCTAAGAATCTGTCCATTTCTTCCAGGTTATCCATTTTATTGCCATATAGTTGTTCATAATAGTCTCTTATAATCCTTTGTACTTCTGCGTTGTCTGTTGTAACCTCTACTTTTTCACTTCTGATTTTGTTGATTTGAATCTTCTCTTTTTTTCTTGATGAGTCTGGCTAAAGGCTTGTCAATTTTGTTTATCTTCTCAAAGAACCAGGTTTTAGTTTCATTAATCTTTACTATTGCTTCTTTCGTTTCTTTTTCATTTGTTTTTGCTCAGGTCTTTATGATTTCTTTCCTTCTACTAATTTTGAGGTTTTGTTGTTGTTGTTGTTCTTTTTCCAGTTGTTTTAGGTGTAAAGCTAGGTTGTCTATTCAGTGTTTTTCTTGTTCTTTAAGGTAGGATTGTATTGCTACAAAGTTCCCTCTTAGAACTGCTTTTGCTTCATCCTGTAGGTTTTGAGTTGTAGTGTTTTCATTGTCATTTGTTTCTATATATTTTTAAATTATTCTTTTGATTTCTTCAGTAACCTACTGGTTATTTAGAGATGTATTGTTTAATCTCCATGTGTTTGTGTTTCTTAATTTTTTTATTTTTTTTTTGTAATTGATATCTAGTCTCAGAGTGTTGTGGTCAGAGAGGATGCTTGATACAATTTCAATGTTCTTAGATTTACTGAGGTTTGATTTGTGACCCAAGATGTGGTCTATTCTGGACAATGTTCCATGTGCACTTGAGAAGAAGGTGTATTCTTCTGCATTTGGATGGAATGTCCTGAAGATATCAATGAGATCCATCTCATCTAATGTGTCATTTAAGACATGTGTTTCCTTATTAATTTTCTGTTTTGATGATCTGTCTATTGGTGTGAGTGGGGTGATAAAGTCTCCTACTATTATTGTGTTACTGTCAATTTCTCCTTTTATGTCTGTTAGTGTTTGTCTTATGTATTGAGGTGCTCCTATGTTGGGTGCATAGATATTTACAATTGTTATGTCTTCCTCTTGGATTGATCCCTTGATCATTATGTAGTGTCCTTCCTTATCTCTTGTAATCTTTTTTACTTTAAGGTCTATTTTGTCAGACATGAGGATTGCTACTCCAGCTTTCTTTTGCTTCCCATTTGCATGGAGTATATTTTTCCATCCTCTCACTTTCAGCCTATATGTGTCTTTAGGCCTGAAGTGGGTTTCTTATAGACAGCATGTATATGGGTCTTGTTTTTTTGTCCATTCAGCCAGTCTGTGTCTTTTGGATGGAGCATCTAGTCCATTTACATTTAAAGTAATTATTGATATATACATTCCTGTTGCCATTTTCTTAATTGTTTGGGATCTTTGTAGCTCTTTTTGCTTCTCTTGTATTTCTTGACTATGTAAGTCCATTTAACATTTGTTGTAATGCTGGTTTGTTGGTACTGAATTCTCTTAAAAAGCTTTTCAGACAAGCAAAAGTTATTTCTCCATCAATATTGAATGAGATCTTTGCTGGGTACTGTAATCTTGGTTGTTGATTTTTCCCTTTCAACACTTTAAATATATCCTGCCATTGCCTTCTGGCTTGCAGAGTTTATGCTGAAAGATCAGCTATTAAGCATATGGGGTTTCCTTTGTATGCTACTTGTTGCTTCTCCCTTGTTGCTTTTAATATTCTTTGTGTTTAGTCTTTGATAGTTTGATTAGTATGTGTCTTGGCATGTTTTGCTTTGTGTTTAATCTTCTATGAGACTCTTTGTGCCTCCGGGACTTGATTGACTATTTCCTTTTCCATGTTGGGGAAATTTTCAAGTATAATCTCTTCAAAAATTTTCTCATACCCTTTCTTTTTTCTTCTTCTTCTGGGACCTCTATAATTCAACTGTTGGTGTGTTTGATATTGTCCCAGAGGTCTCTGAGACTATTCTCAGTCCTTTTCATTTTTTTACTTCATTCTGCTCTTCAGAAGTTATTTCCACCATTTTATCTTCCAGTTCACTGATTCATTCTTCTGTTTCAGATATTCTGCTATTGATTCCTTCTAGAGTATTTTTAATTTCAGTAATTGTGTTGCTTGAATCTGTATGTTTATTCTTTAATTCTTCTAGGTCTTTGTTATTTGATTCTTGCATTTTCTCCATTTTGTTTTCAAGGCTTTTGATCATCTTTACTATCATTATTCTAAATTCTTTTCCAGGTAGTTTGCCTATCTCCTCTTCATTTATTTGAACTTCTGTGTTTCTAGTTTGTTCCTACATTTGTGTAGTATTTCTCTACCTTTTCATAATTTTTTTAACCTATTGTGTTTGAGGTCTTCTTTTTCCAGGCTTCAAGGTTGAAATCTTTCTTCCTTTTGGCTTCTGCCCTCTTAAGGTTGGTCCAGTGGTTTGTGTAGGCTTCCTATAGGGTGAGATTTGTGCTGAGTTTTTGTCTGTTTTTCCTCTGATGGGCAGGGCTGAGTGAGGTGGTAATCCTGTCTGCTGATGATTGGGTTTGTATTTTTGTTGTGTTTGTTGTTTAGATGAAGCAGCCACTGGTGGTTGGGTGATGCCAGGTCTTGTAGTCAAGTGGTTCTCTTTTGTAAGTTCTCACTATCTGATACACCCTAGAGTTAGTTCTCTGGTAGTCTAGGGTCTTGAAGTCAGTGCTTTCTCTCTAAAGGCTCAGGGCTTGATCTTTGGTCAGGAGTGAAGATTCCACAAGTGGTTTGTTATGGCATTAAGTGAGATTAAAACAAATATACAAAAATGAGAAACCAAAGATGAACCCCAGACAAATGGCAGTTACAAAATCAGCAAATAATAATTAAAATAATGGAATATACACATATACATATACACCCATGACCAAAGTCAAAATAGTCCAACAAAAATAAAGTACAGTAGATTGACCTGGCAAACAAAGGAATCCAGATATTATATTTACCAGTTAAGAACAAAACTAACTAAAGCACAAACTGGAAAACAAAACTAAAGCAAGGTGCCAAGTGGGGAATAAAGCAATGAAAACAAAACAAACAAACATGTTGAGAGGAAAGGAAAGAAGGAAAAGAAAGAATAGATATGCAAAGCTAAATAGAGGTAGATGAAGAATATTTATATACATTAAAGATTAACTGCAAGGGGAAAAGAACAGTAGGAAAAGCAAAGGAATAAATGTATAGAAAATAATAATAGGTTTAAAAAATTAAAATTAAAAGAGAGAAAAGAAAAAAAAAAAAAGGAAAACTCCACAGAACTGTAAAAGTTCAACATAGAGGCAGAGGTTTATAACAATAATAAAAAAATGTGACTGAGAAAAAGAAAAAAAAGCTCAGAAGCTTAATTAGGTTTCATAGTGCCAATGAAATCAACAACTACAACAAAGTGGGGGGGATTCAAAAGATTCTACAGAGCAAGTCAAATCATAAGAATAATAAATGTTTTTCTTGAGTCACTGCTGTCAGAGTCCTTCCCCTCACTGGGAGTCACAGTCCACCTCACCTCCCCAGGATGCCCTCCAACACTGGTGATCTCTGGACCTGCTGTGGGGGCAGCTCAGATTCTAATCTGGTCCTACGCCTCTGTGTTCCTGTCTCCAATGTCCACAGCTATCAGAACTACTGAGTTTTCTTTTGTGGGAGCTCTCAATGACCTTTTATATATTCCATAGACACAGAGTCTGCCTAGTTGATCCTGTAGATTTAATCTGCAGCTTATACAGCTAGTGGGAAGCTTTTGGGTCTTTTTCCTTAGCCACACTGCCCCTGGGTTTCAATTGTGGTTTTATTTCCACTTCTGCATGTGGGTCATCTACTGCAGTTTGCTCCTGAAGCTGCCCTGGAGGACTTGGGTTTGCCCCTGTGAGGGCCAAGTGTGGAGGTGGTGCAGCTGCTTGGGTCACAGAGGTTCTGGCAGCACCAGGTACTCAGGGGAGTTGGCGGCTAGGGCAGCAGGAAATATAGTGCTCTAGAAGGGTATGGCAACCAGTATTGGCCAATACACTCCATTATTCTTACCTGGACAACCCCCCTCCCTGACAGAGAAGCCTGGCAGGCCACAGTCTACAGGGTCACAGAGTCAGACACTACCGAAGCAACCCTGCGTGCATAGATGCAAGACTTTCTTTGCCTGTGGCAGCCCTGTCCCAGTGAAAGTTGAGTGTGAAGGTAGCACAGCTGCTTGGCTTGAGGGGACCCTGGTGGCACCAAGTGTGCAGGGACACAGACTGCCTCTGTGGCAGGAGTGATGGCCCTATCAGAGTCTTTTTTTAAGCCTTTTGTAGCTGATGATCAGAAGGCCTCTTTGGCCAGTCTTTCTCCATAGCTCCACCCATTCAGGCACTTAGAGGGCTCCCTTGCCTGGGATCCTTCTCTGTTGTTTTGTGCATCAGGCACATAGAGGGGGGCCCCTGGCTGGGGTCTTACTCTGTAGATCTGCACATCAGACACTTAAAGGGGCACCCTGGGTGGGGTCCTACTTTGTAGTTCAGTGCATCAGGCATTTGATGGGCCAGCCTCTCTACTGTTCAGCTGCAGATGCTGACATGTGGGAAGAGAGAGGCTATGGTGATGACTCCACCCCCTACACATGACTCAGCAGTATCACATTGCTTCCATGGCTGCTCAGCGTTCCTCCTCAGGCATTTCCCACCACAGTCTCCTCCCTCACCTCCTCTTGATCAGTCTCTCCACAGTCAACAGCAGCCCTCAGCCTGAGATTGCTCCACAATCCCTAAATATCAGCTCCCAGCCTCGGCGCCTTCCAGAAGACCTGCATCCTTGTCCAGGGTATGTATGGCTGTGACAAGGACTATCTGATTCTCATTCCATTTAGGCTGCCACAGATCAGTTATTTCACTCTCAGCCTTAAATGCTTCTCCTCTGACTCAGACAATTGCCCCAATGTGGGGATCAGACCCCTGCTTCAGTTCCCCCACCCACCGAGGGCAGTTCCAGTCCTACTAATACTCCTGTTTTTCTCCCTAGTTCCTTGGCCCTACAGAGTTTTGTGTGGTTCTATATATTCTTTCCCTCTGGTCAGGTACTCCTGTCTGTGCTCAGCTTGTTTTCTGCATGCACTTTTGTGTCTGAAGAAGTATTCCTGATGTTTATATGGACAGAGTTGTACTCCATGTCCACCTACTCCTACGCCATCTTGTTCTCCCCTCCCCAGAATTTCAAATAGTATTTCTTGAGCATCTGTTACATAACAAACATGGTTTTAAGCATTGCAGATGCAATTATAAATCAGCCATAATTCCTGTCATTGTAAAACAGTTTAGTGTGAGAAATGTATAAACAAAAGATTTTAATATAATATGATAATTGTGCATTAATTCTATGAGGACACATATCCACCCATCCACCCAGTAGGCATTCAGCACACATTTATTGAATTCCACCTATAGGCCAGGTACTGGTCAGTCATTAAGAGTGAATAGCACAAATAGTGACCCAGCCTTCAAGTAGCTGAGATTCTAACTAATTAGGATCTTCTCTAGTGGAAGAGAGTGCCTCAGGTAGTCCACACAACAGAAATAACATATTACATTTCTTTAGAAGCACGGCAAGCTTTACTCAACATGGGTGACAGACAGTACAAACCATGGAGCCATAGTAACTCATGAAATGTTTGAAGATGGGCAGTGGCCAAACAAATTATAACTAGACGGGTAACCGAAGCACATCCACAGTGTTCTGTACTGTGGGAAGTCCACTAGGAGCTCTGTAAGCAAAAAACTTGTTGAAAAAACAAAAGGGAAATGCCAGCTAAATAAAAATTTAATAGAGTTATTTACAGCAGAATTTTCTCTGTCTTTAACACGAAGAAGCAAGTGTACATACAAGATAGGTCTATAGCTTGCATAATTAATAGATCATTTGACTAGAGAGTACCTTTTTATAAAGCATGATTCAAGGCTACTCTTCTGTGGTGTATACCTTTGAAAACGATGGGACAGAACAGAAAACAGGCCAGTATGGAGCTGTTGATAGAGTTAATTAGGTTTGTTTGACTCATGCTGTGAAAAGCTCTTGGGCAGTACAGTTTGAGCTCTCCTGACTAGATGAGTGTAGGAGGAGAAAAAAGATTTCCTTGCTTTTATTTTCTCTCTGAATTAAACTAGTTTACTTTCTAAAAGTACGTATTCCTGAAGCAGTCAATATAAAGAGGTGTACAGGAAACCATATACCAGATATGAATGTGCCTTCATTTTAAATTTATCAGCTGTTAATATTTTCACATTTTACCATAATTAATATTTTATAGAGTTAATTATATCAGCAAGTATATATCTCAAGATCATCACCCAAATAAGAAACAATAAATGCTTCAGAGGGTGTGGAGAAAAGTGAATCCTTCTACACTGTTGATGGGAATGTAAACTGGTAAAACCACTATGGCAAAGAATATGGAGGTTCTTTAAAAATGAAAAGCAATGCTACCATATGATCCAACAATCCCATTTCTGGGAATATATCTGGAGAAAACCATAATTCAAAGGGATACAGGCTCCCCAGTGTTCACTGCAGTACTATATACAATAGCCAGGATATGGGAGCAACCTTAATGTTCATCAACATAGGAATGGATAAAGAAGATGTGGTACATATATACAATATAATATTACTCAGCCATAAAACAGAATGAAGTAATACTATTTACAGCAACATGAATGGACCCAGAGACTGTCATACTGAGTGAAGTAAGTCAGAGAGAGAAAGGGAAATACGATATTGCTTTTATGTGGAATCTAAAAAAGGGGTACAAATGAACTCATTTACAAAACAGAGATAGAGTTACAGGTGTAAAAAACCAACTTAAGGTTACCAGGGATAAGGAGGGGAGGGATAAATTGGAGGTTGGATTAACATATACATGCTACTATATGTAGTTAATTAATAAGGACCTACTATAATATATAGCACAAGAAACTCTACTCAGTATTCTGTAATGGCTTATATGGGAAAAGAATCTAAAAAAAAAAGTTGGATACATATGTGTGTATGGCTGATTGACTTTGTCATACACTTGAAAGTAATACAAAATATGAATCAACTATACTCCAATAAAATTAAAAAAAATAAAATAAAATAAAAATAAGGAAGCCTGAAGAACAATTTTAATACAAACAAAAATCAAGTTGCAGAGTGTATTCTGTAGTACCATATGTGAAGTTTCAACACCTTCAAAAATTATTAAACAATGTCTCGTGGATTCACAAATATTAAGCTAAAATACAGAAGTATTCATGAAAATTATACACACTGAGTTTTAGATTGCAAATTTCTTTAGAAATAATGGGATGGAGGTGTTTTCCATTGTGTCTAAAATATGTAATTCCTCAATGAAAACAAAAAAGTATATGAAACCTGTAAGAAATAATACATATTTATAAAGGTGGGTGATGACTTTCTTAGGTCCATTTCCCGGGCACTAGAATTTGAGACTATGATTTGTGGACATTCAAGAGGAACTTCTTAAAGAAAATGAGGAAAAATGAATTGGACAGAGGGAAAAGTGACCAGAAGAGGGGTATGTACCGTCTGATCCTTCAGGGAAGTCTGAAGCTGGGATGACTGAAGCTGGGGTGACTCTTCAGAGACTTCCCAAATTGAGGCAAGTACCTGACTATCTATAAACTGCAAAAGTAGGTAGGTTTTCAGCTGACCCTGAGAAGAGGTGAAAGTATGGGCAAGACAGTTCTCTTTAGCCGAGAGCATTTCAGCACACAGTGCTAGCTTTCAGCTGTGGGGGGAAGCGGGCCATGCTTTGGTCTGCAAGGCAAATCTGCTATTCACCAGCCACAGTTTCCACTACAATGATGTGCCTTGTGTCATTTTATTATCTACTTGCATATTTGAAATACTTCACACTTTTTCAAACTTCAGCATTTAAAAAAGAAAAAAAACCACCTTCCCACCTCAAGTTAACAGTATTCCCAAAGTATTCCCCCAACACACAGACACATGCACACACCACAACATAAGCACTGGGTGTAACCAAGTCATATACTTACTATTTTGATGTTTTTCTGTTTTTGACAACTGGAGATTCTCTTCTCTCTCTCTCCCCACCTGTCATTGTTTGGAATGCCTTGTTATGTTATTTTTAAAAGTAAAGTTTGTTCAGCATATTTACCTTTATGTTATAGGAGAGCTTAGTTGGCCTTCTTGCTGGAACATGGCTGTTTTCCTGACAGTGTCAATTCTGAAGTGATTCTAAAAGAATCAAATCAAGATAATTCCATTATTGGAATATACCACTCTCCCTTAATCATCCAAATTTCCCTCCCTTCACCCCAGTAAAAAATGTTTAGTTTCATATAAAATTGTGTCTTTTAATTTTGCCTTATTGTTTTCAGTCAGTATCATAAAGTCCACTAAGGTTCTTACACTCACTAAATCAGGATCCACCAACTATGATTCAAGAGACACAACAGAACCATGCCTCTTTCTGTTACACAGAAATGATGCTCATTCATGTACATATCGTCTGTGGTAGCCCTGCCCTGCAGTTGCAGAATTGATAGCTATGACACAAACCATATGGCCCACAAAGCCTGAAATATTTACTATCTGGCCGTTGACAGAAAATGCCTGCCATCCCTGCTTTAAAGGCCTCAGCCGTTTCTGTATTTTGCTTTTAGAAAATTCATACAAGGTGAACACAGCAGTGGCCAGGGTTATCACATTTGGCCACTTGACCTTTCTTTACTGTTTTTCAAACAGAAACTAAAAAATGTATGAACGCCTGTTGTAGGCAATGCTTTCTTGTAGCTCTGCAAGAAAAATCTTAACTGCAAGAGGTCACTGTGAAGAAACCATTTCTTATTCTAAAATATGTCTCAACTATAAAGATAGAGTAAGGAGAAAACAGCGTTTAGATCTATTTTTGCAGTTTATAATCACAAATTAATGACTCAGGAAATAAACAGTAGTGGTTTATATTTGTACACATGCACGCACACACACACACACACACACAAAACCTGTATATTCAGAGAGTCAGTTCTGCAGTGGGTTGATAAGATGTCCAAGGTTCCCCAGGAGGAGAAAGTGGTCTGGGGCTCTCAAGGAGAAAAGGACAAACATTCTTCTCTACATTGCTTTGTCTTCAGTTCAGTCGCTCAGTCGTGTCTGACTCTTTGCAACTCCATGAATCGCAGCACACCAGGCCTCCCTGTTCATCACCAACTCCCGGAGTTTACTCAAACCCATGTCCATCAAGTCAGTGATGCCATCCAACCATCTCATCCTCTGTCATCCCCTTCTCCTCCTGCCCCCAATCCCTCCCAGCATCAGGGTCTTTTCCAATGAGTCAGTTCTTGGCATCAGGTGGCCAAAGTATCGGAGTTTCAGCTTCAGCATCAATCCTTCCAAAGAATACCCAGGACTGATCTCCTTTAGGATGGACTGGTTGGATCTCCTTGCAGTCCAAGGGACTCTCAAGAGTCTTCTCCAACACCATAGTTCAAAAGCATCAATTCTTCGGCACTCAGCTTTCTTCACAGTCCAACTCTCACATCCATACATGACCACTGGAAAAACCATAGCCTTGACTAGATAGACCTTTGTTGGCAAAGTAATGTCCCTGCTTTTTAATATGCTATCTAGGTTGGTCATAACTTTCCTTCCAAGGAATAAGCGTCTTTTAATTTCATGACTGCAATCACCATCTGCAGTGATTTTGGAGCCCAGAAAAATAAAGTCTGACACTGTTTCCACTGTCTCCCCATCTATTTCCCATGAGGTGATGGGACCAGATGCCATGATCTTAGTTTTCTGAATGTTAAGCTTTAAGCCAACTTTTTCACTATCCTCTTTCACTTTCATCAAGAGGCTTTTTAGTTCCTCTTCACTTTCTGCCATTAGGGTGGTGTCATTTGCGTATCTGAGGTTATTGATATTTCTCCCGGCAATCTTGATTCTAGCTCGTGCTTCATCCAACCCAGTGTTTCTCATGATGTACTCTGCATATAAGTTAAATAAGCAGGGTGACAATATACAGCCTTGATGTACTCCTTTTCCTATTTGGAACTAGTCTGTTGTTCCATGTCCAGTTCTAACTGTTGCTTCCTGACCTGCATACAGGTTTCTCAAGAGGCAGGTCAGGTGGTCTGGTATTCCCATCTCTTTCAGGATTTTCCACAGTTTATTGTGATCCACACAGTCGAAGGCTTTGGCATAGTCAATAAAGCAGAAGTAGATGCTTTTCTGGAACTCTCTTGCTTTTTTTGATGATCCAGTGGATGTTGGCAATTTGATCTTTGGTTCCTCTGCCTTTTCTAAAACCAGCTTGAACATCTGGTAGTTCACAGTTCACGTATTGCTGAAGCCTGGCTTGGAGAATTTTGAGCATTACTTTACTAGTGTGTGAGATGAGTGCAATTGTGCAGTAGTTTGAGCATTCTTTGGCATTGCCTTTCTTTGGGATTGGAATGAAAACGGACCTTTTCCAGTCCTGTGGCCACTGCTGAGTTTTCCAAATTTGCTGGCATATTGAGTGCAGCACTTTCACAGCATCATCTTTCAGGATGTGAAATAGCTCAACTGGAATTCCATCACATCCACTAGCTTTGTTCGTAGTGATGCTTTCTAAGGCCCACTTGACTTCACATTCCAGGATGTCTGGCTCTAGGTGAGTGATCACACCATTGTGATTATGTGGGTCATGAAGATCTTTTTTGTACAGTTCTTCTGTGTATTCTTACCACTTCTTCTTAATATCTTCTGCTTCTCTTAGGTCCCTACCATTTCTGTCCTTTATCAATCCCATCTTTGCATGAAATGTTCCCTTGGTATCTCTAATTTTCTTAGTCAATATAACAATGTACCTTGCTCAAGGGCATGTTTCTCCTTAACAAGAACCTTCTAACTAACCTGTCATCTTAAAATGTATATTATGGGAGTGGGTCTGGTAAGATCTTTCTATTATTCATTCTAATCTTGTTATCTTAAAATATAAATTATGGGAGTGGGTCTAGTGAGATCTTTACAACCTTGAGACATTTTTTTGACTTATTGTAATAACTAATTTAAAAAGTATATAACTCCCTTGCTAACACTAGCAAGGCGGGCACTCTCCGTCCCCCTTCTGAAGTCTGTGTCAGAAGCTTTCTCTGTCCCTGTTCTTACTTTAATAAAACTCTGCTGCACAATAGCGCTTGAGTGATCAAGGCTGGTCCTTGGTCCTGAAGCTAAATTTCCTTCTTCAGAGATCATGAAACTGACATCATTCACCATAAGCTATCAATATGACACTACTTCTTTATGTGAATTGGCCATTCGCCTTCTGTAAGGACCGAACCCATTGGGTTGTCACCCAGGAGCATGTTGTCTGATGGCGATATACATTTGTCTCTTACAGTCGGACACCACTGAGAGACGAACACTTTCACTGGGTCTTTTATTAATAATCTTAGAATTTCATTTTAAAATGTAGCTCAAGAAATATCAGCACACAACATCAGAATAAGGTAAGCAACTTTTAAAGATATATAGATAGATATATAAATATAGATATGGATAACAGAATAGGATGCATATATATATACATACATATATATATATATATATGCATTCTTCTGAATCTTACTAGTGCATTTTTCTCCTTTCTTATTTATGTGGACACTTAGTTTTTATTTACATAATTATTCTGAATGAAGGAATACCCATCCAGATCATGTTTGTCCATAAACTGGGTAGACTCATTTCCTTTATTGTTTTTTTTCTTTTCAGTACTGCTTGATTTCTGATAGCATCCTTTGATCAGACCTTAAGCTCAACAGCTGGCTGATATATTAATAAATTTACATGGTGAGTTCTGAGGTCCAGGGATCATGTGCTGAAAGAGCAGGACATGTGGGGAGCAGAGCTAGGCATAAGCCGTTACTGCTTTTCTTGTTTAAAAGGTCTGAGCTGAGATCATTTCTCTTACATGTCTTTTTTGCTTGACTAGGAATACAGCATCTCTTCTGGTCAATTGCTGCCATAACTTGAGAGAAAATTCCCATCCAAAGAGTGCTTCCCATGGCTGAAAATGCATGTAGTAGGAAACAGGGGCTGCCCCAAAATAAGGACTCACGGACACGACTAAAGCGACTTAGCAGCAGCAGCAGCAGTGTTATCTATCAGCAGTGTCAAGGCGGGTTTCAGTGCTATTCTTTCCACCTGCCCTCTCCATTAGCCCTTGGCCCTCTAGATTAAATGCCACATCAAGATTTTTTGGTATATAATAAAATGTTTGAAGTCTTGACATGTATAATACATCCACTGACAATGTAAAAAAATATTTTTTAATCTATAGGTGGATTTTAAATGGGGAAGGGTAGGGAAGCATATGCTTAGATATTTTATTTATATTTTTATCCTATAATATAGATTTTAATTCAGAGATTTCCTCCTATATCTGCCATATAAGCCCAGTAATTTTCAAAGTATAATTTCAATGGAAACACAAAATTAAGCTATCTCAATTTACAGTTTGCTACAGGAAACACAATAAGGAGAGAGAGAAGGAAAGAAAGAAAGAAAGAAATTAGCCTTTTAGAGCCTTTTTCTAATTTCAAATGTAATATACAGTGACCTCTTTTTGATAACACATTTACATGACAATGCTTTGAATGAGAGGCTGTGAGAAATACCTAGAACATATATTCTCATATGATTCAGCAGTACTCCTAGTCATTTTAACAAGTCACATTTTAATTTGTGCTTTCTTAATTTCTTGGTGTGACAACTCATTTGTGCTCTTTTTATTTATTTTATTAAATTATGAATAAAGTATTTATGATATAATTTTATCTTTCATGATCTCAATATTCAGATGTTCTCACTCAGTCTTTAATTTTCATTTCGTGAATCAAGGTAATACAGCTGAATATTTACTTATGAATGTAAAATACTCACATGCAACCATACTAACACTTATTAACAAACAAAAATATTAAGATCCACCAAATATACATTGGAAAATTAAATGAATACATCTTTCTGGTTTTCAGGTAAATTTTAAAAGTGATAATATTGCTAATTATTATCAAAATTCAAATTCTACTCCTTAGGTATTTTCTACAAGATGGCACCATACTAGATGTTTTGCATATATTTTTAGGTTATCTTTAATAACTTATTTTATTACATTATGCTCTTTTCCCCCATTTTCAGATGCAATAATCAAGAGTTAGCTTATATCTCTCATCCAAGGTAACTTACTGAAAAATGGCAGAATTAAGATTTCAATTATGGTCTGCTATACTCCAAATTCTAAACTCTGAACTACTACAGTACATGATTTTACTCAATTAAAGTCCTAAAGTATACCACTTTCATTGTAAAGATAGCAAGTGCCATTTATCAAATCCTCCAACAGAAAAATAACAATCAGACCTCCAGGGATTGGCAGCAAGTTCCTGCCTCAAAGTGGATAATTATATACCATTTGACAAACAGCTACTCTTTTGCTTCTGTACCCTGACAGAATGTCTAATCATGGACATCATTTGACCACATGGCCATAGCTATGTACTGTCAAACTCATGATGTCATAGGTTGAACTAGTACAAGAGCAATTCATTGTAATATGAAAGTGGTATGTTCAAATGTAAGTAAGGCAGCATCCTTGCATAAGCAGATAGCTCAGTTCTTCTCTCTCAGCTCATATCTATGACCACATTAGGGATTTTTTTTTTAACCAGATAATAGAGAAATAAAAAGGCCAAGCCTCAAACACCTGATTCTACACTTTGTGTAGAAAAGGAAGCAATCCAATATAACAATGCAAATGTACTAATGAGAAATGGCATATGATTGGCTGAATTTCCATGGGTCTAGGAGGAGACAGTTAGAAGACTGAGGACAGAAAGATCTGGGAAAGAGGCATATGAATGTTAGAAGTGGTCACTGTATTTGAAGATTTTGTATTATGTAACAATGTTAATCCAGAAACACACTCAATGAAATAAAGTACTGAATTACCAAATAGTCAAAGCAACTCTGCATTTTCCCATCAGTCTCCCTGTTGTCTGCCACCCCATTCCTCATACAGTGAGCTCATGAATGGATCAGGCATTAAGTCAGAGATAGAATATACACATGTATTCCCTCTCACTAAGGCTGATATAGCTACTGCTTCTGCCAAATGTTGAACCTGCCAAAACACAAACCAGCATTACACTCTGATTATTATCCAACAAGAAAACTTTTGGTGGCAAATTTATTACACTGGATTTCTCTTACCTTAAAATACAGCTAATCATCTTGACTGGAATCAGCATATATTCTAAGTTTGGCTTTTCCATTCTTGCCAACAGGACCCCAGCTAACATACTATGCAAAGGTATTCAGAATATCTGATATATCAACACAGAATCTTGCATAACACCACCACAGACCAAGGGACCACCATCATACCGAAGGAGATATAGTGGACACATGACCGTGGGTATCCTACTACAAACGATACTACCCCAGAACTGCTTCCTTGACCCAGCTGGGGTACCAGCTCAAAGACAGCAGCATGTGAAAAGTCCCCAATTAGTGGAACAGATGAATTAGCAACTAAGGGGACAGAAATAGGGGCACCCTTAATTACTATCACTCACAATAACCCGTGTAGGAAAATTGTATTTCCATTCTCTGTGATCTTAAGACCTTGAGTTTTGGGTTCCCAATGGCAGGAAAATGTCACCAGGAGACACAGACTTTCATTAAACTTTATTTTCTGGCTTACATCTATTCATTTTGAGTTTTTTGAGCCAAGAGACTAGAGGCAAAGAAAGGAGTCCAGGAGTAACTCACCCTGACCTGGGGATTATGGGGCCAGAGATAAGTAAATCTGGCATCCTGGTGATCCATTTGGGAGTCATTTGGCACTGTTACAGCTTCCCTGATGGCTCAGACGGTAAAGCGTCTGCCTGCAATGAGGGAGACACAGGTTCAATCCCTGGGTCAGGAAGATCCCCTGGAGAAGGAAATGGCAACCCACTCCAGTACTCTTGCCTGGAAAATTCCACAGATGGAGGAGCCTGGTGGGCTATAGTCCATAGGATTGCAAAGAGTCAGACATGACTGAGCAACTTCACTTTCACTTTGGCACTGTTATGAAGATGAGGTTCACCCCCATCAGATATGCCACCCAGGCCAACAGAAGAGGAATATACAAGGGGTTGTGAAAGAGAGAGAAAACAAGATGATGAGCATAATAGGTGGCTTCAGGGTCTACTAACTAATCTTCATCTTCTAAGTTACCCAAAGAAGAGAGGGCTTGAAGTCTGGAAGACTCTCAGATGAGGTGATCTTACTGTACAAGCCAAGTGAATGTGGGTGACAAATGATGTGGACTGTAGCACGTGTCATGCTCTACCCAAGGCTCCCCTTTACTGAAGGGGACACTCATTGCTTTGGCCTTTGGGATCACTGCTTGCTATGGCTCACGGCCACATCTCTCTCTGGTTATTACCTTAGAGAGCTATGCACCCAGGGAGGCACCCAGGATTGTGCTGCTAGACTGGAGCTCCGAAAGCAAAACCCTGAAATAATTAATTCCATGATGGCTGATGTCAAGGTATCAACAGTTTAATAACCAGTTTGCAAAATTCTTGGATAACTAGCAGTTGGCTCATCACTCCACTGGCTCACAGGTTTGCCCTCCCCTCTGGGGGCGGCCTGCATTGAACAACAATAATGGTGTACTAGGACACATATGAAGGTCAAACCCACATTCAGAATGTTTTTAGTTCATTGCTTCAACAGTTTAACTTCTCCTTCTGCCCAAACTTGCTTTCCTCCTTCTTACAGACACTTTCATAGAAGAGCTCTAATAAACATCTTGAACATAATTTTTATCTCAGAGTCTATTTTCAGGGAACTAAGGTCAGCAGAGTCACTGGGGGGGTGGGGGGAACAAACTTCATTCTCTTCCCTCATTAAAAATTTTTCCTAACAATAATATTTATATTTTAGGAAGCAAAAAGTGAATATTTTCCACAAGCTTAACATGCCATTAAAGAGTAGAACAGAAAGGATTAGAAAAGCAACAGACAGAAAGGGTAATCAAAGGTAATTCCAACATCCATGTTAGCAGTGCAAACATGCCATGTGTGTGTGGTGGAAACACTCACCATTTAAGATTTACAATGTTACCCTGACAAGATGACAATTTGCTCTCTATGTAGGTTTATATTAAAATATTTTAAAATATTTTTTGAGATACATTTTTGAAAATGTTAAGTATCATCACCTAAAATGGAATTTGTGATCTGGTCATCATGTTTATTGCACAACAATACGAGAACAAGTTTTGTAGAATCCTTATTCCAAAATTCTAAGGAAGTCAAACAAAAGTAAATAATTGCCCTGCATTTTTTCCCATCAACAAGAGTCTAATTCTTTCCATATTCTATGAAATGCAGGATTATTAATTCTTTTTGAAGCATTTGACTGGCAGATAAGGATGAAAATTGTCAGATGCCTGATGGCTAATCTCATGTTTCAGCTGCACATTCAGTTAAATGTGACATTAAATGATTTCTGAGGAAAATACATTTTCTACCCATCTGCTTTGAAGATACCTTCTAACTTCTCATTGTTTAAAAAATTTCCCAGGATGTTGTACTCAGAAAAAATAGAAATTTTTCCAACAGTCAGAGAAAATATTAATGCACATGAATAAAACTAAAAGTAAAACCTAAATTATTTGGTAGCTAAGTCCTTAATCTGCCCCTTCCCCAGAAATAGTCCTTACATATAATTCTAAAGGTACAGATGTATATTTTGATAAGATAACATTCTTTTGCTGAGCTTGGAAAATGGATTTTAGAATGCACCAACTTAAAGAGAAAGGAAGATATCTACAGAGAGCATAGGCAACCTAATTTTGAAATAATTCTGAAAATTTGACACACTTCATGATGTTCATCTGAACATCTGAGATCCTGCCCTGTTAACGATTAGGTGTTAACACCTAAAATTTTATTAAGTAGAGTATAAGAAAAAAGGAAAATACCAATTGATACTGCATAATGTTGCAGACCCTATATTATACCCATTACAAACATTATTTCATTATTCTTCACCCACATCACTGTGGGCTATTTTATCTCTATTTGATGGACTGGGAAAATAAATGCCAGTTAATTGGCCAGAGTTAGACAGTTGTATCTTTTCCACTGTTTCTGATACTTAAACACGAGCAGGATTCAGGCACCAGTTCCCTGACCACATGCCTTCCCTACCTTCTACCTTTACTTTCTAAGTGACCTCCTCAAAACAATGGCTTTAAATAGCACTGTCTTAGTTGTCAATTGCTATGTAACAAATTACTCCAAATTCAGTAGTTTGAAAAAACAGATATTTATTATCTCACATGGCTTCTGAGGATGAAGTATTCATCAGTGGCTTAGGTGGATGGTTCTGATTTAAGGTCTCTCCTGCAGTTAGAATCTAGCTGTCAGCTATGGTAAAGGTTATCTGAAGCCTGGAATCAAGTTGGAGGATCTGCTTCCAAGATTGATTTCTCATGTGGTTATTGGAAAGAGGTCTCAGTTTCTTCCTGGGTGGTGGAAGAAGACCTCTGTTCTTCTTGATAAGGGCCACTCTGCAGTGCTACCTGATAACATGACACTGGACTTCCCCAGAGCAGTACTCCAAGAGAACTAGGCAAAACCACAATGCCATATAACATGGCCTTGGAAATAACATACCAAGACTTTGTCATTTCCTGTTGTTCACACAGACTAACCTCAGTATAGAGGGTGAGAGGTCTAAACAAGGGTGTGGATACCAGGAGGCAAGATGCTGCCCAGTGTAAATGAAGCTTTTCTAATTTAATTCCTTAAGTATCTCTCTCCTCAAGTGCAATTGCTCTCTAAATCTGAAGGTCTGTGAAACTAAAGAGATAAGTCATGTGCCCTACATACTGGACAGACATACTAAACGCCTCTCTGAAATAAGCTCTTCTCTACTTGGGTTTATCCTAAGCCAGGTGAGGAAAAATGCTCTTCAGTTTCTTGGAATCTCGGTTGTTTGATCAGGAGGACCTATGAACCATACAATTACTGTCTTTAGACGACCTGATGTCTGACCAGAATGACACTCTGATGTACACTTTTGATTTTTCTGAGGTCCTAACAGAGGATTTTTATAGTCACACTTTATGCCTTATCTTTAGTCCATGTTTCCTAGCAGTGTCTTGGATTTGATCATTGTTTAGAAGCTATCTCTTATTTTAGCATCACTTTCACACAAGGAAACCTAAAAATTTTCAACACCATTAAGTCTCAACTCCTTCAGGTTTAACAATCCTTCTAGTTCCTGTCTCATATGTTACTTATAAGCAGTAAGATAAAAAAATAAATGGGCTCTCTAAAACTCTGGCTGGAAATCTCATTAGTGACACCATCCAATTCACTAGACACTTTTTCTACTTTCCTCATTAATGTAGGAAATGGTGTTGCTGAACATTCCATCACTACATAAAAGTATTGCCTTCACTACAGTTTCCAAAAAGATTTTCCTTACTTTCATCAATCATAGATTCCTCAAGGGCCAAATTTCCTCAGGGCTCTACAAGCTTTTATAAATGCCCTCATCCAGGCTTCTCAGATCCACTCACTGACTTATTCCAAAATCACTTCCACAATTTTAAGTTTTAGTTAATACTTACATATTCCCAGCACTAATCTGTATTAGTTAGCAATGGCTACATAAGAATTTACCTCCAAATCGTGTAGCTTGAAAACTACATATCTTATTTGGCATGTTTCCTGAGGATTTGGAAATCCAGGAGAAGCATAGCAAGGTGATTTCAGGCGGGCTCTCTAATGAGACTGTAGGAAAACTCTTAGCTGCAGCTGAGGTCATCTGAGAATTTGACTGGGGCTAAAGGACTTGCTCCCAGGATAGCTCTTTTATGTGGCAGAAGACTCTGTTCCTCACCACATGCACTTCTCCACAGGGCTGCCTGAATATCCTTACAACATGGTAGATGACTTCCCCCAAAGAAAGTGATCCAAGAGAGTAAGGAAGAAGCCATATGCCTTGTATAACTGTAATAATTAACATTATGAGTCAACATGGCTGGGCTATGGGGTCCAGATGGTAGGTCAAACATTATTCTGGATTTTTTTGTGAAAGTGTTTTTGGATGAGATTAACATCTAAAAATCGGTGCACTTTGATTCAGGTGGTTGATTAAAGGGACCATCTTCGACTCAGATGCAAACCCTCCCCTCCCATCACAGATCCTTTTCATGGAGAGGCAGTTTCTTTACCAGAAATCTCTAAATATCCAAAAGTGTCCTTAGCGGGTTGCCAGATGATAAACCAGAAACTCAGGGGCAGAAGAAATGCTGGGGGTGCTCATTACTCCCATATCTTATTAATTTTGGTATCCCCAGATCCTGGCACAAAGGATTCTCTCAGTAAATGTCTATTGAACAAATGATATCTCTTCTGCCAACTTCTTTTTAGATGGCAGGCCATGAACTATTTTTAAACTTAGCATCCTCTAATAGGACAGCGTACTTCCCTGGTAGCCCAGATGGTGAAGCATCTGTCTGCAATGCAGGAGACCTGGGTTCGATCCCTGGGTTGGGAAGATCCTCTGGAGGAGGGCATGGCAAGCCACTCCAGTATTCTTGCCTGGAGAATCGCCATGGACAGAGAAGTCTGGTGGGCTACAGTCCATGGGGTCGCATAGAATTGGACATGACTGAGTGACTAAGGACTGAGTGACAATAGGACAGGGAGTAACTGGAATCTTGTTTTAAGGAATAACTCACAGAACTGGAAAAGATCACTTTTCATTCCAATCCCAAAGAAGGGCAGTGAAAAAGAATGTACAAAGTACTATACAATTGCATTAATTTCACATGCTAGCAAGGGCATGCTCAAAATCCTCTAAGTTAGGCTTCAACAGTATGTGAACTGAGAACTTCCAGATATAAAAGTTGAATTTAGAAAAGGCAGAGGAACCAGACCAAATTGCCATCACTAGTTGGATCACAGAAAAAGCAAGAGAACTCCAGAAAAACATCTACTTCTGCTTCATTGACTACACTAAAGCCCTTTAAATCCACTATGTGGATCACAAAAAAGTGTGAAAAATTCTTCAAGAGATGGGAATACCAGACCACCTTACCTGTCTCCTGAACAACCTGTATGCAGGTCAAGAAGCAACACTTAGAACCAAACATGAAACAACAGACTGGTTCCAAATTGGGAAAGGAGTATGTTAAGGCTTTATATTGTCACCCTGCTTATTTAACTTCTAAGCAGAGTACATCATGTGAAATGCTGGGCTGGATGAAACACAAGCTGGAATCAAGATTGCTGGAAGAAATATCAACAACCTCAGATATGCAGATGATACCACCCTTATAGCAGAAGGCAAAGAGGAACTAAAGAACCTCTTGATGAAAGTGAAAGAGGAGAGTGAAAAAGCTGATTTGAAACAATAGAATTTTAGAACACAGCATAAATTTTTAAGGTTTAGCAATATTCTAAATAAGTCTACAGCTGTTCCATTTATTTGTGATAGGCATATTGGGTTAAAATGTAAAAATTTAAGAAAGGCTTCATAAATATATAATAAACTATTGATTCAGATTAAAAATAAATAAATAAATAAATAAAACTCAACATTCAGAAAACTAAGATCATGGAAGCTGGTCCCATCACTTCATGGCAAATAAACGGGGAAACAATGGAAACAGTGACAGACTTTATTTTCTTGGACTCCAAAATCACCAAGGATGGTGACTGCAGCCATAAAATTAAAAAGACCCTTGCTCCTTGGAAGAAAAATTATAACAAATCTAGACAGCATATTAAAAAGCTGACATTACTTTGCCAACAAAGGTCTGTCTAGTCAAAGCTATGGTTTTTCCAGTAGTCATGTATGGATGTGAAAGTTGGACCACAAAGGAGGCTGAGCGCCAAAGAATTGATGCTTTTGCAGTCCATGGGGTCACAAAGAGTCGGACATGACTGAGCGACTGAACAACAATGATCTCTTTAAATGCATGAGCCAATCCCTTAAATGAGTTATTCATCAATCAATCAATCCCTCCCTCCCCCTCCCTCCCTCCCTTCCTCCCTCCCTCATCTTCTGTTTCTCTTGAGAACTCTGACTAAAACAGTGATCTGATCTCAGAAGTGGCAAGCCATCCTTCATCCTTTTGCATATTCTATTAGTCACACAGACCTAGCCCGTTAAAGTCAGGGAGGGGACCTAACAAGATCATGAATATCAGGGGCCAGGAATCATCTGGGGCCACTTAAGAGACTGGCTGTGAATCCTATGGAAAGAGGAGTCTGGCGGGCTACAGTCCACAGAGTCTCAAAGAATCAGACATGACTGAAGTGACTGAGTGCAGCACAGGAGGATGGCTGTTACAGCTATCTATAATCTGATGATATTCAAATTTGTCTTTTCAGTGACAGTGTCTCCCTTGCATTATGGATTTGTAAACTGACTGGATATTCAACATCTATACTTAGGTGTAAATAAGCAATAAAAGTTAAACGCAACTCATGACTCACTGAGTATCACCACCACCTGACCTGTTCATTCATTAAGGTTCTCACTTACAGTTACTAGCACTATTGACTGTCTTGCTCCTCAGATCAAACTCTGGTTTCAACCTTGGTTCTTCTGTCTCACACTCTATATCAGATAGATGAGCCTGTCAACTCTAACTTTAAAAACATTCTGATATCAATATTTTTCACTTTTCATAACCTTCATAACTCTCTCATCCAAGCCACTATCATCACATGAAAATGCAATTATAGAAAAAGAAATACTTTCTCTTCTTTCTGCTACCATCAACAAGGACCTAAATTTGCCAGTACATTTTGAAATATTTTTAAGATTAAATAACATGTTCTCTATGACTACATACTTGAAATTCATAATGCCTGATGTATGCTTTTGGGGGAAGCACTGATTTTGATCTCTTAGCAAGAGTTTCTGAATATGGCCTCAGCATGTTCTGATGGGGCTTAAAATTTTTTACACAGACTTTTTTCTTTTGCTTGTTTTAGTCCCTCTTGAACTCTTTGTCAACCACTAGTTGGCATTTTGAATGGGAAGGTGTCACCATTTATCAAATTAAAATGCACATACAAACACATTTTAATGTGCAATGTACACTAAAAAGCATCCCTTGAAAATTATATGACCCAGCTTTACAATGTAATTCTAGCATTAAGACATTTTATCACAATAGAATTACCAATTCTAATTTGTTTATTTCTTTTTCCCCTATCAATTAGTCTTCTCCCAGACCAGCTAATACCTTTTTCCTTTATTAATGGTACAATGGAAAAATACTTACTAAGATGGGAGTGGTTTGAGCCTCCAAGTTTTCAATAAATACAGTAAATGGAGTAGAAAATGTTTCTTATGTCCCCACATCAAACTCCATATGGGGCATGGAGAAAGACCCTCCTAGGGGTCTTTATGAAACTGCAGCCCCTTAAGGACTGCTTTAGAGAAATGGATGTTCGTACTTTACTATGTAGACTAAACTTATTTAAGAAGGTAGAAAGCAGTGTCACAAAAAAGGTTGCCTTTCTTGAATTCATGGTATACATCTCCTTCTTGATGTCAGCATTTAGCTACATTTCCTTCTCTAAATGACTTAGGTTGTATTTAGTTATCTATACAGATATGTAAAAATTACTTCAAACCTCTGAATTTTAGTACAGCACTGACTGTCTCACTGTTTGTGGCCTAGGAGTCTGAGAGCAGCTTAGATAGATAGTCCTGGCTCAGAGTCTCCCATGGGGTCATGGTCAAGCTGTTAGCCAGGACTGCAGTCATGTGGAGCTCACTCAAGTGGTCTGGGCAGGCCACAGGTCCTCACTGGCTATTAGCTGAATACCCAAGTCCCTGACCATAGACATTTCTCCACAGGGCTCCTCGCAACGTGGCAGCTGGCTTCCCCAAGGCAGGTAAACCCAGAGAGAGTTCAAGGCATGAGCCAGTTATAATTTCTCAAGTGGTATATCATTAGTGTCCTGTATTTTATTCATTAGAAGTGAGCCATAAATGCAATTCACATTCAAATTGGGTATAGTGAAGCTCCACTTCCTAAGCAGAGGAAGCACCAAAAAATTTGTGTGAATTTACTTAAAATCACCCCAGCCAGATAATCATTTCCTGCAGGTCATTCCTGGCCCAGATCTGTTGTCAGTCCTGATGGACTCACCAAACCAAGCCCTTCTCCAGGGACTCATACCCTCTCCGGAGGAAGACAATCTACTGCTCTGGCTATGATATCAATATAAAACTTCATGCACATTTGTTTCATTTTGAAACAACAGCAAACTACAGAAGTAAAATGAAACGCCAGACTTATCTTGTAGCCATTTTCTAGTGGTCCTGAAAGTGAACACCAGAGTCAAATACTTTAGTTCCCATGCTGCCTCTGCCACTCAAGTTTTGTGCAACTTCAAAAACTGATTTAAACTTTACATTCCTCAAATTTCTCATCTGCAAAATGCAGGTGATAACAACGCCTACCCAGTAGGTCTGCTGAGATGATTAAGAAAGTTATTAGATGCAAAGTGCTTAGATTACTGCCTAGCTGATAGTAAATCTTTTGAAAGTATCATTATCTTAATTATCATTATTATTTTAATTGAAGTAGTATCTACCCACTAGTCCCAATCATGATATACTAAAAGGATATTCATTCCACAAACATAAGGACTTGTTAATAAACCAGAGACTGTTTCAGGCCCTGGTGGTTCAGTAGTGGAGAAAACAGACAAAAATCCTGCCTTTCGGGAGCTTCTATTTTTGTGAGTTTTGCTCAGTCACTCATAAGTTTCCTCTGTAGCTTTAGTAAAAATATGAAAAGGAGACAACAGCAACTGATAGGTCTGGAGAGCAAAACTGAAAATATAAAGAGGGTGCTGCTTGAAAAAGTGTGTCTTAATCATCAGAAGAGTATTCCACTACCCTGCTCTATGCATTTCCAAGAACAAAGTAGAGTAAGTCTTGGCCTTGCCAGTAACCTGCTGTGTCAATCCAAGCATATCACTTGTTTCTCAGGGTGTTTCCCATCTACAAAATGCAGTTGATGGGGTTCTACTGCATTCATGTTTTTTAAGTCTTTAAAAAAATGTCTTTAAAAAAAAGACCATAATACCTCTGAGATGCTTCAAAGATTCTGCAAGCATTTTACTGGAATTTTACCTAATTTATTTACCAATATTTTACTTTAAAACTTCAATAAAAACCTCATGTAATCAAATGGGCTATGTGTGTGTGGGCTGAGTCATTTCCGACTCTTGTGACCCCCTGGACTATAGTCCTCCAGGTTCCTCTATTCATGGAATTTTCTGGAGTGGGTTGCCATTTCCTACTCTAGGGGATCTTCCAGATCCAGGGATTGAACTCACATCTCTTGCATCTCCTGCACCGGCAGGTGGATTCTTTACAACTGAGCCACCTGAAAGTGAAGTGAAAGTGAAGTCACTTAGTCATGTCCGACTGTTTGTGACCCCATGGATTTAGCCCACCAGGCTCCTCCATCCATGGAATTTTCCAGGCAAGACTACTGGAGTGGGTTGCCATTTCCTTCTTCAGGGGATATTCCCAACCCAGGGATCGAACCCAAGTCTCCTGCATTGTAGGCAGACGCTTTACCGTGTGAGCCACCTGGGAACCCCCAAATCGACTTTACCAAGTATTAGTATGTTAGAGTCTACATGGATTAAGATTTTGCCCTAATAATGTATCTACTAAGAAAAAAGTCATGCAGAAGAACTTATAAAACAAACAGATACTAAGTTTTGCTTTGATCTGTTTTCTATATTGCAATTCTGTGTAAGAGGTGAATTGAATAGAGTATCATAAAGTGATTTTGAAATTCATTTGTCTATTAATGACTAAAATTCTGAGCCACTATTACTTGCCAGAATGGATCTTAAGCATTCCATGCATAATATTTCACTTAAATTTAAAAGTAATTCTATGATGTCATCATGCCTATCTTTCTATTAGAAAGTGAAGAAACTCAGGCTAGATAGAATAAGTAAGTTGCCTAATTTCGTATAACTTGCTGTGGCATAGTCAGAATTTTATTTGAGGTCTCAGCACATGTGCTTTTTTTTTTTTAACCACCACACTGCAGTTCTTTTCAGGATCTTTTATTAAGATAATCACCATATTTTCATTCCATTATATAAAAAATTAGCTCATATTTTAAAGGGTGAGTTTGATTGTAAAAGTTTCAATATAATGACTTCCCAAGAGACATGTCACATGTATTGCTGTACTTCCAGACAATGTAGTCATCTTTTTCTATTTCAGTCTACTAATCAGTTGCAAAACGACATCACTTCTATGTGTGTGATTGTTCTCCATCCACATGTTCACTATTGATGTCCTGTACCAACTCTAAAAGATAAAATCTGTACTCCTTGTATCCAGTCTCATTGCTTATCTGGGCATCCTTTAAATTCTGATCAAAATGACATTTCTAAAGCATACATAGACTCTTAAGTCTCTCACCTGTAGAAGGGACAAAGGAACCATTATTCCTTCTACATCTATATCCCCCGACCTTGCCTTCAAAGTTTTTCACAATCTAGTCCCAGTCTAGTTTTCTAGAACATTTTATCATTATATTAACAGTCCTTTCGCTTTAAACTCTGGTATTTCTTTAAAACCTATACACACAAATCCAAAATCACCATTTCATATTGCAGTGCCTGAAATACTATCTGAAATGGCATGAGCATCAAGGAATGCTTGTTGAAGAAAACTGTCCGTGAATATGTCCAGTAATTGTCAAAAACTATGTACCAGTTCTTATTTTAACGTTTAACACAGTAAACCAGAGTACAAAAACACATTAAGTTATAATTCTGCAATAAATCTGACTCAGTGGCCTCAAATTTTTTTAGAACTCTACTTCATTCACATGACATAACTGAATATAGTAAATCAAGAGAACTAAAGGAATTTGGTGAATATTCCTAAATCCAAGATTTAAATTATGAATTAATGACTAGAAATGAAAGAATTGGCTTCCAAAACTATAAATGTCACATTTCTTGTTTTCTCCAGCTTGATCAGCTTATGGTTAAGCAGCACAATTAATAGCTACTATTTTTGTAAAGTATATGAAAAGCAATATTTTGTCTATCTCTGTGGGTGGCATTAAGCTAGCAAAATATTCTATTTGGCATTATCCTGACACCAGTCAATGAAGCCATCAGGCAAATGAAACTGCTTTTGTGATAAGCAGTACAGTAATTGAAAATTGCCGTTTTTTTCTCTCCAGGAAAACCTGAAACTTTCATTTCAACATTTTTCATATCACCAGGAAGAAATGAATATTTATCAAAGGAAAAGGGCATAACTGGGGTGTCATTTTTCTCAGTGAATTATATACAATGAAGAAAGATAGTAAAACAATCACTCAAATTTAAACCTAAGTTTCTGCAGTGGTAGTGACTGTATAGGCATTGATTCAGATCTACAGGTAAAGGTCTCTACAATGATGTCAGAGAGAAACACCTTCTGAGACATTTGTGGGGTTTACTAAACTGAACGGGCAGCTCTCTTTCATTAGAATCCATCAGTTAGCATGTTAGATGAAAACAGCGATCCAGGCCTATGAACTGAACCAATTGTTGGAACCATCAACCAGTTTGGGAAAATCCTGGGCTACAAAACAGGATCAACTTTACCCCAAAGGTTAAAAGCAGATTTCTAGATGAAAATGGAAAACTGAGCATGTAAGTTTCACTGTGTTCTCTTCCCAAATCAAACTGGATCACAAAAAAAGTAAATGAAAAAAGAATAAATTCACATTGTGTCAAATTAAGGAGAGATTATCATTAGAAGACCAAAATAAATGTTGAAGAATCTCTAGATGATATAAATCAGACAATGTGATGAGCAAAGAAATCAACTAGGGATCAACTGATATTTAAGAAACACACAAAGAGAAGAACCACTGCTCTATTTAAAATGGATAACCAACAAGGACCTACTTACTGTTTAGCACAGGGAATTCTGCTCAATGTTACATGGCAGCCTGGATAGGAGTGCAGTTTAGGAGAGAATGGATACAGATATGTGTATGGCTGAATTCCTTTGCTGTTCACCTGAAACTATTATAGCTTTGTCAATCAGCTGTATTCCAATACAAAATAAAAAAAGAGGAGAACCAAAATGAATAAACCAAAATCTGACTCTGGAGAACATAAGAAATTCTGCTGAGAACCAATGCAATTTTAAGTAATTCTGCTTTGTATACTCAAAATTACACAGGTGTTAAATTAAAAAAACATAATAATATTATCCAAAAAAGTAATAATAAAAATAAAAAACTGCAGTCTGTGGAATTTTAAAAAATAGATCAAAATCCTGAAATCAATAAAAATCATATGTAATAATAGGTTGAAAATGATTTCAGATGAAATTAGTGATCTAACATATAAAGTCATGGAAATTTTCTCATTGTAGATAGAAAAGATATGAGGAAAGACAGGTCCAGAATCATCTGTTTGTAAACTAGCCTAAAATCCATACCCAACTCTTTTCTACTTTAACAGGCAATGTGCTTGAGATAAAATTTGTTGCTTTTTACTTTAAATTTCTAAGTAGTTTTATTTTTTTGAGTAGATGAGGTTGTCCTTTTCTATTCATTTATTCATGTTATATGATCAGATTATCTGTACATATGGCAACTTAGGCTTTCTATGTTGTTATTTTATGTTGATGATTATGTAAAGATTTATGACTGCCATACTCTTGGTGTGATTGATCAAAATAGAAATTTTAAATAAAGCTCTTATTTATCAACTGAACTAAAGGAAAAGGAATGCCAGGTGAATATCATTTCAATAAAAGGCTGAGGAGTTACACCAGTAACACCTTTACCTAACAGCACAAAGAGCCAGGCATAATAAACCTTCACATCATATACAAGCCCGAGGGGAGAAGAGAATTCTGAATACAATATGACAATCACCATCAGCTTTCCTCCCATTAATATTCAAATTCACATACCAAACCTATGGATAAGAAAAGTTTTAACTTGAATAGTAAAGCACTGGTTTGCTAAATGGTCAATATTGTATTGGTTTGACCAAACATTTCATTGGGTTTTTCCATATCCAATGAGCTTTCTGGCCAACCCATCATGTAGCACAATACTAACAAATATTTACAAATACAGTGCATGCAAAGTGAGGCATAAGTTCACAAAACAGCGTAACCCAGCTGTGTGGTTACATCTGTTTGTCTGCTAAATGGTTTTTTTTTTTTTTAAACTATTCTGTCTTTGGCTATGATTTTGTACTAAAAGCTGCAAAATGATAGCTAACATTTAGTGTCTATCTATTGGGTGCCAGACATACGGTTTGATGCATTTCTTACATTGCATCATTTTCAGATTTTCATTCTACCCTATAACATAATTATGATTTCTGTTTTAAGGATGAGAATCCTGAGACTTGATTTTATCTCCCTATCATATTTTATATCATGATTTGGAATAAGATCTGACACCAAAGTCTCACCTGGCCATTTTGCCCAAGGTATACAGAGGTAATAGCCAAAAATAAAATGCAACATAACCAATCAAGTATTTCAATGTTTTGAGTTCTGCTCACAGAATGCATTAATTTCAGTTGTTCTTAAGGGTTCACTTAGAGTCACGGGCCTTAATTTTTTTTCCAATTATCCATATGGGAAAACAAACAAACAAAATCTAGGTGGACTGCCTTTGTGAATTTAGGGAACATTATTATTTCCCTAAATATAAAACATAATTATTTTCAGAGCCATATCTATGTTTGATCTATCTAGATTTCCTCAGTTAAAAACCAGTAACTATCTTTGGTTTCGTTTTTCCAGGTGACTTTCTTTGAGATTATGTTTTAGTTATGTTGGCAACAAGCCCAGCGTTATCATATTGTTTATTTTACTTTGTTTGCTATTACACTGTCACTGCTAGGAAGACTTCACAACTTGGAATATGAATGCAACATCTGGTTCAGTTTTAATAACATTTCATGCTTCAAATGCTAATATGACTTTTTGTTCAACAAAAAATCTTAGATTGTCATTCTAATGAATGCTGATTTCCACAGTCCAGTTTATAAATGACATGTCATTGCCCTATTTTCTTTTTTTTGAGCTTGTAAAGCATGAATATATGTTGCAAGCATATTCCATACTGCTATTTTCATTTTGTCATAATGTTAACTAACCTGTCACTGGCCATGCCCTTCATTTGTCAGATTTCAGGGACTCTAGGCAATAGGTAAAGTATCTTTATATTTAGATCTTACATATTGAGATATATTAGTACAATTTATGTTATGGCATATGATTCATCTCTCATCCAGAAAATCAAAATCATATATCCTGATAAAAGTCATACTTGGAAAAACTTTTGATCACTCATGTACAATAAAAGCTTTTAGTCGTCCATAAAAGAAGTTTCAGAGATTAAAAAGAAGACACAAAATACACCTGTTGTGATGTTTAGTGGAGCCAGGGTTAAAGGCAGAGTTAGCATCCACAGATGCAATTCATCAAACCAGATATTTTCTCCTACAGGTAATGATGCCAGGACTCATTGAAACATTTTTTCACACACAACCAGAAGTTGAAGGTAATAGTTTAAAAAATAACATTCTCAAAAAATATTTCGTGTCTGTTATAGGCTATGTCCTATGAACAACTCAAAGATGTATAAGTGCAGGCATTTCCTCTAGGAGTTTCACTGAGTTGGGAAAAAGAAAACTGTATATTAAGAAAAATAAAAACTAAAGTCAAGATACAAGAGCTAACTAGTGAGATATTTGCAAGCACTGGGACATTTATAAAGCAGAGAAAACATGCATGACCAAGTATTCAGAAAGAAACTGAGAAATAAAAATTGAAGTTGCATTCTGCATGTTAAATTGATAGTCCAGGAATGGAGGAAGACAGTCTCCAAAATTAGATATTCCCCAGAAGTATTTGCTTTTGTTTCCCCTCTTATCTTTCAGCTTCCCTGAGAATTCTGTTTAAATAGTTTATAACTTGCAGCTCTTTGGCTATACTCCACTGTAACTACATTGGAGACTTGCTGTTTGTATGGTTATATGTGTGGGGAGGAATGTTCTATAACTGTAAACTCCATCTTTTAAGTGGGCTGGTTCCCTGGGCTGTGATTTAAATGTCTTTCCCCCTTTCCTTTCGGGTGCCTAGGAAGACTAGAGGGGATTAGAGTAGGGTAACCGCCCTTCACCCAGAGAGGTGAAGGTTCTGTGAAGGGTTTTCCCCGTCCCAGGTAGACCTTCATTGTGGGAATACTCTGGGTTTAATTCACAGTGACTACCCTCCCCTCACCTAATCAGATCCAGGAAAGGATCTTCTTCTCATCTACGCTGTGATAAGATTCCTGGCAGGAAAGCCCACAATCTTCTTCTAAGACTGCAAGTTTCATGAGTTTCTCTCACATTAGTTTACATTCAGCCGCCAGTAATTCATTAAAAGTAATTAAGTTTACCTAGAAGTTTGTGGTTTGAAAGTTATCATCTGGTGTCAAGTGCCTGAAACAGATCTGGATTGTGATTATTCATTTTTCTAAGACTTGTATGAATTATCATCTATAGTTTCAATAGGTAGAAACTCAAACTTCACCTAAGAGAATAAAAGGAAATAATGTTTTGGATGGAGTATGAGTCACTCTGAGGTTTGGATAAAGATATATCAAATGCCAATTACTTGCCCACCATCCAGAAAAACAGCCCCTTATTAGAAAGTCCAGAACTCTGCTCACTCATGCTCCTGATATGAGATTGTAGAATGAAGTTTTGGTTCAGTTGGTCTTCTGTTGTATTGGATTAGGGCTGTTACTCTCAAATGGGTGGTCCTCTTGTAATTGTCACCTAGACACTGCAGAGGTTCTTAAGCACAGCCTTACTCTCAGGAAAGGGGCCCTTCTCTGCTCCCCTCTTCTTCATATTTCCATCACCTGAGAAGGAAATGGCAACCCACTCCATTATGCTTGCCTGGGAAATCCCATGGACAGAGGAGCCTGGCAGGCTACAGTCTATGGGGTCTCAAGAGTCAGACACAACTTAGCAACTAAACCACCACCACACAAATAAGGACGGTATCTCCTGGCCCATGCACTCTTCTCTCCAATTTCTAGTTCTCAAACACATTTGAGCTGGGGAATGGAAGTTGTCTGAAGCACTTCTAAGTTTCAGGTTTACGGAGAGGGCTCTAATAGCAATATTTCAAGAATGCATTTTGTTGAGAATAGGGGTTTCATCTTCCTTACTTTAGGATCCTTCTATCAAGGTTAAGGTCATTGTTCTTGGGTAAAAGAAAATCAATCAGTTGATCACTATGGGTGAAATAATTTATGATAAAAGACCTCTGGCATCAGAGCTCATAATAATCCAGTCACACTAGTACAGATTTTTGCTGGAGTGTCACCCCCTGATTGTGTCAGCCATGACATATGCTATACATTGAACTGTTTCCCCCTCAGTCCTTTTTAACCTATAATTATGTTGCCAAGAGCAATTTCTTCCCAGCAATAAATTTACATCATGAAACAAGGTACACTTGAGAGCACCGTTCATAAAGCTTCTCCTCCTGACTGATGCGATGAACCAAATATTTAACCTGCAAGTGACAGGGAGTATGCATTTAATTATAACTGCCCTGGTGTGCATTGCTAATTAATAACCAGATGAGTCCTCATTTGCACACAAGGCCCCAGATCAGAGATCTTATAAGGCAAAATACATTTCTCTAAAAATAAAGCTTCCTCTTGATCTCAATGGCAAAACAGAAAAATCTTATTGTTATACCATGTTGCCCAAGATATTTTTATACATTTTCATCTAAATTAACATCACACATCTCGACAATATTCTAAGATATGTATTACCATCCCCATTTTACAGATGTGAAGAATACAGATGAGATAGAGTGTAGCAAATATATAAAAGTTAAGATAATCAGCAAGTTTGCCAAAACATGCACATCTAGGGCATTACTGAGAAACATCTACATGATGAATTCTTTTTCAAACACATATTGTAGGGAACAAAATAATTTGCTCTCACGTCCCCCATCTTCATGCTCAGCAATACACTGGTTTCTATTTCATAAGAAAAGCAAAGTCATAAGAATTTCCTCAAGTTTCCACTTCTATATCTATACATCCACAGGGCTCCGTGCTCACAAACTTGATTTCCATTCCTGCTATTGTCAATGATTTACAGTTTTCTCCATCTGCACACTATATACCATTCCTTGCAGGTTTTATCCTTTCTTCAACATCACCATGTATTTCTCCTCTACTCTCTCTTTTCTGTCAGAAACATATAGGCATGGGAATATTTTCTCTCTTTTTTTTTTTTAAGTCAAACACTATCTTGGGCACCTTTCTCTTTAGCTATTAATCCTTCCCTACTTTCTCCCCTCTCCCTGAGTGTGAAACAGTCAGAAATTGTTGCCTATCTGTGTTTTCTTAAATTCTTCTCCTCCCTTTCTAAACTCTGCTGTAGTTGGGTTTTTTATAACTATATGTCATCTGAAACTATTTTGATCCAGGTGACCAACAATTTCCACTTTGTTATACTATAATCAATTTTCTCAGTCCTCATCATGCTTGACTTATCAGTATCATTTGACACAGTGCATGACTTCCTCTGCTTTCAAACACTTTCTTCATTTGGATTTCAATTTGTCACCTCCCTTCCCAAACTTTTCTAGTTTGCTTTCTGCCTCACTGGTCACTCCTTCCCAGTCTCCTCATTTCCTTCCTTCTGTTGCAACTTATAAATGTTGGCATGATCCATAGTTTCAACTGGAAATTTTTCTTTCTGTGTATTCTTTCTGAACTGATTTCATCTACTCTCATTTTTATGGTAATGATTTCAAACGTTATAGCAACATCTCAAAGTAATCCTGAGAACCCTAGATTCCTATTCAAAACCTACAGCATATCTACTAAGATGTCTCACAGACATCTCAAATTAAGTAGATGAAAGACTGGAATTCTGACCTCTGCCCAAAGCCAGATCTCTTTTATCTCTCACCATTTCACATACTGGCAACTCCATCCTTTTACTTGCTCAGGAAAACATAACTTTAGATTTAACCTTAATCCTTTATCTCAGACCATGGGGTCACAAAGAGTTGGACATGACTTAGCAAATGAACAACAATAACAATTTATCTCAGAACTTAAATCCAATCTATTGATAAATTCTGTGGTCTTACCTTCAAAACATAAATTCTAAATATTTTCATCAACCACCTCCTTCAAATGATCCTTTTGTAATTAGGATGCTGGCCGATTCTACTCCATTAATTTATACAATAAAATCCACAATTCTGAATATTTCAGAAATTATGGAGAAATAAAATGTAAAATTTGAAAATCTTTAGAATTTAGTAAAATTGAAACAACTTTATATCTTGATTTTACTTATAGGTGTACTTTATATATTAAATTTATCAAGACCTATATAGTCCCCTATAAAAGACAATCACTGTTCTATATTTCCCCCAGTACTCTAGAGTCAGCAGTATTGCCTCCCTACTTTTTGCTGTTGTTACCTAGAGTCTGTCCTGGTTTGTTATGAATACACTTTACATAAAATCTTAAAAATGATGTAAGTCATGAGATTATACTATTATCTTATCTCCTTAAAAAATATCTTAAAAGTGCTGCCAATTAATCTACAAAAGTATCTTTGATAATTCTTCAATGTTGCTCTTAGATTTGAAGTTCTGTTCAACATTTTGAGGGAACTGACAATTTCTCAGGCTTTAGTGACAGGCTAATCTTGTAAAAGTCAATACCTCTGCATACATCTCGGTAACAAAAAGTAATAAAATACTATTAAAAAGTCTTAATACTAATAAATAAAAAAGTAATGTAGCTCCTTCTACTAGTGATTAAGTTCCTTTCTTATGTCCTATAAAACTCTCACTTACTGCTTTGAAAAAGGGAAGTATGAAATTGTTGTTAGGCTTCCTATGATGGATGTTTGCTTTAATAATATCCAATTTATAAATTAATGCTGTATTTCTACACCTTTCTGAATACAACTTTTCATTTTGACTTAAGATCATATTAGTCCTGCTAGAAGACATTTCAAACAACAATTTAACTTTCCACATGTAGCATCAACAATGCACATAGCTCAACTGAATACAATGATAGCATGAATAACTATGTTCAAGTTGAACAGAAGCCAGCAGTGACAACTCTATCATAGCTACTTCTTGGCTAGAAACAATTATGAGATGCCCAGAGCAGTCAAGGGGAGTGACTTCTGACTTCAGCCTGCAGTGTGCTTTGAGAAATCCTCCTCCAGATAGATCATATGTTCTGCTGCACTCTCAAGTTGTGGGCACTGAGGCCGAGAATGGTAAAATTTGCCAACATAGGATCATACTACTGTAGCTTGGAGGTTTCCTGACAGAGTTCTCTCTCTTGGAGCCCAGAAAGGATTATTCAACTGCTTACTAAATGTCTTCACCTGAATACTTAAAATTACTTCCCAATCTCCATACCAAAAATTTCACTGCCCTCCCCATTCCTGGAGGGGATGGGGAGCAGCTGCCTATTCCAGACTCCAGAACAGGCACCAAACTCCACCCCCACTGTAACAAGAGTGTGCGAACAGCAGCCCAGCCATCTCTAGGAGACCTAAGAATAGATGCTAGGAGCTGTCCCACTGTCTCAGGAGTGCATGGATAACAGCTGCCCCTAGAAGACCAGTGAGCAAATGTGGAGCCTTTCCTGTGTTGTATTGGGAGTGTGCGGACCAAAGCTTCCTGTGACAGTGAAAGTGAAAGTTAAGTTGCTTAGTCGTATCCGACTCTTTGCGACCCCGTGGACTGTAGCCCACCAGGCTCCTCCGTCCATGGGATTCTCCAGACAAGAATACTGGAGTGGGTTGCCATTTCCTTCTCCAGGGGATCTTCCAGACCCAGGCATCGAACTCGGGCCTCCCGTATTGCAGGCAGACAATTTAACCTCGGAGCTACCAGGGAAGCCCAAGACCTGAAATCAGGCACCAAGCCCTGTCCCTGCCACCCTAGGAGCGTGCAAGAGTTGCTATGCCTACACATCTCATATCAAGTGGGTTACAGCCAGCACACAATGAGGGAAAAGGCAGCAAACATCCAAACTAAAAGCAGCCCCTCGATTCCAGAAAAGAAGGCAGAATAGAAAGACTGGAGCTCACCTCCTCTTGCAAAAACACCAAAATCACAACTAACTGTTGAACAACTATCGACAAAAAAAGACTGGACCCTACCAAATAAGATTTTACATCCAAAGACAAAGCCAAGGCCACAACAAAATGGTAGAATGAGCACTTTCACGACATAATCAAACCCCGTACTCGCCAGGTGGATTACACATAAACTAGAAAATAATTGCAATTCAAAAGTTCTCCATAAGAGTGAAAGTCCTGAGATCACTGATGATCACAGACACAAAAATCCTCAACAAAATACAAGCAATCGGAATCCAACAATACATTAAAAGGCTCACACACTGTAATCAAGTGGGATTTATCCCAGGGGTATAAGGATTTTACAGTATCTATAAATCAGTGTTACACACCACATCAACAAACTTAACAATGAAAACCGTATGATCATCTCCATAGAGGCAAAAAAACCTGACAAAATTCAATACCCATTTATGATTAAAAAAAAAAAAACACTTCTCCACAGAGTGGACAGGAACATTCTTTAACATAATAAAAGCCACATATGACAAACCTACGGCTAACATCATACTCAATGGTGAAAACCTAGAAGCATTTCCTCTAAGATCAGGAAGAAGACAAGGATGTCCACTCTTGCCTTTTTTATTCAATACCATTTTGAAAATCCAAGCTATGGCAATCAGAGAAGAAATAAAAGGAATCCAAATTGGAAAAGAAGTTAAATTATCACTGTTTGCAGAAGACGTGATACTATACATAGAAAACCCTAAAGATGCTGCCAGAAAACTACTAGAGCTCATCACTGAATTTGGTAAAGTTGCAGGATGCAAAATCAATACACAGAAATCTCTTGTATTCCTATGCACTAACAATGAAAGAACACAAAGAGAAATGAAGGAAACAATTCTATTCATCATGAATCGAAAATAATAAAATACCTAGAAATAAACCTACCTAAGAAGACAAAAGACCTGTACTCTAGAAACTACAAAACACTGACCAAAGAAATTGAAGCTGACACAAATAGATGGAGATATACCATGTCCTTGGATTAGAAGAATCAATGTTCTCAAAATGACCATACTACACAAGGCAGTCCGTAGATTCAATGTAACCCCTATCAAATTCCACTGACATTTTTCACAGAACTAGAACTATTTTTTTTTTAATTTGTATGAAAACACAAAAGACAAAAAATAGCCAAAGCAATCTTGAGAGAGAAAAATGGAGCTCCAGGAATCAGACTTCCTAACTTCAGATTATATTAAAAAGCCACTCTAATCAAAACAGTGTGGTACTTGTGCAAAAACAGAAATACAGATCAATGGAACAGGATAGAAAACCCAGAAATAAGCCCATGCACCTATAGTTAGTTAATCTACAGCAAAGGAGACAAGCATATACAATGTAGAAAAGACAGTCCCTTCAATAAATGGTGCTGGGAAAACTGGACAGCTACATTTAAAAGAATGAAATCAGAATATTCTCTAACACCATACACAAAAATAAACTCAGAATGGATCAAAGACCTAAACCTAAGACCAGATACTATAAAATTCTTAGAGGGAAACACAGGCAGAACACTCTCTGATGTAAATCTCAGCAATATCTTTTTGAATCAACCTCCTAGAATAATGAAAATAAAAACAAAAATAAACAAATGCACCTAATTAAACTTAAAAGCTTCTGCACAGCAAAGGAAACAATAAAAAAAGAGAGAAAAGGCAGCTCACATAATGGGAGAAAATATTTGCAAATGACGCAAATGACAGGGGATTAATCTATACAATATACAAACAGCTCATGCAGTTCTATGTCAAAAAACCAACAACCCAATCAAAAAATGAGCAAAGACCTAAATAGACATTTCTCCAAGAGATGTATAGATGGCCAAGCACATGAAAAGATGCTCAACCCTATTATCAGAGAAATTAAGTCAAAACTACAGTGAGGCATCACCTCACATGGCTCAGAATGGTCACAATCAAATAGTCTATAAACAATGCTGGAGAGAATATATAGAAAAGGGAACCCTCCTATCCTGTTTGTAGGGATGTAAATTGGTACAACTACTATGGACAACAGAATGGAGGTTCCTCAAAAAACTTAAACTAGAACTACCATACGATCTAGCAACCCCACATCTTGGCATTATCTGGGGATATTCAAAAAATATTCAATTCAAAAAATACGTGCAATTCAATTCACGTGCAATTCAAAAAATACGTGTACCCCAATGCTCATTGCAGCACTATTTTACAATAACCAGAAGATGGAAGAAACCTAAGTGTCTATCAACAGAGCAATGGATAAAAAAGATGTGGTACATATATACATTAGAATGTTGCTCAGCCATAAAAAGAATGAAATAATGCTATCTGCAGCAGCATGGATGACCTAGAAATTATCATATTAAGTGGAGTAAGTCAGAGAAAGACAAATATCATATGATACCACTCATATGTAGAAGCTAATTTTAAAAATGATACAAATGAACTTATTTACAAAACAGAATCAGACTTACAGATATCAAAAGGAAACTATGGTTACCAAAGGGGAGACACAGGGGAAAGGGATAAATCAGGAGCTTGGGATTAAAATACACATATGACTTTACATAAAAACCCTATATGCAAAACAGAAAAAGAGACACAGAAGTACAGAACAGACTTTTGAACTCTGTGGGAGAAGGTGAGGGTGGGATGTTTCAAAAGAACAGCATGTATACTATCTATGGTGAAACAGATCACCAGCCCAGGTGGGATGCATGAGACAAGTGCTCGGGCCTGGTGCACTGGGAAGACCCAGAGGAATCGGGTGGAGAGGGAGGTGGGAGGGGGGACGGGGATGGGGAATACGTGTAACTCTATGGCTGATTCATATCAATGTATGACAAAACCCACTGAAATGTTGTGAAGTAATTAGCCTCCAACTAATAGAAAAAAAAAAAATAGATAACCAACAACAGCCTGCTGTAAGCACAGGGAACTCTACTCAATATTTTGTGATAATCTATAATCAAAAATATGAAAAAAATGAATGTATATGTACAACTGAATCACTTTGCTGTATATCTGAAATTAACAATACTGTGAATCAACTATCCTCCAATAAAATTTTAAAAAATATTTAAATGATCTTAAGACATTTAAATTTCAAAATTTTTGATATGTGAACATTTTAATCTTAAACTCCATGAAATATGGTACTTTTTCCTTTTCATCTCTTTATTCACAGACAACAATTAATTTTACTGTTGTTTGATCACATTAATGACCAAATCTTAGATTCTAATACTGATGATTTTTATCTCATTATTGGAATTGTTAGATTAATAATGTTTATAATTTTGGTTCCTATATGGCAAAATGTATGTGGCATTATGTGACAAAGCATATGTTTATTTTTATTTCCTATTTATATATTTTTAATATATAATTTTGGGTATCTAACAACCCTACTATTTACATTTGGCTTTTCTTTATTTTTGGTATACTATTTGGCTTTCTAAATAGGATGAACATACAGTTTACTGTATTCTTTGAGTAAACATTTCCACAGATTTTAAACAAATTTCAAGCAAAGTATACGGAAATCACATAAAAAATAGTTTAATGCCATTTTAAGAAATGTAGGCTGGTTTACAGTTGATTTTTGAAGGTTCAAATTATTTTAACATACTGGTGATTATGGGCAGCAAAAGCAGAACTTGTGCACCGCTCTGCTAATCTATGTTTGTGTACTCATTTGCATCATCATGAAATTTTTAATGTTACTGTACTCTAAATGTGCGTATATAACAACATGCAAATTTCTACAATTATAACTTCCATTTGGATTGATATAAAAAGATTGTTTGGATACAATTATGAATTATATGTGTACCATACCTAATTCCAAAAATGTTTTTGCTTGAAAAGTTTCTTAATCAGATATGAGCTTTCTGTGTACCATAATACTATGCATCACCGAAATGTGTTTGTATCAACACACATAAAAACATCATCTTATCTTTAATGCAGGACTTTTTAACCTTCATTTGCAAGAGTATAAATAATAATGTCAGATATTTTAAATCTAACGGAATTGGATTCCAAACTTTCCTCTGATGCAGTATACTGAATGAAAACCATTATTGGAATCAATTTTACTAATTTTTGTTGTTGTTGTTGTTGTTGGAAGCAGCTACTAACAGTGCATCAACTGGGACCAGTAGTGCCAAGTTCCCACCCTACTTAATCAATTCTAAGCTCCATCCCAGTTTGCTGGCATATTTCTAAAAAACAATCACCCTTTGGGAAATATCCTTTATACCTGTCAATTAAAGCAGCACTGGAATTGAGCTGCAGGAGTTGCTTGTATATTTTTGAGATTAATCCTTTGTCTGTTGCTTCGTTTGCTATTATTCTCTCCCATTCTGAAGGCTGCCTTTTCACCTTACTTATAGTTTCCTTTGTAGTGCAAAAGCTTTTAAGTTTCATTAGGTCCCATTTGTTTAGTTTTGCTTTTATTTCCAATATTCTGGGAGGTGGGTCATAGAGGATCCTGCTGTGATTTATGCCGGAGAGCGTTTTGCCTATGTTCTCCTCTAGGAGTTTTATAGTTTCTGGTCTTACATTTAGATCTTTAATCCATTTTGAGTTTATTTTTGTGTATGGTGTTAGAAAGTGTTCTAGTTTCATTCTTTTACAAGTGGTTGACCAGTTTTCCCAGCACCACTTGTTAAAGAGGTTGTCTTTTTTCCATTGTACATTCTTGCCTCCTTTGTCACAGATAAGGTGTCCGTAGGTACATGGGTTTATCTCTGGGCCTTCTGTTTTGTTCCATTGATCTATATTTCTGTCTGTGCCAGTACCATACTGTCTTGATGACTGTGGCCTTGTAGTATTGCCTGAAGTCAAGCAGGTTGATTCCTCTGGTCCCATTCTTCTTTCTCAAGATTGTTTTGGCTATTCGAGGTTTTATGTATTTCCATACAAGTACAGTATACTAATGCATATATATGGAATTTTAAAAGATGGTAACAATAATCCTATATGCAAAACAGAAAAAGAGACACAGATGTACAGAACAGACTTTTAGACTCTGTGGGAGAAGGCGAGGGTGGGATGTTCTGAGAGAACAGCACTGAAACAAGTACACTATCAAGGGTGAAACAGATCACCAGCCCAGGCTGGATGCATGAGACAAGTGCTCAGGGCTGGTGCACTGGGAAGACCCAGAGGGATGGGATGGAGAGGGAGGTGGGAGGGGGGATCGGGATGGGGAACACATGTAAATCCATGGCTGATTCATGTCAATGTATGACAAAAACCACTACAATATTGTAAAGTAATTAGCCTCCAACCAATAAAAATAATGGGGGGAAAAAAGTAAAGCATCATTGGAGATAAACTAAATTGAGGTCCACTAGTCAATGGGGTGAGGGTAGGAGAGACGAGAGCAGGTGGTATCCAAGCAGTCTATTGGTCTACCCAGTTCCTCCCTAGTCATAATAGAGGACACCCATGTCTTAAGTTGATTCTATTAGGAATACATGAAATATTTTATCATTAAACATGTTATAGAGTACTGGCATGAGTGCTGTATATTATCATTTCAGGAAATACTTCTTTTCCTGGCCCACTGAGCATTTTTTTCTCTTCATATGGACATTAAATTTCATCAAAATTTTGTCAGAATATATGGCTATGATTGAGTGTTCTTTCTTGGATCTTGAGATATACTGCTTGTTAAAAAAAAAAAAAAGACAGCTGTAATTATTCCCCTCCCTGTGTGGACCCCTCTCTCAATCTAGCAATGTGTGTGTAAGCACAAGAAAAAGAGTTTGAACAAGCCTAAGCCAGGAGCTCCCCAAAACATGCAAGAAATCCCTAAGTTCAGCAGTGCTGCCCATCCTACCAACCATGGACCCACTGACCCCTGAGCAATACAATAATAGATGTATATTATTTTACACAACTAAGTTTGCTGTGGTTTTCTACAGTGAAATCTAAATAAATACAGAATCATTGACCATATATTGCTACAGATGTATATATGTTTCACAAAAAATTATCTAAAAATATACATAACAAATTGATGTCAGTAGCTACCCCAGGACAACAAATGGATGTTTTAGAGTCGTATATAGTCAAGTCTCTTAGCATCAGGTGTAATTTAGTTTTATAATGTAATGTTTATTTCTGACACCATGGTTTTATAAATAGCCTTAAGTTTCTTAACTGTGATGAATTACATTAATAGAATAACCAATGTCAAGCCATATGTGCATTCTCTGAATAAATCATATTTGCCTTATCTTTTAATATAATGCTTGACAATATTTGATATTTTATTGGGATTTAAGGTCTTGACATGAAAGAGCACTAATTTTGGGTTTTCTTATACCTTGCTTTCTTCATCCCATTTTGGATTTTAGTATTCCCAACTAGGAAATGTTGCACTTTCATCTATTTTATATCTGCTGACTATTCCTCCCTGGAGTATTTGTATTTCTTTTTGTTCTTATTTCTTTTTAAAGGATTGTCATAGATCCATTTTATTTGATTTTGAAAATTAGTAGGACTTATACCATCTATAAGTTTTATTCTATTTTTCTTTCAAGATAATCTGCATTTATATGAAGATGCGTTGTAATTTTGGATTCAGAGAGTAGGTGTTGAGTAGAAAGGCCTACAATTTGGGGCAGAATAAATTCCTTAAGATCTTAATGAACATATGAAGGTGCATGACCCAGAGAGAAGAGATCAGAATATTCTGTAATCTAAACAGATGGGGCTGTGTAGGAGCAATATTCTGGAGTGGTTCTTAACTCCGAGAAGAGACATAACATTAATAAAATGATCAGCATGTACTCATTAAATAAATATATGTCAAAGACCTAATATCTTCAAGTAGCCATGATAGCACCAATGGAAAAAAAATCCAAGATGCATAAGAAAATTTTCATTTTTCAAGGAATACATATATTTTAATAAGGAAATTAAAGTGACATTGTCACAAATTTTCTTCTAAACTTGCATTCTACTTAGACACAGATAAAATCAAGCATGGAATGTGTATAAACTACATTCTAATAGGAGTATTCATCTGAATCTATGTCCCAGCAGTTTGTCTCTGTTTAAATAACAAGATCTTAACATCTGGCACTGATATTTGGGAATGCTGTATGAACTTTGGACCCCTAAAAGTATATTCCTTCGAGGTTGATGGTGTCAGTAGTTCTCAAAAAAGACCTGTGTACGCTACTTCTCTTTGGGATCCTTTCACAAAAGGAGGGTGTTCCTAAACCTTCAAAGAGGTAAGATGCAGTAGCAAGAGGTAAATCTTCCAATCAGCAAGATCTGTGCCTGGAGGATAAGAATCAAGGTGGGATGCAGTGTGCCAAGCAGGAACAGAAGGCAGCTCATAACCAAAGCCATGACTTCTACTCGTGATTTTTAGGCTGGGTTTCACCACATCAGTGGGGTCAGCTGGTCTGATCCAGAGCCTGACCCCCAGCAGGCCTGGCTCAGGCTGCACCTGGGTTCCACGCACCCATCCCACGAGTCACTCAGGATTTGCTCCTCTGCAGCTGTCCATGCCCACTTCCTACCAGCAGAAGCTGCATCACCAGCACCTCAATGTGAAATGTGACTACACATCTCCAGAACATCAGCAGAGCTCCAGCCTGGTAAATACAAACACTGGAAGGGCCCACTGCTCACCTAAGAAGCAAAGAAAGGCCAGAGAGATATGAATTATATACAAAATAGTTCTCATAGGGGAAAAGAGCTAGTATTTATAGCTTAGGTGTTTTGTGTACATTATCTCTAAGAACCATTTACAGATGAAATCAACTGCACTCCAGAAAGGCTGAGTGACATGTTGGTTATTTGTCGAAAGAACACTGAATTAAACCAACGTCTATCTACTTTCTGATCTCTCTGATATCTTATCCTGCCAGGAATTGGAGAGTATTCACTTAGTCCTGAGTTTCCTTCCAAAATGAACTTTGTGGCCCAGCCAGGTTCCAGGCATGCAGAGACACACACGACGGGAAGATTCTTTGTGGACCACTGCAGATTTTCCCAACAGTTCTTTATGTCTAATTAAGTCAGCACCCAGTTACTTCCTGAACAACAGTTTTTGTGTTCATTGACAGAATTTTAAAGGCTTGAAACCAGTATAAAAAGCAACGTGTATATACCTGTATATAGATAAATACACATATACACATATACATGTGCTGTACTGTGCTGAGTCGCTCAGACGTGTCTCACTCTTTGTGACCCTGTGGACTTTAGCTCGCCAGGTTCCTCTGTCCATGAGGATTCTACAGGCAAGGATACAGGAGTGGGTTGCCATGCCCTCCTCCAGGGAATGTCCCCAACCCAGAGATAGACCCCAGGTCTCCTGCATTTCAGGCAGATTCTTTACCATCTGAGCCACCAGGGAAGCCCACATATACACGTGTGTGTGTGTGTGTGTGTGTGTGTATGTGTGTAAAATAGGAGTTTAGGATTAACATATGCACACTACTGTAAATACAATGGGTAAACAAGGACCTAAACAGGGAACTATACTCAATATCTTATAATACCCTATAATGGAAAAGGTTCTGATATACAACTGAGTTACTTTGCTATACACTTGAAACTAACAGAACATTGCAAATTAACTACACTTCAATTAAAAAATATTTGAAAAAAATGTTGAACCATCAAATAAAACTTACTATACTTTAAAACTTGCTATACTTTCCCTTTGTGGCTCAGCTGGTAAAGAATCTGCCTGCAATGCTGGAGACTTGGGTTCGATCCCCGGGTTGGGAAGATTCCCTGGAGAAGGGAAAGGCTACTGACTTCAGTATTCTGGCCTGGAGAATTCCACGGACTGTATAGTCCATGGGGTCGTAAAGAGTCCAACACGACTGAGGGACTTTCACACTATACTTTAAAAGGGGACTTATTAGGCCTCCAGAGGAAAAGACAAATGAATTACTGGTGTATTTAATAGTCTATGAAACTCAATGTACCCTGTATCCCTGGTCTCCATCTAAGCAGAGTCCCTCAGGGTGATTCTTACCCAAAATTCTCCAAGCTTTCTGTCCTGTGGACCTGTTAACATAGCTGGGATGGCATGTATCAGAACCAAGAGTGCACTCAGACTCAAGAGGAGTAGTGATGGCTCAGTTTTAAGGAGCAGTTTAAGGAGTCATTTGACACAAGAATGTCTACTGGGAGTGCTCTGACAAAGGATAGTGAATAACATGTCTCATCAGATCCTCTATCTTGGGGAATCTTGATTCCAAATGAGAGGGTGGAGGGAGATGGATGGGAGAGAGAGAAAAGAAGGAAAGCAGCAGAAACTAACAGAGCAGAGTTGGAGAGAAATAGAGTGACAAATAAGGTAACATTATCAGACATATAGGAACATCCTTTCAACAGTATGCTAAAATGAATACGTAGCTCAATAAAACCTGCTGTTAAATTCCTAGAATTTCTGTTGTTGTGATAGAATGCCAGCTATATATTTCTGAGTTCTTTCTGTGTGCTGGGCACAGTGCTATGCTTTGGCAGACATTATCAAATCTGACAAGTCTCTAGTTTTTGATGAGTGTCCATGGAGTTGCTCTGGTACCTGAAAGGTGATAAATACCACCTCCATTCCATTAAAACCTGACCTTGACATTATTGAGACTGATCTCTGTGCTTTCTGACTTCCTAGGGCATCCTGATAAGTCTCCATGATCTAAAACGAGCATATTTTCATTCTTAAAGCCTGAAATCTCCTAACATACTGGAAACTGACAACAAAAAACAAAAGTAAGCCAAAGCATATGATGCCGAATTGGTTATCATCACTGTTCCCTACATGAGTAATGAATCAGCTAAAATCTTCACTATCTCAAGAAATCACCATCTGTTCTTTAGTCTTTAACTGATGTAAGAGATGTTTCAGGAAATCTCCACTGGGAAACAATTTTGGTGTTCACAAAAACAGACTGGCAGATTAATGGGTCAGCCAAGCAGGTGGTACCAGGGTGACTCAGCATCCTGGACAGCTGCTATCCTACCTGGGCAAGGTGGCCATTCCGTCCACCCACAAATCACAAACCTTCAAGCTCCCCTCATACTCTCAATGCCTTTATATCAAATAGAGTTTCCTCTGGAGACAGAATCCAGGAGCTGGGAAATAACGTAGCAGAAGGCACTATATGTTCTTCAAATTCAACAGTTCAGAGAGAGGCAAGGGTGGAAAGAGGTTTTTTTTTTTTTTTTTTTTTTTTTTTTTGCTCAAACAAAACAAAATTTCAGCAATTAGCCAAGAATTCCAGATGGCAAGTCTACACTTCTTTTTAGTCATTTGGATAAAATTGAAAGGTCAGAGACTTGATTCTCATGAGTAGGAACATTTCATTTTTGCAGGAAATTTCAGTTCTTGAGGACAAGATCTATGCCATATTTATTTCATCTCATTTTGTGGCTCTACAGAATAGGTGGAGGACACATTCTGACTCCTTGTTGATCACTTAGGAATTTTAGAAAGCCTATGTTGAAAGCACTGTGATATCTTCACCAATTCTTGAAATAGATTTGACCCCAGGAAAAATTGTGATGTAAATAAAGCTGGATTTAAAGCAATTTATAGTCCTTGTTCTGCTGCCTTATTGCTAACATGTATAGGATTCTTAGCATGTGGACAGCATGGTTATTGCACGTTATTACTGTGAGCCCTCCTGTGAACATCTGTGAGTTCACGCCTACTGCATGACACTTCTTATTCTGGGGATAAGAGTGGGGCAAAAGAACAGATGCTGTTCCTCTTCTTGAAAAGGTCGCATTCTGGTGTGAGGACACATGTTAAATAATTGGCCCCAGGGATTTCCTAGTGGTCGGTGATTAAGATTCCATGCTTCCACTATGGGGGTGGGGTGGGGTGAGGGGTGCAGGTTTGCTCTCCAGTGGCAAAAGTTCCACATACCAAATGGTGCAGCCAAAAATAATAATTATAATTGATGTCAAAATGAGTGAATAATTCCAAACTAAGAAAAACCCTTTGAGGGAAAGAATTAAAGCTCAGGGAAGCACAGAACACATTGGGAATTGTCCTTTGGCACTGCGGTGGGGGCAGGGGAATTTGGGGGATGGGAAGGCAGAGGGTTAGGGAAGGTTAACCCAAGGAAATGAAGTTACACTTGAGTTTAAATAATGCAAGATAAATAGTAGGAAAACTAGGCAAATTGCATAAAACATTGTTCAAAGGAAAGGAAATAACACCTATAGAGGTCCCCTGAGAAAATAAGTGGGTAAAAAGAGGTCCAAGTGCCTAAACTCTGCAGAGTAATAGAACTATAATCTCCTTTCCTGCTTTGTCCTTTCAGAACATATGGCACTATTTACATATCACGTATATAATTATCTGTATGCTTTACTACCTGTTTCCCTTCACCTAATTGTAATTAAGATCTATGAGGAAGTGGATTTCTCTGCTTTATCCACTTCTACACTCAATTCCTGGATACAGTCTTTTCTGATATATTGTAGGTGCAATAAATATTTCTTGGCTGACTGTATGAGTAAGTGATTGGATAGTATACGCTGATGTAGAGCCCTTACAGTGACTTATAGGCCATGTTACAAACTTGTTTATTCCCTTAGAATGATGGGGTGCTGCTGAGGCTTATAATAGAGAGACAGTAGATAGATAGTCATTTCTACATTCATGGGTTTATGTAATTACTGAGCACATCTTTTAACACAGATATATTACTGGAGGTGGGGTTGGGTAGCATTCAAATCAAATAGCATTTTTCCCATCCCTGGATTTTTGAGGTACCAGGTATGCTGACAAGTCTGAAAAGGTAAAGTTATTCAAGTAGGGAAACTGTTGGAGTCACATGTGGAAAAGAGATGGGACTTTTAGACAGTGAGCCCAATAGGAATGAGAGGAACCCAGGAAATTAATGGACTTAAGACAAAGTATTAGCTTTGACTGTAGAACTAAATAAACAAGCTGATAGGCAAAAAGAGTATTCATTTCAAAGGGAAGCTAGAAATTTGAGATTCCAGAAAATGTCATCATGAATTTGTACTATACCCTCAAAGAGCAAGTAGGGCTAGTACAAACTAGTTGTGTTGACATTAGTGTACAAAAACATTTTAATATACTTATATGTTTTATATGTTGCTGACTGGAAGAAAGGGAAAGACTATGGCATTTCTTAAGCAACTACTATAGGCCAAGAACTCTATAAACATTACCTAATCTAATCTTCAGAGTACTGTGAGAGTAATGCACAATATTATACTCATTTCTGAAGAGGCCCTACAATAGATGAGAAAAGAAGAGAAGCAAAAGGCAAAAGAGAAAAGGAAAGCTATATCCATCTGAATGCAGAGTTCCAAAGAACAGCAATGAGAGATAACAAAGCCTTCCTAATTGAGCAATGCAAGGAAATAGAGAGAAAAATTAGAATGGGAAAGGCTAGAAATCTCGTCAAGAAAATTGGAGATACCAAGGGAATATTTCATGAAAACATTGCCACAATGAAGGACAGAAATGGCAAAGACCTAACAGAGGCAGAAGATATTAAGAAGAGATGGCAAGAATATATAGAAGAACCAGACAAAAAAGATTGTTATGACCCAGAATACCACAATGGTGTGATCACTCACCTAGAGCCAGACATCCTGGAATGTGAAGTCAAGTGGGCCTTAGGAAGCATCACTATGAACAAAGCTAGTGGAGGTGATGGAATTCCAGTTGAGCTATTTCAAATCCTAAAAGATGATGCTGTGAAAATGCTGCACTTAATATGCCAGCAAATTTGGAAAACTCAGCAGTGGCCACAGGGCTGGAAAAGTTTTCATTCCAATCCCAAAGAAAGGCAATCCCAAACAATGCTCAAACTACCACACAGTTGCACTCATTTCACATGGTAGCAAAGTAATGCTCAAAATTCTCCAAGCTAGGATTCAATAGTACATGAACTGAGGACCTCCAGATGTACACGCTGGATTTAGAAAAGGCAGAGGAACCAGAGGTCAAATTGCCAATATCTGTTGGATCATAGAAAAAAGAAGAGAATTCCAGATAAATATCTATTTCTGCTTCATAGACTATGCTAAAGCCTTTGACTGTGCATATCACAACAAACTGGAAAATTCTTCAAGAGATGGGAATACCAGACCACCTTACCTGTCTCCTGTGAAACTTGAATGCAGGTCAAGAAGCAACAGTTAGAATCAGACATGGAACAATGAACTTGTTCCAAATTGTGAAAGGAGTATGTTAAGGCTGTATGTTGTCATCCTGCTTATTTAACTTATATGCAGAGTACATCATGAGAAATGCTGGGCTGGATGAAGCACAAGCTGGAATCAAGATTGCAGAGAAAAATATCAATAACCTCAGATATGCAGATGACACCACCCTCATGGCAGAAAGCAAAGAGGATCTAAAAGCCTTTTGATGAAAGTGAAAGAAGAGAGTGAAAAAGTTGGCTTAAAACTTGACATTCAGAAAACTAAGATCATGGCATCTGGTCCCATCACTTCATGGCAAATAGGTGGGGAAACAATGGAGACAGTGACAGATTTTATTTTCTTGGGTTCCAAAATTACTGATATATGGTGACTGCAGCCATGAAATTAAAAGACCCTTGCTCTTTGGAAGAAAAGCTATAATAAACGTAGCAGCATATCAAAAAGCAGAAACATTACTTTGCCAACAAAGGTCCATTTAAAGTTTATTCAGTAGTCATGTATGGATGTGAGAATTGGACCATAAAGAAAGCTGAATGCTGAAGAATTGATGCTTTGGAACTGTGGTGCTGGAAAAGACTCTTGAGAGTCCCTAGGACTGCAAGGGGATCAAGCCAATCAATCCTAAAGGAAATCAACCCTGAATATTCTTTGGAAGGACTGATGCTGAAGCTCCAATACTTTGGCAACCTGATGCCAAGAGCGGATTCATTTGAAAGGACCCTGATGCTGGGAAAGATAGAAGGCAGGAGGAGAAGGGGATGACAGAGGATAAGATAATTGGGTGACATCACCCAACTTGATGGACATAAGTTTGAGTCAGCTCTGGGAGTTGGTGATGGACAGGGAAACCTAGCATGCTGTGGTCCATGGGGTCGCAAAGAGTTGTACACAACTAAGTGACTACACCAAACTGGTACTCATTTCTAGATGGGAAGACCAAGCCTGGGCAATGTTCCCAAGGTCTTATCTAGTAAGTGACTGAGTTGAAATTTACAGACTTATCTAGTTTATGAGAAACTAACCCAGTTCCTATCATACTTAGTGCCAGAAGGAAGAGAAGTAGAAGGAAGAAGGGGAAGAGAAAAGGAAAGAAGGAATAGAAAAGGAAGTGGAGGAAGACATAGACCAGTGGGGCCACATGTTAGTGAGGCTGAAAAATTCTGCCATTTGCTTGAAAGAACCTCTAAGCAGGATTCAGCATAAAGATAAGAAACAACAAATCAGTATATTTGTGTTAGATTTTCTGTCCAATACATAAAAATATAGACACTGATAACATTTTTGTTCCAGTAAATGACAACAAAACAAAAATCCTTTGAGCAGCAAGGAGAGATGACTACAGAAGAAACCTTCAATTTAAAGATGTCCTAAAAGGAGCTATCTGACTAACGTGTAAGTGATAAAGTACATGTTGCAATCCCTGCCTTTGCCTTGTGAGTTCAGACCTGGCTATAGCTCCAATATACCACACATTAAGGGTCAAGAGTCACATTCCAACATGTGTCAGGGAGGAGGACATTGGACAGTAAGTTGATCTCTTAAAATAAGTTCAGAACTAACAAATTCTGCACAGTGTGGGTGATGGTTTGGGTAGCTCTCATATACAGACATATTTGTGTATTTGAACTCTCAGATACAGACATGCTCTTCTCTTCATGAAAAAAAGCAGAAAAGTTTATGAGAATCCCTTTCACCATATGTGCCCACAGACAAGACATAAACCTTGACAGTGAAAATGGCCTGTTGTGTAGAACTGGGGCTTACATTTCCTAGTCTCCCAATCTCAGAAATTATCTGGGAGAACATAGCTAAGTATTTTAGAAGTGGGAGGGTTTTACAATTTGGCTTACCAGATCTAACAAAAAATACAATTAAATCTGAAATTTAGTTAAACACCTAATAATTATTAAACACTGATTACTTCATTTTCTTTAAATCTGAAATTCAAATTTATATAAAAATCTTAGACTTGTATATAAAAAAAAAAAATACTACAGAAGTTTATTTCTCACAGTTATGGAAGCTTCAAAGTCTGAGATTAAAGTTCCAGTCGCTGGTTTCTTGTGAGGGCTCTCTTTCTGGTCCACAGCCTTTTTTTTTTTTTTTGGTATCCTTATTTGGCCAAGAGCAGAGAGAAGAGAAGCAAGCTCTTTTCTGTCTCTTTATAAGGGCACTAATCCCATCATGATGGCTCCACCCTCAGGAACTAATTAACTTCAAAGAGCCTTATCTCCAAATACCATCACACTGGGAATTAGGTTTTAACATGTGAATTCTGGGAGGACACAAACAGTCCATAGCACTAGGCATCCTGATTTTCTCTGGCAACTCCATTTATAGTCCGTCTGAATTTGGAGCACAGGAGTGAAAATCCTCACAAGGATCAATCTAAGTGTGGATGGAAGATAGGACGGGATCCTCCCATTTGGTTCCAGCAAGTGGCAAAGCCCTGTGTGGTAGATTTTAGAGAAGAGATTAAGGGGGAAAGTGGGATACATATTGAGGAGTATAAGAGAAAGAGGGACTGCAGGCTGAATCTAGGTCTGACTGGTCAGATGGCACATCTAAGCTTGACTTATCAAGATTAAGAGGGCAGGCAGAGAATAAGAAAGGTATTTATGCCTGGTTTAGGGCATTTGGGAGACAGGAACTTTCTTGGAAAGCAACTGGAGAGACATGAACAAAGAAGATGGGAGTTTTGTTTTGTTTTGTTTTTAAATAGCTTGCTATTATACTTAGCCCTGAGGTGGCCTTGAAGTACATTGAGTTGGTTTTAACAAGAAGATCCAAATATAATTATAGAGTAATTTCCCATAGGTACACCAGGCTCTGAGTTTCCACCATCCCTAAGTGTGATGGGACTGGAGCTAACACTAGAATCACCCCATGTATTAATTATTCATCATGAAGCAGAAGTAAATTGAAATTAAATGCATTCACTTCATCTCCTTATTTTTAACTCAGGTATTAAACAACTCATGCCTGGTTTTTCATTCTGGAGTTTTCAGGTTAAAAGATATCTTCTGGTATCATCAAGGAAAGAAACCCATATTATCTGTACCTCATAACACCACTGAATCAAAAATTATTTTGCCAGACTGACTAAGTAGTAAGGGGTTACTTTTACCTAAAGCACTCACACAAAATGTTGTCCTCTCTGATGTGTCTTTTGTGTTATTTCCTGCTTCCCTACTTGTTCAGTGGGGCCCAGGCAGAGTGACTTTTATCTGGTTCATGCTTACTATCCAGATGACATGTGTATCATGGAGGGAAAACATAGGATTCTAAGTTATGCTTAATAGCAGGAGTTTTTAAAAAACCAAAATGTATAACTGAATGATAAGAGCTCATTAAATATTTAGAAGATTATGATTTCATTTTATGAGGCAAAAACCAGTATAAATACCATGACTCAATTATATGGTTAACATCTTGCAAAAATAGTTTTACTTCTACTGATATGGACATTACTCTAAGTTGTTAGCTAGTCTTAAAACCACCGGCAAATCACTTTTAGGAATTTCAGTGATAAAACCTACTAAAATATGTAGACATTCCAACACCAGCAAAGGTGGCATTCAGAGACAAACAAATCCGAGACTGTCTAAAGGTTCTGAAGATAAATGCTATCTTTAGAACACTCTGCCCTTACATTTCATGTAAATTTTTAAAAAAATTAACTTGAAAATGAATTCTACAAAAATTTTAAAAAATAATAAAATGGAGTGTAGAGTCCAAACAAATGTTGTCATTAACAAGCTAAGATGCCACCTCACACACATTTACCAACATTTCCCACTGTAACACACTTCACAATTTAAAAAGCAAATTTAAAATGTTACCTGTTTCCATTTACTTCCAAAGTAAGGTGAGAGGTTAGCAGAAGATGACTTGGGGTCCTAATTTGGAGCTTTGGCTCTAAGCTGCACCCCTCAGTAATAGCCGCTAACATGAACTGAGGAAATGTTAAGTGTATAGGCAGCTCCTGTGTGTTACACATGACTTTAGTCATCTAATCCTTCTCATAGTGCCAGGAGTTACACACTATTCTGTTCCTCACTTCAGAGGTAAGGAAACTGATCTTCAGAAAGGATATGTCACTTTCCTAAGGAAATTTCCCACTCTGTTGGGAAATAATAGAAATAGGAAAGTTTCTCATCCTTTCCAGATCTCAGCTCCTTTACTGATAAAATTTAGGTAAGAAAAATAGAAAAATAATGGGCACCTATTGCATAGTTTTTGGGTTCAGGACAGGTCACCCCAAGATATTCCACAAATGGCATATTGATTACTTTGAATTAAAATTATTTGAAAATCAGCTGGTGGAAAAAGTCATTCAAAAACCATTCTGATCACTTAAAAGAATTAGAAAAAGGACAAGTCAACAGAAGGAAGGAAACAAAGATCAAAGAAAATAAATTTTTAAAAAAGATTAAAAAAAAAAAAAGATTAAAAAACTGAAAAGTCAATAAAACCAAGAGCTGGTTCTTTGAAAGGGTAAACAAAATAGACAAATCTCTGGCCAGGAAAAGAAGAGAGGACCAAAATAAATAAGAAACAAAAAGGAGAAATAACAGCTGATTTCACAGATTTTTTATTTAAAAAAAAAAAGAATATTATGAACAATTATATGTCAGCAAATTCAACAGCCAATAAAAAACTTACAAGTTTCTAGAAACATACAGCCCATCAAAATTGAATCAAGAAATATATAATTTGCACAGACTGATCACTAAATGTGAAATAGAATCTGTAATAATAATAATAATAAAAATACACCCTACAAACAAAAGTTCAGGACCAGATAGCTTCACAGGCAAATTATACCAAAAACACCAGGAAGAATTTATACTAATCCTTCTCAAAGTCTTCCAGAAGACTGTAAAGAAACACTCCCAAAGATGTTCTATGAAGCCACTGTCATCCTGATACCAAAAGCAGACAAAGATACTATCAAAAAAGAAAATTAAAGTTCAATATCTTTGATGAATATAAATGAAAGTATTCTCAACAAAATATTAGCAAGCCAAATCCAACAACACATTAAAATGTCACACATCACAACTAACCTATATTCATCTAAAGTTCGCAAGAATGGTTCCATATATGTGAACCAATGTGATACACCCACCACACAAGCAAAAGACAAAAACTACATGATCACCTCAATAAATGCAGAAAAACTGTTTGATAATATTCAACTTCCATTCATGATAAAAAACTTTTACCAAAGTGGGTATAGAGGGAACATATCTAACATAATAAAAGCCATTAGTGACAAACTTTCCACCAATATGAAAAGCTGAAAGCCTTCCCACTAACATCTGAAACAAGCCAAGGATGCTCACTCTCACTGGGTGCATGTTAAGTCATTTCAGTTGTGTATGACTCCTTGACAGACCTTATGGACTGTAGCCCACCAGGCTCCTCTGTCCATGGGATTCTCCAGGCAAGAATAATGGAGTGGGTTGCCATGCCCTCCTCCAGGGGATCTTCCTGATCCAGGGATCAAACCTGCATCTCCCGAGGCTCCTGCATTACAGGCAGATTCTTTATCACTGAGCCACCGGGGAAGCCCGCCCACCCTCACCGCTTCTGTTCAATACAGTACTGAGGTCCTAACACAGCAGTCAGACAAGAAAAAGAAATAAAAGATATCCAAGTTGGAAGGAAGGGGTAAAATGTCATTACATGCAGATGACATGATACCATCTGAGCCACCAGGAAAGCCCAATACTATATATAGAAAACTCTAAAGATGTCATACAGAAACTGCTACAACTGATAAAAAAATTCAACAAGGTAGCAGGATACAAGATGAACATACAAAAATCGGTTGCATTTCTTTACACTAGCAATGAAATATCAGAAAGGAAATGTAAAAAAAGAAAAAATACTTCTTGAAACTGTACCAAAAAAAAAAAAAAAAACTTAGGAATATACTCAACCAAGGAGCTAAAAGACATATGCTAAGAACTATGAGACATTAATAAGGAAAATAAAAGAAATGGAAAGATACCCCACACCCTTAGATTGGAAGAATTAACATTGTGAAAATGCCTACACTACGCAAAGCAGTCTACAGATTTAATGTGAAATTGAAAGTTGTTCAGTCGTGTCCAACTCTTTGCGACCCCGTGGACTATACATGGAATAGTATGTATATTCTATTCCATGGAATTCTCTAGGCCAGAATCCTGAAGTGGGTACCCTTTCCCTTCTCCAGGGGATCTTCCCAACCCAGGGATCAAACCCAGGTGTCCCACATTGCAGGTGGATTCTTTACCAGCTGAGCCACAAGGGAAGCCCCAGACTTAATGCAATCCCTATCAAATTACCCATGACATTGTTCACAGAACTCAAAAAAAGAATCCCCAAATTTATATGGCACTATAAAAAAAAAATCCAGAATTGCCAAAGCAATCCTGAGGGAAAAGAACTAAGCAGGAGACATAACCTTCCCAGACTTCACACAATACTATAAAACTTCCATAATCAAAACAGCATGCTATAAGAAAAAACAAAAACAAAAAAACAAATATGTGAATCAATGGAACAGAATTACAGAGCCCAGAAATAAATCTACACATCTACAGTCAATTAAGGCTTCCCTGGTGGCTCAGATGGTAAAGAATATACCTGCAATGCAGGATACCTGGGTTTGGTCCCTTAGTTGGGAAGCTCCCTTGGAGAAGGGAACGGCACCCCAGTCCAGTATTCTGGCCTGGAGAATTCCATTGTACAATCCATGTGGTCACAAAGAGTCGGTCGTGACTGAGTGACTTTCACTGACAGTCAATTTATCTTCATCAAAGTAGTATACAAGAATATACAATATGAAAATGGTAGTCTCTTCAGCAAAGGGTATTGGGAAAGCAGGAGAGTCACATGTAAATCAGTGTAGTTAGAACACACTTTCATATCATACACAAAAATAAACTCAAAATGGCTGAGTTAAACATAAGATATGACACCATAAAACCCCTAGAAGGAACAGGCAAAACATTCTCTGACATGAAAGAAAGAGTTAGTTGCTCAGTCGTCTCTGACTCTTTGAGACACCATGGACTATAGCCAGCCAGGCTCCTCTGTCCATGGAATTCTCTAAGCAAGAATACTGGAGTGGGCTGCCATTTCCTCCTCCAAGGGGATCTTACCAACCCAGGAATCGAACCCACATCTCTTGTGTCTCCTGCATTAGCAGGTGGGTTCTTTACCACTAGCGCCACCTGGGAAGCGAAAATGGCTTAAAGAGTTAAATATAAGATATGACACCATAAAACTCCTAGAAGAGAACAGGCAAAACATTCTCTGACATAAATCATACCAATATTTTCTTAGCTCTCCCAAGGCATCAGAAATAAAAGCAAAATGAACAAATGAGACTTAATCAAACTTACCAGCTTTTGCACAGCATAGGAAACTATGAAAAAAAAAAAGAAAAGACAAACTATGGAATGGTAGAAAATATTTGCAAACGATGAGACTCATAAGGGCTTAATTTCCAAAATATACAAATAGCTCATATAACTCAATAAGACAAAAACAAAAATGCCAACTGAGAAATGGGCAGAAGACCTAAATAAATATTTCTCCAAAAAAGACATACAGATGGCAAATAAGCACATGAAAAGGTGCTCAACATTGGTAATTATTAGAGAAATGCAAACCAAAACAACAATGGAGACACCACCTCACACCAATCAGAATGGCCATCATTAAAAAGTCTACAAATAACAACTGCTGGTGAGGATGTGGAGAAAGGGGGATCTGCCTATACTGTTATAGGGAATAACAATATAAGTTGGTACTTTTCATTATAAGCTGGTACTTATATACTTTTCAAGATAAGTTAGTACTTATATTGAAAAGAGGATGGAAAAAAAGAGAGTGGAGGTACCTCAAAAGCTAAAACTAGAGTTATCATATGACCTAGCAATCCCACTTCTGAGCATATATACAGACAAAACTGTAATTCAAAAAGATATATGTACCCCTATGTTTATAACAGCACTAATCACAACAGCTAAAACACAGAATTGACCTAAATGTCCACAGACAAGTGAATGGATAAAGACGATTTGGTACATATATACAACAGAATACTACTCAACCATAAAATAATGAAATAATGCCATTTGAAGCAACATGGGTGTAACTAGAGTTTACCATACTAAGTGAAGTGAGAAATCAAATGTCATGCGATATTCCTTATGTGGAACCTAAAATATGACACAAATGAACTTATCAATGAAAAAGAATCAGACTCAGACAAACGGAACAGACTTGCGATTGCCAAGGGGGAGGTGAGGTCCAGGGAGGAATGGACTGGGAGTTAGGGGTTAGCAGATGCAAACTATTATACATATAAAAGGGATAGACAACAAGGTCCTACTATCGAGTACAGGGAACTATATTCAATATCCTGTGATAAACCATAATGGAAAGAATATTTTTAAAAAGTGCATGAACCACATTTTTTCTGCACAGCAGAAATTAACACAGCTTTGTAAATCAATTATACTTCAATAAAAATAAATAGTAAAAATAAAAAGTAAAATAATAAAATAAAAAGTAAATCACTCTGACACCCCTTCTTGCACCCTGAAAGTGGGATATAAATCTCAGATGGAAAGTTATCTCCTCTAGACCAGGAGGATAGAAAGCATTCTTATCTCCAGAAACAGGGAAGTCAAGGCTCAGAAAGCTATATAGACACACTTTGTTACTTCTTCATTAGTTTACTACACTAGGTGGCTCAGTGATAAAGAATCTATCTGCAATGCAGGAGACGAGGGTTCGATCCCTGGGTAGGGAAGATCCCCTGGAGTAGGAAATGGCAACCCACTCCACCATTCTTGCCTGGAAAATCCTGTGGACAGAGGAGCCTGGCAGGCTACAGTCCATGTGATTGCAAGAGTTGAACATGACTTAGCAACTGAACAAAAACCAAGCAAAACCCCCTTTGTTTTATTGAATCTTCACACAATTTTTTTTTATCTAAAAATAATATATAAACAGTCTACTTTGGTCACTTCATTTTGGTCAATCATAGATTCCAATTCTACAAGAACTCTGCCCTTACAATTTTTTTTCCTCCTGTTATCTGTCCTGCATTGCCTTAATTACTAGATCAGCTGAAAGAACTAAAGCTAGGGAGAAATTTCCCCCCTCCTAGAGAATAGGAATTTAAAAGTTTTAGTTTCCTTAAAAAGCTTTTTAAAAAAGAAAAAATGTGTGCCCAGAGACCACGACTACAGTACAACCTTCCGCATCACACAGTGTTTCTGCGAGGCTCAAAGAGAAAAAAAGATCAAAAGACCAAAAAAAAAAAAAAAAAAACCAATGGAAGTTCCAAACTTGTCCTCACTGTCTTCCTTCTGTTTTATTTCAATAGTACTTCATATAACAGAATATCCCTAAAATATATGGGATATCATTGGTACTCTTCATCATATTTAGTGCCTATGCAGATTTTCTCATATTTCTATATAGTATAATGATTTTAGTAGTAACTTCAGTTCACTTATGGAATTGGGGGAGGTAAAACCATCAGAGGATGAGCACGAGGAGCACACTTTTGGTCACTCAGTCCAACAGAGGCGGGTCTAGTAAGTTGCTGTTACAGGGAGAGTGGACAAGTGGAAAGACGGAGTATGTTACAAGGAAGAGGCAGGAAGATTTTTCTGAGTTTTAAACTTGTACTGGATGATTCTAACAGGGAAGTGAGGATTAGCTCTGATTTGGGTACATTCATGAAGGAATTTTGCAGCTATCCTTTAGCCTTCAGAGAATCACTGTTTTATGTTGGTTTTCCCAATGGCCTTTTCTGTGTCTGCTGCAGTCTGCTTATCAACAGGGCTGGTTTTTCTCCTTTCTCAATTCTAGATGGTTTTTGCTTTTTCAGGTAAGAAGAATGTCATTCAAGTTATATTTTTCATGAATTCACTTATGTATAGTATACACTGTCCAGTTGCATATACAATGACACTAATTCTATATTAGACATGAAAAGTCTCAGTATAATTAAACAGAAATTTTAGAACCCTATGCAATGCTTAAAATGTTAAAAAGTTATAAATGAGTATAATAATTTAAATTTTGATTTCTACAATATTTTTAGCAGATATCTGTAAGTAAAAAATGGGAAAAGAGAATCAAAACAAAAATACAACATATTTCATAAAAGAACAATAAAAAACACTGCATAACAAAATGTAAGCTATGTAGGCCAAGTCTTCTTGGGTGGCTAATCCATAAATCATATAAACAATTTATGGTTAAACAAGAAAAGTAAAATAAATGGACTAGGAATTTGATGCAAACCTTTTTTGTAAAACAAAACTAAATGATTTTATGAAATCCAAAGAGAGGGATCAATAAAAATAATGGCAGAACATAATAAGTTAGAAAATAGATATTGAGTGAAAAAAATTAAAATACCCAAGAGCAAATTTTATGGGAAAACCAAAACGAAAAAAGAAAATCACTTTCAAGACTAATTAAGGAAGAAGATATGATCACAGAAACCTTTAACATTAAAAAAAATATTGAGTTAATAAAGAGTACATTCTACCATGGAGAATACACAAGTATCTCAAAATGTGGAAGAAAATTTAGATCCTTAGAACTGCCTTGCATTTGAGATACTCTTCCAGAAAGTATATTTAAATCTTAGAGTTCACTATGTAGAAAATTAAATGTTTATCATTTATATGATTTTATCTTATACACACTTTTACACATCCAAAATGTTTATATATGTGTTGTTTTAAATAGGAATTAAACTATATGCTTAATAACTTGTCCATATTATAAACATGAAAAGATGCTGGTGAGGTATAAAAGCAGGTATATACAATGTACTTCCTATGTAAAACAACATATATTTGCATATTAAAATGTCTGTTAATATATGTAATATAATAACAAGACAATAGTAATTGGTAATTATGCAAAACAAAGTATATAAAGTATAGACTTCTGAAGATAACTGTTTCAATTCCCTTAGCTTTGGTTTCATGGTGTGATTTTTCTCAGTGGCAATAGCAAGAAGTGAATTGGAAGGAGAATGAGGTTGGTTTTAACATGCCCACAATTTGCTTCAGGAAGAAATAATTCTTCCTTGAAATGTACAATTAGATTTTTCTCAATTCTTCTTAATATATACATATGACTTCAAAGCTGCTCCTCACTTCACCTTTAACCAGGTAAAACTTTTATTACATAGAAATTCTACCTCTGCATTTTGGTGCATTTTTGTTGTTTATTTCAGCATTTTACAGATGTGACCAACACACTGCCCTTCATTAAGAACTCAGGTAAAAACATGTGCTTAACTAGGTTATGAGCAAATGAAATACTGATAACTTTTCTCTGACAGAGATGCCCATTTTTTCTTCTCCCTCCACTTTAGTCAATTTGCAAAGAGTATTTCCATCTCCTCTCCCACATTCTGCAATCACAGTCAAAGCTGCAAGTACAGTTACATAATCCAACCACCTTGGATAAAGTTGATCAGTCCAGGCCTGGGCATCTGATCCATGCTAAACCAGTCAGATCTCACTGACAACTTAGATCTAAGACTTGCTTATATAGAAAGGCTGGTTTTTCTCCTAGGCAGTTGAAACTGTTGAAATTGAGAGACTAATTGTACTCAAATTGCAAAGAGAAACACACAGAATTAGGAACTTTAAAAAGTCAAGAGGTCATGAAATACCAGAAAAAAGAAAAAAGAAAAACAGGAGATGCTATTATTTCATTTTGTGTACAAGCATTCCTCATTATCTTGTGCTTTACAGACACTGCGTTTAGAAATAGATGGTCTCTGGCAACCCTGCATTAAGGAAGTCTATTGGCACTGTTCTTCCAAAAGCACTTCCTCTCTTCAAATCCGTTTGTCACATTTTGGTAATTCTCACAATATTCAAATACTCAGCAAAAACATTACAATACATTTAAGGATCAAGTTATTGGTAGTCTTTTTATTTTTAATAATAAAGTACTTTTTAATTAAGGCATGTACATTGTTTATATTAGACGTAATGCTATTACACTAATTAAGCTACAGTATACTGGAAGCACAATTTTTATATGCACTAGGAAATTTAGAAATTCTTAGGACTCACTTTACTGCAATATTCACTTTACTATGGTGATCTGGAACCAAACATGCAGTATCTCCAAGGTATGCTTATTAACTGTCACTATTTTTGTTTCAATTCTCCTGGGTCCTAGCTGCATTACCTATTTTTTGGTTTACAAAGGATATCACTTTACCAAAATAAGTTTCCACTGAGAGCTGCAAGATGAAATAAACTTCCTGTTGTCTCTTCCAGTGACCAGCCATTGCCCTTCCATATTTATCTTCCTCTAAGGAGAAGATACCTTTTCTTGTTGAACATTTGCTCTGTACCCTACTTTTTCTAATCCCATTTCCAGGGTTAGAAAATTTAAATACATTAATCTCTGTAATCACCACAATAACCCTGTTAGTTACTGTTGGCATTTTACTTGTTACGAAAATTGGGACTCAGAGTTAAGAAACAACTTGCCTAAGTCACATTTCTACCCAAGGATGGAGCCAGAAATTTAGCTTAGGTGTGCTGACTCCAAAGTCAGTGTACTCTTCTTAATGAACTCCACTTTATTTCCTAGTCTAGTGACAATAATTACAGAAAGTTCAGTACCCACATCCACATAACCCTATCTCTAGCAGTACTAATCTGTGAATTTGTTTAAGATCTAGGAAATTTATTAATAGAAAATTTTGGGACTTGCTATGATTGCCTGGACTTCCTGGAACATAGCCTTATGCAAAAGGCCAACAGACTCCTTAGAACCTAAATAGAGCCTAAGACACTTAATAGTCACAAGTGAAAGTGAAAGTGAGTGATGTCTCTCAGTCACGTCCAACTCTTTGCCACCGCATGGACTATACAGTCCTTGGAATTCTCCAGGCCAGAATACTGACGTGGGTAGCCTTTCCCATCTCCAGGGGATTTTCCCAACCTAGGGATTGAACCCAGGTCTTCTACATTGCAGGTGGATTCTTTACCAGCTGAACCACAAGGGAAGCCCAAAAATATTAGAGTCAGGGTCGCCTATCCCTTCTCCACCAGATCTTCCTGACCCAGGAATCTAACCGAGGTCTCCTGCATTGCATGCAGATTCTTTACCAACTGAGCTATCAGGGAAGCCTAATAGTCACACGCTCATATCCAGCTGGATCTTAGGTGACACATGGAATCATTCTTAGATACAAATAAAGCATTTATCAATTTTAGGGGCCTGATATCAGTAAGATTACAGTTGACCCTTGAACAATGGGGGTTTGAAATACAAATACTCTGGTCCACTTATTTGTGGATTAAAAAACAAAACAAAACATAGCCCCTTTATCTTCATTTTGCATGTGTGCTCAGTCATTCAGTCATGTCAGACTCTTTCAACCCCATGGCCCACCAGGCTCTTCTGTCCATGGAATTTTCCAGGCAAGAATAGTGGAGTGGGTTGCCATTTCTAACTCCTGGTGAACCCGAGTCTCCGGCATTGGCAGGCAGATTCTTTACCACTGAGCCACCTGGGAAGCCCATCTTAAAATAACTAAATGTGAGGGGGAAAATTTGTGTTAGATTGGAGATCAAAATATGTGAAATCAAGAGAACAAGGGTTTGAGTCCTAATTCTGTGCAAATGGTTTCAGCTTCCTGTACTTGGGTGAATCATTTACCCATCCCTTCATTTTTCAGGTAGAGACAGTAGTGCAGGAATTTTTATTTTTCTCTGAGTGGGGGACAGATGTGAAGGAGAGACTGCAGCTCCTGATCCTCACATTGTTCAAGGGCCAGCTGTAATTTTCTCCCCCCTGATATATCACCTTCCTCTCATTCTTGTTGCTAGTACTGGACACTTGAAGTTGTTTTCACATGGAGTTAGAAGAATATGACTTTGGATATGAGCTTTGAGGAACCTTGGATGAGAACTCCTTCTAGACCCACAAACAATTCAGACCTTAGGGCATCAGGTGGGGGTGAGATTAAATAAGATGGGTAAACAGGAGCACCTGGCAACCTAACCTGCACACAGGGCTGATTCCTAGGCCACACTCTTGAGACCCTTGAGTGGTCCAGAATGACTGTGCTGGTCGCCCGGGGCTTGGTTCAGGCAAGTGCCCATCACTGAAAAGATACCCATGAGAGCTAAAGTGAGACTTTGCCTCATACTGTCAGGAGCTCAGCCAAGACAGAGAGCCGCTAGGTGTTGAAGTAGCCTACTGAGGCAACAACGAGCTGAAATGAACATAATGGTGAAGATTTTCATCACTTAATGACATAATGAAGTTGTCCCTCAGAGCACTGGTTCCGGGGGCCTGCACAGATATGAAAACCTGCAGATATCTAAATCCCTAATGGAAAATAACATCATACAATTAAACAGTCAGGCTTCGGTATCCTTGGTTTCACAACAGTTAACTCACCAACCAACCGAGGATCCTTCGTTATTGAATCCGAGTATGCGAAACCACAAAAGTGAAACCCGTGGGTTCAGAGAACGACTGGATAAACCACTGGCTAAACTGAGAAAGCAAGGACTTCTCCCTTTTATTCTCCTCCTTGCAAGGGCTCATGGGTCCGGGGTCCAGGTGGAGGCTGTCTAACTGATGAGAGAGCTGAGCTCCAAACAACAGTGCTACAGTTTTCTAGATAGAGGCCAGGGGAGATGGAGAAGGGGTCAGATTAGGAGTGGAAAGTACTGGGTACTGAGTCAGAGGGAGGGAAAAGGTTTCAAGATTCTCCTGGCCTCCCTGGCCTCTATAAGTAGATCTCCACAGAGGCACCTAAAGAGAATCTCTGTGTGAAGCATCAAGCAAAGAGACCCAGGAATGAAGAGGACTTGGCTATAAATGCAAAGATGCAAAGAGCATGACCAGTCAAAAGGGTCTGAGTCCTTGATGACACCTCCTGTCAAAGACTTCAGTGCATTCTTGAACCTTGCCTGGCACGGGTGGGCAGCTTGCCAGGTGAAGACTTTGTATTGCCTATGGTTAAACATGGAAGAAAAGAATCACACATAGGTTTTTTAACAGGAACTAGACTCTTCAAACACAGTGCTTATGTCAGTCCAGGGTAAATAATCAGGGTTGGCACAAAAATGAAACTGATCTACCATCCTGTTCCAAGGAAAATTCAACCATGAGGGAAGCTGAAGTTTTGACAGTCTCATGTATGCCCACACTAGTGTGGGCTCTGGTCAAACTCTTTCTTCCTCATAGACATTTCTGTCATGGTTTTAAATGCATTTAATTATTAGGTACTGACTTTCTAACATTAACTTTTAAAATTAATCTATATGTCTTAGACTGTCTCTGATGATTCTAGTTCCTGAATTTTGATGATTGGCATAAGTAAATGAATTGTGTGAGCGTATGGTACAAGTAGGCTTCTTTTAAATTTATAGTGATTGGATTTTCACAAGGTTCACTTGAACTGCATCTGACTTTGATGGAAGACTGTAGTTTCTAAAGTCCACTTGTAGAAACTAGTTGCACAGTGATGTAAAATTATCACTGACTAATATAATAAGTATATTACATGTTTCTTTTGTATTTCTTTGGTGTCTCCCACCATTAGACTTTAAGTTCTCTAAGAGGCAGAATATCTTGGTTTTGTTTTAATCATTACAATATATAGGTGTTCCATTCATGTTTGCTGAATGAATAAATGAATAAAGTTGGTATTATATGAAATAGATTTTAGTTGCTTTCAGTAAAATGCTAAAATACACTTTAATCAGATATCACAGGAGAAATGAGAAATACTTGCTGCACATACACATTGTAGAGTGATGTTTGCATGCAGGAGAAACAAATTCAAACATTTTCATATTGGAAGGCATATTTTAAGACACATGATCACAAAAGCTTCAAACAATCAGCTATGGTGACACAGCAACCTTTGATAGAGGACTAGCCTGTGAACCTTCACTAGCCATCCTACTAATTACTACAACTCTACTAACCTGTAGCCACTTGGGAGGAAGGCGCAGATTTTATTATTTTCAAGGGATACCCTAGTTTCTCAAAAGACTTCCCAGGTGGGTCAGTGGTTAAGAATCTTCCTGTAAAGCAGGAGACACTCATTCAATCCCTGGGTCGGGAAGATCCCCCAGGGAAAGAAATGGCAACCCACTCCAGCATTCTTGCCTGGGAAATCCCATGGACAGAGGAGCCTTCTGGGCTAAAGTCCATGAGGTTGCAAAACTATTAGCGACCAGTTTTTCAAATCATGAGTAAACACTCATAACAATACATACTCAACAATATTTGAAGGAGAAATTGTGCAAGATTATTCTTGGACTGGCCTGAATCTTTGAGGTTCATCCAATTTGACTCATAAATTCCTATTTAGCTTTTATATTTCAGTCCAAAGATGCTGTAACCAAAAGAATGGAAATAGCAACACCCCACTGTGATTTTTCTTAGGACCCTCATGGGGGTCACTGTGTTTATGTGAACAGGCTTCACATTGAGTGGCTCTGAAGCTTAATCTTTGAAAATTCAGCCCTATAATATTGTCTTATAAAAGTTGTGTATCCCTATTTCCTTTATAATGCCAGGCTTTCTTGGAGGCTAGTTTTAGAGTCCTGGTTACTTCAAAGCAGTTTCCCATTGGAAACCTAGGTTTCCAATTCTCTAGGATATCATTCCTCAATCATTGATATACTCATTCTGCAGTACATGAAGACTTTTCCAGGGCAGTCTAATTTCTGGGTCTTAGTAATATAGTTACTAACATTACTAGATAATATCAAACAGAATTCAATATTTTAAGTATACCAGACTTTAATAACATTACAAAAGATGTTTACAATATTTTTTAAACGTTTGTTGATTATATAGATATATAATTGATTTTGATATAACATTCAATCTACAAATCATGATGAATTCATGATTAATTTTAATAAGTTCATATATAGATTCTTTTGGATTTTCTGTGTATACTCAATTATTTAGTCCATAAATAATGAGTTTTATTTCTTCAATTCCAGTTCTTAAAAGTGTTTCTTTTTCTTGTCTTATCATACCATCTGTGTTTTCCAAGAGCATGTTGATTAAAAGTGGGAGATGTATAAAATGTGTATTCTGCTTCATTTCTGAATTCAAAGAGAAAGTTTTCAACATTTAACAACCACAAATAAAATTTACTATAAATACTTTTAAAAATCAAATTCAGTTCAGTTCAGTTCAGTTGCTCAGTCATATCTGACTTTTTGAGACCCTATGGACTGCAGCACGCCAGGCTTCCCTATCCATCACCAACTCCCGGAGCTTACTCAAACTCATGTCCACTGAGTCGGTGATACCATCCAACCATCTCGTCCTCTGCCCTCCCCTTCTCCTCCTGCCTTCAATAATTCCCAGCATCAGGGTCTTTTCCAATGAGTCAGTTCTTGGCATCAGGTGGCCAAAGTATTGGAGTTTCAGCTTCAACATCAGTCCTTCCAATGAATATTCAGGACTGATTTCCTTTAGGATGGACTGGTTGGATCTCCCTGCACTCCATGGGACTCTCAAAAGTCTTCTCCAACACTACAATTCAAAGTATCAATACTTCACTCAGCTTTCTTTATAGTCCAACTCTCACCTCCATACATGACTACTGGAAAAACCATAGCTTTGACTAGACAGACCTTTGTTGGAAAAGTAATGTTTCAACTTAGTAATATACTGTCCAGGTTTGTCATAGCTTTTCTTCCAAAGAGCAAGTGTCTTTTAATTTCATAGCTGCAGTCACCATCTGCAGTGATTTTGGAGCCCCCCAAAATAAAGTCTCTCACTGTTTCCATTGTTCTCCATCTATTTGCCATGAAATAATGGGACTGGATGCCATGATCTTAGTTTTCTGAATGCTGAATTTTAAGCCAACGTTTTCACTCCCTTCTTTCACTTTCATCAAGAGGCTCTTTAGTTCTTCTTCACTTTCTGCCATAAAGGTGCTATTATCTCCTTATCTGAAATTATTGATATTTCTCCCGGCAATATTGATTCCAGCTTGCACTTCATCCAGCCTGGCATTTCATGAGATGTACTCTGCCTATAAGTTAAATAAGCAGGGTGACAATATACAGCCTTGACATACTCCTTTTCTGATTTGGAACCAGTCTGTTGTTCCATGTCCAGGTCTGTTGCTTCTTGACCTGCATACAGATTTCTCAGGAGGCAGGTCAGGTGGTCTGGTATTCCCATCTTTTGAAGAATTTTCCACAATTTGTTGTGATCCACAAAGGCTTTGGCATAGTCAATAAAGCAGAAGTAGATGTTTTTTGGGGGGGAACTTTCTTTCTTTTTCTATGATCCAGTGAATGTTGGCAATTTGATCTCTGGTTCCTCTGCCTTTTCTAAATCCAGTTTGAACATCTGGAAGTTCATGGTTCACATACTGTTGAAGCCTGGCTTGGAGAATTTTGAGCATTACTTTACTAGCGTGTGGGATGAGTGCAATTATGTGGTAGTTTGAACATTCTTTGGCATTGCCCTTCTTTGGGATTGGAATGAAAACTGACCTTTCTCAGTCCTTTGGCCACTGCTGAGTTTTCCAAATTTGCTGGCCTACTGAGTGCAAAACTTTCATGGCATCATCTTTTAGGATTTAAAATAGCTCAGCTCAAATTCCATCACCTCCACTAGCTTTGTTCATATTGATGCTTCCTACGGCCCACTTGACTTCTCATTCCAGGATGTCTGGCTCTAGGTGAAATTTCTAGGATGCATCTTATTCCATTTCTAATTCTCAATAAATGTATTTAATTCTAGGATTAAACCCCTTTCTTCTGTTATTTGGAGGGACTCCATCATTATATATGGACTGCATCCTAGCCCAAACTATTCCTTATTTAGTTTCCAGAAGCTCAATCTTTAAACCATAGCTCCAAGTCTGGCTAAAAGCTCATCCCTTTCCTGAATTGGATCATCTGCCTTACCTGCCCATACATATGCATGTTTTCTTAGACATTCAGTCATGTCCAGTCTCTTTGCAACCCCATGGATTATAGTCTGCCAGGCTCCCTTGTCCTTTGGATTCTCCAGGCAAGGATGCTGGAGTGGGTTGCCATTCCCTCCTCCAGGGCATTTTCTTAGCCCAAGGACTGAACCCGGGTCTCTGCATTGCAGGTGGATACTTTACTGCCTGAGCCACCAGGGAAACCTGGCCATGCATCTAGGTTTGCCAAAATATATCTTTCTTTCACTACAGAGGAGAAGTTTATTTTTCTTAGAAACTGAACTCCTTCAAAGTTGCAAGTAACAAACAGCAAAAGAAGACACTTTATATTGGATAAAATATAAAATCAAATATTGGCATAGGTTATTTAAAAAATAATAGATAATTTTGGCTGATGCCAAGATAAGATGACAGAGTAGAGGGAACTGAGCTTACCTCCTCTCAGGAAACACTCAAATCACAACTAACTACTGAACCACCATTGACAGAAAAGGTCTGGAACCTAACAAAAAATATATTCTACTTCCAAAGACAATGAAGAAACACAATGAGACGAGATTCAGAAAACACTCACATCCCATTCCCATTGGGTAGGAAACTCACAAACTGAAAAATAATTACATCACAGAGGTCCTCTCACAGGAGTGAGAGTTCTGAGGCCTACATCAGGCTCCCAAGTTTGGGGGTCTGGCATCGAGAAGAGGTGCCCCCAGATATTTGACTTTAAAAGCCAGTAAGACTTGATCACAGGAACTCTTCAAGACTAGAGGAAACAGAAGCAATACTTTTGGAGGGATCTACTGAATAGCTCTGAGAACTCTACTCAATACTCTGTAATAACCTACATGAGAAAATAATCTGAATAAAGAATATATAAACATACACACACACACATATATATTTAATTTTAAAAAGATGAATGAGATGGAAAAGTAAACATCAGATGCCTGATTAAAAATAATAATAATAGATCAGTTTTAATCAAATCTAGGATCTCTGAACCTCTACAACAAGAATTTTATTAAGGCCATTATGCAGGCCAATCTGTTTCAAAATATGAAACTCATGTAGCCCATCAGGCTCCTCTGTCCATGGAATTCTCCAGGCAAGAACACTGGAGTGGGTTGCCATTCCCTTCTCTAGGGGCTCTTTCCAACCCAGGGATAGAACCCGATCTCCTGCATTGCAGGTGTATTCTATACCGTCTGTGCCACCAGGGAAGTCCCTAATATGATGAAAACATTCATAAATATGGTAATGAGAAATCAGTAGAAAACTTCACAAATTTAGGAACCCTATAAAATGTTCACTTACTATAAATGTCAAACACTGTTCTAGAGGAAAATGATTTAATCAATTAGGTTCTTACCAGTAGTGGAAAAAAAAGTTTTCAATTATAATTTGGTAGACTTAGGATTTACAATTAGGTAAACAAAGTTGTGAAGAATATCTGGGCTCAATTCAGTATACAAAGAAACAGAGAAATGCAGAAATTTATCTAGGATAGCATGCAAATTGAAGCACCTAAATTTTCTGGATTCACCAGTTCTTTTTTACTTTCCACTGAGGAAAAACTGCCAGAGGTAGAAGCTAAGAAAAAAAAAAAAAGTTTCCCTTTTGTAATTCACAGTAAAAAATATACATATTAGCCTGGACACATATTGACTTTTATATGATGGGAGTGCATAGTCCTATTCTCAGTCTCAAATCTGAATGCATTTACCTGGCCCATAAGAGCCCCATATAAATTTTATTATTATTATTATTATTAGCTATCAAAAATTATATCTTTCCAAGCTTTAGCTGTTTCTTCAAACATTGCTTAATAATTTTGATAATAAATATAGAGTTGGTCTAAAGATGTTTCATTCAACCTTGTAGTACAGTAAAAAAAACCTTTAGTCCTTGTCCCTGGTTCCTGGAACAGAGCTCCTAAAATGCTTGGAATCTCCTGAGGGATAGAAATAGCTTTTGTCATTCATAATGAGCTCTTTCAATCATATCTGAGTTTATACTAATGAAGTCACTATTGGTGGACTCTAAATAGCACAAGATGGGGGCTGATTCTCAGAGGCAAAAACCATGTCATTAGAGGATGGAATTTCAACCCCACCTCTGACCTCACTGGAGGTTGAGTTCAATCTCCAGTGTCAATGATTTAATCAAGTGTATTTATGTAATGAAAACTCCTGAAAAACACCCACAGGATGGGGTTCAGAGAGCTTCTGGGCTGGTAAACATATCCAGGTGCTGTGAGACTGGTTCACCCAGAGGAAACATGGGAGTTTCACACCCTTCAATCTTCCCCCATACCTTACTCTATGCATCTCTCCCATCTGGCTGTTGTATCCTTTGTAATAAATTGTATTGTATCCTTTATATTAAACTGAATTATATTCTTTATAATAAATAATGGGCTTCCCTGGTGACTCAAATGTTAAAGAATCTGCCTGCAATGTGGGAGACCCACATTTGATTTCTGAGTCAGGAAGATCCCCTGGAGGAGGAAATGGCAATCCACTTCAGTATTCTTGCCTCGATAATCCTATGACAGAGGAGCTGGTGGGCTACATACAGTCCATGGGGTCATAAAGAGTTGAACAGGACTGAGGTGACTTAGTATATACTTAACATATGAGACAGAATTAACCGAAAGAGGCTGGGCTAACTCCAGTTAATCAGTGTCAGAACTGAATTGCATTTCTGTACATCATCAGAGAACTGGGGTAAGGAAAAAAGCTTCAAGTCAACAACTATTAAATATTTCCCAAACACATGGCTAAATAGCAAAATCATCCCCTTTCTTTCCATAAGGAACTATTTTCATCGTTTAATTGAATGTCTATCATACAACTTAGTTTGCCTCTGCTTAAATTTTATAATAGCTGTTGACATAGCAAAGGGCAAGTGATGTGACAGGTTTATTCTCAGTGGGAAATTTGTAAAATATCCCAATTGAAACTACAGAATTCATTTTAGGTCCAATCAGGTTGAATTATCAATCAATTATTGTGAATTATTAACTGTGTCTATTGGTCGTTTCTCACCAGATCGTGTATATACTCTTTGAGGTGTTTAAGTATCTTTGCCATCCATCAAGGACCTTATTGTACTAGAATAGAGTAGAAATCACTATGCCTTTATTAAACGACTTAGTATCAAATTTATGCAATGAAAAACGTTGTCTTCTATTACTGTTCTGTTTTTTGCAGTCCCAAATTGAGCTTAGTCCCCTAGACCATAATGCACTAAAACTCTTATGGTTTCATCTCCATCTTCTCAGGATCAAATAGATGTAGAACATGTTGCTGATGCTGACTTCAGGATAAAGGGAAACCTGATAGGATAATAGACCTCAATGAAGTTACTTAAACTCCTGGATACACAGTTCTTTAGCTACCCCATATGGTATACCTTAATAGTATCAAATTCATGAATTCTCATTACAGCAAAATGAGAATCCAAAAATAAAACTTCTGGAATATTTAGTAGGTATTAAATACTTTTTCCATTGAGAAAATAAATCATTTTTGTTATTGGTGTGGAGATGTGCTGATGGCTAGCAGGATACAATTTATACACTAAATGCCCAAATGTTTCTTCTATTTATATTACATAATCATTGTTTTATTAAAATAAATAGGTATACTCATTAATATTTAAAACCTTTAGAAAGTATAAACTCCAAGATTCCATTTATAAGTTCTTCATAGGAATATAAAAATCAGTTTTTCTCACCATTCATATTTGATTTTTCTCTTTTCTGATGAAAACATTGAAGGGACATTAAAAACAGATGACAATGTTGAAAATAAGGAAAATTTCAGTACTGTTAAATTTGGGCAGAAAAAAGGGTTTGGGAAGAACAAAGATGATATAGAAAGAACTACGAAAAGGGTGAAGTAATTGTAGAGCTTAGCATTCTAGAAACTAACGTTATAGTTTTCAGAATTTAATTTCTGAAATCAAATGCATTTTGTGTAATATATCAGACACCAAGTAATAGTATTTATTTGGAATTACTATGAATGTTCAACATAAGTCCGTCAAGTCTTTTTATGAATAGTTCCCATTTTAAACCCAGGAGATATTTACAAGAATAAAGCCTATAAAACAATCACAGTAACTAAGTATGTTGAATGCTCCATCAGAAGACCTCCATTTACCTAATGGATTATTGCATGTCCTTACTCTAGATCAGATAAAAGAACTGATAGTTTTTTTTAACATGTTAGATGGTTGAAAAAAAATAACAGAGATGAATTTTTTATAGAGCTCATTTGTGGTTGGGACTTATCAGGTAACACCAGTAGTAAAGAACCTGCCTGCCAATGCAGGAGACATAAGAGATATGGGTTTGATCCCTGGGTTGGGAATATCCCTTAGAGGAGGACTTGGCAACTCACTCCATTATTGTTGCCTGGAGAATCCCATGGACAAAGGAGCCTGGTGGACTGCGGTCCACGGGGTCACAGAGAGTTGGACATGACTGAAGTGACTTAGCATGCACGCACACATATTTCTGGTTACAAAGACTGAAATATTTACTGCCTAGCCCTTTACAGTAGAGTTTGCTTATCTCTATGCTAGAACATTACATGGATCAAATTTTTTTCAGAGATCTTTCATATTTGCAATATATAATCTTTTGTCTTCAGATTTATATATGACACTATAAATATATCATGTTTCCAAATAAAATAAGGGAACCTTACAGCCTTAATTATGTATCTTCCTAAATTGCAATAATCTGATGCTCAAAAATAGCATGGCAACATTGGTGCTGCACTGGGGCTTAATTGATTAAATTTCTTTCTTCCCCTAAAATTGTGTCTTGAAACTTGTTCTCCTTGAGACGCATTGTACTCTGTCATCTGAACATATCACACTTCATTTACTTTATGAAGAATATTAAAAAGTAATGACTACTGTTGTATGTTTTAGAATATGTATATTTTAGATGTTAAGATAATCAATAAATTGTTTTCTAAACTGGAATAATTAAACAATCTCAAAATTAAGCATAAAGTTCATTATAGAAATAATGCCAAGGGAATTATTTTCTAGTACTCCTTAAGGTAGAAATTTGACTTTTATCAAATACCTTTTCTATCTATGTTGAAACAGTTATGTTCCTTTTCTCTTATTCTAAATTCCATTGCTCTGTTATCGATGTAGAAGGTATTAAGAAGAGATAACAAGAATACACAGAAGAACTATACAAAAAAGGTCTTAATGACCTAGATATCCACAATGGTGTGCTCACTCATTTAGAGCCAGACATCCTGGAGTGCGAAGTCAAGTGGGCCTTAGGAAGCATCAATATGAACAAAGCTAGTGGAGGTGATGGAATTTCAGCTGAGCTATTTCAAATCCTAAAAGATGATGCCATGAAAGTTCTGCACTCAATAGGCCAGCAAACTTGGAAAACTCAGCAGTGACCACAGGACTGGGAAAGGTCAGTTTTCATTCCAATCCCAAAGAAAGGCAATGCCAAAGAATGTTCAAACTACCACACAATTGTACTCATTTCACATGCAAGCAAGGTCATGCTCAAAACCTTCAAGTTAGGCTTCAACAGTATGTGAACCAAGAACATCCAGATGTACAAGCTGCATATAGAAAAGGCAGAGGAATCAGAGGTCAAATTGCCAATATCTGCTGGATCATAATAAAAACAAGACAGTTCCAGAAAAACATCTGCTTCTGCTTTATTGACTACACTAAAGCTTTTGACTTTGTGGATCACAATAAACTGTGGAAAATTCTTCAAGAGATGGGAATAGCAGACCACCTTACCTACCTCCTGAGAAATCCGTATGCAGGTCAAGAAGCAACAGTTAGAACCGGACATGGAACAACGAACTGGTTCCAAATTGGGAAAGGAGTACGTCACAGCTATATATTGTTCCCTGCTTATGAAACTTATATGCAGAGTACATCATGTGAAATGCCAGGCTCGATGAATCACAAGCTGGAATCAATATTGCAGGGAGAAATATCAATAACCTCAAATATGTAGATGACACCACTCTTATGGCAGAAAGCAAATGGGAACTAAAGAGCCTCTTGATGAAGGTGAAAGAGGAAAGTGAAAAAGCTGCCTTAAAATAGCATTCACAAAACTAAGATCATAGCATCTGGTCTCATCATTTCATGGTAAATAGATAGGGAAGCAATGGAAACAGTGACAGACTTAATTTTCTTGGGCTCCAAAATCACTGAGATAGAAACTGCAGCCATGAAATTAAAAAACACTTGCTCCTTGGAAGAAAAGCTATGACAAACCTAGACAGCATATTAAAGAGACATTACTTTGCCAACAAAGGTCTGTATGGTCAAAGCTATGGTTTTTCCAGGAGTCCACATACAGATATGAGAGTTGGACCGTAAAGTAGTCTGAGTGCCAAAGAACTGACAGTTTTGAACTGTGATGTTGGAGAAGACTCTTGAGAGTCCCTTGGACTGCAAAGAGATCCAACCAGGCCATCCTAAAGGAAATCAGTCCTGAATATTCATTGGAAGGATGATGCTGAAGCTGAAACTCCAGTCCTTTGGCCACCTGATGTGAAGCATGAAGTCACTGGATGAGACCCTGATGTTGGGAAAGATTGAAGGCAGGAGAAGGGGATGGCAGAAGATGATCTGACTGGATGGCATCATTGACTCAATGAACATAAGTTTGAGCAAGCTCCTGGAGATGGTGAAGAACTGGGAAGCCTGGCATGCTGCAGTCCATATGGTGGCAAAGAGTCAGACACAACTGAGTGACTAAACAACAGTTTCTAATTTTAAATAACCCTTTCATACATGAATGAATTAAAGTGGGTCATGAAATCACAATACAAACAAACCTCTAATTCCGTGGGTCTTATTCTGTTATGTTATTGGTCATAAATTTCTTTATAGGTGCTATAAGTTTCATCTGTTGGCCATAATGCTCACACATTTTTATATCGTGAAACTCCAATACTTTGGCCACCTCATGCAAAGAGTTGATTCATTGGAAAAGACCCTGATGCTGGGAGGGATTGGGGGCAGGAGGAGAAGGGGACGACAGAGGATGAGATGGCTGGATGGCATCACCGACTCAATGGACATGAGTTTGAGCAAACTCCAGGAGTTGGTGATGGACAGGGAGGCCTGGCATGCTGCAGTTCATGGGGTCTCAAAGAGTCGGACACGACTGAGTGACTGAACTGAACTGAACCGAAGTAACAGAAGCATAACTGCTATTTGGATCCATTCATTAATTTGTGTCTTACTACATATCACTGGGATGTTTTTTGAGAATATGGTCCTTATTTTATAATCACCATGGGTTACTATATACATCTATATTTTATTTGCTATCTTTATCTTACCTTAATCTATCTATTGCAGCATGTTTCCCAAATTTAAACTGGATGTATTTTTCACATGATCACTTTAGCTATTTGTCAACTTCTCCTTTTTGAACAAATTAAACTCCTTGTAGATACTCCTAAAATAAAATGTTTATCCTGTACATGAGGGCAATTAATTTTTACAGTAGTCCTTTTATTAGGTTACATTACCCTTCCCATTTTAGTGATATGAAAGCTGGAAAAAATATATATATAACTGAATCACTTTGCTATACAGCAGACATTAGCATAACACTGTAAGTCACCCATATGTGTGTGTGTGTTAGTAGCTCAATTGTGTCCGACTTTTGTGACCCCATGGACTATAGCAGACCATGGAATTCTCCAGGCAAAAATACTGGAGTGGGTAGCCATTCCCTTCTCCAGGGGATCTTCCCAACCCAGGGATGGAACTTGGGCCTCTGGCATTACAGGTGAATTCTTTACTGTCTTAGTCACCAGGGAAGCCCACTGTAAGTCACCAATACTTCAACTTAAAAAATAAATAAATAAACCTGCTAAAACAAGATCATTCTGATTATGTCATCTTGTGTTTCAACCTCTCCAATGGTTTCCTATCTAATTTAGAGAAAAAGTCAAATTTTTACTATGTGTATCAGTTAGTTATTGTCACAATGATGCATAACAAATTATGCTAAATCTCAATGGGTTAAAACTACAATACTTTAATGCTCATAGCTATGGAATGATTGTCTGTGGTTTTGTGGTGGTAGTCTAGGCTCAGTTGCAATTGATTCAAACCACAGATAGGGTCTGGTTTTGCTTCACATACTCCTTATCGTTGGTCAATTAATGCCACATGACTATCCAGAATCAATCTGCAGGGAGTACAATGTAACAATATGAAGCCTGGTTCAGTGTATCTGTCTAGACCTGCTAAAAACCAGATGCTAGAAATGGATTGGAACTGTACGAGATTCAGTAGGGTAAGGTCAGTGAAGGACAAAGGGAGTAAAACTATTAGGCGGAAGAATTTTCATTGCAAAGTTGCAATCCAAGTCTGATAATTTTATAATGAGGGGGAGGAAGAAGAAATAGGTAGTGTGAGTATCAGATTGCAGTGCAGTTCTAAGAAAGTTTCAGCGAGACTGGTGTGCAATCTCTGAGTCTAAAGTCCCAGGCAAGGGGGATTACATTCCACAAAAATGATACTGGTACTCCTGCACAGGCAATGAACAGTAACTGGCTAAGAACAGTCCAGCAGAAGTTCTGTCTCTGTGTGAACACTGTAATGTATCAGAGGGACCACACTAGAACTGGAAGTTCTAGTTCCAGTTATGAGGGCTGAAGCAGGCTTTTTTGAAGAAGATCTGCACAGCATATTTGTCAGTTTCAACACCAGTTTAACTGCCAAATCAACAAAATTGGAGCAAGGAAGTATATCCTCTCATGGAAGTAGGGAAGAGAGTATTATTAAAAAATAATCTAACAACTGCTTTCTTTTATTACCACTTTCCTCTCATTAAATCCCTTCTAGTCACACCATTTCATTTGTGCCAGAGTACACCATAAATTCTTCAATCAGACAAATTTTGCCTAGAATACATTTTGCCCAGATGATTACATGCCTCTCCTCTTCATTTCTTTCTGATGTTTATTCAAATGTCAATTTGTCAGCAAAGCTTTCTCTGATCACCTTTTCTAAAATCCCAAACCCCATCAGCATAAAGCACACTCCATAAATTGCTTTCAGAGTTTATCATTTTCCCATTTCTAAATACAGGCTAGATTAGTCAAGGAAAAATGCGCATAAAATCTCAAATTTTGGTACTACATTCTCTTAGCTGATGTAGGCAGCAGGTAATCGAATTATTCTTAGAAAGAAGCACTATGAATAATTTAACAAGTGTTTGCCTTCAAGAAAATATTGAATTCAAGGCATTTTGCAAATAATTCAGTAAGTAAGAACAAATACTACAATAGCTACTTTTTAAGGAAAATGTGCAGACACAAGGAAAAGCAATGCCTCTTCCTCTATTGATTCCCTATCCCCATGGGAGATAATCTAAAAAATAATAACAGCCTGGATCTTTGATTATCAAGTGTGATAAAATGATTCAGACAAGTTTCCTGCTGTTGCACAGTGAGGCAAATAAGTACTGTGATAGATAGTCTTATGTGTTAGTTTTGTAGGCAATAGTACCCATCTAATTAAACATTAATTTAGGTATTGCTATAAAGATACTATGCAGATGTGGTGAACACTCTTCAACCAATCGAAGGTTATTCTTCAATTGGTATTCAGGATGGACTTCCTCCGATTAGGTGAAAGATCTTAAGGGGAAAAGTAAAGTACTCCAAGGAAGAAATTCTGCCTGTGGACTGCAGGCGTTACATACAGCTATAACATTATAAGTTTTATATATCACTGTAATACTATAACCTTATATATTGCAATATTATATTTGTAAAACATAATGGCACAGCACACATACAATATTACAGTATACACATCTGTGCATCTGTCAGTCTGTGTGTGTATTTAGTCATGTCTGAGTCTTTGCAATCCCATGGACTGCAGCCCACCAAGCTCCTCTGTCTGTGGAATCTTCCAGGCAAGAATACTGGAGTGGATTGCCATTTCCTCCTCCAGGGGATCTTCCTGACCCAGGGATCAAATCCGTGTCTCTCAATGTTTCCTGCATTGGCAGGCAGATGCTTCACCAGTGAGCCACCTGGGAAGCCTATAGTGTACATATCTCCACGCTACTGGTTCTTTTTCTCTTCTACAACCCTGACAGGTACATGTACCAAATAAAACCATTAAGGTTAAAATATGTGTACAGTATTATATTATTATATATTATATATCACATAGAATTAATAGCTCTTTACTAACTCAAAAATCTAATAATTTGCCTTCCTTCTCTACTTTTCAACGTCAGGAGACCATTAGGAACTTTGATGGTTTTCCTAAGTATTCTGGTCATAGAACTCCAAAAAATGGAAATGAGTATACTCGGTAAAACAAACAAACAAAAAAAGAAAACAGAAATAACAAAACTTCCTCAAACATGCCAGACATTATACTGTACACTTTACACATGTTATCTAAAGTTAATCTTTTCAGAAAATGCATACCCCCATTTTACAAGGAAGTTAGTAGAGGGTTAAGTGAAAGTTGCTTAGTTGTGTCTGACTCTTTGTGACCCCATGGACTATACAATCCATGGAATTCTCCAGGCCAGAATACTGGAGTGGGTAGCCGTTTCCTTCTCTAGATCTTCCCAACCCAGGGGTCAAACCCAGGTCTCCCACATTGCAGGCGGATTCTTTACCAGCTGAGCCACCAGGGAAGCCTAAGAATGTTGGAGTGGGTAGCCTATCCTTTCTTCAGGGGATCTTCCTAACCTAGGAACTGAACCGGGGTCTCCTGCATTGCAGGCAGATTCTTTACCAGCTGAGCTATCAGGGATGCCCTAACAGAGGGTTAAGATGCTAAGAAAAGGTGCTGCAATGTACAGCAATCATAAGAAGCTATCAGGCAATTATGGGTGTATACACTAGTAGCTCCCCATATACTGTACTCCATATGTATTTTAGACAATTTCAATTCTCTGAGACTATTTCCTCATCTCTGAAATGGAAAGGACAAAAACTGCCTCACTTTGGTGGTGGTTGTGAAGATTGAATTAGTATATGTGAATGCTTAGTCATGGGTGTTCAAAATGACAAGGGTGTTAAAAAATGTCTGCACCTTTAATATCCTAGATCACAACATCATACTTCAACCACCATAAAGCATCCTCAGTACTCCTTTTACTGCATTTCCCATGGTGCAGTGAAAGGTACAGAAACATCCCTGTAGCCGCATTTCACCATCAGAATAAATGGATTTTCCATCTTAAATGACCAAGGACAGTTCTAAGGAGTTCTGTCCACGACTGTCTCTAGATCTGCCTTAATCTCTGCCATTCTAAAAGTAGCTTTATAAAGAACTGATTTAATTCCTGTGAGATTTTGATCAGATCCTGGCAAGAAAAGACAAGATCTCTGAAAAAAACATTCAGTTGGATTAGTAATGAAGCGAAACAAAAGGAAGCCAATCTATTACTGTTGTTTGATAGTAAATAACATTTTTCCTCTTTATTATCTGCTAAATACAGTTAGATTTTACCTTTGAAATAGTTAGCGATTTTTTTTCTTTTCTTTTTGCTTTTATTTCTCCAAGGAGGAGAAAAATCCCCAAAATAGCCAAGTTTTCACTTGTGTTCTTTTTTTTCTGTCAACATGAAACTATTGGATTTACTGGTGAAAGGAGAGTACTTAGGAATTGCAAAAGGTGCTTTCTGATAAATACTTTATCATGTCTGAAAAATAAAAACCATGAAGAAATGCAATAAATTCTGGGTTTGGAGGAAGAAGCAGATTAACATTTTGCAATATCAACCTCAGAGAAATGTGCCAGAGAGCTGAAGTGGGCACTTCCTGCCTACTGCTCTGGCATCTTATGTGGGCAGGTACCTGATGTTCCTCAGAGCTTTAGGGGTTTTTATAAGAAGCTCTACATTCAGCTTTCCCACGTACTCTCCCTTCCCCCACATCTAAGAAGGGATATACACTGAATCCTGGGTATAGAGAGGCCACTCGGCATTAGTTGAGCAGACAGCTTTGTGTAGTGTTGAGCTGAGTTGTGAGCCAGGCTTCCAGGGGTGCGAGCTGGTTACCTATGTGATATGAACAAGTCTCTACTTTCTCATTTCTGAAAGAAAGATAATATGTGGCCAACTTCCTACCAAGGAAGTTGTAAGAATTAAAGGAAACACTGTACTTGAAGAAATAAAAGACATAGCATGCTGTCCAATGTTAGCTACTATATTAATATTAGTATGATTATTATTATTTTTATGGTTGTCAATTAACTGTTTGGGGACTTGGGTTCTGGTATGAGACAGATCTGATTTCAAACCCCATATCTAGCTCTTTATATGACCATGAACAAATTCTGTGATCTCTTCATGCTTTAGTTTCCTCATCCATCAGTTCAGTCAATCAGTCGTGTCCAACTCTTTGCAACTCCATGGACTGCATGGACCCCATGGACCCCAAGGACCCCATGGACAGGCTTCTCTGTCCATCACCAACTCTGGAGCTTACTCAAACTCATGGCCATCGAGTCAGTGACGCCATCCAACAATCTTATCCTTTGTCATCCCCTTCTCCTCACACCTTCAATCTTTCCCAACATCAGGGTCTTTTCTAGTGAGTCAGTTCTTCGCATCAGGTTGCCAAAGTATTGGAGTTTCAGCTTCAGCATCAGTCCTTCCAATGAATATTCAGGACTGATCTCCTTTAGGATGGACTGGTTGGATCTCCTTGCAGTCCAAGGGCCTCTCAAGAGTCTTCTCCAACACCACAGTTCAGAAGCATCAATTCTTCTGTGCTCAGCTTTCTTTATAGTCCAACTCTCACATCTGTACAAGACTACTGGAATAATCATAGCTTTGACTAGATAGATCTTTGTTGGTAAAGTAATGTCTCTTCTTTTTAATATGCTGTCTAGGTTGATCATAGCTTTTATTCCAAGGAACAAGCATCTTTTAATTTCATGGCTGCAGTCACCATCTGCAGTGATTTTTGGAGTCCATATGATTGTAATAACATCACTTCTCTCATAGTGTTGCTATGAAAATTAAGATGTCAATATACAGTTTAATACAGTTATGGTTATTACTTAATTTAAACCTTGAAGTTAGTGTATCTTATTAGTATAATTATTAGTGAGGTATGGATGTCATAAGTGGCACTAGTGGGAAAGAACCAGCCTGCCAATGTAGCAAACATAAGAAATGAGGGTTCGATACCTGGGCCAGGAAAGTCCCCCCAGAGGAGGTCATGGCAACCCACTCCAGTAATTCTTGCTTGGAGAATCCCCATGGACAGAGGAGCCTGGCTGGCTCAGTCCATAGGTTCAAAAAGAGTCGGACACAACTGAGTCGGAAGCGACTGAGCACATAGGCACACATCTTTGGAGAAACTGAAGTTCATATCATTTAAGAAAATCACCAACAGTGTACAGAAGATTTGAATCCTGTTTTCTCTCACTTCTAAACCTGAGATAGTTCCATAACAGCTCAAGACAATGATCTGTAGAACAAAACTGAGAGTCTTCTTTCTCTTCTCTCATGCCAAACTCAATCCATCATCTAACTTCTCAGCTCTGTCTTCAAAATGAGTCCAGACTCTATCTACTTGATACCACCTTCACCACATTTCCCTAAGCCAACCCAACATCATTGCTCACCTGAACAATGTAAGAAGCCTCTGAACTGGTCTCTCTGCACCAACAACTGCTTGCAAAGCTATTCTCATCACAGAAACCAGACTGATCCTTCGAAAATAATAATGAGGCTCTACCTATGGCTGATTCATATTGAGGTTTGACAGAAAACAACAAAATTCTGTAAAGCAATTATCCTTCAATAAAAAAATAAATTAAAAAATAATAATGAGGTAATTCAGCAATCTCAGAATAAAAACAAAATCCTTATCATAACCTACAGAGACTTAATGACCTGTTGTTTGTTGAGCATCTGACCTTTCTTTCTACAGCCCTGGTCCTTCATCATTCTGTTCCAACCATACCAGCTTTCTCACTTTTCCTCAAACAGACCAAGAACTCTGCAGCCTGAGAGCCTTTGCACACTATGTCACCACTGAATTGAAAACGTTTCCCCAGATTCCAGCTTGACTGATTTCTTTGTTTCTTTCACGTGCTGCTCAAATGTGACTGTACCAGAGAGAATTTCCTGACTACCAGATATATAACAGTACTTTCTCCCTCCCTCTGCCCATCACCCTCTGCATTTTCTTCCACAGTAGTCAGTGCCATTTGACCTTTCTCTGTTAGTTCAATCCTAGAAGCAAAGTCTTTAGTTAATTTCTCATCCCTAGGGCCTAGACTATGACAGTGCCTGACACATAGTCAGCATTCATGGATATTTGTCGGGGGAAAAAATGGATGAATGAATGTGACATTTACCTGATACTCTGGGTGATTATTTAACCAGGAAGACAGAGTGACATAATGGATTTTTCCTGATTCCCCAAAGAACTACTTCCGGGAGATTGCAGCAATAAAAATGTATATTTCTTAAGGAAATGACCAGACAGAATTCTATTCTCCTTCCAAGTAATTCAGATATTTAATGAATATAATTTTGTCCTTCCTAGAAACTCCCCAGAGGCATAGAAAAAAATGTGAGTCTGCCTCTTCTAAATACCTAACCAGTACTGACAGCATAGCCCCATGAGTCTAATTCCAAGTTTTAGTTAGAAGAACTGCAAAGAATGAGAAATGTGATGCACAGAATTAAGGAATTTGTAACCAGTTGATTAAAGTTATTCATTCTAAGCTGTAAAGAGATAAATGAAGAAGATGAAGACTGGTTGCAGTGCATTGGTAAAGTCAAGCCAAAATAAATAACAAAGCAAATCCTTTATTAGAGTTTTTATCTACGAGAATTTTATAAGCAATGACATAGAAAAAAAATCTATCCACCAGGTGTCAATTTGAGCACGTTAGATAGCAATGTTTTATCCACCAATCACAGCTTCCCTACAATTTGCTAATCTCCTGAGATGGATGCTGAAGGCTGCATTAATCCAGACTGTCAACTCAGACTCTCATCATCAGAATATAAAATGGTATACGCCCCGGGTTCTTTAGTAGGAGAAATTGAGAAATCTCTTGTATGTGGGGCGTGTGGTCTTCACAGGCACAGTTCATAAACAACACAGTATAACCAAACTAATTTATTTTTAAAGATACAAGAGAGAATTGTGGCCATTTTCCAACAGGAAATAACTGTTCTGTCAAACAGTCATCTTTTATTCTCAAAGAAATTTTTCCATCAGAATACTCAAAAAAAGGCCAAATGAGAGCCAAGTCCATCCCATCCCATTTGCCAAATAACTTTGTTTTTTTCTGTGACTGAATTCAGCTCTGAAACCTGAAGGAACCTCAGCACTGTGCTTTCATACTAAAAAATATTGATTTAAAATGTTTGCCTATATGTATAACTAAATCACTCTGCTATACACCTGAAACTAACATATTCAACTATATGTTATATATGTTATATATATATATATATGTTATATATAACATAACAACTATATTCAAATGTAAAATACAAAGTTTAAAAACAAAAAAGCAAAAATAAAATAAATTTTTTAAAATGTTGTCTTTTTTTTTTTTTTTTTTTGGGTTTTGTCATACATTGATATGAATCAGCCATGGAGTTACACGTATTCCCCATCCCGATCCCCCCTCCCACCTCCCTCTCCACCCGATTCCTCTGGGTCCTCCCAGTGCACCAGGCCCGAGCACTTGTCTCATGCATCCCACCTGGGCTGGTGATCTGTTTCACCATAGATAGTATACATGCTGTTCTTTTGAAATATCCCACCCTCACATTCTCCCACAGAGTTCAATAGTCTGTTCTGTATTTCTGTGTCTCTTTTTCTATTTTGCATATAGGGTTATCGTTACCATCTTTCTAAATTCCATATATATGTGTTAGTATGCTGTAATGTTCTTTATCTTTCTGGCTTACTTCACTCTGTATAAGGGGCTCCAGTTTCATCCATCTCATTAGGACTGATTCAAATGAATTCTTTTTAACGGCTGAGTAATATTCCATGGTGTATATGTACCACAGCTTCCTTATCCATTCATCTGCTGATGGGCATCTAGGTTGCTTCCATGTCCTGGCTATTATAAACAGTGCTGCGATGAACATTGGGGTGCATGTGTCTCTTTCAGATCTGGTTTCCTCAGTGTGTATGCCCAGAAGTGGGATTGCTGGGTCATATGGCAGTTCTATTTCCAGTTTTTAAAGAAATCTCCACACTGTTTTCCATAGCGGCTGTACTAGTTTGCATTCCCACCAACAGTGTAAGAGGGTTCCCTTTTCTCCACACCCTCTCCAGCATTTATTGCTTGTAGACTTTTGGATAGCAGCCATCCTGACTGGTGTGTAATGGTACCTCATTGTGGTTTTGACTTGCATTTCTCTAATAATGAGCGATGTTGAGCATCTTTTCATGTGTTTGTTAGCCATCTGTATGTCTTCTTTGGAGAAATGTCTGTTTAGTTCTTTGGCCCATTTTTTGATTGGGTCATTTATTTTTCTGGAATTGAGCTGCAGGAGTTGCTTGTATATTTTTGAGATTAATCCTTTGTCTGTTTCTTCATTTGCTATTATTTTCTCCCAATCTGAGGGCTGTCTTTTCACCTTACTTATAGTTTCCTTTGTAGTGCAAGAGCTTTTAAGTTTCATTAGGTCCCATTTGTTTAGTTTTGCTTTTATTTCCAATATTCTAGGAGGTGGGTCATAGAGGATCTTGCTGTGATTTATGTCGGAGAGTGTTTTGCCTATGTTCTCCTCTAGGAGTTTTATAGTTTCTGGTCTTACATTTAGATCTTTAATCCATTTTGAGTTTATTTTTGTGTATGGTGTTAGAAAGTGTTCTAGTTTCATTCTTTTACAAGTGGTTGACCAGTTTTCCCAGCACCACTTGTTAAAGAGGTTGTCTTTTTTCTATTGTATATCCTTGCCTCCTTTGTCAAAGATAAGGTGTCCATAGGTTCGTGGATTTATCTCTGGGCTTTCTATTCTATTCCATTGATCTATATTTCTGTCTTTGTGCCAGTACCATACTGTCTTGATGACTGTGGCTTTGTAGTAGAGTCTGAAGTCAGGCAGGTTGATTCCTCCAGTTCCATTCTTCTTTCTCAAGATTACTTTGGCTACCAACAGGTAAAGGAACATGAAAAATGCCCACCAAGTCAAACAAAAGAGGAGGAGATAGGGAATCTACTTGAAAAAGAATTTAGAATAATGATAATAAAAATGATCCAAAATCTTGAAAACAAAATGGAGTTACAGATAAATAGCCTGGAAACAAAGATTGAAAAGATACAAGAAATGTTTAATAACGACCTAGAAGAAATAAAAAAGAGTCAATTAAAAATGAATAATGCAATGAATGAGATCAAAAACACTTTAGAGGGAACCAAGAGTAGACTAACGGAAGCAGAAGATAGGATAAGTGAGATAGAAGATAAAATGGTGGAAATAAATGAAGCAGAGAGGAAAAAAGAAAAAAGGATCAAAAGAAATGAGGACAACCTCAGGGACCTCTGGGACAATGTGAAACGCCCCAACATTCGAATCATAGGAGTTCCAGAAGAAGAAGACAAAAAGAAAGGCCATGAGAAAATACTCGAGGAGATAATAGCTGAAAACTTCCCTAAAATGGGGAAGGAAATAGCCACCCAAGTCCAAGAAGCCCAGAGAGTCCCAAACAGGATAAACCCAAGGCGAAACACCCCAAGACACATATTAATCAAATTAACAAAGATCAAACACAAAGAACAAATATTAAAAGCAGCAAGGGAGAAACAACAAATAACACACAAAGGGATCCCCATAAGGATAACAGCTGATCTATCAATAGAAACCCTCCAGGACAGAAGGGAATGGCAGGACGTACTGAAAGTAATGAAAGAGAATAACCTACAACCTAGATTACTGTTGTCTGGTTTTATACTGGAACATACAGGTTTACATTGTCACACATCATGGTAAGTTAGTCAAATAAGAAGGAAAAAAAAAATTAGTAGAGTGTGAAAAATAAGACCTGGTGGAAAGAAAGAAAAGGTGAGTGGAGAGCAAGTCCCCACCTGCATTAAGAAGCAGGCAAAGGCTCTTAGGAATCATCCAGAGAAGTGGAACTAATCCTGGCTTCCACTGGAACACCCAGGAGACATTTAAAAAATCTGAATACTTAGGTCTCCCCTACAGAGATTCTCACCAAATTACCTGAGAATAAAGCAAGCATTCATGTATTTTACAGATTCCTATGTTGATTAGAATATACAGAAAGGATGGAGAGCACTGCATAAACCCAGCTTAGGAAATCCAGAGAAACTGAAAAAGTCCAGAGGTGTAGAAAGTCAAGACTAAACCTAGTTTCATCTCTTAATTTATGGTTCTTTCTCCCCTTCATGCAGGAGCGGCGGCTGCATGGCATTATTGCGCTCATCTCACACGTTAGTAAAGTAATGCTCAAAAATCTTCAAGCCAGGCTTCAGCAATACGTGAACAATGAACTTCCAGATGTTCAGGCTTATTTTAGAAAGGGCAGAGAAACCAGAGATCAAATTATCAATATCCGCTGGATCATTGAAAAAGCAAGAGAATTCCAGAAAAACATCTATTTCTGCTTAATTGACTATGCCAAAGCCTTTGACTGTGTGGATCACAATAAACTGTGGAAAATTCTGAAAGAGATGGGAATACCAGACCACCTGACCTGCCTCTTGAGAAACCTGTATGCAGGTCAGGAAGCAACACTTAGAACTGTACATGGAATAACAGACTGGTTCCAAATAGGAAAAGGAGTATGTCAAGGCTGTATATTGTCACCCTGCTTATTTAACTTATATGCAGAGTACATCATGAGAAACGCTGGGCTGGAAGAAGCACAAGCTAGAATCAAGATTGCCGGGAGCAATATCAATAACCTCAGATATGCAGATGACACCACTCTTATGGCAGAAAGTGAAGAAGAAATAAAGAACCTCTTGATGAAAGTAAAAGAGGAGAGTGAAAAAGTTGGCTTAAAGCTCAACATTCAGAAAACTAAGATCATGGCATCTGGTCCCATCGTTTCATAGCAAATAGATGGGGAAACAGTGACAGACTTTATTTTGGGGGGCTCCAAAATCACTGCAGATGGTGATTGCAGCCATGAAATTAAAAGATGCTTGCTCCTTGGAAGGAAAGTTATGATCAACCTAGACAGCATGTTAAGGAGCAGAGATATTATTTTGTCAATAAAGGTCCATCTAGTCAAGGCTATGGTTTTTCCAGTAGTCATGTATTAATGTGAGAGTTGGACTATAAAGAAAGCTGAGCACTGAAGAAGTGATGCTTTTGAACTGTGGTGTTGGAGAAGACTCTTGAGAGTCCTATGGACTGCAAGGATATCCAACCAGTCTATCCTAAAGGAGTTCAGTCCTGGGTGTTCACTGGAAGGACTGATGTTGAAGCTGAGGCTCTAATACTTCGGCCACCTGATGCGAAGAGCTGACTCATTTGAAAAGACCCTGATGCTGGGAAAGATCGAGGGCAAGAGGAGAAGGGGATGACAGAGGATGAGATGGTTGGATGGCATCACCGACTCAATGGACATGAGTTTGGGTAAACTCCAGGAGTTGGTGATGGACAGGGAGGCCTGGCATGGTGCAGTTCATGGGGTCACAAAGAGTCAGACACGACTGAGCGACTGAACTGACCTGAACTCCCCATTCAATGCTACTATCTCTGAAGCTAGGCTTCCCTGAAGGTTCAGATGGTAATGAATCAGCCAGCAATGAAGAAGATCCCCAGAGAAGGAAATGGTAACCCACTCCAGTATTCTTGCTGGGAAATCCCATGGCCACAGGATCCTGGCAGGCTACAGTCCTTGGGGATTGACAAGAATCAAATATGACTGAGTGACTAACACTTTCACTGAATCTAACCTAATCCTTAATTACAATTATATGGTCAAAATAAGGCAGCCATGACATGGTCATCTTCTTCAAAATTTGGAAGAAAGCCCCAAATAACAAGTATTCCTGTGTATATCATTCAGCGATCTGAGTCCTCATTGTTAAGACAGCAAACTACAGGGGTTCTAATAATATAAAGGTAAATGAGCCACAAATTTTTTTTTTTGAATAAAAAATCTTATTCTCAATAGTTTGAGGCTGAATTATAACCATTATAAAATTGTGCCAGGCACTTTTTATAACTCCCCGCAATGCCAAGGCTGTATGTTGTATATAGTGGTAACTCAGTAGAGAAACACAAAATAATAGACAAACCGACAGAATAATCCTAACAGGTGGTAGTCACTTACTGTGATGGCCCTGGACTTTTACTGCTGTGTCCCTGAGCTTTATTTGCAATGAAATGTAAATCCTCATTGGTATGCAGCTACACACCCCCAGATCTATTTGGGAAGCCAGATGATCTAAGCCACAGTCAATCTTAAAATGTTAACTCAAAAGCAGAAATGTGCTAGAAATGAATCTGATCTGCCTGCAAAGACGCAAGCATAGATGTGGCTGGAACATTAGTCAAAGAAGCAGGCAGGCAGCTCTTCCAGTTATAGCTCTCCCACCTATAACTTACCTTTCATTGCTAAATACATTTTTGTTTTTGTACCACAGTAACATAGGATTTCTTCCATACACAGCCATAGTAATAGAAAGTTATTGCTATGTGATTTCTCCTGTTTATAAATGCAGTCAATTTCCAAGGTCTATCTATTTATAATAATACGTATTTATATTCATGACAATCTAGAGTATAGGGAAAAACTGCATTTTCATATTAACTAATATATAAGGTGCTCAGAGGAAATTTTAATGGGAAGGTTGATGCAAGTTTTGGTCTAGAGGAATAAATATTGAAGTCAACTAAAGTGTTGTTCATTTATCTTCTTTAAATATTTCACAAGATTTGTTTTAACTTCTCTTTACAAATGCTGACTTCAACATTACCTTATAAAAGTATTTCTGAACCCCCTAAACAACTGCACTGATTAGCTTGCTATGCTTACACATGTTAAGGAAAATGTGTATTAAGCCCAAGCCCTGCAAGAAAGCAAAAATATCAGAACACTGAATTTAGATAGTAGTTGCTAGGAGCCTAATACCATGTGAGATATATCATAGCAGCACTTTATCATGCATGTTTTCTGTGTGGACACTGTGAGTTACTTTGCATGTGTTATTCCATATAATGTCAAGTTATCAATATGGAACAAGTATCCTCATTTTGCAGGTAGTTGAGAAAGCTCAGACTACAATGCTATCCACTGAGCAATTGACTGAGGTTGTTTTAATTTTATGAAGTCATAAATTAAACTTTTGGCCAAGTATTAATGAACTTCAATACTGCAATTGCCTACCAAAATGCCTAATAAGACTTGCCTTCAAGCAAACAAATGAATAAATAAACAAAACTGCTCCACATAGTTACCCACCTAAATGTTCAAGCTAGAAAATAGGTCAACTTCTTTACTTTACAGCAATGAACCAAAGAATATCTTAACTTACCTAGGACTACACAATTACTTACTACTAAACTACTGGTGATGAATAGGCTATGTAGTATTTGCTGAGCTAATATTTTCTATATACTTTCTAAGGTGCCTCATGGTTTGCTTTAATAGATCATTTGAAAGTTGTCTTTGAGCATTTCACTAAGATGCAGAAAGAGGAATTGCAAATGGGTATCTGTTATTTTCATTAATATTTTAAAATAGATTATAACATGCATAATGACTAAGTTGCTGTATTTTTTTCTATATAGTCCTCTGCCTACTCTTAACTTTTTTGTCTCCTCTGTAAGTAAGTAAAGAAATCTATTCATAAAACCCATTGACAAGGTATTCTACAGTTTCATTTTATGTTCAGGTAAAAAGTTCCCCAGTATTGGCTATATATACTAATAGCCTCAAAGAACAGCTTGGCACCACAAATAAACAGATTACAAAGGGTACACAGCCACTAAGATCACAGATGTAAGTTTCAAATCCCATTCCCCACACACACACACACACACACACACACGCACGCACCACTGTCAGCTGTGTGAATTTGGGTTATCTCTTCTTATCTTGGTGCTATTTCTGAAAAGATATATTAATAGATGATGCATCTCATAGGATATAGGGAGATATAAATGGAATAATTATGCCAAATAAGTTCTCGCACTGCTGTGAAAGTTCTATGCCTCATAACAAACTTCCCAACCTGTGGATCCACCAAAGGGACTGAGAATCCCCAGGGAATCTGACTTTGAAGTTCAGCAGAATTTGAATACGTAACTTCCACAGGACTGGAGGAACAGAGACTCTTGGAGGGCACAAACAAAAACTTGCATGCACTAGGACCCAGGAGAAAGGAGCAGTGATCCCAGAAGAGAATGAGCCAGACTTTCATGTGAGTGTTTGGGAGTCTCTTGTGGAAGCATGGTTAACAGTGGCCTGCAGCGGGGTCAGGGATGCTGATAGCAGCAGTCCTGGGAGGTGCAGCATGCTGGTATAAGTCCTTTTGGAGGAGGTTGCCATTACCCCTACTGTAGTTTGCCCTTAGAACCAACTACAAGAGGGAACACAGCACCAGTCATGAACAGAAAATTGGATTTAAGATTTACTGAGCATGGACTTACCCATCAGAGGGAGACCCAGTTTTCCCCAGAGCCAATCCCTCCCATCAGGAAGCTTGCACAAGCCTCTTATACTCATCCATCAGAGGGCAGACAGAATGAAAACCACAATCACAGAAAACTAACCAAAATGATCACATGGATCACAGCTTTGTGTAACTTAATAAAACTATGAGCCATGCTGTGTAGAGCCACCTAAGATGGATGGGTTGTGGTGGAGAGTTCTGACAAAACGTGGTCCACTGGAGAAGGGAAAGGCAAACCACTTCAGCATTCTTCCCTTGAAAACCCCATGAACAGTATGAAAAGGCAAAAAGACATGACACTGAAAGATGAACCCTTTAGAAGCTATCCAATACACTACTGGAGAAGGGAGAAATAGCTCCAGAAGGAACGAAAAGGCTGAATGAAAACAGAAACTATACCTAGCTGTGGCTGTGTCTGGTGGAGAAAGTAAAGTCCAATGCTGTAAAGAGCAATACTGCCTAGGAACCTGGAATGTTAGGTCCATGAATCAGAGTAAATTGGAAGTGGTCAAACAGAGATGGAAAGAGTAAACATCGACACTATAGATCAGTGAACTAAAATGGACAGGAATGGGTAAATTTAATTCAGATGACCATTATATATATATATTACTGTTGAGGCCACAGTTCAGTTCAGTTCAGTCGCTCAGTCATGTCCAACTCTTTGTGACCCCATGAATTGCAGCACACCAGGCCTCCCTGTCGTACCAACTCCCAGAGTTTACTCAAACTCAGGTACATTGAGTCGGTGATGCCATCCAACCATCTCATCCTCTGTCGTCCCCTTCTCTTCCCACCTTCGATCTTTCCCAGCATCAGGGTCTTTTCAAATGAGTCAGTTCTTAGCATCAGGTGGCCAAAGTATTGGAGTTTCAGCTTCAACATAAGTCCTTCCAGTGAACACCCAGGACTGATCTCCTTTAGGATGGACTGGTTGGATCTCCTTGCAGTCCAAGGGCCTCTCAAGAGTCTTCTCCAACACCACAGTTCAAAAGCATCAGTTCTTCGGCACTCAACTTTCTTTATAGTCCAACTCTCACATCCATACATGACTACTGGAAAAACCATAGCTTTGACTAGACAGACCTTTGTTGGAAAAGTAATGTCTCTGCTTTTTTAATATGCTGTCTAGGTTGATCATAACTTTTCTTCCAAGGAGCAAGCGTCTTTTAATTTCATGGCTGCAGTCACCATCTGCAGTGATTTTGGAGCCCCCCCAAAATAAAGTCTGTCACTGTTTCCAATGTTTCCCCATCCATTTGCCATGAAGTGATGGGATCAGATGCCATGATCTCAATTTTCTGAATGTTGAGTTTTAAACCAACTTTTTCACTCTCCTTTTTCACTTTCATCTAGGCTCTTTAGTTCTTCTTTGCTTTCTGTCACAAGAGTGGTGTCATCTGCATATCTGAGGTTATTGATATTTCTCCCAGCAATCTTGATTCCAGCTTGTGCTTCATCCAGCCCAGTATTTCTCATGATGTACTCTGCATATAAGTTAGATAAGCACCAGAGATGCTCAGAGGGCTCAAACATACCTCGTGCACACCAGGACTCAAGAGACCCTACAGAAACTGAGACATAACTGTGTTTGGTTGTCTCCAGGAGGTACAGGTCAGCAATAGACTGCTGAAGGTGCAGGGGGTCTGGGTGCAGTAGACCTGAGTACTGCATAAGCCCTCTTGGAGGAGGTCACCATTAACCCACCATAGAGCTGCCAGAACTTACAGAGGACTTGGGAAACAGACTCTTGGAGGGCACACACAGAACCTTGTGTGCACCAGGACCCAGGAGAAAGGAGCAATGACCCCTCGAGAGACTGACCCAGACTTGCCCATGAGTGTCCAGGAGTCTCTGGTGGAGGTGTGGGTCAGTGGTGGTCTGCTGCTGAGTCATGGGCACTGAGTGCAGCAGAGCGTTCATGGGACCTTTTGAAGGAGGTCGCCATTATCTTCATTACCTCTACCATAGTTTGGCATCAGGTCAAATAACAGGGAGGGAACACAGCCCCACCCTTCAACAGAAAATTCCATTAAGATTTCCTGTGCATGGCCCCACCCATCAGAACAAGACCCAGTTACCCCCTCAGTCAGTCTCTCCCATCAGGAAGCTTCAATAAGCCTCTTATCATTCTCCACCAGAGGGCAGACAGAATGAAAACCACAATCATGGAAGACTAGCCAATCTGATCACATGGACCACAGCCTTGTCTAACTCAATGAAACTATGAGCCAAGCCATGTAGGGCCACCCAAGATGGACAGGTCATGGTGGAGAGTTCTGACAAAACGTGGTCCACTGGAGAAGGGAATGGTAAACCACTTAAGTATTCTTGTCTTGAGAATTCCATGAACAGTATGAAAAGGGCAAGTACATAACAAGAATTCAATATGTTCAGTTGTTCAGTCATGTCTCACTCTTTGCAGCCAGCCCCAGGCCTGCCAGGCACCTCTGCCTACAGAATTTTCCAGGCAAGAATACTTGAGTGGCTTGCCAATTCCTAATTCAGGGGTTCTTCCTGACCCAGGGATTGAACCCACAACTCTTGTGTCTCCTGCATTGGAAGGCAAATTCTTTATCACTAGCACCACCTGGGAAGTAAATGTCATTAAGTCTATATAGCATCAATAGTAAGGAAGTCAATGTCATTAAATCTATACACCATCAATATTAAGGGACATCGTTATTTCATGTTCCACTGGAATAAAAAAAAATGCCAACTAAAGTATAATATAACACTTCCTGATCATATTGATCATAAAATATATTGTTACTTCAGAAATGTTAGAATATGGAAAAGTATGCATCTTAGAATCAAAGAAATTCAATAATCCCTTCTTAGGAAATAAACACATTATCCATTTCCCATTAAAGATCTGTCTACATTCTTTGAAAGGAATTTTCATTTTTTTACCCGCTAATGAGTGACATCAAATTATCTGTTTGATTCTTCACTCCCTTTATGACAGTAATATATGTGTAGACCCTTGCCCTAGCCTCTTAGTAGGTCTTTCTTAACTACTTGACATTGGACTTGTTCACGGGACTTGATTAATTAGCATGGGGTTCCACAGTGTCAGTCTTAAGCTGAACTGGGGGCTGGGTAATTCTTTGTTGTGGAGGGCTGATGTTTAGAGCATCTGTGGCTTCTACATTACTTTGCCAACAAAGGTCCATCTAGTCAAAGCTATGGTTTTTCCAGTAGTCATGTATGGATGTGAGAGTTGGACTATAAAGAAAGTTGAGCGCCGAAGAATTGATGCTTTTGAACTGTGGTGTTGGAGAAGACTCTTGAGAGGCCCTTGGACTGAAGGAGATCAAACCAGTCTATTTTAAAGGAAATCAGTCCTGAATATTCATTGGAAGGACTGATGCTGAAGCTGAAACTCCAATACTTTGGCCACCTGATGCTAAGAACTGACTCATTTAAAAAGACCCTGATGCTGGGAAAGATTGAAGGTGGGAAGAGAAGGGGACGACAGAGGATGAGATAGTTGGATGGCATCACCGACTCAATGTACCTGAGTTTGAGTAAACTCTGGGAGTTGGTGATGGACAGGGAGTCCTGGTGTGCTGTGCTTCATGGGGTCGCAAAGAGTCGGACATGACTGAGTGACTGAACTGAACTGAACTGTGGCCTCAACCCACTAGATGCCAGCTATGCCCCTGTCTCCCTATGAGTTGCAACCAAAAATGTTTCCAAATTCTGTAAAATGTCCCCCAGGGCAGGGGATGAAATTGAAGGTGTTGAGAACCGTTGGATTAACAGGATGCTAGTGGACCTGACTTGAATAGGAACTTAAAACTTGTTAGTATAGAGTTTTTTCTTTTTGCACCGTGGTGTTTAAACAATAGGAGATCTGGTTTCCTCCCTCTTCATGCTCTCCCTCACTCTGAGTGAAGCCTGACTCATAGCTTGAGGCAGAGCCAACCTCAGTCAGTCATTTATATTGCTTTCATTTTCTTGGGTTTTTTCTTCACTGGCAAGACTATATCCTCAGGTAATAGCTTCAGAATAAAAGACGAAATTCATACTTTCATCGTCGTTTTTTAAAATAATTTTAATTTGAGGTTGAAGATTATTTTTACCTAGAATTTTGAGGGTATTGCATCATTTTCTCACTTTCAGCTTTCTAAAAAATTAAACAAAGAGACGTCCAGTGCCATGCAGCTTCCAGGTCCTCTAAGAGTGCCTTTTATTTCACACTCTGATATTTCTTTTGGACTTCTCTTTATAGCTAGGGTGTTGAAATATCATAGTAATATTCTGTGAGGTGCATTTTTACATTTACTGAGTTGGAAAATTTGGAGGTCTAATGATCTTGAATTCTCTATTAATGGAAAAGTTTCCATTATTATTCTTTATTTAATTCCTCCTCACTCTTTATCTCTTTCTTCTCTTTGTGGAATTCTTGTAAGTTATTTATGGTACATATTTTGTCTTTTTGTTCTAATTTCTATGAACTCTTTTTTCTTACATTTTAATCTTTCTATTGCATTAAGATTTTGCATGTATATATATGTGTGTAATAACTCTCTTACTATTTTTCCTTTATTAATATTCTATATTTTCTTGTTTCATTGATTTAATATATTTTATCAGCACTCTAGGGATAATATAAATAGATATGATAGAAACTGTCTTTCATGCTGTAGTTATATTTTTGTTGAGTCTTGGTTTTTCATATCTGAGTGAAACCTTGGAAAGCTCAATGAAAGCTTTATGTTTAAATATCTCTAAACCTTTTCTTTTGTGGTAGTCAGCGCTCCAGAGAAGAAGCTCCCAATCTTCTGCCTGGAGACAGAAATCTTGCTGTAACCTTCTGAATCTGAGCAAGAAATGATTCTAGGGGGATTTTTTCATGATTCACTCTGATAGTTTCAACTGCACTGTTTTGCTTTCAGTATATCACTTCATCTCCACCCTTAATTTCCCAAATCCAGGACCTCTCTGATTCAATTTCTTCAAGGAGAGTGCTCTTTGGAACACTTATTTGATTGGAATTGGGATATTCTGGGTCATTTACTTTAAAAAGTTACTTACAAACAGGAGTGAATATGGAGGAGAGGAGAAAGAAGGCAAAATGGCTTCAATACCACATAATCAGTAGAGAGGAAACTACTGAGATGGATGAGATGAGGAAGAGGAACTGAAAGTCAAAATGACCCTTCTGTAGAATTCACATACTTTTCCAGCCCCAAACCTGAACCCAGCTTCTCAGAACATCTGGTTCCTCCAGTTCCAGAGCCTCTCTAAGATTCTACATGGGAAGACTGTTATTTCTTTTTGGTAGCCATCTCTGCAAGTAAAGTTTCTCTCCCATAACTGTCATTTAAACAGACTTTCAGAAAAGAGAAACCTTACTCCAGGGCATATATCTGGACAAAACTATAATCCAAAAAGAGATATGCACTCCAATGTTCATGGTGTTATTATTCACAATAGCCAAGACATGAAAACAACTTAAATGTCCATCAACAGATGGATGGATAAAGATGTGGTACATATATGCAACGGAATACTACTTAGCAATAAAAAGGATGAAATAATGCCATTTGCAGCTACATGGATAGAACTAGATATTATCATACTAACTGAAGTAAGTCAGAGAGAGAAAGACAAATATCATATGATATCACTTAGATGTGTAGTCTAAAATATGACACAAATAAAGTATCTATGAAACAGAAACAGACAGACATGGAGAAAACACTTGTTGTTGCCAAAGCTGGGGCAGGGGAGGTATGGACTGGGAGTCTGGGGTTAGCAGATCTATTATATACAGAATGGATAAACAATAAGGTCCTTGTATACCACAGGGCACTATATTCAATATCCTGAGACAAACCATAATGGAAAAGAATATAAAATAGAATGAATCACTTTGTTATACAGCAGAAATTAACACAATGTAGTAAATCCATTATACTTCAATAAAAAAAAGAGAAAGGAGCAAAGATAATTCTGTTTAACTCATAAGATTTAACTAGAAGTTGGGGACAACATTTTTATAAATGACATGAAGATATATGGCATGCTTATAATTTTTGAGGCTAAAACTTTCAAAGGTAGGAGAACTGTGTAACAGTGAATGATGAAATCAGGAATCCATAATTATTAAGCTGTTTGAAATAGCTAAATCTGATAGATGCAATTTAGCCAAGGTGATATAAATCTAGTGTATAACTTCAAAACGCCAATTGCACAAGTGCAAAATATACAAGAATATGAAAAACTCCAGAGGTTTGGGTAACTGAAAGTTCACTTTGCACCACCAGTGTGCCAGCAGTGCTGAGAAGGCCAATATGATATAAAAATGTATTAAGTTCAATTACACCATGTATTTTTAATTATACTTGGAATACTCTGGGTGACACAGTTTAATAAGGTACTGAAAAACTAGAAACTATATAGATGAGAGGGCTTCCCTGGTGACTCAGTGGTAAAGAATCTGCCTGCCAATGCAAGAGACGCAGGTTCTGTCCCTGGGTTGGGAAGATCCCCTGGAGGAGCAAATGGCAACCCACTGCAGTATTCATGCCTGGGAAATCTCATGAACAGAGGAGCCTGGAAGACTACAGTCCATGGGGTTGCAAAATATCAGACATGGTGACTAAAAACAACAGACAATATAGATGAGAGGACTTGGTAGCTTTCTTTTGAAATAGTGAGTCATTTTACCCGAAAAGGATGAAAGTATTTTAAAAGCCAACATGTGCAAAAGAACAAACTCACCAGGGCAACTGATGGCAGAATTCATGAATAAAGTTAATGAAAGGCAATGTCTGGCCCATTATAAAAGAGAAATGTTCATCAAACATATGTTGCTGATGGATTATTAATTAAAAATGGAGGAAGAAAAAAATTCTCAAGAAAGAATCACAAAAAAAAAATTCTGTGTATGCTGATAGATGTTAACTAGACTTATTGTGATGATCATCTTCTAATATATACAAATATTGAATGATTATATTGTACACCTAAAACTAACATAATGTTATATGTCAATTACATCTCAACAAAAAAGAATGGAGGTATGCCATCATTACTTTGCTTAACATTAGAAGGCTATGTATCAAGAGATTTTCCAAGGGTGCTTACCTTGTACCAATTATAAGGCTAAGTGCTTCTCAATTAGGCCATCAGGCAGGAACTTTCATTATTCACACTTTACATTTAAGGAGAAACGAGATTCAATAATTTAGCCAAGGTCATAGAGCTAGTTAATTAGGACTAAAATTGAGACATTTCTTTCTTAGGCTTCTGCTCTTAACCCGTAAGCTGCAGGGCTCTCAGATGAGGAAGATTTTCTGACCATTCTCTGCCCAGCCCAGACCATCACCAAGTCCCACCTTTATCATCCCTTGTCCCTAATGCCTGTGAGCTCTGTGTGCTCAATAGCTCTGATAGGAAACTCCTCCTAAAGCTTGTTTATTCCAACAATACCTGGAAAGATGGGCAGCGAACAACTATATTGCTCACCTGAGAGAAGGGATAGAAAATCAGCAGTTCAAAAGAGCACAGCCAGGAGCCTGGAGCCCCAGTTATAGCCTCCAACAGGGCAAAGGGTGAATGGAATACACCCAGAGGAATACAGATCCCCACCCGTGGTGGATAAGAGGACATCTGGGTGCCCTACAGAGGTGAGCATCTGCCCCACCACCACACATTCTCCCTGGAGGTGGGGTCAATGAAGGAGCAGGGTACTGAGAAAGATTGTGTTTGTTGTTAATCAAACAGAAGGACTTTGAAGCATTTAAATTTAGAGCTTTGCTGCAGTTTTGACATATTCCCTCTCATTGGTGAAAAAGACCCACCAAATATGTTTCTATGTATCTCAGCTTCAGTTATAGACTCAAATTCTCTCCTGGAGAGGAAGATCTTGAAACAAATCAAAGGTTGTGGTGTGGACATTGTTGGTGTTCTGTTGTATTCCATAAAGTTAAAAAATGTTCACATTTTCCAGGTTTAGAGTTGATTGTCCCAGAACACCAGCAGCTTTCCCAGGCAAATGCAGCTTAATTCTCCTCTCTAATCTAAGGCCCAGCTCTACCCCAGACCAAATACTTCAGTCAGAAATATAAAATGATCACATCTTCTTCCATCTGAACAATAATCTGTTTCTATAACCATTTCCAAGTTTACTTTGGAGTTCTTTTCTTTCTGTTCATAATGGAGTACATATATATATAGCGAAATGTGGATTCAGCGTATAGCATTTTTTTTTTACTTTCTTTTTTCATGGCTAAAAAGGGCATTTCAAGGAGTCTATGGTGAGTACCATGCTTTAAATATTAATTCAAGATTTATGTTTTTCTGAACTATGTTCTGCCCCTCTAAGAGACCTCAGTGTTTTATAAATGACTGGCTTTGTTTGGTAGAAAATGGTTAAACACAAAAATTCCTGGCTTTTGCAACAAGAAGATAATGAAAATTATGACTTAAGAAAGGATAGTGAATTCAATGACAACTGTCTGATGGCATGTAAGATAGATTCCTTTCCACTGAAAGCTAGAGCAGCCCAAATGACCTTCCCGACAGCCACACAGCAGAAGAAAAGCAAAAAGGTGGCCCATCTAGCCTCTGCTGTCTCGAGAGATTATTCTTTTCACATTGAAATAGAATATACAGTTCTTACGGGCTGCTTCATCAGCACTTCTTCACTTCCTGCAGGGAAAGAGCAGTATGAGAGACACTGATCTGCAGGCCCCGTGTGACAAACAGTCTCCCTTTACACACACCACTGAGGGAATAATGTGCATAGGAATTTGGAGAGGCAAGTCTACAGTGTGGGAACAGTAGAGTGAGAAGAGAGAGAACAAACCAGATGCAAAAGATTTGGGGTATTATGTGGAAGAATTAGGCTTCCCTAGTGGACCAGTGGTAAAAAATCTGCCTGTCAATACCAGAGATGCAGGTTCGATCTGTGGGTCAGGAAGATCCGCTGGAGAAGGAAATGACAACCCACTCCGGTATTCTTGCCTTGGAAATCCCTTGGATAGAAGAACCTGGAAGGCTACAGTCTATGAGGTTGCAAAGAGTCGGACACAACCTAGAGACTGAACAATAACAAATGGAAGGATTAAGTTCTGGGTGGGGAGCCACTGCCTATGTGTAGTGTTGCGTCACAGAAGCATCACTCCTTTTACAGCCCCATGCTGCAAACCGTCGAGCCTGCACGTTATCATCAATTCTAAAATAGTTACTGAAGACTCTCAAGAGCTCCCTCAGTTAACTCCATTCCAAGTAAGAGCTCCATTTGACTGATATATGAGGCATTGACTCTTGATTCTGGGGTCATGATAAGAGTAACAGTTCTGTCACAGCCTCCAAATGCAGAGAAATGAGCAGGTGTTTTTACTGTAGTTACCTCAGCGCCTCTCTTCCATTAGCAATTCAGAAGTGTTCTTAGGTCATTCTAATGTCAGTGAAAAGTGAGACTGAGTGGTGAAAGAAAATACGGATGGCTAATTATATGGTTTAATGTCCCCTTCCTCCTGCAAAGAAGCAAATCGACACTTGTCTTATAAGAGCTATTTTTTCCAGAAGACATCAATGATCCTTCTGGGAAATTTACTTGGGTTGATTTGACTCCAAAACATGGTTTTTCCATGTATGGCTAAGTCCCTATGCTGTTCATCTGAAACTATCACAACATTGCTAATTGTCTATACTCCAATATAAAACAAAAAGATTTTTTAAATATGGTATTTGCAAATATGGTTGGATTTAATTTCATATGCTTTATCTCATTTCTACTTAAACCACTTATTGGTCATGAGCAATTATTATTCCTATTTTATAAAAAGTGGAGACATGATACTTGGAGGGATAAATTACTTTTCATTGGAGAAATATAATTAGTCAACAGAAATTGGACTTGAACTAGTTATCTACTGACCACAGGGCTCATAATCTTTCTTCTAAAGGTCAGTGGCAAATAGCACTGTTTAAATACCAGTTGCTTACATTCATATGCAAAGAAATTATACTCCATGTTAATTGACAAGTGCACATAGCTTCTGAGACACCAAAGCTTGTTTGTTGTTTTCACTAGCTTAGTTTATATTTTTTATCTGATGGAACTTTGGCTGTAGAGAGTGGCAGAAAGACACTGTGGTATCCAAAAGTAGGAAATAAGCAGACACTTTTCCGAGGACAAGTGCATTTCTGTAATAGAAGGCAGTGTACAGGAACACAGTGAGGTATTCCATGGCCTTGTCAGGCCCCTGGCGTGTTTATCTAATTCTCTCCACTGTTTTTGAACTCAAAGTGAGGATATAAATATGTCACCCTCACCCAAGTGGAAGCAGGAGGAAAATGCACAAATGAGAACATGAGTTTGAAATATAAAATTACACAGATAGAATTTTATACCAAGGTACCATTTTAGGAAGCGGGCAAGATTATTTTCATTTGTAAATGTGGAACATTCTGAGTGCAGAGGGACCTGTCACACATAGTCTATTGTGATGTGGTCTCTGAACACTTGACGGCCTTCATTTTATTACCATTTTCCTCTGGAGCAGAATGACATACTAAACTGATCAACAGAAGACTTTGGCTTCCTTGAGATGTTTACAGAGATTGTTGAAATTGAATAACATGAAATGTTCTTTTATTTTTCTGTTGACTGTTACATTGTCTGACTTCTTTGGATGTTTTAAGACCTTGCCAGGGTTTACTTCCTAGTTCCGAATGTGAACCACAAGGAACAGGTTAATCGCTTGCAGAACTGTACATTATTATGGATGTTAAGAAAAGGTATGAAGCTATTCAGAAAGAGGAAAATGTGGATTCTCAGGTAAGGAAAATTATCAAAAAGACCTTCTTTTAGATTTTTCTTTATCAGTGTAAGACTTGATTCAGGTGAAACTATATTGAATCCCCAACTAGAACATACAGAGAAGAGTCTTTCTTAGAGGATTGAAAGTAAGAACAGGAACTTTGCTGGGTGTCTCTGGGATTTGACTCTGCTATTCTTTCAGCAGGTGGTTGGAGAGGAGTGGGAAAGGAAAGGGGAAGATAACTGATTTCTGATCGCTTTTCTATTCTGTAATTTCTTGCCAGACACTGAGGTAAGAATTTTCTCATTTTTTCCCGGTAATGTGCTGGTATTGTTATCATCATTTTGCAGGAATATCTACAATATAAATTTCCAAGGTTGGAGACAGGTCTCAAACTCAGATCCTCTGATTACGTGGTGAGTGCTGTTATTACCCAGGACTCTGGTTTGGAAGTGACAGATGTTGTCTATTTGCTAAGTCATGTCTGACTCTTTTGCAACCCCATGAACTGTAGCCCACAAAGCTTCTCTGTCCATGGGATTTCCCAGGCAAGAATACTGGGACGGGTTGCCATTTCCCTCTCCAGGGCATCTCCCAACCCAGGGATCAAATTCGCGTCTTCTGCATTGGCAGGCAAATTCTTTACCACTGAGCCACCAGGGAAACCAAGTGACAGAGACACAGTTCAAAGTATTTCAGGTGAAAAGGAATCCACTGGCTACCCACGAGATGGAAATCTAAATATAACTTGGTGGCTAGGTCTCAGAAATTTGACACACCCAGAACATTTTCTGAGTCTCATCACTTCTCCTTACTTGACGGCATCAGTTGTCAACTGGATTCATCCACAGAGCAGGAAATACAGTTACTGATGACTCCTCTGTCTCACATTTTCAACTTTGATCACTGTAGAGACTGGGATAGAAGTTCTGCCTCTTTATAAATGTCCTGGGTAAATTTCTGATTGGTCCCACTTAGATCAACTACAAACCAATGAATTGTTCCTATCAGGTGAATTTTTATGATTGGCCTGTCTTGCTTAGGCAGATGCCCAATAATGTCAGAAAGAGCAGTATATGCTACATGAAATAATTTGGAAGCCACAGTGGCAGGGGGTAGGAGTGGAACTTCCATCTCTGACACTATAAACATGTGTCCTGTACCTACGTAGCAAGGTTGCCACTGTTGGCAGCTCCTTTACCCTTATAATAGACCATCCTTTTGGGGATGAACCCATGTTTTCTGGTTTCACTGGTCATATACCACATCCCACTATTCTGCCCACCTGAACTGCTCCATCAAAAGTTGAGGGGACATGGGTAAACCTATGGCTGATTCATGTTGATGTTTGGTAGAAATCAACACAATACTGTAAAGCATTATCCTTCAATTAAAAATAAATAATTTTTTTTAAAAAAAGAAAAACTTGGATCCACAGTTATTTTCTGACTTTTAGATCTCCACAGAAATGAACAAGATAGGCGTTAAAGAGAACCTTCATTGGCATTAGCAATGAGGGAATCTTAGCAGTCACATGAAAAAATTTTAAAAACATTGACTAGGAACATGCAATTGGATTAAATTGAAGAAATTTCTGCAACTTTCCCTAAAGTCATAATAACAGTCTCCACCAGTTTCTCCAAAGTAATGCCAAATTAACACTTGAGATTAATGACAACACCATGTTTGCTGTATGCAAGAAGACACAAGAAAAGAGCTCTAGTGCCCTTTCAGTGGGAAGGTTGTCTTAAGTTTCTCCAAAAGGAAAATTCTGGAACCATGTCTGTCTTAGATAATCAAGCAATTAAGTGGATACAAGCTTAGTAAAAAAAAGAACCTTTATAGTCTGCAGTCTAGAAGAGATGCTGATAAACAAGAGGGCCATGGGAGGGTGAGGTGATGATAGACTTGAAGAAGGGGGGTCCTTAAAGCAACAACCATTTAGAATGTCTCTAGACTTGGGATCAATACATATGCTACAGCACTGGTAATAGAAAGTCCCTGGTTTCCCTGCACTCAGGACAGGAGTACAGAGCAGTGACTGGTGGTACAGATGGATGGCCTCTTGGAAAACGGCGACAGTTAGTGAGCACCTGCAAAGAGCTAGAACATGCAGCTTCCGTCTTTCAAACAAAACGCAGAGAAAAGGAACCCTTCAGAGGAGAAACAGAGCCCTCTATTGGGCTTGTACTGTGAATTTATGTATCGTAACTTCATTTTTCCTCTTGTATATGAAAGATTCAAAAAGAACACAACACAGTCCAATAGAATAGCTGATTCTGTCTGTGAATTAAAATCATCCAGGATGACTTCATAATTCCCAATGCCCAGGCCACACCATAGTCTAATTAAATCAGAATCCCTGGAGGTGAGATCCAGGCCCCTACACTGTCTTTAAAGCACCCTGGATTCCACTGTGCAGTCATGGTTAAGAAGCACTGCTCTAAATAAACATGAGGTAAATAAATGTCTCGTTCTGCAAGAATAAGCAGAGAGCAAAAAAAATCACTAAAATTAAAAAAAGCTACTGCAACACAAAACTGCAGGGGTTTCTGGAGGAAACAGGAAAAAGCTAGCAGGGGTTCCTGATTTTAAAAAAACAAGCAAACAAAAACATTTAACTTTTATGTATGGTATTCTTTTAAAAATGCATTGTTCGCTCTGACTTTCTCAAGTCAATTATGGTTTTCATTCTTCTTCTGATGAATAGCAATATTTCAAGGTGAAATTGCCAGTTTGTCAAACATACATTTTAGCTGCAGCACTGTTGTCTTTATCCGAACAGGGTTTTTCCAGTTATTTGAGAGCTTAATTTCATTTGGATGTGATTATTTTAATTAAAGTCATAGAAAGAGAAGAAAATTAAAAATGAAGTTCCTGGTCATAGCCAGCACAATCGTAATATAATATAATATGATAAAACTTAGAGATAAAAAGTGTTAAGGGTATATAAAGAAATTGAGTCTGTAGTCTTAGTCATTGAATAATCCTAGTAAACTGTGTGTGAAATTGTGAAGAAAAGTAAGTTTAAAAATTAAAAATCAGTAAAATCTAAAATATACTTAGGTGTACATATTAAAGTGTATATAAAATATTTGGTTATATAAAAGATATATACAATATGCCCTTGAAATTAGTGACTAAAGGTTACAGTAGGGAGAAATTTTAAAATGATATATTTGGCTCTCTGAGGACTTATAAAATGTAAATCTAGCTCCTCAAATTATACATATTTAACTTGTACATGTTCTCAGGAATTCATTATGTATGAAATTAAGTGCTGGGTGAAATTCAAGGAAGCAGAAAAAACATAAAAGAGCATCCCAAAGACTATTTTAGGCAATGGCACATGAACTCAGTGTGAGGATTTGAGAGGTAATACCAGCAGATAGCAACAGGGGGTGGCAGAGTGGGTCAGGGAACAAAATAAAGCCATGAACTATCAAGTGACCACTGCCCTGGTCAACCAGAGCTTGATTCCTTTGGGCGCTGTGAGCGTGCATAGAACAATTGCCTGAGAACTCTCCCACCTGAAGGGCAAGAGATGTTGTTCAGTTGCTCAGTCATGTCTGACTCTTGGTGACCCCATGGACTGCAGCACTCCAGGCTTCCCTGTCCTTCACCATTTCCCAGTGTACTCAAATGCATGTCCACTGAGTCAGGGATGCCATCCAACCATCTTATCCTCTGTTGTCCTTTTCTCCTCCTGCCTTTAGTCTTTCCCAGCATCAGAGTCTTTTCCAGTGAGTCGGATCTTTTCCAATGAGTCGGCTCTTCGCAAGAGAGTGGATGTTTATCCACTAGTGAAGACTGCTGACAGGGGGCATTCATTTCTTGACATCTGTTCTCTGTTCAGGCAACGGGATGTGGGATGGAACCCCTGCTCCCTAAGTCAAGAGGCACATGTACCAGGAATCGGATAAGCAAAGCGAGACCAGGAGTAGGGTTGTGACAGCATCTGCTAAAAAGTATGTTTTGAGATAAAACAGAGCAGAGGTCAGCAAACTTTTTTTGAAAAGTACCAGCTGGTAGATATTTTAAGCTCTGTGTGCCACATATGGTCACTCTCACATATTTTTCCTTTTCCTTTCTTTCTCTATCTAAAAATGTAAAAACAGTCTAGCTCATATAAAAATAGGGGCCAGACCACATTTAGTCCACAGGTTGTATTAACAGATATCTAAAATAGAGAATATTAAAAAAAATACTAAAAACCAAATTTATCAGTTAATATGAGCAATCAAAATGAGTAATACCTTCTAAGATAAAACAGTCTTTGCATGAAAAACGTTTATCATGTATTGTTTATGTAATACACTTAAAATTATTACTTTAGAAAAGCAGCTGTGCAGACATGTTAGATGATTAAAAACAGATATAGGGCAGGCAGGAACAAGCAAGGTAGAATTCAAGGCATTAAATTTCATTCAAGGTTCTCTGTTTGAAAAACAGGCCATTTAGTCAAAGCAAAAAAAGTCAGTTATCCTTTTCTTTCTTTTTCAGCATTAGCAAGACAACAGAATACAGTCCCTCTTTGAAAGAGAATCCTGGACTTCTTCCCCGCTTGTCCCAGGCTCCAATTAATGTTTTCATCCGAAAGAATCTTTATGTCTCTTCCACCTCCTTACAGATGCTCACTCTATCCTAAATCACACACGTGGTTATTCAATATAATCTCCTAAGCAGGTTTAAGATTTTGAAACAAAAGCAAATAGGAGAAAGAATCATGCTCATAGGTAAATCCTGCTTTTTTCCAATATTTTTCTTGCTGTTATAACAGTTTTTCCCCCCTATTTTCCATACTGCATTGTATATGTGAAGGCAAAATTATTATAAACCATTCTCTTTAAATATAGTGACACTAAATTATAAATAAAATACAAAAGTGATAAAAACAAAATCAAAACTCTCAAGCTCCCATACTCTCCCCTGAGTTAAGAAACCAAATCACACTAGTATATTATTTTCAAAATAATGACTGAGAAAACTACATATCAAAATATAGAAGGTATATCCAATGAAGTGATATGAAAAAAGTTTTGAAGTTTATTTCAAGTTTTGACATAGACATTTATTTACATGTCATATAAACTATTGTGGAGCTAGGGAAAAAATTAAAGCAATGCCTCTAAACAATTAAAACTAGGAATTTGTTTAAAGAATCTTTCAATCAATCAAGAAATTCTTCTCTTCCACGGAATACTATGTGAGAAATACTGTATGAAAACAATAAAGAGTAAAAATTCTCCATAAATGAGAGATCTGAGAAACTGGCAAATTCATACTAGGAACTAGATTGCTCTCATAAAGCTTTCTGCTAATAATAATAATAAAGAAACGGAGAACCCTTCCCTAAACATTTTATGAAGGCAGAACAACAGTAAAACACTATGCCTAAAGCTGACAAAGGATTTCTGGAAAATTTAAATTATAGACCAGAATTAGTCATGAACATAGATTTAAAAGTTCCAGATCAAATATTAGCAAATGAAATCCAGACTTACATATAAGTAATATGGTGGTATATTCATATAATTAAATGCTACTCAGCAGTAAAATGAGTGAACACATACATATAAAAGCAAACATGAATGAATATCAAAAACAGTATGCAAAATAAAAGAAATCAGACATAGAGTACTTAAAATATCTGATTTATATGAAATTATAGAATCCATAAAACTAATGCCTAAAATTAATCTATAGCTAAAGTATACCTAGTTTATACATACATGTATAAAACTACTGCATAGCTTTGGAAATCACTGATTATCTGAAGCAGCAGTAAGGGATGCTTTAATGCAAAAGCCATAAGAGAACATTCTGAGGTAATGGAAATTGAATGGGGCTGTGGTTAATGGGTGCCTAAATTTATCAGTTCCCACATGTCAACTTCAAATGACTGACCTTTTTTATAAATTATGCCTCAATAAAGTTGATTAAAATTGTATATTAAATAAAATCTAAGTTACAGATTTTATTTAACATACATTACTTGGTGACTCAGACAGTAAAGAATCCACCTGCAATGCAGGAGCCCCAGGCTCAATCCCTGGGATGGGAAGGTACCCTGAAAAAGGATACGGCTACCCACTCCAGTATTCTTGCCTGGAAAATCCCAAGGACAGAGGAGCCTGGTGGGCCCCAGTATATGGGGTCGCAAAGAGTTGGACAGGACTGGGTGACTAACACTACAATACAGAACAATGTGTTCTTTCTGGTCTAAATTGTGATACATCGTATTATATAATAGATGATAGACAGATATAGATAGATGTGAGTGATGTCAAAGAAACAGTTAAAAACAATATGACATGATATTAATGATGACATAAAAGAGATTTCAGGCAACTTTTATCTTTGAATTATAACTGACAAATGTAATTTACAAATTTGCTGAAAATGAGCATGCATTAACTTTTCCGTAAGTTAAAGAAAGGTTATGAAAGGCAAATATATATATATATAAAATGCATGTAATGTGGTAGATTTTCAGGATATGTTTTACAACTTCTTTTCAGCTCTTCCCCCCCCCCACTTTTTTATACTCTCTTTTACCAGCTCATTCTATTTCCAGTCTCTTGTGCATTTACTTCTGTTTTCCTTTATTCACATTGTATTACACATTCATTCCTCTATATCCAGATCCAATGATGTTTGATGAAAGCTTTTTTCCCTCAATTTAATTCAATTCAGTACCAGAAATCTTTAAGGAACTAATTATCAGGTTTGCACAATATTGAAGCAAACACAGCCATACACAAAACAAGATGATAAGAAAATAGGATGTGTCTCCACTGTAATTGCATTTTTTCATTTCTTCTGACCTTAATTCAGCCTGGACCACAGTTTCTCACATACCTCCTGGGATATCAAAGCCAGTCAGCACTAAGAGAAACTCTGGCTATGAAAACCACAATGGTAAATTTATAAGCCAGGGACCCTCTCAGAGGCAGCCTTAAAGAAAGCACTGTTTGATGAAAAATTGTAGTAATTGGCCATATCCTGCTGCTGTGTTCTCTTTTGGAGGCCAGCTGAGAAGCCTCCCCTTTTCTCAGTTGCCCTCTAATGAAAGAAAACCCTTGCGGTCCTACCTTTGGTAACCCAGGAAGTCAGTCCATTCATTCTGGTGGACACGGTGCTCCGAGAGAGCAAAAAGACAAGAATGGACACATTGACTGATTGTAGTCAGTGCTGGTTGATATTCAGAGAAGACTAGAAAGAAGAAACAGCAAAAACACTTATCATCACTTTATAAGGTATTTCCTCACTTAATTTTTATAACCCTCCCCTCAGGAATGAGTTACGAGAAGAAAATAGAAATAGAGTGCACAGATAGAAAGATGTCTTTATTTGCTGACTGTTTGATGGTTTAGGTTTAAAATCCTAAGAAAGGAATCTGTCAAAAAGGAATAAATTCTACTACTAGAATTACTATTATTCATGAAAGTTAAAATGTGAATATAGTAAGATGAATTGTATTTCTATACGTTGTTGTTGTTCAGTTCCTAAATTAGGTATGACTCTTTGTGACCCCATGCACTGCAGCCCACCAGGCTTCCCTGACCTTCACCATCTCCTGGAGCTCGCTCAAATTCATGTCCGCTGTGTCAGTGGTGCCATCCAACCGTCTCATCCTCTATCACCCCCTTCTCCTCCTGCCCTCAGTTTTTTCCAGCATCAAGGTCTTTTCCAACGAGTAGGCTCTTCACATCAGGTAGTCAAAGTATTAGAGCTTCAGCTTTAGCCTCAATCCTTCCAATGTATATTCAGGGTTGATTTCCTGTGTAGGATTGACTGGTTTGATGTCTCTGTGGTTTAAGGGACTTTCAAGAGTCTTCTCCAACACCACAATTTTTTTTAATTAATTTATTTCTTTTAATTGGAGGCTAATTACTTTACAATATTGTAGTGGTTTTTGCCATACATTGACGTGAATCCGCCACGGGTGTACATGTGTTCCCCATCCTGAACCCGCCTCCCATCTCCCTCCCCATCCCATCCCTCAGGGTCATCCCAGTGCACCAGCCCTGAGCACCCTGTCTCATGCATTAAACCTAGACTGGCGATCTATTTCATATATGGTAATATACATGCTTCAATGCTATTCTCTCAAATCATCCCACCCTCACCTTCTCCCACAGAGTCCAAAAGACTGTTCTTTACATCTGTGTCTCTTTTGCTGTCTTGCATGTAGCGTCGTCGTTACCATCTGTCTAAATTCCATATATATGTGTTAATATACTGCATTGGTGTTTTTCCTTCTGATTTACTTCACTGTGTATAATAGGCTCCAGTTTCATCCACCTCATTAGAACTGATTCAAATGCATCCTTTTTAATGGCTGAGTAATATTCCATTGTGTATATGTACCACAGCTTTCTTATCCATTAGTCTGCCAATGGACATCTAGGTTGCTTCCATGTCCTGGCTATTATAAACAGTGCTGCAATGAATATCAGGGTACACGTGTCTCTTTCAATTCTGGTTTCCTCGGTCCAACACCACAATTTGAAAGCATCAATTTTTTTTAGTATTTCTATATACTAATAAATGATTGGTATATACCACTTTTCTAAAGGTATAAAGAAACCAAATTTCTTGTTTAAAAATAAATTTAACCAGAAAACGTGAAGTAGCTGTACAATGAAAGCTAGAAACCATTGCCAGAGAAATTAAAGAGGACCTGAATAAATGAAAGAACACAGTCATAGAAGGTAAGATTAAATATTATTAAGGTTCTCTCCACATTGATCCACATATGTTCTCAGCAGAGACAATATCACCCCTCAAAGGATGAAAATGGCTTATCATCTTCCAAGGCTCAACCTTATCTGATAAGATCTTATTCTTTATTATTTTAAGGATTTTGCTTGAGAAGATTTAAATAGAATTCATTATTTTTTCTCTTTGGAGTTGGTGTGGGGTACAATTTTTTAAATGATTGAGCAATAATGATCTAAAAATTCGAGACAATTTCAATCAAAACTCCAGCAGCCTTTTATTAAGTTGATGATAACTCTAAAATTTACATGGAAATCCAAAGTCCTTAGTGAAGTGTAAAAAGATTTGGAAAAGAAAGAGGACTCAAGACAGAGTATATTGGATCAAGAGTTAAAAAACATAGTAATATATAAAGTAAAAGATTAGAGCAATAAACTTGCACTTACAAGGTCAACTGATTTTTTTTTTTTGAAAAAGCATCTAAAATAGTTCAATGAGGCAAGGATAATTTTTTTTTAATGGCAATAACACTACTATATATTTGTATGAAAAAAACTGACCTGTATATGATACTATACACACAAAATAATGTGAGATTTACAATATAAATAAACATAAAAGCTAAACTAATGAAAATTCTAGATAAAAATACTGGTGAATATTTTTATGAACCTGGAGTAGATAACAATTTCATGGATGCACAAAAAGTACTAAACATCAAGTAAAAAGTCAATTAATTGGACATCATTAATAGTCAAAAGACACTCCTCAAAAGACACTTTGTAAGAAAATAGACAAGGTACAGACTTGGAGAAAATATTCTCAATACATCTGACACACATCCACCATTACACCTGCTGACATGTATATATATATGTGAGCAAGGGCTGTGTGTGTGTGTGTGTGTGTGTGTGTGTGTGTGTGTGTGTGTGAACACATACAGGTCTGTGTATAAAGCACTTCTACAATTTAAAATAGATGAAATAATTCACTATCCAATTAAAATAGGGGAAACCTTGAACAGCCACTTCACAAATAATGTTGTCCAAAAGGCACATGGTAAGATGTTCAATGAATTAGTCATCAGATAAATGTAAAGCAAACCACAGTGTGTTACCACCACACACCCACTAGAATGGCTATTCCATTCCAGTTGTTGGCAAATTTGTGAAGCAACTGATATGCTCATGTATTACTGGTTGGGATGTAAAATGGTACCAATGTTTTGAAAAACAGTTGGTTTCTTATAAAGTTTAACATATGCTCACTACACAATCCAACAATTTCACTTTTAGAAATTTTCCCAAGAGAAATGAAAACACATTCACGAAAAGACCTGTATAAGAATGTACACATTTTACTGATGCTTTCTCAAAGTTGAAATCAATCCATGTGTCCATGAACAAGAGAACGGATACAAAATAACATAGTATATTTGTAGAACGGAATACTATTTAGTGATGAAAGAAGACGGATGACTAATACTTGAAATAGCATTATGCTGAATGAAAGAATCTGGAAACATACGAGTACACACTGCATAATTCTCTTTCTATGACATTCAAGAACAAGGAAAATCTATGATGATAAAGGTGAGAATAGTTGTTGCCTCTGGGAGATGGGGTAAATAGAAAAAAAGGGGTGAGGAAACTTTTTGAGATGATGACCTGGTCATCATCTCTCTTGGTTAGAGAGAGGCATAGATTTGAAACAATTTATTGAAATGTACATTTAAAATCTGTATATTTAATTTTATGTAAATTACACTTCAATTTTTAAAAATAAAACATAAGGAAAAAAGGACAAAAGCATAACCTATAAACCAAATCCATTGGATAGATACATCAAAACAAAACAGAGACAAATGGATGAGGCTACAGAATAAGATTTAGGGAGATATGTGTATACATTCTCAGTCACTGAGTTGTGTCCAACTCTTTGCAACCCCAGGGACAGTAGTCTACCAAGTTCCTCGGTCCATGGAATTTTTCAGGCAAGAATGCTGAAGTGGGTTGCCATTTCCTACTCCAGAGGATCTTCCTGACCTATGGATTGAACCTACAACTCCTGTATCTCCTGTATGGGCAGGTGGATTCTTTACCACTGAGCCACCTGGGAAGCCTTGGGCGGTACACTTGTATGATAAAACTAAGGCAGTGCAAGGAAATGCTTATTAAAATTCCAGGCAAGAATACTGAAGTGGGTTGCCATTTCCTCCTCTAGGTTTGAACTGATTGGTCGACTCCTAACAAAGATGTTAGTCTCACAATAATTAATTGTGTATGCACTCTATAGCAGTTTTCTGTACCTATATTTTAGTTTAAAAGTGAGAATAAATAAGTTTAAAAATAAATCAAAGCAATCTGTTTTATAAGTTTGAAGAAGACTCCAAGGGTGTGAGATTTAAAATGAGGCTTGAAGGCTGAAAAGGAGCTAGTCCTATGAAGAATAAGAATAGAGAGAGAAAAAACGCATGTGAGAAAACTGAAACCAGGTCCCTGTGACTGCTGCAGGATGAACTTGGGGAGTAGTGTCGTGCAGTTATGTTGGCGATGAAAGCAGAAGCCACAACATGCAAGATTATAGATTAAGATAAGGAATTTGAGCATTATTCTACATGAATTAAGACATAAAGAATAGACATGGTAGAGGAAACACTTTTCATTTGACATTTATAAGAGATTTGACTGTGGTTTTCGTATAAGAATTTCATTAAAGGACAAGAGAATGGAAATAGGGAGAAAGGATGATAACAATGAAGATTTGGTTAGAGTCACAGTAATTGGACTCAGGCAGTGACAGTGGAGACAGGGAGAAGTGAATGTGTTTAAGATTTTTGGTTAAGTGGGTGACAAGAAGTGAGAAACTAATAATTCTGGTTCCTTTCCATCAAGATTAACTGAGCAGGTGAGAATGTCATATATAGATATAGTAATAGATTAATGTAGGAAAACACTGGGGGAAGGAAAATTCACAACTAATTTTAGTGGTTAAAAACCAACACTCTTGGGCATTCCCTGGAAGTGCGTGGTTAAGACCCCATGTTTCCAATGCAGGGGGCACAGGCTTGATCTATCACTGGGGGACTAGAATCCCGCATGCCACATGATGTGGCCAAAAAATTTTAAAAATAACTGTAAAATTCAGCACTCCTACCAAAAACCTGAAAGCTTATATCCACATTCTGCTAGCCCATTCCACAGTTTGGCAAGAATCTGTTTGCTTAACTATTAATCCTCACTTCTCAGACTAACTTTTGTCCCAATCACACTATCCTTGTCTCTTCCCCTTGCCACCCATACTCACATGTCTATTTAAAATACATTTCTTCTCCTGAACGGAAGAACTTTTCCTACCATAAGTACATGGTTAAGTTTGAATCTCTTTGCCAAGGCCCACTTCAAATTTTACCATTTCCTTGGAAGGTTATTGGGAGAGTTCCTCCGTGTAGGAGTTGCCTGGCCTATGTCTACATACTTCTGTACTACAGTTTTATCATATTGTGTTTACTGACATTTTTCTATATTCCCCATTAAGATAAAAGTCCATTGAAGATAAGAATGATATCTATCTTTACTGTTAACACAGTGCATAAAGAGGAGCTAGTAATGAATAAACATTTATTAAGTGACTCTTTTGAAAGAAGTTCAACCAATTCATGCTTCTGCAAAATTTGAGAAAATCTACATGCTTAAGGCTACTTGTGATGAAAGCACATAGCAATTCAATTCACAAAATATATTAATATATTGATCAACTGTTATGGGCCAGAGTTAGATATTAGAACTAGAAAGAGGAATAATAAATGCTGCTCTGCTTAATATACTCCCCAACTAGTTGGTGAGTGACATTTGAAAAGGAAATTAAAATAAAATGTGGTAAATGTCATAATGTAGTTAAAACAAAGTGAAATAGGAATGCAAATGAAGGAGAAAATTATTCTACGCAGTGGGGATTCTCTTAAGAAGTCACTTTGGATCTGGCTTGTGAATATGGAATAGTCATTTTATTATTTTTTAAAAATTCAATATATCTATCAAGTGAATATCTCTTGATGCATTCAGGTTTTGCAACATGTGGTCACTGTTTTTGTCTTTCACACACCTTATTTACACATACTGTGAGTCAGGAGAGGCTTGTTAGAGCCACTAACCCACCTACACTCTCACACCTTTTCTATCTTTTGAAGAAAAGCTACCTGGAAGGGAAGACCCCTCAGTGAGTTTCAGCCTTGAATGGTCACTGGCTGCAGGAACTTGGGTATGTCACTGCCCCCTGAGGGGCCTCATTCTCTTCACCTACAAAATGACAGGAGCAGACTAAACCTCTACTACCTCAATATCACATCAAGGTCCAGTGAAATGGTACATTCCAAGAAATACAGATCAATATTTATTAGAGGAAATCAGTTTATAAAAAAGTACAAAGTTATACATAGGACTTGCAGTTTCTAGTTTCACATGTAAGGAGGTTGGGAGTCACCACTCCATACTAATAATGAATAAAAAGCTGAACAGACTGAAAAACCAACTCTTCTTGGATCCATAACACAGGGAAGACACAGGTCAAACTACTATGCAGGAAGAGGGGAAAGGGAATCATTTTAAAATACACTAAAGGACTCTGTTATTCTTAACAAGGCCTGCATTCGGGGGAAACTATAGTTAACCAGAACCTAAAATGGGGTAGTATCAGAATCTAAATATCCTGAGAAAGGCAATATCTAACTCAACCTAATCTAGCTGTCCTGTCACATTTAAAGTTGGAGAAAAACCTGAGAAACACATGTGAAGTTCATGTGTTTAGAGGCATAGGCCTTCTGAAGACTGAGATATAATCACAGGACTGTAGAATGCTTCCCCTCCCACCACACCTTGCAACCACATTACTACAGGCCTATTTATAACAGTTCTTTTTACCTGGTACAACACAACATGTCTGGCTATCAAGAAAAAATTATAAGGCATACCAAAAGCCAAAACCAAAATTTGAAGGGACAGAGCAAGCATTAGAACCAGACATGGCAGGGGTGGTGGAATTATCAGACTGGGAAATTAAAGCAACTAAGATGAATAGACCAAGGGCCATAACAGATCAACAGATGGCCTGCAACAGATAGACAATGTAAGCAGAGAGATGGAAATCCTAAGAAAGAAATAAAAAGAAATGCTAGATAAAAATCACAGTAGTGAAAATGAAGAATTCCTCTGATGGTCGTATTAGTAGACTAGACATGGCTGAGGAGAGACTCTCCACGCTAGTTGTATAATATTAGGATAGTCAAAAACTGAGAAACGGTGAGAACAAAGAGAAAGTGAGCAGACGATTCAAGGACTGTGGGACAATATAAAAGGCATGACATACATGTAGTGGAAATACCAGAAGAAAAAAGAGAAAAAAGAACAGAAAAAGCATTTGAAACAATAATGACTGAGAGTTTTATCAGATTAACGCCTGGACCCAAACAACATGTTCAGGAAACTCAGAGAACACCACGCAGGAAATATTCCAAAACATCTACACTTAGGCATATAATTTTCAAACTACAGGAAATCAAAGACAAAGGGAAAATTCTGAAAGAAGGCAGAGGAAAAAAAAAACACATTTCTATAAAGGAAGGTAAAAATTATACCTTGCGGAAACTATGAAACAAGAAGAGAGTAGAGGGAAATGTTTAAAGTGTTCAAAGAGAAACTCACTAACTTAGATTTCTATAACCTACAAAATTACTCTTGTAAATTAACTCTGTAAAAAGACTGATGTTGAAGCTGAAACTCCAATACTTTGGCCACCTGATGGGAAGAGCTGACTCATTTGAAAAGACCCTGATGCTCAGAAAGATTGAGGGCAGGAGGAGAAGGGGACGACAGAGGATGAGATAGTTGGATGGCATCACCGATTCAATGGACATGAGTTTGAGTAAACTCTGGGAGTTGGTAATAAACAGGGAGGCCTGGCATGCTGCAGTCCATGGGGTTGCAACGAGTCGGACATGACTGAGCGACTAAATTGAACTGAACTGAAGTAAAGGAAAATGAAGACTTTCTCAGAAGAACAAAAAGAGACTGAATTTGTTGTCAGTAGACTTGTTTAGACATGTTTAAAAAGAAGTTATTTAGAGAGTAGGTAAATAACATAGGTCAGAAATTTGGGTATACACACAGAATGGATGAGTATCGAAGAAGAAATAAATGAAGGGAAAATTTTAAAAAGGTTTTTTTCTTATTAATGATCTGGTAACAATTTATTCAAAATAATACCAATAGTGTATTAGAGTATGTATGCTTATGCAAAGATCAGATACAGACATATATATCTTTCTCAAACATATGTACACTCCTATACTCAGTTCCAAGTCTTCCACCCATGGTCATGGGCCAGTCTAACTTGCCTTGGGACCTGACTGGAGATACATGCATCTATGTCTTTGAACTAGGCCTGCAGACCTCAAATGTGTCCATGGAACTTGAAGCATCCCTCAGGGCTTGGTCTCAGCTTCTCTCAGCCATGGTCCAGGGCCAGTATTAGCCTCCCAGGGGTTTGGGAGGCTAATAGATGCACTGTCAGTCAACTGAGTACCTAACCACGGACCCAGAACCAGATCATTGTCCAAGTGCCACCCTACTGAACAAGGTACTGGAGGCAGTTCCAATTGCCTGACTTCAAGATTTATTGTAGCTATATAATAAATGAAGACAATGAAGACATTGTGATGTTGGTGAAAGGACAGATAAACAGATCAATGGAACAGAATAAAGATCCCAGAAATAGACCTACCATAAACACAGTCAACTGATCATTGACAAAGGAACAAAGACAATAGAGTGGAGCAAAGATGGTCTCTTTAACAAACAGTGCTGGACTAACTGGACATTCACATGCGAAAAAAAAAAAAAAAGAATCTATACACAGACATACACCTTTCATATGTATGACTTTAAGTCATACACAAAAATGACTTAAAATGGATCACAGACCTAAGTATAAACCATAAAACAATAAAACCCTTAGAAGATACCAGAGCAGAAAATCTACATGACCTTGGGTATGCTGATGCCTTTTTAGATATAAAATGGGTGCATACTCAATTGCTAAGTTATGTCTGACTCTTTGTGTTCCCATGGACTGCAGCCCACCAGGTTCCTCTGTCCATGGGATTTTTCCAGGCAAGAATACTGGAGTGGGTTGCCATTTCCTTTTCCCAAGGATCTTCCTGACCCAGGGATTGAATCCGCGTCCCCTGCGTTTCCTGAGTCTCCTGCATTGAAAGGCAGATTCTTTACCACTGAGCCACTGAGGCAGCCCTTTAGATATAACACTGAAGACATAATCCATGAAAGAAATAATGAAGAAGCTGAGCTACATTACAATTAAAAATTTCTGCTCTAGGAAAGACAATATCAAGAGAATTACAAGACAAACTACAAACTGGGATAAAATATTTTCAAAAGACACGTATGGTGAAAGACTGTTATCCAAAATATGCAAAAGACTCTTAAAACTCAACAAAATAATCATACAGAAATTATCCTTACTTTTAAGATTAAAAAAATAGAGGATAATCATCTACTATAATAAAATTTACCAAGAAAAGTTGGATATAAGCAATAGGGTAGCAATAATTTTCCTTTATTTTTGCAATTACCAGAATTACTTGTAAAGTGTTATATCACATTCCTTGGTGGCTCAGATGGTAAAGCGTCTGCCCGCAGTACAGGAGACCCAGGTTCAATCCCCAGGTCGGGAAGATCCCCTGGAGAAGGAAATGGCAACCCACTCCAGTACTCTTGCCTAGAAAATTCCATGGATGGAACAGCCTGGTGGGCTACAGTCCATGGGGTCGCAAAGAGTCAGACACGACTGAGCGACCTCACTTTCACTTTTCACTTGTAAAGTGTTATATCACATATTATAAAAACAAAATATTTAAATATAGTAAGTCCCCTCATACAAACAAGTTCCATTCTGAGAATGCCTTTGTTAAGTTCAATTTGTTCATAAATCCAACAAAGTTATTCTAGATACCCAAATAACACAACTAGATACGGTACTATACTGTAATAGGTTTAAAATTCCTTTCACACAAATAACACATAAAAAAACAAAAAATAGAAGAAAACTTTAATCTTACAGTACATTTACCTTGAACAGTACAGTACAGTACAATAGCTGGCAGATAGGGGCTGGCATCGAGTGAACAGGCAAGAAGAGTTACTGACTGGAAGAAGGAGAGGAGATGGGAGATGATAGAGTTAAAGGGTCATCATTAATAGGAGAGACAGGGCAAGCTGCAAGTTCCCTTACACCAGATGCTGATGGAATGCATATTCACATCTTTGAAAGTTCACAGCTTGAAGGTTCACAAGTAGGGGACTTACTGTAGTTTTCATTCCACTTTAATATTCTATAAATCAATTTCTTTTCATTGGCTTACTATACTAACATTTTAAAAGAAGATAGTACAAAAATCCTTCCCCTCAGTTTGTTAACAAGAATGGTGAGATAAGAGAAAGTACTGCTACAGTCATCCCACTGGTGAATAACAAGATAAACAAGCCCAGTCAGAAACCGCACCCCTCCAGTCTGAAATCTCTTCCTAGGAGGAAAGTCTTTCTACCAATTTGAATGTTTGAATGGGGCTCAGCAGGGTCAGCCAGAGTGTGATAATGACATACTTTCAGGTCTTAATCTTCAGAGCCTGCCTTGGCTTGCTCTAGCCTTCACCCTAGAGGATTTCCTCCACATCATTCTCAGATGTGTTTCACAATACCCTGGACTCTAATATGTAGTGAATGCGTCTACACATTCATTTATATACAGCTTGCTTACAGAAAAACTTGCTGAGACATTTTGAAATGGAAACCGGGAGGAGATAAACAAGCAGGAAATTTCCCTTTAAATGTAGACTCTGAGCCTAAAGGGAATTGTATTTCCACTTGTAAAGCAGAAAAAATTGGCCAGCTCTCAGGAAGTCTAACAGGTGTTTTCCCAGCCTAGAGGAGCTAGGAGGTACAAGGAGTTCATAAAAGCAGAAAAAAGTAACACTATCTACATGCCACCTCTCAGGCAGGTAAAGTGTTGGCTTTCTCTTCCTGCCCCTTCCCAGTTACAGCAGAACCCGAGGGTGAACACACAAAAGTTCACACACTGACAGCAAGAATCACAAGACCATAGCTGCTGGGCCCTGAGGCATGCTCCATGGGCAGGGGGTGGACTTCTGGTGCCTTTGTGCGGCCACCACCAGGGTTCACAGGAATAGACACTGGATCTGTACATTTTTACAACAGCTCCAGGACTGGTTCTAGTCACTACCTTCAAATTGTGATGCTCTGTGCTAGTGAGCAACCTCTTGACCAACTTGTGGGTTTTCCTGCAGGCGCTGATTTTCTGACCTAGATCTTGGGAAAGGAAATGAGACAGAAAGAGCTGTGGTGCATATATACTATGGAATATTAGTCATATAAAGGAACAAAATTGAGTCATCTGTAGAGAATGGATGAACTTAGAATCTGTCGTGCAGAGTGAAGTAAGTCTGAAAGAAAAAATAATATTGTATATTAATGCATGGGGCACCCCTGGTGGCTCTGTTGGTAAAGAATCTGCCTGCAATGCAAGAGATGTGAGTTCAATCCCTGGGCCAGGAAGATCCCATGGAGAAGAGCATGGCAACCCATTGTCGACTGAAAAATACACTCACAACCTGAAAGTAGAGAGTAACTTTATTTGGTGGGAATGTCTAGGACTCTGAGCTCTGGAGACAGCATCTCAATAGCTCTGAGAAAACTGCTCCAAGGAGGCAGAAGAGAAAGTCAGGCTATATACAAGATTGCAACACAGGGAGCAGGCAGTCTGAACATCAAAGATCAGCTATCAAGTTAAGGAATTTAGCATTCTAAATATGGGAGGATGCAAGCCTCTGGACTCACTGAATTCATTCCTTTCGTATGCACCTCAGCTATCTGGGGGTCAATCCTTGTTCATCTTGCTTCTTGCATTCCCTCAGCTCTTCAGCAATCATCATGGGGCAGGGGGGCATGTGCTAGATTGCAGTTTGGGGAGCCCTCGTTCACATTTGGAGGACAGAAATCACTGATGGCTGTGACATTTTTTATTAATTGATATGGCAGGATATATTTTCATTTCACACCACTCAAGTCTTCTTGCCTGGAGAATCCCATGGACTGATTGAAGACCCTGGCAGGCTATGGTCCAAAGGGTCGCAAAGAGTCAGACACGACTGAAGTGCCTGAGCAGATACACATGCACGTAATCTAGAAAAAATGGCACTAATGAATCTATTTGCAGGGCAGGAATGGAGAAATAGACATAGAGAATGGCCTTGTGGACACAGCAGGGGAAGGAGAGAATGGAAAGAACTGAGAGAATAGCATTGCCATATATAGCAATACATAGCATTGCCATGTATAGCATTTGCCATGTGTCAAACAGACAGCTCATGGAAAGCTGCTGTAGCGCATGGCTCCATGCTCTGTGATGACCTGGAGGGGTGGGGTGTGGGAGTGGGAGGGAGTCTCCAGAGGGAGGGATGTCTGTATATTTATAGCTGATTCGCTGTTGTAGAGCAGAAACTAACACAACATTGTAAAGCAATCATCCTCTGTAAGCAATAGAAACTTGAAGCAGTCCATTTTCAAAACAAAGGAACTAGCTCTGAGTGGAAAAATTACTAGCAGATATACTTGCAAACACGACAAAGTTGAGGCCTGGACTCTTTAGATGAAGTTAGGGTTGGGTAACAAATGACAAGGGCTATGAGGGGAGGAGGGCTTCCCAGGTGGCGCTAGTGGTAAAGAACCCGCCTACCAATGCAGCAGCTCTAAGAGACGCGGGTTCGATCCTTGGGTCTGGAAGATCCCCTGGAGAGGGGCATGGCAGCCCACTCCACTATACTTGTCTGGAGAATCCCATGGATGGAGGAAACTGGCAGGCTATAGCCCATGGGTTTGCACAGAATCAGACAAGACTGAAGTGACTCAGCACTCAGGGTTGGGGGATGGAGATCAGACTGGATCCTAAAGAGATAAGACTCTGCCCATTGCCTGTGCCCGGCTCTAAACTTGCCTAAGGACTTGCAGACATGACACAGTTCATGTACCCGGAGGGTCCCTAAGCAAACAGGATGTTGGGGGAAGGGATAAACCAGCAAGAAAGTCTGTTGAAAAATGCAGATGTAAGTTGGAACAGGAGAAAAAAGGACACCCTATAAGGAAATAATGAAACTTAGGCCATGAATGGGAAGATTGTGGGGCTTCCCTGATAGCTCAGTTGGTAAAGAATCTGCCTGCAATGCAGGAGACCCCCGATTCAATTCCCGGGTTGGGAAGATCCCCTGGATAAAGGATAGGCTACCCACTCCAGTATTCTTGGGCTTCCCTTGTGACTCAGTTGGTAAAGAATCCACCTGCAATGCAGGAAACTTGGGTTCGATCCCTGGGTTGGGAAGATTCCCTGGAGAAGGGAAAGGCTACCCACTCCAGTATTCTGGTCTGGAGAATTCCATGGACTGTATAGTGCATGAGGTTGCAAAGAGTCAGACATGACTGAGCGACACCCCCACTGTACTCAGCCAATGAGGAACTGGGTGTGGGGCACCTGTGTGTTAGGGAATAAATTGCTTGTTGTGACCACCCTGGGTGTGCCTGCCCACCAGACACCTGATCTTACAAAATCATCATTAAAAGTCTCCTTGTCTCAGTACTTCGTGTCTTTGAGTCCATCCTTTAGTTTTGGGCTGGTGAGCATGTTTTTCACATCCTCCAGTTGTAAATAAATAAAAGAGAAGAAAAAGAAAGAAAGAAAGAGCTGAAATGACCCCTTGCACAGCCCAGGACTTCAATACACCTTCTTACCCACATGTCAGCCACTCCCTTCCTACTGCACCCTCACACCATCACGTTTTCTAGCCTTCCACAGTGCCATGTGAGATATACAAGTAAGCTCTTCTCCTTTTCCCTTCTTGTATTGAGTAGGGACATATCATGTGTCCAGCACTGCTCTAGGAGCTTGAAATAGATAAAGAAAGTCCCTATCCTCAAGGAGCTTGCACTGTAAAGCAGAAGATAATCAAGTGAAAAAGACGTAAGAAGTGAGAGAGGTTCCAGATTCATCTTTACTCTAACTTCAAGGTCTCAGAGTGTATTTGAAGTTCCATTCCAGAAGTCTACTCTTGAATTTTAATCTTTATTAAAAATGGTACATCAAGCTAAATCCAATGGGTATAAGATCAAGATCAAAGATCATATTTTTCAAAATCCAGTGATAGTCATCCTTACCTAAACAAGGTTGAGTTTGTGAGATATAAATTGTTGCTCTTCACTAATTTTAAAAAATAGTGCAAGACAGCAAATAAATTAACCTAATAAATGCAGCAACACAACTATATAAAGATGTTGGTACTGCCAGAGTCGATAAAGGAGATTTATGATAAAATCTTCATAATGGATCATGGTGTTAGACCACTTTTATAGGAAAGTGTGAATTTAGCCTTTAGAAGTACAGTTTAAGGGGGACAATGTGCTGAAAGTATACAAGACCAGAAAATTCTAATAGGGCTTGGTATCTGTGAAAACAGCTCATACTTTCTATTATATTATTACTTCAAAATATGAGAATTCTACAGCATTTATCTTTCAAAATGAATTTTAAAACTGCTTATTTCTTTAGAAGAACCCTGATAGCTTTCACAGGTAAGTTTTATGAGAATATGTATCTTAAATCATGTTTTCTAAATTTACATCTTTGTATTATATGTGAGCCAGTCATTTTTTTCACATAGTTGCTATAATTTTCTTTTAGAATTTATTCTTACATATTTACTTAAATGCTATCACTGATTACTGCTACACATAGAAAGATAGCTGTTCTGTGCTCTTTATTCATAAGCTGACACCTTACTGAAATTTCTTATTGTAATTAATAATTTTTGTCAGTTTAAGCTCTTAGGTTTCCATGGTAAAGTCATATGATCTGCAAATAATGATGAATTTCCCAGACTTTCCAATTATATGCCTCCATTTTCTCTTTGCAAATTGGATTGATTGCAATTTGCAGAAAATTCTTACGGAGATTTTTTAGAAGAGTGGTTTACATATGACATTATTATAGGTCTGATTTAATGGGAATGTTGCAAGTATTAAAATGATGATTTTTTTTATTATGGTTTAAGAGTGATATTTATCATCTTAAAGTAGTATCATTCTAGTCTTAGTATTACCAGCAAAAATAGATACTTCACTTTGTGTTTAATTAAATGTTTCCTCATTGTAAAACTGGATAAACATGTTTTAGTCCATTAAAATATCTTCAAATATTACCAGATATCTAATTGCAACCATCCATATATTTCCTATTTATTAGATAGACACTACTTTATAATGTTTTGCTATTTTAATTTATTATTAAAGTCTTTGGCTCACTTTTATATAAACATTTGACTGCTAAAATAATGAGAAATGTATTACAGTTATCTATTTTGTGTTACCTGTGACTTTTTAAAGTGGTATTTTAGTTCTTTAAATTAAATTGAGAAGTATTGTTTTTTATGTAATTTGTAATGTCTTTTAAAGTACTGAAATCTTTGTTCTTTAAAGTTATAAGCAATTTTTGTCTGAATTTACTATTTTGACTGGATAGTAAAAAATGGTCCTATATTGAATATTTTGAAAATTACTCTTATGAGTTTCTGGTAAACTTGAGGGGAAAAAAAAAGAGCTGTTAATTAAGATTCCTTTTTCTAAATATGTGATACTTCTGGATAAATATAATAAAGTGTCTTGGTATACAGAGTAGCATTAAGAATTGAATGGTGGAACTGCCCAAGCGTTATAAATGAAGAGGAATCTCAAAATCAGGGCAAACATTGGAAGCTGAAGACATAATGGCTCATAGGTTTATATGTTTTGAAGCTTTAGAAACTATGGGCAGAGATTTGCAACATAAATTAAATAAATTTAGACAAAAATATTAAAGAATAAATTCATTTTTCAAAGACAAATGTAACATTTCACAGAGGAAATGACTAAATATCAGGCTATCAGTGAAATCTCAACCAATTTCAAAGAATCAACACTATCTCAGCTTTTTTTATTACAAGAAAATGTTAGAAATCTTCAATTAAGGTTAGATGACAATTAGATTAAATGACAATCTAACCTCTATATAATGAGAACCTAAAATAAAGGAGGGCCTTCCCTGGTGGTGCAGTGGGTAAGACTATGCATTCCCAATGCAGGGGGCAAGGGTTCTATCCCTGGTCAGGGAACTAGATCCCACATGCCACAACTAAGATCCACCACAGCCAAATAAGTATATTTTTTAAGAGAAAAAAATATAAAATAAAGGATACTTTAATTATTCTATGGTTTAAGAATAAAGTATAACAGATGCTATAAAAGTTTCCATTCTAAACAATAACATAAGTAGTATATGCTAAAACCATATAACTTGTAGCTAAACTAATACATAAACACTTCAGCCTTAAATTCAGATAATACTAAGAAAAAAATAGTATATCTGAAACAATCAACTAAGTAAATCAAAAAGAGTTACATTCATTACCCACCTTTTCCAACTCCAAAAAGAAGAAAGAAAATATAAGAAACTGTATGAAAGAAATATAGAAAAGAATGGACTTGTATTACAAAATTTTTAAAAATCATAAAAATGTAAAAGTCATAAACTTCTTTAAAAGGTAAAAGGGATACACAAAACTAAAAACTGGTTCTTGGAAAAGACTGAAAATAAACATAGCAAGACTGAAGAAACAGAATAGAAATAAAGAAAACACTGTAAATAAAAACAAGATCCAAAACCACATACAGTGAACATTATTTAAAATTAGAAATGCAAATATAATGGATTGACAAAAGGTTCATTCGGTGTAACATCTTTTGAAAAAACATGAACGAACTTTTTGGTAACCCAGTATTTTAAAATAGACTGAATACATTAATTTTTAGGAGAACATAACATGAATTAAAATAATAAAAATGGGAAAAAAATTTTACTACTTGTGTTTTAAAAATTATTTCTTTTTCTCCTATGAGCCATGTGCACATGCATTCGTGTGCACACAGACACATGCAAAACACGGAGGGAGGCCATTGCATTAAGATAATACTTCACTGAATTTCTTTAAATAAAATTGCTTCAAGAGGAGAAAATTTATGAAACTGTCCACTTCACTTCATAAGCTGGTAAAACCAATATCAGAAAAGTTTAAAGACTGCTAATTAAATGTATATTTTCATTATAAGAGATCAATTATAGAATAGATGAAAAATTCTAGATAAAATATTAAAAATGAAATTTGACAGTGAATTAAAATAAAGTATTGTGATCAACTTCAATTCATAACAGAAGCAGAAGAATGTCACAGTATCAGAAAATATTGACGTCATTCACCTCATTAAGATTTAGGAGAAATAAGTATGATAACCACAGAAGAACATGAGGTTAAGATACAGAAAAAAATTATTATATGGGGCAAATACATGTTCACACACAAAATAACTAACCTGGTCCCCTCTCTCACACCATACACAAAAACTGATTCAAAGTGAGTCATGAACCTAAGTGGAAGAGTAAAGCTACAAAACTCTTAGAAGAAAATATAAGAGTAAATCACAATCTTTCATTAACAGCAAAAGCAAAAGGTATAAGATTGAAAATCATGGTTAATCAAAACTAAAAACATTTGTCCTTCAAAGAATACCATCAAGAAGGTGAAAAGACAACTCACAGAATAGGGAAATTATTTGCAAATCATGTATGTAATGAGATAATTATATCAATATTTATTCAAAAAAATATTATAACTCAATAATTTAAAAAACAGCAATCAATTTAAAAATGGGCAAAATATTTGAGTAGACACTTCTCCAAAGAAGATTTTAAAATGACAAAGACATCCATTTGTCATTCATCTCCAATGACAGAGGCACCACTGGAGAAAAAAATAAAGCGAGATACTGCATCACAAACAGTAGGATGGCTATAATCAAAAAGACAGATGATAATAAATTTAGACAAGGATTGGGAGCAATTATAACCCTTATACACTGTTGGTGGGAATGTAAAATGGTGCAGCCCTTTGGAAAACAGTTTAGCCATTCCTCAAATTGTTTAACCTTGAGTTACCACGCTGTTGTCACTGAGTTGCTAAGTTGTATCTGTCTCTTGTGCAACCCCATGGACTGCAGCCCGCCAGGCTCCTTTGTCCATAGGCTTTCCCAGGCAAGAATACTGGAGTGGGTTGCCCTTTCCTTCTCCAGGAGATCCTCCTGACCCAGAGACCGAACCCACATCTCCTGCTTGGCAGACAGATTCTTCACTATATGACCTACCAATTCCACCCATAAGTCTCTACTCAAGAGAAATAAAGAGGGACATCCCTGGTGGTCCAGTGGTTAAGAATCAGCCTGCCAATACCAGGGGCACAGATTTGATCTGTGGTCCAGGAACATTCCATGCCAGGCCACTGAAGCCTGGCAGCCTAGAGCCTGAGCTCTGCAACAAGAGCCATGGCAACAGAAGTCTGTGCACTGCAAATAGAGAGAAGTCACTGCTTGTGCAACTAGAGAAAACCCACACACAGCAACGAAGACCCAGCACAGCCATGAAAATAAATTAATTAAAAAAGAGAAATGAAGGTATAGCTCCACATAAAAACTCATACTCAAAATTCCATCCTAGATGAATTAATGAATACACAACATGTGGCATGTCCATATAATGAAATTTATTCCATAATAACAGAGAATGAAGTCAATATCACTAAGACATGGATGGATAGCAAAAACATAAACTGTTTATGCTAGGACAAAGAAGCCTGTCACAAAAATACTGCACATTATGTGGTACTGTTTATATGAAATATCCAGAATAGACAAATTTGTAGAAACAGAAAATATATTAGTGGCTGCTTAGAACCCAGTGGGAATTTATGGGGGGAAGAGCAAGAGCTTGTTTAATTTACACAAATTAAGGTGCTCGTTAATGGGTACAAGATAAAAATGATCAAAAATGACTGTGGCAATGATTACACTACTCTGTGAATATATTAAAAAGCATTAAAAATCACTCTAAATGAATGAATTTTATGGCATTAAATTATATATCAGTAAAACTGTTTATTTTTTAATTAAGATCTATTTTGAGACATTTGTTTCACAGATAGTACTTATTAAGAATTCTTGCTATAAGATACTGAAAATGACCATCAGTGGTATTTATACTTGACCAAACTGCTAGTTATCTTTGCTACAATAATAAATTACATAATTAAAGAAGGCCAAGATTGGAGATATATATATATATATATATATATATATATATATAAAATAATATTTATGAACCACTTACAATTGAAAAATATTCTCAGATGAATAGGAAAGAAGAGCAATTCCTCATTCTGATAAACTATATCTTGCAAAACTTTGCAAACCTCCTTGTTGCTGTCAAAAAGAACATCAATGGAGGGATAGATAAATGTGTTATGTTCAGAGAGTGAACATATCAGGGTTTCCCTGATAGTTCAGTTGGTAAAGAATCTGCCTGTAGTGCAGGAGACCCCAGTTCGATTCCTGGGCTGGGAAGATCCCCTGGGGAAGGGAAAGGCTACCCACTCTAGTATTCTGGCCTGGAGAATTCTATGGACTGTATAGTCCATGGGGTCGCAGAGATTTGGACACAAATGAGTGACTTTCACTTTGACTTTCTTTTACTTTCAGAGAAGGAATAAACCTAACAATTAAATATTTAAAATAAAACTATTGTATTAACTTGAATTCATGTAGAAAAATAAGATTAAATGTAAAAGGGAAGTTATGCAAATTTTATAAATCAATACACAGACACAGGCATGTTCTTTAAGGATAAAAAATATATAGCAATAGTTTAGAACTTGGACCAAAATTATGCAAGACAAGTATACAACAGTGTTTGCTTTTAAGGAAAATAAAAACTGAAAAGAATAACTGAGAAACTTTAGATTTATTTGCATGTTCTATTTAATTTAAAAATTTAAGCTACACAAATAAAAAAGTCAGCATTAATCAATTTCTTCAGTGAGTACATGGGTATATGTTATTATCTGTAGTTTATTGTGGTTAAAGGGGGCTTCCCTGATGGCTCAGATGGTAAAGAATATGCCTCCAATGCAGGAGACCCGGGTACTATCCATCGGTTGGGAAAAGCCCCAGAGAAGGGAATGGCTATCCATTCCACTCTTCTTACCCAGAGAATTCCATGGACAGAGGAGCCTGGTAGGTTACAGTCCATGGGGTCTCAAAGAGTCGAAAAGGACTTCCGCAACTGAGCAGGCAGTGAAATTAAGTGGTTCAATGTGGCGTTCTCCTTGTCTATTCATTCAAATCATGTTTGTCTTTGCTCCTTACCCTTGCATACTAATATTGTTTTTTTAGGATATTCTCCATTTATTTCCCCAATCTCTACTGTTTTGTTTGGAGGAAAAAATATCTGAGCCCTGAGTCTATCCCATCATATCACATTTTCCCAACAACACTACTTGAGGCAAAAACATTTTGATGCTTGTGGCATATGTAGACTCTTTTAAAAAAAATGATATAATGCAAGAAATCACTTTAATAGTACTTAGCTTATAATAAGCAACCAATAAAAGCTTGTTACTATTACTTTACGAATTGCTTGAGTGAAGATCAGGGAGGGAGGGGAAAGATATTCCATGTAGTTCAAGTTTCTTCTAATAGAGAACTGAATAGGTTATTTTAAAGTAGCATCTCATACATAATATTGTTTAAAGTAACATTTCATTATATTGCTCGTGTGTCTTAAGTCTAAAATCCCTACAAGTTAATTCATTTTAAAATGCAGATAATGGAATCCTTATTTCATATTCTTGTCTGGAGAATTCTTGATTAAATAAATGTAGATACACCACTGTGAACTTTCCATCATAATGGGAAGAAAACCTTATACTCTGCCTTTACTTTATGGAGGATGGAAAAGTGAAAAAGTAACTGGTTCCTAAATATATTTGGATTTAGGAATAATGTAAGTAATTCATACTTGGACAGAAATTTAGTGTTAAAGAATGCCAGCATGTATTTAACCTCTGATTGAATAGATAAAATACAGAGGAGGACATAAACCTCAATCTCCTGGCACTTTCCATTACATCTCATTGGCTCCAAATCTATTTCCTTCTTTCATTATCAGAAGAAACTAAAATGATTTTCTAAATTCTACAAAGATTCAGGCTATAGTGTTCCTACTGTTTTGCATTTACCCATTAAAGTAGTGTATTGTGGATACTTATTAAGTAAATGAGGATCTTCTTAGGCGGTGCTAGTGGTAAAGAATATGCCTGCTAATGCAAAAAATACAGGAGACATGGATTCAATCTCTGGTCCGGAAGATCCCCTGGAGCGGGGCATAGCAACTCACTCCAGTATTCCTGTCTGGAGAATCCCAAGAACAGAGGACCTTGCCAGGCTACAGTCCATAGGGTCACAAAGAGTTGGACAGGACCGAAGCGACTTGGCATGCGCACAGCATTAGGTAAATTAATGGCAAAATAAAATTTTTCAAAGATTTTTAGTTATGTTTAGCATTTGTATCCTTTTAAAATGCAACTCTGTTCTGTGAGTTGAAAAACATCACTGAAACATCAACAACTCTGCTAGAAGTTCCTAGGGAAGAGATTCTATAAAATACACTCAGCTATGCACAATCACATCCAATTCTATTGCTGCCCAACTGCTATGTGTTGAAAATAAAATTTCAGTCTGTTATTAACATATCTTCAGACACAAAGATATTCTGCATATGGTTAGGTATATTGGCATCTAAAGTCAAATCATCTAAGAAAATTTCCAGTTACTGCTGAGTCTTGTTGTCAAAGTCCATTAAAAGTCATTACATAAAATTATCTAAATATCTGAAGCAAATGGAATTAAATTATATGCCAAGAAACAGAAGAGATTTGATTACTCATTTTTATGACTCACCTACCCAAATGCCTACCTAGTACTTCTTAGATTCCTTTTCATCTTCCCTTTTATCTCTGAACCCAAGATATATAAATATATATGTGTATACATATAAATATATATATATATATATAAATTTAGATTTATGATGAAGTACAAAACAAAAGTTTATTGAAGGTAAACGCCTTTCTCTGCCTTTTGTTCTATTAAACCTGAGTTCCTGCACGAAATTACATAAGGCCAGGGAGGTGTTGAGAGATAGAACCCTTGAGGTGAAGTCAGGCTAACCCAGATGGGAAAAGAGAAGTCCTGTGGTCCTTGCACAGGAGATCCAGAGGTCCACAAATGGGAGGTTGGTGCACACACTCCTGCATGGGCCAGAGGAAGGTACAGCTGCGTGGGTATCCAGGGAGATAACAGCCTCAGAGCAACCTAGGAGCCGCAGAGTGCTGTCCTCATAATTCTTATTAATTATGTAAGCATAGAATACCCTATGCATGTCCAAGAGAGTTAAAAAAAATCAATCATTCATGTTAAGCCAAAGCTAACAACTCTTGCAAATAATTATTTTAAAAGTGAATTTATGGTTGGGTTATGTATGGGAAAGAGAAATGATTAGTAGAAAAGGGATAGAGATTGTGCAATCCAGTCATAGAAAAGAGACAGAAAATTGAGGGAAAGCCCAGCCAAACAGACACTTGAGCTCAGGTGTATGTCATGAGGACTGACTGAGCCAGGTGGGTGTATTTTGTTGAGGTCTAATGGGCCGTGGTGGAGCAATCATGGAGTAGCTTGGCATGGCAAAGTAAGACTCCCAATCCCTGTGTGCATGGAGAATCTCCAGATACAGGCTCTACTAAAAAGGTTAAATTACATTATTCCAACCTCTTTTTTCACATGGAACATATAATATACTTTGAATTTTTGAACTATAGAGTGACTAGGAGGTAGGTAGGTAGGTAGAAATAAAGAAAATCAGTACAACAAAATATTAAAACTATGAGGGCAAAAGAACCCCTCAAAGAATCATTTTACCTGTATCCTGTCCAAACCGCTTTGCCAAAACCATCTTATATTTTCAATTCTTTGAAAGCCTGTCTGTCTCATTGGGTGGGCTGGTTTTTCTTGACCTCCTCTGGCTACATTTGATAAGGAAAGCTGTGTTGGCATCCTGGAATCAACTTAAGAGAAGCTTAAAGAAGCTCTGAGGCATTTCTCTTTTCAGCTCTAAAAATACTCTCTATTAAACCTGTTCAATTTCCTAAATCATATTGCCCTTGTCTCTTCTTCCCTGTCAAAGCTACCCTTTATCAGTAAAATCACTTGCTTGGGAACTGGCAGCTGAAAACTAGAAATGCAAGATTCTAAGCCCTATTAATGCTGGAGCAGCCAGACGTTTAATAAATATCTGTCGTTTTAACTTTGTTCTGTGGTTCTCAACATGTCAGGCTTATGGAAAAAATGGTGGAATGGAATTTTTATCCTAGACAAGTATGATGTATACTACAGATATTATGGGAGTACACTATTTTTGGTTTGATGTTGCATGTAAAATTCCAGTTAGCTTTGTAAAGTCTGACCTAAAATATACCTCAGTCAAACATGACCATCAGCATAACATCAAGAGTGCACCATTTCATATAGAATTTGAAAACATAAAGACCTCAACTGATTTTTCACTTTGGTTTCTACCTCTTTATTGTAAGTAAGAAAATGACAACATTTAATAATTACTAATTTTTGAAAGTTTAAATAAAAATGAAGAACAACAAACTTAAATGAAAAGAAAGAAAAATAAATACCACTTACCTATTGCCTTTGGAAGCAGTGTGAATATTTCAAAATTATTTTAAAAATCACTGTTGTTGTTTAGTTGCTAAGTCGTCTTTGACTCCTTCCCACCTCATGGACTGTAGTACACCAAGTTTCCCTGTCCTTCACTGTCTCCCATAGTTTGTTCAAACTCATGTCCATTGAGTCAGTGATGCCATCCTATCATCTCATCCTCTGTCTTTTCCCTTTCCTCCTGCCCTCAGTCTTTCCCAGTATCAGGGTCTTCTCCAGTAAGCTGGCTCTTCACATCAGGTACCCCAAAGTATTGGAGCTTCAGCTTCAGGATCAGTCCTTCCAATAAGTATTCAGGGTTGATTTCCTTTAGGATTGACTGGTTCAATCTTGCAGTTCAAGGGACTCTCAAGGGTCTTCTCCAACACTACAGGTCAAAAGCATCAATTCTTCAGGATTCAGCCTTCTTTATGGTCCAACTCTCACATCTATACATGACAACTGGAAAATTCATTTGCTATATGGGCCTTTGTCAGCAAAGTGATGCCTTGCTCTTTAATATGCTGCCTAGGTTTGTCATCGCTTTCTTTCCAAGGAGCAAGCATCTTTTCATTTCATGACTTCAATCACTGTCTGCAGTGATACTGGAGCCCAAGGAAATAAAATCTGTCACTATTCCCACTTTTCCCCCTTTTATCTGCCACAAAGTGATGGGACTGGAAACCATGATCTTAATTTTTTGAATGCTGAGTTTTAAGCCAGCCTTTTTGCTCTCTTCTATCACTCTCATCAAAGGGCTCTCTAGTTCCTCTTTGCTTTCTGCCATTAGAGTAGTATCATCTGTATATCTGAGGTCATTGGTATTTCTCCCAGCAATCTTGATTCCAGCCTGTGATTCATCCAGCCTGACATTTCTCATGATGTACTCTGCATATAAGTTAAATAAGCAGGATGACAATATATAGCCTTGTCATACTCCTTTCCCAATTTTGAAACAGTCTGTTGTTTCATGTCCGGTTCTAACTGTTGCTTCTTGACCCACGTACTGGTTCCTTAGGAGACAGGTAGGGTGACCCAGGGTTCCCATCTCTTTGAAGGATTTTCCATAGTTTACCATGATCCACACAGTCAAAGGCTTTAGCATAGTCAATGAAGCAGGAGTAGATGTTTTTCTGGAATCATTACATACATGAATTTCAAACTATTAAAAAGTTAGTATATTGGAAATATACAAAAGATTAAGGGGTGCTCATTGCTAGCTGGTGAAATTGCAGTTTATAAATTGCAAATTGTTATTTGCAAAAATATAAATATTATTGCAAATATTAATTATAGTCATATAAATTATTCTTTATATTTTATAGTATTTTATTTAAATTACTATAAGTAAATAAAATCTGTGATCAGAAAACAATGCAAAACAAAAAATATAGCTAATAGGTGATGAAAAGACATTTGAGTGGGCTTTAAAGACAATATTCTATTTCTTAATTGGGTAACCAATTATACTTGAGTATTTATTTCTATTATGTTGATGATAACTTTTATGATTTACATATATTATTCAAAGTGCTTGAATCAATTAGTAATATCTGGGGGAAAAGTCCTTTCATGAAAGTCATCATTCTAAGAATAAACCTCTTGCAAAAATAGAAAAAGCAGACTCCCTGGTGATCCAGTGGCTAAGGCTCCATGCTCCCATTGCAAGGGGCCCAGGTTCGATCTCTGGTCGAGGAGCTAGATCCGACATAGCACACTAGAGTTTGCATGCCACAACTAAAGATCCCACATGCCAGAACTAAGACCCAGTGTAGCCAAATAAATAATAAATATTAAAAAATAATCTATATGTCTTTAAAGGTACTATTAAAATTAATATGAGTATTATCTTTAAGATAAAATGTTATTAAGAATTATAGCTAATAGTATTGTACTGCACGTTGCAATTGCTAAGAGAGTAGATATTAAAAGTCCTCATCACAAGAAAAAATGTTTCCTTTGGTAACTATGTATGGTGTTAGATGTTAACTAGACTTATTACGGTGGTCACTTTGCAATACTTAGAAATAATGAGTCATTGTGTTGTGCACCTTAAAGTATATACCTCAATAAAAAATAAAAATTTTAAAAATTATAAATAACATAATCTCTCAAGCCAAAAGCAAGTAATGAAGAACAAACAACAATGGTTATTCTCTTCATTAACAGAAAAGTATACATACTGAAAAAGATCATGGAAATTTTTCATCACTGAAGATGCTATGAATGGATATTTTAGAAATTCGAGAGAATTAGTTGAAAAACTCTTGCAATAGAAAATCAGTAAGAAAACTCAATAAATTGATTGATTAAAATTTTAATATCATAGCTATTATGAGACCTCTCTGAGGTACAACTTTTAATTTGAATCAGAATCTAAATAACAAAAACTACATTTTTGAATTGTCTAATCGAGTTCTTAAATCTCTTAATTTACAGATCTCTTCAGAATGAAAATTCTCTAGCAATTTAAAAAATTCTGTAGAGACTGTATACTGTTTATATAAGATGTTATTTGATATGTTCCTCTATGTATTTGTTTCCTCTAATACTTGGGCTTAGAGGTTTAACCTGACTCGGTTTTGATATTTGTGAGAGGGTAAAAATACTTCATATTTATAGCTAGTGTTGTATTCCTCCATCAAGGCATATATAATGTCTAGTTATCTCTCTTTTTGTGATAACAGCTACCATTAAGAAATAAAGCTTAGGTCTATGAATAATTTATTAAGTGTGGCAAAATAGTGATAAGCCAGTTAAATCATTTTTTCTCCATAATGTTTTTAAATAAAAATTTCTTCTCAATTTCTATTTATTAATCTACTGGTATATGTATATACATATATTTTTTAATTTTATTTATTTATTTTTGGCTGTGCCCGGTCTTCGCTGCTGCACAGGCTACTTTCTAGTTGCAGCGTGCAGGCTTCTCATTGCGATGGCTTCCTTTGCTGCAGGGCACGGGCCCTAGGGCACATGGGCTCAGAGCTGTGGCTACAGGGCTCTAGAGTGTGGGCTCAGCAGTTGTGGCTCATGGGCTTAGCTGCTCTGCATCACGTGGGATCCTCTTGGATTAGAGATCGAACCCGTGTGTCCTGCACTGGCAGATGGATTCTCCACCACTGAGCCACCTTGGAAGCCCTGCTGGTATACTTTTAACAAAAAAAAATAGACAAGTGTTTCATTCTTGTCCATTAATTATCTGCTTGTAAAATAATAATTTAGTTCTCCAGCATCCTCCCAAACTGACCAATTTCTTTTCTTTAATTTACATATGATAACATTACTTTTCCAAACTCTAATGTATTGGATGCATAATTCCTAATATTCTTTATATGAGTTAATAGTTAAATTTCCCATTTCATGTCTTGTTTTTTTCTTTTAATATGTTGTATTTAAGTGTCTGCCATTATTTATTGAACTAAAGTATAATTATAAAAGCTTCACCAAAGTAGATTTAGGAAATATATTAATGCTAATTGTTTTCAAGATTTAATTAATAAAAGTGATGATGAAATGAAAATGATTTAACACAACTCTCTCTGGTCATTTTTCAAGATTTTTTTTAAAGAGTAAATTAGAGAAGAGTTTGTTTCTGAATCAAATAGTATAAGTAATTTATGACAAATCCAGAAAAAAAAATTTTCCTTAAGAAAGTATTTACTACTTTTAATTATTAGCTGTAGGGCTCAGGTATTCCATGTTTCCCAGTACCAGTTTCTAATTATTGTCTTTATGACATGGCTTTTTGCAGAAATGTCCTATGCTGCTTCATCAGTCTTGCCAATGGAAAGGTAGCTATAGAGGAACCATCCCCAGATCAGATACAGGTAAAGAAGCAAAAATAGAATGTTATTAATTGGTGTGGAAATAACTAGCTCATCTAAAACAGGTACTTAATTCTCCACAGTGTATAAAAGGGTATATGTCTTTCCCTAGATCTCTATCTGCACACAGCTCACAATATAAGGTTCTTCTTGCATGGCTCACTACAGTTTTGTCCATGATTAAACCAGGCACTGGATAAATCCACTGGTGCTGACACAAAGTGCTCGGCGCCTACAGACAGACAACAGCGAGGATAGATTGTCTCCTTCTACATATTTTAAACCCCTTGTAAGTAGTCATTCTCTAGCACACTTTATCAGTAATTATCCCAGTAGAAAGCAGATGACAGAGTCAAATTAGATACTTAAAGAGTGTCTAATAAAAAGCCTGTGAGCAGATGTGTAGTGGAGTTTTAGAGAAAACAAAAAGAAATGGTGCAATAGCCCAGGTTTCATGAGAGCAGAGACCTACTGTCATTTCCTAAACCTGAGGAAGTTTCCTCTTCTCAGTGATACGAGCTAATAATTCTGGAACTAATTTCCACGTATATTAGAATTGGACAACCAGGTTTCTAAGAGTTGGAGGAAGGGATTATATGGAAATGAGAAGATTAGAATTCTGAGTGTCTGCATGCTCAGTCGCTCAGTGGTGTCCAACTCTTTGTGACTCATGGACTGCAGCCTGTGGACTGCAGGCCTCCAGGCTCCCCCATCCTTGACATTTTCCAGGCAAGACTACTGGAATGGGTTGCTGTGTCCTCCTCCAGGGGATCTTCCCTGCCCAGGGATCAAACCCATGCCTTCTGCATCTCCTGCAATGGCAGGCAGATTCTTTACCACTGAGCCACCCAGGAAGCCCATAACTTCATGGTATTAGATTAGATGCAGAGTTACCAACATAAACTGATAGACCTTCTTTAAGTCTGTCTACTGAGAGGCCTAGAAGCAGCATCAGAAGGGCAATGAGCACAACTTGAACCATTGGAAGCAACTAGACCTCCACAGAAAAATGGTGAATTGTCTAGGGCTGAGCCACTAAAACTACAAGCAGCATCTCAAATGTTGTGTTGAGCCTCAAAGTAAGAAAATACTTAACGAATGGTGTGACACAGCAATTCCACCACTGGGCATATACCCTAAGAAAACCATAACTGAAAAAGACACATATACTCAAAGGTTCACCACTGTAGCACTATTTACAAGAGCTAGGACAGTGAAGCAACCTAGATGTTCACTGACAGATGAATGGATAAAATGTAGTGGTACATATATGCAAAGGAATAGTACTCAGCCATTAAAAGGAATAACGTTGAGTCAGTGAGGTGGATGAACCTAGAGCCTGTTATATCTAGTGAAGTAAGTCAGAAAGAGAAAAACAAATATCTATTAATGCATATATATATATATATATATAATCTAGAAAATTGGTACTATTGAACCTATTTGCAGAGTATAAACAGAGACTCAGACATAGAGAACAGACTTATGGACACCATGGAGGAAGAAGAGGGTGGGATGAATTGAGAGTAGCTTTGAAAATATATGCATTACCATATGTAAAATAGATAGCTAAAGGGAACTTGCTATATAACACAGAGAGCTCAACCTGGCACTCTGTGACAACCTAGAGGGGTGAGATGAGATGGGAGGTGGGAGGGAGGTTCACAAGGGAAGAGACATATATCTATGGCTGATTCATGTTGATATATGACAGGAACCAACATAACATTGTAAAGCAATTACCCTGCAATTTAAAATATTTTTTTAAAAAATGAATGTGGAACATGTCAAGAGAACATTAGAGTCAGCTTGAAGAGCCAAGACCCTGAAAATATGACTTGAAAATATATTTGATAGTAGCAGATTATAACCCTGTTTTTAAAAATTAAAATGCCTGAGTCTAGCCTGATGTAAACAAATGATAAATAAATAAATATATGAGAAAGAAAGAAAAGAAATAAAAGAAACTGTGAAGAAAGTCACACAGCAGGAACCATGGCCTTTGCTACAGAGATGCAGTTCACCAGTGGTGACCCAGAAGGAAGAAAGCTGGAAAGCAAAGAATTGCCCATCAGACCTCTCTTCCACCCTCCGCCCCACCAGTCTCCTGCTGGTGCCTCCCACTGATGGCTCCTTCCCAGGCTAGAGGTCATGGCAGCGCATCAGTGCAATCTGTGCAGGTCAGATTCCTGGAAGATAGGAAACAGAATGACAAGATGGTTTATGGACCCTTAGGAGCAAAAAGAGGTGATCCAGCAAACTCTTTGATGTGGTTGCCACAAACGCTTTTCCAAAACTGACATTTTAGCTATTTTTGTTCGCTCTAATCATGTCCGACTCTGCAAACCCCATGGACTGTAGGAGGACCCTGCCAGGGTCCTCTGTTCATAGATTCTTGAAGTAAGAATACTGGGGTGGATTGCCATGCCCTCCTCAGGGGATCTTCCCGACCCAGGGATCGAACCCACATCTTTTATGTCTCCTGCATTGGCTGACAGGTTCTTTATCATTAGCACCACTTAGGAAGCCCATTTATTAAATAATTATTGCCAAAAAGACAGAACTTCATGAAAACCAAACTCGTCACAACTTGGTCCTAGCCTGTCTTTTTAAGCCTTTCTCCACCACTGCCTCTCTCATAAACTAAACTCCAGTCTAACCAGACTATGTGATGTTTTTGAAGCCACTCACTTACAGCATTATGGCTTTTCTACCTAAGTTTCCCCTTGCTTGGAGTATTGTTTTTTCACTTATTAACACAAAATTTCCTACAAATCCTTAAAGGTCTGGGTCAAATATAACCTCATTTCTTTTCTTTCCAAACATCATTTCTTGTTCAGTCATTACATCATATCGAACTCTGCAACCCCATGGACTACAACATGCCAGGCTTCCTTGTCTTTCGCCATCTCCCAGAGTTTGCTCAAACTCATGTCCATTGAGTTAGGGATGCCATCCAACAAGTAAAATTTTACCCCACTTTTATTTAAAGGTAATTGATGGGAGATTTGTGCTTCAATAATCCTATTCCAAAATCAATTATCAACATATACCATGTAATGTATTATTTTTTTCTTTTACCTCTTTCTCAGCTAAACTGAGATCTTTGTATTTTTGCCCTATTCCTGATATAAAATTCAGGAACTTTATAAATAGTTGTTGAGATGAATACATGATGACTCAAGTTGCATAGAAATCTGATTTTCACACCACTCTTCATGAAACTCTACATTCAGTCACTATGTTCTAAGAGTCAATTCCTCAAATCACCAGGCACCTTCATCACCACACAGCTAATTCAACCAAATCACCAGCTCTTATATTATATTTACTTTATATACAATATTTTCTTTGAGCAAAAATTCCACTGCTAAAACATTTTGAAAAAGTATTAAGACACCACAGAATATTTTAAGAATATCTTGCATGTACATAACTGACATTGAAAATTATATATACATTTGGCCCATGTATCTGCAGGTGGTTGAATCTGTAGATAATGAAACCTGCAGATAAGGAAGGCAAATATCCAAGGATGATATAGATATATAGATAGATACATACATACATAATTAGATATGATTATAAAATAGCATCATATAGGAGGAATGACTTGGTTTTTATGTCCTCCTTTTATAAAAATTGAAGATTCAAGAAAGTTAAATAACTTGCTCAACATCAAATATCTTGCAATGAGGCAGGACAGAGTGTCCATGATGAATAGTATTCTCTTTTAAGGAGTTTATAAAAACAAAGGAGGAAATGTCAATAAACAGACTCTCCTAATAATGGCTGAAATTCCCTGTGTTGTACAATATACCCTTTTTGTCTATTCATAGTAGTTTATATCTTTTAATTCCATATTCATAGTTTACCCCTCCTCCATCTCTCTCCCAGCTGAATCCACTAGTTTGTTTTCTGTATCAGTGAGTTTGCTTCTGTTTCACTATATAAATTTGACTTTTATTTTTTAGAGTTCACATATAAGTGATAATGTACAGTATTTGCCTCTGTCTGGCTTGCATAACTATTATTTTGCAGTAACTTTAAATGGAATATAATCTATAAAAAAAATACTGAATCACTGTTGTACACCTGAAGAGAATAGAATTCTGTAAATCAACTATGCTTCAAAAAAATTACATAGGGAAAAAAGAGAGAGTCGCTCTTGGCAAAGATCTTGGAAAAAATTCAAACCTTCTGAATTTAAGACTGGAAAGTCTACATCAAACCCCCTGTTCTCCCTAGAGAAGCATCAGCAAAAATTACCAATTTGCCTGTGAAAAGGGAGGACAATTTTCTCTTGATGTGCTTTCTTTCCTTCTTTTAGGTCAAGTAAGTGATACTTTTCTATACAAGGAATGTCATCCTGTTAGCCTGAGGAGATTAATGCAAGTCTTAAACGAGAGTGATCTGTTTTTCCTTCACTGGCCAGGTCTAGCTGAGGAAATGAATTGCTGCCGATTTTTTGCACAAGAGAAATGTTGCTCTTACTAGAATTACTAAATTAAATTGGAGATTTCCTCACATTAACTCCTCAGTGATTGCTACTACAAGAAGTATTTTATTTTGGCAACTTTTGTTATAGGAAACAGAATTTCAAACTGGTTCCAAGAGGAGTGTAGTTAGTTACAAATACATGAAAGATGTGACTTTCATGGAAATCTAAGAACAGAAACATTGCAGGAGGAATTTGAACACCTGTAACTTGTAGAAGAGTCTAGACATGGGTTAGTGACAGGCACCTCAGTGGTAAAAGGAGTCACAAGCTTTCTGTTGAAGTAATTGGCCATGAACATGAACACAGTTATGCTTTGTATGTCTGTTTATTTCCAGTCTACTAATCACTCCATATTTTTAATATTTCCTAACTTAAATTCTCAAGACAGTCAGATCTGCTAGTCTAGAGTTGTTTCTTAACATTTAATATGGATACAGAGCAACTGGGAATCTTGTTAAAATGCAGATTGATTCAGGAGGTCTTGGGTAGGGCCTGAGATTTTGCATGTCTGACTCACTGTCTGGTGATGCCAGAGATGCTTGTCTACAGATCATGGTATGTGTGCAAGGTAGAGAATCTTACCAAGTCCAGAAATAGGTGTACTAGGCCAGTTCAGGGGTTTGACTACCTTTAGGTCTTGTGCCTATGATTTGTCCAATCACTTGGGGCCAGAGTTTTGGGATAGGTTTCTCACTGTATCAAATACACAGGGACTGTGAGAGGGGAAGCTTACCAAGAAAGAGACTGGGGTTAAGGTGGCACTTAATGCCTCCAGTAAGCAGTTACTTTCCATTGAGTGTTGGATTTAGTTCAGTAACTTTATCCACTGGTGAGTATCATCACTGAAGATCAAAAGAGAGCCAGACACTCAGAGACTCCCTACTCACCATATTACTTCTTGCTTTAATTTCAAGATATGAAGAAGTGACCTCATTTTCTCATAGCCTACTTACAGTGGGGAGAATTGTACTCACTAGTAATTTCACTAAAAAATGTGTTCCTCTTAAAAGCAACAATCTTGGTAATTGGTATGTATTAACCAAAGTTGTGGTCTCAGATATTTTTTCTTCATGTTGTGGAAAAATTTAGAAACTGGGATTTTTAATGCAAATTCTCTATCCTGAAAATGGAGTGATCATTCTAGAATACACCCTGATTCTGATCACCATTGTTGATGATTTACCTCCAGAATAAAGACCAGGTTCTCCTGCTCTTGGGACTCTTCAGAATCTGATTTCAGGTATCTTTCTGTATCATCTCCTATCAAATTGAAGCAAGTCATATTCTGTGTCATGCTATGTCATACCTATTTATTTGCTATTACTTATCTCAGAGAACATTTGAGACTCCGTGATTTTTAGTCCAGGTCTTTTTACCTAGAAGCTGGTTCCTTATATATTTGCAGCTCCTATTTCTGCCCATCCTCTGATGATTCCACTCACAATTAGTTATATCATATTCTTTGTTCCAACAGCCTAAAATAGCACTTAGTACAGTATATTTGCTTATGCATGTCTACTATAAAGAGCCTCTTGATAAAAGTGAAGGAAGAGCATGAAAGAGACAGCTTAAAACTAAATATTAAAAAACTAAGACCATGGCATCCAGCCCCATTATTTCGTGGCAAATAGAAGGGGAAAAGGTGGAAGTAGCGAGAAATTTCCACTTCTTGGGCTCTAAAATCACTGCAGATGGTGACTGCAGCCATGAAACCAGAAGATGATTGCTTTTTGGCAGGAAAGCTATGACAAACCTAGACAGTGTGTTGAAAAGCAGAGACATTACTCTGCCAACAAATGTCCTTATAGTTAAGGCTATGGTCTTCCCAGTAGTCATGTACGGTTGTGACAGCTAGACCATAAAGAAGGCAGAGTGCCAAAGAATTGATGCCTTCGAACTGTGGTGCTGGAGAAGACTCCTGAAACACCCTTGGACAGCAAGGAGATCAAACAAGTCAATCTTAAGGAAAATCAACCCTGAATACTCATTGGAAGGACTGATGGTAAGGCTGAAGCTCCAGTATTTTGGTCATCGTATGTGAACAGCCAACTTATTGGAAAAGTCTCTGATGCTGGGAAAGATTGAGGGCAGAAGGAAAAGAGGGTGTCAGAGGATGAGATGGCTGGATGGCATCACTGATGCAATGAACATGAACTTGGGCAAACTTCAGGAGTTGGTGAGGCCTGGTATGCTGCAATCCATGGGGTCGCAAGTAGTCAGACATGACTGAGTGACTGAACAACAACAACACTATAAAAATTATTTTAAATATTTTTTTTATAGATCAAACCAGTCAATCCTAAAGGAAACCAGTCCTGAATATTCACAGGAAGGACTTACGCTGAAGCTGAAACTCCAATACTTTGGCCACCTGATGCACAGAGCTGACTCATTGGAATAGACCCTGATGCTGGGAAAGAATGGAGGCAGGAGGAGAAGAGGGTGACAGAGGATGAGATGGTTGCATAGCATCACCTCCTCAGTGAACATGAATTTGAGCATACTCTGGCATGCCGCAGTCCATGGGGTTGCAAAGAGGTGGACACAACTTAGTGATGGAACAAAAACAACAATCTTCATAGATGAGCAATGTTTTATTAAATAAAGGGAATGAAGGAATCAGTTGGTCTGCAGAGGCAGAGTTTAAGATGCAGCAGTTGAGGGCATCTGGGTGGGGGTGGGGGTGGGGGTGTGAAAGCCCGGGAAGAAACAAGTAAATAACAAGAGGTAAACCATAGCTGAGCCACTCACCCCACACCCAGTGAATGGACTCGCACAAGTATTTCTGCCATTTGCTTCTCACTTGACTCTCTGCTGGGTCTGTTTGTTTTCAGCAAGTTAGAATGATTTTTAAACCCTGAGTTCACAGCTGCTGGAATATTTACTTCTTCTAAACGAAACCACTCTTTTCTCTTCATTATTCAGGATTTTGGTGCTACAACAGCCGCTGAACTGAAAGTCAACACCAAAAGGTGACTCATGGAAATGGCAGGGAAAGTAAATTAAATATTAAATAAAGCCAGTTCCTTCACTCTCCCAAACTGATTATTGTTCCTTAGAAGATAAAATATTTAATCCTCCCTAGAGCTATGGAATCCAGGGGCTCTTATTACCGAGCAGCTTTATTGCAACAGGTTAGATGTGTTCATCTTAGCACTTTATAAGTTTGCCTGGAAAACATTTATACTCATGAAGTCATTTGGCTGAGCTTTATTGGCTTATATTTATTCCAGAGAAAAGCAATTTATTTTTCTTTGCAGAAGTAGCTCAGTGCTTTCCTGTTTTCTCATGCCATCCTTGATTTTAAGTGATTACAGCTTTGACCGTCTGACCCAGAGATTTTATATATGTATGCTTCCCTTTTGCTCCAGAGGGCATGATGTGAACATATTTACTAGGTAACATGTAGTCTATTACTATAAAGAATAGTTCATTCTATTCAGCTCAAAAACATATTAATAGACATTATGAGTTAATAGCAGAGAGAGAGAGAGAGAGGTATATGAGTGTTGTGTTTCCATTTGGATAGTTCGTCGTCATTTCAAAAGATCAATCTCTTTCCCCTGGCAGGGGGGAAAAAAAAAAAATATATATATATATATATGAAAAGAGAAAGTTTTGAAAAGAGGAGAAGTGACCCAGGGGGAAACATGGGACAGAGTGGCTGGTTTGGCAGCTAGGGCCAGCCTACTTCTCTTGTCTCGCTGGTGGCTCCTGGCAGCCTTTACAAGCTTAAACTCCATGGTGGTCTTAGAGGCAACGTTTCTGAAGGCCCCGGAAATGGTCTATCCACCTAGGTCAAACATATTAAGAAACCTCAAAACAGTTGCACCCCTCCATCTTTCACTGCATGTGGCCCCTTTGGCCCCAGGAGCTCTGCACACAAAATAGGAAGCATTTTTTCTGTAGTTCATACTGGCAGCTGTTTGCATCCAGAACCTTAGATCTCCCAGTAGACTCTACCTGCTTGTGATCTTCATACTCCAAGCAAAGGAGAGTGAGTACCACTTTGCCTCTGGAAATTCTTTTACAATTGCCTCCATTGCCCACCAGGTGACGTTTGAGCTGAATGTCTCCACTAAGTCTGCAGGTCCTGTCTGCCGCCAGAGGAAGAGGCTGGGTTCTTCCCACAGGGCACATTCTGCTGGTTGTATATATGCGACGGCTCTTCAGTATGGAAGGGATTTCCTGTCTGGGGCTCCACCATGGTGGGAAGTCACCTTGGAAAAGACCCTGATGCTGGAAAACATTGAGGGCAAAAGGAGAAGGGGGCAGCAGAGGAGGAAATGGTTGGATGGCATCACCAACTCAATGGACATAAGTTTGAGCAAGCTCTGGTAGATAGTGAAGGACAGGGAAGTCTGGCGTGCTGCAGTCCACGGGGATGCAAATAGTCAGACATGACGTAGCAACTGAACAACAGGGATATGACATGCTGATGCAACTGGGCAGAGGCACCTCCCCATTCTTTGCACGGGGAGGCCTGGCTGGGCTGCACCAAGGCTGCCACAAGAGGCCCCAGGACTTAGCCTGGCTCGGCTCTTTGCTTTCTGGCCGAGGCTGGCCCTCTCTAGATTTGAGGAATTCCTGTTTTGATTTCTGTTAGTGGTGAGATTGCTCTCTGTGGAGGTAATAGGAGTTATTTTCTTCTTCTCCAAGACAAGCAGGGAGGTGGCCAGCAAGTTGATTGTGCTGCCAGGTTTTTGTTCTGGCTCCTGGTCATTCTAAAGCTGCTGATTGTCTGCACTCCTACTCTGAGAATTAGAGATGGGAGTGGATGGGAGCAGCAGGACCAGCATTATTGCTGAAACTCCATTGGTTGGGGTTGGCAGAGACTATTCTCATGTGCAATGGGAAAGGAATGCTGTTGTTGGTCAGATTAGCAGAAGGCTGGGGCCTCAGAGTAATTTTACAGCCCTCCAATTCTGAGCTCGTATGTCCAGGAGCAGATGGGTGGCCATCACCTTAGACTTCTGGCCCATCAGTGAGTCCTTGAGCTCTTCTTGTGTAATCTATTAACACCATCAACTCAGCCCTCTGGGGGTCTTTGTAGTCAGGGAGTAGTTCCACATAAGGTTTTAATTTCTCTTTATGATCCAGATTTATCCATGAATATTTCATAATTTGATCAAAAGTGACCCTCCTGGTGGGACTGAGAAAGAAATTTCTTAAACAGGTTTTTACACTCCATGGACAAGTACAAGGGACTATGGTATGTTTCACTCCATAATTTCTCTCATGGCTCCTTGAGATCCAAAGGCAGGGATCAGATGACTCCTGCATATAGGATAGCTCTCAGCCTTCACACACACCCCCTCACTTGGGTCTATCTTAAATTTTGCCCTGGAATAGTTCTGGGGCAGCAAAATTACTGCCACAAAAGTTGCACAACTAGTTGCCAAAGGTGAATTTGTTGCTTATGCCGAGGTCTACAATCCTGATTTCATGTCCACATCCAAAAGTAGGTTTTCTGCCTTTCAGTCTCAGTAAACAACCCACTTCTATTGGCAGTACTCACACACAGCAGATACTTTCTGGTGGAATTTTCTTCAAACTTGTTTTCCTTTCATGTGCCATGAGCCTCTAGGTAATCTAACACATCTCTTCCACCAGCATTTTCCATGATGAGGTAGATTCTCAGTCTTGAGATTAACTTGCTTTTCCTCTCTTGGGGAAAACAAACCCTGAATTTTCTGAAGTTTAATACTAAGCTTCATACTCACTGTCAATTCACTCTTAAAAATACATACCTTGAAATTTTATAAAAATAGAGCCTAGAAATTTCAACATTTACCATGAGGTAACAGATTTATAATCCACTGATAAAAGTGTTTAGTTTCCTTCTAGTTCATTGTATCTGATAGTTTTTAAGGGATTTGTGGGGTGCACAAACATTCACTGTTGGTGGCTGTGTAAATACTTTTTGGTGGGGATTTTACAGTATCTATGAACTTAAAACATTCATATGCTTTTAACTTGCAGCTCCATCTTTACAAGCCTATTATGCAGAAATGATTATATGGACAGAAAGATATGTGTGCAAGGATGATCATAGCAGCATTATTTATAATAATGAAAAATATTTGTAATGATGAAAAATATAAGCTAAGATGAATGCCCATCCACAGAGAGGCAGGAAATGATCTATAATACATTCATATTTTGCTTAATGGATTCTTATCTTTTTGTTCATCCAGATAACCTTTATCCTTGTGATATTTGTTTAGAGATGTAATGAGACTATTATTAAAACCCAGTTCCTGCTCCCAACCACATAGTTTAAGCTGGAAATTGGCATATTTTAATTTCCCTGTCCTGTAAGCCAATGTTGAATGTCCCTGACTTGGGTAATTGAACAAAGATATGACAGTCATAATTCCCCAGTCTTATACATGTGCTGATTGATCCAGAGATGGATACCTAACCCAAACTGAATCAATTAAGAGTCATGTCATAGATTTTTAAAGTGCAACTAAGAAAAAGCGCTGTGGGGACTTGTTGGTAGCCTCATTTCCCTTCCTGTAGAGATGTTTTGTTTTGCAAATCCAGCTGACAATATGCAAGAATCTGAGTTTAGAGAAGAGTGTTCAAAATTTTGGTTTCAGGAAATACTGAGGCCCAACTCAACCTTCTGATCCTATAGTACAATCATTCAATCCTTTGTTGGAATTCATGACCAATAAATTTCCCCTTTAAATCTCCTTAAGTTTCTCCTCAATCTTAAATACATCAAATTGAATTTCTGTTTTGACATTATATTGGTGAGTAAAAAGACATATTTCATAACAATATGAATTCATGTATATGAATCTAAAAATCATCATAGAAGAGACACAGCCAAGTTACTGACACTGATTGCTGGTCTGGATGAAGCACAAGCTAGAATCAAGACCGCTGGGAGAAATATCCATAACTTCAGATATGCAGATGACACCACTCTAATGGCAGAAAGTGAAGAGGATCTAAAATGTCTTTTGATGAAGGTGAAAAAGGAGAGTAAAAAGATAGCTTAAAATTCAACATCCAAAAGATAAAGGTCACGGCATCCAGTCCCATCACTTCATGGCAAATAGATGAGGTAAAAGGGGAAGCAGTGACAGAATTTATTTTCTTGAGCTCCAAAATCACTGCAGACAGTGACTGTCGCCATGAAAGTAAAAGATGCTGCCTCCTTGGAAGAAAAGCTATGACAAACTTAGCATATTAGAAAGCAGAGACATCACTTTGCTGAATTAGGTTCATATAGTCAAAAGTATCGGAGAAGGCAATGGCACCCCACTCCAGTACTCTTGCCTGGAAAATCCCATGGATGGAGGAGCCTGGTAGGCTGCAGTCCATGGGGTCGCTAAGAGTCAGACACGACTGAACGACTTCACTTTCACTTTTCACTTTCATGCATTGGAGAAAGAAATGGCAACCCACTCCAGTGTTCTTGCCTGGAGAATCCCAGGGACGGCGGAGTCTGGTGGGCTGCCGTCTGTGGGATCGCACAGAGTCGGACACGACTGAAGCGACTTAGCAGCAGTAGCAGCAGCAGTCAAAGATATGGTTTTTCCAGTAGTCATGTACGGATACGAGAGCTGGACCATAAAGAAAGCTGAGTGCCAAAGAATTGATGCTTTCAAACTGTGCTGTTGGAGAAGACTCTTGAGAGTCCCTTGCGCTGCAAGGAGATCAAACCAGTCCATCCTAAAGGAGATCAGTCCTGAATATTCATTGGAAGGACTGATGCTGAAGCTGAAGCTCCAATACTTTGGTCATCTGATGTGAAGAACTGACTCATTGGAAAAGACCCTGATTCTGAGAAAGACTGAGGGCAGGAGAAGGGAACAAAAGAGGATGAGATGGTTGGATGGCATCACTAGTCAGTGGACATGAGTTTGAGCAAACTGTGGGAAATACTGAAGCACAGGGAAGCCTGGCATGCTGCAGTCCATGGGGTTGCAAAGAGTCAGACACGATTTAGGACTGAACAACATCAAGCCTTGGAGTAGCGGGCAACAAGAGGAAGAACCTCTTTTTTTTTTATTGTATATTTTATATTGACTAGCATTTTAACAATTAACTGTATTAGTCTAATAGTTGAAAAATAATTTTAAAATCCCATCAACTAAAACCTTCAAGAAAGAATATATGAAGAAAAACAATCAAATGCCTCGCACCACTCACTTTCAAAAGTTGATACCACATGCATCTGCATTGGTTCCACTGTGAAGCCAGTAGAGAATCCTGATTTATTCTGATAGAAAGCCAGAGTTGTGGAGTGACTTCCCAGCTCACAAATGCCTAATTTATGAACACCTGGCACATAAAGAGAAAGTTACTGGCCCAGTTCACTTGCCAGGAGACAGCATAGCTGCGTGAGAAACGCTTCAGCTTGGCATTTTGAATTACACCCTTCTGTTTACAAGCTATGGAATATCGAGTGAGTTATTTTGCCTTTTTGCACCTCTGTTCCTCATCAATAAAATGTGCTAACAATGATTTTTAACTCGTTTGATTTCTATGAAATGTAAAAGAAACGGTGCATGACAAAACCCATCTCCTACAATGCACTCTATCCAGGCAAACATCAGCCATCAAAAGGCAGTTTGTCCTCTAAGTGCTCAAGGTTTCACTGCATTTCTGTTTTTTTTCTCTAATGGCAAGCTTGGTATCTGTTACCAGGTACAGAAAGCAAATCCCTTGGAATAACGATTTTCCTGTCATGGTGACAAATGTCAACATGTTAGAATCAATTTCTTCAGAATTAATCCTTGTCCCACATATCTGCACATCATTTGATTGGAGTAGAGCTACCCTTCATTTATTAAGTTCATCACAATCAAAACAGAAAGCATGTTCTCCTTCATCTATGCCATTTCAAAAATAATAAGATGCATGCTATTTTTCACATACTACAAATTCCTGAATTCTGATATCCCTTAGAGTCGATAGTGTCTGAATACGCACCATCCAGGCAGCAGGTCAGTAGCTAACTGTGTGGTAGACTGTTACTGCCTGAAATGGGCAGGCTTGGCCATAACCATCCATTGTACAATAGCTTTGTTTGTTACTTATATCGCTAGTATGAGATGTATTGAGTTTAGCTGCCTTTTTTAATGTCCTCAAAAATAATATACTATGAGCAAGCAGCAAAACAGACAATATTGTAAATTCGAAGAGTTACTGAACAGAGCAGCATGATATATATTAAAACTCTATATATCTGAATATTAATACATCTAAAATAAAATCTCTACATCAGAGAACAGTGTGTTGGAAGTTGACTACACTGTGTCTTCCTTTCCTGTTTATAAAATAATAACACTAGGATATATGTTAACTTAAATTCAAATAAACATAGTAATCAACATCAAGAAACATGTGGACTTTTTTACCCATGGGATTTCCCACTTCATGCTGGCCTGTGGTCCTTCAATACAGAATCTACTGACCACAGCCTATATGCCAGGCCTATTGATTTTGATGGGCACTGTTTTTCTCCCACCAGAGGTCAAAGCTTTTCCTATAGCATCTTATCCAAAACAAAGCCCATTCTCCTACCATCATTTGCAGTGCTGTACTTTCATTTCTAATCTGTATATTTTTGCTGTCATTATAATCAAATAGATTCAGTGATTGAGCTGAAGTCTGCTTTTGATACAGAGGCCTTTACAAGTGGAACCTGCCACTAAGACAGTTGACTCTCGTGGAAGAATAAATTTACTTGCAGAAAGGATGCAACTTAACTATGAGTTAGAAACTTCACGTAGTCCTCAGATAGCGATTAAACTCACGATGTACTGTTAATGTCAAGCCTCTAGCATTTGAGATAATACCAGCTTGGACACATAAGGTCAAAGAAAGCACATAGGAAAAAGCTGAACAATACTACCCCTGGCTTCTGTCAGTGAAAAGGAGAGAACACACGGGACCACTCAGAGAACTGCCATAGAATTTTGGTTGGACTAAGAATCCAGATACGAGAGAGTCAGGAAATTTGTGTCATCCAGGAGGGAAGTGGGAGTTTTCAGGGAGAAACAGATTTTCTTATTAGAAAACCCACTATCATTGGAGAGGAGGCCAATAACTTACAAAAGATGAATCTTCAAGAGGCAAGATAAACCTTGAGTCTGTCACACAGAGTGGTTAAGTTAAAAAGAGAAAAACAAAGATTGTATGTTAATGCACATATATAGAATCTAGAAAAATGGTACTAATGAACGTATTTGCAGGGCAGGAATAGAGACATAGAATAGACAATGGAACTATGGACATGCGGCCAGGGTGGGTGGTGCAGAGGGGAAGGGGAGGGTGGGGCAAACTGAGGGAGTAGCATCAACATATATACCCTGCCTTGTGTGAGGTCGGTAGTGGGAAGTTGCTGTATAGTGCAGTGAACTCAGCTCGGTACTCCGTGATAACCTAAAGGGTTAGGATGGGGGCGTGGGAGGGAGGCTCAAGAGGGAAAGAATGTATGTGTCCATAGAGCTGATTCACCTTGCTGTAGAGCAGAAACCACGCGATGCTGTGAAGTAAGTATATTCCGATAAAAAGAAAGATGCAAGAAGTTCCTAGGAGATGCAACAATATCTCTGTCTTCTGTAAACAGAGCTTTCCCAACTCAAAAAGCCTACTGTGTATCTTTAACTCAGGTATCACTTTCAGAAGTGAATGACACTCACATTATGAAAGGGAGGCGCGTGGGGATGAGACTCACTGAAAGCACCACGGCCTTAAGTCAGCATCTCATGTGCCCTCTTGGACAGCACTCTTTGAGTAAAATGTCACATGGCAACATTTACTATTTAAAACGTTTCTTTTTCTTTTTGGCCCCACTCTAACTTTTCCCCCTGTGTTGTTTAGTTGAATTTCCACAATTAAATACAACTATAGGATAATCCAATTAAAGCAGTATTTCTGAATCAGAGCCCTCAGGATATCATGGGAAGATTCATTGCATACCTGTAATACGCTGGTAGTTTTATTCCCTGCCACATTGGGGATTAATGAGGTGTTTATGGAAAAAACATTAGAATTATGTGCCATGCATGGTATTGTGTTTTTGAGGAAATATGATTTAAGTTTCAAATAATTTATAACCAGACTTCATAATTGATGCTTTTTTTAAAAGTGAGTTCTACTGGGGTGAGAATAGTACACTCAGAGAAGCTCATGTGAGCTTATTCTCTTCACATTCAGGTCCCTCTGAAAATGGATTCAAATTCTTAAATTTCCTACATTTAGGTCACTCCCTTGCTCTCATACTGAAATTTTGTCTTTCCTTGTTCCTAGTTTTCCTATCACCCAATATCTAGCATAAAATCTTTTGCAATATCTCTGACCTTGCACATAATTGTTGTTCAGTCACTAAGTCTTGTTCGACTCTTTGTGACCCCATGCACTGCAGTATAGGAGATTTTCAAATTTTACTTATTGATTAAACAAATAAATGTATCAGGCAGTGAATGCATGAGTGAATAAACGATGAGTCGAAAAGGTGATTTTCTGATTTAATTTAAAATCGTAGAGAATGGACTTGGGGACACAGTGGGGGAAGGAGAGGGTGGGAGGAATTGAGAGTAGATTGACATATGTATATCACCAAGAATAAAACACACAGCTAGTGAGGAACCACTGTGTAACACAGGGAGCCAGCCTGGTTCTCTGTGATGACCTAGAAGGGTGAGATGGGGAAGGGATAGGAGGGCCACTCAATAGGGAGAGGATATATATACATACAATATATATAATTATGACCGATATATGCAGTTATACGGCAGAAACCAGCATAACATTGTAAAGCAATTATCCCCCAATTAAAAATAAAATAAAATCTACTCTTAGTTCTAAGCATTGATGAGCAGAGTTCTAACGACACTGTTATGGCCAATAGGTGACATTCTTTCTCCCCTCATCTTCTAGGACCCTCCTTTAAAGTTCTGTCTCCAGGAAATTGATGAATCAAGCCACTCACCTGATTACCTGGTTCTTCTACCTTGTTTCATTGGCTTTTGGATAAACACGACATTGCAGCTTTCCGTGGGGTCACAAAGAGTCGGACACGACTGAGTGACTAACGCTACAAAAAGAAGACATGATGAACGACTAAATCTGACTAAATTGATACTTCTCCCTCCCACTCTCTCTCTGTTTTTATCTTCCACACCCCCATCCTTTATCTTTCTCCTAATTCTTCAATATGGTGCATCATTCTGCTTCTGACTTTTTAACCATAATCTCATTATCCACTTACTGATTAAATCTCACCCCTCCTCAGCAACTTATTCCTGAATTCTCTGGATGGCTTTTAGATCCTCCTAAAATTCTTCACCACATTTCAAAATCTATTTCTGAATATACACTGTATTGCAAGTGAACTTGCAATTACGCCATCAAAGCACAGGAGAGCTTTGCCATTCATTTCACTGCTTGTCTTTATTCCACTGTTTTCACTTCACTGGTGTGACGACAAACTCCCAAGGGGAGTCACTCTCCAGGGGACAACTGCTGGGCAGTTGATGTCCCACCTACACCAACTGTACTTTGGGCTTCGGGTACAGAAACCAGTGGTTTCTGTATGTTATGTATTAAATGTCCCATTAAATACACTGATCATTTAGTGCACTGATATGTATTAAATGTCCCATTATGGGATAAGTGACACATACACCTACACATACATAATTCGGTTTTAGCATCACAAGCCTGTAGTTTTTACTCTATTACCTCATTTTATAGAGTGTGAAATTAAGCCTTGAGAGGTATCTTAAACCCAGGGGCAGATCTCATTCTTGGAAAGGTGGTATTAGATCTCAGCCTCTTCACTCCCACTTTACCCTGCTCTCTTTCAAGACAAACTTTTGCCTAAAACACATTCATTGTTACCTAGTTCCAGAACTTTCTTTTTCATGCTAAATGGGAACTCTGTACCCATTTATCAGTTACTTCCCATTGTGGGGTTGGTTGTACACTGTTAATATGGTTAGTGCCCTGAATGTACATTTCAAAAAATGGTAAATTATCTGTTATTTGTACATTACCACAATAAAAAACCACACACACACACACTTATAATCTTCTTTTTCCCAATGTTTTTCTTAACTCCCTTTCCTTAAAAGATATGTCAATAATTACAGAGTCCAGGATAAAATACCTAAGCTGGTTTTATTAAGTTAATATCTTGCGTACTATTTTTTTTATTATCTCCATTTTCGCTTTACCTGGTTAAATATCGATTTTATGGCACAGGGACAAAGGTAGCATGATCACTTATCAAAAACTGTATTTCACAAGGGGACTGCAAGGAGTTTTAAAACACTAAAGTTTTCTGCTATAGGAATGCTATTTCTCAGAGAGAAATGCACCATTTGCACAAAGAATTTCCTGGTATTTTATTTGGTCTGTTGAGTATAAAATGAATCTTGGGGCTTTCACTTGAGTTTCCACTTGACAAGCGCTTGACGTGCTGTTGATGACTTCCAAATCTCTTTTCCAGCCCACACCTCTCTCTCGAGCACTAGAACATATATCCAACTGCCTACTGGACATCACCTTGATAGCCCACAGACACTTTCAACTCAGCTTGTCCAAGGCAGTACTCATTATTTTGCATTCTCAGACCTGCTCCCACTTCTGTATTTTTTATTTCATTGAAAGATATAACTATCCACCAAGATGCCCAAACAAGATGTCCAGGCATCATTTTCAAATTTTCCTCTCCCACCCACATCTTATCAAACATCACGTTCTTTAGAGTCTATCACAGTATCTCTCAAGGTCTATTTCAAAGGATCAGCCTACTTACACCTACACATGCATGCACACGCAAAACTTTCCATTTTGATTGCTTACTATGACACCTTCATCTATCCATTTGCTCTGAAAAATTGATCTCTGTAGTCACAGAATCTCAACCAAAAGAAAACTTGGGAAAATATACCAACAGAAGATAAGAAAAATGGACCATTTACCTGGAGATTTTACTGCAAATTTTAATTTTCTCTCTCTCTTTTTTTTTTTTCTGGTATGTCAGTGAGTGTTTAAATGGCAGTAGGCAAGTTGATTCTCTTTCTTACTTAGATCAGGTCTAAATAAAAGCTTTCCCTCAACACACTTGGAGACGCAAACAATTGTGTTCATCACCTCTTGGAGAAGCAATTGTAGACAATATGGAAAAATTATTTTAATGTATAAAAAATGTGTTTACCTGACATCACACTTGCTTTTATGTATGCATGCTAAGTCATTTCTGTTGTGTCCAACTCTGTGCAAATCTATGGACTGTAGCCTGCCAGGCTCCTCTGTCCATGGCATTCTCCAGGCAAGAATAATGGAGTGAGTTGCCATTCCCTCCTCCAGGGGATCTTCCCAGCCCAGGGATAGAGCCTCTGTCTCTGGTGTCTCCTGCATTGCAGGTGGATTCTTTTTTTTTTCTTTTTTTTTTTAATGTTCAGCACATCTCTATTATTATTATACACAGATACTAAAATATCAGTAAATAGGCACAGAGTTGTAAGGAAATGATCAATAATGAACCAAATGCATTTTCATAGCTCTTCAAGAATTTAAGCACAAAACATAATTACTGAACTATTTTAACAATGTCAGATTTATATTTTAAAAGCAAGCAGCACCAATGCATTTTGCCTCTTTCAAATATTAATATGTAAAAAACTCAGTCATTCTGTCTTTGAAGTCAGTTATTATTAATTTGTTTTTTTATTTAATTTACTTATTTTAATTGGAGGCTAATTACTTTACAATATTGTAGTGATTTTTGCCATACATTGACATGAATCAGCCATGGGTGTACATGTGTTTCCCATCCTGAACCCCCTCCCACCTCTCTCCCCATCCCATCCCTCAGAGTCATCCCAGTGCACCAGCCCTGAGCACCCTGTCTCATGTATCAAACCTGTACTGGTGATCTATTTCATATATGGTAATATACATATTTCAATGCTATTCTCTCAAATCATCCCACCCTCGCCTTCTCCCACAGAGTCCAAAAGTCTGTTCTTTACATCTGTGTCTCTTTTGCTGTCTCGCATTGTTACCATCTTTCTAAATTCCATATATATGCATTAATATACTGTATTGGTGTTTTTCTTTCTGACTTACTTCACTCTGTATAATAGGCTCCAGTTTCAACCACCTCATTAGAACTGATTCTAATGCATTCTTTTTAACGTCTAAGTGATATTCCATTGTGTATATGTACCACAGCTTTCTTATCCATTCGTCTGCCAATGGACATCTAGTTTGCTACCATGTCCTGGCTATTGAAAACAATGCTGTGATGAATATTGGGGTATACATGTCTCTTTCAATTCCGGTTTCCTCAGTGTGTATGCCTAGCAGTGAGATTGCTGGGTCATATGGCAGTTTTATTTCCAGTTTTTTAAGGAATCTCCACACTGTTCTCCATAGTGGCTGTACTAGTTTGCATTCCCACCAACAGTGTAAGAGGGTTCCCTTTTCTCTGCACCCTCTTGAGCATTTATTGTTTGTAGACTTTTTGATAGCAGCCATTCTGACTGATGTGCAAGTGGACTCTTTACTAATAGCACCGCCTGGAAAGCCTCTTAGCTTAGGTAGGCTACTCCAAAAATCCAGAATACTACAGTATCAAAATTTTGACTCCTACATTGCAAAACATGTGGCCTGGGCATATTTGTAAAAAAAAAAAGAGGATAATTGTTTCCAGACTTGTAAATTATTTTTGAGAATGTTGGATTTAGAGTCGGATATATGAAAAATAGCTGTCCCTCCTTCATTGTCTACTAGGAGCTCATGCTGAAACAAGATTAATGAAAAATAGCAACTCAGTATTATCTTCCAAAATTTTCACATTCCTGAAAGGATGTCAGAAGAAACGAATAAATAGGAAGTAATATATGATGAATCCTTCAACTTCCTGCCTGTCTCTATTTATTAGTGAGATACAAAAGCCAAAGTCAGCCACAGGTGGCGGGATTCATGATGAAGTCTGTGATGCAGTAAGTGGAAACCACATCCTTTTAATGCTCTCTTAGAGTCCCTATACTCTCCCAGTCTCTTCTCAGCCCTAGTCATGTGACTCGTGACTACTAAGTATTAGATCCCAGCCTCTCTACTCCCACTTTACCCTGATCTTTTACAAGTCAAGCTTTTGCTTAAAACACATTCACTGTCACCTAGTTTCACAACTATTTTTCAATTCTAAATGGAAACTCTGTACCCATTTAGCAACTTCCCATAGTGAGATAGGTTGTACACTGTTAACACAGTTAATGCCCTGAATATACACTTCAAAATGAATAAAATGATAAATTACCTGTTATTGTACTTTACAATGACAACTCTGAACTCTGGATGGTGTTCAGAGTGGAGTGGACCTCCTCGCCATCTTCCTGCACAGCTGGGGAAGCTGGGCACTCACTCAAATTCTCTTTCCTCTGAGGGAGAAACCATGGGCTAAGAAGATCTTTCTTGACACTAAATTGTACCACTTGGGGAAGTAGTAATGCAGGTAAAGTCATTTGTCTTGCTTCTTTTACCTTCTCCCATACATACAAACTTGTATTTTTTGCCCCAGAGGAGTGTTCAAACTTCAATTCTGGAAACCTGGACATCCACAAAGTCTCTCTTATTCACAAATGACTGTCTAAGTAAGTGTTTTCCAGGGGCTCCCAGACCACAGTCAAGAGGGACTGTAGTTTGTTCATGAGACACTGCAGGGTCAGGGTCCAGTTGAGGCTCCACAACCAGGACCAAATATTCCTATTACACAAAGCATAGGTTGGCAAGACTCCCCCTGGATCCCTTTGCATATGATGTGGGATCCCACAGCTCAAACAAAGGCAGTTTTTTCCACGGATGAATAACAGACTATTGCTACTGAAAGGGGAAAATGAACATATATTTCAGCTATGCTGCTCATGTCACTCCAATGTTAAAATCTTAATAGAAACAAAAATAAAAGTATACCTCAGTATAAGGTAAAATAATAACATAGCAATGTGTTCATTTTTACTTATTTAAATTTTATACTCATGAAAACTCTAGAACAAAATATTAGTGGGTGACAAATTGTGATGCAAGGTTGCAAGTTTCTCCAGTTTATTTGAGGTGGCTTCATATTAATTCTAAATAAGCTGAAAAGTTTATAATATGTACATTAATATCAATCATTAGGAAAATAATGCATCAAGGCATATCTAAAATGCCAATGAATAACATAAAATGGAACCTTAAGAAAAGTTTAAATAATCCAAAAGAAGATAGGCAATCATAAACAGAGAACAAAAAATTATGAAGACTAAGAGAAATCAAAGAATAAAATGGTACATCTAAATCCAATCTCATTTGTATTTATTTTAAATGTTACTGGAATAAACACAGAAAAGGAAATGCAGGGATTGTCCAACTGGTTAAAAAACAGCATAAATTTTCTATATCTTGCATACACATCTCAAATATAAAAACAAATACAAGTTAAATGTAAATGATGAAAAGGTGATACCTCATGCAACTGCAAGCATAAGAAAGCAAGAATGGCTATATTAATAAAATATTCTTTAAGTCAAAGATATTTGACTTTGATGATGTGGAATATTTCACAATAAAATGGTCAGTTCAAGAAAAAGACAAAAAATTATATCCTTTGTATCAATCAAATGAATTGAAAATTAAAGTAATTAAAATAACCAATCTATTATCATTTTTGAAAATTTAACTGTTCCCTCTTTCAACTGATAGAACAACTAGATAAAATACCAACAAAGGCATAGATGACAAAAGTAGTGTTTAAAAAAAAAGAAAAGAAAAGATACAAAACGCTGAAAGTGTAAATAGGCAAACTTTTTCTCTGGGGCAGGCAACATGACTGTTTATATAGAGGAATCTAAGAAATTGATAAAATAATTATTTGAATAAGCACATTTAACAATATCAGAGGACACAAGGTTTATTTACAAAACTAAACTTCTGTGCTTATATATTACCAGTAAGAAATGGAAAAATCAAACTAAAAATTTCATTTTCTTTATACCACCAACCATCCAAACTAAAAGATGTATTTAACATGAGATATGTAAAGAAACAGTTTCAGTGTACTGAAAGATATAAATACTACTGAGAAATATTAGAACTAAGGAATGAAAAAATATACTGCTTGGAGGTCAATATTGTTAAAATACTGATTTTTCCAAATTAGTCTACAGGCCTTTATTTAATTTCATGCCTCATTTACAAGCTTTTATTGTAGCATTTGGTTAGCTAATTCTAAAATTAATACAGATATGGAGATGACATACATAGGTCTACAAATCCAAGAAATTCAATAAATTCTAAATATGATAAACTAAGAGATTCATATTAAGATATATTATTATCAAAGTAGCTAAAGCCAAAGACAAGAAATAATCTAAAAGCAGTGAGAAAAATGAAGTAAATTTACCAAGCACAAGAGATCCTCAGTAATGTTAGCAGTCATTTTCATCAGAAACCATGGAAGCAGAAAGGCAGTATGATGACATAAAGTGTTGAGATTAAGAAAAAAAAACTGGCAAGAGATAATTCTATATCTAGAAAATTTGTCCTTCAAAAAATGAAGGAGAAATTAAAATATCCCCAGGCAAATAAACAAACAAACCCTAAGGGTATTTATTAAAACTAAATTTGCCCTACAAGGAATCCTAAAGGGAGTCAGTCCTTCAGATTCTAAAGGCAGAACACTAGACAATAATCTGAAGCCATATGAAGAAATACAAATTGACAATAAAAGCAAATACACAGGCAATATAAAGACCAATATCACTATATTTTTTGTAACTTCTGATTTTTATTTTTCACTCAAATGCATAAAAATAATTATAAATCTGTGTTTGAGGGGCATATAACATATAAATAGGCCTTTATCAAAAGAAAATATAAAATTTCACAAAAATCACAAGAACTGATATTAAACATCAATTGTCTTTAAGAAAATGCAAATCAAAGCCACAATGAGTATCACTTCATTACTACTAAGATAGCTATAATTAAAAAAATAACAAATAACAAGTGTTGGTGAGGATGTACAGAAATTGGAATACTTGTACATTGCCAGTGGGAATGTAACATGCTAGGTCAGCTGTAGAAAAGAACTTGGCAATTCCTTGGAAAGCTACATATATAATCATCATATGGCCCAAGGTTCACAGCAATTTTATGACAGTGTTGTGAGACCATCACATTCTGGAACCCATTTTTTCTTGATGATATACATTGTGTTGTTGTTGTTTAATTACTAAGCTATATCTGACTCTTTTGCAACCCCCACGGACTATAGACCACCAGGTTTCTCCATCCATGGGATTTCCCAGGCAAGAAAATTGGAGTGGGTGGCTATTTCCCTCTTCAGGGCATCTTTTTGACCTAGAGATTGAACTCGTGTCTCTTGCATTGCAAGTGTAAAATAAATGTATGTTTATTCTCTTTTAATAATAAGGTTTTAATTTTTTCTATCTGACAAATCTACAAAGACAAAAAGTCAAATCCCATGGAGTGGAAATGAAGGACTACAGATACCGGGAAGAAGCCATAAGCAATCAGGTGGTGAAATCTGGGCTATTAAGGTCTATGAACAGACACTCAGTCTATTATTCCATCAGACCTTTTCCTCTCCATCATAAAGAATGATTTAAGCCGTTATCATCTCATGCCTGGAATGTTGCCGTACTTCTGTTCTCTCTCCTGTCTGGTTCACCTCTCTCCATTCTGTCTTTAATATTGCACCAAAAAGGATCTTTCTAGAAAATAACTCTGATCATGTCACTTCCTTATGTCGTACTTATTCATCTCTCCTGAAATAAGACTAACAGTGTCTTAGCATGAGAGAAAAAGCCTTCTTTTTTATTTATTTATTTTTTTATTAGTTGAAGGCTAATTACTTCACAATATTTCAGTGGGTTTTGTCATACATTGATATGAATCAGCCATAGATTTACACGTATTCCCCATCCCGATCCCCCCTCCCACCTCCCTCTCCACCCGATTCCTCTGGGTCTTCCCAGTGTACCAGGCCCGAGCACTTGTCTCATGCATCCCACCTGGGCTGGTGATCTGTTTCACCATAGATAATATACATGCTGTTCTTTTGAGACATCCCACCCTCACCTTCTCCCACAGAGTTCAAAAGTCTGTTCTGTACTTCTGTGTCTCTTTTTCTGTTTTGCATATAGGGTTATCGTTACCATCTTTCTAAATTCCATATATATGTGTTAGTATGCTGTAATGTTCTTTATCTTTCTGGCTTACTTCACTCTGTATAAGGGGCTCCAGCTTCATCCATCTCATTAGGACTAATTCAAATGAATTCTTTTTAACGGCTGAGTAATATTCCATGGTGTATATGTATCACAGCTTCCTTATCCATTCATCTGCTGATGGGCATCTAGGTTGCTTCCATGTCCTGGCTATTATAAACAGTGCTGCGATGAACACTGGGGTGCACGTGTCTCTTTCAGATCTGGTTTCCTCAGTGTGTATGCCCAGAAGTGGGATTGCTGGGTCATATGGCAGTTCTATTTCCAGTTTTTAAAGAAATCTCCACGCTGTTTTCCATAGCGGTTGTACTAGTTTGCATTCCCACCAACAGTGTAAGAGGGTTCCCTTTTCTCCACACCCTCTCCAGCATTTATTGCTTGTAGACTTTTGGATAGCAGCCATCCTGACTGGCGTGTAATGGTACCTCATTGTGGTTTTGATTTGCATTTCTCTGATAATGAGTGATGTTGAGCATCTTTTCATGTGTTTGTTAGCCATCTGTATGTCTTCTTTGGAGAAATGTCTGTTTAGTTCTTTGGCCCATTTTTTGATTGGGTCATTTATTTTTCTGGAATTGAGCTGCAGGAGTTGCTTGTATATTTTTGAGATTAATCCTTTGTCTGTTTCTTCATTTGCTATTATTTTCTCCCAATCTGAGGGATGTCTTTTCACCTTACTTATAGTTTCCTTTGTAGTGCAAGAGCTTTTAAATTTCATTAGGTCCCATTTGTTTAGTTTTGCTTTTATTTCCAATATTCTGGGAGGTGGGTCATAGAGGATCTTGCTGTGATTTATGTCGGAGAGTGTTTTGCCTATGTTCTCCTCTAGGAGTTTTATAGTTTCTGGTCTTACATTTAGATCTTTAATCCATTTTGAGTTTATTTTTATGTATGGTGTTAGAAAGTGTTCTAGTTTCATTCTTTTACAAGTGGTTGACCAGTTTTCCCAGCACCACTTGTTAAAGAGGTTGTCTTTTTTCCATTGTATATCCTTGCCTCCTTTGTCAAAGATAAGGTGTCCATAGGTTCGTGGATTTATCCTTCTATAATGTGGTCCCTCACATATTATCCACATAGTTGGTTTTTAGTAAATAAAAACTTAGTCAGTGGATGATCAGCTGTTTCTATCAAGGAAATTAAAAGAAAAAGCAAGCATAATGGTGGGAATAAATTCCTTTACTTAATACATATTTTCTGGGCATCATCATGTCTGTGAAGGATATTGAAAGGGGAAAGGAGAAGATTATCAAACCTCAAATATGTGCCTCTTCTGCCATATCTCTTGCCTCAAGCTTTAAGTATCTGAGAATCTAGCAAGGAGTACAAAGCTCATACAAAAACTGTCCTGTGGTTGGAACTTGATAAATGTGCTAACGCAATTCAGTAGAAGATTTCCATTTTCACCTTGGGGACTTAGAAAAGGCTACAGACATTTGATCCGGGCCTTGATGGAGGAGTAGTGCAAGTGGGAAGAGACAGGTCTCCATACCCGGGGGGGGCCTTGGGTGTGTGAAGTTCATGGAAGAGAAGCATGTTGTTATATTACTTAAGTGCAGGGCATGTGAGAGTCAGCAACCAGATGAGCAGTAGGTTGGAACAGTATGGCTGGCTTTGGAGGGTTTAATTGATAGTAACAAAAATTAAAAGTTGGGCTTTCTACATGAATACCTTGAAGCCCCAGCTAATTCTCCACAAAGCCTGAACCCTGGATGCTTTCTCTCCCAGCCAGCCCTCCCAACCTATAATTCATTAGAGGTAACCTCTGCCCCTGAAATCCAGCAGGACTCTGTGGGGCTCCTGGGCACAAAAGCCTTTCTGTGTCCCCCATTTACTGATTATAGGATATAGGCTTCATTCAACCTCCAAGACCTTCCCTGAGTTCCAATGAGCAGGTTCAAATAGTTGCTAATTATGGAAGAAAGAAGATGGAGAGACAAGGATTCGATTCAGTTCAGTTCAGTACCTCAGTCGTGTTCGACTCTGCGACCCATGGACTGCAGCACATCAGGCTCCCCTGTCCATCATCAACTCCAAGAGCTCACTCAAATTCATGTCCATTGAGCTGGTGATGCCATCCAACCATCTCATCCTCTGTTGTCCCCTTCTCCTCCTGCCTTCAATCTTTCCCAGCATCAGGGTCTTTTCCAATGAGTTAGTTCTTCACATCAGGTGGCCAAAGTATTGGAGTTTCAGCTTCAGCATCAGTCCTTCCAATGAATATTCAGAACTGATTTCCTTTAGGATGGACTAGTTGAATCTCCTTGCTGTCCAAGGGACTTTGAAGAGTCTTCTCCAACACCACAATTCAAAAACATCAGTTCCTTGGCACACAGCTTTCTTTATAGTCCAACTCTCACAACCATACATGGCTACTGGAAAAACCATAGCTTTGACCAGACGGATATTTGTTGGCAAAGTAATGTCTCTGCTTTTTAATACGCTGTCTAGGTTGGTCATAGCTTTTTTCCCAAGGAGCAAGCATCTCTTAATTTCATGGCTGCAGTCACCAGCAGTGATTTTGGAGCCCAAAAAAATAAAGTATCTCACTGTTTCCACTGTTTCCCCATCTACTTGCTATGAAGTGATGGGACCAGATGCCATGATCTTGGTTTTCTGAATGTTGAGCTTTAAGCCAACTTTTCACTCCCCTCTTTCACTTTCATCAGGAGGCTCTTTAGTTCTTCACTTTCTGCCATAAGAGTGGTGTCATCTGCACATCTGAGGTTTTTGATATTTCTCCCTGCAATCTTGATTCCAGTTTGTGCATCATCCAGTGTGGCATTTCACATGATGTACTCTGCATATAAGTTAAACAAGCCCGGTGGCAATATACAGCCTTGACGTACTCCTTTTCCTATTTGGAACCAGTCTGTTGTTCCATGTCCAGTTCTGTTGCTTCTTGACCTGTATACAGATTACTCAAGAGGCAGGCCAAGTGGCCTGGTAATCCCATCTCTTGAAGAATTTTCCACTCTTTGTTGTGATCCACACAGTCAAAAGCTTTGGCATAGTCAATAAAGCAGAAGTAGATGCTTTTCTGGAACTCTCCTGCTTTTCCAATGATCCAGCAGATGTTGGCAATTTGATCTCTGATTCCTCTGCCTTTTCCAAATTCAACTTGAACATCTGGAAGTTCATGGTTCACATACTGTTGAAGCCTGACTTGGAGAATTTTGAGCATTACTTTGCTAGCATGTGAGATGAGTGCAGTTGTTCAGTAGTTTGAACATTCTTTGGTGTTTCCTTTCTTTGGGATTGAATGAAAACGGACCTTTTCTGGTCCTGTGGCCACTGCTGGGTTTTCCAAATTTGTTGGCACATTGAGTACAGAATCCTCACAGCATCTTCTTTTAGGATTTGAAGTAGCTCAACTGGAATTCCATCAACTCCACTAACTTTGTTCCTAGTGATGCTTCCTATGGCCAGGAGCTGTGAAAAGAAACAAAAGTGTAGCCTTGGGGCAGAGTCCTGGTCACCCCTGAAGGGATTTACATAACACTATCTTTGAGCTGTTCTGCAGATAGTGAAACCACCACCCGATGTAATAAGGTAACTGTATGCCTCCCAGAAGCTCAGAGACCCCAGGTCACCGGAGCCAGAAGGCTGATGATGCTGACTCCCACTTATCTCACAACTAACCAGTAAGAAGAATGTCCGTGAACTGATCACATCCTCTGAACCATTGCTGTGAAACTCCTCACTATCCCTTCCAAGGTGGGACTCAGTTTTGAGGACATTAGCCCACTGGGGCCCTCTTTGCCTGTCAAAATAATAAAACTATTCTTTTCTACTTCACTCAAATCTTTGTCTCCGAGATTTAATTCGGTGTCAGGTTACAGAGGCCAGATTTTACTTCAGTCCCTTTCCATATTCTGCCTCCAACCCCATGATAGCAGGCTTTAGTCATTGTCTTGCTACCAAAGGAAACTGATTTCTAAAACCATTCTTCCTGTTTGTTGCCTTATATGTCCCTAAGCTCAGTTTTCTCCCCAGAAGACTAGAAACAGGGCGAAAAAATGCTGGCCTGAACACAGATCTGCATTCTACTCATGGGTCTTCTACTTGTAGATATGTGACCCTGGGCAAATTACTTAACCTCTCTGAGTAACCTGTAAAATGGTGATAACAATTCTTATCTTAAAGAGATGTCATGAGGGTAAAATAAAATGTTTAAGCCTCTAGTTCTTAGATGCTTCATGGAGTGTTAGTTGTCTTCCTACTCCAGTCTTCAGGCTCAATCAGGTCAAGTTTTGCATCCTTACTTCCCCCTCACTTCAGCCTTCAATTAGGGCAGCTTAATGAATTCTCTGCTGTGATCATTACTAACTCTCCTGGTTTCTTGCTCAGAGGCCAAAAGACAGCATTATACAGCAAGGCTTAAAGGCTCCTTTTTAAACTTAAACTAGGCTCACTGAGGAGGCTAAAAGCTAAAGCTTTGACCTGTTCTGGCATTTGAGCTGATTCGTATTAGTGCTGCCTTTGCAACAACTGGAGGAGAAAGAATGCTCTAATCAGTCTAAGCCTGGAGGAAAAGTAATTGCAAATTTATGGAGACAAAAACAGGTGTGTGAAATGGTGTGTAACAGAGCCTGCCACAATCTCCCAGGACATGGTTCCTGGTTGGGAGCCCTCTTGCTAGGGGGGGAAAAAAAAAATTAGGAGTATCTTGGCAAGTTTGTGTCACAGGCAGTGCAATATTTATTCAGCACATAGATAGCCAGTGGATGCACTGACAATTGCAATCCAGGCTCTCTGATTTGAATTCGGCTGGAGTGTTATTTAGAGACTTAATCATATAATGCCCAGTGGCACCAAGTACTCATGTGGATCTGATTAAAATCTTTGCTCCCACTGGTTTCAGGGTGCAGATAACTGAAGGTGGCCAGAAGAAAAGCATCTGCTTACTTGAATCAGGAAAAGTTGACAACTCTCAACTTCTGAGATGAAAACTACAAAGACCATCTCAGCATCCAAATATAGAAAAGCTGCTGGACTCTGTATATCTCATCATTCTTTGTATCAGCTGGGCCTAAGACCAATCTCTCTTGCCAAGATTTGTTCAGTTATCTTTGAATCCAACTATTTCATAGACTCAGACTATTAGAGATGAAGGAATGAGTGATTCTAAGTATCCTATTTCAGAGATGAGGAAAATGAGACCCAAACAGAGTGTAGCTTATCAAGATCCCAGAAACAGTTATAAGAACCAATGTTAAAGGAGAGGCTCCTGAGTCTCAGTGTTATTCTTTTTATGGCATTTATCAAGACACAGTAGACAATAATGCTAAATTTAGTTTTCTTCCCTCAAAGCAGAGAGGACTATTTGCCTATTTTTTCCAAAGTGCTAAGCTCTGTGTGTGGAATCTATATTGTTATTTTCTAAATGTTGCTTGTACTTTAAAATTTCAATCCCTTAGTAGTCAGTTGGTACCATGTTCTCTATAGCTTAAATTTAATAGAGTTAGTAAGAAATAAAGAACACGAGACGGCTTTGATATTCACTGAGGAAAGAGGCATAAGACTCTGTTACAGACACACCTTAATTCATAAAATAGTTAAGAGGCCTAGAAAGACTAAAGTCCAAGCATAATCAAATGTATAAGAAATTCATTTTAATTATTTTTCAAGTAATTGGAATTCAAAGTCTTTGGTTATATCCCTAATCTTCTACTTTCACACTACATTCAAACTTTCAAAAATTGAGGATCTTTTATGGGTCTCTTTTGATGAAAATTGTGTTTAGTGATTCTTTAGCCAGGTAACTCAAATATTTCCTTTTACTTTCATCAAAATGCTTCTGACCTGCCTGAGCTAATTTTTTCTCAGATTATTTTAGTGTAGTCTAAGAAAAATACAATAGTTTTGAATATATTTAGGTATGAAGAACTTAAGATATTAAAATCCCCAGATGGCTTCAGAAATGCATAAAATATTGAGAATAGGGGGACATCTGCAGTGATTTTGGAGCCCCCCAAAATAAAATCGCTCACTGTTTCCATTATTTCCCCATCTATTTGCCATGAAGTGATGAGACCAGATGCCATGATCTTAGATTTCTAAATGTTGAGTTTTAAGCCAACTTTTTCACTCTCCTTTTTCACTTTCATCCAGAGGCTGTTTAGTTCTTCTTCACTTTCCGCCATAAGGGTGGGGTCATCTACATATCTAAGATTACTGATATTTCTCCTGGCAATTTTGATTCCAGCTTGTGCTTTGCCCAGCCTGGCATTTCACTTGATGTACCCTGCATACAAGTTAAATAAGCCCGGTGACAATATACCACCTTGACATGCTCCTTTCCCGATTTGGAACCAGTCTGTTGTTCCTTGTCCAGTTTTAACTGTTGCTTCTTGACATGTATACAGATTGCTCAGGAGGCAGATAAGGTGGTCTGGTATTCCCATATCTTTCAGAATTTTCCACAGTTTATTGTGATCCACACAGTCAGGGGCTTTGGTGTTGTCAATAAAGCAGAAGCAGATGTTTTTCTGGAACTCTCATAATTTTTCGATGATCCAGCATATGTTGGCAATTTGATCTCTGGTTCCTCTGCCTTTTCTAAATCCAGCTTGAACATCTGGAAGTTCACAGTTCATGTACTGTTGAAGCCTGTCTTGGAGAATTTTGAGCATTTCTTTGCTAGCATGTGAGATAAGTGCAATTATGAACAAAGTTTGAGCAAAGTTTGAACATTTTTTGGCATTGTCTTTCTTTGGGATTGGAATGAAAACTGACCTTTTCCAGTCCTGTGGCCACTCTTATCTCCCAGAGTTTGCTCAAATTCATGTCCACTGAGTCAGTGATGCCATCCATCTCATCATTTTCTGGCCCCTTTTCCTTTTGCCTTCAGTCTTTCCCAGCATCATGGTCTTTTTCAGTGAGTCAGCTCTTCGCATCAGGTGGTCAAAGTATTGGAACTTCAGCTTCAGTATCAGTCCTTCCAATGAATATTCAGGGTTGATTTCTTTTAGAACTGACTGGTTTGATCTCCTTTCTGTCCAAAGGACTCTCAAGAGTCTTCTCCAGCATCAATTCTTCAGTGCTTGGCCTTCTTTTTGGACCAACTCCCACATCCTTACATGACTACTAGAAAAATATAGCTTTGACTGTAGGCACTGATTAAATAATACCATTTTGTCTTTCCATTAAATGTTCTGTCTGTGCATTCTCATGTAGTGTCATGGCTTTCACTCTTATCTGTATGACTTTTCAGTCATCATCTTCAACCAAAACGTCAGTCTTCATCTGATGGTTGTGCATCAAGTTTCCTGCTATACGTCTCTACCTAAGGGACCCAAAACTAACACGTCCAAAGGTGAACCCACCATCTTACCACTTTCTCCCTCTCCACTGTGCATACACACAATACATACACTCTTGACTAATCTGCCTCCAGTGTTTTCCATCTCAGAGTGTTTACATCACCATAATTCATCTAGCCAGACAAGCTGGAAAGCAGCAGGCTTGTCTCGTCTCCTCCTCCCTCTCAAAATTTAGTGAAGCCTTTTCTCTCAGTGGCCCCAGTCTCTATTCCTTCAGGACAGAGTTTGACTTCTCCTTAAGTTGAAGCCTACCTCTTTAGACATTTCGCCTTTGAATGAACTTCATTTTCTTAAGCATATTATATTCTAGCACATCTCTCTTCTCTTCCATAAACATTTTCTTTCCTCCTCGCAAGTGTTGCCCTATAAACTTAGGTCAAGATTTAACTCAAATGCTATGTTCTCTATGAGACTTTTCATCTTCAGTTTTCCTTTGTTTCTCTTGTAGCATTTTATACATTATACAGTGATGATCCCTTAATTTTTCTTTCTCTTGCATCCACTGCAAGAGATGATATGATGCCCCTTTCTTTTCCATTTGGCCAGCAACTAGCATTTTTGTAGTAGGCATACAATAAATAGTTATTGAGAATCGATTGAACAAATGATTTAAGGTAAGAAAAAAGCCCTTGGAAGAACAGGTCTAGTGGGTGGTCAGTCACTGGGGCATAGAGTAGGGAACCACCTTCTTAGCATGACCAGCTCAGACATACTGAGGTGCACAGTTAATTTAGAAGCAGTCCCCTCAAGAGGCTCACTCAGTCCTATACCCACCTAATAAATGGTAGGTCTGCCATACTTAAATGAGAGTTGGCACCATGATTCTAGTAAAGAAAGATATTTGACACCAAAGTGCAGACTAAAATACTGTGTACTTGTAGGTAATAAATTGACACATTGCATCAAATGTGTTAACCTATCACCTGAGGAAATGGTTTGAAGATAAGCATGTCTGGGCTCCAGGGCTTCTGGTTAAAAAGCTAAATCATGGATTCCCCATTGGCCTTATTCTTCTTAACAGACCATCATAGTAACATTCATGGATTAATACGAGCTTTCCAAAATGTATTTCTATTTTAAAATGTTTCACTTTATTTCCCTTAAGTGTAATGTATATTTTGTTCAAGTTTCAAAGCTATGGGTTAGGAAGAGTGCCTACTAGTTTTACTGTTCTGGGAATGGGTGAACTAGTTACCATTCATCTCATCCATATAATTATGATTTTATAACTTTCATCATATGGCCTTACCAATTAAATGCTGGGCCAGCAGTTTCTCAGTTTCATCCCTGAGTACCTTCCTAATACTTGGGTGGATGCTCATTCACCTCCCCTAGTAATATTTCTATAATTTCTTTATTAGATCCAGAATACCTTGAATGCTACCTTCTGGTGGACTAGTATAGTTTTTTTTTTTTAAATGAGGGTGAAAATCTTACATAGTAAAGATGAGAGTCATTCATTTAATTCGTGCTTATTCTTTTATTATCCTTGAGCAGTTTGTTGTTTTTTGTTTGTTTAAATTATGGTTTAATGTGTTCTATATTTTTTGTTTTCATCTAATAAAATGGTTGTTTAAATGGCCTGCATTTTTGGAGAAAAATAATCAAGTAATCCAGAAAATCCTCTCTGAAGAAATGACATTAATTTGGAGATATGCATGGGGATAACAAAGGGAAAAATAGGAAGAAAGGCTTTCCAGTCAGGGAACCCCATGGAAAGAGACCATAGTCTGGGAAAATTCTTGATCCAGCCAAGTTACTGAGAAGAATTCAATATCGGTTAAGCCCTATGACAGAAGAGGGAAGAGGCATGAAATGAAATGAGATGAGATAAAATTTAAAAGGTAGGTTGTCATTACTTGTATATTTTATACATAGTAGTGTATAAATGAATCCCAACCTCCCAATTTATCCCACCTTCTCTTCCCCCTTGGTATCCATACATTTGTTCTCCGCGTCTGTGTCTCTATCTCTGCTTTTCAAATGGATAACTAATGAGAACTGACTGTATAGCGCAGGGGAAAAAAAGCAAGAAGGTACAATCTCTTTGTAGGACGTATATTAAATTAGCCTTAAAAATGCATTCCAATATACAGTAGGTGCAGACAAACACTATTTGAATACACTTATACTAGGTACCTAGAATGGTCAAATTCATAGTACATTCAAATACATACAAATTCATAGTACATAGTACATTGGTAAACTATGGAATTAACTAGGAAATCAGTGATAGTAGCCCAGACAAGAAATGCCACTGAAGCAAAGACAATGAAGCAACTTACTCAGCTGTATAAAATGGATAATAAAAGTACCCACCTCATTAGATCAAAAAGATTATAAAAAATAGTGCCTTTAAAAGCACAAAGGACAATTCTGGCACACAGAAAACCTACTCATGTTTATTACTGTCACTATAGCTATTATGGCTACTACTGCTATTTGGAGTTACTTGTTTGCTTTTAGGGTAGTGTCTAGATGGCAGTGAGGTAGAGAAGTTAGCTTGATATACTATAATTTACTGGTTTAGAAAGAAACTTGAGAAGACTTCCCTGGTGGTCCAGCGGCTAAGACTGCGCTCCCAATGCAGGAGGCCCACGTTCTATCCCTGGTCTGAGAACTAGAACCACGTGCCACAACTAAGAGTTCACAAGCCCTAACTAAAGATCCTGCATACCGCAACAAAGACCTGGAACAAAGAAAAAAAACCAGAAAGACAAAGAAACAGAAAGAAAGGGGTGGTATTTAAAGTGATGATAGGTGATGTTTCATGGGTATTGAAGAGGAAAAACAGTTGGCTTTTAAAAGTCACTAGATTTTTAAAACCCAGGGACAATAGAACCTCACCATCCTTTTTTATTGACCTCTCTTCCCTCCAAGAAGTTTCTTCAGTATTTCTAAGCCTTGAAGCCTTATTTTCTAAGAATAGAACAAATATCACAACAATTCTCTACTAATATTAGAACCATCCCTTTCATGGAAATTTTCCTACAATCTCCTGGGAGGTCAAAGCTAGAAAGAAACTCAGGGGTAATTTGTCTTAATTCTGTTGGTTACAAATGCAGAGGCAGGATCTGAGAGAGGGAAATGCCGTGACTCTTCAGAGGAACTAGATTGATTACCGTGGACTGGGTATCAGAGTGAACCAAGTTCAAACTCTGAATCTATCATTGCCGTGTTGGAAACAAATCGCTTAACCTTCTGAAGCTTGATTTCCTCGTTGCAAAGGAAGATCCTACTGTCTGTCCTGCTTCACTAAGGATTTGCCATGAAGAATGAATAAAATAATAAACATAAAAGCATTTTATGAATGAAAAAGTGCACTTGTCACCAATCCTTTGCCATGCTCACAGTCACTAAACCAACAGATTGGGTATGTTGATTCAATAGTTTACCTAGAAGTAGTTACTGTAGTTCAAAACCTCTTGAGGTAAATTTATTGGGAGGCTATGTTCTAAGATCACATGTAACTTACATAAGTGAGCTGAAAATTCTTCAAGTACATAGTTCATGGATTGTTAGGATGTTTAACCTCAGTACCACCTTGTACTCTATAGTACCATTATTTACATTTTACCATAAGAAAATAAGCCCAGTTTAAGTAACCAGTGCATGTGTGTTCAGTTGCTCAGTAGTATCTGACTGTTTGTGACCCCACGGACTATAGCCTGTCAGGCCCCACTGTCCATGGAAATTTTCAGGCAAGTATACTGGAGTGGGTTGCCATTTCCTCCTCCAGGGGATTTTCCTAACCCAGGGGTCAAACCTGTGTCTCTTGTGTCTTTAAGATCACAAAGCCACATCACAACGGCAGCAGAGTCTAATTCCAAACCTTGGTCTGCCTTATGCAGAGAGCCATAAAATTTTAACTACTAATAGGGAAGCTATACCACAGTCACAGAAATAAATTGACATTGTTTCTGCCAAAAAAGAATTCTTAAATTGACCAAACTTGATTAGGAAGCCAAAGGCACATTTTTGTTTTCCAGCATGTGTTGAAATGCGGCTGATACGATATTGCAATTGAGCAATTGGGCGTAAAAATTACTGGTAAAAACACACTGCAGATGGCAATTAATTATCATGCAGCCCTGCTCTATTACACAGTGAAAGATTGACAAAGATACTGAGACAAGACTGAACCAGGAAGACAATGAATGTGGGAAACTGCCCTCTGCTGGTCAAGGCAGTGCACTCTCCTAGTTAAACAGGGACGTTATTCAAAGATGCAAATGAGATATTTTGAGCACTTTTATATTTATGACTTTATTACTCTGAGATGGTTGGGAGTTCTAATTTTGTGGTTAGCCCACCTGCTGTTTCTTTATTAAAATCTTAGTTCTGAGTAATCAAAAATTCTCTTTACAGTCAGGTCACATAGATTCCATAAAAAAAGGATGCACTAGTTTGCCCTGGATTTGGAGTGAGATTTATCTTTTAAAGATGCACCCTGATTTATATGTGTGCTCACAAGTGTGGCAGGGTTTTAAAATACGATAGTAAGTGGGAAAGGTTCATGGCTTTCTGAATGCGGTCATAAATAAAGAATTTCATGACCAAGTTGCTGTGTGTAATAGCCATGTCTTGCTTCACCCATCAGCATATTGGGGTTCCTCTATTAGTGGAAACTATGGTAAACCAGAATCAGGTTTGCATTAGCCTCATAAAACTGGCATCAAAAGTCCACAATCCAATCAGCTGCCACAGATTTTTATACACATGACACCAAAGTGTGTGAATTCTTTGAAGCAATAGAAATAATGATTGTCTTTCTGCTACTATCCAGAATTTTGTCAACTAGCAGTGGCCAGGAAAGCTGGCTTTGAGATTTCTTCTATAGAGCTTCAAAAAGTAGCAAGCACAGGACCTGGATATGAGATTCAGAGACCAGGTAGCACAGCACTGAAGCTGTTCTATAGAAAGAAATGTAGAGAATATCTAAAATGAATGTAAGTGGTATTCTGATATGTATACACACACACACACATATATTCAAAGTACACTTTGGATTCTATTATACCTTCAAATATTACTTACTAAATACCCACATGACAATCTCTTAGAGAATGGACATTTTAATATATAAGTCTCTTTTATGGCAACTTCTAATATCCGCTCCCCAAAAATCTAATATTATTTCAGACACACACATAATAAAATGTGATTTAACATCCAGAACTATGAAACAGATGAGACAGCCAAGGTCAAAAGAGAGCTGTTATTTACACTGAATACAAAAATTTATTTATGAGATAAACTTCACTGTCAAGATGCCAGAAGACTCTAAAGGAAGGGATTTCTGTAATTATAGAAATAAGCAGAAAGCAGCAGAGCAGAGTAGACTAACATCTCTCAGGAGCCGTGTCTCTGTTTACCATGTACCTTTGGGCAATTTCTTGACCTGCCTGAGTCTTGAGGTATTATGGGCATAACATAATCTACTTCACTGGATTCTTTTGAGAATTAAATTTCATACAAAAATGCCAAGCATATAATGGACATCACAAAATGTTAAAGTCTCTTTCTTGAGCAAACTTACTTGGCACTATTACTCTGAGTGGTTTGGTCTGACTTCCCCCCACCTCAAAATTTTTCATGCATACCATAGGCAACACAATTGTACCTTTCTGGTGATGGGTAATCTCTTCAGTTTTGTGTCTTTTTAGCTAAGTTAAGCTGCTCTGATGGAAGCCCATGGAAGATGGTTGCTAGCCAAGGGCCAGTAAAAATATGGCTATGATGCTGAGCCACGCAATCCAAGCCATGTGCGTGAACCCCAGGCGCAGTCCTGTGGAAACTGGAGCAATGAAAGGAGTGGTAGTTACGAAGTTAAAGAGGAATTTATAGGAAGCAGTACAGCAAGGGAGTTAGAAGGTGGGGATTTTAGGACATAGGCAGTAGCATAGAAGGATGTGATCATGGACTCTGTGGGCAAGATTGATTGGAAAAGGAGGATATCTCTGATGGTCCTGTGACAAAGTACTAACGTGACTGTGGAACTGTAGGTTGAGTTCAGTCTGGAGTGGTATAATGGTTAGGACTGAGAGAAAGCTGATGAGTTAGGTGATAATGTCCAAAAGAAAATGAGAAGGCACAATTAGGATCTGGGTAAGTGACAATTAACCAAATAGATGAAGAGAGTAACACAGTCAGAGGTGTGAGTCACAGAGAAGAAAAGCTGTTTATGAGGGAGGAGGAAAGAAGCTTAAGAAGCATTATAGGAAATTCAAAAAACACTCCATACTGCCTTTTCCTCAAATGTTTTTAGAATACCTTGTCCACTGGCCCAAAATTCCACTTTTCTCACAAGGCTAAATCAAATCCACATTTCTCATAAAGGCTTCTTTCTCTTCTCTATCCTGGTTTCACTTTTCTCATTCCTTAAAATTAAAAGATGCTTGCTACTTGGAAGAAAATCTATGACAAATCTAGACAGAGTATTAAAAAGCAGAGACATTACTTTGCCAGCAAAGGTCTGTATAGTCAAAGCTATGCTTTTTCCAGTAGTCATGTATGGATGTGAGAGTTGGACCATAAAGAAGGCTGAGTGCCAAAGAATTGATGCTTTTGAACTGCAGTGTTGGAGAAGACTCTTGAGAGTCCCTTGGACTGCAAGGAGATCAAACCAGTCAATCCTAAGGGAAATCAATCCTGAATATTCATTGAAGGACTGATGCTGAAGCTTAGGCTCCAATACTTTGGCCACCTGATGCGAAGAGCCAGTTCATTAGAAAAGACCCTGATGTTGGGAGAGATTGAAGGCAGAAGGATAAGGGGGTGACAGAGGATGAGATGGTGTGATGACATCACTGGCTTAATGGACATGAGTTTGAGCAAACTCCGGGAGATGGTGAAGGACAGATAAACCTGGCATAATGCAGTCCATGGGGTCACAAAAAGTGGGACACAGCTGAGTGACTGAATAACCACAAAATGCTAACACATTTAGAACAAGTTCTTCCTTCTTTAACATAAAGCAAGGAACGCTCCTGGAGCACAGCAAGCAACAGGAGCCGCAGCCAATTCCCCTCTGGCTTTCTCTCCTTCCCAAGTGCCCCTTCTATTACTCTTTATATCTGATAGAATTTTTGGTCAAGCAAATGCATGTAAAAAGCCTGGTCTTAAAATATTACATTGTGTATGAAACTACATTTAAGATATGCACTTGAAAATCATCTCATGTAATCCATCATATCAACAGGCTAAACATAATTTATCAATAAATACTGAAAAAGCATTTGACAAAATCCAACATTTATTCATGATAAAAACTTTCAGAAAGATAGGAATAGAGGAAATTTTCTTAAAGGAATATATATGAAATCCTTCGCCAGGGTTCTTGTCTGGGAAATCCTATGGACAGAGGGGCCTGGTGGCCTACAGTCCACTCCACTGGCTCACAAGAGTTGAACACGACTTAGCGACTAAACAAGAACAAAATATACAGAACTCTACAGGTAATATACTTAATGGTGAGGAATCAGATACCATATCCCTAGCATCAGGAGCACAAAGTGCCATTCAATATCATTCTGAAAGTCCTAATTAGCACAGTAGGAAAAAAAAAAAGGAAAGGAAAAGCATAAAGACTAGGAAGAAAGAAATAAAACTCTCCTTGTTCAGAGATGGCACCATTACCCAAGTAGAAAATCCCAAAGAAACAGAAAAATGCTCCTGAAACTAGTAAGTGATTATAGCAAGTTTGCAGGATACATATTAATATGTGTGCTATGCTAATTTACTTCAGTCATGTTTGATTCTTTTTGGCTGCATGGACTGCAGCCTGCCAGACTACTCTGTCTATGGGATACAAACAACAATTGCTTTCCTAGATGCCAGAAATGAATAACTGGAATTTGAAAGTAAAAACACAAGCTCATTTATATCAAGACCAAAAATTAAATACTTAAGGATGCTGCTGCAGTCGCTTCAGTTGTGTCCGACCCTGTGCGACCCCATAGACAGCAGCCCCCAGGCTCCACTGTCCCTGGGATTCTCCAGGCAAGAATAATGGAGTGGGTTGCCATTTCCTTCTCCAATGCATGCATGCACGCTAAGTTGCTTCAGCCATGTCCAACTCTGTGAGACCCTACGGACAGCAGCCCACCAGGCTCCTCCGTCCACAGGATTCTCTAGGCAAGAATACTGGAGTGGGTTGCCATTTCCTTCTCCTACTTAAGGATAAGTCTAACAAAATACATATTGTTGTTGTTGAATTGCTAAGTCATGTCTGACGCTTTTTCGACCCCATGGACTATAGCCTGCCAGGCTCCTCTGTCCATGAGATTTCCCAAGCAAAAATACTTGAGTGGGTTGCCATTTCCTTCTCCAGGGGATCTTCCCAACCCAGGGATTGAACCTGCATCTCCTGTATTGCAGGAAGATTCTGTACTACTGAGCCACTGAACAAAATATATACAGGATCTGCATGAGAAAAACAATAATACTCTGAATTTTAAAAATCAAAGATCTGAATAAATGGAGAGATAGTCCATATTCATGGATAGAAGACTCAATATTGTTAAGATGTCAGCTCTTCCAAACTTGGTCTACAAATACAAATCAATCTCAATCAAAACCCCAACAAATTATTTTGTGAATATTGACAATTGGATTCTAAAGTTTATATGCAAAGGCAAGAGACCAAGAGTAGCAAACAACACACCAAAGAAAAAAGTCAGAAGACTAATGCTATTCAACTTGAAGACTTACTGTAAAGGTGCAATAATCAAAGCAGTGTTGTAACAGTGAAAGAATAGTCAAATAGGTTGATGAAACAGAATAGAGAGCCCAGAGATAGATGAAAAGAAATATAATCAATTGATCTTGGATAAAGAAGCAAAGGAAATTCAAAAGAGAAAGGATAGTTTTTCAATAAATAGTGCTGGAACAACTGGACATTCACATATTAAAAAGAACTTAATCTAGACACCAACCTCATGCATTTTGCAAAAATTAACTCCAAATTAATCACAGACCTAAATCTAAAATATAAGACTTTTAGAAGATAACATAGGAGAATATCTGGGTGACCTTGGGTTTGCAATGAGCTTTTAAACACAACACCAAAACCATAATCTATGAGAGAAACAATAGATAAATTGCACTTTGTGAAAATTAAAAATTCTAAATTACAAAAAAAAACACCTCAGGGAAAAAAAAGTTATACCATAGAGTGGGAAAAAAATATTCACAAATCATATATCAGATAAAAGACTTAACCAAACTCAATAATAATACAAATAACCCAATAAAAATGGACAACAAACCGGGAAACCTCACCAAAGAAGATATACAGATGGAAAATAAGCATATGAGAAGACCCTTGACAAAATATGTCATTAGAGAATTGCAAATTAAGACAAGATACCACTATATACACATTAGACTCATGTAAGTTCAAAACACTGACAGCACCAAATGTTGTCAAGAATGTGAAGCAACAGGAACTATAATTCTCTGTCAGTAAATTGAAATGGCCTGTGAAGTGGCAGAGCCATCTTGGAAGATATTTGGGCAGTTTTTACAAAGTTACACATGCGCTTGCTATATGATCTAGTAATCATTCTCCTAGGTACCTGCCCATATGAATTGAAAACTTCTGTCCACAAAAAAATTGTTCCTGATATAGACATCAGTTTCATTCACAATTGCCAATAACTAGAAGCAAAAAATACGTCCTTCCTAGCTGAATTCATAAGCAAGTTAATGTGTATTTGTATAAGGGGATATATGTTGTTATCGTTTAGTTGCTATATCATGTCAGACTCTTTTACAGCCCCCTGGACTGTAGCCCACCAGGCTCCTCTATCCATAGGACGTTCCAGGCAAGAATGCTGGAGGGGGTTGCCATTTCCTTCTCCAGAGGATCGTCTCAACTGAGGAACTGAACCCATGTCTCCTGCATTGGCAGGTGGATTCTCTACCACTGAGTAACTGGGAGAGCCTATAATGGGATATTATTTAACAATAAAAATAAATGAGCTATCAAGCCATGAAATCTTAAATGCATATTTCTAAATGAAAGATAGTCTAAAAATAATGCAAATGATTGCATTCTGTATAATTCTGACCATAAGACATTCTGGAAAAGGCAAACTATAAAGATATGAAAAATCAGTGGTCACCAAGACTTGGGCTGATGTGAAAAACTGACTCATTTGAAAAGACCCAGATGCTGGGAAAGATTGAAGGCAGGAGGAGAAGGGGATGACAGAGGATGAGATCGTTGGGTGACATCACCAACTCAGTGGACATGAGTTTGAGTAAACTCCAGGAGTTGGTGACGGACAGGGAAGCCTGGCATGCTGCAGTCCATGGGGTCCCAAAGAGTCGGACACGTCTGAGCGACTGAACTGAACTGAACTCAACTGAAGACTTGGGTGAGCAGGAGAGATGTATAGGCAGAAAACAGACTTTTAGGACATAAAATCTCTGTATTATACTGTACTAGTGAACATGTGACATTGTGTATGTGTCAAAACCCATAGAAATTATAACACAAAAATGAACTTTAATGTAAAGTGTGGATTTTAGCTAATATAATTTATTATTATTCATTCAATAATTGTAACAAATGTAACCCACTAATGGAGATGAAAATAATAAGGGAAACTTGGGGAGCAGGTATCTGGGAGAGAGAGTATATGGGAACTCTGTACTGCCTGCTCAATTTTCCTATAAACCTAATACTGCTATAAAATGAAGTCTATTCAAAAAATGTTTTATCTCAAATGATATTCTGAAAATCTCTGGCAAATAAGGTTTATAACATCATACTACAGATAGCAATACTGAAGCTCAAATATGAGTCAGAAGGAATATATGTAGAAGAAGGATATATAATATATATTATAATACAGAAGAATATATATAATATAGAAGCATATAATATAGAATAATATACATATATAATATAGAAGAAGGAAGTGGGCTTCCAACTTGTACTAAAGTACTCATTTGAGCTATAATGTCTCAGAGACGGCCATCTAGTAAAGGATGAAAGACTAATGGTACGTGGACAAGCATGTTCTGAGATTCTAGAACTGTTCTGTCCAGTATGGTAACTACCAGTCACATCTTTATGGCCTCTCTTATGTTGGTATTAGAATAGAGGGGTTAAAGAGATCTCCTAGGAATATAGCTGACAGGAAGAAACTTACAAGAGATACAAAACATAGATGAAAGACACCAGCTGCAAAGTTTTGAAAGATTAAGTGCATTTATGACTTTCCCATTATGCTGCTTCTATCATCCCTCCCATTGCAGCCTTTCTCGGTTTGAAAATAACTTGAATTATATTCTGCATTCAGTTCAGTTCACTTGCTCAGTCATGTCCAACTCTTTGTGACCCCACAGACTGCAGCACACCAGGCCTCCCTGTCCATCACCAACTCCCAGAGTTTACTCAAACTCATATCCATAGAGTCAGTGATGACATCCAACCATCTCATCCTCTATCATCCCCTTCTTCTACTGCCTTCAATCTTTCCCAGCATCAGGATCTTTTCAATGAGTCAGTTCTTGGCATCAGGTGGCCAAAGTTTTGGAGTTTCAGCTTCAGCATCAGTCCTTCCATTGAATATTCAGGACTTATTTCCTTTAGGATGGACTGGTTGGATCTCTTTGCTGTCCAAGACACTCTCAAGAGTCTTCTCCAACACCACAGTCCGAATGCATCAACCCTTTGGTGCTCAGCTTTCTTTACAATCCAACTCTCACATCCATACATGACTACTGGAAAAACCATAGCTTGACTAGATGGTCCTTTGTTGGCAAAGTAATGTCTCTGCTTTTTAATATGCTGTCTAGGTTGGTCATAACTTTTCTCCCAAGGAGCAAGTGTCTTTTAATTTCACGGCTGCAGTCACCATCTGCAGTGATTTTGGAGCCCAAAAAATACAGTCTGTCCTGTCTCCATACTATCCCCATCTATTTGCCATGAAGTGATGGGACCAGATGCCATGATCTCAGTTTTCTGAATGTTGAGCTTTAAGCCAACTTTTTCACTCTCCTTTTTCACTTTCATGAAGAGGCTCTTTAGTTCTTCTTCAATTTCTACCATAAAGGTGGTGTTGTCTGCATATCTGAGGTTATTGATATCTCTCCCAGCAATCTTGACTCCAACTTGCCCTTCATCCAGCCCAGCGTTTCTCATGATGTACTCTGCACATGAGTTAAACAAGCAGGATGGCAATATACAGCCTTGACGTACTCCTTTTCTGATTTGAAACCAGTCTGTCATTCCAAGTCCATTTCTAACTGTTGCTTCCTGACCTGCATACAGATTTCTCAGGAGGCAGGTCAGGTGGTCTGGTATTCCCATCTCTTGAAGAATTTTCCACTCTTTGTTGTGATCCATACAGTCAAAGGCTTTGGCATAGTCAATAAAGCAGAAATAGAAGTTTTTCTGGAACTCTCTTGCTTTTTTGATGATCCAACGGATGTTGGCAATTTGATCTCTGGTTCCTCTGCTTTTTCTAAATCCAGCTTGAACATCTGGAAGTACACAGTTCATGTACTATTGAATCCTGTCTTGGAGAATTTTGAGCATTTCTTTGCTAGCGTGTGAGATGAGTGCAATTGTGTGGTAGTTTGTGCATTCTTTGGCAATGCGTCTTTTTGGGATTGGAATGAAAACAGACCTTTTCCAGTCCTGTGGCCACTGCTGAGCTTTCCAAATTTGCTGGCATTATTGAGTGCAGTACTTTCACAGCATCATCTTTTAAGATTTGAAATAGCTCAACTGGAATTTCATCACCTCCACTAGCTTTGTTCATAGTGACGCTTCCTAAGGCCCACTTTCTTCTGCACAGTACTTATAAAAGATACATATTTTTGAGTCCCAAATGAAGACCAACAGAGCTTCATTTTCTGGGAGCAGATCCTAGGAACTAATTATCTTAAGTTCTTCAAATGATTCTTACATAAGATTTAAAAATGCTTCCATTAGCTGTAGAAAAAAACTTAAAAACTGTAGGAGGGAAGGAGGTTCAAAGGGAGGGGATATTAGTATACCTATGACTGATTCTTACTGAAGTTTGACAGAAAACAACAAAATTCTGTAAAGCAATTATCCTTCAATTAAACAATAAATAAATTTTTTAAACTGTACATTTATTTAATTTCAAAGTCAGTTTGGTGATGAGAGGTGTCCATACATCAAAGTGTAAAATAGATGATAAGAGCATTAATGAGATGAACAATTCCTGTGTCCCTAGGACCTGCCATAATCAAAGAGAAAGTTTCCTGTTTGTGGTTGGGGGGAATGAATGTGTATTTATGAAAAAATAAATGGAAAGGGGCAAAGGTCTCTAGAACTATATGATAACATATTCCACTAGGAATGGGAATTTACCCAAAATTTCTTTATGTTACTTTTCACACTGACATGGACATTCAGCATTAGGTAGCAGGAAAACTTGTTTTAATGACTCTTCTGTCTCTTCAAATTCAGGTAATAATGGCCCAATCATTTAACCTCACTAAATGTTGTCTACCAATATAGAATCAGCATGAGATGAGCTTCCGCACTCATTGGGTTAGACTATTGAGTTCAGGGTAGGTAACTGATGAAATACCATATTTGTAAGTTGTGGAGTGACACCTGAATAACAGCTTTCATGGTAGTTTCAGTGCCAAAACGATACCTCCGTATGGGAAAAGGGAGAGCAGCAGGGTTTGAAAAAGGATGAAGAGTAAGTTTTTGGCTTTCCATAAACCCTGGTGGCTCAGACAGTGAAGAATCTGTCCGAAATGCAGGAGACTGGGATCTATCCCTGGGTTGGGAAGATCTCACGGAGAAGGGAATGGTTACCTACTCCAGTATTCTTGCCTGGAGAATTCCATGGACAGAGGAGCCTGGCAGGTTACAGTCCATGGGGTCACAAAGAGTCAGACACAACTGAGCAACTATCACTTTCACTTTCAAACCCTCTCATGGACTTCTGTGGTGGCGCTACTGGTAAAGAACCCACCTGTCAATGCAGGAGATAAAAGAGACCCAGGCTTGATCTCTGGCTCAGGAAGCTTCTCTGAAGAAGGGCATGGCAACCCACCCCAGTGTTCTTGCCTGGAGAATCCTACGGACAGAGGAGCCTGACGGACTACAGTCCATCCGGTCACAAGAGCTATGAAGTGACTTAGCATGCAGATGCAAATTCTTTCATACTGGACTCTTGAGCTTTGTTGGTGACTTTTTAGTTAATAGCCATATTACAGGAAATCAGATTATGTTTCTAATTACCTCTGACTTAATAATGCAATCAAATCATCTGCCTACATTCCTAATTATCATTTCTTCTAAGGGAATAACTATACTGTGTCACAATACCTTCAGTTTAGTGGGGTAAATGAAGCCTGGAGAAGCCATCCTACAAAGTTGCTTTTCTTTCTACTCTTTCCATAGGTCTGGAGCTCTCTTAGAAGAATTCAGCAGAAAGCATCTATTCAGCACTTCTCACTCACAAAAAAATAAAAGTGAATTTCATCTAAATGACCCATGAAGCTGTTTTATATTAACTGCTTTTCTCTGTAGAATCTGCTGGAGGACACATTATGGGACCATTACATAGCAATTACTCTAGTCAGGTGTAAACAGTAACCTCTTGTCTATTTTAAGGAAGTATTATGAACTTCATTTCATTCCCCCCTACCAACCTCTGGTGTCACCCCAGCCCTTCAACATGGATGTTACCTGAAAGAGATAGTGCCTCAATCCCTGGATACCTTGTATGAAAAATTCTTAAGAAGATCAGGACCATCTTTGGAGGAGGATGGTGTTCTCAGATAGAAGTCTGCTAGACTTGGTTTGCTCCTTGAGGGGTCAGGTGACATTCTCAAATATTTTTCATATATACTAGCATCTACCACGGCACTTTTCCTCACTAGGAAAAGGTGTGTCTTCAGAGTCCTCAAGACTGGACCCTATTCATCCACCAATAGCCAATCAAAATTGGCATGAGAAGTGAAATCTTTTCACCATTTTGAATTGTGGAAATCTCACTAGACATACAGAGTAAACCTTAATTTAAAACAAGAAATTTAATATTAAAGTCAAAAAATGTCAGGTGTTTCATAAAGGAAGGAGACTTCATTTTCAAATGCAACTGAGAGAGTAATTAAGAAAAGAACTGAGAAGCAGTCACTGGGTTTAATCAAAAAGGACTAATTGATAACCTTAACAAAATAAATTTTAGGAGTGATGAATAGATTTGAGAATGTAGTGGATTCATATGAGTAGAAATATAATGTTACATAAATAGTTGAGTTTATATCTATTCCTATAATCCAAAAATAAGAATGCAAATATTACTGTATATGGTTTTTGGATTTCACATCAACACCTCAAAAATCAACATATTCCCAAACCATACTCACTGTCTCTACTTTTCTCCCCTCTTTCTCCCATCAAATTGCCCTATAATATTCTATATACTGGGCTTCCCCAGTGGCTCAGCAGTAAAGATTTTGCCTGCAATGCAGGAGCCTCAGAAGACACAGGTTCTATCACTGGGTGGAAAAGATTCCCTGGAGAGGGGCAAGGCAACCAACTCCAGTATTCTTGCCTGGGAAATCCCATGGACAGAGGAGCCTGGCAACCTACAGTCCATGGGGTAGCAAAGAGTCAGACAGGACTGAAGCGGCTTCACGTGCACGCATTCAGTTTTTCATATAAAAACTGTTAGTTAAAGGTGAGAGAAGTTGGTGAGGTTTTGATAACCTCAGTCACTCATACAAAAAGGGACAGCTGTTCCATTTCCTATTTGGTATAAGACCTCAGTTTCTAGAGATGAAACAACTTGTAGAGGCAGAGAGGAGGAGAAAAATCATTTTGTTACATTTTTCAAGCTACACAGGCTCATAGGAGACCCTGATTGCACACAGGGCTCATGTGAGATATTTTTGCCTTACGAGGCCCATGTGAGACGCGGATTGCAATCCTCATCTGAGTTTCATGGTTTGAAAAGTCAATACTCTTCCCAGATTCAGGCACACAGTTTAGTCTTGCTCTTGGGAACTCTTTCATTTTTATTTTTTTCTAATACTTTATAAATATTGGAGTGAAGTGAACCTTTATGGTCAGCCAGCTAGATGTTATTGTAAACCAGAAGTCATATCTCTGATTTATTTCTTTGCTCCAAAATTTATAAATATTTTTAGGTTTCCAAATAAATTAATTAAGATGCTGATTGGGGTTGCACTATATCATAATACAATTTTGGAATATGTGGTTATCAAAATAGACTGATGATGTCATTGAAGAAAATTCAGCAGCCCAGATACAATGTAATTTTGTAGCAGTAATGGAATAAGAAAAGGTATGAAATCAAATGAACAAAAAATAAAAATGAAAAATCCTAGGATGGAAGTTAAGAATTTTGCTTTTGGTGATTATACACTAATAAACCTAAATTTGAAATATCTGTTAGACATTAAAATCCAAGTTCTTCATTCCAATGTTTAAGGGTGAACATATTCCATTTATAAGAAAAGAGAAAAATGCTGAAATGAAAAATCTGAAAAACTAGTTTAAAAAAAAATCTTTGCTTGAGAAGAAGTAGTTTCCTAACTTAGTAGAAATATGATAAATGATAAAGACAGATAAATAAATTATATGTAACTTTTATAACTGGAATGGAATCACTAATGTCAACTGAATATTTACTGAAAGAAATGCATTGTGGAAGGTTGTATTTTCTAAAGATGACTGTGACAGTATCTGCAGTATCACAAGCTCTTCTGGAGCCATCCTTGCCTTTCTTCCACCAAGAAGTAGAATAAAATTCACCTGCCTTGAATCTGGCAAACTTTAGACTTCTCTGTTGGCAGAGGGGACAATGCCTGATTTCTAAGGTAGCTCGTAAAAAGAAATTGAGCAAAATACTCCAGGAAGCTAGGGGAAAGAAGACCTGTTTTATGTAGTGGTGTAAAGTTTAGTAAAACAATTGCTTATGATTATCATGTAAAACAGAAAACTTTCCGAATGAATTGATAATCTACCTAAGAAGTTTCCTGCAGTTTTGAGGGCCCTTCTTGGCTTCTTTTTGCTGCCTACAGTACAATGAGAAAACAGAGAGATGGTCTCAAGAATAAATTGTTCAGTTCCCATGTGAAATTAGAAAGAAATAGAAAGGTGCTAGAATTTTTTTTCAGCTAGCAAAAGGTTCTTAAATTAAGAAATGACTTCAGAGCCAAGATCAAGTCCAGGGTGAAACTGAGATCTTTTGTTAATATCTCTGAAAAATCTAAGGTAGAGTATCATAGAACTTTTCACATAGGCTAAAGGCCCTCTGAGAATCTTCAGGTAGTGCCTCAAGACACTAAATACTGAGCAACTGAACTTCTAATCATCTTAACAACATGGTCTATCATCAGTCTCATATAGAGCTCTAGATAGGAAAGTTCTTATCTATAAGATCTGTGGATGTGACTTTTGTCTAATTGATTGCACCCTACTAATATTCAGAGATACCCACACATTTTTTAGATAAATATTCCAGTGAAAACACTACCAGCTTGGGCTAAAGTGACAAAGATAGTCCAAATGAAAGCATGGGTTATCAGGGTAGGGGCTTTAGATTATCAAACTACTAGAGGTAGAACACAAGCTAAGAAGAATATTCTGTTGAATCACAGGCAACTTTTTATGTAAAGGGAAGGATAACTTAGGGAAGAATAGCCCAATGTATACCCCAACAATGGAAATGAGTTCTAATTAAAAAAAAAAAAAAAACCTGAATATGGAGAAAAAGGGAAACTTATGCACTGCTCGTGGGAATGTAAGTTGGTACAACCATGATAGCAAACAGAATGGAAGTTCCTTAAGAAATTAAAAATAGTGCTTAATGATCTAGGAATTCTACTTCTGAGTATTTTTCCAAAGAAATAAAAAACACTAATTCGAAAAGATATACGCACCATTGTGTTCATTGAGGCATTATTCACAATAGGTAAGATATGAAAACAACCTAAGTGTCTATTGAGAGATTAATGAATAAAAAGAGATGTTATGCATCTATGTTACGAAATCTAAGAAAAAACAGAACAAGTGAACAAACAGAAAAGAGAAATGAAGTCATAGATACAGAAAATAAACAGGTGATTGCCAAAGGATAGTGAAGTGGCAGAGATAAGTGAAACAGATGAGGGAGACTAAGAGGTACAGACTTTCAGTTACAAAGTAAATGAGTCAAAGGGATGGAATATGCAGCATGAAAAGCCAACAACGGTGTAATACCCTTGTATGGTAACAGATGGTAATTCTTTGTCGGACCATTCTGTAATGTATAAAAATATCCAACTACTCTGGTGTGCACCAGGAGCTAACAGTGTTGTAGGTCTATTTTACTTCAAAAAACAAACTAACAAAGAAAAGTGAAGTGAAGGTCGCTCAGTTGTGTCCAACTCTTTGCAACCCCATGGACTATACAGTCCATGGAATTCTCCAGGCCAGAATACTGGAGTGGGTAGCTGTTCCCTTCTCCAGAACTAACAAAGAAAGTCACAGTAAAAGAGTTCAGGTTGGGGGCAGGTGGGGGAGGAAAGAATTGAATGAAGGTGGTCCAAAGTAACAAACTTCCAGTTAAAAGTACGTACTAGGGATGTAATGTAGAATATGATTAATATAATTAACATTCCTTTATATTATACATAAAAGTTTTGGAGGGGGCAAATTCTAAGAGTTCTCATCTCAAGGAAAAAGATATTTTTCTCTTATTTTGCATCGATACAAGATGATGGATGTTCACCAGACATTGTTGCAATCATTTCACCATGTGAATCAAATCATGCTTTATACCTTAAACTTATGGAGTGCTGTATGTCAATTATATCTCAATAAAACTGGAAGAAAAAAAACTGGCAATATTTGACCAGTGGGATATCAAAGCTATAGTGCAGTGTAACTGCTGTGTGCTTCCTATGTGGCTTCTTAGATGAGTTTGCAGCAGTAATCCTATGCTAACTATACCACTATATGCTGCATACATAAGAAGATAATTTTTCTCTTATGCTCACAGGTTTTCAGATTTGGAAAAATTCAAGGAGCTACACCTGAGGAATTGCATCTAAAGAACCTCATCCAAACTTGGACCTAATTTGAAGGTGAAATTCTGATGAGTCAGATATAATGAGATGAGACATTTTAAGCATCTTGGGAAGTGAAGTCGCTCAGTCGTGTCCGACTCTTTGGGACCCTGTGGACTGTAGCGTACCAGGCTCCTCCATCCATGGGATTCTCCAGGCAAGGATACTGGAGTGGGTTGCCATTTCCTTCTCTAGGGATCTTCCCGACCTGGGGATCGAACCTGGGTCTCCCACATTGCAGGCAGACACTTTACAGTCTGAGCCACCAGGGAAGCCCAAAAGGGAGCGAACATATTTTGCATGTAACAGAAATACACATATATAAATATACATCTGTGGCCAGACAATGGACTGGAGCAGATCATATTTCCCAATTCTAATCACATTATCTCCCATCCCATTTAGTGTTCTAGAGCCTTGCCACTTCCACCTTGTCATCAAGAGAAGGAGTCTAACTTCCCTCTCCTTGAATACATGCAGACTTGACTTTCTTGTAACTAACAGAGTGTGGTGGAAATGACACTGCATGTCTTCTGAGGCTAGATCACAAAAACAGTCCAACACCTGCCATGAAAACAGGAACACTTGCAATTAGAGCTCTGAGACACAATGTAAGCAATCTGAAGCCACCATGCTGTTAAAAGAATCCCCAACTACTCAGACTAGACCATGTGCAGAGACCATGTAGAGAGGCTCTTTTACTTTATAAAAAGAGAGAGGAATATTGCCTCTTAGCCAGCTCTCCACTGCTCCAGCCCCAGCCCACTCTGCTGTTGGAGATCCATTCACATGGGACTTACAGTTTCTTGAGAGACTACAAACCCAAACCACCCAGCCAAGACTTTCCCAAATTCCCAGTCCAGAAAAAAACGTGACAAATCATAAAATTATCCATTAAGTTTTGAGGTGATACGTTAGCAGCAATACATAACTGGAATACATACAAGAAAATATGTAATGTTTGATCCTATCTCTATATATACAGACATAACATATACTATGTTTCATATTATATACATACACACTTATAATTAATGTAACTAAAATGAAGTGACAGAAATAATTACTCTGGAATAAAAATAATTCATGTGGAAGAAGATAAGGGCATGAATACTTTAGGAGAAGTGGGGACTAGTAATTAGGAAGGATCTGAGAGGGGCCTTTAAATTATGGTAATATTCTATTTCTATACCTCAACAATTCATACATTCATTTTTTCCCAATTCATTGAGCTGTAAACTTATGATTTGTATATGCTGCACTAAAATAAAAATGCTAAAAGGAAAAAATGAAATTAAAAAATCCATACGGTCACTGATAAATTAGTGAGGCCACAACATCTGCAAATGATTTAAATGATGACAGACATTATTTAGAGTTGATCCAAGTCCAGAATCGGTGAGATTATGGTGGAGGGTGGCATCACTTGGTGACTCATAGCCATCCATTTCCAAACTCTTGAATGACAAGAAGAGGAAGTCTGCCACTTCCCTGGTTGCAGGTATAGACATGGAGGAACATGATTACCTGTATTCTGTCTTACTCATATTTTCACCTGTTTATAGTTCCAGACTTTCATCAAGCACCAAAAAGCAAGTATCTATTGTGTCTGTCTCCTTCCACTAACTGCCAAACTCCATTCAGGCAACTCTTCAATAGGTGAGTTATCATTTTATGACTTTTCTTGCAAAGTATCATTGGCATTCTTCAGGCCTCTTTACAATAATATTTCATTGCTAACTTATAGAATTTGTTTATTGCATTATAGGAGAAAATATAATTCATATTTGATATTTTCAGTGCATTTGTAATACTATATGCAAAACTGCACGTTAATGAAGTCATTATTTATTAAATAATTAGGTAATTACTTTCTAAATATTTTATATTGTGCATATATGTTTTATGACTTGTCAAATGAATGTGTAAAAGTGTTCTGGTAGTATCTAGGAAAAATTTAATAGCATTACAACTCATTATTCTTTTTTTCACTGAAAATAATCAAAAGTTTACTTTCAAAAATTTAACATATATCATATTTCAGTAACGGGTTTAGTTTGTATAACAATGGAGACCTCTGAAGAAACATCTCCTATAATTAGTAAGAAAAAAACTGTCAAATGAATAGAAAAATGGGAATTTACATGCTCAAAAATAAGCAATTCACAAAAGATATGTTGTTAGGTTGAGTTATAGGTAAAACAATGCATCCCTAAAATGCCTGCACAAATCTTCAGAAACTACAATATCTAACCTCACATAGCAAGAGGGACTTTGCAGATGTCTTGCCCAAAGTCATGCGTAGTTTGCATCTGTGACTATTCAATGCAAGGGTACAAAGTCTTAGCCCACTTGACCTAATTCAGATTAACACTGAAAGGCCATTAGAGCTATAGAGATCCCTATGGGTTGTGCTGAGGACTTTGTTAAGAGCACAGACTTTAAAAAACTGTATAAAAATAAAATTAAAAAAAAAGTTTATCACAGCTCCTTTTCTACCTCTGCCTATGCCTGCATCCTTTCCCTCCTCTCCACAGGTATTAAACTCAGTGCATGCACGTGTGCTAAGTCACTTCAGTCACGTCCAGCTCTTTGCAAGCCTACCGACTGTAGCCTGCCAGGCTCCTCTGTCCATGGGATTCTCCAGGCAAGAATACTGGAATGGTTGCCATCCTCTTCTCCAAGAGATCTTCCCAACCCAGGGATCAAACCCGTGTCTCTTATGTCTCCTGAATTGGCGGGGGGGGGGGGGGGGGGGGGGCGGATTCTTTACCACGAACGCCACTTGGGAAGCCCATTAAACTCAGGGACACTCCTAAATCAATTTCCTATATGTTCATCTCTATCAAAGGATTTTCTTCCTGGGAAGTCAAATCTACAATAGCTAGTATGAGTGATGTGTGTGTTGGAAAAGAAATCAAATGAATGTCACATCTGTGTTGGTAGACACAAGATAGAGGGGGGCAGCAGAAGAAAACACTGATGGTCCTGTAGATTCAGAAACAATAAACCTGAAATGAACCTGAGAGCCTAAGCACATAAGACAGTGTTATTACTGAAAATGGCAGAGCTAGAACTCTAGAAAGGTATTCCTCAAATTACTAGAATCAAATTTTTCAAAACTCTGGAAATTGACCAAAGGTTGCAGCAACTGGGGGAATATTTATTCATGACAAAGAGCTGAATCTAGAACTGCAGTCTCTGCACCACTTTAACATGATCTGGTCACATCCCCCACTCTCAAGCTCAGTAGCAACCTGCAAAAGCCTTATACTCTCATTCAGGTTAACCAGGTTCACCGTGAGGCTCTGTGTAAGTGGGAAGGAAGCACTGATGAAGAGTTCCCACTGCCACATGCTGAAGCTGTGCCCCAGCATGTATACAGGGCCTCTTGGCAAAGAGAAGACACGCGAGTTCTACATGTTTAAGGAAACCTCTCTCCAATCATTCGTTGAGCACTAAAGAACCTGTCTGCCAGTGCAGGAGACATAGAGACATGGGTTGAGAGGATTCCCCTGGAGGAGAGCAAGGCAACCCACTCCAGTATTCTTGCCTTGAGAATCCCATGGACAGAAGAGACTGGCAGACTACAGTCCATGGGGTCGCAAAGAGTCGGACATGACTGAAGCAACTCAGCACGCATGCAAGCTGAGCAAACACAGACCTCAGTGGCCGCACCTGAAAAACAGGGACTTCACAGAATTACTCTGTGTGCTGTGCTTACTCGTTCAGTCGTGTCCGACTCTCTGCAACCCCATGGACTGTAGCCCACCAGGCTCCTCTGTCCTTGGGGATTCTCCAGGCAAGAATACTGGAGTGCGTTGCCATGTCCTCTTCCAGGGGATCTTCTCAACCCAGGGATTGAACCCAGACCTCCTGCATTTCAGGTGGATTCTTTCCTGTCTGGGCCACCAGGGGAGCCCAAGAATAACGGAGTGGGTAGCCTCTCCCTTCTCCAGGGGAACTTCCCATCCCAGGAATCAAACCATGGTCTCCTGCATTGCTGGTGGATTCTTTAACAGCTGAGCTCCCAGGGAAGCCCTGAATTACCACATACGAGGTGTTAAAGGTAAAAACAACAGCGACAGGAAGCAGCAAAATGACAATTCCTGGGAAGGAGGAAGATCTGATATTTTAGAGTTGCAGTTATGCTATTTACAATTTCCATTTGCTTTGTTTTTTCCAATAACAACAACAACAAAAAAGCAAGACATGTAAGGAAACAAGAAAGTACTGCCTATAAACTAGACACAAGCAATCAGTGAAACTTTCCTAAAGGAAAGCTTAGACACTGCAATTATTAGACAAAGATTTACTCAGGTATTTTGATATGTTCAAAGAGCTAAAGCAAATGATGTTTAAAGAACTAATAAGAAGTATGAAAATGATCTGTCACCAAACAGAGAAAGCAGTAAAGTGAGAGAAATGAAAGACTAAGAAGGTGAGAAGGGGAAGGGGAAGGAGAAGAAAGAAAAGGGGAAGAGGAGGAAGAAGAAGGAAAGAAATAGAAATTCTGGAGTTGAAAAGAATAACTGAAAATATGAGTTCAGAAGAGGGACTCCTTATGGGTTAGTTTTTCCCTCCAAAAAAGATGTATGGAGCTGGAATAAGGATAGACATATAAATCAATACACAATATTTGTGTATATGTGAAATAATGACCTAGAAATAAATTCAGTAGCAAAAATATTGGCCTACACACAACTTGTATGTGAATGTTCATAGAATAATATACTTATAATGCCCAGAAGATGGAAACAACTCACATGTCCGACAATGGATAAACAAAATATAGTATATCTATGCAATGGAATATTATTCTACCATAAAAAGGAATTGTGTATTGATCCATGCTATAACATGCTAAGTGAAATATCCAGTCTCAGAGACCATGTATATGATTCCATTTGTATGAAGGTAGACAAACCAATGAAGATAATAAATATATTAGTAGCTGTTTGGGAGAGCAGGGATGAGGAGTGACTGCTAATGGGTATGTGGATTCTTTCTCGGTTGCTGAAAATGTTCTGGAATAATGTTCAGTTATGACAGCCATGCAACTTTGTGACTAACAAAAACCATTGAATTGTACACTTTATGGTGTTGAATTCTGTGGTGTATGAATTACACCTGTATTTAGAAAAAAGAATGTAAGGCAGGTTTATAAATTGTCAAAATGACAGGAACTGTAGTCCTCTTAAGACAGGAAGATTTCCTTTGAACTATAATAGTGGATTTTGAAGAATTTTAGGATTTCCTATTTTATCTTCATGGATTTATGGATTATTAATTCTAAGTCTGCTTCAAAATGATTGAATAAAGGTAGGGTGGAAATAAAACCCAGCAACACTTACTCTTTTGTTTCTCCTGTAACTTGGAATCAGTTCAGGAAGGGAAATAGCATTCATTTAGCGACTGCTGTGTGAAAGTCATCATCATACATACCCAAAAGTGCATAATGCAGGGGAAAACACTTTCCTGGCAGAGGTCCTTTTAAATTTCTGTGTTTCTCCTTTCCTTGCATCTTGTTGCTCCTATTGTTTTCTTTATTTCCCAAGATTCTGTTTGACCTGTTTTTACACTTTTCAGTTCCAGAAAATACATAGAATTGTGGTTTTTACACACATGATGGACAGGCATAACTCTGTTTTTGTTTTATAAAGAAGATGATTGTGCCTCTTCCGCTGGCAAGAATTTACCAGAGAAGTTACTAAAAGAATAAAGACTGGTAACACCATAAAATAATGCACTCAAATTCTTAGTAGCTTTCCAAATAAGCTACCAGAGAAAATCTAGGAGAAAGTAAACAGCTATAGGCTGAGACGGCTGGATTGAATGAAAAACTAGAGAATAGATTCAGAGAGAGAGTTTCTCTGAGGCATAGTGGAAGGTGTTCAGAGCTCCAGTAAGTTAATACCTGGAGTGTCAGTAACTTACACCAAAAGGAAAAGGGAAAAGGAAATGAAATACCAAAATCCCTTCACATTATTAATCTATGTCACAAGTCAGTGTTCAAAGGAGTAGACGATTTCAGATGTTTATGATGGGGGCTTTAAAACAATATAATTAACTTCAGTTATTGTTGTTCTACAGATACCATATTATAGGGTAATATAGCTCAGATATTCAGTAAACTTTGACAACAATAACTTTTTAGGGCTAAACGCTTCTCTGTAAACACTGAGCTTAAAAACAAGACATGCAAATACAAAGTGACTGCCTTATCTTAAAGAATCAACTTCTAAGTGATAAAATAATTGCACTTTACAATTATGAATTACAGAAATTACAAAATAACCACTCTAGAGGATACTGACATTTAGTTAGGCAACTAAAGATGAAGATACTAAATACATTCCCAAACCTAAGCATTAGAAATACGGATTTCTCACCAAATAAAACTGAAAAAGGATTGTGAAAAATTCTGAGCTCAATAGGCAGGCTTATCCACATGTGAGAGATGTACCTAAGGAGTAGTAGGTACAGTGTTTCTTAGGTGATAGAATGGTAGCTGGGTTTCCTGGATAGAGCTGCCAGGTCAAATACTCAGTACCTTAAAATCAGCGGCATAGGAAAATCTGCCACTATTACAACCATGATTTTGAGGGTTGACACTGAAGCTTGGAAGCTCTTACCAAGAAAAATTAGGCCCCAAAGTTCACTACATATCCATGCCTGCATATTCTCCAATAGAGGCTTCAAACCCTTTGCTTGAGGAGGATCAGGGATCAGCTAGTAGTGGAGGTAAACTATTAATCATTTATAGCTTATCATTATGTATCAGTACAAACATGTCTCAATGGGTCTTAATACATGGTTAAAGTTTATCATTTATACATTCAAGTTCCATTCAAAACTTGAAGCAAAAAATCAGTCTCTCAAAACTAAAGAGGAGCTTGAAGACTCTCCACATTAGTCCCATATAAGACTTGACTTCCTTCTAGGATATTATGACCAACCATAAAAATATACCACTCTTCCTGCATTTCTAAACAAATGAAGGTGGAAACTTACAAAGTCATCATCAAGATTTGTGACTGCCTGATGATTAATAATGGCACTATGCAATCATCAAATTGTACATGCATCAGTTTGTACATGGATGGAATAAGGTAGAGGGAAACATCTTTTATTTTTTAAATTTTATTTCTTTTAATTGGACTATTTATTTTTAATTGGAGTATAAATGGAAACATTTTAAAGATATATATTGTGCAAGATTAGAATGTATTAAAACTGCAAGACTGGAGAGTCATTCTAAAGGTTATATTAATATAAATTAATGGCTTACATTCATTCTGATAAAGAAGTAAATGCCATGTTGTATTTAGTGCAAAATTGAGTCTAACAATGTAGATATTTAAGTTAGTGCTCTCTGATGTTCTTTAGTGATCTGTTTCCTAGATTCTAATAAGAGAAACAACAAATGAATGAGACATGTGGGGGAGGCCATAATGCTGGCAAATATCTCTGAAGTACTAGACTACCCAAAGTACTTAAAAGTACTTTAAGGAATGGTAATCTAGTTTATATTCAATTTATTTCATTTCCCTACAAAGCCCTGAGGAACATACTCCATTTGTTGCACAAAAGCCAATTACAGTAATGGGCTGTTCATAAGAGTTTCCAGCTTTCAGAATTAGTTCTTACTATTTAACAGTGCATTTTCAGATGGCTGTGAGGCTAATCATTTCTAATTCTTCAGTAACTATGTTTATAGGATCAGCAATAAAAACACCACCATTCTCTTAGTATTCAGTGTAGACCAACATGAACACACGAACAGAAGGAAAAAAAAAAAAGACCTTGGTTTATCATAAAAACAGAATCACAAAAATAATTTCACGGTAACGAGATCCCCTGGCAGGAATATAAATTGTTCAAATACTTTGATAACAGTCCCATTAGAAGAACAACTCTGCTGCATAGCTATTTTGTATAAACAAGGAAACATGGTCCATTGATACCTTCTTAGCCCCATGGCTCCCTATTCACTTCTTTAAATGAGACTCACTTAGAAGTGCATTATGTTAAGTAGGGTTGCTCTGGTTGAAAAAGGGGTGAAGTTTCTAAAGTATGCCGATAGGTTTGGCCCTCAGCCTCCTGGGGTATACTACTCGATAGCTCTGTTGCTGTTCAGTCGCCTGGTCATGTCTGACTCTTTGCACCGCCGTGGACTGCAGCACACCAGGCCTCCCTGTCCCTCACCAGCTTCCTAAGTTTTCCCAAGTTCATGTCCCTGGCACTGGTGATGCTGTGCAGTCATTCCACTCTCTGACACACTCTCCTCCTTCTGCCCTCAATCTTTCCCACCATCAGGGACTTCTCCAATAAGTCAGCTGTTCGCATCAGACGACCAAAATACTGGATCATCAGCCTCAGCATCAGTCCTTCCGATGGGTGTTCAGGGCTGATCTCCCTTAAGACTGACTGGTTTGATCTCCTTGCTATCCGAGGACTTTCAGGAGTTTCCTCCAGCACCACAGTTCAAAGCATCAACTCTTCAGTGCTCTGTCTTCTTTACGGTCCCGCTGGCACAGCCATACGTGACCACTGGGAAGACTGTAGCCTTGACTGCAAGGACTTTTGTTGGCAGAGTGATGTTTCTGCTTTTCAACACACTGTCTAGGTTTGTTATAGCTTTCTTATCAAGAAGCAAACATCTGAGTTCTTGGCTGTGGTCACCATCTGCAGTGATTTTAGAGCTCAAGAAGAGGAAATCTGTCACTACTTCTGCCTTTTCCCCCTCTACTCGCCATGAAGTAATGGGGCCAGATTCCATGATCTTAGATTTTTTTTTAATATTAGTTTTAAGCTGGCTCTTTCACCCTCCTCCTTCACCATCATCAAGAGGCTCTTTAGTTCCTCTTTGCTTTATGCCATTAGAGTGGTATCATCTGCATATCTGAGGTTGTTTCTCCCACCTATTTTGATTCCAGCTTATAACTCATCCAGCCTGGCATTTCTCATGATGTGCTCAGCATATAAGCTAAACAAACAGGATGACAGCAGACAGCCCTGTCATACTCCTTTCTCAATCTTGAACCGATCAGTTGTTCCATGTAAGGTTCTGGCTGTTGCTTCTTGACCCACATACAGGTTTCTCAGGAGACAGGTAAGATGATCTGGTATTCCCATCCCTTTAAGAGCTTTCCACAGTTTGTTATGATCCACACAGTCAAATGCTTTAGTGTAGCCAATGAAACAGAGGTAGATGTTTTTCTGGAATTCCCAGCTCTATTAGCTTTGTACCCTTGGGCAACTCATTCTCTTTTCTTTTTTTTTTTTTTTTTCCCTGAAGTAGGATCATTCTCTTTTCTATCTCCAATTTTCTTGTCTGTAAAAGAGGGCAACATCCCCTTTCTTATAAGGTTGGTGTTGAACAGATGAAACTCTTCAAGGTGGAAAAGTCACCCAGTGCATATTCAATAGATGATCACCAGATGTTCCTCTCTTTTCCTAAAGTCTACGTCCCTGAAGCCCTAGATAAAGACGATGTTTTCCTTCCTGGGAAAACATTGTCTTTATCTAGGGCTTCTCTAGACCATAGGGCTTCCCTCATAGCTCAGTTGGTAAAGAATCTGCCAATGTAGGAGACCCCGGTTTGATTCCTGAGTCAGGAAGACCCACTGGAGAAGGGATAGGCTACCCCCTCCAGTATTCTTGGACTTCTTTCGTGGTTCAGTTGGTAAAGAATCTGCCTGCAATGCGGGAGGCCTGGGTTCGATCTCTGGGTTGGGAAGATTTCCTAGAGAAGGGAAAGGCTACCCACTCCAGTATTTTGGCCTGGAGAATTCCATGGACTATACAGTCCATGGGGTCACAAAGAGTTAGACACGACTGAGTGACTTTCACTTCATTTCAGTTCTAGACCATACTCTGCTATTACGATATGATCAGATGAGGTATTTTAGACACTTCTTTGGCCCTTGGGGTTTTCTTAAATCTCCCAATATTTCTCAATGGGGACATTGTGGGCACTTGAGGTGGGAACCTTAATTAGGTAGGACAGTTCCAAAGATATTGGGTGCTTGCATCTCTAAATGTTTTCCATTAAATGCCAAGAACAAATCAGTCATTGTAGCAACCCAAATGAAAAAATAAAAAAAATACAGCTAAATATTTCTGATCTTAATCCTTCCTTCTACAAAGGACTACTAGACCCCTTCAAAATCCTGAGAGAGCTCTTTTCACTTTATCTGTGAACTTACTCAGTTGAATGAAATATATTTACTAACCAATTTTAATAGGCTAGATTCAACCTAACCTAGTAAGGCTAGGTTACTTAAGATAAAACATATCTTCTTCACCTATTATTATAAACCAGATTTAGTCTAGGTTAACTAGAAGGTATGTGAACTTGAGGCAGCATCAGCTCTTTAGACTAATGATATTTAGTTAGCGCTGAGATTTTTTTTTTTCTTTTTTAAATTAAAGAGTCCCATGATCTGCATCTGGGAGAAACCTGTAAATTCCTCCCTGCTTTCCAAGATGTGACCCACTTGTAAACTGGAAGCATCAAAATCAAACACAGAATCCCCACCATCCATAGATCCCTTTGCACAAACTGTCAAATCCACCCAGTCAGCTTTTTTGATCAGAATACAACCAGAATCACTTTTCATTATAGTGATAAAAGTCACCCTCCCCCAGTCTCAAATAACCCTGCACATCATTTTATTTAAGGGATATCCACATTTCTTTGCACTGAGTTTCTCAATCCTTGCAGCAAGAAGTTGGGATAAAGTCCATTTTTGTCTCTTCAGATTGAGTAATTAGTGATTTCCTTTAACAGTTTCCTCCTTTGTCCTAATGTTGATCCCTGTGTCTTTTTTATTTCCAAGTGGCCTATTTTGCTCCTGGCTAATTTTCCATATCTGATCTTGAACCACTTCTACTTCTCAGCTGATTTGCAGAGCAGATGACTGTGTAGATTCTCTGAAAGCAATAAATAAACACAACTTCCTGACTCAGCATCACTGCATCCCCTTGTTGTCTCTGAACACATACTGATCCAATCCCCCAGGTGCTGGTATTCTTGAATTGAACTCTTCATTATTAGGACAACCACATGCCTGCACAAACACTATAAATCACAACAGAGGTTTTCACTCGTAAGGTGTGGGTAGTTGGTGTGTGGAAACTATTGCATCTGCATTGACAATGGAAACTGCCCCTCTCCCCAGTTACCTCAAATCAGAAGACTGTGCAGTCACACTTTGAAAAAGCAGCTGAGCCAGACTCCCAACAGCTTGAGGCAATCACTAAGCAGCTGTCAGAGGGAATCATAAGCGCTTTCTCTTTGTTGTACTGGCGACAGTGCCTGCTCTCTGATTTGGCTTCTGGTAACAAACAGAGCCACTGAGAGCTTTTCAACAGGTCTCCAAACCTTCACAAATGAGTCCCTGCAGACTTACGTAGGGTGAGGTCCTTCAGTCCCTGACCCAGACAGTCTGAAAATGAAGAAACCTTATGGCTAGCGTGCCGGTCCTGCAATCCATGAACCTAGATAATGGCATCTGTCTCCTCCATCACCCGGCTCTCAAAGCAAAAGTGGAGGGTTGTTATCAAAATAAAGAAATGTAAACATGTAAAACATAGAATATAATCTTCCATAATCTCTAAGATGAGTTATGACAGGGATACTTACAAATTTCCCTCTCCATTGTGATCCATGATCACTTAAATATTGCAAATAATGCTGTTCATGAAGAGAAATTTTGTGCATGTTTGCCCCAGACATAGAGGGGAAAAATATCAACATGCCTACTATCACTTCCCATTGTTTTTCAATTTTGTTTATTCTCTCTCATAGGGGATTGTTTCTTTTTTTAAACTCGGGGAATTTTATGTTAATCAATTTTGAAAGGTAGCAAATGAAGCAAATCACATGATCCACAGGAAAAATGTAATTCAGTATTGTCCTTTCAATTATGTAAATAATCGCTCTTCTCATCCAATGAACCTGTCATGCAAAATGGGGGTTCTTGCCTTACACCAGCAGGTCCTGGCTCTATGAGGGAGGTTGAAGGGATATTACTAACACTATTGTAAAGATAGGAAGTTAAGGATCAGAAAGAGGCAGTAATTTGATGTTTTACTCACAGTACAACACTCCTATTGTTCTGAATATGCAGGCAATAGCAATATAGCCAATGTTCTTGGGGCTTGCATAAAATGTGTGTGTGCATGCTCAGTCACTCAGTGGTATCTGACTCTTTGCGACCCCATGGACTGTAGCCCGCCAGGCTCCTCTGCCTAAAATGAATCGGAGTCTAAAAAGAATCAGTAGAGTCAGCACCTAACCATCCAGATTCCAGTTGATCTCAGCTCTCCAGGTTCCAGTGTTGCTCAACCTCTGGAGGTGTCTTGGACCAGAGTACCCTCCCAGCAAAAATACCACACTCCTGACTCCCAATGTATGGTCTTCATTTTTCAGGCTCTTCAAATATTGTTTATCCCCACCTCACTTTAGCATAAATCACCATCATACTAGTAAATGGTAACGTTCCTTTGAGCCCACCCTCATTTCTGCATTAGTCAAATGTAGTGTCCCCCTTTGCAGCCCTGATGGGACAGATTCCATCCATGCACTATCATCTTGAACAATAATTGTGCAGAGAAATATGTGATAACTTACAACTTGGTATAAACTGTTGACCTTACATTTAAAGAAGATTCTGAATTATATTCCTAGCAGGAAGAAGGATTTTCATTAAATCATCAACATTCTCAGTCTTGTTTCCCCCTTGTTAGGAAGAGACGGCATATATATATATATATAACATTTCTTTCTGTTTTCATTTTCTATATGTATATATATATATATATATATATATATATATATAATCTATGCTGTGCTATGCTAAGTCGCTTTAGTCATGTCCAAATTTTTGTGACCCTATGGAATGTAGCCCACCAGGCTCCTCTGTCAATGGCATTCTCCAGGCAAGAATATTGGAGTGAGTTGCCAGGCCTTCCTCCAGGGGATCTTCTCAACCCAGGGATCGAACCCTTGTCTCTTATGTCTCCTGCATTGGCAAGTGGCTTCTTTACCACTAGCACTGCCTGGGAAGTCCCATATATTATCCATACAAACACAATATTTTTACTAGAGTTTCCCCACTTTTATTTGCATTCCAAGATTTGGTACAGTGCATGAGAAATAAATGAAAGTGAAAGTGAAGTTCACTCAGTCGTGTCCAACTCTTTGCAACCCCATGGTCTATCTAGTCCATGGAATTCACCAGGCCAGAATACTGGAGTAGGTAGCCTATCCCTTCTCCAACAGATCTTCCCAACCCAGGAATCGAACCAGTGTCTCCTGCGTTGCAGGCAGATTCTTTACCAACAGCAAACATAGCTTGAAAAGACTACTTTGGTTTTCTCATAAGACCCTATGCATTCCTGTGTGCAAATAATACAGGATTTGCCCAGTAGAGGCTTTGCCTGGCAGACTTTACGAAAACATTATTTGATGTTCAAATGGATCAGAAATAAATTGTGTTTTTCTTGTGTTATTCCTAGAGAATTTTTCATAATTATCCAAAATGTTATTACTTGTAATTTAAAATTAATATACAGTTGAATCAATGTTGGAAATGAACTGACTTTGAAGTTCAAAATTTACATTCAATTATTAATTAGGGTAACACTGAAAAGCCAGCTTGCAAAGTCCACACAACTTTTATTGCTGCTCTTTCAATGGTTTATAGATTATTTTAAGAAAATATTTTAACTTATCACTGTGACATTTTATAAAAATACACAGAGAAGGGAAATGTTAATTGTGAGTGTAACATAAAGTTTTACTATCATTACCACATTTTAAGGACTAAATTGAAAGGAAAGACAAAACACCATTATCTTTCAACTTACTGACAGTTTCTAGGACATAGTAGGTATTCAAAAACAATATTTCAGACTCCCCTAAGGTAGGCTATGTTTGTGTACACACATAGGCAGATGTGTTTCCCTGCTGGCTACATTTCTTCAGAAACTTAAGGTTTTTCTGAAACCCTCAAGCAACTACTGGAAATTAGCCTCATAGACTAATTATTCTCATTCATAGACGTGTTTTGTTTTTAACTCAGTAGAAAAAGTAGCTCTATTGTTAATTGCTACCAACTTGAGAATTCAGTTAACTTTGACCTCCTCCATAATTCCCTGAATTTTATCTCATTAGCTCTCATTACGTTGCTATAAACAGTGCTACCTGCTTCCACCCACTTGTATTAACCTAGTATTCTGGATTTGTAACAGGCACCACTCAGAACTCTTAGGCAAGCATTCACTGTGATGATACTAAGTGTTGTTCATATGTCATTTCCACTGAATTTGCTAATGCCTTATTTTTTCTTAATCCATAGACACTGAAATGATAAAGATGTTATTTTCTACATATGCCTTTGATAAATAATTCAGTATTAGTTTCCTCATTCTAAAATGAGGAAAATAGTACTATCTTGCAGGCTTTTTTTCCTTCAGTTGGATGTGATAATACATATCTGTATATCCCTCCACCACAAACAATGCAAAATATTATTATCATTATAATTATTCTTGATATATGTATAAAATATCGAGTTCCTCAAGTGTTAAAACATCTGTCAACCTCTAATTTTAGGGTAAGCATTCCAGTGAGGCTGTCCAAAGCCATAGTATGAACAGAGAATCACGCTGAATAAGTGTGCAGTTATTACAACCTGAAACTTTGGTCTAATCCTCAGTGCCATCTCCTGCATATTGAGCTGGTTTGTACCGTCTGTTAACACTGAAGGACACGGTTCCTCCTTAGCAGCCTAAATGCATACTTAAGCATTACTCCCAATATTTCCTTATACTGTTTGGGCCAAGGATGGGACTCATACTAACTGATCTCAAGAAAATATAAGCAACAGTAATCAAGACAGTGTTATGTTGGAGAAAAGGTAATGAAACAGAAGAACAACCCAAAGTAAAATCACATAAATACGGCAAATTAACTTTAAACAAGGTTGGAAGGTCAATACAATGGAGAAAGGATAGTCTTTTCAACAAATGGGATGTAAATAAGCAAAAAAATAATAATAAATAAACTTCATCATAATCCTCTTATCTTATAAAATTATAATCCAAAATTGATCACAGACCTAACCGTAAACTTTGAAACTGTGGTATACCTTGAAGATATTGAGGGTGCTATTTCAGAACACTTCAATAAAGCAAATACTGTAATAAAGTGAGACACAAATTTTGTGGGTTCTCAGTGCTTCTAAAAGTTATGTTTACACTATATTATCATCTTTTAAGTATGCAATAGAATTCTGTCTAAAAAATTTACATACCTTAATTTTAAAATACTTTATTTAAAAAAATGCTAACTATCCCTTGAATATTCAACAAGGCATAATCTTTTTGCTGGTGGAGAAACCTGCCTCAGATGTTGCTGGCTAGTGACTGATGAGGGTGGTGGATGTTGAAGGCTGGCGTGGCTGTGGCAATTCCTTAAAATGAGTCAACAAAGAAGTCTGCCACAGTGTCTGACTCTTCCTTTTGGGAATGATTTCTCTGTAGCAGGCAATGTTATTTGATAACATTTTATCCAAAGTGGAACTTCTTTTCAAAATTGAAATCAATGCTCTCAAACCCTTCTGCTGTTTTACCAACTAAATTTATATAATATTCTAAATCATTTGTTGTCATTTTAACAATCCACATAGCATCTTTACTAGGAGTAGATTCCATCTCAAGAAACCACTTTCTTTGCTCATCCATGAGGAGCAACTCCTCATCCGTTAACGTTTTATCATGAGAATGCTGCAGTTCAGTCACAGCTTCAGGCCCCACAGCTAAATCTATTTCTCTTGCTGTTTCTATAATATCTGCAGTCACTTTTTCCACTGAAATCTTGAACACCTCAAAGCCATTCACAGGGGTTGGAATCAACTTCTTCCAAACTCCAGTTAATGTTGATATTTTGACTACTTCCCATGAGCAATGAATGTTCTTAATGACTTTGAGAATATTGAATAGTTCCCAGAAGGTTTTTAATTTACTTTGCCCAGATGCATTAAAGGAATCACTATCTATGGCAGCTATAGCCTTCTGAGATGTATTTCTTAAACAGTAAGAATCCCATATAATTTACAGATTGAATGATTGAATGGTTTTTCTAAATTTTTAATTTTTTTCTCTTCAAGTTTTCCTTTTAGAGAAAATTAGATTCTCTCTAAAACAAAATAAATATTATCAAAAAAAAGAAAATCAGATTTGCTCATTGTATAATTTTATCACAGAAATAACTCTTGACTTTTTAGCTTTTATATTTTTGAAGGAGTGTCAGAAGGGCATTACATGGATAGTCTCTTTCGTTTAGTATTTTTCTCTAAGTTGGCAAATCCATGATAATATTTCTGGTAAGAATAGAAAATTAATTTCTTACAAGTGGTAATATAAATCCTAGCAATTTTCTCATTCTAGAGTGCATTATGGTATTTTTTTTTTTCTGATTGGAGTAAAAACTTTCCATTCCCCATTAGGGCTCACAGATCTGGTAATCTAGAATGTGATTAGTATATGTGTCATATCTATATTAAATGTAACCATTCCTCAGATTTTCTTATGAAGATGTCAAGACAAACCTTCACCAGCTTGGCCACAAAGAAGACAACCCATAGCCAGCATAAGTAGTGAATCCTGGGAATCACAAGGATTTTATTTTCCTTGTTAGTCTTGGGCCTATTCTGTTCTCCAGGGTCTCTGAGATGTTTCAAAGAAATCTCTAATCCCTTCAAAATGAGTCCTCTAAGACTGAAACATGAAAGGGATGTGGATTCCCAAGCCTGAAAGACTAGAAATAGGAACACATGTATCCTTAAATGTACAGACTGCACAATCCATGAACTGACTAGGCATTAGACAGAGGCTGAGAATTAATTTGTTTTGGGGTTACAGTCTTCATGCAATTTACCTGTTCAGTATGTCAGAAAACCACTCCGTGAAGAAGGAAAATGATCTGTATCTGTCAAACAAAATTGAAACAAATGACAGCTCTCTAGGAACAGGGAATTCTGCCAGGAACTATGTTCGTTAACCTACTTCTCAATTGCATCTATGAGGAGGATTTTATCCACTACTTTGATCAAATCATATACCACATTACAACAATAAATACTAAATCTGGTTCATATTCATCATTTGATCAGTGTTCATACATATATACATATAGATATACACATGTATACATATGTACATTAACACAAAAATATACAGAAACACTCATACAAATACATGCATATGTGTGTATATATTATATATATACCAGTTTGTATATAAAATAGCATGAAATAAATAAAAATATGGTATCAAAATATATTTAGGTTATTTTCAAGATTCAGTTAATATCACTCGAAATCTTCTACTTTAGTAACCCAAAGTAATTTTAGAAAATATTTTTATATTCTTTAATAATATTTTAAAACACCATATAAAAAAAGGTTGGGAATTTTAAAAATTAAAGTGAAAATGAAATTTTAAAAGAAGTAATATTTATATTGAAAGTGTAATTATATCAACAGGACTCTGGAAACTTGAACAAGTGATGTGAAAAACATTCTTGAGGTGTTTTTCCATAATGTAAAGGAGCAGGACAAAAATTTGCAGGAAAAGAAACAATGCTAAGAATTTAGAACAACGATCCAATCTATAAGTTATATGGGATTCTTTGGAAGGAACCATCATGGTAAAGAAACTGCCTGCAATGCAGGAAACCCAGTTTGATCCTTGGGTTGAGAAGATCCCCTGGAGGAGTAAATGGCAACACACTTCAGTATCCTTGCCTAGATAATTCCATGGACAGAGGAGCCTGGTAGGCTACAGACCACGGGGTTGCAAAGAGTTGGACATGACATGGTCAACAAGAGAGTCCGAAATGCAGTACTTGGATGCAATCTCAAAAATGACAGAATGATCTCTGTTCGTTTCCAAGGCAAACCATTCAATATCACAGTAATCCAAGCCTATGCCCCAACCAGTAATGCTGAAGAAGCTGAAGTTGAACGGTTCTATGAAGACTTACAAGACCTTTTAGAACTAACACCCATAAAAGATGTCCTTTTCATTATAGGGGACTGGAATGCAAAAGTAGGAAGTCAAGAAACACCTGGAGTAACAGGCAAATTTGGCCTTGGAGTACAGAATGAAGCAGGGCAAAGGCTAATGGAGTTTTGTCAAGAGAACGCACTGGCCATAGCAAACACCCTCTTCCAACAACACAAGAGAAGACTGTACACATGGACATCACCAGATGGTCAACACCGAAATCAGATTGATTATATTCCGTGCAGCCAAAGATGGAGAAGCCCTATACAGTCAGCAAAAACAAGACCAGGAGCTGACTGTGGCTCAGATCATGAACTCCTTATTGCCAAATTTAGACTTAAACTGAAGAAAATAGGGAAAACCACTAGACCATTCAGGTATGACCTAAATCAAATCCCTTATGACTATACAGTGGAAGTAGGAAATAGATTTAAGGGACTAGATCTGATAGACAGAGAGCCTGATGAACTATGGACAGAGGTTCGTGACATTGTACAGGAGACAGGGATCAAGACCATCCGCATGGAAAAGAAATGCAAAAAGGCAAAATGGTTGTCTGAGGAGGCCTTACAAATAGCTGTGAAAAGAAGAGAAGTGAAAAGCAAAGGAGAAAAGGAAAGATATTCCCATTTGAATGCAGAGTTCCAAAGAATAGCCAAGAGAGATAAGAAAGCCTTCCTCAGCAATCAATGCAAAGAAATAGAGGAAAACAACAGAATGGGAAAGACTAGAGATCTCTTCAAGAAAATTAGAGACATCAAGGGAACATTTCAGGCAAAGATGGGTTCGATAAAGGACTGAAATGGTATGGATCTAACAGAAGCAGAAGATATTAAGAAGAGGTGGCAAGAATACACAGAAGAACTGTACAAAAAAGATCTTCACGACCCACATAATCACAATGGCGTGATCACTGACCTAGAGCCAGACATCCTGGAATGTGAAGTCAAGTGGGCCTTAGAAAGCATCACTATGAACAAAGCTAGTGGATGTGATGGAATTCCAGTTGAGCTATTTCAAATCCTGAAAGATGATGCTGTGAAAGTGCTGCACTCAATATGCCAGCAAGTTTGGAAAACTCAGCAGTGGCCACAGGACTGGAAAAGGTCAGTTTTCATTCCAATCGCAAAGAAAGGCAATGCCAAAGAATGCTCAAACTACCACACAATTACATTCATCTCACACGCTAGTAAAGTAATGCTCAAAATTCTCCAAGCCAGCAATATGTGAACTGAGAACTTCCAGATGTTCAAGCTGGTTTTAGAAAAGTCAGAGGAACCAGAGATCAAATTGCCAATATCCGCTGGATCATCAAAAAAGCAAGAGAGTTCCAGAAAAACATCTATTTCTGCTTTATTGACTATGCGAAGGCCTTCAACTGTGTGGATCACAATAAACTGTGGAACATTCTTCAAGAGATGGGACTACCAGACCACCTGACCTGCCTCTTGAGAAACCTGTATGCAGGTCAGGAAGCAACAGTTAGAACTGGACATGGAACAACAGACTGGTTCCAAATAGGAAAAGGAGTATGTCAAGGCTGTTTTCACCCTGCTTATTTAACTTATATGCAGAGTACATCATGAGAAACGCTGGGCTGGAAGAAGCACAAGCTGGAATCAAGATTGCTGGGAGAAATATCAATAACCTCAGATATGCAGATGACACCACCCTTATGGCAGAGAGTGAAGAGGAACTAAAGAGCCTCTTGATGAAAGTGAAAGAGGAGGGTGAAAAAATTGGCTTAAAGCTCAACATTCAGAAAACTAAGAACATGGCATCTGGTCCCATCACCTCATGGGAAATAGATGGGGAGACAGTGGAAAAAGTGTCAGACTTCATTTTTTTGGGCTCCAAAATCACTGTGGATCGTGACTGCAGCCATGAAATTAAAAGACGCTTACTCCTTGGAAGGAAAGTTATGACCAACCTAGACAGCATAATAAAAAGCAGTGACATTACTTTGCCAACAAAGGTCCGTCTGGTCAAGGCTATGGTTTTTCCAGTGGTCATGTATGGATGTGAGAGTTGGACTGTGAAGAAAGCTGAGTGCCGAAAAATTGATGCTTTTGAACTGTGGTGTTGGAGAAGACTCTTGAGAGTCCCTTGGACTGCAAGGAGATCCAACCAGTCCATCCTAAAGATCAGTCCTGGGTGTTCATTGGAAAGACTGCCGCTGAAGCTGAAACTCCAGTACTTTGGCCTCCTCATGCAAAGAGTTGACTCATTTGAAAAGACCCTGATGCTGGGAGGGATTGGGAGCAGGAGGAGAAGGGGGCGACAGAGGATGAGATGGCTGGATGGCATCACCGATTCGATGGGCATGAGTTTGAGTAAACTCCAGGAGTTGGTGATGGACAGGGAGGCCTGGTGTGCTGCAATTCATGGGGTTGCAAAGAGTCGGACACGACTGAGTGACTGAACTGAACTGAACTAAATTGAGCAATTATTACTTTCACTTTGGAAGGAACCATGAAAATTATTAAAGGAGTCATCAAAATACAATAAAGAGTAAGTTAAAATGAAGAACATAATTAGTAGATTTGAAATGAAACTACACAAATATAACAGTGTTGTTATATTAGTATTATATTAAATTGATAGAAAAAATGTCCAAATGATGATGATGTCAGGTTTCTGATAATGTATCAAAACTCATACTGAACATGGATATCTTTGCTACAGTGCTGAAAATCAAATGTTAAAAAAGCATTTTTTATAATTAAAATGTACTTCTAGGTCTTGTAGTATGGAAGTAATAAGATCTCATAAGACTGGCTCACTCAGAGAAAACCATTATAAAGTCTGAACATAACACAAACAGGTACCTAAACACACTGGAGCAACAGAAGTAGACAGAATCTTGTGGCTGTACATACTCAGAGGACAGGTATTTTACAAATTGATTTCACATTGTCATAGCTTTGAGATTTGAGCCAAATCATTCAGCATGTGTGGGAAGCAACAAGGATGTCATGGGAAAAACAATAGTCTTCTGGCCCTGGCTATTCATATCCTCTAAGAAGTAGGAGAAACCTGGAAGGTAAAGAGAAGGGATGTCCTAATTCTATCTAGAGATACCTCTGAACCACACACATGCAGGAAACTCAAAGCAACTTGGTTGAAAACAAAAATTCTGAATTAAAATGAGACCAGTGGACCAAGAAACAACATTTGCCATCCTCTTAGGACAAAATTCACAGAATTCAGATTCTCCAAGCTTAGCATACAAGAAAACTGCCCAACATAAAAAACCTAGGGATTTGGAACATATTTTCAAGAGCAAAGAAAATCAACTGAGACTGACTCAGAGATGATCAAACTGTTGGAACTAGCGGCCAAGATTTTTAAAGTGATTATTACAATATCCTCAGTGAAGTGAAACAAAATGTACTCTCAATGAATAAAAAGGTAGGGGATCTCAGCAGAGAAATAGAAAAAACAAATTCACAAAAAATAAAAGATAAAATTGCTATTTTAGAACTAATCAAGGCAGTATCTACAAAAACAGCCATATGTAAGTGGCATAGGCAAGAGTAAGGAAACTTGATCAATAGAAAATATTTAATGTCAATAACTCAAAGAAAAAAAGTTTCTGAAGGGTGAACCTTAAGCACTTTTTAGATGATATTAAATGGTTGAAAATGTGTACAACTAGAGATCCATAAAGAGGGTAGAGAAAAAATAGTGTAGAAAAATATTTGGAAAACAATGGCTGAAAAATTCCCAAATTTGATAAAAGACAGAAGCTAGTCAATTAGAACAAGCACACAGAAGCCACATTGCAGTCATATTTTGAAAGCTAAGTATAAAAATCACCTAGAGAAACAGCACATTACATGCAAGGGAACAAGGATTTATTAGCAATTGACTTCTCAGAAACTATGGAGAAAGGAAGAGAGATTGCAATAACATCTTTAAAGGGTTACCCAAAAAGGTTAACCTGGTAATCAACGTCCAGCATAAATATTCTTATGGAATGAAGCTGATGTGGAGACATCTTCAGTTTAAAGAAAATTTACTGCCAGGAGATATATACTGTAAGATATGTTAGAGAATTTCTTCAAATTGAAGGAAAAGAATACTTAATAGAAATCTGGATTCTGAGAAAGGAACAAAATGCACTGGGAATGGTAAATATTTGAATAAATGCAAAACAAAATTATTTTTTATTTCTTAATTTTCATATAGTTGATATAATTAAAACAAAAATTGTAATATTGTCTTATGGACATTATCACATATGTATAGGTGAAATACATAAAGCAACTATATGTATACAGCTGAAATATTTTAATATTTTATGTAAAATAAATCAATATTAACTGTAAATGCATTGTAGAAAAATTGAGGATGCATATTTTAATCCCTGCAACAACTACAAAAATATAATGCAAAGGACAACAAAAGAGCCATTGGGAAAATTAAAATTGAATATCAGTATATATTCAAATAATTAAAAAATTAAAGAACAGTAGAAAGAGAAAATAAAATTACAGGAGAAAATAAGAAATAAAATGATAAATTACTCAACTAAATCATTGATTTTTTTAGAAATTAATGGAGTAAACCACATGAGTGTCCCCAATGAGAGTTTCAAAACATATGATGCAAAACTGACAAAATTAACTTAAAAATTAGACCACCCCACAGTATTATGTATCTTTTAACATCATGCCAACAAGTCATAAACTGAGACATGAAAACTGGAGCAAAAAATAAAAAATGACGACCAGATCAACCCTACCAAATTCATTGATACAGTTAATATTTATAAAACACTACATCCAACTGCATCTGAAAATACATTCAAGGCACATGATTATTTTACCATGATAAACTATATGTTGATATATAAAACAAGTAAAAATATATTTTAGAAAGCATATTCTCTGAATATAGTAGAATTAAGTTGGAAAAACCAATTAGAAAATCAAAAGCTTCAAATAAGCAGATATTAAACAACATTCTTCTGAATGACCCACAAGCTAAAACAGAAATAGTGAAAGTAATTAAAAGTGTATTAAAGTGAACAATAATGAAATATACACCATATCCAAATTTCTGGAGTACTGCTATAGCTGTACATATAGGGAAAGTTTTATTTTGAAATGTGTATATTACAAAAATGTAAATTTAATGATATAAGGTGCTACTTTAAGAAATTAGAATAAAAGTAAAACATTAAATAAAACATAAGTATAAATAAATTATCCAAATTTATCTAACTACATGATTAAAGTTAGTGAATTTTACTTAAATACATAAATTGCATTTCAGTAAAGCTGGAGGAGAAAAAACCAAAAATACTACATGCTGTAGAAAAATGAATGTATGAAAAAGAAAATATACCCACAGAAATAGCTGCAATTTCATTAGACATAAATGCAATATTTTAGTATTTCACTTTATGCTTGTTAGGACTTTCAATGCTTGTATATATTAAGATAAACAGTAATATGTATTTCTCTGTATAAATATGTGATATATATTATGCAATATTTGAAAGACATTTAACAACAATGAACACAGTGGGAAAAAGTCTAAAATTATAAAAATAAGGTAATTTTCCTAGATTTATTATAGTTATCTGACAAATCAGTTGAAATTAATAACTCAAAGATATAGAATAAATGACATATGCTTCTTTTCTTTGCCAACCCTAGAAAACTAGAAAAAGTATTGCTTGTAATATGGTCTTCACTATCCAATGAGTCTTTACTTGCTCAGCTTCATGACCACTTAAAAAAACAGATCATGCTTCTTTCTTCAGCATTTATTAACAAAAAATTTAAACTTTTTATATACTTAGTGTATTGTGTCTCTAGAATTACAAATTCTAAAGAAAGGTTTTTCCAAGCAGAAGTAACAGTGCAGAGCAACATAATGAACACTGTCATTCAAAAGAAATTTGAGAAATAGTTTTCTGAAACTTCAAATTGAATGACCTGAGTTAACTTTGTTTTCATATTGGTAAATTTATCATCTGTTGGCAGACTTTTTAGAATCTTTTTTTAAGTACCCATCAAATAGTATGGTTTACCTATGAATATAAAAAATAAGCCACTACACTTAATATATTTCCAACTACAATAATAATTTAAGCAAAATTGCTGCATGAAAAGTATCCAAGTAATAAACTGAGTCTAAAAGATGGCATGCTAATGTTACTAAGGGCTTCCCTCATAGCTCAGTTGGTAAAGAATCTGCCTGCAATGCAGGAGACCTAGGTTTTGATCCCTAGGTTGGGAAGATCCCCTGGAGAAGGGAAAGGCTTCCTACTCTTGTATTCTGGCCTGGAGAATTCCACAGACTGTATAGTCCTTGGGGTCACAGAGTCGGGCTCGACTGAGCAAATGTTACTGAAGTGTGAATAAGCTTTATTAAGTGTTGGAATGCATATTTTACTTGACAAGAAGGTGTCAGCAGTACTGAACATTAAAAGGGCACTTTAAAACTTTCGTTTGTCATACATTGACATGAATCAGCCATGGATTTACATGTATTCCCCATTGTAAAGTAATTAGCCTCCAACTAATAAAAAAAAATAAATGGGGAAAAAAAAACTTTTGTTTGTTTTTTTCTAAGTACTGTTGTGGTATTTCAGGTAAAGTCTACCGGAAACCAAAATATACTTTTTTCCACTGCCAGAATTGTCCATATCAATAATTCTGCTTAATCCTCTAAGAGAAAGCATTGTCTGAGATGGCTATTGGTTGGCTCTCTGCCAAGTGGCCATGTCCACACAAAGCAATAAACTGCAAAATATCTGACTGTTCATTCACCAGTCAAAAATTTTCCTGACAGATAGCACCCAAATAGTATTGGAGGCCAAACAAGAATAGACATGGCTTTAATAAGCAGAGGGAGAATGCCATGATTCACATCGAAGGTCTTTCCGTAGTTTGCTTCTTCCATTAGCAAGGTACAGGGCTTGGTGCTACTCCTCTGGAATACCAAATGCACGAGAATGGGGAGCCTGCTGTGATTCTCATCCATGAAACTTAGATGAAAGCTGAACTCAGTTGTCTGGATAAATTTACACAAGATGCCCAGCTGCAAAGCAGCCTAACTGGTAGAGGTCAAATGATAGGCACCTGCAAACATTCTTCCAAAGAAAGAAAAATCCCATACAATGCTGATCATTCAAGGAGAAATAACCTCTATGTAAAAGTCTTGTTTGAAAAGCACCTTTCCTAAATCTAAAGGTCTTCCCATAGAAAAAGCAAAAGCTTGACAAAAACAGTATGTTACAATCTGATCCTTGACACTTCATCTAAAATTTGATGTCTGGTTAACGGAGTGGTTCAGGAATTTTAGTTTTTAGTTCTTTCGAGACAGAGCTTCCCACTGGATTGAGATTCTTTGTTGCTGTAGCTTTATACTCATCCCACCCTGTATGGAAATGTTTGTGGGCTACATAAGTGGTTGAAATAAGGAGTCATCATATTAATGGGTTGGAAAAAATAACTTGTGGTGAGCTTAAAATCCTTGACCTATAACTTGGTAGCCTTCTATGAGATTCAAGTTTTTCCTTCTTCAGTAGTAAATCTATGATATTAATCTTGGAGGATGTTGGAGAAATTAAATAAGAGACTTAGTGTAACATCTTTCTCAAACAAAAGACCCTCATTGTTGGGCCAGTTTCCTTCCCCCTTTACTCTTCTCAAAACAGATTCTCCCCAGAGTCAAGTTGAAATTCTTCTTTCTTGGTTTTATTATTTAGCCCCATTTTATCCTTTTATCTCATCCACTTGATTTATATAAACTGTTATATTCATTGTTTTTATATTCATTTTCTAATCCTATTTTAATCCTCCATTCCTACACACACACACACACACACACACACACACACACACAAATAATACCCCCCCACCCCCAAACAGACACACAGCAATACATACCAACACATAAACTTGGCTAGGATACCTGATTTACAACAGAAGTTCATCTTTCTGATCTCCTAGGTTGAAGCCTTTCTTAATCAAAAGATTTCACATGAAGAGTCCAGCTTTGATTAGTTCCCATAGTACATGGCTTGTAATCAACTTACATTATAACCAGTTGCAACAGACTCTATTATTTTTTACATATCTTCTATTTTATTTCCTGTATTATAACAACACTTCTCCCACCTTATAAACTCAGGGTGGTTTTACTAACGAATTTTTTAAACATATAATCCACTTCTTGGCAGAGGTTTTAATGCTTATACCATGCAGTTTTTCCATCTTCTTTATGATTAAAAATGGCTTAGAAAATGACTGCTCTGTTAGCCCAGGGCTCCAAAAGAGGGCAATGATGATAACACAGATCAGAGGCTCAACCAACTATCAATGAAATATGTCACAAACAGGAAATAAGTATTTCTAGGCCGCCAATGAAATTTGGGATATTCTTTATTACTATAGCTTAATCTACCGTCTCAGGAGCGGTATACTATTCTAACCTGAACTAGATTGTTTAAGTATTTAGATTTCAGCCTTGTTTTCTGTTCTGTAATATAATTTCTATAAGCCTTTCTAATATGATAATAATTTCATTTGACTGGATCAGTTTTATAATTTCAGTTCCATACTAAGAAACTGTAGGTATGTCCTTGATTATAATTTCTTGGATTACTATACTGATTTTTGCCATGGGTTTTCCATCAGTATAATCCTCCCATCTGTTGCAAAACCATTTATTCATCCTGGGTATCTTAATAATGATTGCTTTCATAATCTGTGATCTGATAATACCACCCCTCCTTGTGCAAAAGACTTGATATCCTTAGCCTTAGTGTCTTTTTTCAACAGTATCATTTGGATGGAGTTCCCCTACTGTCTATTCAGCCTCTATTGCCAAGCAAGATTTTGTTTCTATGTCACTCCCAGTCTATAATAAAATGAGTAATTTTGACTAAACCACACTTTGATCAATAATGAAATATCCACTCTGTGAGTTACTGACTTTGCGACATTATCATTTTGAACTTTAATTCTGATTATCTTGTGATTTTTGTGAGCATTTAATAAGACATGTTGCCATAGATATTTTGACTAATTGTGTGTGCCAAGTTCATCTATCTCAGGGGGGCTGGTAAAATGATTTGGAAAAGTAAATGTAAATTTTTTACCACTTCTGTATGTGTGCACATGCACATATCCATTTGTTGCTTAGAGCTAAGTGAATTGCCTTCTAAATGTATACTTTTCCTTGATCTTGTGGTTGATAAGAAATGAATGATTATATTTTGGAGGGAAAGAATACTGCTTCCTGAATAATTTTCAGAATTTTATAATCCACTCAAAGAATAAAATGTCTGTAGAGTGTCCAAATGCCATTATTTTCCAGTAATCTGCAGTAAAGCCCTCTCTTCTGACACTCAGAATTTTTTTTAAATACTTGGAAACCATATTAATAATCCAATACAGTAATTATCTACTCACCACCAACTAAACTGCACCCAAAGTCATTGGCCTTATGGCATTGAGGCAGGTCTCTAGAAAGTCTGTGTCAATGTTTAGTGGATTCCTGACATTTTGGCTGTGTCCACGCCTCTTAGCCCAATTCTGCCTACTCTCACACTTAATAACTATTATGGACTGAATGTTTGTGTCTCCCCAAAACTTTCATGTTGAAGCATAACTCCCAATGCAATAATATTTGGCAATAGGTCCTTCAGGAATTGAGTAGCTCATGCAGGATCCACCCTTATAATGGGAAAGTGCCCTTTAAGAGAGACCCCAGAGAGATTTCCTGCTCCTTCCTCCACGTAAGGATACAGACAGAAGATGGCTATCTAAGAACCATGTGGTGAGACCTCACCAGACCCTGAATCTGCCATGCCTTGATCCTGGACTTTTCAGCTTCCAGACCTATTGGAAATACATCTCACCCAGTTTGTGGTAGTTTTGTAATACTAGCCTGAACAAAGACAATGCCCAATCATTGGTTTGTGCTTGGACTCTAGTTCAATTCTCTTATCAATAAAATTACCAACCCTCAGATCCCTTCCAGAGAGGAACAAGCTTTCCAAACTCATGTTCACCCACACCAACCATAAGGGCAATTCCTCAAGGTTGAACACGCCAATCATAGCAGTCACGCTGCCATCTGGCTTGTTACTTCTGGTAGGAAACAGGGAAAATGCTTTAGTGAGTAGATGAACCTGAAGTCCAGGAAAATGTCAAGCAGTTTCCTTCATAAAAAAGTCACATAACTCTGAGGCCCAGAGATCAACAAGGTGTACATTATCATTCAGAAAGTAACTAGGAGAAAACTGATTGAGTCATAAGGCCTTAAGTACTTGTAAAGAAATTGTGTTTGTTTTTATACATAGGAAAGAATAAAGCAAATGAATAGATGCTTGTAGCTTTCTATATCAAGCAATAAACTAACTGAAGAAGATTAAGAGAGAGAGAAAGGTAACAGATTTCAGGATATAAATAATGACACATAATTTTTAGGGTGAACATTGATAAATGTTGAGGATTATTAAGGAGACTAATAATCTCCCTATTAGTAATGGAGAATGGTAGCCTGGTTGGAACAGAATAAGCATTCTAGATCCCAAGCCACAATTTCCATTTTCATTCCTCATCCACTGCAATGCCAGGATCACTATTTCTTAATAAATTTCACCATTGCAGAAGTGTTATTGTGGGATGATGACTGACAGAAAGGTGTCAAGAGAAGCAGAGAATATGGAGTTTGATGGCAGACACTTTGATTTTATACATGCAGCATGCTTCCCATTTCTCTCCCAAATTACCATAGTGACTTATTCATTGTACCTCATAGAAGCACCTTTAAGAAATGAAGGTTTGACTAAGCCTGAGAAACACCCTGTGTGTTATCCTCTTGAAGATGTCAGACTGTCCTAAAACTTAATTGTTACTGGAGACTCTGGCAACGAGCCCAGCCTATTTCTAAGGGTTTTATTTTGAAGCCTGGTGACTGAGGGGTCATTTTGAGCATGCCTAGGCTTGGCTATTAGACAATATCTAGGCTCCAGCTGTCCCCAAAAGTGCATTCAATCAGTCCATTCCCTTGGTCTTCTTCAGTACGAAAGGTAATGATACTGAGATTGGTCTAGAGACAATGAGCTAACATTTATTTCCTTATATTTTTGTTCTAGAAAAATGCCATCTTGATTTAATGTTATTTATAATTCCAAAATGAGTTAAATGTCATGACTGAAAAAAAGATGATTTTAGAATAAAATTTATGTCAGTGGACACAAGCAGGCCATCTCTAAAGTTGGGACAACCTTTCAAAAAACGCAAGCGATATAGTTTAGAAATCTCCTTCCTTGAGTGAGCATGTGTGTGTGTGCGTATGTGCGTGAGTATGTATGAGAAAGAATGAGAAAGAGAAAAGACTCACCCAAGGTTTACAGAACTTCTATACTCATGTAAGTATCCATACTTTCAATTATTTCCCATGTGGAGAGCATAGACTGTTTGTTAGGCCAGAAAAGGTTTATTCCAATGTCTTCCTATATTTCCCAAGCAACCCCCTACCCAACCCCCTATATGTATACTTGTGTGGGCCTCAGAGAGGTACTATATATTTCCAGAGTAAGTCAGATCACTGAAGCAGAAAACTCAGTAATAAAATTATTTTTTTTTGCATTGCTACTGGGGTAGTAAAACTTAAAAGCACAAGGAATTTAAAAGGTGAATAAGTTATTTCTTGTTTCATCTCCCACTTGTAAAAAGCATAGAAGTTGTTACTCCTATCCTTGCAACAAGAAATAGCAAGACAAAGTGAAAATCAATTAAAAAATAAATAAAACCTGTCAGAGAAAAGAGAAAATTCAATTATTATTTAAAAACTGTTAGAGAAAAGACATCATAGGACAAACCATTACCCCAAAATATAAAGAGTCAAGTACATTCAGAAAGTTACAGCACCCAAGATTCCCCCACCTGAGGCCATAAGCAAATAGGACCAACTATTATCGGTACTTTTGATAAATGGTAGAGGCTGAGTGAGGACTAGCATAAGAGTAAGAAGATGCTGGGCACCACTGTCACAGAAGGATTCTCAGACTTTCAGGTGTTTACTTCAGAATTCTCACTAGGTTCTCACAGGTAGGATCTAAGAAAACTTCCCATGTGATCCTGAAATGGGATGAGAAGGATAGCCATTGTAAATTCCCACTCAGACCATCCTTTCTATCAAAGGCTTAGTCTCCAGAGGGGTGCTAGAGGGAACTTTAATTAATTTGAACCAGAGAGAAACTCTGAAATCCTTTTCTTTTTTTTTTTCCAGGAGGAAGGAAAATTTGTTTCACTTCAGATACCTCCACCTTTTCTGACTCACTTCAGGAAAAATAATTAAATAAAAGTCATAGTCAACAGAAAACAGGATTCAAAAAAGCAGACTGAGAATGTTGTATCTAGAGAAAGGGGACAGGGAAGAAAAGGAGTTGCCAAAGTGTCCTTTTAGAGGTGAATGGATAATCAAAGTGTAATACATCCATCCATACTGTGAAAACTATTCAGTGATAAAAAAGAAGCTATCAAGTTACTCAAAGACATAGATGACTCTTAAATACATATAGATAAGCATAAGAAGCAAGAATTAGAAGACTGTATACCCTATGATTCCATAATGTGACATCTTGGGGAAGGTAAAACTAGAGATATAAAACAGATCAGTGATTGCCCCAAGTTTAGGGAGTGGGGAGGGTAGAATAGGTAAAAACAAGGAACTTTTTTTTTTTTTCTCTTTTTTATTTTTTTACGTATTCCCCATCCCGATCCCCCCTCCCACCTCCCTCTCCACCCCATTCCTCTGGGTCTTCCCAGTGCACCAGGCCCGAAGGGAACTTTTTAGAAGCAGAAACTAACCATGAAACTAGACATGCAACTCTTCTCTATGGTATTGCAGTGGTGAATACATGACACAATCTGTTTTTCAAAATTCACAGATCTTTACAGCATAAAAAGTGAGATCTAATGCATGTAAAAAAAAAAAGGCAAAACAGAATTTAACACAAAAACTGTCACAAGAGACAAAAGACATTATATAATTCCATAAGAGTAAATTTACTGGGAAAGTATGTCTATGAGATGCATGTGTGTGTGTGTGTGTGTGTATATATATACATATATATATATATATATTTTATATATATATATGTATATAAATTATCAGAGAACTCAAATATATAAAGCAAACCTTAAAAATAACTAAAGTGAGAAGTAGCAAAACAATAATAGTGGGGAACTCCAGTGCCTCACTTTCAGTTATGGGTAGCACAACCATATTGAAGATCAGTAAGCAAATACAACACTTGAAAAACACTATAGACCAGTATGAACTAACAGACATATAAAGAACACTTCATCCAACGAGAGCAGAGCTCACATTCTTCTCCAGTGAACATGGAATAGCCTCTAAGACAGACCACATGTTGGGCCACAAAATAAGTCTTTACAAACTTCAGAAGACTGAAATCAAGCAAATTATCTTTTCTAACTACAATGTAATAAAACTAGAAATTAACAGCTGAAGGAAAACCAACAAATGCATGGTAATTAAATAATTCATTCTTAAATAATGAATGAGCCATAGAAGGACTTACAAGCGAATTTACAAAATTATCTCAAGATAAATGAAAACAAAAACACATTAAAAAAAAAACTTTGGGGATACAGCAAAAGCAGTACAAAGAATCTATAGTAGAAAATGCTTACATTAAAAAAAAAAGAAAACAGTGCTTGCTTCAGCAGCACATATACCAAATTGGAATGATACAGAGATTAGCATGGCCCCGGCGTAAGGATGACATGCAAATTACTGAAGCATTCCATATTTTTTAAGAAAAAAAGAAGCAATTATTCATATAAATGTGGGAGGAGAACTCCTCCTAACCAATCATCTAAATGAAATCATATCTTCTAGCCAAGAGAAGAGATGGTGTTAAGTGGAAAATACAAATCTGGGGAAAAAATTGTTCATCTGGCCAATGAGAGATTTGCTGTTCCAGAAATATTCTTTAATAATTTAATTCTTTAATTCTTCTGATATAGGCATTCATGAAATGGGGATTCCAGAAGCTATTGTCTATTCAATTCAGAATTTACCTGAAGAAATGCAGCCACATTTTTTTAAGAACATCATTTTGACAGGAGGAAATTCCCTTTTCCCAGGATTTAGGGATCGAGTTTACTCAGAAGTTCGATGTCTCACTCCAATAGATTATGATGTTTCTGTTGTGCTGCCTGAAAACCTATTACTTATGCCTGGGAAGGTGGAAAATTGATATCAGAGAATGACAATTTTGACGATATGGTGGTAACAAGAAAAGATTATGAAGAAAATGGACATAGCATCTGTGAAGAAAAATTTGATATTTAAGAAACATTTCTGGAAGTTCTGACTATGCCAAAGGTTTAATTTTCAGTGTCTTTTTAAAGGAAGTTACAGACCTGTGTTACCTTTCATCCTAAGATAACATCTTGAACTTATGTAATTACTTTGATCCATGGCTAATTTTCAAAGGTTTCTTCGCTACGCTACTAAGAAACTGTAACTCACCCCATATTTTCATTTAGGAGTAGACTTACTATAACAATGCTTATGCTGCTTCTGAGAGTAAGTTCTCTTTCATTAAAAGATGAAAGAGTGAGTGTAATTTAAGCTTAATTCTTTATAGCCAAAAGCACAAAATTAACTGCCTCACTGGTCAGGTTTCCTTAGAAGGTAGATTTGTGTGACTGACTCAGAATTGACCAGAGTGTGTTCAGGCTGATACAGTTTCTCTCTTTTAGAACTAAGTATTTTATTTTTAAATTGTCATTTTTATTTATATATACTAAAATTGGAAACAATAAAAAAATAAATTTAAAAAACCCAGAAATCTCAAATCAATAACCTAACTTTATACTTCAAAGAACTAAACAAGAAAAACAAAGTAAAGCCAAAGTTAGCGGAAGGAAGAAAATAATAATTAAAACAGAGCTAAATGAAATAGAGAAGAGACAATCAAGAGGAAAAGAATCAACAAGATTAATACTTGGTTTTTTTAAAAGATAAAATTGACAAAATTTTACCTAAACAGAAAGAGGAAATTCAAATAGTGAAAATTTAAAATGTAAAAGGATATACATTACAACTGATGTCACAGAAATAAAAAACATTATGAGATTACTATGAACAATTATACCTCCAACAAATTGGTTGATCTAAAAGAAATGGATAAATTGTTAGAAACATGCAACTGATCAAGTCTGAATCATGAAGAGATAAACAATTTCAATAGATCTGTAACTAGCTAAGAGATTTAAGCAGTATTCAAAACCTTCTGACAAAGAAAAACCCAGGTAACTTCACTGGAGAATTCTACTATTTAGAGAAGAATTAATACCAGTCTTCCTCACAGTCTTCCAATGTATCAAAACAGGAAGGAACACTTTCAAACTCATCCTGAAAATATTAATAGCAGGGAATGTTTAGATGACAACATATACTAGTTACTAGTAATACTATTTTGCTAGGAGTAAACTTCTTTGAGGTTAAGAAATTGCTTGGAAAATTTCTAAATTATATGGGCGTGACTTTGATGTTCTGATAATGTATTCAGATATTTGAAAATAGGATACATGTGTAATTTAGGGTTGTGCATGTGTGTGTGCTCGGTCACTCTTTTGCAACTCATGTTGCAACTTTTGCAACCCTGAAGACTGTAACAAGCCAGGTTCCTCTGTCCATGACATTCTCCAGGCAAGAATACTGGACTAGGTGCCACTTCCTCCTCCAGGGGATCTTCCTGACCCAGGGATCGAGCCTACATATTTTACATCTCCTGCATTGGTAGGCAGATTCTTTACCATTGTACCAATTTAGGGTTAGATTACTCTACCTTTGGAAGTACGGTCATAGCTGTAGTAGATACAGGGAAAGACACCTTCAGGCTGAAGCTACTGAACAACACTAACTTCCACCAAGATATTATACTTTCTGAGAGAGAGCTGAGTAAAATATTGGGGAAAAGACTGTTGAATTGCAAAATTTTTTTTTTTAATTTTCTGGATAGGGAATGGACTTTAACTTTATACTTTAATTTTGCTGGGAATTTGATCATGTTACCCATATTGTTCAAATTCGGGCTGTTTCTGCAGGTAAAATATTTGTGTTATGGTGTCACATGGAGCTCACCACATAGCTCTCCAGTAAGCAGGGTTGAAGTGAACAACAGTGTGCTAGGTGACTATTTGACCCGGCATACAGTTTAGGCTTGGATTTGATTTAATTTAACTGTTAGCTCTCTGACATAGTTTACAGTTACCCATCACACTAGATGAAGATTTAAAATGAAGAAGAAACATACTCATACAGAGAGAAAGCAACTTTGTTCCTTATCTTTTCCACCAGTGGTCAGCTGTCTCTCTGATGTTCAAAGACTTAAGTAGTGAAACTGGTGATTTAAGAGAGAACAGACCAACAATGTAGGGTAACATAGAAGAAGAATACATTTTTTGAAAGACCACTTGGGTTCAAATCTTTCCATTCCTATCTACCAGTTGTGTGACTGTGAGTACATCACTTAAGTCCTGGTAAATCACATTTTATCATCTTTAAAATAATGATATATATCAGAACTTATCTCAAACTATCATCATAAGCCTTTAATGAATAATATATGAAAAGTATTTATCTTGGTGTCTGATACATAGTTTCAATAAAATCAGCTGCCAACACCATTATTATTTTTAAGCACAGTATATAGTTATGCATTAGACTCATCCTCTACTCATATCTTGCCTAGCTTTCCTTATATCCAAATCATCCTAATTTTCTGCATAGCACATTCATGATTTCTGTTTTCTCCTGTTCCTCCATGCCTTCAAAGCTTACAAGCTCTAGACAAACTAAGAAAATAGACCCTTTTTGACTGTGAACTCCTAACCTCTCCCCTTCTGCCCCGTCTGCCTCACCATATGTCTCATCCTTTCAGTACCCAGCAGGTCATTAATTACTGGATAAGGGTTTTACCATGCTAACCTACCCCTCAAATACATTTAATAAAATTTTAATGTCAAAGCTACTAAAAAATTAAATACTGTGTGTGATCTCCTCTAGAATTATGCAGCAATAACTCTGACAGTATACTGTTGTTGCCCAAACAAACTCATAAAGTAAACGGTGCGAGGGTCAAGGAGGTGGCTTCACCAAGAGCGTACATTTCTCTCATCTCTCCGTTTTCATTATTTGTCAAGCAATGCCCTTAACAACCAGGTCTGGCTGGTGGAAAAAAAAAAATGTGGCAAGAACTTTAAGGATTTATTTCTCCTTGTAAGTCTGAGGACAGTGTCTGAACAAGTTGTCTGAAGGCTGGGACAGTCATCTGATCTTCCTACCTTTTGGTGTGCTCTTTGATTGTACAGATGAGAAAACTGAAACCCAAAAATATAGTGAGTTGCCCAAAATCTTGTATCTAGTAGTATATTAAGCAGTTTCTCAAAGTCATCCATCTCCCTCTTTATTCTTTAGTTTCCTCAAATATTTCTTCTAGGCATTTTATCTTCAACAGCATGCTTTTATGCTCCTAAACCCTGGTTGCCCCAAGCATGCTAAATACTGAAATGCTCGTTCATAACCTCCTTTTCTTTCTCACTTTGTTTTCTGTTGCATAATTTCTATTTCTTCTGAAAACTCCAACTCCAATCCCCTTTATCAACACCAGTGCTCAACGATACACTTAATACTTATCATTGTTGGTTTCTAGGTCTTTTATTTCCAAGCATCGTATGCACTCTTTGATGAAAGTTTCATGTCTTTTTAAAGGAGACTTTCTAAATTAAGAAATATTTCTTACATCTAAATAAATTGTATGTAAGTCCAGATGGTACACAGAGTGAAAAAGTGAACATTCAACTACTCAGTACTAGCTTACAGGACAGAACATTATAAACCTTTTAAGGCTCCTGATACCTCTCACTGTGAGAATATATCTCCTGTATCCCCAAATTTAATATCTAGTTCTACTTGGGTGTTTAACATTTCCTTATTTTTCACTGTAGCTTCCCTATAGATATCTATCTATCCTTGTTGATTTGAAGGGTATCAGAATGAAAGGGCCCCTGTCTTTTTTGTTGTTTTACTGTCAATTTTCAGCACAATGCCTGAGAAAGTGGAAATAGTACTTTTTGTTTGTTGTTTTGTTTTTATTATTTGAATTGGCAGAAGAATACATTATCTCACTGAATAGCCACATCTGCCCTGTGGGGTGCCTGAGAAGGACCAGTATGTTCTCCAGTTGATGGATGGGGGAACTGAGGCTCTGAGAAGCTTTGCTCAGGCCATTTTATCCCTGGCTGGGTAGACAGAGGATCAGAGACATTTCATTCCTGACTCCTCCTCCATGGTCGCTGCTAGCAGAGTAGGCCACCCTGCAATGTCACTTTGGTTCTACAGGAAGAACCACATTTGAGATTTTTTGAAGCTTGGTCATTTCTCCATGTTTACATTTTCTTTATTCCCCCCATAACCACTGCAGTGCTAAATTCATGTTTTAGGAGAAACAGAGAAGTCAGATGCTGAGAAAGATTGCAGCTTTCCTGTTTTCCAGTGGTGATCCCTGAATTACTTTACTAGCAAGAAATAGAAGAGCTGTGTAGGGGGATAGCAGAGAGGCTGGCACTCTAAGGGCAACAGATGTGGCTGAAGTATTGCCCACTCAGTTCAGATCAGCACCCTGTGAACTACAGCAAATTTCTGATGGAGTTTGCCTTCATCCTCAGGTTTGTAGTTTTTCAGTCAGTAAGTTGTGCCTGATTCTTTTGCAACCCCATGGACTGCAGCCCACCAGTCCTGGGATTTCCCAGGCAAGAAGACGGGAGTGGGTTGCCATTTCCTACTACAAGGGATCCTCCCAACCCAGGTACTGAACCCACATCTCCTTTACCACTGAGTTATCAGGAAAACCTTTCATCCTCATGACCAGCAGAGTAATCTCCCATTTTCCCCTCATGTTTGCTCTTTGTTGGAATTCTCCATCCTGATTTTGTTTTGGTGTTGTGTGTCCAAACCACAGGCTGTAGCTACTGTCTAGCTGCTTCTGTTGCAAGATCTAGGCTAGATCTGTCTCTACTCAGGTTGGCACTCTATTTCCCCATTTCTAGCAGATTTTCCTCACTTTCTCATGACCTTCCCAAATGGTTATGACATTAGTTCAAGTTCTGGGTGGTAACAAGTAAAAATAAAGAAAGAGGTAAAGTAAATGCAAGAGTAATAATCTAGTTTAAAAAGCATGATTTTAGAGTTTAGATAATTAGATTTACCATCTAGTTTCTGTCAAGTATGAGCTGTGTCTCCTTGTTTAATGATTTACCTTGTTTGTAAAACAAGACGGATAAGATTTGCTTCACATTGTTACTGTTACTTTTTTTCCAGCTGATAAGCTTGAATGCACTAAGTTCTGAAGACCTAAATTATGTTTGTTTTTTTTAATAATTATTTTGACCTGAAAAAATTAGAAGGGTATATAGTTAAACATCAGTTTCTATAAGGTTCTTGACAGTATTTTTTAAATACTCATTTTCTTACAAAAATGAATGTATATGAAAATGAACAATATGTACTAAATATAAAGAAATATATTAAAAGGGTCTGAGAAGCAGTTAAAAACCAGAATAAATATAGTATTGCAAAATTTTCCTTTAGCTTTCAGGTAAGTTATTAAAATCTGAAATATATTGGGTTCTTCATTTTTTCATTTCTGATAACAAAGGAATCTGACAAATATTTCCGGAGAGATTTGATTCAGGGACAGATGTCAAAATTTCCTAGATATAACTTTTTCTTTTTGTTAATATTATAATTAGTCCTCATGTAAGGCTACCCACTTCCTACTAATCTCTTTGCTATGCTTCAGGTAAATTTCTACACATTTAAAAATATGAAGCAGTATGTTAATATTTGAAAGTCTCTTTCACACTAAGATAACTTGTCTATTGTTTTACAATGACAAGTTACAATAGGAGAAGAAATTCAAATGTCAAAATCATGAACTTTCAGCTGGATTCTTGACAATTCCACTGGGAACAAATTTATTCAAATAAAATTGTCTAACAAGGCCATGAGGATCATGGTGCTGACAATGTATATAAATAAAAATTATATTTTCTCTCTGTCCAATGACTTCATAATATAATTTTCATTAGAAAATATTGAATTATTTCTGGAGTATTTAGCAAGGGTAAACCATATTCATTTTATTTTTCTGATTCAAAGCTGCTTTTTTTTCCTGTCACTATAATGATACTCATGTGAGTTCATTAACCTTACATTTTGTCAAAATACTTTCAAAGTGTTGCCAAAAAGCCAGCTCTTTAGTAAAGCAGTTGATTCTGGTGAAATGGTTTTTCCTCATGACTTCATGGTCTCCTTCTCTCTGTTCCCTGGACATCTCATCTTTCTCTGGATTGAAGGATTTAAGTTCCTTCTTAAGCCTACACTTCTAAAAATAATTTACAACATACTGAATTTAAATATCTTCTTGGGACAACTGTTTTGAATTCAATTTAGTGGAATTTATTATTTCCCTTGAGAAATTTTATCTTCCTCCAAGCTTAATTTATTTTTCCTCTATATTACATATACTTACTGCTTTATATTCCCAAAATTTAAAGCATTTTTTTCATTCATGCAAAAAAATAATTAAGGAAAAAATTGCAGCTGCTTGGCAACTTTTGATGCAGTCTTTGCCTACTTCACATACAATGATGATGAAAGCAGAAAAATATGAAGTTATCCATGTGTTTCTAGAAATTAAGATTTTTTCACTCACTGAATGACAATGGATTACCACTAAGGAACTCCATCTGTAGCCTATCTGTGCAGAGCCTCAGGAAAGAATTGGCCTGGTCTGCAAGAATGAAAGGTGTTTCCATCCTTTCTTCAGTCTTCCCTATGCTCGCAAATGCAAGGTCCCACGGAACAGAAAACGTGGTGGCTGTAACTCTACTGTAAGGCTGTCCCTCTGTGATGAGTACAGCTGCTGTGCTGTCCAAGCATCTTTGAGTTTCTCTCTGTACACATCCATGTGGAGACCATGAAATCCAACAACAGATCAGCCAGAACAGTGGGGGCTGATGGTGGCAAACAACACTGGGATACAGTCTCCATCATTTATATGTGGCAAACAGTATAGACACAATGAACGTCAGGAGCTGCAAACTGCAAGCTTTACTTTTTACACATTGAAAGTGGATTCAGAAAGCCAGAGAACTAAGCCCAGGAGGTAGCATAAATCTCTCCTTGGTCTAACAGAGCTGCATATTATGAAAATTAAAAACTGTTTACATGCGAAAGAAAAGGTTGCATTTATGGACTAACTGGCCTTCTCTCAAACTGTAAAGGGGAGTTGGCCATCACTCAAATGAACTGTATAAACACAAGCAATTCACTCATCATATATCTAAAGGAAACAGATAAATATCCATATTTATTTGTTTCCTTTCAAGAATGATTAACCAGAGGAAACATTTGACATACATATAATTTATCCATTTATTGAGCATGTGTCATGCCAATATTTTTTCTTGGCCCTGCAGATGCTTTTAGGAAAAAAGGGACAGAAAAATGAAAAGATAAGAAGATTAACAACAACCATCAAGCCAATACAACACTGTAATTTTTCTCCAATTAAAAAAATAAAATTATAAAAACATCAAAGAAGATTAAGAAAAGACTTAAAATAAAAAATTTTAAAACATAGAGAAGAAAAAGATCTTCATTAAAGACAGTAAACAGAAGGTATGATGTGGCCCTCTTCTCAATTATTCCTTTCAGTCCTTTCATGTCCCATTTATTGCTATCATTCTTCTAGGAAGTTGTTTCCATGGAAAATTGCCCCCTCTCTCATTTCGAGGTAAAGTATTAACCTCATCAGCATCTGTCAAGATCATCAACAGGTGTTTATCACCATCCAAGGTCAACAAGGGAAAGGCTCTGTGCTTACTATAAGCTTTTTAAAAGGATTTCCTTCAGTAGAGTTTTGGGATCTTAACAACAAAGGGGAAGATGTCTCTTATACTATAAGAGTACATAAATTCTTTGGGAAGGGAATTTGTTACAGGTTGAGTTGTATCTTCTCCCAAAAGATATGTCAGAATCCTAACCATTAGTGCTTAAGAAAGTGATCTGACTTGGAAACAGGATTGTTGCAAATATAATTAATTAAGATAAGTTCATACTGGAGTAGGATAATCCCTTAATCAAGTATGACTGGTATGCTAATGAGAAGAGGTACAGGACACAGAGGGAAGATGCTTACAAGAAACACAATGAGAATGGCATGTGAAGATGGATGCTGAGACTGAAGTGATTTATCTACAAGAAACACCAAGGATTTCCAACCATCACCAGAACCAGGAGAGAGGCATGGAACAGAGTCTCCTAAGAACCCTCTGAAGGAACCAATTTTGCTAACACCTCCATTTCAGAGTTCTGGTCTCTATAACTGTGAGAGAGTATACATCTGTTATTGTAAGAAATCAAGTTTGTGGTACTTTGTTATAGCAACCCAATGGAACTGATCATCATTTTGCCTTTTCATACTCTTCAGGGGGTTCTCAAGGCAAGAACACTGAAGTGGTTTGCCATTTCCTTCTCCATATCCTAAAGGAAATCAACCCTGAATATTCATTGGAAGGACTGATGCTGAAGCTAAAGCTCCAATACTTTAGCCACCTGATGCAAAGAGCTGACTCACTGGAAAAGACGCTGATTCTGGGAAAGATTGAGTGCAGAAGGAGAGGGGGCAGATAGAGGATGGATGGCATCATTGACTCAATGGACATGAGTTTGAGCAAACTCCAGGAAATAGTGAAGGACAGGGAAGCCTGGCATGCTGAAATCCATAGGGCTGCAAAGAGTTGGACATGACTGAGCAACTGAACAACAACAAAAAGGAAACTGATATAGGATCTACACCTAGAACAACGGCTCCATCCTACCTGCCGTCCCTAGTGATCAGTCTATACTACTTCCAGGTTTCTTTTTCACAAGAATCTTTCAAGGACTCCTGTGTCTTTTCTTCTAATCTTTTCTCCTGCAGACAGTCCTAACCATGGGCAAGGTTCAAACTGCTACCCCATAAGAACATGGACTTCATTGAAAAATGATTTGGGTAGCAATTTAAGTATTCAGGCAATCAGAAGCTGCACTGGGACCTCCCTAGTGATGCAGTGGTTAAGAATCTGCCTTGCAATGCAGGGCCCCAGAAATCCCACTACTGGGAATGCACACCAAGGAAACCAGAATTGAAAGAGACATGTGTACCCCAATGTTCATTGCACCACTGTTTACAATAGCCAGGACATGGAAGCAACGTAGATGTCCATCAGCAGGCGAATGGATAAGAAAGCTGTGGTACATATACACCATGGAATATTACTCAGCTATTAAAAGAATACATTTGAATCAGTTCTAATGAGGCAGATGAAACTGGAGCCTATAATACAGAGTGAAGTAAGCCATAAAGAAAAACACCAATACAGTATACTATCGCATATATATGGAATTTAGAAATATGGTGACGATAACCCTATATGCAAGACAGCAAAAGAGACACAGATGTATAGAACAGTCTTTTGGACTCTGTGAGAGAGAGCGAGGGTGGGATGATTTGGGAGAATAGCATTGAAACATGTACATTATCATATGTGAAACGAATCGCCAGTCCACGTTTGATGCATGAGACAGGGTGCTAGGGGCTGGTACACTGGGATGACCCAGAGGGATGGGATGGGGAGGGAGGGGGAAAAGGGGTTCAGGATGGGGAACACATGTACATCCAGGGCTGATTCATGTCAGTGTATGGCAAAAACCACTACAATATTATAAAGTAATTAGCCTCCAATTAAAATAAATAAATTTATATTTTAAAAAAAAACCACTAAAAAAAAAAAAAAAGAATCTGCCTTGCAATGCAGGGGACAAGGGTTCAACCCACAGTTGGGGAACTAAGATCCCACATGCCCTGGAACCACTAAGCCTGCACACCACAACTACTGAGCCAGCTCACCGCTAGAGAGTCCATGTGCTGGATGAAAGACCCTGAATGATGCAACGGAGAACCTGCACGTTGCAAGTAAAACCCAATGCAGCCAAATAACAAAAAATAAGTAAATATTTTTTAAAAGAGAAGATACACTGACCAGAGTACACGAATGCCTTCAGTGTAGACATGCTTACCGTCACAAAGTAGCTAAACTCAGACACATCCCTGGTGCAAACAAAAAATTTATTATATATATATTCTTAAAATATGTACACATATAATATGTATAACATTTTTAATTTTTATTTATTTTCACAATTATACATATTCAAAGGTAATATCTTTTTATTTCTGTTTTCCATCATGCTTAGAAAAAACAAATAATAACCAAACATCCCCAAAGTGTTCACTTTTAATTTTTATGTGTGTGAAAGATGCTCAGGCATATCCAACTCTTTGCAAACCCATGGACTATACAGTCCATGGAATTCTCCAGGCCAGAATACTGGAGTGGGTAGACTTTCCCTTCTCCAGAGGATCTTCCCAACCCAGGGATCAAACCCAGGTCTCCCATATTGCAGGTGGATTATTTACCAGCTGAGCCATCAGGGATACCTTAAATTTTTATATGCTGTCACAGTTAATATACACTCAAAGATAATATCTTTTTATTTCTATGTTTTATATCATGCTTAGAAAAAGAAAATAATAACCAAACATCCTAAAAGATTCATGGTTTCATCTGTAAGGTTTTTACTAATTCTTGTTTTACTTCCAAATTTAGTTTTGAATTAGTGTCCCACTCCAGTATTATTGGGCTTCCCTTGTGGCTCAGCTGATAAAGAATCCACCTGCAATGTGGGAGACCTGGGTTCGATCCCTGGGTTGGGAAGATCCCCTGGAGAAGGGAAAGGCTACCCACTCCAATATTCTGGCCTAGAGAATTCCATGAACTGTATAGTTCATGGGGTCGCAAAGAGTCAGACACAACTGAACGACTTTCACTTTCAGTTTGCTTAAGTGTTCCAAACATAAAAAGTGAAATCTTGTCCTTTTTAACTTAAAGTGATATCTAAAACTTGGATAATTTAAAAAGTTATTTATCATCTCTCAAAAAGTTGTCTCAGTTGAAATTGGAGAGAGCAGACTGACACTGCAAATATAAGAATTCCTTTTAGCCATAAGAAGGGGAAATTCTGGTTATAGGGCTACAGATGCCAGTCTTGGACTAGGTGAAGAAAGAAATCTCTTTTACTAAAGTTGTAACCTAACAACTTTTATTTCTATCTTGGATCTTTCTTTGTTTAAGCCCCATCTCTTGTTTTTCCTCATCTAATTCATTCCATATAAGCCAATGTTACTTATCATAAATTACATGTATCATAAATTCATGGACTCAAACAGGCAGTGAAACAAACCAACAGTCTGTTCTTAAAAAAAAAGAAAAAAAAAGCCAAACATTTATTTATTTATTTGGCTGCACCAGGTCTTAGTTGCAGCATGTGTGATCTAGTTTCCTGGCTAGGGATCATACCCAGGACCCCTGCAAGGAAGCACAGAGTCTCAGCCACTGGACCACCAGGGAAGTCCCCTAACAGTGTATTCTTGTTATCTACAAGTAACTTGTAAATGTTGGGCTGTATATGGGGGGGAAGTGCACCATTATACTAGAAAGTAGCCTTCAGTTTTAACAGGTGTGTGTGTGTGTGTGTGTGTGTTGAAATATCTTATTTACCATACCAGGGAGTTTCCATTTTATCTTGAAGCACTGACTACTCATTAAAGGATTTTGTAATAAAAAAATGAAAATATCAGACTTCTAGCTTTGAAAAAGCCATTGACTAATGATGATAAAGAGAGTATGAATTGGGGACATGTGATTCTAGCTCTTAGCTGTTAAAACTGATTAGGTTCAAAGTAAATATTGCACTAGACAAAGTTAAATAGGCAAGGAAGACTTTACTCATGACTACAGCAGAGAAAGAGATTAAACCATACTGAAGTAAAAAGATGTGAGAGTTTTAAGCAATGAGTTGAGCCAGTAAAAAAGTGCTGGTGGACTTTAAGGGTGAAGATTGATCAATGAAATGTATTTATTCCTGAGTTTCTAGTACTTTTTCTCTGTGATAAGGCCATCTTTCAACAAATAGTACAGCAACAATTGGACAGATGCATGGGAAAAAATGACCCTTACTTCATTGTATACACAAAATTTAATCCTTTAGGATAGTTTCAAGGTCAAAATGTAAAAGCTATATATATCTCTGAAACTTCCAAAATAAGATATAGGAGGAAAAACTTTGCTACTTTAAAGTAGATAAAAGATTTTGTAGGTCACAAAAAACATGACATAAAAGAAAAATATTGATACATCATATTTCATTGAAATTAAAACATCTGATCTTCAAAAGACTCTGTTAAATAAATGCCTGGTTTACTACTTATTTCCTAAACCTTACATTTAAAGTTTTATGCACTTGTCTATGGGCGTCCACATTGTATTTCCAAAAGTTTAATAAGGAGTAGTTTTTATTTTATCTTCAAGGGTTAACATGTATCTGGAGCAAATATTATTTCAAAATCTTAAGTTAATTCTACATCTTGTCATATTTGTGATTCAGTTCAGTTCAGTCACTCAGTCATGTCTGACTCTTTGTGACTCCATTATAACTAATTTTTCTAACAGCCAAAATTTCTCATAATCAAAATATATATGAAGATCATGTAGCAGCATTATAAATTTGATGGGATATTAAGAAAATATTTAAAATTATTCCTATACTATTATGATCTGAATAAAACAAAAGGTGCACATAATAAAGATCTAAAAATAAAAATGCCATCATTTATTTTTCTATGATGGATATTTTTAGGTCCTGTTAATTTTTGTTCTTACTACAATTTCTGTAAGTAGTATCTAATTCATTTGACATATAGAAAAAACTAATTAATGAACATCATAATTATGATGTTTCAGATGTACTCCAGATAATGATCTATCCTTAAGAAAACAAGCCCTATGCATTTTTGTGAAGATCATCTTAAGATTCAAAAGTAATGACCTTTCTTTGCGATCTAGACAGACAAACAAGAGATTCCTGATAACAGAAGAACACGCCTGACTCCACATTGGATCTATTCCTTTGTGCTCTGTTGTGTGTGTTTCGTATTGCTGGCTCTGCATTTTTGTGAAAGAATATTGCCTATAGCCTGAAATGTACAGTATAGCCCATTTTCAAGGCTCTGACCTTTAAAGTATAACACTTTCCCATTCATACACAGATAAAACATTACAGAACAGAGAATAACATATGCCTTTTTGGAGGCTTATAGAAACATGGTGAACAGACCTACATGGGCAGTTAGAACAAAGGATTCTGGAAGGAAAAGTTTGCACATCAGCCACATCCCCTCTTCTGAATTCTAACTCAGGTAAAATGGTTCTTTGGGACACTAGTCAACCATATTCTCAGTCTGCTGGCTTTCTGAATAAAGTCGTGATTCCTTGCCCCCAAAACTCATCTCTCAACTTACTACCACTTACTATGGCCTACCACATAGCCATCAGTACAAGCTTGGACTCAGTAACAGTGGCAAAGAAAGAATCAGGCTAAGGAACATCAGCAGATTAGCATGTTGCTAACAGTCAATTCAGTGTTCACTGGTGGTGCAGTGTGGGTGTCATTATTTTTAATGTTTCATACAGATAGCTTTAAATCAACAGCTAGTGAGACTCATATTTATTTTTGAGTGACAGATGGTCATTTGTTTTTAATACTGTTCTCATATTCTTCTTTATTAAAGTGTCAATTCATAAAAAAATGTATAGCTGAATAAAAATACCCAAAATTTTCATTAAAGTATTCAGTAAGAATCCCAAGGTTAAATTAAACATCAGCTAAAATCAAACACTGAAGGAAAAAAAACCTATGGTAAAACAAAAATGAGAAATCCATTCATATGGATTAGAATAGTATACTACAAAGCACAGGTTTTGGTTACAAAATAATACCTAACAACCTAGGTAAACAGGGAAATTTCATCTAATAAAAGATTTTTTGAAGTACCAGTTAATAAGCAGCCACTGTGGCAAAAGTTGTACATGGCACATGCACATTCAGAGAGGGAAAAGATACAGGCCCTTCATTGAGAACACACTTCTGCATTTGCATCCCTTGTAGTCTGTAATGGGTTCCTATTGAAAATATCAAATGTAAGATCAAGTAACCTATATCACTTCCCCAAAATGAAATCCAATCCAGCTCAGTTTAGCCTCAGGAGCACACAATTCTGAGCTGTGCGTAACTTTCAGAACTTATACACAAAGATCTCCAAAATCATCTATTCTTGCTTGAAATTAACAAACTCTAAGGAAAAACCAGGGGCCAACATCTGTTACTAAACTGAGTTTATTTTATTTATTGGCAAAGTCTGTGACCTCTGGGACAATGGGTTCTAAAAAAAAAAAAGAAGGGAGGATAAAAGATTAAGTATGCTTTGCACTAATTTATTAGTTAAAAACAAACATGGAAGTTGAACTTCTGGGAAGATGGAATAAACATATTTTTCCCTATTCCGTCTACTAAAAATGACTGAAATAAACTTAACAATTCTGAAAAATTACAGAATAAGGCAGATTGACTAGGGGGGGGGTCTCAAAACCTGAGGAGCAATATGGAGATGAGTAACTCCGAGTTTTCTTTTTGTCATATAGATCCCATATTTAGAGCCTGAAGAAGCCAGAAACCAGAAAATGTCAACAGGTTCAGGCCCCAAACAGCCTCCAATCTCTACCAAAGGATCCAGACAAGATAGAAAGCTTGGAGGCAATAACTATTTTACTCCAGCCAAATACCACAGAAACAACTGTGGTCCTACCCCATTCAGGCCAACAAAGATCAAGGGAGAAACCTAGACTTCTGCCCTCTGAAGAGTGCAATGAGGTCCACTACCTCTGTTTCTTCACCAGAGTAATGTCAGACAAAGATGAGAAGAGAATACCTTCATCTCTGATGAGTGGTAACAAGCCCCCAACCCCTAATGAGATGTCAGTGAAGACCATGAGGGGAGCTTGGGCTTCTACCACCACCAACAGTCATGAGCCACCCTTTCATTTTTCTGTTGGCATGGTGTCATAGGAGGCCAAATGGAGAGCAAGGATTTTCATCACTTTCCAGCTGTAAGACTAAATGACTAACCACGTAGCCTTCAGACTCAACTCAGAAGGAGGCTACATTGGGACCAGTAACAAGGAATCTGCAGCCAGGGAAGTATCACTGGAGAACTAGTGGGCACCCCTGTTTCTACTCCCCACATACCAGGTATCGACACCTGCTCAGTTCAGTTCAGTCCCTCAGTCGCATCCGACTCTTTGCCACCCCGTGGACTGCAGCGTGCCAGGCCTCCCTGTCCATTGCCACCTCCAGGAGTTTACTCAAACTCATGTCCATTGAGTCGGTGATGCCATCCAACCATCTCATCCTCTGTTGTCCCCTTCTCCTCCTGCCTTCAATCTTTCCCAGCATCAAGGTCTTTTCAAATGAGTCAGTTCTTCACATCAGGTGGCTAAAATATTGGAGTTTCAGCTTCAGCATCAGTTCTTCCAATGAATATTCAGGACTGATTTCCTTTAGGATGAACTGGTTGGATCTCCTTGCAGTCCAAGGGACCCTCAAGAGTCTTCTCCAAGACCTGCTCAGGTGTTGACAAAGGACAAATGGGGAACCTGTACCTCTATCCCCACCTAACAGAAATAAAATGGGGCCCCTCTATTTTCAGATCTTCCCTGGTAGCTCAACTGGTAAAGAATCCACCTGTGACGCAGGAGACCCCAGTTCGATTCCTGGGTCAGGAAAATCTGCTGGAGAAACGATAGGCTATCCACTCCAGTATTCTTGGGCTTCCCTAGTGGTTCAGCTGGTAAAGAATCCACCTGCAATGCAGGAAACCTGGGTTCAATCCCTGGGTTGGGAAGATCCCCTGGAGAAGGGAACGGCTACCCATTCCAGTATTCTGGCCTAGAGAATCCATGGACTATTTCATGGGGTTGCAAAGGTTTGGACACTACTGAGTGACTTTCACTTTCACTCCCTCCATTTTCAATAAAGCCATTTATAAGCAGGCAGCTAAAAGAGAAAGTTTAAATCAGATCCAGAGCCCCATAATGTAATGAATCAAATTTCCAACTTTCAGTATAAGATCATTCATCAAACTGATAACAAGGAAGATATCAAATTGAATGGAAAAAAAAAAACAATTAATAGATGCTAACAGTGAAATATAGATTTTGGAGTTACCTGACAAATATTTTAAAGCAACCATCATAAAAAAAATGTTTCAGTGAGAAATTATGAACACACATTTTTTAAATATAGTCTCAGCAAAGAAATTAAGAACCTTAGCAAGAACAGAATATACAAAGAAGTAACAAATGGAAATTATAGAAGAATAAATAAATAAAATTAAAAGGGTAAGTAAAAAATCCATAAGTAAAGTTGAAAAACTCCCCTTTCTCAACAGTTATAGAACAACTAGTTAAAAATTAGCACAGATACAGAAGAACTCAATAATCCCAAGAATCATTACAATCTCATTTCCATTGTATAGCACTCCACCCAACAACAGCAGAAAACTCAAATACACATTATCCTCAATTTCTCTTTAGACACATACCAAGACAGACTACATCCTGAGTCATAAAATAAACCTTGACAAATTTAAAAGAACTGAAATCATAGAAAGTGTGGTCTCTGATTACAATAGAGTCAAACGAGAAATTAAATACAAACAAACAAAAAAAAAAAACAACAGGAAAATCTGCAAACATTTGGAAGCTAAGCAACATGCATCTCTATAATCTATGGCTCAAGGAAGAAGTTTCAAGGGAAAAGCAAGTATATTGAACTGAATGAAAATAAAGAGATTATCATATTAAATAAAGTAAGACAGAGGAAAACAAACACAATATGATATCACTTATATGTGGATCTAAAAAAGTACAAGTGAACTTATTCATAAAACAGAAAAAGACTCACAAATATGGAAAACAAGCTTATGGTTACCAAGGGAAAAGAGGTGGGAGGGATAAATTAGAAGTATGGGATTAACAGATGCACACTACCATACATAAAACAAACAACAAGGATTAATTGTATAGCAAAAGGACCTTATTCAGTATCTTATAACAACCTATAATGGAAAAGAATTTTTAAAAGAACCTAGATATATGCATATATATGTATATATCTACTCTTTGCGACCTCATGAACTATAGCCTGTGAGGCTCCTCGGTCCATGGAATTCTCCAGGCAAGAATACTAGAATGGGTTCCCTTCTCCAGGGGATTTTCCCAACTCAGGGAGCAAACCAGGGTCTCCTACATTGGAGGAGAATTCTTGACCCTCTGAGCCATTAAGGAAGCCCCATATACATATATATGTATAACCAAATCACTTTAGCATAGGGAACTGTATTCACTATCTTATAATAACCTAAAATGGAAAAGAATTAAAAAAGAATATAGATATATACATATACATATACCCAATTCTGGCAGGCAGAGATCACCTTATCTTCTGGCCACCTAAGAGGAACCTTACAAGTAAGTTCCCTTACCTGTTAACCCTGCCACCTCCCAATCTGGAATGGTCTGCCTCTTTCTTTCATGCCTCCTTGCCCTCTGTGTATGGCGACCAGTTTGTGAACCAACAATATGGGAAAACAGGATCACTCATACACTGCTGGTGAGAATGGTACAGCCATTGTGAAAAACAGTTTGGCAGTTTATTAAAAAGTAAACATACAACTAACGTGTGTGTATGTGTGTGTTAGTTGCTCAGTCATGTCCAACTCTGCCACCCCATGGACTGGAGCTCACCAGGCTCCTCTGTCCACGGAATTCTCTAGGCAAGAATACTGGAGTTGGTTGTCATTCTCTTCTCTAGGGGATCTTCCCAACCCAAGAATTGAATCCAGGTCTCCCACATTGCAGGCAAATTCTTTACAACAACCAACATTAGACCTAGCAACTGCACTCCTGAACATTTATCCCAGATTAACAGAAACTTATGTTCACACAAAAAGAAAACCCTCTACATTAATATTTAGAACAGCTTTACATATTTATAAGAGTCCCCAGATGGAAACAACTCTGATGTCCTTCAATGGATGAATGGTCAAATAAACAGTCGTATATTCACACATAGATACTACCAAGGAAAAAAGAAAAAGAAGATAATATTGACACACAACCACAGCAATCTGGATGAATATCCATGGTGTTATTCTCAATGGGAAAAAAAATCCTCCTAAACTACATACATTATGATTCTGTTCATGTATCATTCTTGAAATGATAATATTATAAACAGAAAAGAGGTCAGTGGTTACCAGAGGTTAAGGAGAGGTTGGGGGTAAAAGGCGGATGTTGTTGTTAAGCAGGCAGCATAAAGCATCCTTGTGGTGAAGGAAATAGTCTGTATCTTGGCTATATTAATATCAATATCCTGGTTGTGATGTTGTATTAGAGTTTAGTGAACTTTACTTTTGGGCAAAACTGGGTAAAGGGTACATGGAAATTGTACATATTATTTCTTACAACAGCAGAGAAATCTATAATTATCTCAAAATAAAAAATTTAATTAAAAAATAAACAGGGGATAGTCCATATAAGTTAAAAGGTAGTATATGGTAGTGAAATAATAACTATATAAGCAAAGCATTATTGAATAGAGGAATTCTAGTTCAATTTAGATGAAATTTAAGGAATGTATCTCAGAAGAGTTAGCATAGGAGTAGGATTAAGGATCTAACAAAATCCTGAAAGATGGAGACCCCTGGCCTAAAGATATTATAAACCGCAGCATCAGAGAAGCCTGAGGGTTGGCAAAGGAGTGAAAGGGGAAGGGCTGGTTGAGGACACTGTCTAGAGGGGAGGATGGTATGGAGGGGGAGATTAACAAAGGTATTTCTGCGAGGCAGTCTCCACAGAGGACAAAAGCTGGAAATTACACAGATGAAGTGTTCTGTGTTGAAAGATATATCAGAACTATGATATGTGAATGCCTTGAGGACAAGGACTTATTCAATACTGTCACCAAACTGCTGTCTGATGTCTGATGCATAAAAAATACTTTATTATATGTGGTTGCTGATTTCACTAAAAGCAGTTTCAGTACAATGACAGAGGCAATAGACAGACTTTAGTGGACTGTAAGAGACAAAGGGAAGTGAGAAAATAAACAACTCTTTTAAAAGTCGTGGTTCTGAAGGTAAGAGCCAAAAAAAATTACAAGGCAAGGACATACATTAAGTTCTTTTCATGGCATTAAGACATGAGAAACTTACATTTACATCTTTGCTAAGAAAAAGGGCCAGAGATGGGGAGAAATTGAAAATCCAGGAGAGAAGATAAAAGGTGGACATGGAAATGAACTTTAATGAAGTAAAATAGGTACAGATGTTTGTAGGTGGAGGGGTAGGAGTGCATGCCAGATGGCTTCTATTTTCAATTAGGTGGGAGGTGAACTGCTCTGCTGGGAGAGAAGAGAAAGAATAAGGGCCAGGAGAAAGGCTTGCATTTGGAATAGATGGAAAACGAGAATACAAACTGAACCACCAACATAAGGTCATTTCTCATAGACATTTGTCACCATGTGGGCTGCACCTTTATTCACAAAAGCGTGCAGACTCACTTTGATCCCAGTATCTCCAACCCCACATGACGCATGTCTTCTCTGAACCCGCTTTCTGCTCACAATAACTGAAGCCCGAATGGGCTATGTGTAAATGTCTATAACTACTTCTCAAATCACATTTAATCAGCACACTACGTTCTTGAATTTATACAAACATGTTATTTTTTCAGAGACATATTTAAGTATTATGCTTTGTTCAAGGACAAAATAAATGGAGGAGGCTGGAGATGGATTTGCTCACTTACCTTTGTGTGTGCACTCTCCTGAGCACAGAGTATCTTATGAGTCGTAGGAGAGCATGACCTATTTTTAGACAAATGCTTTTGCAAATTTCATATGCAGTGGTAGAAGGATATTTTATATCCTAATTGAACTAAGCCATCTCATTACCTGGCTATACTGACCGATGAGCATTGCCATGGTGATGAGGCAATCAAGTTAGCAGGTCCTACTGTGAGAATTTTCCATTCTGGATGCTTTATCAAGTTCCATCTTGCTCATCTCCAAACACAATCTAATCAGCAGGAATATACAGAAAATTATTTAGTGACATAGAAGCAGATGTCACAAAAGAAAAAAAAAAAAGGTTTTCTTGAACAATTATAATGCCAAAGCTTTATATTGACATAAAGTTTACAAAGAAAATTTCTTTTTAAATTTGATAAAAAATACTTAGGCTGATCAACAACAAATTAAAACTTCAAAATATATGTATCCATTTTAATGTTTTTAAACTTTTATACATATTTAGGTAAAAATCAAAGTTTAAACAATCAAATGTTCTGCTGTCTTCACAATTAGTCTCAAAGATAATTATTACTTGGGTTATGGATTGATTGTGTCCCCCTTCAAATTCATATGTTAAAGTCTTAACCGCCAATATAATGGTATAGTGGAGATGTAACCTTTGGGAGATAAATTTAGATGAAATCATAAGGACAGGGCCTCATGAGGGAATTAGCACCTTTATAAGAAGAGGAAGAGATACCAGGTGCAGTCTCTCACTCTCTCTCCCTCCGTCTCTCCTTCTATCCCTCCTTCTCCCTCAATCACGTGAAGACAGTAAGAAGTCAGTTATCTACAAGCCAGGAGTAGAGCGCTTCCTGAGAACCAAATTAGCAGGCATGTTCATCTTGGACTGCCCAACTTCCAGAAATAAACTCCTATTGTTTAAGCCACCAAATCTATGATATTTTGTTATGGCAGCTCCACTGGCTAATAAATTCTGTTTAAATGGGATCTAAATACATCTTATAGCTTGGTGGAGGTCAGGTATTGAAAGAAAGACAAGTAACTTTCATGCTCAAAAATAAAACCCAAGAGCAAGAGTTCAAAGAGGTTTCAATTATATCTCAAAATGGGAGTATAGAAGTATACTCTTTTTGAGACTATAAAAAAGTTAAAAATTTTATCACTTCTGCATGTTTGCTGTTGTTATGTTCTTAGCCTAAGTGGCAATAAAAATGCTCAAGTAAGAAGGCATTATGAAATTGTGTTTAGGAGCAGAAAGAAGGGGAAGAACCAAGAGAGCTACATTATTTTTGTCATTTGCAGTATGGGAGGAAAACTTCATGGAATAAAATGTTTTTAACAAGATTTAAGGAGAAAATGAAATTTTGGATAAAAGTGGCAGTAGACCAATCATATCAATACATGTCTTTTAAATTTCTTATTAAAATTTCCATGTAGATATGCTAAAATATGAACAACTACATTGTAAGCCCAAAATAATACAAGATAAAATACCAGAATCTTCAATTCATATGCTGTTTCATATGCTACAGAGGTTAGTGTCATAATTGTTTTATTTCACTAGTATGTGCCCAGAACCTAGGCTAGCCCTTGGTATTCATTAGGTGCTCAGTAATCATTTGTTATCATCATTGTTAGCTAGATATTTTTTGAGAATTGATTGAGACGGAGCTTTTGAACCACACACCATATGCTTTTCCCTTAGAAAGATAATATCTTAGATAGCTTCCAAAGAAAGTAGGCAGACACGATTTCCCACCTTAATGTATATTCAGTGACACAGGGGTTACACTGACCAGAGGAATACCTACTACATAAGTGCTATCATCTGAGCAAGTCAGAATAAGAATAATCTTCCTGTCTGTCTGCTTTTTTAAACAACTCTTCTTACAGATATTTGGCTCCACAAATCAGGATTTCACATCACAGTACAAGAGAAGAATGTAGTAAGGTCATATGCTGTTGTGTGGCAAATATAGATAACAAAATTTAACAGCAATTCATCTTGAGTTATTTAGACTTTCATATCCTATACAATACAAAGAGACATAAACAGCATTTGCTTCTTTGGCTAATTCCCAGAATTGAACTGTCAGTACAAAGTAGATTCAATTGGAATTAATTCCAAAACACACAAAAAAACAATACCTACTGATGTGGCAAACCAGAATAAAGTGGAATACTTATCCATATAACCTTCAGAACTATGGGAAAAGGTGCCAGTATCTAAGTGGACAGTGAGCACTAAAGTTAAAGTGACCCTGCCCATCGTTTTTGAATATTAGAAGCCAATATCAGAATTGAAGACTATGATTTAAACAGAAAACTGATCCAAGTAATGATAAATGAGACTTATGAAATGCTACTTTAAACTTGGAAAGATGCTCAAGAAAAACATGATTGGAAATAATTTTTTAAAAGGAAAAGAAGAATATATATATATATATATATATATATATATATACACACGCATATATATATATGTGTTATTTTCTTCTAGCTACTTGTATTATTTCTTCTAGCTACTTTCATCCACTAAATATAAATGAGCTTATTCAGTAGTAATTAAAATTATAACCTTCAATGTAAAATTAAACTTTCCTTAAATATTATTTAAGCAAAAAATAATAATGGTAATTTGTAGTTTTTTTAATAATCTTTTAAATTTGTTTCACTCATTTCAGCAAAACACCTTTAGTAAAATATGGTGCATTTTGAATAAAGTGAAGTGGAGATTTCAGTGAGAAATTGAAGCTGGTAGAAACATTTGTATCACTAATATATTTTACCAGTGATGAGTCTATGGCCCTGTGAAAGTGAAAGTCTATCAGTTGTTTGCAAATCCATGGACTATACAGTCCATGGAATTTTTCAGGCCAGAATACTGGAGTGGGTAGCCTATCCCTTCTCCAGCGAATCTTCCCAACCCAGGGATCAAACTGCGCTTTCCTGTATTTCAGGTGGATTCTTTATAACTGAGCTATCAGGGAAGCCCCCATGGCCCTGCTTCTGCTGCTGCTAAGTCACTTCAGTCATGTCCGACTCTGTGTGACTGCATAGATGGCAGCCCACTAGGCTCCCCCATCCCTGGGATTCTCCAGGCAAGAACACTGGAGTGGGTTGCCATTTCCTTCTCCAATGCATGAAAGTGAAAAGTGAAAGTGAAGTCGCTCAGTCGCGGCCGATTCTTAACGACCCCATGGACTGCAGCCCAGAAGGCTCCTCTGTCCATGGGATTTTCCAGGCAAGAGTACTGGAGAGGGGTGCCATTGCCTTCTCCACCATGGTCCTGAGAAGGACATATTTATCCCCACAGCTCAACTGATTTTCCATTCCCTTTATGACAGTGACTGTGTCATGTTCTTTCCTCTCTCCCTTTCTCTCTTCATTTCCTATCAACAAATGGAAAGCCCATTTACAGTTTAGATTAAGAAATATATAACTCATGTAAAGATGAATACAGCATTAACTAACCAATCAATCAATGGATTTTTTGCTTTGATCTTCTTACTTTTCTATCTGGGCTCCCTTTTTCCCCTTCAACTCATACCTCCTGTATACTTTAAGCTCTTATCAACTAATTCTTTACTTTTTCTTTTCTCTATCTCCCCATAAGTCTCCATAATTTGGGTTTTCTATTAGGCTTGCTAATGTTTTTATTTAGATGACCACGTTAACACATGAAATAATCTTTTCAAAAATTTCTGTAGCAAGAGTCCAATTTACTAGGATGTAAGATACAATTTACTTTTCTTCTTCTACCCTGCAAAATGTCAAAAATATTCTTACAAAAATTGAGAGATATAAAAAGCTGAGGGTTAAAGTAAGTTCCATTTCCTTCTTTTCCTTATTCCTTTCCTCTGAACCCAACAATCTCTTGAGCTGAATAGATCTCATAACACAGACACTAATACTGCAGTAAATAAAAATTTGAAAACATTTCTAGAATTAGTTTTATGAAACATAATATTGAAAGGGCTAAGTTCTTGGGAATCACTGTGGCGACTCAATCTTTCTGATTTAGGAAAGTATATTCCCATCTAATTTCATGATTTAAGGTAACTCTGTGGTAGGAGCCAGTTCAGTTCAGTTCAGTTCAGCCGCTCAGTCATGTCCGACTCTTTGCAACCCCATGGACTGCAGCATGCCAGGCCTCCCTGTCCATCACCAACTCCCAGAGTCTACCCAAACTCATGTCCATTGAGTCAGTGATGCCATCCAACCATCTCATCCTCTGTCCTACCCTTCTTCTGCCCTCAATCTTTCCCATCATCAGGGTCTTTCCAAATGAGTTAGCTCTTTGCATCACATGGCCAAAGTATTGGATTTTTGGCTTCAGCATCAGTCCTTCCAGTGAACAGCCAGGACTGATCTCCTTTAGGATGGATTGGTTGGATCTCCTTGCAGTCCAAGGGACTCTCAAGGGTCTTCTCCAACACCACAGTTCAAAAGCATCAATTCTTCAGTGCTCAGCTTTTCTTATATTCAAACTCTCACATCCATATTGACTACTAGAAAAACCATAGCCTTGACTAGACAGACCTTTGTTGGCAAAGTAATGCCTCTGCTTTTTAATATGCTGTCTAGGTTGGTCATAACTTTCCTTCTAAGGAGTAAGCATCTTAATTTCATGGCTGCAGTCACCATCTGCAGTGATTTTGGAGCCCCCAAAAATAAAGTCAGCCACTGTTTCCATTGTTTTCACATCTATTTGCCATGAAGTGATGGGACCAGATGCCATGATCTTAGTTTTCTGAATGTTGAGCTTTAAGCCAACTTTTTCACTCTTTTCTTTCACTTTCATCAAGAGGCTCTTTAGTTGGTAAGAGCCAACAAACATCTATTAATAATTAGCCCACTTGTCATAAGTGTATTCTGCAGACAACCAACCATGTTAAGTTTATACAGTATGGGTGACTAATAGAGACAGAATATGTGACTTTAAGGGATGTGAGCCCATAAGGGAATTCTCTGTGAGACTGCCTACCACATTATAAAAATGCAAACAAATCTTGCTTATGACCCAATAGAATCTGTGAAACCATATTTCTGACTTGCAGTAAAGTCCCTAATTCTCTAGTTTCCTTTTGTCTTATGCACACACTTCTTCCTTTCTTTATATTAGCAAACTTTCCACTGCATCAGAGAGCTGACCTGTGCCAAGCACAGCTTTTTCAAAGCTGTCTCCCTGCTGATTTGTCTTTCCTGACTAGATTCAGTGGCTTTATAAAATGCTGTCCACATAGTTTTGAACTTGATCGATTTCCTTGAGACATGAACTCACATTAGAAATGCATCCTTCTCAGATGCTGAGACACAGGCTTTCTCTTTCTGGTTCCCTGTGAAGCATGAACTTTAGTGACCCAGCATGGCTAGTGGAGTTTCTGGACAATATACCACTAGCTTTCTTCAAGACACAGTAGAATCCAAATGCTCAAGAATTTGTCCACCAGAACAAATGTAGAAATGTCCCATGCTCCATCCATATACTAGGATGTCACTCATCAATGATGCCTTTTCCATGAAGTCAGAGAGCACAGTTTGTGGTCCCAGATTGAGCCTCTGGTTGTTATAGAACCACTCATGATCATGGCAATTTTCTTCCATTAGCTACAGCCAGATGTTACCCTCAGGATCTCCCGCTGTTGAGACCATCAGCCTTTCAATTAAAAGCTTTAACAGAAATTGGTGATTATTGCCCAGAGTGATTGTTTCATTAAAAACTGTACTATGGTTATATTCAACTTGCAACATTCTTTCTGTATTTGTTGAACAGAATTATTTAAAAGGGAACTTTGATATGTGATACATTCTTAACATTAGTAACTTGGCATTTCTCAAAAAATAATGGAAGGAAAGAAAACTATTCCTCCTGAACATATACTATACATCAAGTACACTGAATGAGTCATATACTTGTTAACACATTAACATCAATGACCTTTGGAAAAATATGATTATGTTTTACAAATGGAAAAACCAATCCTCAATGGGACAAATAGTTGACTCATAACCAAATCACTCTTCATTTTGAATATAGTTTCATTAACTTTCGATCATTTGTAAGGCTCTTCAACACACACTGGAGTCTTTAGATTCCCATTAACTATTTTCATTTCTACCTCAACCCCTACCATGTGGTGGTATATTTTACCTCTTGGGATGTTTAATGGTTTACCCTCCAGTCTAATTCTTACAACACCTTAATCTTTTCAAATCTGGAAACCTTCATATTCATTCCTTAAAAATTCACTGTGTCAGCACCTGGATATGCTCTACCTTTGAATTTCAAATTTAATGTTTCAAGTTTGGCCTCAGCCTCCTACCCTACCCATTTTTCTCTCCTTCAGTCACAAACATGTGCTCATAACTGCAGTGAGCCCTTAAGCACCTCAACTCCTGACTCCGAGTCTCCTCAGATACAAGTTGATCTCACTTTTAATACCATTTCTCCCTGGAACTGCCCTTTCTTGAGCCCTGTCACCTTTCTTATACACATACTTGGCTTGTCCTATACAAACCCCTAAAACTGGTTCTGTGTATTCTACATTCCTATTCTCTACTCCATCTCAGATATACAGATATCCTGGTGAAAAAGACTTAATTAGAAATGTAAGCACTCTTATAAATCCATGGATTTCAAGTCTCTTGAATCTTAAATTAGATTATTTTATTCTTCCTCTAGTAAATTTATCTTCTCCCTTTTCAATACACCCTTTCAACTAGTATGTAAGCCAGTTGTTTCTCCCAGAAGCCCTTTGTTTAAAAAGCCATAAAAATGTCAGAATCCTACAATACTCTTTAGACTCTGCCATCTCTCTTCTTTGCTCTGCATCCAAACTTCTCAACTAGCTATCTATATGCATGTATTCATTTGTATTCTGTATTTTACCCCTACCACTCCAGTAATACAGCTCTTGATAACATCCATCACCCAATGCTGAATCCAGCAGGAATATTCCATCTTCACTTTACTTGACCTGTCTGGAGAAATTTGCAGTACTGTGAACCACGCCTTTTAGTATTCCCTTGGACTTCACTCTACTGAGTTTCTTCCCATTCTTCAAACTTCTCCTTCTCTGCTTCAATTTTTAGGGTCATGCTATTCCTCATAGCCATTAAATATTGGAGTTTCTCAAAACAAGGTCATCTTCTAACTCACCTCTCTCGTAACAAGCTTGTCAATGCCTAAGTTTCAGTTTCCACTTGTGTGTACTTGGCTGATAAATGAAACATCTGTAGAAAAATAGTTCAGTGGAACTTTTTGCAATGTTTGAAATCCTCTATCATCTATGCCATCTAAAATGGTTGTCATATTGCATAAACCTTTCTGTCTCTCCCATTTTTTCCAAGATACACACCTTAACATACATTCAAGATATTGTAGGGTCACATCTCTTAGCACGCTCTCTTGCTCTGGCACCTTATAATAACCTTTTTATTCTGCAACTATCGCAACCAGTTTTCATCCCATTTCAAGCTATGAACACTCCCTTGCAGAGGTCTTTCTTGAATCTTTGCCTTTTGTAGTTGTTTCGCACACCATTTTCAGTGCTAGTAAAATTAATGGAATACAACAGGCATTCACTAAACATGTGCTGAATGAATAAATGAATAAAACTTTCTCTAAGTTCTAGACTTTGTAGTTATTTCCAACTTATTCCCAGATATCCCAAATTGTATGTTCTAAAAGCATCTGAAAATGATTTTAATGCGTCTCTCCATTCCTGTTGTTATACACACACATACACACACATCTATTACATGGTCTAAGCATCATGGACCTTGTCATTCAAAATCAACCTCTGGAAGTTATCTTTAAACTTCTTTTATTTTCTCTTTAGCTCTCTACAGAGAAAATCATAAGACATTATTGTGAATTATTAAATAAAGAAGTGGAGAAACATACCTTATACAGATTTAGGAGACCCAATGCTATAAATAATCCTACATAATTTTCTTAAAATTGATCTATAGATTTAATACAATTTACCCTTTTCCCCAGTAATAGTATTTAAATGTTGTTTGGAGTTGTATTGAACATATAGCTTAATTGGAAGGAGATTATACAGTACTATTTACAATATTAGGTCTTCTGAACCATATACAGAGTACATGTTGTTGGGAGAGAATTTTGACAAGCTGACACCCAAATTAACATTGAAATCAAAGTCAAAAAAAGATTCAGAAAAAAATCTTGAAGAAGAAAAAGCTTAGAGGAATTAAAACAGTAGATACTAAGATACAAAGTTCTAGAAGTTAAGACAATGTAGTATTGACTCAAAGACTGGCACATCATTCAGTGGAAGAGAAAAATAGTCCAGAACTACACCTATATATGCATAGACCACTCCACTCCCTTAATTTGTGACAAAGATGCCATTGCAGAACAGTGGGAAACCATGGTCTTACCAACATATCATGCTGGTCAAGTGGCCATGCATATTAAAAACCTGCAACCCCATACACACAAATCAAATCATGGAGAATTATATATCTAAATATAGAAACTGATAAAATTTCTGGAGAAAGTTTAAAAGATGAGTTTCATAACTTTGAAGATAAGGAAATCTATTATAAAGAAAACAGAAAAAGCACTAACCTTATTGATAATGATTCATATATTGGTCTACATTAAAATTCTGCTTATTAACATGCATGCCACTAAGAAAGTAGAGAATCAGCCCACAAAATAGGAGAGGATATTTATAATAGTGTTACTATGCAAGCGTATATGAAAGAAATAAGAAAAAAGAAAGGCGCCCAATAGAAAATGGGTTAAAATTTTTAAACAAGCATGTTTGCAAAGATGAGATTCAACAGGCAAATAAACATAAAAAGAAATCATCTTCAAGGAAATGCAAATTTAAAACAGTAAAATACTGCTACCTTTACCCCAAAACAGAATGGCTAAAATGGAAAAGACTGATGATACCAAGTAAGTGCTGGTGACCACGTGAGGCAACCCGACTCTTACACAGTGCTGAAGAGTCGAAGTATATTTGATAAAATTTCAGAAAGCTCTTACTGTCCATAATAAAGCATGTGCATATTCTATGACCCAACAATTCCTTTCATTGCCATATATTTTACAAAACTGCATATATACTTATAACCAGAAGACATGGACAAGAATAGTCATATCAGCATTTTTATAAGAGCCCCAGACTGAAAACTCTCAGCAGTACAACAGATAAATATGTTGTGGGGTATTCATACAACTGTAGAAACTATGAGCTGAAACTCCCTATAACAGTGCATAACAAAATGCTTGTATTTGTCAACCATCATTTTGAGCCAGAGAAGTTGAGACACAAAATAGTACGTGTTGTATCATTATATTATTATAAGCACAAAACGAGACAAATCTAATGCACTATTTCAGAAGTTGAGTTTATGGATAATGACTGAGTGAGAGCATGAAAATGCTGGCGGGGATCTGGAATCTTCTAATTCTTGGTCCCCATGCCAGTCACTTGAGACTGAGTTTACTTTGTGAAATACAGTAAGCTATATATATATTTTTGATTTGTGTACTTATATATATATATATATATATATATATATATATATATATATAATTTTAAAAGTTTTTTAAAATAAAAATTCAATCCTATTTCTTTCAATTTCATCATGTAAGTATCAGTTGAATCTAAACTTTTTGATCTGTCATTGCTGTAGTTAGTCTCTCATCTACAAAATGGCAGAAGCTTGCCAACTGGTCTTGTTCTATCCAAAGTATCCTCATGTAATCTTCTTTGAAAACTCTGTAAATGACAAATATAACCAACCTGGTGGCCTATTTAAACCCTTGAATGTTGGCCTAGTAGTCAAGCTCCTTATTGGCATATTTTTCATTATTTCTATTTTATTCTATGTTCAGGGCTCACTTTCCTATTTGTATTCTCAGTGTATACTACAAGTTGACATATATTATTTTATAATGTTCAACAGATAATAATTACCAGTCTGGCATCTGAAAGCAAGTATGCATGACTTCATAACCAATGCTCTTTCATAACATGAAAATACCCACTACTGTATGTGTGGGGAACAACTTGCTTATTATAGAATCAGTGTTCTTTAGTTTAATAATGTCTAGTTTGAAATAGTTGAATTTTTAAAAAAGAAAGCAAACAAAGAATAAAAGCTATTACAATTCATTTCTATGCTTTTCCCCAACTGTGATCCCATCTCATAGGATACTTAAAACAGCAAAAACTTTGACATTGTCATTTATCCTGAGGGAAATGACAAACCACTGAAAAAACTTAATCAGAGCAGGAGAAAAAATAATCATATTCCACTTTTCAAAAATTAAAGTGAGAGTAATGGTGAGGTAAATTAGAAAGGGCAAGACTGAAAGTAAAACAAGTAGAATTTATTCAGTTAACACTGATAAAAGCCACTAACAGCTTCAATTATAAAGCCACTCGAGAGGGCTTCAAGACAAATTAATTTATAAATAAATGATAAAACATTTTAAAGATCATGAAATTTCCATTCACAGAGATGATGAGAAAACTAAGAAATACAAAGGTTTAATAACTCCCAAAAAATGTGGGTTTAACCAGATGATATTTTAAGGTATATCATTCATGCATAAGATTTTTAAAAGTTCTCTGGGATCTAATAATCAGGAATCTATTACCTCCACAAATACTGTTTGAAAATATTATCCCTAGATGTTTTACAACTTACTGGTAACTTAAAATATTCATAGGTTAAGGAGTATAAAAGATAGTATAAAATAAATTGTATAGAATTAGAACATGGAAAATATCAGTATTTCTAATATATAAATATAATATGGTGATTACAGTTGATACAATACACAGTATATTAATTATTTCTTATTAACAAATGATAATCCAGGTTTAAAATCCTATTTCATTAAAAATTGGGGGCAAGGGTAAGAAAGAAATAACATGTTCTCCTACTATGTGGTTTGGAGAAGGAAATGGCAACCCAGAACAATATTCTTGCCTGGAGTATCCCATGGACAGAGGGTCCTGACAAGCCCAATCCATGGGGTCGTGAGAGTTGGACACAACTTGGTGACTAAATCACCACCAGCACCACTATGTGGTAATTACATCATACTATCATAGATAGATATTATTCCATCAAGCTACTGTTCTTTCTCAAGGTAATAAGGAAATTTCAAACTTGTTTATTTTTGAGGGGAAGGTAACGATACTTAGTATAATTAGTATGCATAAGATTCAAGTCCCTGAAGAAAAAAGCATAAAGAACTTGTTTGAAACAGAACGATCTAGGAAAGAGGAGTAATAAAGCCTAAAAGTAGAAAGCATAAAATAAGAGGGCAAAAGTATAACAAAAAATACCAGTTATTGCAGTTATTGTAAAAGAATGAAATTCCTCTCATATTGGTAAAACAACCTCAACCAATTATATGGTGTGAATAACAGACACAATAAAAGGGAATGAAGCAGAAAAAGTAAACATAAAAACGATGGACAATTATATACCAGGCAATTACATGTGAAAAGAAAGCAGCCTTGGAAACATCAGTATTATAGACATCCATCAAGGCAAAAACATCAAATGGGAAATGAGTATTCCTTATATGAATAACAAATGAATGAATGAATGTATATACATAGCAATTACGAGCAATTATGTTTCACATAATTTGACATTAAAATATTTAAAGCCAAAATGAAGAGATACAAGGTAGAGTTGATAAAATTAAAGCCACTTTGAGGACCTGAATATAACTCAATTTTTAACAAAGAAAATAGAAAACAATTGATAGAGCTAGATGACCTGAATAAGATAATATAATGAAAACTAACACCTATAGTATTTACTATGTGTCAGGCACTGCTATATTTATCATATGTATTATATATTTATTGACTCATTTACTGCTCATAGCAACCCTCTAGAAAGATGCTATTATAATTTCATTTACAGATGAGGAAATTAATACAAGCAAGATTAAGTAGTTGGACTAATGTTACACAGTTTGAGATTGGTTGAGCCAAATATTGAGCAGAGGCAACCTGTCTCCAGAGATTCAGCTCTTAAGTGCTTTGTTGTAGTCTCTTAATTCATAATTCGGACTGAAGAGGTATAAATATATCTTGCACCTCGATACAGACTGTACACATCCTTTTAAATGTCTATAATACATTCACATACATAATCAATAAATGTCAAAACAGAGAAAATAGGCAAACAATTCTTTTGCCTCAAAGTAATAAACATAAAACTAAGATCATGACACCTGGTCCCATCATTTCTTGGCAAATAGATGGAGAAACAATGGAAACAGTGAGAGACTTTATTTTGGGGGGCTCCAAAATCACTGCAGATGGTGACTGCAGCCATGAAATTAAAAGATGCTTGCTCCTTGGAAGAAAAACTATGACCAACCTAGACAGCATACTAAAAAGCAGAGACATTCCTTTGTCAACAAAGGTCCATCTAGGCAAGGCTATGGTTTTTCCAGTAGTCATATACAGATGTGAGTGTTAGACAAAATGTAAAGAAAGCTGAGTGCCCAAGAATTGATGCTTTTGAACTGTGGTGTTGGAGAAGACTCTAGAGTGTCCCTTGGACTGCAAGGAGATCCAACCAGTCAATCCTAAAGGAAATCAGTCCTGAAAATTCATTGGAAGGACTGATGCTGAAGCTGAAATTCCAATACTTTGGCCACCTGATACAAAGAACCAACTCATTTGAAAAGACCCTGATGCTGGGAAAGATTGAAGGCAAGAGGAGAAGGGGATGACAGAGGATGAAATGGTTGGATGGCATCACCGACTTTATGGACATGAGTTTGAGAAGGCTCCAGGAGTTGGTGATGGACAGGGAAACCTTGAGTGCTGCAGTCCATGGGGTCACAAGGAGTCGGACACGACTGAGTGACTGAACTGAACCGAATAAACATAAAATATAACATAACTAAGAATATAAAATAAAATAAAAATATGTTTTAATAAATATGTTAGGAGGCAGGCAAAAATAAAATTAAAACTGGCATTTTACAATAAGAAACCAATAAAACTTAAAGATCAGTCAAAAGTGTACACAGAGAAAAATGAATAAATGTGTAAATATCATTGTATAAGAGAGAATGTGAATGAAGGAAAGGAAGGAAGGAAGAAAGAAAAAAGGAAAGAAGACTACTCATGTCAGTGTAGGAAAAGAAAAAAATTGGATAAAGCCTAAAGAAATGAGTATTTAATATTTTGGTAAATAGTCACCATGTAACAGCAAGAATATAAGAAGAATGTATGTAAGTCTGCAAATGCATGATTCTTATTATGTATCTATAAGCAAATAATATAGTTTTTTAAGTAGGAAAGAAATTCAGTAAATTAACTGTGGTAATACTCTTAGTGAAATTATTAGTAATCACAATTTTTATGCTCTAAAATATATTTTAAATGTTTTATGACTAATAATCTGTCTCATATCATTTGTATGTAAAATAAGCACTACTTATATAGCACTGGGATGAGCACTGAGAGATGTAATGATGAACAAGAACAACAAAAGCTATAATCCAAAGAAAATCTCAAAGAGAAAACCAATAAACTTAAAAAAAAAAAGTGTACACACAACAGGATGGATCACCTTGGAAAACACTGTTAGGCAAAAGAAACAGAAATTAATTCACAATTCTGTTTATCCAAAAACATACTAAAATGATTTGCAGTCTTAAGAATCAAAATGTGGTTTCCTGAAAGAATAGAGTGGTAGGAAAGAAAATCAGTAGGAAAGAGATATAGGAAAACATTCTGGGTTGATGAAAATGCCTTATACCTGTTTGGAAGGGGACTACCAGGCAGTATACAATTTTTGGCAGAACATCTAAATCTGTTTTCTCAATCCTTGAATCTGAATTGGTCTTGTTATTTGCTTTAGTCAAAAAAATGAGGCAGAGGAACTTCCCTGGTTGTCCAGTGGTTAAGAATCTGCCTGTTGAGGCAGGGGACACAAGGTTTATCCCTGGCCCAGGAAGATTCCACATGCCACGGGGCAACAAAGCCTGTAGGTCACAACTACTGAGCCCATACACAGCAACTACTGAAGCCCAAGTGCTCTAGAGCCCTACTGCCACAATGAAAGGAGCCAGCACGAGGAGAAGCCCACACACTCACAACTAGAGAAAGTCCAGTGCAGCCATAAGTAAATGAATGAATGATGCAGAAAGGACACCATGCCACTTCTGAGCCTAGACTTCCAGACACATTATCCTACTCAACAAATTGAATCCAGGACTACTATCTCATTTACTCTAAGGATGAACAACTTTTCACACCAGGAGTGAATGGACAAAGCCAGGCCAAAGGGCTTATCAAGGTCTCTTGATCTCAGAACACAACACAATGTTCTCTTAGTCTTCACATCTGGAAGGGATGAACTCTGAAGTAAGCCATTTAAGTGTATTATTCTCAGCTGCCCAGTTTAATCATAGATGAGAAAGATCAGGCCTTTCAGGTCTATCATACAATCTCACACTGGAATAGCCTCATTCATCAAAGTTACAGCTTTCAGGTATGATGATATCAAAGAGGATTTGTGGGCCCCTTGGCAGAGCCATGAGCACATTTTGTTGAAGGGATCTGCCAACAGGTGTCAGATGTGTACAGTGTGTAGCTCTAGCATTCACTCTTGTTCTTGCCTGGGCCTCAATAGATGTATAATTCTCCAACTTGATGTGATAGAGACACTATCCATCTGGAATCAAGCAGACTTGGGTTTAACTCTGGCTCTGAGGAAAACTGCAACTTTACTCAAGTGTATTAACCTCTTGGAACTTCGGTTTTCTCATTTCTACAGTGTTGGAAAATTCTTTATAGGATTACTTTAAATAGTTAATTCCAGTCAATGAATTAACTTAAGTAATAAAAGTCATCAATGTATAAGACTGATGTCTGACACATATTACACCCTCAGTAATGTCAGTGATCTTCCACCTAGAAGGCAAAGATCATGCCTCTTCCATCATTGTTCTCACTGACTGACCAAATGTGTATGTTTGTGTTAGTCACTCACTCATGTCCAACTCTGTGACCCCATGAACTGTAGCCTGCCAGGTCCTCTGTCCATAGAATTTTCCAGGCAAGAATGCTGGAGTGGGTTGCCATTCCCTTCTCCAGGGGAACTTCCCGACCCAGGATTGAACCCAGGTCTCTTGCATTCCAGGAGACTCTTTACCTTCTCAGCCACCAGGGATAGAATAGAAGGTATTCAATAAATAATAGAAAGAAACTGCTGTCTCTGTTTCCAATATTGATACACTCATTTGAACTTGGGAGGTTTTTAACTTTCATCTTCATGAATCTCTTACTAATTATAAAATAAGTCAGATGGAGTTTCACCTTAAACTCTAATTGGACAAACCACTGAACCCCCATCATGCTAGACATGTCCAGGATATTTGTTCTCATTGAACAGTAAAATTGTCAGCCTCTGAGAACACTATAAATGTTTTGTTATAAAGGGAAAATCATCTTATAGTTTTCTGGGCAGATAAGAAATATCAGCAAGAGGTGGTTTACAAAAATAAAGGGAAGACATTTTTTTCCAAATATATTACCTTGTATAAAATAAAAAACTAATGAGAACCTATGGTAAAGCATGCGGAACTCTACTCAGTGATCTCTGGTGACCTAAATAGGAAGGAAATATAAAAAAGAGGGTGTGTGTGTATATATATATAAAACTGATTCACTTTGCTGCATAGCAGAAACTAGCACAACATTATAAAGCATATAATATATATAAATTTATATGAATATATATATTATATATATAATATAAAGCATTATAAACCATATAAAGTATAAAACATTATACTCCAATAAAAAATAGAAAGAAAACTTAAATATGCTTTGAAAAACAGACTAGGATTCATCCTGTCATAGAGTCTCCCACTGTGATAGTCTCATTTATCAAAATTATTGATTTAGATATGAAAATATCCAAGAGAATTTGCAGGCTCCTCATAAGAAGCCCTGGTGGCTCAGACGGTAAAGAATCTGCCTGCAATGCAGGAGACCCGTGTTCAATCCCTGGGTCAGGAAGATCCCCTGGAGAAAGGAATGGCTACCCACTCCAGTATTCTTGCTTGGAGAATTCCATGGACAGTGGAGCCTGGTTTGCTACAGTCCATGGGATCACAAACAGTTGGACACAACTGAGCGACTAACATATATAAGAAGCCAGTTGTGTGTTACTTAGTCATATGTATATTATGGTAGAAGAATATGTCAATCCAGCATGCAGAACAGAAAGAGGCAGAAGAGCTGCTAGGCTAGCATTTTTCAAAGACCTGGGCCCCTGAGACCAGGAATCTTTCCATACCTCCCACCTAACATCCTCTCCCTACTAGTAGTAGCCTGGAGTATAGCTGATAACCATGGGGATGAGGAAGGATGATGTTAACTACACAAAATAGGCTAGATTTAAGATTCATGGACTCATCTTTCTCCCATAATTTTGGTGGTCACAATGAGTAAATCAATTTATCTGATCTGAAACAAATCAATTTACTTTTCTGAGTCTCAATTTCCTCAAACATAAAGGAAGGGAGGAAACTAAATGAACTATTTAGCAATGGATCAATTCTAAAGCCTTTTATGATTCATTTTCATTTTTTTTCACAGCTCCACATTCTTCATATGGAACCAACTCTTTATCTACGAAAGCAGACACAGCTTCCAGCCACAGACAAATAGTTGCAGGCGGGCATAGAAAGGCAATTCTAAGATCATTTCTTCTTGGCATCAGCAAGCCAATCCCATCAAGAAATTCCAGCTGCCACATTTTTCAGAACCCAGCTATCTTCCCTTCAGTAACTTCAGTGTCCATTCTAAACTTCTGGGCTTTGTCTACGCTTTTGTTTTCCCTTAGGTTGGTCACTACTCTTTTTGCCTCTGGCTGTTTACTCCAGGTTGCACTTAAAAACTATTTTGAAAGCTCTGAGCCCACTATTCAGGAACAGCTGTTAATGAAAACAATCTGAGTTGACGTTGCTCCTGTTCCGCAGCAGTGATTTAGCTCAAACTAACTTCTCACCCCACAATTATGGGCTTGTCGCAGTCATCCTGTGAGGCCTGTGTCTGGCAGGGGAAGGGACGTGGGCAGAACAAGGAGAGGATGTGGAACAAGCCAGCAGCCCCTGGATGACAGGTCTCCCCAGGAGAGCCTTCCCCAGCTGGAGCCAGTCAAGCCAAGCCTTTCTGCTGACAGACACGCCTGCTTCCAACCATGTGTCTCTCGACATGTTGTTTGAAATAACCTGCAACGTAACTCTGTGGTCTCATTTCTCTGAGGCTCTCCGTGGAAGCTGGCTTTCTTGGCGACTGTAAAATTGATGCCATTCACCTGTTTAAAGGCTCTCACAGACTCCCTATCACCTAAAGAGTAATATGTAAACTTTTATAACAACAGGCTTGTTATATTACAACATATTACAGGCTTGTTGAAAAATTAAATAATTAAAATTAAATAGTATATTAATATGCCATAGTGAGTGGGAATACACAAGAATTACTAGCTTCTTTCACCTTCTTCCTACCTGATCCAATCCTTACCTATTTTATAGACTTATCTTCTACTGTTCTCATCCCTCATGTTAGTTATCCAAACTACTTGAAGCCTCCATTTCTCAAACTCGGTATCTTTGCACAAACAATGACTCGATCTTGAAACTGACACTGTTCTTTCCTTGTTGGGACAGAATTCATTCTTCAGCACTTTAATGACACCGTCCCTGTCTCTCAAAAACCGATACCCGCCCCACCCCTTCCAGGCCACCACTGGTCCTGATGCAGTCCCCCTACTATGGGGCCAAAATTTTGTCATTAATGATAATGATGATAATAACCATTGTTCCCTAAATGCCTATTATTTATCAGAAACTGAACTGCTTGTTCACTTTACAAACATTATCTTTACTCTTCAAAATCATCCTACAATTGTTGATATTTAGCTTCCATTTCAGATGAGGTAAATGAAATTAAAAGGGGATTGTGTTGCCATAATATACAGCCTATTTTCTTATTTGTCTTGTCTAGACTGTGCTTAAATAATTGTGTAAGACAGCGGGCCCTCAATAAATGACTCCTCGATAAAGTTGTGAAGGATGCCAAAAACTCTCCTCCTTGGTCCATGATTCTTTTCTTACCCACATCATGGGTTTTTCTTTTCCTTTAAAGACATGTTTCTTTCTAGCAGAGTTTCAGTAATATCAAAGAATTACAGAGGACCTTGATAGATCATTCAAGAAAAACATTTATTTTGTGTATCTATTTACATTCACATGCATTACCTTCTCTATAGACAAATAAATCATAGGCAATATAACACTGTGTTCTTTGTGACCCTGACACAACCTCGTTTCTCTCTGTTAGAATCTTCAATGCATGGAGTAACTGATCTAGGTAATGGGTCTGCCTCTGCCACCAGAAACTTTCAGTTATTTGTATTCTCCTAAGCACCCAACTAGCACTATGGCTGGTATAAAGTAAACATGCAATAAATGCATATGAACTTTAAACAGATTACAATAAGCAGCTTTAGGAGTTATCATGTGGATTAGTCAGCTCAGGATGCTTGAACAACAGATGTTTATCTCTCATAGCTCTAGAAGCTGGAAGTCAAAGATCAAGGTGCCAGCAGATTCTGTTCCTGGTGAGAACCTTCTTTCTGGTTTGCATATGACTGCCTCCTCTTTGTTCTCAGAGGGCAAAGGGAGAGAGACAGAGACTGCTCTGGTCTTTCTTCCTCTTTTAAGGACACTAATCCTACCATGGGAGCCTCCCCATCACAACCTAATTTAAGTCTAATTAACTCCCAAAGGTCCAACTTCCACATACCATCACACTGGGGAACAGAGCTTCATATATTAATTGGACACAATCACTCAAACTATAACACCACTGTGATGCCTCTGCTATGATCCCTCTGACCAAAAACAAAGCAAAGATGGTAGGGAAGGTACTCCTCCCTTAGAAACAGACCATTACACAGTAATGGATGAGAAAAACTAGTTTTGTATTATAAGATTCCACTTGTATCTGACATTCTCTTCCATCAGAGAGGCTAATATGCCCCTTGAAGAACCAGTGCTTTAAGCTGACCTCCCAAGGGAAGGAATAATCTTTGTGGTCAGAGACAACACTCTGGACAGGGGCAGAAAGGGACATCAAATGAGTAGATAATTTGCCCATCCAAAACCAGCTTGGGGCTTCCCCCTGGTGACTCAGAGGGTAAAGAATCCACCTGCAATGTAGGAGACTGGGTTCAGTCCCTGGCTTGGGAAGATCCCCTGGAGGAGGGCATGGCAATCCACTCAAGTATTCTTGCCTGGAGAATCCCCATGGACAGAGGAACCTGGTAGGTTACAGTCCATGGGGTCGCAAAGAGTCGGACATGACTGAGTGACTAAGCGTGGACCACAAACCAGCTTTGCCTGTTGTCCCTTCTTTGTTTTATTTCAAGAGGCTTGATTCTATTTTCATCTAGCATAGAATCTGGCCTTTAGGGTTTGCCACTTATCCTGAAAGGGAAGGTTCTCACTGTCTATTTGCCTTGTAATAGATACACAATTGATTCACAAAATCTTCATGCTGCTTAACATGACAGATGAATCTTTTGCTTCCAAAATTACAGGGATCTTTGGGTCAGGCAACCTAGGTAAACACAGACAGTCTCCTCCAGAAACACAGAAATGCAGACAAGCAGTGCCTGGCTTTGGGAGCTGTCTGCATAGGAGTGGTCAGTGCCATCATCCTCTTACAACCCTCAAGGGACTGGGGAATTAGTGTGCCCAAGCCAGCATATGGTGCATATCTTATTAACCTAATCACAGGACTCCAGCAAGCTGCTTTCAAGATAATTTGGGCCCCTGTGAAAAGTCATCCCTCTTCCCATCCCCTGCTCAGCCCTGGAAGGGATGATGCATGCACATCTCCTCTGCCCAATGGACTCCAAAGAAATCTTGCCAGTGTTTATAATATCTGCAAAATCCCTCTGTAAATAACACCCAGGCCACACAGCAGGTTGAAACCAAGAAGCTCAGTTCTGCCTGACAGCTTTCCCCCAAGTTGTTATTTTTGCAGTCGGAAGGGAAGAAAGATCCCTGAACAAAAGATTCACAGCAGTCTTAACGTAGACTTTTTATGGTCGTTTTATGGAAAGTTGGGTTTTTTTTTCTTTTTTTTTAAAATTTTTCTTTTTTTTTTAAATACATTTTGAAGGATAAAGTGAACACAGCTTCTCTACCTGGAAACCTATGCTGTCAGTGACAAATGAAAAAAAAAGAAAAAGAAGGAGAAGAATGAGAAAAGTAGGCCTAGTTTACAAAACACACATGCAACTTGGTCTCTACTCAGGCAAGGACCACCCTTCCCAATCTCAATCCCTGTCTCTCCAACCCTCCCAACCATGAATACTAACTTTTAGGGGACACTCTTTAGCTAACAGTGTCCTGGGAAACATCTAGTCTGGAAAATCAGAATTGTATCTTTAAGATGAAAAGAGAGGTTTCCTTCAAACTTCAGAAGTATTTGTGACTGATTCCTAAATAAAAAGGAAGATCTAAAAAGAATATTTTAATGCTCATAGGTAGAGGAGAAAAGGGAACACAGGGGAATAAAATAATATTTATTATATAACTACTTGTGAAAGTAAACAAAGATCACCCAAAAGAAAAGAATTTGTTCATAGCTCGTTAAAGCATAGGAGTCAGCTACCATCACTTGTGTTTGGTAAAGAGTCAAAAGATGGCAGAGGAGGGGCTTCCCTGATGATCTGGTGGCTAGATCCCATGCTCTCAATGCAGCAGGCCCCAGGCTGGATGTTTGGTCAGAGAATTAGATGCCACATGCCACAGCTAAGAGTTTGCGTGCTGCAACTGAAAATCATGCATGCCACAATGAAGATTGAAGATCCCACATGCTGCAACTAAGACCCAGCACAGCCAAAGAAATAAATAAATATTCTTTAAAAAAAAAAAAGCAGGCATAGAAAAGTGGGACAAAAGGAAGTTTACTGGAAGTTGTTGGTGTAGAAGCTGGAGGTGGCTAACGAAGTGGATGCATCCTCTGTGTTTGATTTGGGAAGCGTATTTGACTTTCCCTGGTTGCTCCTGAGTTGGAAGCAGAGGCAAAAAATAGGAAAGATGTTATTTACTGAGCAAGGTCTGACCCTTGTGGATTGACTGCTGCAGAAGCTATGGTTTGACACCCTGGAATGCTAACTGAAGAGGTTGAGCCAAGGCTCTACTGTTTGACATTTTTTTCCACTTGTTCTGTCATGTCCTAACTGTCATATGAAAGTAAAATCGCTCAGTCATGTCCAACTCTTTGTGACGCCATGGACTATACAATGGGGAATTCTAAGTCCATGGAATTCTCCAGGCCAGAATACTGGAGTGGGTAGCCTTTCCCTTCTCCAGGGGATCTTCCCAACCCAGGGATCGACTGCCAGGAATGCCTGCCGCATTGCGGGCAGATTCTTTTTACCAGCTGAACCACAAGGGAAGCCCAAGGATACTGGAGTGGGTAGCCTATCCCTTCTCCAGGGGATCTTCTTGACCCAAGAATTGAATCGGGGTCTCCTGCATTGCAGGCAGATTCTTTACCAACTGAGCTATCAGGGAAAATATTCTCTATTTATACATATACTCTCTCATACCAAGTAACAGGTACCATCATTTCATTTAATCTTCATAACAATACTATAAAAAGGACATTGTTTCACTGTCTTTCAAAAGAACAAACTGAGGCAAATTATTCAAGGTTCCAGGGGTTGTTACTGGCAGGACCAGGTCTTAGGTGTTAAGAAGTCTAACTCAGAAATCCTTCTACAGTTGTAAAGTGGTATCGCATTGTGATTGTGGTTTGCATTTCCCCAATGATTAATGATAATGAACATTTCTTGATGTACTTATTAGCCATTTTTATATCTGACTTGGAGAAATACCTTCCTTTCCAGGTGTTTGACAATTTTCAGTTGGGTTATTTGTCTTTCTGTTAGTGAACTGTAAAACTTTCTATTAGTCCTTTATTTATTCTAGATACAAATCCACTATTAGCACATGATTGAAGATAATTTCTCCCATTCTGAGGCTTCATTTTTCACTTCTTTAATAATGTCATTTGAAGCACAAAATTTTTAACATTGATAAAGTGCAACTTAACTATTTTTGATGCTCATGGTTTTGATGTTATATCTAAGAATATTTGCCAAATTTGAAAGCAAGAATGTTTATCCTTATATTTTCTTCTAACAGTTCTATAGTTTAAGCTCTCATACTTAGCTTTTATTCTGTTTTGAGTTGATTTGTATATACCATGTGAGTTAAAGTCCAACTTCATTCTTTTCTATGTAGTTATCCAATTGTCCTATTCTGTTTGCTGAAAAGATAACATCAATAGCCTTTTCTCATTAATAGTCTTAGCACCCTTGTTTAAGATCAGACTACCATAGATTTATGAGTTTATTTATAGATTTTCAACCCTATTCCTTGGATCTTTGTTATTCTTTTGATCTTTATGTCTGTCTTCATGCCAGTCCCAAATTATCTTGATTATTGTTGCTTTGTAGAAAGTTTTGAAAGTTTGAAAGTCCTCCCACTTTGTTCTTTTCTGAGAAGATTTTGGCTATACTTGGTCCCTTGCAAATCTATTAAATACAAGAATTTTATTTTTTTTTTAATACAAGAATTTTAAACTCAGCTTTTAAATTTCTACAAAGTCACCGGAGATTCTGGTAGAGACTGTATTGAATCATACATTGATCAGGGGGATATTGCCATACTAACAATATTAGGTCTTCCCATCCATGAACATAAATGTTTTCCATTTTTTAGGCCTTTTTAAATTTATTTCAACAGAGTTTTGTAGTACTCAGAGTATAAGTTTTACACATTCCTTGTTAAATTTACTCCTAAGTATCTTATTCATTTTGATGATATTGTGAATATAATTGCTTTCTTAATAACTGATTTTGTGTATTAATCTTATATCCTGCAACCTTGCTGAACTCATTTTCTAATTCTAGAAAATTTTCAGTGGCTTCCTTGGGATTTTCTACATAAAAGATCAAGTGTTTTAGGTTTCTCAATTCTTTCTTTACTGCATAATTTTTCATTAAGTGAATATTTTCTAATAAAGTATTTTTATTTAATTAATGGTTAATTTATAATTATAATTTAATTAATTTACACTATAATTTTTGATATCTATTTTAGTGGTTGCTCTAGGATTTACCATATGCATTTTGTCAAACTCAGCTTCAGATTTATACAAGCTCAATTCAAGGGATACAAAGAAATGCTACTTCAAATGGCTCCATTCACTTTGCCACCTTTTGTGGTATTATTTTTATACACATTATATCTATTAATATTACCAGTTTGCCTGGGCTGCCATAACAAATTACCACAGATTGAGTGGCTTAAGCAACAGAAATCTGCTCATAGCTCTGGAAGTTAGAAGTCTGAGATGAAAAGAGTTTGATTTGGTTTCTCCTAAGGCGTCTCTCCTTGGCTTACAGATGGCTACCTTCTCACCGTGTCCTCACATGGTCTTCCCTCTATGCAGACACATCCCCAGTGTCTCATTTTGTGTCCAACTTTCCTCTTCTAGTAAGGATATCAGTCAGGTTAATTTGGAACCCACTCTAATGGTCTCATTTTAACTCAGTCACCTCTTGAAAGGCCTTATCCCCAAACATATAGTTATGTTCCGAGGTAACAGGGGACAGGGTTTTAACATATGAATTTGGAGGGGACGCAATTCATTTCATAACAGCCATGTAAACCATGTCCCAGTTTGTATTGCCCATCAAGCCCCACTTCAACCAGTCTATACTCCAAATTGTAGTTAAAATGATCTTTTAAAAAATGGAAATTTGATAAAACAATGTACATGCATAAAACCACTACACATATTCTATTTACTTTTGGACCAAAATATGACCATCACGACCTCCATGCTTGCCAGTATAGTATAGTTTAGAAGAGCCAACTCTGAAGCCTACTAGGTTAAAGCCTGAGCCTCCCTATTTATCTGTCCTTAATTTCATAAATTAGCTATTTCATTTCTCTTAATCTCAGCTTCTTCATGCATAAAAAAATAGTTTCTACTATAGGTTGTAATAGTTGTGAAACTCCTTTGGTAGGGATGAAATGAGACAGTCCATGGAAAGCGCTTTCTAGTTGTTGTTGTTCAGTCGCCTAGTCATCTCCGACTCTCAAGCCCCATGGCCTGCGGCATACCTGGTCTCCATGTAAAGTACTTAGCACAGAGTAAAAGTTTAAAAATGGTCATTTATTAGTGTTTAGCTCTATACTGACTTTTCTTATTTTGTACTTCCCTCTTCCCTATTTCTACAGTCCCACCACACCCATCTTGTTTTAATCCTTAAAAGGTCATGTCAGAACGCATCCTCTTTGACAATTCCAGCATATTATATAAATGGAATCTTATGGTATGCAACATTTTGAGACTGGATTCTTCTATTTACTATAATACATTGAAGATTCAGTCAGGTTGTCCTACATATCAGTAGTTTCTTCATTTGTGCCATAGGGCAATATTTTCATTGTAGGTTGTACTACAATTTGTTTGCCCATTTATTCACCGAAGGTCATTTGGGTCATTTCATTGTTTGGTGATTATGTGTAATGCTACTAAAAACATCTAAAAACATTTATATACAGGTTTTTGTGTGAACATAAGTTTTCATTTCTCTAGTATAATTATTTAGAAGTAGAATTGCAGGCCCATATGATAGGTGTAGGTTTAACTCTATAAGAAACTATCAAACATTTCCTGAGTGTAACAATGTACCATTTTTTATACCAACCAGCAAGGTGTAAAAGATTCCCTATGAATCTGTATTGTAACCAGAACTCGTGTCTTAACTTGAATTTCTTTAATAATTTTGAACACTTATAATATGCTCATTTGCCACTCAAAGACCCCTTGTGGTGAAGTGTCTCTTCAAATATTTTGCCCACTTTAAAAACTAAGTGATTTTAAATTTTATTTTATTTATTTAAGTTATTTTAAAATTTAATTTAAAAATTAAGCTATTTTCTCAGTCATGTCCGACTCTTTGCAACCTCACAGGCCACACAGTTCATGGAATTCTCCAGGCCAGAATACTAGAGTGGTAGCCTTTCCCTTCTCCAGGGGATCTTCCCAACCCAGGGATCGAGCCCAGGTCTCCCACATTGCAGGTGGATTCTTTACCAGTTAAACCACAAGGGAAGTCCAATAATTTTGAACACCTATAATATGCTCATTTGCCACTTAAAGACCCTTTGTGGTGAAGTGACTCTTCAAATACTTTGCCTACTTTAAAAATTAAGTTATTTTCTCATTTTCCACATTTGAGAATTGTTAACATATTCTGGGCTTCCCAGGTGGCTAAATGGTAAAGAATCTGCCTGCCAATGCAGGATATGTGGGTTCAATCCCTTGGTCAGGAAGATCCCTTGGAGAAGAGAACAACCCATTCCAGTATTCTTGCCTGGAAGATTCCACAGACAGAGGAGCCTGGCAGGCTACAGTTCATGGAGTCACAAAGAGTCAAACATGACTGAGCGTGTACAATATGTTGATATATGTATGTACATATATACATGTATGTGTGTACAATATTCTGATATATATTTCAAATATTTTTCTTAGTCTGTGGTTTACTTTTTTCTCAACAGGATTTCAAAAAAGCAAATATTTTAAATGTTGATGATATCCACTTTATCATTTTTTTTAATCAATTACCATTTTTGTCTTTTATCTAAGAATTATTGCCTACCTTTTTCCCTATGTTTTCTACTAAGGGTCTAATTATGTCTTAACTCTTAATTATTCTTTCTTCTTCAGATCATATTTCATTCCCTCAGGGAAGCCTTGTCTAACTTCCCAGAGAAGATATGATCCCTATGTTATATATCTTTAGAGCATTTTAAACATTTTTCCCAAATTTACTTCAGTTTACAATTACACATGTTGTGTGATTATTTGCTAAATATCTGCCATCTTTCAGATTTTTCCTCATTGGAATCTACCTTTGCCTACCATTATATCACTGAGTCTAATACAGTTTACTTCATAGAAATTGAATGAATAAATGAATAGAATAAGCAAATGTGTGTCACCGTATACCATGAAAAAGTATATTAAGAGAAAATGCTGTCATTCTACGTCCTCCAGGTACTTGAGCTCAACAATTTTTCATGAGAGAATGAGGTCAAGCTGAAGTTATTACCACATTTTTGCTCCAGGGTCCATTCTAGAGGATAAAATATAGGAAGAGGGCCAACATTAATTTAGGATCTATTACATCTCAGGCATTTTATGTAAAAAAAAAATGTGAGGCTCAAGGGTGTTAACCTTGACCAGTGTCACTCTTCTAAAGAACTGAGAAAATCAGATTATATAGCCCGAAGTTTGAATCCACGCTCAATACTTTCTTCCTATTCTGTGCTGCCTCCTCACTATTTACCCTCACAAAATAAAGACTTGGAAGTTATTTTTCAAAAACTTATGTGGTTGTAAGAAGGCACCAATCTGCAGGCCTATCAGATACATCTTGAGAGGGCTATAGATTTTTTCTTTTTAGATATTCCTTCAGAAGATAATAAAACAATTTTATACAAAAAGCTCATCCTCGCCTATCTTCTAGGCAAGATGCTGCTATAGTCATCTTGAGTTATCTAATGATGAAAATACCTGCAAGCTGTATCAAAAGATGAGAGAACCTAAAAAAAAAAAAAAAAACTGCTTCTCATAGATGGAATATGGATAAGCTCTTAAACTTTGTATAAATTAATCAGTTAGCAAACAGTGTCCATGTTACAGGATGTTTATAAGAAACAAGGCTATCAGTCTTATAAAGAAAGAGCATAATGCCCTACACATAATGGAGCTCAGCAAATGAGAGCTTTCCTATACCCTGCTCAACAGCAAAAGGGGATGCCTTCACTGATTAAAAAAAAAAAAAAAGACCGTAAGAAAAGCCCACACTATGGGAAAAGAGGCATTATCCAGACTGTTCATCTCTGAGCCAACTCCTACTATCTCAGGGATATTCCTGAGTCCAAAAACAAGGAGCCTTCTCTCTCTGATTGGAAAGATACTATTGCTCAGGCATCTTTAGGCCATTCCAATATTCCAGACCTGAGCCTGGTTTATATCCTAGGAATGGTAGAGACTATAGATCTTTCCAGGTAAAGTTTTTAGACTGGAGGTTCAAGCACTAACTCAACCATGGCTCAGTTCTACTAAGGGCCAAACCCTCTTTGTATGAGAACACAGCGAGGTTCTCCACATTGCCTACTTTGCAAACACATCAGTTTTGAAGGCACTACCTATAATCTGGCATGAACATTCTAAGCCAATGCTTCTCAAACATTAAGTACACAGGATCTATCTGGGAACACTGTTAACAAGCAGATTCTAATTAAGATGAAGTCTGCATTTTTAACAAGCTATGTGGATCACACTTTGAATAACGAATATCTAAACCACTGGTTCCTCAACGTCAATGAGCATCACCTGAAGTCTAATTAAATGTCAGCCCCACTCGAAGAGTATGTGATTCAGTAGGTTTAGGTTATGGCTCCAAATTTTTCATTTCTGGTAATTTCTGAACTTTGAAAACCTCAAGGACTTCCCAAGTGGTGCTAGTGGTAAAGAACTTGCCTGACAATGCAGGAGACATAAGAGATGCAGCAGGTTTGATCCCTGGGTTGGAAAGATCTCCAAAGGAGGGCATGGCAACCCACTCCAGTATTCTCGCCTACAGAATCCCATGGACAGAGGAGTTTGGCAGGCTACAGTTCATAACATCAAGAAGAGTCGGACATGACCGAAGCAGTTTAGCACGTGCACACACACACTCTAAAACATACACAGAAAGGCTACTATGGTGCAGAATCTCATACTCACGTGATTCACCTGAACTGATAGGCCTTGACTTGTGCCTTGTTCTGGGTTCCTGTGACAATTGTGCTTTCAATCTCATACTTTTCTTTGTCATTTTGGTCTACTGTAGTGCCTCAATTTCCTAACCACTGCACCTTCTGACTATGAGGCCCATCTCCTTTGCCTCAAGTCGACAAAGTAGGAGAGAGTACAGAGAGCATGGATGTTGAACGGTGTGGTTCATTGGAAGGCTGTCTTTGCAGACTAGCTACCATATTGCCCCTCTATTCCAACAACCTGGGTCTGACAATACAATTCCTCAGAGACACCACTCATAAAGCACCATCCTGTGTTCTGAAGAGGAAGGTGGAAAGGACTCCTAGAAGAGGGACAAGAGAGCTAGTTGTGTCATATCACCCACCAAGGGCTCTGACCTGTGTCACTCTCACCAAGAACCACCCTCCCCACCACTCCCATTTTTACATTCTTTCTTCATTTTATCAGTGATCCTAAAACCCAAGTAAAACAGTAGGCGCTGAGAGAGGGCATCAGAGGGCAGACAGACTGAAACCACAATCACACAACTAGCCAATCTGATCACACAGACCACAGCTTGTCTAACTCAATGAAACTAAGCCATGCCACGTGGGGCCACCCAAGACAGACAGGTCATAGTGGAGAGATCTGACAGAATGTGGTCCACTGGAGAAGGGAATGGCAAACCACTTCAGTATCCTTGCCTTGAGAACCCCACACACAGTATGAAAAGGCAAAAAGATAGGACACTGAAAGATGAACTCCCCAGGTCGGTAGGTGCCCAATATGCTACTGGAGATCAATGGAGAAATAACTCCAGAAAGAAGCCAGAAAGACAGAGCCAAAGCAAAAACAACAACCAGCTGTGAATGTTACTGGTGATAGAAGCAAGGTCCGATGCTGTAAAGAGCAATATTGCATAGGAACCTGGAATGTTAGGTCCATGAATCAAGGCAAATTGGAAGTGGTCAAACAGGAGATGGCAAGAGTGAATGTTGACATTCTAGGAGTCAGCGAACTAAGATGGACTGGAATGGGTAATTTAACTCAGATGACCATTATATCTACTACTGTGGGCAGGAATCCCTTAGAAGAAATGGAGTAGCCATCATAGTCAACAAAAGAGTCCGAAATGCAGTACATGGATGCAATCTCAAAGAGGACTGAATGATCTCTGTTTGTTTCCAAGGCAGACCACTCAATATCACTGTAAGCCAAGTCTATGCCCCGACCAGTAATGCTGAAGAAGCTGAAGTTGAATGGTTCTATGAAGACCTACAAGACCTCCAGAACTAACACTCAAAAAAGATGTCCTTTTCATTATAAGAGACTGGAATGCAAAAGTAGGAAGTCAGGAAACACCTGGAATAACAGGCAAATTTGGCCTTGGAGTACAGAATGAAGCAGAGCAAAGCTAATAGAGTTTTGCCAAGAGAACGCACTGGTCATAGCAAACACCCTCTTCCAACAACACAAGAGAAGACTCTACACATGGACATCACCAGATGATCAATACCAAAATCCGATTGATTATATTCTTTGCAGGAGAAGCTCTATACAGTCAGCAAAAACAAGACTGGGAGCTGACTGTGGCTCAGATCATGAACTCCTTATTGCCAAATTCAGACTGAAATTGAAGAAAGTGGGGAAAACCACTAGACCATTCAGGTATGACCTAAATCAAATCCCTTATGATTATACAGTGGAAGTGAGAAATAAATTTAAGAGACTAGATCTGATAGACAGAGAGCCTGATGAACTATGGATGTAGGTTTGTGATATTGTATAGGAGACAGGGATCAAGACCATCCCCAAGAAAAAAAATGCAAAAAAGCAAAATGGCTCTCTGAGGAGGCCTTACAAATAGCTGAGACAAGAAGAGAAGTGAAAAGCAAAGGAGAAAAGGAAGGGTATACCCATTTGAATGCAGAGTTCCAGAGAATAGCAAGGAGAGATAAGAAAGCCTTCCTCAGCGATCAATGCAAAGCAACAGAGGAAAACAACAGAATGGGAAAGACTAGAGATCGCTTCAAGAAAATTAGAGATATCAAGGGAACATTTCATGCAAAGATGGGCTCAATAAGGGACAGAAATGGTATAAACCTAACAGAAGCAGAAGATATTAAGAAGAGGTTGCAAGAATACACAGAACCATACAAAAAAAGATCTTCACAACTCAGATAATCACGATGGTGTGATCACTCACCTAGAGCCAGACATCCTGGAATGTGAAGTCAAGTGGGCCTTAGGAAGCATCACTACGAACAAAACAAGTAGAGGTGATGGAATTCCAGTTGAGCTATTTCAAATCCTGAAAGATGATGCTGTGAAAGTGCTGCACTCAATATGCCAGCAAATTTGGAAAACTCAGCAGTGGCCACAAGACTGGAAAAGGTCAGTTTTCATTCCAATCACAAAGAAAGGCAATGCCAAAGAATGCTCAAACTATTGCACAATTGCACTCATCTCACACGCTAGCAAAGTAATGCGCAAAATTCTCCAAGTCAGGTTTCAGCAATATGTGAACCATGAACTTCCAGATGTTCAAGCTGGTTTTAGAAAAGGCAGAGGAAAAAGAGATCAAATTGCCAACATCAGCTGGATCATTGGAAAAGCAAGATAGTTCCAGAAAAACATCTGTTTCTGCTTTATTGACTATGCCAAAGCCTTTGACAGTGTGGATCACAATAAACTGTGGAAATTTCTGAAAGAGATGGGAATACCAGACCACCTGACTGGCCTCTTGAGAAACCTGTGTGCCCATCAGGAAGCAACAGTTAGAACTGAACTTGGAACAACACACTGGTTCCAAATAGGAAAAGGAGTACGTCAAGGCTGTATATTGTCACCCTGATTATTTAACTTATATGCAGAGTACATCATGAGAAATGCTGGGCTGGAGGAAGCACAAACTGGAATCAAGATTGCCGGGAGAAATATCAATAACCTCAGATATGCAGATGACACCACCCTTATGGCAGAAAGTGAAAAAGAACTAAAGAGTCTTATGATGAAAGTGAAAGAGGAGAGTGAAAAAGTTAGCTTAAAGCTAAACATTCAGAAAACTAAAATCATGGCATCCAGTCCCATCACTTCATGGCAAATAGATGGGGAAACAGTGGAAACAGTGGCTGACTATTTTTCTGGGCTCCAAAATCACTACAGATGGTGATTGCAGCTTTGAAATTAAAAGACGATTACTCCTTGGAAGGAAAGTTATGACAAACCTAGACAGCAAATTAAAAAGTAGAAACATTACTTTGCCAACAAAGGTCCGTCTAGTCAAGGCTATGGTTTTTCCAGTGGTCATGTATGGATGTGAGAGTTGGACTATAAAGAAAGCTGAGCACCAAAGAACTGATGCTTTTGAACTGTGGTGTTGGAGAAGACTCTTGAGAGTCCCTTGGACTGCAAGAAGATTCATTCAGTCCATTCTAAAGGAGATCAGTCCTGGGTATTCATTGGAAGGACTGATGTTGAAGCTGAAATTCCAATACTTTGGCCACCTGATATGAAAACTGACTCATTTGAAAAGACCCTGCTGCTGGGAATGATTGAGGGCAGGAGGAGAAGGGGACAACAGAAGATGGCATGGCTGGACGGCATCACCAACTCAATGGACATGAGTTTGTGTAAACTCCAGGAGTTGATGATGGACAGGGAGGCCTGGCATGCTGCGGTTCATGGGGTCACAGTCAGACACTGAATGACTGAACTGAACTGAACATGAGGGAAAAGATGGAGTGGGAACAGCACATGTTCATTTACAAAATTGAAACAAATTCTACCTTTAACCTATCCCATCCCCTCACCCAGAAGGGCCCCTCCTGAGCCCAATGCACAGTTCAGCTCTGAAATGCCTAAAGAGACATGTCACTGCAGCACCAGAGACAGCTAACTGCTGGCCACCACTGGGAGATGTGACAGACATTTCTCCTCTAGGCTTCCATGTGGAATCACTCTTTCCTGTCAGATCTGTCTGTTTGCATTTGACCTTTCAGCAAAAGTGTGGAGCTCCGTTAACAAGCCCTTCCTGGAGAGGAAGCGATAAAGCCACTGCCCCAGCTTCTATACTGTGGGTGCTCCGCTCTTCAACACCCCAGAATACCACACGGGGTTCCGTTCCAGGTGAACTTGGGGGCAGGTTTTCTTCATACTTGATGTACAATTTAATCTGGAGGTGGGGTTCTCCATCTGAGAACTATTTCAAACTAGAATATTCAGTTCTCTGCTGCCTCTTATTAATATTAATTATTCTCCAGTGAGCCTAACATAGCTGGTAATTATAGAAAAAAAAAGTGATAAACATCAACTACTTATTTTCCCAACAAACCTTCTCAGTCAGTTGATGATTAAATCTTTTCTAGGATCCCGAGCTACAGCACCATCATACAAGTTTTGAAGGGATTATATATTAACAAAACTTATGTTAGTAATTTCTATGAATTATTAACTTTGTAATGAAATGGCAAATGCCTGTATTTCACCTTTTACATGCCAGGCAGTGCTCTAAGTGCTTTATGTATAATATTACCTAAATTCTCACAACAAACAAATAAATCTGGCACTATTTTTAGTCCTACTTTACAGAGAGATTAAGTACTCTGCCAAGATCTCTCAAGGGCTAGAGGCACAATTCAAATTCAGACTCTCTGACTTTCTACCTTTTGCATTTTACATTTCCCAAATCATTTGCACACAATCTACCTGCTTTGAAAGGCAGGGAGTATTCTTACATTGTGCAGATAAGGAAGGTGAGATTGACAGAGGCAGTGTGGTATCTCTGAGTTTTGCACAGGGCATTTCTAAAACTAATTCAAACCTTCTCCTTAGCCATTTTAAGAGAGTCCAGGAATTTTTGGCCACAACTCACAGCATGTGGGATTTCAGTTCCCCAACCAGGGATGGAACCCATACCCCCTGCAGTGGAAGCCAGGTGTGTTAACCACTGGGCGACCTGGGAAGTCCCAGTCCAGAATGTTGTAACGTGTGTTTCCTCTCCTTTCCAGTACAGGACAGATATCATGAAACGTCAGACTCAACCAAGGCACCCTGCTTCCTGTGAGGGCTGTGCGTGGTTCTGTGCACAGTTAGGGCTAGGAAAACTCAACAGAATAAAATGATTTTTACCTAAAAACTTTGAATTTCTGATCACCCAGGGTAGATGGATACATATATACATGAGAATTTTCTTTATATCCTGACACATCTAGCCCCTAGATCACTGGCCACTCTCTCATAATGTGATTCCACACAGTCTCAGAACTTGCAAACCCCCCATGACACTCTAGCACAAGAAACCAGTCAAAGGCTAAGGGAGTTGGGTCTGGACTTGCTTGTTGTCCAAATTGCTCAGTTGTGTCTGCCTCCTCAACCCCATGGGCTGCAGCACACCAGGCTTTCCTGTCCTTCACCACCTCCCAGAGTTTGCTCAAACTCATTGAGTTGGTGATGCCACCCAACCATCTCATCTTCTGTCTCCGGCTTCTCCTTTTGCCTTCAATCTTTCCCAGCATTGAGGTCTTTTCCAATGAATCGGCTCTTCGCATTAGGTGACCAAAGTATTATAGCTTCAGGATCAGCATCAGCCCTTTCCTGATTCCCTTCTGTCTGCCTGCTGGCCTGCCCTCACTTCCAAACAGTTCATTGATAACACTTAAACATCACTGGCAGCCTTCTTAGAGAACTAGAAAAACCAATGGGAGCCAGCAATGTCTGCCCTCTGAGCCAGACTGGGTGGGCCCTTTTGCCAGGGTCAAGGCCTGTGACACAAACAGCCTACCCTCCTTAGCACTTTTTGCTGATAACCTACCAGATAATTTACCGATTATGTTTGCTATTTATTTCCTCCCCTCTAGTATAATGCAGGCTCCACAAAGGCAGGGATTTAGTCTTTTTCATAGCTGACACTACTACCTAAGAGCCCTAAGCACATCCCAGAGGCAAAATACATACAGGAAATTGATAAGGAAATGAGTAAATGAACTTTATATTACCTAAATCTCCCACAAGCATCTCATATTACTAAAAATTAAACTGAGGACTTCTCTGGTAGTCCAGTGCAGGGGGCATGAGTTTGATCCTTAGTCAGGGAACTAAGATTTCATATGCCACACAACACAACCAAAAAAAAAATTAAACTGATTATATTTTTGCTAAAACTACTCACATCCATCTATCCAAGCCAGCCAGCTAGAACAGGCCCGGTATCATCGCAGTCACCCACTTCACGACCCCTGCTTATTTTGTCTGCTCACCATTGACACTGCCAGTTCCTACAGACTGGAAACTCATGATCAGATCTTTGACTGAGGCATTACAAAGTTTCCCATAAGTTTTTTTTTGTTTCTTCTCTGCATCCATTGAATGCTTGGTTTCTAAAGGAAGCCTCTCCGGCTTAGTCGATGTGATCCTGGATATCACAATAGAAGAAAATGAACTGGATGCAGGCCTAACGTTTGTCTCCAATATAACCCTGTGCAAGTAACAAGGGTAGCTTCAAAGCAAGGGTAGCTGAAGCTGCCTGCGTGCATACCAGAGGGATAGTTCCTTTGACCAAAGGTAGAGGGAAAAGTACTTCCAAACACAGGTATTTATTCAGCAGTGCTAGCTTCTCCAAAGTCAAAGGAGGGTACTCTGGCTGGGCATGTTTCTGGTGTTTGGACAGAACATGAGACTAGATGTATCTTACTAAAACTGCAGGGACTCTTCCCCTCTGACTGAAGCAGATGAGCTCTGGCTATAGCTCCCCATGTGTTCTAAATACTGCTATGAACAGTGGTGTCTCCAGGCACAGATACAATGCTGGCCCTCCTTATGCACCCCCTGTGCTTCGAAAAAGTGGGTCCTGAGTGTTCTGATGGAAGAAGGCAGGAGCATAGTGGACTCCAATCAAAGGGATGATACAGCCAATTCCCACTGCACCACGAATACTCTGGACAGGTGAGCTCAGGTACTATGAATGAAGTGGGGACTAAAAGCAACTCCAAACACAGGTATGGTACTCTCCCCTCCTATTGCAACACCTGTGTTCTGGACAGGTAGGCCTCAGGTGCTCTGACTTTAGGCAAGAAGAATAATGGCTCCAAGCACAGTTATGGTGCCAGGCCCTCTGAATGTATCAGATGTGCAATGCTAAGGGAGGCCTCAGGTCTTCTGACAAAAGGCAGAAGAGAAGTATCTCCAAATACCAATATGGAGTCCACCCCTCTGACTAGAAGTGTGCTCTGACCAAGAAGGAAAAGAACTATCTCCTAGAACTTGTTTCTTTTCAGTGGTATTGTCTCCTCCACTAGTATTAGGTATGCTCTGAAGGGTCATGGGGAGATGAGAAGGGAGCCCCAAGTGCTCTGACCATAGAAAGGAACGAAAGTGTCTCCTGAGACAGATTTTCTTTCCACAGAGCTGGCTTCTCCAACTGCAGTCACTGCCAGACCTGACACTGAGGCCAAGCCTTCCCCAACATGAGCAGTGGTGCAGGGTGTCCCTCTCAGTCCTGGATCAAGCTCAGTGCTCCAGACATGGCGCTGGGACCCAAGGCAGCCACACTGACTCCAGAGCTGTTGCTACTCACAGGAATTACAGATCCCGTAACAGAAAAAGGGTGTAGGCTAAAGGTTAGCTCCTGCCCTCAGTAATGGGTATTTTGATAGCAGACCCAAAGCCAGAAGTAGTGGCTGCACCAGTGAGGAAAACGCTTAAAGTGTCATAAAAGGCCAGCTGGGTACTGACAGGGATGCCAGAGGGGAACACAGGGAAGTCAAGAGACAGACAGAACTGTGATGCTAGTGGGTGGCTGGGCTGCAAGAGAGGTTAAGTCTGGAGCTTGTGCTGAGGCTGCTGAGATTCCAAAAAGGAAAGAGCTGTCACAGTTGTTGGCTTCAGGGTGAGGCCCGTCAAGACACCTAAATGTGGGACCCTCTCCTGGGTCAAAGGAAAGGTTTGAAATTTGTTTAGGTCACTGACTGACTGGGCAGACAGATGGTGAAGCCTAGCACTGAAGCAGTGCAGCCATTGGGCAGCACATTCTCGGAACAAGAAATTCCACAGACAATGGAAAGAAGTTCTCACTGGAGCCAGGGGGAGACACGTGAAGATGGCAACCATGGGATAGGGAGTGGTATCTATATTGATTTCATCAGAGTTAAAGGCAGGCTTGGACGCAGAGGTGTGGCTATGGAGGGGAGGCAGCTGGGGACACAGTGATGAAGAACTCTGTGCCTACAGAGGCACTGGGCAGAGGGACTCCTGGCTGGTGCCCATCAGGGGCCCCCAATGTGGGCCAACAGTACGATGGGGCTGCTGACTTCAAATGCGGGTAGGATGGGGATACCTCTCCACAGTGCAGTGGGCCTGGACAAATAGGAGGGAATTCACCTCCAAGCTGAGGAAGCTCTGAAGATGAAAGCCTGGAGGGCGAAGTGGTGTTTATGTCAGCTAAAAGTGCTAAGCCACTTTAGTTGTGTCTGACTCTGTGACCCTATGAACTGTAGCCTGTCAGGCTCCTCTGTCCATGAGATTCCCCAGGCAAGAATACTGGAGTGGGTTCCCGTGCCTTCCTCCAGAGGATCTTCCTGACCCAGGGATCGAACTCACGTCTCTTATGTCTCCTGCATTGGAAGATGGGTTCTTTACCACTAGTGTAAAGCTACCAGGGTCACTTAAATGGTAAAGAATCCACCTGCAATGCGGGAGAACAGGGTTCAGTCCCTAAGTTGGGAAGATCCCCTGGAAGAGGGCATAGCAACCCACTCCAGTATTCTTGTCTGCAGAATCCCCACGGACAGAGGAGCCTGGCAGGCTACAGTCCATGAGGTCACGAAGAGTCAGGCATGACTGACCGACTAAGCACAGCACAGCATGTCGGCTACACCAAAGTCCAAAGCAGGCGGGCTGGATGAGTCAGACATGCTGGCTCTGAAGGTGTAAGTGACTGCAAAAGCAGAGATGGGCTTGATGGTGAAGCTGAGGTGTGGTGGGAGGCTGGAGAAGGGGTCTAGAAGACCAAGGGAGGAGGATCCACACACAGAGGCACAGGTGACCCCATTCTAAAGAAGGAGGGCATGAAGGAGAGGGTTGAGGTGGTAGGAGAGGAGGGGTGGTCAGAAGTAGTAGAGGATGAGGCTAGGCACAGCATTTGCAGGCTCCCTAGAGTTAGACCCTGTGCGCCATCTTTGGTCCTCTGTCAGCATCAGCCAGCCCTTTCCCCTTTGAGACAGCTCAAAGCCAGGGCGCTGGAGCAACTCAGAACCCCTTGAGCGACCCAAAGGACATGGCTCTTACAGGGCCCAGTAGGAGAGACAGTGGCTGGAGGGGAAAGTAGGAGGTATCAGGATGGCTGCCACCAGGCAGATGCTAAGGGGAGAGGGAAGATCAAGCAGCACAGGTCATGAGCCTCCTTCAGTCTCCTTCCTTTCAAGGCCACCTCAGATGACACTGGTCTTTGTTTTGGAATGATGGAAATGGGTATAACTTAATTAAACTGGTGGGTTCTAGAGTGTATACATTTGTCAAAACTTGCCAAACTGTTGTACTTCAAATAAGTGCCTCATTTTATGTAACCTTTAGCCTAAAAAGGTTTATTTGAAAAATATTTGCTGCAAGAGCTTGCAGAATATAATTTTAAAGTCTTTGTTTTATGGGCAGATAGTGCTACACAGATGAAATAGACAAAAATCATGACAAAGAAGGTGAAAATTTGTTAACTGTTAAAAGAATTTATAATATATTTTAGAAAATCCAATCAGAGAAGATAAGGCTAATGTAGTGATAGGCAGACAACAGAAAGGCAGGCAGAGTGTGTGTGTGTGTGTGTGTGTGTGTGTTGGAGGCAGGGGTGGGGAAGACAAGCAAACATGGGAAGAAATCAAGCAAGCTGATGCAGAAAAGGCTTAGTGAACATATGCACAAAAGTGGCTCATAGTGTCCATCCCAACGTCCACTGATAGGAGACTGCAGACTAGGGGTTTCCAACTCCTGGGACACACGCCTAGACTGTGGGATCCTAACTCTAGCTTCTTTAGTCAGGTCTTCTCTTTCTGAATCAATTCAGTCATCACAGTGAGAGAACAGCTCAGCTCTTGGAGAGTTATTGATATTATGGATGGGGCTGTCCTGGCTTCCCTCACTAACCAATCCCTGGCACCAATTAACCCAGGTACCCCTCCACTCCTCCAATCCCGGTAGCTTAGGGTGCAGGACACTCTATACTCTACACTGACAATCTGCTAAAGCAAAAGGAAAATCAACATTCTCCAGAAGATTTTTAAAGGACACAGGATCTCATAGCATGTTATTAAAAATGCCCAGGACACAATTCAAAATTATTCATCACAAAAAGAACAAGCAAAACCTAACATTCATCAGATGCAAAGTATGAAATCATACAAATGTTAGAATGTGAGGCAAAGACTTTAAAGAAGCTTCCATAACCATATGCAAGATGTAAGGACAAGCACTCTTGGAAAGAATGGAAAGATAGAACTTCTCAACAAAGAATTAATAGCTATAAAAAAGAGTCAACTTTGAGAACCATAATATAAAATAATTTTTTTAATTATTCATAATGGCTCAATATAAAAATGGAAATACCAGAAGAAAAGAGTCAGTGAACATGAAGACAGATTAACAGAAATTTTCTAATCTAAACAACAGAGAAAAAGGATAGGGGAAAAATAAGTCTCTGAGATTCAGAGCCTCCCATCGTTTCATGGCAGATAGATGGGGGGAAATGGAAACATTTTATTTTGGGGGCTCCAAAATCACTGCTGACAGTGACTGCAGCCATGAAATTAAAGGACCCTTGCTCCTTGGATGAAACGCTATGACAAACCTAGATGGCATATTAAAAAGCAGAGACATCACTTTGCTTACAAAGGTCCATGTAGTCAAAGTTATGGTTTTTCCAGTTGTCATGTAAGGATGTGAGAGTTGGACCATAAAGAAGACTGAGCACCAAAAAATTGATACTTTTGAACTGTGGTGCTGAAAAAGACTCTTGAGAGTCCCTTGGACAGCAAGGAAATCAAATGAGATTTCCTAAAGGAAATCAGCCTCAAGTAGGAAATCAACCAGAATGAGAGGAAAGAAGTTGCTTACGAATACGGAAAGACAGACAGTTAAAAGGAACCCTGTAGTTTTGTATTAGAAATGGAAGTATCAGTAAAAATTTAGAGGTTTTATCATAGATGACTCATAAGTATGGAAATAAAGAGGTGTGTTTGTGTGTGGGTATGTGTATTGCCTGGTTCCATCTGTGAGAAAGGACTTAGCAGTGAGGACAGCCTAGTAATGATGAACATAGACAGTACGCAGTTCTTAGTTTCTAAATCCTGTGATCCTTAGAAATCGCTGATTTCAGATTGGGCTGGAAAAGTTCAGATGAATCTGAAATACCTTTTTGTGCCAGAAAGTAAGGAAATGCTCAAAGAATTGTTGGGTATGTCAACACAACACAGAAGCCTGATTGAAGGTGTGCCCACTGGCCAAATTATGGAAAATGATTATCAGAATAGTAGTTACAGATTACTCCTTAGTGGATAAAATAAAAATCTAGGACTCTGTGGAAACACAAATAAATGCAAACATTTTGTATTTTAAAAATACATTTAAAAATAACTACATAAACAAGTTAGATGGAAGGAAAATCTATTTTTTCACTAGAATGTGAGCTAATAAATATAGAAGGAATAATGAAATTAGAAAATTGCCACTTGATAAAAATTATATAATTAATCTAGTGAATCATGAGTAGATTCTAAAACCTATGGGTAAAAGTATGATGAGAATTTAAATATTTACATAGCTTCAAAGTATTATAATTACAAATGGAAAAAATAATAATCTTAATTGAGAAATCTGGAAAACATACACATTACCAAGTATCAAAGTTATTGTCGGTAATGGAACAAGATAACAGTATGTTCTCACCAGTATAACACACTGAAAAGTATACTTATTACATCACTGCTATAAAATTTCTGCCCAAAATGTATAATTTTATTCTCAGTTCAGTTCAGTTCAGTCACTCAGTCGTGTCCAACTCTTTGCAACCCCATGGACTGCAGCATGCCATGCTTCCCTGTTCATCACCAACTCCCAAAGCCTGTTCAAACATGTACATCAAGTCAGTGATGCCATCCAACCATCTCATCCTCTGTCTTACCCTTCTCCTCCTGCCTTCAATCTTTCCCAGCATCAGGGTCTTTTCCAATGAGTCAGTTCTTCGCATCAGGTGGCCAAAGTATTGGAGTTTCAGCTTCAGCATCAGTCCTTCCAATGAATATTCAGGAATGATTTCCTTTAGGATTGACTGATTTGATCTCCTTGCAGTCTGAGGGACTCTCAAGGGTCTTCTCCAACACCACAGTTCAAAAGCATCAGTTCTTTGGGATTCAGCTTTCTTTATAGTCCAACTGTCACATCCGCATATGACTACTGGAAAAACCATAGCTCTGACTCTGCAGACCTTTGTTAGCAAAGTAATATCTCTTCTTTTTAATATGCTGTCTAGGTCAGTAATAGCTTTTCTTCCAAGGAGCAAGGGTCTTTTATTTCATGGCTGCATGTGATTTTGGAGCCCCTCAAAATAGTCTCTGTTTACGTTGTTTCCCCATCTATTTGCCATGAAATGAAGGGGCTGGATGCCATGATCTTAGTTTTCTGAATGTTGAGTTTTAAGCCAACTTTTTCACTCTCCTCTCACTTTCATCAAGAGGCTCTTTAGTCTCTCTTTGCATTCTACCATAAAGGTAGTGTCATCCACGTATCTGAGTTTATTGATATTTCTCCCAAAAATCTTGATTTCAGCTTGTGCTTCATACACTCTGGCATTTTGCATGATGCAATCTGCATATAAGTTAAATAAGCAGGGTGACAATATACAACCTTGACGCATTCCTTTCTCAATATGGAACCAGTCTGTTGTTCCATGACCAGTTCTAACTATTGCTTCTTGACCTGCATACAGATTTCTCAGGAGGTAGGTAAGGTAGTATGGTATTCCCATTTCTTTCAGAATATTCCACAGTTTGTTGTGATCCATACAGTCAAAGGCTTTGGCATAGTTAATAAAGCAGAAGTAGATGTTTTTCTGGAACTATCTTGATTTTTTGATGATCCAATGGATGTTGGCAACTTGATCTCTGGTTCCTCTGCCTTTTCTAAATCCAGCTTGAACATCTGGAAGTTCACGATTCACATACTGTTGAAGCCTGTCTTGAGCATTACTTTGCTAGCATGTGAGATGAGTGCAATTGTGGGGTAGTTTGATTACTCTTTGGCATTGCCTTTCCTTGGGATTGGAATGAAAACTGACCTTTTCCAGCCCTGTGGCCACTGCTGAGTTTTCCAAATGTGCTGGCGTATTGAGTGCAGCACTTTCACAGCATCATCTCTTAGGATTTGAAATCGCTCAACTGGAATTCCATCACCTCCACTAGCTTTGTTCATAGTGATGCTTCCTAAGGCCCACTTGACTTGGCATTCTAGGATGTCTGGCTCTAGATGAGTGATCACAACATTGTGGTTTTCTGGGTCATAATTTTAATCTAGTCAAGAAGAAATAACCAAATGAAAATGAAGGGTATTCCTCTAAATACATGGCTTGAATTTTTAAAAGTGCAAACCTCATGAAAGTCAAGGAAAACTAAGAAACTATTTTTTCCATTTCCATTTCCATTCCATAGGGACATGACAACTAAATGCAGTATGCGATCCTGGAGTGACACAGGACTGGAAAAATAGTTATTTAATTTACCCATACCTTTGACCATAAAGTATATTATTAGAAGTGTTGGTGAGATTTGAGCAAGGGAAATAGAAAATTATAATAATATCCACCAATGTGAATTTTGAAAACTTTAAATTTTATTATGATTATGAAAGAGAATGATCTTGACTTGTAAGGAGGAAGTATGTGTTGAAGTATTTAAAGAAAAGTGGCATTATATCAACCATGCATTATCAAATACCAAGTAGAAAATGTAATAAAGAAAAATATACCATTAATGAGGCAGCAAACTCTGAGATATGAAGGAATAAACATGTATGTGTTATAAAATGGTATAGAGTTAGAAAAGCACATCTGAATAAATAGGCAGATTTACTGTTTTCATGGATAGGAAGAACCAATACTCTAAAATTTTCAATTCTGACTAAAGTAATATCTAATTCCAATAGAGTTCAATGCACTTCAGTGATACTGTTTGTAAAGTTAGAAAAACTTGCACTAAAATCAATTTATACTAATAAGTAGAAAAAGAACCAGATAACCCAAAAAGAGGGGAACAGGATTAGATCTTCCTTCATAATTATTAGTATTATAATTAATTAAAATATTGGGGTATTAACACAATAAATAAAAAAAAATAGATTGAATTAGGGCTGCCATAACAAAATACCATACTTGGTGACTTACACAACAGATTCATTTTCTCACAGGTCTGGAGATCAAAAGTTCCAGATCAAGGTGCCAGTTGATTCTATTCCTGGTGAGAGCTCACTTCCTGGCTTGAAGATGGCCACCTTCTTAATTCGTACTCACATGGCCTTTCCTCTGCAGCATCTGTGGAGAGAAAAAGGGAGCAAGTGAACTCTGGTTTCTCTTCTTCTTATAAGGGCACCAGTTCTACTGATTCCACAGACTAGCAGGCTACAGTCCCTGGGGTGACAAAAAAATCGGACAGAACTGAGGGACTAACACTACCACTTTTAGTTCTACTGAATTATGGCCCCAACTTTATAATCTCACTTAACTTTTATTTCTTCTATGTCCCTATATATAGTCACATAAAGATTCCTTCACCCTTGATGTTCAATCAATTTCCTCTTCCTCCACCATTAATATCAAATCAAATCCCCCTTCCTTCCCACCTGTGACACCTAATGAAGTCCTTCATAGTAATTTTTCTTTCTCTCCCATCATGCTGTCCTGTCTACAAATCTATACTGGTCCCTATTGTATTTGGGAGCTTCCCAGGTGGCTCAGTGGTAAAGAATATGCCTGCCAATGCAGGAGACGTGGGTTCGATCCCTGGGTTGGGAAGACCCCTTGGAGAAGGAAATGGCAACCTGCTCCAGTATTCTTGTCTGGAAAATCTCATAGACAAAGGAGCCTGGTGGGCTACAGTCCAGGGGGTCGCTAAAGTCAGATATGACTTAGTGGCTAAACCACCACCATCCCATTGTATTTGGAGTTTAGTGTCTCTCCCATACTGCAATAGCTTATTCCCTATTTTATTCAATAAAATCTGTCTTGCTGCTTTTAACAAATGTCAAGTGACTTTCAGATTTAAATGGAAATTTGAATCTTTGGGGAAATGGAATATTAAAAACAAAAAGGGGAGGTAGACAGACAACTGACTTTATACATTCATACAATGAGTAATAATGAGAAGAATAAAAATGAAATTAAAACCCTATTTTGTATCAAATGTTAAAATATCTGTTATCTTATACTATGAAAATGTGAAAGTGTTAGTCACTCAGTCGTATCCTACTCTTTGCGACCCCATGGACTGTAGCCTACTAGGCTCCTCTGTCCACGGAATTCTCCAGGCAAGAATACTGAAGTGGGTTGCCATTCCCTTCTCCAGGGGATCTTCCTAACCCAAGGATTAAACCCAGGTCTCCTGGGTTAATCCGCATTGCAGGCGGATTCTTTACCATCTGAGCCACCAGGGAAGTCATTTTATACTACAGATTAAAAATAAATTTCAAATGAATCAAAAACACAAAAAACAAAACTTCAATATTTTAAATTCAGTATTAATTAAAACTTACTTTAATAAACAGCACTAGTTTGGGTATTAGGAACCTTGAGAGGCTACAGTACTGTGGAGAATGTAAAGCCCTGGATTAACCATTAGCCTTTGCTTGAGTAGATAAGAAGATCAGTGATTATTTACATACTAGTTACCATGAAATATATTGTAACATCATAAAATTTACCTTCTACCTAAGCCTGTTTCTTAAAAGAGGGAGAACACTTTCCTAAAATTATAAAGTTTGTTTATAAAAAGCCAAAGACTTGCCTTCTGACTTTGCAATTGTGGATATTTAATATAAGAAACTAGGTATCAGAATGTTTGTTAAGAAAACTGTGTCTCTCCACATAGAATTGTAAATTATTTTCCATGGGCGCTTACTCTTACACATTTTGTGATTATAAATCTGCTCTTTATACAATTACTTATATTGATAAGAATATCTCAACAATATAAAAAATACTGTAGTTGCTTGTACAATTAAAAGAGTATGTAAAATCATTTTTCCTTTTAAAAATCATTTAAATTCTAAAAGGTTACTCCAAAACACAATGCAGAAACTTTGTTTTCTATGACAACAAAACATAAAAAAACTTTATGAAACTCTTAGAAGAATATGTAGAATATTTTTGCATGCTATAAGGAAGGAAAGATAAATACACACACACTGACAAAACAAACAAACAAAAAATCCTGTATAACAGAGACGTCATAAACAACAAAGTTCAAAATATATTTGGAGAAGGTATTTACAGCATATATAACAGTTATTATCAAAAACATACAAAGAACTCAACTTTCAATTTTAGAAGACAACATATAGATTTTTAAAATATCACATGAAAAAAACTGGTCATATGATATGAAAAGCAATTCACAAAGGAAGAAGCCAAATCACAAAAAATCATGTGAGAAGAAAGCCAATTATTTTTTCAAGTTACTTTTTCATCATCCTTGGAGTAGAAAAATACATGGCATACCTAAAGTTGGCTAGGATTGTAAGCAAAAAGAAAGTCTGCCATCTACTAGAGGAAATATCCACTATGGAGAACATCTGGTCTAGTAAATTTAAAAACTTGACTGTGCTTGCAATGACAATCCCTCAATCCTACATTTGGTAAGTACTTTAGAGAAATCTTGCACGTGAACAATAGTAGTCATGTCAAGGGTATTTTTTATAGCAGAGCACAATAAAAAATGTATAGTACTTAAACATCCATCAATAAAATAAACTGTGTAATGTTCATATGTTGAAATACCATATAGCACTTAAGATGAACAGACTTAATTTATATATAGTGCATGGAAAGAATTGCAACACCTAGTGTTAGGAAATTCAAGTTGCATAAAGAATAATTATTTCTGTGAAATTTTAAAGCAAAAATACAGAAAGAAATTTATATAGTAACTCTTCTTAAATATAGCATGAATGTGTACCGTATATATACTTATTAATATTCTGCATCACTTTGGCTAGACAGCTTATGCACCTATATATGTGTGTCTGTGTGTATATATACATATACATAAAGAGAGAGAGAGAGAGCGTAAGAGGAGAATGGCACAGGGTTAAGAAATAGAACCCTGACTAATATCGTACTGTTTAAGTCTCAAAACATTCACAGGAAATATGTGAAGCCAACCTCAGGTTGGTAGAAGGAGGGAGGGAGGCAAATTGTTTGAGGGCAGTAACAAAAACTGGCTTTCCCTATAATGTTTTATTAAAATACATATATCATTATATGCAATTTTATATAAAAGTATGTATTCATATCTCAGGCAAAAATGGAAAAAATGTTAATTAATTCTAGAAAGTAGGAACATGAAAATGATTTCCATTATTCTCTCTACTTTTCTATACCTTTAAGCACAAAATAAATAAGCATTGCTTTACAGAGCAGTTTTACCTGCATCATTACAATGGGGCTGCTTTGCATGGAGTCCTGATTCATGTAGCCTGTGTGAATACTACCTCAGTGAAATGTCCCTCATGCTTCCCTGCAACTGTACTTTAATTTCATTTCATTCAGCAACATTCGGCCTCCTAATGCAGTCACAGAGGGAACCATGCCCCGGATTGAGGAAGAAAATGACTTTGATAACAAAAACTAAGATGAAAGTGAAAGTGTTAGTCGCTCAGTCATGCCTGACTCTTTGTGACCATATGGACTGTAGTCTGCCAGGCTCCTCTGCCCATGGATTTCTCCAGGCAAGAATACTGGAGTAGGTTGCCATTTCCTTCTCCAGGGGAAATCTTCTCAACCCAGGGATTGAACCAGGGTCTCCTGCAGATTCTTTACCATCTGAACTACCAGGGAAGCCCAAATTTAAGGGCTTCAAATTAATAACTTTGGTTTATTCACCAACCTTAGCTTCTTCCCTCCTGATCCATCTTCTTCACAGTCCAGCCACTAAGATACCACAGGTCTCCAAGGCAGTTATGAAGAGACCACCAGCTGAGAGCTCAGCATTTCCTTCCTAATATAGATAGTGAGCTTTGCAACACACAGATTTAACATGCACAGAATTTTGAGCACTCACAGAGTTGCTCTAAGGGTGGCGTCAATGTGCTCACTCTCAGAGAGAAAACTCTTCTTTCCTATGCAGCTAAACTTGTGTCTCAGATCACAGAATGTCACCTGGTCTGGGTCCACCTTCTAATAAGGTCACTGAAACCTCAGTCTCAGCCTGGCCAGGAGTCCTTCTCTCTCAGAAAGACTAGGCCTCCTTTTTCATCAGGTAAATTTTGTCACCAACTTATTTTTATTAGGCTCCAGGTTTGACCAATTTTGATTGTTAACAATATAGTAGATGCAGAGCTGTGTGTTTACTTACGTAATTGTTGCATAATTTAAGATCCCTATAAGACAAGCCTTCTCCATTTTAAGAAGAGGTGATTGCAGCACAAAGGTTAAATGGTTTGTCCATAGACACATTACTATTACTGATCCAATCTCTGATTTAAACTCAGAGCTGTCTGCTTCTGGGGCATTGGGGTGGATCGAATAAGATGGTGGAGTAGGAGGACAGGGAACTAACCTTCCCCATGAACACATCAAAAATACATTGATATGTGAATGAATTTTCTCTGAAAACTAACTACGAACTGGCAGGTGGGCTCCTGTAAAACCAAGGCTGTAAGTAAGATCCACACATAATTGGGCTGGGACCTGTGCCACTGGGAGGTGACTCAGAAAAAGGAAGATTCCACACAAAGACCCCACCCTGAGGAGTGAGCAATAAGAATCACAGAAAAGGTGTCCTAGTCCTGGGGTCCTACATCAGAGAAGATGAGCACCCATGGGTGACTAGAGGACTGCTGGGTCTAACAGGAGAGCTGTGAGAATTTGGATTTTGCTCAAGAGGAGTGCAGGAGTGCTGGCTTGTCCCCAAAGGGGTATAGAGAGCACAGACAGGATTGTTCTAAGGGCTTCTGGGTTTCCTGTAACTGCCTCAGCATGTGCCCAGCGCCAAGCTGACTGAATCCTCCAGCCCTGCTCACTCCAGGTCACAGCATGGCACTGGATTTGTGCAGCCACAGCCAGGGCCTAGACTTGGTCATGGGACTCAGAGAGGACACAGTCCCGGGGCAAGGCCTGGGTGGGGTGGTTGGCAGCCATTGTGCAGCACATCAGAATAAACCAAGAGCATTGAAGACGGACCCACCACAGCTCACAGCCTGATGCCCACGAGAGGCCACGTGGGCCCCGCCTAGCCTGCAGAGCAGCTCCACGACAAGGCATGCAGCGGGTGTTGGAGGACGGGATCGTTGTGGAGGACAAAGGGGGCTTGCACTGGAGGCTGCATCTGAGCAGAGCAAGGGCAACAATCACAGGAGCCTGCACACGCGGCACATGGCAGACAGGTTGGGCCTCTGTCTGCAGATGTCACGAGCCAAGAGCTGGCACGGGCCTGCCTCGCTTCAGCACTCCCTGCATCTGTGGCAAGTGTCCCAGTGCTGGGAGAGGGGTAGACACACACTTAAAGAAAACAGAGCAAGCTCGTGCCCTCAAGGCTTCTGCTCCAGCAGCTTGGGATCAGACCTCGCTCCTGATGGGGGGAGTGGCAGCCACTGAGAAGAGGGAAAATACCGCCTCACGCCTGACCCCAGTACTAGCCATTCCATCCCAGCCCCAGCCCCTATCAAGGTGACAGTGGTCAACACGCCCTGAGGAAAGATGTGACTTGCTTCCCTGTCAAATCCAGCATTCCAAAGACACTGATCACTTGCAGTCGGTACGTGGAAGCCCCCAGACAAGAACATCCCTTCAAGACTGCAGCAGGTAGCCGGTTCACCTAAATTCTGAACTGTCAGAGATGGTTAAACAAAATGAAAAGGCAGAGGAACTGCTTTCAATTGAAAGAGCAAGAGCAAATTGTGAAAAAATAATGAAACAAATTAAAAATTTATCAGACAAAGAATTCAAAGCATTGGTAAGAAAAATGTTAAGAGAATTAGGGAACAGAATAGATGAATATAGTGAAAACTATAACAAGGAACTAGAAAATATAAAAAAGGCTCAAGTAGAAATAAAGAATTCAATAACTGAAATTTAAAGAAAAACACACACTAGAAGGAATGAATAGCACATTAAGTGATAGCAAAGCTTGCATAAGTGAAAAAACAGAACAATGGAAATCACCCAATCATAACAGCAAAAAGAAAAATGAGTTTAAAAAATTAAAACAGTTTGAGAGATCTCTGAAGTAATAATATTGAATATACCAACATTTGCACTGTAGGGGTCTCAGAAGGAGAGAGAGAAGGGGATTCAAAAACATATTTGAGGATATTATGGTTAAAAACTTCCTAACATGAAGAATGAAACAGAGATTCTGTCATAAAAATTCTGATCATTTATAGTTATTTTCCAAACACTTGCTACAGAGGTCTATCAACAAATCCTCCCCTGTGCCTGTCACCTGCTTTCTGTTCTTCGATATTCTAAATTCCTGCACTGTTTTAGCAAGTTCTATTCAGAACATTGAACAGAAGAACTCCTAAGAAGTAGTTGATCCTTTTTATTCAATTTGTATCACTATAACTCCTGCAAGTTGAGGTCCCCAGGCAATACAAAGACTCTTGAGGATAGAGATTGCCTGCTAAGTAGCTTCAGTCATGTCCAACTCTTTGCGACCCTATGGACTGTAACCTGCCAGATTCCTAGGTCTATAGGATTCTCCAGGCAAGAATAATGAACTGGGTTGCCATGCCCTCCTCCAGAGGATCTTCCCAACTCAGGGACAGGGTCGAACCCGTGTCTCTTATGTTTCCTTCATTGCCAGGCAGGTTCTTTATCACTGTCACCACCTGGGAAGCCCAAGATAGAGATTAAAGTACAGGAAGTTCACTAAGAAGTGTTCTTGGGATTGACATCTATGGAAGTAAAGGAAGCCAACTGAAAGAAGAGAGAAGTTGGGCAGTGGTGAAGTCTCAATCAAGATCTCAGCTTACTCCTTGAAGAGTTCTAAAGCTGATCTGTTGCTTCAGAGTTGCATAGATTTAGGTCAAATGCCTCACTCCTTAAACCTCTGTGCGGATCAGTCATTCGGTGCTCCTGCAATGAGAAGGCATAATCTTGGGCAGTCAACTCTCCGCAGCCAAGGCAGTTCCTGAAAAGTAATAATGCTGAGCACTGTCTTGGCAGTTGTCTTCCTTGTAGCTTGGGAAATAGGTCCTTCAGTCTTGTGGACCTATTTCAGTCTGTATGGGTGTGTGTATTAGTTGCTGAGTTGTGTCCAACTCTTTGCACCCCATGAGTTGTAGCCCACCAGGCTCCTCTGTACATGGAATTCTTCAGGCAAGAATACTGGAGTGGGTAGTCATTCCTTTCTCCAAGGGATCTTCCTGACCCAGGGATTAAACCCAGGCCTCCTACATTACAAGCATATTCTTTATAGTCTGAGCCACCAGGGAAGCCCTGGTCTATATGAATAGAACATCATAATGTCCACTGCAATGACATTATTTACAGAGTTCAGCACTTCTGAGGGTACAGTTGACCCTTAAACACATCGGTTTGGACTGGGCAGGTTCACTGATACAGGGATTTTTTTTTCCATAAGTAGGTGCTACATGATTCAAGGTTGGTTGAATTCGAGGATACTGATGGAGGTCAGTTGTGAAGTTAAAGGCAGATTTTTCCCCTATGTGAAATGCCATCCATAACTCTAGAGCTGTTCAATGGTCAACTGTGCTTAGGAGATAGTGGGGGAGAAGTAAGCTCTGAAAGTTTAAAAAATTCAGAAACAGTTACAGATTCAATTAAATTTTGTATTTCCTCTTGTTTAAAAACAAGAAATTGTGAGTGGAATAGGTTAAGAGAGGTCAGTGGGTTATTTTTGGACTAACAGTTCATGTTGAAGGTAGAAAAATCCCGAGACAGGAATTGACTTTTAGTTAATAAATAAACAGTCCTAGGAAGTCAATTAATCCCTTGAGCTTCTAGTTTCACCATACAAGTGACAGTCTCCCACATCATGGGCAAAAAGATTATGAGATAGCCTATGTAGAATCCATCACTGTGTGAAGGAAGATGGCTTAGTAACAATGATCTTAATGATCTAAGTAACAGTGATCTCCCAGTTAATCCTGGGAGTTACTGTATTAGTCTGAGTTCTCTAAGGAAAGATAACCAATAGGATATACATATTATTATAGAGAGAAAGAGTAAGAAAATTTATCATGAGATATTGGCTCAGAAAATTACAGAGGCTGAGAAGTCCAAAGAATAGCAAGCTGGAGAGCCACAGGAGCTGACAGTGTAGCTCTATTCTGCATGTTAAGGCCTGAGAACCAGTAGAGTTGATGGTACAAGTTCTAGTCTAAAAGCCAGCAGGCTCAAAACCAAAGAAGGTCCAATATTTCCATTCAAAAGCAAGAAAAGACCAATGTCCAAGCTGAAAACAGTCAGGCAGTAGGGTTTCCTTCTTCTCAGCCTTTTTGTATTATTCAGGCCCACCCAAGTTGGGGAGGAAAATCCACTTCACTTGTTTTTCTGATTTAAATGTTTATCTCACTCAGAAGCACCCTCATAAACACGTTCCAGAATAATGCTTGACCAAATGTCTGGGCACCTCATCACCCAGTCAAACTGACACATACAATTAGCCATCATACACAAATTACTCCAAATTCAAACACTGTATTATAATATGAAATTCTTCAGTAGATCACACTGTAGCAGAAATTCAGAAATGTGTATCTAACTAATTGATCTAATCTCCATGATCTGCTGTCACTGAACCCTGAATTCACCTGACAACCACCCTTCTCTATTCAAATCACCATATTTGGGGGTCGTTGTATAAGACAAATCCTTACTCCATTATTATTCTTTTGCAATAATAGAATAACTTACCCAATATCCTGCTGTTGCTCAGTCATGTCTGACTCTTTGCGACCCCGTGAACTACAGCTCCTCAGACTCCTCTGTCCATGGGATTTTCCAGGCAAAATACTGGAGTGGGTTGACATTTCCTTCTCCAGGAATCTTCCCCACACAGGGATCAAAGCCATGTCTCTTGCAAGTCTCCTGCATTGCAGGCAGATTCTTTAGCACGGAGCCACCAGGGAAACCCATAATATCCTGCTAATAAAGCCCATGGGACTGGAAATTAACCTTATTATTAATTTCCAGTCCCAAGGGGCTTTTGGAAAGAAAAGAGTTCTTCAAACCCTAAGGGTAAATTAGAAGAGAAACAGAAATTTCTCAAGTTAGAGCATTAAAAATACAACCAGATACTTGGCCCATTAAGAATTAACTACTTGCTAATCTGTCTTCTTAACTCAATGAACTGAGTGGGTATTTGTCTTTCTTCTCCATAGTCAATAAAATGGAAAGCCATGTCATTATTCTAGCATCTCTAGGGATTAATCTCTTAGAGGCCTTGCCACCACACAAACAGGAGAGGCTCAGTGATTGTTGGGTACCTTCCCAGTTTGATTGTTTGAAAGTAACAGTTCACCTCTTAAAGACCTTGGGCTTTTGGCTTCATAGATTCTAAATTGTGTTACACAATTCATTTGAAGAGGGTCGCTGCCCAATAATGCTGATCTACTTTTTTACACTCAGCAAATGGGTTATTTGATTTTCTCTTCTTCTCAATTAGCATCAATGGTAGATTTCCTAACAGTGTGATTTGAGCTTGAAGGTTAAACATGGCATGCCTGTCTGTTGTTCAAATCAATGCTGCCCTGACATTGCTATTCCTCACCTAAACTTCCATCGATGATTTGATTTAAACCAGCTGTTTTTGCTAATTCAGTAATTAGTGACTTGGCAAAGCACTAATCGTATTGGAAGGTAGGAAAAAATAACTCAGATTTACATATGTAATGAAATTTCAGCACAAATAGTTTGCTCCGAAGAATGATAATATTTAATACGAAACTCAAGTTTTAAAAAATAAAAAATACTAAATGCTCTTTGCAAGTAGGAACCATACATTTGCATTTCTCCGTTCTACGAATACCAGATAGGTGCCTTGCATTTTTCCAAATGTTTTACATACATTGCTGTAATTCCAGCTTCCCAGGTGGCCCTAGCAGTAAAGAATCCTCCTGCCAATGCAGAAGACACAAGAGACTTGGGTTCGATCCCCGGGTTGGGAAGATTCCCTGGAGTAGGAAATATCACCCCACTCCAGTATTCTTGTCTGGGAAATTCCATGGATAGAGGAGCCTGACAGGCTACAGTCCTTGGGGTCACAAAAGAGTCAGACACAACTGAGCACATACATATTAATGCATAGTGACCCTAAAAGGTAGGTACTATCAGTTCCACTTTACAGATGAGAAACTCAAGCCTAGGAATACACGCTGTTTTACCAATGTCACAGGGCCACAAAATGAAAGAGCAGGTAGTTAAACTTAGTTATAACCCCAAAGTCCAAGTTCTTTAAATTCTCCTCTGGGGATCTTCCATAATTTCTCCCACTCCCAATGGGTAAACTATGAAAGTCACATCTGCCATAGGTCAAGAAAGCAGAATGTTTTGTCTTGACTGTACATGTTAAAGGCTTGGATGTTGTGTCCAACGGCTCTAGAGAGGGAGCCGGGTATGGGACCAGGTCTCCACTTAAAGACCCAAAATTGTCTGTGTGTTTGGTTATGTTAGAAATTATTTAACAATCTTGAAATTTCTGCTATTACTATTCTATGTACACCAGCTTATACTACAGATCTAGAAATGTCAATTCCACATGTATTAACCTAACTATTGGCAAAGATGTGTATCCTTTTGACCTCGGGCCTAGTGGCATCCTCTACTTTTAGCCCAAGAAAAATTTCTGAAAGGGAGAAAAAAATGTGACTTTTTTTCTATTATCCTGTGCTAGCTTTGGGAATAAACAGCTAAATGATAGGTGTGCATGCTCAGTCATTTCAGTCGTGTCCAATTCTGTGTGACCCTATGGACTGTGGACTGCCAGGCTCCTCTGTCCATGGGATTCTCCAGGCAAGAATACTGGAGTGGGTTGCCATGTCCTCTTCCAGGGGATCTTCCCAAATCAGGGATCAAAATTGCATCTCTTGCATCTCTTGCATTGGCAGGCAAATTAACATTATTTATTGCCAACTGCATACCCTTCAAGCTTCACATAGCCTAAACAATAAGATGTTTGCCCATGTTGTTTTCCAGGAACTCAAAGTCTGCTGTTTATAGTTCAAGTTCAAGCCAGATAAAGCTGATGGAACACTAATACTGGGCTGTCACAGGAATGACCAAGGAATGACCCTTTGACATCACAGAGGACCAAAACCTCCACCCTTAGATCATACTAAGCACCTCCATTTTTGAACGTCTATCCAGTAAAGAAAAATTATTTTAGATATGCTGTACAGAACAGCAATTAGTTCATCTTTTTCTTATCTCTAATTACCTTTCCCCATGCCTAAGACACCTGCTTCTGGAGGGGTGTCATATTTGAGACTCATTCTCCCATTTCCTTGCTTGCTACCTTGTAAATAAACCCTTTCTTTGCCGCAAACCTCAATGTCCCAGCATTTTGGCTTGCATGTCAAGCAAACAAACCTGGTTTGGTAGCATTTCTAGGAACCTTGTCAGGTAGGGTTTTTAGAAATGAGAAAACTGGGGCTGGAGAAGGTCCAGTGCCTTGCCTCACCTACCGTGCTGGTGAGGATGAATGCTTCTATATCAGACGGGGCCCCTGTAATTCTGCACCCTTGATTTGTTGTTCAGTTGCTAAGTTGTCTGACTCTTTGTGACCCCATGGACTGCAGTATATCAGGCTTCTTTGTCTCCCAGAGTTTGCTCAAATTCAAGTCCATTGAGTCAATGATGCCATCCAACCATCTCACCTTCTGTTGCCCCCTTCTCCTCTTGCCCTCAATCTTTCCCAGTATCAGGGTCTTTTCCAATGAGTCAGCTTTTCACATCAGGTGGCCAAAGTATTGGAGTTTCCACTTCAACATCAGTCCTTCCAATGAATATTCAGGGTTGATTTCCTTTAGGATTGACAGGTTTGATCTCTTTATTGTCCAATGCACTCTCTAGAGTCTTCTCCAGCACCGCAGTTCAGAAGCATAAATTCTGCAGTGCTCAGCTTTCTTTATGGTCCAACCCTCACATCTGTACCTGACTGCTAGAAAAATTATAGCTTTGACTATACTGAACTTTTTCAACAAAGTAATGTCTCTGCTTTTTAATACACTGTCTAGGTTTGTTATAGCTTTTCTTCTGAGGAGCAAGCAGCTTTTAATTTCATGCCTGCAGTCATTGTCTGCAGTGATTTTAGAGCCCAAGAAAATAAAATCTGTCACTGCTTCCACCTTTTCCACATAGCTAGTTAATCAGCATGTTTTTTTGTGTGAATCCTAGAAAGATTTCAGAACCTTCTCCTCCACTTTGAGTACTGCCCCCCAAAACCCCACAGAACCATCTTAGTAGTCACCAATGAGTTGATATGAAGTGGCACAGCTTTTAAATCTAGTTCTAACCTTACCAGATGAGATACTAATATGCTGGCAAAGCCATTGAGACACTTCAGGAAATGAAGCAGGCAGCCACATCATGCTGCTGCCTTGCTTTGGAGAGTTAATCCATCATGTGTGGCTGCTTTTCTAATAGCACACCAAGGGCCACAGGAAACAGGTGATTGCTTAGTCCAACTGCCTTCCCCAGAGACAAACACCAACAACCCAAGGTCTTATTGTCCTGGAGGGCTGAGCCACTGTTTACAGAATTCAAGTTTCATTTAACTAAGAAAACACATTTTAAAATTGATTTTCTCTCAAAACACACTTGGGTTTTGTAAATGTACACAGAAAGTAGTTTTCTGAAGTTAAATATCAATTCCCTGGAGAAAGTTTGCAGAGCAGCCTCAAAGTTAAACTAAACTCCGTTTCTTTCCACATCACAGAACTCTCTTTATCATTTAAATTGGGTGAGCTGAAGTATGCAGAGTCTGCACCAAAGTGGGACAATGTAGATGCTCAAAATCTCCCCTTTCTATTCTGACCTCCTTTCTTTGTAAGGATCATTTCCTTCTCTCAGACAACTCTGCAGATAATAGATAAAGATTTTAAAAATAGTTAAGCCCAATCTTTAATTAAATTACAAGCAATGTTGTCAAAAATATTTTTAATAGAAAATCTCAAAATTGCAAACACTATGGTTTTAATTATCTGCAATTAATCCATAGGCTTCATGTCTTAAAAACTGTTTATTCACTGATAGACAAAAAAGAATTTAAAATGTAAGTATATTTCCTTTCAAAGAAATTGTTCAAAGAGAGTACAAAAAAAAAGACAAAGAATGTAGCATTCATAGAAAGTAGTTTAATGTAATTATATTTGTAAGAAATTAGAAAGCTAAGGGCCAGATTAAAAAAATGGTAAGGTGGACTACATATTCATTAGAGAAATTTCTATTCAAAATGTGTATTTCTAAATATTAATAACAAGTTGGAAAATATTTAAAAATTCAGATAACAAATACATTATTTCACAACACATAGTTAACTCTTACTAATGTTTTTATAGAAATTCAGTAATTTTTCTATACATATTAATATAGTTAAATGCATTTATTTTTATAAGTTTAGGATTTCATATGTGTGTATGTTTTTATGTGTATAAGTATATACAGTATAGATAGATGTGTATGTGTGTATACATCACATACAGTGGTGTGTACCTGTGAGTTTGCATGTGCACATGTATCATGTGTACATGTATGTGTATGTACGTTTTTTGCACTTTTGTATAATCATTTGATATGTGTGTACATGCCATGTATATATTAGGGTATGTGTGTGTTTCTGTATATTTGTGTTTATCGGTATATGTATATATGTCTTTGTTTATTCAAATATAGTAGTGTACGTGTGTCTCTACACATGTGGTTATGTTTGTGTGTGCATGCATGTTTGTGTTTGTATGCCTGCATATCTGTATGTGTATTTTCACCTAAAATAATGTGTAGTCCTCTCATTACCATTTAATTCTAAAGAGTTTTTAGCTTGTCTTTATTATTTTTGTTTTATATATTTCTGTAGTTTTTTCCATGGTTTAAAGGGTCAAGTAACTTTCAAGGCTCATTACAGAAATACCACTATATTTCCCTCCTCTCCTCATAAGCAACTAGTTTAAGTCTGTGAGCCAAATCTTTATTATTTGACTTCATGTATCTGAAGGACACATTTCTACTTCTATAAACTTTAGTCTTAAATATTAGACAGTAATTCCCAAACTCAATATGGAGGTTTACCTGGTTTTCATTGATCCCCCCCACCATCACTCATCCCTTCCTTATCAGTCCCATAATTTTCTCAGTATACTCTAATTTTGTTTAGATCAATGGTCATGCCCAGTTTGGTATTTCCATGTAAACATAATTCATCACTGATTACTTTTGTTGTCCGAACAGTATACTGATTTTCTTTAGCTTACTTACACTGAGCATATCATGACTTCACAGTCAAATTCTTCCAGTTGTGTAATTCTCATGGCACGTGGTTGAGACACATCAGTTGTTCCATCTTTCACCTGCTTGAAGAGTCCTGCACAGTTTCTTAGATGTCCCGAACTGGACAGATGGAATTCTTGGACTTTTCCCATTTTAGGATCTGAATGATCATCCTGAGAATTCTGTTTGCTTTTGTCGTGTTGGAGCCTCTATTTCTTTGATTCTTTATATTCCAACCTCTTGGTTTACTCCATGAACTTGGCAAAGTATTTTATTACTGGTTTCCTGAGAAAAGGAGTGTATGAAAGGCTACTTTTTAAAAGAGTATCCACTTCTGACAAATTTCTAAGTCTACTCTCACAATAGTTTGTCGAGAAATAGAATTATATGTGAGAAATAATTTATTTATAAGGCATTCCTCCATCGTCTTCTAGACTTCATGGATACAATGACGAGTTTAATGGCTAATGACCCTTTGATTCTTGATTCATTGTATAAACAGCCCTCTTTCCTCCCCCTTCTCCTCCTCTTCCCTCTCCTTCTTCTTTCCTTTCACTCTATCAGTACCATCTCTCTCCCTCTCCCTCTCTCTCTTTCTCTCTCTCTATTTTTTGACCCCACAGTTACAAAATGTCCACATATGAGGGAATGAGGTATTTTCTTGTCTCTATTTATTCAATACATTGAATGATGAAAGAGCCTGTTCACTGCCGGGACATATTTTATTTCTGGGAAACTGTTTTTCATTATGGGCTTCCCCACTGGCTTAGGGGTAAAGAATCTGCCTGCAGTGCAGAAGACTCAGGTTAGGTCCCGGGGTAGGGAAGACCCCTGGAGAAGGGAACGGCGACCCGCTCCAGTATGCCTGCCTGGGGAAGTCCACGGACAGAGGAGCCTGGCGGGCTACAGTCCATGTGGTCTCAGAGCCAGACACAACTGAAGCAACAGCACACATACACGCTCTTCATTTTTTCATTGATGATTCATTTTCTCTCTTTTATTTCTTGTCTCTGGAGGTTCCTTTCAGAGTTATTATTATACAGTGAAAATTTCCACAACATTACATGCTTTTTTGCCCATTGGACCACCAGAATCTACTACATTGACTGGGAGTTAGTATATATCGAATGAGTGAATTATTTCTGTGAACAAGTAATTTAAGTGACTACATAATTTTAATATATTATGTATGTCATGTAATATTTTGCACTTTGACATTTATTTAACATTGTTAGAAACTAGTTGTTTCTTAAATTTCAGTGTAATGTTCCTATCAACATTCTCTTTGTCTCTTTTCATTACCTTCCAAGTAATTTCTTTATACCTTTGCCCAATTCTAGAATTTTGTTTGGAGTTTCATTTACTCTGCTAGTTATTATTATTCCTTTTAATATTTAATGCTCATTTCTAGGAGTTGTCTTTGTTATTTTTTAAATCCAATTTTTAAAAAAAATTTCATAGTCTTCTGCTTCTCACCTATAGTCTTTACTCCCTCTTTATTTATAAAAACGTAGTAAGAAAAAAAAAAAAAAAACGTAGTAAGAAGATTTGGGTCTAGTTATACCTATTCCTGGAGTCTTTGAGAGTATGATTCTACTGTTATTTTTTTCTCACTTTCACTTGTCTTGTATAGCTTTTTCTATTTTTTTAAATTTGGTTTCTGATTATGAGCTCATATATCCCTTGAAATTTTGCCCTGGGAATTCTTTGAGAACCTGGATGAAGGTGGATTGTTCACAAGAGTATTTACATCTGTCTCTTCTAGCTCTTGAGGACAATACCAACTCAGAACCACTTTAACCTAAATCCTCAGCTATACCATCCCCCAGGCAGTATAAATGTGAGCTGTAAACCACACTGAGTGTTGGCTTATGGTCTACTTATTCCCAAGAAAAAAATGTTTTGCACCGTGCCCAGCACCAAAGATCTAGACATAAATTCCTTCTTTAATTTATTGAAACATAGTAAGAAATGTTTGCTAAGTACATCTATTTTTTAAGTCTTTGAGGGTACGGGGACAGATGACATGTTTCTAGTTCACCTTGACAACATTATGTAAACCCTCCTACTAGATTCTCATTTGAGACTAAGAATAAGTTTTTGTCTGTTTTTTAAGCCCTACATCCTGGACTATAAGGTCACAATAACGTGTAGGAGTTGCTTAGTGCTGTGGCTTCCCACTTTGACATAATTTTGGCCTCCAAGAATTGCTTAATTTTTTTTCTCTACCCAAAAATATACCTTTTTAATCTAGTATTTTTAACTGTTTTAACTTAAAGGGTCTACAAAGGTATTTATTTGATTATATTGCCAGAAGCATAAGTTACTATTTTTTCTGCTCTGCTAAAGTCAAAAATAGTATTAAGAGAAATTGAAAGGTATGGTCCAAATCTGTAAAGCACACTTGAATGAATACAACATCATTGCACCAGCTTATGTTGTCTATGCTCTTCTACTCAAACTAACTATCCTTTCATACCTTCTTGTCAGTGAAGTTCTAAACCCTCTTCAGAACCCAAGTTCAACTTCCAACGTAAAGTCTATCTGAACATTCTGGCCAATATTAATGTGAAATGTTTCCAACTCTTATATCAGATACATAAATTATATATATAGAATATATATATAATTTTATATATATATATATAAAATAGGGTTTTAAATAAGATCATCATCTTCTCTATACTGTGTATTGAGAAACTGAGCTTAAGACTACATAAATTAGAAAGAAACTGAAACTGGTGTTTCAGACTTTCCACTGATTCCTTGCCTTGAAGCTGCAATAACCCACAACACCAAATCTTACTTATTTCTTTGCTGGCAAAATTACATCTCCAGGATATTCATAGCTGTCGTTCTTACAATAGGCTGGGATGGAGGCAGCTTTAACCACCACACTGTACTTATTAGTAGCCCCATCAAAAGGACTTCCAAAACATGCCATCTAAGTAAAATGGAGGTCTGCTTCACATCTTTCTTTAACTGTGAAATAAGTGTTACCCAAAGGGGTCATAACAGGCTTTGGCACTTTATGACCCTGAACAGTCTGTCCTCAAACACAGGCTGATATTTTCTCACCTGTGTATCACCCTCAGGAGCAGCAGCTACAGTTCTGCTCAATCCTCCCTTTTATCCATTCCCTGGGTTCCTGAGAGTCTTGGAGAATTTAGATGATATACCAGCTCATAGTTTTAGGAACCCTGCTCTCAGTAATACTAGTACTACTAACTCTGCTTTTAAAAATCAAAACTGTGTAAAAGACTTTTTAGAAGACTTTATAGTGTAAAGAATATACATTGTAAATAACAAAATAATGCCATTTGCAGCAACACAGAGGGACCTAAAGATTATCATACTAAGTCAGTCAGACAGAGAAAGACAAAAATCATATGATGTCACTTATATGTGGAATCTAAAAAATATGATGCAAATGAACTTATGTACAAATGAGAAATAGACTTGCAGACCACAGAAAACAACTTTATGATTACCAAAGGAAAAGCAGGGAGGAGGGATAAATTAGGAGTTTGGTATTAACATATTCACACATATACCACAGTTGTAGGAAACAATCTAATGGTTACCAAGGAGGAAAAGGGAGGAGAAGGGATAAATTGGGAGATTGAGGTTGACATATACATACTATTATATAGAAAATAGATAGCTAATAAGAACCTACCGTATAGCACAGGGAACTCGACTCAATACTCTATAATGACCCATATGGAAACAAAGTTTAAATAAAGAGTGATTCATTCTTCTTAACGGATTCACTTTCCTATACAGCAGAAACTAACACAATATTGTAAATCAACTATATCTAACAAAGATTAATTTAAAGAAAAAAGAACATATGGACGCTACCGTATAAAAAATAGGTAACCAATAAGAGCATACTGCACAGCACAGAGAAATATACTCAATATTTTATAATAACCTATGAGGGAAAATAATTTGAAAAAAGAACATATATACACACACACACACACACATACACATATATAACTTTGCTGTACACCTGAAAACTAACACAACGTTGTAAATCAACTGTATTTCAATTTAAAAAAGAATATACATTTTTATACAACTTCGTGTATCTCCCTATAATAAACAAGATGCTGCCACTTTACTCAATTATGTTGTCAACACAGGTTGAGAATTCCTGGTGAACACATCCTGTTTCCTGCCTAGGTTCACAACTGTACTGTGCCATGAAAAGGTTAGGTTAATAATCCCAGACATCTCCTCCAATTTAATACCTTATCGCCATCTCACTTTCCCTTTTCCCTGTCCATGCACACGTGTTAGAATTCCCTCTTGACTTGTCTCTTTTAGGCATCTTCCTAGCACCCTAATACATGTCGCACCTTAAGAACAAGGACTCCATCTGTTTCCTGCCATCCACTCCTCCCTCTTACACAAATACTGGTATGTGGCAGGCCCATAGGGAGTATGTGTCAAATCAACTTATGAATCTTTCTCATGTCACATATATCTTTACACTGTTGAGCTCTGACCTCATCGAGTGCCTCACACCCACCCCATACACCATCCTCAATAACCACCCAAACAGCACAAAGCCAAAAACCACTCACCACCATTCTCTCTTGCACATACATCCACTCTACTAATTTACTGTTTAAAAATCAAAAGTAGCTTCTACCTATTGTTTGTTTGTTCAGTTGGCCCAGTCATGTCCTACTCTTTGCAACCCCGTGGACTGCAGCACACCAGGCTTCCTTGTCCCTCACCATCTCCTGGAGTTTGCCCAAGTTCATGTTCATTGCATCAGTGATGCCATCCAGCCATCTCATCCTCTGACGCTCTCTTCTCCTCCTGCACTCAATCTTTCCCAGCAACAAGGGCTTTTCCAATGAGTCGTCTGTTCACAACATCAGGTGATCAAAACACTGGAGCTTCAGCATCAGTTCTTCCAGTGACTATTCAGGGTTGATCTCCCTTAAGATTGACTAGTTTGATCTCCTTGCTGTCCAAGTGACTTTCAGGAGTCTTCCCCAGCACTGCAGTTTGAAGGCATAAATTCTTCGGCATTCCACCTTCTTTACAGTCCAGCTTTCACAACTGTATGTGACCATGTACCCTATTAACAGCTTATAACTCACTTAAGTTCATTTAATAACAGTGCTACATGTAAATAACATTTATCTCAGTCTTCTAGATGTGTAAAGTGGGGTTCAGAAAAGATAAACAGATTCCCCAAGGTCACAGTTATGTAATGTCTCAATCGGATCTGGCATCCCATGAATATCTATGATCAAAATATCACATCACCATCTGGAATATTGGGTATCTTGTAATGTCTTGTTCAGGAGAGAGATGAAGGGTAGGTTCCCCACGTCTTTCCCCTAAGCAGCCTTAGAACCAGGTCTGTGATTTCTGTGGGTGATCAAATTTAAGCATCTTTATTCGGAGGCTTCTCTGAGAAACATCGAGATGAATAAGGCTGTGTTTGTACTTGTGTCACGGTTTTAGGTGGCTCATGTTGTAAATGATGTCTGAAATAGAATATTCTCAGTTCGGAACTCCAGGATTTCATGGTGAGAACCTAAGTTCCTGTTGGGTACTAGGTATTTTTGTTCATGATTCAATTTAGACACAGCATGAACCCTGCCTGTGTCTCTCTCTACAACCTTCCCACATTCTAATCCCAAGAAATTATCCAAAGTAATATTTGGAGTTATGGAGTCCTAAATGTGCTTGTTTGAAAAAAAATTTTTAAAGGGTCAAGGGAATTTTAAGACTACAAATTTTGTTTCAGATTTTTTAAAAAGCCCTCTAAATGACCTTCTGATTGAGACTGATTGAGTCAGTCAGACTGATTGAGTTTCAACAGGATACCATAGACTTGGTGGTTTATAAACAACAGAAATTCATTCCTCACACTTTGGAAGCTGAGAAATCTAAAATCAAGGTGCTAGCAGATTTATGTTTGGTAAGAACTCACTTCCTACTTCATAAAAGTCTGTCTTCTTGCTGTATCCTCACATGATGAAAGTGGCTAGGGAATTATCTGGAGTCTCTTTCTAAAAGACACTATATGACTCAGGGAACTCAAACTGGTGCTCTGTAACCACCTTGAGGGGTGGGGAGGGGTGGGAGGTATGAGGGAGGTTCAGAGGGGACACATGTATACCTATGGCTGATTCATGTTGATGTATGGTAGAAACTAACACAATATTGTAAAGCAATTATCTGCCAATTAAAAATATATATATATATATATATATATATATATATATATATATTTTAAAGTCACTAATTTTATTCATGAAGGTTTCACTCTCATGACCAAAGGCCCCATCTCCAAATACCATCTCAATGGGAATAAGGCCTAAACATATGAATTTGGTGGGAGCACAAGCATATAGCCTATAGCATTTGCCTTATTTGAAAAAACAACAACAAAACAAAAATTGACACAAAATCTATGATGAAAACCAAATAAGCAATGTATTGATGTTGCTAGGAAAGGCAATTTAGTGGGTTTAAGAACTAACTACAAAGTCGTGGAGGGGTAACACAACTTCATTTCCTGGAGTTTGTCTTGTTATCTTCTCATACATTGGTTTTTCAACTTGTTTGATGTAAGGATATTTTATCTTATTTCCCACCTCCCACTTCCTGATAATCTTGATTTAGTCCAAGAATATTTGAACACATCTACTAGATGTCTAGCCTTGTGTAACGGGCTCAGCATTTAGTACGCAACTTGTCACCACAATCCCTATGAATCAGGTATTATTTCCAATGAGAAAGCAGGGGCTCAAAGAGGTCAAACTACTTGCACAAGTTCATGGAAATAGTTAACAACAGAATAGATATAGCTGTATGATCTACCTAAAAATCACTGAACTAGAGGACCTCTCTAAGACCACAGTTGTCAAAAAACCACCCACTCCAGTTTTCCCACACTAAAAATATTAAGAAAATTAATGGGCAAGAATCTGTTCATGTTTCCTATTTGCCTTCATCATATTTACTGCTGAAATACTTTTAGGAACCTCTGTTCTAGATATCAACAGAATATTATGTCTTAATTTATCTAATTGCAAGATAATTCTTACCTATGAGGTCCATACATACAAAGCACTTTCAGTAAGAATGTAAATCAGATCTTCTCAGAATGTTCAAGATCATTTATTTATACTCTGTCAGTTCAATAACACCAAGAGCTGGACTTCCTAGTGGCTTAGTGGTTAAGTATCTGCTTGCCAGTGCAGGGTGCACAGGTTCGATCCTTACTCCAGGAAGATTTCACATGCCACGGGGCAATTAAGCCCATGCCCTACAACTACTGAGCCTGCGCTCTAGAGCCTGCAAGTCGTAACTACTGGGCCTTACGCCTTAGAGACTGTGCTCTACAATAAGAGAAGCCACTGCAGTGACAAGCTCGCATCCGGCAAACAGAGAGTAGTTCCCACTCGCCACAACTAAAGAAAGCCCATGCAGCAGCAAAGACCCAGCACAGGCAAAAGTAAATAAATAAATTACACAAAGTTTAAAACAGCTAAGATTGAGTAAGCCTTTTCTATGAAATAAAACTTCCCAAATGGCTCAGTAGTAAAGAATCCACCTGCATGTGCAGGAGATGTAGGTTCGATCCTGGGTTGGGAAGATCCCCTGGAGAAGGGAATGGCCACACACTCCAATATTCTTGCCTGGAAAATCCCGTGGACAGAGAAGCCTGGCAGGCTACCAAGTCCATGAAGCCACAGAGTCAGACATAACATAGTGACTAAACAACAACAACATTAAATATATAAAGCAGGGTGATACATGTTTTTTGCATATTTCCCTCATTCAAGTCTCCCAACAATGCTATCATTATTTACTTTTCATAGAGAAAAAAAAAAAAATTGAGTATTTGAAAAGTTTACATCAAGGGTAGAGCAAGATACAAACTTACTTCAGTCCAACTTTAAGGCCTCCGTATAACATTTATCCTACTGCAGAAGGAGAAGATCATGACTCACAGAACATACAAATTTTATTGCTGAGCTGGGATAAGAATGCAGGTCCTTATAGGTCCACTGCAAACTGTACTCTGCCTTCAGATATCTTAAGATTTTAGATGTATCTCTATGGTTAAGCTGACAATGCTAAGACCCAGTCTGTAGAAGAAATGCCTCAAACCTGAACATTTCAGATCCATAGCATTTCCACATGCCTCTTGGACTGGTTATCATTTAGAATGACCTCCTGGCAATACTAATCTCTGAAATAAATAACAACTGCAATGATTACAATAACACAAATGATTGATAATGATGATAATGATGTTGAATATGATATTACCATTATAGGTTCCATTCCAAGGAACCTCATTTGCCAGAAAGAATGGGTTGAGGGGAGAGCAAACAGGAAATCTGCAATGAGGAATCTAAGCTGGTAAATTACCATATGTGAATCTGCTTTGATTTTTGCATTTGCTATAAGACCATTTGAATTCTAAATGGCACTTCAATTCAGAATGTGTGAAATCTGAAATTTGCATTGCTCAAGTCATACAACTGAGCTCTGATAAATAACCTCAGGTAATTGGAGACAATGCACTGTTAAGACTATTTCTGTTTCCATCTACACGTGAGGCCAATTTTAAAAGACAGATTTCCTTTTAGAAAGGAAGAGACTATCTTCTAGCCCTGAAAGACTGGCCTAGACTGTAAGATGGCAATGCAAACACCATGACCAGCAGTACAACAGTGATCGTTGTTAAAAAACAGTTTTAATGGAGTTCCTCATTTGATCTTATTTAACAGCCATGCCTTGTAAGTCAGTTAGACAGAGATTTCAAGCTTTGCTGACACTTGGGGTATGTTCACAGGCCCCTCTGGTCTCTGTAATCTTTCTCAGGCTTCATTTCCATAATGGATGAATATTTATTCTCCAAAACATTTTATAAGCAAAACAGTCCTGCCTCAGAAGGAAAACTTAATTTTCAGAAAAAAAGAAATAAAAAAGCTAATCTCTGAGAAAGAAGATTGAGACTCAGCATCCCAAATCAAAAGAGACTTGGGGTACAATCTGAGGCAGTGACTCAGACATCAAAATATGGAATATTATGGCAGCTGAAGAAATGTCTTTTCATAAAGGAATATTTCTTATCTCCAACTTAATATCTCTGCCAAAAGGAAAAAAAGGCAGTATCCATGTAATAGGAAATGGCTCTTGCACTCGCAAATTTTTAGAGGATAAAATGTTTCTTTTAATCACTGTCCAAAGCTATAGCTTACAACATAAGGTCTCATTGAGAAGATGTATATAAAATAATTAGTTCAACACTGAAGTACCTAAGAAGTGCTATCCTGTGTCTTAACACCTTCTGTCCCAGACAAGTCTCTACCGAGTCCCTGAGACAACATACAGGGATCTTAAACCCTCTCTATGTCAGAGACCAGCATGTGGCTCCTGGGATGAGACACAGACTGACATAAACCTAAGGATGGAAGCAGTCCTCGGGGCTCAAACTTAGTCAGCCTCACAGTATACAGATAGTTTCTGTACATGTTCACCAGCTTCTACTCACATATCTCTGAAATCTAGGTCTTAGATCCACCCAAAGTCAATGAATAGCTAATATACTAGCTAAAACACAGCATCACTAAACTTCCCAAAAGTGACCCGGTACTGCCTCCTTAAAAGAGACAGAAAGGGACATAAAACCTATTTGAAGAAATAAAAGCTAATCCCCAGGAGCCCCTCCTCATCACCCCTATGAATGGATAAAGAAGATGTGGTGCATATATATAACGGAATATTACTCAGCCATAAAAAGGAATGAAATTGGGTCATTTGTAGAAAGGTGGGTCATTTAGTAGACTCTAGATCTACTAAAACTAAAGAAAACAACAACCACAAAAATGCAGTATAAGCAGAACAACAATAGCAAAAGCAAAAAACGAAACCCCTTTCTCTTTGTTGATATCTTCTTTCTCTGTGTGTGTGTCTCTGTCTTTCTCTCTCTTTCTGTCCCTCTCTCAAAAATCTGTGTGTCTGACACAACACAGCATACACACAGCTAATAACAGTAAAAAAGGCTTTGCAATATGATATGATAAGAGAGATCAGAAAGAGCTTTCTTATCCCAAATATATCCTCAATAGTCCTTTTTTATTGGGGCCTGAAAAATCCCATTATTTTATCATTCACTTTTTAATCAAGAATGCTCTCCAAAAAGCCTTTGATCCTTTGAACATATGTTATCATTCACCCACTATTCCATTAATGTGAGTCCATTAGAAATGGGCACCAAAGCAAGGTTCAGTGAAACAAGGCAGCAAGACAATATGAGGAAAGAAAAACACGGTGGCAGTGGTCCTAAGGTATCTGTGTGTGCTAGAGCACCTACTCTTTGTAGCTTCATGAACTGGCCCCAAATCTATCATACAAATAAAGAATTATTTTCAGAACTTAAAATTTGACTGTGTATTTATAACACAAGATCAGCCACCAACACATTTTGTCTTCCTTTAAAATTCACTCATTGTGTGTCATTTATTTATTCACTCAAAAATATTTTGACCACCTTTCATGTATCAGGCATTGTGTCGGAAGTGATTGGAACAGTGGTAAAAAAAAAAAAAAACGGAAGTCATGGTCCATACCCTCACAGATCTTCCTTTCTTCATGAGGAAGAGGACAACTCAGAGCTATGTGAAAATGTGGTAAGTGGTAGGCTAGGCTGCAATGGGAGAAAGAGCAGGATACCCAGGGTAGACTAGGAGAGTCAGGATGGTTGTTTAGCAGACAAGATTTAACTATTGAGGATAAGTAGGAATTATCCAGAAGAGGGGAAGAGTGATGCCTTCACGAACAAAGCATCATATGACAGGAACTCAGAAACTGATGGGGAAAAGATGGCTTATGAGACTAGAGAGGTCAGCAAGGGACAGGTCATGAAGTATACCAGTCACATCAAATCAACAAAACCACTCTATTTTAAATCAGACAGAATGTAGCACAGGGATGAATTGCTGGGAACCAGACAGAGAACTCAGCAACAGCAGGAAGGCTTTGTGCCCTCGAGGTTGAAGGAGCAAATGGAGGAGCCCGAGAACTGGGGTAAAACCAGGAACCACAGTAGACTTCGGGCAAGAGCTAGAAACATTCAGTAGATGGAATATTGCTCAGCCATAAAAAGGAACAAAATTGGGTAACTTGTAGACACATGGATGGACCTCCTCGAGTCTGTCATACAGAGGGAAGTAAATCAGAAAGAGAATGCATATATGCAGAATCTAGAAGAATGGTACAGATGAACCTCTTTGCAGGGAAGGAGTAGAATGCAGATACTGAGAAAGGATGTGTGGACATGGGGAGAGAAAGGGGTGGTGGGCAAACAGAGAGCAGCACTGACACATAAACACCACAGTGTAAATCAGCTAGCTAGTGGGAACGTGCTCTTAGCACAGGGGGCTCAGCTAGTGCTCTGAGATGACCTGGGCCAGGGTAAGAGGGGCTTGGCACGTAGTCCATCAGAAAGTCAAATGTTTAAGGACAGTTATGGATGAAATTTTTTAATTGAGAAATTATATCCACTGCCTTGTTTTTATTATTATAAATTTGAAGATGATCTTCACTCCATATTACCAGTGGCAAGACCTGAGAAATAACCTGTGTTCCCTGGGAAAGGACATTGACAATAGTGGATAACAGTCCTCAGGCCTGTCATCATGGAAAGTAAGCAATAGATATCAAGACTTGGGGTAATCGGTGAGGGACAAGGATTGGAGAAGGAGTCTGAAAGGAGAGGCAAAAATACTAAAAATAAAGTTTGTTGACCTTTACGCCAGCTGAGCTTTCTATGACCACTCTGATCCACCATCAGTCATTTCTTCCATCTGTGAATTTCCAGACTTGCAGTGTTGACCAGTGGAACCTTCAGAGAGGATACGTATGTCCAATACTTGACAGTTTGGTCCATGTGTGGCTGTAGAACAATTGAAATGTGGCTAGTGAGCCTGAACCTAGTTTTAAATCTTATATATTTTAAACAAATTTAAATTTAAATAGGCACATGTGGTCAGTAATAAACACACTGGCCAGCACGCCCGAAGCACCTACTGTCAATTTTGTGGTGATGGTCTGGACAGGGTTAAAGTTAAATCTTTCCACGCCCACTGTTTCCCACGCTAGCTGCTGACTTTAGGTAAGGTAAGGTAAGGAGAAGTCGCTCAGTCATGTCCGACTCTGCGACCTCACGGACTGGAGCCTACCAGGCTCCTCTGTCCATGGGATTTTCCAGGCAAGAGTTCTGGAGTGGGTTGCCATTTCCTTCTCCAGAGGATCTTCCCAACCTAGGGATCGAACCCAGGTCTCCCACATTGTAGGCGGATGCTTTACTGCTTGAGCCACCAGGGAAGTCATGACTTTAGGTAAGCTGCTGAATAAAAGTGTCCTCCTCTTTAAAAATTAAATAACAGAAGATTCTTCTCAAGGACAGAAAGGATAAAACAGAAAAGTAAGTGAATTACCTACCACAGAAGATTCCAGGTTATATGTGTCCTTTCCCCCAGAACTCAAAACGCCCCTTCCTTGTACACTGCCAGGAGTTTTGTAAAAGGCCATTATGAAATAGAAAGGTGGATTTTTATATCAAAAGTTAAGAACTCCTGTCTTTGACTCTTTCAAAATAGTTAACCTCGTTAATATAGCATCGTCACTGCTTAAATCACTTTAGATTAACTCTTTCTCAAAGTCATTCCCAGAGATATTTTCTAAGCCATCCAGGAAAACCATTTCATTCACATTTGGTGTCATTTCTAATTTTTGGAGTCATTTTTACATTTTCTCTCTTTCCTAAACTATATATTTTGTATTAAAGCATAGAAGATATAAGAAAATTAAAATTTCCTAAAAGCCTATCAGCAGGAATTAAAAAGTGTTAAAAATCACTTGATGTTACTTTAAAGATTAAAAAAACTGAATATATTTTATATACAATTTAATGTGCTAAAAATTCTCACATAAACATGTTTAGGGCATGAAGTATTCATTACAACATGTTTTTTTAAACACTACTTGGCAAAATATTCTATCATATGGCTGTATCAAACCATACAAACTATTCCTACATTGACTCCTATTTGTTTTTAAAATAAAAAGAAATATTTCCTAATTTATAAGTCTTAATTTTGAATGTTTTTTGCTTTCTCCATCAACTAAAAGGAATGAAATTGGATCATTTGTAGCAATGTGGATGGACCTAGAGACTGCCATACTGAGTGAAGTAAGTCAGAAAGAGAAAAAAAAAGTGTATATATGTGGAATCTAGACAAACGGTTCATATGAACCTATTTGCAGGGCAAGAATAGAGATGCTGACGTAGGGAAGGGATTTGTGGGCACAGGGCGGGAAGAAGAGGGTGGGACAAATTGAGAAAGCAGCACTGACATATACACACTGTTTGTGTAAAACAGACAGCTAGCCGGGAGCTGCTGAAGAGGGGACTCAGCTCGGGACTCTGTGATGACCTAAGGGGTGGGATAGGGTGGGATGGAGGTGAGAGTGGGAGAGAGGCCTAAGAGGGGAGAAATATAGGGTTCCATCCCTGGTTCGAGAAGATCCCCTGGAGCAGAGCACAGAGCAACCCACTCCAGTATTCTTGCTTGGAGAATCCCACGGACAGAAGAGCCTGGTAGGCTACAGTTCACAGGGCCGCTCAGAGTCGGACACAACTGAAGGGACTTAGCACACACGTATAGCTGGCTCAAGTTGTCCAGCAGAAACCAACACAATATTCTAAAGCAACTATATTCCAATTTAAAAATGGGGGGGTGGATGAATGTTTTTAGCTTTCTCCAAAATGTAGCCTATTCTAAAAGATAAGGAAGGGTAAATAGAATAACAGTTTTCAAATATCTATTATATAACAAGCATATATATGTGTATATATATATACACATACACACACACACACACACTCACAAATATATGCTAAATTGCTTCAATCATGTCCAACTCAATTTTTCACTATCTATGGACCATAGTCCACCAGGCTTCTCTGTCCATGGGATTCTCCAGGCAACAATACTGGAGTAGGTTGCCGAGCCCTCCTCCAGGGGATCTTCCTGACCCAGGGATTGAACCCACATCTCTTATGTCTCCTGCATTGACAGGTGGGTTCTTTATTAGTAGTAACACATGGGGAGCCTATATATATATGTATACGTGTATGTATGTATGTATATGTATATATATGTGTGTATATATATACACACATATATATATATCTAAGATATATGATATATATGTAATATTATAGTGTATAGTGAAGTCACTCAGTCGTGTCCGACTCTTTGTGACCCCACGGACTGTAGCCCACCAGGCTCCTCTGTCCATGGGATTCTCCAGGCAAGAACACTGAAGTGGGTTGTCATTTCCTTATGCCCCCAATTTTCAGCAGTTTGTAAAAAGGTACTCTTGGAAATTTTGTACCTAAGTCATACATTTAGGAAGTGTCTGAACCAGAGTTTGAGGCCAGGGGTATCTGATTCTCAGTCCCCACATTTTATCAGCAGGTTAACAGCAACTGAATGGTCTCAACTGAAATATCACAGTGATGCCAAAATCTTTGTCATCTCTTATAACTTGCAAGACTTTCCAGAATATTTATACAGGCTGCTTTGGCAGAAGAGAAGCAAAGGGATAAAAGTAATTTGGCTCTTTCTAATCACATACAGAGGATGAGATGGCTAGATGGCATTATCGACTCGATGGACATGGGTTTGGGTAGACTCCGGCAGTTGGTGATGGACAGAGAGGCCTGGCGTGCTGCGATTCATGGGGTCACAAAGAGTCTGAGCGACTGAACTGAACTGATCTAATCACAGAACTTGTACATAAAACCAAAATCTTTTTTTTTTTTTAACCATGATCCTTTCAGAAGAGTGTCCCTGTCAAATGTGCCTGAACACATCAGTCAATTCTGTGGCAGCATTTCACTCCCCTTGGCAACTGTGGGCTTCTGTCAAAGCCCACAGTGACAGTTTAAGCCATTTTAATTAACAGATGCCATTATACTGGAAATGCCAATCAGTCCTATTCTCCCTTTCATGGTTTCCCAAAGACTGGAGCTGATATCACTGCAGGCAGTGTGATACTAGGCCTCGGGCTAGCAGTGGCCAGTATTTCAAACTGTTGTTAATCAGTGGCCCAGTCGTGCCCAGCTCTTTGCAAGAGAGTCAGGCTTCCTTGGGCTTCCCTGTACTTTGTTATCTCCCAGAATTTGCTCAAACTCACGTCCATTGAGTCAGTGATGCCATCCAACCATCTCAACCTCTGTCACCCTCTTCTCCTCCTGCCCTCAATCTTTCCCAGCATCAGAGTATTTCCAGTGAGTCAGCTCTTTGCATCAGGTGGCCAAAGTGTTAGAGCTTCAGCTTCAGCATCAGTCCTTCCAATGAATATTCAGGGTTGATTTCCTTTAGGACTAACTAGTTTGATCATTTTGCTGTCCAAGGGACTCTGAAGGGCCTTCTACAACACCACAGTTCTAAAGTATCAATTCTTTGGCACTCAGCCTTCCTTATGGTCCAGCTCTCACATCCATACATGACTACTGGAAAAAACATAGCTTTGACTATATGGACCTTTGTTGGCAAAGTGATGTCTCTGCTTTCTAAGATACTGTCTAGGTTTGTCATAGCTTTTCTTCCAGAGAGCAAGCATCTTAAAATTTCACGGCACAGTCAATGTCCACGGTGATTTCAGACTGAGCCTGCCATAAACCAGACTGGATTAGGAATGAACTTGAAGAAAAGATACAAAAGCTTTAAAACTTCTCCAAGAAACACTCATGGACGCTAGTGGTAAAGAACCCACCTGCCAATACAGGAGACGTGTGTTTGATCCCTGGGTCAGGAAGATACACTGGAGTAGGAAATGGCAACCCACTCCAGTATTCTTGTCTGGAAAATTCCATGGACATAGGAGCCTAGTGGGCTACAGGCCATAGAGCTGCAAAGAGTTGGACATGACTGAGCAACTGAGCATGCACACACAACAAACACTCATAACCAGAAGTTTTTCCAGTGTCTAGGATTTTTGTTTCAGGGAGGAAAGGAGTTGGACAGCTATTATTTTCCTTTTAACAAAAGAAATTGATCTTTGCAGGTTTCTAGCTCTCACAGCTCATCAAAACCCTCCCCAAATGGAGGGCCCTTTAAGGTGGTAATGTTTCTGGGGGAAAATATGAAAGAACGTGTGGATACAAGTGACATAAATTTAGCTGATTTATGGCTTTTGAGAAATAAAATGAATGCATTTATAAAATGCAGCAACAGATTAAGACATCATCCAGGAAACATGTACAATATTAAATGTTTTGAATGACAATTTTGGGAGTTTCTGACAGATAATGGTTTATCTGTCACTATATATTTTCATTATATTTATGAAATAGAAATATAAATTTAAATACAAATTTATCTGTCATATTTATTATATATAAAAGACTGTTTATTTTCTGTTCCATGTGACTCAAACTAAAAAGGAGTTTATTTGTGTATAGAATAGGAGGAAAAAGTTTCAGGATGCAACTCACATAAAAGCCTGACTTTGAAATCTTGTCCTGATAAAACTGCAAATAATATATTGGGCCACTGCTTCTTGTTCTTTGAGACACAACATAATAGGTAAGAACATCTACTGTGGAACCTATATCTACTTGGGTTGGAATCCTGGCTCAAGCACCTGCTCTGTGACTTTGAGCCACTTAACTTCTTCGTATCTCAGTTTCTTCATTTATAAAGTGGGGTTAATCACAGCCCCTACTTTCTAGGGGTGTCACTATATGTGTGCCATTTCAAGCAGGGTCTGAAACAATCTGGTAAGCCCCATATAAGAATGTATCACAACACAATTTTTTTAATACCTTTTCCTGTTCTGCTTTCTCACCTGACCACTAAAAAATGAGCAGCTTCAGGCAATACGGGCACAAAAGTATTTCATCTCTCAAGTCTCTTACTCTGCTCTAATTCTTTTCGGCTTTTCAGTGGATACCTCAGGCTGAACATCCACGTTTTCTCTGCCCTTCTACTTACAAGTTCGTGTGTACTGGAAACCATCCCTTGTTTTATCCAGAAGCCTCCCTTTGTCCCTCCTTCCATTCAAGGTGAACCCTTTGGCCCTCCCTTGCTTTACATCTTCCTTGGGAACCTTAAGATCCCAGTCTCCTTGCTCAGCCACATCTCAGCTTGTTGTGCCTTCACTGTATAAACTAGCTTGAGTCACAGGTTTAAAAAGACTCTTCCAACCCCATCCTCCCTCCTGTCTACAGCCTTTTCTAACTCCTATCACAACAGCAGTCCAGGTTGAAAAACCTTCTGTCATTTTTTTTCCAACAAAGACTTTGGACTTCTGGCCCCAGGTGAGATGGACCTCTTCTTCAGCCCATCTAGTAATGAGAATTTTTTTAAATAAACAAAGATAAGGAAATTACCTATTTTGAGGATTGAAAAATATCAATCCTTAGCAATGCAAAGAGCATGGCAATGCAAATAGCAGATTTCACGGAAAAAGGTTAGCATTCTTAGCCTGAACCAGATTCAGTCATTGTTTTGTAAAAGTCTGAAAGTAAAATCCCAAGGAAATTGAAGCTTTCAGAGATAAGAATTCTCACATGCCTTAGGTAAGGAGGGAGAAACAATTGTGAGAATAAAAGAAAGAAGAAGAAATAAACTGCTTTATCCTAAGCCAAGTTCATTCTCAACCTCTGCTCCTGACAGTTGTCCACTATGGATATTAGAAGGAAGAATGAAACAGTTATGTTATGAGTCTTCTTTTCAAGAAAACTGAATGTCTTCTTTAGTTTCTTAGTGTAACCAAACTGGGGACTTCTCTCTCTCTCTCAAAAAAAAAAAAAAAAAAATATATATATATATATATACACACACACACACATACACACACATCTTTAACACATGAAACAAATAGGAAAATATGATTTTCTTAATTTCAATTCATCCTGGTTATTCCATTAACCAAAGTATACCACTTTCTAAATATTCTTGACTGAAAAATTCCCCTGATTCACTAAACCTACCCATGTCTAGTGATATTAAAAAAAATAAAGAGCCAGCAGATCACTATAGAGACTATAAGTTATTTTCCATGTGTCTTGTCACAGTTTGAAGATATTTTCATCAGCAAACTGCCAATTTTATAAACTGTTGAAGGTCTATTCCTGAATCATCCATTACTCAATTGCAGAAGAGGTAAACAGAAGTGGCAGATGGATTGACCAATGTCATCACACAGCTAAGATTATTAACAAATCAAAACATTCTAAAATCCTGGGCAGTTAGTTATCCTACAATAGAACCCAAGGGAAATGGGGGATCAGCATTACTTCTCTAATGTAAAAACAATGCTTCTTCTAAACTTATGTTGTAATAAACATAATGTTGCATGGACAGGGTTCTCAGAGCTCATCTCAGGTCTTATGGAAGTTAAAAGTGAGACAGACCTATAGCAAAATTCATAATTCTAGGTGATATTGCCATTCCCAGTCTCTCAGGGTCAGTCCTCACCCAGAGCCCCACTCAGTTCTTCATGTCCTGTTGACAACATTCATATGAATCCCCCACAAAGTAGCACTCATGATTTAACTTTTTATTTCAGCAGCATTGTTGTACTGTTGTGTAACGATACCACGCAAGCACAGAGAAGAGAACAGGGTAATGAGGGACACAAGCAGACTGCTATAAAACCCATATGGTGGAACCTGAATTACCTTGCCATCTGGGGGGATAAATGCATAGATCCTGGTTAACATCCTGTGCATTGATTTCCTCACAGTGTTTTTAAACAAGAGCATATATGAGTTTGGCTCCTGTCAATCCTGGGGAGAGTGCCATGGTTTTGGTCACATTTGCATCTCTTTTCCACTATCAACACACTGAAATATGTCTGCTTCTACAGACATACAGTAGAATGAAGGAGCTAGGCTTATCTGCAGGTCAAAAGTCCTAGCTCACTGATGACAGGAAGCACATGATCTCTGTGAATCAAGCACAGTTGCCTAAATTAAAAATTCTCTCTCAGCATGGCCCATGTTATACTTTTAAATTATGAAGCTGGATTAAACAGTTGTGCAGGAATTGGCTCTTAGAAAAATATCAAGTACAGTTCTGCTTTGGCTGGACTAAACGATCACAGCATCAGCCAAGAGCCATGGAAAGTGGGTACATCTCTCAGGACAGGGAGTGGGGACAAAAATGCAGATTTAAAGGCTGCAGTGTGTCCTGGGAATTTTGGAGCTCATGGTGAATTGTTGACTATCCCTGAACACAAAGTCAAAAAAGAGGATTCTACACTCTAAATGCTGACTGCCTTTTATTGGGTGTATTTCAGTGAAATGTAAACGTTTTCATATGGAAATGTTACTATTTATTTGGCATAATCTCTCTCTCTCCCCCTCTCCCCAACTGCTCTCTCCTTCTGTCCCTCTCTCTCCTTCCCTCTCCTATTTATATCCTTTACCTTTCATGGAGTCTGCCTCATGAATGATGGTATGACTTATCTGCAGGACTCCAGGCAATATTTGATTTCTCTCAACAGGGACTTGGTGGCTTCTTTCATAATTTTTAAGCTCCCAAACTCACTTCCTTCTCCTCACTTTCAGATAAGAGTTTGCCTCCTGTTTTACTGATATAACTTGAGTTTGGGGAAACTAGTCAGCAACTCTCTATGTCAGAGATTACCAGTCACTTAGACTCAATTCTTCCTGAACCCCATTCAATTCTTAGTATCCTCTGACAATTGATTTAACCCAAATGTAGAAATGAATCTGCAGATGCCATATCATGTTAGTAATAGTTCAACCCCCTCTTTCTTCCCCTCTCTCTTCTCAATTGTGTGATAGAGAATTGGGGAAGAAAATGTTTAGGAACATTTCTCTATATTCTCCCCATTAATAAATACATAACATTTGCTAATGCAATGGATAGTCTGCTGGCGTTGGTTCAAGTTTTGGCTCTAATATTGTCTCCCTGTCGCAGAACCTCTCTGACCTCCAGTGTTCTCATCTTCAAAGTGGGGATAATAATAATCCAATTTCACAAGTTAGTTCATTCAGTCTACATATATTTATTATACTAACCCTACCTCAGCAATTCCTCTAAGTCCCTTATCTGGTTTTAACAAAATTTATCCCATCACAACCTTCAAGATAGGTGGATCCCTAGTTTTTAGATGGGGAAAGAAGAGAAAAGCACTATGTCATTAAAAGCTGAGCTGATGATGAACACTGCAATGCAGGATGCATTATGAATCTGGGTTGGAGCCTAGGACTTGGATTCTGAATCTAAGCAGAATCCTACCTTTCTGAATCCTGCATCTACCTTGTAGATGGTACCACCCTCCAGCAGGCTGCATGATTCTGACACTGTTCAGTAGACGCTAAAGCATTAACTAGGGTAGTTTAATACACATTGATTCCTCCCTGGCCCAGTAAATATCTTTCAAGTTAAGCAATCATTCTAGAAACAGCTACCCTCTTGCAAGAGGAGTAAGGGGGAGATGAGTGAAGAAATGATGCTACCATCCTCCTCTCCCTTCCAATAAGATGGAGAGAAAGGGACTTGCACACAACAGCTCTGCTAATTGGTTCTATTAGTTGTATTATCTCAAATTAATAGTGGAAAAATACCTAAGGCTCTAAAGTGGTAAGTTAATTTGCCCAGGATCACCCAACAAAGTAAGTAGTAATTATATTTCTAATGTTTTCTAACTCCAAAGAGCAATCTCATTCACTGTAGCACCTTACATCCTTTGAAAGTCTTAAGGCTACTCACTGATGACTTTTATTGTTTCATCTTATGGCCATGATAGGTCTGCCCCTGTGTTTGGGTGGGGCTGTTTTTCATTTATTTCTTTTCCCAATTCTGTTTTCCTCAGGCTGTTATTATTATGTAGACTTCTGAGCACAGAGAAATCAGCAGTAAGGACAGGGAGGTACACCGTATAGTATGTAAGTTTCACATTATTTGTGCCAAAGGATTTATTCTATAAAAACCACAATGTGGGGGAGGAGCCAAGATGGCGGAGGAGTAGGACGGGGAGACCACTTTCTCTCCTACAAATTCATCAAAAGAATAACTGAACGCAGAGCAAACTTCGCAAAACAACTTCGGATCGCTAGCTGAGGTCATCAGGCGCCCAGAAAAGCAGCCCATTGTCTTCGAAAGGAGGTAGGACAAAATATAAAAGATTAAAAGTGAGACAAAAGAGCTAAGGACGGAGATCCGTCCCGGGAAGGGAGTCTTAGGCGGCATTGCTTGGGGTAGGGTCCGGGCCTGAGTGCCCCGAGGACAATCGGAGGGAACTTCTGTGAGTTGCCAACTTGAACTGTGGGAGACCAAAACAGAGAGAGTAAATTAACCGCCCGAACACACTGCCGGCCGTTCGCAGAACAAAGAGACCGAGAGGGTCCAGAGAGGAGCTCGCAGGCTGCGGACGGGCCCAGCCCCGCCGGAGGCAGGAGGCACGGGGGAGGGGAAGGTCGCAGCGAGACACAGGGCGCAGGCACCCGACCGGCGCGGGCGGGGACTGGGGCTGGGGACGCGGAGGGCAGAAGGCGCAGGCACCCGGCTGGCGCCAGCGGAAACTGAGCCTGGGTCCGCGGAAGGGAGGGGGCGCGCCACACCTGGGGAGAGTGCGCCCACCAGCCCCTGGCTGCCTGGACCGCTCTGACAGGGAAGGCACAGAGAGCAGGCGCAGCTTTTCCTTCCGCGCTTTTGTGGAACACCCGAGGGCTGGAACCTCGCACAGCGCGGGGCGCGCTCCATATAGAACAGCTGGGAGCCTGAGCAGCACAGACGGAGAAAGCAGCGTCAGCCCCTCCTGGCAGGCCCAGCCCATCCCCGCGGCGCAGGCCTGTCCCCACAGCGCCAGCCTCTCCCTGCAGCGCAAGCCGCTCCCTGCCCCGCAGAGCGACGGAACTAGCTACCTGAATAAGAGTCCACCTCCGCCCGCCTGTGTCAGGGCGGAAATGAGGCTCTGAAGAGACCGGCAAACAGAAGCCAAATAAACAAAGGGAACCGCTTCAGAAGGGACTGGTGCAACAGATTAAAATCCCTCTAGGAAACACTGACTACACCGGAGGGGCCTGTAGATATCGAGAAAGACAAGGGTGCCCACTCTCACCACTACTATTCAACATAGTGTTGGAAGTTTTGGCCACAGCAATCAGAGCAGAAAAAGAAGTAAAAGGAATCCAGATAGGAAAAGAAGAAGTAAAACTCTCACTGTTTGCAGATGACAAGATCCTCTATATAGAAAACCCTAAAGACTCTACCAGAAAATTACTAGAGCTAATCAATGAATATAGTAAAGTTGCAGGATATAAAATTAACACACAGAAATCCCTTGCATTCCTATATACTAACAATGAAAAAACAGAAAGAGAAATTAAGGAAACAATACCATTCACCATTGCAACAAAAAGAATAAAATACTTAGGAGTATATCTACCTAAAGAAACAAAGGACCTATACATAGAAAACTATAAAACACTGATGAAAGAAATCAAAGAGGACACAAACAGATGGAGAAACATACCGTGTTCATGGATTGGAAGAATCAATATTGTCAAAATGGCTTTTCTACCCAAAGCAGTCTATAGATTCAATGCAATCCCTATCAAGCTACCAACGGTATTTTTCACAGAACTAGACCAAAGAATTTCACAATTTGTATGGAAATACAAAAAACCTCGAATAGCCAAAATAATCTTGAGAAAGAAGAATGGAACTGGAGGAATCAACCTGCCTGACTTCAGACTCTACTACAAAGCCACAGTCATCAAGACAGTATGGTACTGGCACAAGGACAGAAATATAGATCAATGGAACAGAATAGAAAGCCCAGAGATAAATCCACGAACCTATGGACACCTTATCTTTGACAAAGGAGGCAAGGATATACAATGGAAAAAAGACAACCTCTTTAACAAGTGGTGCTGGGAAAACTGGTCAACCACTTGTAAAAGAATGAAACTAGAACACTTTCTAACACCATACACAAAAATAAACTCAAAATGGATTAAAGATCTAAATGTAAGACCAGAAACTATAAAACTCCTAGAGGAGAACATAGGCAAAACACTCTCCGACATAAATCACAGCAAGATCCTCTATGACCCACCTCCCAGAATATTGGAAATAAAAGCAAAACTAAACAAATGGGACCTAATGAAACTTAAAAGCTTTTGCACTACAAAGGAAACTATAAGTAAGGTGAAAAGACAGCCCTCAGATTGGGAGAAAATAATAGCAAATGAAGAAACAGACAAAGGATTAATCTCAAAAATATACAAGCAACTCCTGCAGCTCAATTCCAGAAAAATAAATGACCCAATCAAAAAGTGGGCCAAAGAACTAAACAGACATTTCTCCAAAGAAGACATACAGATGGCTAACAAACACATGAAAAGATGCTCAACATCACTCATTATTAGAGAAATGCAAATCAAAACCACAATGAGGTACCATTACACGCCAGTCAGGATGGCTGCTATCCAAAAGTCTACAAGCAATAAATGCTGGAGAGGGTGTGGAGAAAAGGGAACCCTCTTACACTGTTGGTGGGAATGCAAACTAGTACAGCCGCTATGGAAAACAGTGTGGAGATTTCTTAAAAAACTGGAAATAGAACTGCCATATGACCCAGCAATCCCACTTCTGGGCATACACACTGAGGAAACCAGATCTGAAAGAGACACGTGCACCCCAATGTTCATCGCAGCACTGTTTATAATAGCCAGGACATGGAAGCAACCTAGATGCCCATCAGCAGATGAATGGATAAGGAAGCTGTGGTACATATACACCATGGAATATTACTCAGCCATTAAAAAGAATTCATTTGAACCAGTCCTAATGAGATGGATGAAGCTGGAGCCCATTATACAGAGTGAAGTAAGCCAGAAAGATAAAGAACATTACAGCATACTAGCACATATATATGGAATTTAGAAAGGTGATAACGATAACCCTATATGCAAAACAGAAAAAGAGACACAGAAATACAGAACAGACTTTTGAACTCTGTGGGAGAATGTGAGGGTGGGATATTTCAAAAGAACAGCATGTATACTATCTATGGTGAAACAGATCACCAGGCCAGGTGGGATGCATGAGACAAGTGCTTGGGCCTGGTGCACTGGGAAGACCCAGAGGAATCGGGTGGAGAGGGAGGTGGGAGGGGGGATCGGGATTGGGAATACATGTAAATCCATGGCTGATTCATATCAATGTATGACAAAACCCACTGGAAAAAAAAATAATAATAAAAAAAAAAAAAACCCACAATGTGCAGATGAGCAAGAGTTGATTGAATCAATTGATAATGGAAAAGCAAAATAGCAGGATAAAACAAGAAGGTCACCAAATCTCCAGTCAACCTGCAGACTAAGTAGTGTCTTTATTAAGACATCATGAGACTTTGGATAAATTACATCATTTCACTGAGTCTCCATTGTATCAACTATAAAATAAAGCTATTATTTGAACTTCTTATACAAGACAGTAGTATATGAGATGGAGCGTGGGGGGTCACTGAAACATAAGAGGCCAGTATGAAAAATGGTTTAATGCAGTAATTTATTCACCATTTGGATTCTGGACTGGTCCACACTCATGAAATTGCATCAACTTTCAGAAGACACACAGACACTTTCTGATCTACCAGATCAAAGAAGATGGGTCTGTGATATCAGCAATTAAGAGTATAGCAGTTGTAGCCTTTTCATCCTGGTATGATCATTTAATGCATCCATCAATACTTCTCTTCATTTTTAGGGATTCAATTTCTATTTTCCAGAGCCTCATTCTACATTGAAAACCACCTAATCTGATCAGTTATCAGCATCAGGGTAGTGTCCAAATCAACTAAATGGAAGCATTCCAGGATAAAGGGTCAAAACCTTCAAGCTCCCAGGGAACTCTTGTTCAGTGCAACTAAGTATCCAGATCAACAGCCACGAACTCAGTGATTCAGCTGTGGGCAATGGAAGGAGTCATGAGGCCCTCAACTGTGCTACACTCTGCACATCTCACAGTGAATTCAAAAGACAGGAAAAAAAATACCTATGTCCCAAACATCAGGAATCATGTTGTCTCAACAACTAAACTACTATATTATGGATGAGGAAGCTTTTAAAGGCTAACTTAGCATCCTTCCTACTCTTTCAGAACACTACACACAACTAGGGAGAATTTAATTAATTTGTTATTGACCTAACTGCTATGTGTCTCACTGGTTAGAAAAAAAAAGCCATGAGGGTGGTGATTATGAATGTTCTATGTCTTTGGAGCCTACCAGAGTACCTGGCATTGAGTCTCAAAAATCTCTGTTGTGAATTTTTAAATGTGAAGTATTTCAGGACATATCAATATACATTCTTCATTCATTCAGTCAGGTCAGCAGATATTGAGTATTCATTGTAGAGCAGGCTTGATGGCGAAACCATGATAAACAAATTTGGCCTGGAACATTCCCTCTGGTGGGTGAAACAGGCACTAACTCATATTTCCACAATTAGACATTTAGCTGTAATTATAGATCATTGGATTCAAAGAACAAACACAGTTTGCCCAGAAAACATAATACATGATCCAAGCTGTGTGAGGAGGATCCAGGGAAAGATTCCCCCACAAAGTGACGTTTTCAGCAAGATGTAAAGAATGGTGAATAATTAATATGAAAAATCGGGGAGAAGAAAGAACATTCCAGAATGACCTGGGATGTCATTCAAGGAACTGAAACAAGCCAAATGAGGCCGTAATAGAAAGAAGGAGCCAGAGTAAGTCCTACAAAACCATTTTGATTACACAGGTGGGCGCTAGCTCCTCCAGGAACTTACAGGTTGAGACTTTTTTCATTATCCCAAGAAGAAGAACAAGCTCTTGAATGGCTTTAAAGAAGAGATTTGTTTTTAAGTGGTCATTCTAACTGCACTAATGATCACAGAGTGAAGAAATAAAACAATGGATGTAAGGGGACTGTTTAGACCTTGGAAGTAAAAATGGAGTGAGAAAAAAAATGCAGGTGGTTTCTAATTTGGGGAGAAATGGAAGTGGCAAATTTGTTGGAATATGGAAATTGGGATGTGCTGATGAAGACGGAAAATGTTAACAATAAATCCCAAGTTTCTGGCTTGCACCATTCAGATACAAGCCAATTCAGACCAAAAATATCCATTAGGCTCAGCAGGCACAGTGTTTGGGCCCAGAACATTTTTAGAGACCCATAGAATTATTTTTTATTTTTTTTTATTTTTTAAATCATAAAAGCAAAATGAAAAATTTCAAAGAAAGTACTTAGCTATATGATACTAATATACCCATCTTTCTTGTTGTTGATGTGTCTGACTCTTTGAGACCCCATGGACTGTAGCCCACCAGGCTCCTCTGTCCATGGGATTTTCCAGGCAAGCATAATGGAGTGGGTTGCCATTCCCTTCTCCATGGGATAATCCCAACCTAGGGATCGATTTCGAATCCCCTGCTTTGTAAAGGCGGATTCTTTACCACTGAGCCACCTGAAAAGCCATCCATCTTTATACCACTACAGTAAAATATAACCTTTGCATTTTTTTAAATGGAGGAAGCAAAACTGCCTAGGGCTCAGGAAAGTTCTAATGTAACCCTGGGCCAATTGTCACTGAGACAGAAAACTGGAGGAAGACCAGCTGAGCACTAGGCCAGGGCTGTGGCAGCACAGTGCAGGTCCGTTCCAACACCAGTTTGAGTTTGAGGTACCTGTGACCCATTCAAGTGCAAATGACAAAAAGTCCCTTATATATACAACTTAAAATGACTGTGGTGTTCTCGAACTTAGAGTTACTGGAGGTGGAGAAGGGGGGATAGTTAGTGAGTTTGGGATGGACATGTACACATTGCTATATTTAAAATGGATAACCAACAAGGACCTAGAGGATAGCACAGCGAACTCTGCTCAGTATTACGTGACAACCTAAATAGGAAAGAAAAATGAAAAAGAATAGATATGTATATATGTATATGTATAATTGAATCACTTTGCTATTCACCTGAAACTAACACAACACTGTTTATCAACTATACTCCAATATAAATTAACATGTTAAAAGGGGAAAAAAATTACTATGGTGTTCTCAATTTCCAAAACAAATGAAGCAATGTTGTATATGGGGTTATGAAATAATGAATGTCAGCTCCAAATCCACCACTGATATGCTCTTTAATTATTCTAAATCCCTACAATAACACTATTTTTCCTATAGTAAATGTTTCAAAACATGTTGTTGGCGGTGACCCTTACTCAAGCTGTAATGAGGGGTTACCTGGCATAAAATGAGCCAATCAGAGCCTACCTCTGGAACTTGGTATCTGAAGATGGTTGGGAAGACCTCTGTGCCCTCTAGAGGTAAAGCAATTGGAATGGTCCCTCAGAATTGCCAGGGGAATAGCAAACTACCACATGGAAAAACCTGCTGGAGAAAATGAAGCCAATCTGCAAAAAGGGACAGATTCAATCTAGAGAAAACTCTGATGACTTCAGCATCTCTATTTCTAATCCCCCTGGCACTATATCTACCCCTGCACTATCCAGATAGCTGACCAATAATTGTCTAACTTAACATTTTTTAAAAGCAAGGGTACTGGCCAATATAACTACAACATACTCATGCAATCTTGGGTAAGTCTTAAACTCTTCCCAAGCCTACATTTTCTGGCCTTTAGAGTGGATATGGCAAAACATATAACAAAGCGTTGGGATGATAATTACATGAGAAAATTATATAAAAAGCTTCAAAATTCAGTGTATAACATGTACACATTAATTATCATTGTTTTTATGAAAGAGGGGGATCATAGGAGGGACATGTAGAGCTGTCCTTTGGAGTCCTTTGGCCCAAGAAAGATGCAGGCTCAGGTATTATGAAAACACCAAATGGGGTTTAAAGAGCCCCCTTCAAACTATACCATAGTACTTTTCTATAGGACTCTCTAGTTCATGCTCATCTTTACCAATTTGCCAATATTTTCCAAAATCAGCCCACTCAGAAGGAAATTCATGTGGGCTAGAATGAGTTGCCCATTCACTTCATTTCAATATTCACAGTAAAAATCTTCTTGTCTCTGCCTTCAAAGTGCCCTGTCCTTTTATAACAACTTTTACTCATTGATTTGAATATAATGAATCTGTTATGTCTGCAGATTGTGAAGTCTTCAAGGGCAGCCTGGTAGTCTCAGTTATGTGTGTTCCTAGCACTGATTATATAACAAATTTAGCAAGTGAAAGTCACTCAGTCGTGTCCAACTCTTTGTGACCCCATGGACTATATAGTCCATGGAATTCTCCAGGCCAGAATACTGGAGTGGGTAGCCATTCCCTTCTCCAGGGGATATTCCCAACTCAGGGATAGAACCCAGGTCTCCCGCATTGCAAGCGGATCCTTTACCAGCTGAGCCACCATGGAAGCCCAAAGGTACTCAATAAATGTTAGTTCAATAAATGGATGAGTTCAGGTATATAATATATCTAACTCACAAAACACACATTAGTAAGTCTACAGGCAATAATCTGCGTTCCACACCATAGAATCTGAAATGAAATCTAACCAACTGGATCAATATTTGAAAGTGTGTTTGTGAACAGGTGTGGTCATGCCTGAGGATGACCTAGAGTCCCTTTATAAGAGCAGTACTGTGTGCCTAGATGTGGACTGTCTGTGACTCAGCTTGTGGCAGGATGAGGGCTCTTCTTAATAGCACCTGAAAAAAACACATTTCAATACAAGACAATTGGCTGCTCAAGATGTTGCCACTCCATAGCCCCTGTTCCTTACTTTGTAGGTCTATCCTTAAGGCCTTTAAATTTTATTTCTGCAAAAACTGATAACTGAGTCAGAAGGCACTTCTGTGGCAACAAACTGTAAATTACATAAGCATAAGAGAGCATCATAAAGACTAGAACTCATATTTTTCACATTCCAATAAATGTAGCATCAATTAAAAGCTCAAGGCCAAAAGCTTAGCCAAGTTCCCATCCAGATGGAATTTATAATAAGTGTTATAAAGCCTGTAAGGGAGAAATTCTAGCCAAAGCAAGGACAAGCTATAAAAGGTCTACACCTCCCTAGTGTGACAGTAATAACAACACAAACATGCTTATAATCTGCCAGAAATTTTGCTCTTTTATTCTTTTGCTCAGAAAACACTTTTTGAGAACCTACTACGTGCTGAGGAATGCTTGGAGTTTGAGATTATGAGTTGGCCCCCATGAAACCAAGGAGAAAGACATATAAAAACCAGACACACACACACAAAAACACAACATACAGTTGATAATGCAAAACGAGTCAAAGAGATGGGAATACCAGACCACCTTATCTGCCTCCTGCAAAACCTCTAAGCAGGTCAAGAAGCAACAGTTGGATTTGGACATGGAAAACAGACTGGTTCCAAATCGGGAAGGGGTAAGTCAAGACTATATTGTCACCCTGCTTATTTAACTTATATGCAGAGTAGATCATGAAAAATGCTGGGCTGGATGAAGCATAGGCTGGAATCAAGATTTCTGGGAAAAATATCAATAACCTCAGATATGCAGATGATACCATCCTTATGGCAGAAAGCAAAGAGAAACTAAACAGCCTCTTGATGAAAGTGAAAGAGGAGAGTGAAAAAGCTGGCTTAAAGCTCAACATTCAGAAAACTAAGATCATGGCATCTGGTCCCATCACTTCATGGCAAATAGATGGGGAAACAATGGAAACAGTGACAGACTTTATTTTCTTGGGCTTCAAAATCACTGCAGGTGGTGGCTGCAGCCGTGAAATTAAAAGATGCTTACTCCTTGGAAGGAAAGATATTACAAATCTGGACAGTGTATTAAAAAGCAGAGACACTACTTTGCCTACAAAGATCCATATAGTCAAAGCTATGGTTTTTCCAGAAGTCATGTATGGATGTGAGAGTTGGAGCATAAAGAAGGCTGAGCACTGAAGAATTGAGTCTGAGCTGCGGTGTTGGAAAAGACTTGAGAGCTCCTTTGACTGCAAAATAAAATCAGTCAGTCCAAAGGAAATCAGTCCTGAATATTCATTGGAAGAACTGATGCTGAAGCTGAAGCTCCAACACTTTGACCACCTGATGCAAAGAGCCAACTCATTAGAAAAGACCCTGATGCTGGGAAAGACTGATGGCAGGAGGAGAAGGGGACAACAGAGGATGAGATGGTTGAATGGCATCACCGACTCAATGGACATGAGTATGAACAAGCTCTGGGAGATGGTGTTAGACAGGGAAGCCTGGCATGCTGCAGCACATGGGTTTCCAAAGAGTCGGACATGACTGAGTGACTGAACAACAAGTCAGCCTTAGGCAGTATAATTAATGAGTACTTCCTCAAGCTTATGCAATGGACTGACCATGTTTCCCCAAAATTTGTGTTAAAATTCTAATCCCCAGTACCTCCAAATGTGACTCTATTTATAAACAGGGTCATTGGAGATGTCATTAGTTAACATTAGATCATACAGGAATAAGGTGATCTCCTAATGAAATATAACTGGTGTCCTTGTAAAAAGGAGAAATTTGAATACAGATACTCACACAAGGGCTTCCCTTGTGGCTCAGCTGGTAAAGAATCTGCCTGCAATGCAGGAGACCTGGGTTCAATCCCTGGAGAAGGGGAAGGCTACCCACTCCAGTATCCTGGCCTAGAGAATTCCATGGGCTGTATAGTCCACGGGGTTGCAAAGAGCCAGACACAACTGAGCGACTTTCACTTTCACTCACACAGCAAGAACAGCATGTTAAGACTGGACTTATGCTGCCACAAACCAAGGAACTACTAGAAGCTAGAAGACAGGCCAAGAGCAGATCCTTTCCTTATACCTTCAGAGGGAGCATGGCCATGTACATACCTTGACCTCAGACTTCTGGCCTGCAGAAACGTGAGACAATAAAATATCTGTTGCTTAAGATACCCAGTTTGCAGTACATTGTTACAGCAGCCAGGAAACTAATATGCCATAATTACCTGTATAATGAATGTTATGAAAACTACATATCAGTGCTGTGCTGATCAATTAAAGGGAAAAGTGTATATAAGAAACTTCTAGAACTTCAAAGTTTAGCACATAGTCCATACGAAGAGGCACAGAAATGTAGGTCGCCCACAAGGACCTTTGTCATAGGCCAAGTCATGTTAGGCTTCCCAGCAAGTGTGAATGTACTTGTTTCCAATTTTGAGAGCAAAATATGGAGCTTAGACCTGCACTGTCTAATACAATAGACACATATAAGCACTTGAACTCAAGTTCATTGAATCGGATGGCATCACCAATTCAATGGACATGAGTTTGAATAATCTCTGGGAGATTGTAAAGGACAGGGAAGCCTGGCATGCTGCAGTCCATGGGGTTGCAAAGAGATGGACATGACTGAGTGACTGAAAAACAAAAAGCACTTGAAATTTGACTAACATGAAGTGAAATGCACTGTAAGTGTAAAACACACAATAGATTTCAAAGAACTGGCATGAAAAAAAATCTCATCAATATTTTTATATTAACTCCACATAGAAATGATAATATTGGGGGTATTAAATATATTATTAAATATATTATTCAAACTACAAATTAATTTCACCTGTTTCTGTTTGTTTTACCTTTTTAACGTGTTACTGGAAAATTTTAAATCATTTATATGGCACACATTCTATACGTATTGGACAGCACCTTTGTAGAGGTAAAACACATCCCTACATTCTTCTAAAATCTAAGGCTATTTTCCATCCTGGTTATGTGTCAGTTACAACAGAAGGTCTTCCTTCAGATCACCGAATCAGAGCGTACTGCCGCTGAGAGCATGGTAGAGTTTGCCGGTCAGTGGTTCCATCAGCTGTGGCCACATAGTCAGGGGAGGTTTTAGAAGTTGAGACCTTTGATATCCTTGCTCTGCTTGCCTCCCATCCTCGCTGCCTCAGAACCCCTGCTCATCTGACTGGTGGTGGGACTCGGATTTCAGTTCACCACCGAGTTAGGAAATGAGTGGCTTTTGCACTCAGATAAGGAGGCTGAGTATTTGAGAAATGATTTTCCCAAGGTCAAACAGAAGAGTCTAGACCCTTTGATTTTGAAGTTAAACAGACTGCTGCAACTGCTTACAGTTAAAGTCTGACAGTGGAAGACAGACCACAGCCTGTCACTTACTTTCCCTGAGACTTTTAACATATACTTACTGAGGACCAAGAATGAGCCAGATGATTGAGTTACAGATAATTATGAGATGGATTTAATTACTGGAGGACTCAGACTCAATTTAAGAAACTAATATTTACCTCCAGGATTAAAATGAAAATTGAGTAACATCTCAGATGAAAAGTGCCTTCTTCTATATAGATATAATACATATTACCAGGGCTATTTTCCTAAATGACACCCCAAATGAAAAAATTTAATGCTATGTCTGACACATAGGAATTGTTCAGCAATGTCATCCTCCTTCTTCCTCACAATGAAGTGAGCTTTCCAATGTCTCCCAAAATATTCCCTTTAGATGGGTAAAAATTATAATCTAGAAATATATGTGACACATACTCCCACTACATAGACTGTTACTAGTTACAGTTTTGTTTTTTTTTTTTTTTTTCTCACCCTGACGTGCCTCACCCTCAGGCCATTTTCTCCCCCTAGACACCAGAGACCTCTGAGCTCTTCAGAGGCTGTGAAAATGTTAGAGTCTGGGAAAAAAATTTTATTGAGTCCAAAAAAAATTGTTAATGGAATTTTCTACATATTTAGTTAAATGCCTAAAGTCATCTCATTGACTTTATTGTTAAATTCAATATTCATAAAAATTTTGGTACAAGTGAGAAGGATTTATGAGTTAGACTTTCTCAACCCAAGCCCATCTGGTGTATACAGGATGATTGCTTAAAAACATCATAGTAAATCATAATTTTTTGTGTGTTTTTTTTTTCTTTTCATAAGAGATTTGGGGATTTTTTTTTTAGTATTTTTGTTTCTTTTTTCTTTTTAAAAAAATTTTTCTGTGTGTGTTTTAGTCCCTCAGTTGTGTCTGACTCTTTGTGACCCCATGGATTGTAGCTCGCCAGGCTCCTCTGTCTATGGGATCCTCCAGGCAAAAATACTGGAGTGGGCTGCCATTTCCTTCTCCATAGTTACAGTTTTTAAATGTAATGGTTCCATGTTCTGGTGCTGCCGGTAACAACAGTCACTGAACAGCCTATGTTCTGTCCAAGATGCATGTGTGTGTGTGTGCTGAGTCACTTTAGTCATGTCCAACTCTTTGTGACCCTATTGACGGTAGCCCTCTATCCATGGGATTTTCCAGGCAAGAATACTGGAGCAGGTTGCCATTTCCTCGTCCAGAGACTGAACCCAGGTCTCTCACATCTCCTGCATTGGCAGGCAGGTTGTTTATCACTAGTGCCACCTGGAAAGCTCTCTGCCTGAAGTACAAAGAATGAAAATACTTCATTTATAGCAACTAATGCTTACAATACAATATGTGTTAGCTTTCCAGGAAAACAATTTCTTATGTGCAGGTGTCATATTTTCTTCTAGAAGCTATTATCATTCTCTGTATAAAGTAAAAATTTGGTAAATATTTTAAAATTTATTTTGACTGATAAGAAGAATTCAGCATCAACAATGCAATTTATACCAGTTTCCATGATATGAAAAACATCTTTTTCCTTAGTGATAACCCCAAGGACCTAAACTTCCAGGTGAAGCCATCCATGGCTTTGGCTACCATCTGCCTGGTAGGAACACAAACCTTTGAAGAAGATAACTGAGGGTCTAGCTATGATCTACATAATTTTTCAGATGTTTGAGGCCACGGGCTAGGAAGCTCTGGGAAGAGATTACTATCCAACTACTTTAAGCCAGTCTTCAGAGATGGCATGGCCTTACAGAGCTCCCATATCATCTCAACTTCCATGATTTTCTCTCTTCTCCCTTGAGCCTTTAAAAGCATCTTTCCTCTTCAGCTCTAAAATCCTGTATACTTTGTACCCATGCCTGTTCTCATGCCACTGCTTCTCTGTTGCTCTCTATACCCTTTTGATGTTGTGAAAAACCAACAAAGGAAATCCCCTATAGAGTAAGTGTTTTGAGATGTTATGTGTGATGAGACCACACAAAGCCAGCAAAGAACCAAGAATCTTAAGAAATGTGGGGAGATGACTGATGAACCAGATTGCAACTGCAGAAGGCAGTTCTAGTGCAGGAAATCAAGACAGCAGGCCACTCTGTGAAGCCAACTCCAGACTCAAAAGTGGTATCCAGAGAAGCCAGGATTTAGCTAAACATGTTATGGGGACAAATCTCAGGCCTTAGTGGTAGGCTGCCACAGATACACAGGATGTCCTACTGGGCAGAGAGCAACAGAGAACAAGAATGTAGTCCTCATACTGATTATACATGACAAATTTAGGACCTACCAGAACCTAAAAGCAAAAGAATCAGGGAGACACTTTTAATATCCTTCTGGATACTTTCTGTAATCATCTCCTTGCACCGGGCTTCTAAGGTATATGCCCTTCTCACTGGAATGAAAAACAAGATTTTGGAAACAGAGAAGAGAAATATCTAAGTTAACCATTGCTTACTTCTTAGAAGAAACGAATATTAATATCATAAATATGTTTCCTTTAAGTCTTCCTCCCTCCCTGTATCTCTCTCTAGTTGATACTCTTCCATAAGTAGTTTTGTATATTGATTTTTCACATATATCATATGAATTGGCCCATCATAAAGTGTTTCTTAAAGTATCTCTTTAATGGAAGATCAGTATTTCATTTCATATAGGCCTCAATTTATTTAACAGTCTTTATAATCATTATTTTATGATTATGAAAATATGTGATATAGTGTTTATAATGCCTAACAATGCACATGCTGTCCTTAGTCGCTTAGTTGTGTCACTGAGTCATGTCCGACTCTTTGCAGCCCCATGGACTGTAGCCCGCCAGGCTCCTCTGTCCGTGGGATTCTCCAGGCAAGAATACTGGAGTGGTTGCCATGCCCTCCTCCAGGGGATCTTCCCAACCCAGGGACTGAACCCACGTCTCCTGCACTGCAGGCAGGCTCTTGACCATCTGAGCTGCCAGGGAAGCCCAAGAATCTTTGGTCATAAATCTTTGTCTTAGTTACTGGGAACTTTCTTAGATTGTATTAATTAGCATAAACATTTTAGAGACACATACTATATATATATATATATATATATATATATATATATATAGTATTAAATTCCTTTAAGAGAGCCCCATCCACTCTGCAACCCACTAAGAAAGCAAGAAATGCACATTTCAACTAAATCTCCTTGGATTGAAAATTATCAGTTTTTAACTGACTACTTAGGTATGCAAAATAATGATACGTGATTTGTGTTTAAAATGCTTTCTTTAATTACAAGCAAAAAACGATTTTAAAACTTTGTATTAGGTATTTAACTTTCTTTGAGAAATGACAATTCATATTCTTTGCCCATTTTACTACTATATCGGAAATTCTCTTCTACTGGTAATGCATTGATTAGCCCTGTATACATTAAGAATGCCAACTCTTACTTTTTTCAGTATTCTGCCTGTTTTTTTTTCTTTCAATATTTTGGACAAAATGTTGTAATCAAATGTAATCAAAGCCATTATCTATTGGCTTGGCAACTGCCTCCACTGTTTTCATGTGTAGAAGAAAGTCTTTGTCCTCTAATTCCATAAAATTATACAAAATCCTTCCTTTTAAAAATAGCTTTCTTTTTTTATATACTTAGTTCAACTACTCCATTTGTAAATCACTTTACTGAGCAATTAGTCATTTAAAAAGGCCACTTCTGACATCAAAATATTTATTAATTATATTGGGATAAAAGGATGTCATAAAATGACCATATAGAAGAGACTTGATAAATCACCTCATGCTTATGGTGAAATTTTACATCATCTTAAAAATAATATTCTAGGAGAGTGTTAGGAATTAGAAAAATTCTTATAGCATAGTATTAATTGCAAAGCAATTAAAACAATCTTTATAGGTTAACCCCTATTTCATTTATACAACTACATTTAAAGTTCCAACTATGTAAGCAGCTATATATATGAAAATGAACATAGAGTAGAGTTCAAAATGCTAAAAAATGTTTGTTTCTAGACTGTGAGATTACTATTGATTTTTATTTTATATTCTTTAATATCTTCTAAATTTTCTACAGTTGGTGATTAGGTCTTTTAAAATAAAAAGTAAAATTTTAGTAAAGGATAGTTTGGACTGAAAAATAAAGTATTGCTTTTTCCATTAATGCTTTAATAAAAATATACCTTTTTGATAGCCAGTTCCATTTTTCAAAACATTTTATAGTTCTTTCCCCTTCTTATTTCTTTCAGGGACAAAAGAAAACAGATGGAAATCAGTTCTCTTGAAGTCTGCTTAATGATCTGAAGTCACTTGCTACCTCCTCACAAACTAGTCCCCCATTTAGGTTGTATTGTTTGATTTCCCATAAACATGTTGTACCTTTTCTCCCAGCTGATGTTATGAGATGTAATGCTCTCTTGCCTTTCAGTGCATCTCCCCTGCTGCCCTTTCTCTACCAGCTTCTCGCTGCTTACAATATTTTCTCTCTCCTAGATGTTCTTCTGAATGCCCTGCTCCCTTCCCCTCCACCTGCTTTCTCCTGGTTACTAGAACCTTCAGTGTCATGGTCTGTTTCCCCTCCCGATTCATGGGCTTTCTGTGAGTAGTATCATGATTTATTTATTCTTTGAGTAGCACAAGTCCTACTCATTTGTAAGACACAATTAAATGAGTCTATAACACTGTCACTTGGCTGCCTTACATGGACACTTCAATAAATTCTAGAAGCAAAAATCAATATACTTTCCAAATTAAAAACATAATAATCTTTATCTTTTCAGACATTAAATAGAGTTACCATAGAATTGCATCATTCTACACTTAAGTATCCACCCAAGAGAAATGACAACATATGTCCACACAAAACTTGTATATGAATGTGCATAGCAGCATTATTCACAATAGACAGAAAAGTGGGAAGAACACAAACATTCATGAATTTCATAATGAAGAAACAGATATGGCATATTTACACAATGGAATATTATCTGGCAATAAAGAAGAACGAGGTGCTGATACATGTGATGACATAGTTCAGTTCAGTTCAGTCACTCAGTCATGTCCGACTCTTTGCAACCCCATGGACCACAGCATACCAGGCTTCCCTGTCCATCACCAACTCCCAGAGTTTACCCAAACTCATGTCCATCAAGTCAGTGATGCCATCCAACCACCTCATCCTTTGTCGTCCCCTTTTCCTCCTGCCCTCAATCTTTCCCAGCATCAGAAACATCTTTTCAGATGAGTCAGTTCTTCACATCAGGTGGCCAGAGTATTGGCGTTTCAGCTTCAACATCAGGCCCTCCAACGAACACCCAGGACTGATTTCCTTTAGGATGGACTGGTTGGATCTCCTTGCAGTCCAAGGGACTCTCAAGAGTCTTCTCCAACACCACAGTTCAAAAGCATCAATTCTTTGGTGCTCAGCTTTCTTTATAGTCCAACTCTCACATCCATACGTGACTACTGGAAAAACCATAGCCTTGACCAGACGGACCTTTGTTGGCAAAGTAACGTCTCTGCTTTTTAATATGCTGTCTCAGTTGGTGATAACTTTCCTTCCAAGGAGTATGTGTCTTTTAATTTTATGGCTGCAGTCACCATCTGTGGTGATTTCAGAGCCCCCCAAAAATAAAGTCAGTCACTGTTTCCACTGTTTCTCATCTATTTTCCATGAAGTGAAGGGACCGGATGCCAGGATCTTAGTTTTCTGAACATTGAGTTTTCAGCCAACTTTTTCACTCTCCTCTTTCACTTTCATCGAGAGGCAGTTTAGTTCTTCTTCACTTTCTGCCATAAGGGTGGTGTCATCTGCGTATCTGAGGTTATTGATATTTCTCCCGGCAATCTTGATTCCAGCTTGTGCTTCATCCAGTCCAGCATTTCTCATAATGTACTCTGCATATAAGTTAAATAAGCAGGGTGACAATACACAGCCTTGACATATTCCTTTCCTGATTTGGAACCAGTCTGTTGTTCCATGTCCAGTTCTAACTGTTGCTTCCTGACCTGCATACAGATTTCTCAAGAGGAAGGTTAGGTGGTCTGGTATTCCCATCTAATTCAGATTTTTCCACTCCTTGTTTTGATCCACACAGTCAAGCTTTGGTGAGGTCAATAAAGCAGAAATGGATGTTTTTCTGGAATTCTCTTGGTTTTTTGATGATCCAGCGGATGTTGGCAATTTGATCTCTAGTTCCTCTGTCTTTTCTAAAACCAGCTTGAACATCTGAAAGTTCATGGTTCACGTATTGCTGAAGCCTGGCTTGGAGAATTTTGAGCACTACTTTACTAGCCTGTGAGATGAGTGCAATTGTGTGGTAGTCTGAGCATTCCTTGCTATTGGAGTGAAAACTGACATTTTCCCGTCCTGTGGCCACTGCTGAGTTTTCCAAATTTGCTGGCATATTGAGTGCAGCACTTTCACAGCATCATCTTTCAGGATTTGAAATAGCTCAACTGGAATTCTATTACCTCTACTTGTTTTGTTCATAGTGATGCTTCCTAAGGCCCACTTGACTTCACACTCCTGCATGTCTGGCTCTAGGTGAGTGATAACACCATCGTGATTATCTGGGTCGTGGAGATCTTTTTTGTATAGCTCTTCTGTGTATTCTTGCCACTTCTTCTTAATATCTTCTGCTTCTGTTAGGTCCATACCATTTCTGTCCTTTATTTTGCCCATCATTATTGTGATGACATAGGTGAACCACAAAAATCACTGTGTTAAGTCAAAGAAGCCAACCACAGAAGATTACACTACATGACATTTTAAGGAAATGTCCAAAATAAGCAAACCCATAGAGATAGAAAGGAGATGAGTGGTTTCTTAGAGCTAGAGATGGGTCAGGGATTTGAGTGTTTATGGTAGGAGAAGTAACTGCTAATGGGTATGATATTTCTATCTGAGGTGATGAAAATGTTCTGAAATTTTGGTGATAGAATTATGGTTAAAGACTATGATGTTAGTTGTATACTTCTGTAAACATACTAAAAGCATACTGAATTGAACACTTTAAATGGGTACATTTTATGATATGTAAATTATTTCTCTAAATTCCTCACCTTATGCCTGGGTTGCAGCACATCTTCAAATGCTTGCCCAGATGCTTGTCATTATCCACCAATGAGGGAGGAAGTTAAGAATATGTTCAAGAATGGACTTAAGAAAATAAGAATTAAGGACACCTACTGTGATTGCTATTTGGTAATATTTTTAAAGTGTTTTTACATTTCAAAGCATCAAATTTGTCACGTCAAATACTTTTGGGGTCAAAACAATCTTATTAATTCAGCTATATCAAAAAGTACTACTTTTCCACCTTGTGTCTGCCCAGGGCTTAATGGTCAGTAGTTTCTCTGATCTTTCATAGACTCCATTATGTTATAGTCTTAACAGATTTTGTGTATGTTTCTCTTGAAAGGCTAGACTAGCTAAATTATGAGCCCATAGACCATAATGGATTTATCATAGAACTCTGTAACCAAAAAACTGCCTGGAAAATGTACAGTTAATTTTCATTCTCCTGAATGAAATAAAAGAGAGGGAAAATCATAAAAAATAAAAGATTACTTCACTGCTAACTTCAAAATTGTGTGTTTTTCCACCTCCAGCCCCAGAAAGATGTAAAGCAATTAATTCCATGTCCTTCAAAAACCATTTGAAGATGTGGTGTATATGTATATATATGTGTGTGTGTGTGTGTGTGTGTGTGTGTACACACGCACATGTATGTGTTGTGTGTGCATGTATATAAAATGAAATACTGGGTGTTCATGCTCAGTTACACACTCGTGTCTGACTCTGTGACTCCATGGACTGTAGCCTATCACGTTCCTCTGTCCATGGGATTATCCAGGCAAGCACACTGGAGTGGGTTGCCATTTCCTCCTCTAGAGGATCTTCCCAACCAGAAATTGAACCCACATTTCCTGCATCTCTTGGGTTGGCAGGTGGATTCTTTATCACTAATCCACCTGGGAAGCTCAAAATGGAATACTACTCAGTCATAAAAAAGAATGAAATTTTGTCATTTGCAATAACATAGATGGACTTGGAGGGTAAACAAAATAAGTCAGACAGAAAAAGACAAATACTGTATAATGTCACTTATATGTGAAATCTAAAAAATAAAATTAGTGACTATAGTAAGAAAGAAACAGACTCACAAATATACAGAACAAACTAGTAGTTGCCAGCAGGAAAATTGAAGCAGGGAAGGGCAAGATAAGAGTAAGTGATTAAGAAGTACAATCTATTATGTACAAAACAAATAAACTATAAGGGCATACTGTACAGCACAGGGAATAAAGTCAATATTTTATAATAACTATAAATGGAATATAACCTTCAAAAATTGTGAATTGTTATGTTGTACTCCTAAAGCCTATATAATATTGTACATCTACTACACCTCAATAAACGAAAAATTTTAAATGCCTCTAAGGCAAAGAAAGCCACACCAAAGAAGTACCTATAAAATAAAGCAAGAGAAGCTAAGAGTGGATATCAGTGGACCTGCTTCACAGTACAATAAAAATGCAGTGGAATAAAGAATGTAAGAGTTTTAAGTCATGTGAATGGAAGGAAACCAAATAGCCTAGATGTTTTCATTTTACCTGAATAAAACTAGGAGGTAACTACATTGATCTTAAAGATCTTTCTTCTCAGCTTTTATAAATCTGAAAATTAAGAGCAGGACTTCTTGATGCTATGATCCTCTGTAAGCCCAGCTCTATGCCTCCATATGAGACATTCCCACCACCTGCCAGAGAGGTGATTAATAAAAATGAAAGAAATCATCAGGAGACAATGGTGCCTATGAGGTCCACATATTTACTTGCTCTGAATTAAAATGCTCAAACAGCAGATCTACTCTCATCCCCTGTATTTATGGTTCCCTCTGCCTTGAAGCAAGCAGAGTGCATGCCATGATAAATTGGCTCAAATCCTGTCTCATTTCCAGGCAGGCCCTGTAAATTTCTGAGCTGTGCTTTGCAACCCTTCATTCTGATTTGTAACGTTCAACAACACACAAAGGTTCCAAAGGCCTGTTTCCTCCAGCTGAGCAGCGGCCAAGGGGTCCTGGCCTTCATCCTCCCCAGTGTCAACAGATCAGTACTAAACCAGGGCATCCAGCCCTCCTCAGGGAAGATGATGGGCTTGTCTTCCCAGTCAAGACCTTCGTCTAAAATGTGGCAGATGCTGAGTGGGGCATGACCGTGTCGAGATGTGGTTGACGTCAGAGTAGATAAATGTTAGGAAGGGTCCCAAATAGAGTCTTTACTGCAATTAAGGGATAAAGAAGTCATAATATCAATCCCCTGGGAAAATGTAAAAGGTACCCACGCTGTGCCAACACTCCTGTAGAAGCCGAGGAAATAAAAGCTAACAGAATAGATAGAGTCTTTGACCTCTCAGAGCTTAGATTCTGTTGCCTTGCTTTATTCAATGAATGACTGAAAAACAGAATGAATGATCAAATATAATTCTAGCCCAAGAAGAGGCGAGGAATGCCACTGTTGTCTAAATAGTACCTGCTCCTCCCAAGCTAGACTATACAACAGTCACAGTGCAATGTGGACAGTTAGTGAAAGCAAAGTAAACGGTTAAATGGGATTTTGAGGTTATATCTTGGTACTTTTTACATGAAATAGTTGTCTCTAAAAAATAGTCTCTAAAAATCCTATTTATGGAACTTCAATGTTCATACATAATTTTTCAGCATTACTGTCTCCTTCCTTTTTTTGTGGCCTATAAGAATTGAGTATAAAAAAAAAAAAAAAAGAATTGAGTATAGATCAAGTCTGGTTCAGGGCAGCAGAGAGATTCACTCATTGCCTAGCCAAGCATCCAACTAACTCTTTTTTCACAGAAGGAAGTGAAGTCAGACTCCTATTAAATGAATGTCTGCTTCCATGGAATATAGAAACAAAATAATGTGGGGAATTGAGAACGTGTGTTTTCCCCATTCTCCAGGCACAGACACACTTTGATTCCAGGTGTCTATATACAAAAACTAGGCAATAAAGATGAGGCTCTACTAAAGTCTGGGGTGAAGGAAGGCAGAAAAACTTGCACCTGAGAAGTAACTGTCTCAGCAGTATTGACTGGGAGTGGGGAGTCCTGTTAATCAGCCTGACCAGGAGCCGAACACCTGAGGGGCCTGGAAGGCTGAGCTTATCCAAGTCATGCCGCAAAGTGGGGGCCAGAGCTCTAAAAAAAAAGCAGATACTCAGCCATAAAAAGGAATGAATCTGAGTCAGATCTAGTGAGGTAGATGAATATAGAGCCTGTTACACAGAGTGAAGTAAGTCTGAAAAACAGATATTATAGATTAACACATACATATGGAATCTAGAAAATGGTACTGATGAACCTATTTGCAGGTCAGGAATAGAGATACAGATGTAGAAAATGGACTTGTAGACACAGAGGGGGAAGGAGAGGATGGGATGAATTAAGAGAGAGCACTAACATATGCACACTCCCATGTGTGAAAGAGAAGCTCTTGGGAAGTTGCCGTGTAGCAGGGAGCTCAGCGGTGCTCTGTGATGACTTAGAGGGGTGGGAGGGCTGCGGGGAGGGAGGCTTGGGAGGAAGAGGGTATATTTATACATAGAGCTGATTCACATTATTGTATAGCAGAAACCAACACAACATTGTAAAGCAACTATCCTCTAATTTAAAAAAAAATGAAAATTCACTGAAAGAAAAAAGAAAAGAAAACAGGAACCAAAAAAAAAAAAACACACTCCAAAAGCAAGGCATGAATAAGAAACACAGCCATAGGCCAAAGTATCTTAAAACAGTAAGGGCGAGGTAGTAAAAAAAGAAGAAGGGAAGATGCCCAGTGCTCTGAGCCCTGCAATAGAGGCTGAGCACTTTCACATACCACACTTTGACAGTAATAGAATTTTTGCGAAGTTTATATTATTTAAACTCATACTGAGAAGAAACAACAAATCCCCAAGGATCTAAGAAGTGAAAGGACATACACAAAATCACCCAGATGACAACCAGAGAGCCAGGATTCAAACTCCTAACATCAAGAGATCCAGGCTCCACCTGAATTACCTTTATCATCAGAGCAGAAGAAAACACTGCTACTTTACCCAAGGAACATACATTTTATTTGAATGGAATAAAATGCTCTTTTTTCCCCCCAATCTGATAGGACATTAAAAGATTTGACCCATTTTAGAAGAGTTTAAGGAACAAGGGACATAAATTACTATTTAATGTTCACAATTACATGTCCTGTGACAGAAACACAATTGAACCATAATTGAAACATTGTAAGCTAAATATTAAGTGGTTTTCTGAGTTTCATCTCCATGCACTGGCCAACAGTCTGTACTAACACTGATTTGCCAGTATTAATGTATTAGCAAATAAAATGGGAAATTTTGTCCCTCCTGAATTATCAACAGCTCTCTGCCCATTTAGCAGCAATAGCTTTTATGAGGATATAATATGAAGCTCTTGCCTGAAACACACATTTTTTTGTATCATAATACATTAGAATTGGAAGAAACATTGGAACTCTTCCATTTCCAGGAAGACAGACATATCTCATCTCAACTTCCTCTGTGAAGACTGGTCTTGGGAAGCGCAGCGTTGAGCAGCGTTATAAAGACAGCTCCTGGCTCCACAGGTTTAAGGCGCCTTAGAAGATGGTTACAAGTGAGGAGCAGAAAATCTTTAACTGGACTGATATTTAAAACCAGAGAAAATTCCTCATAATAAAATGTTAAAAAACATTTTTTATACAATACCTACTGTAATATTCCTAAGCTGTTAACAATTTTGGTATTACTGTTATTGCCCTTTTATTTTTAAAAAAAATTGAGAAAACTGAAGCTGATGGAAGTTAATATTGTGCCTAAATTATTTTCCTATTGTAAACAAGTTTTTGTTTATCGCCAAGTCAAGTATAGCTCCAAAATCATGCTTCTTCCTGGAAATGACTTATTGATCACTAGAGGTATTTTATTTGAGAAATTGTTTGAGCTGTGAGTGTGAGTGGAAATGTGTGTGTGTGTGTGTGTGTGTGTGTGTACATACATGTGTGAGAGTGCTTTTTTCCTTATGGGTCTCATTTATAAATGCTACCTGCACAGTGATGCACTGGGTTCACCAATCTCTTAACTAAACTCTATAGCAATACTGTTTGGTAGACTCCCATTCAAATAGATCTCTGAAGTTCCCTTAGCTATATCTGAGAATTCTCATTGAAATGATAAATGTATACATACAAAGTATTAATGCCATTGCTCTAGAGCTGTTAAATATGTTCTTTGAGCCTACAAGTATAGATGTATAATTTTATTTTGGATCTGACTCCTTTTTTCTTCTACTTTATGAGTCCATTCAGTCATTCATATATGTATTTCATATATACAAATGAACACATATATACTTACATATATATATATATATATACACATACACACATTCACATATACATACATACATACATACATTCACACACACATATATAAGGCACCACTATATGCCATAAGCTGTTCTAGGCATGTGAAATACACTAGTGAACAAAATAGACATAAACCCCTGCCCTTATGGAACTTAGTTTTCTATATAGAACTCAGAGAATAAATAATAAAAATAATAAATCATATGTTAAAAGTTGAAAAGTTGTATGAACAATAGAACACCATAGGGAGTACTGACAGATGTACATGGGGATGTAAGCCTTATCTTCAATTAAGATGGTCACAGCAGGCATCTTTGGGAAGATAAAATCTGACAAATACTAGAAGAAAATGAGAGAACTAATCATTTAGATACTGAGGAAGAGAGTTCCAGAAAGAGGGAATGTAAGTGCAAAGACCCTAAGGCCTGAACAAGCCTGACATATTTAAGACACAGCAAGAAATATATTCATGTGGCTGTAAGATATTCAATAGGAGGGAAAAGTAGAAGTAAAGTCAGAGGAGGATGAGGGCTGCAAATGGTTCAGGGTTACCATAAAGACTTTGCCATGTATTCTGAGCAAGGCAGGAAAATATTGAAAGAATTTGAATGGGGGTATGACTTTATTTGACTTTCTTTGTACAAGGATCACTCCAGCTGCTGTGTAAAGAGTAGATCACACAGTCATAATGCTGGAAGCATGAGGCCAGTGTGAACATAACTGCAGAAATTCAGGCTACGGATCAGGTTCACTTGGGTGGGGACGATTGCAGGAAAGGTGGTCTGATGTTGTCAGATGCTAAATACATTCTGAATGTATATCCAGAAAGATTTCCTGGCACTTTGGATGTAAGAGTATAAAAGAAAGATCACAGTCAAGGAAGATTTCCAGGTGTGGGCTTGAGTGACTTGTAGGAAATTATTGTCAGTTAATGAGATGGAGAAGTCTTCAGGTGAAGTAAGTTTGAAAAAGGAGGGTTGGTTTCAAAGGTTCTGCTTCAGTTCAATTCATTCACTCAGTCATGTCTAACTCTTTGTAACCCCATGGACCGCAGCATACCAGGCTTCCCTGTCCATCACCAGCTCCCAGAGCTGACTCAAACTCATGTCCATCTAGTTGGTGATGCCATCCAACTATCTCATACTCTGTCATACCCTTCTCCTCCTGCCTTCAATCTTGCCCAGCATCAGCGTATTTTCAAATGAGTCAGTTCTTTGCATCAGGCGCCAAAGTATTGGAGCTTCAACTTCAGCATCGTTCCTTCCATTGAGTATTCAGGTGTGGTTTTCTTTAGGAATGACTGAATTGATCACCTTGTTATTCAAGGGACTCTCAAGAGTCTTCTCCAACACCACAGTTCAAAAGCATCCATTCTTCAGGGCTCAGCTTTCTTTATAGTCCAACTCTCACATCTATACATGACTACTGGGAAAACAATAGCTTTGACTAGACAGTCCTTTGTCAACAAAGTAATGTCTCTGCTTTTTAATATGTTGTCTAGGTTGGTCATAGTTTTTCTTCCAAGGAGCAAGCATCTTTTAATTTCATGGCTGCAGTCACCATCTGCAGTGATTTTGGAGCCTAATAAAATAATAAGGTGCTTCTCAGGCATGTTGAATTTGAGATGTCTATTAGATTTTCAGTTTGGAAAGTTCAGGTTCGGATTTCAAGAGAAAGTCTAGATGAGGGGAAGGACAAAGCTATAGATCTGGAATTTAACAGCCTATGATATTATATAAACTCTGTGAATTAATGAAATAGTCAAAGATGTCCATTATAAAGAAGAGAACTAATCCCTGGGAAACTTGAACATCTGGAATTTGTGTAAAGGAGGAAGGATATGAGCAAAGGAGACAGAAACACAACAAAACAGTAGGCTGTATCACAGAAGTCAAACAAGATACTACCTGTATTTTGTATTTTAATGAGAAATTTGAGGAGGTAGACACTGGATTTAGCAACACTAGTTTCGTTGGTTATGTTGTAGACAACAGATTCAGTGAAGTTAAATAAACATGAGACAAATAGGAGTAGGAGGAAGAGAGAAAGGGAGATGAGAAATGAGCATCTTAAATGGACAACTGTTTGTGGATACAGGTAGGCTAAAGTTGAAGATTAAGTATGAAAGTTACTTGAAGTTAAGTGTGTTCTCTACCTGAATTTAAATCATGGCTCTATTCCTCATGTATTAACTTTGGAACCTTGGAAATGTTAACTCACTTAGTCAAGCCTGTATTCTCATCTGGAAAATGCAGTACCTGCTTCACTGATATTCTGGAAAAACTAATTGAAGTAATATATATGAACCCCTTCCCTGGTGGTTCAGATGGTAAAGAATCTTCTGCAATGCAGGAGGTGAGGATTCGATCCCTAGGTCAGGAAGATCCCCTGGAGAAGGGAATGGCTACTCACTCCAGTATTCTTGCCTGAGGATTCAACTGACAGAGTCTAGCAGGCTACAGTCCACGGGGTCGCAAACAGCTGGACACAACTGAAGTGTTTAAGTATGTAATCTTTAACATGATTAGCTTTTGAAACATTCTAATGTAAAGAGAAACACAGAAGTGGGAGTTGTGGGAAATAAGGTTACAGTTTTAAATATAATCCTGGTTCTTCCTGCTACAAATATATATATATATACACAAAATAGTGTGCAAACATCTCACAAGTATTACTCGAGATAGGAATAAAAATACCCATGGTGCACATATTCAGTAAACTGTTACAACTGATTTCCATTTTAAGACTTGAATAGAACAGACATTTTGATGTCCCGGGAAACATCGTTAAACATGATTCACCTGTATAACCATTTAAATCAAAGAACATAGTTCTTTGGAGAGTGCTTTTAGAAGCACAGGGCTTAGAACTCTATCTATACGCTACTAAACTGTCAAATGATTCATACTGTCATTGAACCATCACTTCTTAAAATAAGTATATGTTGTGGTTGCCTAGAAACCATTTTCCTGCACCTACCTTTGAACTCATATTTCTGATCCAGAATTCTATGTGAGGGTTAAATATCAATTATTTCCATGGGATGAGGGAATCTAAAATACCAATAAGGAGACCAAAGAACATTACCACAGAGCTGTTCCTCCGACCCAAGCAATACAGAAGACTCCCTAAGGTTAATTTTAAAAATTAAGCTAAAAAATCTATTTTGCTTTATTTAAAAGCCAGATTTTACTACATTTTATTTCCTGTCCCAGCCCACAGCATTCTGCCATTTGCAACAACAAAGATGAACCTGGAGGACCTCAAGCTAACTGAAATGAACCAGACACAGAAAGAAAGAAAAATACTACATGATCTCACTTATAGAGGGAATGGAAAAAAGTCGAATTCACAGAAGCAGAGAGAGAAGGAAGTACCGGTGATTATCAGGGGTGGAGAGGTAGGGAAATGGGAAGATGTTGGTCAATGGGTACAAAGTTACAGTTACGTAGGAAGAAGTTCTAAAATTTACTTACAGTGTAAAGTCTATCTGGAACACAGCAGTGAAGTGTAGAGAAAGGAAGGTGTCAAAACACAAAGATCAGTAAATTTACTTCCAAAAACCTTGGAAATTCTGCATGGACAATTGGTATCCATTGGTTTTAAAATTATAAACCAGGTCCATAAAAGGAAATCCGATTATAATTGTGCAGTCATCCCCCCCACTTATCTGAGATTTCACTTTCCAGTTTCAGTTACCCAGAGTCAACTGTGGTCAAAAATATGAAATGGGAAATTCCACAAATAATTCATAAGTTTTAAATCACACATTCTGTATGTGACATCTCTTTCCCGTCCACTCTGTCCTGCACGGACAGGAATCAGTCCTTTGTGCAGTATATTTTACCCACTAGTCACTTTAGCAGCTCTCATGGTTATTAGAGCAATTGTGGTGGTGTTATTGCCACAGTGCTTGTGTTCAAGTCACCCTGACTTTTCTAACAAGCACCCCAAAGCACAAGAGTCGTGATGCTGGGGATTCGGATATGCCAAAGAGAAGCCATGAGAACGACCGTCAAGTGCGAAGGTGAAAGTCCTCAATAACGAAGGAAAAAAAATTGCATGCTGAAGTTGCTAAGATCTATGGTAAGAAAAAAATCTTCCATCTGTGAAATTGTGAAGAAGGAAAAAGAAATCCATGCTTATTTTGCTGTCGCACCTCAAATTGCAAAAGTTACAGCCACTGTGCATGATAAGTGCTTAGTTAGGATGAAAAAGGCATGAAAGTGATACATAAGATATTTCAAGAGAGAGAAAACACATACTCACATGAATTTTATTACAGTGTAATTTTATAAGTGTTCTATTTTATTATTAGCTACTGTTCTTAATCTCTTACTGTGGCCTAATATATAAATTAAACTTTATCATAGATATGTATATAGAAGAAAAATATAGTATACATAGGATTGATAACTATCTGGAGTTTTAAGCATCCATTGGGGATCTTGAAAGTTATCCCCCCAAGGATAAAGGATACTGCAAATACTATGCTAATTTGAACACACTTGTTAAAATAGTCTAGGGGAGAAATATTTTACTAAAAGTCTTAGGTCAGTGAAGAAGGACTTGTCATAAATATAAATCACTTTTAAATTATTAATTTTTATTCCTTCCACATTTCTCAATGTGCAATACTTATACAAATGGTTGTTCAGCCATGTGGTTAGTTGCTGTGATTTAAAACTCCAAAATACTAAATTGCCATTTTTTTTCAGGAGATAGACACAAGCATTTTAAATACAGAGTTGCTTTAACCTCTATAATTATTTAATTAGTAATTAGGTAATTACTAATGGATAATTATATAAAACTCAGATATTTTCTCAGGTCCATTTGTCCTCATATGTATTCTATGACTACTTCCTCTTCCCATTTGCAAAAATAGTCTAAGCAATCTAACATAACATCCATGCCCTCCTCAGATTGATCTTAGCCAACCTTTCTTTGTTTACAAAGTATAATTTTATTATATAAAATTCTAGGAAGTGTGAACTAATCTACAGTAACAGAAAGTAGATCAATGATTGTCTGGTGATTAAATGGGAGGAGAGAAACAGAATGAAGAGATATAAAAACTCATGAGGAAAATTTGGGGATCCAGCCAACCTTTCTTGCCTCATCACTTTCCCCTCCCTCTTGCCCTCTTTCTACTTTTTGCTTCAGCAACACCCCACACTGAGATTTCTGACTCACCTCCATTCCCACGGACTCCCAGGCCCGCATCTCCTGTGCCCCGTCTCTGCCTGTAGACATGTCATCACCCTAAAGCCTGAGTTCTTAATCTTATCAGTCCAGGGTGTCTTCTCACATGCCTGTAACCCTATACACACAAAAAGTTATTCTTCTTTTTAGGGGTTCTTGGTGTTCTCTTTTTACCACACTGGACCTACTTCTTCCTTACAGGGGGCTTCCCAGATAGCTCGGGGCAAAGAATCCACCTGCCAATCCAGGAGACAGGGATTCAACCACTACGTCAGTAAGAGCCCCTGGAGAAGGAAATGGCAACCCACACCAGTATTCTTGCCTGGGAAATCCCAAGGACAGAGGAGCTTGGTGGGTTAATCCCCAGGGTAGCAAAAGAGTCAGACACAACTTAGTTAGTGACTAAACAACCACCACCTCCTTATAGTATTTTATGAGGATCTCCCAAAAATGCTATCGAATTAATTACTATTATTTGCCAAACTGGCGATCTAAACAGAACTTTGTACTAAACTTCAAAGAGTACAAACAAAACCAAATAAGAAGAAGAAGAAGAAAAGAAGAAAATTAAATTTTTCTTGCTTGGACTGAAATATTTATCTTTCTGGATAGGCCAGAAAAAAATGAAATATATTTTATTTCCATTCTAAATTTAAAAACAGATGTTGCTAAGGATACAAAAATGAAGGAACCCATAATTGCTGAAAAGATCTTGAGTGTTATACCCATAGTATCTTGAAAATCTAACAACTGAATTATATAGAGGGCTCATACTTCTCCTAGCTTGGTAACAGGGATCTGCACCCAGATTAAGATATACCAGCATCCCTAAAGTCTTACTTGTGTTCCTGAATTCTTGCTATGAATATTCCCAAAGTAACCACTATTTTGATTTTCCATCATCCTAGGCTGATTTTGTCTGTTTACATACTTAATAAAATGGAAGTTTACAGAACACATTTTTTTGTGTTTGATTTCTTTTCCTAAATATAAACACATGATTTCAACCATGCTATTGTACATTGTAGCCATTGTGTTCACTGTAGAATAATACTCCATGTATAAATCTACCACAGTTTATTTTCCTTTCTTTTGATGATGGACATGTGAATTGTTCTCGAGTGTAAATGGGCTGTGGTAAATATTCCTAAACCTGTCTCTTGGTGCATATACTTACATATGTATGCAGGTTAGATACTCAGGAGTAGAAACGATGGGTTGTGGGCTATGTCCCCCATGCATTTAGCTTCAGTAGACAATGTTGGTTCTCCAAAGGAGTTGTACAATTCACACACTCAATGTCAGCGTGTAAGAGCTCCCACTGCCTCATACCCTGGCAAGCATTTGCAGTTAGCTGTCCTTTTTTGCACTTCTAGGAGAGTATTTGGAAGTGGTATCAGTCGTCTTCTTCAAGACAATCTCAGGAGAGGCCATTTGGGTTCTGAACCAGGAGATAGAAGACTGATACTATGGGTAAAGGAAGCTCAGTAAAATTCAAAAGATCAAAGTTTTTAGCTTGATGAGAATATACCCCCAGATAGTCATCTTCCCAATTTACAAGGTCCTACTACTTCATAATAGATGCCCAGACTTAAAAAAATAAAAAGACCTTCCAATGTTGGGAATTAATTTACATCATAATCCAGCCACTCACAGGCTTAGTCTTCCAGTTTATTTTTCCGAAACTTCAATCCTGTGACCAACAGAGACAGAGCTTCTTTCTAGTTTATTACCAAAACTTTAAGGCAAGAACTTAAAGCCGTGGGCTCAAAATGTTCTTTCTTCACATTTTTCAGCAACTTAGGAACAAGCAAATGAGCCCGCAGTCCCAATACTCCATTTCCATAAAATACTCTATGGAATTAAGTATTTGGTCACCTAAAGCTTTCAGTTCAATTCAGTTCAGTCGCTCAGTCATGTCCAACTCTTTGCAACCCCATGGACTGCAGCATGCCAGGCTTCCCTGTCCATCACCAACTCCCAGAGTTGACTCAAACTCATGTCCATTGAGTCGGTGATGCCATCCAACCACCTCATCCTCTGTCATCTCCTTCTCCTCCTGCCTTCAATCTTGCCCAGCAACAGGATCTTTTCAAATGAGTCAGTTCTTCACATCAGGTGACCAAAGTACTGCAGTTTCAGCTTCATCATCAGTCCTTCCAATGAATATTCAGGACTGATTTCATTTAAGATGGACTGGTTGGATCTCCTTGCAGTCCAAGGGACTCTCAAGAGTCTTCTCCAACACCACAGTTCAAAAGCATCAATTCTTCAGGGCTCAACTTTCTTTATAGTCCAACTCTCATATCCATACATGACTACTGAAAAAACCACAGCTTTGACTAGACGGATCTTTGCTGTCAAAGTAATGTCTCTGCTTTTTAATATGCTGTCTAGGTTGGTAATAGCTTTTCTTCCAAGGAGCAAGCGTCTTTTAATTTCATGACTGCAGTCACATCAACAGTGATTTTGGAGCTCAAGAAAATAAAGTCTGTCACTGTTTCCATTGTTTCCCCATCTATTTGCCATGAAGTTATGGGACTGGATGCCATGATTTTTGTTTTTTGAATGTTGAGTTTTAAAGCCAACTTTTTCACTCTCCTCTTTCACCTTTATCAAGAGGCTATTTATCACTTTCTGCCATTAGGGTGGTATCATCTGCATATCCGTGACTGTTGGTATTTCTCCCAGAAATCTTGATTTCAGCTTGTGCTTCATCCAGTCCAGCATTTTGCATAATGCACTCTGCATATAAGTTAAATAAGCAGAGTGACAATACACAGCCTTGACATACCCCTTTCCCAATTTTGAACCAGTCCATTGTGCCATGCCTGGTTCTAGCTGTTGCTTCTTATCCTGCACACAAGATTTCTCAGGAGACATGTAAGGTGTTCTGATATTACCATCTCTTTAAGAATTTTCCAGTTTGTTGTGATCCACACAGTAAAAGGCTTCAGTGTAGTCAATGAAGCAAAAGTAGATGTTTGTATGCAATTCCCTTGCTTTTTCTATGACCCAGTGGATGTTGGCAATTTATTTCTGGTTTCTCTGCCTTTTATAAATCCAGCCTGCATATAGAGACGATCTCAGTTCACGTACTGTTGAAGACTAACTTGAAGGATTTTGAGCATTAACTTTCTAGCATGTGAAATAAATGCAATTGTATGGTAGTTTGAACATTCTTTGTCATTGTCTTCCCTTGGGATTGGAATGAAAACTGATCTTTTCGAGTTCTGTGGCCATTGCTGAGTTTTTCAAACTTACTGACATATTGAATGCAGCACTTTAACAGCATCATCTTTTAGGATTTGAAGTAGCTCAGCTGGAATTCCATCACCTCCACTAGCTTTATTGGCAGTAATGCTTCCTAAGGTCCACTTGACTTCACACTCCAGAGTATCTGACTTTAGGTGAGTGACCACCACTATCATGATTATCCAGGTCATGAAGGCCTTTTTTGTACAGTTCTTCTGTGTAATCTTGCCATCTCCTCTTAATATCTTCTGCTTCTGTTAGATCTTTGCCATTTCTTTCCTTTATTGTGCCCATCTTTGTGTGAAATGTTCCCTCTGTAACTCCAATTTTCTTGAAGAGATCTCTAGACTTACCCATTCTATTGTTTTCCTCTATGTCTTTGCACTGTTCATTTAAAAAGACTTTGTTATCTCTCCTTGCTATTCTGTGGAATTCTGCATTCAGATGGGTACATCTTTCCCTTTATGCTTTGCCTTTCACGTCTCTTCTTTTCTCAGCTATTTGTAAGGCCTCCTCAGACAACCACTTTGCCTTCTTGCAGTTCTTTTTCTTTGAGATGGTTTTGGTCACAACTTCCTATACAATGTTATGAACCTCAGTCCATTATTCTTCAGGCACTCTATCATATCTAATCCCTTGAACTGAAGGGCTACTTTAAAACAGGACTTACGCCAACATGCACCTCCCAGGGCTGCTGCTGCCAGCGCCCCTGTCCCAGCAGCAGGCCACTTCCAACCTATGGCTCCACAGGAGACCCTCAGACACTCACAGGCAGGTCTGGTTCAGTCTCTTGTGAGGTCACTGCTCCTTTCCTCTGGGTCCTGGTGCACACAAGATTTTGTTTGTGCTCTCCAAGAGTCTCTTTCCCCCAGCCCTGCTACACCATGACATGAATTATTTTATTTATCTTTATAAGAATCTTATGAAAGAGGTATGATTATCCTTATTTTACCAACAACGAAACTCAAGTTTAAAGAAGCAAAATAATTTTCTCGAGAACTCATGATGAATATTAGGCAGATCTTGGATTTAAACCCAAATCTATCTAACGAACGCTAAACCCTAATTGTTTTCAGAATTAGCTAGGAGCTTCCCTAGAGGATCAGTGGTAAAAAAAAAAAAAAAAAAATTATATACCTGCCAATGCAGGATACATGGTTTTGATGTTTGATCCAGGAAGATCCCACGTGCCTTGGAGAAACTAATCCTGTGTGCCACAACTACTGAGCCTGTACTCTAGAGCCACAGCTACTGAGCGCGTATGCCACAACTACTGAAGCCCACTTGCCCGAGAGCATGTGCTCTGCAACCGGAAAAGCCCACTGCAATGAGAAGCCTGCGCACTCCAACTAGAGAGCAGCCCCCACTCACCTCAACTGGAGTAAAGCCCGTGCAGCGACAAAGACCTAGCACAGGCACAAATAAATAAATAAAAATAAAAATATTTTTATAAAAGATTTAGCTTGATTGGATCTTAAATAAAACAACTTCACCTAAAATTTGTATCTCACAACCTCACCCAACAATTGTACAAGAGAGGAAACTAAGAGGAGGGAGAGTTCGTTAGAATCGTAACACAACTGTCATTAAAGCTTAGCGCCCTCTTCTACAGGGAACTCCATCATCTACATACTTGGGTAATTTTCAGCTGCAAACTATTCAGTATGCACATTTAAATAAGTAGTGCTATGTTTTTGAAAACCTAATCGGGGATCTGAAGTTTTAGATTTTACTTTAACATCTTATTTATAAGCCCATTTTCTTCAGTATTTATCCTCCCAGGATCTAATATTTTCCACAAACAAATATGATGTACGTGTATACACCCTGTTATGTGACAGAAGAGGAGCTATTTCTTTTGCAACAGTTGAAGGCATAGCAGATGCCCCATGATGTTTTTGAGTTGGGGACAATCCTCTGGGAATAAATGTTCCTTTCGCACTACATTTTTGCAATACATTTAATTCAGTTAAGTACTATAGAAGTTCAAGGCACAGAATTACAGAGTTCAAGGCACTGCAGGCAGTTCCTCCTGGGAACATGTGGCCATTCCTTTTTTTGCACCTGATCCATTTTGAGCTCTTATAAGCCTGCACTGAGTGCTTACTCTAGAAAACCTTTATCAAGAGCTTGTAGAACCTGAACTCAGACTCTTGCGGTGGAAGCACCAAAATCTACTCATCAGAAAGTCCCCACAAGACAGGGAAACCCATCCTCTCTCCCCAAGCAGGCAGTGTATGAACAGTTCTACAAACCCTTAATGCGTGTCTTTATGGAGCAGTAGATGGTCCTCCTATTTGAACTGCTGGACTCCATCTCAGCTCTGGCATCATGGAGAAAAGGCATAAGGGAGCAAAAGTCATGAAGACATGGAAGCTTGTATTTATCCCACTGTCAGGAGGGGGAAATTTCCCTCTCCTCCCCCTCAAGTTCTTCTGGCTGGACTAATAATAAAATTGGCACAAGATAGATTAACAGGAGAAAAAGAAATACATTTGTGTGCATGGAGGACTTACAGAAGCAGGACCTAATAAGTGTCCAAAGCAATTATCAGAGGCTTCCCTGGTGGCTCAGAGGTAAAGAATCAGCATGCCAATGTGGGAGACAACCTATTCGATCCCCGATCCAGGAACATCCCCTGGAGATGGAAATGGCCACTCACTCCAGTATTCTTGCCTGGAAAAAACCCAAGAACAAAGGAGCCTGGCAGGCTGCAGATAATGGGGTCGCAAAGAGTTGGACACGACTAAGCAACTGGACAAAAAGTGTCCAAAGCAGGCAGATTTTATATTTTCCAGGCAAACAAACAATAAATTTGTGAATAACTGAAAAGACAAAGAAACTTAGACTTTGGATGCTTAATTAGTGAAGAATCTAAACAGTTTGGGCTAGGGGCAGTAAATTAGAGAAGTAACAAGGTTTATTTAAACAGGCTTTTCAGGCCCAACTTCCTAGCTCTCACAAAAAGGGTGTCCTTCCCTTATCTTTGACAAAGGAGGCAAGGATATACAATGGAAAAAAGACAACCTCTTTAACAAGTGGTGCTGGGAAAACTGGTCAACCACTTGCAAAAGAATGAAACTAGAACACTTTCTAACACCATACACAAAAATAAACTCAAAATGGATTAAAGATCTAAATGTAAGACCAGAAACTATAAAACTCCCAGAGGAGAACATAGGCAAAACACTCTCCGACATAAATCACAGCAAGATCCTCTATGACCCACCTCCCAGAATATTGGAAATAAAAGCAAAACTAAACAAATGGGATCTAATGAAACTTAAAAGCTTTTGCACTACAAAAGAAACTATAAGTAAGGTGAAAAGACAGCCGTCAGATTGGGAGAAAATAATAGCAAATGAAGAAACAGACAAAGGATTAATCTCAAAAATATACAAGCAACTCCTGCAGCTCAATTCCAGAAAAATAAATGACCCAATCAAAAAGTGGGCCAAAGAACTAAACAGACATTTCTCCAAAGAAGACATACAGACGGCTAACAAACACATGAAAAGGTGCTCAACATCACTCATTATTAGAGAAATGCAAATCAAAACCACAATGAGGTACCATCACACACCAGTCAGGATGGCTGCTATCCAAAAGTCTACAAGCAATAAATGCTGGAGAGGGTGTGGAGAAAAGGGAACCCTCTTACACTGTTGGTGGGAATGCAAACTAGTACAGCCACTATGGAGAACAGTGTGGAGATTCCTTAAAAAACTGGAAATAGAACTGCCATATGACCCAGCAATCCCACTTCTGGGCATACACACTGAGGAAACCAGATCTGAAAGAGACACATGCACCCCAATGTTCATCGCAGCACTGTTTATAATAGCCAGGACATGGAAGCAACCTAGATGCCCATCAGCAGATGAATGGATAAGGAAGCTGTGGTACATATACACCATGGAATTTTACTCAGCCGTCAAAAAGAATTCATTTGAACCAGTCCTAATGAGATGGATGAAACTGAAGCCCCTTATACAGAGTGAAGTAACCCAGAAAGATAAAGAACATTACAGCATACTAACACATATATATGGAATTTAGAAAGATGGTAACGATAACCCTATATGCAAAACGGAAAAAGAGACACAGAAATACAGAACAGACTTTTGAACTCTGTGGGAGAAGGTGAGGGTGAGATGTTTCAAAAGAACAGCATGTATACTATCTATGGTGAAACAGATCACCAGTCCAGGTGGGATGCATGAGACAAGTGCTCCGGCCTGGTGCACTGGGAAGACCCAGAGGAATCGGGTGGAGAGGGAGATGGGAGGGGGGATCGGGATGGGGAATAAGTGTAAATCCATGGCTGATTCATATCAATGTATGACAAAACCCACTGAAATGTTGTGAAGTAATTAGCCTCCAACTAATAAAAAAATTAAAAAAAAAAAAAAAAAAGGTGTCCTTCTACTCCAGGTGAAGAGTGAACCTATCACATGAGAGATTTATTTCCTGCTTTCAGGGAGAGAAAGAGGAGGGTCAAAGTGTCCCTCTTTCTTTTATCAGCTGTTTCTAAAATAACTTTAATTGAAAATAATCAATATGTCCTTGAGACAGATTCTGGGGTGGCCTGCCCTGAGCCCAACTCAATTCTCTCTTTATGTGCGTGGGTCAGTGCAGTAGAATTTCCATCACTACTCAACTATCTTAATGGTTCAGCTCTGTCCACTCAGTTGTGTCCGACTCCTTGTGACCCTTTGGATTGTAGCTCACTGGGTTCCTCTTTTCATGGGATTTTGCAGGCAAGAAATGACCAGAGTGGGTTGTCATTTTCTCCTCCAGGGGGATCTCCCCACTAGAGATAAAACCTGTGTCTCCTGCATCTCCTACGTTGGCAGACAGATTCTTTAACAGCTGAGCCATCAGGGAAGTCCATCTTATGGGCACATACTCTAAAAAGTTAAGAAGGATCACATAAGCTAAATGTGAACAAAAGCATGTATAAGCTGGTGTACTATTATTCACATTCTCTTTCTCTGTGGCAGTCGTTGCAGAAGTTTGTATTTAGATGACTTCAGTTCAGTTGCTCGGTCGTGTCTTGCTCTTTGTGACCCCATGGACTGCAGCATGCCAGGCTTCCCTGTCCATCACCAACACCCAGAGCTTACTCAAACTCATGTCCATAGAGTCAGCGATGCCATCCAACCATCTCATCTTCTATCATACCCTTCTCCTCCTGCCTTCAATCTTGCCCAGCATCAGGGTTTTTTCCAATGAGTCAGTTCTTCCATAAGGTGGCCAAATTATTGGAGTTTCAGCTTCAGCATCAGTCCTTTCAATGAATATTCAGGACTGATTTCCTTTAGGATGGACTGGTTGAATCTTCTTGCAGTCCAAGGGACTTTCAAGGATCTTCTCCAACACCACAGTTCAAAAACATCAATTCTTCAGCGCTCAGCTTTCTTTATAGTTCAGCTCTCACATCCATACATGACTACTAGAAAAACCATAGCTTTGAAGATGGACCTTTGTTGGCAAAGTAATGTCTCTGCTTTTTAATATGCTGTCTAGGTTGGTCATAACTTTCCTTCCAAGGAGTGTCTTTTAATCTCATGGTTGCAGTCACCATCTGCAGTATTTTGGAGCCCAAAAAAATAAAGTCTGACACTGTTTCCATTGTTTCCCCATCTACTTGCCATGAAGTGATGGGACTGGATGCCATGATGTTACCTTTTCTGAATGGTGAGTTAAATTTATTTCAACTTTCTCATTCCCCTCTTTCACTTTCATCATGAGACTCTTTAGTTCTTCTTTGCTTTCTGCCATAAGGGTGGTGTCATATGCATATCTGAGGTTATTGATATTTCTCCCACCAATCTTGATTCCAGCTTGTGCTTCATCCAGCCCAGCATTTCTCATGATGTACTCTACATATAAGTTAAATAAGCAGGGTGACAATATACAGCCTTGATGTACTCCTTCTCCTATTTGGAACCAGTCCGTTGTTCCATGTCCAGTTCTAACTGTTGCTTCCTAACCTGCATACAGATTTCTCAGGAGGCAGGTCAGGTGGTCTGGTATTCCCATCTCTTGAAGAATTTTCCACAGTTTGTTGTGATTCAAACAGTCAGAGGCTTCAGTGTAGTCATTAAAGCAGAAGTAGATTTTTTTCTGGAACTTTCTTGCTTTTTCTATGATCTGACAGATGTTGGCAATTTGATCTCTGGTTTCTCTGCCTTTTCTAAATCTAGCTTGAACATCTGGAAGTTCATGGTTCACATACCACTGAAGCCTGCCTTGGAGAATTTTGAGCATTAGTTGCTAGCGTGTGAGATGAGTGCAATTGTGTGATCGTTTGAGCATTCTTTGGGATTGCCTTTCTTTGGGATTGGAATGAAAACTGACCTTTTCCCATCCTGTGGCCACAGGTGAGTTTTCCAAATTTGCTTACATATTGAGTGCAGCACTTTCACAGCATTATCTGGTTAGGATTTGAAATAGCTCAGCTGGAATCCCATCACCTCTGCTAGCTTTATTCGTAGTAATGCCTCTTAAAGCCCAGTTGACTTCATATTCCGGGATGTCTGGCTCTAGGTGAGTGAGCACACCATTGTGATTATCTGGTCATGAAGATATTTTTTGTTTAGTTCTTCTGTGTATTCTTGCCACCTCTTATTATCATCTGCTTCTGTTAGGTCCATACCATTTCTGTCCTTTACTGTGCTCATCTTTGCATGAAATGTTCCCTTGGTATCTCTAATTTTCTTGAAGATATTTCTAGTCATTCCCATTCTATTGTTTTCCTCTATTTCTTTGCATTGATCACTGAGGAAGGCTTTCTTATCTCTCCTTGCTATTCTTTGGAACTGTGCATTCAAATGGGTATATCTTTCCTTTTCTCCTTTGCCTTTAGCTTCTCTTCTTTTAGATGAAGACACCACAAAATCAAAGCATTCTGGGATATGGGCACCTCATGAAGGACAGAAACTCTGGAAGGTTTCCTAGATCTGTAGTTGACTTTGAGTGAATGGGAAATAAACTGTTACTCAGTATTTCATCAAGCCCCCGAGATACTGACAGTTTTGTTTCTGTAGCATAACCTAACATATCCCGACTAATATACCCAGCAAATGCAAGGTATTACATCCATCAAGACTCTGCTAGTTCTAATGCATCTATCTAGTAGATCTTCCTTCTATAGTTAGCAATTCATAACTGTGAAGTAAAAATACATAAACTCATTGTAAAACCTCATCATCCTCTTCTAGTAGATCTTTCTTAATACCATTTGTTTACCTGGGAAAGATCAGGTATGACCTAAAACTAAGGTCCAAGCTTCTTTATTTCTGAAGGTATACAACATTGTTTATTATGTATTTCTTTCTTACAGTTTTAGAAAGATTATCATAAACAAACATATATATATATATGTATATATGATACGTATATATAAAAAGTTTTTTGGTTGATTTTTTCTTTTTTATTTCTTCTTTTAAACTCTTAATTTTCTCTCATGCTTTATACATTTAAAAATGAGTCACACCAAAAAAAAAAAAAAAAATGAGTAACACCAGTCCCTCCCCTCACTGACACTATTATTGATAAACTATCCTTCAGTATTTCTCATTCCTTTTTCCAGACACATTTTAAAATCATTTAATTTAAAATAATATTTGGATTACAGTTGAAATGGTGCTAATTTTATAAGAAAATTGGGAATACTAAACATTTTAAATAATAGTTAACTGAAATATACAGGTGTGTGACTTGTCTCCATCATTTCAGCTTTTTTATTTATCCCAACAAAATTTCACAGTTTCCTTTACACATAACTAGTATAGCTCTTATTTGGTGAGGCACTAATTATTATAGGTAATTTAGGTCTATTATGAGAAGAAGACAATGGCAACCCACTCCAGTACTCTTGCCTGGAAACTCCCATGGAGGGAGGAGCCTGGTGGGCTGCCACCTATGGAGTCGCACTGAGTCAGACATGACTGAGGCGACTTAGCAGCAGCAGCAGCAGCAGCAGGTCTATTATGAATGGAACTTCCCATAAATTTCTAGTTAATTGTTACTAGTTTAATGAGATGATTTTATCTGTGATCAATCTATTTTGTTTTGGCTTCTTTGTTAAACCCTTAATATAAGAATGTTCCTAGCATCTGTACCAAAACAATGCAAAACTGGAAACAGCTCAAATGTACAACAAAAGAGGAATGGATAATTAAATGTAGTATATTTACACAATGGAAAAATTCATTTAAAATACAGAATTAGCTAGTGACCCATCAATCTCATGCTAAGTCAAAGATGCCAGACCAAAAAGAGCAGATCCTGTGTGATTCTATTCACATGAAGTCCAAGAACACAGAAAACTAATCTAGCATGATTGAAATCAAGATACTGGTTACTTGTAGAGAGACATCAACAGAGAAGAAACAAGAGGGAACTTCTGAGTTGATGAAAATATTTTGTATCTTGATTTGGATTGTGGTTACATATATATTATATATATGTGTATATACATACACATATATATTATATATGTGTGTATATACATACACAACACATATATATATGTGTGTTATATATTTTCTGTTCATTTGTATATGTCTGAATTACACCTCACTGAAACAAACACACATATTAAAGGCAAAATCTAACCTAATGAATATAAAATTCAAAAGAGGGTGACACTGGGAAAGAACATACAAGAAATTTCTCAGGTTGTGAAAGTGTTCTATATCTTGGCCTAGATGGTAGATATGTGAGCATAAATATAGGCAAAAATTAATCAAATTAGACAAGGAAAATTCTGAGAACTTTGTGTACATTTTATCTCAGTGAAAAAGAATCTGAAACTAACATCTTATTTTTTCACCTAATTTTCTGAATTATAATTTTTTTTAATTTTCTTAGTAAGCAATAATAATATTCTGCCTTATTTTCTCTAATGTAATTCATACTATTAACTGTAATTATCAGAATTTTTTAAATATCAAAAAAAAATTTTAACTGTTTGCCTTTATAAAGCTCTTCATCTATGATATTATGACATTAAACAGTATCTTTCTCCAACAAAGGAGTTTGTAACCAACTTAAAAGGTAAATGAACAAGAAAGGTAGCATATAGGTACCATATAATGTCACTGAAATAGAGCTTAGAAGTCAGTATGAAATGACAATCTCCCAAAAAAAAAAAAAAAAAAGAAAGAAAGAAATGACAATCTCCCAAACAGAATATTGGGAAATGCCTTGAAAGTGTAATTTATAAAAGTACATATATCCAATGACAGATGTTTAATCTCACTCATAAACAAAGAAACAAATTTAAATAAGATATTAGTTTTAATTATTAAATTGATTATAGCTAAATATAATAGTCCAAGTTCTGGAATTACACTGAGTCACCCCTCTCTGTGATTCAGTTTCCTTGTACTTACTATGGAAATAACTCTGATAACACATGGTGTTTATACAAGGATCAACTTTATAAAGCTCTTAGTGACTTGCCTGGCATATAATCAGTACTCAATAAATGTCAACTATTGTTACCATTTATGGCTCTTAACGTTCTTGGCAAAGATGAAAAGATTGGTATTACTCTGTGATGACAAAGAAAGGAAAATACTAATAGAATCCACTTGCAATGTAGGAGACCTGGGTTCAGTCCCTGGGTTGGGAAGATCCCCTGGAGAAGGGAATGGCTACCCATTCTAGTATTCTGGCCTGGAGAATTCCATGAACTCTACAGTCCATAGGGTTACAAAGAGTTGGACACAACTGAGCGACTTTCACTTTTCAGAGTTTTAATTGGTGTCTGTTTTGCTATTTATCACAAGCATTTCACCAGCATGTGGAAACCTCTTTGAGCCACCTGTATCACCATGGAACCGGGAGGTTATTCAGCTATAAGCATCCACACTTGTCTTTCCTGTTTCTCCCTCCTACTCTTTCTTTCACTTCTCTTCTCTGTGAAGTCAAAGGCATTTATCATCTTTCATTATCTCCCTTCTTCCTCTGGACTTCTAAAATCACCCTGCTCTTGTTTTATACCAATGCCTTTGCTAATGTGACTTCATTGGGGTTTTCTTTTTCTCTCTTCTGTCTTCTCTAGATCAGTGGTCTTTGTCCTCTGCCAACTTTATAATTCCACCAGCTTTCATTTTCAAGTCTCTTAAAGCCCTGGGGGAGAGAGCCATTTGAACCTCTTCCTTTTATAATGTTTTGTTTCCCTCCACCACAGAGCAGTTTATTGTGGTGGCAAATTTGTCCTTTCTGCCAAAGTTTGTCCATCTGCAGAGGTGACTACAGCCTTTGACCAGATGCTAGGATGTTAAGAAAACTTAAAGGTTCTATTAAATGGCCAGCCTGGTGAGTTTCAAATGTGAACAGTGCCAGGATCCTCTGAGGTTTCTCTGACAGAATCTTGCAGGCATTTTATTACAAAGAAAGCCCTGTCTTTCTCTGGATCTCATTTTGGTTGAGATTTATGTGAAGGGTGTGCCAGTCCCAGGATGCCTTGACAATGGAAGGTGGGAAACTCATTTTCTTTGTGTAATGAAACAAAAGTCAGAATTACAAGGTGAGAACTGACATTCGGCCAACGTCACACATGATCAGTCTAGAATGGCAAGTACTATCCTTGGATCCTGGAAGCCAGGGAGAAGGCAACTTTCTCTGCACTGTTTAGCTTTCAAGTCCTTAAACATATGTGAAATCAAGCCATTTACCTTACTAAGCTCCCCCTGTCAGTCAGAAAAAGGAAAATATTTTCACTAGAAAGGAAACCCTAATGGTCATTTGTTGGGTGCCTATTATTGTAGTCCTGGCACATGGACCTTCTGTTGAAACAGTGATCAAATAGGTGAGTATAATGTCTCCATTTCACAGATGAGAAGCATGAAACTTACCAATGTGAAGTAATTTGACTTAAGACCAGGGCTGCAATTAAAATGCAGAGTAAGTTTTCACTATATTTGCAGCACATTTTTTTTTCCCATTCTCAGCCTGATCCCTCTACCATTCATGGGTACAGAACAATTTATCAGTGGACCACCTCTTCTGGGAACACAACACTTGGCACATTACACAGTTGTCTGAGAAATTCTCTTTGTTTGTGGTCCCTGATTGAGATAAGCTCTCCAAGACAAGATTTAACTCACGTTAGGGCCAGGCACCCAGCTCTTCCAATCCTCGAGGAAGACGTTCCCTTTACTCTGGGACCATTCTTGCCGAACCTGGAGAAACTCTTCTGTGTCTCAGGACAGTGACTAGACCACTTGGACCACACCTCTGTCTGTGTCACATGACCTGCTAAGGAGCATCACTCCCCACTCTGCTACTAGCTTGGCCACAGGGCAATCTTGGACCAGAGAAAATGAGCAGAAGTGACGGCACACCACGTGACACCAGGAAATATTACACTTCTGAAGTGCTTGCTCTTCCCCTCTCACAAGCACAGCATTCACACAGAGGCAGCTTCCAACACATAACGTCAGTGGGGAATTCATGTTACATGGTATGAGTCACAGAGATTGAAGGTTGCTTTTGTCACTGCAGCAAAGCTAAATACTGCGTGTACATCATGTAAGCTACACTGGCCTTCTCACTGGCCTTCAAGCAGACTGACCCAATTACTGTTTGTGTTGCCAGAGAAACTCTCCCCTTCAATCTACTCATGGTTTCTAATTTTTATTATTTAGAGGTTTCGGAATCTAGGCCCTTCACCTAGATAATTCACTGGCTACCAAAATTACAAGATTTGTCTCCTCTTTCTCTCTAGGCTCTCATATTATTTTCTAGTGATATTTGACACTCCCTGGTATTTTGTTGGGCTTATCAGGTGGCTCAGTGGTAAATAAACTGCCTGCAATGCAAAAGACTCAGGAACCCCGGGTTCTATCCCTGGGTCAGGAAGATCTCCTGGAGAAGGGCATGGCAACCCACTCCAGGATTCTTGCCCATAAAATCCCATGGATAGAGGAGCATGGCAGGCTACAGTCCATGGGGTAGCAAAGAGTTGGACATGACAGAAGTGACTGAGCATGCATGCTCAAAATTTCATTATGTATGCCATGCTTTATGCATACAAATTTTGTTAGGTATGCATATTTCCAGCATCCCTTGGGTCACAGAAAAAGCAAGAGAATTCCAGAGAAACACCTACTTATGCTTCATTGACTAGCTAAAACTTTTCACTGTGTGGATCACAACAAACTGTGGAAAATTCTTTAAGAGATGGGAATACCAGACCAACTTACCTACCTCCTGAGAAATCTGTATGCAGCTCAAGAAGCAACAGTTAAAACTGGATATAGAACATTGGACTGGTTCAAAATTGGGAAAGGAGTACATCAAGGCTGTATATCATCACCTTGTTTATTTAACTTCTATGCAGAGTACATCATCCAAAATGCCAGACTAGATGAAGCACAAGCTGGAATCAAGATTGCCGGGAGAAGTATCAATAACCTCAGATATGCAGATGACACCACCCTTATGGCAGAAAGCAAAGAAGAACTAAAGAGCTTCTTGATGAAAGTGAAAGTTGACTTAAAGCTCAACATTCAAAAAACTAAGATCATGGCATCTCGTCCCATCACTTCATGGCAAATAGATGGGGAAACAATGGAAACAGTGACAGAATTTATTTTCTTGGGCTCCAAAATCACTGCAGATGGTGACTGCAGCAATGAAATTAAAAGACGCTTGCTCCTTGGAAGGAAAGTTATTAAAAAGCAGAGACATATTAAAAGCAGAGACATAAAAAAAAAAAAAGACAAAAATAAATAAATAAATAAAAAGCAGAGACATATCTTTGACAACAAAGGTCTATCTAGTCAAAATTATGGTTTTTCCAGTAGTCATGTACAGATGTGAGAACTGGACTATAAAGAAAGCTGAGTGCCTAAGCATTGATACTTTTGAACCATGGTGTTGGAGAAGACTCTTGAGAGTCCCTTGGACTGCAAGGCGATCCAACCAGTCCATCCTAAAGGAGATCAGTCCTGAGTGTTCATTGGAAGGACTGATGCTGAAGCTGAGGCTCCAATATTTGGCCACCTGATGTGAAGAGCTGACTCATTGGAAAAGACCCTGATGCTGGGAAAGAGTGAGGGCAGGAGGAGAAGGGGATGACAGGATGAGATGGTTGGATGGCATCACCAGCTCAATAGACATGAGTTTGAGCAGGCTCTGGGAGTTGGTGATGAACAGGGAGGCCTCGCATGCTGCAGTCCATAGGGTCACAAATAGTTGGACACAACTGGGCAACTGAACTGAACTAATGCATTTGCTAACTTCTTGTCTGTCTCATTCTTCAGACTATAGCTTCATGAGAACAAGTGTAGAGATTAATAGCACAGACTCATTAGCTCAAATTCCCAGATTATAATTCTGGCACCAACAGTAGTTAGCTGTCTTGACACTGGGTAAACTGCTCAATTTACAGGATTCTGCCCCCCGCCACCGGCTTTATTTGTAAAGTTGGGAGAAGAATGTAACATATAATTCACAATGCTGTCATTAGGATCAAATGTGTCAAAATATGCAATGCACTTAGTCCAGCGCTTAGCAAATAGTAAGTACTCCATGAAGTCTGGTTTTATCAGGGGTATTGTACACCACTGCCTTCCAGATCTGAGAACACCTCCTGAACTAACCACCACTAACCATCACTTCTGATAGAAAACTAACTTTATAGTTGAGCACTGATGATCTTTATGGAGATCTAAGTACAATGTAAGGCAATATTTAGCTTAATTCCTGGCAGTCAGTAATGATTACAATAATAATACTGTAATCAACAACAATAACATTAACAATTACAGCAAATAGCCATACTATCCTTTAGTTAGCATCTAACAGCTATTTGTTACCTACATTATTGCACAGTTTTATAAGGCAGCTATCATTATTTTAGGCAAGGGCACAAACCTGGGGAGACATAACCTGGAATTATCCAAGATTCCATAACTTATTGAAGCTGGGTTTTGATTCATGTTTCATTGACTGCATATCCACTCCAGTATTCTGGCCAGGAGAATTCCTATATAGTCCATGAGGTCTCAGAGTTAGACAAAGCTGAGCGACTTTCACTTTCACTTTCATTGACTGCTTTATGCTGCAGAGGGTTTATTAAATAACTGCTTCTTTTGGGTCTTCTACTAGTCCTAATTCCTAGGATGATGGAAATTGTTGATCTGCTGTCCCCTTGAATAGGTGTGGCCATTCATCCCTTCTGTTTCAGCCCCAGATTTAATACTGATTGAGTTTTAACTTTGTGGAAGTTGTTATGTTGGGCTGAGAATTTGGAGAGAAAGAACAGAGAAATCAGATATATCCCTGGCACTTAAGGAGTAAAACAATAGACACAACTGCTGTTCCGAAAAGGAAAGTAGCTGAAATGTGTTCTTTCCAGTATGTTCCCTTCTAATAATTACAACCATCTGTGCTTCCCAGATAAATGGAGGCACAGAGAATTAAGGAGTTTCACAGAGCTAAGGAAGCCAATGGGCTAGGTTTCATATATTAGATGGTGACAGTGTTTCCTACTGTCTCTCTGCTACATGAATGATAAACACCCTTTGTTTGTTTGTTTTTAATTTTAATTGGTGAAGGCAGGCCTGAAGACAAAGTTCCAGGGATATGTACAGTAAGTATCACATGACAAATGCATCTATAGCATGACTATTTCCCAAGAGGTGTAGATTGCTGCATAGAACATATTTCCAGCAATTACAGATCAGCTGATGCCCTTGTTCTTTCAATGGCAGAGTTCTAGCAGCCTCAAATTTGGAATTTTCTATTCTATATTCCATTGGGCAGCCAGGTGTAGCCTGGAAACTCTCCCTAATTGCTCTGTTCCAGTCCTTTCTAGGGGCACAGATTACACAATCCAAGTGCAAGTGTCTACAGCCCCTCACTCAACACCAGCTTTTTCAGTGCTTCCTCCTGCTGTTCCCAACATGCGGTTTGTCAGGAACACAGCATGACTCAGGACCATAAATCACAGCTAACTTGGTAGAATGAACTCTCCTCCAAAGGTGGATACACTGCAGGCTCCCTTCTGCTGTGCAGAGAGGCCACCTGAGAGTCATGATGCTTCAGCTTTATAAATCAGCACCAGGCATATGACAGCATCCTGACAGCAGGACAATTATTGTCCTGGAAATAAGAAATGCAAATTTCTCTTCCCTCATTGCAAAGGCAAGCAGCAGAGTTACTCTGTGATGTTGATCAATGACTTTAATCTATGCCCGCCCCTAGTTTATAAAATCCATGTACCACCAGTCACCCTTTTTCCTCATGGCTCAGGACTCAGGCAGTATTTGATTTTCCCCGGAGTCATGTGAGTCATTTGGGCCACCTTGAAAAGGTGGCTGTTAAAATGGTAAGTCTTGGAGAGAAATTTTAGTAGTAGCTATTTCATGTGGAAATCGAATCCTGGAGGGTTCAATAGTTAGGAGCTGTGTGACCTTGACAGGTTAGTTGGTCGCTCTCAGCCAACTCCTCATATAACAAATGCAGACAAAAATACCTGCAGCAGAGACTGGTTTTGAGGCCCAACTGGGAGAATTTATCTTGTGTTTGCTAGACTGTATTTAGTATTACTGAGCCAGAGAGCTAGGCAAAGTTTAGGTAAAAAGAGATGAAGTGAATCTATCCTAATGAATCAATACCAGTACAGGAAAAATAGGAATGAATGCTACCAATAGATTATTTGACTATTTTTCACACAGCAATTGACAAAATCTGGCTGATTTTTTTTTTTAAATGGTTGGTAATCACTAGAGGAAATGGAGCCTGGTATGGCCTAGATATCAGTTCTATTTCAGTAACTGTGCAGGATCCTCATCACATGCAAATTACCTCCATTATTGTGCAAATTTTCCTCAATTCCAAAATAGTCTCTGGAAGCCCACCTTTGGAAAGATTGTTTTATTTTAGTATCACATGTTCTATTATCATCATATCTGACTATAGGAAGGTATAGAAAGATACATTCTAATCTATAAATTATGTGAATTTTAGATGAGATTGATATAGGATTTCTGGGTGTTGGAGGAAGAAAAATAATTGAAGAAATCCATTCAGGATCCCACCCCTGTGGAACCCAGATGCATGTGACACTTAAGAGTAACTGGAGGACAGAGATCATAAGATGCCCAAATGTACCAGGAGGAGAGAAGGATTTAGGCCAATCTCTTTGAATGGGAACAAAGCTGTAATTGCTGGATCACTACTTCATCTTCCCTGATAATGTCACTGTTGTTTGTTAGGAATATGGAATATTGTGATGCTAGAGGAATCTCTTTTCTGCCCTTCCAGAAATGCCCCATTCTCTCTATCCACGGACATCATGAAGTTAATGTAATTTCTGAGAACCAGAATGGTTTATCTTCCTGACATTGGCCCAGGAAGCAGGCATAACAACAAAGGAAAATCTTGCAGTACTTAAATTTCAGTTGCATCTTATTGTAAGGAAGCTCACACAGTTATGTAAGGATTCAGTAGCCACTGAGACCAGATATATTAATATTCTGTCCCTACTTGAAGACTGATGAGCCAATTGATCACAGAGAAAACTGTACATGCAGAGAGGTCTGATCAAAGTTTTGAAAGAGCCCTGTAAATAGAAGGGTCATCTATGAACTGACTTCTTCCACAGTCAACTGACTGACCTTGACCATTAGAGCAATAAATTGTGTGTATACTTGGGAAAGGAATGGAATAATAAGGAGGAATTTGCCTTGAATCTTTGAACTAAGTAAGAAAGCAATGTGACTGTTACATGAAAGTGAAAGCAGAAAGTTAAATTCTCTCAGTCATGTCCTACTCTTTGCGACCCCATGGACTGTAGCTTGCCAGGCTCCTCTGTCCATGGAATTCTCCAGGCCAGAATACTGAAGTGGGTAGACGTTCCCTTCTCCAGGGGATCTTTCCAACCCAGGGGCTGAAACCAGGTCTCCCGCATTGCAGATGGATTGTTTCCCATCTGAGCCACCAGAGATACTGAATGTTTATTTCCCTCCAAAATTTGTATGTGAATTTCAATGTGATGATACTTGGAGATGAAACCTTTAGGAGGTAATTAAGGTTAGATGAGATCATAAGCACGGGTCCCTGATGGTGGAATTTGTGCTCTTGTATGAAGAAATATAAGAGAACTCACTTTCTCTTTTTCCCCATGCCTGCATAAAGAAGAGGTCATATGAGTACAGCAGGATGGAAGCTGCCTACAATCCAAGAGAAGGGGCCTTAGAAAGAAACCAATCTTGCCAGCAACTTGATCTTGGACTTCCCAGCTTCCAGAGTGTGAGAAGTAAATTTCAGTTGTGTAACTGCCCAATCTACAGTATTTTTTATAGTTGATTTATAAGATTGTGTTAGTTTCAGGTGTATAACAAAGTGATTTATATATATGTATACATATATATGTATTCCTTTTCAGATTATTTTCCCTTATAGGTTATTATGCTATTCCCTGTGCCATTATATTATTTATATGGCAGTCCAAGCTAAGACAATGATTATTTGCAGTAAGTCTAAAAACTTTATTCTATGGTATCACCCTTGAAAAATTAATTTTAACTTTTATTTGACAGTGGCATAGAGCAGGTTAACAGAAAAAGCAGTGAGCATTTAGAGAAATATTCACATACATTAAAAGACAAGAATGTCACCTCAAAGATTTAATCCAAGAAATAATCTTGGCAGAAAATTTGAAAGACATGATGTGGTGAGAGCTGAGAACAGCCTTGATTGCTATAACCATCAGCATGGTTGCTAAGCGCACAGCACCCCAGCTTACCAATCCTTCACTTCCAACTTCAGTGGTGTGGCCTGGAAATCTCAGTCATGCTGCTTGGTAGCAAGTTATATGAACAAGTGCAGAAGGAATCCTTGCAGAAAGGACTGGGAAAGCAGTGCCAGAAGTTGCTCAGAAACCCAAACTGGAAATTACAGCTATTTTCATTCATATATGCATCCAGACACTAGTGTCAATTGATTCTTCAACAAAAAATGTTTAAATTCTTTATTCTGTCTCTGTTTCCACTATCATCAATATCAGGCAGTGTCTTATCATGTTTCAATGTGAGATTATCTTAGAACTCCCTGCTTGTATGTCCAAACCTCTTATTCCTCCTCAAAGTAACCCTCTTGTGGTTTTCTTACAATACCAGCAATGTATTTGTTTCACAGATCTGATCATTTCACAAAAACAGTTGATAGCTTTCTACCACCTGAAGATGCTCTGGTCCCGAAGCTTCAGTTCTACCCACTTCCCTCTCTAACCCCTGGGCAAATTCCATCATTATATCACCCATCTTTCTCTCAACATCTTTGACATTCTCACCTGTGGGCAAGAGTGTAAATGAGCCTTTACTCAACCATACATCATCAAAATGGAATTATCTATTGTAGTTGGCAGAATAATGACTTCCCAAAGATGTTCTCATCCTATTTTCTGTAACCTGTGAATATGTTGTTACTTGGTGAGGGAGAATTAGTTTTAGAAGGAATTCAAGTTGCTAAACAATGGCCCTTAAGCTTACCCTGAATTATCCAATGGGCCCCATATAATCATAAAGGTCCTTTACACGCAGAAGGAGGAGGCAGAAGGTTTAGTGATATGATGTGAGAAACATTCAATTGGCCACTCTAACATTGAAGTTGGAAGTAGTCATAAGCCAAGGAACACAAGCAGCTTCTAGCAGCTGAAAAAAGCAGAAAAAAGAGGTCTCCCAGAAGTTCCAGAAAGACCTCAGCTCTGCTGACACCTTGGTTTTAGACAAATCCATTTTGGACCTCTTAGTTCCAGAGCTGTAATAAATCTATGTTGTAGTAAGCCAGGAATTATGAGGTATTTTGTTACAGAAGTACTGGAAAGTTAATACATTGTTCTCATTCATTATTTTGTCTGTATTGAGCGCTATTTAAATTCATCAACTAGCTAAGTGCTGTGGTGGAAACAGAAGAAATGGAAGATGCAGTCCTGTTGTTGTTCAGTTGCCAAGTCATGTCCCAACTCTTTGTGACCCCATGGACTGCAGCACACCAGGCTTCCTTGTTCCTCACCATCTTCTGAAGGTTGCCCAAGTTCATGCCCATTGAATCGGTGATGCCATCCACGCAGTAATGCAGTCCTGACCCGCAGGCATTTAAAATTCACTTTGGAGAGATATAAGAAGTAATGTTTATCGAACACTTATCCTGGCAGACATGGCTCCATATTGTGCAGGTATTACCTCACTTTCTCCCTCCACAACACCATAATGCAGCTTCAGTGAGGTTAACAAAATGAATACTGGGAGAACTGGCATTTGAGCTCAAGCCCAAGTGACACCTAAATTCATTTAACCATCACTCCTGAGTGATTTCTTTCTTTATCTCTTCTTTTTTTTTTTTGTAGTAAAAGAAGATAATTGCTTCAAGATTTCAGAGAGAGGAGATAATATTTGAATTGAAAGAATCAATAACAGCTTTTGGCAGTAGGAAGATTTTGAACTAGAACTAGGCTTAGAAAGATTATGATATATTTATCATGACATACACAGCAAGAGTGGAGAAGGCAATGGCACCCCACTCCAGTATTCTTGCCTGGAGAATCCCATGGACAGAGGAGCCTGGCGGGCTACAGTCCATGAGGTCACACAGAGTCAGACACGACTGAACAACTAACACACGCACACACAGCAAGAGTGACTATGAAATGCCTCTATGTATCTTAAGTATTTGTGTGGCTTCATAATCTTACTCATTTTAATCACTGAATAGTATTCTGCTGTATGACTGCCACAGTTTGTTTTTCATTTACCCATTCAAAGAAACTTGGTCGTTTTGTTTTCAGAGATATGAAGAAAAGTTCTTATAAACATTTCCATGAAAAATTTTTTATAAACTTAAATTTTCAAATGAGTTGGGTAAATACCTAGAAACACAAGTTTGGTTCATGCAGGTTAAAAAAGACTGGAAAACTATCTTCAAAAGAGACTGTACCATTTTGCAACCCCACCTGCAAAGGATGAGAGTCCCTGTTGCTCCACATTATTGCTAAAAAGGGGAATTGTCAGATTTTAGCCATTCGATAAGTCTATAATGATAACTTTTGTTTTTAAAATACATCTCCACTGGGTATAAAATTCAAGGTTTCAATTTTTTAGGTATTTTCTTGCAGCAGTTTAATGATGATATTTCTTTCATTTCCCTTGCCTAAGGAGACATATCCATAAAGATACAGCTAAGGCCCATGTCAAAGAGCATACTGTCTATGCTTTCTTCTAATTTTATGGTTTCAGATTTTAGATTCAAATCTTTAATCCATTTTGAGTTGATTTTTTATATATGGTATAAGATAGTGTCCCATTCTTATTTTTTCACTTGTGACTATCCAATTTTCCCAACACTATTTATTTAAGACACTATCCTTTGTCCATTTAATGTTCTTTGTTCCTTTGTTGTGAATTAATTATTCATATATTTGGGTTTATTTCTGGACTCTCATACATCTTCCATTGATCTATGTTATCTGTTTTTCTACCAATGCCATGATGTTTTGATTACTATAACTCTGTAATGTTGTTTGCAGTCAGGGCCTGTGATACCTCCAGTTTTGCTCTTTTATCTCAGGATTCCTTTGGCTATTGGAGGTCTCCTGTGGTTCCATATAAATTGTAGAATTTTTTGTTCTATTTTATGTAACATTTTGTTGGGGTTTTGATAAGGATTGCATTGAATATGCAGATTGCTTTAGATTATATTAACACTTTAGCAATGTTAATTCTTCCAGTCCGTGAGCATGGAATATCTTTATATTTCTTTGTGTCTTTAATTTTATTCAACAACGTCTTATAGTTTTCAGGTCTCTTACCTCCTTGGTTAAATTTATTCCTAAGTATTTTTTTCTTTTTTTTTGTTATTACAAATGAGATTATTTTCTTAATTTCTTGTTCTTCTACTTAACTGATGACATCAAACTAAAAAGCTTCTGCACAGCAAAAGAAATTATCAACAAAATGAGAAGACAATCTACCTAGTGGCAGAAGATATTTGCAGATCACATATCTGATCATGGGTAAATCTGATAATCTAAAATATATAAAGAACTTATACAATTCACCAACAACAAACAAACAACCTGATTTTAAAATGGGCACAGGAGCTAAATGGACATTTTTCCAAAGACCTACAGGTGGCCATCAGGCACAAGAAAAGATGTTCAATATCACTAATTAGGAAAATGCAGATCAAAACCACAATGAGCTATCACCTCACACCTATTAGAATGGCGACTGTCAAAAAGGCAAGAAATAACAAGTGTTGGAGAAGAGGGAACCCTCATATACTGTTGATGGGAATGTAAATTGGCATAGCCACTAGGAAAAACAGGACAGCAATTTATCAAAACATTAAAAAAGAAGTATTCTATAACCCAGCTATTTTATATCTGGGTATTTATCTGAAGACTACAAAAACACTAATTCAAAAAGACATGTTCACTCCTATAGTCACTGCAACATCATTTAAATAGCCAATGTATGAAAATAACCTAAATGTGTACTGACAGATGAATGGATATATATAAAATATACTTAGCCATAAAAATATGAAATCTTGCCTCTTGCAACAAAATGGATGGACTTTCAGTCCAAATGGATGGACTTTCCATCCATGATAAGTGAAATAAGTCCGTACAGTTCAGTTCAGTTGCTTAGTCGTGTCAAACTATTTGCAACCCCATGGACTGCAGCACACCAGGCATCCCTGTCCATCAACAACTCCCAGAGCTTGCTCAAGCTCATATCCATCGAGTCAGTGATGCCATTCAACCATCTCATCCTCTATCATCCCCTTCTCCTCCTGCCCTCAATCTTTCCCAGCATCAGGGTCTTTTCCAATGAGTCAGTTCTTCCATCAGGTGGCCAAAGTATTGGAGTTTCAGCTTCAACATCAGTCCTTCCAATGAATATTCAGGACTGATTTCCTTTAGGATTCACTGGTTGGATCTCCTTGCAGTTCAAGAGACTTTCAAGAGTCTTCTCCAACACCACAGTTCAAAAGCATCAATCCTTCGGTGCTCAGCTTTCTTTATAGTCCAACTATCACATCCATACACGACTACTGGAAAAACCATAGCTTTGACTAGATGGACCTTTGTCAGCACAGTAATGTCTCTGCTTTTTAATATGCTACTAAGTTGGTCATAACTTTTCTTCAGGGAGCAAGGGTGTTTTAATTTCATGGCTGCAGTCACCATCTGCAGTGATTTGGGAGCCCTAAAAAATTAAGTCTGTCACTGTTTCCATTTTTTTCCATTTATTTGCCATGAAGTGATGGGGCCAGATTCCATGATCTTAGTTTTCTGAATGTTGAGTTTTAAGCCAACATTTTCACTTTCCTCTTTCACTTTCATCAAGAGGCTCTTTAGTTCTTCTTCACTTTCTGCCATAAGTGTGGTGTCATCTGCATATCTGAGGCTATTGACATTTCTCCTGGTAATCTTGATTCCAGCTTGTGCTTTATCCAGTCCAGCATTCCTCATGATGTACTCTGCATATAAGTTGAATAAGCAGGGTGACAATACACAGCCTTGACATACTCCTTTCCCTATTTGGAACCAGTCTGTTGTTCCATGTCCAGTTCTAACTGTTGCTTCCTGACCTGCATACAGATATCTCAGGAGGCAGGTCAGGTGGTCTGGTATTCCCATCTCTTTCAGAATTTCCCACAGTTTATTGTGATTCACATAGTCAAAAGCTTTGGTGTAGTCAATAAAGCAGAAGCAGATGTTTTTCTGGAACTTTCTTGCTTTTTTGATGATCTGATGGGTGCTGGCAATTTGATCTCTGGTTCTTTTGCTTTTTCTAGACCCAGCCTAAACATCTGGAACTTCACGGTTCACATACTGTTGAAGCCTGGCTTGGAGAATTTTAAGCATTACTTTGCTAGCATGTGAGCTGAGTGCAACTGTGTGGTAGTTGGAACATTCTTTGACATTCCCTTTCTTTGGGACTGGAATGAAAATGACCTTTTCCAGTCCTTTGGCCACTGCTGAGTTTTCCAAATGTGCTGGCGTCTTGAGTGCAGCACTTTCACAGCATCTTCTTTCAGGATTTGAAATAGCTCAACTGGAATTCCATCACCTCCACTAGCTTTGTTCGTAGTGATGCTTTCTAAGGCCCACTTGACTTCACATTCCAGGGTGTCTGGTTCTAGGTGAGTGATCACACCATCACGGTTATCTGGGTCATGAAGATCTTTTTTGTTTAGCTCTTCTGTGTATTCTTGCCACCTCTTCTTAATATCTTCTGCTTTTGTTAGGTCCATATCATTTTTACCCTTTATTGTGCCCATCTTTGCTTGAAATTTTCCTTTGGTTTCTCTAATATTCTTGAAGAGATCTCTAGTCTTTACCATTCTATTGTTTTCTTTTGTCTCTTTGCATTGATCACTAAGGAAGTCTTTCTTATCTCTCCTTGCTATTCTTTGGAACTGTGCATTCAAATTTGTATATCTCTCCTTTTCTCCTTTGCCTTTTGCATCTTTTCTTTTCTCAGCTACTTGTAAGGCCTCCCCAGACAACCATTTTGCCTTTTTGCATTTCTTTTTCCTGGCGATTGTCTTGATCACTGCCTCCTGTACAATGTCATGAACCTCTATCCATAGATCTTCAGGCACTCTGCCTATCAGATCTAATCCCTTGAATCTATCTGTTACTTCTACTAGATAATTGTAAGGGATTTGATTTAGGTCATACCTGAGTGGTCTAATGGTTTTCCCTACTTTATTCAATTTAAGTCTGAATTTGGCAATAAGGAGTTCATGATCTGAGATACAGCCTGCTCCCGGTCTTGCTGACAGTATAGAGCTTCTCCATCTTAGGCTGCAAAGAACATAATCAATCTGATTTTGATATTGACCATCTGGTGATGTCCATGTGTAGACCCTTCTCTTGTGTTGTTGGATGAGGATGTTTGCTATGACCAGTGCATTCTCTTGGCAAAACTCTGTTAGCTTCTGACCTGCTTCGTTTTGTACTCTAAGGCCAGATTTGCCTGTTACTCCAGGTATCTCTTGGCTTCCTACCTTTGCATTCCAGTCCCCTATAATGGAAAGGACATCCTTTCTGGGTTCTAGTTCTAGAAGGTCTTGTAGGTCCTCATAGAACCATTCAACTTCAGCTTCTTCAGCATTACTGGTCAGGGCATAGACTTGGATTACTGTGATATTGAATGGGTTGTCTTAGAAACGAACAGAGATAATTCTGTTGTTTTTGAGATTGCATCCATGTACTGCATTTTGGACTCTCTTGTTGACTATGATAAGCTACCCCCATTTATTCTAAGGGATTCTTGGCCACAGTAGTAGATCTAATGGTCATCTGAGTTAAATTCAACCATTCCAGTCCATTTTGTTCACTAATTTCTAAAATGTCGATGTTCACTCTTGCCATCTCCTGTTTGACCACTTCCAGTTTGCCTTGATTCATGGATCTAAAATTCCAGGTACCTAGGAAATATTGCTCTTTACAGCATCAGACTTTACTTCCATCACCAGTCACATCCACAATGGGGTGTTGCTTTTGCTTTGGCTCCATCTTTCTGGCTTCTTTCTGGAGTTATTTCCCCACTGATCTCCAGGAGCATATTGGGCACCTACCAACCAGGGAAGTTCATCTTTCAGTGTCCTATCTTTTTGCCTTTTCATACTGTTCATGGGGTTCTCAAGGTAAGAATACTGAAGTGGCTTGCCATTCCCTTCTTTAGCGGACCATGTTTTGTCAAAACTCTCCACCATGACCCGTCTGTCTTGGGTGGCCCTACACAGCATGGCTCATGGTTCTTTGAGTTAGACAAGGCTGTGGTCCATGTGGTCAGATTGGTTAGTTAGAAATTGCTAGAAATAATTGGTTAGAAATAAGTCAGAAAAGACAAATACTTTATGATTTCACTCATATGTGAAATATGTAAAATAAACAAATGAATCAACCAAACTATCCAAAAACAAACACGTAGGTACAGAGAACTGAGTAGTGGCTACCAGAGGGGAAATGTTAGGGAGGAGAGGATCAAATCAATGAAATAGGACAACTATATGATGACAGATAGAAACTAAATTTCTGGTGGTGAGCACACTGTAGTCTTTACAGAATTAGAAATATAATGTTACCCACATGAAACTTACATAATGTTATAAACCAATGTTACCTCACTTAAAAATCTCAAAATTATAAATGAAAATTATTAAAAAAATGATATAAAAATGATATTCCACATTCTGCTTGCTCACATTTTTTTCTGATAAGAAGTCTGCATTCAAGCTTATATTCTCTATCATGTGCCCTTTGGGGAGTTTGTTGATCTTGAATCTACAGCATTTTCATCAAATTTTCAACAAAGTTTAAAAAAATGAAACTCTAGTCTTTGGCCATACTGTAATACATATAGATTACACATGCTCCAAATTAACAGGTTTATAATTCATTTCTATCACACTCACTTAGTCAATGCTGACAGAACCATTGGAAGTCTCAACCTGTAGGTGATGGGACATCACAAGTATACATAGCATTAGCAGGAGCAACTAACTTCAAACTATGATGAAAGATGGCTATCTAACTTCTAGAAGCATCCTAACAAAAGATTATCATATATTGTCCCCCTGCTCCTAATAGCTACTAGGATAAAAACATATCATATTATGTCAATGTCACTTCAGACATTAATTTTTATGCCTGCCACATAGAGTTACTGTCAAGAAAACGCCATCTATATTGTAGACTATTAGGAAGCAATTGTTCTTGATGTTAGGGCCTTTTAGGAACTGAGATTTTTAGTAGTTAATTTGTATAGGTGGACGGATTAGCATGAAGGTATTAAGTGAGAAGGGTAAGATTTCAACAAACAAAATCAACTTTATGGTTGGCTTCAACTCTAGTTGGAATCCAAAATAAAATCAGGCAACCATGATATAGAGTGAATCATCAGTCAGAATAAACATGATTAAAGTTAACATGTCAATACTATAAAGGTTATATTTAGAAAGGTATCAAATAGACCTTGATTAGGATTCTGACTCTGTGATTCACTAGCTGTATTAGGATTTAAGAGCTTCTGTAAAATAAGGGAATCTTATTTAAGGGTTTATTATAATATCTGCATGAAATGATGTAGGTTAAGTGCTCTCAGAAAACTTCCTGCTATGCACTGAGCCCTCAAGAACTGATAGTTATTCCTGATTAGGCAATAAAGTTCAAGTTTTAATTGGAGAGACAGAATGCACAAACCCGGCTAATAAATTTCATGCTTCTAAGGCTGGAATCAATCGGTTTTCTATCCAAGACTTTACGGGTTCTGTAAATAAGAGGAAAGAATGGAGTCAAGGCCTAAGAGGAAGCCAATGACTAACAAGACAAGAGAAGTGTGTAGATGTTATCAACCCAGAATAATGAAGAAAATGTAGTAAAGATGGAATACAGAGTGAGAAGCTCGAACTGTGGAGGTGAAAAATAGAAGTTAATAAGAAAGCAATGAAGAGAGTTCTGGGATATTGTCAGACACTTGTGCTGATGGGCAAGTTTTCCTATCTATAAATTTATCAATTTGAGACTACTACACTCACTACTCATGGGAATGAGAATATGATTAGATAAGATGACCATCCACATAAATACCACAATGACAGGCCCAGAGTGGACCTCAGTGAACATGAGCTGCTATCATTAGGACAATGCTGGGTAGGCATCGTTCACACTTAGCCATACCTGTTTCTGGCCTTAAGGCAATAGAAAGTCCAGAAGAGTGGGTGTGGGGTTGAGGACACATGAAGGAGCACTGAAATGAAAAAAGTGAACATATGGAGAGAAGAGGAAACTAATGAGTCAACACTATGTTAACGTTCCCAGTGCCCACCGGGGCTGGATTGTTGAGCTGTTTGTTCTGTCTGAACCATTTGAAAATGAACATGTAGTCTAAGTCTGCTTCCATTTTGCCCTCAAGGGAGATTTTGAGACTACAAAAATCCTAGAAGCAAATTGAGCATTTATTACTCTAATTCCCACTTTATAGATGAAGAGAGAGGTTAGGTTCAGAGAGCTAGAGATCAGTTCAGGTCCCTCCACTTGAGCGATTGACTGAGCTTTAAACCTGGTCACTTTACTTAATATAAGCTCCCATTCCATTCCACCATGTTACTATATAAGGACCTTGTTAGGTATTTCAACAGTATTGCCTCACGGAGGTGGTAACCCCATAAAACTAAACAGCAGGGCAGATGTTTGCTGGAGGCTGAGCTAGATTCATCTGTGAGTGCCAAATTGCTGTTTCAGCTTTGCTGCTAATGCAGTCTGCTTGCCTGCCCCAGGCATCAGAAACAATGAGGGGGACCCTACATATGGCAAAGTCTCCAAAGCCATGTGGTTCCACTGCATTTTCTTTACTACTTAAGCCAGCAACAGCTAGGGCAAGGCTCTAGCTTTGCTCAGGATGAGCTAGGGGGCTGCCCACAGAGTTCACCTGATGTTCAGGCCCAGGCAGTGTGTTCTTAGCAAATGCTTTCCTCACTTAAACAAACAGAGTAATAACAGAAATTGCAGATTTCATATTTCATTAATGAGTGAGAGTGCATGCAGGTATTGAAGGGTATCCGAAAGCATATGCATATTTATGCCGTGAAAGCATTTTGGGTTAATTTGCATATCAGTATGGCAGGGGCACAGTTGGTATCTGGCAGCTTAAAGTGAGTAAAATGAAATACTTCCATTTTACAATCATATAAAGATAAGTCATAAATCAGGAAGGTAGCTTATAAATCATCTCAACTACTACTTTTATTTCATAAATAAGGGGCCAAGGTTTCAGGGTCATCCATGGAATTTGGTTGCACTCACAAAGCTTATGAGTACGAAGGCCTTGATCTCCATCCTGGCTGCTGGCCCTGGGCTTTTATACTTAGTATCTGGGGCAAGTCACAAACGTATAAAGTCTGTGTTCCTTCTCCTCTTATTTTTCCCTTTCCTTTTGCTTCTATCTTTTATTCTCCAATTTATCATTCAACAGTTTTCTCATTCTTTGCCTATTTTATGGACTTTTTTCCTTTTCTCTCTTTTCAGAAAAGATAGGAATATTCTTCATATAGGGTGTTCAGTATGAAAGAGTTTTTGTTTATTTCTGTTTCCAATGTTTGCAAAATGGAAACCCAAAGAGGATAGATATTTCATGCAAGTTTACACATCTATTCAAATACATGGTGGGGCTGAAACACATCTTCCTTCACTGACAATCTCATGGTTTTATTTTATTTTTTGTAACTATACTGCACTTTTTTTTTCCCATTACAGTCAACACTTTGGGGCCATGACTTTCATTATATTATTGGTAACATGACAGCAATTTTCTTTCTTCAACACTGACAAAAACTCATAAAAAAAGTTTTAGTTCTTGCTTCTCTGAACTTCCTAAAATTCTAAAACAAAAGGGCTTACAAATTCCATCAGTGAGACTTTATGGCAACTAATTTCAGCATTTACTGAAGGTGTCTATACAGCAGAGCTTTTGTTGTGGTGTTTCATAAAACAAATGTTATCCTAATTAGAAAAGCATAAAAATATGTTTTCAACAACTATTAAGACATGAGTGAACAGATATCACATCATTAGCACATCCTTCTCAATTTATATACACTTTGAAAATCTCATTTACCTAGGTCCTTCATGTATTTATTTCAAGAAACACCAAGCACTACCTAGATTATGTAAAATTTCTTTAAGGAAGAAGAATCCATTAAAAGGTGACCTGGATGGGTGGGATAGGGAGAGATGGGGAGGGAGGTCAAAGAGGATATATGTATGCATATTGTCACCAGGCTTATTTAACTTATATGCAGAGGTACATTATGCTAAATACCAGGCTGGATGAAGCACAAGCTGGAATCAAGATTGCCGGGAGAAATATCAATAACCTCACATATGCAGATGACACCACCCTAATGGCAGAAAGTGAAGAGGAACTAAAGAGCCTCTTGATGCAAGTGAAAGAGGAGGGTGAAAAAGCTGGCTTAAAACTCAACATTCAAAGAACAAAGATCATGGCATCTGGTCCCTTCACTTCACGGCAAATAGATGGGAAAATAATGGAAACAGTGACAGACTTAATTTTCTTGCCCTCCCAAATCACTGCAGATGGTGACTGTAGCCATGAAATTAAAAGACACTTGCTCCTTGGAAGAAAAGCTATGACCAACCTAGACAGCATATTAGAAAGCAGAAACATTGCTTTGCCAACAAAGGTCTGTCTAGTCAAAGTTATGGTTTTTTCAGTAGTCATGTATGGATGTGAGAACTGGAGCATAAAGAAGGCTGATTGATGCTTTTGGACTGTGGTGTTGGAGAAGATCCTTGAGAGTCCCTTGGACTGCAAGGAGATAAAACCAGTCAATCCTGAAGGAAATCAATCCTGAATTATTCACTGTAAGGACTGATGCTGAAGCTGAAGTTCCAATACTTTGACCACCTGATGTGAAGGGTTGACTCATTAAAAAAGACCCTGATGCTGGGAAAGATTGAAGGCAAGAGGAGAAAGGAATGACAGAGGATGAGATGGTTAGATGGCATCACCAACTCGATGGACATATGTTTGAGCAAGCTCCAGGAATTGGTGATGGACAGGGAAGCCTGGCATGCTGCAGTCCACGGGGTTGCAAAGAGTCAGACACGACTGAGTGACTGAACTGAACTGATGGCTGATTCACTTTGTTGTAAAGCAGAAACTAACACAATATTGTAAGGCAACTACACCTTAATAAAAAGTTTTAAAAACGAGGTTCTGTGAAATAAAAGGTCAAGTAAATCTACTTTTGTCCTATGATGTATATCTAAGCTAGATTTCCAGCCCTTATCTCCTTCACCATTAGCCCCTTGGAATTCTGTTAATGCCCACACAGGCTAGCAGAGTAGGTTAACAAATTTTCTATTTGCTTGAGGATATAATGAATCTCATGGATTATTTAAGCCTGAATGAGTTTGAGGCTGACAACAAGGGCTAAGACTACTGTAATAAAACCTGCTGTTTGTATTACTTTCATGCCCACACTCCCTTCTGAAAGAATGTACCTGGACTTCAGTCATTAAAAGGCTTCTCTTTCTACTTTATGTGACCCATGGTGTCCACGATTTACAGCTATTTGAGCAAAGGATGAGCACTTCATCCAAGGTCAATAAGCTAATAGACTGAACAATGATCCCTGACTTGACACAATGAAGTGAATGGTGTCAATCATAGTTTTCTTACAGAAATTTGAAAGAAGAAAAACTGACAAAAGTAGTTCACAGTTAGGGAGATCTATAATTGAAAGATAAAAAGGTAAAATTGACACCTTGCCCTGCTTCCATATGAAAAAAAAAATGTTTACTATTTAGTACAATCATAAAAAAAAAAAAACTGCATTCAGAAATAAACCTCAAAATACAAGAATGCTCTATTTACTACTATTCCCCCAAATAAACATTGCCTTGAGCCCCTATTCTTGTAGTATGTTTCCAGTTCTCTAATGAAAACAACTTTATCTCAAATGCTTACAATACTGGTATCTATAGGCACGTGCCATCCCATGTAGGTTTACTATAAGAGGCAACTTGTGTTTTCCTACCAATGATCAGACTACATGTAGCTTTCTTTTCCTCTAGAATCTCACTCTACATTTTACTCACAGTGTCCAATTCTTCTGAAAGCTGGACTTTCTCTGTAGCAAATATTTCAAGTAAGCATTTTTTTTTAATTTTCATGTTCAACATTTTTTCTGATCTCATAATTTTTTTATGTACAGAGATCATGAGTGAGAGTATAGGAATAAACAGAATTTATGATTTCTAGGTCAATACCAGTTGCAGTCCACATGTTTACTTAAAATCAATGTCCTCTTTTGGGAAAGATAAAGGTGACCTTTTCCTTACAACCAAAGATTGAAACTAAAACATGTTGCAATAAACTAAGAAAGTCTGACCATTTTAACGCTGAGGGAGTATACAGAACACTCTTGTTCATGGGAAGTCCCCAACTAAACTGAGGTTCCTTGACTGGGGATCATAAAAGAGTGAATTATAAAGCACTATTGTGTAGATATACATGAGATTATCTTCTAAGTAATCTTCTAACCCAAGTCTCCAGGGTTTCCTAGAAATTTATAGTATTGCCTTCCAAACCTTAGCTATGGACCAAAGTCCATTTGTGATATGCTGCATGGAAATTAGGGAAAAATTATTGTATGATTACTTTTTATAAAGTAAATTTTATGAACTTTAAGAAGTAGTCTTCATTTCAATATCATACCCTTTCTACACTCTGAAGATCAAATATCTTTTCTTTTATGAAAAGATGATAATATTAAATAGCATTTCTTTCTCAATACCTTGAATTCACCTAGTCAAATATTGATACCATATGTCAAACTAAGAGTATCTTTTAAATTTTGCTAAAATTTGAAGTTCAAAAATCTGGGCCACTTATACAGCGACCATGGAATCAAATGAAAAGCTGAGTTTTGAAGTTTGGGAATGAATTTCCAAATAAAGAAACTTAACACCATCCACATATTCCCCGGTTCAGTAGAGACTATGGAGGTCAAACCAAGATCTGCCAGAAAACTACCAATGCACTTGAGCCATGAGGCCATAACAGAAGACATAGGTATAGCCAAGAATGAGACATTAGTGAAATTATCAGAGGCACTATGATGAGCTTAGGGGCAACCAAGGAGAAAAAAGGTGTTAATCACAGTGAGAAGAAGAAAAGGGCATCAGAGGATGAGATGGCTGGATGGCATCACCAATGCAATGAACATGAACTTGGGCAGATTCCAAAAGATGGTGAGGGACAGGGAGGCCTGGTGTGCTACAGTACATGGGGTCGCAAACAATCGGGCAACTGGACAACAACAACCACAGTGAAGGTGAGGATGGGCATTAATGAGGTCACTCTATGAGTCCACAGATTGTGAGCAGGGGTTTGGGAGCTGGAGTTCTAAGGATTTAAAATGACCAGGTATATACCAAATATTATTGTTACCGTCACTACAAGCATTTTTCCAGAGGATATCTCGTGATCAGTGAGACCTAGAGAAGATGAATTATATAAAGAAGTCAGAAAGATGCAGAGACTAGACCGGAAGTAAATGAGATACATGGAAATCCTTTGAATATCCTCCTCTCCTGTATGGTTTGAATTTTCTATCTATACCTATGGTTCCTACTCCTGGTTGCATGTTAGAAACAGCCAGGGAATTTCAATAAATTCCCAAAAGGGCACTATGATAAGTTTTGAGGACTTGACCTCATCTACTGCATGCCCTTGTGAAAGCATTTCATTCAGTTCCTCATTACAAAACAGAGTTACTGGAATAGATTATCTCCTTCTGGCTCAGAGGTTCTAAGATTCTATTCTCTCACGAATTTTTGCTGATTTTTTTCTCACAAGGAAATGGCCATGTCTTGATCCCAAGGCAGAAAAATTAAAGTCATGTAAATATTTTTCCATTTGTTTAAATTTTGAATTAAATAAAATAATTTATTATTTAATAAATAATCAAATAAAAATAATTAAATAATATAATTTAATTATATTTAATTAATTAACTAATTAATCATTAAAATAAATAAAGACAAATAAGCATTTATCTTTAAGTGGGAGAGAGCAAAGAATAAAAGGATCCCACTTCTTTCTTTGTTGGGAAAGCACAACCACAGCTCACTGAAAGGCAGACAAGTCCTGTGGTGACCTATGCAAGAGCTGGCTAGAATTCCACCCTTTGGAACTTTCCAGAAAGTTGTTCACAGGCAGGTGCACATTAGAGACACTTTCCTTCAAAACAACTTGAGAAGCACCTGAGAGAAATTGATGCCCACCCAGTGCTGCTGTCTGCTATGTCCTGTAGGGCCAGGATGCTAAAGAAACTATTCCCACAGCTGGGGAAATTGTGGATGTGATAGGAGATGGACCCAGAGGAGCCACACACATTCTACAGGAGCCTACCAACAAGTGCACTGAGACCACAGAGCAAAACTCCTTTCTTTCCCCTGAAATGACTCTCCAGCACTCTGTACTATGAAAATTAGCGTTGTTCTTACCAGCAAAGCAAAACTGGTCCCAGATCCATTTCCAGAGCACGCTAAAGCGTTAATTAGAAGCTAAGATGCAATAAATCAATCATTGACACAAGCTCCCTGAGAAGTGTGTGTCTGACTGGTCAGATGTTATTTTGCCTGCAGGCCAAAGAGACAGCAAAATATTTCTGAAATCTGTCACTGGCGTGTATACCAACTGTTTTCTGTGTGCTGCCTCCGAAGTCCCCACTGTGTGAGACCAGCCCGGGCAACTGGATTTTCATCTGATTATCTGTACCCTATGTTTCCCTACCCTTCCCACCTTACCAAAGGGCCTAGACTCTAGATGGGAGATTCCAACCTCTAAATAATTCCCTCCAAACTCTTTCTTAATATTCTTTGATTCCACAGACTCCAAAGTGGGAAGAAATTAACTAGAAAGTGTTTACTTTAGGGAAATGCTCACGTATTTGTCTTCCTATCAAGTATGGAGAGTCAGCAAGAGTCATGGGTGGACACAAAGAAGAGAAAATGATTGAGGAGAGGTGGGCACAGCATGGCAATCTCCAGGCTATAGCTCTACAAGGCCAGAGCTATTGGTAAACATTCTAGGAGCATTGCTATGGAGCCCTGCTGGTATGAGGAAGGAGTCAGAAACCTATGAACCAGACAAGTCACAGAGGAGCACACAAAGCCAATGAAGGTGAAGAGGGTTTAAAATACATTTTTAAATCAATGCTTATGACTTTAGCTTTTAAATAAACTCATGCCCAGTATCAGACATCAGGATAAAAATAACATAGGCTAATACAGACAGTGGAAGAGGTGAAATATTGAGAAAGAATTTTAAAATCAGAAATAATTGCCTGTACCAGGCAGGACTGAGATCACAAGATAAAGAAAGGTGAGCACTGAAGAACTGATGCTTTTAAACTGTGGTGTTGGAGAAGACTCTTAAGAGTCCTTTGGACTGCAAGGAGTTCAAACCAGTCAATCCCAAAGGAAATCAGTCTTGAATATTCATTGGAAGGACTGATGATGAAGCTGAAGCTCCAATACTTTGGCCACCTGATGCAAAGAACTGACTCATTGGAAAAGACTCTGATGCTGCGAAAGACAGAAGGCGGGAGAAGGGGACGACAGAGGATGAGATGGTTGGATGGCATTACCAACTCGATGGATATGACTACGAGCAAGCTCCAGGAGTTGGTGATGGACAGGGAAGCCTGGCATGCTGCAGTCCATGGGGTAGCAAAGAGTCAGACATGACTGAATGACTGAATGGAGCAGGACTGAAATCACAATATCTAGCCAAATATTAAGCATAGCTAAATGCTTGATGACATTCCATTACTGCTTCTCATGAACGATTTCCCATTCTCCTTATTTTTTGTCTAGTAGAAGTTTCTTAAGCAGAATGGCTGGAGCTTTAAACAAACATCATTGGTATCACATCCCCTTGTTTCATGCAGACAGAGCTTAATATTGTGGCATTTGATTTCTGAACACAGAGCAACAGAGCCATGGTAAATGGAAGCAGTATATAGTGAGTGCATTTTTCTCTTCCTCTACTGGAGCCTCATGTTGTCACTTATCTGTTTCAAATAATCTCCCAACTGGCCCCAGAAACAAGAAGTACCTTCAGTCCTGGGCTTTTTTCTGCACAAGAACAGGTGCTTTGGAAGTGATGAGTAGAGAAATCTCAGCTGCCCCATATAGGGTTCCAAGGGTAAAGGAGATATTGAATACACCAGGTTCCAGAGTCATACTTTATCATTGCAGCCCCTGAAAATAAATCATATGAAATTGCGCTGATGACTGATAAGGATCAACACTGATAAGGATCTCAGGACCAACTCATTAGAAATACCAATCAATTCCTGGTGTCCGTTTAAACTGAGGCAAATCATGCAGCTGGTTTACTGAGCATTTCACTATGCATGTACCGTATTCTATTTTACTAGAAATATTTTCTTCTTTTAAAATATAACCTTTCTCTACCATTATAAAAATAATGCATAATGATCATAAAAACATAAGGGAATACAGAACAATACAAAGAGGAAGATAAAAATGTCCTATAGCCCCATCTCATAGACCAGAGTTTCAATCTAGAGGTCTCCAGATACTGAAATTTACTATTTTAGTAAGAAAGAGGAAGATGAGAAGGTAGATTCACTGCACTCGTCCCTTTTATGTTTTTGTTTGTTTTTTTTTTTGTTTGTGTGTGTGTGTGTGTTTGCTGTGTTTTCTGTCACTTTTATTTTCCATTTATTTTTATTAGTTGGAGGCTAATTACTTTACAATATTGTGGTGGTTTTTGCCATACATTGACATGAATCAGCCATGGATTTACACATATTCCCCATCCCGATCCCCCCTCCCACCTCCATCCCCATCCCATCCCTCTGGGTCTTCCCAGTGCCCCAGGCCTGAGCACTTGTCTCATGCATCCAACCTGGGCTGCTGATCTGTTTCACCCTTGATAATATACATGTTTCAGTGCTATTCTCTCAAAACATCCCACCCTCCCCTTCTCCCATAGACCCCAAAAGTCTGTTCTATACATCTGTGTCTCTTTTTCTGTCTTGCATATAGGGTTACTGTTACCATCTTTCTAAATTCCATATATATGCGTTAGTATACTGTATTGGTATTTTTCTCTCTGGCTTACTTCACTCTGTATAATGGGCTCCAATTTCATCCATCTCATTAGAACTTATTCAAATGAATTCTTTTTAATGGCTGAGTAATATTCCATTGTGTATATGTACCACGGCTTCCTTATCCATTTGTCTGTTGATGGGCATCTAGGTTGCTTCCATGCCCTGGCTATTATAAACAGTGCTGCGATGAACATTGGGGTGCACGTGTCTCTTTCAGATCTGGTTTCCTCGGTGTGTATGCCCAGAAGTGGGATTGCTGGGTCATATGGCAGTTCTATTTCCAGTTTTTAAGAAATCTCCACACTGTTCTCCATAGTGGCTGTACTAGTTTGCATTCCCACCAACAGTGTAAGAGGGTTCCCTTTTCTCCACACCCTCTCCAGCATTTATTGCTTGTAGACTTTTGGATAGCAGCCATCCTGACTGGCGTGTAATGGTACCTCACTGTGGTTTTGATTTGCATTTCTCTGATAATGAGTGATGTTGAGCATCTTTTCACGTGTTTGTTAGCCATCTGTATGTCTTCTTTGGAGAAATGTCTGTTTAGTTCTTTGGCCCATTTTTTGATTGGGTCATTTACTTTTCTGGAATTGAGCTGCAGGAGTTGCTTGTATATTTTTGAGATTAATCCTTTGTCTGTTGCTTCTTTTGCTATTGTTTTCTCCCGTTCTGAGGGTTGTCTTTTCACCTTGCTTATAGTTTCTTTTGTTGTGCTAAAGCTTTTAAGTTTCATTAGGTCCCATTTGTTTATTTTTGCTTTTATTTCCAATATTCTGGGAGGTGGGTCATAGAGGATGTTTGGTTTCTTATGGTGGACTGCTGTCCCAGTGCACAAAGGACCCTTACCAAGTTGAAGCCAGACACTGACTCTCAATATTTAAAAGTCTGGCATCTTGGCTAATAACTTCTATCTTAATCTCTTGAGTTCCTGTTTCCTTTGCTCATATATAAGGGGTGATTTTTGGTATTGTTGTTGTAGTCAATAAGTCACGTCCAGTTCTTTGTGACCCCATGGACTGCAGCCCACCAGGCTCCTCTGTCCATGGGATTTCCCAGGTAAGGACACCTGAGTGGGTTGCCATTTCCTATTCCAGGGGATATTCCTGACCCAAGGAATCAAATCCACATCTCCTGAATTGGCAGGCGGATTCTTTACCACTGAGCCGCCAGGGAGGCCCAATATTTTTTAAACTGGTGTAATTGGATGGAGATGCCCTTAGGTATTTATTGAAGGACCAAGTAGGGGTCTTGGATTCCTTCTGGGACATTGAATCAGTATGGCTATGATACTTTTTTTTTCTTTTTTTTTTTTTTTTTTCATTTATTTTCACTAGTTGGAGGCCAACCACCCCCACAATATTGTAGTGGTTTCTGTCATACATTGACATGAATCAGCCATGGAGTTACATGTATTCCCCATCCCAATCCCCCCTCCCACCTCCCTCTCCACCCAATCCCTCTGGGTCTTCCCAGTGCACCAGGCCCGAGCACTTGTCTGGGCTCACCCAGCCTGGGCTGGTGATCTGTTTCACCATAGATAATATACATGTTTCGATGCTGTTCTCTCAAAACATCCCACCCTCGCCTTCTCCCACAGAGTCTAAAAGTCTGTTCTGTACATCTGTGTCTCTTTTTCTGTTTTGCATATAGGGTTATCATTACCATCTTTCTAAATTCCATATATATGTGTTAGTATACTGTAATGGTCTTTATCTTTCTGGCTTACTTCACTCTGTATAATGGGCTCCAGTTTCATCCATCTCATTAGAACTGATTCAAATGAATTCTTCTTAATGGCTGAGTAATATTCCATGGTGTATATATACCACACCCACCTCCCAGAATATTGGAAATAAAAGCAAAAATAAACAAATGGGACCTAATGAAACTTAAAAGCTTTTGCACAACAAAGGAAACTATAAGCAAGGTGAAAAGACAACCCTCAGAACGGGAGAAAATAATAGCAAACGAAGCAACAGACAAAGGATTAATCTCAAAAATATACAAGCAACTCCTGCAGCTCAATTCCAGAAAAGTAAATGACCCAATCAAAAAATGGGCCAAAGAACTAAACAGACATTTCTCCAAAGAAGACATACAGATGGCTAACAAACACATGAAAAGATGCTCAACATCACTCATTATCAGAGAGATACTTCAATTTTTGAGACTAGCTCCTAAGAACACATCAGGAGGAAGAGCGCATCACTCTAGGGTGGGTGAGTGGGGGTCAATGAAGTTGAAATGTCACAGGCAGAATGTTCACGAGTTGTAAACCAAACTTCACGGTGCGGGAAGAACACGACAGAGCTGGAACCAATTTCACATCTGACACTTCCCCAACTTGTACACTTGGGCAAATAACCTAACAATCTGTTACTTCTACTTATGCATAATTCATGGAGGTTAATAATCACACAGTCCTCACTGGATTATTTTCAGAACTATATGCATGGCTGAGTTCCTTCACTGTTCACTTGAAACTACCACAGCATTGTTAATCGGCTATACCCCAACACAGAGTAGAAAGTTTAAAGTTTGAAAAAAAAGAAATCTAGGCAAGCCCCTAGCAGAGTATCTGGCACCCAAGAGATGCTTAATAAGCACTGTTTCCTCCTCTCTTCCTCCTTGCTGCTGATCTGTCATCTACTGAGGTTTGGAGTTGAAGAGGGTAGTATGTTTGAAGTCATTTTTGCCTTCAAATTCTTTTGGCTCAATAAGTGTCTATCTCTCATTTGCTACCTGAGAGTTTGCTACCCCAGGTTAGCAATACTGAAGGTGTTGCTATGGCTACCACTATCCTGTGACTTGGAGTAGTGATAAAGCCACAAGAGGCAGAGTCTGTACTTTCATGCAGATGTCCTCAAAACCACAGAGCAGGAAGAGTGAGCCTTGGGAGGACCCTTGAGTATGAAATTCTGGGACTTTGGTGGACAAGGGTTGAAATCAAGCCTGTGCTATAAGAACTGTGCTTGTCAGGGACACCTTACACCACCTGCCCTGGCAGTATCAGGCCCTTCCAAATGAGTAATTCTCACATATGGGAAAACTCAAAACACAAATTTATTATTTTCTGTATTTTTGTTTCTCTGTTCAGTCTCTCCTCTATTTCCGCTTATATGCTCTCCTTCTTCCCTTGAAAATAGATTCCTTGATTTTAACTCTGTGGGGAAAAAAGAGAGAGAGAAACCCTTTTTCCTTTAATTAAAGTTGCTTACCGAATCAATTCCACTTATAGAAGGCAGCAACATCCAGGCACACTGCTTTCGTTCATTTCATACCGTAAGTCGTATAGTATTGATTCTTCCTCTTTTTGCCCAGCTATCTTGGGCATTCTAACCTGAGACCACACAAGTCCACAGTTTTAACAGAGCTGATTTATCAATTCCATCAAAATTCTCAATCTGAAAGGAGAATAAAAAGAAACAACAAAGAAAGGAAAAGCATAAATTACATTGCCTAGCCACGTTATTTCACATAAGTTATTTCATTTCATCTTCCCAGATACTCTGTGGAATAGCTGACATTTCTTCATTACTTTGTTTGTAGTCATGGACTGAGTAAGTGTCTGCAATGCTCCAGAGTCTGGGACCATCTAATTGCAAAGCCAGCCTTATTTCTTTCTGGGTCATTGCCTTATAATGACGTAGACAAATTATGCCCAGTACTGAACATTACACCTGTGTAAAAGTATACATGGCATTAAAAGCTGACTGTGACAACTGGTCAATATCGTATCTGAGATTTTTTTCTAATTCTATCAAGTATTCAGTGCAACCTGTTCTCAGGGCTGCTGGTCTTTGAAAAATACATACCAAGGGAAGCAGAGAAAAGAACGGATGTTGCCTGTGGCATTTCATGTCTAATGCATACTACTATGTCCCTCAGCTCCTGCAGATGAATTCCTTTTGGTTTCTTACTTAGATTTGGTCACTATTCACATGACAGAGAAAATATATATGTTATCCTTTTTCCAATATAATCCCCACCTTCTCTGTTAGGCTGTAAGGAGATTGAAGGGTGTAAAGAAAAGAAAAAGTCCTTTAGGTCATGAATAACCAGGGTATGAATCCTGTACACCTTCAGCAACCTGACCCAGTTTTCATCTCTAAGTGGGGTGAGCAAGTCTCTCTTCTGGCAGTGGTTGAAGTTACACCTGGGATGTAAGGTCTACATACAAGTCCACCTTAGGTAACATAGCCCATGTAATATCAGGCCATTCTGAATAAATAACTATCATGTTCCAGAGACTCAAAGAAAGATCCATTTATACCTATTTTTTCCTCTATATTTTCAATCTGATCTCTATTTTCTGCTGTATATTTCTAGTACTGTTGGAGGATGTAATGAAATGACCCATCTGAAGTTCCTAGTACTTTGTCTGGAATATAATAAATGACCAAGAAAATCAGCTCCCCTTCCTTTTTTCCTTTCCAAAGGAGAGAAGAATCCATTTCTCTCTTTTTTGTACAACCTACTCTTGCTTTATTCACAAGTCTAATTTCCACAGGTAATAGCTTCTCATGAAGATCGAGATTAGTGTAAATAAAATGGCACCTTAATGTTATTCCCTTACAAGTTTTTTTTTTTTTTCAATTATTTTTATTATTTGGAGGCTAATTACTTTACAATATTGTGGTGGTTTTTGCCATACATTGACATGAATCAGCCATGGATTTACATGTGTTCCCCATCCTGAACCCCGCCTCCCACCTCCCTCCCCATCCCATCCCTCTGGGTCTTCCCAGTGCACCAGCCCCGAGCACTTGTCTCATGCATCTAACCTGGACTGGCGATCTGTTTCACACTTGATAATATACATGTTTCGATGCTGTTCTCTCAGATCATCCCACCCTCCCCTTCTCCCATAGACCCCAAAAGTCTGTTCTATACATCTGTGTCTCTTTTTCTGTCTTGCATATAGGGTTATTGTTACCATCTTTCTAAATTCCATATATATGCGTTAGTATACTGTATTGGTCTTTATCTTTCTGGCTTACTTCACTCTGTATAATGGGCTCCAATTTTATCCATCTCATTAGGACTGATTCAAATGAATTCTTTTTAATGGCTGAGTAATATTCCATTGTGTATATGTACCACAGCTTTCTTATCCATTCGTCTGCTGATGGGCATCTAGGTTGCTTCCATGTCCTGGCTATTATAAACAGTGCTGCGATGAACATTGGGGTGCACGTGTCTCTTTCAGATCTGGTTTCCTCGGTGTGCCCAGGAGTGGGATTGCTGGGTCATATGGCAGTTCTATTTCCAGTTTTTTAAGAAATCTCCACACTGTTTTCCATAGCGGCTATACTAGTTTGCATCCCCACCAACAGTGTGAGAGGGTTCCCTTTTCTCCACACCCTCTCCAGCATTTATTGCTTGTAGACCTTTGGATAGCAGCCATTCTGACTGGCGTGTAATGGTACCTCACTGTGGTTTTGATTTGCATTTCTCTGACAATGAGTGATGTTGAGCCTTACAAGTTTTTAAAAGACATTTGCTCCTGGAAGGAGAGCTATGACAAAACTAGACAGTGTGTTAAAAGCAGAGACATCATTTTGCCAACAAAGGCCCATATAGTCAAAGTTACGGTTTTTCTGGTAGTCTTGTAGGGACGTGAAAATTAGACCATAAATAAAGCTGAGAGCTGAAGAATTGATGCTTTCAAATTGTAGTGTGGAGAAGACTCTTGAGAGTCCCTTAGACTGCAAGGAGATCAAACCAGTCTGTCCTAAAGGAAATCAACCCTGAGTATTCACTGGAAGGATGGATGATGAAGCTGAAGCTCCAATAATTTGGCCAACTGATGCAAAAAGCCGACTCATGGAGATGCTGGGAAAGATTGAAGGCAAAAGGAGAAGGGGGTGGCAGAGGATGAGATGGTTAGATAGCATCACCAACTCAATGGACATGAGTTTGAGCAAACTCCAGGAGGTAGTAAAAGACAGAGAAGCCTGGAGTGCTGCGGTTCATGGGATCGCAAAGAGTTGGACACGTCTTAGCAACTGAACAACAACAGTAAAAATTTACAAACACTCACCATATATGAAAGGGGATGATTATTGAAAACAAATCATGTTGTTGACCCTCAGAAAGCTTACAGCTCAGTTGGGGAGAGAGCAGGGCAAGGGTGAGCTGTGACCATGGGTTGAGGGATGCTGTACTTGACATTGGGAACTCCAGATTAGAACCTTGGAGTCATAGGACTGTAGAAAGTCTCTCTACCCTCAGGCCAAGTAGGTCACTAATGATAGAAAAAAAGTCTCCACAAGATTTAAAATCCTCTGGCTCTTCCAAATTTTAGGATGAAATACAGCCTCTACTCCTGAAGAAAGATTGAATCTCTCCCACAGAGAGGCTTATTAACAGTCACCTTGATATCCAGACTTTGCAATAAAAGAGAACCAGCTCAGAAATTGGCTGATTAGAAACATTAGTCCCTAGTGAATTGTATTTCAATACTGACGTGGGAGCAGAAAAATCTTTGTCTACACTCTTAAGCTGAATTGACATGTCCCAGTGTGAAACAGAAATTAGGCAAATCTCTGAGCTGTTTGAGAAACCAAGTCATCTCAACTTGATGGATCAAATCTTGGAGTCAGCAGGCTTCCGAGGCCACTGAAAGGATGATCCACCCTCCCTTCCAGAGACTTCCTCACATTCTTCTCTGAAGAAAAGATATTCCCAGATCTCTAGTAGCACAAAGTTTCCATGGCAACTTTGCACAACCAGAGAGATCTGGGCAATATGTTCTTTCAGTAACCTCTGCTAAATACACTGGTCATCTGGATTCATTTGTTTTTCCCCTCTTCAGGCAGAAGCTTAGAGAAAACAAATACAGGGATAGTCAACCCACATTTGAGGTCAGGCACTGCTCTGTGGGCATCTCTCCTCTTATCAACCAAGCAAGATGCCATTAGTCTTGTTCTACAGATACAGAGCTCAAGTCACAGGTTAGTGGGTAAAAGGTGAGGTCAGATTCAAACCCATGACTTTGGATGAAAACACTCATACCTTTTTCCAGGCCTTCACAATGCCTATCTCAAAGGGTAGGATCCAGCTGTTCTCTTGCTTTCTCTTTTCATTTCCTTCTCTTTTCTTTCTTCCTTCCTTTGGCTGTGTTGGGTTTTATTTATGTCAACCGGACTCTCTAGTTGCTGTGTATAGACTTAACTGCCCTGCAGCATGTAGGATCTTCAGCTCCCCTGGTGGCTCAGATGGCAAAGACTCTGCCTCTAATGCAGGAGACCTGGGTTCAGTCCCTAAGTTGGGAAGATCCCCTGGAGAAGGGAATGGCTACCCACTCCAGTATTCTTGCCTGGAGAATTCCCTGGACAGAGAAGCTTGGCAGACTACAGTCCATGGGGTCGCAGAGTCAGACACTACTGAGCAACTTTCACTTACTTGTGTAAGATCTTAGTTCCTCAGTCAGGGGTCAAACCCATGCCCCTGTGTTGTAAGGTGGATTCTTAACCACTGGGCCACCAGGGAAGTCCCCTGTCTGTTTTAGTTTTCTCTCTTTCCTTTTCTTTGTGTCCTTTCCTCACTCTTGATGATGTGGCATAGAGGTCATGCTTGTTGACACTGACTCATGCTTTTCATTGTCCATCATTTTCAAAACAGCCAAATTTCTATCAGAGGAACAAAGCTTTCAGTGGAAAGTTAGAAGCCAACATTGTGCCTGACTGTCAAATTACAAGGATCATTAACTTTCTTCTGTTCTTCTCCCTTTATCTTTTTAATATATTTTTGGAGTTATTCATCACTTAAGACATCAGTTTTTTTTTAATGACACTTCAGTTATTGTTCCCCAAACATATAGGGTAGTTAAGGGACCATATGCTGGCAGGCAGTATAAAATTGTCAAAGGAAGATGAACTCTTTTCCCACAATTTAATCCTATAGAAAATTTCTATTATATTCATACTTGTTGTTTTTAGTCATGATTCATATGTAGTGGCTGATAAACACTGTGTCTGCCTTTCATTTGCCACCAGTGTTCAGCAGAGTATTTTATGGTGATGACATAAAACACAAGGTTAATATCAGTCAACAGGTCACATGTGCCATTTGCTGTCCACCGTAAAGAACTGTGATTAAGATTTTAAGCAAATAGGCTGACAGTAAGGAATGTACATTGCTTTTAAAGGCACAACTTCGGTTCTGTTGAGGAATCTGAATAGCTGCAATTCCCATTAACAACATCGTTTATTTTGGAGACTGACAGATTTTTAAACAGCTGTTGGAGCACAAATGTAGGTCAATATAAGAAAATTATGTTGAAGAATTTGCTCCATACTTCAGAATCGGGCCATGGCTTGAGGTCAGCACAAACACACCACCACCAACTCAATCTCACACCTGCCTCCTGACTGCCCTGCCCAACTCCTTTAAGCAGCTGCACTCAACATCATACATGCACTGAATACACACCAAACAAATCTACAAACCATCCTAGATCTGAGCTGCTAGTCTTGCCCTGGTCCTCAAGCTTGGATCTGCTTCATCCTGGATCTCCTGGCTGACATCTTTTGTTCTTGTTTTATCCTCACATCTGACCCTGGGAAGACCAGAGCTAGGATTCCCCAGGATTATTTATCCTGCAGCTTTATGTGGTTTCACAGGTCAGGACCCACACCAGGATGTACTCTCACTTTATATCACAGGCAAACACATGAGAATTGAGGAAACCAGAGTGGAGGTGTAGTAGCAAGTAGGAGAGTGCTGAGGTTACCTAATAGAGAATAATAAACCACTCCAAAATTTAGTGGTTACAAAAACTACATTTATTTTTCTCACTAATGTGCAGTTTTGGAGAGCTGGAAGGGAGAGAACACCTAATCTGGTTTACTTAGCTGGTTCATTAGCCATGTAAAGACACTGATGCAGTCTATATAGGTCAGCATCTGGATCCCAGAGGGTGGAGACAGGTGGAGAATAAAACTGGAAGGACAAATGTACAACATTCCTCAGTCTTCAATATAGAATAGGATAGGTAAGGGAGCAAGGGATGGGTGTGTACATGTGTGTGTGCTAAGTCATTTCAGTCTTGTGTGACTTTTTGCCAACCTATGGACTGTAGGCTTTTCTGTCCATGGGATTCTCCAGGCAAGAATACTGGAGCAGGTCGCCATGTCCTACTCCAGGGAATCTTCCCAACCCAGGGATTGAACCCATGTCTCTTCAAGTCTCCTGCATTGACAGGCAGGTTCTTTACCACTAGCATCACCTGGGAAGCCCAAAGGAGCAAGGGGTACTATTCACTGAATAAACAGGTTAATAAATATGGGACCATGTTATAAAAAGTGATCTAGCAAAGCTTATAATGGATAAGGACTGACTAAGGACTATTTGGACAGCCAGCACCAGAGGGAGAAATTCCTTGCTGAAGTCCACCTGGAGATGGGATGTCCCTATGACACGAATTTGGAAGAGTCTGCACTTAGTCCTTGATAGTTCTTGGTCTTTTGGCAGTCTATTGCCTCTTTACTCTTATTTAAGAGAATGATACCTCTAAAAACCACATACAAACTATAGAAAACCGTACAATTATTTGATTTTGTGTTTGAAATAGTCTTTCTCTTAATAAAAGGATAGACTTGTCTAATCAATTTTGTTGACAGAAGTTTCATAATGTAGGGAGAATGACTTTTGGGGAAAAATATGGGTATGCATATACAAACATATGTATATATATTTCCATATACACATTTCCAGTTTGTACATATATCGAAATATATTGTATAGTAGAATTTTAGACAATAAGTTGTATATATTAAACTTTCCCCCACAAAGTTGTTCTCCCATAATTGTGTATATATACACACATACATCTGCTGGGGTGATAAAATCTTAGTCTCAATTTGAGATGTCTACTACTTGCTTTTCCTGGAGTACTATTGGGTTGGTCAAAAAACGTGTTATGGTTTTCCATAAGATATTATGGAAAAACCCAAATGAACTTTTTGGCCAACCCACTATGTTGTGATATTGTGCCTTAGTTTGGAGAATTGCAGAAGAAATACTCATTCTAGAATGAGCATCACAGCATCCTTTATGATGTCTTTCATTAACAAATCATGCATATCCCTGAAGAGCTGACCCTTGCTTTGACATTCAAGGCTCCTTTAGTTACAGTGACATTTCTTCTTTTTTTTTTTTTAATTGAAGGATAATTGCTTTACAGAATTTTGTGGTTTTCTGTCATACATCAACAAGAATCAGCCATAGATACACGTACCCATGTCCCCTCCCTCCCAAAGCTCCCTCTCATCTCCCTCCCCATCCCACCCTTCTAGACGGTCACAGAGCCCCTGTTTGAGTTCCCTGAGTCATATGGCAAGTTCCCATTGGCTATCTATTTTTCCAGCGACATTTCTTAATGTTTTTGAACTCTTTTCAATACATAGAAACTTTCCAAGACTTTTATACCACCTTGTGACTCACCTGTTTGGCTAAGCCCTTATCCTCACATATCTCACCAGTTTTCTGAAGGTTTGCAGCCTTTCTGGCCTGTAGACTGGGAAGAGGACCCTGGGATATTGGGGGGTTGAGGCTTACTGGCATCTACAGGTCAATCATTTCTTTTCTGACTCTGCTTGGTGTAACCTGTTAAAAGTTAGTAATGTCTTATTCTTAAAAACCATGCTGTCCTACCCTACTTGATATTGATGACTTTGAGGGATGTTGTACATTTGTCCTTCCTGGTCCATTCTCCACCCTCTTCCACCCTCCTTTTGTTTGGGAAAGTCTATTTCATAAATATTTTGTTAGATATGTACATGCTGTGACTTGGCTTCTAACTCTCTTAATGGTATTTTTTGATGCATGAGTACTCATTTGCTCAGTCAGGTCTGACTCTTTGCGACCCCATGGACTGTAGCCCAGCAGGCTCCTCTGTCCATGAAATTTCCCAGACAAGAATACTTGAGTGGGCTGTCATTTCCTTCCCCAGGGAAGTTTCCCCACCCAGGGATCAAACCCATGTCTCCTGCTTGGCAGGCAGATTCTTTACCAATGAGGCCTCACATCTATGTGAATCCTTTGACTAAGTCAAAGGTATCACCCATTTCCCTAAGGAACTAGGTATTTTATTATCAAATTCAAAAAAAAAAGGAATAGATAAATAGAACAAAAAAGATAAAATAAAACATAAAGAATAAATTAAAAACTTTTTTCAAACTTGATCTAATTGATACATACACAACATGGTAAAAATAAAAATAACAGCACAGGAGTAAACATTCCCTTTAAGTTCAAATACTTACCAATACTGACTCCTGTTGGATCATAAAAAAAATCCAAAAGAAGTTAAATCATTCATAGTATGTTCTCTGAGCACAATGGAATTAAGATAGACTTTGACAACAAAAGAACCGGTATCTACATACTTCTGGAAATTAAGCAGGAAGAACAAAATGTGAGAAAGTATACTGCTTGCTATCGAGAATTTTGTAATGCTATAAAGCTTGAGATAGTGTGGTACTGGTACCAAGAAAAAAAAAAAAAGTGAACCAGAACAAAAGCTCATAAATAGATCTGCACATAGATTATCACTTAATCTTTGACAAAGGTGACTTAAGAGCAAAGGAGAAATGATGTTTTCTATCGATAATCAATCAGTTATATAACCACAGAAAAATCTTTATTCCTAACTCATGTCATATGCAAGTGGATTATAAATCTAAATGTGAAAAGTAAAACAGAAAAGGAAATATTTTCATGATCTTGGGGTAGGAAAGGTTTCTTAAACAGGATAAAGAAAAATAATAGAAATAAAAGTATGATAAATTGGACTATATTAAAATTAAGCACTATATTCATGAAGAGATAGGGCTTCCCAGGTGGCTCAATGGTTAAGAATCCACCTGCCAATGCAGGAGACGCAGGTTCAATCCCTGGGTCAGGAAGATGCCCTGGAGGTGGAAATGGCAACCCACTTCAGTATTGTTGCCTGGAGAATCCTATGGACAGAGGAGCCTGGCAGGCTACAGTCTATGGGGTTGCAAAGAGTTGGATACAACTTGGCGACTGAGCACGCACGCATCAAGAGATGTCATTAAGAGAGTCAGAAGTCAAGTCACAGCATGTACTTATCTGACAAAACATTTATGAAGAGGGCTTTCCCAAACAAGAGGAGGGTGGAAGAGGGTGGAGAATGGAACAGGAAGGACAAATGTACAACATCCCTCAAAGTCATCAATACAGAATAGGGTAGTTAAGGGAAAAAGTGGTACAATTCATTGAATAAACATGTTAATAAGTACAGGACCACCTTATGAAAAGCCATCTAGCAAAGATTATAACTGACAATGACTTATTAAGAGCTATTTGGACAGCCAGCAATAGAAAGAGAACCCAATAGAAAACTGGACAAAATCCCTGAGCTAGCACATCATAGTTAAGATCCAAATGTCAGATAAACATTTAAAAATGTTCTCATCTCCTCATCAGTCATGAAAGACATGCAAATAAAATCCAGTATCAAATACCAGAATTGACAAAGCTTTAAGTACCAATAATGGCATTTGTTGGAGACGTGGAGAGCTATTGCAACTTTCATGGTTTGCTGTTGGTAAACATATGTTAGTACAACCACTTAGGTATACTGGCTAAAGTTCATCTTACATATAGGCTCTGACACAGCTGTTACATGCCTTGGTATATTCCAAATATAAATTTATACATATATTCACAGAAGGACATTTGCAAGAGTCCTTGTGGGAACATGACTTGTAATAATCTCACAATGGCAACAACACAAAAGGCCATCAGCATTTGAATGTATAAATATATTGTGTCATCTTCATACAAGCAACCTTATACAGAATTGAAAATTAATAAACTCTACTCATCAAATGCATGAACAACATGAATAAGCCTTGGATAATTTTGAGCAAAAGAAGCCAGCCAAACATACTGCATAAATTTCAGCGACAGATAAAACTGTCCAAAGGTATTCAAAGTCTGGGCAGTGATTACTTTGAAAGGGAAATGACAGTGAGATGCAAGGTGTTTTACTTATGAAAATGAATCTAGCTGACCTTATATCAGCCTGTCACTCTTAGAATCTAAACTAACATATTTTAAAAAGAAAATTAATCTAGCTTTGTGCATTTTTCTATTTCTGTAAATAAACTATTCCAAAAGTTTATTTAAAGGAAAAATAACTGAGAACAAAACTTAAGAGGTTTGATAAAATTTTGTCACTAACTTTTAAATAATTCTAAATTATTGATTCAAGTTATATTCTCATAAACAGTGGGTGGTTTGGAAATGGCTGAATCACTGTGTGTGTGTGTGCTAAGTTGCTTCAGTAGTGTCAGACTCTTTGCTACCCTGGGCCATAGGCCGCCAGGCTTCTCTGTCCATGGGATTTTCCAGGCAAAAATACTGGAGTGGGTTGCCATGCCATCCTCCAGGGAATCTTCCCAACCCAGGGACCAAATTTGCATCTCATACATCTCCTGCATTGGCAGGCAGCTTCTTTACTACTAGCGCCACCTGGGAAGCAGAAACATCTTTACCCAATGAAAATTAAAAGGAAGCCCCAAATGAGCCCTGAAGAAAGGGAATGATGTAGCTTAGTAGTGACTGGGACTTATAAAAAAGCATTTGGATCAGACCATAAGATGGCTTATTTTGTTGTCCATCTCAACTTCCCAGGGCAAGAAAGCAGAGTTAGAGCAACCCATGGTCAATGAAGAGGTTTGATAAAATTTTATCACTAACTTTCAAATAAGTGATACCCAGAGGATTGAGTGAGGAAGAGAGATCTCTGTCAGAAGACTTCAAGGAGTATAGGAATAGTGACTACAGAGATTTTAACCTCACATATTGTACTTTCCTGTATAGATTCCTTTATACAACTAAGTCAGTTTTCTAGGTGACCTGGAGATCTGAGTATCAAAAACTGGAAAATCTACCTGAGAATAATTTTTCTCATGCTAGAATAAAATAAATGAAATGTCAAGATAAAAAGTTACAAATACAGGATGAGCCTAGAGTCTGTCATACACAGTAAAGTAAGTCAGAAAGAGAAGAACAAACACCATAATATTAACAAATATACGTGGAATCTAGAAAAATGGTACTGATGAAACTATTTGCAGGGTAGGAACTATTTTCAGAGGCACAGACATAGATAACAGACTTGTGGACTCAGGAGAGGAAGGAGAGGGTAGGATGAATTGAGAGGATAACACACGTATATACACTACCATGTGTAAAATAGCTAGCTAGTGGGAAGTTGCTGTATAAGACAGCAAGCTCAGCCCAGTACTCTGTGATGACCTAAAGGGGTGGAATGGTGGGGGTGGGAGGGAGGCAATATATGCATACTTATGGCTGATCCATGTTGTTATATAGCAGAAACCAACACAACATTATAAAGCAATTATCCTCCAATTAAAATTTTTTAAAGTTACAGGTACAATACTTATAAATACTCTTCTTGGCCTCATCAACCTAACTGTATAAATTGCTCGATTTAACAACCATAACAGAAAATTGAACAATGCTCCTACTCCAACGTCTTGACTCTCCACTGGGGTTATTGTAGATGGCGCTGGGACATCTTCCCAGTGCAGTGTGACGTACTTTAACTGCCCACCCCATCCCTCCCTAGCTCACAATAATGAATCCCTGGCAGGTGTTTTGCACAATGTGACCGTGACCCTTAACCCTGCCCTGTCTACCAGGTGATTAGGCCAATGACCCAAGCAGCTAATCAGAAGCTTGTCTCTAAGAACTGAAATTTAGAGTTGAAGAAGGAGTCATGTCTGTTTGGCTAATGCCAATTGGTAAAATGTGGGAAATGTGGGCCACTTTTTGTTTTTTAATTATGTGGGCTTGGAAGTGAAGAAAACTGGTCCACAGAGAAGGAGAGAAATAAGAAAGATACATAGAAACTGCCAAGCCTCACTGTAGACTCTAGTACTGCACTCTTGCCCTTGGATTTCAAAAGACACTCCTCTCTTCTCAGATGAAATGTCCCCATTTAATCTGATTGACAAAGTGTAAGATCTTTTCATTTGCTGTAATTCCTAATATACAGGGTATAACCACAGTGAAAAAAACAAAAGCTTAGGAATTCCATCTTGGCGAGAACACTTCTTATGCTCACTCAGATATCTGCCCTTTTGAATCTATAGCTTAGCTTCAAATAGATTTTCTTTACCTTCCTTTCTCAAAAATGTCATTTCTCTTACGTGAAAAAGTTCAGACTTGCTTGCCCTGTTTTTCAGTTTCCCTCTGGAACCAAATGAGACCAAGGCAGTTATTTAGTTTTGTTTCCTGGTTGTCCTTCAAGATGATGAAAATTGTCAATTTTTGTTTATTGAATTTTTATCTTCTTGCAAGTTGTAATGTTTTCATTTGACAGCATCTTATGCTGCAAAAGAGAGGAAAGGACAGCACCAAGTTATATTCTAGTATTCTGTGCAAAGAACTGCCAGTAATTTTTGTCCCCCAGGGAGCAAGCATTCTGGCCACCTCCCATTGGCACTGACAGAAAAAGAAGCTTTCGTGAGCATCCCAGACAGTAACAAAGGAGTTGTGCACATTATGTGTAGACTTGCCTTTCAGAACTGGGTTTATGTGATGGAGATCGATCTTTCAGACAGCAATTATAGCTTCACCAAGGAATCAATGTGGCTAAATTTACATTGTCCTCAGCACAAGTGTTTGCAGCACAGTAAGTACCTTTAGGCTCTTGTCTGGGGAAATTCAAATAGATATAGATATAAATGTTCCTCAGACAAGTGTTTTTTTTCTGGGAACATATGGCTGACCAAGAAAATCAAGATGGATCCTGGACCATGTGCCACCTGCAAGACCTTAATTTTTGTGGTTTAAGTTAAGCAGGAAAAATGATAGTGTCATGAAGAAAATGGCATTGATCATAATAGACTAGCATTCAGACAGAGAAGGAGAAATACCATATGATATCGCTTATTTGTGGAATCTAAAAAGAAATGATACAGACGAACTTATTTACAAAAGAGAAACAGACTCATAGACTTGGAGAACAAACTTCTGGTTGCCAGGGGAAAGGTTAGGAGGAAGGGATACTTCGGAATTTGGGATCGATGTATACACGTGACTATATTTTAAATGGATAACCAACAAGGAACTACTGTATGGCACAGGGAACTCTGCTCAATGTCATGTGGCAGCTGGACAGGAGAGGAGTTTGGAGGAGAACGGATAGATGGATATGTATGGCTGAGTCCCTGTGCAGTCTGCCTGAAACCTTCACAACATTGCTAACCGGTTGTATTCCAATACAAAATAAAAAGCTTAACAAAAAAATAGACTAGCACTCATGTCTGGCATGATGCTAACAGCATATATCACAATATGAGGAGAAGTATTATTATTATTCCCACGTACTGATGAGTAAACTAGAGAAGTTGAGTCATATAGCTCCAAGCTTCAGAGCTGGGACTTGGGGCAGGCAGTTGGCCTTCAGTGTTCAGGTTCTGAGGGCTCAGTGAGACTCACTCCCTTACCTATTCACTGGACTACAGGGCATCTGCTAAGTGTCCACTCCCAGGTTTTAGGCAAGGGCTGCCAGAGAATCCCAAGGCTTGGCTAAAGTGAGCAGCAGGCGAGACCTGACATAAAAGTCTGGAAAATCATGTTGGAAGCTAAGACAAACACAAGAATACCAAGTAGCCAGACATGGTCGGGGGCCAGAAGGGACGTGGAGAGCAGTTAAGTTCACGGTCGGTTAAGATCTTTATTTATTTATTTATTTTTTCCAAATCTTTCCTTTATTGAAGTATAGTTGATTTACAGTTTTATGTTAACTTCTGCTATACAGCAGTGATTGTTATACATACTTATACATGCTTTAAAAATTCCTTCCCATTATGATTGATCACAGGATATTGAATATATTCCTCCATGCTTTATACTAGGACCTTGTTGTTTATCCATAATAGTTTGCATCTGTTAATCCCAAACTCCCAATCCATCTTTCCCCTACCTCCCATTCCCCTTGGCAACCACAATATTGTTCTCCGTCTGTGAGTCTGTTTCTGTATTGTAGATAGGTTCATTTGTGTTATACTTCAGATTCCATATATGATGTCATATGGTATTTGTCTATCTTCTTATTTCACTTAGTATGATAATCTCTAAATCCATCCAGGGTACTGCAAATGGGTTTATTTTATTTTTTATGACTGGGTAGTAAATTGTATATATATATATATAAAACACATCTATTTTACCCATTCATCTCTTGATGGACATTTAGATTGTTGCTTCCATGTCTTGGCTATTAGGAAGAGTCTTGCTATGAACATAGGGATGGATGTACCTTTTTGAACTATAGTTTTGTCCAGATTTGTGCCCAGGAATGGGATTACTGGATTATATGCTAACTCTAGCTTTTTGAAGAACCTCCATACTGTTTTCCATAGTTGCTGCAACAACTTTCATGTCAACCAACAGTGTAACAGAGTTCCCTTTTTCTTTTTTTTTTTTTTTTAATTTATTTATTTATTTTTTTCAGTGGGTTTTGTCATACATTGACATGAATCAGCAATAGATTTACACGTATTCCCCATCCCGATCCCCCCTCCCCCCTCCCTCTCGGTTAAGGTCTTTAATAGGAAGAGTGTCTAAGCCCACCTGGATCAATGCAGGAGCCAGGCATCTGTGCTTAAAGTCAGCAGTGCTAATACCACATGCTAGGCAAGGTGCTCAGCCACCCATGGCTTTCACAGACAGCACAAGGAAGCAGGCATCCTCAGACTACCTACCACCATCAGGTCATGTGGAGGGAGCACAAGCCTCGGAGATGGAGCCTATGGCACAGTTCCGCTGTGTCACTCTGTCCCTCTCTGCCCAAGTTGCGTGAGTTTCTAAACTTTTTCCTGTGGGAGAGGGGAAATCTTTATTTCTACTGCATTCACAGCCAGGTCCCACGAAGAGAAGGAATGGTTGAACTAGTATGTGAAATGAGAACTGCAAATCTTCAGAATCTTTTTTTACCATAATTCCCAGTATCATCCCATCACAGATGACTCAGCATCTGCCAAAAGCTTTATAAAAAGTAAAGTTCCATATACATTTATTGTTGGAGGAATTCTCAGACAATGGAGAATGATCACTTTAAAGACCTCTTCTATGTTTCTTGCACACCAAAGCCTGCTCCTCCCAGACCATAGCAATGGTGTGGTAAATTCCCCCAAATGGCTTCTCCTCTGTCACACTCAGACTGTTCTATGGCTTCCTCCTGATTTCTTCTCTCAGCTCCCCTCCACCTCTTGTTAGTTGGTTTCTCTCAGTTCAGGTCCCCTAGAATATCTAGTGAAATTTCTCAAAGTATCTGGGACACTAAATTCAACTCACTTCCATCTTCAGACATTTATGGTAGTTCCTAGTTTTTCTCAATATGTTTCCATGACTTTCTACCCCATAATAAAACAGCTAGGAAGCCATCAGCTGGTTTTGTTTTCTATGAACAGAGTGATTGGGAAGACCTGAATTTCCCAGAAATTGGGACTCGTCCGACTCAACAAACAACCATCTCATAAATAATAGAGTAGAATGTAGGAAAAATGAGGGAAATGCAGCTCTTTAACATTCCTGGGGAATAAAGTAGAGATTGCATAGCACCATCCTTGTATTGGAAGCTGGAGAAGGCAGGTAATTTTGCTTGACCTGGGTCATAGTGAAGGAGGCAAGTTTAGTACAAAAGTTAGTCAATTAATTTTTAAAGTCACACTTATCAAAACAATTATTTGAAAAAAGTCCTGGTTATAAAATAAATGAGTCATGGGAATATAACGTACAGCATGGTGACTGTAGTTAATAATACTATGTTTCATATTGGAAAGCTACCAAGAGATATTAAAAGTTCTCATCACAAGAAAAAATTCTGCAACTACGTATGATGACAGATGCTAGGTAGACTTATTGTGGTGGTGATCATTGTGCAATGTGTACAAATCTTAAATTATTATATTATACACCTGAACCTCAAAAATTTTAAAAACAAAACAATAGTTGTTTAAGTTCTGCCTAACCATCAACCAATGGCAATATTTTCAGACATCTAGAAAAATGAGAAAGGAGCCCAGCATCACTCCTATTTTAGAAGAAAGATTTTATTGTGCTTAGAGGATTGTTACTGGTTTAATTTCATTGTGCTTTTCTGAAGAATTCTACAACTGAAGGATGGTAACGGAACTGATTTATTGACTGCACACAGCATGATTTGCAGGAAAAGGCCCCTCATTAGAAATATACCACTTTTGGCTTCAGGTGAATACTATCCATAATGTCCATATCTAAGTCCTGGAGGGACAATCTCTAGGGAAGAAGGAATGATGGGTGATTTCTGTCCTTGAGGTGTTGAATTCCCATGTGGGGGGGAGGGTGTCTCTCCCTCTGATTGATGATGTTGTCCACCTCCCTCTGCTTCCAGAATGTACTACTTTGCCTTCAGAGCTCTGACTCAAGGGACGTGGGATTCCCTTAGCAGAGATGAGAGAGTCTGGTGTTTTCATAGGACCCAAATTCTAAAAGTGATCAAACATGGAGAAGGGACAAAGTACCTCAACCCTCTGGCTCATCATAGCAAACTTCCTTGATCCTGTCTGAGCTCACGGACCTTGGATGATCTCAGTCCATCTCCTATGATGTAAACCTTTGTCCCCAAGAATCACCTGTACTTTCTGTGTTCTTTCCTTCTAGTTCCAGCTCCACTAGCATAGGCAGGGCCCAAGCTAACATACAAGCCTTTGTCCCAGCACTATGACTTCTCTCATGGCCAAGAGGACATTCCAGCATTGATGTCAACTTCATGCTTAGAGCCTGCCCACTCACACCCCACTTCTGGTCGGGAATATCTTTAGCAGGACATGAGCTCTCTTTCTACAGGTATGACTGGTCTCTTATGCTGGCTCATGGGCTCTCCCTTGCAGAACCACTCTTAAGATAGAAGTATTATTCTTGTTTCAAGTCACATTTCAACATTACAAATCAACACACTAAGGGACAAAGAGATTAAATGATTTTCCCCAAATCACACAGCTCATAAGAGATTTGAATCCAGGTGAATGTCGTCACTCAGTCACAGTTATTCTCTGCTGGCTTCAGCAGTCTTAAGTTTCTCATGCCCACTTTATATGTCATAGAAATGAATGATCTGTCATAACTAACTCTGAGCCTGTGCTGGTATGTTTTGAATCAACCAGCTTTTATTGATTCAGATCTCTGGGTAAGCCTGTTTAGGCTCACTATTCATTATTCTTCTCCTTGCTCTGAAATGGGACTGGCTGATGAACTTGAAGAATGGAAGGAGAATGCTATCATTGCACTCTGACTGGTGAAGATGCCTCCTTCCAGGCTGAAATGTTATGGTAAATGGTCAGTGGTCTGAGGCATTCATCCTGATATTATAGCGCAGACAGTTAAGCTTCGGGGGGATTCTCAATTCTTTGTAATTTCATAAGCTGAGGAGACCCCTCTGAGCACAGAAGGCTGAGAAGTAAGTGAATGTGCATTGTTAGCGGAATGCTTTGTGCTTTGAGAATCCCCATAGAGAAAAGCAAAGAGGAGAATGTCCAACTTGATTCAGACCAACTGGGATCTCATGACCCTCAGCCCCGCATTGGACTTACGATGTCTGGTAATCACCTTTCTGTTCTAGAGCAGCAGTCAGCTGTGCCCTGAAACTCCATGGGGAATGTTCTCCAAGACCTCCTGGGCAGCTAGCACCTATGTCATTTAAACATCACCAAGGTCTTCCCAAGATCACAGCTTAGAGCTTCCTCAGGTCTCCTCGGCTACCTGTTTCATGCTGATCTCTTGTGTTCTCTTTTCATCTGCAATGTCTTCAGATATGCCCTGTCATTGGCTTTTCCTTCCCGGGCTAGACTTTCTAGCATCAACTTATGAGGCAGGAGGTTGGTCCTTCGGGATTCCCTGGTGGCTCAGTGTTAAAGAATCTGTCTACAATGCAGGAGACATGGGTTCGATCCCTGCGTTGGGAAGATCTCCTGAAGAAGGAAATGACAACCCACTCCAGTATTCTTGCCTAGGAGAGCTCATGAACAGAGGAGCCTAGTGGGCTGCAGTCCATGGGGTTGCAAAGGGTCGGGCATGACTTAGTGACCAAACAACAACAAAAACTAGGCTGGGCATTTGCCGCTCATCCCTCAGCTCCCTCTATCAAGCCAGTCTCCCTGAATTTCTCTCTCCACATTTGATTTGGGGATGATTGATTGCCAACCTTGATACAAATTACTGACTATCCTGCAGCAACCTGGCTACCAGAAATATGATAATGTGGCCATTCTTAGAGACAAGGGTTCCCAACCTTTACAACCATCTTCAAACCAATAATTCTACTCGTGTGTTCAGCTGGGTGTATGTGTATGTGTGTGTGTATGTGTAGAGGTAAGAAAGGCAGAGAGGATGGACCTTTGACCAACTTTTCATCAACACTACTTGATCCAAGGAGTGATTTCTGGTAGGAAGCCAAGGATCTAGTGTGAGGTTGTAAGTCCCCCATGGCATGATCCACAGAGTGGTTTTTACTCCTGTCATGCCCAGAGAAGTTCCTTGGAATGCTCTGTGGCCTCCACACCCTGACATGAACAGGAAGATGACGAAAGATGAGAAATGGAGGGTCAGGAATGGAGGCCTGACTGAGGGCATAGATGACCCTTACCAAAAGTAATTGTTGGACAGAAGGAAACATCAGAACCAATTGCTTGGGACACAAGAAATGATGAAAGATTAGAAAATCACCAGAGTCCAGGTATTTTTGAGGGTCACCATGGAACAGTGAGTGAAAAAAAAATTGTGAGGTGTTGGGCAGCACTTTATCATGTTTGCAGGATGACATGGGGAAAGGGGACAAGCAAATTTCTAAATACACTTTCTGCAAACTCTTTGACCCTTTAAAGATTTATTTTAGTTCTGCCTGGGCAAATGTTTGAGACTACTTAAGTGGATACAGTGACTCTGGTTTATAGCCCTCGTTCCTAACTTAAGAGATACTCTTGATATATACCCCATATTCTTCAGCTGAGCATGGCAAAGCTATGGACACGTCCAGGAAAAGCAAGTTGAAATGGTACATTAACTGCAAGTTTACAAAATCAAAAAAATTAGAAAATGTCTTTACTTAAATATACACAAAGTCTATATTTTTGTCCTTTTTTAAATAAAATTCAATGAGAAAAATCAAATGGCTGACGATGGCAACTGTAAACTCAAGCTTATTCACAACCATTCTCTGAAATGCACTCCAGCATCTCCCTGCTCCTCCCTCTCCTCATCCCAGGCACTCACAGGCACACACACACAGTGGTGTCTTTTCATCCTCTGGACCACCCCTGCCTTCTTTCCACTCCTTACACGTGGCCAGCACCCTCCTGCTTCAGGGCACTTGCACTCACTCTCCATCTGCTAAGAGTTGATGTTTCCTCTCTTCCTGGTTTCGCTGACTCTGTTTACCCCTGCTCACTTCCTCAGAGCATTCTTTCCTACTAAGTACTTTCTCCTTTCCCATAGTAACCAGGACAGAGTCATGGGGATGTCAGAATTTCTTGGTTACTACTGTCTGGAGAATCCCACGGACAGAAGAGCCTGGCGGGCTACAGTCCAGAGGGTCGCAATGCATGGGACATGAACGAAGCAATTTAGGAGACACATACTCACTCAGATGTGTACACAGTGAGCCACATTATTTCCTTGTGCCGAAGTTCTCACTGAACTTTATTAAAGGTGGGGTTTAGAATATGAAGGGTTTTTTTGCTTTTTTCTGGCTGCATAGCTTTCAGGGGTCTTAGTTCCCCAACCAGGAATTAAGCCCCCAACCCACAGGAGTGATAGTGTGGAGTCCTAACCACTGGAAAACCAGGGGATTCCCAAAAGTCTAGATTTATTATTATTTTTTTTTTTTACATTTTTGCCATGTTGCTCGCAAGATGTCAGGTCCCAGATCAGAAATCAAACTTAGGTCACAGCAGTGCCAGCACCAAAGCCTAACCACTAAGCCACCAGGGAGCTCCTAAAGGTTTAGAATGTGATTAAAGTTGTCATGATCCCTTGAAAGTTCAGAACATTCTCCTTTTGACAAACTATTCAAGTTAAAACTCCCTAATTCCCTATTGGGTTTTTGTCTTCTCTTTCAAATTCATCCTCCCTCCCCACCCTTCTCTAGAAGGTGTTTGGGTATGAAATGAAGTTTACACATCCCAAGAACACAAGGGAAATGAAAGATGATTTGTCCTCTGCTGCCCTCAAGGTCCTCACTGGCTTCTTTATCTGCCTGGTGACCGTTGACTCCTGTGCCCAGCATACTCAGAGGAATCTGGGAATCTCCAGATTCTGATGGATGCTGTTCTACCCACTCCTGATGACCACATACCTTGCCAGTATCTTCTGCCATCATGCCCTCTATATTCATGGCCCTTCTGTCCATCCCCAGATCTCTTCCACACCACTGGGAAATAGCACTATAGCATTGGACATTGGAGCTAATTTGGAGATAAAGCCAACAGTTGAGGAGTTCGCCTGCTAGAAGCAGGCAGGAGACTCTTAGAAAAAGAAACACCAGACCTGGCTCTTTGGGCATGACAGTTGGCATCAGCATCTTCCAGCTCCAGTGGTATGTGCAGGAGCACAAGCATCTCCCTAAACTGTCCAGATTCCAGGTTCAGCAGTAACAGTGACCTCCCAGACTTGCTGGCAGCAACAGAAGCATCCTGGCCACTTTCTTGACTTCTTTTTATCTAGTCACTGTGGTCTGAAATTGATCAGCAATCAAAGATGACTTCCAAGTGCTGACTTAAACATCACTGAGAGGACACTGAGGACAGACCTCTGGGGTCAGGGGCTTACAACAGGAATTATGTATCTGAGGACCAAAGAAGGAAATTCTCACCAAAGCACAGTCATTCAAATCCAATGACCATTTACTACTAACATTTTGTTTTCAGAAAACTTATTTTAGCAGATATTTTCTTCTTATTGTAGATTTAAAGCCAAGTTTTCCTGCCAACAAGGAGCACACAGTGCAGTGAGGGAGATAGGGAGCAGCTCAGATACGCTACATGCATTCGCAGAGTGTTCTCAAAGAACTGGAATTTGAGGATAAGCAATGTCTGCAGGGGCCTTCTGGGTTTTAATTAGTATGTAATATTGCAAATAATATTTTGACTCAAACCGAATTTTAGTTTAATTATAATTACAATTATAATTTTCCCTTGAAATTAAAATAAATCTGGACTTAGGTAAAGATATATTTTATCCCAAAAGGTTATTGCCAGAGGAACTAATGCAATAGAGAGAAGGACCTATTGCAATAGAGAGAAGGCTGTTGAGATCCACAGTTTTCCCTTGCAGCTCAGTGCAAGGGAAACTTAAAGAACTCACCTGCCAATGCAGGATATGCAGGTTCAATCCCTGGGTTGAGAAGATCCCCTGAAGGAGAAAATGGCAATCCACTCTAGGATTCTTGCCTGGGAAATCCCATGGACAGAGGAGGCTGGTGTATTACAGTCTATAGGGTTGCAAGAGTCAGACACAACTTAGTGACTAAACAATAACATTGAAATCCACAAAAGTCTCCAATCTCAAGCAGAAAGGGGGTTTTCTTGGACAGAGGGATGCAAACAGGGATGAAAATAATAGGGTGTGGGGAAGTGAGATGAGAGGATGGAGGTGGCAGAGCTGGCATGTGATAGGAGAGTTTGTTACCCTGCGAGGTCCAGCCTAATTCTAGGAAGGGTCTTTAAAAAGGGGCTGTGTGCCGCTCAAGTTGAGGGTAGGTCAAAGTCCAAGGGTGTGTGGGGAAGGAGAGAAGTTTAAAGAAAATTTGTTCAAGTCCTGGTAGCAGTATTTTGTCCATACTGGGTACAAATAGTTAAGCTAACCACTTATGGGACAAAGAATGGGAATTTGGAGGGTCTATGTCTGACTTTTTCAGAGATAAACAAGGGGGGCATCTGAGAGTTTTATCTAAGTCCTAGGGCCAACGGTGTTTTTTTTAAACAATAAATCATTTCCTTGAACAGAAAGAGCGGAGAGGTTTCTTAATTGCTCTTTCCTAAGAGCACAGGGCAATGATAAAATTCAACTTTGTCTATTAATTTCTGTGTGAGTTTGAGCCTCAGTTTCCTCACAGGAAACTTGAGATAAAAATGGTTCCTATGTCAGGGTGAGAACTAAAGATGGAAACTTAGATAAGAGAAGTTAGCATGGTATCAAGTATATTTTAAGAGTTTGATAATAGTAGTCATTTCCCAGAGAAGGAAATGGCAACCCACTCCAGAATTCTTGCCTGGGAAATCCCATGGATAGAGGAGTCTGGCGGGCTATATATAGTCCGTGGGGTCGAAAAGAGTCGGACATGACTTAGCAACTAAACAACAATAGAAGTCATTATTATTCAGACTATTTTTGTTGTTATGATTACTGCATCCTGGGTATTGCTTTTAGTAAAGCAGTTTTTTATTATCTATTTTAAAATTAAATACAAGTATCCAGAGCCCAATCAGAGCAAAGTACTCAGCCAAAAATAAGCAGGTGAATAACCTTAGTATGCTCCCTTACCATTCAGAAGAGAGCCACTGGCATAGGAAGTATTTGACCAAAAAAGGACATACTAGTTAGCTCTTGTTAAATTGACTTTCAAGTATTTTCACTTAATTCATTTGCTGGAACCCACACAAAGTGCTCTTTGCAATCTAAATGAGCACAAGCCTCCAGGGTGTAGAGGCCAGAGGCTTCCTTCTGACCTACAGGGAAGCTGACTCTCTGAGGCTTTTTCCTCCCGGTCTCAAATGTGGACTAAGACTCATGCTAATGTGGCCATAGCTGCTCTTTCCAGGAGCAGTCTGATTCTTCTGGATCTCTTCCTCTTACACTGGGAATGAAGCTTCTCCTAACATCTTCTTATTGGTTTAGAAAGGATTCCTTAAAGACTTTATACAGGACCTTAAATATTTTATGGGCTCATCTGCCTGTTTAATTATGTCTACATGCAAAAAAGGCTTCCTGGCTACGCATACATTTTGCAATACTGTTACATAAATAATTAAACAGCTGGGCTTCTCTGTATCCTTAAGAAAAGTAAGTCTTCCCAGTCTTTGCTAGGGAAGAAAGGCCTAAAGTGAAGAAGCTGTGCAAATTTATACAGAAGTAGATCTCCACATATAAGCAGGGTGACAGATTTTCATTTTTAAAGCCAATTGGACAACGACAACAACAAGGAAAGGTCTGCCCTTTGCCTTGAACGTTTAGCAGGCTAGCTTAAAATATGCCCTAGTGGAGCTTTGGCATAAAAGAGACACAAATGAGAATCTTAATTTTACCATTTACCAACTGGGCAAAACTATGCAAGTCATTTAACCTCTTTGAGACTTATTTTCCTCATTTAAAAAAGTGGGGAGAAATAATGTGCAAAATAGTATTGATTCCTCAAAAAATTAAAACATAAAATTACCACATGATCCAGTAATTCCACTTCTGGGTACATACACACGAGACTGGAAAGCAGGAATTGAACGGGTATTGGTATACCCATGTTCATTGTACTGCTATTCACATAGCTCAAATGTGGAAGCCACTAAGATGACCATCAACAGATGGATGGAATAAAATGTGATACATATATGTACACAGTGGAACATTGTTCAGCTTTTAATAGAAAGGAGACTCTGACACATGCTACAACATGGATGGATCTTGAAGATGTTATGCTATGTAAAACAAGCCAGACAGAAAAAAAGATGAGAAAGAGTAGAGCAGTGATTAGAAATGCAGATTCTGGGAGCAGATGCTGGCTGTACCACTGCTCTGTCTGTGACTCTGTGGATGGCTTCACCACTGCAGCCCTCAACCTATGAAGATGATGATAGCATCTTCCTAATAGTTTTGTTAGGAGAAGTTAACTCACGTGGAAAGTGTAAATTGCTGTGGGTTGCAGTAATGCTTCTCAACTATCCTTGATTATTCTCCATCTGAAGTGACTATTAGTTTATTCTAAGGAAGGAGTTCTCAAACTTGACTGAACATCAGAATCACCTTAAGGGCCTGAAAACATATTACCCAATCCCGAAGTTTCTGAATAGAGCATGACCTTAGAATTTGCTTTTCTAAAAAGTTCTTAGATGAAGCTGATTTTGCTGGTCTGGGGGACCACATATTGGGACCCAGAAGCTGTGTTTTAGCAAACCTCCCCTAGGTGATTCTTAGCATAAGCTAAAGGTTGAGAATGAATTTGAGCAAACTCCAGGGGACAGTAAAGGACAGAGAAGCCTGGTGTGATGCAGTCCATGGGGTTGCAAAGAGTCGAATACAACCTAGTGACTGAACAACAATAGTTTGAGAACTGCTCTTAAGGTTATTAAAAACCAACACACTTAATCCTTCTTCTGTTCTGTCCATCTTAGCATATCTCTAAGTCTTTAGGCCATGGTGTATCAAAACCCTCCTTTACTTTTTTTTAACAGTAAAAACTGATTAATTTCTGCCCAGGTTCTTCCATGCTTAGCTGCCTAAATAATTCTCCATATAGCTTGGATAAAATTGAAAAGGAGTGTTGCTCATCAAACAAGTTGAAGTGATTTTTCAGACTTTCAAAGGAAACATGCTCTTACTTCCAATTATGTTTCTAGTGCTAGAGATGGTAAGATTTAATCATCAAAGGTTTCACCGTGGGCGTTCTAACCAACTGTTTTAGGAGAATTTCTATGGTCAGAAAAATGATCTGAAACTTGAAAATAAAAATGTGGGCATAGTGTCCATATCATATGGGGCAAGGACCATCAAGGATTGTTTAGGAGAATGCACTTAGTTCATCTCACTGTTTAAGACTAATTGAAAGCTACAGGGGACATAGTATAACTACGGCTGATTCACACTGATGTATGGCCAAAACAACACAATATTTTAAAGCAATTATCTTTCAATTAAAATTTTTTTTAAAAAAGAATAACATCCACAAAACCTGAAAATAAAAGTTATAGATGTAATGAAGTTACTTATAAACATATGCGTTTTTGTCCTATAGTGATGCAAATAATTTGTCAAATAAACAGATTAATCCCACAAATTGATAGTCTATTAAACATTAAACAGTAGTATCTAATCAACAATCATCTCAATATTTCTTTGCTTAATGGCCTGTGAATCTTGCCTCTTAAATGCTCTTTGAACCAGTCACAACATGTTACTGATTTCCTCATTAATTAAGGAATTAAAACCTTTGACAGGTACTCATTTCATATTTGCCTGAGAAACATGATTCTGAGATCAGCCCAGTTTCCACATGGGAAAGGTACTCAGGTGGTGGGTCTTCAGGTATTCTGCCTTTCCGAAGTGAAGTACTGCCTGTGTGTTAGAACTACAGGGTGGGGACTTTTGATCATATTACCCTGGAACTTTTTTACTAAGCTATGCTACCTAACACCAGTATCAAGTTCTGGCCTCGTTTCTGATTACGTCACTTCTGACACCTAGTTGTTGTAACGTCCACGGGTTCTATATAAAAACAAGGCATTACACACGGGTAGTCACACTATAACTAGGTAATGGTGACCAGTGAGAGTATATGCCAGAATCTCCTACATCACAAGGCAGAGAGAAACTGCACATAGCTGACCTAGACATACCCTATATCTTCTCTCTACTGAGTCCAAGTTTCTCAGAGAGAATGAGCATTTTTTTAAACAAGTATATAAAATTATTTTTCCTCGATAGAAAATGTTCACTAAAATCTTATTCTCTGAAATGCAAAGTAGATGAGATTTTAGAAAATGAGTAAAAGCAATTTTTCTCTCAAAAGAAAACTGAGAGAAGGAAATAATACATAGAAATGCAAAACAAAATTCAAAACTAAAAGTGAGTAAATTGGTGGATAAATTAAAAATATAGTTGCTTAAAAAGTCTAATATAATGGGAAAAACACTGTTAAGTTTAATAAAAAATAAGATTAAGAAATGAAAATCAGAAAGAGGATATGATGAATACAATGATTAAAATATAAAGGATTACTGTCATTATTTTGTAATAAAATACTGATGAAACAGTGTCATGTTCTAAATGAAATGCTTCATGTTCTAAAAGACCAACAAGTATACAATGGTAACAGTCAAACCAGCACCAACATTAACACAGTAAGAAATAGAAAATCTGAATGAAAACAGAAGAGTAAATCTCTAAAGATTATCTACAGCAATAAAGGTCATCAGTGTGAGAGGAATTTTTTATCTTTACTCTTTGTAACTTTCAGAGAACATAGCCTATTCCATTTCACGGAGCTAGAGGAAAGTATTTCCAGCCAATTAACAGAAAAACTAACATCCAGAAGAATGGGTTGATGTCTCATATCAGAGCTGGCTGCCAAGATTAGATTCAGCAGATTGTCAGTTATGGTCCGTTTCCCCAATAACGTTCAAGAGGAAAGTGCAAGAACGACATGAATTTTCAAGTGGATGGAACATTTGAACAGACTATATATTTTGTCATAGAAGCACAATTACACACTACTGGTAAACTGTAAATCTGGGAAAGACACCAAAATTGCTCTGATTATTAAGGACATCATTGGAAAGAGCTTTCAAGTTGCTGAGAAAATAGGTGAAATTGAGAAACTGGGTGCTGTGATTGAAGAGTGTGAAAGACTAGACAAAATTGAAGCTCTTTAATCCATGAGAACAACTCTGTATTGATGACTGTGTGTGGCTGATTGAAAAGGATTTTTTTCTGCAGAGGGAGAAGACAGTGAAAACCACACATCTACACACTTTAAGACTTGTAAGAAAGGCATAAAGTCTTCTTTGTTATGAAGTTGTCCAACTAACATTTAATTAATTAGGAGAAAAGAAAGAATGAGAAAGGAAGAAAAAATCAGTAACCTGCAACAAAAAATCAACAGCACAACAGTATAAAAGTAAAATACAAAAAGATGTCAAAAATCTAATTCTCCATTTTAAGAGCAACTTTGGTGTAATTAGATATCCATATATTTATATAGTATATATACTTATATCTTTATATATTATAGCTAACTATCATATATAATAGTAACTTTCTTTTTTATGTTTTGTGTGTATAAAAACAGGCTCACACCATACATATTTTTGTTTAATATTATTTTTCATTTAAAATATATCATGAACTTCTACTTGTAGAAGGATAGGATATATATACTCTTCCCTATTCCTGTCACTAGGCTCCTCCATCCATGGGATTTTCCAGGCAAGACTACTGGAGTGGGTTGCCATTTCCTTCTCCAGAAGATCTTCCTGACCCAGGGACTGAACCCCAGTCTCCCATATTGTAGGCAGACTTTTTACTGTCTGAGCCATCAGGGAAGTCGCTCACTAAAAACCTTAGATATTATATAAAAACAACACAGAAAGATTCTAAAAGATGAAACTAAGCTAGTTTCAGCTAGCTAGAAACAGCTAGCCCACTAGCTGGGTTGGGAAGAATCCCTGGAGTAGGAATGGCAACACAACCCAGTATTCTTGCCTGGAGACTCCCATGGACAGAAGAGCCTGTTGGGTTAAAGCCCATGGGGTCACAAAGAGTCAAACATGACTGAGCAACTGAGCATACACACACACAGAGTCTATCAGTTCAGTTCAGTTCAGTCGCTCAGTCATATCCGACTCTTTGCGACCCCATGAATCGCAGAACGCCAGGCCTCCCTGTCCATCACCAACTCCCAGAGTTTATTCAGACTCATGCCCATCGAGTCAATGATGCCATCCAGCCATCTCATCCTCTGTCATCCCCTTCTCCTCCTGCCCCCAATCCCTCCCAGCATCAGGGTCTTTTCCAGTGAGTCAACTCTTCGCATGAGGTGGCCAAAGTACTGGAGTTTCAGCTTCAACATCAGTCCTTCCAACGAACTAGGTGGAGCTAAAGAATGTAGGCAACCTAGAGATCCCAGTAAAAGCCTACACTCTTCAGTTTAAGAATCAGAAAAGGAACAACATAGCAAGACAGAAACATTTTAACCAACAACTGCTCTAGCCACCTAATAAACACTACAAAAAAAAACTGTGACCCCCCACCCCTAGCTTTGCCAGCAAAGGTTGAGTGGAGAGCCTAGATGTCTACCCTTGTAAGGCTGCAAAGAAACACCTCAATACCACCTCTACACATGTTGATTTGACAGCTTAAAATACTCACCAATTCCTTAAAAGACACAAGTTACCACAAGTCAGCCAATATGAATAGATTATTTTAATAATCCTATAGCAATTAAGAAAATTCAATTTATAATTTAAAATCTAAAAAAAAGTAAAAAGAAATTTCTAGGATCAAATGGTTTCACTAGAGATTTCTACTAAAAGTTTAAGGAAGAATTAATAACAGTTCTAAACAATCTCTTCTAGATAATAGAAAGGAAAGCATACTTCTTAATTTATTTTATAAAATTAACATTACCCTAATATCAACAAATGGTGTGGGACCAAGCAGACGAACATAAACAAAAAATAAACCTCAATTTAAATCTCACATTTTATAAAAGAGTTTTCTCAAAATGGATCATGGACTCTCATGGCTCAGTGGTAAAGAATCTGCCTGCCAATGCAGGAGACATGGGTTCAATCCCTGATCAGGGAGGATCCCACATGCCTCGGAGAAACTAAGCCTTTGCACGACAGCTACTAAGTCTGTGCTCTAGAGCCCAGGAGCTGCAACTACTGAGCCCATATGCAGCACCTACTGAAGCCTACTGACTCTAAAGCCCATGCTCCACAACAACAGGAGCCATCACAATGAGAAGCTCACACACTGCAACTAGAGAGTAGCTCCGGTTCATAAAACTGAGAAACTAGAAGCAACAAAGACCCAGCACAGTCAAAACCAAATAAATAAATAAAACCTAAAAATATAACCAGAGATCAAATTGCCAACATCCATTGGATCATCAAAAAAGCAAGAGAGTTCCAGAAAAACATCTACTTTTGCTTTATTGACCAGGCCAAAGCCTTTGACTGTGTGCATCACAGCAAAGTGTGGAAAATTCTTAAAGAGAAGGGAATACCAGACCACCTGACCTGCCTCCTGAGAAAGAAGCAACAGTTAGAACTGGACATGGAACAACAGACTGGTTCCAAATAGGAAAAGGAATATGTCAAGGCTGTATATTATCACCCTGATTATTTAACTTATATGCAGAATACATTATGAGAAATGCTGGGCTGGATGAAGCACAAGCTGGAATCAAGATTGGCAGGCGAAATATCAATAACCTCAGATATGCAGATGACACCACCCTTGTGGCAGAAAGCAAATATAAACTAAAGAACCTCTTGATGAAAGTGACAGAGGAGAGTAGAAAAGTTGGCTTAAAACTCAACATTCAGAAAACTAAGATCATGGCATCTGGTCCCATCACTTCATGGCAAATAGATGGGGAAACAATGGAAACAGTGAGAGACTTTATTTTGGGGGGCTCCAAAATGACTACAGATGGTGACTGCAGCCATGAAATTAAATGACACTTGCTCCTTGGAAGAAAAGTTATGACCAACTTAGACAGCATATTAAAAAGCAGAGACATTACTTTGCCAACAAAGATCCATATAGTCAAAGCTATGGTTTTTGCAGTAGTCATGTATGGATGTGAGAGTTGGACTCTAAACAAACCTGAGAACCAAAGAATTGATGCTTCTGAACTGTGCTGTTGGGGAAGACTCTTGAGAGTCCCTTGGACTGCAAAGAGATCAAACCAGTCCCTCCTAAAGGAAATCAGTCCTGAATATTCGTTAAAAGGACTGATGCTGAAGTTGAAACTCCAATACGTTAGCCAGCTGATGCGAAGAGCTGACTCATCGGAAAAGACCCTGATGCTGGGAAAGACTGAAGGCAAAAGGAGAAGGGGCAACAGAGGATGAGATGGTTGGATGACATCACCAACTCAATGGACATGGATTTGAGTAAACTCGGAGTTGGTGACAGACAGGGAAGCCTGGCATACTGCAGTCCATGGGGTCGCAAAGAGTAGGCCACAACTGAGCAACAGAACTGAACTGAAAACTATAAAACTTTTAATAATAAAAAGGATAAAATCTCTAGGATACAAAGCTTTATAAATATATCCTCTATTGCAACTGAAAATATGATCCAGTAAAATTAAATTTCACTTTATAATAAAATAATTCAAAACTTTTGCTCTATGAAAGGCCCTACTAAGTCAATGAAAAGGTAAGCGACAAGATGTAGTGAAATATTTGCAAACCACATAATGAACACAGGACTTTCATCTATAATATTTTAAAACTTTCAAAATTCAATTGCAAAAAAATTAAATTAAATTAAAATAGTTCAAAAGGCAAAAAACAAGACATTTCACCAATAAAGATAAAGTAAGCACATGAAAAGATGTTCAACATCATTAGCAATGAATGAAATGAAAATGAAAATCATATTGAGCTATCACTACTTACTTCCAGGAATGGCTAAAACAAAAAAAAGTAGTTCCAACACCAAATGATGGCAAGGATATGGAGAAATTAGCTAACCCATTCATTGGTATTTGGAAGAGACAATGGTACAGCCACTCTGAAAAACAGTTTGGCAATTCTTATAAAACTAATCATGCAACTAACAAGCATTTCAGCAACTGTACTCCTGGGCATTTATCCTAGAAAAATAAAAACTAATGTTCACACAAAATCCTGTATCTGAATGTTTATAGAGATTTTGTTTGTAACTGCCAAAAACTAGAAATATCCCAGATGTCCTTCAACAAATCAATGGTTAAACAAACTATAGTACAAAAAGGGACAAACTATTGAAACATACAAAACTTGAATAGAAAAAAAAAAAAAAACCCAAATGGTTGCATACTTTGTGATGATATATACATATCATTACTTACTGCAATATTCTTGCCTAGAAAATTCCATTGACAGAGGGGCTGGGCGACAGCCCATGGTGTCACAAACAGTTGGCCACAGCTGAACGATTGAGCATATATGTATCATTAAATGTGAAAAGGCTGGCTTAAAACTCAACATTCAAAAAAACTAAGATCATAACATCCAGTCCCATCATTTCACTGCAAAGAGATGGGTAAAAAGTGGAAACAGTGGCAGACTTTATTTTCTTGGGCTCCAAAATCACTGTGGATGGTAACTGCAGCCACGAAATTGAAAGACACTTGCTCCTTGGAAGAAAAGCTATAACAAACCTAGACAGTGAATTAAAAAGCTGACGTATCACCTTGCAACAAAGGTCTGTATAGTCAAAGATATAGTAGAGTCTATATAGTCAAAACTACCGGTTTTTCCAGTAGTCATGTACAGATGTGAGAGATGGACCATAAAGAAGGCTGAGGACTGAAGAATTGATGCTTTTGAACTGTGATGCTGAAGAAGATTCTTGAGAGTCCCTTGGACTGCAAGGAGATCAAACCAGTCAATTCTAAAGGAAATCAGTCATGAGTATTCATTGGAAGGACTGATGCTGGAGCTGAAAGCCCAATACTTTGGCCACCTGATATGAAGAACTGACTCATTGGAAAAGACCCTGATGCTGCAGAAGATTGAGGGCAGGAGGAGAAGGGGATGACAGAGGATGAGATGGCTGGATGGCATGCCTGACACGATGGACATGTTTGAGTAGGCTCTGGAGTTGGTGATGGACAGGGAAGCCTGGAGTACTACAGTCTATGGGGTCACAAAGAGTCTGACATGACTGAGCAACTGAACTGAACTGAACTGATGCTGAAGCTAAAGCTCCAGTACTTTGGCTACCTGATGCAAAGAGCCGACTCATTGGAAAAGACCCTGATGCTGGGAAAGATTGAGGGCAGGAGGAGAAGGGGGCAACAGAGGATGAGATGGTTGGATGGCATCATTGACTTAATGGACATGAGTTTGAGCAAATTCAGGATGACAGTGAAGGACAGGGGAAGCCTGGCATGCTGAAGTCTATGGGATTGCAAAGAGTTGGACATGACAGCAACTGAACAACAATCACAAAATACATGCCATTATAGTATATGTATTATATACTCTTTGCGACCCTATGGACTGTAGCCTGCCAGGTTCCTCTGTCCATGAGATTCTTCAGTCAAGAATATTGGAGGAGGTTGCCATCCTCTTCTCCAGGTAATCCTCCCTACCTGTGTCTCTCATGTTTGCATTGCAGATGGACTCTTTACTGCTGAGCCACCAGGGAAGCCATATATATAATTGAAGCTAAATGTATGAATGAACTGAATATATATATTGAATATATGTGTATCCTGGAATTGTATACAGAAATGGAGAATAGTTTAGTGTTTGCCATGGTTTAAGGAGCGGGTTGAAAGTGAAAAGGAAGCAGATATGGCCATTAAAGGGAAATGTGAGTGATCCTTGTGATGATGTAAATGTTCTGAATATATCAATTTCAATATCCTGGTTGTGATATTATACTATAGTTTTGGAAGATGTTTTCACTGGTGAAACTAGGAAATGTGTACAAAGGATCTATCATATTATAATTGTATATGAATCTAAAATTATCTTAAAATTAAAAGCTTATTTATAACAACTCAATTTCAGAAAGTCATAATCAAGACTAAGCTTTCCATCCCTCTCTGGAAGAGTAGTGGCAACTGGGCATGGAGCTCCCTCTCATATAAACTCTCTCCTGCAGAGACATTCAAAAAAAAAAAAAAAGGAAAAAAAAGATATATATATATATATAGGCTTCCCCAGTGGCTCAGTTGTAGAAAAAAAAAAAAAAATCCACCTGTAATGCAGGAGACACTCAGGAGATGAGGGTGGAAAAATGGCAACCCACTCCAGTATTCTTGCCTGGAAAACCCCATGGCCATAGGAGCCTGGCGGGCTACAGTCCATGGGGTCGCAAACAGTCGGACACGACTGAGCAACTAAACAACAACAACATATATACATGTATACATGTATACATATACTTATTTTTCTTTTCATTTCGTCTGCTACCCTGGTTACTCCAGTATAAATTAGAGGCATGTGCATGCTGTCTTGGTTCACAGATTCCACTGTTCTCCTTCAGTTGGCTCCACAAGTCCCAACACTTCTTTTTTCTCTGTATTTCACTATCTCTACGGATCCCTGAGCCCTCAAGAGATCCATATACAAATAGTATGATCTTATCCAAGTAATGTTCCCCAAAAGTCTGCAATTCTCAGATTTTATGTCTCTGGGTCTTGATTAACACCTATGACTGAATCACTTCCTATGTATTATTTCCTTGATGTGTAATAGGGCTTAGCTGTTATGAATTTGCAATGAGTGTTATTAATCAAACTCATCTTCCTTTCTCCTTGTCTTCAGAAATCTTGGGGACGCTACCTACAGGCAATAATAGCCAGTGAGAAACAAAATACTAATTCATTCAGCATTAAAAAAGCACTTCACACTTCAGTGTAATGCTCTGTTATAAAAGTTATTTGGTAAAATACGGTAATAAGCCAAAGGGGCTTCCCAGGTGATGCTCGTGGTAAAGAACCTGCCTTCCAACGAAGGCAACGTGAGACTCTGGTTTGATCCCTGGGTTGGGAAGATCCCTTGGAGGAGAGCATGGCAACCCACTCCAGTATTCTTGCCTGGAGAGTCCCATGGACAGAGGAGCCTGGCAGGCTACAGTCCATAGTGTTGCACAGAGTCAGATGTGACTGAAGCAACTTAGCATGCACGCATGCATGGTATAAGCCAAAGACCTCAGCCTTGCCTCTTTTTTTTTCTCCCCACCTAGACCCTGAGGAAGAACCTAACCTTACAAATCCATCTACCAGATATAGATAAGCCATAACTAGAAGTTAGGATGGTGGGGCTTACCTTGAATAGGCAATGAAATGAGCTTGATGTAAAAATTTATTAAAATTACATTTAAAGAGGTCATTGACTTACTCTCTTAGTTGCTTAATTTTTTCAGTGCTGGACAATCTTTTCTCCCCATTATCTATTATTTCTCCCCATTATCTAAAATAAGGAAACAAACAAACAAGTTTTTAAGATATTTTTACCAAAAAAGAGGAAATGCCTGTTAGCACTGTACCAGATTTATCATGCAGTTTATTTTTAGAAATAATGAAATCATTTTGGAAGATTTCCAATGGAAACTATTAGAAATTATAGAAAAAGCTGCAAATGTGCATATAGTGCCAATGTTTTCATGGGAAACATATAGTCTTTTCAATAATGAATGCTGGAAAAATCTGAATATCCATGTGCAAAGGAATGAAGGAGTACTTTTACCTTATAAACAAAAATTAACTCAGAATGGCTCAAAGACCTAAAAATAAGAACTAAAACCATAAAACTCTAGAAGAAAACATAGGAAGTTTCATGACATTGGGTTTGTACAGGCAACAAAATAAAACAATTAACTGGACTGCCTCAAAATTTAAAATTTTGTGCATCAAAAGACACTATCAACAGAGTGAAAGGCAATCCATGAAATGGTAGAAAATATTTCCAAATTATACATAAGAGATTAATATATAAAGACCACCTACAACTCAACAACAATTTGATTTTACAAATGGACAAGTGACTTGAATAAATAAGGAGATATGCAAATATCCAATAAGCACATAAAAGAATGTTCAACATCACTAATCATTAGGGAAATGATCCTCAATTATGATGGATATTATTTAAAATATTATATATTATTATATAGAATATTACAAATATTATATAATATTATAAATTATATATTATAAAATCCTCACCAATTATTGGTGAGAATGTGGAGAAAGTGTAACCTCTTGCTTTGTCTTTTTCTTATATATATTTTTGCTATGTGTAAAAATATATGTTGGAAGTGGGGTGTGCTCCATTTTGTAGCAAACATTATGCAGGGAATGAGAAATTAAAAAGCCAAAGCATTGTGAGGTTTTAGCAATATATGTTGGAAATCATGGCATTGCACTATGGATGTCTGAAGGCACAGTGTCAAGGAGTACCAATAGATATACCTTTATCTATCTACCTACCTACCTATCTATCTACATATGTATGTATATATAATGATATACACATAACATAAAATGTGTTTTATGTTTGACTCTTTGTGACATCATGGATTATAGCCTGCCAGGCTCCTCTGTCCATGGAATTTTCCAGGCAAGAACACTGGAGTGGGTTGAGAATGTGGAGAAAGTGGAACCCTCTTGCTTTGGTGATGGGAATGTAAAGAGGTGCCACTACTATGGAAAATAGATTTTTCAAAAAAACTAAACATGGAATCATCATATGATCTGGCAGTCCCACTGCTAGGTTTAAACCCAAAATAATTTAAAGCAGGTACTTGAACAGTTGTACATCCATGTTCATGGCAACATTATTCACAAAGCCAAAAGGTGGAAGCAACTCAAGTGTCCATCAATATGTGAACTGATTACAAAAAAAGTGGCCTCTACATCCAATGGAATATTTTTCAACCTTAAAAAGGAAAGAAATTCTGATGCATATTAAAATATGGATAGACCTTGAAGCTCAGATATATACTGTATGATCCTACTTATATGAAGTAACTTAACTATTCTAAGTCATAGGGACAGAAAGTATAATAGAATAGTGGTTGTCAGGAGCTGAGGTAATGGGAAGATTAGGAATTCCTAGTTTCAGCTGGGAAGTTGAACATGTTATGGAGACGCATGGTAACGGTAGCCATACAACAATGTGAATGTACTTAATGCCACTGAATTGTACGGCTGAAAATGGCTAAAATGGCAAATTTTATTTTATGTTTGTATTACTATATACATACACACTTCTATAGTGGGCTTCCCAGGTAGCACAGTGGTAAAAGTATCCATCTGCCAATGCAGGAGATGCAAGAGACACAGCTCAATTCCTGGGTCAGGAAGATTCCCTAGAGTAGGAAATGGCAACCCACTCCAGTATTCTTGCCTGGAAAATTCCATGGACAGAGGAGCCTGGCAGGCGATAATCCATGATGTTGCAAAGAGTCAACATAAAACACATTTAATGTTATGTGTATATCATTATATATACATACATATAGATAGATAGATAGAGATATATCTATTGGTACTCCTTGACACTGTGCCTTCAGACACCCATAGTGCAATGCCATGATTTCCAACATATATTGCTAAAACCTCACAAAGCTTTGTTTTTTCAATTTCTCATTCCCTGCATAATGTTTGCTACAAAATGTCAGCACACCCCTCTTCCAACATATATTTTTAAGCATAGCAAATATATATATAAGAAAAGACAAGAAAGAACTCCAATTTACTTATATCTAGCAGACTCAATTGCTTCATTTATTAAATATACTAATATTTTTCAAACATGTATAATGTCTGAAAAAAAAAACATTAGTCACAACTACCAACCAGCTTATACTCTAGAGGTGAGATGGGCAATTTTAAAAGTAAATAAACTCAGAACTGGCTACGTTAGCTGCAGGGTCCAATACCAACTGAAAACACAGGGCCCTTGTTCAAAAGTTATTAAGAATTTCAAGATGGTGCAAGCAGAGCATAAAACCAAGCTTGGGGCTATGAAACTCGTCTTATGTAAGCTGATATTCAGTGTTAGAGTGTATATAATAAGTGTGAAAAATGGAAAGACAAAGTATGAAAGACTGACATAAAGTAAGAAGTTTCACACTTTTAGAGAAGGTGAAGAGGAAAAGCCTCTCTGTAAGAAAATCTGAAAAGAAGAGTAGGATAGAGCCATGAGGCCACCTGGGGAGAAGCATTCTCGGCAGAGGGCAAAAGTCCCAGGATGGGAACATACCTATGGCCAGCCTTCCTAAGAAATAGGCTGGAATGGAGAGAGACACTAGAAAAATATGAGACCAAAGACTTCTGGGGTAGGGGAGAAGATGATATGGCAAAGATCATCTAGGTCCTCTGAAGTACTTTTGCATTAACTATGAGAGACAGCACACAAAGTCCCACATACCCAGGGTAAGTGTACATCTTTGCTTGTCACAGTGAAAGCTAAAATACTTGCATTTTACCCTAATTTATATTATCCCTTGACCTTGAAAGAAGAAGAAATGGAGAAGAGATATATATTGAGCTCATTTTATAAGTTTGAAATCAATTGAGTGAATTCATCAAAATCTCTCAAATATTATCATTTACACTATACCATATCTTTCATATGGGTGACACAGGTCCCACACACACCTCCTGGTTCTCAGGACAATGATCTGACTCATTCTCCTCTCCCTAACCCCACCTAGTGCATTCATAAACAGCCCTGTAAGTTTAATGACCAATACAGTGGTTGCTCTGTTTCTAAACTCATACTATCTAAATAATAGTCTTTTCTGAAACAAAATTTCCTTGGAAATTTATCTTTAAAATAAAACTCTTTTTTAGCAGGATAGAGCAACTATTTGTAGAAATTTCTCAGCAGATAAAATTTATAACTGCTAATCACATATTAAGTTGCCATACTAACCATTTTATATGTATACTCAGGAATATTTATTGAATAAATATTTCTACCAACTGCAAGCCATTTCCCTGTGGCTCAGTCAGTAAAGAACCTACCTGCAGTGCAGGAAACCTGGGTTCAATCCCTGGATCGGAAAGAGAAAAGAAGGTAATAGCAATCCACTGTAGTATTCTTGCCTGGGAAAACCCAGGGACAGAGGAGATGGGCAGGCTACAGTCCATGGCATCTCAAGGTCGGACATGACTTAGCAACTAAACCACCAACCACTCATGCTAAGCTTTATGCAGAAGACAGTGATGGAGAGGATATTATTCTTTTGCACAAGGAGCTCCCACTGGGATACAGGGGAGTAGATAGGTACCCAGATTGCTAGAAGGAGGGAGCCAAGGACAAATTAGACATAGAGTATTTGGAGAATGCAGAAAAGCAGAGATCACATCCAATTGGAGAGTGTGAGGTTTCATGGAGATGTGGCAGATATGGTGCAATCATGGTAAGGTATATTTTCTAGGCCTCATCCAACTGGTGGCAAAAAGAAGAGAAAGTAGGAAATACAGAGAAAGAGGAATAGGAGGACATAATGAAAGGATAGAAAAATGGGAAGAAATACTTGAGGAGGAGAAGAAAAGGAGGGTGCAGAAAACTTACAGAAAAAAAATAGTACTTGAGAAGACATATGGAGGAAAAACCAAATGGGAAAGATAAAAGAAATAGAACAGAGAAAAGTGAAAGAATGTGAAAAGGCTGAGGGAAGAAGCATTAGAGAACAAGATAGTGAGATTAGTGGGAGAATCCTGAAAGTGAGGCTGTGCTTGGTAAGATGATGAAATGCTAAATCATGCATCAAAATGTGTCAGGCTATGAATCTTTGTCCAGGAGTTTCCCTGAATACAGACCCTTGGGTCTCATATCTTAATTTCCATCTACTTCTAGATCCACTCAGATCAGCATCCCTTTCCATTTTGCTTTTGTTCAACATAGCAGCAACAAACACTCTGGCTCACTTTGCTTAGAAAACTCTCAGGGTCAAATCTCAAAAATCTGAACCCAAGAACAGTGTGGGTTTCGTTGGATGGTTGTTGCTTGTTTAACAGTCATAGAGCCACTGCACAAAGGCCCTTGCAAACAGAGCTAGGAATCAAGAACATGTTCACATGCCCTGAAGCTACCCAGAGGGTCTAGAACTGAAACTTTCCCAGCGACTTCTTCGTATACAAATAGTGTTAAATTTGAAACCAGCAGCTGTGCACTCTAACCACTTTCTCTTGCGTGATTTATTCCAATTGCACTTCTTAAATAAAACTTTCATTTTAGATATGGAAATAGATTTCCTTCCTGAACAACTTGTTCTTCTAGAAATAAGTGTTGAGTCAGATATGTGACAATGATTCTTCCAAAAGAAATATGCTCCATAAACAGCGCCTTCCTATTTGCAGTTGACTCGTGTTCCTCTGTGCTGGGAAAGCTTCTTCATCCACATTTTAGGGATGAAGAGGAAGTGTCTCATCGAAACAGAATCAAAGAGATTTCTGAGGACTGAGAATTGCCTATGGGGCAATTTTAAATGTTTTTTAGAAGCAGGAAAACGCAATTCAAGACATCAACAGTCACTTAAAACTGGTAGCTCCATCCACCACTTCTCACAGATGTAATAGTTAAAGTATCTTTCAAAGTCATTAGTCTGGAAAGAGTAATTTCACCTCAGAATTTGCCCTGTTTTATGTCTCCTAGAACAGTCTTTGCTTTTGTGATTTTATAGTAAATGAAAGTCACTCTTTGTGAATGTTTTCCCTACAGCTCACATTATGGTAAGCACTCTACATAAGCTATATCATTTTATCCTTAGAACAATCTTAAAAGGAAGGCATCCTGATCTTTATTGAACAGATGAGGACACTAAGAATCAGGGGATTCATCTACTAGTAAAAGTCAGAACTTACATTAGGACCCTGATTAGGTTACTCCAAACATTAGACACTTACACCATTATCCTGTGTGGCCTCTAAAGGAAGCCTCCTTCTCTGAAAATGTGTTCAGCACAGTAAGCTCCCAGTGAGAGTCAATTCCTAGGCATGTTGATAAGAAGTCCAGGGGGGTCCCCAAGGAGAGAGGGGTCTGGAATTCTCAAGGAGGAGGAAAGGACAAACTTTTTTTGTCTACATTCCTTCAGTTCAGTTCAGTTCAGTCGCTCAGTCGTGTCCGACTCTTTGTGACCCCATGAACCACAACATGCCAGGCCTCCCTGTCCATCAGCAACTCCCAGAGTCCACCCAAACCTATGTCCATCGAGTTGGTGATGCCATCCAACCATCTCATCCTCTGTTGTCCCCTTCTCCTCCTGCCCTCAATCTTTCCCAGCATCAGGGTCTTTCACATGAGTCAGCTTTCGCATCAGGTGGCCAAAGTACGGGAGTTTCAGTTTCAACATCAGTCCTTCCAGTGAACACCCAGGACCAATCTCCTTTAGGATGGACTGGTTGGATCTTCTTGCAGCCCAAGGGACTCTCAAGAGTCTTCTCCAACACCACAGTTCAAAAGCATCAATTCTTCGGCGCTCAGCCTTCTTAATAGTCCAACTCTCACATCCATACATGACTACTGGAAAAACCATAGCATTGACTAGACAGACCTTTGTTGACAAAGTAATGTCTCTGCTTTTTAATATGCTGTCTAGGTTGGTCATAACTTTCCTTCCAAGGAGTAAGCATCTTTTAATCTCAGACTACATTCCTTGGTCTTAGTCAACTGCACAACTCAGTTTAAACTCTGTACTAGGGATTATACAACAACAATGTATCCTGCTTGAGAACAGTCTCTGGAAAAAAAAAAAACTTCAGGCTAATCCTGTTATCTTTAAATGTAAATTATGTGAGTGGGTTTAGTAAAGTCTTTACAACCTCCAGACATTCTTTTGATTCACTGTAATAAGTAATTAAAAAGTATATAACTCCATTGCTAATGCTAGCGAGGGGGTACTCTTTCTGCCCCCTTCTGATGTCTATGTCAGAAGCTTTCTCTATCCCTTTTATATTTTAATAAAACTCTATTACACAAAAGCTCTGAGCGATCAAGCCTCGTCTTTGGCCCCAGATTGAATTCTTCTCCTCCAGGGGCCAAGAATCCCAGCATCTTTCGTGGTTCAGCAACAACCTTTCACCAGCTAGTGGGCTGGCTCAGGGAATCAGGCTCCTGAGGCAACATCCATGGACAGAGTTTGTTTCATGAAGCAGGAAAAAACTGAGGAGGAAAAGTCCAAACAAAGTCCTTGAAAGAAAGTCAAAGATAGCAATTCTGTAAACCAGATGGGAAATAGATGTAATACCAAAAACCAAGTTTAAAAACTATATATGAATTTGATATAAATAGGAGCAGGTTAGATACAAGTGGGGATGAAACAGAGAACTAGTTTAATGCATTTAGATCATCTACAATTCAGTTCAGTTCAGTTCAGTTCTTGGTCACTCAGTCGTGTCCAACTCTTTGTGACCCCATGAACCACAACACACCAGGCCTCTCTGTCCATCACCAGCTCCCAGAGTCCACCCAAACCCATGTCCATGGAGTCGGTGATGCCATCCAACCATCTCATCCTCTGTTGTCCCCTTCTCCTCCTGCTCTCAATCTTTCCCAGCTTCAGGGTCTTTCACATGAGTCAGCTCTTTGCATCAGGTGGCCAAAGTACTGGAGTTTCAGCTTCAACATCAGTCCTTCCAATGAACACCCAGGACTGATCTCCTTTAGGATGGACTGGTTGGATCTCCTTGCAGTCCAAGGGACTCTCAAGAGTCTTCTCCAACACCACAGTTCAAAAGCATCAATTCTTCGGCGCTCAGCGTTCTTAATAGTCCAACTCTCACATCCATTCATGACTACTGGAAAAAACCATAGCCTTGACTAGATGGACCTTTGTTGACAAAGTAATGTCTGCTTTTCAATATGCTGTCTAGGTTGGTCATAATTTTCCTTCCAAGGAGTACACGTCTTTTAATTTCATGGCTGCAATCACCATCTGCAGTGATTTTGGAGCCAAAAAAATAAAGTCAACCACTGTTTCCACTGTTTCCCCAACTATTTGCCATGAAGTGATGGGACCAGATGCCATGATCTTAGTTTTCTGAATGTTGAGCTTTAAGCCAACTTTTTCACTCTCCTCTTTCACTTTCATCAAGAGGTTCTTTAGTACTTCACTTTTTGCCATAAGGGTGGTGTCATCTGCATATCTGAGGTTATTGATATTTCTCCCGGCAATCTTGATTCCAGCTTGTGCTTCCATCAGCCCAGCATTTCTCATGATGTACTCTGCATATAAGTTAAATAAGCAGGGTGACAATATGCAGCCTAGACGTACTCCTTTTCCTATTTGGAACCAGTCTGTTGTTCCATGTCCAGTTCTAACTGTTGCTTCCTGACCTGCATACAGGTCTCTCAAGAGACAGGTATTCCCATCTCCTTCAGAATTTTCCAGTTTATTGTGATTCACACAGTCAAAGGCTTTGGAGTAGTCAATAGCAGAAATAGATGTTTTTCTGGAACTCTCTTGCTTTTTTGATGATCCAGCAGATGTTGTCAATTTGATCTCTGGTTCTTCTGCCTTTTCTAAAACCAGTTTGAACATCTGGAAGTTCACGGTTCACGTATTGCTGAAGCCTGGCTTGGAGAATTTTAAGCATTACTTTGCTAGCGTGTGAGATGAGTGCAATTGTGCAGTAGTTTGAGTATTCTTCGGGATTGCCTTTCTTAGGGATTGGAATGAACACTGACATTTTCCAGTCCTGTGGCCACTCCTGAGTTTTCCAAATTTGCTGACATATTGAGTGGAGCACTTTCACAGCATCATCTTTTAGGATTTGAAATAGCGCAACTGGAATTCCATCACCTCCACTAGCTTTGTTCATAATGATGCTTCCTAAGGCCCACTTGACTTCACATTCCAGGGTGTCTGGCTCTAGGTGAGTGTGAGTGATCACACCATCGTGATTATCTGGGTCATGAAGATCTTTTTTGTACAGTTCTTCTGTGCATTCTTGCCACCTCTTCTTAATATCTTCTGCTTCTGTTAGGTCCATAACATTTCTGTCCTTTATTGAGCCTATCTTTGCATGAAATATTCCCTTGGTATCTCTAATTTTCTTGAAGAGATCTCTAGTCTTTCCCATTCTACTGTTTTCCTCTATTTCCTTGCATTGATTGCTGAGGAAGGCTTTCTTATCTTTCCTTGCTATTCTTTGGATCTCTGCATTCAAATGGGTATCTTTCCTTTTCTCCTTTGCTTTTTGCTTCTCTTCTTTTCACAGGTATTTGTAAGGCCTCCTCAGACAGCCATTTTGCTTTTTTGCATTTCTTTTTCTTGGGGATGGTCTTGACTCCAGTCTCCTGTACAATGTCACAAAACTCCATCCATAGTTCACCAGGCACTCTATCAGATCTAATCCCTTAAATCTATTTCTCACTTCCACTGTATATTCATAAGAGATTTGATTTAGGTCATACCTGAATGGTCTAGTGGTTTTCCCCACTTTCTTCAAGTTTGCGACAAATAGGTGAATTAGGCTAGCTCAAATAACATTTTATTTTATCTAATGGAAATTAATACTTAATAAAATAGTGGTGTGTCTGCAAGTGGCAAATAGGCAGGAAGTTCTGGAAACTGTGGTGCTATCATCATCATTAATTATGAGAAGCAGTATATGGTGTCAGAAATATGCAACACATATGAGACGTGATGTTGGAAACCAGCACTGAGTCTATTTCATGCACTGAAACTTATATATAGGGTATCTATTCTCTTCTACTTTCTTCAAGATTTTCAAATTGTACCTTGCATTATTACATCATTTGTACAGGCTCTCTTTCTTTGGTTAAAAAAAAAAAAAAAACCACTATATCCTGGTGTTAAAAAGATTAAAAATAATAAAATATTCATGATATTCACAAATCTCCATCAACATTTGGTAACTGTTGAACTGAAACAAATAGATTGTGAGATATTTCTCAAAAATAAGATAAGTTTATGCACAATCTGCAAAGAATTGCAATTTGAGGTCTGCAGCCGTGGCAAACCACGTACAAGACCCTGCGCAGCAAGAGAAGCAGAATGCTTTCACAGAAGGAAAAGGAAGTTGGGAGGGCTGTAAAAAATAGTTCATGATGCTTTATCGCTTGAGTCCTTGCCAGGAAAGAAGAGGAGTCTTTCTTTTTCCTATTAGTCTCTGCTGTCATCACAGGGCATGAAAGCTTCCTTTTCTGGTTCCCAACTCTATATAATTGATGTTTCTGTTTATCATTTTTTTACATAAGTGTTATTATAGTCATATTTATGCATACACAGAAAGGAAGAGAGGGAAGGAGGGAGAGAGAGAAGGCAGAAGAAAGCCAGTAAAGAAGGAAGGAAGGAAAAAGAAAGAGTAGGAGGAAGAGGAAAAAGAAATGAAAAAATAAATGTGTGGAAAATTATATAATTGTATTCATGATAAAACAATTCCCTGGTGTCTCAGCAGTAAAGAATCTGCCTACAATGCAAGAGACACAGGAGACATGGTTTCGATCCCTGGATCCCTGGGAAGATACCCTGGAGAAGAAAATGGCAACCCATTCCAGTTTTCTTGCCTGGAGAATGACATGGACAGAGAAGCCTGGTTGTCTACAGTCCATGCAGTCACAAAGAGCTGGACATGACTGAGTGACTACCACTCTTCACTTTCATTCATGATAAATAGCTTAGAATTCAGTTAAACTTAAGTGAAACGAAAAGAGAAGGGCAATACTCTGTAATGGCCTATATGGGAAAAGAATCTAGGAAAGAGTAGATAATAAGAATATAACTGATTCACCTGAAACTAACAACAACAATAAATTTATAACATTGCAAATCAACTATGTGAGTGTTAGTCGCATAGTTGTGTTCGACTCTTGAGACTCCATGGACTACAGCCCACCAGACTCCTCTGTCCATGGAATGCTCCAGGCAAGAATACTGGAGTGGGTAGCCATTCCCTTTTCCAGGGAATCATCCTGACCCAGGGATCAAATCCAGGTCTCTCACACTGCAGACAGATTCTTTACCAAACCAACTATTCCAATAAAATCCTTTCTAAAAAGAGTGGGAGAGAGGAAGAGAGCATGAATGGAAAACTAAAGGAGTTATTGAATTTCAGAGAAGCAACACTTACTTTGGTAGAACCTTCCAGTTCTCATCCCATCTGACTATCCTCTCCTTTTATGCTCCAGGGGATTAACACTGCATGATATTCTTTTGTTGGTAGATGGGATCATGTGCCTATCTCTAGCCAGTGAGTTGCAGTGGAAGAATGATGTGACTTCCAAGCAAAGCATTCATTTGCCATATATGCCTCTCTAATAGTGTCTTCCCCTACTGTGTTCACATGGAGGCTACATAATCCAGATAGTGTACCTGAAGAACAATAAAATTGAATGGATACAGATGCCTGGACCTGTAGCCATTATTGCAACAAGAAGAAATGAAGACTTCTTGTATTCAGCTACTGAGATTTTGGAGATATATATTTCTGTAACTTATCCCAGCCAGTCCTGAATAATACTGCATGTAAGAAATATTTGGTTCCTAAAACATATCTCTAAATTTTAGAAAATGATATTAAAAATGACTACCTATCAAAGTGAAAGTGAAAGTGTTAGTGACCCAGTCATGTCCAACTCGTTGCAACCTCATGGTCTATAGCCCACCAGGCTCCTCTGTCCATGGAATTCTCCAGGCAAGAATACTGGAGTGGGTTGCCATTCCCTTCACCAGGGGATCTTCCTGACCCCGGGATCAAACCTGGGTCTCTTGCATTGCAGGCAAATTGTTTATCCTCTGATTCACCAGGGAAACCCCACCTATCATGGTATCTTCTTTATAAATATACTTTTCACAGTTGTTGTATTTTACATCTATAAGTAAATGGATTAAGAGCCCACCACAAGTGCTTTCAACATGCTTTCTATTTTTTTAGTATCTTGAGGCATGTCTTGTTTCTTTGGGTTTTGTCATTCATTAGAGTTTGTTGCTTGCTTGATTGCTTGTTGATTTGATAGTAGGAGCTCAGATGCTTCAGTCCTAAGCTTCTTGAACATCTATAATTGTCTCTTTGTTACCTTTATACTTGAATTGACAACAGGGCTCAAGATACAAATATTAGGTCACACTTTATTTCCCACAGAATTTCCTCAGAATTTATTTTCTGTCTGCTTGAATAAGTGTTAATTTAGAAAGTCTGAGGCCCAAACTCGACACAATTTGCTTTGTCTGCCTCAATGACTACCCACAGAAGCCTTCATTTTACTTTTAAACTTGATATTCTTAAGCTATAAGTTTTAATTTTTCTGAATCAAAATCTGGGAGTTGATGTGCCCTTTTGCTCTGCAAAAAACAATGTTCTTTATTTTAGAAGAAATTTTGAGTTTACATAGTTCATTACATCTTATATTGTATTTGGACTTTTCCAAGGATATCAATTACATATGTATTATATCTCTTTTGCCATCCATATCTAAGGTCTTTTCTATAATAAATGTTTTTTTATTGTACTCTAATTCATGCTACTTCTACCATGGCTTTCATCTCTCTAATGGATTTTGTTTTTCTCCCATTTTTTTCATCTCCCTTTTAATCCTTACATCTCTTTTCAGAGGTCCTTTGTAAAAGAGAACATCTTGTATACAATATCATGGACACTGCCCAGAATTTTGTGCCTGAACTCTTTCTGTGGTGATTTAAGTAATTTCTGTCTCATATGTTTTTCTACTTCTAAAAGGTTATCAGTTGCTTTTTCCTTAAGTATATTCTTTCTTTTTATCTGTCTAATGGTCATCTACCTATTCATCTATATGCCTGTCTATCTGTGTGTGTATAAGGCAGAGAAGGAATCTAAACATCCAAAATTCAGATATACAAAAATATAACTTTATTTTGTACAGGTGCCCTCCTACTGGCCTAAGTCTCTCAGTCACAAATATTAGTAAAGAGTATAAAAGAAATGAATTGACAGACTCTCTCCTTGAGCAACCTGGAAAAGAAAATGGAAACCCACTCCAGTATTCTTGCCTAGAAAATTCCATGGACAGAGGAGTCTGGTGGGCTACAGTCTACAGGGTGGTAGAGAGTCAAACACAACTGAGCACACACACAACACTATAATCTCCAAGACCAAACTCAGGATCCTCTGAGCTCCCTCCCCATCTAGGCCTCAGCTTTGGCCTACAAAGACTGTAGGCTCTCAGCACAAACAAATCTCCTCCCACACTAAGATACTTGAACAAGTTCTAGCATAATTTCTAGCAGCTCAAAACCATGCCTCTGGGATGACCCAGGTCCTCTTAAGCTCCTTCCTGGGAAGGCTTAAAGCTGCAAAGTCAATTTACTGATCATCCCAGCCAACATCTATACAGAGATGCTGTCTCCCAGCCTCTGTAGGAGTGTAAGAACCCAATTTCAATATGTGCCAGTTAGCAAACCCAGATGGCCTAATCACATTGACCAACCTCCTTACCCACGTTGTAACTTTCAAAGTTACAAGGGGGCTGGAGCCCCCATCATTTCTTCTCCCTCATTCTCCCTTTTATGTGCCCAGTAACCTCTTCAAAGACTGAACTGAGCTCAATTTAAACTTGAATCTCTTCCCTACTGTAGTAGTTACCAAGTAAAATCTATCTTATTTCTTTTAACAAATGCCTAGCTTTGTTTCTCGCTGACAGAACTCATCAAGCTATATCATATAAGCTATATTATATTATAATAAAGCAATATAATTTTATTATAGTATAGTAAAATAAAATCTGTCCAGATTACTTTGAAAATTCAGTACCATTCCAATGAAAGTCTGAAATGTTTGCATATGTAACTTAACAATCAGATTCTAATTAATACAAAAAATAAAGTTTAAGAATAGCCACTAAAATTTGAAATAATTAAAAGGAATTGCCTTACAAAATGTAAAGTTTGTCATAAAGCTGTTTTGAATAAGAAAATGTGGTACTGACACAAGGATGTAAGATGAAACTGATAGGACAGAAGGGAATTAAAAAACCAAACACACAGCTACAGATAAACTTGACATTTGATTATGAATGACATTACAAATCAATGAGAAAAGAATGAACTATTTAATATATTGATCTGGGACAATTTGTTATCTACATGGGAAAATTTTGAATTAGGTTTTAAATTTGCTCAATGCATAAAAATAAAATATTACCATTTATATAAAGATTTAAAATAGTAAAAGTGTATCTATTGTTTACCTAAAACAAATAGACTGCCAATTATTTCTCCAACAATGGTAAGTTTATTCAAGAATTGGAATTTGGGGTCCACAAACATGGTGAGTCATTTTCAAGTTTCCACATGGCAAAGGAAAAACACTTTTGAAGAGGAAAAAAGAAAGCTGGGATGGCTATAGTAGTCAAAGAGTCGCTAGTTTCTCAATGAATGAATCCTTATCGGGACTTTTCCCTCCCCTTGGGCTCTGTAGGGCATGAAAGCGCTCCCTCCTGGTCTCTCGAGTGTATCTAATTGAGGCTTCTGTTTCTTAATTTTTTACACTATACACTTTATTGTTTGTTATTCATATGTAAATGTATGTTTAAAGCATATATAAATGCATAGGAATGATGAGAAAATAAGGAAAACAGTTATTTTCAGGGAAGTCAGATAAATGTAGTCAGAGATGGAACACAGGGAGCATTAACTGTGCCTGTAATAATTTATTTATTTAAAGATCATTTGAGACAATTTGAAAAGATACCATGATTCTTTAAATGGCTGATTTACTCTCCATAACTCTCTGCATGTTGGTCTTATTCTATGTAAATTGGGGGGAAAAAAAAAGAATTAACATTCCCTGAGCTTTTACTCTGAGCCAATCATGATGTTAAAAGCCTTTACTCACAATTTCATATATTTCTGTTACCAAACCTCTATAAAATGGTCATCACTTAGGTCCATTTTATTTACAGTGAAATTCTATCTCAAGACAGTTAAATTTTTAAAAGGTTGAAATATCCAGAAACGTCTGGTTCCAAACACTGTAGAGGCGTTTTGCTAAATCATGAATTTTTTAAACGTGTCTCTGAAGCAAAGCATGAAGAATCCAAAGCTTTTATTCAAGTTTAATTTGTCTCTCTAAGTCCCTTGAGCATTAATATGGCATGAAAATACCTGGTGTTTCCAATTTTCCATGGTGCCTTAGTACAAGTTTTTAATACAATCATAAAGATTGTGTGCTAATATGAGAAAAGTTCTATAATACATTTGCCAAATGATATGGACGGTGTGCCACAAAAAAGCAGAAGTAATTTCTGAAACATCTTCTGAAGTTATTTGCCATTTTCTCCCTCAATGTAGTTAACAGGAAAATTGCCTGGATGTGACTTTGGTTGTGATGCTTGATGTTTCAGTTACTCTGCTTCTGGCTTGCCTGCCCCAAAATTTAAACCTAGAACAAGGGTTTCAGATTGACGGAAAGGAAGGGATTGGAATAACTTCTTCCCTTAGACTTTACTAGGTAAAATCACCCAGGACGGTTGAAAACAGAAAATAGAAAAATCTATTACATTTTTAATCGCTTTCTGTGACATTTTTAAAGAATTTCTCTAAAATACATGCTTTGCGGTGAAATGCGGCTGTGTCACAGGAAATACCAATATTTAACATTATTAGATGGCTTCAAAATACTCCCTAGGGTGTTCATGCTAATTGATTCTGCAGTAACAGTATATGAATTTTCCTATTGTGTCATAATCTATCACATGATATTATCAGGCTTTTAAATTTGTGAATTTAATTTATGAATTTTAAATTTGTGAGTCTGATTGATGTGAAATGCTATTATTATTGTTTTAATTTGTACCTCTAGATCCTTGAGGAGTTAGAAAAGATTTTTTTTTTTTGTCTTAATTTCTTTGTGAATTGCCCATTCACATCCCTCATCTACTTTTAAAACTTATTTATTTATGATTTTCATATTGCTTTGTAAGAGTTCTTTATATACCTTGGATACAGATCTTTTTTCACCATTATATATTGAAACTATTTTTTCTAAGCTAATAAAATACTTGATATTTTGTGTACCTAGAAACTCTGCCACATTATTGTATTAAAATTTTAGCTGGAAAATGTAGGCATTGGATGAATACTCATTCCAGGCATACCACTGACTTAATTGGAAAATAAAAATCTCAGTCCTCTAGGCTTCTTCCTGACAAATTTAACTAATCAAAGTTGGGCCCTTTGGAAATTTTATTTTTTATAAAGCTACAGTAATCAAGGTTATGTGATACTGGCAAATGAAGAGACACATATAGCAATGGAACCAAAGAGAGAGCCCAGAAATAGATCCATAAAAATACAGTCAACTGCCTTTTGACAAAGGAGCAAAGGCCGTTCAATGGAGAAAGGATAATCTTTGTAACAAATAGTGCTAGAACAATTAGACATCTATTAGTAAAATAATAATATTACCCATTTCAAAAAATTAACAAAAAATAGATCATAGACTTCAATATAAAACTTCCAAAAGAAAACACAGAAAATCTGTCTGCCTTTGGATTTGGCAACGAGCTTTTAGATACAACTAAAGTAGAATTCGTGAAAGAACAAAATTATATATTCAACTTTATTAAAAGTAAATACTTTAAAACTTCTGTTCTGTAAAAGACACCATCATGGGAAACAAAAGACAAGCCACATACTGAAAGAAAATATCTGCAAACCACGTAACTGATTAAGGATTTTTATCTAAAATGTACCCCAAAATCTTAAAACTCAACAATAAGAAAATAAACAACTCAATTAAGAAACAGGTGAAAAATCTGAGCAGGTATATTAATGGAGAAGAATGAGATATAACTAGATACTTATTGAGATGGCTAAAATCCAAAAACAGTGGAAATACCAAATGCTGGTGAGGATGAGGAACAACTGACATTTTCATTCATTGTTGGTTGGAATGCAAAACGGTACAGCCACTTTGGAAGCTTTTTGGACAGCTTCTTACAGAGCTAAACATAGTCTCAACATATGATCCAGCAATTAGACTCGGAGACATTTTTCCAATTGATTTGAAAACATATGTCAACACAAAGATCTGCACATGAATGTTTGTAGCAGCTTTATTCGAAGCAACTGGAAAGATATCCCTAACAGGTTAATGGATAAACAAATAGTGAATATCCATACAATAGAATGTTGTTTGCCACTTCAAAATAAATGAGCTATCAATATAAGAAGGAGTTTAACAGAAAGAGACTCACAGACTTAGAAAACAAATGTATGGTTGCCAGGGGTGAACAGATAGTTAGGGAACCTGGGATGGTCATGTACACACTGCTATATTTAAAATGGATAACCAACAAGGACCTATTATGTAGCACAGGAAACTCGGCTCAGTGTTATGTGGCAGCCTGAATGGAAGAGGGTTTGGGGGAGAATGGATTACATGTATATGTATAGTTGAGTCCCTTCACTATTCACCTGAAACTATCACAACATTGTTAATCGTCTATGTACTATGTGCTTGGGCTGTGTTTAGTCACTCAGTTGAGTCCAACTCTTAGTGACCCAGTGGACTGCAGCCTGCCTGGCACCTCTGTCCATGGGGATTCTCCAGGCAAGAATACTGGGGTGGGTTACCATGCCTTTCTCCAGGGGATCTTCCCAACCGAGAAATCGAACCAGGGTCTCCTGCATTGCAGGTGATTCTTGACTAGCTGAGCTACCAGGGCAGTCCTAATTGGCTATATCCCAATACAAAATAAAAAGTTCAAAAAAAAAAAAAAGAGGTACAAAAGAGTTTTAAATACATCTTACTAAGGGAAAGTAATCAATCTGAAAAGTCTACATATTGTATGATTCTAATTAAATGACATTCTGGAAAAACTGCAACCATGGAAACAGTAAAACATCAGTTGTATATAAATCATGTTTTTATTTTCTGTATTCTATGCTACTTTGACATCTTGAAGCCTGTGTTCTCAGGAAGGTATTGAGAGGGTATCAGGTAGGAAGGCCAGAGATCCCCAAGTGGCAGGAGGAAATAAACTGATGTTTTTTTCTTGTTGTTGTTGTTGTTTTTTCCGTCTCTGTTGATGAAATCGGTTCTGCCTAAGGCTAACCTTTTTTTCCTTTTCTCAAACTTTGGGCTGGGAATGGTTCAACAGACCAGTATTCATGTCAATTGTTTTTTGGTGGGGGCGGGGAGGGTGGGGAGGAGGGGGATGACACCTTGTGTCATCCTATCTCAAAAATGCATATTGTGGGGGAGGGGCCTGGTGAAACTCCCTCAGCCTTGACGCATTTCCTTTATCTGATTAGAAACTAACAGACATAAAATGCCTTGCTAAAAACTAACAAGCAGGCACTATTTCTGTCCCCTTCTGATGTCTAAGTCAAAGTATCTCTTTTATACTTTAATAAAACTTTGCTGCACAAAAGCTCCAAGTGATCAAGCATCACCTCTGGCCACAGATTGAATTCCTCTCCTCCAGAGGCCACAAATTCATGCATAGCACATAGCTCACAACAGCAAACTTTCAGTATTGTCTCTCCCCAAATTAGCTAACTCCTGGAGCTGGCAAACCACTTGTCTGAAAGCATGTCTTTGATATGTAAACCAAGCAATCCTGAGCTCTTACCAACAACCATCTCCTTTATCTAACTCTCACACACTGGGCTTCCCTGGTAGCTCAGATGGTAAAGAGTCTGCCTACAGTGCAGGAGCCCCAGGTTCCATCCCTGAGTCAGGAAGATCCCCTGGAGAAGGAAATGGCAACCCACTCCAGTATTCTTGCCTGGAAAATCCCATGGATGGAGGAACCTGGTGGGCTATAGTTCATGGGGTCACAAAGAGTCAGACACAATAGAGCAATACTGAACACTGAACACCCACTGGGCAGATAAAAATGGCCTTGATCGCTTTGTTCATGAGAAAGATATCATATAAAGTCCAACTGTGACATGTCCTACAAACACATACCCACAAAACAGGGCTTCCATGGTGGCTGTCAGTAAAGAAAGCAGGAGACTGCCTGCAATGCAGGACATCTGGTTTCAGTCTCTTGAGCCGGGAAGATTACCTGGAGTAGGAAAGGGCAATCCACCACCCCATCTCAAAACTGTTAAGATAATAAAAAACCAAGGAAGTCTGAGAAACTCCACAGCCAAGAGGAGCCAAAGGACACATGATCATTTAAATGTAATGTGGTGTCCTGGACAGGATCCTAAAATAGAAAAGGACACTAGGTAAAAAATTGAGGAAATCTGAATAAACTATGAATTTTAGTTAATACTAATGTATCAATATAAGTATCATAACTGTCATACTAATAAAAGGGAAGCTGAGTGCAGGACAAATGAGAATTCCCTTGAACTATTCTCTCAACTTTTCTATAAGTCTGAAACTCCTCTAAAAAATACTCTAGTTACGAAATGAAATGCAACCAGTTTTCACAGTAAGGGGAAATCTCAAACACTCAAAATACTATATTTCAATATCAGAGAAGAGGACTGTAATTTCTGACACCAGTTTTTAAAATATACTCCAACTGAATAGGAGAAATTATACAGAACACATTCTACTAAATATTTCCAGAACTCAAGGTGCTTACACATAGTGGAAAGTTTTAGAAACAAAACATTTATAATCTTGCATATTCGTAAGGAAAGAGAGAAAAACAAAGATTACCAAGAATAATTTATTGACACAGTTGATTTCTTGAATTATGAAAGAATATTTTTTCCCCTCAGAATTTCTCCAGGTCCATGTAATCCACAGGCACACAAAAGTTTAGGTTAAGTAAAAGAAGCCCTAGTTATCCAACTGTGTTGGATATGTTTCATAGAGTAGACATCAAGAAAAGTGGAGAGGGGGAGTGGATGTTTCTAAATGAAATCAATTTACTTACAAACATGTCTTCAAAATATCTGGAGATTGTCTTAAGGCAATAGAATCAGATCCAACAATTGACTTTATTAATCATAGCATGCGAAGCAAATCACAGGGCTGCTAGGAATGATATCTTTGGGTTATCAGCCAGATGCTATCATATATTAGTTATGTAACCTGCAAGGGTTAATTTTGAACCTGCTGCTTTGGGAGATATCTGCAAGAATTAAATGGTCTTTTTATTTTGTTGCCATTCCTCTCCCCATCTTCAATTCATAAAAGAACCTGGCATCCAGGCCCCAACAAAATGGTTATTTTAAGGCAGTAGCCTGCCATTGTCTCAGTCAGCTGGCTTCCCAAATAAAGCCAACTCAGGTTGTCTCAACACTGAGTTTCCCAGATTTATTAGCCTATCATGCAGCGAGCAGAGCGAGCTTGGACAAAAGCTATTTAGGGCAAAATAGCCACCTAAAAGAAAGAATTTAGGTGCTCACTTGTCACTACATATACAAAAACTGGAACAATACAAATATGAGCATGGCCTTTGCATAAAGATGATATGAAAATTCTTGAAGCATTTCATATTTTGGTGTCAAGGTAACAGTAACTTCATAAAAAAGAATTGAATGTTCCTTCATCTTCTATTTTCTGGAAAAGATTATGCAGTATTGGTGTTAATTCCTCTTTAAACATTTGGTAGAATTATCAGTGAAATTATCTGGTCCTGGAGATGCCTTTTGGGGGGATTTTTTTCATTACAAATTCAATTTTCTTAATATTTATAGGGCTATTTAATTTTTTATATTGGGTAGGTTATGATAGTTGTGTTTTTGAGAAATTAGACTACTGTATTTAAGATATCAAATTTGTGTGTGCAAAGTTATTCATAAAAATCCTTTATCATCCTTTTGATAGATGTAGGAACTATAGTCGTATCTCCTGTCATTCCTGATATCAGTAACTTGTGTCTTCTGTCGGTCCTGTCAGTCTTGCTAGTGATTTATTTTATCGACCTTTCTGAACATTTATCGGGGTACAGTTGCTTCACAACATTGGGCTAGTTTCTGCTGTACACTGAAGTGAATCAGCCATATGTATACACATACCCCTCCCTTCTGGAACTTTCTTCTGTACAGGTCAGCACAGAGCACTGAGTAGAGTTCTACGCAGTAGGCTCTCACTAGTCATCTATTCCATACACAGCAATGTATGTATGTCAATCCCAGTCTCCCAATTCACGCCCCCTTTCCCCCATTGGTGTCCGCACATTTTTTCTCTATGTCTGTGTCCCTATTTCTGTTTTGCAAATAAGTTCATCTGCACCACTTTTTTAGATTCCATGTGTATGCATTAATATACAAAAAAAAAAAAAACCATTATCTGCTGACACTGAAGAACGAGAGGGGCTCCTTGTTAGTGTCGCAGGGGTGACAGTTCTGGCTCCCCAGTTCTGGCAGGACAGATATCTCCTTGGGAGGGTTAGGAGAGCCCCTTACTGCTTCCCACGTGGCCTCCACTGAGACAGGGGTGGAAGAATGGCTTTATCTCTGGGCAGTGATAAAAGTTATAAATCTCCACTAGGTTCCTCTAGCACCATCTAAGAAGGGAGGGGGAGAGGCATCTTGTTTAAAAGAAATCTTAGGGACTTCCCTCGTGGTCCAGTGGCTAAGACTTCATGCTCCCAGTGCAGGGGGCCTGGGTTTGACCCCTTGTTACGGAACTAGATCCCATGTGCTACAACTAAGTGTTTACATGCTGCACCTGAAAGATCTTGCATGCCTCAACAAACCTCATGCCACAACTAAGACCTGTCATGGCCAAATAAATACTAAATAAATAAATATTTTTTTTAAAAAGAAACTTTAAAATGTCAGTAATACTTTAGTCTTACTTGAAGTTGGATGAGCCATTTCCAATAAGGGCCCTGACTCACTCTCCAACTGAGCAATCCTGGGCTTTTCCTCTGTGAGCAAGGCTAATAGTCCTTAGCCTGCCAAACTCCCAGGGGTGTTGTAAAATCAATAGATTTTATATTTTTATTATATATTTATATGACAACAGATTCTATTATTATATGAACATAAAGCAATATGCTTATATTGTACAATATAACCCTTGCAGTTATTCTGTGAACTATTTCTGGTATCATTTTCTTCCATTTCCCTTATTCTCAGGAATAACACTTGAAAAACAGAACAAATAATCTTGTCAGTGACACAGGTAAAGATGTATCTCTAGTAGTAAAGGGCCCTTAATATTTATTTTACATCTTTGTAAGCAATATTCCAGAGTGAACTTCAAGTGTGAAACCTTCTCCTGAACCACAAATCCTGATGCCAAAGCCTTTTCCAGAATAGGTAAATGAGATGTGGGAATACATTCTTCCACTGTTTGCTTCTCCTGGGCCTTGAATGCATATGCTGAATGGTGAAACCATATAGAAACTCCCTTTCAGCTTTATGTCAGGGTTTAAACCGAGATTTTAATAGTATAGGATCATCTGATCAGGCAACTGTGAATGAGTAAACTGAATAAGCAAAGGGCCTAGAATAGTGTTTTAGTAAGTACTCAGTGAAAGTGAAAGAGTTAGTCGCTCAATCGTGTCCAATTCTTTGCAATCCTGTGGACTGTAGCCTGCCAGGCTCCTCTGTCCATGGGATTTCCCAGGCAAGAACACTGGAGTGGGCTGCCATTTATTCCTCCAGAGGATCTTCCCCACCCAGGAATTGAACCTAGGTCACACTGCAGGCAGATTCTTTAGCATCTGAGCCACCAGGGAAGCCCGTATTTAAGTGCTCAGGGGGTATAAATTCTTATCATCCTCTCCAACAGCAGATATACGATTACTTAGATGGCTCGGGCTAGGATTGCCTCATTTCCTAGGATCAAGTAGTAAATCTTATCTTTTTATTTTTGTATTTTTCGACCACACTATGCGACATGTGGGATCTTAATTTCCCAACCAGGGATTGAGCACACATCCTCAGCATTAGAAGCATGGAGTTTCAACCACTGGACCACCAGGGTGCTAGTTTCTTCAGTCGTGTCTGACTCTTTATGACCCCATGGACTGTAGTCCACCAGGCTCCTCTGTCCATGGAATTCTTCAGGTAAGAATACTGGAATGGGTTGCCATTCCCTTTTGCAGGGGATCTTCCCCACCCAGGGATCAAACCCCAGTGTCACTGCTTTGGAGGCAGATTCTTTATCATCTGAGCCAGCAGGGAAGCCAGAGAAGTCCTCAATATTATATTTTCCTTGTCTTTACTCAAGACTCTCAGGAACAGCAGAGAACCCCAAGAGGTTTTTCAAGTGGGACCAAGGGGAAGACTCACTTAATTTATTGGTTCTTATGATCATGTCTCTCTTCTATCAGCTATATTTCTCTTGGCCAAAGAATCCCTTCCTATATCCTATATCTATGAAAGTTACTAGAGATTTGATTGCCAGTTTTTCCCCATTCGTCTAAAGAGTATATCCTGTTGTTTCAAATATGATTGTGCCAAAGAAATGGTAAAGCACTTCCAAATATAACCTATGACCGGAAGTGATCAATTTTGGCAGATCTCTTCTCCTCCATGGAGAAGTGGTACCCCATGGAGTGGCTGCCTGGTTCATTCTCATGCTCTGAAAAGGGTCCCCAGTATAAGAGGAAGCCCAGGTAACTGTCTCTTCCACATGATCATTCCCCTTGAACAAGCAGGTGACTAGTGACTTTCTTACAGAAGCCTCAGCTAGACAGAGCACAGACACCATGTCAAGTAAGGTGAGTCACACTCATGTGCCAGGACAGAAGGTTTATGAGCTCCTGATGCTGAAGTTCCCAGAGCCATTCTGATGTCTCCTTCATGACTCAGTATCCAGCTCTTTGTGATCACACTCGACACTCCAGGATGCTTCCCATAACATCCTCTATTTGCCTTAAGCCAAACAGAGTTGATTTTTATCGATTACAACCAAAAACTAACAAAAGGAAACACATCTAATCTTTTTGCCTGTGAGACAAGAAAAATAGTAGGGAGTTCACTGGAGTATTGAATGAGGATGAAGACAAATTTCATTCCCTTTACAGTTTTGCTAAGGGCTAGCAATACTTCAGCCTCTGGTGTAATCACTGAGATCTGTGATGGGAAAAAAAAAATTGGGGGATTTTTAATCCCATGTTTCCCCAGTTGGCTGTGAAGCTCTCTCCTTTGATTCACCTCCTTTGTAGTTTACCATTAATTACATCTTTTTGTTTTCCAATAAAGAAAATGGGCAATAAATAATTTTTCCTCACAGTGAGTACATTTATTTGTTAATTTGGAAGTAATTATCAAAGAACTGGCTTTATATTATAATTTGAGTTTATAAATTAACTTCAAACATATATTACTTTTGATCTACATGAACTACTTATGAGATAAATATTGATAAACTGGGAATAGTAATAAATATTTGCTCATTAAATTGATCACTTCATAATTAACTAGTATAAGTAAATTCTAACTTTTTAAATGTTTACTAGCAATCTGGAGGCTTCTAGTAATTAGAAAGGTAGGAATGGCAAAGAACATAATTTCTAAAGTTAAGTTCAAAACTAAAAAAATTAATTCTAGTTATGTGATAATCAAAAAACAGGAGAGACATTAAAAAGTATTTATAAATGGCAAATTTGTCATAGGCATCTAGCTCCTCTTCAAACTCCTCAGCTCCTTCCCACTGAAATCATCCCAGGAATAAGAAAATAGAGGAAAGGCTGAAGCAGAAATAGTTACACCTATATTACTAAGTGAAAGACACTAACCTGAAAAGTAAATATACAGTGTTATTGCAACTATGTGACCTTCTGGAAAACACAAAACTATGGAGAGAGTTAAAAGATCAACAGTTGACAGAGGTTAAGGAGGTGGGAGGGAGGAGGGAGCACAGAATATTTTCAGGGCAGTGAAACTACTCTGCTTATGAGGGTGGATACATATCACAAATTTGTCCAAACCCATAGAATGTACAACGGTTTCCCTGGTGGCTCAGTGGTAAGAATCCACCTGCCAATATAGGAGATGCAAGGTCGATCTCTGGGTCAGGAAGATCCCCTGAAGAAGGAAATGGCAACTGTCTCCAGTATTCTTGCCTGGAAAATCCCATGGACAGAGGAGCCTGGTGGGTCCACGGGGTAGCAAAAGAGTCTAATGTGACTTAGCAACTAAACAACAATAAAATGTACAATACCAGGAGTGATCCCTAATACAAACTATAGGTTTTGGTGGATAATGTTGCATCAATGTAGATTCATCCATTATAACAAACATACCACTCTGATTGATAATGGGGAAAGCTATGCATGAGTGGGAGCTGGGGGTATATGGGAAATCTCTGTACCCTCCTCTCAGTTTTGCTGTAAACCTAAAACTGCTCTAAAAATAAAGGCTATTTTTTAAAAAAAGGCAACAAAAGTAAATAGGTGCACCTGAAAGCCAAAAACTCTAACGACATTTTATTTCCTGCGGCATGAGTATCAGAGGCTACAGTTTAAAATTTTAAAAGAAAAGAAAAAAAAAGGTAAAAAGTAAACTTGTCCTTGTTTCCAAGAAAGTAGCTCAGCCTCATGGGAAGAAAGATGAGATGATCCTGATGGAATGCCATCCAAAAACAACCTCAATTTGCAGAGTCAGGCAGGAATTGGGGAAGTTCTTCCGGAATCCCCCCAACCTCTATGGGTGCCCCCATGGTTCACACACACACATCTCCAGTAGAAACTTTCAAAGCCAGGAGAAAACTTTCAAAGAGCATGGCTATTAGCATCACCTGGGTTAAGTCAAGGTTACTACATTTGTATTTTTTTTTTTAAGTCCACCTTAAAAAAAAAAAAAAAGAATGCACTGAATAACAGATGGGTACAGGCACAGTTAAACAAGGCACAGTGCTGGACCCTAAAGCTCAAAATATCATTTGTACTGACTTGAAGAATTAAAAGATTTTCAAGGACTTGGAACAAAGAAGGGGATTCCCAACTAGGGGATCCAAGGTATGGTTTTTCCACTTTCTAACATGGTGTCTTCCAAATACAAAGGAGTGGGAGACATCTAGAGCCCATCAGAGACAGAAAACCCCTTCCCATGTTACTCATCAACCAATTTCTAATAGTCCTCCATAGATTCATCCAACTGTGTATTGAAAATGCCAGCCTGGGGACACAGCCAAGTCCAGGGTTCACTTAATATACTCTTATTCTGCCTTTCAGAGAAACAGGCAAAGTAAGCTTCCTAAGAAGATGGTGCTCTTGACCAGTTGGGGGACCCAGAATACCATAACAGAATCCATCACTGCCTACCTTTACCTAAGATTAGGATTTTCACAGAAAGAGGGATTGCCACAGGGCTACTTCCATCAGCAGACCCATCCATTGTTCACAGGCTTTAGTTTTAAATTCCATTTCCTTTCAGTTTTCAGCCAGAAGCCAGCTCTATACCCCATAGTGTTCCATAAAGGGGCCATTGTGGGAGGATTAATATAGCTTTAACAAAGGACTGTCCTGGAAGGCTGTCTTAATCCTAACCCATTTTACTGCTTCCTTCTATGGCCTGATATATGGGGTCTGTAAACCTACTAAGAATAACTATCAGTGAAAAAAGCTATACTTCTGTTCTATGTACCACCTGCATCTTTTTGTTTGTGTCATATACAATCACTCCCCAAAATAATCCTGTAAATGAACTAAAGAGTTCTATATCAGATTCAGTGTTATCCTCTCTATAGCCAAGTGGGATTTCAAACACCTTGATGGTGATCAATCTTCTTTCACTTCAAATTAGATGTGGAAAGAACTGAAGTTTCCCCACCTCATTGTCATGTTGAGAAGCTAGTATTGTCCGCAGGGCATCTAGTTTAAAAGATGTTAATTGTGTAGCAGAAGAATACAACCCAAAGAGGCACAGAAAAGGGTGCATTTTGTGGTTTTGTTTTTTTGTTTTTCTTTTTGAAAAGGGAGCATTTGAAAAGCTACAGGGTGATTACACTGGTGATCGTGCATGCTCCGTCGCTCAGTGGTGTCCAACTCTTTGTGATCCTGTGGACTGTCACCCACCAGGCTCCTCTGTCCACGGAATTTTCCGAGCAAAAATACTGGAGTGGGTTGTCACTTCCTACTCCAAGGGATCTTCCTCACTCAGGGATCCAACCTGCATCTCCTGCCTCTCCTGCACTGGCAGATTCTTTACCACTGCACCACCACCACCGGGGAAGCCCCGATACTGGTGAACGGTGTCCAGGTAAACAGCAATTTTCTCTGTCCAAAGTGACAGACATGGTCTGTGTCTACTACTCAATCTCTGTTCATTACTCAGGGTAGGGAGATGGGGTACAAACACCGGTTAAAGTGAATCCATTGGTAAGTGTGGGTTCTGAGTGGAAAGACAATTTTTGCTATTAATTACTGGATATTTCCTGTTAATAATTCCCTGAAAATTTCCATTTGGGAAGAAAAGAAAAGAAAAAAAAAAAGCATAAAATTTGGATTTAGGCAGATATAGGTTTGAACCCTGACACTGTTGTAGCCACACGTTCCGGGAAACAAACTCACTCAGAAGGACAATGCAGATAGTGGAGTGCAGTTTATTACACAGGTGGGCCCAAGGGAGAGTCTCCTCTTAGCCAAGGACCCCAATCAGGTTTTGTGAAAACCTTATATACCCTAAGTGTACGTGCCCAAACCCACCTCCCCAAATTCCCTGAAACTAGTCTGAACAAAGGTTAAAAAAAAAAAAAAAGATACAATCAAAGTTAACCTGTCATTCATACGCCTTAAGCCTAGGTAGTTCACAGTGGACACTTATCAATAGGCCTGTGGTCATACCCCCAATAAGCATAATAGAATGTATAATTCTATTCAGATACACAGATAATTAGGGTATTCTTTTAGGTGAAGGAGAGCCTAGGTACGAGCCCTGGGGCTGTTCCTTCCGGGAGCCTGGTTTTCCAGTTGGTATGACATTTCCGTAGATACTGGGCATATAGCTCAAAGTCCATAGTCTGGCCCAAGACGGAGTCCTGCTTTCCAGATACAGCCTGTTCTGTTTCCTCCCTCAACACTGTAGTATATAGTTGAGTAACTTTGGGAATTTATATAGATTTTCTCATTGTGATAATAAATTTAACCGCAGGAGTTCAAGTCCAGACAATGTGACATAGACTCATTCCTTCCAGTGCCTCCCTGCTAAGCAAAACAATAAGCCTCAGAATAGCTCAAACAACAATAGCTGTGACAGGTAGTTTAGAGGAAAGCAAGCTCTTTGGGACGCCAAGATTCAAAGAACAGCACAACAGCGGGGCATCTTGCAACCTACACACATTAGAAGAAGGCAATCCAAGTGCTGTATTTCATGACCTCCAAACTAGCATGAGAACTCAGTCCAGACAGGCTCCTTCCTCCCCGAGACTGAGTCCGTCAGACAACAGGTGAACCCAACACCATCAGCAAAAGGGATCAGCTTGGACCAGAACCAAAAATAAGCAACTGTGGTGACATGTTTTGTCATCAAGCCTGAGGACTCCACTTTTCTTCAAAGAGATACCACGGTGGGCAGGCAGAATCAGACTAAAGAATCCCAACTATAACAAGTGGTTGGTCTGGGAAGCCTCTTGGCCCACACATTCTAAAGTTGCTCCTCACCTATCTAGAGACACCTGAGTAGGGTGGTGAAAAGACCTAAGTGGGGACAGGTAGAAGGTTTCACTCTAAACCCATTCACCAACAAAAGACAACCAGCAGCCAGACCTGGAAAAACTCTTTTCACCCCTCAGACAATACAAGCAGGACCAGTATTGGTCCAAGAGACCCATGGGCAAGAGATAAACCAAGAAAACCAAAATAGGACTCAAAAGATTCTGAAAATTAAACTGTCATCGGTACTGCGAGGGGAAGCACAGTGACTGAAACCACCCACCCTCACCAGGCACCATAGTCACCATTTGCATGAGTTGTTTTATGACAGGAGGTCCTGGTACGGGACACGGAACTAATAAAGCACCACCAAATGGAAGAGTTCAGGAAAGGTCAAACGGTGACACCATTTGTCCGACTACCTCCCAGAATCCTTCTCAATGACATCCATCTTGGATGAGCAATGCGTGCGCCACCAGGAAGGACTCTGAGTCAGAATGATTGAGCAAAGACAACCCAGAAATAAATCCCATCACCATAAAACCCGAGACTGCGAGCCACGTGGCAGAGTAGTTCTCCTGGGTTTCCTTACCCTATTGCTCTCCCCCCCCGGGCACCCTTCCCAATAAAATCTCTTGCTTTGTCAGCACATGTATCTCCTCAGACAATTCATTTCCGAGTGTTAGACAAGAGCCCACTTTTGGGGCCTGGAAGTGGTCCCCCTTCCTGCAAAAGTACACATGCCAGGACCTGCAGGTTAAAGCTAAACAGGACAACTGCATGAAAAAGTAAAAGATTTAAATAAGACCAAGAGTCTCCTAAAATAGTAGACAAAGTATTCAAGGCACAATCAAAATTTCACTCGTCCTACAAAGAATCAGGAAAATCACAACTTGAATGAGAAATCAATAAACTGTTGCCAATACCAATATGAATCTGTGGATGAATTACTGGACAAGAATTTTAAACCAGCCATCACAACAATGCTTTGATCATCAATTATAAATTCTCTTGGAACAAATGAAAAACATCTCAGCAAAGAACTAAAAAAAAATTTAAAGCAAATAGAAATTACAGAATTGAAAAGTACAGTAACAGACTTAAACTCAAACCCTGGACTCTGTGGGGGCTTTTTTGTTTTGTTTTAAAGAAGATGTTGCACATCAAATGTACAGTATGGTCCCTTCTACAGAATAAAAACCCAGTGAATCTTAGAATAGCTCCTTTTAAGTAAATCCTATGATTTTGGACACCAAGAAATATTATATTCTTATAAGTCAGTTCAGTCGCTCAATCGTGTCCGACTATTTGAGACCCCATGAATCGCAGCACGCCAGGCTTCCGTGTCCATCACCAACTCACGGAGTTTACTCAAACTCATGCCCATCGAGTCGGTGATGCCATCCAGCCATCTCATCCTCTGTCGTCCCCTTCTCCTCCTGCCCCCAATCCCTCCCAGCATCAGGGTCTTTTCCAACGAGTCAACTCTTCTCATGAGGTGGCCAAAGTACTGGAGTTTCAGCTTCAGCATCAGTCCTTCCAATGAACACCCAGGACTGATCTCCCTTAGGATGGACTTGTTGGATCTCCTTGCAGTCCAAGGGACTCTCAAGAGTCTTCTCCAACACCACAGTTCAAAAGCATCAATTTTTTGGCACTCCGCTTTCTTCACAGTCCAACTCTCACATCCATACATGACCACTGGAAAAACCACAGCCTTGACTAGATGGACATTTGTTGGCAAAGTAATGTCTCTGCTTTTTCATATGCTATCTAGGTTGGTCATCACTTTCCTTCCAAGGAGTAAGCATCTTTTAATTTCATGGCTACAGTCAACATCTGCACTGATTTTGGAGCCCCCCAAAATAAAGTCTGACACTGTTTCCACTGTCTCCCCATCTATTTCCCATGAGGTGATGGGACCAGATACCATGATCTTAGTTTTCTGAAAGTTAAGCTTTAAGCCAACTTTTTCAGTCTCCTCTTTCACTTTCATCAAGAGGCTTTTTAGTTCCTCTTCACTTTCTGCCAGAAGGGTGGTGTCATCTGCATATCTGAGGTTATTGATATTGCTCCCGGCAATCTTGATTCCAGTTTGTGCTTCTTCCACCCAGCGTTTCTCATGATGTACTCTGTATATAAGTTAAATAAGCAGGGTGACAATATACAGCCTTGACGTACTCCTTTCCTATTTGGAACCAGTCTGTTGTTCCATGTCCAGTTCTAACTGTTGCTTCCTGACCTGCATACAGGTTTCTCAAGAGGCAGGTCAGGTAGTCTGGTATTCCCATCTCTTGAAGAATTTTCCACAGTTTATTGTGATCCACATAGTCGAAGGCTTTGGCATAGTCAATAAAGCAGAAATAGATGTTTTTCTGGGACTCTCTTGCTTTTTCGATGATCCAGCAGATATAGGCAATTTGATCTCTGGTTCCTCTGGCTTTTCTAAAACCAGTTTGAACATCTGGAAGTTCACGGTTCACGTATTGCTGAAGCCTGGCTTGGAGAATTTTGAGCATTACTTTACTAGCGTGTGAGATGAATGCAATTGTGCGGTAGTTTGAGCATTCTTTCGGATTGCCTTTCTTAGGGATCGGAATGAAAACTGACCTTTTCCAGTCCTGTGGCCACTGCTGAGCTTTCCAAATTTGCTGGCATCTTGAGTGCAGCACTTTCACAGCATCTTCTTTCAGGATTTGAAATAGCTCAACTGGAATTCCATCACCTCCACTAGCTTTGTTTGTAGTGATGCTTTCTAAGGCCCACTTGACTTCACAGTCCAGGATGTCTGGCTCTAGGTGAGTGATCAAACCATTGTGATTATCTAGGTCATGAAGGTCTTTTTTGTACAGTTCTTCTGTGTATTCTTGCCACCTCTTATTATCTTCTGCTTCTGTTAGGTCCATACCATTTCTGTCTTTTATCGAACTCATCTTTGCATGAAATGTTCCCTTGGTATCTCTAATTTTCTTGAAGAGATCTCTAGTCTTTCCCATTCTGTTGTTTTCCTCTATTTCTTTGCACTGATCACTGAGGAAGGCTTTCTTATCTCTCCTGGCTATTCTTTGGAACTCTGCATTCAAATAGGAATATCTTTCCTTTTCTCCTTTGCTTTTCACTTCTCTTCTTTTCACAGCTATTTTTAAGGCCTCCTCAGACAACCATTTTGCCTTTTTGCATTTCTTTTCCATGTGGATGGTCTTGATCCCTGTCTCCTGTACAATGTCACAAACCTCCATCCATAGTTCATCAGGTTCTCTGTCTATCAGATCTAGTCCCTTAAACCTATTTCTCACTTCCACTGTATAGTCATAAGGGATTTGATTTAGGTCATATCTGAATGGTCTACTGGTTTTCCCTACTTTCTTCAGTTTAAGTCTGAATTTGGCAATAAGGAGTACATGATCTGAGCCACAGTCAGCTCCTGGTCTTGTTTTTGCTGACTGTATAGAGCTTCTCCATCTTTGGCTACAAAGAATATAATCAACCTGATTTTGGGGTTGACCATCTGGTGATGTCCATGTGTAGAGTCTTCTCTTGTGTTGTTGGAAGAGGGTTTTTGCTATGACCAGTGCATTCTCTTGGCAAAACTCCATTAGCCTTTGCCCTGCTTCATTGCGTACCCCAAGGCCAAATTTGCCTGTTACTCCAGGTGTTTCTTGACTTCCTACTTTTGCATTCCAGTCCCCTATAATGAAAAGGACATCTTTTTTGGGTGTTAGTTCTAAAAGGTCTTGTAGGTCTTCATAGAACCGTTCAACTTCAGCTTTTTCAGCGTTACTGGTTGGGGCATAGACTTGGATTACCGTGATATTGAATGGTTTGCCTTGGAAACGAACAGAGATCATTCTGTCATTTTCGAGATTGCATCCAAGTACTGCATTTCAGACTCTTTTGTTGACTGATGGCTACTCTATTTCTTCTAAGGGATCCCTACCCACAGTAGTAGATATAATGGTCATCTGAGTTAAATATTCTTATAGCTAGTCACAAATTAAAATCAAGGAATCATTTCAACATTAACCCAAGCAAAATATTTTTCCTAAACTCTGCTGCTTCTTACTTTCTGTGGGTAACAAAATTAATCAATCAGGAAATAACTATTAAGCAAATTTATAGGATTTTATTCATTCTTAAATTCAAGCTATGGTTTTTCCTGTAATCATGTATTGATTTAAGAGTTGGACCATAAAGAAGGCTGAGCACCAAAGAATTGATGCTTTCCAATTGTGGTGCTGGAGAAGACTCTTAAGAGTCCCATGGAAGGCATGAAAATCGAACCTTCAATCCTAAAGAAAATCAACCCTGAATACTCATTGGAAGGACTGTTGCTGAAGAGGAAGCTCCAATACTTTGGCCACATGATGCGAAGGGCAGAGTCATTGGAAAAGACCCCGATGCTGGGAAAGATTGAGTGTAGAAGGAGGCAACAGAGGATGAGATGGTTGCATGGCATCATCAACTCAAGGGACATGAATCTGAGCAAATTTCAGGAGATAGTGAAGGACAGGGAATCCTGGCATGCTGCAGTTCATGGGGTTGCAAAGACTCAGACATGACTAAGTGACTGAACAACAATAACAACTATTTCATCCCATTACAATAGGATCAGGGTCTCTAGTCTTATACGCCCATGCTGGTTACCTCTGCGAATCTCATTATCCAAGCTTTCCTGGTTCATTCAGAGCCAGGTGTCCCCCTACCCAACTCCCCCTCAGCCTCCCTTCCTGCCAATTCCAAACAAGAGCCATTTATTGAGGCCTGAAAGCCACTGGCTCTCAGTATCCTACCTGGGAGCCACATTCTGCCAATCCAAGAGGCTGATACTCTCCAGTGTGGCGTGTGAATGGGAAAGGGGTCTCAAACCTAGACATTACATGGATCCCTGTCATCTCCTAAGTATTAGAAAAAATAGTCCTATCCCCATGAAGCCAAGCTAGCACTTCTTCCTTAATTGCCAGCATTCTCTGTGAGCCTGAAATTCCAAATCCAAATTCTGAGTAGATTATCTGAACATTTTTGAATTAACACTACGAAAATCCTAAAGGGGACGAGGGATCAGGCTCTGTCATCAGACAGCAGACACTGGTGAAACAGCTAATTGAAACAGATATCTGTGATCATCTGAATTAAAGTGCCTCGTGAAGGCAAAACTGGGGGAAACTGAATAGCCATAGTCATAGACCAGTATGAGAGATTAAAAAAATCAAATAGTTTGGGATGGTATGGTTATTGTTAGGCTCATTAGATATGTTTATAAAGGAGAAAAGGCTGAAAATAATTCTCAACTCAAGGAACACACTGAAAATTTGGATCTTGTGAGTATACTCTGAAGGTAATATTAACAGGATGGAAATAGCTGAAATTCAACTAAGACTTTCAGAAAGGGACTTGACAATTACAGTATCAATTAAATCTATATCTCTGTCAAGCCTTTTGCTTAGACATAAGCATTTCAGTTGGGAAAGCATGGAATCCTAAAATCAGAATGAGGAGGTGGTATAGTATCAATCAACCCAGAATCAAAGTCCTAACATTGACTGAGCTTCTTCTGACATCCCTTCTGATGAGTTATCCATGACATTCCTAGAGGATCTGTAAATATGTTCTTTCATGGAGCTGTTCTCATGGCTTCTTTTGCATGTCCTGCATCTTCTCATTCCATCCTATCTAATATTCTTCAGTGCCTGCAAACCTAGGCATAGAGTGAGATATTGGCATTCCCCAAGGGCCAATAGCCATGTCCGACCTAAGAGAGAAAACCTGTCCTCCAAAAAAAACTGAATGGCTTTGTTTATCTTTACCTGCAATATTCTTGAAATATGTGTAAGAATGGATTCTGAAAATGCCAGGTCAAGGAAAAATGACACAACTTTAAATTCTCCTTAATAGATCTGCTATGCACTTTGAAGCATTTCTGAACTCAGTGTGTTAACACAAGCAGCAGGGAGTAGTTCTAATTGGTTGCTTGGCTGATTAACTGAAATATGGGTTCAACAAAGGCCTGCACTAAATGAAGTTAAGATGCCAGCAATTTCTTAATGTGCTATTAAAGGAGGACTACAGGGACTTGGGGAGATATAAATATTGGAGTGGATTTAACATGTGCAAATCCCCTGTTCAAACTAAGCTCTTCCCTCAAGGTCAGGGATGTTGGTGGAACTACGATGTCTGAAATAGTTTCTTTCATTTCAGTGGGAATAACACAATCATGAATGGCTGAGGCCAGGCAGTGTTATCAGGGTGAAAGGAGTACAGAGGTCAAAAATGCATCATTAGGGATCAGAATGATCTGTGAAATGACATTTGTGGAGAGTGACTTATCCTACAAATTTCCTCATATAACTAGGGCACAAACAAAACAAACACATTAAAAGTCTTATTAACATAGGGTAACCAAGAGAGAGTCATAACCCTTCATCTGATATCCTAATCTGAGCCAGTTTAAAAAAAAAAAAAAAAAAAAAAAAACAGGGTTTATTAAATACAGGAGAGGATGGGTAATCTTGAAAAAATGGTCTCCAACAACATCAGCAGCAAGAACTCTGAATCTTACTCTAAGACTCTCAAAAGGGAGCGGACTGTGGCCATTTTCCAGGATAACTGTGCAATGAGGAAAAGGAAATATTCACACTCTTTAGAATTTATTAAACAGTAGTACCTGTGGTATGAAGAATTGATGCTTTTGAACTGTGGTGTTGGAGAAGACTCTTAAGAGTCCCTTGGACAATAAGATCAAACCAGTCAATCCTAAAGGAAATCAACCCTGAATACTCAATGAGTGTTGAGTATTCATTCAACATTCATTCAATGCTGAAGCTCCAATACTTTGGCCACCGGATGCGAAGAGCCGACTCATTGATGCTGGGAAAGATTGAAGGCAGGAGGAAAGGGGGACGACAGGACGAGATGATTGGATGGTATTATCGACTCAATGCACATGAGCTCAAGCAAGCTCCACGAGTTGGTGAAGGACAGTGAAGCCTGGTGTGCTATAGTCTATGGGGTCACAAAGAGTCAGACATGACTGAGCAGCTAAACAACACCAGGACCTGGGGTGGGGCTTCCCAGATGGCACAAATGGTAAAGAATCCATCTGCCAATGCAGGAGACTCAAGAGACACTGTTCCCATCCATGGGTCGGGAAGATCCCCTGGAGTAGGAAATGGCAACCCACTCTGGTATATTCTTGGAAAATTTCATGGACAGAGGAGCCTGGCAGGCTACAGTCCATGAGGTCCCAAAGAATCAGACATGAATGAGCATGCGTGCATACACACACACACACACACACACACACACACACGCACACACGCACACACACACCTGGGGCAACACTCATTCTTTGGCCCATTTATAATACTACTTTCCACCATTCAGAATATGGCCCTGGATCTATCATTCTCTATTATACCATTTTTAAATTATCTATTTTAAAAAAATAAATTAAAAAAATTTAAAAAATTATCTATTTTATAGAACCAGTAAGATCCTATACATATGCCAGGTACAAAGTAGTATTTACTGGAAATGGCTGTTTTCAACATCTAGTAATACCCACACATTGGTTTCTAATGTAAAGTAAGGGCCAAACATATTAAATCCAAAGCCATATACCAGGGGAAGCTGCAGAAAGGGGTTCCATCACTGAAAACTTGAGACATGCAGGAGGGAATGATACAGGTTGTTCCACAAAAGAAATGGATCATAAAGAGTAACAATACAAACCATTATCAGATAGTGACTATAATTATAGCTACTTGTTTTAATTAGATGTGGACTATTTTCCAGAACTTACCACTATAATTCCTGGATCCTGATATTCAGTTACTAATATTTTTCACTATCACAATTGCAAGGGAACACCATGTAATAAGTGATCTTGATTTTCTCTATAAGGCAACAACTGGCAAGAAACTGATAACATGCTCAAAATGGGTAGTTAAGATGGTTTATCTATTAGAGTATTTCTAAAGGTCTAAACAGGGTTTAAGGACACAAAGGAGGGATATTGAAGTAGCCTGGGGTTAACAACAGCAGGAAGTCATTATCATCCCCAGGCCTGAGGGGGCAAATGCAGGGATGGATGAATAGGACCTGTAATTGCATGATGAGGGAGTTCAATGAAGTTGTGGTCTCAGTAGTATGATGCAGCCATGGCCATTTGAAGAGCTGGCGAGAGAAAGCGAGGGGAAAATCACACTCCAACATCTCTCCTCCTAACCTTCAATATCCTGCCAGTAATTTTAGGAGATAAATCCAGCTGGTATCCAAACAGCAATGGAAACTTAGTGTTCAGCCTCAGAGAGGGAGGAGCATAGAATTGCATTTAAAAAGAGCAATAGGAAAAAATTCTTTAGGAATGACATCTTGCAAATGAGCTGGGAGAGTAGGAAGTTGTAGAGATCCCAGATCCTAGATCACATGGTTAGATTCACACACACCCAGAGAGTGTGAATCAATCCACAGTCTACAACAGTACAAAGCAGCCACCTCAGCCAGAGGTGTAGTATCTAGTTATCTGGGACATATCAGAGTACACTTTGGAAAGTAAAGGACATGTTGCTACATATACACTGCAGCCGGTATCACAAAGGAAGTGAAACAATGCTCAGTGAGGTCCTTTTAATTTTCGAGGTAACATATAAATATTTAGCGGTGCTGTTTTGATGAATTTACCTAAAGAATAGAAATTGTGAACTTAAAGAAGGACCTAGAGCAAGGAAGGTCTCCAGATGGTCCAGGCTATCACTCAAGCTGACCTCAGTTTGTGGAAGGTCAGAATGTTTCACAGAACCCAGGTCAATCCACATTCAGAGAAGATCATTAGAAATGTCAGAGTCTGGAGCAAATCTATGCCTGTTCTATTTCTGAATATTACTTTTTGACCTGTTACTGGGTTTTGGTAGAAACTCAACACCCAGTCAAACCTAGACAGTATATTAAAAAGCAGAGACATTACTTTGCCAACAAAGGTCCATCTAGCCAAAGCTATGGTTTTACCAGTAGTCATGTATGGATGTGAGAGTTGAACCATAAAGAAGACTGAGTGCCAAAGAACTGATGCTTTTGAACTGTGGTGTTGGAGAAGACTCTTGAGAGTCCCTTGGACTTCAAGGAGGTCAAACCAGTCAACCCTAAAGGAAATCAGTCCTGAAGAGTCATTGGAAGGACCAACACTAAAGCTGAAGCTCCAATACTTTGGCCACCTGATTTGAAGAGCCGACTCATTAGAAAAGACCATGATGCTGGGAAAGATTGAAGGCAGGAGGAGAAGGGGACGACAGAGGACAAGATGCTTGGATGGCATCACTGACTCAATACACATGAGTTCGAGCAAGCTCCGGGAGATGGGGAAGGACAGGGAAGCCTGGCGTGCTGCAGTCCACGGGGTGGCAAAGAGTCAGACGTGACTGAGCTACTGAACACCACCACCACCACCCAGTCATAAAGTACCAGATGATGATGAAGTCAGGGCTTCCCATCATGAACTGAGAACTATCTGATCCACCTAGGTATAAAATCAGGCATCCCCAGCAGCACACCACCATCAAGTAAAATCGGAATGAATAGCACTAAACCCAAACACATCACAAGCAGGTTCTAGGAGCAAGTCTCCCACACTGCCAGATTGCCTTCCCCTTCTGTTCTGCTACTCCACCCTTGACCACACACACTCATGGCCTCATGAGTACTCTGTTCCTAGTTCCCTGGGAAGTGGGAAATGAGAAATAGGCTATCCAGTGTCTCTACACAGCATGTTGCTGCTGCTGCTGCTGCTGCTGCTAAGTCACTTCAGTTGTGTCTGACTCTGTGCGACCCCATAGACCGCAGCCCACCAGGCTGTGCCATCCCTGGGATTCTCCAGGCAAGAACACTGGAGTGGGTTGCCATTTCCTTCAATGCATGAAAGTGAAAAGTGAAAGTGAAGTTGCTCAGTCCTGTCTGACTCTTCGCAACCCCATGGACTGCAGCCTACCAGGCTCCTCCATCCATGGGATCTTCCAGGCAAGAGTACTGGAGTGGGTACACAGCATGTTGGCACCAGCCAAAACTGAAGTTTATAGCATTGGTGCTCCATTCAAGGGCTCAAGGCCCTATCTATATTTCTTCCTTTACTCTGATCCAACCACATTGGGCTTTTTGCTGTCCTTCAAGAACCCCCATCCCCACAAGTTTGTATCTATCTCAGCATGTCACACTCCCTGTTCATTCATTTCACCACAAATAGTCTTGGGGTTGCATACAGCAGACTCTTGGTTGGCTAAACCATCACTCATTCCCAAGTCCTTTCTCCCTTGCCTGCCTCCACTACAGAAACTGGAAAACTATCACCGCACCCCCCACTGCCCCGCTCCAGAGTACCTTAGAGCAAGAAGTATTGGCCATGACAGAGTGAGAGGCAATAAGTCATAAGCAGAGACTTCTGGGACCATGTTTGCCTTCCTGATTATTAAAAAAGATATAAATTACAGGCACTAGGACTAGCTGCAAGGCAGAATCACAGAGGGTTCTGCTCTCAGAAGGGCCCGCCCATACCTTCCCACTCAGTGTAATATTCTGCTATTGCCCTTTTTAAATTCTTAATAAATCTGTCTTTGAATTTATGTTCAAAGTGAAGTCCTAGGAGACAGTAGAGTATGATCACAAGCAGCAGAGATTCTCCAGTGATGAACTCGGCAGACAAAGCATACAGTGCAGGCACTTGATCAATTGACCTGGATGCTGAGTACACTTGCCTTGGGCAACTGGAATACCATGGGGCCCCAAAGTGGTGGGCAGGGCCCTGGGCCCAGAATAACAGCGGGCTTAGGGGTGAGCACTGTGATGCAGTAGGAGGACAGTTTGCCATCCTCCCTGGAGCCCTTTACTGCAGCCTCCGCATAAGTATTAACTCTGCCCTCAGTACCAGAGCAGAAATGTCAGGAAATTTTTACAGAAAAATAGAGTATGCATGGACATGGCAATAAAGCATATCAGAGTTATTTGGATTCTACAAAGAATTTAGAATCTCCAGTTTGGAAACCTACAGAAACATTGCAAAGCACATAGAAATGAAATTAAAAGATGTGGCATTCAGCAGAACAGAACACTTTTCAAATGAAGATGCAGGTCAACCAATTATTAATGAGGAAGACAATTTTAAAATTAATGTTTTATTTTTAATTGAAAATACACAGACAGACTGCATAAACAGGCATTTTGAATTATAGGCAAATCATGAAGCCACTTCCCATATCTTGTTCAACCTCCATACACTACAGAAAATGTCAGAAGAGACATTAAAATGCCATGGTACAAATTTACACTTAAAATAAAATTCAGACTTATGAAAAACTTATTTTAGAAAAATTGTTTCATGAGAATCAACTTTGGATGTACTAAAATTTTTATTTCAAAATAATTTATCAGAAAAATTTTTTCATGTTGCCACAGTCTATAAAATACACTTAGCAGCTCCCATGACAATTGTTGCCTCAGCAGAAAGATACTTCTCAAGATTAAAATATTATCAAAAGTGATTTGCAGTCTTGCATTTGCCAAGAGTGACTGGTGTTGCTTTCAATTACATTGATTGAAAATGAACCTACTTTGAGTATAAATTTTGATGACCTAATAAATGAAATTGCAGAAAAGCAAGCCATAAAAAGATGATTTAAGATATGTTACTCAGTAGTATTTATTGTTTTGCATAAATCTATGGCACCAAATTATTTTTGTAATTGGTAAATTCATGTTGTCACTCAGATATCACTTATCTTTTAAATACTAAAATATTTTTAAATGAAAAGCTTTATTTTTTGTTAGTCCTCTTTTTAAGTTCTTCTAATTTGGATATTCTACTTTCTCTAACTTAATTATTTTTTAACAAATAATTTATTTATTTTTGGTTGCACTGGATCTCCATTACTTTTGCTCAGGCTTTCTCTAGTTGTGGTGAGTGAGGCCTATTCTTCATGGTGGTACGCAGGCTTCTTATTGCAGCAGCTTCTGATGTTGCAGATAACAGATCCTAGGTGCTCAGGCTCAGTCACTCTGAGGCATGTGGAATCCTCCCAGACCAGGGACTGAACCCATGTCCTCTGCACTGGCAGGCAGACTCTTACCAATTGTGCCACCAGGGAAGTCCTGTGTCAGTCCTTTTAAAGGTCAATTTTTCCCTACTTTATGAAGAAGGACCCCACAATTCCATTTTTTACCATTCCTACTAATTATATAGCCAGCCCTGATAAACACTCCCGTTTCCTTTTCTTTCTGACTTGAACACACATGTGATACCTAGGAGTACAGCAGTCATTTTGGAATCATGAGGAGAAAATGCAACATATTAAAAATGGATGATCAGAATGATAAGAGCTTCTCTTCTTGAGATGGTCATTGAACTAATACATTGGTCCTCAGCTGCCCACTTCTAGATATGTTGTATGCGTGTGTACTAAGTCACTCAGTTAAAGCCAACACTTTGTGACCCTATAGACTGTAGCCCGCCAGGCTCCTTTGTCTATGGAGATTCTCCAGGCAAAAATACTGGAGTGGGTTGCCATGCCCTCCTCCAAGGGATCTTCCCAACCCAGGGATGAAACCCACATCTCCTGCATTGCAGGCAGATTCTTTACTGCTGAGCCACCAAGGAAGTCCAGATATGTTGTAGATGTACCAAAAAAATTAAAGTTCTAATGATTTGAGATAACATTCATCCACTTTTCTGGAATGTCTATGCATCCGTCACTCAGAAGTCAGTCCATGTGTCCCTTGTCAGAGAGAAATTCCCTGATGCTTTAAAAATTTCCCCTCCCACTGTCATATTCACCCTATTACCTTAAATGACCTTATGCTTTGTTTGGAGAAGGAAATGGCAACCCACTCCAGTGTTCTTGCCTGGAGAATCCCGGGGACAGCGGAGCCTGGTGGGCTGCCATCCATGGGGTCGCATAGAGTCGGACACGACTGAAGTGACTTAGCAGCAGCAGCTTTGTTTGCATGATTACTTTCTCCAAATTACATTATAAGTTCCACAAGGGCAGAGATATTTTGTCTTTTTTGTCACAGCTAGAACCCTGACACAAAATACCTACTCGAGAAGTATTTGAATGAGTAAGTGAATGAATGAATAAAAGACTTCCCTCAGCAAAGAAATCATGCTCAGATCACAAAATAAAGAAGGGGGAAACACCTAGCTACCATTTCTTCAGCAGTAAGAACAAAGGGGCATTTTTCTTCAAGTACTTACAAGTGTAAGTTATTGTGAGCTATAAATTTCCTTGTGCTAGCTGGAGAGAATATTTCTTACCTAAGTCTGAAATGTACAAAACTGGGCTTCTGTGAAGGCAAATGGAGTCTGTTCTCTAACCTTAAAAGTAGAGCCATTGTCATCATGCCCTAGACTGTACCACCCCACCACCACCCCATCTGTCTCCATAACAAGGCCCTCCAGTGTTCCAAATGTTCAGCATCTGATATGGCACCCATGGATGTTAATACATCTAAGATCATTTCTGAAAATGAAGTGATTGTAAGTTGAAATCATATCCCAGGAAGCAAAAGTCATGATACAGAAACAAAAATCTCTCCTCCCTGATGGAAAAGGTCTCTCACCTACAACTCATCTTCCTCAGCAGGCAAATATCACCTCTTCTTTGTTGCTCCATCTCAACTAGACCTTGAAGATGTGTTTTTGCTTCAGTTATCTTACTACCCCAATATTTGTCTCCGCTTTGATTCCTTGATCCAAGTAATTGCCACTCCCATTTAATTGAACTCACATTTCTCTTCCTAAAACTTCTGTTTTCCCCATTCACATTAATAAAAGTCTCCATCCAGTCTGAGAACCAAGATCTCCTCTCTGAGTGACAGAAGTATGGTTAAATTCAGTTCTTACTGCAAATCCAGTGGCTTTCCCATCACCCCAGATCAGGCACGTGCCATTTGGCAAGGTGTTTGGACCATTTGAGGGCCCAGGATGACCCTTGAAATCTATCAGGATCATTCAGCAACTTGATTTAATTAGAAATGGCAGCATTCTGCCCCTGCTCCGTGGCAGGAGAGGTCACTGCAATGAGAAACACTTGCATCACAGTTAAAGAGTAGGCCCTGCTCGCTGAAACTACAGAAAACATGGAAAATCCAGTGTGGTCAAAATAAATAAACACATAATTTAAGAAAGACTTAAAAAGAAAATATTAGAGGAAATGAAGGGCTTCATAGACACTGAGGTTAAAGCAGTTTTTCTGGGTGTCCAGGAAGAAAGGTTTCAAATGTGTATAACTTTCCGATTATCTGGTGATCAAGAATTAATTATTAGGGCCATACCTTCGAAAGACTCATTTTTGGTTTGACTTTCAAATAACAGAATATAAATGAAAATCTTTTGCTGATAATAAAATATTATGCAAATATAACAAAAAAAGAAATGGCAGCATTCAAATGCAATTTAAAGTCCTACAAACATATTCTTTGAAGGAAAGATAAAGTGACAAAAAGGACACACACAGACAAAAAAAATTGATAGTAATAAGGATAACAATGACCACAATATTAATGTCTTTCAAATATCATATATTCAATATTTACAGGAAAATAAGATTTCTAGGAACAGACGTTGTCTTTTTTTTTTTTTCATAAATTGTTGGCATTTCTTCAAAATAGACTTTTAGGAGCCATAAGAAGGCATATAGTAGTATGCATGTATCTTGTGGGGTGATACACAAACAATTTCTACTTCACGCGTTCATGCTAAATCGCTTTAGTTGTGTCCGACTCTTTGTGATCCTACGGACTGTACCCCCCCGCCCCAGGCTCCTCTGTCCAGGGGGATTCTCCAGGCAAGAATACTGGAATGGATTGCCACACCCTCCTCCAAGGGATCTTCCCACCTAGGGATCAAACCCACATCTCCTGCGGATCCTGCATTGCAAGTGGATTCTTTATTGCTGAGCCACTGAGGAAGTCCTCCTACTTCATAGTCGTTTACAATTCCCAAAGCTCTCCCCTGTCCATTTTGTTCTCAGAATGTCCCTGTGAAGGGAATAGATTATTATCACCTCAAATATACAGCTAAGAAAGTTGAGATGGAATAAGTTTAAATTACTTGCCCAAGTTTAAGTTCATTTCTCTGTCTCCCACCTCCTTTCTCAGTTCAAAAACTTCCTAGGATACAATAAAGTTATACTTGGTTATCACATTGTTTTCATTGTTTTTTGATCGAATTTGCAAGTCTTTAGTATAATAAAACATTCTCCCACCCCAGTATATGGCAGTACGTGTGAGAACACAGAAAACAGAAAGTAACAATGAGGGACTTCCCTGGTAGTCCAGTGGTTAAGAATTCACTTTTCAATGGAGTGGATGCATGCTTGATCCCTGGTCAGAAACTAAGATCCCTCATGCCCAGGAGCAAGTAAGCCTGCTCACTCCAACTACTGAGCCCACGCGCTCTGGAGCCTGAGCTCTACAACCAGAGAAGCCCATATGCCACAACAAAGACACAGTGCAGCCAAAAAAATTTACAAAAAATAAAGATACATTAACAATGAGATAATGCATTTACATGACTCTAATTTCTCATGCACTCAGAAGTCTAGAGATATCCCCTGCAGTCCCAGTGTATTAATATATAATACTCCTATTTGATAGATTAGGTCCAGAAAGCTTATGAATTTAAAGAAGTGAAACTAGTAACTCTGATAGAGCAAAATGTAGAGTTCTACTCAAATACTTTATGCCCTCACATGCGCTAGTGTTCATAGCAATGACAGATTTGTTTGCAGTTTTCTTTAAGAAAACAAAAAGGCTGAAACTGCAGTATAAATATCCTAATCCATCTCAATCCTCTTTTTAAAAAGGCAGAAAACTAGTAACTGAATAAGACGTTCTGGTTGAGAGAAGCTTTTTTTTTTAAGGTTTAATGACTCTTAAGACCGTTAGAAATATTGACCTGGAGCCCAGAAATACTGCTTGATGAAGACAAAGATTCCAAGATCATCATCATTAGGTGGCCAAATCATTCACTCATCAATTCACTTAATAACTACTTTCTGAGAATTTATTTTGTTCTATGAATTAAGAAAAGCATCAGATAAATCTAGACGAATTTGCTCAAGGCAGGTAAAAAGAGAAGTGCACTCAGGACAAAAGAGCTGATGAATCCATTTGAAATTAACTCAGCTGCAAGGAACACAAAAGCCTACTTAGAGTGGCTGAAATACATAGGGGTTGATTTTTCTCATATAATAAAATATCCAAAGAAGGTATGTGTTGGCATTGGTTCTGCTGACCAGTGATACCATCTGGAACATGTTTCTATTTGTCTTTCTGTTCCACAGCATTTAGCATTGTATCAGTTGGTTTTTACTGCATGGAAAAGCCTCCCAAAATTTAATGGTTTAATCAACAATCATTCATTACCTCACACATCCACAGATCAGTTGTGATGTTCTGGCAAACCCAGGCCTGGTCCAGCTACTCTCAGTGGAGTCCACTCAAGCATTTGAGATCAGCTGTGGGTCATTTGGAGAGCCAGCTTTGCTTTTTTGGCTGAGCTCTCTTATGTGTCTGGGATCTTGGCTGGACTACCTGGACTCACCCTGCTCCTTGCTGTTTCTCATCACCCAGCAGGTTAACTTGGCCTTGTTCTCATGAGAGGGCAGGGATTCAAGAGATTGAGTGGAAATACATAGGTCCTCATGAGGCCTGGTTCAGAAGTGACCCATTGATAAGCAAGTCACAAGACCAGTTCAAACATAAGAGGAAGGGAAATGGACTTCACATCTCGATGGGAAGAACAGTGGTATATGAATATAAAAGGAGAAGAACTGTTGCCATTTCTGCAAATGATCTACCACATTCTCCCCTCTGATCAAAATTATCCAGAACTTTTATATATAAAAAAGATTAATTCCCACCTGACAACTCCAAAAGCCTCCTGTAATCAGGTCTTCACTCTAGAAGTCTGGATTCTCTTGGTCTATATCCACTACAAGTTTTTTGCTGCCATGCACTCAGGAAATAATGAGACTCCACTTGTGGTCCAGTGATTAAGCCTCCATGATCCAAATGCAAGGAAGGGGCCTGGGCTGGATCCCTAGTTGGGGACCTAGATCTCACATGCCACAACTAAGACCCAGTGTGGACAAACAAATAAATAAACAAACATAAATATTTTTTAAAAGAAATAACTATGAGATAGAAAATGGGACAAACCATAAAAAATGCTTTTATTTTAAGAGAGTAAATGGGAGTATTTAAAATGGGAGTAGTGGCATTTTCTTGTTGATGTTCCTGTTGCTCAGTCACTCAATCATGCCCAACTCTTTGCAACCCCATGGACTGCAGCATGCCAGGCTTCTCTGTCCTTCACTATCATCCGGAGTTTGCTCAAACTCATGTCCACTGAGTTGGTGATGCCATCCAACCGTCTCATCCTCTGTCACCCTCTTCTCCTCCTGCCCTCAATCCTTCCCAGTATCAGGGTCTTTTCCAACGAATTGGCTTTTCGTATCAGGTGGCCAAAGTACTGGAGTTCAGTTTCAGCATCAGTCCTTCCAAGGAATATTCAGGGTTGATTTCCTCTAGGATCACCTAGTTTGATCTCTTTGCTGTGGCATTCTCTGGTCCACAGCAATTCTAAAATCCCACTGAGCAAAGGTTACCAGATCCGCAAATACAGGAGCAGGGAATGTTTCTTGATCACAGCCTAGTTCTGTTCCCTGGGACTAGCTTCTAGTTCATTATCCTCTATTAATCTTGGGAAGCTCACAAATCCATTGTTCTCAATGTAACTGGCTTAGTAGGTTCTTGGCTTCACTCTCCGAGATAAATGACATAGCTATGTTTGTAGCCAAGTAACTTTTTGCAGCCTATTTATTTCTTGTGGAAATTTGGAGGCCCAGGGGCTTTTGTGAAATTTATAAAATCAGAGTTCCTTTGAATTCAGCTGATGATGCTTCTGCTGCTCTTAAAGTCTCTTAAAACTGCTTAGATTTTCCATATATGCCAGTATATTCTAATCCATTTGGGGAAAAAAAGTCACACCCACAATTGCTTTCAAAACACACTTCTGTTTTTACAGATTTGTAAAATCTGTAAATTTTTTAGATTCGACATCTAATTGAAGTCATACAGTATTTATCTTTCTCTATCTTATCTCACTTAACATAAACCAGACATAGAGAATAGAACTATGGACATGGGGAGAGGGGAGGAGAGGGTAAGATGTATTGAAAGAGTAACATGGAAACTTATATTAGCATATGTAAAATAGATAGCCAACGGGAATTTGCTGCGTGGCTCAGAAAATTCAAATAGGGGCTCTGTATCAACCTTGAGGGGTGGGATGGGGAGGGAGGTGGGAGGGAGGTTCAAAAGAGAAGAGATATATGCACACCTATGACTGATTCGTGTTGAGGTTTGACAGAAAACAAAATTCTGTAAAGCAATTATCCTTCAATTAAAAAATAAATAAATAAATAAAAAGATTCATTTCATGATTACATTTTTTAAAAAGCCAAATCTGTAAAAACAGAGAATAGAATGGTGGTTACCAGGAGCCAGGGAGGTGGGGGTGGGAATTGGAGAGATGTTTTCTAAGGGTACAAGTAAGCAACCAGTAGACAAATAGGTCCTGGAGGTAGAAAGCACAGTATAGTCATTATGACAACAATAGTGTTATAAATTTCAAAGCTGGTAAGAGACTAGATTTTAGCTGTTTCCATCACAAAAAAAAAAAAGAAATGATAATTATGTGATAGAGGTGTGGGCTAATGCCAGGGTGGTAATAATACTGCAATATATAAATTTATAAAATCAATACACTGTTCACCTTAAACTTATACAATGCTGAATATCAATTATGTCTCAATAATAATATATAAATATATAAATGGGGAACAAATACACTTGTGTCTGTCTTAACTTACTTGTAGCACTTTGTGCATGGCAGTCTCCTTGACAAAATGCCCTTTAGATTACTATAAATCATATTTCTGACTGGAGAAGTTCTTCTAGATGTCTCCTTAATTCTTTCAGACACCTTGATAAAGGATGTTAAGGGCACACTCATGATTTCCTCTGTACCCGTAGGCTGTATTCTACCTCAAGAATCTTTTATTGATTGAGAAGACAAGACAATAGTTTCATGTTCTATCCCTACAAGTTCTGGTTCCTTTGAATTTCCTCAAAATTCTATTTGCAAACTAAATAGCTCTAACTTTAGCTCATGTATCCTTTGAATTGTCATTACATGTCACTAAAGTAAGGCAAATGTAAAGTCCATTAGGAACATATTTTAACCTTTCAAGCTACTAAAGGCAACATTTTTCCAATGGCTTCACTACTACATAACATGGAGCGTTTTTATCCAGACTTCAATAGCAATTGCCTCATCAGTTTTTCAGCTTCAGTTAATTGCTCATCATTTTTCCGGCTACTTCCAGCTGCTTGGCCCCAAAGTCAATGCTTCCACACTACCAGGCTCATGCCTGAATCGGATTTTTCTTTGTAACAAGCCACCTCCAAATCTATTAGCTTAAAGGCAGGAGTCTGACGGTCAGCTGGGCAGATCATCTGGGTGTGCAGGGCTTGGGTCTTCTGGCAAGGCTCACTCGTGCACCTGTGGCCAGCTACACGTTGACTGATGCTGACCTCACACATCTGGGGCTTTGTCTGAAACAAATGGACCAATTCTGCCCTTGTGATCCCTCATTGTCTAGTAGGTTGTTCCTATTGGCATGACAGAAATATAAGAGAATGGGCAAAAACACACAAACCTCTATAGGCCTGGGCACAGAACTGAAGAACAATATTCTACTGTGTTCTACTGCCAAAGGAAGTCATAAATTCAATCCATATGCCAAGGGTGGGGACATAGACACTACCTTCCAATGACACTTGCTACTCACCTTAGAAGGGAGGTAGATGCATGGAAGGAAGCAATGGGCCATTTTGTGAACAATTTAACAGAAGCACAGAGAGATTTATTTTCTCATGTTTTATTTCATTATTCCATGTAACTACAACAGTCATCTGTGGGTGATCCTCTGCCACCATATGAATACCTGTTTAATACACTTTCATGTGATAAGTTTAATATTCATTGATAGTACATTCCTTAAATTATTACACTGGTGTTTTCAAAGTAATAAATTTGTAATTATACCATATTTTCTCTATTTATTAGTTTGTAGATTTTGGTACAAGAACTTTCCTTTTTTACTCTTTTAGCTTTTGCATAACTGTTGATATCTGGATAATTTCATTCAATGGATTATAATCAGTTTAAGTAATTATTCTTTAAGATTCTCAGATTGCCCTCTATCTGTCCAGTCAGAGGTACAGTGATCTAGTTCTTTGGTAATTTCAACATGATTGCCATGGTATTTGTACACCTCTTTGTTTTATCTTCAGAGTCTATCCAACCAAAAAAGTACAGTTAGAGTGCTCTGTTCAGATGTTACTTAAAATAATTGCTTCCTCTGTGTAATTGCTATCAATTTGAGAGTTAGGTTCATTTTATTTTAATTTATATGGAATTTAAATGTTTGATTTTTCTCTTTTGATTTACTTTTCTAGTATATAAAATATTTACATGGTTTAAAATTAAAATAATACAAAACTATATACACCAAAAAAGATGTTCTTTTCATTATAGGGGACAGGAATGCAAAAGTAGGAAGTCAAGAGATACCTGGAGTAACAAGCAAATTTGGCCTTGGAGTACAAAATGAAGCAGGGCAAAGGCTAACAGAGCTTTGCCAAGAGAACGCATTAGTCATAGCAAACACCCTCTTCCAACCACACAAGAGAAGACTCTACACATGCACATCACCAGATGGTCAATACCAAAATCATATTGATTATATTCTTTGCAGCCAAAGGTGGAGAAGATCTATACAGTCAGCAAAAACAAGACCAGGAGCTGACTGTGGCTTGGGTCATGAAATCCTTATTGCAAACTTCAGACTTAAATTGAAGAAAGTAGGGAAAACGCTAGACCATTCAGGTATGATCTAAATCAAATCCTTTATGATTATACAGTGGAAGTGACAAATAGATTCAAGGGATTAGATCTGATAGAGCGCCTGAAGAACTATGGATGGCAGTTTGTGACATTGTACAGGAGGCAGTGATTAAGACCATCCCCAAGAAAAAGAAATGCAAAATGGTTGTCTGAGGAGGCCTTAGAAATAGCTGAGAAGAAAAGAGAAGCTAAAGGAAAAGGAAAAAAGGAAAGCTATACCCATTTGAATGCAGAGTTCCAAAGAATAGCAAGGGAAAAAAGAAAGCCTTCCTCATCAATCAATGCAAAGAAATAGAGGAATAATAGAATGTGGAAGTCTAAAACTCTTTTCAAGAAAATAAGAGATACCAAGGGAATATTTCATGGAAAGATGGGCACAATAAAGGACAGAAATGTTATGGACCTAACAGAAGCAGAAGATATTAAGAAGAGGTGGCAAGAAAACACAGAGGAATACATGGAAGAACTGTACAAAAAAAGATCTTCATGACCCAGGTAACCACAATGGTGTGATCATTCACCTAGAGCCAGACAACCTGGAATATGAAGTCAAGTGGGCCTTAGGAAGCATCACTATGAACAAAGCTAGTGGAGGTTATGGGATTCCATTTGAGCTATTCCAAATCCTAAAAGACAATGTTGTGGAAGTGCTGCACTCAATATGCCAGCAAATTTGGAAAACTTAGCAGTGGCCACAGGGCTGGAAAAGGTCAGTTTTCATTCCAATCTCAAAGAAAGGCAATGCCAAAGAATGTTTAAACTACCATACAATTGCACTCATCTCACACGCTAGCAAAGTAATGCTCAAAAATCCTCCAAGCCAGGTTTCAGCAGTATGTGAATCATGAACTTCCAGATGTTCAAGCTGGATTTAGAAAAGGCAGAGGAACCAGAGAGCAAATCGCCAACATCTGTTGGATCATCAAAAAAGCAAGGCAGTTCCAGAAAAACATCTACTTCTGCTTTATTGACTATGCCAAAGACTTTGACTGTGTGGATCACAACAAACTGTGGAAAATTCTGAAAGAGATGGGAATACCAGACCACCTCACCTGCCTCTGAGAAATCTGTATGCAGGTAAAGAAGCAACATTTAGAACTGGACATGGAACAACAGACTGATTTCAAATAGGGAAAGGAGTATGTTTATGCTGTATATTATCACCCTGCTTATTTAATTTATATGCAGAGTACATCATGTAAAGTGCCAGGCTGCATGAAGCAGAAGCTGTAATCAAGATTGCTGGGAGCAGTATCAATAGCCTCAGATATGCAGATGACACCACCCTTATGGCAGAGAGTGAAGAGGAACTAAAAAGCCTCTTGATGAAAGTGAAAGAGAAGAGTGAAAAAGTTGGCTTAAAGCTCAACATTCAGAAAACTAAGATCATGGCATCTGGTCCCATCACTTCATGGCAAATAGATGGGGAAACAGTGGAAACAATGGCTGACTTTATTTTTTGGGCTCCAAAATCACTGCAGATGGTGACTGCAGCCATGAAATTAAAATACGCTTGCTCCTTGGAAGGAAAGTTATGACCAACCTAGACAGCAAATTAAAAAGCAGAGACATTACTTTGTCAACAAAGGTCCATCTAGTCAAGGCTATGGCTTTTCCAGTGGTCATGTATGGATGTAAGAGTTGGACTATAAAGAAAGCCGAGCGCCAAAGAATTGATGCTTTTGAACTGTGGTGTTGGAGAAGACTCTTGAGAGTCCCTTGGACTGCAAGGAGATCCAGCCAGTCCATCCTAAAGGAGATCAGTCCTGGGTGTTCATTGGAAGGACTGATGTTGAAGCTGAAACTCCAATACTTTGGCCACCTGATGCGAAGAGCTGACTCATTGGAAAAGACCCTGATGCTTGGAAAGATTGAGGGCAGGAGGAGAAAGGGACGACAGATGATGAGATGGTTGGATGGTATCACCAACTCAATGGACATGAGTCTGAGTAAGCTCTGGGAGTTAGTGATAGACAGGGAAGCCTGGTGTGCTACAGTCCATGGGGTCACAAAGAATCTGACATGACTGAGCAACTGAACTGAACTGAAATCTATATATACAACGTATATTCACTCCCATCCACTTTCCGTCCATTGCACTCCTATTGATTCGTCTCCTAATATAACCAGTCTCTAATATAACCTTCCAGTGTTTCTTTTCCAGAAATAAAAGTATAAAATGCTGCTGTGACCACTAGATACCATTTAGAAAAAGTTGAATTGGATCCATAGCTCAAACTATACCTAGTAAAACCAAATCTAAAAATGAAACTGTGCAACTTACAAAAAAATTGTATACATTTTTTTTTATAATCCAGGGGTGGGGCAAATTTTTTTTTAATATGCCTCAAAATTCAAAAGTTATGAGGCAAAAGATTGATTACTTTGACTTATAAAAATAAAATAAATCTTTAAATGGTAAAAAAAATACACATAAGCAAAGACAAATGATACAGTATGTAAAAATGTTGACCATCTATAACACAAACAAAAGCAAATAGGCTAAATGTAGAAACAGCTCATTAAAAATCAAGAAAAACACCAAAATGAACAAAATGGGAAAAGACAGTATATAAAAAATGAAAAAAAAAAAAAAAGATATTTTACCCCTCCCCCCAAAAAAGGTAAGCACATGGATGTTAACTACATAAGAAGATGCTCCACTTCATTGACAGTAAGAAAAAATACATAAAAATCTTATGAGATCATATTTATTGATTGGTAAAACTACAAAAGTGTGAAAATAGACTCATTTTGGTCAGTCTGTGAGTCTCTCTCATTCACGTTTGCCAAGACTGAAAAAGGAAATAAACTTCTATGGAGAATTTGGCTGTATCTAGCAAGATTACAGATAAAATTCACTGTTTGTCAATCTAACCCACTTTTAAGTATGTAGAACTTATACTTCCTCAACTATGCCCAAAATTATTTATTAAGGTATTGATTATAACAGCACAAGATGAGAAAATAAAATTTTCATGAACAGAGATCTAGCTGAGTGAACTACATTCATGTTATGAAGGACTATACAGCCTAAAACAACAATGCAAAAGGCTGTATGAACTTACACAGAACAATTTCCAGGATATTGATAAGTGAAAAACAAAAGCATGAAGCTTTCTGTATCAAAGAAAAGGAATAAAAATTTTTAAGTAAATAGTTTAAGTAGTAAGTTTATGAATAGAAGGTAACATCGAGCCTCCTCCTCATACTTACAGAGGGAGGAGGAATTGGCATGGAAATCCGCTAAGAATCCAGATTATGATAATGAGAAGTGAATGTGTATTTTTAAATTATGAAGTGATCAAATCTGCATTTTGGGGAGATGTCCCATCCCATCATAGGAGTTGATGCAGTGATATGAATGATTTAAAGAGACCAGTGACAAGACTAAAGCAACAATTTAGAATGAATAGGTAAATGGAAGAATCTGAGAAATGTCTTCTAGGAAAAATAGTGAGAAAGTGCCCTGGAAAGTCTCTGGCCATAATTGAGAAGCCACATCAAAGGTGTATAATTTCTTGCTGTTATGTTACTGTGAAAGTGTTCAGAATAATTACAGATTTAAAAGAAAAGGGACTCCCCTGCTAGTCCAGTGGTTAAAAATCCACCTTCCAATGCAGGGGATGTGGGCTCTATCCCTAGTCCAGGAACTAAGATCCCACATGTTGGCAGGCAATTAAACCCACACGGTGCAACTAGAGAAGCCCATGTGCTCATAAGGAAGAGCCTGTGCCATGCAACTAAGACCCTATGCAGTCAAATAAATATTTTTTTAATTTTTTTTTAAAAAATTAAATAGAAGAAGAAGAAAAAAAAGGAGGAGGAGAGGAAGAAGCAGAGTAGGGACTATCTTCACTGTGCCATCATGGCCAAGTGACACTGCTGATTTGGGGTTAAACCAAGGAAGTCATTCAATATTCTGGAACCAGTTACACCCCTCAGCTGACAAACATCCTTGTCCTGTAAACCTTGGCCCACACATTACAATTTCTGCCTCCAGGGAGGATTTTGGCCCGTTCTCACCTGGCCCCTTCCTTGAGGCTTCCATGATGCCTTGCGCATATTTCTACCACTGTATTTACCACACGTTTGTGACATTTTCTGCTTGTGCACCTCTCCTACCCACAAAACATAGGCACCTTATAAGGGAAGATGGATTTTACCATCTGCGTCTCCATTGGGACTGGTTGAGGGCCCAGCACATAGTAGATGCTCAGTAAGAGTTGACTGAATGAATGAGTAAAGGGCTGAATGAATTCAATTTGGCATGAAAAAAAAATCTTTTTTTAATTAAAATACGAACAAGCAGAGATTGAATTAAATCATCAAGCCTGACTGAATGCTTTAGCTTGGGAAAGATATGAACATTTTTTAGACTTATTAATTTTCTCTGAAAAATGAAAATACTAATTATTTGTAGGATTAGTCACTGAATCCTGCCTTCTAATTTTCTTACTGATAGATTTCTTAATGATGGTAGTGAAGACAATCCCCATGGATTCAAGGAATTTATACAGACTTCATCAATCCAAAATCCTAGTAAGAAGATTAATTGGATCAGACTGCTGCTTCCACTTTGGATTCTTTCAGACTGAGTGAACTTCCACTTGTGGTGTTGGTACATCAAATTCAGGGAATGGAAGCTTTTTAAGTCCAGTAATTTATACTGGATTACATATCTAGTAAATTGCAGTATTCTTAGGCCATTATTATTTGGGCTTCCCTTGTGGCTCAGCTGGTTAAGAATCTATCTGCCTGCAATGCGGGACACCCAGGTTTGATCTCTGAGTTGGGAAGATCCCTGGAGAAGGGAAAGCTACCCACTCCAGTATTCTGGCCTGGAGAATTCCGTGGACTAGTCCACAGGGTGCAAAGAGTTGGACACGACCGAGCGACTTTCACTTCACTTCACTAGGCCATTATTATAAGCTTTTTTCTGCTAATTGAATATTTTGGAGTCTAGAACTTTTAAAAATTTATTTTATTAAAGTATAATTGATTTGTCATGTTGCATTGATTTCTTATGTACAGCAAAGTAATTCAGTTATACATATACTAACTGAGTATTGCAGTTATACATATACTAATTTAACAGAAGAGGGTATTACTTTTTAAAAAATTAAAAATAGTTCTTTAAGAAAAGAGAAAGAAAGTGTTTTTTCTGAGAATCTATCCTAAGGAAACAAAAACAAATAGAATTACTTTGTTGCAAAAAGAGTTCACTATATCACTTTTATTAAAATATCGGAAAACAGAGAATATACTAAATGGCCAAACAATGGAAACAGAATTAAGAGAACTGTGTTATATGTGATACAAATTTCTCCAATTTTGAATCTGTTTTTTCTTTCTCCCTTCACCTAGTGTCCCACTGATAGTGAATATTTTTAGAATATTTTTTCTTAATTCTCAATATTTTCTTTCATAAAGAAAAGTAGAAAACAGAAGTTGTCAGAAGCAAATGTCCTCATATTCTCATCAAACTAACCACAACTCAGGACACTTGTAGTCACCTTCACATTTCTTCCTGTTACAAAGGAAGAAGTGCTCAAAAACCAAATTCTCTATATTACTCTGGATCTCCTCCAATTCTGTTTTCTTGGGGGACTTTCCATTCCACTCTTCTGGATCATTCTGCTCACTCTAGTTTCTTTTAAAAATGCAAACAAAACAATTTTTTTCATAGCCCCCTATCTCATTCTTTCTAGTGCCCTAATTATCTTTCCTTCAAAATTAAATTTCATCAGAACAAATTATAAATTGCTTTCATTTCATAACCCCCATTCTTTCTTTGGTAGATACCAACAGAGTCCTTGCTCCCACAAATTAACTAAAAATTATCTTAATAAGGAAAATGGTGATCCTACTGCAGGTAAATAAAAAAGCAATTCAGTTCTCACCTTACCAGACTATTCAGTAGTCCTCTATGCCAGGGATTGGCCAACTACAGCATGTTTTCTAATAAAGTTTAACTGAGACAAGGCCAGGGTCATTCACTTATATATGATCTTAGGCTGCTTTTGTGCTATCATGGCAGAGTACTAGTCTCTCTTTGACCCACCCTCTTCCCTTAAGCTTCTCTGCAAACAATCTCTTGGTTTTCCTTCTGCTTCTCTGGCTCTTCTGCCTTCTTTTTAGTTTTCCTTTTTTTTTTTTTTTCCTTTGGTGCACCCACTTCTTCTATGAGTTTTTAAATGTTGGAGTTCCATGAGCTTAATCCTAGATTGTCTTCTCTTCTCATGCACTTTAACCCCTAGACAGCCTCATCCATCTCTCTAGCTAAAATAGCATTTCTAGGTTGACATTTCTTAAAGCATATCTACAATTCAGACCTCTTCCCCATGCTTCAGAATCATATAAAATATCTTCATTTGGGTATTTCACTGACTTCTCCAATGTAAAAGTCCAGAACTGCATTCTTACTATTCCCCTCCTCACACGTGAAATCTGTTCCTCATGAAGTTTCTTCTCTAAACTCATGGAAATTCCACAGATCTATTGTTTCATGCCAAAAACTTGGTGTTTGTACTTAATAGCTTCTTCCTCAACTCAGTACTGTCAATTGCATTGTCAGGAGAGATCTTAAATCTATTGATGTCTTTACATCACTGCATCATCATTTGTGCAAGCAACTATCACTTTTCTACTGGACTGTTGTACTCATCTATACCTACTTCTGCTTTACTGACTACGCCAAAGCCTTTGACTGTGTGGATGATAACGAACTGTGGAAAATTCTTAAAGAGATGGGAATACCAAACCACCTTACCTGCCTCCTGAGAAATGTGCATGCAGGTCAAGAAGCAACAGTTAGAACTGGACATGGAACAACAGACTGGTTCCAAATTGGGAAAGGAGTACATCAAGGCTCTATATTGTCACCCTGCTTATTTAACTTATACGCAGAGTACATCATGTGAAATTCCAGGCTGAAAGAAGCACAAGCTGGAATCAAGATTGCCAGGAGAAATATCAATAGCCTCAGATATGCAGATGACACCACCCTTATGGCAGAAAGTGGAGAAGAACTAAAGAGCCTCTTGATATAAGTGAAAGAGGAGAGAGAAAAAGTTGGCTTAAAACTTAACATTCAGAAAACTAAGATCATGGCATCTGGTCCCAACTCTTCATGAAAAATAGATGGGAAAACAATGGAAACAGTGACAGACTTTATTTTGGGGGGCTTCAAAATCACTGCAGATGGTGACTGCAGCCATGAAATTAAAAGATGCTTGCTCCTTGGAGGAAAAGCTGTCACCAACCTAGACAGCATATTAAAGAGCAGAGACATTACTTTGCCAACAAACATCCATCTAGTTAAAGCTATGGTTTTTCCAGTAGTCCTGTATGGATGTGAGAGTTGAACTATAAAGAAAACTGAGCACCGAAGAATTGATGTTTGGGGGCTGTGGTGTTGGAGAAGACTCTTGAGAGTCTCTTGGACTTCAAGGTGATCCAACCAGTCCATCCTAAAGGAAATCAGTCCTGATAATTCATTGGAAGGACTGATACTGAAGCTGAAACTCCAATGCTTTGGCCACCTGAAGTGAAGACCTGACTCATTGAAAAAGACCCTGATGCTAGGAATGGTTGAAAGCAGGAGGAGAAGGGGACAACAGAGGATGAGATGGTTGGATGGCATCACTGACTTGATGGACATGAGTTTGAGTAACTTCCAGTAGCTGGTGATGGACAGGGAAGCCTGGTGTGCTGCAGTCCATGGGGTCGCAAAGTTGGACACAACTGAGCAACTGAACTGAACTGATTATACTCATTCTGTTCAAATCATTCTTCATGAACCTTCCAGAAGACATTTTAGATATGACCTCCGCCTATCATTGTAGAATTCTACATAATCTGACCCCTAAACACATCTCCTTCATACTGGGATACTCTCCCATTTGTCCATTACACACCACCCTCACTAGCTTTCTTTTAGATCACAGAGGACATCAAGTTACTTCCTGTCTCAGGGATTTTCACTCATCCTTTCCCCGCTTCAGCTGGTTAAATCCTATGTAGCCTCCAATGCTCAGCTTCAATGTCACTTCCTCAGAGATGCCTTCCTTGACTACCCACAAGAAACCAGGGCCTTTATTATAAACTCTTATTACACTTGACTTTTCTATCATTGAGTACCAGTTGTAACTCAAAGTCCACATACAGATATTCAAGATTTATTATTTTGAATGAAATGAAACTAATCCTGTCTAGCCATTCTCTCGGGCAAATGAGAAATTAAATTTCAGTAATCCTTGGAAATTCCCAACATGGGGTTATGCCAAACACCAGGGTAATTATACAGCACCAGGGAGTACAGGAGTCTTTCCTGATCATCAATCCCCTGTGCACACAGCTTAGTGTTGAGATGTTCACTGCCCAAGCTCATGTGGTCAGTACTTTTTGGTTTCAGAGGCTGCTCATCCATGCCATTTGGGGGCCATAGACCCCTGAGAAAAGTTATGACCAAGCTAGACAGTGTATTAAAAAGCAGAGACATTACTTTGCTAACCAAGGTCCATCTAGTCAAAGCTATGGTTTTTCCAGTAGTCATGTATGGATGTGAGACTTGGACTATAAAGAAAGTTGAGTGCCAAAGAATTGATGCTTTTGAACTGTGGTGTTGGAGAAGACTCTTGAGAGTTCCTTGGACTGAAAGGAGATCCAACCAGTCAATCGTAAAGGAAATCAGTCCTGAAAATTCATTGGAAGGACTGATGCTGAAGCTGAAATTCCAATACTTTGGCCACCTGAAGCGAAGAACTGACTCATTGGAAAAGACCCTGATGCTTGCAAAGATCGAAGGCAGGAGGAGAAGGGGACTATGGAGAACGAGATAGTTGGATGTTATCACTGACTCAATGGACATGAGTTTGGGCAGCCTCCAGGAGATGGTGAAGGGCAGGGAAACCTGGTGTGCTGCAGTCCATGGGGTCACAGAGAGTCAGACACAACTGAGCAACTGAACAACAGCAACAGTGGCTTGCCCAGTTCTGCTTCAAACACGTCCTGTTTGGGAAAGACTAGTATCTCCAGTTTGGTACTAGAGTCCATTCTTTTATTTTGGAGGAGAAGGTATTAACTAGGAATTGAATCCAGGCCATGGCAGTAAAAGTGCCAAGTCCTAACCACTGGACCACCAGGTAACTCCTTAGAGACCATTCCTTAAAAGGAAAATTTCACTTTAAGGAATGCCTTCTATGTCCCTGCTCTGAAATGCCCATAGTTGAGGTCATCTATAGCCTAAAACAGATGCCAAATTTAGTTCACACCAGCATAAATGATCAACTTTATCAGGTACTTACTTTTAATATCTTGACACCCAATCCCCACATTACTAGTCAGAAATCTTGTTGCTGAAGCCTGAATTCCACTGTTAATTGTATAGCTGGGCCGAGGCAATCATTGTTGTTTATTCGCCAAGTTGTATCTGATTCTTCGCAGCCCCATGGACTCTAGCCCAGTAGGCTCCTCCATCCACGAGGTTCTCCAGGCAAGAATGCTGGAGTGGGTTACCATTTCCTTCTCCAGGGGATCTTGCCAACTCAGGGGTTGAACCCGTGTCTCCTGCACTGGCAAGCAGATACTTTACCACTAAGCCACCTGGAAAGCTCACCCGGGTGATTACCTTCTGAAAAATGTTACCCACTCAGCACCACCTATAGTAACAGCACTCTGTTCATTGTTGCAGATAGATACATGGGTCTCTGTGTTCACCTGAGCTTCTGATATTCCCAAGGTCACTCAAGTGCTGAGAGAGGTGCTATTTTGAGAAATTATATTCTCCATGGATAGGTGACTGTCACTGAAGGAAATCCAGGATACATATCTTATCCTAATGATTCATTAGCACCCTAATGACCTTCCCTTGGCATGACTATCCAGTTAAAAATCTGCATGTGACCCTAGGACTTCTGATTCTTGCTGTTGTGAGTCACTAGGTCTTTTGTGACCCCATTGACAGTAGCCCACCAGGCTCCTGTCCATGGAATTTCCCAGGCAAGAATATTGGAATGAGCTGTCATTTCCTATTCTAAGGACTTCTGGTATTCCCACATCAAAGCTGCAAACACCTACAACACCTCTTCCACAGTCTCAATGTCTCCAGGGTTTTTATAAGCTATCTTAGTACCCCCCTGAAGCAACCTAGGAACGATTGCTCTGAAGTCTATCTTCCACTTCTCTGTTTCAGAATAAGATTATAAATGCACGGTAGTTACTGACTTTGGGACTGTCAACGCTAGAATTAGCAAAAAAGAAAAAAAAAGTTGCAACCTCATATTTCTTTTCTTTACTTATTTTGAATACTTGCATTCAGGTTCAAGGAAAGACCTGAGGCAAGAGTCACCTAGAAATTTCTATAGCTTGCCACAGACTCTCTATGGACCCCTGTACCATATATTTTTAAGTTGACTCAGTGAACAACTGATAGACATTGAATGATGGTTGTGGAATCCAAAGACTAAAAATGCAGTTTAATCACTGTGAAAGAAGAGATTGGCAACTGATAGAAAGGAGTGTGAGTTTGTTCATAGCAGCCAAAAAACCTCAGAAATAGAGTCTTCATGATTTAATATGCCAACAGTTAACTATCATTTAACCTCTGGAACTGAGATATCAGAAAATCAAGGAGGAAAATAAATAATTTAAAGAAACATAGTTTGCTTTATATTAAAATTTGTGGGAAAGAGAAAAGATCTTCCAAACCAGGAAATAAAGTATTGGCTTTCCATACAGTAAAGGAGGAAAAAGTTCAGTCTAGGCAGCAGGCTTGAGTTGTGGGCTGAATCTGCTTGAAAGAAGGATGCCCTGGGACTTCCCTGGTGGTCCAATGGTTAAGAATCTGCTTGGGCATATGGTTTGATCCCTGCTCTGGAAACTAAGATCCCACGTGCCTCGGGGCAACTAAGCCCACAAGCCACAGCTACTGAAGCCTACGCCCTCCAGAGCCTGCAGGCCATGACAAGAGAAGCCACTGCAGTGAAAGGCCTGCACACCACAGCTAGAAAGTAGCTCCTACTTGCTGCAACTAGGGAAAGTCTGTGCGCAGCAATGAAGACCCAGTGCAGCCAATAGAGAAATAAATTACAACTGCATTAAGAAGAAAAGAAAGAACAAGTTCTCAACAGAGAAGAATGAAAAGAAGACCCGGAGGGAGAAAGAATTGTCATGAACATAACTTGTTGGGAGTTTGGCTACACTGAAGTAAAACAACGTACTCAGTCTTTCCAGAACTTTAGATCTGAGGGAAGGAAAGGTTAGGAAAGGAACACGTGGCAGAGCTCATCCACCTCTCACCAAGAACCGGAGGGTCCAGCATTTGGAACAAGAGCAATGTCTGGGAACAAATGGAGAGAGAAGACACTTTTGTACCTAGGTAAGGTACTGGGTGGGGAAGATCCCCTAGAGAAAGGCATGGCAACCCACTCTAGTATTCTTGCCTGGAGAATCCCCACGGACAGAGGAGCCTGGCGGGCTACACACAGTCCATGGGTTCGCAAAGAGTCAGACACAACTGAGCAACCAAGCACAGCTCAAGAAATTATATATTCCTATTCCTCTTTAAAGAGGTGGACGTGTGACTTACTCAGACTATGGTTTCTCTGGGAAAAAGAACTTGTCTTTACTTGGGGCAGGGGCTCAAATTATTTTTAAAGTGTCACAACAAATTTCAAGCATGTTACATTGCTGATGGGTTATTATTTGGACAATGCTTTCATCTGATGCCCATTGTTCAACTCTCTGATGAGCTTGTTTAAATAAGGAAGCTGCATCTACTTTGAAATGAGACAGAGAATCATGAATAAACCTCAGTCTAGTATATACCCTGTGGCTTTGTGGTTATGTGATATTCAGAAGAAATCTATACCAGATGTTTCTAGAGCAACAAGAAGACTGGTTTACAATTGTCTTAAGAAGTTGAACCACCCAATCCTCCCTCTCAAGTGGAAGGCAACAAAGAAGCAGGGGTAATAAGGGCATAAACAGATGTATTTCTCTGGTACCTAGGCTCTTTCTCTAAAGCAAGTAGTCACATTATCGGGATGCCCACAGAACTGACTCTGAGGTCCATTAAGTTAGCAAGAGAAAGAAAAAAATTAAAGGAAATATTGTCGCTTAGAAGAAACCCAAGGTTTCCCTCCACTGTTCTTTAGTTCCAAAAACTACTGTGAAGGTTAGATTTTAGGATAACCTATTAGCTATGTTCACAGTTAGAGCAAGGTACTGGCACAATCATATCTCTACAATGTGGTAAAATATTGAAGATTAAAACATTTGTCTTCTTCTATCATCACATCTTTGCAAATAGTTTGAGAAAACCACATATGTAATTTTGGTAGATGTATACAAAAGTGTAATTTTTGGCATGGTGAGATGTACATTTTGGAAGTGTATCTGGAGCTAGAGTATGAAGAGTGGATTGAACAAGAAGAAATAAGTGGCAAAGATCAATTAGCAGATGAGAGAGGAACTTCCTGTTTACTATCTTTTGTGTATGCACATATGTTAAGGATTTGTTCTAAAATTTTCTCAAGCTCTAAAATTGTCCCATGTGTGTACTCAGTCACTCAGTCATGTCCAACTCTTTGTGACCCGATGGACTATAGCCCACCAGGTTCCTCTGTTCATGGAATTTTTCAAACAAGAATACTGGAGTGGGTTGCCATTTTCTTCCTCCAAGGGATCTTTCTGTTCCAGGGACTGAACCCATATCTCATGTGTCTCCTGCAGTGGACGGCAGATTCTTTACCACTAGTGCCACCTGGGAAGCCCCAATTTGCCCCATATTCATATATCAAACAAATGCACATAGAGGAAGTTGGGTGAACAAAATTCTCACTACTCATGTATTTGTAGATTTTCACCCCCTGTTGCCCCATCTTAGACTGAAGTTCTACTTATGTGATTTGCTGCAAGAGTCTCCATTCTCTGATCCCTGTAACACTTGCTGTCTCCCCTCCTTTCCCTTTCTGTCTGTCTCTTTCTCGGCTTTCTCTAATCCATCTGCAATCTTTCTCTTAGATACAGAAACCAGTCCTGCGCATAGAGGATGGCCATGGGGGAAAGGTTTTCTTTTGGATTTCCAATTTACCTTTTGTAATATTGCCCAAAGATTAAATGATCTTTGGGCTAGCTATCTTTATGCTAGGTCATCAGCAATATGAGCATATTACTCAGGATTCTCCAGAGAAACATAGCAAATAGGTTTATAGAGAGATATACATAAGAGGAGATTTATTGCAGGAATTGATTCACAAGATTATGGAGGCCAAGAAGTCCCATGATCTGCTAATCTGCAAACTAGAGACCCAGGAAAACTGGTGGTGTAACTCAGAGTCCAAAGGCTTGAGGACCTGAGAAGTCAATGGTGTCAGTCCCAGTCTGAGTCCACTTGCCTGAAAATTAGAGGGTAATGGTATAAATCTGACTCCACCTCCAAAGGCCTGAGAACAAGGAGAACCAACATCCAAGGGCAAGAGAAGATGAATGTCCCAGCTCAAGCAAGAAGAGCAAATTTGCCTTGCCTCCACTTCTTTGTTCTATTCAGGCCCTCAGATTGGATGATATCTGATCATTTTATGAGGATGCTCTTCTTCACTCAGTCCACCAATTCAAATATTAATCTCTTCCAAAGGACCCTCACTGACACACTCTGGAAATATGTTTTACCAGCTATTCAGGCATCCTTTGGCCTAGTCAAACACATAAAATTAACCATCACAATGAGACTATTAGAACACCTCATTTACTTTCTCTGCATACACAAATTACACCTTTCTTTCCTTTTGGAAAAGCTCACCTTGGATTGAATTCACTTAGAGATTGATTCCATATCAACAAAAGTAGGAAATTAAAAACAACAATAGTGCCAATCATACTGACATATTTCTGATGTTTTTTACAAATTACACAATGTTTTCAAATAAATTATTTGTTTGCGAGAGTAACCTTCTATATTAGCATCAGTGATCAGGAAGTGGGCTCAGAGAGGCTGAATCATCTGCTTAATGAAACACAGCTGAAAATAACAGAGCTGGGATTCCAATGTCCCCTAAATTAATCCCAGTTCTTTTCCCTCCTCCTCTGTGGATAAATGTGTAAGTATACAGTCAACTGAGCCTGCTTTATCACTTTGAAAAATAGAAAATCATTTGCTTTGTCTCACCTCCTTAATTTTTCCTAAACAGTTTCGTTAGCAAGCCCTCCACTTTGAAGAATTTTCCAGCCTGCCAAAGCTTGCTACTCCTCGGTATTCATATAACACTATGATTTGCCTGTAAAACTGAATAATCTCTGTATTTAGTGTGCTCACCCATGCTGAGTCGAAGAGAAAGGGGTGTCTTTCAATGTGTCAACATGTCTATAATTCTTTTAGGTCATGGCTATTTAAACCCTCACATCTATAAATTGACTACTGCATCACTGTCTCCAGGGGTTCTTTCAGTTAAAAAATTACAATTTAAATTTTCATATCCAGCATCGAAATTGAGAAAGAGGTGGGTCATTTCCATCATCTGACTGCTGCTACAAAATGAGCTGATACCCTGGAAATTTCACATTCAGTGACATTTTGTTTCCTGTAAAAAATATTTCTAAAAACTGTACTTGCCCAAAACTTGTTTCTAGAAACAACTATATCATCCCGCAGACTGGGTCCTTTATGCCTGACCATCTAGGGATAGAAGTTGTGTGTGTGTGTGCTGTCACTTCAGTCATGTCCGACTCTTTGAAACACTAAGGACTGCAGCCAGCCAGGCTTCTCTCTCCATGGGGATTCTCTAGGCAAGAATAGTGGAGTGGGTCGCCATTCCCTTCTCCAGGGGATCTTCCTGACTCAGGGATTGAAGCCTTGTCTCTTATGTCTCCTGCCTTGGCAGGTGGATTCTTCACCACTCGTGCCACCTGAGAAGCCCAGGGAGAGAAGCTCATGTTATGCACCAAGTCCCAGTCTCCAGTCAAACAAAATAGCTGGGAACATTTGAACTTTTCTTCGCTTTGTCTTGTTCACTAGGTTTTTTAACTAAACCATGTGTCTGGTCTTGGGACTTGGATTCCACAATGACTCTTGTCTTTTTTTTTTTTTTTTTGCTGCATCTGGTCTAGTTCTCTGACCAGGGATCAAACCCATGCCCCCTGCATTGGGAGTATGGAGTCTTAACCACTGGATTCAGGGAAGTTACACTGAAGGAGGAAACAGACAGAACAGGCTCCATCTTGAAAGCAGGATTCCACCTTGGGCCCGGACTATGGACTTTGAGCTACATGCTCCATATCTATGGAAACGACATATCAACTGGAAAATCAGACCCCCAGGATAGAAGAGCCCCAGGGCTCGTACCTAGACTATCCATCGCCTAAAAGAATACCCTAATTATCTGTGTCACCTACTAGAATCATAAATTCTATTATGCTTATTGGGGTATGACCACAGGCCTATTGATAATTGTCCACCATTAACTACCTAGGCTTAAGGCATATGAATCACAGGTTAACTTTGTATCTTTCTTTTCCTTTGTTCAGACTGCTTTCAGAGAATTTGGGGAGGTGGGTTTGAGCACGTACCCTGAAGGTATATAGGGTTTTCACAAAAACTGGTCAGAGTCCTTGGCTAAGAGGAGACTGCCTTGGGCCCACTGTTGTAATAAACTGCACTCCACTATCTGCACTGTCCTGAGTGAGTTTGTTTCCCGGAATGTGTGGCTACAACACCACCACACAAACTCTTAACTTGAATACCTCTGAGCCTTGTCACAGAGGAAGGAAAACAAGTGTTATTATTTTCAGACACACCATTAGATAATGCAGGATTAGCCAAGTCTGTTAACTAAGGAAAAGTCTAGGTTAGCCACAACTGAATAACAAAATTACATTGTTCTTCTCAGCTGAAACGCAAAACTATTCCCCCTGTGGACAAATGTCACCTGCCGTATCAGTAAACATGAGGCCATTGCAGCCTCTCCCACCCACCTCAACTGTTTACCCTGAAAGGATTTAGGATGGCAAAAAGGGGATATTGCCCTGGATAGCTGAGATGTATATCAAAGGAATGGTTGTAATAAGCCCAGATTCTTGCATCTTCCCATACATAGAAAAGTGCTGAATTCAATAACTTGAGAACTTTTCTTCTTTAATTAATAGTAATCTGTTGATGTGCTGACTACCTGATTTTTGTTGCAAAAACATCTATGTATCCTGGCTCTTCCCACACTGCTTCAGAGCAGAACCTCAGGGTTATCTGAGAAGCTGCCTCCCAGACTTGAGTCCTCAGCAAGTCCCCCAAATAAAACATAATTCTCAACTTTTTTGTGCATTTTGTTGGTCGACACCCCTCACCTTTCCATTTTGAAATTTCTCTTAGAGATCCTACTGCAGACATACGCAGGCAGGTACATTTGTAGCTGAGAAAGGTAAGAATGTAAGAAATGAAAACTAATTCTATGAGGACATTTTGCTTTCTGGGGCTCTCTCAGACAATCATATCAGAGATCCTGAGGAAGTCTTTGTTTATTCCTCTCAACAAAGTACAGTAGATAAAGCAAAATCAGCTTTATCAGCTCTATATGTCACAAAAGACTCACTTTCCCAGATCTTGATTTGGCAAGAGTGTTTGGAGGTTGTAATGCCTTAGATTAGTGAGGTAGCATATGGGGAAAAAATATAAAGGCCTAAAGGAGTTCATATCAATTCAAACCTATTACAGGTTGTTTTTTTTTATTATTAGTTCTAACATTTTAAATATTCTACATATTTCTGTAGTACGTGGATTTGGACACTGGAAGGATATATTGGGGAAGTAATAACACACCAACTACAAAATAAAAATTGAAGCCTTGATTTGGCCAAACGTATTCACACCTTCAATTTTGTTCATCAAAAGAGCGGGAAGACTATGGAGAACAGTGTGGAGATTCCTTTAAAAACTTGAAATAGAACTGCCATATGACCCAGCAATCCCACTGCTGGGCATACACACTGAAGAAACCAGAAAGAGACACATATACCCCACTGTTCATTGCAGCACTGTTTACAATAGCTAGGACATGGAAGCAACCTAGATGTCCATCGACAGACGAATTTATAAGAAAGTTGTGGTACGTATACACAATGGAATATTACTCAGCTACTAAAAAGAATGCATTTGAATCAGTTCTAATGAGATGGATGAAACTGGAGCCTACTATACAAAATGAAGTAAGTCAGAAAGAAAAATACCAATACAATATATTAATGCATATATATGGAATTTAGAAAGATGGTAACAATGACCCTATATTTGAGACAACAAGAGAGACACAGATATGAAGAACAGACTTTTGGATTCTGGGAGAAGGCGAGGGTGGGATGATTTGCGAGAACAGCATTGAAACATGTGTATTGCCATATGTGAAATAGATGACCAGTCCAAGTTCAATGCATGAAACAGGGCACTCAAAGCCAGTGCACTGGGACAACCCAGAGGGATGGGATGGGGAGGTAAGAGGGAGGGGGTTTTGGGATGGGGAACACATATACACCTGTGGCTGATTCATGTCAATGTATGGCAAAAATCACCACAATATTGTAAAGTAATCAGCCTTCAATTAAAAGAAATAGATTTTTTTTTAAAGAGCAGGAAGAATTTTCTGGTTCTGAAATCAATGGAGACTTCCTATTGAGAATATCAGGAGCCCATCCTTCAAGAATTTCTTATGCTCTTAGCACTATATACAGGGGTTTATTACCCAGTTGTAGCAGCAGAGACTAAGGAAGATGGTGGATCAGATAAGACAGACTAGGTTATATTGGGCTAATTAAAAACAAACAAACACAAAATCTCAGTGGCTCAAACTAACAAAGGTGGGTTTCCGGGTTTTTTTTGTTTTTTGTTTTTTTTTTTGGTTTTGTGGTTTTTTTGGCCACATCTCAAGACTTGAAAGATCTTAGTTCCCTGACCAGGGATTGAACCTGGGCCCCTCACAGTGAAAAGCCCAAGTCTTAACCACTGGACCACCAGGAAATTCCCCAAAGGTTGATTTCTTGTTCACACTACATAACCTTCTTGGACAGGATGCAGGTTCTGCTTGCATCATTACACCCGCACTCAGGAATCCAGATGGAGAGAGCAGCCACCATTTGAGACAATGCATTTCCCAATCACCATGAGGGAAGGAGAACCTGTGGACTCGCTCTAGCTACTAATACTTCCATGGGGAAGTGACAAGTACCAGCTATGCCCATATTTTATTAAATAAATAATAGTCATTTGATCACCCCTAATGGGCAGGGAAGTACGATCCCACTTGGTCCCCATAAGGGAAGACCTGAATATTTATCATTATCCTAATAACTACTGTGGGCTTCCCTGGTGGTTCAGATGGTAAAGAATCTTCCTGCAATGTGAGAGACCTGGGTTCGGTCCCTGGGTTGGGAAGATCCCCTGGAGGATATCGTGGCAACCCACCCCAGTATTCTTGCCTGGAGAATCCCCATGGACAGAAGAGCCTGGCAGGCTACAGTCCATTGCATAGCAAAGAGACACAACTGAGCAAACTAAGCACAAAAATTACTGTAGTGGGAGAAAAAAAAGGAAAGGTCAACAAATAGCCCTGAACCTCAGCTGGGGACATTATGCCCTAAAGACAGAAGCATGTGAGACAGGAAAAGGCAGCTTCTGTCTTAAGTAGGGCTCTTAGGCTTGTAGTAGAAAATCTAACAATCATGAAAAATAATTTCCTCAAGTTCCCACAGGTAGGAAGTGGCAGCACTAGCTCTCTGGTTTTCTGTGTCCATGTCTGCTGCCTCACCCATGTTCTAAACTGTACCCCTGAGTAATTGAAAGATTGATCTCTGCCCTCCAGGTACTACCAGTGACGTTGGGTAAAAACTGAACTGATGACACACAAGAAATAAAGGAAACTATCAACTCAATAAAAAAAGTTTCAGTTGTATGATCAAAGACCTAAGAGGAGTTCAAGGAACAAGGGCTTGGTACAGCTAGGGATCAGTCCAGGAAGCCTTCCTGGAGGAGGCAAGATTCACAATCATAGATAGGATAGATAGGATTTAAGGGAAGAAGAGAGCAGAGAATCTTCTCTGAGAAGAACAAAATGAGCAGAACAGCAGGATAAAAGGCAAAAGGAAAGGAGAAACCCTGAGGAGAATGGGGCAGCATGTCATACACAAGCTGGAAGGACTGAGTGAGCAAGGATTCCTCGGGGGGCAGTTGGGGAGGGGAGCCCGTTTTATTTGCAAGTAGATGGGGAAACTAAAGAGCTCCTGTGCAGTGTACAGTATGCTGAGGTGGGTTTTTAAGGAAGTTTTCTAACACCTAGATGATCTGGGAGATGAGCAAGAAAGAGCTTCAAGGAAATCCCACGCCAGTCAGTCAGTTCTGTCATTCAGTCATGTCTGACTCTTTGTAACCCCATGGACTGCAGCACGCCAGGCTTCCCTGTCCATCACCAACTCCCAGAGCCTACCCAAACTCGTGTACGTTGAGTTGGTGATGCCATCCAACCATCTCATTCTCTGTCATGCCCTTCTCTTCCTGCCTTCAATCTTTCCCAGCATCAGGGTCTTTTCCAGTGAGTCAGTTTTTCGCATCAGGTGGCCAAAGTATTGGAGTTTCAGCTTCAGCATCGGTCCTTACAATGAATAATTCAGGACTGATTTCCTTCAGGACTGATTGGTTGGATCTCCTTGCAGTCCAAGGGACTCTCAAGAGTCTCCTCCAACACCACAGCCCAAAAGCATCAAGTCTTCAGTGCTCAGCTTTCTTTATAGTCCAACTTTCACATCCATACATGACTATTAGACAAACCACAGCTTTTACTAGACGGACCTTTGTTGGCAAAGTAATGTCTCTGCTTTTTAATATGCTGTCTAGGTTGGTCATAGCTTTTCTTCCAAGGAGCAAGTGTCTTTTAATTTCATGGCTGTAGTCATCAGCTGCAGTGAGACTGTTAATGATCTGATGACAGACAGATTTGGACCAGCCTTTAAGATGCCAGAATTCATCAGACCAACAGTATTCTCAGTATTGATTTTAGCTGACCAACACGATTTGGTGCTTATTCTAACAAGAGAGTGTGTGAGCCACATCCAGGAACGGCCCCTCCCTTGCTCTCCCAGGTGAGCAAGAGTTAGCTAGTGAGGGCCCTCCTTTGGTAGAGGGGTCAGGCAGAGGCAGCTACTCAGAAAATCCTTGCATCAGGGAGATGAAGAAGCCATAACACCTGGGATGCTGAGCTCACTGTCTAGCAAGCCTGAGGGTGACCTCTCTGAGCCAACAAAACAGATCAACTCTGGGCCTGTCATTATCTCTCTGAACCTGAAAATAAGCTTCAATTCAGACACAAATCTCCAGCTCCTTGCCATTAACTCCAAATCGCATAGCTTTGCTAAAGCCAAGAAATCTTACACGCATCCTTGGGAGAATTTAATTGCCTACTTATTGCTATTACAGAGATTAATGAGGGCAAGCCTGCTCCCAGCTATGCCTCATAAAAGGAGTGGGCAGCCACCTTTTAGAATGCGAGAGCCAGAGCCCTGAGCCATTGCCCAGCCAAGCACCAACACATTACCTCCCTCACCAAGACACACAGAAAAACATGCAACACACTGACCTTCAGGGCCCTTGTGCACCCACGGCACTAAGACAGGGCCTTTCTCCCTTCCTTCCTTCCTCCCCTCCTTCCCTAGGCTCTCTAGGCCAAGCCAGCTCAATGGATTGTTCCATTATCAGCCTCTAAAAAGTCCAGTCACTGAAGCACCTGGAGGTGACAGAGGGTCAGGCCATTTCAGCTAAGGTGCAATGGCAAAGCTGGGCTGGGACTCATTCAGATTCAATTTATACTCTGCTTCCTTCTGATTTAATGGCACTTTTACTTTCATGGCCCTGGAAAAGCATCTTTGTCAAAATACACATCATAGCGTTAGACCTGCGGAGGAGGTACTTTACAACACTTTCCCCTGTGCAGGCATAAACAGCAGAGGCGTGACATAACTCCTATTTATCTGTTGGCAACTGGCTCCCACTGTAAGGCAGAAAAGATCTTGCTGCTTCCATTAGGAAGCTTTCTTTTCCTGAGACCTGTAATTAGCTAAATGCTCTTAAACTCTGCTATGGAAACAGCTGGTATATTTCCAGGTGATGGTCCAACACTTTACTTGGAGGGATCCTTGCCTTTCTAGATGTTAATCACAGTCTGGAAAAAATATAGAAAAACAGCAAGCAAATAACCAAGTTGGAGACTCAGACAGGAGGCCATTTGTAGCAGGAGCATGTGCTAGGGGATGGAGAGAAGAGGCAGCAAGGTCCAGTTTCTGAATGTGGCCAGCCCGCCGAGGAAGAATGAAGGCTGAGGAAAGTTGGCTGGCACCAAGTTGAGCCCAGATGGCTGAGGTCAGGGCCACATGAAGATGCTAAGAAAATGAAATATTATGGTTCACTCCTTATAGGCAAGTCAAAAGAAAATTTATTTTTCAAAATGACATTATAGGATGGAAGAAGAGAGCTTTTTCTAGATTTTCTAATTGCAAAATTATGGGTAAGTTAATTAAAATTGTATTATCCCCCCTTTTCTGGCAGAGGGGGCACTCCTTCTTCATCCTGAGCATATGCTTGGTCAGCCTCTTAGGTGCCACTACTATAATTAGACCCCAGGTAGCTTTCTTGTTATTAAGTAACTGATTGGGGTCAGGAATGCCATCAAGAGCTTGAAGCCCACCACAGGAAATTTGAACAGCATGTGGTGATTTGCTCAAGGTAGGACACTGTTATTCTATGATGACCCCCAGTCATTACTGTGGGGCAATGTGTGAGATACCCTACAGTCCCACACCCTATGCTCAGATGTCACCTCACCAGATAGGTCTTCTCTAACAAATAAATCTCTCACAAAAAGAGTTCCTCCATCCCATTTATTCTCTCTCTACCATGATTCACTTTCCTTTATAACACTTATCTAAACATAATATTATTTTGCACACTAATAAAATGTGTCTCCACTTACCACATGAGAGTCTATGGTAGGCTGAATAAATGTCAATTGAAGATGACCATGCCTTCATCCTTGAAACCTGTGAATAGGGTTACCTTATATGTGCGCAATGGAAATCCAATCCAGTATTCTTGCCTGGAGAATCCCATGGACGGAGGAGCCTGGTGGGCTGCAGTCCATGGGGTCGCTAAGAGTCTGACACAACTAAGCAACTTCACTTTCATTTTTCACTTTCATGCATTGGAGAAGGAAATGGCAACCCACTCCAGTGTTCTTGCCTGGAGAGTCCCAGGGACGGCAGAGCCTGGTGGGCTGTCTACGGGACACAGAATCGGACACAGCTGAAGCAACTTAGCAGTAGCAGAAGCGTATGTCAAATGGACATTGCAGATGTGAATAAATTAAGGACCAGATGGGGGTACAGGTGGATAAGATGAAATAACAAGGGTCCGTATAAGAAAGAGGCAGGAGATGAGTCAATAGCAGATGATGTGATGATGAAAGCAGAATAAAGGCCATGAGTCAAAGACTGTAGGTAGCCTCTAGAAGCTGGAAGAAACGAAGAATGGACTTCCCTAGAGCTTCCAGAAGGAACCAGTCCTGCCAATATTTTTACTTTAACCCTGGAAGACTCATTTTGGGCTTTCCAAATGGGACAATGGTAAAGAATCTGCTTGCCAATGCAGGAAATGCAAGAGACACAGGTTCAATCCCTGTGTCAGGAAGATCCCCTGGAGTAGGAAATGGCACCCTATTCTTGCCTGGAGAATCCCCTGGACAAAGGAGCCTAGCGAGCTTCAGTCCATGTGATCAAAAAGAGTTGGGCATGACTGAGTGATTGAGCACACAAGACTCATTTTAGATGTTGACTTTAAAACAGTAAGGTGACAGAATTATTTTAAGACTGTGGAAATTTGTTATAGCAGCAACAAGGTCTACTAATACAGAGCCTACACTGCATTTCCAGCTCCTGGACTAATTCCTGGCAAAGAGTAGGGAATAAATGCACACTGTTGAATGAAGAATAACTGAATGAATTTATTACTCACCTTCAATGTGAAACTATAAGATTTTTGAAGGCAGGATTCAGGAATGCTGCTGCTGCTAAGTCGCTTCAGTCGTGTCCGACTCTGTGAGATCCCATAGATGGCAGCCCGCCAGGCTCACCCATCCTTGGGATTCTCCAGGCAAGAACACTGGAGTGGGTTGCCATTTCCTTCTCCAATGCATGAAAGTGAAAAGTGAAAGTGAAATTGCTCAGTCGTGTCCAACCCTTCGCAACCCTGCAGCCTACCAGGCTCCTCCATCCATGGGATTTTCCAGGCAAGAGTACTGGAGTGGGTTGCCATTGCCTTCTCCAGATTCAGGACAGGGCCCACTTTATTTTCTCTTTATTTTACTTTTTAAAAAAGTAATCATTCAAGAAAAAATGTTTTGATTTAATAAAGAAGGGCTTCAAAATAGTGTCTACAACTACATTCAGACATCAATTCACAGAGCATCTGCTGCATACCTGGCACTTTAGTAAGTGTAAAGAATGAAAGAACAAACAGATTTGTCATAGTGTTGAGTTCCTCACAGCTTAGTCAGCAAGGGAGAGATGGAAACCAGAAGTCTAAACTGCAAGAAGTGAGAGCTAACCTTAACTGAGCACCTACTATGTGACAGGCCCAGTGTGTGTGTATTCAATCAGCTGAAGGCCTGGATAGAACAAAAGACTGGCCTCCCCTGCAGAAGAATGAATTCTGTCAGAATATGGCCTTCAGACTTAAACTGCAGCATCAGCTCCTTTCTGGGTCTCTAGTCTGCCAGCTCACTTTACACATTTTGGACTTAATAGCCTCATAATTGCAGAAAATTTTACACACACACACACACTATTGGTTCTCTTTCTTCAGAAAACACTGACTAATACAAACACATAATATAATGCCTGCTCCCCAGGTGACTCAGTGGTAAAGAATCTGCCTTCCAAGAAGGAAATATGGGTTAGATCCCTGCATCAGGAAGATCCCCTGGAGAAGAAAATGGAAACCCACTCAAATATTCTTGCCTGGGAAATCCCATGAACAGACTATCCTGGTGGGCTATATAGTCCATGGGGTCACAAAAGAGGCAGACACAACTTAGTGACTAAACAACAAATATAATGCCTAGCAATGTCATAAGTATTCACTGACTTGTATTTTATTCACTGTCCACCCATAACTTTTTCAGGTATGATGTCCCCAGTACACACAAGAGGAAATAGAAGTTTAGAGAGATTAAATATCTTGCCTTATGCCATACAGATAGCACATGCCAGAGACACAATTCACCAGCTACTTACGCCTGGATTCTCCATCTACAATGAAGCGCCCACTCTGCTTTAAAAGTTGGCCAGGAAATATGCTAAAGGAATTTAAGATTCTTTTAAGAGACATAAACTAAGACAGCAGACATCTTTTTTGAAATAATGCATATGAGCAGATAGTAAAGCAAATCCTTAAAGTACTGGAAAAAGAAACTATCAATGTATAATTTTATACCCAGCAAAATTTATCTTTTAACAATAAAAGCAAAATTAATTTTTTCAGACATCCAAACTCTGAAAAAGTTCATCACCAGCAGACCTACAAAAATTTTTTAAAGTTCTTTGGGAGGAAGGAAAATAATATCAGATAATAAAGAATTTACATAAAGAAAGAACACCAGATATGATAACTGAATTAGTATTAATAAATATATTAGCTTTTCTTGTTGTTCAAATATCTTTAAAAAGATAAGTGACAACTGTTTAATTAAAAATAATGTAGTAGGGGCTTATAACAATTATAAAAGTAAGACATATGAAAACAATACGATGAAAACATATGAAATTGAAAACAATATGTATTGTTTTGAAAACATATTGTATTGAAAACATATGTATTGAAAACAATACATATGAAAACAACACTTAGATCAATGAAATAGACAGGTCCATAAATGGACCCACATATACACAAACAACTGGTTTTCAACAATTGCAAAAGCAGTTCAGTGAAGAAGGGACAGATTGTCATTTCAACAAATGGTGCTTAAACAATACACTATCCATACCTTAAAAAGTGAATTTTAATTCCTCCAATAGTACCATATGCAAAAAACAATTTAAAATAGGTCACAGACCTAAATGCACAAACTAAAACTATAAAACTTCTAGAAGTCAACATAGAAGAAAATCTTTGGACCTTAGCTTAGGATACACCTTTCTTACATTTCTTAGATACACCACCAAAAGTGTGACCCAGAAAAGAAGTGTACAGAAAAGTACTATATAGCAGAACTGAAACTACTGTCCTTGAAAGAGCTGCTTGCAAGTCTTTTTTGTTGCAAGATTGGCCCTTGACTAGGGTCTGGGAACTTGGACTGGAGGAGGATTCCACCATTCTTAACTGATAAGAGTACCCAGTGAGCCTAAGACATTTTCACAAACAACATGGCTTATGCTTAACACATGCACTCTTTCAGACAGTCTGGCATTTTGGATATATTCTAAGAAGAAGATGCCTGCATGACCAGCCCCAGAGGCATTCAGTCTCTAGGAAGCTTCCCTAATAGACACCACTTGGTTTTCTTGGGATTGTATCCTATGCGCCTTTCTCTTTGCTGATGTCGCTTTGTGTCTTTTGCTGTTACAAATTTTAGCCATTAGTATAATTACATGCCATGTCCATAAATTCTCCTAACAAAGACCAAAACTGAGGGTGGTCTGGTAGATCCCTGACATAAAAACAAATTAATAAATTGAACTTCATCAGACTGAAAACTTCTATTTATCAAGTATACTATTAAAGACAAAGCAGAGAATGAGACCAAATATTTATAAAGCCTATATCTGATTAAAAAAAGAAAAACTCTTACAGATAAAATAAGAACTCTCAAAACTCAATAACAAATCAGTTTAAAAATGAATTTAAAAAACATGAATAAACATTTTATCAAGGAAGATATACAAATGGTAAACAAGCATTTGAGAAGATGCTAAACATCATTAATGATTAATTTCCTTAAGGGAATATAAATTTTTACAAAAAGAGATATCACTACACACATATTAAACCGGCAAAAGCAAACTAATTATACTGTGTCAGTAGCATGTGGAAGAATTGCTACTCTCATACATTACCGCTGGGAATGCAAAATGGTACAAGCACTTTGCATAACTGTTCAGCAGTTTCTTAAAAAGTTAAACATACACCAACCATATCTTCTATCCATTCCACTCCTATGTATGTATCCAAAACAAATAAAAGCAAATATCCATCCATACAAGTGGTTGTGCACAAATGCTCATGGCAGATTCCCATCCCACCCGCTCCAACCCCTGGCCATGGCTACAAACTAGAAGCAATCCAAATGCCCATCAACAGGTGAATGCAGAAACAATGTATATCCATACAATGGAAATATCACTCAGTAATAAAGAGGAATAAACTACCAGTACATGCTCAACATAGATTTAACTCAAAATAATCATGTTGAGTGAAATGAGACAGACCCAAACAGGGTAAATATAGTATGGCTCCAACTGTATAAAGTCAAGGAATCGCGAACTAACACATGATTACAGAAAGATCAGTGGTTGCCTGAGGCAAAGGCAACAGAAGTAGGAAGAAAGGATGACAAAAGGAGAAAAATAAAACTTTTAGGGTGATTATCTTGATCGTGGTAATTATTTCACAGGTACACGTGAAACAATTGTTTCATATATTAAAATTTATGAACTGAGCACTTCAAATATACACAGTATTGATGTTTAGTTGCTAAGTCATATCCAACTCTTTGTGACCCCATGAACTGTAGCCCACCAGGCTCCTCTGTCCACGGGATTTCCTAAGCAAGAATACTGGTGTGGGTTGCCATTTCTTCTCCAGGGGACCTTCCTGACCCACCCAAGGATGGAATCTGAATCTCCATTATTGGCAGGTGGGTTCTTTACCACTGAGCCACCTGGGAAGTCAGTGTATGGTATAGTGAATGTCAATTATGTTTTAATAAAGCTATTTTTATAAAGCACAAACATATGTGCAACATATTTACACTGACTATAAGATAATTACAATTTTATTTAAACGTTAATGTAGTATTCATTGCAGATGGTACAGTCTCATAATAGGATTCAAGCTCAAACATTGTATCCTTCTCACTTTATACAGTATGTCTCTGTGACTGTAAGTATAAACACGTGGAGATGTCCAAATCAAAACTTGAACTCCTTCACAAATGTGAGGTTCCTTCCCAAATGGATTTCCTAGCCAGACACACAACCCCACCCCACCTGCCCCACACATTGTGGTTTGTGGAAGAATCTCTCTCATGACCAGATCCATAACCTCTGTTCCTTAACCTTGCTTCAAAGTCCTCTCAAGACCATGCCAAAAGGTCATTATCTATTGAATTTCTACTTCATCAAAGCTTTATGGGAAACCCAGTGAAGGAGTCTAGACTGACTTTTATGGAAGCTGTGCCCTAGTTAAAAATATAAAAAGCAAAACATAGAAAATGCAAAAACAACAACAAAAAGTACAAGTAATGATGCTGTATAAAGTACCAAGCTCCAGCAAGTAACATTTGGTACAATTACTGATGCCCTTGATGACACTCTGAGGTGACAAATGACCCTTTTGCCTGCTAAATGTTAAAAATCACCAAAGAGGATAATAAAAGGCAATGGGGGTGTGGGACTATTAGGCTGACCTAAATGGCAGTGAACATAAAGAAAAAAGCTGATACTGAGAAGTCTATAATAGGAAAATAATGAGACTGGCTTATCTTGCCTTTTCAAAGACATTCATGGAGCACCACTCTTGCTAACATTTCTGCAATAAAATAATACTTTTTTTTTTCCTTCAGAAAGAACATCTAAAACCTGAAATGAAAAACCTGTCAAGCATGTGGATGTGCCATGGAGGATGATCCACTGGGGAATGGAAGAGCTGGCACGCTGAGAGAGGCATGCAATTTATGCAGTCCTAAAGCTTAATTTTTGCTACAGGCTGTCCTCCCTTAAAAGTAACTTGGAAAGAAAATAAGCAGAAACTGGCTCTAATATTCCAGAAAAGAACATTTTTCATGAACTTCCAACTTAACAGAAAAAGCTAAATATTTTCAGTTACTGCATCAAACTTTTTCAAAGTTTGCTTTCATTAATCCTGTAAAAATACTACATTGTTTTCTTTCCTTCCTTTCTCACAGTTTCTATCTTTTTATCTTTTGAGGGGTTGCTGCTCTGGGTCTTCACCTCAGTGCTCGGGCTTTCTCTAGTTGCAGCATGTGGGCTTAGTTGTCCCATAGTATGTGGGATCTGAATTCCCTGACCAGGGATTGAACAAGCATCCTCTGCATTGGAAGGCAGATTCTTAACCACTGGACCACCAGGGAAGTCCCCAGTTTCTATCTTTTGATTGAAATACATTCCTCTCCAACAAAGAAACAGCACTCAGATAGAAGACCCTCACCTCAACCAATCTTTCTCAAGGGCACTCCCAAAATTCTTAAATAAAGAAGCCATAGGGTGAATGAGGCTCTCTTACATCTGAAAGGCACAATACTAGACAGGGGGCTTCACTAACAACCATGGACCTATTTATCATCTATATGACATAACTTGGGCAGGATGGATTCCATGTCCTTCTCAGACTATACCTGCTTCCAACCTCCTTCCCATCCCTATTTCCATGTGACTCCCACCTTCAAACCCACCCTACTTCTATCTCTAGAACCAGTTAGGATACTAAATTAAAAAGATTTAAGATGTTACATTGTCTATAATAAAGACTGGAAATAATCTAAATGCCTATCTAGAAGGAAATAATTGAATGTGTTATGTTACCACTGTACTATGGGCTACAAAGCAACTACTAAAATAATGGGTAGATGTATATTTACTGATCTATACTTGCTGTTAAGTTGTCCATAACATATTGTAAAGTAATAAAGCAAAGCTGCTCACCAAAATGCATAGATATATAGCAATATCTTTATAAATTTATTTTTTAAAAACTTCCAAAAAGGAATAAACCTTATTTTGGGTAGGATGAAAAGGGTACAGGAGAAAGATGCTTTTTTACCTTATATAATTTTGAAGTATTTGGAGTGTGGTTATTTCTACTTCTTTGTATTTTGGGGTTTTTTTCCTCATCAAAAAGGTTTAAGTCAATAAAATAACAGTACACGTTTTCTCTTTATTGTTTTCATTGTTTATTGTTGACTAACCTACCAAGTACATCATGTGGACAAAAACCATGTATGCGTTGGTCACTCCTGTGTCCCTCACGCCTAGAACAGTATACGGAATGTTGAAAACATTCAATGAACATTTCTTGAATAGATGGGTTAGTTAAATAGATTCAGTCCCATCACACTCTGATCTGATGGCCTTGGTCTAATTGGACTCTGTCTGGTTCCCATGACCAAGTACCCCTTGTACCCCATCATCATAACTGTGTCCCCACCTCACACCCTTGCATTTAGCATTTTTGTCTGATCCTCTTCTTGATGGCCTAGTCCCCGAAGCACTGGCCTTGTTCTTGCTGTCCCTCCTACCAGGGCATAAAGTCCTTCCTCCTGATCCTGACTGAGAAGCAAGAACTCTGCCACCTAGGGAAAATTCTTCTGTTTTCCACTGTCTGCTTACAGTCAGAGAGAGTCAGCCCTGCCTGAGACTATCCATGGGTTTGTCTGTACTCCCCATAAGACGCTCAAGTCACTTTTATATTGATTCTTTGACTACTTTCCCTTTGGATACTTTCGTCTATTTGGACACCCTCCCAGTTTCCAAGTCTGGATCTGTTTTCAGAGGTCCTCCACCAGTGGTCAAGTCTGATTCCAAGTTCTGATCCCCCCAGTCGACCTCAACCCTACTGCAACAAACGAAGTGATCTGTAACTAGACTAAGAACTGATAGCCATGGACATTTTCCAAATACCCAGGTTAAACCTAAACTTTCCAGTTTCCTTTAACATAATGCAAGCACTTTCAGGAAGGGAAATATATTTTTCTTAATTTTTTCCATCCAACTTGTTTACCTGAAATGAAAACACATCATCATATAGTAGTCTACAAAGACCTTTGCTATCTTCTAGTCCTTCTCTGGGGCTCTTCCTTCCCCAAACATCTTTTTCCCTTTGACTTTCTGCTTGTAAATAGAAATCTGTGAAATTGCACTTCTGGTTATAGTTACCTAAGAGACTCCATAGAGTCGATGGGTTCATCTTTAATCCTTTGCAAACTAAATAACCATGACAATTAAAGTGCATTATTAAAAAGGTTGTGACCCTAGTAAAGGTTGAGAAATATGTTATTGAAGATTAAAGAGCTGAGTCATTTGAGGATGTCTAATACTGGTAGTTGGTAAGATCCTGCCCTAAACTAGTTTGCCTATTAAAATTTATATTTAGTGAGAGGCAGCTGTTATTTACTAGGAAATTTATACAGAAAAAAATCAAGCAATACAAGAACATACAATGGGGAAAAGGTAGTCTCTTAAACAAATGGTGCTGGGAAAACTGAACACTTACCTGCAAAAGAATCAAACTGAACTGTCTTATACCATATATAAAAATAAACTCAAAGTGGATTAAAGACTTAAATGTAAGACCTGAAACCATAACAATTCTAAAAGAAAACATAGACATTATGGTTTTTGTCATTGGTTCTAGCCATGTTTTTTTGGATACATCTCCTCAGGAAAGGGGAGCAAAAGCAAAGATAAACAAGTGAGACTATGTCAAACCAAAAAGCTTTTGTACAGCAAAGGAAACTATCAACAAAATGAAAAGCTGCCTACTGAGTGGGAAAGGATTTTTGCAAACAATACATCTGATAAGGGGGTAATATTCAAAATATATGAACTCATACAATTCAACATCAAAAAACCCAAACAACCTAATTTTAAAATGGGCAAAGAACCTGGAGAGACATTTTTCCAAAGAAGATATACAGATGGTAAACAGACACGTGAAAAAAATGCTCAGTATCACTAATCATCAGGGAAACGCAAACCAAAACCACAGTAAGCTATGACCTCACAGCTGTTACAATGCTTATTATCAAAAAGACAAGAAGTAGCAAGTGTTTTGTGAGAATATGGAGAAAAGGAAACCCTTGTGCACTGTTGGTGGGAATGTAAATTGGTGTAGCCATTATGTAAAACAGTGTGGAGGCTCCTCAAAAAATTAAAAAATAGAACCAATATACAATTTAGCAATTCCACTCCTGGGTATTTATCTAAAGAAAATGAAAACACTAATTAGAAAAGATATATGAACCACTACATTCATTGCAGCATTATTTACAACAGCCAATATATGGAAGGAACCTAAGTGTCGATAAATAGATGAATGGATAAAGAAGATGTAATACATACATGAAATGGAATATTACTCAGTCATAAAAAGAATGAAATCTTGCCATTCAGGACAACATGGATGGATCTAGAGAGTGTTACACTGGGTAAAATAAGTTAGAGAAAGACAAATACTGTATGAATCCACTATATGTAGAATCTAAAAAACAAGACAAATGAATAAGCACAACAGAACAGAAATAGAGTCATAGGTACAAAGAACAAACAGGTAACTATCAGAGGGAAGAGGAGTTGGAGGTATGAGAGAAATAGATAAAGAAGAGTAAGAGATATAAACTTCCAATTACAAAATAAATGAGTCATAGATATGAAGTGTACAGTATGGGTAATATAGTCAATAACTAGGTAATATCTTTGTATAGTAACAGATGATAAACAGACTTATTGTGGTGATAACTCTGAAATGTACAGAAACATAAAATCACCCTGTACTGCATGAGGAATAGACACAGTATTGTAGGTCATTTATACTTCAAAAACAAACAAACTCATAGAAAAAAGAGATGAGATTTGTGGTCACCAAAGGTGGAAGGTGGGAACTGGATGAAGATAGTCAAAAGGTGCAAACTTCCAGTTATAAGATAAATAAGCATTAGGGATGTAGTGTACAACATGATAAAGATAATGAACACTGATGCATGTCATATATGAGTGTTGTAAAGATAGAGCTTCCCAGGTGGCGCTAGTGATATAGAATATGCCTGCCAATGCAGGAGATGGAAGAGATGAAATTTCGATCCCTGAGTTGGAAGATCCCTTGGAGGAGGAAATGGCAACTGCTCCAGTATTCTTGCTCAGAAAATTCTGGTATTCTTGCTTGGAAAATTCAAATATTCTTGCTTGGAAAATACTACGGACAGAGGAGACTAGCAGACTACAGCCCAGGGGGCTGCAAAGAGTTGGATTCAATTGACCGACTAAACACACACTGACGAAGGCAAAAGAAAGTAAATTCTAGGAGTTAAAATCACACAGGAAAAAAAGCTTTTCCTATGTCTTTACTTTTGTGTGTAAATGAGACAATGGATGTTCACTAAATTTATTACAGTTATCATTTCATGAGGTATGTAAGTCAAATCATCATGCTATATACCTTAAAGCGCTATATGTCAATTATATCTCAATACAATCAGAAAGAAAAAAATCAAGCCATGGTATCTATAAATGTAGCTAAGTTAAAGTAAGTAAGAGATTATGCTGCAAGTAGGTCAGGGACCTAAGAATCCCTGAATTCTGCTCTCAGTTCACTATCTTTTTATTTTCTTTCAGGCCATACCATGTGGCTTGCCAAGAAGAAGGAATTCATAGGGCCTTGACTCCATCTGAGGCCTGTCCATGCTGATCATGCTCAGCCACCTCTCCAGTGGACTCTGAACTCTCTGCTTAGTGCCTGTGGGAACGACAATGGAAGGATAAGACCCCCTCCGGACAGGGGAACCTTGAAGATCATATCCAGGTTACTCATCACCTAAGAGAAAACAGACACTAATCACCCCTGCCTCTGGACAGTATCTATCGGAATGTAACCATGGGCTTATCGGTTATTAACTGGTTGGAATATAACTGCCGGCTTATTGATTATTAACTGTTTGAACACATAACACGTGAATGATGTGGTTATTGTGATTGTATTTACCCTTCCTTTGTAAGCCTCAAGGGATCTTGGGTGGTGGGTTTGGACATGTACACATGAGGTATAAAAGATTTTCACAAATGCTGGTCGGGGTTCTTGGCTAAGAGGAGACTCTGCCTTGGGCCCGCCGGTGTAATAAACTGCACTCTACTATCTGCATTGCCCTTCTGAGTGAGTTTGTTTCCTGGAAAACATGGCTATAACAACCAGACATCACCAGATGGTCAATACTGAAATCAGATTGATTATATTCTTTGCAGCCAAAGGTGGAGAAGCTCTATACAGTCAGCAAAAACAAGACCAGGAGCTGACTGTGGCTCAGATCATGAACTCCTTATTGCCAAATTCAGACTTAAATTGAAGAAAGTAGGGAAAACCACTAGACCATTCAGGTATGACCTAAACCAAATCCCTTATGATTATACAGTAGAAGTGACAAATGGATTCAAGGGATTAGATCTGATAGACAGAGTACCTGAAGAACTATGGATGGAGGTTCATGTCATTGTACAGGAGATAGGGAACAAGACCATCCCCAAGAAAAAGAAATGCAAAAAGGAAAATGGTTGTCTGAGGAGGCCTTAAAAATAGCTATGAAAAGAAGAGAAGTGAAAGGCAAAGGAGTAAAGGAAAGATATACTCATTTGAATGCAGAGTTCCAAAGAATAGCCAGGAGAGATAAGAAAGCCTTCCTCAGCAATCAATGCAAAGAAATAGAGGAAAACATTAGAATGGGAAAGACTAGCGATTGCTTCAAGAAAATTAGAGATACCAAGGGAACATTTCATGCAATGATGGGCACAATAAATGACAGAAACAGTATGAACCTAACAGAAACAGAAGATATTAAGAAGAGGTGGCAAGAATAAACAGAAGAACTGTACAAAAAAGATCTTCATGACCCAGATAATCACAATGGTTTGATCACTCACCTAGAGCCAGACATCCTGGAATGTGAAGTCAAGTGGGCCTTAGGAAGCATCACTATGAATAAAGCTAGCGGAAGTGATGGAATTCCAGTTGAGCTATTTCAAATCCTAAAAGATGATGCTGTGAAAGTGCTGCACTCAATATGCCAGCAAATTTGGAAAACTCAGCAGTGGCCACAGGACTGCAAAAGGTCAATTTTCATTCCAATCCAAAAGAAAGGCAATGCCAAAGAATGCTCAAACTACTGCACAATTGTACTCATCTCATATGCTAGCAAAGTAATGCTCAAAATTCTCCAAGCCAAGCTTCAACAGTATGTGAACCATGAACTTCCAGATGTTCAAGCTGGATTTAGAAAAGGCAGAGGAACCAGAGATCAAATTTCCAACATCCACTGGATCACAGAAAAATCAAGAGAGTTTTAAAAAAACATCTACTTCTGCTTTACTGACTATGCCAAAGCCTTTGACGGTGTGGACCACAACAAACTGTGAAAAATTCTTCAAGAGATGGGAATACCAGACCACCTAACCTGCCTCCTGAGAAATCTGTGTACAGTCAGGAAGCAACAGTTAAAACTGGATATGGAACAACAGACTGGTTCCAAATAGGAAAAGGGGTACTTCAAGGCTGTATATTGTCACCCTGCTTATTTAACTTATATGCAGAGTACATCATGCGAAATACCAGGCTGAATGAAGCACAAGCTGGAATCAAGATTGCTGGGAGAAATATCAATAACCTCAGATATGCAGATGATACCACCCTTATGGCAGAAAGTGAAGAAGAACTAAAGAGCCTCTTGATGAAAGTGAAAGAGGAGAGTAAAAAAGCTGGCTTAAAACTCAACATTCAGAAAGCTAAGATCATGGCATCTTGTCCCATCACTTCATGGCAAACAGATGGGGAGACAGTGGAAACAGTGACAGACTTTATTTTGGGGGGCTCCAAAATCACTGCAGATGGTGACTGCAGCCATGAAATTAAAAGGCGCTTGCTCCTTGGAAGAAAAACTATGACCAACCTAGACAGCATATTAAAAAGCAGAGACATTACTTTGCCAACAAACATCCGTCTAGTCAAACCTATGGTTTTTGCAGTAGTCCTGTATGGATGTGAGAGTTGAACTATAAAGAAAGCTGAGCACCGAAGAACTGAAGCTTTTGAACTGTGGTGTTGGAGAAGACTCTTGAGAGTCCCTTGGACAACAAGGAGATCCATCCAGTTAATCCTAAAGGAAATCAGTCCTGAATATTCATTGGAAGGACTGATGCTGAAGCTGAAACTCCAATACTTTGGCCACCTGATTGGAAGAGCTGACTACTTTGAAAAGACCCTGATGCTGGGAAAGATTGAAGGCAGGAGGAGACAGGGACGACAGAGGATGAGATGGCTGGATGCCATCACCGACTCAAGGGACATGAATTTGAGTAAACTGCTGGAGTTGGTGAGGGACAGGGAAGCCTGGCATGCTGCAGTACCTGGGGTTGCAAAGAGTTGGACACTACTGAGCGACTGAATTGAATTGATATGGCTTACAGATTCTCAGTTCCCTGACTAGCATTTGAACCTGGGCCACGGCAATGAAGGCATGGAATCCTAATTAGTAGGCCACTAATCCTAATTAGTGAGGAAACTCCCTCACTTTATTTTTTAAGATCCCTAAGAGAAATTCATAATCAGAATAATACAAGGAATATTTGGTATTTTGAGGGGCCTAGATCCTGAGTCACAATAATCCAGGCTGTTTGACATGGTTCATCGGAGGGAGAGGACTTTCTGCCTAAGTCAAAGAATCCTACAGAATTTGGAAAAGGCTTGCTCTATCTACTTCTACTGCAAAGTCCACAGCTCAGTCACATATCTTACAATGGCGATGGGGAAAAGCACATTGGCCAAAAGGAAGCAAAAGACCCAATGAAGACCCAGAGTATTTGCTGCAAATCTTGGTAAACTGGCCCCAGGCCCTTCTCAAAGGAAAAATCACACATAATAATTACTGTCTGGAAAAAGAGACTATTCGAATGAGGCAGCAAAGAGAAATCTGCAGATGGCTGGACTTCCATTCAGAGAAGCAGTAACTGAAGGTTGTCTTCTCCAGTTATTGAAAAGAAGAGTCTCCAAAAGTCCACCTCAACAGATCACACAGATTATCTCCTTCTTTGAAAGCTCCACCACTGGGGTTCTGGCCCAATACAATTGCTTAGATTCTCATCAATCCAGAAAAGCAACCCTTAAGGGTTGTTATAAAGTAGGTAATAGTAGCTGTCATCTTCCTTTGACCAATGATGTGCTTTATTTCACTTCTACTTATTCCCATTCATAGCTAGTCAACTCACAAGAGCTGTACTCTATAACATGAGAAACTGCCTTCATATCAGTGAACAATTACTCACTTTTTATCCCTTTTATTCATCACCAGTTAATGGAGTGTCTATATCCTCAGCACTGGGGCAGTTATGCTGAAATGACCAAATACAGAACTTGTATCTCTGCCCCCAACAATACCTTCCATATGTTCCTTTCGTTTTGCTATAGATACCTAATTGCATGTTCAAGTCACATTGACCAAGAAGATTCACTGACTAAGAGCTATAATTTTGCAAAATATTTAAGGTCACACATGATCTAACCTTGAATAAAATAATGAAACATGAAATGTCTGAGAAAATTTCAGATTTTGGTTGCATTGACAGATTTTTCTCCCTGTTTATAAACTTGAAGAAATTCTACAGAAGAAAAATGATGGAACTGTAAGGTATTTTTAAAATCACAGCTATGCCAAAATGAAATGTTATCTTCTTGCTGAGATATATTTTCCAGGGCCAACACTACTCCTCCAGTCAAAGTCAGGAGTATAGCCCACTAAGGACCATTCAAACTCAGGCAATACTCCAATACCTTAGGAAGGGTCCCCATCCATGCCTGCCACTGAGCTCTCATAATCTTCATTTGGCTGACTAAACCATACCAATGCTCAAGCCAATCCTGCAAAATGCTAGCCATTCCCATTCATAGGAAAACTCTGGTATAAAGCAGCTGTCCTGAGTCAGGCATCCCAGACCCCTGTGAATGCTCTGAGTGACTGTACACTAGCCAAGCTACAGCCTTCATGCCTTCCTCCTGGGCTTCAGCCTAGATGATTAGATTTTCCCTAAAATGTGAATGAGAGTGCTACTCTCCCTATCTGTCTCTGCTCGTCAGCCACACTGGACTTCTAGTTCATCAAATAAGACCCCAAGGGCCTTCCTTCTACACACTTTTGTCTATGCATCCTACCCTGGTTTTCAACAAAAAGAACACATTGAAAGGTACCTTTCTGGTTCCCCAGAGCACCTCAGTTCCTGCTGTTACACTCTCCTGAGGTACTTCTTTTCATTATAGTTGCATAACTTGCATTCAGTATCTGACTTCCTTACGAGACCATACCTTCTGTAAAAGTCAGATACCACGCCTGTCTTGATTACGTTTTTATTCAAGGCTCCTATCGCAGTGCCAGCCACATGGTAGCTGCTTAATAGTTTTCTTCATGAATAAATGAATTCAAAATTAACCAGAAAAATGAAGTCCAGTTGAAAGTACACCCAAGACATGGAGAGTGTGAGAACTTGTTTTCAACTTCTGAAGAACTACATCACAGTCAGATAAAGGTCTATTAGTTCTTAAGTCCAAAATTAAAAAAAAAAAAAATCTATCAGGGTTGGATTGGGGGTGGGATGGGAGGGAGGTCCAAGAGGGAGGGGACATATGCATACATATAACTGATTCACTTAATTGTGCAGGAGAAATTAACATAACATTGTGAAGTTGTGAAGCAATCATATTCCAATAAAAAATAAATTTAAAAAAATCTTTCAGTTTTAAGTGATTCTCCGATCTGGCCATCTCTGTGCAATTATGCCTTAGTAGCTAGCTAGGCTTTGTCAGGAAGATTCAAATCTATAAATGTGTGCTATAAGGAAACAGCACTGGTTGTAAAAAAAAAAAAAAAAAATTCAACTCTCATTTCATGGCAGTGTGACCTTGAGAAAGTCATCTGATCTCTGAATTCAGTTACTCACCTATAAAAAGATAATGATTCTTGAGGTCACATACATGAAAGAATTATCCAAATTGCAAAAGGCTGGACACATGTAAGAAACTCTTCTAATGCTGAATATATATGAGAATTTCAAATGGAAGAACATAGAATTTTAGGACTAGAGAGCCCAAACAAATTTCCCTCGTAAGCCAGTGAGTAAATGACAAGGCCAGAGACCATGAACACATTGCCTGGGAGTTCTCCAGAAACTCTGCCCTCCAGACAGCACCATCACTCTTGCCAAAAAAGAGGCTGGATGCTGCTTTTATTCAAATAGATTCAATTCCATCAGATTCCCATGATAAAAATATTTTCTCATTTTGTCCATGAATTTGCAATGAAGTTCAACAATGTATAAAAGTTGCTGAAGCACAAACACAAGCTAAATGGATCTAGGCTTATGAGTAGGGATGGCCTCACACTTGTAATTCAACCCTTGTCTTCTGAGAGGCTAAGCTGATATATTTTAATATTAAGGGAAAATGGCCCCATTAGGGAAACCTAAGAAGGCAGTGTCACAGAACAGAGAAATAATCCAGCCCTGATGTAATCAAGGACATATTACTACTAACAGGAACCCTGAGAGCAGCACCTCACACCAGACCATGCCAGGGTGGTTCAATAAAACAGGGAGCTTAAGATTCTACACATGCAAACTCCAGGAGATAGTGAAGGGCAAGGAGGCCTGGTGTGCCGCAGTCCATGGGGTAGCAAAGAGTTGGATATGACTTAGCGACGGAACAAGATTCTACATTTTTCCATGCTTGTTTATCTTATCATTTATCACTCATTAAACTTTCTGTGGTGTTGGAGAAGACTCTTGAGAGTCCCTTGGACTGCAAGGAGATCCAACCAGTCCATCCTAAAGAAGATCAGTCCTGGGTGTTCATTGGAAGGACTGATGCTGAAGCTGAAACTCCAGTACTCTGGCCACCTCATGTGAAGAGTTGACTCATTGGAAAAGACCCTGATGCTGGGAGGGATTGGGGGCAAGAGGAGAAGGGGGATGACAGAGGATGAGATGGCTGGATGGCATCACCGACTTGATGGGCATGAGTTTGAGTAGACTCCGGGAGTTGGTGATGGACAGGGAGGCCTGGTGTGCTTCGATTCATGGGGTTGCAAAGAGTCGGACATGACTGGGCAACTGAACTGAACTGAACTGAAACTTTCTGAGATTTTACAATGGTCATATGCATGTAAAAAAAAAGGTATATGTAGGCACAACCGGAAGGAGTTTCAACCTGGAGAAGGCACTACTGTGGATGCAAGGAGGCAAGCACTAGAGAAAAAGCACAGACAGAGGCTGGTGTTGTTTCTGGTCTGGTAAGATTTGTTCCGAAAAGTTTGCTTCCCCATCTGGGACTATGAGGGACCCAGGGACTCTCATGATGGGAGCAAAGAGTCTATGGTTAGCCCCTACAGGTTGTAGCAGATCTTAAGCTGGCCCACCAAACTATCTTTCCACTGATAACATCTTCTTCAAAAAAAAACTATCTAAAAGAAGCTGCCAGTGGAAATCCAGAGGCTGCTCACTGTGAAATGTCCTCCCAGATGTTGAGTGGGATCAGAGGCAAGGGACCTGTGGATTCCCCTCATCAGAGTGCCCTGTGACAGGGTTTCCCTGACTGCAGGCTCTCACTGCCTGCTAATTGCTTCCTGTATTTCTTGCTTTCCTGATGAAATGAGCTGGCAAAGAAACACAAGATTCCCACTGGAATCTGCTAGGGTCTCTGCCTTTGAAGAGACTGAAGTTTAACTTAGGCATTAATGATGTAGCTATTGCCAAATACATGAAATGAACGCAAACGGTATACAGTCATGTAAGTATGAGCCACTCCAAACACCCCAAAGAAATTCACTCTGCTTCCTGTATATTTGGTGAGCATAAAAAAAAAAAAAATCAGGGGAAGAAGCCATTTAGCTTTCAGAAGCAGACCCTCTAATAATCATGGGAACTAAAATGTCAGTTTTGAGGAATGGAAATTTTGTGTGAGTAACTCCTCCAGGGTCCCCTCTGCCCCCACCCAGTGTTTTGCATGTGGCTTTAGAAGGAGGATCTTTATTGATATTCTGCATATAGTCCAGCAAGCTCTATCCAGGGGCTCCAACTTTCTACAGATTTTCCTAATGAATCCCTAGGCAAAGGAGAACAGTTACATCATGCTCCAAGAACAGGCATCAGATCAAACCACTGTCTGTGGAAATAGAAATAAACCCTCATATCCCCATGTGCTATACACACTTATTTTTCTGGCTTGCTTTGGAGGATTCCACCTAGATTAGGTGACAAGAGTTTTGAGATTTTTGCAAGAAGCTACTTCTGCCTGACTAATGCTTTAACAATATAGCTTATACGAATGAGATGGTCAAATTGAAAGCAGGTATTGGGTCTTCTTGTGACCTAGACTTCTTTTACTATAAAGGCTCTGAGTCCCTGTATTAGACTTGAATAGCAGGTGACAAAAACAGGTTGTGGGCAGGAAAGTTCTGCAAAGTCTCAGCAGTTTTAACTCTCTTATTCCAGTTCACTAACAGATATCAGTAAAAAGCATTTTGTCCTATTCAGCTTCTTGCCTTCATTGTCTCCATTTCATTTATCCTGCATCTATTTTCTATATTCTCCAAATTGAAATAATCTCCCCACTTGAAATTCTTCTCACCAAGGAAAAGACTTCATTTTAAAGGAGACCAAATGAACCTAACAGAACATTCCACCAAACGCAGCACAATATACACTCCTCTCGGGCACAAATGGAACAGTTTCCAGGACAGATTACATGTTATGTCACAAAACAGCTCTTAAATTTAAGAAGATTGAAATCATACTAAGTATTCTGTCTGACCATAATGAGATGAAACTAGAAATCAATAACAGAAGGAAAAAACTGGAGAATTTATAAATACATGGAAATTAAACAACACATTCTTGAGCAACCAATAGATCAAAGAAGAAATCAAAAAAGAAGTTATAAAATATCTTGACAAAAATGAAAATAAACATACAATATACATACTAAACCATATAGGATACAGCAAAAGAAAATAGAGACATTGATAGCTGTAAACACAAATTTTAAAAAAAGAAAAATAGATAATCTAATTTTTCACCTCAGGTAACTAGAAAAAGAAGAACAAACTGAGGTCAAACCTATCAGTAGGAAAGAAATAATACAAATCACAGCAGAAATAAAGGAAACAGAGGAAATAGAAAAACAATAGAAAAAATAAATGAAACTAAGAGTTGGGTTTTTCAAACATCTACAAAATTGATAAACCCATTAACTAAGAAAAAAGAGAAAAAAAATAAAGAGGAGAAACATTATAACTGATGAAATATGTAAGAACATGAGACTACAGTGAATAATTATATAGCAATGAATGGGAGAACTTAGAAGAAATGGATAAATTTCTGGAAACATTATTGTTCAGTTACTAAGTCATGTCCAACTCGTTGCGACCTCATGGACTGTAGCACAACAGGCTCCTTGGTCCTCCACTATCTCCTGGAGTTTGCTCAAATTCATGTCCATTGAGTCTGTGATGTCATTCAAACATCTCATCCTCTGTCACCCTCTTCTCCTCCTGCCCTCAATCTTTTCCAGAATCAGGGTCTTTTCCAATGAGTCAACTCTTCACATCAGGAAGAAAATACTGGAGCTTCAACTTCAGCATCAGGCCCTCCAATGAATATTCAGGGTTGATTTCCTTCAGGACTGACTGGTTTGATCTTGCAGTCCAAGGGACTCTCAAGAGTCTTCAGTATCACAGTTTGAAACCAGCAGTTCTTCAGCGCTCAGCCTTCTTTATGGTCCAACTCTCACATCTATACATGACTACTGGAAAAACTAAAGCTTTGACTATATGCACTTTTGTGGGCAAAATGATGTCTCTGTTTTGTAACATGCTGTCTATGTTTGTCATAGCTTTCCTTCCAAGGAGCAAGCTTCTTTTCATTTCATGGCTGCAGTCACTGTCCACAGTGATTTTGGATCCCAAGAAGAGAAAATCTGTCACTGCTTCCACTTTTTCCCCATCTATTTGCCATGAAGTGATGGACTGGATGCCATGATTTTAGTTTTTTGAATGCTGAGCTTTAAGCCAGCTTTTCCACTCTCCTTTTTCATCTTCATCAAGGGACTCTTTAGTTCCTCTTCACTTTCTTCCATTAGAGTGGTATCACCTGTATATCTGAGGTTATTGATATTTCTCCCTGAAATCTTGATCCCAGCTTATGATTCCTCCAGCCTGGCATTTCACATGATGTACTATACATATAAGTTAAATAAGCAGGGTGATAATATACAGCCTTGACATACTCCTTTCCCAATTTGGAACCAGTCCATTGTTCCATGTAAAGTTCTAACTGTTGCTTCTTGACCTGGATACAGGTTTCTCAGGAGTCAGGTAAGATGGTCTGGTACTCCCATCTCTTTAAGAATTTTCCACAGTTGGTCATGATCCACACAGTCAAAGGCTTTAGCATAGTCAGTGAAGCAGATGTTTTTCTGGAACTCCCTTGCTTTCTCCATGATCCAACAAATGTTGGCAGTTTGATCTCTGGTTCCTCTGCCTTTTCGAAACCCAGCTTGTACCTTAAGGATGTCTCAGTTCATGTACTGCTGAAGTTTGCTTGAAGGATTTTGAGCATAACCTTGCTAGCATGTGAAATGAGCGCAACTGTGTGGCAGCTTGAACATTCTTTGTCATTGCCCTTCTTTAGGATTGGAATAACTGAAATTTTCCAGTCCTGTGACCACTGCTGAGTTTTCCAAATTTGCTGACATACTGAGTGCAGCACTTTAACAGCATTATCTCTTAGGATTTTAAATAGCTCAGCTGAAACTCTATCACCTCCACTAGCTTTGCCTATAGTAATGCTTCCTAAGGTCCACTTGACCTCATACCCTAAAGTGTCTGGCTCTACATGAGTGACCCACCATCTTGTTATCTGGGTCAGTAAGACCTTTTTTGTATAGTTTTTCTGGGTATTCTTGCCAAGCCACCTCTTCTTAATCTCTTATGTTTCTGTTAGGTCCTTACCTTTTCTTCCTTTATTGTGTCCATCCTTGCATTAAATGTTCCCTTGATATCTCCAATTTTCTTGAAGAGATCTCTAGAGATATTACATGTAGAAAGCCTTAAAGATTTCCATCTAGATTCCATCTAGACTTTGCTGGCAATCAGGCCTGGTAATCTAAACAGCATTCAGATATCAACAATTGCCCTTGCTTTTCCCCACCTCACTCAACCAAAACATTTGATGTCTCACATCACGGTCTTGGTCCCACCCAATATCTAAGCCATATGTCAAGAAGGTTATCACATCTTAGCATCACAAGGAAACTGGTGTTGCTGTCCAGAGTATCTTGTATATGATGTCTGCAGTGAACTCCAGGTACTTGTTTCCCCTCTTAGCTTAAGCATCCTCTTTTGACACTGGAGTCTCTAATTAATCCTCCACTAATTGAAGTGTAAAAACATACATTTGAATTTCTGATTTCAAAATTGCAGGCTCAGTATGCACTGAAAACTCCCCTGCTTTATACTCAATTAATAGATATTAATAGGAAACAATTAAGCCAGAATTATACAAGACATGAATAAGCAAGCAAATAAAAAGGAGCAGAGGGAAAGTCTTAGTGTAGGAGAAAGTGAAGAATCGTATAAAAATAACAAGTCAACTGAATTGAAGAGAAGAGGAAAGCCACAGGCTAGCATTGCAGGCAGGACGTTTAGGAAGATCGAATCACAAAAAGTGAAAACAACACCTGAGGGTGCCCCAGGCCAAGAAATGGAAGCCGGGTGGCTCAAGGAAGGCAGCATGCTTAGTTGGAGTACTACTGGGCAAGATTTGACTCTGCACATTTCCTTCCTCTTCCACCATTTCTCTAAAGTGGGTCTATCTCTGTTGCTGTTCAGTTGCTAAGTCATGTACAACTCTGCAACTCCATAGACTATGCATGCCAGGCTCCTCTGTCCTCCACTATCTCCCAGAGTTTGCTCAAATTCATGTCTATTGAGTTGCCGATATTAACCAACTCATCCTTCACTGCCCCTTCTTTTGCCTTCCATCTTTCCCAGAATCAGAGACTTCTCCAGCGTCTATCTCTAGGGGGAGCTTAATTGGAGAGATAAGAGCAGATAGGGTCCTGGAATCTGGGGTAACCTAGGAAGGATCAGGGGAAAAGCTCATCTGGATCAGATGCTAAAGAATATTTAAAACGTCATGTTACTTGAGCACTCAGGTACCCTTTCATTTTGAATATCTATACCTCTCTTGTTATTCTGTTTTCCGGTATTCTCTTTTTTCCCCTTTCCTCTGAAATTATCCTCTATTTGTTAACTTCTCTTCCCTATTTTTCTTCTCTTCTTCCCCATTGTGCTGCAACCTGAGAGAATTTTTCTGTCTAGAAATGCTCGCCCATGTATTGTCAGCTATGTCCAATCAGTTATTCTGCCTATAATTTTAGTTGTACATTTTTATCTAAATCTTAATTTCCAAGAATGTGTGTCTTTCCATAAATGTCTTTTAGGGTTCTAGTAGTGAAAAGGAAGGGGAGAATGGATTTAGGATAAGCAAATGTGAGTGTCTGTTAAGGCATGTAGTCAACATGCAGTTTTGTAGCAAGCTTTGTTTTAATCTGTACTATATCTCATCCATAAATATTCTTCAAAAATATGTACTTTAGTATCTGGATAACATTCTGTTTTACAGACTGTACATTTTAACCATTTTAATGTGTTTAACCATTCTTCTAATGTTGGAAATTCAGTTTGCTTGCATTTATCATTATTATAGTTAGCCAAGAAAGAGCATGCTAACATAAAAGGACTCATGTACAGCTCTGATGATGTTCCTAGAAAACATTCCTAAGAGAGAAATTACTGTGTCAAGACAGATATTACCAAAATACTCCTCAAAATGTTATCAATGTACATTCTCATCAGATATTTATGAGAGGGTTCAATTCATCTTTCCCCATCAACAGAGGCAAAAATATTTTGTCTTTAACACATGTTTTTTTGATTATTAGTGAGGATGAACTTCCCCCACATAATTCTTGACCATATGTATGAAATATTCTCATTCTGCATTTCCATTTTTGTATAGTTGGTAGCTATTTCTGTTGCAAGATTTTTATATATTGAGGATATTGAGCCTTACTCAAAGTTTTAATGAAAGCGTTCCAGTTTTTAAGTAACATTTATTTCTAATAAACATGGTTTCTAATTGTTTAGAAACATGGTTTAGAAAATATGCATGGTTTCTAATAAACAGAAGACACTTAACTTTTACTTTCTTTTCTTATTATTCATGTATGTTATTTTTATGTTTTGAAGTTTATCCCTCTAATGGGACTTCCCTGGTGATCCAATGGTAAAGAATTCACCTTTCAATGCAGCGGGTGCGGGTTTGAGTCCTAGTCAGGGGAGTTAAGATCTCACATGCCTCAGGGTCAAAAAACCAAAACATAAAACTGAAGCAATATTGTAACAAATTCAATAAAGACTTGAAAAATGTCCCACATCAAAAAATCTGGAAGAAGTAAAAAAATGAAGTAAAGTTTATCCTGCTAAGATTTCTCTTATGTTTTTAAGTTTCTAGATATCTTATGTAGTCAACTGTTTATAACTGATTCATATGTGTTTGAAATAAATCATACACTGTGTTTTTGAAAGAGGAAATATAGTTATTTGCTTTACTGTTTATAGCTTCTACATTCCATCATTTTCATGATCAAGACTGATCATTTCTATGAGTACATACATATCATATTATCTTTGTATTTGCTTTGTACTGTGGTATGATGTTGGATACATACAAAGTAAAACTGCTTATATTTTATTACAAATTGTAACTTTAATCAATACCACCCACATTTTCCCATGTTTTTTCTGTTAATTTGATTTTTAAACCTTATTCATATTTGCCTTTAATACTTTTTTCTTTTTTTCATAGTGAAAACTTTTATATTTGGAATTAGCCAGCTGGACTCAGTTTAGATGATCCCAATTTTGTTGGCAACATCCAAAGCATCATAGTCAGGAGCCAGTCGAACATATGTTTTCTTCTCTCCATCAGGCCTGATCAGAGTATTGACCTTAGCCACATCAATGTCATAGAGCTTCTTCACAGCCTGTTTAATTTGGTGCTTGTTGGCCTTGACATCCACAATGAATACCAGTGTGTTGTTGTCTTCTATTTTCTTCACGGCTGACTCGGCAGTGAGGGGGAATTTGATGATGGCATAGTGGTCACGTTTGTTTCTCCTAGGGGCGCTCTTCTGAGGATATTTGGGCTGCCTCCAGAGCCGCAGTGTTTTGGGCCGCCGGAAGGTGGGTGACGTCCGGATCTTCTTTTTCTTGTGACTGTGGACACCTTTCAACACTGCTTTCTTGGCCTTCAAAGTCTTTGCTTTGGCTTCAGCTTTAGGAAGGGCAGGGGCTTCCTTCTTCACCTTCCACGCCATCTTCATGAAAAGTCTTTTTTTTTTTTTTTTTAATTGAAGGATGATTGCTTTACAGAATTTTGTTGTTTTCTGTCAGGCCTCAAAATGAATCAGCCATAGGTATACATATATCCCCACCCTTTTAAAAATCCCTCCCACCTCCTGCCCTGTCCCACCCCTTAAGATTCTCTGTTTGAGTTTCCTGAGCCATACAGCAAATTCCTGTTGGCTATTTTACATATGGTAATGTAAGTTTCCATGTTACTCTGTCCATACCTCTCACCCTCTCCTCCCCTCACCCCATGTCCATAATTCTATTCTCTGTTTCTCCACTGCTGCCCTGTAAATAAATTCTTCAGTACCACTTTTCTAGAGTCCATATATACGCGTTAGAATATGATACTTATCTTTTTCTTTCTGAGTCACTTCATTCTGTACAATCAATTCTAGGTTCACCAACCTCATCAGAACTGACTCAAATGTGTTTCTTTTTATGGCTGAGTAATATTCCATTGTGTATATGTACCGTAACTTCTTTATCCATTCATTTGTCAATGGTCATCTAGGTTGCTTCCATGTTCTAGCTATTGTAAATAGTGCTGCAATGAACAATGGGATACAAGTGTGTTTTCCAATTTTGTTTTCCTCAGGGTATATGCCTAGGAGTGGCATTGCTGGGTCATATGGTGGTTTTATTCCTAGCTTTTTTAAGGAATCTCCATTCCGTCCTCCATAGTGGCTGCATCAATTTACATTCCCACCAACAGTGCAAGAGTGTTCCCTTTTCTCCACACCCTCTCCAGGATTTATTGTTTGTAGACTTTTTGATGATGGCCATTATGACCAGTGTGAGGTGATATCTCATTGTATTTTTGATTTCCATTTCTCAATAATGAGCAATGTTGAGCATCTTTTCATGTGTTTGTTAGCCATCTGTATGCATTCTTTAGAGAAATGCCTGCTTAAGTATTTTTTCCACTTTTTGATTGGGTTGTTTGTTTTTCTGGCACTGAGTTGTATGAGCTGCTTGTATATTTTGGAAATTAATCCTTTAAGCCAGTTGTTTCATTTGCTGTTATTTTCTCCCATTCTGGGGGTTGTCTTTTCACCTTGTTTATAGTTTCTTTGCTGTGCATAAGCTTTTAAGTTTAATCAGGTCCCACTTGTTTACTTTTGCCTTTATTTCCATGACTCTAGGAGGTGGGTCATAGAGGATCTCACTTTGATTTATGTCATTGAGTGTTCTGCCTATGTTTTCCTCTAAGAGTTTTATAGTTTCTGGTCTTACATTTAGGTCTTTAATCCATTTTGAGTTTATCTTTGTGTATGGTTTTAGGAAGTGTTCTAATTTCATTCTTTTACATGTAGCTGTTCAGTTTTCCCAGAACCATTTATTGAAGAGGCTTTCTTCAATTATCTATTGAGATTGTCATATTTTTTTATCTTTCAATTTGTTAATATGGTATATCACATTGGTTGATTTGCTAATATTGATGCATCCTTGCATTCCTGGAATAAACCCAACTTGATCAAGATGTATGAGCTTTTTGATGTGTTGTTGAATTCTGTTTGCTAAAATTTTGTTGAGGATTTTTGCATCTATGTTCATCAGTGATATTGGCCTGTAGTTTTCTTTTTCTGTGTTGTCTTTGCCTGGTTTTGGTATCAGAGTGATGGTGGCCTCATAGAATGAGTTTGGAAGTGTTCCTTCCTCTACAATTTTTTGAAAGAGTTTTAGAAGGACAGGCATTAGCTCTTCTCTAAATGTTTGATAGAATTCCCCTGTGAAGCCATCTGGGCCTGGGCTTTTGTTTTTTGGGGGAGATTTTTGATCATAGCTTCAATTTCAGTGCTTATAATTGAGTTGTTCATAATTTCTATTTCTTCCTGGTTCAGTCCTGGAAGGTTGAACTTTTTTAAGAATTTGTCCATTTCTTCCAGGTTATCCATTTTATTGCCATATAGTTGTTCATAATAGTCTCTTATAATCCTTTGTATTTCTGCATTGTCTGCTGTAACCTCTCCTTTTTCATTTCTAATTTTGTTGATTAGATTCTTCTCTCTTTTGTTCTTGATGAGTCTGGCTAAAGACTTGTCAGTTTTGTTTATCTTCTCAAAGAACCAGCTTTTACTACTGTTTCTTTCATTTCTTTTTTCATTTATCTCTGCTTGGATCTTTATGATTTCTTTCCTTCTACTAATATTGGGGGTTTTTTGTTCTTCTTTTTCCAATTGTTTTAGGTGTAAAGTTAAGTTGTCTATTTGATGTTTTTCTTTTTTCTTGAGGTAGGATTGTATTGCTATAAACTTCCCTCTTAGACTGCTTTTGCTGCATCCCATAGATTTTGAGTTGTATTTTTATTGTCATTTGTTTCTAGAAATTTTTCCCTTTTGATTTCTTCAGTAACCTGTTGGTTATTTAGAAACATGTTGTTTAACCTCCATGTGTTTGTGTTTCTTATAGTTTTTTTTTCCTGTAATTGATATCTATTCTCATAGTGCTGTGGTCAGAGAAGATGCTTGATATGATTTCAATTTCCTTAAATTTACTGAAGCTTGATTTGTGACCCAAGATGTGGTCTATCCTGGAAAATGTTCCATGTGCACTTGAGAATAGGTGTATTCTTCTGCATTTGAATGCCCTAAAGATATTGATGAGATCCATCTCATCTAATGTGTCATTAAGACTTGTGTTTCCTTATTAATTTCCTGTTTTGATGATCTGTCCATTGGTGTGAGTGGGGTGTTTAAGTCTCATACTATTATTGTGTTACTGTCAATTTCTCCTTCTATGTCTGCTAGTGTTTGTCTTATGTATTGAGGTGCTCCTATGTTGGGTGCATAGATATTTACAATTGTTGTGTCTTCCTCCTGGATTGATCCCTTGATCATTATGTAGTGTCCTTCCTTACCTCTTGTAATCTTTATTTTAAGGTCTGTTTTGTCTGATATGAGGATTGCTACTCCAGCTTTCTTTTGCTTCCCATTGGCATGAAATATATTTTTCCATCCTTTCACTTTCAGTCCATATATGTCTTTAGGTCTGAAGTGGATTTCTTGTAGACAGTACATATATGGGTCTTGTTTCTGTATCCAGTCAGCCAGTCTGTGTCTTTTGGTTGGAGCATTTAATCCATTTACATTTAAAGTAATTATTGATATCTATGTTCCTATTGCCATTTTCTAATTGTTTGGGGTTGATTTTGTAGCTGTTTTTTCTCCTCTTGTATTTCTTGACTATATAAGTCCCTTTAACATTTGTTGTAAAGCTGGTTTGGTGGTACTGAATTCTCTTAACTTTTGCTTGTCTGAAAAGCTTTTTATTTCTCCATCAGTTTTGAATGAGATCCTTGCCAGGTACTGCAATCTTGGTTGTAGATTTTTCCCGTTCAGTACTTTAAATATATCCTGCCATTCTCTTCTGACCTGCAGTCTGCTGAAAGATCAGCTGTTGAGCATATGAGGTCTCTCTTGTACGTTACTTGTTGCTTCTCCCTTGCTGCTTTTAATATTCTTTCTTTGTGTTTAGTCTTTGCTAGTTTGATTAATGTGGTGTCTCCTTGGGTTTATCCTGTATGGGACTCTTTGTGCCTTTTGGACTTGATTGACTATTTCCTTTTCCATGCTGGGGAAATTTTCAACTATAATCTCTTCAAAAATTTTCTCATTTTCTCAAACCCTTCCTTTTTCTCTTCTTCTGGGACCCCTAGAATTCAAATGTTGGTGCATTTGACATTGTCCCAGAGGTCTCTGAGACTATCCTCAGTTCTTTTCATTTTTACTTTATTCTGCTTTTCAGAAGTTATTTCCAACCTTTTATCTTCCAGCTCACTGATTTGTTCTTCTGCTTCAGATATTCTGCTATTGATTCCTTCTAGAGTATTTTTAATTTCAGTAGTTGTGTTGTTTGTCTCTGTATGTTCATTCTTTAATTCTAGGTCTTTGTTAATTGATTCTTGCAGTTTCTCCATTTTGTTTTCAAGGTTTTTGATCATCTTTATTATCATTATTCTGAATTCTTTTCCAGGTAGTCTGCCCATTTCCTCTTCATCTATTTGGACTTCTCTATTTCTAGTTGTTCCTTCATTTGTGTAGTATTTCTCTGCCTTTTTATCATTTTTTTTTTAACTTATTGTGCTTGAGGTCTCCTTTTCCCAGGCTTCAAGGTTGGATTCTTTCCTCCTTTTGGTTTCTGCCCTCCTAAGGATGGTCAGTGGTTTGTGTAAGCTTTGTCTAGGGTGAGATTTGTGCTGAGTTTTTGTTTGCTTGCTTGTTTTTCCTCTGATGGGCAAGGCTGAGTGAGGTGGTAATCCTGTCTGCTGATGATTGGGTTTGTAATTTTGGTTTGTTTGTTGTTTAGATGAGGTATCCTGCACAGGGTGCTACTGGTGATTGGGTGATGCTGGGTCTTGTATTCAAGTGGTTTCCTTTGTGTGAGTTCTCACTATGTGATACTCCCTAGGGTTGGTTCTCCAGTTGTCTAGGGTCTTATAGTCAGTACTCCCACTCCAAAGGCTCAGAGATCAATCTCTCTCCAAAGACCAGTCTAGGTCCAATCCACCAAGAGGGATTTCACCAGAAATGAAAGGGCCTTTACTTGAATTCCAAAAGCCAGTGCAGAAGAACACAACAGAGATCTCTGACACAGTGGAAAACGCTGCCCTGCCCCCAGCCTGAGCCACGAGCCCTCAGAAGGTAAAGAGATACACTGAGAGCTTGGCGCCTTGGAAGAGCTTGGAAACTAAAGCTCTCTGAGCCTCTCCCCGCACAGCCCTATCCCTGCTGATAAGGATAAGAGCTTTCTTTAATATTTTAATATTATAGCATTCAAAATAACTATGCTTGATTATGACTTTTGCCAGATTGTAGAATTTGAGTTTTTAGTAGGAGAGCAGATAAATCATATTTGTTATAACAGCTACTATGTCCATTCTTATTTTTGTTATCTTGTTTCATGCTAATTGCTAACTTTGTTATTTCAATTATGCTTCATCTTTTGTTTTATAGACTTCTGCTTTTATATTCCATAGTATTTGGAATGTAGAAGCCAAGTTCTTAATCATATGAATATTGTAAATATATGGTTAAACTTGCATTTGATAGTGAAGAAATAACAACTTCCAAATTCTCATAAGCATAACAAAAATTTTGTGCACATATCTTTCCGATTTATTCTGTCCCTTTATTTCCAGAAGTTTCCTAAGTGATATGTGAGATGAGTGAATGAAAGTTGCTTAGTTGTGTCTGACTCTTTATGATCCTATAGACTATATAGTCCATGGAATTCTCCAGGATACTGGAGTGGGAAGCCTTTCCCTTCTCCAAGGGATCTTCCCAACTCAGGGATCGAACCCAGGTCTCCCACATTGCAGACAGATTCTTTACCAGCTGAGCCACAAGAGAAGCCCAAGAATACTGGCGTGGGTAGCCTATCCCTTCTCCAGCAAATCTTCCCAACCCAGGAAATGAATGGACTGATATTTGGTCAGCAACTCCCATACAACAAATGACAGTTGTCTATTCTGATTATTCAGTTCCCTTGACTTACTGGCTGTAAATATGACTGGCTGAGGATCCAGATGATTACTATACACTAAACAGATTTAGAATAAAAATTAAGCAATATATAAGTTTTTGTAAAAAACTAATTTGTAAAACTACAAATTTGTAGCCATGCTTTTCAAAAATTTTTCTTATACATAGATCATATATTCTATGTTGCTTTTCTTTCATGTTGTCTCTAAGGCCTTTCATGCAAAAATCAAAGACTGTAAAACTGGATTACCCCTTTAAAGTACTTGTTTGTTTTAGGATAGTTTAATAGTACTTGGCTACCTTATAAGATAAAGAATATCTTATTTTGCCTTGTGACATGAAGAATGATTTGACTTAGCACAGAATTTTTTTCTTTTTGTGTTTCAGATAAGAAATATTTGAGAAGACAAGTGTTTGTGAGAAAAATTAGCTTGATTATAGTTCACTTTATGAAATTGATTTATTTTGCCATTATGTGTTTCTTCTTTCTCCTTAAAATGAAAGACCTTGACAGATCTGACTAGTAGTTGGCCTCTTTATTAATTTTATCTACTACTCAATAAGTTCATTTGAATTACAGATTCAGACCTTCTTTTAGTTCAAGGACAGCTTCTATGTTCCCTTTGCTAATTGTTACTCTTAATAGAAATCAAGTGTATTCTTATGGAACAACTAAAAATCTCAGTGTGGATCTCCAATACCTGCCTTCCATATCCATCAATCTCTTTGTCTCTTTTTCTTTTTCTCTTTACTTCAAGACAGTTTTTTTTTTATTCCCGTTACTGAATTTATTTTGTACTGTATCAATTGAGCACTCTAAGGATCCTAAAGTCTATATTTCCACTGCTGCATTTTGGGTTGTCTTAAACTACTTTTTTTTAACTAAGTTTCCTTTACATCTATGCCTCCATTTTAGCCTTTTACTGCATTATAATTTCCTATATCTCCATTATGAAACTTTTCAAAGACACAAAGAGATGTTTTCAATGATGTCTTCTTTGTTGAAAGAGCAAACTCATTACTTCTAGGGATTTTTTCTTTCCTCTCAATCTATAGAGTTATATTCTTATTTATTACATTGTAATATATTTTTACAGAGCCTAAGAGGATTTTTTAAACTTTATTGAAGCATTATTTATACAAATGAAATTCGCCCATTTTAAACATGTAGTATGATGAATTTTGGTAATTGTCTACAAACAGGTATCTTCTACCACAATCAAGAATAACAATATTTGTACCATCTCAAGTGTTTTCTCTTGCTCTTTAGTAGGAAATCCCTTTTGGCATCCCCTGCCTCTAAAAAACCATGATCTGATTTCTGTATCTATAATTTTTTGTTTTCTATAACTTTATATAAACAGAATAATGTGGTATTTTTTCTGTGTTTGATTCCTGATACTTAGTATAATGTTTGGGGTAATTATCTATTTTCTTCTTGTATTAATATTGTGTATCTTATTATTATTGAGCTCTATGGACATGAGTTTGAGCAAGCTCCATGAGTTGGTGATAGACAGGGAAGCCTAGCATGCTGCAGTCCACGGGGTAGCAAAGAGTTAGACATGACTGAGAGACTGAACTGAACTGATTCTGTAATTCTACATTTTCTTTACCCATTCAAATTGATAAATAGTTGGGTTTCCAGTTTTAGCTATAATGAAAAATGTTACAGACATTCACACACAAGTCTTTGTGTGGATATACATTTCCATTTCTAACGAGTGAATACCTAAAGAGTGGGATTTCTGAGGCACAGGATAAGTATATTTTTAGCTTTATAGAATACTGATTACTGCACTACTTTCTGTAGTGGTTGTAGTTTTGCACCACCACCAGCAAAGTATGAGAGTTTCAATTGCTCCACATCATTGCTAACATTTGATATGGTCAGCCTTTTTCATTTTTGCTATTATAGTGGGTTTATAGTAGCTTCTCATTGTGATTTTAAGTTGCATTTCCTCGATGACTAGTAATTAACCATCTTCTCATGTACTTAATAGTCATGGGTATATCTTCTTTTCTACAGTTGCTATTCTGTATCTTTCCCTGCCTTTTTTTGCCTTTTGATCACTGAACGGAAGAGCTTTTTGGTTTGGGGCATTTTTTTTCTGTTCTGAATATAAGGTTAGAATATGTTTTGCAACTATTTTCTAAAAATTTATGGCTTGCCTTTTCACTTTCTTAACAGTGACTTTCAAAGAGGAAAAGTATTTATTTTTGATAAAGTCAGTTTTACCATTTTCATGCCTCATGCCTTACCCTATCTCAAGAGTCATAAGATTTTTTCTACTATTTTTCTCAGAAGTTTTAGAGTTTTTGCTCATATATTTAAGTCTGTGATTTATTTCAAGTTAATTTTTTATATGATGTAAGTTAAGAATCAAGATTTGGTTGTTTCACCATACAGATATCCAGTCTTTCTAGGACTTTTGTTGAAAAGAGTTTCTTTTCTCTATTACATCATTTTGACACTTTAGTTATGTCAGTTAGCTATATATGCTTATTTCTGTTCTCTCTATGCAGTTCCATTGATCAATATGTCTATTTTTTACCCTATCACCATACTGGGAATACTGTACCTTGAGAGTAAATCTTTATATTAGGTAATGTTAAGTCCTCCAATCTATTTCTTGCTTTTCAAAAGTGCTTAACTGTTTCTAGGTACTCAGTTCTCAAAACAAAATAAGTTTGACAATTTCTACAAAAGTTGCTAGGTCTTTGATGAAAATTGGATTGCATATACATATTCAGTTGGAGTAAACTACCATCTTAACCATATTGATACTTCCAATCTATAAACACAATATGTACGTGCTGAGTCACTTTAGTCGTGTCTGACTCGTTGCAACCGCATGGACTGTAGCTCACCAGGCTCCTGTGTCCATGAGATTCTCCAGGCAAGAATACTGGAGTGCATTGCCATGCCCTCCTCCAGGGGATCTTCCTGACAGAGATGCAACCAGGGTCCCCCCGCACTGGCAGGTGGGTTCTTTACCACTAGCGCCACCTAGTGTTCTTTTTGTACACTTTACTTAAATAAAATAAATTTTAAAAAAATTATAAAATAATTTTATAAAATTATAAATAAGCAGTATTTTGATGTTTTCAGTGTACAAGTCTTAAACATCTTTTAGTTTATTTCCAAGCATATTATTTTGAGCATGACTATAAAGTGAGTTTTTGTTTCATTTTTAATCATTCACTTCCAGTATAGAGAAATACAATTGATCTTTCTCATATTTGAAAACAACTGGACTACATGATGATCTTTTACTTTTATCTAGTTTGGTTCATTTTTTTTCTATTTCATATTCAGTGCTCCCATTTCATCTACTTCATGGTTTTCCAATTTCTCCTTCTCTTCTTTTTTGTTGTTGTACTTTCTCAAGCTTTCACAAGCATGGTAGAAAAACTTTTCTATTCATATACATTTTTACAGTATGTATAATATATATACTTTAGAAAATTTGTAAATTTTTGTCTAGCTAAAAAAATTACAGCATTTTGATTACACTTGTTTGACTTAGTATGAATAGAATGCTAGATTTCTAATTTATATTCACTCAAACTTTGATATAGTTCCATGTATTTTGGCATCTAGTATTACTGCTAAAGTCTAAAAAATTTATTATCCTACGGATTTTTTAAAAAATGAATGAGGCTTGAAACTTCTAATTCTGATAATATAAAAAAATACTATGTCTTTAAAAAAAATTAACAAGTGATCAGTTCCGTTCAGTGACTCAGTCATGTCCAACTCTTCCTGAACCCATGGACTGCAGCATGCAAGGCTTCCCTGTCCATCATCAACTCCCAGAGCTTACTCAAACTCATGTCTATCAAGTCAGTGATGGCATCCAACCATCTCATCCTCTGTCGTCTCCTTCTGCCTTCACTCTTTCCCAGCAGCAGGGTCTTTTCAAATGAGTCCGTTCATTGCATCAGGTGACCAAAGTATTGGAGCTTCAGCTTCAACATCAGTCCTTCCAATGAACACCCAGGACTGATCTCCTTTAGGATGGACTGGTTAGATCTCCTTGCAGTCCAAGGGACTCTCAAGAGTCTTCTCCAACACCACAGTTCAAAAGCATCAGTTCTTCAGTGCTCAGCTTTCTTTATAGTCCAACTCTCACATCCATACATGACTAGTGGAAAAACCATAGCTTTGACTAGATGAACCTTTGTTGGCAAAGTAATGTCTCTGCTTTTTATTATACTGTCTAGGTTGGTCACAGCTTTTCTTCTAAGGAGCAAACACCTTTTAAATTCATGCTGCAGTCACCATCTGCAGTGATTTTGAAGCCAAAAAAAAATAAAGTCTGTCGCTGTCTCCACTGTTTCCCCATCTATTTGCTGTAAAGTGATGGGACCGGATGCCATGATCTTAGTTTTCTGAATGTTGAGTTTTAAGCCAACATTTTCACTCTCCTCTTTCACTTTCAAGAGGCTCTTTAGTTCTTCTTCACTTTCTGCCGTAAGGGTGGTGTCATCTGCATATCTGAGGTTATTGATATTTCTCCTGGCAATCTTGATTCCAGCTTGTGCTTCATCCAGCCCACCATTTCACATGATGTACTCTGCATATAAGTTAAATAAGCAGGGTGGCAATATACAGCCTTGAAGTACTCCTTTCCTGATTTGGAACCAGTCTATTGTTCCATGTCTAGTTCTAACTGTTGCTTCCTGACTTGCATACAGATTTCTCAGGAGGCCGGTTAGGTGGTCTGGTATTCCCATCTCTTGAAGAATTTTCCACAGTTTGTTGTGATCCACACAGTCAAAGGCTTTGGCATAGTCAATAAAGCAGAAGTAGATGTTTTTCTGGAACTCTTGATTTTTCGATGATCCAACGGATGTTGGCAATTTGATCTCTGGTTCCTCTGCCTTTTCTAAATCCTGCTCGAACATCTGGAAGTTCACGATTCGCGTACTATTGAAGCCTGGCTTGGAGGATTTTGAGCATTACTTTGCTAGCATGTGAGATGTGTGCAATTGTGCATTTTGAGCATCCTTTGTGTAGTTGGAGCATTCTTTGGCATTGCCCTTCTTTGGGATTGGAATGAAAACTGACCTTTTCCAGTCCTTGGCCACTGCTGAGTTTTCCAAATTTGCTGGCATATTGAGTGCAGCACTTTCACAGCATCATCTTTTAGGATTTGAAATAGCTCAACTGGAATTCCGTCACCTCCACTAGCTTTGTTAGTAGTGAAGCTTCCTAAGGCCCACTTGACTTCACTTTCCAAGATGTCTTCCTCTAGGTGAGTGATCACACCATCATGGTTATCTGAGTCACGAAGATCTTTTTTGTATAACTCTTCTATATACGCCTGAGATGGTGCTCTCACGGTGCGCGTGGGAAACTCAGTGGTCAGGACCAGGGAGGTGATTAAGATGTATGGCCCACCTGGGACAGTGCACTGGCCAAGCACCTGGTCACCTGGGCTGCTCGGAACTGGGAAGGGCACAAAATGCACACCCAACCAAGTCTGTGCTTTGTGGAGTATCCGAGAACCTGAGTGGCTTAGACCTGGGAAGTGCACGAAATTCAAGGCCTGCTTTGGACAGTGCCCCTGTGGAGCACCCTCTAGCCTGAGCAGTGTAGACCTGGGAAGCACACAACGCCTTGAGCTGGGGCAAATCCAGTGTGGTTCATACACTGCGAGCACTCCCCACACAAGCCAGCAATATTTGTTTGCAGTGTCCCTCCCTCCCTACAACACAACTGAACAAGTGAGCCTAAATAAGTGGCCACATTTGCCCCCTTGTGTCAGGGTGGAAATTATATACCAAAGAGGAAAGCGAAAAGAGAAAGCCAAAATAAACAAAGGAGAGGAAACCGCTCTGGGAGTGACAGGTGCAACAGAATAAAACCCTGTAGTTAACATTGACTAAGCATTGGAGGGTGCCTATAGACCTTGAGAACAAGTGCAAGCTGGAACAAGGAGCTATCTGAAACTGAACTGACCCCACACTGCCCACAACAGTTCCAGAGAAATTCCTAGATGTATTTTTACTATTGTCACTTTTTAATTTTTTAAAGTTCTTATTACTCCTTTAATTTTCATTTTTATAACCTATTACCTTGCCCAAAAAAAGACCCTATGTTTAAATCAAATTTCATATATATATTTTTTTATAATTTTTGTGACTGATTTTGTTCTGTGTGTTTCAATTTTTTTTCTTTTTTGAGACTCTAGTCTTTACTCTACATTTTTAATATTTGCTCTTTGGTATTTGTTTTCAATTTTGTACCTTTAAGAATCTAATCTTCAGGATCCATTTTCACTTAGGGGTGTGATTACTGGCTTGATTGCTAACAAGTGATACAGTATTATTAACTAAAGCACAGATTTTATTCAAATATCACAAAATTTTATGCTAGTGTCCGTTACTTGTTTTCATACCTTATTCAAGACTCCACATTGCATTTAATTACACTGAGCAGCTTCAGCTGTCTGCAACAAATTCTGGTAAATTCTCTTTTAGCTTTTATTTTATTACAAAATATTTTCTAATTTTCCTTGTTATGGCTTCTTAGATCACCTATCATTTAAAATGGACAATTTAATTTCCAAACACATGGGATTTTGTTCAAAACATCTTTTATATTAATTTCTCATTTTGCTACCAATGTCTCATTTAAATGGCTTCTTCTCTGCAACCACCCTCTGCGATTTTTTTTCAGTCTAACTTTATTGAGACTTTTGATGGATAAGTCAAAGATTGCTCTTTGTAAATGTCACATTACATTTGAAAATATGTGGGTTATTTTCAAATATCTTTTGATATTGATTTCTACAGTGATAAGATTTCTCCTGTGAGAAATGTAAGACTGATTTCTACTGTGATTTCCACAGTGATAAGAGAACAGACTCTGTATGATTCCAATACCTTTAGACAATGAAATTTTTGTACCTTGTTTTATTTCCCTGGATATGTTCTAATGTCTCCTAGTTTTACAGTCTATGGGAACTTGAAAAGAATTTGTATCCTACTGTTACATGAAAATTGTGTAAATCTAAATTATGTTGAATTGGTTCACAGAGCTTTTCAGGTCTCATATATCCTTCTACTTCTCTGTATATTCATTCTATTAATTTTTGAGAGTTTGATATTGAAACTCCAACTAAAAATCTTAATTTATCTACTTAAAAAATAATTGAAATACATATTGGAACTATATGTAACCTTGTTCTGTATTTTCCAAGTCTCCTGTAAATGTGTTATCATACTTTCATATTTAAAAAATAAAAATTAAAAAAGAAATACAATTGACTTTTATATCTTCAATTTTGATAAATTCCTTATTCATATTAACTTATTTCTACATACCTTCATGTTTTCAATGTACATAACCATGCTGTCTGCAAAGAAAGAGTGCCGCTTTTTCACTTTCAATCTTATTTATTTTTCTTGCTTTATTGTACTGCTTAGAAATTTCAGTATAATATTGAATATGAGTAGAGAGTAATTCCATTGTTGAGGTGTGTGTGTGCTAAGTCGCTTCAGTCTTGTCCAACCCTTTGTGACCCCATGGACCATAGCCCTCCAGTTTCCTCTGACCATGGGATTCTCCAGGCGAGAATACTGGAGTATGTTTCCATGTCCTCCTCCAAGGGATCTTCCTGACCCTCCTGCATTAGCAGGTGGGTTCTTTACCACTAGCACCACCTGGGAAGCCCATTGTTGCGGTAAGAGTTTAAAAATCACCAACTATGATTTTTTAATTTTTGTGTTATTTTGAAGCTCTGCTATTAGTTGCTTACAAGTTTATGATTGTTTTATTTTCCTGAAGAACTGACCCATATAAATTGTAAATTTTCCCTCTTTATCTCCAGCAATGGTACATTTAAGTGTGAATCTACTGGTTTATTTTTTGTTTTCTACATGTCTCCCGTTTTTTATTCTCATTTTGCTTTTATGTTCCTTTACTTCAGATTATTTATGTATTTTTGAGAAGAGATATGGGCTGCTCTCACTAAGATAGAAAAGAAAGTAAAGAAAGAAATTTGTGGGTGGGATGGAGAGCTTATAAATTTAGTTTTGAAAATGTAGGTGAAATTGTCAGGTAAGGAGCTGGATATACATACATGTCTGGAGTTCAAAGTAGAGGTCTAGCTTGGAAACAGAAATTTGGGAGTCATCAGTATATAGAAGAGATTTAAAGTAATGGACACAAATATATCATTTCATGAAGCTTTCAAAAACTCTTTTAAAACAGACATTCTCAATTTTCCCCATATTTCCTACTTCAAACCATTTCAAACATATCCTAGAGAGAGAAGTTGCTAGCTTACAGGTTCTCAGGGCCTTGGCTCTGACACCCAGCTTGGATGCACCTGCTGATGCTGACTGGTTGGCAGGTATATATCACCAGCCATCAGGAAGTCATAGAGATGACAGATTTGGCTCTGAGTACCTGAAGCAATTAGATACACCCTAGTCCTGGCAGTGCCTCCAGAATAAAGGCAGGGGTGCCACCAGGATTCCACCTCGATGGCGTCAATACATAACTGTGCATCACCTAATGAGCAGTCTGCCTGCCAATAACATTCCTGCTTGTCAAAAGTTTTATAACCTAAAGGAAAAAATAATACCAAATGCTAAGAGATCCCATTGAAACAGGATTAAGAAATCACATGCCCCACAAATAACTAAATATTGATTATTAAGGATTAAATATCCCCCCCAAATAATATAATAGGTATCTGGGGGGAAAGAGAGGGAGGCAGAGATGATTTAAGACTCGGAAAGATTGGAGTGGGTCTGTGTTCAGGAGAAAAAGAAAAATAACTTTGGCATCACCTGTGTAGGCTTTATGGAATCAGAGAACTCAGGAATATTGAGGGATAAAGAGAGTAAGCCAAAAGCAAGCAGAACTAAAGTTGGAAACCCTCATCGAACTCTTCAGGTGGCCCTAGAATGGGTAGCTCAAAATCCAATATCCAGTGTTCAAAGAGTTGCATAGGACTTGGGCTTTCTTTAGCCTAGTCTCTATTAGCTCTGGTTTAAAATGGTATCAGGCAAGCAGCCTCTGAATAAGCCTTCCCCAATGTCCCATAAAAATATCTGTGAAGAAGCTCAGGAAAACATGAAAACTCAAAAGGGGACAGGGAATAGTTTTTAAGAGTCAACCAATTGCGAGATGATGAGCGTAATATATACTAAATATAAACAGAGGACCAGACTAAAAGATATTCTGTGGCCCACCAGGGCTCTACTTCCCTAGTGACAGGTATGATGATCTCTCTTCCTTCCAACACAGGCTGCCCACGGGCAAACAACCGGAATAGACATTTCTCCACAGACAATATGCAAAAGGCCAAAGTGTATAGGAAAAGATGCTCAAAATCACCAGTTATCAGAGAAATGCATATCAAAACCACAATAAGATATCACCTTACAAATGTTAGAATGGCCATTATATAAAAACAACAACAATAACAAAAAATAATAAGGTGTCAGTGAGGATGTGGAGTAATTGGAATCCTTGTTCCCTGGGGATGGGAATGTAACGTGGCATAGCAGCTATGGAAAACAGTAATGATGACTCCTGCAAAAATTTAAAACAGAATTCATGTGATCCAACAATGTCACTTCTGTGTTAATATCCAAAAGAATTGAAATCGGGATCTTGAAGACTTATCTGCACTCACATGTCCATTGCAGCATTATTCACACTAAGCAAGACATGGAAGCAACCTAAATATTCATTGATCGAGGAATGTATAAAGAAAATGTAACAGATATCTACAGTGGAATATTATCCAGCCTTTAAAAAGAAAAAAGCCTGTCCTATGGAGCAACATGGATGGACCTAGAGGACACTATACTAAGTGAAAGTTAGTCACAGGAGGACAAATACAAACCACATGGTTCCACTTACATAAGATATCTAAGCATCAAATTCATAAAGGCAAAGAATAAGATGGTGGTTGCCAGGGGCTGAGGGAAGGGGGAGATGAGGAGCTGCTGTTCAAAGGGTATGAAGTTTCAGTTATGCAAGATGAGTAAGTTCGAGAGATCCACTGTGCAACATGTGTCTGTGGTTAACAGCAATGTATTATACACTTAAAATGAAAGAGGACAGATCTCGTGTTAAATGTCCTTGTGTCAAAGTGTGAAAGTGTTAGTCGCTCAGTCATGTCTGACTCTTTGAGACCCCCGTGGACTGTAGCTCACCAGGCTCCTCTATCCGTGGAATTCTCCAGGCAAGAATACTGGAGTGGGTAGCCATTCCCTTCTCCAGAGGATATTCCCAACCCAGGGATCAAACCCAGGGCTCCCTTGTTGCAGGCAGATTCTTTACCATCTGACCCTTACCACAGTAAAATAAATAAATAAATGTAATTAAAATTAATAGTAAAAAGAATGAAAGTGCAATATTAACTGGAAAACAAGTTGGCTTTCTTTTTATCTTTTTAGCTGATGTTGTTTAATTTATTATCTTTGTAATATTTATTTTTATTTATCTACTTGGCTGCAATGGGTCTTAGTTGCAGCCTCAGGGATCTAGTCCTGACCAGGGATTGAACCCAGGCCCCCTGCATGGAGTCAGCCATTGGACCATCAGGGGAGTCCCAGGGTAGTTTTATGACTGCAAGGATTCTGCTTTTGAAACAGCCTGAATGCTAGTCCTCTCCGGCCCTCTCCTTCATCTCCTTCAACTGTCAAGAATGAAGAAAATACATGCATGAATGCGCAGTTCAGACATAAAGAGAGAATTGTAACAGCATGCAAGAAAAGCATATAAGTCTGCCTTCTCTGGTGTCCCAATTCTGCCACCTTTCCTTTCTCCACTGCTTATTTTTGTCTTTACCATAGCACCTGTCACACTCTATTATATTAACTGCCCATGATCTGCTTCCCCACCAGGCAGTATGTATCTGGAGGGCAGGGACTGTTTGACATTGATGATCTGTGCTAGCATAGAGCCTTGTATATATTAATTTGAACCATACAGAATCACTGCTTTCAACTACTTTGGCCTATAAAAGAAAATGTACCCATTTCCGATAATTCAACCTGATACGACGAATTTATATAATATATACATAAAAAAGAGATTCCATGGTGGCTCAGAAGTAAAGAATCTGCCTGCAATGCAGAAGACCCAACTCTGTGTGTGTGTGTGTGTGTGTGTGTGTGTGTGTGTGTTAGTCACTCAATCATGTCTGATTCTTTGCAATCCTATAAACTGTAGCCCACCAGGCTCCTCTGTCCACGGGATTCTCCAGGCAAGAATACTGGAGTGGGTAGCCATTCCCTCTTCCAGTATGTGTATTCATATATATGTATATATATATATATAATATTCATAATAATGAATGAATTAGGAAGAATCTGCTTCTCCTCAGAGTAATCAAAATCGGACTCATCACTCCAACTCTAAGGACCAAAAGACAGGGTGACGGTATCTTTAGAATTTTAGGGGAAAGTATTGAAAGCCTAAAATGTATATCCAGATTGACTTTCAAAAGTGAATGCCACAGAAAAACTGTCTCAGACAGTTAAGGTCTCAGAGGTCATATCACATATATAACTTTCATGGGAAAAAAAAGCAACAGTTTGAAGACATACTCCAAATGGCCAATATATTCCAAATGGCACTGGAATATTAACATTAAATATAATTCCTGGCAGAATTCTCCCCCAAGGAATATAAAAATCCACAATGGTAATTAATCAAAAAAGTCTTACTAAGAATGACTACTATACCTATTATGCCTCTGAAAACCACGTTAAGCTTTGAACTGTCCTGCTGAATGACCTACAAGAGGGCAGAGAACCACAGCTGCCTTTCACAGTAGCATCTGAGTAAAGCTGAAACTATCAAGCTTGGGGTATTTGCCCACCTCTGGAACAGGTAAAGACCTGCAGAGCCCGCCACCTACAGGTGAACCTAGATATTAAGAAAAGGAATAGCCCTCTTGCTCCCTCACCTTTGGTTCAGGCAAGAAATTGGTCAAAAAAAAAAAAAAAAAATTGGCGGGGAGTAGTTTCTAAGATACAGTAAGGGAGTGGGCACCCCAAAAGTGAGGCAGAGCTCAGGACTTCAGGCTGAATGATTTGCTGTTCAGTCATGTCTGACTCTTTGTGACCCTATGGACTGCAGCATGCCAGGCTTCCCTGTCCTTCACTATCTCCCAGAGTTTGCTCAAACTCATGTCCATTAAGTTGATGATGCCATTCAGCCATCTCATCCTCTGTTGCCCCCTTCTCCTCTGGCCCTCAATCTTCCCCAGGGTCAGGGTCTTTTCTAATAAGTCGACTCCTAGCATCAGGTGGCCAAAGTATTGGAGCTTCAGCTTCAGCATTAGTCCTTCCAATGAGTATTCAGGGTTGATTTCCTTTAGGACTGACTGATTTGATCTCCCTGCTGTCCGAGGGACTCTCAAGAGTCTTCTCCAGCTTCTCCAGTCTTCTTCACAGTTTAAAACCATCAATTCTTCAGTGCTCAGTCTTCTTTGTGATCCACTCTTACATCCGTAACATGACTACTGGAAAAACCATACCTTTGACTATATGGACCTTTATTGGCAAAGTGATATCTCTGCTTTTTAATATGTTGTCTGGGTTTGTCATAGTTTTTCTTTCAAGGAGCAAGCATCTTTTAATTTTAAGGTTGCAGTCACCATTCACAGTGATTTTGGAGCCCAAGAAAATAAAGTCTGTCATGGTTCCATATTTTTCCCATCTATTTGCCATGAAGTGATGAAAGCAGAGACATTACTTTGCCAACAAAGGTCCATGTAGTCAAGGCTATGGTTTTTTCAGTAGTCATGTATGGATCTGAGAGTTGTACTATACAGAAAGCTGAGCACCGAAGAATTGATGCTTTTGAACTGTGGTGTTGAAGAAGACTCTTGAGAGTCCTTTGGACAGCAAGGAGATCTAACCAGTTCATCCTAAAGGGGATCAGTCCTGAGTATTCACTGGAAGGACTGATGTTGAAGCTGAAACTCCAATACTTTGGCCACTTGATGCAAAGAGCTGACTCATTGCAAAAGACTCTGATGCTGGGAAAGATTGAAGGTGGGAGGAGAAGGAGATGACAGATGATGAGATAGTTGGATGGCATCACTGACTCAATGGAGATGAATTTGGGTAAACTCCAGGAGTTGGTGATGGACAGGAAGGCCTGGCGTGCTGCAGTCCATGGGGTTGCAAAGAGTCAAACATGACTGAGCAACTGAACTGAAATGAACTGATGATACTCAGCTCCAGCAAAGCAATAATGATGAGACCAGTCATGGAGCTGGTTCTTAGGGGCCTCTAATCCCTGAAAAATGGATAGTCCTTCCAAGACCTAAGCAGATCAGAACAGAAGCATTATAGTAAGGGAAGAAGCCTGGTTATAGCAACAGGGACTAGAAGCAGGTTAAAGTAGCAGTGGGGATGCTCTGAGAAACTCCTCCTTCACTTCAGTGCCAGTCCTCTCTTTATCAGAGATGAGAACATGGCTGAGCCTGCAAGTAAGGATCGGATATGATAAAACAGGACTATACAGGGGATGGGACCAAGCCAGGGGCTCAACATGGCTAAAGAATAAATTATAAACTCCCTAACCTGACACAAAAGGCCCTGGGAGATCAGGTCCCTCCTGTCATTCCCAAGGACTCCTAAGACACATGTTTCACCTCACTGAACTCAGCTCATCTTCCAGGAGCTTCTGCTCCAAGTTAAGTTGGTGACCCCCTCCTCCATGTGCCCGGTTCTGACACACACACACCACACTGCTCTGTAATGACTTGACTGTATCTGTATTTCTGTTACTTGGCACTTTCCCCATCTCCCTGCATCTCTGGTGCCTATCACAGGGCCAGATCATAAAAGGAGAAACAAAAAAATGGCTAAAAGACATGAAGGGCCACGTGAGCTCTTCTAAGCTATTGAAAGTATAGCAATGTGACTCCAGAGTGGGGCTGCTGAATTTATTGGCATGTGGAATAAAAGGGACCTTGGGGACTGGAGCTTGAACTCTACCCTGACTGCCTCTTTGATCTCAGCCCGTAAATCTTTCATAGAAATTCTCATCTTTACCCTCCTCAAGGTAGAAGGGTGACAGTTGCAACTGGCTGTCATTGAGGAATGCTTATAAATGATGACAGGAACTCAGATCTTGAAGAGTGTTATGTTTGAGTGTTATTTTTTAACTCCAGGAGACAGCACCTACAAAATATATTTTCTGATTTCATTGCCACTGTGCATAAATAAATAAATACAAGGCAATTTGATGGAGTGAAACAACCACTGGCTTGGTTTCACAGATTTGGCTTCAAATTCTAGCTCTACCACTTAATGAGGTGGTGAGGTGGCCAGTTATAAAACTGGGACATTATCCTCGAGGCCAGAGTAATGAGAAGCACTGACAACTCAACATATTAAAACTATGCCCCAATCTGAGCCAGGTTCCTAATATATATTCAGTGTTGTCTATCCCTTCCTCCTGCATCAGGGAGCATCCCCTGCTTTCCTTTATCAGATTTTACTCCAGAGCCTCAGAAATCTGTGCATTGAAGACAAGACAGCTTTTAACTTCAAAATAAATATCACATAATACCATAAATATCTATCAGGAAGTTCCTGCTATGTAGTACTTCCTATTCGGCTAAATGATCTGGAGAATCACCAAAGAGCTGACTTCTAAAATCCATTACCTGTGGCCAAAGACAAATATTTAATGTTACTTCCAAATCTAAAGATGCTGGCAGATTCTCTAGTGCCTATGGATCCCTTGAGCCTTGGCCTCTATGAGGATGAAAAATAATGACTGGATGCACTTCTGTAAAGGCTTAAGCTGTCCATGCCCTGGATGACACTCCCAGGGTGAATGCTCAATAGCAGCTCTTCGCCCTCATCCAGCCTTCACTGGGAGTTTGGGAGGTTCCGAGAGAGACTTAAGTAGGGTAGAAGCTGGACAAGTTTAACCACAAGGCATGTAGGGACTTCAGAGGGTTAGGAATGTGGGGAAAAAAGGAAGCTGTGAGTGATGAGTCAGAGATGAAGTGGCTTCTCCAGGGGGCGTGTTGGCCTGCAAATGTGCACTCTGTCTAAGGATGTGATGAAGCCGGTTTTACCACCAGCAGTTTTTGCTCTCAGAGGAGTTCGACCTGGTGACTGAAGCAGTGCTGCAGGGGTTTCCCAGCCAAGTGCAAAGATTAGGGTCAGGGGAGGTCAAGCAGCCCTGTGCCCCGGCATAGTCCTAATTATGAAACGTTTAACCCCAGCTGAACTCTTCATTCCTCCTGGCTGTGCAGCCTGTGGTTGCTTGACTGTTTCCCTCCACCCTGTGTTCCTATCAGAAACCGGGAGAGGAATTACTTGCCATCAGTCAGGAAGGCCTGGGGAGGCATTACTGTGGCTCCTGTTTTGAACACAAGGTTCTCTCTCCAGGGAAGCCAACTAAGGCTGCCTTGGAGCAACACCTCTCAGGGCAACCCAACAGGAACCTCCATACTTCAAATCCATTTCCTCCCTCCCTCCTCCTGCGTTGCCTATGGCTAACTGATTACCAGGACATCTCAGCATCCTGGGTGGTCAGTACATTCCAAATGAGACCCCAGGTGGAGCTGAGGGTGTACAGATGGGCCCAGCCTTGTGGGTGGGGTGTCTGCTGGGCTTGGGGCAGGACTCTAATTTAGCTTCCCTGGTGGCTCAGATGGTAAAGAATTTGCCTGCAATCCTGCAATTGCAATCTGCAACCCAGATTCGATTCCTGGATTGGGAAGATCCCCTGGAGAAAATGGGAACCCACCTCAGTATTCTTGCCAGGGGGATTCCATGGACAGAGGAGCCTGGAGGGCTACAGTCCATGGGGTCGAAAAGAGTCAGTCATGACTGAGCGACTTTCATTCACTCCAACTTAGCAGGGAAGGAGAGGCTAAACACAAGTTCAAATTTGGTAAAACTGGTGATTAGGGCAGCTTAGGTTATCAGGGTGCTCCAGACTTCCCCAAAATGCTCAAAATACCAAGTATATAGTGACTTGATTAATTTCCCTTCTGCTGGTGGCAAGAGGGTCTCCTTGTCCTCACAAGGATTGGTCTAGCCTGGGGTGATCCCATAAGAGGAAGGGCTGCACCCTGGAGTTACCACATGCCCCTGAGCACTGGCCACACTGGCCCTCTCTCCCACCTTGTGTCCTTCTCATGACTCCCTTCCCCAGCCAGAATGCTCCCCACTGCCCTTCTTTCCACACAGGGGGATCCTTGTCATTCTTCAGTTTTCAGCTCTTCTCTGAGCCCTAGTCTAGACCAATGCATGCAAGGAGGAGTGCGTGTGAGCATGCTCAGTCATGTCCAACTCTTTGCAACCCCATCGACTGTGGGGGGAGCACTCTGCAGATTGTCCCGATCACCAGTGAGTTCTTCTTTCAGGGCCCTTTTACATCAGGAGCAAACCCCTGGCCTATACTCTGCCTTCTCTCTACTCTGCATGTTTATGCCTTAAGCTTGTGGCTCACACATTCATGATCTCCAAACACCAGGTTCCATCCCCTAGAGACACACCTCCACCTTTACAAAAGCCTATTAGAGGCCCATTCTTGAGTTGTAGCACTATTTCAAGCTCATATCATGTTCCCATCTAAACTGCCTCCCTTTCAAAGCTCTCGCATCTTTTAGAAACCTGACAATGTTCTTGGGCCTCAAATCTCAAACACTCTTCCAGAGAAAGTCATCATTAACTCCTCTCTTTGCTTTATCCCCTGCATCCAGCCCATCAAACTCCCCAATTGTCCCTCTGAAGTATTTCTCAGAGTGATGCCCATCTGTCCTTAGCTGTTCCCAATCCTCGGGGGCAGCTCCAAGTCATATAACAGCTAAATCCCTGTGGGAGCCCTCCTGCCAGTCTTCTTGCCCATTTGGCCTCTCCCATTCCAATTCACATCACCACCCTTTGTCCTTTTGTTCCAGCTGCTAGGGAGCCATTTAAAGTCAAAGGTCAATTAACTATAGGGGTCAGAGGTAGGGAGAGAGGAATAAATCAGGACTCCTGGGTTTCAGTTTGGACCACAAGGTCAAAGGTGCCTTTCTGGGATATGGCTAGAACATTGCAGGAGCAAATTCCTAAAATATGGATGTCCACAGCAGTACTATGGTATGTAAAAACGCTGGATCTTTTTTAAATTTTTTAATCTGGTCTTCAAAGCCTTCACCCATTGCTAATGTAAATTTTTTTAAGATTTTTTTTTTAATGTGGACCATTTTTAAAGTCTTTACTGCATGTGTTACAATATTGTTTCTGTTTCATGTTTTGGTTGTTTGACTGCAAAGCTTGTGGGATCTTAGCTCCCCAACCAGGGATTAAACCCCTACCCCCTGCATTGGAAGCGAGGAGTCTTAACCACTGGACCACCAGGGAAGTACCTGGTAATGTAAATTTAATGTCACTCCTCATCCAAACCCAATGGCTCCAGGTGGACCAGTCTGGACACTGTCCCACCCACACCACACTTATCCTTGTCTCTTTCATACAATTCACCTCCACTGTAAAGATTCCACCCTCATTTCCCACCAATCCAAATCCAAAAATACTTCAAAACCTAACTTTTGCCCTGCCTCAATTTTAGACTCTTCCAACTTTTCCAGGTCACCCCCAAGTCCCCCAAGCACACAATAATGCCTGTAGCTCCTTTAGTCTGAGCTTAGATCTCCTTGGTGGATTTTTAACCACCTGCTATCCCATTTACTAATTACTTCAAGATGTTGAAGAGATGAGAATGTCCTTCAGCATGGGAAGCCAGCCTCGCCCTCCCTTGCATCTTCCCCAGCCCCCATACAGCTGATAGACAGAGATTCACCAAGAGATGCTGATTCGTTGGTACTGATAAAGGGTCCGATCAATTTTTCTATCAGAAGCTATGAGCACAGACTCTCAACCAAGATGTCCTGTGGACAAAGAGCAACCATTTTTCTACTAACTCTGAGGAATTCCCATTTTTATCTGCATGGTTACACTTCTGATTCCATATTCCAGAAACATCTCACAATGGCCTAGATCATCTTCATTGCAACACCCACAACTTGGAATAGCTGCATGTGTCTTCAACCAGAAGACTTATGATATGCAGGGATAGAAATGCCAAAGGGGACATATCTATGTATGTACTGTCATTGAAAGCTCTACATGGAGGCTATTTAAGATTCAAGTTAATATTGCAACAGGCTATGGCTTCTCTAAATTCTAAAGCTAGGTGAAGGACCTTCACTTTGAAAGGAACTACTCAAACACAGCTCTACTTACCCCTTTAAAAGCAGCCAAAAAAAGGCATTGAAACCTATCACAGGTCTCCAGTGCTGTTAAAATCCTATGAACAAAATATAAGTAACCACAGCAAGTAAAAAAGTGTTAGTATTCAAGTCCAGCATTTGAACTTCCCCTAAGCTCCCAGGCCCTTACCCACATTAAGTATATCTTCTTCCTTTGTCTATAAGTGTTCCTTTACAACTGTCCACTCTGTTCTTAAGATATAAATTTCCTCTTCTTGGAAAAAAATTCTTCCTCCTTTTGCTTTCTTTACTCATTGTCCTTTAAGATAACTCAGACACTAACGCCTGTCCTTCTCAGGCCCAAGATGATGTCTAGATCAGCCTCTGAAAACATTCTCTAGCTGGGCAATGCACCCCACTGTCACCACCTGCATTTCGGCTCACTGGGCCCCACAGGCAATGCTGAGGTCTGCATGTTGAGTTGAGGATGCCTGTGTCACAAAGACAGCTGCTAGAACTGGCCTCACACCACAGCTGAGTAATACCTGGCCTTCCTCAGTCCAGGGATCCACACAACAGGTGCCCAGAGGCACAATGTAGCCCAATTGGTTTTGAGGTTAGTTTACACATATGTGTCCAGGTGATCTCATTTCCTGCCAGCTCTGAATAAAAGGAAAAGGAGTTAATATTCACTGGACATTCCCTGGGTGCAGATACTAGGCTAGGTACTTTCCATATGCCATTGTAAGACCTTGTTTCACCCCAGAAACAGTTGGTGGGATTCTTGTCCAAACAGAAAGCAGATGCACATAACTCAATTGCTGCTATCTAACTGTGTCAGCATATGTGAATACTCAAAGTCTATCTAAGCAGACTCCTTGCTTATTGTTCTGCTGGGGCTTTACCGATGATCCATTAATCCATGATATCATCCACTGGTTGGTATTTCTATTCAAATACATAAGCATCATCATATTGAGTAGGAAAGAAAGAGATGGGGTTTTCACCAGGTATCTACTAAGAGTCAAGTCCATTTCTTACACCATCACACTGAATCCTCAAACAATCAAAATCTTGTTATTTCCATTGAATAAATGAAGTTTGAGAAAGTTGCTTAAATTAATCAAGTTTGCACAGCTAATAAGTAATTGGCCCCAAATTCAAACTCCCTGTGTTCTCATGTCCCAGTCCACTTGGCATTTGTCCGTTCTGCAGCCTAAATCTGTGTTCACATTTCTACAAAGCCAATCCTCAGTAGGTATGGAAAGTCTTCTTCATAGACCAAGGCAGCCAGTAAAGGGTAGGGCCCCAACTCAGCAAGAGTCAAAAAGAGAAATAGAGGTTGAAATTCCATATGAAGAAGAATTATAGATCAGCTGAGCATATTTTTTATACCTAAAATGCATCACAACTTTTTTTGTATGTTCTTGTGAAATATCTTAATAAGCAGGGGGTGGAGAACACAGCGGAGGCCATGCTGTGACCATCCAGTTTGCAAGAAATAACAAATGAGCTGAAACCACCAGGAGATGGATTGGTGCTGAGGAAGAGCAGCCTCTGATTCCAAAGTTAGGACTTAAGTGGCTTCAGCACCTGGGACAGGTGGACTCCCACAGCGATCTCTGATGATGAAGCGGGATAGCAGCCACACGGGGCGGAAGGAGCAATCACAGCAAAATCAGAGCAGAGACTAGCCAGAGACAAATTCAAGGTCACAAATGGAGCAGTGTGGTGGAGACACCACGGAGGAGGAGAAAGAGGCGGCGCGAGGGAAGCATGAAGAAATGCAGTCATGATGGCAAACACGGTGAAAGGCGCCTTCACAAGAGACCATGGTAGCCAATCTTGTTATATATGTGGATATGTGTGAGAGAGAGAGTGTGTGTGTGTGTTCAAGCATAGAGTGAAAAGCCATCGTCTGCATGTGTTCATGGAATTTCTCTGAACAGATATGTTGGCAACAGTTCCCAAGTCTGCCCAGTAGACTCCTCACTTTGGTCTTCTCTGACTCAGGATGCCTGATACATGTGGACCACGTTGAGTATGGAGACCCCGGGAATGTGCATGACAGCAATCATCCTAGTACCATGGTCAGGCTGCTGCTCCCCATCCTTCTTCGTGTGTCTCCACTCCAGCTCTATCAGGAATCAGCAAACTGACTCACACGGAGTTGCCCCGTTCACAAGACCCACCTGTAGTTCAGTCGCTAAGTCCTGTGTGACTCTTTGCCACCCTATGGACTGCAGCACACCAGGCTCCCCTGTCCTTTACTGTCTCCCAGAGTTTGCTCAGATTCATGTCCATTGAGTCAGTGATGCTATCTAACTATCTCATCCTCTGTCTTTAATCTTCTGCCTTCAATCCTTCCCAGCATCAGGGTCTTTCCCAGTGAGTCGGCTCTTCACATCAAGTGGCCAAAATATTGGAGCTTCAGCTATAGCATCTGTCCTTCCAATGGACAGATTCAGGGTTGATTTCTATAGGATAGACTGGTTTGATCTCCTTGCTGTTCAAGGGACTCCCAAGAGTCTTCTCCAGCATCACAATTTGAAAGCATCCATTCTTTAGCACTCAGCCTTCTTTATGGTCCAACTCCGTCTCCAAATTGCTGTGTCATAACCCTGTCTCCCTTGTCTATGGATTAGAACTTGATCTTTCTTAGAGCATTACTGCTTAGGGTAAGTGCCTGAGAGTATCCCAAAGGCAGGGAACATTTTGCTCCCAACTTGGTCAACAGGGAACCTAGGATTTTATTAGGAAGGGTAGGACCTTTAGTAGCGTTAGTCACTCAGTCATGTCCAACTCTTTGCGACCCCATAGACTGTAGCTTGCCAGGCTCCTTTGTCCATGGGATTTCCCAGACAAGAATACTTGAGTAGGTTGCCGTTCCCTTCTCCAGGGCAACTTCCCAACCCAGGGATCAAACCCTGGTCTCCCATATTGTAGGCATAGCAGCAGATGCTCTACAGACTGAGCCACCAGGGAAGTACCTTCCGCAGATATCAGTTATTTACATCAGAGAGTGAATCATTCTCACATCTTTCCCTTCACTTTATGAGCAAAGAGCAGTAAACTACCCAAGTAGGAGAATTGAGCTGGAAAATCTGGGACTGACTCCTGACTCTGCCTCATCCACATTGAGTGAGACCTCGAGCTCCCTGAGCCTCAGTTACTTTGCATGTAAAATGAACATGAAAAAAACTCTCATGAGGTTGGGGACCCATGGAGTGATATTGTAGAAGTAAACACACTGATGTTGATTGGATATTATTCTATAAAAGTTCTCAAAGATTTGAAAACTAAACTTTGAAATAACAAGAAAAAATCTGCAATTTTTGTCTACCAGTTGGAACTGATTCCAGGACCACCACTGATTCCAAATTTGGGGAGAGCAGGAAACCAGCTCACCATCATCTCTTATTGAGTCTACTATGTGTCAGGGTTAAATTTCATATAGCATCTCACAGAATCTTCAAAATACCATCTTGAGATAGGTGTTAATACTATCTTTTCTTGGCAGATGATGAAATCAAGGCTCAAAACATGAATTCATGTATCAAAGATCTCATAGCCAGTAAGTAACCCAATCAGAACAAGAATTCATGTCTCTGAGAGAAAGTACATGCTTTTGACTGTAACACCTTCCAGCAAAATGGCCCATAGGATTGATCCCTAGATGGGAAGTCTGGCTGATCCTCTGCAAGATAATTTACCTAACTTCTTAGCTAAATGGTTTGACTTCCAACAGCTAGGAATTATTTTATGAGTCTTACGAGTGCTCTAAACCTCAAAGCCACTGAACTGGAGGAAGTAAATTGCATTTCCTTCCAAGTGCCAGCACTGTGGGTGTCCACAATGCTAGTCTTGTTGTCTCTAGGCCCAGGTGACACCCAATGGGGGAATGACAACACTAAATTAGCTAATTGGGTCTTTGCTTCATAACCTGAGAGCCAGCACACTGAGCTCATCTTCTGTGTAGAGAGTATCAGCTAAGTGGTCTAAAGCTGGTAGATTCCCTGTTCATTGATCTGCTGTGGTTTGTAAATGACCCCGCCAGTAACACGTTAGGGATCCTTAAAGGAGCCATAAAATCAAATGGCCACTAACCTCTCACTAACAATGACAACAGCTGAAAACCCTTTTTTTTTTCCCTTAGTGGGGGCATGGGACTCCCAGCCCAGAGTCAGGCTCAGAGCTTTCCAAATACCTTTTCTGATGGGGTTCAGTCAGCACTGAAGTCACTGAATTTTCACAAATCCTTCATGACCAGGAGAGAAAATAAAAGGTACAAGATTGTACCACACATGTGGTGCCTCCAACCCAGGCCAGGGGAAAAAAAGTAAGTAAAAAGGGTGTGTGTGTACACACACACACACACACATATGTATACACACACATACATATTCACAGTCTTTCAGAGCTCATTGATTCATCCAAAAATACTTAATGAGCACAAGCTCTCAGCCAAGTGCTGGCTCTGGATGAAGAAAAGAAGGGGCTACTAACCCTGCTTCTAAATGTGTCGCAAGTCTGTGGATCTTGTTTGATTAAACAGATGTATATTGAAAGATAATGACCATACAGTGTGATAAATGTGTTCATCAAGAGATGTACAGACCCATTCAGGGCAATGTTAACCTACTTTCTGGAGATCAGGTGGACTTCATAGAGGAGGTTTCACATGAATTGGGTCTTAAAGGAAGTACAATATCCACTAGAGATAGCTTGAAGGTCTAGTTTGAAATTGTCACTCTTTCCTTCCCATGAGTCTAGAGTGACTTATCACAGACAAGGAAAACTGGACAGCAACTTAATCTGTCTCTTTGCAGCTGTTGAGGAGGGGGAAATTGGTAAAAGGTTGCCTGAGGTAAGAATCCAGGACAAAAATGACTATGTCAGGCACTGAATAGCCAACAGCATCCCCAGAAACCAGTAGGGTCCAGTTCAGATCAAAGCCCAAGACTCTATCTCCTGACAAGACCTGGGGGGAAAGGTCCTTTGCTGTACGTGATGGGGAAGGGAGTTTATTCCTATGGGATTTTTAAAATGTATTTCAGCATGGATAAATCACAGCAGCCTTGTGGAAGGTTGCTCAAAGGGCAGGAAGAGAAAATAAGAGTTGGGGAAAGGAGATTACTGCCTCTACTGTGATCTGAACAATGGCTACAGCTGGGCTTATTATTTCCTGCAATATGGCTCTTAGCACCAGTAAAATAAATGAATTTTTCAACAAGAGCCTTTCTGAGCTTTTCTCTGTTCAAGCCCAAACAAGAAAAATAATCATCTGTTAAAACAGAGGGGAAAAAAAAGACGAAAACTATTCTTATTTACAGATTTTCTTTCTTAAAGAAATAACTTAAAGGAAAAGAAAACTTTATGATAGGATTTGATGAGGCAATTCAAGAAGAGAGCAATGGAATAAGAGGGAAAATGGAATAAGCTAACAGTTCAACACAGCCCAAGATTTCTGAGCCTGTGATGATGAAACAGATCCAAAATCCAAGAAGGAAGGTGGAGGCTGCCGGTCTGAGTTTACTTGATATTGTGGGCACCTTTGAGTAGATATGTAATCTACTGTTTGTGCAGTAGTTTTCATTCCCTCTGCTCTGCTGGAGAAACAGAAGTATATGGGAAATAATGAGTTAACTTTCATTCTGGGCCATTAATGGGTCCCAGAGAAGCCTAGTTCAATAGCAGTAATGGAAATGAAGCTTCTCCTCTGTTGGATATTTGTCTGGATTATCTCAGATGGCAGAGTCTCTTTAAACCTTCCCTGGCAGTTATTCCCTCACCCTCCCCCAAAGCTTCAAAAGGATATTATTTACACGCCTATCAAAGCACCCACTGCAGTGGAGTATCCCCTGCTTTTGTACATTAGTCTTTCTCACTGAGACATGAGTCCCTCACATGGATGCTGACTGTACCTGATGCAGGACATGGCACAGAATAGGGGTTTGTTTCATGGAGGTGGACTCTAAGAGAGTAAGAGCTCAGGCTGACTTTTATTGGAGCACTGAGCAACATTAACCAAGCTCATTATACCACCAAGACCTCTAAACACATCTCCAAATCCACTGCCCCAAGAAATCTTCAGCCAACTTGTCCCACTTCCAGTTCAGAACATGCCAGTCTGTGCCAACTGAGTCATCGGTTTCTTCTCCCAAACTACTTCTCCTGGCTTTTCTTATGCCTTTAGTACTCCTGATTTCAGCCCCTTGAATATACTGCTGACTCCTCATTCTCCCTTACCTCGCCCATCCCTCCATGACAGAATACAATCAGTAAACCATTCAATCAGGAAACATATGGGATCTGTCCAGCTTCCTTTTCCTGATGCACTCGAAGAGCTGGATGTAGCTATGCCGCCTCCTCTCCTGGGAAATATTGAAGATTGCACTCTCCTGCTCCCTTGAGAAAACTAATTTTGGGGTTATTAATGACTGAGTTCTGGGTTTCATTGGTTTTCAAGATCTCTTACAAAGGAACTGGAGGAGAAAAGGGTTGAGGCGAGAGGAAAGAGAATAAACTAGATAGAGAAGTTAAAGAAAATCAAAACTCAACAGGCATTTTCCTGAGGTTCAAAAGATGTTAGAGGATGGGGGAGGAGATAAAGAGTGAGAGTGTTTACTGGGGCAAGACTGGGTCCCTGAGGTTTCTTCAGAGGATGCTGGCCATAAAGGGACAGGGAAACCGAGTGTGGTAATCTAACAAAGAGACCCTGGGAGGGACAATGTGCAGGTTCCCAGGAGCTGTGGGAGTTAGTAGAGGACCCTGCACCTACATTCAGACTCCTTTCGTCAGAGAGGACTTCACTTCATCTGCATTTAGCCCCTCACCTGCTGCCTGCCAGTAAGGAGGAACAGTCATCCATGTCATCAGGCTTTCCTCCAGACCCAGGCAGCCAGCCTTCAAAATGACCCTGGATGATCACTGCTTCCTGGAATTCACACCTGTGTGTAGTTACACACACACAGACACACACGGTACCAGGGTTGGTCTATGTGACCACGGAATTCAGCAGACATGGTGGTATGTGACTTGCAAGATTAGGTTGTAAAAGACTGCATCTTCTGCCATGTTCTCTCTATCTGTCTTCTGTCTTTCTCTCTCACATTCCTCACTCTGGGGGAAACCAGCTGCCACAGTATGAGGAATTCAAAAAGTCAATGGAGAGGCCTATGTGGCAAGGAACTAGGATCTCCAGCCAAGAGCACATGAGGCACTAAGGCCTCCTGCCAATAGCCACCTGCACCATCTTGGAAGCATATCTGCCTCCAGCTGAGCTTGGAGATGACTGCCCGCAGCCTGACTCCTACCCTCATGAGAGACTGAGCCAGAGCCTCTCAGCTCATCTACTGCAGATTCCTGACCCTCAGAAACTGTGAATAATAAATACTTTTTGTTTAAAGCTTTAAGGGGCATACATTTTATACAACAGGATGACTAACACCGCATGTAATTTATTTGATATGGACAGTCCCAGTTTTTTACTTCTAAAATATCCAACACTCAAAAAGCAAGAAATAGCTTGCCAGACACTCAGTGAGGTGATGGTGAGAACTTCTGCCCCAGGTCCTCGAACAGAGGGCTGAGGGGACAGAGCAAAGTTCAACGGGCTCTCACCTCGGTCACGTGTTTCAAGCCACGCTCACTGCCCACTGCCCTGGGGACGGTAGCCACAGCCTTTTCTCTGGCCCTCCCCTGCTGTCCTCTCCCTCCCCTCCCATACGACTACAGCACTTGCTGTCACAGCTCTGAACCATCGTCCAGTCTTGGCACTTCCTTCTTTATATAATTCCTCATATTTTTACAGAATAATGCTTAGTTACAATTAGAGCCCAACACTCCCCAACACCCATGGTACCTCCACATACCCTTCCTGCTATATCTCCCACATTTCCCCCTGATAGGAAAAGGCAAGAAGAAAGAGAAGATGCAGTGTTTGGAGTTATTTCTGTTTCTGTTCCACTGTAAGGACAGCCTCAGGAGAAAGGCAGCTTTCTCACTCCATGGCCAGGCCAGAGGGAAGGGGACGGCTTGGGCTTGCTTTCAGCAGATGTCAGTGAGCCTGGGTATCAGATCTGGTGTTAGGAAGTATTGACAGGGAAGGGGGTGAACCACCACAGAGGTCTCCCAACAGTAAAACCTTGCCTTAGGGGAACATACAAGTTTCTGTCAAGGACTCCCGCCAGGACCCTGGGCTGGCCATTGCCATGCAGTGTGTCTAACCAGCAAGCTGGCTCAGCCTGGCACCCAGGCCAAATGTCCAGCAAGCTCAGCAAGGTCCAAGTGCAGCAAACTGCAGGTGCTGGGGATTTAGGCAAATGCAAGCACCATGATGTCCTGGACAGCCCGATGCGATGTCCAGCCACCTGCTCTGCACCTGGATGGGTGAGCACTGGCCTGGATACTCAGGTGAACTGGGCCGAGCCTGCAAGGAGGCTTCTGTCACATGACCTCAGGCACAGCACCTTGGAAACAGAAGTTGAACTGTACTTACCATTTCCATAGAAAGAGTTAGCTCTGGTCAGAAATAGGGCTCATCCCTCAGTCCTGAGTCTAAACTCTCAGAGGGTTACAAACACAGCTGCAGAAGTGAGGCCTTCAAGGTCACTGGCAATGGGGATGCTCTTGCCAGTGGGTGGGGACATACTGGGTCACACTGAAGCTTGGAGCAGCAAAGGTGGCAGGCTCTGCCTTTCCTCCCACTTTCCTTCTTTCTTCCTCTCATTCTCCCTTGTTTTGTTTGTTGTGGTGGTTGTTATACTTCCCTCCTTTCTCTTTCACTCTTTCCTCCTCCCCTTCTTCTTTCATTTCTATACCTCCCCTCCTTTTCCTCTGTCCCTGCCCCCAACTTTCTGGCTCTCCACTTCTAGATATCCCTCCCCCCGCAGCTCCCCATCACCTTTCCCCTTCTCCCCCTCCACTTCTTTCCATCCCACAAGTCTCTCTGCCTCTCCTGCTGCCCTAGGTCAAAGGGCTCTATCCTGAAGTTTTCTAAACTAATGAAGTCCTGGAGGGAAGGTCTAAACACTGCTGCACATCCACATTCCTGCCCGGCTCTCCAAACTCATCTCTCAGCCTCCACCTTCTCTTCTCCCAAGAGGCTTCTCTAGACAAGGCCCGCCTCCATCTGCGTCACACTTCTCTGTACCCTGCTGGAAAAACCCAGTCGGGATATTTTCTCATGACTCATTTGCTAAAAGACCTGGGCGATCTATAGTTAGTCAAATAACACAAAGTTTAGTGTGAAACAGTGATAAAAACAAGACTTTAATATGGCACATTATGCTTCAAATTTTGGCTGTGCCATACCACCAAGATAGTCACTGTGGGCACAGTGTTCATCCTCAGTTTCCTAATCTGTAGAATGGGTATTATTATAGAATCACTGGTGAGCCCAGTGGGATAATGTAGTAGTCCACCTGCTATGGTACTTGGACCATTGTAAATACTCCACAATGACCAGTTCTTCATCCTTATCCATGTCCCTTCCTTTGTTCTCTCTCTCTCTCCAAACAAACTGAAAACCTGAAAACTCCATGAGGGCAGGTGCCTTGAATTCTAACCTCTGTCTAGCCCTGGCCCTATTAAAATGTTCCATATGCTGCTTGTGTCAAGGATACAAGTTGAGACTTTTCTGACAATGACAGAAAAGGGGGGGGGGGGCGCATCTCACAGATTTATCATTGGGAAAACAACACATAGTTTATCTTTGGCAAATGTCTTCCTACATGGCAGGCCAAACCAGACTAGACATGCTCACCTATGACCTTATCTTCCATTCCTATGTTAAGAACTCTGCATGTTTCAGAGAACTTACACTGCCAGCCAAGAAGATCTCAACACCCAAACTGTGCCTGCAGCTTGAGACAGCCCTCAGAGAGAGTCATACCAGGGTGGTTTCTGGGCCTGTTTGGTCACCAGCTCTGAGTGCTTCATATATAGGCTCTGACTAGCATGCAAAGCAGGCTTCCCACGTGGCTCAGTGGTAAAGAATCTGCCTGCCAATGCAGGAGCAGCAGCAAACCTGGATTCAATCCCTAGGCCAGGAAGATCTCGTAAGAGGAAGTGGCAACCCACTCCAGTATCCTTGCCTGGAAAATCCCATGGACAGAGGAGCCTGATGGGCTACAATCCATGGGGTCACAAAGAGTCAGACACGACTGAGAATACACACACAGCATTGCAAAGTCTAACATTAAGTGGCTCATAGTTATCATCTACTTGTGTTTTTAGACAATTAAGAATTGGCCAAAAGACACTCAGCTGCATTCCTCATTCCTAAATAAGGCCAACTTTGAGGCAAAAACATTCAGTAAATGCCATTTATGACCACAAGATTAAACTTGTGTAACAGGAGACCTAATAACTAAAGGGCCCAAGTGTCTCTGACCATTCCACCCAGACCAGCATCTAAAGATGCCTCTGTTTGGTTCCCAAAGATCATACCTGTTATCTTTTCTGAGAAAGAAGAGACTAGCGAATTCAACATAACACCAAGAATCCTGATCTTACTGGTCTCTATCATAGTTTTCTGTAGCAGAGAATAGTACACGGAGCTCTAAATCAGTGGCCCCCAATCTTTTTGGCACCAAGGACTAGTTTCATGGAAGACAATTTTCCACAGATGATGGGGAGTGGGAGATGGTTTCAGAATTGTCGACTTCAAAAATAATCACAACCTAAAAGTTGAGTTATGTTTTATTCAGAGGGAATTTCCAAGACTTCAAGCCCAGGAAACAGCATCTCAAGTAACCCTGAGAGAACGGCTCCAAGGAGAAAAGGGGAGGAGGCAGATTATATAAAAGTTTTGTGACAAAGGGCAGGTAGCTTGAATGTCAAAAGATTACAGTTAATTAAAGAAAACCAGACATCCCAGATTAAGGAATTTAGCACTTCTCTTTGTATGGGAAGATGCAAGAGTCTGGGCTCTCTCAAATCATTCCTTTCCATATGCATCTCAGCTATCCTGGGCCAGTAACCTGTTTTTTCACATCCTGCTCTCCCTTGGCGGCTCACTTAGGGAGTGGTTGCAGTCCTGATGGAGGCCAGATTGCAGGCGTTCTTCTCCTTCCTGAATGCCCTTAGGGCTCAGGAGCTCATATTTGGAGGGCTGGAATCGCTAATGACTGTGGCATCCTTGTTTACTGATAAGGCAGGAAATAGCTTCTCAGGTGGCGCTGGTGGTAAAGAACCTGCCTGCCAATGCTGCAGACAAGAGACGAAGGTTCAGTCCCTGGGTTGGGAAGATCCCCTGGAGGAGGGCATGAAAACTCACTCCAGTATTCCTGCCTGGAGAATCTCATGGACAGAAAGCCTGGCAGGATACAGTCCATAGGGTCAGAAAGAGTTGAACAGGACTGAAGCAACTTTGCACATGCACTCCATTTCTCAGGATGATTCAAACACATTACTTTCTATTATTACTACATGAGCTCCATCTCAGATCATCAGGCATTAGATCCCAGAGGTTGGGGACCCCTGAGCTAAATTATTAGGAAAAGAAAGTGAAGTCGCTCAGTTGTGTCTGACTCTTCTGACCCCATGGACTGTAGCCTACCAGGCTCCTCCAGCCATGGGATGTTACAGTGGAATAAAGAGCTGGAGAGAGAAACTAGGTTAGTTTTATTATAGGAAGATTCTAGCCCTAAAGCAAAGGGCTCTGGTTAGGGGCATGTACTCTCCGTTTAGAGCCACCTAGCCAGAACTGACCAGGTTGTTCACCAGTGAAGCTTTAAGACCCCTCCTCCCCACAGTCCCTTCTCCTCCTAAGAAGTACCTTTCTCATCGCATCCACCAAGATGCCATCAGAGGTACCCTGATCTTGATACTCGCAAGGAAGAGCCTTGTGCCATTTTCAGCCACATGGTCCCCGGTGTTCCCAAGGTAATAGGCTGCTTCTGGAAAGGGCAATGAATCAAAAAGGAAAACTCCCCAATTCCCCAACAGGGAGATAAAAATGCAGGTAAGCTGGCAACTAGCCTTTTAAATGTCTCGATTCAGAGCACAGGGAAAAAAGAAAAAAAAAAATTGCCTGATCCTTTTCCCCTGGTCCTTTCCCTTCAGGAACTGCCTTGTTTCTTCTGATTTTTTTTTCCCCTTTTCCATGCAAGGGACAGAATCATTAACAACCTTCAGGCTCTCTCAGGACTAAGTCAATTAAACTGATTTGGGGTATTTCCCTTTGGTTAGAAATGGTAAGCAGTGAGCAGTGCCAAGCTCCTGAAATTGACGTCCATGTCATTCACTTCTCATGCAAAGCCCTAAGGCTCCCTGGTGGAATCAGAGACTTAAATTGGCCTTGTTCTTTTACCCAAGCAATTAATAATGCATTTGGAACAACAACAACAACAAAAAAAACCACAGCTTGTTTGCTAGGCTCCAGACAACAGCCGCCAACATTCCTTAATTGAGTCCAATGTGCTGGGCTAAGGTGCCTTTCTACAGGATCAGCTGGGTGGGAGCTGAAGGGGCCTTGCCAAAGATCTGCTCTCCAGGGATGGAAATTCTGGCTGATGATTTGCATAATAAGACCAAACCCCTTGGCAAATACACAGCCCTTTGTAATTTACATAATGTTTCTCAGCAGTTATCTCAGTTAATAGATACCACTCAATAGCCTCCATTTACACTTCCAAAAGCAAATGGACAGTGAGTCTGCCCAACAATAACTTGTTCTCAGATAAGATCTGATTTCTTAGAGGATTGGTCAACCCAATTTACAAATTCCAATCTTCCCTTTAGTACAGTTACGCTTCCTCTAGGTCTATCCAATCTCTTAACATCCCGGAACTGACACTATCCACTTGAACCCAGTTCTTTGCACAGAACACCCACCAAAAAAATAATAATAAAATGACATCTCCAGAAATAAATTTTAGTCATAGTGTGATTCCTATTAAAGTTCTTTGAACTCTCTATTGTTCAAAGGATACAGTTTAAAATTTCTAGCCATATCCTCTGTGTCAATGCATGTAGATCTAAGTGAACTGTTTAAACCATTGAGCGGTAGTATGCCATCAGATGCATAAATCGCAATACATCCAATCATTCCCTCCCTTCCTTGCTCCCCCTTTCTGGTTATTATAAACAGTGTTTAAATGAAGAGATGCACACGTATCTCTTGTATACATTTACACCAGAGGTTCTCCAGGCAAGAACTGCAATTGCTGGGATGACAGAATATGCATATTTTTAACGTTATTAGGACTTGAATTGTTCTCTAAACTCATTCATCAATTTGCACTCCCACTAGCAATGCATGATACTATCTTCTCTAGATATTCATCAAGTTAGTTACCAGTTTACTTTTTAACAATTCCGTTAAGTAAGAAATATTATAGTATCTCATTTTGTTTTAATTTAACACTTGCTTAGTTACTGAAATTGAGAATCACCTTTCTCTTTCTCTTGTTCCTCCGGTTCCTCCTGTTCCTCCTCTTCCTCCTATTCTTTCTCCTCTTTCTCCTCTCTTTCCCCTCCTTCCCCCTCCTTCTTCTCCTTCTTCTTCAAGCAGGACATTTGGATTTCTCTGTGCATTGTCCATAGACATATTTTGCCTATTTTTCATCTTCTGTTGGGCTGTCTTCTTCATTGATTCATAGACATAAAAACATATTCTAAAATGTTATGTCTTCTCTTTCTCTTTTTTATGTTAGGCTGTTGGTCAAAAATACTTAAATATCATCAACTTCATGGAATAAAACCTAATGCTAGTATACTGCCTCAAACTTCCAGGGCAATATGAGTAGAAACAGGAATAGCAGGTAGTCTTGCTTATTGCTGACTTTTTAGGTAATGCTTCTAGTATTTCACCACCAACTGCTAAAAAAATAAATACTGCAGGCCTTTAGTGGATATCATTTTCAGTTAGAAGACATTCTCTTTCATTTCTGTTTTAAAAGACTTTTTTCAATAAAAAGCATTCCTGGGAGAACCTACATATTATAAATATGTTCATGGCATGAATGTATTTTGATATTCTGTCTTTCTTTGTCTCTCACTGTCTCTCTCTCTCACACACACATACACACATACACACATATACCTAAGCTTAGTTTAACAGCTTTACTTAGGATTTTTGCCTCTCTGATCATAAATAATTGTGTCAATTTTTCTTTGTAATTCTGCTTTTGTCTGATTTGGGAATCAAGATTAAAATAACATCATCAACTTAATTGGAATGTTTTCCACCTTTTCTATTCTCTAAAAGTATTTCTAAAAGGTAAAATGATGTATTCCTCAAAGGTATGGGAGAAGATACCTGTATATGGTCTGGATCTATTTTTCATTAGCAGTTGGAGCAACCGGATAAAATTCTAAAAACTAATCTCACTTCCTTTTACATGACTTTTCTATTTCTTTTTAAATAATTCTATTGGATTATAGTTTTCTAGAATTCTATTCTCTTTCATTAAAACTTTCAATTTTTTCAGCACATAGCCATTCACGATGTCTCTTCAGAAAGATTCAAAATTCTTATTCCCTTCAGCTTGAGGGTCCCTGAACCAATCAATAGTAACAATTAGAACCTCAGCCCTAGGGGGGCAGCCCTAAGGTCACATTTATCATGCAGGACATCTCTCCCACCCAGGGTCCAGGCAGAGGCGGGCAACTGTTTTGCCACCTGCCTGCATCTATGTCCGAGGTGCCCTTTTCTGGACCATTCTTTCACACTCCACCACCCCAGTCCTTCTACCTTTGTTGCTTTATGAGGGGGTCTCAGATCCAATATGCCACCTTGTATAACAGCACAGTTCACTTTCATTCCGCATGTACGTGCTAAACCTTATGTCCCTAGTTTGCTGAGATGGACAATTTCTTACCACCCACCAAATCTGCTGAAGGATTAGCTCCCATCCTTACCAGTCTGGTTTCCAGAAACCTTTTCATTTTGAGCACACACCAGTTGCCTGGCTTTCTTGCAAGCTTAATTCTGCATTTAAAAGAATGTTAATCAGTTTCATAAAGCCTAGCTAATGCTGTAATAGTGGCAGGGTCTTCAAGTATATATCAGAAGTATTGTGAGAAGAGGAGGGTGGGTGGGCTCCCAAGGCCACAGAGTCCTGGGATCTGTGGGAATGGAACCACACAGAAATTAAAAACCTAGGAAGAGCGAGGAGCCAAGATGGCGGAGGAGTAGGACGGGGAGACCACTTTCTCTCCTACAAATTCATCAAAAGAATAACTGAACGCAGAGCAAACTTCGCAAAAAAACTTCGGATCGCTAGCTGAGGTCATCAGGCGCCCAGAAAAGCAGCCCATTATCTTCAAAAGGAGGTAGGACAAAATATAAAAGATTAAAAGTGAGACAAAAGAGCTAAGGACGGAGATCCGTCCCGGGAAGGGAGTCTTAGGCGGCATTGCTTGGAGTAGGGTCTGGGCCTGAGTGCCCTGAGGACAATCGGAGGGAGCTTCTGTGAGGTGCCAACTTGAACTGTGGGAGACGAAAGGAGAGAGAGTAAATTAACCGGCCGGAACACACTGCCGGCCGTTCGCAGAACAAAGAGACCGAGAAAATCCAGAGAAGAGCTCGCAGGCTGCGGACGGGAGCTCGCAGGCTAAGGACCGGCCCAGCCCCGCCGGAGGCAGGAGGCAGGGGGGAGGGGAAGGTCGCTGCGAGACACAGGGCGCGGGCGGGGACTGGGGCTGGGGACGCGGAGGGCGGAAGGCGCGCGCACCCGACTGGCGCCAGAGGAAACTGAAACTGGGTCCGTGGAAGGGAGTGGGCGCGCCACACCTGGGGAGAGTGCGCCCACCAAGCCCCTGGCTGCCTGGACCGCTCTGACGGGGAAGGCACAGAGAGCAGGCGCAGCTTTTCGCTCCGCGCTTTTGTGGAACACCCGGGGGCTGGAACCTCGCGCAGCGCGGGGCGCGCTCCATATAGAACAGCCGGGAGCCTGAGCAGCACAGACGGAGAAAGCAGCGTCAGCCCCTCCCGGCAGCGCCAGCCTGTCCCCGCGGGGCTCCCCGCGGGGCTCCCCGCGGCGCAAGCCCCTCCCTGCCCCTCAGAGCGACGGAACTAGCTACCTGAATAAGAGTCCACCTCCGCCCGCCTGTGTCAGGGTGGAAATGAGGCTCTGAAGAGACCGGCAAACAGAAGCCAAATAAACAAAGGGAACCGCCTCAGAAGGGACTGGTGCAACAGATTAAAATCCCTCTAGAAAACACCGACTACACCGGAAGGGGCCTGTAGATATCGAGAAGTGTAAGCTGGAACGAGGAGCTATCTGAAACTGAGCCGGACCCACACTGACCGCAACAGCTCCAGAGAAACTCCTAGATATAATTTTACTTTTTTCGCTTTTTTTTTTTTCTTTTTTCTTTTTTTTCTTTTTTTATTTTTTATTTTTTATTTTTTCTCTTTTATTTTCCTTTAAAATCCCCTATTACTCCCCCATTACTCCTTAACTTTCATTTCCATAGATTTTTACGATTTTTTTAATTAGGGAAAAAAAAAATTTTTTTTTTTCTTTTTTTCTTTTTCCTTTTCTTTTCTTCTTTTTTTTCTTTCCTTTTTCTCTTCTATTTTCTATTTTTCTTTTTCTCTTATTTCTTTTAAAGTCCTCTAGTACTCCTCTACTACTCCTTAATTTTCATTTTCAATACACTATAACCTTACAAAAAAAAAAAAAAGAAGAGAAGCCCTATTTTTAAACTGAAGATTATTCTCTCCCAATCTTGACTCTCTGTTTTTTACCTCAGAACACCTCTATTTCCTCCTTTCCCCTTCTCTTCCCAATCCAATTCTGTGAATCTTTGTAGGTGACTGGGCTACGGAGAACACTCTGGGAACAGACAGCTGCGTAGATCTGTCTCTCTCCTCTTGAGTCCCCCTTTTTCTCCTCCTGCTCATCTCTATCTTCCTCCTCCCTCTCCTCTTCTTCATGTAACTCTGTGAACCTCTCTGGGTGTCACTAACGGGGGAGAATCTTTTCGCCATTAACCTAGAAGTTTTCTTCTCAGTGCTGTATAGTTGGAGAAGTCCTGAGACTACAGGAAGAATAAAACTGAAATCCAGAGGCAGGAAACTTAAGCCCAAAACCTGAGAACACCAGAAAACTCCTGACTACATGGAACTTTAAGTAATAAGTGACTGTCCAAAAGCCTCCATACCTACACTGAAACCAACCACCACCCAAGAGCCAATAAGTTTTAGAGCAAGACATACCACACAAATTCTCCAGCAACGCAGGAACATAGCCGTGAACGTCAACATACAGGCTGCCCAAGGACACACCTAACACATAGACCCATCTCAAAACTCATTACTGGGCACTCCATTGCTCTCCAAAGAGAAGAAATCAAGTTCCACACACCAGAACACCGACGCAAGCTTCCCTAACCAGGAAACCTTGACAAGCCAATCGTCTAACCCCACCCACGGGGTAAATCCTCCACAATAAAAAGGAACCACAGACCTCCAGAATACAAAAAGCCCACTCCAGACACAGCAATCTAAACAAGATGAAAAGGCAAAGAAATACCCAACAGGTAAAGGAACATGAAAAATGCCCACCAAGTCAAACAAAAGAGGAGGAGATAGGGAATCTACCTGAAAAAGAATTTAGAATAATGATAATAAAAATGATCCAAAATCTTGAAAACAAAATGGAGTTACAGATAAATAGCCTGGAGACGAAGATTGAAAAGATACAAGAAATGTTTAATAAAAACCTAGAAGAAATAAAAAAGAGTCAATTAAAAATGAATAATGCAATGAATGAGATCAAAAACACTTTGGAGGGAACCAAGAGTAGACTAACGGAAGCAGAAGATAGGATAAGTGAGATAGAAGATAAAATGGTGGAAATAAATGAAGCAGAGAGGAAAAAAGAAAAAAGGATCAAAAGAAATGAGGACAACCTCAGGGACCTCTGGGACAATGTGAAACGCCCCAACATTCGAATCATAGGAGTTCCAGAAGAAGAAGACAAAAAGAAAGGCCATGAGAAAATACTCGAGGAGATAATAGCTGAAAACTTCCCTAAAATGGGGAAGGAAATAGCCACCCAAGTCCAAGAAACCCAGAGAGTCCCAAACAGGATAAACCCAAGGCGAAACACCCCAAGACACATATTAACCAAATTAACAAACATCAAACAAAAAGAACAAATATTAAAAGCAACAAGGGAGAAACAACAAATAACACACAAAGGGATCCCCATAAGGATAACAGCTGATCTATCAATAGAAACCCTCCAGGCCAGAAGGGAATGGCAGGACGTACTGAAAGTAATGAAAGAGAATAACCTACAACCTAGATTACTGTATCCAGCAAGGCTCTCAGATATGAAGGAGAATTCAAAAGCTTTACAGATAAGCAAAAGCTGAGAGAATTCAGCACCACCAAACCAGCTCTTCAACAAATGCTAAAGGATCTTCTCTAGACAGGAAATGCAGAAAGGTTGTATAAACGTGAACCCAAAACAACAAAGTAAATGGCAACGGGACCACACCTATCAATAATTACCCTAAATGTAAATGGGTTGAATGCCCCAACCAAAAGACAAAGATTGGCTGAATGGATACAAAAACAAGACCCCTATATATGCTGTCTACAAGAGACCCACCTCAAAGCAAGAGACACATACAGACTAAAAGTGAAGGGCTGGAAAAAAATATTTCATGCAAATGGAGACCAAAAGAAAGCAGGAGTCGCAATACTCATATCAGATAAAATAGACTTTCAAATACAGGATGTGAAAAGAGACAAAGAAGGACACTATATAATGATCAAAGGATCAATCCAAGAAGAAGATATAACAATTATAAATATATATGCACCCAACATAGGAGCACCACAATATGTACGGCAAACACTAACGAGTATGAAAGAGGAAATTAATAGTAACACAATAATAGTGGGAGACTTTAATACCCCACTCACAACTATGGATAGATCAACTAAACAGAAAATTAACAAGGAAACACAAACCTTAAATGACACAATGGACCAGCTAGACCTAATTGATATCTATAGGACATTTCACCCCAAAACAATCAACTTCACCTTTTTCTCAAGTGCACACGGAACCTTCTCCAGAATAGATCACATCCTGGGCCATAAATCTGGACTTGGAAAATTCAAAAAAATTGAAATCATTCCAGTCATCTTTTCTGACCACAGTGCAGTAAGATTAGATCTCAATTACAGGAAAAAAAATTGTTAAAAATTCAAGCATATGGAGGCTAAATAACACGCTTCTGAATAACCAACAAATCATAGGAGAAATCAAAAAAGAAATCAAAATATGTATAGAAATGAATGAAAATGAAAACACAACAACCCAAAACCTATGGGACACTGTAAAAGCAGTGCTAAGGGGAAGGTTCATAACATTACAGGCTCACATCAAGAAACAAGAAAAAAACCAAATAAATAACCTAACTCTACACCTAAAGCAACTAGAGAAGGAAGAAATGAAGAACCCCAGGGTTAGCAGAAGGAAAGAAATCTTAAAAATCAGGGCAGAAATAAATGCAAAAGAAACTAAAGAGACCATAGCAAAAATCAACAAAGCTAAAAGCTGGTTTTTTGAAAAAATAAACAAAATTGACAAGCCATTAGCAAGACTCATTAAGAAACAAAGAGAGAAGAACCAAATTAACAAAATTAGAAATGAAAATGGAGAGATCACAACAGACAACACTGAAATACAAAGGATCATAAGAGACTACTACCAGCAGCTCTATGCCAATAAAATGGACAACTTGGATGAAATGGACAAATTCTTAGAAAAGTATAACTTTCCAAAACTGAACCAGGAAGAAATAGAAGATCTTAACAGACCCATCACAGGCAAGGAAATCGAAACTGTAATCAAAAATCTTCCAGCAAACAAAAGCCCAGGACCAGATGGCTTCACAGCTGAATTCTACCAAAAATTTAGAGAAGAGCTAACACCTATCTTACTCAAACTCTTCCAGAAAATTGCAGATGAAGGTAAGCTTCCAAACTCATTCTATGAGGCCACCATCACCCTAATTCCAAAACCAGACAAAGATGCCACAAAAAAAGAAAACTACAGGCCAATATCACTGATGAACATAGATGCAAAAATCCTTAACAAAATTCTAGCAAACAGAATCCAACAACATATTAAAAAAATCATACACCATGACCAAGTGGGCTTTATCCCAGGAATGCAAGGATTCTTTAATATCCACAAATCAATCAATGTAATACACCACATCAACAAATTGAAAGATAAAAACCATATGATTATCTCAATAGATGCAGAGAAAGCCTTTGACAAAATTCAACACTCATTTATGATTAAAACTCTCCAGAAAGCAGGAATAGAAGGAACATACCTCAACATAATAAAAGCTATATATGACAAACCCACAGCAAGCATCACCCTCAATGGTGAAAAATTGAAGGCATTTCCCCTGAAATCAGGAACAAGACAAGGGTGCCCACTCTCACCACTACTATTCAACATAGTGTTGGAAGTTTTGGCCACAGCAATCAGAGCAGAAAAAGAAGTAAAAGGAATCCAGATAGGAAAAGAAGAAGTGAAACTCTCACTGTTTGCAGATGACATGGTCCTCTACATAGAAAACCCTAAAGACTCTACCAGAAAATTACTAGAGCTAATCAATGAATATAGTAAAGTTGCAGGATATAAAATTAACACACAGAAATCCCTTGCATTCCTATATACTAACAATGAAAAAACAGAAAGAGAAATTAAAGAAACAATACCATTCACCATTGCAACAAAAAGAATAAAATACTTAGGAGTATATCTACCTAAAGAAACAAAAGACCTATACATAGAAAACTATAAAACACTGATGAAAGAAATCAAAGAGGACACAAACAGATGGAGAAACATACCGTGTTCATGGATTGGAAGAATCAATATTGTCAAAATGGCTATTCTACCTAAAGCAATCTATAGATTCAATGCAATCCCTATCAAGTTACCAACGGTATTTTTCACAGAACTAGACCAAAGAATTTCACAATTTGTATGGAAATACAAAAAACCTCGAATAGCCAAAGTAATCTTGAGAAAGAAGAATGGAACTGGAGGAATCAACCTGCCTGACTTCAGACTCTACTACAAAGCCAGTCATCAAGACAGTATGGTACTGGCACAAAGACAGAAATATAGATCAATGGAACAGAATAGAAAGCCCAGAGATAAATCCACGAACCTATGGACACCTTATCTTTGACAAAGGAGGCAAGGATATACAATGGAAAAAAGACAACCTCTTTAACAAGTGGTGCTGGGATAACTGGTCAACCACTTGTAAAAGAATGAAACTAGAACACTTTCTAACACCATACACAAAAATAAACTCAAAATGGATTAAAGATCTAAATGTAAGACCAGAAACTATAAAACTCCTAGAGGAGAACATAGGCAAAACACTCTCCGACATAAATCACAGCAAGATCTTCTATGACCCACCTCCCAGAATATTGGAAATAAAAGCAAAAATAAACAAATGGGACCTAATGAGACTTAAAAGCTTTTGCACTACAAAGGAAACTATAAGTAAGGTGAAAAGACAGCCCTCAGATTGGGAGAAAATAATAGCAAATGAAGAAACAGACAAAGGATTAATCTCAAAAATATACAAGCAACTCCTGAAGCTCAATTCCAGAAAAATAAATGACCCAATCAAAAAATGGGCCAAAGAACTAAACAGACATTTCTCCAAAGAAGACATACAGATGGCTAACAAACACATGAAAAGATGCTCAACATCACTCATTATCAGAGAAATGCAAATCAAAACCACAATGAGGTACCATTACACACCAGTCAGGATGGCTGCTATCCAAAAGTCTACAAGCAATAAATGCTGGAGAGGGTGTGGAGAAAAGGGAACCCTCTTACACTGTTGGTGGGAATGCAAACTAGTACAGCCGCTATGGAAAACAGTGTGGAGATTTCTTAAAAAACTGGAAATAGAACTGCCATATGACCCAGCAATCCCACTTCTGGGCATACACACTGAGGAAACCAGATCTGAAAGAGACACATGCACCCCAATGTTCATCGCAGCACTGTTTATAATAGCCAGGACATGGAAGCAACCTAAATGCCCATCAGCAGATGAATGGATAAGGAAGCTGTGGTACATATACACCATGGAATATTACTCAGCCGTTAAAAAGAATTCATTTGAATCAGTCCTAATGAGATGGATGAAACTGGAGCCCCTTATACAGAGTGAAGTAAGCCAGAAAGATAAAGAACATTACAGCATACTAACACATATATATGGAATTTAGAAAGAAGGTAACGATAACCCTATATGCAAAATGGAAAAAGAGACACAGAAATACAGAACAGACTTTTGAACTCTGTGGGAGAATGTGAGGGTGGGATATTTCAAAAGAACAGCATGTATACTATTTATGGTGAAACAGATCACCAGCCCAGGTGGGATGCATGAGACAAGTGCTCGGGCCTGGTGCACTGGGAAGACCCAGAGGAATCGGGTGGAGAGGGAGGTGGGAGGGGGGATCGGGATGGGGAATACGTGTAAATCTATGGTTGATTCATATCAATGTATGACCAAAAAAATAAATAAATAAATAAAAATTAAAAAAAAAAAAAAACCTAGGAAGATGCAGGAGCCTTCATTGAGAGGGAAACATTTTAGCTGAGACTTGATGGATGTATATGATTATTTATACAGAGCTGGAAAGAAGGAAGGAGGCTCGCTTAGCTGTAAACAGATCTCCACAATGTGAATTTAAAGCAACTCAAAATGACAGCTATTTGAAGGGGAAAAAGCTATATAAAAAAATTCCAAAGAAAATGGAGTAGATCCACATTAGGTGAATAGGAAAGTATCTACTAAATGATTAAAAAAAAAAAAAAACACTTCCCCAGAATATTGGAAATAAAAGCAAAAATAAACAAATGGGACCTAATGAGACTTAAAAGCTTTTGCACTACAAAGGAAACTATAAGTAAGGTGAAAAGACAGCCCTCAGATTGGGAGAAAATAATAGCAAATGAAGAAACAGACAAAGGATTAATCTCAAAAATATACAAGCAACTCTTGAAGCTCAATTCCAGAAAAATAAATGACCCAATCAAGAAGTGGGCCAAAGAACTAAACAGACATTTCTCCAAAGAAGACATACAGATGGCTAACAAACACATGAAAAGATGCTCAACATCACTCATTATCAGAGAAATGCAAATCAAAACCACAATGAGGTACCATTACACACCAGTCAGGATGGCTGCTATCCAAAAGTCTACAAGCAATAAATGCTGGAGAGGCTGTGGAGAAAAGGGAACCCTCTTACACTGTTGGTGGGAATGCAAACTAGTACAGCCGCTATGGAAAACAGTGTGGAGATTTCTTAAAAAACTGGAAATAGAACTGCCATATGACCCAGCAATCCCACTTCTGGGCATACACACTGAGGAAACCAGATCTGAAAGAGACACGTGCACCCCAATGTTCATCGCAGCACTGTTTATAATAGCCAGGACATGGAAGCAACCTAGATGCCCATCAGCAGATGAATGGATAAGGAAGCTGTGGTACATATACACCATGGAATATTACTCAGCCGTTAAAAAGAATTCATTTGAATCAGTCCTAATGAGATGGATGAAACTGGAGCCCCTTATACAGAGTGAAGTAAGCCAGAAAGATAAAGAACATTACAGCATACTAACACATATATATGGAATTTAGAAAGAAGGTAATGATAACCCTATATGCAAAACAGAAAAAGAGACACAGAAATACAGAACAGACTTTTGAACTCTGTGGGAGAATGTGAGGGTGGGATATTTCAAAAGAACAGCATGTATACTATCTATGGTGAAACAGATCACCAGCCCAGGTGGGATGCATGAGACAAGTGCTCCGGCCTGGTGCACTGGGAAGACCCAGAGGAATCGGGTGGAGAGGGAGGTGGGAGGGGGGATCGGAATGGGGAACACATGTAACTCCATGGCTGATTCATGTCAATGTATGACAAAACCCACTGCAATGTTGTGAAGAAATGAGCCTCCAACTAATAAAAATAAATGAAAAAAAAAAAAAAACTCCATGGTTGAGAGCTCCCAAATGAAACAGGACTGTTTATTCAGTTATTTTAAAACACAGAGCATCCGTCACCCTAGAAAAGCCATTCCCAGAATAACTAGCCCCAGACAGACACTGCTTTGAGTCTGTGTAGTTGGTGCTGTGAGAAGAGGCCGATGGTGAAGTGGCTGGCTTTTAATCAGAAACTGACCACAACTAGGTTGTCCTCAATGTCTAATGTCAGAGCAACAATGGCTGTAGAGAGGTCACAAAGCCCAAGGTGAAATGAACCACTCTCATAAACAGCACAAACACCGGCTAAACTTCATCCCACTCTCGGTACAAGTTTAAGTCCATGTTCCACCCTGCAAAGTGAATCTCTGGAGGCTTTTTTATCCATGAAGTGGATAAAACGTGAGGATAAAAACTTTAGTGCTCCAGCTGTCAGTGTCCCTTTTACAACTGGCATAAAAGCTGTGAGCAAAGTGATAAAAGCGGTCAGGATGGCTGGACTGTTTCCCTATTCTTATTAGGAGAGGACAAATTCAAACACACACAAAAACATTTTGCCTTCTTCTCACTTTGGTCCAAGATGAAGGCAGGTGATAAAACAGTCTGTGAGCTAAATCCATTTTGAAAGAGGAGTCTTATTGAGTGATCCTGGACAGACAAAGGGATCAGGACCTGTTCATATTAAATAAATGCTATTTATAACCAAGCCCTTTGAATATCTGCATCTGGGGATATGATCTTAATTATCTGACAAAAGGCCATTTAATCACCAAGATCTGAGCAAATTGAACAAGTATTGAAAATCCGCCCCCACTCCTTCCATTTTGCATGAGATGTCAGTAGTGGTTCCTGAAAAAATAAGAGTTGTCCGAGTTGAGCTCTGGACAATCCAGTGGCCTCTGCAATAGATGCCTCAAAGGAAAATGCTGGACTGAGAAATTCTATTGCCACTAAAAATTTCTCCATCACTGTAACAAAAATTCCCGATGCAAATATGGAATTTTCTTTCTAAGTTTTCCACTTCTCCCATCAAATTTGGGGGAGATCAGACTTTACTCAAAATCAGTTTCAGTCACTAAAAGGAATGAGCTCATTATGGCAGGGATGCAATTTTTTTTGGCATCATTTCCCCCCCATAAAGAGCAGGAATGGCATGATCAGAAGAAGAGTTGAGAATTTGTTGAACAGAGACACAGTAGAATAGGATAAAGGAAAGAAGTAAAAGGATCTAAATTCTAGCATTCTACAATTTATCTGCTGCATAATAACAAAAATGTTACTTAACCCCTGTAAGTTTCCAAGTTCTTTGCCACAAAATGAGGATAGTAACACCTCACTGATCTTACCAGGTGGTGTTTGGCACCTTATAACACAGAGAAAGATATCTGTTATCACTTAGATGTGGAGTCTAAAAAGGGGTATAAAGCAAAAGTCGCTCAGTTGTGTCTGACTCTGTGACTCCATGGACTATATAGTCCATGGAATTCTCTAGACCAGAATACTGGAGTGGGTAGCCTTTCCCTTCTCCAGGCAATCTTCCCAACCCAGGGACCGAACCCAGGTCTCCTGCATTGTGGTTGGATTCTTTACCAGCTGAGCCACAAGGGAAGACCAAGAATACTGCAGTGGGTAGCCTATCCCTTCTCCAGCAGATCTTCCCAACCCAGGAATTGAACCGGGATATCCTGCATTACAGCAGATTCTTTGCCAACTGAGCTATCAGAGAATTAAAAAGGGGCATAAATGAACTTATCTACAAAACAGAAATAGGGTCACAGATGTAGAAAATAAACATAATTACTAGGAGGAAAGAAGGGGATAAACTGGGAGATTGGGATTGACATATACACAGCTACTATATATAAAATAGATAATAAGGCCCTACTGTAGAGCACCAGTAAATACTCAATACTCCATAATGACCTATATGGGGAAAGAATCTGAAAAGAGAAGATGTATATGTATAGCTGATTTAGTTTGCTGTATGTCTGATGTAACACAACATTATAAATCAATTATAATTTTACCCTAATAAAAAATTTTTTAAAGATATGAAAGGAAGGTGGCCTTAAAGGTGGTGGTGACTTAGAGCTCTCTCCAGAAATGCCCTTAGCATCCATTCACTTTTCACCTTATATTTGGGGATCCCTTGCTCCCAAGGTTGGACACCAAAGATAAACCCGATTTCACCTTCAGCCCTGCCTTCAAGGAACACCCAGCTTTGTGATGGGTCCTAATTATGTACATCTGTACAAAGTAGAAAGAGCAAACTATCTTACAGGGAGAGAGAGAACATACTATAGGAGTTCAGAAGCGTGAGAGACTCCTTGCAGCCCAGCATCTTCCATAACAATTTCCACCACATCCAACCCCTATGGGATGCTAATAGATGGCATGCTTTAAAACACAGGTGAAATAAATCTGGTGAACACTGGCTGGAAACATATTTAATAGGTTTCTTTTCAGCAGGACTCCACCAAACTTTTAATATTCAAGTGTGCATTATAGATCTCCAAAGGTGGGCTAAAGTATTGCTTGCTTTCTAAGATGATTTGTGTATGAAACCCATCTGTGACCTTATAAGAGCCACAAGACAGACTGCTCCACGGAAGGATAGAAGAACCTAAACATGTTGGCACTCTGATCTCAGATGCCCAGTCTCCACAACTGCGAGAAATAAATGTCTATTGTTTTTAAGCCACCCAGGCTATGGTTTAGCCCAAACTAAGACACAAAGTCAAGGCGGCATAGGCCCAGGTCATCAGAAGCAAAAATACTTGAGATTATTTTGTAACTCTACCATGAATAATCAGGGATGTAGGTCACATCCTAGAATCATACAATTGTGCCACATCCCACAACTGGGTCACATCCTACAATCCTACAATTGTGTCACATCCTACAATTGTGGGTCACTATTGTCAACTAATTCTTTTAGTCATCTTTACAAAGGCCTGAGAAAAGTAGAAATCTTTCTTCCCATGGGATAGCTTTCCAGGGCTTGCTGCCTTCACCAAAAAGCCAAATGAGCACCCCATTTAAAAAGCAAACATTAATATCCACAGACCATCTAGCTGTCCTCTTTGACCTTCTCAAGCCTAAACTGTCAATTGATCAGTGTCACATACAATCTTTCATAAGAGCAATCTCATATCCCAACACTGAACCAAAGGTCCTCCACAAAGTCTGAGCAAATTAATCAAAAACAATCACCACAGACGTGAAAACTTTCAGCGTTTAAAAAACAGGAAATGCTTTTCCACTCCCCTCCAAATTCCTGTATCTCTTTTCCTCTTACTCTTCACGGATGACCCTGTTTCTCCTTTCAAGGTGAAAACAGAAGCCTTCAGAAGAGAAACTCCTCAAGCGTTCACCTCCAAACCTACTGGGTCATTTTTATCAGCTAAAATGTATTGTAATTCTTAAAAAAAAAAAAAAAAACCTTCCCATTTTCCCCTTCAGACACCAACCCCATTCTTCTGTTCCTCTTTGGAACAAATCTCAAGAGTTCTCCATTTCTTCTTAAACTTGTTATACATTAATCCTTTTCCCCCATTGCTCCAATGAAACATCTCTTCTCAAGGTTACCAATTCAAGGTCAATTCTCATTTTTTTTTAACTTGATAGTCTGTAGTTTATTATAGTTAGTATTACTAATTATTAGTATTTACTTCCTTACATACTTAACTTATTTGGCCATGTCCAGTCTTAGTGTTTCAGATATGTTGACTTTTAGACTACTATATGTCTAAGAGAACATGTCAGTTAGGAATTTAGATTTCCTGAAGTTAAGGAAAGAGATCAGAGCTACATCAATGAAAGAGGTAGATGGTATTTAAAGGAATAGAATTGAATGAGGTAATCTAAAGAGAGAATATTAAGAACATAAAGAGATTTGTATACTGGTTCTTCTTTTATAGGTCAGAATATTAGATAAACAATTTTAAACTTTTCTTTTTTCTAAGTATTTAAAACTGTAACTTTCTAAGCATATCTTTACCTTCACTTAACAAGTTTTAATATGTTGTATTTTCATTATCATCAGTGAGAAATATTTTTAATTTCCCTTGAAATTTCTTCTTTGACTCCTGGGTTATTAAAAAATGTGTAATTTCTAACCTAGCAATATATCTAGAACATCTTTCCAGGCAAGTAGATGTAACCATACCACATAGTTTTAATGGCTACATATTATCCTATCATACTCTAATGTATTTAACCCCATAGCCACTTACGCCAGTTAAATTTTCAGTGTTATAAACACTGCTGCAATGAACAATTTTGTGCCTTACTGCCTTGCAAAGTTTACACACATAATAAACAAAAGAGACAAAAATCAAACTCCAAATCTCAGGCTCTAAATATTTCTGATCTTCCATGTAGGTTTGCTGAATCATAGGAGATTTTAGACTTAAAGTTATAAAAATCTTTGCAATTCTACTGACTTTATCATAAACAAAATTAAAATACAAATGGAAAACTTGAGAGATATAGTTACATTATAAAAGCTTAATAATACTTTATGTGCTTTAATCAGGATAGATCAAAGTATGCTACAGAAACAGATCTCAATGATTTAACAAAAGGAAGTGAGGTTCTTTATTAATTATACACAGACAACATGCATTGGTGAGGGGTTTACCAGGGCTTTCCTGATAGCTCAGTTGGTAAAGAATCCACCTGCAATGGAGGAGACCTGGGTTCAATCCCTGTGTTGGGAAGATTCCCTGGAGAAGGGAAAGGCTACCCTCTCCAGTATTCTGATCTGGAGAATTCCATGGACTGCATTGTCCATGGTGTTGCAAAGAGTTGAACACAACTCAGCGACTTTCACTTTCACTTTTCCCTCCACAAAGAAACTCAGGATAAAGCTGGCAGGTAGCCATGGCCATCACCTGGTGCTTGGGGGCCTGATCCCTCCATCTGCCTCTTCACTGTGAACCCAGGACCTCAGATGCCAAGGAGACAGTATCCACCATGCAGCAAATGTACGTAAGTGTGAGCTTTCAGGCTTCCCAGGTGGTGCTAGTGGTAAAGAACTTGCCTGTCAATGCAAGAGATGTAAGAGACGCAGGTTCAATCCTTGGGTTGGAAAGATCCCCTGGAGGAGGGCATATTAACCCACTCCTGTATTCTTGCCTGAGAAATCCCATGGACAGAGGAGTCTGGTAGGCTACAGTCCATAGGGTCACACAAAGTCAGACATGACTGAAACAATTTAGCAAGCACATGAACTTTTTTAAGGACCCTTAAAAGCTGTAATATAGGTGATGGCTTTTCCAAGATAAACCACATTTGCAAAACCAACAAAATTAACAGATTAATTTAATAATTATCCCAGATTAACAGAGGTTCCATGATCTTTTGATGCCACATCAAAAAAATCATTGCATGTCTTCCTGAATCACTACACCAGGAGACAATAAAGCATGGAAAAGTGATACTTGATCTAAAATTCCTTGACCATAAGTGAAACACTTCATTTGTACCCAAAACCTGCTGGCTATAGAGCTAAGTACATAACCCTACCTAACCACAAGGGAGCTGAGAAAGGTCTTCCTAAGCATTCAGGAAGAAAAAAGAACCAAGTATGCATGAGCATTGGAATCTACCACAATCTATTTTTCTTGTCATCAAGAATTCAACAAATTCCTCTTCCACAATAACAAACAACCCAGAAAACAAATAAAAAACTACAGAACTACCTGCTCCCCAAGGGAGAAAACATCAAGTAATATAATGTCACCAAAGTCAAATCAAATCCTAGGCTCAAGATCAGTTTCTCCATCAGTCCTAGCTCTTCTTGATCCAGAGCAAAAATGACAAATTATTTGCTTCCACATGCATCCATCATACAGCACCAGGACAGGGGCAGATTCACTGCAATAAATACTCCCATTCAGAATGCTGAAGAATGGGAAACAAAGAATCACTAGTTCATGGCAATTCTGAATTCCAACTGGGTAGACACTGTGATGTCTAGAGAGTGGGATGAGGTGAAAAGCTCTGATTCTGTCCTCTAGGAGTAGCTCTCTTTTCCATCATTCTGTGGCTCCTAGCCTCTGCCCGCCAGATATTCTCCTCGGCCACATCTGAAGTGGGAACTGGAGAATATATCCTCCTTCAGACTTGAGCAGTTTTCTCAGACTTCCTGCTTGTAGAGGATAGGTTTTATTTTCCAGCCTTGATGACTGGCAAAATATTATCCCAAGTGAAGATACTTTCCTTCCTTAGAACAATTTTGATATTAACTATGAAAAAAAAATTATTATTTTGTAACCCACACCATTCTTAATGAGAAAAATTTGAAACAATCAAACTGTCCTAGAAGAGGGGATTTAATCAACTATTATACACCCATAAGGTGTCCAAAATATATTGTTATGTAATAGGGATTATGGAATCATAAGTTGTTTAGGTGATGCCAGTTTTGCAGATGAAAGGGAAGGAAGGAAGGGGAATAAATTCTGGAAACCTCTTCACCAAAGTTAAACTTTGAAGTATATTTAGGATGTGCTTGGTCATTTTAGTTTTATGTATGGTGGGGGTGTTTCATCATTCCTTTTGCTGATTTCCATGATTTAATGTTTCCCAAGTAAAAATGAATTTCTTGTGTAAAATACAATTATTAAAATGTAAAGATTGACAAAAATCTCAAAATGAAAGAGTTTTATTTTAAATCTCTTCTGCTGCCTGGAATACATAAAAAAAGCCTACCCCAAAAAAAAAAAAAAAGCCTACCCAGCCATCTCTGCATACCTTGGTAATCACGTGTGTAAGCAATGTGACAACTTACACAGAAACACATGAGTTTTGGGCCCTAAAGCAACTTCGTGGAATGCACAACCATTTTGAGGTTAAGACTTCTCTGATATCTCAGTCTATGTCCTGTGTGTACATGTTTGTGTGTGTGTGTGAGAGAGAGAGAGAGAGATGGGGTGGGGGTGGGGAGGAACAACAGAGAGAAAGCTTGCACATTTTAATATGTGTTTGACATTTCCTTGGAAGATAGGATCCTGTCACATACTACCAGAGAAAGATGGTAGGGGTTGAAATTAGATTGTAAGTTACATACAGCTCAAGCTCTGTTCTTGACAACAGCCTTAATATAAGGCATTCTTTTAACCTATCTAAGATTCTGTCTCTCTCATAAAATGTCATAAAATCATGACTAGTAATAATTTCTACCTGACAGGGATTTTTTGAGAACCAGGTGAGATGATGCAGTGGAAAACATTTCCTAATCTGTAAATCACCTCATCTAAGGATTTGTGACTTGGCTTCTAGTCCTGTTAATAAATAGCACCACCCTTAGCACATAGTAGGTGCTCAATAAATACCAAAAATTGTTTCCTTCTAGCTTCTGACAGAGCTAAACAATGCCAAAGTAGAACAAATAAAATCATGTAAAATCAAGTTTGTGATTTTTCTGTTAGTGTCCACTCTCTCACCTGCCTGCCACCACCAGCTCTCATTGTCAGAAAGGTTTATTTTGTGAGGGAAGTCATGTGACAAAAGAAGAAATAAAGCGACATGTGTACAATTTTTTTTTTTTTTTAGTCTGTGAACAACAGTGTAGCATTTGCTATAAACCGCAGGTAAAATAAAGCATCTATGTGCCAAAAATGATTGGGTCTACCTCAATCCAATCCCTTAGATGAATCCATGAATTACTTTCAATTCTTGGTTCCACTGAGCTACAGAGGTTTCCAAACTGAAATCCTGCTACTGCCTTCAATAGGAGCAGAAGATGGAAAAGCTATTTCTTTAATAAGAATTTGGTAGGAAATTGTTTCTTTGTGCCTCCTTCTCCCAGTGGAGTGGTTTCCAGCTTTCAAAAGGAAAGGGGACTCCTGTAACTTGTCCAAACCAAGATATCTTGAGATAACAGATAATGCACGATTTGCTTTTCAGAAATAGAGTCCTATATCTCAGGAGTTCTGAAGGAGGAAGAACTAAATTGACTTGTGAGAAATCAAGGAAAAAAGTTGTCCAATCTTCCCACAGCACAGGAAAAAATTTTAACCTCTTACAAAGCCTGAGTCCTATCCACAGGTCATAGTTGAGGCTCATTTCTAAGGCAATCCATAATATATTCTAACTGGATTGACTTTTCTCAGTTTTTAGATAAAGATTTTGATTCCAGGCCTGAATGCTCACAAAAATTTTGGAAAACAAATGAGAACAGCTCTGCATCTTACAACATAGCATCAGTTCTTTTTTTGCCATTAACATTTTATTTTGAGATAGTTATAGGTTCATATGGACTTGAAAAATTACTACAGATACATCCCCACTTTACTCAGCTTCCTTCACTGGTAACATCTTGCAAAATTATGGTAAAATATCACAACCAGGATATTCACATTTATACAGTCTACTGATCTTTGTTAGATTTCCCCAGGGGGGTGTGTGTGTGTGTATTTCTATGAAATGTCATCACATGTTGACATGGTACTTGCAGCACCAATCCTTTTTTTAGATCCAGCTTTTTCAGTCATTCAAATCACCAGCTTGGCTCCTTGAGTTAACAGCACTGACTTAAACTACCAATGAACAATTGCAAACTTTATCACTGCATTTTGCAAACACTCCTATAAACTCTTTCATTTCACTCTTGCCATAACAAATTGGCACTATTTAGTCCTAATTCTAAATACTAGGTTGTGTTACTACCATTTTATAGCTAAAGAGACTAGATTTCAGAATGAGGACGTGACTGACCAAGGTCATAGCACTATTAGTGGCAGAGTTGGGATTCAATCCCTGCCTTCAACCCCAAGTCCTGTGTGCTTTACTTTCTCCCTATAACAGAGAAGACCATGTCCCCAAATAATGTCATAAATCATAAAATCACAAAGGGACATGTGAATGTCCCTTTCGAAAAGGGACTGATGGATTCCTTTGGCAGTCACTCATTTGCACCTAGGCTGTAATACTTACTTTGTTGGGCTAATCAGACAAATCAAACAGAAAAACTGAATCACACTGGAGTAAGCTTGAGCAGGACCTTTTGAATTTATACCTATTCAGTTTTAGGTGGACTGCTTTGCCAACAACAAGGTTGGTCAAGTGGGTATAAGCAAACTACAACACTTGTTCTCTCACTCATTCTGAATATAGTCTAGGAGACCAGACCAGCATACTTTTCAACAATTAGAGGAAAAATATATTACTGTGTATGATAAATATCTCAAGTTGTGTGGCCTTCCATGGACAAGAGCTACTGGAGTCCAGGAAAAGTTGAGACACTTAAGACAATGATTTATTCTGTCATCTCTATTTCCTATAAAAGTATGACCTTTGATAAAACCAGTGGGAGAAGAAAAGAAACCAGAAGTATCTTGGAAACGCCAAGAATAATGCTTCACTGTGAATGATCTTCCTGGTTTGGTGAGCTGCAAACTCAGCCAACTGACAGGTTTTCCTGAGGGAAAGATAAAGAATAACCCCATCCCCACAGCCATGCAGCAAGAACAAACTGTAAAAAATGAACAGATAGGCTCAGACAGACAACAGAGAGAGAGAGAGAGCTACCTAAGTAGGGTGGCAGCCTGCTTGAGCAGAATAAGAAGAAAAAAACCAGGCCAAGGGTTATCAGCAGCAACAGTCAAACAAATGCAAAGTACAGAGGTTATGGTGACCTGAAATCACAGCCTCGAATTTGGGGATATTCCTCTCTGTCTTCACTTCCCTTGAACTTAGCAGGCATGTGGCCAATTCAACCAAGAGAGTATGGCAGAAAGCATGTTGTGGGACTTTCAAAGCTGGGTCATAATGCACGCATGCATGCGTGCTCAGTCGTGTCTGACTCTTTGTGACCCCATGGACTATAGCCCGCCAGGCTCCTCTGTTCACGGGATTTCCCAGGCAAAAATACTGGAGTGGGTTGCCATTTCCTTCTCCAGGGGACCTTCCTGACCCAGCAGTCAAACCTGCATCTCCTGCATCTCCTTCATTGGCAGGCAGATTCTTTTCCACTGAGCCACCTGGGAAGCCTGGGTCATAATGTCCATGCTCTAAGTTGCCATGTTGGATGGGTTCCATGCAGATTCTCCAGATGAGTAAGCTGAGCCCAACCTTCCTGCCATTCCAGCAGAAGCAGCAGGCTTGCAAGTGAAGAAGTTTCCAGATAAGTCTAATCATTTAAATCATTCCCAACCACTCGAGTCTTCCCAGACATTATGGGGAAGAGAAAACCCTTTCTTTCCAAATTCTGATCAATGAAATCCAAAAGCAAATTCAAATGGCTATCTTAAGTCACTAAGTTTTCAGGCTCTTTGTTATGCCGCAATAATCAGAACAGAAGGTAAAAATAAAGGTAAAATAGGGTAGAAAGAGATAAATTTAGCACAGGAAGTAGAATTAAGTGTGACCAGAGAAAGCAGCAGAAATGTAAAAGGGAAAGTCAATGGTAAGAAAAAGCATTAGCTTCTAAGGACTATTAATCTATGCCACAAATCCCATTCTGAGTGCCAGCAACACATATAAAATGCTATAATTACATTCATTTGTGACATTATGAGATTATTCTTCAGTAAACGACCAACCAGCCATTTAGATTTTTCCTTCTATGTAAAAGAGACAGCTTTATCTTTTGCCAGATTCAGCCTATCTGGTACCTCTTCGGCCTGCAGCATCAATCTTGCAAAGCCTCAGGGAAGTGATACCCAAGGTATTGGCTTATCAGTACAGCGGGGTTTGGGGGTTGTTGTTGCAGGGAATCCCGCGTGTCCTAGAGCTGCTCTGCACCTTGAGGTCTCAGTCCATCTGACATGATTTTCCTGAATTCTAGCTTGGAAAAATTCTAGCCTTCATATCTTTGACAACATCAGGTTGAGCTGTTGATGCCTTTCACCTGCCTGAGCTGGAGTCTGCCTCCCTTGAACTCTCTGCTGGCATCTTACTTGCATGTAACTTATCATGGTGTGTGTGAAGTCATTTCAGTCTTGTCTCTTTGCAACCCCATGGACTGCAGTCAGCCAGGTTCCTCTGTCCATGGAATACCCCGGGCAAGAATACTGGAGTGGGTTGCCCTTTCCTACTCCAGGGAATCTTCCTCACTCAGGAATCAAACCCATGTCTCCTGCGTCTCCTGCATTGACAAGCAGGTTCTTTACCACTAGCGCCATCTGGGAAGTTCGGGTATTGTGGTAGACAGATAAAAATGTATATAATATATCTGGATTTATATGATTTCAGAATACTTTTTAATTATAGTACTGTTTTGGGTTACCATACTTTTCATACGTTGAACATGAAATATCAAGAATTATAAGGCTTTTGGTTTTGTTTCAAATATATTCCTGTAGGCAACCAGCCTTTTTTATTGCAGTCTTTTTGAATATAGATAAGGAATATCTGCAACATGATACTGGGCATACCATCTGACTCAGATGCTTCCATAGCGTCAGACCAGAGTCCCCACGTCCCTTTGAATGTCTGCATGGTGGACAACCAGCAACCTGATTTTAGGGAATTGCCCTGAAGCTCAGTGAGTTCTCCAAGCCCCAGTACCAGCTTCTTCTAGCTCCACAGTCTGCTAGCTCTGACCCAGACTGCCCTGCAGCCAAGTTCACCTGAGTTGTGACAACTCCTGCCAAAAGTGCACCATTTTGATAACAGATCAAACGTCACCCACCTGGATGCCTTGTGAAGCCTCTTTTCTTTTAAGCACCTCCTCCCATGATTCCCCAGATACCACTGAGCCAGGTCAAAAATGTATGCCAGCTCAGTGCTTCCTGGATTTACTAGCAATATCCTGCAAAGCAAGTCTGTCCCTGTGGAGTGGGTTTGTCTAAGTGGGACATTTAAGTTTAAATTGCCAGTTAATACCTGGGGAGCTGAACCCCAGCTTACTCAGCTCTGAGAATGGAGGAAAGATTTAATGGGCCTCAAAGTCTCACAGATTGGCAGTTTAAGCAGAAATTTCCAAATTTTTGAAAGGAACAGAACAGCTTTCCTACTTCAGCTGCTAGAAGAGGAAACAGAGCTGGAGGAGGTAACAACCTGATGACCACCCCCCCGCCCCGCGCCAGACACTGGCAAGAAAACTCAGTTGCGAGGTTACAGAACACCACGTCAAGGGTCACAGGAATCAGCAGAGACATCCCATCAGCCAACGACAAGCATCAGAGAAATACCCAACAACGGACTCCTTTCTCCCAGAAAGAGGGAAGCAGGAGTCGGTCTGAGAGGATGGGAGGAGAAGTTCTGAGCCTTGATTGAGCCCCATTGTTGAGCTGTCTGGGAAGACTGCACAGCTGGGCTAAGTGTTGTATTCAGCAAAGCACATGATGGACGGTGCCTTTGTGCCGGGGACACTCCAGTCATCATGGAGCCTTCAACGGAGGAGAAAATTAAAGCCTTTCCAGGCCCTTTCACAACACACCTGATTTCTGTATTAAATTTGAGGGTGGATGGACATTGTGTTGGGTAATTGCCAGCCCCGAATGTCACCAAAAGCAATGGGCTCCCTGTGATCTTCTCAGACAATGGGGGAAAGCGGCTCGCCTGATATTTCGGCAGTCCCCCTGCCCCTGCACTAGTGATAGAGAGAAGAGAATGACCGGGTTCCCATCCTATTAACTTCCAACCCCACCCGATCTTGTATTAAAAAGAGGATCTATATGTTTCTGACTCCAAGTCACCGGACTGGCAGGGAAGCCATCTGGTTTGACAGCAGAACTCTCCCCAGGCAGGAAGCATCAGGTACCCGGCAGGAATGAGGGAGAGATGAGTCTGGACAAAATAGGAAACAGCCAGGGTGTCCCTGAAGCCCACATGGTCACAGCCACAGGACACAGACAATCACATACTGATCAGGCTGAAGGCTCTTTGGTGGGGAACTGCAGACATTCTCAGCGGTTAGCAGGATGGGCTGGTTTGATGGCAGTGGCCTATCTGTGGCCGGTCAACCTGAGTATCATCCCGGGATACCTGCATATCAGGCATGGAGCTAGCTGGTTTGCACACTATTGAGGGAACTCAATTTCTTGGAATCCTCACAGTAACCCAGTTTACAGAGAGAGACACTGAGGTTCTGAAAGGTTCAGTGCCACGCTCAAGATCACACAGCTGCTTACAGAGGTGGTATTCAAATATTTATTTGTATGTATTTGTTTGGCTGCACCAGGTCTTAGTTGCAGCACTCTCAACGATCTCTGATCTTCGTTGTGGCATGCAGGATATTTAGTTGTGACATATGAACTCTTAGTTGGGGCATGTGGGATCTAGTTCCATATCAGGGATCAAACCTGGGCCCCCTGCATTGGAAGCATGAAGTCTTAGCCACTGGACCACCAGGGAAGTTCCCAGAGGTGGTATTCAAGCCCAAGCCTCTCCAATCCCTCATGTGGTTTATACAATAAATCAAGGAAAGATGATGGTGCTTGTCTGGGCTTAAAACCAAAGGGTAGTCCACTGAAGAGATAGGCCTGGAGTGAGGAAGCTGGGAGCAAGGGGAGAAGAAGTCTGGCTTGGTGATCATTCTTCAGGGAGGTCCAAACCTGAAGCTCCTACAGGTCTCCTGGGGCCTCATTTCACTCTGACACTATAGATACCACAGTGGGGAGAGTAAGTCTCTCATCTCCCCTCTCATCCTCTATAACACCATCCACAATATAACCCAATGCAAGATGGGATCCCCCTTGGCTCAGAGACCTCCCTATTGTAAGTCCTCTGAATACAGTTTCTAGTACATGAATGGAAGGGGCTAAAGACAGGACATAAAGACTGGAATCTGCTCACTGTTTGCCTTAAAAAACTCAGATGTTCATGGGAATCCCTCCAGGGCCTGGTCTCTACTCTCATCATTGCCCTTGGGTGTCCCAAATCAACATCACTAATCCTATGCTAAGTCCCTACCCTTATGACTTCATTTAATCATTCTGTGAAGAATCTATCTCCAGAACCTATCACCAGCACGTCCCTGGTTGCTCAGATGATAAAGTGTCTGCCTACAATGCGGGAGACCTGGGTTCAAACCCTGGGTTGGGAAGATCTCCTGGAGAAGGAAATGGCAACTCACTCCAGTATTCTTGCCTGGAAAATCCCACAGATGAAGGAGCCTGGTAGTTTACAGTCCATGGGGCCACAAAGAGTTGGGATGCAACTGAGTGACTTCACTTTCTTATCTCCAGATACAGTCATATTGGAGAGTTAGTGAATTTATGATATATGAGTTTGTGGGGACACAATTCAGTCTATGACAGTGGTTACGATTATTTGGATATACCTAGTATTTTCTACTTCTCAGCTGAAACAACCATGTCACTAGGGGAGGGTAAGGCTCAGCCCCCAGGACACCGCTGTTACCATCACGTGTGCTGGGTGCTGCTGAGACAGAAGCAGCCACCACGTCCCAAACAGGGGTCATGAGCCTCCTAGGATGGGCCTGCAGGCCCCGGCCTACTGTAGTTGGTCATCATGTGATCAACACCTGTGTCCACACATAACGTGGCCTTCACTGAGGGCCAGAACTGGCAACATCTCAGTTGGTGGCACCATCAGGGGTGCTGGACAGGCCCTGGCAAGGCTTTACCCAAGATGATGAGATGCTTGCACTGCTGCAGGAATCTATTTTGCTTACAGGACAAGAGGACCATGAGCCACAGGCAGTGGTAGAAGTCAAGGAAAATCTTGACTTCTCCAGTTACATCCACAGAGGACAGCAGCAAGCTGGTAAAGGCAGACTTCCCGTCCTCCAAAACAGCCCCTGAGGAGTGGCACCTTCTCAGGGCTTCCTCATGGAAGCTGTGGGTGGCATGAGCAGGAGAAGCCATACCCCTCACAGGGCAGCACCAGTCTGCCTCTTTTTCCCAAGCCAGTTTCTTGGCAGCATTGCTGGGACATGTAGGACTGGCAGTGTGCGGAGATGCTTTGCACACTGAGAGAGACCTCCTTTCTTGCATCCAAACGTGCTTCAGCTGCCCAAACTGGGATCCATGGAAACCAGAGGCAAAGGAACCTCAGTCACAATGAAATCCTCCTATGGGCAAAGCCCCCTACAGAAAGGTTGGTAAACCAGATGATGCTGACATCATCCTTGTCACCTTCTTCCTCCCTTTCATCTTAGTAGTTAAGAGCAGGGACTCTTTATTGGGTGGGGTTGAACACTAGCTCTAACTCTATAACCAGGTGAACTGCAGAGGGTATATAACTCTGCCTCAGCTTCCTTATCTAGAAAATGGAGCTGATAACAGACCTAAGTAACAGGCTTATTGTGAGGACCAAATGAATTAACAAAGCAGTTATTATTACTGTATTTACTACCATGCACAGAGCTAACATACTTAGGACATGGCATGTATTAGGCACTCTACTGAGGGCTGTGTAAAATAACCTTTTTTAAATCTACCTATTGTGATCAACAACCAATAGATTAAAATATAAAGATAAATAATGTACATATATATAAGTATATATATATAGATTGAAAGTGAAAATGAAAGTGTTAGCCCTCAGTCATGTCCAGCTCTTTGTGACCCTATGGACACACCAGGTTCCTCTATCCATGGAATTCTGCGGGTAAGAAACGTGAACTGGGTTGCTATTCCCTTCTCCAGAAGATCTTCCCAACTAGGGGATGGAACCAGTCTCCCACATTGCAGGCAGATTTGTTACCATCTGAGCCGCCAGAGAAGATTAGATAGATAAATAAATTGGATAGATAGATACATAGATAAAATAGATGCATATCAGAGTATATCTCTAGATTTATAAATAGAAAATAAATGTGAAAAAATGAAACTAGAAGATATTAAGATTGTCCATAGTTAGTCAAATATCAAAGCAAACTTGAAACCTACATCTGTCTGACCCTAAACCTGGAATTTCTTCACCACAATGAAGAAGAACCTGTTCCAGTCCTGCATGCCTTGGAGAGCAGCTTGATGTCCCAGGATGGGCAGGGCCTGTCCCCATTCACGGTCTCCAGTGCTCAGAGGATCATGGACACAGTACTTCTGCAGGAACAGGAGGGCCCAGTTTCCACAAGGCCGCCTTCTTCTTGCACAGCCAGCACTTCTGGAAACAGCAGGTATTGTGAAAACCACAGTCACACTCTGAAAGAACTTCCTGCACATCCTGGCACATGGTAGTGACCGAGTAACACAGAGAGTCAACACACCAGGGCTCCCTTTCTCCAACTCCCAGTGTCTCTGCCAACTCCCCGGCAGTAGGACCTCTGCCTACTCTTTAACCTTGTCTCCTAAGTACTTAACAGTAAAACTGGAAGCTCAGGGTGATGAGACAGGACCAATGAGGGAGGCTGGAAGGTTGCTATGTTAAGAGTTGGCTCAGTGCTTTCACAAACAACTCCCAAATCTCAGGGGCTTAATGCAACCAAAGTCTGCTTCTTGCTAACGTCAGAGGCCACACTGAGCTGGCAAGGGAGGAGGGATAAGCAAGAGTTGCTCTACTCCATGGAGTCCTTCAGGGACCCAGGCACCTTCCATTTAGTTGTACCTCTTATCTCCTGAACCCTTTGGAGCCCTCTAGACTTTGGAGCTCTGCACTGGGTCTTCTGCATCTGTCTGGTCAACACAGCAAGAGAGAGCCAGTATGGAGTGTCTATCATGCAGGAGGGTTGTTCGTTTTGCTTCATTGTTTTAGGCCAGGCAGCATGTGGGATCTTAGTTTCCCAACCAGGGATCGAACCCAGGCCCCCTGTCTCGGGAGCACAGAGTCCTAACCACTGGACCGCCAAGGAAGTCCGTGACACAGGATGTATTTTAGATGCAGGGCCTAGAAATGGCAGCTATCACTTCTATCAACAGTCCATTTGCCAAAACTATCACCTAACTGCCAAGAGGACTGAAAAATGTATTCAAGCTGTGTGTCCTGCCAGGGTGGGGCAGGAAAGAAAGAAAAAAAGAAAGGGAGTTTGTTGAAAATCTACAGCTTTCTGCTACAATCTCCATTTCCTTAGGTAATTGCTGACCAGGTGTCATTTAAAAGGTGGCAGGAACTAACTTCGCCAACCTGAATTCCCCTTGGCACAGCCCAAACCATCCACCCTCTTGGAGTTCTGACACAAACACAAAGGAAGACAAATCATTCAGGATCAGCCCCGCTGGATCCTGTCAAGTTCAGGAATGCAAATGACTAGGATGTAGGTTCCTATTACACATCCAAGGCACTGGGATGCGGGTGCAGCCACACTCAAGCACTCTACAAAAAAGGGAAGTTCACCTAAAAGACACTGTGGTTGCTCACATCCCCTCTCCTTTCCCCTGCACTCCACCGTCTTCAACAAAGCTGGACTTTCTCGGCACCCCCACGGGGCATGAACCCTCAGTGAGACTAGCTGCTTGAGGGCTCTGGAGCCAACAAGAGATGAGCCACCTCCAAAGTCCTGTCATTCTCCAGTGGCAAGTGCAGCAGCCAGCAGGTCTGCAGCAAACCCACTATTATCTCTGTGATTGTTCTGTAAGTACTTTTTTTTTAATTTATATAAAGATTTAATATGCAGTCATTGAAAAATAATGTTTAATGACATGAGAAATTTGTCACAATATGTTGCAAGAAAAAAAGGAGGCTACAAAGCAATATACAATATAATTCTATTTTTATAAATATATACTACAGTGGTGTGTGTATGCATATATATATATCTAGAGAGATAGACTTCTGGTTGATGTATTATAATTTTTAGTTGCTCCATGAGCTTTCTCAATTAAAAATTGTATAAAACAACACAATTTATTTACATAAATTAGAAATTTGAAGTCAGAAATATTTAAAGTAATTTAAAATGTTCATCTTGATTCTTTTTTCTTTTTTCATTTTTTTTCCATCTACACAGTGTCTTTATTTTTGCTCAACTATAAGCAAACAGCAAAATTAACATAATGTTCACCAACTCCAGACTGGCTTTCTTTCTTACACCAAAGAGGAATCAATTTAACAAGCACAGACTTTTGGATTTCTGATAACCTCTTACCCAGCCCTGCTGCTCATCTAGATGGCCAGGCTTTAACAGCAAAGCGACTTCTCTGAGCTTTTTCCAGTATTGCTCTTTAAAGGAGCCAGAGCGGGACACTGACACCCAGCAACCATCCTGAGACATTAAGGGTTAGTGGACATGCCGGCCCCTGGTTGTCTTGGTGAGACAAGGCCATGAAAACACATGCCAGTAGGTGCTTTCACACACAATTCTGTGCTCAGGCTCACAAAGGTGGAGGCAATCAATCTCTTTTTTGTTTTCAACCTCCCTTAGAGATTCTTTGGTGGCTCAGACGGTAAAGCGTCTGCCTACAGTGCAGGAGACCCGGGTTCAATCCCTGGGCGGGGAAGATTCCCCTGGAGAAGGAAATAGCAACCCACTCCAGTATTCATGCCTGGAAAATCCCATGGACCGAGGAGCCGGGGGGCTACAGTCCATGGGGTCACAAAGAGTCAGACACGACTGAGCGACTTCACTTCTTCAAAGATTCTCTGAAGCTCTAATACTGCAGACCTGGTCTTTTTACCAGAATTTTTTTTCTTCTTTTAAGCCTGGGTTGTTGTTCTTGTATTAACATTTTGATAAACCCCATCACAGTACCAAAGAATCCCCCCACCAAAACGGAGTTCAAATTTGATCAAAACATACACTCCCTAAAATTATACAAGACAAGCAAAAGGAAAGAAAAGTCACCCTAAATCTAAATCTGACTGCTCAGGGCTTGGGCAGGGAGATGGGGGGAAACCTACATGCATCACTAAACTGAAACACTGTTTGGAAACTCTGGGACAGTGTCCAACTCCTCTACATCCCAGACAGCTGCTCCTAGAGTTTGGGCACATAATCGTCCCTTTCAGCCTGGTAACATGTGCCGGCCACTAGGGTCCAGAGCTCATACTTTTTGCGGAAAGAGGCCACCTTGAATTTGCCACAGTGGTCTCCAGATCAGTTGCCGAGAATGGGATCGTCACCATGCTCGTAAACCAGCGAGACGCAGCGGTGCAGGCCTGTGCCCTTGGGAGGCCTAGAGCCCACATAATCGGAGGGAACTGTGACTGCTGATGTCGTTGCCCTTCATGTTGACCACCAGGAAATGGTGCCATTCCCTGTATTTGGGGTCCTTCCTGCTGGGAGCACCGGATCTGTCAAGACCAAGGTGTATAATTTACCTGGATCAAGGTCATCCCATGTAATGCTAGTAGGCCGGTTCTTAACCTGGGTGGGTGTCAGCACTTTGCACAGTTCGATGACCTCCACCGTGCCGCAGAGGGTGCTGCGGCCTCTCATTGACTTCCTGCAGGCTCAAAGGCCCAGACCACATGGTGAGGTCCAGTGGCATCGCAGAGCTCAGCGGGTTAGACAGCAGGGAGAGTGTCTTGTGGATTCGCGCAGGGTAGGAGCATGGATTCACAGCAGTCTGCAAACTGTGCAGAGGAGGAGTGCATGCTCCAGAGCCATCTCCCCAGCCCATCACGCTCCTCCATTCACCGGCGGGGAGGGGCCCCACTCTGCTTTCTGATTGGCCCAGCCCGGTAGTGCCTCTTTTTATTTTTTTATTGAAGGATAATTGCTTTACAGAATTTTGTTTTCTGTCAAACCTCAACATGAATCAGCACAGGTACACATATATCCCCTCCCTATTGAACCTCCCTCCCGTCTCCTGCCCCATTCCACCCGTCTAGGTTGATACAGAGCCGCTGTTTGAGTTTCCTGAGCCACACAGCAAATTCCGCTCAGCTATCTATTTTACATATGGTAATGTAAGTTCCATGTTACTCTTTCCATACCTCTCACCCTCTCCTCCCCTCTCCCCATGTCCATAAGTCTATTCTCTATGCCTGTCTCTCCATTGCTGCCCTGTGAATAAATTCAGTACCATTTTTCTAGATTCCATATATGTGCATTAGAATACAATATTTATCTTTCTCTTTCTGACTCACTTCACTCTGTATAGTAGGTTCTAGGTTCATCCACCTCATCAGAACTGACTCAGATGCATTCCTTTTTATGGCTGAGTAATATTTCATTGTGTATATGTACCACTACTTCTTTATCCATTCATCTGTCGATGGACATCTAGGTTGCTTCCATGTTCTAGCTATTGCAAATAGTGCTGCAGTGAACAATGGGATACATGTGTCTTTTTCAACCCTGGTTTCCTCAGGGTATATGCCTAGGAGTGGGAATGCTGGGTCATATGGTGGTTTTATTCCTAGTTTTTTAAGGAATCTCCATACCATCCTCCATAGTGGCTGTATCAATTTACATTCCCACCAACAGTACAAGAGCCTTCCCTTTTCTCCACACCCTCTCCAGCATTTATTGTTTGTAGACTTTTTGATGATGGCCATTCTGAACAGTGTGAGGTGATATCTCATTGCAGTTTTCTGATTTGCATTCCTCTAGTAGTGAGTGATGTTGAGCATCTTTTCATGTGTTTATTGGACATCTGTATGTCTTCTTCAGAGAAATATCTGTTTAGGTCTTTTTCCAACTTTTTGATTGGGTTGTTTTTCTGGCATTGAGTTGTATGAGCTGCTTGTATATTTTGGAAATTAATCCCTTGTCAGTTGTTTCAATTGCTATTATTTTCTCCCATTCTGAGGGTTGTCCTTTCACCTTGCTTATAGTTTCCTTTGCTGTGCAAAAGCTTTTAAGTTTAATCAGGTCCCACTTGTTTACTTTTGTCTTTATTTCCATTACTCTAGGAGGTGGGTCAAAGAGGATCTCACTTTGATTTATGTCACTGAGTGTTCTGCCTATGTTTTCCTCTAAGAGTTTTATAGTTTCTGGTCTTACATTTAGGTCTTTAATCCATTTTGAGTTTATCTTTGTGTATGGTGTTAGGAAGTGTTCTAATTTCATTCTTTTACATGTAGCTGTCCAGTTTTCCCAGAAACATTTATTGAAGAGGCTGTCTTTGCTCCATTGTATATTCTTGCCTCCTTTGTCAAAAATAAGGTACTCATAGGTACATGGGTTTATTTCTGGGCTTTCTATCTTGTTCCATTGGTCTATATTTCTGTTTTTGTGCCAGTACCATACTGTCTTGATGACTGTAGCTTTGTAGTATAATCTGAAGTCAGGAAGGTTGATTCGTCCATCTCCATTCTTCTCAAGACTGCTTTGGCTATTCAGGGTCTTCTGTGTTTCCATATGAATTGTGAAATTTTTTGTTCTAGTTCTGTGAAAAATGCCATTGGTAATTTGATAGAGATCACATTGAATCTGTAGATTGTGTTTGGTAGTATAGTCATTTTCACAGTATTGATTCTTCCTACCCAGGAACATGGAATATCTCTCCATCTGTTTATGTTGTCTTTGATTTCTTTCATTGGTGTCTTATAATTTTCTGTGTACAGTTCTTTTATCTCCTTAGGTAAGTTTTTTTCCTAGATATTTAATTCTTTTTGTTGCAATGGTAAATGGGATTGATTCCTTAATTTCTTTTTCTGATTTTTCATTGTTAGTATATATAAATGCAAGTGATTTCTGTGTTTTGATTTTGTATTCTGAAACTTTGCTAAATTCACTGATTAGCTCTAGTAACTTTCTGATACTATCTTAAGGGTTTTCTATGTACAGTATCATGTCACCTGCAAACAGTGAGAGCTTTATTTCTTCTTTTCTGATCTGTATTCCTTTTATTTCTTTTTCTTCTCTGATTGTTGTAGCTAAGACTTCCAAAACTATGTTGAATAATAGTGGTGAAAGTGGACGCCCTTGTCTTGTTCCTGATCTTATGGGGAATCCTTTCAGTTTTTCACCATTGAGAATAATGTTTGCTGTAGGCTTATCATATATGGCCTTTACTATGTTGAGGTAGGTTCCTTCTATGCCCATTGTTTGAAGAGTTTTAATCATAAATGGGTGCTGAATTTTGTCAAAGGCTTTTTCTGCATCTATTGAGATGATCATATGGTTTTTATCTTTCAATTTGTTAACATGGTGCATCACACTAATTGATTTATATATACTGAAGAATCTTTGCATTCCTGGAATAAACCTAATTTGGTCATAGTGTATGAGCTTTTTGATGTGTTTCTGAATTCTGTTTGCTAAAATTCTGTTGAGGATTTTTGCATCTATGTTCATCAGTGCAAGCACTTTTTGAACCAGTTATGAGTCAGCTGCAGGATCCAAACAAATACATAAACAAGAAATGATCAGAACACATTTCCTGGCCTGGCAGAACCTAGGGTCTGTTGGGAGTGTACCAGAAAATAAGCAGTACAGTTGGGCGTACTGTATGATGGGGAAGAAAAATATTCCTGCAGAACTCTGAAGCACTACCTAAGCCAGGCCTCAAGGACCAGGGAAGGCTCTCCTGCTCAAGGAATGTCTGAGACCCGTAGTATGAGAAGAAGCTACTCTCCCTGATGAAAGAGCAGTGCTGTCTGATCAGGCAGTGCATGGAGCATAAGCAGCAGCCCAAGACAGGAAATACCAAGTCATTCTGAGAGGCTGGAGAAGAGTCTGAGATGGAAAGAAGCAAAATAAGCCCAGAAAAGACATGCAGAATCATGCAGTTGCCTTCAGGTACTATCCAAAGAGCTAAGGAGCAGGCCCAGAAAAATGTAAAAGATGAAGATGTGATCAGATTTGTGTTGTAGGAAAATCATCTTCAGGTGGCATTTAGAAGGTCAAAGAGAGAGTGTGGAGCTGAAGGCAGGAGAGCAATGCAGAGACAGGCTACACAGTGGCGCTGGTGGACCAGGCAGTGCACTGGAGGAAGGGGCAGAGGGCACCAGGGGTGAGAGGGTGCTCCATGCTCAAAGGCCCACACCGTAGCAAGACCATTGATATGTAGTAACAGCAACATGGAGTGGGGCCCTAGCCACGCATACCGGGAGCTGCATCCAGTGGACCTAGGATCCTGTCCTTTTCTCAGGGTGCCAGGATGTTCCCTTCCCCAGGTGTCCTACCCGTGGGAAAAGCCACTTCCTGAGCATCAGCAGCCTTGGCACTTGGTGAGTCATTCTCATGCTCCATCCTGCAAACCACCTCTGGGGATGTGAGAAGAAGCAGGACCTCTGCTCAGTTTCCAGAAGGACTACTATAGGACAGCCTCCCAAGGACATGAGCACTGCTGCCTGGGGTTCCCTTTCCACTGCTGCTGAGGGGAGTTCCTGGGAGGCCTGCGAGCAGTGGGCACTGCCAGATTAGCATCCTCTGTGGGCATGGGTAAGGGAAGGAAAAAGTGGTAAATGGAGGAAGAGTGGCCCTTGCTATGTGGGCTTTGGGCAGAGGTGCTGGTTGGAGCAGGCAAAGGGGCAGAGGGCAACTCACCAGGAAAGGATCTCTAAGGGCCACTTGAGGGCATTTCACAGAAACTCCCCTGGGCTTCCTGCCTTGAGTGTAGACTCAAGGGTAGCTCTGAGGACTCCCAAGGGGCCCCTAAAGGCAAAACCTCAGGTAGACTTTGGCAATCTCCCCATGCAGGCAGCATGGACAGCAGCCAAGGGCTGATGCAGCTGCTCAGTCAGTTTCCTAGAGGGGCACATGCAATGCAACCAAGCTCATTGTGAACAGGGATGTGAGGGTGGACTCAGGATCCCTTGAACCTCAAGACCTGCAGACAAGTCTCTAGCTCTATCCTGCTGGTGCCTTCTGATTCCACTATCTGCCTTTTTAACCTCAGAAAAGACATCCCTGCTATTTTTCTTATTCCTTAGCTAACTCCTATCAGATGAATTCATCCACCCTCTCTCTCTGAAGGCGTCTTGGGCAGTTGAGATGCTTCTCCTAGGTAGGTGGCTCCTCTCTCCATCATTTGCTTCTCAGGGGAAGGTGGGAACTCCTATCATGATCACAATAAAATAACAACTTATTTTATTAATGAAATGATTAGGATTAAATTAGGAAATGTTTTTATTATATTGAATTCCTCATTTTCTATAATTGCATTTTTATTTCATCTTTCATCCATTAGTCATTTATCAAAGTTACTTCTTGATTCCACTTATTATGGATTTTTAAAAACTCTATTGCACCCCAGTCAGAAAATATGACTTGGGCTCTTTTATACTCTTGGGAACACAAGGAGATTTTCCTGGCAGCGTACGCTCTCATCCACTTTTTAATCCTTGATTTGATTTATCTCCTAGTCAGCCAAAATATATCTTATAGCAGTTTCTGGGAAGAATAAGAAAGTGACACGCTTTCTAAACCATTGCATTCCTGAAAGTGTCTTTTTACAGCTTCACACATGAACGACAATTTAGCCGAAGGTAGAATTCTTGGGTCACCACCTTCTTCATCTAAACCTCTGGAGATGGTGGTTCTGTATTGGAGGGAAATTCAAGGTGAGTGGCTGTTTATTCTTCTGTAGGTACACTGTTCTTCTGCTGGGTTGCTTACAGGAAATCTTTTTTAAATTCCTTTAAATCATTCTCTTATTTTATCCTCGAAGGTACCCAGGGATACCTCAGAGGAGGTGAGACACCGTGCGGAGAGACGAGGGAGGTGCTGATGGAAATTCCGTGGTTTCTGGGAAGCCTCTGCAGGGACCACACTTTCCATAGTAATTTTGCCAGCTACACCAAATATTAACAACAAGCACAATAAGTCAGTCATGTGCTCCTGTGCTCTCATTTCCCCTCCACGGGCAGAGCTTTATTATAAATCAATAGGATTTCTACAGAAAGGGCAAAAGTAACATGTGTGGGATTGAGGAAATAATAAGTTGAACCTTGAAAAGAATTTTCCTCTTTGTATGATATTTTTCCCTCAGAACTCCTTGTCTCAACAACAGATGCTGCTTTTCTCATGCCCAATTCCCTCTGAATGTTGCCTCTGTCCTCACCTGAATATAGCAGGTTGGAATCCCCATAACACAACTGTTATGGGCTTCCCAGGTGGCGCTAGTGGTAAAGAACCCCCCTGCCAATACAGGAGACATAAGAGATGCAGGTCCGAGAACTGCTGGTGCCCTGAACCATCCCCTCACCCCAAGTCTTCTACTACTAGACGACATGACTGTACTCCAAGACCTAGACAGTGTATCCCAGGAAAAGGATCAGAAGAGAAAAAGGTACCATACTCGCGGAGAGTGTCTTGCTGAAAATAGGACTGGCCTCAGGATGTTGGGCAATAGGACCTTGCTATAGGACATCTGCTTCATTTTCCAGAAGGAAAATGAAGGCTGCAGGACAGCCTCCAGGGAAACCACTGCCCAGCTTTGGTAAGGACCCCTCCCCCACTGCTCTGTGAATGCCATATGGTGCACTCCTGGGAGAGAATCCATACGGCAACCCTGCTACAGGAAGCCCCAGGCCCATGAAGGTAAGTCAGAGGAGACCTGACATTGCTACATGGCATAGCTAGGCTGAGAAGCAAGGGTGAAACCTTAACTTCTCAGCTAATATCTGTTACGGACCCAGTGTGTGTGCATACCCTGCCCCCCGACAAAAACACAAAATTCATATGCTGAAATCTAGTCCACGGTGTGGTGGTGTTTGGAGTTGGGACCTTTGGGAGAGGATTAAGTCATGAAGATGGAGTCCCCATGAGGTGATCGGTGCCCATATAAGAAAGTGAAGAGCCTGGCACTCTGTCCTCCATCATGTTGGGACTCGGCAGAGAATGAGGTCATCTATGAACTAGGTAACGAGCCCTCACCAGACACTGAATCTTCCAGAGCCTTGACCTTGGACTTCCCAGCCTACAGAACTATGAGAAATCAAGTTCTGGTTTAAGCTACCCAATCTATGGTAACTTTGTTGTCACAGCTCAAATTGAGACAATATCTCAATATATTATCTTGCCATATGTTTTGTTTATTCAGTTGGTAAGTTGTGTCTGACTCTGTGACCCATGAACCATAGTCTGCCAGGCTCTTCTGTCCATGGAATTTTCCAGACAAGAATGCTGGAGTGGGTTGCCATTTCCTTTTCCAGGAAAATCTTCCTGGATCATGGATTGAACTCATGTCTCCTGCACTGGCAGGAGGATTCTTTAACACTGAGCCACCAAGGAAACCCATCTTGCCATGTGCTCATGATCAAAAAGCACTGCTCTGACATATGGGTACAAGGAGATGTGCTCCCAAAATTCATCTATTCCTAAGTGCTTCCAGAAACACTAGACCTAAGAGATACTCATCAGAAAAATGGTTTAGTTACCAAATGAGTTTCAGTTGGGAAAGCTCATTCTTAACTTAAAACTTAAAAAGCACATTAATGTTTTAAAAGCTCTGAAGAGGCCTGAAGAAAATATTATCAGCGAATATCCCAATGGTTCCCAAATTATTTGGCCACAAAGAATCCTTTTTGAGAAATACTCATGAACATCAGACAGACTATGGAACACACTTGGGAAAGTACTATGCTAAGAAAATCTTCCAGATCGAAGGAATTGCCACACTGCCTTCTGCCTTCAGCAGGAAATTAACAAAAGAGGAAGCTGAGTATAACCTGTTCATTGAATGAGCTTGACTCCATAAGGTTCAAGAAGAAAGTAAATGTGCTCCTTCTCATCAGGTCTCCCTTCCCTTCACCTGCTCAGCCAAACCAGACTTGTCTGTCCCTGAATGAAATCTCGGGCAGGCCCCAGAGCTATCTCAGTCATTCTCAAGTAATAGTAATTGATCTCATGTTCAAGAGTTAAAATAGCCTGTCAATTTGAATATCAAAACTTCGATCGCTCATCCAATTTAAAACATCTCTCTCCAAACCACAAGAAGGAACAGAGAGAAAGCCAATAATGGGAAAGGAAGGGCAATTACAGGCTTTTCGCTTTGCTTTCATATTTTTCTTAACCATTCCCCCAGGCTTTTCACGCTTCCTCCCTGCACCATGCTGCTCCAGGCTCCTCTGTTGTTGCAGAGGGGAAAAGAGCAACAAGAAAAAGAAGGAATGTCAACATGTCTCATATGCCTGGTGCTGTCTCTGATTCTCTCTGGGTTTCTTAATGCCTTTAACAATGCAAATACTTAAATACTGACTCTGCTGCCCTATGGGAGTACTTATGGGGTTTCTTCAAGAGACCCTCAATGCCTTCATGATGCTGATGCCAGTGCTGCCTCTTCTAGGGACTTCCCTGGAAGTCCAGTGATTAAGACTTCGCTTTCCAATGCAGGGGATGCAGGTTCAATCCCTGTTTGGGGAGCTAAGATCCCACATGCCTTGTGGCTGAAAAATCATTAAACAAAAGCAATATTGTAACAAAGTCAATAAAGATTTTTTAAATGGTCCATATTAAAAAACATTTTAAAAACATTACTTCTTCTAACTAACCAATAGGATGTACCCTAGGCCCCTGGAGTCTGGCAGTCCACCAGGAAAGGGTCATTTCACCCGCTAGGCCAGCCTCTTGGATAAAAATCTTTCAAGATGCCTGTTTCTCCAGGACCCACATCTGCAGCTCATTCCCCCTCCTATTGCCCTGTCCAGCCATCAGATATAACCCCTGGCTAGCCTCCCAGGTGAAAGCCTTTCAGGTATGAGTTAGGTCTCAGTCTCCACATTCTGCAAAATCCAGAACACATTTCATGCTCTTTGTGATTCTCTGAAGCTCCTCCTCTCCCATCTTGATGATGGGGAAGGACTCCCCTTCAGTTCCTCATGGGGAGTGGGTAATGCCCAGCTCATCAATTTCTCTTTGTAGGTCGGTTCCCCAGCAATTAACTCTGAAATGGAGTTTATACCAAGGAGGCTGATTGGGGAGCACAGGCAGGAGTGACTCCTGTAAAGAAGTGAAGGAAGGGGCAGGGCTGGGCCAAAGGAGAAAATGGACTTCCATACAGTTGTGTCAGCCCTTAGCTGACCCCTCAAGGGAGCTCTGAAGCTGGATGGTCCCTTCTCAGATTGGAAACTTAGTCTCTGGACCCTTGCATCAACCAGCCCTTGACTTGCCCCCAGGGAAGGGCAGTTAACTTGGGCAAAGACAACTCCCTCAGTCAAGCGGAACTCCCAGAGAAGGAGCATGCTGTGAGTCAAGGAGACAGCTCTCCCAGCAGCTGGCAGGCTGAGTGCCTTGGTCCTGAAGGGTGGCCCTGGGTGGTGTACCACAGCACCACACCCACTGTCAGGCTCCTACTGAATGTCAGAGATGGAGAAGGCCTATTTAACAAGCTGCTCCAGAAACAAGCACTTGTGATTTTATGTTGATCTGTTTCATGTTATAGTTTGCCTCTTGCCATGTGGAACGTCAAGTATTTGTTAAGCTGGTCAATTAACAGCAGTATGATCCCCGAGAGGGATGCAGTGAGTACCTGTTCTTTCTTGGCTCTGCCTGTCACTGCCTGGGCCAAGCTCATGTCCATTTCTAGTCTTGGTTTCCTTAGCAGTAAATCAGGACGACAAAAACCAGCCTGTCTACCTCTCTTGACTGTAGTAAGATACACATAAGGCATCTGATACACCCAAAGGAAGAGTTTTGAAATCTCCTAGAGAGAGACTAAACCTTCTTCCAAGTCCTAGCATGATATGAATAGAATTGCTGAGCCTTTTCTGCTCAAGGCCCATTAAGGCTTGATGATTCCAGTGTCACAGGAAATAGCACTAATGAGAGAGATGTTACAGAGTCATCGTCATCCCAAGGAAAGTTGGGTATCGCCTTAACATCTATGAACAGAACATTTAGGGCTACAGGTTGGATGAGGTCAGATGGCACAGCAAGGCCACATCTTGTTCTCCACATCCACGGAGAACTGGATGGTGACCTAGTTCCAGTACTGCCATTCACAAAGATGTGACACTTGTACATCACCCTGTTGCTAGAATTTATTCTGCATCTGTGAAATAAAATCATGGTCCCAGGGCAGGATTTTTCAAGCTCTTTTAATAGCAGAACTCTGTTTTCAATTGGAAATTCTTTTCAAACCTCTGTTCTAGGAAAGTGTTGAACAGATTCCTCATAATGTTTAAATATAGGCTAATAACAGAAAATTTTCTCCAGATGTAATAAGATCTCCTGAACTACATGAACGTAATCAATGACTCAGAAAATGGTTCCTCTGTGTCGACGACATGCCAGGCACAGTACTAGGCAGGATGTTTTAAAATGTGCTACAGGCTGAATGACCGATATGATCCCTTCTAGAATTTACAGTCCATTGGGTGGGCCAGACAATCGATTTGCAATTACACTGCAGAATGATAAGTCCTCAGGCCAGAGAATTTTAAAGCACATGAGAGATTTTAACCCAGCTTTGACTGTGTGGGGAAGTCATGGTTGATGTTCCAGAGAAACTAGATCTAAAGGGTATGTTAGCATTGACTAGCTACTAGAGAGAGAAGATTCTTACTGACAGAAAGCCTTGCTTTTCCAGAATTTTAGAGACAAATGTGAAGAGCTAAATAAAGATTGGGTCCAGTATAGAAGAGGAAATGATCAAAGACAAAAAGATGGGACTGGAGAATAAAGCCCTGCATGGACCACAAGAGGTCACTTGTGAAATACTCAGAAAACGGGGCTTTATGCAAAGTGCTGTGGGAAACCACTGATGGATTTTTAAGTAAAGTTGAGAATTATTAGTCTAGGTGACCTCTCAGGGTACCTCCAACACTGCAATAACAGATTTCATTAAGCTCAACCAATAAATTCCTGCATGTTAATTGAACCATTCAACAAATATTTGCTAAGTGTAATTAAAAAGTGATTATTTATATCATAAAGACATAGTGAAACATCTTTTGGGGAAAAAAGATAAAAGTAAACTTACTTCTGGCAGAAAACCCAATTTATATTCTCAAAGGATAGCATTCAATCTCCAGTGGGGGATAAAAGGAAGGGAGGAGATTCAGAAGGCTATAGCCAAGGAGAAAAAGGAAGCTGCCTGTTAAAACAATGCGGGTCAAGACTGGGACACTTAGAGACTGAGAGACAAAAGATAGCAGAAAAACAAGCAGGCAACAAAGCACACAGTAAAAAGATTAATTGGAAAGCTGAACTCAGGACAGCTGATAGGTGCCCTGTCCTCCCACCAGAGCAGTTAGCAGGTGACAGTCCTTCCCCATGCACTGGACCACAGGGTGTGGGCCACTAGAAGAAGCTGGGCCTTGAGTCAGGTAGACGTTTAACTTCAGAAGAGAAATTCTGCTCTCAGAAATGAGTTAGCACACAAGGAACTCTGCTCAATGTCATGTGGCCACGTGGATAGGAGGGAAATTTGGGAGAGAATGGATACATGTATACATATGGCTGAGTCCCTTTGCTATCCCCCTAAAACTATCACAACATTGTTAATCTGCTATACTCCAATATAAAAGTTAAAAGAGAAAAAAAAGATGAGTTATTAGCATCCTAACTTTGATTGACTTGTTAGCCTCTTAAAAAGCCCTACCTCTCTCAGCATTTATACCCTTGTAAAAAAACAAAGTTACCCTTGTAAAGTAACTTCAGACACTGACTCAGTCTTGGCTTTTGACTTGCGTTGCCCCATGGAACATTATCAGGGTTGATGCAAACAGAGCTTTCTCCACTTAGAATGTTCTAAGCTGCCATATTGGAAGGAAGTCTAGGCTACTCTGTGGAGGATAAGGACCATGCGGAGAACCTCCTGAGTATAACACTCAGGGAAGCTTCAGGGAAACTGGTAGGTGCCCCTGCTGAGTTTCCAGCTGAAGGCCGCCACCTGGGTGACCCTGGATGACACAGCATAGGGCAGGAACACAGCCTCGTCAATCCAGAATCAAAAAACAAAATAAAATGTCATCATTTTAAGCCACTGAATTTTCCAGTGGTTTGTCACATAGTAATACTGCTAGAAAGAAAGGGGAAATAAGGGGGCTGGAATAACTGAACTATGGAGAATATAGGTGAGAGTTTTAGTGTCAGTCCAGTAGAAGTTCCAAAAAGAGCATGCAAAGAGAATGGAATCATCAAAGAAATAAAAATAAAGTTTCTCAGGACTGAAAGTGTTTATAGTCAGACTAAAGGTTGTCACCACATGCTGATAAGCAGGTTGAAAAGACACATATCAGAATGCAGTGGTATTGCTTCAGAATATATATATATATACACACACATATATACATATATATATAAATCCTCAAAACATCCACATATTTTTTTATTTGTCACCCAAAGTGGAATAAAAATCAGAACATTAGACTTCTCACTGGAAATACCAGATACCAAATTTTTTAAGGCAAGTCTTCAAAACCCTGAGGAAAATTATTTTGAAACTAAACTCCTATCTCCAGCCAAAATAATATTCAAGAGGGAAGCAAAATATAGATACATCTGGACATACAAGAATTCATATAATTATCTCCTCATGGAACTTCTCTGAAAGAACTCAGTACACAATAGAAAAAAATGAATACAACTAGAAAACTGCTGAGATGCAAGAAACAAATGAAAACAAAGAAATCACTCAAACTTGTAGTTAAGTAACCATTGATTCAAATATCAAGTTAACAAATTACTATCTGAAACCAAAATCCCAGACAATCTCAAAATGAGATGTGGGGCTATAAAGGAGAAGGGGAAATAAAAGCATGATAAAGTCAGGAGTGCCAGGAGGTAAAGTGTCTGAAGGTCACAATTCCAAAAGGGAGGAAGTGCCACCATATACCCTCATATGCTGCCTTCTCTCCCCACCAGCATTGGCTTATTGGCCAGCTCTGTGCCTTACTGGTTGTGCAAGCCCCAGGCAACACAGTTGTTCTGACCCTCCATTATGTCAGATCTCTGATCTCCAATGACACAAAGAAGATAATGACGAGGTCACTCCTCCCAGAAGACAGAGTTGAGGGGTCTACACATCAAGCCTGCTCTTCACCCCTAAAATGAATATATTTCCCTGCAGCCACTTACTGATGTAAAATGGCCACCACCTCCATGGCTCCAAGATAAGAAGGCAAATATACAGAGCGTGGTCCACTCTGGCCTGCTACCCGCCAAGATGTGGGCTTACAAATGCAGGCAAATGATGTCTGTCTGAAACCTGTAAATAATCCTGAGTCCCATCTCTCTGCTCTCAGATCGGTCTGTACTCAAATTAAAAAGCCTCAGAGAGCAAGAAGTTGTCCACTGCAGAAACACCCAGCGCTACCAAGCAGCCAGAGGAGATTTACCTCCTCTGTATCCAGGGTGTCTAGGGGCTACAAATGTAATAACATTTCTAACCTAGCTCACAGATTGACTTGCAAATGCACCTTGTCACAGCTCTGCAAGGTCCCCCTGGAATTCAGAGCTATTTCTTTGTGCTCTTGCTGAGCATTCTCTCAGATATTGGCTCTATTCCCCTGGTTCCCAGTCTGACCCAGGCAGCAGTGCTGCAGTGTTTCTGCCTCGACAGTGAGCAAAGCAAGCATACAGTCACTTGAATTAATCATGCCATAACCTTATAGGCAGGTTACAATCCCCCACATGAATGAGATGCTGTCATCCAGCCTGATGTTTCATCTCCAGATCCCTCTGCTGGACCCTGCATGACTGGGGTAGGAGAGAAGTGGATTCTCTCCCTTATTATTTCTCCCTTATTATTCTCTCCCTACTTATTTGACCGAGTAAACCTGCCTCTCAGGAGCAGTCTGAGTAGTTTGAGCAAAATGAAGGACCACCTGCAGGTGGTGTATTTCTCAGCCCCCAATCCAGGAGAAGCACCCTGCCAGTATCTTTATTATTTCTTCCAATATCTTACTTCAATGTTATTTCAGATAGTTAGAATTACATCATCCACATTTGGAAGGCCACTCTGCCACTAACAAAGAGGGAACAGAATTTATTCCAATGTCCCTACAACTCTTTTTTCTTATTTTGGTTTTTTTTTGTTTGTTCATTCATTTGTTTGATTGTTTATCATGCCACTTAGCTTGGGAATCAGGCTGGAAGAAGACAAGCCTGAGGTGCCTTCTCCCAGGCAGGCATGGACCAACCCCAGGCCCAATACGAGCTCTTTACATAATTTGTGTAACAGACTTTGGAGTTTCCTATAAAATACATATTTTTGTTCAATGTCCTCACATCCTGTGAACCTATTTCTTGCCTCATAGAAAAGCAAATCCCAAAGATAAGGAATGGGAAGAAAAGTCAGGTGTCCATTCCAATTATACAGACCAAATCCATTTTCTAGGTAGCACTGCTACTAATAACATCATGAAGTTTTTAAAATCCCACATCTACCCAGAGAAAGACTCTTGAGTCATTAAGCCAGCACAAGAAACCAAGTGGGCTGTAACAGAAACCAGCAGACCCAGCCCAGGGACATACCAGGAGTCTGGTTCTACTTTGGGGAAGTGAAAACAGATTAAAAAATATATATATTCTGGATACTTACAAAGGCCTCCCCTGAAAACTCAAGAAAAGTGACAAGACATGCTCTTAGAAAGTCAGCAAGAGTTAATCAAAAGCTGACAGGCTTCTGAAAGGATCACTATGTGTTTATTTCAAAAGTGGTCTTTGAAGGTGTTTCAGAAGTCAAGGACACTTCCAGGGAAAGTCAACATAAAGTTACAGGGAGTAAAAAAGAACAGAAACAAAAAGGCCTTTTTTTTGTCTTCCCAGAGGTAACCAGAAAAGAGCAGCATGGGATGTACTTAGTGCAGAAAGCATTGCTATAGGACTATTAGCTTCTAGGGCCAGGGCAATTATATGTCAAGGCCCAGCAAATGGCATATAAATGGGAAAATTGAGGAATGGCTGAGTAAGCAAATCAATAGCATGCACTTAACTGAGGACCTTCTTGATCAAGCAAAGATACATGCTATCAGTTGATTTTTTATAGTTGGGTCCAGTAACCTTGAGCATGGGCCAAATCTAGCGCTTCACTTGTTTTAGTGAATAATGTTTTATTTGAGCACAGTCAAGTCTTGCTTCATAGATGTGTAACCTGCGTAGTCACAAGGGCCCCACACTTCGAAAGGTCCCCCATTTAGTTTAGTGCACTGCTATTGATGTTTTGAAATTCTTGATCATTCTTGGGGAAAAAAAAGAAAAAAGAGCTTTGCACTGTCATTTTGAACAAGGTCGTTCATATAATGTATTTGGTCCTAAACACAGCTATGCCCATTTGCTGATATGTGATCTGCAGCTGCTTTTGTACTGAAATAGCAAAGTTGAATAGCTGCAACAGAGACCTCATGGCCTTCAAAGCCAAAAATATTTGCTATCTAGCCCTTTATAAAAAAATGTTTGCCACCAACCCCTGCTTTATAGGATACAGCATCACTCTGCACACCCTGTACAGAATGCAAGTGTGCAGTGATGGAGAAACTTTAAGATTGTATTAAAAAAAAAAACCCCAGAAGCCAGCCTGGCTCTGCCTTTGGTAGACTCACTGATTCTACTTTATTCCATTTATCACCCTAAACTTCCTAATTATTGTGTATAATTTTTGTCCTATCTTAATAGAGTGATAATTATCTTCACAACTCTTATTTTTCATATAAGGGATTTTAAACCTATATAAAGATAAAAGAAATGATGTAGTAAAAACATAAACATGTCACCAAATGCAAAAAATAAGAAAACCTAGCCTGTTTCTGGATTATCTGGCACATATCTGGAAAGCCTTGTAGACTCACTGTCTTGGAGCATCGGGTTACTGATTTATCAGGGGACTCATTACTAACTTCTGTGAATGTTACTGTTTAAAGCCTCCCCAGAGGGCACTGACTTCTCCTCACTTCCGGGCTGTGTCACCTCCATCCTCTGAGCAGCCAACCTGTGTATCTGGTTAAGCTGGACCTGGCACTGAGTTGCCATAGCAATAGAGGAATCCAGTCTTTGTGTGCAGCGGCAAAGCCAACCTGGGATCTCAGGAAATAAAGTGCTAAAAACATTGGCCAAGACTTTCCAGGACAACAGCTTGGGCCCAAGAGGCAGGCAGTCATCTTGTATCACACAGATCTGGGGAAGCATATAAACTGGATCTGGTAGAAAGGAATTAGACCATGATTTCATTGCATTTCTCACTACTCTGAATCCTTTAATAGTTTAGTTTTAAAAACATCCATCCAGATTTACAATTAAGTCACCTCAATGAAAATGGCATCTAGCTCTGCTTCTCTGACTCAAAACAAGATGGAATAATACAGCCCTTTAAGTATTGGGATAAACAGAGTTTAAAAAAAAAATTTAAGCGATTAACCTATTAGTAATTTCCTAAACTATTAGTACTAATGTGCATGGAATTTCATGCATTCCATATACATTCACACATAGGGTTGTTACTGTAACAGATGAAGAAAACAGACACTCCAATCAGTGAACCTAAGATTAAACAACTCATGCGCCAGCTATTCAAAGTGTGTGTGTTAGTTGCTCAGTTATGTCCAACTCTTTGCAACCACATGGACTGTAGCCCACTTGGCTCCCTGTCAATGGAATTCTCGAAGCAAGAATACAGGAATGTATTCCCTTCTCCAGGGGATCTTTCCAACCCAGGGACTGAACCTAGGTCTCCTGCATTGCAGGTAAATTCTTTACCATCTGGGCCACCACAGAAGCCTGCCAGCTATTGAGCTAGGAGTCAAACTCTGCTATGACTCCAAAGACTGCTCTTTCCAAATTCTATACCTTTGCTTTTTTTTAAGATGTGGGAAAATCTAGACCTTATGGATCCAGATTAAAATTTAAATTTAACCAAAAAAATTAACAGAAAAAAAAGGAAAGGAAAAGAAATTAAAACTATTCCTTTAAAAGTGTTTGCTGGGATTTATTTCTCTCCTTCAACTTTGTTCCAGACACTTATCAGAGTTTTGTTGTTTTTCACCCAGAGAATCTGAATTTGGATGCTTATCATAATATAATTAGTACTGACATTTAGCAACCCAACACTGCAGTAGAACCTGGAATTTCACAGGACATGATTGAAAGGTTGCTTTCTACTCTCAGTTGACTCACACTGTAGCAATAACATATTTTAACATGCACGAAGTACACAGCCATTTATCAGAGGGAAAGGATGCTATTTTAACACCAACATGGTAAAAATTGTGGAACTCTCCCATAACAAATATCAAGGAACAGTTTAAGAAGAATGTAAGCTTTGGGTATTGATGATGAAGCTTGGGCTTCTTCCTTGAGTCTTAGGGAGATATATTATTCTCCTTTTCTGGTTTCCATGACCAGGCTAATAAACACACTAAAAAGACTCTTTATTTTAACAAGACTCTTTATTTTAGGAGATTGGAGATTGTTTCCAATAATGCTAGTTACCGGTATTAGCACTAGAATTAAAAAGGATAAGATGACATGGGCCTCCCCAGTGGCCCAGCAGTAAAGTGTCTGCCTGAAGTGCAGGAGATGCAGGAGACGCAGGTGTGATCCCTGGGTTGGGAAGATCCCTTGGAGGAGGAAAGGGCAACCCACTCCAGGGGCAACCACTCCCACTGGCCTGGGAAATCGCATGGACAGAGGAACGTGGGCTGCAGTCCATGGGCGTCACAAAGAGCCAGCACAGCTGAGCACACATGCACACATAAGATGACTTATGGTTACCAAAGGGGAAACAAGGAAGGATGTGACAAATTAGGAGAGTGGGATTAACATATGCACACTACTATATATAAAACAGATACCTAATAAGGACCTACTGTATGGCACAGGGAACTTGATTCAATATTCTGTAATAACCTATATGGGAAAAGAATCTGAAAAAGAATGGACATATATAAATGTATAACTGATTCCAAGGAGACAGGCATGGTGATGCAGTGCTCTCACTTGATCTCGAAGCCAGTCCCGGCAGATCAAATGATTGTTTCTCCATCAAGCAATACTCCAGCCTCATTGTCCACCCTCCTGAGCTCCATGGGAGCCGGCACACACACTGTCACCAAAATCCAGTCTGGCATAACTGGGACGGTCATATCAGCCCCTTCCAGCACACCCATCATTCCAGCCATGCCTCTGGATGAAGACCCCTCCAAGCCCTGTAGGCACAGTCTGAAATGTTTGGAGTGTAACAAAGTTTTCCAGGATGAGACGTCGCTAACCACCCATTTCCAGCAGGCTGCAGATACAAGTGGACAAAAGACTTGCACTGTCTGCCAGATGCTGCTTCCTAACCAGTGCAGTTACGCTTCTCACCAGAGAATTCATCAGCACAAATCTCCCTACACCCGCCCTGAGTGCTGGGCCATCTGCAGGTCCGCTCACTTCCAGACCCACATCACCAAGAACTGTCTGCACTACACGTGGAGAGCGGGTTTCCAATGTGCGCATTACAATGTTGAGTACTCTGATGTGGCCTTACTGAAGTCTCACATTCAAGGTTCTCACTGTGAAGTCTTCTACAAGTGTCCTATCTGTCCAATGGCATTTAAGTCTGCCCCAAGTACACACTCTCATGCCTATTTCTCTCCTGGCATCAAGATAGAAGAACCAAAAATAATCTAAGTGTTCCATGTGTGACACCATATTTACCCTGTAAACCCTGCTGTATCGCCACTTTGACCAACACATTGAAAATCAGAAGGTGTCTGTCTTCAAGTGTCCAGACTGTTCTCTTTTATATGCACAGAAGCAACTCATGATGGACCCTATCAAGTCTATGCATGGAAGGCTGAAAAGTATCGAAGGGCCTCCCAACTTGGGTATAAACTTGCCTTTGAGCATTAAGCCTACAACCCAAAATTTAGCAAACCAAAACAAAGAGGACACCCAATCCATGAACGGGAAAGAGAAGTTGGAAAAGAAATCCCCATCACTCGTGAAAAAAATCATTGGAACCCAAGAAAGTGGCCAGCCCTGGGTGGACGTGTTGGGAGTGTGACCCGATTATTCACACAAAGAGATGTTTACATTTCCCACATGAGCAAGGAACACAGGAAGGTAAGTGACCAGTGAAAGCCTCCCTGTCGGTGTAAGGAAGATATTCCATGACATAGGTGCTTGCTTGGTTCTGCAGGGAATTAGGAGAGTAACCTCGAAAATCACTCAGTTGTCTCTGAGCCTCAGTTTCTTAGTCTATAAAATGGGCTTTCCAAATCCTTCCAATCTTGTTCTGTAATTTTGCTGATTACCCCAAGGCCAGCAGGGAGTTATCTACCGCACTTGTGTTTATAGCCGAAAAAACTGAGGACCATGATAAACCAAACTGACAGAAACCTTTGAATTTCCCTGTAAGCTCTGCAACAAATAAAGGAAAAAGGAGGAAAGAAAGAACCTGGGTATTTTGAAAACGATCAGTAACATCTGTATGACTTTGTGATTCTCTTCTGAATTTGGTGGTGGAAGAGAGACCTCATCTTTAAATCGTCTAGCAGAAGCTCTGATAACTCAAAATCTCAAAAAAATCTCAGTGTGTGTATTTTTTTCTTTTTAAAATAGTAAGTTTGCATCTCTTAACTGATAAGGATTTTTAAAATGCCCATTACTAGACTTAATAAAAGCAAGATTATTCTTAAATGTTAGTCAGGTTGTCTCAAAGTTGGTTTGTTCCAGTTAGGATCCAGAGAGTCTGCTTGGCATTTGGTTGTTGTGTTACTTAAATCTGTTACTCTCTATCAGTCCTCCTGGTATTTTTTTAAATGTTGATTTGTTAGAAAACTGGGTTATGTGTCTTGTAGATTGTCCCCCCACATTTCTGGATTTAGGTAGTTGCTTCCTTTTGACATTATTTAATTTGTTTCTTTTCATCCAGTAATTCCTAGAAATTGGATTAGATTCAGGTTGAATGTTTTGGATGGGAATACGTCATAGGTGCTGTATTTTTGTTTCATATCCTGAGGCACCTAATACCAGCTTGTCCCACTTTTAGTTCAGATACACTATACTTTTAAAGCAACCATCTTATTGCTTTAATTTAAGCCAATAAAGCCATAGTTATAATTTTTTAAAAAAAGACACAGTTATTCTTGGGGAATCTGTGTAAAAATTGCATAAGAATTGGTTTGTAATTAGTATATACCAGATCCTTGAAAAGTTTGTTTGTATAGCATTTACACATTAGTTAAAAGCATTACCTTATAATCTCATTTATGCTATTTGAGGTACTCATGAAGCTAGCCCCTTTGACATTCTTGCCATTCACATGTGAACCTGAATTCACATTCACATAAACTTCCCCTTGAGCATTGATCACAATCATCAAAAATGGGGAAAAAAATGTATAACTGATTCACTTTGCTGTACATCTGAAACTGACACAACATTGTAAGTCAACTCTACTCCAATAAAACTTTTTTTAAAAAAGAAGTGTAAGACAAATGCTTCAGTTCAGTTCAGTCACTCAGTTGTGTCCGACTCTTCGTGACCCCATGAACTGCAGCATGCCAGGGCTCACTGTCCATCACCAACTCCCAGAGTTTACCCAAGCTCATGTCCATTGAGTCAGTGATGCCATCCAACCATCTCATCTTCTGTCATCCCCTTCTCCTCCTGCCCTCAATCTTTCCCAGCATCAGGCTCTTTTCCAATGAGTCAGCTCTTCCCATCAGGTGGCCAAAGTATTGGAGTTTCAACTTCAACATCAGTCCTTCCAGTGAACACCAGGACTGATCTCCTTTAGGATGGACTGGCTGGATCTCCTTGCAGTCCAAGGAATTCTCAAGAGTCTTCTCCAACACCACAGTTCAAAAGCATCAATTCTTCGGTGCTCGGCTTTCTTTATAGTCCAACTCTCACATCCATACATGACCATTGGAAAAACCATAGCCTTGACTAGATGGACCTTTGTTGACAAAGTAATGTCTCTATTTTTGAATATGCTGTCTAGGTTGGTCATAACTTTCCTTCTAAGGAGTAAGCATCTTTTAATTTCATGGCTGCAGTCACCATCTGCAGTGATTTTGGAGCCCAAAAAATAAAGTCAGCCACTGTTTCCACTGTTTCCCCATCTGTTTGCTAGTTGTCCAATAATAATGAAGGGGTATCCTACAGGTTATTCTCCAGTTCATGTTAATATCAGTAGATCTGTTACTAATATTCAGAATAGGTACTGGCTAAGAAAGAGGCTTTGAGACTCAAGTGTCAGCAAAGTGAAACACTGGAAACAATTTCTGCCATACATGATTTCCTCCAGGATGTTGTAACACTTTCCTTCTATGCTCTCCTCAAGCTAAACCATTGTAAAGAAAGATGGGAGGCAGACATCACCCAATCTGCAGGGCTCAGTGCAAAATGTGCTGGACCAAAAAACTGGAAACATCTGTCAGAGTTTCTACTTAAGTTTTTTCCTTTTCTAAGAGTTTCATAGAAGTATAATTGATAAGAACTATGCTATTTAAATGTGTAGAATTTGATGAGTTTGGACATATGCAAACACCCACAATACCATCACCACAACCAAGGTAACAGACAGACCCAAGATCTCCCAAAGTTCCCTTGTGTCCTTTTGTTTTTACTTCTCATTTTTTGTAGTAAGACCTACTCTCTTAACAAACTTCAAAATGCACAGTACCGTACTGTTAACTATAGGTACTATGTAACAGCCAATCTCTAGAGTTTATCTGTCTATCTTAACTTAATGTCCTTTGCACAGCCACTTGCTATTTCACCAATACCCCAGTCACTGGCAATCACTATAGTAATCTCTGCTTTGATAAGTTTGACTATCGTAAACGCATCGTATAAGTGGAATCATGCAATCTTTGTCTTTCTCTGTCTGACTTGTTTCACTTAGTGAAAAGTTCATCCTAAAGGTTTATTCACAATGCTGCAAGTGTCAGGATTTCCTGTTAAGGCTGAATAACATTTCATTGTATCAATATACCACATTTTTTATCCATTCATCTATTGATGATTACTTGATTTGTTTCCATATCTTAAGAATTATAAATAACATTGCAGTAACATAAGACTGCAGAGATCTCTTTGAGATTCTGATTTCAATTACTTTGGGTATACATCCAGAAGTGGGATTGCTGGATCATACAATGATTCTAATTTTAATTTTTTGAAAAACCGCCATACTGTTTTCCATAGTAGTTATACCACTGTACATTCTCACCAGCAGTGCACAAAGTTTCCAATTTCTTCACATCCTCACCAATACTTGTTATCTTTCCTTTTATGATAATAGCCAATCCAAACAGGTGTGAAGTAATATTTCAATACAGTTTTAATATGTATTTCCCTGGTAATTAATGACATTGAACACAATTTCCTATATCTGTTGGCCAGTTGTATGTCCTCTTTGGAGAAATATCTGTTCTAGTCATTTGCCCATTTTTTAAATCAAGTTATTTTGACCACTGTTCAGAAACCAAGTTTATATTATAGTAGGATAAAGTTTCATCATAAATGATAATCCTAACTGAAATTCATCAACACTCCCCTCCCCCATAATATTTAAAACTCAGGAATAAAATGGAACATAAGTCAGCAAAATTTTTCTGTAAAGGACAAGACAGTTAGGCTTTGTAGGCTCTAAGGTCTTTGTTGGAATTTCCTAGTTCTGTCTTTGTAACATGAAAACAGCCATAGATAATATGCAATTGAATGAGGATGGCTGTAGTCCAAAGTTTAAAAGCTTTATTTTTAAAAAGAGGCAGCTGCCAAGATTTGACTCATGTGGCACAGGCTGCCGACCCCTGATATAGGCTAAGCAAGAAAGCTCACTCTCCTCTTGGAAGTTCTGACTACCCTAATCTTAATTGTGATTAAGTTTCTCGTCTTAAAAATGTATTGCCTTATGGACCCTTGGGCATGAGTCTCCTCTTCTTTTCCATCATATACAAATTCTTTGTGCTATCAATTTGAACTCAACAAGCAAAAGAGCACTGTCCCCACACTAATAGCTGTCCCACTTCTGACAGTGGGAACTAAGCCTGCTCTGGTCCAGTAGCCGCTTCTCCCATTTCCAACAAAAGCTGATAACAGGAGGGGGCCTTTGTCTGCACAAAGACAGCTGGCTCAGCAAGCTCAAGGGAAAAAAAAATTATTTTCTCTTTCAGTAGGAAAAAAAAAAAGGTTTAAAATGCCAATGTTGTGCTTGCACTATATTTATTCTATTAATCCTGACCTTGAAAACTGAAAATCAACTACCATATAATCATAGCATAATTGTCTGGTAATGTCTGTCCTTGAAACCAGAACACTGCAGTAGGTTCTCAGAGCTGGAATTCACACAGTAATTAATCTTAAACTCATGGAACAACTCAGTCATGGCAATATACGCTCCTAAGTTAACTTTGGATGAAGATATTGTGTGTTATTAAAGTGTCTGATGTATTTGAAGGTTTACAGCAAAAGAAGGTAAATATGTACCTTTAGCTGCATTTGTAACATGCAACATTTCCTGGTAGCTGTAAAGCTGGTAAAGTAGAATTTAGATAGAAGCCCTGTCTGTTTTGTCTACTCTGGGCAACAAATTAATCAATATGTTTGATATACTGGTAACTATATAAGAGCCAATCAGATAGTTATCTGTAATGATACAAAAAGGCTTTATGGAGACAACAAACACTGTCAGTTATCCAAGACATGAATTACATACAGTTGACTTGAGTCAACTGTAATCAAGACTCAGTTGGTGGTATCCTCTCCCAGGAGCTCAGTCTGTTTGAGGTAGGACCCTAAAATGTATGTGAGGGAGGGAGAAAGAAAGTGAAGATACAGAGGAAAGGGATACGCTCAGTCAAAAAACTGGTGCAGTAGGAATTCCCTGGCAGTCCAGTGGTTAGGACTTGGCACTTTCACGGCCATGGCCCGGCTGGGGAACTAAAATTATACAAGCCAGTGGTGCAGCCAAAAAAAAAAAGTAAATAAAGTAGTACAGCAAGATCAGCAAGAATGCTAGAGTACAAAAGATAGGAACCTGCATGTTGTAGATCAGCACTTTTCTAAGGTGTATGAACCACCCCGAGTTCTTACTAATGTGCAGATTCAGATTTAGTAGGTCTAGGGTGGAGGCCAAGATACTGCATTTCCTATAAGCACCTGGGGAGTGATCCAGATGTTGCTGGTCCCAGGACACATCTTACACATCTGAGTAAGTCTTCAGCAGTTATGGTTGTAAAGGGGTAGGCAGTGGATAGAAACCAGCCCTTAGAGATCACTCCAGCTACCTTTCTCGCTATACAGATGAGAAGATGGAAGCCAAGAACTTAAGTTGTTGGGTTAAAGTCCTTATATTAATAATAAAGCCTTTGACTTTCATTTTAATGTACTTTATCTCTCTATAAAATTTCTACAAAGAATTCCCAGAGATGAACTTTTTAAAGTTTTTTGAAGAATTTTTTTGTTATATATGGAGGTTGAGATATTTCTAAGTCAGGATCCTTTCTTTTATTAATGACAATTTTATAGTAATCCTATAATAGTTCATTTATTCTTCAGTTGAATCCAGGACTGTGCCAGGAAGCAAAGAGGTCAACTTCACAATGAGTCATCAGATTTCCTGTATTTTAAGTGATTTTTAGACTCAAAGATTCTTTGCCTTCAAATAATCTAAAAGGCAATCATCTGAAGAACTGTGTTTTTTTAGAATAGGACAGATTTTTAGTATGGAGAAAAAATAAACAAATTCATGGACTCCAAGGAATTTCGTGGGGGGGAGAAATGATAAATTATTTCCTTTATCATCATGTATCTAGGAAAATTTCTAAGTCAGCAGTTGTAATCACGATCTCAGCTGGTCTAGCCAACCCAGTTTCCTAGTCTTCTTCCAGCTTTTAGTCTAAGTCTGAAAAAATCCCTACAAACATTTGAGTCATGCAATGCTGTAACATCACCATAAAAGTCTCCAGGAGAGGGGAATATTTCTAGCCTCCTTTGTTCTATCTTCACCTGACATTCAGGATGAGGGTCAACTGGCCCATTCAGAGACCCCTTTGATCATCAAAAAGCCAAGAATCCAATCTTCACTAATGCTCACATTCAATCTACCAAGTGTTATGCCTCTCTGGCCAAATTTAACTCCATCTGGAGAACTGAAGAGAAATGAATGTTTCGCCTTAAGTTCCAGCATTCTGTCTGCCCACCTAAATCAGCCCAGAAAATCTCCGCCCCTGAGGCTCATAAACTCTTCACAAAAGTAACACAGAGGCATCTCCTGACAGCCCCTCTGGGGCTTTGTACTGAGATATCTGCCTGGAAGCCAGTTCTGGAACCTTGGCTGGGGGCTCTATTGCTGGCCCCTATCCCAGTGGACAGACCTGGGAATCTGTAGCCATATATTTAAATAGCTTATTTAGCTATGCATGTTTCACATTAATTGCTCCTGCCTTCAATTCTGTGCCTTGTAATTTTCTCCTTACACAGAGAATACAGATAAAATTTGATGGGATGTGCTGGCCCTGGGCCAGAAAACTGCAAAGCTTCTTTGTATATTGATGACAATGAGTGCAGAGAAGAGAGAGGAAAGCCACACACCACTGGCTTCACTGGTCTTGCCTGGTCCATCATTCACGCTTCTTCCTTTCATGATTTTGTCAACTGGGAGACGGCAGGACCTATCAAGTCATGGTTGGCCCTCAAGAAGCTTAATGATTCCTAATTAGGGACACATGAAACCATTCTCTATTACATTCCCTTTACATTTCTTGACTCTCAAAAAATGGTCAAAGACATCATGAGGACATTTCACCAACCCTGGGACATTGCTTTCTTCACACACTGTAGGCATTCTTAAAGAAGCTAGCCAGTATAAATAGTTTCCACTGAGATGACTAGCATAAAGCAGAAGTTTGCATTTAGGAAAAAATGTATTTCTCCTTTGTACTATGTTTTGGTTCAACAAAGTTTCAGAGTTTCTGTTCTTTCTATCTTTTTGGCCAGACAGTCCCTATCTGTCTGCCTTGCTCACCACTTCTCTTCACCAAAACAGCTGCAGAGAGACTCCCCAAGAAGAGAGTTTGGCCAGTACATTGTCAGTGTTCTAATCACCAGTGGCAATGCCAGGCACCGGGGAATGCAGACTGTCATCAGGGGAGAGTCCACGTAATGGCTCTGGGCATTTGGCTTAGACTTGGAAGCTGTTGAAGGTTGATTTTTTTGAATACTGAGTGATTATGGCTTGATGACAAAGCTGATTTATTAAGAGTAAGCTTTGGCCTGATACCACTGTCACACTGCGTTAGAGGAAGCTCTGGCTTGCCCTGGTCATTCAGCCTGAGCTGCAAACACCCCGTGCTGCTGCTCGTGGACCTCTGATGCTACTGATTAGCTGTGCTTGCATCTGTGAGGATGAAGAATTCAGGATGACATAGCTCTTCACATAGCAGCATCCTGGTGAGCCCTAAAAGGCCAATGTGAAAGGAGGGAGAACTTCACTGGCATCTACCTGGAGGAAATTGGTTCTTCATTCAAGGTTACCAGCATTAGAGAAGGCAGTGCCTCCAAAGTAACATGCCCTTATCCTCCCGCATCCCCTCAACAAACCACTTCTCTTCCTGTGCTCTTTCAAGGTCACCTCCATGCCTTCAGTTGTCCAATTAGAAACTGGGGACCATTCCTAACATTTCCCACATCCCCAGCCCATATTCAGTAACTAAGTCCCGACCATTCAGTCTCCAAAATGCCACCTGAATATATGTCTCCCCTCTATTCTCATCACCAGTTACCTAATTTAGGGGCTCATGAGTAGTTGGGATCAAGTTCATAAGAATGTGGAGGATAACAGCAGGAAGTGAGGTGACATAATGTGTTGGGGCTATTTAAGGCCATAAACCCTAAATGCAGGATAAGGAGTCTGAACTGGGAATCCTGTCAAACAGCCTCAACTGGGAATCCTGTCCCCTAATCCCTCTTCATCCTTAAGTGACTCAATCTACCCTCAATATATCACTAGCTTCTATTCTAAAATACAAATCTTCCCATGGCGCTTTTCTTATTGAAAACCTTCAATGGCTACCATCACCTTAGGATAAAATTCAGACTCCTTATCCTGCATTTAGGGTTTATGGCCTTAAATAGCCCCAACACATTATGTCACCTTACTTCCTGCTGTTATCCTCCACATTCTTATGAACTTGATCCTAACTACTCTTTACCAACCAAGTCAAACTTTCTTTTTTTTTTTTTTCAAGTCAAACTTTCTTAATCCTCTTCGGCCTCATGTGCCTTTCTCCTTCCTTCTCAGTGTAGAAAATCCACACCCATTCTCCAAATTTGCCCCAGATAATATCTCTTATAAGACTTTCTCTGATGCCCTTTACCTATTACGATTTTTATTGTGTTCTAACCAGTGTTTTATGTGCCCATTATCTAAGCTCACATTGGGTCTTCCTACTCTCCGAATTTCTAGTTCACAGCATGTACTCTTTATGTACTGATATTTAGGGAAGGGAGGAAGGGGTTCACTAGTATGTTATTTAGATAGAAAGCGCAAATTGTATCTTCTATATCCATTATCCATCCATCTATATCTTCTATATCCATTATCTGGGTAGACATCCCATGTTGCTAAGGTAAATGGGACCAAGTTTGGGAAGGAAATGGCTGTTGTGGAGATATAACCTCTCTGCACAACAAGTAGAACTGCCAGCAAATTTGGCAACTGCCCCATGTGTATTTAAGCCAAGTATTTTATTAGAAAATTACATTTTTCCTACAAATCCAAGGCTTTCAGCCAACTCTGGGGATAAAAGGTTACTGGCATGATACTACCATTTCCCAACAGGCCAAAAGTTACTCCCATTGCACATCTGGGTCAGGGGGATGCTGTCTAGAAAATAATCATAGCAATATAAATATGGTTTCAAAACTTCAGATCAGGCAGATCTGGATGGAAAAGGGTAAAACAGTACACATAACCTGTTGCAAACAGAAAACAGCTTTTAAGAAGTCAAGACACACATTATTTTTCTCTTCAATATTCCAATTCATCTACCTACAAAGAAACCACTGAAAGGTTATTCAGGTAGAGATTAGGATTTATTGTCTTTTCCAAAAATGTCAATTTTAATGCCCGTGGATGAATGGTTAGCTAATCTGCCAAAAATACTAAATATATTAATGTTTTTCATTTCCACACTGCCCCAAAACACACACACACACACACACACACACACACACACACTTCTCATGAGTGAAGGCTAACAGTGGAAGCATCAGAACACACCTAGGAACTAGGATGAAGAGAAATATTAGCGGACTCCAGCAGGGAAAGATGTGTCATACTCAAGTCCTTCAAAATGCCAAGTCTTCTTCCCTATGGTGTCCAAATGAATACCAGTCTAAGAATGCATCTTGCCTCAAATGATGGGGGTGATTGTTGTTTTGTCACTAAGTCATGCCCAACTCTTTTTGACCCCATGGACTATAGTCCACCAGGCTTCTCTGTCCATGGGATTTTCAGGCAAGAATACTGGACTAGGTTGCCATTTCCTTCTCCAGGGGATCTTCCCAACCCAGGGATTGAACCCACATCTCCTGCATTGGCAGGTGGATTCTTTACCACTGAGCCACCAGGGAAGCCCAAATGATGAAGGGAGCTGTACTAAAACCTCACTCAAACATCCACTTTCACTGTGGAGCTAGATCTTGACACTGTGGGATATATGGGAACCTAGAAAATAATACACAAGAATTGAAAAAAAGCACATGCCTTAGCCAAGCAAGCTTGGCTTTGTCCATGACCTAAAACATAGAACCAATATCCTGAATCTCTCTGTGTCTCAGTTTCATTCTATGAGAAATACACCACATGGGGTTTCCATTTCATCTGCCAAAATGACAAATAAAAGTAGAGAGCTGGGACCTTCCAGGTGGCTCGGTGGTAAGAATCTGCCTGCCAAGCAGGATACACCTGCTACGAAGGATCCCACATGGTGCAGAGCAACTAAGCCCATGTACCACAACTACTGAGCCTCTGCTCTAGAACCTGGGGAACCGCAATTACTGAAGCCTGCAGACCCTAGAGCCTATGCGCTGCAAAAAGAGAAGCCAAAGCAATGAGAAGGCCAAGCACCACAACTAGAGAGGAGCCCCCACTAGCCACAGCTAGAGAAAAGCCCACACAGCAACAAAGACCCAGTACAACCATACATAAATAAAAAATTTTTTAAAGTAGAGAACTATCAACTGACATATATTAGATGTGTCATAAATTCCAGTGAACCCACTCCCTTCCAATGGCAGGCTCATTTGTTTAATATTTTGTTAGCATCTTTATTAGGCATCTATTCTGTCTGTTGAAACAAACAGAAAGCTCTGGTATTTGGCTGAACTGATGACATTTAAAAGCCCCCATACTCACATCCATAACTGTCGTGGGCTGTGCAGGCCATACTGCATGTCAGAAGGCAAAAAGAATTTGATTTTCATCCTCCTTAAGTGAGATAAAATGTGAAGAATGAACAAGATAAATACGGTCATTTCCCTTGTAAGTCTTGCTTATTTAGATCTCATTTTGAATGCATGGGAAACTAATCTCTGCTATGTTGAGATTTTTTTCCTCACACACTCAGTGTGAAATACAGCAGTAAATTGATGATGTCGGTGTTTGAAAGTGTGTGTAGTCAATAGAGGCAACCGGTTACATAGGGGAAAAAGAAAAAGCAATTTCTTCTCAGAAGAAAGTAACCCATTGATACTACATCACTTGTGGATGTGGTCAACCTTGAATTGATTTTCACATAGTCAATAGTTCTCTTGTCTTGCATCAATAGTTAAGTAACAATGAGAACTGGCAGCTTATCAAAATTAAATTATATCACCATCAGCTATGTCTAATGATACAAGTGTCTCTTAGACAAAGAGGACTTGGAAGACAAGGATATACACCCTGATTCTTTAAAAAAGAGTGAGGGGAATCCAATGTATATAAACAGTTCATACAAAGCAACATCAAAAAAAAAAAACTTGATTAAAAATTGGGCAGAACTGAATAGACATTTTTCCAAAGAGGAAATACAGATGGTCAATAGCTGGATGAAATGATGCTCAACATCACTAATTATCAGGGAAATGTAAATCAAAACTACAATGAGTTATCACTTCATACCTGTCAGAATGGCTATTATCAAAAAGAACACAAATAACAAATGTTGGTGAGGATGTGGAAAAAAAAAAAAAGGGAACTCTCATACACTGTTGGTGGGAATGTAAGTTGGTGCAGCCACTGTGGAAAACAGTATGGAGATTTCCCAAAAAAAAAAAAAAAAGCTAAAAGTAGAACTACCATGCTGCTGCAGCAGTAGAACTACCATATGACCCAGCAAATTCCACTCCTAGGTATACATTTGAAAAAACAAAAACACTAATTCAATGGGCCCCAATGTTTATATATATGCTTAGTCCAACCCAGGTTTCAAATTGCTCACTATACTTTATACTTGCTCCCATGCAGAGTCCTCATCCGCTTTACCAGTCCCCTCCCTTTACAGTCATGTGGGAAAACCCCAACTATCTGCCTGCTCAGTGTCAACTTGAGTCAGAAAATCTAAAGGGATCCTTAGCTGAAAGGCCAAAATGTTAGAATGATGGTCACACCTTGACTCTCCTGGTTCCTTTTATGTGTTTATTTTTTCCATTTCAGGACTTCCCTGGTGGTCCAGTGGTTAATAATCTCCCTGGAAATGCAGGGGACATTGTTCAATCTCTAGTCCTGGAAGACTCCACATGTCTTGGGGCAACTAAGCCTGCGCACCACAACTATTAAGCCCACGGGCCCTACGGCATGTGCTCTGCAACAAGAGAAAGTGAAAGTCACTCAGTCGTGCCCAACTCTTTGCGACCCCATGGACTGTATAGTCCATGGAATTCTCCAGGCCAGAATATTGGAGTGGGTAGCCTTTCCTTTCTCCAGGGGATCTTCCCAACCCAGGGATCAAACCCAGGTCTCCTATATTGCAGGCAGATTCTTTACCAGCTGAGCCACAAGGGAAGTCCAAGAATACTGGAGTGGGTAACCTATCCCTTCTCCAGCGGATCTTCCCAACCCAGGAATCGAACCAGGGTCTCCTGCATTGCAGGTGGATTCTTTACCAACTGAGCTATGAGGGAAGCCCCACAACAAGAGAAGCCACTGCAATGAGAAGCCTGTGTACCACAACGAAAAGCAGCCCTCCTTCACTGAAACTAGAGAAAGCCTGCACGCAGCAACAGAGTCGTGTTCAACTCTCTGCAACCCCATGGACTGTAGGCCACCAGGCTCCTCTGTCCATAGGGATTCTCCAGGCAAGAATACCGGAGTGGGTTGTCATGCCCTCCTCCAGGGGATCTTCCTAGGGATCATACCCAGGTCTCCTGCATTGCAGGTGTATTCTTTACTGTCTGAGTTACCAGGGAAGCCCAGGAATACTGGAGTGGGTAGACACTCCCTTCTCCAGGGGATCCTCCCAACCAAAGGATAGAACCCAGGTCTTGTGCATTGTAGGCAAATTCTTTACTATCTGAGCCACCAGGAAAGCCCAAAAAAGACCCAGCACAGCCATAAATAAATAAATGCATAATATTTTTAAAAATCAATTACATATTTTTCCATTTCAAAGGTAAATAAAAAAATGTAAACACTCTACAAGATATAGTATACTATTCAAAGAAACAAATATCAGATTGAATGATGACATCTTCCCGAAAATCCTAAGTGAATGAATTAATTCTACGTGATTGTTGAGGGTCTAGATTGCAGACTTAGAATTCTGATCCTGACAAACTCTCATTCATGTACAAGAACAACAGAAACAGCCTCAGCTGCTCCAAATGTGCTCGGCAAGTGTGTCATTCTTCCTGAAAAAAGACATGCCCCATGTTGCCAAGAGATGAATTAAAATGAGAAAAATCAGAACTGGGAAAGACATATAATAAAGGAACAATAGACTAGCAAAACAAGTTGTACAAATAATTTTTGTTCATATGGTTACAAAGCTTACTGAAAATATCAAAAGTAAATCTTGCTGTAAAGATTAAGTGTAAAATGCTTACATTTGTGTCCAGCATATCATTGGTTATTGCCATTATAAAGAAACCAATTTGTTCATAATCTCAATCTAAAGTCCCAAACCCTATGAAAAAATTCAAGGAAATGTGATAGGAAAGAGAAGGATGGAGTAGAAAATGTAGAGAGAAATGAAATAAAATCATATTAAGTTTTCCTATAGATCAAGTAAGAAAATATAATTTTGTTCTTGAAGCTAATAATTAGAAGCAACATGTGTGGGTATGTGTGTGTGCATGCACATGTGTCTATAGTCTCAATAAATTCTGTGGTCCTCATTCTAGGAGTGCACACTCTATTTACCCAGCAAAGTGTTGTTTTGTTCTATTTTCTAGATACACAGAATCATCATGGAATGATACAATGCAGTGGATCTGTCCAATGTCCAGCCCAACTATTCACTGAATATGAGACTGCCTTTGCAGCCCCAGAAAAGATATGGATGAAATAAAGAAAAACAGCACACCGCCTTAAAAATGGGAGCTGGCCAGCCAGACCTTAGGTCCACAAAGCCATCTTGTCTCTCGTGCAGAAGCCAGTTAGCCTCAACTCACACAGCCCGGGAACCAGACTTTCGAGGCAACAATACGGAGCCACAGCCCCAGCACCATTCTGAAGAGCGTCCTCAGGATTCCCACTTCCTGAGCCCAAGACTTCACACGGCAGAGACGCAGTGTCTGCCCTCTTTGCCTTCTGTGATCCTGACTGCCCTCACCCCTACTGAAGAGTCCTTTCAGTGCAATAACAGCAAAATAATGCCATATGCAAGGCAGCTTTAACATTAATGTCAGTTGTTGAATTGACAGTGGAAATTGCCAGACAAAGGGCAGAAGACAGACAGACAGAGAATCATGAGGTCCCAATCAGAGGACAGAAGATGTCAAAGTAAGAAGAGGGTTTGGATTCAATGATCTTAGGATCAATTTTTTTTAATTCTCATTATTTAATACTCACTCAAGGGTATATTTATTAATCCCCATGTAAGCTGGGGAGGGGTTTACCCTGGGTGGCTCAGATAGCAAAGAATTGCCTACGACGCAGGAGACTTGGGTTTGATCCCTGGGTTGAGAAGATCCCCTGGAGAAGAGAATAGCAACCCACTCCAGTATTCTTGCCTGGAGAATTCCATGGACAGAAGAGCTTGGCAGGCTACAGTTCATGGGGTCACAAAGAGTCAGACACATCTGATTGGCTAACAACACACACACGAGCTAGGGAAACCCTCATCCCAGACCCGTTTGCTGTAACTCCCATAGGTGATCTTTAGTCTCACGTTCTCTTTTTTAAATTTGTATTGGAGTATAGTTGTAAAGAAAGCTGAGCACCGAAGAATTGACGCTTTTGAACTGTGGTGTTGGAGAAGACTCTTGAGAGTCCCTTGGACTATAAGGAGATCCAACCAGTCCATCCTAAAGGAGATCAGTCCTGGGTGTTCATTGGAAGGACTGATGCTGAAGCTGAAGTTTCAATACTCTGGCCACCTCATGAGAGGAGATGACTCATTGGAAAAGACCCTGATGCTGGGAGGGATTGGGGGCAGGAGGAGAATGGGATGACAGAGGATGAGATGGTTGGATGGCATCACCAACTCAGTGGACATGAGTTTGAGTAAACTCCAGGAGTTGGTGATGGACAGGGAGGCCTGGCGTGCTGCGATTCGTGGGGTTGCGAAGAGTCAGACACGACTGAGCGACTGAACTGAACTGAACTGACAGTTGATTTACAATGTTGTGTTAGTTTCTGCTGTACCACAAAATGAATCCATTGTTGTTGTTTAGTCGCTAAGTCGTGTCCAACTCTTTTGCGAAACCATGGACTGTAGCCTGCCAGATTCCTCTGTCCATGGGATTTCCCAGGCAAGAACGCTGGAATGGGTTGCCATTTCCTTCTCCAGAGGATCTCCCTGACCCAGGGATTGATCCCCCATCTCCTGCATCAGCAGGTAGATTCTTTACCACTGAGCCACCAGGGAAGCCTGTTATACATATATTAATATATTGGTTATACATATATATATACACACTCTTTTTTGTGAAAGTTGCTCAGTCATGTCTGACTCTTTGCAACCTCATGGACTCTTTAACATTCTTTTACCATGTAGGTCATTAGACAGAATTGAGTAGAGTTCCCTGTGCTATACAGTAGGTCCTTATCAGTTATCTATTTTATATATAGTAGCATGTACATGTCAATTCCAGTCTCCCAGTTTATCCACCCGCCCTTTCCCCCCGCCCCGCCCTGGTAACCATAATCATATTCTCAGCAGTGTGTATTTGAGAAACATCCAGAAAGGTTATTCTAACAAAACTTGCCCAAGGGGAAGGGATGTGGCTTTCTAAGACACTGTCCCCTCATGAAACGTTATCAGTAGAGATTCTATTTTTTCTGAATTCACAGTAACATGAATTGCTGGAGCTAGAGGCTACTTGGCAGGGCACAGGAAGAAGTGCCCCCATAGACATGAATCTCACTGATTAGAGCCAGCACAGCCATGGCAGTGGCTAGATGGAACCCATAAACACCTGCCTGTGTTCTGTCTGCAGCACAGGATAATTAATACCCTGCTCCTAGCCTTCCACTTTCCATTTACTTTGCCAATGCTGCAGTTACAAACGACTGACTTCCCCAAATTGGATATTAATGATTTACTCTCTGAAATCTAAGGGTGCTTACAAAGCATGATAGCATGAGTGGCTAATAAAAATAATAATGAAAATAGAAAACACTCTTCTCTCCCCAACTGGGTGTGGCCAGACTGCTGATTTGTGGGAGGAGCAGATGTCTATCAGGTCCTGACTAGGAAGGCAAAGGCAGGTGGAGGAAGAAGGGCTGGCTGCCCATCTGCTTCAAACATCTCAGTTGCCTGCTGACAGTGTGGGGATCAATCACAGAGGGAGAGCTCTTCCTGCATAGCTGAACTAATAGAACTCATTCATATTCTCTCACAAAAAACAAGAAGTGCTTCTGTCGGCAATGAAGACTGGAAGGACCTGATGCCCCAGCTCTGCTCCCAGATTGCCTATTCTCACTTCTAGCCCCCAGAGCTCTTCACACCCTTGTTTCTGCAGATCTGTATGGATCACCTTCTCATGGGAGCTGTCCTTGACTTACCCCACATCATACTGATTGTTAATTTTCTCCAAATCCTGCCAACTTAGAGAGGTGAGGCTACTACATACATAGTAGTGGATCACAAATGAAATTGCTTTGAAGCAAAGACACGCTGGTTTACAACCACAACACTTAGCAATTATACAGCAACTTAGTGTACAAAGCTTTGTCCTATAGATATCTGTTTTATTCTCATGTACAACCCTGTGAGCTGGATGGCTGGACACAAAACATTCTATTATGCAGACTTTGTTGCAAACTCTTTGATGTTACTATTTTGATGAAAAAGGTTTTGACATAAAGATAAGCCACTAATAACTGTTTTAATTGTCAAATTAAGTGAAAAACAAAGATCTTATCCCCATTTATGAGCCTGACCCTACACAGTAACCTACAGCCTCCTCCCACACTCATCTCCCTCAACATACACACACAATGGGAACCCGAGACAAGGTGAGGGATGAGAGGGGAAAGGACAGGATGATATATTGTAAATATTTCTCAATACACCAAAGAGAAATACTATACTTTGATCACGTCAAAAGGGCTTTCTCAAAACGTCTCCTCCAAGCCAAGTGTGCAATGTTTTCTTCTGGATGTATAATAGAGGAAGAAACAATAAAAGCGTGGTGGATTGACCAGGTTCATAGAGTTGGCAATGACAGTGCTGTGCTTGAACTCAGCACACCTTTGAGTTAATGTCCTTTGAGTTCCTATTACACAGGGAAATGGAGTTTGCTGCTTGGAGAAAGTGCTCCTCAAGCATTTAAAGCATGCAAAGGGAATAGTGTGTAAAGACTAACCAAGTGTCAGGCACTGCATTAGCCTTTAACATTCGCAAATGTTAGCTATTCTTATATATTTTTTTTAATAAAGGTTAATAAAAAAACAGAGAATATTCAGATGAAAGGAAAAGGGTCAAACAAATATACAGATTGCATGTACTAATAAGATTTCTATGACTGAGCTTAAAACTGGCAATCAAAGCCACATGGGAAAGAAAAGCTTCTTACATCTTATTTTCAGGAAGGAGAAGACACACGAGGAAGGGAGCAACGGAAGATGCTTTCCTTAGTCTGAATGAAGTTTCTCAGAGACCACAGTACTCACTGACATAAGAGGCTGGGAACAGGCTTATGCCTCTTATGTGATGGGGGAGAGGGTCAGGGGGCATCCTCTTTCATTCTAAAACCACAGATGTGAAACTGACTAAAAGACAATTTTTCCTCAACAGATGTACAAACTACCCAGAACTGTAAGGAATAATGCTCATAACAGTATTAACAGTAGCCAGCAGCTGCTGAGAACTCACTGCATGCCAGGCGAGGCTCCATGCACTAAATAATACATTCTGTCACTAAACTAAGCAGCCTATCACTGGCCTGTGGTAATGCTTGGGTCATAAATGAGGAAAGTGGGACACAAGGAGGATGGGAAACAAAGTCATAGAGCTGGTGGATATTAAAGATGCAATCTCAAAAAGACAAACTCAAAATTTCTGGCTCTTAATTATGATGCTGAGTCTAATCATCACTAAGCATCATCCCCAAGACTCGAGAGAGGTAAATATTCCATAGAGGCAGAATTTAAAGATGTGAATTGCTACAGCCATTTTCATATATCCTAGGAAATATGGTAGAAATAGGAAATCCTGGTTTAAGATTCAGGATTAGCCACATGGTTGGCTATTCTCCTTAAAGAAGAAAAACTAGAGTTCCTTGATCAGGAATTAATCCATGAATTTTGGAAATATCAGCTGACCTCCCCCAGTTTACTCTGTGATGCTATACCATCCCAACCTTAATTTTCCTTTATTCCTCTCTGTAAATGATAACTCCATTGTTTCAATTTGGTCCATCCAAAACCCCGGACCCATTTTTGACTCCTTGTCTCCCATACACCACAACTAATCCATCATCAAATCCTATCAGCTCTACCTTCAAAATACAGCCATAACCCAACCACTCCTTACCACCACCACCATTGTACCTTGAGCCAAGCCTACATCAGGTCACACCAGCGTTATCACAATAGCTTCCTGAGTGAAGTCCCTCTTCTGCCTATGACCCCTGTATTCTGTTCTCCCACATCAACCAGAATGAGCTTTCAAAGCATGCCTCTACTTAAATGTTGTGCCATTGTTTAATATCTCTGAATGACTTCCCACATTAACCAAAAGAAAGGACAAAATTCTACAATGGTGAAAAGACTCTACATAACCCGACCCATAATCTCTCTGACCTCTTCCTGTGCTGGGTTCACCACTTTAGCCACACCAGTCTTCCTTCTCTTCCTGTCTAGGCCAAGCGGCTCCTAGTAGAGGGCCTTTGTGTGCAGTCTGGGGCCCTCTACTCTGAGACAACCTGTGATCCACTTCTGGGCATCTTTTGGGTCTCTACTCAAATACTGTCTTATCAGAAAAACCTTCCCAGACCACCCTTTTTAAATTGGGCTTCCCTGGTAGCTCATCTGGTAAAGAATCCGCCTGTAATGTGGGAGACCTGGATATGATCCCTGGGTTAGTAAGCTCCCCTGGAGGAAGGCATAGCAACCCATTCCAGTATTCTTGCCTGGAGAATCCCCATGGACAGAAGAGCCTGGTAGGGCACCCAGTCAAGGTCCAACATGTCCACGTTATCATCATCTGACAGATTATATATTTTTTTAATTTTACTCATATACTTTATTTATTGCCTGCCTATTATTATCCCCTAGCTCTCAAGAGGGAAAGAATTCAGGTCTGTTTCGTTACTGGTGAATGTCGAGTGCCTAGAACAGTGCCTGCAACATAGGAGATAGTCAACATTTTCTCAATAAATGATGGATAGAGCTTAAAGGCAAATAATATGGCTTATTCTTCTTTGTTTTGCCATCAGTACCTGGCATTTAGTATGTATTAAATAAACCAGGGGGTTAAATAAATGAGTATCTGTATTAGTTAGGGTTCTCCAGAGAACCAGAGCCAAAAGATGAGATGTGTACATATACAGATTTATTTTAAGTAATTGGTTCATGCAATTTTGGAGGCTGACAAGTGCAAAACCTGCAAGATGGGCTATTAGGTTACCCAGGAAACAGGTAATGCACAATGAAAGTCAGAAGCCCATCTGCTGTAGAATTCCCTTTTACTCGGAGAAAGTCAGTCATTTCTTCTATTCAGGTCTCCAACTGACTGGATGAGGCCCACCTATGTTATGAAGGGCAATCTGCTTTATTCAAAGTTTACCAATTTAATTGTTAGCCTCATACAAAAACATAGCTGAAGAAACACTTAGAATAATGCTTGACCACATATTTGGACATTATGGCTCAGCCATGTTGACACATAAAATTACTCATCACAGTATCCTATTAAGGTGAATCAACAGGACACATCAGATTAATGAAAAAAGAATATTATAACAAAAATCCAATACCTGCTTTTTTTCCCCATAAATGCTTTGTAAGCACAATGTCCTATATTCTGTCATTTAGTATTTACTAGGCACTGTGCTAAGTACTGCAGGAGATAAGGCTGAGTTATCCTCATTAAAGAGCTGCATAACACCTATCATCCCGCAAGTGTTATCACCAATCATGTCCACATGGCCAGCTGCCGGTCTCCAGGGAGACTCTGCAGCTTATCAGGCAGGCCCTTTCTCAATGAACTAAGTAAGTACATGCAGATTAGTAATATGTTTGGCAGCTGTATAGAAACACTGAGCAAATGCAAACAGCCATACTTTACAAGAGAGTAAAAAATAGTCAGCCCTCTTGGGACGTGTACCTAACAACTTCCTATTCCCTAGAAATTGTCCCTAGCTGTAGGGGCAGGCCTTGGCAGGAGTTATTTCTACTTCAGGCATTTGGTCCCCTCTTCTCCCCCTCTTGATTTCACGTCCCTTATACTCTCCACGTCATAGTTTCCTCAAGAGTAAAATCTACCTACTAGTTGATAAGCCCAAAGACAGCAAAGATTTATTGATACTGTTCACCCAGCCTGACATTTAATTATCACTATTATTATCAGGATTATTATTACAATTATTAATTCAGAAAATGGAAGCCCTTTCATGAAACGTCCCTCTCTGAGCACTAGCATTGTATCCATAAGTCAAGTTGACTCACTTTTTGCAGCTATATCTTCATAGCAATGCAAGGAGGACTTTTTCACTCCCGATTTATGGTGATGACATAAGGTCGTGCCAAGGTTGACTAAGCCCCTGTTCCGTAAAGAAAGAGTTATGAACATTTCGTCATACACACCTGACACATTCTATATCACTTTCATAGTTTTTATTTGCATGATGGTTTGAATAATTTTTGTCTCCCTGACTATACTACAGCTCCATAAGAACTACAATTATTTTATTCTTGGTTGAACCTCATACTTTAACACAATGCCTAGCTGAATTACACAGGGGAGATGAGATGAGGCCACAGAACCAAATCTTCAAACTTCAAAAGTCAATAATGTAATACAATAAAGCTCTACTTCTTTATTACTTGTGCCATGAGCCCAACAAGAGTACGTGAAGGGCTCTGCTGCACATAATCCCTCAGAAACCCAGGAGACGGAAGATCCTTCCTTCTATCAAAGTTATACAAGCTGGAATATATAGCTCCACAATCATTGAGGCTGCTGCTATGCAGAAAGGTCTTGGGCCAGTAATTGAATATTTTGGCCCCAGAGGAATATGCCCATTTATAGATCCTTGACTAAGAGGAGCCTCTAGCCCCAACTAACTTCAAACTGTTCTGGATTTCTAAGAAACCATAAATATATTTTGAGAGCATTACTCGCTCTGCTATAATGGCACAGTATAAATATTCAATAAATATTTTTGATTAAATGTATGAATGAATAAATGATCGTTTGCAACCAATTCTGAAAACTCTACAGAGTCCCAATATGTTTCTAGCCCCAAGTCACCCTAGGTAGAAGGATAGATTCTGGATCCATCTGGATTCTTTTTCTAACCCCTAAACTATCTGCTTAAACTCCCATTCAAAGCTCATAATAACCAGGTCACAGATAAGTAACTAACCCTATTAAGGTTTTTGGAATGTATTGGGGAGGTTCTTCAATGAACTGGGTTGGTTTGCTCATATTTCCAGTGAATGAGATCCTGAAACAAAAAGACAAAATCTTGGCTCTAGAACTCGCCAATGACTTTCAGGCCATGAAAACAGCAAAGGGCTGAGAAACTAATTTTCTCTAAGATAATTCTTCTTTAATGAAAAATAGCAGCAATTATGTCCAAAGGCATAAGGAGACAGAAAGAAACAGAAAAACACCTATCAAGGCCTGCCCACACAATGCAGAAGCTAAAATCCAAAAGAGGTCACTTAAGGCTTGAAGTACAGGGCAGTCCTTCTTGTAACAGGTCCAAACACATGAAACTATCCTTCCCAAAAGTTTTTGGCCAACAGACCTCAGACTGTAGATGTCTATCTGTTTCCTGGCCTTCAACTAGCATGGTACTCTCTCATGAGTTTTAAATTACGTCCTGGGAATCCATAAGTCTATTGTAGATGACAGGGGTTTAGGATAAAATGGTATGCACACTCAGAGCTTGGGAAGCCTTATTTGGTGTTGAGCAAAATAAGGGAACAGAACAGGGACTTCCCTGGTGGTCCAGTGCCTAAGACTCCACGCTTCCGATGCAGAGGGTCCAGGTTCAATCCCTGGTCAGGAAACTAGACGTAACCAAGAGTTCACATGCCACAGCTAAAGATCCCACATCCGCAGTGAAGACTGAAAGTCCCACGTGCCAAAACCATGACCCTGTGCAGACAAATAAATACATGCATTTTTTTTTCTTTAAAGAAGTGAATAGAGGATTCTGGTCAAGAGACAGAAGATCCAGATCCAACAAGAGAAGCAGAGGTGAGGATAACATGTGGGCCCAGAGGAGATGGAGAGAGGAGTCTCAGTATCTGACTTTCCATTCTGGTTGCTCTTCACAGCTTTGCAACAGCCCCACCCTACATTCATGTGATCTGGGATGAGTGATGTCTGTCCTTTTAAGCCAAAAGTAACTTGGCTCTACATATATTAATATTAGTAATGATAATTAGCATTTACCAAACACTTATTGGGTTTCCCTGGTGGCTCAGACAATAAAGAATCTACCTGAAATGGATGAGACTCGGGTTTGATCCCTGGGTTGGGAAGATCCCCTGGAGAAGGGAACGGCAATCCACTCCAGTATTCCTGCCTGGAGAATTCCATGGACAGAGGAGTCTGGTGGGCTACAATCCATGGAGTCGCAAAGAGTTGGGCAAAACTGAGCAACGAACACTGTCATTTTCTTTCACAAACACTTGTTATGTAAGTGTATCTGGAGTCACACTAAAACTTGTATTATTGTCTCATTGTTCCTCATATTCTTTCTCTGAGGATGGTGGTTTAGTGGCTAAGTGGTGTCCAACTCTGCAACCCCATGGACTGTAGCCCACCAGGCTCCTCTGCCCATGGGATTCTCCAGGCAAGAATATTAGAGTTGGTTGCCATTTCCTTCTCCACGGGATCTTTCATATCCAGGGATTGAACACAGGTCTCCTACATTGCAGCCAGAATCTTAGCAACTGAGCCACCAGGGAAGCCCCATCTCAGAGTAGCACTGTTTTTATCCCCATTTTCCAGTTGAGGAAATTGAGCCTCTGGGAGGTTAAACAATTTGATTACAACTCCCAGCTGAGCTGAGAATTAAACACAGATGGATTTGACTCAAAGTTCACACTCTTGGCTGCCCTACTAGACTGCCCTTGACCCCTAAGCTGAGCAATCTCATGAATTTGGGAACTAGAGAAGAGCAACCCACCACTCCAAAAGTCCATGACTTGGATCTCACCAACAGTGACCCTGCAATGAGGTTGGAAGGATGTGAGCTTTGGCATGGAAGGAGTTGGATTTAAATCTTGGCTCTGGGGTTTACTTAATCACTCTCCAACCTTCACCTTCTTCATTTATAAAATAACAATTATGTTCACTCTTTGGGGTTGCAGGTTAAATTAGATGGCAGATGTGACAGACAATGCCTAGCATAAAGCAGAGCACCTAGTAGATTTTAATAAACACCAATTCCCTCCCTATTTGTGGATGGTTTTGAAGATGAAGGAGGTACACTGGAAAAATAAAAGAGCAGAGCACACAGTAGGTGATAAATGTGCATTACACCCCTCCCACTCTCCACTCTCCAATTTCTGAGATGCTTTGGCCATCAGTTTGCAATACAGACCAGAATTACTTTTAGGCAGCCACAGAGCTTCAGCAATGATCCCAAATCAAGGCTATTTTTTGTTCTTCTGAAATGTATGTGATTCTCAGGGAGCTGCGAGAATAGTCTGTGAAAAGTAAGACGTGCGAGGCTGCTTTTACTTAAGAGTTGTCATCAGTGAAGAGTGTTACTGTAGGTTAATGAATTTTTCCAAAAGAATGAACTGTCACAGGGACAGGGGCTGGAAAGAGAGAAGAAGGTGATTACCTGTGTGACTCTCGCCCAGGCTTTATTAACTAACGCTGCTCGCTGCCGACAATTGCAAGGACATCTCAGCTGGACAGAGACGCGTGTCCACCAGAGAGGGATGCTAACCACACATCTGAAAACAGCGCCTCTCTGCTCAGCCACCACTTATGAGTAAACACACAGCTGCAGGGTTTCCGTGGGTGGTCTCTGGATTTCCTCCTTTCTCAGAAAAAGCAGGATCCTACTTAACCTTCTCCTTAGAGAAATGATACCCATGCAGGGTAGATGATCACCCTCTACACAACAACTGGAGAGTGAGAGGCCCCTCATTTCCACAAAGCCCACTGGAAAATCCTATTTTGCTGAGGGAGAAGTTGAGCTGCTGAAGTCGGCATCCTCTGCATGTTTGTTACTCAAGGTATAATCCATGGACCGGCAACATTTGCATTACCTGAGAAGTTGTTAGAAACAATCAGAATCCCAAACTCAATCCTAGCTCTCCTAAATCAGAATCTGCACTGGATGGGATGGTGGCAGGGGGGATTGTAAATGCAGATTCTGACCCCTGAAGTCTGGGGTGATGCTTGAAATTCTGCATGTCAAACAAGCTTCCTATTGATGCCAATGCTGTTGAGCCACCACACATGGAGTAGTGAGGCTTTATGTAATTGATTATTTAGCTGCCACCCATTCTATTGAGTAACTGACCTGGCTAGGATCAGATCTCTCCTAAGCCATCTGTGTCATCCTAAACCATCGCTCATCATCCTTCATGTCACTGGAGCACAGAAAACCAACTACAAATCAATAATGTGTGCACCTCCTTCAACAGTGTAAAGTTAGCCCTGGAAGGGAGCCCCCAGCTGGTCACTGGTGAGACTCTCTCCTTGCCACGAGGGGTGGCCACATGACTGGGTCTTAGCAATGTGATATGAGCAGGAATGCCACAGATTACAACCAAGTCACGATTTTCAGGAAGCGGGACACTTTCTCCACTCTCTTTCCCCTCTGCCGACATGAACTCTGAAGTCTTAGTGGATGACAGAGCATCATGATGGAAAGGATTTGGCTCCTTGAATCAACATATGGAGGAAAACCACCCTATGGCCACCAATCATGCATTGGACGGTTACATGTGCAGGAAACAGATTTCCATTGTTTTATGCAACTGAAACTATGGGATTTCCTTTTTCCAGCAGCTAGTGTTACATTAATATCACTACCACCATTCTAGTCTTCCAAAAAGTCTAATAGCTACATTTTACATAATCATGGCTATTCCCTGCCAGGCACTGTGCAAGACACATTATACACATTGTGTCTAAACCCCCGCAGCTAAAACAATCCCCATTTTGCAGAAGTACAAACTGCCATTCCAGAGATAGTAAATAATTTGCTCAGGATCCCATCTCTAGTAAGTGCAGAGCTGGGACTCAAACCACGTGTTGGCTACTGTGAACAAGAGTGAAGCTGGGACTGCAAAGGGCTCAGTTTCATGAAAATTTTTTTAAATTTTTATAACTTCTTTTGACTTTTATTTATTTTTAGCTGTGCTGGCTCTTGGTTGCTGCAGAGGCTTTTCTATAGTTGCTGCAAGTGGGGGTTACTCTTCCTTGCAGTGCGCAGGCATCTCATTGCAGTGGCTTCTTCTGCTGTGGAGCATGGGCTTTTAGACGCGTGGGCTTCAGTAGTTGCAGGACACAGGCTCATAAGTTGCGGCTCCTGGGCTCTGGAGCTCAGGCTCAGCCGTTGTGGCTCACAGGCTTAGTTGCCCTACGGATGTGGGATCTTCCCGGATCAGGGATGGAAACCTGTGTCTCCTGCATTGGCAGGCAGACTCCTTACCACTGCACTACCAGGGAAATTTGCACAATGAGGTGAGATTTCATCTCGGGCTAGTTATTACCACATCATACTGCTGCTTTCCTGGACTTTCCCAAATGGCCTTTCTCCACCTGCCTCTGTCCTTGGTGCTCTCCCTCACAAGGAATTCCTAATGAAAATCCTGACCTCCCGACTGCATGCAGGAATTCTCCCCACACCTAGCCCTAAGAACTCTGCTGGAACTGCCTTCTCTCCAGCACCTCTCTGTATTCTGCAGCACAAAATGGTTGCTGACTATCTGGTACTGAGATGGTGGAATGTTCCTTAAGGGTCAAGTCTGTTGGTTGCTTCAGGGATGACCTTATTGCAGAGTTGGTTTCCTTCACCAGCTGTTTCTGTTTTTGTGGGGTTTTTCCATTCTCTTTCTCTCCACATACATAACAGAGCTAGGAGAGCAGCTGCACTAAAGCTTCCCCAGCTGGGGAAGCACTAACATCTGGGGAGGGGGTGGTGAAATCAGGCCTGAAGGTCAAGGCCCTCACTCTCCACTACTGCCCCCTCCCCAGTCCCGGGAGCCTCAGGTCTGAATCCCCAGCAATGCCTCGCTGGCTCCTGTGCCCGCCTACCCTCTATCTGAACCTGCTGGTCCCTGCCACTTCCTGGGTGGGAAATGGTGCCAGGAAGGTGGTCACTCTCGATACACAGCTCCTCCAGTCATCCTCAGCTACGTGCAGAAGTTAGCCCAGGAGTTGGGGAGGGGAGTCCGGGTAGTGGACTACCTGGATGTTAGTGCTTCCCCAGCTGGGAAGGCGTTAGTGCAGCTGCTCTCCTAGCCCTGTGTGTTATGTGTCTGGAGAGAGAGAGAGAAGGGAAAAAACCCACAAAAACAGAAACAGCTGGTGAAGGAAGCCAACTCTGCAATAAGGTCACCCCTGAAGCTCAGGGGTGAGCCTGAGCCAGTGTTTCAACTGGATGCAGAAACAGAATGAGGTGTCCTACCGAAGACATCCAGGAACCAAAAATGACAAAAAAAAAAAAAAAAAGAGAGAGAGAGAAAACAGAGTCCTCACCCATGAACAGCCCTCCCATACCTGCCACTGCGGCTTCCACATAGTAGGTGCTGGTGTCCTACTTGCATAAAAAAAGTCTAATGAATGAATTAGCAAATGAATGAGTAAGCAGGTGTCAGATGCATGTGAAAATGTCCTCCAGTGGAACCAGGGATTTATTGTACCTAAGGGATCAGGGAGAACTCCATGGATGAGAGCTCTTCGCTGGGGTGTGGAAGGATGAAGAGGAGTGGGGGTGGGGCTGGAAGAGTTCTCATTTCTGGGGTACGTCCACCTGTGCTCCATACCTTAGAAGAGAGCTGAGACTCGTGATAACTTTACCTGGGGTGTATTTGCCAATAATGAACGTCTTGTTCTTTTCCTGATTTGTTTATCTGACTCTAATTAGATCCTCATGGGCCTCTGATTACCATGCCAAAGCAGCTGATGTAAAGAGAGCCTGGGAGGCAGGTTCATTGCAAAGCGTTAGTGATGGGTTTGAGAGGAGCCTCCAGGCAACTTTCCTAGTTATCACCTACAAACCCTGAGAGCTGGTAAGGCTGGTGCCAGGTCTGCACATAACAAGCAATGTCTTATTTAATCCTTATAACAACCCTTTGAGGGAAACTGAAGCATAGACGGCTGTGTGGCTTATTCCTGTTGCGGGGCTTGGAAGGAGCTGAGGCAGAATTCAAACCCAGGCCTTCACATGCAGAGCATGTGCTTTGGGCTATAATATTCGGATGCCTGGGCACCCAGATGTAAAGACAAGCAAGACTGTTTCACCTCTGACCTCCACAGGCTGGGACTCTACAAGGAACCATCCTGTCCAGTTTAGAGGCTGTGCAAGGCATATATGCCCTGCTGGGTAGGTCAGGGGGGCTGAAATCCAGCCCACCCCTCCGGGTAGCAGTGTGCCCTGGGCCTGAAGGAAGGAAAGCCTTTATCTTCCCACAAGACTTGACTCCCTGAGTCACATTTCCCAGGGCTGTGCCTGGAACTGGTTCCTTTTTCTAATTTCTATGCTCAGTGGAGGCACCTTTTTCTGACTTGTTCAGAGGCACTGTATGATGTCACCATAATCTGCCTTCAGGCTTTTCGACTCCCCTGTAGCATGTTAAAGTGGATAATTGGGGGCGGGGGGGTGGCGGGAGGCGGTGGGCTCTGCAGTCAACCAGGGAGATTCAAACCCCTGCTATGCAACTTACAGACTTAACAGGCCATGTGACCTCAAGCGTATCATTTAACCTCTCTGCATCTCCAAAGTCCTCATTTATAAGTTCAGGAAAATATTATGTAACAGCAGAAAATTCTGAATCTTGAGTTAAAAATGAAGTTGTGAGTATAACATGACTGGCTTCTTGTTGTTGTTCAGTTGCTAAGCTGTGTCTGACTTTTCGCGACCCCATGGACTGCAGAATGCCAGGCTTCCCTGTTTTTCACCATCTCCCTGAGTTTGCTCAAACTCATGTCCATTGAGTCAGTGATGCCATCCAACTGTTTCATCCTCCATCACCCACTTCTCCTCTTGCCCTCAATCTTTCCCAGCATCAGGGTCTTTTCCAAAGAGTCAGTTCTTCACATCAGGTGGCCGAAGTATTGGAACTTCAACATCAGTCCTTCCAATGAATATTCAGAGTTCATTTCCTTCAGGATTGACTGGTTTAATTTCCTTGCTGTTCAAGGTATTTTCAAGAGTCTTCTCCAGCACCACAATTCAAAAGCATCAGTTCTTCAGTGCTCAGTCTTCCTTATGGTCCAACTCCCACATTCATTCATGACTACTGGAAAAACCATAGCTTTTATTATATGGACCTTTGTCACAAAGATCCTCTGGAGGGATCCATGGCAACCCACTCCCGTATTCTTGTCTGGAGAATCCCACGGACAGATGAGCCTGGGAATGTAAAAGTCCATAGGCTCACACAGAGTCAGACATAACTGAAGCGACTTAGCATGACTGGCTTAGATGCTTACAAATTGTTAAGTCCCAGAAACCAAACCTGGGAACCAGAAGTCTGGGTGAAAAACTAAAGTATTTCCAGGAGCAGAAAGCTCAATAGGGACATTTCTCTACTATTACATTGGGAGTTCTAGCCACATTTTGGGTTTTTCAAGAATAGACACAGAGCCTTCCTGTCTCAGGCACTCTGAACCTGCCTCACCAGCTTTCTGGCAGTGAGGGGACAGGGGCCCTCCTTCTCTAATAATTGAAGCCCCTGCTCATATTCAGACACTAAAAAGTTCAGAGAAGATTCTAGAAGGAGACTCAAGCACACAATGTTTGATGAGCAGTAGAAAATGCGGTAGCCTGAGTTCTTATCCTAGTTCTGACACTGACCTGGTGTGTCACACAGACTATTTAATTTATCTGAGACTTACTTAAGTCCTGGACAAGTAGAGCATGATACCAGTTACCACAAAGTCACTGTCCAGTGAGATCTAACAATCATGTAGAACAGCACCTGGCATATAAAAACCTGCAATAGTAGTCCTTGTCGATATCATTATTCACATTTCCCTTATTTGCCTTGTACTCTTGTTATAAGAATGCAATTATTGCATTTACATGCTAATTTTCTGCACCCTGCAAAGCACGTGGCAAATATGAAGGATGATGACTGCATGAGTAACAGGTGATCCCTCTGTGCCTCAGGTTCCTCATCTGTAAAGGAAAGAGAGCACCGCCTGTTCTCCATGCCCCATCCCCCACCTAGCATCTCACAGGTTGATAGAGAAGCAAATGAAGTGCAGTTAGAAGCTGATTCACTCTTCAATACGTGTCATCTTTGGTCCTGTTAACAGGATACAAACCAGCAAGGAGCTGCTTTAAAGGAAAAAGAAATGACTGTTTGAAAAGAGTTTATTCCCATTACCCTCACTAGTTCTCTACAAGGAGTCTTTCTGCCATTTTTCCCAGATTGTAGCCACTGAAACCCCTGTCAGACAATGGCACCAACATTTCGCAGGTCTCTGAAAAGAAGGAAGCCTTCAGCTTTTTCTCAGAGCTTCTAGAGCCCACAACAGAGATAAGGAATCAAGAGTCCCTGAGGTGAACCATGTCATACCCCTCCCTGGCGGCCTCCGACCCTAACCTTTCACAGCTGCTGTCGCCAGCATCCTCACTGAGCCACAAAGGGCCAGTTCATATTCCTGGTGGGGAGGAGGAGCTGGAGGGAGGAACTGAGAGAAAGAAGGTCCTGGCTTAATTAATAGCTTGTCTCTGTGCACAGACAGAGCCTGAGGAAGGAAACCGCCAGCAAACAGGCAGAGTGAGACAGGGCAGGACAGCAGTGGACCTAAGCTGATATTTGCTGCTGTCCAAAGACCTCCAGCAGAGAACCAGTATCAACTCAGTGTCCCTCTGATTGATAACCAGGCTCTGAATAGGTCAAGTCCCCCTGGACCTATGTCTCCACGTGGCTCAGTAGAAGTGGCATTTACAGAGAGAAATGTCAGAGAGAAAGGTCTTGAAATAAAGATGCTGACTTCTTCTGCAGCTATTTAAGCCACCAAGCCCTGCAGCTTCAAAGGTACCCTAGGGGCCCTTCATGCAGAGCTGTCCTGCTCATAGGTGCAGGATGCCACAAATGTGAAAGCTCCAGACCTTGCCCTCCCCACAATCCAGGAGGTCTCCACTCAACCCCACCCAGCTCCTTGGCCCAATTCCACATTCCCAGATCTTAGAGATCCAGGCCATGGCTGCTTGCTTTCAACTTGAATGCAAAAATAAAGATATGTCTGGAGCTTCCAATCTGGTGGAAGAGATAGCTGTGAATAAGTGACGGTGTACAAAGGATGCTGAGCAAGGACTACAGGGCACAGGGGAAGAATTTGCTCCAAACTTGGGAGCAGGAAAGGCTTTCTGAGAAGGTAGTTTCCTGAGATGAGTTAGAAAAGATGAGTAAGAATGAGCCAAGTGAATGGGTGGGTGGGGTATTCCCAGCAGAGAGAGCTTCCTGAGCAAACCCCTGGAGGCCCAAGGTGGTAGAGTAAGAGGACAGGTTCCCAGGGATTGCTGAGAATGAGAAGCAGATAATGCCAGGAGGCCAGAAGAGGTGGCAGGCTGGGCATCCCATAGACTAGACAGGGCCTGAGGGCAGGGAAGAGGTGCTGAGAACCTCAACAGGTAGCAAGGGGCTCAGAGATATATTTAGAACGCTCATTCTGCCAGTCACATGGAGTCTATCGGGAGGATTGAGATAAGCATAAAAGGAACCCCACTTAGAAGGCAGAGAGGATCCAGTCAAGGAGTGAATAGACCTGAATTAGATACCAGTCATCAGGATTCAGGGTTTCCCCAGTGATTCTGCAGTAAAGAATCTGCTTGCTAAGTAGGAGACACAGGTTTGATCCCTGGGTCAGGAAGACCCCTTGGAGAAGGAAATGGCAACCCACTCAGTAATGGCAATCCACTCCAGTATTCTTCCATGGAGAATCCCATGGACAGAGGAGCCTGGTGGGCTACATTTCATGGGGTCACAAGGAGTTGGACAGGACTTAGGAACTAAACTACCTCCACCACCACACCAGGATTCAAGGGATTCCCCAGGCAGAACCCCAGAGGACCTGGAGCCTGTTGAAATAAGGAGTTTGATGTCTGAAACAGATATACGGAGACAGGTAGGCCATTGGTTCAAAAGAACAAAGGTGCGGCACTATCAGCTGAAATAGGGCTTTTCTCTCAGAGAAGAGCCAAGGTTGAGGAGCATGTTGAACTTGGGCCCTGGGAGACTTGCTTTTGGAGAGGGAGAGCTGACAGCAAGGTCATCAGCCTGTCGCTCCTCCCTGTCACCATCCTGGAGCGACCACATCTGATTGTTCACAGTGCACAAAAGAGGTGCACAGTAAATGCCCAATGAATGCTTTGAGGCATAGGGCGAATCCTATACAGGGCTTCCCTTGTGGCTCAGCCGGTAAAGAATCAGCCACCAATGCGGGAGACCTGGGTTTGATCTCTGGGTTAGGAAGATCCTCTGGAGAAGGGAAAGGCTACCCACTCCAGTATTCTGGCCTAGAGAATTCCATGAACTACAGTCCATGGGGTCGCAAAGAGTCGGACATGAGTGAGCGACTTTCACTTTTCACATAGGACAAATCACTGAGCACCCTTTGAGACATAGTAATGGAAGACAGCAGCAGAGGAGCACTTCTATTGAAACAAGGAGGTATCAGATAATATACAGACTTTACCAAACTGGATGCTTATAACAGTCTAGGAAGTAGTAGTATTACTACCCATTTGCAGCAGCAGCTAAAGACACAAAGAAACAAACTAATTTATCCTTTTCTGTAGCTTCTAAGTGGTATTCCTACACTATAAACCCCATGCTGGCTTGTGTCCCACTGGTTCAGAGTTGCAACTGTAGGATTGGATGAGCTTGGTTTTGCTCAAATCCTGGCAATCACCCACTAGCTGTGTGGCTCAAGCAAAGTTACTGAACAACTCTGAGGCAGTTCCCTCAACAATAAAATGCAAATATATATCATATCTATCTCCTCCTGGCATGGTTGGAGAATTGAGTGAGATATGCAGGTAAGTCTATAACAGAGAACACAGAACTCGGTAAATGTCAACCCCCATTGCGCCAAAGTGCCTCGTCCACCTCTTCACGGTGCTGTCAGAAGCAGCAGAAGGTGGGCCTGCAGTTGCTGTCTTGTCTTTCTTTTATGAAAACGGTTATTTTATCCACTCTCAGGTAATCAGCCCAAGTTAAAGGCCACCCAATGGTATTTGGTCTTCTGTCTTGAGAAGCACCTCTAACACACTGACAAGGAAAAAGCCAGAACTTTATCCACTGCACTGCTTGTGCCTGAGTTCATTCTTCTCTGCCTTTGCTAATGTGTTAGCCTTTGTATCAGACATAGAGACTGGAAAGGAAATCAAGAGGCTGTTTTCAATGTATCATCACACACACACACACACACACACACACCCCTCTTGCCTTTGAAACAATCTCACCAGTGTCCTGGAAGTGTGGTCACAAGTTCAGCAGCAGCAACAACACCTGATAGTTTGTTAGGAATGTGAATTCTCAAGTCCTACTCTAGACCTTTTGCATGACAGGTTTGCAGACTTAGGTCCAGCTTGTGATTAACACGTCCTCCAGAGGAGGCTGGTATTCACTCAAATGTGAGACCCATGCCTTGGAAAAGGTGAAAGAAGAGTTCAGTTTGCACTTACTGCAGTAAAGTTCAGGAGAGGACAATAGGGTCAATCTTCATCACCCCACTCAAGAGGGACATCAAAGATCCTACCTTCTCTAACTGGTTTTACATGCACTTCCCATCCCCAGTCTACAATAGGGAGCTCTTGACCACCTGAGCCATGTGTAATCTTGAAGAGGTAGGTGCAGGCGATAGGTCACTAGTCCTACCATGAGCCAAGAATTTTCCAGCCCCAAACCTAAAGCTGGAAAACATCACATCACCTTCGTTTCCAAATCATCTCATCCTTTAGATGCCTGCAAAAATTGATACCTATGGGGACTTCCCTGGTGGTCCAGTTATTTAAAATTTGCCTTTCAATGTAGCGGACATGGGTTCAATCCCTGGTTGAGGAACTAAGATCCCACAGGCCAAGGGGTAACTAAGCCTGTGCACTGCAATTAAGCCTGCATGCCTCAATAAATATTTGACACAGCCAAATAAATAAATGAAATTTTTAGAAGGGCAACTAAGCCCACACACCACAATTAGAGAAAGCCTGCATGCTGCAACAAAGAACCAGTGCAGTCAAAATAAAATAAGAAGTTGATACATATGTATGTATTTACTCCAAGAAACAAAAATGCTAACAGGCTGCCAATTTGAATGGGTGAAGTGACCTGATTTGGGAGGTACTAGGGAAGGGTGCAGCAGCAGCAGGGAATGGTGAGGACTGTGGGAAATGAACAGGATATGCCCATTTAAAAGACAACTGATTGTCACCCCAGCTGTGGCTTTGCAGGGTGTGAATCTAATGTGGCACAGCTAATATTTCAGGCACAGCCAGAAATTCAAATGTTTGTGTGAAATCCCCTCCAGGGTAAATGTTGGCTCAATTGTTTTCCAAACACGATGTGGGTCACCCAGCTGTGGGCCAGGCTTGGCTGCAGGCTGACTGACTGTGACCTCTGCTTTATAGAAATACAGATCTCCTTTTTTTAAAAGGGAAAATCAAGAAGTGTTCTGACTACAATTAACTTGGTTGATGATTGCCTTGTCATTTTGGACGATGTCTTTTATTAACTGGGACTCTGAATCTCCAAGACCAATGAACTCCTCTAGGCGACACTGGTGAACCAGCCAGGACCACCTGCAGTTCCCTTCCTAAAAATCTGTCACTCCTCCAAATTAGAAAGGAAACACTAATACAGAGGAAAAGGAGACAATGACTTCTGTTTCCACATTTGTCACTGGGTTAGACTGTCTCCTCTTCTGAGGACCCTCCTTGAGTAAACAGTGACATCCACTGGCTAAAAATCAGATCCTGCGTCTTACTCACTTAAGACAAGAAACCTCCCCACAGATTAGCAAGAGAGCTTTGATCCAGGCTGGGGATTTTTAGGTACCAACAGACAGCTTGAAAAGAAATGAATCCAGAGCCAAGAGAAGGCAGATCTTGAAAGAACACAGATATCAGTAAGATCAAGAAAGAAATGCAATTCCCAAAACATGCTAGGCTGTTTTGGGTTTCAAGATCACAGGGTTGTGCTCAGAATCAGTTATCAGATGCCAGATCAGAGAATTTCCCAAGTGGTGCTAGAGGTAAAGAACTGGCCTGCCAATGAAGGAGACTTCGTAAGAGTCCCGGGTTCAATCCTGGGGTCAGGAAGATCTCCTGGAGAAGAGAATGGCAACCCACTCCAGTACTCTAGTCTGGAGACTCCCGTGGACAGGGGAGCCTGGCAGGCTTCAGTCCATGGGGTCGCAGAGTTGGACACAACTAAAGCAACTTAGCATGCACAGACCAGAAGGGATCTGTGTCTGTACCAGGTAATATCGCATCCCTAACCTCATGTGGGTCTTCCTAGGTGGCGCTAGTTGTAAAGAATCCACCTGCCAATGCAGGAGATGTAACAGATGCGAGTTCAATCCCTGGGTTAGGAAGATCCCCTGGAGAAGGGTATGGCAATCTACGCCAGTATTCTTGCCTAGAGAATCCCATGGACAGAGGAGCCTGGTGGGCTACAGTCCATGGGACTGCCAAGAGTCAGACATGACTGAAGTGACTTAACACACAGCAACCTTATGTGGCGACGAACCTCTGAAAATGTAGCTAGTCCCAATTGCAGTCCACCAGGCTCCTCTGTCCATGGAATTCTCCAGGCAAGGATATTGGAGTTAAGTAGCCATTCCCTTCTCCAAGGGATCTACCTACCTGTCCCTGGGATCAAATCGAGGTCTCCTGCATTGCAGGCAGATTCTTTACCATCTGAGCCACTAGGGAAGCCCATAAGTATAAGCTACAAACTGATTTTGAAAACTTATTAATTATAAAAAGAAAAAACTGTAGGGGAGTTCCCTGGTGGTCCAGTGACTTAGACTCCACACTCCCAATATAGGGGCCCGGGTTCAATCTCTGGTCCAGGAATTAGATCCCGCATGCTGCAACTAAGTGTTCCCATGCCACAACTAAATATCCTGCATGCCACGACAAAGACTGAAGACCCTGGGTGCCACAACTAAGACCTCACACAGCCAAATAAAAAAAAATTTGAAAAAAAAAAAGAGTATAAAATATCTCATTGATAGTTTCTATATTTATGATGGGTTGAAATAACATTTTTGATATATAGTGGATTAAATAAAATATATTCTAAAAATTAATTTCACCTCTCTTTTTCCATTTCATCATAACTACTATAAAATTAATTTTAAATTGCCTATGGAGCTGGCACTCTATTTCAGTGGTCAGGACAGTTATGTGTCACCTAATTCAGTTGTTCTCAGCCCTGCTGATACAAGAAACTCCTGGGGAGCTTGTAAAATATACAGATGTGGGGGCCCCGCCCTCACAGATTCTGATTCAATTGGCAGAGGGGCTGTAACTGGCAGAAACATCATGAATGTGCTCTCCTCTGGTTTCCTTTCTCTGATAGTTCTACATCTAAGCTGTCCTTGATTGCCCTGAATTTTATTGATCTGTAGTCTTCCTTAAGCACCACTTTCATCCTGCACTTCTGTGCTCACAAATATATAATGCCTTTATTCGCTTAACAGATATCAGGTACCTTGTGCTCCAGGCACTAGGAATACAGGATGAAAATGATAGACAATTTTCTTCTCTTTCAGAGCTTATATTTGGGGTGGAGTGGGAGAGATCAATCAAATCAGTCAATCAAGAAAAATATCCGCAGAGAACTAAGAGTAATAGGAGAGAGACAGAGTGGGTAGCTGCTTTAGGCGAGGTGGCAAGGGAAAGCCTCTCTGATCAAGTTCAAATGGAGATCTGAGTGATGCTGGCCATGATATCACCAAGAGGAAGAGCATCCTGGGATCAGAAACAGCTGATACCAAGGCCGATGATGACAAGGTGATTGGTGCATGTCAAGAACCAAAAGAAAGCCATGCTGACTGCAGCAAGCAAATTTAACTAGGATCCAGTGGAGGAGACAAGAAACGGAGGTTGAGGCTTTAGTAAATAAGTCCTTACTAAGGATGTATCAAGGACTCTGTCAGAAGGAGATTAAGGTGACGCAGGGGAGGAAGAAGGAGCATTCCAAATAGGGAATAACACAAGCAAATTCTCCGTGAGATAAGGAGAATGTCCTAAGGACTGGAAGAAGGCTCATGTGCCAGGGTCACAGTTAGGCACATCAGGGACTGTGTGATGATAAGTCAAAAACATGAAGCGAAACCAGACCTCAAAATCCCTTCCAAGAATACAGGCATCGTCCATGAAATGTTTTTAGAAGTGGGTATTTTACAAGTGTTTTTAGAAGGGGGTATATATCACATATATATGTGTACATGTGTGTGAGTGTGTGTATATATATATATATATATATATATATGCACTTTATTTATTATGTTGGAACATCTTTGTAAAGATGTACAAGAACCTGGAAAGTGAAGACATAGCTCATTATTAGAGAAATACAAATCAAAACTACAATGAGATATTACTTCACACCAGCCAGAATGGTCATCATCAAAAAACCTACAAACAATAAATGCTGGAGAGGGTGTGGAGAAAGGGAATGCTCTTGCACTGCTTGTGGGAATGTAAATTGATAACAGCCACTACAGAAGGCAATATGGAGATTCCTTAAAAAACTAGGAATAAAACTACCTTATAACCCAGCAATCCCACTCCTGGCATATATATATACCCTGAGGAAACCAATATTTAAAAAGACATACGTACCCCAATGTTCATTGCAGCACTTTTTGCAATAGCTGGAACACGGAAGCAACCTAGATGTCCACTGACAGATGAATGGAAAAAGAAGCTGTAGTACATTTATATGATAGAATATTACTCAGCCATTAAAAGGAATGCATTTGATTCAGTTCTAATGAGGTAGATGAACCTAGATTCTACTACAGAGAGTGAAGTACATCCGAAAAAGAAAAACAAATATTGTATATTAACACATATATACAGAATCTAGACAGATGGTACTGATGAACCAATTTACAGAGCAGCAATAGAGACAGACATAGAGAATAGACTTATGGACTCAGAGGGCGGGGAGGAAAGAGAGGGTGGGATGTATGTTGACAGTAACATGGAAACATATACATTTCCATATATAAAATAGAGAACCAATGGGAATTTGCTATATGACTCAGGGAACTCAAACTGGGACTCTGTAACAACCTAGAGGGATGGGGTAGGGAGGGAGGGAGGAGGGAAGTTCAAAAGGGAGGGGACATATGTATGCCTATGGCTGACTCATGTTGATGTTTGGCAGAAACCAACACAATATTGTAAAGCAATTACCCTTCAATTAAAAATAAATTTAATTTAAAAAAAAGAAACTGGTAAGTGAAGAAAATATACTTTGTATACTTTATGTGTACATTACTTCTTCAAAAAATAATTTTAAAACATATAAATTAAGCTGATAAATGAAATTAATCAGAGCCCTTCCATTTGCTGTTTGCTTTGGCTGGAATGCTCTATGCCAGCACTTGTGCCTGGTTCAAGCCCTTCTCGTGCCTCTGTGACCTTGCTCGCAAACTTTGTCTAAAAGCCTAAAGTGCCCTTCCCACAGCTGACCCTGGCCACACACCAGACATCCAAGTGTCTTTCAAGACCCTGTCTTCTGGGACCCCACCCAGCAGACTCAGGCCCACCCTCCACCGTGGGCCTGGCAGACCTCTCTGCGTCCCCTGTCCTGCTGTGTCATCACATGGAAACCCTACAGGCTGTTCTCTAGACCAGAAACTCCTTGAGGCCAGGGATGGGGTCTCACCCTCTCTGCACAACCTGTACCTAAAGCATAGTCTAGCACATAGCACATACCTGAATACAGTTTCAAGAGAATGTGGAATCAAATAGACCAGGGTCTGTGTCCAGGCTCTGCTATAAAGTTTCCAAAGGCAAGTTACTCTGCGTGGGACCTCAGTTTGTAATCTGGAAAATGGTGTTTGCAATGCCTGCCTTATGATATAGCTGCGATGATTAAATAGCAAACAAATGTAAGGTGGATTTATTATTGCTTCTGCATCCCCTGAAAAACCTGGGTGCTCAGTAAAATCCTTCAGCACTCACTCAGTGCTCTGCTCACTAGCTTCTGGGCCCTGCTCTCCTTATCAGCCCATTTTCAGCTTCTACTAAGAGTCCAGCCCTCCACCTGGCTGTTAAGGCATTGAACCTGGAATTTTCCTTCTGTCTCTTTTAATAAATGCAGGTGCAGCTTCTTTTAATGGGCTGTCAGTGAGCACTAAGAATCTGGACTGTACAATTAAATGAAACAAATGCTTGGCCATCTCTGCTAACAGCTGTGAAGCTCCGGAAACCCTTATGTCCTGGGAAAGCAGACTTCAGAGTCTGTATGTTAAGGGCACAGCACATTGCTGTTAAGATATGGCATGGTTCCTTTGCTTTTAGCACTATTTTTCACTTAAACTTGGGAGCTCACAGCAAGGTAGGATGGCAGAGAGTGGGAAAGAATGACTGTTGCTCTTATGTTTCCTGCATTGACAGGTGGGTTCTTTACCACTAGCACCACATAAGAAGCCTGTTAAGGAAAGAATTAACCTGCAAATGATTGTTCCTGTAGATGTAGAATCTTGCCTGCTCACACCCAGCTTCCAGGTCCGTGCGATACTTGGACCCTTTTCCTCACTGCTATCAATAGCCATAGCTCAGCTCCTGTGGTCCTTTGAAGAGCCTCTGGGGAGGTGTGTCATATGGAATCCAGAGTTGATGTGAGCAAAGTCCTAGATGCTGACCCAGCCATCTGACTGACCTCAGGGTCAGTGCGAAGTCAGGGTAACGCCCCAAAATACCAAGCCAGGGTTCACCAAGTTGCATATCAATACAAATTCGTTCCTACAAGGATGATGTTTGCTTAAATCAGACTAGAACCTATTGTGGGTAGCCCTGTTTATTCCATAAACAAAGCCTCACATATGAATGTGGGCTCTCTTGACTGAAGCAGCTTTCAAATATTTTGTAAGAAGCTGGTTACTTTTATTCTTATCGTGCCAGCTCAGGAGGATCTGGTGTTAGCTGTAGTCTATGCGTTAACTTTCTAGGATAAAAACCAGAACATCTGACACTGGGGGGACCCTGCTTCCTGGAGGAGGATCATTAGTATTAATTTGGTTAACCAATGTTCACTGAACACCTACCACGTGCTGGTTGGGGGGAGAGGCCGTTAACCAAATGGGAACAGATAAGGTTTCCAGGATGGATGGCTGAGCCGCAGGAAGGTAAGTAGTAAATAGAGGCAGGCAGCTTACTTTGGTGCAAGGGGAGCTCTTTCTCAGACTCACAGAGCCAGAGTTCATGGAGCAGAAGGCCCAGCAGTGAACTCTGGAGACTTGGAGCTGGCTGAAGCCATCTGTGAGGCGGAGTAAGCCCGGGAATGTCTGAATCCCCTTCATCCACGCAATGGGGGGAAAATCCTCCTTCAAAAGCCTATGTGAGCATGAATTAGGTGACATCCATTAAGAGTGCTGTGATTTAAGGGGCATTCAGCAAACATTAGCTTCCTTCCTCTTAAACAAGCAGAGCAGAGGCTAGAGAACCAGTGAGCTTTGGTAGCACGCAGAACTGAGGCTGAGTCGCACAGCTTATTGCTGTGTAAGGCTGGGCGTGTCACTTACCACCTCAGCACCTCATCTCTTCAATGGAGGTGCTAATACCTGCCTTATGGGCGTTGGGATCATGAGGGCCAACTGAGCTGACATGACTGAGCTGTGGCAAGCACTAGGTGTCACCCATTCCAAACTCTTTGGCCCATGAGCTCTCCGCCCCAGAAGGGCAGGGACTGAGTCTGAATGTGCTCACTAGGATACTTCTGGTGTTTGGCCCTGAAATACCCAATGCCTAGAATGAAATGAACATTTTTGCTGAAGGAAATAAGTTCCCAATTTTCCACACAAAAACAAAGACCCAGGGCTATTAATACCCTTTCAAGGGTAATTTTGCCCCAAGTCAAAAAGTAAATTGGTGACCAAATCTGGGGATTTTTCCAAAGCCCCATAGGAAAGGGAGAAAGGAAATAGCAGGATACACCCCAGAGACCCCAAAACAAGAAGGAACTTGACAAGCAAATGTAAATGCTCCTACCTGAGGCCTATACCCCCAAAATTGCACAAATCCCCCTGGGCCAAAAACAAAGAACAGACTGTTTTTTGATCAGAAAAAAAGTAGCTCAGAGTTTGTGATTAAACAGGAGGACGACCCAGAACATGTAATTCTTGAGGACCCTTTTGCTCTATTGGCAAGATTCAGTGCAACCTGCTAAATTACAGCAGCTGAATTTTCACTTCCATGTTATGTTCTGATAAATGCAAAATGGGAGCAGATCTGAACCTGTTTAGATGAACTAAAAAAAAAAAAGATGAGGCAGAAACTTGGGATATGAGGCCTTTCTGAGCTTTATTACATGTGTCACTATCTCATTTTCCACATGCTGGGAAAACTATGGAAATCACCCCCTTTTATCACTGAGCAGGTGACAGTAACATCTAGGAGAAGCTTTCACACACTGGGGAAAGAAAATCTATCTCAGGCAGCCTGGGACGTGCTGTGAGCATGGAGCCTCACTCAGAAACACTTTGTAAAGCAATCTCCAGGGCCTTGGCCACGACAGGCATTCACCGACCCCAGCAGAGCCAGGATTTTGCTTCTGGGGGCCCATTAAGCAAGCTGCAGATCATTCAAGGTCCTAAGACAGCCAATTCTACCTGCAATACCCCTTCTGGATATATTTCATTTTAGATTCCAATTCCTTTTACTATGCAGATGACCTTGGGGAAATTATAGAATCCCTCTGAGCTTGTTTCCTCATCCATAACAGAGAAGCAGGTGGCTCAGTGGTAAAGAATCCACCTGCCAATGCAGCAAATGCGGGTTTGATCCCTGGGTCAGGAAGATCCCTGAAGGAGGGCAAGGCAACCCACTCCAGTATTCTTGCCTGGAGAATCCCATGGACAGAGGAGCCTGACAGGCTACAGTCCATGGGGTCACAAAGAGTCAGACACAACTGAGCGACTGAGCACACACACACATATCAGAGAAGCAAGACAAGGACCCACTACATTAGGTTGCCATGAGCAACTAAATGAAATAATGCACATCAAACATTCAGTGAAGCGCTCAAGACATAGCAGGCTCTCAAGAAACGGTTGTTGGTGCTGCCGTGGTTACCGTTTTAATGTGCATTATCTCATGTGCAGATGAATCAGACAGAGAAATTTCACTTCAAAATCCAAATCAGATGATGTCTTTGAGTTTATTGCCTTGGATCTTTAGAAAAAAAAGAAAGAGTGTTGGTGAATCCATGGGCGCTTGACTGAAAAACTGGGCTGCAAACTGCCTGCCAACTTGGACGGAGCTCTCAGAGCCTTCTTGAACTGAAGATGATAGACAGATGGCCAAATCCTAGCCACCTCATAGACTACTGGGTCCTTCTGTAATCCATTTACCATAATCTAGGTACACAGATCACTCACATTTAGCTCTCAACCTAAATCCCCTTTTAGTAACTGATATTCTTTCCTGAATCTCTGCAGTGGTTTTCAATATCTAAGAGAAGGATATGTACCCTTAGTCTAGCCTGTTAGATTCAGCCCCTCACTTTGGCCTGCTCTGGTTCTCTAGGTGTTTGATTCTAACATCCAAAGAATACACAAACTCTCCTTCTACTAAACTACTTCTTTTATCTTTACCCAACCCACTGATAAAGTTAGTAATCAGGAAAATAAACGTGTTGCACAGATTAAGAAAGCGGAACAGTAATGGTTGTAGAACACAACAATGCCAGTGCTTTAGCAGTAAGCTGTGGAGTGTGAGGACTTGAAATCATGTGCTTAAGGTCAGTCTGCCTGGCATTACTCCCTGTGTGAGCTCAAGTCAATTCCTTAGCCTCTGTGAACCTTAATTTATGGAAAGGATGATGATAAAGATTATTTGTTAGGACAATTAAATTGGGTTGACACATGTTTCTGACACATGTTAATGCTTCATAAACACTAGATTATATTATTTTCTCATGTGATAGTCATAACAAACCCATGGTGTTATTAATCTTCCTGTTTACAAGTAAGAAAATGGAGGCTTGGGGTATTTAGGTAATTTGCTAGTAACTTTGATATCAAAGTGGACATGGGAACCTAGCCCAGGCTGCCTGTCTGCAAAGTCTCATAGCACCAGGCTGCCACCCAGAAGAGTGCTCCAGGCATATATACTGATGAGCACGTGATCTTCTCTCATCTAGGGTTCCAGCCACTGAAATTCAGTTACTCCTCTCCCGGGCCTGTGTGCATGCTAACTCGCTTCAGTCATGTCCAACTCTGTGTGACCCTACGGACTGTAGCCCACCAGACTCCTCTGTCCATGGGTCCTCCAAGCAAGAATACTGGAGTGAGTTGCCATCCTTTCCTCCAGGGCATCTTACCAACCCAGGGATTGAACCCAAGTCTGTCTCCTGAATTGGCAGGTGGGTTCTTTATGGCTAGTGCCACCAGGGAAGCCCCTCTTCTCCTTGCCTTAAAAAACCCATGGCCTGGTGGATTACAGTCCACAGGGTCACAAATAGTCAGACATGACTTGAGTGACTAAGCACAGACACACATATGCAGAGAAGCTCATCTGACAAGGGTGAGTCCTTAAGGAATTCCTATCCAAGGCCCCCAATGTGGGTGTGTTTCGTCCACATTCACAGCACATGACAGCAGACAGCAAAATATTCTTGGCTTTAGGTAGCTCGATGAGTTCTACAACACACAAGTACACATAATCAGTTGGAATGAAATCTAAAAATAGATATTCCTTCCAAGGTCCACTGGGTGAGATCTTACCTAGCAAAGATTCTCTGCCTTCAAGAACCTGCTTATTCCAAAATTTACAGGTATTAGGCTATCATTCTAGGCTCTGGGTGTAAGGAGGACAAAGGATGATTCTATCAAAAGTCTGAGGGAGGCAGGCAAAAAAGCCAAAATATGACAGTGGCCATTATAGCACCTATGGGAGATCACAGCTCAAAATGGGATTTTTGGAGACTGAAACACTATACTTTTGCTTGCAAAGCAGCCTGACAACATGATGGATGGGGCTAACTATATTCCAGCCCTGCATAATGTCTTTCTGTTCCTCCTTACTGGAGGATTTGCGCCAACTCCAAGCTGGCCTCTCTGTGTGATGAGTGAAGCCTGGAAACCTCCCTTCTTTTCCCAGGACCAGGTGTCTGGTCAGCCGTAGGCAGCTGGGAGTATTGGGCCTGGCAGCTTCCTGAAAGTTAAAGAAGAGGGAGAAGCTGATTGGACCAGAGTTTGAGCTGAGACTAGATGCTGCCAAGCTTGTCTGCACTTTGGAACAACCTGGGGAAGCTTTTAAACATTTCAAAAACCAGGCCACATTCCAGGTCCAGTAAACTGCAATCTGCCGAGTAGGACAGAGGCACCAGGAGTTTTGAAGCTCCTGAGGTGATTCCAATCTGCAGGCAAGTTCAAGAACCACTGGTTTAGAGCTGTGGTTCTTACCTGGGGGTGATTTTGCCCTGCAGGTGCATTTGGCAGTGTCAGAAGACATTTTTGGTTGTCATACCGGGGGGATGGCACTACTGACATCTGGTGGGAAGAGGCCAGGGCTGCTGCTGAACACCCTGCAACGCACAGGACAGCCCCACGACAAAGAACCTCCTGGCCAAAATGTCAGTGATGCCCAGATTGAGAAACCTGGTTTAGACTCTTGCTACTCAACGTGTGGTTCAGGGACCAGTAGCAGGGCATCACTTGGAGCTTGTTAGAAATACAGAGTACCAGGCCCAACCACAGACTTACTGGTCCAAACCTGCAGTTTTTACAGGATCCCCTGGCAACCCGCATGCATATTACATTTTAGAAGCAGCAGCTTAGATTGTCTTAGGGTTGTCTTGTGTAATGAAAGATCCCTTCAATTTAACTGCTATGCTGGATTTTTTTTAAACATAGCAACTCTTTCTTTCACATTCCAGATTCTCCCCACAACTCCTCAAGCTCATGTATGAGAACAGCCTTAGGCTTTAGAACCAGAGAGATGCAGGTCTGGATCCCAATTCAGGGTAAAGATCATCTGAAAGTGCTTACCCTAGCTGGGTGTCAGTTGCCTAATCTGGAAATGATGTAAAGACTCAGAAAAACAGCAAAATTAGGGATGGTGTCTGAACAGTGTGACTTGGAATCTGAGCTACTTCCTAGTTTTTGAGCTTGAGCAATGTACTTTCCTTCTTTCAACCATAATTTCCTTCTCCACATAAAAAACAGCAGGATCAATCCCACTCCGGGCATCTACCCAGACAAACTCTAATTTAAAAAGATACACGCACCCCTATGTTCATATCAGCACTATTTACAATAACCAAGATACAGAAGCAAACTTAATGTCCATCGACAGATGAATGGATAAAGATGTGGTGCATGTATACAATGGAATATTACTCAGACACAAAAAAGAATGAAATAATACCATTTGCAGCAACATGGATGAACCCAGGGATTATCATAATAAGCAAATGAAGTCAGGAAGACAAAGAGATACCATACGATATCACTTACACATGGAATCTAAAATACAAGACAGATGAACAGATCTACAAAACAGAAATGGACTCACAGACATAGAGAACAGATTTGTGGTTGCCAATGGGGAGGAGAGGTGAGGAAAGGAAGGGCTGTGAGTTTGGGATTAGCCGATGCAAACTAGGATGGCTAAACAACAAGGTGCTACTATATAACACAGGGAACTTTAGTCAACATCCTGTGATAAACAATAATGGAAAATAATTTGAAGAATAATCCATGTGTGTATAACTGAGTCACCTTGAGTTACAGCAGAAATTAACACATTGTAAATCAAATATACTTCAATAAAATTTTTTAAAAGAGTCAAGTCACACCTGATCCTGAAGAAGATTATCCAGATGATGGAATTTAAGGTGCTAATGCAGGAGGAAAAAGCAGCAACAGCTCACATGGAATAAGTGCTCACATGCAGTCATTACTCGCTTGCTTCCTGAAATACAGGAAAAATGTCATAAATGGGAGAGCCTTTAATTCCAACTGCACACTATGGAGCCATAAATCCAGTCCCTGTGTGAATCTGGCAGGGCATATGTTCACAGTCACAGACTCCCCTTCACCCACTCCAGGGCCAACACGGAGGAGGATGCTGTCATCTGCTGTTTTGTCTCGTTGCCTCTGTTGAGACTGCAGCTCAAGGGTGGGCATCACGCCTCGCCTTTCTCCATGCCATCCCCCAGCACTTTGCAGCTGGGTGATGTGCACAAAAAGTCCTCAGCAAATGTTTTTAGCTAATGATTAGGAATGCAAAATCTCACAACTAGGAAGATGAGGGGAATAGGATTCAAACCTGGTTTCTCCGATCCTCAAACCTGAGCTGGCTTCATGTCACCACACTCCCTCCCCCACAGCAGGTGCTGCACACACACACACACACACACACACACACACGGAGAAGGCAGCAATCAATTAACAACTGCCTTGTGGGGTTTTCTGTAGCAACATGAGTGTTTACCTTTTCTCCTCAACTGGATTGTGAGTGCCTCAGAGCGGGAGCTGCGCCTTTCCCTTGTTCTGTGTTCCCTGGGGCCCTTAAGACATGGCTGAGCTCACATCAGAAGCTCAATAAATCTCTGTTATCCAACTGATGGATTGGTGAGCTGGTTGACTGATTAGGTCCGTGATTGACTGGAATAAATACAATATGAGCATAAGAGATGCATGTTGCAACCATGTAATTTCTAACTCTGTCTTTAGAAAGCTTCTATACATTTCTAAACATTTTACCACATTCAGGAGAGAGCTACTCTACCCAGGCCTTTCCATTAACTCCCAGAAAACACTCTGTAAAGGAAGGATGAAGAGAGAGGAAAAGGAGGCATCAAAGACCCAGCCCTTTAAGGCTTCTTAGGTTCTACTGCCACATAGAGGAGACCCAAAAAGGCACACTGGAACAACAATCACATTGAGCCTTAAGAAGTGAATGAGATGAGCAGTGGCCAAGAAGAAGGGGAGATGAAGACATGGCCTCTGGAGGAAAGAGAACCGCTGTAAGGTGGAACAATGGCTCTTCCTTGCTGGTTTTTCAACAGGATGCTCAGCCCATTCTGAGGGGTAGGCCAGGCAAACCTGAGGCTTCGGGGGCTGTAGAGAACATGACCAACACTGACAAGAGTGTAAGTGCCACGCCAGATGAGCCAGAATCAGTTACAGCGATTCTAGGCAGCCAACAGCACCACGAGGTGCAAGGGCTTTGGTTTCAGCCCAGGAACTTGGGAGCAGGAGTTTGGGGAGACTCCAGCTCCAATGACAAAGCATAGATTGAAGCCTCTCAGAGGTTTTCAATTCTACTTTGTGCTACAGACAGAGACTAAGCACCTGCTGTGTGCTGACTGTGGCAAAACAGCCATGAAAAGAAACATAAAATGAGCACTGACTTCCCCCAGGTTAAATGGAGACGTGCTCAGGGACCAACCCCTCATAAAAGAAAACAAGACAGACTACTGTGGTTGCCTCACTCATCAAACATCTTGGTCACTCAGTGGAATAACAGCGCTCTAGGCCATCAGCAAGGCTGGATCTACCCCAGCGCCTCAGCTTTCTTGCAGGGTAGAGAACAGCTATGGGCTCACAAGGGCAGAGATGAAAACTCCTAGGCCTCAGGCTGGAGGGCGGGGGGTTGGGGATCAGCCAGGGAACCAAGTGAGGAGCCAGATGAAGTTAAAGGAAAGTGGAAACCCCAACCCAGGAGCGCAAAGCAATGAAAAGCTCTGGGGAGCCAGTGAGAAAGGACAGTAAGATGATGTCTCTTCTAGGCTGGTGTCCACGGGTCACACATAGTAAGAGGCCCTTCCTGGGACCCCCAAGCAGGAACAACAGGCCAGGTCTTGCCAACCATATTGTTTCTTTCTCCTGAAAATAAAATCTGAGGCCCCTACTTGTCACCCTTCTAAGAGAAGAACTGAGACTTGGATTAATCTGGAGTATTTCTCAATCTGCCTTGAAGGTAACATGGGGAGGAAGAGATCCAGCTCTGGTACTGGGGAAAAATGGCCTGGATCTCAGAGTCTGGTTCAGGAAGAAAAAGAAGCCCCTGCATTGAAAGAGATGCTACAAAAAAAACCCTCTTGCACTGTTGGTGGGAACGTAAATTGGCACAGCCTCTGTGGAGAACCAGTTCCTTAAAAAAATAAAAATAGAGCTACCATATGACCCAGCAATCCCCTCTCCTGGGCATATACCTGGATAAAACCATAATATTAAAAGATGCATGCATCCCAGTGTTTATTGCAGCACTGTTTACAATAGCTAAGACTTGGAAGCAACCTAAATGTCCATCAACGGATGAATAGAAAGGAATATACTCAGCCATTAAAGGGAATGAAATTGGTGCATTTGTAGAGACATGAATGGACCTAGAGACTATTATACAAAGTGAAGTAAGTCACAAAGAGAAAAGCAAATATCATATATTAATGCATATATGTGTAATCTAGAAAAATCACATAGATGAACTTATTTGCAAAGCAGAAATAGAGACACAGACATAGAGGACATACATATGGATACCAAGGGGGGAAGGAGGATGGAATGAATTGGGAGACTGGGATTGATTTATACACACTATTTTATACTATGTACAAAATAGATAACTAATGATATCTGACTATATAGTACAGGGGCTCTATTCAATGCTCTGTGGTGACCTAAGCGGGAAGGAAATACAAAAAAGGTGGGATATGTGTATACATATAGTTGGTTCACCCTGCTGCATAGTGGAAACTAAACAACACTGTAAAGTCAACTATACTCCCGTTTAGCAAACAGATGAGAGTATGGCAATGGTTATTTTTTATTTTATTTTTTTTATAATTTATTTATTTTTTCAGTGGGTTTTGTCATACATTGACATGAATCAGCAATAGATTTACACGTATTCCCCATCCCGATCCCCCCTCCCACCTCCCTCTCCACCCGATTCCTCTGGGTCTTCCCAGTGCACCAGGCTCAAGCACTTGTCTCATGCATCCCACCTGGGCTACTGACCTGTTTCACCATAGATAGTATACATGCTGTTCTTTCGCAACATCCCACCCTCACCTTCTCCCACAGAGTTCAAAAGTCTGTTCTGTACTTCTGTGTCTCTTTTTCTGTTTTGCATATAGGGTTGTCGTTACCATCTTTCTAAATTCCATATATATGTGTTAGTATGCTGTAATGTTCTTTATCTTTCTGTCTTACTTCACTCTGTATAATGGGCTCCAGTTTCATCCATCTCATTAGAACTGGTTCAAATGAATTCTTTTTAACGGCTAAGTAATATTCCATGGTGTATATGTACCACAGCTTCCTTATCCATTCATCTGCTGATGGGCATCTAGGTTGCTTCCATGTCCTGGCTATTATAAACAGTGCTGAGATGAACATTGGGGTGCACATGTCTCTTTCAGATCTGGTTTCCTCAGTGTGTATGCCCAGAAGTGGGATTGCTGGGTCATATGGCAGTTCTATTTCCAATGGTTATTTTTTATTTGCTGTCAATGGAAAATAGAAACTGTAAGATGCCTGAATTCACACACACACACACCTGTTCCTCAAAACGATGTTTGCTTACAGAGAAGCTAGAGTACCGTGGTCCTCTTTTAATGTAATGGAAGGGTCTCCCTCTGTCACTGTTAAAACTTTACAAGCAGAAATTGCCACAAAGGCTGATGGGAGTGAGGTTCAGTCTTTCAATTACAAGAAGGGAAAGAATTCTGGACCACCTACTTTGTCCCAGATCAGCAACTGCTCCAGGTGCTCTAAATAATGTGTCTCATTTAACCCTAAGAACAACCCAATAACATAGGGTTCTGATCCTTCACTTAAAGATGACAAACCGAGATTCAAAGAGGTGTAATAGCATTCTCAAGATTTCACAGGTCCATGATCTTATCAACCATTTGCAAGCTGACAATCTGATACTAACTTCTGTCCCCACCTACCCCTAAACACACCACCATCCCAACCCCAAATCATCCTTGGGATGGGAACAGGGAGCAGATAATGCATCTCCCCTACATATCGGTCTAAAGGCAGATGGGTTTTATAAATACTTCAATCCACCAATGATCAAGTAACATCCTCCCTTCCATAACCAGTCTCAGATTCCTGGAAGAGAGGGGGAAATGTGGTGTCTTTTCAGAGCACATTGATATTCATCTCGATTACTCTTCTCCTTCTTCATTCGAGCAGCACATAAATTACTGGCTCTGTTGTCAAATGCTGCATGTAATTGTGTTTAGCATAACATCCCAGGGGAAAAGAAAAGTCATCGGCTCTGCTATGGGCAGAGACATGCCGGGAGCACTGGAATGGAAGTTGAAAGGTGGTATCCACCCTCTCTGCCCTCCCCACCCCCCCACCACCTCCCCTGGGGCCTGGGAGCCCAGGCTTGTCAGCAGCCACAAACAAGAATCCGGGAGATTAGAAAGTGCAGAGTATGACGAGAGTGAAAAATTGCAGGAAAGAAACAGTGAGCTTTTTATTTGTGGAAGCATGCCAATTCAGACAAGTAAAAATATTTCCACCTACTTTTCGATGGCCAAGAGGCAGGTCCTCTCAATGTCTATTTTAGTAAATCTGTAAAAAGAAACATTATTTGCGCAAAAAAAAAAAAAAAAAAAAAAAAAATTTTGTCTCGCAAAAAAAAAAAAAAAAACTTTGTCTCGCAAAAAAAAAAAAAAAAAACTTTGTCTCGCAAAAAAAAAAAAAAAAAAAAAAAGAAACATTATTTGGGTAATTACTATAAACAGTGTCATGTAATAATGATCTCACTTACTTCCTGCTGCAGCTCTTAAGTAAAAGTCTCAAGTTAGAGCTGTTATCTGACTTGTCCAAGGTGACACAGCTGGGAAGTACAGAGCTCTCCTAAACATCTTAATTTTCCCTGGACTGGCCTTTTAGAGACCCATTTTTTTCCTTATCTTGGCATTTACCTATTCCCTCAGGTGCCTGCTCCAGCAGACTGACCCAGTTGGAAAGCAACTGAAAAAGATGCAATCTTTGTAAAATCCCCAAAGAAATGCTCTTCTTGAACTCTGAAAAGAAATAATCCTCATCATCACTGTCTATCAGAATTAAGTTTGCTAATAAAATGAAAAAACAAACACGCAAAACGTATGGCTGAGACAATTCTCTCACCTAAAAGCAGCTCTGGTAAAGAGATACAATGTAAATCAGGAAACCAGCTTTATCTGTCTGCTCTGTCACCCTCCGATCATAGCTTCCATTGTCAAGGTTCCTTTAGGATCCAGATGGCTGCTGGAGCACTTGCCATCACCTCTGAAAGCCAGGCACCAGGAAGGAGGAAGCAGGGAAGGACAAATGGGCTGTCTCTCCTTTAAGGAGCCTTCCAAAATCTTCTGCCCACAAACTTCAGCTTGCCTTGTGGCCAGAAATGTTCACACGCCCACACCTAGCTCCAAGGGAGCCTGGCAAATGTGATGTACGCTGGGCACACTGTCACCCTGACATACACCAGGCGTCTTCCCCTAAGGGAAGAAAACAAAATAAAGATAATGGGCAGCAGATAGCTGATTCTGACTCAATTGCCATCACCCACACTCACCACCATCATCACTGCTCTTTACCATGGTCTTTCTATACTATACACCTTAGCTCAGTCCATCCCACAATGATTGTATGAAGGGTACCATTTTCCACACTGTACAGACAGGGAAACAGAGACTCACGGAAGCTAAGTAACTTACACAAGGTCACAGAATTGAAATGTGGACCTGGAAATACACTTATTATTAATGTTTGTCCTAATATCAAACTCCATAAAGTACCCACTTGACATAATTGTCTAATGTGATACAAGTGTGAAGAACTTTGCTCTTTAACCTGAAGGCAACTGTTTACACAGGTGTAACATGACTGACCTCTCTATCTAGCTCCAAAGCCCAAGAATCTAACAATTGTACTAACACTTTCACCCTTCCGTGGTCATTTCCGGAACTGAACCGTGATAGAAAAATTACGGAATCAGAGAACTCCCAAATTAGCCATGCAGGAAGCTATTTAGTATGCTTGAACATGAACCAACTATATCCCCCTCCAAAGTCTCACCCTAGAAGGTGATATTTTATAGAGGAGGATATCAGAAAAGTTAACTTGATAAACTCCCTCTCACACACATTCTCCCCCACATCCTTCACATGCATGCACGCGCGCGCACACACACACACACACACTTAAACTTTTCATCCCTCAATCAAGTGGCAAGTACCATTCTACAGGACAAACACCCAGTTTTTATGGAAAACAGTGTGGAAGTTCCTTAAAAAACTAAAACTAGAGCTACCATATGACTCTGCAATCCCACCCCTAGGCATATATCTGAAGAAAAACATGGTTTGAAAGGATACATTCACCCCAATGTTCATTACTGCACTGTTTACAATAGCCAAGACATGGAAGCAACCTAAATGTCTATCAACAGAGGAATGGATAAAGAAGATGTGATACATATATACAATGGAATATCACCAAGCCATTTAAGAGAATGAAATAATGCCATTTGCAGCAACATGAATGGACCCAGAGACTGTCATACTGAGTGAAACAAGTCAGACAGAGAAAGAGATGTCCCTTATGTGCAGAATCTAAAGAGGAATGATACAAATGACCTTATTTACAAAACAGAGACAGACTCACAGACTTAAAAGAATGGACTTATGATTACAGGGGCGGGGGGAGAAGCGGGGAAGGAATAATTAGGGAGTTTGAGGTGGACATCTATACTCTGCTATATTTAAAATGGATAATCGACAAAGACCTATTGTATAGCACCAGGAACTCTGTTCAATATTATGTGGCAGCCTGGATGGGAGGGGAGTTTGGGGGAGAATGGATACATGTATATGTATGGGTGAGCCCCTTTGCTGTCCACCAGAAATGATTACAACACTGTTAATCAGCTATGTGCGTGTTCAGTCACTCAGTTGTGTCTGACTCTTTGCAACCCCATAGACTGTAGCCCTCGGGGCTCCTCTGTCCTTGGGGATTCTCCAGGCAAGAATACTGGAGTGGGTTGCCGTGCCCTCCTCCAGGGGATGTTCCCAACCCAGGGATTGAAACCAGGTCTCCTACATTGCAGGCAGATTCTTTACCATCTGAGCCACCAGGGAAGCTTATTAATCAGCTATGCCCCAGTACAAAATAAAAGTTTAAAAAAAAAACACAGTATTGCCCTCCTTCTTTGTCCTCAACTTACAGATAAATATTCATTTCTCTCTTCAATTCATTCCTATTGTGTCCTGAAATGTTCATAGTTATTTTGCTTAGGAGTTCTTTTTCAAAACTATTTCAAGAGAGAGGGTGACCTGGTTATAACCCCAACTCCTTGGCCTGCACACCCTCTGGCCTAAATGGATGTCACATTCCCAAATGGTGTAAGGTGGTCAGCAGTTAAGAAAAACACAGCTTCCCAGCTGCTACAGAGAAAGGTGAACATTCTTATTAGACCTGTGAGCAAAACGTCAAACCATGGAAAGCCTGAGCCAATAGTATTCTTGCATCAGATGGCCCAGCAAGGAAGACCTGAAAGTTGCCTAGAACAGCTTCCTTTAATGCTCTACATCAGGATGATGCCACACCAACAGCAATCACACCTGAAGATGCCATATACAGAAGTGGACCAGACAACTCATTTCCACCATTTACTGGGCACCAATTCTATTCCTATACAAGTCCATACTACAGATACAGGATCAAAAAAGCCTAGCACCCTGACTTCAAGTAACTCATAGTCTAGTGGGTGAGCCAAACACATGAATTAATAACCCCAGATCATGGGCTCAGAGCTCTGCTTGCTGATGAATAAAGTGCTTACAACACTCAGAGGAGAAACAGCAACTCCATGATAGGGCTATCATGGAGGACTGCCTGGAAGAGATGGCATTGGAAGATGGACCTTCACTCCTGAAGTCATTCACAGGTTGTGGGCCTCCCACAGGGAACTTCAGTTCTCAGTCTTGAGCCTAATATAAAGGTTTTGCCCAAGGTCCAAGAGTAGGGCCAACTGCAGTAGCAATTCACATTGACTTTCACTGAAGATTTGTTGGAGAGATGGAGACTGTGTTAAATCATGCACAAAAGATCAAACACAAGTTTTTAAACCCCTGTGAGATATTTCTTTTCCTTGCTCAGGCTTTTCTCCAGGTCCCAGCTGTGTCATTTCTCCCCTCTCATCCCTCGTACCCATCTAATCTCGCCAACATCCCGAGTCATCAGTTCCCAGACTCAGCTTGTGCGTCAACTCAGCAAAAAAAATGAGAGGCCAAGGTTTGTAGAGAGCCTCCTGAGAAAGCCCTTCAGGGAATCATAACTGGTTATGGAGTAGACCCTGGGAGCATATCTCCCCACACTCCAGGCTGCTAATCAAAATGTTTACCCAACAAAAACCAGGGCTGAGAAAAGAGAAGCATCATTCTGGCTGCAAGAAAACAAAATGTTCTCCTTATCACTGCATGGAGAAGGGCTTTTTTACCCCCAGGTGCGGAATAGAAAAAAAAGTTCAGGAAAGGAAATCACAAATCCAAGGAAGCAGTAAAAATGGATGTCCTACCAAATGTTTGAGAAATAGCAAAGGTCTGGTGTGGTGGGAAGAAAGGGAGTAAAGAGATGAGTCTGGAAGGCATGAGCAACATAGATGAGGCAAGTCACCTCCTTCTGGTTCCAAGTGTGTGTTTTATTCTGGAACGTGATGCCACATCACTGCGCTGTGTTCCCAGCCTCCATTCTAGCGTCTCAAGGTGTTGCTGACATTTTTAAGAGGACGAATTAATTAGCCTGTCCCTTCTTCATGTTTCACTGCAAAGTGAAGAATAGAGATAGTTAAGTTTGGTTACAGCTTTAAGTTTAACGCTGTAGCTAGTAATTTGGGAATTATATACAATAATATGTGTATGTATCCATAAATACAAAGAAAGAGGAAGAGAGTGAGAATTGATTCTTCTGTTACATCTGCCTTATTTAGCTTTTAACTTAAATTGCATCATTCTGTTTATCCATTTAGATTCTGCCTATTTCCACCCCCCCTCAAAAGATATGAGACAGAAATTGAAATAGTTTACCTTAGAAGAAGTATAATAAGACCTAATAGAGGACAATACCCACATACTTTATAAAGAGACTAGGGCAAGTGTGATATTAAAAAATTCTGGTAAGGGACTTCCCTGTGGTTCAGTGGTTAAGAATCTGCCTTGCAATGTCAGGGACATGGGTTTGATCCCTGATTAGGGAACTAAGATCCCACATGCCATGGGGCAACTAAGCCCTCATGCCACAACTACTGAGCCCACACTCCACAATTAAAGAGTCGGTGTGCCGCAATGAAAGGTCCCACATAACTCAATAAAGATTCCAAGTGCTGCAACTAACACCCAACGGAGCCAAATAAATAAATATTTTTTAAAAGCTCCAGTAAGGAGAGCTATCACTAAGTAAACCGGATGACTTCCCAGCAGCAGGTTAAAAACATACATGTAATAGGTTTAGGAAACATAAGCTTTCATTGGAAGGACTGATGCCGAAGCTCTAATACTTTGTCCACCTAATGCAAAGAGCCACATGCTGGGAAAGATTGAGGACAGGAGAAGAAGGGGACGACAGAGGATGAGATGGTTGGGTGGCACCACCAACTCAATGGACATGAGTTTGAGCAAACTCCAGGAGATACTGAAGGACAGGGAAGCCTGGTGTGCTGCAGTCCATGGGGTCGCAGAGTCAGACACAACTTGGCGACTGAACAACAACAAAGGCTCTGAAATAAGGAGAAGTACATATTCCAGACTCTTTTACAAAGGAATTGTTTTATGGTTAAAGAAACATTGGCTGCTGAGACTTGTATCTTAGTAAATTGTAAAATAACCCCCTTTACTCCTTCTCTTCTTTTTTCAATACTGTGTTGAATCTTAAATTCCAACTTAATTGTTTTCTTTGTTCTCACCCTAGATCCTCCTTACATTGTACTTGAAAAACAAAAACCACACACCAGCTCAAATTGGTACTTTTCAGGCAGTTGTTTCTATTTGACTGCAGTGATTGGTATTGGTTTGCCCAGAGGTTCATGTCTAACTCATAGACTGAAGCATCATTATGCAGTCTCCCACTAGAGAATGCTAGGTGGGGGGCAGTGCAGCTCACCACCAAAAATGGAAAAATGAAACAGTACCACTTCTCAATCTTTGTTAGCATGAAGATATAATTATGCATTTTATGTTTTTCAGAGGCCTGTCAGAACACCTACTGGCTTGCAATCTTGTTGTCACCATCAGTTAAAAGGAAAGCATCAATTTATTTGAGCAGCCTTTGTCAATGTGGGTCTGAGAGCATGCTGCATGAAATAATAATGATTAGTATTAAATTAATGATGATAATAATAGTTACTGTTCATTGACTGCCTTCTATTCGAAGTGCAGCACTCTGCAAACAGTGTGTTATTTAATTCTTACAACAATCCTGTTATTAATATTACGGAGAAGCTGAAGTCGATAGGGGTTAAGTAACTTACTTAATTCAAGCAAGTTGCAAGACCAAATTCAAACCAATGTGCATCTCACTGTATGTAGAGTGTGGAATAACGCAATGAATGCTACGCTCAATAGGAATTTTACCACCATATAAGAGAGCAGGCATTTTCCTCCTACTCTGATTAGGACCATATACATCTTGTCCTTTTATTAATTGTCCTAGCTCAGACTATCTTCTTCAGTTTTGTTCTTCACTCATTCTAAGTGTACAGAGATGATAATAGTTCAACTACACTGAACACAGTTACAAGAATGTCTCCATAGCTCTTAGAGGAGCTTCTAGACACACAAGTTCTAAGTAAGCATTCAGTTCAGTTCAGTCGTTTAGTCGAGTCCAACTCTTTGCAACCCCATGGACTGCAGCACTCCAGGCCTCCCTGTCCATCACCAACTCCAGGAGTTTACTCAAACTCATGTCCATTGAGTCGGTGATGCCATCCAACCATCTCATCCTCTGTCATCCCCTTCTCCTCCTGCCCTCAATCTTTCCCAGGATCAGGGTCTTTTCAAATGAGTCAGTTCTTCCCATCAGGTGGCCAAAGTATTGGAGTTTTAGCTTCAGCATCAGTCCTTTCAATGAACACCCAGGACTGATCTCCTTTAGGATGGACTGGTTGGATCTCCTTGCAGTCCAAGGGACTCTCAAGAGTCTTCTCCAACATCACAGTTCAAAAGCATCAATTCTTCGGTGCTCAGCTTTCTTTATAGTCCAACTCTCACATCCATACATGACTACTAGAAAATCCATAGCCTTGACTAGACAGACCTTTGATGACAAAGTAATGTCTCTGCTTTTTAATATGCTATCTAGGTTGGTCATAACTTTCCTTCCAAGGAGTAAGCATCTTTTAATTTCGTGGCTGCAGTCACCATCTTCTGTGATCTTAAAGCCCCCCAAAATAAAGTCTGTCACTGTTTCCATTCTTTCCCCATCTATTTGCCATGAAATGATGGGACAAGATGCCATGATCTTAGTTTTCTGTATGTTGAGCTTTAAGCCAAATTTTTCACTGTCCTCTTTCACTTTCATCAAAAGGCTCTTTAGTTCTTCTTCACTTTCTGCCATAAGGGTGGTGTCATCTGCATATCTGAGGTTATTGATATTTCTCCTGGCAATCTTGATTCCAGCTTGAGCTTCTTCCAGACCAGTGTTTCTCATGATGTACTCTGCATATAAGTTAAATAAGCAGCTTGACAATACACAGCCTTGACGTACTCCTTTTTCTATTTGGAACCAGTCTGTTGTTCCATGTCCAGTTCTAATTGTTGCTTCCTGACCTGCATACAGGTTTCTCAAGAGGCAGGTCAGGTGGTCTGGTATTCCCATCTCTTTCAGAATTTTCCACAGTTTGTGACCCACACAGTCAAAGGCTTTGTCATAGTCAATAAAGCAGAAGTAGATATTTTTCTGGAACTCTCTTGCTTTTTTGATGATCCAGTGGATGTGGCAATTTGATCTCTGGTTTCTCTGCCTTTTCTAAATCCAGCTTAAACATCTGAAAGTTCACGGTTCATGTATTGCTAAAGCCTGGCGTGGAGAATTTTGAGCATTCCTTTACTAGCATGTGAAATGAGTGCAATTGTGTGGTAGTTTGAGCATTCTTTGGCATTGCCTTTCTTAGGGATTGGAAAGAAAACTGACCTTTTCCAGTCCTGTGGCAATTGTTGAGTTTTCCAAATTTGTTGGCATATTGAGTGCAGCACTTTCACAGCATCATCTTTTAGGATTTGAAATAGCTCAGCTGGAATTCCATCGCCTCCACTAGCTTTGTTCACAGTGACGCTTCATAAGGCCCACTTGACTTCGCATTCCAGGATGTCTGGCTCTAGGTGAGTGATCACACCATCCTGATTATCTGGGTCATGAAGATCTTTTTTGTGTGATTTTTCTGTGTATTCTTGCCACCTCTTCTTAATATCTTCTGCTTCTGTTAGGTCCATACCATTTCTTCCTTTATTGTGCCCATCTTTGCATGAAATGTTCCGTTGGTATCTCTAATTTTCTTGAAAAGATCTCTAGACTTTCCCATTCTATTGTTTTCCTCTATTACTTTGCATTGATCTCTGAGGAAGGCTTTCTTATTTCTTCTTGCTATTCTTTGGAACTCTGCATTCAAATGGGTATATGTTTCTTTTTCTCCTTTGCCTTTTGTTTCTGTTCTATTCACAGCTATTTCTAAGGCCTCCTCAGACAACCATTTTGCCTTTTTGCATTTATTTTTCTTGGGGATGGTCTTGATTCCTGCACCTCCTGTACAATGTAAAAGAGAAACTAAAAACAAAAGAAAAAAAAAGGTAGACCCTTGACTGGTCCCAGCTTTGAGAACATCTACTCAATGAAACATCCAAATCCAGTTCCAATCAATCCAGAAAATTATGAATGACTCAAATGAATCAATCTGAAATCAAGTTTATATAATGCATGAGCTAATGAGTTAAAATGTACATAACTGACAATCTTTTTAAACAATCTTTTTAAAAGGGAAAAGGAAAGATTACCATGTTCTGGGCATACCAACTAGGTTTTTGAGAAGAAGAAAGACTTGGTCTTGGTCTTAAAGATGTATAGAATTATTAGAAAAGGGGGAACAATATTACGTATGAAATGAATCTCTAGTAACTTCTCACTAATCACAGGCTTGTGGTCCTGGAAAATAATGAATTTGGCAAAACTGTATTGGCAAGACTGTGTTTTAAAAAATGAAAATATCATGAAATCTACATTTATCTATCAATCCCTAGTTCAAGCCATATCCCTTCCAGAAAGGTGACTCATCTGAGGACCCAGGTTACTGCTGTACCAGACACGTGTCTGCATGGCTCTCATGCTCCATAATGTAACTTACCTGTGTATTAGGTTTGAAACCCAGCCCACAAACTCAGACATCGAGTGAGTGTCACTTTCTCTACTTTTTGTATAACTCAACTACAGCTCAAGATGGTATAATCTCTAGGGAACTTGTACAGTGCCAAAGCAGTTCACCAGAGTGGAATCTCAGGTTCTCAAAGTCATCTCTGCATGTGGGTTGAGATGTCCATCCACCTGCCTGGACCAAGATTTTTGGTCCAAGTGAATTGATCCTGGGTTACCCCAGGTCTGTCTCCATGTTTTCCAGGCTCAGATCCTCTCTCCACTATCTCCCTGCCATCTTATGCACAAGGAAACAAAACCATCTTACTGCTAAAATCCCTTATGCACTTCCATTTCTCCTCTCAAATTAGTATTTCTATTCCAGTTGTATTAATTTGACAGCAGTGATTGGCTTTAGTTTGCCCACAAGTTCCTGTCTAACTCACAGACTGAAGCATCATTATATGACTTCTCACCAGAGAATGCCAGGTGAGGGTTAGTGGAAGTCACCACCAAAAATGGAAAAATGAAAGAGTACCACTTCTCAATCTTTGTTAGCATGAAAATATAATTATGCATTTCGCACTTTTTAGAGGCGAGGGTCACGCCTGTCAGAACACCTATTAACTTGCAATCTTGTTGTCACTATCAGTAGAAAGAAAAGCATCAATTTCTTTGAACACTCTTTGTCCATGTGGGTCTGAGAGCATGCTGCATGAAATAATAATGATTAGTATTAAACTAATAATGATAATGGTGCTTCCCAGTTGGCTCAGTGGGTCAAGAATCTGCCGCAATGCAGGAGACACAGGAGACACCAGTTTGATCCCTGGGTTGGAAAGATCCCCTGGAGGAGGGCATGGCAACCCATTCCAGTATTCTTGCCTGGAGAATCCCATGGACTGAGGAGCCTAGAGGGCTATAGTCCATAGCGTTGCGAAGAGTCGGACATGACTGAAGTGACTGAGCACAAAAGCATGCAATAATGATAATAATAATTTTCCAATGAGTGTCTCCTTTTGGAAGGGTCCTGACACTTTCCTAGGACTGTACCCACTAGAAGGATTCCGGTACCATCTCTTCAGGATCCAGCAACGTCAGTATTATGACTTTTCCACCTCTCTCTTCCAAGTTAAAATATTCCTTTTCTAGTCTAAAGGATGGTGGAGGTTGGAGGAAGGCACTTCATTTTGTCCCCCCAATATTTTTCCTCAACTATGAGCCCTTTCTGTTTGCAATAAAAGATGGAACTTTAAAACCAGAAGCCAAAAAGTAACTTTTCTTTTCTCTTTTCTTTTCTCTCTTTTATTGTCATATTCTTTACCTGAGTGGATGAGCATAGACCAGCCTAGCTACTTAAACTTAAATAGGAGAAAGGTCCAAAGGAGAATAAGAACAAGACAGAGAAATGGTTAGTTTAAAATTAGCATCTCACCACATCTGTCTGTAAATCTACTTCCCCCACTAGTCTGTGAGTTCTTCCACCATATGGACAGACTGTGATTTTTATCTTTGTCTCCCCAAAGCATATCATAGGCCCAGCAACTCTGACAGGGGCCAGGGGAGGAAAGGGTAACTGAACGAGTGAGTCAGGGCTTGGACTTGGTCTTCCATCCCCCACATGTCTTCCCTTCTCACCATCCCCAGGCTGTGATCCTTTGAGTCCCCACATCCTCACACCCCAAGTGTGCTATATTTTCTTTTCACAGGATTCTTTCCTTTCTTAAACTGCAAAATAAATAACATGCAGGCTGTTAAGTTATTTCCAGATACTAAAGAATAAGATGAAATATATGTGCATACATTATGCCTTTATAAGTTTATTCACAAACATCCCACCAATTAATGTATGCCCCTATAATGAAATGGGCTTTGTTCCAGAGGTGAAAAGACCTTGCCTCACATTAGCATTTTCAGAACTTCCCAAATAAACTATTGCACCAAAATCCTTGTCTCAGAATCTTCCTCCAGGGAAGCCCAAACTATGAGGGTCAGGATGGCTTCCTGGAGGAAATGACACCGCTGGAAGTTACTAAGCTTGAGAGGAATGCCCAGACAGAGTCGAGAAAGGAGGCATTCATGAGCAGTTCAGCTTCCACAGGTGTTTGGTTTGGTTTTTTTTTTAACTTATTTTATACTGGAGTACAGTCAACTAACAATGTTGTGATAGTTGCAGGTGCACAATGAAGGGACTCAGCCACACACTTACATGTATCCTTTCTCCCCAAACTCCCCTCCCATCCAGACTGCCACATAACATTGAACACTGAGTTCCCTGTCCTATACAGTAAGTCCTTGTTGGCTATCCATTTTAAATATAGCAGTGTGTACATGACCATCTCAAACTCCCTAACTATCCTTTCCCCCCATCCTTAGCCCCTGGTGACCATAAGTTCTCTCTGTAACTCTTCACAGGTGTTTCTTAACCTATACCACACCCCACACACCTTTGCCTAACATACAGTGACACTACATTGCTTTGGTGGTGGGTTAGTTACTAAATCGTGTCCGACTCTCCGCTGCCGCAAGACTGGAGTCCTCAAGGCTCCTCTGTCCATAGGATTTCCCAGGCAAGAATACTGGAACGGGTTGCCAGTTCCTTCTCCAGGGGATCTTCCTGACCCAGGGATCAAACCCACGTCTCCTGCTTGACAGGAGGATTTTTTACCACTGAGCCACCTGGGAAGCTTACAACTGCTTAATGGACATGGAAATAGGTCTCCCAAAATGCACAAGCTATGGGTTTATACTACAGAAGGGTGATTTTCTAGCCATCAGTGGTTCTCAAAGTGTGGTTGCTGGACCAGCATCAGCATAACCTGGGACCTTCTTAGAAATGCAAACCTTCAGACCCATCCCAGCCCTCAGAAAGCCTGGAGGTGGCTACCAGCAAAAGGTGCTTGAACAAGCCTTCTGGGTCCTTCTGATACATGCTCAAGTTTGAGACCACTGCTTCAGGCTTTAGAAATATGACAGAGGATGGTGAACTGTGGGCATGGCAGGAAGACCATCCAGACCACAAGCAGTGTGGCTTTCTGCAACTTACTGAGTTTGCTTGTGGGCATGGCACTTAAACTTTCTAAGATCTTCTTTTTTGGCCTGTAAAACAGTGGTTAACTGTAATCCATACCTCTCATGGATTACCATGAGATGAAGTACAGTCATGTACATGGAAGGTCTTCCTAATTGTTAAAACACCATAGAAATAAATGTAAGGCAAGCAGTCAGGCAACTTTTAAAAAGCCAGACGCCGTAGCAGGAGAATTGCTTGATTGGAGGTTCCGACACATTCTCAACAGCCCTCTGAGGGTCTGAACAGCTGCTGGGATCAGCCCCACACCTCAACAAACGCAACCGCCATTTGTCTGCCCTTGCCAGCACACACGAGAGCCTCCTTTCTCCTTTGCCTGCAGCCTCCTAGGACTGGGCTCTAAGAGCAGGCAACCACTTCTGTCTCTTGTCCTCCCTGCATTACAGATAGTGATGACTTACAAAGGGCATGTTTTAAAGATGTCTGGCTCCCCAGTGTTCTCACTGCACTGCCTTTTTGAATGCAGTGGTGAAAGAGAAAAGATGAGGATGGGGAGAGGAAAAGGGGAAGGAGAAGGCTGGCCCAACTCCCCATGACCTACAGGCTCCCTTTGCTGGTCTCAGCCTGGCTTCTCCAAGCCTGGTGTGCCACATGTGAGAAAAGAAGGGGTAATTAGGTCACAGATGGAGCAGGGTCTAGGATCGGAGGAGGAGGCTTGATTCACATCTGGGCAGGCAGTTTGCTCATGCCTCCTCCCTGTTTACAGAACAAAAGCGTGTAGCCTCCAAACAATCCTGAGCCCTGCTGGGAATGGCTGTCAGTGAGCTCTGCTAGGGAGAAGAGCCACAGCACATGAATATCAAAGAGTCCTCCCTCCTCTGCAGATGGACTGTCAGGGTTCAGCTTCATCTCCTGGAATCCCTATTGGCCTTTGAGGTGGAGTGCTGCAGAAAAGCATATTAGCTTAAAAAAATACAGTTCAATGGGGCATGATGGAACCAGCATATTTCCCTGGCAGTTTCCTGCATCCTGGGGAGGGAAGGCAGATTTACCTCACTACCTGCATCTATCGCAGCACTGAGGCTTCTGGAAAAGAAAGAGCACCAAACAGGAAGTCTTGCCTTCCTGGATTTATTTTTTTTTTCAAATTTAAAGCCTGAGAAGTGACACCAGTTTGCAAAAGAGGAGAGATTTCTACAATTGATGTATTTTCTTCTACAAAGTCAGATGAAATGACCTCCAAATCACTACTGACTCTGAAATTCAAGCATCCAAGAAATTCTATTTGCTAGCAAATCTGGAAAACTATAGTCCTTCAGCAAAGAGTTATAGCTCTAAGCACAAAATTCTGGGAAGTACTGTTTTTAGTTGGGGTATCTTTGCCTTATAGTATTGTGCTAGCTTTTGCTGTATCAGCTACGTGTATACTGACTCAACAGTGGCCACAGAAACGGAAAAGGTCAGTTTTCATTCCAATCCCAAAGAAGGGCAATGTCCAAGAATGTTCAGACATTTGAACTCATTTCACATACTAGCAAAGTAATGCTCAAAATCCTTCAAGCTAGGCTTCAACGCTATGTGAACCAAGAATTTCCAGATGTACAAGCTGGATTTAGAAAAGGCAGAGGAAACAGAGATCAAACTGCCAACATCCATTGGATCATAAAAAAAAAAAAACAAGGGAATTACAGAAAAGTATCTACTTCTGCCTCACTGACTACACTAAAGCTTTTGACTGTGTGGGTCTCAACAAACACTGTGGAAAACTCTTAAAGAGATGGGAATACCAGACCACCTGACCTGCCTCCTGAGAAACCTGTATGCAGGTCAAAAAGCAACAGTTAGAACCAGACATGGAACAACAGACTGGTTCAAAATTGTGAAAGGAGTATGTCAAGGCTGTATATTGTCACTCTGCTTATTTAACTTGTATGCAGAGTACATCAAGCAAAATGCTGGGCTGAATGAAGCTCAAGCTGGAATCAAGAATGCCAGAAGAAGTATCAATAACCTCAGATATGCACATGACACCACTCTTGTTGCAGAAAGCGAAGAAGAACTAAAGAGCCTCTTTAAGAAAGTGAAAGAAGAGAGTGAAAAATCTGGCTTAAAACTCAACACTCAAAAATCTAAGATCATGGCATCCGATCCCATCATTTCATGGCAAATATATGGGGAAACAATGGGAACAGTGACAGACTTTATTTTCTTCACTCCAAAATCACTGTGGATGGTGACTGCAGCCATGAAATTAAAAGACATTTGTCTTGGAAGAAAAGCTATGACCAACCTAGACAGCTGGACAACCTAGACAACCTCTGTATTAAAAAGCAGAGACATCACTTTGCCAACAGAGGTCCAAAGAGTCAAAGTTATGGTTTTTCCAGTAGTCATGTAAATATGTGAGAGCTGGACCATCAAGAAGGCTGAGCACTGAAGAATTAATGCTTTCAAATTTTGGTATTGGAGAAGACTCTGAGAGCCCCTTGGATAAAAGGAGATGAAACCAGTCAATCCTAAAGGAAATCAATCCTGAATATTAATTGGAAGAACTGATGCTGAAACTCAAATACTTTGGCCACCTGATGCAAAGAGCCGACTCATTGGAAAAGACCGGATGCTGGGAAAGATTGAAGGCAGGAGGAGAAGGGGATGACAGAGGATGAGATGCTTAGATGGCATCACTGATTCAATAGACATGAGTTTGAGCAAACTCTGGGAGACAGTGAAGGACAGGGAAGCCTGACATGCTGCAGTCTACAGGGTTGCAAAGAGTTGGACACAACTGAGCAAGTGAACAATATACACATACTCCCTCCCTCTTGAGCCTCTCTCTGACCCCCATCCCACCCCACGCCTCTAGGTCATCACAGAATACAGCATTTTCCCACTAGCTGTCTATTTCACACATGGCAGTGCTGTATATACATCAATCCCAAGCTCCCACTTCATTCCACCCCTCCTCCCCACCACCTTGTCCATGTCTGTTCTCTCCGTCTGCATCTCTATTCCTGACCTGCAGATATGTCCATGTTTACCATTTTTCTAGATTCCACATACATATGTTAATATACAGTATTTGTTTTTCTCTTTCTGACTCACTTCACTCTGTATGACAATCTCTAGGTCCATCCACATCTCTACAAATGACCCTATTGCATTCATCCCTCTTAATGGCTGAGTAATATTTCATTGTGTGTATGTACCACACCTTCTTTATCCATTCATCTGTCAATGAACATATAGGTTGCTTCCATGTCGAGGCTATTGTAAATAGTGCTGCAACGAACACTGGGCTGCATGTGTTTTTTTTTTTTTAATAATGATTTTCTCAGGGAAAATGCCCAGTAGTGGGACTGCTAGGACATATAGTAGTTCTATTTTAGTTTTTTAAGGAACCTTCATACTGTTCTCCAGGCTTCCCAGGTGGTGCTAGTGGTAAAGAACCCACCTGCAATAGAGGAGACGTGAGAGAGGTAGGTTCAGTCCCTGGGTTGAGAAGATCCCCTGGAGGAGGGCATGGCAACCCACTCCAACATTCTTGCCTGGAAAATTCCATGTACAGAGGAGCCTGGAGGGCTACAGTCCATGGGACCACAAAAAATAGGACACGACTGAGCAACTGAAAACACACTGTTGTCTACACTGACTGCATCAATTTACATCCCCACCAACAGTGCAAGAGGGTTCCCTTTTCTACACACCCCCTCCAGCATTTACTGTTTGTAGATGTTTTTATGATGGCCATTCTGACAAGTGTGAGATGATATCTCTTCGTATTTTTGATGTACATTTCTCTAATAATTAGGGATGTTGAAAACAGAACAACTCTATCTAAAAGAATGAAGTTAGAACACTCCCTAACACCATACACTAAAATAAAATGGATTAAAGACCTAAATGTAAGACCAAATACTACAAAACTGTTAGAAGGTAAAAGAAAGAATACTCTTTGACATAAATCACAGCAAGATCATTTTTGACCCACCTCCTAAAATAATGAAAATAAAAACAAAAATAAACAAATGGGACCTAATTAAGCTTAAAAGCTTTTGCACAGCAAAGAAAACTTTAGGCAAAAAGAAAAAGCCCTCAGAATGGGAAAAAAATATTTGCAAACAAAGCAACTGACAGGGGATTAATCTCCAAAATATACAAACAGCTCATGCAGCTCAATCAAAAAATGGGCAGAAGACCTAAACAGACATTTCTCCAAGGAAGACATACAGATGGTCAAGAGGCACATGAAAAGATGCTCTGGGAACTATTTTTTACCTAATTCCTGAGATTGTTCTCAGGTACTTAAGCCTTTCAACTCAACAGCAGAGCCTGGTCCAAGTTCCAGAAGCACAGATTGAAATAGTATTACACTTTGTTCTGACAAGAGACCAAGGGAAGAGAGGGCAGACACCACTATCACCCAGAGGAGAAAGGATGAACCATTCCCTTTCTTATGGCTCTAGACAAATTTTGTAAATTGATTTAGAGCTTGTAAAATTAGCAAGAAAGGAGGGCAGGAGAGGGTGTGCTCCTGGCCTTCTGGCTCGGTACAGATGGCTCTCAAATATCACTGGCCCTGGCATTCCAGCCAAGAAAGACCAAGAACTGGGAGAACGATCACGAAAGGGAAGAATAGCTCAAGCCCTGTGGTTTTATAAACATAATCTCTCCTCCTTCCTGGCATTCTCCTAAGCCTGCAGCTACAAGTTTTCACATTTTTTATTCGTACAGATGCCAACTTAGCTCAGGGAACAAAATAAAGCACAGTTCTCAATTAGATATACTCTGCAAACTGGAAGTTCATGTTTGGCCAGAGTCTTACCCACACTAAGCCGAGGTCTGCAACCAGGGAATCCCATTTAGCTTTTCTTTGTGCTTCACTTCCAGTGTAAGAGGATCAGGGCTGACACAGTATCTCCAGTTGGAAGGATTTTTGAAATCTATGTGTACAACAGCACAATGTGAAACTGTAGAAATTCAGTCCTGATCATCTCACAGCAATGGGACTGCAAATAAAGAGATCATGCTTCTTCAAGATTTCAAAACTGATGGGTATTCAAATATCCAATAATCTCTCATGAGTCCTCTCCCTGGGCATCCCTGCATCAGATTCTCATATGATAGAGGCAGAAATTGCCCATAAAGTGCAAGGTTCAGGTTCAACAAGGTCCCCCCACTGCCACAAACAGAATTCAGGGTTTGCTGGGAAGAGAGCAGGGAACTATGTCAAGGATGCATGAATCTCCTAGGAGGGAAAAAAGGTCAAGGACTTGGCTGCATTTCTTTTTGAGGCTGAATGCTTTTAATATAAATTTATTATCATGCCCTTGAAAGTGAAAGTGAAATCGCTCAGTCGTGTCCGACTCTTTGAGACCCCATGGACTGCAGCCTCCCAGGCTCCTCCATCCATGGGATTTTCCAGGCAAGAATACTGGAGTGGGTTGCCATTTCCTTCTCCAGGAGATCTTCCCAACCCAGGGATTGAACCCAGGTCTCCCGCACTGTAGGCAGACGCTTTACCATCTGAGCCACAATGTCCATCAAAAGGGTGGGAGAATAGAGCCTATATCTAGAAAATGTTTAGTATTAGTTGCTCAGTTAAACACATGGAGCCTGATGAATGGACAGGCTGGTTCCAGCAGAGCGGCCTCTGCAGCCCATTCAGAGCACATCATGATGGACCCACCCAGGCTGAACTCACCTCTGGAGCTCATTTCTCCTGCTGATGTAATTGTCCCTTTCCCAAGGACTGCCTGCTCCCATTTGTGGATTCCTCCTCTTGCTGCCTGTTATAGGAACTTTCTTTTCTTAAGCTTCTTTGCCTTCTAACACTCTAAGTTCCCCAAACATACACACACACACACACATCTTTCCTTTTCTTCCCTCCACCCCCAGTCTTTCAGCTGAATAAGTCATTGCAACATTCCATTCATCATTTTCCTAGAAGGGGTTGGGGGTGGTTGGGATCCATAAGACCAAAAAGGAATGGACATAGAAGAGTGAAGGGACAGAGATTATTTAATAGACAACTGCAATAATCCATGAGTAAGATGAGTGTGGCTTGGACAAGAGTTGAGGTAGTGGAGACAGAGAGAAAGATTCAGACTCACAAAAGACTTAGAGGGTTTGCTCTTGGATGCTGGGTGAGAGGGAAACTAGAGAGTCCATGATGACTCCAACATTTTTATTTTGAGCAAGTAGGTGGATGGTGGTACCATTTGTGAGATAGAGAACTGGGAATAATCATACATCATAACTTATGTTGTACCTTTCAGCTGTGAAGTGGGACATTTCAGTTAAATGAAATCAACTCAGGAACTAGTATGTGCCAGATATTATGAGCAGGTTAGACTCAGAAAGACCATGAAATTTGCTCTAAGTCCCTAACTGCTTGATTCAAAAAATAAAAATAAAAAAGGTCATTTATTCTTGTATCTAGTCATCTATTGAACATTTGATAGATGCCTACCATGTGTCAGATACTGGAGGATCTAAAAGATACTAGAATCAAAGAGATAACTGGGGCTGTATATATGTTAATATTACCATTATTCATATTTGAGGAGCTAACACTCTAGTGGACAAGACAAAGCCATAAACGTAATTATGGAAATCTTTGGAAGAGTAACAAGCAGCTGCACAGGACACCTTGGCAGTACCAAAGAGCAAGATTTGACCTTCCCCCACAGGGGCCCTGTGTGCTCCTCATGCCAGTCAACTCTCTCTCTGCCCACTGTGCCTGCGATTAGGCCAAGGGCACCCAGCTCAGCTATAGCAGAGCTGAAGCTGTAAGTTAGCTATACGACTCCCATTTGGGACTTTATACATCGGTGACATTGCTGTTTGGGAACCAAGCCCTCACATTCCAATGAAGAGTGAAAACCTAGGCAACCCCAGAGTTATCTCAATGACCTGAACTCTCCATGCAGGAATTCGGTATTTCTTTTCCACTAGCATGCTGGTGTCTGCGTGACTGTGCTTTCATGGTAGAGAAAATTGCTGACTTCTCTCTCACTAGAGGACACAAGGTGGAAGCAGACTGTTAGGATCCTGGACAACTATAAAGCACATAAAAGGTAGATGACCTAACTGGTAACATTATACTCGGGCTGTGTTTCAGACACCGTTCTAAGGACTTTTCCTAACTAATCTTACAATATCCTCATAACAATCCTGTGCGGTCAGTAAAATGATGAGCCATTTTACACAGGAGGGAGCCAAGATCAACTGAGGTTGTAAGTACTAGATCCAGGATGGGGATGAGGCAGTGTAGCTACAGAGCCTGTTTCAAGAAGAGGCACCAGGACACAGTGGGGGAAGAGGAGGGTGGGACGAATTGAGGAAGTAGCATTGACATATATACATGACCATGGGTGAAACAGCTAGCTAGTGGGAAGCTGCTGGATGGCACAGGGAGCTTAGCTTGGTGCTCTGTGATGACCTAGAGGGGTAGGATGGAGAGGAGGGTGGGAGGGAGGCTCAAGAGGGACAGGATCTATGTGTACTTGTAGATGACTCACTTTGTCGTTTAGCAAAAGTAATACAACGTGTAAAGCAATTATACTCCAATTAAAAATAAATAAAATTAAATGAAGAGGCACCGTGTTGACCCTCACGCTTTGTGTCCCTCCACAGGCCAGGACTTGCATATCCAGGCCAGTGTCTACCCTCAGAACCAGAATCCCGCACACGTCCAAACTCCTGCCCACCTTGACCTACCTCCGCCCTTGCCACCCTCCCTCTCACCCTGTGCAAACACTCCCCATCAAGCTGTTTCAATTTGCATAACTGCCCTGTGTTTCTCTCCACAGAATTGATTGACACTGTCCAGAAGCCTGCATAAAATAATGGCTTCTTCATAGATACCAGGAACCTTTTCCTTTCTGCTGCCAGTTTCACACTGTTCAACTGCCCACCCATCTGCTGATAAAATACAATAATGTGATTTATCTCCAAGCACGCAGAAACATCTCAACAAATTGGATTTACTTATCTTTTAAAAAATGTTGTTTGGGGTTTTTCCAAAGTGTCCTTTACACACTGCTGTCCTCATGATAAGTTGAGGTGACTTTGAGCAAAAAGAAAGAACTTCATTTACACTTTCTCTCCCATCTGATGCAAAGAAAGATTTATTTGTCTGCCTCATATTCTCACTGAAGCCTTTGCTAAGAGGCTCCAAAGAGCAACTGTCTTTCTCCCCATCTGCTTGTGTCCTAATCATGGGTTCTTCTTCCAGGGAGAGGGACTCAAGGACCAAGTAAGTGGGCCTTCTCTTCCCTCTCACATCTATCATGCTTAGGACTATAAAGATAATAACAACTCAGGGTGTTCTGTCATTTATTCCCAGCCTCTCTCACTCTACCCCCATCCCTCTACAGCTCCAAATCTCACCCAGATTCTTTCTCAAGCACCCTTTGGAGTTCATACGTCATTCTAGCCAACCACTGCTTTACTTTCATTCTTTTTCCTCAATGGTTCCCAAACCACCTTCACTTGGTTATTCCTGACCAATACAGCCTTCTCTATTGTCCCATCCTAAAGAAGGGATGCTCTTTCAGCAGCTCTGCTTATTTCAGGGCATATTTTGTGGTTTGGTGGCAGGGCTACAGAAAGATTGTTGCAGATGTAAGTAGAGTGAATTATTGTTCTCTTCCTGCTGCTTTGCCTACTCTCTGACGATTCCTCTTCCATTGCAGTCAAAATCCCCTCCTCCCAGGCCCCCAGTTCCAATCAGCCCTGCCCTTTACCTATCCCCTTGTTGGAGCCTGATTATTTGCACATCCAGAATAATCTGATTATCCTGGACAACTTCATCATTCACTTAGATGGTTCAATCTCCCTAATCTACACCATGCACATGGAAAACTCAATCCAAATCAGGATGCCCTGACCTCCTCTATGAAAAGATTTCATTTTCTTCCCACTTTGGGGATCTTCTCTCATGGCCACATCTTGGATTTTCTTTATCTAGAACTGTTATAGCTCTCATTTCTACGTTCAAAGGTCATACCCTTGCTAGCTTAGTCCTCCTCTCCCACTGGCCAAGACTTCTTCCATGTCTTTTCTCTGCAGTAACTTCTCTGCGGACCATGATCTTTTCTCCTTTCATTTTTCATATCTATGGATCTATGGCCCTGGACCACAGGGTCCGCCATTTCAGTGAAATTTTTCTTTATATCCTCATCCTTACTCTCCCCATCCTTCTACTGTACCCTCAAGGCCAACATACATGGTCCCATGTATGATGATGGACACAGGAGATTTAGAAAGAGGAGGATAAGTTGAGCTCCACCCAACCTAATTATAATCATAGGGGCTACAGAATTCTTGGCCCTTCCTTCAAAAATCTGCCTCACTCACAGCTTCTACAAAGAAAGCCATTGGTCCTCTTCCTCAACCCCCATTGTCAACTGTACTAAGTTGGGCTCCTAACCCCATAACCACATCCAGTAGATGACCTATGAGGTAACCTGGTATAACACACATTGCTCAAACCAGGAAAAGCTAAGTTAATCCAATTTGTATTCTCAGGAATTTGAGTTGTGAAATACAGAGAAATCAAGCAGTCATAATGGGGAGTAAGACAATCTAATAAAGAGAAAAACAAATTCTGAGAAGTCCTAATGTAGATCAAGGGCCTTGGGGAGCCACAAGGGCCAAAAACAAGGTGAAACTTTAGGAAACAGAAGTTCCAACAAAACACAAACTTTAAATATACTATTTATTCTTTATATTAGAAAACTTAAACTCGTTTTTAACCCTTTTTTCTCTCTCTTTCGAAACATTTCTTTATTTTGTTTATTTATTTAGGCCACACCATGCAACACATAGGATCTTAGTTCCCTAACCAGGGACTGAACCAGTGCCCCCTGCATTAAAAGTATGGAATCTCAACCACTCATCCACTAGGGAAGTTCCAATTCTTCTCTCTTCTTTATGCCTCTTATCCAATTGGTCACCAAATCTTATCAGTTCTGCTTATGAATTCAACCTCTCCTTCTCTTTCATCTGTCACTACTCTTCCAAGGCTGCTTTCCTCCAGATGAACTTTATCTAAGAGGCTTCCAATTGGTCTCACAGTCACTAATCTCTCTTCCACATTGCCCCTAGAGTTGTTTTTTAGAAAACAAATTTGAATTTTTCCTTCTATCTTTAACATTCATATGTTGAAGCTCTGATCCCAAATATGATTGCATGTAGAGGTGGGGCCTTAGGGAGGTAAAAAGGTTTAAATGAGGTCATGAGGGCATAGCCCTCATAATGGGATTCATGTCCTTACTTATAAGAAGAGAAAGAAAAAAAGTGCTCTCTCTCTCTCTTTCTGTCATGGGAGGATAGAGCAAGAAGGTGACCATCTGCAATCCAGAATGTAAGCTCTTAGCAGACACCAAATCTGCCAGTGACTTGATCTTGGATGTCTCAGCTTCCAGGACAGTGAGAAATAAATTTGTCGTTTAGGACACCCAGTCTGTGGTATTCTGTTCTAGAAGCCCAAACTTACTAAGACAGCGTTGTGTGTGTGTGCGTGTTAAGTTGCTTTGGTCACGTCCAACTCTTTGTGACCCCATGGACTGTAGCCCACCAGGTTCTTCTATCCATGGAATTTTCCAGGCAAAAATACCAGAGTGGATTGTCAAGCCCTCCTCCAGGAGATCTTCCTGACCCAGAGATTGAACCCACATCTCTTACATCTCCTACATTGGCAGGCAGGTTCTTTACCACTAGTGCCACCTGGGAAGCCCAAGACTTGGTGCACCCCCAAATTAAACTGTTTACAAACACAAGCTTAAGCTGGTTTTGGCCCAGGGGCTGTAGAAAACCAACCTCTGGCCAGACTAATACATGGGGAAAATAAAAGCCACACAGGATAGCTGTGGTCATTAAATAGATAAAGGTGTAAAAGTCCTTGGAGGACAATAAAGTATGATACACTTAAGAAGAGAGGAGGGCTGAGAGGGTAGGGAAAGAACAGTAAAGATAATCTGTCATTTGCTGAAGGACCCACTTTGCATATTATGGCACATGACATATGACGTGGTACTGAATACAAGCACTCTGGAAGAAGCTACAGTCTTGCTCCTAGAGGCCAAATTTGAAACAGTATTTAAAGTCCTGTCTCCTGCAGCTTGAGTTATTTAAGATTTGCTTTATTGCTTTTCAGAGCCTAAAAGGATACAGGCTGTAGCTTTCAAGACTAGATTAAACCATCTGATACAATTAACCATGCAAAAATTTTAGACAAGGAATTCTCAGAGCTCTATTCTTTTAGCAATCAACAAAGAATAACTGGTATGTCAGGCACTGTGCCAGAGGGTTGTGGATACAGAAATAAGTAAGACATCACCTTAATGCAAGTTCATGGTTGATTTAGCAAGGGAAGCACACATATATAAAGACAAAGATAGTGAAATGCAAGAATTGTTTATAAGAGAGACTCACTAGAATTCTATCATTTATTCTGCCCCCTCTTCATCTTTCAAATATTTTTTCATTATTTTTCTAGTTCTTGCTATAGTTCTAGCTTTGAATTCTGCCTTCTCAATGTAAAATCAAAAGTGAAAACATTCCAGCTCTCCTTTGCTGCCAGAATATAAGCCTGTGACTTAGTTCCTATCAACTGGACATAGCTACACAAGACCTGGATTTGGAAGTGAGTTATATGGGGAAATAGGAAAGGGTACTGGGCACCCATTCAGCAGTACAGGTGACCCCAGAGGCAGCCAGGTCTGGGACCAGGGGCAGAAATTAGCTTCTTCACCAGAACCAGGCCATGGCGTGTACCTAGGAACTGCTTCTAAGAAAGTGAGTCTGGAACCCCTTTCTCCAGCCCTTCCAACAACTCAGGAAGCTTCCCAATGTCCTCAATTAATCCATTCCTGCTTAAGAGTGGATTCTGTTGTCTGCCTCTGAGAACCTGAGTGATACATGAGAATGCTCAGGGTTACCTGGGATTAAACAATGCAAGAAAGCATCTCAGAGGCAGAGATGTTAAAGATGAGTCACTCCAGTCTAGTCATTTAGACTAAAGGAACTCCATCTGCAAAGGGCCTGGAACACAGGAGAGTATTGTTTGGGAATGATGGCAAATAAGGTTGAAATATTTGGAGCGCAAGGAAAAGTGACTAATGATGGTGCTGAAAATGTGGGCAGGCATCATGAAGGCTTCTCAATGCCTTGATAGGACACTTATATGCTATATAAATGGTGCACCATTGAATGAATTTAAGCAAGAGGCTGTCAGTATCATATATTGCATTTTAGGAAGATCCTTTGGCAGCAATGTGAAGGATTCAAAGCAGAGAGAGAGACCAGGGCAGGGAGAACTAAAAAGGATAATATTTGCAAGTCACCCAGGTAAGAGGTAGTGAGATCGAAGTTGAAGCAGTGATGGTTTAAAAGAAGAGAAAAGCTGATTGATTTTTTCTGCTGAGATTTTGATTTAAGCAGGAGAGAAGACACACAACAGATTCACCAATATGTGGCCTCTTGCCTGGAGAAGATAATATTCCTTTAAAAACAACTAAATTGCAACCTTGGATCTCTATTTCCCCAGGGCAACGAGGCACAAAGCCAATGTGTGCAAACCCCTGTGGCTACTGTCCTGAATGTTTATGTGTCTCTAGAAACGGACTGGGAAGCAGTGAGATAAAAAGCTTTATTTTATGACTACTGCCCAGAGCATTTCTTTCAGGAGGAGAGAAACCTCTGGGACAAGCTGTGAGATAAATCTTAGAAAGGTGACATAGTTGTTCATTTCCACAGAATCCCATTTTTCATGGTGTTTCTACACCCAACTTCCATCCTTGTCTAGGGCAACTTAAGGAGAAATGTCCCTAACTAAGGATGATTGCAAGTTACTAACCATACGTACTGTTGGCTTATAAAAAGTGTATGACATGAGAGTCGTGATTTAAGTTTTATCCATAACCCAGAAGACAGCATTTCAGATAGCTCTGAGAAACCACTTCAAAGAGGTGGAGGGGAAGGTCAACATATATGTATTTTGGTGAAGGGGGAGTTCATGCAATCAAGTACATATCTTTGCAGAAAGTTTTTGCTAGTCACGAGGAACAGATGTCACCATGAAGGAATTCAGTGCTTGTTTAGATAGATACAAGAATTGGGCTCATAAAATCAGCTCCTGAAAATATCTATCTGAAGATCTGACAGTGCCCCCAGGCCCCTCCCCCACAGCACAGAGTGCCTCATTTCTGCTCTCCACCAGGAACTTTACTTGGATGCTGAAGGTCAGCAGCTACAATAGCACATGATTCAATCCTCCTAGAGGTAGAAGGCAAGTGCCCCTGGCAAGTGCCAATTTGTAACTGACAATGCCTTCTGGCGCAAGGGCTGCAGATTTCTGAACAATTTTCTTATTCACAGTAGAGGAGAAAGGAACAGGAGCCTGGAATTCCAGGAACAGAAGGGTGACAAGAGAAAATAAAGAAAAGAAAGAAACAATAAAGACGTTCTTAGGTGACCTTCCCTGCTACATATTCATGTAATGTGTTTTTTACCCCCTTCTCTCCCGGCATTTCTTTCCTTACTTTCACATAAAAATAATAGAATATTCTTCCCACTTACCAGGTTTTTAGCCATGGGCAAGGAATATCTCTTAGCCTGAGTTCCCTTACTTTCAAGATAAGGAAAATACTAATGTCTGACAGAGATTTGTGGAAGATCAAATAATGTGTGGAGGGTGACAGCACATAGTAAGCACTAAATAAATCAATGTTTTTATGGTTATTAGCACTCAGTTACTCTTTAGTCTGTTGACACATTATGTCCAGCTATCATCTTTAATAGCTGCATAATATTCCATCAAGTAGATAATTACAATCTTTCATTTGACCATCTTCTCTTATTTGACATAAAGGCTGTTGCCAATTAGTCTCTACTAAATATAAAGTAAAATGAGCATCTTTGTTCATGCAATTCGGGGATAGAGTCCTTAATTTCCTTAGGTAAAAAATACAAGAAATTGTATTGCTGTGTCAAATGATTTGGACATCTTCATGGCTTCTGTACAGTCCTAATTTCCCAAGTCATTCTCTGCAAGACTATTATGAACCTCTTCTCTCAATGAAAAGGGCCATCAACCAAAACTTCTGACAGAATTTCAACTGCTTTTTACATCTCAGGCAAAATGACTGCAGAATTTTTACTCAGAATATAAACTTATGAAAGAGCAAACTATTTGAAGTTGCATTTGGTTTGGGGCCAACTGTGTTGTACACACACACATACACACAATGGTTCAGAAGTCTAATTCAGTCAATTCAGAATTTTGATTTCACAATTGGGGTCATTTCCTAGTTTTTCCTATTGTATTAAAACAATTTATGGTTCTAGTTGCCATGTCTTAAAAATATACATAAATTTAAATAATATTAAGTGGAAATTGTTTCAAACACATTAACACCAAAGAAAATCTAATACATAGCCAAAAAATAATTGCATTAGAAAAGGAAAAAAAAAAATGTCACTCAGTCATGTCTGACTCTGTGCGAACCTATGGACTGTAGCCCACCAGGCTCCTCTGTCCGTGGGATTCTCCAGGCAAGAACACTGGAGTGGGTTGCCATGCCCGCCTCCAGAGGATATTCCCAACCCAGGGATCAAACCTGGGTCTCCTGAAATGCAGGCAGATTCTTTACCGTCTGAGCCACCAAGGAATTGTCTTAATAGTGATGAGCTCTAAATGATAGGAAAATAAGGAGGATTTATCTTCTACAGTCTTTTCAGAAGATATATGTATTTTCCACAATAATCATTCTTTTTTTTCTTTTTATTTTTTTCTGGTCACAATGCACAGCATTGTTTGCCGACCAGGGATCCAACGAATCCACACCCCCTGCGTTACCAGTGCGTAGTCTTAATCACTGGACTGCCAGGAAAGTGTCACCACAATAAGCATCCTTTAAAATAGATGTTCACATCCATCTGGGAGAGAGTGCGGGTGAATGGAAAAAGTTTTGATGTCTGTCAGACTGATGTGGACACAAGACTTGGTCAGTCACTTACTGGCTGGATGACTCCTCTGGACCTTACTTGCAACTTCACAGGGGTTCTGTGAAGACTAAAAGATACAAACACGAACAGGAACGTCCCTAGTGAGTAGCAGGCACTCAGGGAATAGCACCCTCCCCTGAAAACGAAAGTGAGCAAGGCTCCATCCCAGGGTATCTCCAGCAGTCAGCCTCCTTCCTCTTGGCCGGGTGAACATTCCCCCACTTCACTCCACAGGGGCCACCTTCTTGAAGGCTGTGCCTCAGAAGGTTTAAGAATAAAGAGCAATTACAGAACAGATACCGGGCAATCAGTTAATTAGCATTTCAGAGATAAGGAAACAGAAAATTCAAATCCCACAGCAAAAATGAACAGCAGGCAATGTCAAAAGAATGCACCTCATAAAAGGCTCCATTCAGAGCCTAAGGAATCCTCCCCACCTCGCTGGTCTGCTCTTCTGCTTTCTTCTCTCTTCTCGATAAAGTCTTTAACATCCTCTCCCTCCCCTTCACCTTCCCTAACACTGTACTGTCTCTTTTCCCTCTTGCCCACATTCCCTCTTCCCACATTTTTTCTATATTCCTCTAGTTTCTCTCCCCTTGATTCACTAAGCCATTGAGGGTTATATTCTTTATTTTAATACCAAGGGAATGCAGCCTTTGATTTTGGTACTCAAAAACATTTCATAGAGCCTTTTAGTTTAACAGATGTCTATAACATGAAAGAAGTATTTTATTTGAGTCAGTGGAAAGTCACAGAAGGAAAGTTTCCCCAGTGCGTTAGTGTTGATCCTAGATGTTTCAAGCCTGCCAATTTGCTCTGTGAGCTTGATTTCCAGATATGTGAGCAAGAAAGCCCTGAGACTATTCTTAGTATTCCCCAAAGGACTAACCCAGGAGCCACAGAAGGGATTAGCCACCCTCCACTTCTGGAAGATTCTGTCACAGCTCTTGTCGCAGTTTAAGGGGCTTTAGTCAGGGTAACAGATTGTCTCTTCAGACCCAGCCAGCCTGACTGGGGGCCAGACCGCTGGGAACGACAGGAATCGAGGGCAGTGGCTTACAGCAAGCACATGCACAGCCCTCTCTGATGGTGAGCTCAAGCCCTCCCTGCCCACACTGTGGGCACGGCTAACAGTCCCTTCTGTTCTCAGGTGATCTGTGGTCTTCTAATCAGGTCTAAATTAAGAACACATAATGACTGGTGTATTCCAGGGACTTCAGACGGCATGGGTTGTTAGCTGCCATTTGCAGCAGAAGAGACAGTGATGGGCAGAGAGGTAAGATCACCACATAAAAGTACATTTTAGGACAAGACTTTCCTGGTGGTCCAGTCGTTACGACTCCACGCTTCCCCTGAAGGAGGGCAGGAGTTTGTTCCTAGTTGGGAAACTAAGATCCTGCAGGCTGCATGGCACAGTCAAAAAAAAAAAATTTTTTTAATAAATTTTTAGAAGAAAATAACTCTCTGACCTTTATCTTTTCCTGAGACATCTCTTTGGAATTCCGTTTGGACTGAACTTTGCTTCTTGCATGCAAAGGTCAATAGACATGTTATCCTAGAAACTTAGAATAGAGATGCAAACGTGTGCGTATGTGTGAATATTTGTATTCTAAGTATTCAGAACAGCCTATTAGACCCCCTGGTCTTTCAAAAGAACCCAGTAGCACGGACCACAGTTCACAGGAAGAGCCCTGCCTTACTGAGCAGGCATACTCCTGCTCCTGTAATCTGGTCTTAACCTTGATTCCACCAGCTCTGACGACAGGGCAATCCGGACTTCCTCCCCTCAGATCTTGTCCCACTTACAACAACCTTCTAGAATGTGAACTGGAGCAACCTCAACTCTACTCAAGCCACACCTCCAGGCTTTGTATCCTGCACCTACTTGCTACTTCCCAATGACCAGGAGACCCTGCTCTGGCTTGGTCCTCCTACAACCGCACTGACTATCTGGTGCTGGTCCTGCATGGACACAAGTTTGAGAAAGAACAGTGTGGAAAGCACTGTCTCAGAACTCTTCTGTAGAAGAGGTCCCTAATGGTCAGCCCACACCGCCCAGTCACACTGACCATGGATGCCAAAGGTCCCTCAGTCTGGAAACCAGAATAAAAAGAAAGGGGAAGATGCTGAGTAGACAGCAGATTAGGGCTATGGCATAGTCACCAAGCAGAAAAATAGAGAGGCAAGGTCACGTGTCTAACATGCCAGACTCACCATGGAGACTACCCCAAACACAACCGAATGTGTATACATGTATGCACACACACACACACACAGAGGCACGCACATCATGATGATGACAGTAGGAATTAGTTGGACAAACACCCACGGAAAGCTGAATCCCTGGAGGAGCAGTCAAGACCACATGTTCAACTTCCAGAACAATCTCAGCAAAAACTTGTCAGCATCGTGAGTTTGTTTCTGCTTTTGGGGAAAGCTGTTTCCTCACATAACGGGCACCGTCACTGGTTACAACAAAACTTTGTTGTTCAGTTGCTCAGTCATGTCCGACTCTTTGTGACCCCAAGGACTGCAGCACACCAGGCTTCCCTCTGCTTCACTGTCTCCCAGAATTTGCTCAAACTCATGTCCATTGAGTCAGTGATGCCATCCAACCATCTCATTCTCTGTCATCCCCTTCTCCTCCTGCCCTCAATCTTTCCCAACATCAGGATCTTTTCCAATGAGTCGGCTCTTTGCATCAGGTGACAAAACTAATGTGGTCCAAAAACTTTCAAGAGAGTAGCTGGAGTCCAATTATTAGCTGATGCTATTTTAGTCCTGATGTCATTAGGCCTCAAAAAGTAAAAAATATTCACATGAGAACAGAACCAAGCCTCTCTACTGCCATGGGATTAGCTCTTCCTGGAACCCACAGTACTTACCCACTTACCCACAGTACCCATAGTTACTTACCCATAGTAAGAAACCTGCTGCAGCTTCTGAGAACTTAAACTGGCATCTAAGTCAATCTCTGTGTTAATGGAAACTTGAATGAAAGGGAAATTTCATGTGCCTCTCTACTTATCTCATCACTGAGCAACGCTAGGAGAGTTCTGCAGGTATCTCTTCTCCATTTTCTACTTTCTACCTTTGTGGGTAGGGAAAATTGTCATACACACACACACATATATACAAATACATTTAAACTAAAATAAGGACTGTGATAGACTCAGCCAAATGCAAGCAGGACATTTGCAATCCAAATAACAAAGGATTCCAGGACCCTAACCTGGCAATCTAATGAGTTCCATCTTCAAATATATAGGAAATAGAAAACACAATGAACCATACTGCTTGCTCTCAATGTTCAGTTTGGTAACTTACTTAGACTCTCAGAACAGCTCTTTCCTGCTCCTCGCTGGGGTAAGGCAAATGGGAGGGACACCTGCCCAGGCAGTTGATCAGCACCAAGGAAAGATCACTTAAAATCACAATTGATGTTGTTGTTGTTTAGTCATATCCTACTCTTCTGTAACTCCATGGACTGAAGCCCACTGGGCTCCTCTGTTCATGGAATTTCTCAGGCAAGAATACTGGAATGGGTTGCCATTTCTTTCTCCAGGGGATCTTTCCTACCCAGGGATCAAACCCACATCTTCTGCACTGACAGGTGGATTCTTTACCACGGAGCCACCAGGCAAGTCCTAATAATCCCAATCGCTCTTCCAAATTCCCTAGGCAAATGCTAAATTGGAGACCTCCAGACCGTCTCTCAGTGATGCCAACCTGGCTGACTTTTCCTCTAGTTTGGGAAGACCTAGCTGTTTTTCCCACTAGACTTGAAGGTGAAGCATTTAGCTTGCATGTCAGGGCCATGCGGTTCAAAGACCATACATTTAGACACTGGATTCACGTTCCATGCAGTGAGAGGCTTCCCCCAGGAGGAATCATCAGAAACTGAGCCCCAGGGAAGGAACAGTGGCTTCCTATTTACCATGTGGTACCACTTTCAAAGATATAGGAAATAGAAAACACAATGAAGCATACTACATGCTCTCAATGTTCAGTTTCATGACTTACATAGCCTTTCAGCACAGCCCTTTCCTGCTCCTCACTGGGGTAAGGCGAATGGGTGGGATGTGCCTCCCATTTGGGTCTGGGTCGGGGTCACAGTCACTGAATGGAATGAGAGGTTGAACCACCTGCCCTAGCCCTATCCTTCTCTCCTCCTACCCACTCCTGACCTCTCTCTGCCAAGCTCACGTTGTCGAGTCCCTCCAACCTAAAGACACAAAGGGTGCAAACTCCACTGTACTTGGCCTCTTTCTCTCTGTATATCTGACAGCTTCGTCCTAAGTTTTAGGAGACAGTATGATAACTCTTTTAAGAGCGGGGGTCTGACTATTCTAGGTTCAAACCTGGCCCCTCCACTTATTAATCTGCAATCTTTAGAAGATGCTGAATGCCTCTGTGTTAAGTGTTCTTACTTGAAAAATGGGGATAATAAGGTTCCCTCAGAAGGTTGTGAATGAAGCAGTTAATAGAGTTCCTAGTTCACAGTACACCATCAATAAACGTAATCATGAGTAACAGAAGTAGCACTGTTACTTTTGTTACTGTTATTACCACAAATCAGATTTACAGCCCAGTCTTAGCTCAACCAGGCCTGGCCCATATGCAGGCAGGAAGAATGTAAAGTGTCCCCTCATTGGCTCAACACTAGGTCCATATTGCTGTGTACTCCCCCGATCTTGGTGTCTACAGATACTGAACCCCACCAAGCAGACATCGTCTTGCAATCCACAACAGAACCCATGACCAATCCCCCAGGGCCAGGCTTTCTGCCCAGGACCCCAGTTGTCCTTACCTACTGCAATTTGACCTTGACACCCTCTTATTAGGCTCTCAACAGCCTCCTTCTTATCCTGCTCACTCCCTCTACTCAGCTTCCTGTACTCATCACTGCCCAGGATCACCTATAATCACCTTTATTGGCCCTTCATGGACCTCATACCCAACTTCCCAGCCCCTCAAAGTGATAGTAAATGAAAAGACACCAGTTACTGAGCACATATTGGGCACTGTTCTAAGAACTCTACACGAAATAATTCAGTTCATCCTCCCATCAGCCCTACTGAAGTAGGTACTGTCATTTCTTCACTTTTACTGATAAAGTGACTGAAACACAGAGAAGTAATTTTCCTAAGAAAACACAGCTCCTAGTTAGTGATACCAGAATCAATCCTATAGAATGCACTCTGGCTGCAGAATCTATACCATAGCATACAGAAGACTGTTAGTCACTTAGTTGTATCCAACTCTTTGCATGGACTGTAGCCTGCCAGGCTCTATTGCCATGGAATTCTCCAGGAAAGAATACTGGAGTGGGTTGCCATTTCCTTCTCCAGGGAATCTTCCTGACCTAGGAAACGAACACGGGTCTCCTGCATTGCAGGAGAATTCTTTACTGTCTGCACCACCAAACGTACAAGAAAGCCCTCCTCAAAAAAGTATGTGTGTGTATATTTTACATATATATATGTATATATAATATATAATGTATATGATATGCTATATGCTGTTTGTATATGTGAAAATATTTGATATACTTTTATGCTATGTTACATATATATATGTATCATATATATGATACAACATAAAATGATGATACAAAAGGAAAAATATTTTGGAAGGTGCTAGTGAATTATAAACTTTCTCTTTTATCCAAGCATATAGGAAGTAAACAAAAAATATTTACTGATTGAACAACTCCAATAACTGGAAAATCTCTTGCCCAGAGTCAAGGTCCCTGCCTTGGCCTCTTGGTTCCTTCAGGAACTGGATTTCCTGGACCTGAACATCCTTGTCCTCTGGACTGAGATCTGAAGGCCTTCAGATGGACCTCTCAGCAGTGACATCACCTCCTATTGGCATCCTCACCAATATTTTGGTGTTTGGAACTAGGGGCTTGCTGTTCCTCCAGCTTTGTTGAAATATTATTATTGACTCACAGGGCTTCCCTGATGGCTCAGTTGGTAAAGAATTTGCCTACAATGAAGGAGACACAGGAGACGCAGTTTCAATCCCTGGGTCAGGAAGATCCCCTGGAGGAGGAAATGGCAACCCACTACAGTGTCCTTTCCTGGAGAATTCTATGGACAGAGGAGCCAGGCAGGCTACAGTCCAAAGTATCACAAAGGGTGGGACACAGCTGAGCAGCTGAGCACGCATGCATGCACACTGACATATACATAAGTTTAAGGTGCATAATGTGATGATTTGATAAATGTATATATTGCAAAATGATTACACACTAAGCTCAGCTTTCATTCCAATCCCAAAGACGGGCAATGCCAAAGAATGTTCAAACTACCACACAACTGCACTCATTTCACATGCCAGCAAAATAATGCTCATAATCCTTCAAGCTAGGCTTCAACAGTACAGTATGTGAACCGAGAACTTCCAGATGTACAAGCTGGATTTAGAAGAGGCAGAGGAACCAGAGATCAAATTGCCAACATCCGTTGGATCATTGAAAAAGCAAGAGAGTTCCAGAAAAACATCTGCTTCATTGACTACACTAAAGCCTTTGACTCTGTAGATCACAACAAACTGTGGAAAATTCTTAAAGAGATGAAAATATCAGACCACCTTATGTGCTTTCTGAGAAACCTGTATGCAGGTCCAGAAGCAACAGTTAGAACTAGACATGGAACAATAGACTGGTTCCAAATCAGGAAAGAAGTATGTCAAGGCTGTATATTGTCACCCTGTTTATTAAACTTACATGCAGAGTACATCATGCAACATGCCAGGCAGGATGAAGCACAGGCAGGAATCAAGACTGCCAGGAGAAATATCAATAACCTCAGATATACAGATGATAGCACCCCTCATGGCAAAAAAAACAAAAAGGAACTAAACAGCCTCTTGATAAAGGTGAAAGAGGAGAGTGAAAAAGCTGGCTTAAAACTCAATATTCAAAAAATCAAAAGTCATGGCATCCAGTCCCATCACTTCATGGCAAATAGATGGGGAAACAATGAAAACAGTGACAGACTTTATTTTCTTAGGCTCCAAAATCACTGCAGATGTGACTGCAACCATGAAATCCACTTCCTCCTTGGAAGAAAAGCTATGATAAACGTAGTCAGCATATTATAAAGCAGAGACATTACTTTGCCAACCAAGGTTCATATAGTCAAAGTTACAGATTTTCCAGTAGTCATGTACGGATTTGAGAGCTGGACAATAAAAAAGGCTGAGTGCCAAAGAATTGATGCCTTCAAACTGTGGTGTTGGAGAAGACTCTTGAGAACCCCTAGGACTGCAAGGAGATCAAACCAGTCAATCCTAAAGGAAATCAACTCTGAATATTCACTAGAAGGACTGATGCTGAAGCTCCAATACTTGGCCACCTGATGTGAAGAGTCAACTCATTGGAAAAGATCCTGCTGCTGGGCAAGATTGAAGGCAGGAGGAGAAGGGGACAGCAGAGGATGAGATGGTTGGATGGCATCACCGACTCCATGGACATGAGTTTGAGTGGGCTCCAGGAGATGGTGAAGGACAGGGAAACCTGGCATGCTGCAGTCCGTGGGGTTGCAGAGAGTCAGACATGACTGAGCAATTGAACAACAAGGTTAGTTAACACCTTATCTTTTCACAAAATAACCATTTAAGACGTACTCTTAACAACTCACAAAAATTTAATATAGAATTGTTAACCATCATGACCATAAAGTTTACCTAGCAACTGTAATACTGTATATCCCTTTCTGCAGACCTGACAAAGAGTTCATGTGCACATCATTCCATGTCTCAAATCCTGGCCTTAGACTTGCTTCATGGTTGAAACCCAAGATCTGTCCAGGGTGGATGTGTCTGTCATGCTGCTGTCCAGCTGTCCCTAGGACTTTGGCAGAGGCATATGTGCAATCTGCCATGTCTTATAGGCTCCCTAGAAGATACCAGGTCACTGAGTACCAGCCAACCCTTCCTACTGCTGCTTTTCTTTAGAAATAAGTCCTTTTATTTTTCCTTTTTTATGTTTGCTGCACATGGGCTTTTCTCTTTTCCCCACTCGTGAGAGAGCTGGGACTACTCTCTAGTTGTGGTGCAAAGGCTTCTCGTTTATGGTGGCTTCTCTTGTTGCAAAGCATGGGCTCTAGGCGCTTGAGCTTCAGTAGTTGTGGCGCACAGGCTTAGTTGCTCCAAGGCACGTGGAATCTTCCTAGACCAGGGATCAACCTCGTGTCGCCTGCATTGACAGGTGGATTTTTAAGCACCAGACCACAGAGAATCCAATGATGTCCTTTTCACAGACACCATCAACACTTATTAAACACTTAGCCTATTTACAGAGGTTTAAAATCCCATGAACAAAAGAGCCTAGAGGGCTACAGTCCATGGGGTCACAAAGAGTTGGACATGACTAAAGCAACTCACACACACACACACACACACACACACACACACAACCAGATATATATCTCATTCAATCTTTACTTCATCAGGCAGTCTGGAAAGCATTTTCTATGAATACTTAAAAGGTATATTGAAAGTATGCCTTAACATGCTATGCGATTAGAACTCAGTTTAAATTCTAACTAAAATATGCAAATAGCCAAAGCATGCCTTTAAGATGAGATATAACATTACCATCATCTTCTCAGTCCTGTACTTATTACTCCTTGCTGGGTAGAATCTAATCCAAAATCAATTCTCATCATCTAGAAATCATCAAGCAAACTGACATAAAAACTGTCATTGGGAGGATAAATAATTTAGAGTACAAAAATAAAAAATAAAAACCACATTGAAATTATACAGCTGCTCTGGGAGAAAGATAAACACATGTTTCCAGCTGACTAGGTCTGCTTGGAACCACCCAGAGTTTGGGCAAAGATGCCAAGCACTATCTCAGCTCAATGAACATTTATAATAACAGTAATGAGACATTGCAATTAGAGAATTCTTCACGAAGAGGGCCTAATCTCCTTTAATCCTACAACAATGCTGTGACATCAGTATCATTATCCTCATTTTATAGTTCAGAGAACAGAGGTTAGAAGTCATGAGACTTGCCCAATATTACACAGCAAATTAGCTGATTGATTTAATAAACATTTATTGGGAAATCATCAGGTACCTGACACTGAAACACAGGCTGGGGAATCAGTGACGAATGAGATAGTTCCCCTGTCTAAGTATTATTTGGAGGTTATCAAGCTATGGGATTTCTTCCTACAATACTTTCTCCCTCCCTGGCCTTCCAGTTGTCCTTTACAAAATCCCTTGGCTAATTCTGAGCTCACGGTCTCAGGTGAAGTGTTTGGCAGGGAGAAAACAGAAGTAGCTCATATGTCTTTTTAGTTCTGAAATCCAAAAGCCTAAAATTACTTGGAAAAATCTTAAGACATTACAGGAAAATATAGTGTGTCTTGAAAAACCATAAAGGAAAAATTTGTCCTAGACTAGACCAAGATTGATCTTGTGCTTGAGAAAAGGTGACGAGGAAGACAGAAGTGTAGGGGTCCTGGGAGAGGAGATGAGCTGCATCTCCTTTCCAATAGCACCACAAGGGAAGTTATCAGCTTCCCAGGTGGCGCTATTGGTAAAGAACTCGCCTGCCAACGCAGGGCAGGAAATAAAGGTTTGATCCCTGGGTCCGGAAGATCCCCTGATGGAGGAAATGGCAACCCACTCCAGTACTCTTGCAAGAATAATTCCATGGACAGAGGAGCCTGGCAGGCTACAGTCCATGGGGTCACAAAGAGTCGGACACAACTGAAGCAACACACTACAGAGGGGAAAGAGAGGTTCATTTGCCCAATCATCTAAGAACTAAGAGAGTCTCACCTGTGTGGTTAGAAGCAGCAGAAAGCCAAGTGACCTGATGAAACCCGATACACAGGAGCAAAAGACAGCTGCACAGTGGCCTGTTTGGACCAACGTCTGTGTTATGTCATATGATCCTGGAATTGGGGAGCAAACCAGGAAGAAGGAAAGCAAAGCCCTGAAAAGGCTGAAATCAGGAATTCCAAATAGAAATAAAACTATAGAATTCAAGTTCTTCTATACCTAGTAGGTGGACTGAGATTCAGACCCACTACGCAGGTAATGACGAGCAGTGGGCAAGGGAGTCCTACTTCTGGTAAGGTGATGGAATTTTCCCAGCAGACTGACTCTCTTGAAAACAATTAACATAGATTCTGGGCACACTACTAAAATACTGCCTGAATCCTCTGTAGGGTGAACAAAGACTGGCAGAATTTGCAGGGGAGCTGAAATTTGGAAGAAGGTGACTGACACCAGGTAAGTTCCCCATCTTTCTGGCTTTGGTCCTAGGGTGAGCTGTGGTCACAGCAGCAGGAAGTTGCTTCTGAAAGAAACGTGTTACCTCTCTGTCCAAAGGGAAAAAGAGCCCAGGACGGCCACAGCCACTGGTTGGGGAGGAGGGAGCACTCCAGAGAGAAGAGAACCGGAGAAGTGGAGCCCAGCGTTGTGTGTAAGCTCTGCCCCATTCTCTGGCTGACTCCTGAATCACTGATGACAGACCGGCTGTAAACATCCCAGGTTTTAAAAAAAAAAAAAAAAAAGGTGGAGGAGGGGAGGGGTGGAAAATTGAACTGAAATTTGGACTTCAGGCCAGCTATTATTACTACGATCAATGAAGTAAAGGAAAATACCCTCACAAAGAAAGAAATCTTAGCTGAACAGAAAACATTTAAAAAAGTCCAGTGGAAACTTTAGAAATGAAGAATGTAACATCTGAAAATTACAAACTGAATGGATGGTCTTAGTATCAGGATGGATATGACAAAAGAGTCAGTGACCTTGAAGATGAAAGGAAGAAGGAAAGAAATGAAGGAAGAAAGGAATCTAATTTGATGGAGAGAGACATAAATGATTGACAAAAAAAATTAAAGGAGCCCAGGGACTTTTGGGAAAATTCAAATAGCATAATATACCTCAAGAAAGAAGGAATAGAGGGAATGGAGCAGAAAAAAAAATAGGTATGAAATAAGGGTCGACCTCCATTCTGGCATCCCCAGCATTCTCTTGCCCCACCTCTACACAGAGAGAGACCTGGGACTCAGGCTTGCTTTGAAGCTTGGCTAGTAGCCCTCACAAATTTGGCGAAAGATGTAAATTTACAGGTTCAAAATGTTCAGCAATGCCTAATGGGACAAATACAAAAAAAACTATGCTTAAGCACGTTATATAAAACTGCTGAAAACCAAAGATTAAAAATAAAAATCTTGAAAGCAGCTAAAGGAAATCAACATATCGACTTCAAAGAGATAAATAACTCAAATGACTGCAAATTTCTCATCAAAAACCATGGAAGACAGAAGACTGTCAACCCAGAGTTCTACATCCAACAAAAATACCTCTCAAGAATGAAAACAACAGGAAGACATGTATAAATAGCATAAAACTAAGAGAATCTGACACAAAAACACACCTACACTGTAAGAAATGAAAAAAAAAAAAGTTACTGAGGCTTATGAGAAATGATACCAGGATAAATTTAGATCTTTGGAGAAGAATAAAGAGAATCTAAATAGTAAACATCTAAGAAATGTAAAAGGCTATTATTTTCCTTATAATTTCTGTTAAGCAGCTATGACATCGCCTTGTACAGTTTACAGAATAGGTAGAAGCCATGCATGTGATAACAACAGCATAAAGAAAGGATGCTGGGAAATGGACTTCTATGGTTGCAGGGTTTCTACATTCCATAGTAAATGGTACAACATTACCTCTGAGTAGCTAAGGATATTTTATCAGTCAGAATCCAGTCAGGAGACAGAAACCATACCAGGGATTTGAACAGAGCAAATGTAATAGAAAAAAATTTTAATTAGCAAAATGCGGTTAACCATTTAAAGGTGCAAAAGTGTCCTTTAAGAAATAGCAAATGCAGGACACAGCTACTACCTCTAGAGCCGAGAGAATTTATAGAAGGGAGGAACTACAAGTTTGGAAGGGCCCTACCTCCTCTCGATGCTGAGATTAAGATATCATTGAAGAGGTTATGGCCACCACAGGAAGATGCAGCCTTCCAGAGGCAAAGAAATTTGCCAGCATATATGAGACAGAGCTGGTCTTTAGAACAAGCTGTTAAATAGCTTCACAAAAGGTAAAAGCAGGCTGACTATTCATAATAGCCATGACATGGGAGCAACCTAATGTCCATCAACAGATGAATGGACAAAGATGTGAGATAGATAAGACACAAGCAGTAGAATATTAGTGACTTTTCAAACAATGAAATACTGCCATTTGCAGCATCATGGAGAGACCTAGAGATGATCATACTAAGTGAAGTGAGGCAGAGAAAAACAAATATCATATGATATCACTTATATGTAGAATCTTTAAAAAATAATACAAATATATTTGCATTATTTGTAAATAGAAGTCTATTTGTAAAATAGAAATAGACTCACAGATATAGAAAACAAAACTTTGGTTACCAAAATGGAAAGGCGAGGGGGGCAGATAAATTAGGGGTTTGGGATTAACACACACACACTACTATATATAAAGTAACAAGGATTTACTGTACAACACGGGGAACTACATTCAATATCTCATAACAACTTATAATGGAAAATGAAGCTGTACATTTGAAACAAACAATATTGTAAATAAATCAACTATAGGGTTAAAAAAAGAAAATAAGCTAGACTTAGTGTATAGGACGTGGCCTGCTGGGATGCTGGTGGGCCTGATCTTGTCAGCAAAAGAGGCCTCCTGGGTGGCAGAAGCTCTCTGGAGAGTGAGCACCCCCTGGACCTTCCTAGTGTTAACATGCTGACAACCAAGAACTAAAGCAGCCCTCACCTTGGCCATAGACTTGCAGCCCTCCACTGCCCTCTGTTGGCAAAGCCTAACATTGCACCAGCTGTCAAAGGAGAAATACCTGCAACCAGCTCCAGTTCCGTAAAGCAGGGGAAAAAAAAAAGGTGAGGAATGGATTTGGAACTGAGCAGCAATAAATGACAACTTGGCCAAACATACAGTCCAATCCCTAAAGATGCCATTAAAAAATAATGCAAAGAGATATAGCTTAAAAGCTAATAGATAAATTTAAATTCTGAAAAACATATTTAAATAACCCAAAGACAGGGGGGGAAGGAGGAACAAAGGAACAAGACATAGAAGAAATATACAAAAAATAAAATTAAGTGGTAGAACTTAAATAATCTCAAAATCATTATTCTCAGCAGAAAAGCCAGACACAAAAGAATGCCAACTGGATGATTGTATTTATATAAATTTCTAGAAAATGCCACCTAATATATAATGTGGGGACTGCCCTGGTGGTTCAGTGGTTAAGACTCCGGACTTCCATGGCAGGGGGTGGGGGTTCCATCCCTGGTTGGGGGGATGCCACCTAACATATAATAACAAAAAAAGATCAGAGGGGGACTTGCCTGGTGGTCCAGTGGCTGAGATGCCAAGATCCTAGTGTGGGGTCTGATCCCTGCTCAGGGAACTAGATCTCACATGCCACAACTAAAACTCCACAAACCATAACTAAAGATCCCGAGTGCCGCAATCAAGATCCCCCAAGTTCTGCAACTAAGATCCGGTGCAGACAAATAAACAATATTTTTTTTAAAAAGATCAGAGATTTTCTGGGACTAGAAGTGGAAGAAGGTTACTAACTGAAAAATTCATGTAGCAAATTTTGGGAGTGATGAAAAGGTTCTGCATGACGACTGCAGTGGTCATTTCATAGGTATACACATTTGTCAAAGATCACTGAATTGTACACTTTAAATGAATGCATTAATGGTACATGCTTTTTCTACCTCAATAAAGTTTTTTAAAGGCGGTAGATTAAATGCTCCAATAGGGAGAAAGAGTCTGGGAAACTAGAAATTTGGGGAAGAGCTGAACCGCCATCCAGCAGACCCAGAACCTATGCTGTGCTGCACAGCCTCCTATGCCATCAATGGGGCCCGATGTCTTATGAAGCCTAATTCCACCTGGAGTGAGGCACAGCCTCAAATATTCAACTTCCCAGATTTAAGCAAGTGGAGCTAAGAGTGCAGAGAAGGCAATGGCACCCCACTTCAGTACTCTTGCCTGGAAACTCCCATGGACAGAGGAGCCTGGTAGGCTGCAGTCCATGGGGTCGAGAAGAGTTGGAGACGACTGAGCGACTTCGCTTTTCACTCTCATGCATTGGAGAAGGAAATGGCAACCCACTCCAGTGTTCTTGCCTGGAGAATCCCAGGGACAGAGGAGCCTGGTAGGCTGCCGTCTCTTGGGTCACACAGAGTCAGACACGACTGAAGTGACTTAGCAGCAGCAGCAGAGTGAGTAGTAGTATTTCGCTGTCCAAGGTACCAGCTGAATTGACACAACCTCCTGTGGTAGAATGAGAGCATCGCCATTAGTAGGACCTAGATAGAGACATCTCCTGGGCACGCCTGAGCTCAGACTCAGCCTCTGGGAACTGACTTTTGCTTTGATGGACAGATAACTCCAGGAGCCCACAGCCTCCCTTGGAGGATCGCTGAAACGTGAAGGTACAGTCAGCAGAGACAGGACGTTAAAGTCAGAAACCACACTTAGAGTCAGCTGTAATAAATAACAAACATTCCCTTCCCTTTCCCCCTTGGATGTCTCTCAAAATCAAAGCAAATAAATTTGTCCTTTTGTGACTCACCAGTATGGCAAAGCCTTACCCATGCCTGCCAGCTTCTGAGAGCTTGAAATTGGCTGATTTGGGAAAAGAATGAGAAAGGTTTTCTTGGCTTAATAAAATAAACTGAGAATTTCTTTAGAGGAAACAAAAAAGGAAGACACTTTCTAAAAATACTCAGTTAAAAGCAAAACATATTAACACATTCTATTTTGCACCTATAAAGCCCTGAACTAATTGCTAAGAGGTAATGGAAGCCTTTTGAAAGGATGGACCTTTCAAATCACAGTGATCTGCTTACAGTAATATAAATAGAAGTATGTAAATGAAGCCACAAAAAAATGTTTTTCTTTTAGTAGATAAAATCTTTTTTTTTTTTTATTAGTTGGAGGCTAATTACTTCACAACATTTCAGTGGGTTTTGTCATACATTGATATGAATCAGCCATAGATTTACACTTATTCCCCATCCCAATCCCCCCTCCCATCTCCCTCTCCACCCGATTCCTCTGGGTCTTCCCAGTGCACCAGGCCCGAGCACTTGACTCATGCATCCCACCTGGGCTGGGGATCTGTTTCACCATAGATAACATACATGCTGTTCTTTTGAAATATCCCACCCTCACATTCTCCCACAGAGTTCAAAAGTCTGTTCTGTATTTCTGTGTCTCTTTTTCTGTTTTGCATATAGGGTTATCGTTACCATCTTTTAGTAGATAAAATCTTAAGAGACCCAAATGAGTCCCATTTCCTTCAAAGTCATCATGTTGAGAAACTGTGCATTTATTCCCAAATTTAGAAACTTTGTTTTGGAAGTGAATTATCCAATCATCATCCTGACTCTTCTTAATATTCACGAGGCCTCTCTACACTGCCTGCAAGCTGAACACTAGTCCAGAACAAACAGAGTATCTATGTATAATATCATTGGTTGGTATATTGGAAACTGTATGAGTTTTAAACAATACGCCCTGCCTCTTGTTTTATCTCTGTGACATTCAGCAGCTTCTCAATTTCTCTTAATCTCAATATCCTCTTCTCTAAAAACAGGAATAGAAATATTCATATAATAAAGATGTGGAGAGAGTTTTTTAAGTCCCTAAAGTATTGATAATCAATAAATGTTGGAATCTTCTCTTTCCTCAGTAGTGATCAACTTTCTTTTCTGTTTTCAGAAGATTTCATTTGGGCAATAGACAGAAATGACTTGGAATCAAAACCATGCTCTTGTGAACTCTTTTTTTTTTTTAACTCCACTGTGTTCCAGGCACTAGCATAGCTTCTGGGCAGGACAGAATGGCTTGATGCTATAAAGTGAGTTTCAGAACCTTCCCTGGCCATGTGACCTTGAGCAAGGGTGAACAATTAACTTCCTCTCCATCCCTGGAGAAGGAAATGGCAACCCACTCCAGTATTCTTGCTTGGAGAATCCCATGGTCGGAGGAGCCTGGTGGGCTACAGTCCACAGGGTCGCAGGGAGTAATAATAGTAATGACCTCAAAAAGGTCCCCTAGAATGCTGTGTACTTATTCCAGAATGAAAGGGTATTTGGGTCTGAAATACAGTTGTTCTCCCCACCCCAAATTCATTCACCCTTGGGTACTGGAATCCTAACCCCCAGTTCCTCAGAATGTGACCATATTCAGAGAAGGGGCCTTTAAAGAGGTACTTAGGACAAAATGAGGTCATATGGGCCCTGACCCGATATTCTGGGTCCCCATGAGAAGAGGAGATTAGGACACAGACATGCACAGGCCAAGGGCCGAACATGTAACTACACAGCAAGAAGACAGCCATCTATGAGCGTAAGAGGGAGAAAACTCAAAACAAAACCACCCTGCTGCTATTTTGATCTTGGACTCTGAGCCTCCAGAACCATGAGAAAATAAATTGCTCCATTTAAGCTACCGAGTCTATGGTATTTTCTTACGGAGGCCCTAGAAAACTAATAGAAAAGGAGAAAATATTTATTCTGACTCTACATTCTCCAGGCAAGGCCACTCCTCCCCAGCTTCCCCACTACCACTGGCAGGAGAGAAGAGGAAATCCCAGCACACACACAACAGTCCCAGCCAGATCCCACCACCTCTCCCTTCCTCCCCTACCCTCCAGCCCTCGAGGCTTCACCAGTCTACCTTGATTCCAGCAAAACTGATGCCTTTTGCCATTTTTCTAGTCATTGCAGAAAGTCCAAGATGCTCAGACTCCTCACTGCCCAGACTCTCCCCATAACTGTTTAATCGTAATTCTACCCCAACTCCAGAACCTTTTCCTCTATGACCTATACAATCACAATGCATCATCTGCAGAATACCCATTGCAATCACCTTTTCTCTGAGTGTTCCCTTTATTTTTCTGTGTTACTGAAACATGGTTCTCCCTGAGGACCCGGCTTCCCCTGCAAGCCTCTCAAGTGCTTGTTATTTTCTCAACTCCATGCTGCATACCACAGAGCCTGACAATGGGGTAGGAATCCTGTTTCTTCTTCGTTACAGATTCTAAACCGATTTCCCTTTCTCTTCCCTAAAAACCCAGCCTTGAGGCACACACCATTAAACAACATGGCATTCTCTCCTATTACTGTCATCAGACTTTGTTATCCTTGAATTTTCTCTCCTCATTTCTTGTCATTCTAACACTATTCACTATAATTTCTAGTGATTTTAAAGTTCTGGGGAGTAAATCTCTCTGATCTCTCAGGTGCTTGATCTCTTCTTTTCCACTGATTTGTCCTTTACCACCTACCACATACCCTCAAGTCCTACCCTAGACTTTGTCTAACATTCTCCATAGCTATAATGTGAGAACCAATCAAAAAAATTAAAAAAAAAAAAAACCTAGAGTAGAGAAAGGCTACAAATAATTCTGATGATTATCAGGCACAGATTCTAAAGCAAGTATGCTTCCTAGTTTAAAGAAATAAATGGCAAGCTTAAAAATATTAACAGAGAATAGGAATCTTTAAAATGCCTTACACTCTGTTCATTATTCCCTGTATTTCATTTTTTTCATTCAACAGATTACTATGTACCAGGGTCTGTTCAAGATGTGGGTGATGTAGAACTGATGAAGACAAGCAAAACTCTCTGGCCTCATGGAACTTACATGAGGTTGACAGAAGACGGTAAACAAAACATACTATATTAGTTTGTGATAAATGCTAAAAGGAAAAACAAAGCAGGAAAAGGAATTAGGGAGGACTGGAGAAGTCAAGGTTGTCAAAAAGTGGCCAAGGTTAGCCATGTACACACCCACATACAAAGATACCTTGAGCAAAGATTGGGCTTCCCTGGTGGCTCAGACCGGAAAGAACCTGCCTGCCATGCAGGAGTTGCATTTCAGTCCCTGGTATGGGGGGATTCCTTGGAGAAGGGAATGGCAATCCACTCCAGTATCCTTGCCTGGAGTATTCCATGGACAGAGGAGCCTGGTGGGCTACAGTCCATGGAGCTGCAAAGAGTCTGACACGACTGAGCAACTTTCGCACACACTGAGCAAAGACCTGAGTGTTGTGGGACTGAGCTACGCAGATATCTAGAAGAAGAGCATTCTTCAAAGAGGCAACAGCAAAGGCAAAGGACCCAAGATGGGAGCTTACCTGGGGTGTTCAAGGAGGAGTGAGGAGACCAGTGTTGTTTGAAGAGGACTGATGGGGAGAGCAGTTAAAAAAAAAAGGCCATGTGTGCTGTCCTTAGTCCCTCAGTCTTTGCGACTCCATGGACCCCATGGGGGTCCAGGCTCCTCTGCCCATAGGGACCCTCCAGGCAAGAATACTGGCGTGGGTTGCCGTGCCCTCCTCCAGGGGATCTTCCCAACCCAGGTCTCCCGCATGGCAAGTGGATTCTTTACCATCTGAGCCACCAGGGAAACCCTCCCCACCCCACCCCAAAAAAAGGCTGGAGATGTGAAAAGAGGGTGGGGAAGCAGATCTTGCAGGGCACCCTGATGGGCCACGGGAAGGACTTCTACCATTAGGATGCATCCTCACTGGGGATTCTGAACAGAGAAGGGATGTGATCTTAAAGTATATTTTGTAGTCCCTCAAATCCCGGAATCTTTTAACCCCAGTACTACACTGATCCCTCCCCACTGTCACTGTTGCTAACACCTTTACGTCCTTGCTTTCTCCCTTCCCAAGATTGGATTCACTGGCCCATCCTATCACACTCACTTGCAAATTCCCTCAACTGCTTCACCTCTCTCTCTATTATTCACGTGGCAAAAAATAATCCCTAGTTAGGTCCTGCTCTGTGCCTATCCTGAACCTGCACCCACACAGTTAACCACGGTTAGAGACCAACCACAAGCAAACTAATTGTACACTATCACAGCTATAATCTAAAGCCAGTCCTTAGTGTGGCCCAGGAATCATACTACACTTCTGTACATTATCCTATAGGACCATTTTACACCTTCTCCTCCCCTGACAACCATCCACTACTTCCTCTCCCTCCTACCAGTTGATGGTCTTGCTTCCATTCCCTGACAAATAGAAGCAAACAAAAGACCTCCCACACCACCCCACTGCCATGTTAAACAATCCACTCCATCTGTACCTGTCTATCTGCCTTCCCCCTGTCACTATGGATATGGTGTCCTAACTCTTCACTTAGGTCCATGCTTCTGCTTAGTCAATAAATCCTATACCCTTTTACCCATTCAAGGACATCTCTCAAGTAATTTTCCCTCCTGACCCTGAATCACCAATTCTTCCCTTTTCTACTGGGTCATTGAAACCAACATACAAACAAACCCTTCATTATCCCATCTTTTTTTTTTTTTCTAATTTTGTTTTTTTTTTCATTTATTTTTATTACTTGGAGTAGCCCATCTTTATACATACATATATATATATATATATATATATATATATATATATATCCTTCTAGTAAACTCCATTTCTTTTTCCCATTTAGGGTTTGCCTATATGTATATATGTATGTGTGTGTATATATATATATATATATATATATATATATCCTTCTAGTAAACTCCGTTTCTTTTTCCCATTTAGGGAAATGTACATACATTATATGTACATACATATATGTGTACATATATACATATGTGTACATATATACATACATATATGTATGTATGTATATGTATGTGTGTGTGTGTATATATATATATATGTGTGTGTATATATATATATATATCCTTCTAGTAAACTCCATTTCTTTTTCCCATTTAGGGTTTGCCTATATGTATATATGTATGTGTGTGTATATATATATATATATCCTTCTAGTAAACTCCATTTCTTTTTCCCATTTAGGGTTTGCCTATATGTATATATGTATGTATGTATATATATATGTACATACATATATATATATGTGTGTGTGTGTGTGTATATATATCCTTCTAGTAAACTCCATTTCTTTTTCCCATTTAGGGTTTGCCTACACTTGCTGTTATAGGCTGATTTGTGTTCTCCCAAAACTCATAGGTTGACATCTTAACCCTCACTACCTTGGAATGAATCTCATATGGAAATAGGGTCTTTGCAGATGCAATTAACTACTGGAGTAGTGCATGCATGCTCAGTTGCTATGTCTGACTCTTTGAGATCCCAAGGACTATAGCCCTCCAGGCTCTTATGGAATTCTCTAGACAAGAATACTGGAGTAGGTTGCCATTTTCTTCTCCAGGGATCTTCCCAACCCAGGGACTGGATCCACATGCCCTGCATTGGCAGACAGATTCTTTTACCACTGCACCACCTGGGAAGCCGCCATATTGGAGTAGAATGGGCCCCTGATCCATTATGACTGGTGTCCTTATAAAAAGGGGACACTCAGACACAGAAGCACACACACAGGGAGAATGCCATTTAACGATGAAGGCAGAGATCACGGTGATGGAACAGAAGAAAAGGAACACCAGAGACTGCCAGCAAACCCAGATGCTAAGGAGAGAGGCAAGAAACAGATTCTCTCTCATGGACTACAGAAGAAGCTAACCACACTCAGGCTTCTCTCTAGTTGTGGCACATGGGCTCAGTACCCCTCAGCATGTGCGATCTTAGTTCCCTGACCAGGGATCAAACCTGTGTTCTCAAACCTATGTCCCCACACCAGGGCTTCCTTTTTATTTTATTTTAATTGGAGGAAAATTTCTTTACAATGTTGTGTTGGTTTCTGCCATACAATGGGAATTGGTCATAATTATACATACATATGTGTGTGTATATTTACACACACACACACACACAAACACACACACACATCCCCTCCCTCTTGAGTCTCCCTCCTTTCCCCGCATCTTGCCCCTCTAGGTCATCAGAGAGTGACAGCCTGGGTTCCCTGTGTTATATAGCAGCTTTCCACTAGTTATCTAATTTACACATAATAGCTGCTTTCTCAATACAGCCCACCCTCTCCTTCCCCAGAAAGCAGATTCTAACCACTGGACCACCAGGGAAGTCCCTTGCTGACATCTTGATCTCAGACTTCCAGCCCTCCAGAACCGTGAGACAATACATTTCTATTGTTTCAATCACTGTTTGTGGTACTTTGTTTGGCAGCCCTGGCAAACTAATGGCTATCTCCGATTTTTCTCCTCCTCTCTCTTCTCAACCCACTCAAATCAGGTTTTGCCCCTACTTCTCTAAAAGCAATTATGTCTAAGTTTTCAATGGCATCTACACTGTGGAATCCAGATGTCAGCGCTCAGTCTTTGCATTAAATGACTTATCAACAGCATGTAACACAGTTCTTGGTTCATCGTCCTTGACATGTTTTCTGTACCTACCTTCCAAGACACGACTTCTTTAGGTTTTCCTCCTATCACATCATTCACATGTTCTCACAATTCTAATGTAGGTTGCTCATCTATTCTTTTTTCATTTGTTTAATATTTTTATAGTGATATGTAATATGCATGCAGAAAAGTACACAAAGCCTATATGCTTGGTTCAGTAAATAGTTGGAAAGTCTATGACTATGTGATCACCATCTACACCAAATTATAGAATGCTCTAGAACTCCAGAAGCTCTTCACATCACTTCCTAATGAAAACCTCTCCCTCCTCCCCCAAATGTACCAGCAGTCTTAAATTAATGGCAACAACTTCTTCCTTAAGAAATACTTTTAAATCTCTACCATGATTGTGTATTTTTCTATTATACTTGTAGGTCCATCAACTTTTGCTTTATGTATTGTGAAACTAAATTATTAGAACCAAAAGAAATTTAAATTTCCATATCATGTTGGTAAACTAAACCTACATTATTATTTCTAGTAATACTTTTAGCACTGAAGTCCATTTTACCTGATAATAATTTAGTTATAACAACTTTCTTTTGATTAGTATCTCCATCTTTTTTACTTTCAAATTTTCTAAATCTTGTCATTTTAGATATATCTCTTATAAGCATCACATGATGTTACATGCAGTTTTAAGATCCAGTGTGATCATCTTTGTATTTTAACTTGAACGATCAGTACATTTACTCTAATGCTATGAAGTTTGGACCTACCATCTTATTTTTCACATTGTATTTGTTCCACCAGTTTTATGCTTCCTTTTCTCTCCATTCTTGCATTCATATGGATTGACAATATTTTCATTTCATTCCTTTACCCCTTCTGTGAGTGAAGAGATCTATTTTTTTAGGGTCTGTCTTAGTTTTCTCAGGCTGCCGAAGCTGGGAAGTCTAAGATCTAGGTGCTGGCAGGATTGTCATCTAGGGAGAGCTCTCTCCTGGGGTTGCAAACGGATCCTTCTCACTATGTCCTCACATGGCCTTTCCTGGGTGCATGTACATGTGTGCAGAAAAAGCAATCTCTTCTTCTTCTTAAAGGTGACTGATCCCATCATGAGGACCCCACCCTCATGACCTAATCTAACTCCACTTCCTACAGGCTCATCTTCAATTATTGTCACATTGAGGGTTAGGGTTTCAACACATAAACTTAGTAGGGGAGGGACACAAGCATTCAGTTCATCATAGTGATTACTCTAGAAATTACAGCATGCACATTCAAATTCTGTTTTTTCCCTCTTTCTATGTTACATTATGGTTAATTTCTTCTGATATATATATGGTAATTCACTAATTCTCTGGTGAGTCTAGTCTGGCCAAAGATATCCACTGAATTTTTAATGTTAATTATTAAACTTTTTATTTTTGGAAGCTCTAGTTCTTTTGCAGATCTTCTCTGTCATTTTTATAGATTCCTATTCTCTGTTAATATCTTTAAGCTTGTCATTTAGTTCTTTAAACTAGGAAGCATACTTGCTTTAGAATCTGTGCCTGATAATTATCTGAATTATTTGTAGTCTATTTCTACAGTTGATTTTTATTTTTTAGCTGGTTCTCACTTATGTTGCCTTCTTTGTGAGCTTCTTTGTGTGCTGGACACTGCCTTTGAGAAAGTTTTTATATAAAGTGAGTGAGGTTTCTAATGAATGTGCTCTTCTTCAGAGACCCATTTAGTTTGCTTCTTACAGATCCTTAGGGAAGAGGACCACTTTCAGCCAACCTCACAGTTTGAGGTGGACTGGCCCACCTAGGATGTGTGTATATATGTGATGCATATCTACATAAAGATCAATCAGCTGTCACAATTTTTCAGGAAAGAAAGGAGGCTTTTTTGTCTTTACTCCTTTTGTTTGTTTCCCACTCTCTTTAGGAGAAAAACAAACTTCTCCATAGACCCCTGTCATTGGATAACAGGGAGGCAGTTTGGTTTGGTTATACATTATCCTTACCTTGGGCTTCCCAGGTGCTGCTAGTGGTAAAGAACCCACCTGCCAATGCAGAAGATGTAAGATACGCAGGTTCGACCCCTGGGTCAAAAAGATCCCCTGGAGGGGGGATGGCAACCCACTTCAGTATTCCTGCCTGGAGAATATCATGGACAGAGGAGCCTGGTGGGCTACAGCCCAAAGGGGTACAAAGAGTCAGACATGACTGAAGTGACTTAGCACACACACACTATCCATACCTTAGATTTAACCTTTGGCAGTCTCAGTATAATGTGGGAAAAGACTCCTTTAAGATATCTCACCTGCAGTAGACTCTGGACATCTGTCTCCTTGATCTTTAGGTCACCTAACCAAAGCCCAAGTTTGTAATAACAGAAAATCCCTGCAGGTTTTGGCATTCTAATAATGTGTTTATCCTTCTAACTTCAGACTTTCTCACAGATTTTAGACTATCTTTTCAGGCCTTTAATGCTCTTAAATTGGGGAAGGTGATTTTTTTTCATAATTTATCCAGCATTTTGTTTTCAGCAAAAGGGTTAGTCAGAAGAACCAAGTTCACTTACTAGAAATATGAATCTCTGTCTCCTTTACCTCTTGGTCTTTAAATGCCCCAGGTCCCCATCTCTAGACCACTCCTTATCTCTGTCTACACTTAGTCCCTCTGTGATCTTTTCCAGATTCACAGTTTTTAAACATGGATGTAATAACTGTATGTATATCTCCATACAGACACTGCTATATATATATATACACACACATAAGTGTATGTGTATATGTAAGTTTACTCTACATTTTCACTTGGATGTTATAGAGCCCTCAAACTGAACATAATTCCCTTCCCACCACTCCTCTTACACCCCATAACCCTGACACATGCAGATGATTTGCTGGTCTCCAAACTGGTCATACCACTTACCTCCAGACTTTTACCCACTTCCTCTTTCCTCCTGTCCACATAGCTCCTATTGCTTTCTTCAAAGTTCATTTGAGGAGCCATTTGCTCCAGGAATCTTTATTGACCATGTATCAGTCTGGATTGGGTGTCCTTCCTATTTTTTTCCCATAGCACACTGTGCAAATGTCTACCACTGCATTTGTCAAAGCCACAGTGAAATCACTTTCTTTACTGTCTATACGGATAAAGGTTTGTGACATTGTACAGGAGACAGGGATCAAGACCATCCCTAAGACAAAGAAATGCAAAAAAGCAAAATGACTGTCTGAGGAGGCCTTACAAATAGCTGTGAATAGAAGAGAAGTGAAAAGCAATGGGAAAAGGAAAGATATACCCATTTGAATGCAGAGTTCCAAGGAACAGCAAGGAGAGATAAGAAAGCCTTCCTCAGTGATCAATGCAAAGCAATAGAGGAAAACAACAGAATGGGAAAGACTAGAGATCTCTTCAAGAAAATTGGAGATACCAAGGGAACATTTCATGCAAAGATGGACTCAATAATGGACAGAAATGGTATGGATCTAACAGAAGCAGAAGATATTAAGAAGAGGTGGCAAGAATACACAGAAGAATCATACAAAAAAGATCTTCACGACCCAGATAATCACGATGGTGTGATCATTCACCTAGAGCCAGACATCCTGGAATGTGAAGTCAAGTGGGCCTTAGGAAGCATCACTACAAACAAAGCTAGTGGAGGTGATGGAATTCCAGTTGAGCTATTTCAAATCCTGAAAGATGATGCTGTGAAAGTGCTGCACTCAATATATCAGCAAATTTGGAAAACTCAGCAGTGGCCACAGGACTGGAAACGGTCAGTTTTCACTCCAATCCCAAAGAAAGGCAATGCTGAAGAATGCTCAAACTACCACACAATTGCACTCATCTCACACGCTAGTAAAGTAATGCTCGAAATTCTCCAAGCCAGGCTTCAACAATACATGAACTGTGAACTTCCAGATGTTCAAGCTGGATTTAGAAAAGGCAGAGGAACCAGAGATCAAATTGCCAACATCCGCTGGATCATCGAAAAAGCAAGAGAGTTCCAGAAAAACATCTATTTCTGCTTCATTGGCTATGCCAAAGCCTTTGACTGTGTGGATCACAATAAACTGTGGAAAATTCTTCAAGAGATGGGAATACCAGACCATCCGACCTGCCTCTTGAGAAACCTGTATGCAGGTCAGGAAGCAACAGTTAGAAGTGGACATGGAACAACAGGCTGGTTCCAAATAGGAAAAGGCATACGTCAAGGCTGTATATTGTCACCCTGCTTATTCAACTTATATGCAGAGTACATCATGAGAAACACTGGGCTGGAGGAAGCACAAGATTGGAATCAAGATTGCCGGGAGAAATATAAATAACCTCAGATATGCAGATGACACCACCCTTATGGCAGAAAGTGAAGAAGAACTAAAGAGCCTCTTGATGAAAGTGAAACAAGAGAGTGAAAAGGTTGGCTTAAAGCTCAACATTCAGATAACTAAGATCATGGCATCCTGTCCCATCACTTCATGGCAAATAGATGGGGAAACAGTGGAAACAATGGCTGACTTTATTTTGGGGGGCTCCAAAATCACTGCAGATGGTGACTGCAGCCATGAAATTAAAAGATGCCTACTCCTTGGAAGGAAAGTTATGACCAACCTAGACAGCATATTAAAAAGCAGAGACATTACTTTGTCAACAAAGGTCCATCTAGTCAAGGCTATGGTTTTTCCAGTAGTCAGGTATGGATGTGAGAATTAGACTATAAAGGAAGCTGAGCACTGAAGAAGTGATGCTTTTGAACTGTGGTGTTGGAGAAGACTCTTGAGAGTCCCTTGGACTGCAAGGAGATCCAACCAGTTCATCCTAAAGGAGATCAGTCCTGGGTGTTCATTGGAAGGACTGATGTTGATGTTTGGCCACCTGATGCGAAGAGCTGACTCATTTGAGAAGACCCTGATGCTGGGAAAGATTGAGGGCAGGAGGAGAAGGGGATGACAGAGGATGAGATGGTTGGATGGCATCACCAACTTGATGGACATGAGTTTGGGTAAATTCCAGGAGTTGGTGATGGACAGGGAGGCCTGGCATGCTGTTGGTTCATGGGGTCGCAAAGAGTTGGACACGACTGAATAACTGAACTGAACTGATGGTCCCCAAATAACTGGTAAAAATCTTGGAGGAGCTAGGATCAACTTGCTCATTATTATTTCTCAAGTTCTAGCACTGTACTTAACAAGTAACAGGAATTTGACATGTATTTTTTAAAGGAATGGATGAATGAACCGTATTAAAGAAGGTTTGAAAAATGATTTTTTTAAAAATGCAGCTCTAAAAGTCTGTGATACAGCAAAGCTATTTAGATATGTGTACAATCTCTCCAGGAGATTCCTTTGAAGCGGACAAATACAAAGTTGTTTGCAGATGTCTACAAGTATTTTTGTTTTTTATAGCATCCCCTTCTTCTATTACAAACCTCCAGTAAGGTTTAATCTTTAGTGCAGAGAAAAAATAAAAGCCAAACCTAAGAAACAGCAGGGATCATAAATAGCTCTTTATACCTGGGCAGTAGGAAAGGTATTATTTGTGCCTTCCACTCTTCATCCTATCATTTGCCAAAGACAGACAATTGGATTGCCAAAGAGAGTAATTGCCATCCTTCCTCTGGCCCTTCGGATACTGTGAGGGGGTAAGATGGAGGCCTTGGGGGCTTATTTCCCCATCATCCCTTCTATCAACTTCAGTACTGCCTCTGCTCCCATTCAAATGCAAGACTCAGTGGGCCGCACTGATCATAAGACTTCCACCCAGTGCTCAAATACAAACATGCAGACTACAAACATTGATACAGGGCTTTTTTTATGGTGAAGAATACATCCTTTACTACATGATGTTTCTCCAAGTTAAATGAAGTGCCTCCAAACGCAACTTTCACGACTTAGAAAGAAAGGGTAAGAGTGTAAGTGAAAGAAGAAGAGTTGAGACCCAGTCACCTGAAGGGAAATTGAATCTTGCCAGAAAGTGAGCAAATCATTTCAGCACTAAGGAGCAGCAATTCAGTGCTCTCCTCTGCTGCTTCCAAACTCTTTCGATGTCAAGGATTTACATCCACTGGCTCTTTAGAGCACTGCATCCTAGAAAAAGATAACCAACAAAAAGAGACAAAAGGAGAGCCAAAAGCAAATTTATTTCCTGTCAGCAGAAGCTCTCCTGTCAGCCAAAGTATCCCATCTAGCACCTTCTGTATATCCCTCAGAAGATTGGAAAATGTGATTCTATCAAATTACTTTGAGAATGAGTTGAATTGTATTCGCCTGGCAAACCTGATTATCGGTGACTGTATCAGTCAGGCTAAGCTGCAGTCATAACTCAAGGGTTAGCATAACAAATGTTAATTCTCACTCACACCACACATTCAATGCAGGTCAGGGACAGGGGAAGCTTGCATCACTTTAGCACCTAGGCTGGCAGAGGATTCCTCTCCCCACATGCTTCACAACCATCACAGCCAGAAGGAAACAGCTGCTCAAGCTGCAGCAGGAAGTGGCAGACATCCCTCCCACTCATGTCTCATTGGCCAAAGTCAGTCACATGGCCACACCTCTCTTCAAAGGGCTTGAAGAAGTCCCATCCTACCATGTGCCTGAGGGGAGGGGAGAACTGAGATATTTCTGAATGACATTATTTTCAACCACAGTGACCTTCCCCATATTTTCACATGACCTACCCTAAGCCCTTTTCGTGAATACTGTCTTCAGTAGGCACCCGTCAAAGATGAAAATAGCTGTGGGAGGGAAGTGCACCCATCAAAGATGGAAAGTGATGACTTGTCTACAGCAGAAGACAACTAAATAGGGATGAATCAGAGGGAGCTGAAGCGCTAGAGTTGATGCTGAGCAAGGTCATCCTGCTAGTCTTCCCCAAGCAGGTTCTATGGTTCCAAGATGTACAGGAATGCCAACCAAGGCACTGTGTTAATTCAGGCCAAAGATAAAGCAAGTAAAACCAAAGTGGAAATTTGGGGGTACCTTGAATTGTCTAGATAAATTATCTTCCATGCTCAGGCACTCAGTCATGTCTGACTCTTTGTGACGTATGGACTGTAGACCAACAGGCTCCTCTGTCCATGGAATTCTCCAGGCAAGATTACTGGAGTGAGTTGCCATTCACTTCTCCAGGGGATTTTTCCAACCCAGGGATCGAACCCGAGTCTCCTGCATTGCAGGCAGATTCTTTACCAGCTGAGCCACTAGGGAAGCCCATAAGCTATAAAAGAGGAGAAGGTTATATTGAAACACTGAAAAGGTGATATAGAGATCTGAAAGGGAAGATCGACATATAGAGGAAAGACTTGAACACATGTGGCCAAGAGAGGACTAGAGCTGGAGGGAAGAAGGGAGACATCAGCAGTGGGAGAGAAATGAGGGAGGAAGAGCAGAAAGCAGGGGAGTTTCCCTAGGTTAAGACACTAGAAAGAAGCCAAGACATTCAAAGGGGATGGAGGGATAACTTCTGCTATGCAAGGTGCCGTACGAGCCTCCCCTCACAAAGCCTCCTCTGAGCCATCAATGTTTTTCACTATATAATTGTATTTAGAAGGAATTGATGATATAATCAAATTGACCCCATGGGTCACCCAAGGAGACCTAAGCTTTTCCAGGTTATCTTGTAACAGCAGCACGGGTAAAATAAGAGAGAAACACAGGTGCAGGGAAATTCAATTCTGTTGAAGAAGAGGAAGGAAAGTGAAAGTGTTAGTCACTCAGCCATGTCCGACTCTTTGTGACCCCATGGACTATAGCCCACCAGTCCATGGAATTTTCCAGACAAGAAAACCGGAGGGGGTAGCTATTCCCTTCTCCAGGGTATATTCCCAATGCAGGGCTTGAATCCTGGTCTGCTGCATTGCAGGCAGATTCTTTACTGTCTGAGCTACCAGGGAAGAAGAGGAGGGAAGAAGAGTGCTGTAATGGGATGATTTTTCAGAGCTCTTGGGATGGAATGAATGTATTTGCATATGGAAGGATGTGAATCTTTGGAGGTTGGAGGGCAGACTGTGACACACACCCCAAGGTAACTCCCAAAGAGTCACACCCAGGTATATCCCCTGCCCCCTGAGTGTGTGTTGAATCTATGACATGCTTCTGCCCCGTAACTCCTCTGTTTGTGTAATGTTATATAAGACTCCATCTTAGCAGACTGTAGTGAAAAAGATTCCTGCTGGCCTTGAATACATAAGCCACCATGTTGTGAAGGGGCCACGTGACCAGGAACTGTGGGAGCCTCAGGGACCTGGGAGTGGCCCCCAGCTGACCACTAGCAAGAAAGCGGGAACCTCAGTGCTATGACCACAAATAACTAAATTCTGCCAGTAACTTCATGCTGGTGGATGATCCTGGGTTCTAGAAAGGAAGAGCACCCAGGCTTGATGAGAGGACTCGGCTAAGCCATGTCCAAACTACTGATTGATGGAGCTGTGAAATAGTAAATGTGTGTTGTTTTAAGCTCCTAAGTCTGTCATCACTTGTTATGCAGCAATAGTAAACCAATATGAGAAAGTAAAAGTCACATCTGACTCTTTGAGACCCCATGGATCCCATACAGTCCATGGAATTCTCCAGGCCAGGATACTGGACTGGGTAGCCTTTCCCTTCTCCAGGGGATCTTCCCAACCCAGGAATCAAACCCAGGTCTCCTGCATTGCAGGCGGATTCTTTACCAACTGAGCTATGAGGGAAGCCTAATGTGAGAGGTGAGCATCAAAAACAGAACATGTTCTCATCAAGTGTGAAGAAAAAGGCTCTCCAGGCAGAGGAAATAGCACAGGGGCATGGAAAATCCTGGCTGGTTTGGGCAGCTATGAGTGTAAGCAGATAGGATACGCAGTCCCTGAAGAAAGAGAACCAGGCGTGGTTTTCTTGACATAAGAGAAGCCATTTCTCAAACGAGCTAACTTGTAACCTAAGCTGGACCACAATGGGGTTCCCTGAAGAGGTCTCAGTAATTAATGATCGTAAGAGAACAAAAGAATGCAGGAATGTTGCTGCTATTAGGCAAGAGAAGTAACAATAGAAAAGATAATGTATTCGTTGTAAAGCCTCCTAGTTCTCTTTCAATGATATTAACCTGAAGCTGTCAATGACCAGATCAGCTGGAACCTAAAGTGTTGCACTCAATATGCCAGCAAATTTGGAAAACTCAGCAGTGGCCACAGGACTGGAAACGGTCAGTTTTCATTCCAATCCCAAAGAAAGGTAATGCCAAAGAATGCTCAAACTACCGCACAATTGCACTCATCTCACACGCTAGTAAAGTAATGCTCAAAATTCTCCAGGCCAGGTTTCAGCAATACGTGAACTGTGAACTTCCAGATGTTCAAGCTGGTTTTAGAAAAGGCAGAGGAACCAGAGATCAAATTGCCAACATCCACTGGATCATTTAAAAAGCAAGAGAAAAATGGAGAGATCACAACAGACAACACTGAAATACAAAGGATCATAAGAGACTACTACCAGCAGCTCTGTGCCAATAAAATGGACAACTTGAATGAAATGGACAAATTCTTAGAAAAGTATAACTTTCCAAAACTGAACCAGGAAGAAATAGAAGATCTTAACAGACCCATCACAAGCAAGGAAATCAAACTGTAATCAGAAATCTTCCAGCAAACAAAAGCCCAGGACCAGATGGCTTCACAGCTGAATTCTACCAAAAATTTAGAGAGGAGCTAACACCTATCTTACTCAAACTCTTCCAGAAAATTGCAGAAGAAGGAAAACTTCCAAACTCATTCTATGAGGCCACCATCACCCTAATTCCAAAACCAGACAAAGATGCCACAAAAAAAGAAAACTACAGGCCAATATCACTGATGAACATAGATGCAAAAATCCTTAACAAAATTCTAGCAAACAGAATCCAACAACATATTAAAAAAAATCATACACCATGACCAAGTGGGCTTTATCCCAGGAATGCAAGGATTCTTTAATATCCGCAAATCAATCAATGTAATACACCACATCAACAAATTGAAAGATAAAAACCATACGATTATCTCAATAGATGCAGAGAAAGCCTTTGACAAAATTCAACACTCATTTATGATTAAAACTCTCCAGAAAGCAGGAATAGAAGGAACATACCTCAACATAATAAAAGCTATATATGACAAACCCACAGCAAGCATCACCCTCAATGGTGAAAAATTGAAAGCACTTCCCCTGAAACCAGGAACAAGACAAGGGTGCCCACTCTCACCACTACTATTCAACATAGTGTTGGAAGTTTTGGCCACAGCAATCAGAGCAGAAAAAGAAGTAAAAGGAATCCAGATAGGAAAAGAAGAAGTGAAACTCTCACTGTTTGCAGATGACAAGATCCTCTACATAGAAAACCCTAAAGACTCTACCAGAAAATTACTAGAGCTAATCAATGAATATAGTAAAGTTGCAGGATATAAAATTAACACACAGAAATCCCTTGCATTCCTATATACTAGCAATGAAAAAACAGAAAGAGAAATTAAGGAAACAATACCATTCACCATTGCAACAAAAAGAATAAAATACTTAGGAGTATATCTACCTAAAGAAACAAAAGACCTATACATAGAAAACTATAAAACACTGATGAAAGAAATCAAAGAGGACACAAACAGATGGAGAAACATACCGTGTTGATGGCTTGGAAGAATCAATATTGTCAAAATGGCTATTCTACCCAAAGCAATATATAGATTCAATGCAATCCCTATCAAGCTACCAATGGTATTTTTCACACAACTAGAACAAATAATTTCACAATTTGTATGGAAATACAAAAAACCTCGAATAGCCAAAGTAATCTTGAGAAAGAAGAATGGAACTGGAGGAATCAACCTGCCTGACTTCAGACTCTACTACAAAGCCACAGTCATCAAGACAGTATGGTACTGGCACAAAGACAGAAATATAGATCAATGGAACAGAATAGAAAGCCCAGAGATAAATCCACGAACCTATGGACACCTTATCTTTGACAAAAGAGGCAAGGATATACAATGGAAAAAAGACAACCTCTTTAACAAGTGGTGCTGGGAAAACTGGTCAACCACTTGTAAAAGAATGAAACTAGAACACTTTCTAACACCATACACAAAAATAAACTCAAAATGGATTAAAGATCTAAATGTAAGACCAGAAACTATAAAACTCCTAGAGGAGAACATAGGCAAAACACTCTCCGACATAAATCACAGGAAGATCCTCTAGGACCCACCTCCCAGAATGTTGGAAATAAAAGCAAAACTAAACAAATGGGACCTAATGAAACTTAAAAGCTTTTGCACTACAAAGGAAACTATAAGTAAGGTGAAAAGACAGCCCTCAGATTGGGAGAAAATAATAGGAAATGAAGAAACAGACAAAGGATTAATCTCAAAAATATACAAGAAACTCCTGAAGCTCAATTCCAGAAAAATGAATGACCCAATCAAAAAATGGGCCAAAGAACTAAACAGACATTTCTCCAAAGAAGACATACAGATGGCTAACAAACACATGAAAAGATGCTCAACATCACTCATTATTAGAGAAATGCAAATCAAAACCACAATGAGGTACCATTACACGCCAGTCAGGATGGCTGCTATCCAAAAGTCTACAAGCAATAAATGCTGGAGAGGGTGTGGAGAAAAGGGAACCCTCTTACACTGTTGGTGGGAATGCAAGCTAGTATAGCCGCTATGGAAAACAGTGTGGAGATTTCTTAAAAAACTGGAAATAGAACTGCCATATGACCCAGCAATCCCACTTCTGGGCATACACACTGAGGAAACCAGATCTGAAAGAGACACGTTCACCCCAATGTTCATCGCAGCACTGTTTATAATAGCCAGGACATGGAAGCAACCTAGATGCCCATCAGCAGATGGAATGGATAAGGAAGCTGTGGTACATATACACCATGGAATATTACTCAGCCGTTAAAAAGAATTCATTTGAATCAGTCCTAATGAGATGGATGAAACTGGAGCCCCTTATACAGAGTGAAGTAAGCCAGAAAGATAAAGAACATTACAGCATACTAACACATATATATGGAATTTAGAAAGATGGTAACGATAACCCTATATGCAAAACAGAAAAAGAGACACAGAAATACAGAACAGACTTTTGAATTCTGTGGGAGAAGGTGAGGGTGGGATGTTTCGAAAGAACAGCATGTATATTATCTATGGTGAAACAGATCACCAGCCCAGGTGGGATGCATGAGACAAGTGCTTGGGCCTGGTGCACTGGGAAGACCCAGAGGAATCGGGTGGAGAGGGAGGTGGGAGGGGGGATCGGGATGGGGAATACGTGTAACTCTATGGCTGATTCATATCAGTGTATGACAAAACCCACTGAAATGTTGTGAAGTAATTAGCCTCCAACTAATAAAAAAATAAATAAATAAAATAAAAAAGAAAAAGCAAGAGAGTTCCAGAAAAACATCTATTTCTGCTTTATTGACTACGCCAAAGCCTTTGACTGTGTGGATCACAATAAACTATGGAAAATTCTTCAAGAGATGGGAATACCAGACCATTTGACCTGCCTCTTGAGAAACCTGTATGCAGGTCAGGAAGCAACAGTTAGAAGTAGACATGGAACAACAGGCTGGTTCCAAATAGGAAAAGGAGTACGTCAAGGCTGTATATTGTCAACTCTGCTTATTTAACTTATGTGCAGAGCACATCATGAGAAACACTGGGCTAGAAGAAGCTCAAGCTGGAATCAAGATTGTCAGGAGAAATATCAATAACCTCATGCAGATGACACCACCCTTATGGCAGAAAGTGAAGAAGAACTAAAGAGCCTCTTGATGAAAGTGAAAGAGAGTGAAAAGGTTGGCTTAAAGCTCAATATACAGAAAACTAAGATCATGGCATCTGGTCCCAACACCTCATGGGAAATAGATGGGAAGACGGTGGAAACAGTGGCTGACTTTATTTTTTTGGGCTCCAAAATCACTGCAGATGGTGACTGCAGCCATGAAATTAAAAGACGCTTACTCCTTGGAAGGAAAGTTATGACCAACCTAGACAGCATATTAAAAAGCAGAGACATTACTTTGTCAACAAAGATCCATCTAGTCAAGGCTATGATTTTTCCAGTGATCATGTATGGATGTGAGAGCTGGACTATAAAGGAAGCTGAGCACTGAAGAAGTGATGCTTTTGAACTGTGGTGTTGGAGAAGACTCTTGAGAGTCCCTTGGACTGCAAGGAGATCCAACCAGTCCATCCTAAAGGAGATCAGTCCTGGGTGTTCATTGGAAGGACTGATGTTGAAGCTGAAACTCCAATACTTTGGCCACTTGATGCAAAGAGCTGACTCATTTGAAAAGCCCCTGATGCTGGGAAAGATTGAGGGCAGGAGGAGAAGGGGACAACAGAGGATGAGATGGTTGGACATGGGTTTGGGTGGACTATGGGAGCTGTTGATGGACAGGGAGGCCTGGCATGCTGCGGTTCATGGGGTTGCAAAGAGTTGGACACAACTGAGTGACTGAACTGAACTGAAGGGGAAATGACGTTGACCTTTTCTGACCGTTTAGACATCAGTCAACCAAAGCTTGGATTCTGTCAACTGCCCAAGCCCCTTCGTGAATACACATGTACCCTTGGTTTAAAATGCCTTCAATTTTGCTGCTTAGGGAGACACTGCTTTGGGAAAGAACCCAGTGTTCTCCTTACTTGCTGCAAGTAGTAAATCCTTCTTTCTCCCGATCTTTGGCTTGATTGTATCTTTTGGCTCTACACCCACCAAGAGATAAATCTAGTTTTTAGGTAACATGAATAGTTAGGAGTAGCTTGTCTAGAGGAAGGCCAGCAGAAAGAATGGGGTACAGTGGGCTACAGAGAGGGGCATAGGCAACACTGTGAAGAAGCTGCTCTTTTTGCCAAAGAAGGTGTTTAGGCTTTATTATCAGGTTATAGGGTGCTCTTAAAAGATATTTTTTTAACTCCGTTTTCAGATTTTTAGGAAATCTAAACCTGAAACAGAAGACAAGATATTAATCACAGCTACCCTGATTCCATCATGGCTGACTCTCAGCCTGCTGCCATATTCCACAGAATCACTATTCAATGGAGCAACAACACATGACGAACAATGGGTCCAAGTTCTTCCAAGGTAGACAGCATTTTCTTGTTTCTGAGCCCAAAGTCTAAAATTTACTTACTTTCTTTTATTTAATATATATTTATTGAATAACTATTATATGAATCCAGCACTTTTACAGATGCTGGGGACACAACTGTGATCCTATTAATTCTATTAAGTGATATTATTAATAGTAATCAGTGCTTCAACTTTCAAGTATCAATTTTTCTAAGAGTTGATTGTTCTTTTTAAGTGCTTTTACATAGGAATTCAAATTTATGACCATGCCCATATTCACTTTTTAAGTGAAATGTACTTCTCTGTGGACAAACATGTTTTCTATCACATGACAGCTCCACACCATGCAACCCCCACCACAGCTGATTGGACCTAGTACAAGCTCTTGGTTCAAAGGTAGGCAATTCAGGGACTCCCCCAGTGGTCCAGTGGCTAAGACTCCGTGCTCCCAATGCAGGGGGCCTGGATTTGATTCCCAGTCAGGAGCTAGATCCCACCTACCACAACTAAGAGTTCAGGTGCCACAGGTAAAGATTCTACATGCCACAATGAAAGTTGAAGTTCCTGCGTGTTGCAACTAAGACCAGGCACAGCCAAATAAATATTTTTTTTAAAAAAAGAGTAGCCAATTCATTGGTCACCAATGACAAATGAGCCAGTATTCCCACAAGTTGGACCAGATTATCTCAGGAATTTTAGCTTCAGTTCAGTTCAGTTCAGTCGCTCAGTCATGTCCGACTCTTTGCGACCCCATGAATCACAGCACGCCAGGCCTCCCTGTCCATCACAAATTCCCGGAGTTTACTCAAACCCATGCCCATCGAGTCGGTGATGCCATCCAGCCATCTCATCCTCTGTTGTCCCCTTCTCCTCCTCCCCCCAATCCCTCCCAGCATCAGGGTCTTTTCCAATGAGTCAACTCTTCACATGAGGTGGCCAAAGTATTGGAATTTCAGCTTCAGCATCAGTCCCTCCAATGAACACCCAGGACTGATCTCCTTTAGAATGGACTGGTTGGATCTCCTTGCAGTCCAAGGGACTCTCAAGAGTCTTCTCCAACACCATAGTTCAAAAGCATCAATTTTTTGAGAGAGGGGGAGAGAAAGGAATGAGCCCATTAACAAAGAGAGCTGAAACTAAAAAATGGATGTGAAATGGACTCACAACAAGGGTGACCACATAATTTATCATCCAAACTGAGACACTTTTGAGAATGAAAGAAGGAACAAAAAATTATTCAAATTAGGCAATCATGACGACTGCAAATTATAAAAGTGTTGCCAAAAATAGAGTTATAGAGGTATACCACACAGTAATTTACAAAACCACCATACTAAGAACATTCAGAATGACCTTGATGGGCTTTGTACCAGGACTACTCGGCCTCTATTTTCTGCACTTCGTTCACTGAAGTCACATATAGTTTCTCCTAAATATCCTAATGACCTGAGGATAGACTTGTACGTCTCAAAGGCTCAGGCCACAGCTCCACCAGCTGGTAGGACAAATGACTGTCAGAGGTCTTGCTGGAATACTTCTCCTAGAGCTGGCCAGGCCAGAGAGTTAGTGTAGCTGTCCCTCGTTAAAGCACATACTTTGTCAGTGAGCACCCTAAATACTGGCCTTTAAAGAGGGGTGTTACCTCTATTTCCTCCTTTCCCCTTCTCTTCCCAATCCAATTCTGTGAATCTTTGTGGGTGTCTGGGCTACGGAGAACACTTTGGGAACAGAGAACTGCATAGATCTGTCCCTCTCCTCCTGAGTCCCCCTTTTTCTCCTCCTGCTCATCCCTATCTCCCTCCTCCCTCTCCTCTTTTTCATGTAACTCTGTGAACCTCTCTGGGTGTCCCTCACGGTGGAGAATCTTTTCACCATTAACCTAGAAGTTTTATTATCAGTGCTCTATAGTTGAAGAAGTCTTGAGACTACTGGAAGAATAAAACTGAAATCCAGAGGCAGGAGACTAAAGAGGGGTGTTAGTTATATCACATCTAATATTAGAGGTCGAGAAAAGAGGAAGATTATTGAGGACTCCTTTCCGATTTAACCACAGTTTAAAATGATACTGTATTGCACTGGAATCTCACATTTTACATGACAAGACTGGTAAAAGCAAAAAGTTCAAAGTAAAGATCTGCCAAATCTATTCGGGTTTATTTCAGTTATTCATTAAGAATATTTCATTAAAAATGAAAAATTCAGGATGCATGCTCAACCAGAAGGGATGCCAGGATAAGAGATACAAATAAAATAGACTATGCACCATGGCCATCTGATCACCCTAATAGAATGGCAGAGTACAGATCACAATTATGAATTACAGAGCAGATGCCCACAGTGATCCAGAGATATAAGAATGTGTGAGACTGTGGAAACACTGAAAGGGTAGAGAGAGCAACTATTTCCTAGAGTTATACCTTGCTGGATTCTACTTTCACTCCATGCATAACCTTATAATTCACCTTCATTTTCCCAAGGTAGCTTGAATACATCTTGATTTAAAAATAAAAGAACCAAAAAAAAAAAAAAACAACAACAACAAAAAAAAAAAAGAACCCAATTACCGTGGGTTCAATTACCTTGGTTACAAGCCACAAACTGGTTAAGGTTAAAAGAGAATGTGTTGGGTCCCATAACTAAACAACAGCTTCAAACAGTCTGCATCTAGACCTCACATGACATCAGCAGGACTGGCTTGGCTTCCTCTCAACAGGCTCACTGAGGCTTCTGACCATGTCTTTCAACAATCCAGGCTCTCTCCTCATGGGCAGAGCAGCTCTAAACCTCCTATCATTACCCTGCGGACAGTCTGTATTCTGGCATTCTTTGCCAAGGTCCTGAGATTCACTCCAGTTGGATCAACTTAGATCACTTCCTCAACTCTGAATTGACCGTGATGTCCAAAGAGATGAGATAAGCTGGTTGCTCTGAACCAGGGGTTACAAAACCACCATAGTAAGAACATTCAGAATGTCCCTGGGACATTCTTGGATCTAAGCCTGATGACCTGAGACAGAGCTGATGTAATAATAGTAGAAATAAGGTACACAATAAACATAATGCTCTTGAATCATCCTGAAACCATTTCCTACTCCCTGCTTCTGTGGACAAATCGTCAACGAAGACAGTTACTGGTGCAGAAAAGGTTGGGAACTGCTACTCTAAACCACACAGGGCCTTCCTCTGGCACCCCAGGTGGGTTTAATTCTACCTAACCCTCAGGAAACAGACCCTGGCTAGTCATCCACCAAAGGGATTCCCTTTCACTCAGGGGCACAGTTTTCCTTGTGAAAAAGTGACTGACTTCTAGCCAATGGACTGGGAGCAAAAATGAAGTTCGCCCCCTTCAGGCCTAGCCCATAAAGCCTCCCATGTGTTCCTCAAAGTTGTTCTAGACATACATAAAAGTTTTTCAATAACTGAATTAAATATCATTCTGAAATTTTTAACTTAAATAATTATAATTCATTAATTGAATTAGAAATTTAGCTTCTTGATTGCATTAGCCATGTATCAAGTGGTCAAAAGCCATATGTGTCTAGTGATAGTCTATTGGACAGTAAGGGTCTCTACCTGACAAATTCACTATAGATATTCTCCCCCAGATCCTTCATTGTGCTTTGACTGTGATGTTGGGGAATAAAATGGGGGCTGAATTCCTATTTAATTGTCTCAATTCTCCTAGTATTTCTTTGGCAGTGCAGAGCTGAGCCCAAGTGCCTGGTGCTATTTTTTTTTTCCATGCCACATAGCTTGTAGTCAGTTCCCTGACCATGGATTGAACCTATGCCCTCGGCAGTGAAAATGTGGAGTCCTAACCACTGGACCACCAAGGGAATTCCCTCTGGTGTTAAATTTTGATCATTGCCTTAAGTATTCAGATCAGATAATGTAATAAAATCTAGAATAAGTTCTAGATCTCTTTTTGTCTATCAATATCTACACCAATACTCTATCATGATTGCTGTCTCTTGGTGTATAATTAAATAGAAGAAAAGAACAATCATCATTAAGGGCATGCTGGGCTTCCCTGGTGCTCAGTGATAAAGAATCTGCATGCCAATGCAGGAGACATGGGTTCCATCCCTGATCCAGGAAGATCCCACATGCTGCGGAGCAACTAAGCCCATGTGCCACAAGTACTGAGCCTGCGCTCTAGAACCCGGAAGCTGCACCTACCACATGCCCTAGAGCCAGTGCTCCTCAACGTAAGAGAGGCCAACACAATGAGAAGCCCACATACCTCAACTGGAGAGTATTCCCCTCTCGCCACAACTAGAGAAAAGCCCAAGCAGCAACAAAGACCAAGCACAGCCAAAAATAAAAACTAAATAAAATTATTCTTTTAAAGGATATGCCACATAAGGGGCTTCCCCGGTGGCTCAGATGGTAAAGATTTTGCCTGCAATGCAGAAGACCCAGGTTCAATCCCTAGCTCAGGAAGATCCCCTGGAGAAGGGAATGGCTATCCACTCCAGTATTCTTGCCTGAAAAATCCCAAAGACAGAGGAGCCTGGCGAGCTGCAGTCCATGGGGTCACAAAGAGTCAGACACGACTGAATGACTAACACAAACACACACACACATAAGTCACATAATGTAGTAAACGGGTGAGCTCACTAGAAGGTAAAAGAACTAAGTCTGAATGTCCCCTATAGTGCTCAGTCACTCAGTTATGGCTGACTCTTTGCAACCTCCATGGACTGGAGCTTGCCAGGCTCCTCTGTCCATGGGATTTCTCATCTCCTGCATTGGCAGGCGGATTCTTTACCACTGAGTCACTTGGGAAGCCCTCGATGTCCCCTATGCAGCCCACCATTTACTTTCAGCTTCAAATCACTGCCCTACCTGAGATGCTGGAGTTATCTCCTCCACCTACAGCACGATAATAACCTTTGACAGTAGGGAGCGCTGTAGGAACACTGGGATAAGAGCATCCCTTCCTGCTGGTTGCTTCTTGCTCTTGCAGTGTGGGGCCGGAGTGAATGACACCAAATGAAGCTCTCCCCTAGCAAATGTAAGTGGAAGCTCTGCAGATGGAATCCCAGTGAGTTCCAGGGTGTTCCAGCTAGCTTCCCAGAAGTTTTAAAGGAGACTTCAGCTGCATTTCTGCCCAGCAAATGGATCCCCAGTGAGTTCCATGGGTGCCCCAGCTGGCTTCCTTGCAGTGAGTTCAGCAGCACCCCTCCATAGGTAGCTTCCCAGAAAATTTCATCAGCATCCCAGCAGGTAGTTTTCTGTCAGTCTAGGGCTGTTGGCTCCCCACTGTGGGTATTTCCAGTTTATCAGCCTCAGCCCATAGCCCATAGCTCCAGAGTCAATTATAGACCAGTGCTGGCCCAGGCAAGCTGGTGAAATTCTCTCCCATTCAGTGGGTTATAGCCACATCCTCTCCAATGAGGTCTGAGTCCCTCTCCCCTTCTAAGTTAGTCCTTCTCTGGGTATTGTCCCAGAGCCCAAGAGTTATTTTAGAGTTCTTTGCTATCCCCCTTACTAAAATTTCAGTAAATAATTCTTTATATGAAACTTCCTTTTTCAAATTACTATTTGGCTTCCATCTCCTAAGTGGCCCCAACTGATACACCTCCTTTGCTGTTCCTTGCCCACGTGATTTTGGGTAAGACACCTCACTTCTCCAGACTCTGTGAGGCTATTCTAGAATATAGGAATATGAGATTAGCTCAAAGTCAGTTGGATACTGCCACAATCCTTGGGGATCCCTGAAATGCCTCTTGATACCTATCAAGAAGCAACTTCACATTTTCAAGCAATTATAACCACCACTGACTTTTGGGTTAGAGAGAGAAAAAACAAAAACTATTACAGGTCAGGTTTTGCTGTAACCTGTGGAAGTTTAGAAATGTCTTACTAAAGTAAATGGTGAATGAAATTCTGCTACAGTCCCACTTACAAACCCACTGGTAGCTTTTTCCCCACATTTAAGACTGTTGAATGGCATTTCTGCCAGTGTGGGTCTCCAGGGACCATGAGTAGCAAGTGTAAGAGGAGCCTCACGCAAGACTACAGCTTTTTTGAGTTTTCTTGAGCTACCAGGGGGCTTAGCAAGGCAGGTGTCTTCAATTATTCATGCTGACTCCCTGCAAGACAAATCTTATTCAGGCTCTTAACCTGCCCACCTGGAAGCCCAGTGTTGTGGAAACTCTTTGAGAAGGCAACATGGTATTCTTTAGGCTGAGTGCCTGCTTGGTCCTCAGGTCTCAGGCCTAGGGGGCTCTGCTTTACGGAAATTTCAAACAGAAATTTTCCTGGGGTAAAAACATCATGAAGCTTTCAAAAACAGGAGTCATTAGATGCAGAAATTACACTATCAAGCAGAAATCACCAGTCCTGATGCTTAGTGTTCAGACTGTAGAGAAGAAAAAGCAGAAGGAGATGATAGAATGGGATGGGCTTAGGGAGAACGTACTAGCACCACTAGATCCAGGGGGTTTGAGCACTTAAAAGAAGCCAGTAAATAAAAGAATCTCTGCAGGGAATTCCTTGGTGGTACAATGGTTAGGACTCTGCGTGCTTTCTCTGCTGAGGGACTGGATTCAATCCCTGGTCAGGAAACTAAGATCGCACAAGCCATGTGGCTGTGGCACAGTCAAAAAAGAAAACAAAAACAACAACAAAAATCCTGCTGTTAAAATAAGAGAGAAAAAGGAAGGGAGATTCAAATCAGAAAACATGAGAGCACTAGGACATCAAACCCAATCCAAATTCGTTTTCAATACAGTTGACCTTTGAGCAATGCAAGGGTTAGGGTCACCGACACCCCATGCAATCAAAAATCCATGAATAACTTAGACTTTTGACTGGAAGCCATATTGTAATTTATGTGTATTGTATACTGTACTCTTGCAATAAAGTTAGAGAAAAGAAAATGGAAAATCATATGTAAGATACATTTATAAGACTGTACCATATTTATGGATGTCATAAGCCTCCATCACCATTTACAGGAAGAATCATCTGTCAGTACCTACACAAATGTTGTCTTATATGATACAAACTACGGGTGTTATACATATTACTAACACTAGACATCAAAAATTAAAAGATAATGTGAAAAAGAAACTCATATTAATTTGCAGGTATAAAGATTCACACATTGATAAGAGCAATTAGAAGCAATGATAAGCAGCAGCAATACAACTGCTTCATGGTTGTCTAGCCTATATACTAATGAGCCAATTGTTATAAAACTTTATGGTATATAATATTAGTCATATTCATAATATAATATTGAAAACATTGTTACATTTTTGAAAACCACTTACCTGATAGGCTGATACAAATTTTCTCCAATTATGAGAGAGAGAGAGATGGGGGGACGGAAAAGGAGCAAAGGGAGAAAGGAAAGAAACCACACTTGTGGCATTCTCAAAGAAATCTAGACTTATATTTTGTTTGGGGAGTTATTTGTTCCACTCAACGATCAGGGGAACGCCAGTGATTCGGAGAGTTTTCAACCATGAGTCACTTAGTTTTCCATTTCAATGGTGACCTTGCCCTCTCCTCAGTTTCTATGTTTTTCATGCACAATTTATTATTCCAGTCAGAAAGCTTTCTCAGAAATGTGGCTTCAAAAGGCAATGAGAAGCACTTTTCATGATTCAATGTCAAAGTGATTTTTTTCTCTTCTTTTACCTTTTACTTTATTAGATCTCAAATTACAAAAGCTATGCATGTAACAAGTTGTAAAATGCAAATATGGGTGTTCTAAGTTAATTATCTCCCCACCAGTCCCCTAATCTCCAGGGGAGATGGCTTTAAGATACATTTTTAAAGTAGAAAAGACAGAATTTGCTAATAGATGAAATTAAAAGGTGAGGGACAAAGAGGGCTCTGGTCAAAGTGGTGCCATTTACTAAGATGAGAAAACAGCAGGGGAGGATCAGCTTCAAGGAGGAGCAGGGATCCCGAGCTCCAGTGTGGCCACAGAAAACTTGTAAGGCATTCAAGGAGGAGAAGGGGGCGACAAAGGATGAGATGGTTGGTCGGCATGAGTTGGTGGACATGAGTTTGAGCAAACTCTGGGAGATAGTGAAGGACAGGGAAGCTTGGCATATTGCAGTCCATGGGGTCACAAAGAGTCAGACGTGCTTAGCGACTTGAACAACAGCAAGGCATTCAACTGAATATTCAGAGTAGGCAGTTATTATCAATCTGCTCTAAAGAAAGAGGCTCAAACTGAAAGTTCCACTTGTGAGTCACTGGCATGTAAAATGCATCTAAAGCAGTGTGTCTGGCCAGAGAAGACAGCAGGCGAGCATGTCCTGGGACTGAGTCTAAGGACAATGACTTGGGTATTTCACCATGTATAGCGATTATTCTTAGTTTCTAGTAAATAGTCTATGTCCTATGCTAGGTCTTTTTGGTTTATTTGATTTTGGTTTTACATTTTTTGTTTTTTTAGAATTAGCTGTTCAAAATTTTATCAAATGGCTTTCTAGGAATTAAGAACATGGGCACAGTTTGTTGGTATAATGAATTATGTTAAAAGATTTCTTAATACTGAAACTTCCTTGTACTGATAGAAAAACAATCTTATTTTTTTATAAGTATAGTTGATTTATAATGTTGTGCCAGACTCTGCTGTCCAGCAAAGTGACTCAGTTATACCCATATAGATGTTCTTTTTTTATATTTTTTTCATTATGGTTTATCACAGGCTATTGAATATATTAATAGTTCCTTGTGCTTATTTATTTTTGTTATATTATTCTTTTAATGTGTTGTTAGAACTGGTTTATAATTTAGCACTCTATATGGAAGTTTTACATCTATTAATATAGTCATAAGTGAAACTGACTTACAGTTTTCTCCCTTGTGTTATTTTTTTTAAACTGTTGTCATTAGCTTGCACCAGCTTTATAAACTAAAAAGAAAACTCCTATTATCTAGAAGAGTCCTGTTAACTATATATATATATATGTATATATAAACAAATATATTTCAAGGGTAAACCCATCTGAGCCTGGTGCCTTTTTAAATGGTGACTTTTACTAAAGTTTCCAATTTATCCTGTATTATTGGTCCCTTCCAGTTTTCTATCTCTTCTTCAATCAAAACTAGTAATGCATGTTTTCACAGAAAATTGTCCATTTTATATACATTTTTAATGTTTTTCTATAAAACTGTATGTAACATTCTCTTAACTTCTAGAAATATTTTTTCTGTGCTTTGATCATAGCCACTTTCTAATATCATCTCTCCCTCTCCTTCTCCTCTTCCCCCCCAACACACAAGGAGCTTCCTATTTTGTTTTTTTAGTTTTAATAATGCTTATTATTTTTCTTCTCTATTTCCTAAATATTAGACCCCTCATTTTCTTCTAGCTTATTCTGCTATCACTTTCTAGTTTTCTAAAAACTTAGTTCATTTTTTAATTTTTAAGTTATAAAAGCATCTAAGGACAATGTATTTTCCTCTCTGCATATCTTTAGCTGTATCCCATATATTTTGTTCTCTTTTCTGTCCATTTGTAAGTACTCTGTCATGCTGATTTTATCTTCTCTTTGAATCAAGAGTTAGTCAGAAGAGTGCTTCTTAGTTTCGATGGGTTAGTTCTTTCTACCATACAGATAACATGTTTTGTCATAAAAATAAGTGTCAAAGCAGTGGACACCCATAGTGACAAGTATACATGAGAACTTCCAGGGATTAATAAGGGAGAGCTTCCAGGGATTAATAATATGTGGTCATTTGGGATCAAACATAACTCTGTTAGGGCTTCCCCCATCAGTGGTAAAGAATCCGCCCGCCAATGCAGAAGATGAGGGTTCAATCTTTCAGTCAGGAAGATCCCCTGGAGAAGGAAATGGCAACCTACTCAAATATTCTTGCCTGGGAAATCCCATGGATAGAGGAGTCTAGTGGGCTACAGTCCATCTGGGTCACAAAAAGTCAGACACAACTTAGTGGCTAAACAATAACAACAACAAATAGCTCTGTTCAACCTAATGCCACTCTTTACCAACTATGGTTTTCCAAATAACCTCACTGAGTTGCAGGTTCCCATTTATTAAATGGGGGAGCAGGGATGATGATAACATCTTTACCACCACCTAACAGGGTGATGTGGAACTCAAATAAGGAAATGGCTGCAGTCACACTTTGGCAGTGGTAGTTTTCCCTCCGTGTTAATGTTTAAACTTAAAGCTAAGTCATTAGGATATGCAATGGAAGTGAGTGATTTTAATTTCTGCTGTCCCAGCAAGAGAATCACAACTAGAGCTAATTCATGGACACAAGAAAGCACCAGAGGGGTCCCCTGAAATAATCAAAGCAGTTGATGCTGAAAAAGACAGGACTTAAAGAGAGTTAGGGGCAAGATCCAATGGAAGGTCAATGTCAAAATAAATTTACTCTCTGATGAGTGACACCTGAGTATTTGGATCACACTCTTAACTGACACAGCATAGTCTACTGACCCAGACCGTGGGTGCTCATGGTGACAGAAAGCCTAGTATTGAAACTTAACACACTACTTACTGTCAGTGTGACCATGAAGAGCTGCCTGCTATCTCTGGGCCATGTTTTTCTCATCTGCAAGTTAGAATAGCATGTATATTGTACTGATATTTAGAACAGTGCTTGGTACAAAGTACATACTCAAATCAGTGTTAATAATTATTAGCTAACAAATCATTCATGAAATTACCTCCCAAATATGCCTGTACTACAGTAAGATATGTATATGAAAGTGCTGTGTGAGTTATTTTTTGTTATTATTTCCTTCACAGAAAACCCATCAATCATCCTCAACTTTAAAAAAAAAAAAAAAAAAAAAACAGAAATATATGGAATTTAAAAGTGGAACCAAGATGAGGGAAAATTATATTTCCAAGTTACAAAGACAAAATCTCATCTTGATATTGAAATGTTGCAGGGGGAGAAAGAAAGAAAACTGGTACGTATTACTTTACTCCTTCTACATATTACCCTTTACTCCTTCTAGCTTCTATACTGATGGACGTTCAGTGGTTAGGAAACAGGAATATGTGTCTGAGCCCGGGACGAACACAATAGGGTCTCCAGAGACTGGCGGGAACTGCGCTCAAAAGCACCAGAAGAAAAATGCCAGTTCACAGTGCACTGTGTTCCTCTCTTCAAGGATGCCCACTGCCAGGATGAAGAGGATAGTGTGGGAGCAGGGTAGGCTCTGGACCCAGTGTCTGCTTCACAGAACCCTCCTGCTCAAACCCTGAACATCCCCCACCCCTGCACCTTCAGTGTTTTCCCTTCCCTCCAGTGCTGGCCCCAGACTCTCCAGACTCGGCCAATCCTGGGCTGGCAGGAATCATTATCATTTATTTTCAATCACTTAAAAAGACTCCAATGTGTCACCATCAGCAATGAGCAGCAGGAGCTGCAGGCTTTGGAGCCAGGCAATATTCCAAGTGGCTGGCAGGTCCTCACCACATCACTTTGAATCAGGACTCCATGTGTTCCCTTTCTTTGCCCAGTTCTGGGTTTACTCCACTCCCATGTTCTCAGTCTCCATACCCACGCACACAATTGCATTCACACACACTCTCATACCCATGGACACATCCACACGGACACACAACTCACACACTCATCTTTACATGCTTATGCACACACTCACATGCTTATACACACTCATTTACACACACGTACATGCATGCATACACATGACCTCATAACAGCAGCTTCCACGGTGCTCTGGCCCTGTGAGAGGCATGGTGGGTCCTAGTATTAAGGAAGTCCATATTCATCTAGCAGCTGGGGCAGGGAGAGAGGTCTGCATTGTTTATAAGGAAGGAAAGTACATACGGTGTTTACCTTTGCAGTGCATTATCTATACATCTCAAGGTGCTGCTGTTAAACAGTTTCCTCCAGCTTCACTTCATCATAGCCTTAACAAACATTATGTCAACATATTACATTCAAAATGTTTGCAAAGGTGCCACTTTTGGAAAACGGCTCAGGGAGAGATGATTTTCTCCCCCACCTTGCTCCCAGAACCCCAGACATATTTCTAGTGCTGTTAATAGCACCTGTTTCTGTTCTGGCAGGTGGCAGCAATTATATCTTCCTAATTTAGGATTTGCCAACATGCACTGCCGGTGGTCAAGATAGGGCTGGGAAAAGTGATTAATTTTATACCATGATTGTCATAGCTAAATGATGGCTATGAATTCTGGCTTCTCCTCCCATCAAGACATGGAGTACATATCCTTTGCCCTTGAATCAGAACTAGAGGGAGATCTTTCTTGATCCAGCAGAATGCAGCATGAGAGATGCCATGCCAGCTCCAGGCCTAGGCCCTAAAGAGCCTGGCAGCTTTCTCTTTGGCTCTTCTGGAGTTCTCAGCCACCAGCTAAGGTGGGCCACCCTGCTGGAGAGACCACATAGAAAGGTACACGGCCAGTTCCAAGGTGTCCTAGTCAGCACAACAGAGGCACCAGACGTGTAAGTAAAGCAGTTGTGTCTCTGCCCAGCCATGCTTCGAGTGCCTACGGCCATGAGAGTGACCCCAGCCCCTGACACCTGGAGCAGCAGTGAGCTGTCCCCACTGAGCCTTGTCCAGGCTGTAGAATCCTATGTTTTAAGTCACTAACTTTTGAGTGGTTTGCTACATGGAAATAGGTAGCTGATATATAAAATGCCTACTGGGACTGTGGAGGGTCTGCAACTAAAGAATGAGTGTGCAGACTAACCTCTGCCCTACGTGATCCACTATGGTGACACCTTACATCTTAGGCCACTTGTAAATATTTTAGGAGATATACATATATTTAGAAACTGCAGATACATATATCTTCTAAAATCTCCTCTACAAATCAGATATATTTATTCCAATCTTATAGCTGAAGAAACTGATGCAAAGACCAACCCAGGATCATATGTCAAGAAAATTACAGAACCAACTACTGAACAACGCAGATCTGATTCCAAAGCCTATGTTCCTTCTGACAGAGCCCGACACCTCTTAATCATGTGATTCTTTTGGTACCCAGGAGCCCAGTGGCATTTCTAATATATGAATTAAGTGGGTAGTCCTGGATGAAAGAAACCAGTGAGTAAACAGATGCTTCCAAAATCCCCTGGGAAATCCTCTGAGGCAGTGGCAGTGTCTGCTTTGTGACTGCAGAGCCCAGTGCCCCAGGTACCACTTCCAGCAAGAATCAACCGTAAGCATTTGGTTATCTTACCTCTGTATGTAAGCCTGATCTTTTACCAGCTATTACAATGTGAGCGTGTTTTGGATTCTTTGGTTTTTTTGTTTCACTTTCGTGGGGCACACTCTGGGTTTTAAGTCATCTGAAGTTCTCCAAAATTGATTAATACTTTTCCCCATCATTTCATGGTGAAAATAAAAAAAGGGATAGCAGTCTTGCAATAAATGTATCCAGAAAATACAAAGGGGAGAGAATGAGAAGTAGAATCTGGAAGATGAACTGACAAACTGTGCCTCTTGAAGATGAAAGCTAGATGATCTCTTAATGAACACTTGGGAAAGCACTTCTTCTGGGAGGCGTTTTTCACCTTCAGCATCCCAGGAGAAGCTTCTTGGGGCAAAACTCCAGCCCCCAAGACTGGCCTATCTGACCAACATGCACCTGACCTGCCACTAGACTGTAGAGGATCTGCTAGACTGAGGAGCCATCATTCTTTATTTCCAGAACACTTTGCCTGGTGAACACATGTGGACATTTGGATGGCCTCAAAAGTCTCGCAACCCATGAGCCTTCCCACCTCACCAGCTGCCTTCCCAAAACATCCCACTGAAAGGTTCAGTCCTTAGCCAAACCCTGAAAACACCATGTTTCTATGTTCCCATATGCCCTGGTATCTAAATCTGAAGAAGGTGAAGTGAAAACCCTTCAGAACTGCAGTGCAGACAAGGGCATGTTCTCTGACAGACTTGATTCTTGAATTCCAGGGTCCTAAGTCTGAGACACTGCCCTCCCTGGGAAAAAAAAAAAAAAAAGTGTCTTTTCTTCCAGTGACTTCTTCCCTGAGACTCTCTCACCTCACATAAAACCTTCCAAGCTGGAGGCAGGATTTGGATTAACACCTGCTCACACTTGATTTATAACATTTCATCTCAAACCCCATTGATCTAGCTAGCATTGATAAAGCTTCTGAGCTTTGTATTGGTTCCTGAGATTAGTTTTGAATCATGCATTCATACCCTCAATCATTTTAAAAGCCCCAACCACAGGCTCAGGGATAAATTCTATGCTGTTCTCTAAATTTATCACCAGCTTAATTTGGAATCTGTACTTGTCTCCACCTGAGTTACCTGGACCTCTAGTTAGATGCCAAAGTCCAGATCCTGACTCTGGGTCTGCCCCTGAATCCCATTAAAAAAAAAAAAAAAATTCTTGATGTATAAAAGTACAAGGTAAGATTAAAATGTGACCTTTTATATTACAGTCCAAGATGACTTGATGTTAGACAAAATTGATAAATATAGAGACTTTCATTCCACAGTAAAATAAATTTTCCTGAAATATCGAACCTTTCTCAAAATAGTAAATGAAACACCTGGAGGGAAAATGTTCCTCTGACACTGCAGCCAGAGAACAGTGTTGATGGTGCCTTAAGGAGTTAATGCGTAAAGATTCCTGAACATTCACAGCTGAGGAGTTAAGAATATTTTGATGAGAAAAGATGGGGTTAATTCCCTTGAGGAAGGCTGTCTGCACTGGGTTTGCCTCCCCTTGTCAGCAACAGTCATAAGCATCTCCCATTTGCAGTGAAATATGCCCAGTGAGCTTGGGCCAGTGTAGCTGCTATGGTTTGCAACTACCCTTGAAAAACGAGCGATCTCAAGCTTTGTGTTGGTTGTCCAGAAGTATGAGCAACTGTGTTCTGCCTGACCATCTTAAAACTGGTGTGCACTCAGTCATTTGGAACAGGAAGGTGTAGATTGCTTTGGATGTGTCTGTTTACCAGCTCAAGAACAGGGAAGGAGATCTCTGAAGCCCCTAAACTCCAGGCACACTGACGCCACTGATATTCACATCCTCTCCCTGAGATTCACAGGAAATTCATTAATTCACCAAAGATGAATTGAGCCTATACTATGCATCCCACATTGTTCTGGCTGCAATCTATAAATCAGACAAAACTCCTGCCCTTATAGAGCCTACATTCTAGAGTGAGGATACAGACAATGCAGAAAATAGATGAGCAAATATACACTGTGTGTGCTGGGGTTTCCCTGGTGGTCCAATGGTTAAAATTTCCCCTTCCAATACAGTGGGGTGTGGGTTCGATCCCTGGTTGGGGAGCTAAGATTTCTACATGGCTCACGGCCAAAAAACCAAAACATAAAACAGAAGCAATATTTAATAAAGCCTTTAAAAATGGTCCACATAAAAAAAAACTTAAATATATATATATATATATATATATATATATATATATACACACACACATTGTGCAGTGTATTGGATTGCACCCAGTGCAGATGCTTTGGGCGCTACATCCATATCCCCAGGGCATCTACTGTTCAGTACAAACTGAGCACTTCTTATCACAGGTCAATTAATTGAGGGTTTTCTCTAGCTACAAAAATATGACTGGCTTGTACAGGATGTGGCCAAATGTACTGGTGAATTAATGTCCCCAGAAGTGATCTTCAACCAAAGAAGAACAGGAGTTGATGTATTTGCCTCTCAGTTCCAAATCCACCCTCTCTGTTGGCCTCCTGGGATGCTGGGACATTGTATCCCTATCAACTGGCACATCGTAAAGCTTTGTTGCTGAAGGGCACTGGGGGGACCCTGGAGGAGGAATGGCCTTCTCCTCCTGGCTCTGGCATCATCCCCTCTGTTTGCTCCTTTAGGGCAGCCACTGGCTGGAGGCACTGACACTACACTCCCTTCTGCCCCCAAGAGTCTCAGCAACACCAGCCTCACAAGTATGTCCCTGACAAGTTCTGTACAAGGCACATCTCTGGGGACAACTTCCCCTGGTCCCCTGGAGGTTAGGTGGCCAGTGAGTCCCTCAGGTGCAACACCGCAGCAAATTTCACCACCCCGTGAACACAGCCACACCCTCTCTAATGAGATCTAGACTTCTACCCAAATGGAGGAATCTCTTCAAGATTCATTTATTCCTTAGCTCTCTGTCACAGCTCTAGAGATGGTGACTCTTCCCTTTTATCTGCCATTCACGTGTTTTATATGACTCTTACTCCTTAGTAGGTAAGACACTGATATAGTTAATTCTTTACATTAAAACTTCCTTACTTAAATAACTGTGTGGCTACTGTCTCCTTATTGGACCTTGATTGATACAAAACTGTTTTGTTTGTGAGTTTTTTGTTTGTTTGTTTTTACTCTTTTGGCTGGGCCACATGGCATGTAAGATCTCAGCTTTCCAGCCAGGGATCAAACCGGCACCCCCTCCATTTGCAGCACAGAGTCTTAACCACTAGTCTATCAGGCAAGTCCCATGACTGTTTTTGTATTTGTTTATTTCTGGCTGTGCTCTCTGGCTGTGGTCTCTGTTGCTGTGCCAGGGCTTTTTCTAGTTCAGCAAGCAGGGGCTACTCTCGTTACAGGGTGTGGGCTTACTGCAGTGTCTTCTCTTGTTTGCCCAGCACAGGCTCTAGGGCGCATGATCTTCAGTAGTGGCAGCGCGTGGGCACAGTAACTGCAGCCCACAGGTTTAGTCGCCCTGCGGCATGTGGAATCGTCCCAGACCAGGGATCAAACCCATATCCCCTGTGCTGGCAGTCAGATTCTTAACCACTGGACTACCAGGGAAGTCCCACAATTGTTTTTTAAATTACTATTTCCTTAATTCCTAGCTCAAAATATTAGGGACACAACCCCCAAAAAATCCTAAACTTCTCTGAATTATAATCTCCACCTAAGAAACCTTGAAAATATGTATTCAGAAGCTGGAAAATGATCACCTTTTTCCTGACAATTCCACTTTTAAGAATCTATCATAATCTGAAGAATGAGCAAAATTTGAAGCATGAGATAGTCACAGCAGCATTACTTATATCTCAGCCTCCTTCCTTTTAGAAAACTTTATCATAATTTGCATTATTTTATATTACTTGTCAATTCTCTGATCTTCAAGCTTCAGTGGAATGTAAGCTCAGTGAGGGCGGGCACCACTTCTGTCCTGTTCATTGCTAATTGCCATGAGGCTGGATGTCACCTAGAGAGCCAGGTAGAAGAAAGAAGAGCTCTAAGGCAAGGAGGAAAGGGATGGACAGAGAGGAAACATGTGGAGATCGTGAATGGAGCCTCTGTGCCTTCACCCCCATCTATCAGGGAGACTGCAGTCGTGTGATTAGAGAGAGTCCAGCTCAGTAGCAATCCCCACAGATGCATCTGGTACCCACAAGACATGAGAACAAGAGAGGAAAGTTAGCAGAAAGGTGCAGCTGGATAGGACAGGCAAAGACAACCCCAGACCCACCTGGGTCCAGCAGAATGAATCCACTTGGAAAACATCCGTAAGGCTCCAAGGTCCTTTCAGAAAAGCAAAGAAACTGTCTCTGAGGTCTGCGTGTGAACACTCACTGGAGGTGTGTGTGTGGGTGGGGGGTGGTGTGTGTGTGTACACTCATGGAGTGGGAGGGGAAACTGCTGTACAGGGGAAGTGCAGGTGGGCAGAACAGACTACCTGCATCACAGGCTGGATGTAGTGATGCCACCTATGCCAGGCAGGGCTGACTAAGCCGTATAGAGATAACCCTGGAAGAGAAACACTGGAGGACAAGAGGAAGCCCCTCTTCCCTCTTCCAAACCCTAATCAATCACCAGAGGAGAGCCTTCAGGGGAAGTCAGTGGGATGAGTGCCGCAGTAGGGTACCACACTGGGACCGAGAAAAGAATCCCAAATCCACTTGGGCAAACCACTGGATCATATTTACTATTTGTGAAAAGGCCAAGATGAACTTCTCCCCCATTCATGGGAATAAAAATCTCCATTATAAATTAACTGATGGTTCCATTTGTTGTGCTTTCAAGTTTTGCAGACTATTACAATCATTCAATTGATACAAGTTATATGAGGCCTCAGTTCACCAAATTATAAACGTGTATGTAGATGTGTAATGTCTGTTCTAATTTTTGCCAAATTTGAGTAGCACTTAAACTTATACTGTTATTTAACATTTTTCTTTAAATCAACCTCCTTTCATAATTAGCTTCACTCTAAGCAAGAAAACGTTATAGGTTTGTTGTACTAATTATCTTTGCATTACAGATTTATTACATATATTAAAATAAATACCTAGTTATACCAATAAAAGGTCTGATCTTTATACAACTAAAAATCATCTCACAAACTACTGATGAGTGTAATGCATTTGGCGAAACATGGTACTACAAAATGTTTAATGTCCTTCATTTGTCCAAGTCACTGCTAATAATTCGCAAGGTTCTCTGGGAAATGTCAGAAGCCCTAAGAAAGATGCTGTGAGCTGTTGGCATCTTCCTGATGGAAAGAAGGATACTCTGTGCCTTACTGTAAGCTTTACTCTTCAAACAAATGCTCATCATTGGAGACATTTGGAAACATCAAGAACCTAAAACAGAGCTGCTACCTACTTCCATTTCCCTTCTGTGATATCAATATCCCAAGTGATGCCAGCCAGCTTGTACAGACTGAGACCCATAATCTTCGGTGCTTATCTAAACAGATAAAGGGAAGAGAATATTAAGGCAATTACAATATGTAAACAACTTAAGAGAATCGCAGCACATTGCTGTGGTAAGTGTATTAAATACTAAAATCGAAACCTGGGAGAACCTGGGTCCCTGTCTCGCCTCTGCCACTTACAGGCTGAGCTGAGAACCTGCAGGTAAACAGTTCCCTGTGTCTAGAACATTTTTCTTTCTTCTGTAATAAGAGGGTTGGATTAGACAAAAGCTTCTTAGGCTAAGATGGCTGGACAGATACTATTACCTAGTGCCACCCTCACAAGGAGGCAAAACATGCAGTAGCCCTCATCAGTTTTTCTAAATTTTATTATGCTCCTAGAAAAAAAACAAAATAGCAACCACTGGACAATGTGGCCTCTTGTCATATTCAGAAGCTGACATTCTCTCAATGGTTTTGAGTCAACTCTGGATAAAGAACTCTTTAGAGGGGGTTATCTTCTCAGTGAGAGGTTCCTGGGCAAGAGATTGGGGGCCAGGAGCCTTGTGCTCACCCAGGACAGAACTGACGAGGACCTTTCTCCTGCCCTTGAATATATGTATGTTCACCAATGGCTCACCTCAAATGCTTTCCCAGGCTTTCACTCCCTTCCCAGTCCTTCCGCTGAACCCTGGGCTGGCTCCCTCCCGGGACACTCAGACTCAGCCCGCAGGAACTGCAGGAACTTAATTCATCCTGGGCTAATTCATCCTGGCCAAGCTCGTTCTGGCCAGTGAGCTGCAGTTGATGGGCAGCCCCACGGGCTCCAGGGCACTGATTTTCTCTGAGCTAATCTTACTTTTTTACATTTTCTGCTCTGCAAAACTTGTTCAGGACAGCAGTGTAAGCCTTTTGTGTTGACTAAAGCAATACCTTCACGATGCACAAAATGGCTCAAAGATTTACAGTCAACCTGAATTTTCACTTCTTACTCCTTTAACCATGGTCTTGGGCTTTTAAGCTTGACAAGCCTATCTCCCCAGACAAGTGTTTGCATCCTGTAATCCCTGGCACTCTTGTGTGACCTGCCTTAGAAGGGACACTTTCTGGCACACAATGAGTCCTGAGGAGTCATATATATGCCCCCACCGGCCACTCCTTTGATGCAATCACATGCCACTTCATTGTATGACAGGCTTATGCAGGACACTGGGTCCACAGCCCTCCTCCAGTAACCTAAGAAACCACGGAGAGGGACCCAGTTTTCCTGCGGCACCTAGAAAGGGATTAGCTTCACTCCCAGTCTGCTGGAAATAACCTCAAGCTCAGAAATAAAGACGCTCACCCACGCCCAGCTCTTGTTGCAGCAAGGATGGCTCCTGCCTCAGCTTCCTGGCCTGACATGCAAGACCATCCACAGGTCCATCAGTGCCCCTTCCCCCTCCAAGGCTCCTCCCCACGCTCTGTTGCACCAGCGAGAGCAAAAGTCAGCAAGCTTGTTCAACACTTTATACCATTAACTTCACACACAGGGAGAAAATAGTATGGCTGCCACCACGTTACAGATGAGACAACATTGAAACAGAGACTAGACGACTTGCCAGAAATCACGCAGATTCTAAGCGCTGGAGCCCACATTCACACCCAGGCTCACTCCTCCCCAGGATGAAAAGTGTGGTGCCCCAAGGACGGAAGAACAAGGTGAACGAGAAGTGTCTTGGAATGCAGGAACGGAAAAAAACCAGACCCTGATCACCCTTTCCACCATGTTGTAACAGTTGTGGAATTTTTGAACCCTCCTGAGTTGTAAGGCCTGTCTCCCCTTCTACCTCATATAAGAAAAACGTATTTACCTTACTCTTCTCCCATCGGGTATACCTACCTCATCCAGTCAGCAAATGACTCACAAGACTCCTGCCCTGCTCCTTGTCCCCTAGCTATAAAAATGGACCAAGGACCCACGTTCAAGGTTGGCTCTCCCTTGAGCCAACCCACTGTTCTAACAGCATCTCCCACTCTAATAAACTTTAACTCTCCTCTCATTCTGCCTCACGTCTGGAAATTCTTTTTCAACCCACCCACAGACCATGACAGAAAGGTATTCACAGTCTGAGCTCCTGATCTAGCTTCTGCTGATTTTAGTATAAAACAAAAGCAAGACTCAACTGCAAAGCTCTCTCCCTCAGTTCTGGATTGGTGCCCAGCCCTACCAAAACCAAACAGGACATTCTGGGGCTCCTGGGCACAAAAGTCTTTCTATCCCCTGAGTTCCTTTTTGGCAGGAAATAGGCTTCATTCAGCCTATGTGACCCCTGGGTTCCAAAGGGCAGTTTCACAGAGTTGCTAACCAGGGAAGGGAGAGGGATGCTGAGACAGGCTGGGCAGGGTCAAAAAACAGTAGTGCAGCTTTGGGGCAGGATCCTGATTTCTCCTCAAGGGATACAGAGGACAGCACCTTTAAGCTGATTTGCAGAGCCTGAAACCCCCACCAGGTAAAAGAAGTTAATTGCACGCTGCCCACTAGCACAGAGACCCCAGAGCAGTAGAAACCAGAAGGTTGATGATGCTGACTCCCACTCACCTCACCACCAACCAATCAGAAGAATGTCCATGAGCTGATCACACCCTCTTCTTTAAGCCATTACTATACACCTCCTCACGACCACTTTCAGGCTGGAACAAACAGTTTTGAGGTCATTAGCCCACTGCGTCCCCCCTTTGCCTGGCAAAGCAATAAAGCTATTATTTTCTACTTCACCCAAAACTGTGTCTCTGAGATTCAGTTCAGTACCGGGGCACACAGAGGCTACACTACGAAAGACAGAGCAGGAATCACAATGAGGAGGTGACATATGTAAAACCCCAAGAAGCATGGGTTAGGTCTGCTGGTATAGCCGGGGAGCACTGGTCACCAGGGCACCTCCTTAAGCAGGCTTTGGGTCCACTATGTCCCACAGAGCCGGGCCTGGTGGAGGTGTGCACCCCACTAGGGTGCTGCCAACTAGGAAGAGCTATGTGACCATGACATTTCTCTGTAAAGCTTTTCTTACTAACTTTGAATGATTTTTCTCTTATGTGTGCATGTTCACTTGTATCCAACTCTTTACGGCCCTATAGACTGCACCCCACCAAGCTCTTCTGTCCATGGAATTTTCCAGGCAAGAATATTAGAGTAGGTTGCCATTTCCTCCTCCAGGGGATCTTCCTGACCTAGGAATCAAACCCAAGTCTCCTGCGTCTCCTGCATTGGCAGGTGGATTCTTTACCACTGAAGCATCTGGGAAACCCTTTTCTCTTACAGACTTTCCTAATAAACTCTGAAATGTCTTGTTTTCAGTCAGAATCCAACTGGGATTGTTGGATTCATCAACATTGTTCCCTTTACACACAGGCGCGCGCGCATGCACTTGTGCACACACCTTTAAGCTGGGCAATTTCTAGAGCCTGCCCATACTTTCGGAATGTGCCTCTTCCACATTAAATGGCTTTAAGCCAGTATTTAAAGCCAATTCAAATGCCACATACTCCAGAAAGCCTTCCCTGATCTCTCCAGGCAAAAATAAACATAATCTTTTCCGTCTCTAAACTCTAAAAGCTTTTTACTTTAGCTCCTTTCTGATACCTTTATTTGCGGGTTTGCCTCTCATCTTCCCTGATCCTCCTGAGGATGCAAAACCTTGCTAGGCTCTCCATCTCCATAATGGATATATCAATACTAATCAATAGGTATTTGCTGAATTTATTTCGATAATTGTAGTCCCCAGTGATGGCTGACAGTAGAAATTAGATTGTGATTAGCACTCATGATCCCTAGTGATAATGAAGATAAAAAATAATGAAAGACAAAGGAAGTGCAAATGATGGCAAATATGTGATTCAAAACAAGAAGAAGAATTATGTACCCCATTTCTCATATAAGGAAGCCTCAGAAATTGGCATTGAGCAAGGACCCTGCCAGATAAAGCCAAGAGCCTGCAGTCGCCTCCATCTCACTTCTGGGTGCTCTACAGTCCATGACCTTAATTCTTTTTCACATTCATTGGTCAAAACAGGGGAAATTACTATCTTAACATTCTTTCCTCAACCCGGTCACCCTCAAGTGATATTGGTTGGATGACTTAAAATATGTAAATATATTCAATGCCTCAATTATCCTCTGGGAATTTTAACTGTTGTTTTCATGTACCTTAATAATTTCTTGGTGTAATTTTTCCCAAGAGAATGTATCAAAAGAAAGCGTGCATAGATTTACATACATAATTGCTAATAACCCTCCCAGGAAGAAAATAGCCTTCCAACCAGGTGGAAACCATATCATTTTAAATAAAAACTCAATGACTATCAAACTATATTTCTGAAATTATAGAAGAATGCTAGGCTATAAGTCAAAAACAAATGGGAAACATAAATGGCAATTTTGACAAGTGGCTAAATGACTGTGTGACCATGTTCCAAACTCTACTATGCCTCATCTACCATTGTGTCTGCCCAGACGGGATACACCCTTCTTATTTGAGAGTACTGATAACTCCAAGATGGTTGGCCGTCTCCCATAGTGGATGACCAAGGGACAACCTAACTCCTGGGCTACCAGAGTGTAGGCGTGAAATGATGAAACTTGACAAAGTAATAAAGGGTCGACTAATGACTAAGTTCAACAAAAATGTAGTTTATAGATGGCATCCTGAGTTAGTGTAATTGTGTTGTAAGTAAAGTTTTTTTTTTTAAGTTGAGCGTGAAACCTATAAAATGTTTACAAGTGACTTATTACCATGTCTAGAATTGCTTCAAAATATTCCAGCAAAAAAATTATTTTTAAATGGGGGATAGATTAAATAGGACTGACAGAATTGTAATAATCAAGGAATCTGGGAATGAATGCATGGAAGCTCAGTATAATGAGCTTCATTATACTGTTTTATATGAAACATTAAAATTTTTTGTAAAAAGTTTCAAAAACCTTTTCAAAAGCCCATGAATGTTGCAGGGAAGGTCCCAGAGCAGTGGTAAGTATCCATGAATACCAAGGTTGCCTGTCTATGGCCCAGGTTATCTTGCATGCATGCTCAGTCACTTCAGTCGTGTCCAGCTCTTTGTGACGCTATGGACTGTAGCCCGTCAGGCTCCCCTGTCCATGGGATTTTCCTGGCAAGAACACCAGAGTGGGTTGATATGCCCTCCTCCAGGGGATCTTCCTGTTTCAGGGATCAAACCCATGTCTCCTGCACTGCAGGTGGATTTACCGCTGAGCCATAGGCAAGCCCCCAGGTTATTTTGGTTGCTGCCAATTTTATGAGCTAGGTTCTCCAGCCTTCCTGAAGAGTCAATGAACTTCCAATATCCTACAGTACATTTTGTTTTCTGCTTAATTTCCTGTAGTTTGACGCCCTGGACCTTAATGGTAACACCTAGTAAGTTAAAATTCTGGAAGACTTTCAGGGTGCCTCATCTAGTAAGCGCAACTTGTTAACATGAAACCAGACCAAGAATGCCAAATAAATTTCAAAGTGTAGCTTTTCTCCCTCCCTACACCCATGACTTTGATAATTAATTTTATACCAATTAATGACCTCCTATTACATACACCTGCTTATGGCCTCAGATTCCTTCTCAACACAGCTCTCCAGGCAACCACTGCCTAACAAAGCTGACCCAGGAATTAAAAGATATTTTCCATTTCAATCCAAGCAAAGTAGAATAAACAGGACTATCTGCCATTCCTCCCTAAAAGATCATGTCATTTTATTTTAAGCTGATTATAAGTGAGATGAAGACGATTGTATCTGCCCTCTCTCCTCTCTCTCTCTTTTCCCAGTAGCAAAGGTACAAATGACATATACATTATGTTTGGCATGAATATCATAAACTCCTCAGAAGAAAACGTCACTGCAAGAGATTCTCCCTGGACCAGAGACTTTAGAATTCTTTTTGTTCAACTGTATCTCTGTATCTGTTGCTTCATAACCCGGGAAGTTCCTCGGATGAAATCTGACACTGGTCCGCACACCTGGTGGGCAATGGGAGACCAAAGCAAGATGCTTTGTCCAAAGCTCCCGGAACTTGATCAGCGGTGCATAAGCCCTCTTGGCTTTGCATGCTAAGGGCTCCAGTATTGTCTCCTGTGCTCCCGATTTATCCGCCAGCCCCAAACTAGCAGAGCGGTGGACACCTGCACATCCTTTCCACCCTCAGTTCTCCTAATTTCCTGATTTGAACTCAACCTCTAGTTGGACGACAGAGCCCAGTCCACCGCACAGCCCCGTGTTTCTCTCCCATGCCTCCGGGCTCTCTGCCCAGTTCCTCAAACACTCGCATTAGACCAGTCGGCGTTTTCCAGGTGCCCCTGAACTCACTGGGTGCCCAAAGCATCTAACGTACAGGTCACCCCTCTCCATAGAGAGGGGTCAATGGCCAAGTCAGGAGTACCCCCTGGGTGTTTCCCAAGGTCCATTCTTCAGTTTCCTAACTGCCTCCCCAGTTGTTAGTTTCCAACCTTGGGAGCTTCACGGTGGGGTGGGCGGGGGGCGGGCGGCACTGAGATTCAAAACTGGCCCTCTGGACACGGAGGGCAGGGACAGAAGAAAGCGGCAAACCATTTCCAGACTGGTAGGTGGCAGGTTTAGTAACAAAGGGGACATACTCACGAGACTGGCTCTGGGTGGTCACAAGACGAGTAGCTCTCGGTTCCTACCTGCTGAAATCATGTAAGTTTCTGTAGAGGACTTCACTGGATTCAGCCAAATATTCTGTCCAGATGATCTCGACACCACCTACTCTCCCAAGACTAGGTGTGAGGCAGCTTCCAGCTCTGGAAAAGCCAGCGGAACTCCCATCCCAAAAACAGGGGACAGGGTCAGAGCCCCAGGTTGCCCCATGGAGCTCCGGAGTCAGCAATCACGTGAGCCCCTCCAACAGTTTCATCTGAGTTGTTTGCCAAGACCAAAAACCACTCCCCCCACTGACGCCTCACACAAGTCTCCAAGTGGATTTTTTAAGCCCTCCCAAGCATAGAGAAAAGGCACAGGAATGGGCACTTTAGAACTGATTAGGACGTTGAAGGTGTAACCTACATGAGAGTGAGTAATGAACAAGGTCCTACTGTATAGCACAGGGAACTGTATTCAATATCCTGTGATAAAACAAAGTGGAAAAGAATTCTAAAAAGAATATATATATATACGCATATACATATATGTATAACTGAATCACTTTGCTATATAGCAGAAATTACACAACGTTGTAAATCAATGGTCCCTCAATTTTAAAAAAGAGCAGTATGAGTCATAAAACTGGAATAGGATCATTAATCAGAAAAAGTGGCTGAAGATTTATAAAACTGGGAAGATTTATAAAACTGGGAAGAAATCTGGGAACAACAGAGAAAAGCTAGAATTTTTTTAGAAAAATTAAACATGTTCATATCCCCAAACAGCTGAGAATCCTCAACCATATTAGTTAATTATGAAATGGAGTAAAAATAACATCTAATTCACATGGTTGTTGTGAAGTTTAAAAGAGGAATATGAAAGGTTCATGAGGGCAGATGTTCTGTTCGCTTTGTTCAATACCAAAAATCCTTGCTTAGCACACAGGAGGCTCTCAAAAGGTATTCATTCAATGAACAGTCACAGGCAAGTGCTAGTCAAATGTATGTTCAAGATCAGCCTATGTAACCCTCCAAACTAACTACCTCTTAAGTTTCGCTTCTCCAAAAGCAGGGACTGAGACAAGGATGAGGGCTCAGGTAGTTCATTTCAGAGTGGCTAGAGAAGTTCGCGAGAGACGGGAAGATGAAAACCCAATAAACAGTGCTTGACTGAGCTGGTGGTTACTGCTCAGTCCTGCTGGGGCAGATACACAGAAATGAAACTTGGGTCTAAGTTTAGGTTGGAGTATTTATCCATCAATTCCTGCCACCCGGGTATGTTGGTTACTGTGGGGGCACCAACTCCTGTCTCACACTTTCAGGCCCAAACACACAGGCTGAGCAAGCCCCTTGCACTTGGAGAAAGACAGTAAGGCATAGAGCTGAGTCCCAAGAGTATGTGAGAAGGGAGGTGGTCTGCGCTGAAAGCTCCCACCACGCCGCAGCTGGAGGCCAAGGTGGGCTTAGGGCGTGCAACACGGGACACCAACAGGCCTGCTCCATTCCTAATACATAATCAAGTGTTAACAGGTGTTAGCTATTTATGAGGTCTTGTGAGTGCCTCAGGAGACAGCCATGATATCTAATCACAGAACAATTTTATAATTTAAAAGGGATTTGATTCTCTCCTCTGTCTAGACAGAAAATAAGCTGGGAGAATGACTCAGACCCTGTATATTTAAACAGAACACTTTGTGTGCCCCTTAAGTTAAGATATGTTAGTCTCTAGTGTGGAAAGTCAGATTAATACACATTACTTTGCAGGGAAACTAATTAAATTTTTCAATCTTCCTCCTTGGCCTCTATCAATTAACTGTAATTTAAACTTTACCAGGGTCTTTCCATAGAGGAAATAAAGCACACAACCAAAGTCCTGAGAAGCAAATACAGTGTTCTTAGGGGAAACCTGTAAAGTGTGAGATAAAAAGCTGAGAAACCTGGGTCCTTTAGAGTTCAACTAATTTTAAATTCTATTATTGAAGGAGGATAAAACCTAGATGGCACAAAGAATTGAACCACTAGTCTGGCCCGCATTATCCATTTCAAGGAGATATTAATGAAAGTCATATTTTCTACAATAAAATCAAGCAGAGAAACAGAACCAAGAAAACCATCCTACATAATATTGCTTCCTAAGCATTTTCCTAGATGAGTTTCGGATGTTTCTGCAAGCCAACCAAAGGGCTAGATGAAGGAATGTCCAGAATGAGAGATGACACAAAACTATTCTTGCAGGTGATGAGACTTTGCCCAGCCCTTCACAGCCTGTGGGAGTTACTAGTGTGACATTAGCAGAAATAACTCATTTTTCAGTGGGTCATGCCCCTCCTGGGCAACTGAAGTGTTTCTTGGAGTCCCCAGGTATGTCTCAGGGGTATCTATGAGCATGTCTGCTCATCTGAGTGCTGTTCTTGTCCCTCTATTTCCTGCCAGATGTCCCTTCTCCCACTGCAGCTAAACTCCTGAACCCCCAAGATATCAACAGTGCACAGTGGTCCCTCTCCCCTTGTCTTATGCTGTTTTAGGAGTGTCAGAGCTGTGTGGCTCATGCCCAAGTGTCCTGGAGAAAAAGCCTTGTCAGAGTATGTACAGCATACTTGTTCTCCAACCGACTCCAACGTCGTCTACAAACCCCCAGGATTAAAGACTTGGGCACAAACTGGAATAACAAACACTACTAAGTCCTCCCAACCACATCCCCTTGGCTCTGTCAAAACTTCTCCGTGGTCCCTTCCTCCTTTAGGTGGCTTTCTCTCCTAGGAGACACTGTAATCCCTCCAGATATGCCCAGGTGGCCCTGAACCCCAGTCTAGGACTCCGTTGATCTAAAAAAAAAAAAAAACTTACACCAATTTCCATTTTCTTTATTAATTTTCAGTGCTTGTTCTCTTTTTTTATAAGCATCTCTTAAAAAAAATTCTTTTTAACTTACTTGTTTATATATTGGCTGTGCTGGGTCTTCATTGCTGCAAGAGGGCTTTCTCTAGTTGTGGAGAGCGGGGCCTACTCTCTAGTTGCGGGCTCCTCATTGCCATAGCTTGCCTTGTTGCAGGGTGTAGGCTCTAGGCATGTGGGCTTCAGTAGTTGTGCAGGGGCTTAGTCGCCTTGTGGCACGTGAGAACTTCCTGGAGCAGGGATCAAACCCATGTCCCCTGCATTGGCAGGTGGGTTCTCAACCACTGGACCACTGGGGAAGCCCCAGTGCTTGTTCTCTTTAACGAACTCATTCTCTACCCAAGGTTTCAAGATGGTGGTTTCCCCCTGCATCCTCATTCCCATAATACAGCCAAGAAAAGGCACTGGTTTTCAGGTTGTCCAGTTTTTCTTGTTGCAAGGATAGGAGTGACAGATTCCAAGCTCTTCACATTTGGAAGCTGAATTGAAAGTCCTTTTTTATTTTTTATTTTTTGAAAGTCCTTTTTTAAAAAATATTTGGGCCTCACCCCACAGCATGTGGGACTTCAGTTCCCTGACCAGGGATCGAACCTATGCCCCCTGCATTAGAAGACTGAGTCTTAACTCCTGGGCCACCAGGGAAATCTCTGAAAATCTTTTCAGTGTTAATCTAAACATCATAGTTTCATAAAGGAAAGTTATCAACAGAAATAAAAACAGATTCATGTGTCATTTCAAAACCAAAGACTATCCACGTCACTTCCTCAAGCATCTTCCTTAGGACTTTGGTTGAAAAACAGAACTAAGATGAAAACTTGTGTAACCAAGCAGGACCCTATGAGGCCTTCACAGAATAGGCCCCCACCCATGTCCTCCGCCTGCCTTTTGTCTGTAGAAAACTTCAGTCAAAGAATAAATTTAATGAGAGAAGTGAGAAAATGCAAAAACAATCAAGCAGGACAAAATAATAATACTTTAGCCATTAAACAAAGTTAAGAGCCTTTAGTTCTCCCTCAAGGACTACACTGTCCTCATTAGTATAGTGATAAGTATCCCCACCTGTCACTCGGGAGGCCAGGGTTTGATTTCCTGACAGGGAGGCAACATGTCCTCTGGGCTTCCCAGGTGGCGCTACTGGTAAAGAACCTGCCTGCCAGTGTAGGAGATGTAAGAACTGCAGGTTCAATCCCTGGGCTGGGAAGATCCCTTAGAGGTGGGCAATGGCAGCCCACTGCAGTATTCTTGCCTGGAGAATCCCATGGACAGAGGAGTCTGGAGGGCTACTGTGCATAGGGTCGCAAAGTCAGACATGACTGAAGAGACTTAGCACACAGGCAGGCAAGGGCTATAGATAATATTCTGAGCCATGTCCTTTGAGCTATTTTACACATACCAAAACCCCCACCAGGTGAAAGAAGTTAACTATATGCTGCTCACCAGCACATATAACCCCAGGCTAGTTGGAACCGGAAAGTTAATGATGCTGACTCCCAATTACCTCACCACCAGCCAATCAGAAGAATGTCCATGAGCTGATCACACCCTGCTCCTCAATACCCTCTGTGGGGCAAGGCACAGGCTTGAGGGCATTAGCCCACTGTGGCACCCTTTGCCTGGCAAACCAATCAATAAAGACATTTCTTTCTACTTCACCCGAAGTAGAAGTATGGGATTTAATCCAGCACCAGTGTATAGAGACTGAAGTTTGGCCACATTTGGATATCGTATTCCTGCTCAAGATATCCACAGCCTTCTTGTAGAAGATCCTGGTTTCATCCTCAGTTCACTGTACTCCAAAGACAATCTTTTCTTATCTGTGCACAATATAATTCCATGCACAATGTGGCCAGGACACTGGAATAATAAGCCTTAACTGTGTTCCTTTTCATTTTTAAATATGAAATATTTATGATAAGTCATAGCCATAATCTAGGACAGTAGTCCCCAACCTTTTGGGCACCAGGGACCAAGTTTCATGGAAGACAATTTTTCCATGGAATGAGAAGGGGGGTTTCGGGATGATTCAAGCGCATTACATGTATTGTGTACTTTATTGTGTACATCAGCTCCACCTCAGATCATCAGGCATTAGATCCCAGAGGTTGCGGACTCTTGATCTAGGAAGCTTTGGTGTTAGGCAAACAACCTGAATTTGAAAGTCGAATGTCATCACTTAGTTTTGTGCTGACTCAATATCAATTTAGAATATGTTCACCTCCTTGTCTGTGGCCAGTTTTTTCAGATATGTAAGTGACCCTTTTGTTCTCTTTCCAATTCTTTTCTTTTAAAATTTTTCTATTAATTTCAAAGAAAATAGCAATTTTATATCATTTAGAAAATGCCAAAGTATAGGGTGTAAACAATTATTCATTTTCTTACCATGTAAAGACAACTGTCAACATTTCAACAACTTTCTTCTACCTTTTTATGAAAACTTTGACAATTCAACAACAGTTGCTGAGTACCACAAAAGTGAAATAAAGGAACTCCCTGGTGTTCCAGAAGTTAAGACTCCACCTTCCAATGCAGGGGGCAGAGGGTCAGTGATCTAAAGTGAACTGGTCAGTGAACTGAGGTCCCATATGCCATAGCATGCAGCCAAAAAAAAAAAAATTTTTTTAAGTGAAATAAAACAATGCTGATGTCCTTCTAGCAGTGGGAATATCAAATGGTTAAATAAATATCATTACTATTACTGTATGAAGTAATCCCTCTTCCCAATTCTTATATTACAAGTGTCTTATTCAAATATCGAGCATGACTTGAAACCAGAGAAACATAAATTGAAAGAAGAATGAGGTATATTAATACCCAGAGTGTGTTTACAAAATTTGAAACATCAGCAGAGTGGATAGCATGGTGGGGCGAAGGAAAAAGCATTAGATCATCTGACAGCTGACCACTGTGCCGCTTAGGACAGTCACTGGCCAGCTCACCTCTCAGCCTTGCCACCGTCACCTGAAAGTGGGAGCAGTCATAGCACCTGTTCACGCTGTTCAGCCAGCTGAGCTCAGTCGCGTCCGACTCTGTGGCCCCGTGGACTGCAGCACGCCAGGCTTCCCTGTCCATCACCAACTCCTGTCCAAACTCATTTCCATCGAGTCAGTAATGCCATCCAACCATCTCATCCTCTATCATCCCCTTCTCCTCCTGCCTTCAATCTTTCCCAGCATCAGGATCTCTTCCAAGGAGTCCATTCTTCACATCATGTGGCTGAAGTTCATGCTGTAATGAAGATGAAATGAGGGAGTCCCTTAAAAACTCAAAGTATCCATTAGACAGTAAAAATCGACTTTTAATTATTGCTGAGTCCAGTGTCGTTGTGTGTCTGAAACACTTCCTGTGAGTTGATACATACACAACCAATACAGGCTTCAAACCTTGTACTTTACCCTGCCGCCCCGCCCTCTTGGCTTTTTCTGCCCCACTGCTTCTTCAATCTTTTAAGTGTCCATCAGATTTTTGACCTTTTCTTTTTTTTTTTTTTTACTTCCTATTTCCTTTTATTTCTCCTACTTAAAATTCTACCTCTGACTTGAAGTTCACAGCAGAATTTCAGCTTCACTAAGTTTTACTGTCAGCAAATCCCTAGATGGAACTTTCAGTGCCCTTCAACCTCTTTCCACATGGGAGAGTCATTCTACCTGACCCTGCTCTAGCCTTTTGGACCATATAATCAAACCTATGGTTTTTCCAGTAGTCATGTATGGATGTGAGAGCTGGACCTGAAAGAAGGTTAAGCACCAAAGAATTGATGCTTTCGAACTGTGGTGCTGGAGAAGGCTCTTGGGAGTCCTTTGGACTGCAGGGAGATCAAACCAGTCAATCCTAAAGGAAATCAACCCTGACTATTCATTGGAAGGACTGATGCTGGAGCTGAAGCTCCAATACTTTGGCCACCTGATGTGAAGAGCCAACTCATTGGAAAAGACCTGATGCTGGGAAAGATTGAGGGCAGGAGAAGAAGCGGGCAACAGAGGATGAGATGGTTGGATGGCATCACCGACTCAATGGAGTTTGAGCAAATTCTGGGAGATCGTGAAAGACAGGGGAACCTGGAGTGCTGCGGTCCATGGGGTTGCAAAGAGTCAGACACAACTGAGCAACTGAACAACAACATCAACCCACTTAGCAAACTTTAATTGGTGTTATCATAATCAGTAAGCTCTTTTAAAAGGCAATATGGAAATAAATATGAAGTTTAAATGTTCATCCTCTGTGACTCAGTAATCCCACTTTTGAAAATATAACCTACAACACAATATAAAACATAGGGATAAAGTCACACATACAATATTTTTCAATACAGCCTTACTTATGATAGTGATAAATTAGAAACAGACTAAATGTCCTATAGTAGAGGAATATTTAATTAACTTATGGCCTATATATTCCATGGAATATTATGAAATCATTTAAAAAGAATAATTATAAAGGCTACTTAGCAACTCAGAACTATGCTTGAGTCAACCAAAAACGCCAGTGATAAAACTATATATAATCTGTATGATTGTAATTATGCAAAAATATGAGCACATATAGAAGAAATATAGAAATACTCAAAAAGGATAGTAACTATGCTAATAAGATTAGCAGTGGTTCTCTTTTCTGCTTTTTGACTTTCTGTTATATTATTACATTGTTTTTACAATCAAAAGAAGTTTCTTACAAATGTTAATAAATAGCTACAAGGCCAAACTCAGCTTCCAGAATATCTTGTACTTTTAGCTTTAATGATTCATATTCCAGGGTTAATTTCCCATGCTCGAAGGCTGTTCTAGAGGCAAATATTTTTCTTTCCAGAGAGAATACAGGAAGTAATTGAGTTTACTGAGGAAAATTTGACCTCTATGTTGAAGTAATGTTATACAAAGATAATGCTTTTGCTCCTCTGTGAGCAGGGCATATGTTTTGAATTGCTTTTTCCCTCGTGGGGATAGATTTGAGCTGAACCATCCTTTCTCCTTTCACCTTGCTCTCTGTTCAGCTGATGATGACACATTTATAAGGCTGGGGACAGGGGGGCACTCAGGAGCCTGGCCAAGCAAAGCAAATTGACCCATCCACTGAGTACATGGAGACCTTGGCCAAATACTCAATCCAAACACACTGAATTGAGATACAATAATGAAATGCTTGTAGGTAATTCTGTGCCAGTCAAGTGAAGCACAGCCATTCAGGGGAATGATGAATTATCTAGCATGCCACCAGATAATAATGTGTGTGTGTGTGAATGTGTATGTGTATTTTAATGTAAGGCACCCAGAGAGGGGATTTCTTGGCAGTCTAGTGGTTAGGAATTGGCACTTTTACTACCAGGGCCTGGGGTTCGATCCCTGGTGAGGGAATAAAGATCCCACAAGCTGAGCAGTGAGCCCGTCCTCCCCCAAAAAAAGCATTCAGAAAAATAAGGGGAATGGCCCGTGCTAAAGAATAAAAAATAAACATACTTACGGTCATAACTTATGAGTGTGAAAAGGGCAGAGTATGTAATACTAATCTCTCACCATTGTGCTGAAACTGCTCTGATGAAATGCACTCAGAGCTGCCATGTTGTTTCAGTCTTCTTCTTACCTGACTTCTCTGTAACCCGGACGGTGGCGAAGCATTCCTTCCTCCATGAGACCTCTCCTCACTCGGCCTGCACTTTCCCACTGTGCTACTTTTCCTCCTACTGTTTCAGGTGCCCAATTTCATTCTCTCTGTGTGAGCTCCTTTCCTTCTTCCCATCTTTATATTGGTGATCCTTAGCCTGCTAGGGTTTTTCTATTTCCACATTCTTTTCCTAGACAATGTTGTGCATTTCCATGGATTCTAACTCCCAGCAACCTACTGATGACTTTCAGCTCTTTATTTCTGTGCCAGACCTCTCTTCTAAATTCCAGCCTTCTGTATGACCAACTTACTACACAACCCTCTGTGGATGTTTCACAAAGATTCCTCCACTCTGCACGTACATACTTAAATATACCTTAGCTCTTTTCTTCCGAAATCACCTATTCCTCCAATATTCCTTATCTCCAAGAAAGAAACCTGTTGCCATACTTGATGCCTGCCTGCCTTCCTTGCTCACATCTAACAAGTCATCATGTTCAGACAGTAGTCTGCCTCTGAAATAGGTCTCATATTAATTGCCTACTTGCATTGCACTTGCCTCAGTTCATGCTCTTGTCAACTTTCCTAAATTATTTTAACAGTCTCCTAACTTGTAGTCTCCCTGCCTCCAGTCTTTCTTCTTTCCAATTTATCATCCACATATTAGCATCATGGTAATCATTCCTCAAAATAATGCCAAGGCTCTTCTTTACAGGAGGTTCCTATTAATAAATGCAGCAGGAATAATGGAAATAGAAAACCACCACTCAAACACTACAATAATAATGGCTCCGTGGATAAATGGCTCAGTGGGCAGAAAATTAAGAAGCAGGACATTTGCACTATGTCAAAGAATGTCCTCCCAAAATATTTAACAATCACAAAGGAAAAAAATTATTTCACAGTGGATGAACCTGGCATACTTCACCTTAGCCAAATGAATGACGCTGAAATCACTGATAATAACATATCAACATCAAGTACCATCTGCTGTGAGGCACCTAGAAGGGCAACTCCTGCACTATTCTTGCCAAAAAAGCATAACCTTAATCTAATCCTCAGAAAACTTCAGACAAACCTGAATTGAGGGACAGTTACAAAACACCTGATCAGCACATTGCAGACATGTGAAGGTGCAAAGGTCAGGAAAGAGAAAGTCTGCAAAACAATCACAGATAAGAAAATACTGAAGACGCATGGCAGTCCAATGCAATGTGGTATTCTGGACTGGATCTTAGAACAGAAGGAAAAAATTAGTGGGAAAACTGATAAAAATCTAAATGAAGTCTATAATTTAGTTATTAGTATTGTACCAATGAAAATGTCTCAGTTTTGTTTGTTTTAGCAGAAAGAGAAGCGAGGCCATCAGGCCGCAAACGATGGCACTCAGCTGGGCCACCTGTTCAAAGCTGGTGAAGCGCCGAGGGCGGCGGCACAGGAAGCAGGCCCACTGGCGGTCGGCGGCGCCCAGCTGGCTCAAGAGTACCAGCGCTGCGGCCGCTGTCAGCGCCACCAGCAGCCACCGCACCCAGGTCCCAGCCCGAGTGGCGCACACGCCCCTCCCTGCACCAGGCGCGCACCTCGGCCGCAGAGAAGTACCGAGCAAACAGCCACAGGCTCCTCTCAGTTTTGATAAATGAGTCATTGAAATTACCGGAAGCTAGGTAAATAGCATATGGGACTTTGTACTATCTTTGCAACTCTCAAATTATTTCAAATTAAAAAAAAAAACTTTTTAATGTGTTTCCCTAGCACTTATAAAATAAAATTCATTTTCTTTAGCATGGTATATAATGTCCCTTATGATCTGATCTCCTTGTAAACCTCTATCTTCTACCACTACTCCTAACACACCCAATATTTCAGCTATGCTAACTGTCTTACTTTGTACCATTTTTATAAACATACACACAAATCTACGCACTCATACACACATTCATATACATTCACACACCCAACACATGAGGCCCACTGATAATTGCCCAATTTTATTATAAATGGATGTGGGACTAAAATCCAGGTTTCCTGATTCCTAAACTGCTAGTCTTTACTGAATCAATATAATTCCACTGGGACACCCAAGTTGTGACATATCACATATCATAACTAAGTCAAGGTAATCACTTTAATTTTACCACCAGCGTAACTGAACCTTTTGATGGGAGTAATACCCTATAATGGTGTACGTCACACATGGAACTGAGGACTCTTAAGTCATTCATCTCCAAGGCAAACACCGCAATCAATTGTCATGAAGACAAAAATGGGCACAATTAACACATATTTCAAAGAGTATAGTTTTGCTTTTATCAGTCCCATTACAATCCTGTCTAAATTCTAAAGTGAAAATGAATGTCACAGTGAAAAAAACTACTGATGCATATAAACTGCCTGGTCTAACTTTTTAATATATTCACAAACAGGGATTTGATTCTTTTATTAGTAAGTTAGAAAAGGTTGCATTAATATTCAGTAGTTAAAATGTACTGTTCTAAATTTTTTATAATTTCCCACGGGGGAGTAATTTTTTGGAAAATATTCCCAGTAGGTGAATGACTAATAATACTGTGTCTGTGAAGATGGCAAATAAAATGGCTCACAGATCTATGCTTTGGCAAACAGCTGAAACAGCTATTCTTTATAGACAAGTGTTAGCCGTGCTTATTTGAGGTTTATTGAGATTGGTTAGCTTCTGTGTATAAGTATGTTGACAATTCTTTGAGTCTTATTGACTTTTTGGGTCCCAAAATCCTTTCCTGAGAACTTTAAAAGCTAAAAAGTAAAGAGAGCAGAGAGTGCAGACAGATGGGCCTGGCCGTAAGTAAAGGGTTCTGAAATAAAAGAAATGAAGACAGCAACTGAAAATTCTCTATTTCTCAATCTCGCCCTCTTTTTCCTTTCTCTCTTGGTTGCAGAGGTACAGGATAACCAACCTATATATATATATACATATACATATATATACATATACATACATATATATGTGTGTGTGTATATATATATATATATTTTTTTTTTTTAAAGAATATCAGCTTGAAGTAGCAGAAGGGGAAACTTATTCAAGTGAGGGAAAGAGCTACTAGAAGCCACAGAAGCAGACAAGCAATCACTGTGGGTCAGAAAGGACTGCAGTGCCATTGAAAGCTTTTTTTCCTGGGGTGCTGAAGAGCACCGTGGATCACACTGCAATCCCAGCAGAACCAGACAAAATTGCCTGGAGAGAGTGAATCACAGCACCTACGCCCAAGGCTAGTGATGTACTCCACTCTAGAAACTGTTCACAATCAGGTAAATACCACTTTTCAAAACTTGAGAATGCCATGTCTGAGGATGCCAACCTTTCGAGACAGCAGTTACTTTTCTGTTGTGCAAAGTTCTGAGGTAGATTTGTAGACATGGATGTGGGAGACTGGCAGTTCCCAGGCAGGCTGACATTCATGGGCAAACACTTCAAACATAGCAGCGAAGGGATGAAGGGAAGATTTGGGCACCCCCGACAAATCTCTCAGTAAAGAATCTGCCTCCAAGGCGGGAGACCCAGGTTCAATCTCTGGGTCGGGAAGATCCCCTGGAGAAGGAAATGGCTACCCACTCCAGTATTCTTGCCTACAGAATTCCATGGACAGAGGAGCCAGGTGAACTACAGTTCATGGAGTCACAAAGAGTCAGACCAGACTGAAGCAACTAACACTTTCACTTTCAAAAACACCGCATCTCTTCTCTGAGGGAGAGGACAGCAGAGCACTCGAAAATAGTCATTTTCCTAAAAGCAGCAAGTTGACCTTATAGATATATATATTATCAGTCAGTCAGTTCAGTGGCTCAGTCATGTTAGACTCTTTGCGACCCCTGGATTGCAGCATGCCAGGCTTCCCTGTCCATCACCAATTCCCGGAACTTGCTCAAACTCATGTCCATTGAGTAGGTGATGCCATCCAGCCATCTCATCCTCTGTCGCCCCCTTCTCCTCCTACCTTCAATCTTTCCCAGCATCAGGGTCTTTTCCAGTGAGTCAGTTCTTTGCATCAGGTGGCCAAAGTATTGGAGTTTCAGCTTCAGCATCAGTCCTTACAATGAGTAATTCAGGACTGATTTCCTTCAGGATTGACTGGTTGGATCTCCTTGCCATCCAAGGGACTCTCAAGAGTCTTCTCCAACACCACAGTTCAAAAGCATCAATTCTTTGACATTCAGCTTTCCTTACAGTCCAACACTCACATCCATACATGACTGCTGGAAAAACCATAGCTTTGACTAGACGTACCTTTGTTGGCAAAGTAATGTCTCTGCTTTTTAATATGGTATCTTGGTTGGTCATAGCTTTTCTTCCAAGGAGCAAAGGCTCCTTTAATTTCATGGCTGCAGCCACCATCTGCAGTGATTTTGAAGCCCCCAAAAATAGTCTGTCACTGTTTCCGTTGTTTCCCCATCTATTTGCCATGAAGTGATGGGACCAGATGGCATGATCTTAGTTTGCTGAATGTTGAGCTTTAAGCCAACTTTTTCACTCTCCATATATACAAATTATATATATATGTCCTATGTATATATGTATCCCTATATAGGTATATATATATACCTATATATATACCTATATAGGTGGAACAGGAAAATATTATAGATCCTTGAAAGAGATAGATGGATACACCAGCAGTGATTACATTCATAGAAAAGGTTCTAGAAGTACATAACTGTTGCATTAACAGTGTTTACAGGGACTTTCCTGGTGATCCAGTAGTTAAGACTCTGTGCTTTCAATCCCTGGTTGGGGAACTAAGATCCCATGTCCCAGGTGGAGCAGCTAAAAAAAAACAAAAACAAAACAGTGTTTATCTCTGACCACTGGGATTATGGGTTGTTTTGTTTTTCTTATATTTAGTCTGTAGAGCACTTGCTTTTTTGTGTGTGGTATAATTGACACCAAAAAATTGCATACATTTTGAAGTATGATTGATGTACAGAAACTTCACAATATTTAAAGTGTACAATTTGGAAATTTTTGATGTATGGACATACATGAAACCATCACCATAGTCAAGACAAAAATATAGGTGGTACTCAAGAAGTTTCTTTAGGCCCCTTTGCTGTAATCCCTTCCTCTTGCCTCTCCGTGCCTCCACCCTCTCCAGGCAACCACTGATTGGCTTTCTGTCACTTTGGAGCAGTCCACATTTTCTAGAGTTTTATATGAATGGAATCATATCGTCATGTATATCATAGTTTTGTTGTCGTTTTGCTGGGTATTTACTTTTTACAAGTCTCTAGGATAACCTTGGTCATTCATTGGAAGTCCCTGCTCTAGGCAGCATCCTTTCTAGGAAAAAGATTAAACCAGAATATTCCTCCTGGACCTAGAAATTTGTCACAGAGAACCAAAGAGGGGACAAAGAAAATCAAAGGGATCTGAGTACTTTGCTAAGTTCTTTTATTGAAAAGGATAAACTTTTAGCATGTATTTCTATAGAAATGTTGATTTTACCTGACAGCTCTCAAATATTTCCATAGTTCCCTGGAAAATGGAAGACTATAAAAATGAGACTATAAAACTTTCAAATAAATTGCTTTACTATAGGAACAGCATTATATCTTATATTTATAAAACACTAAATTAGGAAGAAAATATTAACCCTAGTTTTTATTTCAGATGTTTGTTAACTTACACCTGAAATTAACTATAGTTGACACTTTTTCCAAGCTGCCTTTTCTGATCGCAAATTTTTTAAAATGTATAATAAATATGAAAATGTCTTGCAGAAATGGGAAGATAAAGAACTGCTCTGTGGTAAAATTCTTCAGAAATCTGATTCCTCAGTGTGGGTGTCATTAAGGACTTTTGAACAAAAAGCCCAACTCTACCACTCAGAGGTGCTGACTCTTAGGTACTCACATACTAGCGACAGCTATCCCCACTATCTTAATAATTCAAATTTTATGGCAAAGGTGAAAACTGTTTGGCTCCTCTCTGCTATAGGGAACTTGATAGTACTTTTTTAAAAAATAATTTTATGTGATTATTTATTTTTGGCTGTGTGTGCCTCCGTGGCTGTGCAGACTTTTCTCTAGTTGTATCTAGCAGGGGACTCTCTTCATTGTGGTGCACGGGCTTCTCACTGCAGTGGCCTCTCGCTGCAGCGCACAGGCTTCAGCAGTTGCAGTTCCTGGGCTCTAGAACACAAACTCAACAGCTGTGGTGCACAGGCTTAGTTGCTCTGGGGCATGTTGAGATCCTCCTGGACCAGGGATCGAACGCATGTCTCCTACATTGGTAGGCCGATTCTTTACCACTGAGACAGCAGGAAAGCCCAGAAACTTGATACTTCTGTCACATGTGATGACTTCCTTCCTTGAAAATTTCAGGTGGACACTAATAAACTTACAGCTTTAAACAAATTCTTTTCTTCCTCTGAAAGGGTCATGCTAAAGAATGTTAAAATCTCTTTAGCTCCAAGTGTCAATGGCCTCAACATTAGTCTCTGTCCAGAGTAAACCTGCAAGCTTCAAATTCATATTCATTTCTAAATCAAGAACCAAGAATAAATGGCAAGTGGAGAATGAATGAATGAATACATGCTGAACATAAATTCTTCTACATAAAAAAGAATTTGAATCTAAACATTATTTTAGGGTGCTCCCTCCATTTGTCCCTGCTGAAATGTGTACTGTAAAGGCTAGAACAGAGAAGATGCTCTTATTAACTAGACACCATAACATAAATATAAGCAGCTGCAATAAATAAGCCCCTGAAACCCTTTGCAGTGTAAGGAGAAAGGCATCTAGAATGCAGAGCAGGAGGCAAAGCCATGGTATTCTCAGATTTCCCCCCCAGAATTTAATTTTTAAAACTTCAGTGCAAGCTCACTCCGAGGAGAAATTGTATTAAGCACAGATTCATTTATTTTCTGCATAAGCAAGTGAACAGCTGATAAAAGCCATCTCTCTCTGCAAAAGGATATCAGCAATATAGTTATGAGTTTCAGTTTCAAAGTTCAAAACCACCCTATTTACTAATGCAATAATAGGTGTGTCACCATTGCGCTAGACTAAATATGTAGGTGACTTACTTCTGTCTTCTTTTTTTGTCTTCCTTAGCAAGATTGGCAAGGAAACATGTTCTACCTACCAGAAAAAAAAAAAAAAATTTCAGACATCCATTCAGGAAATGAATGCAATGAGAGGTGATAGGAATATTTCTGGAACAGTATCGAAAATTCCTAATTTTAAAAAGTTCTCAGCATGAGAATGCTGACTGCATGTTTTGAAATCTGGGTAAGGAAGGCTAGTCACAGAGTTTTCAGCTGCCATCTGTTTACAGCTCCACAGAGACAGCTCCCCCATAGCCCATTAACAATGACCCGTGCTGGGGCTATTTCCAGGGAATCTCGTTGATTCGCCATTTCATTCACTCTCAAAGCCGTGAAGCTAGTCACACAGGTTTATGACGCCTATTACAAATTCTCCTCTCTAGCCCTGCAACTGTTTTTAAAGCTATTAAGCCTAAAAACAGGACCACATATGTGATGTGGGAGGTCCAAGGCAAGATGCAGTTCTTAATAATTTTTTAATGTTTTCTAGAGAGTAATAGCAGAACATTAAACCAAGCACTGGATTTTTCTAAGTACATAGCTCTGCGTGACTGTATAGATCACAGGCCCATGAAGACATCCTTGCCTACAAAAATGTTATTCACCTTCTCCTGCAATTAGTGCCCTAAAGATTGGCTACACTTCCCTCCATGAATTCATTGTGATTTTCCTGATATTGCTCCTCTCTCATTAAGCTAGTATAGTCAACTTACACACAGACAATGTGTTCATGCACATATGTGTGTGTGTGACTCTTATTAACTCAATCTCAATGAGCTCACTGCTAGATTTCTTCAGACCTTAGAATCATGGGCCAAAGCACAAGATGCTCACCTTTAAATCCTTGCTGTAAATTATTTTTCAAACAGAAAATATTGCTTTCAGCATAATAACATCAAATGCTCACATTCATAATATAAAAAGAATATTGAAAAGAGAAGTGTCAGCATTATTACTTATGGGTGTAATAAAAAGGCTGCAGGGAGGTTAGGCATAAAAATATTATCAAGTACGAAATGCTAGGAATATTTCCATTAATGCTAATAAATTAGCATTCTGTATTTAGCTAGGCATGATTAAGTACACGATTTGCTTAAATTAATGCTATAGCATAATAGATTCAGAATATCACTATAAATAACTTGTTTTTTTTATTATTAATGTTTTCCTTAAAACCTGAATTACCCAAAGGTGTTGAAGATGACCCCAACCTGATTAATGGACCTGGTTTTAACGACCTGTCTGAGAGCAGCATCTCCAGAACATTGCTTATGGAAATTCTCTAAGAGTAAATAAATACAAAGAAGCAAGAAGCTTGGGAGAAAGAATGAAAAGCAAATGGACATTCAGTTATTTCTGAACAAGATTAATTTTCACCCCAGTTTGTGGCTTTAACACACGCAGCTAGCGCCACCTATGGAAACAAAAGTGAAAAATTGTGCTGATGGCAAACAGGCTGTTTCTGCAAAAACTGAACCAGATCAAAGATCATAAAGGAATGAGTCAGCATTTTAGTGAAAAACAGTGGTCTTTGTGCAGTAAACAAAAAGGCCTTACTCTAATAAGCTTCAGCATGGAGCTACTAAAGGGTTGTTAGAAATGGAAAATGTGGTTTATTATCAAGGCTGTTTCTGAGTCTTACCCTAGCCTATTACAAAAGAAAAGCAAAAATTGAAACAAGCACAACTCTACAACAGAGGCAAAGCATTGAGTTTTTTATTTTAACTAAGATATCACATTGCTCATCCTTTTCTTCTCTGACTCATTAAAATACATTCAAAACAACATTTTTGGAAACATCTACTTTCTGCCAGATACTTGAAAATAAAATACTCTGTCCTCCAGAAGCATCCAACCCAACTGGAAAAATATATACATATGTACAGAAATAACGGAATACAGCATAGGAAGTATTCAATACTGTAAAATTATTCACAACACAGATGAAAACTGCGGTTTGCAGAGGAGGTACTTCTAGCTGAAAGATCAGATAAAGTTAGATAGAAAAGTGGTGCATGAGCTGGACTTTGAAGAAAAGTTTGATTGGAAATGAAGAGTAGCAAACAGTTCAAAAGGAAAGTAGAAAGGGAGACACATTTGGAAGGGTATCATGGAGTCAGATCATAAAGAATCTGTGACAGCAAAGTAATAAAATATAATAGAAAACACTTGTATAGTGTCTGCAGGATGCCAGGTTCCAGTCCACAAGTTTTCTGTAGATTAACTCATGTCATCCTCAGAACAGTCATGAAGAGGTGGGTCCTATATTTAATATCTCAACTTCACAGGTAAGAAACTGAAGTATAAAGGTCATATAACGTGATTGAGATCACATAGCCAGTAAGATTTCAACCATGCTCAGAACTACCACTCACTATTGGCTCTTGGTAATAAGAAGTTTGGGCTTAATTCTCCCCAGGACGAAGAAAAGTGGAACACTTGCTTTTGTGTTTTTTTTTTTTAAGTAAACAACTGCTTCCATAGAAAAGTAAATAGAAATCATATATATAACTCAAAGGATAAAGCAAAAAGAATGGAGGAAATACAATTTTACTTCCCAGAGATAAATGCTGTTAACTTTTTTCTCTTTCATGGATGTGTGTGTGCTAAGTCACTTCAGTCATGTACGACTTTTTGCAACCCTATGGACTGCAGCCCACCAAGCTCCTTTGTCCACGGGATTCTCCCGGCAAAAATACTGGAGTAGACTGCCATGCCGTCCTCCAGAGAATCTTCTCCACCTAGGGATCAAACCTGTGTCTCTTATGTCTCCTGCATTCGCAGGCAGGTTCTTTACCACTAGCAACACCTGGGAAGCCCTTCTTTTTCATTCCAACATGTTTTAAAACCTCATGGACACAAATTAAAGAATAAAAGAGAGCTGAGGGTGGAAAGCAACATAGCCTGCCCCAATCTACCCCTATCATCCCTGCTCCCAGCCCCCAACCCCAGAACAGCCTCTCTCTTGAGCTGACAACTGGAGGAAGTATTTATAGAAACCAGGTATGCTAATCCTCCATCTCATAACATCTGACAATTACAATTCTGCTCATAAGTCTACTATTGGTTTTCTTAATTACTTTAAATTATATAGTCATTCTCTACTTATTCTATCAATTTCAGAATTCTTTCATTCACAAAGTAAGAATATTAATGCCTCATACTTCCCTTCAATTTTCTTCCCTTGACCTCTTGCAACTGCACTTTTGCTTATAGTACCAAGGTTGTTAACATTTACATTCTCTGCTGCAACCACAATTGAGTTCTCTAGTCTTTGTATTTAGGTTGACTTTAAGAGCTAAAAAAGCAATAAACAGCATTTACATTAACATGACTCAATATTTTCTACTGCAAAGCCAAACAGAATGCTATGATTATATACCCTTTCTTTACAAGTCCAATGTCACAGCCTCAGGCCATAGCAGGAAGAATGCTCCTTGCATCAAGGTGAAATGAGTTTTCTTATATTCTATCAATTATGCTTAAAATCATTGCATATTTTATTTTGCTTCAAGTTTGGATCACAACAGCTTGTGGCCTTACATAGATTTTATTTTGGGGAGAGGTTTTAAATGGCCTTTTTTGGAGGCCTCTGAACTTCTGCTTCAAGGTGCTGTGTTTGTGCTATAGGCCTGTGGCATAGTTCTCATCCTGGATTTTCCTTCACTGCTCTCTAGAATTGGATCTACTGTTCCCTCTTGTCCTCTTGGAGTGGATCCAGCCTCTTTCTTGAATTCTTCCCTTGCTTTTTATCATCATAAAACTTCCTAAGAAGGATTATGCCAGAGATAAAACTTTCTGAATCCATGAATTTCCAAAAAATAACTTTATCTTGCTATTATATCACTCAAATTCCTAACAGGAAAAGTTAAACAATTGTAAGCATTTAAACAGGAAATTTAATGGCAACAATCGGTAACATAAATAATGGAAGAACTGTGAGACCAAGCAAGGAGAAAGGCAACCCAATTATTACAGAGAGTAGACATTCACTGTCATCCTTAGGCTGGAGGGACAAAGCAAGAGGTGGTGTTTGCAGGTGCCAGCCTTGGGCCAGATCATCCAGGAGCTGGAGTCACCGAGAACACACAGCAAAGATCAGATTCCTCTGAAGGGGTAGGGGTGGGAGGGGTTGGGAGGAACTGAAACCTAGTTTCTTCATTCTTCTTGTGCTCTTGCTGGTTGAACCCACCCAGAAGCCAGTGAAACAGAAGCCTGGGAGCGCAGTCTCTGGAACAACTCCCCTGCATGGCAGAGGAAAAGGCAAGGAATCTACCCCAGAGCAAAGTCTCACCCACACTCACACTCAATTTGTGTTCTTGCTTAGTACAAAGCTCCAGGTCCTAAGTCCTTTTTCTTTAAAGCTTTAAAGGCATTGCTCCACTGACTCCTAGTATCTGATGTTGTGCGTAAGAAATCTGATGCCAGTCTGATTCTTCTTTCATTTTAGGTGGCTTTCTCTTCTCTGGCCTGTCAAGCCACCAGGGAAAATGAAAGTCCCAAGCTTCCTATTCCAAATAAGACATCACTGCCATCAATGTTCTTTCCTTCTCATCTCCCCTCCGCCATCCAGACTGCCATATCACTTTGCCCATAGAAGAGAGAAAGGAACCTTTTAGAGCAACTCAAATTTCTGGCATTCAGAAGAACAGTCCCCAGGAGTCCCCAGGAGGTTGCACTAACTTGCCTGTGGGTCAACAAATCATTCTTGCCCATAACAGATGCTCCTCAGAATAAATATGTCTTGAATAAATAAATGAAACTACCTTGAGACAAGAGACCTCTGGACTCTTCCCTCTCCTTCTTGTTTATCCAGGTACCACAGAAACCCCAAATCTCCAGGTTCTTCATCAACATATCCCTATAGTGATCTGGATCCTTCCTAATCTGATCCTGTTTTCTAAACCTGCCATCATAAACCCTAGACCTCATGATACATCACCTGTAAAATTCCTTCCTCCATCTAAAACCTCAGCAACATTCGAATCTATGTATCAGGTGTTACCCTCTTAATTCTGTCCTTTACCACCTCCTCTCCTAACCACTACCATCCCTCTCCCTAATTCATTAATGACTCTAGTACCTGCTGTGTTAATTTCCTATGGCCCCTGTAACAGATTGCCACAAACTTATTGGCTTAAAACAATACAAATTTGTTATATTTCAGTTGTGGAATCTAAAATGATCTCATAAAGGGCCGCATTCCTTCTTGTGCTTCCCTTGTGGCTCAGTTGGCAAAGAATCTGCCTGCAATGTGGGAGACCTGGGTCCAATCCCCAGTTTGGGAAGATTCCCTGGAGACGGGAAAGGATACCCACTCCAGTATTCTGGCCTGGAGAATTCCATGAACTGTAATATTCTCCATATTCTTGCTTCCCTGATAGCTCAGGTGGTAAAGAATCCACCTACAATGCAGGAGACCCTGGTTCAATTCCTGGGTCAGAAAGATCCACTGGAGAAGGGATAGACTACTCACTCCAGTATTCTTGTGCTTCCCTTGTGGCTCAGCTGGTAAAGAATCTACCCGCAACACGGGAGACCTGGGTTCAGTCCCTGGGTTGGGAAGATCCCCTGGAGAAGGGAAAGGCTACCCACTCCAGGATTCTGGCCTGGAGAATTCCATGGACTGTAGGGCTTCCAGAAGGGAAGTATCTATTTCTGTGCCTTTTCTAGCTCTGAGAGGCTGCCCACATTCCTTGGGCCATAACCCCCACTCCAACCTCTGTCATTACATCTCCTTCCCTGACTCTAATCCTGTTGCCTCACTCTTATAATGATCCTTGTGACTAAATTTCCCCTTAACCTCATAATCCAGGGTAAACTCCCCATCTGAAGATCCTTAACCCAAACATATATACAAAGTCCCTTTTGCCACATAAGAAAACATAGGGTCCAGAGATTAGAACATGGGCATGTTTAGGGGGCCAATATTGCATTTACACACCCACACTCCCTTCCACCTCTAGTCCTGTCACCGTTCTCAGTGCATCAGCATCCATTGGAAGATCTGTCCAATACCTGGACCTCTCAGCTCTTCATCGCTAATAATTGTCTTTTCTTCTACCATACATCAGTCACTTATCTCATGGTCATACTCATGACCTTGCCATTACCATTAACCACACTTGCTCCAAACTCTGAATTTCAAATACTCCTTTTTTTTTTTTTCACTACAACCTCATTTCATTGAAATCACCAACTCTAGAAATAATGCAAATTCTAAAACTTCCAACCCATTAACAGTAGCAGGTTTTTAGTTTCTTTCATCTTTCCCACATTCATCTGACCCAGCCAAGATTCATGGATTATAATGGCCCATCATCGTAATCCCTACCTTGAAAACCCTTAATTTGTTTGCCCTTTTTGACCACCCACACACTCACCTGAAAAAGTCCCATCCTGGGTCAAATCCAATCAAGAGATTTAGATTCTCAAGTTGGGGGAGCCGGTGGGGTGGGTAACAGGGTATAGGGCAAGGTCAAGCCTCTGAGACTTTCTAGTAAGCCTTCAGTTCAATTTTGTTCAGTCACTCAGCCATGTCCTACTCTTTGCGACCCCATGGACTTGCAGCACGCCAGGCCTCCCTGTCCATCACTAACACCTGGAGTTTACTCAAACTCATGTCCATTGAGTCAGTGATGCCATCCAACCATCTCAGCCTCTGTCGTCCCTTCTCCTCCCACCTTCAATCTTTCCCAGCATCAGGGTCTTTTCAAATGAGTCAGCTCTTCGCATCCAGTGGCCAAAATATTGGAATTTCAGCTTCAGCATCAGTCCTTACAATGAATAATCAGGACTGATTTCCTTTAGAATGGACTGGTTGGATCTCCTTGCACTCCGAGGGACTCTCAAGAGTCTTCTCCAACATCACAGTTCAAAAGCATCAATTCTTCGGTGCTCAGCTTTCTTTATAGTCCAACTATCACATCCATACATGACTACTGGAAAAACCATAGCTTTAACTAGACAGACCTTTGATGGCAAAGTAATGTCTCTGCTTTTTAATATGCTGTCTAGGTTGGTCATAGATATTCTTCCAAGGAGCAAGAATCTTTTAATTTCATGGCTGAAGTCACCATCTGCAGTGATTTTGGAGCCCAAAAAAATAAAGTCTGTCACTGTTTCCCCATTTATTTGCCCATGAAGTGATGGGACCAAGTGCCATGATCTTCATTTTCTGAATGTTGTTTTAAGCCAACTTTTTCACTCTCTTTCACTTTCATCAAGAGGCTCTTTAGTTCTTCTTCGATTTCTGCCATGAAGGCAGTGTCATCTGCATATCTGAGGTTATTGATATTTCTCCCGGCAATGTTGATTCCAGTTTGTGCTTCATCCAGCCCGGTGTTTCTCAGGATGTACTCCTGAGAAACAGGAGTTTCTCAGGAAACTTATATCTGTTAACTTATAATAGATATAAGTTAAATAAGCAGGGTGACCATATACAGCCTTGACATACTCCTTTCCCTATTTGGAACCAGTCTGTTGTTCCATGTCTAGTTCTAACTGTTGCTTCCTGACCTGCATACAGATTTCTCAAGAGGCAGGTCAGATGGTCTTGTATTCCCATCTCTTTAAGAATTTTCCAGAGTTTGTTGTGGTCCACACAGTCAAAGGCTTTGGCATAGTCAATAAAGCAATATAATAAATATAAAATGACCAACAACTCACAATGCCTGCCCATGGTAGAATTCAATAAGTTTTATCAATTATTAAACTATTCTTTCAGCCTACTTTCTGTATTATTTTTAAAACAGTATAATCCTAATAGCTAACAAACTATTGCACTATTGCTATCTTTTCTTTAAAGATCCATGTGGGCCCCTCACTTTCAGGTTTTTGATCATGTGGCCTAGTCCTATCATAAAATATCTGGATGATCATGCTTTATTACAAGTACACCTTCCATTCCTATAAATCTAAATAAATCAAGTCCTAAGATATGAATTTTTTTTTCCTGAAAAGATTTTCATTATATTTCCCAAAACTATCAGTGTGTTTGATGCTTGAAACTGACATATAAAATGATATAAAATGAGTGCTTTCTGCCCATAAGCATTTATGTATTAAAAAGACAAGCAAGGCATGATGTAAAATATAGGAGACAAAAATGAAAATAGTGTTGGGCTTGCTATTTGACAAGAACATTTTGAAATGTGGCAGGTGAACTTCATCAGAGACTGATAAAAGTAATCCACTCAGGAAAAAAAATATATAATCTATATTTATATAGTAATGAGCTCAGAACCATCTGTTATAAACCAGTAAAGAAGACATTATAAACTTCTCAAGAAGACACTAATCCAAAGGGCTACAGAGGTGGGGGAGGGGAGTGAGATACCAACAAAAACAGATTACATTATACATTAAAAAGTGTATCCCAAACCACATAGTATATATAATGTATGAAAGCCTATTCGGTTCACCTCAAGAAAGAGAACTGAAGCTCAAAAAAAATGGTTTCTTAAAAAAAAAATCATGAGACTCACTACCTAACTCTAATACCAATAATAAACATAATAAAGAATTATTGAACTTTCCAGGCAGTCAAGTGGTTAAGACACTGTGCTTCCAAGGCAGGGTGTGTGGATTTGACATCTGGTTAGGAAACTAAGATCCCACATACCAAGCACTGTGGCCAAAATAAAGCAATAAAATATTTTTAAATGGGTTATTAATTATTGTGCATTTACTCGGCTCAGAAACCTCATACATGCTACATCATTTATTCCTTCTAGGAACCCCATGGGCCGTGTATTCCAATCTTCATCTTATAAATCATGTCTTAAGACTGCTTGGACTGCCACAACAAAATGCCACAGATCAGATGGCTTAATCAACAGAAATTTATTTTCCCACAGTTCTGGGAGCTCAGAGTCCAAGATCAAAGTGCCATCAGGGTTGGCGTCTGGTGAGACCTCCCTTCCCGGTTTGTAGACAGCTGACTTCTCACTGTGTCTCAGATGAGAGTGAGGGAGAGAGTACAAGAGATTATCTGGTGTCTATTCCTCTTCTAACAAGGACATTAGTCCTATCAGATTAAGGCCCTATACTTACCACCTCATTTAACTTCACCTCCTTATTTTAGTATATGTGCTGCCTAAGCGAGCACTAACTTTACCTCCTTAAAAGCCCATCTCCAAACACAGTTACACTGATGGTTAGAGCTTCAGCTTATGATTGGGGGAGAAGGAAACCATAATTCTGCCTATAACAAGTGAGGAACTTGAGTCCACTCTCAACACTCATCCACACTGCCATGGGCCCTGGAAGATTGACCTCAGGGATGCATTGTTGCAGCTTCCTCTGGCTTGAGTTCAGTAACTGGGAGACACCAGCAGGTTAGAGGGTAGGAGGTTGGGATATTTATCCCCATGGCTCCCATCCTGCCATGCCATAGGTTTAATAATGGTCATGCATGGCTCCTGTTTGATGATCTCTTTCCTACACCTGAAACTCTTGCCAGGATCCACTGTTTCCTCCCCTTGTCCCTCTGGGCCCAAGGTGGTAACAGCTTCTCATTGCTGCTAATTCTAAGATGCTCTACTATTCCCATGTGGGTGTTCTCATAGCACACACATTTGCAAATAGTGACTTCATTAGACTCTTCAACTGTCTCCTTTTAATGTACCATCTGTTTTCTATGAGAAGCTAATACAATCAGTGGTACCCAGGAGATAATCCTTTTGAGATATAGGCTCTCAAAACAGGATTCTGAAATGGCTCACATATTTGATGAGAGCACAGATAACCTTTTTCCCAGACATGTGGTGGCATCACAATGACTCAGATTATTACTGGTATAGAAAGGGGTGCAGCATGGATCCAGGGAAGGGAGTTGAGAGTTGTAGCATTTAGTTGCTAAGACAAAAACATGGCACTTATTTGTTAAGGCAACAGAGGTCATTATAAACATGTGGGGCCAGCTGGCTGTTTCTGACTGTCCTGTGCAGGGAAGACGCCACTGAAACTTTGAAACCCAAACTCAAATAATGGGTATAAATCAAAATATCACTGTGGGACTTCCCTGGCCGTCGAGTGGTTGGGACTCCGGGCTTCCACTGCAGAGCACATGGGTTCTAACCCTGGTCACAGAACTAAGATCCTGAAAGCTGCACAGTTCAGTTCAGTTCAGTTGCTCAGTCGTGTCCGACTCCTTGCGACCCATGAATCGCAGCATGCCAGGCATCCCTGTCCATCACCAACTCCAGGAATTTACTCAAACTCATGCCAATCGAGTTGGTGATGCCATCCAGCCATCTCATCCTCTGCCGTCCCCTTCTCCTCCTGCCCCCAATCCCTCCAAGCATCAGGGTCTTTTCCAATGAGTCAGCTCTTCCCATCAGGTGGCCAAAGTATTGGAGTTTCAACTTCAACATCAGTCCTTCCAGTGAACACCCAGGACTCACCTCCTTCAGGATGGACTGGTTGGATCTCCTTGCAGTCCAAGGGACTCTCAACAGTCTTCTCCAACACCACAGTTCAAAAGCATCAATTCTTCGGTGCTCAGCTTTCTTCACAGTCCAACTCTCACATCCATACATGACTACTGGAAAAACCATAGCCTTGACCAGACGGACCTTTGTTGGCAAAGTAATGTCTCTGCTTTTTAATATGCTATCCAGGTTGGTCATAACTTTCCTTCCAAGGAGTAAGCGTCTTAATTTCATGGCTGCGTTCACCATCTGCAGTGATTTTGGAGCCCAAAAAAATAAAGTCAGCCACTGTTTCCACCGTCTTCCCATCTATTTCCCATGAGGTGTTGGGACCAGATGCCATGATCTTAGTTTTCTGAATGTTGAGCTTTAAGCCAACCTTTTCACTCTCTTGTTTCACTTTCATCAGGAGGCTTTTTAGTTCCTCTTCACTTTCTGCCATAAGGGTGGTGTCATCTGCATATCTGAGGTTATTGGTATTTCTCCCAGCAATCTTAATTCCAGCTTGTGCTTCTTCCAGCCCAGCGTTTCTCATGATGTACTCTGTATATAAGTTAAATAAGCAGAGTTGACAATATACAGCCTTGACGTACTCCTTTTCCTATTTGGAACCAGCCTGTTGTTCCATGTCCAGCTCTAACTGTTGCTTCCTGACTTGCATACAGGTTTCTCAAGAGGCAGGTCAGGTGGTCTGGTATTCCCATCTCTTGAAGAATTTTCCATTTTGCTGTGATCCACACAGTCAAAGGCTTTGGCGTAGTCAATGAAGCACAAATAGATGTTTTTCTGGAACTCTCTTGCTTTTTCCATGATCCAGCAGATATTGGCAATTTGATCTCTGGTTCCTCTGCCTTTTCTAAAACCAGCTTGAACATCTGGAAGTTCTTGGTTCACGTATTGCTGAAGCCTGGCTTGGAGAATTTTGAGCATTTTTTTTTTTCACTAGCGTGTGAGATGAGTGCAATTGTGCGGTAGTTTGAGCATTCTTTGGGATTGCCTTTCTTAGGGATTGGAATGAAAATAGACCTTTACCAGTCCTTGGCCACTACTGAGTTTTCCAAATTTGTTGGCATACTAAGTGCAGCACTTTCACAGCATCATCTTTCAGGATTTGAAATAGCTCAACTGGAATTCCATCACCTCCATAGCTTTGTTTGTAGTGATGCTTTCTAAGGCCCACTTGACTTCACATTCCAGGATGTCTGGCTCTAGGTGAGTGATCACACCACTGTGATTATCTGGGCCATGAAGATCCTTTCTGTACAGTTCTTCTGTGTATTCTTGCCATCTCTTCTTAATATCTTCTGCTTCTCTTAGGTCCATACCATTTCTGTCCTTTATTGAGCCCATTTTTGCATGAAATGTTCCCTTGATACGTCCAAGGTAAGAGAAACCCAAGTAAGACGGTAGGTGTTGCAAGAGGGCATCAGAGGGCAGACACACTAGAACCATAATCACAGAAAACTAGCCAACTTGATCACAGGACCACAGTCTTGTCAAACTCAATGAAACGAAGCCATGCCGTGTGGGGCCACCCAAGACGGTCGGGTCATGGTGGAGAGGTCTGACAGAATGTGGTCCACTGGAGAAGGGAATGGCAAACCACTTCAGTATTCTTGCCTTGAGAACCCCATGAATGTATGAGTATGAGTATGAGAAAGCTGCACAGTGTGGCCAAAAAATAATTAATTTTTTTTAATTTAATATTAAAAAAAAAAACACCACTATGACAACAATCTCTTATCTCCTGTGATCACAGAACAGATGTAGTTGAGAATCAAACTTGGGGCCTGATTGGAAGGATCATAAAGTTTCAGCATGAGTTATCTAGGAAAATCTGCCAAATCTCTCACGCTAAGATGAGGGCATCGGTGCAGAGAGAATGGTGTGGCAACATTTGGGCAGATCCTAATGAGGTTGAGAATTTTGAACCCCCAAGTGTCCCTTAATATTCTTTCCTGGCAGCAGTAGTCACACACACACACACACACACACACACACACACACACACACAGACACGCCTGCCCCTCCCCCGATGAGGAAACCTTGCCTTTGCTCCATTTAAAAAACTAAAATTCAACAGCTACACCTAAAGCACTTTACTCATAAGAGATGCAGAATCTTATCACCTATGCCACCACTTACTGGCTCCAGATACAAGATAAGAGTCAGATTTCAACATAGCCCAGATGGAGAAGGCTATTTCTTGAGGCTTTTTTTTTTTAACATACCAAAGAGTTATAGGATCTCACCAATTAGAATCATCAGTAGTCTGGCTAACACGTAAGGATGTAGAATGTAAGGGTATTAAGGAAAATTAAATATATAGTTTGATTATCAATATAGATGTACTTCCCTGGAATTCAGGATTTAAATTATGTTACTATGAGCTTGTGAGGTCTTCCCTGGTGGCTCAGTGGTAAAGAATTTGCCTGCAATGCAGGAGATGTGGGTTCAATCCCTGGGTGGGGAAGATCCCCTGGAGGAAGGCATGTCAACCCCCTTTAGTATTCTTGCCTGAAGAATTCCATGGCCCAAGGAACCTGGCAAGCTACAGAACATGGGGTCGCAAAGAGTTGGACATGACAGAAGCTACTTAGCACGCACACACATGTAAGCTTGTGGAAGTCACTTTATAATTTTCTAGTTGATGAACTAAAGCTTCGGCTTCCCTGGTGGCTCAGACAGTAAAGAATCCACCTGCAATGCGGGAAACCTGGGTTTGATCCCTGGGTTGGGATCCCTGGAGGAAGGCATGGCAATCCCCTGCAGTAGTCTTGGCTGGAGAATCCCCATGGACAGAGGAGCCTGATAGGCTACAGTCCAACAAACAGTCAGACACATGGGTAACAAAGAGCCGGATACACTGAGCGACTGAAGCTTGGATTAAACAGCACCCTATGTGAGGGTTTATGAGATGCCAAAATTTCTCTCGCATACTGTCAAAAAGTGATTGTTAATTTTTAACATGCAGAAATATCACCTGGAGATTTGGTTAAACAGTTTCCTGGGCCCTAGAGCCAGAAATTCTGATCTAGTAGGTTGAGGGGAACCTTGAATTTTCATATCTAACAAGCTCAGGGGTGATGCCACTGCATCTGGCATAAGGACCTAGAACCTATTATTCCTTACACTTGGAGTGAAAGTGAAAGTCACTCAATCCTGTCCAACTCTTTGCAACCCCACAGACTATACAGTCCATGGAATTCTCCAGGTCAGAATATTGGAGTGGGTAGCCTTTCCCTTCTCCAGGGGATCTTCCCAACCCAGGGATCAAACCCAGCTCTCCCGTATCGCAGGTGGATCCTTTACCAGCTGAGCCACAAGGGAAGACCTACACTTGAAGAGCACTACTATAAGAGAATTTGAAGGCTCAGGGAGAAAGGAATATTGGAGTACACCTCTTACGTGCAATCTGCTGGACCACCTCTTAGTATAACTTGGTTTTAGACATGTTAGAGATGTCCTAAAGCAGCTAGAAATAAGATACTGGAATACAGAGAACACATTTATGGAATTTTTACCAAGAGATCATAAAACTACCTCAAACAACATCTCATTGATACAATCTTAGATGGAAAACTAAAACTTTTCTGCTTAGCAGGCCTGCCACCAGAGCAGACCACCATGTCAGAGGAATCCAAGATTCTATACTAAAGTTTCCTCAGCCAATTTTTCATGATTTCTTCTTTAAGGAGTCTTTTCAGGCATTTTTTTCTGCATTTTTTTCCTAATTGCCCTCCTCCATGAAATTTTAATGTCACAGATAAACTAGCACGTGTATTGTGTGTAATGTATAGCTGTGATGTGTGTATGTGCGTGTGCACACGTGTGCATGCACGCTCAGTTCCTTCAGTTATGTCTGACTCTTTGAGACCCCATGGACTGTAGCCCACCAGGCTCCTCTGTCCATGGAATTCTCCAGACAAAAATACTGGAGTGGGTTATCATTTCCTCCTCCAGGGGATCTTCCCAACCCAGGGATCAAATCTGCGTCTCCTGCATCTCCTGCATTGCAGGCAGATTCTTTACCAGATTCTTTATACATATCCAGGCATATCTCACTTATTGCACTTTGAAGATATACTACATCTTTTACAAATTGAAGGCCTGTGGCAACCTTGCAGTGAGCAAGTCTATCGGTGCCATTTTTCATATGGCATTTGTTTACTTTGTGTCTTTAGGACACATTTTGGTAATTCTCAGAACATTTTTTATTTTTTCAGTATTATTGTATTTGTTATGGTGATCTGTGATCAGTGATCTTTGATGTTTCTAGTATGACTGAAGGCTCAGATGATGGTTTGTATTTTTTAGCAATAAAACATTTTTAAATTAAGATATGTACATTGTTTTTTCAGACATAATCCATTATTGCACACTTAATAGAGTACAGCATAGTGTAAACATAACTTTTACATGCATTGGGAAATCAAAATATTTGTGTAACTTGCTTTAATGAGACAGTCACTTTATGTTGTAGCCCAGAATCAAACCCACCTCTAAAGTCTGTCTGTGTATGAAGATTTTTTTCACCCCTTGAGAACAGTCTTTACATTCATTTGGGAATGTAGATTCTAGACCCAGATCCACCATTATCTTGTTAGGTTTTCTTAAGCTTACGATCATTTCTGGATCTTAGTTTACTCCTTACAATCTGATCAGGAAGTATGAGACAATTCTTAGGATTTCTCCAATGTTCTGCACCTCCATGGATACTATTCCATTAATAGTCTTCCCCTTTGACCCATATACAGTATTTGGTTGCATCTCTGTGTGAGGTAGACACTGAAAAGTTGCCAGTAAAATGAGAATGAAAAGGAGCTACATTTTCCCTTAATCTGGCATCAATGTTGCTTTCGAGTCCTCAGTCAGTCTAAAGCAGATAGCTTAGTTTATTCCATTCTGGGAAGCTCAGGACAGTCTGATAATTTGCCAGCCCAGATTTAGAACCCATCACCAAACTTGGAGTTCAAACCATTTTCTCCTCTCCTGGGTCCCATATGGATTAGAACAGCCACATTATTCAGTTCTTCTGCCCATTTTTTAATTGGGTTGCTGTTTTTGTTTTGTTTTTGATGTTGAGTTGTATGAGCTCTTTATATATGTTGAGTATTAATCCCTTATGTCATTTACAAATATTTTTTCCCATTGAGTTAGGGTTTCCCTGGTGGCTCAGACAGTAAAGAATTTGCCTGCAATGCAGGAGACCCAGGTTCAATCCCCGGGTCGGAAAGATCCCGAGTGGCAACCCATGCCAGTATTCTTGCTGGAGAATTCCACTGACAAAGGAAGGGCCTTGTGGCTACAGTCCATGGGGTCATAAAGAGCTGGACACTACTGAGCAAATAACACACAACACACATACATTAAGTAAGTTACCTGTTTTGTCCATAGTTTCCTTTACTATGCAAAAGCTTTTAAGTTTAGTTAGGTCCCACTTTAATATTTTTGCTTTTGTTCCTTTTACTTTAGGAGACGGATCCGAAAAATATTACTGTGATTTATGTCAAAGGGTGTTCTGCTTTTGACATCTTGTAGTCTAGTATGACTCTAGTATCTAGTAGTCTTATATTTAGGTCTTTAATCCATTTTGAGTTCATTTTTGTGTATGGTGTTAGAGAATGTTCTGATTTCATTCTTTTACATGTAGCTGCCCAGTCCTTCCATTTTTCCAGAGGAACTGCAGATGGCCAATAGGCACCTGAAGAGATGCTCAACATTGCTAATCATCAGAGAAATGCAAAATCAAAACCACAATGAGATGTCACCTCCCATCTATCAGAGTGTCTATCATTAAAAATAACACAAACAACAGATGTTGGCAAGGATGTGGGGAAAAAGTGAACTCTCATACTGTTGGAGGGAATGGAAATTAGTGTAGCCACTGTGGAAAACAGAATGGAGGTTTCTCAGAAGAATGGAACTGGAGGAATCAACCTGCCTGACTTCAGGCTCTACTACAAAGTCACAGTCATCAAGACAGTATGGTACTGGCACAAAGACAGAAATATAGATCAATGGAACAGAATAGAAAGCCCAGAGATAAATCCACGAACCTATGGACACCTTATCTTTGACAAAAGAGGCAAGAATATACAATGGAAAAAAGACAACCTCTTTAACAAGTGGTGCTGGGAAAACTGGTCAACCACTTGTAAAAGAATGAAACTAGAACACTTTCTAACACCATACACAAAAATAAACTCAAAATGGATTAAAGATCTAAATGTAAGACCAGAAACTATAAAACTCCTAGAGGAGAACATAGGCAAAACACTCTCCGACATAAATCACAGCAAGATCCTCTATGACCCACCTCCCAGAATATTGGAAATAAAAGCAAAAATACACAAATGGGACCTAATTAAACCTAAAAGCTTTTGCACAACAAAGGAAACTATAAGCAAGGTGAAAAGACAGCCTTCAGAATGGGAGAAAATAATAGCAAATGAAGAAACAAAGGATTAATCTCAAAAATATACAAGCAACACCTGCAGCTCAATTCCAGAAAAATAAATGACCCAATCAAAATATAGGCCAAAGATCTAAACAGACATTTCTCCAAAGAAGACATACAGATGGCTAACACATGAAAAAATGCTCAATGTCACTCATTATCAGAGAAATGCAAATCAAAACCACAGCGAGGTACCATTACATGCCAGTCAGAATGGCTGCTATCCAAAAGTCTACAAGCAATAAATGCTGGAGAGGGTGTGGAGAAAAGGGAACCCTCTTACACTGTTGGTGGGAATGCAAACTAGTACAGCCACTATGGAGAAAAGTGTGGAGATTCCTTAAAAAACTGGAAATAGAACTGCCATATGACCCAGCAATCCCACTCCTGGGCATACACACCGAGGAAACACAAATGTCTCTAGAGACACGTGTGCCCCAATGTTCATCGCAGCACTGTTTATAATAGCCAGGACATGGATGTAACCTAGATGCCCATCAGCAGACGAATGGATAAGGAAGCTATGTTACATATGCACAATGGAATATTACTCAGCCATTAAAAAGAATACATTTGAATCAGTTCTAATGAGATGGATCAAACTGGAGCCCATTATACAGAGTGAAGTAAGCCAGAAAGATAAACACCAATACAGTATACTAACACATATATATGGAATTTAGAAAGATGGTAACGATAACCCTATGTGCAAGACAGAAAAAGAGACACAGATGTATAGAACAGACTTTTGGACTCTATGGGAGAAGGCAAGGGTGGGATGATCTGAGAGAACAGCATTGAAACATGTATATTATCAAGTGTGAAACAGATCGCCAGTTCAGGTTGGATGCATGAGACGAGTGCTCGGGGCTGGTGCACTGGGATGACCCAGAGGTATGGGATGGGGAGGGAGGTGGGAGGGAGGTTCAGGATGGGGAACACATGTACACCCATGGCTGATTCATGTCAATGTATGGCAAAAACCACTATAATATTGTAAAGTAATTAGCCTCCAACTAATAAAAAATAAATGAAAAGGAAAAAAAAGAAAGGAGGTTTCTCAAAAAAACTGAACAAATGACTACTATATGACCCAGAACTTCCACTCCCTGGGAGATATTTTGGGGGGGTGGGGAGGGAACAGAAATACTAATTTGAAAAGATACATACACCCCAGTGTTCATAGTAGCATTACTTACAATTGCCAAAGTATGGACGCCTCCATCAACAGATGAACAGCAACCCGCTCCAATATTCTTGCCTGGAAAATTCCAAGGACAGAAGAGCCCAGAAGGCTACAGTCCATGGGGCTGCAAAGAGTAGGACACGCTGAGCACAGTGTACCTACATTAGGATTAGTGATTAATGACTTTTTCTGTTATCTGTCCTACAGCGCCAAGGTCTTAGAATCAGAGAACTTACAATGGAACACTTCATACTGAGTTTTATCTACTTCCCCCACATTTGTAGCTCTTCCTATATCCTACCTCGAAATTAATGGTGCAATTATTCAGCTGATCTCACTCCATTCAGTACAGAGGGATTATGTTGAGTGCCTCCCTCATCCTTATCAGCTACATTCAATCAGTCATTAAAACCTGCAAATTCCTCCTTACTCTTTTACCTCTGTCATAAACCCCCTCTCTGTCCCTCCACTACCTTAATTCCAACTTTGGTCACTTTTTGCTTAAACAATTGCAATAGATTCCTGTTTTCTCAGTCAACGAAACCTCTCCGACTCCACACTAAGCATATCTTCCCGGTATGTGACTAGGTAACTCGCCTTCCTAAAAACACTTAACATCTGTGGAAACAATACCAGCCTAAAGATTATTCGTGATCTGTTCACAATCTCAAGTGACAGATTTCTCTACAGTATTTTCCTGCCATTTTCAGGGTAAAGAAACAACTGTGTGTGAGCTGTCAGTTTTATTACCCACATAAAACGCAAATCTTTGTGTCAAGATTTACATGGTTAGAGGAGTATCATAAATCACAATTAACAATAGCTTAGATAAGGTTCATGAATTTTACATGTTGTTAATGACCTTTATCGAAATACCGCCCCTCTAGTGTTTTACGCAGCTTTATTTTTCTTCTTAGTACTTATCACTAACAAATATTTTGTCAATTTTTCATCTCCACCAGACTAAACGCCGTAGTACCTTTGTTTTGCCAAAACAACGGTACAATGTTATCTTTTATTTGTATGTGTCCCTAGTACAGAGCTTGGTACAAAGTTAGCCTCAGTAAATATTTAATGAGTAAATAAGACAGAAGAAAAAAAGTCTTCCTCGAGTACCAAAAAAAGGTTTTTCAATATTATCTGAATAGGAGCAGTTCTCAGAACCCTGGATAAGAGGCAGAACCTGTTGTACCAACCTATTATTCAAGTATTCGCTGAATCTTGAACTTATGTCGTGGGTAAGTCACAAAACAATGAAATAAACTTCTAAAAATCTGCCTGTTCGCTCTCCGACCTTGCGTGACTCACACCCTTTTGTAGAGTTCACATCGTACCCAAAAAACCGGTTGGTTCCGGTCTGAAACTCCCAATTTGGCATACTATCTCGCAATAAGTTCTTGAGAAGGCGTAAAAAGGCAACAAGTGGAAAGAAACGAGGCGAAAGAATAATTTTTAGTTCTTATACTATCCTCTTTCAATTTTAAAATAATTTTTGTAATTCCTGCCGTTGACACCAGAACGAAAGAACGTCCCACTATCCTCAGCAAACACCGCTGAAACGCCTTCTCTGCCCACACCCACAACGGACGTTGACTGTGACGCTCTTAACCGTGCTCCGCTGGCCCCGCCCCCTAACCCGGAACACCTCCTTCCTACTATGCCCACCCTTCCGTTAGGGCTCCGCTCATGATTGGCTGTCCTTCGTAGTGTTTGCGGCTTCTCCGGATGTTGCGTCACGCAGTGAGCTAAAGAGACTGCGCGCACAGTCAGTAAGAGGTGGGCGGAGGGAGCGGGAGGTTTGGGTGCTTGAGTTTCACCGGCCCGGAGGGGGAACTGCGCGCTTGAGGTGTCCAGGGACTGAGGTACGACTGCCCCGGGCCGACAGGTACCGCGATACTCTGTACTACTGACTGTCGGCCCTCTGGGGCCGCTGCCGACGTGTGGGAAGGTCGGAGGCTGCGGCGCTGCAGCCTGCGTCACGGCCTGGCGGCCCGTCAGTTTTTTGCAGGTGACCCTGTGGAGGGGGTTGCGGCTGCGGGACCTGGGGTAGGCGGGCAGGGGCTCGTCCTCTCTGTCCTCTTCTCGGGCAGCGAGGTGCTGATTCATCTCCGCGGCCGGGCGGCCCAGCCGCCGCCCTAGTAGATAAGGGGATCCCGAGTCTGGTGTGTTGTAGAGTGGTGCGAGTTTTGCTGCCCGGCTCTCATCCGAGTCTTGTTATAAGGGTGAACTTTCTCTGAGGACCAAGCGCCTGAGCTCATGAATGTGCACGGAAGCGTAAGGGCTCGGTAACATTACGCATTTTGTAGCTAAGGCCCCTAAGTTGAAGAGAACAAACCTGTGCACAAGGCCACTTTTTTCTTATGGTAGAAGCAGAATTGCCACCTTGGAGGCCACTGAACTGACGTTCCTGTGTAGGTGTGTTGAGGACTGAGAGGCACAGCAGCTTTAGGCTGAGATGATGTAATGGCGTGAAAGTGCTAGAATGACATGGTATTTTACCGAAGGATATTTATCAGTGTTGTACACCTCGCAGATCCCGTGACAGATCTGGAAATATACTTAGAGATTTAAAAGCAAGGATTCCTAGCTTTTGAGATGCCTGTTAAAATACATATAACTTGTGTCTTTCTTCTAGGGGTTAAAGCATTAGAACAGGAGTTAGACCTAGAAATCTACATTTTTAAGATATATCCTAGGTGGTTTCAGTACCTTGAATATTTTTATGTTTTGTTTCGAACGGAAGTAATACTTAGCATGGGCTTCCCAGGTGGCTCAGTAATGAAATATCTGCTTACCAATGCAGGAACCTCAGGTTCAGTCTCTGGGTGGGGAAGATCCTCTGGAGAAGGATATGGCAGCCTACTCTCCAGTATTCTTGCCTGGGAAATCCAGGACAGAGGAGCCTGGCATGCTGCAGTCCATGGGGCTGAAAAGAGCCCCTTGGACTTAACTAAACAACAACATTTGGCATGTTTGGTTTCCACTGATGTTTTTTATAGCCTTGAAAAGTAATATGACCTTGAAGAGTTAATCATTTCTTATTTGGATGGCATTTTTCCTCTGCTTAAAGTTGTTATTAGTCCTCTTTTATAATTTCCCACTGAATACTGGTATAAATCTTCAGCCAAAACCACGTTTATAAAATCCATCACACACCTTTTAATTCTCTATTAGCAACGTAACTCAAAGAAGTTAATTTCTCTTGTTACTGTTCCTGTTGAGATTTAAGCCCATTTTGGTGATCTATCTCAAACTTTTTGTGGGATGGATTTCTTGAACTAACAAGAAACAAGCAGAGTATTTATTATTATTGCTTAAAAATGTCTCTTTACTTCATCTTTTCCACTAGGAAATGACTGGCTTTTATCGCTTCTGCGTCCTTCCTTCAGTTGGTTAGTGGGTTATTTTTGTCTGTCTCTAGCATTTCAGATCTGCTTGGTAAACCTGGTACACCACCATGCTGGCCGCAAGACTTGTGTGTCTCCGAGCACTACCTTCCAGGGTTTTCCACCCAACTTTCACCAAGGCCTCCCCTGTTGTGAAGAATTCCATCACGAAGAATCAATGGCTTTTAACACCCAGCAGGGTAAAGATAATATTTTTATATTGTCTGTCTTTTTTTTTTTTTTTTTGACAAAGCATGAAGCTCCCTACTTTATCATTAGTGATTAACTGAAACAACCCTGAAAAAGCCCCAAATCAGCACTTTCTCCCTATAGGGTTCTTACCATTCTGTTCCATCCTCATCAAATATGAAAAAGAACCCCTGTAACTTCTCCTTTACTTACAGCTCTTGGAGTTTCTCATTCAGAGAATTTAGAGTAATTTGTGAAGGATTGAGAGCTATATGGTTCAACAAAGAAATGGTGGATCCTGTTGTCAAAAGCTTAAGACCCTGGGAATATTACCAGCTGGCCAGTTGCTAACCATGTCATTTCAGCTCTTGCTTAGAGAGTGGTAAAATAAAATCTGTCAGGTTAGAGAGAAATCCATTTCCTTTTATACTAGATTTCTGCTCTAGCATTCAGATTAGGAGTATAAATTTTAAAATGTGAGGTAGATGGAAATGTACAGAAGCTAAGAGAAACAACTTTTTTCTTCTTAAATTAACTGTTTCACTGTTGAAAAAGCTGAAATACAGGTAGAAGTCCTCTCTCCCTTTGACTTTGTGTTGAGGGAAGAATTGAGCCCATTTCCCAGAAGAGAAATGTAGTTAACACTTACTGAATGCATATCTTTTAAAAGTTAGTGTTTAAAATGGTAAGTCTAGAGGTATAAATAAAATTCATAGTTTATGAAATAAGTAATTCTGAAACTTGAACTGAGAAGTTAGAAATGTAATGAATTAGTGAATCACTTCAAAGCCTAGAGTACAGGTAGGATCTACATTTAATTTTTTAAAGATTAGCTAAGCTGCATTCATAGTGAAGTTACACACATAGAAAGTATCAAGTTACTTTTTACAGAGTTATCTATAGAGTGTCAAGATCCTCTGTTTTATTGTTAACATTCTTTTATGTGGGTGGTATGTATTTTTGTTTTCATTTATGTCAGGAATATGCCACCAGGACAAGAATTGGGTTTCGACGTGGAAAAACAACCCAAGAACTCAAGGAGGCAGCTTTGGAACCATCGGTGGAAAAAATATTTAAAAGTAGGTGGCAACCTTTAGTAAACTCTTTTAAGAGGCCCATGAACAACCTCCTTAAAATGTATGCAAACCTGTATATATGTGCATCTTGTGAGAGGAAGGGCAATCATCCTCAGGGATCTGATGACCCTGCAAAGATTGCTACTTGGCTCTGGGCTCAGTGGTTCCCAGTCAGATTTCTCCCAGAAAAAAATTTCTTTCACCGTTTTTTTTAAAAGGGTTATTAGTTATTATGCTATAATCTGAAAGTTATAATCTGTTAATGAAGTCATTTGAAGTTGTGTAGACTCTTACTCAGACATAATATTTGTATGTACTTCAGGCCAGGAGTAAATCACCAAAACATAGGTGTTAATAAAAAAAAGAAGGGCCCATTTAGGGCCTCTCAGGAAACAATACCTTAATGAAGTCAGCTCAGTCCACAGCTTGGCTTTCAGCTTTGCAACCTCAGACTCTTGATTGGTCATCTACCCAAAGTCAAAAAACACTACTTAACACCCTTGCGAAAGGTTATTACCTATCTTCCCTGACTTAAAATGGGGTTACATCTTGATAAACCCGTCATAAGTTGAAGATGCTCTGAAGTTCAGGATACACTTAATATACCTAACCTTCCGAATATCAGAGCTTAGCCTAGCCTACCTTAAATGTGTTGAGAATACATAACATTTGCCTAAAGTTGGGCTAAACTATTTTATAAAGTGTTGACTCCTTCCTGTGGTTTGTTGAATCCTGAAGGTGAAAAACAGACTTGTTGGGTGAGTACAGAATGGTTGTAAGTGTATGGGTTGTCTACCCACACAATCAACTGGCTGACTGGGCGCTATGGCTTACTGTCACTGTCCTGCATCACAGGAAACTATTATATTGCCTATCAGTAACTCAGGAAAAGATCAAAATTAAAAATTTAAAGTGCAGTTTCTACTTGAATGCATATTGTTTTTGCATCTTTGTAAAGTTGAAAAATCTTCAGTTGGGGACCATCTGTATGCAAATGGGAGAGAGCCCTACTTGGCATTCCTTGGGGCATTTCTATTGGTCAGTTGGCCCTAGAAACCAAATTATATGAGTCATCTCAGCGCATAGTAACATTCTTAGTGAACAGACTTTGACTAAAGGGAGTAAGAGGCTCTTTGTTAATATCTCCATCCAGTTAAGAGTTGATAAATTGTTTCTTTCTCAGTACTCTTGAAAACAAGAGCACCCTCTCCCTTGATTTAGCTGCATAAACACTAATTACATTTTTCTTTGGTTCTTTTTTTCTTGATCATCTTTGTTAATAGTACTGTATAACATTTGACTGAAAATGTTATCTTTAATTTCTCAGAGTGCCATGAGAATATACATCTCTTATGAATGAAATAGTGTGTATCACAGAAGTACCCCTGCATCTGCAGATAACAGTGCGTCCTCATATTTTGTTAGAGTGAAACTACAAATTAAGTAAGTCTGGTCATGTTAGTCAAGAACAACAGTATTAATGTGCATCTCCTCCTGTGTTCTGCAGTTGATCAGATGGGGAGATGGTTTATAGCTGGAGGGGCCGCAGTTGGTCTTGGAGCTTTGTGCTACTATGGATTGGGAATGTCTAATGAGATTGGAGCTATTGAGAAAGCTGTGTAAGTAAATTGTTCCCAAACAATTCTAGCCTTAAAGCTTCCAGTTTTCTTCTCATCTTTATTTTTTGCCACTTTTGGAATCTTTTATGTCCAGTGTTCCAACTGTGTGGAGATATACATGAATAAAAACAATCTATTTCCTTGGCATCTATTTATTCAAAGTAAATAGAAATCTTTACCACAGTTATATGTGTTTAAGTAAGGAGAAAATGTGTTGTCTTGTATGTATGCCAAGCACTTATATATATTTTGTTACTTTTTATCATAACTCCAACATATACATCATTATTTCCTAGATAATGGAATAAAATTTATAGCAATAAAATGCTCTAAATTATCCAGGTCTCCCAGCCAGTAAATGATTCAACCAAGATTCCCATTCATAATCCTGTAAATTAACCATGTTGTGTTTCTTACAGAATCTGGCCTCAGTATGTGAAGGATAGAATTCACTCCACTTACATGTACTTAGCAGGGAGTATTGGCTTAACAGCCTTGTCTGCCGTGGCAGTGAGCAGAACTCCTGCTCTCATGAACTTCATGATGAGAGGCTCTTGGATAGTAAGTCGGCTTGTTTTTGTTTTCCTTTCCCACTAAATAGCAAAAGATTAGGTGAAAACTATTGGAGCAGGGGTATTAAGTGGAAAGAATACCTTACTATATGAAATATGTTTTTGCTCAGGTAATATATGAATTGTTGGTGCAGCTGAAACAAAGTGGGATATACATTCTTAGGCAAGTCAGGTATTATTCCATGTTGAATATGTATTTTAGTAGCAGTAAAGGTGTTGGAACTTAAACTTAGAGGAAACATCCTATGTATCTAGTAGGAGATTTAAAACAGCTCTATCTTATAGGAGTTCACTAAAAAATAAGGCAAATGAAAATCCATCTTAGAGATCAGGGAAAATAGCTGTCACAAAAACCCAAGCTACTCTAAGAGTAGAATAATACTGCTACTGTTACTCTGAATTCTCCTTGAACCTATATAAGGCTTTATATTCAATGAGAGTTTCATTTCAGAGGACAGAGTAGTCCAGTTTTGTAAAACAGTTTGGAAAGAGGAGAGAAGGTAGTCACTACAAGTGACTTTATAATCCCATTCAAGTGAAGTTTGAGTATTTGAGATCTGGAGTGTAAAGAAGACACAATTAGGGTGTGTTTGATTGCCAGGCTGAGGAGAGTGCCTAACAGAGGCCATTGCAGATACTGGAACAGCAAAAGTATGAAATGTATTTGAGCTTTAAGAGCTAATGTGGAAGAGACGAGAAGCAAGACCTCTTGAAGGTCTGAAACGAGGGATAAGACCCAAACTAAAGCAGTAGTGTGAGACTGGAAAGGAAGGTGAGATGGGAAAGTTTATCTAATATACTTAGAGACTTCTCATGGCAAATTCCCACTGATTCTTTCCATTCTTCTCTTGGCAACCCAGATCCCCATGACTTCCAAATCTGTAATATTTCCACTATACTATACTTTCCAAAAGGAGAACCATTTGCAGTTATATAGCCATTTGGACGCTTGAGTATTAGGGTCTTGTTTCTCAGATGGGTATAAGACTCTCCTAGCCTCAAGGTTATTGAAGGCACAGAATCAGCTTGTTGAACTCTCATCAGGTATGTCAGTTTTAATGAGGTAAACAGTTTAAAGCAGTGCTTTTATAATAAAGCAAACATGCAAGATTAAAATATACAAAAGAGTTTAACCCCTAAAATAAGACTTCAAGAAAGTTTTGTGCTTGAACCGTATTCTCAGGTGCCTGTGGGCATAAGATTAATCTCACCTGCTGTTACGGCTGCTTAAGTAAAATAGAAAGCCAGACAGGTGCTACAGAGATGAAGAAGCCTTTGGAAGGTGACAGGCATACGCATGATGTCAAAGTACCAAGCACAAAGTTTGTGCTTTTGAAACAGAGTAGAGACATCTGACGCTGCTTAGAACAGCCATGGTACCTACTAGGAATACTTTCTCAAGGAAGTAATCCTTGAATATGTCAGCCAGATAGGAAGTGAGGTATTTTTTGGCACAATAAGCAGAATTAAAGAGGCATGAATGTGGGATGTGTTTGCAGTATATCAGTTCACTGTAGCTGAAGTGTAGAGTATGGGAACGTAAAAGGCAAAAAATGGACCTGCGTCATGAAGAATTTTAAAAGAAAAATACACAGTTGTGTTAAATACCCTGAAAATGCAGAGATCCATGAACGGAATTGTTTCTCTGTTGGAAGATGTTGGAGTAGAATCCAGTGTGCTATTCTGTATTATGAGTGAAGACTTTCCCATTCTCAGCAAAAATAGCTGTTACATTTACCTGTACTTTACCACAGGGGTTGACCATTCAGATGTCCTTGGTTCAGACAGATGAGGCAGATGAGTGAGGCAGGCCTGGTATGCTACACGGGATTGTTGGCATCTAGAGAAAGCCTTCCCAACTAAATGAATTCACTTTTGTTTGTTTGTTTGAATAGTTGGCCAAACAAAATGTCTGCTGCCTAATCTTGCCAAAGGGCTGCAAGTATGCAATTTCTGCCTTAAATTTCCTGAAGATTATCATCTTTCTTGCTTTACAAACATTTCTTTCTTGTGCACACAGAATATATAAATTACAGTGGAATCTAACACAGGCAAAGAAGAGGGATGAGGGCCAATTCAGCCAAAAAACTGGGAGAATAGAAACGAAGACTCTTTATTTCTCATCTTTTTTATGTGCTCCTATTTTTCAAGTTTTCATTTAGAGAATAGAGTTTAAGGCAGTGTACCATATATGTTCTAATTGGTATATCATGACATTGTTTTTAATGTTGGTGCTATGCCAAAATAAATGTAATCTAAAATAATTGTTCTGGGATTTTTAAAGTGGTTTTGTTACACCTCTGTCTAACAGGAATAAAATTTTTTAAAGATTTATTTTTACATATTTATTTATTCGACTGTGGTGGGTCCTTGTTGCTGCACATGGGCTCTCTAGTTGCCGCATGCGGGGCCCACTCTAGTTGTGGTGCGTGACCGCTCGTTGCTGTGGCTTCTCTTGTCGTGGAGCACAGGCTCTAGGCATGTGGGCTCGGTAGCTGTGGCTCCTGGGCTCTAGAACACTGGCCCAGCAGTTGTGGTGCACAGGCCTAGTTACTTCGTGGCATGTGGGATACTCCCAGACCAGGGATCAAATAGGTGTCCCCTAGCATTGCAGGGTGGATTCCTAACCACTGGACCACCAGGGAAGCCCAGAATAAAAGCTCATTTACTTTAAGTTGTCTGCAAAACTTTATGTATGACAGTAGGGGGTGCTCTTGCTAATTTAATCAAACTGAAGTAAGCACAAGGCCTTTTAATGTGCTAGAAAAATAAAGGATTCTGTTTATTATTCTTTATCTTTTTAAGCATAGTCTATTGGAAGGACTAACTGAACTTGGAACTTGTGGGTTCTGCTTTGTTGTTGTGTAAGGATTGGTTTTTCTTAGTAATACATGTCTTTCAGACCATTGGTGCAACCTTTGCAGCCATGATTGGAGCTGGAATGCTGGTACAGTCAATATCATATGAGCAGAGCCCAGGCCCAAAGCACCTTGCTTGGTTACTCCATTCTGGTATGTTTTAAAATTGTTATTAAACAGTCTTAAATACTACCTCTTTTGGGGGCTCTTCACAGTCATAAATGATACACACACAATTGAATTAAGCCTCATGTCTACTAAACACTTAGTTTCCTGCTCTTATTTCTGGTTGTATTATTGCCAGAGCTCCATTCTGGCAAGTTAATATTTCTGATACTAAGACTGTGGACAGCCCTGGTGTTACACTATTCTCAGGTAATAGCCTAGATAGGCAGAGGTTTCTTTTTATGTATTTTGTCTAATACTAGGAGGATTTCAGATCTGGTACACATCACTTAGGAATTGCTCTTATTGTGTATCTTTCAGAAAATAAAAAACTGAAGGTCTCCACCAGGGAAAGAGGAGGTAAAAATAAGAGCAGAGGTTTTTGCAGTGGAATATAGGGAAGAAAGCAATCAAAAAGATCTCTGGAAATGTACTTCTAATTAGCTGTACTTCTGTACAGCTCATGTGACACCATTAGTTGGATCGATATTTATTTAGATAGTTCTTGACCCAAAGTTACTGTCGGCAAGGCAGAGGCTGTCCAACCCTGGTATTCTGGAACAGTTTTATTATTCTTTGAGGTATTTGTAATAGTCTCCTTAATTATGGAACAACACATGCTTGTTTACATAAAGTATTTTCCATGACAAGTATCTGCCTCTGGGTTGAGTAAAGAGCCAGCCAGGTGCAGAACAAAAACACTTCTTAGATGCTTGTTCCCTACCGCAAAATAAGACAAATTCTATAAGCATTACCGTGAAACTTCCAGGGAAGGAGATGGGAAATGTTTTTAACATGGGTTAGTACATGGAAATTGGGTTGTGGGCACCCAATATGATGAATTTCCAGTGTGAAATACATCATTTATATTCATGTGCTGTCTTTGTTTGGGTGAATATGAGACAGCATGACTTCCCAACCTTGGCTTTCAAGTCTCTCTCCCAGCAGGTCTTAGGTAATTCAACCATAGGTATTTTCCATGGAGCTTTACAGGACAGAACTTTAGTGAATGGGAGGGCAGAGATCCCAGTATTTTCTTTTAATACCAGTATCCTGCTTTTAAGAAGAAAATTATTTATAACATAGTATGCATTTGCTGCTTTTTAAAAAAGTTATTTTAAGCCATCTCATTTCTTCTAAATGTGAATGTTATTGTAAAAACTTGGTAGACTCAGATCCAAATAATGAGCTACATTGAATTTGACAAAGTTACTAAAAATCTAGACTAGTATTTATACTTGTGAGTATTGACTATTTGGCTAGAAATGGTCTTACTGTTGTGATTTAGAATTTGGATAGGTATAAGTTTTAGCTTAGGAGCTTTGGGGCTACTGTTAGCTAAATGCAGAGAAGACTTTGTAGTCCTGTTGTTGAACAGTAAGCTCTAATATGTTCAAAAGGCAGGTTAGTTAGAAGCATTTTCCTTTTGGTTGTTATGTAGTAAAATGCTTAAGTGCCCACTTGCTCTTTCTCCAGGTGTGATGGGTGCTGTGGTGGCTCCGCTGACGATACTAGGGGGGCCTCTTCTCGTCAGAGCTGCATGGTACACGGCTGGCATTGTGGGAGGCCTCTCCACCGTGGCCATGTGTGCACCCAGTGAGAAGTTTCTGAACATGGGGGCGCCCCTGGGCGTGGGCCTCGGTGTCGTCTTTGTGTCCTCACTAGGTAAGCCACTGTGCTTTGACACTTGGTTCTTGATGTCCTGAAATCATCTAACATACCCTGGTATTCTGATGGAGAGAATGTAGTAAATGTCCTTTTTTAAAGTTGATTAAAAGATATATGCCAGTTTGACTGGATTTACTCATTTGGCATAATGGCAAACCATTATTACTGGTTTTACCAAATGCATCTTAAATGAGAAAGTTGGTCTGGAGAACATGAAAATTTCTCTGATGCAGGAACCTTCCTATTATCCACATAATAGGAAGTGACCCAATAACAAGTGTTAGAATTTGGATAGGTATAAGTTTTAGCTTAGGAGCTTTGGGGCTTCTGTTAGCTAAATGAGGAGAAGACTTTGTAGTCCTGCTGTTTAACAGTAAGCTCTGAAATTCTATTGGTTACCCAATAACAAGTGACCCAATGCAGGAGTGAGTATAATGGGTTTTGAACTAAATGTATTTAAAACTAGACAGTGCACTTACTCAAATGTTTCCTTACCTGTGCAGTATACCAAAGAAAAAGTTCTGTGAGTAATGTTGATTATAAATCCTAGTTACAGAAAAATCCTTTCAAAAGAATTTTTTTCCCATTTTGATTTCAGGGTCGATGTTTCTTCCACCCACCACTGTGGCTGGTGCCACTCTGTACTCAGTGGCAGTTTATGGTGGATTAGCTCTTTTCAGCATGTTTCTTCTGTATGATACACAGAAAGTAATCAAGCGTGCAGAAGTAGTACCAATGTATGGAGTTCAGAAATATGATCCCATCAATTCGTAAGTAGCCTTGAATGTCTTTCTTTGTTGCATAAGGATGTTTGTGTTGGTTTGGCCTATTTTGTTTTATGACTGTTAGTTTCCAAGGGCTGCTGTAACAAATTATATAAACTGGGTGATTTACAACAAGTTTATTCTGTTCCAGAGTCCAGAAGTGTGACATCAGGGTATCCTCGGGGCTGTTACCTTCTGAGGGTTCCAGGGGAGCATCTGGCCCATGCCTCTCTCCTGGCTTCTTGTTGTGACCAGCCATCCTTGGCGTTCCTTAGCGTTCATCACTCTGACCTCTGCTCCTGTGTTCATGTGATGTGCTCCCTGTGTCTCTGTCTCTCATCCGTTCAGTTCAGTCACTCAGTTGTGTCCAACTCTCTGCAACCCCATGGACAGCAACATGAGTCGGTGATGCCATCCAACCATCTCATCCTCTGTCGTCCCCTTCTCCTTCTGCCTTCAATCTTTCCCAGCATATTATGTCTCTCATAATGGTGCCATATTGGACTAAGGTTCACCCTTCTCCAGTGTTACCTCTTCTTAATTCACATCTTAATTACATTCACAAAGACCCGAAAATAAGGTCACATTCACAGATAACACAGATTAGAACTTGACATATCTTTTGAGTTCAGCCTGCAACCATGTTGAATTTTAGTATTTTATTGCTATTAATTTTTTGGTCTGGTCTCTCCTTAGTAAGCTATGTGTACACGGAACGTTTGATTATATTGCAACTAAGTGTGATAATTAGGTGTGTATTCAGTTGATTCAGAGTATTGTACCTATTTTTGTTAATTAGCCTTATAAAACTCTTGTCAGTAAATTATTTTTGTAGTCTATATTTAACAGACTTTAAAAGTAAAGAAAAAATGTATTTTTTTAAGTGTTCCTATAGTGCTTACAGATTTGTAGCAAGTTTCTTTGGAGGTGATGCAGGGAGGCAATGAGGAAATATGTTTTAAAATGCCAGACTTGTGTCTAACACATTTTTGTAAAGGTGTTTCTTTGGTCTTGTTTAGATTAGTTCATTGTCTATCACCCTTTTCTTTTATTTTTAACAAAATAACTGTACTCAAGAGTACCAGAGAATATAAAGTTTTTTTTAAAACTGCCCTTCAACAAAGATTAATCTGCCAAAAGAAAATCTTGACAGTTTTCTAGTCTAAGACTTCCTTTTTTGTTGTTCAGTCGCCAAGTGTCCCGGCTCTTTTGCAGCCCCACCAACTATAGCCTGCCGAGCTCCTCTCTCCCTGGGATATTCCAGGCAAGAATACTGGAGTGGGTTGCCATTTCCTTCTCTAGGGAATCTTCCAGACCCAAGGATCGAACCCACATCTCCTGAATTAGCAGACAGATTCTTTACCGTTGAGCCACCAGGGAAGCCCAGGACTTCCTTAGTTGACATCTTTTTTTTAAATTTCCATTTCATCTATCTAGGACATATAATCAGTATTGCTCTTTCTCTACTTCATTAAGGAATAGTTTTTGTCATTGTTATAAGAACTACATCATATTTAATGGACATAATTTCTTTTCTAGGATGCTGGGAATCTACATGGATACATTAAACATATTTATGCGTGTTGCCACTATTCTAGCAACTGGAGGCAACAGGAAGAAGTGAAGTGACTCAGCTTCTGACTTCCTTAATACATCAGATATCTGGCTTGTTTAATAGGGGCAGATACTCATTAAATAGTTTGTACAAGCAGCTTTCGTTGAAGTTTAGAAGATAAGAACTTGTCATCGTGTTTCAAACGTTCCAGTAATGTGATGCTTCAGGTCTGCTTTTCTCCTGGAGAATAAATTCAGTAGTTCTCTTCCAGATAGCATATGCATTTTCAATTCTCATGTCTGAGTAATTCTAAAATGTTCTGATTGTGAAAACCAAAGTTTGTTTCACAGGAATTTGAGTGTTTTATCTATTTTAAAATTTATTTGGTTTAGTGAAAATTCACAAACTTGTGTACCTGCAGTTTTCTTTTTGGAATGTGGATTATTAACAAGTAATGTCATAAGTGATGAAAGGATTTGGTAAAGGGACCAGAGAGAAGTAAAGGGTCACCTGCAGTTTTTCTTTGAATACTCAGCACTTAGGTAATGGTGGTGGGCAAGTGAGGGAGTCTGGACATTTGGAAACAAGTCATGACTGTATCTCTGCTGAACCTACCAGACACATTGAGCAGATAACAAAGACATAGATGATTCTCCAGGCTCTCCTTATAATACAGATGGGATCATGTTTGACTTCCTGTTGTCTCACACTGTTAGGAGAGTTCAAAATGCTAACCACATGGAGAATTCCTGTTATAACATGTATGTTGTAAGTCTTACTTTTGAATCACCTGAAACAAAATATCCTTAAAACACTCAGGAAAAAAAATACTCAAAGCATCAATGTTATTGCATTTTAAGTATACAAACAGTATGCATAATTGCTGGAAATTTTTGCAAATTTATTGAGATGCTTAAAGGAATGCGTGCTTGCCGTTCTCATTTATTCAAGCTTTAAAACTTTATCAGAAAAACCTGTCTGTGATTTATACTTGAGATTATGAAAGTTTTTCCCTTTGATTTGATTTCTTGCATTCAAAAAGGAAGGCAAAGTGAGGCTTTTTTCATGAACTATATCAATCAAAAATGTAATGGAGAAAAGACTTCATTAGAGTTTCCCCCGCCAGAATTTTCCTTCTCCATAGACCGTTATCTTGTGCCGTTTGTAAGTTTTTTGATACAGAAGAGTTATTTTTGGAAGTTATTAGGAATGAAATAAGTGTATGATTATTGAGATGGTGTATCAACAAATATTTATTACAGTAATCCAGAAAAAAACTGTTCTTACCACCTCACTTCAGGATGTTTATTTCCGAAATAATAAAGGTTCTAGTCAGATGGTGATTGGTCTGTGATTTTTCCAGCTGACCCATATGCATACCATTGAATAGGGGTTTTGTGAAAGCAACTGACTGTCTTACTGACGTAGTATATAGAGTAGTAGTTTAGTCACTAAATCATGTCCAACTCTTTGTGACCTGATGGACTGTAGGTCACCAGGCTCAGCTGTCCATGGGATATTCAGGCAACAATACTTGAGTGGGTTGCCATTCCCTTCTCCAAGGGATCTTCCTCACCCAGGTGTTGAACCCGCGTCTTCCTACATTGGCAGCCAGATTGTTGACCACTGAGCTACAGTGTCATGAGCATAACCGTGGTACTTCCAGCTTGACTGCATTTGTTTGAACCCTAACTCTTCTATTCCTTTTGTGACTGCAGGCAGATTATATCACCTCTCCCTCATTTCCTCGTCTGTAAAATGAAGATGACAACAGAACTACCTGATAGGGTTAAGGTGAAATGTACGGGCACTCAGTAAACACTGTCTAAGCTTTACTTGCTGTTGCTGGCTGGTTTTGAAGGTTTGTTTGTTTTTTTTTTAAGAACTGTGAAACATCTATTTGTTTTCCCTAGTCTACCTTAGTTTTGGTCTTAAAGTGTAATCTTACAGGTCCTGTTGTCAGTCATGTTTTAGAATTCACAGTTTATATCCTTACGTTTGCATGGTATCATACACAATGCAAAATGATGTCATCTCAACACTGGGTATCAGGCAAAGGCTTATCTAGAAAAGGGGGGGGGGGGTTATTTTATTGTAGATAAGACAATGAAGACTTTTCAATATAAAGTGAGTTTTATAAAATATGAATACTTACAAATTAAAATATTATAGTAGGTCTAAAATGATAATAGTAGAAAATCTCTAGTTCCCTGGCTCTTGTTAACATACCACTGGGTTTTTGGTTTTTTCCCCTTTAAATGACTCATAGGGAAGAGTGGAGACCTACTGATGATAGGCTTTAGGGGGGCAAAAATCTGTTTCTCATTTTCTAAAACACCTGAAGTGTTAAAGGATAACTGAGATATGTGATTTCAGAAAATCACACAAAATAATAAAGGCCTGTTTGGTTTGCTTAGAATGGTACCTAATGAACATTCAGAAGGTGTGAGTATAGCAGACACCATGCTAACAGGACCCAGGGGAGACAATAATGAGTAGAAATTGCCTTCTAAAACACAGCAACCTCATGTAAACACAACCAATCTATTGTGATGAGTGTCATAAGAGAAGTGAACAAAGTGTTTCTGAGATGTCCAAGGAGGAAGTCTTCAAGGGTAAACATAGTTAACAGCACATAAAAAAGGTAGGGCATTTTACACAGCAGCAATACAGTGAAGTCAGGGCGGAGACATGGGGGAAGATGGCAAGATGTGAAGCCCGATTTCCTGCTCACAGCTGGTGGTGTCTGCTGGGCCTAGAGCCCTGGACTTTTGAGTATTTTATGTGCATTTTAATTGTTAATCTGGGAAGAAAGGCAGGCATGTTTTCCTTAAAATTGTTCATCTGTGTAGGATGTGTCCCAGTTAAAGTCCCTGAAATTGAGTACACCCAAGATCTGTATCATTCAAAAAGGGTAGGAGGATCCAGGTATGTTGTTAATAGCTAATGACTGAATTGAAATGTTTCCATGTTGTATGCTGTCCTTTGTATGATCATAACGTTCTTTCAAGCCAAGCACTGCATCCCCCATTTTGCAGAGGAGTAAACCAAAGCCCACAGGTTCAGTCTTTGCACAACACAAGGTCATAGCTGGGAAAGATAAAGTGGTAGAGTTAACTAGTTATACTGGTAAGTTTGTGATGAATGCCGTAGAGCTGAAGTCCTATTTGATAATCAAAAACTCTGTACTAGTTAAATAGGTTGAGGTTTAGCTGAAAAGACTAATACCTAGAACGTTAGAATTTTAGTGTTTTCAAAAGGCATTGATATCATTCAAGGGTAAATGGATGGTAATCGATGTTCTACTTCCTAGATCCTACTATATAGAGGACTAGAAACACTTGTATTGCCCAGTCCAGCTACAAAGCGAGCCATTTAGTTAAGGTTGATGTAATCAGTAAGATGAAATCCTCCTTAAATGTACTCAGTTTAGCTAGCACTCAAAATGGAAGCCATTTTCAGGGAAAGATGAAAGTTATGATCTTGAGGACTTTGTAGTTTTTGAAATAGTTCAGGAAGATGGAGAAAGTTCTCTCAGTATTATTAACACTTGAAAATAGCAAAAGGAGCATTTTGTGTCTATAGCAAAGATGAAATAAGTGAAAAGTCTGATGGAAGAAGGAGGTTTATACTCAACTGATACTACACAGGGCTGCTCCCAGTTAGCACCATGGCAGGACCAGCAGAGAGTGTTCCCTTCAGCTTCAGCATTCCACTCTACTTTGCTCATAGCTTGTTGCTTCTTTACCTAATGGAATATCAGCCCTCAAGGGGGCCTCTCAGTCCTCTGCCTTCAACTGAGAAGTTGTGTTGCAGCCTTACTGGCTACAGTTGGAAGCCTTTGGGTGAGGGAAGGGAGGGTCTGTCTGACTACACCCAGAAATACAGGATTGTTTTTTTTCTGGCATGACTAACGTGACATTCAATCTCACAACTGGGCAAATTCAGACAATTTTTAAATATTTAAAACAAATGCTTTCCACTAAGGACTTGTTAAAATCTGCCTGATCACCAGTAAGTGTGGTATCAGGTGACCATCCCTCCAGCCTAACCTTCCACATGCCTGGAAAAGGTGGTCTGCTCACCTGTGCACCCCAGGGCAGTTTTACATAGCGTCACAGGGCTTGGTAACCTGAGGTTCTAATGATGATCTCCTAGGAAGGGTGTCATGTCTTGATATATTAGTGTGTTAGTCATGCTGCCTATTCTCAGATGCAGTATTTTTCACACTTCATTTCTGAAACGTGTATTTGATTTTGTAATTTATTCCCCCACAAAACCAAATAGCTTATCTTTAAATCAGTGGCATCTTAGAATTGAAGAAATAATGGTAGTTCTCAGTGATTTGTTTTCCGTTTCTCATAGTTCATTGTCCTGTAAGAACAGGGATCTGATGATTCAGAGGGAATCTTCCACAAGAAAAGTATGAACAACTTGGCCCCACCCAGTCGTGTGCTTAACACAGGCTGAATGGACTGATTTCCCAGCAATGCAGGATGACTTCTGAACAGAAAGTCCAGTGGTAGCTGAGAAAAAGCTGTGCTTTGGTATGATATGTTCATAAGGAGAGTAGGGAATTAACAAGTTGGTTCAGTTTGGTACTGCTTGAAGGAATGAACTGGCACCAACTGTGGAAACAAACCACAATGAAGGAGACCCGTTTTTGCCCTCCTGTCAAATCTTGGCTGGAAACTTGTCAGCTAGAAGACAGCATCAGATGGGCAGAGGCGATGGGTGGTGGCCAGAAGAGCTCCCAAACTGAGAGACAGCCACTGGCCCTGGCCCTGGTGACCTTTGAGCAGAGAATGCTGGAGACAAGCCTTTACCATTGGTGGGAAATTTCGGGGCTAACACAACAGCATTAATCTTTACACGTTACTTTTTTAAGAAGTCAGGTGAAGAGCTAGTCACTGTATTTGGTGACAAGTTGTTAAAATAGGAGAAACGGCAATAGACAAACCAAGGTAATTGTGAAGTAATAATTCAGAAACTACAAAAGCATTATCCAGACTAATGGCTCCAGGAGTTCAGAGAAGGAGCAATTAGGTAAGTGCTCACAGGAACACAGATGTCCTGCGTACAGCAGAAGGGTTGGTAGCTGGAGGGGTCTCCCAGCTTTGATGGGAAGGGGCATGTCTGGGGCGGCCTCCACAGAAGGCATCATGGGACGTATCCTGACCTACTTTGCAGAGAACCCTGCCTCTGCCTGCAAACCAAATGCGTCTGGGCCTAATTGTGTGCTCACATGTTATGTCACCATTGTACTGGGTGCTTCAGAAAAGACAGAAGTGCGATCACCTACCTCATTTAAGTGGAAGAAGCATTTAAAAAAGAAGTTGGGGTCTTCTCTGACAGTGTAATGATTAGGACCCTGAGCTTCCACTGTGTGGGGCATGGGTTCAATCCTGGTTAGGAAACTAAGATCCTGCATGCCCTGAGGCATGACAAAAAAAGAGTTGGAGAAATTATGACAAGATTTTCACTTGTTAATTCTGAGTGGCAGAAAAATGGGCATTTGGAAGGGAAATGGGGTGTTCAGTATCTTTTTCAGTACATTATATCTGCCCCTAAATAGTTTGGGGGTGGGGGGAGCTTCCCTGGTGGCTCAGTGGTAAAGAATCTGCCTGCCAATGGAGGAGACATGGGTTTGATCCCTGGGTCGGGAAGATCCCCTTGATAAGAAAGCGACAACCCACTCCAGTATTCTTGCCTGGGAAATGCCATGGACAGAGGAGCCTGGAGGGCTACAGTCCATGGGGTCACCAAGAGTCGGATACACAACAAGTAGTTTTTTAGAAAGGAAAGCCCATAAGGAGAGAAAATACATTGAAACACTTTAAAAGAAGCTTTTCCGATTTTAGAAACTTAGTGGGAGAGCAGAACCTCTCTCCACCCTGTGGCCTTTGGCACCATCTCGCCCGAGTGGGACTGAACCCAGAGCCTTCAAGGCCCTTGACATGCTGATGTGCTGTGTCTGCAGTGATGTCAGGGTTGAAGTTTAGCCCAGGACACACAGCTCTTGCCGCACCTTACGCATCCACCTGGTCCTGGTGATGCTGGGTGTGGGGGCGAGAGTAAGGGAAGGTGACACCTCTCTTCTGGGAAGCCTGCTACCAAACTTGCTAAGCACAGAAGAGATGCTGACAAACAGGATCCATCCCAACCCTACCTGCAATTCTCCAGCTCTGAGTGCTGGCAAAAGTGGAAAATCTTAGCATCCTCCCCCTCCGTACCGCCCAAGTTAATGGCACCTGTTCCGCTGGTCCTCTCACCCTTCTCCATCAAGGTCCTCATTCATCAATGGGTCTGCTGTCAGTTGTTTAGACCTGAATTTCTGTGTGCTTATTTTCTCTTTGCCCTGAATCGTGGCAAGAAAAGACAGTCATTGTTTGACGTTGAAGCATAGTACATTCTTGAACACAAGTGGGAGGTTGGTATTTCTTGGAGACAGGTTGCTATTGAAAAGGGAAGGGAAAGCTATGCACTCCACTGCTGGCAGCTGACTGCCTAGTGGAACAAAAACTCCTTTTCATGTAACACGATGCTTTACCATCCCACTTTCATCAAAGGGATCTCTTGTTCTCCAACTACTGTTTTACAGAGGAGCAGAAAAACAGGAACAGAGGAGTTGAGCAACTTGTCCAGAGTCACACAGCTTAGACTGTAAGGCGGGGCTCTGCTTAGAGCCTGGATCACGTGGCTGTAGAGCCTGGACTTTTCACAAGTGTAGGGGAAGGTAGGGAGACAGCGATGGCCAGTGTCCTGAGTCCCCTACTCCAGACTAAAACCATGTGGTGGGTGTGAAGGGGTGGAGGCAAGAGGCCAGGAACTCCAGTGAGAAAGCAGAAAGCCAAGGGACTAGTCCCATTAGAGACTCAGAGATGGTGGCTTCACAGGTGCTACAGCGCCCGCACGGAGTGGCTGTAGGATGGAGAAGACAGTGCCTTCTAGTCTCCTCAGGTGGCTTCATGGTGTGGGAGAAGAGATCATTTTCTGGCATGTGCCCATGGAGGAGCCCACGAGTCTGCTGGCAGCCACCATGGTGAGACAGGGTAGCCCACAGCTGTGACTGTGGGTAGGCAACGGAAGGAAGGCAAGAGGAGTAGTGGGAGGATTCGCAGCATCATTGAGAACCGAGGGGACCAGTGAGGGCAAAGGTGGAGGCCGCAGACCCTGGATCCACCAGTCTTGACCCCGGCCGCAGTGCAACCCAGAGGCAGGCAAGATCCAGTGGGTTGGAGGCTCATGAGGAAGTTCAGATTAGCTGTAAAAAATAGAGAAAGTATCAGGTTTGGGTGCAGTTTGAGGATGGCATGTAAGCTAAGCATTAATATCATGGATTATTTCCAACTAACGAGTGCTTGTGGAACCAAGTCAGGAAAGAACCTCAGCTTTGGAGGCACAAGACCTGGTTCCAGGTGAGAAGTTCCATAACATGTTTAGGTGAAAGAAAACTTCCCTCTCCCTTGTTGCAAGATGGAAATGAAATGCCTGCATCCCTAAGGTGGGAGGAGAATTAAATTAGAAGACAACTGAAGGACCACACCGGATGCTGACCCCCTCCCTGGATTATAAACTGACCTGTAATTTGCTGGGCAAATAAAAGAGGAAGAGTCATTTCTGGTCAATCATGGGGTCCATAAAGCATCTTTGAAGAAAAGCGTGATGACCAAGAGTGAAGTGAGGGACCCGAGCCAGAATGTTCTTACCATAAAGGGCTTCAGGCATTTTCCTAATTGACCGCAGAAATCACAGACTTAACTTGAAAATATTTTCTTCCTTGTAAATTCCCCTGTGTGTTAGGTGTGTCTCCGGAGACTTATTTCTCAGGAAGGCTGCCAAGTGTTCCAGTTCATCTTTGGAAAGGATTCAAAGCCTCAAATTTGATTATTTTTGTACCCAAACTTCATGTGCTTAAAAACTAACAGGTGTTCCTGCTAAAATGCTTCTCATTTTCACCTCTCTCAGTTCGACATGAGATTTCAAATATTCTAAAGAGCCAGAGGTGTTTCTTCCTTTTTTAAAGAAGTTGACAGCTATCTTTGAAATGTTAAAAAAAGCAGGTGAAAAATCTGTGAACAGGAATTGTCTCTGGGGAGTGGGATTTCAGATGGAATTTATACTTAATACCCTGTGTTATTCAAATGAATGCATCAGAGATTGCTTCAGTAATTTTTTAGAAGCATTTGAAAAGGAGGTGGAATTCTGACATCTGAATCTGCCCTTCCCTTTAAACATATGGTCCTGGGAACACCTGAGAATCTGTGAATCGTATGTGTGAGTGTGTAAGTAACAGTCTCCTGAGATTGCCAGTTCTTTTTGCTCTTAACTGTTCAGTGCCCCCATGGCTCTGTCCTATGGTGACAAAAAAGCCATCCTGAAAACCTAATGTCTATTTCTGACTCTCTGGCTGAGTGGCTGAGGGTTCTGAGAAAAGTACCCAAGTCCTGGCTTTAGTTAGAGTGTGAATCTCAACAAATCTCTTCCCTAGCCTGGGTGGTGGTTGTTCAGTCACTCAGTCATGTCTGACTCTCTGCGAGCCCATGGACTGCAGCATGCTAGGCTTCCCTATCCTCCACTATCTCCCAAAGTGGCTCAGATTCATATCCACTGAGTCGGTGATGCCATCTAACCATCTCATCCTCTGATGCCCCCTTCTCCTTTTGCCTTCAACCTTTCCTGGCATCAGGGTTGTTTCCAATGAGTCGGCTCTTCCCATCAGGGAAGAGCTCCAAAGTATTGGAGCTTCAGCTTCAGCATCAGTCCTTCCAGTGATTTTTCAGGGTTGACTCTCTCCTAACCTCTGCACCACTGCTAAGCAGTGAGAGTTCAGCTTGGCCAGTCTCTACTTCCTCTGCCAAGTAGCTTGTTCCTTTCACCTCCGATGATGGTGTGCCAAAAGGAAAAAGGAACCATGCCAATGCAAAGAGTGCCTGTTTCAGCAGGTAACGGGTGAGTAGCAGCCAACGGTATGCTGTTGCCCAGAGAACTCAGTGGCACCCCAAGTAACCCCAGATAAAAATTAGATAAAATAGTGGTAAAGTGCTTGATGTGGGTCATGGATGTAATCGCAATCTTAGGAAGCATCTACAGGAAACTTTGCTGAGTTTAGGAACCTATAACAAGCAATCTAAGAGAGAACAATGTGCAGGCTGCTGAATGCAGCCTCAAGGCCAGCCCCATCCTCTTGCGGCCTCTCCTTCCTACAGTGCCTCTCCTGGGCACCAGCTCTGAAGCCACCCTTGGTAGACCCCTTGGGTCTTTCTGATCACACCCTCTGCCACTGCCCACTCAGCACAGCCAGCAGGATTCAGAACACAGCCTGGAAAGGGAATCCGGCAGGGGCCGGGCAAGTAACTAACACAGTATGACATTTGGTCCTTACGCTCAGTGGCTCCAACTAGTTTCCTTGTGTGAACTGGTTCTAAAGGTTTTGAAAACACATCAAAGTATACAGGCTGACTGTCAGAAATCCCCTGGCCAGACATTTTGCTCAGGAAGCTGTCTGAGAATGTGATCTAAATTGAATGTCTAATCTCTAGCAAGGGAAGAGGGCCAGTCCCAGGCTGTGGGTATTGTCTGAACTGACTGCCTGAAACCAAAGTGATCCTAGAGAGTTGAACCTGATACTACCATCTCTCCACATGCCCTTCAATGCTGGGAACCAGAGCCAGCTCTTTGGTGAGAAGGGCACACTTACTAAGGCAAAGGACAGATAGACATGATATCACAAGGGCAAATGCAAATTCTGTGTGTCTGCATGACTGCCTCCAACAGAAGCTCCCTAAGACCCGGCACAGTGTCTTCCTTGTCCCTCGGGCCAGGTACACAGCCGAGCCCATGATGTGTATCCGATGAGTAGGTGACTCTCAAGCCACCTGTGCCATTGACCAACTTTCCCCCATGCTTGCTGTCATAGGATGTTCTTTCTTCACGTCTTTTCTCACGTTAATCCTTAACCTGCATGTTCTTTTGTTTCATTACTATCTTAAATACCCATCAAGGTGCAGCCACCAATCCATCTCCTTTCCAGTTGGACAAGTATCTCCCGTGTTTCAGCTGGCTCCTCACACATGTCCTTGTTCAGGTTTGTGGGAAAGAGAGCACTGTACCCATTTCACAGATATGAAGCAAACTCAAAGACATTTGATGGCAAGTTCAAGGACACACCTGGGCTGCCCTGGTGGCTCAGCTGGTAAAGAATCTGCCTGCAAAGCGGGAGACCTGGGTTCGATCCCTGGGTTGGGAAGACCCCCTGGAGAAGGGAAAGGCTACCCACTCCAGCATTCTGGCCTAGAGAACTCCATGGACTATACAGCCCATGGTGTCGCAAAGAGTCGGACACAACTGAGCGACTTTCACTTCAAGGACACACCATGGATATGTGGCAGACCAAGGACTCAGACCCAGGCTGTCTGATTCCTTGCCCTGTGCTCCCTATTTTTCACTCAATGCTGAAGACTTTTCCCCTGAGATTTTGCAAAGGATTTTATGATCCTCCCTGCCACATCCAAGGAAGAAACAGGAAAATCTGTGTTTGATAAAATGATTACTGACACTAAAAGTTAATGTTCAACCCTGGGAAATGACTCTTCCCTCCCAGGAGCTTTCTGAAGCCAGGGCTGGGAGCTCCCTCCTGGGGCTGGGCATTTATAGCTTTGCGTGTTACAGTTCATGAAATGCTCTCAACTTCTCGAAAAGCTGGTTTGGGTTTTTTCTTCTTGGGAGGGGCTGACTCTACCCTGTATGAGAATTCCAAGGCTGCTGGTGCCCTGCCCACTGGGAAACACCTCTGTCTCTGCTGCTCTATAAAGTCCCCAGGTGGCCCCGAGGGAGGATTTCTGCAGCACAGCAGCCTCCCCGGGTCGCGAAGTTCCTGTCCCGCCACCATGAGATTTCTAGTCCTCACCAGCCTGCTCTGCATCCTGCTTCTCTGCTTGTCCGTCTTCTCCGCAGAAGGTAGGACTCTCCCCTGTCCCCGCCCAGGGTGCCGGTCCCTGGGCAGGGATTCTGTGGTCTCGGGTGGTGGGAATCAGGAAATGGAGGGCAGGCAGTCCTGGGCCCTGAAAGACATCACCCCTGAACCCATATGGCACCTCTGTGCACCGTAGCAGCACCAGAGGGAGGCTCAGAAGGCTTAAGCCCCGCAATTTGTCCACAGCCCCAGCTCCCCAAACACCCACACACTAAGAAGGAAACGGTTTTGTGTCTGTGTGGTAAGCACACTGCTTGCACTGCACCTAATTCCTACCTCCCTGGAAGTTCTAGAGCCACTCTGATATGCATTATGCAGTCAATTTGTGTTGAATGAGTGAATACATTAATTAGTAGACCGTCTGGGTCTGAACACCCCCAAATCTACACCTGTGGCAGATGGGATGAGAACGTGGTGGGGAGCCATGTTCATTTAGAACTGGGGCACACGGCCCTTGCACCTTTATGGTACGAGTGTTTAGCTCTCCTGTCTTTCTCAATTCAGATTGCTGAATATTTTGAACTTTTTCTCTTGCCTAACCCTCTAAAAACTGGGTTTTTTTTAACAGTTATGGTTATTTTAACATTTATCTGAATTTGGGGATATAGAAATACCAGGGTGAAAAACACCCATAATTTCATTACTCAGGAATGGCCATGTTCAACTTTTTGTTTATTTCTTTTCAGTATGCTTACACGCATCTTTGTAATGGATATCTCTCTGCATGTTCGATCTTGTGTCTGTTTTATCACTGTATTATTATAGTCACCAAAAAATGTTTACGATTGAAACCTGGAAGCATTTACACCAGAATGTCAACAGCAACCATCTCTGTCTGAGAAGTAGGATTATAGAAAGTATTCACTTTCTAAAGTTTCTGCAATGAACATTGCCACATATACAACATGGAAAACAGTGATTAGAGTTCCTCATAAACACGGCCAATAGCAACATGATTTATCAGACCTCTTCTGTTGGACATATTAGAGATTACCACTGCTACCTTGATGACAATTCAGTGAAGATCAATGTCTTTCCTCATTAAGTTTCCTATCCTAGGAGTGTCTCTACCAGATTCCCCAAAATGATGCTATTTAACTAATAATTTTAGGTATAACTTGCCACTACATGAATGTACTGTGATGAATTTACATGTTTAGATATTTAAATGATTCACAACTTTGAGCTATTTTAAGTACACAGTAAAAATATGGGTCTGTATAAAACATATCCTATACTGAGGCTAATTTTCCTAGATTGCCAAGGGGAGAGAATTACTATGTCAAAGGGCATAGACAATCCTTCTTAAAAAAAAACATTTACTTCTTTAGTTTGGCTGCACCAGTCTTAGTTGCCACCTGCAAACTATTAGCTGTAACATGAGGGATCTCGTTCTTTGACCAGGAATGGAATCTGGGCCCCCTACATTGGGAGCACAGAATCTTAGTCACTGACCACCAGGGAAGTCCCAAGGGCATAGATACTTCTAAGTGATGGTGTCGAACTGTTTCTTGGGCAGGAAGATGAGGAGAACATATTTTGAGGGCAGAGTATCTCCCCACATTGACTTTGTTATTTATGGAAAAGAGATAGCCTCAAGGCCCACTCTCCCTGGATCCTCCTGTAGCCTGACCCATCCTGAGTTTCCCTGAATAAATATTCCCGAGCCCTTGGCCTTGGGGGCTGAAGTTCCCTCCTGCACAGACCCTGTCCCCCATGTCCCCAAGCGTGCTAAGGGAGGGACTCTTTTCCTATGTCCCCTCTCAGGGAGAAGACACCCGAGGCATCATGCCAAGCCCGGAAAAGGCAAGCCCTGCTGTCCCCGAATTCCGGGCCCTGACCTGATGACCCAGAAAGGTAAGCACCGCACAACTGCCCAGGTGTAAGCAAAGGCCCTGGGGAGGCTGTGGGACAGGCTGTGTACGCGTCCCCTGCCCACCCACCCTCCATTCCTGGCATCAGGTCCTTTTGTGGAGAAGCCATGAGCAGATGTGATCTTGGCCTCATGGATCTTTCTAGTCTAGTGGAGGAAACTGACCTGCCCACCCCCCCAAAAAAAAAGTCAACAGATTAATCACCTTGAACTGAATATATTCCCTCAAGGGAAAGAACAGGATGCAATTAGAAAATGGGATGGAGAAGGTCCTTACCCTGGGTGGGAGGCATCAGAGGGGCCAACCTTTGTGAGACCTGAAAGAAAACCAAGGCACTAGCAGGAGGAGTGTGGAAGGGACGGTGCAGGAGGGGAAACAGCAGGAATGAATACAGAGCAGATGGGGAGTCGTGAGGTGCTCAGAGAAGCTATGAACCAAGGCAGGGCTGGCTTGGTGAGTGAGTTGGCCCATGAGGTGGGGTGACCAGAGGGGATGGGGCACACAGGTCCAAGGAGTCCCGAGTTACAGGCAGGCAGCACCCATCCCAGGCGTCAGGCTAGGGGTGCAGAGCTGGACTCCCTGCCAGGGTGAGGCCTCAAAGAGCAAGGCTGCCCTCTCCTACAAGGCCTGGGGGGGCAGGGGTTTTGAGGGGTGAGGGAGACAGACCAACAGAGGGCTACAGGCACCCAGCTCCCGATACTGGGGCACCAGGCCAGGGCAGGCTAATGCATGGGAGTTGCATGCCTGCCCCAGGATGCAAGGTTGGGACGGCTGAACCTTGGCTGGCCTTTGGTAGAAGGTCCTAGGGCCTGGGGCAGGCAGAGTCCCCAGGGGAAAAGCCAGCCAGGCCTGACACAAACCCAGGGTTCCTGTCCCCCATCCCCCACTTAGTCTCTGCAGCCTAAGGCCCCATCTCAGGGGTCTAAGAAGGCCCAGCTCTGCTGACTCCTCTGGGGCCATGGCTCAGAGAGCCCGTGACCAGAGCTGGAGCCTCCACACCCCTCCTGGATGTCAAGAGTTCTGTGTGCCAAGGGGAGGCCTGGGTGTGAAGCAGAGGGAGGGGGGCAGGCTGCATGGCTCAGCCTCGGGCCACTTCTCTGGAGAAGCTGACAGCCCCCGTTTCCAGAGTGGCATCACATCCCACTGGGGCTGGGTAAAAATAACCGGTTCTCACACCCTGAACCCGAGTGTAAGGCCCCCACCCAGGCTGGCTGGCTGGCTGGCTGCAGCCCGGCTCTCCCTGGAGGCCCCAGCCTGGCAGAGGAGAGCTGTTTCCCTGAGTCCCTCCCAATGAGGAGGCCAAGCTGGGCTCAGACCCTGCAATGCCCTCCCCAGGATGGACTTGCTCAGGAGCACTTGTCAATGAAAATAATCAATAAAAAATCAAGAGTAAGAATAGAAAAGAGTTGTATTTGGGCCAAACTGAACACTAGCCAGAAGCCTGCTTCCCAGCTGACTCTTGAGAAATTGCCCAAGAGAAGAAGAGTTTTCACCAGTTTCATATCTTGTCAGAATAAGACCATTAAACAAGTCAGGGTCACATTTCTTCAAGGATTTTTTTAGGAGGGAAAGAAAAAAGACCATCCTGTACACAGCAAGTCAATATGGCCTTGGTACCTGGGAAGTGAGTCTTATCATCAGAGGATTAACATTGGTGTCCTAGGAAGGGGAGCATTTAATCTACACTTTAAACTTGGACATTCTTTACTTCTGGTCAGAGTGCCCTTTTTTTAAAAAATATTCAAAGCAGATGTACAATGTATGTTTGATAGGCACACAAAGGCTATTTTATTTAGCATAAAATTCAAGTTAGCACATGTATAAGCCAGAATGACTTCCCACGACACTGAAAGCCCAAAATCCTAACCACTAAGCCACCAGGGAATTCCCTGTGAAAATGTTTTTTATTACAATAAAGAAAAGAGAAGTTGAAAATGTATGTGCACGCACGCACACACAACTCATAGAAAACACAGCAGAGTTAACTCCTTGTGCACAAGAGCAGCTCTTTCTTTTTTTCAAGCCACACAATACTTCAGAATAATCTGTGTGTGGCTCCCATCCTGAGTTTAGATTTCTATCGATGTCCATAGCTTTTAAATTCCATTGCAGGGATCTGCAAGCAACTTAGAACAAGAAGGGCAAAGCAAGCATTTTTACTAGGTCCCTATCATGCAGTCTCATTTAAATCCTTGGAACCACCCCAGGGCAGCACGGTCCATTTTACAGATTTGAAACTGAGGCTCAGAAAGGTTATGAGGCAGAGCCAGAAACTTGGGTCTTCCATTGCAACAACTGCCTCCTGCAGAGAAAGGCGTTTCCTCATCATATTTACGGAGACACGCAGGTACCCAAGGGAGATTGCGGACTTCCTGGAAGGGAAGCTCTGTCTGGGTTGGAATCTCAGCTCTACCACCAGCTAGATATGCGTCCTTGAGCAGGTCCTTCAGCTCTGCTAAGCCTCAGTCTTCTCCCCTGTGAATGGGTATAACAATAGACTCTATGATCATAGTCTATTACCCCATAGTCAGTGAGGTTGTGAATATAAAGCCAGGCATTGGCCTGGCACCAGCTATCTGGTAAACTTGCTCTGCTGTGGCCGCAGAGGAAGTCTGAGCATGCCCAGGTGTAGTAGTTCCACCCCCCTTACACCGTCTTCTGGGGCTGACCCTGCGGCTCGCACACCACTGTGGAATAAATAGCAGGGGCGCCGGGCATGCCAGGCTCTGGGAATTTGGCCTCTGTACCCTGGTTCACTGACACAGGAGTGCCTGTGCACTGTCTGCTGAAAGAGAAAGTGGCCTCGGGCTGCCTGGAGGATGCCCCTGAGCTGACATCACCAGTTGTGACACACACAGGCCAATATCGCCTACTGTCCAATCGAAGACGTCTTTCCGGAGCACGGCCTTGCCCAAGTGCTATGCTAGGCCCGTGGCAGTGACATGAAGTGGCAAGCATGGGACTCTGGATTAATTCTACAAAACCATCATCAAAAATCAACGTGTTGAGTGGCCAGTTTACTGAACTTACACAATTGGTAAATTGTTTACCAATTTACTAAAAAAAAGGGCTTTCTCTAAAGCATTTGAAAAGTTGGTAACCATCTATATGGCAGCATTGTTTTAAAGGAATGTTCCATTTGTTGGTTCTGTTGGGACTTGAGGGGTGTCAGGTTTAGGCTGTGGTCAGACAGACAGCTGTCTAGGCCTCACCAGCTGGGAAACTCTGTGATACTGAGCCTCTGTCAGACTGCCCTCCTTCCATGGGTCCTGAGGCTGTCAGTAACGGGACTCCTGGGGAGGACTGGAGAGGCCTTGTGGGAGGGTCCTTGGGGTCTGAGAGAGCGCCTGTCCATCTTGCAGGTTTCCTAGGGCCTGAGAGCTCCATGCTACCTTCCCTGCTTTGAAACCCCACAAAATGACTTGAACTATAGTGGGAGACAGGGGCTGAAAGGGACACAGAGATATTCCTCCCCACCATGGGGTTGCCCCTGTCTTCAGAAAGGAGCCTAGACTACAGAGACAAAGGTTATCCACTGAGGACCTTGAGTGTGATGACGTGAGGGTTTTGGCAACTTTGGAAGGTAGCAAGGTAGACACCAGGGCTCAGTGCAACAGTTGCAGGAGGTGGAGAGGGTACCCATCCTGCCCAGTGGACCCATCAGAGGGGCTCAGATTAGCGGTTTTGTTCCCTGTAATTATAGTTGTCAGCCACGGCTGCATAATAAAACACCTCCAGCTTCAGTGGCCCAAAAACAATACGTAATTATCATTTGCTATGAATCTACAGGTCAGCTGAACTGTTCTTCCAGTCTTGGATGGGCTCATTCATTTTTCCACGGGTTTGGATAGGTACTTCTGCTGAGCCTAGCCAGGCTCTCTCACATGTTTGGGGGGTCAGTGGGATGAAGCCAGGTTGATCTCAGCTGAGCAACTGAACTCTCTTCCACATGGTGTGGAAGAGTCATCCTCTGACGGGCTAATTCAGGCTTGTTCACCTAGGGACTGCAGGGCTCCACCTACAGAGCGGAAGTACCTAAGGCCTCCTCAGGCCTCAGAACTGGTCCACCTGCATTTCCAGTTCATTCTCTGGGCCAAAGCAAGTCACCAGATCATATTCGAGGAGCAGCGAAATAGACCCCTTGTTGTGATGGGAGAAGATGCAAAGTCACATTGCAAAGGAAGGGCGGAGAACTCTATCCTTATTTGCACTCAGTTAACCACATTATTTATTGTAGGAACCAGAGAAGAGAGTCTTGGGGCCTGAGGGCGGGGACAGGGGGTAGAGGGGAAGCAGTGGTCAGGAAATCATGGTTCTCCATCAGAAATGCTAGTAGAAAACTCTCACAATATGATATTAATAGAAAGGAGTAGTTAACACTGTATATTACTATGATTATCACTATGGGAAGGCAAAAGCACTTTCAAATAGAAAGAAAAAGAAAATTACACCAATATTAGCACTTATTTATGATTAAGACATGAAGCTATGGAAGAATTATAATAATTAAATTTATTTTTTGTATAGCTAGTAATTATATAGCAACTACTGTGTAGCACTTACATCCGCTAACTCATTTAACCCTCACAATAATCCAAAGAGTTAGATACTATTGCTATTCTTATTATTACAGACAAGGCACCAAAGCACAGAGAAGTTTAGTCAGCTGTTGAAGGTCACCCAGCTAGTAAGTAAGGGGTAGAGCTGGGCTGTGAATCCAAGTAATCTGGCTCCAGATTCCTTGTTCTTAACTAGCATACCACCTTGCATATAGTAATAATCCAGAAACTAAAACAGAAAAAAGAACCTTATTACCATAATTTAATAACCATCCTCATTCATATTTCCTTTTTTCATGCAAACATGTTTACCTATCTTTATTTTTATTATACCTTGTTTTTTTTATTTTTAAAATTAACATTGCATTGTATGCATTTTCCTTCAAGGTGTTGTATAGTCTTCATAGCCACAGGGCTTTATCACTGTTAAATATTTTTTTCATCACAACATACCATTTAGTAATTAACCATTTCTCTACCACAGGATATTCAGACTGTTTCCAGAATGTTTTTCTGCTGCTAAAAACAAAACTATGAAGACTAGCTTAATGCATGCAGGTTTTTCTTTCCTTATGGATTATGCCTCCCACAAATGGGACTGGTTCACCAAAAGATGCAAACCAAGCTTGAGACACACATTACCTGAGACAGAGAGGAGACAGCTGAGGGTTCAAGCGTCTGCAAATAGGTGTGGGTGAACCACCACCATCAAAAACAGACCTTCCAGACCCCTCAATTTTAGTGGACTCTGCTCTTGACAGAGACGGTTGAACAGATAAACTACCTTCCCTCCATCTTCTGGTAATCAATCAGATTTCTCCCCAATGGGATAGAAATAACCTGGGCTGGTCATGTTTGCAATGAAAGGCCCCCTCTGGGCATCCCAGAAGGAGGGTAAGATCTGACACTTGCTTTGATTTTTTTAAAACATATCTTCATATCTAAAAATTAATCTTAATTGTATTTCTCCCTTTCCCCCACCTTGACTCTGTCTGCCTCTCTGCCTCTTGTCTGATCTTGTCTGTTCTTGTCTGCCCGCTGCTCCTTCCTAGGACACCATATGAGAAACTGCAGACCATGCAAACTCAAGCCAAAGCCCCGCATTTGGGTGGTGCCTGGAGCACTCCCACAGGTGTAGTGCTCCCCCAAGCAGGCTCCATACCACTGAAACCCTCATGCTCCATTCTTTAGGCACCCAGAAGCCTTAGGTTCCCCCAGGGTGCTCCCCTCAAAGTCAGGACTGATGACAAAGCCTCTGCCCATGAACCTGAGCTTCCTTTCTTAAAGACACAACACATTTCTTGCCTACTGTGTTGGACTGTGCTCACAATTTTTTTTAGAAAAGCCTGAACCAGAATCTTCTGAAAACCACAACATGGATTCAAAAGTCCAAGCTCTGGAATGCCTGTTTCCTGCTGTATGGTCTTGAGCAAGTAACTTAGTCCCTCTGGGCTCATGCTGGCTTCAGAGATACAAACTCCAGTGAAAGAAGACATCCAAGGAAGGCACCAACGGGCTTCACTTACCCCTTTCAAGCCTCATGGCAGTGAGCTAGGGTGTTGGAGGGCTTCATCTCAGGCAGCAAAGGCCCTGGCATAGTTCCAGAACTCCAGATCCTGGTATCAATCACGCCACCAACCGTCAGAGTCATTTTGAGCCAGGTTCAGCCCACCCAGCCTCAGTCTCCATCTGGCCCCTTGCGCATGGATAGTCAAGACTCCATCGTGACCTGAAGAGCTACAAATCCAAAGACTTCCGAGCCTGCTAGGGTGAAGGGTAACAGGGACCCAAGAATGGCCAACCAGCAATGCAGAGGCTCAGCTGACCCGAGACACACCTAAGCTCCTAACTGTCCCACATCCCACGGCCCCTGCAGGAACCCCTGCCTGATTTTCTGATGTTTGTCTGCTGTAAAGAGCATGCAGTGAAACAAATTGTAAATAAATAAACAAAACACGTGGCACATGGTTGTTTGAGAAAATGGGAGGTAGGACCTTCGGTAGGACCTTGGGCTTCCCTGGTAGCTCAGACGATAAAGAATCCGCCTGCAATGTGGGAGACCTGGGTTCGACCCCTGGTTTGGGAAGATCCCCTGGAGGAGGGCATTGCAACTCACTCCAGTCTTCTCGCCTGGAGAATTCCATGGACAGAGGAACCTTGCGGGCTACAGTCCATGGGGTCACAAAGCGTCGGACCTCCTACCAGCACAGGAGGTAAGACCTGAGACACAGCTGTCTGCTACAGGAAACCCACTCCCTGAGGCCTCTCCTGCAGGCAACACCTTCATCACAGCACAATCTAACCATGAAAGGGGGCAGCGGGCTGGGGAGTGAGGAACAGTGACGGGAGCAAGGGTCTCGGTCTGACACACCAGCATTCCCCAGGATTTTCATGTGATCTGGTCAAGTCAGTTCCCGTTTCTGTAAAATGGAGAGTCCAAGACCTATTCAGAGAAGCTAACGTGAGGCCCCAACAAGTAGACAGATGTAAAGTGCCCACAAGGGGCCTGGCACAAACAGAGGAGCTTGGTTCCAGAAAGCCCCTGCCTTCCCTGCCCCCATCCTGGAGGGAATGTTTATGTCCAAGTGAACACACAACTGGGGAGAGGAGGCTCAGAGGGAACAGATGGCCCATGTCTAAGAGGCTTAACCCTCAACAAATTTCCTTCTAATCTGCTTCTCCCGGCAAGGTGAGAAGCCCCTCCCTACGTCATCCCACAGCTGTCTGAGAAGGCCACCAGGTGTGAGGCTGATGAGCAGAGGTTCCCTGGCACCCAGCAATGGGGACAATGGTCCCAGGGAAAGCCCAAGGTCCTCACCTTGTCCTAGGCCAGACCTTTCTGTTCCTTCCAGAAACTTCATTTGCGAGCTCCTCCATTCACTCACTCAGTCACCCATTCCTGGGGTAGGCAATGGTCAGAATGTGCTAGTTCCAAGCCTCAGCGATGAGCAGATACAGTCCTTGAGGGCTGAGAAGTTATCACTTCTCTGCACAGTTGTGAGGTAAGAACAGAGGACTGGGCACAGGAGTGGACATGAAAAGAGGAAGAGCTGATGCTCGCGCTGAGTCCTGGGAGCATTCCAGCTGGAGAAGAAACGGGTGTGTGTGTGTGTGTGTGTGTGTGTGTGTGTGTGTAAGCAGGGGTAAGACTTGAGTGTTTGAGAGGAATCCAGCAACTGGACAGCAGAATGGGGAACACTGGGGAGGTTTCAGTCTGGGACCATTAGAGCACCCAAAAGTTATCAGGTATTTAGAGCTTATCCTGAGGACAATGGGTGGGAGAAAACACAGGCAGGAAGAACCATTAGGAGGAGATGGAACGAGGTAGAGCTAAGGCAGGGTGGCGGAGGGAGATACAGAGCTGAGGGATTTGAGGTATTGAATGGACAGGGAGAGTCTTATGAAGAACACTATTCAAGGCTATCGGGGGACTTCCCTGGTGGCCCAGTGGTCAAGATTCCGTGCTTCTAAGGCAGACGATGTGTGTTCAATCCCTGCTCAGGGAACTAAGATCCCACATGCCACAGGCATGGCCAAAAAAGTGGGGGAAAAAAAAAAAGCTCTTGGGGACCTAAGAGGATACAAAGAAAACCAGACGTCTGGAAGTGACTTTGCATTACAGAACTGGAATTCTTCTATCTCCTGAATGATCCCCTTGAAGAATCTTAACATATTGGCAGGTGACAGTAGTGTCACTAGAGAAAGAGTGCAATCTCCATGGCAACTGAAGGGGCTGCCCTGACTGGGTAGGGCCCCACTGCAACTGACAAGGCACAGGTTTCTCAGACAGACTTGGGTTCAAATGATGACGCGGTTATGTGTCCTCTGTCATGTGACATCAGGAAGTTCAGATAACCTCTCAGAGTTTCAGGTTTCCCATCTGGAAATGAGGCTAAGACTGCCTATCACAGAGGCCCACGAGGGAGAGGAAATCAGGAAGTAAAGAATGTCTGGCTCTGAAACAGTAGCCTCATTTGCTTCCACTAAACTGAACGCATCCAGGACTCTCCACCTCTCCACCTCCACTCAAGACTAGGTCCTCTGGAACCAATTCCATCCCCAGCTATGGCAGAACTTCCTGTTGGAAACCACACACACTTTACAGCCCTGCGTGCCCACTCACTCTGCTGATTCACCTGAGCTTATCTCTGGGCAGACTGTCCAGGCTGAACCACTTTCTGGAGTCCCGGCTGGTTAATGTTCACGCCTGACCCCACATGTGACTCCCCTGACTCTGCAGCCGCTTGCCCAGTCATGGAAACATCATAAAACTTCTAGAATCTGGGTGTGTCTAGGTATATAGTCTAGTCTCCCAAGTGGTGGCTGGACCTTGCCTGTTTACAAGCATTCTAGTAACGTGTGGCCAGCTCCAGAGGCAGGCTTGTTATCAACAGCTCCATCTCTGCATGAGGTCTTTGGCTTATCTGCTGTTTAATCTGTCCAATTGCCCTACCCCTTAGGATTTGCAAAGTATGAGCCAGAGAATGGAAGTTATCAAATTACAAGCTGTCAGAACTGAAAAGTTCCTTACGCACATTAAAATGTAACTCTTTCACTTGTTCAACTCAGGGCTTAAATATGCTCTGGATATGGGTGCTTATATGTGTGCAGTAGGCCCCTACAGCCGTTCCCTCAACTATTTCACACTTTTCCATGTCCCGCCTGGCTCAGCAGGCATTTCACTGTATCCCCTTTGGCTACTCCACTCTACCAGTTTATGGATGGATGGAGGGGGCGAAGCATTTCAAAGGCCTGCAGAGTGTCAGCTGTTGACTAGGACCAGGAACCAAGACTCAAAATACCCTCAAATGTCTGTTCATTGATTCATGTATTCAGTCATCATTCACCCAGTCAACAACTGCTCACTGAGGACCTACTGAGGGACAGGTCCTGTGTGGATACAAAAGCAACCTATGCATGAAACATGGTCGCTCCCCTAAATGATTCATGGCACCCTGGGGGAGACATCAAAGCAGACAGATTACACACTGGATTCTTTTAAGGGCCCTGTCAAGGTCTTAAGGAGGGACCAGTTCTATCTGGGGGCAGAAGCATGCCAGGGGAAAAAAAAAAAAACAGCTTTCTGGAGGAGAAGACATTTTTGGGAGTGTCCTAACCCAGCCTCAGTCATGTGGCAGGATGCAAGAACAATGGAGACCGCTATAAGGTGAAAACAGGTGACGTCAGGGCTGGAGCTTCTGCCCACCTGTGTGGATGCCACAGTGACCAAGAGCCAGCACTATAACACAGGATCCCAGCCAGTGGGTACTAGTTCCAGCTGGATCGGGACCGGGGAAAGAGGGGGCAGCTCCGGATTCCTGCCCCCTAGGGAAGGAAATGGCAACCCACTCCACTACTCTTGCCTGGAGAATCCCATGGATGGAGGAGCCTGGTGCAGGCTACAGTCCATGGGGTCACAAAGAGTTGGACACGACTGAGAGACTTCTTTCACTTTCACTTTCTTTCCAGATTCCTGCAGAGTCTCTCAGTTCGGGGAACAAGTCAGGCTTTAGACAGGTAAGAAAGAGGAGGAATGCCGTCTCCATGTCAGAGGAAACTGAGGCAGCCACCCTATACCTGGCCTGCACACAGCAAGGGGACAGAGGTGGCCACATTTCACACCAAGTAATATCCAGAACCCACTGCTGTGGGAAGCAACTCCCCAGTTCAGCCAGGTGAGTACACCTGGTCCAGACCTGTGGAGGACTGTCCTCAGGACCTCACCTGAGCTGAGATAGGCGGAGCCTCACAGTCATGTTCAAAGAGGGTTCACCCCCTGATTCTATGTCTTCATCCTCAGGACCAAATCCTACCTTGGACCACAGCTCTCCAGTCACGAGCGGTCATTTTGTTGGAACTCAGCAACTGGAAAGAAGAGCTCAGGATGCCGAGTACCAAGGGCAGACGTCTGTCTCTAGATGGTTTCATCCCAGACAGCTGGGGTAGTAGCAGGGTGCTGGAGACCTACCCTTCCCCCTTCTAGAGCAGGGTCATTAGGAAGATGAGCCTGGAAGCAGGCATCTGCTTCTCGCCACAGCCTCAACACCAGAAGCTGGGAGAACTTTTTACCCAACATCTCCTGGTGCACGTGTGCACATATGACCTGGGCATGCATATTTACATGAGGAGACATGAGCAATACACTGGTGTATGAGTGTGCACATGTGGGTGTGCACATATGTGTGCACAAATGGGACTAGAACTCACATGTGTTTGGGGGCAGCTATGTGAATGTATGTGAGTATGGGGGAAGGCACTCAGATCAGATATGAGCAAAGAGGTCATAAGAGCCTAACCTGGCATATTGGCAAATGGAGCTAGAACACATATGCATGCCTAGGCTGGCAGCTGGCACTCAAATTCCCACTAACTAAGAGTTGGACCAGCTATTGTACATCTACCTGAGGAAGAGCTCTTGGAACCTGCCCTAGAGATGACTGATGAGGTATTTCACAGCAGGTGCCATGGGCGGGGGTGGGGGGAGACCCAGAGGAGAGGGAGCAGCCACCCTGCAAGGGGTGATGGGCGTGTAGAGGACAAGGCAATGGGTGTGCTGAGACTGCCCAGGGTATTTGGGTGAGGGCCACGCCACCTGTCTCAGGGCAGGTGGGACCTTCCTTCCCAGCTATGAGAAACTGAGCTCTCCAGGCTGTTTCCAGACCCTCAGAACCACCAGGTCAAGATCAGAGTCCAGGGTGAGAATCTCCATTAAGAGCTGCTGTTTTCCTTGGTTCTCGGGTGCTTTGTTTGAGGACAGAGGCCAGCCCAGAGTGACCAACTCCTTCCAGTTTACCTTAAATCTTATTGGTTCTAGCACTGAAAATCCCATATCCCTGGAAATTACTTCAGTCCCAGGCAAACCAGTCACTCTAGCAGATCTAAACAGGTACAACTGAAGGGGGACAGTCTTTTTAAGAAAAAGAATATAAACTACAAATACAAAGTTGGCTATGGAAGGACCAAGTGTGAGCAAGGGGCTCAAGAACTGAAGCGTCAGGAACTTCATGGTGATTGTCCTCTGCCATGGAAAGAGGTTCAACTATTTTTGCAGCCAGGCTAAACCGGGCATGAATCCACACTCTCTCTCACTGGCTGTGTGAGCCTGCGCAAGTGACTTACCTTCCCTGTGCCTTAACTTCTTCCATTTGAAAGCAGGGACACTCACACCACACACAGACACAGCGTGTGGAGTATCCCTCTATCCCTCTCTAGTACAAGTCTGTTGACTGGCATTGTCCCATCATTTTGCAACACAAAAGTTGCAGAAATGTCTGTGCAATTTAAAATGCATCTTTTCAGCAGACTCACAGATATACAGAATAAACTAGTAGTTACCAGTGGGGAAAGAGGAGGGGGTAGGCAATGTAGCGGCAGGAAATTAAGAGGTACAAACTATTAGATATAAAATAAGCTACAAGGATATATTGTATAATGCAAGGAATATAACCAATATCTTATAATAACTATAAATAGCTTTAAAAATTGTGACTCACTATATTGTACACCTGTCAGTTCAGTTCAGTCACTCAGTCCTGTCTGACTCTTTGCAACCCCATGAACTGCAGCACGCCAGGCTTCCCTGTCCATTGCCAGCTCTCGGAGTTAATTCAAACTCATGTCCATCGAGTCGGTGATGCCATCCAACCATCTCATCCTCTGTCATCCACTTGTCCTCCTGCCCTCAATCTTTCCCAGCATCAGGGTCTCTTCAAATGAGTCAGCTCTTCACATCAGGTGGCCAAAGTACTGGAGTTTCAGCTTCAGCATCGATCCTTCCAATGAATATTCAGGATTGATTTTCTTTAGGATGGACTGGTTGGATCTCCTTGTAGTCCAAGGGACTCTGAAGAGTCTTCTCCAACACCACAGTTCAAAAGCATCAATTCTTCAGCACTCAGCTTTCTTTATAGTCCAACTCTTACATCCATACATGACTACTGGAAAAACCATAGCTTTCACTAGATCTACCTTTGTTGGCAAAGTAATGTCTCTGCTTTTTAAAATGCCATCTAGGTTGGTCATAACTTTTCTTCCAAGGAGGAAGCATCTTTTAATTTCATGGCTGCAGTCACCATCTGCAGTGATTTTTGGAGCCTAAAAAAATAGTCACTCACTGTTTTCACAGTTTCCCCATCTATTTGCCATGAAGTGATGCAACCAGATGCCATGATCTTAGTTTTCTGAATGTTGAGTTTTAAGCCAACTTTTTCACTCTCCTCTTTCACTTTCATCAAGAGGCTCTTTAGTTCTTCACTTTCTGACATAAGGGTGGTGTTATCTCATATCTGAGGTTATTGGTATTTCTCCTAGCAATCTTAATTCCAGCTTGTGCTTCATCCAGCCCAGTGTTTCTCATGATGTACTCTGCATATAAGTTAAATAAGCAGAGTGACATTATACAGCCTTGATGTACTCCTTTCCCTATTTGTAATCAGTACACCTATACCTTATATAATTTTGTACATCAACTCTATGTCAATAAAATAAAAATTACTGTTATAACTTTTCAAAAAATAAATAAATAAAGTGCATCTTTCCAGCCACAGGGCCAAGCCCGAGGGGATTGAACAAGAAAGGTTTTGGTTAATGGGGCCTAAAAATTGCCCAACGTTCTAGGACTGCTCATTAACCTTCTCCTTGGCCTGAATCTCTAACTGTTGCTAACAGTAGATGGAGGGGGGCTGCTACAGGGGGATAGAGGAGGGTTGGTCTGCTCCTGCCAAGGCCCTCAGGGAAGAACTATTGGGACCCCAGTCAGGGAGGCCTCTCCAGCGAGGACGCAAAGTAGGTCTCTTCTGTCTGTGGATATACCCTCCCAAGGGCATCCTGGAGAGTGACCAAGCCTGGGACTGAAGTGTCCACCCTGTATACCCTGTGAATGTAAGGAAAACAGGCTGCTTCTTCAACCAGAGGCTACTGTCAGAGCAAGGAAAAAAGGGTCCAGCCCAGGGAAACTTATCAGCAACCAGGAAGGCTCCTGAGTGTGTTTCTCCCAGTTGTCAGCATCCAGGGCCCCCACAGCAGTGCCTTGCTTTGCCCAAACATCTTCCAGGGACAGAGAGCTCACCCCTCCTGGGACAGTCCACACCTGTGTTGGCCAACTCTGTTAGCAAGTCTGTCCTAGAGTGGGGTTCCGACCTGCCTTCAAATAGTTCACCCCTCCTTGCAAGGCTTTCGTGGCTTTGCTGCTTCTGCTACGACTGGGCACAGGGGATGGGGAGGGAGGTTAGACTGTTACCTGGCAATATCTGCCTCCCAGCTTAGTACAGATTTAAAGGCCCTCTCTGCTGTCCACCACACATGCGGACCCCCGCTAGATGACCAGACCAGTAATCAGACCCTCTGGGAGAGCTGGTCTGGCTTGGTGGACAGAATAGGAATGGGTTGAGATCTCAGAGATGTGGTCCTGATAACCCCTCACCATCTCCCCCCTTTTCCTACCACAACCCTCCTCTTCGTCTTTTAATCTCCTCCCGCTCCCCACCCAAGCCTTCCGGGACACATCCTTGGAATCTATTTGGGTTTTTAAGGCCATGCCCTTCCCAAAGTCCATGCATGCCCCTTTGTCTCCCCTGCTCTCATTTCTTTTAGAGTCTAGCAGGCAGCATCCTCCCATGCTGAGGATGGGCTATTTCCCTGCTATTATTTGACAGTCGGGCTCCAAGAAAATGACAAACTCCCTGAAAGTCACCGAGGAAGTTCATTAAAAAGGAAAACTCCAGTGGAGCCCGGCCCTGCCAGGACTTGGCGACCCACAAAAAGCCCCCGTTTTCCAGTGCCCTGCGGTCCTGGGGTCCCCTCGGCTCCCGCGCTGCAGACCTGGGACAGGGGCACTCTCGTCCCCCCCTCCCGCCCCCCTGCCCTCGCCCCCTGCCGGGAGCCGGTTCCCCTCAGCTCTGCACCCACTAATTGGTCTCATTAGGAGGCGGGCGGGCGGCTCCAGCGGCGCGGATCGGAGCTGTGTCATCCGCTTAGCGCCCTCGCATCCCGCCCGCGCCCCCTCCCGCCGCCGCCGCCGCCCCCATCGTCAGCTCCGCACTGGTCGTGCGCCCAGGGCATGCTCCGCGCTCCGGAGCCCGGCCTCGGCTGCGGGGAGCCGCACCACCCGCCCGCAGAGACATGGGGTGCGGCGCGCCGGCCGTCCTGGCCGTGTGGATGCTGCTCCTCAGCCTGGGTGAGTGGCCGCAGGGTCCAGAGGGCCCCGATAGGGACGAGAAATGGGTGCCAGCTCCATCCGGGTGACCTAGGGACAGTGCTGGACCGTTCGCTTCCCGAGTGGGACGGGGGACGGGGACAAGGACAGAGACTGGGCGGGAGGTACGGGGAACCCCTGCGGCTCTTTGCTGCTTCAGGAGCAGCTTTGGCGGCTGCAATGGGGGCTGTGGGAGGGTGTCCCCACTCCCCGTGTGACCTTGGCCAGGGACCTGTCCCTCTCTGGGTCGCGATTTCCCAGTCTGCCCACCGATAAGGCTGAAATCGGCCGCTGCCTAGGTCCCAAACAGCCCAGATGGTGCGTGTCCCTGACAAGTCCAGCCCAGTCCGAGCCCACGGGAGGCGGTCGCCGCGGGACCTAGTGGGTGCGCTGGGGTCGAGGAGGGGAGTACCCGCCTGCCTGCTTGTGGGGCCAGACAGCGCGACCACGCGGGTGCGAGGCTGTCCCCCCGCGTTTCCGGCTGTCCTCTGTTCTGTGTTCTCTCCCTAGCTCAGGCCAACTTCGCCCCCCACTTCTTCGACAACGGGGCGGGCAGCACCAACGGAAACATGGCCCTGTTCAGCCTCCCGGAGGACACCCCGGTGGGTGAGTAGCCCTGGCGCCCGCCCCGCACAGTCTCCCAGAGGAGGGACCCACGTTCCCCTGGACACGGGGACCGAACCCGTGACGCCTCCGAACCTATCGAGAGGCCGAGCGCCAGGCGGCAGGCGCTCCCTAGGCGCCCTGTTTGCGCTCCGAATCCCCCAGGGCTGTAGCAGAAAGGTCTCCACACAGTCTTGGAGACCTGAGCCTGGGCAGTTCTGGAGATCCAGCCGCAAGCCCAGAGACATGACCAGCCCTAAGAGGCAGGCGGAGGTGCCCAGATCCGGGGCTCCTGACCCTCTGTATTTATGACCTTGAACAAAGCACTTACTCCCAGAGCCCCAGGGCTCTAGGCTTCAAAACGGTCCCAAGACAATGAATTCACTGGGATCTGCAGAGATGGGGAAGGGGAGGGGGTTTTGCACTTCCTCTCCTTCACTGGATGGGCAGAACCCTGAGAATAAGGACAAGGGCCGTGTGAAAGGAGCACCCGCTGCGAATTCTCTGAAGAACTAGTCCAAGCGTGGGGAACAGTGCGCTGTTGGCTCTCTGCTCCACCTTAATGACTCCTCCCTTTTCCCTCCTCCCCCATCTCCAGTCTTGGCTCCAGGCAGAGACCCTAGAGTTAAACCCAGCAGCCCTGAAGCCCTCTGTAATCTATATTCTAGATCACAATCTGTAAAGCAGTGGATACTAGCCACTAACTGATAGTCGGGAAGAATAAAGAAGAAGAGAGGGAAGCAGCCAGCGGAGGCAAGGTCAGCAGCCAGTGCTCAGCGTGGCCCCTCTGTCTTCTTCCAGGCTCTCATGTGTACACCCTGAATGGAACAGACCCCGAGGGAGACCCCGTCTCCTACCACATCAGCTTTAACCCCAGCGCTAGAAGCGTCTTTTCAGTTGACCCCAACTTGGGAAACATCACCCTGATTGAAGAGCTGGACAGGGAGGTATGGGGACCTGGGAGGAGCATTGCCTGCCAGGGGTGCAGACGGACGGACCTTGGTGGGCTGGAAGGTGCCCTCAAAAGCATCCTTGGAGAGGTCTCATAAGTCACAGAAAATTCAGCCAGCAGATCAGGGCTGGAAAGACTGGTTTTTGTTTTTGTTTTTGTTTTTTTTGAAAGACTGGTTTTAAGGGCAGGTCTGACTTGGGTAAAACTACGTCCCTCTATGCCCTCTGAACCTGCGGGTGACAGGCTGTGTTTCCCTTGTGAGACCCCATACCAGGCTGGTGAACCAGCTGCCTGGACCCCAGCTGTGGGGTGCTGCCAGCAGACCCCACCAGCCCAGAGAAGGGACGCGGTGGGTCTCAGATGCAGCTCTGGGGACACGGCAAAGGAGATATGACTGCTGCCCCTGCCTGTCACCCCAGGGGAGGACAGGGGGACCCCGACACCCTTCCTCACTGAGGTCCCACCGTGTCCCGGGGGGGGTTGAAACACCACAGACCTGGATCTCTGAGGAACCGTAGAATACAGAGCAGTGTAGCAGAGATGAAGGGGAGAAAGAGGAAATTTTTTAAAGGGATGAAACACCCCTTCCTGCGTCCTCCAGCACACCAGTTAGCATCTCTCATTCTAGCAGGAGGGTGCGTATTCTGTTGGCACCCAAGCCCTCTGGGTTTATGAGAACTCCTGATGGGTTAAACCCCAAACCAGGTCTCAAGCATGAGCCTGGCCAGAGGTGCAGAGGAAGCTTTTGGCCACCCCGCCCTGCTCCAGGGCCCCTCTGATGTGCCCAGCTCCAGGGGTCCTCAGGGCACCTCCGACTCCCTGCCCCTCACTCTGCCCTTGCGCTTCACAGAGGGAAGATGAGATTGAAGTCATTATCAGCATTTCCGATGGGCTGAACCTGGTGAGTGCACGCTGCAGCCAGCCCCTGCAGCCTCTCCCTGGGTCTGAGCACTATTTCCTCCCCCAGGGGCTGGGGGTGGGGGCTCCCAGCTGAAGTCCAACAAGTTCTGCCCCAGGGAGCTCATAGGAGAGGGGACGGAAGGGAGAGAGTGGGAAGAGACAAGACCTGTCCGCTGCCCTTCTGACGGAGCACCCCCACATTCCTCAAGCAGCATCTCCTCAATCCCGCCCTCCCCACCCTCTCCTCCGACCTGGCTCTTGGCTCCATCCTCATCACACAAACTGAATACCTGGGCTCGCATCCCTCCTCCCTCACCTCTTTCTACACAGCCTTCACTTTCACCAATCCCTCTTTAGTGCTTCTCAGATAATCCCAGGGGCTCCCCTCCCTCCAAGGCTCCCGGACCCCAGTCTGGAGCCCCCACTGTGCAACACAGTCCTGCCTGGCCACAGTCCCCCGGCTCAGAAGATGCTACCAGCTGCTCCTCACTACCCTCAGGATGGAATCCTAGTTTCAGAGACTGGCATTCAGAACACCCTCAGCCTCACCCACCTTCTCTCCCACATTCACCCTAAATCTGCTTCCATTCTGTTCTCTGAACTCACCAGGCCTTTCACTTTGCCTTTGCGATGCTGCTGCTTCTTTCCGACATACCTTCCACCCCCTTCTCCCTCTCACCCGACGACTGGCTTACTTCCCAGGCCTTCCTGGTGTCCTCCACTAGCTGGGTCAGAGGCCTCTTCTCCCAGCCTCCTAGACCAGTGCCTTTACCCAGGTTGGGGCACACGGTGCCCCCAGAGTGGTGCAGTGCAGGCCCCTGCCCTCAGCGCCCAGCATGTTGCTGTTGTCAGGCTGAAAGATAACACACTTGTACAAGCTGACCTTTGCCCACCACTCCACCCTGCAAATTTCACACCGTCAGGCAGAACACAGCGCGTGGCTTCAAGTAGTTGCTTAATAATATGTGCTTCATGAATGATCAAAAGAGGGAAGGAAGAAGGGAGGGGGGAAGGAAGGAGGGAAGGGGAGAAGGGGGCAGAGACTACACCTGGGGTGTTAGAGGACATTGTTCCTTTATCACCCGGAAGGTCTCACTGTCCCAACTCCTGTCCCCTTTGCTTCTTTTCAGGTGGCAGAAAAAGTCACGATCCTAGTTACTGATGCCAATGATGAGGCGCCCAGGTTTATCCAGGAGCCCTACGTTGTCCAGGTTCCCGAGGTGAGCGAGGGGCCCCCAAGCAGTGTTGATGCACTCCCACCCAGACCTGTGGCCTGTCCTCTGGACTGACCTGTGGCCTGGCCAAGGGCAACCGGGCTCTGGGGTGACGAGCCCCCTCCATCACTCACTAACCTCTGGAGACACCTCCCCTCTGTGTCCCCCCCCACCCCCATTGCCGTCCCCTCATACATTCATTATTATTCCAAAGGAATGTTTATTTACCATTCTCCATTAGAATTTTAGTGTACTCTTATTGTGAAAGTGTGAAATAAACAGAAAATTAGAAAAATAAAGAGTTTCAAAAACCACTCTTAATCTCTTCAGCTTGAGACAGCGTTGTTAAATTTGGGGGGATTTCCTTCTCTTCAGTTCTGTGATTATAGGTTCTTGTTTTCTGTTCGTTTTACATAGTTGTGACTACTAAACATATGCTTTCTGTAGTCTCTTTTTCACTGAATTTATAGCATAAGCATGAAGTTGTAATCGTGAAGTTGGGGTAACTAACATTTTAATAGCTGTCCTTTAATAGCACATTTCAGCATTTACTGAACTGTTCCTTTATGTCTGCATATTAAAGGTGCTTTAAATTGTTGCCATCGTAAGAAACATCAGACTCTGAACTTAAAAGTTCCTTTTCTCTAATGGGAATGATTTGAAATTGCTAGGTCAAAGCATGGGTACATGTGAGGTGTTGTCAAATTGATTTTCCAGAATGGCACCTGTTTGCCTTTACCCTGGCATGTGGGAAAGGGTATGTCTCCTGGTTCCTGGCCCACACTGGGGATTCTTGCAGTTTTAAATGTCTGCTAATTCCGTAGGAGAAAGCTATTCTTTTTGGCTCTAAGCTGCACGTGTGTGATCCCTGGTGATACTGAATATGCGCTTGTTGATTAACTGTTTCCAGTCATTTCATATTTAAACCCTTTGTCTATTGGGAGCCCTAGATTTTTCTTTCTCTTTCCCTCCTTTTCAGAAGCAGGATGTCTGTTTGTTCCCCCTTTCCTCTCCCTTTCCTGACCCCACTTTGACTCCAGTGTCTCATCTATCAAGGCCCCTCCTCCTGTTCATGCTCCCTGGGTCAATGACCACCTTTCACCTCTTTTTAGCCCTCAGTCCCCTGACCCCACCTTTCCATGCCCCCGCACCCCAGCTCCCCGAGTACCTGTCACTGCTCCTGGGACTCACCCTCTGTGGCTGTGATCCCTCAGGACACACCTTCTGGGACCAGTATCGCCAGGGTCCGTGCAGTGGACAGGGACACAGGCTCTGCAGGGAGCGTCACCTACTTCCTGAAGGTAAGGTGGGGTGCTCAGGAAATAACCAGAGGCCTGGGCTGGTGGGGATGCCTGGATGGCCTCCACCTCCATCCGTCAGGTCCGTGCCTCAACGATTCCCAAAGATTATCAGAGATGGTGCATCCGATCCCAACGAGGTCTCAGTAAACTCAGAGGTGGGACCAACAAGTGGGGACACGAGGCTGGCCTGAGCAGAATCCTTCTTCCCCTGACTGGCACATCCTGGCTCCCACCAAGTTGACCTGCCTTCCTTTCCCCAGATTTCAGGACCCTCACCTCACCACTGGCCAACCCCTTCCCCAGGAGATGACCCGGGCACTTGGTACCCACACAGAGTAAAAGAAACCTGTCTGGGCCTAGAATTGTCAAGAGGAAAAAGGGAAGAGGAGGCAGCTCTCAGGAGGAGCAGAGCTGTGACACCCCCTCCCCACCCTTGTCCATCCTGTCCGCTCTGTTAAAGGCAGAGACCCCAGCCCGTATCTCCCGCCTCTCCCCCAGCTCCTACAGAACCCACTGCCTCCCTCCCACGGCTGCTGTTTCCAGAACTCATCCTCTTCTCTCCACATTTAATCTCTTGCTTTCACAATTTTCAAGGCAGTACATCTCAGTGGTTAGAAACCCTGGAAACAGTCCTGGGCTCCACTGGTTCTAGAGAGATCCCACCACTTCCCCTGCACGGGGGTTCAACCGCTATGTGACTTTGCCTGCTCACTTTCCTCATGCGAGTGGGAAAGGTGAAACCACATCCTCATTGGATTGTGGGGATTGTGTGCGTATGTGCTAAGTCACTTCAGTCATGTCCAACTCTGTGCAACCCCGTGGCTGTAGCCCGCCAGGCTCCTCTGTCCATGGGATTCTCCAGACAGGAATACTGGAGTGGGCTGCCACGCCCTCCTCCAGGGGATCTTCCTGACCCAGGGATCGAACCTGTGTCTCTCGTATCTCCTGCATTGGCAGGTGGATTTGTTGGCACTTTAGTGCCACCTGTGAAGCCCATTGTGAGGATTAAACCCATGAAAAGCTCCAGCAACAGCTCTTGACCTTCAGTGACCCCTCTTCAGATCAAAGATCACCTCCTGTCCCCACCTGACCTCCCCCACCCCCACCCAGATGCGGCCTGACTGACCCACAGTCACTTAATGGTGGGGTTGGACGATCCTGAAGGTTCTCTCTGTCTCTACGGCTTTCAGTCCACACCCCCTCTAGGTTAGAGCATGCTGCTAACGTTTCCACCTGGGAACTCTAGGCCAGAGTTTAGCCCTGATCTGGCCCTGTTGTTTTCTAGCTGAGACCTAGAGAAAAGCTGAGGCCCTGCTAGAAGGGAACATCTTGGTTGGACTGAGGGCGGGGGAGAGGAAGCCTTGAGCTGCAGGAAGGGGGACTCTGGAGACAGGAAAGGCTGAGAGCCCTGAAGTTGCACCTCAGCCCCTAGGTAGGCGTTCCTCTGACAAAGGATGGTGAAGACTCCCTTTCAGTAAGCAGAGCGGGTGTTCCTGGGGCCGGCCGGGGTCCCACCCCAAGGCCCAGCCTGCCGCTCACTCTTACAGAATCCGCACTCCTCCAAGTTCTCCGTGGACCACCACAGCGGTGTGCTGCGCCTCCAGGCCGGGGCCACCCTGGACTACGAGAAGGCCCGGGCCCACTTCATCACTGTGGTTGCCAAGGTAACAGAGAGGAAGGAATGGGAGCATCCCGGCTGTCCTCAGCCTCTGTCGGGGGAAGCTGCCCTCGGATGGGGGCAGTTAGGTTCTACCATGGAGGAGACAGACGGTACCATGGGGGCGCGAGTGGGGCTGCCGCAGCTCGGGATCTGTGTTGAGCGGACCCTGCCAGACACGGACATATTCTTCAGGGATGCTGGTGTCTGTGGGCCGGGGAGGGCATATTCCCTCCTGGGAGAGGGTGTCTGCCCCCTCAGGACTGACAGGCCAGCCTCCCCTCTGTAGGCTCAGTGTCCATACCCTCACATCCCACACAGCCTGGCCCCTGGGCACGTCCGTTTATCCAGGCTTGCCCATCCCGCCTCTTCCTCTCTCTGTGACCAGTAACCCACTCTGAGTCTCAATTTCCTCATCTGCCCACCCCAAAACTTGACTAAATTCCTCATATTTCTAAAGTGTGTGGTGTAGGGTTTGCAACTCAGCAAGTGGTCAAATGTGACTGCTCTTCCCCTTGAGGGCAGGAAACCCCAGCCTTCTTTCTAAGCCCCAGGTTTTCTTTTCCAGGAAAGTCCGGGCTAGTCACATAGGCCACAGGGCACCCCCCCGCCCCGCCCCGTCCCAGCCTGTGTCGGGAGGCCTGAGCCAACTCTGCCTGCCAGTTACCCCATGAGGGCTGGCTTGGTGGGCGCACACTTCCATGATGTATCCTCAGGCGTGGGTCCGTCCACTTCATATTCTCTGAAGATTCTCAGGAGACTTTGCGGCTGGGCTCCTGGCTGGGAGGAGAGATTTTGGCTCTGACCCCCTCCTCCTCTGCTACTCTTCAGAGATGATTTCCCTAGAGAGAAACCTAACCCTCTTTCCAAAGGAACGCTTTTGAGCACCTACTGCGCACTGGCTGAAGACCTTCATGCATTATCTCATTTAATTTTCCTAACACCCATAGGACGGGGAAAATTATCTCTAAGTGGCATAGAAGCAAACAGAAACAGGGCGGGCAGCTGGCCTCGAGGCCAGTCAGTGGCAGGAGCCAGATTCCGTGGGAGTCTGCTCGACTCTGGAGCCCAGCCTCTCTTCCCTCTCTGATTCTTCTGCAGGATGGCGGGGGAAAGCTGCGAGGGGCCGACGTGGTGCTCTCGGCCACCACCATGGTCACGGTCAATGTGGAGGATGTGCAGGACATGGCCCCTGTCTTCGTGGGCACGCCCTACTATGGCTATGTGTATGAGGACACCCTTCCGGTGGGTAGCTGCACCCCGCAACCCATGTCACCTCCAGATGCCTCCTGCCCTGTCCTCTGCACTGCCCGAGGGTCCCCCTGGTGGAGACGATTAGGCTCAGCCCAAGCTCGCGTGCCTCACATGGAGGCCAGTTCTGGATTCACTGACTCAGGCCACACACAGGCCATTTTGCATCGGGAAGTGTAAGGGGGAAGAAGAAGTTGCTCATGTGTGGAGCACCTATTGGGTGCCAGGGCTGTGCCAGGCATGTCTTCACTCATCCACACTTACCCCAGACTGGCTGCAAGTGTCAGCCCTTCAAAAGGGCTGTGAAGAGAAGCTGGGAGGAGAGCTGATGGTTTGGTTTAGAGGGGACCTTTCCTACACCTGACAGGAGGTGAGGTGCCAAAATTTTCCTTCCTTTCCTCCAGGCCTGTAGCCTGAGGCCCCTCACGCCAGTAGTTCTCCCACAGTTTGCTGCTGAATCACCATGACCCTTGTCAGACATCACATGTGGGCCCATCACAAAGGCTATCTTCAGCCTCTGCCCCTCTGCCTCTCAATTTCCAGTCCTGGGCCTGGCATCCGAGGGCCGGCCTACCCTCCACCCAGGAGCCGGCACCATCCTTTACTCAGCCCAGCCCGTCTCCCTACCCCACCCTTTTCCCTTCGCCTGACATGTGCCCGTGGGCATAATGCCCCTCGTCTTTCTCAGCTCAGCCCAGGCGCCACTTTCCCCTTGATGGTGCACCCATGTGTTACTATACCCCCCAACCAGACTATGAGCTCCCAGCCAGCAGGGGCCAGGCTGGAGTCAACCCTTACATGGCTGGCCGCAGTTCCAGAACTCTCCATGGAATGGAAAAATGGAATTGCATTCTCCAGTCTCACTTCCCCAATTTCTGATTATTACCAACTTCGTAAAACAATGAAAACAGTTGCTGAGCACCACTCATGTGCTAGGCCCAAGTTGAGAAACCACCTTTCCGGAAGTTGACAGTTGAGTGGTGGAGAGGGACACAGAGTGAGGGAGAGAGAAAGGCTGGGCTTCCCCCGTGGGGGCCATAGGGCAGAGCAGCGGGAGGCCCAGATGGTCCTGCTGGGGCGCTAAGGGGGAAAGAGGTGCCGGGAATGGGGGGACAGGACAGTCAGGAAGCAGCCATGAGGATGGGGAGGCCTCTGGGGTGAAGGGTCTGCGTAGGGAGGTCAGGAGAGGGTGGCAGGCAGGGCTTGAACAGGGCTTGCCAGTTGGGGCAGTTTCCCAAACCCTTTGAGCAGCCCCTGCAGCCACAGGACAAAATCCTAGTTCCTGGACTTTGCATTGGACCCCCTCTGCCTGGCCCCTCTCCCGCCTCTCCCTTCAGGCGCCTCTGAAGGCCAAAGACAGATGAGGCAGCAGGTGTGAGGCTGGAGGGTGGTGTGTGGGGAAGGAGGCGTCTAAGAGGTGTGAGGAGGAGGCCCAGGCAGGAGCCCTGAGTGTCCCTGGGCAGCTGCGTGCCAACCCATGTTGGGGGCAGGCAGAGGGGCTCAGGCTGTCCCTCCAGCCCTGGGAGGCCGGGGGCTATGAGCTCCCTGTAGAGCAAGGATGGGGCCTCGCAGAGGCCTGACTCTCGAGTGGGGCGGCACCTCCCTCTGTGATGGGGGCAGTATCTGGGGAAGGGAGAGCCCCGGCACCCCCCACCTCCGACACTGGCCGCAGGCAGCTGCTCCTGTTCCTCCCAGGGCTCAGAGGTCTTGACGGTGGTTGCCATGGATGGAGATCGGGGCAAACCCAACCGTGTTCTCTACAGCCTGGTGAATGGTGAGTCTGGGGCTAATTGCTGGGCTGTAGGTACAAATCCCTGGGTGAGCAGAGTGAGATGCCCAGTCTCTCTGGGTCCCAGTTCCCTCATCTATAGGCCAGAAGTACAAGGTGCATGGAGAGGAGAGGCTGGGCCCTCCAGGAGGCGGTACGTCTCCTTGGGCATCTGCTCTGGGCCCTGCCTGTCGTTATGTCCAGTAGCAGGGAGGGATGCACTGGGTGGGCAGGGGCAGTGGTGTTACTGAGAGCAGCGCAGGTGGGGCCAGTTCACATTCCCACACACTCGTGGGCATCTGCTCGTTGATAGGAAGGGGTGGCAAGCTTTATTACACTCTAAATTGCTATGGGTTTTTTTCTCATTCCTTTAAATGTTTTGGCTTAGAGCATATTATTGAATTAAGTGAGTTAAATACAGTGATGATTCGGGGTGTCCCAAATACTCACCCTGTGTATGGATGAGAAAACTGAGGCTCAGAGAAGCTAAATCATCCCAAGTTCCCATTGGGTTTGAGTCTGCTGCCTCCTTCCACAATCGGGCAATAACTGAGCAGGAGGAGCCAGCTCAGGGAGGGCTCTTCAGCCCTCAGTAGCTGGTCCCCTCCAGGGGCCACCACACCTGATGCTTGGTCCCACACACACGCACACGTCTCCATGCTCTCACTCAGACACCATCACTTCCTCTGACCCTGTCCCTGGAACATGCCTGGTGCACACTCCCCTTCCAGCAGCTCACACACGTGCAAACGTGCCCACTGTCACAGACAGGCTTCTCTCCCAGGCACGCAGACCCCTGACTGCCTTCCCTCCCCTCCACAGCTGCAAGCCTTCACACACCTACCAAGCACCCAGCCCACCCCGTCTCTTCTCCCATCTTCTTGCCTCTCCTGCTACTCCTTCTCCTCCTCCAGTCTTTTTCTTCCCTCTTTGCATTGTTTCCCCCCTCCCCCTTCTCTTATCTCCCTCCCTTTGTACCTATTTCTCCTTTCTCTTTCCATCACACCTACCCACACATCACACATGCATGCATGCATGCATGAGAGAAGCAAAATACTAGGGAACCTGAGAGCCAGAAAGTAGTGACTTGAAGCCCTAGCTCTGCACTTACTGTGTAACCTAAGACAAGTTACTGAGCCCCTCTGAGCTCAGCTTCCTCACTGGCAAGACACGGATGATAATACAGGAGACTTGAATGAAACACCCTGTGAGGCCTGGCACAACTCCACTGCGCCACCGTGTGGCCTTGTTCAGAACTTCAGGGCACATCTCTCTGTGACAGGGAGTGATGGAACCTTTGAGATTAATGAGACGTCTGGAGCCATCTCCGTGATGCAGAGCCCTTCCCAGCTCCGGAGAGAGGTGTATGAGCTGCATGTTCAGGTACCTCCCTGGATCTGGGCCTTCTCCACCAAAGGTGATAAGATCCTGGCCGCCCCCCTTACCCTTCAGGGCCCGCAGTCAGAGGGAAGATTTAGATACTGTTTCAGGGAACACCTACAAGAGGTGGCACCTGGTGTGGGGAGCTGAGACAAGGCAGAGAAGGTAGGATGGGGGCAGCAATGCCTTGAACGTGGGTAGGACCCGGGAAGCAGAGAGGTGTGGGGAACATTGGGTGGTGGGGGCAGGTGGAGGCATTGCAAGCGAGGAAAGCTTAGTGAGCCAAGGCTGGGGGTGAAATCACATGATATACCAGGGGCACAGTGAGGAACAAGTGGGACTTGAGCCAAGGGTCCACAGCAGCCTGTAGTGGAGAAACAGTTGGACCCCAAGTGGGGGACAGAGGAGCAAAGGCTCTGAATACGAGGTATGGATTTTTCCTGCAAAGGGCCAGCTTTGTGGCCATGCGACCTGTGATTACACAGGGACCGCAGTTAGAAGCATCCTGCACTGGGCTTAATGTTTTGCTCTTGCTGTCTTGAAATTCTTAGCAATTTTCTAACAAGGGGCCAGCTATTTTCATTTTTCACTGAGCCTTCAGATTATATAGCTAGTCCTGCCCAAGAGCAGTGAAGAGCCATGGTAAGGTTTTGAACAGGATCGGAGTCTTGTAAAAGCTCACTCTGACTGCTGACTAAACTAGAGGGGTTCTCAGATTCAGAGAGCTTGGCAAACAAAGATTTCCAGGGCGCACTACGGGGGATAGGAATGTAGTGTGTCTGGGGGAAACCCAGGACTCTGCATGTTTCGAGCTCCCAGGTGATTCTGGCACTAATCCTGGCCTGGCATCTGAAAACCCTGGTCCCAACTCGGGTTTGAAGGGAATCAGATGAGGAGCAGGGCAGCAGAGCCATCAGCCCAGGTTATAGATGGTGGGGGCCCGTGGGGGTGAGGGGAGGTGGGATGGGAAAAATGGACAGGCTGCGAACTATGAAGGAGGCGGATGCCACAGAATGTGGCTGTGAGGGGTCAGGGAGAGGAGAGGCAGGGAAGAAGCCAGTGTGGTTCCACACCATCAGAAACACACGAGGGGAGGCAAGTTGAACAGGACAGGCAGGATGCGTTTTGGTGCCTCAGGGACATTCAAGTTGAAAATCCAAACCTGAGTATACAGGTTTGAGCTTCAGGGGAGACAACACCCACATGCAGGTAGTTGTGAAAGGCTAGGAGGGAATGAGACCACTCAGAGGAGGGCTGGGGGGAGACAGGAACCACTAGCTGGGAACACCGCTGCTGGAGCATCCTGACGAAGAGGGAGGAAGGGGGAGGAGCAGGTGAAGGAGAGATCGGGGGTCAAGGCCAACCTGCAATGTGGAGTCACATTAGCCAAGGGGACGGAGCACTCTGGAGGGTGAGGGAGAGTGGCCATGCCACATGCAGTGTGGGAATTGGCGTGAAGCATCTGAGTTGGGGACAGGGCGACCATTGAGTGGGAGGAAAGAAAAGGAGGCAGAGGATATAAGTTCTAGAAAGGAAGAGTGGGACTTCCCTGGTGGTCCGGTGGTTGGGACTCCACCCTTCCCATGCGGGGGTCATGGGTTCCATCCCTGGTCAGGGAAGTTCCGAATGCCTTGGGATGTGGCCAAAAATAAATAAATAAATAAAAATTTTATTAAATAAAAAAGAAGAGTTATGAAGCAGCTGGTGTATGACAGAGTGGAGTCCAGGAGGGTAATTAGAGGACAGTAATTTGAAGACCAGAGCCTGCTTATAGGAAAGGGGGAGGAAGCCCTTCCAGGGCCTCATGTGATATTTGCCACATGTCCGTGAGGTGCCTGTGGACACTCAGCCCGGCTTGCCGGCTGTATCAGTCATCCACTGCTGCATCGCCACACCTGCCTTCCCTGCAGCCTCCCCCTGGCAAGCGGACACAAGGGCAGAATATGGCAAAGCTAGGGTTTGAACCTATGTCTGGCTACAAGAACAGGGCAGTATGATGCAGTGGAGAGAGCGCTGACTAAAGAATCAGACACATCTTCCTTCTTCTAGTCCAGCTGTGTGACCCCCAGTGACCACCCGAACCCTCTCGCCTCATCTGTAAATCAGGACTAGTAATAGCACTATACTAGTTTCCTAGGACTGTTGTAACGTATTACCACAAACTTATTGTCTTAAAACAACACACATTTAAACACCGCAGTTGCTGTGGGCAGGAGTCTAGGGTCAGCTTAGCTGGGTCCTCAATTTCAAGGTCTCTCACATGGCTGCCAACAGATATTCAGCCAAGACCGAGTCCTCATCTGAAGGCCCAGCAAGGAAGAATGAGCCTCTGGGCTCACATGGTTATTGGCGGGGTTTACTTCCTCTCGGGCTGTTGGACTAAGAACCACGGTTCCTCTCCAGCTGTTGACTGGAGATCACCCTTAGTTCCTTGAAACATCAGAGAAACTGTCAACAGAGCTGTCTGCTTTGCTAGAAAACAGAAGTTATGGTCTAATCTAATCACAAAATGACATTTCATCACCTCCGCTATATTCTATCAGTTTGAAGCAGGTCCCTAGGCCAAGCCACACTCAAAAAGAGGAGATTACAGGAACTTCTCTGGTGGTCCAGTGGCTGATTCCATGCTCCCAGTGCAGGGGGCCCAGGGTTCAGTCGCTGGTCAGGGAACTAGATCTCACACGCCTTGACTAAGACCTCGTACAACCAAGTAAATTTTCTTTTTTTAAGAAAAGAGGAGATTACATAAGCGCATAGATACCAAGAAGCAGGGATCATTGGGGCCATGTTGGAGTCAGCGTGCCACACAGCCATAGCCCCCTGTCCCCCACCCAGGTGACTGAGGTCAGCTCTGCAGGGACTCCAGCTGCCCAGGCCATGGTGCCTGTCACCATCCGGATCGTGGACCTCAACAACCATCCACCGACATTCTATGGGGAGAGTGGACCCCAGAACAGATTTGAGCTGTCCATGTACGAGCACCCACCCCAGGGGGAGATCCTTCGGGGCCTCAAGATCACCGTCAATGACTCAGACCAGGTATGTGGTCCTGCCCTCCACCTGTCTTCCTACAAACCGCCGGGGACGAAGGCCCAAAGCTGAGTCTGCCTGAACCTTTCCTGCTGATGTCACCGGGGCTGGAGGGTCACAAAATGAATGAGGCAAGAGTGGGTAACCAAGAGGGAGAGGAGGGAGGGTAGACAATCAGAGACTAGCTGCATGGCCTAAAGACATCCACGATCAATTAAAAAGAAAAAGCCAGTCGGAAAAAAGCCCCTCTGGAAGTTTCCTGGTAGCATAGTGGCTTGGATTCCCGGCTTTCAGTGCGATCGCCCAGGGTTCAACCCCTGGCTGGGTGATGAAATCCTGCAAGCCATGCATGAGGCCTTAAAAACTGGAAAATAAAAGCGCCTCTGTGTCTGACCCTCCAGACACTGTGAATGTGTCCCGTTGCCTCCTGTGCCCAAAGCAGGGCCGGGCTTTCTGGGCTTGTGTCCTCGCTTAGTCCTCGTAGTTCACTCAACTTTTCTGATTCTTGATCACCTCTCCTAAGAATACTTACTAAGATACTTACCTCCCAGGGTCAAGGGCATGCAAAGTCTCCTTGCACAGCACGACTCTATAATGAGGTTCATCCTCATTCATCTTCCCTGCTTCTTCTCTCCAAACGGTTGCCCAGGGAGCCAATGCCAAATTCAACCTGAGGCTGGTGGGACCTGGGGGCATCTTCCGAGTGGTCCCGCAGACGGTCCTGAATGAAGCCCAAGTCACGATCATTGTGGAGAACTCAGCCGCCATTGACTTTGAAAAGTCCAAAGTGTTGACCTTCAAGGTAAGTGATGCTTGAACGGCGGGTAAGGGTGTCACAGTAGTACCTAGATTCATCCTTGAGAGGTCTCTTGTCACCCCCTACCCCTCCTAGCCCTACTCTTTTCCTCTGCTCCTCCTTCTGACTTGGGGAGCAGTGAGGAGAGGAGGAGTATGATACAAGAGCTCTCCTCTACTCCTCAGCCTCACTGAGCTCCAGTGTCTAACTACAACTCTCCCCAGGAATGCAAGGAGGAGGGTGGTCCAAAGAAAAACCACCCATGTAATGTGCCATATGAATAGACTGAGAGAAAAAACTGTTTGATCATCAGGAGAGATGTTTCCTTGTTTGCACTCGACATGTTTGCATGTCAGTTGTTCTGTTAAAAACTTTAGCAAAGGAGGAGATAAGTTCCTTTGTATTTGGAATTGCTCAAAATGATAAACACATAAAAATAATGTGTATTTACATAAATATGTAAATAAATATGGGGGTTGACCCAAAAGTTCATTCAGAATTTTCCATAAGATGCTGGATGTTGTGGAAAAATGCAAACAAACCTTTTGGTTAACCCAATAGTAATTAAAAGGAAAATTACTTTGCTGATATTAATTTAAATTGTTATAATTATTTATAATTATACATGCATACATACTGACAGCTAGCATCATCCTTAAAAGTGAAATTCTATACAACATTGTTAATCAACTATACTTCAATCAATCAACCAATTAAAGTGAAATTTTAAAAGCATTCTTTGAAGTCATGAACAAAACATGGATACCTGCTCTTATCAATATTGTTTAACACTGTTCCTAGAATTAAATGTTATTCCTAAATAAGAAAGGAAATAAAAGGTACAATCATTAGAAAGGAAGAGATAAACTTATCATTGTTTTTAGATAATGTGATTGCTTGCTTAGAAAAATCTAGAAGAAATAATCAAAACATTGTTAGATACTGCAAAATTGTTAACATGATGGGTTATAAAGTTAGTACACAAAATCTAATAATTTTCCTGCATTCCCAAAAAAATTACAATGAGAATAATGGAATTATAGATCACTTTTATAAGAACAACTAATGGATAAAATTCCTAACAGTTACCATAACAAGATTGGAGCATATAAATAACAAAAAAAAAAAATGTACAAATTTAACAAAAAGATAAAAGAAGGTAAGAAATATAAAGACAAACCCTGTTCAAAAATGCAAATTCTCATCAGGTTAATAAAGAATCCAATGCCACTTCAATTAAGTCTTACCCAAAATTTCCTTAGGGGGGGATGTAGGGGACTTGACACAATTATACTGGCTTTTATCTGGAGAAACAAACCGATAAGAATAGTCAGGGAATTTGGGGAAAAAAAGAGTATGAGGCAAGAATTTGCTCTAACAGATATTAAATTATATTATGAAGCAAAGTTGCTTTAAATTGGAAGCAAAAAAAAAAAAAAGTAACATGCAAACCAACGGAGCAAAAGGAACTGGTCCCAGTGCAAATGGCCACTATAAGGAACCCGGCATTGCGGTCAGTTGCAGGGGGATGATGTTTGCCTTAGAGGTGCCCCCTGCAGGTGGTGGCAGGAATAGCTGGCTGGCCCAGAGAAACTGGGAGACAAGGCAGGTGGGGGTGCAGGGGTGATACAGGATGTGACAGGTTCTTTGCAGAGAGACTGCCATCCAGACAAGTCTTCCTTTTCCTTCCTTCCCCAGCTCCTGGCCATTGAAGTGAACACCCCAGAGAAGTTCAGCTCCACAGCAGATGTCGTGATCCAGCTCCTAGATACCAATGACAATGTCCCCAAGTTCACCTCCCACTACTACGTCGCCAGGATCCCTGAGAATGCCCCAGGGGGCTCCAATGTGTTGGCTGTCACAGTGAGTTGGGGGCTGCCCCAGGGACTGGGGGTGGGGTTGGGAGCCCCACTGAAAGGGGGCCTTGTGAAGTCAGACAAACCTATTTGTCTGTTTTATTCGATAAACCCACATTCATTGGCTGTGTCCTTGGACAAGCTATGTTCCCTCTCTGAGCCTCAGTTTTTCCTTCTGTACAATGGGCATAACAGCACCTCACAGGATGATAATGAGGATATGTAATGAGAAGTAGAAGGCCTTTCAGATCTGGTTCCTCCAACGCTTGAGACCTGAGGTGAAACTAGGGCTCCAGAGCAGGCCTCCAGTTCTCCCCAGCTGGACAATCCTCCCAGGCCACCCAAACCCTTGTGTGGCTGTTGAAAGCAAGAGCTTCCAACGTGCCCTGACAAAGGGACCGGGGCCACTGGGAGCTTTCTCTCTTCCAGGCCATGGATCCAGACACAGGTCCCTGGGGTGAAGTCAAATACTCCATTTATGGATCTGGGGCAGACCTGTGAGTAGATCCAGAAGCCCAGTCAGGGCCTTGGGAAGGGATTTGGGAGGCTGAGGGCGGAGGAGGATCTGTACTGAAGGCAGGAGGAGCCTGGGCTGAACAGGACCTGGGCTGGGAGGTGAGCCTGGGGGCCGGGAATAAAGGGCAGCTATAGAGCCTGAGGCAGAGGTGTGGGGACTCACCTGATGAGGTGAGCCTGAGACAAGTAAGGTCATCACCACAACCTGGAGCTGGGGCTCCTGGCCTCTGGGGTCAGGCAAGCAGTGCTGGGCTAGGGAGAGGAGGTCATGGGAGGAGAGGGAAGGGCTGTGACTCGGGTGAAGTTCAGCATTGATGGTTAAGTAGATGAGTGGTCCTGCCTCCCTGCATCAGACCGTGAGGATGTGGAGAGGAGCAGGTGAGATGCTCAGAGAAGCTGCCCCGTGCATCGCCGCTCCTTCTCGGAGGCGGCTCCTTGCTGAAGGCACGTGTGTGCACATGTGTGTACGTGTGCGTGCTTCTGCACACCCTTCCCTGCACTCTCTGTGCCCGGCAGCTTCCTGATCCACCCATCCTCTGGGATCATCTACACCCAGCCCTGGGCCAGCCTGGATGCTGAGGCCACTGCCAGATACAACTTCTATGTGAAGGCGGAGGACATGGAGGGCAGGTACAGCCTGGCCGAGGTGTTCATCACGCTGCTGGATGTCAATGACCACTACCCCCAGTTTGAAGAGAGCGTCCAGGAGAAGACAATGGTGCTGGGGACCCCGGTGAAAATTGAGGTGAGCTCCAAAGGTAGCCAAGCTGTCATCATGGCTTGTACTTGGCCAACTCCAGGGCCCTCGGAGCCTGTCCTCTTCCTGCCCTGCCCCAGTGGGCTTAGTAGCTTCCTCCCTTAGTATCTCGGGCCCATTGCGGGAGCCAGCCACCCGTCCAGTACTGTCCAAGAGGATCTGTGGCCCCAGTGCTGGCAGCTTGTGTGTGCTTCTGGCTAGAGCCCCCTGGGGACCCTCCCTTCAGGCTTTGCAGGAGTGACTGGCCCGGGGAACCAGGGTCCCACGGCATTTCCCCATGTGAGCATCCAACAGGCTAGAAGCCACGACTTAGCTCTGCAGGCAGCCCAGCGTCCAGCTGTTGTATCCAGGAGCTGCTAGCCAGATGCCCAGAACCTGGCTGGAGATGCTGCTGCCTGCCGGGCCCCTCCACCCTCTCACCGCGGGCTGAAGTCTGGCCTCGCCCCTCTGTGGGCACCAGCCACATGACGATGCCAGGCTCTGCGTGAGCCCCTGACTCTGGCCGTCCTGGACCTGGCACTTCTGGAGTCACTGTGGCTAACTCCTCCTTGCTCCCCCCAGCAGCCACCAGCAACCCACACACCAGCAGCCTGGCTGGTGCCCCTGCAATGCCCACTCCCTACCTCTCTGTCCTTGCTCTGCCCACCCCTGGTGTGGCACTGGCCAGCTGTGAGCCTGGCGCCGGTGTCTAAATGTCCATTATTCTTAGACAAAAAAAAAAAAGCTTTGTCCCTGCAGCTGCAAGTGGCGCTGTGGCTTAAGAATTTCTTTTCAAATATCTTGGACTCCTGAAATAGGCAATGGTTTTTAAGGTACTTTATATACCCCTAACTTCCCTGGTGGCTCAGACGGTAAAGCGTCTGCCTACAATGTGGGAGACCCGGGTTCAATCCCTGGGTTGGGAAGATCCTCTGGAGAAGGAAATGGCAACCCACTCCAGTATTCTTGCCTGGAAAATCCCATGGACAGAGGAGCTTGGTGGGCTATAGTCCATGGGGTCGCAAAGAGTCAAACATGACTGAACGACTAAACTTTATGCTTTTTATATACCCCTAGTGGCTCAGATAGTAAAGAATTTGCCTGCAGTGAAGGAGATCCGGGTTTGATCCCTGGGTTAAGAAGACCCCTCCGGAGAAGGGAATGGCACCCCACTCCACTATTCCTGCCTGGAGAATTCTATGGACAGAGGAGCCTGGCAGGCTACAGTCCATGGAACTGCAAAGAATGGACATGGGTCACAAAGAATTGGACATGACTTAGAGACTAACATTTTCACTTTTCACTTTCACTATGTACCCCCATCCCCACCTCCACCCAGAATTAACCTCTGAGAAAGAAGATATTATTGCCACTTTACAGATTAAAAAATAGAGACTCAGGCAGGTTACATGTTGGGTTGGCCTGAGTTCACACAGCTGTCTGCCTGCTTTCACAGCTCTGCCTTCCCAATATGGAGAGAGCATGAACCCTGAAACCCAACAGGCTTGACTCTGGACCCCAGCTCCCCTCCTTCTACCTCTCCATCCTTAGGCAAGACACTCAGCCTCCAGGCTTTTTGTTTCTTACCGGTACTGACTTGACTAGGCTTGTTCTGAGGTTGACAGCACACATAAATAGCCAAGCACAGACCCTGCCTCATTCAATTCTTCTCCCAGCTCCATTCACTCAAAATAGGATTAGGACCATTCCCCATCAACCCAGCAAACTGCATATGACCTGTCGGTTTAGCCAGGGGACACAAATGTGACCCTCAAAGTCCAGCCCCGCCTATCCCTCCCTGAATACAGGCCACAGACCAGGATGCAGAGGAACCCAACAACCTGGTGGACTATTCCATCACCCACGCGGAGCCGGCCAATGTCTTCGACATCAATGCACACACGGGGGAGATCTGGCTCAAGAACTCCATCCGATCCCTGGATGCCCTGCACAACATCACTCCCAACGGGGACCTCACGTGGTCCCTAGAGGTGCAGGCCAAGGACCATGGCTCCCCATCCTTCAGCACCACGGCCTTGCTCAAGATTGACATCGTAGACACTGAGGTGAGTAGGAAGCCCACGTCGGGGGTTGATCAGAGGCCAGCTCAGGCCTCCCTGAAACATGGCCAGATAGAGAGAAAGACCACCTTCCTCCAGAGACACCCACCCACTGCTCACAGAGACTACCAGTGCCATCCAACGCACAGGCTTTGACATCAGGTCGAAATACCAGTTTCAACACTTTGTAGCAGTGTGACTTTGCCAAGTCTTTCCCTTCCTGTGAAATGGGACTCACAATGCCTCCTTCACTTGCGTGTTGAAAGGCAGAAGTAAAATCATGTGTGGTTCTCAGCTCAGGGTCTGGCAGGAAGTCATCCCTTAAGAGGCTCCTGATAGGCTTGGGCAGATATGACCCCTCCCCCATCAAAGGAAAGCAGTGCCACCTAATACAGGAGTTCCTCATCCAATCCAACCTGCATTGTATTTTTTTCTCTTTGTGTTTTTCTTTTTCTGGAATGAAGCTCATAGTTCTCCTCAGATTCTCTAGGGGACGACTAAGCCCAGAAAGCTTAAAAACCATCTGGCCTAAGGGAGCTCAGGGCCCCTGCTCTGTCCTCCAGGGACCAGGCAGGAGCGGCTGAACACACCTCTCTTCCAGATGCTGTCCCGAAGCCCCATGGCTGCCTTCCTGATGCAGACCAAAGACAACCCCATGAAGGCCGTGGGCGTGCTGGCTGGCATCATGGCCGTCATCGTGGCCATAACCGTCCTCATCTCCACCGCCACCTTCTGGCGCAACAAGAAGTCCAACAAGGTCCAGCCGGTGCGGCGAGTTCTCCGCAAGCGGCCCAGCCCTGCGCCCCGCAGCATCCGCATCCAGTGGCTTAAGTTCCGAAGGACCAAGGCCACTGACAAGTTTGTGCTCAAAGAGGCTCCTCCCAACGAGAACTGCAACAACAACAGCCGGGGAAGCACACCGCCCCCCCAGGCCCCCGCTCCCCCTCCACCGCCCAGCGCGGCACCCAGCGTGGGCCAGGCCCCCTGGACGGTGCCTACCGTCTCGGGCTCGCTCGCCCCTCAGCAACCCCAACAACCATCACCAAAACCCAGGGCCGTGGCAAAACGCAAGGCCGTGGGAAGCCCCGTCCAGTCAGCTCTGGTCTCTGAGCTCAGGCAAAAGTTCGAGAAGAAGAATGTACAGAGCAAAGCTTACTTCTAGACTGTGTCCTGTGGCCCCCCTCTCCCCACTCCAGTTGCCCTGATGCCTGGGCCACGCTCCTCAACTCTGCTCCTTAGGGTCACCCCTGTTTTGTACAATGGTGTAACCCCCATAACCAGGGCTCTGGACAATGCCTTGGGCATTTATTCCTCTGGTTACGACTGCAATTGGGAAATACTTCCCCATCACACAGCTCCTCGGCACATGGGCAACACTCTGCGCAGCAGAGACTGGGCGGCAACAAGGAACCGGATTGATGTCTTCTACCCTCCAACTCCAAACCTCACAGTGTCACTTGGGTCCTGCGGGGGCCTCAGCTTTCCTAGTTCGGGAGCAGAGCCCAGGCCACATGTGACAAGGTTGACTAGCGCCTGGATCCTGAAGCCTCCAGCTAAGAGCAGGAGCAGGAAAAGGTTCGGGGGCTGACTAAGGCTGAGGGTCAGCGAACCTTGCAGGAAGCCAAATGCAGCTAGAGAGGGCAAGGATGCACTGAAAACTCTTGCCGACTGTGGGCCTGTGCCTACAAGCCATTGGAAGGTGGAGGATGGGGTCTGGGCAGAGACTGTGAGCCCCTGCTATGCCCACTCGGGACCAGGGACCCAGAGGTATGAGAGGGACTCCGTGGGAGTGAGGGCAGCTGCCCCAGCCAGGGCTGCCCTGGGCCCAGAGATGGCTGGAGCCAAGCTGGTTGCCCCAGAGACATCCCCAGGAGCAACGGGTACCCTTAGGAGCTGTCCCACTCGAAGTCCTTGAGGAGACAGAGCAGGGCTGAGATCTGGGGAGACTTCTGTTTTTATCCAGCTCTTCTGCTCACGTGCGATAACCTTGGGAAAGCTCATCCTCTTTCTCATCTGGAAAATGAAGAAAGTGAATCAGCCTTATTCACAGGTCTGGGGTGAGGATCAAAGCAAGTAGTAGTGATGAGGGCTTTAACCAAGTGCAAAACAGCACAAATAGGAAGTATTTTTCCCCTGGCCAGTTCTCCAGGGTACAGCTCTTCCGCAAAGTATTAGGAGCCTCCCAGCTGTTCTGCCAAGCACCCCCAGGAGGCGCTGTGCTAGGGGTAGGGTGCTGCCACTGATCCGAGATGGCTGGAGCTGGACCATGGCATAGCTTCCCTTCCACATCTCCTCCCCACCCCCACCTCCCCCCAACTACATTCCCCATGCAGCCCAGGCCAGCCACTGTCAGAAAGGACCAGAGCTGGGCCACACAGCCAGCCGAAGCTCCATCTTGCCAAGATGATGAAAATGAGTTCCCAAGACGGAGGGTGATCACCAGAGGTCACAGAAGTTTGGCAGCAGGAGCCTGATTTGAGGGCTCTGGGCTCCTTAGCGTGTCCCTCTAGTTGGGCCACACCTCCTCTGCTTGTGACCACCGCCCCCAGCAGAGACGACGTGCAAGCTTCTGTTAATGCAAAGAAGTTCCATCTGACTTTAAGGACACTTGCCAAGAGGAAATACAGATATGTGCCTAGAGAGAGAAACAGAACAGTTCTTTGCATTTCACCCCACTCGCTAATAACCCCTCTAGGATATGTCTGTGAATTTAACCACAGATTGTATGCATATGTAGTTTTCTTGATTTCTGAGTTGATGTTTGGAGGTGTTACTCAGATGTGCTGGTGTGCAGGCTCCTTGCTGGGGTTTCTTCGGTCCACAACCCACGCTATATTAACAGCTGGGCTCTAACAAACTAGGAGCCCTGGCTGAACAAATGGGTATGGGTTTCAAGACTAGGTTGGATCATGTTTGTCCTTCACAAGGAATGCAGCATCCTTACAACTTGCATGCGGTCAACCTTTTTTGTAAATAATCAATAAAATCTGTTAACCAAAAGCCAACCTGACCTTCAGCTTCCTGCCTTTTAAAAAAAATTCTGCCACTCCTGCAGCATGCAGGATCTTAGTTTCCCAACCAGAGATCAAACCTGCGCCCCTGCATGAGAGCACAGAGTCTTAAACACCAGACCACCAGGGAAGTCCCTCTGGATCCCTGCTCAACATCAGTGTTAACTGACTTGTAGAGGCCAATCTTCCTGACAGCCAAGACTGGTCTGCTGCCTGGTTCTTCTTCTTTTTTTTTGCCTGATTCTTTTAATGGATCCATCCCCCGACCCCCAGATCCAACTGTGGGAGGCTGCAAAAGTTTGTCCAAATTGCCATGCGTACATCTCCAACAACAACGCATTTGTGGGGTTTGTCTACCTGAGTAGATCATGGCCTGGATGGGGCTTTTCTCCCAAGCAGGACAATCCCCAGCAGGGCTGCCTGGGGAGGAATAGGGTCTGGAGCTAGAACTAATTATCCCAGCCCAGTCCAGAGAGGGCAGGTATGGGCATGGAAGCCCACACATGGAATCAGTCGTCTCTGGGACAGTGGCACTGGGCTGGAAGTTCAGGAGAGCATCAGGGCCCAAGGGTGGGAGCTCCAGGACAAGCCCAGGAACTTGAACCAAGGCAGAGTAGATCTTGGAAACTAGGCACATGAGCAACTCTTGTGCTGGAAAGTATGGGGAGAGTGCCTCATTGCCAGCACAAGTCATGCTGAGAAAGAGGAGGAACATATGGCTTAAGAGACCAGCAAAGGCACTGGAGGAGACCCCAGACCAGTGGGAGTGAGCGTGGGCCAAGTGCCACTGCAGGGAATGGGGTGGGGGCAGGGGCAAGGGAGCGCCTGACCAGTCACACTACGACAAGCACAATGTTACACCTCAAGGTAAAGAGCTGGGAGGCAGGGGTGACAGATGGGGCAGGCTGTCCCACTCCTGGGTCTCCAAGGAGTCTGTAGAACAGTGTGTGTTTTTTCCTGTGGTTGAGCTCAGACTTTCTAATTATATGAAATAACATTGTGCTCTACAGTCTGACAGGCCTGAGTCTGAATCCTGGTTCTGCCACCTAAGGATGACTTGGGGCCAGACACCAAAGCCTCCATGGACCTCATTTTCCTCATCAATACATGGTGCAAAAAATCACTGCTATGAGGATGACAAGAGCTAATCTATGCAAAGCACCTGCCACCAGCTTTGTTTCTGCTGATGCGAGCTCAGGAGGCAGGTGCTATTCTTAGCTGTACCCGAGGGCATTTGAGGACGGCTGACGGTCCCCATGCTGGAGCATCATACCCGGAGGAGAAGGCTCCTTCTGCTCATCCTTACTTCCAGGATGTTTTCCACCCTCTGATGGGCCAGGAAACCTCTCCTGGGTACTAGGAGAAGAGAGGAGAGTGGACCAGTAGGAAGTGGGGGAAGGTGGGGCAGACTCCACAACATCTGTGACCTTTTCAGCCCTGCAGCCTGCGTTTGAGCATCTACCTTCCCAGGGAGTTAGGAATTGATGAGAACGCCCCTAAGAGGACCTGTGGGACTCTGTACTCAATGGCTGGTCAAGTATGGGGAGGAGCCACAGTCTCCCAGTTCCCTGGGGGCTGCAGGAATTCTGTTACTCTGAGGACTGGAAGCTTTTTTAAAATTATTATTAATTTTTATTGGAGTATATTTGATTTATACTGCTGTGTGAGGTTCTGCTATACAACCAAGTGAATCAATTATACATATATATAAAAGCATGTATGTGTATGTATAATTTTTTTAAGATTCTTTTCCCATACGGGTCGTTACTGAGAATTGATTAGAGTTCCCTTATGCTATATGGTAGATCCTTATGAGTTACTTACTTTATATATGCTGCTGCTGCTGCTAAGTCACTTCAGTCATGTCAGACTCTGTACAACCCCATAGACGGCAACCCACCAGGCTCCCCCGTCCCTGGGATTCTCCAGGCAAGAACACTGGAGTGGGTTGCCATTTTCTTCTCCAATGCATGAAAGTAAAAAGTGAAAAGTGAAGTCGCTCAGTCGTGTCCGACTCTTAGCGACCCCATGGACTGCAGCCCACCAGGCTCCTCTGTCCATGGGATTTTCCAGGCAAGAGTACTGGAGTGGGGTGCCATTGCCTTCTCCCACTTTATATATAGTAGTGTGTATATGTCAATCCCAATTTCCCAATTTATCCCTCCCCTACCATGAAGACTAGAAGCTTTGAGAAAATCCAGGTCAACCCACCCAGCATGGACAGTCTTCAAAGGCCCCAAGCACAGGAGGATGGACAGGGAGGATGGGGAGGATGTGAAGACTAAGGCTAATCACTGCCATGTGGACACAGGGAGGATCCCTTAGGAGATTCATAGAAATAACTGGGGAGGGGCAGTGCTCAGAAGGTCTTAGTTTCTAGAATGAAGTGGCAATGGCTTAAGTAACCATAATTTGAACAATAAAGTAAGTGACCTTACTTTATATCAATAGTCTAGTGATGTTGGTGATGTTATAAAATTGTACAAATGTACCTCTTTGGCTTAGTGAGGTCCAGTCATTCATTTATTAATCAATAATTTACTGAATCCTTCTTTTAGTAACACAGTGTCTGAATATACATATTACCTGTCTCAGGCCTTCTTCTAGGTGTTAGGGATACAGGATCTAACAAGCAAAAATAAAAGAGAAAAAGGACAAAACACTTCTATCAGGTTGCTAACTACATATACCTAAGACTAGCAATGGCTTCCCTCTAAAAGCAAGTAGACCTGCTTACAAATGTCTCCTGAATCAAAGGCACTTACCTTAAAATGACAGTCTAAGCTCTAAACAAATTCCCAAGAGCATGCCAACTGAATCTAAAACTACTGCATCTTTGAAACATTATTTACACAGAACACTACTTAAACATTCATTAAACAGAATGTGAATTAAATTAAAAATGCTTGCTCCTTGGAAGGAAAGCTATGACAAACCTAGACAGCATATTAAGAAGCATAGATGTCACTTTGCCAACAAAGGTCCATATTGTCAAAGTTACGGTTTTTCCAGTAGTCATGTACAGATGTGAGAGTTAGACCATAAAGAAGGCTGAGTGCTGAAGAATTAATGCTTTTGAATTGTGGTGCTGGAGAAGGACTCTTGAGAGTCCCTTGGACTGCAAGGAGATCCAACAAGCCAATCCTAAGGGAAATCAGTCCTGAATATTCATCGGGAAGACTGTTGCTGAAGCTGAAGCTCCAATACTTTGGCTAGCTGATGCGAAGAGCTGACTGTTCGGAAAACACCTGGATGCTGGGGAAGATGGAAGGCAAAAGGAGAAGGGGGCAACAGAGGATGAGGTGGTTAGATAGCATCACCAACTCAATAGACATGAATTTGAGCAAACTTTGTGAAACACTGGAGGTCAGAGGAGCCCAGAATGCTGCAGTCCATGGGGTAGCAAAGAGTTGAACACAACTGAGCAACTGAACAACAGAATGTGAAGGATATTAGCATGGATATTCTGTCATTGTGTGTATGTCAGTTCAGTTCAGTTCAGTCGCTCAGTCATGTCCGACTCTGCGACCCCATGGACTGCAGCACGCCAGGCTTCTCTGTCCATCACCAACTCCCGGAGACTACTCAGACTCATGTCCATCATTGCCGGTGATGCCATCCAACCATCTCATCCTCTGCCATCCCCCTTTCCTCCTGCCTTCAATCTTTCCCAGCATCAGAGTCTTTTCCAAAGAGTTGGTTCTTCGCATCAGGTGGCCAAAGTGTTGGAGTTTCAGCTTCAGCAGCAGTCCTTCCAATGAATATTCAGGACTGAATATATATAGTGCATATATATACATATCTATTTATATATGTATTTCTACATATACACACATATGTAAACTAGTAAGAGCTGATGTTCCTAATGATCAGTGTCTGCAAAGTCAGTCAAAGAAAACACAAATGGACATGGATGCCTTAAATGGTGATAACATTTATGAGGGCTTACTGTGTGCCAGACATTGTTCTGAGAACTTTACATGTAAAAATTCATATAATCAACAGGACAACTCTATGTAGTAGTTACTATTATCATTTCCAATTTACAGCTGAGGAAATTAAGGCACAAGGAAACAGAGTCACAAAGCCAGGAAGAAGCAAAGCCAAAATTTAAACCCAGGTAACTGGGCTGCAGTGTCAATGCTATTGACTAACCATATTGCCTAATCAGTCTGAGTAATGCACATCTTTACTCTAGGATTTTTTAAGGGAAAGTTTAAGGGACAGATTCTCAGATTTCCTTTGTGGATTGTGTTCCCTTGTCCTAAATTTCCAAGTTCACAGATTCAGCTGAACATGACCCCTGCTCAGGACATGCTCCTGATTCTCCCTGCTTCCTACACTTCTCTTCTACTCCCCTTTCCCTCCTCCTGCCCCTCTGTCCACACCCACCACGAAGTTTTCATTGCCAGAAATGGAGGCCAAGCATCCACTCCTGCCTTCACTTTAGACCCAGGCCCCTTCATGAAGGCTGCAACGCCCACCCGCCAAGAACTGCGGATGGCCTTTGATCCTACGGAATGAAGTACCTGGAGGCCAGTGGAAGTACATTCTTGTCCTGCTCCAACAACTTTATCATGGGAAATTTCTCATAAACAAATTCTCTGTTATATAACATACACATGTGTGTTGTCTGTATACATATGTGTATATATATATATATACACACATATATCTATATAAAACTATATATGTATCATTCAAAAATGGATGTTCTTTGGTGTGATAATGGCATTGTGAGTGTGTCTTTTTGAAACTTCATCTGTTAGAGATAAAACTAAAATATTCACAGGTAAGCTATGAAGCTTTGTATCTTCCACAAACACTCCAGTTAAAAAAAACTGTTGAGGGGTATCCCTGGTGGTCCAGTGGTTAAGACTTTACCTTCCAATGCAGGGGTGTGGGTTCGATCCCTGGTCAGGGAGCTACAATCCCACATGCTTTGTGGCCAAAATAAATAAATAAATAAATAAATAAAGCAGAAGCAATATTGTAACAAATTCAATAAAGATTTTTTAAATGGTCCACATCCAAAAAAAAAAAACCAACAACTGTTGAGAGCAAGGACTAGATGAAACAACACTGGAAATGTTATAAAAAAATTTTTGAAGTTGACTGAAGGGGAGGAACAAGAGTGTCTCTACTTTTGGTATGACTGAAATTTTCCATAAAAAACTTCTTGCCCAGAAGAAAATCAATGAGAATTAATGGAACAAGTTGTTTGATATGAGAGTTGTCTTCAATTTCTAAAAATTCATTACAACCAATACTGATTATCAACACAGTCCAGGGGTTGGATGAATCCAGTAGTTTCAGCAAGAAAGGTCAGTCTCTGCCCCAAGGGCTTGCAAGCAACAAAAACATAGCACATCCTGTTATATTCTTTATTTCTTTTCCATAGACATGGAGAGTCCAGGAAGACTACTTGGAGGAAGGACATGATTCTTAAGATGTATCTGGAAGGAACTGGGAAGAAAGGTAGGAAGGAGGGAGGGAGAAAATATTTCTGGGGACGTCACAAGAAGGCCAGCTTACCCTTGAACCTTCAGAAGGTTTTCCTGTGGCAAGTTGGAGAAGCTGTGAAGACATAGATGTGAGTTTAAACCCTGGGAAAGACCTCCATCAACAGGGCTGCCTAGAGGGACAGTGAGCCCATCCGTGGGTTTCATGGGGACCCCCACTCCATGTGAGCGTAGATAAGAGGAAACAGTCACCTCTCAGGAGTTTAATAGGAGGGCTTGAAACATTAACTTGAAACAGGAGTAGGTATTATATCCTTATTCATGTGAAAAGCATTTGTCATACTCAGCACTGAGATACTAGGAAGACAGAGCTAAACAAATAAGCCTGAATCTCACAGTCTCAAGAAAATAGGTGGAAATCAGGATCGTGTAATAGTAACAACAATAATAATAGTCATATGATTTTATAGAGATTCTTTTCCTTCCGGATATGGCTCCCAGAAGCCATATAACTCTGGTTTCCAACAATCACTAGATATGAGCCCCGGGCTGCAGCCAGTCCCCTGTTCCTTCCTGCTGGCAATGCCAGGCTCTCAGGAGCACCAAGGACTGCTCTGCGGGACACAGACACCCACAAGAGGAGACTCACGTCACGCACCAGCTCTCGTTTCACCCCAAAAGGCAGCTTTTTCAGAACATCAGACTCAGATGGTTATAACTGCCTGAACTTCTGCTCCTTCACCTGTAATCAGGGGTAGAAGCCTACCTTTCTCCAGTGGGGTAACATATGTGAAATGTATTATATGTTAAAGTTCCGTGTAAACATATAAATGTTATACAGTTATTTACAAAGAAAATAACATGTATTAATCTCCAGTCACCATGGATAATAAAATGACTAATTGGACGAAGCTCCTTTGGCATCAGTTCCATGAAGGTAAAAAAGACTGTGACTCCAGGACCGTTATGTGAAGTTCAGAGCCTGGAACTGAGTCGGTGCTCAGTAAACACTTGCTGAATAAATGGGTCGAGCCAAGTTGAGCGGCCACAGAGAATTAGTTTAAGGGCTGGCGGTCCACACCAGTCCTCCCCCGTGGTCATCTCCCTCTCGGGGTCTCTGCTCGTCCCCCTCCCGCTTATCACCTCCGGGCCCCAGGCCGGCCTCACCGACGGCGGTGTGGTCTCTGGAGGAGTCGTCCCTGTGCTCCGGCACCGCCAGGGGGCCCCTGGGGGCTCTCCTGCGGTGAAGACACCAGCGCCGGCCCCACCCCCGGCAGCGGCAGGGGCCCTGGGCCGCCCAGGCGTAGGCGCCCACAGCCACCGCCAGCAGCGCCGCGCACAGGACCACCGAGGTGTGCAGCAGGCGCTCTCGGCCCTCCAGCCCGCCGTCGTCCCGGCCGGTCACAAAGACCACACACCGGCCCTGGCGTGGGGGCTGGCCCCCCAGGCTAAGGCAAACCTCGTATTTTGTGCCAGGGAGGAGATCATCCACGGTGTACGTGTTGATTCCCGGGCCGACGTGGACCACCTCCTTCCTGAGGGCTTCGTCCGACGCGATATAGAGCGTGAACCACTTCTCCGGAGTGTCCGCCGCCGCAAACCACTCCAGCAGGATCCCCTGCACGGTCTGCTTGACCACCCGCAGGTCAACATAGGCACTGCTCTCCGAAGGGGAGAAAAGAGCATGGGGTGCGAGCAGGGCCTGGGCGGGCTGGACGCGGAGGGAGATGACCACGGTACTCATGCCAAGGGAGTTGGAGGCCAGGCAGGTATAATTGCCTCTGTCCACCAGGTGGGCAGCAGGTATGACCAGCTCAGACAGAGTAGCATCTTCTGCAGTAAACGAGGTCAACACTGGGTGGAGAGAGAACAAAACAACTCCGGTAGACATTTCTCTGATAAACGGTCAGTTGGAGAGTGTCCAGCAATGCTAGTTTTTTGTGGGGTTTTTGTGGGGAAGGGGGGTGTTTGTTGTTGTTTTTAAAGTGGTGGTGACCATTTATTAAGCATGTGTTCCGTGCCAGGTTTTTGCCTCTTGGGCTTCCCTTGCGGCTCAGCGGGTAAAGAATCTGCCTGCAATGCAGGAGACCTGGGTTCAACTCCTGGTTTGGGAAGATCCCCTGGAGAAGGGAAAGGTTATCCACTCCAGTATTCTAGTCTAGAGAACTCCACAGACTGTGTAGTCCATGGGGTCGTAAAGAGTCAGACACAACTGAGCGACTCTCACTCACTCACTCTTTTGCCTCTCAGCAACCCTGTAAGGTAAGTATCCAGTTTTTACACATGGGAAGTTGAGGACTAGAGTGATTAAGCCACTTGTCCATAATTAGAATTGTTCAGAGCCATCGATTGATCTGGAACCTTGTTCTTCTGTCTGTGAAGACTGCACTCTTTCAGCTTCACTAGCTCCTCCTACCAACTGACTTTAGCCTTGCCAAGCTACCCCCTGGTTTCTAGGAGATCTCTAACAACAGTGTGATTGTACAATATCATGAGCTTCAGAAAGTACCTTTTTACTATGCAGAGGTAGAGTGGCTCAGAGCCTGGAGCCAAATGCCTGGAATCTATCCCTTACTAAGTAAATGGTCTTGCATTTACTTAGTAAATTAGTAAAATCCATGTACTAAGTAAGTAGAGTTGCTTAGATTCTCTCGGCTTCAATTTCCTCACCGTAAAATGGGATGATAATGTACTCACTCCATAAGTTTGACAGTAAGTGCTCAGTAAGTGTTCGCTGTTACTATTATTGAGAGAATGGATTGAACATGATACCAAAGAGACTGATAATAAAGCATCACAAAGACAACATCTGGATGTACCTCACCATTCTCAAAGAAGCTACAACAACAAATGCTGTATTTCTCCTTCACTGGTATTTAACCTCGAACCAATAAGATGTAATCAAAATGATAGGACAAAGTCAAAATTTCAGTTAATTAGGTATTTTTTCCAGAGTTTTGCCACCATGTATAATATCTGAGTGCCTGTATTTCTCCAGTTTTACTTAGATATTCCCAGCTGTCTTCTAGATAGTGTCAAGATGCTTCTAGAAAGGCCATCCCTGGCTTCGTGATGTGCTCCAAACCTGCAGGGTCAACATTAAAGATGACTTCTGCTGAGGTATGAAAGCAGAGCCTAAACTTCAGGAAATGAAAGACAGGTTCGAATCCCAGCAATGGGACCCCTGGAGGTCTCTCCCTGGGTCCCAGTATTGCAACTTCAAGCCAATAAGGTCTGATCAACATAGTGGTAGGATGTGTAAAACTCACTCAATATCTAGGACTTCCCAACCTTGCCTGGTAAGAACTAGCTGGAGGTTAGGGAATGGGAGAGTGAGGAAACACTTGTTAAAATAAATGCTCTCGGGGTCTCCCCTGGTCTAATTGAATCAAATCTCCAAGGAGAGGTCTGAAAATTTTATTTTAAACAAGAACCTCAGGTGAGTTTGCTCAGAAAAGTTTAAGAAATAAGTAATAAGTTATCTCTAGACTCAGTTCTAGTCAGAAATTCTATGATTTAAAAATACTTAGTATATTATTTTGCATCTAGAAGACTTTCAAAGAATATATGTGTTCATATACAACACTATTATATTTATACAGTATGTTAAGTCAACTAATATATATTTATGTCTTACATACTGTATGCAACATATATATGTAAGCAACAAATACATATGTAATACATATATTTACACCTTACATCTCATAGAGATCTATATGCAACACATATATAAATATATTATTATATACACCTGTGTATAACAAATATAAATATCATATTGATAGACCTACTGCAACAAATATATAAATATATTAGTATATAGTATTTACATCATACATCCTATAGAGATCTGTATGCAACCATTTAAAATAATGCCAATAGTGGGGCACTATCTTGGCATGCTTTCTGTCGTGGTGAGTATAATTCAGGCCTGTCCCAATCTTACTTGCACCCCTCCTTCATGATTGACCCAGTTTAGAACTTCTCTTCTGAGTACAGGGTTGCTACAGAACTCCCAGCCCCCCCGATATATGGAGAGGGTGCACGTACTTACCATCAAATTCCCTCCATGTGCTCAGAGGATAAGTCCAGGAAACAGTTGGTGAGGGGCTAGCCTGTGCCAAGCATCGCAGTGTCACATTCTGTCCCACCTGGACGCTGACATTGGCACTGGGGGTTGAGATCTGAGGCTTCGTGCAAACACTGAGCTCCGTTTCGTGAAAAAGTTGCCCTGCCTTGAAGAGAGGACCTCGGCACATGAGATAGGGATTCACCAGGATGACTGGAAGGCTGATGGACTTGATAAACTGGACAAGTCCCCTTAGGCGACAATCACATAGCCAGGGGTTGTCGTGAAGCGCCAGCACCATGCTGGAGAGAATCTCAGCCTCACGGCCAGACTGCCGGTGTTTCTGGTAGGATGGCCAGTTCAAGAAGACATTACTGGATACAACTGTCAGTCTATTGGAAGATAGGTCAAGGTAGGTCAGGTTGACCAAGAACTGAAGAGCTAGTTCAGGGAGTGCATCAATCCTGTTGTGTTTGAGATCCAAGACCCTCAGGAGCGGGGTGGCACGGAACGCTGTCCATGGTACTGAACGGAGTTTGTTTCCCTCCAGTCTCAGCTCTTTCAGTTCTGACAGGTGCTCCAGGGCTCCTAGGTGGATCACAGTGACATTGCTAAAATTGAGCCAAAGGTACTCCAAAGTGCTCATGTTGATGAAAAACCCTAGGGGCAGTTCAAATACGGGTGAGTTTTCAATTCTCACTTGCTTGAACTCTTCAGGAAGGTTCCTTGGGATCTCTCCCAAAGAGATAGATATGCACTTCAGAGTCCTGTACAAAAAAACAGAACAGCTTTGAGATGAACATCAAGAAACTGGGAATTAGGATCAGGGTCATCCTGGTATCAGATGTATGAATTAGAAGGAAAAAAATGTAAGTCACTTGAGTTAGACCCATTCTGGTAAAAATGAAGAGTTTATCAAACTTTAGCTCCAACTAAACCAACTAAAGTGAGTTTCAAAGAGATTTTGCTGATTTCCTGCCAAATCTTGGCCTGCTCCCACACCACATCATCCCCAAAGAAAACTCACTCCCCTACACCTTTCTGGGATCTTGCTAGCCCAGCGCACCTCCCGAAACTCTCCTCTGAGCAGGCACATCCTGGCAGACAGGATGGCTGAGCCGCATGTGAATCCAGAAGGACCAGAACTAGCAGGAAATAGTGAGGAACTGAAGCCATAGCCTTCTGTAAGAAACTACTTTATGAGTTTTTTAAATAAGTACAGTCCAAGCCTCAAAGTGGCAAATCCTATTATTGGTAATCCATAATGATGTAGGTCAGCACAGCAACAGCAAAGCCCTTGGATGCCCTGAGGTCTGTTATGGCCCAGATCACACGCTCAGTAAGAAACCAGAAGAGGGAGCTATTTCTCCTAACTAGATCAAAAATTCACTCTTTTTCTGGCTCTTGAGTCCAGAGAGCAAACTATCAGGCAGATGTCTAATTCAATCCTGATACTGCCTTCCCTCAGTCTCATACGTAAAGATCAGAGAAACAAGCACGTAATGCTTTTCTGAGCACCATGGTTCAGGTAATTTGGCCAGAATCCATCTAATACTTCATCAATCACAATTGGCTCCTGAAACCCAGAACTTTCAACCAGTCTCTAAATGCAAATGCAGGTGATGGTTGACAAAGTAATTTTAGAACCACTCTTATCAGTGGCAGTATCTCCAGCATGTGGTGGATTCATTTTTCTTGTGAGTTAAGACAGCTTCACCTGCTGCTTGAATGACCAGAATCAGAGAAGCATCATGGTACAGAGGTTAAACCACAAGACTGTGCTTTCTGATTAAATCAAAGCACATTTCTTATCCTGAATCACATAACTTATCCTGAATGCAGTATATCTCACATATTAAATTTTTTAAGTGAGATTCTATGTGACTATGGATACTTTGCCATTCTTCATTCATTCAACAAATATAAATTGGTCATCTGCTCTAAACCACACCCTTGCTAGATGCAAGGAATGTTGTGGCTAGCAAGACTGCCATGAATCTGGTCCCATGAGGCCTTCTCTCTAGCTTATGCTTCCTAATGTTGAAATATTTGAGAAGTGAATTTCTCTGTGCAAAGTGAAAAAATGAACACTTTTTAGTGTTTCTAGGAAATACTAAGATTATGCAAAATAAAGTATCTAACATATAGTAAGTACCCAATAAAGTTTAATTCACCTCCCACACCAACAGACTCTTGAAGACAATCACTGTCTATTACTCGGGGTACTATTACTTCTGATGGCTATCGAAATTCCATGGGTTCCCCTAAGATTCATGATATACATTATACCCTATAAAAGACCTCAGGGAAGAAAATCCGCTTAGTAGCTAACCAGTGATGGGGAAATGGGTCACCAACTAAGCTGATTACACCGCAGGCTTTCCATCCAAGCCAAATATATTTGCTGGAGTTCACAGACAACCTAACTCTACAATATGGCTAGATATCTGGACTTCCTCTCCAGGTAAAAAAAAACTAGAAAGGAAGGAGAGTGCCATGGGCACAGAGCTGTGGCCGACAAGGAGAGGTGCTGCCTAGACACCCTTTGAGGAAGAGTCAGTGCTTCCTTGCCCTTCCCAAGGCAGCCCCATGCAGAGACTGACGGTGGTGAGGGCGCAAGGACCTGGCCAATTTGGCATGATGGGGGACAACTCTGATGGGTGGTTCTCATTCCAGAGTTCCCTACCAGGCTGGCCAAGATTTTGTCAGGCTTGCTTTGTGGGAAAATGTGATTCAATCTATGGGTATCACAAATGATCAGTGAGTTCTTTTCTCATCCCAAAATAAAAATGCCAAAAGAGCCCTACATCCCCTCCAATTCCTTCTCTGTTTATCCCAGCTAGCCTTCTTCAATGAATCCTGCTCAACTCAGCCTTCCAGTGGTCTGCTGGAGCTTGAGAAGAACACCCACTGGCATGTCCTCTCTGAAATCAGCCAGGTCACCTCTGTACTGCTACTTTTCTCCTGACTCCCTCATCCTCTGGTTTCCTTATCTGATATTTGGTCATAGGGAGTAGCTGTGCTGTTGGCTGGAAGACTAAACTCAAGAGATGGAACAACAAAGGGAAGGGATCTGAGAATACTACACTTCCATCTCCCTTCTGGGAGGATGCTCTTAGGAACTTGGCTCTTAGGATTCTTAGTAGAGACAGAGCCATGGGAGAGGAGTTACTCTATGTTTGTGAAATAATTAGATAAAAATGGCTTCTGGGCAGCAGCAGATTTCCTATCTATTCAATTGGAAAAATGTCACTCCATGACCATAACTTTTTTAATTATCATTTATTTATTTGGCTGTGCTGCATCTTAGTTGGGGCATGCAGAATCTTTAGTTTTGGCCTGTGAACTCTTAATTGCAGCACATGGGATCTAGCTTCCTGACCAGGGATCCAACCTGGGCCCCCTTCATTGAGAGCATGAAGTCTTAGTCACAGGAACACAAGGGAAGTCTCATGACCAGAACTTTGGGAGAGCTCAGACTGAGAACTAGGCAACCTACTAGGGAGCAGATGTGCTGTCCTTCCTTTTTCTCAAACTGGTGTTTTTCCTTCATTCCTCCACCTGCTCCAACCATGTCCGAGATGGTCCTCTAGGCTCCCCTTGTTCTGGGGCATGCCTGTGATAGACACACAGAAGGCTATGTCCCTAGGCCCTCTTGAAATAGGTGGGCTACATGTCCAATATTCACGCTAATGAAATGTTGGAGGAAATAATGTTTCAAAAGTCCCTCCATGATTCTCCAAGTTCTCTTTTCTCTTGTTGGAGCAAGTGTTGCCATTCCAGGTGGTGGAGCCTTCATCAACTTGTGTCCCTGGGTGAATAAGAGAGCAGGACCCTTTCTCCATCCTTATTTCCCACTCACTAAAGTTGACTCCATGAGAGCAGGAATGTTTCTATGTTAAGCCACTGATATCTGGGAGCTGTTAGCACAGCATAAGCCTAAGCTATCCTGTCTACAATGCCCTTATAATCAAATAAAATATGCTCCAAAACTTGTAAATTGATTTCTGTCTCTCTTGTATTATATGACAGTTAAAAGTTTGCAACTCTAGTCTTCTAAACACACTGCTGAGTCTCTTGATTAATAGCATAGCTTAATAGCCACATCCACTTCCCAGGATTAAATTTCGCTTGTCTGCCTTTTGGTACCCTGTAAGGTTGCAAGTCTACATCAAGTGACCTTCTATGTAGATCAGCAGGAATATAACCATGTTGCAGTAAAAAAAAAAGAAAAGACATCATAGAGATGTCATGATTCCGCCAAGCTCCAGACAAGTCTTCCTAGGGCCACATGCTGTGGGAGCACCATAGTATAGGCTGGTCTTCAGCATCTGGGAGATTAGAAATTCTTTTCCCAAGACTCTAAGAAGACATTAGGTTTACAGGGACTGACTTATAGTAAGCAGACTCATGTACCAACAGACTAATATATAAACAGGACATCATTTTATTTTTTACAATGTGAATGTGTTTTTTCCAATGACTTGAATATTCATGAGCACAGTCCAGGATGATTCTTCTCTACAAGAGCAAACCAAGGAAGACAACACACAAAGAAAGACTGACAGAAGGGGTACTGGAGGCTGACCATCTTGGGAGCCATTCCATTCAGACCACTAAGGTAGGTCTTCATGAATCATTGGGAAGTCGAATCTTTTTTCGATCTTTTTCACACACACACACACACACACACACACATGCACGCACACACATGCACGCATGCAGGCACATACACACACACAATATTGGATAAATACTAACACATTTTTGCTTTCAAGTTCCTGATTTTTCTGCAAACATGGTTCAATAAAACTGACTACATGTTAGTTGGGCCAGTAATTGTTCAATCTTGATTGGCTCAGTCAGTCATTTAGAGAAAACATCTTTATCATTTCAACAGATGGCTGCTTTAATCTACCACACTTAAATTTGTTCTGATTTGGGGAGTGCCTGTCAGTCTCATATATCAGACAATTAGAGTTGAGTCTTGAGTCTCAAAAGGCATTGCAGAATGCCTTTACACATCTAAATTGATGGGGAGCCAAATTCAGCCTGCCACCTGTTTTTGTAAATAACATTTTCTTTGAACTCATCCATGCTCATTAACTTGCATATTGTCTGAGACTGCTTTCACACTCGAGAGATGAGTAGCAGCAACAGAGCTTAAAGTATCTCTTATCTGGCTTTCTTTACAGAAAAAAAAGTTTGCTGACCTATGATATAGACAGTGGCTTCATCATGTTATAACCAAATAATTTCCCTAGCCAATAGCAATGGTTCTCAAATTATAGTCAGTTGTACCCTCCAGGTGATGGGCAGGAAATACACATATATGAAAATCCCATGTTCATATGCACTGGTGCTCTCGTGGTTCTGACCGCAGGTTTCACTTAGCTCGAAAAAAACCCATTTCCATAGTAAACCTGCTATGGGTCACACTGCAGAGATCAACATTGAATAAAGACTCTCAGCCTGTCTGGAACATTATCAAAGATTCAGATCCTCCAAGAATATGTATCACTGTCCTCTATAAATTATTCAGCTCTTTGGGCTTCAGTTTTCTTGTCTGTTAAGTCAAATAGCCCAGGCTTCGAAACAGGTCATTTTGAAGATCAAAATGAGAGAAAACAAGAAAAGAAGTTGTAAGGTCATCCATCATAAGGTCTTTCGTAAATGTCATAGGAAGTAGTTCAGAAATGATTGCTTTTTATATTCAGCAAATATTAAAGATGATACAGGGTCTCAGATGACACTAACAAAATAGCTTCCGGTGCATCACTTGCTGTCCCCAGTTTCAAAAAGCTGTCCCATCACTTGCTTTCCTCAGTTGTTAGCCAAAGGCCTTGGCACCAAACACCTTGGATGTTCTCTTCCAAGAGAGAAGACAGTCCTATAGACAACACAGAACGCTGGTCCTTCTGCTGGGAACATCTGCCTGCTCCTGTGCACAGAGACTGCATCTCAGAGGTTTCCCACCTTTAAGCAAACTGAACCGGAATCCTCCTTTGAGGTGGCTTATGGAGTGACCCAGGAGGCTCTGAGACACCCTCAGGAACTCAGGTTAAGTTTCAGTTAGAATCACAAAGAGTGCTACACGGGGACAGAAGCGAGCTGTGTGCCGGACAGTGTCGGGTGCACCAGGCCACCCGCCTCAGGATCTCTCAGATCCCTTCAGTCTCAGATTCTAAGTACATGAGCAGTAGTCTTGTGGGCATCATCCAAACCTCCCGAATTTACTAAAAAATCAGATGATTAGAATCCATGAGTGTCCACAGTGAGGGCATGGTGTTTGTCTCTGGATGTGTATGTGTGTGACTGTACAAATGTAGAAAATGGATAAAAAGATTAAACGTGAGTGCCTACGAGTTAGCATAAATGTAGTCAAGATGTAGTATAGGAAGTAGTAAGGACTAGCAACTCTGGAAGCAAGTGTGTGGGCTGAATGCTAGAGCTGCCACTTCCTAGCTGTGTGCTTGTGAGCAACATAGGTTAGATCACTGCTCAGCAAAGTTTGTCCTGCCCCACCATTACCTCTGTGGGAGAACTGTCCCTTTCTGCCCTGTTAAAAGCTTAGTTTTGGCCATTAGACTCATTTTGGCAGATAGAATATGGGCAGAAATGGCAGTGTTCAGGAGCTTAAGAGGTATTGTATGTTTTTGCTCATTTCTCTATCATCTGACATCTCCATGAAAGAAGCCTCCCCCAGGTAGCCACTGACTCTCCATCCTGGGCCCCAAGTAGGACACATGTAGCAGAGCCACCCCAATCAACCTGTAGACTGTGTGAAAATCAGCGCTTGTTGCCTTGTACCACTGCGATTTTGCCTTTGTTTGTTATGCAGCAAAAAGTGATACAGGCAAGTTACTAACTGCCCCTGTTCCTTCTCCAGGTAAGCTAGGAGCTGCTGCAAAGGACTGTCATAAGAATTAAATGCGTTAATATATATAAAGCACTTAGAACACTTCCTGGCACATAGTAAGTGCTTTTATAAGTGTTAACTGTTGTAGTTGTGTGTAAATGTAAGAGGAAGCAGGTACCTGGGTAGGTAAGAGTGGGTGAGCATGGACTCAGGTGTCAGAGTGGAGGAGAAGGAGGAGAGTGGGGGCAGGTGTGTAGGCAGCTGTGTGCAGAGAGGGGGACGCACGGTCCTCAGCAGAAGTACTCGTTGATCCGTCTGCTGGCCCTGATGCCCACGGCCTGAGAGTCCAGGCTGGAGCGAGCAGAGAGGAGTCTGTCGGCCTCACTGAGGCTGTGCTGGGACAGATCCTCCGAGCCGTCCTCGCTGTGGCCCAGCCTCTCCAGGTTGACGTAGGCACCTGTGGCCTCGCCGGAGCCCCTGGTGCGGCACTTGCGCCAGCGCCTCCGGACGGCCCCGCAGCAGACGAGCAGCGTGAGCGGCAGGGCGATGACGGCGGCCACGCTGATCACCACCACGTTGATGAGCCGCTGAGTGGCCTCGGCGTCCACCACCTCGTCGGTGGAGAAGATGACGCACTGCTCCTTCCGGGGCACCAAGCCCCGCACGCAGATGCACGCCACGTACTTGACCTTGGGCACCAGCCCACGGATGGTGACGCTGGTCTTCCCGGGCGGCACCAGCACCCGCCGCATGTCGCGCTGCCCAAAGACCGCGTAGAGGACGCTGAAGGCAGTTGTGTTCCCAGCCTGGGGGTCTTTCCACACCAAGGTCACGCTCTGGTAAGTGTCCCCCACCACCTTCAGGGAGCTCACCGTCTGGGCCTCCTGGGGGCCGGCCGGCACGTCCGAGTGCTCTTCTGGGGCCCTCATCTGGAAGTGCTGGAGGAACAGCTGCTCCTTCGTGTTGGGCGCGGGGGGCCCGGTGGCCGGGACGGCAGGCTCAGGGACGTGGGGCGCGTGTCTGGCCACCATCTTGTTATACGCGGCAGCTTCCTCCCCCTCGCCCGTCCTTGCCCACAGCGCCCCGGGGCCCCCACTGCGTTCCGTGAATGTCTGCGGTTCCGTGACGACCAGGGAGATAAGAGTCTCAGAGGCTCCCAGGAAGTTCTTGGCCTGACAGATGTAGTCTCCTGAGTCCAGGTGGGACACGGCAGGCAGGCCCAGTAGAGCCCAGCTCGTGCCGTCACTGGAGACTTCCCGGTGCACTGCAAGGGGGAAAAGAGACACATGAGGGAGAATGAACAGCCCCATCTGCCCCAAGCTTATTTACAGCCAAGTTCACAGCCCCTGGATTGTGTACATTCTGCCCAACACCCGAGAAAAGACTGGGCTTTATTGAACTTTTTTTAGATTGGCCAAGGGAATGGAGATCAGCTGGGATTAAATCTGGGGACACCCAGACTGGGGTATGGACTTCCCTGGTGGCTCAGACGGTAAAAGCCTCTGCCTACAATGCGGGAGACCCGGGTTCAGGAGACCCTGAGTCGGGAAGATGCCCCTGGAGAAGGAAATGGCAACCCACTCCAGTACTCTTGCCTGGAAAATCCATGGACAGACGGAGGAGCCTGATAGGCTACAGTCCATGGGTCGCAAAGAGTCAGACAGGACTGAGCGACTTCACTTTCACTTTTCAGACTGGGGCAGAGCATAAGAATGATCAACCATCTAGATCTGAGATGTTCCAGTACTGTCTTTCAGGGCCCTGATTTCTGCAGAGCTAACCCCTCAGAGGCAGTGGGCTGATAAGTTGGGGATGGGGGTTTGCATGCACCTGAGGCAGAGGACCTCTACAAGTGCTCTGCACACCCCTGCCTGGGCCCACTGCCGCTTCCACCAATGCATCTCCAACTTTTCTGTTTTAGGTGAGTGGAACTCCTCCACAGTTTTGTTGGTACGTTGATTTCAAACCCACAGCCCTAGAGCAACACTTGCCAACCTAGTTGAGGGAAACAGAGAAGAAAGCTGGGAGGGATGGGAGGTGTTCTGGTCAGAGGCCAAAAAATGATGCCTCCTCCATCCTCTTTCTGCATGTAGGTGGGCTGTGACTCCTGCAAACCCCTTTCCCCAATTCAGTGCCAGGAATGAACCATCTCTGTCTACACAGCCAAAAGGGCACAGGCTAAGGACTCCCAGTTCCTCCTTGTATGAGCTGTGTGGTGTAGACCAAGCATTTAGCCCCTCAGGGCCTCAATTTACTTATATGCAAAATAGAAGGATAATCAGGTTGTTCTTTAAAGTTCAGTGACATTATGTACATAATACATTTAACACATGAACTCAGTAGATGGTAACTCCTAGCATTAATTACTTCTAGTGATACTGGCTTCATATTTACCACTTAGAAACTTATTGTAAATATTAAATACACTAAGAGATTATTAGAGAAATGCAAATCAAAACCACAATGAGGTACCATTACACGCCAGTCAGGATGGCTGCTATCCAAAAGTCTACAAGCAATAAATGCTGGAGAGGGTGTGGAGAAAAGGGAACCCTCTTACACTGTTGGTGGGAATGCAAACTAGTACAGCCGCTATGGAAAACAGTGTGGAGATTTCTTAAAAAACTGGAAATAGAACTGCCATATGACCCAGCAATCCCACTTCTGGGCATACACACTGAGGAAACCAGATCTGAAAGAGACACGTGCACCCCAATGTTCATCGCAGCACTGTTTATAATAGCCAGGACATGGAAGCAACCTAGATGCCCATCAGCAGATGAATGGATAAGGAAGCTGTGGTACATATACACCATGGAATATTACTCAGCCATTAAAAAGAATTCATTTGAACCAGTCCTAATGAGATGGATGAAGCTGGAGCCCATTATACAGAGTGAAGTAAGCCAGAAAGATAAAGAACATTACAGCATACTAACACATATATATGGAATTTAGAAAGGTGATAACGATAACCCTATATGCAAAACAGAAAAAGAGACACAGAAATACAGAACAGACTTTTGAACTCTGTGGGAGAATGTGAGGGTGGGATATTTCAAAAGAACAGCATGTATACTATCTATGGTGAAACAGATCACCAGCCCAGGTGGGATGCATGAGACAAGTGCTCGGGCCTGGTGCACTGGGAAGACCCAGAGGAATCGGGTGGAGAGGGAGGTGGGAGGGGGGATCGGGATTGGGAATACATGTAAATCCATGGCTGATTCATATCAATGTATGACAAAACCCACTGGAAAAAAAAATAAATTAAAAAAAAAATATTAAATACACTAAGAGAACACTTTCTACCCCAAAGCCAGTGTTTCATTCCTCTCGTGTGCGCCCTGAGAATCTACCAGTCTGTGGCTGGTGGAATATGACAGAACAGGTTGAGTGCCACGATCATCATTGAAGCCACTGCCCCCAATGCCCACGTCTGGCTGGAGCCCTCCAACTCCATTCAGACAGGACGGGTGTAGAGAGCCTTCCTTAGCCCTCCTCCTGGCAAACCTGAACCCCCTCCCCACCTGTGTGACCCACCCGTCCTAGTCTGGGATCTCAGCACAGTGGTCCCTGGAGGTCACACACCTGTGCCATTGAGTGGGTGCCCGTTGGCCCTACTCCAGCTCATCTCCGGCCCGGGGACCCCAGTGGCCCCACAACGTAGCAATACTGTGCTGCCCAAAGGGGACCTGATGCTGGTCATCCCTGGACGGAGCTCCGGACTCTGGCACTTCCTGAGTTCCAGCTGGCTGAAGACCACTCCAGCCAGGCTACGTGGGCTGGCACACCTCAGCCTGGCCTCTATGAAAGCCAGGTTTGGAGCCCAGCCTTCTAGAAAATGGACCAGGTCGTAGAGTCGGCAGTCACACACCCAGGGGTTGTCCTGCAGCCCTACAGGGGTGAGAAGGAAGGCAAGAGGTAAGCCCAAGGTATTCAGATCCCCAGGCCCAGCGCCCCTTTCCCCCCAGGGAGGACAAGTTACGTCATGATCTCAGAGTCAGCAGAACTGGCCTCCAGGCCCAGCTCCTTGCCTCACTGGCTATACAACCTTAGGTCTGGTTCTTCATCTAGAATGACAGCATTGGGAATTCCCTGGCAGTGCAGTGGTTAAGACTCCATGCTTTCAATGTAGGGGACATGGGTTCAATCCCTGGCGGGGAACTAAGGTCCCACATACCACATGGTGTGGCCAAAAATTTTTTATAATAAATGAATAAAATGAAATAGAATGATAGCATTACTCCCTTTTCTGGGTTGCTATAAATATAAATAAAGGTAAGTCATATTAAGCACTGGGTGAGTGGGACAGCATCATGCATGGACACAGGAGCCCGGCCGGCTACGGTTCATAGCATCCCAAAGAGCCAGACACAACTGAAGTGACTTAGCATGCATGTATAAGCAGGACAGCATATGGACAAAATTGGCAGTTACCACTGCCACTGTTGGACTGATCCTCTCAGACTACTGGCCAGGCAGTGGGTATTTCTGTAAAACCTGAAATATGCCAAAATCTATTTCTAGAAATGCTTCATTACCCCAACCCTTGACACCTATCCCCCCAGTATAAGTGTACTTTCAGCATCACTCCAGCAACGAGGGTGGATGTTCTGAGCCATGATCCCTTTGACACAGGCTCAAAAAGACAAGAGTGAGGATGACAGGAAATCAAATCCTGTTATAGCCTCAGCCCTCTTTACTTTAAAATTTAACATCTTTATAGAGCTGAAGGCAGGTTACTGCACCCACCCTATCAAAGAACTTTCAATATAGAGAGAGGTATCATGTGTCCTCAACCCTGAAACACAATTCCTTTTCATATGTTTGCATTTCTTAAATACAAAATGAATCATATAATGTGATATCCTTCTGTCCTCCCCAGATTGTTATTAAATTTGATAGTGTCTAATCAACAGCATATAATATATTTACATAGGTGTATTTGATATATTTGGAGGGGAAAATGTCAAGGGTTGGGGACAGTGGATTCAGACCTGCTTGTATATCCATGACTCTGGGGTCCTTTAGAACACTGGATGGAAGGCACTAGTTTATTTCCCACCCCCCAACCCCATTCCATCCTGGTGACTGCTATCCTGTGTCACTGGTTAAATGCATTTTATGATACCTCTGCATCACAAGAGTCATCACTGCCCAGCTCTGGTAGTCAGCTCTCTGACTTCACTTGTTACAACAGAATCCCCAAAGAATAAATACAAATGGCAAAGTGAAAGGACAATGAAACTTTCACCAGTCAGATTGGCAAAAGTTAAACATTCTGTCCACTTTGATTGTTAGCCTCATGCAGGAAAAGATGTTCATCCATCTTGTTCACTGCTGTATCCTCAGCACCTAGAATGGAGCCCACACATTGGCTGGCTGAGTTACTCAAATAACCTTGCTGAGTAAACACACACATGGGTGGGGGCAGGTAAGAACTGGCACTTTAGAGACCATGGTTAATATTAAAACATCTAACTTGTGCACTCCATGGACCCAGAAATTCCACTTCTCTAACTATTCTAGAGAAACATTTGCCTCCGTGCACAAGAATGCATTGTCAAGAATGTTCTCTGCAGCACCACAGGTATTAACAAAATAAGGGAAGCAATCTAAAGGCCCATAAAGGGAGGAATGGTTACATAAACTGTAGTGTAACTGTTTGATGGGGCTTCCTCCGTGGCTCAGTGGTCAGGAATCGCCGGCAATACAGGAGACTCTGCAGGAGCCTTGGGTTTGACCCCCGAGTCGGAAGATCCCCCAGAGAAGGAAATGGCAACTTGTTTGGAGAATCCCATGGACAGAGGAGCGTGGCGGGCTACAGTCCACGGGGTTGCAGAGAGTTGGACACAACTAGCGACTAAACAACAACAGTAATAACTGCATGTGGAATATTATGCCAAAGTTTTAAAAAAATGAAGTTGATCCATTTGTGGTAACTTACAAAGACCTCCAAGACTTATTGCTGGGCGAAAAAGTGCTGTTTTTTACGTATAATATGATGAAATATTCCTAAAGTTTCTATGTGCATGTATGTATGTTTATGCATGTGTATGTAAATGTATTGTAGAAGAGAGGGAACATGCAAATAAACATAACAGTGACTACCTTTTAGGAGAGGGAGAAGGAATTATAATCAGAAGAGGGCACTACATACACACACACACACACACATATACATACATACACACACACATATATATTTAGTTCAGTTCAGTTCAGTTGCTCAGTCATGTCTGACTCTTTGCGACCCCATGAACTGCAGCATGCCAGGCCTCCCTGTCCATCACCAACTCCCGGAGACTACCAAAACTCATGTCCATTGAGTCGGTGATGCCATCCGACCATCTCATCCTCTGTTGTCCCCTTCTCCTCCTGCCCTCAATCTTTCCCAGCATCAGGGTCTTTTCAAATGAGTCGGCTCTTCCCATCACGTGGCCAAAGTATTGGAGTTTCAGCTTCAACATCAGTCCTTCCAATGAATACCCAGGACTGATCTCCTTTAGGATGGACTAGTTGGATCTCCTTGCAGTCCAAGGGACTCTCAAGGGTCTTCTCCAACACCACAGTTCAAAAGCATCAATTTTTCGATGCTCAGCTTTCTTTATATACTTAAAGGGCATTCAAATTTGATTTTCAAATAAACAATGTCTTTCCATGTAAGTACTACCATATACAGTGTTCTTTACTAGGTAAGAAAGTCTGTAAAGTACATAGCATTGGAATGGGTTTGCTGTTCCCTGCCCCACTTCCAGGGACGTGAGGTGTCTAAATTTTCCCTGTTTGAGAGACATTCCCTCGCCTCAGGGCAGGAGCTGCTCTGAACCACTCTTAAGATTGCTCCAGCCCCCAGTGCTGTACCCCACATAAGCCAAAGCATGTTTAGGGGACATCTGTCTCTCTAATGATACTCCTCATCCACTCCCCACCACCCCACTCTCCAAGACTCCACCAGGGTTCCCCCACCCTCCTGGGACAAGGGGAAAGTCCAGAGCTGGGGTGTGAACTGAAACAGTCTGGCCGGGAGCTTGAGCTCCTAACCCTACCTGTCAATGAGTGCCTCTTAAGAGATGCCATTTCTTACCTAGGACCAACCTGGCATGGTGACCGGGAAGGAAGGGCCCGGTGTGCAGGTGAATCCAAGTGGCGAGCAGCTCCTGCGGGAGCCTCAGCAGCTGGTTGCTGGAGAGGTCGAGGAAAGTGAGGTTCCGCAGGAAGCGCGCGGCCTCCGGCGGTACAGCGGAGAGGCGGTTCGCCTGTAGGTCCAGCAGCCGCAGCTGGGGGGCGTCCCTGAGCGCCGCCCAGGGGAAGACGGCCAGGCGGTTCCCGGGCATGCGCAGCTCGCGCAGGCGGCGCAGGCCCCTGAGCATCAGCGCGCTGAGCTCGCAGAGGGCGTTGTAGGGCAACCACAGCTGCTCCAGGCGGCCCAGCGTCTTGAAGGCTTCCCCGGGCACCCTGCGGATGGCCGTCCGCTCCAGGCGCAGTTTGGAGGTGTCCGGAGGGACAGATGCTGGGGGCAGAGTCATGTCAGGGTCGTTGCACACCACTGTCCTGGACACAGAAATGGGAGTATTTGAGCAAAGGTTCTGTGGAGTGGGCCCGGTCCCCTGCCTGAAGGATCTCAAGCTTGAATTGCTATGTCCCCTTACAGCCCATACCTCCTGCAGCCAACGAAGAATGAATAGTATTTAGAAATCCTGAGACCGTCTTGTGTACTGTCACATTGCATCTATGAATTGAAAGGGTTTGTTTGTTAAATTATAGCTCAGTTTGCATTGGCTTTTCATTAAATATGTGTATATATATATAGCAATGGCATCAGTTGTGGAAGCCATACAAGAGATGCCTCAGGCCCCTCCTGACTCTGAGGGACCTTGAGATGATCAAGGTGTTTAAAAGCTGGAACTTTGCAGTCTCACAGGTAGATTAACCTCTGGGCTCTTTGCTTGCTGGCTGTGTGCCCCTGAGTATATTATGTAACCTCTCTTTTCCTCAGTTTCCCCAGAATAATAGACTCCTCCTCAGAGGGTAGTTTGGGGGGTTTTAATGAGGTCATATGTGTACCAGCTCTGCAATATCTGTTCCCTGTAGAAACCAAATTACTATTGACCAATGTTTTAAGTTTTTGCATCTAGCACTGCAGTTCCATCAGGTCAGTCTTACCAGCTCCTTCCCATGCTGCTTCTGCCCAGACAGTGACTTCTTAAACCTCATTCTATCAAGTTTGACACAAAAGCAGAGGATAGAGAGAGAGCAGGCGGCAGTCCCTGCTCTCGAGGAGCCTCCAATTCAGGACTCTGTTATACACGATCACTGAGAGCAGCACGCCCACATGTGGTGAAAGGGAAAGATTCTTAAGAGAGTAAAACTTGGAGGCTGGGCCTGAGGGACTCAGCCCTTGTGCAGCCCCCGTTTCATCTGGAGGACGTCTCTGCTCACACTGCAAGAGGTGGGGGGGTGGGGGGGTATTCTTCGTTTTACTAAGAGAGGTTGTACTCTTATAATGTCATAACACATGGCTCATATCAGCCTTCCCGGCACCACACAGACACACAGGCTCCACCAGCATCCTTCAGCTTAACTCACATACAGTCCTCAAAAGTCAGTTGGGCTTGGCTAGTTATTGTCAATGTGCCCACAAAAGGCCTGGTTACTTCCACCCACTCATATTCATTCTTCAGATGTCCATGGAACTCCTGCTGAGCGATGAGTATAGTAGAAATTCAGAAGAACATCAGACTCCCAGCCCCTGTCCCTGTACAGCTTATAATTTAGCAAAGAAAGAAAAAAAGCATTGGAGGCAATGATATCTTCAGGGATAATGGAAGCTTGGGTGTTGCAGGGAGGTAGGTCTGGATGTAGGTGGAAGGAAGGGAGTTGATGGGAAAACACGTGCTGGAAGGGGGAGAAAACAGTCAAGGAAGGGATGAAAGAAACCAGTAAGAGCCCAACACAGGCTGACAGCATGGCTCCTGGTGGGGCAGAAAGGCACGAAGGATGTGCAGATACATCTTTCCAGGTGTCCAGACTCACCCTCCCCCCAGGAAACCACAGGGACCCATAAGTGCACACAAGCTTTTCATGATCGGGGAGCATGGAGCACAGGCAGGCCCGCCAAGGGCTCAGATGTAAAAACTGGGCCCTCCAAGAGGCCCGAAGGCATCTGAGATGCTAAAGGAGCCTTAGTCTGACTGTACCACCTGCCTGTGGCCACTGGGGACCTCAGGATCCTCTACAGCCTTTCATGGCCTCATGTCCCCTCATAAGACACTATGCAGATGGCCTTGGTGCCTATTAGATGTGAGACTTCTGGGCAGGTAGAATCGATGGTGAGAGCTCTGGCTTTACAGGAGGGATGACCACTGGCTCACTTTAGGGGCCCTGAACTGCCCTTGGAATTTCATTTTCCATCCTAAAGCCAACCTGCTATCAGAAGCCTTCCTTGGTCCCTGCCCATGGCAGCATCACCAGGTAAGGAGAGTTCTGGAAGTAGAACTGGAGCTCCAGGCTCTAGGGCCAGCTCTGATGCTGTGCCGCTTGCAGCCCTCTGCTCTCTGTAGGCTGCAGGGAGGCTCTTTGTCGCCCTGATCACACTGTTCTTGTGTGCTAAGTCGCTTCAGTCTTGTCTGACCCTTTGCAGTCCCATGGACTGTAGCTGCCAGGCCCCTCTGTCCGAGAGATTTTCCGGGCAAGAATACTGGAGTGGGTTACCATGCCCTCCTCCAGGGGATCTTCCTGACCCAGAGATCGAACCCGCATCTCTTATGTCTCCTGCATTGGCAGGCGGGTTCTTTATCACTAGCACCACCTGGGAAACCCCTGTCCTTGGCCATAGGGCATTTCTTGGCCTGCTCAGGGCTCAGCCCTGACTTCCCTTGGGGAGAAGATCCTTACCTCTGATGATCCATTTGAGTTGGAGCATCACAGACTTGGCCTGAATATGGAGCTCTTTCTGTTCTTCAGACCACACGGGGTATCCTTTCTTGGGGGTACCTCTCCATTCTCTACCTCCCACCACACCCAATCAGCCTGGCACCCACTGGTAAGATCATTGAAAGAGTTGTACTGATAACATTGCTGCCCTGATCAGAAACCATCAGTGGCTCCCCAACCCTCATCTAAGACAAGGGGGAAAGGGAGGATGAAATTCCAGAAGGTTAGAAAGATGGTAAGAAAGACCCTAGGCCAAGGACTGAAATCTTTGAGCAAATTGGGAAATGCAGCAGTCATTAATGGAGTGTTGAAGAGGTCAGAGAAAAGTTAGTTTAAAGATTGCCAAAGAGAGACAGGGAATAAGCCATGGGGGAAGAGCAAGGGTCCACAAACCACGGGGGCCTTGGGAACATCCCAGGAGGGGGCGGAGGAGAGGATGGAAGTGCTCTCCAGGCTCAGATGGAAGATGGGGAAAGTCAAAGAAGAGACTGAGGGTGGAAGGGTCCTTGCTTGCAATGGAATGGACACTCTTGGCCTTTCCAAGAGCCCATAGAATGGAGTCAAGGCTGAAATTCCTGGAGACTGGGCCAGAGGGGACCCTAAGTGGGAAAAGCATGAGGAAGCAGGTGGTCCCATCATGGGTGGGGTGGTAAATACCTGGGATATGATTTGGTACCCCCAGGAAGTGAGGAAAGAGAATGGAAGAGTCCTGGGGAAGAAGGAGCTGGGGAGATAGCGAGGGGATAGTCAGGGGCAGGAAGGAAGGAGAGGAAACAAGTAAGCGGGGGGGGATTTCCTGTGCCGTGAAGGAAGGTTCCTCTCTCAGGATCCTGGCAGAAGACTCAGGGAGGATTTCCTGGAGCTGGCACCCCTGTACCCCACCCCTGCCCCCTGTGTATAGGTACCTAGTATCCCCACTCCATCCCCAGGGTAGAGGTACAACCTGCTGACTGGAAGAAAATGCAGCACAGACCAGCCCATGAGACCCTTGGATCTTGGTGACCAGGGAGATGGAGGGTTCACCCAGCCATGGTCCTAGGACCCTGCATCCAACCCCTCCCAGCCCAGACTAGCTGGGAGAGCCTCAGGGGCTGAGCGCCCCACCCCCCACACCTGGTGCCATACCTGGCTTTGCTGCCATCGCTCAGGACATGGAGGCTGCAGCTGCATTGAGAGGGGCAGGCACCCTGGGCCTGTGGGGGCCCTCCGAGGGCCAGGAGCCAGAGCATGCCCACCGCCACCCTCATGGCTCCTGGCTTCTCTGTAGCCCAGGCAGGGGCCTGTCCCTCACTGCTCTGTCCTGCCGGCCCAGCCAACCCAGCAGCTGCCCACTGCTCATCGTCTGTCCACACCCCCACTTGAAGCCATCGGATAAGCACAGACAGGCTGGGGATTAGGGAGGGGAGCCCTGGCCATGCACTCAGCGGCTTATTGCTTCCTGGGATCACCCAGTCCTGAAGATGGGGGTGGGGGATCCCCTCTCATGGCAGCAGCCGCAGGCCCAGAGATGCAGGGCACAGCCAGAGGTGGGCGGTCACCCAGAGGGGCAGGTGGCTGCTGGGCTGACTGGCAGGGCTGCCCACCTGCAAAGCCACTGCATGCCGGCCAAGCTATGACTGCACAGACCCCACAGGGTGCCTGGGCTCAAAGGAGATGAAGACAGAACCGGCCTCTAAAAAGGGCCCCTGGAAATTCTCTCGGTGACATTATCTTATAGTGAAAAGACAATGAGACAAGGCGGTGAAGGCATTAGAAAGAGCCCAAGCTTCAGGCTGGGTCAGCCAGGTTCAAATCTCAGCTCTTCCGTTCACAGGCTGTGATCTTGAACAAGTTACATGGCCTCTCGTGGCCTCTGTGTCCTCGTCTATCAATGGGAAGTAGCGTTACTCTGCTCAGGGTGCTTACGAAAATTAAACAAGCCACGTTTCTCAGACCTTGACAGCCTGCGGGAACAGAGGCTTCTTGGGAGTAGTAAGTACCCTGCTCCACTGGTGCGTCCAAGGACGAGCTGGGTAGATTCAGATATTTGGGGGTGACCGCAGAGGTGTCTCCCATGGGCTCATGAACTCTCCCAGCCCACCGCCCTGAACACCCCATGGACACAGTCTCAGATCACTGCCATCTGAGCCTTATGGGCATTATCACCAATGGCAAAGGCACAAGGTGTCTTGGCCTGAGGGCAGAGAGCGCCCCTCACCTCTAGTTATCTCACTCTGAGGAGGGCTCCAGAGCAGGACCCCCCAGAGCTTTTAGAGAAGGAACTGTCGATTTCTACTGATTGGCCCTACCCTCAACCTCATCCCACCATCAACACCACCTTCCCCTCATCCATTCTTCACATTTGACTCCAAGGCTTTGCTCTCTGGCCAGGCATTCCCTACCTGGATCTTATGGCTTTTCCAGAAGGTTCCTCAGCCCCATTGCCCATGGGCATAGACAGACCTCCACCAGTGAGGTGTGACCAAGACAGATACCTGGGGCCCCAGTACACACACAAAATGTCTGTGCCTGTTTTGACAACATTGGCTTCCAGGAACTATTGGTTCCCATTCCTTCCTCTCTTCCAGTTCAGCCAATATGATCTTCTCAGTTCTTTCCACCTGTAACTCCTCCTCCCCAAACCAAAGAGCCAACCCTACCCATTACCACGTCTCTGGCTTTTCCTTATTCTGTTGGGGATGCCTTTCCTTCTCTCTTTTGCCTACCCAAACTCTACCCTTGATTCCTGGCCCTGTCCTTCTTTCTCTTCTCCCCTGAAGTCTTTTGTGATCTTGCAAGCATGAAAAAAAAAAATCTGATCTGTGTTTCTGGTTACAGTAATGCAAGATAGAAATCAGGAAGGGCAGGGAGGCCTCTGTGGTAACAGGGTTATCAAGGAAGGCTTCCAGAAAGATGTAGAGGGTCAGCTCAGCCCTGAGTGTTGTTAGGCTTGGATACAAGTGAGGATCAACAAGAGAACGGACATGGGGAATGAACACTTACAGAATAAAATGAACTGCTTGACGGGGAGCTGTAGGGGTAGGAGATTGGGCTTCTGTTCCAGCTCCATCTGTGAATCGGTGTATGACTTCAGGCCAGTTCTTAACTGCATTGAGCCTCAGTTTCCTCACAGGAGACTAAAAGGATGATGGTATCTAATTCTTGGAGATGTTGTAAGAATCATCATAAGATCATTTAGCACAGTACCAGGCCATTGGAGAGCACTCAGTAAACATTAGCTATATTGCTAGTGTCATAGGGAAGCACAAACCTGACTCCATATTTGTAATCGATCCGTTTCTTTTACTTTAACCTTTGTTATTCTTTTGCTTTGGCTTTGAGTTAAGAATGTTCCCTACAGGGGGATCCCTGGTGGCCTCGTGGTTAGGATTCCAGGCTTTCACAGCCGTAGCCTCAGTTCAAACCCTGATGGGGGAGCTGAGCCATGCAGTGCAGAAAAAAAAAAAAAAAAAAAAGACTATTGCTTATAACCTGAAATACACAGGGGAGCCCTTTCTCAAGGCTCTGACCTTTAAGGGTTTAACACATTTCCTTTTGTATAGAGATGAAAAGTTGTATAAAGACAGTAACATCTGTCTTTTGGAGGAACAGCTGTAGGAACAAAGGATTGTGACACCAAGAAATTTGCAACAACCAACCACACCCCCTCTTTACCTTGCCTTTAAAAATGCTTTGCTGAAACTCTTCGGGGAGCTTGGGGTGTTTGGGGCAAGAGCCACTTGTTCTTCTTGCACGGCCCTGCACTAAACTTTTCCCTACTCCAAACTCTGATGTTCGGTTCCTGCATTGGGTGAACCCAACGTTGGATTCAGTAATATTAATAGCAGCACTCTGGGCCTTGGTTTCTTTATATGAAAATGAGTTCAGTTGTTCTGGATAAGTGTTTTTTTCTTTCTTTCTTTTTTGGCTGTGTTGTACAGCTTGTAGGATCTTAGTGTTTCAACCAGGGATTGAACCCGGGCCTTGGCAGTGAAAGCACAGAATCCTAACCTCTGGACCACCAGGGACTCCCCAGAGTTAGTGTTTCTTAATGTAAATGTCACTATAAGCCTGTGTGTAACTTGTACCAGGACCTCATTTATAGAAGGCAAAGTTCCTAGTGGGTCATGGGCCACTTAGGGCAGCAGCCCCTCTGTCTCAAGCCGGTGCCTTGGGAGGTGCTTATGCTTGCATAGGTTAAGTGCTCTATGGGACACAGAAAATGAAGCCTAAGGCTATATCCATGATGTATTCTTCTGATCAGGACTTACACAGGCCAGGGTGGGTGGAGAGGAGTGGGGAGCGGGGTGGGAGATGCTTACTTTGCAAAAGAGACAACTGAGATGACCCCAGTGGGCCTGCCTCAGGGACATAGGCAGTTAATGGTTAGTTCAGAACCAGAAGCAGTCTCTAGTCCCAGCTGGAGCTCCTTTCATGACAGCAAATGACTTCCAACCATCACTCTTTCCCCGTGGCTTGTGGACGTGAGCTCCGGTGGACACACATACACGTGTACACACGTGCACACAGGTGCTCAGCTTGTCGGCGCCTGCAAACATGGGAGGGCCTGGCTCCTGACCCGTTCTCAGGCTTGGCTGCAGCTCAGATCCCCGCTTCTGCTCCCCATCCCGCCCCTTGTTATGCAACTCTTTTCTAATTCAGCTTTTGGCTATACACCATTTGGATTCTGGGTCCTTAATCCGATGGAGCTGAAATGAATGAGGCCGGACTCCGTACTGGCTTCACAAAGGCTATACTGTCTAACTGATGAATGGGTTCCTTCTGTCCAGGCCAAGAAGATGATTTGGAGGGCCAGGGGGCAGCAAAAAGGGAACCCGATGTCTAGCATAATACCCTGCATGTGCCAGCACGTGGAATGGCCCTTTATAACGGAGGAGCCTGGGTTGGGGGAGCCAGAGACGAGCTGGGTCAGCTGGGAGAAAGGCAGAGAGAATGGCGGAGTCCGGGACCCTGCCCCCTGGCTTCGGGGAGCTGGAGGTGCTGGCCGTGGGGACGGTGCTGCTGGTGGAAGGTGAGCCAGGCAGGAGCTGGGGTGGAGTGGAGCTCAGCAGGCCCCCAGAATGCAGGTCACAGCTGCAAAGCTGGCAAGGAGAAGTCCCCAAACCATACTCCTCTGTGCTTAAACCCCCAGAGTCTTCGGATGGCTGCACCCGTGGGCTGCAGCTTGCAGCCTGGGAGCCAAGAGAGAGAAGCCAGGCATGGGACAGGGAGGGAGGGATTTTGAGAAGGGGTTGTCTGCCCAGGGCATGACCAAGAACCAGACCTTTTCATGTCCCTCCTGTCAGGAGAAAGTTGAATCCACTCCCTAGAAATCCTGCTAAGAATCTCATTTAAGATCAGGCCCCTGGTAGGCTGTGAAGACAGTCAGCTCTGCCACCTGCTGTCTGAGTCACTGAAACCAAGACACCTGAGCTCTCTGAGCCTCAGCGCCCTGACATTGCAAATGGGTGGTGGTGAAGGTTAGATGTGATCAAGGTATTAAGTTTGCCTAGACAAACCCAAGTATTCAAGTTCATTCACTCCCTTCCAGCCCCACATTACTTTCACCATCTTCTGGCCTTCAACCCTAAGCACTTCCGCCCTAGGGGCGACCTGGGTCCATGAGATGTGAGCTTCAACCCAAAATCCCTGAGATGCTCACTGAGGCCAGGGCTGGAGCAATAGACCCTGGAGTTGGGTGAGCCCAAGTCTAGGTCAGTGGGGGATGCAGCCTTTGTTCAAAGCAGATTCAGAGACAAAATCGACACATTTAAGAATTGAAAGTAGAGAGGGAACAGCAGCCACCAGGCTGGCCCTGAAGCCCTGGACCCCGGACCCCATCATCTGGTGGCCTCAACCCCTTCCCCTCCTCTGGGAACCCTGCAATCTAGCATCCCTCTAGGTCCTCAAACGTGCCTTGAAAGTTTACAGCTTTATGTTTTTGTATGTGCTGGTCCCTCTTTCTAGAATGCTCTTCCACACCCTGTCCTCGTCCTTGTCCTCCCTGTGAAGGCTCACAGTTTGGAGGCAGGATCCACCCCATTTCTCACTTCACATGGGAGAAGCTGAGGTTCAGGGAGCCTAAAGGAGCAGCAAATAAGTGACAAAACTGAAATTCAAAGTTGGGTCTGTCTGCCACTGGACACCACCGGCTTGAAGCTCACCTCACTGCCTGGGGTCCTGGGAAGCTCCCAGTTCTATGTTGCCTCCTCCTCTCTGAGGTTCTCCCTAACATTGTTCCAGAGTCCTTGGAAAGGGCATTTTGGAATTTGAAAAAATTTGAGTTCAAGTCCCAGCCCTGCCCTTTACTAGCTGTGTACTTAGGCCAACATCTCTGAGCCTTGGCGTCTCCATGGCAAGTCAGGAGGACAGTGTCCAGGTGAAGACTGACTGGGAGGATCCATGTAAAGTGCTCAGGTGGGCACGTGATAGGTGCTCAGTGGTTATCTATAATGGTGATTGTGCTGGCACAGACTGTGCTGCACTTGACTGATTTTCTTCCTCATCAATCTTTCTATCAGACTTGCATTGGTAGAGGGCAGGGTGTACATTTCATGGGTTTCAGTATCTGAGGGCCAGCCCACCTCATGGGCACTTGATGAGCTGCAAGGAGATGGGTGCTGAGTGTGAGGGGGTGGGGGGTTGCAGAGGGCCCATCCATTCCATGGGCCCTCATTCTGACCCCAGGAGGGCCTCACAGCCCCAGTGCCAGCTCTCCCCTTCTTTTCAGCTCTTTCTGGCCTCAGCCTAAACATCCTGACCATCCTCTCTTTCTGCAAGACCCCAGAGCTGCGGACCCCCAGCCACCTGCTGGTGTTGAGCTTGGCGCTGGCCGACACTGGGATCAGCCTGAATGCCCTCGTTGCAGCCACGTCCAGCCTCCTCCGGTACCTGCCCCCACCCTAGTCCCTGGGCTCTGGGGCCTGACCTCAGGGCCCTGGGCAGCAGGCCAGAGACATGCTTCCTACCTGTAGAAAGCTCTAGGGGAGAGGGTGGGCAGACCAAACTAGGGTAAATCTGAATTCCAAACCATGCCTGCAGAACCACAGCTGATTTCTGGAACATAGGAGTTCCTTGGACCTGACCATCAGAGCAGGCTGACTGTGGGGACTAAGCTCCTGCGCCCTGCGACCAGGCTGCCTGGGTTGGAATCCTGACTTCATTATTTCTAGCTCTCTGTAAATTGCGTGTTATTACCTAACCAGTATGGTTGTTGGAGGTATTGTTTGTAAATCATTTAAAACAATGCTTGGCACCTAGGACGCCTTAAATAAGTATTTGTGAAAGCAAACAGGATTTTGACAAGTGTCCAAGACCTTACGTGACCGGGGTCTTCCAGTGTGGTCTAAGAAGGTGTTTATAGGATTGTTTTCTTAAGCAAATGGATCACTCCTGTGGAGCTAGAGCCACCCCTGCGTACAAAGGCTCAGGGCTAACTCTGCAGGGTCTGAATCAGGGAGGATTCCCTGCCCTGTTGTCCTCCAGCACCTTCCCAGGGTGGGGGATGGGCAACTGAAGCTTCCGCCCTGCTTGACCTGTGGGGCCAGAAGGTGGGAGGCCTGGGGTCCGCCCTCTGACTTTGCCTTTCTGTGCTGTGTGGCGTTGGCTCAGTGCCTCTTCCTCTCTGAGCCTCAGGCACGAGCTCTCCTCCCATCATGTTGCGTCCTGTGATACAGGCCCCTGATCACCAGGGAGACTCCTTGGTCCAGCCCAGGTGCCCTTCACCCCGGTGGCTCGATCTCTGAGGCCTCAGTTTCCTCATAGAAAAACAGATACTAAAGCCCTTTTCTAGGGAGCCAAAGGTGCCCTCCAAGCTGCTGACAAGCGGGTGAGGGAGGAGGACAGGGAGGGGTCACCGGCGCCCCGTGTCTCCCACAGGCGCTGGCCCTACGGCTCAGAAGGCTGCCAGGCCCACGGCTTCCAGGGCTTCGCCACCGCACTGGCCAGCATCTGCAGCAGCGCAGCCATCGCCTGGGGGCGCTATCACCACTTCTGCACCCGTAGGTCTCCGGGTTCCGCGTGCCGAGGGGGTCAGAGCGAAGGTCTGCTCAGCATCTCCCAGTTCAGGGAAGTGTGGGTGGGTGTAAGTGAGCCGGAGTGTGGGGTGTGGGCCCCCAAGAGAGGGAGGAGGGTGGGAGAGCGCAGGAGCGATGCTGAGGCGCCTGCTGGGCAGGTTCCCTGTGCCCTCACTGCAGCCTCAGGCAAGTCGGGGGTCCTCTGTGAACCTTGGTCTCCTCCTCTGCAAGCCTGCTGGGCAGGTTCCCTGTGCCCTCACTGCAGCCTCAGGCAAGTCAGGGGTCCTCTGTGAACCTTGGTCTCCTCCTCTGCAAGGATGAGTTTTGTAACCAACGTCACAGTTTTATTTGGAAAATCAAATGAGATTCTGGATACAGAAGATGCCCTTGAAGACAGGCACTGTTGGGAGGCAGCAGAGAGGTGGTGTGTGAGAGAGAGACCGGGCACCTGCCTTGGCACCTCACACTTCCATGGAAATTCTGCCATGCGAAGGCTTCATGAAAATGAGTCTAGTTCAAGATTTCCCAAGCTGTACTGTCAAATTCCCTCTTCATAATTAGACATATAAGTGTAGCACCTGCTTTATTATTTACCTGATGTTTTTCTTAAGTGACTCATTTTTTTAAAAATTAAAACAACTGCTTTAGTCTCATTCTAAATAGTATCTGTGAAATCACAAGTTAATGTCATAATTTTAATACACATAAAGGTAAGAAACACATTCACCTATAGACCATGTAGAATCTCACTCACCATGGGAGAAATGTAAACATTCTTTGGGGGCTGTGGCTCAGTCACCCCTCACGCAAACCCTCAGCTTGCAGACTGGGAAACGCTGGTTCAGAGAAGTCAAGTAGCTTGCCCTGAGTCACACGGCTACAGGAGCCAAGCTGGGACTGTGCGTGGCCTGGATGCCTCAGAGGGAGCCTCCCCTTTGTCTCCTTGTTCCCAGGCACAGAGGTTACTCTGGGGTTCACAGCTAACATGGCCTTGAGCCATGAGCATCAGTCCTTTGGAATCGCAGATCTGCCCCATGGACACACGGCTCACTGCCCTTAACAATGTCACATGCTTCTCTCCAGGGCCCAAAACACAAAGCCTCTGTTCTCCGCTAATGCTGACTCCTGTCTGCCTCATCTGACCTTGGAGCTCCTCTTCCACTGCTTTTTTTTTTTCTCTCTTCCACTGCTTCTATCCCAGCCCTGTCCCCAAACCTTCTGCAGACCATCACTCACATGTGCATGCACACCTGTCTCTTTGCCATCTCCCTCTTTCTCTGTGTTCTCTAAAGAAGATGGTACAGAGTGTCTCTAGGAGACTTCCACATCCATTGTCTGTTTTATTCTTCATAACAATCATCAGAGGCAAGGATTATCATTCCCAGTTTGTGAAGGAGAAAACTGAGGCTTAGAGAAACTTAACTTGCCTGAGGCCCTGCACTGCTAAGCATCAGAGCCAGCATTTAAGGACATTCCACGTGACCACCAAGTCCATTATTTTTTCACTCTGCCAAGCTACCGCCTCCCCTCCACCATCCTCCTCCCGTGTCCCAAGCAGGCAGCCGACTGGACTGGAACACGGCCGTCTCCCTGGTGCTCTTCGTATGGCTGTCTTCTGCTTTCTGGGCGGCGCTGCCCCTCCTGGGCTGGGGCCACTATGACTATGAGCCGCTGGGGACCTGCTGCACCCTGGACTATTCCAGGGGGGACAGGTGAGGTTTGGGCAGCAGCTTCGAGGCTTCTTTCCATGGGAATCTGGGCTTTGAGCCTGTAGGACAGCAGTGTCAACTGAAAATCCAAATGGGGACATGCCAACATCTGCCAGACAGTGTCAGTTCCTTAGCCATGATCCCCATGTATAAGTTGACAGTGGGACTAAGGAAAGCCCATTCTGAAGATTGGCCAAGGGATGGGAATGTTATGCCAGTTGGGGTGCAGAGTTGGGCCCCAGAAGGGGTCCTGTCCGGGAGCTGTGTTGGATGTAACAATGCTGAGCCCCGTGTTGGTTGTAACAGTCACTGAGCCCCATGACCCCTTTGCCACCTTCAGCACAGTCAGATCCCAGCTCTGATTTATCGACTCCTACAGGGAGCCATATCCTTGGTTCTGTAGTGTCAAAGAATGTTAAGGTCTTTGCATTGGGAGGGACCTCCTTGGCACTGAGAACATTTCTCTGGATCCTCAGCATTTGCTGTGGGCCAGGCCCTGGAGAGACAGCGGGAAATGCATGATGGCATCAGGAGCACTCATCTCGTACTGCCCAGGGCCACTGGGCTCTGGGGAGTCCAGGGCTCCCTCTAGGGGCTGCCTTGGGGAGGGACCACACGGGCTCCAGCCCTGATCTTGCTTCTGCTAGAGGCACACTGCATCACCTGCTTGACGTGTTTATTCATGTTTACTCATTTATTTATTTGGCTGTGTTGTGTTTTAGTTGCAACAGGATCTTTCATTGTAGCACACAGGCTTAGTTGCCCTGTGGCATGTGCAATCTTAGTGCCTGGACTAGGGATTGAACCCACATCCCCCTGCATTGCAAGGTGGCTTCTTAACCAGTGGACTGCCAGGGAAGTTCCTATTTGTGTTTATTCATAATGTACCTGCCTTGATGACAGGCTTCTCAGGTCAAACCCGCTGGAGAAGGCAGGGTCTGGTCTAATGTCCTCCAGGGAGTTCCCTGCAGGTATTTCCTCCGCTGGTGCCCAGCTCTTCTGGCAGCCCTCCCTCCCACCCCTCCTTAGTGGACGGCAGCCAGATGACGTGGTCTCCGCTGCACAGAACGTCAGCCTGCCTCCCTGTGACCACTCCCTGGGACCCCTGGTTCTTCTCTGGTCCCTTCAATGATTTCTTCAGTGATACAGTGTCCAGTCTCATCCACAGGGCCCTTCCAAACCCGTGCCAGAAAGCTCCTTGAATGATCTTTCCTCCTGGTCAACTGACATCTCCATTTGCTAAACACATTTCCCAAACAAATTGTCCCGTTCTCCATGTATGGGGCACATAAGAGAGAAGGCTGAGCCCCTGAACTGCCCAGCAGCAAATTGAAGCCGGATTATCCTTTGTCCCAGCTCCTTGGTCTAAAGGCAGGTTCTAGGAGGACCTCATAGCTCCTGGTTCCCAGGAGAGTTCAGCTAGAACCCGGGAGCATCCATACTCTGAATACTCACCTGATGGGAGGAGTTCCCTGCATCTGACTATCTAGCCCGAGTCTGATGGGCCTTCTTGGGCAACTGATCATCTCTGAGAGGCAATTCTTGACTTCCCCGTCCCCTCTGCCTGCAGAAACTTCACCAGCTTCCTCTTCACCATGGCCTTTTTCAACTTCCTCCTGCCCCTTTTCATCACAGTCGTATCCTATCGGCTCATGGAGCAGAAACTCGGGAAGACCAGCCGTCCCCCGGTAAGGATCAGCTCCTCAAGGAGGAGAAACACCAGGGAACATGAACGATGTGACTGCAATCAGGGGTTCTCTGTGTTTTCAATGATCAGGAGAGCAATCTAGCTTTGTATGTAGAGCATGGGGTGTTAGGGCAGAAACACACCCTCCCCTCCCATTGCTGGAGATCACCAAGACCGGGGAGGAAGAAGCAGAATTGCTCAGATTTACCCAGACCCCATAATACTGAGAGGCAGGGAGTCCTAGTGGACATCGTCCTTGCTGTTACCCTTGCTTCTTCCCAAGGATATGAAGATTGACACAAAATTTCATGCATTTTAAATGGCTTCAGGATGTTTCATTTAACCACAGGCACATACTGTTACCCACAAAGTAAAATCACATCTGCAAGCACCTTTGTCCAAGAGAAACAATGATTCAAAATAAGCCCTCCTGGCCATTGCTCAATTTCTGCACTAATATCCTCTTGCCAGGATTTTTTTTTTATTACCTGAACAGTCTCTAGCAGATGAATCATAGCTCTAAAGATTCAAAAAACAAAAACAAGCTTAAAAAACCTCAGGTACTAATGCGACTTTATGTGCATTATATCATTTCAATTATGCACCCACGCTCTGAGGAAGGAAGGCTTTATTGTCCCTATGTCACAGATTAGAAAATTGAGACTGAAAGGGGCTATTAGCTAAGCAACTGGTCAAAAGCGGCGCCATTAGTAGTAGCAGCATTGGATCAAACCCAGGTCTGGGGCTCTGTCACTCAAGTGGGCAATCCTCGTGCATAAAAGAAGCACTCTCTTTGTTGAAACACTTCATCTACCACATTTTTTTCCCCTTGTGAATGGGAAAAACACTGTCCCGGTTGATTGTAGCTGTGGACCCAGGTTATCCTGGTCACTGAAGGAGGGCGAGGGCTGTACAGGTGTTCTCCTGTTCATCACCGCCCCACGGTGGCCTGCCTCCAGGTTAAGCCCGCCCCTACCCCTGCCTGGGTGCTCGAAGTCGCCACGTTTATTGGAGGTTCAATGGGCCTGCAGACAAGGCTGCCACACGGATTTTCTCATTTTTCCCAGTTGACTTTAAACCATCCGTTTCAGTAGCATCAGCAGGGGTCGCCACGCACTGTCCCAGGGACCTCAGATGCGAGCTTAAGTTACCTTCTTTGTTAAAGGGCGACACGGTCGGTTAGAGAATAGGCACTGATTTTTAGCGTCAAAATTTTAACCTCTGAGTGTATGTGGAGAATCGTAATTTCGCAAATTCCATTCTGAAAATAGTACGGAAATCGTGCGCCCTCCTGTGGCCACTTGTGGTACCACGTCGCCCGCCGCCCGGTGGTTTCAGCATCTCGCAGAGTGGAAAGCGGCCGCTTTGAACCCAGGACAGGTTGAGCCGCCAGTGAAGGCAGGAGCTGGTTACAGGGTAGTTCTGGGACAGAGGTGTGAGGGCAGCTCAGCCTGGGGACCTTTATACACACAGCCACACTCACGCAGCCGCCGGTTTCTCAGAGAACACACCGAGAAGGAAGCGAATCCTCCACTCCAGTCGCTGCCTCCAGGCAAGTCAGGCATATCAGGCCACTTTATGGACACGGTCACTGAGGTCAAGAAAGCTTGAATGCGAGGCCTCGGGTCAAGCATCTTAAACAGAAGAGAGATTCAACTGGTCCCAGTTTCCTCCAGAGGCTCAGCACCTTCCCACAGCCCTGCCAAGCTTGTCCTGGGACCTCGTGGGGCTGCCGGCCACCTGAGCCAGTCAATGCCACCCTCTTTTTAAAAAAAAAAAAAATTAGAGAATAATTGCTTTATGATGTTGTGTGGTTTCTGCCATACAACAACGTGAATCAGCCATAAGTATACATATGTCCCCACCTTCTTGAACTTCCCTCCCACCCCCTACCCCATCCCACCCCTCTAAGTTGTCACAGAGCTCCGGGCAGCAACTTCCCCCAGTTATCTCTTTTACATACGGCACTGTGTATGTTTCAATGCTATTTTCTCAGTTCTTCCCACCCTTTCCTGCCCTGACGTGACCACAAGTCTGTTCCCTATGTCTGCGTCTCTATTTCTGCCCTGCAAACAGGTTCATCAGTACCATTTTCCTAGATTCCACATATATGCATTCATATAGGATATTTGTTTTTCTTTTTCTGACTTACTTAACTCTGCATAACAGGCTTTGGGTTCATCTACTTCACTGGAATGGACTCAAATCCACTCCTTTTTATGGCTGAGTAATAGTTCATTGTATATACGCACCACAACTTCTTTATCCATTCATCTGTCATTGAGCATCTAGGTTGCTTCCATGCCCTGGCTATTGTAAATAGTGCTTCAGTGAACACTGGGGTACATGTGTCTCTTAGAATTGTAGTTTCCTTGGGGTATATGCCCTGTAATGGGATTGCTGGGTCACATGGTAGTTTTAGCCCTAGTTTTTAAAGAACTCTCCATCCTGTCCTCCACAGTGGCTGTATCAGTTTACATTCCCACCAACTGTGATGCCACCCTCCTTAACCCGTGTCTCCCCAGGTGAACACCGTCCTGCCAGCCAGGACGCTGCTGCTCGGCTGGGGCCCCTACGCGCTCCTGTATCTGTACGCCACCATCGCGGATGCAACCTCCCTCTCCCCCAAGCTGCAGATGGTACAGACGCCGCCAGTACTCCAGTACCTGCTCCCCATCTGTTTACCTGTTTCTCCCCATCTCTCTCTCTGGCTTTATAGCCTCTATGATCACTCACTCTTCCTCTTTTCCTCTGAACGCTCATAACTCACTGGGTATTTGCTTGTCCCCCTGGTCACATGGGGCCACTGCTTGACACTGCCCAGGCCTCACGTGAGATATCAGGGACAGCCAGCCAGATGGTGATGCACGCACTCTGGGACCAGGGGCAGAGAGTGGTGTCTGGGGAGGAGCAAGGTTCCACGCACCATCCGGCAACTAGTCAGAGAAGGCTTAGAGGCTGCAGAGTCAAGCCAAGGGCAGATGCTTGGCAGCTGAGACAGGGTGGGGGGCGGGGATGGGCTGGGGAGGGGGGATGGTGGTCACCATTGGGACCAGGGAGAGGAGCAGAGGCTCTGAAACTTTTTTCCTGGATTTCTCCATCACTACAGGTGCCTGCTCTCATTGCCAAGACAATGCCCACAGTCAACGCCGTGAACTATGCCCTGGGCAGTGAGATGGTGCACAGGGGCACCTGGCAGTGCCTTTCGCCACAGAGGAGAGAGCGCAGCCGGGAGCAGTGAGCCTCGCTGGGGGGCTGCCCAGACCCAGGCCCACCCAGGCCGTCCTGGACTGAGCCCCTGCCTGGGGAGTCCTGTCCAGCAGCCTCAGGAGCCAGGCTCCAGACACTCACCCTTCATCCCCGATGGCCCTTTGAGCCTGGCCCAAGGCCAGACACAGGGAATTCAGAGAAAAACCAGAATGCATGGAACGAGCCTGGACTTTGGAGCCACACGGACCTGTGTTGGCCATAGCTCTCCACATAGAGGCTGAAAGATCTTGGAAAAGTCACACTCTCTGAACTCAGCTTCCTGGCCCCTAACGTAAGGATGTTAATATGGACATTGGGTCTGCCATGAAGCTTGAACGTGATAGCGTATACTCACATGCACATAGACGCTGCTGCCCATTAGTATAGCTCTTAGGATTCAGAGACTTACATAGAAAGGGGTGCAAGTCCAGGTTTGTCTGTGGGAGCTCAACCCAGGCTGCCGGCATTCAAACACCTCTTATTAAATCGTGATCTCGTACAGGTGACTTACACTTCTTGGGCTTGTGTTTCCAATTTGTGAGGCATGATGACAGGAATGGTGACTTGACCGTGCAGAAAGGCCCAACACCTTACCAGGCACATATGAAGTGCTCATCAAGAGTCACCATCACCACCCTCCAGTTAAGACGGCTGGCTGCACGTTGATTAGTTGCCAACATTAAAAAAAAGCAGGACAATTTGTTTAGAACTTCAGACATCTGAAGGGGAGGCCTCACCAGCCTGGAGGAGGCTCCAAGGTGATGGTTTGAGGCACAGAGGGCTCTGCCCTCTGCCCAGGGCATGTGCTCTCCCATCAGCTGCAGCTCTTGTGTTCCCTTCAGAGCCCGTGGCATCTGAGTCTGAGACACTTGTGCTGGGGTCCCCACTCCTGGATGCACCTCTGCATCTCCCATGGGCTCAGCCCCTCAGGGACAGGGCATAGCATGTGCGCAGGCCTGGATGGCACCCGTGGTTCTGGGGGGAAGTGGAGATGGGTGGAGGATGGTTGAGGGCGCTGCAGAAGGTCTGACGATGGAGGGGCAGCTGCCCAAGGCACCACCTAGGCAGGAAGTCTGAGAGCCAATCCCGTGGAGCTGAGGGAAGGAGCTGCCAAGTCCCTGGGGTGGGCATGGGGGAAGGTCATGAGAACAGCATCTGAGGACCCTGCAGACAAGAATCTGTCTCTTGGTTTTGCAGATGTAGAAAATCAGGCCACAGAAACACCAGATCAGAAGTCTGCACAAAACAGGCTGGTTCAGTCATTTTGCAGAACCTTGTGGGGTGGGGAGAGGATAAAGTCTGCACAGCACTGTTTCCAGGCACTGTGGAAACAAGATATCACTTGGCCTCACTCCATCACCCACACAGGATTCTTGCCTTGGCCCTGGAGTGGGGCCAGGGTGGGGAAACCCTGGGGCTTGAGCCAGGCTCACATACACACTGAAAACGCAGGAAAGCAATGGGTTCTGGGGCCCAGAGATGCTGACACTGCCCGCATAGCCCATGGATCTTAGAAGCACAAAGTCCCTAAGGAGGACGAGGGGGCACAGTGAGAAGAGAGGGGAGATGTGCCCCAGACTCCAGGAGAGAAGGGCTGGAAGGTAAGGGGGGCTGAAGACTCCAGCAAGAGTGGCCCATGTCCCTAAGCAGATTGCACCCCTGCGTGTGCTCAGAGAGGAGGGCAGGAAGGCAGGCTAAATGGGCGTGGCCAAGGAAGGCATTACCTTGAGCCCATATCCCCAAGTTGTATCTGTCCAGAGCTGGGATGATGGGCTTGGGGCATCTCCATGCTGAGCTGGGTTGGCCGGAGATGCGAGGGACTGTCAGCAGCTGGTGGGGAACGACCAGAGCCCCACCTGAAAGTATGAATTCAGAAGCCCCCAAGCCCACCCACACCCCTGCATCTCACTCAGGGGCTGGGTTTAGGGAGCCTCGTCACCTTTAGGTTCCACTCCTGGGATTATATAAAGCCCAACTTAAAAGCCACAAAATTTGTGTCCTAACAGTGACCCCTCTAAGATCCATTGATTCCAGAGTTTATTTAAACTCTTTTTAAAAGAAATATAAATTAGGAGATTGGGATCGACATATAAACACTATTTATACTAGGCATAAAACAGATAACTAGTGAGAACCCCCTGTATAGCACGGGGACCTCTCCTCAGGGTTCTCCTGTGATCGAAATGGGAAGGAAATAAAAAAACAGGGAATATACATGTACATATAGCCGATTCACCTTGCTGTGCATTAGAAACGAATACAGCATTGCAAAGCAACTATACTCCACTAAAATTTTTTTAAAAATAAATATAAATACAGTGGAATAACATGCCCCCATCTCACCCCATCTTCTTGCTGGGAAAGATGACTCTGCCTGTTGACAGATGGACTTGAATTAAAGTTACAAATACAGTAGCAAGTTGTTTCTTAGGTAAGAGAATGTATAATCTCTGGCCTCCTCCCCAATATCCTCCATTGGAACAAGTTTCCTGGGGAGAGAAGGATTTCATACCTGATTGATTAGCGGGGGAAAAAAAAAAAAGAAATTACTTATGGCCTAAACTATGTCTATATTTTCTCTTAAAGGGTTTTTGCAAATTTTCCACATGGGAAAACTTAACAGCTAGGTAGTTGGCCTCATTTATTTACATCTTTCCCCTTGCCACAAAATTGAAAGGATTTCTGCTGTTTTCCCTGTTAGAGATTGTCCTAATTCAATTTTTTCAAATACAAGCTCAGTCTCCCACTGTATCTTGAATTGTTTTTCCCATCTCAGTAAATATCGTTAATATTTGTCCTGTCATAAGCTTAAATGAAGAGAGAAGGTGGTGGTGAGGATGGGAGAGCCGTGTGCCCTGGGATAGGCAGAAGTCCTTACCTCAAAGATAAGGATGATGAAGCGCCTAGTTTCTACCACAGGGTGGCGCTGCTAACTCAATGATCAATTAATTCGACCTAGGCCTCCAGCCCAGGAGATGTCTCTTGAAGAGCAGGGAGGTGTCTCACAAGGCCGCTTGAGTGAATCAGATATCTGCAGGATATGACAAGCTTTCTTTTCTGCTCTTGTTATAGAAGCGTGATGTCTACTTGCTTTCTCCTCCAAGTAATGTTATGATTCCACATCTCTCCTTGAAGGGCAAAGAATTGCACGCCCACTGTCCACAGGCCTCCCAGGGGGCCCTAACCAGCTCCCCTTTTCTCTGCCTACAGAACAGTCATTGACAGTGCAGCTGGATGTCAACCTCTCAGGTCTTCCCTTGCATGGGATGAGGTTAGGCGGTCTGGTCTGGCTTCTGCCTCTAAATTGTGAGAAGTTGGGGCAGTGCTCTGAATTTTTCTTACTTGGATTGCTTATCTAGAAAGTGGAGGTGATATACTTTATGCCGATATTGCCTGTGGAAACACTGTAAACTACAGTCATTACAAGGACTGTACACAGAGAAGCAGCTCCAGCCTCAGCCGAGGTGCCATAAGCGGCACTGGGTGACGGGAAAGAGCTCTGGGAAAGCCCTGGGCGAAGGCCAAAACCACACGCCTTAAGTCTTCCCTGTCCTCTTGGTTGAGGTAACTTGTTGCTTCCCTCTTAGTACTGCTCCCTGGCGGGGATCTAAAGGAAATCAGTCCTGAATATTCACTGGAAGGACTGGTGCTGAAGCTGAAACTCCAATACTTTGGCCACCTGATGCGAAGAACTGACTCATTGGAAAAGACCCTGATGCTGCAAAAGATTGAAGGCGGGAGGAGAAGGGGACGACAGAGGATGAGTGGTTGGATAGTATCACCGACTTGATGGACATGAGTTTGAGCAAGCTCTGGGAGTTGGTGAAGGACAGGAAAGCCTGGCGTGCTGCAGTCCATGGGGTCACAAAGAGTTAGACACAACTGACCGACTGAACTGAACTGGCCGGGACACCGCACACCTGTTCCCTCCCCCGCTCCCTGCAGCTGCTGCCACAGTGGCCTCCATTGTGTCCCTGCGAGGCCTCCTCCATCCAGCTGCCCTTCCTTTTGCAGCTGTCTAGGTGAGAGACAGCCTGGCAGCTTAGAAAGCACTTAGGTGTGGGTATCAGAAAGACCTGGCGTAAATCCAGGATGGGCCTTTTATTCAATGTGTGACCGAGTTTGACCAAGTTTCTTATCTCTGACTTTGTTCCTCTCCCACCAAAATGACCTTGTTGGGGTGGCATATTTTAAAGCGCATAGTATATAGTGAGTATTCAATAAATACTAGAGTCCCACCTTATCAACGACTCCCTGAGTTTTACTATTACTCAAGAAGGGGGCATACGAAAAAAAGAAAGAGGTGTACAGGAGAATTATGATTGTGTGATGGTTATATGCAACATGTGTCACCTCCACAACTTTATTTAGTTCCCCCATCATATCCTCAAACTCCTTGGCATCTTTGAGCCATCTTGAGACCTGGCGATTCAAAGTGGTCCCTGGACGAGAAATATCTGAATGCTTGTTAGAAATGCAGGTTCCCAGGCCCCACCCCAGACCCCCCCGAATCCAAATATGCTTTTGAAATAACCCCCAGGACCTCTGTGTGCATCTTAAAACTTGAGAAATACAGTGGAGCTTTACAGACAGTGGTGTCTGGTTTCCTCCCATGGAGACTCTGATGTAATTGGTCTGAAAGGCTGGCTGGGCTTGAGGCTTTTAAAAGCTCCCAGATGATTCTCTTGTGCAGCCAGGATTAAGAAGCATTGATTAGGGGTGGGGGTGGGGGCTATGGACACTCATTTTATGAAGAGTGATTTAGCTGAGATTTACTCTGAGTCAGCTCTGAGGCCATTATTTGCTGTTTTATATGAATATATTATATATATACACACACATATATGTATCCACGCACACACATATGCATATACTTTTCTCTCTAAAAGTTTATTTCTTTGTTACTCACCCCCATCTTACCCTATGACTTGCTCTCATCTTTCTTGTATTAATTCCCCAAATCCCAAAGATCATGAACCCAGCAGCAGTGTTTCAGCCTAAGTAAGGCTTTTCATTTTATCACCATGATATCATTTACAAGAGAACAGGGTCAGGTCTTGCAATCGATGGAGAGACAAAGTCATGAAGAGCTTAAACATACTGCTTAAGGCCATATAGTACGTGGGGAAGCCTGGATTCTGAGTCCCAGTCCAGAGATTCTGGGGTATCAGAGCTGGCAGTTCAGATGCCAGCTGGTAGAGAGCTGGACTTCTCAAGCCATAAGGTGCACGCGAACCATTGCTAAGGGCACATTCTGATTCAGTAAGTCTGAGGTGGGGCTAAAATTCTACATTTCTAACAAACTCCTGAGTGAAGCCGATGCTGTTGAAGCTGTGGTGTATTTGCTCAGGGCAGCACACTATGATCCCTAGTCCCGATGCCTGGCTTTCCCTTGCCAGTAGCTGACCAGGCTGTTCATTCAGCCTCCCTCGCCTGCCAGACAATTCACACCAAAGTTTCAAGGTGTGTGTCATCAGGCTACGGACATCTGCTGTACCTCAGCTCACCACTGGGTGGCGCTCTGGGAACACTTCCCTGCAGGATTTCACTGTTGTTGAGCAACCCTTCCCTGTTGGTTCAGCAAATATTTACTTAACCTAATTATATCAGGATACCATTTAAACAAGATTGTCAAGGTCCTCATGAGCAGTTTACATTCTAAGACAATAAACAAGTGTATAAAATAGATCATTATGAACTGTGCTAAGCAAGGAGATAAGAAAGAAAGTGACTAGAAGAGGTGGTGAGGAAAGACAGCACCGAGGTGGTGATATTTGAGCTGAGATTTAAAGGATGAGAATAAGGCAGTCAGGTGGAGAGCCAGGGGGAAAGCAGTCCAGGCAGATGAAACAACAAGTGGGAATAGGCTTGACTGTTCAAGGAACATAAAAGTTCATGATGCTGGAGCAGATGAAGTCAGGAGAAGCAAGAGGAGTTTCAGGGGCCATGTTCAGCAGGGCTGCAGGATGGGGAAGAAGGGGAGGGTAGGTTATTTTAAGAGCAAATGAAAGCCTTTGAAAGATTTTAATCAGGGAAGTAACAAGATCTGATTTCTATTTCTAACTGATCGAGCTGACTGCTGTGTAGAGGCTGCCATGGAGGGGCCGATGGTGGGGGTAGGAAACTAAAATAGGGCTGTTTCAGTAGTTCAGGCTGGAGGCACTCTTGCCTTGACATGGAATGGTTCCGATGGTGGTGGGGTGGTACTGGTGAGAAGTAAACAAATATAGTACATAGTTTTGGAAGCAGATGGGACAGGACTTGCTAGTAGTTTGAATAGGTTTATCACTTTGGATGCTTTTGATTTCAAGAAACAGAAAACACAATGTTAGTCAACTGTCTTCAGAATATAAGGTCAATTTAGAGACTCACACAAATAGGAAGTGTGATGAAGATAGGCTTCAGGCAACATTGATCAAGACTCTAACCTTATTTTTCTATAATTTTCAGTCTCTCCGCAGCTCTTTATGTGTTGGTTTATTCTTAGGCTGACTTCATACATAGTTGCAAGAGGCCTTCAAGAGCAAGATATATGCGTGCTTGCAAGATGGCTCCATTTGCATGGAGGAGAAACAAGCATAATTTGTGACAACTGTGAAACAAAAATCTTGATCTTGGGATTGACTGACCCATATTTAAACCAATCCTTATTGCCAAGAGCATGAATCAGAGAGTTGGCTTAATACTCCTACTATACCTCCATTGCCAGTGGACTGATTCACTTTAATGAAGTTACTGGAAAGAATCACCATGTGAAATGGAATTAAGTTACCTTAGTTGGCTTGGGTCAATGATGGTATAGGTGTGGTCTGTCCTACCCAAGTGACATAGGTGCTACATAGTAGGGGAGAACAGCGTGGATGTTGAGGAGAAGATTACAATTTTCATTGTGGGAACTATATGAGATTTGAAGGCACGGGAAAACATAAAGATGACTCCTAGGTGTTTTGGAGTTGTGATATCTAAAATGGGAGAAGATACACAGGTTTGGAGGAGAATAAATACAGATGCCTCTTGGAGGCTCGGGTATCTGAGTCCAGTGAGCATTTGAAAACATGAGTAGGAGCTAAAGGGAGTTGTCCTGGGTGGAGTCACCCACATCACATGACATCCTCTAGGTGTGGTTCAGAGTGACTGACTCCCAGTTTTGGCACAGTCTCTCTGTGCCAATTCTCTGACAGCTCGGGAATTAGCACGAGGGTAGGAGTGCCCTAGGATTCTGATGAGAGATTTAGGGCCAGTGATTCTCCAGACCAACTAAAGCCATCAGTATTAGTATTCTGCTACTATGGGAATAAATGGAGGATCTTAGTGAATATGTGGATTGGGAAAAAATTAGAAACCTCTTTCGGGACTGCCCTGGTGGTTCAGTGGTTAAGACTCTGTCCTTCCACTACAGGGGATGCAGCTTCAATCCCTGGTCAGGGAACTAAGATCCCACATACTGCATGATGTGGCCAGAAAAATCACAAACATACAAAAACAAACGAACAAACCCAAATCTCCTTTTCAAGTCTTTTCTTTCTGTGATTCTTAGAACAAACAAAAGAGGAAAGCAAGGAGGGGATTTAGAGCCCCCTTTTTTGTGAAAAACTGAGATTCACACAGGTTAATTGATGACACCAGAGCCTGCATGAACCCCATCCTCTTGCTTCTAAATTAAGCCCCCAAACCCTGCAGATCCAAGCACCAGATAAACTATTCTTGGAGAATATGTCCATGACTCAGAACAGCACGTGCTCAGGTGTTTTTTTCAGTGGTGACCTAACAGGGTGGCAACAGGTAAGGTGGAAAGAACCCTGGGCTCCCAGTCAAAACAACAGCAACCCTGGAATTCCAGCTTTGCTGCTCCCTTTCTGTCTGACCTTGGGTAGGTCACTGAATTTTTCTGGTCTATATTTTCATCTAATAAGGGATTTGGATTTTATAACTTGTTTTCAAAGTTTAAAAAAACGAAAGTATTTGTTTGTCTGTTTTGGGAGAAAAGCCATACCAGGATGTAAATAAATCAGAGAGATCCCAGCATAACTTGTCCCAGTCCTCTTCTCAAGAACCATCATCCTGGAAGGTCTGATGACCCTCTTTTTGCATTCTAGGAGTCTGTGTGTTGCTTCCCTTTCTAGGTAAGTCTTGGGGCTGCCCACCTGCCCCTGGCTTTAAAGCTCCTATGCCCAGGAATAGTGCCTCACAGTCCCTGTCTTCTCACCTGGCAGCCCCACGAGGCAGCAGGTGCTCTCTGTTCGTAGCTCTGTCAAGACATGAGCCCCACAGATGGAGCACCTTGGTTGTTCTGCCTGCCTGGGTTTCAAAGAAAGCCTTTGTAGAAGCTCAGGCATCAGAGAGCTAAAGACACTATAATTCATCAGTTGCTGTTGGCAGGTACATTTGCCCAATCCTTGCTTAAGTTAAACAGGAAATGATTAAAGAGCTCCCTGGAGTTAGAAAAGGCAAGAAGAATAAACACATAATTATAAGCAGCATTGCCTGACACCGTCCTCTGTGTCATCCCATGTAATCCTCTGAACCATACTACGATCATAATATTATGATCTCAGGTACTACTATCCACATCGTATATATGAGAAAACTGAGGCTCTAAATGATTATAAAAGCTGCCTTAGGACACTGCTAATAAGTGACACTATTGGGAGAGAAACCGCCAGAACTATCTAGATGCAAATAGTTTTTCTAAGATTCTCTGGAATTAAGGAATAAAGTCAGAGAATCACAAGAAAACACACAAACTTATCCTCAGTGGTTACCTTCTTGGGACTTCCCTGGTGATCCAGTGGTTAAGACTCAGCTCTTCTAATGCAGAGAGTCCTGGTTCCATCCCCTATGGGGAAACTAACATCCTGCATGTCATGTGGAACAGCCAAAAAAAAAAAAAAAGGTTATCTTCTTTGGAATTCAGTCACTCATTCCTTCAATAATAGCTTGCTATTTACCAAGCTCCTGGATTCTTTCTGGAGGTGGAGATAAGGAGATGAATAAGACATAATCCTTTCCTTCTAGGAGTTCACAGTCTAGCAGGAAAATCAAGTCATACATTATTATTTGTTACAAGTGCTTTAGGTGAAGTTGATTAAAAATGCTATGGGGTGTCAGCAGAAAGGATGGAACAATATATGGCACCATATGTCTCAGTTTTAGAGTATGTACATTAAAAGAGCTGTGGGAGCTCAGAGGAAAGTTAAAAGGTCCAGGAAGATCCGGGAAGGCTTCCCTGAGGAGGTGAGATAAGTTCCCTTTCTATTCCCTCTCAAGTCTCTGAAATACAGTTGGCTTGCAATCATGTTCAAACCAACGCCTCACTAGAGCACTGAGGTCCCGATTCACGCTGATGGTCCTTCCTAGTGCCTTCCTTTCCTCTGTACAGGCTTTCCATCACATTGACAGAATTCTTCAAGCTCTACCTGTTCATCCTTCCTTCAGTGGGAATTTCTTCTACATCTGAATATATTTTTTGTAACCTTTTAAAAATCACTATTTAATAGACATTTTTTTTTTTTTGGCCACACCACATGGCATGAAGGATCTTCCCTACGAGGGATGCAACCTGGGCCCCCCACAGTGGAAGTACAGTGTTAACCACTGGGCTGCCAGGGAAGTCCTTTAATAGACATCTTGCATGAGAATTTTCACATCTTCCCCATGTTTAAGGCTGGGCCAGGGTCGGGGAGAGTCAGTCCATGTAAAAGAAGAGGTGTGCTAGGGGCTGAGTGTCAGGGCGCAAGGGGCATTATCCTGTGACTTATAGCATGGTTTTGCAACACACTATGGTTGCACCAGAGTCACATGCTTTAAAAACAATGCTGATAAGGAAACCATGGCCGAATGCCAGGATCCATTAGGTTGTGTTATTGATCAGAATGGGTTGAGAACAACAAATAGTGGTGGAAGCATCCAAGGGGTACCATGGAAGGAGCATAGGTTTGGAGATGGGCTGGGAGGAGCAAAGTCCTAACTCTAGGTCCTGGAGGAAGGAGCATTCATCTTTAGAACAGGAATTGCCCTCTCGCCTTGCCCCTCCCTGCCCTGCACCACTCTCTGGATCTTAATATCGTTGAGCTTTGAGAAAGTCATACTATTTTAACTAGGGTGTTTTTGAGATGTGAAAGGAGCCATTGCTCTAAGGCCGTTAGGGTTGAAATAACAAATGGAAAGAAAGAAATCCTGTAAGCTGAGGCAGGACGCACTGATCAGACCACCACACAGGTCTGTTTACAGATTTTGGACTTCACACTAATTGGAAAGAATAGAACGGGGTTAAACATAGGTCAATATGATACAATTTATAGTTTGACATTCTGCCACAAAGAAGAGTTTTTGTTAGCAAGAGTGGATGCAGGGGATCAGTTAAAGGCTATTTATAGACATCCAGGGAAAAAATGGTGGAAACTTGGACTGTAATGAGGGCAGTGCAAGTGGAGAAAAGAACTGGAGGGTGGATGGGTTTCCAGGGGAAGATTATATGCTTGGCCTGAGATTGTTGTGGTGAAATGTCTATGTGAGGCCAAGCCGAGATGAAGAGAGGGTGATTAAATATAAGGATTTGGAACTCAGAGATGTCAGGATAGGGATGCAGATGTGTACAACTTTGCCTACAGAGTTGATAACTTGAGCTGTAATCCTGATGAGATTTCCCGGGAAACGATTATACATGGAGAAGAGGAAAGAGGTTCAACTGAGCCTTCGGGAACTCCAAGATATTTAATGGCCTGATGGAGGAGGAAAAGTCTTGAAAGGAGACAGAATGAATATCCAGAGTAACAGGGAAAAAAGAACCTAGAATGGGAGTGTCCAGAAGTAGAGGGAAGTGAGTGTGTCAAGAAGGAATGTGTGAAGTCAAGTAAGGATGGAAAAATGTATATTGGATTTCGTGACATGGTAGTGATCAAGATCTGATTAAGAACTGTCCCAATGAAGGGAAAATGGAAGCCAGACTGGAAATATAGGAGATTATTTCAAGAATTTTGACTGTGAAGTAAAAAAAGAGAAATAAGGTAATGTGGAGGAGAGAGGGAGCTCTGTGAACTCTTGTTTAAGAAGACTGAGATTTGGGAATTCTCTGGTAGTCCAATGGTTAAGAATTTGCCATTCAACATAGGAGACGCGGGTTGGATCTTGGTAGGGGAATTAAGATCCCACTTGTTGTAGAGCAACTAAGCCTGCACTCTGCAAGCACTGAGCCTGTGTGCCCCTTGAAAGATCCCGCATGATGCAACGAAGATTTGAAGCAGCCAAATAAATAAAATAAATATTTTTTTAAAACAGGGATGAGACTTGAGCAAGCTTAAATATGAAGGGAGACTTGGGTGTGCTTGTGGGTATACTGGCAACATTTATAAGGAAGCTCCCATTGGATGACTTCAATTTTCTTTGTGAAGGAAGAAATCTGCTATTAGCAAGGGAGGAAGTAAGAAGGTCAAAAGACTGGGGGAAAATGATAAGAATGAAGAAGATTTAAAATAAATGTTGAATTTACCAAAGAGGATTACAAATAAGCACATGAAAAGATGTTTAACATCATCAGGCATTAGGGAAATGCAAATTAAAACCATGAGAAGTGACAAAAAAACCACCCCAAAACCCATGAGAGAATTCTTGTTTCCAGGAAATTGGAATAGACATACGATTCCTTGTTCTTCTTGCCAAGTATAACTAAAAACCCCAGATATTATGTATAAAACAAACAAAAGAAATCAGCAAAAAGATGGAGAGAAGGAAGACTGCTTAGAGACCTCAAGACCAAGAAATGACACAGCCGTAAGTTCCCTGGGTTTTCTTTCTTTTTTTTTTAAATATGGAGGAAATCAGGGTGCATGATTGGGTCTTGTGTGTGTGTGTGTATGTGTGTGTGTGTGTGTGTGACTGCTCTGGGTCTGTGCTGCACGGGCTTTCCTCTAGTTGCTGTGAGCAGGGGCTAGCCTCTAGTTACAGTACACAGGCTTCTCATTCCTCTGGCTTCTCTTGTTGCAGAGCATGGACTGTAGGGCATACAGGCTTCAGTATTTGCAGTTTGCGGGCTTTAGGGCACAGCCTCAATAGTTGTGGTGCATGGGCTTAGTTGCTCTGCGGCATGTGGGGTCTTCCTAGAGCAGGGATTAAACCCGTGTCTCCTGCATTGATTGGCAGGCGGATTCTTCACCACTGAACCACCAGGGAAGCCCTCCCTGGGTTTTCTTTTTGCCTCCTGTATCACAGATCTGAAGCTGAAGAAGCTAGCAACCTAGTCATGACAATTAGTGAAGAAAAAATAGAGCCCCAGTGTAACCCTGCTCTCTTTAGCCAAGTCAACAGGAAAGGTGAAAGCTGGCAAGACAGAAAACATTTAGAAAAGAACCACCCCAATTTAATTAATACCATGGAAAATTATATTTAAACACATAAATTTCAGGACTTAAATTTTACCAATTCTTTAAAAAGTGCAAACTACCACAACATATTTGGTATGAAACAGATCATTTAAATAACCCTGTAACTTTGAAGTAAATTGAGTTTATAGCTTAAAAATTCCTATTAAAGAAATCTCCAGACCCAGAGAATAGCATTGAAACATGTATATTATCAAGTGTGAAACAGATCACCAGCCCAGGTTGGATGCATGAGACAAGTGCTCAGGGCTGGTGCACTGGGAAGACCCAGAGGGATGGGATGGGGAGCGAGGTGGGAGTCAGGATCAGGATGGGGAACACATGTAAATCCATGGATGATTCATGTCAATGTATGGCGAAAACAACTACAATATTGTAAAGTAATTAGCCTACAGCTAATAAAAATAAATGAAAAAAAAAACTCCAGACCTAGAGAATTCTACCAAATGTTTAAAGAAGAATTAACATCAATTGTATGCAATCCCTTTTATATAATAAAAGGGAAGCCTTCTCAATTCATTTTATGAAGCTGTCATTACCCTGATATCAAAACCAGACAAAGATAGCACAAGGAAACTACAGACTAATCAGTTCAGTTCAGTTCAGTTCAATTCAGTTGCTCAGTCGTGTCCAACTCTTTGCAACCCCATGGACTACAGCATGCCAGGTCTCCCTGTCTATCACCAACTCCCTCCTGGAGTTGACTTAAACTCCTGTCCATTGAGTTGGTGATGCCATCCAATCATCTCATCCTCTGTCGTCCCCTTCTCCTCCCACCTTCAATCGTTCCCAGCATCAGGGTCTTTTCAAATGAGTCAGTTCTTCCCATCAGGTGGCCAAAGTATTGGAGTTTCAGCTTCAGCGTCAGTCCTTCCAGTGAATATTCAGGACTGATTTCCTTTAGGATTGACTGATTGGATCTCCTTACAGTCCAAGGGACTCTCAAGAGTCTTCTCCAACACTACAGTTCAAAAGCACCAATTCTTCAGTGCTCAGCTTTCTTTACAGTCCAACTCTCACATCCATGCATGACTACTGGAAAAACCATAGCTTTGACAAGATGGACCTTTGTTAGCAAAGTAATGTCTCTGCTTTGTAATATGCTGTCTAGGTTGGTCATAACTTTTCTTCCAAGGAGCAAGTATCTTTTAATTTCATGGCTGCAGTCACCATCTGCAGTGATTTTGGAGCCCCCAAAAATAGTCTCTCACTGTTTCCGCTGTTTCCCCATCTATTTTCCATGAAGTGATGGGACTGGATGCCATGATCTTAGTTTTCTGAATGCGAGTTTTAAGTTAACTTTTTCACTCTCCTCTTTCACTTTCATCAAGAGGCTCTTTAGTCCTTTGCTTTCTGCCATAAGGGTGGTGTCATCTGCATATCTGAGGTTATTGATATGTCTCCCGGAAATCTTGATTCCAACTTGCACTTCATCCAGCCCAGCGTTTCTCGTTATATACTCTGCATATAAGTTAAATAAGCAGGGTGACAATATACAGTCTTGAAGTACTCCTTTCCCAATTTGGAACTAGTCTGTCGTTCCTTGTCCAGTTCTAACTGTTGCTTCCTGACCTGCACACGGATTTTTCAGGAGGCAGGTCAGGTGGTCTGGTATTCCCATCTCTTTTAAGAATTTTCCACAGTTGGTTGTGATCCACACAGTCAAAGGCTTTGGTATAGCCAATAAAGCAGAGATAGATGTTTTTCGGGAATTCACTTGCTTTTTCGATGATCCACCAGATGTTGGCAATTTGATCTCTGGCTCCTCTGTCTTTTCTAAATCCAGCTTGAACATCTGAAAGTTCCTGGTTCACATATTGTTGAAGCCTGGCTTGGAGAATTTTGAGCATTATTTTACTAGCATGTGCGATGAGTGCAATTGTACAGTAGTTTGAACATTCTTTGGTGTTGCCTTTCTTTGGGATTGGAATGAAAACTGACCTTTTCCAGTCCTGTGTCCACTGCTGAGTTTTCCAAATTTGCTGGCATATTGAGTTCAGCACTTTGACAGCATCATCTTTCAGGATTTGAAATAGCTCAACTGGAATTCCATCACCTCCACTAGCTTTGTTCGTAATGATGCTTCCTAAAGCCCACTTGACTTCACATTCTAGGATATCTGACTGTAGGTGAGTGATCATACCATCATGATTATCTAGGTCCTGAAGATCTTTTTTGTATAGTTCTTCTGTGTATTCTTGCCACCTCTGCTTAATATCTTATGCTTCTGTTAGGTCCATACCATTTCTGTTCTTTATTGTGCCCATCTTTGCATGAAATGTTCCCATGGTATCTCTAATTTTCTTGAATAGATCTCTAGTCTTTCCCATCCAGTTATTTTCCTCTATTTCTTTGCATTGATCACTGAGGAAGCCTTTCTTATCTCTCCTTGCTATTCTTTGGACTTCTGCATTGAAATGGGTATATCTTTCCTTTTCTCCTTTGCTTTTTGCTTCTCTTCTTTTCACAGCTATTTGTAAGGCCTGCTCAGACAGCCATTTTGCTTTTTTGCATTTCTTTTTCTTGTGGATGGTCTTGATCCCTGCCTCCTGTACAATGTCACAAACCTCTGTCCATAGTTCTTCATGCACTCTGTCTGTCAGATCTAATCCCTTGAATCTATTTCTCACTTCCACTGTATAATTGTGAGGGATTTGATTTAGGTTATACCTGAATGGTTTAGTGGTTTTCCCTACTTTCTTCAATTTAAGTCTGAATTTGTCAATAAAGAGTTCACGATCTGAGCCACAGTCAGCTCCCAGTCTTGTTTTTGCTGACCATATAGAGCTTCTCCATCTTTGGCTGCAAAGAATATAATCAATATGATTGGAGATCAATGGAGAAATAACCCCAGGAAGATTGAAGAGGCAGAGCCAAAGCAAAAACAACACCCAGTTGTGGATGTGACTGGTGATAGAAGCAAAGTCCGATGCTGTAAAGGGCAATATTGCATAGAAACCTGGAATGTTAGGTCCATGAATCAGTGCAAGTTGGAAGTGGTCAAACAGGAGATGGCGAGAGTGAATGCCAACATTTTAGGAATCAGTGAACTAAAATGGACTGGAATGGGTGAATTTAACTCAGATGACCATTATATCTACTACTGTGGGCAAGAATCCCTTAGAAGAAATGGGGTAGCCATTGTAGTCAACAAGAGTATGAAATGAAGTACTTGGATGCAGTCTCAAGAATGATAGAATGATCTCTGTTTGTTTCCAAGGCAAACCATTCTATATCACAGTAATCCAAGTCTATGCCCTCACCAGTAATGCTAAAAAAGTTGAACGGTTTTATGAAGACCTACAAGACCTTCTAGAACTAACATCTAAAAAAGATGTCCTTTTGGTTATAGGGAACTGGAATGCAAAAGTAGAAAGTCAAGAGATACCTGGAGTAACAGGCAAATTTGGCCTTAGAGTACAGAATGAAACAGGGCAAAGGCTAATAGAGTTTTGCCAAGAGAATGCACTGGTCATAGCAAACACTCTCTTCAAGTAACACAAGAGAAAACTCTACACTTGGACATCACCAGATGGTCAATACAGACTAATATTCTTCATGAGTATAAGACACAAAAGCGCTTGACAGAATATCAGCAAATAGAAATCAACAACACTTAAAAACAAATATACCTAAAAACATGATCAAGAGGAGTTTATTCCCAGGGACATAAGGCTGGTTCAATATGGGAAAAATCTATCAATGTTACTGTGGACCAAGAATGTCATCTGCCATTTCAGTAAACAAAGAATGCTGACTGCTATTCCAGTAAACAGCAAATGTTGCCCACCATCAAGCCATCAGCCACTGCAGCTGCTACCTCCCTATGGTGCACCCTGAGGGGAATTCAGAATGGAGAAAAACAAGATACTGGCCCTAAATAGCTAAGTTGAATATCTAAGGAATAATTTCAGTGTGGTTCAAACTCTTGTATCTTCCCATACATAGAAAAAGCACTAAAATCATCAACTTGAGATGTCTGGTTTTTTTGTGATTCAATTCAGATCAGTTCAGTCGCTCAGTCATATCCAGCTCTTTGCAACCCCATGAACTGCAGCACACCAGGCCTCCCTGTCCATCACCAACTCCCGGAGTCTACCCAAACCCATGTCCATCGAGTCGGTGATGCCATCCAACCATCTCATCCTCTGTTGTCCCCTTCTCCTCCTGCCCTCAATCTTTCCCAGCATCAGGGTCTTTTCAAATGAGTCAGTTCTTCCCATCAGGTGGCCAAAATATTGGAGTTTCAGCTTCAACATCAGTCCTTCCAATGAACACCCAGGACTGATCTCCTTTAGGATGGACTGGTTGGATCTCCTTGCAGTCCAAGGGACTCTCAAGAGTCTTCTCCAACACCACAGTTCAAAAGCACCAATTCTTCGGTGCTCAGTTTTCTTTATAGTCCAACTCTCACATCCATACATGACTACTGGAAAAACCATAGCCTTGACTAGACGGACCTTTGTTGGCAAAGTAATGTCTCTGTTTTTTAATATGCTGTCTGGGTTGGTCATAACTTTCCTAAGGAGTAAGCGTCTTTTAATTTCGTGGCTGCAGTCACCATCTGCCATGATTTTGGAGCCCAGAAAAATTAAGTCAGCCATTGTTTCCGCTGTTTCCCCATCTATTTTCCATGAAGTGATGGGACTGGATGCCATGATCTTAGTTTTCTGAATGTTGAGCTTTAAGCCAACTTTTTCACTCTCCTCTTTCACTTTCATCAAGAGGTTCTTTAATTCTTCTTCACTTTCTGCCATAAGGGTAATTTTATGACCCTCAACTACATACTGATGTTGTTTTTCATGACAAACTCCTATCTATCCTGGCTTCTCTCTTACCTCTTAGGAGCAGTTCCTCAGAGCTGTCTGAAAGGCCGTCTTTCAGGCTTTGGTCCTCAGTAGGGTCCCTGAATGAAACATGACTCAGAAGTTTTAGGTTGAGCATTTTTCTTCAGTTGAAATAATCCACCATACTAACAGACTAAAGAATAAAAATCACATGATCATACCAATAGATGCAGAAAAAGCATTTGATGAAGTTCAACACCCATTCATAATAAAAATTCTCAGAAAAATAGAATAAAGTTCTTTAGGCCAGACAAATATCATTTCTTAATTTGGTAAGACATCTACAAAAACTTACAACTAACATTCTACGGTAAGGTGAAAAACTGAATGCTTTCTCCCTAAGATCATGAGCAAAGCAAGGATGTCCACTTTCACATGTCCTATTCAATATGACACTAAAACTTCTCACCCTTAAAGTCAACTCAAGGAAAGGATATAGTTGGCGTAAAGATTGAAAAAGAAGAAATAAAACTACCTCTATTTGCAGAGGAAAGGATTGTCAATGTAGAAAATACCAACAAATATATAAATAAACACCTGGAACTAATAAGTGAGTTCCACAAGTTCACAAAATAAAAGAAAAACATAAAACAATTATAGTTCTATATACTAGTCACTAACATGTGGAACTGAAATTAAAATACAATACCATTGATAATTATCCAAAGACAATGGAATACTTAGTGGTGAATCTAACAAGACATACATAGGACCTGTTGATTTTTTTAAAATGCACAAGAAAGTTGCAAGTTAAGTTTTATTTCGGGCAAAATGAGGACTGCAACAGAAATAGCAGTTCAGATAGCGCTGAGAAACTGCTCTGAGGAGGTGGAAAGGGAGAAGCTAGCATATACAAGAATTTTGCAACAAAGGGAAGGTAGTCAGGAACATCAAAAGATTACTGTTAAAGAAAACCAGATGTCCTAAGTTAAGGAATTTAATGTCTTTGTATTTGTTGTTTAGTTGCTGTGTTCGACTCTTTTGTGACCCTGTGGACTATAGCCTACCAGGCTCCTAGGCAAGAATACTGGAGTAGGTTGCCAGGCCCTCTTCCAAGGAATCTTCCCAACCCAGATATCGAACCTTTGTCTCTACAGTTTTACAGTCAAAGGAGAAGTGGGGAGGGGGAGAAGACCTTCTTTGTCTTTCTCAAGTAGACTTCATGCTTCCATCATCATCAGTGCCTCCTGCAGGTTGGGCAGGGGAATTTTTTTGTCCCTACATGGTCAAGCTAGGTCCACAAATTATTGGATTTTTTTTTTTTTTATGTATTCAGAGAGCATGTCCTAGGGATCGCTAATTTACTGAGCTCCCTGGGCAGGATGTGGTTCTTATGCCACCACTGTTTTGTTGTTTGGGGGCGTGTCTCACACTTCTGTTGCATGGTTTTGTTGCTAAGCAAACCAGCTTGGTTTTGTGGTTAAGCAAACCTGACTTCTTGAATGATCATTAATTTACAGGGGTATCCCATATTTTTTCTACTTACAGCCCCCTAGTGGGATTAACTATATAATTACCTCCTTTGTCCCTTCATTGTATCCCTATCAAAACAACCAATTATGACTCTCTCTATGATATTGCATCCAGCTCCACCCCTCACTTTCATCTTTGAGTAATTAGAATGTATTCATCTGTGCCTTGTGGAAGTCCAGATACCACTGTCTAAAGTAGTTCTTTAATCTGCCTTTCTAGTGGTCCCATCACAAATGGCTCAATTGAGCCTGGCACGCCCCATGCTTGGTGTGATTTTCTACACAGTACACTCATTATGGGTGGATAAGACAAATGATCTCATTAATAAAGAAAGCTACAATCAAAGCATTTTGTCCAAGACTCGGTAACCCCCATTAGAAGGAAAATACATTTTCTGTTTGAGAAACCTTGGATTTAAGTCTTCCATTTGGAGGATGGAGAGTATAAAGAACGGACTCTGTAGCAACAAATTCATCCAAATCTTTATACAAGGTAAAGATTTGCTACCAACCTATTGTTTGGAGCTCTTCAGATTAAACTTTTAAGTGGAAAGCAGTCTGGGGTGTCAAGGTGACAGCATCGTCCTGCCTCAGAACTCCTGTGTGCCCTTTATATTATCAAGGAATCAAGTGTTAATAATCATAAACACTTTGTGATAGAAACCACTTTCACCCCTCTTGGCTTCATTACACACTGCTCTGAAAATGTTTCAAATTCTTCCAAAGACAACTGCCTGGGGAGTAGTCATAGAACATTCTCCTTCAACCTGCTTATTAACCCAGCAAGCAACAGCTTCGGAATTATGCACCTGTGATCAGGCCAAATGTGGTAGGAACATCATTTACCCCTGTCTCCTCAGAGACAAAAAAACAAACAAACAAACTCTGCGTTGCACATCAGCCTCATTTTTTTTTTCCTTGCTCTCTGCCCAGAGATCCAGCCCCATCCCTTAAAAGGCTGTTTATTCAGAGAGACACACGTAGTTGGCTTGTGCAAACCAGGCATAAAAGACACAAGAGCAATTTATTCTGGTTAATAAGCTGGGAAAAGACAGTTAGAGGTCAACTGTATGGTGGCCACAGAAGGGTGTCTTGTTGGTGAGTGTCTCATGTCATGGCAGATACTGTTAATTGTTTACCTACCCAATAGCCACCCCCCACCCGCCTTCTTTATTGACTAGAAAAGAACTATTTGCTCCAGGTATCAGGCAGGTGGCCCTGGGATTTAGGAAAGAATGATTTGCTACCGGCCCTGACAGATGAACAAATTAGAATTTCTCTACACAAACGTTGGGAGGCAGCTTCAGGATCCTCAGTTGATTGTCAGCTCCTGGTCGTCTTGCCCTTGTGTAATCGTCTCCTGCACTGAACAAGGCTGATGTGTGAACAACAGGCTACTGTGGAAATGGTAGGGAACACTGGTTGGCAGAGCTGAGGACCCCTAGGAATAAAACTTCTCTTAAAACGAAACAAAACCTGAATCAGCCGAGGCCCTCTGGCCTGATGAGAGCTGCCTTTGGACCCACATAACCTTTTTAGCCAGGAGGAAGAAAAGAGTGGATACTCTTACAATGTATGCACTCTGTGTTGTCACTGGACTAAGTGCTTTATTAAAATTATTTTAGTTGATTCTCACCATACTATGTGTGGGCATATGATATGTCGGCATTTTCCTCCTGATAAAGAACCCAAGGCACAGAGAATTTAAGTAACTTGCGGGAGGTCACCAATGAGCTAATCGGCAGCGGGGAAAGAAATTCATTCCAGGTCTCTCTCAGTCCAGAGCTCCAGCTCCTTACACTCAGGATGTTGCTATTTCCAAAAAAGTAAACAAACACAGTGGACCCTTGACTAATCTAAGAAGAACTAAAGAGCATTTGGATTAGATCATAAATACTGTGGATTCTTTACTCTTTGGTACTCTAGTTGAAGTCAGGAGATACTGCTCTTTCCATACACACATCTTCAGCCTTCAAGGAAGCACCTCTAGGTGCCAAAAAAAAAAGCCTGGAAACAGCTTTTTTGGGGAAAAAAAAAAAAAAGAGACCATTCCTGAAAACTTGGACTGGCAATGCTCTGGAAAGTGACTTAAGCCAGAGAGCACCAGTGCTTGACTGCAACCTAGGGGTTTCCTGGTGTGTGGTTATGTGCCAGTGAGCAGAAGGGGCTTCACACACTAGGACTTGAAGCCCATCTTGAAACCATTCCTGAGATGTGGTCAGTTCAGCAAATAGCACACTTTGGTATAAGCCTTTTTTTTTTTGTTTGTTATAAACCTTTTATAGTAAGATAATAGCCTGGTGGTTAAGTGCCAATTCAGGGTGTTTGCATGCACATTGTTTCCACTAGCTGCATAATCTGGGGTGCATTTGTTTAGCCCGTAGGCCTCAGCTTTCCCATCTGTAAAATGGGGATAATTGGGTTGCTTGTATGCAATTATGTATGTCTTATGCTTGACTTATGGAAAGTATTCACTCATCTTTACATATCTTTATAATCATCATTACTGTACAGTGATGCAGGTCACTGAAGGAAGAGGCAGAGTTTCAACAATAAAAGGGAGACAGTCCTTACCATGTCTCCATATTCCTTGAAGCAGAGCTGGAAAGGCAGGATGGACTTGGCCTCCCTGCTGCCCTGGGCCCTCCCTGTTGGATTGTCATTCCTCTGCAGAAGCAGCCCCACCCATCTGCTGAACATTCCCAACCAGGACAGGAGGCTCTCATGGCCTCAACCCAGCAGCTGTATCACAGTTGAACCTCTTGCCAGATTTCCAGTGAATCCCAGGCCACCGCTTCTCCCATCCTTGTCCATCCGACCTGGCTTCTGACTGGTTTTCCTTGCTGAACACTTGTCTGGGGCTGTGTCCCCAGCATGGATCTCACGGTCCCCTGCCCAGAGGCTGGGGGAAGAGGCTCCGACACGCTTAGATGACAGCTGAGCCCCGTCCCCTGTGAGGGCCGACTGTCGGAAGAATGACGGCTCTCTGTTTAACGGAGCAGCTGCCACCCTGACTCCCTCACCCGACGAGCACATGCCCTGCCCCTGCGGATCACCAGCTGCTTTGCAGAAAGGTTCTCCAGTCCTGCGATGACCTAATCTGGCTTCCTTATCATCCCCAAAATATGATACCGCCGAGGTCCCTGTGGGTCTTGCAGATATACTGACAAATGACATTCTATACACAAGACAAGTTGCTTATAATTAAACAGACTTGCTTTTCAGTTCCTGGGCCCTACTTCATGACAGATGGCAGCCAGCCATCTGGCTTAGCCACATAGACCAAAGGGATTCAGAAGCTTTCCCACTCATTAGAGCTACAGCCTTCCATTCTAGACAGCACCCCTTAGTGGATCTACTATAGCACAATCTCTCAGCTCCACCTGTTTGGTGTACCCCAGGCAAGCCCATAGGCTCTTCTTGATTTCAGTTCCTGTTACTGATTGCTATAGGAACACGGGAACTGGTAACCACATGAGAAACTGAGAACGCTCAAACTACCGCACAATTGCAGTCTTATCACACGCTAGTAAAGTAATGCTCAAAATTCTCCAAGCCAGGCTTCAGCAGAACGTGAACCATGAACTTCCAGATGGTCAAGCTGAATTTAGAAAAGGCAGAGAGGAACCAGAGATCAAACTGCCAACATCCGTTAGATCATCAAAAAAGCAAGAGATTTCCAGAAAAACATCTATTTCTGCTTTATTGACTATGCCAAAGCTTTTGATTGTGTGGACCACAACAAATTGGAAAATTCTTCAAGACATGGGAATATAAGACCACCTGACCTCCTCCTGGGAAATCTGTATGCAGGTCAGGAGGCAACAGTTAGAACTGGACATGGAATAACAGAGTGGTTCCAGATAGGGAAAGGAGTATGTCAAGGCTTATCTTGTCACCCTGCTTATTTAACTTATATGCAGAGTACACAATGAGAAATGCTGGGCTTGGTGAAGCACAAGCTGGAATCAAGATTGCTGGGAGAAATATCAATAACCTCAGATATGCAGATGACACCACCCTTATGGCAGAAAGCAAAAAAGAACTAAAGAGTCTCTTGATGAAAGTGAAAGAGGAGAGTGAAAAAGTTGACTTAAAACTCAGCATTCAGAAAACTAAGATAATGGCATCTGGTCCTATCACTTCATGGCAAACAGATGGGGAAACAGTGGAAACAGAGAGAGACTTTATTTTGGGGGGCTCCAAAATCACTACAGATGGTGACTGCAGCCACGAGATTAAAAGATGCTTGCTCCTTGGAAGAAAAGTTATGACTAACCTAGACAGCATAGCTATGATATTTCCAGTAGTCATGCATGGATGTGAGAGTTGGACTGTAAAGAAAGCTGAGCATCAAAGAATTGATGCTTTTGAACTGTGGTGTTGGAGAAGACTCTTGAGAGTCCCCTGGACTGTAAGGAGATCCAACCAGTCCATCCTAAAGGAAATCAGTCCTGAATATTCATTGGAAGGACTGATGTTGAAGCTGAAACTCCAATACTTTGGCCACCTGATGTGAAGAACTGACTCATTTGAAAAGACCCTGATGCTGGGAAAGATTGAAGGTGGGAGGAGAAGGGGATGACAGAGGATGAGATGGTTGGATGGCATCACCAACTCAATGGACATGAGTTTGAGTAAACTCCGGGAGTTGGTGATGGACAGGGAGGCCTGGCATGCTGCAGTTCCTGGGGTAGCAAAGAGTCAGACACGACTGAGCAACTGAACTGACTGAACTGAACTGAGAAACTGAGCCTGACTCTGGAATATTATAGAATCCAAATTTATAATAAATGGTCTTGGGCTTGGGTCTGTATTATTAAAGGGAAATGATTCGTGGATGCTTGTTAAAAAACAGCAAGACAGAGTTTATTCAAGACTATTGCAACAGAAGAGAGACTAAACTCAACTTTCAATATAAATGGAGATAGGAGGGGATTTATAACCAGGGCAGGATGAAGGAGACACTTGAGGAACTTGATGAAGTATCAAGAGTTGGGAAGAAGAGGAATTTGATTGGCTCTTGATAAAAGTGGAGCAAAAGGAGTTTGATTGGAAGTCAAAGGGTGATTGGGGAAAATTCTTCATAAACTGGTTTAGAAGGATTATTTGGTGAAACTAGACTTCGCAGGCCAAGGATGCACTCTAGTCAAGAAGATCAAGGAGGGAGTCTTTGTCAGTATCAGTCAGAATCCCTAGAGAAACAGAAGCAACAGGATATATGTATATGGAGAGGGGATGTGGGATGAGAAGGAGGGAGAGCAGGAAGGAAAAAAAAGAGAAAGAGATTTATTTTAAGGCATTGACTCATGTAATTATGGAGACTGGCCAGTTTGAAATCCATAAATCAGGCCAGCCGGCTGGAAAACTCAGGCTGAATGTCTATGTTACAGTCTTGAGGCAGAATGTCTTCTCTGGGAAATCTCAGTTATTTGCTCTTAAGGCCTTTCATGGATAGATTGAAAACCACCCACATTATGGAGGGTAATCTGTTGGTTTATTTATTATTTTTTTTTTACTGTACCACTCAGCATGTGGGATCTTAGTTCCCAGAACAGGGATCAAATCTGCACACCCTACTTTGGAAGTGCATAGTCTTAACCAGTGGACGTCTAGGGAAGTCCCCGCTTCATCCCTGCTTTATTTTTGTGATCTGCCTTTTTTTTCCCCAAGTCAATTCATTGTAACTGTCAATCATTATCTATAAGTCACGTTCGTAGCAATATCTAGACTAGGATTTAACTGGAAGACTGGCACCCTCTTTGAACCACCTTGACATAAAATCACAAGGTTCAAAGAAAGTACAGTATGTGGAAGGCCAGTGGGCATGTCCAGTCCCCTTTGACTTCTGAGGGGTGCTCATCAGCCTCCTGATCCCGGTTTTAGAGAAGATGATACAGAGGACCCCTCTCTACAATGGTCCTCTTTATAGCCCAGAGATTAAAGTGAGGTAGAGAATACTTGTGCCTTTGCACAAGTGGACATCTTTTGTTCAGGCACCCACTGTTCTGGGAACATCTGCCTCCCTCAGCAAAGGTGTTTTGAGCTGTTTCATACAGATGTACTGCTAAGGAAAGGGAAAAAATAGTCACTTGAACCTAAAAGCAAGGCCTCGTCCCTGAGACATTGAGGTTTGGCAAAAATGCTAAGAACACTGATGCAGGCACCACAGTGTTATTTAGAAGTAAGAGCAAGGAAGGATTAGGCCACAGACCTAATGATCAGGGACGACTGAAATGAAAAATCTCACTTCTCATATATGCTACTGTCTCCTGACTCAAAAATGAGCTTCTAGACTTGGCAGCATGGGAAAAAACACACAGATAGAAATGGCCATCATCCTCCCCCAAATAGGAAATTGGCATGGAGCATCTTACTGGTCTGCTGAATCTTCACAACAATAATCCACAGGGTGAAAGCTAAGCCGCTCAGGACCAAGTCCCCGTGGCTGGCTGGCTGCTGCTGCTGCTTCACCAGACACTTCAACTCCAGCAGGACGGGCTTGACTTTATTTCGCGGTGAGTCCCTCTAGTCAGAAGACTGAGATGGTCTTCAAGTAAGCAAGGGAGTGAATATAATTTTCCATCTGTGATGGATTTTCTTGCTGTTATTATAAAGCAGGATGTTTGTCTTTAGAAACACAGCTCCCGAGGCTTTACTTGCTACATCCTGTTCTCCAGGAACTTAGACATTAACAGTTGGGCTGAGGGACAAAGCTGAGAGACGCCAGGTCTGGCTCCTTCTTGATAACCAAGCCTGATTGGATCAGGCTAAACCTGTGGGAATGCCTCCCCTCTCATTCACTCACAAAGGCACTTTTTAAATGTATTTTGAATGCTTATTACGCACCAGGCACCACTCTGGGTGCTAGGCCATCAGCAGAGACCACACAGCCTCTACCATCCTGAACTGACCTGTCTTGTAGAACCTCTGCTCTCATGACCCTAGGGGTCAGATGTGTCCACATTGGCCTGTTTTCAGCCAGTTTTCAGTCCAGACTCAAGATGGGCTTTCTCACCCTAGCTATGTTTGAGCCATGAAGCAAAGCATGAGAAAACTTCCCCACCAGGAATGGAATCTGCACCCCCTGCAGTGGAAGCTTGGGGTCTTAATCACTGGAGCGTCAGGGAATTCCTTGCATATTTTAAATAATATTTTGAAAGATTTGTCAAATAGCACTTCATGGTATATAGAGATCTTTAAAATAGGAAAATGCAGAATAGTATAAAAAAGAAAAGTAAAAAAAAAAAAAAAGAAAAGTAATCCTTCCCATTGATACATCCATACCCAGAGATAACAACTATTAACATTAGTATATCGGTATATTTCCTTCCAATTTTTTCCCAATACGTATAAAATTGAAAACATACTACCCATCTTTGTAGTGGGAAGAATTGGCTATTATCTCCATTTCCTCCAGAAGGACTTGGAGGATCAAAAGCCCTTGGCTGAGGATGAAGCGAAGGCATTGTTAGAAGCATCATTTCACAGCTCCTTTCCGAGTAACCAAGGGAGCTTCCTCTGGGGCATAATGTGGCTCCTTTAGTTTTCAGGCCAGGCCCAAGGAGAGGCAGGAAATAAACCAGGCATGACACAGCCTGACAATGTGGCGTACAGACTCCCAGGAAATAGGGAGGTGCACTTCTAATTAGGGAGCTGCTCAGGGAAGAAGTCCCTGCTCATTGTGGGTTTGGACACTGTCTCTGACTACTAGCATTGCTAGTAGTCCTTGGGACATATGGGTGTTGACGCTGGGTTTAACAGCTGCATCATTTGAGGAAGCTGGATGTAACAGGTGCATCCCTGGTAGGAATGTGGCAAAGGAAAGCTGACCCAATGACGGCATCCACCTCAACCCTTGACATCTGAGGACCAAAGTCCCTCCCTGCCCAGGATGTGCAGGGGACTAGATTACGGGGTAGGAGCTCCCCATCATCCTTGCAAAGCCCAGCGGATGACAGACTTGGGTCTGAGGTAAAGGCATGGGTGTGGGGAGTGAGAGGGCTTCCTCAGTGGCTCAGCAGTAAAGAATCTGACTGCAATGCTGGAGGTGCAGGAGACTCGGGTTCAATCCTTGGGTGGGGAAGACCCCCCTGGAGAAGGGCGTGGCAACCCACTCCACTATTCTTGCCTGGAGAATCCTATGGACAGATGATCCTGGCGGGCTACAGTTCATAGGGTCACAAAGAGTTAAACATGACTGAGCATGCACGTGTGCATGCACACATGGGCAATGATATACTGTTCCTCAGATGGGAGCTGTGTTGCTCAAAAGTTGAGTGGGGGTTTAAAGAAGGAGGCATCACCACAGTGGAGCTGGTGCAAGAAGCTAAATTAGGACCTGGGTCATGCTCTGAGGGGCCCCTCTGTGAGCAGCTCCTCTCTTTGGTACTGTTTCTTTGGATTCTGGGGAGAAATGCTAATTACCACCTTCCATGAGACAAATCCTCTTCTTTTATGCCCTAATCAAAGGCCCTGAATGACATCAGGGGTCAGGAGGCCCAGGTCAGAGTAGACAGATGCCACTGCAAGGAGAAGGCTCTGCCTTCTGGAAAGAAAAGGAGATAACTGCATACCTGTACCACAGAAGCCTTGCTTTTGTGGTTACTGTTTAAAAGAAGAAAAGAAAGAATGTGAGGACTTCAGGAAAGAAAGAAACAAAGAAAGGAAATCTACTGATAACATACTCCCCCTCTAAGGAGAACATTGTCAACGTGGACATAATCAGGTAGCCTGTTTATTGATTTAACCAAAATAGTAATGGAACTATATTGGGAGAATGGAAGGAGGGAACGATGACGCAAGAAAGCTAAATCACGATCCGAAGGAAGTAAAGAGAGAATGTCTAAAATTAATAAATGATGATTAAAAGTGCTCGTCCAGGGAGAGCTGGGCTGTGGTCAGTGGCGGTGCAAGATACTGCTTTATCATCCTCCCCTTCCTTCTCCTTCTCCTCTTAATTCTCTTAGCCATGTTTGTGCATAACTTTTACCAAACAATTACAATCTAGGAAATTATTTGGGAAATGGAAATGTGCTTGTTTATATGGCTGGTACATGGAGAGAAAGTCTTGGGGACTACAGGAGGGAGGTAGAAGAGGGGGCTTCCTGCATGACTCCCCACCTGCCAGCCCCCATGTGTGAGCTGTCTTGGAGGACGAGCAACAAGCAGCCATCTAGTCGATAGAATCTAGGAACAGCTTGAATGCTGAGGACGTCCAGCAAGGACCCCTCCTGAGATACCCAGGTCAGACCTTCTCCTGACTTGTGTAAGTGAGAGGAAGCTGGTCTTGGATGGGGAGGTTGAGGCTGACCCTGATGTTTCACATAACTCTATGACTTCCTTTTTTCACTTATCTTACAGGCATTTTTTCATTATATATATATATATATATCCACTTATATTTTCAAATTTCCCTTTGGACATTAGATTGAAGTGATACCTGGTCTCCTGTTGTGACTATTCCATGTTCGTGGCAGAGCCCAAAGCAGCTCCGCTGGGTAAGAGCTTAGGAGTACCAGTCCCATCTTCTGGGCTGCAGTCCTGGCTCTGCCACTTTCTAGACGTGTGGCTTTGGGGACACACAGCTTCAGTTCCCACCTCTGTAAAATGACCTACTTCACAGGGCAGTTGTGAGATTTAAATAAACGGATACATGCCAAGTGCTTAAAATAGCATCTGTTCCATAATAAGCACTCAATAAATTGTAGCTATCACTTAAAAAATATTTAACCATCCTCATTTTTAAATTAATTTTTTTTTCGCTAAAGCTCACTTTAATAAACATCCTTGTACAATTTTTTTTGGTGAAACAACACAATTAATTTATATATATTATAGAAAAAATCAACAATGCAGATGAACAAAAAAAGGAAAAAGAAAAAAAGAAAAGCTGCTTGTAACATTATGCCTCAAGACAACCAAAATATATTTGGTATATAAATTTCATGTGTTTTTCCTATATATGTGTACACACACACACACACAAACTCTTTACAAAATGAATCTTGTGATACTGTTTTATGATTTTCTTTCTACCAGTTAAGAATAATCGTGAACACTTGTCAGGAAATAAAGGCAACCACCTAGTTTTTATTAGCTGCTTAGTATTCCCTTGTATATTTATATCATTCTTTATTAGCACTCACTGTTTCAATTGCAAACAACATTTTATTATTCAAATTGTTTATATATGGTGGGATAAGAAGATAAGCAGTCTCCTCAGGTGCAGAAGAATACAGTTTAAAACTTTCTGTTTAATTATCACAAAGTAGTCTCTATCAAGTGGAGCAATGACAAGAATTTAGACCTGCCATTTAAAAAGTTCTGCCATCTCTTCTGGTCTGTATCTCTTATTAGAGATATTAATATATTGCCAGTCAATATTTAGTCGTCTTCTGAAATGGGGATCTGGGTTGATGGGAGCATGGTGTGTGTTGGGAGGAAGGGGCTAGTTCTGAGGCAGACCTTGGAGCTCTGTTTAGCATGAAGCCTCTGGGGGTCCCTCTCTACCACCTGAGCCCTTGACCCCTGACTCCTGCAAACCCTCTGAGCCTAGCCACTTTCTCCATTAGTCTCCTGGACAGTCTGTCTTCACCAGTACTCATCAATCTTCAGTACATAGAGCAATTAACTGGAGAGCTTGTCAAAACAGATTCCTGGTATCACACCCAGAGGTTCTGATTATAGGTCTGAGCTAGGGCCGAGAGTGTGCATTCGTAACAAACTCCCAGGTAAGGCAGGTCCAAAGCCCATAATTCGCAGAGCCCTGGTCCACGTCTCCATCACAACCTCTGCTTTGGGGTCACTTTGCTCTCACGAGGTGGTCCTATGGCTGGCTCATTGATTTCCAGCTCAGCTGCCTACCCCATGTGTCAATGCATGCCTGCTCAATCATGTCCTAGTCTTTGCAACCCCATGGACTGTAGCCCACCAAGCTTCTCTGTCCAGGGGAATTTTCCAGACAAGAATACTGGAATGGGTTGCCATTTCCTCCCCCACGGGATCTTCCTGACCCAGGGATCACACCCAGGTCTCCTGAATTGCAGGTAGATTCTTTATCATCTGAGCCAACAGGGGAGCCCAGAGAACAGTATGGAGGTTCCTTAAAAAACTAAAAATAGAGCTACCATGCATGCATGCATGCTCAGTTGCTTCAGCCTTGTCCAACTCTTTGCAACCCTATGGACTGTAGCCTGCCAGGCTCCTCTGTCCATGGGATTCTCCAGCTAAGAATACTGCAGTGGGCTACCATTTCCTCTTCCAGGGGATCTTCCTGATCTGGGGATCAAACCCAAGTCTCCTGCATCAGCAGGAGGATTCTTTACCACTGTGCCCTGGGGAAGCCCACCCCATGTGTTACTGGGAACTTCAGAGGATTTCTGGATTCCTTGCATTCTACAAGAGAAGCAGGAGTTGGGGCTGGGGACATGCTTCCTCTAGCTCCCCCTTGGATGAGCATTCCGTGCTGCTTCTTCTCCCTAGAATGAGCGGGGAACTCCCTCTGAGAAGCATCCTTACAAAGTACTAGTTGGGAGGAGAAACATAAGCTCCCTGTGCTTTAGGCTTTTGAACAGAAGAGGCAGTTTATCTCGATGAATCTTCCCCCATTTTAACATTAAGATCAAATGTAGGGAGGGGTAACACAAGGACCCTGGCATTGTTTGTATCTCTAGCAGTCCTCTCCTTTCCTCCTCTTCCTTTTGAAAGAACCAAAAAGGTTTTTTCTTCATTTCTCCCTTTGTCTGAAAATCACTTTCCCATTTCTAATGCCTCCTTCTTCCTATGGTGGACATTTGACTGCCTTCCCTGGGGCCATAATGGCAGAGTGGCTTCTGGGAAACATGAATTAGAGAATATTAAAATATATACAGTTTAATGTTTTCAAAAGATTGTCTCTGATACAAGCATAATTGTGTTATCTTTTTTTTATTACATTTGCCAGACATTTGTCTATTTGTTTATGCTTCTTTATTTGGTTTGATTTATTACTTCTACTTTTTTTTCCTATTTTCAAATTCAATAACACTGTTACTTTTTTTTTTTTTTTTGGTTGCTCTGCGCAGTTTGTGGGATCTTAGTTCTCTGACCAAGGATCGAAACTGTGTCCCCTGTAGTTTAGTCTTGGTGTCCTAACCAAAGGACCACAGGAAATTCCCAATATTTTTACCTTTATGACATCCTTCCATTTTATATTTTTACTTATTTTTTTCTAACATCTTGAACAGAAAGCTTAGTTTATTAGATTTCACCATCTTGAACTTTAAAAAATATATTTCACAGTCACATATGGTACAATAGGCAATTTTGCATAGATGGGATCATGTCACATGGACACCATCTCTACTCCCCTCAGTTACATCATGCCTTTGCATCAGCCTGCATCCCTTTGCCTTTTTCTTCTTATCGAGCATCTGAGGCTAGAAGTTTATCCCTTTAAATAGTTTTGGTTGTATCCTATTAGTTCAACATATAGCATTCTCACTGTCTTTAATTTCTATAAGCATTAAACTCTGGCTGTAGGTTGCCACATAAATAATGTGAATTTGAACATAATGCAAATTTAGATCTATTGAGATGGTGCTTTGCTCCTCCCTTCCTCTGAGCCCTCTTCTTCCTTCTCAAATAGGGGGCAGCTAGAATTCTTTCACTTTGCACCTGGCTTTTTCCCCTTGACATTGTGACTTAAAGGAAGCCCCATTCCAACACATGGAGACTTGCTCATTGCTATTAACACCATTACATTTCTTTCACCTTAACTTTTGGAAAAACATCTTGGGTCATTCTTGGAAACCCCCAAAGCTGCCTCCTCCTCCCCACACTGTAGCTTCCAATAAGAGATACCCTGTGCAGTCCCCGTGCCCTCAGGGACTGGCTCACCCTGGCTTTCCTGCCACTGGTGGAGAGGAACGAGCCAGTTCTAGCCACAGCGCTCTATTTCTCCCACAGAACAGATCAGCTGAAAAGGGAAATGGCTTTTTCTGGAAGGGAGTTTGTGGACCTTCAACAATGACATGCTGACGCCTGGCAAGGAGCCCAGAGTCACAAATCCTCCCCAGTCATAGAAGGCAAATAGTGTTTATATGGGGAGGGCAAGCCTCAGTAATATCAAATCAGCAGTCCTTTCTGCTTTATCTGCGTGTTTATCCTGTAAGAAAAACGAAGGGTCACTTTCCACAAGGACCTGTCAGCATCCTTCTCAGGGCCCAGAGCTGCAGAATATCTCAGTTTCCTGACTCCTTGATCATACAGGTTATTGTGTTCTCACTTCCTAAAAATCAGCCTTTTTCTCCCTAATTCAACAAGTATTTTTGAGTACTCACTATCGTATTCTAGGCATCAAGAATATACCCATACAGGAAGATCTTTGCTTTCAGTCTAGTTTCCATATTTTTTAATTTTTCAGACTTCTTTCTTACATACTCTAAAACCTGTTGGCCACTTCTTGTATGATAAGTTCGTGAAGTGAAATGAAGTGTTAGTTGCTCAGTTGTGTCCCACTCTTTGCAACCCCATGGTATATCCATGTCCATAGAATTCTCCAGGCAAGAATACTGGAGTGGGTTGACATTCCATTCTCCAGGGGAACATCCTGACCTAGGGATCAGACCCAAGGATCAAACCCAGGTCTTCTGCATTGCAGGCAGATTCTTTATCATCTGAGCTATCATAATATGTTCATTGGAAAGTAATTTCGTGGGAAGGATTAAAAAACTTTGTTCAATTTCCTGCTTGCTTTTAGTTCCTATGCCTTCTTCCAGACATGTCCTTGGATCAGGTTTTTCAAGCAAAATCTCCTGGCTTTCTTGGCTTAGTGCCTTGGTGCTCTGGATGATGCAGAGGAGGAAGCTGAAGGGAGAAGGGATCAGACACTTCACTGAAGTTGCCTATGGCAGAGATTGCCTCTAATACACATTCTCCTTTTCTTTGTAGGCATAGATTTTTTTTTTTTATCTGAGCACAGAACTATAGAGAGGAATGAATGCATTTGCCAGCCTCCCTACAACTAGGTGTGGTCTGGATCTAAAATTTGGCTGAGGAAATATAAGAGGAAGTGTCCTGTCCACTTTCCGGAATCTTCCTTAAGAGACTGCTGGAGCAGGGATTTGCCCTGTCTTCATTTCTTTCTCCATCTTACTGTTTAGAACACAGTTGTTGACTTAGATCTTGAAGATGGGAGCCACATCCTAGGGATGGTAGAGGAACTTCAAGAAAAACTGATGGTGCCAAGCCCCCATACCAGCTGATACTGGGCTACTTAGACCTTGACTTTTCCTTGAAGAAGAAAGAAATTTTGGTGTAGTTGTAACCTCTGTCAGGTTGAATTTTGCTGATTTTTTTTCCTGTCCCTACTGTATTCTATATCATAAACTGCCATCCACTCAAAATTCTCAAGAAATATATTTTCAGGTTTATTTTTAAATCTCTGCTATTACTAATGGCAAGGGTTGATTTATAAGTGTTGATTTAAAAGCTATCAGCTTGGGACTTCCCTGGTGGTTCAGTGGCTAAGACTCCACACTCCCAATGCAGGGGGCCCTGGTCAGGGAAGTAGATCTCACATTCTACAACTAAAGATCCTGTGCACTGAAACTAAGACCCAACACAGCCAAATAAATAATCAAATAAATAAAAAAATAATAAAAGCTATCAGCAATTCTCAGCCCCCTGCCTTTCCAACCTATTCAGTAAATTCTCCAACTTGAAACCTCAGCCCTAACCTCAGTCTTACCCAGTGTGGGTGAGCCTGAGATGGGGATATGGAGTGTGCCTGTGGAGCAGGGCAGGGAGTACAGAGGAGTCTGGAATTGTCTCTTTCAGAAGCTTGGATTCCAATTTGCCCAGGTTACTCAGGTGATACTCTGGACGCCATGTTCTCAGCCCAGCGCCTGCCCGACCCTTGGTGCTTTGCTTTTCCATCATGGGCAAGTCACTTACTCCTCAAGGGTGCACTTCCTCTTCCACGTCTGTTGTAAGAACTAGCTGCCGGTCAGTGCCCTCGGATGGGAATCCTCTCCATGACTGGTCCTGAGTACCAGGGAAATTGGAAACAGAATTGACACAGGAGCCAGTTGGGGAGAAAGGAAGAAGGCAGCCCATGGGTCACTAAGCAGATGGTTTCCTATCAGTGGCACATTATTGGCTGGAGGTTCATGGGCCCATTTACCCAGCTGAAAAGTCCAGGCTAACTTGTATAGTTTCTGACAGAAGCCTCTATGGGTTGTTGGTACCTGGTCCCTGCACTCTGCCCAGCTCTAAACCAGATGGGTCACTTGGAAGTGGTCAGATGCTGCCAACTGGCTTAGTGTCCATATTGTTTAGAGAAGCTGCTTTTGGGCTCCATCACTGTATCAGACTGGGATGGATGCTAGCTCAGAATGTAACTCATATTTGCTATTTACTGTGTATGCTGGTTTGGAATCACTGCTCCCCGTTATTGGAAGTCCTCTCTACAATGTCCTCAGTGACCTGAGCCTTGGGATTACTCATCATCCCTTTCCTTCCTGATGCATTGTTGAGCCAATTGCCCGGGATCACAGACAGATTTTAGAAGCTCTGTGGTGTTTGCAGGAGCTGAGGTGAAGCCAAGTCATCCAGAAAGAGCTACTGAGCCCGAACAAGCCAAGAGGACCGTATCTCCTGCTACCTAATCTGGAGTCTTCCACCCGTAAGGTTAAACAAGGGACACAGCTCCAGTGACTAGAGAAGGCAGGAGACAGCATCTTTGAAGACCCCAATTCTTTCCCACGACCATAAGGTCTTAAAAGCTATAGCCCCCCGCCACCATCCCCCATAAATTCAGATACTTTCTTACAGAGAGAAGCAGGGAATGAATGCTGCCATTGAGATACTGGGCCTTTTAACTGAGAGATAATCAAGGTATTTAAAAGATCAGCTATGTCCAAGTTTTAAGCAGATTGATAATTTTTTTTCCCCCAAAACAAGCAGATAAGGAGTAAAAGGAAAAGTCAGATTAGTTATAATCAAATAAAGGAGTTGAACTTTCTCTGCTATTATGGGTTAAATTGTGTCCCCCTAAAATTCATATGCTAAAGTCCTAACCACAGTGCTGAGTGTATATGGATTGGTAAGTAAGTATTAATCTGTATTTAAAGTGGTAGTGTATTTCCAATAAAATGATTTCAGTTAAGGTAAAATGAAATCATTAGCGTGGGCCCTAATTCAACATGCTGGTGTGCTTTTAAGAAGAGGAGAATAGGACGTAGACACAGAGGGACACAGGAAGAAGATGATCTACAAGCCAAGCAGCGGGGCCTTAGAAGAAACCAACACTGCAGACACCTTGATCTTGGACTTCCAGCCTTCAGAAGATGAGAAAAAAATTTTATTGTTTAAGCCACACAGTCTTTAGTACTTCGTTATGCAGCCCTAGAAAACTAATATATCTACATATCTGAATAACAGTGTAAATAAATTTATATTCCCATAACAACCTTAATTTTTATGTAAATTGAAGTGTGTTATAATAATATCTAATTATTTAACACTTCCTCTGTGTCAGGCTTTGTTCTAAGTGCTTACATATATTCATTTTATTCTTTTGTTAAAATTTGTTTGTAATTGGAGGATAATCGCTTTACAATGTTGTGTTGGTTTCTGCCATATGACAATGTGAATCAGCCATAGGTATACACTTTGTTCCCTCCCTCTTGAACCTCCCTCCCACCCCCAACTCATCTCATCCCTCTAGGTTGTCACAGAGCAAAAGGTTCATTTTATTCTTATAAGAATAACCTCATTTGATCTCTGTTTACAGATAGGAACACTGAAGGACCAAAAATGTAGCTTCTAAAGCCCCACAAAGTATCCGTGGCATGTGACAGAGCCAGGATTCCAAGCTAGCTAGGCTCCAGAACTACATGCTTCATCAGCATGGGGAAACTTGGTTTTTCACTGAAACATAATGCTTCCTGGTAGTTTCCCATGTCAGTACATGCATACCTATTGTGTTTATTTAAAGAGCCACATGAAATTATAGTCTTATTCTAGGGTAGGGAAATTAAACCTGCATTAGTGTTTTTGCTGCTTTAACAAGTAGCCTTTTGTTCAGTCTCAGGAATAATGATTCATCCGGAAAGAATTAAGGTATTTTCTCTCAGCCTGAAGGAGCAGGGTGGCTTTTGTGCTGCTAAAAATTGGTGGACCCTGGCTTCCCCCCTGCCTCAGCAGTAAAGAATTCACCTTCAGTTTAGGAGTCCCGGATGATCCCTGGGTTGGGAAGATCACCTGGAGAAGAGCTTGGCAACCCACTCCAGTATTCTTGCCTGGAGAATGCCATGGACAGAGGAGCCTGGTAGGCTACAGTCCACGGGATGGCAAAGACTTGGACATGACTGAAGCGATGGAACACGTATGCACCTTCCCTTTGCAGGGCTCCTTTTTTGAGAAGCTTTGCTTGAAAGGAATTTAAACCATATTATGACAAAAAAGAAGCAAAATAAAGATTTGTAGGAGAAGTCCTAGATGGATTTTTCTGGCACCCTGAGAAATGCCTGGGAGCAGGGGATAGGAAGAAGTCCTTTGAAAGGTCTTGGGGCCCATACTTGTATGGTCCTATCTGTGGCATATAGTCTGGAGAGAATCAGGTTTAATGTGAATGGGGTCAGAGGACTGTAGGAGGTTCTGCTGGAATGGCCAGGGTGGATGTCAGACTAGAGATGTACTATTCTGCAACAGAGGCAAAAAGCCAGGGTGGGCCACACAGGTGGGTGTTTGTCCTGTCTGGGTGCTAAGATACTGCCGGTCCAGCCTCCTGGGAGAGTCTATGAAACCCACATTCCCCAGTGAATCATTTGCCAGTGAGGGCTTCCTCTTCATACTCTAGGAATCTGGCATGCCTTCAGGAGATTTCATTGAATTATTTAATCTCTTGTCTTCAATCTTTTTCTTCTTTCATCAATTTCTGAGCAATTTCCTCAACTTTATTTTTTATCCCTTTTACTGTGTTTTTTTCCTTGGTGCTATATCTTTTTCATTTCCAATGACTCTTCAAGAGTTTTTTCAGAACATTTCTTTCTTTATGACATGTATTCTTGTTTCATGGATGCAATGATATTTCTTATTTCTCTCCTAATTCCTTAAATATATTACTTATACTTTTTAAAAATGAGGCAAGTGAATGGGGGATAGTTTTTTCTTTTTCTCCAGAGTTTCTGGTTCCTTTCAGGTCTATTTGTTTGAGTCTCTGTTTTCTGTGTTAGAGATTATCTTCCAGTGTCCTGAAATTTTGGTTTCCTGTTCATTGTTAAGCAGGAAGGGACAACTAAGGAATCCTATAAAATGATACTGAATTCTGTACCTATAGAAAATATAACTTTTTTTGAAGTGCACAATGGAAAATTCAAGAAAATTATCCAAATATTAGGATCACCAAGAAAATCTCAAGCAATCCCAAAGAGTAGAACTATACAAATAACATTCTCTGATCATAATGCTGTAAAACTTTGAGAAATTAATGACAATTTCTGAAAAATAAAAAATTTCCTTTAACCCATTAATTAACTATTGGATTGAAGAGAAAATACATAAAACTGCAAAATTTCTTGAAAATAATAATGAAAACGTGACATAGAATCTCTGTGATACCACTAAGGCAGTTATTACAGGAAAACTTAGAGCTTTAAAACACCCTGATTGCAATAGAAATAAAAACATCAATATAATGAATTTAACATCCAAAATGGGAAACTAGGAAAGTAAGCTAAAAGAAAGGAGAAAGAAGTTAATAAAGATAAAATTATAAAATAATGATTTGGAAAACAGTGAAGAGTAGAACTAACAGATCCAAGGGCTTCCCTGGAGGCTCAGACGGTAAAGAATCTGCCTACAATGCGGGAGACCGGGGTTCGAACCCTAGGTTGGGAAGATCCCTTGGAGGAGGGCATGGCCACGCACTCTAGTATTCTTGCCTGGAGAAACCCATGGACAGAGGAGCCTGGAGGGCTGCAGTCCATGGGGTCGCAAAGAGTCGGACACGACTGGGTGACTAAGCACAATAAATCCAAAAGCAGGTTATTTGAAAAACACAACAAAATACATGAACCATTAGCTAACTTAAGCTTTAAAAAAGGAGAAATGGCTCGAGCGGTAAAGAATCTGCCAGCTAATGCAGGAGCATGCAGGAAACACAGTTTCAATCCCTGGCTTGGGAAGATCCCCTGGGGGAGGAAATGGCAACCCATCCTGGGATAATCCCATGGACAGAGGAGCCTGGCAGGTTACAGTCCACAGAGTCGCAAAGAGTCAGATACAACCGAAGAGGCCAAGCATGCAAGCACACACCAATACAAGAGAGAAATTGCATTAAAGGGGATAAACTGTTAGCTAAGCTACGATTTAAAAAGAGAAATCACAAAAATAAGAGGAAAATCACATAAAAACAGAGAAAACAATTTTTAAGAAAAAAGCACTTTGTGCAACTCTATGCAGGTAAACATGAAAACTTAGAAGAAATGGGTATGTTTTCAGGCAAAGAGAAGCTTCCCAAATTGATCCTAATAGAGACAGAAAGTCTAAACAAGTGAATTACTATAAAAGAAATGGAAAGGCCAAAGAGGTATTGCATAAAAACTAACACACAAAAATCACTAAGTCAAATGGTGTCGTAAAGAGATTCCACATAATCTTTAAAGGCCAAATAATTTCGTTGTTACTTAAATTACTTCAGAGAGTTTCTTTTTAGGAAGCACATATAATCTTAATCTCCAAGCCTGATGGAGACTGCCAGATTTTTATTTCAGTACATTTCAGCTTATTTGGAATAAATTCCAAAGATTTTTAGTCCAATAAAAGGAAACCATAGACCATTTTCACTTAAGAATTTCCTTATCTATTCATCCATGTCTTGGTTATTGTGAATTATGTTGTGACTAACACTGAAGTACAGACAGAGCTTCATGACAGTGCTTCAGTGTCCTTCAAATATATACCCAGAAGTGGGATTTCTGGGTCACATGATAGTTCTATTTTTAATTTTTTGAGGAAACACTGTAGTTTTTTCCATACTGGCTGTACCAAGTTACATTCCCACCAATACTGCACAAGTATTTTCTTTTCTCCAAATCCTTGCCAGCAGTTTTTTAATCTGATTTTTTCTTTTTTTTGATAATAGCCATTTTAAGAGGTATGAGGTGATATCTTATTGTGGTTTTGAAGTGCCTTTCACTGATGATTAGTGATGTTGAGTATGCTTTCAAAGATAATAGTGTGTATTATAGTCCTTGAGCAATAAATTAATACAGAAAGTCCCTAGGAATACTAACTACAAACTAGTAAAACATATTAAGATGTCTATAAAATTAAGAAAATACACTGAAATATTATGATTGTATTAAGTGTGTTCATTATTGTATAATATTATTGTATTAAGTGTGTTTGAGAATTGTGAGAAAAGTCTTTGCTTTATCTGTTATGATTCTACTATACTTTTTAATCTAATAAACATGCATGGTAAAAATATATAAATATGCTTGCTGACTCTTCTCTAGATTCATTCCCATCCAGACATCCATAAGTCAGACACCTCACCTCCCAGACTTTCTGTGTTGTCACACTATTTTTCTTAATAAGCAAGTCCAGACTGCAATTGGAAGGATCATCCAATTCCCTGTTTCTGTGCCCTGATAGCATTGGGTCCATCCCACAAAACAAGGAAGGTATGTCACAACACCAACATTCCCACCTCAGCATTTTATACACCCACCCCTGACTCTTCATCTCCTGTTCTATTCCGCCTGCTCCTGGGGCTGGGCTCATACCCTGGACTTCTCATCTGTTCTCTGCTGCCTAGCTTGTGTTGAAGGCTGTCACAGTTATGATATTTATCCACATGATAACACATGATGCTTAAACTTTTGTCTCTCATCAGTGATTCATGGGTTCCTGGGAGATGGTCATCTCCTACCTGAGTAGGATGACAGTTGCATAGATTGTTGTTAGTAACAATGGTTCTAAAGGTGTGGACATTATTCCTTCCAGGAACTTATTAGAAATACAAATTCTTGGGTACCACCCAAGCCTTCTGAATCAGAAACTCTGGGGGTGGTGACCAGCCATCTACGGTTTACTAAGCTCCCCAAGTGATTCTGGTGCATGCTAAAATTTGTGAACCACTGCTCATCTTGATCTGCCCTCTCACCTTTAACCTCTGTCATAAACTGGCTTTAGAGTCTCAGAGGTTAGACTTCCATGGATATATATAATAAGTATATACAATATATTTGTATTTAACACTAAAAGCTTTTCTATATATAGCTTATGTGCCTGACAGAATTAATGATAACAACCAAGTAAATGAAATAGGGATTTAGAGTAAACAGCACTTTTCCCAGTAAGGAAAATTAGATGAAACTGGGAACTATTCATACATAGCAAGCACTCAGTAACCTTTGTAGAGGAGGAAGGGAAAGGGGACAGTACTTAAGAGCTTCCAAACAAAAGAGAAAACATGATCAACTCAAGTCTTTAGAGAATCACAAGAGAGCAACCTAGCAGTTTTGAGAAGCATAGCTCTTTCTGGTTTTTAAAACTGAGAGATGTTCCTTTCCCCGGCCCTCGAATGCATATTATCGAGTATGTAGCATTTTCCCCAGTTCCTATGTATACAAGCCATGAGGAGCCATTTTTTGTACCACCTCTCAGTTTAGCTGATGGCATAACTCCCAAAGCACATGTTAGTAAGTGCATCTCTTGAGGATGTTCTTGAGGGTTGTGTTCAAGGGTTCAGTCTGGTGTTTGTCTCCTTACCTGACTTAATCCAAAGATAAATTACAGAGTGTTTAGATCTAGTCTTTCTAAACATTTTAAACATACATCTTATCATCCAAGAAATTCAATCTTTAACTTTAGGGGTTGATGTTAAAAATGACACTTTATTTTCCAAATATAAAAGTGTTAGATCATATTAAGAGAAATGTGGTTCTACAGGTCAGGCATGCTCCCTGGTATCAGTCTGGCAATTTTCATTCCCTTTCCCCTTGGAGTATCACTGATCTGGAGGATGGAAGAAATAAGTATTTTTCAAGAAATTCTCCTTAAATATTATTTACAGTGGAGATGTTGATAAGGCTGGCCCCCAAGAATTTCAGGTTGAAGCTAGCTTATTGCTACATAAGGGCAGCTCCAGGGCTTTTACATCCAGTCATATCCAGGGCGGAGGTTTCCAGGCGCAAGGACACTAACAGGCCCAGCCATCAAGAAAGGACGAGAAGAGAAGGCCTACGCGTGATTTAAGTACCAAAGGGAAGGAGGGCCTGGTCCCAGGCAAAGGAAACCCAGATTGATAGTGTCCTGAATTTGTTTCCATTCTCAGCACTCCGGTGTGCCTCTTCCTTCCCCTCAATCTCAGCAAGATCTGGCAGAGTGTGTGGTTCTGATATACCCAGAGCAAGCACGGGAGGGAGGGCAGAGAACACGGATGGACTTAGAAATACAAACTGTTAGAGGTGTCTTCTCTATCGCAAGGTGGGAGAGGAGCCCATGTCTGACCCAAAGCTCAGATTACTCCTAACTTCTCAGGATCAGGAGGTTGAATTGCCGGGTTTGACCGCGGTCAGGCGGCAAATGTTGGTTCAGGAGGCCGGCTATAGGTGGGTCATCCTGTTAGAGGCATCACAGCTTTGGATCCAGCAAAGGCCTGAGTCAGGGGGCAGAGAGGCAAGGTCAGTGGAAGGGGGCGGGTCCCGAGTGGGGGCGTAGCCTGGGAAAGGCTGGCGTGAGGGCGGGGGCGGTGCCAGAGGTGGGCCGAGGCTGGAGTCAGACGGCGGGGGCGGGCCCAGAGGCGGGGCCTAGCCCCAGAAGGTTCGCGCCTGCGCATGGGGGTTCCGGGGGGGCGGGGCTGCGCGCGCGCGGTGCGCGGGCTCGGGAGGGCGGAGTCCAGGCAGGCGCCGGCCGAGGGAGGGGGCGCGGTGGCTTTGGAGTCCTGCGCTCCCTCAGGCCGTGGACGCGATGGTGGCTGCTGCGGGGCAGGCGGTGGGACCGGCGTGGATGTGATGGGTGGCCCCTTGCTTCACCTGCCGTCCTTGGGCCTGTAGGTCGCTGGGCGACTCATAGCCGGGCCGCGGCTGAGGAGGCAGCGCGACCTCCGCACGGTGAGAGCCGGGGTCGGGGCGAGAGCCTGGGAGCGAAGTCGGGGGCGGGAGACGAGGGGCGGCGAGCCCCCACGGCAACGCTGAGCAGGGGGCGCGGCCCTGGGCCCAGACCTGGGCTCTTGGGATAGGGCTGTGGCGTCTTCCGGCCTCCTGCCTTCCGGAGGACCCTCTGGAGCCCCCGCGAGCCGCCTAAGGCCGGGCAGCTGTGGAGCGGGGAGGCCAGACGCCCCTCGCCCCTGGGGCTGTGACAGGCGCATCGGGGGCCTTGGGCCGCTGGGGTTGCGGCCCTTCGCTCAGGAGAAATCAGGGGGAAGCTGAGATACCCAGTGATTTCAGAGTCAGGATGCTTGTGAGGGCTGATAGGGGAAAGTACCGGGGTGCCCCGAATGACTGTGGGTTTTTTTTTTTTTTTCCTTTTTAAAATGACTGGACCCAAACAAAGACACACCCTAAAAACACATCTTGAGGAAAAACTTTGGTGGCCCACACCGTTGCATAGGTTCAGATTCTTCTCTTCTTTTTACACATCTACTGTTTTTCTATATATATATTTTTAATGCACCTTACTTTTTTTGTCAGGCAAAGGGAGAATGAATCCTTTGGGGGAGCGTTTGATAGCCAAGCTTGAGTTTGAATTTCAATAATTGCAAATTCATCTTTGTAGGCTATCCAGCCAATTAGGGTTGCTGTTCCTAGGCTAGGCCTGAGCAGTGTGGAAATTACTGATGCAGGGACTCTTTGCAGTCCCAGATTGAAGTGTGTATGTTTCACTCCCACTGGTAAAATAACTGGAAGGTAGCTTTTTCAAAATATTATTTTGAAAGACATTCCTTTTCACCCCCCCCCCCCCCCAGCGTTGAAATATTAATCGAACCTATTAATTTTGCCATTTAAAAAATTTTAAGTGTAATCTTTTAGACTAGTTTAAAGAGAGTTTGGTTGTGGCACTTCTTCAACCTAAAGGAATTTAAGATACTTGCTTTCTGCAGAAGATAGTCACAAAAAACATGTTTTATCTGTAATTGATTTATATATTACAAGAATTTAAGCATTCCTCCCCGTTTGGCCTGAAGTCAGACGTTATTATTGTTTACCTCTTCATTTACTACTTAGTATATTTAGTAGTTTCTTGCTTGTTTTCTTTGGTGGTTCATCAACAATGATGTCAGATAATCTTTAGGTAACACACACACTTTATTGAACCTATTAGCTGTAATTCATACTCTTTTACTTTAGTGTTGTATTAATATGCCATAGTAACAAACCGCTGGAAGCCATCGTGAACAGCAGGAGCTCTCCATTTAACAAAAACATAAGACCATTTATTCTACCTTTCCTCACTCAGACCTATGTTTTCTGTTTGACTCAACTTTGAATGGGGGAAGAAGGGGAGACTTATTAATTTCATGTTTAAAAATCCATCATGTGACTCTTCATAATTTGTATTTGATAAAAGTCAGAGTCCTTCACAGTTTCTGGTACTTGTCTATATTTCTGATTTCATCTTCTACCATTTTGCCTGCCCTCTCTGTACAAAGACTACTTAGAGTTTTCTGAAGATGTCCTCTTCCTTTGTGGTTTTACCTCTATTGAGAATTTACCTGTTGCCTCTATTGAGAATTTTTCTCTAGTAAACAACTTGCCCTTCAAGACCTGACCAAATTAGCACCTCTGAATCTTGTCCAGACATCTTATCCCACTTGTCTCCACTGATCCATTAGTACATTGTACATTCTGCAGTTAGTACTTGTCAATTGGTAGTTAATGATTTCTTAATATGTCTGTGTCCAGTAGACTTTTGGGCTTAAGGGAAGAGACATTTGCAACTCCTAACACATGCTGTTGTATGGCACAGGTGCTCACAAACTGTTCATTGAATGAATTTTTGAGGAATGCTCCTAATCTTGAATATAGTTTCTAGGCAAAGCATGTTAGCTACCTCTTTCCATGTTAGAAAACTTAGAAGAGATGACTGCACAAGGTACTTTAAAATTTCTAAGAATAAAGTGAAACTTACTGTTGCTAGTTAGGAATGAAACCCTATTTATGAAAACCCTATTCATAAACCCTATTAGGAAATGCTTTATAAAAAAAGCCAATGTGTTTTATGATACAAGAATGACAAAGAGTATGACCAGTAAGGATTGCTGCTTTTTAAATTGAGGCCTTTATTTTAAGACAAATTTGGCCAAGGTCATGCAGGTAGAATGGGACAGAACTGGGATACAATCCAGGTCTTTTGACCATCTGTGTCCTTGCCCCCAGTTTCTTCTTTCTAACTCTTGTCACAATCGGAGTAGGAGATTTTGAGAGGTTTGGACGTATTTAGTTAAGGGAGTCTATTCGTGGAATATTGTACTTGAAATAATTAATAGATTATTTGGTTCAACTTTAAAATTTTCACTCATTAAACAACTAAAGCCCCAAAGGGCAAGAATCTTACTTGAGGTTACTTAGAGTTACTTGTATCCCATATCTCCTGACATCATGCATGTGTATTTTTTATTATTCCATGGTGCTCTAGGGGAAAATGAGGAAGTTACCAGTTTTCAGAGGGAGAGCAAAGCAGCTTCAACCTCCTTGACTGCTTAGCTGCCTGCCACTCTTAGGGTCTTAGAACCCTTGAGGCTAAGAAACATGATGATTCATTTGGGAATATAGGAGAAACCTAATCTCACTATTTCATTTGTCTAGAGAGTTTTGGATTTCATTGCTTGACAGAGTGCCCTATAATAAGTGGCTTCTGCTCACCATATGGAGACCCCACATAAAGTTATATTTTGATGGTAAAATAAGATTTAATAAAATAAGGTTGCAGCTGGCTAATAGCATGGTTAAAATTACATGTGTGGCTAGCTGTACGTGAGAAGAGCTATCTGATTACACCTACATGGTAGGTTTTTTGGGAAAGAAAAATTGGTTTTATGCCTTTGAAAACTAGTTTCGAAATGTGTACTTAGTATAATAGGCCTGATCAATATCAGCAGGCTACTTAATGGTCAAGAAATTTAAAAAAAAAAAATAAAGTTTTTTTCTCATTTGTTACATATACACGATTTTGTACTGTAATCAAAGCATAGATATAGTGTTTAATATTTGCTTTTGTATTTAATGTTTTCTTATTGTTATGGTTTTTATGCATTTAAATTATTATACAGTGTTACAGTGAATTTATTTGTTTATAATAATTGGATATCTAAGCTGCTTCCCATTTTTCACAGGATGCAGTTAATTAACTTGTAGAGGTCCTTTGTTTTGCTTCTTACCTTTAGGCTAAAGTTCCAGGAAGAGGATTATAAGGTCAAAAGGTGTGAAGGTTTTTGTCATCTTTGAAAAATATTGCCAGATTTATTTCTGAATGTAGTATTTATCTACACTGCTTCCAGCAGCTTGGTTGACCAGTTTTATTTTTAGATTTTACAGGCTTTTGTTTTTAACTTTTTTTCCCCAAAAAAGAGTATCTGGTGTCTAAGATCACTGTTTACAATAGAAAAGGAAGTGCAGTGTTTTTCTCATTGTATTTTCTTCTTTGTAGGATTGATTGTCTTTTGCCTATAAGTTTACTGGAATCTTCTTACTAATTTTCATTAGCACTTAGCCTCATAAATATATTATTCTCTTGAAATATGTTTGTGATGCATTTTATTTTTGTTATTTTTATTGCTGTAGACTTTCAGTTGGTTTTTTTTTTTTTTGACTTTCAGTTTTAAAATTATTGAAATCATTGACTTAAATTTTTTTGTGTGAGATTTCATCTTTTGGTTGTGAGGTCTGAGAAAAATGTCATTCCACCATGTGATGCATATTTTTATTTTCTTAAGCTTGTAGAGTTTGTTTTGTTTTATATATATATATATCTTTAACTGTAATATATGCAGTTGTAATTGCATTTAAGTTATGTGGATTTTATACTAAAGAGAATCATCACATTCTTATGAATATCTGAATTTCTGTTGCTAAACTACTGTCTTTTTTCTTCTTGAACTTGGATAGGAAACAAAATGAAGCTAATGTAGTTATTTTTTTTTAATGGATTAAAAAAAAATAAAGTAAATTTAGATAAAAAATTTCATGAAAGCAATATTTTGGTTAATTGAAATTTTTCTTGGTTCAGGATTAACTAGAAGATCATTTTCGATTTAACTTTTATTGTTAATCATTCTAAAATATATGAAAATAAAATTTCGGTTATCTTCTTTTGGGAGTAAGACAGTCTAGGTAGATGAGACAATCTTAGCATAATTGTTAACATTGATTGCCGGTACTTTGCTGGCACTTGAATAGAACTTCTTACTTAATCTTCATAATGATCCTAAGATGTGGGTTCTTTTCATATTTTCATTTTGCAAATGAGAAAGAGAGGTAAGGTGACCTGCCAAAGGTAACACAGCTAGTAAGCATTGGAACTAGAACTCAAGCAGTCTGCCTGCTTTTGAAGTTCATTTGAAAAATATATTATTTTCCCTGCTAAGGATTTGAACTTTATCTTTCAGGTCCTGGAAGCATATTAGATGTTTCAAAGCAAGGGGATGATATAGGATGTTAAAACTTTTAGGGAGATGTCTGCTGTATCATTGGATACATGTTGACAGACGTATGTTGACATATCGTGGATATATATTGAATTGTGTTTCTGATAGGAAGTAGTTGAAATAGGTCTAATGAGAAATGAAGCCTAAACTGTAAGTTGGAAGTAGAGATCAAGGGATATTATGGAAATATATGGAGTTTAGTAACTGATAAGAGAGTGGGAAGCTGGAGTGTTGATTTGGACGTTATCGAGTGGGGTAATGACAGATGACTGTGTGCTCACAGCACTTTGTTCTGTTTTGTTCATAGCACTGACTGAGATTTATTGTACCGAACTTAGTGACACATCTACCTCCCCTATTGGGTTATGTACTTGTCAAGGACAGGAACTGAGTAGAAGGCATGAGCTGATACGGGAAGATGACAAGAAACTGAACTGGGGGTAGGAAACATGAAATCACCAAAATAAAAAAGTGGCTGGAGGAAGAGAAGCTCTAGAGAGTGAAAGCCGTCAGGGAGAAGGGGGAAAAGCCATCAGTGCAGGGTTAGGTGTGTTAAGGAGAGGGAAGTGTTAGCACTGAAGTGAATACAGAATGCCACCTCCAGCTAGAAATGGTTTTGGTTTGTGTGCCCTCTTGTGATTTGCTGGTGGCCAGTGGCTCTATGGAATTAAATAGTCTTTCCTTTGTTTCTGACCTTTTCCCCTCCTCGGTACCTTTTTCAGAGTATGCTGCGTCTTCTTTATAGCTTCTGCCATCTGCTTGCTGCAGGCGCTGATGCTAGGGCCTGACTCAGCCTATAGAGAACAACCAATCAGAATGGCCCTTTCTTTTTAAGTGAATTGACCAAGCAAGAGTATGATAGGTGTAGTATCTTGAGTTTTCAGTTCTTTTCTCCTGAGTTGGTTGCCTTGAATGCTTCCAGAATTACCTGTCTGACTTGGTTACTACCTCTGGTTGGTTGAGATTTGGAGTCATTTGGAAGCCAGAGGATTCTTAAAGCCTGCATCCATGGAAGATTTTCACATTTTCCACATCAATCAGAAAGTTAATTTGAAAATATTTAGATCATTTTTGAGGATTGTTGACCATCATTCCAAATAATTAAGAATCTGTGTTCTCTTGGTATAGTTCTATCATTATCTAAGGTTTGGGAACTTGTTTTAAATTTCCGTGATCAGTTCCTAACTTACTTCATTTGTCTGTTTTTTGAAGAGTCACTTAGAAAAGGAATTTGTGCATGATGTCGTCTGCTGCCATTTGCTTCAGAGCATCCTTTCCTTCACTGTCTGCACTGTCCTTTCTCTTATCCTTCTGCCCAGTTTCTGTACTTGGTAAGTAGAATAGGAAGTGGAAAAGAGAAAAAATATGGGTAATTATTCCTCCCTCCCGCCTTTCCAGTTGTTACTCTTTTCCCTCCCCCATTACTGCTCCCAGCTGTCCATTTTGGCGTGATCTCCTGCCCCATCTCTTCAACTCTCTGTGTGGTAATGGGAGATGCAAGACAGCTCTTTAATTGAGGGGTGCTGGATTTCTTAGGGTTTTGGTTCTTCTGTGATCTCTGTTTTGGTGTTATATTGAAGAGCCTAGGTGACATCTTATATCTTAACAGATGTTTCAATTCCCCAGCAATCTACTTCTCTTTAAAATGGAAAAAAATAAATGCAAGTCCTGTTTCTTTGAATCCCTCCCGCCTCCCTCCCCCCCTCCCCCCTCCCCCCACCCCCAACACATACACCCGTCCTCCCCTATCAAGATGCCAGAATCTTTTGATGATGGAGCCCCTAGTGGATACACTAGAGACAATGAAGATAGGCAGTCACCAGAAGCTACTTTGAATTGTTGTTGTCATTATATTAATGAGACTTGGTTGCAGCCTGAGTGCTTTGGGGAAATTTGAGAGCTTTCTCTGACCATTATGTCTTGGCAGCCAGTGTTAGGGTTGGGAGTTACAATTTTCTTAGAAGACCATAGCTCAGAAAAGCTGGGACTATTCATAAGAGCTGTTGAAGTGTATAGAATGGATCTGGTGATATTTTGATCTGAATTGATAGGCCAGCCTACAGGAAACATATCCAGGTGGTGTTTCCTTACAAGGAGGCAGGGATGGCCATTTCTTCTTCGTTTATTTAAATATTTTATCTCAGGCTTATTTTAAAATAGTGTGGACTTGTCAGCCCTTATTTATAATTGGCATCAGCTAGAGATGCAGATTTGGTTGTTTTTGTGGCTAGTTTTGCAGTTGACTTTTTTTTTTTTTTTTTAATGACTTGAGGATTTCTTCATGGTAAGGTTCCTCAGCCCAGACTTTGAGACCAGTTCCTGAATCTGGATTTTCTTCATTCATGCCATCTAGCCATTCAACAAATACCAGCTGGGCGCTTGCTAGTAATGTTGCAGTGAAGAAAACACATTTTCTGATCTTGTAGGAACTTACATTCTAGTAACAAAATACAGGAAGTATATATGTAACATGTCAAGTACTTTTGTTGTTGTTGTTTAGTTGCTAAGTCATGTTTGACTCTTTTTGTGACCCCATGAACTGTAGCCTGCCAAGCTCCTCCATGCATGGGATTTTCTAGACAAGAATACTGGAGTGGATTGCCTTTTCCTTCTCGAGGGGATCTTCCTGACCTAGGGGTCGAACCTGAGTCTCCTGCATTGGCAGGTGGATTCTTTACCACTGAGCTACCAGGGAAGCCAATCAGCTACTGTATTGCTGTGGAAAAAAGCAAAGCAAAATAAGGTGGAAAGAACATGCAGGGGGGGATGCTTCTGTTTTATTTAAGGTGGCTAGAGGAGGCTGCAGTGATGAGTGGTGAACAGAGATGTGGAAGAAGTGAGGTTGTGATTAATTTGTGCTTATATTAGGGGAGAGAATTTGAGGAAGATGAAATAAGAGCGCAGTCTTTTGTCTGAAGCATGCTTGTCCTATTTGAGGAGTTGAAGGTAGATCCTTTTTTTTTTTTTTTTAGTACTGTGGTGAGGAACAGGGGTGCCTGGTGTGCTGCAGTTTATGGGGTCGCAAAGAGTCAGACACGACTTAGCGACTGAACAACAACCACAAGTAGATCATTGGAGGCATTGAGGGAAAGGACATGAAGGTGGACGATGAGGTCAGAGAGGTGGGGGAGGGGCCGAAGGGATGGCAGTGGGTGTGCGAAATAGATCATATATGACGTTGTAGGCCAATAGAACTTACCAGTTTTTACCCTGGAAGTGGGAAGCTATTGGTTGATTTTGACTTGTTTTAAAAAGACCTCTTCAGCTGCTGTGTAGAGAATGTCAAAGGCGAGGCATAATCAGATAATTCAGCAGGCTCCTGCAATAACCCTCAGTGGGAGATGATGGTGATTTTAGGCAGGGTTGGGAGAAGTGCGCATGTTCTGTATACAGTACATTTTGAAGGTAGAGCCAACAGAATTTGGTGGTGGATTGGATGTGGGTTGTAGGTTTTGACCTGAAAACCTGAAAGAATGGCATTGCCCTTTACTGGCATGGGGAAAACTGCAGGAGAAGCAGGTTTTAGGGGTAAATAATAATGAATTCAGTTTTGGATTTGTTAGCAGTCCAAGTGGAGATACGGTCTAGACAGCTAGGTATACTTGAGCCTGCAGTTCAGGTCAGAGAAGTGACTGGAGATAGAAGTTTCCTGTCATTGGCATAGAGGTAGTATTTAATACTATTAAAACTGATTGAGATAATCCAGGGAGTGAGAGACTTCTCCACTGGAGAAGTCAAGAGACTTTGCCTTGGCGTCCTGTAACGCTGTTGGAGAGAGAGGGACCTAGAGAGGGAGAGTTAGTGCTAGAGTTAAAAAAGGAGAGTGGATCACAAAGAGTCAGATATGGCTGAAGACTGAGGAGGTGTGTGTGCACACACACACACCCAATTTTATCCTAATCTGTGACCCTAAGGTCTGTCATTATCATGTATGTGTCTTTATGTATTGACCTATTTTTTTCCCAAGTGAAGACAGTGGCTCCTGGAGAGAGAGATAAAAGAGTGTCTCTTCCCTCCAGTTTGGTGAGTTTTCTTCAGTTCAAAACTGTAATTTTTGTATGTAGGTAGCAACATTTTTAATGAGTTACTAGGAATCTGTTAAGTTTTTTTTTGGTTGTTGTTATTTTGACCAGTTTTTCTTTGGTAATTTTTACTAATTATCGTTCTCAGGAGTTTTGCACAGTGCTAGCCGTGTGGTTTGTGTGTTAGTCGCTTAGTCATGTCTGACTCTTTGCAACTCCATGGACTGTAACTCAGCAGAATACTGGAGTGGGTTGCCATTCCCTTCTCCAGGGGGATCTTCCCAATCCAGGAATTGAACCAAAGTCTCCTGCATTGCAGGTAGATTCTTTATTGTCTGAGCCACCAAGGAAGCCCTTAGCCATGTGATAGGTTCTGAATTTTGATTTGTTTTTTTCTGTCTGGTCTTGTAGTTTTATTATGAAGTACCTTAAATTTTTTTTAAGTAGTAAAAGCCTTTTAAAGTATAAGCAAAATGCTTCTAAGGGAAAAACGCAATGGCCACTCTTTCTCCTTTTTTTCTAACGTCTCTGGTTGCACTTGTACTGTAATTGTTTCTGTTTATTGAGTTATCTGAGATGAGTTCTGAAACTCATGTTGAAAGCCCATTTTACAGTTACAGCACTTTACCTCTTTCTGTGGTTCACTTACGCTTGAGTAAGTAGTTGTCAATATTTAGTGCTGGAGCATTAATGCAGTCGTTTCTTAATCTTTAGTTTTCTTCCAGATTTTCTTTCCTAAGCCACTGATCCATGCTACTGACATGGATTTCTGAAATAAGTTTTGTAAATATTGCTTAAAAATCTTCTGTGTCTCCTCCCTGTGTTTTTCTTTTTTTCCTTCTCCTACCGGCACTTGCACTCTGCTTTAGGGATTGAGAGTGCTCCTTAGGGAATTCTAATGCACATTTGAGGTTTCTTACCACTGGACGACAGGGTGAGGGTCAGATTCCTTATCAGTGTACAGAAAGTCCTTCATGAGCTGTGGCCCTCACCTCTGTCATGGTTCCATGAAGATGAGAAACTCTTTGACCTCTCCATGCTTTTGCACATACTATTTCTTATTTTTCCAGAATACTATTCAACTGCGTAGCTCTGTCTTGTTAAGTGACTTCATCTTTTGAAAAGCTCAGCATAGACATCTCCTTTTCCAGGATAGCTTCTAGGTTTATTTTTATCATGTCTCCTCTCCCCATCCTCCATTATCTTCTCTGTTCTGTTACCTGTGTTCCTTTACATTTTGCAGTTATTTTGTTGTAGTATTTGCTGTATGTTACTTTGCTTTTTGTCTGGTCTTCTTTGTTCTAATGCAAACTGATAGTCCCTCAATAAATTTTTGTTGAATGAATGATTGAATAAAGCAAGTAATTATTCAGTATTGACCCAGTTTAGATTGACCTATTTGGTTGGACTTTTCAGTTCAGTTCAGTCACTCAGTCATGTCCGACTCTTTGTGACCCCATGAACAACAGCACGCCAGGCCTCCCTGTCCATCACCAACTCCCGGAGTTCACCCAAACTCATGTCCATTGAGTTGGTGATGCCATCCAGCCATCTCATCCTCTGTCGTCCCCTTCTCCTTCTGCTGTCAATCTTTCCCAGCATCAGGGTCTTTTCAGATGAGTCGGCTCTTCCCATCAGGTGGCCAAAGTATTGGAGTTTCAGCTTCAACATCAATCCTTCCAATGAACACCCAGGACTGATCTCCTTTAGGGTGGACTGGTTGGATCTCCTTGCAGTCCAAGGGACTCTCAAGAGTCCTCTCCAACAACACAGTTCAAAAGCATCAATTCTTTGGTTCTCAGCTTTCTTTATAGTCCAACTCTCACATCCATCCATGACTACTGGAAAAACCATAGCCTTGACTAGACAGACCTTTGTTGGCAAAGTAATGTCTCTGCTTTTAATATGCTGTCTAGATTGGTCATAACTTTCCTTCTAAAGAGTAAGTGTCTTTTAATTTCATGGCTGTAGTCACCATCTGCAGTGACTTTGGAGCCCAAAAAACTAAAGTCAGCCACTGTTTCCACTGTTTACCCATCTGTTTGCCATGAAGTGATGGGACTGGATGCCATGATCTTAGTTTTCTGAATGTTGAGTGTTAAGGCAACTTTTTCACTCTCCTCTTTCACTTTCATCAAGAGGCTCTTTAATTCTTCTTCACTTTCTGTCGTAAGGGTGGTGTCATCTGCATATCTGCGGTTATTGATATTTCTCCCGGCATTCTTGATTCCAACTTGTGCTTCTTCCAGCCCAGCATTTCTCATGATGTACTCTGCATGTAAGTTAAATAAGCAGGGTGACAAAATACAGCCTTGACGTACTCCTTTTCCTATTTGGAACCAGTCTGTTGTTCCATGTCCAGTTCTAACTGTTGCTTCCTGACCTGCACACAGATTTCCCAGGAGGCAGGTCAGGTGGTCTGGTATTCCTATGTCTTGAAGAATTTTCCACAGTTTATTGTGATCCACACAGTCAAACGCTTTGTCATAGTCAATAAAGCAGAAATAGATGTTTTTCTGGAACTTTCTTGCTGTTTGATGATCCAGAAAATGTTGGCAGTTTGATCTCTGGTTCCTCTGCCTTTTCTAAGTCCAGCTTGAACATCTGGAAGTTCTTGGTTCACGTATTGCTGAAGCCTGGCTTGGAGAATTTTGAGCATTACTTTACTAGCTTGTGAGGTGAGTGCAATTGTGCGGTAGTTTGAGCATTCTTTGGCATTTCCTTTCTTTGGGATTGGACATCAGTTTAATTTTTACAGACTATGCAAATAAACAATTCAGACAGCATTGTTAAAGCCAAAGACTCACCCTCATAGTGTCTTAGGAAATAGACATTTTGTTAAATATTTGTTCTTATGAGCAAATAATAAGATTTGTTGATGATTTCATTATGTAGCTCAAATTTCTCTTCTTGTCTGAATATCAGAATGTAGCTGACTTGCAGAATACAGGTTTGAACTGCGTGTCCACTTACGTGTGGAATTTTTTAAAAGTAGATACTGTAGTATGGTACCATCTTGGTTGGTAACATCTGCAGATTCAGAGGGACCAACTATAGGGAAAGTTGACTGTAAATTGTACTTGATTTTCAGCTGCATGGAGGTTGGCACGCTTAGCCCCTGTGGTTTCATTTTTTTCTCTTTGATGTTTCTGTTTGGATGTTGTCCTTAGACACCTGTCATCTGAACCATATCTTAAACTCATTCCCTAAACTTTATCTTGACTTCTCCATTAGTGTTTTCTATATTACCATCTTGTAGTCACTTAGGTTTCTCTGTGCTAACTTTGAGTCATCCTTCTATATCTTGTCATTACTGAGTTCTTTTGTAATTCAACAAAATTTTTTTGGCCACTTCCTGTGTTCCTGTTTTGTTCTAATCGTGAGACGCCTAATAAGAGAGGGTCCCAGTCCACAAATGATTATGATGCGATGTGATGGGTATAATAATTTAGTAATAGTGGAATATCTAGGGCACCCTGGGATTAGAGAATATCTCTCTTTCATGTATCTCTTTAATTCTTATTTTGTCTACTGCCAGCATCTTTCAGGCCCTTATTATTAACATTTAGATAAGTTTAAGACTGCTTAATAGCTTGTAACTCTCTTGTCATTCCAGTTCATCATGAAATTTGTCACCAGGCTAGTTGTTTCAAAAAGAAAAAAAAAAAGCTACTTGTCTTTCTTTTTTCTCACAGAAAAAAATCTAAAATAGAATAAAATCTGGAATGCAAAGTCTTTGGCCCAGACTTCCTTTCTTGTCTTCTGCTACATGAACCTTTAATTCCAGCAAAACTCTCCCACATTCTGTTCCAAATTCACTTTGCACTCTTCCTTTTCTGTTTCCTCCTCCCAACAATGTTTTTTTTTTTTCTCTTGCTCCTTCTACTTATTGAGATTGTATCTATCCTTGGACATGATTACTAATTGTTAAATCCTGTGTGAACTGTTTAGATGATCACGCCCATATTCTTGACACCCTCTTTTTCTTGGCTTCCGTGATATCACTCTCTCCTGTTTTTCTTACCTCTTCTTTCTCAGCTGTCATTAACTAACTGCTGTCCCTTAATGTTCATGTTTTCTAAAGTTTCAGCCTGACCTCTTTTTTTCTTCATTGTTATACTTTCTTGAACACACATTATTTTTTGTTATCTCATATGTGTTCATTTATTCACCCTGGTTTCTCTCTTGAGCACTCCAGTCCTTAAGTTTGCTGTTTAGAATGTCCACCTGATTGTTCAGCAGAAAATCTGAAACTTAAAACATCAAAAATTTGTACATGGTCTTCTCCGGACTCATGTATTTACTTCATTTCCTGACTTGGCTAGTGATGTTGCCAGTCACTCAGTTACCCAAGTTATAAACCTGAGAATCATCTTGACTTCTGTTCGTTTTCCTGTGGCTTTCAAGTTCTGCTGATGGAGCTTTTCCTTCTCCATTCCCCTGACTGTTTCCTTCGGCTAGGTTCTAATATTCTGAGTAGACCGTTGTAAAAAGTCCTTTTGAAAGTGATTCTTCTCCTTGTGTCCTGGATATTCTACAGGAAATGCATGTTGGTTGTATCCAGCAGGAATGTCAAAGGCAAAATCATTTTGAATCTGCCATCCTAGAATAGCACTTGAACCAAGGACTAAACGTTGTGTATCCATTAAAGGTCTTTTTCCTAAATATCTCTGTTAGGTGACATTGTTATATGCTTTTTACAAGAAATTTGCTTAAGGGTTAATAATATAATCTGTAAGGATTAATGGGAAAAAGCAAGAAAAGATACATGGATAAGTGCCAGATATAACTTATAGGACATTTTCTTAATGAGGTAGGAAAAGAGATTAAAAGTTTGAAAGTAATACTTGCTGCTCTGTGTCCAAATGCCAGTTAAAGAACAATTGAGTTTAGGAAGATCTTGAGGCTGTGAATAAATGAAAATAGGAGCTTTAGTGTGGAGAATTGTAAGCTAATATATTTGAGTAGTACTTTGAAGAGATGCTGTTTAACTGTCAGTTAATACCCAGAAGAGACTGCTGATATCATTGTTGCGTGTTCCTGGAAGATGCTGGCCTAATGTGCTGATGCTGCAGATAGGATAACATAACCAATATACCTCTACATCCTTTAATATGATTCACAAGCACAAGTTGTTTAGTATTGAATCATCATTTTCTGAACCCAGATATAGCCATAGAAGAGCTCTTTAGTTTCCTGAACTTTTTCTTGATTTGCTAACAGATTTTGTAAAATTTTATGGTATTTGTCTTGCTTGTAACATTTAAAGAATTATACATTTGGAGGAGAAAGTATTTTAAAATTTGAATCCTTTATATTCTGGATGCTTTAGTACATATTTCAAAATAATTGAATTTTACATGTTGGTGAATATTTTGCAAAAATATTAAGTGTATTTTTATTAGCCTTTGCTGTTGCTACGTTGTTGATCTTTATTTACTTTTTGGATAAATTTAGGGTTTGTGAGGCTGGCAGTAGATTCTCACTTGAAAATTATGTTGGAAAGTCTTTGAGCATCTGTAATGTAGCATTTTGACATTTAGTGTGGGGTGTGTGTATCATTTTGGCTTATATTGTTCTGCCTAGAGGGTACCCTTGTGGAGGAAGTAAAAAAGAAAGGTAAAAAATCTTCAGAGAGAGTCCCTAAGGTGGACCAAGGTGAGTGAGTGGGCATTTTGAGCCAAGGTGGGTAGTATGGCTTCAAGACTGATAAGAAGTCCTGAAAGATCATAGTATTGTCACAGATCCTTGGGCGGTTTGGTATAAGTGGAAGACAGGGTTTATTGTGCAGTGATGAGACAGAGCTGCTGCAAGAGAATGAAAGCCAGATTTTGAAGGGTTTTTTGTCTTAACTGCATTTTCTTTTAATTTTTATTTTTAGTTGGAGGATAATTGCTCCACAGTGTTGTGTTGGATTCTGCTGTTCAACATCGTGAATCAGCCAGAGGTATACACGTATCCCCTCCTTCCTGAGCCTCCCTCGCAGGTGAGGGAGCCTCTCTCCCTCCCTCCTCACCCCTTAGGTCCTCTCAGAGCACCATGCTGAGCGCCGTGTGTTATGTTTAGTTGCATTTTCTTAGTGTCTGTGTGTCTATGGATAGGTAGTGTGATTTCTCCAGTTTCATTTTGCTTAAATTTGCAAAATGAGAATAATGAAAATATCTATATTGTGGGATAGTTGTGAGGTTTAAATGAGGTATTGTAGGTACCTGGGATACAAGTCCTCAGTAGATGTCATCTGCTGTTGTTAGTACTGTTTTAAAGGGTTTGTTCTTTGGAGGGCCATTGAAAGAGTTTGAGTTGAAGAGGGAAATGATCAGATTTGTGATTTTAAATATCAACTCTGGGAAAGCTATAGGGATGAAATGAAGGGGAAGAAATTGAAGGTAGGGAATTGAGAAAAAATTATGCTAGAATACTGGCTAGAGATGGTAAGATTCTAGATTAGGAAATGAGGTAGTGTTGGAGAAGACAGGATGGAGTTGAGAATTATTACAAATTGACATGCACATTGTATTCCATGAGTTGGAGAGACCTAAAGGAAACTAGGAGAACAGACAGCCATCATAGAGTACCCAGCTGAGTAGGAAGCACTGTACTCTCCTACTCATAAGAGAGTGCAGAGAGGGTGGTTAGAAGCCAGCACTTGTCATTGCCAAGGAGCTAATGACTGAGCTGGGTTGCCTACTTTTCCTCAGTGGGGCTGGAGCATTTGGGCAAGTCTGGATGAGTCCAGAACAGTGACTCTGGGCAGCTCACTGGGATAATGTGCCTACTGTCAGGAAACTCTCATGAGTGGAGAAGAATGACATAGACCATAAGTAGACCTAAGTAGTGGGGCTTCCCAGGTGATGCTAGTGGTGAAGAACCTGCCTACCAGTGCAGGAGACATAAGAGGCATGAGTTTGATTCCTGGGTGGGGCAGATCCCTTGGAGGAGGAAATGACAACCCACTCCAGTAGTCTTGCCTGGAGAAACCCGAGGACAGAGAAGCCTGGCAGGCTACAGTCCGTAGGATCGCAGAGTCAGGCACAACTGAAGCAACTCAGTGTACATAGCCCTAAGCAGTACCAGGTATGAAACAGGAAACGAGCTAATCCCTGTGGAGTTGGAATGACTAACTGACAGTGTTGTGCTGTATTATTATTTGGATTTTATAAGTACTAAAAGAGGATCACACCCTACTAGAGACCGAAGGTGGTTTTGTTAATTTTGCAAGCCCAGAAGTATCCTTCAGGCATTTGGTATTTTAACATTTGATAGTGAGACCTTTTGAAGTATTACTTTATAGTCATTTTGGGTAAAGATGTATTTCTGTTTTTTAGTTGTGTTTTTTCGGAAATACTTTATGCTGTTTATGTTTGTGTATTTTCGTTTAGTTGTGTTGTGTCTGGCAAGTTTAATTGTAGCATTTGAAAAACTACCTTTCACAGTAAAATGATTAGTTTTTAATTTGTTTACTAAGTTGACTATTCTTACCTGACATAATTTTACTTAAACGTTCTTTCATAACAGAGAACAAAGTTCTATCTAGAATCTTATGACATGTATTTTCTTGTTACTGAAGTGTTCTATGCGTTGTATTGACCAGTTGCCAGTATAGGTTAAATATAAATGTACTTTGATTTTAAGGTGTGGTTTTAAGACTTCAGACTTCTGTGGTTTTAATACTCAGACTTCAGCCTTTAACTTTTTTCAGTCATAGTTTATGAAATTATCTACTGTTTATGTCTTTAAGGTAAACATGATTTTGGGATTGTTCATATAGTGCTATTAATATTTTCATTTCTTTATCAGCAACTCCTAGTTGTTATGTTTCTTTTGCTATGGAATTAGAATAAGACTCCTACATATTGCTATGTCCAAGGTAAAAAAAACCAAACAAACCCAAAACACCCTTTTACTAGAATTGTAGTCTCATAACATATTTATTTTCTTCAGTAACTTTCATTTCTTCACTCAGTAGCTTTTACTGTTTTTCCTACATCTTTAAGAATGAAAATTATTCAAATATGTTGTGGTCCTTGTTTTCAAGGAGCTTCCAGTCTAGTAGAGAAAGTAGAATACATGCAGACATGATTTTAAAGATAAAATAGTGTGATACTTGCTATATACTTAGAGAGGTATGGGAGTGTTTAGGAGGAACAATTAATCCGGGTAGAGATCACATGAACATGCTAATTCTACAGTAAGGTTTATTATTTATATTACATGAAAAGAGAAAATACAGAAGCATAGAGCTGTCATCTAGTAGCCTGATATAGATTAGAACATAAGGCATAGAACATTCCAGAGAGCAGAAGTATAGATATTGTACTTCATGTGAGGTTACAAATTGCAAAAACCCTGTTCTGGTCCTTCACCTCTTCTCATGCCATCTCTTTGTAGAGCTGTTGTGTATGCTTCTTGTCTCCCTGATGGGGATACTGCTCTGGGTAGTAGAAGAGACAAGTTGGCTTATTGAGGGGAAATAACATGTGAGATGGGTTGATTATTTAGCACGAATAAGAGAAATTTAGGACTGACTGCTTAAAACTTTTTTTTTTTTAAATTTGGTAATTTCATACTCAGAAAAGTTACAAGAATAAGAATAATACAGAGACTGAGTAGTCTTTATCCAGTAGTCTTTATGTTGTTAATATTCTATGCTATTTGCTTATCATTTGCTCTCTCACATATGGACATAAATACATATATGTATACACATGTCTGTGTATGTGTATGTGTTCTTGCACGTGCCCACACGTGCTAAGCATTTGGGAGTAAGTTGCATATGTCATGTGTACGTGCTGAGGCGCTTCAGTTGTGTCACTCTGTGTGACACCATGGACTGTAACCCAGCAGGGTCCTCTGTCCATGGGCTTCTCCAGGCAAGAATACTGGAGGGGGCAAGAATAGTGAATATAAACTACTTCACTAAATTTTACATTGATACAATAATTTGATCTACCATTTGTATTCCAGTTTTAAAAAAATTGACTGAGTCTCTTTTATAGCTTTAACCCACTTCCACAGACTGCCTTTTAAAGAGCAGAGGATGAATCTTGAGAGATTTTTGGTAGCAGTTTTCTATTAAAGGTCTAAAGGAAATCATGGAGACTCAAGTTGGATTCCCCTTTTATTCTGCATCTTGTCTTTCCCCTGGTCTTTCTGTCTCAGAAAATGGCAGCACCATTAGAACAACCATAAGTTGTTCCATTTAATCTATCACCAAATGCTATGGCTCCTATCTCCCTGGTCACCTTGAACTCCTTCTGTCCATCTACTTCATCCTGCCACTCCATATTTCTCATCTGAATCCTTCCTGCCTAGCTTCTAAACTGATTTCCTGCTTCCATCTTTTCTCTCTTACTATTCATTCTCCACATAACAGCCAGAATAATCTTTTAGAAATGCAAATTGGATTGTGTCACTCTCTTGCTTATAACCTTGATTGGCTTTTCATTGCATCAGACTGCTAGCTCCTTTTGGGTAACAACTTAAATATTATCCCTCTAAGGTGTTTTCCTTGATGCCCAGTCTGCTCTTTTCTCCTATAGCATTTCACTGTTTTCCTTCATATGATTTATGATTCATAATTGTTTACTTGTGTGTTTTTTTTTTCTTTTTCTCTGTTTCCTACACCAGACTAATTGCAAAAACCGTAACAGTCATGTCTGTTCTGTCAACTTTTGTATACCTAGCACTTAGTATATTGCTAGGATCTTAGCAAGTCATTAATAAATATTTGAATACTCTAGTAAAAGGAAACCTGGGAGGTTTTACTGCCCACTCAGTGTAAGAGTCTGCACTGTCTCTGGCAAGTGATTATCTATCTTGTTTTTGAATGCATTAACTTGTTGAGTAAATTCTGACAGTTTGAAAAGTTTTCATTGTTTTGGACTGAAAAATACCTTTCTGTTATTTCCATCCACTGATCCTAGTTCTGCCTCTTTTTGGCTTAAACTACTTGACAACAGTAATAATACATTGTCTTGGTTTTGCTAGGCTAAAACATTTGTAAATGCTTTGTTTTTCATCTTGACATGATTCTTCACCCTTACACCAGGGTAGCTCTAAATAAAAGTAATTTTTGAAAGATAAATATACTCATAATTGGTACAGTAATTTGTGGTAAAATATAGCATATAAATTTGGTATAGTATATTGTAGCCATTAAAATAATAACTATAACTGTATATATATGGGGATTATTTATAAAATAATGATATTTAAAGAGTAGGAAAAAAGTAGAATATTAAATTGTTTCTAGATATTTATCATAGCTAACTTTGGCATACAGATGTAATTGAAAAGAGAAATAAAGTAATGAGAACAGGGGATTATTTATAAAATAATGATATTTAAAGAGTAGGAAAAAAAGTAGAATATTAAATTGTTTCTAGATATTTATCATAGCTGACTTTGGCATACAGATGTAATTGAAAAGAGAAATAAAGTAATGAGAACAGGGGATTATTTATAAAATAATGATATTTAAAGAGTAGGAAAAAAAGTAGAATATTAAATTGTTTTCTAGATATTTATCATAGCTGACTTTGGCATACAGATGTAATTGAAAAGAGAAATAAAGTAATGAGAACAGTTTTGTTAGGGTAGTAGAATTACAGGAAGACGTTTTTAAGAGTTAATAGTAATAGTTTAATAAAAAAGGATAGAATGTGCTGCTCATAATGTCATTCCAACTAGAGTTAATTCAGTTCAGTCGCTCAGTCGTGTCAACTTTTTGCAACCCCAATGACTGCAGCATGCCAGGCTTCCCTGTCACCAGCTCGTGGAGCTTACTCAAACTCATGTCCATCGAGGCAGTGATGCCATCCAACCGTCTCATCCTCTGTCATCCCCTTCTCCTCCTGCCTTCAATCTTTCCCAGCATCAGGGTCTTTTCTAGTGAGTCAGTTTGTCACATCAGGTGGCCAAAGTATTGGCGTTTCAGCTTCAGCGTCAGTTCTTCCAATGAATATTCAGGACTGATTTTCTTTAGGATTGACTGGTTAGATCTCCTTGCAGTCCAGGGGGCTCTCAAGAGTCTTCTCTAACACCACAGTTCAAAAGCATAGTATAAAATAATGATATTTAAAGAGTAGGAAAAAAAGTAGAATATTAAATTGTTTTCTAGATATTTATCATAGCTGACTTTGGCACTGAGTTCTTCGGTGCTCAGCTTTCTTTATATCCATACATGACTACTGGAAAAACCATAGCTTTGACTAGACGGACCTTTGTCAGCAAAGTAATGTCTCGGCTTTTTCTTATGCTGTCTAGGTTGGTCATAGCTTTTCTTCCAAGGAGCAAGTGTCTTTTAATTTCATGGCTGCAGTCACCATCTGCAGTGACTTTGGAGACCCCCAATATGTAGTCTCTCACTATTTCCATTGTTTCCCCATCAATTTTCCATGAAGTGATGGGACCGGATGGCATAATCTTAGTTTTCTGAATGTTGAGTGTTAAGGCAACTTACTCACTCTCTTCTTTAAGAGGCTTTTTAGTTCTTTGCTTTCTGCCATCAGGGTGGTGTCATCTGCATATCTGAGGTTATTGATATTTCTCATGGCAATCTTGATTTCAGCTTGGGCTTCATCCAGCCTGGCATTTCGCATGATGTACTCTGCATTTAAGTTAAATAAGCAGGGTGAGAATATGCAGCCTTGACATGCTCCTTTCCTGATTTGGAAACAGTCTGTTGTTCCATGTCCAGTTCTAACTGTTGCTTCTTTACCAGCATACAGATTTCTCAGGAGGCAGGTCAGATGGTCTGGTATTTCCATCTCTTGAAGAATTTTCCACAGTTTGTTGTGATTTGCACAGTCAAAGGCTTTGGTGTAGTCAATAAAGCAGAAGTAGATGTTTTCCTGGAACTCTCTTGCTCTTTCGATGATCCAGCAGATGTTGGCAATTTGATCTCTGGTTTCTCTGCCTGTTCTAACTCCAGCTTGAACTTCTGGAAGTTCACGGTACACATACTGTTGAAGCCTGGCTTGGAGAATTTTGAGCATTACTTTGCTAGTGTGTGAGATGAGTGCAATTATGTGGTAGTTTGAATATTCTTTGGTATTGCCTTTCTTTGGGATTGGAATGAAAACTGACCTTTTCTAGTCCTGTGGCCACTGTTGAGTTTTCCAGCTTTGCTGGAGTATTGAGTGCAGCACTTTCATAGTATCATCTTTTAGGATTTGAACTAGTTCATCTGGAATTCCATCACCCCCATTAGCTTTGTTTGTAGTGGTGCTTCCTAAGGCCCACTTGACTTCGCATTCCAGGTTGTCTAGCTCTAGGTGAGTGATGACACCATCGTGGTTATCTGGGTCCTGAAGATGTTTTTTGTATAGTTCTTCTGTGTATTATTGCCACTTCTTAATACCTTCTGCTTCTGTTAGGTCCATACCATTTCTGTCCTTTATTGTGCCCATCTTTGCATGAAATGTTCCCTTGGTATCTCTAATTTTCTTGAAGAGATCTCTAGTCTTTCTCATTCTATTGTTTTCCTCTATTTCTTTGCAGTGATCAGTGAGGAAGCCTTTCTTATCTTTCCGTGCTGTTCTTTGGAACTCTGCATTCAAATGGATGGACTCAATCTTTGCTTTTCTCCTTTTTCTTTAGCTTCTCTTCTTTTCTCAGCTATTTGTAAGACCTCCTCAGACAACCATTTTGCCTTTTTGCATTTCTTTTTCTTGGGGGTCATCTTGATCCCTGCCTCCTATACAATGTCACGAACCTCTGTCCATAGTTCTTCAGACACTCCATCAGATCTAATCCCTTGAATCTATTTGTCACTTCCACTCTATAATTGTGACAGATTTGATTTAGGTCATACCTGAATAATCTAGTGCTTTTCCCTACTTTCTTCAATTTAAGTCTGAATTTGTCAATAAGGAGTTCATGGTCTGAGCCACAATCAGTTCCTGGTCTTGTATTTGCTGACTGTATAGAGCTTCTCCACCTTTGGCTGCAAGGAATATAGTCAGTCTGATTTTGGTATTGGCCATCTTGTGATGTCCATGTGTAGAGTCTTCTCTTGTGTTGTTGGAAGAGGGTGTTTGCTATGACCAGTGTGTTCTCTTGGCAAAACTCTATTAGCCTTTGCCCGCTTCTGTACTCCAAGACCAAATTTTCCTGTTATTCCAAGTGTTTCTTGACTCCTTACTTTTGCATTCCAGTCCCCTATAATGAAAAGGACATCTTTTTTGGGTGTTAGTTCTAGAAGGTCTTGTAGGTCTTCATAGAACTGTTCAACTTCAGCTTCTTCCACATTACTGGTCAGGGCATAGATGTGGATTACCATGATATTGAATGGTTTGCTTTGGGAATGAACAGAGATCCTTCTGTCACTTTTGAGATTGCATCCAAGTACTGCATTTTGGAGTCTTGTTGACTACAGTGGCTACTCCATTTCTCCTAAGGGATTCTTGCCCACAGTAGTAGATATAATGGTCATGAGTTAAATTCACCCATTCCAGTCCATTTTAGTTCACTGCTTCCTAAAATGTCAACGTTCACTCTCACCATCTCCTGTTTGACCACTTCCAATTTGCCTTGATTCATGGACCTGACATTCAGGTTCCTATGCAGTATTGCACTTTACAGCATCAGACTTTACTTCCATCACCAGTCACATCCACAACTGGGTGTTTTCTTGCTTTGGCTATTTCTCATCCTTTCTTTCTGGAGTTACTTCTCCACTGATCTCCAGTAGCATATTGGGCACCTAACCAACCTGGGGAATTCATGTTTCTGTGTCCTATCTTTTTCCCATTTCATGCTGTTCACGGGGTTCTCAAGGCAGGAATACTGAAGTGGTTTGCCATTCCCTTCTCCAGTGGACCACATTTTGTCAGAACTTTTCACCATGGCCTGTCAGTCTTGGGTGGCCCTACGCTGCATGGCTCGTAGTTTCGTTGAATTGCAGGAGGCTATGGTCCATGTAATCAGTTTGGTCAGTTTTCTGTGATTGTGGGTTCCATTCTGTCTGCCCTCTGATGGAGAAGAATAAGAGGCTTATGGAAGTTTACTGATGGGAGAGACTGACTGAGGGGGAAACTCTATTGTTCTGATGGGTGGGGCCATGCTCAGTAAATCTTTAATCCAATTTTCTGTTGTTCTGTCAGTGTTGTTTGACCTGAGGCCAAACTATGGTGGAGGTAATGAAGATAATGATGACCTCCTTCAAAAGGTCCCTTGCAGGCACTGCTTCAGGCCACTGCTGAACCCCACCTCCACCAGAGACTCTGGACACTCACGGGCAAGTCTGGAGCAGTCTCTTTGGGGTCACTGCTCCTTTCTCCTGGGTCCTGATGCATACCAGGTTTTGTTTGTGCCCTCTAAGAGTCTATTTCCCCAGTCCTGTGTAAGCTCTGGTGGGTCTATGTTGGGTTAATGGCGACCTCCTCCAAGAGGGCTTATGCCATACCCAGGTCTGCTGCACCCAGAGTCCCGGCCCCTGTGGCAGACCACTGCTGACCCTTACCTCCCCAGGCTACACTCAGACACAGTTCTGTCTCAGTCTCTGTGGGTTCTCTGGGTCCTGGTGCACACAAGTTGTCTGAGCCGTCTGAGGATCTCTGGCGCGTGTGGGGTTTGATTCTAAATGTGATTTCACCCCTCCTGCCATCTTGCTGGGGCTTTTCCTTTGCCCTTGGACATAAGTTATCTTTTTTTGGTGGGATCCAACATTCTCTTGTCAATGGTTGGTCAGCAGTGAGTTGTAATTTTTTAGTTCCTGCAGGAAAAGATGAGGACACATCCTTCTACTTTGCCATCTACAAAAAGCAGCCCAGAAAGCCAGCTTCCTAAGTTAGAGTTAATAGTTTGCATTAACTCTTCTGATTTATGTAGTGCATTTCTTTTAGTGGTCTTCCCTGGTGGCTCAGAGGTTAAAGTGTCTGCCTCTAGTGCGGGAGACCCAGGTTTGATCCCTGGATCGGGAAGATCCCCTGGAGAAGGAAGTGGCAACCCACTCCAGTATTCGTGCCTGGAGAATCCCATGGACGGAGGAGCCTGGTAGGCTACAGTCCACGGGGTCACAAAGAGTTTGACTGGACTGAGCGACTTCATTTTCTTTTAGTGCAGTCTAAGATTACCTGTTGTATGGCTTTATCACATTGTTAACCCTTTTGAGCACATCAACTGAAATTGCTAAAGTTAAACTAAGGCCCAACTTTTATTTCCTTGAGATATAAACACATTTTAATTTTTCTGCAGTAATGTATTAAATTGGCTTAGAGACTTGAGATAGTTTGAATGACTGAGATTGGTGGGTATTCTTTCCTGTCTAAATTGTTTCTTGAAGGTACCAAGACAGACTGCTAGTACATTATTTGACTTTTTCCTATCAATACTATAATTCCTACTTTCCTGAAATAGGATACTATTTTGATATTACTTTCAGCTAAAACTAATAATTAGGTGGTAATTATAATAAAAGTTTAGAAAGCTTTTTTTTCCTGAGAAAAATCTTATGTAACTAACATATTTGAAAGTAGACTTAAAAATAAATGCATACTTTGTTTTTACAGAGACATGTCTTAGAATTGAATTATAGTAGTGTCCAAACTTCAAGATGTTTATTTGAATACTTAGAAAGCTGTTTTCTTATAAAACATTATTTTATGTTTGTACAACCCAAAATAATAGACAGTATCACCATTGGCTGTTAGTAGTTAAATTCAGAAAGTAAAATTGATTGAAATTATTCTTTTGAATTAATATGTGAAAAGAATCAAGTTTTATTAGATGAACATTAAGGACATTTAAAGAGAATGAGGGAACTGACAAAGGATTAATTTCCAACATACACAAGCAGCTCATACAATCCAATACCAGAAAAACAAACAACTCAGTCAAAAAGTGGGCAAAAGACCTAAACAGACATTTCTCCAAAGAAGACATACAGGTGGCTAATAAACACATGAAAAGATGTCCAACACTGCTCATTATTAGAGAAATGCTAATCAAAAACTACAATGAGATATCACCTCACACCGATCAGAATGGCTATCATCAAAAAATCCACAAACAACAAATGCTGGAGAGGGTGTGGAGAAAAGGGAACCCTCTTGTACTGCTGGTAGGAATGTAAATTGATACAGCCACTGTGGAAGACAGTATGGAGATTCCTTAAGGAGCTAGGAATAAAACTATCATATGACCCAGCAATACCACTTCTAGGCATACACTCTTGAGGAAAACAAAACTGAAAAAGACACATGTACCTCGGTGTTCATTGCAGCACTATTTACAATAGCTAGGAAATGGAAGTAACCTAGATGTCCATCCACAGATGAATGGGTAAACTTTTTGACCAACCCAATATAGTTCTTTACATTGGCCACCATGTGACAATGACAATGTCTACTCAGGTCTGGGGAAAGGGGAAGTATGAGGGGAGCAGTTCTCTGGATGACTGACAGCCAGTATGTGAAGTTTTATGTATATGCAAAAGTTTGTTGGTAGGGTCTTTACATTTTAAAAGTTTCTAAGACGTTGCAGTGGAATGTTTTATTCTTGTGTATTTTAACATATAATGTTCAGAACATTTTACATGCTGCACACACACACAGATACGCATAACTGAAACTATAGTGTCATGAAATACTTCCATGATGCATGATGCCTTCTGCTCTTTTCTGTTCTATTCTTATTGTTGAGTCTATAGCGAGGGCATCGATTAAGTAGAAAAAAACTGCTTTAGGACTATAATAAATCTATAATTTCTAAAATTTAATATAAAGATGACTCTGAAATGTTGCAAAATTAATTTAAAAAAATCTAGCTGAGCTTTATAAAAACTGCTGAAGCTGTAACTATCTTGGGTTCTACATTGATTTTCCTTATATGAGACACTTACAAAACAAAAATGTTTACATAAAATAATTACATTTTATAGTACTATTTCAGGTGTTAAAAACATTGCAGGCATGTTTCTTGGTCTAAATCCGCTGAATGTGACATGCCTCATTTCTTTGACCTGACAAATAAGACCATTACTACCCACAAATGGTATCACTCCATAGGAAGAGTCTGTCACCATTTTACAGTCTTTTTCTGCCTTAGTCTTTCATCAGCAGCTTGATTATAGAATTCAGATAAACCCTTTTGAGGTTATCTGCAACTTCTGTCTTCCTTTGCTGGCATTTTCCCTCACAGTGGTCCATTCCAGTATTATTTTGCTGTTGTTCAGTCGCTAAGTTGTGTCAGGCTCTTTGAGACCCCGTGGATTTTGTAATTCATCCCAAACAACAATTGTTTTTCACCTTCAGACAGTTTTGATTTTTATTTCTCAATTATATCAGTGTGAATTTCTATTTGCTGTTTTTCTCCTTTAGTAATCATTGCCTACTTGTATTTGTATTCTCTTCCAACATCTCTTTGCCTTTTATTTATTCTTTAATAAGTTTTAGATTTCCCTGAAGTTCACCTACTACTTCTTGGCAAAAACATGTCTTCTTTCATCTGTCTTGTCTCACTTAAAATTTCCCAGTTGTCATTTTATAACTTCATTTTTCTTTATTTGTTCCTTAATTTCCTTTTAATGATCAAGCTGACTGGCTTCCAGTTCATTATCTCTCCTTTTACTTAAGATTTCTTCCCCAACTGCTTTTAGAATTTCTTTCTGCATCATTTGAATCAGACAGTTCAATTTCCAGTGCTCTAATGGCATGTTCCTGTATAGAGAATTGCTTTTCATTTTCCTGTCTTGGTTTCTTAGCCAGCTCTGATACCTTTAGGTGGTGAGAAGTATTTCTTAGACTTAAGTACAAGTGTTGAGTTCAGCCTATCAGTCATGTCTGACTCTTTGTGACCCCATGGACTGCAGCATGCCAGGCTTCCCTGTCCATCACCAACTCCCAGAGCTTGCTCAAACTCTTGTCTATTGAGTTGGTGATGCCATCCAACCATCTTGTCCTCTGTCGTCCCCTTCTCCTGCCTTCAATCTTTCCTAGCACCAGGAGCTTTTGTAATGAATCAGTTCTCATCAGGTGGCCAAATTATTGGAGCTTCATCTTCAGTCCTTCCAATGAATATTCAGGACTGATTTCTTTTTAGGTTGGACTGGTTTGATCTCCTTGCAGTCCAAAGGACTCTAAAGAGTCTTCTCTAACACCGCAGTTCAAAAGCATCAATTCTTTGGTGCTCAGCTTTCTTTATAGTCCAACTCTCACATCCATACATGACTACTGGAAAAACCATAGCTTTGACTAGATGACCCTTTGTCCAAAACTAGAAAAAACCCAAACTATTACCTTTATATTCTCTCAAGTTATTGCCTTTTTCTTTCTAGTCTTTGAAAGAATGGGTCACATTTCCTGACTCCATTTCTTTATCTTTTATTTACTCTTGAGATTTCTATAGTTAGTTTTCTGTGCCTCATCGTATCCCCTGAACCTCCTCTGGCAAAGGTGACCAAATTTGCAAACTGCCAAGGGGTGATCATTCATTTCAGTATTTAGTTTTTCTTTGCTTATCTGTGAAATTTGACACTCCTGCCTTGTTATCATTTTCAGATTCTCTTCCAGTTCTTTTCTTTGCTCTGGATTATGCGTCCTCAGCTGCCTTTTTGTTCTTGCTGTTGTTTTCCTCTCCGTTTCTTAAATGCTGGTGATACCGTGGACTGTGCCCTCAGTCTTTTTTTCCTTTTCTACATTTTCCCCAGGTGACCTCACCTGTTGCTGGTGGAACATTGACAGTTATCTCTACAGCCACAAATCCCAGATCTTCATCTCTCATTTGGACCTTGCCCTTGCATTTCATACTCCTTTCCATGGCTAGTAAACACCCCTACTAGCACCCTCTGTAGGTCCCTCAAGGTCAGCTTGGCATGCTAAGTTCATGGTCTGTTTCCCCATGTATATATAATACTTGCCTTCAATTAAAGGTACCACCCTCTGTTCAGCCAGACAGACCTGGAATCCTGAATCCTTTCCTCTCTACATCTAATCAGTCAATCAGTTATTCATCCATTTCCATCTCCTATACCTAGTCAGTCAGTCAATTATTCATTAAATATTGTGCTCTCATTTTGTGTCTACAATTGTGATAAAGTTCTCAAAATTCAGTATTGCTGCTGATAAGTCACTTCAGTTGTGTCTGACTCTGTGCGACCCCATAGACGGCAGCCCACCAGGCTCCCCCGTCCCTGGGATTCTCCAGGCAAGAACACTGGAGTGGGTTGCCATTTCCTTCTCCAATGCATGAAAGTGAAAAATGAAACTGAAGTCGCTCAGTCATGTCTCACTCTTAGTGACCCCATGGACTGCAGCCTACCAGGCTCCTCCGTCCATGGGATTTTCCAGGCAAGAGTACTGGAGTGGGGTGCTCAGTATTGCTAATATCTTTTTTATTTGTACCTTTCCCCCTAACCTTTTTGCTAGAATTGTTGCCATCTTTCTTAGTTAAAACCTCTTATTCTGTCTCCCTTCTTTGATCCAAACTTCATACTGAAATCAGAGTCAGTTTTCAAAATTCAGATCAGATCATTGTTGTTTTCTGGCTTAAAACCCTTTGACTTCCTAACTGCCCATAAAGTGAAAGTGAAAGTGAAGTCGCTCAGTCGTGTCCGAACTCGTAGCAACCCCATGGACTGCAGCCTACCAGGCTTCTCCGTCCATGGGATTTTCCAGTTCAGATTCTTAATATGGCATTTAAAGCCTTTCACAGATTGTATTTTCCCCATTCACCTTCTCTTTTTTCCTGTGGCATCTTTGAACCCTGTTCACTACCCTTGTTTAATAAGTTTCCTGAATGTGCCATGCTGGTTCTTTGCTTTTGTTTATGCTCCTAGGCTGTATTGGTTCTCATATTAAGTGTCTTTTTATTATTTTCTATGTATCATTCGAGATTCACCTCAAGCATTGACTTCCTCTATGACACCACTTGTGAAAAGCCCTTCTGCCAATTAAGTGCTTTTTTTTTTGTGCCCTCATGGTATGCTCTCCTGTAGCAATTATAGTACTTTGTTGCCTTTTTCTTGTCTGTATGTCTTTTCTCTGTATTGGAATGTCTGTTGTATCTACAGCCTCTAGCACAGCCTGATTGGTAGTCTGTTTCAGTGAAAGTGAAGTCGCTCAGTTGTGTCCTACTCTTTGTGACCCCATGGGCTGTAGCCCACCAGGCTCCTCTGTACGTGGAATTTTCCAGGCAAGAATACCGGAGTGGGTTGCCACTGGGGATCTTCCCGACCCAGGGATCGAACGTGGGTCTCCCACATTGCAGGCAGACACTTTACCATCTGAGCCACCAGGAAAGTCTTTAAAAAGGCTTTCAAAACATGTTTGATGACTGAATTAATGTGTTCTAAGTTATTGCCATGATGAAAACTTTCCTTCCTTTGCCAGAGCATAAGCTCCTCCTGGCAGGCATTATATCTTAACCTATATACCTTATCTTGTCTCATTGATGCTTAATAAAAATGTGTTGTAGTAATCTGAGGTGGAGGTATGCAGTGATATATGTGGGGCTTGAGTTGTGTTAGTCCTAAGCTCAATAAGATTGCTCTTATATTCACTGGTCCTTATGTCTTATCTCATAATCAACTTATAGATGCAAATACTGTACCTAACCTTAATCATTCTGATTTTTGCCAAATCAAGAAAATTTGGAGTGCCAATACCTCAGGGGATTGATTAAATGCTGTTAACTAGCTTGAGGATTTTTACTTTTTAAAAATGTTAAAGGAGTTCCCTGCTAGTCCAGTGGTCAGGACTTCGCGCTTCCACTGCAGGGAATGTGGGCTTGATCCCTGGTTGGAGAACTAAGATCCAACAAGCGGCCAAAAGAAAAAAAAAAAGTTAAAATATGACTATCCTAGTTCTATTAAAAATTTTAGAGTAATTATCTCAAATACTTTGTAATTAAGTCACAAAAAGAGTCAGCATTTAAAGAGTACAGTCAGACTAAGACTGATTGTGTCATCCCATTTCTTCTGTAATTTATATATTTATTTATTTATTTTTGTAATTTTTTTAAAATGAAGTTTTAGGCCAAAAGTTACAGGTTCCTTGGAAAAAACCAAAAAGTTAGGTGTACATGGGTATGGATAGGGAATGAGATTCCAAACTGGAATAAATTCTTAAGAAGAAATCTATCAAGGAAGAGATTGGCTTCTTTACTGGGTTTAATAACGAAGTGTGGTTTGAGGAGGGGTGGAGAAAAAAGCTAGTGTCATGAATTTGGGTACCTGTTCTACCTAGGAAAATAGGAGTTTATAAATAGAAGCTTACATTTGTGCCACGTTGTATGTTTTATACACATAGATGTTTATATTGTTGATTTGAGGTAAAACTAACACAGTTCTCAGAAAGTCACTGTTAAGGAATATGCTTTTCTTGCTTTCAACCTGCATTTATAAAATGCCAGTTATGTGCCAGCCACTTAATTTCCTCACTAAGACCACAGTGAGGAAACAAATGAGTGAAAGGCATAGTTTGTATTCTCAAAGAACTTGGTCTCCAGTGAAGGGAACATAAAGCTGGAGTGGTCTGAGGAATGCTTCTTGGCTTGTTGATAAGAAGTAGGAGTCCACCTTCATTTGGATACCCTATGCAGTTATTGAGTTTTATCTGAACTAAATAGTAAAATTTGGAGAGAGAACTTTTGTGGTTTGGCCAAAGGAGCTTGCAGTTAGTTCTTTACCTACTAGTATTCTCTTTGTTCCTTAAATTTAAGTTTCAGGAAGTAATATACTTAGTATCTACATTTAATAACATCATTTAATGTTCTTAAACCACAAATTCATTTTGAGACTTTGAATCCCAAGTTGCTTTGATCCCCATCTACCTGAGAAAAAGTTGTAACTTGAGGACAGAAGGTTCAGCTTGACTTAAAAAACTGTGGAGTTTTGTGTTGAGCTTGGTGTGCACTCTTCAAAGCCATGAAGAAGCTGGAATGAAGTTGTATTGTTTTAAACCTTTATTTTTGAGGATGCCATTTTTGCTTATTTAATTGCTGTAATCAAGTCTTTGAATCAACTTGACATAGATGACAGCCAGAAAAAAACAAGGGAGAAGGGGATTTGGTTGAGTGACACAAGGTAAAAAAAAAAATTCTTTTTAAAAATTAAGATGTAGTTATCTGAATGTGAAAGCAAGTTTCCAGAGTTGACTGGTAGGGGCATGTAGTCATCAGCATTGTTGTTCAGTTAATTGCTCTTGGACCCTGGAATGAATTTATGCCTATGTAAAAGCTCTGAAATGCATTCAAATTCATACCTTCTAAAAAGCTACTTGAAAAACTAAAAAAAGAATTTGAGTAGGTGGTTCCTCAGATGATAGGGTAATGGATATGAAAGGAATTTGAAAAAGTGAAAGCTCTTACTTGTTTCTCTCTCTGCAAAAACTTTGATCATTACCTGCATTCTTTGCGGTCTTCATGCTTCTCCTCTAACCTCCGCTGTCCGGTGCCTTCACTCTTGTCTCAAGCTATCAGTAGACTTAGAATACTTCATTCCTTTGTCTGGAAGGCAGTCTGCATGGATCCTGAAGTCAGGTGGACTTGAACCTGAATTCTCTTCAGTAATTTATGAACTTGTGACTTTGGACAAGTGTTTCAGCTTTTCTGAATCTTGGTTTATCTATTTAAAATAGGATGAAATCTACCACCTTATATTAGGAAGATTAAGCAATTAACAGGGACAAAGTGATAAGGATGATACCTGTCATATAAGTGCTCAGTAATATTAGCTCCTTCTTTTCCCCTCTTATCCAATTGTGGATTCCTTGTGAAAGCAAAAAACTTTGATTTGCAATTTTTTAAATTAGGAATTTATAAGTAGTTTCGGGAATTCTTTTAAATGTGATTTGTTGTTCAGTTGCCCAGTTGTGTCTGACTGTTTGCGACAACATGGACTACAGCATGCCAGGCCTCTCTGTCTCTCACCATCTCCCAAAGTTTGCCCAAGTTCATGTCCGCTTCATTGGTGATGCCATCCAGCCATTTCATTCTTTGATGCCCTCTTCTCTTTCTGCCCCCAATCTTGCCCAGCATCATGGACTTTTCCATTGAGTCAGCTGTTTGCATCAGATGACCAAAATACTGCAGTTTCAACTTCAGCATCAGTCCTTCCAACGAGTATTCAGGGTTGATTTCTCTTAAGACTGACTGGTTTGATCTCCTTGCTGTCCAGGGGACTCTCAGGAGTCTTCTACAGCACCAAAGTTTGAAGGCATCAATTCTTTGGTGCTCTGCCTTCTTTACAGTCCAGTTCTCACAACCATATGTGACCACTGGGAAGACCATAGCCTTGACTATATGGACCTTTGTCGGCAGAGTAATGTCTCTGCTTTTCAACACACAGTTCAGGTTTGTCATAGCTTTCCTGTCAAGAAGCAAATGTCTCTGATTTCATGGCTGTAGTCACCATCCACAGTGATTTTAGAGCCCAAGGAGAGGAAATCTGTTACTACGTCCACCTTTTCCCCCTCTATTTGCCTTGAAGTAATGGGTCCGGATGCCATGATCTTAGTTTTTTTAATGTTTGATTTTAAGCCGGCTTTTTCACTCCCCTCCTTCACCCTCATTAAGAGACTCTTTAGTTCTTCTTTGCTTTCTGCCATTAGAGTGGTATCAGCCATGTATCTGAGTTTGTTGATATTTCTCCCGCTTATCTTTTTTTTTGCTTTAATGCATTTTATTTTTAATTTATTTATTTTATAATTGAAGGATAATTGCTTTATAGAATTTTGTTGTTTTCTGCCAGATATCAACATGAATCTCATTTACCTTGATTCCAGCTTGTAACTCATCCAGCCCGGCATTTCTCATGATGTGCTCAACATAGATTAAACAAACAGGGTGACAGCAGACAGCCCTGTTGTACTGCTGTCTCAGTCTTGAACCAATCAGTTGTTCCATACAGGATTCTAACTGTTGCTTCTTGACCCACATACAGGTTTCTGCCATACAGAATTACCATACTTTAAATGTATTATACTTAAGAAAAGATTACTCTTATGGAAAGTAACTCAGAAAATCTCAGGCATTTCCAAATCCTGTACCATGAATTATTCTTAGTTCAACATTAAATTAAAACTCAAAGACAACTGTTAAGTATTTCAGAGATTATATCATTAGATTGTGTAGCCAATATGTACTTTTTCAAATCGTTATGACTGCCTTTTTAAATTGCTTAACGGGGACTGCGTATCAGGTAAAGTGTATCAAAGACATCACAGCTCCTAAAGTGAAGCCGACTCACAATGTCTGCTTCAAAGTTATAAACAAATATAGGAGAGAGTTTCATGAATATTTGAAGACCAGAAGTTAGCTTATCAACAAGTGAAGTGATGGCATTCATAATGCAAGCAAATAAGGAAACTTTACAGCTGAGCTGTCAGATTAGCTTTGGAGAAGGCAGTAGCACCCCACTCCAGTACCCTTGCCTGGAAAATCCCATGGATGGCGCAGCCTGGTAGGCTGCAGTCCATGGGGCCGCTGAGAGTCGGACCCGCTGAGCGACTTCACTTTCACTTTTCACTTTCATGTATTGGAGAAGGAAATGGCAACCCACTCCAGTGTTCTTGCCTGGAGAATCCCAGGGTTGGGGGAGCCTGGTGGGCTGTCATCTGTGGGGTTGCACAGAGTTGGACATGACTGAAGTGACTTAGCAGCTTAGCAGCAGATTAGCTTTGTCTTCAGAAAGACCACGGTCCAAGATGATTGATATCATTTATGTTGCAATTATTTGTGCTTTTAGAAATCAATAAATATTCTTGGTAGGAAGTAGTACATTCAGGTTCTAATCCTTTTTTTCCCCCAAGTGGAAGCACCCTAAACATTCTGTAGTAACAGTGTCTTTCTTGTGGACTTGTGCCTGTCAGTTATTAATTCTTAAGATGTTCTTGGGAGATAACATATATTACCCTTATTTCCGACTGCCAAGTAGAAGTATAGAGATGTGAAAGAATGTTCCGTTCCTGTCTACTCGTGACTGGCAGGAGAATATTAAAGCCACTCTGACTCACAGATGACCCGCCAGAGGACAGAGTCATTAATGTGGGTTCTCTAATGATTTGCAGGATGGCCCTGATATCTGCTATTGTTACCAGTGTTCTTATGGTCATCCTGAAAGGATTTGTACGTGTGGAGTGTGTTTTGTGGTAAAGGTTATTATCAGAAAATGGGGATGGCAGTCAGCTGGCATAGGTATGCTGTCTCTTTTCCTGCTCATGGCAGATATTGCTGTTTGATCACAGATCTTTACTGCAGAGTCTAGATTTCACCTCAGAATCCTTCTGAATGGATTGCTCAGGGCCATTACCACAAAATGAAATGATTACTTTTCAGCCTTGACTTACTATTTATTAAATTAATTTTCACTAAGATTATGAGTTTACTTAAAAGTTGAGGATCTGTCATATTTGTGCTCCTATAGTAGGCACCAGGTATGCCCTCATACCTTCTTATGGGTCAGACAGACATGCATGCAGTTAGAAGACAGACTCAGCTCTATTAGTGGTGTGAAGGGAATAGAGAAGGATGCAAGATTAGTTTTAACTGGAAAGGTTTGTGAGTGTAGTGCTGTTTTACTTGGAGGGTGGGGTTTTCCAAGTGGTTTTCACAACTTTAGCAAGGGCATAGAAGGTAGAAAGTAGAGGATAGATGTTGAGGAATGATAGAAATGTATCTTGGCTTGAATGTACAGTACTGCAGCGATAGGGTAGAACCTAACAGAGAAGCTTGATCTCTGTACAGTGGGTTTGGGTTTTATTTTATTGTTCCTGGGCCACTTGTGGTTTTTAATCTGTAGAATGATATGATCAAATCTGTGCTTTGAGAGAATAACTGTTGACAGTCTGTATAGAAGTGAAGTGGAAATCTTGATAACGGAGGAAGCCTTTGTAGTCATGCAGAAAGAGGTGAGGGTAAGAACTAGAATTGTGAAATGGAAATGCTGAATTTAGTATAAAATTTTAAAGATAAAAATCAATGTGAAACATTAAATTGAGGTTGAAGTTTGGAGAGCTTGAAATGGTATCTGTTGACTAAAAGAACCTTTTCTGCTTTTTAATTCAGACTTCTATTTTATGTCTTTTTAAGTATATTCTTGTACTATTAAACTTAATTTTAAATAATTTTTAAGAACTTGTTTGATACTGAATAAATTTTTAAAAAATTTTAATGCAGTTTTTTGGTTAAAGCATTTTAAGTGGCAAATATATCGGCATATTTAAAGTACATAAGCAATAATGATTAAAAGTAAAAGAAGCCTTCTTTCCACCAAATTCTCACTTCCCTTATGGTAGTCACTATTAACAATTTTTTTGTGTTTAAATATACAGGTGTACACATATCTCTATGTGATATCTTTATCTGTTTATCATGTTACTTTTATAAAAATGGGAATCACTGTACAGATTCTGTAAGTAACAGAAATGAACATGTTCATTTACATGCCCAAAGATAGAGTCTTTCTGTAGCATACAATAACAAGAAGCAAAATATGCAAACTTGAAATTATTCTTAGAAATGGTGTAGCAAGCCAATGATTATCCATTAATTAACGGATAATTAATTAATATTAATAATAATATTTAATAATTAATTAATTAATGGATTATCCATTAATTAATTTAATTTGCCTAAGCTTTTGTTACCTTAAGTTTCTTGGAAATTATCTGTAAGCTGATGTTTAAGTATATATTTTCTATAAACATATTGTTGTTGAAATAAAATGTTTGTTGGAATAGTCATTCAGTTTAAACAGTTTTGCATTTTCATAATCTCAAACATTGTGTATGAGTAATATTGGCTTATTTGATCAGTAAGCCTATATACATTTTAGAAAGTTGTTCTAATGTGATAGTCACTCTGCCTGCTTCAGCTTAGGTTTCAAAGCTGTGCTGATGATGTTTTCCTGGACTTTTCTAGGGCATGCCTAATCAGGTCTTTCCATCCAAACTAGAGGATATTTATTAGTTTCCAAGCTTTATTAACTCACCACTTTTCTCTCATTACTCCTTCTAGGCAGTGTAATCAGGCTAGGAGCAACCACACTATACGGAATCTTTTTCTGGCCACTACTTTTTAAAGTTTAGAGATTTTTTGTTTAAGCATTTTCTTGTTTGATTGTAGCTGGTGGGTTTTTGGCTGAAAAATTACACACAGACAGACATACATTTTTGTATACTCTGTCCCTTTTATTTATTATTGGGGATAGGAAGTTCTGTAATTCTGTTTCACCCCACTATCTTTTATTTATTTATTTATTTTTATTTAAATGTTTGTATGATTTTCTAACTATGTACATTTGACATGACTAATAACTAACACATACATACTTTAGAAACTCTAATTCTTAAGGTCAGAAATTAGAATCAGTTTTTTTTCATTGAAAAAATAAAACCAACAAATTAAAGACAATGTCTTAAGATACATAGTTAAAAAAAATCAGTGACCCTAAGGCATGTGTTTTGCTTTTATATGAATTTTGCTCTTGTATGTGGTCTTATAACCACAGAGATCATATAGTGGCCATATTAAATTTTTGTTAGTGTTGGGACATCTTAATATTTTTAATATTTAATATTAATCTCAGTTGTAATGTCATCACATGACATATTGTAGTATAGTAAATAATTACTCAGATAGAGGACTCTGTTTCTGATTTTATGCTCTTGTGTGTACTTTGAACCTTTTTATTGTTTTTTTAATTACCTTTAAAATAAATCTTAAGAGGTTGAGATTAATGGATTAGCCACTGTTACTAAATCATTTTGCTTCTCACTCTGGCACTAACTGTAGTATATGTTTATATTCCTGGATAGATATACTTTTGAGATACTTTTAAAATGACAGCTGACATTTTATTCCTTAATGCCAGAATAATTTTTTTGCTGCTATTGAATTCTTTATCTGCATCCTTCCCATAAACTTTAATAATGAAAGTTTAAAGTTTTTGTAAGAGCATGTGTACTTAAAAACAACAACAGAATCACACATTTTTATTTTTAAAGGAGATGTTGTTTAGTCACTCTTTACGACCCCATGGACTGCAGGTTTCCCTGTCCTTCACTATCTCCTGGAGTCTGCTCAAACTCATGTCCATTGAGTTGATGATGCCATCCAATCATCTCATCCTCTGTCGCCTCCTTCTCCTCCTGCCCTCTGTCTTTGCCAGCATCAGGGTCTTTTCCAGTGAGTTGGCTCTTCGCATCAGGTGGCCAAAATATTGGAGCTTCAGCTTCAGTTTAGTGTTGATTTCCTTCAGGATTGACTGGTTTGATCTTGCTGTCCAAGGGACTCTCAAGAGTCTTCTCCAGCACCACAGTTTAAAAGCATCAATTCTTCAGTGCTCAGCCTTCTTTATGGTACAACTCTCACATCTGTACATGACTACTGGAAAAACCATAGCTTTGATGCTATGGACCTTTGTTGGCAAAGTAGTGTTTCTCCTTTAATGTGCTGTCTAGATTTATCATAGCTTTTGTTAAAAGGAGCAAGCATCTTTACATTTCATGGCTGCAGTCACTGTCTGTAGTGATTTGGAGCCCAAGAAAATAAAGTCTTCCTAAACAGAAAAATAATTTGGATTAGAAATTGGAAGTTGTGCTATAGAAATGTTATTTTCTGTACAGATTTGTAGTCTAATATTATTATTTCTGGATTTGCTATCATCATCCATAGCCAAAGTTTATACAAGTGCTTATAAAGATGTTCTTTATTTTCTTATAATATTGTTATTAATTACTGCATTCAGTAGTTATTAAGAGTTCTATAGGAATCATGAGTAGCATTTGGGCTTTCCTGCATATAATTATTTAAGAATATGCATTCATATTATGTGATAATCCATGTTATTATCTTTATTTAGGAATGTTTAATCTATTCTTTTGTCTCCTCAGATTCTGTCAAATTTTAAGAACAGATGCACCGTATAGCTCATGGAAGAGAAAACACAAATCAAGACTTTTTTGGGTTCCAAGTTGCCAAAGTATGGAACAAAATCTGTAAGAAGTACACTGCAGCCAATGCCAAATGGGAAACCTGTTAGTTTGTTGGGAACTTCCAAGAGTAGCAGCGTCAAAAGTTACATCAAAAATAATGGCTCTGATTGTTCATCATCCCATTCATTTAACTGGAGAACAGCAAATAAATACGAGTTTAGTGCACAAAGTCCTGAAGAGCTTAATAATACTCAGAGTTCACATGCTAAAGTAATTGATCCTGAAAAAATTGCACCTACTCAAGGAGTGTTTGATAAAAATGGGATGAAGGGAGGTTTGAAAAATATTTCTCTACTCACATCAAAGTTAGCAAAGCCATCTACTATGTTTGTGTCATCTACAGAGGAGTTAAACCAAAAGTCTTTGTCCGGACCATCTAATTTGGGTAAATTCACCAAAGGCACATTGTTAGGAAGGACTTCATATGCTTCAGTCAGTGCTCCAAAATCTCAGTTGAATGGGTTTTATGGAAACCGATCAGCCGGTAGCATACAGAGGCCTAGAGCAAACTCCTGTGCCACCAGAGGCAGTTCTGGAGAAAGCTTAGCACAGTCTCTAGATAATATCAAATCGCTTGCTTGTGAAAAAATGGTAAGGTCACAGAGTTTTTCACATTCCATTCAGAATTCATTCCTTCCACCTTCATCTATAACCAGATCACATTCCTTCAATAGAGCTGCAGATCTTACAAAGCCTTATCAGAACCAACAGCTACCCATTAGAGTGCCTCTGAGGTCAAGCATGCTGACAAGAAATTCCCGGCAGTCAGAAGTCCTCAATGGGAATGAACATTTAGGATATGGATTTAATAGGCCTTATGCTGCTGGTGGAAAGAAGTTGGCTTTACCAAATGGCCAGGGTGTAACTACCACTTTCGGTTATAGGATGGTTCATCCCGCTCTTCTGAAATCTAGCCGTCCTCCGTTTTCTGGGACTCTCACAGTTGATGGTAATAAAAATTCACCTGCTGACACATGTATAGAGGAAGACGCTGCACTTGGGGCTAAAGACAGAGCTGTGGATAAGGACCAAGAACTAATTGAAAATGATAGTTATAGAACAGAAAATGACCAGACCATGAAGCGTGATGCTAAAATTAGATACCTGAGTGATGATGTGGATGACATTTCCTTGTCTTCTTTGTCATCTTCTGATAAGAATGATTTAAGTGAAGACTTTAGTGATGATTTTATAGATATAGAAGACTCCAACAGAACTAGAATAACTCCAGAGGAAATTTCTCTCAAAGAAGAAAAGTGTGAAAATGTGCCACCAAAAGATATATTTGATTCCCCCAAGGAAAATGAAAAATCCTTCAGTAAAACTGATGAATGGATAGATATAAGTGTCTCTGGTAAATATTAATGTCCTTAATTTTTTTGCTTTCTTCTAGATAGTATAGCTGAATTTATACTTAGGATTATCTTCTGATTAATTTCAAAATACTAACAATTTCATGGAAGGATGGATCTAGACAGAATTGGAATGGAGCAACATTTACTTTCCTTGTGACTTTTGTTCCTTGTCCTATTTTTCATGCTAAAACAACATCCATAAAACATCCATTCCCCTGTAGTATCTTACCTTTGTTCTTTGTCATACACACGCTTTTTCCTGCTTGTTTCAAAATTATTTTTTTCCCCTGCTTCCTCCAATCAGTGGCATCCTATTTTAAACCATCTCTTCCCTTAGGAACTAGATCACTGCTGTGTGTTGAGTAAAGCTGTACCGCAGGTTAAATGGACTCATAGACGTTATGTCCAATCTAATGAATTTTTTTATCCTAGACAGTTTTCATTTTTTTAAAGGAAGACTTAGATTTTCTTGCTTAGCAAATCTAATGGTTATACTTTTGCAGGAACTTTTTTTTTAAATGAGAGGAGAGAGGTAGCACCTGTTTGACATTTCTTACACTTGGTCATCCTGGTGCTGAATCCTGGAGAAAATATATCTCTTTGCCCATCTGGTCTTGAAAAAAGAACAAACTGAGGGTTTGGGTAGAGGCGTATAGTCTGATCAAGGGAGTAGGCCATCCCTGAAGATATGTATAAACTCTTGACTGTCTTGAGGGTCTTCTGGTTAGGAATGACTGCTGGAGCAATTTATTTACTTATTAGGAAGCAACTGCAAGATTAAATGATAAATACAAGAGTAAGGAGTTTCCTGGGCAGTGCTTAAAAATGAATACCCTAGGAAATATTCAAAGAATATTAGGCTTTATTTACATTTCCAGAAATACTGCAGAAGTGAAAGATGGCTCAATGAAATTTATTGGGAAATATTTCAATAGGTTATTTTTAAGATTTTTACATCTTGATTTTTTTATTGTTTAGATTTAGAATATACTAATTATGAATACTTTTGCCAACTCTTTTGGTATATCAATTTATTACAGTTTATAGTTTTGAAACAAATAATTATATTTTGTGAACTAATAACTTTTTTCCCCCTTCTCTTTTAAAAATTCAATTGAAGACAGGAGTGAATGTTCAAAACATGCCTCTGGAAATAACTTGATTTCACCAGACACAGATTACAGAGCTGGTTCTTCATTTGAACTCTCTCCATCTGATAGCTCTGATGGAACATACATGTGGGATGAAGAGGGCTTGGAGCCCATTGGAAATGTCCACCCAGTTGGGAGCTATGAGTCCTCCGAAATGAACAGCATAGTATGTATGGATTTGTGTACCATTTGGAAACAGTTTGTTTACTTTGCTGTAGAGAGACTTGGGATGTTTGGATTTTTGTAAGTTTATGAATTAACTCTTCTAGTCTGAGAAATGGGAATTGATATTTCTTAAGGATCTACAAAATATCTGGTCTTAAATACATCATAAAGCATATATTTGTGTCATATAAAGATTGAGTTAATTATGGTCTCATATACATTCATAATGTAGTTGACCTTTGAACAACATGGGTTTGAATTATGAGGGTCTACTTATCTGTGAATTTATTTCAGTAGTAGAAACACTACAGTACTACGCAGTCTGGTTGGTTGGATTTGTGGACACGGAACTGTGGATGTGAACAGCATGTATGGGGTGCCGCTGTAAGCTGACCACGGATTTTTAGCTGTGCTGAGGGTCAGCACCTCTGCTTGTGTTGTTCAGAGGTCAGCTCTACATAAATAAATGTGCATGCATATATTCACACAGGCATGTTGTATTTTTCAGTTTCTCAAGGTAGGGGAAGGCAATGTCTAGAGATGTTTTTGTCACATTGAGGAATGCTGCTGGTAACTAATGGGTAGACACTGGGATACTGTTTAACTTCCTGTAATACACAGGACAACACCCACAACAAAGAATTATCCAGCCCAAGATGTCCGTGGTGCTGCTGTTGAGAAACCCTGGGCTAGGCTGTGCTGTGGTAGCATTCTCAATGCCAGTTTGCAGTGACCTAACAAAATGAACTGAACCGAACAAAATGAAAGTTTATTTTTTACTCTTAGAAAGTCTGTTGTAGCTCTGGACAACTCTGTAGGGCAGCTGTCTTCAGTGTTCTGAGCCACTTTGATCTTGGGGCTTCATCGTGGCCTTCTGAGACCGTTTGTCCCTCTGGTAATGAGGATGTCACACAAGCAGTTTACTGAGAGGATTTACACATGCAGTTACTGCTTTGGCCTGCAGATGGCATATGGCACTTTTACTCCCAGTTTACTAAACTGAGTTAATCTCATGTATTGAGTGGGCAGGAAGTGTAATTTTCCTGTGTGCCTGGTAGGCAAGGGAACCAGACGTGAATGGGCACTGGAAGACCTACCATATATTTATACATGCATATTTTAAGAAAATTTGCTAGTAATGTGGATTATATGCAATGTGAATAAAGTATAATTGGTGTGATTAAAATTATTCTCTATGATTACTTAGTATATAAAATACAATTTTCCAATAGTTGTAAGGAAAACTGGTAGTCCTTGTGGATATATTAAATTCCAGGAAGATTTTAGGTGATGGAATTTTCTATCTCCATGTAAACCTGTGACTTGGAAAAAAAATAAAGGTCATTACCAGAAGCTTGTTAAATTGCACAGACATGGAACGTGCACATACTTAATTTAGAGGCATCATCTCTTATTTCTTTAGATAAAGGAAGTTCAGAAAAGGTTACAGTTGAAGAGCGTTACGGGCTGTCTTACTAGATAGAACTTTTTAAGCGAGTATGATTTGAGTTGAAATGAGCATTGAGTCCAGCAGATGGCAGCAGTCAGCCACCTGGTACTGGACATTTTTCAGACAGTTCATTGTTCTTATTACTTAAATGATGAGATAGCCTCTGGAAGAGTTCAGTACATATCTGAATTGACCATTAGTCTCTACAATTCATGAATTTCCTTCTTGATTATTTGGCCTGTGTATATGAGATAGTAAACAACAAAAATATTCATTCTGTGCTTTGGAGTGGAATGGTGTCTATGTGTCCTTCTCTTTGGATCTAAGAGGAAAACAGTTTGAGAAAGAATGGAGAAGTGATTAAGTTGAAAAGACTGTGATAGTGGGTTTACCATTTTTCTCTAAAAGTCTCCCAACTTTTTGCTTTTTCTACTTTAAATGAATTTTATTAGGTGTATACTTGTTTAGGGTTGTTTGCTTGGTAAAGTGGACTTTTAGTCATTGTGTAGTTCTCTTCTCTAACCCTCATTATGCCTTTTGTCTTAAGGCCTCTTTTTTTCAGAATCAGTATATTTTACCAGTTTTAATTATATTTTTGTTGCCTTTATCATGTATGGTTTTAGATTTTCGTGTAAATAAGTTTAGTAATGTTTTTCTTTACAGTTTTTATTGTGTGTGTGTGTGTAAGACATCATTTTCTGGTCCTGGGGCCACACAAAGTACTTAGTATGTTGAGAGCAGCTGCTGCTGCTACTGCTAAGTCGCTTCAGTCATGTCTGACTCTGTGCGATCCCATAGATGGCAGCCCACCAGGCTCCCCCGTCCCTGGGATTCTCCAGGCAAGGACACTGGAGCAGGTTGCCATTTCCTTCTCCAGTGCGCGAAAGTGAAAAGTGAAAGTGAAGTTGCTCAGTTGTGTCCTACTCTTAGCAACTCCATGGACTGCAGCCTACCAGGCCCCTCTGTCCATGGGATTTTCCAGGCAAGAGTACTGGAGTGGGGTGCCATTGCCTTCTCCCACTATGTTGAGAGGCAATATAGCAAATAATTAAGAACCAGGACTATGAAGCAAATTAGATTAAAAATCCCATTACTGTCTTGTACTAATTGTATACCTTTGGATTCTCTGTTCCCTTTTTTTTTTTTTTGTAATAGAATGGGGATAATAACAGCATGTATCTCTAGGGCTAATATTGGGAAGTACATGCCTGAATGTTTTAACAGCCATGTGATAGTGGTTGTTGAGTATTTTTGAGTATCATCTCAGACTACCCCATGGGATTGCTGTGAACCTTAAATAAGGTCATACATATAAAATAATTAATGCCAGGGAAATAGTAAGAGCTCAGTAAATGTTATTTATTTTTATCCTGTTGTTTTCATTTTTTTTTTAACATTTAAGACTTCCATCTGAAGTTGGTATGAGGCATAATAATTTACCCTCATTAATATTCTTTCATAATATACTTGGGGTGCTATGCAGAAAAAAAAGGCTTAATTAACATAGCAGCTGAGATTGCCTATCCTTAGAAAGGCTGACCCTTTGCTGGTAAACAGTTCCCTTACTGTGATACAAAGCTTTCCCTTAAGTGGTAAGAGTGGTTCACTGTGCCTCAGCTGTACTATGTGGTTTATGCTGTGTACCTGCTTTATTTCTGGGGTTCTGAAATTTTCGTATATCCTAGGCAGAGGGTGCCCATGTCACCAGCCCTCAATTAAAAACAACTGAATTTCTTAGGGACGTGTGTAACAGACAACACTTTTCATGTGTTGTTGCAACTTGTTGGAGGAATTGAGCATGTGCATTGATTCTACTGGGAGAGGACTGAAAGCTAATGCTTCATTTCTTCAATTTTGCCCCATCTGACTTTTCCTTTTCTCATTTTGTTTCATGTCCTTGTGCTGGAACACATCTTAGTTGTGAATATATATGACTGCTGAGTCCTGTGAGTCCTTCTTGTGAACCATCTAACTTTGGGGATGGTCTTGAGGACTCTGACATAGGTACTGATTCTAAGTTATCTTTGTTCACTGCAGTATCCTTTTTATTTATCATCTTTTCATATTTCTATAATAATCCTTTGAAGTAGCTATGGACCAGTTAGTAACTCTTTCTTCAGATTTGGTTGAATTTAGGTGGGTTGAGTAAATTGATACTGATAGGTTGGGAACTAGCTTACTGACTATTGTACTCAGTCTGGTATTCTTGATTTTCAGCCTTATGTCTATTCAGGATAACCGAACATTTTAAAACTCAGTAAACTTTTAGTTGATATTTAACTTTTTTGAACAGGAAATACAGCTTTTTTTTTTTTTTTTTTTTTGCTAGTAAATGTTGTCAGAATCATACTTTATGTGCACAGGTTTGAGCGGAAGCGTTTTCTGCTGTTGTGAGTACAGCGAACCATACTCAGATCATCTTTGCTGTGGTGCTGTGACCAATATAAGAGCTCCCATTGCAGGGGAATTGAATTAAAATGTCACAATGACTGATTTCCTGACCCTTAAATATTTAGGGATTGATAATTTTAAATCATCACATGGACTGCTTTTATTTTTGGAAGGATTTTTGTGGAAGACTAAAGAAGTGGTTGAACCAGATGTTCCTGGCTTTCTTTTTCTGTTCCATCAGCCTTGACTTATCTTCATATAGTAGGCAGGTTTAACATCCTTATCATTTAGATAGAACCTTTTTCATTTTAAAATGTAGATTCAAACTTTAGCTTGGAAGCTTTTGACAATCAGTAAGTAGTTCTGACTCATGATGCCAACACCCTGTATTGCATGTTTCTTTACCTGTGCATTTGTAAAGGAACAACTGACTAGGTTTGGGTTGCTACCTTGGTGACTGATGTTGCTAGACTTTATTGAAACTTAAATGTATGCTAAATGTCATAATATTCCTTGCAGTAACTTACATGGGAATGGGACTCCCCTAGGTTTTTTTTTGCATTGAATTTTGAAATTACCTGTGGCCTAGAAATGTAGCAGAGGAATACCAGAATATCAATTTGGTTTGTATTTGTCATGTTTAGTTTTGCTGTGCTTTGTTTAATCTCTGTGTACTGTTTCTTTGGGGTGTATTAACAGGAGTCAGCCAGGCTACAGCCTTGAGGCTGTCCACTCATTTTTGTAAATCAGTTCAGTTCAGTTCTCAGTCATGTCTGACTCCTTGTGACCCCATGGACTGAAGCATGCCAGGCTTCCTTGTCCATCACCAATTCCCATCGAGTCGGTGATGCCATCCAACCATCACATCCTCTGTCGTCCCCTTCTCCTCCTGCTTTCAGTCTTTCCCAGCATCAAGGTCTTTTCCAATGAGTCAGTTCTTCGCATCAGGTGGCCAAAGTATTGGAGTTTCAGCTTCAGCATCAGCCCTTCCAGTGAATATTTTTGTAAATAAATTTATGTATATTATATATGTAGATAAACTTTTGTAATAAATTTACATGTGGTCTGGCTGCTTTTGTGCTACTCTGGCAGTGCTGAGTAGTTACAACAGAGACTGTATTGCACACAAACCTAAAATACTTACTCTCTGAGCTTTAAGAAGTTGTTTGCTGACCCTTATATTAGAACACTGCAAATAAATTTTAACGATTCAGAGATTAACTTTTTAAACCAAATAAAAGTCTATGGAAACCTCTTAGGCATTTAGTTTTCTCTGTGTTATCCTTGCTAAGCCATCATCCTCTGCTCCCAGTGGGAGGCATCCATTGATACATTTAACATATTTGACTGTCATGGGCAGAGCACTGTGAATACAATGATCCCCAGACAGTTGCAGGTTCTGTTTTAGTGCTTACATTCTGTTGAGGCACATGTAGTTGAAGGATGTAGCTAATTCATTAATTATCTTCAATTGATAAGTGAGGAAAGTGCTGCAAAGGAAAATTACCAAGTGAAAGTATATTGCTGGAACTCCTGGTCTGGTGTAGGTGTTAAATAAGGCTTTTTTTTAGAAAATGATGGTTAGGCTTAGTTGGCCCAGGGAATACAGTAAGTTGGTTAAAAGGATATATGTGATTGGAAGAATGTTGGTTTTAAGCTGGAAAGGGGCATAACTTGATTTACATTTTAAAAATAACTTTGTATAAAGATTGAACTAGAAGAGAAGCCAACAGTATGCTGGAAGCGGCCATTCATGTGAGGGGTGGTAGTGGCTTGGACTAAAGTGGTGGCAGAGGGGAGTTTGGAGGAATCCGCAGTTTTGAAAGTGGATTTAGAGGGTACAAGTGATTAAATTCCGTTGCTCGTTGACTGTAAGGGAGAAAAGTGTTACCTCCTCACTTTGAAAGTTATGATTAGTACTGCTGCTCTCATTCATTCTGCCAGAATCATCCTAAATTGCCAGTTTGACTTATTTTCCTGATGGTTTTCCCATTCCTTATAATGTCAAACCTAAACTACTTGACTGGCTCTCCATGGCCTGTTCTACTTTATACAGGTCTATCTAGTTGCTTTTAATCTCCAGATCCTACTACATGTCTTGAATATAGTGATAACATCTCTCTCACATCACTCTTCTAGGTTTCTGGCACTAAATAAGGACTCAATATATACTTGTTGAAACAGTGCCATGATGATGTGCCATTTAATTCAAAATAAATAGAAACACTTAAAACTAAATAAAATGTTTAATATTATTCAATAGTTTTTCCGTACACATTGTGACATAACCTATTTACAGAGTAAGTTTCTAAGGTACCACGTGTCATAATAGCAAGTTTCAAGTAGCTAAAAATGTGACATTAGCATAGACTGATAGTGGAGGGACAGCTTACAGAAAGTTGAGACCGACCTAATATAGGTAAATGAACATGTCAAACTGACAGTGATACTTTCAGTATGCTCTGATACAGAATGCAGAACTTGAACTCATGGAAGGGATCTATTACAAATAAGGGGACAGAATGAGTTGAGGAAACTACATTTTTCTTAATTTCCTTTTTATTGGCTAGACTAGTGAATCTACCATGCCCATTTAATTACTAGCATAACTTCTTGGCCTGTTAATGTAGCTTTCAGGTTTAAAAACAAAGTTTAAATTTATTTTATATAGTTGTTGTGACCCTTTAAACATAATATTTTTCTTCATTTTGTATTATTATTTCTTGTAGATTAAATCTCTTTAATATGAAGTTCAATTCAGTAATGATTTATTGATCTTCTGGTATGTCTCAGGCATACTGTTCAGTGCTGAAGTTACTGAATATATGTAAGGCTGTCTTTATTCTTTATGGATTTGAAATCTAGTATGATAAGCGATTATAAATATATAGTCATAGTGTAGTTTTTAAGTGATATAATGCACGCTGTGTTAGCATATTTATGATATACTATGAGGAAGTGACAGCTGGGTTGAGTTTTGAAGAATGGATACAAAGTGGACCAGTTGGTCAAAGAAAAGGGAAGGTGAGTGTTTTGGGCATAAAGAATAGCATGTACGTGGAGGGACCACAAAATCATGATGTATGAGAGGAATATCTGCATTGCTAAGAATATGATGTGTGAAGTAGAGAGTGGTTAGAGATGAAGCTATGAAATTAAGAAAGTGGAAAGGAAGAAAAATCTTGTATCTCAAATCAGAAAGACACACGTTTACAAATCAGATTTTAGAATAAGGCAGATGTAATTTAAATTTTATATCAATATCTGTATTTCAGATCTTTATATACACTTCCAGTCTGTATATTAAGACCATGAGTAGAGTGTTTTTTCTGCACATTTTTTCGTTTTTCATAAACATGGAATTATTGGATTATCTAAAACTTCTGGGTCAAAGCCCCCATTTCAGAGAAAAAGTGAGTGAATTTAAAAGTAGTTTGTTAACGAAAAAGAAAAAGAATAAGTAGTTCACTATGAAGTTCTTTTTACCTAGCAGAGAACCTGGCATAGAGTAGATGCATAATTAGTAATATTTATGAATAAAATATTGAATTCCATGAGTTGGATCAGATAGACCTTATGAACTAGTTATAGTTAATGAGGATGCTGAGGCAGAGTAGTTAAATGCGTTTACTAATTAAATGAAATTTGGGCTTCCCTGGTGGCTCAAATGGTTAAGAGTCTGCCTGCAATGCAGGAGACCCAGGTTCAATCCCTGGGTCCGGAAGATCCCCTGGAGAAGGGAATGGCTACCCGCTCCAGTATTCTTGCCTGGAGAACCCCATGGACAGAGGAGCTTGTTGGTCTACAGTCCATGAGGTCAGAAAGAGTTGGATATGACTGAGCAACTAACACAGGAGTTATTGAAGTTGCTGTTCTAACCTAAATGAGTAGTCACTTCAGAATTGTTAATTTGTACCCTCACAGGACATACCTTTATCAGTTAGAGTATGGTGCTTACATAGAATTCCTTTGCCTTTAGCCTTTTGGACTGCATTCATTTCCACAGTTACTTAGGATAGTGTTTTATTCCTCTCACCTCCTTCAGTGAGGTGGTTTCATAAACTTAAAAAAAAAATCGTATGCATTAAGATTTACTCTGTGCTATAAAGATCACTGAATTTTGACAAATGCTTAATGTCTTATTTCATAAAGAATAATTTCACCATCCTAAAATGTCCCTATATTTCATGTGTTTATCCCTCCCTGCAACGAACCCCTTGCAAACACTAATGTATATAGAACATCTCTATTATAATTTTGCCTTTTAAAGAATGCCATATAATTAAAATCATACACCATATAGCTTTTTCATATTGGCTTCTTTCATTTAGCAATATGTGTTTAAGACTGATCCATATCTTTTTATGGCTTGCTACTTCATTTCTTTTTATTGATGAGTAATATTACACTGTATGGATTACCACAGCTATCAAAGGACATTTTGGTTGCTTCATTTTTGGCCATTATAAATAAAGCTGCTATAATTGACCTGCAGGTATTTATGTGGACAGGTGTTTTCATTTCATTTGGGAAAATACCAGAGTGCAATTGCTCAATCATGTGGTAAGACTGTTTAGCCTTATAAGAAATTACCAATCTGTTTTGCAAAGTGGCTGTACCAGATTGCATCCCTGCTAAGACTGTGTGAGCGTTCTAGTTCTCTGCTCTCACCAGCAGTTGGTATTGTCAGTGTTGTTTTTAGGCATTCTAATAGGTATACAGTAGTATTCTGTTATTGTTTTAAATTTGGAAATTCCCTAACAACAGAACGTTTATCATGTGTTTGTCATCTGTATATCTTTAAGTGTCAGTTTAGTATCTTTTGTCCATTTTTAAATTGATTTCTTACTGAATTTTGAGAGTTCTTTGTATACTTCAGATGTCTTTTATTAGATACGTGATTTGCGTGTGTCTCTCCCAGCCTATGCCTTGTCTTTCATCCTCTTTAAAGTGTCCTTCACAGAGCAAACTTTTAATAAATTCCAACTTAATTTTTTTTCTTTCACAGATCATGCTGTAGGTTGTATTGTTAAAAATCATCACCAAACTCAAGGTCATATAGTTTTTTCTACTTTGTTTACTTCAGTAAGTTTTATAGCCTTATACTTTGTATTTTCATCTGTGGTCCATATTGAGTTAGTTTTTGTGTAACACTCATGTTTGTGTTAATTTTTTTGCATGAAGTTTTGTCTAAGAGTTCGAGCACTGTTTGTTGAAAAGACTATACTTTCTGCATTGAATTGCCATTGCTCTTTTGTCAGAATCAGTTGCGTGTATGTGTGTGGGCCTCCTTTTGAGCTCATTGTTTTGTTTTGTTGATCTGTGTGTCTATTCTTTCGCCAGTAACACAGTGTCTTAATTATTGCCTTGTTATGTCTTATACTAAGTCTTGTGCTGTATAATAAAGAATTCAGCTGACTTTTGTTTCAGTTTTTGTGTGGGCGCCTCTACATCTTTGGAATTTCCCAAGTGATAGGGGTGTTTTTGTTCATGGTGGGTCCTGATAGTTTATGCTAACAAGGTGACTCAGGCTGGGGGTAGGGCATGCAAGAAGAACCAGACATGCAGTTAGAATGTTGGGGTCTTGAGCCCTCTGATAGTTTGACCTCTAGGGAGCAAGGGAACTGGGCTGGAGATTGTGTGTAGTCATGTGGCTCGTGATTCAACCTTGCATGCCTTTGTAACGAAACTCCAATGAAAACTCGGGATACTGAATCCCAGGTGAATGTCCCTGGTTAACCATACTTTCTGCCTATTGTTATTCATCAGTTTGCCAAGGAGGTGACCTGTTCTGACTCCATGGAGAGGGAACATGGAAGCTTCACATTTGGGACCTCCCTAGACTTGGCCCTTGTGTCTCTTCTTTTGGCTGATCATGATTTATACCATGTGGGCTATAATACAAGTGTAATCATAAAGTATAATCCTTTGCTGAGTGTCGTAAGTTGTTCTGGTGAACAACCTGATGGAGTAGTTTGTCATTTAGTTGCTAAGTCAGGCCCGACTCTTTTGCGACCCCATGGACTGTAGCCCACCAGTCTCCTCTGTCCGTGGGATTTCCCAGGTAAGAACACTGGAATGGGTTGCCATTTCCTCCTCCAGGGGATCTTCCTGACCCAGGGATCAAATCAGTGTCTCCCGTGTTTTTGTAGGCAGATTCTTTACCGCTGAGCCACCAGGGAAGCCTTGAGGGAGTATTGGGAACCTCTGAGTTTGTAGTCAGTTAGTAGGAAGTACACGGCCTGGGAACCCCTGAGATTTTTTGGCCAGTGGTGTCTGAATTAAATGTTAGTCTTGTGTAAGACTGTGCCATTAACCTGTGAAGTTTGTGCTGACTCTGGATAGCTAATGTTGAAAGTCATTGTAGCTGGTGTCAGAAAAAAATGAAATATGCTACATCTAATTTGATTGACTGAAACATGTGGGAAGTAAAACGATTAAAGGACTGGGAATGAAGAAATTTTGATTCTTGGATGGCTGTGTAGTCAGTGATCATATGAAAGTGCAGCTGTGCTGTGATCTGTTACTAAAGGCAAAAGTTTTGGAATATTATTTAGAAATGGTGGTAGCCACACCCCCAATGAGGTGACTCACTGGATACAGAAGAAAATGCAGAATAAGAAACAAACTGAATATATTATCAGTTGGCTATTGTTGGCTTGTAATAGCTAAACTGAAAGTAATACAGAGTGCTGGGGCTGATCTTGATGCTGGGCCAAGCTTAGAAGCTTTAAAGCCAACCCTAATGGGAACGATTATTCTAGGACAAAAGGCAGTACTCTTATGAACACAGGTTACCAGGAAGGTAGTAAAGTTAGGGAGAGGATGAGACCATAAAGCTACTGAAACCAGGGGTTATAGTGCCAAGAGTAGTCTTATATTGTGGTCTGTGTCATCAACTTCCTGAAGAACTTTTATTAAATGGATTGTGAGAGTGACTAATTTAGGAGTAGTATCTTTGGTTTTAAGTGCTTCAGAGTGGAAGAGAGTATTGGGTTGATATAGGTAGGACCCACAACTCACTATAGAACCATCACAGATGGCTGTTCATAGTAGGTTACCTGGGGGAGTGGGTAGCCTGGGGGAGTGGGTAGCCTGGTGGACTGGATAAAACCTACTGTAGTCTGTGTCCCTGAGAAGAGAGACTGTTTATTCTATAAATGCCAAGTGGAACATCACAGATGACGGGGCTGTGCCCTCTATAGCAAGCCATGCTGGATTGACTTTATAATGATTGTACTATTTTTCTATTGAATATGCCCCATAGTTAGGTCATATCAACTCTTGTGATTAAGAGGACTCCTTTTACATGGGCACCTCATGAAACCATACTGTTGTAAAACCAAGCAGCTGTCTGAGAAACATTATTAGATTTGCTGTCTCAGTTTCCCTTATCAATATTAAAGGTAAAAAAACAAAAGTCATTAACAAGAAAAAGGAGGAAAACAAAAGGGGAGAGCCAAGGGATTTGTCCCAGTAGGGGTTGATGTTTATGAGAAGTGGGGTGAATATATGGGACACTGATGAGGTTAAGACAAAGATGTGAATGCAGCACTGTTGAAAACTGAGTGTCTCAATAGGAGCCAATGCTGGTTCTACAGCTCCAGAGGGACCTCAGCAACACCATTCTATTTATCTCAGTTTGAAAGAATTTTAAAAGCTGACAAAGATGAAAATGAGGACTCTGACCTGGAATCACCTGGGACAATAATCTGGTAGATTAGTCAAAATGAAGACAGATGGAAAAAAGGGACAGGGTCCCTTGGCTCTTACCCTCTGGGGAAGAGTGAGTGGGTGAAAGAGTCACCAGCTGTAGAAGAGACCTTTCTGTACTCCTTGACACAGACATCCATGTACTTTGGTATCAAAACGTGTTGATGAACAAGTCCTAAACTGGGGCCCCTTTTAGATTGAGAGAAAATAGTAATGCTTGGGTTGATGGATCAAGGCAAAAGTTCCACGTGAAAGTTTAATCAGGTTTTATGTAAAGTAATTGGTCCTCTTAGCTGAATGTTTTATGGAAAAGGATATTATGCCCTCGGTAGTAGTGTGAAGCCAAAAGTTTGATAAAATCTTGATAGAGGCTACTGTTAGGAATGCATAGTTGATGGTCCTGTGAAGGTCTGAGAGTAATAATTCCACCACCAAAAATACAATTCTTAAAAACAGCTTGAGGATTTTTATCTTTACCTATTTGAAATAGTTTCTCTCTGAATGGTTATTCCACGAACTTGATACACAAGTTAGATTTGTGAATATTATTTTACTTTTGATTTTTAGGGATTCGTTTAAGTATTATTTGCAATAGTAGAATATTGAAAACAGCATAAACCCCCAAATAACATTCATAATACATAAGAATAGCATTTATAGAGGCTAAGTAGTGGAAAGAGTATGAAAATAGAGATATTTGTTTAAAAGTTTCAAAATTTTATTTTTTAATTAAATTAAAAACTAAAAATGTATTTATAAAATAATTTAATTGTAATTTATTTATTAAATTTATTTTTAAAATAAATTAAAAATTAAATAAGCATTTAATTTTAAATCAGTAATTTATTAATTACTTATTTAATTTTATATTAATTTTAATTAAATTAATACTTTATTTTAAATCAATAAATCTTAACGATTATGAATAATTTAATTATTTTATGATCAATGATTTATTTCAAATTAATAATTTATTATTTAATTTTTAGAAAAAGTAAGCAAATACGAATATATTTATCACCCTTCAACTTCTAAGCATATACATTATGCTTTTGCTATTACAATTAGTTCTTTAATAAATAGCCTTGGCTTTTTGTATTTTAGGATAGATATATAGAATTGTGATACTGTATTAAAGGTTAGATTTACAAGCAATTTTCTTAGATATCTGAGTATTATTTTTAAATTTTCAAACGCTCTTTTTTATTCTTGAATGAAATTTCTTTCAACATTTATGGTTAATTTTATCTTGAATGAAATTTCATTAGAAATGGATTTAGAAAAGGCAGAGGAACCAGAGATCAAATTGCCAGTATCCGCTGGATCATCGAAAAAAGCAGGAGAGTCCCAGAAAACATCTGTTTCTGCTTTATTGACTACACAAAGCCTTTGACTCTGTGGATCACAACAAACAGTGTAAAATTCTTCAAGAGATGGGAATACCAGACCATCTGACCTGCCTTCTGAGAAATCTGTATGCTGGTTAAGAAGCAACAGTTAGAACTAGGCATGGAACAACAGACTGGTTCCAAATCAGGAAAGGAGTACGTCAAGACTGCATGTTGTCACCCTGCTTATTTAACTTAAATGCAGAGTACATCATGCGAAATGCTGGGCTGGATGAAGCATAAGCTGGAATGAAGATTGCCAGGAGAAATAACCTCAGATATGCAGATGACACCACCCTTATGGCAGAAAGTGAAGAACTAAAGAGCCTCTTGATGAAAGTGAAAAAGGAGAGTGAAAAAGTTGGCTTAAAACTCAGCATTCAGAATACTAAGATCATGGTATCCAGTCCCATCACTTCATGGCAAATAGATTGGGAAACAATGGAGACAGTGAGAGACTTTATTTTTTTGGGCTCCAAAATCACTGCAGATGGTGACTGCAGCCATGAAATCAAAAGATGGCTTGCTCCTTGGATGAAAAGCTATAACCAACCTAGATAGCATATTAGAAAGCAAAGATTTACTTTGTCAACAAAGGCCCATCTAGTCAAAGCTATGGTTTTTCCAGTAGTCATGTATGGATGTGAGAGTTGGACTATAAAGCTGAGTGCTGAAGCATTGATGCTTTTGAACTGTGGTATTGGAGAAGACTCTTGAGAGTCCCTTGGACTCCAAGGAGATCCAACCAGTCCATCCTAGAGGAGATCAGTCCTGGGTGTTCATTGGAAGGACTGATGCTGACACTGAAACTCCAATACTTTGGCCACCTGATACTAAGTACTGACTCAGTGGAAAAGACCCTGATGCTGGGAGAGATTGAAGGCAGGAGGAGAAGGGGACGACAGAGGATGAGATGGTTGGATGGCATCACTGACTCAATGGATTTGAGTTTGAGAAAGTTCCGGGAGTTGGTGATAGACAGGGAGGCCTGGCGTGCTGCAGTCCATGGGATTGCAAAGTGTTGACACAACTGAGTGAGTGAACTAAACTGAAAGTGAATATTTCAGTGGCAGTTAGTGTGTTTGCAATATTTTGTGTAACCCGTACCTCTCTTTAGTTCCAAAACACTTTATCAGCCCTCAGTAAACTTTGTACTCGTTTATTAAGTAGTTACTCCCCATTCACCCCTTCCCAGCCTCTGAAAACCATCAATCTACTTTTTGTATGAATTTATCTACTTTGGATATTTCATATATGGAATCATACAACATGTGACCTTTTGTGCCTAGATCTTTTACTTAGTGTGATGTTTTTGAGGTTCTTGTATATTTTTGTAGCATGTATTAAGAGTCCATTCCTTTTTAAAGTTGAATAATATTCCATCATATGTACATGCCGTTCATCCATTGATGGATATAGTACGTATGGGCTGTTTCTGCCATTTCGTTGTGAATAATACTGCTGTGAACATGTATGTACATGTGTTAGCTTAAGTATCTGCTTCAGATTTTTAAGGTATATATATCTTTGAGTGAGATTGCTAGACTATATAGTAATTCTGTGTTTAACTTTGTGAGGAGCTGCTAAACTGTGTTTTTATTTTTTTTAACTATAGCTGAATCATTTTACATTCCCACCAGCAAAGTATAAGTCTTCTAGTTGTTCTGCATACTTGATGGCACTTGCTTACTATTTTTTATTCTTGCTTTTTTATTATAGTCAACCTACAGGATATTAAGTGGCATTCCATTGTGGTTTTGATTTATTTACATTTCCTGAATAATTATAGTAATATTGAACATCTTTTTGTGTGCTTATTGGATATTTGTATATCCTTTCCAGTTAAAGTCTATTTAAGTCCTTTGCTCACTTAAAAAACTGGGTTATTTGTGGTTTGATATATCCTGGATACTAGACTCTTATTTGATACAATTTGCAAGTATTTTCTTTCATCTTATAGGTTGTCTTTTCACTTTATTGATAATGTCCTTTGATGCACAAAAGTGTTTTTTTTTTTCACAAAAGTTTGTAATTTTGATGAACCCAATTTATTTTTTGTTTTATTGCTTCCACTTTTGATATTGTACCTAAGAATTTATTGCCCAACGCAAAGTCATGAAGATTCAGGTTCTTTCATGCTACCACACACATTTTATAATTATTTGTTCTAGTTCTATGAAAAATGGTGTTAGTATTTTGATAGTGATTGCATTCAATCTGTAGATTGCCTTGGGTAGTATGATTATTTTAACAGTGTTAATTCTTCCAGTCCATGAACACATATCTCTCTCCATTTGTCTGTGTCATCTTCAGTTTCTTCACTGTCTTATAGTTTTCAGAGTAAAAGTCATATTCCTATATACTTTATTCTTTTTGATGCAATTGTAAATGGGATTGTTTTCTTAATTTTTCTTTTTGATAGTTTGCTGTTAGTGTACAGAAATGCAACAGATTTCTGTATATTAATTTTATATCCTAACACTTCATTTATTCTCATTTTTTTGGTGGTGTCTTTAGAATTTTCTAAATATAGTATCATGTCATCTATAAACAGTGACAGTTTTACTTTTTACTTTCCAATTTGATTTCCATTTATTATTTCTTTTCCTTGTCTGATTGCTGTGTCTTGGACTTCTAATACTATGTTAAATAAAAGTGGCAAGAGTGGGCATCTTTGTCTTGTTCCTGATCTTAGAGAAAATGCTTTCAACTTTTCACTACTGAGTATGATATAAGCTTTAGGCCTATCATATGTAGTTTTTATTATGTTGAGGTATGTTCTCTCTATACCCACTTTCTGGAGAGTTTTTAATTGTAAATAGATGTTGAATTTTGTTAAAAGCTTTTTCTGCGTCTATTGAGATGGCCATATGGTTTTTATTCATCAGTTTGTTAGTTATTATATCACATTCATTGATTTGCATATATTAAGCCATCTTTGCATCTCTGGGATAAATCCCACTTGATCAAAGTGTATGATCCTTTTAATGTGTTGTTGAATTTGGTTTGCTAGTGTTTTGTTGAGGATTTTTTTCTTGTATTGCTATAAATTTCCTTTCTAGAGCTGCTTTTGCTGCATCTCATAGATTGGAACATTATGTTTCTATTTTTATTTGTTTCCAGTTCTTTGTTTTTTTTTTTTTAACTTTGATTTCTTCTGTGACCCAGTGTTTGTTCAGTAGCATATTCTTTAACTTCATGTGTTGTAGCTGTTTTTTTTTCTTTTTGTAGTTGATATCTAGTGTCATAGCGTTATGATGGGAAAAAATACTTTATGTGATTTCAGTTTTCTTAAATTTGTTGATACTAGTTTTGTGTCCTAAGATATGATCTAACCTGGAGAATGTTGTATGTGCACTGGAAAGGGATGTGTATCTTGCTCTTTTGAACGGCATGTCCTGTAGATAATTATTAAGTTCAGAGACTAATGCATTCTTTTTTTTTTTTTTTTTTTTCTTTTTTTTTTCTTTCTTTTTTCTTCAGCACTCAGCTTTCTTTAGAGTCCAACTGCCACATCCATACATGACCACCGGAAAAAAACCATAGCCTTGACTAGACAGACCCTTGTCGGCAAAGTAATGCCTCTGCTTTTTAATATGCTGTCTAGGTTGGCCATAAGTTTGCAGTATAGGAAGGCGTATAGTGAAGTACCTCAGTGATGTCAGACTCCCTTCAACCCCATGGACTGTAGCCCACCAGGCTCCTCTGTCTGTGGGATTCTCCAGGCAAGAATACTGGAGTGGGTTGCCATTTCCTTCTCCTAATGCATTCTTTAAAGCCAGTGTTTCCTTACTAATTTTCTATCTGGATGATCTGTCTATTGAGGCACATGGGGTTTTAAAGTCCTCAACTATTACTGTATTACTGTCAGTTTCTCCTTTTGTGTTTGTTAATAATTATTTCCAGTATTTAGGAGTTTTTCACTTAAATTGTTATACTTTCACCTCCAGAATTTTTATTTTTCATTCCCTTATGTTCTATATCTTCCCTGATATCCCGTACTGAGATTTGAGCGTATTTAAGATAGTTGATTTAAAGCCTTTGTCTATTAAGTTCAGTGCTTGTGCGTCCTCAGGGATCAGTTTTGTTAATTTTTTCTTTTTCCTTTCCGTGATAGATGCTTCTTTCTTTGCATGTCTCTAAAAAGGTTTTTGTTGAAAACTAATCATTTTAAATATATTAATTTAGCAACACTGGAAATCATAACCTTTGTCTCCCTTAGGGTTTGTTTTTGTTACGTTTTTGCAGGCTTATAGTATAGCGTTTATTTTAGTGACTTCTAAAATAGAGAAGAGAGTGTGAATTTCCTCTCTTCTTGTCATGTGTGGTCTATGAAGTGTGTGCTACTTTAGTTTATGTTTATTGAGTGTTTTATGCAGTAGCAGAATCCCACACTAGAAACAAGGTCTGCTTTAAGTCTGCCGTCAAGCCGGGGAGGAGCATATGGGAAAGGCCAATCTCAATAGTGATTGGAATGCAAATAATTACAGCAGTTCTGGGAAATGGTTTGGCAGCTCCTTATGAAGTTAAACATAGACTCACTATATCACCCAACAATCCTACTCACCTGGGTATTTACGCTAGAGAAATGAAAGCTTATGTTCACACAGAAACCTGTACGTGAATGTTCATAGTAGCTTTATTTATAATAACTGAAAACTTGAAAAACCAAAACATCCTTCAGTGAGTAAATGGATATACAGACTGGTATGTTCATGCAGTGGAATACTTAGTTTTGTTTAGTTGCTAAGTTATGTCCAACTCTTTGCGACCTCATGGACTGTAGCCTGCCAGGCTCCTCTGTCTTTGGAATTTCCCAGGCAAGAATACTGGAGTGGGTTGCCATTTCTTCCTCCAAGGGATTTTCCCGACCCAAGGATTGAACCCAATGTCTCCTGCGTCTCCAACATTGGCAGGCAGATTCTTTACACTGAACCACCAGGGAAGCCCTACTCATCAGTTAAAAAGTAACGAGTTATTGATATATTCAGTCAATTTAGATTAATCATAAAGGCATTCTGCTGAGTGAAATAAGCCAGCTCTAAAAGGTTACATACTGAATGATTCCATTTATGTGATATCCTTAAAAGACAAAATTGTAGTGATGGAGAACAGATCACTGTTTGCTAGGGGTGATGAGTGGAAGAGAGTGTAATTATAGCTGGATAGTATAAGGAAGTTTCTTTGGGTGAAGAGATTATGTGTCTTGATTACATTGGTGTTTACACAAACTTACATGTGTTTTAAAATTCATAAACTATATAACAAAAGAAAAAATTAATTTTACCACATGGTGATTAATAGAAACTGGTGATGGTGTCCTTTGTTTGTCAAAATCATTTAGGCTTTCTCCAATTTATTAATGAAGGAGAAATTCATTGAAAGATTTCATAGATGGCCCACCATCTCTTGGTTCACTCTTCTTGAATGGAGAAGCATTCTCAGAGACCAAGGAAGTTCTGTGCACTTCTGCTAATATGTGTTCAGTCAGGGTTTGAATTCCAGTGGGGGTTGGGGGAAGGCTGTGAAAGCCAGAGAGTATACAAATTTAGCTTTTCATTATCATATTGTCAGCCAATGGTTGTGCTAGATGGTCTCCCAACTAAAACAGGTGTATGTGGATGTTGGCTCCCAACAAATGCAAGCTTGCCAGTGAGAGGAAGAGCCTGCCATCACAAACATGGGACAGAAACTCTTTCAGATGTTAGGCAGGCTCCATGCTTATATGGCTTCCTTTCTTCCTATAATAATGCATTTCCTGGGAAGTACAGATGACAGATTCCCAAACAAGTGAAGAAAAATTACAATAGATCTTTTCCCCTTATCTCTTTGCTTGAATCCTTTCTGAAAGGTCTAATAATATCTCTGATACAGCTCTTCTCAAAATCTGATATTGGAGAAGCAGAGACCTTCTATAAAAATGAATATGGGAAAGACTGTCTAAGAAAGATCTTAGAATCCTGTCTTCTCAGTCAGCCTTGTCTCTCTTGTCGGACTCATTATTTAATAGCTTTCAGTTGTCATTATGTGAGTGACTCCCACACCTCCAGATTTTTTTGCTCAACTCCACTCCCCTGTATATTTAGTTGTCTGGTGTACATCTCTTCTTGAAGATGTAGCAGGTTTGTCAGACTTGTCAGGTTCTAATAGTGTATATTAATTTTTTATCTCTTATCAGATCTGGTTATCCTTTTCTAATGCTTTATTTCAGCAAATGGAAATCACCCATCTGTTTCTAAATCTAGGAACCAAGGAGTCATTCATGGCTCTTTTTTTACTTCTTAGTGAATTTTGGTCCTTTAGATTCTGACTTTTCTGTATGTCTTGTAATTGTTTATTCTTTCATTGTCATTGACATTGTTTATCATCAGGTTGTGTCATATGTTACATGGATTCTGCAATAACTGCTAAACTATTTTCCCCCCATTTAAATCCATTGTCTATACTGCAAACAGAATAATGTTTCTTTAATGCAGATCTCAGTTTGTCACTTCTTAAAATAAAGCTCAACAGTCATAACCTGTCATTGAAATACAGTCCAAATTCCTTAAGATGGCTTAAGTAGTGGTTCATGATGTAGATGTACTTTTGGCCCTTCCACTTACACTTTGTGTTTGAATGTTGTCTTAGTTCCAGTTATTAAAACAAAATACCATAGACTGGGTGGCTCAATCAACAGACAGTTATTTTGTACGGTATTGGAACCTGGAAATTCTAGATGAAGGTATTGGCAGATTCAGTTCCGAGTGAAGGTCTCTTCACCTTTTAACAGAATCCTCACATGTGTGTGCTCTTGTCTCTTTTACTTCTTCTAAGTGCTGCACTCAATATGTCAGCAAATCTGCAAAACTCAGCAGTGGCCATAGGACTGGAAAAGGTCAGTTTTCATTCCAATCCCAAAGAAAGGCAATGCCAAAGAATGTTCAAACTACCACGCAGTTGCACTCATCTCACATGCAAGCAAAGCAATGCTCAAAATTCTCCAAGCCAGACTTCAACAGTACGTGAAGTGTGAACTTTCATGTGTTCAAGCTGGATTTAGAAAAGACAAAATTGCCAACATCCGTTGGATCATTGAAAAAGCAAGAGAGTTCCAGCAAAACATCTACTTTTGCTTTATTGACTACGCCGAAGCCTTTGACTTTGTGCATCACAACAAACTGGAAAATTCTTCAAGAGATGGAAATACCAGACCACCTGACCTGCCTCCTGAGAAATCTGTATGCAGGTCAAGAAGCAACAGTTAGAGCTAGACATGGAACAACAGACTGGTTCTAAATCGGAAAAGGAGTATGTCAAGACTGCATATTGTCACCCTGCTTATTTAACTTATATGCAGAGTATATCATGTGAAACATGGGGCTGGATGAATCATAAGCTGAAATCAAGATTGCTGGGAGAAATATCAATAACCTCAGATATGCAGATGACACCACCCTTATGGCAGAAAGTGAAGAAGAACTAAAGAGCCTTTTGATGAAAGTGAAAGAGGGAGGAGAGTGAAAAAGTTGGCTTAACGCTCAACATTCAGAAAGCTAAGATCATGGCATCTGGTCCCATCACTTCATGGCAAATATATGGAGAAACAATGGAAACAGTGAGAGACTTTATTTTTTTGGGCTTCAAAATCACTGCAGATGGTGACTGCAGCCATGAAATTAAAAGATGCTTGCTCCTTAGAAGAAAAGCTATTACCAACCTAGACAGCATATTAAAAAGCATATTGTGTTGCCAACAAAGGTCCGTCTAGTCAAAGCTATGGTTTTTCCAGTAGTCATGTATGGATATGAGAGTTGGACTATAAAGAAAGCTGAGTGCTGAAGTATTGATGCTTTTGATCTGTAGTGTTGGAGAAGACTCTTGAGAGTCCCTTGGACTGCAAGGAAATCCAACCAGTCAATCCTGAAGGAAATCAGTTCTGAGTGTTCATTGGAAGGACTGATGCTGAAGCTGAAACTCCAGTACTTTGACCACCTGATGTGGAAGGAGAAGAGGACGACAGAGGATGAAGTGGTTGGATGGCATCACCGATGCAATGGACATGAGTTTGAGAAAGCTCCGGGAGTTGGTGATGGACAGGGAAGCCTGGCATGCTGCAGTCCATGGGGTTGCAAAGCATTGGACATGACTGAGCAACTGAACTGAAGGACAACTAATCCCATTATTGGGCCCTGAGCATCATGACTTTGTCTAAACCTATTAATAATTATCTCTCAAAAGCCCTATTTCCAAATATCCTCATATTGGGGGTTAGAACTTCAACTTATGAATTTTGGGGAATGTACACACAAACATCCAGCCTGTAACTAGTTTTAATGGTCTACTTGAAGTTATTTGAATAAAACAGGTTAGCAGACTGTCCTGTATGCCAGATTTGACCAATCACCTGGTTTTTCACAGCCTGAAAACTAAGAATGTTTTTTACACCTTCAGAGGTTACACTTTAAATGGTTTTATAAATATCTACATAATATACTTGATTCTGTCTGTAAGCTTGTAAAATCTGTAATACTTACTTTTCATCTTTTAAAAAAGTTTTTGCCAACATTTAGAGTGATTATGTGTTTTGCTTCCTTGCCCTTACTATACTGTTATTGCAGAAGGTAGTTTCTTCTTCCATGTTCTAGAGGCCAAATTTGTTGTTCCTTAGGTTGTCTCGACTTGAATTTGTATTATGTTGACTCTAATTTGCTAAAACTTAGATCCATCTGATGAACCCTCGTGACACTCAGACAGTAGCATTCTATGAAGAACTGTCTGTTTGAAGAAAGGTAACCTTGGAAGGTTGTTGTGACTTTGTTAAATTAACATTTGTTAACTAGAGCCCCAAGGTGTTGGCTGGTGAACCCCAATTCAACAAAAAATCACATGGGAAATTGAAGTAGAAAAGTTTATTGCTCACAGGTTCTGGAGGAAGGACATGGCATGCGTTGAGGAGCCATACAAGGGCAGACAGTGACAGGAACCTGGGGCACATGCTTTTATTATTAGGGTCCATGGCTGGAGTGCGTTGAAGGTTCCAGTGCTGTGGCTGGATTGGTCAGTTCAAACCAGAAAGTGCAGGGTTTTCATAAGCTCTGTGGTTAGTCTTGTCTAAGGTTGCGTAAGGGGCAGTACCTGGGAGACAGGGGAGACCGTTGCTCAGAAGGGCTGCTGGAGAACCCCTGTTAGGAACTTACATTTGCTTGTGACTCTGGCTGTTATCTGGGGATGAGCTTGGGGAAGGGGCCACTTTCAGTCCAAGACCCCTGCAGGCTGCTTGACCACACAAAAATGGATGCCACGGCAGCAATATCATGGAGTAGTTTAGCTAAACTCAACTAAGATAGGGATTGTCTTTTACCCAGGGTTGTGCTTTGTGTATATTGGTTTTTATATGTGTTGAATTTTTGAAGGTGTGTCTTGTGGTTGCCTCATGGAGGCGGGATCAACTCCCCTCCACCCAAGTTAGTTTTTGTGTGAGGAAAGATGGTGCTACACATGTAGCAAGAGAATGTGGAAAGACTTACTCACACAATGAGACTTTCTGGGAACACTAGGGCAGGCACCCAAACTAGTCCAGACTGGCTTGAGTGAAGAGGGAAGAGGCAGGTGGTTGTGGTTATTATTGTGGTTAGTGGATGGGCTGAACTGAGGATTCCCACGTGGAGGCTAGCTATGTGTGGTTTGACCTTATGCTCTTGCTATAAGAGGTTGACTTTTTTCATTGTCAAGTTTTGCTTATTATAAAAGCAGTGTCCTTATTATGAAATTAAAAAAAGTGTAAAAAGTCATAATCAAAAAGAACACAGAGCATAAGCACATGTTGTCTTATGTAGTGGAAAATAACAATTCTTTGGTATATCACCATTTGGACATTTAAATATGTTTTTCAGCGTTAAAGATGAGGTCACATTGTACAGATGTAATTGCTTCCCCCCCACCATTTTACAGAATGTCTTTCCATGTCTCTAGATAAATTTCTGAAACATCATATATAATGATTTATTATTGATGAGTGTTAATGTGATTTTCTGTGCATTAGTTTTCTCATCTATAATATGGAGATTATATTAGTCACAAAATCAAAGTGAAGACTAAAATTAATTAATACCTGTAAAGTGCTTAGAACAATATCCTACAGGTGATGAACACTGTGTAAGGTTTTAAAATGCAAATGAAAACCAACTGGTGGGGAAGAAGACTAGGGAAAGGATGTTAAAATAGCTTAACCAAGCAAACCAGTTGAATTTATTTATTTATGTTTTTTCATTTAAAAATTGTATCTTTAAAATCTTTTCTTAACGACACAAACATTGAGTAAAATGAAATTCTCATATATCGATGTTCAGAAATAATGATTATACTGAGCATTATTTTTTTTTGCCTTTGTTGCCAGGATATTCTGAATAATCTTGAATCATGTGACCTTGAGGATGATGACCTTATGCTTGATGTGGATCTGCCTGAGGATACACCTCTTGAAAATGGTGAGTGGGGATAATATTGAACCTCCAGAGCTACTTGACAATACCCAGTTTGGTATTTGTTATCTACAGACTTCCTAATCTCTATGGAAGTAGCCTTTTCAGACTGAGAGTCCGTCTTAAGTGACATTAAATAGGTTCATTTGCACACTTGTTTAAATGTTTAAGACCTGACTTTGTAGGTCTTAGGTATATACTCTGTGACCCAATAAAGTTGTGTACCTGTGTTATAAAGTAACTGGTAGATACTGTTTGTTCTTTTGTTCCCTTTGTGCCTGCTCACTTTTTCTTCCCTTTGTCTCATTTGGATTTTAAGGAGAAATACATTTAGAGAAAAAGAGATATCTTTTGTCTTATGAAACGGTAGTAAAGACCATTAAGTTAATAAATATTTTTAAAAAATCAAGATGGTGACCTGAATGAGTCACTCTTCTTTTTACTCCCCAATTCAGTCTGTCTTTGTCTCTGGATCCCAGTAACTTCTGAAGTGGGGCTTTAGATAATCTGTGTAAAAGACGGGCCTGGATGCTCTTGCCTCCACTGATGCAGCATTTGTAGGATTTTCTGTCTTGAAGACTAGTTAAGAACCAGAGACTAGCCTAGCAAGCCCCTGGGGCAAAGATTGAAATGGGATCCTCCTGGTAAGAAGAATCTCAGAGAGCTGTGGCTTCCTTCTCAGTCAGCACTTGCCAGGTTTCTTTGACTTTCTGGGGCAGGGGTGAACTAAAAAGGATAGTAAAGTCCTTTTTATACCCAATGCTAGAAGAATACAAGGGTATTTTTCAGAGAGGCTGGATGGTTGTTCTAGTGCTTCACTGAGGTTCTAGGAGCATGCTTGCTGCTTGCTTTTGTCATATTAGTCAGGCTTATTTTTTCTCCCTTACTGCCAGGATGCTGCATAATAATCACTCTCAGAATCTCAGTGGCTTTCAAAATTAATTTTTTTGTTTTCTTGAATTTGTGGATTAGCTGGGACAATTCAGGCTGTGGGACTGAGTTTAGGTCTACTCATTGCGTCTTCATTTTGAAACCAGGACTCCTTGGAGCAGGTCGTGCTCATGGCAAATAGCAAGCAGGAGGACAACAGGGAGAGCAGAAATATGCATGTAATATCTCTTAAAACTAATCACTTAGAACCAGTACACTGTTACTTCTACCCAGATTCTGTTGGCTAAAGCAAGTTACATGGCCAAGCCTAACAGCAGTGGGACTGGGAAGTGTACTCTGCTCACTGTGTGAATCTCTGTGGTGGAGGACGTTGGATCTGTGAGTCTGTTGAAGGATGGTGTGGAGCTGAGAACAGTATCTGTTCCTCCACAGGGACGGAGACTGTTGCATCTTCTTGTGGTTCTGCTGTCACTTGGGATACTCCAGCAGTCAGTGCTCGGTTCTCGTCAACTGAGAAAGAAAGGTCACAGCCAACACCCAGGAAGAGGAACAGGGAAAACAGCTGAATGGGACTAGAGTGGCCCAAAGAGATAATAACAAGGGCATTTAGATTCCACTGCAGCACAGTGCTTTCTGGAGCTTATAAAAGATTTCCCAACAGAACAATAGATGACAGAAAGCATAGCCACGTTTGCAATCTAAATTAGTGTCCTGGAAGATCAAGTGGAAAAAATATTATAGAATACAGACGAAAAGCATAAACCATTAACAATTATAGGAGAAAAGATAATGAGACTTTGTGATCTAAAAGATTTAATGTGAAGATTTTAGGGCTGGTATTGAGGGTGGCTCAGCTGGTAAAGAATCCTCCTGCAATACGGGAGACCCCAGTTCGATTCCTGGATTGGAAGATCCCCTGGAGAAGGGATAAGTTAACCACCCCAGTATTCTTGGGCTTTCTTGGTGGTTCAGATGGTAAAGAATATGCCTGTAGTGTGGGAGACCAGGGCTCAATCCCTGGGTTGCAAAGATCTCCTGGAGGGGAGGGCATGGCAACCCACTCTAGTATACTTGCCTGGAGAATCCTCATGGACAGAGGAGCCTGGTGGGCTTCAGTCCACGGGGTCGCAAAGATTTGGACATGACTCAGCAGCTAGGCACACAAACAGACACAGTGAGAAATGAAGGATTTACCTTCATGAAATAAATTATATCCTTGATAATGGATTTTACTTTGATAGAGCTATAACAACTTCTCTCTGGAAGCCTGAGCTAAACCAGGAAGCAGAGAGATGATGTTGGTCTTAGAGCCTGCCTCATCTTTCAGTTCAGTTCAGTTTAGTCGCTCAGTCATGTCCGACTCTTTGCGACCCCAGGGACTGCAGCACGCCAGGCCTCCCTGTCTGTCACTGACTCCTGGAGACTACTCAGGCTCATGTCCATTGAGTCAGTGATGGCATCCAACCATCTCATCCTCTGTCGTCCCTTCTCCTCCCACCTTCAATCTTTACCAGCATCAGGGTCTTTTCAGATGAGTCAGTTCTTCACATCAGGTGGCCGAAATATTGGAGCTTCAGCTTCAACATCAGTCCTTCCAATGAATACTCAGGACTGATCTTCTTTAGGACGGACTGGTTGGATCTCCTTGGAGTCCAAGGGACTCTCAAGAGTCTTCTCCAACACCGCAGATCAAAAGCATCAATTCTTTGGCACTCAGGTTTCTTTATAGTCCAACTCTCACATCCATACATGACTACTGGAAAAACCATAGCCTTGGCTAGATGGGCCTTTGTTGGCAAAGTAACGTCTCTGCTTTTTAATATGCAGTCTAGGTTGGTCATAACTTTTTTTCCAAAGAGCAAGCATCTTTTAATTTCATAGCTGCAGTCACCATCTGCAGTGATTTTGGAGCCCCCAAAAATAAAGTCTGCCACTGTTTTCACTGTTTCCCCATCTATTTGACGAGAAGTGATGGGACCAGATGCCATGATCTTAGTTTTCTGAATGTTGAGCGTTAAGCCAACTTTTTCACTCTCCTCTTTCACTTTCATCAAGAGGCTTTTTAGTTCTTCACTTTCTGCCATAAGGGTGGTGTCATCTGCATATCTGAGGTTATTGATATTTCTCCCAGCAACCTTGATTCCAGCTTGTGCTTCATCCAGCCCAGCGTTTCTGATGATGTACTCTGCATATAAGTTAAATAAGCAGGGTGACAATATACAGCCTTGATGTACTCCTTTTCCTATTTGGAACCAGTCTGTTGTTCCATGTCCAGTTCGAACTGTTGCTTCCTGACCTGCATACAGATTTCTCAAGAGGCAGGTCAGGTGGTCTGGTATTCCCATCTCTTTTAAGAATTTTCCACAGTTTGTTGTGATCCGCACAATCAAAGGCTTTGGCATAGTCAATAAAGCAGAAGTAGATGTTTTTCTGGAATTCTCTTGCTTTTTCAATGATCCAGCAAATGTTGGTAATTTGATCTCTGGTTCCTCTGTCTTTTCTAAATCCAGCTTGAATATCTGGAAGTTCACGGTTCTTGTATTGTTGAAGCCTGGCTTGTAGAATTTTGAGTGTTACTCTGCTAGCATGTAAGATGAGTGCAATTGTGCAGTAGTTTGACAGTTCTTTGGCATTGCCTTTCTTGGGATTGAAAACTGACCTTTTCCAGTCCTGTGGCCACTGCTGCGTTTTCCAAATTTGCTGGCATATTGAGTGCAGCATCTTCACAGCATCATCTTTTAGGATTTGAAATGGCTCAACTGGAATTCCATCATCTCCACTAGCTTTGTTCGTAGTGATGCTTCCTAAGGCCCACTTGACTTCACATTCCATGTTGTCTGGCTCTAGGTGAGTGATCACACAATCATGATTATCTGGGTCATGAAGATCTTTTTTGTATAGTTCTTCTGTGTATTCTTGCCACCTCTTCTTAATATCTTTTGCTTCTGTTAGGTCCATACCATTTCTGTCCTTTATTGAGCCCGTCTTTGCATGAAATGTTCCCTTGGTATGTCAGATTTTCTTGAAGAGATCTCTAGTCTTTCCCATTCTGTTGTTTTCCTCTATTTCTTTGCAATGATCACTGAGGAAGAGTTTCTTATCTCTCCTTGCTATTCTTTGGAACTCTGCATTCAAATGGGTATATCTTATCCTTTTCTTCTTTGCTTTTAGCTTCTCTTCTGTTCACAGCTATTTGCAAGGCCTCCTCAGACAGCCATCTTGCTTTTTTGGATTTCTTTTTCTTGGGGGTGTTCTTGATCCCTGTCTCCTGTACAGTGTCATGAACCTCTGTCCATAGTTCATCGGGCTCTCTATCAGATCTAGTACCTTAAATCTGTTTCTCACTTCCACTGTATAATTGTAAGGAATTTGATTTAGGTCATACCTGAATGGTCTATTGGTTTTCCCTACTTCAATTTAAGTCTGAATTTGGCAATAAGGAATTTATCTGAGCCACAGTCAGCTCCTGGTCTTGTTTTTGCTGACTGTATAGAGCTTCTCCACCTTTGGCTGCAAAGAATATAATCAGTCTGATTTCAGTGTTGACCGTCTGGTGATGTCCATGTGTAGAGTCTTCTCTTGTGTTGTTTGCTTTGTTCTCTTGGCAAAACTGTTAGCCTTTGCCCTGCTTCGTTTTGTACCCTAAGGCCAAATTTGCCTGTTACTCCAGGTGTTTCTTGACTTCCTACTTTTGCATTCCATTGCCTCGTCTTTAGAGCATAGCAAAAAGGTATCCCTTTAAAGTAGAATCAGAAGGAAGTTTAAAGTTTTTGAGGTTTTGTTTGTGAAGTCGCTCAGGTATGTCCGACTATTTGCGATCCCATGGACTCTAGGCACCTCTGTCCATGGGATTTTTTAGGAAAGAGTACTGGAGTGGGTTGCCATTCCCTTGTCCAAGGGATCTTCCCGACCCAGGGATCGAACCTGGGTCTGCCACATTGCAGGCAGACGCTTTTACCGCCTGAGCCACCAGGGAAGTCTTTCATAGGTTTTGTTTGGGGACCTATGAAAAATTGGAGGGAAATCCTGAGATAAAACATCTCTCATATTACAGATTTTCTGAGGAGAAGGCAAACAAGTATTGACTATTTTGTGCTAATTGAACACTAAAGGAAACAGAGCCTGGGTGTAAAATAGGTAGCCTTAAGAGGCATCAAAGATAAAACAGTATTTAGGTTTGGTATTATTGGGAAGGAGGGAATGACTTTTCTCTTTATAGCTCTGAAGTCCTGAATGACTATACCCACTGCCTCTGAGGTTTTCTGTTGGGAGGATAGGAATGTTAAAAGGATTAGTACAAAATTTAAGGAGTCTTCTAATATGTTTTGACTGTTGGTTTTAGTTTCTTTGAGCTTCTGGTGTTTGAAGCTCTTGTGCAAATTTGAGTAGAGTTTGGGATGGATCACTCTGGATTTGATGGGTTCAGCCCCGCTATTTCTGCCAGTATCAGTGGTGTTTTTGTCAATAAGAAGACTGGCACCTTGTTGAGATCTTCAGTTTGGGTTTGATTTGGACACAAGTTTGCTGTGACTTCATTATGAAAAGAGGAGTCTTCTGGGATTTTCAAGGAGGAGGCCATGAGGAGAATATTTCTCTGGCAGTTACATTTCTGTACATATGAAGGTGGCATATATGGTAGCACAGACAAGGAAGGAAGATTTGTGGTCAGATGTTCCTTGGACAGTTTTGGGCTAGGATTTGAGATCTGTCTGAGTTACTGGAGATAGCTACACTGGGTGGTTTTGTGACACTGAAGGGGAGGTTATATAACAGTCATGGGGTTAAAAGTTGGTATTATAGTGCCTATATCAATGATATATTTGCAAGGCTGTCCTTTACTGTTTAGAAAAATTTATCTTTGAATTTAAGGGTAAAGCCAGAAATTGGGGGCTTGATTACCCCCTCAGAATACTCTGGTTAGTCACTCACTTACTTTTTCTCTTTTATTTCCTAGGCAATGCAAGATACGTTATTTATTTATTTTAGTGCCCTGCTATTTATATTATATTAATAGTATCTATAAGTATATTAAGAGACTACTTTCTCCAATGTTTAATTTATTGGAGTTATTTATTTAACATAGTTGTTACATGTGAAAGACATAATTTATTCTGAGCCTTATTCTGCTTTTTCCTAAGGCTCTTTCTAAGCATTGGAAGTCTGTCAGTGAGGCTGTTTACCCAATTTCTGCCTTAAAATCTTTTACAGAAAGTGAGGAGGGAGACATCATATCACTTTCAGAATCTACTCCTGAATGCTCTCTAAGGGTGGTCAGTCTAAATTTGTAGTGGATTTTGAAATCTGTGGTGGATTTTAATCTTTCTTTGCTTATAGAACTGAATCAGAGCCCATTCTGTGTTCACAGAAAATTCTTTGTTGGCAGCTTCTGAAAGTCCTTTTCTAACTTCGTCTGATTTCAACTGCAGTTGATGTAGTTTATGACACACGACCCCCAAGTATGGCACCTTGGCATACTGAATATTTTAAGCTGAAGGAGTTTGAGAAAGGGGCAGAAACAGGAAAGTGATTCTGATTTTCTCCTCCTATTGTCCATCTTCCCTGAAACGGGTCATAAAATCCTCATGTGAGAGGTGCCCTCCCCATAGCTATAGGAAAAGACCATCCTTCTCTCTGAAGACAGTTAGATTAAGATCCTAACAAACAGACCTTTGCTAAGTTTCCCCAGTCTACCACACTTGTTCATACTTCCTGCCATATTCCTTCTCCACTCTTCTTCGAGCCTAGCATAAAAATACACAGGTCTAACTGTTTCTTTGGGTCTTGTCTTCATTTCCTCAAGAAGGCTCGCATGTCACGTGTTAGATAAGTCTGTATGCTTTTTTTTTCCCGTTAATATATCTTGTCTGTTTTATTTTCAGACCCAAAGAGAGTTGAGAAAAACTTCCCTCCTCTACACAATCATGGGTTCGTAAGTCCACTTTAGGTTTTTCACACTGTGACTTATCCATTCTTTTTTTTTTTTTGCTCCTAAAGTTCCCTCTTATGTAGGAATTAATTGGTATAGACATAGGGGCCCTGGATTATCAGTTCCTAAAACTATTTTAAATTCCTCTGCATATATCTCCAAAACTTGTTTAGACCTTAGAAAGTATATAGCCATGGCTCTCAGCCCAGAATGAGACCAGATCTAAAAATTCACCTTAAGGAGTTTTCCCCTCTTCTGCAGGAAGATTAAGTTTAAGAGGTATAGAGCTTCTGAGGCTTCTGGCCAGCTTGAGGGGGTCGGGAAAGGGGGACAGAGGGAGAGATGGTGCAGGAGGAAATTGAACACAGAATGAAGGAAGGAGTAAAAGGCAAAAGGACTTTGTATTTGAGTTGTGATTTGGGAGGATCGAAAGAGAGAGATTGTTTTCTTCTGCATTTTTCTTTTACCTTGGTCAAGGAATCTTCTAAGGAAATAGTTTTGGAATCTGAATTTCTTTTAGCAAACCAGCGGGTATTTGAGATTTGCTTCCTTTTTGTTCTAAAGTGTCTCTCGAATGAACAGTTGTGTTATATATGTGTATTGCTTTATTTTCTTGCTCAGGCACTTCTAATGGTCACTCAGTGCCTACAGATCAGTGCCTAACATTTGGCACATTCATAGTGTCATCTTAAGGTTTATGAAATTTTCATAATGTATGTTTTCTTAGATGTACTCTTTACACGTTCTGTTTTAAACTTTTCTCTGTTGAAAAAGACGTCTTTCATTGCTTCCTGGATCCTATCCCACTTAAGTTATGGTGCCTATTAAATTATACATATTTCATGTTGTTTCCTAAGGCCACATTTTTGTTAAACATTTTATTGGGGTAATAATCGTAGGAGGTCAGTAGTACTGTTTTTGATCACTTTTTAATTACTGTATTTTCTTCTGGAAATTTTCTTTTTCAGTACTGATGGTGTTTAGTAATAACAAGTTCATGATTTTTTTTTTTAACATGAGCTTTTCTTCTTTCAAGCCAAATTTCATCTAAAAGCTTTCCTGTTCAGATTGTAAAACCTCCTGTGCAATACATTTTTTCCAGACTTTGTGATGTATATAATTTCTTCCTGCTATCTTCATAGCCAGTTGTTAGTCATAAATAGAAATACTATGTGTTATCAGTCATTATTTTCTTAGAAGTTTAAGTTATCAGAGAAAGAATCTAGGTTACTTTTGGCATCACATTTTATCCCTTATCAAATTAGTAGAAATGGATATGATGAATGTTAGATGTAGACATCTCCATATCTTGTACCTTTCAATTAGCTATATTAGATTCTCTTTCCCTCTTCAGAGGGTACACATCCTAGTATTATTTGTCTCTTACTCATAGTAAAAGAACTACTAAAATCTGTTGCCTTTTACTTTTGTAGCTAGAAAGCCCCTTCAGAAGGCCTTTATTTATTCTCCATCCCTAAACTCACAGGGTCAAATCTGGTGTGTAGATAGTTTTGATCAGCATATTGGTTAAAAATTTTTTGAACTGGAATACCTTTAGGGCTGCCCCATCCTTCCCTACGATATTACACATTCAGAAGGGTTTATTCCCTTTCTTAGTCTTGTTTGTCCTGTTCCTTCATTGACTCTGGACACTTGCTTTAAATTAACTCCATCTTGTAATTTTATTGGCTCTGCATTTTATTTCTATGTTATTTCTTTCCCTCTTGTCACAGAACCCTTAGCTTTTTCTAAGAAACCACAACTAATGTTATTAAGTACTTTTGTCTCAGTAACATTTTAAAGTATATCAAAACATGATTGATGAATGCTGTAGGTAGGTAGTATAAGCAGGACTCTTTCTTCATTCAGAGTCTCAGAGCAGTCATTTTTCTGAGAGTTTAAGCCTCCTCTATCGCAGTTTTAACAATAGTCCTCTGTGGTTCTGGAAAATATTTGTTTCCAGTTCTTATTTGCCATTATGCTGATGGTTGAATTCATGTTTCAGTAGAAGTGCTCTATTTGGAGCCTGTGTGTAGTACTAGCAATCCTTAGTAAATACAGCACATCAATTTAGTAAGAGCAGCACATTGATTATAATTTCCCACAGTATTTAACCCCATCTCCTGGCCTTGTTATTTTGCTTTTTAATACTCTGTGTACTCTGTGTTGGTGGTATCATATTTCAGATTCTTATTACAAAATTTCTTCTTTGGGGAGTGGAATTTTACCTAAGTGAATAGGAACTTTCATAGTGGTCCAGTGGTTAAGACTCCATGTTTCTACTGCAGGGCGTGCAGGTTTGTTCCCTAGTTGGGGAAGTAAGATGCTGCATGGAGCAGCCAAAAAAACCTGAAGGCTTTACCTGCATGAATTAAGAATTTAAAGTAGATATAGATTATCCCTCAGCTATATAGAGTTGCTTAAACTAAAATAACATTTTAATGCCATGTAGAAATACTTAAGGAACTTAACTGTGTCTATGAGTATAATGCAAATGTGAACTGAAAACATTTTTAAGCCTTTGTATGGGTTATTTTTCAATTTATTTTTGTTTTTTGCAGTCTTATTTTCTATTCCTAATTTTTTTTGGCATAATGGTCACCATACTTTTATTTACCTAACAGTCAGGTTTTCATTATTGAACTTTAAAATTTATATATATATATATCTTAATTTATCCCAATAAGATGATAAGAAATCATTTAAAATCTAAGACTTCTTTAAAAAAATTTTAAAACTATAAAACCTATAATTTTTTCCCAAAATTGGTTCTGCTAATGGAAATTTTCTAATAAACAAAATATCAATATCTTTTGAAACTTTATTTAACTTTAACTGCATCAGCCTTTCTTTTTTGGAGTGGGGAAGTTTGTATTTATTTGGTATACTATGCTTCTGCATATCAAATTCAGGTTTGAATTACATGAAAACAAATCATTTAAATAATGAGGTTTTTTTTTTTTTTTTTTTTTCATTGGGGAGGATTTTTGATTTCTGAAGCTTTCTTATCGCAAGGAATTCTGAACATGCAGGATTTGAACTTTCTCCTGTAATAATTGTTCTACTGGAAAACCCTTTCCTGTTCCTGGCTTGGGTTAGTGTTTAGCTGTATTTTTAGTAACAGTCCTAACTCAGAGGCTCTGTAAGCACTGAGCCAGGATGGAGTCACAGGGTAAACTGGGCTTGCTTCCCACAGGGAGGGCTGGGAGTTGGGCAGGAAGGAAGGCCTGTTTGTCAGTGCGACTATGTCTGAGTAGGCAGCAGGCGACACAATGTCTCCCTTGTACAAAGTAACTCTTTTAGTGAGTGCTCAGATATGTGAGGAAAAAGTGTTTGGGTAAGTGAAGGAGAAGCCTGGGATATTTCAAAGAGATTCTTTTCATGTTTTTGTGGCATTTGGATTTCAGGGAGTGTACTATTTGTTGCAGCAAAGTACTGGCTTTGTTTTCTGTGGCATTTTAGAATTTTTGAACAAGCTCTACTATCGGTAGTTTGGAACGTTTTACTTTCTAAAACTGTGAGCTTAATTTAAAAAATATGACTTGTTTGTGATGAAAAGTTAATTTGTACTTCTTGAAATCAGTAAAAAATTAACTGTGGCATTCATTTTTAGGAATGAGTTCTTTCCCAGACCTAAAATCTTCTACTTTTTATTGTCATTTTCATTCTGAAGTCTGAGCCAACTACTGATAATGATGAAAACCACTTAGAGCTGATTACTGGTGTTTAAAATGTATAATGTTGATTTCAAGGATAATTTGCTTGTTTTAAAACAGTGGGGCTGTTGTTACTTCAGTGACTGTGATAAAAAAGTTTTTAAAATTTACTTCAGTTTGAATAATATAAAGTTCAGTTTTTAACAAAAGAACTAGTCATTTTTCTTAGGGAAATCCTGATTTTTTTGTGGTCAGCTAACATAAATGGCTGTTATTTTTAGAATACTGCTTTTATATTTTCATCACCCTTTAATTATCAAGCTATAAGTAGTTAACGTTTATAGAGTGTATGTACATGTTTCTAGTGTTTTGCTTTTGGATTTGTCTAGTGGAGTGTGACAATATGAACCGCTTTGACCGATCAGACAGAAATGTTCGACAGTCTCAAGAAGGATTTTGGAAAAGGCCACCCCAGAGGTGGAGTGGACAGGAACATTACCACCTTAGCCATCCTGACCACTATCATCACCATGGAAAAAGTGACTTGAGCAGGTGAGTCTAATTTAAAATATGTTTTCTCTCTTAAATAGTTTTGAATCGTATTTCCCCCCAACCTCTCAGAACTGTTTTTTGCCTTTATTTTTAGAGGCACCGAAAAACATTACAAGTTATGTGTGGTATTAATTGGAATAATATGTCTAATTCTTTTGTTTTGGGCTAAATCTTTTTTTCTTAGCTTTGTCATGAATATAAGTATCTATGTCTGCTGTTTGAACTTTAAAGTTTGGTGTTATTGTGTGGTTCTCATTTGGAAATGATCAGGTGTTTACTTTGTTAAAGTTTATTATGTTTCAGATATTAATGTGTGAAATTAATGCCAAGTGATTTGTCTTCTTTTGTTCATATAATAAATTGAAATTTAAAAATTCCTCAAATATGATGCTAGAATTCTTTTTCTTTTGAAGTGTAATGTAGTCTTTAATTTGGCCAGACCTAATGTATAATGTGACTATGTAGTCATTCAAAGCTGGGATCACACTCTGGCCTGGTACACTGTAGTTTTGTTAGCTTAGATAATTTTTTAACCTCTCTCTACTTCAGTTTACCATCTGTAAAGCATACTTAATAATACCTTTCTCTCAGGCTCAAGGATCAGGGATAAATGTGCCTGGAGCGGTGTCTGACTTACTGTAGGCGCCCAATGGCAGTTATTAATTCTTTTCCTTTTTATTCTTTCATCTCATTCCCCTAGGGACTTAAAGTCCTTTTGGAGCACATTATTAATACAAATAGTAAATTTGGGATAAAGAAATAGTGGAAAGGGGCAAATGCGAGATACTGTAGAGTTCTTGAAGAAGGAAAGAAATTTGTCTCTAAGATTCCTTGTAGCAAACAAGGAGCAAAAAAACAAAAGAGCAAAAAGCAAAGAACAAAACTTGATCCATTACAAGATTTATAATGTACATGGATAAAGGATATGTTTCTCAGTTGATCTGCTTTTATGAGACAGAAACCTATAAAGGATTGCTTTGCATGAGTTCTTAAAAGGAGAACACCTTGTGATGTAGTGGAAGGGTCTCAGAATCCCAAAGCAGAATTAATGATAAATCCATTAAATCTTTAATTCCTTAAATTAATGATAAATTCCATAAATAAAAAATCCTTTTTTATTTGTGTTCTTCAGCCCATGCTACAAAGAACTCTAGACTGAGAAAAAGGAGTTCTACAAGTGAATCATTGGAGTTCTGCAATGAACTCCAACTAAAGATCCTTCTTTAGTTGGTAAAGTCTGATGCCAGGATGAAATTTATGGAGTACCTGGAAGAATATATGTAGTACATATCTTCCCAGACATTATTTTGGCTGTTCTGTTCCTTACATCTGGGCTTTTGATAAGTAATGAACATCAGAGAGTTGGTACTATCAGACAAGAATCTGATGTAAAGATAGTCTTCATTGCTAATGATGATGATGCTTCCTTCATCTTTGATGGTTGGTTTGTAAGGAGGTAAATTTAAGGCTAACTTGGGAAAATTTAGAAGCCTACCTAAAATGTGAACCTTGCTTACAAGATAAGGTTTATTCAACCATTTAACAGGTATTTATTGAGAACCTGTATGTTGAGTTCTGTGCTAAACTGTTAAATTGGAATGAATTTGGAGATGGTGTGAGAGGTGAAAGCTGTAGATTGGTAATGGCTACTTGAGCATTGGTTTGAGAAGGATAAAACAAATTACGCAGTGTGTGAGCTTAGTTGGAATCATTGCAGTTATCAGGTTGATAGAAGATTTTTGTGCCTTTTCCATCCCATAAAAAGATGAGTAGTAAATATTTCCTGCTGCCAGGGTGTTTAGAGTATGGGAGAGAGAGGTATATAGATAGTTATAATGCGGTAGTACAGTGTAATGGTGATAAGTGCCTTGAAGTGATGTATACAGGACTCCAGGAGCATGCAATTTTTTGCTTAGGATATTGGTATATCAAGAAAGTTACTGTTGAACTGATTACTTGACTGTAGCAATTGTAGAGGATTAGTTTCTATATAGGGGCTTCCCAGGTGGTGCTCGGAGAAGGCAATGGCACCCCACTCCAGTACTCTTGCCTGGAAAATCCCATGGATGGAGGAGCCTGGTAGGCTGCAGTCTATGGGGTTGCTAAGAGTTGGACACGACTGAGTGACTTCACTTTCACTTTTCACTTTCATGCATTGGAGAAGGAAATGGCAATCCACTCCAATTTTCTTGCCTGGAGAATCCCAGGGACGGGGGAGCCTGGTGGGCTGCTGTCATAGGGTTGCACAGAGTCGGACATGACTAAAGCGACTTGGCAGCAGCAGCAGGTGGTGCTAGTGGTCAAGAACCCGCCTGCCAATGCAAGAGACATAAGAGACCATGGCTTTGATCCCTGGGTTGGGAAGATCACCTGGAGGAGGGCATGGCAGCCTACTCCAGTATTCTTGCCTGGAGGATCCCTTGGACACAGGATCCTGGCAGGCTACAGTCCATAGGATTGCAAAGAGTCAGCCACAACTGAAGCGGCTTAACATGCACACAATGCAGTTTCTTTATAAGGATGAGTATTCAGATGGAAAAAATAATGTGTACAAAGCCATGTATGAAACACTATGGCATTTTCAGAGAACTGCTCTTAGGTTCATAGCTGAATTGGTAGGTCATTTGGAGGAGTGAATAAATGTGATCTCTAACTATAGATAGCAAAAACTATCCATGTATTTTAAGATAAAGGGTGACAAGTTTCAACTTTGTGAGACTGTTAATAAGAATGTCCAAAATGGAATGAATTACCTGGAGATAGCAATCTCTGTCCTTGGGAATGATCAAGCTGTGACTGATTATTTATCTGTCAGAAAAGTTAAACATTTTTCAAAAACTGTATTCCTGGATGTCAATAGGTGTAGAAAAGAGAACCTTTGATCAGATGACTATAGGAAGGACAAGTTAAATGATGATTTTTTTTTAATAGTAGACTCCAGTGCCTTTAATATATAATGATAGCACTGTGATGTTGCAAAAAGTGGTAAAGAAAAATATGGAGCCATTTCCCAAAACACATGACAAGAAATCCCTTCTCCGCAGTGTACTTTGAGGTACTAGTGATTTGTGGGTCATCCACACTTTTGAGTCTGAATGAGGAGAGAGAAATGCATAATACTGTTGACGGTTGCTGATTTGACTTAGGGCAGAACTTCCCAACAAGTGAATTGACACACACTGGTTTGTTGCGACTAGTTATAAGTTAACTAGCTTATTGATTGATCCCCTCAGGCTTTTGGGTAGCTGTGTGAGGTTTAGGACTGTTAGATTTCTTAGAGCCAGTTATGAGGTGGGTGGTAGAGAGAAAAACCTCATCCAAGATAAGCCTTACTCGAGCAAACCTTAGAACTATTCTTTTCTTTCTACACCTTGATTTAAAAGATTTGGATGTGCTAACCCCAGGGCCTTTTAATATATAACATGTGTAAAAGTTCCTCTTCCCATTCTTTGACTTCTTAAATGTTGCTGGTTCCCTTTCTTGTCTGTCCTTCAATTCTCATCATTGTCATAGTTAACTATAGGATTATGTTGTATCTGTAACTCAGGGGACTGGTGGTTCAGAACCACTCATCTACTTTCTTTGTATTTTTGTCAGTACTGCTTTCTCTTTTCACCTTACCTAACCTGTTATTCCTTTTTTTCTCTCCAGACCTCCCCTTTTCCCTACAGTTTTACTAGCCAAATGAAATTCTCTTTCATCTTAATAAACCCACATCCTTGACCTCTTCCCCTACATTTTCCTGATTGTAACTTTTTCCCGAGTGTACTAATTCCTCAGTAGCATTCTTAGATGAAGGATTCTTATTTTCTAGTCACTCTAGAACTGTTCTGTTTAGGGGTGAGGTTTTGTCTCCATTCCTCATCTTCACTTCTGAATTAAGTGTTCTTAAACCTCTTTCCTTTGACACTTAGGGCATGTGTCTTTATCAGCTTCTCCTTAATGGTCCCATTCCCTAGCTCACAAAAATCTTGGCCCTGGGCTCACTTTCCCTTTACATTGTAAGTTTTGCTACAGCTCTAAATGTAGCCTCCAGTGTTCCTGTACACGATTCATTTAAACTTCTGGCTCCCTAGTTCCTCTTAAATTAATATGTAAAATCTGTCATCTGAGAATGCAGATAGTTTTACCTTTTTCTTTCCAGTCTGGATACTCCCTCCCCCTCCATCCCCCGGCCCCACATGATTGCTGTGGCCGGAACCTCTAGTACAAGTTGAGTGATAAGAGCAGTCATCTGTGTCTTGTTTCTGATCGTAGGATCAAAGCATTTAATCTTTTACTGTTAAATATGATGTTCACTGTGGGTTTTCGTAGATGGTCCTTATCAGATTGAGGAAGTTCCCATCTGTTCATATTTTGTTGAGTGTTTTTTAGTCATGAAAGGGTATTCAATTTTGTCAAATGCTACTGCTGCGTCTTTTGATATAATTATTTTTCCTTTCATGCTGTTAATGTGATGTATGCCTTTGATCGATTTTCAGATGTTGTACTAACCTTACATTTCTCAAATATATCCCACTTGGTCATGATATCCTTTTAGATGTTGCTAGATTCAGCTTGCTAAGTATTTTGTTGAGGATTTTCTATATACATTCATAACAAATATTTGTAGTTTTCTTGAGATTTTTTTGTGTTTTTCATATTATCACACAAATTGAATTGGGAAGTGTTTCTCTCATTTATATTTTTGGAAGAGTTTGTGAAGGAGTTTTGTTAACTCTTCATTTAATGTTTTGTAGAATTAACTGTTGAGGTTATTTGGGCCTGGGACTTTTTTTTGCAGTGAGTGTTTTGATTACTAATTTAACCTCTTAGATGTTCCGTGGATGTCTGTTAGGTTTTCTTAGTTTGTAGTGTTGTTCACGTCTTCTGTTTCTTTGTTGACCTTCTTAGTTGTTTTATCTGTTAATGAGGAGGAAACATTAAAGTCTCCAACTTAAGTATATCTTGTAGGGAAGGTTTGATGGCAACAAATTCACTTAGGTTGTTATCTGGGGATGTTTTAGTTTGTCTTTAATTTTAAAGGATAGTTTTGCTGCATATAGGATTCTTGGTTAACAGTCTTTCTTTTGTAACTCCTATGCTTTCTGTTGAAAAATCAGCTGTTAATCTTATTAAGTATGTCTTCTAACACAATAAAATAACTTTTTTTCTTGTTGTGTTCAGGATTCTTACTTTTTATTTGGCTCTTGTTGGTTTGAATATGATGTGTCTCTCTTTTAGTTTATCACATTCGGGAACTAATGATTAGAAAGCAGTTTCCTTAAATGCCTTGCACCAATAAGTTTCCCAGCCTTTTCCAAGGGGCTGTGTGTGTGTGTGTGTGTATTCAGGGATGCCTTCAACAACCTGATAAGCAGTTTGCAATACTGCCTTAGCCTTTATTTCCTTTTTGTTCAGAGGCTCAACATCAGCCAAAGGTGAGGGATTAAGACCTTCTTAGGTATTTCCTTGACTTCCACACATGTATGGCCCTCTCTGTACCCAGGAATATGTTAGAGCTTTCCAAAGTTTCTTATGGACATGTGATTCCACAGGTTTTTCCTTTTAAATTTTTCACTTTCTTCTTTGTCCCAACTGGTATTGCCATCTCAGGCAGCTGAGGTTTTTAAACTATTGTCACTAGTTTTCTTTTATTTTCTCTTTTAAAACATATTAGAGTTAGGGCTGTTCCCACTGAGGGAGCTCTGAATCAGGTCAAATAAAACAACTGCTGAGAGTGGACCTTTTCTGGGGAGGTGCCATTTAGGTCAAATAGTAACACTTCTCTGGAAATGGTGCAGCTTGGAGAGTTCCAAGCCCAGTTTCCCTCCCATCTTACCCTTAGAGATTGCTGAATGTCACAGCTACTGCACTTGTAAAGCTGTTGCTTTTCAAGCTGCCACAGAGCTAGGAAGATAGACAAGGAAATAGAATAAATTAAATGTCACAGAATTTGTTCTCAGGAAAGTCAGTTGGTTTTCTTCAGTAAGTGCTTTTTAGTTGTTAATTCCAGAGTTGATTTGGTTGTTTCTAGAGTTCTGAAAAAGTTGATTTTGCCAAATTTGCCAGTGTTCTGGATAGCTCAAATGGTAAAGAATCTGTCTGCAATGTGGGAGACCTGTGTTCAGTCACTGGGTTGGGAAGATCCCCTGGAGAATGGCATGTTGACTCACTCCAGTATTCTTGCCTGGAGAATTCCATGGACAGAGGAGCCTGGAGGGCTATAGTCCTTGGATTTGCAAAGAGTTGTACATGACTGAGTGATTAATACACACACACTCTTAGAGTTTCTATGTAGCAGTGGATTTTTAGAGATCTTTGATTATGCCATTCTGTAAGTACTTCCTTCTTCTCCTTTTGTCATGACTGTTCAAAAAAAATTAATGACCTTTATTTTTTAGAGCAGGTGTAGGTTTAGAAATTTTTGGCAGAAGGTACAGAATTCTTATATATTCCCTTAACTCTTATACACAGTTTCTCTATTATTAACATCTTGGATTAATGGGGAATATTTGTTGCAATTAATGAGTTAATATTGACACATTATTATTAACTAAAATTTATAGTTTACATTCAGTTCAGTTCAGTTCAGTCTCTCAGTCGTGCCGACTCTTTGAAACCCCATGAATCGCAGCGTGCCAGGCCTCCCTGTCCATCACCAACTCCTGGAGCTTACCCAAACTCATGTCCATCGAGTCGGTGATGCCATCCAGCCATCTCATCCTCTGTCGTCCCCTTCTCCTCCTGCCCCCAATCCCTCCCAGCATCAGGGTCTTTTCCAATGAGTTAACTCTTCGCATGAGGTGGCCAAAGGATTCACTTAAAATGCTTTGAACCAGTAAGTTGTGTGTACATTCTATGGACTGACAAATGCGTAATGGTATGTATCTACTGTTACTGTATCATATGGAATAATTTCAGTGTCCTTGAAATCCTACATCCTCCATCTATTCATCCTTTTCTTCTCCTCTCTACCCCTGCCCCCTCCGGAAACATTCTTGACAAACAGTGAAACTGATCTTTTTACTGTCTCCGTAGCTTTGCCTTTTAAACAGAATGCCGTCCAATTGGAAACAGGATGTAGCCTTTTCAGATCAGCTGCTTTTAGCAGTACATATTGGAGGTTCCTCCATGTCTTCCTGTGGCTTTATCTCATGTAAGAGCAGTCATTTCTCTTTATCACTAAGTAAGAGTCCATTGTATGGATGAACCAAAATGGACTCTTAAGTAATGATGAAGAACCCACCTACCAGTGAAGGTAGACATAAGAGATGTGGATTCGATCCCTGGGTCGCTAAAATCCCCTGGAGCAGGGCCAGACAACCCACTTTGGTATTCTTGCTTGGAGAATCCCATGGATAGAGGAGCCTGGCAGACTGCAGTCCATGGGGTTGTGAAGAGTTGGACACAACTGAAGTGACTTAGCACACTCGCACACGCACATATGGATGAACTACAATTTGTTTATCCATTTACCTACTGAAGGACGTCTTGATTGCTTCCGAATTTGGTAATTGTGAATAAAGCTACTCTAAACATTTGTGTGGGTAATTATTCAGCTCATTTTGGTAAATATTAAGAAGCATGATTGTGGCATTATATTGTAAGAGTATATTTAGTTTGGGGTTCCCAGATGGTGCTGGTGGTAAAGAACCCGCCTGCCAATACAGGAGATAGAAGAGACCAAGGTTTGATCCCTGGGTCCGGAAGATCCCCTGGAGGGGAGGGCATGGCAGTCCACTCAGTATTCTGGTTTGGAGAATCCCATGGACAGAGGAGCCTGGCAGGCTGTAGTCCATAGGGTCTCACAGAGTCAGACTCAACTGACGCGACTTAGCATGAATACACATATGCATACATGTTTAATTTGGTAAGAAATTGCCATGGTTGTACATTTGCTTTTCTTCCAGCAATGAGTAGGAGCTCCTATTGATACATACCCTTGTCAGCATTTGGTGTTGTGGATTTTGATCATTCTGATAGGTGTTCAGTGGCATTTCATTGTTATTTTAATTTGCAGTTCTCTAATGGTATGATTTTGGGCATTTTTTCATATACTTATTGGCTATATATGTGTTTTGTCTTAGTGAGATGTCCATTTAGATCTTTTGCTCATTCTTAAAATTGGGTTATCTGTTTTCTTGTTTAACTTTAGGAGTTCTTTATATATTTTACATACCAATCCTCTGTCAGATACATTTATTACAAATATTTTCTCCAGTCTGTGTTTTGCATCTTCATTCTGACAATGATATTTTTCACAGAGCATATATTTTTAATTTTATGCAGGACCACTTGTCAGTCTTTTTTTCATGGGTTGTACTTTTTGTGTCATATCCAAAAACATATTGCCAAAGTCACCTAAATTTTCATTGTTATTTTGTAGTTTTGCATTTTACATTTAGATCTTTGACCAGTCAGTGTTCAGTTAATTTTTGTGAAAGGTGTGCAAGGTTTTTTTTTTTTTTTTTTGGTGTATAAATGTCTAATTGTTTCAGTACTATTTGTTGTAAAGATTGTCCTCTCTCCTTTGAATTGCCATTGCTCTTTTACCAAGGATCAGTTCAGTTCAGTTCAGTTGCTCAGTCACATCTGACTCTTTGTGACCCTATGAACTGCAGCATGCCAGGCTTCCTTGTCCATCACCAACTCCTGGAGCCTGCTCAAACTCACGTCCATCATGTCGGTGATGCCATCCAACCATCTCATCCTCTGTCCCCTTCTTCTCCTGCTTTCAGTCTTTCCCAGCATCAGGTTCTTTTCCAGTGAGTCAGTTCTTTGCATCAGGTGGCCAAAGTATTGGAGCTTCAGCTTCAGCTTCAGTCCTTCCAATGATTATTCAGGACTGATTTCCTTTAGGAAGATGGGTTGATCTCCTTGCAGTCCACGGGACTCTCAAGAGTCTTCTCCAACACCACAGATCAAAAGTATTAATTCTTCAGTGCTTAGCTTTCTTTATAGTCCAACTCTCATATCCATACATGACTACTGGAAAAACCATAACTTTCACTAGATGAACCTTTGTCAGCAACGTAATGTCTCTGCTCTAGGTTGGTCATAGCTTTTCTTCCAAGGAGCAAACATCTTTTGATTTCATGGCTGCAGTCACCATCTGCAGTGATTTTGGAGCCCCCCAGAATAAAGTCTCTCACTGTTTCCATTGTTTTCCCTTCTATTTGTCATGAAGTGATGGGACTGGATGCCATGATCTTAGTTTTTTGAATGTTGCGTTTTAAGCCAACTTTTTCACTCTCCTCTTTCACTTTCATCAAGAGGCTCATTAGTTCTTTGCTTTCTGCCATAAGGGTGGTGTCATCTGCATATCTGAGGTTATTGATATTTTTCCCAGCAATCTTGATTCCAGCTTGTGCTTCATCCAGTCTGGCATTTTGGGTGATGTACTCTGCATATAAGTTAAATAAGGAGGGTGACAAAATACAGCCTTGATGTACTCTTTTCCCAATTTGGAACCAGTCTGTTGTTCCATGTCCAGTTCTAACTGTTGCTTCTTGACCAACATAACAGATTTCTCAGAAGGCAGGTCAGGTGGTCTGGGATTCCCATCTCTTGAAGAACTTTCCACAGTTTATTGTGATCTACACAGTCAAAGGCTTTGGTGTAGTCAATAAAACAGAAGTAGATATTTTTCTGGAACTCTCTTGCTTACCAAGGATCAGTTGACTGTATGTATGGATGAATTTTTGGACCCTCTGTTCTGTTCCATTAATCTTTTTGTCTCTACCACTGATTACTGTCAGTTGATACAGAAAGTCTGTAAGATAGTATCAGTGTTCTGACTTTCTTCTTCTTCAGTATTGTGTTGGTTATTCTGGGTCTTTTGCCTGTTCATATAAACTTGAGAATCCCTCTGTTAATATCCACAGAATGTCTTGTTGGGATTTTAATTGAGATTATGTTGAATCTAGCATTAAAGATGTTTTAACCATGATGTTAAAAATAATATGCATTTAACTTTTAATATACCATTTTTATTAATAGTGAGAAAAAAGCTAAAGGTTTTGTGAAGTCAAACTGTGATTGAGATTAGGAGATAAATGAGAAAGAAAAATCCCCAAATCTCTCTCTTTCTCTCTCTCTCTCACACACACAGAGTATCTCCACTCACCATTCTAACCTATGAATCACAAATCTTCAATTTCACACAAAAGTCACATATCTTAGTCATAAAGAAACTCTGATAGAAGTAGAGAAGAATGTAAATGTATGGATAGAGCCATATAATTTGGGGAGATTACTTTGAAATTGCAATAAGTGATTATGCAGCCAAGTGATTATTTGATGTGTGGATTGAATATCAGGTGCTGCTCCTGTATATGGTTTAAATTTAAATTGGTTTTGAAAAAGCTTATTTCTTACAGATTCCTTTCTGTAGTTATTCTGATCCTTTTTTGTTGTTGTTGTTGATTTTACTGGGTGTACTTACAGAACAATGTTAAATTATACTAATGATAGTGAGCATTTCATTCTTATGCTTCTTAACCGTTGAGGTAATTTTTACCTTCATCCATACCTGTATTGGTTCAATTCTTCATATCCACCAGCCTGTTTGGCCTGTGGTTGACCACATAGGTTCTGCCTTTGCAAACACACTGCTCACCTTCCAGTGTTTTCTCCAAAGCAGCTTGAAGTCTTCTGCTGCTCTCATGACCTAATTTCTCTTCTAGAAGTCAATGATTGTTAAAATTTGTACAAAAGTACAAATTTATGGCTATCAAGCTAACATAAGGTATTTTGTCCAGTTCTCTTTGTCTCATGTTTTTACCTCTCATACTTTTTCAAAGATTTCAGATTTTCCTTTGTGAACTGCATCATCTTCTCAGAATGTGAAATCTCAAAATCTTCATTATCTTGTTTTTTCCTTCTGTTTTAAACAGTCTCTTTTTATTTTCTGAAAATAGCCTCTCATAAAATTGCTTTCTGTTTCAGTTTTGTCTTCTTCTGTCTCTGTACTTTCTCAATTATATATAATTATATCCATTTTTTTCCCAGCAACCTTCAAATGGCCCTCATTGAGATGTTATGTTATTTCCAGTTTACTGTCATATGGTTTAGTAACAATTTACACACATATTAATAGAGCATTGTGTCAACATTTATCAGTTGGGTAATCTAGGAGAAGGGTATATGGCATTATAGTGTTGTTTTGACATTTGTGTTAGAAAAAATTTTCAGAATAAAGAAGTTAGAAATTATTGATAGTAATAATAATAGTAATACATCAGTAATTGGTTTTTGCCTAACAATTATTATATATCAAGCACCATTCCAAGCACTTTAACATATATTATTACCTCATTTAATCCTTTTACCAGCCTAGTGAGATACTCGTATTCTCATTTCTTAGGTCAGGAAAATGAAGCATAGATAAAGAAACTTGCCCTTAGTGTTATAGACCTAGTGAGTGACAGAGCTGAGATTTGAACTCAGATAATCTGCATTAATTGGATAATGTAGAAATGAATAAGTCCTTGTTTTCAAAGGGCTTATAATCAATTAGAGGTGACATGTATGCAGGTTTCTTTCATTTATGCTATAAAATAAGTTATGGATCATAAAACAGTTTTGTCTAGTTGAGGGCATTAAGACTTGGACGAGATATGAGTTTAGTTTTGGGTCTCATGGTGGAAGTATTACAAATGCAACTTAAGGCATATGAACTTTATTTGGTAGGCGCTGGACAGCACTGAGAATCTATGGCCCAAAGATACTGAGTATTTTCAATAGCTAGTTACTATCAGCCAACATAAAAACTTAAGTTCTAGGCTGGAGCAGTGTCTTTTATACTATTTTGGCTTCTCTAGGTGCCAGTTCTTTGTCCCCATATTCAGTTAGTGATCAAGACCTTTTGACCCTTTCTTTGAGATGTTTTTAATTCATCACTTTCTTACATGTGGTTCACATTTATGCTGAAATCTAATATAAGCCATTATTCCATTCCTCATTCATGCTTTGGCAGTCTCTGGTAATTGGCTATGGATTAAAATGTTGGTCTGAGGGAGGCAGGTATACTGAGGGATGAAGTAGAAGAATGAATTGGATTCAGGCTGTTTGTGGTCCCCTAAGCCATATATGTGGAGAAGGAAATGGCAACCCACTCCAGTATTCTTGCCTGGAGAATCCCGTGGACAAAGGAGCCTGGCGGGCTGCTGTCTATAGGGTCGCACAGAGTTGGACACGACTGAAGCGACTTAGCAGCGGTAGCAGCAGCAAGCCATATATGAGTCTCCTTGTCCCTGAAAAACATGCACTTTTGTGCCATTTCTTTTCATTTTCTTTTTCTAGAAAGCTTTCACCTTTCATTTCTGCCCAACTCAAACCTCATACTTTGGAGTTCATTCCAAGTTCTTTCCTATTCAAAACCATTTCCCAAAGTATGTCAACTGTTTCTCCAAAAACATAACTCTTGTCTCTACTATTCATTTGCCAAATGATTCTTTTTGCTTACTATTTGAAAAATGTTTCATCTTGTCTATTCAGTTACAGATGGTAAAGTCATAGTAATAATTATCAGTATTTAAAATTTAATAATTCAACTATATTTTGAATCAGTAAAGATAAAATAGTTAAATGTGAACAAATTAGGGTCTTATCTGTGGATCAGCAATTTAAATGTTCTTAAAAATCTCTTTCTTGGGTTGAAAGAAAAATCAGGCCTGAAATCAAGTATGAGAAGTAGCTTCAGAGAAGAATAATAACCTTATGAAAACCAAGCTCATATTGAATATTTGAGAATTTAGAGATTTGGGAATATTTGTTAAAACCTAGAAAACTTATTAGAAAGTGTATTTCTACTTTAGAAATTTAATGCATCCATTAGTTTAACTTTAATCCTGATATGTTAATGTAGATGTTATATTGGAGAGAATACATTTTTAGTGTATTATTTTAAATATTGAAATTTCACATATATCACAAGTTCTTATATTAAAAAGTAACTGGGATTATGTGTAATGTGAATGCAGTACTTTTTAGATTGCTATAGCTATGACTTCTGGTTAAAAAATTGTGTTTTTCATGTCCATGAAACACATTACCCCTAGTTTTTATTTCCTCTTATTCAACATGTGTGTTATGTGGAACAAAGGAAACTTTAAAATTTTAAAAAAAATTTTTTAAAAAGAGTAGATATTTTTAAAGGTAGTTTAAGATTAGGAAATATGTGGTGTGTGTAACTTTGTTAAAACCTTGTTTAATCTTTACTGGAAAAGATGGTTTATCAGCAATGTAAAAACAAAAGAAGAATAGCACTGTATTTATCTTAAGTATCTGCTGGAACTTCCCAGAAATAGGAGTCCAGAGGTATATCCAAACTGGGAATTAATGAGGGTAACAGCTAAAAAAAGATGTGAAGTTTAAGAGAGTAATTAAAATTAAAAGCTAAAGATCAATCAGTGCAGAAAAGTAAAATAAATATAATTTTTTCTAGGCAAGGCCTTTTCCCAGAGGTTTCTGTTTCTACTCTAGTTCCTAAGGAGTAAGATTTACTTAACCAATGTGTAAAATACACGAAAGGAGGGAGTGCAGATGATAACTGTGTTAATGACAACTAGAATTGATGGAAATTTTCAGTGAAAACAACTCACCATCTGAGATGAGTAAAAGTCATAAGGCTTTGTGATAATAATTTGTAATAATCACTGTAATAATTTCATAATCTTTATTTCTTTCTGAAATTATATTGTATATCTTTTTCCTCCAACTTCTTCCCCTGCCCTTCCAGAGGCTCTCCCTATAGAGAATCTCCCTTGGGTCATTTTGAAAGCTTTGGAGGGACCCCCTTTTTCCAGGCTCAGAAGATGTTTGTAGATGTACCAGAAAATACGGTGATACTGGATGAGATGACCCTTCGGCATATGGTTCAGGATTGCACTGCTGTAAAAACTCAGTTACTCAAGCTGAAACGGCTGCTGCATCAGGTTAGTACATAGGGAATATTTTCAACTCTGATATTTTGAATTGCAAATGGATTGACTACCTTTTTTTAAAAGTAGAGTTGAGTTTCTAATGACTATTTAGATTTGTGGAGAAACAATGGTCGTAAATAGTACCTAACAGAAACTCTTCTGAGGAAAAACACTTGGGGTTTTGCATGATGGTCTCTGTAAAGTCATCAACATTTATGAGCTATATAATATTTGGTGAGCTCTCTTGCTTCTGTTTCCTCATTTTTATAGTACCTATGTTGTAAGGTTGTTAAGAGAGCTAGAGTTCATGGTTACAAATTGAGTGACTTAATACCTGAAACATAGTAGGTGTTCAGTCATCAGTGGCTGCTACTATAAGTTCAGCTAAGTGAGAAATAAGAAACAGCATTTTATATAATCATAGTCACATAATCCCACTTTGGTTTAAAACCTTCAAGTTTAAGCTTCCCCAGTCTTCTCATTTTTTTGGAGAAAACATAGACTCAGAGCAGTGATGTGGTTGTCCACGTGGTGAGCTGATAGTAGAAGCTGACTTCTGATTCAGTAGTATTTTCTTGGTTTGAACAGTTAACACAGACAGAAAGGGTCCAATGTAAATCAAAAAACTAAGGAATAAAATACTGTAAGTCAGGAATATCTTTAGTTTTAAATCTATATTTGTGTTTTGTAGACTGGGCAAGTTTAACTTAAAATTATGGTTGAGAAAGAACAGTCTGGATTCTCTGCACAACTTACTTTTTGAGTTACCTTCCTCAGGATTGTATGTTCTAGCTTGTATGAGCAGGGACCACGTTTTAGAATTTCTGGTGGCCATCCAAACCATTTGGAGGCCGTTGAGATAAATGCTCAGTAAAGGCTATTTGAAATGAAATGTGGCTCCTCTGTTAGTAACTACAATTACTGTGAATATCTTTAGTCATGTAAATCATTTTATGTTACTCAATTATGGCTTTGCTGGACTGCTCTTCTCTATTCTTGTAGATATTTGAGTAGTTTGAGTAGTCCCCCTTTTAAAAAAGGTTTATTCATATATTTTTGACTTTCTGTTGCTATGCATGGACTTTCTGTAGTTGTGGTGAGGGGGGTGCGCCTCTCCATTGCAGCGCAGGGGCTTCTCATTGTGGTGGCTTCTCTTGCCGTGGAGCACAGGCTCTAGCGCACAGGGTCAAGAGCACTGGCTCAGTAGTTGTGGTGCGCAGGCTTAGTTGCTCCGCGGCATGTGAGATCTTCCTGCACCAGGGATCAAAACCGTGTTCCCTGCTTTGGCAGGAGGATTCTTCACCACTGGACCACTAGGGAAGCCCTGATATTTGACTGCCTTCTTAAAAGACACCTATCTGTGTAAGGCCAGGTGGAAGAAGGTGGAGAATCCTTTTTGGATCTGAGATTCTTAGATTTCTCTTAAGGCAGAAAGAGATTCAATCAAATACCCAGACAGAGTTTACACCTTAGTTTAACTGTAACTAGGAGATAGATTCAGTTCATAGCATTTCCCTGTTTGCTGGTCTGGGGAGAAGATTTTTTGATCAGGAGCTTCAGCGACATTGGAAAGAAAAGGTAGAAGAGGTGAGAAGTAGCTGAAATGTGTTAAATATGTATTTGGAGTTAGTACTAGCTTTACCCTGTTTTATGTCTGGGTGTTTTGCCCTGAAACATGAAGCATGATTGAAATCATCTAATTAAGGCTGAGCCACCTCTAGTAATGAGAGAAGTAGCATAATACAGGAGAGTCTAGGTGGATTGGTAACCAATGATAAGTACCATAAATGCTGAAAACTATTTTTTGGATACTTTATGAAAAAACTGTGAATATTTTAGTGGCTTTTTTCTGTCATAATGAAATTTTAGATAGTACACGTTGATCAAATTGACTTTATCCTTTGTTTATGCAGTGAAAACAAGTTGTGAGAAGAAAACTGCAGAATCTGTTTAGGACATCTTTAAAATTTCCCAAAATGCTGATAGAAGTTAAAAGCTGAATTAGTCCAGTATTAGGCAGTATAACTGCCTCTTAATTTTTCTCTTTTAGTAATTATAAAAACTTCAGTGTGATATGTGTACATGGTTTTTAAAAAATCACATAGTATCCAGAAGCTTAATGAAAAAAGCAATATTTCTCTCCTTCTCCACTTTAGCCAGTCTTTTCTAATCTGAACAGGTTACTAAGTGTCTTTAGAATTATCATACAGAGATTTTTTTCATCATCTTCTGGGATTGGGACTGTTATTTCTTGGATAACTTATTTTCTTTTTTCTTAGTTTGCTCTCATATTTAGCAGAAATATATCATTAATTTACTTCCTAAGAGAGGGCAAATGGATGGTACTTTTTTTCCTAGCTGATATGTCTTTGAAATCTCTTATCTACTTTCATATTTAGTTTATATTAATAGTTTGGCAGGGGTGGAATACTTTGGCTGGTATAGAAATGAGTTTTTCCTTAGAAATTTGAAGTCATTACTTTTCTAGGATCCAGTTTAGCCACTGAGAAAAGTCTTCTACATTCTAATCCATTTTACCTTGTGTTTTGTATGCTTTTAATCTCTCTGGGAGATTTTTAGTCTTTTATTTCTGGCATTCTGCAGTTTCAGTGATGTCCTGGGATTTAAATTTTGTTGTACTTCTTCATTTTCCACTTAATGTATTGGTAATCACTGAGTTTCATGAAGATTCATGTAGTGTGAAATTTCCTTACGTCATTTCTATGATTATTTTACTTATCCTGTTTTCTCTGGGTGTCTGAGTGTATCTTTCTGGAATTCTTGGAAATCCAAACTAGAACTTATGAGTTAAGTTTTCAGTCTTTCTTTCTTTCATATTTTCCTTTTCTTTGAGTTTGATTACATTTTCTGGTGTATTTCCTCACCTTCATATTCCAGCTCCCTGTTTCTGTTGAATTATTTACCTTTGCAGTTTTATTTTCAGTTTCTAAGAGCTCTTTATTGTATGCCTTTCCTTTTTCATATCATTCAGTTCTTATTTTGTCTTATTTTGTTAGTAAATATATTAAGTAGCTTGTTTCTGTTCTGTTTTGTTAAGATTTCTCAAGTTCCTTACATTATTATCTCTTTCTAAATGGTCATTTTGTTTTTTGTGTTTTAGTTTCTCTTTCTTTTGGAATATTTCTTCAGATATATAATGAGTCTTTGTTGTTTATTAATATTTAAGGTTAAAGGGTAAAAAAGTTGATTCAGGACTCTTTACACATGGGTTGGTCTTGTCACTTTACAGTGACACATGAATGTTAGTGGACCCTCAGTACTTAACTAAGTAGAGTGTTTTTCCTTCTCAGGTTGTTACTGTTTCTCCAGAGAAGAAATTTCTGCTTTTTTTTCTTCTTGGAATAGAGTTAGAAGACTGAGAATCTATTCTTGCCTTATGCAGACTTCCAGTTAATTCCCATATTTCTCACTCACATGAGCATGAGTGGTTTTGGTCATCCATTTTCTTCACTCTTAGTTCATTATTTTCCCTGTTTGCTTTTATCATATTATCACATTCAGCGTCTGTTTTAACCTTGGAGTGAGAAATGAAAAATCTAATGTGGAGTAGTGAGAAGTACATGATGGTATCTCTTTGATATTTTTCTTTGGGATTACAAAATATTTGATCTTGATGATTCATACCTGTCTAGCTATTTGATCCTGGTGATTCATACCCTGTCTCCCTGGCATGAGCATGAGTGTTTTATGAACTATCAGGTATGCCATACAAATGTTTTGTTTTGTTGTTTCCTCTCAGCTCCAGTGTTGAGAATAAAACCAGTAGTGTGTCTCTCACATAATTCTCTTGTCTGTCGGTCTGTCTCTCTCTCTCTCTGTCTCTGTGTGTGGGGGGAATGGGTGCATGGGTGCAGTGCCGGGTGGATGGACCATTTACTGCAGTAGCATCCTGGATGAGTGCACTAAAAGTTGAGGAGCTGCTGAATGATTGCCACCTGGTGGCAGAGAACCACAAAAAAGTCAGGGAACTCAAGGTTCTCTATCCCCAACTTTTTTCATCATAACAGGAAAAATAAGTTCATGAAATATACGTAAAAAGAGCGTATACAGTTTAAGGGTACCTTTTAATGAATAACATGACCCAGTTTTATACTCACCACCCAGGTTAAGGAATGAGACATTAAGAAGTGTTCATTTTCATTCTTCATTGCAGTATGTTCCCTTTCCAGAATCTAGTATTCCCTGCATTTCGTTTTCTGTTAATTTTTGGCCATCTCTGTTGGCTCACCTGGTTAAGTATCTGCCTGCAGTGCAGGGGACCCAGGTTCTTCTCCTGGATTGGAAAGATCCCCTGGGGAAGGGAATGGCAACCCACTCCAGTATTCTTGACCTGGAGAATATTATGGACAGAGGAACCTGGCAGGCTACAGTTCATGGGGTCACAGAGTTGGACACGACTGAGTGACTAACACTTTCACCGTCTGTGTCCCTATAAATATACTAGTTTTGTCTCTTAGAACTTTATATAAATGAAATTATACTGTAAGTATTTCTCTGTGAATTGCTTCTTCCATTCAGCGTTTTCTTTAAGGTTCTTTAATATTTAGTTCTGCTTCATTAATTTTCATTTTTGTAGTGTCCAATTCTGAGCAGTTTCTTTCTCCATTTTACTATTGATGTCCATTTTGGTTCTTTCCAGGGTTTTTTTTTGCTATGACAGATATTATTGATATGAAGTATTCCTGGTATACATGTATGAAAATTCTTCTGGAATAACTAACTAGGAGTGGAATTTCTGTGTCTTGGGGCATAGAAATATTCCAGAAATACAAAACTATTTTCCAAAATTGTTCAATCTGTTTCACTCTCTTCAAGTAGTAAATGCTTTTTTGCATTATTCCGCATCTGAGCAACACTTGGTATTATCAGACTTCTTAATTTTTGTCATGTAATGGGACTCTAGTAGTATTTAGTTGTGGCTTTATTCTGCATTTCAAAATCAGGAAATTCTGAAACATTGACATATTACTACCATTTAATCCTCAGAGCCCATTCAGATTTTGCCCTTTGTCCTGGTGTAGTATTTTTTTATAACAAAAAGATCTGGTTTACCATCACATGTTGCTTTTAAAAGTTGTCACGTTTTTGTAGATTTCTTCAAACTGTGGTACTTGCTCAGTTTTCTTTTCACTTCGTTGACCATAATATATTTACTCTTTTAACCAATTCTCCTGACTATAATCAGCTTCTCACTGCCTCTCCTGTACACTTGACCTCCTCACCCCTCCAGGATTCTGAATCTCCATGCCTGGCTCCTCTCCCGTGCACACCTTCCTCACCCTACGTGGCCTCTGACTCCTTGTCAGCCTCGTGGATTCTGAGACTCCACGCCAGTCTCCTCTTCCTGTGGATGCCGCTTCACTCTGCTTGGCCTTGACACTACAGATGTCAGTCGATGCCTGCACGTGGGTGCCGTCTTAACCCTACTTGGGTCTGACACCTGACACCGGGCCTTTTCCTGCAGAGATACCCTCTTCCTGCTGCTTGAGCTCTGGTAGCTCTCTGAAGGCCCTCCTGTGGGAGTGTGCCCACTCCACGCCACTCTGCTTAGACTTAGAGCCCACACCAGGCTGCACATATATCCTCCTCATTCTATTCAGATTTGACTCTGGTATCAAATTGTTCTCCCATCCCCTCTGTGTATGCCCTTTTCAGTCTTCTAAGCTCTGACATGCCTTGGTAAGCTGGCCACCAGCAGGGACCTGTTGTTCAACCTCCTTAGATTCTGAAACCCTGTGCTGGGCTGTCCTTTTTGGTTGGAGACGTATTTATTTATTTATTTTTGCCTCATTCAGGAAGATAAAGGAAAGTGAGGAGAAAAAAGAAGCAAATTTTAAAAAAATGATTGACTTCATCAAGATAGAATTTGCCTTCAAATGAAGTGTGCCTATTTTAAGTATATAATTTGAGTTTTGATGAATATATACAGCTGTGTAACCACTACCACAACAATCAAGATATAGGACATTTCTGTCACTGCTAAAATTTCTCATGTCCCTTTGTAATCAGTCTTCTCTCAAACCTGGCCCAGGCAGCCATTGCTCTGCTTTCTGTTACTAAGGTTTTGTCCTTTCTAGAATTTCATCTGAAAGGTTTGTCTTCCTCTAAACTATACAATGTGTGCTTTTTTGTTGCTGGATTTTTTCACTTACCATAATGATTTTGATACTCATCTGTGTTTTGTGAGTTTCAGTTTATTACTTTTTATTGTTGGATAACATTCCATTATGTGTGTGTGTGTATACCACAGTTTTATTTTCACCCATTTACTTGTTGATAGACATTTGAGTTATTTTTAGTTGTGGGTTAATTGAGACAATAAGTTTCCAGAATAATGATGAAAGTTAATGATAATAGATGTATTCAAAAATTAGAATTTGAATTCAGGACATTTTTTCCACTTGTCTGTTGTGTGATCTTGGATAAGTTAAATTACTTAAACTTCTTATGCCTAGATTTCCTCATAAAAGAAGTAGAAATTATAGTAGCTCCTGTTTCAGGACTGTTGTAAAGAAAACGAGGAAATTTAGATCAAGTGCTAAGCATAGTGTCTGATGCATAGAAAGCAGTTAATAATGTTAGCTGTTATATTACTGACAGTAGCAACATCAATAATGATAAAAATGTGGTCAAGAATTTTTAATTACTGGTAGTGCTTATAATTTTATGTAGCTGCCTAAAAAGCTAATTCTTTCTACTTTAGAATCCATGGATTGTTATTTTATCATTCAATATACTTTATTAAGCACTTGTTGAGTTTTAAGGATTGTGCTGGTAATGAAGATAAAAAGAAGGAAGATGTAATTCTTCTCCTGTGTCTAGTACATTGTTCTTAAAACTATGTGTTACAGCTGGTTAGTAGATTTTGAAATAAATTTTGTCCATCATAACTATTTTTCCTAATAAAGTAGAATAGTATAGAAACTATGCTGTGCTTAGTCACTCAGTCATGTCCAAATCTTTGCGACCCCATGGACTTAAGCCCACCAGGCTCCTCTGTCCACGGGGATTCTCCAGGCAAGAATACTGGAGTGAGTTGCCATGCCTTCCTCCATGGGATCTCTCCTAACCCAGGGATCGAATCCAGGTCTCCCACACTGTACGCATGTTCTTTATAGTCTGAGCCACCAGGGAAGCCCAAGAGTACTGGAGTGGGTAGCCTATCCCTTCTCCGGGGGATCGTCCCGACCCATGAATTGAGCCAGGGTCTCTTGCTTTGCAGGCAGGTTCTTTACCAGATGAACTACCAGGGAAGCCAGTAAACCAGATGGTTTGAAGAGTTAAATATTTTTTTAAATGTGGAAAGATTAGAAGAAATCTACAACTAGTATTTTTAAATGTAAAAATAAACCTATAGAAAAAGGTATCTATATGTACAAGTTGAACACTTAGGTTTAATAAAAAAGTTTAAACTGATGAAATTTATAAATAAGGTTTGCTTAGAATATTACAGATTTTAGCCATATATAACAATGTTCTAGTTAATTTGAATGTCAGTAAAATTTTTCTATTTTGAGAATGTCTTTGCCCCAAGCATCTGTGAGGATCAACTCATTTCTTAAACTTATTGAAAATCAGACTTTATATTTTTATAATCTTTCCAAATATAGTTTGAGTCTTTTGATTTTAAATCCCATAGGTGAATTACAGCATTACTCAAAAATTTATCTTAGCGCACATTCTACAGTTTGTGTGATGTGATAGGATGTTCGTCCATTTACTTCTGCTTTTTAAAAAAGTGACTTATGAAAAGAAAATGAAAAAAATCTCTCCTCTTCCTCCACTCCCTTTCCTAGGATGCCTCTTGTGATTGTATTGTAGCATATCAGAAACACAAGAGAGCTTTGTTGACATCACTAATGCTGCTTGTCAGCAGAGATTGGTCAGTGCTGCCAGGCTTTTGGTTAGTTCATTTCAAGTGTCCATGTCCGTTGCAGCTGCTTTGGAACTTATAGGAAGATCCCAGTTTTTGCAAACTAATGGAAGACCCACCTGGGTAAGATGGAATTTGTTATAGGGTTTGCTACATATTGATATGTGAAGAGTTTAAATATTGAAACAAAAGTTTACTTTAATGCTTTGTTGAAAAAGAAAAATGGTAGATGGTGGAATTCTTCCTCTTAGAACAGAGGAAGGTTTACCTGTCTTTTTGAATCTTTAATAAAATGCTAATGACACAAGAGTTAATCAACTTAAGGTTAATTGCATTCAGAGCTCAGAAATCCTAACTAGGACTTCCTTGGTGGTCTAGTGGTTAAGACTTTGCCTTACAATGCAGGGGTCATGGGTTCCATTCTTGGTCAGGGAACTAAAATCTCACATGCCTCATGGCCAAAAACCCAAAATATAAAGTGCAAGCAATATTGTTACAAGTTCAACTAGAACCCACAGAAACTGCTGAAACACTTCTCTTAATAAAGCAACTAGAATACTTGGATAATCAGTTAGCTATGAATTGTTTACTTTTGTGCAGCGGTGTGTTATAGTTTTTATGTTTTTGCATCTATGCATTTATTAAATATGTTTATATAAAATGCTTAGAACAGTGCCCAACACTGGTCAATAAACATTAGCTCCTGAGGTGGTGCTAGTGGTAAAGAACCTGCCTGCCAATTCAGGAGACATAAGAGACACGGGTCAGGAAGATCCTGACCTGATCCTGGGTCAGGAGGATCCCCTGGAGGAGGAAATGGCAACCCACTCCAGTATTTGTGCCTGAAATCCTATCGACAGGGGAGCCTGGTGGGCTATAGTCCATGGGGTCACAGAGTCAGCCATGACTGAAGTGACTGAGCACGGTGCTAGTGTGTGTAGTGTGAAGCATGGTTGTTATTCAGTGATTCTTAAAAAGGGAATGTTTTCTGTACGTTTTATGATTCTCCCCCACCACCCCCAAAGCTTAAAAGGACTTCTCTCAAAGTGTTTCCTAATTTTGGCCTGAATACTTTTCATCTAAGTCAAGGTTTTATAGAGAGTACTACTATTATTTAGTGTCAAAGTTATTTGGAGGGTATGTGGTTTTATTATAGATAGAATTGGAGATTATATTCATGATGTTTAAACTTTGGTGCCTTGATGGAAATAATAGCCTTTTCTTTCTTTGATCTCTTGAATCTATACTATTAGCCTGTTAAAAATTGGAAGGCTCTGAGACATGCCTTTGAAACATGTGGTTGTTCAGTCGTCCAGTTGTGTCTAACTCTTAGCGATATGCCAGTAACTTAAACATTGATGAATCCCAGTTGTCTTGGGCCATGCTATAGATTTATTTTATTTAGAATAATTTTTTTAATTTTCAAAAATGCAGGTTTGGTATACAAGACTTCTTTTTTAATTAATTTCTAATCTGGCGGCTCAGCAGTAAGAAAAAAAACCCCTGCAGTGCAGGAGCTAATGGGATCGATCCCTGGGCTGGGTATATCCTTTGGAGAAGGAAATGGTAACCCACTGTAGTATTCTTGCCTGGGAAGTCACACGGACAGAGGAGCTTGGCGGGCTACAGTCTATGGGGTTGCAGAGAGTCAGACACGACTTAGCAACTAAATAACAACAAATCTTAAAACTTTAAGTAAAGAATAATGTCTATGGGATATAAATTCTTTGGAATGTGTTGATATTTCCTTTGTGTCCTAAAGCAAAACTTCTGAAACTTTTGAAAACTTTTCCTTTGGCCATATAGTAAATATATTTTAGCCCTTTTAGATAAGAGGCAAAATTGATGTTGTATTTGTTGTTCAGTCACTCAGTCATGTCCGCCTCTTTCTGACCCAGTGGGTTGCAGCTTGCCAAGCTTCCCTATCCACTATCTCCAGCTTCTGTCGCCCCCTACTCTTCATGCCTCTAATCTTTCCCAGCATCAGGGTCTTATTCACTGACTCAGCTGTTTGTATCAAGTGGCCAAAGTATTGGAGCTTCAGCTTCAACACCATTCAGTGAATATTGAGGGTTGATTTTCTTTAAGATTGACTGGTTTGATCTCCTTGCAGTCTAAGGGACCCTCAAGAGTCTTCTCTTTTGAATAATACAGTTGGAAAGCATCAATTCTTTGGCAGTCAATCTTCTTTATGGTCCAACTCTCACATCCTTACATGACCACTGGAGAAATCATAGCTTTGACTATATGGGCCTTTGTTGATAAAGTGATGCCTCTGCCTCTTAATACACTGTCTCAGCTTGTCATAGCTTTTCTTCCAAGGAGCAAGCATCTTCTAATTTCATGGCTGCAGTCACTGCATCCAGTAACATGCTGATGATAGAGCTCAAGAAAATAACGTCTATCACTGTTTCCATTTTCTTCCCCATCTGTTTGTCATGAAGTGATGGGACCAGATGCCATGATCTTAGTTTTTGGAATGTTGAATTTTAAGCCAGCTTTTTCACTCTCCTCTTTCAACCTTCATCAAGAGGCTCTTTAGTTCCTCTTCACTTTGTGCCATAAGGGTGGTGTCATCTGCATATCTGAGGTTATTGATATTTCTCCCAGCAGTCTTGATTCCAGCTTGTGATTCATCCAGCCCAGTGTTTCACATGATATACTCTGCATATAAGTTAAATAAGCAGGGCATCAATATACAGCCTTGATGTACTCCTTTCCCATTTTGAACCAGTCCGTCGTTCCATGTCTGGTTCTAACTATTGCTTCTTGACCTGCATACAGATTTCTCAGCAAACAAGTAAGGTCGTCTGCTAGTCCCATATCTTTAAGAATTTTCCGTGGTTTATTGTGATCCACACAGTCAAAGGCTCGAGTGTAGTCAATAAAGCAGAAGTAGATTTTTTTCTGGAATTCTCTTGCTTTTTCTGTTATCCAGCAGATGTTGGCAATTTGATGTCTGGTTCCTCTGCCTTTTCTAAATCCAGCTTGTACATTTGGAAGTTCTAGGTTTATATACTGTTGAAGTCCAGCATGAAGAACTTTGAACATTATCTGCTAGTGTGTGAAGTAAACCTGTGAGTTGTATGGTAGTTTGCAGAATCTTTGGCATTGCCCTTCTTAGTAGTAGTATACTGTATACATATGTCATAGCCTGTTTATCTGTTTAGCAGTTGAAGGATATTTGTGTCTTTTTCCAGTTTTTGGCAGTTATGAATAAAGCCACTATAAACATTCGTGCACAGATTTTCATGTGAGGATGTTTTAATTTCTCACCTGGGCACGGGAATGCTGGGTGATAAGTATATATCTAACTTCTTGGGAAATCACCAAGCTGTTTTCCAAAGTGGTTATTTGATTTTGTATTCCTACCATGATTAAGGAGAGTTCCAAGTATTCTGCATCCTGGTCCACACTGATATTGTCAATATTTTTCAAAAGCCCTTCCCATAGGTATGCATTGGTATCTCACTCTGGTTTTAATTTGCATTTGCCTAATGACTAATGACATTTAGCATCTTTTCTTATGCTTATTTTCCAATTGTGTATCTTCTTTATGAAGTGTCTATTTTTTTTTTTTTGAAGTGTCTATTTTTTTTGCTAACAAAATTTTTGTTTTATTTTTGATTATTGATAGTTCTTTATATATATGTTTTTTATCAGTTATGTAAATAATGAGACAAATGGATATTGAAAAAATTGAATGTACTTTTTGGGCAAGTATTTAAAATTTGAGTTAATGAAGTCAGTTAAAACAATAGGTTTTCACATTATCATTATTTTTGTTGTTGCTCTTGTTAAAAGTAGTCACTTTATAAATGCCTTTTGCCTGTTTTGGTGATGGTTTGCAGTTGTCAAAAAACCTGCTTGGCTTCATTGATTTCTTTTTTTTCCCTGCATGTTTTAAATTGGCTTCACTGATTTCTGTTTCTTGATTTTCAGTTTCATTAATTTCCATACTCTTATTTTCATCTTTCTGTTTGTGCTGGCTTTATTTTGCTCCAGTTATGGATTTGACAACTTTGCTTTAATATAAGTATCTGATACAGTAATTTTTCCTTCTAAGCACTGCTTTAATTGTGTTCCACAGATTTTAATATGTGGTTTCATTTTCCTTTCAACTCAGATGGCAACCCACTCCAGTACTCTTGCCTGGAAAATCCCATGGACAGAGGAGCCTGTTAGGCTACAGTCCATGGGGTTGCAAAGAGTCGGACACGACTGAGTGACTTCACTTCACTTCAAAATATTTTCTTATTTACCTTGGTACTTCTTTTGACCCATGGATCAAAGAAGTTTCTTGTGTTTGAAGATTTTTTTTCTGGTTTTGATTCTCTATTTAACATTCTATTATGTTCAGAGAGCACATTCTATTTTCTATTCTTTTAAATTGAACTATTCAAATATGTAGGTTCATGTCTTTCACCAGATATGCAGTGTATTTATCCATTATTTCTTCAAAAGTTTTTGCCCCGAGCCCTATCTTCTATGACTTCAGTGATATAAATATTAGATCTCTTGTTATTGTCCTGTAGCTCCTGCACCAAGCTCTGTTTTTTACCCCTCCCCCAACTTGTTTTCTCTTTATTGTTCAGATTGGATTTCTGTTGATCTGTCTTTATGTTCAATCTGTAACTCAAATGCTGATACTGTATTTAGTCTAAGTACCATAGTATTTAGTGAATCTAGTATCTAATGCATCTAGTGCATTAAAATTTTTTGGTTATTGAATCTTTGCAGTTCTAACATTGTCATTTTCTGCTTTGTGTGTTGTCTTTGCTGAGACTTTCTGTTCCCTTTAAGAGTTCACCCTTACTTTTGGAGAATTTTTATAATGGCTCTATTAAAATCTCTTGTAGTTAGTTTTAATTTTTTTTTGTCATTTAATTTTAACTTTTTAATTTTGTCATTGATGTTAATTGGCTTTTTCTGTGCTTCTTGAGGTTTTCTTTCTTTGTACATTGAGTATTGGATTATATCTTAGATGCTTGAATGTTGTATTATGAGACTCTTAATATTGGTTTTTTTTTTTTTCTTATTTTTTTTTCTCTTAATATTGTTTAAATGAAAATATTGTTTTCCATTTAAAACAAAAATATTGTTTATGGAAAATGTTGATTTTTTTTTTTTTTCTTTTAAGCAGATAGATTATTTAGTTGGGATCACATGGCAAGTTCTGATTAGCCACCTTTGGGTTGTGGTTGTAATGTCAGTTGTTTCCAAAGCCTTTGTCGTGCCTTCCAGGTCTGTTTTGAGTGTATACTTTCCAGTGGCCAGCTTGGGACTTAGGCATTGTGGTCTTGGTTTATTTCTCAAACTCTTTGAAATGCTTCTTAGGATCAGATCCAAGCAAGTGTTATGCTCAGGAGTGGTGAACCTAGATATTTATATATAATTTTCTAGAGTTACTTTCTTCATGACATCCTGGTATTTTCTATTTCTATGGGCTTGCCTTTTTTCCTCTACGGTGAAAGTTCCTGTTCTAGTGCACACCCACAACTAAATCCATGTCCAAGGCAAAGCAGTGTGAGCTTGTGTTGTCTCCTTTTCCTTGGGGTTCCTGCTTTGCAGTAGGCAGGAAGGTATTGTAGAGGTTGGAAAATAAGTCAAGTTTTATAGTTCCTCTTTTATCAAATATATACTTATATATAGGACTAGCCTTGTTATTTTTTTTTTTTTAACTTTTAAAAGATTTTGTATTGGGGTATAGCTGATTAATATTGTTGCGTTAGTTTCAGATGAACAGTGGAGGGACTCAGCCATCCATATACATGTATCCATTCTCCCCCAGATTCCTCTCCCATCCAGGCTGCCACATAACCAGAGTTCCATGTGCTATGCAGTAGGTTATCCGAATTATATAGTTGGTTATCTGTTTTAAATATAGCAGTGTGTACAGGCAACCATAGTTCATTCTCTAAGAATCTCTTTTTCTTTTTTTAGGTAAGTTCCTTTGTATAATTTTTTTTTTTTTTAGATCCCACATACAAGTCATTGTCGAATGACATTTTTCCTTCTCTGTCTGACTTACATCACTCATTATGACAGTCTTTAGGTCCATCCATATTGCTGCAAATAGCGTTATTTCATTCTTTTTAATGGCTAATACTCCGCTGTATATGTGTACCACATCTTCTTTATCCATTTCTCTGTCAAAGGACATTTACGTTGATTACATGTCTTCGCTATTGTAAACAGTGCTACAGTGAACATTGGGGTGCATGTATCTTTTCAGATCATGTTTTTCTCCAGATATACGCCCAGGAGTGGGATTGCAGGGTCATATGGTAGATCTGCTTTTAGTTTTTTAAGGAGCCTCTATACTATTCTCTTTAGTGGCTGTACCAATTTACAATCCCACCAACAGTGTAGGAGGGTTTCCTTTTCTCCACATCCTCTCCAACATTTATTATTAGTGTATTTTTTGATGATAGTCATTCTGGCTGGTGTGAGGTGATATATCATTGTAGTTCTGACTTGCAGTTCTCTAATAATTAGCTATGTTGAACATCTTTTCATGTGCCTCTTGGTCATCTGTATGTCTTTGGAGAAATTTCTGTTTCGTTCTTCTGCCCATTTGTCAGTTGAGTTGTTTGTTTTGGTATTGTTAAGTCTCCTGAGCTGTTTGTAAGTTTTGGAGACTAATCCCTTGTTGGTCACATCATTTGCAAATATTTTCTCCTAATCTGTGGGTTGTCTTTTCGTTTTGTTTTTTGTTTTCTTTGCTGTGCCAAAGCTTTAGAGTTTAATTAGGTCCCATTTGTTTATTTTTGTCTTTATTTCCATTATTCTGGGAGTTGGCTGGAAAAGGATATTGCTGCGATTTATGTCAGAGTGTTCTGCCTGTGTTTTTCTCCAGGAGTTTAGTAATATCTGGTCTCACATTTAGGTCTGTAATCCACTTTGAGCTTACTTTTGTGTGTGGTGTTAAAGAATGATCTAATTTGTTTCTTTCTTCTTTGTTTTTGTCTGTAGACGTCTGGTTTTTAGGAATGGCTCTGTCTTTATAGTTCAAGGCAGAGATAAAGTTTACTAAAATGAGTCTTGTATATTCCTTATTTTTTTTAAAATCATTTTTAATGTGTTCTGTAAACACTTGTTACTCATTAGGATGATGCATTCTTTCTCAGGTCGAATCCTTAATGTCTATGGCATTACCAATAAAAATGTAATTTATCTCTGCTGAAAATTTGACAAATGCTAATACTTCACTGTCAGTCACTCTCACTTGTTGTGTTTTTCTAAATACTCATTCCTAGGCCCCATCACTAGAGTTTCTGATTCAGTAGGTATATACAGTACCATAAATAAAGAAGAAGATGATCTGTATACTTGTGCCTTTTAGCACTTCTGTTCCAGTGTAGGAGATTGCCATGTCTGGGAGATTTCCTTCAGGACGGATAGGTGCTGTGGTAGTGCTCCTTGAAGGCTGTTGATTCAGTGGGTATCACAGGGCAGCCAGGTACCATCTGAACAAATAAGATATTGAGCTGCAGTTGTACTGCATTGATCAGAGTCTAGGTCCCTCACCATCATCCCAGGCATATTCTTTTCTAGTTCATCTTTTTTAAGGTTGTCTGTGAATCATTGGACATGCCATGTTTTATCTGATTATTCCTAAACTATTTCAGTAAGGGGTAGGACTTAATGATACTCTGTTGTTTTTTTAAAAATTGGGTTTAAGGACAAAAACTTTAATTTTTTCAATTTTTAAAATTCAGGTATAGCGTATATCCGGTGAAGTGCTTGAGGTGTACCAGTCTTAAGTGTAAAGCTTGTACTTTTCACTTGTATGTACCCGTGTAACTGCCATACAGAGAGGACATAAAACATTTCCAGCATCTTTATGGGTTATAATGCACTTTACTGTAAATAACCGCTTTCTCCTAAGTCAGCCACTGTTGTGATTTTTAGCACCATAAATTAATTTTACCTCTTCTCAAACTTGATAAAGTCATGCAGTATGTATACTCATGTGTCTTGTTTTTAATCAAATGTTTTCTGTGGTCAGATCTTTTTGAGTCATTTAATATTATTGTTTCTGACTCCTTTGTACTCAAAGCACCAGATCTGATTCAGATCAGGTTTGATTTGACTTTTATTTTACATTTTTCCTAGGTGAAGTAATCTTAACATTTTTAAGGAATTGTGCCATATTTCTTTTCCCATTCTAAAACTTTCAGTGGCTTTCTCACCATCAACTTACATAGTGAATGTTCCACAAAATATTCTTTCTTGAACTCTGTTTCCTCTTCTGTGTTTGTTTCTATCAGTGCATGGAGGTAAAAAGGAGATTTCTAAAATCTTAATTTATTACCATTCTAGCATTTGGTCTGGGGTGAGTTCAGGTTGAGCAGAATGTCTGCAGTTAATTGTATTACTCTTGCGTTTTCCTTTTCTTTCTGACAGCATGATGGAAGTGGTTCATTGCATGATGTTCAACTCTCATTGCCATCTAGTCCGGAACCAGAAGATGGTGATCAAATATGCAAGGTACGATGACTAGGTAGTCATGCTGAATTTTAAAAAAAGTCTTTTTATTACTAAAATTATAAGGCAGTAATAAAACTTCTAATAATAAATATATTTAAACATGCAATTTTGTTATCTTTGGTTTTGGTCAGATTTGCTTTTCATTTTTACTCACTTTTTAAATTAAATTTATATCCCTGTGGTACTTTGAGTTTGTTTTATCAGTTGGATAGTCATCTGTCCCTGTATTAATATTGGTATAGGATTCTTTTTTAAAAATTAATTAACTAATTAAATCTTTTTTCCCCAGAATTATGAATAACAATTTAAAATATGACTACCAATAAAAACTAAAACTGTTAATAGGTACTTCTCATATATATGTGTGTGTGTGTGTGTATATATATATATATATATACATATATATATATATATATATATATAAAATCACAATATTGAAGAACTATTAGCTGAAAATGACATGTTTTTTTTTATGTTTAAAGATATATAGAATGCAGATGCATTTTCTACTTGAAGGTATATTTTTTTATAGTTCTCATCTTTAGTCTTGTTTTAGTTGAAGGAAGTTCTTTTTGTATCTTCCTGAATCACATATTTATTTCTTAAGGACATACAAGTATTCTTGTCTTTCCTAGTTGCAGGTAAAATTATTGTTTCCTTTCACATTTAGTTTTCAAAGTATTGTAGTCAGTGTGTTCTACTTGTCTCTGTAGTAACAGCCTCAAGATATTGGTGGCTTACAATAACAAAAGTTTCTTTCTTTTTTTTTGTTTGTTTTTAACAAAAGTTTATTTCTTATTATTTCTCATTATGTTGCATTTTGGTTGTAGATTAGTGAGACTTCATGTTTTTTCTTCTTTTTGGGATTCTGGATGAGGGACATGCTTTTTGTACCTGAGGGAAAGTAGTGTTGGCAGAATACATTGGTTGCATGTAACATAATGTTGCTTCCAAAACAGGTCAAATGACCAGGCTTGATATTAAGCGTCAGGGAAGCACAGTTTTCTCATAGAATATGGAGTGACTTTTGGGGAACAAAGTTATGTATAAAACACAAAATCAAAAAATATCAGATAATAGTCACATCTGGTTATCTGATCTTGGCTTTTCAGTGTGTTACCTACCTGTTCTTATATAAATTTCTTCCCATCTCCAGGTTTCCATCCTGTTGTGAGTATAATAATAGGTTTGCAGGAGGACATCTCTTTTTGAAAAACTTACTTGTGTACTCCCTTGAGAGCCATTGATTTAGATGATTTCTGGTTGTGTCTCAGTTGTTTTTGTTTGTTTGTTTGTTTTGTGATTGCTGCTTTAAAAGTAAAAATTGACTTTTTTCTAAATTTTTTTGTGAGAAGTTTTTTATATATAAATAAATTCTTTTTAAAGGAAAAATTTAATTCCAACCTTTTTTGCAGAACTAGTGTCTTTTTTTTCCCATCTTCCTTTAAAGTTTGTCTGTATGTTTAATACTATAAGATAGACATACCATGGATTTATTTCTTGGCCTCAGTGCCTTTCCTTTCAGGCAGATGTTTCCTAGTCTTTCTTCCTTCTTTTTGAGGTTAGATGCAGTTTCTCATTGGGCTTCCTACGTGGTGCCAATAGTCAAGAATCTGCCTTCCAGTGTAGGACATATAAGAGATGGGCTTCAATCCCTGGATCAGGAAGATCTCCTATGTGTAGGAAATGGCAATCCATTACAGTATTCTTGCTTGGAAAATTCCAAAGACAGAGGAGCCTGGCCACCGGGTCACAAACAGTCAGACACAACTGAGCACACATGCATGCAATAGCTCATACTTAATCTTTCTAGTGTACTAGACAGTCCTTCACTTTCATCAGCAAATCCTCAAATCTTCTCATTTAAGATGGTTTTGCAGTTCAATTTCAAGTGAAACAAATATTGTGACTTATACCATTACAACTTTAGGGCCTAAAATCTCCACTAGACCTGCCATGTCACCAGTCTCTCCTTTATCCCAGGACAGCTCCCTATCCCATGTCCTGATGAGCTGTTTCAGACATTGACTACTTGTCTCAATCCCTTTCTCAGTCCCTCTTCTCAGCTGCTGCATTTGCCTTGTGTTCATCTTTGCCTTTCTGCCTCCCAACTATCTGTGTCTGTGTCACTCTGATTTACTTTATTTCAGTTACAGGGAAAAGTGACCACTGTGCTGTGGAAGACTTCCCTTTCTTGTTCTCAGCTCTTATCTCCTTCTGCAGTGAAAGACCAAACTGTGTCTGCCTCCTCTCTCATGTCTCATTAGTATGCTTTCTTTACTTCCTCTTCATCCTCACTTTATAAATTTCTGTATGTTACCTATCCTAAATTCAGTAAATCAGACAAACCTTTCCTTGACTCTCTAGTTGTTGTGGAAACCTGGAAAAATACACGTTTGGCACGGCCTTTGTCATAAAAGCTTTATCCCTTGGTTTTTGTGTCAGTTCTTTCTTAATTCCCTTACCCTTAATATCCCCTCTCCTCCTCCATACCACCTGCTTGCCCACCTTTCTTGGATTCTTTTCTTTTTTAGAATGTAGGTTTGTATCTTTAGTCCAGTGTTCATTGAACTTTCTACTCTCATGATTTCATATGTAACATGTTGTGTTGTTAGTCGCTCAGTCATGTCCAGCTCTTTGCAACCCCATGGACTGTAGCCTGCCAGGCTCCTCTGTCCATGGAATTCTCCAGGCAAGAATACTGCAGTGGGTACCCATTCCCTTCTCCAGGGCATCTTCCCAACCCAGGGATTGAACCCAGGTCTTCATTGCAGGCAGACTCTTTACCATCTGATCCACCAGGGAAGCCCCAACACGGGTTTCCCATTGTGAGTGGGACGCATTGGAAATGTCCAGTGGACAACGAGATTACCAAATATGAGAGACAGTGATTTTTATATGTATCAATACAATCACTGTCTCTCATACTTGGTAATCTGGTTATCCACTGGACATTTCCAGTGTCCCACTCATAGTGGGACACTTCAAACACATCTCTCACAGATGTGTGTACTTCTAACAATATTTTTAAAACTGAAAAACATTTTTCTTTGGACATATTTCTCTTCCTTCATTCTGTTTCTTTCTGTTTACTATGTCATCCAAGCTAGAAATGGAGATGTCACTCTTGACTGTTCTTCTGTGCTCTTCTCTCACATGCAGTGAACTGCCAAAATCTCTTTTCCTCTTTCTTCTCCTCCCTATTATCACTCTCTTGGGTCAGGCTCCTGCTCTCACCTGGAGTACTGCAACATCTTGATAACCAGTTTCTTAGCCTAGGTTTGTTATCCTTGTCAAATATATCTTCCAAACAGCTGTCAAAGCCATCTCCAATGCAGATCTATCTGTTACTCCCTGGCTGAAGCATGCTTGATGTTCAGGCCCTCTGTGACCTGTCCCTTGCCTAGTTTACTAACCACATTGCTCCCTACTGTTCACCACAGCCTTCGTGTGACAGTATTACTGCTTATAATTCTCCAAATATGTTATGCTTGTCCCCATCTCTATTTTCTTACAGAATCCCTAAACCTAAAGTCAAAAGTTTGCCACACTGTGTTGTTAGAACTTCTTACTTACCCTTTAAAACCCCATTGGGGTTAACCATTTCCTGGTACGTTTTCCTTTTCCTATCTTTATGTGTAAAATCTTTAGAGCAGTGCTTATGATATAAATAATGCTATAAGCATGTTGGCTCTAAATGTTTTACCATACTCACATTTTGATTTCACTTTTGAGTTCTTTTTCTCTAATATCAGTAGAACCTAGCAGTGACTGAATGATGGCTGTATAGTATTCCATCAAGTTGGTACATTGTATTTCAGTTGTCCTCTTATAAGGCAGTTCTAAGTTTGTGAACTAGAAGATATCTTGTTATAGGTTTTCTTGTACTTGGGATCATTTCTTTGGCATAAGAGTTGCACAACTGAAACTGGAGTGCAAGTAATTTTTGTAACTGTTTTATATACAGGTGTATGTTTGAACAAAAATATAAATCTTTATGTCTGATAATGTACCTTTTTTCTGCAGTCTTATTAATCACATTGAGTACTCCGACTAATTTAACTCATGATTTGCAATCTATCTTTTTTTGGTCTTGATTTATGATTTTTTTTAAGTCCCTGAACATTTTTAAAATTCAACTGAAAGTCATTTTTTCATACATAATAAATAGTTCTTTGCCATTGCTGTGTGCATAACAACTGCAAAATTAAAAAAATATTTTCTTCTCTGTTGTTTCTTCCCCATTCTGATGCTTATTTGATACATCAGAGCCTTCATAAAATGTTTGTTTTTGATCTCTTATTAATGAGTTTGCAATATTTTTTGTTCCCAACCTATCTGAAGAAGATGGTATATTTTGCTCATTACCAACACATTATATTTGCTTATTTATTATTCTCTTTGGAAAGATGTATCATTTATGTGTATATTCTACAGATGACCCTTGAACAAGTTTTGAACTGCATGGGTCCACTTATACTTGGATTGTTAAAAAAATACTCTAGTGCTACATGGATCTGCAGTTGGTTGAATACAAGGATGTGAACCCTCTGGTTATGGAGGATGTGGAGCACTGACTAAAAGTTATACCCAAATCTTTTTACTTTGCATAGGGTGGACACCCCGAACACCTGTGTTGTTCAACAGTTAACTTTAATTTCCCTTGGCAGTACTATTTCATCAGTATATATTTCTGGATAATTAAATAGCAGTAAACAAAATGGTCTAACTATAAGATAATGATACCTTACATGTGACAATATAACTGAATTCCTGCTTACCTTGACAATAGATTTGTGTTCAGTTCAGTTCATTTGCTCTGTCGTGTCCGACTCTTTGCGACCCCATGAACTGCAGCATGCCAGGCCTTCCTGTCCATCACCAACTCCCGGAGTTCACCCAAACTCATGTCCATTGAGTTGGTGATGCCATCCAGCCATCTCATCCTCTGTTGTCCCCTTCTCCTCCTGCCCTCAATCTTTCCCTGGCATCAGGGTCTTTTCAAATAAGTCAGCTCTTCACATCAGGTGGCCAAAGTATTGGAGTTTCAGCTTCAACATCAATCCTTCCAATGAACACCCAGGACTGATCTCTTTTAGGATGGACTGGTTGGATCTCCTTGCAGTCCAAGGGACTCTCAAGAGTCCTCTCCAACACCACAGTTCAAAAGCATCAATTCTTTGGCGCTCAGCTTTCTTTATAGTCCAACTCTCACATCCATACATGACTACTGGTAAAACCATAGCCTTGACTAGACGAGGTTTGTTAATACCTGTTAATACTTTCAGGAATTTCTTTCTTTCTTTCTCTTTTTTTTAAATTTTGGGAAAGGGATTGGCCTTAATAGAAATTTCCTATAAACTAAGTTGACAGGATATTTATTCTTTGATTCAGGCAGTTCTTATGAAAGTAGCTCAAAGAAAAAGAATCTTCCTCGATACCCTTTCAGGCACATTTACCTTTCTACTGATTTCTGCACCAACCATGAAAATGACACTGTGCCTTTAATGATGCAGTTTCCTCTACTTGTGTCCTTCGTTTCCTCTGACAGGCAGCTCATATATTCCTTGAAATCTAGCTGAAGTTATTATTTTGTGTATAATTTATTTTACTTACGTGGTTTAGTTCCTCTTATCTTTGAAATGGGGATAATAGTAGCTACCTCAAAGTTGCAGTTGGAATCAATTACTTAGATACCCAAAAGTACTTAGCTCTTGGCACCTGATTAGTACTCAGTGAATGTTAGCTGTTGCTGCCCTTATTGTTCATTGTTTATGTGTCAGACTCCATTAAACTGTGAGTTCCTAGAAGACCAAACTGGGTTTTTTGTAATGGATAGATAGCTGGGATATTTAAGAAGAATCTTCATGTTAAATAAACAAACAGTTCATTGCTTAGTCTGCATCATTAATTTAACGTTTTTCATTAGTGTTTTAAAATACAATTAAATACTTCACATTGAATCTTTTAAAATATTTCAGAATGAAGATTTACTAAATGAAATAAAACAACTTAAAGAGGAACTAAAGAAAAAAGATGAAAAAATCCAACTATTAGAACATCAGCTTGTAAGTATTATAGTGTGGTATGTAAAGTGACACCTTTTCAAACTGGGCAATATATATATTTTCTGTAAAACTAGCAAGAATTGAAATTGGACTTTATTTTTTGGCTTTAAAATTGTACTATTGTATTGATTTTACATTATATGCACTCTATAAAAGTATGTGGTTTAACTTTCAGTCTAAATAATTTTTCAAAGTGAAAAACTCAATCCATTTTCAGTTGTGTCTGTTTTGGAGATTTGAAATTCACCAAGTTGCCTTCACGTTACTGAGGAATGAAACTGGGTATTCAGTCTTAGAAATCTGAATGGCTATCTTGTTAGAAGAAGGTTATTCTAAAGAGATGTTTCCCCATGGATGATGTTCTGTGATTTCTCAGAGCCATATGATTCTTTATAATTTTATAATTGTTACAATGTCAGATATTAGTTGCATATGAAAACTGTATGTGCTGTGTGTTGAATTTAATTATAATTTAGTTTGTAACAATAAAAGGCCAGGATAACAAGAACATAATGGCATAACAACCAGAGTAGGCCAAAGCTTTCTTGGAAGTTAAAAACTTACATTGGCAAAGCAAAGTAATTCGGCAATATGAAATAGTAATTTCACTCAGAATATAAAAAATCAAACATACTGAACTTTGAGCCACTGGGGTCAAATCAGAGATCCAGCTTATGAATAAATAGTAAGGATAGATGCAGCTTTCTCCGTGTACACAAGCCCGGCCAAAACCCAGGATGCCTGGCCTCAAGACCTAATAAAGCTCAGGCTCTGATGTCTCATTGCAAAAATTCAGTGAGAGACAAAGCAATAAGTCAGAGGTGGATTTGTTAGGATTCAGAGAGAAGCTACACTCTTCAGGGTGTAGGCCATTGCCGTATGCTAGGGCTCCGGCCATGGAATGAGCCCTGGCTAGGTTTCACTATGGGGTGAATTCATATGCTGATGAGGGGGAGGATCATCCCAACCATTGGGGAACCACCCAATCCTCCATCTTTTGACAGTGCCTTGACTTCCCTTGTGGCTCAGACAGTAAAACGTCTGCCTACAATGCGAAAGACCTGGTTTCTATCCCTGGGTGGGGAAGATCCCCTGGAGAAGGAAATGGCAACCCACTCCAGTATTCTTGCCTGGAAAATCCCATGGACGGAGGAGCCTGGCATGCTATAGTCCATGGGGTCACAAAAAGTCTGACACGACTGAGCGACTTCACTTTCACTTTTCACTTTCACTTTCATAGATGGATCAGATGTTATGATTAAGGGTATCAGAGGAAAGTAATGAACCTGAAAAAAAAGAATAACCCAATACTGCAAATTGAGGGCCTACCAAGTATAAAATTTAAAAGGACAAGAGTAAGACTAGTTTTTGTATTTCAAAACTAAAGACAGAGAAGAAGATGGTGGAGCAGTAGGTGGACGTGGAGTACATCTCTCTCCACGGATACATCAGGAATACACATTCAGACACAGAAGTGCATGCAGAATACCAACTGAGAGTGAACAGGAGTAGCTGACAAGAGGAAAAGAACATATAGAACCACACAAAACTTGGTAGGACAAAGGAACTAGGGGAAAATGCAGAAGTGTTAGGACTGGACCTGCCCTCAGCAGGTAGGGGAACTAAAACAGATCTGATCCCCACATCGGGGCAGTTGTCTGAGTTGGAGGAGAAACATTGAAGGTTGCGAGTGAAACAGCTGATCTCTGGCAGCCTCAATGGAATGAGAATCAGATAGTCCTTGCCAGAGCTGTACATACCCCAGACAGGGACTCAGGTCCCCTGGAAGGCGTGGTGGCTGGGAGCTGGAGTTTAGGGATTGTGAAGCAATCCCAGGGCGAGGGCTGCTGATGACTCTGGAGAGCTGAATCGAGGGGATGTGAGGGAGGAGATTGTGGTGGGAAATACCTGTGGAGGAAATCCAAGCAGCCATGGAAGCAAGGCGATTGTGCTGAGTCACGCATAGGGTATGGAGCCATCACCGTAGCCTCTCTCTCCCTACAAGCCAGCATTGGCAGCTGAACAGTAGAGAGGCTGGCCCATCAAACGCCTGATGCACTGAACTACAGAGCAAGACCCCACCCAGGGTGCTCCTTTAAGTACCTGATGCGCCAGTCTACAGACTAGGACCCCAGCCAGGGGGACCCCTCTTTGTCCCTGACCCATGGAACAACAGAGAAGGACCTCAGGCAAGGGAGCCCTCGGAGTGCCTGAATGGGTGGAGCTACGGAGAAAGACTGGCCACAGAGGCCCTCTGATTGCCAGCTACAAGAGGCTTGAAAAAAGACTCTGATAGGGCCATAACTCCTGCGGTGGAGGCAGTCTGTGTCCCTGCACATATGGTACCACCAGAGTCCCCACAAGCCAAGCAGCTGCGCCACCTTCATGCTCAACTCTCACTGGGGCAGAACTGCCACAGGCAAAAACAGTCTTGCATCTATGCATGCAGGGTCATTTTGGTAGTGTCTGACTCTTTGCAACCCTGTAGATCTTGGCCTTCCAGGCTTCTTTGTCAGGGAAAGGGTTTCTCCAGGCAAGAATACTGGAGCATATTGGCCAATATTGGTTGCCATACCCTTCTAGAGCACTGTATTTCCTGCTGCCCTAGCTGCCAACTCCCCTGAATACTTGGTGCTGCCAGAACCTCTGTGACGCAAGCAGCTGGACCACCTCCACACCTGGCCCTCGCAGGGGCAAACCCAAGTCCTCCAGGGCAGCCTTAGGAGCAAACTGCAGTGGACAACCCACATGTGGAGGTGGAAATAAAACAATTGAAACCCAGGGGCAGTGTGGCTAAGGAAGAAGATCCAAAACGTTTCCACCAGCTATACAAGCTGCAGATTAAATTCATACGATCAACTAGGCAGACTCTCTGCCTATGGAATATATAAAAGATCATTGAGAGCTCCCACAAAAGAAAACGGAGTAGTTCTGACAGCTGTGGACTTTGGAAGCAATAACACACAGGAGTAGGACCAGATTGGAATCTGAGCTGCCCCCACAGCAGGTCCAGAGATCAGCCCAGTGCTGGAGGGCATCCTGGGGAGGTGAGGCGGACTGTGACTCCCAGCGAGGGGAAGGATGTTGACAGCAGTGACTCAAGAAAAAGGTTCATTATTCTTATGTTTTGACTTGTCCTGTAGATTCTTTTGGATTGTTTTTTTCTTTTTTGTTCCTCTCTTTCCCCCTCCATTGTAGTTGTTGATTTTATTGGCACTATGAAATCCATTTAAGCTTTTTGAGCTTTTTTTTTCTTCTCAGTCATATTTTTATTGTTGTTATAAACCTCTGCTTTTTTGTTGGTGGGCTTTTGCAGTTCTGTGGCATTTTCCTTTTTTTTTTTTCTTTTCTCTTTTTTTAATTTTAATTTTTTAAACCTATTATTTTTTTACATTTATTCCTTTGTTTGCTTTTCCTATTGTTCTTTTCCCCTTGCAGTCAATCTTTAAAACATATATAAATCTTCATCTACCTGTATTTAACTTTGCATATCTATTCTTTCTTTCCTTTCCTCTCAACATATTTGTTAGTTTTATTTTCATTGCTTTATTCCCCAATTGGCACCTTGCTTTAGTTTTGTTTTTCAGTTTGTGCTTTAGGTAGTTTTGTTCTTAGCTGGTTAATATAATTTTTGGTTTCCTTTGTTTGCCAGGTCAATCTGTTCTACTTTATTTTTGTTGGACTGTTTCAATTTTTCTTATGGTTGTATAAGTATTATTCAGTCATACATTTTATTGTTGTTATAAACCTCTGCCTCTGTGTTGGGCTTTTGAAGTTCTGTGGAGTTTTCCTTTTTTCCTTCTTCTCTGTTTTTCTTTTTTTTAAAAATAATTTTAATTTTTTTAAACCTACTATATTTTTTCTACATTTATTCCTTTATTTGCCTTTCCTACTGTTCTTTTCCCCTTGCAATTAATCTTTAATGTATATAAATCTTCTTCATCTACTCCTATTTAAGTTTGCATATCTATTCTTTCTTTTCTTTCCTCTCAATATATTTGTTAGTTTTGTTTTCATTGCTTTATTCCCCACTTGGCACCTTGCTTTAGTTTTGTTTTGCAGTTTGTGCTTTAGTTTTGTTCTTAACTGGTTAATATAATTTTTGATTTCCTTTGTTTGCCGGGTCATTTTACTGTACTTTATTTTTTGTTGGACTGTTTTGACTTTGCTCATGGGTGTATATGTATATGTGTATATCCCATTATTTTAATTATTATTTGTCTGATTTTGTAACTGCCATTTGTCTGGAGTTCATCTTTGGTTTTTCATTTTAGGATATTTGTTCTAATCTCACTTAATACCATAACAGACCACTTTGGAATCTTCGTTCCTGACCAGAGATCAAGCCCTGAGCCTTTGGAGTGGGAGTACTGACTCCAAGACCCTAGACTTACCACAGAACTAACCCTGCTGCTAAGTCACGTCAGTCATGTCTGACTCTGTGCGACCCCATAGACAGCAGCTCACCAGGCTCCCCCGTCCCTGGGATTCTCCAGGCAAGAATACTGGAATGGGTTGCCATTTTCTTCTCCAGTGCAAGAAAGTGAAAAGTGAAAGTAAAGTCGCTCAGTTGTGTCTGACTCTTAGCGACCCCATGGATTGCAGCCTACCAGGCTCCTCCGTCCATGGGATTTTCCGCAAGAGTACTGGAGTAGGGTGCCATTACCTTCTCTGGAGAACTAACCATAGGGAGTATCAAGTAGTGAGAACTCACACAAAGGAAACCACTTGAATAGAAGACCCAACATCACCCAACCACCAGTAGCACCTTGTACAGGATGCCTCATCTAAACAACAAACAAAACAAAAATACAAACCCAATCATCAGCAGATAGGATTACCACCTCACTCAACCTTGCCCATCAGAGGAAAAGCAAACAGAAACTCAGCACCGATCTCACCCTATATGAAGCTTACACAAACCACTGGACCAAACTTAGGAGGGCAGAATCCAAAAGGAAGAAAGAATTCAACCTTGAAGCCTCGGAAAAAGAGTCCTCAAACACAATAAATTAAAAGCAAAATAATGAAAAGGCAAAGAAAGACTACACAAATGAAGTAAACTAGAAACAGAGAAGTCCAAATAAATGAAGAGGAAGTAGGCAAACCACCTGAAAAAGAATTCAGAATAATGATAGTAAAGATGATCAAAAACCTTGAAAGCAAAATGGAGAAAATGCAATAGTCAATTAACAAAGACCTAGAAGAATTAAAGAATAAACATACAGAGACAACAACACAATTACTGAAATTAAAAGTACTCTAGAAGGAATCAATAGAATATCTGAAGCAGAAGAACGACTCAGTGAGCTGGAAGATAAAATGGTGGAAATAACTTCTGAATAGCAAAATAACATAAAGAGAATGAAAAGAACTGAGGATAGTCTCAGAGACCTCTGGGACAGTATCAAATGTACCAACATTTGAATTATAGGGATCCCAGAAGAAGAAGAGGAAAAGAAAGGGTATGAGAAAATTTTTGAAGAGATTATAGTTGAAAATTTTCCCAACATGGAAAAGGAAATAGTCATCCAAGTCCAAGAGGCACAGAGTCCCACACAGGATAAACTGAAGGAGAAACAAGTCAAGACACATACTAATCAAGCTAACAAGGAATAAACACAAAGAATATTAAAAGCCACACGGGTGAAGTAAGAAGTAACATACCAGGGAAACCCCATATACTTAACAGCTGATCTTTCAGCAGAAACTCTGCAGGTCAGAAGGGAATGGCAGGATATATTTAAAGTACTGAAAGGGAAAAATCTGTAGCAAAGATTACTGTACCTGGCAAGAACCTCATTCAAAATTGATGGAGAAATATAAAGCTTTTCAGACAAGGAAAAGTTAACAGAATTCAGTACCACCAAACCAGCTTTACAACAAATGTTAAAGGGATGTATATAGTCAAGAAATACAAAAGAAGAAAAATGATCTACAAAATCAACCCCAAACAATTAAGAAAATGGCAATAGGAACATATATATTGATAATTACTTTAAATGTAAATGGAGTAAATGCTCCAACCAAAAGACACAGACTGGCTGATTGGACACAAAAACAAGACCCATATATATGCTGACAAGAACATAATAGACTGAAAGTGAGAGGATGGAAAAATATATTCCATGCCAATGGGAAGCAAAAGAAAACGAGTAGCAGTCCACATATCAGACATAATAGACCTTAAAATAAAGAGTATTACAAGAGATAAGGAAGGACACTACATAATGATCATGGGACTAATCTTTTTTTTTTTTTTTTTAATTTAAATAAATTTATTTGCAAGAGAAAAATATCTGCCCGTCAGGTACAGTCTGATCCACAATGATCCAACAATAGTCACAGCTCATTCTGGGAGGACTCTCACACAGCCTGTAGGAGCAAGTCTGCATGGAGCGTCAGAATCACAAAACCATCTAACCAGAGTGTTACACAAGACATAATGACCATGATACAATAATAAAAATACACTATCAAATACTCACTACTTCGTGAGCTACAGCTAAAATATAAACAAGTTAGGCTCGCTCTTAAAAAAAAATGAAGAAAATATTTCTATTACAGCTTTATTTCAAGATTTTCAGTTAGATACTGCTTTATATATTTTCACTCACAAGAGATAGCAAAAGAATCCTTTCTTAAGTATCAGTAGATAAAATATATGACTCGTTCAGATGTTTGCACTCTGAAGCGTACTTTGCCAGGTATGAGTTCAGATAAGAGAATGGAACTGTGCTGCAGCAAAATCCTGGCTGATGATCAAGACCCGGATAGTCTTCATATTTGTTTAAAAACAAAATTTACATACGGACAAAAGAAGTGAGGCCATAAGAGAGCCAACATTATTCTTTCTCGATGGAGCAGTCTGATTCCAGAGAATGGGCTTTCCAAGCTAAATTCAAAGTGTGTGGTCCCGAAGTTGAATTCTTTCCAGTCCAAGGAGCTGCCTGTGGCTGAGGCAACACGCAATGATGAAGCGAGTTGAGCAGAAAGTGTTTAACTGAACTACAGAGATGGTCACTGATAAAACAAGTTCCTAGAGGTCCTTGGGGCCCACACAGAGGTGAAGGGCAGTCAGAACTATCAATACAAAAGAAAAACGTGCTCACTGAACTGCACACATAGAGCTTCTAGTAGGGTTAACAGTTCTTGACATGGGTTCCTGGTTGTAGTTTACAATATCTGCCTTCACCACTCTCTGTGACTGTTCTATTTCTGCTTTGTTTAACTTGATTCCAAGGATTTCAGCAGCAACTTTCTGAAAACACAGGAAGACAGAGTCTCCTGTCTTTGCTGAGACAGAGTGGCTACTAAAACCATTTTCCTGGCAAAATTTCAAGTGTTTTTCAGGTTTTACTGTTCTCATATGTTCCAAATCAATTTTATTGCCCACCAAGGCAACCAGGGGCTGAGTTTCTGACTCCTCACTCACTTTCTTCACCACAGAATACCAATCTTCTAAATTCTCAAAGCTTTGATAATTTGTAACATCATATACCAAGAGGACTCCCTGTGCTCCATAGATTATTTATCCAACATCTTGTCTCCTATTGTCTGCCCTCCTATGTCCCAGACTTGAAGAGTAACATTCAAGCTTCCTGGCAATGTTATTCTTCTCAAAAAGAAATCCAATCCCATAGTTTGTTTGTACTGTTTCCCAAAAGTTTCTTGAGCAAAACAGGTAACTAAGGAGGTCTTCCCGGAGGTGCCGTCCCCCAGCACGACGATTTTCAGTTGCCATTCCAGGCTCTCCTCCTCAGAGTCCGACATGGTGTCCCAGGAACGAGGCCCGCCTCCCCTCCCTCCCACCGACCCCACCCCCGCGAAACAGAAGGAGGAAGGGAAAGAGAGGGATCTCCGGGGGCGGGGGAGAGGAGGAAGGCCGGCAGCGGGGACAGGACTCGGTGTCTCAGAGGCAGATGGAGATAGCCGGGGAGATCACTCGCCGAACGCCATCTTGCCCCCATGGGACTAATCTTAAGAGGAAGACAGAACAATTCTAAATATCTGTGCACCCATCATAGGAGCACCTCCATACATAAGACAAACACTAACAGACATAAAAGGTGAAATTGACAATAACATAATAATAGTAGGAGACTTTAACACCCCAGACACACAAATGGACAGATCATCAAAATTAATAAGGAAACACAAATCTTCAGTGACACATTAGATGAGATGGATCTCACTGATGTATCTTCAGGACATTCCATCCAAATGTAGAAGAACACACCTTCTTCTCAAGTGTACATGGAACATTTTCCAGGATAGACCACATCTTGGGTCACAAATCAAACCTCAGTAAATTTAAGAAGATTGAAATTGTATCAAGCATCTTCTCCGACAGCATGAGTCTAGATATCAATTACAAGAAAAAAAACTGCAAGAAACACAAACACATGGAAATTAAACAACATGTTTCTAAATAACCAACAGATTACTGAGGAAATCAAATGGGAAATGAAAAAATTTCTAGAAACAAATGCCAATGAAAACATGACAACTCAAAGCCTATGGTATGCAGCCAAAGCAGTTCTAAGAGGGAAGTTTATAGCAATACAATCCTACCTCAAGAAACAAGAAAAACATCAAATAAACAATTTAACTTTACACCTAAAACAACCAGAAAAAGAAGAACAAAAAACCCCACAAAATTAGTGGAAGGAAAGAAATAAATGTAAAAGAAATGAAAGAAACAATAATAAAGATTAATAAAACTAAAAGCTGGTTCTTTTAGAAGATAAAATTGACAAGCCTTTAGCCAGACTCATCAAGAAAAAAAGAAGAATCAATGCAGCAAAATTAGAAACGAAGAAGGAGAGGTTACAACAGACAATGCAGAAATGCAGAGGATTATGAGACTATTATTAACAACTATATGGCAATAAAATGGATAACTTGGAAGAAATGGACAGATTCTTAGAAAAGTTCAATCTTCCAAGACTGAACCAGTAAGAAATAGAAATTATGAACAACCCAATTACAAGCACTGAAATTGGAGCTGTGATTTAAAAAATCTCCCAGAAAACAAAAGCCAAGGACCAGATGGCTTCAAAGGAGAATTCTATCAAACTTTTAGAGAAGAGCTAATACCTATCCTTCTAAAACTCTTTCAAAAAATTGCAAACTCATTCTACGAGGCCACCATCACCAGACAAAGACAAAGACAAAACCAGACAAAGACAACACAAAAAAAGAAAACTGCAGGCCAATATCACTGATGAACATAGATGCAAAAATCCTCAAAAAATTTTAGCAAACAGATTACAGCAACACATCAAAAGCTCATACATCATGAATAAGTTGGGTTTATTCCAGGAATGCAATGATTCTTTAATATATGCAAATCAAATCAGTGCAATACACCATATTATCAATTTGAAAGATAAAACCACATGATAATCTCAATAGATGCAGAAAAAGCCTTTGACAAAATTCAGTACCCATTTATGAATAAAACTTTTCAAAAAATGGGCATAGAAGGAACTTAACATAGTAAAGGCCACATATGCCAAGCCTACAGCAGACATTATTCTCAATGATGAAAAACTGAAAGCATTCCCCCTAAGATCAAGAACAAGACAAGGGTGTCCACTTTCACTACTATTATTCAACATAATTCTGGAAGTCCTACCTACAGCAATCAGAGAGGAAAAAGAAAGGAATCCAGATCAGAGAAGAAGAAGTAAAGCTTTCACTGTTTGCAGATGATGTGATATTGTATAAAGAAAACCCTAAAGATAGTGTCAGAAAATTACTGGCACTAATCAGTGAATTTAGCAGAGTTGCAGGATACAAAATCAGTACACAGAAATCACTTGCATGTCTATATGCTAACAATGAAAAATCAGAGAAATTAAGGAATCAATCCCATTCACCATTGCAACAAAAAGAATTAAATATCTAGGAATAAACTTACCTAAGGAGACAAAAGAACTGTGCACAGAAAATTATAAGACACTAATGAAAGAAATCAAAGATGACATAAACAGATGGAGGGATATGCCGTGTTCCTGGGTAGGAAGAATCAATATTGTGAAACTGACTATACTACCAAATGCAGTCTACAGATTCAGTGTGATCTCTATCAAATTACCAGTGGTATTTTTCAGAGAACTAGAACAAAAAATTTCACAATTCATATGGAAATTCAAAAGACCCTGAATAGCCAAAGTAGTCTTGAGAAAGAAGAATGGAGCTGGGTGAATCAACCTTCCTGACTTCAGATTATACTACAAAGCCACAGTCATCAAGACAGTATGGTACTGGCACAAAAACAGAAATATAGACCAGTGGAACAAGATAGAAAGCCCAGAAATAAACCCAAGTACCTATGGGTGTGTTATTTTTGACAAAATAGGCAAGAATATACAATGGGGCAAAGACAGCCTCTTCAATAAATGGTGCTGGGAAAACTGGACAGCTACATGTAAAAGCATGAAATTAGAACACTTCCTAACACTGTACACAAAGATAAATTCAAAATGGATTAAGGACCTAAATGTAAAACCAGAAGCTATAAAACTCTTAGAGGAAAGCATAGGCACAACAGTAATGACATTAATCAAAGCAAGAACCTCCTACATTAACAGAAATAAAAACAAAAGTAAACAAGTGGGACCTGATTAAACTTAAAAGCTTTTGCACAGCAAAGGAAACTATAGCAGAGGTGAAAGGACAGCCCTCTGAATGGGAGAAAATAATAGCAAATGAAACAACTGACAAAGGATTTATTTCCAAAATGTGCAAGCAGCTCATACAACTCAATACCAGAAAAACAAACAGCCTAGTCAAAAAGTGGGAAAAAGACCTAAACAGACATTTCTCCAAAGAAGACATACAGATGCCTAACAAACACATGAAAAGATGCTCAACATCACTCATTATTAGAGAAATGCAAATCAAAACTACAATGATGTATCACCTCACAGCAATCAGAATGGCCATTATCAAAAAATCTAGAAACACTAAGTGCTGGAGAGGGTGTGGAGAAAAGGGAAGCTCTAGCACTGTTGGTGGGAATGTAAATTGATACAGCCACTTTGGAAGACCATGCGGAGATTCCTTAAAAAAAGTAGGGATAAAACCACCATATGACCAAGCAGTCTAACTCCTAGGCATATACCGTGAGGAAACCAAAATTGACAAAGGCACATGTATTCCATTGTTGATTGCAGCACTATTTACAATAGCTAGAACATGGAAGCAACATAGATGTCCAACAGATGAATAGATAAAGAAGTGGTGGTACATATACACAATGGAATATTACTTAGCCATAAAAAGGAATGCATTTGAGTCAGTTTTGATGAGGTGGATGAAGCTACAACCTATTATACAGAGTGAAATGAGTCAGAAAGAAAGATATAAATATCATATTCTAATGTGTATATACGGAATCTAGAAGAATGGTACTGAAGAATTTATTCACAGATCAGCAATGGAGAAACAAACAGAGAATAGATATGGACATGGGGAGAGGGTAGGAGGGGGTGAGATGTATGGAAGAGTAACATGGAAACTTACATTACCATATGTAAAGATAGCCAACAGGAATGTGCTGTATGGCTCAGGAAACTCAAATGGGTGCTCTTATTTGTATCAGTCTAGAGGGGTGGGATGTGGCGGGAAATGGGAGGAAGTTTCAAAAGGGAGAGGATATATGTATACCTATGGCTGATTCATTGTTGAGGTTTGACAGAAAACAATAAAATTCTGCAAGGCAATTATCCTTCAATTAAAAAAAAAACAAAAAACTAAAGACAAGCCCAACCAGTGTAGCCAATTTTCAGGGAAAAGGTAGCTTTAGGAAATTAAGCTTCAGATTTTACAGAAATGTATTATAGAGCACAAAAATTGTATCTAGTGACTTTAGAAAAAGAGATTATGACCCTCATATTCTGTAGCTAAACACATTTTTATTTATATACAAAGGTACATTCTCTGACCTTTAATGTATTGAAAAATATGCTACACATTTATCTTTGTATTATTATTTAATGATGCATCCCAAATTTGAGAGAGAAATTTTAAAATAACTCAGGAATAAGGAAGTAAAGATTAAAATGAATGAATGGTGAAATGGAAACCCATCTTTAGAGAGACTCGATGGGATAATCTTCCCAATTACTAACAGGAGAAAACTTGAGGCTCATTATTTAATCATATGTCATTGTATATCATTTGAATGTTAAGTTTAATTTATAAATTAAAACATTTTTAAATAAACATTTTTAAAAATGTAAATTGCTATTTCTGTAGATATTTAGATAAAATAGGTTTCAGGAAAGAGATAAAGGGTATACTGAAGAAGTACTGAATTATTTATCTACAAATAAGTATCTAAAATTATTATTTTTATATACTTAGATAAAATGTTTGTGAACTGCTCTAACGTAACTATTAGTATATTAGAATAATGTATCTTGCAAAAGATAAAAGTAAAAGAGGACATAGAGGAATACTAAGGATATCTAAAAATAGCAAAACTAAGGTGACAGAAATTCGACCAAATGTAATAAATATTAATATAATAATAAATGGAAATGGCATTATCTCATGTAGAGAGCTTTGTTAAGGATTTAAAGCAAAATCCGTTAATTTCTTTATATAAAGGAAATTTAGGTAAAGTAAAATGGCATAGTAATATTGAATATAAAAGGTTGGGAGTTTCAATATTAAAATTAAAAAAATAAATCTAAGACTGAAGTAATTATGAAAAAGTCACTTTATATTGATACATGATTAATAAATAATGAAAGATACAGCTTTTTATGCTGAGAAGTTTTAATAATTCTTTTAACTTCAGTATGCCCTTTAAAAAAATACTTTTCTCATTTATAATATTACCTTTAACCAGTTAACAGTAACTTTTAAATATTTTCTAACATTCAGTCCATATTCTGATTTCTCCAGTTCTGAAAATATCTCATACGTTTATATAGTACATCAAGTTATATCTCTTAAGTCTCTTTTACTTTAGAATCATTCTTTTTTTTCCATTGTACTCTCTTATTAAAGAGACTGGGTCAGTTATCCTGAAGAATATCTCACCTTACAAATAACATTTAGAAAGGTTTTAGAAATATCTAAGAGAATCCTACATGGACTTCCCTGGTAGCTCAGATGGTAAAGCGTCTGCCTACAATGCGGGAGACCTGGGTTCAATCCCTGGGTTGGGAAGATCCTCTGGAGAAGGAAATGGCAACCCACTCCAATACTCTTGCCTGGAAAATCCCATGGACGGAGGAGCCTGGTAGGCTACAGTCCACGGGGTCGCAAAGAGTCGGACATGACTGAGCGACGTCACTATGGAAAGAGAATCTTAAAGAAAGAAAGAAAAACACAAGCAAAAACATTACTCTTTATTGATATGTGAAATTGTCTGTATTTGATATATTAAGTTTAGAAATTATTTATTTCAGAAGAGCCCATCACCTATCTTTAGTTATGGTCTAGAAAGTCTCTTGTTCAAATCAAGAATTTAAAAGGATATAAACTATTGAAAGCAGAGATACGCAACTGTATTTTTCAGATTACCAAAATTGCACTTCTATTTATAGTCTTTTTCTTTCTTTATATCCCTTAATTAGTTTTCTTAAAAACAGCAAAATGTCATCAGAGGAGTCATGGAATAGGAATTAGAGAACTTTCCTTGTTGTCCGTATTAATTAGCTGAATGACATTGGCAGTTTCTATCACTCTAGTGCTTTCTTTATAAAAAATGTGGAGGTTTTTCTAGGTGATTTCAAAGTCCTTTTCCATTTCTAGCTTGCTATACTTTTAATTTTTTTTCAGAAATAGACACTCAGCTCTAACCTCTGTTTATATGTAAACTTAAAAAATTACGTTGACAATATAATGTGTTAAATTCTTATTTTATGAGAAATATGCAGATATAAAATCAGATTGCAGTGCTCCAAAAATTAAGCCAAAAAGTATAGAGGCTTGACTATTTAAACCTTATTCCAAATGCTCAGAATGTCTGTATATATTTTCACCTCAGTATACTGTAGTTAAATAATAATTGATTTAGATATATTTGTTCTTTGAGTCCTCAGAGTAATCCTGTGAAAGTACTGGTGTAGAATTTTCTTTGTGGAGACATAGTGGAATTCAGCTTAAGTAGGCTAGCTGTGTATTTGAGTGTTTGAGAAGCCATGACCAGACTGAAGCTGCATAGACCTAGGTTCAAATTCTGGCTCTGAAACTTAGTAACCATACTCTCTTAGGGAAGTTAATTTCTTTTAAGCCTCTTCTGTGTGTGGGGATAGTAAAATAATACCGACTGTATAGTGTTGTATTATAAATGAAATGAACTATGTATGTAAACTCCTTAATGCTATAATTGGCCCATGGGTACATGATAAATAATAACTTTTACTTGATGATTTGCTCCAAATTACCCATCTAGTGAATCAGTGCCTGTCTAGTGATGTTTTAAGTTTTAAGTAAAAGTCTGACTAAAGTGACTTGAAAATAAGAATGTTTATAAATTTAAATAACAAGAAAGTGTATTGGCCCATCTGTTTTCATGGTTTCTTAAGTGGTCATATGGGTAATGGTAAAGTTCTCGCATGAATTTTCTGAAATCCTCTTGGATTCTTGCGTGTCCTTTCATGGTCACAAGATGTTTGTGGTAACTCTGTGTCACATACTCACGCATGGTCCCCAAAGATAGGAAAAGTACCTGTTTTTCTTAAGCATATCCATTTTAAAAATTAAGATCACTTTCTTAGAAATAACCCAGAAGTGCCTCATGTTTTATTGGCTAGATTTGGGTTCTTTGTCCCTTAAGCATTGAGGAGTAGGATTAATTGGATTGGTTCAGACTAATCAAAATCTATCATTGAGTCAAGAGAGGATACATACTTCCTGAAATACAGGACCACACAGAAGGTGAGCCTCTGAAAGAATCTGTCAGCAATAAAGAACGCAGATGGAGAGGGAATGATATGATTAGCTGTTGTCTGTCTATTGAAATGTCCCTAAAAGCTATATTTTCCGAATTATGGAAAATTCAAATATTTGCCAGTTATTGTCCTATGTATGTTAACACATAGGCTGCAGAAAGGAAATTGTTTCTGAAATTGCAATAGTCAAGATAAAATAAGTAATGTGCTTGCATTAAGATAAATGTTTTATCTTTTTTCTGCTTTCATACCTCCCATATATGTTAAAAGTTGTCTTATTGAATTCCAAGAGATCTAAGTTGACCTCTTATATATTGAATTTCATTTCAATGACTGTCCCATGTTTTGGAATGGAAAATATGTACATACTACAAAGAATAGGAAACATGTCTGTACTACAGAGATTTTTCTTTTGACTAGATTTTGATTAAGGAAATTGTAATGATTTGATTGCAATTAAGAAAAAATTTGAATATTGGTAAATACTTTAAAAGTAGAAACGTCATTTTAGCTTGATGAAATAATCAAGAATTTGTTATAGAGGTTTTCCTATAAAAGAGTATATTTACCACCAGTGAGGTTGTTTGATGAATAATACAGCTGTATTCCAGCTTCACACTAAGGAGAAATTCTCATTATCAGTTTTTTCATTTTTTAAAAAAGCTTGATGTTTATTTGAGAGACCATAGTTTTACACAGTAGGCATGTTGCTTTGTGTTGTGTAAATGATTGAATGAGTATGTTCTGAGTGAAGTAATAAGAAGAGAATTTATTTACGAACTGAGATGGTCAGATGGATTTTGTCAAAGGACAGAAATACTATAAAATATTCCAGTCCAATAAAGTTAACACATCTTTAAAGAGGCAATAAAGTTAACACATCTTTTTTTTTTTTTTTTAAGTTAACACATCTTTAAAGAGGCTTTTAAATGCATTGCATGAGTGAAGAGACAACTTATCTGGAGGACTGGTGATATTTAATATCTGAGTCCCATCAAAAATGAGTTTAAGAGACTGGGTGCAGTGATTGTAGTACCATTTTAGGGAAATATTTAGTTTTGCAATTATATTATTTATATGCTTATATATTGCTATATATATTCTATATCTGTATACATGTATATTTATATACATAAAACCATAGGTAGTGTGTTTCATGGTATGAGATTGCCAAGGGTAGTTTTGACTATTTAAAATTTTGCCTTGGTGGGTGAATGTAAAACCTAGTCTATGGATAAGATGGGAGACTACTGAGTAGATTTTGAATTTTTCTTTTATTTTAACCTCCTAAGAGAGACCCTAATTGCTTTGTTTGTATGTATAAGTGTATATGTAAAATCACACTAATTTTACATATACAAGTTTTTAATGTAAAAATTTGTGTTTTTGTTTAGGCAACTCGGTGTAACTGCCATCAAAAATCTAAAGAGGAAAAATGTACATATGCTGATAAATATACCCAAACACCCTGGAGAAGAATTCCTGTAAGTAACACATGCTCTTATCCTCTTTTCTTGTCATTTTCTATTGTGATGTTTTGTTCTACTTTTTTACTCTAATAATTTTGCATCTGCCATGACTGTCAAATTTTTTTTTTTAAGGTAAGTGGATTTTTCTTGTCTCCCAGTTGTTTCTGTGCTTTCTAAAGTTTCTATTCTGTGTCTTATATGAATGAATGTGCTTTAATAGCTTTTCCATTCTGCATACTGTAGATCATTTTATTTGAGTGTCTAGTCTCCCTCTCATTGCATGTATTCATGAGAGTGGTGTTTCCCCATGCCTACAAGAAAAAGAAGTCCAAAATATAGTCTTCCCTCTTCAATGGCATATGACTCTGAAAATATATTATGCAGCATATTCTTTTTATTTGTTGAGATTTTTCAAATACATTCTCTTATTATGATTACCCAAATGTTGAGGCTGTTAGGAAGCATAAATGCATTAAGATATTGACAGTAAAGGTTATGTTTTAGGCATAGAGTAAGGAATAGTTTGTTCTAAACAGTAGAAAATAACCATGCATTCTGTGCTGCTTCATTGTTTTTCAAAAATATTACATTTCAAAACATACTAAGTGCTAAAATACACTTTCTGAAGTCAGTTCAGGATATGCCTGAGCCAGAGAGCCACCATGGCTATCAGTCATTATTATCCTATGGTATGGTGCCAAGTAATAAGTACTTCTTGGTAAGAGAATGCCTGATAAGCCAGCCTTGACCCTGCTTTTGCCTTATATTAATCTGTGGAATCCTAGTAACACAAATGAACAGGGAATTATAATGTTTAATTAATCAACAGTCTGTTTTTTTAAACTTAGTTATCGACCTTTAAAGTTTATAAAATACGTATTTCTTTTCATTTAATAAGTAGTTACTTTTGTGTGCTCTGGATAAAGTGCGATGCTAATAATTTCAGCAAAGGTTTGCTGAGCCTTTCCTATCTCAGTTATTAGCCTCTTGAAGTGTGGAATTGGGGAAGAAGACACACAGACAAATAGAGATTCTTCCATTAAAGTACTTAGTAAAGGAACTGGCAAGATGATATAATTAAACTGTAGAAAGTGCTGTTTGGTTCAAAGGATTGGGAAAGTCTAGAAAAAAGAATCGAACTTAGTGAAAAGAGTAAATATGGTGGTTGAACCATAGAAAGCAAAGCTGTCAGTAGACAGAGGTGAGTTCTAGAATTGAGAATGAGAGGCTCTTCTCCATTAACACTCTTCCATAGAATTTCCTTGCTGTCTAATGCAGTTGCCTCTAGCTGAATGTGACTATTGAATACTTGAAAATGTGGCTAGTGTGACTGCAGAAGAGAATTTTAAGAAATACTCAGTTGTAATTAATTTAAATATAAATAGCCACATATGGCTAGTAGATATTGGACAGAACATCTCTAGAGTTAATGATGAAGTAGACCTAGATGTATATGGGGAACTGTGCTGTACGTCGTTGCTCAGTTGTGTCCGACTCGTTGCAACACCATGGACTGTAGCCTTCTAGGCTCCTCTGTCCGTGGGGATTCTCCAGGCAAGAATACTGGAGTGGGTTGCCTGGAGCAATATGTAACAGGGAAGTCAGTGAAGGCAATTTTTCTAAGAAATGAAGGACAATTAAAAAAAAATGGAGTTTACATTTAGGTAGTGGGAAAAAAGAAAGAAAGAGCTAAGAATGAGTTGTAGGAGAAGATGGTACCTTAGGAAGAAGAGTGGATAAGTCAGTTTCTGACCAAATGTTCTCATCTGAGGGATGGAATACTCAGATAAAATGGTGAAATGGATAATGTGGCGAGAAGAATGAAAACATGAAAGGTACCTAATCATTCACACAAAAATACTTGGAAGACTAGGAATATGCAGGAAAATGGTGATTTTGTGAGAAAGAAGGATTCACTTTAGACATAAAAACTTAATGAAACTTACTTTTAAATATTACTGTCCAGGTGCAAGCATGTTTTTATAAATAGCATTCTCTTGGACTGAATTACAAGGTTTTTAAAAAGTATTTTCAATGTCATTTTTAAAATGCTACTCTATTTATTTATGACTGCACTGGGTCTTTGTTGCTGCAAGCAAGCTTTCTTTAGTTGTGGTGAGTGAGGGCTGTTCTCCAGTTGCAGTATGTGGCCTTCTCATTGTGGTAGCTTCTCCTGTTGCAGAGCATCGCTTCTGGAGCTTGGTCTCAGTAGTTGTGGCCCATGGGCTTAGTTGCCCTGAGGCATGTGAAATCTTCCCAGACTAGGAATTGAACCCATGTCTCCTGCATTGGCAGGTGGATTCTTAACCACTGGACCAACAGGGAAGTCCTACAGTATCATCTTAAAAGCATGTAGCATCAGTATTTGAAGATTCTAAGTTAGTTTGCACATTAAGTAAATTCTAAATTTTCATGATATATATTTTTATAAAGTATTTGTTCAAACATCTTAACTATAGAAGCCACAATACCAGAATGCATTTCTAGACTTACACATCAGAACTTAATATTTTGCCCTTTAATCTCAAAGAAGGGATTGCAAGATGGACCCAAAGGATTCACATAATGACCCAACCTGGATTACTCTGAAAATTGAGTGTAGTGGTTTTATCAGTATCAGTGGTAAAGCTGCCTATCAGTTAAAACTTAGATCGTGTACGGTTTGACCTGATACTAGTTTTCTCTCATATTTTAAGAATTCTTATTAAAAAAAAGTTAGGCTTAAACAGTACGTGAACCAAGAACTTCCAGATATACAAGCTGGATTTAGAAAAGGCAGAGGAATCAGAGATCAAATTGGCAACATCCATTGGGTCATAGAAAAAGCAAGAGAATTACAGAAAGATACCTACTTCTGCTTCGTTGATTACACTCAAGCCTTTGACTGTGTGGATCACAACAAACTGTAAAAGTCTTCAAGACATGGAATACTGGACCACCTTGCCTGCCTTCTAAGAAATCTGTATGTAGGTTAAGAAGCAATAGTTAGAACCAGGCATGGAGCAACAGACTGGTTCAGAATTGGAAAAGGAGTACGTCAAGGCTGTGTATTGTCACCCTGCTTATTCAACTTAATATGCAGAGTATATCATGTGAAATGCTGGGTTGGATGAAGCACAAGCTGGAATCAAGACTTCCAGGAGGAATATCAATAACCTCAGATACACAGATGACACCACCCTTATGCCAGAAAACGAAGAGGAACTAAAGGGCCTCTTGATGAAGGTGAAAGAGGAGAGTGAAAAAGTTGGCTTAAAGCTTAACATTCAAAAAACTGAGATCATGGTGTCTGGTCCCATCACTTCATGGCAAATAGATGGGGAAACAATGGACACAGTGTCAGACTTTATTTTTTTGGGCTCCAAAATCACTGCAGATGGTGACTGCAGCCATGAAATTAAAAGACGCTTGCTCCTTGGAAGAAAAGCTATGACCAGCCCAGACAGCATATTAAAAAGCAGAGACATTACTTTGCCATTAAAGGTCTGTCTAGTCAAAGCTATGGTTTTTCCAGTGGTCATGTATGGATATGAGAGTTGAGAGTTGAACCATAATGAAGGCTGAGTGCCGAAGAATTGATGCTTTTGAACTGTGTTGAAGAATACTCTTGAGAGTCCCTTGGACAGCAAGGAGATCCAACCAGTCCATCCTAAATGAAATCAGTCTTGAATATTCATTGGAAGGACTGATGCTGAAGCTAAAACTCCAGAATTTTGGCTACCTGAGGTGAAGAGCTGACTCATTGAAAAAGACCCTGATGCTGGGAAAGATTGAAGGCAGGAGAGAAGAAGATGACAGAGAATGAGATGGTTGGATGGCATCACTGACTCAATGGACATGGTTTAGAGCAGGCTCCACAAGATGGTGAAAGATAGGGAAGCCAGGCACACTGCATGCAGTCCAAGGGGTCGCAAAGATTTGGACATGACTGAGCAACAGAAAAACAATTACATGTAGCAAAGGAATGAAAAAAAAGATGCTTTTAATATAACTCTTAAATGCTCTGTTGGACTTAGTTTCTAGTACTGAATTAATCTACTCTATAGCATATTTAATAGATATGAATAAAATTTACATAAATTTAATATTGGAATATGGTCAACATCATCCACAGTCCTTTGTGCTTATGCCTCAGATTTATTGGATCATTCATATATTTCAAAATGTCATTGTCGACTAAGTTCCTAGTTTAGCTGTTTATAAAGGAGAAAATAGTCAGGAAAGTTTATAAGAGACATACCACAAAAAAACCCTATCGATTGTTCATAATTCCAAAAGGAGACAGAATTTACCTTGCTCTTACAGTCATGATGTATGGGCTAGTAAAGAACTCCGATCCTTTTTTTTTCTTGCCCAGGATATAAAGTGAAATGTTAAATGTGAGGATTAATGTAGCCGAAAGATTTGTCTTGAGTACATTTTCCTAAGTCCTTTTTATCAGAAAAATGCCTTTCTGATTTGGAAGTGGGCAGCATTATATTTATTTTTTTGTAAGGTTAATGTCCTGATTTTAAACGTAGATGTGCCATTTTCTCCCAGTTGGTGAGATGTTCCATTAATGTTAATATATATTTCCAAAGGGACTTAAGGGATTTATTTCTTTGCCAAATTCTTTATTTATATTCACTATTGCTTATATCTAAAATATGCCACTGGAAAAAGTATTTTAAGCGAAAAAATATATTGCATTATATGTATATACACATACATACTTTGGTGTATAAACATGTGCTATTTATGATGTGGTCATGCAATAATGTTTAGTCAGTACTAGACATTGAACATTAAATATGACCTATGTTTCAGTGAGCTAAATGTTGATAGGAACCATCTTTGTACCAAGACAGCATTCTGGCATGCGTTTGTACATGACAACACACCAAAAATTCTATTATATATGGCTTTTACACTGGGTTTTATAAGCAATAGCATCTGAAACTAATAATTGAAAAAATGTAATTATTTCAAGGCTAGGGACCAATAAAATTTAGATATCATAGCAGTTGAGTGACTTATTTGTTCATAAATTTAAGGATATTTAAATTCATATCTCTAATACCAAAGTCCAGAACTAAAATAGGAACTTTGTTTAGAAATAGCCACTGAAAGAAGAAAAGTTTGTGTGCACAGCAGTTAGAAAACAAAAGACAACACCAGTGTTTTCCATTGCTGGGAAATATTTCATACAGTGAGGGCAGGACATAGATTTTATTCTTAGAATTTAATGTTAGGAACTTCCCGAGTGGTCCAGTGGTTAAAAATCCACCTTGCAATGCAGAAGATGGGGGTTAATCCATGGTAAAGGAACTAAGATCCCACATGCAGAGGAGCAACTAAACCTGCATGCTCTAGAGGCCGGCCAAGTGATACAGTTAAAAAGTCTGTGTGCTGCAATGAAAGATCCCATGTGCCACAGCTAAGACCACAACTATATGGCCAAATAAATAAAGGTTTTTTTTTTTTCTTTTTTTTTAAGAATTTAATGTGAGGTAGTGAGGAATGTATGATCCTGCTAATAACTTTCTAAGAAGCAGCATGATTAAATCTGTCTTTTAGAAAAAATTAATCAGCTTCCATAAGAGATAATAAGAGAGATGATAAAAGCTGCTCTTCTTTTAGTTTGTGTTAGCAGAGTGTTAATTTATTAGGGTTTCGTTTGTTGGAGCATTCTAGCTTTTTATTTTCTTAGGTAGTTACAAAAACATTTTTCCAGATGTTTTAGAAAATTCCTTTTTTAAAAAATGTCATATGTAACTAAAATTTTTTTCCTAGAGAATGTCTCTTTAGTATTATGCTTGGAAGCTTCTTTCGGAAAATAACATTGACATTCCTGACATAGCAGAGAATAATACCTAGTCCTAAAATTTCTCAACAAATGTAGCTACCCTGATGATTCAGAGCAGTAAAGTGCCAGTGACCTTCAGCCAAAGCCCACCTGTTACATACCTGTGAAACAGGATGGGTGGATTACTTCTTGTGGCCAGGAAGAACACACGTCATGAAGAATGATCTCAAGCATGTGCCAGAAAGAATCTTTTACAATATTTCAGCTTTTCTTGGATGGTTTGAGGGGAGATCTACGGAAGCAGGAGTTTGCTCAGATTAAATACTAACAGAAGGTAGAAAACCTAGAGTGTTTCCTGTAGGAAACAGTATAACCTTGCTTTTATCTGTACTTAGGTACGATTATAAAGTGACCTTCTGTTGTTTCATGTTACCATGGTCCTGGAATAACTGTGGTACTCTGTGAGATTGTTGATGAGGTCACTGAGCACCACAGGCTGCTTGTTCTCTTTCTCAGAAGGAATACCTGGGCATGGATTAAATAAAAATTTACCAAGCAGATGAAATTTCTTCTATTGTTAAAACTCTGTAACTTTTGGATTGTTACCTCTCTGTTTTTAAAAATCAGTTACTATACTTTGCCATGTTTTAGTGTAGTTATTGGTGATGGTAGTAGTAATGATTACATTGAGAATATTATGAGGAAGAGAGAAGTTTGGAGAATTACACTTGGATAGCATTATGGAGAGACTTAGATGTTAGACTGAGAACTTTCAACCTAATTCTGTAACCGGAAGTTTCCAGCAGGGACCAGACTTAATTTTTGCTATAGGAAGAGTAATATGAGAGGAGAAACTGAACATCTTGAGGCAGGGGCTGTGTCTCATTCCTTCCTGTGTGCTCAGTGTCTTAGCGCATGGCCCAGTAGGACTGAATCAGTCCCAGTGAGAACATAATGAAGGTAAGGAAAACTTATTAGATGATTATTGTAACAGCCCAGGCATGAGGAGATGAGGGCTAACTTATGATTTTTGATCTCATGGAATGGAGAGACGATCACTGAGGCAGAATCTGTTGTCTTGATAGGTGATGAGATGAAAAAGATGTGAAGAATGGAAAGAAGATGAGTGTAAGTTATCAAATGTGGGTGACAGGGTAGATGGCATGTCAGTTAAGAAAATGGGAGAACTGAGAGAAAAAATTTTATTAGGGAAGGAAGACTGCTAAAGGTTTTATTTATATTTTAATCACTTGAACTTGCGGTTCTGGCAGGACCGAAGGGTAGAGGAATTTGAATATGTAGGAATGGAACTTGAAAGATGCCAGAGAAATTAGGTACAGGTATAGATTCAAAATGGGGCAGGTTGGAGGGGATGTGTGTGTGAGTGTATGGAAGACAGTTTCATCCACAAGAAAGCTCAGTGCTTTAGTGCCAAGTGCCCAGACTCCTTTTGAAGCAAGTAAGAAGACCATTCCAGGAGACTTCCTAGGCTCTCGCGGAAGAGGGAGACACAAGCAAACTAATCTTCATGAATCAGAGTTTTATCTCTTCAGTGTTAAATTAAAAGTCCCCCATCCTCTAAGCTCATGGTGACTCTCATCTGTCCTCATCTCTGCTTCAAGAAAAAGCAGCTGCTGAGGAAAGCGCGGCAGGTGTTCTGAAGGATTTGGCCCACAGTTCCTTATCTTGTTCCACAGGGTCAGAGACAGAAGAATGTTTTTACTTGGTCTCTGTAGGCTTTATCTTGAGAGAAATGAAATTTTCTCTCAAACCCTGAGTCCAGATACTCTTCGTTTTTTGTTTTTGTATTCCTTTGTTCTTGTTTGTGTGTGTATGTGTGTGTTGTCCCACCAGTTTAAAGTGTAACTTGAGTGTTACGCATATGGTTAAGCTATATGTCAGACACCCTATGTTTTCCTACAAGTACTTTATTTTTTCCCTTGGATGTAATATATTCATATGCATTCCTACTGCTTTTTGTTTTTATACACGTTTACTGTGATTCTCTAGCAGAAAGCATCTGATATCAACCATTTCATCTTAAAAGTCATCAGAAGATTTAAGGTAGACTCAGATGAGCAAAAGGCTCTTTCCTGGGCAGAGCTTAACTAAGAAAGCACCAACTAAGAAAGAATTATGTGCTTTCCTGCCCTCTGGTTAGTGCTCTAATATAAATATTATGTGAACTGCATATATAAATGCTTTAGTATCCAAATTAAAGGAGAAACACACAAAATTAATTTTAATAAAATATTCTGTTTAACCCGGTAGTACCATTTGAACATGTAATCAAAATAAAGATACTGAGATAGATTGCATTCCAATTTTTGTTTTTGTACTAAGTCTGTGACATCTTGTGTGTGTTTTACATTTATAACACGTTTCAATTCAGAAATGTGTCTGCTTGGCCCCATGTAGTTGCTAGCAACCATATTGGACAGGGCCAGCTCTGTATGGAGGTCACTGGGTTTGGCTTTAAACCTGAACTAAGTAACAGGAATTGACCAAAAAACCAAAGTAGAAAATTCCTTCACCTCTTAAACCATAGATCCATTTGTTCATTTATTCAGTGAACTTTGACTAGTTTTTTCTGTATTTCAATCCCAGCACTAAGGTCTTTGGATACTAAATAAAAGGCGTCGCCTGATTTTTAGCTTGTGATACTCATGGACAGACAGCAAGATGTAAATCTGATGATAGGCTTTGTTTCTGGACCAGAGGACGGTAGACATGTCGTCCAGGTGGGGACTAGACCTTCTGACCCTCTAACCTGCCTTCGTGCTGCTGTGACTTCTGCAGTTTTCGGTTCAGGAGTACAGGGTATTCCAGCACTCACTGCTAGAACAGACCAGTCATCTGGGAGCTTTTTCTTTCTTTGGTAATGCTGTCTTTTTGCTCAAAATTAAGTTTCCCACCCTTTGCTTATTAAATCATACATCCTCTAAGTTTCTAAGTTAAACTCTTCTCTACGAGTTCTAGAAACACTTCCAGTAGACATGGAATCATGGGCTTGGAGTTGGTCACATGTCTGCTGTCTCTGAACTTGCCTGGTCTCATTTATCGTTTAGTCAGTCATATTTTACAGCTATTTCAGTTGTTTTTAACTACTGAAAGGAATATATAATTTTCTTATTATCGTGGAAATTAGTTTATAGACTTGAGAAGGTCCTTAAACATATTTCTCTTCTCTCCCCAAGAAAATATCAATATAATTAGCATTTCAAATAATTTTCTGCTATGTTACTCTACAGTGCATTTTTTTTACTTCTCTATTTATGCTTTTACTTTTTATTTTAAATTCTTATAAATTCATAGGAAGTTGCAAAAATAGATCTCTTATCTCTTTCACCCAGTATCTCACAGTAGTTACATTTTATATAACTATAGTAGAGTATCAAAACCAGGAAATTGACATTTAGAGTATGTACTATTGCATTTTGTCACTTGTGTAGATTCCTACAATGACTGCCATATTTAAGGCACAGAATTATTGCACCACTACAGAGTTCTCCCTGTGTCCTGCCTTTTAACAGTCATAGCCACTTCTTCCCTGCCTGTCTTAACCCCTGAAAACTACAGTGTTTTCCATATCTAACCTTGTCATTTCAAGAATTTTATATAAATGGTGTTATATAGGTGTGTGAGCTTTTGAGACTGGCTTATTTCATCTAGCATAATACCCTGGAGACCCATCCAAGTAGTTATGTCTTTCAATAATTTGTTCTTTTTATTGCCAAGTAGTATTCCATAGTAGGGATGTTCCAGTTTGTTTAACCATTCATCTATTGATAGACATTTTGGTAGTTCCCAGTTTTTCGCTATTACAAATAAAGTGAATATTTGTGTTGATGTAAAAATTTTCATTTCTCTAGGGTAAATGCCCAGTAGTGTGATTTCTGGGTAATATTGTATCTGTATATTTAGTTTTCAAAGAAGGTTTATCAGAGCATCTGTGCTGTTTCAGATTCTCATCAGTATTGTATGAGTGACCTGGTTTCTCTATATCCTCATTAGCACTTAGTGTTGGTATTATTTTAATTTTAGCCATTCTAGTAGGTATGTAGTTGATATCTCATTGTGATTTTAATTTATATTTTCCTAATGGCTAATAGTGTTTGTCTTTTCATGTGGTTATTAGCCATCATTACTGAAATGTCTCTTCAGATCTTTTATAATTGGATTTCTAATTGGATTGGATTTTTCTACTATTAAATATACATACTTTTTATATTCTTGATATGAGTCCTTTTTCAGGTATGTGGCTTGCAAGTTTTTACCCTCAATAGCTTGTTTTTTCATCCTATTGACAGTCTTTCACAGAGCATAAAGTTTTAATTTTGATGATGTACAATTTACTGATGTGTTTTTCTTTTACAGATTGTGCTATTTATGTTATGTATAAACTCTTTTTGAAGCCCAAGACACTAAAATTTTTTTCTTATAAAACATTTATAGTTTAGTATTTTATATTTAAATCTATGATCTATTTGAACTAATTTCTTGGTAGAATATGAGGTTTAGATCAAGGTGCATTATTTTTCTGTGAATATCTAGTTGCTTTGCACCATATGTTTAAAGATTCCCCTTGTTGAACTGCTTTTGTGCCATTGTCAAAAATCAGTTCACTGTACTTGTGTGGATCTGCTTCTGGGTTCTCTGTTCCACTGATCTATGTGCTTACTCCTTCTCCAATACCATATTTTCTTGATTGCTATAGCTATATTTGTTGTTGTTCAGTCACTCAGTTGTGTCCGACTCTTTGCAACCCCAAGGACTGCAGCAATCAAGCTTCCCTGTCCTTCACCATATCCCAGAGCTTGCTCAAACTCACATCCATTGAATCGGTGATGCTATCCAACCATCTCGTCCTCTGTCATCCCCTTGCCTCCTGCCTTCAATCTTTCCCAGCATCAGGGTCTATTCAAATGAGTCAGTTCTTCCCATCAGGTGGCCAGAGTATTGGAGTTTCAGCTTCAGCCTCAGTCTTTCCAGTGAAGGACTGATCTCCTTTAGGATGGACTGGTTGGATTTCCTTGCTCTCTAAGGGACTCTCAAGAGTCTTCTTCAACACCACAGTTCAAAAGCATCAATTCTTCAACATTCACCCTTCTTTACAGCCCAACTCTCACACTCTGGGCTTCCCTGGTGGCTCAACTGGTAAAGAATCCACCTACAATGCAGGAGACCTGGGTTCGATCCCTGGGTTGGGAAGATCCCTTGGAAAAAGGAAAGGCTACTCATTCCAGTATTCTGGCCTGGAGAATTCCATGGATTGTATAGTCCATGGGGTCGTAAAGAGTCAGACATGACTGAGCAACTTTCACTCTCACACTATATAATAAGTTTTAAATTGAAAACAGTGATTCATCCTACTTTATTATTATTATTTTTTAAAAATGTTGCCTTTTGATGTAATTTTAGAATAAGATTGTCTGTATCTGAAAAAACAATTCTTGGCCAGGATTTTGAAGGAAATGTGTTAATACCTAAATATCATTTTGGGGAGAATTAACATCTTTAATATGTTGAGTCTTCCAATCCATAACGAAGATAGATCTCTCCATTAGTTTAAGACTTCTTTTGATTTCTTTCATCACCATTTTAGTTTTCAGAATACAAGTTCCTGTATATGTTCTTAGATTTATTATTTCATCTTTTGAGTGATCATAGATGATATTATATTTTAAATTCCAGTTTCCATGTGTTCACTGTTGGTATTTAGAAGCACAATTTATTTTTGTGTATTTATCTTGTATCCTGTGAACTTATTGAACTCACTTAATATTTCTGGGGGTTTTTCTTTAGATTGGGATTTTCTTTGTAGACCATCATGCCATCTGCAAATAGGAATGCTTTTCTTTCTTTTTGATCTACATGTCTTTATTTCCTTTTCTTGCATTATGCCACTGGCTAGAACTTCCAATACTATGTTGAATAAGAATGGTGAGAGTGAGCATTCTTGCCCTGTTCTTGATCTAAGGGGGAGAGCACTCAGTCTTTCACTTTTAAGTAAATTTTAGCTGTAGGTGTATCATGGAGGGAAGGCTGAGGAAATTTTCCTCTATTCCTGGTTTGCTGAGAGGTTTAACCATGAAATGTGCTGAATTTTGTTAAATGCTTTTACTCTACTAATATAGTATGAGCATGTGATTTTTGCACTTTAGCCTGTTGATTGCATTGATTGATTTTTGAATAGTGAATCAGTCTGGTTAACCTAAATCCTACCTGGTCATGGTGTAAAATTCTTTTATATACACTAGTTCTTAATTATATACACTAGTGTTTTGTTAAAGATAGTTTACATCTATATTCATAACGGATAATGGTCTGTACTTTTTTCTTTCTTTTTGATGCTATTTTTGTCTGGTTTTGTGTTATTAGGTAATTCTGTCCTCATAAATGAGTTGGAAAGCATTCTTCTACTTTCTGGAAGAGATTGTGTAGAATTATTGTTAATTCTTTGAAATATTTGCTAGCATTCGTCAGTGAAACCATCTGGGCCTGACAATTTCTTTTTTGGCAGTTTTTAAATTTTTATAGGCCTATTCAAATGATCTCTTTCATCTCTGATGACTTTTGATAGTTGGTGATTTTGAGGAATTAGTCTATTTCTTCTCAAATTTATGACTAAAAAGTTGTTCATAATATTCCCTTGTCTTTTTAATGGCTGGGAGACCTGTATTGATATCTCACCTGATTTTGTTAGTTTGTGTATTCTCTGTTTTTCTTTGTCAGTCTTTGGTGTGTTGATTTTATTGACTTTCTTGTTAATTTTCTTTGCTCAATTTCAGTAGTTTCTGTTCTTTGTTGTATTCTTCTTTCTACCAACTTTTGGTTTATTTTGATCTTCACCCCCTCCCAAGTTTCTTCAGGTATGAAGTTTTAGCTTATTGATTTGACATTTATTTTTTCTGTTTTTTCTGCAATTTTTGAAATTTTGTCACTGTGTCAGCTATGTGTTTTGCCAAAAGTTCTTCCGTCTCAAAGGATTTGTTAACAAAATAAGCCACTCGTTATATACAGTTACATAATATAAATATTTGTTAGAGAGTTATCTAGCTTACTTTCAATATACTAACATTAAAAGAAAAGAGAAATAGAAACAGCAGAGGATACATCACCAAATTGGGTTTTGACCAACATCCAGACTTAAACAGTGCTGTGAAGTCCCGTGTCACAGCACATTTGGAGTCCCATTTGGGAAAAGGTCCCAGGCAATACATCTGCTCTGTGGGTGAGATTTAAGATTGCAGTTCAGCGTTCCTGTTTATAATCCCAGGATGCAAACTGATGATATCATCAATCTGTGACCAAATTGGAGCTCTCGTTTCATATTAATGCTGTTTTGTTGTGTAAAACTTGCAATGTAGTTAAGCCTGGGGCTTGGTTGGCCAGGCCCCCTCCAGGGGCTCAACAATCTAAAGGTTTCTCCCCCATCTTAACTGTGGTACTGCAAGTCTTGCAGTCACTCCCAGTCACTCCCAGTCAGGGCAGAGTCCAGGCAGGTTAGAAGCAAGGTCTGAGGCCTGCTCTGCTTTGTCTCTGAAGCCTAAACAGGACTATTTATTTACTTTCCCTAACACTGTGTCCTGCAACTTCTGATATTTTGTCACTGCTTTAGCTGTGTCCTACATCTTTTGATAATATGTATTTACTTTTGTATTCATATGTGTGTTTTTTTTTAAATTTCCCTTGAGAGGACTTCTTTGACCCATGAATTACATTGTTTAGTATCTGAGTGTTTGGAAATTTTCCTGTCCTCTGTTTGTTACTGATTTCTCCTTCGATTCCTTTATGCTCAGAGAACACATTCTGTGTAATTTTAGTTCTTTTAGGTTTGTTGTGGTTTATTTCATGGCCTAGGCTATGCTGTTTTGGTAAATGTCCTGTGGACTCTTGAAAATAATATATATTTTGTTGTTAGATGGAGCGTTCTATAAATGTTGAGTAGATCCTGTTTGTTGATGGTGTCCTTGAGTTCTTCATATCGTTGCTGATTTTATTGTCTAGTTGTTTTATCAATTGTTGAGAGAGAAGTGTTGGACTCTCCAACTGTAATTTTGAATTTGGTTATTCTCATTTCAGTTGTGTCAGTTTTGTTTCATGTACAGCTGGTGTGTACACATTTAGGCTTGTTTTGTCTTCTTGGTGAATTGATTCTTTTATCATTTTATAAGATTCATTTTACATTTTATCTCTGTTTGGTAATTTGCTCTGAATCCTCCTTTATCTGATATTAATATAGCCACTCTTGCTTTTTTTTTTTTTAATTTTTTTTGCCTGGTATATACTTTTACTATTTTACTTAAAAATACTTACACTTTTATATCTAAGGTGGATTTCCTGTATGCAGCATATAGTTGTGTCATGATTTTTTTTTTTATCCATTCTGCCAATCTGTCTTTTCATTTGTGTCTGAGCACCCTTTATATTAATAGAATTATTGATAACGTTAGGGCTTAAGTCTACCATTTCTTTGGTTTCATTTTTTTTCTCTTTTATTTTCCGTTTTCTTGCCTTTCTCTGTGTTATTTTTAGTTCTTTTAGAAGCCATTTTGATTTATATATAGTGTTTTGAGTGTATCTGCTTATAGAGAAATATTATGGTTGCTCTTGGTATTGTGTTATATATATATAACTTTATGTAGTTTATTTACTAAGCATAGAAATCTTACTTTCATTAGGTCTCTTCTTCTCCCCATTTATAATATAAATGTCTTAGATGTTTCCTGTACTTAAGAACTTGCTAACTGAAAGGACCACAAACTGTACAGAGGCAAAAAGACAGTTTATTGGGGAGGGGGGCAGTCTTCAGAGTTGCAATTTGGTGGTCGCAGATTTCTAGAGGAAACGAGAATATTATCCCACTGGAGAAAAATGGGCAGAGGTTTTTATAGGAAAAAGATGGAAGTTAATGCACAAGTTATTTACCAAGAGTTTGTACTGGAAGGTAAAATTATTCTATACATACAATAGGGTTATGGAACGCATCTCATTCATTATGAGGGAAAAGTATGTTTTCTTTAGTTCAGAAGATGTCCAGTTCTCAGCGTTATTCTTCTCTTTTAGCAACTATTCAGCAGTTTTAATTTGGGATCTGTGGCAGGAGTCCAGGATGTGCAGGAAACATAGATTAGAGGTCTTCAGGCCACATCACCGTCAAACCTGACTTAGTTCATTTCACAGACTCTGTAAGACGTTAGGAGTAGAGCCAGTGAGGGTGGAAGCCTAGGTTCCCCAGTTGGTCTTTCCCAATGGGAATTGGAGTGCTAGAACCACTGTTTGTCCCATGGCGCTTAGCAGTTTATTGTGCACAAGTTTTGTGTGTTGCCAGGCCACCTCTTTCCTGGTCCTTTGGCAGGGTGCAGCTTTTTCTTGAGACTTTGTTGATTTTGTTTATGTGTGTGCCCATTGGCTTTTCCAGATGCTGGCTTCTTCATCACCTAGTCTGGGATACATTTGGGGGGAAATAAAAAAAAAACCAGGGAATTTTCTACGATGTTTTTTTGGGAGGTTGAACTTCCAGGACACTAGCTGGTCCGTCTTCTCAACTATACCTTTCAGAGTTCTTTGTTTTAGATTTAATGTCTAGAGTTTTTAGCTGTACTTTGCAGAAGAAAAGGAGAGTGTATCTGTTGCATCTTGTGTGGAAGTAGAATTCTCTCTTCTATTAAATTTTAATCATAGCATATTACTTTGATTCTGTGAAAGTCAAGAAGATATACTTGGCACCAAGAAAAGTAAGTAAGCTATTATTATCGGGTGGTTATCTTTAATAGAAGAATAAGGAAAATACTCAAATCAACATAATGAAAAGAAGAAGAAAAATTCTGTGAGGTATCCACCAAGAGATATAGATGCTTATAAACAAAATGATTATAATTTATTTAGGTAGGATCAGGAAAAGCTTTTACAAAATGGTTTGAAATGGATTGGGAAGACTGGATAGGATTATGACAACTAGGGTTTTGGAAGTGAAAGGAAGCATTTTTAAGTGGCAAAAATAGAACAAGTAATGTTCTTTGCCTTTTTAGGTAGAAACTCAGATGTTCGACAACTGTTAAGTCAACTTAATAGAGGAGTGCCCCTTAGCAGTCACAGGCAGAACTGTTTTTATGTTTTATTCACAAGATTCTTTCTCCTTCTCATGCTCAGGTCCATCCCAGAGATCATGACTTGTTGGTCTTGGGGGAATTAAGAATGGGTATCATTGTGTTTGTTTTTTTGATTCTTAGGTACTTGCAATGTGTGTCCATGCCTGGCAGATTGTTTTATCTTCATCTCCAGTTAAACACAATAACTTAATTTATTTCAGTTTGAATTAGTAAAGAGAGTCTGCTGTGTGTTGAGGATGGTTAGGCAGAGAATGTGGGACATTTAATATCTTGTAAACTCCTGCCAGGTTCTAGGTATTCTCCCAGATATTTTCACTTAAGTTATTGTAAAGAGCTAATGATTTATTAGGAGAGACAATTTAATACTAAGTTGATTGTTTTAAGTGCCATATAAATAGAGTTATAAGGTTAAAGAATCACAATGACTGTGGAGTGGGGATATGGAGCAACTGAATTATAACAACTAAAAGTGAGAAGTTCCTTTAGGCACTTATAACAGATTACCATAGACAGACTGGCTTATAAACAATAGAAATTTATTTCTTATAGTTTTGGAGGCTGGTAGTTCCAAGGTCAAGGTACCTGCCTGCTTTCAGATCATAGACAGCTGTCTTTTCCCTGTGTCCTCACATGGAGAAGGGATGAGTGAGTTTTCTGTGATTTCTTTTACAGGGTACTAATCTGGTTCATGAGGGTTCACACCCTCGTGACCTAATCACCACCCAAAGGCCCACCTCCAAACTATCACACTGGGGCAATAGGTTTCAACATGTGAAACTTGGGGGTAGGGACACAAATTCCAACCCTGCATCTTACAAATGAAGACTGAGATTTAGAGATCAATGGCTTTCTCAAGGTTATAGGACTCTTAGAAGATACGGGGAAAAACACAGTTCCCTGATTCCCAGTGGGTACTATTTCCATAAACCTCCAGAGAGAACTTTGAGAGAGAATCTCTTGACTGCTGGTTTAGCTTGTATACAAAATCCTTATCTGAAAGTTTCTTTAGCCAGTGCAGTGAGTAGAAGCTCACCCTGCTGAAACCCATAGGGAGGGAAGGGCATGCTCCTTCTTGGCTGTGGACCTGCTTTTTGTAAATGTTTTGGGTCAGAACATCTCTTAAGCAGCAAAATGGAGTTCTCAAATAACATCTATGGAGAGTGCCTGAGATCATCACCCTATTAAATATTTTCTAATCTATTTCCAAAAATATCTGTTGCTAAATTAGTGGTGAAATTACAATAACTTAAAAAGACAGGATCTCTATTTACTAGGATACTCTAAAGATTGTTAATTGTATTTAGTTTCTTATGGCTATTTGTTACCTTAATCAACATAGAAAACGAGTCTTCTCTTTTGGTTTTTGCTTTATGGTGAGCAGCGTAGAATTACTCATAAATTTAAATAAGTGTTTGGTTATACTGAGCCATAGCCAAGGAATGCTGGTATGGGGGTGGAAATAAGTTTTCTATTTGGACCTGAATGTTCCTGAAATCTCTAAACATCAGTAAAATACACTTGCAATCCTTTAGTACTTCATTTTCATATCAGATTAATTGGTGTGAAAAATTATACATGTTTTCTTTTTGCAAATTGAGCTAGGTATGGTGGTATTTTACGGGCTCATTTTTCTTGATGCTATCATGAGTGTTTCTGTAGTTTAATGGCTCTCATCAGTGAGGAGGCAAGGAACAGAGAGACATGAGACCCAATCTGGTTCTATTTGTGTGAAGAAATTCCCTCTAGAAGACCCAGTTTTACCTGGAATGTGAGGAAATTGAAGTAAATGACATTTCAGTTGTATTCCAGTTCTTATAAGCTGAAAAAATAAGTAAAGCTAAGAAGCCACAAGTTTTTAAAATTAAAAGGTTTGCATGTGTAATCCATGGCCTGTATGTCACATTCTTGATATGGTACTCACTCTTGCAACTTTCTAAGTCTTTTGAGTGCTCTGGTGGTTCTACTATCTTCACTAATGTTCTTTATTTTTCTTGCTAATCCTTTGAAAACCTAGGATTTAAAAAAGAAATAAAAAATTTTTGAATGGTAATTTTTAATTGCCTGATTTATTATTGATGGAATTCCTGTGTGTTTAACACCTGAAGTCTGTCTTCCCTTTTAAGTGCTTTCATTTTTGCCAAAAACTGTGTACTACTTTAAAAAGAGAGATAAGCTGATAAATGTTTACCAAAAAAAGTGTTACTTCATATGCATTAACCACAAATATTAGAGGAAATAATTTTTTCTTCATATATGAAAAATAACTAGGTTTGGATTAAGATATATTTTTAGTAATTTGGGCTACCTGTATTTTAAAAAATGGAATCTGTCTTTTCATTAACACTATTGTTATTTTTTTTAAAGTATGACTGTGGTGTCTCTATGTTTTGGTTCCCTTTTTTATTATGCCTCCCACCCCCGTCTCTCTCTGCACAGGGTGGGTATTCTGCTCCCTCCTTCTCTCCTTGGCAGGGCTCCTTCCAAGGGATCCCACGGACTGTTCCGCCGCACCGCAGACAGAGTGAGTCTGTGTCTCTCACTCCTATCCTGCTCTGCTTCCTGTTCACGTATCCCCCTTCTGCATGACCGTCCCTCCCCAGCACCTCCTCTCCGTCCAGAGTCCAGAGTGATTTGCAGGCACATGCTAAACCAGCACTCCCTGGGCTCTCCTCTCTTAATTAATATTTCCTACATCTGCATGTGAACAGACTTTTCCACGTAGAGCCTCAGGAAAGCTGTCTGAAGTTAATGTCATTCTAATGCCATTTAAACTTGTTGCCAGTGACCCTATACCTACCGACATGCATCTGTCTTTAATATATTTTCTATTTTCATGATCTTGAGATAATAAGAATAAAGCTTGTTTTTTAAATATAGTCATGTTAAAAATGTACACTCTAAATGCAGTGGTATAATGGACAGATGCATATTGTTTAGGGAGCAGGCTTACTAGACCATTGCACATTTCTTTAAATATTTCCTAATCAAAAGGCTTTGATTGCGTTTCACTGTTTTCTAATACAGAAATCTTTTAAGTCATTTAAAGGGTGTTTTTAAATAACTAATATGTCTTTATAATTTATCAGCCGCTTTACAGTACAGAAGAAATGACTTTTGAATATGCATGGTTTACTAACATTTCTAATGATTTAGTAATTGTTTGACTTCAGAAAAAATCTTTGTTTACATTGAATCTGCTTTCCAAAACAGTGTTTATTTGTGTTATATACTTACCTGGTAAGTTGGTTATATTTTATCTTTTTTGAAAAGTCACCAGAGAAGCTAATATTAATGAAAAACATATTTAAATATTGTCAGTCACAGTCACTTTTATGCCTTCTCCATGGATTTGCCCTAATTTGTAATTCATATCAATTTTTTCTTAAATTATCCTTACCTAAATAATGTGAAGTATCAAAGATCTAAAAGGGGGAAATTTTAAGCAATTAAAATTTTTAAGTGTGATTTATTCAAATAAAAATTTATTTCTTGAATTAGTCAATAGGAAGTATCAACATGAATTTGAGACAAGGTTTGAAATGTATGTTTTGGTCATTATGCCTTTCCTTCCCTTTTGCACTTTTTAAAGAATAGTGGGATAGAGTTTGCATAGGCTTTCATATCAAGTTATTTAGTAGCAAGTTAATTTGCTCAAAGCATTCCTCCCTTCTCCTTCTTTATTTTTTTTGGAAGGAAGTTCCTGCCTGTAATATTAATAGTATGGCTTGGACAATAACTTAAAATGAAATACTAAGCAGTACTGTCCTAAAATCCACAGCGTTTCTCTGTCATTGGGAATTTCTCCCATCTCTAGGTTACCTTCTTCAAACTTTCTTTCTTTCTCCATCAGCACCTTAGTCTTCAATAGCCTTCAAATTTCCAATATTTCTCATAAAGATCAGTTTGAATTTCTATCCTGTACCCAAATTGAGTTCCGAAGTTCTGTTAAAGAAGGACAACTCCTTGGTGCATCCACAGCACAAAACACAGAGAGAAACTTTGAAATTAGTTTCTCCTCCAACCTGATCACATATTTTAGCCTGAACTCCCATCCCTGAAGACATGTTAGGGAACAGAGAGAAGTACACAGGTATAAAAGCAACATAAGTTATCTCTCTGTTTAGAGGGAGCTATTGTAGGCTGATATGATCCCTTCTCCTTCTTTCCCACCTCCCACCACCTTTGTAAATCCTCCTTTTTACTTCCCTTGCTTCAATTAAGTTGCTTTCTTTTCTCCTCTAAAGATTGCTAGCACGTAAAGAATTATACTAAATTGCTAGTGAACTAATCTGAATTACAAAGGGCAGTTTTGATAATGTATTCTTAGGCTGTAGCCACTATACTGCATGGTTGACAGATTTACCTCAGAAGGACGCACCTACCTTGAATTTTCTGAAGCCTCCTTTTAGTCCCCGTTCTTTTTCCCCACTGTTTTTCTCTCCTATTCTTCTTTCTCTTGTATAGATGCAGTATGTAATTGGAGTTTACAGTTAACTATTCAGTATTACAGATAGTTTTAGGTTTATTTTTTAAAACATGTTTCCCAGAAGCACCCATTTCACTAGTTTCTTATTTGCATACCTTTAGAAATTTCTTGTCCCTCACCTGAGTCGTTGGCCCTTCATTTCCAAATGCTTCTTTCTCCTTTGGATTTAGAGCTACTTTTTAAATTTCTAACTGTGTCTTGAAAGAACTGTTTGTTCTTCCATACTACCATCAAGATCTGTCTTTCTAGCTTTTCTGTAGATCAAACCTCCTTTCTCTGCATCTCCAAGTTAGCAAAAACAAAGTAAGTTTGGTTCTCCAGCATTTGAATGTCTTGGCCTCAATATACATTGAATTTTTTCTTCATCATTGAGACCTTTAGGACTCTGTTTGTGGAAAGTGATAGAAGACTTGTTCACAGCTTTTTGACAGGTTTCTTGAGCTTTGAAGGTTCCTTTAAAGGAAATATGTATTAACTACTACATTATTTGAATTTACCCTGAGAACAGCTGACGGGAATATAAAAATAATAAGTATAAAATAATAACATTATTATTATGTAATGACAAAATAATAGAGGAGAAGGTTATGAAACATGGATAAATCCAGTGGTTTTCCAGAGAGTTTGGGAATAGGTCTCCCTTTTTCCTACACTAAACTGCTTATGTAGTCAGTGATACAGTATTTGTCTCCACGTTTAGTCAGCATGTAACTTCTAGTGCTGATTTTTGGAGAGGTTAATTCTGTAAGTGATGGCATGTAGTTGAGAGAGTTCTCCTATATTATTGTATTTCAGTAGTAAGTTCTTTCTGATGCCCTCCTGAACATCAACTTAAGCGAACTGCCTTTTTTGGTAAATGCAGAAGCCAGGTAAGCTTGGCTTATTAAGATAGTCTGTGTTTGGTTTTGTATTTTAAAGTGTGTAAAAGCAGTGAACCTAACACAGGCATAAAGAGATAGCTTGTAGATATTGCAGAGTGTGAAATAACTGATGTTTATGGGACTGTTTAGTTCTGATAACTCTAGAAAGCTGCAGTGACTAAGAATGTTCTTGGTTAATGTAAGAATATCTCTAAAAAAGATAAAGGAGATAAAAGGAAGATAAAGGAGATAAAAGGAAAATCTTGCTCTTTGTTTAAGTGTCTTTTTTTTTTCCCTCTCAGGAAATTTTGACTTACATTTCTTTTCTCAGGTATATTACTAATCTTAACTTGATGATGCTTGTCTTCCAGTTTCAAATTAAATTTTCTCTAGGTTTAGAAAATATCTACATTTAGACATTCCAAGGTCTTCCTGTTGTCAGTAGGCGCTTCAACTTTTATCCAAATTGACTTATCAGCTGGCATTAGTTTAGTATTTCTAATTTCCAACTGTGTAAAAGTAGGAATGATAGTTTTATATGTATATGTATAAAAGTTTACATATATATATATGTAAAACCTACTTCACAGTATGAAAATTTAATAAAAATAATAACTTTTGGCAAGTAAAAGTCTTAGTGGTAGTCTTAAATAACAGTTCTTGCCAGAGCATACTGCTTCTAGAAATACTTGACTTTTTAAAAAGTGTATTGAATACTGCCTATTTCTTATCATGCCTAAAGAGACTTTTAAAATTTGCTCTTTAACACCTTCCTCGAAAGAATTTAGAAATCTTACTTCCTTTAGCTTCCATGTGCAGTAACTTAAATTGGAAGAGAAAAGGTACTTTTAAGCAACAGAAGTCATTAATAATGTTTACATATTAAAAGCCCTGTTAAGCCCAAAGTTTCTTTTTTAAAACATTTCATTGAAGTGCAGTTGGTTTATAGTGTGTGTTTAGCTTCTGCTGTAGAGCAGAGTGACTCAGTTATACATACATGTTCTTTCATGTTTTCTTTGATTATGATTTATCACAGGATATTAAGTAAGTTCCCTGAGCTATACAGTAGGACCTTGTTGTTTATCCATCTTATACATAATAGCTTGCATCTGCTGATTCCAAATGCCCAATCCAGACCAGTACTTTCTTGATATAGTTTTGCCTGGCTTGTAAATTTATATAATAATTATAATTAGTTATACTCACCAGAATTATGTTAAGAATAACAATTATATTGTCTTATATTTTCCTCCTCCTCTTATAATGTTCAGTGGTTGTTTTACAAACCTTTTTTGACAACTGACATTTTACATCATAACCCGGTATGTACTTATTGAATGAAACTATACAACCCAATATATGCATCTGTGTATATTTAAAATTCAGATAAAAGATTCATAAAATATTACTTTCTCTTAGGATATTTGATACACTCATATTTTCAGTTTTTGTTTTGCTTTTTTCCAAATAGTATTATTTGAGCATTTTTCATACAGGAAATATTTCTTGAAAACATAATTTTAATGACTGCGTGGTAATATGTTATCATGTGATTATGATACGCCTTATTGTTTTCCTGTTGTTTGACATTGATACTGTTTCCATTTCCCCCTATTAAATAGAGATACTAGAGATATTATTGTAGTACAGTTTATTCTTGTGTATAGATCAGTGTTAGCACTAGAAGGATGGTCCTTAAAGGGCATGTGCTTTTTAGAATGCTTGATGTGTATTGCTGAACTGACAAACATGTTCATAATGTATATCTTAGCGTGGCTCAATCCGATTGGCTTCACCATGTGACTGTAATCAATTTTATATGTAAAGATAGCATGTCAGTGCTTTAATGAGAAATTAGCTCGGAGAGTGACTTTTCATAAAAATAAAATATTTTTCAGTGAAGTAGAAAAGGGTAGTAACTCAGTAAGAACAGAACAATTTGATTTTACAGTAGGCTATTTTTTTTAAAGTGTAGTTAATATAGAATATGTGTCCACTGTGTCCATTTTTTTCAAGTGCATATTAGTCATTGGTTAATTGACTAGAAATGTGCATCAAACATGGTCCTGGAAGCTGCCCTGTAAACGTCGGCATGGGTTAGTTTCTTTCTCAACAGCTTTGCAGTTATGAGAAACAAAGCAGTTGCTCTTGTCTGCCTGAGCCGTTGATGACGCTCCGCAGGTTTGGGGTGGTTTGGCTAGCTGTGTTTGTTGTCCTGTCATGGTGCCTGCAGCCCCCTGCTCTGGATAAGTATACTCTGCATATTGGTCACCAGTGGAACTGTTCTGTTGTGATATTTAGTTTTTTCTTTTTTTCCTGAAGTATTCTGCATCCCAGAGGTAGATTCTGATGGGTTTTACATCTCAGAGATGTAAACTCATGAAATTTAAGCATCTCATACTGATTATGCCTGTGTGGTAAATGGCTTAAGTCACTATTATTCACTTTGTTAGTTTTTAAAAGCTGTTAACTGATTAACTTAGAAAAGCCATTGAACTGCTTATTTCAGAAATTGCTTATTTTTAATTTGTATTTTTAAGTCAGGTATCTTCCTTAAGTTCTCTTGAGATTTGGGGACATTACTCTGACATCTAGGGAATAAGACATTCTTGGTCTCCCCAAGTCCCTGAAAACTTTGATTGGGTTCATGTGAATTATAGAGCAGAATTCACTGGACCCAGTTATGCTAGGGATCCAGTCCTGTCTTCCATCTCTCTCTAGTGATATATGGAACCTTGCTTATAATGTGGAACATCATATTTAAAACATACATGAAGATCAGATTAGTCTTTTATTGCTCTTTAATGCAGCAGCATAAACTGAGTTGTGTTTGTAATATGCAAGACTGAAGTTATTAAAAATAATTTCTATTTCCTTTATAAGGGATTACATGCAGTTAAACCTTTTTAGATCTTTGGAGTATGAATATTAATTGTGTCAAAATTCTTTTCAGTAATTTATTTGTTTAAGATTCTTCACGTGATTCCTTTTAAGGGTAAGAAGTTTATATACATTGTGCTGTGGATAGGAATATTTGTATTAACGTATAAACCACTTCAGAAAGTGTAAATCTATTAAGAATATGTTTTCATTTTATACAAATATATTAGAATAATGCCTGAAAAAATACAACAAAAGCAAATACTGTTGGCTGCTACCCAGTCACGGCAGTTCCTTGGTGTTGTATGTGGTCTCTGACACCATTGTCCTGTCTTTTTCTTGTCTCTGCTCTCCCATTATGCTATTGGCAAGGAGTTGAGAAGTTAGTCCATTACTTCTCTGACAAAGCGTGGTACAGTACAATTTCAGATTTTTTCCTACCGCCTTCCTCATTGTCACTTTCTTCTCCCTCAGTTTGCATGATGCATGTCAGAGCCTGCATGAAATTACAGGCATGTTACAAGTGGCTCCATTACCATCTTCCTTTTAACCTTTAAAATGTATTTAATAATGATAATAAAGTTATATGTACCAAGGAAAAATAATATTGGTAATTCCTGTGTCTGTCATGCAGTAGCATTATTATGCTTTAGGACATTTTCTTCTTTCTGCCTTACATAGTTTGACACACTTTTATTCCATCAGGACTTGATATTTCTAGCTGCCCTCTTACTATTGGCGACTTTAGAACATGAAAGTTTACGGAAACTGATATTACTTTTTCCTTATGTTAAAATGCTCGAAATCTTTGAAGTGGTATGAAGCAGAGGTGACAAGTTTTTCTTAGTGATGTGTGCTGATGTGCATTTTCTTGTGTTCAGTGTGTTTCCCCCAGTGGATCACTTGGAACCACTTTTTCCTGGAAATACTTGAGTTTGGTGTCTGAGCCCTTTCCTGTGTAGGACAGGTCAGCTAAGAAGGCAATAGGGCGTCATCTAAGAGTTAATACCTGAGTGTTGGTGTTGAATCTGCCTTTTGAGTTTTTAAAATAATCAGCTGGCTATCTTGCATATTCTGAGAGTCTGTGAGCTCATGGGACTTAACTCAGTATATACATAGAATAGTGGAGCTTCCCAGGTGGCACATTGGTACAGAGTCAAGCAGGAGACATGGGTTCAGTCTCTGGGTTGGGAAGATCCCCTGGAGGAGGCAATGGCAACCATTCCAGTATTCTTGCTTAGAAAATCCCATGGACAGAGGAGCCTGGCTGGCTACAGTTGAGGGGGTCGCAGAGTCTGACAAGACTAAGTGACTGAGCGTGCACACACAGGATAGTCAAGTTTTACTGCTGCATTTTAAATTCTCTGTCAGCTAAAATTCTGGCTTTGCTGTTTGCTCAAGTGTATGAATTTGAACAACTACTTAATTTCATTGAACCTCAGTTTACTCATTTACAAAAAGATTATACCTTCCACCTAGGGTCTTATGATAATCAGATAATGCATGCTATGTATAGTTTAGCTGTCTAGGACTGGGAAGAAGGGAAACCCTTCTTTTACAGTCTGAAGTATATTTCTCAAGTATTTGGAATGTGTCAGTCTTTATATTGATACTGAGTACTTTGTATGCATGTTATCATTGTGATTAACAGCAATTCACTGAGGTGTAGGTACTGATATTATCCTCATTTTACAAGTTACGAAATTCCATCTCAGAGGAGTAAGATAATTTACCCAGTATCTCATTGATAGATTGAGAAGCCAGAACTTAAACCCAAATCAGTCTGTCTTCAAAAACTAAGTGGTTCAGTACTGTGTTGTCCTGGCTCCTTCATATAGCCACATGTAAATTCTCTCTAAATGTTAAATTGCCTTGCATTTCCTAGCTTTGGTTTATCTCCAGGAGGGCACTTGAGGATCTGTGTCGTATCAGATATGCCTCCTGTGAATTTAAAATATTTAAATATGACCAACATTATTGAAATATGTATTTGGATTCTAGAAACCTTGTAATCTATATCAACTAGTGTATTATAATACTATTACAGAATTTGCTTTTCCCCCCTCCAGACCTAGCTACTGAAGGGTCATAGCTTGAATTAATCATTTTCATACCTTTTAACAATCATAAGTGACATTTATTGAGCCATTTTGATGTGCTCTGGGACGTTCTATCCTGTGTTTTACATGTTATAGTCATTTTAATTATTAGAATTAGAAATGGAAAATAGTTGAATGCTTGTTAAGATAGTTTCCCTAACACATTTCATCCAGAAATGTCTAGTTTCCAACTAAAAAGCACCTCTGGCATAGCTGGTAAGTCACTATGGTGGGTTCAGGTCATATGGGAGGTGCTGTGTTCAAATTAACATGTAATGAATCCTTCATGCTGTGCTTCTAAACTTGAATCATTAAGCTGACCCCAAACTTAGAGAACACATTTTTTAAATTATAAAATTTCTTGTCCATCAGTGATTTTTAAAAAATTTGTTTAAATTAGTGCTGTATCATTGACCTATGGTAATTTATTACCAAAGAGGCAATTTTGGAATGTATTACTTATTAATAGTTATTTATTCATTTATCCTATAAATATGTATTTAATCCCCATTATGTGGGCTTCCCAAGTGGTGCTTGTAAAGAACTGCCTGCCAGTGCCGGAGATACAATAGACGTGGGTTCGATCCCTGGGTCAGGTAGATCCCCTGGAGGAGGAAATGGCAACCCACTCCAGTACTCTTGCCTGGAGAATCCCATGGACAGAGGAGCCTGGCAGGCTGCATTCCATAGAGTCACAAAAAGTTGGATGTGACTGAAGCGACTTGCGCACGCACATGTGCGAAATACTGAGGATGCCAACTACAGCAACAAAAATTTATGAATAATGCGTGGTACGTGCCTTAAGGAGCTCATAGTCTTTGGTTATCTTTGTAAGCAGCACAGACAGACTTTTAAGATTATCATTGAAGATGCCTGTTAGCCCCTTGCATAATTACTTGGTAGTGTGTATTGCTGGCACTGTGGACCTTAACGACTGTAGCCGTTGCATTTGAGAATTCTCAGAATAGTGCGTTGAAGTGTATGTATTCAACGACTAAAGTAAGATTTGAAGTTGCTGAGTTCAGTGAGAAGCACTGAGCTCTTTCAGTCTAGGAATGGGTCTCCATTTTTAAACTTTAGCAACCCGCTTTTCTGTAAATTATAAGGATGGAGTACTAAAACTCTACATATTTGTGACTACAGGGAGTTTCCTGAGATCCCCCAGGAGTAGGGGGAATTCCTCCTGCCCTCTGAGTCTCGTGGGCTGCTGAGGCTATGCAGTGAAAGGGCTGGTGGGCAGCTTACCCAGAGGTCTTTTGTTTCTGGATACAGGGCAGTATCCTGTCATTCATCTTCAAAGCCAGAAACCTGGAACTCACCTTAAACTTCTCTGTTTCACCTTCAAAATCTTTTTCAATCCTTTCCCTTTTTTTTTTTTTACACCAGTATCCTAACTTAAAACCCATGTATTAATAATTTACCTGGGTGTTAGCAGTGGCATACTGTCTGGGTATTCTGCTTGACAATCTCATCCCCTTCTGTTACCTTCCTCATTGATTCCACCAGAATGACATTGTAATGACATTGGGTCTTAGAATTCCTTTGCTTAAAATTCCTCAATGTCTCCAATCACCTACTGTACAGAGTCAAAACTACTCAGCCTGATGTGAGTTCCTTTATGAGCTGACCCTTGCCCACACCTTCTCACCAGCACTGTGCTTGCCAATTCAGTCTAACAATTTGAAGTTGCTAGAACCTATCATGTTCTTTTTTTGCCTTTGTATTTCATGTGTTCTGGCCCTCTATCCTGACTGGCACACTCCTGCTCTTCTTAAAACTCAGTTCAGATGTTGGTATTTCTTGGATGCCTTCTGTAACCTCTCTAATCAGGCATGTTTTGCTTCTACATGTTGTTATGCTTGAGACACGGTCTCATCTTTTGTTTACCTGACTCTTTCTCATGAGGCCTCTCAACCACAGGAACAGCATTGTGTTCAGGTTCATATTCTCCTGTACCTACTACAGTGCGTGACATGTCAGACATTTTAAAAAAAGAATATGTGGGAGTGTGTATGTATGTGTGTGCATTTAAAACATCTATAGCAACCATCCCTGTATCATGATAGGACCAATAGGCTTTGCCCCATATACTTTAACTATTTGGGCCATAGAAAGATAACTTTAAAAGTCATATTTTCTTTACTGACTGCCCAAAAGTAATAGAAATGGTATGTTTTCCTTGATTTGTATAGAATATAATCACGCAGTGGGCTCCAGAGAAGTGTGTGCAAGGCATGTCAGCCTCAAGAACTTTTCTATTGTAGGCTTCTGAGCTTTAGTTCAGGTTACAGGCAACTTGAAATCTGTTTTACTCTCAGACATCATCCAAAAAAGCTGACTATTTTTAATTTATTAATGGACATTTATTCCTGGGGAGGGTAAATCCATTTTTCACTTATCAGCCATAACAGAGCCTTAGTTGATCCCTCAAATGGCAGTGAGACAGAACAAATGAGCTGTGAAAGCCTTAAATTCCGAAACTTCAGTAGGAATGTTAAAAGTAACTTAACATTAGCTTAAGACATTGACCTATTTTTGTGTAAGTGATCTCATATCAACTTAGAATATAATCTTCATTCTAAATTGTGTTTATCTGCTGGTAATTTTAATTCTCAAAGTTTAGAGCTACAGCACCTGACACTTTTAAATGAATACTTCTTCTAATAGATTGATTTGAAGTGGAATACAGCTTTCCTTTTTAAAAAAAAACTTTAAAATGGGTAATATTCTGAAATTCTTAGTTATCATCTGAATGTTTTATACAGATTAAACCAAATGACTATACAGAAATCATTCTGTCAAGCTCTCTTTATATATCAAGTTTTAAATAATTATTGAATCAAGGTAGGAATCTTTTTTCTTCAATAAACCAGTACTGTAATATTTTTCTTTTATCCTGTTTGATTTTGGATCTTGTTTAGTGTTTACTGCTTATACCATTTTTTGTTTGCATCATCACTCATATGTGTCTCATAAATTACTTGAATATTACAGCTTATTTTTTAATTAAAAAAACCCTACATGCTTCTCATATTAAAACATAATAAGTGCCAGCACAGCCTAATTGGAACATATTAATTCTGGGTGGTGTTTCTAAAATGAATTGTTGCTAATGTTGTTTTTAATTTTAATAGCCTCAAGTACTACAGCCTTCCAGCAGCCTTCCCAGACCCACAGACCACACCCAGGGAAAACTAGCAAAGCCGCAGCATACCGAGGCCCACAGTGAGTGCACGGTCCAGGGCACACGTCAGGGTGTTGTACCTCCAGATGAACGCTTTACACACGGCTCGCAGCAAGAAAGCAGCAATGGTCTGGAAGACCAGCCTTTTTCTTCAAGCCTGGAATTCACTAAGGATGTGGTGAAGAGTACGCCTTCTGAAGCAAACTTGAACACGACCTTGAATGCTCAGGAGCCTTATCATCTGGCAAATAATCAAATCAGTGACATGCAGTTTGTGCCCACTTCTCTTCAGACACTTCCCCAGTCAAGTACAGATGACCAGGCTAAGAGAGTTGGAAGAAATCAGTCTTCTCCAGAGGGCTACACATCTCAGCCCAAGTCCTCACAGCTTTTTAAGCCACCCATCTTGAATTCTTTGGTATCTCCTCCAGTTCCTGAAACATCTCCAAATAGGACTCCCACTTATAAGAAATCACCAATAATCACACAATGTAATTCCGCAAAACTCCAGCCAGCATCTAGTCAAACAAATCTCGCAAGTAATCCAAATCCAAAAGCGTCTAAGCTCCGCCCCCCCTCTGGCTCTTTCAAACAAAAACACATAAGCAGCCCCCGACTAGAGCCTCAAAACTTGCAGGCCAAGACAAGCATCCCAAGGCCACTAATAAGAAGAAAAGAAATCATGCAGAATCCTAATGACAATTTGAATTCTGGGGATTGTTTGGCTTCTAATCAATACTCTCGTCTTCCTAAACCAAAGATACATTAAGTGCATGGCCATCACCTGCCAATTTGTTTTTTTTAAAAAAACAATCTGTTCCGTAATAGCTTTATGTGTGCAGTTTGCTACCATGATGGAGGTTCCATTGAAAGCTTGCAAATCTTAAAATTAAAACATGGAAGCTTCTACTGGTTTGGCTCTTCCGTTTTATATCCTGGTTGAAGTACATACCATTTGAGCATATTTGTCTCAGGTAAACACGAAAGTTTGCTTACTCATTCAGAGGTCTGCAGAAGGCGCTAATCATGTCATCCATTCCTCTGCACATCAGAAAATTCATAATATTCTACTTAGCAGGCAGCAGGTGTGCTTGCTGAGGTAGTCCTTTTAAGGTCTGTATGAATTGTGGTTCTCAGAGCCTCACCCTTTTCCACTTGTCCCTCCGTGAATATGGTTATTATTTTAACTGAAGATTTGGTGATAATGAAAGATGATAGTCTGTAAGCAGAGGTCTGGCCAGTGATTTGTATATTTTAAAGGTCTATGCAAAAGTCTGTGATGAATAAAGGAGATCAGGCTTTTAATGGAAAGTAAATGAAAGTTTTATTTTTCCTTGTTATAGTCTCAGTATTTATTTATTTACCAGACAAATTCCCCTGGCTAAAGTGCTTCATATTACATATATAAACCAATTATATGTTGCTTTAACATCTTGTTAAAAACACACACACAGAAATTCACACATAATTTGTATTTGTTTTTATTACTGGATAAATTTTGGAAGGCTTGAGTGAAGATACATCTTGAAACCTGACCTAAAGATATATTCATTTGTAACATATGTTGGTGCTAGAGTTTTGCTGGTAATTCCATTTTGAATCCTATAGGCTTATGGATCCATGCTAGCTGTTTTGAGGTTCCACAGTATATATTTTAAATTAAGTCTTTATTGTAATATTTATATTTATTGACTTTCTGCTAATATCCGAAGACTGGAATAATGGACTTGAAATGTTTGCACAGAACTTTGATGGGATATAAATGTCTCATACATGGGGATTTAAAACTATTTTCTATAGCAAAACAAGTTAAAATATTTTGAGTATAATTATAAATTTAAGTAAGACTATCTTGAGAAAACTAGAATTCATAATAGTTGTGTTCTTCTGAGTTTTCCAGGTTTTCCTTTTATGTTGGTGTGTATTTGAACGACAGTTTCTTGAAAAGTAGATTTGGGAAGAAAACTAAAATTGGAAAGGGGAAATTGTGTTTTATTAAAACGTATTAAAAGATATTTCAATGGCAAATGCTTATTTATTTTAATGTGCTAGGAAGGCAGCTGTGGAACTGCCAAGGGACCATACACATTAACCTAAATCATGCTGCTGACCGCTCGTCAGGTGGTTCAGTCAATGTGCCCTCCTGTTCTCCCAAACCATGGTGTCTCTAGGCCGTTCATCTGCTGCTGCTTTTGTTAGGATTAATGTCTTTCAGACAGACAGTATTTACAAAGTCAATTTTTGTTGTGATCAGCTGACCGAAAATTTATCAAAAGGGATCATGGCCAAAAAGTCAGTCACTCAGATTTCTAGGGATCCCTTTATTAAATGTACATTGCCCCCATTTTAGAGAAACAACACAGCAAGAGCGCTAGTGGAAATTTGAAAAGAGGTGTTTACTGCCATTTGACGCAGTCATCCCTTCCCTGTCAGGGAACCATTTTAGTGGGTTTGCACCTTCACCAGATACCAGCCCTTCTTGGTAATAGATGAGCAACCCAAATCTTGAATCAGGCTCTCATCCGACACACTTCTGCCAGAGAAGCACTAGAGTTTAAGAAAGTTTTCACATAATGCAGGTATTGTTACTATGCTAAGTGATGAGGTGTATCAGGAAGGCTCTTTTTTTACTTCATAGAGCAAGCAGTCATAGCTGAAGCTGTAAGTGGTACGTGTGGTCTTTCATTTTGAGGAAGAAAGAATACTGTTCTCAGATAGTGCAAATGAGGTGTTTCCCTAAAGTAGAACATACTGATTAATAGGTTATGGTTTATTTGGAAATTGAACCAAACTCTTGAGAAATGTTACCTTTATCTTTAGGGAAAAAATTTTTAAATATTTACTTTAACCCCCTAGTCTGAGGGTAATGTCTTTGTGTATTAAAATGTTTACTCCTGCAGTATGTTTATTCTAATCCTTTTCCTGGTCTGTTTTTTATTCCTGATGAAATTGCAGAAATATTAATCCATCGGTTCAATTTCTGTGTACCTTTGTTGAGCCTTAATCTTGGCAAAAGGCTCATCAATATAATTTTGAAGCATACTATTATATTTTAGAGAAAAAAATCTAGGATGCTTGCACGAAACAACAAAGTATTTGCCTGTAGTTTTCTTTAAAAACTGCAAGAATATTATGCTAGTCTGCTCCTTAGTAAATGTTAAGTCAAAAATGAGGTGGGGCAGTAGCTCACCTGAATAATCAGAAATCACTGTCTCAGATTTGGCTTGATCTCTCTATAGTGCTTCTGTAAGTCAACTCTGTGCCAAATACTTCTCCATAGGAACTCAAATCACTTTTTTCCTTGGTTCTTGTGATTTTGGTGAAGAAGGTTGCAGTGTATGAATTTATAATCCTGAGGAAGAAGTTTTTATGGGTGTTAAGTTTCACATTTGTGAAAGAGAAAATAAGAGTATGTGGAATTATATATTTGGCTATTAATGGGATGCATATCAAATTCCTTAAAGACAGCTTGGCCAGGGAGTTAATCAGTACAGCTGCAGATGATTTTAAAGGCGCTAAAGAATTATATAGTTAATATAATTTAGAATGTTTCTAATAACTGAGACCCTCTAGCTTTTTTCTTTAGGAGTCTCATTTTAATTTGTGCAATATTTTCAGGCATACAACTACTGTTCATTGTATTTATATAGATATTAGAGAACCTTACTAAGTATTTTAACAAGTAAAAATCTGAATATGAGAGAAACTAGCAGATTTGCACTTTAAATGAGCTTAATTGCTTGGAGTTGTGCCTGAAGTATCGAAATGCCTCCTATTGGGTGTGGCTTTCTTTGTTGAAATGAATTTCTCTATAATTGTTGCTGTTCGAAGCACAGTCTTTCACAATTGTATTCTAAGCATGTCACTTTTTCCATTGAAGCACTAAGTTCTTTGAATGTCTCATTGTCCCATTAAGTATTTTACTCAGACGTATCAAGGAGAACACAGTCCCCCTATAGCTGTCACTTCTAAATCTTCCTGTAGCGTAGATGGTACAACAGACACAGAGATGCACTCTTCCTTTCTGAGCGGAGTTGTCATGATGGATTCCTGGTCTCTGGGGCACTGAGGATGTAATTTGGAGTCACCGAACACGCTTGCAATGGAGCAATAAGACTGCAGCAGACTTCCGTTTACTCTCAATTTTAAGTTTTCATGTTTTTGAATTATTTGGGGTAGTTATGTTTGCATGCTTATCCATACATTTGAACATTAATAATGATAGCTGTAATACAAATACCTGATGTTTTTCCTTGGGGATGATGGCCTTGCTATTTTACTTAATTCTGATGCCTGAATTATATTTTAAAACTTTCTTTTCACACCTCCCTTCGATTTTTCTGCTGCAGCAATTTGAAAGAGTATGTTTGGATAAATGATTATGATGGTGAGCACCAATCTACAACTATGCTGTTAAGTAAAGATACATCGTATGTTTTAACCTTATTGGGGGAAAGTTACCCACTTTCTCCTTGGTAGAGCATCACCACAACAAAGTAAAACTGACCCTAAGAATTTAAAATCTCTTAATCACTGCTGACTAAAAACAGAACACCACAATCTCTACTATCTGCATTATTGTTTTTCCCATTGATTTAAAGAACCAGTTCAGAGTAAATACTGTATATTAGAATTTGCTTGTAAAATGAATTATAAAAACTGGATGTAAAGTCTCTTTCCTGAAAATGTTGGCATAGTAAATAAAGTTCATAATTATAAAAATGTTCTTGTCTTTCTCAACATTGACATCCACAATGTACTTTTTCTCATACCTTTTTTCCACAAAGATCTAAAATGTTTGTTTGGTTGATTTTTTTTTTCCAAACTGTATTATTTCACACACTCCCAGCCCTCACTGAGTAAAAGCAACAAATAAATAAATAATAATTTATTTTATTTTCCAATTTAGCTTTATGTGATAGACATTATATATAGGATATTAGAAGTTGCTGCAGTGATATGTCACATTGTTAACCCAAAATGGTTACATAAATGCCAGAAAAGGAGTGAATGAAATTTTATTAGTAATAAATGGGACGGTGGCATTTACCACATGGTAAGACACCTGTATCAGCTTTAAGGCCCTCGGTGGTGTGAGCAAGTATTCTGTTAGGTTAACTCAAAAATTTTCCCTTTTAATCTTTATCAAGTGCAGTCATTTTTATTTCCCGTTACGTTGTTTTTTTCCCACATTTTTCATTCTGAAAATGTTTTTCTTCCCCCAAAGCAAAGAAAGAAGTTGATTGGGTTTAAGTAGTTTTGGTGGCATGTGTTATTTGTGCCATCCCTGTGCGGGCTGCTGGGTGTGCAGACATGAAGACCACATGTTCTCTGTCTCCTGGAGCTTAAGGACCCACGGGTGGTTTCTAACACCATCTCATCTAGTTCATCATCTTGTTCTGAACTTAAGAGTAAACCCCTTTCCTGTTTCTTTCATTTCATTCTGGGCTTTAATTCCCTTGTGCTATCCTTAGCTTTGCTTCTGTGTTACCTTCCTGGTTACAGTCCTTTATTTCCTTTTGAAAACCCAGCCTTTTATAATCTGATTTTTATTCAAGAACTCCTTTTTCAACAGTCTTGGATAGTCTTAAATATTCTGCGTTCATTTCCATAGGTGATTAATCAAGATTTAATATTGAGGTTTTTCAGCTGTCTTAAGATGCCTTCCTTTTCTGACCTTAGCCCATAACATCTCTTGCTTACAGGGGGACAGACACCGAGTTAGTAGTCTTAATTCACAGTATGCTGTTAAAGCAGCAGGGCCAGGAGTCAATCCTGCAGCCTCATACACAGAAGAGCCTGTGGGCCAAATGGAGGTCCCATTTCAAACATCTTAGATACTCACAGGCATAGTAGTACAAACCTTGGTAGTATAAACCTTAGTACTTTACCATGCCAGCTATGCTGATGGGTGCTGTATGTGTTCTTAAAATACCAGTCATCATTCTAAGCACTTTATACACTACGGTTTAATTCTAGTAACAATCCTATGAAGCAAACACTAATATCTCCATTTTACAGAGAGGAAGGTAAAGCTCAGAGAAGTTAAATAAGCTGCCTAAAATCTCAACAGCTATTGAAATGGCACAACAGAATTTGAAACCAGACCCATCTGTTTCAGAGTCCATGCAGTTAATTACAAGGCCATTATAATTTCCTAAGATATATTTCACCTGTTTCTTTCTCACATGATAGAACAGACTCAGGGTGTTAAAAGTCACTTGCCCAAGTCACAGTTATTAAATAGAATTGGTTCTGGTGGGGGTGGGGAAGTTGAAGCTAATATAGTTTATTGAGCTATGCTGCCGTCTAGTGGTAAATTTTGAGAACGTCCTTTTACATATGTTACCTTACCCGTTTCCAAAAGACTTCAGAGTTGTGTAACATTTCAGAAGAGAGAAACCCTGCAAAATCCCTAAAGCATTAAATTAAGAGTGAAGGGACAACAACTAGACAATAATGGAAGTATGAAGGAGACAGTATCTTTAAACAGAACTGACATGGTTCTGAGTTTCCTGGTAGCCAAGGCAAAGAGAAAATTTTAGTGAAAACATTACTTGCTCATTTGTGGCCAACTCTGCAACCCCACAGACTGTAGCCCGCTAGGTTCCTCTGTCCACGTAATTCTCCAGGCAAGGATTCTGGAGTGGGTTGCCATTTCCTACTCCAGAGGATCTTCCTGACCCAGGGATTGAACCTGGGTCTCCCACATTGCAGGCAGATTTCTTTACCACCCGAGAGACCACGGAGAAGCGTCCATTTTTCTCACTGCCAAAAGAGGAAAAAAGTAATACACCACCAGAGTTTTCCCGGTCTTGGGTTTCATTAGTAATTCAACAACAGCGCTGAAAACAATGGAGGTGCCCTCCGTGTGGACATTCATTTACTGGAAAGGCCAACCTAGAGTCTCAATAGAACAGGTGTGCCTGGCTCAGCCGCCTCCTCTCCCCAGGCAGTCTCTCCTGGGATGGGACTGCCTTGTGAAGCCTTCAGCAAACTACCCACTAGACCTTTCAGGCCCGGGTACCCACGTGTATGGTACTTTTGGCCCAGTTAGATTTCAAAAGCAGCAATGAGAACCTGACATACTCAGTTGTGTCGGAGCCCACGGAGATGAACTCTAGACCTGACAGTCCAGTAAAGTAGCTGGGAGCCACTCGTGGCTGCTGAGCACTTGAAATGTGGCCAGTCTGAATTGAGATGTCCTGTAAGTATAGAATCCGATTCCATATAAAAAGGGTAAAATCTCATTAATAATAATTATCCTCATTACTTTTTGAAATAAAGTATTTCATATTGGGTTAAATAAAACATGTCATTAAAATTAAGTTCATTTATTTCTTCTACAATCTTTAAATGTGTCTTTTAAAAAATTTTAAATAACATATGAGGCTAACATTGTATTTCTCTTAGAGCCGGTCCAGACCATTTGCCATCCTCTTCTTGGCTCCTAACAGGGAGCAGGTGGACTTGGCACTGTGGTTGCCCTGTGATGCCCAGGACCCTTCAGACTCTTCTGTGCCATCAAGAGGAGAAACCTTGTTCCCGTCTTCCAAATACAGGCTGACTCCAGAGGGGATTTTCAAAACCCTAATACTAACCATACCAAAGCTGAGTTAGTGATGGAGAATTTGACTAAAATGTTCAATAGTCCCAAATAACTTTGCTTTGCTGGTTGGGACATCTTGTTCTTTAGAAACAATTCTAGGACGGGGTGTAGGGGGTCGGGTGGGGTGGGAGGCAGGTATTGCCAGCAGCGGGAGAGGAGGAAGCAGAAAGCAGGTCTTTTTTAGGAGCCCAGAGTGAACAACCCTCTGTACCTAAACAAGGTCTCTCTTTTGTAAAATGTCCTGCAGTCTCCAGGTGTATATTTCTCAGTCCTCTGCTGGGTCTAGGGCCAGGGTTTGGACCCCTCCCACTAAGGCATACTCTCATTTGCTTTTGCATTGGTCATAGCTTTCAGAGGCCAATCTCTGCAGATTTCCTTTGGAGGCAGCATGAAGTTTTTGTCCATTATCAAAATCCCAAGAATAAACAAGTGCCCACATTTTCACAGGAACCACAAGTCTCCAATCAGATAACAGCTCATCATCACTGTGACTCCATTTCTTCCTAATGTGGTGTGTTACAATATCGAGTCAATTTCCCAGAAGTTTCAGCTGTTTTGCTCTGACTGTGCCAATTATACCAGTAAGGAACCCTCACAGTCACATCAGGTGAAAGTCAACAGATCCCAGTGTGCTGTGCGCTACATAATGAATACATGAAGCCAGATTTCTTTATAGAGAGTTGTTGGGGGACAATAGGAATTTTTGGCAAAATCTAAGAGATGGCATCAAGCTCTTTCATGTGCCCTGGGCAGCCTGGACTGAACGTGATGGCCTGGATGGCTGGATGGGTTTCTTCAGATTGTCCAGTCTACTCCTAAAGCATCTAAGGGTACCCTCCAACTCTTAGGTAGGATTGGGTAGGATGAATGCCCACCTGAGTTATTGGATGGGTGTATGTGCCTCCCACACTGTAACTCCTCAAGTGTGAGTCTCTATATCAAGGAAGCCAGAGGTACATGAAGCCTTTTCCTGGGGCTCGAAGTTGGGGAGGGATCAGTGAGAAACCTCCTGCTGAGGTGCACAGGATTCATTATGGGGGCTTACTCCTTGGTAAGTCTGAATTTTGGGGGGTAGATCTGAAAGCTATCCGTAGAGGACACACATCGAAGCCAGGAAGGTGACTGGCTCTTGGCGGGACTCCCATCAGCCCCGCTGAATGACTGCAAGAGAAGTTGGCGTGAGCTGTGCTGGTCTTGCTGCCTGTTACTCTGGGCCACTTTTGTGCTGCCCCAACCCTTCAGGGCAGCCCTGGAGGGGCCCTGCACCCAGCCCAGCTGAAACTCTCATGGGAGGCCGAAGCCCCTGGGCCAGTAGCTGCTTCCTGAGTCCCCAAAAGGAAGGGGAGAGGATGCTCCCCAGGGGGAGTGACTATCATAGGAGGTCCGGTTCTATCAAGTGTCTTCCAGTTTGAGGAAGGCCTGTCGAAGGGCTCCAGGCACCTCCCCTCTTTCATCTCCTGCCCAGGGGCGGTGCTTTCTCCCTGGGGCCTTTCCCTGCCGGTTCTGAGCCTGGGGTGGCCAGATTCCAGTACACGCGTTCCCAGAAACGGCCACACGGGGGCGCGCGGCTCCCGTTCCGAAGCAGCTCCTGCGTCTGGGAAGGAGAAAGGCAGACGGGCGTGGGGCCGAGGACGACTACTTCTTAGGGTCTCAGGAGCCCTGGGCCCCCTGGGCCCCCTCCTCGTCCGCCTGTCTTAGGGCAGGATTTCCTTTGAGCTTCTAAGAGGCGACGCCGCTGAGCCTGGAGGTGTCCTCCGACTTCGTTTCCAAGGACGCTCCCGCGGGGACCGCTGGTGCAGCCTGGGTTCCCGCCTGTCGACTGGGAACAGTAACAGCAGTTTTTTTCCTGCAGGGTTGTTGAGAGATGGAAAACGTTAACAGGGCCCAATTAGTCTTTTTCAGGTGCAGGGGAGATGGATGCGGGTCTCTTCTGCCTGCGGCGAGGGTGAGGGGGTTGTAGCAGAGGCGGAGACAGTGCCGCGGAGGCCTGGGAAGCCCAGGCAGGCTGGGGGCTCCCTCCGGAACCCTCCCTCTGCGGTCCTCGCCTGTCTCCTCCTCCCGCCTCTGAGCTTGGGTCTGTCTGTCCGTAGTTCGCGGGGCTGCAGCGTTTGCCCCCAGCTGGGAGCCTCCACTGTGAGAGAAATGGGCTGGCCACAAACTCGACCACTGAAGAAGGGGTTCCTGACCTTCAGTCCAGTCCTGAGTCATAAAGGCAAGCAGCCTCCAGACTCTGACAGGAGAGGCTGGGGTGACCAGCCCGGCCCAGATAGAGACCTGGGAAAGAGGGGCTGGGCCCGTGTAGCAGCAGTTCCAGCATCTGGCGCTCACTCCAGGCCGGGCCCTCCATGCCTCAGACGGTACCTCACTTAACCCCATTGCCATCCGGGACAGAGGTGCTCATGGTCCTGGTTGGACAGATGAGAAAAAGGAAGCACAGTCAGCTTAAGGAACTGGCCCACAGCTATACCCAACTGTAGAGGGTTACAGGGCTGTGAGGCTGATCTAAACCACTGCAATCCCGTGGCCCCAGGACCTAGCCTCACGTGAGGGTTCAATGTGCTCTCCTGGCAGCTTTTCCGTTTTCCTATCAGGGCTTCCCAGATGGCATTAGTGGTAAAGAACCCTCCTGCCAACGCAGGAGACATAAAACACACAGGTTCGATCCCTGGATTAGGAAGATTCCCCTGGAGGAGGGCATCGCAACCCACTCCAGCATTCTTCCCTGGAGAATCCCATAGAGAAGTGTGACAGGCACCAGTCTGTGAAGAGTCGGACATGACTGAAGCGACTTAGCTGGTACGTCCTCTCATTTGGGCTGAGCATCCTTGTCTAACACATCTAGGTCTTCCAGCACACTGCTGGGGTGAAATGAGTGTCTTGTAAGACATCTGGGGCAGGTCCAGGCCCAGAGTAAAGGTTCAGGAAGTGCCTTTCCCAGGGAGCCCACAGGCGGCTGACCCAGCGCACAGAATTCCCATTGTGAAGGGCCAGGGAAGCGTCTCATAACTCCTGGGGGATTCTTCTGTGTTTTTGTGAAAGTCTGGCGTGCTTTTTTCAACAAATATTTTTAAAGTGTTCGCCCTCTGTCTGCCCCAGTTCAAGGTGTTAGGGATGTACCAGTGTGGAGAAAAAAAGACACAAATCCCTACCTACATTCTGGTGGGAAAGAGAGAATAGAAGATAAATAGACCTTTAAATGGTGATGTGTGCTAGAGGAAAAAAAAGCACACATCAGTGTGAGTGTGTAATTTTGTTTTTGATTGGGGTAGGACTTCCTGAGAAGATGCCATTTCACTTGCTCCCTGAGGAAACCAGGTGACCCCACCCTCTGACCTGAAGCTGCAGGGACTAGAGAAGCAAGCTAACAAGACCTGGAGCAGATGGGGTACATATGGAGGGCCCCCCAGAGTCCTCAGCACTGACATCTGTAGGAAAATGACCAGTCATATTCTCAAAGGCTTCAGGGATAGCAATTCCTGTTAAAACAAGGCCAGGGACATGGAGACAAGAAAATCGACAAAAAGGTGAATGTCCTCTAGATGAGTAACTGGTTACAGTTGTAGTACATTTGAATATATGATAACGTGGAATTTAAACCTTTGGGTAGCAGCAGGCAGAAATGCTGAATTTGACCTTCATAAAGTGTTTTATTTAAAATCATTAGATGTTCTGCCAGTTAATGTGCTGAGGAGGCAGCAAAAAGGCTTCCAAATGCATGCGTGTCCCCAGGGCCCTGCTTCGGGAACTCCTTAGGTCTCCTATGGGTGGGCCTGCTAGGGGTCAGGCTGCAGCCCTGGAAGCTGGGCTCCTGGCCAGCACAGTGCTCATTATCTGCTTGGCCCGTGGAAGCCTCAGCCCCATGGGCACAAGTGTCCGTCTCTGTGTGATGAGATTCCAGAGCCCATGTCTCAGCACAATCCTGCACTGACTGCCCAGAGGTTGGCCATCTTGTGATTCGGTCTGGCTCTTGGACTGAAAGTCTCACCACGAGAGAGGTCCCTTCAGTCCCAGGAAAACCTGGAAGGCTGGTCATCTGTTGGAGGGCCAGGCACCCTCCCTGGGTCTCTGCCTGCTCCTTCCCCCTTCTGTAGCCTATAGATGATCTGTGAGGACCTGCTGATTAATGCTATGTTCCTGCTAGGGCCCTGAAATTCACCAGATGCAGCCAGGCACTCAGCTCAATTTCACGCTTTTTCCCTGGCCTTTGGGCACGGTGGCTTCCTAGCCTCAGTGTGGGACTCCCAAGGGAGGGCTCCGATTGGGCCATCTAGATCTGCGGACGATGACCAGCCAGGAGAGGGTGCAAGGGACTGTCACAGAGCGACTTCTATGGTAGAGACCATATCTACAAAATGGTATCCCCATTTTACAGAGGAGGAAATTGAGGCTCAGGGAGGAAATAATACTTAATCCGCATCACATGGCTGGAAGCAATGAGCTGAGATTTGAACTCAAGTCCAAATGACTACTAAGAGCTTGCCCCTCCGTATTCCAGGCTTGTTTTGTGGGGAGCCACGTGGAGAGTCCCTGGGCTCTTGACTGACACCTTAGGACAAAGGAGGCTGCTGCTCCTGCTAAGTCGCTTCAGTCGTGTCCGACTCTGTGCGACCCCATAGATGGCAGCCCACCAGGCTCCTCGATCGCTGGGATTCTCCAGGCAAGAATATTGGAGTGGGCTGCCGTTTCCTTCTCCGACAAAGGAGGCTGGGCCCTCCCTTTTGTGCCCTTGGCGTCAAGTCCTGGCTTTCCAGGTGTCATTCCTGTCTGGGCCTCTAGGTGTCGCCCGCCTCCAACGTCCAGTCTGAACGCGGTTTCCCCGAATTGGCCAACACAGCCAACATACTGTGCCGGACCCCGCCAAGTACAGGGTCTGGGTCTCCCTCCCACAGGCCCCCGAGGTCCTAAACGCTGTCCGCACCCCGGTAGGCTGCGCATCTGGGCGGCTGGGAGGGTGGGAGGAGTGGGTGGGGCCATGATCTCCCCGTGGGCCCCCCCCCCCCAGCCCCTCCTCTGAGCAGAAAGGCCTCCGCCCACCCCCCCGTCCCCGCTCCCACAGGCCTTTGCGCGTCCCACTGGTTCGGGTGGATCCTTCAGGCACACCGGCCGGTCTCTGATGGGGCCGCTCCAATGATGAGCAGGTCCCCACTTATCGTTACGCTGGGGCTCTGGGTCCTCTGCAGACCGTTCAGTTCTCCCCTGTTGACCCCGATGCGCTTGCCCATGGGGGCGGAGGAGCCCTGGACATTCGGGTCCCTGCCAGCAGGCCCCATCAGCGGGGCCCAAGACCACCCTCTGTGCCGTCCCGGCACGCCCATCGAGACTGCCGCTTGAGTTCCTTCCCGGCACGCGGCAGTCATGAATTTGACAGTCCTGGACGTGGGTGTACGGAAATAGTCGTGTTGTTTCTTAAGAAAGTAGTTCTACCTGCTCAGAGCCAATGGTTTCCATCAGAGAGCCACGCGTTGACAACCTGAGGTAAATCTGTGACTTTTCACTTAAATGCAGTCACTTTGGGTGGACGCCGCTGTAGGTTGGCTGGGAAAGCTTGTCCCCTCTTTTTTCCCCTCCAGGCCCTGGGGGTGACTTTGTTGGGGGAAAGCTGGGGTAGAGGGGCACTGGGGTCTCAGGGCATCGTCTGTCCTCCTCCACCTCACCTGAGGGGTCCAGGGAGTCCAACCAGGGTCAGGTGGGCCCTGTGTCCCCCGCTTCACTGGTCCCACCACCGTCTCCACTTTGCCGTCCCTTCATCCCAACCATGGGGCCTCTCCCACTGCCTGGGTCCTGAGGAGGGGTACACAGGTATTCTGGAGGGGTGTCCCCAAGGCTTTGGACTGGGTCCGAAACAAAGCCCTTCTCCTCCACTGTTTGACGTTTCAATTAGTGAAAACCCAAACTGCTAGCCATCGTCTCTCATGTAACAAACCCAAACTCAGGACACCAGCAACATTAAATTATGCCTTCCTGGTGCTCCGTCCACATGCACCCAATTCTCAGCAGCTCAGCGAGGCCAGTACTGTGATTGTTGTTGCCTGTGTCACCTGCCAAGCGGGGCGAGCAGGTTATGGTCAAACCCAGACTCGCCTGGCTCCAAGTCCAGGTTTTTCCCATCCCCACAGGGCTGCATGGAGGGGAGCAGATCAGAGAGAACTCGAGCAGTAAACTGTAGCAGTGTTACAAGAAGGCTGAGCACTGAGGAAGCTCCCGCGGGTGCCCTCTCGGCCGCAGTCCCTGGCCATCACAGACTGGGGGAGAACAGGGTGGTATAGAAGAGAGAAAGTGAGCAAAACGTGGGGGAAGAAATAGAAGAGCCCAAGGATGATCAGCCTTCCTCCCTCTGAGGGCGGTTCAGTCATGTTTCTCTTTTTGGAGGAGGGGGATGACTGTCTTTGTCTATTTGGGCTGCTACAACAGAACAGGCATATAAACAACGGAAGTTGATTTCTCACGGTTTTGGAGGCTGAAAGTATGGGATGAAGGTGCCAGCGTAGTCGGGTTCTGTGACTTCCTAATTTGAATTCTGTCTTCTCACTATAACCTCACTTGGCAGAAGGGGTGGGGGAGCTCTCCGGGGTCTCTGCTTTAAGGGCATTAATCCCATTCACAAGAGTTCCACCTGCACGGCTTAGTCACCTCCCAGAGGCCCTATTCTGAATACGATCACATTGGGGGTTAGGAATTCAGTGTATGAAATTTTGAGACTTCCTAGATGGCGCTAGTGGTAAAGAAGGCACCTTCCAATGCAGGAGACACGGGTTGGTTCCCTGGCTTGGGAAGATCCCCTGGAGGAGGGCATGGAAACCCACTCCTGTTTCTTGCCTGGAAAATTCCGTGGACAGAGGAGTCTCTCAGGCTGCAGTCCATGTGCTCGCAAAAGAGTCGGGCATGATTAAGCACACAAACATGCACACGCACACGTACATACATATTAAATTTTCAGGGGACATCAGCCATCAGTCAGTTAAAATTCATGTGGTCTAAAACAGCAACAGATCTGAGACCCATCCCTTGCCCATTTGTGAGGGGTTGCCTGGGGATGGTCTTTTCCTCAGCTCCAGGCTTAGGTTTATCCCTGGAGGTTTAAGTTGCAGCCTGAGTAATGTCTGCAGTCAGTTTAGGTGGATCTGGCAGGTCCAGATGAACCCCTTACATTCCTTCCCTTACCTCTGCCTGACCCAATAGACTTTTCCATGCTTCCCAAGTCTAGACTCAGCTCTGCCCCCACCTCCTCCACTGCACACAGACACCCACACAATCCACAGATCACCTCTGTGGCAGCTAGACCCAGTTGAGTCCCTTTTTTTTCCTTTAGTTTGAGCCAGGAGGGTATGTATGTATACAGGGTCCCAGGGCTGGTTATGGGCTTGTCTGTTGTCCCCCTCATCTTAATTTACAACCTGGACTGTCCATGCCACCTTCCAACCCCATGGCCATGACCCATGGTGATAACATTCCCCTGACTCTGAGTTCTTGAGCTCAAGTCCTACAACAGGTACCCCAGTTAAAGACTTGATTTTCTCTATTATCCTCAATTTTAAACTCCTGTGTTCTTGTGAAAGAAACTAGTTGCCAATTGACTGCTTAGAAATCTGAGGATCTCACCCCTAATAGCCCTGAGAATGCTCTCGAGGTAGATTGAAGTATTGGTAATAGGATCCTACATCCACCCTCACCGGGCCTCATGCTGTGTGGAGTGCTCTTCCTGGTCCCTGACTTTGGCCTTGGCTATGTAACTTTGGCCAGTGGAATGCTAGCAGACGTGAGGTTAGCAGAGGCTTCATGATGTGCTTGGCAGATTACCTTTGTCTCCTGCCCTCCGAAGATGAAACACGAGACTCGTTTCTCCTGTATCTGCTGCCCTTTCATGCTGGGCTTCAGGGCGAACACGTGCAGAACAGGTGCCAGCTCACAGTGGGGAGATCACGGCTGAAGCAGAGCTGCCCTGTGAGCCCAGCCTCCACCAGTGTCTTCATGGGCCACACGCACAAGCAGGAGCAGTGCAGACTGTCACACGCCGCTGAGGGTTTGTGGTGGCTGTCCAGCAAAGCTGAACAGTTACTGCTATTGTGGGGTCAGAGTTACAGCCCGATTCCACGATATGAACAACTTCATAGTAGTGCCTGCATGTGCAGTCGTGTCTGACTCTTTGGGACCCCGTGGACAGTAGCCCGTGACGCTCCTCTGTCTGTGGTATTTTCCAGGCAAGAATACTGGAACGGATTGCCATTTCCTTCTCCAGGAGATCAAACCTGAGTCTCTTGCATCCGCCGCATTGGCAGGTGGATTCTTTTTTTTTTTTTTTTTAATAATGCCGGAGTTCGGGAATTAACCCGGCTCAGCCGGAGCGCGCACGTCCCGGCAATCCTGCTTGTCAACCCAGCGGGACGGTTTATCAGGAGCCGCGGCGGCGGACTGGCCCGCAGCCAAGACCTCGGGACTCTCGGGGAAGCGCGGGGCGCACCCGGGCAGCCCGCACCGGCTGGGAGCTTGTTAGAAATGCAGACTCTCGGGCTCCACCCCCGGCAGGTGGATTCTTTATCACTGCACCATGACTTCATGGTGACACTAAGATTTTGAAGACTGTACAAGCCAGACTGCTGTTGGTTTCTTGGGGGGAGGCGGATTTGTGTGTGTGTTGCATGGGGTATGTATGTAGTATGTGTATGTGATGTGTGTATATGTACGGTATACATGTAGTGTGTATGGTGTGCATATGTGGTGTGTGTGTGATATGTGTGAGGTATATATAGTGTATGTGTATGGTACATGTGTGTGGTGAGAATGTGTGTGTGTGGTGTGTGTATGAGTGGTGTGTATATGTGATGTGTGTGGTGTGTGTGTTAGGTATCTATGGTATGTATGCGTGGTGTGTATGTGTTCAGTTCAGTTCAGTCGCTCAGTTGTGTCTGACTCTTTGCGACCCATGAACCACAGCATGCCAGGCCTTCCTGTCCATCACCAACTCCCGGAGTCTACCCAAACCCATGTCCATTGAATTGGTGATGCCATCCAGCCAACTCATCCTCTGTCATTCCCTTCTCCTGCCCTCAATCTTTCCAAGCATCAGGGTCTTTTCCAATGAGTCAGCTCTTTGCATCAGATGGCCAAAGTATTGGAGTTTCAGCTTCAACATCAGTCCTTCCAGTGAACACCCAGGACTGATCTCTTTTAGGTTGGACTGGTTGGATCTCCTGGCAGTCCAAGGGACTCTCAAGAGTCTTCTCCAACACCACAGTTCAAAAGCATCAATTCTTCAGTGCTCAGCTTTCTTTATAGTCCAACTCTCACATCCATCCATGACCACTGGAAAAACCATAGCCTTGACTAGATGGACCTTTGTTGACAAAGTAATGTCTCTGCTTTTTAATATGCTGTCTAGGTTGGTCATAACTTTTCTTCCCAGGAGTAAGCGTCTTTTAATTTCATGGCTGCAGTCACCATCTGCAGTGATTTTGGAGCCCAGAAAAATAAAGTCAGCCACTGTTTCCACTGTTTCCCCATCTATTTCCCATGAAGTGATGGGACCATGATCTTAGTTTTCTGAATGTTGAGCTTTAAGCCAACTTTATACTCTCCTCTTTTACTTTCATCAAGAGGCTCTTTCACTTTCTGCCATAAAGGTGGTGTCCTCTGCATATCTGAGGTTATTGATATTTCTCCTGGCAACCTTGATTCCAGCTTGTGCTTCATCCAGCTCAACATTTCTCATGATGTACTCTGCATATAAGTTAAATAAGCAGGGTGACAATATACAGCCTTGATGTACTCCTTTTCCTATTTGGAACCAGTCTGTTGTTCCATGTCCAGTTCTAACTGTTGCTTCCTGACCTGCATACAGGTTCCTTAAGAGGCAGGTCAGGTGGTCTGGTATTCCTCTCTCTTGAAGAATTTTCCACAGTTTATTATGATCCACACAGTCAAAGGCTTTGGCGTAGTCAATAAAGCAGAAATAGATGTTTTTCTGGAACTCTCTTGCTTTTTCAATGATCCAGCAGATGTTGGCAATTTGATCTCTGATTCTTCTGTCTTTTCTAAAACCAGCTTGAACATCTGGAAGTTCACAGTTCACGTATTGCTGAAGCCTGGCTTGGAGAATTTTGAGCATTACTGTACTAGCATGTGAGATGAGTGCAATTGTGTGGTAGTTTTGAGCATTCTTTGGCATTGCCTTTCTTAGGGATTGGAATGAAAACTGACCTTTTCCAGTCCTGTGGCCACTGCCGAGTTTTCCAAATTTGCTGATATATTGAATGCAGCACCTTCACAACATCATCTTTCAGGATTTGAAATAGCTCAACTGGAATTCCATCACCTCCACTAACTTTGTTCATAGTGATGCTTCCTGAGGCCCACTTGACTTCACATTCCAGAATGTCTGACTCTAGGTAAGTGATCACACCATCGTGAGTATCTGGGTTGTGAAGTTCTTTTTTATACAGTTCTTCTGTGTATTCTTGCCACCTCTTCTTAATATCTTCTGCTTCCGTTAGGTCCATACCATTTCTGTAATTTATTGTGCCCATCTTTGCATGAAATGTTCCCTTGATATCTCTAATTTTCTTGAAGTGATCTCTAGTTTTTCCCATTCTAATGTTTTCCTCTATTTCTTTGCACTGATCACTGAGGAAGGCTTTCTTATCTCTCCTTGCTATTCTTTGGAGCTCTGCATTCAAATGGGGATATCTTTCCTTTTCTCCTTTGCTTTTCGCTTCTCATCTTTTCACAACTATTTGTAAGGCCTCCTCAGACAGCCATTTTGCTTTTTTGCATTGTGTAGTGTGTGTGAGTATCTATGGTGTGTGTGATGTGTGTGTGTTTGGCGGGGGAAGAGGACATTCTCTCCTGTGGAACTCAGGCAAATGACCTCACACTTGTCCAAGGTGAGGGGCCAGGTTCCCACCTAGCGTCACTCTGGATGGAATGCCTCCTTGACTTTATAGACAAGTCGGCTTGACCCCGCAGCCTCAGCGTTAGTCGTCTCCCAGTCCCGTAAGCCTTCTTCTTAAGGAGCTGTTGATGCCTGTGGGTAGATACCAATTTTGTTTCCTTTTTCCTGTTGGGTGGAGGCAGGGTCCTGTCTCCGTTCCGCTGCCACTGCAGGTACTGCCACCAGTGAAGTCAGTTGTTTGCAAGCTTCACAGATTTCCTGGTCCTCCTGTAGTTTAAGTACAGCATCATGGTCTGCAGATCCTGATTTGCCTCGAGTTTCCATACCAGAAAGAGGTATCCTCCCCCAGACCCCAAAAGCACTGCAGATGGAGCCCTGAGCACCCTGCACAGGTGTCCATAGTAGCCAGCCACCAGCCTGTAGGCTGCATCTCATTGAGGCAGGTTCTCCAGGGTTTACCCTCTGGTTTGATAGGGTAGGTAGAAACCTCAGGGGGCTTCCCCCTGGGCATTAACAGCTGGCCTTTAGCCATCACTGTGGGCTGCCCTTCCTTGCTTGCTACCCACTTAGATGTGGTGGGTGACTGGGGGGAATTTCTGGCCAGCTCTGGACCCCTTCCTTAGTTCCAGCCCCTTTTCATCCTTCACCACCACATCTTCCCTGGCCATTGTTTTGTGCAAAGAAAGAAAATACCAGGGAGTTGTCAGAAAATGCAGGGGTCTCATAGGACCCACTGGCTTTGATATCTGAGCTTCTTTTCTGAAATGTTGCTTCTAAAACTCAAAAATCAAAGCAGATTTTTAGCAACCGCTCCAACTCCTTTCGATATGATGAAATAATGAGAAGCAATTGCCCCGTGACATCTGACACAAAACGTTTCTGTTTCTAGTTTACCCAAATAACTAGATAGTTTCATTTATAATGAGATAAACGGAAAGGATGCACGGTAAGGCTTGGTGTCATTATAGAGCTATTTCTATGTTAATGGCGATGGGAAGAGAATGCAGAAATGGCTGTCACAGATTGAAAGGGGTGATGTTAAATATGTCTGTTGTAATGCAGCCAAGGTGGAAGGCCCCATTTCAATAAGGAGGATGAGCAAGTGCTGTGTGCCTTGTGTGTTTCCTGGAGAAGAGGGTGTTTGTGGCCCTTTGAGCCCCCTCCCCATTGTCTTTCCAACAATTACTCTGGTCTTCTCACACCAGACATTTGACCCTTTAGTGCAGGGGTTTGGGGGATGACCCACAGATTCTATGGGATACAAACCTCAGGTGGTCAAGCTGGTCACCAGCAGGCCTGGGGGAGACAGACCATGGTCTCAGGGGCCGAGGAATGAACCTGACATTGAAGACAGGGCAACTGACTCCAAGCTGGGCTGGGGACGAAGCCATGGGATTGACTCAAGTAAGTAATGAGAAACTAGATACAAATTGGCTTAAGCAGAAGGGGTTCAGATGTGGCTTGATTTGGGCTTAAAGGAAGCCATAAGAGTGCCGTTTCTTTTTTCCTGCTTTGCGCTCTAGTCTCTTCCATGGTGGGTCTTATCTCAGGCTTCCTGTTGTGGTCAGGCCCCTACCCCTAGCAGTGCAGTCACATCCTGGCAGGCTCTGGGGAAAGAGGAAGAATCCTTTTCTAGGGCAGCTAGGAGCATGTCATTGCCTACCTTTGACTCTAATTGGCCCCTGTGCCCATCCCTGAAGCCCCCCTCCCCCCGCCCCATGCCAATTGAAATGCCATACCCTGGTCAGGCCTGGGCCATGGACTCCACCTGAATCCCATGGTCCCCAAATGATGGTCCTCTGTGAGTCCTTGTCTGTGTCTGGGGATTTCATGCTCCCCAACAGTGCTGATAAGGGGACAGGTTGGGTGAAGCATGGTCCAGCCTGGAGCCCACCAGGGGGTTTTAGGAAGGCAAATCAGCCTGGGTCCCACATGTGTGGGAGTACCTTCCATGTAACTGGTAGGCCCATCCCCTCTTTCTGCCTGCATTGCTGCTGCTTTATTTTGAGTCCCCATTTTTCTTTTTTCCCTACCAAATCATTATGGTCTGAGACCTTTTTGTGGAACACAAAACCTGAGTATGCCACATCCATGCCAGGATGAGGCCAGAGTCCTTAGTGTGGCAACAAAGCCTTTCCTTCTTTGGCCTCTGCCCTTTCCTTCCAGCCTCCTCGGACCAATCCAGTACCCCAAAACATCATGCTTGTGTTTTGCAGATGCATCTCCTTGAGGTGCCGAGTCACCCCTGCCTGCAGCTAGAAAACTCCTGTGTATCCCTCAGGACCCAGATCACATTGTCTATTCTGCGATGTCTCCCTATGTTATTCCAGACATTTGTCTGTCTGTGCTCAGGCTCTCTGTGTCTGCTTTTTCTTTATCAGTTTTAACAGCTGCCTCCTTGTCTCATGTTCCCAGAAGCCTGGAAGTTCCTTTAGGACTATGCTATGAACTATTCTTTTAAATTTTTTATTATGAAACATTTCAAACATTGGAAAACTACAGAAAATAACAAATATGTATTCACAACCCAGATTTCATAGATAACAACAGCTTGCCACATTTGTTTTAGATTTCTCTTTGAAGAAATAAATGTTAAAAAATATCACCAAAGCCCCAATTCCCATTCCCTTTCCCCTCGCTCCTAAGCTCCTGGAATTGGAATGAATCTCTATTCAACACTACACTCCTGAGAATCATTCATGTTGATTTGTGTAAATATGTTTGGCTCATTTGTACCACAATGGAGGGCTTTTGATTTTAAGAATAAACTAGTTTGTTTATCCTTTTTCTCCTCCCAGTGAGTGGCCTTGTTTTTGCTTTTTCAATGTTTTAAATGTACCACAGGGAAGGTTCTTGTGCGTGTCTCCTGAGATCGCATGCAGGAAGGTGTCAGCAGATAACCCAGTGGTGGAGTTGTTGGTTCATACGGATGTAGAGTCCATGCATCCTTGCCTTTGATGAACTTTGCCTGAGTTCTCACCAGGGTGTTCTCACCAGGTGTACGTGCTTACATGCCCCTGAGGGATTTCAGCCCTGGGCTGATCTCAAACCTCCCCGACACTGACTATTGCGAGGCTTTTAAATGTTATTCGGACCAGAAGAAAATAAAGTTTTGTTTCATTTGCCTTGCCCCATGACGGATGAGGCTGAACATCTTTTCATATGATTGTTGTGAGTTGTCGCTTTTCCTAGTGGCTTGCTTGTCGCTCTGCGTCCTGGAGTGGACTCCTTTTTCTGCTGGACACATTGTGTCTTATCCATCAGTGAGTCCCTGCATCCCTCCCCTGGCTGCCCCTGGTGAATGTTTGCCGGAAAGAGAGAATGGAGGAGGTGAACTGTGGGAACCAGGGAAGCTGGCCCGACTGTATGACTGTACAGGATGGAGGAGATGGGTCTGCTGGGAAGCGAGGTGCTGGGGGCTAGAATCAGAGTGAACAGAAAGGAGGCGATGGCAGGCAGCGCAGGAGGATGGATGTTGAGGCCCTGAGACGGGATGTGAGCCAAGGGTCCAAGGCTGTGCTTTAAAGAAAGCCTCCTGAGGAGTGAGGTGGGGAGGAGAAGCTGGGGAAGGGCTTAGCAGGAGTGATTGACTCACCCATGAGGAGTGAGGACATCACAGCTGCCTGAAGGCCAGGGGTAGGAGTCAGGGAGACTGCCGAGTCTGGTGACCCTTCTCAACTCCACCTTCCGCAGAGCAAAGGGTCTCTGAGTCTTCCTGACTCTGTTGACAGCAGTTCCTCTGAGGCCTCGCTAAGCTCCTTGGGGGCAGTGAGAAGTGAGCCACGGCTCTCAGTCCTCTTCTCAAGATGAGCCTGTTAGCAGCGACCTTCAGGACTTTATTTCCAATTCCTCCTGTACTGAGTCATTCAGCAGGCTCCCAGGCTGTCTCCACTTGGACACACTCGAGGGAGGGCAGCCCCTGGGGGCTTTGCAGAGACAGTGGAGGACGGTCCTGGGCTTCAGCACTCACTGGGAGAAGTGGGCACTGGAGTCGCGAGTCCTCATCATGTCTTTATTCGCAAAGATCCACTTGCAGCCACTCTGTGGCCACAGTTCAATTCTCATCTATGCATAAGTGATTCTTTAAATAAAGTTCAGAATAATCTTTGAGAGGACAGGGGTCATGGCCGACAGCATGCCAGCACCTTCAATACACCTAGCACATAGGAGGCTGCACTAATGAGTTTTTTCAATAAATGAATGAAAAGATCAGATCACCCGGCACTTCAAAGATGGCAGCTCTCCCCGAGTTTGTCTATACACAGAATTCCAGTTCAATTAAAATATCATCAGGGTCTTATTTTATTTTTTAAACACTTAATCAAATTATTCTTAAAGTTCATCTGAAATCATGAACATAAAATAGCCAAGAAAATCCTGAGATGAAAAATTTCCACAAATTAAATTTCCTTCCTATAATAAAACCTATCATAAAGGGACAGTAATTGAAAGGATATGGTACTGGCCCAGAAGTGGATATATTAATGGACAATATTAAAATGCAGAAATGTATTCAAGTAATATTGGAATTTTGGTCATAATAAAAATGGCATATCAAAACAGTGGAAAGATGATTATCTAATTGATGGTGTTGCAACCTCTGCCAGAATATTTAAAAAACCAGAAGAGTTAAATCTTGGCTTCACACCATGCACAAAATTAAGATCCAGGTGCTGGGGGAAGTTTTCTAGAGTGCATTTCCAGTTTCCGTTGGACCAAGCTGTCTTGTTCCTTACCTCTAAGCCCTCTCAACAGAGGGGTCTTGGCCCAGCCCCACTACCTTGGCCTGTCATGAGAGGCCACTGCTCTTGCTGGATGTGGGTCCTTGGGTCCACTCTTGCCGTTTCTGCTCAGGAGGTTGCCGTCCTGTAGGACTGTGAGGATTTGAGGTGCTTAATGTCAGTGAAAGATATGACCATGAGAGGCAGCAACACACAGCAAACTTTGTTGGGTGACGCTTGGACAGGGTTGCATGTGGGGGAAAGGAGTTGTAGCAGGAGCCTGGATAGAAGGCCTGGCAGCTCAGGGTTGCTGCTCAGAGGGGAGGAGGGTAAGGGACATCTCCAGGAGAGAAGGGAATCGAGGGGGCGGCTTATGTATCTGAGGTCTCTCAGCAGCATGGGCCTTAGCAGCTTGGGGGCTTATGACTGCAAAGCCCCATCTTATCAATAGGTAGCAGCTGCTGGGTGAGGTGGTTTGCAAAGCAGGCATTCTCTAAATGGCTAAAAAGGTGCTTGTTTGGACTATATTAAAAATAATTGAATGTGTAAGAATTTGAATTTAGCATTTGAGCTCAGGGGTCTCAGTCTGCAGTGAAGAAATAAAGCCCCATGGAGACCAGTACACAGAGGCCATCTTTGGCTCATTTATATATCAAGTCCCTATCTGCAGCTTCACTGGCGGTGACTGGTCGGGCCCCCTCCCTTACCAGAGAAGCTGTGTATGAGCAGATCCTCTGAGTAGGGTCCAGAAGCCAGGATTTTTTTTCTTTAAGCTCCCCAGGTGATTCTACTGTTAAAACTGGAAACCACCAACATAGGTCCATGGTCCTCAGACCTAGCTGCCTATTAGACTATTTGGGTGAAGGTGAGAAGGGTGATAGCATCTACCAGGAGGGCCCCAATGCCCACGTGGACAGGGAGTGGGAATGTCCAGTGAGTGGCTGCCTGGGCCTTCCCAGGTGGCTCAGTGGTAAAAGAATCTGTCTGCCAGTGCAATAGACTCAGGAGATGCAGGTTTGATCCCTGGGTCGGGAAGATCCCCTGGAGTAGGAAATGGCAACCCCTTCCAGTATTCTTGCCTGGGAAATCCCATGGACAGAGGAGCCTAGTGGGCTACAGTCTATGGGGTTGCGAAGAGTCAGACACGACTGAGCACACACTCAGGCACTTGCATGATTTCCTGTGTCCTTGCCTAAGGAAACCAGGCCACCCGGCCTTCCACTCCCTCCAATTCTCTTCTTCATGTCACTCAGGCTTTGCCAGGGTTTTTCATTGACTGGCAGTGACCTGGGATTACCTGTAGCGGTCATGTCCATTTACCTCCCACTCTTGTGGTGTCTGACAGAGCTCGCCCTTGTAGAGCTGAGTTTAGAAAGGTGACTTTCCAGCTGAAAGGCACTGGAATTACTGGCACGTCTTCCAGTAGCCCCGATTGAGGCCTTGTCTCTCAGAACTCAGGACGTGCCCCTGCCTCACTTCCTCTCACAGGCCAGGTGGGCTCCCCTCAGTTCTCTCGTTGCTGCAGAGATTCAGAATCTGTTCTCAGATTCTCATGTAGCCAGTGTACTGTTCTATGGGGTGCGGATGGCTGAGAGCCAAGGTCCCTCTCCAGACTGAACTGGGAAGAGGGCGTAGTCTGTGCTCTGTGCGCAGTGCCTGGGACTCAGCCTTGCACACATCTGCTCTCCTGGCTGCTCCTGAGCCAGTGTTCCGCAGAGTCCCAGGCAGCTTGCGAGCTTCTTCCTGGGACGTGTGGGCTGGGCAGGGAGGGGGGGGGGTGCCGAGCCCACCTGAGTTGTCTCTTCGCTCCTCGCCTGCCCCCAGCTCCTTCCTGTCCCACGTGTGCCCGAGCGAGGCACCAACTCCTCCAGTGGAGTTTGACCTTTACAGAAAGGAATGATTTGATTTTCCAGGGAAGGCGGTGAGCATCAGATAGACTTTAGCCATATCAAAGCAGCATTTCAATTAAATATCTGCCAAAGAGTCCTCTCCTGGTTTCCATCTTCTAAAAGGCTCACAATAAAATTAACACTAAAGTTACTGAACTGAAAAGTGTACAATTACTGTCTTGTTGGTAGAATAAAACAGGAAGGATTGTTTAGGCACTTAATTGGCATCCAACAACAGGCGATGGTATGTTAATTAGATGTCAATTATGGCAGAGCGCTAATTGACATTTGATAAGCATTCTGACTGGTAAGCAGTGTTTGCTCTGCCAAATTAAATGGCTCGGTGGACTGTGCTTGACGGCTGGGAGGGGGCTTATCTAAGGGTTGCAAGGGCCTGGCGGCCTCCAGGAGGCAGAGGCTGCCTCTGGGGCGCCCTTCCCTTCATTCAGAAACACTTCCAAGAGCCAAGTGATTGCATCCTAGTCTTGAGTTTTCTTCAAATGTTGCCTCTGGGAAAAGAGATGGTTCTCCTGATGGAACCAGGTTTTGCCTGCCTCACATGCAGATCATCTTCCCATTTTCTGTCTTTCCTTCTCGGCCTGTTCGTCCCAGTGTGAGTCCAATTTCTTTACAGTCATACCTGTTTGAATGCTAAACCTGCATCCACCTCTTCAAAGCTGTGAGCCCTGGGCAAGTGTAGTTGACTTCTCTGGACCTCATTTTCCTTCTCACTGCCACGGGGACATTGCCTCAGTATCAACACCATTGGCAGAAAAGTGTCAGCTCAATACATTCTAGTTCCTCTTTTTCTCTCTCCTCACTTTCCTTTCTGGTCTCCAATTCCTACTCCTGGGCTATGGCTTTGTTCCATTCTGTTGCACTGTGGCCTGATTGCCATCATTCCAGTGCTCCATCTTAGCTGAGACCCAGGTTGACAACCACCAGAGAAACAGTGGCTTGGTTTAAATGCTGGTTCCGCCACTCATTAGCTATGTGACACTGAGCCAGTTACTTCCCTTCTCTGTTCTTTGGTTTTCTCCTCTGTGTTGCAGGAATAATTGACAATGCTTATCTTCTAGAGTTGATGGAGTGACTTAAGATGAAGCTGTGCTCTCAAGTGTTCAGTGTACATTGGCTGTTGTAGTCATCAGACCCAGTCGTCTAGAGTGAAGCCATTGAACTTGATTCTCTTATTCAGTAACCAACTCTTGAGTATATTCAGGCTTCCACAATCCTTTTTTAAATGGATGGCAGCATGCCAAATGGCCTTATTCCATCCTCTTTACCTCCTTTCTCTTGAGGACTGCTGGATTGGTTCAGATAAACTCCGGCTGCTGTATGTGGCAACTGCATGGCATGCTTTGTTAAAGAGCGTATTTGTGTGTGTGTGTGTGTGTGTGTGTGTACTTGCACATGGGCCCGCAGATTGATTAAGTGTTAGTGAGTCCTTGTTCTCTTGTAATAAAAAAAATGTGAATCTTTCTTTGCTACCAGTTGGCATTTTATTCTAAAATATCACTTGGGAACTTAGCTTGCCGATGGAACTAGGTCAATTTGATGAAAGCTAATTTATTGAATGGCTAATTTGCCAAAAGCCAATTCACCAGAAGTTAATTTGCTGAAAATAAGTTTGCTGAATCATTAAATCACTGAATGACCAGTTCACTGAAAACTGTCAAACCCTCCACCCTGTTTAGGAGTGGTATCTGTAGATGTTTTGTGGTCAGAACCAGAGGCACATGTGGAAAAGACTCAGAGGCAAAGCCAAGGGTTAGACAAAGATCCTTAAAAATAAAGAAGCTAGGAACTGGAATTAAAGGGAAAGCCCCTCTTCTTTCAGCTAAATACCTTCCATTAAAAAGTGCTCTGCCTTTGAGCTTTGAAACCATACACATAGCTGACCTAGGCTGCTCTGTGGTTCAATGGCTGCAAGCAAGCTATGATGAAATAGTAACAACAATTCATTCTCAAATATTTATGACTAAATCACTTACAGATTGGCTTTGGCAAACTGATTTTCAGTGAATCCGTGAGAATGGCCAACTGAGAGAGGCCTGTCATCCATCCATAGAGAACAAGAGGCTGATGGTGGCCTCTGGTCCACATCTGCATCTCAGCTGGGGATGGAACAGGGGAACTGGGACAGGGAACAGGTCAAGCAGCCTGTGCCTCTGGAGCAGTAGGATTGATAATTAAGCCAGTAGTGGTTCTTAGTTCTGGGGCATGCTTAGAAGGATGCCAGATGCAGACACTGCTAAGAATGGGACAGGCAGAAGCTCAGAATTGACCTGGGCCCAAGGCAATAGGCAGGGCTCTGGGGAGGTGCCCTCCACAGCCCCAGGCCTTCTATGGGGAGCAAAACAGAATTGGCAGGGACCTGGGGACAGCCCCCGCACACCAGGTTAAGGTGGGGGCCCTGGGTTCCCTGAATGTAGGCTCACTTATCAACTAAAAACAAAACAAAACAAAGCAAACTATCATGTGCTCATAACAGTAAAAAGAAATAATATTAGCTGAATATGTTCTCAGTCGTGCCTGACTCTGCAACCCTATGGACTGTGACCCACCAGGCTCCTCTGTCCATGGGATTTTCCAGGCAAGAATACTGGAGTGGGTTGCCATTCCCTTCTCCAGGGGATCTTCCTGACCCAGGGATTGAACCCAAGTCTCCTGCATTGCAGGCAGATTCTTTACCGTCTGAGCTACCAGGGAAGCCCCTGAATATACTGAACATTTACTATGTCCTAGAACCATGCTAAGCACTTGTACATAAGATCACAGAGCTAACAAGAGTCAGAGAGTGTCTTTACAACTAGCTCTGTCTGGTTGCAGATCTATGCCCTTGACTCAAAAAAGTTTATACAATTATCAGAGTGCTAAGTTGCTTCAGTGGTGTATGACTCTTTACAACCCTATGGACTGTAGCTTGCCAGGCTACTCTGTCCATGGGATTCTCCAGGCAAGAATACTGGAATGAGCTGCCATTTCCTTCTCCAGGGGATCTCCCAACCCAAGGACCGAACCCGCGTGTCCTTGACTCCTTCATTGTAGGTGGCTCCTTCACTGCTGAGCCACCGGGGAAGGCTCATATGTAATTATATGTAAATATATATGCATGGTATGTCCTTTATTTTTAAGATATGTATAAGATAATATACTGTTCTTTTTACTCTTTTCATTTAAGTACATGAATTGAAATTCTTTCTATATATACATATATATACATACTTCATTCTTTTTAAAAAACTGAGTGGTATTCCATTGTGTAGAGCTGTTGAATCATAATTTATTTAAACAAGTATGAGGTTCCGATTGCTATATTTGACAGTTCTTGTTATTACTCATTCTTTTAAGTTTAGCCATTCTGGTGGGTGTGAAATCATGTTTCATTGGGGTTTTATTTTTAAATTTCACTTATTTATTTTTGGTTGTGCTGAGTCGCTGTTGTTGTATGAGGACTTTCTCTAGGTGCTGCAAGTGGGGGCTGCTCTTCCTTGCAGTGCGTGGGCTTCCCGTTGCAGTGGCTGCTCTCGTTGCCGAGCACAGACTCTCGGGGTACGGGCTTCAGTAGCTGCAGCACGTGGACTCAGCAGTTGCAGCTTGCGGGCTCTAGGGCTTGGGTTTGTTGTTGTGGTGCACAGGCTTAGCTGCTCCGCAGCAAGTGGAATCTTCCCAGGCTAGGGATTGAACCCTTATCCTCTGCATTGGCAGGTGGATTCTTATCCATTGTACCACCAGGGAAGTCCTCATTGTGGTTTTAGTGTACAATTTTGTGATGACTATTGGAATTGAGTACATTTTCATATATCTACTGGGTATTTTTCTACACTTTTTTGTGCCTGCTCAAGAGTTTCCTATTTTTCTATTGCAGTGTCTTATTTTTGTTTACTTGTAGTAAATCTTTGTATATTCTGGATTCAGGTCTTTTGTTACTTCCATATGTATATTGCAGAAGTTCTTGCAGCCTCTGACTTGTTTTTGATTCTTTGAATAGTGAAAGTGAAAGTGAAGTTGCTCAGTCGTATCTGACTCTTTGCACCCCGTGGACTGTAGCCCACCAGGCTCCTCCGTCCGTGGGATTCTCTAGCCAAGAATACTGGAGTGTTGGGTTGCCATTTCCTTCTCCAGGGGATCTTCCCAACACAGGGATCGAACCCAGGTCTCCCACATTGGGGACAGATGCTTTAACCTCTGAGCCACCAGGGAAGCCTTGAATAGTATCTTTTGGAAATAAGAGGGTTTTTGTTTGTTTGTTTGTTTTGTTTTTGTGTTTCTTTTTTGGCTAAGCCACGAGGTGGGTTGTGGGATCTTAGTTCCTGAGGAGGGATTGAACCTAGGCCCCCTCAACCCTCCACCCCCAGCAGTGCGAGTGCCAAATACAGGATTACCAGACAATTCCAAGAATTCTCAATTTTAACCAGGTTGAACCTAGGAATTGCTTCCTTTAAAGTTGGTGTCTTTTGGGTCCTGTTTAAACATAATTCTTTATTCCAAGATAATGAAGAAATTTTCCCATATTATCTTCTAGAAGTTTTATTGCTTTGTGTTTTTATTTATATGTACAATCCACGTTTAATTTTTGTTGATGACATAGAGGTCCAGATTCCACTTTTTTTCCAAATGTTTATCAAATTGCTGATGTATCCATGGAGAGAGATGTACTCCACGTCAACCTACTCCTCTGCCATCTAGTTCTTCCTCCATCACTGTTTATCAAATTAACCCAATGCCAGGTTGATTAAAAGGCCATTGTTTTTCCCTCTGCTATATAAAGTTACCTTTGTTGTAAACCAGGGAGTCATTGGATTGACTGTTTCTGGACTCATATTCTGTTTCATTGTTTAATTACTGCCTTAATTATTTTGGCTTTCTAAATCTTTATAATGAGTAGCTCCTATTATTCCATCTGGCTTCAAGAGATTCTTCATTTTTCTTGGCCCTTCATATTTCTATATAAATTTTAAAATTGTCTTGCCGACTTCCAAGCTGAATAAGAAAAGCATGCTGGAATTTTGATAGGAGTTCATGGTGGGGTGTATCCCTCCTTTTGTTTAGGTGATCTTCAATTTCTCACAGTATTTTGTAGTTTTGTGCAGAAACTAGAATTATTGTACCTTCTTTGTTAAATTTAGTCTCATGTTTATTTATTTTTCTTACCATACTATAATTGGAGTATTTTAAAGTTTTGTTTTCTACTTGTTCATTGGACTGTAAAGCTAGAATTACTTTTTGTGGGTTGATTTTATACCAGTGACTTTGCTAAATATATTAATCCTAGCAGTTTGTCTATAGATTTTTGTGTATTTTCTCTCACACTGTCTTTAATGCAGTCTATATTTTAATTTATGTCCTTTATATTTTCTTTTCCAAATTTTAAATATTTCATTTTTTGTTATGGCTTAATTGTACTGTAGTATCTCTAGCATAATGTTGAATAGATGCTGTGACAACAAGAATTCTTGTCTCATTTCCAACTTCAGGGGAAAAGTGTTTAGAATTTCATGGTTACATGTAATGTTGTTTGTAGATTTTTTTGTACCTATAAATTAATAGATTAAGAAAATTTCATTTTAGTCCCAATTTGCTAAGATTTTAAAAAAATCATGAGTGTTGAATTTATCAAATGATTTGTCTTTATTAAAGTGATCATGTGAGTTTTCTGCTGTTGTTATGTAGTAAATTAAATTCATTGATTCTCTAGTAGTAAATTCCTGTCAACAGAACAAACACATCTTTGTTGTGGTGTGTTATTATTTTTATGTCACTAAATTTCTATGATTTTTAATTCTGTTTATAACAGAGATTAACTTGTGATTTTCTTTTCCTGCAATCACTGTCAGATTTTGGTATCAAAAGCTGTGCTTGCTACATAGAACACATAGGGAAGCATTTTCTATTTGGTGTTTTCTGGAAGAGTTTAGGTGTGTCTGACATTATTTCTTCTTTAAATATTTTGAAGAATTCACCAGTGCAGCTGTCTGGGCCTGAAGTTTTGTTTGAGGAAATATTTTTCATTATGGATTTAATTTCTTTAAAATGCCATAGAACACTTTATATTTCCTATTTTGGGTGTATTTTCTTAGATATTTATCCTTTTCATCTAAATATTTAAATATATTGGCTAAAGGTTGCTCATTATTTTCACATTTCTTTTTCATGCCTGGCAGATATTGAAGTCATATCAGTCTTTTCATTCTTGATATTGATTCTTGTACCCCTCCACCCCAGATTTAGTCTTCCTAGGGATTTATAAATTTTATTAAAGCTTTCAAGGAGCAAACTTTACTTTAGAACTTTGGCTCTCTTGATTTTCCTCTGTTCTATGTTTGTTTTCTCTTTTATTAATTTCTGTTCTTTATTATCTTCCTTGACTTTAAGCTTGATTTGCTGCTCTTTTGCTGACTTAAGATGGATGTTAGATCCTTGTCTTTTGGCATTTCATCCTGTCTCATGAGTACATTTAATGGTAAATATTTTCTTCTGTTTATAGTTTTACCTGAATTCCATACATTTTGACATGCCACGAATCACTGCCATTCAGCTCCAAATATTTTCTAATTTCCATTGGTATTTTTTCTTTCACTATGTACTATTTAGAAGTATATGGCTTAATTTCTAAATATTTGAGAAATTTCTAGTTACTTTGTTACTCATTTCTAGTTTACTTCCATTATAGTCAAAGGTTATACTCTGTGAAAATTTAATCTCTTTACATGTTTTGATATTTGGTTTATGGACAATATATGGTTGGTACTGGTAAATTTTCTGTGTGCCCTTTGAAAATAATTGTATATGTTGCAGTTTGAGATATAGTGTTGTATCTATGTCAATTAGCTAAAATGTCTTAAATAAGTTTAAATACTCTATCTGGAGTTTTGTCTCCTTACCTTTTCAGTTATAAAGAGATGTATATGAAAAATTTTCATGCTAAAATTGTGGATTCATTTACTTTTTTTCCTTTTAGATTTGTCAATTCCTGTGTTATGAATTTTGAATCTATGCCACTAGGTACATATAATTTTAGATTTTTTTCCAATTTTACTGATTGTTTACTCTTTTATCATTATGAAATATCCCACATTCTCATTTGTAATGTGTTGTCCCTAAAGTTTATTTTGTCTGATATTACTATAGCAGTCAGCTTTCTGATACTGTTTACTTGGTACCTTTTCTAGTTTTTTACTTTCGTCCTTTCGATATCCATATATTTGGAGTGTGTCTCTTATAAGAAGCACATAGTAATTGATTTTTAATCCCTATGATAACCTTTACCTTTTAATTGGAATGTTTAACGTACTTAATTTTAATACATTTACTTATATAAACGTATTTCTTGATACGTTTGGGTTTAAATCTGTCATCCTGATTTTTTTTTTCTATTGATTCTGGCAGTTCTATGTTCCTTTCCCTGTGTTTTCTTGCTTTCTTATAGATTCATCAAGTAGTTTTTATTCCCTTCTCTATTAGTTTGATGGCTTTTATATTCCTTTACTGTTTTTTAAATGGTTACTTTAGACGTTACAGTAAGTGTCCTTGATTTTTTAAGCTCTAATAAATTATCTTTCACATCTCAGTAATTCAAAGAGTTTAAGATACTTTAACTTGATGTATTTCTTGCCTTTTGTACTGCTTACCTCTTGTATCTTAATTGTGTAAAATTTTAAACTGTTCATGACATCATTATTATTGTTGTTTCATACAGTATTTAGATCTATCTATCTTTCAGTCTGTCCGTATGTATACCCTTTCTAATTCTTTTTGTTTTTTCCTGGAAGTCCATGCTTCCATTTAGAATTATTTCTCTTCTGCTTAAAGAACTGTAGTGTTTCATGTAATGCAGGTATCTTTAATGAAAAAATGTCTGTACTTTGTCTTTATTTTGAAGAACATAAAGAATTTTTTTGCTGGTGTCAACACTTAGTTGTCGGTTAGCACTTTGAATATATCATACCACTATTTCAGACATTCCCCTCCTTGTCTCCAGTGGGAAGCAGCAGTTTTATTTCCCCTTAATAATCAGGATCATGTAACCCAGTCTGTGTAGTTAGGCCCCCTTGTTGCTTAGTGGTTTAATGGCATGTGGAGCTCAAAGTTGCCATGTGGGAATCTCAACTCCTTAGTAATTATGAGCTTGAAGCCAGCAGAGCTCCATTTTTCTGCCATACTTGGGCTCATACCCCTGAGTTATGCTGTGATCTTATCCTAGAAGTGGGTCTTCAGGCAAGAAGGAGTAGTGGTGGTAGGGGTGTGGATCTTAAGAAGACTGAGTCTCCTTTTGCAATTAATCCTCTTGATGCCAGATAGTCAAGATCCTTTAATCAAGGCAGAACTATGTAGTCATCACTGAGGAGAGAGGGGAGACTTCACTTGGCAAAGGATGACTCAAAAGGATCTGGGAGTTTGAGTTTTTTGGTTTCATCCAAGTCTACCCAAATGACCCCATTCTCAGGGTCCAACCCAATCATCCTAACTTTATCATGAGAAATCTGGTGAGAGTGTGATTCTTATTCTCAAGCTGTTTATCCTTTGATTGAGAACACTGCAGGAGACTCTTGCTTACCTCACAGTAATACAAAACCATAGGTTGGATGAAGCATAAAGTTATTTCCAAGTCTGAAGAGAGCAGACTCATAAACAACATAAACAAATAGTAGGTTTAAAGAATGTGTGCAACATTTGTGCTGACAATGGGCAAAAATCCTTTTCAAAAAAATTACTTCCATACTTTTTAGTAGGTAGAATCATGGTCCATAAAAAGATATCCACACCTAATCCCTCAAACCTATTCAAACATAAAGAAGTTTGGTTTATGTGACAGAAGGACTTTGCAGACATCTTTAATGGACCTTGAGATGGAAAGCTATGCCTGGACCATCTAGGAGGGCTCAATCCAGTGCATCATTAAAAGCAAAGAATCTGTCCTGGTTGCAGGGAACCAGAAAGATGACAGCATCAGGACTTAGATAGTTACTGTTGGTTTCGAAGATGGGTGAAGCGGCCATAAGCCAAGAAATGTGGGTTGCCTCTAGAAGGTGAAGAAAGAAAAGAAACAAATTCTCCCCTAGAACCTCTAGATAGGAACATAATCTAGCCAACAACTTGATTTTAGCTCGGTGAGACCCATTTCTCACTTCTGACCTTTATAACTGGAAGATAAGTTTGTTTTTTAAGCTACCAAGTTTGTGGTAATTTGTTATGGCAGCAGTAGAAAACTAATACAGTGAGAAAAAGACAAATAACTCAACAGGAAAACAGGCAGAGAATATGAAGAGATAATTCACAGAATTATCCAATTAACATTTGGAGAGATGCTTAATCTTACTAATGAAGCAGGTAAATGCAAACAGAAACAAGATATCATTCTTCACTCATCAAATTGGCAAATGTTAAAGCAATTGGTAATACACCCTAATAGTGAGAAATAAGTACTTTTAAACATTGCTGGTGGGAGTTGAATTTCTGTAACTTTGGGGAAAGTAATATGGTGATATCTAATAATATAAATAACATACACATTTTCTTTTTTTAAAGATCTTCCCTCTTTACCTATGGCCTTCCCTGGTGGCTCAGATGGTAAAGAATCAGCATGTAATGCAGGAGACCTGGGTTCAACCCCTAGGTCAGGAAGATCCCCTGGAGAAGGGCATGGCAACCCACTCCAGTATTCTTGCCTGGAGAATCCCATGGACAGAGGGGCCTGGCAGGCTACAGTCTATGGGGTCACAAAGAGTCGGACACGACTGAGCAGCCAAGCACACACTCTATACCTGTAACCCATAGTCCCTCCTGATTTTCTTATATATATTTAGGTATTTTTCAAATTATTTTTGACTGTGTTGGATCTTTGTTGTTGCTCAAGAGCTTTCTCTAGTTGCAAAGAGTGGGGACTTCTCTCCAGTTGCAGTGCACGGTCCTCTCATTGCAGTAGCTTTTCTTGTTGCAGAGCATGGCCTCTAGAAGCTGGGCTTAGTAGTTGTGGCCTACGGGCTTAGTTGCCCCTAGGCATGTGAAATCTTCCAGGATCAGGGATCGAACCACCAGCCCTTGCATTGCAAGGTGGATTCTTAAGCACTGGACCCTCAGGAAAGCCCCAACACACAAATCTCTTGACTTAGTAAATAAATCCAATTTCAGCCATCTTTCTTTTACGGAAATAATAGGCCAATTTTTTTCTGTAATGTAAAAGAAAATTTGGTGTCAAAAAGCTGGAACTAATCTGAAGTTTCATCTTGGGTAGTGGTTAAATAAATTTTGATAAATTCATGATATGAACTATTATGCATGAAGTAATATTAACTAGATCTCTATGCAGAGGTCTATAAGGTGGTCTCTTGTGTACTATTGAATAAATATGTTGCAAGATAATGCTCATAATGTGAATCCATTGAGACGCAAAATAATACAACAAAGCATAAAGTAACGTTTGCCTGCGTATGTTTTTATATATTTCTGTTTGTGTAGAGAAATATGTGTAAAGATATACACAGAGCAGTTAACATTGATTATCTCCAGAAATGGCATTGGAGGTGGGGCAGTAAGTTAACTTTTTCTTCATACAACTCTATTGTTCATCTTTTTACAGTGAGCACATGTAACTTTTAACTAAACATTTAAACATTTCTAATACAGCATTTAAGAAAGGGATGAAGCCTTGCATTGTTGAACTTACATGATCGCCCATCAGCTGACAAATGGCCCTTTCAGCTGGTGCTGGGGGCACTGCCTCCCGGCCACCAGTCCAGTCTTGGCCACAGCATACCTTTGTGTCTACACAGCAGTGTACCTTTATGTAGCTACTTCAGAGTTTTGTCCCTCTTTTATAAAAATGAGGGGAAGATGGGAAAAAATGAAAGTGCAGATAAGAAGTGTAGGTTTCATAAATTTAAAACAATAGAATCCAAGATGGAAATCGTTAGATGTGCTGAAAATAATAAATCTCTTGCCTGAATCAGATACTCACTGGACTTGAAGCAGTTGATGGTGAGTTTGGTTGTGAAAGAAAAGAATAAAATTAAGGATAAGAGGCAAAGGTCTTATATCTTTTGAGACAAATAATTTGGGGTCACATGATATATTTTTTTCTCTCCAAGATGGAGCCACCTCTAAACACACTTAAAACTGATAGGTCTATTGCAGGCTATTCTCATAATTACACTGTTTTTCAGGTACACTTTGGATGTGTACAATAATAACTTATGCTCTTACTGCTTCTTCCTGGCATTTCTTTGTACACATGTCCTGATCCTCACCTCTGGTCAGGTAAGACCCTCATGTGGTCTTCAGGATGGATAAGATAAATAGGAATAAAAAGAGCAAGAAATAGTCAAATTTCAACTATTTGTTTCCCCAAATGGGCTTTTAAGATTCAAAGGGGCAAACCCAAGTGAGACAAGGGACAGAATTTATATCACAAGAAAAGACTTGGAGAGAAGTCACAAGGAGAGTAAAAAAAGGAAGGAGCAGGCTACCCCTCTCATGCTAACTGGGAGCAGAGAGAAGGGTGGGTCAGGCTGGAGAGGAGAAGGGTAACAGTGAGTCTGTCTCTCTGTGACCCCGGCAGGGACCATGACAGCCTTTGGTCTTTGCTAGATCCAGAGTGAATATGCACATTATTTCTTTTTTAAACAAAACAGCTTTGTTTATTTGTCTAGAGGCAACACTAAGGTGCTCAATGACATTATTTATTCTTCAGTATTATTTGGATTTTTTTTCACTTCACACCACCAGAAGCACTAGTGATCTGGGGACCCCTTTACTTGCCTGTTGCCCACCTTCTCACATGTGTTGATAGAGGGGTGGTGGGCTATGGCCCCTCTACCCCTGCCTGTAACTGAGTGAGTCAGTGGTGTACACAAGACCCAGATTTGTTCATCATGGAATTTGCAGTGGTAACTCAGAGACTCTGCTTCCGTAGTGAAGCACTACGGAAGAGTAGTGCGGAGAAAGAAAGCTGAGGTTGGGCTTCTAGGAGATGAAGGGCTGAGAGAGAAAGGGGACTCGTCCGTGGACGGACGGGGAAATCTAGTTCCAGACTTTTCCATCTCTGACTTCCTCCTAAGCCTTGACTGTATTCATCAACTTTTTTTGCCATGAAATCACAGGCTATTAGGATACTTATACTTCCTTTTACCGCCTGCCTCCTCTCCACTATTTAAAAAAAAATTTTTTTTTTTTGGCTGCATCTCTTGGCTAGTGGGATATTAGTTCCCCAATCCGGGGTCAAACCTGTGCCTCCTGCATTGGAAGCCCGAGTCTTAACTGCTGGACTGCCAGGGAAGCCCCTCCTCCCCACTCTTTTTATTAGTTTAGTTTTTTGTTTTATTTTAACCTTTTTACTTGGAAATAATTTTAGATTTACCAAAGAGCTGGAAGAGTGGTACAGAGTGTTCTTGTATGCCCTTCATCAGCTACCACTAATGTCACTATTTATATCTCCAGGATACACTTAAGTCAAAAGTAAGAAATGAACCTGGTAACCCAATCATCCAGGTTTTTCTGAGACTTGCCTGGTTTTAGCACTGAAAGCCTCCTGCACCAGAAAGCCTCCAGTTCCAGACAAACTAGGGCTATCCTGATTTTTAAAACTGGAAGTCCCATGCCTAAGAGACTCCTTCAGTCCTGACAAACCAGGATGGTTGGGCACTCTATTACCTAATGTCCAGACTTCATTTGGATTTCCCGTTTTTCCACTGATGTCCTTTTCCTATTCTGGGATCTAGTACAAGAGATCACTTTGCACTTGGTTGTCCTGTCGCCTTAGTCTCCTCTGATTTGTGACTATTTTCAGTCTTTCCTTGATTTACATGACCTTGACACTTTTTAAAAATTGATTAACTTATTTTAATTGGAAGATAATTACTTTATAATATTGTGATGGCTTTTGCTATACTTCAGCATGAATCAGCCACGGGTATACCTGTGTCCCCGCATACTGAACCCCATCTCCCACCTCCCTTCCCACCCTATCCCTCTGGGTTGTCATAGAGAACTGGCTTTTGGTGCCTTGCTTTATGCATTGAACTTGCACTGGTCATCTGTTTTACGTATGGTAATATACGTGTTTCAGTGCTATTCACTCATATCATTCCACCCTCTCCTTCTCCCACAGAGTCCAAAAGCCTGTTCTTTACATCTGTGTCTCTTTTGCTGCCCTGTGTGTAGGATAGTTGTTATTGTCTTTCTAAATTCCATCTGTATGCATTAATATACAGTATTTGGGTTTCTCTTTCTGACTTACTTCACTCTGTATAATAGGCTCCAGTTTCATCCACCTCATTAGAACTGACTCAAATGCATTCCTTTCATAGCCCAGTAATATTCCATTGTGTATATTGTACCACAGCTTCCTTAACCATTCATCTGCCAGTGGACATCCAGGTTCCCCCCATGTCCTAGCCATTGTAAACAGTGCGTCAGTGAGCATTGGGGTACAAATGTTTCTTTCAATTCTGGTTCCCTTGGGGTGTATGCTCAGCAGTGGGGATTGCTGGGTCACATGGTAGTTCTATTCCCAGTTTTTTAAGGAATTTCCACACTGTTCTCCATAGTGGCTATTCCAATAGTGCAAGAGGGCTCCCTCTTCTCCACACCCTCCCCAGCATTTATCATTTGCAGACCCTTTGATGACGGCCACTCCGACCAGCGTGAGATGATACCTCATTGTGGTTTTGATCTGTATTTCTCCAATAAAGAGTGATGCTGAGCATCTTTTCATGTGTTTATTAGCCATCTGTATGTCTTCTTTGGAGAAATATATGTCTTCTTTGGAGACACCTTTAAACAGTAGTGGTCAAGTACTTTAATGGTAGCTTTAAAAAAATTATTTATTTTTTATTTTTGGCTGTGTCGTGTCTTAGTTGCAGCATGTGGGCTCTCCATTGGGGTGCACAGGCTTCTTTCTAGCTGTGGCATGCAGGCTTTAGTAGTTGTGGTGCATGGGCTTTAGTTGCACAGAGGCCTGTGGGATCTTAGTTCTCTGACCAGCATTTGAATTCACTTCCCCTGCATTGAAGGGCAGATTCTTAACCACTGGACCACCAGGGAAGTCCCTGGTCAAGTATTTTATAGAATGTTCCTGAACTTGGGTTTGTCTGATATTTTCTCATGAATGGTCTTGGGTTATGAATAAAAGAGAATGAAGGAGGCAGTGCCCTTTCTGTCATATTATGTCAGGGGCACATGACATCCACACAACTTGTTACTGGTGATTTAACCTTGACTGCTTGTTTAAGGTGATGTCTGTCAGTTTTTTCTACTGTAAAGTTATCTTCCCCCCCCCCCCCCTTTCATAGTCTGTTCTTTGAAATTGACTCAGTATATCCAGCCCACACCCAAGAGAGAGGAGTAACAAAGAATTTCTGGACATATGCTAAAATCACCAAAGCAATGTTTGGTGGAGATTCTTTGAGGCTGGGAAGATATCTTTGTTTCTCCTAAAACACTGGCCCACTAATTCTTAGCATGCATCAGTGGGTCTTGCTTGTAAGTAGTTGTTACTGTGGTGTTCTAGTGGTGATTTTCTATCCTTTCATTAATTTGTCGAAGTTTATAATATTGGTACTCTGTCCAGGGTGCATCTTCTCCTCTTTAATTTTGTGAGCTTCACCTGAATTTTTGCATTGATTCTCCATTTTGCCAGGGTTAGCTCAGCTGGATTCTTCTTCTTACAAGCCAAGTGAAGCCTTCCAAGAGTGAGTACTTAAGATGTAGAAGGGGCTCAATAAATAATTTTTCGCTATTGTCTTTCTCCCCAAGGATAACAGGGATCTATGCAAAAAAATAGCATCTCACTTGGAGCCCTAGTGGCTGAGGATTCTGGAGGAAGAGGGACTGAGGACTTAGATGCCACTTCCCAGAATTTCCCTCCCACCTTAGGGGAGGACTGACCCAAACGTGGAAGCACTCCCATTCTCCCCTCCCCTCCCCGGTACCAGGTTCTCCTCCATAGGCCTTTCACATGGCTGCCAGAGTTCCAGGCTGTCTTCCTCAAACACAGCACTGATCATGGTTCTCTCTTGAAGGCTATTCACTGCAAACAGAGTTACATTCTAATTTGTCACAAGACAAATGTATACCCTCTATATACTGCCCTTTACTTCCCCTTTCATCATCTTTCACTGTCCTTCTCTTTAGATCTAAAACTGGAACCACACTGTACATCTCTCCTTTTCCTAAAACGCTGCTGTTATTCCATGGCTCTGTGACTTTGCATAGCATGACTTCTCCATATGGAATGTCTTTCTGTGATATCTTCTTTGACTTTCCCAAGATCTAGTTTCCAATGTTCCTATAGCAGCTTTCACCTATAAACCTCTGTCATGGATCGTGTTATGTTTTGCAATTTATCTGTGTCCATTTCTGTCTTTTCTACTGGGTCATCTTGTTTGTTATTTATGTATTTTCACCACAGAGCCTGGCAACTAAAAATATGAGCTAACATTTTTCAAGTGCCTGCTTTATACCTGACAAGACGAATTATATCATTGATTCCATTTAAGAACTCTCTAAGGGAGGTATTTTTTTTTAACAATTCAATGGGGGCAAGAATAGTCTTTTCAATAAATATTTCTGGGAGAACTAGATATCCATAGGTAAAAGAATGAAGTTGAACCCCCTACCTCACACCATATACATATTAAATTAGATTACAGACCTAAATGTAAAAGAAATTGCACAACTCTTAGATTAAAACATAGGGGTAAATCTACCTGAACTTGGGTCAGGCAGTGGTTTATTAGATATAGGGCACAAGCAACAAACGAAAAACAGATAAATTGGACTTCATCAGAATTAAAAACTGTTAGGCTTCAGAGCACATTATCAAGAAAGTGAAATGGCAGTTCACAGAATAGGAGAAAGCACATGCAAATCATATATCTGACAAGGGACTTGTATTCAGAATATAAAAGTAATCATGTATGTGTGTGTGCTAAGTTGCTTTAGTTGTGTCCGACTCTACAACCCTATGGACTGTAGCCCCAGGCTCCTCTGTCCATGGGATTCTCCAGGCAAGAATACTGGAGTGGGTTGCCATGCCCTCCTCCAGTGGATCTTCCCCACCCAGGGATAGAACCGGCATCTCTTACATCTCCTGCATTGGCATGCTTATTCTTTACCACTAGTGCCATGTGGGAAGCTCTTGTACAACTTAATAATTCAAAGACAGTGGCGCCAGCAGGTTGGACAGGTGTCTTGGTCACCTGTAGTCACCAATGAGACCAGAAACACGATAAACAGTACAAGAAAGCCCATCTGGGCAAAGCCATGAAGGCCAACCCTCTTGGAGTCACTTCTCATGTAAAAGGAACTGCTCTCAAAAATGTGGAGTTTGGAGCCAAACAACCAAATTCTCCCATCAGGTAGTGTGTTCAGCTAATCAAGAATGGCAGAAATACCATAGCGTTTGTACCCAGTGATGGTTGTTTGAATTTTATTGAGGAAAATGTGAAGTTTCAATTGCTAGATTTGGTAAAAGATCATCCTGTTGCTGACATTCCTGGAGTCTGCTTTAAGATTGTCAAAGTAGCCAGGGTCTGTCTTTTAGCTTTGTACAAAGGCAGAAAGGAAAATCCAAGACCATAAGTTTTTTTCCAAGATCATAAGTTTTGATGGTGAAAGTGTGATAGTAATAAATTTTTATGTGCCAAAAAAATAATAATTAAAAGAATACCCAATTAAAAATGGGCAAAATATTTTAATAGATATTTCTCCAAAGAAAATATACAGATGATCAATAAGCACATGAAAAAATACTCAGTATCATTAATAGTTGTGAAAATACATATCAAAAACAAAATGAAATGCTGCTTCATGCTTATTGGGATGGCTGTAATCAAGAGGACCAGTAATAACAAATATTCATGAGGATATGGAGAAATTTGGAACCCTCATATACTGCTGGTGAGAATGTAAAATGGTAAGTCACTTTGGAAAACACTGAAAGCTTCTCAAGAAGTTAAACATGAAGATACCATATGACCCCACAAGTTCCTATATATAATTGTCCTATGTACAATTGTCCCTCTGTATTCATGAGGGATCAGTTCCAGAACCCTGCTGATACCAAACTCCTTGGACATTCAAGTTGTTTTTATAAAACTGTGTAGTATTTGCATATTACCTATGCACATCTTCCTGTATACTTTTCATCATCTCTAGATTACTTGTAATACCTAATATGATATAAATGTCGTTTAAATAGTTGTTGAGAGTGAAAGTTGCTCTGTTGTGTGTTGGTGCACTGCAAATTCAAGTTTTGCTGTTAGAAACTTTCTGGAGCTAAACAGTTTTTTTTTCTGGATCTGTGGGTTTACAGATATAGAACCCATGGATATGGAGAGCCAACTGAATATATTCAAAAGAAATGAAAATGTGTCTGCACAAAACTGTGTGCATGAATGTTCATAACAGCCTTATGCATAATATCCAAAAAAGCAGAAACAACCTAATGTTCATCAATTAGTGAATGGGTAAATAAGATGTAGTATAGCCGTTAAAATGGAATAATTATTCACCATAAAAAAGAATGAAATATGGATACATGCTACAACTATTGATAGATGGACTTTGAAAACACTATTCTAAGCTACAGAATATGGTCACTAAAGATCATATGGTTTCCCTCATAGCTCATTTGATAAAGAATCTGCCTGCAATGCAGGAGACCTGGGTTCAATTCCTGGGTTGGGAAAATCCCCTGGAGAAGGAAATGGCAATCCACTCCAGTATCTTCCCTGGAAAATCCCATGGACAGAGGAGCCTGGCGGACTACAGCCCGTGGGGTCACAAGAGTCAGACTTAGCGACTAAACCACCACCAAAGATCATATATTGTATGATTACATTTGCATGAGTATTCAGAATAGGCAAATCCATTGAGAGAGAAACACAGGTTAGTGTTTACCTGAACTTGAGGAGGAGTGACTGCTAATGAGTGCTGGGTTTCTTTTTGGGGGTAATGAAAGTATTCTAGTATTAGTAGTAATGGTTGCCCAGCTCTGTGAATATACTAAAACCCAGTGAATAGTATACTTTAAAGGGACTAATATTATGCAATGTGGATTATATCTCAATTAAGCTGATATGTGCCATAATATATCTGGCTTAAAACTCAACATTTGAAAAAATAAAATCATGGCATCTAGTCCCATTACTTCATGGCAAATAGATGGGGAAACAACGGAAACAGTGACAGACTTTATTTTCTTGGGCTCCAAAATCACTGCAGATGGTGACTGCACCCATGAAATTAAAAGACACTTTCCTTGGAAGAAAAGCTATGACAAACCTAGATAGCATATTAAAAGCAGAGACATTACTTTGCCAACAAAGGTCCGTCTAGTCAAAGCTATGGTTTTTCTAGTAGTCATGTATGGATGTGATAGCTGGACCAGAAAGAAGGCTGAGAGCCAAAGAATTGATGCTTTTGAATTGTGGTGCTGGAGAAGACTCTTGAGAGTCCTTTGGACTGCAAGGAGATCAAACCAGTCCATCCTAAAGGAAATCAACCCTGAATTGGAAGGACTGAAGCTGAAACTCCAATACTTTGGGCCCCTGATGTGAAGAGCTGACTTATTGGAAAAGACCCCGAGGCTGGGAAAGATTGAAGGCAGGAGGAGAAGGGGCTGACAGAGGATGAATTGGTTGGATGACATCACCAACTCAATGGATATGAGTTTGAGCAAGCTCTGAGAGATGGTGAAGGACAGGGAAGCCTGGTGTGCTGCAGTCCATGTGGTCGCAAAGAGTCTGACAGGACTGAGTCACTGAACAACTGCAAATGTCATAATATGTGTATGTGCACACACACACTTAAAGATATGAGGTAGAGGTAGCCTGTGATTATGTCAACAGTAATTGAAACTAAGTTATTAGTTACTAAGAAATTTCTTCTAATTAAAAAAAATTGAATATGTATATCAAGCTATGTTTCTAAGAGTTTAATCAAATAATAATAGGTATTTTGAGAATGTTTGCTTATCCAGGGGCTTAATTAATTCAAAAGGTAAAAAAACTCCTTTTCTTACTAGTAAGAATTTTGAGAAAGTATGGAAGAAGTGAAAATGAAGTATTAGAGATGTGATAAAACAAACCCAGACACTTAAATGAAGTGCTGGAGCCATGACTTTGGGCAGAGCACATTGAATAAAGAGAAGTATTCTTGGAAAGAGAACTGTGAAGAGTCCCTTAGGAGCCATCCAGTAAAAATCATGGTGCTGCAGTTGTTAGCAAGCTGGAAGGAGCAGAGAAGGGTAACCAGGGGAATACGCGTGTAACTGGGAGATTGGCAATGCTTGGTGTGGGAGACCAAAGCCAGACACACCCAGTACCTGGAGAACGAGCTTATGAATGACCACTGAGATCTGCAGGACTGTGTAAGTTATGCTCGGTGCATCTACTTAATGAGAGGTCTGGAGAGAAAGTATTCAGTAATGGTTAGTTATTTCTCTCCCTCCCCTCTGTGCACACTTTCCTCGTTTCATTTCCTACAGTTAATGTTTTATGTCCTTTAAGTGTTCCATGTAACAGGAGGTACTTTAAGCCATTGTCTGTGAGCTTGTTCTTCAGTGACAATGGCCAGAACACTCTCCTTGGCTTCAGTTGGGGGAAAAAAATTAATGGAAATTTGAGGGTAGAGCTGCAGTATGAGTAGAAATGGCTGGTGGTTTCTGAAGACTTGGTGAACTGGACTTTTGTGCATTTTCATGTTTCCTTTCAGGCAAACTCAAAATAGTTGTACCTCTGAAAGCTTTGGCAGTTGCAAGGCTTGCTCTTGTCCATGGTCTTCCAGGCCACCCATTCTCCTCATCCTCTCCCCCTCCTGATGGCCTTTTGGGGAATGTGCCCTCTGGGGAAGAGGGTCACCTTGACAGCAGTCTCCACTGCTCAGGAACTCTATATAGGGACAGTGTGGAGCAACAGTCTTGAGTGTGGCCAATCAGTATTGCATCTATTGCTTCCTGGCCAGTCCCCAGAAAGTTTTCCAAGTTACTAAGGAGAGGAGGTATCCAATGATCTCAAACTGAGTCAAATGAAAGAGCTGTAAGAAAAGACACTGGTCCTCCCTGATTGGGGAGGAGAACACCCAAAGCTGGCGTGTCCAGATACTACACTGAGTGCAGTGATTAGAAATGAAATGAAAGCATCACAGGTCTGCACTGGGGTGGCAACAAGAGCTTCAGCTTCAGCCATGATGGGTGAGGTCCGCTTCATGGCCATGAGCCCACGGCCACCTGGGAGAAGTAGTGTGGGCAGGGACAGTGAAGACAGGAGTGTGACACCCACCCACCCAGAAACACCCCAGGGCACCGAGAGGTAGGTCCTTGTCTGAGGGGCTAATGAGGGTTTTACACCTGGGGCTGAAGTCAGAGACTCTTGTGACTGGGACCCACATTTCATGATTTTGGTTTTTCAGTCTGGCCTGTGGAAATGGGCGCTATTTCTGGCCCTGCTGAATGCTCATCCCTATAATACTTGAAGGTGCCTCCCATGCAAGCTTCCAGTGGTTTATACACACACACACACACACACACACACACACACGCTGAATGCTCATCCCTATAATACTTGAAGGTGCCTCCCATGCAAGCTTCCAGTGGTTTATACACACACACACACACACACACACACACACACACGCTGAATGCTCATCCCTATAATACTTGAAGGTGCCTCCCATGCAAGCTTCCAGTGGTTTATACACACACACACACACACACACACACACACACACACACCTTGCTGAGTACTCGTGGGGATGGGCTGCACATCTCTACATTTCCTTCCCTGTGCCCCTCTGTCCTCCTCCCCACTCTGTCCTGGGGATTCTGATCACCTTGGTCCCTCTGGACTCTTACTGCTGTCTCCTCACCTCATAGAGCCAGGGCCCTGCATGGACCCCACCCTGCTTCCTCCCTTGAAACTCTCTCAAGGCAGGAAGCTCACCATGTCTGTTTCCCATCTCTCTTGGGTCACCATTCTTCATGGCCAGATATCCAGGGTCTTGAAAACCATTATCTTATACATCTAATGTGTTTGTTGTTGCTGTTTCAAAGGAGGGGAAATCCAGTCCCTGTTACTCCATCTTTTCCAGAAGCAGGAGAAATCATGTTTGAACTTGGACCCAGTCCACCCCAGTGCATGCTTCACCCCCACCACGCCTCAAGTCTCAGGCAGAAACAGACTGCTTCTGAGCCAGCAGACGTCAGTCCAGCAAATCTCAGTCAATGTGTCTCCTCCTCAGGCCCTTCCTGGCCTCCTGAATTTGAGTTTGGACTCCTCCTGCTGTGCCCCTGGACCTCCCCGTGGCCCCTGTGGGCTGTTCCCTGACTCTCGTCAGCACCTCCCCTACCTGAGCTCTGGAGCTCACCACCCTCTTCCAGTGCTCAGCCAAGACCGGTCCTATGGATGACTAAGGGGATGAATGAGTGAAGGAACCCCGCTCCTTGGTCAGCTGAGCCCTGGTAGACTGGATGGGAGGCAGCTTAGGGAGGGAAATGATCTAAGTCTGGCCGAGTAATTCTGGCAGAAATTCCCTCTGGAATCCCATTTCTAGGCTGCTTGACCAAGTGTGGGGACTTGAACCTGTAAAAACAAACAGAGTGGCATTTTATAGAGAAGAAACTTAGCCTTCTTAGTTGGCATATTTTCAAGCGAGAAAGGCACCATCTAGTGAGGTCGGGATTGTGGTTCATGAAACGGTCTGTTTTCATGGCCACTTTCTCATGAGGGCTGGGGAAGAGGGCTCAGACTCAGGGATGTTTGGCGTGATTCTCAGCATCCAGGAAAAATCAGGAAATGCATTGCTGATAATGACAAAGCCAGGTCTTAGGGGAGGGGGAAGGGGGAAGAGACCTGTGCAGAGTGGTGTGGATTTGGGAAAATAAGAGAAAGATGAGAATGATTTGTTTTTAGACAAGGACAGTGTCATTTCGTGGGCTTCCCAGGTGGCTCAGTGGTAAAGAATCCACCTGCAATGCAAGAGACGCAGGGACATGGGTTCGGTTCCTGGGTCGGGAAGATCCCCTGGGGGAGGACATGGCAACTCACTTCAGTATTCTTGCCTGGAGAATCCCGTGGACAGAGGAGCCTGATGGGCTGCAGTTCATAGGGTCACAAAGAGCTGGACAGGACTGATGTGACTTAGCATGCACGCATGCCGTGTTATCTCATACCTTTGTCACATAGAGGAAGGAGTATGGCTTGTGTCATACACACTTGGTATAAATTTAAGAACACTTGGGCTCGTTGCTTCACTTCCAAGAGACTCGGTTTTGCTCTCTGTTGACTGGGTGCCTGGCTCGGGGAGACACTGTATGGGAGGCATGAAGCCCAGCACCATGTGCCTTTTCTTCCTCTTCTCACCTCTTGCCAGCTCCTGCTCCTTACACAAGATGGGAAAAGACAGGCCAGAGGTATATGGTTTCAGTTCCTTAAGAAAATGAGGACATGGGAGCACGTTGTCTCTACCAGCCTGTCTGGAGCTTTAGGGTGACTGAGATGAGGCTGCCCCATCATTGGCTGGTTGAGGATGATCAGCCCAGAGTAGTGTAAGCATGAGCAGTTTTATTTTTCCCCAGCCGTTTCTCTTATCCGCACCCTGCTGAATCTCTTTTGCATCCTTGATAGCATCTTGGTGAGATTCTGTAACTTTCAAGTCTCTTTTGGATATTTAAATTTAATCCCAATTTACACCTTCAGCCTCAACCTTGATTTGAACTCACCTCCTTGGAATGTAGGACATTTTTTTTTTTTGTTTTGTTTTTTGTTTTTTGCCTTGCCTTGTGGCATGCGGGATTTTAGTTCCCCAACCAGCGGTTGTTGAACCTGTGCCCCCTGCATTGGGAGCATGGAGTCTTAACCACTGGACTGCCAAGGAAGTTCCTAGGACATTTTTTAGTGGGAAGCCTGACTGCTAATTCTCACGCAATGGGGAGACTATCCCTCAACAGGAGGTTTTGCTCCTTTATGATGGAAGGGCAGGGATGGGCTCTTGGGAGCTGGTTAGAGGGACTTGTCATCTTCAGCTGCTGGTGTCTGCCCTGGAGTGAGGAACTGGCTGTCGGGTGTGGTTGTGAGTGAGGAGAACGCTGTTGGCCTGCTCTCTCTCCTTGTCCTCAGACACGTGCTGTCCATCTGGGGGTTTGGGAACATCATTTAAGAGCTATTGAAATCACCTCCACCCCTGAGTTCTAGCTAGATAGTCCAGTTGTCTTTCTTTTTGGGCCACACTTCTATTGAACCATTAAGAAATGTACCTCTTAGGTAGAGGGGGGTCTGATTCACAGCCCCACCTCCCTTATTTCCTGTCTGCTGTTGAATGGGGAGTCTGGCAAGGGTCCTAGGAGGCCATTTGGTCCTCTTTTCCCCTACTTCCAGGTGCCCACACTCTTTCCTGAGTCAAAGCTGACCATCCTAGCTATATGGGGGCTCCTGTCATTATCCTGTGATCTTTCCTTCATCAGCTCCATTTTTTTTCTTCATCACTCCTCTGAGATGCTGTCCCCTTGCTGACCACCTCACAAGCAGGCTGGGCCCACATGTCAGGGCAGATGCCTGGCCCCTGGGTTGGTGGTGGGGACAGCAGTGGTGTGGTGCAGGGCACTAAGGAGAGTGGTCCAAAGGTAACATCATAAACGGCAAGGAAGACAGTGGGATTCTGAGCAAAAGGGAAGACTCCAGGGTTGTTGTAAAAGACAAGAAATCTCAAGAAAACAGAAAGGTGTTTTCCAGCTCCAGGCCACAAGTCCTCAGGGGAGACTGTTTCCCATCAGCAGTAAGGGAGGGCTTCAGGTCTGGGGGCCACTCCCCGGCCACGGCTGAGTTCCTTCCTCCCGAACCCACTCATGGCCATGCACTGTGCCCAGATGCGCAATGACTTCTTTCTAGATCCCTGCTTGGAGGCTCTTTACACTTAATCTTAATCTCACTATCTACATCAGACATACAACAATCTCATTGTTTGTATCACTGAACTGAACATGCTTATGAGACCTCATTTTCATTGAAGGCAGGACCATCCCTCTCACTATGTATCAACCAACCAACTTTAACCTTGGTAGTGCAGTTTCTTCTGGTATAAGACATTGTACATTTGGTTATGTATTCAGCCAAATTCAGAAATGACCCTTTCTCCTCCCCCTGTCCTCACTTCTGGGGAGAAGTAAGTTCTCAGTGGGCGTGCCTGTGCCACCTCAGCTTCAGAGAAGGCAGGGTGCCATGAGACAGACAGCTGACAACTGAGCCCTATTCACCTTGGCCATGGGCATTGCTGCTCCCAGACTGCTGGACTTTATCCCACCTCTGCCACCATGGAAACCAGCCACCTGATCGTGAGGTCCTGCATCATGCAGGAGCCAAGATCCGGTGGTAGCACCTGATTGGCCACACTCAGGTCACATGTCCACCCTGCGGGCTGGCAGGTGGGGAGAGGGAGGACCTGCTTCCCTTCTCTTCTACTGCATGGCTTTAGAGGTAAAGCTATTTCCTTTTTATCTTGGGATTCCCCCAGATAGGAAATATTTTTGGGAACCCAAAATGAGAAATATTTTCTGGAGCCATTGAGGGCCTGAGTAAGCGTCTGTCTGTGTCCCTTCCCTCCCCCTAGTCTCTCTCAGTTCTTGCAGAGCCAGGAGAAAATCTACAATGATTCCCTGGTAACTCAGGTGGTAAAGAAACTGTCTGCAATATGGGAGACCTGGGTTCAATCCCTGGGTCGGGAAAATCCTCTGGAAGAGGGAATGGCACCCCACTCCAGTATTCTTGCCTGGAGAATCCCATGGATAGAGGAGCCTGGTGGGCTACAGTTCATGGGGTTGCAAAGAGTTGGACATGACTGAGCAACTAACCTTTCATTTCTTTTGGAGAGGGATGCAGACATTGGGCAGGGACTCTGAGATAATGTGCCGGCCAGAGGTCACTGTGGGGTGGGGCATGGTCCTCCCAGTGAGTGAGGAGCGGGCTGGGAACAAGAGTGGGCCTGACTGGTGGTGAGTCTCAGAGAATTAGCCGTGTGAGAATGATGGAATCATCTGTAGAAGGACATGGGCCAGCTTTGTGCAGCCAGTGGAGAGCATGAGTTGACCAGCTTTAGACACTTGGCCATGGCATCTGCATGGGCAGAGGCCAAAGGCCAGAGATCGCCCAGCTGACTGCCCAACTGAGGCCTCGTGTCCCATGTTCCTTCTGTCCATTACTGGATGCTCTGTTACCCTGCCGATAAATGTCTCTTCTGATTATTTAGCCAGAATTGGTTTCTTTGTTTTAAACCAAGAATCTTGACAAATATGTTACTAAACATGCTGTGCCACCAGCTCTATTTTCCAGGGGTCTCACGATGCTGCAAAGCATCTGGGTGATACTATTTCAGAATTTCAGCACAAAGCGGGGAAGCCTTCTGTCCTCTACTTTCAGGTTCCCCTCCAGGTAACTCAGCTCTCTCAGTCCCTTCAAAGGCACACAGGTAACGTCCCATATTTGGTGTCACCACTTCCAAATCCCCTTGATGACCTCCAGGCCCATCTCAGCAGGGAGATGGTTCTTTATCCTATCCTGTTTCCTTCTCCACATTCACCTCCTCCACTCTGGGACTTTAACTCCAGGCTGCATTCACAGAGCTCTGGTTCCACATCTTCCAAATCAAATACATCCTTTGAAATTCAAAGGGAAATCAGTTCTCTTTTAAGCACCCAGCTCTTGGAATTGAGCTCAAAGGTGAGAATTTAACTCTTTGACTGGTCTGAATCTCTTGTCCCCCTTCCCTCCTGCTGAAGGCACTGCTGAGAAAAAGCGAAGGTTCCCTGAAAGGTGGGAAAAGATCACAGGACAGGACCCCTGGGAGCTGCCTTTTAATAATTGAAGATATTATAGCACTACATTTTACTTTTTAAGTTAGGTCACACTTTTATTAATTATCTCTGGAGGGCTTATTAAATTTTGAAGATTATGGTATGAAATTATTAAAGATGACTTTATAAATGGTAATGCATTTTCGAGTCCAGATATTAAACTCTATCAAAGACTCTCAATCCCAGATGGAGATGAGAAGATGTGTTTGTAGAGAGGTCAGCTGAAGACTCAGTTTGCCTCCAGGGAGCAAATGTGCAGGAGCCCGGAGTTTCCACAGTCGATGCTCCCTCCTTGAGACCCCAAACGAGGGAGCAGCTGCTGCCTTTGACAGGCAGCCCTGCTCACTCAGCATCCCTCCTCTCCCCTCCCCCAGGGAAAGCCTCTGAGTTTTGCAGAAGTGGATTCTACCTACTCTACCAAAAGTAGTAGCAGAGCCTCTGCAGGGGGAGACTGAGGACTGAGGGTAGGCAGCAGTGCTGAGGGACCTGAGGATCCTGGAGGAAGTTCTAGGCCTGCCTCTTGGGTTCTCAACCCACAGATAACTGAGGCCAGAGTGACTCTCTGCATGGAGGCAAGACACTCTTGGTGGTGTCCTTTTAGTTCTGTTGGGGAGTGATATTTGTATGGATCTATGGGCTTCTTGCGGAGAAGGCAATGGCACCCCACTGCAGTACTCTTGCCTGGAAAATCCCATGGACAGAGGAGCCTGGTAGGCTGCAGTCCATGGGGTCGCTAAGAATCGGACACGACTGAGTGACCTCACTTTCACTTTTCACTTTCATGCATTGGAGAAGGAAATGGCAGCCCACTCCAGTGTTCTTGCCTGGAGAATCCCAGGGATGGCGGAGCCTGGTGGGCTGCCGTCTATGGGATCACACAGTCGGACACGACTGAAGCGACTTAGCAGCAGCAGCAGCATGGGCTTTCCGGGTGGCGCCGGTGGTAAAGAACCCTCCTGTCAATGCAGGAGACACAAGAGACCTGGGTATTATCCCTGGGTCGGGAAGATCCCCTGGAGGAGGGCATGGCAACCCGCTCCAGTATTCTTGCCTGGAGAATCCCCATGGACAGAGGAGCCTGGCGGGTTATAGTCCACAGGGTTACAAAGAGTTGGACATGACTGAAGTGACTCAGCACACACTCAGGGGTGATCAGGAACATTGCATCTTGATAATGTGAGCTGGCTGGGACCTCAGTGACTGGGGATGGCATGACCATGGGAGGTCCTAGAGCTGGGGGTGGAGCGAGGGGCTTGGACAGTGAGTTGAGGCTGGCAGCACGAGACAGTCCTGATCCAGGAGATGGAAGGGGTGAGCTTTCTAATGACAGCATCTGAAGAGCTGGTTCTCGCTGTGGGTGGTACAAGCCTGAATTGACCTGGATGCAGTTTCCTCCCAGCCCTAGAGGGAAGGGGCTGTGATCTCTGCAGAGTCTTTGACAAAGAGTGACTTGGCTTATGAGGAACAAGGTCTAAGCTAGACAAGGGGGACTGGGCAGGTGGGCAGGGTGTCAGCCTCCATCTGGCACCTGACATCCAGGATAGATCCTGCCCTGTAGGGGTTAGGGTGCAGGAAGTGGAAAGAGGCACACATGTCAAGGTGCAGTCAACCTCAGGGGGCCAAGTCCTCTGACTTTCTCCTCACCTGGGAAGAGTCACAGGCAGCAGACCCGCCCGGAGGCCCCCCTTTCCGCATTTAGGGACCCTTCTGCCTGGAGGTCACTGGACAGATGTGATCAAAAGTCAAGCCCCTCCTTCCACTCCTCTTACTACACCTCCTCTCCCACAGTCCTTGTATTTTCAGAAGGCTGAGCCCCAAGAGCTGTTCTTGAAAATATCCAAGCAGGAACTTCTTGTCCAGTCCTGTGCTCCTTCACATACTGTTGAAGCCTGGCTTGGAGAATTTTGAGCATTACTTTACTAGCGTGTGAAATGAGTGCAATTGTGTAATAGTTTGAGCATTCTTTGGCATTGCCTTTCTCTGGGACTGGAATGAAAACTGACCTTTTCAAGTCCTGTGGCCACTGTTGAGTTTTCCAAATTTGCTGGCAAAATGAGTGCAGCACTTTCACAGCATCAGCTTTTAGGATTTGAACTAGCTCAACTGGAATTCCATCACCTCCACTAGCTTTGTTTGTAGTGATACTCCTAAGACCCACTTGCCTTCGCATTCCACGATGTCTGGCTCTAGGTTGGTGACCACACCATCGTGATTATCTGGGTCATGAAGATCTTTTTTGTATAGTTCTTCTGTGTATTCTTGCCACTTCTTCTTAATATCTTCTGCTTCTGTTAGGTCCACACCATTTCTATCCTTTATTGTGCCCATCTTTGTATGAAATGTTTCCTTGGTATCTCTAATTTTCTTGAAGAGATCTCTAGACTTTCCCATTCTATTGTTTTCCTCTATTTCTTTGCACTGATCACTGAGGAAGGCTTTCTTATCTCTCTTTGTTATTCTTTGGAACTCTGCATTCAAATGGGTATATCTTTCCTTTTCTCTGTTGCCTTTCACTTCTCTTCTATTCACAGTTATTTGTAAGGCCTCCTTGAACAGCCATTTTGCCTTCTTGCATTTCTTTTCTTTGGGGATGGTCTTGATCCCTATCTCCTGTACAATGTCATGAACCTCTGTCCATAGTTCTTCAGGCACTCTGTCTATCAGATCTTATTTCTTGAATCTATTTGTCACTTCCACTGTATAATCGTAAGGGATTTGATTTAGTTCATACCTGAGTGGTCTAGTGGTTTGCCCTACTTTCTTCAATTTCAGTCTGAATTTGGCAATAAGGAGTTCATGGTCCATGCCACCGTCAGCTCCTGGTTTTGTTTTTGCTGACTGTACAGAGCTTTTCCATCTTTGGCTGCAAAGAATATAATCAGTCTGATTTTGGTATTGACCATCTGGTGATGTCCATGTGTAGAGTCTTCTCTTGTGTTGTTGGAAGAGGGTGTTTGCTATGACCAGTGCATTCTCTTGGCAAAACTCTATTAGGCTTTGCCCTGCTTCATTCTGTACTCCAAGGCCAAATTTGGCTGTTACTCCAGATGTTTCTTGACTTCCTACTTTTGCATTTCAGTCCCCTACAATGAAAAGGACATCTTTTTTGGGTGTTAATTCTAGAAGGTCTTGTAGGTTTTCATAGAACCATTTAGCTTCAGCTTCTTCAGCATTACTGGTCGGGGCATAGACTTGGATTACTGTGATATTGAATGGTTTGCCTTGGAAATGAACAGAGGTCATTTTGTCATTTTTGAGATTGCATCCAAGTACTGCATTTGGGACTCTCTTGTTGACTATGAGGGCTACTCCATTTCTTCTAAGGGATTCTTGCCCACAGTAGTAGATATAATGGTCATCTGAGTTAAATTCACCCATTCAGGTCCCTTTTGGTTCATTGCTTCCTAAAATGTCAATGTTCACTCTTGCCGTCTCCTGTTTGACCACTTCTGATTTGCCTTGATTCATGGACATAACATTCCAGGTTCCTATGCAACATTGCTCTTTACAGCATTGGACTTTCTTCCATCGCCAGTCACATCCACAACTGTGTGTTGTTTTTGCTTTGGCTCTGTCTCTTCATTCTTTCTGGAGTTACTTCTCCACTGATCTCCTGTAGCATATTGGGCACCTACTGACTTGGGGAGTTCATATTTCAGTGTCCTATCTTTTTGCCTTTTCATACTGTTCATGGGGTTCTCAAGGCAAGAATACTCAGGTGGTTTGCCATTCCCTTCTCCAGTGGACCATGTTTTGTCAGAACGTTCCACCATGACCCATCTTGGGTGGCCCTACATGGCATGGCTCATAGTTTTGTTGAGTTAGACAAGGCTAACGCAAGTGGTTCTAACTAACCACAAGTGGTTCATGTGACCAGATTGGTTAGTTTCCTATGATTGTGGTTTTCAGTCTACCTGCCCTCTGGTGGAGAAGGGTAAGAGGCTTACGGAAGCTTCCTGATGGGAGAGACTGACTGGGGAAATTGGGGCTTGTTCTGATGGATGGGGCCATGTTCAGTAAATCTTTAATCCAATTTTCTGTTGATGGGTGGGGCTGTGTTCCCTCCCTGTTGTTTGACCTGAGGACAAGCTATGGTGGAGGTAATGAAGGTAGTGGTGACCTCCTTCAAAAGGTCCCGTGCAGGCACTGCTGCACTCAGTGCCCCCAGCCCTGCAGCAGGCCACCGCTGACCCATGCCTCTGCTGGAGATTCCTGGACACTCCTGGGCAAGTCTGGGTCAGTCTCTTGTGGGGTCACTGCTCCTTTCTCCTGTGTCCTGGTGCGCACAAGGTTCTATTTGTGCCTAGAGTTTGTTTCCCAGTCCTGTGTAAGTTCTGGCGGGTCTATGGTGGGAAATGGCGACCTCCTCCAAGAGGGCTTATGCCACACCCAGGTCTGCTGCACCCAGAGCCCCTGCCTCTGCAGCAGGCCACTGCTGACACTTACCTCCCCAGGCTGCACTCAAACACATTTCTGTCTCAGTCTCTGTGGGGTCGCTGGGTCCTGGTGCACACAAGGTTTGTTTGAGCCCTTTGAGCGTTTCTGGTGGGTATGGGGTTTGATTCTAAATGTGATTTCCTATCCTTCTACCATCTTGCTGGGACTTTTCCTTTGTTCTTGGATGTGGGGTATTCCCTCACAGTCGCTCAAGCGCCGTGTAGCTGCCGCTCCAGTGCCTACCATCTTGCTGGAGCTTCTCTGCCCTTGGACATGAACTTTCAGATGTTCAAGCTGGATTTAGAAAAGGCAGAGGAACCAGAGCTCAAACTGCCAACATTTGTTGGATCATCAAAAAAGCAAGAGAGTTCCAGGAAAAGCATCTACTTCTGCCTTATTGACTATGTCAAAGCCTTTGCCTGTGTGGATCACAATAAACTGTGGAAAATTTTTCAAGAGATGGGAATACCAGACGACTTGACCTGCCTCTTGAGAAATCTGTATGCAGGTCAGGAAGCAACAGTTAGAACTGGACATGGAACAACAAACTGGTTCCAAATCAGGAAAGGAGTACGTCAAGGCTCTATATGGTCACCCTGCTTATTTAACTTCTATGCAGAGTACATCATGAGAAACGCTGGGCTGGATGAAGCACAAGCTGGAATCAGGATTGCCAGGAGAAATATCAATAACCTCAGATATGCAGATGACACCACCCTTATGGCAGAAAGTGAAGAGGAACTAAAGAGCCTATTGATGAAGGTGAAAGAGGAGAGTGAAAAAGTTGGCTTAAAACTCACCATTCAGAAAACTAACATCATGGCATTTGGTCCCATAACTTCATGGCAAATAGATGGGAAAACAGTGAAAACAGTGACAGACTTTAATTTGGAGGGCTCCAGAATCACTGCAGATGGTGATTGCAGCCATGAAATTAAAAGACACTTTCTCCTTGAAAGAAAAGTTATGACCAACCTATACAGCATATTAGAAAGCAGAGAGACATTACTTTGCCAACAAAGGTCCGTCTAGTCAAAGATATGGTTTTTCCAGTAGTCCTGTATGAATGTGAGAGTTGGACTATAAAGAAAGCTGAGTGCCGAAGAACTGATGCTTTTGAACTGTGGTGCTGGAGAAGACTCTTGAGAGTCCCTTGGACTGCAAGGAGATCCAACCAGTCCATCCTAAAGGAAATCAGTCCTGAGTATTAGACTAGAAGGACTGATGCTGAAGCTGAAACTCCAATACCTTGGCCACCTGATGGGAAGAACTGACTCATTTGAAAAGACCCTGATGCTGGGAAAGATTGAAGGCGGGAGAAGGGTACGACAGAGGATGAGATGGTTGGATGGCATCACCAACTCAATGGACATGAGGTTGAGTAAACTCTGGGAGCTGGTGATGGACAGGGAGGCCTGGTGTGCTGCAGTCCATGGGGTCGCAAAGAGTCAGACATGACTGAGCAACTGAACTGAACTGAACTGCTTAAGAATCATTATAAGTACAAGAGCATGAGTCAAAACCATTTAAATGAAAAGAGGGTAATACTTGTTAAATCCCTGGTGACTTCCCTTATGATAGAACACCTTTTCTGTGTCAAATCTAACACTAAGGCTGGACTTTGAGACTCAGAGGTCTAGGGAGTAGGAAACAGGGGCTCCTGGGAGAAGGGTGCTCTTTGGGCAGGTAAGAGGAGAATGAGATGTAGGGGTGTTCCATTCCCTGGTGGTGATGAGGATGGAGGGTTTGGGGAGAATCCTGCCTGGGGTCTGGGGAACACAGCCCCCGCCTTACTCCTTGACGTGTTGGGCAATGGGCAGGAGAGGGGGCTGAGAGAAGAGGAGGAGCTTGGGCTTCTGAGGGAAGCCAGAAGTGCCGCTAGTTCTGGAACTACATCTGTCACTTGCTGATCCTTTGAAAAGTGCTAGTCTCCTCTCCCCCTGCTGGGAGGAGACACCTTTGTCATCCAAAATAAGAATCAGAAGAATATCATTGTGTGCTCACTCTTGAGGGAGAAGAATGTATTTTTTCTGGAATGTCTTACAATTCTGACTTCTTACTGATAATAATGAAGTTTGCTTATGGCTCATTCAGATTCTGAATGAGCGCCATGGACCTCAGCCACGGGGGACACCCCACTTTCTTCTGCTCTGCTCTCCAAGTCAGACTAGCTCCACCAGGGCCCCCTGGGTCAGTGGCTGCTGATGCGGCCCAGACTACAGATGGGCAGAGGGCATTGCTGAAGAAAAGGCTGGAATTCAGACCTCCGGAAGAGAAGGCTAAAATGGGATTGTTTTTTGAAAGCACCCAGGACTAGTTGGAATTCAGATGCCTGAAAGGAAGCCCATAGAATCAAAAAAGGGAGGCTGCTTTGTCCTCCCTGGAGCGGCTTCCTGCTGAAAGAGGCTTTCAGTTCTGCATTACCAGCCGCCTGAAACATCAAACCCCTAGAAACCAGTTTTACTGCATCAGAAAATGATTTATTCTCTGGAGTTAATGATCTGGAACAATAGATGGGCCTTGGTCAAAAATCAATTTTTATTATTTGGAGAAAGGGTTGGATAAAGTCTCCTTTTCATTATCAGGCCCACAGATGACAATCCTAAATTACGATTGTTCAAGGACAAAACTTCATTTGGATTGTGGTTTGGGCACATTCGCAATTTTTTCCTTTCATTAATTCTTAAAGCTGAAATCCATACTTGGTGATGACTTGTGTAACTCTCACTTAAAATAAATCAGCTAGATTTGGTTTCTACCTAGAAAAGAGGAGCCTGGCACTCTTGGATACAGTTCTGAGTGAATAGTTATTAAGTGGGTTCATTGTTTGTGTGACGCTGCCTGGAACATACTGGGTTGGCTCTGAGACCTCACAGCAGGGCTGCTTCGGCACTTGTGTGGTGTGCGTGCCTGCTCAGTGACGGCAGTCATGTCTGAACCTTTGTGACTCCACGGACTATAGCCCGCCAGGCTCCTCTGTCCATGGAATTCTCCAGGCAAGAATGCTGGAGTGGGTTGCCATGTCCTCCTCCAGGGGATCTTCCCAACCCAGGAGCTGAACCCGCGTCTCTTGCTTTGGCAGACAGGTTCTTTTTTGGAACTAGTCTCAGGACCCTACAAATCACAATTCTCTGGGTCTTTGTATCTGTGGTGAGAAGTGGGAGGAGCAAGAGGGCTCCTACTCAAAGGGGAAAGGGAAGGAGCCCGGGGAAAGGTGACAGACCGACTTCCAAGATGACCCCTCTCAGTCCTGATACTCTGGGTCCTCCCTCTGACTGATGAACCGCATTCATTTTCTCTTTTCCCCAGAGCCAGAAATCCCATGGCATTTCTGACACTTTCTGCCTTATTAAGGCTCAAAGACCCTTGGGGTCTGGCTCCCACCTTTACTTCTCACCCCACAGACCTTCCATGAACAGACCCTCAGAGCGCAGGGGCTTTGCCGCTCCTGTCTGCCTGCGTGCACCGGCCCTGCTCCTTGAATTTAAGCTCGGAGCAATCGTCACCTCAGCAAGACTGCATACTTCCCTGTTTGCCGTCACTTTGTCCCTGCAGGGTTAGTTAGAGAGGCATCCAGTCAGCCTTCATTTCTTCATCTCTATTTTTCTCTTTTGTCTAGAGACTTAGGTGCCAGTGCATGCAAATATGTCCCAGGGCAGGGTAGGGGCTCCTGCAGAGGAGGAAGCCATCTGGACTGGGAATCCCTGTTCATGACTGAGTGGCAAGGACGCCTGCTCGGTGTGGATGGGGCATGCCTGTAGCTTTTGATCCTCAGAATCTGATTTCATGGATCTTTGAAATGTATCTAAGCTTTTTTTTTTTTTTGTCTTGCCTGAAACCCATGGATAAGGTTATTACGTACAAAGAGGTTGTGCTAGGAAAAAATGTCAGTTGGAGTTTGCAAGTGACACGGGGAGGAATCTCAAAGGATGAGCCACACACTGGGGAGGCTGAGCTGTCTGGGTGCTGAGCTGCAGGGGGTGGGTGCCAGGAGGCCAGGTACAAGGTGCGGAGCAGGTGTCTGGAGACAGCAGGTCAGGAATGAACAGTGGCCCTATATTCCCCATGGGGTCACCATCTCACTGTGATCGCCCCATCTCCTGGGACCTGGTGACCTACTTTGTGGGTCACTAAGATTTCTCAGACTGGCTCCAAATAGGAAAAGGAGCACATCAAGGCTGTATATTGTCACTCTGCTTATTTAACTTATATGCAGAGTACATCATGAGAAACGCTGGGCTGGAGGAAGCACAAGCTGGAATCAAGATTGCCAGGAGAAATATCAATAACCTCAGATATGCAGATGACACCACCCTTACGGCAGAAAGTGAAGAGGAACTAAAAAGCCTCTTGAAGAAAGTGAAGGAGGAGAGTGAAAAAGTTGGCTTAAAGCTCAACATTCAGAAAACTAAGATCATGGCATCCAGTCCCATCACTTCATGGCAAGTAGATGGGGAAACAGTGGAAACAGTGGCAGACTTTATTTTTGGGGGCTCCAAAATCACTGCAGATGGTGATTGCAGCCATGAAATTAAAAGACACTTTCTCCTTGGAAGGAAAGTTATGACCAACCTAGATAGCATATTAAAAAGCAGAGACATTACTTTGCCAACAAAGGTCCGTCTAGTCAAGGCTTTGGTTTTTCCAGTGGTCATGTATGGATGTGAGAGTTGGACTATAAAGAAAGCTGAGCACCAAAGAATTGATGCTTTTGAACTGTGGTGTTGGAGAAGACTCTTGAGAGTCCCTTGGGCTGTAAGGAGATCCAACCAGTCCATCCTAAAGGAGATCAGTCCTGGGTGTTCATTGGAAGGACTGGTGCTGAAGCTGAAACTTCAGTACTTTGGCCGCCTCATGCAAAGAGTTGACTCATTGGAAAAGACCCTGATACTTGGAGGGATTGGGGGCAGGAGGAGAAGGGGACGACAGAGGATGAGATGGCTGGATGGCATCACCGACTCGATGGACATGAGTTTGAGTAAACTCTGGGAGTTTGTGGTGGACAGGGAGGCCTGGCGTGCTGCGATTCATGGGGTCGCAAAGAGCCGGACATGGCTGAGCGACTGAACTGAACTGAACTGAAGATTTCTCATTGTCCCAACTTGACTATATCCTAAGTAGTTTTCTTCTTTTATGACCCTAGTCATTGTACCTGTGCTTTGAACATTGTCTCTGGGCTCCCTTGACTTCTTGGGTACCTCCTCTTTACTGCCACTGGGGTTCCCACTGAGGTCTTTGCTGGCCTCTGTTTCCAATGGGAAGTTCAGTTCAGTCACTCAGTCATGTCTGACTCTTTGCGACCCCATAGACTGAAGTACACCAGGATTTCCTGTCCATCACCAACTCCTGGTGATTCCATCCAACCATCTCATCCTCTGTCATTCCCTTCTCCTCCTGCGTTCAATCTTTCCCAGCATCAGGGTCTTTTTCCAGTGAGTCAGTTCTTTGCATCAGGTGGCCAAAGTATTGGGGCTTCAGCTTCTGGTGGGAAGAAATCTTGCCAATTTAGGGCACTTTTTCTATGTCTGGACCTCTTTTAATACTTACATGGATTATCTTATTCTCCGTGAAGACGCTATGAAGGGGTGAAAGTGAAAGTTGCTTAGTCATGTCTGACTCTTTGTGACCCCATGGACAGTCCATGGAATTCTCCAGGCCAGAATACTGGAGTGGGTAGCTGTTCCCTTCTCCAGGGGATCTTCCCAACCCAGGGATTGAACCCAGGTCTCCCACATTGCAGGTGGATTCTTTACCAGCTGAACCACCCAGGAAGCCCAAGAATACTGGAGTGGGTAGCCTATCCCTTCTCCAGCGGATCTTCCTGACCCAGGAATCGAACTGTGGTCTCCTGCATCGCAGGCAGATTCTTTTTTTTTTTTTTGAAATATTTATTTATTTATTTATTTTTGGTCATACATTGATATGAATCAGCCATAGATTTACACGTATTCCCCATCCCAATCCCCCCTCCCACCTCCCTCTCCACCCGATTCCTCTGGGTCTTCCCAGTGCACCAGGCCCGAGCACTTGTCTCATGCATCCCACCTGGGCTGGTGATCTGTTTCACCATAGATAATATACATGTTGTTCTTTTGAAATATCCCACCCTCACCTTCTCCCACAGAGTTCAAAAGTCTGTTCTGTATTTCTGTGTCTCTTTTTCTGTTTTGCATATAGGGTTATCGTTACCATCTTTCTAAATTCCATATATATGTGTTAGTATGCTGTAATGTTCTTTATCTTTCTGGCTTACTTCACTCTGTATAAGGGGCTCCAGTTTCATCCATCTCATTAGGACTGATTCAAATGAATTCTTTTTAACGGCTGAGTAATATTCCATGGTGTATATGTACAGGCTGAGCTACCAGGAAAGCCTATGAGGGGGAAAAAGAGATGAAATAGTCTGCCCAGAAAACAGAGTATAGAGGTAGGTCAACTGTAAGGCAAAGTACCACCACCAGCTCCTCTTCCTCCTATTCCGGACTGGTGATTATCCATCACTGTTATTTAGTGAAGCACTGGTAACCTTCGAGTTGTAGTACTTCTAGATTGGGGGATATTGACAGGAAATGAGTCAGGAAGCCATTCAGCAATTGGTTCCTTTTATGAAATGATCATATGTTTGAAAAGACACCTGCAACAGGGGTTGGGAAGTGGATGATAAAAGATGCTAATCAAAAAAGAACTTTAAGAAAATTAAGTATGACATTTTTAGGTTAGGTAATATGATTGGGGAATTGATCTTATCAGATGTTTGTGTTTAGAAATATTTTGGGTATGATCCTTGTCTTAGGAGTAGAATTAGAATGTACTGATTCAGCTGAATCAGAAAAATAGATCTAGGTCAACAATACAGTAAGGAAGACAGGCATGAAAAAGTGGAAGACACTATCTTTTTATTTTTTCAACCTTTTGTGTTTGACCACTTTAGTAATTACACAAAAATGGATAAGAGCAATTCATATTCTCTGTGTATTCATCACTTAGCTTTTCAATGATCAACCATGGTCAACCTTGTTTCTTTTTCTGAATACTCTTTTTAAAAAAGAAAAGTATTTATTTATTTGGCTGCACCAGGTCTTAGTTGTGGCTTGCAAACCCTTAGTTGCAGCATGTGGGATCTAGTTCTGCTACCAGGGATTGAACCTGGGCCCCTTGCATTGGGAGCATGGAGTCTTAGCCCCTGGACAATCAGGGAAGTCCCTCTTTCTGAATACTTTTGAAGCAACTCCCTGACAAATAATATGGATGTTAGAAAATAACCCAAACACAGTCATTACGTCTAAGAATTTAATAATAATACTTGCAACACCAATATCCAGTCAATGTTTAAACGCCCCTGTATTAACAAATGTGACTTTTAATTAGTTTATTTGAATCAGGATCCAGATAAGGTCCACATCTTGAGATTAGCTAATTTCTTCTAAGCCTCTCAATTCTGTTGTTGTCTTTCCTATAAAGTTTCCACAGTCAGTTTGGTTGATAGCATCCTCACAATCGATGACATTGTTCCTTGTCTCTTGTATTGCCTACAAATAGATCTAGAAGCGTGCCCAGATTCAGGAGATGTTTGTTGGCAAGACTGCTTCCTAGGTGGTGGTGTGACTTCCGTTAGGAGTCATGGAATGTCTGGTTGTTTATTTTCATGATTAGCAGCCATGATGATTGTACCTTAGGACCATTAATTCATTAGAAGGAGCAACACAGTGTCATCCTATTTTTTAATCTTTTTTTTTTTTTCTTCATTTATAAACTGGAAAATCATCTACAAAGAAAAACCTCACTTCATTGGTTGTTGGAATACCCAGAAATCTAGGTGTATGGGAAAGAGAAATAGCCTTAATTCTTCCCCTTTACTTATAAGGCTTCAAAACTGAGCTGATTTCAGAACATTATCCAAATGTGTTCAGTGTAGATTTTTCTCTTTGTGAGCATTATTATGGAACTCATAGGTTGAAACATATCAAATATGTGTCAATCCATTGTAGCTCTTAGCCTTGCTGATGCCCAAATTGTCCCTTCTTTGTTGGAAGATCCCAAGTCTGTTCAAACTGGCTCTGAGTCCTGTGGATGTGACTGATCACTTTCTTACTTTCTAGTTTAATGAGGTGTAACATTCTCATCTTGTTCATGTCCTAATCTGGAATGCACACTTCTCCTTGGAACCCTGCTTCCCTTTCGTCGGATTTGGAGACTACCATCTGAATGCTAAGGATGCTCATTGCTATCGGGTTGGTTATTGTTTCTAGACCTTCTCATTAAGCATAGCTAGGAAACATGTATTTGTTTTTAAATAAATTACGTCATGAAATCATATTGCTACTTCCAGTTCTAATTGAGGATTGTTGAATTTTTACTTAACCATATCAATTTGACATCCATGTCTCCTCTTATGCTGAATATCCCAAGTTTTCACCTGGGATTTCACTTGCTTCCCAACACCCATTGCAGGTGTCTTTCTAAACGTGTGATCATACCGACATAATCTTTTGCTTTTTCTCACAATATCCACAACAACAGAGGCTGGGTTAATTTTCTGGCTATCACATGAGTGAGAGGAAATGGTTTTCAGTTTGAGAGGAGTGCTTGGAGAATCTAATGACTCCATATATATGTGAAAAGTTTGATTCGAGGATAAGGAGGAAGGCGTTCACTGGACCCGAGATATTGAAAACTCTTGGGCACTTCCTGTCTGTGGTTTATCCTACTGGGTGTTCTGAATCTACCTGTCCTACCTACTGGCTCTAACTATACAAGGAAGCTCTGTCCTGGGAGCAGGAAGGCTTATGCTTCTGGTTACTCTAGTGAGTACGACTCATGATTGTAGTAGGTTAGCTGCCTTGGTTTACCTTTTCCCCTCTGTTTTCAGCAAAGGGAGGTGAACTTATTCCTCTCTCAGGGGTAGGATAAATAGGATGAATCCCTTTCAGTCACTGAACAGACACACTATTTGTTTCACATTGCTAGTTTTTTCCTACACAAACCATCCTTTGTTGCCTCTCTGGGTATCGTTACCGTTCACAAACGTGCCATGAGTCTTTGGGTCCACTTTTCATGCATTTGTGTACTTAGTCGCTTCAGTCATGTCCAACTCTTTGTGACCCCATGCACCTGGCCCTCCAGGTTCCTCCGTCCATGGGATTCTCCAGGCAAGAATACTGGAGTGGGTTGCCATGATCTCCTTCAGGGGATCTTCCCGATCCAGGGATTGAACCGGCGTCTCTATGTCTCCTGCATTGGCAGGCAGGTTCTTTACCACTAGCGCCACCTGGGAAGTCCTTCATGCTATTAAAATAGTTGAATATTAAAGTAGGATTGGAAACACACTGTTAACCTTCCCATGCGCCAAGCCTTTCTCTCCGCTTACAATCTTCTTAGGTTTTCTTTGAGGGAGGAAGAAGAAAGACACTGATTTTTCCTGGTTTGATAGGGGGCAGGCTTGTTATTCTCTGGTGGCCATGTGATTATACATGGAGCGGGGAAGTCCCCTGTGGCATTTTCATGTTACCTTCTGTAAGATCACTCACTCTTGCTGGAGGATCCTGATCATAGCTGCACGTGGTGAACAGATGATAATAAGGGAACGAGATTTGTTTTCTGACGTAGAAGAGATTTGAAGGACTGTCTTGGGCTCATTCTTAAGCCAAATGTTGGGACTTGATTTATTAGATCTCTACTCTGTGGGCTCTTGGCACCACCAATAACAAAGTGACATTCTGCTTCCTGTTTTCTGCTGTCATCATCTGGGTCAGCAGGATCCTTGGACCTGTACTTCTATTCCCTGAATGTGGTATCATTTAATAGTCTCAAGATATAATTCTTATTTTTAATAAAAAACTCTACAAGTTTCGAGTCTTAAAGGAGATAGGTAATAAATATCAGATCTACTTTGTGGGTTAGGACATCATGAGCTGTGGAGGTGGCACTGGTCTGTCAGTGTGTGTTTGGGGTGGAATAGAATGAAGATGAATTCTGACACTGCTGCTTACTGGCTGGGTGACCTTGGATCAATCAGCTGGCCTCATCAATTCCACTTCCTGGTGTTTAAATAGGAATGCTGGTACTCCACAAGGTCCTGAGAATTCAGCGAGTCAGTGGCACAGCACAGGTGCACGTTCAGCAGATGTGAGTTTCTTCCTGATCTCGATTACCACCTGAATTATTGAATAGAAACAATACATTCATTGAATAAAATAGTTCCCACCTGTGACCCACCCAAAGCATACTCACCTTGCTCTGGCAGAGTCAGTTGAAGGCATCATTGATCTCATCCTTCCATCCCTAAACGTGCCAGGCGGGTCTGAGTTCACTCTCTGTTTCTTGCTCTGAGGCCATACTTTCTTCTGTCCATTACTTCTTCTTCCATGTCTTCTCTTAACCTCCTCTTTCTGACTCGGTTATCTTCCTTCGTCCTCTCCCCCCACCTACTGAAGGTGACTAGAACCATATGACACATGACGATATGGCTCTTGATATGTTTTTTCAGTAAAGCAATAGCACTGTGAGCTCAGGGGATACCGAGTTCTAGGGGCTTTCTGGAATTTCCAAGGTGAAATCTGGGAAGTTTCCCTGCTGCCTTTCTTTGCTAGAGACTCAATGGATTTGTTGGTATCACAGTGCAGGCTGTGCAGAAATACCACATTCCACAACAGAGCCACTTAGATTGTGACTTACTTTCCAGGCTCCCTTTCCTCTGGGCGCAGGACAGTGGCTGAAGGCCTGCCAGCGTTGCTTCCTGAGTCCCCAACTCTTATTTGTCCCTTTTGTAGGAAGGTTTGATTTCCACCCAGCCTGCCTGGGTGAAAAGTCAGAGACCCATCTACATAGGAACTGAGAAATGAAGTCAAACCCATGTCTTCTCAAACTCAAAGAGCAGAAGTATCTGTTCAGTACTCTCCTGTCCCCACCCCATCATCATAGGTAAGGTCTTCCCAGTCCTGGGCTTCACACTTGCATGGGGAGGTCTTTTTGGACACTAAGTTAGGGCCATGCAAAGCTAAGCTCTGATTTTGCTTTATATATAGGATTATTGGACCACCCCATCCATCCATGTCACCCAAGTTCTACTTGTCTGTTCACTCACGGAATCATTCATTAATGCATTGAACAAAGATTTACTCTGAATCTGTGCTGTACCGGACACTGCCCTAGGTGCTGAAAGTTCATACAGAATAAAATTCATGCTTATACTTCCATTAAGGAGTTTTCAACCTGGTAGGGAAGTGGGGGCAAGTGTGCAGCTCTCTTTACTGAGGCAGACTGTGATAAATGTCACAGGGGTAGCAACAAGCATAGATGGGGGCACAAACAAGGGAGAGAGCATGTCAGTCTGGAGATAAAATCCAGTTGTGTGCCTTAAAATAGGTACCCCATGAGTTTGAAACTGGGAAGAATTTCAACAGATGGCAGAGGGATGAAGTGCATTCCTTGCCGAGGAAATGAATTTGTAAAGGCGAAAGTGGGAGAAAGCAGAAGGTATGTTTAAAGATGGTATGTGATAGATGTTAGGCAGTGGAGGGGTGGGTTAGACTAGAAATGCAGGGTGGGATCTGATCATGGAGAGCTGCAAGCATTCAGCCAGGGAGTTCTGACGTATCCTGACAGTCAGTCCACAGCAACAGAAGGTGTGACATGCCATGTTCCTTTATTTCTCTAAATCAGATTTAATTTGCTCAGAGACCCCCTGCTTGTCTGCTGGCAGGAGACCTGGTAGCAATTATAATGAGGCTTCATTCCCTCCTCCAGGGTTTCATCAAGGAATCTCAGGTACATCTGGTGTCAGAAAAAATTTGAGAGAGGACCCACTTCCATCTTTTGCATGGTGGTCCCGCTGATTATCCAGCTCCTTAAGGCAGCTCTGGGGTTCTTATCCCTGTCTCCTCTTTGCCTGCTTCTGTTTCTGTCTTAAAGAACTCTCACTTTTATCCTCTTCTTTTATAGGACCAACTAAATATTAATTCTCTTTGAAGGACCTAAACCATACGCACCCAAACATACCTACACATCCCACAAACATGTACACGTATAAACTTGCATACACACACATGCACCCTTACACTCACACAAAACTCTTAAGCTATCTCAACAGTAGAGAGAGGGGAAGGTAAAGACAGATCAGAGTCTCAGGAACATGGCTGGGCTTGTGTTCCTGGAGAGGGGGACTAAGAAAGGATATACTAACACTGGTTAGTTTCTTTCTTAGTAACCTTGGGTATTGGAGAAGGAAATGGCAACCCACTCCAACCTGGAAAATTCCTTGGACAGAGGAGCCTAGCGGGTTACAGTCCATGGGTTCACAATGAGTTGGACATGACTGAGTGACTAACACTAGGTATTTCATGAGATAAAGGGGATGATCTAGAGATCTTGAGTAGGACAGTGACAAGTTTGTGGTGATTTTTGATGCTATCCACCTGGCATCACTTGCTCCTTGGTTTGCAGTGGCAGGAGAAGCAATGTTCCCTAGTCCCTGGTACAGGGCCTGGCCTGCAGTCTCAGCTCAATGCGTGCTTATTCAGTGAACCTGTGAGCAAAGGACTGGCCAACCATAGTGATGGTTCAGAAGAGAGAGCCAATCCCAGAGTCATGAAGATGACCATGCAAGTGGAGACAGAATATTGAACGTGACATTGCAGAGAAGTGAAAGGACAGATTAGAAATGAAGGGTGATGGCCACAATCTCTGGAATTCAGTTCCCTGTGGGATGGGGCTTTAGAGACCCTCTGACTATCTGCTGGAGACCCCTCCCTGCCTTTTGTTGCTTCTCAGCATGGAATCTGTGCTGGGCTATGAATGACTTAAACATGGAACTGAAAGCTGGGAGGGACCAGGGAAATGGGAGAATGTGAAAAGGAAAAGGAGGCTTCTCTGCAGAGAGAATCTGGACCAAACCAACAAGGGGTGGAGGGGGAGTTAGGAGGAGCCAGCTCTGACTTGGCAACCCCTGCTCCTAAAGTCCTGAGGTTAGCGCTGGGGGTGGGCTCTGCCGGCAGTGGCATTGATAGCTCCATTTGGGAAGAGCCAAGAATATAAAGGAAATGAGATGGGCTCTCAGACCACTCTCAGAGTTCATGGAAGAGTCAGGATCCACGGAACCATGCTTCCACCATCTCAGTGGAAAGTTTTATTCTCTAATTCCACTGGCAGGTCGCTTTGGAGTGGTTCTTGGCTGAGGTCTTAGACTAAGAATGAGAAACTTAACATCTGTCTAGAGGGGAGTCATGGACTATTGTCAGGGGCTCTGGCCAAGGCTGTTTGGTCCTCATGCTCGCTTCCTGGTCTTTCGTCAGAGACTGCTGCAGGGGCCCACCATTGGGCTTACCTTCCCTCTCCTCTCGGGTACAGAGGAGCCCTTTCAGGGACTTCCTAACCGTAGCAGGTGTCGTAAGTCCTCTAGGACTCTATCTTCCCTTGATCCTCTACTCAGATTTGCAAGTTGGGTTTAAGATCAGAGCATTCCTATCTGGGGAAGGACCAGAGCATCAGATGGCAAGAAGTGTACTGTGTTTGCCTCCTGCCTGAGCAGTCATCCTGGTTCCCCTCCTTGAACCCTCAGATCTCCCCCAGGCCCGGGTATACCCTCACCTCCACCACCGGTCATCTGGAGGTCAGGTGTTGATTCCAGACCTGGGCATACATTCAGCTCACGAATGGTCAAGGACCATAAATAGGTCATTCTGAAAGAGGATGTATAGGCTTTCATAAAGGTAGAAATATATGCTGTGACTTAAGATCATTAACAAGAAGGATTAGCAATAAACAACGTTGGTAGTGAAGCTAAGGGAATGGACATTTTTTATTCTGCTTCTGGTCTGATTATCTGGGCTTCAGAAAATCTTCCAATGACCCATGACCAGGGACCTGCTCAGGGGCTTTTCTCTCCTTCCTCCCCATTTCCTCCTCTTCTTCCCCCTTCTGTTGCTCTCTATCTCTCATTGATTTAGAAACCCTTTGTTATTTCTTGGACTTTTTGGCTATGTAAACAGCCAAAACATACATAAAGTTTAAATACCTTGGGATCCCAGAAGCATATTTGTGAGCTTACTGATGGGGTTGAAAATTAAGAATATCCTAAAGGGAGATGAATCTCCTGGGCAAGATTTCACCAAGGCCTTCTTCTGATGCCTTCTTGTTTTCGTGGAGGAAAGATGGGACACCTGAGAATAGTGACTGGCTGGGTCCCAGGTTTGCCCTTCTGTTCCCTGTTCTCAGACAGGAATTTCTCTGATATATTGTTTTATTTAATCTGCCCCAAATCAGCAAATGGGGTGTTAATTTAAAGCCTTTCCCCATAACTTTTTATTATGCCAACCTGTAAAGTATAGGGAATTTAAGAGAATAGTATAGTGAACACCTATACATCTCAGCTGGATTCAACAATTGTTAACATTTTGCAGAGTTTGCTTCTTGTTTCATTTTTTCTCCCCTCTGAACCATCTCACAGAAGATTGCAGGCATCATAAAACTTCACCTCTAAATACTTCAGCATGTATCTCCTGAAAGGAAGTGAGTTCTCCCATGGAACCACTAGACTACTTTTACACCTGAGGCCGTTAATAATATCCCAGCTTCGTTTAAAACTCAATCTATGCACAGAATGTCTCCAATCGTTACCCAGATTTTTTTTTGGAGGGGGTCTGGGTTTTTTTTTTTAAATCAAGATCTAATTAAGTTTTGTGCTTTGAAGGATGTGGAAACTAAGGCCTCCCCTGGAAGAGAATAAGCTATCAGCCAGTGGACAGTGAGCCTGGGGTTCCCGGCTGTGCCTGTAGAAATTCAAGTCCACACACTCCCTTGTATTAGATATCCCCAGATCTGGTTTTCACGGGCCAGTTCCATTTCCAAAAAGGATTTTAGATACCATCCCAACCATCTATCTTAGCAAATGTTAGCATTAAAAAAAACTTAGGTGTTAATCTTCATCACTTAATATAAAGAATAACATTTTAATGCCAAGATCAAGGACACAATTTCAGAATATAGGATTATCTTGCCAGAGTCCAGTTACCATGTTGGCTGTGGAATTACAGGGCTGGAAGGGAGAAAACTATACCTGCTAGACAGCTGAGCTTGCAGAGAGGGCCTCTGAGGACCAGGAGCTGAGAGGTTGGTGGTGGAGCCTATGGAGCAGGAGCTGAGGACTCAGGGGCTTTCATATAAAGTACTGTCACCCTATCTTCCCCATCCTCTGCAGGTGAAAATGCCCTCCCCAGCCTCTCAACATTGTATTATAACAATTTTCTAACAGTATTCTTACTGAGAAGATTCCATGGACAGAGGAACCTGGCATGCTACTGTCCATGGGGGCGCAAAGAGTTGGACACAACTGAGTGAGCACACACAAAACTCACAAGCGCAATATACTACACACAGTTTAGACATTACACACACACACCAGAATATTTCTCTCTCCTTATCCCTTGGCCTTCCAGAGCTGATCTGTCTCTAGTGTAAATTTTGTGACATGCACATAAATAAACCGAATGTAGCAACCATGGGCCAACACCCCTAAGCCTGAGACCAAGGATCAGACAGCTGCCTGAATCTGGCAGTCAGTGTTGCCTGAAATCCTGAGACCTAAGGATGCATGACTCCCAGGAAGAAGGCAATTATTTTTTCTCTAATTTTTAAATTCAAGAAGATGTCTTTTCAGAAAATTGCACAGCCCCACAAACAAATAAACATCCAAGTCAAGAACGAGGACGACAGCCAACAAAATATTTTGCTGAGGTAAATGCCAGAGAAAAACAACTTTAAATATATCTTCAACCAGATTTTATAACTGTTTTCTTGTGAGTTATCTTCATCTCCTGCGAGTGTAACTAATGCTTTTGAGAAAGGTGCAGAAAAATTGAGAATCCAGAGAGACAATCTCAAATTTGTTAAAATGTTATGCAATGTTCTGTAGATACAAGTAATCTTTTCTTCGGAAGAGAAAGAAGCATATGATTTGTCTTAACAGAAAATTTGTTTTGCTTTCTTATTCTACCATGTTGAATAAGTTTTAAAAATTGGTTTGAAGGGGCTCTGTGAAATTGGCCCACCTAGAATTTGCATCCCCAGGGGCCCTGGTGAAGCCAGCCTCATCATCACCTGCTCAGCTTCTCCCTCAGCCTGACTCTCAGTGGCCGACCGCCCCAGGCCTTGTGTTCCTGTGGTGAGTTCCTTGCTCCATGGGGTCGTTTGCTCCCGCGTCACTGAGAGGGCTTGGTCCCCCACCTGTGTCCCATGGAGGAGACAAGGAGATAGAGGGGACCCCGTGGAGGTGACAAATAATCTAAGTGTGTTGGTCGCCCTGTCCCTGGCAGGCTGGGTCTGCCCTTCAGGTGTAGGCGCCCAGGTGTGGAGCCGGGGCCTGCAGTAGGCCAGGGAGAGGCTGTGGCACCTGGAGAGGGGAGGGGCCGCAGTACTTCTTGGTGTCCCCCGAGCTTCTAGAAGGGGCCAGCCCTGGTGCTGGTGAGGAAGCTGGGCTTCCAGCAGGCAACTTCTCTGAGTCCATCTCAAGGTGCAGCCATAGTCCCCAATGTCTCTTTCTTGGCTGGTTGTGCCTGACCCCACAAAGCTGACCATTTGGCTGCCCCTGGACAAAGCTGGACAGGATATTCATCATGGTCTTAGTGTGGCATTCTTCACTGGAGGTGTTTGAGGGGCAAAGAGGCTGGAGTCCTGAAAACTCTTGGCTGCTTTGGAGTGGTTGTCATTGTTCAGTTGCTGAGTCATGTCTGACTCTTTGTGACCCCATGGGCTGCAGCACGCCAGACTTCCCTAACCTTCATTTTCTCTATGCGTTTGCTCAAACTCATGTCCATTTAGTCGGTGATGCCATCCAACCATTTCATCCTCTTTTGCCCCCTTCTCGTCCTGCCCTCAATCTTTCCCAGCATAGGGTCTTTTCCGATGAGTTGGCTCTTCACATCTGGTGGCCAAAGTATGGAGCTTAAGCTTCAGTGTCAGTCCTTCCAATGAATATTCAGGGTTGATTTCCTTTAGGATTGACTGGTTTGATCTCCTTGCAGTCCAAGGGACTCTCAAGTGTCTTCTCCAACACCACAGTTCAAAAGCATCAATTCTTCAGTGCTCAGCCTTGCTTTATGGTCCAACTCTCACATCTGTACATGATTACTGGAAAAACCATAGCTTTGAGTAGACAGACCTTTGTTGGCAAAGTGATGTCTCTGCTTTTTAATACACTGTCTAGGTTTGTCATAGCTTTTCTTCCAAGGAGCAAGCATCTTTTAATTTCATGGCTGCAGTCACCATCTGCAGTGATTTTGGAGCCAAGAAAATAAAATCTGCCACTTGTTTCCACTTTTCCCCCATCTATTTGCCATGACATGATGGGACCAGATGCCATGATTTTTTTTTTGAATGTTGAGTTTTAAGCCAGCTTTTTCACTCTCCTCTTTCAACTTCATCAAGAGGACCTTTAGTTCCTCTTCACTTTCTGCCATTACGGTGGTATCATCTGCTTTGGAGTGGAGAAAGAAACAGTGTCATAAATGTTGGAATGATGAGGGCATCTGGTACTTACTAAGTGTCCAGTAAACATTCAGTAAAGGCACAGAGGAGAGCAACTTCATCAGAGGAGATAAAAAGAACCTGTGTGTTTGCAGCTGACAGCCACCCTGAGGGGCTTCGCACACCTCATGGAGGAGACAAGATGGACACTTTGATGGGTCGCGGAGGCCACCTTCATCGAACCAACAGCGCGTCCTTCCTGCCTGCAGTCTTGGCAGCTGTGTGGGCCCCTCCAGTGGGGTCCACATGTCATGTCTGCTCTGAGCTTTGAGGCTGCTTCAGTGAAACAGCTTCAGGGCATTCAGTAGAAAAGGGTTTGGGGGCCCAGGCAGGGAGGGGATTTCTGTACAAACCAGGATAACTGGCCTCATAGTTTATTCTACCTGCAATCAGAGAGAGGAAAAAAATGAAGTTTTTTTCTCTTCTGTTCTGCAAGAGTGGAAGCAAGACCTTTTATCTTAGGGAAGAAGGACATTTATGCTTAACTATTTACTGAACCTTTGGGAAGTTATCAAAAGGAGAAATTCTACTACAACCCTATCCTCTGATCCTGTGAGTGGAGGTAGGTCTTTGTCTTGGCTGAAATGGAAACTGCTTCTTCAGAAACCCAGGGGATGGAGGGACTTGGGGTGATGGCCAAGCTTTTCACAGAAGAATTGGGCTTTCCCCAGTGCCCCCCAGGCTGCACAAATTCTCCCTATTTACCCATCATACCTGGTTTAGGTCAGAGTTGGCTGAACTCCATCCACCTGAGAAAGCTACACCTTTAATTTAGCATGGAGCCTGTTTCCAGAAGATGCCTGTGCTAAATTGTACCAGGCTGAAGCTTGGCGGAGCCCTCTTCCTGTTCTCTTAAATGAGGCCAACCAATATGCTGCTGCACTGAAATCTGGAAATCTGTATCAGATGAAAAATTTGGGTAAGGTTTTTTTTTTTTTTTTTTAAGATGGAAAACTTCCCAAGCTTTAAGATGAAGCTACTAAACTTGGCAGATGAAGTGTGAGTACAGAGGTTCCTGATTGAAGGGATCATTGACTTCTGAGTGACATTTAAAAAAATAGGAGGGGGGATTTCCCTGGTGGTCCAGTGGCTAAGAGTCCATGCTCCCAGTGCAGGAGGCCTGGGTTCGATCCCTGGTCAGGGAACTGGATCCCACATGCCGCAACTAAGAGTTTGCATGCCACTGCAACTAAAAGATCCCTCATGCCACTACTAAGACTTGGTGCAGCCAAATAAGTAAATAAATATTAGAAAAAACCAAAACAAAACTAGACCAGCCATACAGCTCCATCCTGCCCTGGACTTCTACCATCTCTTCTTTGTTCCTGGCTGCAGTGGTGCCTGAAGTCTCATTAACTGGCTACAGGCAACTTGCTTCCCCACAAAGGTGGTGATGCCATTTATCCCTGGGCCTCAGAAAACTCAATCTGGAGATGTTTGACAGTGCTAGTTACTCAACCATCCTCTAAGTGGCTGTAGGGCCCAGAGTGCTCACTGGATGACCAGGACCTTCCATCCTCTTATGCCAAGATGCCTTGCTTGTCCTACCTGAGCTGTCCAGGCATCTGCTTGTGGATGGGTGGTTCCTAGATAGTAAGAGCCAATGCCTTCTCTTTTTGAAGCCCATGGATGCCTTTGGAGGGTGTGCAAAAGAGGCCAGCTGTCAGTAATTGAACTTGGCTCACTGACAAAGCACCCAGTTTCCTGTCTGGTTAACTTCATCGTCTAAGGAGTTCCCAAATAACTCTTGTTCTCTTCAACTCCACTGCACTGCTCAAGCTTTTGCATAAAGCTTTATTAGGACTTCTGGGTTACAAGTAATAGAGTTTCAACTTTCAACCTTAACCAAAAAAAAAATCACTCTCCTTCCAACTCCATGGAATGCAAAGGAAGGCTGGGGCTAAAGTTGGGTCTCAGAAATGGGACCGGAGATTGGGCAGTGCAGGGCCCAGACAGCTTTCCACTGTGACCTCTCTCCTCTGTTTCTCCTGTATTGTTTGCCTCCTTTCTTGCAGAATAGCTCCCTCTATGCTCTATCCCATGATAAATGGGACCGCCACCAGCTTCTTTCAGGTTCATAATCATAGACCAGGGCCTCCAAGAAGATGGGATTAAGCTTCTCCAGTTCCCTGGGCTTCCCTGGTGGCTCAGATGGTAAAGAATCCACCTGCATTTATTTCCAATATTCTGGGAGGTGGGTCATAGAGGATCTTGCTGTGGTTTATGTAAGCCAGAAAGATAAAGAACATTACAGCATACTAACACATATATATGGAATTTAGAAAGATGGTAACGACAACCCTTTATGCAAAACAGAAAAAGAGACACAGAAGTACAGAACAGACTTTTGAACTCTGTGGGAGAAGGTGAGGGTGGGATGTTTCGAAAGAGCAGCATGTATATTATCTATGGTGAAACAGATCACCAGCCCAGGTGGGATGCATGAGACAAGTGCTCGGGCCTGGTGCACTGGGAAGACCCAGAGGAATCGGGTGGAGAGGGAGGTGGGAGGGGGGATCGGGATGGGGAATACATGTAAATCTATGGCTGATTCATATCAATGTATGACAAAACCCACTGAAAAAATAAATAAATAAATAAATAAAAAAAAAAAGAATCCACCTGCAATGCAGGAGACCCAGGTTCAGTCCCTGGGTTGGGAAGATTCCCTGGAGAAGGGACTGGCCACTCACTCCAGTATTCTTGCCTGGAGAATTCCATGGACAGAGGAGCTTGGTGGGCTACAGTCCATGAGGTTGCAAAGACGATTGAGCGACTAACACACTTCTCTGGTTCCCAGGTGTGGGCTTCCCTGGCCAGCTGCAGGCAATTTCTCCCACAGGGCCGGGACTGTGAAAGGGTCTAAAATGTGCCCCGTTTATGTCACTGCTCATTACTGGACCAGGGCAGAACAAACATTTGCTCTGTGGTAGATTTCCATTACAGTGCTAGGGAGCTGGGCAGGCCGAGTATCGACTGCAACCCCCGGCGGCTGATCTGCCCTCCATTTTTCTCTCCTGCACCGCTGCTGTCCCAGCCCCTCTACTCAGGGACCCGGCTGGCTCTGCTGGCCAAAAGGAGGGACGTCTACCTCCTGAGCCCTGCAGACGGGGTTGGTACCTTTTCAGCTCCCATAACCATCTTATTTCCCGTCAATGATCTGAAACATGCTCTGATTTTGTGTCTGCTTCTTTTGCTCACGCTGTTTTCATCACACACAACGCTGACCTATGTCTCTTTTGTCCAGCCACTCCTTATCTTTCAGGAATACAGCTCAGGTGCAGCTGCTCCTGACCAGCCTTTCCCAGATGCAGGGTCTGCTCTTCCCACTGCTGCTCCATGGACGTGGTGTGGATCCCTCCGTTCATGCAGCTTGTTGTCACAAAGCCTGTCCACTGGGGGGCAGGTCGAGTGGAACTTGACCTCCTCCAGGCAGGGGCTGCTCAGCATGCCTATAGGAAAGTGAAAGTGATGGTTGCTCAGTCGTGTCCGACTTATTGGGAGCCCATGGACTGTAGCCCACGAGGCTTTTCTGTCCATGGAATTCTCCAGGCAGGAATACTGGAGTGGATTGCCATTTCCTTCTCTACAGGATCTGCCCTATCCAGGGATCAAACCCGCACCTCCTGTATCTCCTGCATTAGCAGTCGGATTCTTTATCCCAGAGCCACCTGGGAAGCGCTGATTAAATACTTGTGGAACGAAGAAGTGAGTTGCTAGTGTCCCATATGTGATCCTGGGTGACAGCAATGCACAAAGAGGGAGGGGCGGGCACAGTCCATGTTACACTCTGGGATCTTCGGTGCCTTTCTGGTCGTCTTCTCTGAGAGGGTTGGGTCCCTGCCAATAACGGGCCTGGGAAGGGCATTCTCTGAGCCCCGCAGGGATGATGTCTGTCGCGGGGCAGGCTCGTTTTGCCAGGCAGTTAAGCTTGGTGTCTGGTTTGGCGGCGGCCGCAGAGCTGAGCTGGCTGGGAGGGAAGATTGGATTCAGGCTGCAGTCTGTGCCTTCTCCAGGGAAATTCAGGTGAAGCGAGAAGGGAGGACAGGAGGGAGGGCAGAGACATCAAACCAGAGGCCCACGCAGGGCTGCAGTGTTTTCCCAAGCGCGGAGCTCCTGCTGAGAGGCTCGGCAGGGCAGGCTCTGCAGATGGGGAACCGTGGTCCAGACCTGGGCCCTTTGAAGTGCTCAGGGGGGAGGGGCTCACACAGTTATCAAGGCAAGTCAGGTTTTAAATGTTGCCCCCTCACCCCATTGTAAAGCGACGTGTGTCTATTGTGAAAGATTGCAAAATATAGAAAAGTCAAAAGAAGAAGAAACAGGCACCCATAAGGCCATCATCCAGAAATAACCACTGTCAGCAGTAGGTGACTTCCCTGTTTGTCTTTTCCTCTATGACTGTTTTTTTTTTTTTTTTCGTTGTTGATCTCTTCCTATGAATATCAATGTATCTATTGTTATTTTTAATTTTTAATTTTACATATGACCATTTATTTCCATAGCCATAAAAACACTTTGTAAGCTTGCTTTCAATGTCTCTGTAATATCATATTTCTGGATGAGCCATGCTTTGCGGACTGATTTCAGGCCAGGATTTTAAAATTATGTCCATAGGGCTGCTACCACCTTCGGGCTGTGAAGGGGTGGCAGTGGCTGGGCCCAGCTGAGTCAGGCTTGGTGCAGAGCAGAGCAGAGGATGCCTGGAGGCGAGGCCTTGGGGTCCAGCCTGCCTCTGCTCACATCCTGGTTGTGACTGAACACGAGACCCATCCAAAGAGCTGACACAGAGAAAAAGGGCATGATTCTAGTTTCAGGAAAATGTAGGTTTGCATTCTGTTTGTCACTTCCTAATAACAGGACTTTAGACAATTTATCTAAGCCTGATGGGCTTCAGATTTCTTGTCTGAAAATGGGGTGATAAGTAACTGATTCAAGTGATGGTACTAAAAATAAAACAGGTAATAAGCCACATGGGATGAATAACATGTAATATTTTTGTATTAAACATAGAAAATATTTCATTTTATTAATTATATTACCAAGTATATAAATAAAGATGTATTTCATTAAATATATTAAATACATTAAATATATTAAATAATTATGTATTAAATATATAAAATATTTCTGTGTAAATATATAGTAAATGTGGATGAAATATGTAATATGTGATGTACAGTTTTACTTTATATGAAATGATACAGAAAATATAGTGTAGCCTGTAGAAAACATGCATATTTAAGTGAGAGATTGTAGTGTCTGGCATAGGAAACACATCCTAATATCTGACAGAAGGAGGAGACCCCTGTTTTCACGTTGCAGATTAGATGCAGGGGTGCCCTGAGTCCAAGTCACCACTGCTCAGTAAGCGGTTTAACAGGAAGCAGGCCAGGTGAGCCCAGGTCAGTGGGCCCGGCGGCACCAGGACAGTTCTGTGCTGAGCTAAACCGAGCGCTCAGTGACCCAGTCCAGCAGAGAGCATGTGATGGGACTCCTTCCCAGCTTGCTCAAATCTTGACCTCCTGCTTCATTTATACACAGGCTGTCCTGAAAGACTGAAATCCTGGTTTGTGTTGTCCTGTTGGCTCTCTAAATTGCAAGAAAAGTTTTGTAAAAAAGTACTCGCTTCTGCCCCAGTGGCTGAGGTGCAGAGTTGCCCTGTGCAGGCTGGAGGAACTCCCTGGGAGATAAGTGTGGTCCCCTGAGGTTTTATCAGCAGAATGCCAGGCATTCAGGGGTTCAGTGAGATACCACTTGAGAGGTGGGCACGTGGAAGAGCTGGGCTTCCAGACTCCGGTCCCCAAGTCTCAGGTCCTTGTGATTGGAGCTGGTTAGAGGTTTGTCCTGAGTTAGTTTCATCACCAGTTACTGATTTGCCCTTGAACAATTCACTAATCCTTTCTGTAGAACGGGTACCATGAAAGCCATGTTGCTAGATTGTGGTGAGGGCTAAATTAGAGAATGTGTATAAGGCATCTAGCCCAATTCCCTTTCCCACTACTTCTTCCTCTCTCCCCCAAGAGACGCTCGTGCCTCTGCCTCGTCATCACCATGTTTACACACAACAGACATCTGGACACGTGCACACACGTGCATACAAGGCACACACTCACAGTCACACATGCACATGCATGCACGCACTCAGGCATATGCGTGCACATACACACAGACTCACAGACATGCACATAGCACACACACTCACACACACATATGCACATAGTAGTCTGTCCATATTGATCTATTTAACTCCCTAAGCATGCTGTGCATTTTCACATTTGTGTGATGGCGAAAGGACTCTTCTCTCACCAGGAAAACATCTCCAGTTTTTCACCCCATACACACCTCCTCACTGTGTATAACTCATGTCAGATGTCACATCTTCTCTGAAGCATTGCCCAGTTTTCCTAGACAGAACTGCTAGCTCATCTTACTTTCCCTGGAAACTGTGGGCAGGCTGAGGGACATTTCTTTCTCGTCTTTGGATCCTACACACATCACACATCAGTGTCTGACGTGGAGCTAGGGCTCTTGAAATGATGGCCGAATGATGAAGAGGCATGTGTGAGCTTCACTCTATCAGCTTCCTCAGTCTGTGACCCCCTTACAGAGGTTTGTGGGCCAGTCTCTGGGGAGAATGGCTGTTTTATTTTTTTTAATTAATTAATTTATTTTAATTGGAGGCTAAATACTTTGCAATATTGTGGTCGTTTTCACCATACATCGACATGAATCAGTCACGGGTTGTTTTAGAAGGACTTGGAAGGAAGGAAGACAGGATACATGATAGCTTGCAGGATACAGGCTCCAGGGCTGCAGGAAGTGGCAGGAAAGCAGGAGAGAAGGGAGAAAGCCACTCTGTGCCCAGAACACTGTCAACTCAGCCCTGCCTGGGGCCAAGAGCAGAGCTGGAGTGAAGGGGGAGAGAGAAGAGAAAAAGAGAGAGAGAGAGAAATGCATCTGGTAGAATGTGCTGGGTGTCTGTCTGAGAACATAAGGGATGAGAGAGGAGGACCATCTGCTCTAAGTAGGGGACACGGACAAGGACCAGTGTCAGGGCAGGGAGCAGTACAGGGTGATAAGCTGGAAAGTCCAGTTAGAGGTTCTGAAATTTTTTCTGTCATAGGACCTCTTTACACTCCTAAAAATTAGTGGAGATTCTAAGGACTTTTTTATTTACATGGGTTATATCAGTCAATATTTATGATATTATAAATTAGAAAAGATTATTTTAAATGTATTTATGAGCTCATTAGAGTAACACAACAAACTGTAAACCTAACAATTAAAAATAACTCTATTTTCTAATTCAAAAATTAGAATAAATAATGAAAAGAGTGGCATTGTTTTATATTTTGCAACTTAATGTCTCCTCAACAGGAGACAGCTGGGTTCTCATCTCTGCCTTTGCAGGCAGTTGAATGGTATCAGGAGAATAAAGTTGGCATTTGTCTTTTCATCATTCAACAACCACTTTAGGAGCTCCATCCAGTCTGCTGTAACATCACGTGTCAGGTTAACTCTGGAATAGTCCTCTGTATGCTCAGGCAAGAACGGGAATATGGAAGCCAAATTCTACCTTAATGTTACTGTACTGTGAAAAGAGTTTTGACTTCACAAACCCACTGAAAAGGCCATGGGGACTTCCATGGGTCCTGGCACTGCATTTTGAGAACTGTTGAGTGCAATCATATGAAAATCCTGATATTCTGTGGTTTCCTTTTTCCAGTTGAACTTTACAGTATGTCTTAGTGTGATGGAGGAAATTTGACCTTGGCCTGTGGAAAGGCAGACCCACCGATAGAACTTGGCACTACTTTTGGAGCCTTGTAGAGCTGGGAGTCCTTACTGTGTGTGGCGAGCTTCTGGCCACCCAGGTTATGGGAGGTGGTAAGCAGCAGGGGAAGGGGAAGGGACCCTGAGTGGAAAGCAGGAGCTGAGCTCGAATCCTGAACTGTGAGGGGGCTGTGTGTCCTTGTGCAAGCCTGTCCTTCAGCAGACCTCATCTCCCTTGTCTGAAGTGCGAGTGTGGGTAGGTTCCCAAGGATTCTCCAGTGTGACAGATGCTGGTCTCTGATCCTGAATCTTACACGGTCCCCTTTCCTACCCCCTTCTCAGGATGAGACCGACCATCACAGAGTGAGCCAGTCAGCAGTTCCCAAATCCTGTTATTCATATGCTTCATATAGTAACTTGCATTGTTTTTTCTTTCATCACAAAGGTAGTAAAAATTCATTAAAACAGAAAAATTAGATCTGTACAAAAGAAAGGAAAAATACACAAGTAGCACATGTCATCTGCCTAGAGAGACTCATTGCTGACATTATGGTGAATTATCTTTCCAGGTGTTTTCTATACCTATAGTTTGTGCTTTATCTTTGCTGGCTTATTTCTTTTTAAATACAGCTATGTTATGTGATTCTCAGCGATTGAATACAGTTTAAACTCTTCATTCTGGCATTTGAGGCTTTCTCCATCCAGAATTGTCTTCTATTCCTTCGATGCTGGATTATTTCTTCTTAAATACAACTTAATTATGTGATTCTTAGCACTCAAATACAGTTTGAGCTCTTCATTCTGGCATTTGAATTGTTCTCTCTCCGGACTTGTCTTCCATCCTTTCCCTATCTCCGTCCCCTACTCTTGCCTCTCCCCAAATAAACCACGTGCCTGCCCCTCCATACTTTTAAAGTATCTTCCTAGTTTAGTACCCCATCTCTAAATTGAGTTTATTCTGAAAAATCAGTCATCCTAACTTGCTCATTCCTCAGTTTGCTTCCTTAATGGCTCCAACATATTCTTGGAGATTTTGAACCAATGTTGCTCCCAAAGTCTTGCCTCATCCTCAGGCTGTCTGCCCCTCCCTCCTCTGGGCTCCCACAGACAGCATGCCTACCTTAATTGGTACTTTGCTCACTGGATTGTCATTTCCTGCATGCTTTTTTCCTGCATCAGCTGGTTCTGGAGCCGCCCACGGTGTTGCACGCTGATTATTTGCTGACTGTGTTGTAACCTGGATGTGTGGCAGGTCATATCACCTAGCGTATATACGTCGTTGGTTACGTGGGTGTCCTGTTGGACTGGGAGCCCCCTGCATGCAGGGTCCCCATCCTCACTTCTACTTGGGAAAATCTTGTGAAGCCTGGGGGCAGCTTTGTCCTGTGATTCTTGGGAGAGGCAGAATTCCAGACCACAAGATGTCAGTGTTGTCTCAGCTACCAATGAATGGCCAGGCCGTGACTTCCATGCTTGCCTGGTGCTGGCAGAGCTGGGAGCTCACAGGAACTGACAGGGTTAGACAAATCCTCCTCCTGAGCCACAGGCCTGATCTGAAGGAAAGTGAGCTGTGGGACGAGGCTGGAACTCCATCATGGGGAAGGCCTGGATGGGGCAAGCTAGCGAGTGGTCTCAGGCTGCCTTCGACGTGGGAGGTGGGTTAGCAGAGTTGGAACAGTAGAGGAAGGCCACTTATTATCCTGCTATGTATACAGCTGAGAGTGCTAGAGGATCAGAAAGAGTCATTCAGTGAGTTGAGCAAAGGCGGGTTTAAACAATATCTGAGTGCATGTGTAAAATCTTTATCCTCAGATCCAACACCAGCAGACTAGGTACTCACTGAATTCATTGCTGGTCACAGATCTCCTGAACCTACAGAAACAATTCATCTTTCAGAGGGAACTCGGGGGACCACTGTCCTCGGCCCTGACCTTCAGTGGCAGACCAAGTCAGTCAGCCCAAGGGGATTGCCTGGAATAGCATCCTTACTGGTAGCAGATAATGGAGCTTCTGAGGTTTTGCCTCTGAAGTGGAAAATGGGAAGGGTGCTGGGCAGAAAGCAAGGAGGGCTGGCTGCATTCTGTTGCTGTGACCTAATGGCTTGAACGCTTGGGTGAGAAGCATGCTTCTCCAAGTTTCTAACTTCTCTCATCTCCTTTCCCCCTCCCCTCTGCCCCTTCCCCTTCAGATACCTGCTCTTCAAGGATGTGGCTTCTGCCTTTGGCCTCTACTATTTCCACTGTGAGTGACTCACCTTGCTTCTTCTCACATGGCCTAGATATAAATATTTCAGTGATCCAAAGCAACATTGTGTTCTAATCGATGTTTTGCTATTCATTAAATTGTAGGTAAAGTTAGGATTATTCCAAAGCTTATTCAAAAGCTATTTTTATTTTGAATGGGAAAAAAAGTCATTTCCAGTAAATCTGTTCATTTACATTGAATTTGTGCTTCATGTAAAAATTTTGCTGGTCTGAATGCTGTCTGTGAGCACTTCCACTACTGTTCTGGATCCTAAAGAGAAGTTTCCTGAAAGCCCAACACCTCAAGATCTCACAAATCCTATGATTTTGTGCAGACACTGTTGAAAATCTTATTATCTTCATTGTTGTTCAGTTGCTAAGTTGTGTCTGACTCTTTGTAACCCCACTGACTGCAGCACACCAGGCTTCCCTGTCTTTCACTATCTCCGGGAGCTTGCTCAAACTCGTGTCCATTGAGTTAATGATGCCATCCAACCTTCTCATCCTCTGTCGTCCCCTTCTCCTCCTGCCCCCAATCTTTCCCAGCATTAGGGTCTTTTCCAATGAGTCAGCTCTTCTCATCAGGTGGCCAAAGTATTGGACCTCAGCTTCAGCATCAGTCCTTCCAATGAATATTCAGATCTGATCTCCTTTAGGAATGACTGAGTTGATCTCCTTATTGTACAAGGGACTCTCAAGAGTCTTCTCCAGCACCACAGTTCAAAAGCATCAATTCTTTAGCACTCAGCCTTCTTTCTGGTCCAACTCTCATATCCATACATGACTACTGAAAAAAACAGTTTTGACTGTACAGACCTTTGTTGGCAAAGTGATGTCTCTTCTTCTTAATACGCCATCTAGATTTATCATAGTTTTTCTTCCAAGGAGCAAGCATCTTTTAATTTCATGGTTATGGTCACTGTCTGCAGTAATTTTGGAGCTGAGAAATTAAAATCTGTCATTGTTTCCACTTTTCCCCCATCTATTTGCCATGAAGTGATGGGATCAGATGCTATGATTTTTGTTTTTTGAATGTTGAGCTTTAAGCCAGCTTTTCACTATCTCACCTTCATCAAGAGGCTCTTTAGTTCTTTACTTTCTGCCTTTAGAGTGGTATCATCTGCATATCTGAGCTTATTGATATTTCTCCAGTCTTGATTCCAGCCTGTGATTCATCCTGCCTGGCATTGTGCATGATGTACTCTGCATGTAAGTTAAATAAGCGGGGTGACAATGTACAGCCTTAATGTACTCCTTTCCCAATTTTGAACCAGTCCAGTCCATTGTTCCATATCTGGTTCGAACTGTTGCTTCTTGTCCTGCATACATGTTTCTCAGGATGAAATCCAAGTTGATTGTGTTGTTTAATATCTTCTAGAGGCATCACACACTACTTATTGATTTTTAAAATTAAAATTAAGAAGAAAAAGAAACCCACACAGTTGTTTATCATTCACTAGGTGTTAGGATCTGGAATCTGCTGAAGCAAGAGTCTCATTTTAAAATGTTGGAAAAGAATTTCAATGCAGGATCAATAAAATATATGACATTAATGAAAAGATGAATAATGATCAGAAACAGCCCTTGACCCCTGAGTCAGTGTCCTACACAAGCATTGAAAGCATCGTTTTCCTTGCCCTTAAGGTGAAGGCTGGAAGTAGACAGGTAGAGCAGGAATGGCTGAGGGAAGACACAACATTTATTGGGTACCTTTTGTGCCAGATCCTGCGTGGGGTGCTCAGTATTCCCAGTTGTTTACAGTATGTCTTACTATTTTTTTCTTTTTTTTAATTTATTTTTTATTTGGAGAACAATTGCTTTACAGTATTATGTTGGTTTCTGTCCTACAACAACACGTATCAGCCATAATTATATTTATATCTCTTCCCTCTGGAACCTCCCACCCCATCCCATCCACCCCTCTAGGTCATCACAGAGTGCTTGGCTGGACTCCTGTGTTATATAGCAGCTTCGCACTAGCTCTCTATTTTATGTATGAGAGTGTATGCTAAAACTACCACATGACCCAGCAGTCCCAATATTGGGCATATACCCTGAGAGAACCACAATTCAAAAAGGCACATGTACCCCACTGTAGCACTATTTGCAATAGGCAGGACATGGAAGCAATCTAGATGTCCATCAACAGAAGAATGGGTATAGAAGATCTGGTACATATATACAATGGAATATTACTCAGCAATAAAAGGGATGAATTTGGGTCAACTGTAGTGAGGTGGATGAACCGAGAGTTTGTGAAGTAAGTCAGAAGGAAAAATACAATATATTTTAAATGGGAACATGTGGTCTTATCTCCACTACTGCTGTGGTAGCTCCTATTCACCTACTCAGTTATATTCCCAGTGCCTCAGGTATCGTCTGTGTAGACTGACTTGGTGAAGAAGAGCCAAAGAAGCTCATCTAGAGTAAGAACCATGGTACCAGAGAAGCACTGACATGTCCTCACATGCCAGCTCCCTCTGCTAAGAACTCTAGCTATACCTACCCATTTGATTCTTAAAACAGAATGAGGGTAGGTAGGTTTACTATTATTTTCATTCCCATTTTTCAAGCCCTGGAGTTTCAGTATACTGTTTGACTCTTATAGTAGCCTAGGAGGACACAAGAGTGCTATTACTATGATTTCCATTCCATAGAGGGGAAAAATGTGACTTAGGGAGCTGTAGTAAGTTGTTTGAGATCACAGACCTAGAAAGATTTGAACCTGTCTTGAACCTGGGGAATCCAGCTCAAGGCTGTGTTACTGTACTGAGTAGTACGAGCTGATCACCTCTGTGGGAGAGGAAGTCCCCACCTGATCCACCACTTGGAGTATATACTCAGACTCTGAGGAGTGGAGATTTTTCAGAAGTATTTCTGTTTCTGGCAGACGGCCCAGGAGGAGCTGGGTCACTCCCTTCACAGGTGATAGGCACTGATGCTAGTCTAAGCTTTTGCACAGCCTGGTGGACCTACCTTACTCCATCATTATTCTCTTTTTTTCTGAGAAAAAGCTATGAATTTCAGGGAAGGGTGTGTGTGTGTGTTTGGCCTTGGAGTACAAAATGAAGCAGGGCAAAGGCTAACAGAGCTTTGCCAAGAGAACACACTGGTCATAGCAAACATCTTCTTCCAACAGCGTAAGAAATGACTCTACACGTGGACATCACCAGATTGGTGAAATCAGATTGATTATATTCTTTACAGCTGAAGATGGAGAAGCTCTATACATTCAGCAAAAACAAGACCAGGAGCTAACTGTGCTCAGATCATGAACTCTTTTATTACAAAATTCAGACTTAAATTGAAGAAAGTAGGGAAAACCACTAGACCATTCAGGTATGACCTAAATCAAATCCCTTACGATTATACAGTGGACATGACAAATAGATTCAAGGGATTAGATCTGATAGACAGAGAGCCTGAAGAACTATGGACAGAGGCTTGAAACATTGTACAGGAGATGGTGATTAAGATCATCCCCAAGAAGAAGAAATGCAAAAAGGCAAAATGGTTGTCTGAGGAGGCTTTACAAATAGCTGAGAAAAGAAGAGAAGTGAAAGGCAAAGAAGAAAAGGAAAGCTATATCTATTTGAATGCAGAGTTCCAAAGATAGCAAGGAGAGAAGAGAAAGCCTTCCTAAGTGATAAATGCAAAGAAATAAAAGGAAAAAATAGAATGGGAAAGACTAGAGATATCTTCAGGAAAATTAGAGATACCAAGGGAACATTTCATGCAAAGATGGGCACAATAAAGGACAAAAATGGTATGAACCTAACATAAGCAGAAGGTATTAAGAGGTGGCAAGAATATACAGAAGAACTATACAAAAAAGATGTTAGTGAACCAGATAACCACAATGGTATAATCACTCACATAGAGTCAAACATCCTGGAGTGCAGAGTCAAGTGGGCCTTAGGAAGTATTGCTACAACGCTAATGGAGGTGATGGAATTCCAGCTGAACTATTTCAAATCCTAAAAGATGATGCTGTTAAAGTGCTGCACTCAGCATGCCAGTAAATTTGGAAAACTCAGCAGTGGCCACAGGACTGGAAAAGGTCAGTTTTCATTCCAATTCCCAAGAAAGGCAATGCCAAAGAATGTTTACATTACCGCACAATTGCACTCATCTCACACGCTAGCAAAATAATGCTCAAAATTCTCCAAGCTAGGCTTCAACAGTACATGAACCATGAACTTTCAGATATTCAAGCTGGATTTAGAAAAGGCAGAGGAACCAGAGTTCAAATTGCCAGCATCCATTGGATCCTAGAAAAAGCAAGAGAGTTCCAGGATAAACATCTACTTCTGCCTCATTGACTACACTAAAACTTTTGACTGTGTGGATCACAACAAACTGTGGAAAATTCTTCAAGAGATAGGAATACCAGACCACCTGACCTCCTTCTGAGAAATGTGTATGCAGGTCAAGAAGCAACAGTTAGAACTGAACATGGACCAACGGACTGGTTCCAAATTGGGAAAGGAGTACATCAAGGCTGTATATTGTCACCCAGCTTAAATGGAGAGTACATCATATGAAATGCCAGACTGGATGAAGCACAAGCTGGAATCAAGATTGCTGGGAGAAATATCAATAGCCTCAGATATACAGATGACACCATCCTATGCTAGAAAGTGAAGAGGAACTAAAGAGCCTCTTGATGAAAGTGAAAAAGTTGGCTTAAAACTCAACTTTCAAAAAACTAAGATCATGCCATCTGGTCCCATCACTTCATGACAAATAGCTGGGGAAACAAGGGAAACAGTGACAGACTTTGTATTCTTGGGCTCCAAAATCATTGCAGATGGTGACTGCAGCCATGAAATTAAAAGATTCTTGTTCCTTGGAAGAAAAGCTATGACCAACCTAGACAGCATATTAGAAAGCAGAGACATTACTTTACCGACAAAGTTCTGTCTAGTCAAAGCTATGATTTTTCCAGTAGTCATGTGTGGATGTGAGAGTTGGACCATAAGGTAAGCTGAGCACCAAAGATTTGATGCTTTTGAACTGTAGTGTTGGAGAAGACTCTTGAGAGTCCCTTGGACTGCAAGGAGATCCAACCAGTCAATCCTAAAGGAAATTAGTCCTGAATAGTCATTGAAGAACTAATGCTGAAGCTCCAATACTTTGGCCATGTGATATGAAGAGCTGACTCATTGGAAAAGACCCTGATGCTGGGAAAGATTGAAGGCAGGAGGAGAAGGGGATGACAGAGAATGAGATGGTTGGATGACATCATCGACTCAATGGACATGAGTTTGAGCAAGCTCTGGGAGTTGGTGATGGACAGGCAAGCCTGGTGTGCTGCAGCCCCTGGGGTCGCAGAGTTGGACAGGATTGAGCGACTGAACTGAACTGTGTGTTTGTATGTATGTTGGGTGTGTCAGGAAAGGCTTAAGGAATTGGCATTTGAATTACCTGGATTCATAGGGGATAACTTGGAGGAAAATGGATTTAGAGAACAGGGCTGAGAAAGGATGTGTGTGCCAGCAAAAGGAGCAATTATGGCAGAGTTTTAAGGACGTGGAATAGTTGTATGTCACTAATCTAATGTCAAAACACAATATCCCCCAATACTCCAAACATATTATGGTCATGCATCAAAGATTCACTTAACACATTAAAGAGGAATCCAGAAGAACGGTAAAACTGGTCTAAAGGATAGTATGATAGCTTAAAGCATATTGTCAATGAAAGAAAGAATGCTGAAATATAATTGTTTGGTTAGCTACCTAACTGGTTAATATTCCACATGGCAGTAAAACCATAACTGTTGATGGTTTTCTGTTGGACAAAATTCGTTTAGATTTCTACTAATTTTTTTGGTGACATCACTTTTCTGAAGTTAACATCTACTTTCACAGAGTCTGAGTCTTAATCAATGGGAAATAATAAGTCAAAATTACTTTTTCTTAGAACGTCAGGAGATCCTTTGGTGGGCTTGCTAGGCTGTGTGCCAGAGTGACACTGAGAGGTATGAGAAGTCTTTTTGTCTTATTTCCAAGCTTGACATTGGTTTTTCTAAGTACCAAAAGGCTGGAACTAGGCAGAGGTTGGGGATGAGGTGGTGACATAGCTAGGGCTGATGCAGGGCTTTGCCTGCCATGGAAGGAGTGAAGATTGCATCCTAGTACAAGTTACTGGCTGGTTTTAATCAAGGAAGTGACACAGTCTACCCCCTTCCATCCACTTACTCAGTAAAACTTTATTGAAAGTGCCAAGTACTAGTCTCAGAGTCAGGAACAGAGGGGTGATCACGACAAGACAGCCGAGTTTCTGTTCTTGTGCAGCTGACGTTGGAAGGAGGAATAGAATAAATGTGTTGATTCCTGGGTGTTCCAACCTGAAAGATGGAGGAAGTCCTTTGGAGGAGTAATAGTGCAGAGAAGGGAAATCAGCTGCACAGGATCTGGAGAAGTGGATTCCAGCTTGGGAGGGTGACAAGGGCAGAGATTGGAATGAGGTTGGCAAGTCCCGCAAATGGAACTGCACATGTGGGGGCCTGAGTTCAATGAGAGTCAAAGGAGCAGTAGGATTGGAGGGTATTCACAGCCCCCGCTCTGAATTCTTTTCTGAGTGTGATGGTGTTTAAGCTGGGAAATGACATGACCAAATTTCTGTTTTCTAATTTACCCTTTTTGCTCTTGGTAGAATGTGGATTATGGACTACAGCAAGAGAAGATATAAGGGGGCCAGTGTGGGTGGGTCTTGGAAAAGAAGATTGCATTCATATCCGTGGAAGCTGATGAGGTTACACCTCAGTGTTAGTTTGAGTGAGTTCTTACTTTTGAAAATTGATCTTCGCAGCTGAGGGCTGGTGCTTAGCGAGGAGTGAGGCTAGTGTTAGAAATTATCTGTGAGTTCAGAGGAGAAGTGATGAGTCTCCAGACTGGACAATAGTGTGAGGAGAAAGGAATGGATTGGAATGATGTTTGAGGCTTGAAAAAAACAATTCACAAGCTGCCCCTCAGGGTTCCTTTGTTGTCAGAGGGAGCCTCATTTCTCTGTGCAGAGCCCAGCTAGAGGTGGGCCAGGCTTCCATCCAGACCTGGTTCTCCCAGCCTGAAGAATGGAAGTTGTCCTGGAAGGAATACGAAGGGAGATTGAGTTAGCATTCCAGAAAAGGACATCCTTTCTGCTGTTCCATGCTGCTCCTGGGGTCTTAGTAGGGCACCCAGGGGTTAACCCACACTTTTATAAGAATTTCTCCCATCATAATGATCTTGGAGGCACTTCCTAAGGTGGTAGCTGAATGTGTTGGCTAACCTGTGAATGATTTCAGAAGGAGAAAAGAGGCCCAGACATCTTCAAATCCATTCCTGCCCAGGGCCAGGCTTGCTTAGGATCCCACAGTCAATAGATAGTGGGACAGACATTTTCATCCAAGTCTCTGTCTCCCAGGCCCATGCTCCTCCATCACTCCAACCTAGCCCTCAAGGGTGAGTTGTTTTCAATTCTGTTTTTCAGTAAACTGCTGACTCTGGAGGCCCAGGCTGGAGGACAAAGTCCAGGGGCTCATTTGGGTAGATTCCTGGAATGCCTCCTTGAGCTTCCTTTCTGACAACAGTATTCAAGCACCAGTCTGTTGTCCGGAAGTGGTATTTTCCCATTTCTGAGCAAGACTAGCATATGTTGAGCTTAGGGATGCTATTTATGCAGGAATGAAAATGCCAGGACTTGAGGAGCGCAGAAGAGTCCAATGTGGTCTCGGTTGTTCTAATAAGTAACAAGAAAATGTGATTGTATTTCCAAGTGCTCAACTGTCTGGGTAATTACTTACCGCGTTCTATCCTCCAAGATTAAAGGGTGACTCTTTGGATCTGGGTTGCTGCACTTTGCAAGCTAACTGACTGCAGTCTAGGCCTGTTGTGAGCTGGGGCAGGTGTGCCAGGACACCAGGTCTCAAAGGATGACACAGCAAACCCAGTAAGGCAGGAAGCACAGCTTTAAAACAAATTGGAGGGGAGAAGGGCTTGAGAGTGGGAGAGGGGACACAGTCATTGAGTGCAGAAAAATCCCACAAAAGGAAGAAAGAAAAATCCCATTCTCAGGAAAATTTAGCTTGGAAGCAGTTCTAACATCCAAGGTAGAGGACTGTCAACCACCCTAATCCTCCATCCCAGTGTAGCAGCCAAGAGAAGGTGTTCTGCCGCTGATATTTGCAGGGTGGTTTGGAAGGAAGTGTTGTTCCTGAAGTTCCAGTAATTGCAGGCATCTGTCACTAACAAATGGAAAATGGAAATAGCTCAAGGAATAGACTTACACTTGCTGAAGTTAGTGCTTGCAAGGCTGAACTTGAAGCAATTTTAGACACAGACTTTGAAGACTTCAATGAGTCTATCTATTGACCCTGATAGAGACAAGAGACCAATTCAGTATAGATCAGTGAGGGGATAGGGAACATGTGTGTGTGTTAAGTCGCTTCAGTCCTGCTTGACTTTGAACTACAGCCCGCCAGGCTCCTCTGTCCATGGGATTCTCCAGGCAAGAATATTGGAGTGGGTTGCCATTTGCTCCTTCAGGGCATCTTCCTGACCCAGGGATTGAACCCACATCTCTTATGTCTCCTGCACTGGCAGGCGGGTTCTTTATCACTAATGCCATGTGTTAAGAGAGAGCAATTCAGTATCCATTAGGGGAAAGAGGAGATGGCGAGTGTGTTTGTGTATAGGAGAGGATATTTCGATAGTCAGGGCCATGCCAGGTATTCAGATAATATGCTGCTGATTTGACAGCATGCAATCTGATGCTCAGAGAAGTTGGCCCGCTTGTCCCTGTCAGACTTGGGCCCTTGTCTGCAGAGTCCAAACTGCCCTTCCCATTCATGAACTGGGGGCCAGGGCAGCCCTGAGGTGGGTGGGGAAGGTGAGAGGCAGACCAGACAGCCAAATAAAGGGAATTTGAGTGCCTGATCAGAGGAGGCCTGTTGCCTGGCATACTATTGTTTATATTTACCATTATGTACAGTAAATATCAGCCTTTCTCAAATTGTATTCTTTACCATATTACTCATATTTTATGAAACATTTAGAAGTGTCCTACATAAAAGGCATCTGTGTTCAAAGAAATTTGAGTTAAAAAATGGTCCTTTAACTGGAGGACTTTTCCAAGCCTAAGGTTTTTATGCGTGGTGAAGAGGAGATAGAGTATGTTCTGTTTCCTAAATTTATTTGATCTTAGTGCCTCTTCTTTTTTTGGATGGTCTCCATCTCTGTAGCTATATTCATGCATCAATCTGCTTCATTATAGTAAAATGCATATGTAGTTGATTCTATGGAGTGATTTTGGTCTTTCTGCTTTTTTCTTGAAAAGTGTTCTGCATTACGAGAGCTTCTACACACTTGACAGTTCAGAATGTTGCTGGGGTATGTGGAAGGCAGAGGGAAAGGTCAGGGAGAGGGACTTAGACTGTGGGGGTCAGCAGATTCAACTGCATGGGGGGAGGATGCAAGCCTGGAAAAAGAATGGATTGTGGAGAGAAAATGATAAGGGAGTAGCCATTCAGACAAGGAGGGGAACAGGTATGGAAGGAATGATACGCTTGAAGTAAAGCAAAGAAAACAGAGGAGGATGAAAAGGGTGAGAGAAGGTGAGACTGCTGTTCCGTGAGCCTAGAACGGGAGGATGTCAGAATGCCTTCTCACTGCTGGGCTCCCTGTGCTCCGCTGAGCGGCAGGAGTGCAGTGTGAGATAATCAGGGGCTTTGCAGCCGAGCAGGTTTGCATTCAAGTCCTCTCACCAATCCCTGCTTTGTGACTTTGAGTAAATCCCTTCAACTCTCATCTCTTGACTGCTCAGAACCATTGAGAGACTTTAATGAGAAAATGCAGCCAGCACAGCTCCTGCCCCTCACAGCCAGAACCCTTGGGTGGGCCTGACTTTCGGCCCTCTTACTCTCTTCCTGGCTTAGCCTCCCTTTATCTGTCATGGACTTGGCCTTGCTCACCTCTTCACCTTCCCCTTACTCAGCCTTACCTCTTCCTCCTTCAAGTCTCTATGTTGGGCTCAAGGCTGTTCAACCTTGAGGATTTCAGATAAACAGTTTCTTGATAAGAGGGCTCTGTTGCTCTGAGCACTAATTGCTTAAGCCAGTGCTCTGAGAAAACCCAGAGGGATAGGGTGGGGTGGGAGGTGGGGGGGGCGTGGTCCAGGATGGGGGGGGACACATGTATACCTGTGGCCAATTCATGTTGATGTATGGCAAAAGCCATCAAAATATTGTAATTATCCTCTAATTAAAATAAATAAATAAACTGAAAAAAATCAAGCTGGGTAAATGGAGCAGCTCCCCATACCGCATGGCCCTGTCTCTTGGCAGCTTTCTCAGACTGAAGGAGGGCAGCACAGCTCTGGGATCTGGGAACCAATGGATGCTTGTGCTGGTTTATCTGTTTCTCTTTGCAGTGTTATATTCTGCCAAATAGTTTTAAAGACAATATGATGGACCTATTGGCAGTGTGGTGTTGGGAAATTTCTTATTGGTGTTTTTTTCTTTCTGTCACTTGACTCTATTTGTTACATACTTTCTTTCAAAATGTGACTCAAAACTCCCACAGTATACTTTCTTTCTGCCATTATTTTACATGATGATCGCTTTCTATTATATCTGAGAGAAAGAGTTCTGGAAGGTCTGAAATGGCTGCTGTCAGCTTTCAAAATTCCAGACAAATGACTTCAATCTATCTGAAGGGACAATGGATTATTTAGGAGAATTGCTAAGATGCTAACCTTGGAGAACCCTGTGCTTTTAAAAAAAATGTTGAATGAGTAAATTTTGAAGATTTATTATTTTCTTTCTGATTTATAAATGTAATAGATGTTCATTGTAAGAACTAGAAATGCAGAAAAAAAGAACTATCACAATTAAAATTATGGCTTATTTTCTAAATCTCTCTCATAAATCAATAAGGTAATCATACTGCATGCATGCATTGGCTTTGCTTAGTTAAAATTATGTCATGAAAAATTCCTTATTAAATAATCTTTCATGCATGATTTTAATATCTTTTTCAGTATATAAATGTATCCCAGATAATTTACCTATTCCTTATTGCTCTAGTCCCCTATTGTTGGATATTTAGGTTGCTGCTAATTATGGTGAATGATACATATCACTGGGAGGAGCATCATCATATAAACATCTCTGTGTGCATCTCTAATTATTTCCTTAGAATTAGTTCCTAAATAGCATGAGCTAATTTAAGGCTCTGGATCTGTGATTACAAATGGCCCTCCAGAACTGCAGCACCAGCATACATTCTCATCAGAGACGGATGGCTGTTCTTATGCACCTTGCTAGCTTGGGTACCCAGAGAAGGCAATGGCACCCCTCTCCAGTATTCTTGCCTGGAAAATCCCATGGATAAAGGAGCCTGGTAGGCTGCAGTCCATGGGGTTGCTAAGAGTGGGACACGACTGAGCATTCACTTTCACTTTTCACTTTCATGCGCTGGAGAAGGAAATGGCAACCCACTCCAGTGTTCTTGCCTGGAGAATCCCAGGGACGGGGGAGCCTGGTGGGCTGCCGTCTATGGGGTTGCACAGAGTTGGGCATGACTGAAGTGACTTAACAGCTTAGCAGCAGCAGCTTGGGTACCAAACAACACAAAGGAAAGCAAAAAACAAAGCAACATTTGCCTATTTGCTGTGGGAACCATGTCATCTCATCATTGTGTTATGTTCCATTTCTTTGATTTCACATGAGATTGACGATTTTATCTAGTGTTTATTTTCTATTGATTTTCTTATTTTATAAATTGGTTCATTTATGCCCTTTGCCCATTTGTTTATTGGAGTATTTGCTAAGCTGTAGAAGCACTGTCTCTATTATATATGAAATGTATTAACCCTTGATCTGGTGTATAGGTTATCCATATTTTTTCCTATTTTGTCAGTAGTCTTTTAATTTTGCTTATGGGTTTTTTTTTTTGATGTTCAGAAGTTTAAAAATCTGTTTAGTTTATTAAAATGCAGTAAAATCAATCAGACTTCATTTGCTCATATGATTACAAAGATCTTCCTACTTCTGAGTTTAGATAGCTATTTTCTTCAATGGTTTAGTTTCTTTTTTTTTTTTTCTTCCCAATTATTTTTATTAGTTGGAGGCTAATTACTTTACAATATTATAGTGGTTTTTGCCATACATTGACATGAATCAGCCATGGATTTACATGTGTTCCCCATCCTGAACCCTCTCCCACCTCCCTCCCCATCCCATCCCTCTGGGTACCAGTGTACCAGCCCCGAGCAGTTGTTTCATGCATCCAACCTGGGCTGGTGATCTGTTTCACTATAGATAATATACTTGTTTCGATGCTGTTCTCTCGAAACATCCCACCCTCGCCTTCTCCCACAGAGTCCAAAAGTCTGTTCTATACATCTGTGTCTCTTTTGCTGTCTTGCATATAGGGTTATCGTTACCATCTTTCTAAATTCCATATATATGTGTTAGTATACTGTATTGGTGTTTACCTTTCTGGCTTACTTCACTCTGTATAATGGGCTCCAGTCTTATCCATCTCATTAGAATTGAGTCAAATGTATTCTTTTTAATGGCTGAGTAATATTCCATGGTGTATATGTACCACAGCTTTCTTATCCATTTGTCTGCTGATGGGCATCTAGGTTGCTTCCATGTCCAGGTTTAGTTTCTTAGATTAAACTTTTTAACTGGTCAGAAATTATTTTTGTGTGTGGTAGGAAGTAGGGATCTAATTTATTATTTTTAAATGTTTAAACAATTGTCTTGTTACTGAACCGAACTTGGATCTGCTCAGCTGTGGGCAGTAAAGCCAATCTACTGACACCAGATTGTGGTGAAGAAAAGTACAGTGTTTATTGCAGGGCACCAGGCAAGGAGATTGGCAGTTCATGCTCAAAAGACCCAAGCTCCCCAATGGCTTTTGGGGGGGCAGTGGTTAAAGACAGTATGAAGGAGGGGGCTGCAGGGTGCATGATCAGCTAGTGCACAGTTCTTGGACTGGTTGGCATCAAGGTGAGCTCTTAGGTGTCACCAAGCTTCTGGTTTCAACCAGTCTACGGTCTGTGTCCTTGCGGCCAGCAGCTTTCATCTGGTGGGAGTCTGCTTCCTATAAAAACAGCTTAGGAATGTGTTCAGGCCTTTATTTATATCTTTCGGAGAACTGTGAGTTCAGTGATTCTGCTCGATGGCCAATTTAGAGTCTAAATTGCTAGCAGTTTCTGGGCTCAACAGTTATTCTTTATATCTTCACATTCCCTAATCATTAACTGTTTTTTTAAAAAGAAGTAACTTTTTATCTTGGAGTCTAGTTTGTTGGCAATGTTGTTAGTTTGAGGTGTACAGCAAGGTGATTCAGTTGTACATATACATGTATCAGTTCTTTTTCAAATTCTCTTCCCATTTAGGTTGTTGCATAAAACTGATCCTGAGCAGAGTTGCCTGTGCTCTATGGCAGGACCTTGTTAGTTATCTAGTTTAAATATAGCAGTGTGTCCATGTCCGTCCCGAACTTCCTAACCGGCCCTAGGCTAAACTTCCTAACCGTCCCTTTCCCCTCCTTCCCCCCAATCCCTGCCAGTAACCATGTTTGTGCTCTAAACTGTGAGTCTGTTTCTGTTTTGTAAACAAGTACTTTGGTATCATTTTCTTTTAGATCGCACATATAAATGATATCATATTTAACTTTCTCTGTCTGACTATCTTCACTCAGTATGACAGTCTCTAGGTCCATCCACGTTGCTGCAAAGGCATTATTTCATTCTTTTCAGTGGCTGAGTAACATATTGTGTATATGTAACACATCTTTATTTTGTTTGAGTGAATCTTTTGAGACATGGGAGGCCTAGGAGACGAAAGCAAAAGGACAGGCTCACAGGGGCTTGGACTTCAAAGGACAGAGTCACAGGGGCTTGGACACGATTTCAGTGTTAGTGTTACTATTTATTAAATAAAACTTCTGTTAGGCATTGGTTTCAAATGCCTCTGTTGTCATATCAGCAGTACATATAAATACTTTATGTGAGTTCGTCAAATTTTTCCCCTCATTAAGGTGTTTTAATTCTTCATTAGTGTCACATTTATGTGGCTAGAAATATATAGTACACTTCTTTAACAGAATAGATGCTTTTCTTTATTATTATGACAAAATATATTTATTTTAGTGAGTGCCATGTAAACTTTATTATAATTTTGATTAGAATTCCATTAAAATAAAAAAAATTGTTTAATTTTTTTAATGTATATTTATGATATATTTGTTATTTAAGCTTTTTTAATTTTTACAGAAAACAGTAATTTTCTTCATATTTGGTAAATTGAATATTAAGTGGTTGTTACTATTACGAGTGACTTTTTCCACATTAATTGATCAGTTCTTTTCCTGGTTGTGTAAAAACCTAATGGTTTATGCATATTTATATTGTAATTTAATGAGCTCTCTTACTGGTTCTAATAGGTTCTTGCTGATCTTTGAAAAGAATGAATTTTATATATTCCTATATATGCTTATATGTAATATATATATTATGTATATATCTTTATCTGTGCTACTTCATTTTCTTATTTTTTGGTTTCTCTTATCATACAGATTAGATTCCCAGACAGTGACAAAATAATGGTGGTCATGGCAGGAATTCTTTTCCTGCTCCTGAATTTGATGAGAATGCCTCTCAGTTGAATCATGAACAAATATATCTGTTCTTAGCTTAGCAGATATAATTTTTGTCACATTAAAGAAATAAGCTTTAATTTTTAATTTTTCTCAGAGTATTTTCCCACCGTATAAATGAGATCTTTATTTAATCATACATTTTTTTTCTGCTTCTGTCCAGGTATAGTGTAGTTTTTCTTTTTATAACTTATTGATGTACCATAGTATTTTAATGGATTTGCAAGTATTAAACAACCCTTGAATTCATGGACGAGTTATGTTGTATATTTATTTGAGTGGATTCAATTTCACAGATAATTGCATTTATATTTGCAATTGATATATAGTTTTTCTCTGTGTGTGAAACTTTTCAAATTTCTCCTTTTGTCTTAGGTCAGTTTTGATGATTTATATTTGCTTTTGAAAGTTTCCCATTCCTTTAAGATTTCTAAATCCATATGCATGGACTTTTAAAAATGTAATTCTCTATTTTAAAAAAGTCCCCTACCTCTCTTTCTTTATCCTTTTCTCATATTATACATGTAAACTATCTTTCTCTTTTTATTGGATATTTTTATTTCTTTCTAAAATTCAGCCTATAAATTTTTTGGTTAGCTGTATTATTTTCTGTTTTATAAATATTTATTTTGTTGTTATCTTTACTATTTTTTTTTTCATTTTTAAGATGTGCTTTTCCCCTCTGATTTCTTAAGTCAAATAGGTCATATAATTTTATTACTTTGCAGTTAAATTATAGACTTGGCCACATCACACATGTATTCATATATAGTGATATTTTCCATTATGTTGTATTTAAAAATAGTTTATAATTGGGATTTTTATTTCTTTTTGACACCATATAATTATTTTGAAAAGCTTATTTTTCACATGACCAAGTCTTCTTTCCTTTTTGTTTTTAGAAGGAATGCCCTTCATTTTTTGTTTTCTTCTTTTGTGGCAAGGGTATACCTTATATGTTTTTGCTTTTTAATATTTATTGAAATTTAATTTGTGGTCTTAAAGTGAAGTCGCTCAGTCGTGTCCGACTTTTTGCGACCCTATGGGCTGTAGCCTACTAGTCCATGGAATTTTCCAGACAAGAGTACTGGAGTGGGTTGCCATTTCTTTCTCCAGAGGATTTTCCTGAATCACAAGTATTCTCAGTAGGGCAAAAAATAAATCAATGTATCTACCTAATCATTAAAATTATTTAGACCCTTGAGAGCCAATAATATCAAAAGTGGTTTGTATGTATTTCAGAAGATATACAGGTTTTAGAAAGTAAATAATAAAATATTTATTTATTTTTATTTTAATAAAACAAATTAAGTTGTATTAGTATTTTCTGTGTGCTTGATATGGTCACTCTGATTCTAGTAGATTGATTATAATGATAACCCAACTTTTTTCCCTTCCCTGCATCCATACTTTTGGTACTCTCTCACCCTGACCCAGAGCTCAGCCATGTGACTTACTTTGCCCAATGGGATGGGAGCAAACATGATGCACACAAGGCTTGAAAAGTGCTTACAGGATCGGGTTTGCTCATTTTTGCCTCTGTCATTGCCATGAGGATTTACTTGGGCTTGCCTGCTGGAAGATGAGAGGTAGTAAAGAGCCTCACTGCTCCAATAGTACTATCAGAGGCCTTGCTAGACCAGTTGACAGTCAGCCAACTCTCGGACATGAGAGCCAGCCCAGCCAAGATCAGCAGAGCCTCCTAGCTGGGCTGCCGCTGACCTCAGAGGTAGGAGTGAGCCCAGCTGCAAATCAATGGATCCTTTCAGATTTCTGAGTCAAATAAGTGTTTATTATCTTATGTCTTTAAGGTTTTGTGGCTGTTTATTATGCAGCTTCATTATGGCCAGAGATGACTGATGCCAGAAAGTTACATGCCATGGGTCATATGTAAGTTTTTCTAAAAGATGGTGGACATTTCCAAACAGGAGGATCAATACTATTTCAATTATTCTTTTATTAGTCTTTAACATATTGTGATGCATTGTAAGTTTACCTGTTCTGAGCTCGGTAGATTTAAAGATAACTTTTTAGGTTTAGCAAAATTAATTCTCCCTAAGTGGAAAAGTGGGTTATAAAGATTTGTGAAAAATGACACCATAGAATATTCTAATAATGAAAACACAGACAAACAAAAAGCAAGACCACCCCCCCCCCACCCCCTGCAAATGGTAGAGTAGGACTTCTTCTACTCCTAGTATTAATATAAGCCTTCCTCACCCTAAGAGGTAAAAGCAGTGATGATATAATCAAGTCTCACCTAAGGGTGCCTAAGTATATCTTGCACAGGTCATGTAAAGCCCTCACAATGCACAGGTCATGTAAAGCCCTCACAACAGCAAGGCATTCAAACCTAAGTGTTCAAAACACGAGAACAAGCATCTGCATTTTCCTCAGCCATATTTAAGTCATACGATATACAACCCAAATGTATTCAAAATATAAAATTTGTTTTGAGATTTCTGTTTGTATAGTAAATGACAAAAAGCCTCACATCATAGGAAATGCACCTGTTCCTCCTTTCATGACAAAAATCACTGAAATTTTACCCAGAAAATCACCTTATGACAACCTTAAAGTATAATCCTTATTTAGCAAAGAGTATTTGAAGATAGGGAAAATGCATTGTTATATATTTGAAAAGACAAATTTTAGAACAAATTCTTCAGTATGGGAGGTTTTCTGTATTTAATTGGATAAAAGTACAGATGTCTCTAAGAAACTTCAACTAAGAGTGTGTACTAGATGATCTTTCAATATTTAAATGCACAAAAGCATATTTTTTGTGTGTGTGTTTGTGTGTTGAGCCCCTGAACACATTCTCTAAATGTACTAGAGAAAATAGTTTTCCAACAGTACCTTACTTCTTTAATAACAGTTTTTTTAAAAACCTGCTGTTTTATGGAAAGTAGGAGAGTGGAAAACTGAGTAAGTGTAGTTACAGATGGAGCAGCTGCTTCTGCTGGAATAAAATGTGTCCTAGGGTGAGTCACGGATTGTATTACACATGAAGTTTATCCACTGCCTCCATCATAGGCTAGGAAATGTATCTAGTTGAAGGCAGAACTATTAGTGATTTTTTTTTTTTAAGAGGGACAATCTGTGATATTCAGGAGAGAAGGGCTGTGATCATGGGTATTACTTGTACCTCACTGAGGAGAGTTGATTATCTCATGGTAAAAGGTTTCAAAGGTTCATCAAATTTCAAGATAAAGTGAAACACGTTTTTCTCATGCAGAAAGATAAACGTCCCAAATTTGATAACTTTTTCCCCTTTGGTGACCAAGTGGACATTTTTGAAGAGACTACCCATTTCATGCTTCCCTTCAAGATAGAGATGATGTTTTAACAAGTGAGAAACTATTTTTTGACAGAAACTTGTGTTAAGGCAAGAGCATTTTGAAAACAGATCTCTTGAATGTTTCATGATTACATGATTTTGCTATTGAGAACAATATATGTCACTTATAATATCTCTCACATATGCACACCCAGAAACATTGGAATTAAAAAAAAAGTCTAGCTTGCTTTAAAAACTGCTGAAATAATTTTATTGTTTTTGAGCTTATTTGGTAAAAAAAAAAGTCAGACTGTGTTCCAATTATTTGGCATGAATGACTGATTGATAGCTGGAATGATGAAAATTTACTAACAGAATTTTAGCAAAAAACTCCTTATATTGTATATATTCATAGAGTGCAGCCAACAGTGTGATCCTTTTATGTAGTTCTGTGGGCTTTCGTGAGTAGTTTTTTGACTATAGCAGCCATTAAAACTAATTATTGACATACAGTACACTGAATAAATTACCTGGCTGTTTGATCAGTGTCACAGAGATTTTAAAAAACAGTTAAGTATATTCAAGCCTTCTCAAGCCTGTGTTCTTCAAATGTGATGTCATGGATGGTCCAAACTTTGTCTTCTCAGTCTGTTTTGTTGCCCCTCACCACATATTGTATTTAATGCTATGTTTTTGGCATATAAACTTTTTTCTTTTAAAGTCAGAATGGTGAGAAACAATAGAAGTAGATATTTCTTCTTTTCTTCAACTTTAGCATAGGAAAACATATGTTGACTTTCCCTTAAGTTTCATGTTTTTTAAAAATTTAAGATAATAATTATTTATTTTGTTATTTTTTTATATCCTCTTTTTGAATAAAAATTGGCATTTGTCTTATTCTTTTAACCATTTTTACAACAAATATTTAGACAAATTTACGTGTGGGATTTCATTGCAAATTACCAATATTTTGTATTTTGGTCTCTTTGGAATTTCTTAGTGTGATTTTTATTGAGATTGGCTCCAATACATTTAAAACAAATTTTCTGCCAAGGAAATGGGAGTCATCTGGTGTGACTGAAGTAAAAGTCTGAGTCTAGTTTGATATTTTATTCCTTTTTTGTGCCATCAGTTTTTCCCCATCTGCATTTTCACAGAATTCTTTATTCTTGTCATTTTTAAAGTTGCTAGGATATATGTATGTGTTATTCCTTTTTGTTAATTATGTTTGGCTCTTGGAGAACAACTTTAATCTGAATTCTCAGAAGGTATTGCTTTTTTTTAGGAAAGTTTTCTTTTACTATATCTCTGATGATTGCTTATTTTCAATGTCATATGGTTTCTTTCCAGTGTATTGCATATGTCTATATGTGTCTTCATTTTATAGCATCTATGTTTTCCATCTTTTTATTTCTTTGCTCTTCTCTGCACTAAGGGAAAGATTTTTGTGACTTTTCTTGTCTTTATTGGCTTTCTCTTCCACAATCTCTAAAGGGATACTAAATTCAAATATGATGTATTAATCCTTTTATATTCATCCCTAAACTAGGTCCCTTTTCTCTTTATCTTTTGGTTTATAGACTCCATGCTTACCTTAATTTAAATGTAAAATCAAAGCATGTGATTAAAAAAAATTTTTTTTTTTCTAAAACATTAAAAAAATTTCTCCCTGAACCTTGGTGTCTGTGTCCTCTTTTTAATAAAACGTTATTGCTTGCCTTTTGTTTTGGAAGTCTGAGGGTCTGGATGCTTCCACTGTCCCTTCCTCTGGCAGCCAGGACATGGTTCCAGTTCATTTACAGTGTGCGTGTTTGCTCAGTCTCTCAGCTGTGTCTGACTCTCTGTGACCCCATGGACTGCAGCCCACCAGGCTCCTCTGTCTATGGGATCCTCCAGGCAAAAATACTGGAGTGGGTTGCCATTTCCTCCTGCAATTCATTGACAGAGGCAGGAGCAATAGGAATGGTGTCTAGGAGTTACAATATTGGTGTTCAGCAGGATCAGCAATGATATCCCGCTCAGAACTTTCATTTTAGGTTGTTCATTGAATGGTTGTTTGCCACTTTTTTCACTGCCCAGACATCATTGTTGATGGCCCCTGAATCAGTCCATCACCATGGAAGCTAAAAACACCAGGTACGAAGTCCCAGTCCCGGCAGCAAGGCAGGACCTGGGCCTGTGACTTGGCTGATGAGATGGAATTACCTGGGATTCTGAAGCTCTTGATACCAAGAAAACTTGGGCCAGTAGAGAATTCACTGTTCTCTGCAGTGTTGAGAGCCACGACCAGTTTCCAGGGGGTGGAAGTGATGGTGCTGGAGCAGGATCTGGGTTGTGGTCAGTTGGCGCTGTGACAGTTCTCACATGTTGATAGTTATTTAGCCTCTGAGGCAGGTGTGCCATTCCTATGGGAAGAGTTCCTGTGTTTCTGGTGATGCCTCTTTTCCTTGACCCTGATCATTTTCTAATCCTGATTCTCCAGTCTTTCTGTCAATTCTGGGGCTCTCAAAGATGCCATCAGTTTTATTTTCACTGAAGTCAGCTAGAAACAGTTTGTTTAGTTGTTAAAGAAGAGCCTGACCAATGCATTCCACTCTTTAGGACTCTGAACTTCTTGGTTTCTGCTTCTTTTCAATTCTTATCCCATAGCCATCTGTTACATCTAAGTTCCTTGTTTAGCTTAAGGTAATCACAATTGCTTTCCATCTAATGCAACCGAAAACCCTATCCAATACCATACTTAAACAAAAATTAATTAATTTATTTTAATTGAAGGCTAATTACTTTACAGTATTGTGGTGGTTTTCGCCATACATTGGCATGAATCAGCCATGGTTGTACATGTTTCCTGCTGTCCCGAACTTGCCTCACATCCCATCCTTCTGGGTTGTCCCAGGGCATACACACTGAGGAAACCAGTATTGAAAGAGACACATGTACCCCAGTGTTCATTGCAGCACTGTTTGCAATAGCTAGGACATGAAAGCAACCTGGATGTCCATTGGCAGATGAATACCACATTTTTGGCATATGATATTTCCCTGGATTACTTGGAAGATAAAAGGTCTATCCAACACTGCCATTTCCTCCCTAGCTAGTGGATCAATTTGCTCAAACTCTTTCACGTGTATTTTGTTGCCTTTAGAATCAGTATCTCAGATCTTAAGCTATGGAATGACTGACATGCACAGCCACATTTGCTGGGGTTTAGCAATTAATTATTTAGTGTAAATCTATTGAGCTAGGAAAGACTCTCTTGGTTCCATTTCTTTGATATTTACTGCAAGGAAAGTGTTTTTATTTCCTGGATAATGCAGCTTCATTTCTAGAAAACAGGAGTTAAGATCTCATAGTCACCCTTCCTCATCCTGTTGCCCATCTGTGTCCTATCTGCTGGGCTCTTTAAAGCCCAGCCAGTGTCCAATTTTAGTATATGTGCTGCCGAAGCAAGCACCCAGCCAGTGTCCACTGCTGAGGATTTACTATGGTAGAGAATTTGACACCAAACCCACTTATACCTCAGCTTTATATGCTGAGAGTTGGTGTTGTTGAGCTGAATTGTTCAGAACTCTCTGGGAAAAAATGCCACAAACAGAGAGAGGGATCCTGTTGATTCTGGTCACCTCAGTTGCTCCTTCCCTTTATGGTGCCTTCCCATCTGGTCAGCGAAAGCCTCTTTTTTTGGAGGAGAAAGTATGCAATGTGTGTGGAGGGGTGGACACACGCTTTTATTTATCTTTTGACTAGTGGACCATCTTTTGGCAGATGTTTACCTAAACTGTGATTTCAATTTCTGTTGAAATTTTACAAGTCCTTTTATACTGTGTGTTTTAGGAATAGTTAATAAAAAGGTGAAACAGAGCATTAGATGTCTCAAGCTTTCTATTGGTGTAATCTGTTCTATATTGCTGAAAGAAATTTTAAGCATTTTGAGAGTCTGATATTGCTAACTCTGAGAAAGAGCTTATAACAGTGCCTTGCAGTGGAGTATGGAAGCTTTTATTATCAAAGAACTGACTTAGGTAATAATCTGAAAAAAAATGAAGTTGCGTTTATACATCACTCCTTATGCTAAAATAGGAATTCTAGATACATTGAATACTTAAAAATGGAAAAAAAAATAAGAACTAGAACTAGAAAGAGACATGAAAGAAAGCTTTTATAATCTTAAAAGAGACATTTGAAAGGACTTTACAAAATCCTGAAGTCTTAAGAGAAATATGGATACATAATGACTATAGAAATGAAATGATTCATCATGGTAAGAAACACTATAAACATGGTCAGACTACAAATAAAAAACTGGGAAAAAAAAGCAGCAGCATATATGATAAAAGGCACATCCTGTAATACATAGAGTATTTCTAAATCAAAAAGAATATAAACATCACCTCCCTAGTGGGCAAAGGACATGATATTTCATAAAAATGGATCAAGGAAAAATGCTCAACTTGACTTATAATAAATAAATGCAAATTTAAACCAATGAGATGCACACCTGCACCTATTAATGAATTATAACAGGACTTATTTTTAAATATTATTGTTATTTTTTAAAAACTTGTTTTGTTTGTTTTATTTTTGACCATTCTGGGTCTTCGTTGCTGCTCACAGACGTTCTTTGGTTGCAGCGAGTAGAGGCTACTCTCTAGTTGCAGTGTGCAGCTTCTCATTGCAGTGCTTCTCTTGTTGTGGAGCATGGGCTCAGTAGTTACAGCCCACGGGCTTTGTTGCCTCTCAGCATACGGAATCTTCCCAGACTAGGGATCAAATTCGTGTCTGCTGCATTGGCAGGTGGATCCTTAACCACTGGACCACAGGGAAGTCCAATAGGCTTTAAGCTAATACTGAAGTTGCTTAGCTTTCCGAAGGGATGTAAGGACAAGTAATACAGCTACTCGGTATCTCCATCTTGGAAGATCAAGCAACTTCCTAAGTGGGCAAGTACCAAGGTATGTGTGGGCCACCCAGCACTCTCTTTTATGCCTAAATTCATGATGGCCTGAGGTCTGCATGCCCATTCACGGTTCCCTTAGTCTAAGAATAGTCCCATATTGCAATGAAACAGACGCAACATTCCACCTTCACTTTGTACTTTCTAAAGACATGAGACTTTGAGGTTATTGTCTCGAGCATTCCTGGATTAGCCCAGATCTGAGGTAACCCTCACCTCCCAGACTGATGAGCAAAACGCACAAAGGGCAGAATAAAACACTGCTGGGTGAGGGTGCAATGTGACTGTCACTTTCTTACACTGTTGGTGGGAACGTAAGAGGGTGGTTTGAGAAAACTTATCAAACAATTAAATGCACATTTCCTTTAACTTAGTAGTTTCAATTATAGGAATTGGTCCTACAGATAGACACAAAGAAAGGACATTTACTACGGCCCTAATTATGCTAGAAAAATAGTGAAAACAACCTAAAAGTTCACCCATAGGGGTCTAATGAAATAAAATATGGTAAATTGATCCAAGGAAATATCATGAGACCATTTCAAAATGAGAATCAGTCTGATAGGCACAAAGACAGAACGATGGAAAAAGCAAGTTATGAAAGAGTGTACACAGATGTCAAAAAGGAAGGAATATACCTCTGTGATTGGGTCTACATGGACTACTTCTGGATAGATTGGCAAGAGATTCATAACTTATTTTTTTTTTCACTTTGCTGCATGTGGAAATCTTAGTTTCCTGACTAGGGATTGATCCCATGCCTCCTGCATTGGAAGTATGTAGTCTTAACCACTAGACTCCAGGAAAGTCCCGGTTGATAACTGTTTTTAATGGGAGAATGGGCCAGAGAAGGAGATGGGCTTTTTGCTTTATACTCTTCTGCGGTCTATGAGTTTTTAGAGAAGTCATGTATATGTATTAACTATTCAAAAATAAAAACAATAAATATATACATAGAGAAAAGTTATTAAAGTTGTTATGACTGATGAGAAAAAAGCACACTTTTCTTTGAATGAAATAAATTGTTTAACTTATTTAAAAAGAAGTAGGAGACATAAGATGTTGTCAAAAAATGGAATAATTTTACTTCCATCAAGTTGAATTATCCTGGCAACATTTAGCCCCAAGTTATCTGATGGAAATACTACTGGTTGATTTTTGGTGGACTTAAAAAGCTGAGTAATCATTTCCCCAATTTCTTGACATTTCCCACTTAATTCATTGCTGTATAGTCATGAGCTTCTGAATTTCCAAACCGAAACATCATTTTCTGATATTTACTTTGTTTGATCTTTTGGTCCCTGTTTTAGTGGTGGTGAGGGTATTGTTGAGTATCATTTTTTTCCCTTAAAATTACCTTATTCCTTGGCTCTCAAGACGCTGTTCCTGAACCTGCTGCCTCTTCATCTTCCACCTGATCCTTTGATTTCTTCCTCAGAAACATCTCTAGAATCTTCCCTCTTCTCTTTGTCCCACACAGTTGCCTTAAAGTCTGTCTGTCCCATCTGTGCTCCACTGTGTTCTTGAGAACCTCTCACGTGATCCACGTTCCTGGTCTCACCCTGTTTTAGTCTAGGTTTTACAAGGTCATGCCTATGTCTGTGTGGCTCAGAAACATGCACTGATTTGTCTTTTGAAGGTTAACGTCTATGCTTCAAGTGGCATTCAAAAGCCTTCACACTCCTGATCTCAGCTTCATTTCAGTCTCCCCCACTCCCACACATCTTGTTATTCAAGTATTCTTGGTTACAAGTGAATAAACCCAGATGGAGCTTAGTTTGTCAAAGGGGATTTTAGGAAAAGGATCCTGTGACATCTCCTGGAATGACCAAGCCTTGTGGCAGGTCAGGGCTGCAGCTGACCTCAGGAGCCACTGCACCAGTACCTTAAATGTTGGCAGCCTTCTGCATCTCTTACCACTGCTCTCCTCTGGAAATTGACTCTTTACTCCTCTTTTTTATCTTATTGCTTCAGCCACCAAAGAGGATTGGATCCTCTCCACCCCAAGTCAAATATCCTAGGAAGGTGATTCAGTGGCTCAGTGTGGTCTAGGTGGGAAGCGCCAGGAAAGACTATGGCAGCTTCTCTCAAAACTGCCTGTAGAGTTAGTAAAGTACAGTTCCTAGTCTGTGATTGGCTCTTAGCAGTTAGATACCCCAGATGTTCAGACCCCTTGGCATGCATCTCCCCACCTGTGCTTTCAACATGTTCCTCCTCCTGCATGGACTCCCTTCTGCTTCCATGAAGTCTTCTGTGTAACAGTCTTCTCCCACAGGACACACAAATGCAGAGATGGTGACTGTGTTCACAGCAATCTCCTTGTGCTCCTTGTGCACATCATTACTAGCTCTCTCCACACTGTCTTCTAAAGTATTATTAGTTTACGAGTTTGTCTGAGCCCGCAGACTGGGAACCTTTCCTGGTATCTCTTCTGTCTGTTGCAGTGCTGTCATTGATTAGTGGTCTGTTGAACTAAGGAAGTGGGAGGGAGAAGACAACCGCTCATTCCCCAGAGCATTATAGCATTATCTTTGGGCCTACTTTCTCCCTCCCCGTTGGTCATCTGAGTGATCTTGCTTGGTGTCCTGGGGGCTGAAAGCAGACCTGGGGACTTGCTGTCCCTCTGCAGGGCTGGCATGTTGAGGGCCTCAGTCTCTATTATCCTCTGTGTGCTAAGAACACTGTGCCCTCCAGCTCAGGGGACCTGGGGGCGGGACAGGTGGGAGTGAAGATGCTTAACAGAAACCTGATTCTCCTGGGAAGAGCTCATCTGAAGCTCTCAGAACTTCTCCAGGTTTTCCTCTACTGGGACCTGGTTTCTATCAAAGTCACACCCAGTTCCCAGGAATTAGGCCTTTGAGAGAAGAATTTCCCTCTCATCCTTCACAGGAAGGATTTAACGCTAAAACTGCAGGCAGCTTAACTGCCCTGTGCGAGGCCCTCCTTCAACCGTGCTTATCACAGCCAGTCCCGGAGGCAGTGCCCCTGCTCTAGAGTGTTCTCCGTTGTTCTCCTGGGGCCATAAACACTGGCAGGTGGCACTTAGGTACTTATTAAGTCCTTCCTCAGGTGCCTCTTTATTTTTAAATTATTACAATTTTAAGGATAAAAAATGATTACAGGAACAGGACCCCGTGACACATATCAATTTCTTGCCCAAAGCAGAGAACCCTGGGGGAAGAGCTAAGGAAGGTGACCTTCAGCTCCAGAAGTGTCTTTTCGAATCCAGAGAGGGCTGAATCCAAAGGGAGATTTGGGGTCATGATGTTAGATCATAGTAGTTATGTTAGACTCTTTGCAACCCTATAGACTGTAGCCTGCCAGGCTCCTCTGTCCATGGGATTTCCCAGGCAAAAATACTGGAGTGGGTTGCCATTCCCTTCTCCAGGGCATAGTAGTTAATGGCAGCCCAAATATTTGGGAAATCGGAGGAAACTGATGAATCGGAAGCATTGTGGGCTTGAAAGCTGAGTCATGTCCACGTGGTTTCCAGGCTCCTCCAGCCTCTGGTCTGGCTCCTGCTCTCCCTGTGATCTGAACTCTGTGTGTTCATCTTTTTCTGACAGATGAAACACCTGGGACCAGACTCTGAAAGCCCACTGGGGTTCAGACTGTAGGCTCCCCAAGTCTTGGTCATGTTCCCAGGGACAGGTACTCAGGATACTTTCAGTTCTTGTTGTTCAGTCACTAAGTCGTGTCTGACTCTTTGAGACTCCATGGACTGCAGCACACCAGACTTCCCTGTCCCTCACCATCTCCTGGAGTTTGCTCAAACTCATGTCTATTGAGTTGGTGATGCCTTCCAGCCATCTCATCCTCTGTGGTCCCCTTCTTCCCCCTTTGCCCAGCATCAGGGTCTTTTTTAATTTATATAGCTTAAGAGGTCATTCTGGCCATCCTCCAAGCTCCTTCCCCAGTATTGCCCATTGCAGTGAGGGGTACCCCACTGACCAAGCCAGAGTCTCAAGAGGCCTACCTCCTCTCCCCCTTTTCTAGGTATACTGGATTATCTCGAAATTAATTCAGTTTGACCTTTAAAATGTCTCTGAATCCCTTTGCAGTTCCTGTTCACTTCTCACTCCAACTAGTATGATAACAGCTCTTCTTACCCCTTAACCTCCAGCACGGCTTTCTCCCATCAGCCTACCCTCTCCTAGCCACAATTAACCACCAAGCTACACAATTACTTCCTTCCTAAACATCCTTTCATTGCCTCTGCTCCTGTGTCAGAGGTTGAGGTATAAAGTATATTTCTGCATTTTCTTCTCTTATTCTTCGAGTGTGTGTATCTTTCTCTGGGCTCCATTCATTTGCCTGAGTGTGGTGTGACTATAAGTGCCCAGGCATCTGAGTGTGCTTGGGTCTTGAACTGAACATCCATGGTCTGAGGCTGTGAAGGTCCAAGTGGACGAATGCTGCTTTGTTTCTGGGCACATCTAAGCAGCTCTGTGAACGGGTGTCTGAATGTGTGTTCACTGGGTGTTTGGGAATTTTTGTGTGTGCATCTGTGTGCTTGTGTATCCCTGTGCAATCCTGCATATGCTGTCTTTTATTGTTTGTCTGAGCCTGTCTCTCTGGGAGGGTGAGTGATTGCTATCTGTTGGGAATGCTCCAATAAGGAATAGTGTGAAAGAAATCATTTCACACTCCCTGTAGAGCAGACCGTGTGCTCTGTTCTTGGCGAATGAGTGGTTGCTGAGTTACTGAATGTCAGTACTTTCCTCCAGCTAGGAAGCATCCACTGGTTGCTGACTGTTTTAAATGCAAGCATCCCTTCTTTTCTGTGATCTCTCTGAGTCTGGGAGCACAGAGCTGGGCAGGTCCTCATTTTTCTCTAAAATTTATTGAGTCAGAGACAGTGCAGGGCAAGCCCGTGCAGGGAGAGCTGAATGTGCCAGGCTCCTGAAGCAGAGACCCGGCGCCATGCAAGATTTGGGGCCGAGAGCAACTCTTCATTGCTGTGGCTCTTCTGCCTGTAGGGCCATTTGTAACAGAGCAGATGAAAGTGAAAGCTTTATAGGAGAGTGCTTATTTGAAAAGAGCTGGCTGAGAAGAAGTGAGCAAGTTCAAGCGAGGTAAGTCTGGGCAGTGAGGAATCCAACAGTTAAGCGTGCCTGGGCAGCAGGTTGGAACCTGAATTTCAGGCCTGTATTTTCCTTCAGGGCCTCCTTGTCCTGGCTTCATCCTTAGATGAGATGGATAAGCCTATTTTCTATTCTTCTTTTTCCCTCACCTCCCGACCTATCATCTTATCAACCTCTGTGCTTTCTTCCAGCCACTCTGACAACCAAGCATGTCACCATCATGCTTGTAATGATGCTGGACAAATGTTAAACAAAGAAAGTTTTTGACACGTGGGACAGTGTGGACCTGGTGCCAGCTTTCCCCACTGGTCACTGTGTGAATGAGGGCGAAGAAGCCCAGCCAGCCACGGCTGTTCTCCATTCGGTACCAGCCTCAGAGCACTGACTGTCACTCAAATGTCCGATACCCACTGAGTGCCAGTGCCATCACACAAAATAGTTTTGGATGACTTTTGGGTGTTGGGTGACTTTTATCTAAAACCAGAAAATAACTTCCATTTATGGGACCATATGAGTGAAGTGGCAACTCATGTAGCGAGTTAGAAAGAGAGTGTGTGACAGTGGAATAGAAGACTTTCATCTGGAAGGAATGTTCCTGCCTTTGAAGAGACAGTGGCAGGAGGGTTTGATGTAGGCCAGATGTGGAGAGTTCTGAGAATGAGCCGCAGAGTGGCCAACTTAGACAGTCAGTTCAGTTCAGTTCAACCACCCTTAATGCAAGACCTGGCGTAGGTCAGGGGCTGGGAAGGTGCCCAGCATACAGAGAAGGCTAAGACTTGGCCTTGTCCTCAAGGAGTTCACATGCTGGTGGGGGAGCCAGAAAGTAAAGAATTTCCCCAGCTATAATATGTGGTGAAATCTCAGATGTCAGTATGCTAGGGTTGCTAAGAGAACACAGAAAAGGTGATGTATGCCATCTGCTAGGGCTTGGAGGATCCACAGGTGCAGATGTGACATGCAGTGTATGGGTCTAGTTGGAGCTTAGTATGCAAGGTGGGGAGTGGAAGGAGAAAAGTTGGAATTCTCTAAAAGCCAGATGACATGGGCTGTTTGAAGTTGTGATAAAATGCTTGAAAATGGGAGTCATCGAAAAGTTTTAAGCAGACTGATAAGTGGATCAGATTTGTGCTTGGTTATATCCCTCTAAGAGCACATGCAGGGAGCATTTGGAAGAGTAAGATCAAAGGTGGAAAATCAATGAGGTAAAAAATCTCAGAGTTGTAATAGGTTGATGTAGGGCTGGAGGGAAAACTGAGTGTTTATGACTTACGGACAATGTGGATGGTGATGTCATTGTTTGGGGGTGAGGAATATTGAGCTTGAGGAATCAGGGCATGTGGAGAGGGAGGGTGAGATTTGAGCATGTGTTTGAGGTCCTTCAGGACGTCCAGAGGAAGATTTCAAACAACCAATAGGAACAGATGTTTAGGAGAGAATTAAAAACTGGAGTTAGAGATTTAGAAACACCCAGCCACGTAGGAGGATATAGTCACCCAGGGAGGGTATACAACATGAGGAGAACAGTGGGTCAAAAAGAGAACTCAAGGAAACCCCAACCTTTAAGGGGCAGTTGGAAGAAGAGGGTTAAGTTGGAGGGAGAGGAAAAAACCTGGAAGGTGTGTTTATGTGGGTGGGGGGTTGGGAGTATTAGAATAAAAAGGAATGGTCACTAGTGCCAAGAGCTTAGGAGAGTTGGAGATAAAGACTGAGGTGGACGGAGTGGTGGGAATGGAGGTCTGGTTGGAGGAGGTTGTGGGATAACTGTGCGTTTTGGTGTACAGACTGAGTTAGACTGGTAAGAAATTCCTGTGAGAAGAAGTCTTCCTAGAAGGAGCACAGAGTTCAAACTGGAGTCTTTCCTTAGGGTCAGGGGGGTCACAAGGGCACATCTATTTACATGTTGAGTAAAAATGCCCAGTAGAGAGGTTTCCCTTGTGGCTCATTGGTAAAGAATCCACCTGCCAATGCAGGAGATGTGAGTTTGAAAGAATCCATCTGCCAATGCAGAGATGTGAGTTTGATCCGTGGATCAAGAAGATCCCCTGGAGAAGGAAATGGCAACTCACTCCCATATTCTTGCCTGAAATCCCATGGACAGAGGAGCCTGCCGGGCTGCAGTGCGTGAGGTCACAGAAGAGCTGGATGTGACTTAGTGACTAAAAACAAAATAACAGAGAGGCGAAGGGGTAATTGATGGATGGAGGTCTTGGAGGATCAGAGAACAGAGTGAGAGGACCTTTGGACTTGGACAGGAGAGTGACTGGATGAAAGGAGATAGTTCTCTATGTGACTCTAAGTTAATGTATAGGTTACAGGAGCTAGGGCTTCCCTTGTGGCTCAGCTCGTAAAGAATCCACCTGCAATGTGGGAGACCTGAGTTCAACCCCTGGGTTGGGAAGATCCCCTGGAGGAGGGAAAGGCTACCCACTCCAGTATTCTGGCCTGGAGAATTCCAGGGACTATATAATCCATGGGGTTGCAAAGAGTTGGACACAACTGAGTGACTTTCATTTTCGCTTTACAGGAGCTGGAGGTTGGGGGCAAGTGGGCCTGTGGTCTCCGGTTTTTTTTTTTTCTTTTTAAAGAAACAGAAGACAAAGTTTTAGGCTGAGCATGTTCATGAGTTGTGTAAATGATTTGAGAAAAATTAGGAAGATAAGGTTTGGAAAATAGGGGAAATGAATACGAGGGCTAACCGTAGACAAGGCATGGCCAGTGGAGTTGAGAATCCAGTGAGAACACTCATGTTTAATTGACAGAAATGGAATCTTCTCAGAAGGTTTTCTTTAGCAGCACTCAGTTTTCTAGGTACAGGATTCTAGAAGACGTGTTGTGATACTGAGCCAGGATTCGGATTTTGATAGAAACGAGTGGGAGAATGACTGTGATAATAACACCTGCCATTTACTTTAGGTGCCTGCTGTGTTCTGGGCATAAAGATCTATGCTCTTTACGTATATTGCTTTGATTAATCATTTTAACAGCTGTAAGAGTTCATGTTAATATTAGAACTACTCAGCAGATGGGGAAACTAAGTGTAAATAAAATTAGCCCAAAGTCACATATATAGAATGTGCTAAAGATTTAATTCAAAATCAGGCAACCCACTAATTTCAGAGGGAGAAAATGGTTCAGATAGTTAATGATGAGATTAACTGAATTTGGAAGAAAAGGAGGCTAAAAACTGCCTGGTAGATTGGAAGAAAATTAAGAATGTAAAGGACTGCGTGGCTTTATGAGTTGAAGCACTGCTGTGAGCATTGGAGGAAGGGCTGGAGGAAGACTTGGGCTGTGGTGATGGTGTGGACGAAGGGCATAAGTGGGGATATGGGTTTCTGGGGTTGAGGAGGCCAAAGAACCCAGTGCCAGTGTGTTGTATCCGGGGAGGATGTTGACCTATCTCAAGATGGTGGAGCTGAAGGCAATCAATCAATAATTGGCTCTGCAGTGGAAGAGGCTAAGTATGCTTGCTACTTCAGTCATGGATTGGACTTTGTTTTTCAAGTGCTGCCACTTTTTCTGCTGTTCCTGGTTCCCAGAAACCACCCATTCCTTATAGCATGAAAGGGAAAGTGCTAGTCACTCAATCAGGCTGACTCTTTGCGACCCCATGGACTGTAGCCTGCCAGGCTTCGTTGTCCATGAGATTTTTTCAGGCAAGAATACTGGAGTGAGTTACGTTCCCTTCTCCAGGGGATCATCCTAACCCAGGGATCGAACCCCCGTCTCCTGCATTGCAGGTAGGTTCTTTACCATCTGAGTCACCAGGGAAGCCCTTTCCCAAGTACACCTTCCTCCTCCCCAGAGGCAGGACTGGGATTCCACATGAGGATCAGGTTGCTACTTTCTTGTGAGGAGGAGAGTGATACTGTTTCAGGGAGGGTCAGGGCCTCTTCCCCCAGGTGAGGGGGCTTGGAGAAGCCACAGACCCATGTGAGACAAAGGTGTCACCTGAGCCATCACTGCTTTCCCCTTGCTGTTCTCTGCTGGTTGACTTGCACACTTATCTCCAGAAAAGCGTGTGTGTGTGTGCGCGTGATTTGTTGACGGCAACTGCCCTAAGGAACGAAGAGTGTCCAGGCCTGGGCGAATCAGCAGCCTGTTTCTTAAGTAGAGCAAGCCATCTAGGGGTGGGAGGTGCAGCAATAGAGCCCTGAGAGGCCATCTGCCTCCACAGTCAGGCTGGGGAAGGGACCCTGACGGACCCGGCATGGCTGGCAGTGCCAGGAGCAGAGAGGAGCTGCGTCTGTCAGAGCCACCACGGGGAGGCCACCCCACCTGAGCCAGCCTGGCCAAAGAAACGGTCCTGAAACAGAAGTGGAAAAGAATTAGGGTGTTCTCTGACAGCCCCTATGTCTGTGAGGGACTTTTTAGATCGTTTTTATGACTTTTATGGAGTCACCATTCCCATAGTTTATTCCCAAAGCAGTGCTGTGGTTCAAAGAGCACGGCGTAGACAGCCCAAGGTAATTTCCAAACAATTTATGTTCCTCTCTTGTACATCTCCAGGCCCATGAAGGCAAAGCATGGTTTCTGGCAATACTCTTTTTTTTTTTTTTTAATCTTTATTTTGTATTGGGGTATAGGCGATTAACAATGTTGTGGTATTTTCATGTAAATAGTGAAGGGATTCAGCCATGCATATACATGTATCCATTCTTCCCCAGCCTTCTCTCCCATCCAGGCTGTCTGGTAATACTTTTTAAGTTTTCCTTTTCTTCTTCCTCATATTGCTTCCCTCATCCTCCAGAACTTGGTCTTCTCACCCCCCGGAACCTCAGCTTCTGTCTCTTTCCTCTTGATTCTCCAGCATAGAAGTCCTGGCAGTGTCATGGTGAAGTTGGGGACCCAGGAAGGCAGGGAGGGGAGAAACTGCATCAGGCTGGGATAGCATGCTACTCATTGAGCATGGCCGGGGACTGGGGCAAAGCCATTTTACATTAATAAAGTTAATATATTTTACTCCATCACCTTCCACCTAAGCAGTGTGATGGCCCCCTCAAAGAGACGTCAGTCACTCATCTACTTATCTACTTATCTCTCCTGGTTGACTTGCACACTTATCTCCAGAAAAGCGTGTGTGTGTGTGCACGCGTGATTTGTTGACGGCAACTGCCCTAAGGAATGAAGAGTGTCCAGGCCTGGGCGAATCAGCAGCCTGAGCCCCTTGTCTACTCCTGCTCACATTCACACGCCTCTCCTGCTGCCTTTGTCTCCTTTTACTCCGTGTGTTAGCCTTTTGGGAGCCCCCAGGTGCCTGGCTGCATTCACTCAGACTCTTGTTACCAAACCCAGGACCAGGCAACAAGCAACCTCATAAACTTGAGGTGAAGCATTTAATCCCCTCCCCGATAAGACCCATGACTTTGATGTGATGAGTTAAAGGGATCTTGAGAACAAGAAACCATCTGACCCCCTCCAGTTGTCACAACCAAAGTAAGTGTGGCACTCCTCCTCGCCTCCAGAATCAATTCACACCTGCTTTGTGACATGCCAGGGGGCGAGTGCCTGACGCCTGTAGGATTTTAGCCCGTGGTCCACCTTCTGTCTTGGAGGCACAGGATGGGCCAAGTCTCCAGCCAGCATTGGCTGAGGACCAGTGTATCTCCGGCCTCTGAAATCGTGCCCTGTTTCTGAGGTGTGAAACCCCAGTTACCTCCTTTTTGGCTTCTCCAGCCTCTGGCTGCCTGTGCTGCTATTTCCTCCTGTGGGTCCAATCCCTCCCCCAATTTCTTCTGTTTTGATTGATTTGCCAGTAGTGAGAATGGGATGACTCCAGGGAATCAGATGCTGCTTATTAATTTCTGAACATTTACCATTCCCTTGCTTCCCCATCCCCTCTGTGTTTAGTTGCTTCTGAGCCTACAAGACCCATTTTCTGGCCTCTGTTGAGGAGCATCTTTCAGAATATGGAGGCAAACAGTGTTCATTGAGAATCTGCTTCATAAACCATGTGCCAGTTGTTAAATAATTATCTTCCGCTCCTAGCTCCTCCTCCATGTCTGCTTTTGATGCTTGCCGGCTGCTTTGCTATGCTAGGCTTTGCCAGTAGCGGGTGCTGGAAGGTGACTGCCGGGCTGGAGGAGGGAGTAGGGAACATGGTCCTCACTCTACCCCACCCTCCCTGCCCAGCAATGCTTCTTCACCCTGGCAGAGGCAGTTCTTTGTAGCAGCCTCTGAATCTAGTCTGCAGTTTTTCTAGCCCTCACAAAACCACTCCTCTGGCCATAGATACCCAGCATTGGCTAGTGGCTCCTGCTCCCAAGTTTTAACTCATAAGTTTCCTAATCTACTTTTCTAAGTTTTAATAAGTCCAACCTCTTCCCTTTGTTCCTTGGGTCCTAGCAACAGTAGCTGTTTCCTATAGTTACCACTTCTATGGTTCTCTTTTTACACTTTCATTTATCTAGCTAACAACTTTACACCTTGTTAACAACTCTGCATTGTTATCTCTGTTCACATAACTGTTGTGGGTCTGTCTCACAATGGGACCCCAGTGCAGACGCTGATCTGGCTGATGAGGATCAGGCCCAGTCCCCACAGAACTTGCAGTCTTTATGGCTTCCTGTCTGTGAATGTCTTTTATATCAGGTCATGTCCATAATCCTGTGTGTGTGTGGGCGGGGTGGGGGAGGTCCTCATTGTCACTTCATCCTTACATTGTCTCTGCGATGCATCTAAACATTCCTTTAACTCCTTTTCTACAAACCCTGATCTCTTCCCACTGATTTCTTAAATTTCATGCCAGTGATTCCAGTTTGTGCTTCATCCAGCTCAGCGTTTCTCATGATGTACTCTACATATAAGTTAAATAAGCAGGGTGACAATATACAGCGTTGACATACTCCTTTCCTGATTTGGAACCAGTCTATTGTTCCATGCCCCGTTCTAACTGTTGCTTCCTGACCTGCGCACAGATTTCTCAGGAGGCAGGTCAGGTGGTCTGGTATTCCCATCTCTTGAAGAATTTTCCACAGTTTGTTGTGATCCACATAGTCAAAGGCTTTGGCATAATCAATAAAGCAGAAATAGATGTTTTTCTGGAACTCTCTTGCTTTTTTGATGATCCAACAGATGTTGACAATTTGATCTCTGTGGTTCCTCTGCCTTTTTTAAATCCAGCTTGAACATCTGGAAGCTCACCATTCATGTACTGTTGAAGCCTGGCTTGGAGAATTTTGAGCATTCCTTTACTAGCATGTGAAATGAGTGCAATTGTGCAGTAGTTTGAGCATTCTTTGGCATTGCCTTTCTTTGGGATTGGAATGAAAACTGACCTTTTCCAGTCCTGTGGCCACTGCTGAGTTTTCCAAATTTGCTGGCATAATGAGTGCAGCACTTTCACAACATCGTCTTTTAGGATTTGCAATAGCTCAACTGGAATTCTATCACCTTCACTAGCTTTGTTCATAGTAATGTTCATAGTAAGGCCCACTTGACTTCACATTCCACCATGTCTGGCTCTAGGTGAGTGATCATACCATCATGATTATTTGGGTCGTAAAGATCTTTTTGTATAGTTCTTCTGTGTATTCTTGCCACCTCTTCTTAATATTTTCTGCTTCTGTTAGGTCCATACCATTGCTGTCGTTTATTGTGCCCATCTTTGCATGAAATGTTCCCTTGGTATCTCTAATTTTCTTGAAGAGATCTCTAGTCTTTCCCATTCTGTTGTTTTCCTCTATTTCTTTGCACTGATCACTGAGGAACGCTTTCTTTTCTCTCCTTGATATTCTTTGGAATCTGCATTCAAATGGGTATATCTTTCCTTTTCTCCTTTGCTTTTCACTTCTCTTTTTTTCATAGAGATTTTAAGTCCTCCTCAGACAACCATTTTGCTTTTTTTTTTTTCTTGGGGATGGTCTTGATTCTTATCTCCTATACAATCAGGAACCTCTATCCATAGTTCTTCAGGCTCTCTATCAGATCTAATCCCTTGAGTCTATTTGTCACTTCCACTGTATAATCATAAGGGATTTTATATAGATCATACCTGAAAGGTTTAGTGGTTTTCCTGAGTCCACTGGGATTAACTAATTCCCAGCAGCCCTGAGGGCTTTCCAGGTGGTGCTAGTGGTTAAGAACCCACCTGCCAATTCAAGAGACATCGGGAGACATAAGTGACACAGGTTCAGTCCCTGGGTTGGAAAGACCCTCTGGAGGAGGCATGGCAACCCATTCAAGTATTCTTGCCTGGGGAGTCCACAGAGGAGACTGGTGGGCTACAGTCCATAGGGTCACAGAGTCAGACATGACTGAAGTGACTTGGCATGCACAGCAGCCCTGAAGAATTCTGAGTTCTGAAGAAACTGGGTGTCTGTGGAGCTGGTAATTTAAACAATTCCTCTAACTAATAAAAATAAATGAAAAAAAAATAAACAATTCCTCTCCTTAGTGAATCCATGAAATATTATATCTGCTTGTCAGGATGCAGCTATAGAAATCTGAAAAGGAATAGCTTCAAGGGTGAAGGGGGTTTGTTTATTTTTCACGGAGCCAGATATCTGGGCTAGGAGGCCGGTGTGGGGGGCAGGGTGGTACCTGTAGCCCTGACTCCTTCTCTTTCTGTTCTGCTGTTCTCTGCTTTCGTCCTTCATTCTCATGGTCACCATTTGGTGGCAGAATAGTGGCTGCTGCCACCCTGGCCCCCTGTTTATGTCTCTGGCAAGAACCAAAAGGAAGTCACTATGGGAAAGGGGGAGTGCAGTCTATGGAAGGTCAGGCTTTCCCAGATATTCTCAGGTATTCCTCTCATGTTCCATTGCATATGGGCACTGGTGCTTAGCTTCAAAGGAGGTTTCAAAATGTAATTTTCTAGCTGGTATGTTACTACCCTGTGTGGTTCAGGTGAGGTAGCAGGGGTGGTGGGCGCTCAGTGGCACTGGCAGTGTCAATCGCACGTGGGAATCCATAAGTGGGACATGTCTGTCTGAATGTCTCAGCCACCCCCCCCCCACTTCTATTTCCAGACTCTGTGAGGGCTCCACAGTGTCCTCGTGGCTCTGGGGGGCTTCCAGGAGCCTTGATGCTTGCCTTATGTCTTTATACCTTGAATGCAGCCTGTGTGCACTCACAGAGGAAACAAACATTCAGGTCATACATGGTTAGGTACTCTTAATCTGAAATTCAGCTCTGTGAACCATAGGTCCAAGTCCCAGCAGGTGCTGCGTCCTCCTTGCCCCACTGATACTGAGTCAAAATGCACTGTGATGTGGCATGGAGACCCCAGCCAGGCTTCTCACCATTGCCTCTTAGGTGACTCCCTCTGTCTTATTACAGTCTTTCAGAGCCTGCTGCAGTGCTCACCCCACATGCTTCCATTGACAGCCTCCACTTCCTCTCATTTTCTGTCCCAAGAAGTCCAGGGATCAGTATGGCTGAGCAGGACATTTGTTGGAGGTTAGTGAATGGGGAAGCAGAGAGATTGGATCTCTAGCAAACTTGGGGAGGCGCAAAACCAGAGATGTGGACAGGTTGAGTGTCACCACCTCATCATTTTTGTTTTGCTAAAAGAGCCTCAGCAAAATGGCAAGGAAAGGGACAGAGGTCTGTCTGAGAAGGGCTGATAGGGCTGGGTTTTCACTGGAGAGGCTGAGGATTTTTCTTTCATGGTGATAACCACTTGGCAGGAGGACACAGCCCTGGAACATCTTGGGTACTTCACCAAGACCTTGCCAAGCCCATCTTAGAAGGACCCAAGCTTCTCAGCTCACTGTGGCTCTGGGTCTCTTCATGAAGTTGTGACAGTGGGGATCAGTGGGATCAAAAGCTTTCTTATTTTCAGTCTCACTTGCTATTTGTTCATTTCTTCCTTTCTTCCTCCTTTTCTGGGAAGTTCTTCAACCTTCAGCCTGCTTCCCGTGTAGCTCCCATATTCAGGCTCTGGGTGCTTGCCAACCGAGGCCTGGTGGGCCTTGCTAGATGCTTAAAGAGCTTAATAAGATCTGTAAACATACCTCCGGCAGCATCACTCTTGCCCACCTCGGAAGCTTCTTGTTTTAAGTGAAAACTAAACAGCCTTTAATTATATATCACCTCTCAAGGACCATTTAAGAACCAAACCAGTATTTACAAATGGATTTGAAATTTTCTGAGTAAAGGGAATTAATTCTATCTGTTACCTCTCAGTACTTAGAAAAGCAAACAAGAGAGAAGAGAAGGCTTATTATGTGTCCAATGATAATGGGCCTTGAGGCCTCTGGCCCAAATCAGTCAACTGGAAACACAAACTTTTAATGTGTTTGATCGGAGGAAACAAGAATTGCTTCAGACAGGGTTATTGTTCCTCCTGAGTAGAAATTGCCTGACCATGAGAAGCAAGGAGGCAGACAGCAAGAGCTTCAGCCCCGCTCTTCCGCAGCAGGGTGCTGCTCGCGCCGTGGAGAGCCTCCTACTCGAGTTTAGCCAGTGCAGTGCAGTCCCTGAGCCAGGCCAGCGCTTCTCCCACCTGGAGTGGAGTCTGGTCTTACTTAAGAGGTCAGAGCCAAAGCTCTGAGGGGTCCTAGGCCTAGGGAAGCACAGTGGCCCCTTATCCCAGTAATTCAAGCTCAACCCATAGTGATGGCCAATGCCTCAGTTTCCCTGTTAGTCTAGCCATGCTTCATTTAGATGAAAACTGTACCTTGAACTTTTAACTACTTGGACCTCTGATGTTACCCCTAATCCTTCTTAACTAATGTCTATTCAGCCCTCCAGAGCAACACTGGCCAAGAGAAATGGAATGCGAGCCATATATGTGATTTCACATTTTCTAGCAGCTACAATAACAAAATACAAGAAAACAGGTAAAATTAGTTTAATATATATTTTACTTAAACCAATATGTCTGAATATTGTCATAATTATCATTCAACATGTGCATGCTTAGTCTCTTAGTCTTGTCTGACTTTTTGCAACCCTGTGGACTATAGCATGCCAGCCCCCTCTGTCCATGGAATTTGTCAGCCAAGAACATTAATATAAAATTATTCATCAGTTATTTTACCATTTTTGTTTGGTACTATGTGTTTGAAATCTGGCCTTTAATTAACTAATAGTTCTTAATTCAGATTAACTACATTTGAATCATGTGTCTACCCTATTGAACAGAACATCTGCAGGGACTGGCACATATATTCCAAGACTTGCAAATTTTGGCTGGGGTCCTCTTGGTTCCTGTGATGGTTAATTTTATGTGTCAATTTGACTGCTCCATAGGGTGCCCAGATATTTGGTTAAACATTATTCTGGATATGTCTGTTGGGAGTATTTATGGATGAGATTAACATCTGAATGTAGATGGGACTCATCTAATCCTTTGAAGGCCTGCAGGCACACTCAGTTGAGTTTCTGTGACCCTATGGACTGTAGCCTACCAGGCTCCTTTGTCCGTGGGATTCTCTAGGCAAGAATACTGGAGCTGGTTGCCATGCCCTCCTCCAGGGGATTGTCCTGACCCAGGGATTGAACCCTCGTCTCCTGCGTTTCCTGCATTGTAAGTAGATTCTTTACCCATTGAGCTACCTGGGAAGCCCAATTGAAGGCCCGAATAGACCTTTGAGCTGGGTGTTGGTTTTCTGTTGTCTTGGACTTAAACTTAGGCTAGAGTTTATACCATCAACTTCTTGGTTCTCTGGGTCTCCAGCTTACTGACTGCAGATTTCAGGACTTACAGTAAATTTCCTTGTGTATATATCTTATTGGTTCTGCTGACTTAGAAAAAAAAGCACAACATGAGTGTTGCAAATTAAGTTTTATTTGGGGCAGAATGAGGACTGCAGCCCAGGAGACAGCACCTCAGATAGCTCTGAGAAACTGCTCCAAAGAGGTAGGGGAGAAGATCAGTACATATGTGATTTTGGTGAAGGCGGAGTACACGCAATCAAGTACATGTTTTGCAGAAGGTTTCTGCTAGTCATGAAGAGCAGTCATCAGCATGAAGGATTTTAGTGCAAGGAGATACAAGAATTGGGCTCATAAGATTGGCTCCAGAAAATATCTATCTGAAGATCTGTTCTGCCAGTTTTTCCCAGAGCATAGAGTGCCTCATTTCTGCTCTCCACCCTGAGCTCCTTTCAGAGGGTGTTGAAAATCAGCAGCTGCAGCAGCACATGATTTAATCCTTGTAGAGACAGATGGCAAGTTCCCATTTGTAGTTAACAGTTCTCTGTCTCTGGAGAACCCAGGCTAATACAGTTCCCCATAGACGGAGCGCATGGAGCTGTTATGTTGATGCCCCAACATGCTGTGAAGATACCAGTTAGTAGACCTTGTCTTCACATATTGAGGTGTAGCAGAGGCAGCTTTCTGAGCTAATCTGAGTCAGAATCCAGGGGAAAAGTTAGGAGGCAATTATATAGTGTGATCCAAGTAACCAGACGGCATTGAGGACCTATTGGCAGAAGGTGAAATCAGAGGATGAAACCAGAAGTCCAGAAAACTGGATCTCTGAGGGATTATTTTAGAATAGAGCTATACAAGTGAGAGAAGGGTGTCTGCTTTGTGGAGACTGAGAAAACTAATTCTTGTGGTCGTGGCTTTATAGTTCTGTTGAACCTGGGTGTGCCTTCCTGGAGAAATGTGAAGAGATCACTCCCTTCTGTGATGCTCTTGTCACTGAGATCATCCCTCGACAGTTAGTTCTGGATTCTTCCTGTCTGCCTTCCTGGCTCCCGTCTTTCCTTGCTCTCCAATGATCTTTGCCTGAGGCAAATATGATCAGGCCAGTCAATTCCTGGTTTGTAACTATTTTGCCTGTGGTGTGATGTCCAAACTCCCTGAAGTGTGTTTAAGAATCTTTATATCCTCTGCTTGTCTTCTCAGCCATAGTGTCCTCAATTCCTATTGAACACATGACATTTTATGCACTTTGCTCCATAATGTTTTCTTTTTCACATTTGTGCCCTTGTGTATGGTTTTCTCCTTGCCTGGAACTCACTACCCTTCCCTTTTCTCAACTAGACACATTTCTTTCTCCTCTAAGATAGAGTATAGACATCACTCCTCCAGGAATCTTCCCCTGACATTCTCTCTTTTCATTCCACGTTAGAATAGCTGCTAGTATCTTGTGTTCTCAAAAACACTCTCAGCTCACCTCTGTAATAACACTCATCTTACTACATCTTAATCACTTGTTTACATGCTACCTCACACACCAGACTGAGGTTCTTAAAGGCAATTATATGTATATATCACGATGCAAAACTGGTCTTGGCCTGGGGTGGCCTCAGAAAGTTTATGCAGTGACCAATGTGTGGGTCCACCCAGCATCTGTGAAGACCCTGGGTTGGAACCAAGCCTGCCTGCTCTGGGCTTCCTATCTGGTTCAAACCACGATTCCCCAGGCTCCTCACGGCTAAGTCAGTGTTTGCAGAACGTTCACCATTGGGAAAGTAGTTAATATGTATGCAGAAAAAGGCTATGTGTCCAGAGGTGATTATTGCAACATTGCCTCTGGTAGAAAAACAGAAGAAACAATCAAATTACAACAAGTAAATTATAGCTGTCAGTGAGCTGGAATTTATGCAGTTTTAAAAGCCATGATTATGAAGACAGCAGAGCAGTCTGAAAGACGAAAGACTCAGCACTTTTTGTGTACCTACGAAGAGAAAAACCCAACTTCATCAAATAATGCTGTGTGCATTGATTCATTCATTAATTCAGCAGATATTTATTGAATCCTTACAATGTGCAAAGCAAAAAGTCTAAATTTAATAAAGATTTTAAGGGGAAATGGAGATAGAGTGGCATCACTCATCACAACGGTATTTGTGCCCTCACAAAGTTTCTTTTCTAAATGTCCTTAAAATACAGAATGAAATAGTTCAGAAAGAAAAAAACAAATATTGTATATTAATGCATGTATGTGCAATCTAGGAAAATGATACAGACGAACCTAGTTCCAGGGCAGAAATAGAGATGTGGATGTAGAGAACGAATGTGTGGACACAGGGGTGGGGAAGGGGAGGGTGGGACGAATTGGGAGGTTACAACTGATATCTATCTATCTATATACATTACCATGTGTAAAGTAGACAGCTAGTGGGAAGTGCGTATAGCCCAGGGAGCTCAGCTCTCTGCTCTGTGATGACCTAGAGGGGTGGGATGGAGGCAGAAAGGGAGTTCCAAGAGTGAGTGGATATATGTATACTTATGGCTGATTCACATTTTACAGCAGAAAGTAACATAACATTGTAACACCAATTTTTAAAAATGCCCTTAAGCCCTCTTGTCTAACTTTCCCCTTCTATCATTCCCCTTCTCTTTATATCCATTCCTGTTTTGAGTGAGCAGTTTACTTGTCCTTCTCCTAGTTTCTCCAGTCTTAAGTAAGTAAGTAAGTAAATGAAGTCGCTTAGTCGTGTCCGACTCTTTGCAACCCCAAGGACTGTAGCCTACCAGCCTCCTCCGTCCATGGGATTTTCCAGGCAAGAATACTGGAGTGGGTTGCCATTTCCTTCTCCAGGGGATCTTCCTGACCCAGGGGTCAAACCCCCAGTCTCCTGCATTGTAGGCAGATGCCTTACCGTCTGAGCCAGCATGGAAGTCCACAGTCTTACATCCTCACATTCATTACCTCGGTCAGCAAACCAAAGGGATCTTTTAGAATTTAGAAGGCAGTGGAGAGATTGTCAATAACAAATTGTGTTTCTCGGCCGCAGTGCTTTTCCGATCTTCTCAGATGTGCACTGGGAGTAGGACACCTGATTGGACAGGCTGCCCACCCTGGATCTTGGTCCTCTCCAGGCTCAGGGTGGTGAAGTGCACACAACAGCCATCTGTAGCCTGTGCAGCTGCTGCTCTTGCGGGAGGGCCAACCACTCCGCATGAGTTTTCAGGAGGGTGTGAAGCTAGTACTGATTATGCTCCTAAGGGGTCTCAGGGAACACCTGGTTATGGTTCACTCTTGCTGTGGGTTGTCTCTTCCTTTCAGGCCTGGGAGGTAGAGAAGACAGAGTTAGCTGGCTTCATTTTAAGTACTGCCCATTGGTATGTAAATAATTCATATATTTTAAATAACAAAATAAATATTTTATGGGTCTTTAAAATTCAGGAATGAGCTGCATCCTTGAGGTACACGGATTAAAAACTAGCCTTGGATTGAGGTCACCAACATGGTGACAGGTTGTTCCTGACTTCACAACTCCACCCTGTTCCCCGCAAGAGGAAGAGCTAGTAACCATTTGTGGACGAGACAACACTGAGAGACTGACTCCTGGAACCTAGGGGTGAGGCTGAGGCAACCCCTGCACGACAGAGACGGAGACAGAGACAGAGGGCCTTAGAAGGGTGGGGGGGTCTGGCCTTGGGCTGGGTGCCTTGCCCCTCCCCCAGGCTGACCCAGAACCGAGCTGAGAGGTCTTCTGGAGCCTAGCTTCTGCCAGTGGGAAGAGAGAGAGCCCAGAGTGGGATTCGGCCCCCTCAGCCTTGCGGGTCACTTCGTGGGAGTCCATATTGTGGTTTTGCCCTGTGGGGATCATAGAGGAATCTGTAGGCTCAACCACTGGGAATCTGATAATTAAAAGCTAACCTTTAGTCACAAACCTCATTGCGCAGTAAAATATTGCTATTCGTGGAGACACATAAGTCTGAGCTTACAGAATTCCACATTCAGGGGTCTCAGAAATCAAGTTTAATTGCCTCCCTTCCTCTTGAACACCGAGGAGGTCGTTGCCTCTTTCCCTCCTCTCAGAAGGCTTCTGTGTTCCCTGAACAACAATCTCTTGGCCCAAACAGGGTGGAATTCTTGTTCCTGCACACCTTTGTTGCTGAGGGAAAATTTACAGTTCATTCTTGACCACTCAGGTAAATCTGAGAAATCATGTTAATAAAATTTGGTGGGAGGGTGCTGTAGTTATAAAGCAGAACAATAAGGTTGGTGGGAGTTGCATAATTTTTTTGTTTGTCTCTATTTCCCATGAGGATTTCAGAGATGATGTAAAGTACTTGCAGCAACATGACTAGAATATTTCCTCAAAGAGCCTGCTTATTCTCATTCTATTTTAAAATATAATGCTTATTGTTTTTTTCTATAATTATAGAAGTAATGTATGACCATTACATAAAATTTGGAAAATATGGAAAAGTATAAAAAGGGAAAGAAAAGGCATCCATAATTTGTCACACAGAAATAATTGCTGACATTATTAGTTGGGAGAGAGAGAAATGTCCTAATTTCTATGCTTAATAATTTTTTTCTCTTCTCTTTGCTCTCTCATCAGACCCTGCTCTGGTTCATTTTTTTAAAAATTTATTTTATTGATATATAGTTTGATTTACAATGTTGTACTAATTTCTACTGTAAAGCAAATTGATTCAGTTATACATATATATATATATACATATATATATATATATTTTCATATTGTTCCCATTATGGTTTATCACAGGATATTGGATATAGTTCCTTGTACTATACAATAGGACCTTGGTGTTTATCTGTTCTATATATAATAGTTTGCATCTGCTAATCCCAAACCCCCAGTTCACCCCTCCCCAACACCCTTACCTCTTGGCAACCACAAATCTGTTCTCTATGTCTGCGAGTCTATTTCTGTTTCATAGATAAGTTCATTTGTGTCATATTTTAGACTCTACATAAATGTGATACTGTGTGGTATTTGTCTTTCTCTTTCCGACTTACCAGTTTGTTTGTCACCTGGGTTATAAGCAGTTTTGAAGGAGGGTATCATCTTCCTCAGCTTGTATTCCTCCTCATCTATATCACAGATTCTAACAATGGCCAGGTTTGGAATTAATTAGAAAGATTTCTCTTCCCTTATCATATAAAAGATAAACTTTTTGTAACTTGAGCTTTTGATATCACGATCCTGGAAGGCTGACGAAAAAGACTTAAGGTAACATCTCTCATTGTTGGCACTAGGAACATTTCAGGTCTGATGATTATCTTTTGTGTGGGTCTTTCTTGGGCATCATAGAATGTTTAGTGGCGTCTCTGGCATTTTCCCACTAGATGCCACTAGCATAACTCCCTCCTCCCAGCTGGGACAACTGATAATGCCTCCAACACCGCCAGATGTCCCGGAGCGGGAGGGGCAGCATCATCCCTGGGCAAGAACCGCTATTTTAACATGTCCTGCTGAACACCTAGAAGTTAGGACTGCCAGAGTTTCTGGACTCTTAATTGGTTATATTTTAGATCTTGTAAACATGTTAATGGAATTTCTGAAAATATGAATATCAACATCTGTGTTCCTATTTTTTCTTTCTATCCATTGCCTTTTAAGGTGGGATATGGATTTTTATGGAGATATGAAAGGTCAGAATTTGGAAGTCTTATCAATCTGGGATTGGTCAGGGACAGAGCAACCTCCTTAGGTATTTATAATCAGAAGGGGAGTTAATATAGGGATCTAGGAACTTAAATCACCCTTAGAAGAACTGGACAGGAGAATGAGGGTCATGGAGAGTGCTGTTGGGTTTCAGGACATCCAGAAAGCAGGAGTCAAGAAGATTTTTTTGAAATCAGGAGGCTGCTGAAATCCCAGAGTGTTTGCTACTGACAGCCTGTAGCAGAAACGTAAGCCATTTTTAGGAAGAAAACTGGAAGCTGCTGATGCATCCATGAATCTGCCATCTGCTGATGTCCATGAGCCTATCTGTAGTTGCTGTGGGGCAAAAATCAAGGCTCTTATTTCTCTTCTTCTTCCCAGATCCCATGCTAATGCCTCTCGATAGCCAGTCTAGCAAAGGAAAAGAGTCTTGGAAATTTAGTTTTGAGACTTTCAGTCCTATAGTACTAGGAAGGTGCTGAGAAAGGATATTGTGTTGTGTATGTGACAGAGGGTCCTTAATAAAAAAAAAAATATATAAATCTGATGCTCCCTTTAGCATCAGATTTAGCCTTCTTCAGTGATGCTATACACACACACACTATATACATGTATATGATATATATACATATAAATAGTATCATTGGAGTGTCCCCTTAAGATTCTTTGATCTGATTGTTGGCCATGTCTTACCCATTGTTACCAGGATGTGTGGGAGGGATAAAGTTTCCTGGTGCCTATAAGACAAACATGTATTTGCATAAAAATATATGAAAAAGTAGAATGATACTGCATATATTGTTTCATTACACTATTTATTTATTTTAATAATATCTCATGAGGTTACCCATTAATATCCATTATTTCAAATGTTCAAATACTACTTCTATCTTAAAAATAAGTTTAAATAACTCAAAAAAGTATTATGCCATTACAAACTGCCTGAAGCATGATGTCTATTTTGTCATATACATTTCAAAAGCATTATTTCAAACATTATTTTGAAACATTTATTTAGTCATGTGGATTTACATTTGTACATACATCTTTGCCTGAAACTTTGGTTAGCTTCTTAGGCATAGGTTTCTAGAAGTGGATTACTTGTCTGAAACTATGAATTAATTGCTTTACCAAATGGTTGTAGTGATTACCACCAGTGGTGTGTGAGATTTTCCATTTTCTGGCACTTTGGGAGTACTGAGATTAAACCACTTATCTTAAATAAAAAAGACTTTGCCATTTCTATAGACAAATATTATTTCATTGTTATATAATTTTATGTTTCTTTGGATTCATTAGTGCGGTTGAACTATATGATTTTCTTTATTTAGGTCCTGCACATATCTTTAAAAGTATTTATTTTAGTATTGTATAATGTAAGCTTGACGTACAAAATGCAAAACGAAAAAAAAGACATATGGTGAAAAAGGAGACTCTTTTACACACTCTGCTCTAGCCAATCAGCTTACCTCCCAGGAGATAACCAGTTGTTATTTTTAGTATATACACCAGAGAAACTATACATAGGTAAAAACTGATTGATATATATATATATGAATATGTACAATTGTAAATGTGTATACTTATACATATATGCTAATTATAATTGTGGATTATGTGTAAATTATACATATTGCAATTTAAATATAGACAGATACACATTTATAGCATTTACCACAGGGTAGAATATTATTCATGCCATTCTGAAACTTAAAAAGGCAAATGTAAATTAGAGTTCTTTCCATATATTAGCACATAAAGATATTTCATATTCTTTTTAATGGCTGTAGCATATTTTGTTTCATGCGTGTGGTATGATGTATTTAACCAGTCCCCTATTGATCAACATTTTAGGTTGTTATTTATTATTCCAAGCAATGCTGTAATGAATAACTTTGTATTTACAAATTTTGCAAACATACCAGCAGACACATGATATGTAAGATAAATTCCTAAAATTAGAGGCATAGGTTATATGTGTTTTAAATTTTAGTGGATATATGCACAGTTATTTCTAGTTTAATTGTAAAAATCACTAGTGTTTATTATTAGAAAGAAACAACTCCCTACTTCTCCGAGTCAGATTGGGACCCTAGCTAAGAATTTACTCTCATAATAGTGGTGAATGCTTATTGTCTGCTAGTCACTGTTCTGAATACTTTACATATAGAGAATAATTTAATTTGTTATCACAACCATATGTATCAAGTACCATTACTAATGGAGAAGGAAATGGCAACTCACTCCAGTATTCTTGCCTGGCAAATCCCATGGACAGAAGGAGCCTGGCGAGCTACAGTCCTTGGGGTTGCAAAAGAGTCAGACAGGACTTAGCAGCTAAACAACAATAACAGCAGCAACATTACTAATGTCTCTATTTTGCTGTTGCAAAAACTAAGGCGTAAGATTTTAAGGAATGTGCTAAGGTCATTAGGGCTAGTGACTGGAGGCACCAGGATCTGAACCTAACCAATTAAGTACTCTGCTGCCCACTCCATCAGCCTGAGCTTTTTCTTTCTTCTTCTTTTCCCCCTAATTTCCACTGACTCCTTAGGGAATGCAGATACTGGTAAATGCAGGGATCTTTACTTGTTGGGGTCTTCAATCCCCTGGGCTATTTCTTATAAGCAGTAATTTCAGGTCTGTGTCTAGTTCATTTGGTGTTTAAGGCGATAGTGAGTGTAACACAGTGATAGATCACTTGATATTTTTTGACTGCCCAAAGGCACATGGGTTTTGATAATTGTGACTTTGGTCCTTCTTAATGTTTTAATTTCCTTCACTTTTTGAGGTAGACAACCGTATCATCCATGAATGTTGTTAACTTGATCTCCTTGATATTATACCTCTTTTTCATTTTCCGTTTATTAATGTATTGACTTGAACATCCAGAACACTGTTGTGTAACTTTGATCCTCTTTGTCTTGCCTCAGATTTTGATGGGAATGAATGCCTACAGTGGTTCATAATGTGCCAGGTGTTGGTTCATATTCTGGACAGAGAGTTGCGATCATGTTCAAGGATTCTTTTCACATTTACTAAAAGTTCTTAATAAGGAATGGTTGTTGGATTTTATCAAATGCCTTTGTGGGGGTTACATATGAACATTATCATTATTTTTATATTAATTGCTTGATGATTAGATATATTCTGTCTATTATTCTGGAACAAGCTGTCTCAAAGCAGTGGCTTAAAGTAATAACTACTGTTTACTTTGCTTATGAATCTGTGTGTTGACCAGGTTCAGGAGGCCATTCTAGCTTGGTATAATGCATGTGTTTGCAGGCAGACAGACAGTGGCTGGACTGAGGTCACCTTAAAGGTTTCCTCACTCACATGCCTGGTCCTAGGCTGGGAAGACTAATACTGATGGGGTTGGAGCAGCTGGGGCTCCATGGGCATCTCCTACTTTCTCTGTGGTCTCTCCACACAGGGCCCAGGGTAACCAGACTTCCCCTGAAGGCTGCCAGAGTGAGTGTCCCAAGAGAAACTAGCAGAATATGCATGACTGACAAACAGCACCAGAAGTCACAGAGCATAATTCTGCCGCACTCTTTTGGTTGAGGCTATCACAAAGGCCTACCTGCCCAGGTTCAAAGGAAGGGGACACAGACCCCACCACCTGATAGGAGACGTATCAAGGAATTTGCAACCGTGTTTTAAAACCATTTCACTTTATGTATCAAACCTTACGTGTAGCAAATTCTACTTGGTTGTGTGATCTTTTTCTTTGAATGTACAGCTGAACTCAGTTTGCTAGTCCTTAACATTAAGTGTTAATATGACCACATATTCTCTGATTACTTTTTTGTAAGTTGTGTATTAATATATTTGATTTTGGTATCAGAGTTGTGCCTATTTTCTAATATTTCTAATTATAAAATAGATTCAATAACAGAAATTTAATTTGGAGAAATATTTTAAAATCTGACTTTAAAGTCTATATAGGATTCATTCTTTATTCAGTTTCCTCCACAATTATTGATCCATTTAGGGTATTTACTTTTTCTTGAATTATTGTATTAATTCATGTGGTTCCTGGGAGCTCATGGAATATTGATATTTTTCAAATTTAAAATAACAGACTTAAATACTTTTATATAATTTCTAAGTATTCTTTTTATATTATTGTATCATTTCTCATTTATGATTTTGGTTGCTTACATACATTTTGGTTTGATTTGATTATCTTGAAAAATATCTATTTTAATACTTTTTCCAAATATAAACTCCTGGCTTTGTTTTTGTTTTTTCGTCCCCCAAATGGTAAATTCATTTCTTTGTTTGGGGGGGGATTTATTTAATTTTTCTTGATTTTCTAAAAAATCTCTTTAGTAATCGATTAGTAATAGTTAGTAATTGATTTATTTATTTATATTCTTTGTTTTCAATAGCAGACACATTATATTTAAAGAATTTGCCAGTAATTAAAAAAAATTTTATTGTGGTGTAGTGGCTTTACAACGCTGTTAGTTTCTGCTGTACCACAAAGTGAATCATCCATAGGTATACATGCATCCCCTCTCTCTTGGACCTCCCTCCTACCCTCCCCAGCTCACCCCCACCCCATCCCAGCCCTCTAGTCACCACAGGGCGCTGGACTGAGCCCCCTGTACTGAACAGTAGGTTTCCACTAGCTGTCTGTTTTGTGCGTGGTAGTGTATACATGTCCATCCCAATCTCCAAATTCATCCTGCTCCTGCCTGCCCGCGTCCACACTTATGTTCCCTACATGTGCATCTCTATTCCGACCCTGCAAATAGGTCCATCTGGACCATCAGGCTTTCTTCCCTGCATTTTGACCTGGAGCTGGAACTGACTCAGGAGACAGAAGGAGTGCCAGGGAGTACTTAGGACCCCCTGGAGGCTGTGCCCATGAGTGTGTGGCTCATCAACTCCGGGTGCCTGTGGGATCCCTTTGGCAGCACTCAAGCCCTGATGGGCTGGATCCTGACCTGGGCTCTTGCCAGGCAGCTGTGATGCAGGTAAGAGGTGGAGGCCACCAGTAAGGATGTGGTTGAAATGCCTACCATGGAACCTGCTTTTGGCTGGCTCTATCAAGGCTTCTGCCCTGGGACCATCAGGGCAAGCAAGATGGGGAGTGAGACAGGATTTGGGGGGTGTGGTGGAGGTAGGAAGTGGGGGTGGGGTGAAGGGTGAAGAATGGGAAGTGGGAGGTGGAAAGGGAAGGGAGTGGGCAGTGGGAAGTTGGGTACCATTTCTGCCATAGATCTAAGGCAGTCTGGGTCAATCCAGTGCACCCAAGGTGGGGATGGGGGCTCCAAGTGACCCTGAAACTGGTAAGAAATCCTTGCATGCCCTTGAGAAAGAAACACTGGCTCCCTTGAGAGGCGTGTCAGAGCCCAAGGCAAACAGAATCGACTCTCAGCGGGGAGCAGACAAAGCCTGGAAGACTGAAGCACAGAGTGCTTGTTCCTCCCAAGAGGGGCTGACTTGGGGATGTGAAGGAGGAACTGATTTAGACCACACAAAGGACTTAAAAAGCATCACACTTGAAAATTCACTTTGAAGTCAGCGCTGCATGCATTCCAGAAAGACAGACTGTTGGGAACCAGTATATTGTTTTTAAGCGTATTCAGGCTGTAAAGAATAAGTACGTACATGAATAAACAAAAATCACAGAGATTAAGGCACTTGCAGGGGGAGGCCTGCCTGGGAGAGCTGTGCTCCTGTCTCCTCTCCAACCTTCTAGGACGAAGTCCCCAGCTTGCCAGGGCTCTCATTCAGGTGCAGACTGTCTGGATTAGATCTTGTAACTCCATTCCTTAGCTGTGGTCTTGAGCAAGTTGCTTAATCTGTGTGTCCCTCAGTTTCCTCATCTGTAAAAGAGGACAAACATATTACCTACTGCCTAGGTATATGTGTAAGGTTTAAATAAGTTTTCTCTATCTATCTCTATCTATCTATTATCTACCTATCATCTATCATCTTTCCACACTGTCAGGCATATAAGATAAGCATTTATAATTAATGTTAATCATATTCTTTTTTTTCCTGATTATATATATACAGTCACAAAATCATGCCAAATCTCACCTCTGAATGTACTGCTCTATAGCCATCATGTCTTATTAACCCACAGTAACCATAAAGTTGTCCTCACCACCTTCAGTAGCCCTGATTGAGGCCTTGACTTCCTCAGTTTACCCTGTACAACCTTCCACACCAAGCATTTTGAAAGCTCTGCTCTAGAGGTGTCCTTATTTTATAATTTTCAAGTCTAAATGCCTTTGTTTGACATTCAAGACTTGACTTTACCCCGTCCTTTACTATGGAGATTTATATGTACACACTTAGGTACATGTGGACATAAAAACACATATGCATGTACATTTATATACTTAAACACATATATATGTTTATATAGAGAGAGTTTTGTTTGGGTTTTGCCTAAATGGTAATTTATGATGTGTCTTATGTAACATTTCCACCTTTGTCTTCCTTGTTTTGTATATCAGTAGGCTCATTTATCTTCCCACTGTCTTCCTGATACACGCGTTCCTGGCTCTGGGCCAGCATCTACCCCACTCTGCATGAAGTCTGTGTGTTAGGGAAGATGCCTAAATCCTCTGCCCCAGGAGGGTGGGTTTTGATTTGTCTATCGAGTCATTTGGGCTTTTCAGGTGGCTCAGTGGTAAAGAATTTGCCTGCCAATGCAGGAGATGCAGGAGAAGGAAATGGCAGCCCACTCCAATATTCTTGCCTGGAGAATCCCATGGACAGAGGAGCCTGGTGAGCTACAATCCCTGGGGTCACAAAGAGTCAGACACAAAGTAGCAGCTAAAGAATCTAGTCATTTTGGTGTCATTCTCCTAATGGAGTGCGGTGCAACTGTTAAAAAAGAATGAACTAGCTTAATGACATGAAAAGTTAAGGGGAAAAACATTACACACACATATGGTAAGTTACTACTATTGGTGACTGACATGAGCAAGAGGCCTAATTCTGATGAGTGGGATGTGGGGGACTTTAAGGAAAGCTTTCTTTGTTCTTAAAGAGAAACACAAGGAAGAAACAGACCCTTTTCTGCTTCTGGAGTCTGTTGTGTCTGAGTGTAGTGCTTGGAGTTGCTGAAATTGCTTGTGGTGATGAGAGGTCTTCCTGAAGGCTCTGCCAGGCATGGAGGAGGCCAGGGCCACCACAGAATAAGGATAGGGACCTTGTCTTGTGGGCTGCTGTCTTGTGAGAACACATTCCTTAGTCGAGGTGGCTCAGTGGTTTTTTGTCACTTGCAGCTAATGCATCAGCTAAGCAAAACCTAGCTGGTGCGTCTTGTTTATCACAGCTTTATCTGTACAAGGGTCTCTCCAGACTGTTGGGAAGGCAGAGAGGACCTCTGTTTCTTATGACACTCACTGGTGCTGAGTGGGGAGGAGTTCTTCTCAGACTGCTTGTCATGCTGGAAGCTCTTGTTACCTACCTTTGCACCTTTTTTGTATTGTCATGGGAATTCAATGGCAGCTTGAGAGACTCTGAATCATAGACAGTCTCATGGCATTTTAACCTATAGTTCCCACCATGTTTTCCTGGTATGTGTGAATGAAACAAATTCATTTCCCAAGTCAAGCCTCACTGCCTATGAGAAGTCTTTCTTTTCTATCCCCAGGTGAAATTAAGCTTCTCTTTGTCTATACTATTTTCTTCTTTAGGATGCCTAAATATTTGGATGTAGAGCATTGTTTATCAGACCAAACACTGTAATAAACTTCTTATATACACATCTCATTTAATCCCCATGACAACCAGTTCAGCAGGTGTCATTATTGACATTTTGCAGTTGAGGAAATTGAAGCCTGGAAAGGTTAAGTGACTTTCCCCAAATTACACAGCTAGGAAATGGCAAAGATGCTATTTGAGACTCCAGAGCTTTACTCTTAATCGTCGTCTGCCAAACAATCAAGCACACACACATATGGGTCCCCTCGAGCTTCTTGAAGGTGAGGACTGCATCTGACTCCCTTTCCATTGCCTGCTCCAGTCACAGTCTTTAGCTTTGGCAAACAGGAGACACATAAATTTGGAATGGGCTTATTAGGGAATGCTTTGGGGACTGACATCTGTGGAAGAAGAGAAGGAAAGAGAAGGGAAGGGGAAGAAGGAAGCAGGATTAGGTAAATGGATAAGTTTGTCTGTGTTGCAGTCTCAATGGAAACCTCAGCTGTCCCTACAGGGACATCTGGAGATGGGTTAAGTCTTCTGAGCTGTCCCAGCAGGGGAGAGAGAGCTGAGCCTTTATGCCACCATGTGCATCAGTATTGGATATGGGCTGTGCTGGGTAGGAATATGACCTGGGCAGCACTCCCAGCAATTGGGAGAAGTCCTTCATTCATGGAGGGATCCTGTGGTACCTCACAACCTCCTTCACACCACCATGTATTGTTTTTATAGAATACTCTCCCATGCACAGGTCTTTGGGGTTTCCCAGGTGGCTCAGTGGTAAAAGAATCCACCTGCCAATGCAGGAGACGCAGGTTTGATCCCTGGGTCAGGAAGATCCCCTGGAGGAGGAAATGGCAACCCACTCCAGTATTCTTGCCTGGAGAATTCTGTGGACAGAGGAGCCTGGCAGGCTACAGTCCATGGGGTCACAAAGAGTCAGACATGACTGAGTGACTGAGTGACTGATCATGGACACATGCCCAGGTCATTACTTTTGGCGTTTCTGAGCTGCTGTCTGTGTCTCTCAGATGGAGATTTAGATTCAATACAGCAAGGGTCTTCACCCAACATCCAGGAGGATGAGCCTCAAACAGTGGAAGCCTGTAAGAACTTCTGACTTGCTCAGGGTTTGTGTGTTGCCTGATTTGGGTGCTTCTTGGCTTTCTATTCTCTCTTGCCTATGATGCTGTTTCCTTCTGCTTTGGGTGTGAAGCTTGGTCTGACTGTCAGGCTCTGCAGAGGCTGATGGGTTGGAGTAGCACCTCACTCTCACACCCCAGCAAACCTGCTCACTGTTGGCCCCCCTCAGAGTCCTGAGAGGAAGGTACTTCCTCACCCCTCAGGCCAGCTGTTGGTGATCATGGAACATGTGACTTGAGCACAGCAGAAGCCTGAAAACTCACTGCTAGCAGAATGCTGGAGTTGCCTTGAATTCCTCAGGCAGTCTTAGCTCTGGATCTTGGAAGGTACCACATACCAGATAGGCAGGCTCTGCCCTTCTGTTGAAGATACTCATAGGGAGAGGCAGGGGGAGGGGCCAGAGGTGTTAAATGAGTCCATTCTTCTCTGAAATACAATCTCTGCCTTTTGCTCATAGGAACTTGTGTCACTCTAGAGAAACCATGTCTCACTTCAGATTCCTGCCATCTGGATCAGGACCAGTAGGCCTGATCCAAGCCATGGGGATGAGGCAAGCAGTCGTGTTTTAAGAGTTAAGGCCAAATGCCTCCTCCGACTGGGACCCAAGAGCTAGTTTATATAAGCAAGAAAAGCATATATGGAAATCCAAGCCACAGTCCCTGAGAGCATCAAGGAGTCATGTGGTAGCCAGGTGGGTTCCCAGGGCTGTGTCACAGACCCCAAGAGGAACCAGATCAGTATGGAAATAGGTAGCAAGCATGGGAATGGTATGTGCAACTCTAGCTGCTGGCCTCAGCTCTCCTCAGGGGCCCATCTGTAATGCTGGTGGCCATGGGGTCGTTCGTCTGCAGTGGGATGGTCTGGAGGACAGGCAGCACTGTTCTCTGCCTTTGGAAGTGACTATCATAGTTGCTACCTCATCATGTGAGGACCTTGGCTGAGTTTCTACTCTCTGCCAATTGCTGGTACAGATTTGAGTTGATTAAGACTCAGATGCCCTCTGCTCTTTATCAACCCCAAAGTGGAGATTAAATACAAAAAAGCTAATTTATTTGAGGGAGCCTACAGAATATGTTTGATATAGAGAATGTCAAACATACACAGAAATACAGGAAACAACATGAATGAAATTCCGTGTATACATCTCCCTTTATTTATTTATTGAAGTATAATTGATTTATATTTTGTTAGTTTTAAGTGTACAACAGAGGGAAACTATTTTTATCTGAACTGATACCCCATTTAAAGTCATTAAAAAGTAATGGCTGTATTTCCCTGTTCATTTTAGTTCAGTTGCTCAGTCGTGTCCAACTCTTTGAAACTCCATGGACTACAGCATGCCAGGCCTCCCTGTCCTTCACCAACTCCCGGAGTTTACTCAAACTCATGTCCATTGAGTTGGTGATGCCATCCAACCATCTCATCCTCTGTTATCCCCCTCTCTTCCTTCCTTCAATCTTTCCCAGCCTCAGGGTCTTTTCCAGTGAGTCAATTCTTCACATCAGGTGGCCAAAGTATTGGAGCTTCAACTTCAGCATCAGTCCTCCAATGAATAGTCAGGATTGATTTCCTTTAGGATTGATTGGTTTGATCTCCTTGCTGTCCAAGGGACTCTCATAAGTCTTCTCCAACACCACGGTTCAAAAGCTTGAATATTTCCATGCTCAGCTTTCTTTATGGTCCAACTCTCACATCCATATATGGCTACTAGAAAAACCATAGCTTTAACTAGATGGACCTTTGTCGGCAAAGTAACATCTCTGCTTTTTAATAATATGCTGTCTAGGTTGGTCATAACTTTCCTTCCAAGGAGCACGCATCTTAATTTCATGGCTGCAGTCACCATTTGCAGTGATTTTGGAGCCCAAGAGAATAAACCCTGTCATTGTTTCCATTGTTTCTCTGTTTGCCATGAAGTGATGGGATCGGATGCCATGATCTTAGTTTTCTGAATGTTGAGTTTTAAGCCAGATTTTTCACTCTCCTCTTTCACCTTCATCAATAGGCTCTTTAGTTCATTTTTACTTTTTTCCTTAAGGGTGGTGTCATCTGCATATCTGAGGTTATTGATATTTCTCCCGGCAAACTTCATTCCAGCTTGTCTAGTCTGGCATTTCACATGATGTACTCTGCATGTAAGTTAAATAAGCAGGGTGACAATATACCGCCTTGACGTACTCCTCTCCCAATTTGGAACCAGTCTGTTGTTACATGTCCGGTTCTTAGCTGTTGCTTCTTGACCTGCATACAGATTTCTTAGGAGTCAGGTAAGGTGGTCTGATATTCCCATCTGTTTAAGAATTTCCCACAGTTTATTGTGATCCACACAGTCAAAGGCTTTAGCATAGTCAATGAAGCAGAAGTAGATATTTTTCTGGAATTCTTTTGCTTTTAGTATGATCAAATGGATGTGCTGAACAATATATCTTTGTAGCTCATTTATTTTATATGTCGTAGTTTGTATCTCTTAGTCCCATAATCCTATTTTGCCTCTCCACCCTTAACTCTCCTCACTGATAACCAGTAGTGTAACTCTAGGTAACACTTTTTTTTATGAGTCTGTTTCTGTTTTGTTACATATATTTGTTTTTTTTTTTTTTAGATTCCCTGCTGTAAGTGATAACAAAGTATCTTCTCTGACTTTTTCAAGAAGCATATTACTCTCTAGGTCCATCTGTGTTGTTGCAAATGGCAGAATTTCACACATATCCAATTTTTAATATTTATCAACCTGATGCCAAAGGGTTGTTACCTATCATCCCCCATAATGTCCCCTTTTGCATATCTTAGCCTCAAACCATTGCATCTCTAGTCTAAAGTATCTCTAAATGACAGCGACTTTAAAAAACATAACCACAGTCCCAATAACTAACAGTAATCCCTTAGTGTCCCTTGGTTAGTATTCACATTTTCTTGATTTTTCTATTAATAAGTGTGTTTTTTTAACAGTTGGTTTGAACATTATCCAAGCAAGATCTACCAGTTGTATTTTACTATGTGCTGGGTGCCACAGCAGAGTTAATGACATTCAGGCATGGCTCATTGGAAATGTTCCTGGATTTGCCTCCAGTGCAGTTCACAGGGTTAGGACCTCTGACTTTGGAATTCCATCTGTAGGAACATAATCAAGTGAACTTCTCCCAATCTCAGCTCCTCATCTGCAGGACTCTCAGGGTGGCTGTAAATATTAAATGGGTTAATCAACATCCGATGCTTAGAACATGGACTGGCCTATAGTACATGCTCAATAAATTCTGAATTATGACACTGATAAAAAATGAAGGTGCCATTCAATTTAGAGATTTAAACATGCAGTCTTGTGCAGAGTAAAGAAGAGGTGATCTGTATTTTCAGGCAGTGATAATAAAGAGCTTTGTGCTGTGCTTAGTCGCTCAGTTGTGTCCGACTCTTTGTGACCTCATGGACGGTAGCCCACCAGGCTCGTCTGTCCATGGGAATTCTCCAGGCAAGAATACTGGAGTGGGTTGCCTTGCCCTCTTCCCGGGGATCTTCCCAACCTAGGGACTGAACTTAGGTCTCCTGCATTGCAGGCAGATTCTTTACCAGCTGAGCTACCAGGGAAGTCCCAATGTAAGGTAAAAATTGGAAATTTGATATATTTGACAAATAGTGAGAAGACACAAGAGTTGGAGGTATTAGAGTATAGTTTGTGGCCAGCATGTTTGTGTGCTCAGTTGCTTCAGTTGTGTCCAACTCTTTGTGACCCCATGGACTGTGGCCTACGAGGCTCCTCTGTTCATGGGATTGCCTAAGAATACTGAAGTGGGTTGCCCTTTCCTTCTCCAGGGGATCTTCCCAACCCAGGGATGGAACCCACATCTCCTGTGGCTCCTGCATTGATAGGTGGATTCTTTACCACTGAGCCACCTGGGACGCCAGTTTGTGGCCAGACTATACATAAAAAGTCTTGTTTATAGAGCCAAAGAGATGGAGCTTAATCTTACAGGCATGGAAGTGAAGGGTAGGCAAAGGCTTGCAGGAAGTGATGGTATTGGATTCCTCCTTCCTGGAGAAGGGTGGCCAGGCATGAAGTTGCAGCAAGAGCTTTGCAGTAGACAATGATGCCCTAAACCAACCAGTAAGTGGGTGATGGAGTAGAAGTGTTGCTGAGGCAGTGTGGAAGGATGTGATGAAGATTAAATGTTGGCAGTTAAGGAGGGAGGGATAATTTAAGAACCACTCCAGAATTTCTGGCTCAGCTGGTAGCTAGAAGCGGATACTGCTGAATGAGATTACAAATGTAGGAGTCTGAGCAAGTTTCGGTGATGAGGATAATGAATTCTGCCTGGGATGTGTGCAGTAAGAGCTGCCTGAAGGACACTCAGGTAAGACTCTGCTCTTACTTCTGCATCTTTAAATGTCTGCTGCTGATGCTAAGTTGCTTCAGTCGTGTCTGACTCTGTGCGACCCCATAGACGGCAGCCTATCAGGCTCCGCCGTCCCTGGGATTCTCCAGGCAAGAACACTGGAGTGGGTTGCCATTTCCTTCTCCAATGCAAGAAAGTGAAAAGTGAAAGTGAAGTCACTCAGTCATGTCTGACTCGTAGTGATAGTGACCCCATGGACTGCAGCCTACCAGGCTCCTCCGTCCGTGGGATTTTCCAGGCAAGAGTACTGGAGTGGGGTGCCATTGCCTTCTCCTTAAATGCCTGAGGAATTGCTTAAAAGGAAAATTGAGGAGTATAGCTTGTGCTGGTTGTGTCTCCTCTGTCTGCTCTAAACCTTGCTGGGAAGTCTGACAGCTCTTTGCACTAAGAGGATTCCAGGAGGGATTGATGGCCTTTTCAAAGGCCACATCATAAATACAGCATTGAAAGCAAGTGAATGAAACCCAGAGTGATTTATTTAAGATGTATCTGGTCACTATATGATAGTGATTTTGACAGACAAAGGACCGTGCAATCTACCAAGCCACAATTCTTGAACATCCATACCCTTTGATGATCTGAAGACCTTGATCAAGCAGCTCATCATTTTATTTCACCGTCCTGAATTTTCCCATTTCTCATCCTCAGCTCAGACCAAAGTGGCCTAATATGAAGAAAATATTTTACTTTGGGTAAGTCTAATTTGTAAAGCAAATGTCCAAATGTAAAACTGTAATTTTAGAAAGAGAAGGAGCTCACCATCACTGAAGGCTGATTGATCATTTAAACTGGGGTATTTATAAAGAAGGTTGATTCCTTGAGTTGGTGGTGGGGGAGAGGATGGATTATATGGCTGTAGAAGATGGTCTTTATTTTGAAACCAATAGCCATTTTCCTTTCTTCCTTGATATAGGAACATTATTTTGTTTAGTTGTTGGCTTTCCAATTAAAATTGGTTTAGGGGTTGATTTAAAATGTGAGTTCAGATTCCTTGACATGCCTCCCATTGAGTTGTAGAGTTTGTGTTCCTTCCCTTGTATATTGGGGAAGTTGTGACTGATTCAACTAGTAAAATATGGAGGTAGTGACACTATGTGACTTCTGAGATCATGCAGCATCCATTAGGTTCACTTGTAACACCTTATCTGAATGTCTCTTCTTGGGATTTCTCCACCACGCTCTAAGGAAGCCCAAGTCACAAGGAGAGAATATGTGTAGGTGTGCTGGTCAGCACTCCCAGCTGAACACAAGCTTTGGGACTTCCCAGCATAGGTGTCAGACATGTGAGTGAAGACTCTTCCAAGTGAGCCCTCAGGTCTTCAAATCATCCCCTCCCAAGACAGTCTTCCAAGATAAGGCACCATATATCATGGAGCAGTGCCCCATCACAGTTCCTGATCCACACAGTCTGAGAGTAAAATACAGTTGTCTTTGTGCTATGTCACTAAGTTTTGGGGTGGTTGATCATGTAAAATAGAAAATAGAATAGCATATGACCAATTCTGAACAAAAGGATACAAGTGGTAATTCACTGGGGATCTGGAGGGAAAGTTTCCTCACTGGTAAGATTAGAGAATGGTTTGAAGAAAACTGCCCCTTCCCACTTTTCATGATGTTGGGAGGGCTGGATGCTTGAAAGCCATATTGAGAGCATGAGGGCAAAGCCAGGGGAAGTCTTTCATAACCCTGACAATGTTTAGCTGGGGACTTCCTTTGGGATTTATCATTATGTATGACAGTAAATAACCTTTACACTTAAGCTGCTTGTACTTAGTTTTCCTGTTACTCACTGGTTGAATGGTGACCTTTAAAGTCCCTTCTGGGTCTATTGCATTTTTTCTCTCTCCCTTTGCTTTTATTGCAAGATGCTGTTTTTTCCCCCAGCTCAGTCTATTAAGATTCTTCACATTCTTCCCACCACTTTTGTGAAGACTTCTGTAATCATCTTTCATAACAAGTGATCTATATTATCATGGTACCCCATCATCCAATTCATGTAATTGTTTCTATACACTTTTTCCTCTCCTACTAATTGATGCCAGTTCAACATTGAATCATCTAATGTGCCATGTCTCTCCATTTATTCAAGTTACTCTTTATTTTATGCCTCTCATTATGTATTGGAGTTTACTTTGTATTGATCATTTATACTTAGTATTTTTTTTGGGGGGGGATTTTGTATACACACATTTTTAATTGTTTTTTTTTTTTTTTTTGTGGTTGCTGTTTTCACTCATGGGTATGTTTCTACCAAAACATGGAGGTTTTTTTTTTCTTTTTTTAATACCATTCACAAAAAACTAAGATCATGGCATCTGATTCCATCACTTCATAGCAAACAGATGGGGAAAAAATGGGAACAGTGGCATATTTTATATTCTTGGGCTCCAAAATCACTGTGGACAGTGACTGCAGTCATGAAATTAAAAGACACTTATTCCTTGGAAGAAAAGCTATGACAAATCTAGAGAGAATGTTAAAAAGCAGAGATATCACTTTGCTGACAAAGGTCCATATAGTCAAAGCTGTGGTTTTTCCAATAGTTATGAACGGATATGAGAGAGTTGTGAATGGACTGTAAAGAAGGCTGAGTGCCAAAGAATTGATGCTTTCCAACTGTGGTGCTGGAGGACTCTTGAGCGTCCCTTGGACAACAAGGAGATGAAACCAATGAATCCTAAAGGAAATCAACCCTGAATATTCATTGGAAGGACTGATGCTGAAGCTGAAGCTACAATACTTTGGCCATGTGATGCGAAGAACAGACTCGTTGGAAAGACCCTAATGCTGGGAAGGATTGAGGCAGGAGGAGAAGAGAGTGACAGAGGATGAGATAGTTGGATGGCATCATCAACTCAATGAACATGAGTTTGAGCAAACTCCAGGAGATAGTGAAGGACAGGGAAGCCGGGTGTGTGGCAGTCCATTGGGTTGCAAAGAGTCAGATGCTACTTAGTGACTAAACAACAGCAATAAGTAACTGCTATGTGTTGGAGTTATATCTTCTGTATTTCCTGACACATATGAATAAATAATAATTGCTAACATTTTGAGCATTTACCATATCAATATTAGGCATGTTTTCATAGCTTTAGATGAATCAACTCTAGTCCACACAACACTATGAGCAAGGTATCATTACACTTTTTTGGGTTGGCCAAAAAGTTTGTCCAAGTTTGTCCGTAAAATGTTACAGAAAAACTTGAATGAACTTCTTGGCTGGGATAGTGATTCATTTTACACTTAAGAAAACTGAGAAAGAGAAATTTTTTGAGTAAACTGGTGAAAGTCTCATCACCAATAAGCAACAGAGCTGATGTTCAGATTTAGAGGTCTGACTCTCAAGTCCATATTCCTAGCCAATGAACACTAATGCCTAAATGGATGTGAGGTATTAACATCTTTTATTCTCCTGGGAGTTGTGGAGACTCCTGATAGGTTAAAAGGGGCAATAATATACTTGCTTGTTAAAAAGAGGGTAGCCTAAAAGGTGGCAAAAGTGGAAGTGGCTAAAGTAGTTCTTTTTGGAGTCCAGGCTAGAGTCTGGCATTGAATGTGGAGGTGGCTAGCTGTAGTTAGACTTTAGGTATAATTTTTTTCAGATAGAAAATGAAAACTCTGATGATGGCTTAGAGGTAATGGACAAGAGAGAAAGTTGTATTAAGGACTACAGTTCTGGCTTTTGCTCCCATAACCAACTGCCTGTGATTGGTGCTATATGCTAATTTGTGACATAGGCTTAGGAAGAAGATGCATCTGTTTAGCAACTTTTGGCAAGTATTTATTATATGCTTACTCTTTTTAAGAAATTTGATTAGACATTGAGCAAACAATTGAGAACAATGCCAAGCAGCACTTTGCCCTCGTGAAACTTGCATTCTTCTGTTTACTATGTGGAGGGTGGTTTTGGTAGGAGTAGGGACAACTGAATATGGGAAGAACGGTTGTGACCCTGTTGCAAGGTGAGAGTTCAGTGTATCGTTGGTAGAAATGGAGAGACATGGATACATTTGAGAGCGATTTGGTTTGTAAAGTTGAACTGTGAGGAAAAATGAAGTGTCAAGAATATCTAAAGAGTTTTCTACTGGAACAGGTGGATGGGTGTTGGTGCCATAGGAATGCTGGAGGAAGAACAGCAGGTTTTAGGGAAAAATACTGTGTGAAGTAACCAAGAGGAGGTGATTGGTTATTAGTGTCTGGACCTCAGGAGAGAGTTTAAGGCTGCAATTGTAAATGGAGGTATACTAAGAGAAGGCACTTAAAGTTCAAGGAGTAGATGAGGTTCTTCATAGAAGGAGTAGAAAAGAAGAAGATCAGAAAATTCCAGAAAAAATCTAACATTTAAAAACTGGAACTGATGGTTAAATTATGTTATGTGCATTTCACTTCAGTAATTAAAAAAAAACTTTAATCATAAAAAAATGGAACTATGAGAAAGATTCAGCAAAGGATACTGAAAAGGAATGACTGGAGAGATAAGAATAAGGAGCCCTGGAAGTCAAGGGAAGAAGGCATTTTCATATGGAGGTGGTGCCCAGTTGTACCTGATAAAATGAAAACTATAAAGAAATGTCCGAAGAACTTGTTCATTGTATTTAATTATCTGTCTTATATGTCTTATTCCTGGAGCAGTGTTTGTCACTAATATTGGGTACTCAGAGAATCCCGTGGACAGAGGAGCCAGGTGGACTATAGTCCATGATGTTGCAAGAGTTGGACATGATTTTGTGACTAAACCACCAACCACCACCAATAACTACCTGCTGAAAGAATGAAATGAAAATATCAGAGCCTTTTTAGCTATCTAGTGGACACAGAACAAAGGTAAGAATGAGTTTAATACTAAATAGAAGGTAAGGAAATGGAACTAGAGTTTGTAGCCAAACTTTTGAAGAAATTTGACTTGAAAATAGAGGAATGAAGACTTACTGGAAGGGAGTCCAACCTGGGTATATTAGCTGAGGTTCAAGCTGAGTATATTGTTCAGTTAGGGAAAAATTTGTCTTAATGCAGCTGGAAACAATTTGATGGAGCTGAAATTGGTGAAGGTGCAGGTGAAAAGAGAAACTTGGGGTGAGGTTCTTGAGAGAGTAGTGAGGGGTGCATCCAGGACACACATGGAGATGACATTTTCCAGGAAGATAGGCTGTCTTTCCACTGTAGCAGGGGGACAGAAGAAGAATATGGGAACCAATATGGGTATATTGACAGATGTGGAGGGAGTTTTAGTCTGCTGCTTTCTAGGACAAATAAACCAGGATCATAAGCAGAGAGGGTTGGGAGGAGAAGTCATAGTTTTCAGGACAATGAGAATGTGTATTCCTCAAGAAGTGTAAAAAGTCCTGTTCAACAAGATTGAGGGCTCCTTAGAAGTTATGGAATAATTATTTATCATAGTACCAGTCTGTGGAGATTGCATTTATTCACTAGTCTGTGCTGATGATCTGTTACTGATTTAACAAATATTTACTGAGTGCCTACTTTCTGTCACTGTGATAGAATCTAGAAAGGCTAGAATATAACCCAAATGAAGACATTGTTTTAATGACATTTAATGATAAGTGGAGGAGACATATTCACAAAGCAATCATATAGATAGATACACAATTCAGCTATGACATGTGCCTTAAAGAAGAGGAGCCAGACATTTTATAATGGTAGATTGAGAGTCTTTATAAATTCACTCCTCTATAAAATCAACAAAAGCACTAACAAAATGGTAAAAATCAACTTTGGCAGAACTCTAGAAATTAACAAAAGGCTAGAAAGATCTAAGGAATGTTATTCAAGAAAAAGGACTGACTGCCAGTAGGAATAGGAAACTCATATGGCATTTTATCTTGCCTGTTCCCAATCCCTTCTCCCAGATCCATGGTGGCCTTGAAAATGAAAAGCTTGGTAACCATAGTAGCTATGAAAACCAGCAACACTTGACAGCCACTGAAAAGAACAGTCTGAATTGGAGTCCCTCAAGAAACCCCATCCCCAGAGAACTGCCACTGCTTGACCTGTCTGCCAGTTCCCTGAAAAAGACTCATTTATAAATAAGAGTGTTATTATTTGACCCCATTTAGAGCTTTCTCAATGGGAAAACTATCTCTAGGGCTTTTGTCAAAAACAATCAGCATCCATTTTAAATATTGCATCTGTCTGAGGTAGAGATACCAGTTGGAACAAACAAGAAGCTGGCCAAAATACTTCAAAAAGAAAATCTGGTCAGTGAGATGGTCATGGAGGATTTTAAAAAGCTATGACATGTTTCTGAGGATCTGGAAGGCCACAATCATGGGTAGGGCTATGCACACGACTAAAAAATACCCAAATGGCCCTAATGTCTTGGCCTTGGCAGACCCTGAGGCTCTGCACAAGTAGGAAGTAATGGCTAAGCTAAACCTGTAAATAAATTACTGTAGTGCTAAAGGCATGCAACATGCAACAGAACTTGGCAAATCTGGAAGACTTATTGCCTTGAAGCATTTCAGGAAACATCTGTCAATCACTAGCTGACCATAAAAATAACCAAGCTGAAATTTCAGTGACTGCACACCACAGGAAATACCCAGAAAACTCACTGAACAAAGAAAAGGCATAGCAACAACAAAATTTCCACAAAATATTATAAGATGTGCAAAAATGAGAAAAATATGGTTTAGGCATATGAAAAAATGACCAATAGAAGTTGTTCCTGAGTGGACACAGCTGTTAGACTTACTAGGCAATGCTTTACATCAGCTATTATGAATATGTTCAAAGAATTAAAGGAAATCATGTCTAGAAAAATTAAAATGAAAGATGAGAGTTATTTCCTACCAAATAAAGAGTATCAGTAAAGCGATAGAAATTATACAAAAGAACCAAATAGAAATTTGGGAGTTGAAAAGTGTAATAGTTGAAAATTTTAAAAAGTCCCAATAGGAGTTCAACAACCAATTTGAGCATGCAGAAGAAAGGTTCAGCAAATATGAATATAGATCAATTAAGACATCCAGTCTGTAAAACAGATAAAAGAAGAAAAATGAATAGATCCTCAGAGACTCATGGGTCATCATAAAGTACACTGACATACACAAACAGGAATCCCAGAAGGAGAGGGGAGAGAAGAAGAGGCAGAAAGAATATTTAGATAATGGGCCAGTTCTCTCCAAATTAATGAAAAACATTTGTCTAAACATCCAAGCATTTTCAACAGACTCCAGGTTAAACACAAATAGTTCCAAACCTAGACATTTAATAATCACATTATCAAAAGCCAAAGACAAATCAACAAGGTTGAAGAGTCAATATACAAAACTCAATAGTTTTCCTATACGATAGCTATGAACAATCTGAAAATGAAATTAAAATAATTCTATTTATAATAACAGAAAAAAGAATAAAATCACTTAGTATATACTATATACTAAGAATACTTAGGGATACATTTAACAAAAGAATTGTACACTGAAAATTTCAAAATATTATTGAAGGAAATTAAGTCCAAAAATAAGAGGAAAGATGTTTTACATTCATGGATCAGATGGCAACACTCCCAAATTGAACTGTAGATTTGATATATACCTATTGAAATTCTAGCTGCATTTATTTTTGGTTGCAGAAATTGATAAGCTGATCTTAAGATTCATATGGAAATGCAGAAAACTCAGAATAGCCAAAACAATCTTGGGAAAAAAAAAAAGAACTGAGTGGGAGTACTCAAATTTCCTGACTTTACAACTTTTAAAAAGCTACAGTAATCAAGACAATGAGGTACTGATGTAAGGATACATATCTGGATCAAATGAGTAGAATTAAGAGTCCAGAAATAAATGCTTACACTTACGGTCAATTGATATTTGACAAAGTTCAGTTCAGTCAGTCATGTCCGACTCTTTACGACCCCATGAACTGCAGCACACCAGGCCTCCCTGTCCATCACCAACTGCTGGAGTCTACCCAGACCCATGTCCATTGAGTCGGTGATGCCATCTAACCATCTCATCCTCTGTCTTCCCCTTCTCCTCCTGCCCCCAATCCTTCCCAGCAGCAGGGTCTTTTCAAATGAGTCAGCTCTTCACATCAGGTGGCCAAAGTATTGGCGTTTCAGCTTCAACATCAGTCCTTCCAATGAACACCCAGGACTGATCTCCTTTAGGATGGACTGGTTGGATCTCCTTGGAGTCCAATGGACTCTCAAGGACAATTGGATATTCAAATTAAATTATACATAAAAGAATTAAGTTGAATTCCTATATCATGACCATATACAAAACAACTTTTTTTTTTTTTTTTAACAAAACAACTTTAGTATAGACCTAAACGTAGGAACTAAAAGTATAAAACTCTTCGATGTTAGAACAGGATCTTTGTAACCTAGATTAACCTTAATGGATTAACCTTAATTATTTTAAATGAAGGATACCAGTCATAAATGACTACATCACATCTTGTATGATTTCATTTATACAAAATGCCCTGGATAAGGAAATCTGAAAAGGTAGAAAATAGATTATTGTTTGCTTAGACTAGGGGGAGGGGCAGGTGTGGAGTATTACTGCAAATAGGTATGGGATTTCTTTTTGGAGGGATTTTGTTCTTTGCCTCTTGTTCTAAAGTTAGATTGTGGTGATGATTACACAACTCTGAAAATACAAAAAACTATTTAGTTCTTCACTTTAAAATGGGTGAGTTTTTTTGGTTATGTGAGTATATTTCAATTTAAAAAAGCAGAAGAGGTTCCTGATACAAGAGCAGGTTTGATGAAGACTCTGGCCTCACCTGCCACGTATGGATCCTACTTTAAGTAAGAGTGCATACCTATAAGATGTGCAAAGCTTCTAACCAGTGATATTTTTCTGGACTTTATGTACATGCTTACTCACTAAGTTGTGTCAGACTCAGGCTACTATGTTCATGGGATTTTCCAGGTGAGAATACTGGAGTGGGTAGCCATTCCCTTCTCCAGGGGATCTTCCCGACCCAGGGATCAAACCCTGGTTTCCTGAATTGCAGGCGGATTCTTTACTGTCTGAGTCACCAGCAAAGCCCTTTCTGGATTTTGTTTTTTATTAACTCCTCTTCATTTCTTCCCGTCTCCATTTTCTCTTTTTTAAAGTGTTTTTTTTTTCCTTTGAAACTTTTCTTTTGAAATATTTTGTATATTCACAAAGTAATGTACAATGATACAGTGACCAGCTGTGTTTATTTCCCAGCTTAAGCAATCAAACATTATTACTTTAGCTGAAGACATTTGGGGTTTTTTCTTTCTCTGCTAGTTTCTGTCCTCCAGGGTATTTAGTTTTATCTAGACTGTTTATCGCCATGTTCGTTAACTCTTAGCTGAATGCCCCTTGATCCACTTGCTGAGTCTCAGAGAAACATTCTCTTCCCAAAGCATCAGGTGCTCCTTGTTTCAGCCTTTTAATTCAGGTCTATGGAGGAGGCCACGGAGAGGACATGACCACCTGGTGACCTATGGACCGAATCCGGGCAATCGGAGGCTCCTTCCTCCCCCTTCCCTCTGTTCTGCCCACGATTCCTCAGTGGGGCCATTTTAACGATGTAGCCTGGAGAGACTACTGGTGTGGTTGAGACCACCTAGATGGTGCAGATGACCAAACCCAGTTAAGGCGTCTATAGAAGTTTTAAAGATTTTGGCAGATGCATGTGGAGATTTACTCGTCTCGTTGTCATACAAGATAAGTGTCTCTGTTAGTTTCCTTGCTTATTAAACCAGGCATCTCATAGTCTGGCAGAGAAAGAAATGGCAACCCACTCCAGTATTCTTGCCTGGGAAATCCCATGGACAGACTGGGCTACAGTCCGTGGGGTCACAAGAGTCAAACACCACGGAGCGACTAAACCACCACCACCACCACAGCAGCCTGGAGTGGCCTGCCTCTTTCTTCAGTCTGTCCTTGTACTCCATGTCTGGGGCCCAGTTTGCGAACCAGCAAGGTCTCTAGAAAACTGAATCTGGTCCTTTTTGCCACCTAGAAGCCCAGCCATTCACTTTCCGTTGTCTGACTTCTTTTTCAGGGGTGACTGTGGATGCAAGGCAGAGATACAACTTAACCTTGTGGGCTCTGTGACTTTAGTCAGGACTTTGAATCACTCAAGAAATGTACCAGGTGCTTTTTCCCTATCCATGGAAGTGAGGGGACTGCCAGGAGCTGGGAAATGCTGTTTTTTGCAAATTCGACACCGTCTCTTGCAGAGATAATCCAGAACATCCATTCTTCTTTTGAGTGAATAAACACAGGTCCAGCCAACACAGTGGTAGTAGGACTGGCTCATATCACGTGGGCAGGTGAGAGTTGCGGTTAGATATGGTATCAGCAGTTTTGTATTAATATAGGGCGTGATCTTTGAGAATAACACTTAAGGGAGATCGATGTAAAAATGTGTGCTTAGGGTCTTCAAATCAATGGCGTAAAACCTTAGTGCATTAATTAGACGTCTCAGATGCTCTGCTGTAGTCCTTCCTGAAAACCCATTCACACATCCCAGTGTGACGAGGTCTGCTTACCCCAGCTCTAAAGGGACAACGAACACGGGCGTTATGGGCAGTGATGGGGGGTCACCCTAGGGGCCCCTGGGAGGACAGCTCCCAGCCTTTCCCTTCTGCTGAGAGGCTCTGCCACACCTCCTTCACGGCTCTGTGCTCCATGGATCATGGTCCACACCTCGCTTTTGTGCGTTTTGCTTCTGATCTTGTGGCGGTGTCTTGTACTTCTTGAGGCTCATGCCTCTCTGGCTATTTCCAAGGCCCTGCTGACATCATCTTTGGCTTCTTCTCCTGGAACTTTTATAGCATTCTCCCTGCAGTACCCCCATCCCTGCACCCATTCCTGGGCTCAGCTGTGTCTCTGGGTATTTGTCAAGGGAAGGAAGTAGCCTCTGGAGTTGTACTTGGAGTTTGCGCTGGAACAGTGCCATAGGATGAAAGGGGCAGGGTCTGCTCCCCCCTTCCCCCTCCTCAGGCTCAGGAAGGGTACACCCCATTAGTCAGAGTCTTTGTGGGACGCATCTACCTACCTCCAGAGGTTTGGGGGATGCTGAGGTTGCCATGTTCCTATGTCTTTTCTTTCCTTTTTGGCTGTAAAATGGGACTTCTTTCTGAAGCATCATAGGAGTGGAGTGGCTCTGCTCAAAACAAACTCAGCATTCTGCCAAGACTCATCTGATTGTGCAGCGCTGAGGTCCTAAAAGTTTTCTGAGTACCCCGTTCTGAGCATTTAGCTTTCTCTTTATCCTTTATAAACAGCAATGCAGCAGAGTGTGCTTTAAGGACAAAGCAGCAGGAAATCCTTTGAGACTTGAGTCCCTTTCAAGTGCTGAGTTGGGTGCAGGCAGAGCCATTCCTGTGAGTGGAGAGTTATCCGCCTGCCTCTGAGGCTCTCCCAGCAGCACAGGCTCCTGGCCAGCCTGCTGCTGCCTGTGGCCCTAGGCATGCCATCTTTCAGCTGGTTTGCCCTCTCCTAGGGCTTAGCAGACTCTGCATTTGCCACCCTCTTTTCTCCACATCTGACTGGGAGAGCCTGTATCAGGTACTTTACTGGAAGGTAAATTTCCTAAGCAGAGGGCTCTCTGTGGGTCTTGTGCGCTGTTTTGATGCCTGGCATACAGTCATTGGTCACCCACTGCAAGCCAGTTACAGTCCGATTCTTCATTCCTATCAGTTCAGTTCAGTCGCTCAGTCGTGTCCAACTCTTTGCCACCCCATGGACTGAAGTACGCCAGGCTTCCCTGTCCATCACCAACTCCCAGAGTTTACTCAAACTCATGTCCATTGAGTCGGTGATGCCATCCAACCATTTCATCCTCTGTCGTACCCTTCTCCTCCCGCCTTCAATCTTTCCCAGCATCTGGGTCTTTTCAAATGCATAAGGTGGCCAAAGTATTGGAGCTTCAGCTTCAGCATCAGTCCTTCCAATGAATATTCAGAACTGATTTCCTTTAAGATGGACTGGTTGGAGCTCCTTGTTGTCCAAGGGACTCTCAAGAATCTTCTCCAACACCACAGTTCAAAAGCATCAATTCTTCAGCACTCAGCTTTTTTTCTAGTCCAACTCTTACATCCATACATGACGACTGGAAAAACCATAGCTTTGATTAGATGGACCTTTGTTGGCAAAGTAATCTGTCTGCTTTTTAATATGCTATCTAGGTTGGTCATAACTTTTCTTCCAAGGAGCCAGTGTCTTTTAACTTCATGGCTGCAGTCACCATCTGCAGTGATTTTGGAGCCCAAGAAAATAAAGTCACTGTTTCCATTGTTTCCCCATCTATTTGCCATGAAATGACGGGACCGGGTGCCATGATCTTAGTTTTCTGAATGTTGAGCGTTAAGCCATCTTTTTCGCTCTCCTCTTTCACTTTCATCAAGAGACTCTTTAGTTCTTTTTCACTTTCTGCCATAAGGGTGGTGTCATCTGCATTCTCTGAGGTTATTGATATTTCTCCCAGCAGTCTTTTTTTTTTTTTATGTTTTTCTCTCTATTTTCTTTTTTTTTTCCATTTATTTTTATTAGTTGGAGGCTAATTACTTTACAATATTGTAGTGGTTTTTGCCATACATTGACATGAATCAGCCATGGATTTATATGTATTCCCCATCCCGATCCCCCCTCCCACCTCCCTCTCCACCCGATCCCTCTGGATCTTCCCAGTGCACCAGCCCTGAACACTTATCTTATGCATCCAACCTGGGCTGGTGATCTGTTTCACCATAGATAATATACATGTTTCGATGCTGTTCTCTCGAAACATCCCACCCTCGCCTTCTCCCACAGAGTCCAAAAGTCTGTTCTGTACATCTGTGTCTCTTTTTCTATTTTGCATATAGGGGTTATCATTTCCATCTTTCTAAATTCCATATATATGCTTTAGTATACTGTATTGGTCTTTATCTTTCTGGCTTACTTCACTCTGTATAATGGGCTCCAGTTTCATCCATCTCATTAGAACTGATTCAAATGAATTCTTTTTAATGGCTGAGTAATATTCCATGGTGTATATGTACCACAGCTTCCTTATCCATTCGTCTGCTGATGGGCATCTAGGTTGCTTCCATGTCCTGGCTATTATAAACAGTGCTGCGATGAACATTGGGGTGCACGTGTCTCTTTCAGATCTGGTTTCCTCGGTGTGTATGCCCAGAAGTGGGATTGCTGGGTCATATGGCAGTTCTATTTCCAGTTTTTTAAGAAATCTCCACACTGTTCTCCATAGTGGCTGTACTAGTTTGCATTCCCACCAACAGTGTAAGAGGGTTCCCTTTTCTCCACACCCTCTCCAGCATTTATTGCTTGTAGACTTTTGGATAGCAGCCATCCTGACTGGCGTGTAATGGTACCTCATTGTGGTTTTGATTTGCATTTCTCTGATAATGAGTGATGTTGAGCATCTTTTTCATGTGTTTGTTAGCCATCTGTATGTCTTCTTTGGAGAAATGTCTGTTTAGTTCTTTGGCCCATTTTTTGATTGGGTCATTTATTTTTCTGGAATTGAGCTGCATCTCCCGGCAGTCTTGATTCCAGCTTGTGCTTCATCCAGCCCAGCATTTCACATGATGTACTCTGCATATAAGTTAAATAAGCAGGGTGACAATATACAGCCTTGACGTACTCCTTTCCATATTTGGAACCAGTCTGTTGTTCCATGTCCAGCTCTAACTGTTGCTTCTTGACCTGCATACAGATTTCTCAGGAGGCAGGTCAGTTTGTCTGGTATTCCCATCTCTAAGAATTTTCCACAGTTTGTTGTGATTCACACAAAGGCTTTGGCGTAGTCAATAAAGCAGAAGTAGACATTTTTCTGGAACTCTCTTCCTTTTTCTATTATCCAATGGATGCTGGCAATTTGATCTCTTGTTCCTCTGCCTTTTCTAAATCCAGCTTGAACATCTGGAAGTTCCTATACTATGGTTATTTTATAGCGTTAGAATTGACTTGATATTGATATCACGATGATGGTGGTGGTGATGATGATGTATTTGCATCTTTGAGAAAGTGTCCAACTTTGGATTTGGGCTTAATATTATACTTGGAAGATTTGGAATTTCTTGAAACAATCATAAGTAACAGTTGTATCTGTTAGTGGCCAAGAGTAGACATCTCTTGCTCTGGCAAGTTCATTGGAATCGAGAATCTGAAGTTCACTCTAGTGCTCACTCTCAAAATTGCTGCTCTTCTATACTCACAGGAATCCAAGTGAAGGGTAGGTTTGGTTAGGGTCTGATGGAACCAGACTGAAGCCTTAGACTGCTGAACCCTGGGGTAAGTGGTGCCTTCCTGGGAGTGGCTATGGCCTGAGTATTCCTCTAGCTATAGCTTTGGCCATGACAGGTGTGGGCCTCTGAGACAGGGAGCTGGAGCTGATGGAGCTGGCTTTTAGGAACAGTCTTCAGCTCAGTTGGTAAAGAATCCACCTGCAATGCAGGAGACCTGGGTTCAATCTCTGGGTTGGGAAGGTCCCCTGGAGAAGGGAAAGGCTACCCACTCTAGTCTTCTGGCCTAGAGAATTCCATAGACTGTATAGTCCATGGGGTCACAAAGAGTCAGACACGATTGAGTGACTTTCACTGTATTTGTAGAAAGTAGTGTTGATGAAAGAAGTACTGGGAGAGGGAGGAAAAGAGAGTGAGTGGGTTGAATTGGTGAGCATGTTACCTTATCTAGTAATTGTATTTGAAGGACATAGCTTGAGGCTGACATTAGAGAGGAGACACTTTGGGAGAACATGACCTTGGATGGGTAGATGCTAACTGCTGTAGGAGAGAAGAGCAGGGGATGCCTGAATCTAGGAAATGTGACAGGATCAGGAAGATACCTTGAATCAGGGTCCTGCTATGGATTTAGCAGTTTTTGCCTCTTGGAGCTCAGAGAATGGTCTAGTGAAATATGATTGGGAAGATAACTAACAGAGAAATAAACATGAATATGCTTGTGTACTGACTGACATGGAGAGATAGAAGTGCATTATAGGCCCATTGTCATGCAGGAAGAAAGCAGAGGCAGGAGGGAGGTGGTTCTGTCTTGCCTGAAGCTGCCTGATGTTCTTAGCAGGCTCCCAGGGCAAGACTGAGATTATGGGAGATGCAAACAGTTATTGTATGTATGGCAGGGCTCTAAACTCAGAGGGAACCAGTCTTGTTTCAACTCCCAAGTCACTAGTGTGGACCTTGGGTAAATTAAGAGAGTCCACTGGCTTTACTCTTCCCATCTATAAAATGGGCTTAACTATTGGTTGCTTGCAGAGTCATTAGAGGAGGGGATGTGTACTGTGCCCAGCACACACTAAGGGGGAAGGTCTCCAGGATGCTGGGTGGAAGGTTAGCAAAGATCAGGAAGAGGAATGGGGGTGATGAGCAGGACCAACTGGGAAGTGAAGAGGCGTTTCAGAGGCAGAAATGACATCATTTCTCAGCCCTCTGGACTGGACAGAGCATTTGTGGGGTAGGGGAAGATCTGTCAGACAACAGGGATGCAAGAAGAGAGAGGAGGCAGGACAGGACACCTGGGGCCAGATGGGGGAGGACCTTGCATGCTATGTGAAGGAGTTGGTATTTTATGTTAGTTACTGTGTCTGTTTCTTTCTACCTACTCTGAGTCTCCTCACTGTTTGAGCCAAGGTAGTTTCCAGTCTCAAAGTTCTGAGGAGGATTTTGCACAACCTCTTGTGTTTCAGACTCCAGTCCTGTCCCATTATCACTGTCTTCCCTGCAACACAGTAGCCTTCAGACCCAGGGCTCCTCTTTGAAAGCAGCAAGGTGCTGTGGACAGATAGGCTGGTTGAGCATCTGGCCAACTTGGGCTGTAATCTTGCTTATGGCCCTCATTGGCTACTTGACTGGAAGCAAGTGACTTCATTGCTCCAGCCTCAGTGTTCTCATCTCTAAAATGGGGGCATTAGCACCTCCTGACATGGATAATCATTGATGGTATGGATGTGAATGTGCCTGGCAATTGGAAACACCTTCCTTCTTGGCACACCCTCTGGGCTCCCCTGGGGCTATGTGATGTGAAATCAACAACTGACCTTGAACTCTGCATCACTTTTTTCCCTCATGCTATCTTGGCCAAGTGCCTAGTAATAAGAGGAAGCTCAAACAAGGAAATCATCTAGACTCTGAATCTGCAGAGGAAAAGAATACAAATATCTAAGTGCCATGTATGCAATATAAATTCATAAGGTATATCGCACATTTTAGAAATATATCACCACACTATATATTCTAAATGTCACATAAGGGGTTCAGTTTTCTGATATCTTGAATATATCTTCCAGACTGTCAAGTATATTTTAAAAATGAGTATCTTTTTAATGACATGTGGTGGGTAACCTCAGCAGAATAGGAGAAAATTCATTATTTCTTCTGGTGCTAAGTGACTTGTACATTTAGAGGTGCTCAGAGAAGGTGAAAAAAGACAGTTCTTTTCAGTTTGGGGCTTAGAAGGGGTTAGGAAGGTGAGATCAGGAATTGGGGGACTGTATAAATGGCTTGGATGTGAGATGAAAAGGATGCTAAGTAATGGGAGGAGGAAGGAGAAGGAGGGGGGGTGAGGAGCTGCTGTGAGCCAGATGAATAGCTTAAGCAGTGAAGTACTGGCCAGCCTGAGCGTGAGATGCTGCTTAAAATTCTGGCTCCACAGCACCTTCTAGGAGGGAAAGGAAAGGATTTGTTGTCACTGCTATCGGGAGGAGAAGGGAAAACAGGGAAGGGAGAACAGAGACGGGGAGGGAAACTGTATTGGGCACCAACCAAAGGCAGGGCCAACACTCTATCTAGGTTATCTTATTTCATCCTCCTTGGATCCTTGGGGGGTGGTGGTGGTGGTGGTGGCATTTTTATCTCTATTTTGCTGACAAAGAAACAGGCTCAGAGCTGAGTAATGCGCTTAAGGTCATACTGCTTGGGCCCAGAACTCAGGTCTGTGTGACTCCAAATCCCACTTCACTGAGCAAGGATCCAAGATTGTCCCCTTTGCATTTGCAGAGCATGGCCTTCTGGCTATGGTGCTCTGAATTTTCTCTCCGAGTCAGTGGCCATATCATCGTAAGAGTTCCTGCCCCTGCCAGTTGTTAATCGTCAGCATCTGCAGCAGAAAAAGCAGCTCAGCCAAGGCAGGTTTTCCTGAACACCTCCAAGGAGAAATGTGAAGATCCATCTCCAGATCTTTTTATCTTTGGCAAACTCCATTCCTTACCTGGATGTATAGAGCTGTCAGTCAGAAGACCTAGGGAGGTCTTCTGCCTTTTTGGGAGGCTTTCTCCTAACCTTATCCCAAGTGGAGAGTGGGACACCTCTCCTGGCAAGAGGCCGGTCAGCTCTGTTGGCCTGGGAAGGTGGAGCCTAGAGGCTTTAGAGAGTCTCCAGCCCCACGATGATCTAATGTGAGAGGCTGGCAGACCTAGGGACAAGGCAGCGTCCAGTCTTGCCCTTGAGGAGACTGCAGAGTCAAAGAAGGGTTATCAGTGGGACTTATGGGAGTTGAAGTGCAGAGAAGGGAGAAGGAAGTGTCAGAATGGGCACAGGGGTAGTGGTTGGCATGAATTCTGAAGCTGCAGTGTTGAGGCTCCTGCCCTTGTTACCACTCTCATATACTTTCCCTGGAGGAGATCAGGGCATATTAACATGCAGGAGGAAGGAAAGGTCGTGGCAGACTAAACCATCCTAGCTAAGCTGGGCCACTGTGGTCCCCACCTGCAGCAGGATCCACAGCGCTGGGTGGCTTCTCAAGGAGGAAGATCTGTTTCATAGGCATGCTTCCTCCCTGGCTTTTGGCTCACTCCCCACTATTCCTCCACCACCCGGCCCGACTGTCGTCTCCTGAGATAATCCAGACCTGAGTCAGGCAGTGCAAAGGATCCACAGTCCCTTGGGGCTCATCCGTGGATCCTATCTGATGTGGTTCCAGCCGTGTTCCCAGTCCAAACCTCCCACCCACCCAGGACTGCGGTCAGGTTCATGAAGACTGCCTTCTTCTGAAGACTCCTTCTTCTTCTTGGTAAGAGTCCCTGCCCAGGACCCCCACCCCTTAGGGCTGGGGTCTGCTGCCAGACTGGACAAGGGAGCCTCCAGCAAGCCATTTTCCTAGCCTTTCTGGTGAGCTTTGCCCTCTAGCTCCTCTCCCCACTTCCCAGGTCAGGTCCGCAGCTTGTGGCCTTTTGTTCAGGCTGTCTGTAGAGACCTGACATGCTGGTAGTTAGCCCTGAAGGCTGTTCCAAATGGCCACCGCCTCTCTTGTACTGGACAGGAGTTATTTCCATTACTACATTCATACATGCTGTCATTCTGCACCAGTGTCTTTGCTCTTGGTCTTGCTGTGCCCAGCTATGTCTCCCAGCAAGACACTGTTCATTTGGCCTCAAGGGCCAGGATGGAACCCAGCCTAGAATAATCGTAATCATGAATATTCTTTAAGTGCTCCTGGCATTCTTTTATAATCATTTTCATCATCTTATTTCAACCTCAAAACAAGCCTCTGAGATTAGATGATGATTCTATTTTACAGATTAGAAAACTTCCCAAGATAGAGGCAGTCTATTCACACCCTAACAGTTTTACTCCAAAGCCAACATTATCAATTGCTGCATTACCCTGAACACAGGTCTCAAATGCAGGCAGGGCCCTAGGCTAGAACACCTAGCATTCCTGGAGTCTGGCTGAAAATTCGGACCCAGAGCAGCCCTTTAGGGGCAGAGAGGTGTGCAGTCTAACACAGGCTTTGGAGAGAGACAGGTGTGCTTTGCAAACACCAGCCTGGTGACTCTGGGCAAGTTGTTGTGCTTTGAGCCTCAGGTTACCGATCTATAAAATGGGCTTAATTATCATTACTTCACAGGACCACAGGGTTGTGGATCAGGAGATGAATTAAAAAAAAAATCGCTGAGCATGGTACATGTAGGATGCATCGGACACTTCTTTAGAGAGACAGACTTGGTTGCAAGTCATTGGCCCAGGCTGCGTGTGCTTCTGCTCGAAGGAGTCCTGGGAAAATGCCACGGAAGGCTCTCCCAATTAATCCTAACAATTATCAAATGGCTGTGACAGAGGACTCAGGAAAATATCGTTACCAAGAGCCTCTTCTGTGCCGCCCTTTGGACAAAACTCTGGCTCCCTGCAGCAGCTTCTGCCTGTCCCCAGCCAGCTGGACCAGAAGTGGAGTATTGGGGTGTAAGGAGGAAGCTGAAGCAAGCTTGCTGCAGAGGGGCTTCCCAAAAAGGGGATGACACAGCATAGTATAGTTTGTGGGAGTTTGTTACATGAATGACCCCCCCACGAATCACACCTTCCTGTCCATGTCTGTGTATGGATCCCCTCCTACACTGACTCGAGGCCAGACTGTCCCTTTGGTTCGTCCAGTGGGACACCAACAAATGTGATGTGAGCGTGGTGTGGATCGTTACCTGTACACTGGGCCTTGCTTTCGGGGAACCTAGCTTGTGAAGAAGGCCAAGCCAGCCATGTGCATGCCCAGCAGCTCTAGCCACATTTGCCAGACATGTGAGTGAGGCCATCAGATACAGTGCATGCCTGCATGGTCAGTGGCTAAGTCGTGTCTGACTCTTTGTGACCCCGTGGACTGTGGCCTACCAGGCTCCTCCATCTGTGGGATTTCCCAGGCAAGAACATTGGAGTGGGTTGCCATGCTTTTTTTCAAGGGATCTTCCCGAACCAGGGATTGAACTCACATCTCTTACATCTCCTGTATAAGCAGGCAGGTTTTTTACCACTAGCACCACATGGGAAGCCCTATCAGATGCAAACCAGCCCCCATCCAACGTGCTATGACCACAAATGCATGATGCATTCCTCTCTAAAATTAGAGAAATACTGAGGTTTCCCTCACGTGCCCCCAAGGGCCTGGCTGGTGAGTATGCTTTTTCTTCTTACCTCTCAAGGATTTAAATCCTTTTCATCTTCTTTTTGCAGGGTGTCTCTGCCGTGACTCATCTGCATATGGCAGAGTTTGGCTTGCCATGTCTGTGCAGGAGCCAGCTATGTTGAACATGCTACTCTTAAAGTGTGCCATCAGGGTGGCTCCATGTACCACCTTCCATGTCCCCGCACCTCAGGCACTATCGCACACAGAAGTCACATGTACCCCATTATTCCTGTTTCCATACATAGAGTAAGTTCTGTGCATTTACATACACTTAAAAAAATGCACACCCCAGGTCCTGCCCAGCTTTGTGGCAGAGAGTTTTCTGTGTGTGTCAAAGACAGTACTTGACTCGAAATGAGGTCTCCCATTCATTCCTGGACGGTAGAGGCAGGCCCATTAAGAATGCACAGCCAGTCTGACACTCCTCACTGCAAAGGGTGTTAAATACTCACACACCACAGCTCCGCCAAGGAGCAGGGATAAATATGGCAGGCATGAAATGGGTCTAAATTGCTCTTGATGGCTCTATTCAATAATGTTAGTCTTTTCCTTACAGTGCTATATAACAATAGTCATTTTCAAAATGGGGTCCTGCAGTTGTTTTTAAGGAAGAATTGACAATTTTGACCTACAGAGTAGTAATTTGCAAAATGTTCTTTCTTTAAGCCATTCACTGGGAAATGCAGGAAGCCCACAAGCGCTGGAGTTTAAGCAAAAATGGCCATAACTAATGATAGTTGTAAGTGTGCGTGGCCATCCTGGGGACATTCCAGAATCAGAGCTGAGGCCAGGGAGAGGCAGAGAGGAGAGATTCATTACAGACAATGGGGCTCAGATGTCCCTGAATAAAACCTCTTTTACTTCATTTTGCAGGTACATTTTACATTGTTGGCTCTGTACTTTACAGCTCCAAAATGGGTTTCAATCCAGGGAAGTAACTGTGTTAGACAAAGGGACAGTGGTTTCTAGAACCGCTTATCAGAGTTACTTGCTAAATGCTCTGAGTCCACCAGAACATCTGCTGAGCACTTAGGATCTTTATTAAAAAAAATCATAAGAAATAGTCCAAGGAATTCTTCCTGGATTTAATTGTACTTAAAAGTTGTAGTGGTCAATTATCTGTTATCTACTCTCTGATGCTTATTTATGTGGGTCTCTAAGTTGTATATGTGTCTGTATATTTTGTGTGTACTCATCTGAGGTTTTTCTTCCCTATATTTCTCTGCTCATTGGAGGCAGATTAATTTCAGAGTTTCTCCCTATACTTCTGCAGGAAACTAGACAAGCTGTTATGTCCATGACATGGTCGGTGGATGTGGGAAGTCAGGGAGACAGTGTGCTACAAGCTCCAAAGCAGAAGTGGTTTTTAAGACATGACCCTTTGGTTCCTGGATTTTCCAGAAATCTAAAACCCTGTAGAAATTTTGTTAAAGGCCTTGCAGGACAGCAAAAGGAGAGAGAAAATGATTTGTTGCTCTCAAGAAAAGAGGTCAGAGTTAGGACAGGAGGGAAAGGACTGGTGAGCACCCCCACTTCCTGCACTGCCTGCAGAGGGAGCTGTTCCCTCAGGGAAGACGGCTGCACTGTGCACCTGAGAGAATGGCAGATCATTTTTTTTATGTCTTGGAGTGCTCAGCCTTAGTGAAAACTCTGTGTTGCTGGTTCCCAAAGGCCCGCTGAGGCCTTGAGATGTGGAGATGTTGGTAGCAACCATGATGGGAAATGGAGACCTCCCTGCTATTTTATGGGCACTATTTAGGGATCCATTTACTGCCAACTTGCGAGGGAAGTTGGGTGCAGGAAGGAGGTTGCAGTAACGAATGAGAGTAAATTTCCTTTTTCTGCAAATATTTTATAATTTTCTCAAAGCTGTATTTAAATGAATGTGAAGGCTGATTAATAGAAATATGGAGTAGGAAGCACTGTAAGGAAAGGCCTGATTACTCTCATCAGATGAAGACCTCCAGGAAATCAGGTGAATGAGGTCTTTGGTTCATTGTTCAGTCCTTATATCCTTGAGGTTTTATAAAGTACCTTCTGAGGATGTCAGTGGGACAGAGTGTATAAGAGGCTCGGGAACTTGGAGGGGCCTGTGGGAGAGTTGTAGTGTGGGCAGGATGCTGGTCAGGAGTGTCTATTGTCTATTGACTATTCTGTCGTCTGCTTTTAAATTCACCGTGGTCAATGTCCAGCTCTAAGGTTTAGGACAAAGCAGAACACTTTAGTAGGGGTGAAATTTGTGTTCTAGTGAAAGAACTTGACATCTTCTCACGGTCCTATCAAATAAAATATGTATAAGCATATGAGTTAGGCTTACCCAAACATGATCTATTAAAATATTTAAATATTTTAAAGATCTATTAAAATATTTAAAACTTGATAACAGAGGAAAGCATATTTTTGCTGACCCTCTCAACATATCTTCCTGTTGAATTATGTTGCTCTGATGTGGACTAATAGTTCTAGCCTGGTGACAGCTGTCGCCCTTGCATCAGTCAGAATGGGCTAAGTTACTGTGGTAACAGCCCTGAATCTCAGTGGCTCAAGACCATGACACTGTTTCTCTCTCATATTCTGTGTTCTTTTTGCTGGTTGACTTGCATGCTCTGCTCTGTGCTATCTTCACTCAGGTAGGCAGGGAGCGTTTTTGCCATGCTTCTCAGGAAGTGGGACCCTTGTCCAGTGTGCTGTGCTTCAGAAGAGTACTTTCCTTGAAATGGTTTGTGCCCCCTCTCTGGTGGCTGTGACCTGTCAGGGCTGGTAGAGCACCATGAGTTTGAACCTTGTCTGATATGGGTCCCAGTTGCTGGAAGTGAATACCTGAAAAATTTGTAAGCTTCTCCCTCCCATCCCCGACCAGTGCCTGGCACTGGCTGGACCCAAACAGGTAGAGCTGCCTTGGTGGTGTGCTCTGACCCCGGACCACCTAGTGTATTGTAACTATTTTCTTTTTAATTTAAACATTAATAATATTTAAATAATAATATTCCTCCCGTGTTTGATAGTCCTTAGTTGTTTGTTCAGGTTTGAGTGAAATGCTTTGAGAAATGAACACAAGCTGTGGATCCTTGGGTGTGGCTGCTGGATCATGAACTTCACTGTAGAGTGATTAGGCTGAGAACATTGGCTGGGGAACAATCTGGTGTCAGCATTATTAGTTCTTTCCTCTTGGGCTGATCAGGTTCTCCACAAAAGGCTATTTTGAACTCCTACTGGAAAGATATGGCCTGGGAGTGCTCTGGCAGCCAAAGAGAAAGAGGGTGGTCAGTGTTTAGTATGCAGTATCCCCTAATACTTCTATTTTCTGTGTGCTACTCTGCCCCTAACTGTGCATGACATTCTCCTATCCATATACAGTTTCGTTCATTCTTCCCAGGAAAAAAAAAAAGCTTCCAGACCAGCTGAGGTGGAGAAGAGGTAGCTGCCCAGTGTTGGTAATGGAAGTGAGGATTTATTTGTTCATTTACTTATTTATTTATTTTATGCCAGGTGTTAAGTATATATACTTTATAAACCTTAGCTTACAAAGAGGGAAAACGTGTCAATACCCCGTTTTTCAGATGCAGGAACTAAAGCAGAGAGTGGTACAGTAATATACCTCAGATTTCTCAGCCAGTAAGTGGCCAACTGGGACTTACAGCCCAGCAGTTGGGTTCCGTAATGTGTCCTCTTGATATACTAAGGGGTCTTACAGTTACACAGCTTACCAGTGACCCTTCCCTTTCTTGGCTATTCCTACCATTCTACCTCATTTCCAGAGGGAATACCTGGTGCTGCCCGTTCCTGTCTTTTGAGGAATTTGCATTCTTATTTGGATCCCTTTTTGGCTTTCCCCACTCTTGGCTTAGAACTTCCAAGTTGGTTACCACTCATCCACCTACTTTCCATCCTCCAAAATTAGGCAGATATTGTCTTCTTTTCTCCTCATCCTTTTGATTTCATTCATTTTAAAGAAAATCTCTGTTGTAGTTTCAGTGAATGTGTTGGATAAAATGCTTTGAATGCAAATGTTCATTCTGCCATCTCTCCCTGGAGGTCTTGAGATAGAACTTTCTACCACCCTGGTAGCATGCAGATTTAATTTGACTTATAAGGTGTAGAGGAATGAATGTTTCTTCCAGCCCTAAATTTGTGGATATAACTTATCCCATGTTCATGTGCTCCGGTGTGTACATATTCTTATACTTTTGAGAAATTTGCATATGTGTCTCTGTGATGTGGACAATGTGACTGTCTCTTAAGCACAAAGTGGCCTTATTCTAACCCCCTCCCCACTGAGTCACTTGATGATGTGAAGGATAGTAACCTCTGGTTTCAGCCTCCTCATGGCAAAATCCTTTTTCCTTTAGGAAGGAAGCTGGGCCAGGAATTTGGCACCCTTCTGCCACTGGCATGCTTGATTTCTTTGAGTCCATGATGTTAATTGTGATGTAATTTTCCCCCTTGAAAAAAAGTTTCCCCTCTTGTGGAAGTTTCCAGTATGTACCCCTCTTATTTCTAGATCATAATCACAGGTCTTTGCCAGCTCCCAGCTCCTTTTCACTCCACTGGTCCAAACAGCCAAAGCCTTGGTGGTTTGTGGCTGATTCAGCATCAGTGAAGAGTCACTTGTTGACTTCCTGTTCTGGGGCAGGTGCTCTGCTCTGCATGGGACACACAGAAATGAGTCAGTGAAGTCCCTGCTGTCCTGGAGCTAGTGGTCCAACAGGGCAGACAAGCAGAGCTCACTGTCAGACTAAGAAATATGTCCTTTGATAGCAGTAAAAATCAAATGCACTTTCAGGGAGCACTGGGAAGGAGTGATGAATCTTTCCTGGAGAAAAGAGGAAAAGCTTCACATACACTGTTACACATGCATCAGATCTCAAGGGAAAGTGTGCCAGTTCTAGGCTGTGGAGATGGTGTTGGTAAGGTGGGCGGTGATGGGGGAGAGGAGAGAGAACAGGCAGTAAAGCAGTGTGAATATGTGTTGCGATTTTCCTGCCTGTCAGAAGCCTAGATAGGACATGGGTGGGCATGGGGTCACCTAGATGAAGGAGAGAAGGTTGGCTGAACAAAGTCCAGTGGCCTGATTGAAGCAATGCTCCAGGGTTTGATTGCCTGGTCTCCAAACTCTGCTTCATCACTTTATCACCTGACTCTGATCCTATGCAAGAGGGTTAAACTTTCCTCAATTTCTCTGTAAAATGGGAGTAGTCACACAAATTGAACCAATTGATCCATGTCAATAATTTTGCATTTTTTGTTGTTCAGTCGCTAAGTTGTGTTTGATTCTTTTTGACCCCATGGGCTGCAGGACACAAGGCTCCTCTCTCCTTCACTGTCTCCTGGAGTTTGCTCACACTCATGTCCATTGAGTCAGTGATGCTATCTAACCACCTCATCTTTTGTTGCCCTCTTCTCCTCCTGCCTTCAGTCTTTCCCAGCATCAGGGTCTTTTCCAATGAACTGGCTCTTCACAACAGATGGCCAAAGTATTGGTGCTTCAGCTTCAGTATCAGTCCTTCCAGTGAATATTCGGGGTTGATTTCCTTTAGGATTGACTGGTTTGATTTCCTTTCTGTCCAAGGGTCTCTTCAGAGTCCCAAGGGTTCTCCAACACCACAGTTCAAAAGCATCGATTCTTTGGTGTTCAGCTTTCTTTATGGTCCAACTTTCACATCCATAAATGACTCCTGGAAAAACCATAGCTTTGACTATATGGACCTTTGTAGGGGTCTGGTATTCCCATCTCTTTAAGATTTTTCCACAGCTTGTTGTGATCCACACAGTCAAAGGCTTTTAGTTCAGTTCAGTTCAGTCGCTCAGCTGTGTCTGGCTCTTTGCGACCCCATTAACCGCAGCACTCCAGGCCTCCCTGTCCATCACCAGCTCCCAGAGTCCACCCAAACACATGTCCATCGAGTCGATGATGCCATCCAACCATCTCATCCTCTGTCATCCCCTTCTCCTCCTGCCGTCAGTCTTTCCCAGCATCAGGGTCCTTTCGAATGAGTCAGCTCTTTGCATCAGGTGACCAAAGTATTGGAGTTTCAGCTTCAACATCAGTCCTTCCAGTGAACACCCAGGACTGATCTCTTTTAGGATGGACTGGTTGGATCTCCTTGCAGTCCAAGGGACTCTCAAGAGTCTTCTCCAACACCACAGTTCAAAAGCATCAATTCTTCAGTGCTCAGCTTTCTTTCTAGTCCAACTCTCACATCCATACATGACCACTGGAAAAATCATAGCCTTGACTAGATGGACCTTTGTTGGCAAAGTAATGTCTCTGCTTTTTAATATGCTGTCTAGGTTGGTCATAACTTTCCTTCCAAGGAGTAAGCGTCTTTTAATTTCATGGCTGCAATCACCATCTGCAGTGATTTTGGAGCCCAGAAAAATAAAGTCATCCACTGTTTCTACTGTTTCTCCTTCTATCTGCCATGAAGTGATGGGTCAAAGGCTTTAGTGAAGTCAATAAAGTAGAAGTAGATAGTTTCTAGAACTCCTTTGCTTTCTCCATGATCCAGTGAATGTTGGCAATTTGATCTCTAGTTTCTCTCCCCCTTTGAAACCCAGCTTGTTCATCTGAAAGTTCTTGATTCATGTACTGCTGAAGCCTATTTTGAGGGATTTTGAGTATAACCTTGCTTGCATGTGAAATGAGTGCAATTGTATGGCAGTTTGAACATTCTTTGGTACTGCCCTTCTTTGGGATTGGAATGAAAACTGCAGCATTCTCCCAAGGTAGCATGTTGAAGTTTTGATAATGGGACCATTGATTTCCAGGCCTGTGGCCTCTTCTGAGTTTTCCAAATTTGCTGATATATTGAGCGCAACACTTTACTGTTTAGCAGCAGCATCTTTTAGGATTTTAAATTGCTCAGCTGGAATTCCATAACCTCCACTAGGCTTTGTTCATAGTAATGCTTCCTAAGGCCCACTTGACTTCATACTCCAGGATGTCTGGATCTAGGTGAGGGATCACACCACCTTGGTTATCTGGTCATGAAGACCTTTTTGGGTATAGTATGTAGCATAGAACAAGTTCTCAAATATTACCCCTAATGCCTATCTTTCCACCATTCTGTACAACTATCCACTTCTCTTTATGTACTTTCTCCTTATACAAAGGATTGAGCAGAAAGAAAAAGGTACTGAAGAGCTCTCAGTATGAGTTCAGTTTTATACATGACGAGTATGCTAGCCCAATGGAACACCCAGGTGGAGATGTCAAAGAGAGATTTCAAAATTTGGTTTTAAAAGCTCAGAACCAAAGAGAGGTCTGAATTGGAGATATGGATTTTTGAGTCATAGGTAATGTCAAGGGAGAGAATGAGATTAAACTTGGGGGAAGGAGAGAGTGAGAGTGGGGAGGACTGAGCCATCAGTTCCTTGAGGAACTCCGTTTCAAAGCAGAAAGAAGAGCCAGGGAAGGCTCATTAGTGTGCTAGGGCTGCCATAACAAGGAGCCACGTGTTGGCTGCCTTAAACGGCAGACTTCTTATAGTACTGGAGGCTGGAAGTCCAAGATCAATGTATGACAGGGTTGGTTCTGGTCAGGATATGTATTCTTGCTCAAGGTTATGTAGCTAGCCCAAGGGCCAGCTGAAACTAAAATCCCAGACAGGCAACACCAAAGTCTGTGTAGTTCCTGCTACCACATTGAGACGTGCCTCCGACTTAGCAAGTCCACTCATGACTTGCAAATGGAATCCCCAAAGCGCTGCAGTCAGTTTCTTCTATAGATGAAAGAATACAGGACACTACCATCAAGTGTAGACACATCCTGCAAATTAAACATGAAACCAGCTCTCCTTGCAGTCATCACACCGGAGGATGAAAGAAGCTATGTCTCCATCCACTGCTGATATTAGGAGGTAGGAACTTGGGGCTTGAATACTTCTGTGCCCAGGTGTCCATTTGAAGGACTAAAAGATGAACAGAATTTAGGGGCTCTTGACCCAAGGAACTGGTAGGGAATTCTGCCAATTATTTAGAAACCTTGAGCAAACATGTGTAACAGAAACAAAACAGGGTGTCTTTGTGCTGAGCTCAGGGTATATAATGGATTTTTCCAGCTTCATATTCCTCCATTTCTGGAGCTGAACCAACTTTCCTGCCCCTTGCAGCCCAATTCTGCTTCATATCTTTGTGTGTTTTCCGCAAGTGTTACTCCTCCAGCGCATCTCTGGAGCTTCTATCTCCATCTCTGCGTGGGCTTCTTAGAGAGCTCTAGCCGGTCCTGTGATTCCTAGAGATCAACCAGTAAGGCAGAGTTTTGTGACTGGGTCACTGCCCAGCTGGCAGTACACTCCAGCCCAGGTGGTCACTGTACCATGAACAGACTCTAGCACAAAGTGGTGGGACCCCATTATCAAACTTTCAATATGGTACCTCAGGAGAATGCCACAGTACAGGAGAGTACATTGATCAGTATAATGATCCAGGTGTTTGGAATACATGGTTGGGGAGGGAATGAAAAATATTAGGGTAATAGAATTGGGTGGTTTTTATGAAGTTTCGTTGGCACCCCATTGATAGATCATCAAAGGCTGAAAGCAGTTAACTGGCAATTGAATTTCAAATATTAGAGCCAGACAGTCTCTATGGCAGCTAACAAAAAAGCCCTTATCTCATTCAATGAATAAAGAAAAAGCTGAAAAAGCTATATTTCAAAGATGGTTGAATGCCCAACTACGGCAGGTCTTTTTGGCTGAAGTCAGGCCCCCAACTGAAGAAACATAGGACTCTGATGTGGGGGATTGGGGCAATTTGGCTGAATTTCCCTAAGAAGTTTGCTTCCCAAGGCTTCTATAAATCTTCTGATCATGTAGAGTTGCCCCCAAACTCTGTTAAGAGCTACTACCCACTACCCCAAAGTGGGATGGGAATTCAGAGCTTTTTCTCCCATAAGGCAATAGTTACCCCCTTTAGGGATGATCCACTTTCTCTCTGGCTATCAGGCTTAAAATCAGCCTTGAATTGCACCATAATCCAGCAGGGGGTGTTCTGAGGCTTCGAAAGAAGGGAATCATCTTCACCTAAGGGAATTGGATGACCTAGCCAAGGACTGGGGGGGAGTGTGGGGAGTATCTTTGAGACTGGGTTCTGAATGTGCTCAGAGGGGCCAGAGCATAAGATTGGACAAGGGATACAGAATTCAATATCCTGGAAGGAACTTACGGATTGGTACAAACTTTCTGTTAAGGTGATTCTTAGGAGTCTGGAGAAAGCAATGGCCCACTTTGAGTGATGGTGAGATGCCTGAATTTCTGTGGCAGATGGTATGGGAAGGGATTAAAAGGATCAGAAAGTGGGTATGCTGGACTGGATATATTATCTGAGGTTAAAAGACCACCAGAGGATTATGTTCTATCAGAAGGCCATGTGGACACGTAATCATTAAGGTCACCAGGAATGCACTTACTCAGAATTTCAGATATAGGTCTCCTCTGCAGGCTGGGATTGATGGTTGGAGAGGCTCTCATGGATTTTGGCTCACTAATAGCCAGGGGGATGATAGCCTTCCCCTGTCCACAAAGCTGTAGAGGCCAGGTGGTGGTGTTTAACTATCAAAAGTGGTTTGTGTGGGTGGAATTTGGAGGCGCTGCAGTTGACATAATGGTAGGCAGGGTTGGAGGGACAGCTAAGAGGACTTGGCTTGCAAAAAGATGTGGATATGATTAATAGGAGAAGGGAGCAACAGAGGATGAGATGGTTGGATGGCATCACTGACTCAGTGGACATGAGTTTGAGCAAACTCTGGGAGATAGTGAAGGACAGGGAAGTCTGATGTGCTGTAGATCATGGGGTCACAAAGAGTCGGACACCACAACTGAGCAATAGCAACAATGGTGAACAGAACATGGTATCTCTAAGGCCAAAATCACTGGACAGCCAAGCAGAGTGCTGCTTAACTTCTGTAGGCAGAAGAAGACAAGAATGGACAAGTGGGAGGCCAATGATAGTCACTGAAATGAAAGCTCCAATCTTTTCTTAGTTTCTGGACCTGTATCAATTTCCAGGCTTGGGACCTCTATTAAGGAAGTAGCCAGACCACCAGAGGAAGACAGTACAAAACTAGCAGATAGGAACTGTAACCAATCCGGTATCCTTCCTGAAGCATCTATGGCCATTTTCTCAGTGGGGAAAGGGAAATCCTCAAGCATTTTGGGGAATTTGGGGAAAGTGTGAGTTGACATTGATTTACCTCATCTCAGCTACCCTTTAGCTTGGCAGTGTTTGTGACCACCACATTTTGGTGCAATGGATCCAAATGAAGTGGACACATTGACAGAGATATGGAGGTTATATGAGGTGCTCACTTCACAGAGTCAGATTCAAATGGCCATTCTAGCTACTGCCTCTTTTGAATGTCCAATCTGCTGGTAATAGGGACCTATGCTTTGCAGCTGGGATGGCTGTTTCCTGAGAAGATCAGTTGTCCACTTGGTGACAAGATTTGTCCCTTCTATTCTGAAAGAGCCAGAATATTATTCTTTCAGGAAAGGATACCTATTCTGGCTGTGGGTTTGCATTTCTAACCTATGGACCTCAGCCAGATGCATTGTCTATAGAATCCCATACACCATAACATCTGATCAGGGAAGGAAGCGAAGGAAGTGTGGGAGTAGATTCACAACCATAGGATTCACCAATTGTATTACATGTCTTTCCACCCAGAAGCTATCAGTCTGCTAGAATGGTGGAATGGCCTATTGAAGGCCCAGCTGAAGCACCAGTTCAAGAGAAACACTCTGTACAGATGGAGAACCGTTATTCGGAAAGTAGCATGTGCAGTGAAGCAGAGACTTTTCAGAGATAATCAACCTGTACATTCCTGCCTACTTTCTGTGGGTCGTAGATCCAAAGTTAATTCAGTTTTCTGAGTTTTTACCGTGTTATTTGGTACTATCTTATGTGTGCCACCCAGTGGTCAGTTGGGGTGCAGGGCATCTATTAGTTCTATTCTTAAAATTTGTTTTACTACATTGATGAAATGGAATCCATACATGCACAACTTTGGAGTGCACCCACGAATTCATTGAAAAACTGTGGATGCCGTGTCTCTCTAGAATTTCCTCCCTACTGTGTCCTACTTCTCTGTGTCTTCCTATTTCCAGTCCTTAGACCAGAAAGCTGGGGTTTCAGTTGCCAGTCTCTGTCACTGCTTCTTCAGCTGCTTCCACAATCAGAGACAAGCAGCAGGAGGACAGAGGGAGAAAAAAATCAGTGGGGGTTTGACCCACCCTCTTGGGACCAGAGCTCTACGGATTGCAAAGCAGGGTTTCCCTCTCAGAGTTTTTTTTTTTTTTAATTTTTTTATTTTTTTAAATTTTTTTATTAGTTGGAGGCTAATTACTTCACAACATTTCAGTGGGTTTTGTCATACATTGATATGAATCAGCCATAGATTTACACTTATTCCCCATCCCGATCCCCCCTCCCACCTCCCTCTTCACCCGACTCCTCTGGGTCTTCCCAGTGCACCAGGCCCGAGCACTTGTCTCATGCATCCCACCTGGGCTGGTGATCTGTTTCACCATAGATAGTATACATGCTGTTCTTTTGAAACATCCCACCCTCACATTCTCCCACAGAGTTCAAAAGTCTGTTCTGTATTTCTGTGTCTCTTTTTCTGTTTTGCATATAGGGTTATCATTACCATCTTTCTAAATTCCATATATATGTGTTAGTATGCGGTAATGTTCTTTATCTTTCTGGCTTACTTCACTCTGTATAATGGGCTCCAGTTTCATCCATCTCATTAGGACTGATTCAAATCTCAGAGTTTTGAACTCGTGTTGCTGCCACAAGGAGATTGCTGGTGGCTGGGGCACAAGTAAATAAAGAAGAAAAGAAACAGAAAATCAATCCCAGAGGACTTCTACACACTCTCTGAGCGTTAGAAGTCACGTTTATTGCTTGTTGAGCTAGAACTAAAGGGCTTCCCCTGGAGTTCTTTCTATACCCTGCCACCCAATTCTGGATTGCAGTGGTTTGGGAGGGGGTGGTGATAGACTGGCAGGGGGGAAAATGGTAAATTTACCATCAGTTTGGTGGCACTTCAAATTCTGGTTTTATTTCCAAATCTGCCTGCTACTATTGACTTTTCAGGTTCCTCAAATAACTGCCCCATGCATTTTGTCAGGTTTTATAGCGGCAGTGAAAGAGCCAGGGTGGACTGTACTTAGTCTGTTTTACCCGGAACCATAACTCCTATATTGAATTTTTTATTACAGCAATTCCATATTTTGTTTACTTTTAAGATGTCTTTTTGTTCTCAGACCTTTTATTTTCTTTACTTTCTTTCTTCTTTTAATAATATATATCAGTAACATTAATAAAATTCCTTTGACCAGGAAAAGGCTTATTTATGCAATCAGGATATGAAAAGAGAAGCCTTTTATAATTTTAAAAATAGTTTCTTTCTCTTGAATAGATTTGCAATTGTCTTTTTTATTTGTGTTGTAGTATTTCCTGTGGTTTTCTATTTTTTAGTAGTTCATTACCACTCCATCTCCTAATGGGACCATAGTGTTAGAAATGGGGAAACATTGAAAGCATATATTTCTCTCTGTTGTGTTTATATTTCATAGATTATGATATACAGTTTTATAACACTTAGCTTTTTCTCCAAAATAGACTGTTGAAGCATTGTTAATTTCCATCTTGCTATTTAGACTAATGCTTAGTTTCTATAGTTTTACATGTATTATTGTGTGTCCTGAGAATAAAATATATAATATTTCTTCTTTTTAAAGTGCATAAGAATATTCTTAGTATCTTATTGTTATCTTTCTTTTTGTATAGCATCTCTGGATCAATAAGAGAAGTTATATTTTTGCAGCTCTGGGGGAGTGAGTTGGTATCAGTTAATAATATCTAGAATACTATCTATTTATTTCTATATTTCCCAAACTGGGTGGTGGTCACCTTGAGGAAAGGTGCAAATGGCTTCTTTGTTTTTGTACTCCCAGGATCCAGAAGAGCCAGGTAGAATGTGGATATAAGAATCATTTATGTTCTTTTCCATTGTGCTCATTTCTTGACATCCTGTGTCTCAAGTATGTTTTCTATTTTACTAACTGATTTTTTCTGCAACATCAATTCTATTATTAACTACTTCCGATACTGATTTAAATTGTTCCACAGCGATATTCAAGTTCATTCTGTTCCTTTTCTGAAGATGCCATGGAAATATCTCATTATGATTTTAAGCTTTTTTTCCTGTTTTCTCAAATGTTCTCAGCAGTCAGCTTTCCTGAGAGGCTGTTTTGAAATTTTGCTTTTCTTGCACCTCTAATGGAAAATACTGACTCATCCAAGTCCTGGATTTGGGGTTGGGTGATTATTAAAGGAACATTCTTCATCCTCAGATCCACTTAGGGCTGAGTGATGCTAATTCCTCTGTGCTTTTGAAGTTTATAGTCTCAGCTGATGAAAAAGTTTTAAAAGAGGAGAGAACATCAGTCAGAGCAATACCTGGTCATCTACACCAGGCATTTTGGTTACTGTGTCACCAAACTCAGTCAGGCTTGTTTGAGCCTTGAAGGTAGCATTGTAGAAGGATCTGTAAGAATATCATAGGAGCAATCAAGAAATTATACCTTGACCCACAAGAGCCTAGGGTCAGGACCTGGAAGAACATCTGGAACCAGAGTTATTCTATTAACATCTTTTCAACATATGTTCCCAAATATGGACTATGATTCATAACAAGAAGTTGTTTTTAATTTGGAGTGAGGATCAGAAAAACACCCCTCATTTTGTAATCATTTTGGCAGAGTACTACTCCAGTAATAGGAGTAGGGCTGGGCTCAGGCCAGTTCGTACATTTTCACTTTAAATCTCTCAGATAGAGAAAATAGTCTATCACTGGATCATGGCCTGATGTGTGAGCTCACATGGTGAGATTTCTCATAATGCCCTGGCTGATCAGTTGTAGGTAGAGGATAAGCCCTGAGTTGGCTCCAAAAGTTTAGGCCACAGCCAACCTCTTCACTTGACACAATATACCTTATGAGGTAGGGTTCTGAGCTTGGTTTGGCTACTGGTACCAACTCTTGAAAGTGAAAGTGAAGTCGCTCAGTCATGTCTGACTCTTTGCAACCCATGGACTGTAGCCTGCACCAGGCTTCTCCGTCCATGAGATTTTCCAGGCAAGAATGCTGGAGTGGGTTGCCATTTCCTCCTCCAGGGATCTTCCTGACCCAGGGATCAAACCCAGGTCTCCCACATTGCAGGTAGACGCTTTACCCTCTAAGCCACCAGGGAAGATGGAAGTGCCAACTCTTAATTCTCTCCAAATTTTGTAAGAAGAGGAAATATGCTCAACATTCTTGTCAAACATTTTGTATGTTAATATGGACTTTTCCCCCTTTGACAGAAAATGTCATGGATATTTTAAGAGGAAATGAGGAGAAAAAGACTTTTATGGATTCTTTTACAATGATTTCTTTCCAGAATGACAGTATATTTTCATCTTAACCTCCTTACCTATTATTTTTATCTGAGAATCCTTTCTGTGTCAGGTCTGGTGCCTTCCTAGTTTCTAGGTGCATAGTTTTTGGATAAAGTTTTCATATTCTTTGACAATTCTGCCCATCATTATCTTTGATCCTGTTTTTAAGTCAACTGTCTCATATTCTTCCCTAGACTTACAAAATCCCCTCTGTCCTTTTCTGTGACTCAGCCATTCTCTTGTGCAAAATCAGAAGACTCGAGTCTTGAGTCAGCTGCTCCTTTCTTGAGACTGCATATTCCTTTCTCTTACAAGATTATGATCGTTAAGAAGAAGTGGAAAATTAAAATATAACCATTATCTTCCCATGCTACCTTTCCCCCTGAGGTCTCTAGAATCTCTAGATGTGCAATTCATTTTCTTTTGATTTTGTTTGTTCCCAGGTGATCTGGGTAAAATTCATGATCCACGTGCTGGGAACATAGCATAAAACTCCCCATCATGTATCAAACTTATGTTTCAAGAGGAGAGCATATCGATCAGAGCAATACCTGGTCATCTACACCATGTATTTTGGTTCTGTGTCATCAAACTCAGTCAGGCTAGGTTGAGCCTTGAAGATAAAGTTCTATAAGGATCTGTAAGAATATCAGAGGAACAACCAGGAATAAGAAATTATACATAGACCCACCAAAGAACCCCTGGAGAAGGAAATGACTACCCACTCCAGTATTTTTCCTGGGAAATCCCATGGACAGAGGAACCTGGTGGGCTATAGTCATGGGGTCACAAAAGAGTCAGATATGACTTAGTGACTAAACAATAACAACTCCACAGGAGACTGGAGTCGGGACCTGGCATCATTGGGAGCCAGAGTTATTCTGTTTTTCAGTGCGCACAGTCTCATCTCTGTACCCTTTGTCATTCACACCTTCTTTTTTGCTCATACAATTAAGGCCAAATATGGTCACCTCCAGCTTAGGGTCTCATCATTTGCCAGTTCAAGTACACAGCAGAGACTGACTAACATCTCCCAAATCCAATCTCCTGGAGAATTCACTGGTCCAGATTGGCTCCAGTCTGCTGTGTCGTGTAGTACTGCAAAAGTGGATTTCTTTGAGTGTGGTCATTCTCAGAAAAACGAGTGGATTACAGGCTGGAAAAACATCATAAAAGGGGCCTGCCGCAGTATCCCCCAGAGGATTTCTCTGAGTACCACGCTGTCTTGGACATGACAAGTGTGTTTTCTCTTCAGTGTGTTCACCTCATTCCTCCTGAGGGTCTGGGATGTTTCTGTTTCTCTACAATTCTTGGTGCTCGTCCTCAAGAGCAGAATCCTGAATACTGCTCTAGAATACTGCTTTAGAATAATCTAAACTGGGCCATAGAGTCATCATTCTTTAACCCTTCTCTTTCTATTACAGTGTCCTCATCTATAAAAAGTGTGTGTGTGTGTGCGCGCGCGTGTGCATGCACTCAGTCTTGTCCTGCTTTGTGCCAGCCTATGAACGGTTGCCTGCCAGGCTCCTCTGCCCATGGAATTCTTCAGGCAAGAATACTGGAGTGGGTTGCCATTTCCTTCTCCAGGGGATCTTCCCAACCTCGGGATCAAAACCATGTCTCTTGTGTTTCCTGCATTGGCAGGCGGATTCTTTACCACTAGTGCCACCTGGGAAGCCCCATCTACAAAAAGGAGACATAGTGATACTCTACTTAGGAAATGAAATAAGATCCTGTATAAGGAAATACCTAGAATCTTGCTTGGCATATAATATGCTCTCAAACAGTTTCGAGCCATGGTTTCTTGTATTCTTGCTCTGATCACTGATTTATCTATTGCTCTTAGGAATACTTTTCTTCTATATGGTTTCCTTTCCTTAGTGCTGTTTATGACAGCACACTGTCTTTGCCAAGCCCCCTGTCTGTGGCTTACAGAATTCTGCTTCTTGAAAATGAGAATAGCCTTTGACCATTTCCAGTCTACTGGAAACTTGCCATTTTACATTTGTCTCTCAAAGATCATTGACAGAAGCTTGTCGATTCCAGTAGAAAATTCTCTTTGTACCTTGAGCTCTAATGTGCCAGCCAAAAGACTTGAAAACATTTAAGAGAACATGGGTGCCTTTACAATCTTCTAATGAATTTGAGGCTTTAACTCTCTCGTGGTGGTTTAATCCTATTCCTCTGAATCTAAATACCATGCTCTCAGAGCAGAGAGAAGCAAATGAAATGTAAAGGGATTCATTTTCCTTTATTCATCCATATTCCACAACTGTTCCTGAGTTTCTCCCTTCCATCGACATTTCCCAGCTGTCAGAGTAACTGAGAAAGGCTGGTTGAGAGTCTCAGCATTTTGCAAACTGAAGTTCATGTTGGTCTGTTTCTCATGTTTCTATTCATCAGCTTTGATCATGTTCCTCCTTCCCATCTTTTGAGTATGCTCTTTTACAATCTAAACTAGTTACTGCTCAGTGGGCAGACCCAATGCTTTCTTTAGATAACAGTTTGATTAGTTGACTGCCAAAATGATTAACTTATTCCAAATCTAATGCCTGGGAGAGTTTGAGGCAGCTGTAGCTGTATTGTACTAATCATTACCCATTGCGTTTTACTTATTTAAAGTAGCAGTTGCTTAGGGGCAGGGACCAAGTCTCATCCTTTTTTCCTTTGCCTAGAATGGAGCCTGGCACCTAAGAACAACAACAGCTTCCATCTATTGTGCTGTACTAAGTACCAGGCCCTTTAAATATATGATCTTATTCAACCATCACAGTAATCACATGGAAAAAATTCTGTTGCATCTCCATTTTTGTGGATGAGACAGCTGTATTGTAGAGAGGTTAGTTAATAGACCCCAAATCCCTGCTATGAAGTGGTGGGGCAGGGGTTCAAATGCCATTGGCCAAACACCAGGGTCAGACCCTTAGCCATCACTCTCTTCTCTCTTTCCTGGTGGATAATCCCAGCATGACTACTGGATTGAATCCTCCACTTCTTCTTTTTCATTAGAGTCATTTATAAATGCAAATAGAATCACAATTTTTCGAATTATCTTCCCTCCCAAAGTATTATGACTTACAATCCTGCCTCCCCTTTCTCTTAAATTTCTGAAATCTGCCTTCTAAAATCTAGTACATATCTTCAACCTTACCCAATTGATTCTTTTTTTTTTTTTGATACCATGAGATAATATGAAAATTTTCTCTTAAGTTTCTGTAATTTCAACGTCATTAACCATTCCTTCTTGGTGGTCAGGAGAAAGTCCAAGACCATTGTGATTACTTCCGTTACCTTGGCCACTTCTTTCTCCAATTCAGCAGCTTTTGAGTATAACAGCTTCTTACATCTGATTGTTCCCAGCTGGAGTTCCTTCCTGTTTGCACGTGGTGATAGCACGTGGGCATATTTCCCACAGTATTTTCATTTCTCTTAATACATTGTGTGTTTTGTTCGACAGATGTTGAAAGCAGTAAAAATTATTACCTGAGTCAAGTATTTCTTCAAGTAAACTGTGACTGCTGTTATTGTTTAAAAATCATAGCTTGTCTCTTCTATAGAAATTTGTCCCATTGGCTTATTTAGGCATTTCTTTCTAGCTCCTAGACTGATAACCATTCAAAACACTTACCTTCCCACCGTGCCCTTGGATTTTTAGGCTGAATTTTTTCCCTGTTGGATGACTGAAAACAAGAATCTCAAATACCTGTAAACTAAAATCAAACATTAACAGAGGGTCTGACACTAGTTCAGAACTCAGGCTACATGGAGGATCTTCCTCCAAGGTGGAGATGGAGACCTACAAGGTGTCTGACTACTAGGTGGCTGTGCAGATGGTTATCACGAAGTTTATCCTTCATTACCAGTTTTTCTAGACTTTGATGTAGAGAAATGGTATAAAGACCTGTGAACACGAGGTTTTAAGAAGTTTTGTGTTGGACTTTCAGGTTTGTGGGTTTTGGAAAAATACCCTCGACAAACTGAAGCTGTCATGTCTATGCTCTAAGTTCAGCAACAGGTGTGGTAAGGAACCACAACTGTGTTCCGGGAAGAAAGATCTGAGCCATGGCATGGTGTGTGTGTACACATGGCAGGACTCTCTGCTCACTTTAGCTATTTCTCTTCTTTCAGTTAAAAGTCTTCTTTCTGAGACCAGCTGGCCTTTGGATACCCGCTTGGGAATTATCACGTTGGCTAAGATCTCACAATTTTGTTGTCTTCAATTTTGCTTCTTAAATCCAGTTGATTTATACAGTTCCCATGTCCTTTTTCTTTTCCAAATCAAGACATCACTGGGAAGTTAAGTTAGATTTCCAGCCAGGCTTCTAGACAACTGCCTTCCTGTGGAATACCCTACCAACCCTTTGGACCTTGTTTTTCCTGGTTCTTTTCTTGCAGCTCTGGCTCTGTTTCTGAGGGGAGCTTTATCAGCATTATGCCTTTCTAGGGGTTGTGTGTGGTTCTCAATTCCTTCTCTTAGATCTCTAGTCCAGCTCATCTTCTCTCCACTCTACTGTTGTCAGTGTTGAGTTTTAGAGGCTATGGAACTAGTCACTAAAGGAGATGGGATTTCAATACAGGTGGGCCTTACATCCAGGGCAGCTGTCGGTGTGACCCTGTGCAGCCTCCTTCCTGGAGGGTCTCACCATTGCTCTGCTGTCTCTCTAGACAGCTTCTCCTCTGTGGAGGGTTTCTCTGAATACACAGCTCCCTCTGGGCTGACCTTTGGAGTCCACTCCTATTGGAGGTAGGAGTTAAAGAGATTCTTTTTTAAAGACGCAGGCTTGAGTCCTGCATACTGCCAGGGACAAAGCACATTTCCGTTCTTGTTGTTTTTTATGAAGTTTGCTTTAGACACATTTGTACTTTGTCTGAAACGGAGAACTGCTGCGGGGTGGTCCCACCCCAATACCTGCAGGCAAAATATAGCTATGGGGCTCAGAGGTGGAGAAGATCAAGATCGTCCCTCAGGGTCCCCTGGTTTACCTACTATATTTGTCCCTAGAGATGAGACATTTAGGGAAAGAAGCTGGTTTAAAGAGGATGCCACTGTGAAAATATGAAGAAAAATTGGCTATTTTCAGCTCTGCTATGCTTTAAAGCTTGGAAAATCAGGAGCCACATAGAAGATTAACCCAATCTGTTTCCTGCCGTGCTTCCGCTGGGACAGACTCTGTGAAGGCCTTGCTGCCTGACTTTCAATAAGAGTGTCGCCATCATCAAGTTGAATCAGTCCCTGACTCTGAGGTGGAATTGCTTTGTAGGGATATATTCTGAGAGACTCTGTGACAAACCAGTTGGTTTAGACACGGCCAAGGAGGAGAATATGGTTTTGTTGGGTGATAAAATGCGATTGTAGCTATCAGGGAAAGTAGGAAAGGAGAGAATTTCTGAGGAGAGCTTTTAGCATGATGTCAAGACCTCTAAATTTACAGCCTTGAAGTGGCTAACTGGATCAGGCCTAGGAGTCAGGACATGCCAGGGTTGAGCTCTGAATAAAGCTTGAGGACACATGGTTTGGTTGAGTAGTCCTGGGCAGGCTCACCACATTTCACACATGGGAAGAAGGAGGGAATTAAAAATTTATATCCCATACCAACAGTACTTGATATTTTGATTATGTTATTTTATTTAATTTTAAACCCTTTGAGAATATTACCAAGAGTAGGACTCTCAAAGGAGTCCTACTGCTCACCACTCAAAAGATAACAAAGAGGCAAGGTTGGTGGAAAGTTTGCTTTATTTTGGATGCTGGCAGCTGGTGGGGTGAGGGTGGAGTAGGGAGGGTGGACTCCTGTCCAAAGGCCAATTCGCTCTCCCACTCCCACTGACCATCAGTGGACAAGCACTTTTGCAGGTGAATGGAGGGCTTACATGCACAGTCAACTCTGAAGGTCATCTTGAAATTGGTTAGCGGTGGTCTGACCAGTGTCATCTTGATTATTTTAAATGTAGTTAATCTTCAGTTCCAGGGTCCATTTGCTCCCATTTCTTTGAGGCCAGTTCTTAGAATTGTGGAAGCTTATGTTGTGGCTACAGTCGGTCATGTAGTTAACCTCTTCCATCTGGTGGGAGTTTCAGTATCTATAAGACAGTTCATAGAATATGGCTCAGTATATTAATCTATAGCCCTTGAAGAAGACTTTTAAAGGTCCTTGACTTTGTTTAATCACTAAGCTATTATTATTTATAATAATAAATATTGTTGGATTGCTTTTCTTTGCTTCTGCATTGTCTTACTTCTCTGATTAAATGTCTTCTTTGGCTAGAGATATTCCATGGAAAAAAGGCAGGCAGAGGACAAGGAGGGGAAGGACCATGAGATCCTGCTCCATTTTAAGAATTAGTACTATTATCATCATCCCCATCTTATAAATTAAAATACAGGTGCTTGGAGATTTTTAGTGACTTGGTTAAGGTCACTGCTAATTGGGGTGGAACCTAGATCTGACACTGTGGCCCATGATTTGGAGATGACAGGTCAGTGCATATTGCCTTATACACAGATTTATCAAATGCTGACCCTAGATATAGCACTTGCTTTGTCACACACACACACAGCAAATAATGGCCTGGAAACATCTATAGAGAAGGTATGAGCACTGGGACCCAGATGGGTTTCTGGGAACAAAAATCCATTTCCCCTTATTCCTTTTGTTGATAAGGTTAGTGGAGAAAACAAGCGGTGAGGAATGACCTTAGTTAATTGTTGCCAGAGGTCAGCGTTCATGGACTGACTACCAGTAGAATATGGCTGTGACTCTCTAAGCTCCGGAGGTGTTTCCTCACTTCATTTGACCCTTGGCCCCTTATTGGAGCTCTGCTTAGGTTCTCACCTTTGGACTCTATATGATGCTCAAGTCCCAGATGCATTACTGGATGACTGGCTCTAAGTCACAATTTGCCCAACATTTATAACTCTTATGAAAGTGAAAGTGTAAGTTGCTCTGTTGTGTCTGATTTTCTGCAACCCCATTGACTGTAGCCCGCCAGGCTCCTCTGTCCATGGAATTCTCCAAGCAAGAATACAGAAGTGGGTTGCCATTCCCTTCTCCAGGGGATTTTTCTGACCCAGGGATCAAAACCACGTCTTTTGCATTGAGGTGGATTCTTTACTGCCTGAGCCACCAGGGAAATGCTATATATAACTTTTATAGGGCGCCTCAGATTTTGGAGTCCCCTCTCTTCTAGTCTCTCTGGATGGCTTGAATTTCAGGTTCTTCTTCAAACCTGACAGTTGCCTTGGCCAGGTGACTAGACAGCTAGTTTCCTGAGAAGGGACTAAAGGTAACTTTGCATCCAAAGGAATGCAGGGAGGGTGGGACAAAGTTTCATGCTCTGAAAGGACAAGTAACATTTTGATCCAGAGTAAAGTGAGTAAGTCAGAACATCCCTGACTTACGGGATCCAAAACGGGATCCAGAGATGGGGACAAAGAAGGTGCTGCCTTGGCTGTGTGATAGGGAGGATGTAGCTGAAGTGGAGGAGACAGCAGCTGTTTTGGGTGACTGTCACTGGGTAACAGATCAGCCCTAAACATAGTGGCTCAAAACAATAGTTGATTTAGCTCAAGAGTTTTCAGCTTGAATAGAGCTTAGTGAGGGAGGCCCATGGCTGTGGAACCACCATCAGCTGGAGCAGCTCTACCGAGGGTGGGGTTTCCATTCCCAGGATGACTTACTCATATGCCTGGCAAGTTGCTGTTGTCTGGGAGCTCAGCTGGGCTGAGGGCCAGCGGCTTCGGTTCCTTTCCGTATAGGCCTCTTGATGGGGGTCCCCACTGACTGTTGGGGTTCCTTCATAGTGTGGTGGTGGCGCTCCTGGCCCAGAGGCTCAGACCCAGCTCTGAGGTCAGCCCCTCATGCCGCATCACTTTCTCCACATTCGGTTTGTGGAGTCAGTCACAGAGGCCTGTCCACATTCAAAGAGAGAGAACACAGACCTCAGTTCCTGATAGAAGAGGCGTCAACATCACATTGTAAGACAAGCAGATGGGATGGAAGGCATCATTGTGGCCAGTTTTGGAAAATGCAAGCTGACAATGAGGCTGTCAGAGGGAATGCAAAGAAGAAGGGGGATTATCTAATGTCTTCCCTGACCTTGCTTTCAGAATCTGTAATTTAACAGTCTTGAATAGATTGTTACTCCTATCAGGTGATTAGCTGATGCTGGGAAAGCTCAAAGAAAAGGTAGTGTGTTCTGTCTTAGGAGTATTGAAATTTGTGGTGATAGAGGTAGTGAAGTTATTGGCTTGGGCTTCCCTGGCAGCTCAGCTGGTAAAGAATCCACCTGCACAAGACCTGGGTTCGATCCCTGGGTTCAAACCTGGGTTGGAAAGATCTCCTGGAGGGAACAGCTACCCTCTCCAGTATTCTGGCTTGGAGAATTCCTGGGGTCCCAAATAGTTGGACACAACTGAATGACTTTCTTTTCAATTATTGGCTTATTCCTGCCCCATTACAGCTTTGGTGCTGTTATGGCATTTGCCTTTGCTCAGGTCTGGTCTGAGAGAATGGAAGTCTTTTATCCTTGGAGAGATGGCAGAGGACGGCCTAAAGGATTTTTGCAGAGCATCACCTGTGTGTGCATATATGTGTGTGTGAATGTGTGTGTCTTCCAGAAAGTAAGTGGTGTCATAGGTGAGCTAGCACTCACACAGGCTAAGAGATGATGTCAACTGTTAGCCCTTAGAACCAGTTCAACAGTGTGGGTGAATTTTGACATTGTTCAGTCACTGAAGTTAGAGGCTAAGGCCTTAGAGCCCACATGGCACAAATGATGTGTTGGGCAAAGCTTTACATGGGTTGACTCATGCTTATGAGCCTGATGAAATTTATCCCCCACAGAAAGAGGCCTTAGGGAACCTGTTTCCCCTTTGCCTGTTTGATCCTCCTCTGTGGATCTTCATTGATTCATGTAATTTTAACAAGCCATAGTTCCAGTAACACAAGGTAAAGTTTCATACTTTTAAAGTTGTTAACTATTTGTTGTTGTTTTAGTCACTAAGTCATGTCAGAATCTTTTGTGACACCATGAACTGTAGCCCCGCCAGGCTTCTCTGTCCATGGGATTTTCCCAGGCAAGAATACTGGAGTGGGTTGCCATTTCCTTCTCCAAGGGATCTTCCTGACCCAGGGAATGAACCCATGTCTCCTGCATTGCAGGCAGATTCTTTACTACTGAGGCACCTGGGGAGCCCCACTGTTAACTACATATTTCTGTAAACAGTAGTCGGTGTTTGTTTCACTTGTAGGAGAAAAAGAATATGGAGAAGAATATTGGGTTAGAGAAGCACTGCCAGGAGAATGATAAATGTCGAGCAAATCAGTGATTATATGCTCTATTTGTTTAAGAAGCTGGTACCTCTCTTAAACTGTTACTGCGGCTCAGTGGGGAAAATCGGCTTTCAGGGATGTTAAATGTGTCTGTACATGTGAGGGCTTGCACCTGTTTGGGATAAATATCTGTGTATGCAGGGTAAATTTCCCTTTAAATGTGTGATTTTCTTTCTGAGCCTTAACTACCTGAGAGAATATGATTCTGTGCTTTTTCAAGGCTGCAATATTTCTATCAATGAGCCAACGAAATTAGAAAATTCAAGCATCATCTGAATATAAAATAGTTGTGTAAATTGTAACTTCCTCAGGATTAGGTGTTAAATTACCAGATTTACATTTTATTTAATTATATTTGCCAGCCAGTCAGACAACACGCATTTATAGAGAGCTTACCCTGTCTCAGGTGCTGGTTTAGATGCTGAGCAGTTGGTGGAAAAATAACTGAATCTCTGCCTTCAAGGATCCATAGACTAATTTGGTTGGGAAATAATTGTGCAAATAAATACACATATATATTTACATGGTCTTCCTCTGTAGCTCAGTTGGTAAAGAATCCGACTGTAATGCGGGAGGCCTGGGTACAATCTCTGGGTTGGGAAGATCCCCTGAAGAAGGGAAAGGCTACCCACTCCAGTATTCTGGCCTGGAGAATTCCATGGACTGTATAGTCCATGTGGACACAAAGAGTTGGACACAACTGAGTGACTTTCACTCATATGTTTATATATATACTGTATGTATGTCATACATGTTTATTTACATTATATGTTATAAATATACATATGAATCAGATGGTTTGAGGAACTGATAAGTGTTATAAAGAAAATAAAAGTAATATAAAAGAAATTGACTGGGGAAAGGGGCAATTTTAAGGCAGGTCATCAAGGAGGGTCATGCTGAAGAGTGACTTTTGATTTTGGTAGCGGGGTAATGTTGGCCACCTAAAATGAGTTAGAAGTGTCCCCTTCTCTTCATTTTTTTTGGAAGAGTGTGAGAAGGATAGGTATTACATCTTTGAATGTTTGGTGGGATTTGCCTGTGAAGCCATCTGGTCCTCAGTTCAATTCAGTCACTCAGTCATGTCTGACTCTTTGCATTCCCATGAATTGCTGTATGCCAGGCTTCCCTGTCCATCATCAACTCCCAGAGCTTACTCAAACACATGTTTGTTTACTCAACCCTATGGAGAGTTGGTCATGCCATCCAACTATCTCATCCTCTGTCATCCCCTTCTCCTCCTGCCTTCAACCTTTCCCAGTCTCAGGGCCTTTTCCAGTGAGTCAGTTCTTCGCATAAGGTGGCCAAAGTACTGGAGTTTCAGCTTCAGCAACAGACCATCCATTGAATATTCAGGACTGATGTCCTTTAGGATGGACTGGTTGGATCTCCTTGCAGTCTGAGGGACTCTCAAGAGTCTTCTTTAACACCACAGTTCAAAAGCATCAGTTCTTCGGCACTCAGCTTTCTTTATAGTCCAACTCTCACATCCATACATGACTACTGGAAAAACCATAGCCTTGACTGGATAGACCTTTGCTAGTAAAGTAATGTCTCTGCTTTTTAGTATGCTATCTAGATTGGTCATAGCTTTTCTTCCAAAGAGCAAGCATCTTTTAATTTTATGGCTACAGTCACCATCTGCAGTGATTTTAGAGCACCCTCAAAATAAAGTCTCTCACTGTTTCCATTGTTTCCCCATCTATTTGCCATGAAGTGATGGGACTGGATGCCATGATCTTAGTTTTCTGAATGTTGAATTTTAAGCCAAGTTTTTCACTCTCCTCTTTCACTTTCCTCAAGAGGCTCTTTAGTTCTTCACTTTCTGCCATAAGTGTGGTGTCATCTGCATATCTGAGGTTATTGATATTTCTCCTGGCCTTTTGTGTTTTGGGAGCTTTTTGGTTCCTGTTTCAAGCACTTGTATGAGTGATCAGTCTGTTTAAAATTTCTGTTTCTTCCTGATTCAGTCATGGAAAGGTTGTATGATTCTAAGAGTTTGTCCATTTCTTCTAGGTTGTCCAATTTGTTGGTGGATAGTTGTTCATGCTATTCTCTTGTAATCCTTTGTATTTCTGTGGTATTGTTATTTCTCCTCTTTCATTTCTTATTTTATTGGTCAGGGCCTTCTCTCTTTTTTTTCTTAATAAGTCTAGTTAATGGTTTGTCAACTTTGTTTATCTTTTCAAAGAACTAACTCTTAGTTTCACTGATCTTTCTGCTGTCTTTTTAGTCTCCATGTCATTTATTTCTGTCGTGACCTTTTTTATTTCCTTCTGAAGAGTGACATTTGAGAAGGAAACAGCTATTCAGCAAATCTAGCTGAGAAACATTCAGTGAAGATCTTGATGGGATAAAGTGAGAAGTTCAGAAGTATAGAAAGGCCACTTGCTGGTGAATAATGAGCAGAAGTGTAAGGGAAGGGGGAAGATTGTGGAGAGGCAGACGAGTTGTAAAACACTGCTCCTTTCTGATATGGTAGGGGGTTTGGTTTTATTCTAATGGCAATGAAAAGCTATTGCAGAGTTTTCAGCATGAAGATGGTACTGTCTGGTTTGCAATTTAGGGTGATTACTCTGGATGTGTACAAAGAATGGACCATGGAAGAGCAAGTTTGAAAGTAGGAGGCTGCTGCATAGACCAGATAAGAGGTGCTGGTGGCCTGGTCTAGGATGGAGCAACAGTGATGGTGAATAGTGATGTGCGAAGGAAAGATGGTGCTTTAATGAGCAGAGTAAAGGATACTGACCCCACCTCCAGGCATAGTGGTACAAAGCCTGTTGGGAGAAAGGGCTACCACTGAAAGGGCCACACGATATTTGACACACATAGTGGATGAGCAAGAGGTTCCATTATATCAAGAGAGAAAAAGGAAATCCAGAGAGTCAAAGGCTAAAGCCCTGGGAGAATTTATTGACAGTGTAGTCCTGGTAGTCACAGAGGCTGTCCTCTCCAAGGTGATGTGGTAGCACTTGGAGCTGAACATTGTGGAATAGTGGCCTTCTTGAAATACAGGGTAGGGCTTGGTATTGTGGCGTTTAGGAGAGTAGAGCAGTGAACTTCGGGTGATTGTCTCTTCTGTGGTGCACAAAGGATTTTTCTGGAGGAAATTCTATGTCTCCATAATAGAAGATATTCTAGAAATATCTTTGCACTAAGGGGAGGGACAACAGTTAAGACCTAGTCCATGAGGTTTGTTGCTTTCTTCTACTGACAGAATAAGCCCCGTGTGAATCTAGCAGAATAAGACCCCACAAGGGAGGGGTTTCAGATTGCAGTTGGGTGCGTCATGGGAAATGAGCTACTTTTTGTGTCCCCATAAACAGAAATGTTTTAACTTGGCACTTCTTTTCCTCATAAAGAGGAAGAAAAGGGGAATAATACCATATGATAAAATGATACAGGACAATTTGGGAATGAAAATTAGGCCATATTAATAAAATTTTAATTATATAATTACATTCTTCAGTTGAGTGATTGCCTTACTTGTTATTAATTTGGGTGGGGGAAATGTTTGTGAGCCATTATTATGAAATTTTATGTACTTGTTGGTGGGCTTTGGATGAAAGCACAATGGAACTTGAAACTATGGATGCAAAGCTGCAGGCTTTACTGGAAACACCTGCTACTAGACTCTGATAGAATTTACTGAGAAGTACTAAACCATTTTGATTCTGTAATTTTCTCTCTGTGTGTATATGTGTGTGTTTGCTATATTTGGAAAAGATTCCAGACTTGTGCCGTAGATGACTGGGAACCAATTTAAATAATTTGGGGGAATGCCTGAAGGCAATGAAATGTGGAAATGCTTCTAGATCTGCAGAGGTAAGCAGGCTGTTTCAGAGTTTTCCCGGAATGCCATGTCAACAGTATCATCTTATTGGAAGGAAAACAATTTTCACTTAAAATTGTAACTGACACCTGTGATTAGTTTTCTGCAAAGAGTAGAGGTAGATAAATGGATTATAAGAAATCATTAGTCTTAGTGGTTTGAATTGCAATAGTTGCTAGAAATCTCTAAGAAAATGTTAAGAGAATTTTATGGAAGATGTTTGAATAATAGAAGTTTGACATGTAAGGTTAAATAGCAAAAGGACTGTTGCATTAATTCATCAAATAGCTACTATTTATTATAAAATTCTTCTTTTTCTTATCCATGTGCCAAGCATCATTCTGGGAGCTGAGGACAGAGCAGTAATCAAAACAGATAGGAATTTCTACCCTCTTGATCTGGTAATGTAGTGTAGACAGAGGGATAGACTATAAACAAAATAAAGAAGAGAGCATACAGTATATAGATAAGTGCTATGGAGAAAGAATAAAGTTGGAAGGGTGGGTAAGGAATGCTGGGGGTGAGGAGTCAGTTTTAAATAGGATAATTAATGAAGACTTTTCTGAGAAACAATGTTTCACCACAATTTCAGGAGGTGAGTGAATAAATGATGTGTAAGAAGGGAGATAGCAAAGGACAGGGAAGCCTGGCGTGCTCAGTCCATGGAGTCACAGAGTTGTACACAACTGAGTGACTGAACAACAAGAAGAAGAATGGTCTAGATGGAGGGAATAGCAGTTGCAAAAACTGTGACATGGAAGCATGATTTAATAAGTTCATTCTGGAGGAAATATTGAGAATACATTGTAGGCCAGCAAGAGTGCAAACAGAAAGATCTGTTAAGAGGCTATTGAAATAGTCCAGGTGAGAAATGGTAGTCAGCTGGACCAAGGTGGTAATAATGCATACGAGAGAAGGTGTAAGAGTATGGGTCTATTTTCAAGGAAAGCTAACAGGATTTGGTGACAGATTGGTATGGGAGGTGAGAGAAACAGAGGAGTTAAGAATGAGACTAAACTTTGGATTTGAATTACGAGGGATAGGATTCCAATTAATGAAGATTCTGAGAAGTTTTGGTGGTAGGGAAGATCAGAGTTTCAGTTTTGTACTTGTTAAGCTTGAGCTGCCTCATAGCCATCCACATAATGAGGTCTAGCGGCAATCGGACCGATGGGTCTGGAAATCAAATAGAAGTTCAGGCTGGGGTAGCAAATATGACTGTCATCAGCATATGATGGTGCCTAAATCCATGATACTGGGTGAGAACAGTAAAGGAAGTGTGTAGGTAAAAAGAGAAGGTCAAGTAAAATGAAGACTGAGAACTGACCGTCAGCAATCTAGAGGTCACTGGTGACTTTAACAAAGATGGTGAGGGTGAAAAGCTTGATTACAGTGGATCCAAAAGATAATTGGAGGAGAGAAATTAGAAACAGCAAGTAAACACAATTATTTTTTATTAGTTTTATTGTAAATGGAAAGCCGAGATATAGTGCAGGAGTTGAAAGGGGAAACAAAGTAAAGAAATTATTGATTTTTTTAATTTGTGAGAAATAACATCACATTTGTGAATAATCCATTAGTAAGAGAGAGAGTGATAGTGCAGAAGAGTTGCGTTGTTGTGCTCCATTTGTGGAGTAGGTGAGAAGGGCTGGGATCTACTGTCTAAATAAAGGGGTTGATTCCAGCTAGAGGTTAGAGCAGTTTATTCAACACACCAGAAGGAAAATTTAAGTATTTGAGTGGTGATTCTGGGAGGTTCATAGAGGTGTTGGAATTTATTTAAGGTGCCTTCTGATTACTTCTGTTGGATTTAGAAAGGAAAGAGAAGAGTGAAGCAAGTAGGAAATTAGTTAATTAGGTAATCTCTATCAATGACCTTGAGGTCAGACTAGATCTGATCTGAGATGCTTCGATAGCAGTGGATGGGGTTGGTAAAACTCCTTTTGTGTAGTCTCCTTTGTCACCCACCACCACGTAACCCATTACCACCCAAGATCCAATCATTCTTGTGGTTCCCTTTGTCAAAGATACCCATCTATTAGTATTCCTGATTTTGGTATTTCAAGGTTTTGGAAGAGTATGAAGAAATATATCCTAGATTAGAGGAAAGGCTGTTATCTGGATGGTGCTTGTGTGAATAATTGGCTTGTAAAAGTTTGAGTTTCCTTCTGTTTTAGTGGTTGCCCTACAATTTGTCATATATGTTTACAACTAATCTTAATCCCCTTTGCAAATAACACTATACTGCTTCACAGGTTGTGCAAGTACATTACACAAGATTTCCAAATTCCACCCTCCTATCCCTTCTAACAATGCTGTTATTCATTTCACTTAACCTTAAGTTATAAGCTGTAAGTTACAAGCATTCAATTTTTGTTGCTACTGTTATTTTGAACAAACTATTATCTGTTAGATCAACTAGGAATAAGAAAAAATAAAAGATTTTATTATACTTTCATTTATTTCCTTTCTAATACTCTTCCTTTCTGTGTGTAGATCTGAATTTCTGATCTAATTTATTTTCCTTTCTGCAGAATTTCTTTTAACATTTAACAGGTTTACTGTTGACAAATCCCCTCAGTTTTTGTCTGAGAAAGTATTCTCCTTCACTTTTGAAGGATAATTTCACTTCAGGATACAGAATTGTAGGTTGGTATTTGTTTTTTCTTTCAACACTATAAATATTTCACTTCAGTCTCTTCTTGCTTGCTTGGTTTGTGAAGAGAAATCTGGTGTGATTCTTATCCTTGTTGCTCTGAGGTGAGGGACTTTCCCCCTCTGGCTTCTGTAAAAACTGTTTCCTTTGGCTTTGATTTTCTGTAGTTTGAATATGCTGTTCCTAGTTGTAGATCTTTTTGGTCTTTATTGTGCTTGGTGTTCTCTGAACACTTGGGTCTGTTGTTTGTTTTTGTCACTCATTTTGGAAAATATCAGCCATTATATGTTCAAATATTTCTTCTATTTTTCTCTCTTTCTTCTGGTATTCCCAATATGTGGATATTATATCTTTTATAATTGTCCCACTATTCTGATACTCTCTTCCCTTTTCTAATTCTTTTTTTCCCTGTGTTTTTCAGTTTAGGAGGTTTCTATTAACATATCTATCTTTAAGCTCACTGATACTTTTCTCTTGACTGTGTCCACTCTACTGATGATCTCCTCTAAGGCATTCTTCATTTTGTTACAGTGTTTTTGATTTATAGGACTTCTTTTTGATTCTTTCTTAGTTTCCATCTTTCTGCTTGTATGTTCAGCTCTGTAAGCCTAAATTCTTGAGTGCTATCCATTTTCCATTAGAGTCCTTAGCATATTGATCATAGTTATTTTAAATTCCCAGTTTGATAAATCTACAATATTTTCTCTACCTGAGTCTGGTTCTGATGCTTGGTTTGTGTCTTCAGACTTTTTCTTTCAACTTTAATTAAAAAAAATTGTTTTTAATTGAAAGATAATTGCTTTAAAATATCAGTTTCATTTCTGCCATACATCAGGACATATGTTCAAATTTAATTTTTTATTTTTGCCTTTTAGCATTCTTTGCAATTTTTTTTGAAAACTGAACATGATGTATTAGGTAAAAGAAATTGAGATAAATGGGTCATTTGTATAAGGTTTTATGTTTATCTGGCTAGCAGTTAGGCTGTTTATTTACTTTTTGCTGTAGCTTGAGGTGTCAGAAGTTACAGTTTCCTCTGATGTCCTTGTTTGGGTTTCTCTGCTGTCTTTGAGTTTCCTTAGATATTTCTTGTTAAGTAGGGTCCAAGCCTTGCAGTTTTTTTCAACTGTAATCTCCTATTATATGTTGATGTGGTGGTAAGATGCAGGGGGAGGCCACACCTTCTATTTCCTTATGACCAGGTCTCAAATGTTCATGAGCCTATAACCCTGTAGAGGTCACAACCTGTGACCTGTAAAGGTCACAAGTGCTCATCAGCTCCCTGCCCCCACCCCCTGTAAGTGACGCAGGAGGGTTGGAGTGGCTGAAGGTGGGTATTTCCCTTTCTTTGTTAGTTAGGCTTTGGTAAAACCCATGCTACTTAGGCCCTGCTGAAATACTTTTCATGGTATTTGGTCTCTTTTAATGAGAACAGAAAGCTCTGGGTGCTTTTCAGAATGGTTACTTCTCCCATCTTCCTTCTTGCAGCATGAGGAGATCTTCCTGTGACACAGTCACAGGAAGATTTCCCTGATCTTCACCCTAGTAAGCTGGTGGGGTTCCTGAGTTAAAACATATGAAGACTTCCCTACCCTACAAGGCTAAGTCCCCAGGAAGTTTTATCTATTAAGCGAGTCTACAGTAAGCCTCCAGAAGTTAGTTAACCTTCAAGTACTCTTGGCTTCCCAGGTGATTCAGTGGTAAAGAATACACAATGCAGGAGACTCAGGTTCGATCCCTGGGTCAGAAAGATTCCCTGGAGAAGGAAATGGCAATCCGCTTCAGTATTCTTGCCTGGAAAATCCCATGGACAGAGGAGCCTGGTAGGTTATAGTCCATGGGGTCACATAGAGAATTGGACACGACTTCGTGACTAAACAATGACAACCAAGTGTTCTTAGCAGGCTCTAGGGGTGGATTTTGCTTCTGGCAAGCCCTCATTCTATTGTATCTACCTGTGCCTCCAGATTTTGGGCAAGTGATTTGTCTCGTGCCCACCGTTCTCTGATGGGCCTAAGAAGAGTTGCTAATTTTCAGTTTGCCAGCCTTTTCTTGTGAGAATTGAATAATAACTTCCAAGTTTTTTTTCCATGTTGAAACTGTAAAATGTGGAAACTGTGGTCCATTTTTTCAATGGGAAATGATTTAGGATAAGAAGCAACAACAACCCTTATCCCAAAGGAAAGCAAAGGAGAGAAGTCAATAACAATCCCCTGCTAAAGAGATATAAGAAAGTGAGATAAGTAAAGGGAAATAAGAAAGGGAAGTTTTCAGCTTCTGACAATAGTTTGTAATTCTATTTTGACCCAGCCAAAAGTAATCTCTTCTTCACCCTGGTCCTGCTTTTCCTGTTGTCTTTTCCTTTCCTTTACGCTCATCTTCTTCTTTGTTCTCCTCTCTGGTCTCCTCCTTTCTTCTGCTTTTCTTCCTTTGTGTTAAAAATATGGTAGATTTCCTCTGTGGTTTCAGGCACATCAGCCCTTGGCGTTTCTCCCAGGCGAAGATGGCTCATCTCCTTTTCAAGCTGGCTTTACTGGATTGTCAAGACAGATGCAAAATGTTAGGATCACCTTGATGCTCACATTGGATCTTGTCCTAGACCTTATACATAATTAGACAGGAGTATTCTCCCATGATCTTTACTGTAAATTCTATTTTTTATTTTTTGTGGACAACAGGACAGACAGGATGGCTCGGATTGTCTCTGGAGGTCATTAGTTGAGCCCTGAAGTGGGGCTGATTTAACCATTTGCTAAGTGTTGAAGGCAATTGCTCTAAGAAACTGGTTGGAAGCTACCAAGTACCTCTTCCACTGGCCATGTTAGAGTTTATGGAGGTGCTTCCCATTGTTTTAATATGCTTTTCTTATATTCTTGTGAGCCATATTAATCTTTATTAATTTTCATAGGGCTCTTGCTATAGATAGAGTATGTAAACTCTCCATTTTGGCTTCCCTCGGAAGTTATTCAGATGTAACTTTTGTAGCCTGGAGAGTCAGCAGTTCGGGTTTTTGAAATGGCAATCTCAGGATTGTCCTTGTGAGGAGGCCAGCACATTGCCGGATGACAAAGACATAATCGCTTGTACAATGACCATATACATGTGCCTTAGCAAATGGTAATGCTGTTAATACTGAGGCATTCAAATGTCCTTTGAATTTCAGTTTCCTGGGATTAACTGTCTTATGGGTGCCATAAACCTAAAATGGTAAGGGAGTTGTCTAACACTTGGCCCTCAGGAATCCCAGTAATCTAGTTACAAGGTCGAGACTGACTAGTTTCACTCAGTACGAGGCTGAGAGTTTTGCTTAGAGTTTCAAGAAGTCTTTGTATATAGTATAAAGCATGTGAGAGCTTTTACTAAGGAAGTAGTGAAAAGAGGGCATGACTGATGAGTGAAAGAGAGCAAAGGATATGTCTTGTGAAGGAGGATAAGAAGAAGGGCTGGGTGTTACATCCTTGGCATAGAATGTGTAAAGGTAAGGAAATTGGTTCATGAAGGGGGACAAAATAACACCCATCTTGACGAGAACTTGGATGTGAGTCACTTTCAGGGGAAGGTAGCTCAGAAGGGAAAAGGAATGAATACACAGCCCGACTTTTGCTTCTGTTTCTCAGGCTTAATTACCTTTAAAGAATATTGACCCAGGAGCCAGACTTCTGGGGATTGAAACCCAGTTTTACCACTTACTAGCTGTTTAACTTTAGGGAAGTTACTCTATCCTTAGAGCTATAAGGAATTTAACTATAGTATAAGCTTATAGTGTAGCTATAAGTGATTTATTTATTTATTTATTTATTTTTTACTATAAGTGGTTTAATCTTATAGAGCTTAAGTGATTTAACAATCATTTGCTCTCTATTGAGAATTAAATGAGGCAATAATTATAAAGCTCTTAGAATACTGCCTGGCATGTTGGCATGCTGTGAGCACCCTGATGTGTTTGAATTCTGCATTACATAAGCAAGGATTACTTCTTCCGAATGATACTGTAAATATTGAGTGCCCATTGGTTGTGCATAGATGTACAGTTTGGTGTCACTAAGGAGATTTTCAAAAGTGCAAAACTTGGAAAAATACTTTATTTGGTTTAAACAATATGTTCCTTAGGACCTCTCATGATTTTCCCATTGTTGTTCAGTTGCTCAGTCGTGTCTGACTCTTTGTGACCCCATGGGACTGCAGCACGCCAGGCTTCCCTCTCTTTCACCATCTCCTGGAGCTTGCCAAACTCATGTCCACTGAGTCGGTGATGCCATCCAACCATCTCATCCTCTGTCTTCCCCTTCTCCTCCTGCCTTCAATCTTTCCCAGCATCAGGGGCTTTTCTAATGAGTCAGTTCTTCGCATCAGGTGGCCCAAGTATTGGAGCTTCAGCTTCAGCATCAGTCCTTCCAATGAATATTCAGGACTGATCTCCTTCAGGATGGACTGGTTGGATATCCTTGCAATCCGAGGGACTCTCAAGAGTCTTCTCCAACACCACAGTTCAAAAGCATCAATTCTTTAGCACTCAACCTTCTTTATGGTCCAACTCTCACATCTGTCCATGACTACTGGAAAAACCATAACTTTGACTAGACAGACCTTTGCTGGCAAAGTAATGCCTCTGCTTTTTAATATACTGTCTAGGTTTGTCATAGCTTTTCTTCCAAGGAGAAAGTGTCTTTTAATTTCATGGCTGCAGTCACCATGTCCCACCATTTTCCCATGGACAAGATTAAAAACTTGCCAGTTGGAGCCAGGATAGTAAGGAGACCATATTTACTGTCCTCTCTGCATGGTTTATATTAACTGATTAAATCAACTTGGAGAAAGATTTCCAGGGGTTTAGAAAACTCAGCAGCGGCCACAGGACTGGAAAAGGTCAGTTTTCATTCTAATCCCTAAGAAAGGCAATCCCAAAGAATGCTCAAACTACTGCACAATTGCACTCATCTCACACGCTAGTAAAGTAATGCTCAAAATTGTCCAAGCCAGGCTTCAACAGTACATGAACTGTGAACTTCCAGATGTTCAAGGTTTTAGAAAAGGCAGAGGAACCAGAGATCAAATTGCCAACATCTGCTGGATCATTGAAAAAGCAAGAGAGTCCCAGAAAAACATCTATTTCTGCTTTATTGACTATGCCAAAGCCTTTGACTGTGTGGATCACAACAAACTGTGGAAAATTCTGAAAGAGATGGGAATACCAGACCACCTGATCTGCCTCTTGAGAAACCTGTATGCAGGTCAGGAAGCAACAGTTAGAACTGGACATGGAACAACAGACTGGTTCCAAATAGGTAAAGGAGTCTGTCAAGGCTGTATATTGTCACCCTGCTTATTTAACTTATATGCAGAGTACATCATGAGAAACACTGGGCTGGATGAAGCACAAGCTGGAATCAAGATTGCCGGGAGAAATATCAATAACCTCATATATGCAGGTGACACCACCTTTATGGTAGAAAGTGAAGAGGAACTAAAAAGCCTCTTGATGAAAGTGAAAGAGAAGAGTGAATAAGTTGGCTTAAAGTTCAACATTCAGAAAACTAAGATCATGGCATCTGGTCCCATCACTTCATGGCAAATAGATAGGGGAAACAGTGGAAACAGTGTTAGACTTTATTTTTTTGGGCTCCAAAATCACTGCAGATGGTGATTGCAGCCATGAAATTAAAAGACGCTTACTCCTTGAAAGGAAAGTTATGACCAACCTAGACAGCATATTGAAAAGCAGAGACATTACTTTGCCAACCAAGGTCTGTCTAGTCAAGGCTATGGTTTTTCCAGTGGTCATGTATGGATGTGAGAGTTGGACTGTGAAGAAAGCTGAGTGCCAAAGAATTGATGCTTTTGAACTGTGGTGTTGGAGAAGACTCTTGAGAGTCCCTCGGACTTCAAGGAGATCCAACCATTCCATCCTAAAGGAGATCAGTCCTGGGTGTTCATTGGAAGGACTGATGCTGAAGCTGAAAGTCCAATACTTTGGCCACCTCATGCGAAGAGTTGACTCATTGGAAGAGACCCTGATGCTGGAAGGGATTGGGGGCAGGAGGAGAAGGGGACGATAGAGGATGAGATGGCTGGATGGCATTACCTACTGGCTGGACATGTGTTTGAGTAAACTCTGGGAGTTGGTGATGGACAGGGAGGCCTGGCGTGCTGCGATTCATGGGGTCGCAGAGAGTCGGACACGACTGAGCGACTGAACTGAACTGAGTGCATCCTCTGACCAGAGCTATCCTGCAGTATATGCTCTTCAGTGACTTTGGTGAAGTTATTAATATAAAGGGGCTACTCATTGGAGCTTTGGGGGTGTCCATCGAATATGTTGGATAGAAAGATATGGATCTCAAAGGTGTTTTCAGTTCAAGCCCTTCTTGCTTGTCTCACTGTATATTCTAACATTCCTCTTCTTTTATTGCTTTGCTACATTGCTTGAGTTTTCAGCACACCCTGTAGATTTTCACCTCTGCACCCTGTCCTCATGACATTCCTAGTTTTTACATATTTGACAGATGCTTTTCTTGGATGATCGGCCCTTCCTCTCTAGGACACTTTCAAGGCCATCATGCTTTAATCAAGATAGTCCCAGAACTTGTTGGTCAATCCTGGCTTTGCCTTGGAAAGCAGGATGGGGAAAAACACCTACCTGTTCCTGTGGTTCCAGTTGATGTACATGCATGTCTTCATTTCTCATGGTGCAAGATGCTGTTGACCTTGTTAAGGAAAGGAATCTCTCCATGCCAGTGGAGACTTGCTTGTTTAGATCTGGTCACAATGCTTTCCTTTGCACAGTGCCCTGCGCCAGCAGTGAGAAAGGGCCCCTCGTTTATTAAACGGACTGAACTAGGCAGAGAGCAACTTTGAAATAGCTTTAGTGTTCTCCCACACTGGCTTTAAATCTGTTCTGTCCACTCTCCTTTTCTCACTACTGGGTCATATTCAGAGAGATGTTGCAGCTTTTCTAATCTATTTCAGATATCAGAAGAGTCTTGTCTTCAGGTTTTACCAAGTTGAAACTGATTTAAACCAAAACTTCCTTCCTAGATTCAGTTTAAGGCTCTCCTCTAGCCCCTTCACCCAGACTTGCTGCTTGTTGATCAGTATTGTGGTGGTGGTGGGGCATGTCTATTCTTTCACCCTTCACTAGCATTGCTTCATCTCCCCCCACACTTTCTGCCTGCCTCAGCATCCTGGATTTGGGCTTGGAGGAGGGAGTCATTTATTCATTCAGGAAATAGTCATTGTGTTCTTAATTTGTGCCAGGCACACCATTCTCAGTTCTGAGTATGAACAAATGTGGTAATGTCCCTGCCTTCATGGAACTTATTATATTTAAGAAGGGCAAGACAATTATACTAATAACAGTATATTTTTATTTTTTTTTAACTTTTATTTTGTATTGAGGTATAGCCAATTAACAATATTGTGATAGTTTCAGGTGGAACAGCAAAGAGACTCAGCCATACATATATATATATATCCATTCTCTCCCAGCGCCCCCTCCCATCCAGGCAAACAATATAATATATCTTTAAATAATAAGGACTGTAAGGAGAAGTAAAGAGGAATACAGGACTAGGGATCCTAGGAGTGGAATATGCTATTCTATCTAGAGCCGTCCATGAGAGACTTTCTGGTAAAGTGGCATTTGAGAAGAGACTCGAGGAAAGAAAGGCGAGTGAGCCATGGAGAGGTACAGGCAGGAAGATCTAAGCAGAGGAGACCAAATAGTCAAGAACCCCAAGGAGCCCACTGTGGGTGGTGGAATGAGTGAGGTGGAGAACAGCAGACATTGGGGCAGAGAGGCAGTTGGGAATTGGGTGGTCACGTTAGGCTCCTAGATCATGGAAGGAGTTTGGTTTTTATTTCAGGTAGGCTGGGAAGTCACTGGAGACGTGTGAGGATGAAGAATGTCATTTCACATTATATTCTGGCTGCTGAGTGAATTGAATGTAGAGTGAAGGTCAGGTGTGGGGAGACCACTTAGGAAGTGATTGCAGTAATCTAGCTGACAGATGATGGTGGCTTAGACTAGGAAGGTGGATGGGGAATAGTCATATTCTGGATCTTTTGAAGGTAAATCCAACAGGGTTTGTTTATAGGTAGTATTTGAGATGAAAAAGAAAGAAGGGACTCCAGGTGACTCCACTAGTAACTAGACTGATGGATCTGTCATTTACCAAAATAAGAAAAGCTGCAGGAGAAACAAGACTCATTCGGGGTTTGGTGGAAAACAGGTTTGATTTTTGGATTCATTAAGTCTGTAGAGCTCAGGGATCTAGGGTGAAGTTTTGAACTGGGGAGTTGTCACCATAGATGTTCAATACAAAGGAGCAGGAGGGGGTCTGGACAGAGCCTGGCATTGTCAACTACAGAGGCCATCTTCTGGGAATAGATAAGGTGCTGAAGGTTTGGGCAGAGAGATGAAAATACGAAGAAGAGGGAAGAAAAAGGACACAGGGAAATGCGATTGCAGGATTCAAGCAGCCTTAATGACACCTTGGGGTTTGTGGTCATGAATTTGAACTAAAACTAATCAGCTTGGTTCTACCTTAGCTACATTCTACAGCCTGAGTGAAGATTTTTTTTCTTTTTTTTTCAAAACATAATTTTGTGGATTCTTTGGATACCTTTGCTCAAGGACCTCTGATGTACCTCATCTTGTTTGTGATCCTGTCAGTCCCTATGTGGCTGAACACTTCTGGAATCCTTGCATCTTGGTAGGCCACACCCATGTTCAGGATCCTTTCAAAGTGACTTGAGTTGTTTTTTGTTTGCACTTCCCAAAGCATTCACTTGTCCCATGGGAACATTTGCATCTCCTTCCTGCAGTGGTAGAGATGTAGCTGACCCACTGTTGTCTTATTTCCTTACCTGACCGTTTCCCAAACTTGTCCAGGTGAGATTTGGCAGTCTGTCTCTTTGCAACTCATGCTTAAGGGAGTACATATCAAGTTCTTCCAAGAATTTTTGAGGCAAGACCTTTCAAAACCTTCATATTTCTGTAGCACAGAAATTCTCTAACAAGAGGATAAGATGGTAATTTGTTCTCAAAAGTACAGCCTATAATCTCTCCACATTATTTTTTAAAAAAATTATTTTGAAATAGTTTCACATTTACAGGAAGATTGCTAGAATAAGAATAGTATAAAAGACAAATGTACGCTCTTTACTTAGGTTCACCTGTTGTTAACGTTTTATACTGTGTGCTCTATCATTTGCATGCTCTCACTCTCTAGATGGTTAGAAAAAGGAATATCTCTCATTTTTTCTCTCTCCTTAAGTAATTCAGTATGTAATTCCTAAAAGTAAGGATATTTTCTTATATAACTACAGCATAGTTCTCAGTTTCAGAAATTTATATTGATATAATATTCCATATTCACATTGAAATAATATTCCACATTCCAGTTTAGCAATTGATCTAATGATATCTTTCAAAGCATTTTTGTCCTGAGTACAGGATCCAGTCTAATGTCAGGTAATACTGCATTTAGTCGTTGCACCTGTTCATTATCCTTTAATCTAGAATATTCCCACGTAATTTTGTGACATCAACATTTTTGAAGAATACTTTCCTTCCTTTAAACAAACATTTCTCATTTGTGTTTGTGTAACATTTCCTTGTGATTAAAGTTATACGTCCTTTAAAAAAATTCAGATTGAGGTCACAACATAAAATTTACCTTTAAAGCATACAGTTTAGTACTTTTTTAGTATATTCACAGGGTTGTGCAATTATCACCAATGTATAGTTCTAGAATATTTCCATCACCCACCAAAAGAACTTTGTATCTATTAGCAGTTACTCCCCATTCCTCACTCCCCTTGAGCTCCTGACAACCATTAATCTACTTTGTGTCTCTATGGATTATCCCATTCTGAACATTTCACAAAAATGTTGCTGTGCAGTATATGGCCATTTTTGTCTGGCTTCTTTGATTTAGCATAATGTTTCTGAGGTTCATTGTTGTAGTGTACGTCAGTATTTTATGGCTAAATGACATACCATTGTAGGATATACAACATTTATTTATTGGATGTACAAAATTTAAGGGCATATAACACTTATTTATGCCATTTGATGGGCATTTGAGTTCTTTGCATTTTGTGGTTATTATGAATAATGCTGTTATGAACATTTATGTATAAGCTTTTGGTAGATGTATGTTCTATATTTTCATTTACTGTGGGTATATATCTAGGAGTAGGGGATGATCCCCTCGAGGAGGGCACGGCAGACCACTCCAGTATTCCAGCCTGGCGAATCCCATGGACAGAGGAGCCTAGTGGCTATAGTCCACAGGGTTGCAAAGAGTCGGGCACGACTGAAGTGAGTGAGCAGCAGACATCTAGGGGTAGAATTGCTGGGTCCTAAAGTAACTTTATGCTTAACTCTTTGAGGAACTGTCCAACTGTTTTCTAAAGTGTCTGCACCATTCTATGTTCAACTACCAATGAATGAAAGTTCCATTTTCTCCACATCCTTGTCAACACTTATTATCATCTGTCCTTTTGATTATATCCATTCTAAAGGGTATAAAATGGCATCCCGCTGTGATTGTGACTTGCATTTCCCTTTTCCCTAAAGATTAATGGTGTGTGTCTCTTCATGTGCTTATTGGCCACTTCTATATCTTTTTTGGAGCATTGTCTGTTCAATTTTTTTCCCACTTTAAAATTTAGATTATTAATCTTTTTATTATCAAGTTGTGTAAGTGTTCTTTTCTAGGGTAATAGACTTTTATCAGATATATTCTGCAAATGATCTCTCCCATTATGTGGACTGTCTTTTCACTTTCTTGATAATGCCTTTTGATGCACAGAATTATTGATTGATTTTGATGAAGTCCCGTTTATCTAATGTTTCTTTTGTTGCTTTTGCTTTTGATGTAGTATCTAAGAAACTATTGCCTAGTGCAAGGTCATGAAGATGTACCCCTGTGCTTTCTTTTAGGAGTTTTGTAGTTTTAACCTTTTTAGGCCTTTGATGTATTTAGAGTTAATTTTTTATGTGCTGTGAGGTAGGGGTTCAATTTCAGTATCTCTTACATGTGGATATACAGTTGTCTCTGTGCCATTTTTAGCAAACACTGTTCTTTCCCCATTGAGTTGTCTTGACACATTTGTCAAAAGCAAGTGACCATAAATGTATAGGTTTATTAATGGACTTTTAATTCTATTCCAGTAATGTATATACCTAACCTTATGCCAGTTTCATATATCCTTTATTACTATAGGTTTATAGTAAGTTTTGAAATTAAGAAATGCAAGTCCCAGTTTTTGTATTTTATTTTCAATACTGTTTTACTGTACTGGGTCCCTTGCATTTCAGTATGAGTTTTAGGATCAGTATGTTAATTTATGAGAAAAGAAAAGGCATCAGAGTTGATAGGAATTATATTGAATCTGTAGGTTGATTGGGGGATTACTGGCATCTTAACAATAATAATTCTTCCAATCCATGAACAGAAATGCCTTTTCATTTACACAGATCTTAATTTTTTTTCAAATGTGCTTTGTAGATTTTAAATTTCAAGTCTTAATCCCTTTTGATAAATTTATTCTTAAGTATTTCATTTATTTTGATGCTATTGTAAATTGAATTGTTTTCATAATTTCACTTTTGAATTGTGTATAGAAATATAATTGATTTTTGTATATTGATAATTTATCCTGCCTCTCTGAACTCATTTATTAGCTCTAATAGTTTTGTGTGGATTTCTTAGGACTTTGCATATACTAGGTCACGCTGTCTGAAATAGAGATAATTTTACTTCTTGTTTTCCAAATTGGATGTGTTTTATTTTTCCTTGACCAATTGCCCCTCCTAAAACCTCCAGTAAATGGTGAATAGAAATGATGGGAAAAAAATATTTGTCTTGATCTGACCTTTAGGAACACGGCTTTCAGTATTTCACCTTTATGTATGATGTTGGCTGTGACTTTTTAAATTCCCTTCTATTCATAGTTTGTTGAGTGTGGGTTTTTTTTTTCAGATCATGAAATAATATTAAGTTATTTCAAATGCCTTTTTTGTGTGTCTAATGAGATGATATGTGTTTTTTGCCCTTATTCTATTAATGTATTAATAGGATTTAGTCCGTTGATTTTCATATATTAACCAATCTTGCGTTCCTAGGATAAATCCCAGTTGTTCATGGTGTATAATCCTTTTAATGTGCTGTTGGATTCAATTTGATAGTGTTTTGTTGAAGATTTTTGCATCTATATTCAATATGGATATTCATCTAAATTTTCATTCTTTGTGAGGGATTTGGTTTTGGCATCAGGGTAATATACTAGTTTCCTAGAACAAAGTGTAAAATTTTTCCTCCTAGGCTGGAAAATTCATGAACAAAAACATCTGGTCTTGGGCTTTTCTTCATGGGATTATTAAAAATTGCTAATTTTTTTGTTTTTTTACTAATTATATGTATATTTAAATTTTCTATTCTTGAATCAATTTCAGTAGTATGTGTCTTTCTAGGAATTTGTTCATTTTATCTAGGATACATATTTGTTGGCATAATTTTTCATTCAGTTCAGTTCAGTTGCTCAGTCATGTTCGACTCTTTGCAACTCCATGAACTGCAGCGTGCCAGGCCTCCCTGTCCATCACCAACTCCTGGAGCTTACCCAACTCAAGTCCATTGAGTCCGTGATGCCATCCAACCATCTCATCCTCTGTCATCCCCTTCTCCTCCTGCCCTCAATCTTTCCCAGCATCAGGGTCTTTTCAAATAAGTCAGCTCTTTGCATCAAGTGGCCAAAGTATTAGAGTTTGAGCTTCAACATCAGTCCTTCCAATGAACACCCAGGACTGATCTCCTTCAGGATGGACTGGTTGGATCTCCTTGCAATCCAAGGAACTCACAAGAGTCTTCTCCAACACCACAGTTCAAAAGTATCAGTTCTTCGGTGCTCAACTTTCTTTATTGTCCAACTCTCACATCCATACATGACCACTGGAAAAACCATAGCCTTGACTAGATGGACCTTTGTTGGCAAAGTAACGTCTCTGCTTTTTAACATGCTGTCTAGGTTGGTCGTAATTTTCCTTCCAAGGAGTAAGAGTCTTTTAATTTCATGGCTGCAGTCACCATCTGCAGTGATTTTGAAGCCCCGCAAAATAAAGTCAACCACTGTTTCCACTGTTTCCCCATCTATTTGCCATGAAGTGATGGGACCAGATGCCATGATCTTAGTTTTCTGAATGCTGAGCTTTAAGCCAACTTTCTCACTCTCCTTTTTCACTTTCATCAAGAGACTCTTTAGTTCTTCTTCACTTTCTGCCATAAGGGAGGTGTCATCTGCATATCGGAGGTTATTGATATTTCTCCCGGCAATCTTGATTCCAGCTTGTGCTTCATCCAGCCCACAGTTTCTCATGATGTACTCTGCATATAAGTTAAATAAGCAATTTTTAATAGTATTCCTTTTTAATTCTTTTAATTTCTATAGTAGTGGCACCTTATTCATCTCTGATTTTAGCAACTTGTATCTCCTCTTTTTTTTTCTTGTTCATTCTAGCTGAAAGTTTTCCAGTTTACTTGATCTTTTCAGGGAACTAACTTTTGGCTATCTTTTTTTTCTATTCACTTTTTGCTTTTTTTTTTTTTTTCTGTTTCATTTATTTCTCTAATCTTTATTTTTCCTTCATTATACTTAATTTAGGTTTAGTAAACTGTTTTTAGGTTTTGTTCTTCTTTTAGCTTCTTAAAATGGAAATTTAGTTTACTGATTTGATATTTTTCTTGCTTGTAAATATATGCATTTATAGCTATAAATGTTCCTTTGAGCACTGATTTTGCTGCACCCCATTTGTTTTGGTGTACTGCACTTTCATTTTAATACATCTCAAAGAATTTTCTAATTTCCCTTTTGATTTCTTCCATGACCCGTTGGTGATTTAGGAGTGTTTTATGAAATTTCTATATATTTGTAGATTTCCCAAATTTCTATCTGTATTGATTTCTAGTTTTATTTGTGTTCAGAGAATATAGTGTGTATGACTTCAGTACTTTTACATTTATTAAGACTTGTTTTGTCATCTAACATATAACCTATACTTGAGATTGTCACATGTGTACTTGAGAAGAATGTACGTTATGTTGTTGTGGCATGGGAGGCTCTATAGAAGTCTATTAGGTCTAGTTGGTATTTTCTGTGTTGTTCAAGTCATAATATTTCCTTGTTAATTTTGTGTCTAGTTTTTCTCTCCATTATGGAAAATGGGAGAAAATTTGCTACAGCAGCTGGTGGGGGCTGAGCCTTGAGAATGACTAAGTTGATCCAAATACCTGTGTCCAAACACAGAATTAAGTTTCAGTGTCTGCAATGTGGCGTTTCAACTATAAGTCCATATTAGAGTTAGAAAGTGAGATGGTTAAGGTCAGGGTGGCCAGTGTAGTGCAGGTGGAGTTGAAAGTCTTCAGCCGAGAATGGATGGGTATCACTGTGTCAGAGATAAAGAGGGTAGGTGCCTGAGCGGAGATGAAGAACTATAGTAAAGTCAAAGAAAAGGGTTCTCTTTGGGAGTATGCCTTGAATCTGGCAAAATCTTTCCTGATACTTCTTCCTGTAGCTTCTTGTACTTGTGCTCTGTCCTCAAGAGGATTTTCCCACCTCTATCATGGTGCCCAGGACTTCTGAAAGTAGATGAGTTCCCTCTGCTTGCAGGAAGAGGGCACCTATGTTTGGGCACACACACTGTTCAGGGGCCAAGGCAGGGCAACCATGGAGAGGGTGTGGCATTACCGCCAGCCCACAACAGAGACTCAGCAGAGGTGCCCTCCTGTTTATTTGTCCCAGGCTGTGGTGTGTCTTTCATGACAATTGAATTTTATTTAAATAAGTAAATTTATTGCTTGCGTTTGGGCAGTCCTTGAAATTCTATTTGGGAAACAACATGGTCTAAAGAAAAGAAAGCTTTGGAGTCGTAAATCCTGAGCATGCCCAGCTCTGATGGTTACTGTCATTTAGGCCAATTATGAAACCTGTATTGTACACATACATGTACACATAGTCACGCATACGTGTGCCTTTACATAGATGCATATACTGCCACAGGCATGGGAGAGTGTAAGTGATGAAAGTATTAAATAAGTAACTTTTAAAGCACTAGTGCCGTGTCTGTTGATCAAAGGAATGGGAGTTCTTAGCATCTTCTCTTTATTCCCCTTCTTTTCTGCCTGCTGTGTGAAAAAGTAAATGAGAGAGAGAAAAAAGAGAGAAAGTCAGAGACAGAGAGAGAAAGAGAGAAAGTCAGAGAGACAGAGAGAGAGAGAAGGTATCTCATTCAATTGGAAAACCAAGCTCAAACACATCTTTTGCACAGAGAGACATCCTGGCTTTAGGCAAGTCAACCAATGGCTTCAACTATTTCACTCCTGAAATTGACCATTTCTTTTAGATAAAAGAACTGGATAGAAAAAGAACTGGATAGAGCAGAGGTTTTGATGGGCATAGAAGAGCAGATAGAAGAGTATGATTGCTTGGCAAGGGATCATCTTACATTGTAAAATAGATGTGCATGTTCCTAACCTCTCCCAGGCAGGACTGAGTGAGGACAGAGGTGGATCCCATACAGACCTCAGGCTGCACGTGAACATTTTAGTGTCTCTCCTTCCTTTTGCCCTTTTGTGCTCTCCATCCTCATAGAAACGGTGGTGGTGCTGCTGCACCTGGATTTTGTTACCGTGGTTACAGATGCAGTCCCTGCTGGCGGAGGGGGAGGGAGCTGTGTTTCTTATAAGGGCAAATTGTACTGGCATTTAAATTGGAGGCATCACAGTGGAATACAGCTGCCAAGGCCTGGGAGGATATGCTTCCCCTTTGTAACTGGGATGTTTGGAAGACTGCTGCCCCCTCCTCTTTCTATGTGTTTGTGTGTAGGGGGATGTGGACTCATTCCTTAGCCTGTAACATGTTCAGAAGGCTGAGATTCTGGTTGGGAACAGGGAGAGATCTTTAAGTAAGATTTTGAGGCATTAGGGCTTGAACTAGGGATTTCTCAGCAGATGCTACAAATGATATCAAAACAAAGGGGGAGAAATAATCAGATGTGAACAGGAAGACAAGGCTTCCCAGGTGGTGCTAGTGGTAAAGAACTTGCCTACCAGTGCAGGAGACATAACAGATGCGGGTTCTGAGCCTGTGTCAGGAAGATCCCCTGGAGGGGAGGGCATGGCAACCCACTTCAGTATTCTTGCCTGGAGAATCCATGGACAGAGGAGCCTGGTGGGCTGCAGTCCATGGGAAAGAGTTGGACACAACTGAAGCAACTTGGTATGCATGCACCTACCCACAGGAAGTCAAAATCTTGAAGCTGAAAGAAGATTAAAAGGGTAGCCAAACAGAAAGAGCTGGGGATCATATGTAGGCAGGAGTCAACAATGTGAGGGTGAAGAAGATAAGAGCAGCATATGGTGAGGGGACCAGTACTTGCCTGGCGTAGGTGCTTGTGTTTGCAGTCAGCCGCTGGGGAGCAGTGCCTGTGTGGGTTGGTGGAATTTACCAGGTGGAATCTAACTCAAGGATGCCCATGTCATCTGGAAAGTGGGACCACCAAACAGGACACTGAGCTAGAGCCTCTTCCCCACCCTTAGGGAGGATGATAAATTAGGACAAGTTAGTTGCAAATGTTTTCTTCTCAGGAGTAGCCAGCCCGAAGTCTGTAAACCACCGTTAGCCACAGAAGTGAGTTTGTGGCTGCACTTCTGGTTGCCCTTGCTTGTTGGCCAAGTGGCCAGTTGGTCAACAGACACCTGTTGAGGCCCCACTGTGTGCCAGGGCTAAAGGTCCCTGGAGGCTAAAGTGCTGTTCTTGTTTTCAACCCCAGCGTCCTATATTAACTCTATCCACACTCAGGAGCCCAAGCATACTCCCCAGCTAGGACAGGAACTGGGTTACTGAACATGGGAGAATGAGAAACCAGAACGCTGAAAAAGTCTCTCACTGGCCACTGGGATAGCCTCTGCCTTCAGGCAGGGGGATATTTGAGGGCTCCTTGGGGTCCGTGTGCTAATTGTCAGTTGAGTTGGCCAAGAGTACAGGGCAGTACAGATGGAAGGCCTGCTTAGCCCACTTTCCACTTGATTTTCTGGCACTGGATAAAAAGTGGAACCACATACTGATATAAATACTTCAAGAGATGAGCTTGAACCTTCTATGTTCTCACTGGTCAGTCCAGAGAGAATGTGTACATAGACTGGTGTGTATATACAAAGCTATTATATATAGACTTTTATGTATACAGACATAGACTATATGCTTGTGTTTTGCCTCTGTATAGACATCTAAGTGGGTCCCTGCATGTGTCCTTCTGTGCAAATATGTGTGTGCGTGTGTGCATGTGTGCATATGCATGCATGCTTGGGGAAAGAATCTCTTGGTGTAAGCATCTGGAAATCAGAGAGCTCTGGATTTGAGGGTTGACTATTCCTTTTATTAGCTCTGTGATTTTTGAGCAAGCAGTGTTATATCTTTCAGTCACAGTATTCTCACCTGCAAATGGAAATAATTAATCCTATTTTATAGGCATCATTGTGAGGATTATATGCCATAATTAATGTAAAGCATCTGGTATAGTATCTGGCATAGAAGAGGCAATTAACAAATAATTCAGCTCCTATTACTTTATATATCTCTCTTCCCCGCCATGAGAAGGCATGCCTCAAATTTTGTGTCATTATTCTCATTTGATGAAGGAGCAAATGGTTTTCAAAGCAGGCATATCAATAGCTTGAATGGTAGGCAGTTTATAGAATTTGTAAAAGCATATTCACACAGTTGTTCTCCTAATATCCATTAACTACAGTAAAGCAGTCAAAATTATTTTGGTTGGTATTATGCAGATTCAAGAATGAGAAAGCACAGTTAGAGGAGCTGTTATTATGGAGCAAGCCCTGGTTCATGGCTCTTAGCGTCCAACTTGACCCCAGACAGGGAGGTCTGCCCCACGTACAGAGACAGTCAAGTACAGGAAGAAGTGACCTCTCTGACTTCCCTTCTTTATGTTTGGCCATGACTGGTCTATTGGCCACAAGCCTTCCAATGACACCCTAAACCAGAGTTGTGCACATCAAAATTCCCATTTGTTCCAGGCAGAATCAATTCTCAGCCTGTTGTTTTATACCAGGCAGAGCAGGTTTCCTGCAGCAAGTGTGAGAGACCCTCAGGGAGCCTTCCACCTTGGTCTAGAAGGAAGTTCAAGGCCTCTCCTGACAGCCTCTGGGCCGGTGAGCAGGGCTCAGCCAGGGTAGGAACCATCGGCTGGTTCCCTCTGGGAGGCGATGCACTCTGTTCCCATAAGGCCAGTTTCACTTTGAGACATGCAGCCCAGCTGTGACAGAATTCAAACGCATGCATCGGTCTCATGTCTTCAGCAACTTGGAGCAGGAACCACACTGGGTCTTTGCCATTCTGTTCTGGTACGGTCATTGTTTTGTGGAACCCAAATGGAAGGGGTTAAGGAGAAAAGCTGTAGCTTGGACTGCAAAGAGCAGGATTTAGGATAATTGTAGGGAATAACTTGTCTGTCTGGCCAAGTCAATACCAGAACAGGCATTCTGGAGTGTTGGTTCATCTCTTTATGGCATTTCCTTTAATGATGTGTCCTGGCTTGTGTTAAGGTGGGTAAGGTGTGGGGATTGAGGGGAGGTCATGGCCCTGAACACAGGTATAACCAAAGAGCTGAGGTATTTACCTTAGTGGAACCAAACTAATTCTGTATTTGTCTCTGCCCCCACATGGATACACTGATTAGTAGAAGCAAGAAACCAAACAAAGGTCCTTATTAATTTCCATGTCATTCTACAAGATGCCATATGAAGTAGGCAGTAATCTCTGACCCTATCTCACTCCTGGTCTGGGTGGTGGGCTTGGAACCAGCAAACAAGGTAGAATAAGATGGGGGAGAGGGAGAAATTTCAAAGGAAAATCAAGGCTCTGATATCAAAAGAGAAGGGACTTAATGTTTAGCAAACAAAACAACAGATAACCAGTGTAGTGACTCTATCCAGACCTCACTAATTCGTCTTCTCCTGAAACATTTGGGGTCCTTTGGGCTCTAGAGTTAATGCCCAAGTCTTTGTTTTCTGTTTTCTCTTGTTTCCTTTATTTAACTGTTTCTTTTCTCCCAGACTGGAAACTGCGAAGGACTATGCCTCATCTAGGAAAAATGCAGTTTATTCAAAATGAACTATACCAAATGTAGGTTTCCGAATGCTCCTTTCAGATACTCCTGCATCACCATCACCATCACATATCATCACCATCATCATCCCTATCATCATTATCACTATCATTACCATCATCATCATTATCAAACACCAATGTTTTGAATACCAGGCCCCGAGTAAGTGTCTTCCGTAATTTTCACAGTGAAAAAGAAATCTTTATAATAACCTCATGAGGCAGGCTTCTTTATTTTCTCTTTTTAGAAATAAGAAAAGTGAGGCTGAGGTCACAGTAAATAGAATCAAGATTTGATTTGTTTCTTCCTGACTGTAAACTCCATGTATTTAACTGTGGTGCTAGACTATACTGCATCCCCCCAAGCATTTTTATAGTAGTAATTTACCAAATATTGAATATTGACATGTTTTTCTTGTTCTTGAGTGCTATTTCTCAACACAGAGTCCAAGGATTACCTGTTTAAAAATCTCTTGGGATTGGTTGTTAAATATTCAATTCCTGAGCCCTATCCATAAATATTTTACTGAAATATATTTGACATATAACATTATATTAGTTTCAGGTGTACCACATTTTTTTAGATTCCACATATAAGTGAGATCTTCTTCTGTCTGGCTTGTTTCACTTAGCATAATGCTCTCAAGTTCCATCCATATTGTTTAAATGGAAGTGTTTTGCTTCCTTCTTTTTTATATAGCTGAATAATATCCCATTATACATGTGTCACATTTTCTTCCTCCTTTTATGGACACTTAGGTTGTTTCTATGTCTTGGCTGCTGTAAATAATGTTACAGCGAACATGGGGAACAAATATCTTGTCAGCACAGTATTTTCATTTCCTTTGGATAAATACTCAGAAATGGAATTGCTGAATCATATGGTAGTTCTATAAAAATTTTTTGAAGAGTCTTCATGCTGTTCTCCAGTGTGGTATATCAATTTCCATTTCCACCACAGTGCACAAAGGTTCTCTTTCTTCCATATCCTTACTGACGCATGTTATTTTTTGTCTTCTTGGTAAATGATAATAGCCATTCTAATAGTGTAAGATAATATCTCACTGTGGTTTTGATTTGCATTTCCATGATGATTAATAGTGTCGATCAGGTTTTCAGGTTGGTCATCTGTATAATATGGCTTCTTTGGAAAAATGTCTATTCAGATTTTCTGCCCATTTTCAAATTGTGTTGTTTTGGATTTTTGCTATTGAATTGTATAAGTTTTTGAAATATATTTTGGACATGTGTGCTCAGTCACTTCAATCGTGTCTGACTCTTTGCATCCCCAGGGACTGTAGCCTGCCAGGCTCCTCTGTCTATGGCATTCTCCAGGCAAGAATACTGGAGTGGGTGGCCATGCCCTTCTCCAGGCGATTTCCCTGACCTGGGAATTGAACCCAAGTCTCTTATGTCTCCCTCACTGACAGGCTGGTTCTTTACCATTAGCACCACCTGGGAAGCCCCTTTGGATATTAACCCCTTACTGGATATCTGATTTACATATTTTATCCTATTCAGTAGGTTGCCTTCCCATTTTGTCAGTGGCTTCCTTTGCTATGTAGAAACATTTGGGCTCTGACAGTAAAGAATCTGCTTGCAATGCAGGAGACCCAGATTCTATCGCTGGGTTAGGAAGATCCCCTGGAGAAGGGAAGGGCAACCCACTCCAGTATTCTTGCTTGGAGAATTCCATGGACAGAGGAGCCTGGTGGGCTACAGTCTATGGGATCACAGAGTCAGACATGACTGAGTGACTAACATTTTTTTCTTTGGAAAAATATCTATTCAGATTTTCTCACAGTTTTAAAATCAGGTTGTTTGGGGTTTTTGCTATTGAGTTGTATGAGTTTTTGAAATATATATTAGCCCCTTATTGGATATATGATTTACAAATGTTTTCTCCCATTTAATAGGTTGCCTTTCTATTTTGTCAATTGCCTCTTTTGCTTTGTAGAAACTTTTTACTTTGATGCCGTCTCACTTGTTTATTTTTGTTTTCCTTTCCCAGAAATATTGAATCAGAATCTCTGGCAGTGGGGTTGAATGATGATATGTCTTTCATATGATTCTTGCTAAAGTTTGGAAACTGTTGTTCAGAGAATAGGAGAGTATCCATCTTAATGACTGTCCTTGGCTCTTCAGTCAGTGCCTCATAATCCTAACACAATAGCCATAATTTTTATAGCTACAGGGCATGCTGTGAAATCAAACTGGGGGTGCCCACAGGGGAAGGCCAGGAGCAGGCATGGCCATCATCAACAAACACAATCTGATTGTAGAGTTCAAACTTGTGTCTATGGAATGTGAGCTTCATTTACAAAAGTCCTAATTTGACTCAGCAATTGCCATGACTGCCCCATTCCAATCCTTCAGTTTAGGCATAATTTCTTCTACTCTGTCTCACCATCCTTATTATTTCTTTCATTGTATTTATTCAAATCTACCATCATATTATCTTTAGTCATTTATTTGGTCATTTGTCCATTTTCTACTTATCTGATGAGAATGTAACTTTCAAGGAGGCAGGGGCTTTGACTTTTCTGTGGAAAAGTCATCAAGGAGTCCACAGAACATGAACTATGCCTGATATCTTATAGATATTCACAAAAATATGTGCCAAAAGAATGCATCAGTGATCTAGTGGGAGAGGCCTGGTGGCAGCAACTTGCTGGTGGTAACCTAAGGGTAATAGCAGACAGTATTGTCGAGTGGGATGCTTCCTATTGTTTGAAGTAGAACCTCAACAGCCACGTGAGAGTATTAGAACAACCAAGAATAATCAAGTGGGTAGGATTTAGGGCAGGGCTCCAGTCCACACAGGAGTCTGAACTAAGTCAGAGGCCAGGCAGAGGAAATATAATAGAGACTATTGAAGAAATAAACCTGATTGACCTATAGCACGCCAGACTTTGGATTTAGGTCAGATTTCCTTGTGTCTATGATTAGAAGTAGGTTGTGCCTACATATTCTATTTGGCTGGGCCAGGACCATTAAGGAATGGGTAGGGTAGAGCCTAAAGAGTGTAATTGTCCAGGTTTGACCAGGAAGAAAACTATCCCAACCTTTAAGCCTTCTCAAAGTCATCCTTCTCCTTTCCTAGGAGTGGAGTCCTAGGAAATGCAAAATAAATCAGTTGTCCCAAATAAGTGAAAATTTGAGGCTTCCCTGATGGCTTAACGGTGAAGAATCTACCTGCAGTGAGGGAGATGCATGCAAGAAACACAGGCTCGATCCCTGGGCCAGGAATATCCCCTGGAGAAGGGAATGGCAACCCACTCCAGTATTCTTGCCTGAAAATTCCCATGGAAAGAGGAACCTGGCAGGCTACAGTCCTTAAGTTCGCAAAAGAATTGAACAAGATTTAATGACTAAGCAACAACAAACTAAAAATCTACTTTGTGATATGGGTACTAAATGCAGCAACAGAGGGAATAAGAAGGCCAATGATTTCAGTGATTTCACTGAAACTTAAATTACTGGTTTCTATCCCTAATAGAAGTGAAGTAGAGATCTTTAGGAGTGTTTCTGGCATAACCATCCCATGATGACTGGATAAAGGCTTTTCTTCTTGCCACCTCATGGACAGTACCCAGAGTTACTTGGGGATCTGGTGACTGATATTCAGGCATTTCCACTTTTGGTGACAGGCGTTATCTCTCCTTTGGAGCTTTAATCCCTGGCTCCTCTCTCACTGAGGGTTCCTGGAGCAGGTGGTGAAAATAATTTCTTTGGCCCAGGTACTAAAACATCCTCCATAAGGGCTGAAATACCGCATCAGGTGTTTCAATGCCTTCTTGTCTCAGCCACAGAATTTTGAAAGGTTTTAATTCTCTAATTTCTAACTCTTCTCTGCTTCTAAAAATGTATTGGTGGAGATTTCAATATCAAATGAATACATGCTCATTAAAATATTTGGAAAATATAGTAAATAGAGTAGCAAAAATAAGCATCAGTAATTCTACCACTCGAAAACAACTGCTGCTAATATCTTGGCTTATTACCGTCCTGCATTTTTATTATGAATAGCTGTTAAAATTTTTTGTTTTCATTACATGGTGGTAATCATGCTGTATACACAATTTTGTATCCCTAAGTATAAAATTATAATGATAGCATAGCAGAGAGTTTTTTCTGTTGTTATAGGCACTTCATAAATACCAATTGTATATACCACAGCTGATTTAATCATTTCCTGACTATTGGACGTTTAGGTTGTTTGCAATTTTTGAATAATGCTGAGATGAACATCTTTGTAAATAAAACATTTTCCACATTGGGGAATTTTTTACTTTGTGTAGATTTCGTGGAAATGGAGCTACTGTGCTCACATATGTCAATCACCCTTGCCAGTAGCTGATAATGCAACTTTGTGCAAATTAGAAAGAGGCACCCTTTCCTCCAGACACTTGACTGCTATTTATGGGGAAATTGTCTCCATAATTAAACCGCAATTCTTGCAAGTGAATAGTGCCACTTGGGGTTGTGCAAAATATAATTTGCACAATCAAAAAAGTGGCAGATGTGTACATATTTCTAAGATTCCAAATTCCTTTCCACAATGTTATAATAATTTATTCTCCTAATAGTCATGTTGGAATGTGACATTTTACCTCACATCAGTCAGTTGAGCAAAGGATGTGAATCAAAATTTTTACAAAGGGGAGTTATTTTAAATATTCTAATTGGATGGGGAAGAAAATGGTACTTTATTTATTTATATTTATTTAGATTACCTGTGAGTCTTAAAAATGTTACTTTATTTCAGTTGTCTCTAAAGAACTGTTCTAAAGACAGTTTTAAAGAACTGTCTCCTCTTATTAGAGATGGATAGATTTTTTTCTCTTTTTTAACATAGAAATGTTAAGCAGAAGTTAATAGCTGAGCCCAGAAATGGTTCCCCAGCTAAACAGAAGGTGTTTTGTGTCTCCTACCCAAGACTTGTGCTTTCAGCCTCTGTGGCTGGGAAAACATGTAATTGGTTCTTTGTGCTTCCAACCTTCCCTCCCAAGAAGGTTTCCTCCTGTTTTCTTGTTCACTTCTGGGCTTATCCATGAAAAACCCTGGGAATGTCTTCTCAGGGATCCCGAATGAGACGGTCTCAGCATGATTTGGTCTGATGGGAGCTTCTTCCCTTGCTCAGCTGCTTCCCAGAGACTTTGGAAGATTGTGGAAGCATACAATAGTAAATTCGGTACCACAAAGCTCTTACCCCTGAACTCTGAACCACCTGCTGAGACTTCCTGTCTAGGATCTAGGATCTTGTAGTGTCAGGAGTCTCCAGAGGAAGAAAACCAGTAAGAGACAAAATGGGAATTGTCTCTTGCAATTATACAGACCAAGAAGCCCTAGGAACTACCACTTGCCAAGTGGAGAACCAGGGAGACCATCAGTGTACTAAGTCCAAATCCGAAGACTTGAGAACCAGGAGCACTGATGTCGAAGGCAGGAGAAGATGGACGTCCCAGCTCAAGCAAAGGGAGTAAACTTGCCATTTCTCCAAGTTTTTGTCCTAGTCAAGCCCTCAGCAATTTGGATGATGCCTACCTGCATTGGTGAGGGTGATCTGCTCTACTCAATCTATGATTTAGGTGTTAGTCTCTTCCAGAAGCACTTCATAGACACACCCAGTGATAATGTTTTACCAGATATCTGGTATTCCTTAGCCCAATGAAGTTGACACATAAAATTAACCATCACAGGCCCAGAAAGCCATGGTATGCCTGTAAGGCTTTATTGAAACCCTGGTCCCATAACACAGCAAAGTGGCCATGCCTCCCTCTTCATATTAGGGAATCTTCTCAGCTAGAGTCCAGGCTTACAGTTTATTCATGCAACAAATTTTAAGGGTTCTCCCTGTGTCTCAGGAACTGCTCTGGGTGCTGTATACAGTGGTCAACAAGAATAGCTCCTGCTATTGTGGAGCTTGTAACGGTTGGCAAGGCATAAAATGAGCAAGCAATCAAATAGATGAGTGAGTAAATGAAGAAAATCTAAAAGGTGATGTGCTTATCAGCAACTTAGAGTGGGGATTTAGAGTGGGAGGATGCTTTAGAGTGGGTGGTCAAGGAAGGCTGTTTTTGAGGCAGTGGCACTTGGGCTGACACTTGAATGACCTTGTTGATCACCTATATGATAAGGAAAGGAACTAGCATCTATTATGACAGCAGTCCCTAACCTTTTTGGCACCAGGGACTAGTTTCGTGGAAGACAGTTTTCCCCTGGACAGTGGGCAATCGTGTCAGGATGATTCAAGAACATTACTTTTATTGTGTTCTTTATTTCTTTGGGGCTTTCCTGGTGGATCAGATGGTAAAGAATCTGCCTGCAATGCAGGACACCCAGATTCGATCCCTGGGTCTGGAAATCCCCTGGAGGAGGAAGTGACAATCCACTCTACTGTTCTTGCCTGGAGAATTCCATGGACAGAGGAGCCTGACAGGTTATAGTCCATAGGATTGCAAAGAGCTGGACGTGACTGAGTAGCTAACACTTATTTCTATTGTTATTACATCAGCTCCACCTCAGATCATCAGGCATTAGATCCCAGAGGCTGGTGACCCCTGAATGATGACATTACCAGGATCTTTGGGGGAAAATATCATTTAACTCACATTACAAGGTATAAAGTGAAATCGGAAAGTGAAATCGCTCAGTCGTGTCCGACTCTTTGCGACCCAGTGGACTGTAGGCCACCAGGCTCCTCCATCCATGGGATTTCCCAGGCAAGAATACTGAAGTGGGTTGCCATTTCCTTCTCCAGGGGATCTTCCTGACCCAGGGATCGAACCCAGGTCTCCCGCATTGCAGGCGGACGCTTTAACCTCTGAGCCACCAGGGAAGCCCAAGGTATAAGGTGGTATCTTATACAGAGATTAAATCACTTGCCTGAGGCCTTGCAGCTTGTAAGAGTCAAAACCAATTTGTGGCCATGTGGGTGTAAGTCCAAAACTTGTGCCTTTTCCATAAAACCACATCACATGTGAAAAAGAACTTACAGGCCAGGGGCTGAGCAGTTTCAGTCCCTGGTAGTTTGGAACTGATGAGGGAGGGCAAAACCAAGGACAAGAATTAGTCCCTCCCTTTTTCTTTTGTGAAGCTGTCCATGATTAAAATCGGAGTGCCTCTTGGAGAGAAAGGCTGGCTCAGTGGATAGAGAAACATAATTTATTGGTTCAGTAAATCTCATATGACCCCCACCCCCAATATCCCAAGACAGTCATCTTTTGCTGAGAAATCGTGACTTGTTTCTTTTTATCTTCTTGACCATCAGTAAATAGAAGCCTCTGTCCTAGGTGAAGACTCAAGTTGGAGCAGGGCTGGACCCTCATGAAGCTCTTTCCAATCTGTTCTGGCAGTATTGTGACTTGTGGGAGATCTTTAGGCTGATTCCAGGGTTCTCTTGGGTTAGAAGCGTGTGATTCTGGAAGAAATAACCATTTCAGAGACTATCAATGAAGCTCTCAAGCCCTCATCTCTTTGCTAAGTGCTCTGTAATGTGGATGTGACCAACATATGAGATGGCATCCCTGAGTTTTTCTGTTCCTGGGCCCAGCAGAGTCCAGTGGAAACTTTGACAGCTTAATTATGGTCTTATTCAGTCACCCACAACTAATGCATCTTCCTGGCAAAGCAGATGTCTTCCCTAAGGAGAACAACAGGGCAGATTGCTGTCACAAGAGTCTGCCAAAATCTGCTCTAAATTATCTCTGAACCAGTGATAACAAATCAAATTGCTACAAATAGACATCAATTTGCAGAAATGTGAGCTGGCCAAGGGATGGTTTTGACTTGGGGAGTAAAGATGAATGTGTGACAAATATCAGATTTGCAGAGAAGGGAAGGGACTTGAGGTTGTCTTGTGGGACAATGGTAGAGTCGACACCCCAAGATACTGATTTTGCTCCATTCTCTGAATTACCAAGAGTTCATCTTTGGTCTCTCCAAATCATAGTTTGTATCTTTGGCCATGTGCTCCAGTGGACTGGACAAATTTGCAGTATTGGGGTTCCTGGGCTGTTTGAGAGACTAAACATTTGTGTTTTGGGGTGAGTAAGACTGAAGCCTGGGAGACAGTGAGAAATTGTGATGCTGTTTCCATCTAGGATTTGCAGTGGAGACTGAAACTAAAAGTCCCCTTGGAAAGAATGATTGGAATCAGGCCAGCATGATTTGGTCTCACTCTGTTTAGTTCAGTGTTTATTACATTACCTCAGACCCTGTTCTGAGCAGTGGAGCTGGGAAACAGTAACCCCTACCACAGCTTTCCAGATGCTAAGAGTTTAGTTAGCTAGATGTGGAGGGACACTCTACCTTGGTGGCAGGTAATAAACCACCAGTTCATAAGCCCTTCCTTGGACTAAGTTCCTGGGATGGGACCTTTCAAGGGTCAGGAAGAGGAGGGAGAAAAAATAAATGTCTTCTCTTCTTTTTTTTCCTTTACTTCTTCAGTCCTTATGCCTTCTTTTCTTTCTTTCCTTCCTTAACAAATGCTGTTGTTTCATTTAAAATGTCTTTATTTTTCAAATACAAGAGCTCTGAAAGTTGTGTATGTACTGACTGGAACAAGACAAAATTATGAATGGAGCCATGACATTTCATAAGACAAAATTTGCGTTAGTATACTGTATTGGTCTTTATCTTTCTGGCTTACTTCACTCTATATAATGGGCTCCAGTTTCATCCATCTCATTAGAACTAAATTAAAAAAAATAAATAAAATGTCTTTATTTTGTTAAATTTAGAAAATAAAAAGGAAAGAGGAGAAAAAATGATATACCTGCAATTTTACTATCCAAAGACAATCCATAATGACATTTGAGCCAATTTTCTGTTTTTTTACTCTGCCTAGATAGATACTTTTTTGTAACTATGATATTTTAATACGCATTTTATTTCATATTATGTATTACTAACTCTTTATAAACAACTTTAAAGCTGGTAAAGAATCTGCCTGCAATGCAGGAGACCCCAGTTCGATTCCTGGGTTGGGAAGATCCACTGAAGAAGGGACAGGCTACCCACTCCAGTATTCTTGGACTTCCCTGGTGGCTCAGCTGGTAAAGAATCCACCTGCAATGTGGGAGACCTGGGTTCAGTCCTTGGGTTGGGAAGATCCTCTGGAGAAGGGAATGGCAACCCACTCCAGTATTCTGGCCTGGAGAATTCCATGGACTGTATGCTCTATGGGGTCCCAAAGAGTTGACCACAGCTGAATGACTTTCACTTACACTCACTTTTTCACTTTTAATGGCCACATAATATTCAAACAGATAGAAATAACATAAATTACTTAGAAATCTCCCTATTGTTGAATATTTAGATTTTTTAATATTCATTTTTATAAGTAAGACTATAATAGACATCCCTGTAAATGAACACTTTTCTGTATCTAAAAAGATTTCTTGATGCAGTGCTAGAATTGTAATTACTAGCACTAGCATTATTGTAATTACTAACTTATATATATATAAATATATATATATAAATAATGGAGAAGGCAATGGCACCCCACTCCAGTACTCTTGCCTAGAAAATCCCATGGACGGAGGAGCCTGGTAGGCTGCAGTCTGTGGGGTCGCGAAGAGTTGGACATGACTGAGCAACTTCACTTTCATTTTTCACTGTTATGCATTGGAGAAGGAAATGGCAACCCACTCCAGTGTTCTTGCCTGGAGAATCCCAGGGATGGGGTCGCACAGAGTCGGACACGACTGAAGTGACTTAGCATATATAAATAATGTATATATATATACTGAATACTCTTGATATAGCAAAAGGTATAGGATATGTGTATGTGTGTGCATGCATATATGTATAACTAAATTGTTTTCTGAGTCATGTCTATACTCTCAAATCCATTTTCTAAATTTTGTATGCTATATTTAATAACCACAGCAAGCTTTGCTAATTATATGAAATCTGATTTTTATATTGGCAAATAAGTGAAATATTTTTCAAGTACATCCTGATAGTAAAATACACCTGTTTGCTGAATGTGTGTGTGAGTCAGCAGCTTGCCAGAGCAGCCTTGTCTGCTGGAGAACTGGTGCTGAAGCAAGAAACTCCTCCTAATATCTTAGAAGCCCTGGCCTGTCACCCCTAGATGTCAAGCATCTGCTTATTAGAAGCTGAGCATGGTGGCTTTAACATCAGACTCAGACACCATCTGTATTAATCCCTGGTCTTACAGAACTTACATGTGATACCAGTTTAAAGAACACAGAAATTACTCCCAGTTCCATAGTAAGATAAAAGACACCAATATAAAGCTTATAAATAAGAAGCCAAAGTAGCAGCTTTGAGGAGTTTAAGTTCTGGTGCTTAGTTGCTTAGTAGTGTTCAACTCTTTGTGACCCCGTGGACTGTAGCCTGCCAGGTTACTCTGTTCGTGGGATTTTTCAGTCAAGAATACCAGGGTAAGTTGCCATTTCCTCCTCTAGGAGATCTTCCTGACTCAGAGATTGAACCTGCATCTCCTGTGTCTGCTGCATTGCAGACAGATTCTTTACCCACTGAGCCATTAGGGAAGCAATAAGGAAATTCTGTCAAAAAATGATAAGTAAAAATATTTACATCTGTGTTAATTATATGTTAACAAACATTTAATTGTGTTATTATTACAGAAGTATAACTACATATATATATATATTTATTTATTTTTCTTATTTCCCTAAGCACACAACTTAAAGCTTAATTTTTCTTTATGTTTTATGTTTCTTTATGTTTTCTCATCAGGACTGTTGCAAGTACTTATAGCTGAGAATGTATTTAAGAGTATTTAGGAAACTCTTCTGAATTTAATTCTTAGCACAACAATAACAATAATAATAAAAATTAATATTTATTACTTGCTATGTGTCAAATACTATGCTGGGTATTTTACATACATTCTCCCATTTAATCATCAGGACGAGTCAGTGGCATTGGTATTGCACCCATTTTATAGATGAGGAGACTGAGATCTAGAGACAGGAAATGAGTTGTCCAAGTTTACACAGTGAGTAGATGAGCACATCCTGGAGGTGACAGATATTCTTAGTGTGAGATAAAGATGAAATAAATTTATAGGTCAATCCCTGAATCCTCTTGCTTTGGAAATTAAGGGGTCTTGCCAAGATGATGCTTATTGTTTTCCTGCTGCATGTCCCATTTTAAACAACTCAGGCCTGATCCCTGAGTGAGGCGCCAGAATTTGTACCTGCAGTGCTAGCCTTTCATCTGATGGATTCAGCCAGTGCCCACATAGACTCAATGGACATGAGTTTGAGCAAACTCCAGGAGCTGGTGAAGGACCGGAAAGCCTGATATGCTGTAGTCCATGGGGTTGCAAAGAGTCGGACATGACTGAATGATTGAACAACACCTAGGACTGGTATGGCTCACAGTCAAGACTTGGAGAAAAAAGAAATGACTTGGCTCACAATGAACCAGAAATACAGTAGCACCAGGGAAGAGGTAGATCAGTGGAACATCTCCTAAATTTTTTAAAAAATAAGTAACTACATAGATGTAATTTTCTTATGTGTTAAAAGTGGATTTATAGTGGTAAAATCATAGGACGAAGACTCCTCTGAGGGATAGGGGGAGTGGCCCTCAGTTGTCTCCCCCACTGTCCCAGCCAGTGGCGAATTGTGTTCTCTGCAAACATGATCAAGAAGAAGCATGGTGAGCTGAGCCATTCCTGAGCACTGGCACAGGATCCACACTCAGTGCAGGGAAATTCTAGAAGCAGATACTGAGGCTGGCGTCCATACCTGTTGAAGGAAGGACCTCAGAAGAGGGCCCTACCTAAATGGTCTGCCAGTCTTGTTACATGAGTGTTTTATGATGCAAGCCCAGTAACTTTGCTATTGATTATTGCATGTCCCATTTTAAAAAAAAAAAAAAATTTAACTTTTTTTCTTGGCCAGGCCAAGCATGTGGGATCTTATTTCTCCAACTGGGGATTGAACCCACTTCCCTTGCTGTGAAAGCAGAGGGACTTAACCACTGGACTGCCAGGAAAGTTGCTGCATGTCCCATTTTAAACAACTTAATTTCAGGTCTTTGATTTCACAAGACTTAGATTTTCTACCAGGAATCCAGCTCAACCAGTACTTTCAAATGCCTCATCATCAGGGAATATGGAATTTTAGTTTAAAAAGTTAACAGTCAGTTACAGGAGTTGATGGGGGAAAAAAATATGCAGTTGTAAACTAACTCAGAAGCAATGATGAGGATGTATCATGATAAGACTTAGAGTAGATAGCTAAGCCATACTTAGAGGAAATTTTACAGCCTCAAACACCATCATTTTTAAAAATTGAAAGCTAAAAGTGAAAATCTTACGCATTTAAAAACTTCAGAGAATAAGATAAATCAAAAGAAAATGGGAGAAAGCGTTAAGATATTATTGGAAATGAGTGAAGTAGAAAAATAAATAGGAGTTTCTTGAAGCACAGTTGTAAAGGTGAAACTCAGTTTTATGTTGGGACATTTTTGTCCTCTGCAATCCTAGAGGACCCTATGCAGACCATGCCATAACTTTCAGATGCAAGCCCTTAGGGACACAGAGAGACTCACTTCAATCAGATACACATTCTACTCCTGAAAGGAACTTCTATCAGTGTCTAAGCCTGATTCCCTACTGAGCTTGTTAGTAATTAATAAGAATAATAATAGTATTGACAGCAATTACTGTTGTTATTGAACACTTAACACTTAACACTTAACCAGGGACTTTGCCACTCTTCTTAACACTAGAGAATGAAGCTTAGATTAGGATATTTTATTCATTCAACAAATATTCTTTGAATATTTGCTTTTTGCTATACAGTCTTCTTAGTGCTGAAGAGACAGTAATAAACAAAACAGATAAACTCTGCCTAAATGGATTTCCATTCCAGTTGCAGCTGCCCAAACTTACCACAGTGGAAATTTGAGATTAGTCCATGGTTGTAGTCACTTTGCTGTGAAAGGCATCTTCCATCTGCCCCCTTGAACTGGAGGTAGCAGAGGAAGGAGCCGAGTCTTAGCACAACTGAGGACCGATCACATGGCCTCATGATCCTCATCTGCATGGTGTTGGGGGCAGGATATCACCACCTATTCCCATCTAGGGGTTGACACTTCAGGGAGGTGTAGCGCAGTGACTGATGTGGAGAAAAGCTCAGCAAATCCCAGGTAGTGCTGTTAATATTCCTTTTAAAAAAAATGATCTGTGCCTTATCTCTTTCAGCTCACCATATACCTTACTTGAGCTGAAGGCACAGCATGCCTGTGTAGTAGGGAATGTACCCTTGCCCCCAGAGAGATCTGGGGAGGAGGGAATAGCTCCAAGAGGCAGTTATTGCCCTCTGGGAACATCATGCCTGATAGGAGTGTCTTTGTTCTCCTAGAGGCCCTGGACCACGCCAAGGAGTCTAACAATATGATGCAGGACAGGGGCTGCCAAGACATAAGACTGACAATGTGATAGAGCGTGGGGGCTTTGGGTCATGAAATCAGCCTCCAGAGGGACTGAAATGAACGATGTGGGCCATCAATTAATCATGTCTGCACAGTGAGTCCCAGTAAGAACTCTGAACACTGAGGCCTGGGTCAGTGTGCCTGGTTGACAATACTCCATGCATGTTGTCACACATCATCACAGGAGTGACAGTGTCATGCTTCCTTGGGGAGGGGACAACTAGAAACTCTGTGTTTGGTTCTTCTCCTGAACTCTGTCCTCTGTGCTTCATTCCTTAGTTGTTTTTAATCAGTGTCTCTCCCTTTAGTAAACCGTGGCGACAACAGCTCTGTGAGTCCTTTTGGAAAATTATGAAACCTGAAGGTGGTTTTGAGAACCCCTCATACTTGTACCTGCTATCAGAAGAAAGGGCGGTCCTGTGGACTGTTCCCTCAAACGTCAAAGTTGTGTAATTGCAAAACGCCAAAATCAAACCTCCCCAGCTCTCATCTGGGAAGATGTTAGATTGAGAGGAACTGTCCAGAATCCCTAAGAGACACATACAAAACTCACACCAGAAGGGGAAAAAGTGAAACAAGTTTAAAGTAATAACAGAATGGCCCTTCTTCATGCCAAAGTCAAAGGCTATTGCACCATAATGCTCCAGCAGTGGCCAAGAAGGCTGAACAGTCTTTGACTTGAATGGAAATAGCGGGTCACAGAGAGAGATTCCAAAATCATCATCCAGAAGCCTCAGGGTTCTCCTCTGATGAGGGCAAAGGTGCCTTGTGGGGTCAGTAGCTATAACAATTTCCTTCACACCCTTGGAACACTTTTCCATATTGATTTGATTATTTATTTACATTCCCCATCATTCTAAAGAGATTAGAAATTTTATATATACATATATATATATGTATATATAAAAGTTCCAATTTCCACACTTTCTGAAAAAAGTAAGGAAACTGGAGGTAGAAGGGGAAGGGAAGAGGGAGTAGATAGGAAAGGAGAAAAGAGCTTGGTTAAGATTACTGTTGCAAACACATGCTGTAAAAATTCTTTACATGTATCCGTTATGTTGTTCAAAACCTCTGTCTTTATTTATTCTGTTGTTTATTCTTGGCTTAATCTATCTTTGACATTAGGTAGCACTGAAAGCATTCTACTGTAATAGTTTCTGTCAGTTTTCTCATGCATTCCTAGTGGTCTTTGCCCTACGCTTCGATACTGTGTAATTAATTCATTTCCAGAGTTCATGATTGTTAGGGTCTTCATTATAGGCTACACTGTCTGTCTATGTAAAGTAACCTTTTCCCTACTTAATGCATTTTGCCTTGAATTCTACTTGGATACTAAAATGCCTGCCTCTGGGTTATTTTCATTTGTTAGCAGCTACTATAACCTTGAGTAACCTTTTAATTTTAAGTTTTTAGTGTCATTTGGTTTTGATTGTGTCTTACCAAGGCAGCATATATTTATATTTTCTTTTCATTCAATCTGGGAGATTTTTCTTTTGAGAGGAGAGTTTAAAACAGTTGCATTTTTTTTTTCCAGAGTTGATGTTTGATATTTTCTCATACCCATATTGGCTTCCCAGGTAGTGCTAGTGGTAACAACCTGCCTGCCAATACAGGAAACATAAGAGATGCAGGTTCAATCCCTGGGTTGGATGATCCCCTGGAGGAGGGCATGGTGACCCGCCCTAGTATTCTTGCCTGGAGAATCCCACGGACAGAGGAGCCTGGTGGGCTACAGTCCCTAAGGTCACACAGAGTTGGACATGACTGAAGCAACCTAGCATGTACATACCCCTGATGTGTCTAAAACAGAATTCTGGATTTCTTCCATCTGTTTCCCCAAGTCTCTATCACCAACTCCAAACTAATACTCCCCTCATCTTCCTCACCTCCATAGACTGTATTACCCATACAGGAAGTGAGAGAGGCATTTACATTGGTTTTGTAGGAGTAGAACAGACCAGCCAGCTGGGGACCCCCCCTCCTCTTGATGGCCAAAATAGTAAGAAGGTGTTTACTTGGGAGCTGATCTGTTTTCATTGTAGCTGCTCTGTGTGTTTTCTTGTTTTACCCAGTTTTCTCAGTATCTGTTGGGAACCTCTGGAGTTGCTTCTGCTCTACTTAACTTCCCTTTCTAAACTTACCACACTTATCTTAGAGAGTATCCCTCAACACATCAACTACTTTCTTTAGAGAGAATATAATACAATAATGTAATATAATATAATATGTGTGTTATTTGCTCAGTAGTGTCTGACTCTTTGCAACCCAATGGACTATAAGCCTGCCAGACTCCTCTGTCCATAGAATTTTCCGGGAAAGAATACTGGAGTGGGTTGCCATTTCCTTCTCTAGGGGATCTTCTCAACCCAGGGATCAAACCTGAAATCTCCTGCATTGCGAGGAGATTCTTTACCATCTAAGCCAACAGGAAAGCCCATAATAAAATACAATAATATAATATGTATTTTTAGTTTTGCATGAGGTTAAAGGCCTCTGCTTTCAAGAGCTGTTTTTGCATGGGGAGAGTGGGAGAGAATTAAGTTTTTAGCTGAGCAGTACCTAGGTTTTTAATCAGTTACCTTGATAACGCTATGGTTTACCAACCACTGGAGTTTCTGGAGAAGTTTTTGATCCCGCTAGCTCAATGCCAAACATTTTCCAGAAAGAGCTCAAGGGGTTATTTTCAGACAACTCTATTTCTCCACAGATTGTAATTCCTAAGGACCTCCAAAGTTTGATCAATAGGAAAAATATATTCACGTTCGTATACAACCTTGAGAATCTATAAATCTGATTTTAATGCAAGCTGTGTCAGTCATAGGTTATCATACAGTTATTGTTATATTTTTTAAAAAATATTTTATTTTGAAATAATTTTAGACTTACAGAAAAGTTGCAAAGATAGTAAAAGGCAAAAGACATATACGATCTGAAAAAAAAAAACCAGAGGATGAAAAGTTGCAAAGGTAGTGCAGAGGATGCCTGTATACCTGTGGAGGAAGAATAATGCCCCGTCTCTGTGTATAATTTATTGTTAGCCTTCTGTATCTGTGGTTACTCTGCACCCATGGACTCAACCAAACACCGTCTGTGTAGTAACCATAGGCAGTATTTGCTGTAAATAATATACGAGTGTAAGTGGACCTGTACCATTCAAACACACATTGTTCAAGGGTCAACTGTACCGATTTTCCCTTTTCTTACTCTATTCTTTAGAATTGCTGCAATTTTGTTTTACAATTGTCATTAGTGGTGGTGTGTAAGAATTTTCGGAGCCGACAAGACAGATATGCCACAACCTAGTTGTAAAGCACTGAATAAAATTATTTCATCTCCATATGTCTCTGACCCTCATCTGTACATTGGGAGAGTGTTATCTCCTATGGTTGACTTGGGGATTATAGGAGATAGCACATCTATTTACCTAGCAAATTTTTCTTGGGCATCTATAATTTGGTAAGAAAAACATTAAGTGGAAAGGATAACAGTGGTAGCTATCAGTGATTAGCATAACATACAGACTTTACTTATGGGCAGTTCATCATGTGGCAGGGAAGATGAATTACTGAACTAGAAGTCACGGTAAAGCATTAATGCCTGTTCCAGTTGGGGAAGTACACAGTGCTGTGAGAATGCATAATCTGAGGACCTAGCGGAGACATCAGGAAAGTCACTCAGCACAATGTCTGGTGTATGCAGAGACCCTGAGGGACGGAAGGATGTACCCTCCCTGCCTTGGCCCAAGCTGGACCCCTCTCTCCTCTCTCAATCTCTCAAACAAACAGGTTAAGATAACACCATGTTGTTTTTCCTTTTGTAAAATTCAGCAGTCTTTCTCAAGTGCTAATGTACGTGGTGACTCACTGGCAGGTGCTCCAAGTATATAGCTGTTTTCCAAGTGTACATGACTGTGGCATGCTTTCTTGCTTGAAGCTTGTCACAAGCCTGGAGTTTGCAGCAGAGCTTTGGGGAATGTGATTTTAGCACGCTGGTCTCTTCACCACACGTAGGATGCCCAGGATGAAATTCACCTCAACATCTGAGTTTTTAGTATGTTCAGATTCTCACAAGCTTTTCACAGAGGTATCTTGGTCACATGCATTCCACATCATTTCACTTCTGAAAGAGAGATTAATCTCTCCAAGGATTGAGTTCAAGGAAGATTTTTCAATTTAAAAAAACAAATAAAAAATGAGCCTGTGCATTTTGTCATCAAGAGTCAACAATGAATCAGTCATAGGTATACACATCACCCTCTCTTGAACCTGCCTCCCACCTTCTACCCATCCCAGCCCTCTAGGCTGTCTCAGAGCACAGGTTTGAGCTCCTGTGTCATACAGAAAATTCCCACTGACTTGTTTGCATATGGTAATGTATATGTTTCAGTGCTACCTGGCAGAAACCAACACAACATTGTAAAGCAATTAAAAGTAAATATATTTTAAAAAAGAAAGCTTAAAAAAAAAGAGTCGACAGTGATTAAGATTTTGCCATGTTTGCTTTATGGCTTTCTTTTTTTGCTGAAATATTTTAAAGTGAATATGAGATACCATAGTACTTCACTTATATTTTCTTTGGTATACATCCCTAAAAACCACAAACCTTTTTTACATAATGATAGGCCATTATCCCACCTAGTAAAAACAACAGTAATTTGTTGGTGTTGTCTAAAAAGAGAGATGTGTTTGGCAAGGCCCAGCAACCCCAGTTTTAAAATTGGGTACAGCGTGGGCCTCCTCTCAGGAAATGGCTGGTTCTTTCTTGCATATCTTCTGCCCATGGAAAATCACACTTTAAAGCCTGACAGTACCTCAGCATCCTCTCCATCTATCACAGCTTTGGGATGAAGGCATTGTTCAGTAATAGTAATAGTTGTGGCCAAACTGAAGTGGTTTGGGATGGTTTATCGAGCCACAAGAAAGATAGAGGTCACACAAGGCAAGGACGTTTTATACGCTGGATAGACAAGAGGCTCAGAAGAAGAAATAGGTTGTTCTTATTCCCACAGGCTTTCGTTATTCTTTAGGAAGAGACCAAACATTTAATTGACCTAAATGCAATTCAATAATACATAATTAAGATGATCATGTTGTGATTGACTATAAACCAGCTAATTACATTGCTTTCTAAGACATTGTGTTTGTGTTGTGTGAGGTAGATCAAATGGCCAACACAATATTTGGTGGGCTGAATAGAATCACTTATTTTTGACCTTTGTGTAACTTTGGGATACCTGGAAATCTCTTCTGTTTTTACCCAAACTACTGGAACAAATGTAGTGTTTTTCAACTGGTCATCCTATGGATCCATTCAGTGATCCTCAACCTTTTGGGCACCAGAGACTGATTTCATGGAAGACAATGTTTCCCTGGACTGGGGGTGGGAGGGTGGTTTCTGGATGATTCAAGTGAGTTACATTTATTGTGCACTTTTTTTTCTTTTGTGCACTTTATTTCTAATCTAATGCTGCCACTGATCTGATGGAAAGTACCAGTCACAGCCCAGACGCTGGGGACCCCTGCATTAGTGCCAAAGTTGAGGATGGTTGTTAACTCATCAGGCACCCATACCTAAACCATGTCATCTGTCTTTTTACATTTTGCTCTTGCATTTGTAACTCCATGTTACAAATGGTTTATGATTATGGTTACAAATGGTTATGGTTTATGATTCCATGGCTCAAAAGAGGTTAGAAAGACACTGGTCTGGAGGGTGACTGCTGGACATCTCTGTAGAGGGAGCTAGCTTAGGCAGTTCTGTGGTCACTTCCCTTCACAAGACAGCTGAGGGACAAGGATGTATGTCCCTCTCCCCCTCTATGGGTCTGAGCTGTGCAACACTGTTAGATCAGTGACCATCAGACCCAAGTCTCCTACTGCGTGGCCTCATCCCGAGAGGAACATGTGGCTGAGTTCCCAACCTGAAATGTACATACTGAGGAATCCCAGCTCCTCCTCATTCAGCAGGAAGGAAAAAGTGTGATTGAGTGTTGCCCAGCTGTGGGCTTCTCACTGGAGCAGGACCTCACTATCAATCATCCCATTTATCTGACAGCTGAATAAGCCTGTTAAACAATGGCCAAAGTGCTTACTGTCTGGGCAAACAGGAAAATTATGGCTTTCGCATGTATACACTGATGGTTTCTTCTGTTATTTACCTTAACAAAGCAACTCAACACAATTAGTGCAAACTACTGAAGGCTCCTGGTTATATTTAGCCAATGGATTCCATTTAAGGAGCAAGTAGCTAATGATCTGAAGCACAGACTGCTATCACAGCAGCCCTAATAAACTGGAAATCACAGGGCAAATAAGTACTGAACGTTTGCCTGGTGGGGGAGTGATTGAATTCTGAAGACTGTCAACAGGTTCTTCTGGGTGTCCTCAACTGTTTTATACAAGGATGCCCTGAAATTAAGAGACCCAGCGTGAACTTTGCCCCTTTGCTGGTAATCTATCCATTTTAAAAATTGTCAGTTACTAGCTTTGGGCTTCTAAGGGTTCAGGCCAAAATTGGTCTGTGGAGCCCTGAGAGAAATCAGAAAAAAAGATCATGGAGACCAAAGGTTCAGATGCTAAGTTTAGAAAGCAAAGAGTCAGTGCCAGGGGGCACAGTGACAGCCAACTTTTGAAAAATTGGGAGCTAAAGGAATCCCCTGGCACACTAGCCCTGTCAAGTTATGGGGGTAATGCAGACAAAGGAAATATGGTAACAGCCAAACCACAGAAAGCCATGAGTTGGCTAGGAGCCCAAGACCAGAGGCTTTCAGTGTAGGAGAAAGAGTAAAGCTTTGGAATCAGACAAGAGTTTGACTTAAACTCTAACGCCTACTCATCTGACGTGATCCTTGCCTGTCTCAGTTTTAGTCTTTTTGATCTATAAGAGGAGGAAGCAGTTCTGCCCATCTTATAAGACCAGTGGATCAAGTCAGTGTAATTTGAGAAGAAAAGAGCACTTCACAGTGCTTGGCACATAGACATGCTCAGCATCTGGGGACTGCTTTGGGCTTTGTCATTGCTGTCACATTGCCTTTTTGGTTGCTAGACAAGACATTAGCTAACAGTGGAGCATCTTTCTCTGCATACTGTATTCTTGAGCTTTAAAGGAGAAGTGATGTGGCTTCTATCTCCATTCTGGGTGTTTTCATGGGTCACTGGTTGCGTGTTTTGACTTTATAGCCAGACTCTTTGTGAATATTTTGGGTAATGCTTTGTCCTCCACCAAGATGGAATGCGAAATGACATTTTCAAATTCAGTGTCTTTGTGATGGGAACAGACTCAGGAAGAGGCAATAACAGTTTTACATATACATTTAGGGCAGGTGTCTTTTGTGAGCTGACACTTATGGAGAATTATGTGTCACCCTCTGTGACGAGCATACATATTCTTATTTAATTCTCACATCCCTTAAGAGAAGTTCTTAGTACATACTCTTTTTTTTTTTTTTTTTTTTTATGGGAGAGGAGACAGATGTGACTTGCCCATAGCCACAGTACTTGACATTAGTTGTCCACAGATGCTCTAAATCATATGTGCTCTCTTCATAGTTTGACAGTGACCTATTTTGTAAATCCTGTCTTTCCATCAAAAAAGTAAAGCCACCGTTACCACCAAACCCCTGTATTTTCCAACCTCCCTCACTGCCAGGGTGCAGACATGTGACTTAGATTCTATAAGTCAGATACAAACCACTCGGGGAACCAAGCTGAATACGGGCTGCCCTCTTGGCGGTGGGAGTACAGTCAGAGGTGATATGGTTGTGGGTTCACGGAGCAGCAACTTCCGAACCAGAACTGCTGTGGTTCTGGGAGAGATTTCTGAAAGCTCAGCCTAGGGCCTGTTGCCCTTGACTTTCCAAAGGATGCACAATTTTTTTAAATTCCTGAAAAAATTCCCCACTCTCTACAACTCATAACCTCAACTGAGAATGTTTGGGGTCTTGGTCTTTTTTTTTTTTTTTTAAATGGTGGTGCAGTTGCTTTACAATGTTGTGTTCATTTCTGTTGTATAACAAAGTGGATTAGTTACATGTATATATATATATATGTATAGTGTATATATGTATAATACACATGTATATATATTAGTTATATGTATATATATATCCCCTCTTTCTTGGATCTCCCTCCCACCACCCTGCATCCCACTCATCTAGGGCATCGCAGAGTACTGAGCTGAATTCACTGTGTTATGCAGCAGCTTTCCACTAGCTATCTCTCACTTCATTCCACACCCTCATCCCCTGTCCATGTCCACAAGTCCATTCTCTACATATGCATCTCTGTTCGTGCCCTGCAAACAGGTTCATCTGTACCTTCTTTCTAGATTCCACATATATGCACTGATACTGATATTTATTTTTCTCTTTTTGACTTACTTCACTGTGTATGATAGTCTCTAGGTCCATCCATGTCTCTATAAATGACAATTTCAGTTCTTTTTATGGCCGAGTAATATTCCACTGTATATACAGATATATATCTCATTGGACATTTAAGTTGCTTCCACATCCTGGCTATTTAAATAGTGCTGCAGTGAACACTGGGCCCTGGTCTTTACTTGTCTAAAACTCATTACAACTGAGTAAAGTTCCTGCCTGCTGCCCATGTCTTCTTTTCTGCTGCTCTCGTGGCCTCCTGTGCAGACTGTGGGGTGGGCAGAGCCCAGCAGTCTTGCCAACACCCACCTCTCCAGCCTGGGAACTGTGGGGCCTCAGTGCTGAAAAGCCTGGGCAGAGCCATCTCACCAGTTCCTGCTCTTTCTTTCCTGGCAATTAGGTTTGTGTATTTAATAACTGGACTTCCCTGGTGGCTCAGTGGTAAAGAATCTCCCTGCCAATGAAGGAGACTCAGGAAACATGAGTATGAAGGGGACTCTAGAAACATGAGTTTGATTCCCTGGATTAGGAAGATCCCCTGGAGAAGGAAATGGCAACCCACTCCAGTATTCTTGCTTGGAGAATCCTATGGACAGAGGAACCTGGTGGGCTACAGTCCATGGGGTCGTAAAGAGTCAGACATGACTGAGCAACTGAGCGTGCACACACACACACATTTAATAACCCCTCCCAAAGACTGGGCTTCCCTGGTGACTCAGATGGGTAAAGAATGTGCCTGCAATGCAGGAGACCCAGGTTCAATCCCCGGGTTTGGAAGACCCCCTGGAGAAGGGAATGGTAACCCACTCCAGTATTCTTGCCTGGAGAATTCCATGGACAGAGGAATCTGGCAGTATACAGTCCACAGGGTTACAAAGAGTTGGACATGACTGAGTGACTAACACTCTCACTTTCCCAAAGACTTTAGGATTTCAGGGTTGAACAGTATAGGGGGTTGTACCCCATGGTGACCCCTTGTTTTCCTTTCAGGAACACTGAGCCACATTGACTATGATTACCCCTTTCTAGAAGATTGGAAGAGAATAGGTGCTTTTGTGAGGCACTGACTATTCTGGTCCCAACCTCCTCATCTACTATGGGACCAGCCATAGCTCTGAGCCAGGGAGCACCCCTTGCAGAAATTTTCCAAGGGAGCCTTTAGTTATAAACTGATTGACTCCTTCAGGATCCCAAGCTTTCCAGCACCACTGGCGGTGTCTCTAGCTCTTATTCTGTATCTAGGTTGTTAATAGTGTACTTACTGATGGAGGAAATCTGTGATCCCATTCCCTCCATAACCTTTCAATTGTGTAGCCAGCCTCGCAATCCCTGCACTGAAAATGTCTGCCCCACTTGCCTGCCGCTTAGAGGAGTGCCAGATGTAGAAACAAGAAACGGTTTGCAAAATAGAAGAAAACAAACCTTTCTCTGAGTGTTTCCTTAAAATATTTTCCAATTTATCTATCACTTTTTAGCCTGTTCATATTTTTCCTTATTGTGTCAATTTTTATATTTTATCCTTTTGAGGATTTTTCCCCCCAGTGGCATCATTTTCCAAGGGTACAAGATATTCACTTGTAATTTAAAACAGCCTCTTGGGTATAGCTGGCTACATCTTCATCCTCCTTCCACATTTCGTTGATTTATGCCTTTTCTCTTTGTCTTTATTAGTTCAGCATGGGTTTGTCTCTTTTATTAGTATTTCCAGAGAATCCAGATTTTAGATTTATTAATTTTACTGTTTTTCTATTTACTTATGTCTACTTTTGTTTATGTTATTATCCCATGCTGTTTTCCTCTTTTTTCCCTAAGATTTTTAAGTGGAATGCTTAGCATCATTATTTTTGCTTTTATGGTGTAACAGAATCATCTAATGTGCTAATTTTACAAATGAGGTCAGCTGTGCCAGGCTCCTATAAGTTTTGCTATTTTTAACATCATTTTAATTATCTTCTAACTTTACAGTTATTGTGTTCTGGATTCCTTTCCTCTTTGTGTGCTTCAGTAGGAAAGCTAGAAGTGTGATTTTAATCATAAGATTGGATAGTTTAGAATTCCAATTCCTATGCTAACCAACATGTGACCTTCCTTAGAGACATGTAGCGAAGACTATATAGCTAATACATATAAAAGGTTTTGCTTAAACTATTCTGTAAGTGTTCATAGCCAAGTTCCTGTGGGCGCACTTAAGGGTCTGAACATGTAGGCTGGTGGGCATATTGTTTATGGCTTAGGGGTCTCAGCAGGGGTATTGAGTAGACCTTACACACTTGATTCTGGTCTACCATCTTGCACTCACTGCTGCTATCCTGGTTCTTTTCTTTGGGTTTCCTGTTTGTTCAGATGCCTTCCCCTACTTACAGAACTTCCTTTCTTTATAGGATATAAATTATTCATCCCATAAGGCAGCACACATCTTACTGTTTTTCTTTTATTTAACCTTTTTGTTGAATGGCCACATTTTCTTTATTCTTAGTAAAAATTGGAGCATAATTGTTCTGGTTTTTAGCAATCAAAGTGATTATTTAAGACAAAAAGAAGCATTCTTGTGTAATCATCCAGGTGTGGTGAAATGCAGCCATTTTAAGCTCTTTATGGAATATGAGAACTTCTTGCTTTTTGGCTTGTTTTCCTGCCCCCACGTCTCCTTTTCTATTCCTTATTAATTTAATCCATGACTTAAATTGTCCAATATTTGCATGAGAATTTTGTTTTAAAGTTAGTATAGTATATTTACTAAAATACAGGATGGTATTATTGTTTTGTTTAGTTGCTAAGTCATGTCTGACTATTTTGCGATTCCATGGACTGTAGCCGCCAGGCTCCTCTGTCCATGGGATTTGCCAGGCAAGAATACTAGAGTGGGTTGCCACTCCCTTCTCCAGGGGATCTTCCTGGACACAGGGATTGAACCGGGGTCTCCTGCATTGCAGGCAGATTCTTTACCATCTGAGCCACTAGAACCATAGTATAGTATACTTCTTAGCAAAAAGCCTCACCCTCTGTTGCTTCATTTTGATTTTATTCTCTGTTGGATAGTTTCTCTACCTACTTATCAAATGGTCTCCAAAGCGACAATGCTTTTATTCATCCCTTAGTCTTCTGGATAATGCTTCTTCTTTCAGTCAGATGGTTAATTGGCTGACATAGTTCTGTGGTTTGATATGGAAGGTTGTTTCTCTGCAAGCTTTACTTACCAATGACAGCTTGACTGAGGCAGTGTCGATGTTGGGTCACATTTTCCCCTTCATGTTTTCTGAAAATGAAATAAGATCTGTCATAAATTTTTGTGTCCCACACCACTGCCTTGCTGATTAAAAATGTTGCATCCCTGTTATTGGAAATCCCTCGTGAGAATTCCTTTATGTAGCCCAAGACCCGTGGAATCAGCAAATAGGAGTGTTATCTTTCTATAGGAATGGAGGTGAGTAGTGGGCTGTCATTATGGTTTCTTGTCAGGTTCTCTGATGCTGTACAGGTTTTTATTATAATTGTAACATGGGATGAGAGCCTGTAGGATCTGCTTGCTTGAGTTTTGTTTCTCTGTCAAAGAAGACATACATTTTTACTTCTTGTTCTAATAATAGTTTCATGATTGGAGGTCGTCTGTGGCTTAAGCTGGAGTGACCCTTCAGAGTTGTCCTGCATCACCTCATCCTGTTTTCGGGCAGTAGTTCTCAGGTTTGAAACATCTGCTTCCCAGTCCCCCTCCCTGAGTAGGATCCTGGGGTCCCTGGATTATGCCAACAGAGATCCATGTGCAAAGCACTGATAATTCTGTTCTTATCTCTTCCTTCCTGTCACCAAGGATTCTCACCAATTTGGAGGCACCGAGTCCAGTCTCTAGGAGGTGATGCAGGATAGCTCTGAAGGCTCAGTCCAGCCTCAGAGACCCCTAAGGGGCTGAGGGTTCTCCTTTTTGCTCAAACTTGTTTTCTCCCCTTTTCCTTTATATGTGTTGATCTCATGTGTACTCCCTAAATACACTTCCTGCAAAATCATTTCATTCTCAGAGTCAGCTTCCTAGAGGTCCCATTTTGCAAGACTTGGTCGCTTCCCTCAAGCTCCTCAGCCTCTTGCTTGGTGTGAACACGGTCTGCCCTGAGGGTACCCCAGGGCCTTTGCATGGGCTCTTCTGCCATATTGCTCTTCCTTTGCATGTCCTAATGGCTTGTTTCTTCACTTCAAGTCTCTGGTCAGATGCCACCTCATTGAAAAGGCCACTGTGACCTCCCTATGATAAAATAACACCCTTTCCTCATTATCTTACTTTATTTTTCATTTTTCTTTTATGACCAACTGTCTTCCTCTGTCTTCCCCTACCAGTGTATATGTTCCATGAGAATATTTTATTACTCCTTCCCTCGTGTCTGGCACATAGTAAAAAATAGATATTTGTTAAAAGAATGAAGAAATGAGTGAATTCTATCTTCTTTCCTGCTCTAAGCCTGCAAGTACTTTCTCTTCCCCTGTCTCCTCCTGTTTGGTTGCAGTTGGATGTCTGGAATTTCCAACTAGAAAGAGCACATTTTGAAGTGTGCTCTTTCTTCACTAGCTGATTTAGTTGGCAGCAGTGGGGTAAAGATAGGGTTCTTGGAAGATGCCTGGAAAAAGTCCACTTTTCCCCAGTTTGGGCGGGAGATACTATTCGGGCTTTTCTTTTCCTCCTCCTTCTTCTTTTTTTTTTTAACTTGTCCTCTGCTCTTTTTGAGCTGTCATATTTCAAAGCATTGGACATTGACCTATATGTCTACATCCCTTTTGCCTTTAACCTCATCATTGTCTGTTACCTGTGAGTTATGAGGGGAGGTAATTCGCTGAGCTGTAGGTCATAGTGATCAGCAGCCCTAGGCTTGACCATAGTGGTAGACATTGTCATGTCTGAGGATCAGTTAGTTAGTTACTGGTGAGTCCCCTCAATTCACTCAGTCACTGACTTCATACTTATATACTTCTCTTATGTCTAAATTCCTCTTTTATTAAAAGATGGGTGAAGACAAAGCCCTTGTGACACACTATTTCAATTAAGAGAAATGAAAATGATTAAGCCTTAAACCCACGCTTGTCCTCTGCTTAACAAACACTTTTTCTCCCCGCACAGGAATATGAGACCTGAGCCTTCCTTTCTCATTGTGAGCAGGTTACAGTTTGAAGGAAGCCATTCACTTATGCATCTCATTTTCAGAAGATCTTGATTGTGAAATGCTGTTTGTGGAGCCCATCAGAGATGGCCAGGTAAATGAGCAGTGACTGATTCAATTAATTGATAAGAATCTATTAGCACGGATCCAAACCATCTTGTTTGAACATAGAGCATCATGTCCCAGGAGCTGTCAGGGCGGTTGTCATTTCCTCTTGGTTAAACAGAGGAGCCTGTGGGTGGCGCAACCCAGCAGGTGGCGCCATACACATTTAGAGAATAATTGATTTTTTTAAGTGCCAGTGGCCCTGGTGTGGATAGCAGTTTGTGAGAAATTTCTCTAATTGGACGATTTGAAGAGCAGAACCCACCCTTTCTGTGTCCAGCAGACCTTCCCCTTTGAGGACGTCAGGGAGTTCACACTCTGCATTTTTTTCTCCACTCGAGTGCTGTGTGGAGAATACGGCCGTGGGAGTGGGAGGACTTGCTTTGAAATCCCAGCTTTGCCATTTACAGGCTGTGTGGCCCTGAGCATGGTGCTTAACCTTGATTTTGCTCAATATAATTTAGGATTAGTAAGAACTCTGTCGTCAGGCTCTGAGGATTAAGCGAAATAATGTGTGCTAAGTAGGTTACATATGGTCAGGCTGCATACCTGTCTTAGAGAAAGGCATCACTCTGGAGTGATAGCAGGCCCCCAGACTGGCACGGTGAGTGGAGAGTGGACTGGGCTACAGCCCCCACCAGCCACGTCCTGGGCCAAGTGTCCTTGTGGCCACCCTGCCTCCTCTCTCCTCGTCCCACTTTACCTGCAAACTTGTGAACCTGGAATTTACTGATGTGGCTACGCTCATTTTAGATGATTAAGAGTGGTAAGCAATACCTCCCAGAAGAGAGGAAGGATGCAATGTTATTCCTTTGGAGAGAGATGGAGCGAGAACCAGGACAATTTAAACCTCCTAGCTTTAAAATATATAATCAGTATGCTACAGAGCCAGACTGGAATAAACAAAAAGGCATGTAATTTGAACAAAGAATTCTTGGAGCTCTGAAGTGGAAGCTTAGCCGGCAAAGCAGAAATTTTTACCTACTTGGAAAATTGGATTCGTTAACCTTTTGGATGTTGAAATTCCTGGATAACTTAACAGAGTGTCTGGAATGTGGGTTTCTGTGAACGATGACTTGAGCTGGAGCTAGAGTGCAGTCCTAGCAGTGGGGACACGTTTCTATGGAAACCCTGAAGCTGGAAGTTCTTCCATGTCTCGGAAAGGCTGTCAGTTAGATCTATGCACTTGGGGAGTCTAATGAAAACAGACACTTGTCATTTTTCCAGCAGCCGTCTAACATAATACACATTTAAAATATGTTCATGGGAAGAAAAGCCTACAGTTAAGTTTAGCTGTTTATTTTAAGAGAATTCCCTTGTGTGGCTTTGGCCAGGCAGATTTTTTTTCTCTCCCTCTACATTAAAGGGAAAAAAAGGAAGCCCTTCAGTGTTGAGCAGAAATACAAGTAGGAGAACCACTTCTGGTGGTTCATTGCAGGCTGTTGGAGGAGAGCCTCAGTCCTACAACCCTTATTTACATCACAGTTAGGATGGGTGGCCCACCCTTTCATATTTACCTCTCTCATCTGGGTTTGTCCCCAGAGCTTTTGGTATTGTGAGCCCACACTGTTTGACTGATGGGTACTTTTCTTTTAATGGGGCAGCTCTGAAAAGAAACCTTCATTAAACATCAGTCTCTTCAAATGTCAGATGCTAAGGAATAAGGAGTCATAGTTTTTGCTTAGACTGACTTGCCATTTGAGGCCAACTGCTGGGATCTGACTCTCTCTGAGAACATAAATCAATAGTCAGTACAGAAATTGGAGTCAGAAGAGCTGGTTGAAGATGGTCTATTACTATTTGCTTTCAATCGAATGTATGTGTGTATGTATTTGCTTAATTTTACTTAAACATGTTAATTTTGAGTTGCAATTTGCAGAAAAAACACTCCTACTTCTTATCATGAGATGGTTAATAATATGATAAGAACACTTTTTTCAAATTGAGCTGGGAACTGAAGACCTGGTGGTTATGAACGATGTCAGGCACAAACACAGAGCTGAAAGCACACATTCAATCAAGCCTACCTTTTCCTAACCCATTCGGCAATCAAATGACAATGCAAAATTCAGTTCTCCACGTTGGAGAACTAAAGACTGGTGACTCTTTGACTTCTGAGTTCAGGGCATCCTACTCTTCTTTTACATGTTGAATCATAAGTAGGTCAACAGAAACCAGTGTTATTAGTTCTCCAGTTAAGTTTGGCTTGTAAGAATGTAGCACACTTTTCTACATTTGGTTTTCAGTGATATTTGGAAATTGCATTTTATGCTCCGGATCTGATTGTATCTGATAATTATCACATCTCTGCTTGTGGCAAAGAAGCTAAAAATATTGATATGGGAAAGACATAGACACTGCTTGGCCTCACAATTGAATTGGGGGGGGCAGTAATTATACATATCCCCAAAGTATATATATATTATGTGGCTCTAGATAAAAATTATGCTTAAGAAACTCTTTCGTGGTATACTTACAGTAATGATGCTAATTAGTACAATAAAAACAGGAAATAGCAAGTCCAAGTCGCATATCTGTCCCCATAGCTTTCTCCTCTAATATCAAATTCTCAGCTGGATGGTTGGCAGAGTAATTACCCACATCAAATATACTCAAGTAGAAAGTGTTGCCCAATGGTTAGAATATAAGACTTAAGGTGAACTCTACCACTAATGGACTGTATAAACTTGGGAAAGTCCCTCACCTGATCTGGCTCTCAGTTTTACCACCTGTAAGAGGATTGATCTAATTGAGCACAAGTTTCCTGTTTTGATTCTGTAAGTGCAAAGCCTGCCATGTCGCCTTTGGGAGCTGAGCAAATATCTACTTCTTGGATGGGCTAGGGAGGTCCCATTCCCATAGAACCAAGAGTTGTGCTACATCTTCCCAGCCTAGCCATGAGGACATATGAGGACTAGAGCCTTTGTTCTGCTTTTGAAAAGCATGGGCAACAGTCAAAGCCTCTCTCTCAAACAGCCAGAGTTGCCCAGGCAGTGTACTCACCACCATGCTTGTCTAACTGCTCTTGCATGAGAAGATGAGATGTTGCTCTGAATGGGTCTTTTGGTTGGTAGTTTTAGGATCTCAAAGTTGTGGCTTCATGATCATCGCTTAGAGTCTCTTCAATTTTGTGACCTACTACTCACTATGGCAGCACAAAATGAGAGCCTGGGAAAGAATCAAGGGCTGGCCACCTTCCTCATAAGCTCTATTAGTGACAATCATTTTATAGAGAAAATTGCTCCCTTCTGGGAAGTGCCTCCTCTGACTTGATGCTGGCTGCCAGTGGAAGGTGAAATTACAACAATTACAAACTTAATCTTGGCAGTGACCCCTGAATTGACCCTTTGAAGGAACCTAGATTATGTCTGAGTCTGTTATCTCTGCAAAGAGACAAGCTGTCTTCAGAATTGCTTTTGGGGCCCCATCATGTCATTGTGAAATTGCAGTTAGTCATCCTGGCAACATTTTTCAGATTTGGTGCAGATAAGCTTGAACACATCCAGTTTCCTGGTTTCCACTGTTATTTAGAGAATTGGATGATTTAAAGCACTTATTTTTCCTTAACTCAATTCTCATCATAATCTATCAACATCACAGTATGTTTATTCTCCATTTCATTTTTATATGATCCTATTTAGTTGGGAGTAACCCAAGTTATATTTTTCTTTACTGTGGTCCTGTTTCCTCTTTGCTTTTGCTAAAGTAAAAATTCAGCCATCCTCTAGGCAACAATTTCCATAACCCTGATTTTATTCCTTGATTTTTTCCTTCTGCCCCATGCAAATGACATTCACAACAATATCTTTAAATCAGAGATTTGAAATGCCTCTCTTAGATTATTGTGGCGGATACTGTTGTAATCAACTGCTTTCTGTGGTATCCTTGTGCTATTCCATGAAAGTGAAAGGAAGTTTGGAATTGAGAGTGAGTCATACTTCCAGGCCCTAGGGAACACAGCCCCATCGTGACTCCAGTATGGAGACTCAAACAAAAACATCCTCGGATGTGTGAAAGGCATCATTCTTGGCTGTATGGCGGTCTCCCATTAACTTTCCAGGTGAAATTAGCACGCCCTATTGCCAAGGAGCTGGTGGCCCTGAGTGAGTTCTCATTGTAGTAGAGATGCAGGCTTGCTTCAGGGGGGCATTTCTGCTCCTGTTTCCTGAGTTGGTTGTCTCTCTATTGGAAACCTCACTAATCATAGGCCAGGATAGGAAGGCAGCATTTACTCTATCCATTCAAAGTTATTTAAGGAATGCACATTCCTCCTGTACAACTGTTTTCCCCTAGGAAAACAGCTTATCCTAGGGAAATAGGATAAAGGATCAGTTGCCCAGTTCTGTTTGACAAAATACTCGTTGAGAATCTGATGCACTGGGACTAGTAAAATGACGAGATAAGGATTTCCTTGCTCATGAGGTACCACTTAAGTGGACTGGATGTGGGACATGTTGAACTTAATGACATGGTCAGTGGGGCAAGAGGATTATGAAAATAAACCAGCTCTGGAATTTTCCTCTCTAATAGGTGGCCAGCATTGTAATGTACTGTGTAAAGGGAGTTCTAATACCTTGCATTTAGTATCTGAATAAGTGTGACTGTAGGCCAGGTTCATCCCTAAAGTTGCTCAAGAGGTACAGTAGTCCACTTTTTTTGAGGGGACACAATCCAAGACCCGCAGTGAGCGTTTGAAATCACAGACAGTGCTGAATCTTTGATATACTATATTTTTCCTATACATACTTGATACAGTTTAATTTATAAATTAGGCACAGTAAGAGATTAACAACAATAACTGCTGCTCTTGTGCTTTGCAGCCATTGTGAACTGCAATCAGGGTGACTTGAACACAAGCACTGTGATACCACAGTAGACATTCTGATCACTGCGATGGCTGCTAAGGGGCTAATAGATGGGAGACGCTGGACAAAGGGGTGATTCCCATTTCAGGCAGGATGAAGTGGGGCGGCTGGCATGAGATTTTATCCTGCTATTCAGAATAGGGCACAATTTGAAATTTCTGAATTCTTTTTTCTGAAATTTTTCATTTAACATTTTGGGAGTGCTGTTGATTGCATGTGATTGAAACCACGGACAGCGAAACCTTAGAGAAGAGGGAGCTGCTGTACCCGGAGCTATGTGATGCTTTCTCTGTGCAGGTTTGGCCCTTACTTCTGGTCAGGGATAGCGAGTCAGTCAATGGCAAATCTGGTCTTCTAGGTGCTCAGGGAGCAAAGACTTGAGCCATCGTAATTTCCCCTTCTCCCTCACACATATGGCATCTATGTTGTCAGGAAATGCTGTTGGTTCCACCTTCAGAACACATCCAGAGTTCAACATTTCTCACTATCTCCTCTGCTGCACCCTGGGGCAAGCCTTCAGCATCTCATCAGCATCCTGGATCGTGACAGTCATTTTCTAACTGCTTCTCACTCTGCTCCTCCTGCATAATCAATTTGCAACACAGTCATGAAAATTCTTCATGTAATATCTAAACCAGATAGGGCCAGTCTTCAAAAACCCTACAAGTACTTCGTGTCATTCACAGTGAAAACCACTGTACTTATGAGGGTCTTCATGGTCCAGCCTCAGTGACTTCTCAGACTCATTCCCTGAGTTCCTCATGCTCAGTGGCTCCATTCCAGTCCACTGCCTTCTCCAGTACCCAGACAGCCTCCTTCCAGTCTACACTGGCTGCTTCCTCCAATTATCTGCACACTTACTTTCCTTATCTCCTTGTCTTTTCTCAACTGTCACTATTGCAATATGGCCTGCTTAGATCACCCTATTTTATTTTATCATTTTTTCTTTCATTGAAGTCTAGTTGCACAATATTATTTAAGTTACAGGTGCACAATATAGTGAATCACAATTTTTAAATGTTATACTTCATTATAAGATATCCCCCATGTTTTACAATATATCCTTGTAGCTTATTTGATACCTTATAGCTTGTATCTCTTACTTTCCAACTCCTATATCTCCCTTCCTGTCTTCCGTACCTCCTTTGGTAACCACTGATTTATTCTCTATATTTGTGAGGCTGTTTATTTTTTGTTATATTAACTAGTTTGTTGCATTTTTTAGATTCTACATGTAAGTGACTTAGCATGCATGCATACATTGGAGAAGGAAATGGCAACCCACTCCAGTATTCTTGCCTGGAGAATCCCAGGGACAGAGGGGCCTGGTGGGCTGCCGTCTATGGGGTCACACAGAGTCAGACACGACTGAAGCGACTTAGCAGCAGCAGCAGCAGCAACATGTAAGCGATAGCATGCAGTATTTGCCACATCTTGTTTATCTATTCATCTGTTGATGGGTACTTAGGTTGCTTCAGTTTCTTGGCAACTGTAGATAATGCTGCTATGAACATTGCAGTGCATGCAATTTTCAAATTAGTGTTATTGTTTTTTTTTTTAAATATATATCCAGGAGTGGAATTGCTGGGTCATATGGTAGTTCTATTTTTAGCTTTTTGAGAAACCTCTGTACTGCTTTTTTTTTTTTTTTAACAGTGGCTGCACCCGTTTGCATTCCTATCAACAGTGTATGAGGGTTCCCTTTATTCCACATCCTCACCAACACTTGTTATTTGTGTTCTTTTTGATGATAGCCATTCTGGCAGGTGTAAGGTGGTTTTTAAAAAAATTGTTTAGATTTTTTTTAATTGGAGGATAATTGTTTTCCAATTTTGTGTTGATTTCTGCCATATACCAACATGAATCAGCCATAGGTATATATATGTCCCCTCCCTCTTGAACCTTCCTCCCACTTCCCACCCCATTCCACCCTTAGAGGTTGTCTCATGGATTTAAGCTGCATTATATTTCCACTGGCTATTTAATTTTACATATGGTAAGGTATATGTTTCAATGAGACTTTCTTTGATTTGCATTTACTTGATGATTAGTGATGTTGAGTATCTTTTCATATATCTGTTGGTCATCAACATATTGTGATGGCCTCTACCTTCCCTACCACTCTCCTTTGACAGGCATTCCTGGTCCTGAATAAGTAGTAAACTTACTCAACTTTTTTTTTTTTTTTTAATCACAAAAATTATCACCTTCCAATGTACTGTTTTTTTCACTTATTTACTATGTTTGCTGTTTGTCTTCTCTTAATCCTCCCCTCCCACCCACACACCAGAATGAAATCTGTATATAGGTAGACTTTTTTGTTTATTTGTTTGCACTGTTATAGCACAGTGCCTTGAAAAGGATCTGGTAGACAGTGTTGACTCAATAAATTTGTTGAATGGATGAATCCTGCAATCCTTCTCAATAAGCACTTTCAAATACTGGAGAATTCAGAGTTGTAGTTCAGATAAGGAGTGGATAATAAGTTTTCAATCTATTTGTTGGTTTTACTCAGCTTGTGAATGTATTTTGTCATTTACTTTAGATGTAATTTTTGTCATTTTAGTATCTAGATATAATTTTTTTTCCATTTATTTTTATTAGTTGGAGGCTAATTAAGATATAATTTTTAAAAAGGACATTATTAGGTGTTTTCCCCTTCTGGAAAAAAAAAATAATTTTAGAGAGACTCAGACTCTTGGTGATCACGGGGCTTGTACCACACTTTGGTCTTCTCAGGAATTCCTGGACATATCATTCTCCTCATTAAGTATAAGCCGTTTCAGCCCTGACGTGTGAGGTTCAGGGTGTTGGAGATAACTGACTCTAATTTGGAGATATGCCAGTTGAGTCAGCCACCTGAAGTCACAGCAGTCGTCCTTGCTGGCATTATCAGTGCCATGGAGAAACTGCTCTTATCGCATCCTTCATTTTGAAGACCTGTATGTGTGTCTTTCTCCTTGGAAGACACAATCATGTATCTTGCCCATTTCTTCACATAGGATGCTCAAAAGACATTCAGTCGGGTTGAAATCATCAAATCCATATTTTCTTCAATAAATTTATTATTGATTTGTTTCAAGATCAGGAAATAATTAAACTCCAACTCATTGCTAGGAATATAGAAAAATGGGGGTTGGGGTTTAAGTGAAAATGTTTGCATGAGCCAGCATACCTCGCTGGCACTGCAGTGGGGATTTCAAACACTAAACTCTGCTTTCTAGTTTATTTATGTTTGATGCCGTCAGGAGTGTCTTTAATTATTTTTTAACTCTTTGGCAAAAAGAAGATAATTGATTCTGATAGCTCTTCTCTAAACCAGAATCTGCTCTAGCTCTTTCTTATACTCTTTGGAGTAAAGAAAGACAGAGAAATACATTGGTGATGGCTTTGCCGTATGACTTGTAGGGGAGATAAAGGAAACAGGCCCTCATGAACTCACATTCTTCTTTTCCTGTGAAAACATTTCTGTGATTCCTTGCAGTTCTCTCAAGACTGGAGGATAAGGATTGTGTTGTAGATGTAACAGTCTTAATTAGTAACACTGACAAGAAAATACTTATCTCTTTATGTTGAATGACAGGAAAATACAACTTAGGGAATTTGTCACTTATGATTGAACAGAATCACATTTGAGTCTTACACATTTGTCTCAACCTGATTAGTTCACAGGCAGGTTTTTGTTTAGCTTCCTGGATCATGAATATTCTGAAGTCTTAGCTTTTCTTATCAGCAAAGAAAAGCAATTTATAATATGAGGCCTGAACAAACAAAGCACTTTAGACTCTTTTCCAGTTTCCCTGCTAGAGAAGCTGATTTTCTGCTTAAAAGGGAAACTCACATTTTCAAATGTCATATTTTTCTTGATCAAAGAGAAGGGGGTTCATTATTTTCTAAACTTTTTTTAGGAACAGGAAGACTTGCTTTTTTAAATTCCACAATACTGATTCTAAGACAACTTCACTAAACATAATTGTGCCTCCAAAAATAGTTATTTACTCAAACAACTATCTCTTCTAAAGAGCACAAATATTTATCATTTCTCCTTTATAAATATTGAATACTACGCACATATGCCAAGAACCGACTCATTCTTTGCAAGTCAGCAGTTTCATCCAATAGTAAAGAAACATGTCTACTATCATATGTGGTGTTATTTGCTATAGAAAAATTCACCAAAAGCCTGTTCTGAGCATAATATTTGGCTTTAGTTCTGTGTGAATCACAAGAGTCTTATCAATAGATATTGTAGCTTGTAACATTTTTTTTTTCCTTATGTGAAATACAGCTTTGAAAAATGCCTTTTTATTTTTTTTTTTTGGTCTCTTATTTAAGTGACTGAATTTGGGGACACTAGCATTACTTTTTTAAATCACTTTTTCTAGAGAAGACATTGTACCCTTGAAAGTGAACCTCAGCTCTGATGACTTCACGTCACTACTAGCTAAGGTTTTCATACAGTAGCAGCGTGATTTTCCTGGACTCCCAGGGAGATGAGGAAGGCAGTGCCGGGGACAGCTGGCATGATTCCTCTTTCTGTTGATGAAGACGTACCCTTGCAACCACGAGCTTTGCTTAATTTGGTCTATGAACCAGGAGAGTGTTGTATTTGTAAACATTCCCTTCAAAAAAGGGAAAAGGTTCTTAATGTTTATTTTTCGAGATTGGTAATGCCCAAATAAAAGAGAAGAGGCAAAAACAAAAATTGTCTTTCTTGTACTTCTGCCTGAGTCCTACCCAACTTGCAGGATTCACTGGAGACTTAGCCCCCAAGAACAGGAGCCCAGAATGACAGCCTGGGCCTGTTTCTGTCTGGGGCCACTGCCATGCTTTATGCTTCTGGTAAGGTTTGTATCCTTTGGCAAAAAATGTTAGGAATTTATATAGGTGTGTGGGTGTATGACTCACCTAGAGCCAGACATCCTGGAATGTGAAGTCAAGTTGGCCTTAGAAAGCATCACTACAAACAAAGCTAGTGGAGGTGATGGAATTCCAGTTGAGCTATTTCAAATCCTGAAAGATGATGCTATGAATTGGTGAGTTAGTGCTGCACTCAATATGCCAGCAAATTTGGAAAACTCAGCAGTGGCCACAGGACTGGAAAAGGTCAGTTTTCATTCCAATCCCAAAGAAAGGCAATCCCAAAGAATGCTCAAACTACCGCACAATTGCACTCATCTCACACGCTTGTAAAGTAATGCTCAAAATTCTCCAAGCCAGGCTTAAGCAATACGTGAACTGAGAACTTCCAGATGTTCAAGCTGGTTTTAGAAAAGGCCGAGGAACCAGAGATCAAATTGCCAATATCCTCTGGATCATCAAAAAAGCAAGAGAGTTTCAGAAAAACATCTATTTCTGCTTTATTGACTACACAAAAGCCTTCGACTGTGTGGATCACAATAAACTGGAAAATTCTGAAAGAGATGGGAATACTAGACCACCTGACCTGCCTCTTAAGAAACCTGTATGCAGGTCAGGAAGCAACAGTTAGAACTGGACATGGAACAACAGACTGGTTCCAAATAGGAAAAGGAGTACGTCAAGGCTGTATATTGTCACCCTGCTTATTTAACTTGTATGCAGAGTACATCATGAGAAACACTGGGCTGGAAGAAGCACAAGCTGGAATCAAAATTGCCGGGAGAAATATCAATAACCTCAGATATGCAGATGACACCACCCTTATGGCAGAGAGTGAAGAGGAACTAAAAAGCCTCTTGCTGAAAATGAAAGAAGAGAGTGAAAAAGTTGGCTTAAAGCTCAACATTCAGAAAACTAAGATCATGGCATCTGGTTCCATCACCTCATGGGAAGTAGATGGGGAGACAGTGGAAACAGTGTCAGACTTTATTTTTTTGGGCTCCAAAATCACTGCAGATGGTGACTGCAGCCATGAAATTAAAAGACACTTACTCCTTGGAAGGAAAGTTATGACCAACCTAGATGACATATTAAAAAGCAGAGACATTACTTTGCCACCAAAGGTCTGTCTGGTCAAGGCTATGGTTTTTCCAGTGGTCATGTATGGATGTGAGAGTTGGACTGTGAAGAAAGCTGAGCACCGAAGAACTGATGCTTTTGAACTGTGGTGTTGGAGAAGACTCTTGAGAGTCCCTTGGATTGCCAGGAGATCCAACCAGTCCATCTTGAAGGAGATCAGTCCTGGGTGTTCATTGGAAGGACTGATGCTGAAGCTGAAACTCCAATACTTTGGCCACCTCATGTGAAGAGTTGACTCATTGGAAAAGACCCTGATGGTGGGAGGGATTGGGGGCAGGAGGAGAAGGGGACGATAGAGGATGAGATGGCTGGATGGCATCACCGACTCGATGGGCATGAGTTTGAATAAACTCCGGGAGTTTGTGATGGACAGGGAGGCCTGGCATGCTGTGATTCATGAGGTCGCAAAGAGTCAGACACGACTGAGTGACTGAACTGAACTGATGGGTGTATGTATGTGTGTTTACTACCCACAAATCCAAAACCTATTTCCAGAGGTAGAATAACACACTAAGGACTCGGAGTTAATAAAGTGGTTGGTTCCATCAATCCCCATTTTCAGATATTTATCACTCTATTTTCTGGTCATATTTTATTTTTTAGGTGCTCATCCTAAATCACTATAGGTACAAATTCACTTGTCCCAACACATAGAGTTATGTTCCCACTTAAGTTCCCTCTTTTATTTATATTTACAACATCAGTGTGAGTGGTACTACATTTTCAAACTTTTCAGTGGCTTTATTGAGGTGAGTTGATTTATAATAAACTGCACATATATAGAGTATGTCATTTGATGAGTTGAATAGATATATACACCTATGAAACTGTCAAGAAACCATTTTGCAGTCAAGATAATGAACATATCCATCACCCTCAAAAGTAACTTTTTGCCTACTCGTAATTCCTCCCTCCAACCCTTTGTCCATCCCCAGGCAAACACTGATCTGTTTTCTGTTATTGTAAGTTAGTTTGCATTTTCTGGAATTTAATACAAATGGAATCATATAGAGTGCAGTCTTTCTTGTCTGGATTCTTTCAGTCACTATCATTATTTTGAGATTCAAACATGTTTGTATTAGTAGTCCCCCCCTCCAATTTTATTGTTGAGTGGTGTTCCATCATATGGACATACAACAATTTCTTTATCTTTGTTGATAAATGTTTGTGTTGTTACCAGTCATTGGCTACTGCAAACAAAGCTTTTACTAACTTTACCGTACAAATCTTTGTGTAGGCATATGCTTTAATTTTTTGTGGGTAAATGCTTAGGAGTAGAATGGCTGCATCTTATAGTAGATATATTTTTACTTTTTATGAAATTGCTGGACTGTTTTACAAAGTGTTTTTATCATTTTACATTCGTTTCACCAGTAGAAGAGAGTTCCAACTGTTCCACATACTTGAAAGAGTTGTTATGGTCAGTCTTTTAGCTTTCACGTTTCTAATAGTGGATAGTGGAATATTATTGTGTTTTAATTTACATTTCTTTAATGTCTAATGACTATTGACTGGTGTGTACACACTTATTGCTATCATATATTATTTTTGGTGAAATAACAACTCAAATGTTTGGCTCATTTTGAATCTTTAAAATTATTCTTTATTATTTTAGACTTCTTTACATATTCTGGATGTGGTTCCATTGATTGTTCTCTATTCTTCTGTTTATCAGTTTCATTGATTTCAATCTAATTTTTAGTATTTCCTTCCTTGTACTTACTTTGTCTTTATTTGTTCTTTTTTTGTCTAATTTGTTAAGAGAGCAACTGTGGTCACTGAACTGAAAGCTTGCTTCTTTTTTAAATATCAGTATTTAGTGGGGGTTAACATTCCCTTAATACTGCCTTTGTTGCATTCAATAACTTTTAATATGTTGTATTTTCATAATCATTCAGTTCAAAATACTGATTTCTCATTTTGAACTCTCCTTTGACTCATAAATTAAAAGTGCAATCCAGAGCTAGAATTAAATGTAAATGTAACTGAGGAAATAAATACTCACAGCTTAGCTTGCTCTAAAGTTCAGATCAGGTGGATGCTTAGGGAGAGACTAAACAGGAAATAATAAAGTGCAATGGGTCCCAGTAATAGTGGCCCTAATAAAATTATTACCAGAAAGAGTTTTTCCATAAACGAGAAAATACCAGAGCATGTCTGAGTCCTCTTAAGTTGGAATACAGTTACTGAAGAATTGGAATAGACTAAAAAATGTGCAAAACCAGAGCAACAGTCAGGGGAAGGCTCTGTTTCTGTAGGTGTCTTGAAAAAGACAAGCATCTCCGGGGGACTTGGTGGCAAATATAAAGAAGGAAGCACATAGAGGAAATAAACAATCCTACACAAACAAAAGATGACTTAATGAATTGGAAGACACTCTTTCTCCAGGTACGATTCTGTCCCCAAGTAAATTATACTCTCTGGAGCAAGAGAGAAGGATACTCTTTAGCTAAGGAACCTAGTAGGCTAATCAAAAAGTTTTAACCTTCCTACCTAGAAGGAGGTTAACTGATAGTCTAGAAAATAGAAGATACTTTCCAATTAAAGGAAATTAAAAGCAGGATGACACAAAACAACTCTATACAGAAATTGAAAATGAGAATCAATTTATTTAGTTAATGAAAACATTTTCCTAAAATGAAACTGAAACAGGAAAATGGTAATATGACATTCTAACATGAATGAAATACTATTAAACACTTGCAAATATTAACGTTGGTTCAAAAATTTATGATGTTGGTTCAAAAACAAACACTCACAAGAGAAATGAACCAAAAAATTAAAAGAACAAGATGAAATGACAAGTGATTAAATCAAGAAAGAATTTGAAGTAAAAGGACAAGTAATCTGAGGAATGAAAACTAAATTGTGAGTGCCCAAAGGATATTGAACTGAGATACTAAAACAGAAAAAAGAAGTAAATATAATTATGAAAGATGATAGAAGAATCTGAAAAACAGGTTATAAAAGATGAGTAGGTCCAGATTACATATTTTTGGAATCTCTGAAGAAGAAAAATAGAAGATAGAATCAAATCAATACTTAAAATGGTAAATCCAAAAAATCTGTGTAAATAAAAGAATGATCTGCATCTATATATCAAAATGTTATACTATAAGTTTGGAAAATTGACTGGTAATGAACAGCTCTGGGACATATCCTGCTGAAAATTTTAGACTTTAAAAATAAAGAAAAACAAATCCTCTGGCCTCCAGGCAAAAAAGATCATATAGCTGACAAAGAAAAGAGAATCAGTGTGGCATCAAACTTTTTTCCAGCAACCTACAAAGCAAGAACAAAAAGGAGCATCATTTTTTTTTTTTAAACAACTCAAGGAAAAGAAAGTGATAGCTAAGGACTTTATGTCCAGACAAACTGTTCTTCACTTATCAGAATTATAAAAAACAGGTTTAATACAGTCAGCCCTCCCAATGTATTGGTTCTGCATCTGTGGATTCAGCTAACAGAGGATCAAAAATATTTAGAAAGAGGGGCTTCCCTGACAGTGGTCCAGTGGTTGTAGACTCTGAGCTTCCAATGCATGTTCGATCCCTGGATAGGGAACTAAGATCCCACATGCCACTTTGCATAGCCAAAAAACCATATATTTGGAAAAAACTATCCATAAAATTCCAAAAAGCAAAACTTGAATTTGTAGCACAATGGTAACTATTTATATAGCATTTCAATTGTATTAGATGGATAAGTAATCTAGAGATAATTTACAGTATATGGGAAGATGTGCGTAGACTATGTAGTATTTGCAGATCCCAACCATCTTATAGAAGATGCTTGAGCATCTGTGGAATTTGGTATCCATGGGGGATTTGTTCCAGGAGCCCGTGGATACCAAGGGATGATTATATTGAAAAACCCAGGGAATACTGTATTCAGAGCCCTTCCTGAAGAATCTATGAAAGATGAAATTTTCCTCTGCTGAAAGTGATTGGGGAGTTTTGGCAAGCTGTGTTGACTGAAGTCACTGAATGAGTGATTTTCACTCTGCCCTTGTCCCAAGGAAGGTCCAAGTTCTGCTCTGCCTCCCCTCCATACCAGCTTGACTTTCAGAAATGAAGCCCAAATGGGCAGAATTGAGACCAACCAGGAAGAGATACTTTGTATGTGAATGTTACCTGTGTGTGAGCACTGAATCTTTAAAAACTAACTGGAAATATCTTGCTCATTTCAATAGCATAATATGTTCTCTGTGGATTCCATTCACAGTTGTGACTGCTTAAGATAATAGACAACTGAATGATAGAAAGGAAAGGCAGGAAAGGGCAGGAAGCTGCAGGCTGCCCATGAAAATTTACAGAGGAGAATTATGAATTTGAGTCACACAGACAGGAGCAGACTGTCTTGCACAGAGGAAGCAACAAAGAAAGTGAGAGGTTTTCATTGTTCCCAGTGTTTATCTCATGGATATTTGAATGCCTTTGTTGCCTGACAAAGACAGTGTTTGGTGCCCTTTCATATTATGTTGAATTGGGAAAGAGATGTGTTCTTCTCTGAGTGTCACTAATACCCTAAGTCCCTATAGCATCCTTGGTGCCAGTAAGAGGATATGGGCATCCCTGAATCATTTTAAGTGTTTCCTCCCTCTATTTTCATTCCTTGTGAAAATGACCCTTGCTACTCAGCACGCCTAGCGCCAACAGTACTGGCATCATTGAGGAGCTTGTTAGGGATGCAGAATCGGTCTGCACTTCTAAAGTGTGTCCTACATATGAATATGAAATCCCTGGTGGCTCAGATGGTAGTCTGCCTGCAATGTGGGAGACCTGGGTTTGATCCCTGTGTCAGGAAGATTCCCTGGAGAAGGAAATGGCAACCCACTCTAGTATTCTTGACTGGAAAATCCCATGGACGGAGTTGTCTGGCAGGCTACAGTCCATGGTGTTGCCAAGAGTCAGACATGTACATACATACGTGTGAATATAGATGAAAATTATATTATATGATAATATAATAATAATTTGTTATTATTCTTATTAATTCCATATTTTAATAAGACCTTATCAAAAGTAGATCTTGGTTCAGAAGTCTGGGAGGGTGACCAAGATTCTGCATTTCTAGCAAGCTCTCAAGTTATTTCAATGCCTCTGGTCCTTGCAACACACTAGATCACTTATCCCTTCCAGAAAAAGTTTGTTGAATGACTCCTTTCTGATATTCCCTGGCAAACTAGTATTCAGTGTTTCCCTATAAATATCTAAAAAGAACAATAAGCCATCATAGGTAGAGAGATTCTCCTGCTAATCTCTTGAGGACCAAGAACTAGGTTTAAGCTACAGTGAAGCAGTGACAGATTTTAGTTTTTTGGGCTCTAAAATCACTACGGAGTCACACACATGTGACTGCAGCCTTGAAATTAAAAGACACTTACTCCTTGGAAGAAAAGCTATGACAAACCTAGACAGCATATTAAATAGCAGAGATATCACTTTGCTGACAAAGGTCCACTGAAGCTATGGCTTTTCCAGTAGTTATGTATGGATGTGACATTTAGACCATAAAGAAGGCTAAGCACCGAAGAATTGATGCTTTTGAATTGTAGTGTTAAAGAAAACTCTTGAGAGTCCCTCGGATAGCAAGGAGATAAAACCAGTCAATCCTAAAGGAAATCAACCCTGAATCTTCATTGGAAGGACTGCTGTTGAAGCTGAAGCACAAATACTTTGCCCACCTGATGTGAAGAGCCAACTCATTGGAAAAGACCCTGATGCTAGGAAAGACTGAAGGCAGGAGAAGAAGGGGACGACAGAGGATGAGATGATTGGATGGCATCATCGACTCAGTGGACCTGAGTTTGAGCAAACTCTGGGAGACAGTGAAGGAGAGGGGACCCTGGCATGCTGCAGCCCTTGGGGGTCTCAAAGAGTCAGACATGACTTAGCAACTGACAACAATAAATTTCCCTTTCCAGTCACATATGTTGGATATTAGGTTATCCATACCTGTCCTTGAAGTTTTCAGTGATCTCTTGTCCATTACATAGATTCAAGAAAGAGTTGGCTCTTAATGTATAGGTGAGTTTATTATGTAAGACATTGGTAAGCATATAATATAGTGAAATTCAACAAATAGAAAACAATGCTACTTCATGTTGCTTGCTTATCAAATCACATGGGGCCTTTAGGGCAGCAAATGAGACACAGACATAAAGAATAGACTTTGCCCTCAGTGGGAGAGTAGGGTGTGATGATTTGAGAGAATAGCCTTGAAACATATACATTACCATATGTAAAATAGATAGCCTATGGTAGTTTGATGTAGGATATAGGGCACCCAAAACCAGTGCTCTGTGACAACCTGGAGGAATGGAGTGGGGAGGAAGGTGGAAGGAAGATTCAGGATAGAAGTTACAGTGTATGCCTATGGCCAATTCATATTGATGTATGGCAAAAACCCATCATAATATTGTGAAGTAATTATCCTCCAATTAAAAAAAAAAAGCAAACATAGTTTCTTAAGCCTAACTTCAGAAGTGTTAAATCAGAATGGGGACAGGCAACAGGTATTTGTATTTTAAAATGCAAATTAAATGCAAATTTTTAAATCACTCCATGGTGATTCTGATGCCAAGACAGTTTGAGAACACTGTTCTGTGTAAATTATTCTCCTGGAGTTATATAACCTGGTGGTACAAGTTCAAACAGAAAAAAAATGGGCAAGAATAACATTGAAGATTCAAGCAACCCAATTATCAAGCTTGGTCTAATGGAGAAATACAGAATTGTGCATTCAGTAACTAGAAAGATACATTTTTTTGTCTACATACTAAGATATTAATCAAATCTTAACAAATGCACAAGGGAGCCTGGTATTCTGCAGTCCATGGGGTCACAAAGAATCAGACATGACTGAGCGCCTGAACAATGACAACAACAAATGCAAGTGTGATTAGTATACAGATTATATTTTCTATCCACAATTATATTATGTTTCAGGGAGAAAAATAATTTTTATTGAAAAAACCCCACAGAAATAAAAAACCTCTCCATGCAAACATCAAGAAAAACAACAAGAAAAAAAAAGACCAAGACTGCATTATATTTGAATTCTGACATACAATCCAGTAACAGAAAATGATAATAGTATATAAATTTTACTAGATAATATAATGCTACTTTCTAAGAATAACAACAAAACCATATGGAGACCGTATAAGAAAGTAAATTGTAGGCCAATCTCACTCATGAATGTAGATGAAAAAATTTTAAGTATTTTTGTTAAACAAATTCATAGCATTTTAAAAAAGATAATGTGTCATGTCTGATATGAATTATCCAAGGAATGCATGGATGATTTTACACTGAAACATTATTATTGTATTTTATCTTATTAAAGAACTAAATGAGAAAAAAACCACATCAATAGATATAGAGAATCTATCCATAATGTCCACAAGCATTCAATAATAAAAACTCCTCGAAAACTGGGAAGTAATTATAATAGAAAGAAACTTCCTGAATCTGATATTGGGTATCTATCAACAACTTACTGCATATAATATATTCAGATGTAAAGTCTAGAACATTCCCTTTAAAGTAAAATACAGTGTTAAGTAGCTTGAGTCTTGTTCTGGAGATCCTAGCCAGGGCAGTAAGAGAAAAAAAATTCATAAAAGTGGAAGAAAACTGTCATTATTCACACAGTATATAAGTTGTGTCCAACACTTTGCAATCCCATGGACTTAGCCAAATGTAAATATAGCTAACCCTAAAGATTCTGTAAGTAAATATTTATAAATAATAAGAATTATTTGAAAACTTGTATTCTATATACCTTCCACAAGGAATAGAAAATGTTTTTATTTTAAAAGATGAATTTAATAAGAGCAACGAAAAATGTAATAGATCAAAGGATATATTTGACAAAAAACACATAAAACCTGTATTGAGAAAATTATGAAATTTTAATATATTAAAGAAACTTAAAATTGATGGAGAAATATACCAAATTCAGGGAAGGGAGTCTCAATAATTTTAAAATGTCATCTCCCACACAAAGGACCCCTTTGATTCGAATAATACTCCCAACAGAATTTTTCTTGGAACCTAACAAGCTGATTTTTAAATTTACTAAGAGAACAATGTTAAGTAGAGTTGAAACACACTTCAAAAGGAAGAAAAAGTTGATGGAAAATGCTCTGGGTATCACAACTTGTTACAAAGCTATTAGTATTGTCAGTTAAGGAATAGACATCTAAAACAATAGAACGAAACTTAGAGTCCAGAGATAGATTAAACTTGAACTGTGATAGAGCCAGTTTGGCAGACTTCTATGAAAGATAAAACTATTTAAAACAATTGTGTTGGGATAGTTGACTATACACATGGAGAATAATGTTAGATTCATAGCTTATATAGTTCACAAAAATCAATTCTGGGTGAACTGAATATTTAATCAGAAAGGAAACACTTTAAACATTTTTTTTAATAAGAAATACAAGAAAATATTTCTGTGAAGGTAGAGAAATATTTCTTAATCAAGATGCCACAAGTACAAAATGATTAACTTGACTGTAGTGAAATTAAGAGACCTGCTCATCAGACCATAAAGAGGGAGAAAATGCAAGTTATAAACTGGGAGAAATTATTTTCTATAGATATAAGTAACAAACTGTTGTTATGCAGAATATAGAAAAAACACTCCAGAACTCCCCAGACTTAGTAAGAATTTGACAAAGAAGTCCACAGAGTAAAATAATGATCAAAAGACACAACTAGTTGCATTACAGAAGAAGAAATGCAAAAAGCAATAAATATACGAAAAGATAAGTTCATTAGTATTAAGGAAAGATATTAAATACAAGATAAAAGGTATAGTTACCTGAATAGCAAAAGTTAATATCAAATGATACAAACGAATTAGTAAGAATGTAGAGCAAAGCAAATTTTTACAAACTGTTGGAGGAAGGTTAATTTGGTAAAGTTGCTTTGAGAAGTAGTTTGCCATTACTGAGTGAAGCTGAAACTGAACATTTCCTTATGCCCTGACCATTCTCTATAACACAGAGAAAGCTTGTGATATTTGTAATATTAGAAAGCTGTTAATAAATGTCAATTGAGAAGAGAATGGTATAAGCAGTTCTATGATCATACAAAGAAATAATATAACACTATAATATTACACCAGTGAGAAATAAATGTGTTACTTAGATGACTCTACCAAAAAAAAAAAAGAAAAAAACTTTCAGAAAAACTAGTTTTAAATAATAAAACTTCTGTGTTAAAACTACAAAAAAAAAAGAGCAAAAAAATAATAGGCCAAATGCACATGTGTGAAAGCTATATAGGAAAGAAATAGAATGATAAATAAAAGATTCATGATTGGGTTTACCTTTAGGTGGGAGAGAGAAGGACATAATTGCAGATTTTCAGAGAAAAAGCTTCAATAACATTAGGAAAGTTCTATATCTCAAATCAGGTGGTGAGTTTATGGCTATTTAATTATCATCATTTATATCTTACATATAATAATTATATAAATATATTCAATATTTGATAACAAAATACTTGAAATGATTGACTCAGTCAAATATGTTTTTAGAAATTAAAAAGAAAAAAAAATCACACAAATGGCTACTCCAAAGCTGAGTCAAAGCTTTCTTGTCCCAATTCTTGAGGCAGCCAGAATGAGTCAGGTAATGCTCTTGTCCTCACCCAGAAATCATATCCATTAAACATTTGTAGTCAAAGCCCTCAACAGCCCACATTTAGTTAAATCCAATTTACTGCTATCTGTTTTTCATCTTATTTGATCTCTGAGCATAAAATCTCCTTCCTAGTCAGTTTTCTGAGGTACATTCTCATTTTGGCATTTAAGCCATACTTTTCTTTTTTTTTTTTTTTTCTGTTTCCTTGCCATTTCAGGACACTTTGCTGACTCTCTTGTAAAGAGTCCTGTAAAGCAGAAACCACACTAGGTATTTTAGCTGAGAGAATTTAATATAGAAAACTGGTTACACAGATGTTGTGTGTGTGTGTGTGTGTGTTTGTGTTAGTTGCTCAGTCATGTCCTACTCTTTGGGACCCCATGGACTGAGCCCATCAGGTACTTCTGTTCATGGAATTCTCCAGTCAAGAGTACTGGAGTGGTTTGTCATTCCCTTCTCTAGGGGATCTTCCCGACCCAGGGATTGAACTTGGGTCTCCTGCATTGCAGACAGATTCTTAACCATCTGAGCTACCAGGGAAGCCCTACACAGGTTGTTAGAGCACTGAAAAAAAGAAACATATATATAGTACCTTCAGGAAGCAGTTAACATCTCAAGGAATGGGAAACAATATGGGAGATGTTGGGATTACTGGATCTAGAATCTCAGACGAGGGTCCCTGTGGAATTGGGACTGAAATTTCTGAGGAGTGGATACCGTTCGGCTGATGACCACACTCCAGAAACTCAGAAGAGAGCCCTGACAAAGTTGAGCTCAGACTCCGGGGAGTGAGTTCTGCTTATTGCTCTGTTACTGCAGAAAGGACCACTTCTAGGAACTGAAACTGGCAGCTTCTGTCTCTGGGCAAGGATGCTGCTGAGACAACACTGACAAAGTCAGCAAGCAAACAGGAAATGAGAAGGAATATGTCCGTCTCTTTTCTTTGACTTTCAGGTTTCATTCTATTGCTATTGGCAGAACCTAAAAGGAAGCCAGCTGGTGAAGAATAAATTTTGTTTTCAGGGTTCTAGCTCTGGCATCACAAAGCAAAATATGAGATGCTGGGTTTCAAGCTTTGAGAACATAGTATAATGACTATCATGCTTTACCTATCTTTAGGCTTTAAGTATTAGAGAACATAAGAGCTTTAGTCCTTGGCCCATTTCTTTTCTTTATAGAATCTTTCTTCAAGGAGTCTTACCTGGTCTCATGCTTTCTATATCAGATAAAATAAGATGACTCCAAAATTTATTTCTCCAGCTTTCACTTGAGCTCCAGACTTCTGTATCCACCTACATATCTGACAACTGTAATTGAATGCCCTCAAAAGCAACTGCAGACTCAATACTTGCAAAATGAAATGTGCTTTCCTTCAGTTTTCCTCTTGTCCATTAATATTATCATCATTCACACAGTGGTTCAAACAAGAAACCTGACATCATTCTTGCTTTCTTCCTTTATATCTGCCATCTCCCCACACCCAACCCATCAAAATTCTTGAGCTTTAAGCTCTAAAATACACTCAGACCCTTCACCCAACGTGCATGACAACTGTCATAAAAGATGCCTTTTACGTGGACCATAGCAGTAGCTTTGCAGTGGCTCATCCTCCTTTAATTTTTCATGCCTATTAACTGACCTCTCAGAAGTAGCCTAAGCAATCTTTATTTATTTATTTTTTAAAAGTTTATTTATTTTAATTGGAGACTGATTACTTTACAGTATTATAGTGGTTTTTGCCATACATTGACAAGAATCTGCCGCAGGTGTACATGTGTTCCCCATCCTGAACCCCCCTCCCACCTCCCTCCTTATCCCATCCCTCAGGGTCATCCCAGTGCACCAGCCCTGAGCACCCTGTCTCATGCATTGAACCTGGCCTGGCGATCTGTTTCACATATGATAATATAAATATTTCAGTGCTATTTTCTCAAATCATTGCACCCTCGCCTTCTCCCACAGAGTCCAAAAGACTGTTCTATACATTTGTGTCTCTTATGCTGTCTCACATATAGGGTCATCATTACCATCTTTCTAAATTCCATATATATACATTAGTATACTGTATTGGTGTTTTTCTTTCTGACTTACTTCACTCTGTAAAATAGGCTCCAGTTTCATCCACCTCATTAGAACTGATTCAAATGTATTCTTTTTAATGGCTGAGTAATATTCCATGGTATATATGTACCACAGCTTTCTTTTTTTTTATTGCCTTAGTCTAATTTTTTTTTCCATTTATTTTTATTAGTTGGAGGCTAATTACTTTACAATATCGTAGTGGTTTTTGCCATACATTGACATGAATCAGCCATGGATTTACATGTATTCCCCATCCCGATCCCCCCTCCCACCTCCCTCTCCACCCAATCCCTCTGGGTCTTCCCAGTGCACCAGCCCTGAGCACTTGTCTCATGCATCCAACCTGGGCTGGTGATCTGTTTCACCCTTGATAATATACGTGTTTTGATGCTGTTGTCTCGAAACATCCCACCCTCACCTTCTCCCACAGAGTCCAAAAGTCTATTCTGTACATCTGTGTCTTTTTTTCTGTTTTGCATATAGGGTTATCGTTAACATCTTTCTAAATTCCATATATATGCGTTAGTATACTGTATTGGTCTTTATCTTTCTGGCTTACTTCACTCTGTATAATGGGCTCCAGTTTCATCCATCTCATTAGAACTGATTCAAATGAATTCTTTTTAATGGCTGAGTAATATTCCATGGTGTATATGTACCATAGCTTCCTTATCCATTCATCTGCTGATGGACGTCTAGGTTGCTTCCATGTCCTGGCTATTATAAACAGTGCTGCGATGAACATTGCGGTGCATGTGTCTCTTTCAGATCTGCTTTCCTTGGTGTATATGCCCAGCAGTGGGATTGCTGGGTTCTATGGCAATTCTATTTCCAATTTTTTAAGGATTCTCCACACTGTTCACCATAGTGGCTGTACTAGTTTGCATTCCCACCAACAGTGTAAGAGGGTTCCCTTTTCTCCACACCCTCTCCAGCATTTATTGTTTGCAGATTTTTGGATAGCAGCCATTCTGACCAGTGTGAGATGGTACCTCATTGTGGTTTTGATTTGCATTTCTCTGGTAATAAGTGATGTTGAGCATCTTTTCATGTGTTTATTAGCCATCTGTATGTCTTTGGAGAAATGTCTGTTTAGTTCTTTGGCCCACTTTTTGATTGGGTCATTTATTTTTCTGGAATTAAGCTGCAGGAGCTGCTTGTGTATTTTTGAGATTAATACTTTGTCAGTTGCTTTGTTTGCTATTCCCTGGTCTTCCCTGGTGGTTCAGACAGTAAAGCATCTGACTACAATGCGGGAGACCCGGGTTCAATCCCTGGGTTGGGGAAGATCTCATGGAGAAGGAAATGGCAACCCACTCCAGTATTCTTGCCTGGAAAATCCCATGGATGAAAGAGCCTTGTAGACTACAGTCCATGGGGTTGCAAAGAGTCGGACACAACTGAGCGACTTCACTTTCATTTTCACTTTTGTTTGCTATTATTTTCTCCCATTCTGAAGGCTGTCTTTTCACCTTGCTTATAGTTTCCTTTGTTGCGCAAAAGTTTTTAAGTTTAATTATGTCCCATTTGTTTATTTTTGCTTTTATTTCCATTACTCTGGGAGGTGGGTCATAGAGGATCCTGCTGTGATTTATGTCAAAGAGTGTTTTGCCTATGTTCTCCTCTAGAAGTTTTATAGTTTCTGGTCTTACATTTAGATCTTTAATCTATTTTGAGTTGATTTTTGCATATGGTGTTAGAGTGTCCTAGTTTCATTCTTTTACAAGTGTTTGACCAGTTTTCCCAGCACCACTTGTTGAAGAGATTGTCCTTTCTCCATTGTATATTCCTGCCTCCTTTGTCAAAGATAAGGTGTCCATAGGTATGTGGATTTATCTCTGGGCTTTCTATTTTGTTTCATTAATCTGTATTTCTGTCTTTGTGCCAGTACCATACTGTCTTGATGACTGTAATGTGGTAGTATAGCCTGAAGTCAGGCAGGTTGATTCCTCCAGTTCCATTCTTCTTTCTCAAGATGCTTTGGCTATTTGAGTTTTTTTTTTTTTTTGTATTTCCATACAAATTGTGAAGATATTTGTTCCAGTTCTCTGAAAAATACCATTGGTACCTTGATAGGGATTGCACTGAATCTATAGATTGCTTTGGCTAGTATACTCATTTTCACTATATTGTTTCTTCCAATCCATGAACACGGTATATTTCTCCATCTATTTGTATCATCTTTGATTTCTTTCATCAGTGTTTTATAGTTTTCTATGTATAGGTCTTTTGTTTCTTTAGGTAGATTTATTCCTAAGTATTTTATTCGTTTCATTGCAATGGTGAATGGAATAGTTTCCTTAATTTCTCTTTCTGTTTTCTCATTGTTAGTGTATAGGAATGCAAGGGATTTCTGTGTATTTTATATCCTGCCACTTTACTATGTACATTGATTAGCTGTAGTAATTTTCTAGTGGAGTCTTTAGGGTTTTCTATGTAGAGGATCATGTCATCTGCAAACAGTGAGAGTTTCACTTCTTCTTTTCCTATCTGGATTCCTTTTATTTCTTTTTCTTCTCTGATTGCTCTGGCTAAAACTTCCAAAACTATGTTGAATAGTAGTGGTGAGAATGGGGACCCTTGTCTTGTTCCTGACTTTAGGGGAAATGCTTTCAATTTTTCACCATTGAGGATAATGTTTGCTGAGGGTTTGTCATATATAGCTTTTATTATGTTGAGGTATGTTCCTTCTAGTCCTGCTTTCTGGAGAGTTTTAATCATAAATGAGTGTTGAATTTTGTCAAAGGCTTTCTCTGCATCTATTGAGATAGTCATATGGTTTTTATCTTTCAATTTGTTAATGTGGTGTATTACATTGATTGATTTGTGGATATTAAAGAATCCTTGCATCCCTGGAATAAAGCCCACTTGGTCATGATGTGTGATCTTTTTAATATGTTGTTGGATTCTGTTTGCTAGAATTTTGTTAAGGATTTTTGCATCTATGTTCATCAGTGATATTGGCCTGTAGTTTTCTTTTTTTATGACATCTTTGTCTGGTTTTGGTATTAGAGTGATGGTGGCCTCATAGAATGAGTTTGGAAGTTTACCTTCCTCTGTGATTTTCTGGAAGAGTTTGAGTAGGATAGGTGTTAGCTCTTCTCTAAATTTTTGGTAGAATTCAGCTGTGAAACCATCTGGTCCTGGGCTTTTGTTTGTTGGAAGATTTCTGATTATAGTTTCAATTTCCGTCCTTGTGATGGGTCTGTTAAGATTTTCTATATCTTCCTAGTTCAGTTTTGGAACATTACACCTTTCTAAGAATTTGTCCATTTCTTCCAAGTTGTCCATTTTATTGGCATATAGTTGCTGATAGTAGTCTTTTATGATCCTTTGTATTTCTGTGTTGTCTGTTGTGATTTCTGCATTTTCATTTCTAATTTTGTTGATGTGATTCTTATCCCTTTGTTTCTTGATGAGTCTGGCTAATGGTTTGTCTATTTTATTTATCATGTCAAAGAACCAGCTTTTAGCTTTGTTGATTTTTGCTATGTCTTTTTTGTTTCTTTTGCATTTATTTCTGCCCTAATTTTTATGATTTCTTTCCTTCTACTAACCCTGGGGTTCTTCATTTCTTCCTTCACTAGTTGCTTTAGGTGTAGAGTTAGGTTATTTATTTGACTTTTTTCTTGTTTCTTGAGGTAAGGTTTTATTGCTGTGAACCTTCCCCTTAGCACTGCTTTTACTGATTCCCATCGGTTTTGGGTTGTTGTGTTTTCATTTTCATTCATTTCTATGCATATTTTTATTTCTTTTTTGATTTCTTCTGTGATTTGTTGGTTATTCAGAAGCGTGTTGTTTAGCCTCAATATGTTGTAATTTTTAATAGTTTTTTTTCCTGTAGTTGACATCTAATCTTACTGCATTGTGGTCAGAAAAGATGATTGGCATGATTTCAATTTTTTTGAATTTGCCAAGGCTAGATTTATGGTCCAGGATGTGATCTATCCTGGAGAAGTTTCCATGCGCACTTGAGAAAATGGTGAAATTCATTATTTTTGGGTGAAATGTCCTATAGATATCAATTAGGTCTAACTGGTCCATTTATTATTTAAAGTTTGTGTTTCCCTGTTAATTTTCTGTTTAGCTGATCTATCCATAGGTGTGAGTGGGGTATTAAAGTCTCCCACTATTATTGTGTTACTGTTAATTTCCCCTTTCATATTTGTTAGCATTTGCCTTACATATTGCGGTGCTCCTATGTTGGGTGCATATATATTTGTAATTGTTATATCTTCTTCTTGGATTGATCATTTAATCATTATGTAGTGTCCTTCTTTGTCTCTTTTCACAGCCTTTATTTCAAAGTATATTTTATCTGATATACGTGTTGCTACTCCTGCTTTCTTTTGGTCTCCATGTGTGTGAAATATCTTTTTCCAGCCCTTCACTTTCAGTCTGTATGTGTCCCTTGTTTTGAGATGGGTCTCTTGTAGACAGCATATATAGGGGTCTTGTGTTTGTATCTATTCAGCCAGTCTTTGTCCTGGTTGTGGCATTCAAACCATTTACATTTAAGGTAATTATTGATAAGTATGATCCCGCTGCCATTTACTTTGTTGTTTTGGGTTTGAGTTTATACAACCTTTCTGTGTTTCCTGCCTAAAGAAGATCCTTTAGCATTTGTTGAAGAGCTGGTTTGGTGGTGCTCAATTCTCTCAGCTTTTGCTTGTCTGTAAAGCTTTTGATTTCTCTTTCATATTTGAATGAGATCCTTGCTGGGTACAGTAATCTGGGTTGTAGGTTTTTCTCTTTCATCACTTTAAGTATGTCCTGCCATTCCCTTCTGGCCTGAAGAGTTTCTATTGAAAGGTCAGTTGTTATCCTTATGGGAATCCCCTTGTGTGTTATTTGTTGTTTTTCCCTTGCTGCTTTTAATATTTGTTCTTTGTGTTTGATCTTTGTTAATTTGATTAGTATGTGTCTTGGGGGTGTTTCACTTTGGGTTTATCCTGTTTGGGACTCTCTGGGTTTCTTGGACTTGGGTGGCTATTTCCTTCCCCATTTTAGGGAAGTTTTCAACTATTATCTCCTCAAGTATTTTCTCATGGCCTTTCTTTTTGTCTTCTTCTTCTGGGACTACTATGATGTGAATGTTGGGGCATTTGACATTGTCCCAGAGGTCTCTGAGGTTCTCCTCATTTCTTAATTCTTTTTTCTTTTTTTCCTCTCTGCTTCATTTATTTCCACCATTCTATCTTCCACCTCACTTATCCTATCTTCTGCCTCAGTTATTCCATTGTTGGTTTCCTCCAGAGTGTTTTTTATCTCATTTATTGCATTATTCATTATTGATTGACTCTTTTTTATTTCTTCTAGGTCCTTGTTAAACATTTCTTGCATCTCCTCAATCTTGTCTCCAGGCTATTTATCTGTAATTCCATTTTGTTTTCAAGATTTTGGATCATTTTTATTATCATTATTCTGAATTCTTTTTCAGATAGTCTTCCTATCTCCTCCTCTTTTGCTTGGTTTGGTGGGCATTTATCATGTTCCTTTACCTGCTGAGTATTTCTCTGCATTTTCATCTTGTTTAGATTGCTGTGTTTGGGATGGCCTTTCTGTTTTCTGGCAGCTTGTGGTTCCTCTTTATTGTGGAGGTTCCTCCCTGTGGGTGGGGTTGGACGAGTGGCTTGTCAAGGTTTCCTGGTTAGGGATGCTTGCATCAGTGTTCTGGTGGGTGGAGCTGGATTTCTTCTCTCTGGAGTGCAATGGAGTGTCCAGTAGTGAGTTTTGAGATGGGTCTGTGGGTTTGGTGTGACTTTGGGCAGCCTGTATGTTGATGCTCAGGGCTATGTTCCTGTGTTGCTAGAGAATTTGCATGGAATGTCTTGCTCTGGAACTTATTGGCTTTTGGGTGGAGCTTGGTTTCAGTGTAGGTATGGAGGCTTTTGGATGAGCTCTTATCGATTAATGTTCCCTATAGTCAGGAGTTCTCTGGTGTTCTCAGGTTTTGGATTTAAGCCTCCTGCCTCTGGATTTCAGTCTTATTCTTACGGTAGCCTCAAGACTTCTCCATCCATATAGTACCAGTGATAACACATCTAGGTTAATGGAGAAAAGATTCTCCATAGTGAGGGACACCCAGAAAGGTTCACTGATTTACATAGAGAAGAGAGGAGGGAGGAGGGAGATAGAGGTGACCAGGAGGAGAAAGAGGGGGAATCAAAAGGGGAGAGAGCAGTTTAGCCAGTAATCAAATCCCTATGTGCTCTCCACAGCCTGGAACACCCAGAGAGGTTCATGGAGTTACACAGAGAAGAGAAGAGGGAGGAAGGAGATAGAGGTGATCAGGAGGGAAAGGGGGGTGGGGTCAAAAGGAGAGAGACAGATCTAACCAGTAATCAAGTCTGTAAGTGCTCTCCACAGTCCAGAACACACAAGGAGATTCACAAGTTGGGTAGAGAAGAGAAGGGGGAGGGAGGAGATAGAGGTGACCTTGGGGAGAAAAAGGAGAGTCAAAAGGGGGAGAGAGCAATCAAGCCAGTAATCACACTCCTAGGTAAAAATGGGTACTGAAGATTGGATTCTTAAAGGTACAAAATTGATAATAAATAACAAAAAGCAAAGATTAAAAATCTAGAGTAGAGATTAGACTGTCAAAAATACAATATTAAAAAACAAAACAAAATCACAAACATTGTAAAAAATATATATGAAAGTTGCTTTAAAATAGGGTTTTTTTGGGCAAGGTAGTTGTAGGTTATAAAAATGAAAATTAAAGGGGTAATGAAGGACTTAGAAATTAAAAAAAATTTTTTTTAATGATAATAGTAAAAATATATCTAGGAATTTCTCTGAAGCTGTTGTGGGCAGTGTGGGGTCAGTTCAGTTTCAGATAGTTCCTTGTTCCAGCTTATACTTCTCAAGGTCTATAGGCCCCTTCCAACATAGTTGGTGCTAACTACAGGGTTTTAATCTGTTGCACCTCTCACTTCCAAAGTGGTTTCCTCTGTTTGTTCTGGCTTCTTCTATGTGCAAGTCTCTTCAGTGTCTAATTTCCACCCTGACACAAGGCGGTGAAGGTGGTTACTTATTTAGGCTCACTTGTTCAGTTGTGCTGCAGAGAGGGAGGGACACTGCAAACAAATATCACTGGCGTGTATGGGGAGTACTTGCAGTGTCTCAGCCACACTGGGTTTGCCCCAGCTCACGGCATGTGTGCTTTCCCAGTCTACACTGCTCAGGCTCCAGGTTGCTCTGTAGGGGAATTGTCTAAAGCGGGCCCTGGGTTGCATGCACTTCCCAGGTCTATGCCACTCAGGTTCAGGTTCTCGGGTACTCCACAAAGATGCAGACTCGGTTGGGTCTGCGTTTTGTGCCCTTCCCAGGTCCAAGCAGCTCAGGCGACCAGGTACTTGGCGAGTGCACTCTCCCCAGTTGTGTGGTGCATCGCATCTCCTCCCCTGTCCTAGCCGCTTGGTTTCCTGGGTGCACAGTGGGAGCGCTGTCTCAGGTGTGCTGTGTGTCTCCTCTGGGGAGCTGATCTCTGGTTGCGACCCTCCCAGTGGATGTCAACTATCCAGGATCCCAGGAAGACTTGGTTAGCAACTGGGAGCCTGCTTGCAATTTGGTAGAGGATGCCATCTCTGGAGCCGAGATTGCCCCTTTCTGGCTCTGGCTGTCACCCGCCTGCCTCCCTGCCTCCAGCAGGGGATTGGCTGGTCTGCAGCCGGCTAGCTCTCTTCTGGTATTTGCTCAGTCCTTGTTCTGTGAGTGGTCTAGCAGTGCCTTAGGTTAGACCTTCTCGTGGGAAAGTTCTCTCTCTCTCTGGCTATCCCACAGTTTGTGTTGCTGTCTCACGTTAGCTCCCTCAGATTGTCCTCAGGGCATTCAGGCCTGGTCCCTACCCTAAGCATTGCAGCCTGCACCTCCCTGTTCAGCCTGCACCTCCCTGTTCAGCCCCCGCTTACTGGTGGTGGATGCGAGTGTCTGGGCAACTTCTCCACTGGGAGTTGCCGTTAGGCACATAATCTGTGGGTTTTATTTATTTATTTATTTATTTTTCCTCCCAGTTATGTTGCCCTCTGAGATTCCAAAACTCCCCACAGACCCACCAGTGAGAGGGTTTCCTGGTGTTTGGAAACTTCCCTTTTACAACTCCCTCCCTGGAATGGGTCTCCATTCCTGACTATTTTGTCTCTCTTTTTATCTTTTATATTTTGTATTACCTTCCTTTGAAGACAATGGGCTGCCTTTCTGGGTGCCTTGTGTCCTCTGCCAGTGTTCAGAAGTTGTTTTGTGGAATTTGCTCAGTGTTCAAATGACCCTCGATGAAATTTTGGGGGAGAAAGTGGTTTCCCCATCCTATTACCCTGCCATCTTAGGACCATAAGCAATCTTTAAAAAAAGAAATTGTATTATGTCAATCCCCAATGTAAAAACAATCCTTTGGATTTTATTAACAGAACCAAAATGGCCTTGAAGAGCCTACATGGCCTGGACCCTACTTCTCTCTCCATCTGATCTCATATTGTTCTCTTTCCAGTTTGTTGCTCTCTGGGTACATCAGCCTAGGATGCTCTGCCAATGCGACCAGGCTTGTCTGCCTCTGACTTCTGACCATCTTTCAGATATTAGCTGAAACATTCTTCTACACAGAACCTCTACACAGAGGTCTTTCCTTATTATTGGAGTAAAGTAGCCACTTTGCTTTCCAGTTGCTGTCTGTTGTTTCATACTGTTTATTGCCTTCGTAGTAATAATTTGACAAAATTTTGACTAGCTTAATAGCCAAACTCTGACTTCTCTGTGGGAGATGATTCTGTCTTTAAACCACTATATCTTCAGAATCATTGGTAATAGTATCTTGCACATAGTAGGTGTTCAATAAATGTTTTTACTAAAGCTATGAGAGCTGTCCAGCTTTCAGCCATCCACATGCTGATTGTTCAGGATGAATTTAGCAAAAAATAGGCCAAGATGCAAGGGAATCTTATGATATATGACAATGCACTCGATTTTCTAAAGATGAAGGATGAAGGTGGCATAAAATATCTCTTAGGGATGGAAAACAGCTTAGAAAAGTTTGTTCTGTAATCAGTGCCTCGAAAAACACACCACTTCCAGCCTCCCAGCTACCAAACCATTTATTAATACATCTTCAAACTCCTGCTGCCACCCTTCCAACCAGAATTGCCAATGAGAACCAGCTCACTGGAGCCAGGTTGCCTTTCTGCCTCTGGACAGAGAGCTCGTGGTCTCCATTTTCTTAAAAGAGGCCAGGTGTGCCTTACTTTTGATGGCCACTTTTGACATTACTTATGTTCTTTTCTGTTGGTGGCCTACCACATGGCTCAGCAGACAGACCTTGGAATCTGAGAGACTTGGGTTTAAATTCAGTTTTCCCTACTTCCTTTCTTTGCATCTCTGAGTTTTAGTTTCCTCATTTGTAGTGTGCCAGTAGTAATATTTATGTCATGTTTGTGAAGATTAAGAGAAACAAAATGTGCACAGTATCTAAGGGAGTATCTGGCACAAAAAAAGAAATGGGATTGCTAGGGATTATGTAAAACTGACATTACAATGTTTGGAATCTAGACATACCCTGGGGGCACCAGCTCACTTCCTTTGTTTCTTTTTGTTTTCCTGGGAAAGGAAAAGTTCTCCCTCTCTGTGATAGCTTTCTTTGCCCCCCTGACCCTTCCTTTGCTGTTGTTCACCTTGCTCTTGAGCAGGGATACTATATGGATCACACCTCTGGGCTGATATGGACACTGGCAGGAGTGAGGGGGGCATGTCTTCTCCGTTCCCTCCCTGCAGGGCTGCCACATGGGCCTTGTCGGTGTCCACAGGTCTCAACTCTGACCACAGGCTGTCTACATGGCATAATTTCTCTCTCTGGGTTGCTATCATTACTCCATCCCCTTGCTCCTTTGGGCCTAAAGCACATAACTCCACTTACTAAAGTTTCAGATTTCCCTTAGTCATTTTCCTACATCCTTCATACCCCCTTGTCAGTAATCCCTTTATTAAACAGTCTGTGAATTATTTTGATACCATCTATTCCTGCCAGAGTTGAGCCGATGCAGTCTCCCTAAATGGTCAATATTGTGGTGACTAAAATCCACACTCAATCTGTCAGAACATGTACGCACACACACACATGAGTCACATGGTCACTTTTATCCCCCTTGTGGGAACCACTGAGACCTCAACTGAGGCCACCTGGTAGCCACCAGCCAGCCCAGTGGTGTTCCAGAAGACTGCCGGCCACTGTCACTCCTGTGGAGGGTTGTGACTCTGCTCTCCAGTTACATCTCCCATTTGCTGTTTTACAGAAGGTCCTAGTCTTTTCAGTTTCCCTGGTGTGGGGACAACACTGACGTTATGAGTCACAGACGCTCGAGCAATGAGATGTCAGTTACTTCTTCAGCTACGACACTTCTGCCAGCCCCGCCTCCTTTCTCTCTGCTTCCCTGCCAGCTCAAGGAGCAAAGGCTTTGCTCACAGCTGCTAGCTCTGCAGAGCCATGGACGTCTGTGGCGGCAACAGAGAGGGAATTGCAAAGCTGCCTGCATAGTGGGCTAGATGGCTTCCTTGAATAGATGGCAGTTGTTGTTGCTGTTGTTCAGTCATTAAGTCGTGTCCAACCCTTTGTGACCCCATGGACTGCAGCACACCATGGTTCCCTGTCCTTCACTGTCTTCCAGAGTTTGCTCAAATTCATGTCCATTAACGTGGTGATGCTGTCTAACCATCTCACTCTCTTGCCCCTTTCTCCTTTTGCCTCTGATCTTTCCTGGCATCAGTCTTTTCCAATGAGGCAGCTCTTTGCATCAGGTGGCAGAAGTATTGGATCTTTATCTACAGCGTCAGTCCTTCCAATGAATATTCAGGATTGATTTCCCTTAGGATTGGCTGGTTTGATCTCCTTGCAGTCCAAGGGACTCTCAAGAGTCTTCCCCAACACCACAATTTGAAAGCATCAATTCTTCAGCACTCAGCTTTCTCTATGGTCCAACTTTCACATCTGTACATGAATACTGGAAAAACCAAAGCTTTAACTCTAATAGTATTTGGTGGTAGTGGGATGCTGTTGTTGATAAACCCTGCGCCTACCCAGAAGCTACTCTAGTGCTTCAGTTAAAAGTATCATTCATAGTTACTTATAGATCCAAAATTGCTCATTTTTTAACATTTGAGAAAAATGTTGGAGACTTTTAAAATACTTTATTATTAACAAGACATATTTCTTAGCCTTAAAACAAGGTAAATGAATAACATTTTTATTTCCTGGCTCAATCCTTTTTCTTTCCCTACTCAAGTTTAAACTCTATACACTTAACCCCTAAACTTCATAAACTTCATAAACTATTGCTCAAGCATTTTTTCCCCCCTATTTTCAGAGTTACTCACTATGGAGTGGTTATAGAAGGAGTATTGTGGATTATTACTTTTTAAACAATTTTGTCTTTGATAGGAATGCTACACTGGTAAATCAGAGAAATACAGTAGACAAATGGGACCATTTGACATGGTCTTTATAGCCAATTTGGAGAAATAAGAATGGGCCAAGACTGTGCTTAGTTATGTCATCCCTGGTGATCAAAGAATATTCATTCAATTGTGTGTGTGTGTGTGTATACATAGATATGTGCATGCACACACATATTTATATATACAGGGAAGTTTGACAGTAATAATGGACTGAAATGTGCAAGAAAAAATAATTTCAAAACATCTATTGTACATACTCACAGACATATACATAGAGACATAACTTGTAATAGGATGGCAGAATATGATGGAAATATCTACTAACTACAAAGCCAAAAAAAAACCCTAATTTTTTTTAAGTTTATTTATTTTTATTAGTTGGAGGCTAATTACTTTACAATATTGTAGTGGTTTTTGCCATACATTGACATGAATCAGCCATGGATTTACATGTGTTCCCCATCCCGATCCCCCCTCCCACCTCCCTCTGCATCCCATCCCTCTGGGTCTTCCCAGTCGACCAGTCCTGAGCACTTGTCTCATGCATCCAACCTGGGCTGGTGATCTGTTTCACCCTTGACAGTATACTTGTTTCAATGCTGTTCTCTCAGAACATCCCACCCTCGCCTTCTCCCACAGAGTCCAAAAGTCTGTTCTGTACATCTGTGTCTCTTTTTCTGTTTTGCATATAGGGTTATCGTTACCATCTTTCTAAATTCCATATATATGCGTTAGTATACTGTATTGGTCTTTATCTTTCTGGCTTACTTCACTCTGTATAATGGGCCCCAGTTTCATCCATCTCATTAGAACTGATTCAAATGAATTCTTTTTAATGGCTGAGTAATATTCCATGGTGTATATGTACCACAGCTTCCTTATCCATTCATCTGCTGATGGGCATCTAGGTTGCTTCCTTGTCCTGGCTATTATAAACAGTGCTGTGATGAACATTGGGGTACACGTGTCTCTTTCAGATCTGGTTTCCTCGGTGTGTATGCCCAGCAGTGAGATTGCTGGGTGAGATGGCAGTTCTATTTCCACTTTTTTAAGAAATCTCCACACTGTTTTCCATAGTGGCTGTACTAGTTTGCATTCCCACCAACAGTGTAAGAGGGTTCCCTTTTCTCCACACCCTCTCCAGCATTTATTGCTTGTAGACTTTTGGATAGCAGCTATCCTGACTGGCGTGTAATGGTACCTCATTGTGGTTTTGATTTGCATTTCTCTGATAATGAGTGATGTTGAGCATCTTTTCATGTGTTTGTTAGCCATCTGTATGTCTTCTTTGGAGAAATGTCTGTTTAGTTCTTTGGCCCATTTTTTGATTGGGTCATTTATTTTTCTGGAATTGAGCTTCAGGAGTTGCTTGTATACTTTTGAGATTAATCCTTTGTCTGTTTCTTCATTTGCTATAATTTTCTCCCATTCTGAAGGCTGTCTTTTCACCTTGCTTATAGTTTCCTTTGTTATGCAAAAGCTTTTAAGTTTCATTAGGTCCCATTTGTTTAGTTTTGCTTTTATTTCCAATATTCTGGGAGGTGGGTCATAGAGGATCCTGCTGTGATTTATGTCAAAGAGTGTTTTGCCTATGTTCTCCTCTAGGAGTTTTATAGTTTCTGGTCTTACATTTAGATCTTTAATCCATTTTGAGTTTATTTTTATGTATGGTATTAGAAAGTGTTCTAGTTTCATCCTTTTACAAGTGTTTGACCAGTTTTCCCAGCACCACTTGTTAAAGAGGTTGTCTTTTTTCCATTGTATATCCTTGCCTCCTTTGTCAAAGATAAGGTGTCCATAAGTTCGTGGATTTATCTCTGGGCTTTCTCTTCTGTTCCATTGATCTATATTTCTGTCTTTGTGCCAGTACCATACTGTCTTGATGACTGTGGCTTTGTAGCAGAGCCTGAAGTCAGGCAGGTTGATTCCTCCAATTCCATTCTTCTTTCTCAAGATTGCTTTGTCTATTCAAGGTTTTTTGTATTTCCATACAAATTGTGAAATTAATTGTTCTAGTTCTGTGAAAAATACTGTTGGTATCTTGATAGGGATTGCATTGAATCTGTAGATTGCTTTGGGTAGTATACTCATTTTCACTGTATTGATTCTTCCAACCCATGAACACGGTCTATTTCTCCATCTGTTTGTGTCATCTTTGATTTCTTTCATCAGTGTTTTGTAGTTTTCTATGTATAGGTCTTTTGTTTCTTTAAGTAGATATACTTCTAAGTATTTTATTCTTTTCGTTGCAATGATGAATGGTATTGTTTCTTTCATTTCTCTTTCTGTTTTCTCATTGTTAGTGTATAGGATTGCAAGGGATTTCTATGTGTTAATTTTATATCCTGCAACATTACTGTATTCATTGATTAGCTCTAGTAATTTTCTGGTAGAGTCTTTAGGGTTTTCTATGTAGAGGATCATGTCATCTGCAAACAGTGAGAGTTTCATTTCTTCTTTTCCTATCTGGATTCCTTTTACTTCTTTTTCTGCTCTGATTGCTGTGGCCAACACTTCCAAACTATGTTGAATAGTAGTGGTGAGAGTGGGCACCCTTGTCTTGTTCCTGATTTCAGGGGAAATGCTTTCAATTTTTCACCATTGAGGATAATGTGTGCTGTGAGTTTGTCATATATAGCTTTTATTATGTTGAGGTATGTTCCTTCTAGTCCTGCTTTCTGGAGAGTTTTAATCATAAATGAGTGTTGAATTTTGTCAAAGGCTTTCTCTGCATCTATTGAGATAGTCATATGGTTTTTATCTTTCAATTTGTTAATGTGGTGTATTACATTGATTGATTTGTGGATATTAAAGAATTCTTGTATCCCTGGAATAAAGCCCACTTGGTCATGATGTATGATCTTTTTAATATGTTGTTGGATTCTGTTTGCTAGAATTTTGTTAAGGATTTTTGCATCTATGTTCATCAGTGATATTGGCCTGTAGTTTTCTTTTTTTTTTGTGGCATCTTTGTCTGGTTTTGGAATTAGGGTGATGGTGGCCTCATAGAATGAGTTTGGAAGTTTGGCTTCTTCTGCAGTTTTCTGGAAGAGTTTGAGTAGGATAGGTGTTAGCTCTTCTCTAAATTTTTGGTAGAATTCAGCTGTGAAACCATCTGGTCCTGGGCTTTTGTTTGCTGGAAGATGTCTGATTACAGTTTCGATTTCCTTGCTTGTGATGGGTCTGTTAAGATCTTCTATTTCTTCCTGGTTCAGTTTTGGAAAGTTATACTTTTCTAGGAATTTGTCCATTTCTTCCAAGTTGTCCATTTTATTGGCATATAGCTGCTGGTAGTAGTCTCTTATGATCCTTTGTATTTCAGTGTTGTCTGTTGTGATCTCTCCATTTTCATTTCTAATTTTGTTGATTTGGTTCTTCTCCCTTTGTTTCTTGTTGAGTCTGGTAATGGTTTGTCAATTTTATTTACCTTTTCAAAAAACCAGCTTTTAGCTTTGTTGACTTTTGCTATGGTCTCTTTTGTTTTTTTTGCATCTATTTCTGCCCTAATTTTTAAGATTTCTTTCCTTCTACTAACCCTGGGGTTCTTCATTTCTTCCTTCTCTAGTTGCTTTAGGTGTAGAGTTAGGTTATTTATTTGACTTTTTTCTTGTTTCTTGAGGTAAGCCTGTAATGCTATGAACCTTCCCCTTAGCACTGCTTTTACAGTGTCCCATCGGTTTTGGGTTGTTGTGTGTTCATTTTCATTCATTAAAAAACCCTAATATTTTGAAAAACAGCTAATGAAGTTTGACCTCAGGATGTGAATGCTTGTTGAAATATAAGAGGATTCTTTATACTGCCTCCGCTGTTTGCTCCTCACTCTTATCCAGAGTTTGACAAAAGTTGGAAACATCTTAGCAGTCACTGTCAATTTCTTATAAGATGGTTGAAATCATGTGGCCTAAGAGTAAAAGATTATGACATCTTTCTTACATTTCTGTATACTGGGGGTCATAAACTCTGATGGGGCCAGGATCCAAGTGAGCAATATGTTGATTGAAGTTTAAGGGGTTGGGGATGTCGGAACTGCAGGTGCTGAAGATGCTAAAAAAACCTCATGATCCTTGCCAAGCCTGGCAACCACTCATTTCCAGTTGTCACCATCTTTGAATATGGGTACACTCTTATTAGGGCTTCCCTGGTGGCTCAGTGGTAAAGAATCCACCTGCAATGTAGGAGAACACAGGTTCAATCCCTGGATTGGGAAGATCCCCTGGAGAAGGCCGTGACTACCCACTCCAGTGTTCCTGCCTGGGAAGCCCCATCATGGACAGAGGAGCCTGATGGACTACTGTCCATGGGGTTTCAAAGAGTTGGATGCAACTGAGCAATTAAACCACCACCATCATCACCACCACACTCTTATTAGATAATCTCTTCTTTTAGTTTATGTTAAATATCTTGATTGGGAATGTTAGCAATATATTCAATCTCCTTTTCTGTTTTTTCTTTTCTTCTTTTGGCAAAATATACATAACATAAAATTTACCATTTAAACTATTTTCAAGTGTACAGTTCAGTGATACTGAGTACATTCACACTGTGGTTCAACCATCCCCACCATCCATCAGGAAATTTTTTCACTCTCTAGCTAAAACTCTACCTATTGAATGATAATTTCCATTTTCCCCTTTCCTCTAGCCCTTGGCATCCACTATTTTACCTTTTGTCTCTATGAATTTGACTGCTCTAGAAAGCACATATAAATGTAGTCATAGAATACTTTTGTATCTGACTTACTTCACTTATCACGATGTCTTCAATTATCCATTCTGTAGCATATGTCAGAATTTAATTCCTTTTTAAAATTATTTAAATTTTTTTGTTGTAAAATACATATAAAATTTACTGTCCTAACAATTTGTAAGTTTATGGTTCAATAGTATAAAGTATATTCACATTGTTGTACAACCAATCTCCAGACCTTTTTCATTTTGCAAAACAGAAACTCTATCCCTATTAAATAACAACTTCTTATTACCCCTTACCCTCAGTCCCTGACAACCACCATTCTACTTTCTGTTTCTGTGTGTTAGATGGTTCTGGATTTCTCAGATAAGTGGACTCATACAGTATTTGTCTTTGTGTGACTGACTTATTTTACTTAGTATGATGTCTTCAGAGCTCATCCATATTGTAGTAGGTATCAGAATCTCATTTCTTTTTAAAGGCTGAATAATATCGCACTGCATGTATATACTATATTTTGTATATCCATTCACCTGTTGATGGATATTTGAATTGTTTTCACTTTTTGGCTGCTGTAAATCATGTTGCTATGAACATTAGTATACAAATGTTTTCTCATGTCCCTACTATAATTCTTTTGGGTATATACCCAGAAGTGGAGTTTCTGGATCATGTGATGTGGTAATTCTATGTTTAATTTTTTGAGGATCTACCATATTGTTTTCCACAGTGGCTACTCCATTTAACATTTCCACAAACTAAACACAAGGGTTCCAGCCTCTCCACATCCCCACTAACATTTATTTTCTGTTTTCTTTCTTGATAATAGCCATCCAAGTGAATTGAAATGTTATATAATTGTGGTTTTATTTGCACTGCCCTAATAGCCATCCAAATGAATGTGAAGTATTATATAATTGTGGTTTGATTTGAACTTCCCTAATGATCAGTGATGTTGAACATCTCTTTATATGATTATTTACCATCTGTATATTTTGGAGAAATGGCTTAAATCCTTTGCTCATTTTAAAACTGACTTGCTTGTTTTTAGTTGTTGAGTTGTAGGACTTCTTTATATATTCTAGATACCAATCTTCTATGAGATACAGAGTTTACAAATATTTTTTCCCATCCTCCCCTTGAAAAGGGTTGCCTTTTCAAACTGTTGATAGTGTCCTCTGATGCACAATAGTTTTAAATTTTCACAAAGTCCAATTAATCTCCATTTTCTTTTGTTGCTTGTGTTTTTGGTGTCATACTAAGAAATCATTGCCAAATCCAATGTCATGAAGCTTTCCTTCTATATTTTCTTTGAAAAGTTTTATAATTTTAGTCCTTTTTCTTAGGTCTTTGATTTTGAGTTAATTTTTGTGTATTGTGTAAGGTAAGGTCCAGTTTCATTCTTTTGCATGTAGATACTCAGTTTTCCCATCACCACTTGTTGAAAAAAACTAACCTTTCCTCATTGAGTGGTTTGGCACTCTTGTTGAAAATTATTTGACCATATATGCAAGGGTTTATGTCTGTGCTCTCTACCCCGTTTTATTATATGGCTGTTTGTATGCCAATACTACACTGTTTTGATTACCATAGCTTTGTAGCAAGTTTTTAAATCAGGAAGTATGATAATTTCAACTTTATTTCAAGATTATTTTGGCTATTTGAGGCCCTTTGGGATACCATGTGAATTTTAGGATGGATTTGTTTTTCTGAAAAAAAAAAAAAAATCTTTGAGATTTTTGAAAGGAATTGTGTTGAATCTGTAGACCACTTGGGTAGTAGTCACATCTCAACCATACTATCCATTTCTATAAGGCTCAGAAAGGTAAAACAAAACTCATCCATGGCTTATGTGAGTTCTATTCCTTAGTCACTCAGTGAAAGTAAATGCTTGAGTACAGTTGTGTAGAAAGTAATGATGGGGATGTCCACAGTAACATTATACATCCTGGAAGGCAAAGAGCCTGGCATTGTGTTATTTAAATTATCTGAAAAACTAGAATAAATCTATATAATAAAATATATCTATAATAGACGAGTGGCTCTTGGCACATGAGAACTAAAGAACTGAAATAAGGCTGTATTCATTAACCTGGCCCTAAATTGAAGTTCAAGGGAATAGATTTATCATTGCTTAAGTGAGCAGAAAACATGCCAAAGGCTATCCACATATGCTATCTTTTGGCATACAACAACCCTACATAAAGTGATCAGAAAATGAGTAATCAGTCAGATAATTTACTCCCAAGAGAAGCAAAGCAATAGTAGTGATAATCAAAGGTGTCATAGAAAAAAGTGTCCTGGAGTTTCTCAAAAGAAGAAAAAGGAAAAAAAAACCCCAAAATTATGGTTAAAAAATCATTAAATTCTTGAAAGAAGACAGTGAAAAACAATAAATGGTTACTGTATTGGCTATACTCCAATATAAAATAAAAAGTTTTATAAAATGGATACTCAGTGGAAGAAAATAAATTTAGGCACTTTTACTAGAGGGAAAAAAGTCCTGTTAGTATCTAGCCAAAAAATCACTTAGGTTCCCACAAAGACGCAAAGCTCAGGCTACCATGAATCTCCTAAACCTCAATATAAAATGATAAACAATGGAGCAATTTGTATAAGTATTGAAGGAAGAAAGTTTTTTACCCAATAATTTCAAACCAAACTAAGTTCTCTGTCAGTAGGGAACACAGCAGAAACGTATTTTCAGGCATAAAATATTTAAAAAAAAACAAACACACCTTCTATGAACATGTAATTTCATGAAAAAATTCTTGAGGGCTCACTCCAGCCAATTTAAAGATGAAGTAAAATTAACTCAAAATGGAAAAGTCACAGAATAAAAGTACTGGAAGAATATCTGACTTGGACCACAGTCAACTGGCTACCAACAAGAATCACCACACAGCCATGGGGGAAAAATGAATTGAGTGAAATGGGCTATGTCCTCTGTGGAAGTCTTCTGGAATTCTATAGTGAAATAGTAATAGGCTGCTTTATACAGTTCTTACTGAGAAACTTGAGTTCATACTTACATGACTATAGAATAAACCAGAGAATGATATGGCAGAAAGAATGGCTAGAATTGAGTCTTGATTTTCTTATTTGTATCACAGGATACTGCTTATCTCAAAGTGTTTCAAGGAAAAAAAATAGAGAAAAATAGTGCCTTGTTGAGAACCTCTCACACAATATATCAAATGAGATTGAATGTTAATCAATGGAAAAATTAAATAAGCACTTTTATAGTGTTAAATCTTGGCAGGCAATCTTTCAAGTACATAATGTGAGAGGACCTGCTTGTCTGAACTTCACGGGAAATAACTTGAGGCCAATTGCAGCTCATTACAGGTTAAATATTTGAAGGGGCTACTTAAGAACTGATTTTATCCCAAGAAGAAAAATAAAGAATATAGGAATAGAGAGGGGAAAGTCTCACTTTATTCTGAACTGGCAAAATCATATCTGAGCCCAGGATTTTGGAGCTGGCAGTACTAAGGTTACAATGGGGTTAGCAGTAAAAATGGTCATGGAAGAACAGATATTAAAAAGAGAAGATTTAAAGTTGACCCTTGGGAGCATAGGGGCCCAGCAGTTCAGTTTAACAGTACTTTGCACCCTTCATATCTTTGGTTCAGTCACAACCAATCATGGATCATGTTTAGCACCACAGTACATATTTACATATGAAAAAAATACATATTTACATATTAAAAAAAACACACCTGTAAGTGAACCTGTGCATGTCAACTGTATTTTTAAATTTCCATACCTTCATACATTTTTGATGACAACATATTCTAAGAGCAAAGGTACTATCTCCCTAAGGGACTAGACATACTCTGCACTTCTGGATGTGTATGCCAAACCCTGCACACTGGTTTGGATTCAGGCCTGACCCAGGCCCAAGGAAATGCTGGCGGGAATCTGATTTGGAAAATCAAATTACACCCCCAATGCCATCAAAACTTTTTCTATGGTATTTTTGGCCTGGTGAATAAAATAACAAAATTTGATTTTACTACACAGACCTTGAACACACCAAAGTGAAGAAATTTCAAATATAACAGTATGTTGGTTAAACACTCCCTGTGTCATCTGTGGCTCCTCCAGTGGCAGCTGGCCTGTCTCTACTGGACACTCAGCAAATTCAGACTATTCCAATAGACTACAGTTCTTGCCTAAGAGATGGGCCCAGGAATTATGGAGTAAAAAAAGGTTCTTTGCATCCAGTTTTTAAAGCAAAATGCAGATGTTTTTTAGTGATCTGATTTTGAGATTGTCTATGCTCCTGACCCCTCCATGGATGGTTAAAATTGGGAAAATTCATAAATATGGCATGGATTTTATTTACACTCAACTTGAACTGAGTGTAACGCTTGAATGAGTTGTCACGGTATGTGTATGCTAAGGATGGCTCAACAGGTCTTGTTTGGGAAGACTTCTTTATTCAGAGAACAGTAGATAGTATTAATTGTGCTCCTGTTAGGTGGCAAGTGTCTTGCACAAACTAGGTCATTTATCAATATCTTCTTAAAACAGTCCTTTGGTGGGGACTGTGGAGAGGGAGTTGGAGGGGCCAGCAAGGTTCAAAGCTTGTGTGCAGTTATTTGGCTAGAGTCTGGCTTTGAATGAGGCTCAGGATCACCGCTTTTCTCCAGAGGAAAACAATACTCTTTCATTGGCCCTATAGCTCAGACCAAACCTTGGTCTAGAAGCTGCTGGCTTCATTAATCTTTGCTTTCCTGCTTCATGCATCCTACCCCAATTCTTCTACCCCTGATTCAGAGGAATACCTAGAGAAGGACTTGAACACAGGGCCAAGCCAGCGGGATATAATCATTTTTATTTTATCGCTTCTCTCAAAGCCTGTTGCTAGAGTTGTTTTCCATTCATTGAAGTAATGCTAGCCCTTCTAAATTAAACATGATTTTTCTTCTCAGAAAAAAAAAAAAAAAACTCAAAGGCAACATCAGAGTTAATTAAAGAAAGTGATGCTGAAACTGCTGACAGGAAGAAGCCCATCAAAGGCAATAGTTAAGGGGGGAATCTCAGATCATCAAAGCAGAGCCATTCAGTTGCAAATTGCTCTCTATTTCAGCTTTGTAGGGCAGAGAGTGTTCTGGGATCTTGGTGGTCTGCAACATGACTCCACTCCCCCCCCGCCGCCCCCCCACCCCAGCTCGGAGAAAAGGAGCTAGCTGTCACCCCTCTCAGTGATTTTGAAGTCTACAGAGAGTTAATTAAGGCTGTCTCGTGGTATGAGGTTTTTGTCCTAATGGTGACACATAGAACATTTATTCTCTGAGGTGGGCAGAAGTCCTTAGCTTCTTAGGTTTTCTAATTCAAATTCACCTATGTGCTATATGTAAGCTTCTGTGCTAGGTTTTGGCTGCCTTTGTTCATCTCAGATACTTCAATAGGGTCTGTGTTTGATACCCAAAGTGATTCAAAAAATTTAAATCCTAAAGTATATATTTTTTAATTGATGACGACTTTGGCATGACATGAAATAAGCAATGTCCTGCTTCAGGGTCTATAATACTCACTCTCAATTTCTTTCTAATCTCAGCATTCTTGGTTGGCTTCTTCCTCTATTTGTCAGAGCCTCCTCTTTTTGTTCAGTTGGTGACAAGAGTTAGGTCTGTTTCTTCCCTTCCAGTGTATGTTCTTTTACAGGTAGTACTCATACACTTGGGATTCTACTTTTTTCTCCCAACTTTCTTGCAATATAATTAACATACAATATTGTACTTGTTTAGGGTATAAAACATAATCATTTGATATATGTATATATTGCAAAATGATCACCACAGTAAGTCAACACCCATTAACTCAAAGTTATATTTTTTCTTGTGGTGAGAAATTTTAAGATCTGCTATCTTAGTAACTTTCAAATGTACAATAGCAGTATTGCCAACTAAATGCATCCCTAGAACTTATTTATTTTAAAGCGGAAAATCTGTGCCTTTAACCACCTTCATCAGTTTTCCCCACACCACCCCCACCTTTGGCAACCACCAATCTGTTCTTTATATCTCTGAGTTTGGATTTTGTAGATTCTGTGTGTGAATGACACCATAGAGTATTTGTCTTTTTCTGTCCAACATACTTCACTTAGCATAATGACCTCAAAATTCATCTATGTTATCACAAATGTCAGGGTTTCCTTCCTTTTTGATATAAATATATATATACACATGCTCGCGCGTGCGCACACACACACACACACACACACACATATATATATGCCACAATTTCTTTATTCTTCCCATCAGTGGACACTTTATGTTGTTCCATATCTTGGCTATTGTAAATACTACTGAAATAAACATGTTCAGTTCAGTTCAGCTGCTCAGTCACTCAGTCATGTCTGACACTTTGTGACCCCATGAACTGCAGCACACCAGGCTTCCCTGTCCATCACCAACTCCCAGAGCTTGCTCAAACTCTCCCTTGCAGTCCTAGGGACTCTCAAGAGTCTTCTCTAACACCGCAGTTCAAAAGCATCAATTCTTCTGCACTCAGCTTTCTTTATAGTCCAACACTAACATCCATACATGACTACTGGAGAAACCATAGCTTTGACTAGACAGACCTTTGTTGGCAAAGAAATAAACATGGGAGGGTGGCAAATATTGCTTCAAGATGATTTAATTTCCTTTGGATATATACTGGGCTCTGTTTCTATTGTTAGAAAAAGCCCTGATGCTGGGAAAGATTGAAGACAGGAGGAGAAGAGGACGACAGAGGATGAGATGGTTGGATGGCATCACTGACTCAATGGATATGAGTTTGAACAGGCTCCAGGAGATAGTAAAGGATAGGGAGGCCTGGCCTGCTGCAGTCCATGGGGTTGCAAAGAGTTGGGCATGACTGAGCAACTGAACAACAATAACAACTTCTATTGTTTATCTGACGTTGCTCCCATGAGGTGACTCATGATGTCTACAGACTTTTTTTAGGTCTGTTTCCTTTTGGCTTCTCAGTAGCAGTTCATGCTGTGAACACATGCTCCCTCATCTGTTAATAAAGTCTCTTGCCCTGTGCTCAGTACTCCTTTACCTTTCCTACTGGTCAAACTCTCTCAACTATCCTTTTCTAATTACTTTTTCTTTGCTTGCTTTTATTATTCAAACTTTTTGTTTGAGTCATGATCAAAATAATGTCCATATGTTATAATGGTTTGATACGTCTTTTAAATGTTTTTAAATCCAGGGATTCATGAACTTTTTCTGTAAAAGGCCAGATAGTAGATATTTTAGTCTTTGGGGGCCTGTGATCTATATGACAACTACTCAACTCTTGTACTGTAGGATGAAATCACAATTCGTAAGTAAGTGGACATGATAGTGTTTTAATAAAGTTTTATTTGCAAGACAGTGTGGTGACCAGATTGGGCCTATATACAGTAGTTGGCTGACCCTTATTTAAATCTGTTGGTGCTCCTTTTATCCTGTTTATCTATGCAGTTAATTTGTTGATGGAACTATACAATTTGTTCTGTGGAACAAATCTGGATGATCCTCTGTCTCCTGTGTTTCTTGGAAATTTGTACTTAGACCTAGAGGTTTGATCAGACTCAGTTTTGATTTTTTGACAAGACTAATTAAAAAGTGGTAATGTATATTTTTGTCAATTGGCATATAACATGAAATTGACCCTCTTTTTATGATGTTAACAGCTATTAACAGCCTTTACCTAAATCTATCATTTCATTAGGATTTTGTTTTTATAATTATGTAATTCTTCTTAATTTACTAGCTAGAACATTTCTATGAAAGAAACTTCCCTCACCAACTGTTTTCTTACCTAAAGATATATTTTGTAAAGGAAAGACAGAATAAATGTTTGGGCATTTCCCTTTATTTACCAGTTTTCAAAATAATAAGTTAGTACTTAGAAATCTCCAAAATTGGCCAGTGAGATAATTTTTCTTCAGTATACTTTAACTAAAATACTTATGAATATCTGAAGTGTTTCAGTGCCTTTTATTACTATCCTTTTAAGGCTCAAATTGTACCATTTTTGGACAGAGGGAATTTTTTCAAGATGACTTCTCAATCTTTTAGGAAAGCCCTCAATTGTTAAAATATTCTTTGGTCTCAAATATGAACAGATGTTCAGCACATCTTCTACATTTCTTTCCCTAGACCTAGAATCAAGGATTCCTGGTTCCTTTTAGTAGAAGTAGGATTTAGAGACAATAATCTGGCTCTAAAGGTGTTCATTGCCATTGGGTTGATCTTTATTTCTAAGACTTTTTTTTTTTAAGTTGAGAAATATTTTAAAGTCAAAATCATTCTGGGCTTATAGTAATATTTCCATTCAAATTCAAGACCACAGGATTTTTATAACACTGTGTTTATTTTGAATCTGTTCAAATTAATTTGCTTTTAAAGTCACCAAACATATGTTCTTTTTGTGTTATCCCACTGTAGTGGCATGCCACCATATTTTTGTGTTCCTTTGTTTTATTCTTTTTATCTTTAGAAAATTTTAACTTTAATTTTGTTATATAATTACATAAAATTTTTATAGAATTCCAAAATCGAAGCTACAGATCCGAGAAATATAGTTTCTCTCACCCCTGCCTTTCTGTTTCTTTACTCAGTCTATAGGTAGCCAGTAATTTTTGTTTATTTATCTTTCCATTAAAAATAAAAGCAAATAGTTATGCATCTGTATCACACTCCCTTTTCGATAAATGGTAGCATGCTATAAATAATTTTCTCCACAGTGCCTTTTTCAGACAGTAATATATCCTGGAGATCAGTCCATATCAGTATATGGAAATATCCTCAATTCCTTTATTGGGCTTCATGGTTCTTCATTGTGCGGATACACCATAGTTGATTCATTCGCTTTCCTGTTAATGGACATTTGGGTAATTTCTACTTTTTTGTTGATCAGATATTTCTGCAGCTAACTTATGCAGTTTTTTTTTTATTTTTCTAGTATATTATCTAGATAGACTCCTGGAAGTCACATTGCCAACAGGAATGGTAAAAGAGAATGAAATTTTGCTAGGTATTGCCAGAGTACTCTCCACATTGGTCTCTTATGGTTTGATATTTCTATGAAAAATTTATAAGGATGCATATTTCCCATAGACTTTTCAAGAGTATGTTATCAATTTTTTTTGAAATTCTGTCAGTCTGATTGAAAAATATATGTGTAGTTTTAATTTTCATGTCTCTTATTATAGGTAAGGTTGAACATCTTTTCATATGCTTTGTTGTTGTTTAGTCACACAGTTGCGCCCGACTCTTTTTGACCGTGTGGACTGAAGCGTGCCAGGCTTCCCTGTCCTTCACCATCTCCCAGAGTTTGCTCAAACCCATGTCCATTGAGTTGGTGATGCCATCCAGTCAGCTCATCTTCTGTCATCCCCTTCTCCTCCTGCCTTCAGTCTTTCCCAGCATCAGAGTCTTTTCCAATGAGTCTGCTCTTTGCATCAGGTGGCCAAAGTATTGGAGCTTCAGCTTCAGCGTCAGTCCTTCCAATGAATATTTAGGGTTGATTTCCTTTAGGATTGACTGGTTTGATCTCCTTGCTGTCCAAGGGACTCTCAAGAGTCTTCTCCAACACCATAGTTCAAAGGCATCGGTTCTTCAGTGCTCAGCCTTTTTTATCGTGCAGCTCTCATAGGCTTAAGGAACATTTTTTTTCTTTGAACTTACTCTTTGAGTCCTCTGTCATTTTTCTTTGACATCTTTTCTTGGTCTTTTCCCTATATTTTTATGTCTTTACATATTAGAAATAGTAACCATTTGTGATAAAATTCAAGATATTTTTTCATTTTGGCATTCAATCTGGAAATTTCTTATGGTTGTTTTTGCTCTTGAGTTTATTTTCACTTTAATGTTAAGTATATAAATCCCTTTCCTTATTGCATTTGGGTTTTAAGTCATAGTTACAAAAGGTTTCCCTAACCCTAGATTAAGGAAGAATTCATCCATTTTGAAGTACCTATAGATTTAATTTAATTTTTCACATTTAAATACCTGATCCACTTGGAATATATATTTGAGCATGATATGAAGAATAGATTCAATCTTAATTATGTGGTTATCCACTTATCTTAGTAGCATTTATTGATTTTTACCCTACTGATTTGAGATACTGCCTTTCTTTTATACTAAATTTCCATATAGAATTAGAGTTATTTCTGGATTTTCTATTTTTCACTTCTCTGTGTGTTAATTTACTACATCAAAGCCATACTTTTAAAATTATATATAAAATTTTTGTTCAGTTCGGTCACTCAGTCGTGTATGACTCTTTGCGACTTCATGGACCACAGCACACCAGGCATCCCTATCCAACACCAACTCCTGGAGCATACTCAAACTCATGTCCATCGAGTCAGTGATGAAATCCAAACATCTCATCCTCTGTCAGCCCCTTCTCCTCCTGCCTTCAATCTTTCCCAACATCAGGGCCTTCTCTAGTGACTCAGTTCCTTGCATCAGATGGTCAAGGTATTGGAGTTTCAGCTTTAGTGTCAGTCCTTCCAATGAATATTCAGTACTGATTTCCTTTAAGATGGAATGCTTTGATCTCCTTGCAGTCCACGGGACTCCTAGAGTCTTCTCCAACACCACAGTTTAAAAGCATCAATTTTTTGGCACTCAGATTTCTTTATAGTCCAACTCTCACATCCATACATGACTACTGGAAAAACCATAGCTTTGACTAGAAGGACCTTTGTTGGCAAAGTTATGTCTATGCTTTTTAATGTGCTGTCTAGGTTGAACATAGCTTTCCTTCCAAGGAGCAAGCAAGTGTCTTTTAATTTCATGGCTGCAGTCACCATCTGCAGTGATTTTGGAGCCCCCCAAAATAAAGTCTCTCACTATTTTGATTGTTTCCCCATCTATTTGCCAAAAAGTGATGGGACCGGATGTCATGATCTTAGTTTTCTGAATGTTGAGTTTTAGGCCAACTTTTTCACTCTGCTCTTTCACTTTCCTCAAGAGTCTCTTTAGTTCTTCTTTGCTTTCTGCCATAGGGTGGTATCATCTGAATATCTGAGGTTATTGATATTTCTCCTGGCAATCTTGAATCCAGCTTATGCTTCATCCAGCCCAGCATTTCGCATGATGTACTCTGTTAAATAAGCAGGGTGACAATATACAGCCTTGAGGTACTCCTGTCCCGATTTGGAACCAGTCTTGTTCCATGTCCAGTTCTAACTGTTGCTTCCTGACCTGCATACAGATTTCTCAGGAGGCAGGTCAGGTGGTCTGGTATTCCCATCTCTTCAAGAATTTTCCACAGTTGTTTGTGATCCACGCAGTCAAAGGCTATGGCATAGTAAAAAAAAAAGCAGAAGTAGATGATTATCTGGAACTTTTTCTTTTTTTCGAGGATCCAACGGATGTTGGCAATTTGATCTCTGGTTCCTCTGCCTTTTCTAAATCCAGCTTGAACATCTGGAAGTTCATGGTTCATGTACTGTTGAACCCTGGCTTGGATAATTTTGAGCATTACTTTGCTAGCGTGTGAAATGAGTGCAACTGTGCAATAGTTTGAGCAGTCTTTGGCATTGCCTTTCTTATGACTTGAATGAAAACTGACCTTTTCCAGTCCAGTGGCCACAGCTGAGTTTTTCAAATTTGCTGGCATACTGAGTGCAGCACTTTAACAACATCATCTTTTAGGATTTGAAATAGCTCAACTGGAATTTGAAATAGCCCACTTCGTGGCAAATAGATGGGGAAACACTGGGAATAGTGACAGACTTTATTTTTTGGGGCTCCAAAATCACTGCAGATGGTGAGTGCAGCCATGAAATTAAGATACGCTTGCTCCTGGGAAGAAAAGTTATGACCAACCTAGATAGCATATTAAAAAGCAGAGACATGGCTTTGCCAACAAAGGTCCATCTAGTCAAAGCTATGGTTTTTCCAGTTGTCTTGTATGGATGTGAGAGTTGGACTATAAAGAAGGCTGAGAGTCAAAGAATTGATGCTTTTGCACTGTGGTGTTGGAGAAGACTCTTGAAGTTCCTTGGACGGCAAGTAGATCCAACCAGTCCATTGTAAAGAAAGTCAGTCCTGAATATTCATTGGAAGGACTAATGCTGAAGTTGAAACTCCAATACTTTGGCCACCTAATGGGAAGAACTTACACATTGGAAAAGACCCCGATACTGGGAAAGATTGAGGGCAGGAGGAGAAGGGGATAACAGAGGATGAAATGGTTGGATGGCAATCACCGACTCATTGCACTTGAGTTTGAGTAAACTCTGGGAGTTGGTGATGGGCAGGAAAACCTGGCATGCTGCAGTCCATGGGTTTGCAAAGATTTGGACATGACTGAATGAGAGAACTGAACTGAACTGAATCCCTATAGTGAAAAGGACATCTTTTTTGGGTGTTAGTTCTAGCAGGTCTGGTAAGTCTTCATAGAACTGTTCAACTTCAGCTTCTTCAGCATTACTGGTCGGGGCATAGACTTGGATTACTGTGATGGTGAATGGTTTGCCTTGGAAACAAACAGAGATCATTCTGTCATTTTTGAGATTGCATCCAAGTACTATATTTCGAACTCTTGTTGACTATGATGGCTACTCCATATCTTCTAAGGGATTCCTGCCCACAGTAGTACATATAATGGTCACCTGAGTTAAATTCACCCATTCCAGTCCATTCTAGTTCACTGAGCCCTAAAATATCAATGTTCACTCTTGCCATCTCGTGTTTGATCACTTCCAATTTGCCTTGATTCATGGATCCAACATTCCAGGTTCCTATGCAGTATTGCTCTTTACAGCATCGGACTTTACTTCCATCACCAGTCACATCCACAGCTGGGTGTTGTTTTTGCTTTGGTTCTGTCTCTTCATTCTTTCTGGAGTTATTTGTCCACCCATCTCCAGTAGCATGTTGGGCACCTACCGACCTAGGGTGTTCATCTTTCAGTGTCCTATCTTTTTGCCTTTTTATACTGTTCATGGGGTTCTCAAGGGAAGAATACTCAAGTGGTTTGCCTTCCCTTCTCCAGTGGACCACGTTTTGTCAGACCTCTCCACCATGATCTGTCGGTCTTGAGTCACGCTACACGGCATGGCTCATAGTTTCATTGAGTTAGACAAGGCTGTGGTCCATGTATCAGTTTGATTAGTTTTCTCTGATTCTGGTTTTCAGTCTGTCTGCCCTCTGATGGATAAGGATAAGAGGCTTATGGAAGCTTCCTGATGGGAGAGACTGACTGAGGGGGAAACTGGGTTTCCCCTGGGTTTGTTCTGATGGGGTGAGGGGCATGCAGAGTAAATTGTTAATCCAGTTTTCTGTTGATGGGTGGGTCTGTGTTCCCTCCCTATTGTTTGACATGAGTCCAATCTATGGTGGAAGCAATGAAGATAGTGGCAAAAATAAAATTTTTGTAGTTAATTTTAATACCTATAACTAGTCACATCTTCCTCAACCCCTACTCTTCTTTTTAAAGATTTTTATGGCTATTCTTAATTGCTTGTTATCCCAAATAAATGTTATAATTAACTTTCCTAAGCTCCAGAAAACAATATGATGAAATTTTTGCTAATCCATTGAATTTATTAACTTAAGAATAATCTCTATAATATTAATTGTTTTTATCTAATAATATGGTATGTCTTAACAATTGTTATGGTTGAATACTTTAGATTTTGTCTTTTTATGTTCAGATTATTCTTTGGCCATCTTACCTTCCCACTTTACCTACTTGGAATTAAGGACTTGAGGATCTTGTTGAATCACATTTATTTCCTCTAAATTGGGGATATCACATATATGTTACCAGTCTGGTCCCTCCTTCAAGTGCCAAACACAAAGATGCACATATTCTACCTTTCTATGAGGACTGTTCTTAAAGACTGATATTAATTAGACTATGTCTTCATTGCCCATCGGCTCCTGTGTCCTGTTGTTCAGGGCACAATTACTGGAAATCTAGTGGTCAGAAAATGTGCAGTAGCATCTTCTGTTTAATCATCTTTTGCATACAGTAGGCATAAGCTCATCCATCTTGGGAAATATTTGGAGTTAGATTATTTCTAGAATGTATTAGTTGGTAGGACTTCACTTTCAGCTGCCAATCATGTTTAAGAAAACTAAAATCAGAAAGGCTGAACTTGCAAAAACTGTCTTAAAATGACAGGCATCAGTTATTTCCCCCCCAAATGTTATGTAATCCTCTAAAACTGACTGTGGCACAGAAAAAGGAATCGGCAAACACAGACATTCCTTTGCTGTGAATCAGAACATCTAAAGTGCCATCTCTCCCTTGTTCCCTGCAGTGAAATCAGAACTTTAAATGGAACCTTAATAATGAAACCATCTCTAGGTTTGTTGAATTTCTTCAATAAGTTCCTTAACCTGTTTCTGTATGTTTCAGGTATGTTTCTGTTTTTCCAAAATAAAAGAGTCTAATACTAATTGTTTGATGTGAAGTTACTTGAAGTGTTGAACTAAACAGTGAAGTTAGTTAGAAACTAACTCAATCAGCTGTAATTACAAGGGGAAAATGATATAAATACTCACCAGACAATATCTTAAAAGTTAGCTTTGAAAAATTTGTGGAATAAAATTGACCTAGTATAAGGAAATAGCTCCCAAAACCAGGAAAAATTTAAATGAGAACACAAGGTCAAGATTGCTGGGCCTGAGATAGGTTGTTAGAATCCAGAAATAGAGATTAGTGAATTTTGGATATTTACTACTGATGAGTTTAATATTCATTTCTAAGATTCCTAGTGTCCAAGTTAAACAGAGAAACATAGTAATCAACTTAATTGTCTCTGTAGGAGATACTGAATGGCAGGTTTAAAGTGTCATCAAAGTATTTCCTGAATATACTAACAAGTTTTTTTGCTCCTTCTTGTGGTAACCCTTAACATCAGTCAAAGACATGATACTAAAGTGTAAAGTACTATTCAGAAAGAGATGCTGAGACAGTGTAGTCCAAAACTTATGGTCTAACTGAGCCCATAGCCTTGATGACCACTGTGAAATATCTTAGTTCATCTGAGAATGATTGTTGTTATATTATCCAGAATTATAAAATCAGAAAGTTATATTTATATAAATTAAAGAGAACTGTTTTCAGAAGTGCCTGTGGAACCTTATGCTTCATTGTTTTTAGAAAACCAACATTCTTAAAGCTTATTTTCCACTTCTTTGGCACATCAGTAATTACCTGAGAGCTCTATGGAATGCCTTTCTCTAAACGTCTAATTGTTGGTATCACATGGGTGGGGCCCAATGTCCGTACTGGTGAAACCTAAAGGAATTATGAACCCAGGTGTTGCTAGAACATGAAGAAACCGTGTTGTGATAACTTCTATTCTATGTGCCTCATAGAGATGGGGAGAGGAGTCTTAAGAGTTGCCAGCTCTTGGGGAACATTGCTATCTAGATCAGTCTCTTCTTGGAACTTGTAAATTGGAAAAAAAATTTTTTTGTTTAAGAATTGCTGTGCAAAGCCTCCCAATTTTAAATTTATTGGCCTCATTAGTAATTAGTAAAGGTTTTATGAGCAAAGCAATGGCACATAAACATTCAGCTTATGCTCTATGCTGCTTCCACATCATAGTACTTGCTGTGATTTATGAGATGAAATGGAAATGGAAAAAATGTGGGCACTGGCATATGTCTCCAATGAAAGAAAGCAATTGAGATCCTTTCCTAGAGTTGCAATGAACCTCTCAGTAATGAACGGAAAAGGACTCAAAGGACACCTGTTATTAATGCACTTAATCAACCTTTGTTTGCTGGAAACCAGAGTACAGGCTGCATTCAGATGGTACAGGTGTACTTCCTCTTCTGATTGTTGAATTAGCACAACATCTCATAGGTCAAGGGAGACCTGGGAGCTGACTTTAGATCTCCACTGAGGATGACTCAGAAGCTCAGAATCCCCTTTCTTCCATGCTCTCTGCTGTTCAGTTTACTTTCTCTGCTTTTCATTTTAGAAGTAAAAAACAGGGAGAGGATCAAATATATGAAGTTACATAAATAAGCTATAGTTATTTATCTTTGCTTTTCTACTATTTTCGTAGCATCCTTTATTACTTGATTGAAACCTAACTGGTTTTTTACATTGCTACTCTTTTCCCAAATAGGGAAAAAGAGAGTTGCTTTTGAAATCAGATGGACATGTGTTTGAATCTCACGTATGTTGTGACTTGGTTATCTGAGCAAGCTACACAATTTCTCTGAGCCTCATTGTCTCCTCTTTAAGACATGGGGACAGTGTTTCTTAACACACAGAGTTGCTATAGAGTTTAAATGAAATAAATATCACAAAGCACATTAGCCAGTGTTTGGCACACAGCAGAGCCAGTGCAAGTCAAAGTCTGTATTCTGACCATTCCCATAGTTGTAGTTGGATGCCAGGTCCAGGCTATTTTAAAGTCAGGGCCACTCTGCAGATGAGTGGGAAAGCAGATGGAAGCTTCTGGGAAGTGATGGATTACCGTCAGATTTTGCATTCTTGGCTCTTCTTTGCAAGGCTTCACATGGAGAAAGCGCGATCCCTGCAGCCCTGGGAACTGAGAGGACTGAGAGATTCCTAGAGCCATTGGGTCACTCGAGGCTCTCTGGAAAATGGGGTTCATCCCCCTCAGAGACAGAAGGGATTAGAATTAGACAAATATGGAATGTTGGCAGAGATGTCAGGGCATGGAGGACTGGCAGCTCAGGCCAGGGCTCCTGAGCAGATGGGATTCCTGGGGCTCCTAGGGTTCAGATAGCGTCCTCAGAATATGGCCAAGTTTCCCATATGCAATCAGCCTGGAGCCCCACTCATATTCATCAGACTCACCAAAGACCAACACGTGAACCAGGTGCCAAATGACTTGTTTTGTGAAGGATGTTCCCTTCATCTAGATCACACCCTTCTAAGTATCGGGAAACCCTGTGGGAAGTTAGGGATTATCATTGCAATCCTCACAACAATTTACTGAGTGTCCAATGTGTCCTGAGTATAAACATTCTTTGAACCTTAGATGGAGTTTCCCTCAGAGCATGGCTTGAGACCTCAGGTTGAAAGCAGTTAGTTTATTTTGGAATGTGATCCCAGGGAATAGGATTGGGGTGTGGGGGCTGGGAAGCATAAAATAGGGAAGAAGGAAAGGTTATTCAAGGGTCTGTTATCAGACTGGTCACTGCCGCGGGCAACAGGGGCTCAGTCCCTCCAGCGGGCTTCTGTGTAGAATGTGCTTCAAAATTGTCTGCTCAAAACATAGAAATATTCATTTCTTGATCTCTGTCTATCATTGGCTATGCCTAGGGTATATTGTTAGCTCCTTCCAGCTTCTAGGTTTGTGCCTATGACAGAATGGTTGAGGGGGCTCCTGCAGGCACCCCGCAGGGAGAGGATCAGGAGCCCCAGGGAAGAAGGCAAGAGATGCTGCTTGGTACAGCTGGGCCAACGGCCTCTGAAGCTGCCCCTCTGCAGCAATGGCCAGACCAAAAAAGTGATCTAAGAAGATGTAGGACTGGACATATGAGATGTCTAACATAATCTTTACTCCTTATAGCAAGTTCACAGGTCCATAATGCTAGTGTCACCACACTGATAGAGTAATCAGAGCTTGGTGAAGGGAAGTAACTGGCTCATGGTTACACAGCTCTTAGTAGCGGGACCGAATTTAAATGCAGGCTCATTCTAACGTTCAAGCATGTGCCAGACTTCTCTGCTATGATGCTAGATGCTTCCAATTGTTCCTCCAAATTCTCCTTCCAGCCTTGTCTGCCCTAGGAAGAATATCAAAGAGCTCTCTTTCCCATGGCTTCTGGTTGGGGTAGTATAGTGGGGAGTGCCAGCAAGTGACAAGAGAGAGGGAGAGAGTATGAGCAGTGTAGTTATTTCTTTGGTTCCCTCTCTGCAAAGTTGCCCAGGATTAGCTGTGCCCCTGGGTGGAATATCATGGCTCTTCCCAGGATGTATGTCCATACTTTCCTTTCCTCTTTATTCTCCCAACTGTCCCCTTTCTTTGCTCTTTCAATCCTTGAGGCGCAATGTTGTAGTTGCTTGTGATTTCCTTATACTCTTCCCACACCTCTTTGAATTGTCCTACTTTGATTGTACTGTGCCCTGCTGGGGGGACCCTGATTGATACAGCCACCTTGCAGGCGTGGCTGGAAAATGCAGTCATAGCACAGATGTGATCTGCCTAGGTCTGCTTCTATGTCACTTAGCCACCATCAATCTCTTTAGTGACCAAAGATGGTTCCTAGCCTAGGACCGTTCTCTGTCCACAAGTAAGTCCTCACAAACATCAATACATTATTGCTCATTCCTTCTCTAAGCTCCATGCCAGCAATTTCTTTTACCATGAGCAATTCCTCTTGGATGGATTAATAATTTAACAATGATAGCTTAACCTTTGGTTGTGCTTTGCTTTGAAGTTCAGGCTGATTTTGCTCTTCTCTGGTTGGGGCCACATCTGTCCTTTGAGGTGTTCCTGCACATGGCTAATCTCTGTAGTTCCAGGCAGATTATGCTCATTTTCCTCCTGGGGGATCAGAGTATTTCCAAGTATTTTGGAGACAGAGAAGAGCTATGAGTTCAGTTCATCAGGTGGTAAACCTGTTGGACTGATACACCATCTGCCTTTTTGAAGCCTGGGATTGTCTTTCGTTTGAAGGGAGCTGGAACTCAGCTGAAAAGAGGAGGAGGAGGAAGAGGAGGAGAGGTCTACCTCTGCCCTCTCTCTGCAAACTCTAGCTCCACTTTTATGCCTCGCAGTACCTCTAGGTGTTTGACAGTTTGCTGAATTCATTTTGAATAAAAAAAAAAAAAAAAAAAGACTAGCTCTGGGTTTGAACAAACATGTTTTTATTCAAGGTTTAAGGCATTTCTTTTATGGTTCCCCTGTGGTGCCTCTGATTGTTTCCCTTTCCTCAGAACATGAATGATTGTTTATTAAGCATAATAATAATAATAAAGTAGAGGTAGGGTCCCTTAGCTGGGATTAGTTCAGATTCCAATTTCATCTTTCCCCAGTCTCACTTCATTACAACTCTATTCAGTTGCGTATTTCATAACCAGCATGTGTCATGGTGAATGAAGTCAAGCTTCAGAATAGCATGTCAGTAAGATGATTGTTCATGGAACACACAGTACCTCTGGTCTATAATTAAAAAAAAAAAACAACCTGTTTCAAAAAAAAAAAAAAAAAAAAAAAACCTTCCTTCATTGCACAGAACTCAGTAGCTTTGAAATGGCAGAGTCTGCCTTCCTGAGCCAAGAAACCTGTCCCTGTGAATGTCAGGATAGGAGGAGATGCTTTGTGATCTTTCAGAGGGGTAAACAAGGCTCTTCTGAACCTCTCAAAGAAATGTAGGAGGGGCATGAACCTTCAGTCCTTAAACTTCCAGGAACAGTGTGCGTAGGATGACAGACTCTGCCTCTTGTTATTAATGTGGCCTCAGCTCGTTCAGCTATGAAGTGAGAGAGATAATAAGTGATATCTGAGGCTGTTCTACACATTACAAAACATGAGATACTACAAGTGATGAGCAGAGCGCCCAGCACATGGTCAGTGCACAATATTTGGGAACTGCATCTGTTGTTGTGCAAGATTCCATTACAAATAACCTTATCAATTGTCAGAAATAATGATTGTTTCAACAGACCTTGGGTTATGATTGAAGGAGAAAACAAAGATGACGCTGTTCAGAGTGTGAGTCTAAGTGAACAGATAGACTCAAACGTATAAGGAAACAACATAGAAATGCTCTTTGGTTATAAGAAGAAAAAAGGACACTGATGGGGTTGGGTTTGAAGGCAACTCCCCAAGAACCTGCTTGAGTTACATTAAAAAGGTGGTTGCCTCACAAAAGAGGAATGCGAATGGCAAATAAGCATATAAGAAAATGATCTACATCACATGTCATCTGAAAAATGTGAATTAAAACAATAATGAGATACCACCACACCTATTAAAATGGCCAGAATTCAGAATACCAACAACATCAAATGATGTGAGGATGTAAAAAAAAAGGAAACTCTGGCTTAGGGCAATGTAAATTGGGTACTGCCAGTCTGGAAGGCAGTGTGCTGGTTTCTTACAGAACTAAACCTACTCTTACCATACTGCCCAGCAGTCATGCTTGATATTTACCCCCCAAAGTTGAAAGCTTATGTCCACATAAAACCCTGCATGCAGATGATTATAGCAGCTTTATTCATACTTACCAAAACTTGGAAGTGACCAAGATGTCCTTCAGTAGATGAGTGGTTAAACTGTGTACATCCAGACAATGGAATATTATTCAGTGCTAAAAAGAAATGAGCCATGAAGCTATGAAAAGGCATGAAGAAACTTAAATTCATATTACTAAATGAAAGAAGATGATCTGAAAAAACTATTTTCTATGTGATTCCAACTATATGATATTCTAAGCAAGGCAAAACTTTGGAGAGAGTAAAGTGATCAGTAGCTGCCAGGAAATGCAAGCAGGGGAGGAGTGAATAGGGCAGTGAAACTATTCTGTAAGGTATATAATGATGGATACATGTCATTATTCATTTGTCAAAACATGCAGCACCAAGAGAGAACACTGCTGTAAAGTAGGGGCTTTGGATGGTTATTATGGATGAGAGCTGGTTCCTGGGTTGTAACAAATATACCACTCTGGTGGGGAATGTTGATGATGAGGAAGACTGTGCATGTGTGTGTCAGTGAGGAGGGCTGGTGGGAGCATGGGAGGGAGCACATGGGAAATCTCTTTATCATCCTCTCAATTTTGCTGTGAACCTAAAACAGCTCTAAAACATTTTTCCTGTTAAAAAAAAAACAAACAAAAACAAAGGTGGTTTCCAGATTGGTATGCATAAGACAAGCTTAGAATTTAAGAAGAGACAAGAGTCTGAAGTCTGAGAATGTGAGGCTGGGGTGCAGTGGGTGAGGCAGGATGTGGACCCAAGGATAAAGGAAGTCAGAAACTTGGGAGAACGGTAATGTCCAGGGGGCTTTTGAAGCTTTTTGTTGTAGGGTCGGTGATGTAAACCGTCTCTTCTCTCTCCTCCAAGACAGCCTCAGGCATGTTCATCTAGTTTACAAATTCTTGTGTGTGTGTGTGTGTGTGTATCTTTTTAGAGAAGCTCAAAAGTTGCTGAGTTCTACCAGTGGGTCATTGCTGGTGAAAACTGGGATAGTCTTATGAAACACAGGAAACAGGGAAGGAGGAGGCAGCTGGCATCTTGGTTATAGTAATCATTTCAGTTCAGTTCAGTCGCTCAGTCATGTCTGACTCTTTGCGACCCCATGAATCACAGCACGCCAGGCCTCCCTCTCCATCACCAACTCCCGGAGTTTACTCAAACTCATGTCCATTGAGTCGGTGATGCCATCCAGCCATCTCATCCTCTGTCTTCCCCTTCTCCTTCTGCCCCCAATCCTTCCCAGCATCACAGTCTTTTCCAATGAGTCAACTCTTTGCATGAGGTGGCCAAAGTATTGGAGTTTCAGCTTCAGCATCAGTCCTTCCAATGAACACCCAGGACTGATCTCCTTTAGGATGGACTGGTTGCATCTCCTTGCAGTCCAAGGGACTCTCAAGAGTCTTCTCCAACACCACAGTTCAAAAGCATCAGTTTTTCGGTGCTCAGCTTTCTTCATAGTCCAACTCTCACATCCATACATGACTACTGGAAAAACCATAGCCTTGACCAGACGGACCTTTGTTGACAAAGTAATGTCTCTACTTTTCAGTATGCTGTCTAGGTTGGTCATAACTTTTCTTCCAAGAAGCAAGCGTCTTTTAATTTCATGGCTGCAATCACCATCCACAGTGATTTTGGAGCCCCAAAAAATAAAGTCAGCCACTATTTCCCTGTTTCCCCATCTATTTGCCATGAAGTGATGGGACCAGATGACATGATCTTAGTTTTCTGAATGTTGAGCTTTAAGCCAACTTTTTCACTCTCTTCTTTCACTTTCCTCAAGAGGCTCTTTAGTTCCTCTTCACTCTCTGCCATAAGGGTGGTGTCATCTGCATATCTGAGGTTATTGATATTTCCCCCGGCAATCTTGATTCCAGCTTGTGCTTCATCCAGCCCAGCGTTTCTCATGATGTACTCTGCATATAAGTTAAATAAGCAGGGTGACAATATACAGCCTTGATGTACTCCTTTTCCTATTTGGAACCAGTCTGTTGTTCCATGTCCAGTTCTAATGTTGCTTCCTGACCTGTATACAGGTTTCTCAAGAGGCAGGTCAGGTGGTCTGGTATTTCCATCTCTTGAAGAATTTCCCACAGTTTGTTGTGATCCACACAATCAAAGTCTTTGGCATAGTCAATAAAGCAAAAATAGATGTTTTTATGGAACTTTCTTGCTTTTTTGATGATCCAGCAGATGTTGGCAATTTGATCTCTGGTTCCTCTGCCTTTTCTAAAACCAGGTGGCAGCTAACAAGTAGGACTCTGCAGGCTTCTTCCAGATCTGGAGGAAGGGCTCATGGCTTTAGCAGACAAGGAAAAGAGGAAGATGGAAGGAGGCAGAAAGACATGAAGCCAGGGAGAGGGGGAGTGAAGGGGTGGGGCAGCATGGGAAAGAATGAGGAGGGGGAAGTTGGCAATAGGAGAGAAAAAAGAGGAAAAGGGAGAGAAGAAAGAGAAGCAGGGTTAAAGGGAAGGAGATAGAAAGAAAGCAAGATGAGAGAAAGGCAGAGATATAGTATATGAAAATAGAGGCCTGGGCACTCACTTTGGGAGGTGTCAGTTACCAATGACAGACATGTCTGCACCTCTCCCCAGGGGCAGTACCTGCCCACCAGCATATGACAGCAAACTCTTCTAGGAGGAGTGGAATGCAGTCTCTAACTTGTAGACTCATGACTCATATCCTGAGAATCCAATCAAACTCATAAGGTCCCAAATAAGAGGCCTTGTCTGCATGAGACTAAGGGAGACTATCTGTTGTTTAGTCACTAAGTTGTGTCCAACTCTTTCGTGACCCCATGGACTGTTGCTCACTAGGCTCCTCTGTTCATGGGATTTCCCAGGCAAGAATACTGGAATGGGTGGCCATTTCCTTCCCCAGGGAATCTTCCTGATCAAACCCGTGTCTCCTGCATTTACAGGTGGATTCTTTACCCCTGAGCCACCTGGGAAGCCCCCTGGAGGCTGGTAGAGCTGTTATACTTGGGTCCATTGGAATAAGGTTGGATGGGTACAGGTTGGAGGATGCTGCTTCAGTTGTAAGGCTGGCCCCTGGCAATACTTAGGGAAGGATCCAAAGCCCAAAGAAGGTGATGGTGGCATTTAAGTCATCCTGGTTTACTTGGAGAGCTAGAGCTCCAAGGGTCCTGGGAATTCTGGCTCAGAGAGGGAACAAGAGTCCAACAGGTGACCAGCGAGTGAGGGGCAGGGCGAGAGTCCCAGAGGAAAAGGCTGTGCTTTACTCTGAGCGCTCTGGCTCAAAAGGCCACTTCCCTGCAGTCTTCAGCTCGCTACCCTGCTGTACTTTTCTTTTGAGCAAGTCTCTCTCCCAGCCAATAAGTGAAAGATCTGAAGTTTGAACCCAGAGCTCTCTGAGGCCAAAGTTCATAATCTATTTGTTGGACAGAGTGGTGCCCTGTGATGATGAAATCCGGGAACAGAGATGTTAACCATGGGGAGAATGAGATGAAGGGTCAGCACTGTGATTGTGTGTTGTGCCAGGTGGATGGAGAGAATGAATATTCAGCACTAAGGTTGTGAGGGTGAGAGGGGGACGTTCAGTGGGAACCAGATCCAATGTTTCAGTGCACACAAATCCATAAACTACAGTGAGAAGCTTGATTGCAAAGAAACTGGAGGAGCACACACTTGGCCTTTTTCCAGGATACAGGCTCATCATTGTTGAGTTCAGTTTATCACCTCTTCAATGTAGGATTCCTGCTCCTGACTCCACTGCATCCCAGTGCCCAATTTCAGCTAGCTACCTGCCAGGAGCAACTCCCAGAAGCTTGCTTCTTTAGGCTCTGGGGACTTCATCCTGCAGATCTGGTCAGAACTCACATGGCCTTTTCAGAGAACCAGTCTTCTGTTTCCATGGAAACATGTTCTCTAAGAGGTGGAGTTGGAGGACTAAGGTCCTGGTAGGTGCTGGAGGCCTGGAAAGAAACTTGTAGCTCTTCCTTGGTTTGTTCAGCATGCTCCCTGATTCACAGGATAAATTAAATACCTCTTCACACTAATGGTTCTAATCTGGAGGCATTGTGAGTACTCCAGTAGCCTGGGACCTAGTCAAGACTGAGAGATAATAAAAGCTGTCTTCTTCAGGAAGATTCTGTGAATGAGCCAGCTTTACTTTACCTCTTCCATTAAGTGACACTGCAAGCTCTGCATGGAGAACCCAGGAACTGTCCTTGATGAGGATGTCCTGTCAGCAGACTGTAGAAGTGGTTTGGGGAAAAGAATCTAAGCTCGAGCTTCAAACAGACCTGCATTCTACTCTGATTTTGGCCGTTGAACATCTGACTGCCTTCAAAAATGCCTTCTTAGGATATCAGTTTTTGTATTTCTAAAGTGGGTGTGGTAGCAGCCCAACATACTCCATGACACTTACGACTGCTGATTACTCACAATTCTTTCAATATCTTGGTTTGCTGAAATTCTCTGAGCATTTGTACAGGTTTGTTCTTAGAAAGGCATTGGAAAGTTCACCATGACAGAATATTTTCGGTCTTAAAGCAACAGAGACGCAATTTGAATTAGCTTTCTTATTGAGCATCTCCAGCAAAATCCTCTTTGGAAAATGGAAATCTCCTAAGAAAATGCCACTTTGTATGAAAGCTTCTTTCTTTGGTCCCAGTTTGTTCCTTAAAGTAATTGTATTTTGTAGGCATACAGTGACTACTCAAGTCTTAAATATAAACTGGCATTTACTGAGGGATTGTCAGGGTATTGTTTTTATAATTGTGGGAAGGGGTAGGGTATAACTGGTCCCCAGGTCAACTGGAACTAGAGACTTGCATGTTGCCAGGGTCCCCTCCTTGTTCCTTCACTTATTTCTTTATTTTCTCCTACTACAAACTGGCTTCTTCCCAATCATTAAAAATCCGGTTTCTTACTATCACCCAATTAACTGCCATTTTTTAGTGACCTGTATCTGTCAGTTTCAGTTTGACCATTTTGACCAATAACTACTAATGGTCAATGGCTCATCCATGGACCACTTAATTATGACCACGAAGTCAGGGTTATATATCTTGCATGGTTGAAAACACAGGGATCCTACCTCTGTATTTACAGGCTATTTCCACAGATAGAGTATGATTGACATAATCCCAACTGGTGTCAGTTCTTGACCTTCACTAAGTATTCCCACTCTGATATCCATGCTATCCCTGGATGCGAAAAGAATTCCATTTTACATTAAACAGAATGAAAGGGCAGGTCCTTAGAGAAGGAATCCAGGAAGATTCAGGGAGACATGTCCTAAGGTGTACATATTTCAGGAGAACCTAACCCTTATATTCCAACTTTTGGCCACTTTCACATCATCAAATGATTATTTCTTTCGGTCAGAAAAGAATTCAGTGGAACCTCTGGCATTTCCTCTTCATCCTTACATACTCCTTGGAGAGCGCTCCTTACTCGTGACTAGGAAGGGGCAGCCCTACAGGTTACGTGATTTCATTATATGCCAGTGGTGCTTGGTTCAGGGGTGATCTCTGCAGGGGTTCAGACAAACAGAATCTTACCTCCAGTGAACTAGCTAAAGCTATATTGCTTCATAACAGAGCCCAAGCAAGCTTAATTAACTGTCTCCTCTCACCCTTACACCAAAAGACTATTGAACAACAAGGGGCACCCAGATTTTGTGGACATTTCCTAACAAAAAGGGTCTTTCTATCCTTTTGAACCATGACCCACAGTAAGAACTACATTTTATGTTTTCCCTAGAAGGCATGCATATACAACTAAAACAAAGATTTTGTGAAACAGTATTTTTACTATGTGCAAAGGTAGTATAACTTTTTCTCGTATAATTTACTTTATTCTATTTAAATTGTTGTTAGAAGTGCTAGTCATCACTCACTGATTTTTCCCATGATCTAGTAGTTATATTCCACAGTTTGAATTCCTAGTCTAGAGTATTTTTTGGACATCATTCAGTGTGAGCTCTCAATTGTTGATCTTAATTTACATTCCAGAATTCTCCAGAAAGAATATGTGTTTAGTTTTTTGGGGGGACTGGAGTCTTCCCTTGTCCTAAACAACAATAGGTGGATTCTAAACATGACCGCCGATGCCTGTGACTGTAGATCATGGGGCACGTTCAAATTCTGGAAGCTGGGCAAGCACATCAGGTGGTGTCTACTACAAGTACACATTGGGAACTGAGACAGATAGCATAACCAGTCAGATGGTGATGGGGACCTTGGCCTACAGGTACAGCTGGGATTGGAGTTGAAAACGTGGCAATACAAACAGACACATATGCAAGAGAACTTCATGAAAGGTCAGAGATGTTCAACACATAGGAAGAGAAAAGAGGACAACCACAGGACTTTTCAGGCTTTGCTGGAGGTTGGGCTGTATTAAGTGGAGTTGAACTCTGAGGTTTTCCCACTGAAGTGAGAAGTTACTCAGGATGTTGTGTCCCGATCATCTCTCTGTATGCTTGTGGAATTTTGAATTATGCCATAGCCTGGGGTGTGTGCATGTGCATGCTAACTGGCTTCAGACATGTCTGACTCTTTGTGACCCTATGGACTGTAGCCCGCCAGGCTCCTCTGTCCATGGGATTCTCCAGGCAAGAATACTAGAGTGGTTTGCCATGCCTTCCTCCAAGGGATCTTCCCAACCCAGGGATCAGACCTGTGTCTCTTACTTTTCCAGCATTCGCAGGCAGATTCCTTACCACTAGGGCCACCTGGGAAGCCCATAGACTGGAGAGGGGAGCTGAAATCATTCTTGCTACTATGTTGGAATATTTCTCTAATTTTAACCAACAAGTTTCCGTTAAGTGGAAGTAAGGGATTCTGCGTCTGTGAAGGACAGATTGTGGGAGTGTGCAGTTGTTGTGACCTTGGCTTACTGATGTTCAGGGTCATTCTTCCAACAGCTACATCTGTACCCAGTAGTGGTAGCCAAGTATGGTCAGAAGACAGGTACCATAGTATCACGATCCCTGGAGTGAATAAACCAAAATGTTCCAAATATCTTTAGTGGTGGTAGTGAAGGCAGGGATGGAAGACTTTGTTGACATGGTTTGGGACTGAAACTGGAGTGACATATGCATACAATGGAGTTTATTCACTGATAAATGGAATAAACTGTCTTGCCATCCAAAAACATGGGTGGATCTTAAGTGCATATTGATAAGTAGAAAGGTTGCATACTGTATGAACCCATTAATGTGGCATTCTGAAAAAGGTTAAGCTATAGCAGAATTTTAGGGGAGAGTTGGTCAAAGTGTATGGTTCTCAGTTTGGTGAACTTTTACAATGTGAGCCCATTTAAAAAATATTAGTGACATACTGGTGCTTAACAAAGAAAAGCATGAGAACTAATATTGGGCTTGGGTAAGAGTTTGCATTTCTCTTAAATTCAACACCAATCTTATGATTTAGGTATCATTAACATTTTTGAACTGTGGTGTTGGAGAAGACTCTTGAGAGTCCCTTGGATTGCCAGGAGATGCAACCAATCCCTCCTAAAGGAGATCAGTCCTGGGTGTTCATTGGAAGGACTGATGCTGAAGCTGAAACTCCAGTACTTTGGCCACCTCATGTGAAGAACTGACTCATTGGAAAAGACCCTGATGTTGGGAAGGATTGGGGGCAGGAGGAGAAGGGGACGACAGAGGATGAGATGGCTGGATGGCATCACCGACTCGATGGGCATGAGTTTGAGTAAACTCTGGGAGTTGGTGATGGACAGGGAGGCCTGGTGTGCTGTGATTCATGGGGTCGCAAAGAGTCGGACACGACTGAGCGACTGAACTGAACTGAACTGAACGTCTCCATAGGCACTCAAGTTCAGAGAGGCTTTGAGGCTCAAGGTGCTTTCTATTCACTGATGGCTGAGCATCTTCCAGAGAGCTCTCTTGTGCCAAGTGTAGAAGAGCAAGGAGCCCTTTGGTTCTCTGTTCTTCTCCTCTCTCTCCTCTGAGAGTATCTTACCACTTTGGGAGGGCAACTACACGACATTTGATATTACCTTGAAAATTTTGATTTCTTTTAAATGATCGTGACATGCTTTTGATCTTCATTGTTTTAGTCTAAAATGTTTAGCTAATTAGGAAATGTTTCTTTCTCTGTCTCTTAAATTGTTATTTATTTTCATTTTGTTTTAGCTTAGTGTATTTCTTTCATCATTAAGTACCTTGCTTATGAATGTATAGTTGCCACTGTTACTATTTGTCTCTTACCACTTTGTATTAATTCCTTTATCCTAAGTTATTATGCAGTTATTTTTGCTGTCATTATTCAATGAAGTCCATATAGTACTGTTGATACCAGCTCATAGATACAATAGATGACAATTATCAAGCAGCTTTTGTTCCCAAACTCAGCCTCCAAATGAAGAATAATCAAAATGCTTACCTCAGCCCTCTCTCCTAAACTTTACCCAAATAGAACAGTAGTTATCTAGGAAGTGGCTCACTTGTCCTTGAAACTCACCCTTCTTGGTTCTACAATGGTTCTTGATATTTACAACTTCCCTCTTTCAGTCTTTGGCCCATGAGTCCCACGAACCCCTAGGGAGATTTATTTGATGTTACTTCTGGGTGCTCCAAGTAGGGAGCCTCAATTCAATCTTGGATTCATTTCCAACCATCACTTTTCTTAACTGGCACAAATATACTCAACCCTTGTATGGAGCAAGCTAGGAGTACAGTGCTTCTTTTCCCAATATCTGAAAGAGATTTGCACTTTTTAAATGATTTTTGTTGCTGTTGTTGTTGTTCAGTTGCTTAGTCATGTCTGACTCTTTGTGACCCCGTGTACTGCAGCATGCCAGACTTCCCTGTCCTTCACTATCTCCCAAATTTTACTCAAATTCATGTCCATTGAGTGGGTGATGCTATCCAACCATCTCATCCTCTGTCACCCCCTTCTCTGATTGCCTTCAATCTTTCCCAGCATAAGGGTCTTTTCCAATGAGTTTGCTCTTCGCATCAGGTAGCCAAAGTATTGGAGCTTGAGCTTCAGCTTCAACATTAGTCTTTCCAATGAATATTCAGGGTTGATTTCCTTTAGGATTGACTGGTTTGATCACCTTACAGACCAAGAGACTCTTATGAGTCTTCCCCAGCACCACAATTCAGAAGCATTAATTCTTTAGCACTCATCCTTCTTTATTTTTACTCATTTCAAATATAGCCTCTTCTCACTAGGTTTTGAGTATAAGTGTAAGAGAGGCTGAGTCAGCAGAGAGCTGAAGAGCAGCTACTTTGTGGAACTCAGTATCTTACCTCCACTTTAGTATTGCTCAGGGTTTTGTATTCAATATATCTCAAGCTCTCTAGGAGTCTGAGAGGCTCCCACACATAGGATTCCTGGTTGGATATGCCCTGACATTATTCTAGGATATACCACACACATCTAGGATGTGCATACACACATCACAGACACACACACATGTAGACATCCATATATGAAATCTTCTCTTTCCATTGACTTAAATCTGATTTTTAAAACGACAGATAAATGGGTGGATTTTATTTGCACACTAGTAAAACTCTGCTGGTAGTGTATTAGACATCCATATATGAAATCTTCTCTTTCCATTGACTTAAATCTGATTTTTAAAACGACAGATAAATGGGTGGATTTTATTTGCACACTAGTAAAACTCTGCTGGTAGTGTATTAGAAAGAAGTCAGCTGGAAGGGTAGTCCATACTTGAGCAAAGAAGTCCACAAACCTGTGTCCTCAAATTGAGCGAGGTGTAGATGTCACAAATATTCTGAATGGATCTTCAGTGCGATGGAGTGCCAACCAGAGGATGTATTTTCCATACACGCATATATATTTATGTATATTGTATATATTATTATACATTCAGATTTTATATTAATATATAATTATATATTCATATATTAATATATATAAAACATCTGAATTTATGAACAAATGCTGTTGTTTCAGATTCTATATTATCCTATACTTTCATGAGAATGGTTTAATAAAAAATGTGTGATCCCTGTCTTACCCCATCAATGCTTTATTCATTGGCAAAGGTGGTTGCTTAACTATGGATGAGAGTGGGGTTCTGTTTAGGAAAGAACTTCCAAGATGATGCTCGTGGCTTAAGTTTCTAAAGCACCCATGTGGCCTTGATACTTCTGATAATAGCTACTGGAAGGTTTATGAAATATTTATATTTTCATAATTCACACTTCTGCTTCCAGAATTACTTTGGCATAAAGATTGTGCCAAATAAAAGAACCTTTTCTTAGTCCTATAGTTAACAAGAATTTGGTAAATTTACACTATATAACAGTTTTTTTTTTTTTTTTTTAGATGAAACTTTTCTTTCTCTTTACCAAAGTTATGGATGCTCATTACAGGATATGGGGAAACACAGAAAGAATCACATGTAAAATAATCATATCACCAAGAAATGGTATGATTATTATTTGGAAATATTTTTATTATTTTAAAGTGTAAAGACACTGTCGCTGGACATCCTGGGTAATTCCAGGAAAGTCGCTAACATTTCCGAGTCTTAGTTTCCTCCTCTGAAAAATGGGAATAATTGTAACCTAATTGAAATAATAACATTGTTGTGAGCCTTGAATGGATCAGTATGTGTAAAACATAGCAATGTTTGTCATGCAGCAAATGCTCAGTAAGTGTTCATTGTTAACATTATTATCATCGTTGTTCTTATAATGGCTCTTATTATTTCTTTGTAGTTTTAATCTTTTTTTCTACATATGCTTTCTTACACATTGCGTTTATGCTGTCAATATAATTTTGTATACTGGTTATTCAGAAGCATTAAAACATAAACCTTGCCCAAAGTTATTGCAAATTCTTTGTAGACATAATTAAAAATAGTGAAATAACATTCTACTTAGATGCCAAACCTTAATTTACTTAACTATTGTTGGATATTTATGTTGTTCATAATTTTTCAGTATTACAAATAATGAGACAAGACATCTGTGCATAAGCTTTTGTGCATGTGCTTAAGCTTATTTCTTTGAAGCAAAATTACCAGCTCAAATACATCATGTAAAATTATTTTCTAAAAGGGTTGTGACAAGTTATATTCCCAAGAGCTGTGTGCAATTGGGCATATTTCCCTGTACCCTTGTCAACATTTGAAATTCTTAAGTTTATTTCTGTATTTTATAGATGAGAATATACTAATTCATGTGATGCATATTTTAAGGAGCCTACTGTGTGCCAGCCAGTGTACTAGGTTCTGAGAAAAAGTGAGGACATGACAGAATCCTCATTTCTCATAGAATTTATACTCTGGGACACACGTATGCAGGAAGTGAGCTGTAACTCTGTTCCTTAAGCATGTGTATGATGTGTGCTGTCAAGGAGAAGTAAATGCTACTGTGAGAGGTTAAGGAGGAAAACTGATGTAGTTTGGAGTAGTTAGGACGGCTTTTCTAAAAGAGTGATGCTTCATCTGATACACAAAGATAAGTACGAGCACCCAGGCAGAGGGCAGGTGCAGGGAAGGACGTTCCAGGCAGAGGGAATGAGATGTGAGAGGGGAGGAAGCATGGCTTGCTGAAACGTGGGAGGAGACTTCTGTTCTGCTGGGGCAGTGAGAGTTGCAAGGCAGCCAGGAACTAGCCTGGGGTGAAGAGGAAATGATGGCTAAGGCCTTATTCTAAGAACTGTGGGAACAAGGTGGCTTAATTTTTAGCAGGGAAGTAACATTTTCACGTTAGTGTTTTAAGGAGACCAGTTTAGCTAGACTATGTAGAGAATGGTTTGGAGAGGTGGCTTCCTGGGTAGTTTAAATGAAAAAGAATCTGCCTGCAATGCCGGAGATCTGGGTTTGATCCTTGGATCAGGCAGATTCCCTGGAGAAGGGCATGGCAACTCACTCCAGTATTCTTGCCTGAAGAATCCCATGGATAGCAGAGCCTGATGGGCAACAGTCCTTGGGGTCACAAAGAGTCGGACACGACTGAGTTTGGAGAGAGGAGAGAGAGAAGACTCTTGAGTTTTGTCAATGGAGGGACCATGATAGCTTGAGATAAAGTGGTTGCAGATACAGAGAGAAGTTTTGGAAGTTCCTTGTTGGAAGGAAGGAGAAGTTTGGGAGTTTAGAGATTTTTAAAGAGAATGATGGACTGTGGAATCTAAGTTGAATGTGGAAGAAGGTAGAGAGGGAGAGGAGCAGATAGAGAAGGTGAAGAGGTCAATGGATTGAATGTCATGATGGAGACAAAACGAAGGTCCCTGAGGACTGCTGAACAGTGGAAAGGAGATCCTAGACTTTGCATTAAAGACCTTGGAGGAGGGGTTGTTATAGGAAAACCAGGGTGTATCTGAGGATTTTGTGGATGGAAGTGGATTGCTGAAGAGTGTTCTGAAGAAATAAGGAGATTGAGGAAGAAAAAGCACAGTTTTTGATAAGTAGAACAACCTTGTGGAGTCTCCGGTGTGATAGATGTTAGGAACTGAGCAGGAGAAGGTGCAGAGGATCTGATGTCTTTGGGGTGAACAAATGGAAGGAGATGATGATGATGAAAAAAAAAAAAAAGATGTCTCTGCCACCAGAAATGTGGAGCCTCATTATTTCCACTTGTACATTTTGACGGTTATCCCGGCTCCATGAGTTCACACTTCTCTGCATTTTGTTAGCTTCTTGTGACTACTGAGATTGTGACTTTTCCCCGTCTACTGGAGTTTTAGTGTTTCTACTTACTCTTGAACAAGCAATTAATATGTTAGGATTATTAAACTTTTCTCTGCTATTTTTTACAGTTTTTTTTCCCCTAAATTTACTTTTTAATTGTGGATATAGGGAGGAGTTTTATTAACATGCAAATTAAAGTTAGATATAGAACTTGTAAGCTTTTAAGCAGCACATCTATATTTTTTCCTTTGCTATTTATTTTATTAATTTGAAATTTAAAACATTCTCCCAGAGCCAGATATTTGATTAAAATTGATTATGTTAATTTTTATTATACATTTTAAGGCTATTGTGACATTTAGTATGTTACTTTTTTGTTACTCCAAAGTTTCTCTTATATTCAGTGGAAGGTGGTTTTCTGTAATTTTCTTTCTAAACAGCCACCCTTGAGGAATTAGCTTTCCCATTGATTCTCAGGTACAATATGACATCAGTCAGATCACAAATTTAACAATATGATCTCCTGAGCTGATACCTGTGGCTCCAACACACCACTGCCTCTTCTGATTCATTACTCCCTATTTAGAGAACTTCATCTTTGTTTAATTTGCCTTGGCGAACTTTGGAATTATTTCATCAAGTTACCCTCAAAACTAGTCAGGTTTATGATAAGAATAAAATTAAATTCATGAATTAATCGGATAATTTAAAATTATGTAGTGTATATTATGCTTCTCTATCACAAGAATATTTTAAAATGTGTGCAGTATTTTATAGTTTTTTCCCACATAATTTCCACATTTCTCTTTCTATGGTATTTATAATGTCATTCCCTGTACTTTAATTGTTTATGCAGTTTCATGAAACTAGTTAGTCCTAGATACATGGACTATGTAGATTGGTCTTATGTAAAGTTACTTTGCAGGACCAGTGCTAACAATCTCATATGGAAGTTGTTAGTTGATCATAAAGCCAAATCAGCTTATGATTTATGATTCAATTATATATATATATATATATTCTTTTTCAGATTCTTTTCCATTATATGTTATTACAAGGTACAGTAGGATCTTCTTTATCTACTTTATATATAATAGTATGTATCTATTATCTCAAGCTCCTAATTAATCTGTCCCCTCTCCTCCATCCTTACCTTTCCCCTTTGGTAACCATAAGTTTCTTTTTAATGTCTGAAATTGTTTCACTTTTAATACACTGCAATAGTACTTTCATAATTCAATTTTTCTACTTTATGGATAATTCCACTGTAAAATTCTCAGATTTCTGCTTAGTATTCTAAAAAAATATTCTGGAAAAATATATTCAGTTTGATTATAAACCAGTTGACTCCACATTTCAGAGTAAAATCAGTTGATTTTTATCAAATTTTTTATTGAAGTGTGATTGATATACAGTGTTGTGTTAATTCTTGTTGTACAGCAAAGAGACTCAGCTATGCATATATATATACATTCTTTCAAAAATTATTTTCCATTATTTTTATCATAGGATATTGAATATAGGAGTACTCTGTGCTACTATAGTAAGACCTTGTTATGTATGCATTATATATATAAAATCTTACATCTGCTACCTCCCACTTCCTCCTTCCCCCAACCCACTCCCCTTTGGCTACCACCAGTCCATTTTCTATGACCATGTTTCTGTTTCATAGATAGGTTCATTTGTGTCATATTTTAGATTCCCCATATAAGTGATGTCATGTGGTATTTGTCTTTCTTGTTCTGACTTACTTCACTTAGTACAGTAATATCTAGTTGCATCCATGTTGTTGCAAATGACATTATTTCATTTTTTTTTATAGCAGAGTAGTATTCCATTGCATATATGTACACATCTTTATCCATTCATCTACCAGCGGACATTTAGGTTGTATCCTTATCCTGGCTATTGTGACTAGTGCTGCTATAAATATAGGGATGGATTTATCTTTTTCAATTATAGTTTTGTCTAGATATATGCCCACAAGTGGGATAGCTGAATCATAAGGTAATTCTATTTTTAGTTTTCTGAAGAACTCCGTATTGTTTTCCACAGTAGATGCACCAGCTTACATTGCCACCAACAGTGTAGGAGGGTACCCTTTTCTCCATACGCAGCATGTGTTATTTGTAGACTTTTAATTGTGACCATTTTGACTGGTGTGGTGTCGTACCTCATTGTAGGTTTTTTTTTTTTAAATTATGAAATATTTTAATTAAAAACAAACATGAATTATATTAAACTGTATAATATTATACAATCTATGCCAAAGTTTAAATTGAATTTTGACTTGCATTTCCCTAGCAGTTAGCGATGTTAAGCATCTTTTCATTTACTTGCTGGCCATCTATATTTCTTCTTTGGAGAAATGTCCATTTAAGTCTTTTGCCCATTTTTTGATTTGGTTGTTTGTCTTTTTGTTGAGTTGTATGAGCTGTTTATATGTTTTGAAAATTAAGCCCTTGTCAGTTGCATCATTTGAAAATATTCTGTCCCATTCTGTAGGTTGTATTTTGTTTTGTTTATGGTTTATAAGTTTGATTAGGTCCCATTTGTTTTTGCTTTCATTTCTATTGCCTTGGAATACTAAGAAAGCATGGGCACAATTTATGTCAGAGAATGTTTTGTCTATGATTCCTTCTAGGAGTTTTACAGGGTCGTGTCTTATGTTTAACTCTTTAAGCCATTTTGAATTTATTTTTGTGTATGGTAAGAGAGTGTATTTTAACTACATTGATTTACTTGTTTCTGTCCAACTTTCTCAACACCACTTGCTGAAGAGATTACTTTTTTCCCATATATATTCTTGCTTTCTTTGTCAAAGATCATTGGTTGTAGTTGTGTGGGTTCACAGACTGTATGTTTTTAAGCTGTTTTCAAAAACTCATTTAAGACAAATACTACATTGTAAAAAGTATTACAGAGAATCCTTGTGTACCCTTCACTCAGGTACCCCCCAAAGATAATATCTAGTATAATCATGGTACATTATCAAAATCAGAAAATTTGTATTGGTGCACCTCAACTATAACCTTTATTTGGTTTTACCACCAATATTTCTTTAAATCATTAAATAGAAGAGAAGAGAATGGGCTACGAATATATGAGTACACCATGGGTAATAAGGGTATGTAGCTTTATGAAAGTAAAATGTCAGGGCTATAATCAGAAATTTTTAAAAAATATTTTGCTAGACTCTGTTATCAGTTGTAATAATCTTTTTTGGTGTTTAAAAATATTTGCACATAGGCATCTCTGCTCTGTTTCAAAGGCACAACCCCTCAGGAAGAGAGTATGACCCTTCCTGGCTGCACGCCTCTGCATCATTTTACATGCTTCACAATTTAGTTGTTTAGATGCCAGGTTTCAGTTGGACAATATCTTAAGTTCCAAATATTTTACACAGTGGGTAACTAGGATAATTATTTCAGAACATATTAACTTCAGAATTGGAAGGTCTATGAGATAATTTGGATGGAGAGAGTTAGGTGACTGGCCAAAATCAGACAGGTCGTTCTGATTCTGACATGCATATTTTGGCATATAACAGTGTTTTGATTGAACAAACACTTCTGCTTACAGTGTGTGCAAACTTGAGGGTAAATCATCTTTAATTTGTCCCCCTGTGACTTCTAGTAGGGAAGGTGTTTGTACATTTGAAACAATGACATTCTTGTTTTATGAAGGTTATGATGGTGGCATTTACAGATGTTACAGGAGGTTTTCACAGTAGGGGGCCTGGACATCTGGACAGAATCAGTGGTGGTCTCACAGGCAAATGAATGACTCCTAACCTGAGTCTTGCAGGCTATCCAGGAGTGCTCAGGTGGATTGGACGTGGAAAGCATACAGACTGAGGTGAGAGCTCAGAGAAATGAGAGATGGTAGCCTTGGGGACATAAGAGGGTGCTGACAATTTTCTTCTCATTACCAGTGCATTTTGTGGGGGGAGAATTTGTACAAATAGTGAAGAAAAATATATCAAGTAAAATGTAAAAAATAAGTCAGAAGAGAGAATGGGCTGAGATTGGAGTGCTGCCTTTTGGGCATTCCAAACAGAGCTCGTCATTACCACTTGCCTAGAAGAAAAGCAAATTCATTGATGGAGAGGACTCATACACTTCGGAAATCTTACAAATGAATTATCTAATTGTCATCAAATACTTAACTGGGAGCTTTCCAGGTAGAGCTCGATTCCTCATGACAGAAATAGCCCAGCCCTGGCATTAGTACGCCACTCTGCTTGCATTTACTCCACTGCCTCAGTCTGTTGTTTGACAGCCAGAATAAATGAATAGTAATCACCCAGGGCACCGGGATTGTTGGAGATTCAGCATACAAAGAAAGTAGAGCAAACCCCATGCCACAGGCATACCCACAGCTCAGACCCATAGGTGTCTCTGAGGCCCGGGGAGACAGGGAGCTAGTCCAGCCCTTGGCAAGGGCCATGAGTTAATAAATAAAGTTATTCACCATTTAACCCCTCACCGCCTGCATTCTCATGAACACTTCAGGTAGTAAAAGGAGCTTACCTGGGGACTGTTGTGAAAGAAGTGCCGATGATGGCACATGCTTCTCCCGATTTGCACAGTGAGGTCCCCCCGCCCTCTTATAATGATGCCTCTGCATACCCTGGAGCTTGTGGTGTAGACCTAGTGATTTGGCTCCTGACACAGCAGATTGCAACCAGATACTTCCTGGGTGTGACCGATCACTCAGATCACTCTTCTTCACCTCCTCCTAGAAACTAACCCTGTTCAAGCTTGTGATTAGAATTTTTAAATACTGAGGACAATAATTCCAGTGAATATTGTCTTCCCAAAATCAACTGCGGAGAGACTAAAAATCCACTCTAAACACACTATAACATTCTTTTGGGGGACTATCTTTGAGGAATACTATAGAGTTTTCTTGCTGATGCTGGTGGTAGGTCAAGGATTTGGAAGAGGAGTACAGAGCCGGAGCTGAGCGACCCCCTTGCCCCCCGCCCCCAACCATGCCCCTTGTGCTGAAGATCTCTATTGCTGACCCTGTGTCACCAGAACTCATCTCCTCACCCTCCTGTAGACTAGAGACCTTACTTCTTGTGCTCTTGATTCTTCTCCCTCTGCCTTATCCTATGCCAAAGTTCTGGTATGAAGGGGAAATTCCCCACCACAGGACCTGAGGCTGCAGAAGGGTACCATGGTTCATGTAGGGCAGTACCAATAGGAATCTGACTATCCAGAGTCAGGGAGAAGGAATAATTGGCCCTAATCAGAGAAACTGAAGGCATCTGTGAGTCCCCTCATCTCTACTCAGTAATTTGCTCTTGGATTTTGCCACCCAGTCTTAGGTTTCTATCGTATCATTTTCCTCTCCAAGGCTCAGCCACCTACTTAGCGCCAGGCTTGCTCCTTTTTTTCTGTCCTGACTGGAGAATCTCTATCTAGTTTTAGGATCTCTTTGACAATGATCCAAACATCTTGTTTACGGTATAAACATGGAAGCCTGAGATCTGCAAACCTCAAGCTTTTGAAATCCAGAAGCCTCTGAACTGCTTTTATGGCATGCTGATTTTCTCAAGAAAGCAATACCACTGCTGACTGGAAGGGTTTGGGAAGTGCAAGGGGTCCAAACAACTGGGGAGACGATATCTCAGAATACCATACCACAGCTCCTATACTATGGAAAGTAAACTTCTCTGTACTTGGATGCTACTATTATCTTGAAGATTCTTATACTAACACATAAAAAGAGACATAAATATTGAAATAAAATAAAATGAACTGATTATTTGCTGTTCACATGCATACCTAGAAAATCTAAAATAATCAATTTAGCAACTATTATTTTCATACTCCAAAATATAAAAGAGTGGCATTATAAAGGATTCACAAAACAGTAGTTTCTTTTTTTATTACTCTAACTACCATCGGCAAGAAGAAGTGAAGCTAAACAAATTCTATTCACAGTAATAGAAAATAAGATGGATCTATGTTGATGATTTCAGGGACTTTAATTCATTTTTTAAATGTTAATTACTACATGGCATATACAGTGTTATCCCTATTTTTCTAAGAAGAACCTTGAGTGTCAAAAGCCACTTTGCTGCTAAGTTGCTGTGCTATCAGATCTTGGAATCAGTAAAGCAGCAGAACCTGATAGATGCCTAGATTCTAAAAACAAATAAATGAACAGCCCCCTCCCGCCCTCAACAACACATCTCTGTAAAATGGAACATAATAAAATTGAGAGAACAAAAGGACTAGGACTACCTGTTTAGAAAATGTCTATATCAAATCTGACAGGTTAAGGAAAAAAGATAAAGAGTATAAAGAGCTTATTTTTCAAATGCATAAGCACTCTTAAGAACACTGTAGTTTAGTGTGTAAAGAACAAACAAAAGTGCATATGCAATTAACAGAGAAATGATTGAAAAGTGCACATCATTTTTAGTATTCCAAAAATTGCTAATGTACAAAGCCTGTAGAAATCATTTTGCAGCTATTAAAGAAGCAAAATGAAAATTTATGGTAATAGAACTTGAAGCTGGCCAGTGTATGGTCCTGCTGGCACGTTTATTCATTGCTGGTGGAGTTTAAAGTGGAAAGAACTCTTTTGAATGGCATTGCAGACATATTTAGTAAGGGCCATAAACGTATTCATGTGTCTTGACCCAATAATTTCAGACCCTGTGCATTTATTCTAAGGAACTATTTGCCAGGAAAAGACTCCACATTTGCACAGATAGGTTTGTTGCAATGGAGAGAGGCGTAGCAGTCCAGTATATACACTGGGAAACTGGATGCCCTTGCAGCCTCCCACTCACTACCTGGTGACCTTGGACCAGTGATGTGACTTTCTTGTGCCTCAGTTTCTTCAGGCAGATAATAGTGTGGCAGCCTAAATTGTGGGTTGTTGTGAAGATCAAATGAGTTAAATGTGGAGCACTTAGAAAATATCTGGCATGTCGCCGGCACTCTGTTGTATAAACTATAATTATAGCAAAAATTTAACAAAAGGAATCAGCTTAACTACCCCACATTAGGAGATTTGTTTAAAAACTATATTGCCCTTGCATGATGCCATTTCATATAACCACGAAGATGGTATTTTGAAGACTCTGAAACTGAAAAGCAAGTTTATAATGGAATATTCAGTAAAATAAAGGATGAAAAATTCTTGAATTCACTGCAATCAAAACCACAAAGAATGTCTGAAGGAGGGAAGAGGAAAATTGTTTTGTAAGAGTGATTGAATGATGGGTGGTTTGCAATGCATTTAAAAAAAAATCTTATATTGCCTTTCTTAATTAAAAAAATAAAGCAATATGTAACAAAATGGTTCCTTTAAACACTGCCTTTGGCTTTGATTCCTCTGGTGTGCAAAATTAAGCACGCCTGGAGTGAGGCTGTTCCGAAAACATCAGGAAGATGCAGGTGACAGGCTGAGTACTGGCAGCAGCAGGGGCAGCAAAAGCCATGTGCTGCCCTGCACCCTGGAAGTTTTTCACCATGGGAGGCCACATGACCTCTCTTGCCAGATCACCTCCTTTTTAGTCAAAGTGAAATTTTTTTTATTTTTTAAAAAACTTATGGTTTTAATGTCTTTAAAAAAAATAGGTTTATTGAAGTGTAATTGATATATGAAAAACTCCTCATATTTAATGTATATGAGTTCAGACGTATGTGTACACCTCTGACACCATTGCCATAATCAAGGTTAAAAACATACCCATTGCCTGAAAGGGTTTCCTCCTGTACCCGCTACCCTCACTTTAAAATTATTGTGGTAAGAATGATAAGGGAGAATGGGGAATTGTTGTTCAACATGTATAAAGTTTCAGTTAGACAAGATCAACAAGTTCTAGAAATCTGCTCTATGACATACTGCTTACAGTTAACACCACTGTATTATACAATATAAAGTTAAGAGGGGAAACACTATTTTTCATTGAAAAGATCTTAAGGGTCTTGGAAACCTGCTGTTATTGAAGATTTACAGTCAAAAATAAAAATATTCCTTCTTGAGGAAGAGGTGGGCAATGAGGTGATTGAATTTTGGAGATTTGGCCTGACGTTGTTTGGGGATGGGGGTGGGGGTGCAGTGGTGAAATTGCACCAAAATGAAGGCTGAAGTTGTATGACTAGTTTATGAGGATAAATAAGGTGGAGCTATTCTAGAATAGTTGTCAAAATGCTGGTATTTTAGATAGCAGTGGTCTATTACTGATCTGTTACTTCCCTTATGTGTGGAATCAGGACAATAAAGGTGCCTCTTACTCTATGAGTTTTATGGGACGAAAAAAAATAATGGAAATGATGTCAGTATCTGACATCTAGTAAATATTCAATAAATGTTCTCGCTTCTGATGTATGTAGACCACAAGGAATTTAGGTATGCGGGAGAATAATAGAAAGCAGGAAATTGCTCACTGTCATCAGCAGTAAAATTAACCTTACAAAAGTGGCCATTTCTTCCCCAGCTCCTCCCTTTGGATGACATTCCCGTGGTTCTCAGCTCATCAGTTCATGCAGCATCACTAATTCTCAGAAAAGGGTGTTTTTCACTGAGGCTAATGAGGTGACACACAGTGAAGGGAACTCAGTGGTTGGTTTCCCAGTTGGGGGCAGAACCTAGTATGTCTCACTTCTCAGAGTGGCTTTTCTGACTCCAGATAAAGCTGTTGCCAGTAAGGCTAATGACCTTGGTGCTATTGAGTGTCAGAATATATCCTTCACAAGTTAGGAATCTCTCCCATCAAAATCACAGTATCCAGAATGCTGGGGTCCATTTGGCCAGATTAAGATGGCTTTTGTTAATATTCCTTAGCACTGATGATAGTGGCAATACACTCTAAGATGCTTGGCTGACAATGAAAAGATCTATGTAAAAGTACTACAACGTGGCTTCCAATCCTGGAGTTCCTCTGTCACAGATTGAAATTGGAAATCTATTGAATACTAAATAAAATGGATGAGGCAAAGAAAATATGTGAGAAATATGCAGAGTGGGAGCCCGTTGGTGAGACTTTGACCCTAGACACAGAGAGTAAAGTGGGGCCAGGTTTCAGGTCATGCTAGTTTTTTCTTTCATCACTGAGATGACCCCCACCTCCCCACCACAAAAAAATATGCTGCAGAGGAGGGCCTTGTATTTATTGCTTGATATGTTAGGGACAAGATTTGTGGCCCCAGTAAGATCGATTGAATCAGTTCCCTTACTCATTTAACAAATATGTGCATCAGCTATGAGCCAGTGCTCCGGGGATATAGTAACAACAAAGACCAACGTGTGCTGTTATAAAGAAAAGCATTATATTTGGAGGGACAGATAATTAGCAGGCCAAGAAATTCATATATAATATCATTTTGGGTAGATAAGACTATAAGGGAAAAAGAAAGCAGGATAAGAGGAAGAGTGACAGGTCATAAGAAGGCTGTTTCAGATGGAGTGTTTGGGGAACCCTCTGAGGTTATCACATTTGCACAAAGGGTTACATGAAAACAGGAAGTGAGATATGAGATTGAGTTGAATCACAACAAAAAGTCAAGTTGGCTCTACCTTCCAAATATATCCAGAATCCAGACATTTTTTTGCCACCTAACTCTCTGGACCAAGTAACCATTATTGTCCTGTGAATTACCCGTTGGCCATCATACTGATCTCCCTTCTTTACCCTCCCCCTGGACCAACATAATCTATTCTCAGTATAGTAGCCTGGGTATGTCTTTAAAATTCAAAGTCATATAATTTCATTTTGGTGCTGAAAATCCTGAATGGCTCCGCATTTCTTTCAATGTCAAATTCCAGATTCTTGTCAAGGCCCACAAGACCTGACATGAGCTGTATTTGTTTGCTGTGGATCTGTGGACAGGGGTGACTGCCCTGCGTGATGCAGCAATGAGCACCTTCCTCCACTGTTGTCCTGCACCTGGAGAAACAGAGGCTTCTGCTGAGGCCCTGTTGTCTGGGCTTGTTGTTGACTCTGGACAGGAGACTGACTTTGACTCTGACTTTGAGGAGGCTGGGAACAGTGGAGACTACAAAAAGAGCTTCGACTAAGAGAGATACTTGTCTTTCAGTCTCCCTACTGGAAAATGATGAGAGAATTTGGTAAATGGCAAAGGGTGAAACCTGGTGTATTATTAAACATGTAACTACCATATGAGCTCATAATTTCACTTTCAGGTATTTATCCAAAGGAAACAAAAACACTAACTCAAAAAGGTATCTGCACCCTCAATTCATAAAAGCATTATTTACAACAGCCAAGACACAGAAATAAACTAAGTGTTAACCACCAGATGAGTAGATAAAGAAGTTGTGGAGACATATATAATGTGGATTATTGCATGCATGCTCAGTCGCTCAGTCATGTCTGATTCTTTGTGACCCCATGGACGGTAGCCCACCAGGCTCCTCTGTCCATGGAATTTTCCAGGCAAGAATATTGGAGTGGGTTGCCATTTCCTACTCCAGGGGACTGTCCTGACCGAGGGATTGAACCTCTGTCTCCTGCATTGGCAGGTGGATTCTTTACCACTGTGCCACTTGGAAAGCCCAATATGGATTATTACTCACCATAAAAAAGGGAAAGTACTACCATTTGTGACAATGTGGATAGACTTTGATGGCATTATGCTAAGTAAAATAAGTGAGACAGAGAAAGACAAGTACTGTATGATTGTTCTTCTATTGTGTAATCTGAAACAAAAACAAACCAAAAAACTTCTATCAAGTTCGTAGAAGAAAAGATCTGATTTGTGATTATCAGAGGTAGGGGTTGGGAGGAGGGCAGATCAGAGCAAGGTGATCAAAAGGTATAAACTTCCAGTTATAAGGTACAATCCTTGGAATATAATGTACAACACGATCACTGTAGTTAACACTGCTCTATGATGTATAGGAAAATTAAGAGAGAAGATCCTAAGAGTTCTCATCACAAGGAGAGATTTTTTTTTTCTTTTTTAAAAATTGTATCTAAATGAGGTAATGAATGTTAGTTAAACTTGCAGTAGTAATCATTTCACTGTGTATGTACATCAAACCATCATGCTGTACACCATAAATTTATACAGTGATGTATATCAGTATTTCTCAGTAAAACTGGGAAAAATCCTCAAAAGACCAACCCCCAAATCTAGTGATCTAGTCAGTGTAGCTAGAACACGCAGTCCCCAGTATTAATATTTTAAAACAATAGATGTTTATTTTGGGATCATGAAAATTCCGAGGACTGGTGATGTGTTCATTGTAGTCATCCTTTAGTATTTGTGGAGTGTTGGTTCCAGGACCTCCTGTGGATACCAAAATCATCTCTAGATTATTTATAGTGCTGAGTACAATGTAAATGTTACATAAATAGTTGCTGGGGTGTGACACATTCAAATTTTGCCTTTTGGAACTTTCTGGAATTTTTTTCTATTGTTTTCTATCTGAAGTTTGTTGAATCTGTGGATGTGGAATCCGCAGATATGAAGGGCCAACTCTATGCTCATTCTGACATCTGCTAGAGGCCAGAGATTCTCTCCATCTGTGGAGTGAGGAAGAAACAGGGAAAATGTAGAGGATGGCACAGAATAGTTTGGGGACTTGGCCTGAAAGGAACATACTTTACTCTCTGTACATACCCCTGGCCAGAGCTGGTCATATTCTCCACCTAGATACAAAAGGGTATGAAAATGTGGTTTGCCTATATTTCTAGGAAGAGAAAGTTTCCATGAGGATCTGGTTATGTTCTACCATACCTGGGAGAGCTGGATCTTGAAACATGAGTTGAGTGTAATTCCAGGCAGAGAAAATGACCTAACAGGGCAGAATTCATATAGGCACCAATGAAATCAAGGCATATTTGGGGATTTGAAAGGTGCTCTTTTTGACTTGAGAATAGAACTTTGTGGGAGAAAGTAGAAGGTTAGCATTTGAGAGGTGGCAGAGGTTACACCATCTGGAGCCTTCTGTGCCATGCTAGGCTGTTTGGAGTTTGTCCTATAATAAAAGAGGAGAGGCCATTGAACAACTTTAAATAAATGATTATCACATTTAAAGGGACATTTTAGAAAGTCATTCTGGAGTGGAAGACAAAACCTGAGGCAAGGACGCTAGTCATGAGATGATTTTTTCCTTGTGATAATTCCCTATCTCAAGGATTCTCAAACTGAACTCATACAAGGGGCTGTATCTGATAACCTGACTCAGTATGCATACATATACTTATGTACACACATGTATATATATGTAAGAAGTTCATGATATTTTATATTTTTGTCTGTTTCATTTAAACAAGTGGTGGCTGCCATCTATTGAATTGAATAGTCTGTCCTTTAATGGGTTACAATTGCATTTTGAAAACCACTGCTTTATCTCACTGCCAGACACCACTTTTCCAGGCTCAAATCTAGGTGTCATGCGAGACACTTCAGTCACCTGAACTACCCTCCACAGCCCATCAGTCACATTATTTCTGGTCTACTTCTAAATACCCCTCACCCAATTTCCACTGTTAGTATTGTTTAGGTAAGTGGTTTGCAACCCAGGGCTAAGGGATCCCTGAGGCTCTCTAAGAGCCTTTTATGGGGTCCACAGGGTCAGAAACACTTTCACATTTTTATAACAACACTCAGATGTTATTTTTCTTCCTCATTTTTATCCTTTCACACGTGTACAGTGAAACTTTCCAGAGGTTACCTAATGAGTGATGGCATCGATTGTTCTAATGCTTAATCTTTTCAGTTTTAATTTCCAGTATGCTAAACATTAATAGATGTGACCTTCCTAATTAAAAATTCAATGAGTTTTAAGATTGCAATGGGGTCTTGAGACCAAGGAGCTTAAGAATCCTTGGTTTAGACCTCTGATTCTGTATCTCATTACCATTGTTAATAACAGGATATGGTGGCCTAGGGCATTCCTCAACAAACACTTTTCCTGGATTATTTGGTTTTCTACCTCAGAAGTAGAATTTTCGTTCTCACTATTCAGAGCAGTGTCTGAAATATGGTTTCCAGAGCTCCAGTGTTAACTCTGCCCTTGATCCTCAGCCTCTTGGACCAACTTTAGAACATAGGCACTTTATTTTTTATGCCTCTGAACATTGGAGTGCCCCACAGCTCAGTCACTGGACCCTGTGACATGATAGGAAATATATATTTGGTCTCTGCCCAGGCAATACAGAGCTCCTAAAACCATTTTAATTTCCCGAGTAATAAAGATAATAAGAGCTTCTTACACAGAACGTCTGAATCCCATGGAATTTCCTGGGTGATGGGGGAATCTTTTGCTCCAATCAGTACTCTTGGTGGGCTCCTGGATGACTTCATGGTGGGGATGGGTCATTAGAAGTAGCAAAATTTTCTAAAACTTTCAGCTTCACCTCCATCCTTTAAGGGAGGAAAGAGGCTAGAGATAGAGTTAGTCATTGATCATGCCTGCATAATGAAACCTCCACAAGTATTCTTGAACTCTGAGATATAGAGAACTTCTGGATTGGTGAATACATTTATGTGTCAGCATGGTGGCACATCCCAACTCTAGGGGGACAGAAGCTTCTGTGCTCAAGATCCTTCCAAATCTCTTCATCTGGCTTTTCATTTACATTTATTATAATAGTCTTTGTAATAAACAAGCAATGTAAGTAAAATGTTTCCCTGAGCTCTGTAAGCCATTATAGCAGATTATCAAGTCTGAGGAGATGGTTATAGGAACTCTTATAGCAAGTCAAACTGAAGTGTGGATACCATGGGCACCCAATACTTGTGACTAGCATCTGCATTGTAGGCAGTCTTGGTGGACTGACACTTTAACTTATGGGATATGCACTAACTCTGGGTGAAAGTGAAAAATGAAATCGCTCAGTCGTGTCCGACTCTGCGACCCCATGGACTGTAGCCTACCAGGCTCCTCTGTCCATGGGGTTCTCCAGGCAAAAATACTGGAGTGGGTTGCCATTTCCTTCTCCAAATTCTGGGTAGTCAGTCTTAAATTTTAGGATATCCAGTTGATGTCTACAGAGAATTGGAGAATTGCTTAGTGTGAAAAATCTAAACATTTGGTGTCAGAAGAGTGAGAAGTGTTATGCCCGATGTCCGAGCGGGAAGAGAGAAGGCCTCCAAGACAATGCAACTCGCAGGAAGGGAAGTTTATTACTGACTCGAGCCAGGACTCTCTGCCCGCAACCAACGCAGTGGTGCGAGTCAGAGAGCCCCGAGCCCAAGCTGTTACACAAATTTATAGGGTGAGAAGCGGATTGGTTACACGTTTGCAAAGCAATTTCATTGGTCAATACTTTCGCACGCGCGGGACTTTCCTGGGGGTTTCCGCCCCGTTCCTAATTCCCTAGTTGGCAACCAGCGGTCAGTATTAAGTGAAAGCTAATTGGTCCTAATTGGCTAATTGGTTGTATCCAGGTGGCCTGATAATCTTACCAAGTAGGAAGGCCTACTCCTAATCTAAGCTGCATTACTTCTGCTCGCCCCACGAGAAGAAGAACAGTTTTTTTTTTTAGACACCTTTGCTATTCTGTTGGAGAAGGCAATGGCAAACCACTCCAGTACTCTTGCCTGGAAAATCCCATGGATGGAGGAGCCTGGTAGGCTGCAGTCCATGGGGTCGCTAAAAGTTGGACACGACTGAGCGACTTCACTTTCACTTTTCACTTCCATGCATTGGAGAAGGAAATGGCAACCCACTCCAGTGTTCTTGCCTGGAGAATCCCAGGGACGGGGGAGCCTGGTGGGCTGCTGTCTATGGGGTCGCACAGAGTCGGACACAACTGAAGCGACATGGCAGCAGCAGCAGCAGCAGCTATTCTATATGTATTCATAACCTAGTCATCTTATCTCATCCTCTGGCTTTAAACATTATTTGTATGCATGCGTGCTCAATTGTGTCTGACTGTTAGCAACTCCATAGACTGTAGCCAGCCAGGCTCCTCTATCCATGGAATTTCCCAGGCAAGATTACTAGAGTGAGTTGCCATTCCCTTCTCCAGGGGGAAACACTATTTACAGTCTGACAGTCGATGGTACATTTTAGTCTTAAATTCTGATCCCTCTTCTGAACTCCAGATTTGAATGTTGTGTCTAGCTACCTGTTGCTCATCTCTGTTTGGATATCTAACACGTAACTCAAAATTAACATTTCCAAAATTTGGCTTCTAATCTCTTCCACAGCTTCTTCCTCCTCAAACTTCTTCATCTCAATGAAAAACAATTCCATTTTTGAAGGTCCTCAGGCCCAAATCCCTGAATTTCTCATTGACTCATCTCCTTGCTAATATACCCAAGTCATTGCCAAATACTGCCGGTTTATTCCATCAATGCAGCGACATTTCCCATGGCTTTTACTTACCTCAACTAAGTGCCCCCTTCCTCTTTTGTCTGAGCTTTTTAAGGGTCAGCTGATGGATTTCCTAGTTTTTAACTTTGCTTCTTGACATTTGAATCTCCATGCAGCTGATAGGTGTCTCTCTACAATTTTCTGGGAAAAAGTTATCCTATTTTTAGTGGTCTGTGCTTCTGAAAAGACTTCTCCAGGGCCACCTCCACTTTCCTTTGGAAGCCTGGACCTCCAGATTCTGTGTGGGATAAATTTACACTGAGCACTCATTTCCAGGTAGACTGGTTCCTGCTACTTCTTCAAGCACCTGATCTCAACCCTACCAAATATTTCTTATTAAAGCCACATTATAGGGGTGATGCACATCTTGGAGGAGTCTAGGCACTTGGTGTCAGGTATCCTTATTTTTAATTTCAGGATAACCTCGGCAGGATCAGTCAGTCGTGCCTAGTAAGTCAACTTCATCGTGAAGGAGTTCGGTTCTCTGGAATGGAGATTGGCTCCAAAACTCAAAAGAATTCATGTGATTCTAGTACAGGGACCTCTGGTCTACCTAGAAATTATCCATGTGCTTCATCACCTGAACTTCTTCATCTGATTCAGAGTCAAGAGGCCTCTCCAGTTTTGTTTTACTATGAGGCTAAATGAGTGGTTCTCAATATATGGCGATATGTTTAATTAGACTAAGAGGCAGATGAGGCAGTGAATCAAAACTCATTAGTGAGGCCACAGAAATAAGACTCAACTTCAAAATGGTGAGAAAGAAAAGGAGAAAGGCATGTCGGTAATTCTGTAAGAGATGGGTGACCAAGTAGAACACCGAGATGGGATGTCAAACCTAGGGAGAAAGGTGGACTAAGACAGGAACCCAGTTGGACAAGAAAGAAATGAGGGCCTGAGTCTCAAAATAATAGCCCAGGTACAAATTAGAATGGTGTCAGCATCCAGAGTGCCTTAAATGTAAAACCCTCAAACTCTTTAATGGTCTACCTAGTTACAATTTCAGGGTACAGGCAGATGGGGACCAGGGCTTGCAGCTGCCAGCTTCCTTGTTTTAGATGCCAGTCTTAGGCAGGCAGCCTGGAGGACAGGAGCCAAGAAAGAAAATGCCTCTTATTCTCTTGCTCCATGTCAGGTCCGATGTTCAGTGCTGCACAAGCATTTTCTTATTGATTCTTTAACAGCCTGTTAGGGAGGAATTATTATCCCTATTTTAAAGGTGGGGAAATTGAGATTCAGTGACATCAATCAAATCATTTAGAGCTCGTGAACTGTAGATTCAGGGTTTACACCGCCCATTTCTGACTCCCACAGTCCATGCTCCTCATGATAGTACTCCAGTCTCAAGCTCCTGTCCTGGGGCTAGAGGAGCAATCCATATCTAAGTAATCAGACAGTGATCAGCTTGAGGGTAGAGATGAGCTGCTTTCATCTGTTTGTCATTGGCGTCTGGCACACTACCTTGCAGATGCTAAGTGCAAAGGCAGCGGACTAAACTAGACTAATCTCAAGTTACTTTCAAATAATTAAAGAAACACACATGAGAGTAATTTGAGCTTCTGATGATTTGAGAATGGTTAATGGAGGTTGGTATACCCATTTTTATCAGTGAAATTTTTTTTTCAGTGAACCTTGACTTTCCACTATTATTCTGCATCTGATGCTTCATATATCTTAAACCTTCAGTCCCTTAACAATACAACTCAAATAGACAGGCTTACTTTCTGATCTTGGAAAATCACCAGCCTTGTTTTCACTATAACTAATATTTCCTTGAGCATCAAAGTCCATTGTCATGACAACTACTCCATAGAAACATGCCCCTCCTGCCAGACTCTGTGTCCTTAAAGGCACAGCAGGACTTGAAGACAGGCCATGGTTGGACGTGGAAGAGCTCCATCTTTGTTACATGAGCCAGAGTTCATTGGTGCCAGAGCCTATACCTGCATTGTAATGTTGGAAGGTCATCCACAAGACACTCCTCCCCTATCTTAGAGGAAAAGAAGCAGTCCAGTGGAATCTCAGCGTTAAAGAAGATGCTTCATGTTGTTAAGAAGCACACAAGTGATCCACACAAAATATAGTGTTTGAGCCTCAACTCAAGGGTAAATGGAAACCACATAACTATATATTTCATTGGGTTTCTGTGGGGATGTGTAGTCCCATGCACTGTGCCATCTATGAGAAGCTATTGATTTATGATTTCCGCATTGGGCTCTGAAGATAGCCAGGGACTTTGCACCCAAGTCTGAGTGCCCAGGACAGCTGGGATGGCAAAAGTGAGGAGAGCCTTCAGACCATCTTCCCCACCACAGTCATATTTGTCCATGGAAGACTGATATCTCTTTCTTACCGAGAAGAATTTCAGGGTAAATTGGTTTCTTTCCTTGAGGTCTCTACATTGCTTTCCTAACCCACAGACTCTCCTTTGTGCAAAAATAAGCCCTTTTCCTCCAAAAGCCAAGTCTCTGTACTTGTGGTTCTCAAAGTGTGGTCCCTGGATCAACAGCATCAACAGTATGTGGAAATTTGTTAGACATGGAGATTTTCAGTTCCCATCCCAGATCTACTGAATCAGTGAGCTGTGTGGTACCAAATGTGTGCTCAGTCGTGTCCTACTCTTTATGATCCTTAGTGAACTGTAGCCCACCAGGCTCCTCTGTCTGTGGGATTTCCCAGGCAAAGACAGTGGAGTGATTTGCCATTTCATTCTCCAGGGGAATCTTCCTGACCGAGGGACTGAACCTGCATCTCCTGCATTGGCAGGCAGATTCTTTACCACTGTGCCCATGTTTTACCGAGCCCTCCAGGTAATTCTAATGCACCTTAAGATTTGAAAACCACTATTTTGAGCTCTGAAAGAAGCTTAGTTTGATGTATAGGGGACTTGACAATAAAGAGGGAGGCTGACAGTTTGTTTTTGCATCAAATATCTTTTCGCCCAGTTTCATCAGATCCAGGGTTCAAACTTTCTTCAACTATCCAGAGTGTGCAGGCTGAGCCATCACCCTTGATACTCCATCATTTTTATGATTCTGTGAGAAATATATTCTTATCACTGTAGATGAACTCTGATATCTCCCTACTTTATTGACAGGTCCCTGATGGAAGCTAAAGATAAGGAACCAGTCTTTGATGCAGGATGTGGGAAATTAGTCTAGACATGGGGGCAGGAGTCAAAGCAACCACATAGAGCTGAGGAGGAAAAACGGTCCAGTTTGGGTTGGAATGAATTTCTTTGCTGGAAGACAGAGGGTGAATGCACATTTTGGGTCAGTGTGAGGTTGGTTCTGAAGTAGGTAGCTGCTCCCACCCAGGACTGGGAGAAGTAATGCTGCCAGTGCTGGGTGGTCTGGGCTCCTGAAGCAGAGAGATCCATGGCCAGTGGGCATGGGAAGAAGCATTCCCAACAATGCAGACTCAGGGAGGGCAGCAAGGAAGTTGGGCAGAGGTGGCTCTCATAGGAGGTTGTAGGCAGCAGCTGCAGGGGTGAAAGTGATGAGGCAGGCAGTGAGCAGTGGCACTTACAAGTAGGTAGGACTGAGTTTGCCTTGGCTGCCTCTGCTGAAGGCTGTCTCAAGGAGCATCCACCAAGCCTCTTGCCTCCTTAATTGCTCTGTTAGGGGTAGGAGTGGGATGACTGGGGACAGGGGATGGGATGTCTCTCTGTGGAGAAAATAAAGGAGGTATCATTATCCCAGCAGACACAATGGATGCACTAGTACTCAAGTGAGGAAGATGAACTATATTCATTCAATCAACATGAATTCCATACTGACCGTGTCCTCAGCAACATGTCTTTCCAGGGCCTGGGAACCAAGGGTTTAGAATTTTTCTTTGTCGTTCTAATGTGCCTTGTCTTTTCCCCACTCTCTCCTGACTCATGAGTCAGGTCTTATTAGTGTTTGTAGATTGTACTATGAGCTACTTCATGTCGAGCTGAGGTTTCCGTAGAAACGAATAGAGACCTTGCTTTCTGAGGCTTGCTGAGAGTATTTCTGGCAATTTATCAGGAGTGGCAGTATGTTCTTTTGGGCAAGGTATTTGCACTCCTTGGAGGAAAAACATAATAAACAAAACATTATCCTAGAACAGAACTCTTCCATTTTAGTTTCCCTTTCCCCCCCGCCCCTCCTCTCTACTATGTGTGGCTCTGCCAACTCACCTCCGAGTGCTTCTTGGGCATCTCCAGCTGAGATTCTTTAGACTCTAGTTATTCTCCATCCAATTCTGGTACTGTCTAACCTCCTCTGACCACAGTCCAGAAGATGTGTAAGAAGGAAGACGTGGGATGAAGAATATCATTGAGGGCATTTATTACAACCAAGCCAGGGAATGGAAGGCCATGGGATCAAATAAAGCAGTTGATTGTACTTTTGAAAATTTATTAGTTTGAGGTCAAAGTTGCAAATGTGATGCATGCTACAAAACCTTGGGGCAAGTTTGAATTCTAATCAGAATATCTAGGCAGTGGTCATGATCGCGATGTGAAAATAGCTGGATTTGAGAAGCAAAGGGAAGCTCAAAAGGTAATCAAAATTCCATAATGACTGTGTTGGAGGGACTTAAAGAGGGGAAACTAAATTAGAATTGAAATCAGCAATAGCATTATAAGCATGAGTTAATAGGGACAGGTCTGAAGTCAGCAGATATTCCAAACTGCTTTGGCCTTTATGCTCAACCCCTTTGTCCCTATAGACAGACTTTGAACAGTGGACATTTTATTATGTACGGATGGTGCCATGTGGTGATAATCCATAACCTCTTTCATTTTTAGATTCGCTTATGGTTTCTGTTTGTGACACAAGCAGAGCTAGATAGCGCTGAGATTCTTTCCCATCTCTTCACTTAATGTGTGGGGTTTATGCAAGCTTACTGTTTGTTTAAATCTCTAATGTGCGGATGCTGGATGTTGTGAAGGATGTGTGTGGATCTGAGTAATACCCTTGGTAAGAATACCCAGATACATGAAAAATTCATCATGTGGATTTTTTTCTAGAACTGATGCGCTGCTTCCTTAGGTTACAAGGGGCTCCAGGAGGTTATTATCATTTCACAAAACCCCTCCCCAGGACCCTATTTCACAATCAGAGGTGAGTGTTGCTTTTTTTCCCCTTTCTCCATTCATCTTATCTGATTATGACCCTGCTCCATATTGTGGAATGTGTATCATTTTGGGGTGTAAGGAAATAAGCCATGATGAGATTTTTAAAAAAGATCATATAATGTGAAGATGCAACTTAATTATTATAATTTGTGAAAATAGTTTTTCATGTAGGCTTGAAATGTCCCATTGCCTCATTGACTATAGCTGTGTTTTCGGAGGGTACCATACAATCAATGAAACTATCCACAAATATGGAAACCAATCAGTTCGGAGTCCTCCTTAGGTTATCCTAGGGACTCCTGGACCCACAGCTAATTCAGAGTCTGCATGTTATTGATGCTGCAATAAAGATGACAATAAAGAAAGAGAGGCTAACTTTATATGCATACCATTTTCCCAAGAGAATGCTGAGCATGGTGATTTTAATACCAGGATACATCTTCATTGTCTAACTGTAGAGGTGGGTACATGTTCTGTGCCCTTAAATCTGAATGGCTTGTGACTGCTTCAACCAAGAGGGTATAGCAGAAGGCATTCTGTATGACTTCCAAGGTTAGTTCATGAAGGCCACTCAGCTTCTGCCTTATTTTCTGTAATATCCACTCTTGGGATTCTGAGCTCCAGGTAATAATTCCAACTACCCAACTACAGAGAGGTCTGGCATGCTGCAGTCCATGGGGTTGCAAGGAGTCAGACACGACTGGGCAATTGAACAGCAACCCTTAGATGGCTGTGAGGGAGGACTTACATGTAGGTGCTCTATTTGAACGGACTTTCCAGACTGATGAGTGAAGAGTCTCCAGGTGATACCAGCTCAGCTGTTTGAATCAGCCTCACCCAGTAGAGTCTTTGAGCTGGGCCCCAGAGCTTGTGGAGCAGAAACAAGCAGGCCATCCCTGCTCTGCCTGACCCAGATATCTGACCCACAGAATCTGAGGGCATAACAAAATCATCATTGTCTCAGGCCACTAAGTTTTAGGGCAGGCCGTTGTGCAGCAGTCGATCCTTGGAACAGTGGGTTTTGCTGAAGTCTGTACAACTATTCATGTTTCATATTTTTCATATATTTTCATATTCTTCATATATTGTCATATATTTCATATATTTTAATATATTTCATATTCTTCATATATTTCATATATTTCCATATATTTCAAATATTTTCATATATTTCATATATTTTCATATAATTCATTATTTTTCATATTTTCCATATAGTTCATATACTTCATATATTTCATATTTTCATATATTTTTCATATATTTCATATATTTCATGTATTTTTGTATTTTTCATATATTTTCATATATTTCATATTTTTCATATATTTCATATTTTTCAAATATTTCATATTTTTCATATATTTCATATATTTTCATATATTTCATATTTTCCATATATTTCATATATATTTCATATATTTTCATATTCTTCATATATTTTCATATAATTCATATATTTAATATATTTCATATATTTAATATAATTCATATATTTCATATAATTCATATTTTTCATATTTTCATATTCTTCATATTTTCATATATTTCATATATTCATATATTCTTCATTATTTCATATATTTCATATTTTAATATTTTCCATATATTTCATATTCTTAATATATTTCTTATGTTTTCATATAATTCATATATTTCATATATTTTCATATTCTTCATATTTTTCATATTGTTCATATTTTTCATATTTTCCATATATTTCATATATTTTCATATATTGCATATTTTCATATGTTTTCATATTTTTCATATAATTCATTATTTTTCATATTTTTCATATAGTTCATATACTTCATATATTTCATATTTTCATATATTTCATATATTTCCATATAATTCATATATTTCATATTTTTCATATATTTCATTTTCTTCATATATTTCATTTTCTTCATATATTTCATATAATTCATATATTTCATATTTTTCATATTCTTCATATTTTTCATATATTTCATATATTTCCATATAATTCATATATTTCATATTTTTCATATATTTCATATTCATATATTTTCATATAATTCATATATTTCCTATAATTCATATATTTCATATTTTTCATATTTTCCATATATTTCATATATTTTCATATAATTCATATTTTTCATATATTTTCATATTCTTCATATTTTTCATATAATTCATATATTTTCATATACTTTAATATATTTCATATTTTTCATATATTTTCATATTCTTCATATTTTTCATATTTTCCACATATTTCATATATTTTCATATATTTCATATTTCCATATATTTCATATATTTTCATATTTTTCATATATTCTTCATATATTTCATATTTTCCATATTTTTCATATTTTCCATATATTTCATATTCTTAATATATTTCATATATTTTCATATAATTCATATATTTTCAGATTTTTCGTATATTTCATATATTTCATATTTTCCATATATTTCATATACTTTCATATATTTCATATTTTTCATATTTTCATATACTTTCATATATTTCATATTTTTCATATATTTTCATAGTCTTTATATATTTTCATATATTTCATATAGTTCATATATTTCATATTTTCCATATATTTCATATATTTTCATATATTTCATATTTTCATATTTTCCATATTTATATATATTTTCATATTCTTCATATTTTCATGTATTTCATATTTTTCATATTCTTCATATTTTTCATATATTTCATATATTTTCATATATTTCATATTTTCTCATAATTCATATATTTCATATAGTTCATATATTTCATATTTTCCATATATTTCATATATTTTCATATATTTCATATTTTCCATATAGTTCATATATTTCATATTTTTCATGTTTTTCATATTTTTCATATATTTTCATATTCTTCACAAGTCTAGGTTTAGGGACATGAAAGAGAAGTAGTGAGGACTCCAGAACTGCACTAGCAGCTAGAAGAGGAGCCCCAGCAGGGCCGGAATTGAGGTATACGGGAGGTTGCCGTGCTGCCAGTGTTCAGATTTATGGCGGGACACCTTGTGTCAGTGCTCCAGCCGCTAAGACAGAGCAGTATGGCTGCTGGGTGGCACCACTGAGAGTGGCCAGAGCCAGGAGTGCAGAAAGATGCTGGAAGGTGGAACCACAGCTGTCTGCTCCTGTAATCAGACGTGGAGGCTGGAGGAGTCGTTTCTTCCCTTTGCCTCCTCTCTACCTCCTGCCACTGCCTCCCATTGGCCAAAGCTAAGAGGAAGATAGTTTGCAAAGGATTTGGGGGAATGTAGTATGCAGGTTCCCAGTTCTAGACTCACAGAATAGATGAGGGATGCTATTAGAACTGAGGAACAGTAGGTACCTAATTGACATAGCTGGAAATCTTGATCCTTAGAAACTTCATGAAAAGCCTCCAAAATACTGCCCATGTAACACAATAAATTAGGACCCCTCTTTTGGTTGAAAATGAAAATAATCTGAACCCAAACTCATTTAAGCAAGAAGTAAAATCTTGGCTTATAAACAAAGAATCAAAAAATAGCTAGATTGGGTATAGGGTTTAAATGATGTCATCAGGATCTCTCCTCTATCTTTTACTGCTTTTCTTTGATTTCCATTCTTAGGCAATGTCTCCCGGTATGGTACCAAGATTTCTCCTAATAGTTTTAGAAGAGTAACTCTATTTTTATATTGGCAGTTTAGTTGATTTACAAGATTGTGTTAGTTTTAGGTGTGCAGCAAAGTGATTCAGATATAAATTTCAGATTATTTTCCATTATAGATTATTACGAGATATTAAATATAGTTCCTTGTGCTATATAGTATGTCCTTGTTACTTATCTATTTTATGTGTAATAGTTTGTATCTGCTAATCCCGTACTCCTGATTATCCCTCCTCTGTTCCCTTTCCCCTAGTATAGTAATTTTATAGCTGTAAAAATAAAAAAGTAGGGGTTCCTCCTCTTCCTTGCAGCTACTTCTCTCAACGTCCATGGGTCACCTCTGATTGGTTCTAATATAATCAGATTCTTCTAGGTTCAGCTACAAAATCTGGCTGGAGTTCATGGCAATAAACCCAACTTAGACTCAATTCAAATGTACCTTATTTGGTTTACCTCCAAAGCATCCTGTAAGTGAGGCAAAAATCATACATGATGAGAATGAGGATGCAAGGGTGTGGATAAGGCTCACCAGTGACCTTGTTTTGCTCATAGGCAAGCTTAAAGTTTTAGCAACCCCTGTGGAAGAGATGTTCACAAGGTCAGAAGACGACATGTCTTTTACTTATCCAGCCACTTCAACACGCAGAAAAGACTTTTACTATGATCCAGGGCAATAACTATGTTATTCAGCAAGCAATGATCTAAGCATAATTTTAAAATCCTCAAATCTTGCTATACTAGCACTAAGCAACCCTTCTCTGTAGTAAAGGACAGAGCTTGGGGAGTTTCTATTTATATCTACTTAGGGAGTTTCTATTTATATCTACTTAGGGTCTTTCCATGGTTAACCCTGACTGTGCTTAATCACACCATCTCCCCCTCTGACTCTGGTATCCTAATTGTATGGATTAGGGCCACATACCCATCCTTGGACCTGAAGTGAGGTGACCCTAAGCCAACATATGTTCAAAGACAAGGGGAAGGATGATTTCCCAAAGGAAATACTAGGCACTCCTCAGAAGAAGAGAGCTGGGTGCTTGAGAAGCAGAAGCAGTATATGGCTATTAGAATGGTTTCCTTTTATTCAGGGCGCAGGAGATCTTCAGCATAGGTCTCCTGCTTTCAACAACTCAGGTTCTGGGAAAGGACAGGCCCTCAATACTCTCTCTCACTCTGGCTTTTGTTTCTCAACAGCCAGCGCTACCCGTTCTTTTTCAGCTGCCATATACTTTTTAAGGATCATTGTCAATACACCTGTGAATGCCGCGCCTACATCCCTGGCTATTGTTCCTCAAACTTGGCAGCTGTTCGCTCTTCTGCAGCATGTGCTGTCTTAGCGACACTGTTCTGACTGTAAGGAGGCTTTCCCAGGTTGATTTCTTTTCTAGCAGGGTTCTGAATTCCTTCCAACTCCTATGTTTTCCAAGGTGCAATTCATTCTGTTTGTTTGCAGTTGGGGAGTTCCCTCTAGCCAAGAATTACTTTTTGTTTAATCATCCTTTCCAAATGTTTTTTCTACAACTGCTATAATGAACTGACAGATGGGTGCCTGATCTTCAGGAGATATAATGAAGATTTATTTTCTAAACTGTCAGGACAAGCCAAGGTTATCATACAAAAAAACAAACACACTGCAGATTGCCCTCAATTCCACCAAAAATGTCAATTTCACTGGATATGACTTTTCCCTCTGAATCATGTTGATAATGCAGATATACTTTCAGAGCTTATATCATCATTTGATTACCTTGCTGATAAACACTAATTTTTTAGAAGACCATAGCTTTCATGAATTCCATAAATCTTATCACATCCAGGATAACATTTTTAAAATGTTAACTCAGAATGCATGATGGTTCTGGTCATTTGATTATTCTGTGTCCTTCAGAGAAGTGATCTTGGGCAACTTGAAGAAGAATGCCCACACACACAGATCATCAATGAACACTGACTAAGCTTAGGTCCAGTTTATACTTGCCCACAGGCAATGAACTTTGGGGAACAGAAATATTACTAAGCAATATCACACTAAGATGAACAAATAGAACTGCCACAAAGAATTTCCAGTTTTCTAAAATCCAGCACAACCTGTAACCCTTGCTAGTAAATAACATCTGAGCTACTTGACTTGCTACAGGGGTCCATTCTTTTACTTATATTTCAGTTTCCACCCCCGGTCCTCTGTTGAAGGATTGTTGCTTAGGAATTTGCTCATAAGTTGAATCCACCTATATTCCTATAGTTTGATTCTTTCTCTTTTTAAAAAGCAGTAACAGGCAAATATAATGCAAATTAATGCCACAAAATAATTGGCTTCTCTTTGAAATCTACACAGAAGCTGCAATGTCACAACTTGGTGGCCAGCAATTCACGCTGAATGCTCTAGTGGGTGAATTGGCTCTGTACCCAGAGTGAACGATGCAAGCAAACCATAAAAAAATAAAATGTACTAAACCACCAACTGACATTATGGAAATAAGACAGTGGCTGGCCAAAACCCACAGTGTATCAATTAGTGGATCTTAGTATTTGGCAGTGAGAACTCTTGGTTCTGGAAACAGAATGCTACATGTTTTATACAGTCATATAATAAATATTTCCCTTGTATTCAAAGAAGGCAAACACCTGCAGTATGTATTGGAAAACTCAGATTATGGTATTAAAGTTTGCTTCAACTCAGTTTGAAGCTTCCATCAGTTAAACCTAGTCAATACAATGACTGCAATAGTCACCTAATGGGTTGGCTCATTTCCTTTTCTCTCAGTTCTCTGTAGAAATTTCAAGGGCATCGTTTTTTCCCCAATCTTGTGGAAGGGAAGATAAGTAATCTTGATTGCCTGATAATTTCAAACAAGATTTTGCAAGATGGTTGAATTTTGGTGTGGTCCTGAGGGAGGATGTGGGCAAAAGCGTTTGAATCTGTCAGTCCTCTCAGAATTGAGAGCTTCAGAGAAGGAAGTTCACACAAGCTAGCCTCAGAAGCTAGACCCTGTGGAATCCTGGAGATAATATGTGCTTGGATCAGCCTGACAAGGATCAAAACTCTGGCTTTGCTGTTTATTAGTTTATTGACTTTGGAAATATACCTTATCCTTTGTGAATTTCAGTTTCCTCTTTTGGAAAGTTAAGAGATTACTTGCAGAAGAAAATTATTGTAAGAATAAAGAATAACAGATCTAAGTAACCTAGTCTTCTGCTTGGCATACAATGTGTGTGCTCAGTCGTGTCTGACTCTTCTGTGATCCCATGGACAGTAGCCCACCAGGCTCCTCTATCCATGGGATTCTCCTGCCAAGAATACTGGAGTGAGTCATCAGTTCTTTCTCGGGAAGGAGATCTTCCCGACCCAGGGATTGAACTGGGGTCTCCTTCATCACAGGCATATTCTTTACCACTGTCATACAGTCGGTGACCTTAAACAGTGTTCACTTACAGTGGTGGTAAACTTGTGTTTACCAGTGGCTGGTTGTCTGCTCAGGCAAGTAAACATGGTACTTCAGAGAGGCATTTTTTGTCCATAAATTCAGGATAAAGATTTCTGGATATTCCTTGATATGCATCAGGGAGAGTTTTGTTTTATTATCATTTTTAAATTGAATACACCATGACTTTCATCCTTGACTACTTTGAAAACAGGCAGATTATCTTATTCTGCATTTGGCCTTTAGAAAATCACTGTATCTTCCTGAACCTCAGCTCCTCTGTTGTACAATGGACATGGTATTCCTGGTTTTCTATGAGTGCTGTATAGATTAAAGATGATAATATGCATAAGACACTTTGCATAGTACCTGGACCTTTGTAAAATAAGTCTGATGACTCACAAATAAATAAATATTTGCTCCTTCTCTTCCTTCACTTTCAAGGGTGAGTTTTCTTGATATTTGCTTCAAACCCCAAGGAAAACCCTATGTGGGCATACACACTCTCTTCTAAGTGACCAGGTCATTGTCTTTTCACAGATCTGCCCAATTGCCTTGTTAATATGTTTCAAGAAAGAGAAATAAGATGGAAAATTAAGTCAGGGATGTTTTTACCACCCAAATTGCCAACATCTGTTGGATCATAGAAAAAGCAAGAGAGTTCCAGAAAAACAATTACTTCTGCTTTATTGATTATGCCAAAGCCTTTAGCTGTGTAGATCCCAACGAACTATGGAAAATTCTTCAAGAGATGGGCATACCAGACCACCTTACCTGCCACCTGAGAAATCTGTATGCAGGTAAGGAAGCAACAGTTAGAACCGGATCTGAAACAACAGACTGGTTCCAGATTGGGAAAGTAGTATGTCAAGGCTATATATTGTCACCCTGCTTATTTAACTTATATGCAGGGTGCATCATGAAAAATGCTGGACTGGATGAAGTACAAGCTGGAATCAAGATTGCTGGGAGAAATATCAATAACCTCTGATATGCAGATGATACCACTCTTATGGCAGAAAGTGAAGAAGAACTAAAGAGCCTCTTGATGAAAGTGAAAGAGGAGAGTGAAAAAGGTGACTTAAAGCTCACCATTCAAAAAACTAAGATCATGGCATCTGGTCCCATCACTTCATGGCAAATAGATGGGGGAACAATGAAAACAGTGAGAGACTTTATTTTCTTGGGCTCCAAAATCACTGCAGATGGTGACAACAGCCATGAAATCAAAAGAGACTTGCTCCTTGGAAGAAAAGCTGTGACCAACCTAGACAACATATTAAAAAGCAGAGACATGACTTTGCTGACAAAGGTCAGTCTAGTCAAATCTATGGTTTTTCCAGTAGTCATGTATTGATGTGAGAGTTGGACTATAAAGAAAGCTGAGAGCCAGATAATTGATGCTTTTGAACTGTGGTTTTGGGTAAGACTCTTGAGAATCCCTGGGACTGCAAGGAGATCAAACTAGTCAATCCTAAAGGAAATCAGTCCTGAACATTCATTGGAAGGACTGATGCTGAAGCTAAAACTGCAATACTTTAGCCACCTGATATGAAGAACAGACTCATTAGAAAAGACCCTGATGCTGGGAAAGATTGAAGGCAGGAGGAGAAGGGGATGACAGAGGATGAGGTGGTTGGATGGCATCACCGACTTGATGGACGAGTCTGAGCAAGCTCTGGGAGTTGGTGGTGGACAGGGAAGCCTAATGTGCTGCAGTCCATGGGGTCGCAAAGAGTCGGACATGACTGAGCGACTGAAGTGAACTAACATAGTTAGTTGATGATACATTCCTTGACTTGGCTTTGATAAGAGCCTGAGAATTTTATTTACTTTTTCTTTAGCCAGTGAAAACACTCCACATCCTTAAGGGTCAGAAATGGGGAAAATGGGGGGAAAAAGTAGAATTCCATGTTAACTCTGGTGTATCAGTTGTAGGCTTTCTAGTCCATGATACAAATTTGCAAGGCACCTTAGAGTTCACTCTTGTGTTCATTTTCTATTGCTACTGTAACATATTGCCACAGATTTGTAACAGTTAGTTGAGTTAGTTTCTGGATACCTTAGGGAAGAATCTGTGTCCTTGTGGGGTTTTGTCTATGGCTCAGTGGGTAAAGAATCTGCCTTCAATCCAGGAGACACAGGAGATGTGAGTTCCATCCCTGAGTTGAAAGATCCCCTGGAGAAGGAAATGGCAACCCACTCCAGTATTCTTTATTGGTAAATCCCATGAAAGAGGAGCCTGGTGGGCTATAGTCCAAAGGATCACAAAGAGTCGGACATGACTCACCACATGAACACACACACACTGTGTGTCCTCCTTCATTTGGGTTGTTGGCAGAGTTCAGTACTTTGCAGTTGTAGGATCCAAGCCCTATTTTCTTACTGCTTGTAAACTGAGGGCCATCCTCACCCAGAGGGTACTACGCTCCTTGCCTTGTGGCCGGCTTCTTCCTTCTCAAAAGTCAGCACCTCTTTCTCACATAGTTACTTTCTGACTCTCCCTCTTTCCTCCTTCTTTTAACATTTCTGAAGTCTTGGGAGATTAGATTTGGTACACCCAGATCATACAGGATAATCTTTTTTTTTAATCTCAAGTTCCTTTCCGTAATCATAGACAAAGTCCCTTTGCCCTGTAAGGTGACATAGTCACAGGTTCCAGGCATTAGGGCATGGATGTCTTTGAGGCTCCATGATTCTATTGAGCACATATCTGGACAGACCTGGGCAGGTAGGGAGAAAAAAAATGAAAATAAATCTGAGATTTATTGATTTCACTACAAGTGACTTGAGTGTTCATGGCAAAAGAAACCACAACTAATGAATCAGTACATGTAACAGATTAAGATTTTTAAAACAGAAAAGAAAAAAAAAAACAAATTTTCTAGGTTGTAGTTACAGGTCCTGCTAACTGCAGTTTAAATTGCACTTTAAGGAATTTTTGACAGATTGGTAAATTACAACCTACACATCCTTAATTAATTTTGTCATATCTCCAGTTCTTTCAGATTGCCTCAGTTCCTTTCCTTACACATTTTGCTAGTGGCTCTGGGTTTGGTTGGTCTCCCAAGAAAACTGAGGCAAATCAGAAAGAATGGCAGACACACACGTGTGTGTGTGTGTGTGTGTGTGTGAGAGAAATTTATGCTCTGCTCTTTGGCTAAATTTGTAAAGGCATAGAAGATGGAATGGATTATGTTAACATAGAAGAATTACATGGAACAATAATTTGGACTAATATCCAAATAATAATGAGTAATAATAAGAAAGAATTTTAAGGGGCTATAGGTTAAGTGGTAATTAAAATCCAAAATCCAAATACTTACTCTTATAAGCATTTTGTCAGGTGAAAATGGACTTAATAGAGGCTTCTATGGGACAGGTTAGGAGACCAAAAGAGGCTGACTGGGAGAGGGTAACACTCAAAGAGTTTTTCTCATGCACATTAGGAGTTTATAAAAATATTGGTACTGGGGTCCCCACTGCAGAGATTCCGATTTAATTGATCAGAGGGGTGTTGTGGTTGTTTGTTTTTATAACTTCTCAGGTGATCCTAACATTCAATCAGGGTTGAGAATCATTGCATCCACTTAATAGCCATGACACTGGTGACAATTCTAAAAATCCACATGACCAGACATCACAACAGAGGGCTGTCTGTACATATATAGGTATAGTCTGGATCACTTTGCTGTAAGCCTGAAACAACACAGCACTGTGAATCAGCTGTAATATAAAATAAAAAGTTAACAAGAACAACAACCACAAAACACAGAGGGCTCTCAAGGGCAGGGATACAGCATCAGAAGTAACTGAGACTGGGGTTCCAGGGTACAGCCATCTCCAGACTGAGTCCTTCTGTATTCCCACATCTCTGCTTTCTTGCCTCTCCAGCCAGATGGAGATGGAAGTTCATGACTTTGGCCAAAGGATCAGCATTGGTTTCTCCTCCCGAGGAGCCTGGTACTGGAGTTCCCCTCATTCATTTCTAGAAGGAAAAAAACTCCCCTTCCTTCTTTCTCACTGCAATTCAGGCTACTCTAAGTGTATCATTATATGAATAAGTATAAAGGGGGAGAAAAACTCTAAATATGGTGGTGGTAAAGGTGATTCCCAAGTGCCTTGCTTCTTTCCCTTTCAGGGATCCAATTTGGTTTCCCAGTGGGAAGTCATTCCATTTAAGTCATGTAGTCCCTTCAGGGTCTGAAGCTCTTTCATCCCTTTTCTTTACCATATGGTCATTCTGTGGCACTGTTTCTTCTTGATCCGGTTGTAGAGGCTAACCCTTGCCCGCAGATTTGGGAAGAAATTGGTTTCTCATGTCTTACTAATGTGATCATCAGGGATATCGCACATTCTCCTCTAGAGCTGCTGTTGGGGCAGATGGTAATGAGACCCTTTAAAAAAAAACAAGTATTCATATTGTAATTCTTTTGTTTCTTTTCTTATTTCAGATGTTTTCATCTTTCTTCCTTGTTATCTATAGAACTTGGTCACAAGTTCTGTTGGCTTTAAGAGCAGAGTAGACATGGAACTCTGTATATCCAACATGCAGGTTCAGCCCCTCTGCTTGAGCTAGGTGGGATGTTTCTATTCTGATATCCTTTCTCTTCTTCAGGTTACACCTTAGGAGATAACCTTTGAGATAGAAACACTTTGGTTCCCTGTGGTGCTCCCAACAGTCTACAGTCTACAACCCATAGCCTTAACAGGTGAGAGACAAATTCCACGCATTTCATCATGCAAGGAGTTAAGTGGAGGGCCTACCAGAGGTGCATTCAAACTGGGAAGTATAGATATCACAAGTAAGCAATGTTCTGTTCCCAGCAGCAGAGTCTGAAAAAAGTTAGATGACAGTGATCCTGGGAATTAGAACATTTCCATATAATTAATTGTCTTCTGAGTGTCTCTCAAGTGACACTTAATAGTAACAAACTTTGGATGATGAGTACCCTGAATCCCCATCTTAGATCTATGGCCAGGATGAGATTCAGATACCCATGCCAATATTTGTATCTGGCATTTCTTTTCTTTACTGAATGAATTCATTTTTTCCAACCCCCAGTGCCGTGTGCAAGGAGGCAATGAAGACTACAGTTTCAATAATCTCTGATTACAGTATCTTTTGAATTTCAGCCCTTATTGACAACACTTCACTTAGAGGCACCACATTTCTGCAAAGCACTGGCAATATCAGTTTACTTCAGCTACAGTTTTGCTTCACTATTTACTTAGAATAGGCATTTTTACCTCAATATTAAAAATACCTGTCTGGGTGAAGAAAAACTGGATCAGTGTTCAGTCTGTTTTGCAGAGCACCATTTTCTAGTGGAAAAAGTTGGTTTATTTCCAAGTTTTGGGTTGTACTCAGATTTCTGACTCAAACAACAAATACAGTGGTATATACATGTCACTCCCAATCTCCCAATCCATCCCACCCTCTCCCTCCTTTTGTATTTAATAACATTAAAGTGGAGCTTCTTTTTGTGAAAACCTTAGTAGGATTTTCCTAAGTCAGCTTTATCTACATCAAAATTAAAGACTAGTTTTCTCTAAGTCTGCATGACTTCATTTACCATGTTCTGTTTTCATGTTTTTCCTGTATCCTCATCTGTATGTTAGTGAGAGGTTGGAAGAAGTTGTATCCGGAGTTGCTGCCAGCCATCATTTTAAGCCAAAAGTCTTGTTCAAAACTTCTTATCATTTCTCCTTATTTTAAGCCACCTGGCTTAGATTTTTCTCACCCATATCCTTCCTCTTGTTTCTGACTTTTGCATGGTGGAAAGATCGTAATTCTTGTGCTTTGTATGAACATGACTATTGCTGTTTGGAATGCTTCCTTGCTTAGGAAGGCGCCTGTGTGTGCTAAGTCACTTCAGTCGTGTCTGACTCCTTGTGATCCCATGTGACCGCAAGGCTCCTCTGTACATGGTATTCTCCAGGCATGAATACTGGAGTGGGTTGCTTTGCCCTCCTCCAAGGGATCTTCCCAACTCAGGGATCGGACCCATATCTCTTAAGTCTCCTGCATTAGGCAGGTAGGTTCTTTACAATTAGAACCACCTGGGACGCTTAGGAAGGTAGTCATGGCAAAGAGTCAATTTCTCTCAAAATGAGATAAAACAAAGAATCCTCAGGATGTTCTTTTACAACAAAAATTCATTCTTCATCCTTCAGCTATTCTGAGGACTGTAATGATACTGAAGGATGACATATGCATCTTTATCTGCCTCCCATGTGTCCCAGGGATCACCTGGAGAGATGGTCCTTAGGAGGGCAGAAATTGTCCAGGATCTTCCCACACCCCTCACAGATAGAGATGTTACTTGCTCCCTTACATGGCTACTGATGAAAGGGTAGGATGCAGTTTGCAAGTTTTAGACATTTAGGCAGAGAAAACTCTGGGTGGAACAGGACAGAAGAATAGCTACCTCTATCTATTAAGAAAAATTAAGTCTTTATTGAATTTGTAACAATACTGCTTCTGCTTTATGTTTTGGTTTTTGGCCCTGAGGCATGTGGGAGCTTAGGTTTCCCCCGACTAGGTATTAAACCTGCACCCCCTGCAATGGAAAGTAGGGGCTTAATCACTGGACCACCAGGGAAGTCCCTCTATCTCTGTTTAGACAATGAAGAAATAAAATCATTCCAGGTGAGGTGACATGATAGGATCTATATGGACGGAGATTGCTTCACACAAGACACATGGGAGGATGAGGAAGAAAGTGTGGGGAGGGAGAGGGGAGGGGAAAGGGCTACCATGAGGATGAGAGCAGGATGTAAGGCTAGGACAGGGCAGAGTGGTGGGGAGGGTGAAGTGAGTGTGCAAAGAAGACTGCCAATGAGAAGAGAATGTGTGTGGAGGGAGAAGGAGGATATGACAGTAGTACAGAAGAGGTGAGGATGGGGCAGTGGAGACAGGAGTGCTGGGGGCAGACAGAGAGCAGCTGGTGTGGATGAGGGATGGATGCAAGGCCTGAAATGGGCTTTCAGGTTAGAGAGGTGGAGGTGTAAGATCAGTGAGCCTGGGGAGAAAGTGTCCATTCACATGGCTTCATAAATAAAGCTTCCTATATGAAGGACTTAATCAACATTCAGGCAACATTGGTGGGGGAGGGGGAAGAGATATCAATAGCTTAAAAAATGAAAGGAAATTTTACTTATACTGCTAGTGATAAACCATGGTGAAAAATAGATGGTTTCCTCCCTGACCCTTGGCACAGCTAACTCCCAGTTTGGAAATTCTGAGGGTAAAGTAGGCTGCTAGGGAAGATTGTTGCCTCTTTGCCAGTAGAGGTAGTCCAGGCAGAGGTGAGCAGCTGTCTGGCCAGGACGCCCTAGGAATAGTGAGTGATTATCCCTCTGAGAGTCCTTTGTGAGATGTTATAGGATAGACTCACAGGACCTGGAGGGTCAGAACTGAGTGGGGCAGTTATCTTCAGGGGCATTCTGCTCTCTGCAGTCCATCTAGACCAAGGTGGAGCCCCTTTTCAGGTAACTCACACTCAAAAGATAAGCTACTTTACCATCCCAACCTGACATTCAGAGAAGATCAGACTGGCCCTGACCTCTGGGATACCCTGGAGAATTCCTTGGACAGAGGAGCCTGGGGAGGGGGGCGGTGGGCTACAGTCCACGGGGTCACAAAGAGTCAGACACGACTGAGCGACTAACAATTTCACTTTCATGGGATACTTCTTTATCTAATCTGAAGATAACCCAGTTGAAGACATCTGTCTGGGACCTGAGGCAAGTTCTTTGCTCCTACCAGGGCCTTCATGTTTGCCCAAATAGATGGCTAAATCCTTCAGAATTGAAAAGTCATTCACTCTTGCACTGAGAAAGATGGATAACCCAAATGCTAGATGCTGTTTTCAGGAAGGTTACCCTTTATTATGCTACCATCCATGCCTAAGCCCAAACCTGCCCCACCCTATCAATCTGTCATGCTTAAAACACAGCAGGCTACAAAAGAATCTACACAAGATCCAATTCTATCTCTGCTTGCTAAAAACAAAAATAAGTCTAGAGAAAGGCTCAGAGTCATATTTCACACAAGTCTCTTAGTAAATTAATTATAGGCAGCTATAATTCATCTTATTTTCAATTAACAATTAATTATGTACAAAAGAGACAAATGTTTTATTGAGGCCAAGAAACAACATGTATCATTCTTAGTGTGGCATTTTCTCCCCACAACATAGGGAGGGGACTTATGGGCTACAGATGACATGAGCCAGTCTTGCTCTGAAAAATGCAAATTCACCTGGACCTGCTATGGAAATGATTTTCTGGAGTTGGAAAGGCTTGGAGTCTGACACTCAGAGAATTTAGTAATTGGGCAAGCTCCTTCCTCACCCCAGGGAAGGTCCTACTTGGGGGATGTGTGTGAGAGAGAGCTCAGAATGCAGGGTCCCCTCGCTCAATCTGTGCAGGTCTGGGAAGTTGCTGGTGTGGGGAGAAGCCAGTGAGAGGGCAGTAGAAGCAACAGACTCCCCTGCTACCCCATCAATGTCCCATCTCTGCTAAGAGCATTGTCTACACACAAGGTGGGCTTATCACCAAGCTTGAGCACTCTCTGCTTGTGGCACAATACGGCAGTGATCCAAGAGATGAAGTGTTAAGGCAGGGAATACAACTTTATTCGGAAAGCCAACTGATTGAGAAGATGGCAGACTAACATTTCAAAATAACCATCTTGTTGGGGTCTGGATGCCAGGTTCCTTTATGGATCAGAGATGAGAGAAGTGAGGGAGCAAAGTAAAAAGGCCATTTAATCTTGCAAGTATTTCCTAGAATGGCGAGCCTCAGGCAGGTGAATGTGTGAATTTCGTCTTCCTGCCATCTACAGTTAGAGTGGGTTCTGAACAAAGACACTTTAGCTTAACAGTCAGGCAGAGTGAGGATTCCCTGAGACAGGCCATTATGTGTGATTTTAATAACAACAGTGGCTAAAGAGACTGATCTAGCATGGAAGAGTAAAAAACTGACTCTTCTCTGTTACAGGCTCAGCAATATGGCAGTGGCACCTGAGTACTGACAGTTTCTCTTTATTGCGGATGTCTCCTGGATCCCTGAAATGCATGACCCCTTTTCCCATTACTGGCAGAGCTCCTCTTTCCCAGCCTTGTAGGACTTACCCCATACTTGCTCCAAGTATCACTCTGAGCACCTTGAGTCAATAGATATCACCTTTGAGGGATGGGTTCAGGAAACCCAAAGGGAGCCAATAAACCTCATGGGACACTTGCTGGAAAATAAACTCTTTTTCTTCTACTGCATTTGTATGGTGATAAAGAATGTTACTAATGCTACTACTATCGCTACAAGTATTAAAAGTATTGTTAATAACAACAATAATAGCACTAATTCTTTTAGGGCTCTTACTCAGTGGTGAACACAGTTTTAAGTGCTTTATGTATATTCACTCATTTAATACTTAAAACTCTAAGAGGATATATTATGATTATTGTCTCCATTTTACAGAAGAAAAAGTTAAATCCAGAGCTTTTTACCTGCCCAAGGTCACAGGTTAGCAGAAACTAGGGCCAGGATTTAAATTGATTCCTTATAATTATGTGAAACTTGTAACTGCTAAAGTCATGAGGGGAAGTGTAATCTACTGAGAGCTTTAGACTTGAAGATAAGGATTTGAGGAGGACATGGATCCTGAGGAAGCAGAGGGACTATCTTGTCAGACCTCCTGGAGCCAGAAAAATGTCTGGCCTTTTAAATCATGTAAATCAATACATTTTCTCTGTACTTAAGCCCTTTTGGAATGAATCTTCTCTTCCGTTCAATTGAAAAAATCAAATGTAGTTTGGCACCAGGAAGCAGGAGTTGAAAGTGTCAAGCACTGACGTGGAGTTGGCTGAATTGACATATTGAGAAGGGCAGTGGGTGGAAAACCTTCTATTTCCGGCAGAGGGATTAGCACACCTTGTTTTGCAGTAATGAATTAACTGGTTGAGTTGTCCTGTATTGGCTTTTGAGATTCAGACCACTCATCTTTCAAAAGTGTAGCAGTAGGGGTCTTGGGAAAAAAATCAGTATGTTGAGGATCACCACTTCTCCCTGCCTTTATTTATTTGTTTGTTTGTTTGTTTTCTTTTCATTTATTTTTATTAGTTGAAGGCTAATTACTTTACAGTATTGTAGTGGTTTTTGCCATACATTGACATGAATCAGCCATGGATTTACATGTGTTCCCCATTCTGATCCCCCCTCCGGCCTCCTTCCCCATCCGATCCCTCTGGGTCTTCCCAGTGCACCAGCCCTGAGCACTTGTCTCATGCATCCAATCTGGGCTGGTGATCTGTTTCACCCTTGATAGTATACTTGTTTCAATGCTGTTCTCTCAGAACATCCCACTCTCGCCTTCTCCCACAGAGTCCCAAAGTCTGTCCTGTACATCTGTGTCTCTTTTTCTGTTTTGCATATAGGGTTATTGTTACCATCTTTTTAAATTCCATATATATGCATTAGTATACTGTATTGGTCTTTATCTTTCTGGCTTACTTTACTCTGTATAATGGGCTCCAGTTTCATCCATTTCATTAGAACTGATTCAAATGAATTCTTTTTAATGGCTGAGTAATATTCCATAGTTTCTCCCTGCCTTTAATAAGATCTGTTCTGATTGTTTAATATATGTTACAAACAACTCCAAAACTCAATGGCTTAAAACATATTTATAATGATCTGTCATTGTTCTGTTGTATCTCAGCTGGTAAAAAATCCACCTGCAATGCAGGAGATCTGGGTTCAATCCCTGGGTTGGGAAGATCCCCTGGAGGAGGGCATGGCAACCCACTCCAGTATTCCTGCCTGGAGAATCCCTGTGGACAGAGGAGCCTGGCGGGCTACAGTCCAAGGGGTCACAAAGAGTTGGACACAACTGAGCAACTAAGCATAGCATACTCATGGTTCTGTAGGTTGTCTGGGCCCAGCTTGATGGTTCTTGCTTAGAGTTGGTCATGTTGCAGTTTGATGGTGGTTGAATCGGCAATCATCTGAGGGCTCTGTGGGTTAGATATTTAGTCAGCTCACACACAGGGGACAGATCACAACTCTAGGGGAGAGGACTATGTGAGGATGAGAATATGTGGACGTATGGCTTATAGACAGGCCAATTTAGAGACTGGCTAGCTATCACAGGCACTCCAAGGAAGTGAGGTGCTTCCTTTGATCTAAACCAAGGAGAAGGAGAGGGGCCTCAGTCAGAAAGACTGTCTGAAGCCTGTGGTCTAAACCTAGTGGGGGTAAAATAACCTGTGGGCTTGCAGTTGAAAAAGATGATCCCCTCTCTACACAGAGACTAGGCTAGGATGTGGGAAAGAGGGTAATACTGAGGTGCAGGACCATCCTGACCACCTTACACCCTATACATACAACTTCATCCAGGTCTTTTTCATCTGACTCTAATTCCACTTTCTCTGCCTGGTATAATGATGATATCCTGCAACACTATCTTGCAAGAATTGTTTTGAGGTGCCTGTAGCTCCTAGGCTTGTGCTTCTGACTTACTGAGACAGAGTGTGCGTGTGTGTGTGTGTGTGTGTGTGTGTGTGTGTGTGTGTGGTGAGGGGAAGCCTGAATACTGTGGTGGGGAGCAATGGACACCTGTACCTGCCACCAGGGGGCCAGTTTCCCCAGACCATGTCCCTTGCATACTATGACCTGACAAGATCTCTGGCTGAAGCTGCTGCTTCATGAACTGGCTGGAAGCAAATAGACCAGAAAACCCATGCATGTGTGCATGTTCAGTAGCTCGGTCATGTCCGACTCTTTGTGACCCCATGGACTGTAGCCCGCCAGCCTCCTCTGTCCATGGAAGTTTCCCAGCAAGAATACTGGAGTGGGTTGCCATTTCCTTCTCCAGGGGATCTTCCCCACCCAGGGATCAAACCCTCATCTCCTGCATCACAGGCAGGTTCTCTATCCTTGAGCCACCAGGAAAGCTCCCAGAGAGTCTTTAAAAGAGCTCTCCTGATGTGCAATGTGCGTGATAAATCGCTTCAGTAGTGTCTGACTCTATGTGACCCCTAAGGGCTGTAGCCCACCAGGCTCCTCTGCCCATGGGAGTCTCCAGGCAAGAATACAGGAGTGGGGTGCCCTTCCCTTCTCCAGGTGACTTCCTGACCCTGGGATTGAACCTGGGTCTCCCGCATTGCAGGCAGTTTCTTTACCATCTGAACCACTAGGGAAGCCCAGATACCTCAGTTTGATCATACTTGACCCATGATTGCTCAGGCCTAGATAAACATAGAGAAAGATTATTTTATCTTGCATTTTTTTTCCTAGTGAGGTCAAGTATCTCAACATGTTTGTTTGCATTTTTCCTTCTATGAATTTCTTCTTTATGTCTTTTATCCATGTTTCTGTTGGATAGTTATCTTTCTGTTCTAAGTTTGGACCAAGTTTCACCATATACAATTGTCATATATTTATGCTACAAATATTTCCTCAACCTTTTATTTACTGACTTTAATAACCATGTAATTTTCTATTAAGACATATAGTAATTAAATATATCTATATTTCTATCATTTTTTAAGGTAACTTTTGGAATTCTTACCTTTCTCTTCAAGGTATCTCTATATTTCCTGGATATTCTCTTATTACTCAAGCTGGGGGCTCCTAAAGGGTTTTTCATCAACTTGGAATCCCCCAGAACCCAGCTCTACATTAAGTCCAAAGTTGCTACTACTCAGTAAATGCTAGTGAAAAATTTTTAAAAAGAATGACAAAGGATGTTGGTTTCAACCAAATCAGTGTTCTAACTGGAACTGCAATTATTTATTTATATTTTTCACTTATGCAACTGGAATCCAAGGGAGAATTCCAAGTGGTAGGCATTACTCAAAAGGGAGTAGCAGGTATCACTGTGTGTCATCTTGTAACTACGGCTCAGCTTGGCAAAATACACACAGTGAGTCTTTGGGCTAAAGAGAAATGTCTGGGCCGTGAGGAGCTCAGCACTTGATTGTCTTCTTCGTGGACCCAGTCACTGCCCTTCCTCTGAGTCTGTCCTTCCATCTCAGTCTTCACTCTCTTTTCCTTGTCCTCCTGTCTCACATCCTATTGTTCTTGCTCTTTCTTCTGTTTCCTTCTTTGAGTTGAGGTCTTATGAGCACTAGACTCAGTCTCATTTTGGAACCTCCCTAGAATAGAGCCCAGCCCCCTGTTTTGTCTCTTAAACACCCTGCCCCTTCTGCAGGCAGCATTGCTTCTTTCTTTTGTGAACAAGGATATTGGGTGTCATCCTTTTCCTCTGAGGAAGGCATTCCTTCTAGGAATTGTTAAAGCTTCCCTCAGAAAGCAAAATTTTGATACCATCTCCTTAACTCCTTCTCCCCTCAGTCCCTCATCCCGCCAGTTATAGTCTGACCTTGATCTCAGACACCTAGAAGACAGAATTATGTTCATAGCAATGATCTGGAGATGAAATGTTTTCTATTTATTGTAATTTCCAAGCATATTTTCCTAAGGTGGATAAAGTTAGTCATTACCTAACCATACCATCAATTTAATTTATCATTCATTAAGCTACTATGTGGATTAAGACCTGTGCTAGATGCTGAAGAACTTAATATGTATTGTCTTTAGGCAAAGTCAATGTTTAAAGTCTAATGTGAGAGAAGACAATTTCAAAAAGCAAAATAGCTTAAGGTAGAAAATCATTAATATGCAAATAGAAGCACTAAGTACTATGAGAACAGAGGCAAGGGGAGATTAACCATAACTAAGGAAATAATACTGCTATGAGTAATAGTAGCAGTGATATTTCTACTTGATGATTCTTTGTATCTTCTCTTTCTTTGCCAAGACTTTCTATTTCCTTCATTTTTATTTTTTTTGAAGCTATTCATAATTGCTCACTGAAGCATTTTTATGATGGCTGGTTACAACCCTTGTCTGATAAGTCTGTCTCTGCCATCTTAGTGTTTACTGCGTATTTTCACTCAGTTTGGGATGTTCTTGGTTCTTGGTATGACAAGTGATTTCAGTTGAAGTCTGGATGTTTGGGGTGTTATGAGATTTTTTTGGTCTTAGTTAAACCTCTGTTTTCAGTTGACTTTCCCTGACACTGCTGTAGTAGGGGCAGGGAGTGCATAATCTAGTAGCTGCTAAGTTGAGATAGAAGTCCAGGTTCTCCACTCAACCTTTGTTAACACCAGGGGTGGGGTGGGGTAAGGCTCTGCATTACTACTATGAGACTAGGCATTCTAGTGCCTCATTAGACCTTCAGTTCAGTTCAGTCATTCAGTCGTGCCTGACTCCTTGTGACCCAATGACTGCAGCACACCAGGCTTCCCTGTCCATCACCAACTCCCAGAGTTTACTCAAGTTCATGTCCATTGAGTCAGTGATGCCATCCGAAAATCTCATCCTCTGTTGTCCCCTTCTCCTCCCACCTTCAATCTTTCCCAGCATCAGGGTCTCTTCAAATGAGTCAGTTCTTTGCATCAGGTGGCCAAAGTACTGGAGTTTCAGCTTCAACATCAGTCCTTCCAATGAATATTCAGGACTGATTTCCTTTAGGAATGCTTGGATCTCCATGCTGTCCAAGGGACTCTCAGGAATCTCTAACACCACAGTTCAAAAGCATCAATTCTTCAGCACTCAGTTTTCTTTACAGTCCAACTCTCACATCCACATATGACTACTGGAAGAACCATGGCTTTGACTAGATGGACCTTTGTTGGCAAAGTAATGTCTCTGCTTTTTAATATGCTGTCTAGGCTGATCAGAGCTTTCTTTCCAAGGAGCAAGCATCTTTTAATTTCTTGGCTACAGTCACCATCTGCAGTGAGTTTGGAACCCCAAAAAATAAAGTCTGTCACTGTTTCCATTGTTTCCCTATGTACTTGCCATGAAGTGATGGGACCAGATGTCATGATCTTAGTTTTCTAAATGTTGAGTTTTAGGCCAACTTTTTCACTCTTCTCTTTCACTTTCATCAAGAGGCTCTTTAGTTCTTCTTTGCTTTCTGCCATAAGGGTGGTATCATCTGGATATCTGAGGTTATTGATATTACTTCAAGCAATCTTGATTCCAGCTTGTGCTTTCATCCAGTCCAGCATTTTTCATGATGTACTCTGCTGATAAGTTAAATAAGCAGGGTGACAATATACAGCCTTGACGTACTCCTTTCCCAATTTGAAACCAGTCTGTTTTTCCATGTCCGGTTCTAACTGTTGCTTCTTGACCCACATACAGGTTTCTCAGGGGGCAGGTAAGGTGGTCTGGTATTCCCATCTCTTTAAGAGTTTTCCACAGTTTGTTGAAATCCACAGAGTTAAAGGCTTTGGCATAGTCAATAAAGCAGAAGCTGTTTTTCTGGAACTCTCTCACTTTTTTGATGATCCAGCAGATGTCAGTAATTTGTTCTCTGGTTCCTTTGCTTTTTCTAAATCCAGCTTGAACATCTGGAAGTTCATGGTTCACATACTGTTGAAACCTGGAGAATTTTGAGCATTACTTTGCTAGCATGTGAGATGAGTGCAATTGTGCAATAGTTTGAGCATTCTTTGGCATTGCCGTTCTTTGGGATTGGAATGAAAACTGACCTTTTCCAGTCCTGTGGCCACTGCTGAGTTTTCGAAATTTGCTGGTATATTGAGTGCAGCACTTGCACAGCATCATCTTTTAGGATTTGAAATAGCTCAACTGGAATTCCATCATGTTTACCAGCTTTGTTCGTCATGATGCTTCCTAAGGTCCACTTGCCTTTGCATTCCTGGATCTGGCTCTATGTGAGTGATCACACCATCATAATTATCTGGGTCATGAAGATCTTTTTTGTATAGTTCTTCTGTGTATTCTTGCCACCTCTTCTTAATATCTTCTGCTTCTATTAGGTCCATACCAGTTCTGTCCTTTATTGTGCCCATCTTTGCATGAAATGTTCCTGTGTTATTTCTAATTTTCTTGAACAGATTTCTAGTCTTTCCCAATCTATTGTCTTCCTCCATTTGAGGAAGGCTTTCTTATCTCTCCTCGCTATTCTTTGGAACTCTGCCTTCAAATAGGAATATCTTTCCTTTTCTCCTTTGCCTTTGGCTTGTCTTCTTTTCACAGCTATTTGTAAGGCCTCCTCAAACACCATTTTGCCTGTTTGCATTTCTTTTCTTGGGTATGCTCTTGATCCCTGCCTCCTGTACAATATCAGGAACCTCTATCCATAGTTCTTTAGGCACTCTGTCTATCAGATTTAGTCCCTTGAATCTATTTCTCACTTCCACTGTATAGTTGTAAGGGATTTGCTTTAGGTCATACCTGAATTGTCTAATGGTTTTCCATACTTTCTTTGATTTAAGTCTGAATTTGGCAATATGGAGTTCATGATCTGAGCCACAGTCAGCTCCTGGTCTTGTTTTTGCTGACTATATAGAACTTCTCCATCTTTAATTGCAAAGAATATAATCAATCTGATTTTGGTATTGACCATCTGATGATGTCCATGTGTAGAGTCTTCTCTTGTGCTGTTGGAAGAAGGTGTTTGCTATGACCATTGCGTTGTCTTGGCAAAACTCTATCAGCCTTTGCCCTTCTTCATTCTGTACTCCAAGGCCAAGTTTGCCTGTTAATCCAGGTATATCTTAACTTCCTATTTTTGCATTCCAGTCCCCTATAATGAAAAGGACATCTTTTTTGGGTGTTAGTTCTAGAAGGTCTTGTAGGTCTTCACAGAACTGTTCAACTTCAGCTTCTTCAGCATTACTGGTGGGGCATAGACTTGGATTACTGTGATATTGAATGGTTTGCCTTAGAAACAAAGAGATGATTTTGTCATTTTTGAGATTGCATCCAAGTACTGCATTTCAGACTCTTTTGTTGACTATGAGGGCTACTCCATTTCTTCTAAGGGATTCTTGCCCACAGTAGTAGATATAATGGTCATCTGAGTTAAATTCACCTATTCCAGTCCATTTTAGTTCACTGATTCCTAAAATGTTGATGTTCACTCTTGCCATCTCCTGTTTGACCACTTCCAATTTGCCTTGATTCATGGACCTAACATTCCAGGTTCCTATGCAACATTGCTCTTTACTGCATTGGACTTTACTTCCATCACCAGTCACATCCACAACTGGGTGTTGTTTTTGCTTTGGCTCTGTCTCTTCATTCTTTCTGGAGTTATTTCTCTACTGATCTCCAGTAGCATATTAGGCACCTACTGACCTAGGGAGTTCATCTTTCAGTGTCCTGTCTTTTTGCTTTTTCATATTGTTCATGAGGTTCTCAAGGCATGAATATTGAAGTGGTTTGCCATTCCCTTCTCCAATGGACCACATTTTGTCAGAACTGTCCACCATGACCTGTCTATCTTGGGTGGCCCTACACGGCATGCCTCATAGTTTCATTAAGTTAGACAAGACTGTGGTCCATAGGATCAGATTGGTTAGTTTTCTCTAATGGTGATATTCAGTCTGTCTGCCCTCTGATGGAGAAGGATAGAGGCTTATGAAAGCTTCCTGATGGGAGAGACTGACTGAGGGGGAAACTGGGTCTTGTTCTGATGGGCGGGGCCATGCTCAGTAAATGGTTAATCCAATTTTCTGTTGATGGGTGGGGCTGTGTTCTTGTTCCCTGTTATTTGACCTGAGGCTAAACTACGCGGAGGTAATGAAGATAATGGTGACCTCCTTCAAAAGGTCCCATGCAAGCACTGGGACATTCAGTGCCCCCAGCCCTGTCACAGGCCACTGCTGACCCATGCCTCCACTAGAGACTCTTGGATACTCACAGGTAGTTCTAGGTCAGTCTCTTGTGGGGTCACTGCTCCTTTCTCCTGGGTCCTGGTGTGTACAAAGTTTTGTTTGTGCCCTCCAAGAGTTTGTTTCCCAGTCCTGTGTAAGTTCTGGCAGCTCTATGGTAGGGTTAATGGCGACCTTGTCCAAGAGGGCTTACGCCGTACCCAAGTCTAGTGCATTAGATCTTGGATCACATTATCCTGGCTGAGAGGCATAGGAGTGTCCCCTTAATGTTCTCTATATATCCTCCACTGGCACCACAGAAAGGTCATTATCACTCAGCAGTGGTAAAAGTTCTGACTCTCCACTCAGCATCCTGAGGGAAGTCTCTTTACTGCCAATTTTGCATGGAAGTCCAGGTTGACACCACAGGTGGGGTGGGGAGTCATTGCTGGCAGCAGAGATGAAAATCCTGGCTTCCTACTCAGCCTTTTCTGATAAACATCATGGTGGTGGTGGTTGTGGTGGGGGGTAGGGCACCTCCTTTCCCGCCTGGCAGGTGTGACTCTCAGGCTTTCTACTCTACTCTGCCTTCCTTGGCAAGGGTTGGGGTGACATGATAATTTTTTCTATGGTGTTGATGGGAATAGAGCAGTTATGGTCTAATCCTTTTTTGATTTTCCAGACTTTGCTCTTTTGGTTGGAAAGAGCAGAGTTTTGTTGGGACATTTTAGATCTGTCCTTGTTGGGATTTCTGGGTTACTGGCTCCTTCAGCTCCAAGTCTAGGGTATATGAATAAAAAAAAATGCAGATAACTTACCCTGTGTTATTCTTTGGGTGCTGAGGTCCCTTGTCTATCTGTCTTCTTTTCTCTAACTTTCAGAGTCCTCTAGGTTGGATTTATAGATAATATTCACAATTTCTAACAGTACTTAACGAGAGGATTAGGGAAAAATCCATCAATATCATTCTGTTTGTGTAGAGAAACTTTACTGTGTACAGTAGGATCCCTCTCATTAGTTTTTTTAAATAAATTTCCTGAGTACTATCAGACTATTTTTTTAACATTTTCTCAAAGATTATTTTATCTTGTTTCAAGAGAACAACTACAAAGTTAGAATTTTAATTGTAATTGAATTAAATATATTAGTATTTATACATTTTATATTAATTATGGGAGAAATCATGTTTAATGATATTGTCTTATATTCAAAAATATTAACACAATGTTCCATTTATTCCTATTTTATTTTATGTCCTTTAAGATCTAATAGTTTTTTAATCATAGGTAGAATGCCTTTTATTATCAAATTTTATCCCAAAGAAATCTTTTACATTTAATTGGTACTGTGAATTGATTATTTCACCTTCATTTAAGTTTAACATAGGAAGACACCAAAGATTTTGTGTACCTGTCTTGGGTCCAGTCACCTTATCAAATATCCTTACTCATTTCATTTGTTTTTTTACTAGACTCTCTTGGATTTTCCAGGTATGCAGTCATATCAGCAATATAATTTTATCATTTTCTTTCCATTTTCATAGCAGTGTTTATTGGTTCATTAATCTAATGACTGAAGAACCACTACAAAAAAGTGCCTATCTATATGGGAATGGTTGAATAAATGTTGGCTTGTCCATAAAATTGAATGCTCACTGACTGTGGAAATAAGTTAACTTGGATAGATTTCAACTATGAAGGGTGAAGTGAGCAAAGCAAAATGCAGTCATATGATCCTAGTTTTCAGAAACAGCAGAAAAAGCATGTGTATGCATTTGTATAGGCAATATATACATATATAATTATCTAAATAGAAGGAAATCTATGAAAAGGTATCAATTGGTTTATACTGGCAGTGGTAGATGAGCAGAAAAGGAGAGAAAAGCAAAAACAAAGATTGCCTGAAGAGGTTATTCACCATAGAAACAGCACGCACTATACAATCCCATTCATGTTAAATTACACAGAGCTATGCAAAGAGACACATGGAGTGTTGGTCAAAGCAATGTTAGTGGTGCTCATGATGACAGATAGGATTTCAGGAGATTTCATTTTCATTTTTGCTTTTTATGAATTATTCAAAATGCTTTCTATAAGAGTAGATCATATGATCATAAAAATGTAAGATGACCTTTTTTTTGTGGCAGAAATATTTTTAAAAAGTCAAAATGCAAAAAGGGCAATTCCAACTTGAGTATCAATCCATGTCTTTTCCAAATCTGTGTTTTAATGGTCCGGTTCCTTTGGTGGAAAACTCATTGAAAAAGTCCCTGATGCTTGGAAAGATTGAAGGCAGAAGGAGAAGAGTTCAGAGGATGAGGCAGCTGGATGGCATCACCGATGCAATGGATGTGAACTTGGGCAAACTTCGGGAGATGGTGAGGGACAAGGAGGCCAGGTATGCTGCAGTTCGTGGGGTCACAAAGAGTCAGATACAACTGGGCAACTGAACAACAACGACCAGACAGTGGGAGACTAACAGTAAGAACCAGGCACTTAATTACAATATCCTGAACTGAAGTGAAAAAGATGTATTCGTCTTTTGGAAGGACAAGGGGCCTACATACTGCCAGAAGTCTAGGAAGTGGAAATTCATGGACAGATTTTTCAGTAATTCAGAATGAATCTTCTCTGAGAATTTTTCATCTTGATGTCATTGTGGGCAAGATTTAAAATCTTAAGTGGGAAAGTCCAAATGTTCAAGTTTGGGTCATGTTCTCAACATAACCAGAGGAGACTGGACTTCATTGACCCAGTCCTTCCAAGATTACATGCAATAGGGAAAGGGAACGCTTTCCTAACAGGGACTGGGATACATCAACCCAAAGCAAAGGGTAGCAATCTAGAAAGTTAAAAAACAAAAACAACAAAAGATGTCCATACAGGGTCTCATGAGGCTGGGATCCACCAGAGCCTGAACCCTCTGATGGAATGCCCACTGCTCAGTCTATGTCCATCTGAGTTTCTCTCCCTTTCCACAGACATGCTTTCCTTCTCCTATGTACATTCCTGGGTTTTCTTTGAACTTCATGTCTCTCACTGTATCACTATTTTTCCTTCACTTCATTCTTGCCTATTGGAGTTCAGGTTCATCTCTTCAAATAGACATAGCTAGACAGCAATAAATCAAAACAGAATGAAAAGATGAAGATGCATTATAAACTGTCTCAGTAGAAGTGATAAATGACCTGAGGAAAGTCAGGTTAAAAAAGTTACTCCTATGACAAATTAAGGGATTCTCTGTTGAATCAGTGGTAAAGAATCCATCTGCCAACGTAGGAGATGCGTGTTTGATCCCCGGATTGGGATGATCCCCTGGAGAAGAAAATTGAAACCCACCCCAGTGTTCTTGCCTGGAGAATCCCATGGCCAGAAAAGCCTGGCAGGCTACAGTTCATAGGGTCACAGAGTCAGACAGAACTTAGCAACTAAACGACAACAACAATGACAAATTACGCCTTTATTGGACCACCTATGATGCCCCAGGGAAAATAGCAGAATATGATTGGTGGAAAAAATTCAAAATAAGTCAGAGACTTTAAGAAAGGAAAATCTCCTCCTTGACAAGAAGAGGCCAGTCAGTGGGGACCATGTTTAGCATCTGCAGCGGGGACTCTTCCTTGAGGCACCTTCCTATGTGTGGTCTCTGAATGCCAATGCTCAATGGCTTAGAGCAACAATCATTTATTCTTTCACTCGGGTGCCGGTCTGCTGGGGTGAACCTGCTCCTTGTCTTCAGGTATACAGGTAGCTGGAAGCATCTCTGCTCTACCCTGGGCCCCTGGCAGAAGGAGCAGCAGTCACTGAAGGGAAACTTTTCTCATGGAAACCGTACAAGTGGGGGAGGACAACTCCTCATTCACTTACATTTCAAGCTTTTGTTTGTATCCTTGAAACATCTTATTGGTGAAAGCAGAGCTCTTGCTGAGCTGGACGTCCAGGAGCTGGAAGTTCCTACTCCCATGGAGGTTGTTGTTGGGGCTGGGGCCAGGGAGGGACTGTCTCTGAACAGCAATTGAAACCACCTCAATCCCCACAAGACCTTGCCTGAATGTGCCATGGGCAAGTCCAAGAGGTCAAGTCTGGGCAGATGTGTTAGGGAACAGCTTATTTTTCAGTGACCTAACAAAGATTGATTTAAAAAGTTATTGGAAAAAAAGAGGAAGGGAGAAAGAGAGAAGGGAAAAATCTGGAACTATAAGTTAACTATCATTGTTTTGTAGTGACAATATAATATATGCATAAGAGTTTCCATATCAAGGTCCTCTGTTCAGTCCTGAATAGTGGATTTTTCTTCCAATTCCAGGACTTGTTCCTATACTTGTGCTCCTAAGTATGTAGCTACACCACCCCCTGGATTGTTTAGTTAGTGAATATATTGTGCAGTATTATACACTTAAAGCTGTTTGTCCATCTTCATTTCAAAAATCTGAACATAAGGCTAGCATGTACTTGAACTCTTTATTTAGTTGCTAGGTCATGTCTGACTCATTGCAGCCCCATGAACTGTAGCCCATCATGCTCCTCTTGCGTGAGATTTTCCAGGCAAGCACACTGGAGTGGATTGCCATTTCCTTTTCCAGGGGATCTTCCTAACCCAGGAATCGAACCTGTTTGTCCTTGAATTCTTGGTAGAATTTAAATGTTAACAAAATAGTATGCTCCCCTCAAAAAAGACTTTCTATATCGCTTTCAGCATTTTCCACATTTTCTACAATGGATGTCTAATGTTTTCGTAGGCAGAGATAACACAGACACACACAGACATACATGTATGCTCGCATGCACGCATGCATGCACATGCGCACTTTCAAAAGAATGACAATGTCCTTCAAGGAGTCTTTTTCTTCTCAGCTAACTGGAAGCAAGAGCAACACTTGCTTTGATGGATGGGAGGGGACAGCATTTGGTTTTTGTTTTTAAATCTCTGTAGCTTTTAAAGGGAAAATGAAGGCTACAAAACACTTCTATGCTAGTTAAATTCTGTACTCAGGGAAGAGGCTAAAGATCATATTTTTCATTTTGATTTTTTTGAAGGATAAGAGATTAAAAAAAAACCAGTTAAGGAATTAATGTCCATTCTCAATTTTGTTAAGAGGGTGATGATTTACTGGGCCAAGGATGCTAACTTTCTTCTGTTCTTCTCTAAGTTTCCCCATTTGCAGAATGAAGGGGTTGACTCAGTGATCTCTAAGGTGCTTTTAATATCTCATTTATATTAATTCTAACATTCTTCCTACAGCTCAGTTATTTACCATTTGAAAAATGCATACTCCAAAGTGAAAGGTCTCACTCTTTATTTTATACTGACATTTTTCTAGTAATATGCACAGAAGCCCATCTGGGCAGTTCTTTTAATATTGTTTTCTAGTTGTACAAATATTAATGTGTATAATAGAAATATAGAGAAAAGAAAATAAAAATCACCTGCAATCCCAACAGCATAACACATCCCAGCCTTTCACCATTTCCAGTATTTTTAAAAAATTAATATAGTTTTTTATCATCTATTGTGATGTATCCCTATGTGACTAAGTTATCTTCTATGTAAGCAGTTATCTGAAATGGCTAGATGAGATTTAATAATTTAGAACTTTTGTTCATTAGCTATGTTTTCAACAACTTATTTTTTTACCTTTATGCTCTTTCCATGTGAATTAGGGATTAAATTCATGGGCTTTGAGACTGGACAACTTGAGTTTGAAATGCTGAGTCTATTACTTACAGATTGTAACTATAGACCTGGGTCTTAATGTGGTTGTGTTTTTCAGGTCCACAAAATGAAAATTTTTATATATTGTCTATATTTTTTATATTATTTAAAGGTAGACCAATAAAACTATATACTTCTTCTATACTGCTGTGTATAGAAGGCTGCTTGTGAAGATTAAATGAAAGAATGATTGTGCTGTGGGGTAAACAATTCAGGTCATGCATCGTATGTTTACCCTCGGTCCCGTCTGCCTGTTCCTTCTCATTGGCCCCTCCCACCTTAGAGTGATTGACACACCTCACTCACTTTGGAACCAGCAAACCAAGATTGCAAATACTTGAGAAAGTTTAGTATTCTAGGTCTGAGTAGAAGAAAGGCAAATCTGTATGTTCACTTATAAAGTAATTGCTTCTGTCTCCAAACTGGATAAATTATAACATGCGCTGAAAAGGAAGAGGGGAGGGGCCATTCGAGTCTCCCTTGCATCTCCAGCAGTCGCGGAGTTGCCTCAGGAACCGCAGGTCATCTGTATGGCTGTAAGGTGGGAATAGGAAATAGGTGGTGTGCAGCAAAGCACCAGGGCCGTTCTTCTGGTGGTGATTCCATGGTCTGGAGGCTGCTCAGCAACCAACACCTCACGTAATCCATTCGATAGGAGTAACAATCTGCTCAGCAGCCCAGTAGCCCTGACTTCTCAGGCCATGGATTGCTAGAGAGCTGGTGGTAACACAAAGGACAGGCTCTCACACGGAAAGGAAATAGGATTGTATGGGAACAGCCTTGCTCTCACACTGATTAGGGTAATCACACCGCCAGCTGCACACAGAAGAGCCTAGCACAGCCCCTCCTTCTCTAAGAGCTCAAAGCACTCCAGTTATTCCCAGTATTTCCAATTTATACTGAATAAATACTGAACATCCTTGATGTGCACTTTTTATATCCTTTATTATTTCTTTAAGGCATTCCTTAGAGGTACAATTGTCTTTTTGAGTGTGGACATTTTAAAGACTTTTAATAAATATAGATGATCTTGCCTTTAGAATAGTTTAACAAATTTACATTTTAATGAGAGGATATGCCTTTCTATGTTTTTGCCAAAATTTGTAGGTATAAATAAATAGCTAAGTTCTGGTTTTCTGATTTAAAAGTAATATATACATGCTTATTGCAAAATCATCTGGAAATTCTGAAAAAGCAAGTATGTTTTTTGCCAAAATTAGCTCTGCACCATTACATTTAAGGCAAGCTACTATTCCATGATATGACAGAATCTTATTTAACCAGTCCTTTATTGACAGGCTTTTAGGCTGAATAGATGATTTTTCTACTTCCTGACTTGTACAATGAGTCTCTTGAACATACATTTTTGTGAATTTGTCCAAATATGTCCTTAATACCTCATCCATTCCAATACATCTCACTCTAATATTTTTAGTTTCTTCTAGGTAAGCAGTCTTATTATTTGAAAACCATGATGATTTTGACCCTTCCATTTTATTATTGCATTTTTTTCTTGTGGCATTTACTAGAAGTTTTAGAAAAATACAAAATAATTACAGTGATGCTAGGCTTTCTCTTTTCTTCCTGACTTTAATGGAACTCTTTCACGATATGGACAGTATTTTCTATTGATTTCAGATACCTAATTTTAAGTCAACTAAATAAATAGCTTTCCATTTTAATTTTTTCTGGTTTGTTTTTCATTAGAAGAGAATGTTGAAATTTATCAAATGTTTTCAGCATTTTTTGAAATGTTTCATACATTTTTTTTCTCCTTTTACCTATAATGTGGTGAATTAAGTAAATATATTGATATTTCTAATATTGAACTCTTTCAGCATTTCTAGAATAAACTATGTATGACTCCTTTGAATATATGTTAAAATATTGCAAACCCAATGCCCACTACCTAGAGGGGTGGGATAGGGTGGGAGTGGGAGGGCGGTTCAAGAGAGAGAGAGGATATACATATGCCTATAGCTGATTCACGTTGATATATGCCAGAAGCCAACACAATATTGTAAAGTAATTTTCCTCCAATTAAAAATAAATAAACAAATAAAATTGGGTTGGCCTAAAGGTTTGTTTAGATTTTTGCATAGATGTTATGGAAAAACCAAATGAGCCTTTTGGCCAACCCACTACACTCCAGGATTCAATTTGCTGAAATTTTGTTTTTGAGATTGCAGCAATTCCACCACCACCGCCACCTCAAATACCACCACCATCATCTTCAACAGCAGCAGCAGCAGCATCCTTTAGCAGCATTATCAGTCATAAGCTAAGTGCATATAATATTTTAGAACTTATTTAATCACTTTTTAATCTTTCCAGTTATTTTTTAAAGCATAATTTTTTCAGGTTTATTGAGGTATAATTGACAAATAAAATTGGAAGACATTTAAAGTGTGCAATCCTGGCAGTTGTTCTGAAAGTAGGCATTATAATCTCACTTTAGAGAAAGGATTTAGAATAGTTAAGTATCCAAGTCACAAAATATTTCTGTAAAATACAAGTATTTAAATACGGATGTATTTAACTCCCAAACCTATAATTTTAATCATTTTATGTGTCTCTATATTTAATAGAAAGATTGGTTGGTAAATTATTTCTTAGTGCTCTATTTGACAAATTTTATCATCAGGGTTATTTTAGTCCAGTAAAACAAATTAAAATGCTTTAAAATAATAAATATTTACAAAAGCATAGAATTAAATTTTTTTCTATATCTGAGAATATAGCTATTTTATGATTCCAAAAAATGTGCATTTCTGTTTCTTTTCATTTTTCTTTGATCAGAATTGCTTGACTTTACATATTTTGTTGGTCTTTTCAGAGGAAAAAAACAATTTTATATATCAGTTGTAGTGTTTTTCTCCTATTCTCTTTGTTTCACTTTCAGGACTTTAATTTTTTTTTTTTTTTGACTTCTTGGATTGATTTCTTCTTTTATTGATTCTCTAAGATGATGGTCAATAATGTGACCGCAGCTCACATTTTTGTCTCCTTCCTACTTCCAATGTCCTACTGAAATGACTCTATTAATGTAACAGGGAAAATTCTATTCAGTCAATAAAACAAAAAGAGTGACACATAACACAGTAAAACTGTATAAGAAATTCAGCAATAAATTGAATATATGACAGTAGCGGGATTTTTTTGTTGTTGGCGGATGAGTGGGGAGAAAAGTTCGCCAGGATAGTAAGGAAAAGGATTCTACTCTGTCCTACCATATTTCCACTAATATGTGTCTTGAGTGAAAGAATTAAACCATGACATAAATCTTTTCTGAGTGAGTTAATTTTTGCTACCAAAAGAGCACATCAACTATAAGTTTGTGCAATGAATAAGCAACCAAAAAAATGAACCACAGGAAAACAATTTTTTCAAGTGGTATTATTATTAGAAAGTTTTAAAGAGCAGAGTATCATTAAAAAATTTGATTAGAAGAAAAAAATACTGCGTAGGTTAAAAAAAGCACTGATCGAAAATTCCAGCAGAGATAGTAGATATTGCATGAGAAAAAAGACATAAACATAGGTAATTTCAAGTCTAACGTAATATATTACTGCTATTCAGTTAAATGTTCTCCTTCTCCTCTGTGTGGATTCCTCTGTAGATTGTAACTCCTGCAACAGATGATGCCTCACCCCTCTGTCAATAGGTTTGTGTATTTGATTTGCTTTGACTAGTGGAATGCGAGCGCAAATGGTATGTGTCACATCTGAACCAGGACTTCAAGAGTCTAAAATAGCCTGCCACCCTCTCTTTCCCTCTGCTCTGAGAGATTCCAGTCCTAAATGAGGGCTGTTCCATCACCCCTGGTCCTTTTCTTCTTTTTTTTTTTTTTTTGGTCATGTAGCAAATGGGATCTTAGTTTCCTGTCCAGGGATCAAATCCAGGTCCTCTTCATTGGAAGTGCAGAGTCTTAACTACTGAATCTCAAGGAAAGTCCCACCCTGGTCCTTTTCTTTTTGTTACTTAAAACATTTTATTGTTGCTTTACAATATTATATTAGTTTTAAGTATACAATATAGTGAATCAGTATTTTTAGAGATTATACTCCATTAAAAGTTATTAAAAACAGTGATTATAGTTCCCTGTGCTCTACAACACATCCTTGGTGCTTATCTCCTTTATGCTAGTAGTTTGTCTCTCTTGATTTCATACCCGTATCTTTCTCCTCTCCATTTCCCTCTCCCCACTGGTAACCATTAGTTTGTTTTCTATGTCTGTGAGTCTGCTTCTACTTTACAATATACATGCATTTGTTTATTTTTTATATTCCACATATAAGTGATATCATATAGTATTTGTCTTTCTCAGCCTGATTTATTTCACTAAGCATAATATTCTCTAGGTCCAGCCACATTGTGGCAAATGGCAAAACTTCATTATTTCTTTGTCTGAGTAATATTCCATTATATATATGTGTGTGTGTGTGTGTGTGTGTGTGTATATATACACACAACTTCTTTATTCATTCATCTGTTGATAAACACCTAATATTCCGTTATATGTATATATAAAACTTCTTTATTCATTCATCTGTTGATAAACACCTAAATTGCTTCCATATCTTAGCTACTATAAGTAAATAGTGCTGTTATGAACATTGGGGTGCATGAATCTTTTCAAATTAGTGTTTTTGTTTTTTCTGAATATATATCCAGGAGTAAAATAGTGAAATTATTGGATCATATGATAATTCTATTTTTAGGTTTTTAAGCAACCTTCATACTGTTTTCCATAGTGCCTGAACCAATTCACATTCCCACCAATGGTGTACAAGGGTTCCCGTCTCTCCACATCCTCAGCAACACTTATTTGTGGCCATTTTGATGATAGCCATTCTGACAGAAGTGAGGTGACATCTCATCATTGTTTTGATTTGTATTCCTCTAATAATTAAGCATGTTGGAGCATCGTTTTATATGCCTGTTGGTCATCTGTATATATTCTTTGGAAAAAAAAGTCTAAATGTGTATTAGTGTCTTCTACCCATTTTTTTGCTTAGGTTGTTTGTCTTGTTGATGTGGAGCTGTTTATATATTTTGGAATATTAAGTCCTTGTCAGTCATATCATTTGCAAATAGTGTCTCCCACTCAGCAGGTTGTCTTTTCATTTCGTCCATTGGTTTCCTTTGCTGTGCAAAGCTTTTAAGTCCCCTTGTTTATTTTTACTTTTATTTCTTTCCCCTGAGGAGGTATGCTGCTGCTGCTAAGTCACTTCAGTCATGTCCGGCTCTGTGCGACCCCATAGATGGTAGCCCACCAGGCTCCTCTGTCCATGGGATTCCCCAGGCAAGAATACTGGAGTGGGTTGCTATTTCCTTCTCCAATGCATGCATGCATGCAAAGTCACTTCAGTCGTGTCTGAGGAGGTATATCCACAAATATTGCTAATTTATATCAAAGTGGTTTGCAGGTTTTTCCTTTTCAGAACTTTGAATACATCCTTTCTGGCCTGCAAGTTTCTTCAGGGGAAATCAGCTGATAGCCTTATGGGGATTTTCTTATATATGACTTTTTTCTCCCTTTGCTGCCTTTAGTATTCTCTTGAACTTGCCATTTAAATTATGATATGTCTTGATGTGGGTCTGTTTGGGTTCAACTGGTTTTGGATTTTTTTGTGCTTCTTTTACCTTTATATCTGTTTCTTTCTTCAGGTTTTGCAAGTTTTCATCCCTAATTTCTTCAAATATATTTTTGATCCCCTTCTTTCTTCTCCTCTGAGACCTCTGTAATGCAAATATTGGTATGCTTGATGTCATCTCAGAGATCTCTTAAATAATTTTCAGTTTTTACTTTTTTCCAGACTTAAAACATTCTCTTTTTTGTTTGCTTAATATTTAAATTGAAGGATAATTGCTTTACAGAATTTTGTGGTTTTCTGTCATACATCAGTAAGAATCATCCATAGGTATACCCATGTCCCTTCCCTCCTATACCTCCCTCTCATCTCCCTCCCCATTCTACCCTTCAGGGAAACTTTCTCTTTTGAATTTGGGTGTAGCCTATTAGGCTTCCCAGATGGCACTAGTGGTAAAGAATCTACCTGCTAATGCAGGAGATGTAAGACACGTGGTTCGATCCCTGGGCTGGGAAGATCCCCTGGAGGAGGGCATGGAAAACTACTCCAGTATTCTTGCCTGGGAAATCCCAGGGACAGAGGAGCCTGGTAGGATATGGTCCATAGCGTCACAAAGAGTCAACACAAATGAAGCGATTTAGAACACACGCATGCATAGCCGATTAACAATGTTATGGTAGTTTCAAGTGAACAGTGAAGGTACTCAGCCGTACATATACATGTATCCATTCTTCCTCAAACTCCCCTCCCATCCAGGCTGGCACATAATATTGAGCAAAGTTCCATGTGCTATACGATAGGTCCTTGTTGGTTATCCATTTTAAATATAGCAGTGTATATATGACCTTCCAAAAGTCTCTTACTATTATCATTTCCCCTCAGCAACCATAAATTTGCTTTCCAAGTCTGTGAGTCTCTTTCTATTTTTAAGTAAGTTCGTTTGTGTTATTTCTTTTCAGGTTCCACATAATAAGAGTTGTCTTACAATATTTCTCCTTGTCTGACTTAGTATAACGTTCACTAGGTCCATCCATGTGCTGCAAATGGCATTATTTCATTCCTTTTAATGGCTGAGTAACAGTCCATTGTACATATGTACCAGTCTTCCTTATCCATTCCTCTGTCAATGGACATTTAGGTTGCTTCCATGTCTTAGCTTTGTAAACAGTGTTGCAATGAACATGGAGCCCATGTATATTTTGGATCATGGTTTTCTCCAGATACATGCCCAGGAGTGAGATTGCAGGGTCATACAGTAGCACTATTTTTAGTTTTTTTAAGGAAACTCCATACTGTTCTCCATAGTTGGGTGTACCAGCTTACATTCCCACCAACAGTGTAGGAGGGTTCCCTTCTTTCTGCAAAGCCTCTCCAGGATTTGTTGTTTATGGATTTTTTTTTAAATGATAGCCATTCTGGCTGGTGTGAGGTTGTATCTCATTGTAGTCTCATTTCTCTATTAACTAGCGCTATTGAACCTCTTTTCATGTGCCTGTTGGATATCTGTATGTCCTCTTTGGAGAAGTGTCTATTCAGGTCTTCTGCCCACTTTTTGAATGGGTTGTTTGTTTTGATGCTGTTAAATGTCATAAACTGTTAGACAAGTTTCAGTTTTTAAACTTTTGTTTTTCTTTTTGTTCTGATTGAGTGATTTCCATTATTCTATTTTCCAGATCATATATGTGTTTTTCTGTATGACTTAGTTTACTAGTCATTCCTTCAAGTGTGTTTTTTATTTTAGCTATTGAATTTTTCATTTCTGATTGAGTCTTTTAAAATTTTCTGATTCCTTGCTAAAATGCTTGGTGTGTTCATCTATTCTTTCCCCTATTCATTTCCCCCTAACTATTTACAATGTGTTGAATTGTTTATGTGATAAATTTTATTTCTGTTTCATTATTTGTTTTTGTTATTATTTGGTATTTCCTTGTTGTTTCAATTGAGAACAGTTCCTCTGCCTTTTCATTTTAATTTTCTCTCTCTATGAATTTAGATGAATTTATGTTAAGAATGAAAATTCCTAGTCTCTACTCCCCTGAGATTCTATTCTACTAATATTTGACCTGGGTAGAGACTAGACATCTACAGTTTTAATAAAATTTCAGAAAATTTTGATTTAAAGTAAATGATTACCCAGACTTAGAGAAACTTTTCTTTTATGTGGTTTCCAATGCTTTTAGGTCATGAATTTTTTTTTTGTCATTCAAATGGGGAAAAAAATCAGCAATATTCAAATCAGAATTTCTCTCTCCTCTCATCCTTCAAAAAGGCAACTTTTGCCTTTAGCTTTTAGTTCACTAAAAAAAAAAAAAAGCTTTACAAGAGCAGGAATCCTAATTTCTTGTTTACCTCTGATCTACCTGTTTAAAATAATGTGTAGTACCTCTCAGTTATTGCTAAATGAATGCATATATGCCTAGTAAATGCAAGTTATTATTGTGAAAGGTATTTTTGGAAAGTTATGGCTTCATATAATTCATTTTCTTTTTCCCTTAAAGGTCCCCTGCCCCAAGATATTCAGAAAGCATCAGCCTCTCCTTGACTGAATTTGAGAAATACATGGCACAACAGCTTCATGGCCTTGACCTTCTCCATAAAAGTAAGTGTGAGTTTTTCTAAATAAGGGCTTCTAAGTAAGAAAAGGGAAAAATCACATTTGATCATGATTGAAAAAGCATCTCATTTATGTTTGTAGGTATATTAAAGTAAATGTTAAAAAATCAGTTATTTAAAAATAAAAACCAGATCATAGCACAGTTTGTGAGGATAATATCTCTGAAGACTTTATTTCTATTATTTGCACATTAATTGTACATCATCATCTTTCAGCTGAGCAGGAAAAAGTAAACCACTTGATGTTTTGAAATGAAACACAATATTCCCAGCTAGCTAGAGTATTGTAGAGAAAGAAATTAAAACTTTACCTTGTCTATCCATTCATAATAGTATACATCACAGACAGATACTGCTCCTCTCCACTTATCATAACTTAAAATTTGATCCATGGTTCAGTTTCCTAAACAAACATCTGGGTTCCTTTTTTCAAGGACAAATATTGTTACTGTGTGTTTTAGATACATCATAAACATAACATAGAATCAGTTCAGTTCGGTTCAGAGCTCAGTGGTGTCTGACTCTTTGCGACCCCATGGACTGCAGCACACCAGGCCTCCCTGTCCATCATCAACTCCTGGAGTTCACCCAAACTCATGTCCATTGAGTTGGTGATGCCACCCAGCCGTCTCATCCTCTGTTGTCCCCTTCTCTTCCCGCCTTCAGTCTTTCGCAGCATCAGGGTCTTTTCAAATGAGTCAGTTCTTTGCATCAGGTGGCCAAAGTATTGGAGTTTCAGCTTCAACATCAGTCCTTCCAATGAACACCCAGGACTGATCTCCTTGAGGATGGACTGGTTGGATTTCCTTGCAGTCCCAGGGACTCTCAAGAGTCTTCTCCAACACTGCAGCTCAAAATCATCAATTCTTTGGTGCTCAGCTTTCTTTATACTCCAAATCTCACATCCACATGACTACTGGAAAAACCATAGCTTTCACTAGACAGACCTTTGTTGGCGGTCTTCCCTTATAGCTCAGTTGAAAGAATCCGCCTGCAATGCAGGAGACCCCAGTTCAGTTCCTGGGTTGGGAAGATCCACTGGAGAAGGGATAGGCTACCCACTCCAGTATTCTTGGGTTTCCCTTGTGGCTTAGCTGGGAAAGAAGCCACCTGCAATGAAGGAGACCTGGATTCAATCCCTGGTTTGGGAAGATCCCTGGAGAAGGGAAAGGCTACCCACTCCAGTATTCTGGCCTGGAAAATTCCATGGACTTGTATAGTTCATGGGGTCACAAAGAGTTGGACATGACTGAGCAACTTTCACTTTCACCTTTGTTGGCAAAGTAATGTTTCTTCTTTTTAATATGCTGTCTAGGTTGATCATAGCTTTCCTTCCAAGGAACAAGCACCTTTTAATTTCATGGTTACAGTCTCCATCTGCAGTAATTTTGGAGCCCAAAAAGTAAAGTCTGTCATCATTTCCATTGTTTCCCCATCTATTTGTCATAAAGTGATGGGACCAGATTCCATGATCTTAGTTTTCTGAATGTTGAGTTTGAAGACAAATTTTTAACTCTCCTCTTTCACTTTCAAGAGGCTCCTTACTTCTTCTTCGCTTTCTGCCGTAAGGGTGGTGTCATCTGCAGATCTGAGGTTAATGATATTTCTCCCGGCTATCTTGATTCCAGCTTGTGCTTCTTCCAGCCCAGCGTTTCTCATGATGTACTCTGCATATAAGTTTAATAAGCAAGGTGATTATATACAGCTTTGACCTACTCCTTTTCCTATTTGGAACCAGTCTGTTGTTCCATGTCCAGTTCTAACTGTTGCCTCCTGACCTGCATACAGGTTTCTCAAGAGGCAGGTCAGGTGGTCTGGTATTTCCATCTCTTTCAGAATTTTCCACAGTTTATTGTGATCCACAGAGTCAAAGGCTTTGGCATAGTCAATAAAGCAGAAATAGATGGTTTTCTGGAATTCTCTTGCTTTTTCAATGATCCAGCAGATGTTGGCAATTTGATCTCTGATCCCTCTGCCTTTTCTAAATCCAGCTTGAACATCTGGAAGTTCACGATTCATGTACTGGTGAAGCCTGGCTTGGAGAATTTTGAGCATTAGTTTATTAGCTTGTGCAATAGTTTTTGCGCATGTACAATTGTGCAATAGTTTGAGCATTCTTTGGCATTGCTGTTCTTTGGGATTGGAATGAAAACTGACCTTTTCCTGTCCTGTGGCCACTGCTGAGTTTTCCAAATTTGCTGGTGTATTGAATACAGCACTTTCACAGCATCATCTTTTAGGATTTGAATTCCATCACATCCACTAGCTTTGTTTGTCGTGATGCTTCCTAAGGCCCACTTGACTTTGAGTTCCAGAATGTCTGGCTCTAGGTGAGTGATCACACCATCATGATTATCTGGGTCATAAAGACCTTTTTTGTACAGTTCTTCTGTGTATTCTTGCTACCTCTTCTTAGTATCTACTACTTCTGTTAGATTCATACCATTTCTGTCCTTTATTGTACCCATCTTCACATGAAATGTTCCCTTGGTATCTCTAATTTTCTTGAAGAGCTCTCTGGTCTTTCCCATTCTATTGTTTTCCTGTATTTCTTTGCACTGATCACTGAGGAAGGCTTTCTTATCTCTCCTTGATATTCTTTGGAAATCTATATTCAAATGGGAATATCTTTCCTTTTTCCTTTGCCTTTGGCTTCTTTTCTTTTCACAGATATTTGTAAGCCCTCCTCAGACACCATTTTGCCTTTTTGCATTTCTTTTCCTTGGGGATGATCTTGATCCCTGCCTCCTGTACAATGTCACAAACCTCTGTCCATAGTTCTTCAGGCACTCTGTCTATCAGGTCTAATCCCTTGAATCCATTTCTCACTTCCCCTGTATAATCGTAAGGGATTTGTATTAGGTCATACCTGAATGGTCTAGTGGTTTTCCCTACTTTCTTCAATTTAAGTCTGAATTTGGCAATAATGAATTCATGATCTGAACCACAGTCTGCTCCTGGTCTTGTTTTTGCTGACTCTCCATCTTTGGCTTCTCCATCTTTGTCTGCAAAGAATATAATCAATTTGATTTCTGTATTGACCATCTGGTGATGTTCATGTGTAGAGTCTTCTCTTGTGTTGTAAGAAGATGTTTCATATGACCAGTGTGTTCTCTTGGCAAAACTGTAATATAGAATGATATGTAGTAAGTAGCGAAATTCTATAGTGTGAATCACATTTAGTGAACAACAAAGTTCTCAGATAATAAAAAAATTTTACCACAAATAATTCACTATTATATTTTCCATGAAGTTTTTTTTTTTTTTTTTTTTTTACCTGCTAAAGGCTTTGGTCAGGTGTATTTTGATTTATTTTAGATATTATATTATCAGATATTAATTTTTTAAAATTTTTTAAATTCACTTATTTTTTATTGAAGGATAATTGCTTTACAGAATTTTGCTGTTTTCTGTCAAACCTCAACATGAATCAGCCATAGGTATACATATACCCCCTCCCTTTTGAACCTCCCTCCTACCTCCCTCCCCACCCCACCCCTCCAGGTTGATACAGAGCCCCTGTTTGAGTTTCCTGAGCCATACAGCAAACTCCCGCTGGCTATCTATTTTACATATGGTAATGTAAGTTTCTATGTTACTCTTTCCATACAACTCACCCTCTCCTCCCCTCTCCTATGTCCGTAAGTCTGGTCTCTATGTCTGTTTCTCCAATACTGCCCTGTAAATAAATTCTTCAGTACAATTTTTCTAGATTCTGTATATGTGCATTAGAATAAAATACTTGTCTTTCTTCTGACTTACTTCTCTCTGTAATAGGTTCTAAGTTCATCCACCTCATTAGAACTGACTCAAATGCATTTCCTTTTATGGCTGAGTAATAGTGCATTGTGTATATGTACCACAACTTCTTTATCCGTTCATCCATTGATGGACATTTAGGTTGCTTCCATATTCTAGCTATTGTAAATAGTGCTGCAATGAACAATGGAATATATGTGTCTTTTTCAATTTTGGTTTCCTCAGGGTATATGCCTAGGAGTGGGATTGCTTGGTCATATGGTGGTTTTATTCCTAGTTTTTAAAGAAATCTCCATACCGTCTTCCATAGTGGCTGTATCAATTTACATTCTCACCAACAGTGCAAGAGTATTCCCTTTTCTCCACACCCTCTCCAGCATTAATTGTTTGTAGACTTTTTGATGAGGGTCATTCTGATCAGTGTGAGGTGATATCTCATTGTAATTTTGATTTGCATTTCTCTGATAATGAACGATATTGAGCATCTTTTCATGTGTTTGTTAACCATATGTATGTCTTTGGAGAAATGTCTGTTTAGGTCTTTTACCCACTTTTTGATTGGGTTGTTTGTTTTTCCGGCATTTCTGAATTGCATGAGCTGCTTGTATATTTTATTGTATAATTTGGGAAGAAAAAAAAAACCTCTGTCAGTTGTTTCATTTGCTATTATTTTCTCCCATTCTGAGGGTTGTCTTTTCACCTTGCTTATAGTTTCCTTTGCTGTGCAAAAACGTTTAACTTTAATCAGGTCCCACTTGTTTACTTTTGTTTTCATTTCCATTATTCTAGGAGGTGGGTCATAGAGCATCCTGCTTTGATTTATGTCATTGAGTGTTCTGCCTATACTTTCTTCTAAGAGTTTTATAGTTTCTGCTCCTACATTTAGGTCTTTAATCCATTTTGAGTTTATCTTTGTGTATGGTGTTAGGAAGTGTTCTAATTTCATTCTTTTATATGTAGCTGTCCAGTTTTCCCCTCACCATTTATTGAAGAGGTTTTCTTTGCCCCATTGTATATTCTTGCCTCCTTTGTCAAAAATAAGGTACGCATAGGTGCATGGGTTTATGTCTGGGCTTTCTATCTTGTTCCATTGGTCTGTATTTCTGTTTTTGTGCCAGTGCCATATTGTCTTGATGACTGTAGCTTTGTAGTATAATCTGAAGTTAGGAAGGTTGATTCCTCCAGGTCCATTCTTCTTTCTCAAGACTGCTTTGGCTATTCAGGGTCTTTTGTGTTTCCACATGAATTGTGAAATTTTTTTGTTCTAGTTCTCTGAAAAATACCTTTGGTAATTTGCTAAGGATTGCATTGAATCTGTAGATTGCATTTGGTAGTATAGTCATTTTCACAATATTGATTCTTTCTACCCTGGAACATGGAATATCCCTCCATCTGTTATGTCATCTTTGATTTCTTTTATTAGTGTCTTATAATTTTCTGTAAACAGTTCTTTTGTCTCCTTAGGAAAGTTTATTCCTAGATATTTAATTCTTTTTGTTGCAATGTGAATGTGATTGATTCCTTAATTTCTCTTTCTGATTTTTCATTGTTAGTATATAGAAATGCAAGTGATTTCTGTGTATTGATTTTGTATCCTGCAACTTTGCTAAATTCACTGATTAGCTTTAGTAATTTTCTGATACTATCTTTAGGGTTTTCTATGTACAGTTTCATGTCATCTGCAAACAGTGAGAGCTTACTTCTTCTATTCCAATCTGGATTCCTTTTATTTCTTTTTCTTCTCTGATTGCTGTAACTAGGACTTCCAGAATTGTGTTGAATAACTGTGGTGAAAGTACACACCCTTGTCTTGTTCTTGATCTTAGGGGGAATGCTTTCAGCTTTTCACCATTGACAATAATGTTTGCTGTAGGCTTATCATATGTGGCCTTTACTATGTTGAGTTAAGTTTCTTCTATGCCCATTTTTTGAAGAGTTTTATTCATAAATGGGTGCTGAATTTTGTCAAAGGCTTTTTCTGCATCTATTGAGATGATCATATGTTTTTGTCTTTCAATTTGTTAATATGGTATATCACATTGATTTATTTGTGTATATTGAAGAATCCTTGCATCCCTGGAATAAATCCAACTTGATCATGGTGTATGAAAAAAAAACCCCTGAATTTTTATTTCAAATTCAGTTTGAAAAACACTGAATTTTTGATTCAGTGTTGCTGAACTCTGTTTGCAAAAATTTTGTTGAGGATTTTTCATCTATGTTCATCAGTGGTATTGGCTGTAGTTTTCTTTTTTGTTATTGTTGTCTTTTTCTGGTTTTGGTATCAGGGTGATGGTGGCCTCGTAGAATGAGTTTGGAAGTGTTCCTTCCTCTGCAGTTTTTTGAAGGAATGTTAGAAGCATATGCATTAGCTGTTCTCTGAATGTTTGATAGAATTCTCCTGTGAAACTATCTGGTGCTTGGCCTTTGTTTTTTGGGAGATTTTTGATCACACCTTCAATTTCAGTGCTTGTAACTGAGTTGTTTATAATTTCTATTTCTTCCTGGAACTTTTCTAGAATCTGTCCATTTCTTCCAGGTTATCCATTTTATTGCCATGTAGTTGCTTATAATAGTCTCTTATAATCCTTTGTATTTCTACATTGTCTGTTGTAACCTCTCCTTTTTCATTTCTAATTTTGTTGATTTGATTCTTATCTCTTTTTTTCTTGATGAGTCTGGCTAAAGGTTTGTCAATTTTGTTTATCAAAGAACCAGTTTTAGTTTTATTAATCTTTCTATTGTTTCTTTCATTTCTTTTTTGTTTATTTCTGCTCAGATCTTTATGATTTCTTCCCTTCTACTGACTTTGGGGTTTTTTGTTCATCTTTTTCCAGTTGTTTTAGGTGTAAAGTTAGGTTGTCTAGTCGGTTTTTTTGTTTGTTTCTTGAGGTAGGAATTTATTGCTATATAATTCCCCCTTAGAACTGCTTTTGCTGCATCCCATAGGTTTTGAGTTGTCGTGTTTTCATTGTCATTTGTTTCTTGAAATTTTTTAGTTTCCCTTTTGATTTCTTCAGTAACCAGTTGGTTATTTAGAAATGTGTTGTTTAATCTCCATTTGTTTGTGATTCTTACAGTTTTTTTTTTCTTGTAATTGGTATCTAGTCTCATAGCATTGTGGTCATAGAAGATGCTTATATGATTTCAAATTTCTTAAATTTACTGTGTTTTGATTTGTGATCCAAGATGTGGTCTATCTTGGAGAATGTTCCATGTGTACTTGAGAAGAAGATATTCTTCTGCATTTGAATGGAATGTCCTGAAGATATCAGTGAGATCTGTCTCATCTAATGTATCATTTAAGACATGTGTTTCCTTATTAATTTTCTGTTTTGATGATCTGTCTATTGGTGTGAATGGGGTGCTAAAGTCTCCTACTATTGTTGTGTTACTGTCAATTTCTCCTTTTATGTCTGTTAGTGTTTGTTTTATGTATTGAGGCACCCCTATGTTGGGTGCATAGATATTTACAATTGTTATGTCTTTCTCCTGGATTGATCCCTTGATCATTATGTAGTGTCCTTCCTTATCGCTTGTAATCATCTTTATTTTAAGGTCTGTTTTGTCTGACATGTGGATTACTACTCCAGCTTTCTTTTGCTTCTTATTGGCATGGAATATATTTTTCCATCCTCTCACTTTCTGTCTATATGTGTCTTTAGGTCTGAAGTGGGTTTCTTGTAGACAGCATGTATATGGGTCTTGTTTCGGTGTCCATTCAGCCAGTCTGTGTCTTTTGGTTGGGAGATTTAGTCCATTTACATTTAAAGTAATTATTGATATGTATGTTCCTATTGCCATTTTAAAATTATTTGGGATTGATTTTGTAGATCTTTTTTCTTCTCTTGTATTTCTTGACCATATATTTCCATTTAACATTTGTTATAAAACAGGTTTGGTGGTACTGAATTCTCTTAACTTTTGCTTGTCTGAAAAGCCTTTTATTTCTCCATCAATTTTGAATGAGGTCCTTGCTGTGTACAGTAATCTTGTTTGCAGATTTTTCCCTTTCAGTACTTTAAATATATCCTGCCATTCCCTTTTTGCCCGCAGAGTTTCTGCTGAAAGTGTGTGGGGTTTCCCTTGTATGTTACTCGTTGCTTCTCCCTTGCTGCTTTTAATATTCTTTCTTTGTGTTTAGTCTTTGTTAGTTTGATTAGTATGCTTGTTTCTCCTTGGGTTTTCCTGTGTGGGACTCTGTGCCTCTTGGACTTGGTTGACTATTTCCTTTTCCCCGTTGGGGAAATTTTCAACTATAATCTCTTCAAAAATTTTCTCATACCCTTTTTTTTTCTCTTCTTCTTCTGGGACCCCTATAATTCGAATGTTGGTGCATTTGATATTGTCCCAGAGGTCTCTGAGACTATCCTCAGTTCTTTTCATTCTTTTTACTTTATTCTGCTCTTCAGAAGTTATTTCCACTATTTTATGTTCCAGCTCAATGATTCATTCTTCTGCTTCAGATATTCTGCTTTTGATTCCTTCTAGAGTATTTTTATTTTCAGTAATTGTGTTGTTTGCCTCTGTATGTTTATTCTTTAATTCTAGGTCTTTGTTTATTGATTCTTGCATTTTCTCCATTTTGTTCTCAAGGTTTTTGATTGTCTTTACTATCATTATTCTGAATTCTTTTTCAGGCAGTTTGCCTATTTCCTCTTCATTTATTTGAACTTCTGTGTTTTTAGTTTGTTCCTTAATTTTGTAGTATTTCTCTGCCTTTTCAGTATTTTTTTTTAACTTATTGTGTTTGAGGTCTCCTTTTCCCAGGCTTCAAGGTTGAATTCGTTCTTCCTTTTGGCTTCTGCCCTCCTAAGGTTGGTCCAGTGGTTTGTGTAAGCTTTGAATAGGGTGAGATTTGTGCTGAGTTTGTTTTTCCTCTGATGGGCAAGGGTGAATGAGGTGGTAATCCTATATGCTGGTGATTGGATTTGTATTTTTGTTTTGTCTGTTGTTTAGATGAGTCATCCTACACAGGGTGCTACTGGTGGTTGGGTGATGTTGGGTCTTGTATTCAAGTGGTTTCCTTCCTGTGATTTCTCACTATTTGATACTCCCTAGGGTTAGTTCTCTGGTAGTCTAGGGTCTTGGAGTCAGTGCTCCTACTCCAAAGGCTCAGGGCTTGATCCCTGTTTCTTGTAGAAATGAGATGACCAGGAAGCTGGAAAGAGAACCCTTCAGTCCAGGCTGAACACCTGAAACCTCACCTCCCAGCACGCTGGTGATTGTCCTTATTTTTTATCTGTCACAGGCATGTACTCATATGTGTATGGTTTTACCAAGTGCACCTTGGAACTCTTGGGCTTTTATCCTCTCACACACTTTCCCCGTGGCTGAGAACCCTTCCTCAGGGTGAAGTGTTTTCCATGAATTTTTTACATAGCTGAGATTATATTATACATATAATTTCACATCCTGCTATTTTCCTGACAGCTTAATTTAAGAATAACTCATATTAATAAAAATTGTAAACATAACTTAAGAAATAATAAATATTGTGCTAATTGATATTAAAGTGAATGGTTTTGATGTTATATGTCTCATGCATGCATTAATTAAAATGAAATGTCAAGGTCAATTGCTTTTTGGAGGTACTCTTGGTTTATACTAATTAAAAATAGTGACCATGTTTATCTACCATTGCTATAAAATGTTGTGTAATCATGTACTCAGTAGCTTGCAACAACAAGTATTTAAAAATTTAGTCTCAGAAGTGATACACTGTTAATTCCAACTCATATCTATATTGAAAAAAGGCCACAGGGTAAGTTCAACATCAACAGGAACAAAGTAGAATTTCTCCATAGAGGTTGGGATGAGCAGAGTAAAAGAGAATGCTTTCTGAACAGTAATCTTATTTCTACAGTGGCAAATGTATTCTTTTATTCACTTTGACAGGAACATACTCTGAGTTCATGTAAAAGTGGTTTGAAATTATTAAGGAGTCAATTTAATAGAAAAGGTGCTAAACATCTCTAATTTGTAAAACTTGAAATTATTTGATTTGCCAAAAGGATTTTGCTGCATTCCCAGAATCATGCAAAAAACATTCTGTAAAAATGGTAATGCATAAGAAATTATGTTATGTCTGCAGCATTGAAGGGTAGTAATATTGAAAATATTCTATTAGTTCAGATCTATACATGTACTGATTAATGGGACATTAGTGTTACTGAAATCAGACTTTTCTTTGATAAGATTTTGAAAGAGGACCCTGTATCTGAAAAGAAAACTGGAAGTTTGAGGAAATATTTAGCAAACTAATGCTCTCTTAAGGGAAGGTTTTCCTTTGTGGAAATGAGGTGGACTGTCATTTCAGTTGATCTAGGTTGGGTGATGTGGTAGGCTGAACAACATTCCCCATAGATACCCAGGTCCTACTCTGGAACCTGTGAATGTCATTGTATATGGTAAAAAGGACTTTACAAATGTGATTACGGATTTTGAGATGGGAAGACTGTGTCATGGATTATCTGGGTGAACCCTGAATGTAATCTCAAGTGTCCTTATAAAAGGCAGGCAGAAGTGAATATATGGTTACTTTCTAGAGAAGAACAGGCAGTTTGATTATGACAACAGAGATTGGAGTGATAACACTTTGAAGGTGGAGGAAGGTATCACAAACCGAGGAATACAGGCGACCAGTAGAAGCTTTAAAAGCAAAGGAAATGGATCCTCTTTTTCTGTTTTGCATATAGGGTGGGCTGCATGAGACAAGTGCTCCGGCCTGGTGCACTGGGAAGACCCAGAGGAATCGGGTGGAGAGGGAGATGGGAGGGGGGATCGGGATGGGGAATAAGTGTAAATCTATGGCTGATTCATATCAATGTATGACAAAACCCACTGAAATGTTGTGAAGTAATTAGCCTCCAACTAATTAAAAAAAAAAAAAAAGCAAAGGAAATGGATCCTCCTGCAGACCCTCTGCAATGTCAATCCACTCCAGTACTCTTGCCTGGGAAATCCCATGGACGGAGGAGCCTGGTAGGCTACAGTCCATGGGGTTGCGAAGAGTCGGGTACGACTGAGTGACTTCACTTTCCCTTTTCACTTTCATGCACTAGAGAAGGAAATGGCAACCCACTCCAGTATTCTTGCCTGGAGAGTCCCAGGGATGGGAGCCTGGTGGGCTACCATCTATGGGGTCACACAGAGTCAGACACTACTGACGTGACTTAGCAGCAGCAGTAGCTAGACCCTCTAGAGTGAACACAGCCCTGCCAGTACCCTAATTTCAGCCCAGTGAAACCCATTTCAGACTTTTGGTCTTCAGAAGTGTAAGGGAATACATTTATATTGTTTAAGCCACCAAATTTGTGGGGATCTGTTACTTTGAGACAATACATTTATGCTGTTTAAGCCATCCATTTGGTGGTTTTGTTTCAGCAGCCCTGAAAAATGGACACACAGATATCAATGAGAATTTATTCATCACAGCTTTTTACCAAACTGTATCATGAACAGTTTCACACTCTCAGGGTCCTCTTAATTATTAATCCTAAAAGCTAATACCACAAATTCCCGCTGGAATTAGTTTTAATCAAAGTTTTGTTTTGATTTTTGTTTGTATTTAAACTTTAAATGCATGAATTTCTAAGTAGCTAATTCTGTGTTTAATTTGGCAAGCTGCCTTACTAACAGATCTAACCAAATTTCTCTATCTCTATGTCTCTTTCTGTCTGTTTGTCTCTGTGTCTGTCTGTCTGTGTCTATCTGTCTTTTCCCCCGTCATTATCTCTCTCTTTCCTACTATAACAGTGAAGTCCAGATTTTGTGGAATATGGCATAGACTGGATTGCTTTTTAACAGAAGTTGATTGGAATGGGCTATGAGTGAAGCTTCTCACATGACCCAATGAGAGCACAGCCCATCAGATAATCGGGTCACAACAGTTTAGTTACAGAGTTAGACAGCTCTTCATTCCAACTCTTCATTTCCCATTCACCTCTATGTTCCCCCCAAAGCTGAAACTGAAGTATTTATATCCTCTCTAAGTAGTTGAGTGGGCTCCTTTGGTATGCGTTGAGTCTGCTGGGTGTTATTTCTGTTAAGAGGGCTTGAACACAGCTGATTGCACAGGGGCTGAGGAATCTGCATCCTCAAGGATTGCTATGAAGGAGTTCTGTGGGTTGTGCATCTTCTGCTTGCATCGATTTGTTCACAGTTCTCTTTCTTTTCAGAGCACCACCTCCAGCCTAAGGTTTGGAGGTTGGGGGCTGCCTTCTAAGCACCTTCTGAGGTCTGGGCAATGAGGTCTGAGAGGAGGCACTCAGAGCAGCTTTCTCCTGGTAGTGTGGGGAATGAGAGAGGGTCCCTGGCCCATTTACTCCATCTGCCTGTCAGAACATGTGGGGCTGCAAAGGAGGCTGTAGAGAGGGCTGGCTTTTCTTTCAGTCTCTTGCTTCTAGAGAATTCATTACTGAAACAGGAGCTGGTGAGGTGATGCTGGCTGGAGTTAGAGGTGGGCTAGTGAATGATGGAGAGATGTTTATTAGTTTGGTTTCTCTGAAATGTGTAAAATTATTGTCACCAGTTTTTAGTTATACCTACTGCTGAGAAATGACATTTTTTGGAAGGTGTAAAGAATAATTTGATGGGATTTAGAGTGGAGAAAGGTTCATGTCATCTTATTCACTCTACCATTGTTCAGAAGTCAGATAATCACAATAGCTAACAGAATTTACCATGTGCCAGATACTGTTTCATGTATTTTTTCCTGAAATAATTCACTTAATCCTCATAAGAACCTCTTAAGGAGGGTGTTATTATTATAACTACTTTTATAGGTGAGAAAAGTGAGTGAGAGAAGGTTTGAGCAACCATTGAACCTGCAAATTAGAGGCAAATGTGGCTTAAAAATTTAGCCAATATGATAATGGCTTTAATGCACTTTTAAAATCCTGGGACCCTGTTTACAACTCTTGCAAATAAGCTGAAAAAGAAAAAGGCTGAGCAACAGATTCCCTAACAAACTAAAAACACATTCCCTAACCCTTTCTTCCATATCTAGAACATCACTGTGTTTCCTGCACCTAGAACTGGTGTGTGTGTGTGTGTATGTGTGTGTGTGTGTGTGTGTGTGTGTTTGATGAAATCTATTACTGATTAATATTGTAATAATAAGTTGGTTTTCTTTTTGTATCGAAACTGTTCCCCCAGGACTAATTTATTTATTTGCTTACTTATTCAGCATATACTGATTACATACAGGCCTACTATGTGCAGACTTATGCTAGTTGTTGACCCATCAGAAAATGAGACACATTTGTACTTTGCCATCATGGTCTTTCCAGTATAGCTGTATTTTGACTTCACCTGCTGTAGTGCTAAAATGAAATTCAGTATTTAACCACCAGGGAAAGAATAAGAGAGGAAGACAAGGAGGAAAATGATAGGCAGTCCTGTGGGGAGCCATCCCTGATGCCGCAGAAATCAGGACAGGGGCTATGCTGAGTCCAGGGCTTGCCAAAGCTGTTCTTTGTCCTATTTCCTTCTCTTCTTAAGCCAGGTGACCAGACACAAGTTGTCCCCAATTAGCTCCGTCAATGGGATTCCCTAAAAGCCGCGAGGGGCAGAACTTGGGTGTCTGCTGGGCTCTAAAGGTCACTGGCTTGTTTAGGTAGCTGGTGGAGGGTCCTGATCCTTTGTTGGTCACAGACTCTGCCCTGAGCTGTAGCCACTGGCTTGTATGAATGCAGATGGAAGGCTTTTTATTTTTTCTCTCCATCCTCCACTGAAACACAATTAAAAGGTCAACCAAGGATCCTGAAAAAATTGTGTTGGGGTTGAAGGGAAAGGAAGCAGAGGGAGCACTTTGTCTGTGGATTAACTTGTTTACGACAGAGCAAGAAAAACATTTTGTTTCAAGCAGAGTTCTATGCCTTTGTCAATAAAACCAGGCTTGGAAAGGACAAAAATCAGCTTGTTTGTCACAGAGCCCCCACATGCTTAAGGATCCAGCCACAACAGAGGGGCTTGCAAATGTTGATATACACGCACTAAGTTGCTTCAGTGGCGTCTGACTCTTTGCAATCCCATGGACTGTAGCCTGCCAAGCCCTCTGTCCATGGAATTCTGCAGGCAAGAATACTGCAGTGGGTAGCTATTCTCTTCTGCAGGATTGAACCCACATGTCTTATGTCTCCACCATTGTCAGGCGGGTTCTTTACCACTGGCACCTCCTGGGAAGCCCTGTGAATGTGTAGCTCAGTTCATAAAGAATCTGCCTGCAATGCAGGAGACCTGGGTTTGATCCCTGGGTTGGGAAGATCCCCAGGAGAAGGAAATGGCAACCCACTCCAGAATTCTTGCCTGGGAAATCTCATGGACAGTGGAGCCTGGCGGGCTGAAGTCCATGGGGTCGCAAAAGTCAGACACAACTTAGCAACTAAACTACCACAAGCCTAATAACATTGATGCTCTGGCCACTCAACAAGAGGGAACATAGGATGCTTGTTACAGGGGACTCTGGAAAAATAACTTAAGTTCAAATATTTGTGTCAGGCTACACCAGTAAAGGACAGAGGTCAATATTTGGCTCAGATAGTAAAGAATTTTCCTGTAATGTTGGAGACCCGGGTTCAATCCCTGGGTTGGGAAGATCCCCTGGAGAAGGAAATGGCAACCCACTCTGGTATTCTTGCCTGGAGAATTCCAGGGACAGAGGAACCTGGTGGGCTATATGGTCCATGGGGTCACAAAGAGTTGGACACGACTGAGCGACTAACACATGATGAATGAGTTATTACTGTTGGCAGTAGGGGTCTCAGGGAGATGGTGTGGAAGTTGCTTCAGAGTTTTCTTACTCAAGAAGTGATGGAACTGCAGTACATATGCACCAGCTCACTTTGTCATTGACAAAGGACTGTTCCCAGGGGTTCGGATTCTGCAATCTTCTAGTGGAGCCCTCTTCTGCATGCAGGGAAAGCTTTATGACGGAAAACTGCAGTGCTTGCAGTAGGAAGTGGTATGTGCAGAGGTTACATATAGGAAGACTACCAACCTTATTGCTACGAGCTCTAATCCTGGTGGGAGGAGGGGAGCAAAGATCTGGTGATCTCATCACACCCTGAGCCAAAGCATCTTGTCCGAGTTATGAGGACTACCGTCCAGGAATGAGTCAATACTTACCCTCAGACAGTGACTGATGGGAAAAGCCAGATGACTTGAGAGGGCCTGAGAATCCAGCTTCTGAATCAGATCTCCCTAAAAGCAGGGTATGCAAACATCTGTATTAGAGGTTGGAGCCAGCAGCCCTTAGGCCTCAAGTTGCATTTTGTTTTGCCTGCAATATGTATGATTTGTGTGCTTAAATAAATTGTTTGCCAAATTATACAAATCTAGAGAGTTCACATAAAATTCTGTATTTCTAACTTTTATTAAAAAAAAAAAACAAAAAACTGGAAGATCTGATAATGCTGGGATTGCTTTTGTATATGGCCACAATACCTGGGAAATAAACAGCAACTTCCCTCTATGGATGGAAGCGCCCAGCCTCAATCAAGCTGTCCCCGGGCTATTGAGACCAAAAGTCAGTCACATTTACTAGGCAGTTTGCGCTTTTGCTTTCTTATATCTTGCTTCACTTGCTTGTATTCACTACCTGGATACTCTAAACATTTCAGTGGGTAACCTATGATTTTTATAACCTACTCCCTTCACAACCACATTCTAAGGGCCACTAATGGACACTAGTTTCCAAGCATTTTACTGGCCCTCTGTGACCCCATCCTCACAGTCAGAAAAGTGTTCAAACTCTTAACTCTGTTATTTAAGACATTCAAGAACCTTCCATTATCTTGACCCAGACTCACTTGATTCACATCTCACCAGTTTCAGGCCAAAAACACATTTTTAAGGCAAGCTGACCGAACTGTGATATTTAGATTGCATGATAGGAATTATACTTTCCTATCCCGAACCAAATTTCTTATTTTCTCACCCAAACCTTATTGTCCCTTCTTGTAAGTGGCAAATAACGAAACAATAGACTCACTCTCACTCCTCTTCTTATGTGACAGAGCACATTCAATCTCTCAGCAGATTTTTTTCAGCATTACCTTCAAAATCTACCTTCGTTCCAAGTGCTGTATTCCATACTAAGCTCCAAAGCCATTGCCATTTCTCTTTTAGATTATGCTAATGATCTCCTAATGGGGCTCTCTGCTTCCACCATTGCTTCCAATAGTCTGTGCTCAATACAGAAGCCAGTGTGATTCTTCTGAAACCTAGCTCCTATCATGCCATCCTGTGTGCAAAGCCCCACTGCCATTTTTTTTTTTCTGAGCCAGAATATTTATTTATTTATTTATTAGTTGGAGGCTAATTACTTCACAATATTTCAGTGGGTTTTGTCATGCATTGATATGAATCAGCCATAGAGTTACACGTATTCCCCATCCTGATCCCCCCTCCTACCTCCCTCTCCACCCGATTCCTCTGGATCTTCCCAGTGCACCAGGCCCGAGCACTTGTCTCATGCATCCCACCTGGGCTGGTGATCTGTTTCACCATAGATAATATACATACTGTTCTTTCGAAACATCCCACCCTCACCTTCTCCCACAGAGTTCAAAAGTCTGTTCTGTACTTCTGTGTCTCTTTTTCTGTTTTGCCCACTGCCATTTTGTCTTTCATCATCTTCTATTGCCGTCGGTTCTCCCACCCCAATTAACCTGCCCCAGATGCACTTACTTCCTTACTTGTCTTAGAAAGCCCTAGACTGCTAATTCCTTGGGCCCCATGCATGTGCTGTTTCCTCTTTCTGGCATGATTTTTTAACTGTGTATCTGCAAAACTTACAATCTTCTCTTCTTTCAGGACACAGATCAAATGAATGAGGCCTTCTCTGACCATTTGTTTTTTCTTTTTTTAACACTGCAACCCACTCTCCAACCCCCAGAAATCCCAGTTTTAGTTTATTTCCAGATCTTACCATCTTCTGACAATATTTTACTTTTTCACTCATTCCCTGTTCCCTTGAAGGAATTTTGTCTGTTTTGTTCACAGATGTATCCTCGTTTTGCAGAATGGGACCTGACCCTGAGTAGCTAGCTGCTCAATCATATTTGTTGGATGAATCAATCAGTGTTTTTCCTTGCCCTGAACAGGAAATTTCCTCTTAATATCTAAGCCTAACTCCTTTTCAGAAGTTGCGTACTTTCCTACATCTTTCAAGAAGCCTTTCTGATTGTTCTTGTTCAGCCTTACTACTATATTTCCTGAGCTAAAATTATGGATGGGAAAAAAAACATGAGAAATTATTGTGTTTATCTGGAAAATTGAGGAGGGAATTGTGTAGTCTTCATGGCAGCTTCAACAAGTATATGGAGACAGAGAGGGTGACCATAAAAAAAAAAAAAAAATCTGTGTTATCCTTCCATCTGTGCTGCAAAGCTGTTCTATCTGGGTTTGCTGAGCCTTTCACACAGGCTCTACCAGACTGGAGTTAACACACTCAGGAGTTCATTGAATAGTGAAGGCAGACCAAGATGCAGGAGAAAAGAAAAGATGAAATAACCATAGTTTTTAGTGTGTTGGTTATCTGTGACTGCATAACAAACCGCCCCGGCACTTAGTGGCTTAAAACACTAAGTGTTTATGATTGATCATAGATCTATGAATGAGCAGTTCTTTTGATCTGGGCTACATTTACCTGATGTCTGCTGGGTTTGCTCAGGTGTTGTCATCAGCTGGTGGGCTGGCAGAGGGCTGGTTAGGGTGACCTCAACTCTCATTTCTGGTGGTTGGCTGGAGCATGGGGAAGATTGGGTCATGTGTTTTCCAGCATGGGATTGTCCACTTGGGGGTGCCAGTGTTCCCAGAGAGTGCTTGGAAACTCGCTTGCGGGTGGGGAAGCTTTCAGTTGGGCCATGTTAGCATATATATTGCCCTAAGAGTTTGCATTTTAATATTTCAATTCTCATGGAAAAGTTTGAGACAGAAGATTAATTGTAACATGAGCCTTTGCATTTTACAGATGTATTAGCTGCAACCTTCAACTGTAGAACAAAAGAACTTTAAAGTACAATATCCTGCTTTGCTTAGGAAGAGCTTAGAATGCATTTAGCCACCTTCAAGCTCAAGAAAGGAAGCCATGAGCATGCACAGCAGTCTGTTTCCTTCATTAGTCAGAGCCCAGAGGGGTCTCCAGGTTCTCTAGATTCCAGGGTTGGGTTAAAGAAAAGGCTATGTCTTATCCTTTGTGCAGTAAGGCAAAAGGGAGGGACTGGGATGCACACAGGAAAAGATGACATGAACAGAGGACTGCTAATGGACTTGAGGACATTTTGGAATGAAGAAATTGAATGCAGGTCAGCTGGGTGAGGGAGAAAGTAAGGTTGAGCCCCAGTATGTTCAGAGCTTTTTGGTACTGGCGTTACTTGGTCTTGCTCTGTGAAGATATTGTTGAAACACTGCTTATTCTACATCAGTGGTCCCCAGTCTTTTTGACACAAGAGACTGGTTTCATGGAAGATAGTTTTTCCATGGACTGGGGCTGAAGGATGGTTTTGGAATGATTTAAGAGTATTATGTATTTTGTGCACATTATTATTATTATTATATGATGATATATACTGAAATAATTACATAACTCACTGTAATGCAGAATCGGTGGGAGTCCTGGGCTTGTTTTCTTGCAACTAGATGGTTCCCTTTGGGGGTGGTGGGAGACAGTGGCAGCCATTCCCCACTGCTAGAATTACTGCCTCAGCTCTACCTCACATCATCAGGCATTAGATTCTTATAAGGAGCACACAACCTGGATCCCTCACATGCTCAGTTCACAGTAGGGCTCGTGCTTGTATAAGAATCTAATACCATGCCGATACTGGTATGACAGGTGGAGCTCAGGCGGTAATGTGAGCCATGGGGAGCAGGTGTAAATACAGATGAAACTCCATTTGTTCACGGCGGTTCATCTGCTGTGTGGTCAAGTTCCTGACAGGCCATGGACCACTACTGGTCCATGTCCTGAAGTTTGGGGACCTCTGTTCCCAAACTTTGTCAAATGGGGCCGAATCCTAGGTGGTACAGTAGGATCCTAACAGGGCGAATTTGGGAATTGGTTTTCCCTCTCTTTCTCACACTTGAATGAGTGTTTTATCAAATTGCTTGCTATCAGTAGTTTAATTTTCTTCAAAATCAGCATGTTTCACTTTGTTTTCTTTACTCACTGTTTTGGAGCCAGCCTGGTTAAAACCTTCCCACTCACTAAATTGCTAGTCAAAACATTTTAGGAAGGAAGCTCAAACATTCATTGTTTGCCTTATTAAAAATTAACTCAGCCAGATGGAGAAGAAGACAATGTGTGTTCTTGTCTGAGACCTGCTTGTTATCTCCCCCTATGTTCATCTGCACACCCGGTCTCACACCGTGTGGCCCACGAGGCCAGGCACAGGAGCGCTCTTATCTGCATTTTACAGAGGAGGCTGAGGTTAAATGTCTCGCTCATGTTCATGCGAGAAGGGGAATGAAATCAGAGCTAGGACAGAGGTTATTTGGGCAAGACCAGTGTTGTGCCCCAAGTACCATAGAAGGGCCTCATAGTTTCTTTAGCAGAATATACCAAAAAAGCCTGTCTACTGTAAACCCTAATCAGCACTCGAGAAACATGGGGAAAAGAGATCAGAAACTGTATCTTGCCTTTCTTGTTACTCTGCCCTCCATTTTAAAAACACTGTAAGTGTTTTGTGTATTGTCAGCACAATGGTTTGACATACATACATGGTGAAATAATCACCATGATAAGTTTAGTTGGCATATTCACCGCCTCACATAGTTACATCATGTGTGTATGTATGTGTGATGAGAACTTTTAAGATCTACTATCTTAGCCACTTTAACATATAGTAAATAGTATTGCTAGCTACAGTCACCATGCTATATATTACATGCCCAGGGCTTATTTATTACTGCGAGTTTATTCCCTTTGACTCTCTTTCCTCCTCTCCCAGCCCCCTCCCTTTGCTTCTGATAGCTACCATCTTCCATCTGTTTCTATGAATTTGTTTTTTTAGATTCCACATATAAGTGATTTCTTAGAGTAGTTGTCATCTCTGACTTATTTTATTTAGCATAATGCCCTCAAGATACAACCATGTTGTCATAAGTGGCAAGATTTCTTTCCTTTTAATGGCTAAATGTTTATATGTAGCACATATGTAGCACATCTTCTTGATCCCCTCACCCATCGATGGATGCTTAGGTCACTTCTCCATTTGTTTTGGAGTCTCTGGACTATGGAGTCCCTTGGACCTTTTGCTTTAACTCAGTCATGCATTCATTTCTATAAAGGGTCATTGTGCCAAACTTTCTCCTGGGTGGTACAACAGGGAAAATTACATGTCTCTTACCCTCAGAAGTCACAGTCTTGCAGAGCTGTGGATTGTAAGAACCTATGGTAGCAATAGGTTTGTTGTGCCAAAACAAGTCCTGTGATGAGGCAAGTGCAAGGTGTTGTGGGAGGAGATACAAGGGCCACCTCACACAGCCTAAATGATTAAGATACTGATGTTTGGAAACATAACTCTCATTCTTACCTTTAGCAATTTTTTCACTTCAGAAATTGGGAGCACCTGGAAGGGTGAAAGATGATTGGAAAAGAGACCATCACCCTCCAGTCAGAATTGGGTGAGCCCCTGAGCTGGCTCAGGCTACCTCAGACAGTGGTTTCTAAAATGAGACGCAGCCTAGGATCTTGAGGCTAAATATTTTGCAGGGAGATCAACCTTGAAATGAAAAAAAAAAAAAAAAAAAGGTCTCATATTTTCCACTCTCATCCACACATTCTCATCTCCTCCCCAGAAATGCCAATCTCCACTTTATTCCTCATGATCTTAGAATAGCCAGGATTATGTCAGCCACTATGTTCAGGAATCTCAAAGACTTGATATTATTTAATCTTCCTGACAGGGCTCTAAAGGAGTTATATCTTCACTTACAGATAAAGAAACTGAGATAGGTAGCAGTTTGTTAACTTACCTAAGGCCACACTACTTAAAAATGACTGTACGTTGGGCTAGCATGGGTTAGTGTTTGTGAGCAAGGGGTTTTCCCTAATAGGTATGGGGAGAGCACCAGGACCCCTGGGGTATGGTGGTAATAGGCAGGAAGGTGTAGTGACATGGCTCTACTAAATCTATTTCAATCAGGGGCAGATGGACCCAGACCTGCCATGCACATGAGAGGTAAGAGGGGTGGAGAGGACAGTGAAAGCCAAGAAGATGAGGTGGCTTGGAGACATGTTCATGGTAGGAGTCCAGACTCAACCAATACCTGCATACAACCAGATTTGGACACACCTGGGGTATCTGGTTGGAAGGCTGTCCTTCTATCTGTTGAGGTCCACTAAAGACCCATTCTAGGCTCACCTGTCTGGTAAGGAGTCTCTGAACAGACAATCAAGTCTTCCTAGAAATTCGTTAGAAAAGTTAGATATGATACTCAACTTGAACTTCTTATCCTGGCATTGACACAGGGTGTAGTCAATAGACTGTAAGTTGCCAGTGCCCAGCCTTTGTGAGACAGAATCCAGTGTCTCCTTACAGGCGATACCCGTGGATGACCACTGCCCCAATAATTGTACTCCTTTTCTGTAAAATATTACCCCATGGTCAAGATTCTCTCTTTCTGAGCAAGAGGAGAATGATCCCCCTCTGCTTTGCTAGAGACACTGCTTTTGGGGTCCTCTGTTGGTTCCTTGGTGTGACCCTGAAGACAGAGATTTCTTGTGCAACTAGAAATTTAAACTCTGACATGTTTCCCAATAATCCCATCCTAAATCTTTAATCTGGATGCTTAGCCAAAGAATCACTTCACAGTTGAAAGTACTTGCCTGGAAAAGACTCACACTAGGGCTTTGGGTCTGTGCCTCACCTGGTGGCATAAGGATACAAAGATCAGAGAGAGACAAGGAGGAACAGACTCATCATTCTTACTCTTAAATGGGTGAACACTCCTGCTGAACTCCCAGGTTACTGATCCTCTACACGGGCACCAGAGAGGTTTCGTAAAGTCCTTTTCCAGGGAATTTTTGAGATTCCCTGGGATGCACAGAGTATAGTCCCAAGCCAAGAATACTGTCCAGGCTACTTAGAATTCATGCCCCTCTATTATCAGCTAATGTTGTTTGCAAATTCAAAACTATTTTTCTAGCCTCAGCTCTTCTCCAGTCTCCTTCTGCTTCCTCTGATGCAGTGTCCCCCAAATACTTGCTTGTCCCTGACTGTGTCCTTCAGGCTTTGAGCCTCTTATCATTGTTCATATGGTTCTCATTGCTTGAAAGGTCCTACGTATTACCATTTCTTGAAACTGCCGTTCCTTCAGAGACCAGGTTTTACAATAAAACTGTCTTTTATGCCTCCCAGGAGAATAAAAGACTTGATGTCTTTTATTCTCATAAATCACTGCAAGCCTTTATTATCCCCCTTCTCATGGTTTGCTTTTGACTCTACTGAGCCTTTCTCACTAGATCAGGAGCTTCTGGAGGGCAGGGGCAATATGTAATTTTGTATCCTGCAATGCAGATCACAGTGTCAGCCCTGAACATAATAATTCAACACATGTCTTGGGGTGGTAACCACAACCTACTACCTGACTCTTGTCAGATATCTTCCTAGACTGAAACTGAGGGGTGGTGAGAAAGAGAATGGACTTTAGATTTAGAAAGACTCTGTGCAATCTTGGTGCAATCTCTTACTGGTTTCATGTTACTTATCTCTCAGAGCCCTCAATTTCCTCCTGTGTGGAGCAGGATTATAAATATGTGATGAGAGAGAATACCAGCATCTAGATGTTTGAATACTGAATCCCTGTCCTGATGTGTCCCTCCACATGGGGGAAGGATGTATGCATGGAACATCACAGGAGATAATCTTGTTTTAGAAGCTCTAGCTCCAGATACGCACATGGTTCCTACTCCCTTGACCTGATTGGCCCTTATGTTGACTAAACAGGGTAGCTGTTATCTCATTCCAAGATCAACACGTGAAGGCATTCTTCAGAGGCTTACTGCATAGACATCTTTCTCTAAATCTCCCTACTGGTGACCCTTCAGTCTCCCAAGAAAGGGGCAGAGGGTAGCCATGGGTCCATCATAGATACTGGATGCAGAAGATAAGAACCGCCCCCCACCCCTAACAAAAAAAGGAGAGTGTTCTGCAGTCAGATTCTGTTTAGGATCTTCTCAGTTTTCCCAGAAAAGTTCCTATCCCCTGCCCAGACCAACCTGTTTGACTAAGTGCCATTTTGTTTTCTACCAGTTTCAAAGCTTCCCTTTGTTAGTGAGGTAGTAGGTGTCTATGTGTTTGGGGGATAAATCAATCGTTTAAACAATAACATCATAACCTAGATTAGGCAGATGTAGAGTGGAAAACAAAACAATGTAAAAAGAAAGAATGTACTGAAATTGGTGTCAGGTTTTGCCTCTTATCAACCATAACACATTGTAGGTTCAACTCTAAAATAGGGACGAACCTATGTACCACCTAGGGAAGGTATGAGCATCAAGTAAGACAATGTGTATGCAGCTTCTGTCACAATAATTGGTAGGAAATAGGTGTTTGCTAAACATTGGCACCTTTCTTTTCTTCTTTGAAAGTTAACCCCCAAAAACATTTTCTTTTTGGCCACAAGTTTCAGTTGTTTACAAGGGAAGCCTAGGAAGTCAGGACCAGAGGCTCATGTGAATTTTTTTTTTTAATCACTTTTTGTAATCAAAAGGAAGAACACTTCATGGATTGGAAGAATCAATATTGTCAAAATGGCTATTCTACCTAAAGCAATCTACAGATTCAATGCAATCCCTATCAAGCTACCAATGGTATTTTTCACAGAACTAGAACAAATAATTTCACAATTTGTATGGAAATACAAAAAACCTCGAATAGCCAAAGTAATCTTGAGAAAGAAGAATGGAACTGGAGGAATCAACCTGCCTGACTTCAGACTCTACTACAAAGCCACAGTCATCAAGACAGTACGGTACTGGCACAAAGACAGAAATATAGATCAATGGAACAGAATAGAAAGCCCAGAGATAAATCCACGAACCTATGGACACCTTATCTTTGACAAAGGAGGCAAGGATATACAATGGAAAAAAGACAACCTCTTTAACAAGTGGTGCTGGGAAAACTGGTCAACCACGTGTAAAAGAATGAAACTAGAACACTTTCTAACACCATACACAAAAATAAACTCAAAATGGATTAAAGATCTAAATGTAAGACCAGAAACTATAAAACTCCTAGAGGAGAACATAGGCAAAACATTCTCCGACATAAATCACAGCAAGATCCTCTATGACCTACCTCCCAGAATATTGGAAATGAAAGCAAAACTAAACAAATGGGACCTAATGAAACTTAAAAGCTTTTGCACTACAAAGGAAACTATAAGCAAGGTGAAAAGACAGCCCTCAGATTGGGAGAAAATAATAGCAAATGAAGAAACAGACAAAGGATTAATCTCAAAAATATACAAGCAACTCCTGCAGCTCAATTCCAGAAAAATAAATGACCCAATCAAAAAATGGGCCAAAGAACTAAACAGACATTTCTCCAAAGAAGACTTACAGATGGCTAACAAACACATGAAAAGATGCTCAACATCACTCATTATTAGAGAAATGCAAATCAAAACCACAGTGAGGTACCATTACACGCCATTCAGGATGGCTGCTATCCAAAAGTCTACAAGCAATAAATGCTGGAGAGGGTGTGGAGAAAAGGGAACCCTCTTACACTGTTGGTGGGAATGCAAACTAGTACAGCTGCTATGGAAAACAGTGTGGAGATTTCTTAAAAAACTGGAAATAGAACTGCCATCTGACCCAGCAATCCCACTTCTGGGCATACACACTGAGGAAACCAGATCTGAAAGAGACACGTGCACCCCAATGTTCATCGCAGCACTGTTTATAATAGCCAGGACATGGAGGCAACCTAGATGCCCATCAGCAGATGAATGGATAAGGAAGCTGTGGTACATATACACCATGGAATATTACTCAGCCATTAAAAAGAATTCATTTGAATCAGTCCTAATGAGATGGATGAAACTGGAGCCCATTATACAGAGTGAAGTAAGCCAGAAAGATAAAGAACATTACAGCATACTAACACATATATATGGAATCTAGAAAGATGGTAACGATAATCCTATATGCAAAACAGAAAAAGAGACACAGAAGTACAGAACAGACTTTTGAACTCTGTGGGAGAAGGTGAGGGTGGGATGTTTCAAAAGAACAGCATGTACACTATCTATGGTGAAACAGATCACCAGCCCAGGTGGGATGCATGAGACAAGTGCTCGGGCCTGGTGCACTGGGAAGACCCAGAGGAATCGGGTGGAGAGGGAGGTGGGAGGGGGGATCGGGATGGGGAATAAGTGTAAATCTATGGCTGATTCATATCAATGTATGACAAAACCCACTGAAATGTTGTGAAGTAATTAGCCTCCAACTAATAAAAAAAAAATAAATAAATAAAAAAAGGAAGAACACTATCAAGAGCAAATTCAAAATTTTCTATAGAAGTGAATTTTTTATAACCCCATGGAGACTTCCTAGCCTTCTTAGTACCTGCCTGTTTGAAAGCTCAAGTCTCAGTCTTGCAGATTAAACCTGGTAGTACCTGCTCTGAGTTGGTCAGGTCATAACAGCTGATTTTTGCCTTATGGAAATTTGTGAACGTTGTCGATCCAGAAGGAATGAGCTTCAGCAATTTGTCACTAGCTGTCATGACCTGACTTGGCTACCGTCAGACCTAATGCACTGTTATTTAGAATCATAGAACCCAAGTGACCTGCTCCCGTTGGCTGTCTCCCAGACCCCTTCCAGTCGTTGTCACTGGAGCAGGGTATCTCCTTCTCTGGTAGCTGGTCTTGAAACAAAGTTGAAGAAAGCATTCTGCCCAAGGAGAGTACCTTCTCTTAGTTTAAAAAATATGTATTAGGTAACCACGAGCTTCCCTGGTGGCTCAGTGATAAAGAATCCTCCTGCCAATACAGGAGGCATGGATTTGATCCCTGGGTTGGGAAGATCCCCTGAAGAGGGGAATGGCAACTCACTCCAGTATTCTTGCCTGGGTAATTCCATGAACAGAGGAGCCTGGTGGGCTATAGTCCATGGGTCACAAAAGAGACACAACTTAGTGACTGTACAACAATTAGGTAACCACAGTTTTTCTCAACATGCTCTTGGGAAACAGGAATAATGGGGCAAAGTCAGCAGATTTTTCATTAAATCCTGGAAACCAAACTAAAATCCTTTTATGCCCGTGTTCTGACCCCAAGAAAAAGATATGATGGGAGGCAAGCTTGGGCAATTCTCCTTATAAGAGAACCAGTGTGGTATCCTTATCAGAAGCGTAGGTTTGGGGATCTATCCACTATAGCTGGAAATCTGAAATCACAGATGTGTGCTCATGGCACAGGTACTGAACTTCTCTGTACCTCACTTGACCATCTGTGAAATGGAAACAACAAAACCACCTAATTTAGCTGTGATAAAGATTAAAACAGTGCATGTAAAATGTGAGTGGAGAGTTTGAGATTAACTCAATAAATGCTTCAAATTACTTAAGAGTGAGGACCTCCTTAAGTTGGGAAATTACTGAATGACAGGAACCCAAATGAATTTGAATGGATTGATTTATCAAATAGCAAAGGAGTAATGATTTACCTGGGGCAAATGTTAGTTAAGTAGGGAGAAAGTTGAAATTTTTCCCTTCCTCTTTAAGCTATAGAAAAAGCTTTATTTGTTATAGTTCTTAACTTTCTATCTTGAATGAGATGTTGGGCCAATCATAGCCAGGAGTAGATTGATTTTGCTGATCTGATTCCCAGGCTCGTATTTCGTTATCAGTTCATTCCTTTTGCTGTCTCTGACCTTCCTCACCATGTTGGGTGATGGACTGACCAAGACAGGGAGCCGGTTCACTCGCCCCCAGACAGAGGCAGAACCTTCTCTCAGTGGAGCCACTTAAGTGGTGTACCGACCTCATGAAACTGCTGCACACCAATGGCCTCTCTCTTCTTCCTCCGGCTATGTTTTCCTGTCACACTGTATTATACCCTGTGGGTGCACAGAGAGCCATGGATCATTATCAGTCACACACTGTCTCAGCCGTATTTATCTGTATGCATGTTTTCCTCCACACGTAATGCCACATGAATACACAAATAAAATGCCTATATAGACATCCACACAAACATACATAGACTAAGTCAGAAACACTCAGCTAAATATAAATACATGCAAGGGGTCACATTTAATCTCTATGAGAAACAGTACTTGAAAAACCCTTACCCATGCGTGTTCTCACACATATGCACACAAGCATCACGTGCATACCTGTTGATCATGTGACTGGTCTCTGAAAGTATAGGGTAGAGAGAGTACAGCTTTTCTTTCTCTAGTCACATTCTTTTTATTAAGAGCTTTTTATTCTATAGATCCCTCGATCCGCAGGACAATTCCATATCCTATTACAATCTGCCAAGAAGAAATAGATAAATCTATTAGCCTGCTCTTTGCTTGTTTCATCATTGTGACAGCCTCTCATGGATCCACATCCATCAGGCTCCCACACCACCTGACAGCCAAGTCTCCACCACCAAGCTGCAGGTTAATAGCTCTTTAATCTCTATTTAATTGCTCATTAATAATTCCAATGCTTTCTTCTGTTAATTGATTAAAAACCGGTTTCAGTGGAAGTGCATAATGAAATTTGGTTGCAACCAACTATGGAAGGAGTTTTCTTGTCATCAAGAAAATCAAGAAGAAATAGTGACCAAAACACTCCCTGCTTCATTTGCAGATTTTTAGAATGTTAGAGATGCAGGGCCATTGGGATTCAACTATACCAGTGTTTCCCAAACTGTGGCCCACGAGTGATTAGACAGTTTTCTAGGGAAAACAATGATTAAATAAGTCTGGCAGAGAAGGTATACAAATCTCTCTCACACATTGGAGTTTTAAAGCAGTGTTAGCACATTAGAAGCTCTGACAGTCTAGTTTGCGAAACCTATTTACACTGCTCACTTGATCTTCACCCCTCTTATTTGATAATAAAATCATATTGATATTTAACACCATTTCAGTTTTATATTGCTGTATAATAAATCACCCCCAAATGTAGTGGCTTAAAAAAAGTTAGATTAATTTTTTCAATTCTGTGGATTTCCTGTGTTGGGAACTATAAGACGATCTAGCAATTGGTGCTACCTGAAGTACCTCACTTCTACTCCTCCTCCCAAAAATCTTCCTTCCAAGATGGTTTCAGGACAAACAACAGAAACTATAAGACTTCTTAAGCCTTGAAGGTCAAATAACATTATTTCTTCTGCATCATGTTAAAGTAAGTAACAAGGCCGGGCTAGATTCAAGGGACACATAAGTAATGTCCACTATTGATGGAAGAAGGCTTCCCTGGTGGCTCAGTGATAAAGAATCCTCCTGCCAGTGCAGGAGACATGGATTCGATCACCATAAGCCACTGAACAGTGTTTTGAAGACAGTTTAGGAAATGCTAATGTAGAACACATTCTACATTTTCTGATACTGAGACTCACATATGTGGCATGAATTGCCCAAAAGCACATACTTAGTAATCACAGAGATAAGATTAGAATCTAGACCCCAAACCGAGTCTTCTACCTTCACCATTGTGTTTCTAAAAGATTCCCAGCTGATAGGAATGACTTGAATGACACCCAGATCCTTAGCCCCTGGATTTTAGGAGTCCTAAGACCTGGGTTCAATTTGTGGGTTGGGAAGATCCCCTGGAGAAGGGAATGGCTATCCACTCCAGTATTCTTCCCTGGAGAATTCCATGGACAGAGAAGCCTGGTGAGCTACAGTCCATAGGGTCGCAAAGAGTCAGACATGATTAAGTGACAAACACTGTCTTTTTTTAGACCTTGATCCTGGTTTTCTATGCAAGGTCACCCAGGCTTGCCAGCTCATGAAAGTGAAAGTCGCTCAGTCATGTCCATCTCTTTGTAACCTCATGGACTATATAGTCCATGGAATTTTCCAGGCTAGAATACTGGAATGGGTAGCCTTTCCCTTCTCCAGGGGATCTTCCCAACCCAGGGATCAAACCCAGGTCTCCTGCCTTGCAGGCCGATTCTTTACCAGCTGAGCCACAAGGGAAGCTTGCCAGATCATGAATAACTCAGTAAACCAGAGACTAACTACCCTATTTCTTTGTTCCAGGAATGATGGGCTCTGGAAATAGCCAAACTTGAAGATTCTGGTATGAGCTAAATGAACTATGTCTCAAAAGCTTCTTGTTTGATAAATAATCCCCTCCCTTTTTATGGACCTAATTTTTAACCATATTTTCTAGATATTCATTGAGTCCTGTACATTTATAATGCACACACAGATCTTCACCTAATCTCCCATGTCTCTTAAGCCACAAGTCAGCCCAACCCTTTGACATCTCATATATGAATTTACATAACGCTCCTCTGACTTGGCAACTTAGCCCAAAGAAGCTTAACCTTACATGTTATTATAACGCTTACAAGCAAATCCTGAAATAATTCTTGCACAGAATTTTACTGAACCGGTCAAGATAAGTGTGAAAACTTACCCCAATTTTTATATCTGCAAATTCAGCTCAAGCCTTCTCTACTTATTTATCAGTATGGCCCCTTAACTTTGCATACTCTGCAAGATTTTATTGAGTCTACTGACAATTTATCTGTTACTTGAATGTATAATGCCTAAGTTCAGTCTATCTATCTACCTATCTCTCTCACCTTTTTATTTATTTGCCGCACATTTCCATTTACTCAAATTTATGTTATTATAATGCCAGTACTATAACTCTTGGATTTTAAGCTATCTGATGAAGGGACCACTTTTTGCAAATGCCCAAGATAAAATCTGCTACCTCAGTGCCTGGGGAATACTTGATGGCGATAACTTGTTCAATATTCAGTATCTTCAGGACACTGGTTACTAGTAACATTGCTTAAACATTTTGCATTAACTTAGCTTTAAATACTTCAACTTTCTTTGTTCAGGAAAGCTAATGAAAGAGAAACATTAAAACGAGGGCTAATGACTGGAGAGAAAAGTTATGTAGCACACATCACAGACAATACGTGAGACTTTAGCTTCATCTTCCTTCTGTAACACATTTATTATGATCAGAACACAACCTTTTCCAGGATGTCATTTTCAGCTGATGTGTCACAGCATGAAATAGTCTGAATACATCTACGTCCCATTCTTAGCTCATCACAAGGCAGGAAGATCAGAAGGCCAAAGGATATTGTTACTGTGATTTATACATGAGGAGCAGGGGTGGTGTTAAGTCCCTAGGCCAACTCTTAAACCTAAAACTACCTGGAAACTAAATAGGAGAAGGAAATAAGAAAGCCAGGCTATATTATAAACACAGCCAGTATTAAATAAACTCTGAAAGATTTATCTGGCAGTGCTGTTGAAATGCAGCTCAAGCCTTTATTTGTTTATCTGTTTTTCACTAAGGCTGAGGCTGGAAGAAGCAGAAAAGCAAATACCCCATGTAGTGTCTGTATTCGAGAACTATAGTGAGGCAGGTTAACTGATGAAGTTCATGTGTCAAGGAGAAAACCTCATTTCAGCCACTTCAGATCTTGGGAGGTGCCAATCTTCCTGGGCCCTGATATGAAAGTCCTCTGAGTGTGAAACTAGGTCTAGTTGGCAGGAGAGAGCAGCAAATGACATTTTGGAGACTGGCCTAATCTGATGAACAGTTAAATCACATTCCCCTGAAATTTGCCTTTCCAAATATTGTCTCTGCTTGAGTCCAGATGAAAAGTCAAACTGTGAAAATGTATTAGTTGAGAAATGAAATGACCTCTAACATGAATTAAAGGAACCCCTCTGTTTACTGTGTAACCTTTCTAGAATTCTGCTGGTGTCACCCGAAACTTTTTTTCCTCTGGACTACCTGCCCTCATATTCACCCACTCTACTTCCTACTTGACTTTCTATTTATTGACTTATAGGTGTTACAGATTTGGTGCTATTTCTGTTTCAGGGCTGGCCAGGTTAATATGCAAAGCACTGTGACTTACTTCTAGTCCTCCTGTGTTCGATAAGTCAGAGGCAAATGTGGAAGTAAACAGGTGAGGAGACTCTAAAGGAGACACCAAAGTTACCGCACCCTCATAAGGATACATTCATTTCACGGGAGATTGGGACCAGTGAAATTCTGTGAAAATGCCAGGTTTCATGGAATCAGATGTGAATTGCATCAGAATTGAGTGTAAATCTACAACCATTTCAAAATAAAAAAGTTTAATTAGCCTCCAACTAATAAAAATAAATGAAAAAAATTTAAAACGAATAGAGCTGTATTAACAATAAAAAAAAATTTAATTAGGAAAATCCAGGAGAAAAAAGAATTTTTATATAAAACAATCTACATTTAGAAGACATCAGAAAAATGCACAAAAAGTAAGAGTAAATTTAAAATAAAAATTTTATTTTACTGTTATGCTTTGAATGTATAACTTTCCAGACATTTTTCTATATAAACGTAAATATGAACATATGTATTTTCTTTCAAATGGGATCATGCCATGTACAGTGTTTTATAAACTACTTTTGCAAATTAAATGTATGTGGTAAATATACATTTTATGCCTCTAAATATACTTGTATAATGTTTATTTTTATGATTGCATAATTTCATAGGATGGCTATACCATCAGTTACCTAATAAATATTCTTTTATTAGAAATTGGGCTATTTTCAATTTTTATGTATAATCTTATAGTAAACATCATTTTCCATAGGGATTGTTTAATATTTTCTGTGTCAATGAATATAATATTTTAAAGTGTTTAAGAAATATTGCTTACTTTGTGATTCCAGTGAATGTCCCAGGTCAGGCTTGGTATTTAATAATTACATGTTTAATGAATTAATGAGTAAGATGTTGCCAAATTGTTCTCCAAAATGGTCATATTAATTTAAAATTCTTATTTTCCTAAATTTGGGCATTATCATTTGAAAGATTCTAGCTTATTTAGGGAAATAATTTCATTATTAAAATATATCTATTTTCTTTTAACTAATTAGCTGGAATACTTTTTCAAATACTGAGTGCCCATATGTGTTTTCTATTTTATGAGTGCAGAGTTTGTGAATTTTGCTACTGTTTCCCTTGGGTAGTTTGCATCTTATATTCAGTAGCTCTTTATGTAATAATACCATTATACCTTTTAAATCAATATTATAAATATTTCCCAGTTTATATTTTGCTTTTTAATGTTTTCTACTCACATGCATTGTATATATTGAACAATACTTACCAAGTAGCATACTTAAGAAATAATACTTAGTAGTATTCCTTTACCTTGTTTTGACTGCTTATTTGTATATATTCCTTAAATCCAAGAACTTTTTGTAGCATCTTCCACAATGATAAATATCTTTCTCTTTGAATGCAACTAGATGGAGTAGTAAATACAAAACTTTTTTTTTTAATTGTAATATTACTGTGTTTTAAAATCAGAGTTTAGGATTATAGATAATATACTCCTTAATGTTCTAATGTTCTATAGATAATAGTCCTTAAAAATGTAACTAGTAGCAGAAAGATCAAGGTGTCCACTGGGATTTTGTTTACTCTCAGGGGGACTGTCATCAAATTCAGTTGATAGTCGAAATCTGAATCTTTATAAAAAGGGATGCAGATTGCCTTCAAAAATATATTCACAGCATTCAAGGCCCTGTAAGGATCTGCCTTTCTTCTACAATGGGCAGATGAGTGTTTATGTAGGAGAATGTCCTCCTCGTAAGAATTTTCTCTGTTTCTCTCTTTGCATATATATATATATAAATTGTTGTTGTTGTTTAGTTGCTAAGTCATGTTCATCTCTTTGCAACCCCATGAAATTCAGGCTTCTAGGCTCCTCTGTCCATGGAATTTTCCAGGGATAGAACCTATGTCTCCTGCATTGGCAGGCATATTCTTTACCACTGAACCTCCAGGGAAGCCATATATATATATGTCTCCAACAATTATAATGCCATTCTCCATGAATTCCTATAAGTTAAGACTTGAATAATTATTATATATATATTATATAAAAACATAGATCATTGCATAGCTCTATTATGAAATAGATGACTAGTATGTAGATTAGAAGGTTGGAAGCCAGGGGCCTCACAAAATTAAGCCATTTTCATTAGGTTGCATGTCTCAGTAAAGTAGAAACATAGAGCAGATCCCAGATCTTCTGGCTCTAAGGGATTGCATCCAACAGACATGACAATTCTATTTGCATGGTGTCTGGTACATTGCAGGTGCTTAAAATATATTGTTGAGTAAATGAATAAATGTCTCGAAGTCTTTGGGTTGTGACCTGGTTACCTCATTCTTTTCTCCTTTGTTTTGATATACTGTGTCAGCCTAGGTGCTCAATTTTTCTCATGACAAAATCCCTCAGTCACCTTTTACCCCTTTGGGGACTTTCTGCAGTTTCTCCATCAAGCTCTTTACTAGACTTGCCAGGGAACAAATGTTTTTATTGGAACGGCATGAAATGTGACATTACTCATAGATTCTGGCAGAAAATTAGTGATAGTGAAAACCAGCTCAGCACAGCTGGGCGAGATTGCAACGCCTCCCTGGGAGCAGTAAGCCGAGGGACTGCGGGGAGCCATAATGGTCTAATGACGGCTAATGGTGAGGAAAAGATGGACCCGAGACCCATAAATCAATTTGAACACCAGGATGGCTAATGAAATGTTCAGGAGACGCTTGAGCTCATCTGAGCATTGTTCATGGGTGTTTGTCTCTTCCTGGACCATACTCTTTTGTCACATAAGGAAAAAGTCTAACAATTTTTAGTTTATGGAAAGTCTCAGAAAACTGAGATATCTGCAAATCAGAAAATAAATGAGGAATTATGAGGCCTACCTTCACTTCCAGAGCTCCAACTCCATGACTCTTTGATTGCTTAGGGTTTATTCCCTATTTTAAGTATCTGTCAAAATCAAGGATGGCTCCAGCTTTTAGCTTTGCTTATTTTGGGTTTATATGCAATGAACAAGGAGGCAGAAGGTTTAAGATAACAAGAGACTAGAATTTAATCAAAGGCTTATGTGATTGCCTTTTCATGCTCCAGTCCAATCAGTGGTTTTAACCCTTCTGATAACACAGCGTTGGTTTCAGTCCTCCCAATTCTTGGAAGGTTCTTTTGTTCCAAATATTCACCTTTTAGGAAGGATCAAAATAGAAAGTTTGACTATAACCACATAAAGCTGCAAAGGTGGAATTTGTCCAACCCTTTTCATAGTTTCCTGTGAAGCAGAAATGAATGGCAACAGTGATACACAATAAAAACTCCATGACTCACTTGAGGCAGCTTCAGAGGCAGCCCCTTCTTTCTGTTCTTTCATAGAAGTATTCAACAAGGAGTTGGCACAGCTTGTACGCAGACCTTTCTAATGTGAACTTTGCAAGCTTGACATGTTATGTTTGCAGAAATGATATAGAACATCTTCTGAAAAAACAGAGCACACATATCTTAAGATGACTTACTTGATGATAATGCTAAACAGTGCCAATGTATTATTTCTATTTTTTTCCAAAAGAAGATTTTTTTCTCTTTTGGGGAGAAATGTATAATGAGAATCAGAAAGCTTTGGATAGCTGACACGTTTTCCCAAGGGACTCCTGGAAGATGCCCACATGTGACATTATAACAACTACTTTTTTAGGAATGAAGATGGTGCTGAGATGCACATGAAAGACTTCACTAAAGCCTTCCCTGTGATCTCTGTGCTGATACAGGTCCTTTATGTGGTGTGGTTCCCTGTGTCTTAGAGGAAGGTACCAAATGCATGAGCTGTTCCAGAGATTGGAATAGAAACTGAGAACTGGGACAATTCTATGCTTCTTCCAGTTGCTAGAGTAATCTGGTTTTCAGACAGAGGCATTTGACATCATTTCTCTGTCTTCAACACAGGCCCAAACACCCATTCTCTCATAATTCACTTCATGGGAGGGTGGAAATAAGTTGCAGCCATCGATGTTAAGACTAGGGGAAGAACAGGGTCATGATCCACAGAAAAAGGCCATGATTTACCATTGAAACAAAGCAGAGAAGAAAAGCAAAGTCATAGCAGAAAGGAAAATAAGGCATTTGTTTTGAAAAAATTCCATTCTCACAGCAATAATAAGTCAGGGGACTGTCCCTGATGCTTCTAGCAAAGTTGCTCCAGAGACAACCTTTTTATCTCTCCCAACCCTGGCTTCTGCACTTCAACTCAGAATCATATTCTGTTACATCAGCTGGTTTTGTTGTGACTCTTTTTCATGCCCAACCATTCAGCCTCAAGCCTACAAAGAATTTAATACAAGTCTGACTGAGCATGCATTTGCCTTCAAACCAAATGAAGCAGTGGTTTATCCTCATCCCAAGATTTTCTTTATTTTCTGTCTTACTACTTACAGATCCACTCCCTTATTAGCAGAAATAAAAGTAGGAGAGAACTGAAAAAGAAAGGAGCTGAGATTTTTCATTCTAGATCTCCAACTTTTGACTCTACAGTGTCTCAGGAAGAGAGCCTCTGACCAAGCTATTCTGAAAACATTGCTTTGGCCCAGATCTGGGGAGAGGACTTTCAAGGGCAAATGATTGCTCTGTTGGTTAGGACTGAAATGAGTGTTTCCCATCTCCTCCTCCAGTCTGTGTCTACCTGGAAAGTTCAACAGATATTTGGCCTTCTTGCTTGTCATTCACTCATTGAAGGGTCAGAGTTAGAAAACATATTATGATTTGCACCATGATATAAATGAAGATGCTGATTACTTAAGATATTTGAGTATAGCATATATGTGGGCAGACTGGCCTACCATGCTGAGATTGAAATGGAGTGTGGATCTTGAGAGATGCTTGCTGGATCTATTGATGTATACATTTCCCCTCACAGAGGGCTAGGGTTTTACTAGAAGGAACCCGAAGACTTTCTCTGACACTTGGATGCAATCAAAGAGTGAGAACTGAATAGGCAAATTTTCAAATGAAAAGAAAAAAAAGTCTTACCTTTGGTATTTACTTTAGGTTTCTGGTTACTTATCCATATTCAAATGACCAAATAGAAGGTGTCAAGAATACTAAGCTTGCCTTCTTCTCCCAAGTAATAAGTTCCTTCTTTGTATTATCTACTTACAGAGAAATAACTGCATAATATTTCTATCAAAGTGAGGTTGTCATGTTCTAACAAATGCCAGGACCATAAGCCCAATATAGTCAGAATCTTTTATCCTACCTAAAGTTCTACTCCTAGGTGACCTGGGCCTTGCTCTGAGAAATGTCTGACAAAACTAACTAATCTCTTGAGGTCATAAATAAAGACATTGCTGCTTGCTGAGACACATAGCTCCTTCCTGGAGTAGCTGGGAACTGGTGATAACAAACCACAATGACCCTGAGCTTAGAAAAGGATTTGAATTTTTTTATGATTATATATTTTGCAATTTTGGCAGTTTTGAAAGTAAGAATGTGTCAAAGGGTAATATGCTCAAGGACAGTCAGTGTTAGATCAATATTAATTAAATAGGCTTATTCTTATTTAACAAAGCATTGGAGTGTGGAGGAAGGGATCTGCTGTGACCATTTTCTTTAATTTTCTTTTGCCATCTGTCAGGTAAAGTAAGACCTCTAAATCCCATACATCAGCATTTTAAAAATATAGCCAATTTTCAGCTTAGGTTACTTACCTAATGATGTGTTTACTATGTCTCAGTTATGATTTACTAGAGATAAAGCTGTATTGTTAAGCAGAAAGGAGGAGCACCTATAAAGACAATAGAAATTTTTAAGTAAGGAAAAAAGTGAGGTTATTTTTAGTTAAATCAGAAACCCCAAAGGATGTGATGGCACATAGAATTGAAATAACAAGTACTGTCTTACCAAGAAACATATAGGAGAAATCATTTTTGATTTATTATAATGTTATGGAAATATGGCTGAATAGTCTTTGTCTGTCCATTTCATTATCTCTTAAGGACCGTGGTCATCACTCCATACTTATATCATATAAAGCACATAAAGGAGAAAGAAAATTCCATGAAAAGTAAAAAACCCACTTTGTCAATTAGCTGTATTAGTTCAAAAGTGTAGATATGCTAATGGAATGGTTGGTAGGACCTGAACGCCACTGCATTTTAGATTAATTTTTATTGGAGCACAGTTGCTTTACAATGCTGAGTTAGTTTCTACTGCTCAGCAAAGTGAGTCAGCCGTGCCCTTTTGGATGTCCTTTCTGTTCAGGTCCCCACAGTGCATTAGGTGGAGTTGCCTGTGCTGTGCAGTGAGTCCTCACTAGTTACCTGTTTTATACATGTATCAGTAGTGTCTATGCGTCAATCCCAATCTCCCAGTTCTTCTCGCCCCTCCCCATTCCCCTTTGGTATCCATGCATTTTGTCCTCTATATCCGTGTCTCTATTCCTGCCCTACAAATAGGATCATCAATACCATTTTCCTAGATTCCACATATATGGAATACACAATATTTGTTTATCTCTTTCTGACTTACTTCACTCTATATGACACTGTCTAGGTCCTCCAGGTCTCTACAAATGACCCAGTTTTGTTCCTTTTTATGGCTGAGTAATAGTCCGTTGAATGGCACTTCTGATGAAGATGTTACTAAAGCTGGGAAGAGTGGTGAGGACAAATCTTGCGAGCGCTAAGTACAAAAGTCACTGGAAACATGGTTGGTCCTTTTGGCAACCATGGAACTTTAAAATATTCTGAGCTTTTTACAGATAAAGTGTATCAAATTAGAACTATCCGTGTGGCGCTATCCAGGGTACTGATTTAGATCCTCTTGTCTCAATTGAAAAGGTTGGACTCTTATTTCAGGGCCTGACTTCCTGTCTCCTTTAACCTTGTGCTCCCAGGATCAAATGCATGCCAATTTTGAACTCCACTATATAACTTTAGAAAATTAACCATGTTGGGACTAGTCCAGGAACTGTTTTTTTATGTCCCAGCTCCTATAACCATGGCAAGGAGCAATATGATATAATTCTTACTTTCAATGACATTGTAATCTGATGGAAGGTATCTGAAAATTAAGCAAATAACTATATACACTTTGAGGTGGGTAGAATGTATTGTACTTCAAAGGGAAGATTGTTCTACCTAGGCATGGAAAGAAGAAGGAAATCTTAAACATTCTTTCCAGATACAGGGTTTAAGTCACTACTGAGTTAGTCTTAAAATTGAATTAATACTGAGATAAAGGTGTCCTTGTCAAAGCATTAATTTCCACCCCTGAGAAATGTTTCTATAGATATGTCAACTTTTGACATGGACCCAACCAATGACTTCCTGAGAGTGGTTGTTTAGCAACAAAAGACATGGTACATTTCTTTGAGAAAGGTTCAAATATGTACCTTTATACCACCACCACCCAATCCTTACCCTAAGCTACAAAGAATTTCTAGCACAGAGTTTGAGGTATTTATATTCTGATGAATGTATTCTTTCATTTATAGAGATTAGTTTCTCTTATTTTTGCCTAAAATAACTCACTTAACTGATCAAGGATAGTGGTCTGTTTTGGAGGGCACCAACACCCTATGTTAAATTTTATCAGTTCTTGATTTAGAACCAACATTTACTGATATTATTGAAACCAATATATGTGATAAGAGAGCATAATTTCTACCATATGCATGCTTAGTTCTAGCACCGCTTTTGAAGGAGTTCTAGTTGCAAAGGAATTTTGCTTCAGGACAATGAATGAACCACAGGATAAGATTCTATGGGATTTCCTGCCTAAAATTTTTGGAAAATTTGAAAGGCTTTATCTTCCCCTTTTTGAAAATAAGACAGGAAAATAACTTTAAAATGCTTATAAAAACTTTGTTCTTATGTCATGCCTTCAACATGAAATGCTTTATAGCTAGAAACAGATAAGAGAGCCAAGAAGCTGAGGATTTTCTGGCTATTTGAGTATCTCATTGGCATTTTTACTGCCATTAAGAAAGACTTTCAGATTTAGCAAGAACCCAGAGAAATGCAGTTACTTGTATTATGGAATGGTATGATCATGAGAAACTATATTTTGCACCAACACAACCTCCACTGGTTAGATAGTATCATAGATGTTGTTCTCATTAAAGGGTTTGGAGATACTAAAGAGACACAGATTCTCAAGCCATGATGGGAATTCCTTTTATCATATGACCTTGTGCTATGGACTTACTTGTGTTTCCTTAAAATTCATATGTTAAAATGCTAACCCCCAATATGACTGTATTTTGAGAAAAAGCTTTTAGGATGTAATTACAGTTAAGTGAGTCATAAATTGGGATCTTAATCTGATAGGATTGGTGGCTCTGTACGAAGAGCAGGAAATCCGTCTTTCTCTTTCCATGTGAGCACACGGCAGGAAGGTGGCATCTGCAAGTCAAGAAGAGGACCTTCACCGGAACCCTACTATGCTGGCACCCAATCTCAAACTTCCAACCTGCAGAATTGTGAGGAAATAGATTTCTGTTGTTTACACCACCCAGTCTGTAGTATTTTGTGATGCCAGCCTGATCTGGCTAACATACCTTGCCTTAAAAAGCATAAATCCCTTTTGAGGAAATACATTTATACCTATATTTGATCATTTGAGTAATCACTCATCCAATTTCATGGCATAAATTGCCCTTTTTGAAGCAGTACACACCTATAACCCTACAGTAGCCCTGGCAGATTTGTGTTTCTCCTTCACTGAATTTACAATAGCTCAAGTGTGTCAAACTTATGGCTGACTACTTACTGTCCCTGAATAACCATTGAGAGACCAACAAAAGCTTCAGACAGTCTAGCATCCTATTTACAAATCTCAGTTAATTGATAACTAGTGTAAAAGTGAACAATAGGAAAGCATCTTTGGTTGATGCTTGGCAGCTTTTCATGTAAAATATTGGATGGAAAATCCTCTCTTTCTAGAAAATAGTTTGCATCAGGTTGTGAAAACATATCACACCACCTGACAAATACGTGATTTTAGCAGGTAGAAGAATCCATTTGGGAAAATATGGCATCACTTTGAAACTTTTTAGAATGTAATGCATATTAAAAGTAAGTAAAAGCAAATACTTTCACAAGTATTAGAGCAACTTAAATCCTGAAAGACTTTTAAATCACAGTGGAAGTTAACCCTTTATCAAATACATGATTTGCACATTATTTTCTCCCATTTTATAGTTTGTTTTTTCATTTTATTGATTGTTTCCTATGCTGTGCAGGATCCTTTTAGTTTGATGGACTCCAATTTGCATATTATTTTTTTTTTTACCATTGCTTTTGCTGTCCGATTAAAAATATCATTACTAAGACTGATATCAAAGATCTTACCCTTATGTTTTTTGGTAGAAGTTTTATGGTTTTAGGTCTTATGTTCAAGTTTTTAATCCATTTTAACTTGGTTATTATGTATGGTATAAGATAGGGGTCCAATATCATTCTTTTGCATGTGGCTGTCTAGTTTTCTCAACACCAGTTATTGAAGAAACTACCCTTTACCTACTGTATATTCTAGGTATTGTATGATTGGGATTGTTTCTGGGCTCTCTATTCTGTTCCATTGATCTGTCTAATATGCCAATACCATACTGCCTTGATATAAGGGATTGATACACAAACTATATAAAGAACTCATACAACTCAATAGCAAAAATAAAACTTCTGATCAAAAAATAGGCAAAGGAACTGCATTGATATTGACATCTCCCAAAGAAGATATACAAATGGCAACAGGTGCTTGAAAAAGGTGATCAACATCATTAATAATCATAGAAATGCAAATCAAAGCCACAGTGAAATATCACTGTTAGAATGACTGTTATTAAAAAGATAAGTGAGATAAGTGTTGGCACAGATATGAAGAAAAAGGACTCTTGGTGTATATGTACATTTGTTCAGCCTCTATGAAAAACAGTATGAACATTCCTCAAAAAATTAAAAATAGAACTACCATATGATCCAGCAATACCAATTCTGGGTATATAACTGAAGGAAATGGAAATAAGATATTAGAGACATATCTGCACTCCCATGTTTGTTGCAGTATTATTCACAATAGCCAAGATATGGAAACCTAAGTGTCTATTAATGAATGAATGGATAAAGAATGATATGTGCTTATATATATGTGTGTGTGTGTGTGTGTATAGATCTAAATATTGTTTAATCATGAGAAAGAAGGAAATTCAGGACATTATGCTAAATGAGGTAAGCCAGACAGACAAAGTACAGTATAGTATGATTTATATGTGGAACCTGAAAAAATTTTAAATGTCAAACTCATAGAAACAGATAATTTAAAAGTGGTTTCCAGGGGTTGGGGTTGAGGGTAATAGAGTATGGGAAAAGTTTATGAGATTTTAACTATAAAATGACATGAGGTCTGAGGGTCTGATATAAAACATGATGATTATAGTTGATAACACTGTATTGCATAATTGAAATTTGCTAAGAGAGTGGAATTTAAATGTTTTCACACACAAAAAAGTCAAATATGTGAGGTGTAGATGCACTAATTTTAATGAACTAGATGAGGAGACTCCTTTTACAATAGACACATAAATCAAATCACCACAATTTACACTTAAAATATCTTACAGTTTTGTTAATTATACCTCAATAAAACAAAAATAAAATTAATTAATTCTTAAAAATGGCAATGAAGGAAGAAGATGGTCCAAGGTTATTTGATTTAATAATTTGATCTGATGATTTATGGTTGAAGAACTTTCTGGTTTATAAGCTGAGGGTAAAACTCAATTTATAAAACAGAGATTTTAGTTTAATCTCTGAGATAAATATACCTATCTAGTACTACTAAGAATCTTAAACATAAACCATATTAATTGTCTCTAAGTTTACATTTTTAGTTTTAATTATGTCCAGGAGATGCCCTGGATATGAAAAGAACTCAGTTAAGGAGATGTCAATGGCACAGATTCAGATGATGATTCCAGATGAGAGGATTGGAAAATTTAGGTGGAATTTGATCTAGTTTACCTAGGATGAGGTTTTAAACTGAATTGATTAGTTTTTCCTCTGGTGCTGATTTTCCTTCTCCTGAGTTTCTGTTCTCCATAAATTACCTACCTAAAGAAAGTGAAAGCAGAAGTGAAGTTGCTCAGTTGTGTCCTACTCTTTGTGACCTCATGGACTGTAGCCTACCAGGCTTCTCCGTCCATGGGATTTTCCAGGCTGGAATACCAGAGTGGATTGCCATTTCCTTTTCCAGGGGGATCTTTCCAACCCAGGGATCGAACCTGCGTCTCCTGCATTGCAGGCAGACACTTTACCCTTTGAGCCACCAGGGAAGCCCTACCTACCTGTGTGTTCATCTATTTTATCTAGTTACTTTTCTTGAAAGGTAAAGGAATCTTCATTTTATCCCAGGGATGACTAAGTTCTCTATTTAATCAAATAAATATATCTTTTCTCTAATAATTTAGTTAAAAAGCTAGGGTAGGAGATGCCACTGACACACTTTGGAAAATCCATTCTTTTAAGTTCAAATTCTCTTTTTTTGAGTTTATATTTACTTTTTAAAATTGATGTATAGTTAATTTATTAGATAGTGTTAGTTTCAAGTGTATAGAATATATATACTCTTTTCAGATTTTTTAACTTGTGTGTGTGTGTTGTGCTCAGTCATATCCAATTCTTCGTGACCCCATGGACTGTAACCCCCCAGGCTCCTTTGTTCATGGAATTTTCCAGGCAAGAATACTGGAGTGGGTAGACATATCCTTCTCCTTTTCACTTATAGGTCATTACAAAATACTGAGTATAGCTTCTTGTGCTATATAGTAGATCACTTGTTGGTTATCTATTTTATATTAATGTATAGTTGTGTATATATGTTAATACCAAATTCCTAATTTATCCCCCTCTTTGGTAACCTTATGTTTGTTTTCTATACCTGTGGGTCTATTTCTTTCTTTATCTAGTTGTTTAAATAAGAAACTTGCAATCTTAAAATCTCAATCCCCACAGACATCAGTACCTAAATCTTTTCGATTCCACATCTCAAATAGTTTTCAGATCACTCTCTACTTTTCATCTATCGTTTATGACCTAACTCTAGACTACCATGATCCCTTGTCCTACATTCATCTCGTTACTACTTCTGTTCATCTCCTTACTATCTACATCTGCTCTTGCCTCCCCACTCCAGTCTTTAAATCTGAGCCAGAGAGGTAGTTTGACTGATTAGATTGCTCCCATGCTGAAGACCTTTCAGTGTACCCTCAGGATGCAATTCAAAATTCGTAACATAAGTTACTAGGCTCAGAATACCTCACTAGCATCATTCTAAGTCAGTTTTTTTGCTGGGGTTCAGTCACACTGGCCTTGATAATGAGGGACTTGAAAGGGTTTCAAAAGTATAGCTAGATTATTAGATTAATTAAAACCAATTATTAGATGAATTAAAATGAAAAAATGCAGAAACTGTTTCAAGAAAAGCATAGAGAGCATTGATTCAAAGAGTCCAGGCCTGGCTTTCTACGAGAATGAGACTCATTAGAGAGAGGCAACAAGAAAGTAGATCTTAAATATTCTCACCACATAAAAACATGAATATAACTTTGAAGTGATGTTAATTAGCTTGATTATGATGATATTTCACAATGCATTTGTGTGTCAAATCTTCAGCTTGTATATCTTATATAAATATATGCAGGTTTTCTTTGTCAATTATACCTTACTAAAGCTGGAACATTGAACTGTGGTGTGACTGCAAGGAGATGCAACCAGTCCATCGTAAAGGAGATCAGTCCTGGGTGTTCATTGGAAGGACTGATGCTGCAGCTGAAACTCCAATACTTTGGCCACCTCATGTGAAGAATTGACTCATTGGAAAAGCCCCTGATGCTGGGAGGGATTGGGGGCAGGAGAAGGGGACGACAGAGGATGAGATGGCTGGATGGCATCACCGACTCGATGGGCATGAGTTTGAGTAAATTCCTGGAGTTGGTGATGGACAGGGAGGCCTGGCGTGCTGCAGTTCATGGGGTCACAAAGAGTTGGACACGACTGAGCGACTGAACTGAACTGAAAGCTGGAACAAAAACAAAAGTAGTTAAAACAGTTAGAAAATAAGATTAATAATTAATGCATGTAACTTGGGAAAACTTTCAGAAAAATTATCACCTAAGTTCAGTTCAGTCGCTCAGTCGTGTCCAACTCTTTGCAACCCCATGAATCACAGCACGCCAGGCCTCCCTGTCCATCACCAACTCCTGAAGTTTACTCAAACTCATGCCCATCGAGTCGGTGATGCCATCCAGCCATCTCATCCTCTGTCGCCCCATTCTCCTGCCCCCAATCCCTCCCAGCATCAGGGTCTTTTCCAATGAGTCAACTCTTCGCATCAGGTGGCCAAAGTATTGGAGTTTCAGCTTCAGCATCAGTCCTTCCAATGAACACCCAGGACTGATCTCCTTTATGATGGACTGGTTGCATCTCCTTTCAGTCCAAGGAACTCTCAAGAGTCTTCTCCAACACCACAGTTCAAAAGCATCAATTTTTCAGCTCTCAGCTTTCTTCACAGTCCAACTCTCACATCCATACATGACCACTGGAAAAACCATAGCCTTGACCAGATGGACCTTTGTTGGCAAAGTAATGTCTCTGCTTTTTAATATGCTGTCTAGGTTGGTCATAACTTTCCTTCCAAGGAGTAAGCGTCTTTTAATTTCATGGCTGCAATCACCATCTGCTGTGATTTTAGAGCCCAAAAAATGAAGTCTGACGCTGTTTCCACTATCTCCCCATCTACTTCCCATGAGGTGATGGGACCAGATGCCATGATCTTAGTTTTCTGAATGTTGAGCTTTAAGCCAACTTTTTCACTCTCCTCTTTCACTTTCATCAAGAGGCTTTTTAGTTCCTCTTTACTTTCTGCCATAAGGGTGGTGTCATCTGCATATCTGAGGTTATTGATATTTCTCCCAGCAGTCTTGATTCCAGCTTGTGCTTCTTCCAGCCCACATTTCTCATGATGTACTCTGCATATAAGTTACAAAAGTAGGGTGACAATATACAGCCTTGACGTACTCCTTTTCCTATTTGGAACCAGTCTGTTTCATGTCCAGTTCTAACTGTTGCTTCCTGACCTGCATACAGGTTTCTCAAGAGACAGATCAGGTGGTCTGGTATTCCCATCTCCTTCAGAATTTTCCACAGTTTATTGTGATCCACACAGTCGAAGGCTTTGGCATAGTCAATAAAGCAGAAATAGATGTTTTTCTGGAACTCTCTTGCATTTTCGATAATCGAGCAGATGTTGGCAATTTGATCTCTGGTTCCTCGGCCTTTTCTAAAACCAGCTTGAACATCTGGAAGTTCTTGGTTCATGTATTGCTGAAGCCTGGCTTGGAGAATTTTGAGCGTTACTTTACTAGCGTGTGAGATGAGTGCAATTGTGCATAGTTTGAGCACTCTTTGGGATTGCCTTTCTTAGGGACTGAAATGAAAACTGACATTTTCCAGTCCTGTGGCCACTGCTGAGTTTTCCAAATTTGCTGGCATATTGAATGCAGCACTTTCACAGCATCATCTTTCAGGATTTGAAATAGCTCAACTGGAATTCCATCACATCCACTAGCTTTGTTCGTAGTGATGCTTTCTAAGGCCCACTTGACTTCACATTCCAGGATGTCTGGCTCTAGGTGAGTGATCACACCATTGTGATTATCTGGGTCATGAAGATCTTTTTTTGTACAGTTCTTCTGTGTATTCTTACCACCTCTTCTTAATATCTTCTGCTTCTGTTAGGTCCATACCATTTCTGTCCTTTATCGAACCCATCTTTTCCTGAAATGTTCCCTTGGTATCTCTAATTTTCTTGAAGAGATCTCTAGTCTTTCCCATTCTGTTGTTTTCCTCTATTTCTTTGCATTGATCGCTGAGGAAGACTTTCTTATCTCTCCTGGCTATTCTTTGGAACTCTGCATTCAAATGGGAATATCTTTCCTTTTCTCCTTTGCTTTTCACTTTTCTTCTTTTCACAGCTATTTTTAAGGCCTCCTCAGACAACCATTTTGCTTTTTTGCATTTCTTTTCCATGGGGATGGTCTTGATCCCTGTCTCCTGTACAATGTCACGAACCTCCGTCCATAGTTCATCAAGCTCTCTGTCTATCAGATCTAGTCCCTTAAATCTATTTCTCACTTCCACTGTATAGTCATAAGGGGTTTGATTTAGGTCATACCTGAATGGTCTAGTGGTTTTCCCTACTTTCTTCAGTTTAAGTCTGAATTTGGCAATAAGAAATTCATGATCTGAGCCACAGTCAGCTCCTGGTCTTGTTTATGCTGACTGTATAGAGCTTCTCCATCTTTGGCTGCAAAGAATATAATCAGTCTGGTTTCGGTGTTGACCATCTGATGATGTCCATGTGTACAGTCTTCTCTTGTGTTGCTGGAAGAGGGTGTTTTCTATGACCAGTGCGTTCTCTTGGCAAAACTCTATTAGCCTTTGCCCTGCTTCATTCTGTACTCCAAGGCCAAATTTGCCTATTATTCCAGGTGTTTCTTGACTTCCTACTTTTGCATTCCAGTCCCCTATAATGAAAAGGACATCTTTTTTGGGTATTAGTTCTAAAAGGTCTTGTAGGTCTTAATAGAACCATTCAACTTCAGCTTCTTCAGCATTACTAGTTGGGGCATAGGCTTGGATTACCGTGATATTGAATGGTTTTCCTTGTAAACGAACAGAGATGATTCTGTCGTTTTTGAGATTGCATCCAAGTACTGCATTTCGGACTCTTTTGTTGACTATGATGGCTACTCCACTTCTTCTAAGGGAATCCTGCCCATGGTAGTAGATATAATGGTCATCTGAGTTAAACTCACCCATTCCAGTCCATTTTAGTTCTTTGATTCCTAGAATGTCGACATTCACTCTTGCCATCTCCTGTTTGACCACTTCCAATTTGCCTTGATTCATGGACCTAACATTCCAGGTTCCTATGCAATATTGCTCTTTACAGCATCAGACCTTGCTATCACCAGTCCCATCCACAACTGGGTATTGTTTTTACTTTGGCTCCATCCCTTCATTCTTTCTGGAGTTATTTCTCCACTGATCTCCAGTAGCATATTGGGCACCTGCCGACCTGGGGAGTTCCTCTTTCAGTGTCCTATCATTTTGCCTTCTCATACTGTTCATGGGGTTCTCAAGGCAAGAATAGTGAAGTGGTTTGCCATTCCTTTCTCCAGTGGACCACATTCTGTCAGACCTCTCCACCATAACCCGACCGTCTTGGGTGGCCCCATATGGCATGGCTTAGTTTCATTGAGTTAGACAAGGCTGTGGTCCTGTGATCAGATTGGGTAGTTTTCTGTGATTATGGTTTTAGTGTGTCTGCCCTCTGATGCCCTCTCGCAACACCTACCATCTTACTTGGGCTTCTCTTACCTCGGACGTGGGGCGTCTTCACGGCTGCTCCAGCAAAGCGCAGCCGCTGCTCCTTACCTTGGAGGAGGGGTATCTTCTCACGGCCGCCCCTCCTGACCTTGAACGTGGAGTAGCTCCTCTCAGCCCTCCTTCGCCTGCCCAGCAGCAGCTGCTCCTTCAGGGGAGATAATTTCCTAATCTTTGATAGCAGGTAAACAAATGCTAATGTCACAAACTTAAATATTAACAAATGAGTAATGACTTCAGCTTCATTTTCCCCCCAAAATATTATTTCTTAAACCAAAAAGAAGGTTTTTATAAAATCATACTCTGTTAGTGAAGAAGTAGTTGTTTGAAGTTTGGCAAGCTCTTTGATTTCACATTAGCATATTTTTTCCTAATAAGTTCAAGTAAAAAAGAAAGTCTCCGTCTATATCTACATTAATGCAAATAGACATCTGTAATGATAAGAAACTAACATTAATAATTGTTTCATGAAATGTAAGTGTGGTCAGCTCTTACAGGAGGAATGAAAATGGATAGAAGACAGCTTTTTCTTTTCATTCTCTAGTTTCTATACTCTTTGAATGTTCTTACGTTTGTACTGTGTGAATATTTGTCAGCAAGGTTTATCTGGGCAGGAGCTCATAGCCAACTTTTTGTTTTTATCTTTGTATGATTTGTCATATTTGTGTACATTAATCAGTCATATTTGAATTTGAATACTTTTTTAAAGAGATGTAAACATAGGATATAATTAAAAATAAAAATGATAAATCAAAAATTAAATAATACAATAAATATCCAAAGGTTTAAAATAAAAGGTTGACACAGTAACACAGATCTTACGTAGTTAGAGAGAATGAATGAAGGAACACTCAATATATTTTAGGAATGTAGGAATTTAAAATCTCTTTTAAGTTACTCATATACAAATGAATAAAATGATCAAAGTACATAAATATATAATGTCAAAATAACATGTGAAAGCAGATGTATAATTAAAATGTATTAAAATTCAAATGGAAAAAGGGCAAAGAAAACAAAACAAGACCAAAACTCTAAGGATTAGAAGCTTTATAAAACAAAGAGTTAAGGTAAGCTAAAACAAGTAAAAGGAAAAATGTTTACACAAAGAATACATTACATATTTACATGAAGAGAAAAATAAATTTCCTTAAAATAAAATAGAAAAGTGTTAAGAAATGAAAAATTACTATTAAATGTAAAGAAAAGACTAGATCAATAGGGAACATACTAATAAAATATGATAAGAGTACTAAAATTATGAAATGACATGGAAGAGAATGATTAGATAAAATCTAAAAAAGAGAATATAAAGAAATAGTCCAAGATTGCATTTTTATTGATTGCTAAAGTTAGCTAAATGGGAACAAGATCCCCAAATTCCCCAAATGTTTGGATAACACATATATTAGCTATTTGCTTTTCATACTGATAATAAATGAAAGCAAATTCAATTTGAACACTTTTTTCTGTGCCACAGTTATTCCAAAATACAAAGAAACAGAAAGTATGTATAAGGGAGAAAATTTTAAAGCAAAAACGCAAACAACAACAAAAATCAATGATTATTTTTATGCTAATTCTGGATGTCCTGATTCAGGTTATAACAATACTCTCACCAGAGCAGAAAAAAAGGAAACATGCATAAGAAAAATAAAACAATATTTTAAAAGTCAGTAATATGGTGAAGTGTTTTAACATGCAAAAAATTCAATCACAAAGGAAATGAGATAATGACAGAAACATGAAAAATAAGTTAAATTACTAGAAATCAAATAATGGTAAACAATAAGCACTTAAAATTAAACAGGCGACAGGTGGTTGAAAGCAGAACATTAAATGAGGCAGCTGGACAACGTCCAAATTCTAACAGTTTCCTAGTATGAAAATAACAAGACAAAGAATGTGTTATTTTATTTTCCCTTTATTTCTGTTAAGGTTAATGGAAACCATGGATATGGACTCTAGGGATTAGGGGAGCGAGGAGAGAGCTTAGTTTCTCGCAGTAAGAAAGGGGTTTGGAAGAACAGAGAAGATCAGACCCTGAGGCCCAAAGCTGCGTGGGAATTCTAGTTGCTAGGTTAGGTGTTCCAATAACAGGCGTCTTAAACACTAGCAGCCAAAGAAATATTTGGGGGGAGAACAGATGTATCTACTATTAAATTGTATATTTTGTGGTGTGAAGTGAAAGCCACTTGTCTTCATCTCGAACAGACACATGCACGCACATACACAGACACACGTGTGGACACTAACAATTTGGATAATGCATTTGTTTGGAAATACTCGCTGAGCACCCAGTGCTCATTTAACCTTCACTTCAGCCCTGAGGATAGTGATCATTACTCTGCCCATTCCACAGTCAAGAACACTGAGTCACAGGGAGGTTAAGTAGTGTGCCCAGGATTATCGAGGTAGAGAGTGGCAGAACCATACTGCAAAACCATGCAATTTGTGCTGCACTCTCTACTCTGTCAAAATAGTCCATGACTGGGGATCCTTAAAACCAGAGGCTTCCTGTGGGAAACCACTCATATCAAGCTTATAAATAAGAATTTGAAGCTCCCTCTGTCTTCCCTTGGGCTTCCCACGTGGCTCAGTGGTAAAGAGCCTACCAAGCAGGATATGTAGGTTCAATCCCTGGATTGAGAAGATCCCATGAAGAAGGAAATGGCAACCCACTCCAGTATTCTTGCCTGGAAAATCCCATGGGCAGAGGAACCTGGCAGGCTACAGTCCATGGGGTCACCAAGAGTCAGACATAACTGAGCACGCATGCATAGCATAGCATAGCATAGCGTTGAAAAATTTATCACATTTCTTTCTGACAGAGCAGTAAGATATTTGCCCCAGAAGCTGAAATTTCTGATATAATCATTAACAGAAGAATTGGAAAGATGAGAAGGATTGGGAACTGAGGTCCCTGGTGTGCTAAGGACTGAATAGTGATGCTGTTTTTGTTAGAACAGGCAAGAGTCAAGAGCCCAGGAGACATACAATATGAATCATGAAATGACTTTGGTTCAGTAAATAGTTCTTTCCCACCATGATCTAAGTAGAATTGTCTGAGTTAGATAATTTCATAAAACATATAATAGAGAACTAAGAAATATTTGGGGCTAAGAGGAGGGAGAAATAGAATGTTTTAGTTACGTGTGAAGGTTTTTCTTTTTTTAATTTTATTTTAATGGTCCTGTGATGTAACTGTATCTGTAGGATACGTGCACAGGCACCAGACAGAAGGCACCGTTCTCTTATCCATTTTTCTTACTCCTATCACTTCTGTATTACTTTTGGATTGATATTTAGAAAAGAAATCAGAAATACTTTGCCAGAAGATCTGTGTCAATAAACACATGAAGAAGCTGGAAGGTGGGTGATTAAGGAGGAAAGTGAAAAGGGATAAACAACCATGGGGTGAGTTCAGGGAGGGCTCTTGGGAGCGTGATATGGTTGCTGCTCTAGAGTACCTCTGGAATTTCTGGGATAGAGGACTCTGGGTTCATCAGAGGCACTGCTATGAAGTATTTATATTCCTTGCTTTCATTTTTGTGTTCTTTTGAGAGATGCAAAGGAGAGTTTGGAATCACTTTTGTAATGACTTTGGTTATTCATGACTTCAGAAAAGGGAAGCGCTTCTAGGAGTCTGACATTTGTTAGGATTACATAACTATTCTAAAGTCATACCACCCAGGACCCCTTGAAAATAATACCATCTTGCTCTTGAAACCTGGACTCTAAAGTGAAACTTCCCGTCAAAGGGTGATTGTAGGCATATTAATGTTGAATTTGTGTACTTTCCAAGTTCAGGCACAGTCTCATATCTTGGAATGCACTGGAATTTAATTTTAAAGCCTCCAGGGTCTTCCTTCTTAGCTATTAGTGTATGGGATGACTTTAATCTCTTTAAGGATGTCTTTGCCTGTGTAATATTATACTAACTACCCTCTGCCTGTCAACCTGATAGGTTTTCGTAAAGATTAACAATGCAAACCTGAAACATATACAGCAATATCACGGTGTTGGGTTAGTAATTTGTTACATAATTAATCATCTTGGAGAGGGGATTGGCTGTGCCTTGTGACCTATGGGTTTTGCTGCATGAGAGAGTAAATGTATACCAGTAACTCACAACTACTGCATCTCCAAAACAGATACTGTACAAAAAAAAAAAAAAAGACTACAGGAAAATTTGCAAAAGCAAAACCATCTGTGTATATGACTATTTTGTGCCCTGGATTGGCGAGTTTATTGCAGGATAGTACTCTGTGCACATTTATTAGAAGACTTGGTAAAGGCTTCACCCTCCCATCTAGACACTTACTGTACCCAAAGAAACGCTGTAAATCACTCAGAGTGACAAAGGGGCCAGTGTGAAGCATGAACTCAAGCAGCTGCCCCCACGGTGGGCATCTTCTCCCTGGCAGCAAATATCTTCCAGAGGACGAGGGGCACGCAAGCCAGGGAAGACAAACCATCCTGTTGGGGAGGGATATGACAAGTGTGAGATTGCTTTATTTAAGAAGAAAACCTTCCTTGTTGGAGGCATCCTATGTTCTTGGGACCCAGACGAGATAAGCATGCAGACTCTATGGCCGTTAATACTCTTGGAATGAGAAGTGAAATGTTTCTTTTGAGTGATAATTCAGGACAGCAGGTGTGTTTGCACATAGATAAATGGAAAGCCTGGAGGGAGGGCATGGGAAGTAAGGAAAAAGAATTCAAGTAGAGCAAAAGAAAGACCAAAAAAATGTCAGGGCTTCCTAACTTCTGAGGACAGAGACAACTGGGAACCACATACACTACCAAATAATGATGCACTAAAATGTTCAAATGAGCTTATGAGATGTGAACTATCTCTATTCTCCTGGTAGCTAACTATTTTGTGTTTTAAAACACTTTAAGGAATTGATAAAAAAAAATAAACTATGGAAATTTTTATTCACAGGAAAAAATGCAGATATTTATACGAGCAAAACATTTTGCATAATTTCCATAGTGTTGATGATACTGTGATCCTTCGGTATACCTCTCCCAGAGCTCCATGCTGACTTTCTTCCTTATCTCTAGGATGTGATATGATGTGATGTATTGTGATAAGATGTGTTAGCATAGGATATGATTTGATATGATGTGGTAGGATGTGATGTGATGTGCTAGGATGTGCTATTATATTAAAACAAGGAGAGAGTGATTTGGTTAAAAGCAGAACTCTAAAGTACAAAGGGAAGTGAGGCCTTTTTAGGGAGACCTTGCTCTGGTTCAGTTGTCTTTGCTGAGTCCAGACTCCTGATTCATCTGCACAGTTGGGGGGATATATTTTAGAGGACACAAGGATATCTATTGCTCAGTGGTATCCAAATATCAGCTATCAGTGTATACCCTGGATCCCAAACACACAACAGCCACAGGCAACCCTCTGAAGGTCAGAATTCCAGGGACACCATTAATACCAAATTGTGTTAATGTGAATCGTAGCCCCTGGGGTAGTTCCAAATGGTGGCCTCTAAAAGTAGGCCACCGTTTGGAGTTCCGGGATGCTCTTCTCACCATTACAGGTGGACAGGAGGGCTATGAAGAACACAGGGGTGGTTTGTCTAGTCCTTGGGTATAGGCTGGGACAGAGCAGCATGGCCTCACACAGAGATATCCAACCAGAGGGTGGCTTCTCCTGCCAAACAGGAGTCAAACAGATCTTCTGAACACTCACAGAGAAGGAAAATATCTTTGTGCTGAAGCCAGGAGAGTAGCCAGAGTGAAGGTGCACATGGCTTGGGGGCTTCTATTCCCATAGCTGTGGGATGAGGACAAGCATATGGAACATTTGACATTAATATAAGCTCTGGGGCAGTCAGTATTGGCCCCTCTCCCTTCCTCTAATGTCCTTGGCAGAGGGTGGACAGGACACACATGGGCCCTGTGCCAGGACATCTGAATGAGAGAATGTCTACAGTTCTGGCCTGAAGTCCAGTGTCCATCCATCCAAACCTACCGGGAAGCAGTTCTTTTAGGGTTCTCGTCTTTCTGACAAGGGATTGCTTCCATCTGTGGAAGTATTCATGGTGCAGCCTGCCAGAAATTGTAAGGTTAATGACGTTGAATTTTCATTTCTCTTTAACACCTGGATCATTTTGGGCTAATTTCATGACTCTGGAGTGAAGACACTCCTCTTCAGAGCATCTTGCAGATTCCTGGAGTCCCTAAGATTCCATCCACAGCCTTTTGCTGTCACCAGGATAATTGCATCGATATCTATTAAACCAGCCAAGGTTGGATTCTATAATACTGTTGAGGAACTCTTTGGAAGAAGAGAAGACAAATGAGAATGTATTGACCACCTGCAGGGTAAAGTTTCCACCTCTTCCCCCTGCTTTCCCATAGTTGTTAGAACATCATTTGTCTAGAGGGTAACTCTCCATCACTTCTTAAATTAATTGCTCTCAATATCACTAGCCTCTCTCCACTTAGGCATTCAAACCTACACGCCAGGTTGATTGTGTAGAACAATTTAGAACAGCCAGTTGCAAAGAGAAGTGAGCAGTTTGAGTGTTGGTGACAGTGATATAGCTGTGCACAATGTCAGATTTATGTCAAAGATCTGAGGTACCGGACCCTCAAGGTGCCTATTGTTGTTTGCTGTTCCACAAAATGGATTTTATGTCCATTTTCCATTGCTACCCAGAGAATAAAAACAGAGAGCTAGAAGTTACCCCAGCAATAGCCTGGTTACCAAGCACAAGCCTTCCTCTGAGAGTATTTGAAAGCACAGAACCCTGGGCTTCTCTTTTGCCTACATGGTTCTATCTTTTCTGCCAAGTTACCAATGGCTCCTTTCACTTATCCATATTCCCTTGGAGGTTGAGACAATCTTTACTGAGTACTGTGACAACATGATGAGCAACCTGCCCTCTAAAACTTACAGTTCATGGGTATAAACGTAAATAATCACTGTACAAAGGGACAAAGAAGTGATGAGAAGACAAACTCTGAGTTCTGTGTGACTCACAGTAACCACACTCACTACACTGCAGGGTGAAGGAGGTCTTCCAGGGGAGATCATGTTTGAGCTCCCGTGATTGCAAAGGGAGAGTTTTCCTTGTGAACACGATGAGGTAAGGGATCTCAGAGGGCTGGAGCATCATGAGAAGAGGCTAGAAATGTAAGGGCTGTCAGGGAGCTCCATGCAGGTGGTCAGGGTTTGTGCACAGATTTCTGGAGCCCCTAAGATTTCATCTACTGCTTTTTGAGAGAGAACAGGAGGTAATTCAGATCATGTATGAGAGATAGTGTATCAGAAAGTCTTCTGCCTTCAGCTTTGGTTACTTTGTCCTTTTCCTTTGTGTCAAAACACACCTCTTACCATGAAAGAAAGGAATGGAGAATAAAGTATATTCCTAGGGAGCCTGATGTAGCTGAAGAAACTTCCAGAGTAGGAAATCTTGTTTTGTTTGAGAGAGCTGAAGTTTTCTGAATGATAACATTATATGAATTGAGATATATTTTCTGGTAGACAATGGAAAGAACTTCTAAGGAAAAAAGAGAGCTTTTCTATGAAGACCAAAAAGGAAATAGAATTTTACCTTTCTGGATTATGTTACAGTGAGACCTGTATGGAGGCATAATTCCAACAGAACCAACTCTGCTTCTTTGCTTTTGATTAATATGATCACATTTATCTAAAATTGGTAAGATATGAATATTGACTTCACTGGGTTATTGTACAGAATAAGTGAATCACCTATGAGAAATTGCCTATCACAGGGTCTGGCACTTGATATAGAATCAGAAAATATGTTTCTCTTTTTTCCTCTTCTCTCCCTCCTTCTTCCTTTCAGATTTCTCTTTCCTTGATTATTTTGATGGCAAAGAGAAATATCAATCTAGGTATAGTTTTTCACAAGCAAGCTGTTGAATTTTATCTACCAAAACCCATGCATTGAAATAACAGTGACAGGCTCTTTCCAATTTTTCCAGGTCATTTTCACCCTTGTGATTGTTGACAGTAAACCCATGGAACTGAAATTTGTTTCCTGACCACATTTCCCCTCCTTTTCACACATGGAAGCCTTTATTTGCTGGGAGAACCTCTTCCTAAGTCCATTACTGAGAAGGCTGATGCCCATGTTGGAGGAAAAACAGAAGCCAGCTCTTTCATTTGAAAATGAAAGAAGGCATGTGGTAGTGAAGTCTCCAGGGACCTGGGAACTCAGTATATAGTCTCAAAAGTCTTTTTTTTTTTTAATTTTTAAATTTGTGTCTTATTTTTGTCTGCTGTGTCTTTGCCACTGTACCAGGGCTACTCTCTAGTTGCAGTGTGCGGCTTCTCATGCAGTGGCTTCTCTTGTTGTGGAGCACAGGCTCAGTAGTTGTGTTGCACAGGCTTAGTTGCCCCATGGCATGTGGAGTCTTGCCTGACTGGGGATTGAACTCGTGCCCCCTTCATTGGCAAGCATATTCTTAATCATTGGACAACTGGGGAAGTCCAGTCATGGAGTCTTGACTTGAACTCTTGTTTTCCTCTGGGTCTCTGTGAGGTAGATTCTTCCAGGCCTGGCAATGAGCAACCGTAAAGAACCAGGTGCTCTACAGAGAACTGAAATTGCGGACCAAAGAGCTTGCGCTTTCAAAGGAGCACTTGATTAAAATACAAGGATACCAGAAACTCAGAAAATACGGTTGTTTCAAGAGAATGAACTCTAGCCACTTGGCATTCTCCCAAGCAAGCTGCTGCCAGAATTGTTTCTAAAACATAGGTCTGATTATGTCATGCCTATATGCACAAACCTTCTTTAACTGCCCATTGACTTCAGTATAAAGTTTTAAATCTCTTTTCATGGATTAGTGAAATTCATGCATTTCAAGTTACTTCTGAGCACCTAAGACTTCAGTTTTGACTTCCCTTTAGCCTTCTCTGGGTCTGAGATCACCGTGTACTGCTGCAGCAAAAATGGAACAACTAGGAGAAAGATTTCTGAAAAGAAGTGTTATTCATCTGTCATCATGAGTGTTGTCCTTGTGGTTGACTTATAAGAGGGACCTGTGAGGAGGTTCAGGTACCCTGCAGCAGTTACTCTGAGGTTCTTAGAGTCCTGGGAACTAGGATTCACGCTCGTGCATTCCCCGACTTGGGCTCCGCTCTGAGAACAAGGCTGGCCAGCCATCTTGTGTCCAGGACTCTGTTTCCTAATTACTGGTTAGCTGACTCCAAAGGTATATTTTTACCTCCTCTTTCTCACACCCTGCTCAGCTGCAGGGTAATAAACTGTGAATAGAAAAAGTAAAAAAAGTCCTCTCGGTCTTGGTTTTCCAAAATTACCACCTAGAAGAAAAGATACAATTTCTAGACAGAATCCTGGTTCCTACTTGAGCAACAAATATATTTTTTCAGCCCCCAAAACATTTCATAATGGATATCATGGAGAAGTAGAGGAAGCACAGCCATTGTTTCAAAGCCAGAAGTGGGCAGTGGACCGAGTCAGGAGCTGGTGGAATACAAACCAATATTGTCTTCTTGGTCCACGAACCACCTGGTGGGAAGCAGTGTTCTTGATCAGTGGTTGCTAATATGGATTGTTTATACTCTAAGAGTGCTCAAGATCATTCAATGCAATATGGATTTCAAAAAAACAAGGGCTTATATTTTAATAGTTTATCAAAAAGAACAAGAATGAAGTTCTACTAATACTTTATGGATCGACACCAGTGTCTTTACTTGATCCACATGTCACATGGTCCCATCTCAAGTTTAGCTAATGAAATATCAAGGTTCTAAAACAGGGAGGACTTGACAGTGGTGCTTCATACTTCATTTACTTTTAGTATAGGGTGATGCTTTCTAGTGTCTGCGTGTCTGGTTACATGGACTTGCCCCTTATCTCATTTTAACTAGATCTGTTTTCCTTTTGTGTTGAGAATTTCACATGGTATATAAGAACCTCCATGAGATGGGCCAGTTGGACAATTCCATACATGCCCTGGGGGAAAGAGGACTTGATGAAGCTGTGACATTTTCAGGGCTGCTTTGGTTAGGAGGAGAGGGAATGATGAGCTTCAGTGTGGATGAGTGGAAGGTATTATGTCTAATAACACCTCACATTAAGTTACATTAAACAGTGAGCTCAGAACTATTGGTTTCAATCAGGAGCTGAGACACAAAACTCAGAATAATAGTGTTTTGTGGCAACCTTAGTTTGATATGCTATAAAGACCAATAAAGCATGAGATTCTGTCAAGAGGGAGGTTGAAAACAAGTGCCTTTAAATCTTGATTCAGCAAATCGTTGATTGAATGCTTGTTGTGTGTCTTCATGTTAGAATGATACAAATCTGCCTATTACAATTTACGATAGATGCAGAGAGTTGAAAAATTCCAGGAAGAAGCAACTAGAATTATCATCGTAAAGACTCAAGTGGAGATAGAATATAAGTCATTATAATTCCTTAGAAAGGTGACGTGGAAGGAGGGGCAGAGACTTAAGCCTAAAATGACAAAGAACAACAGACCCTTTGTTAGAACCATTTTCTGGTCTCTTTGCTTTGTTAATAAGATAAAGAACAAGGCAAGGGATTGGGTTGTGGGGAGGGAGAAGAATTGTAAACCAGTTGAACCAATTATGTTTACCTGAGTGATAATTTCTATAGATAAATAGCCCCATCATATTGTTGGAAATGTAGGGTATCGACAGCAATATACCATCCATCTCTATGTCCCCAGAAGAGTTGATGAAATCTTCACATGTCTTATCCTCCCCCAGCAGCTGCTTCTTCCTAAACCACCTTACTCACCCTTATCCCACTACTATCCTTTTGCTAGTTGGGACTGGGTCAGGAAAGCAGAAAGCACTGTAAGATTCCAATCAGGAAACTGTTTCATATAGAAAACTCAATACCAACTGATCGACTGAGGGAGTGATAGGCAGAGCTTCTAATGGCTTCTAGGAAATCAATATGTGAGAGAAGAATCAGAAACCACCACCTACAGGAAACACCTTACTTGCATGTAGCACCGGAGTGAGTGATTCACTCAAATATGCTCCAAGCCCCTGGCACACCTCTGCCATCTGATGAAATCCATGCATCTGTGTGTATCTGCCACAAAAACAGTATGACTTCACCTTCTTATCCATCTTCCATCTCTAAGTTGTGTCCAACTCTTTTGCAACCCCATGAAAAACTGTAGCCTGACAGGCTCCTCTGTCCATGTGATTTCCCAGGCAAGAATACTGGAGTAGATTGCCATTTCCTCCTCCAGGGGTTCTTCCTGACCCAAGGATTGAGCTTGCATCTTCTGTAAGCAGATTCTTTACCACTGAGCCACCAGGGAAGCTCCTTCAATAGATACTGTATCACTAATAAACTAACGTGAGCTGATATCAAGTTTTTAATGGAGTTAAAGTCTAAGAAGAAAAGGCCTCCTCTCTTGCTTTAGGTGGGGCTTCCACACTGTTTGTGGTGATGTCATACTACCAACCCAGAGAGATCTTTGTTGCTCCTCTCTTGGAAGGGACTATCCACAAGTTCCTCTGCTCTCACTTTCAGCTTGTTTTGCTCCCATTATCAAGGCTTTTTCTGCCGTTCTTCTGAGATGGCCAGTGAAGAATATACCTCTGTCACTCAGCCACAAGGCAGGCTTTGCATGCAGACTTTGAGTGAAAAACTAAGAATTATACCACTGAATTTGATTCAGTCTTTCATTTTATCCCTGGATAAAATGAACATCTTCCTTTAAGACTGAAGATCCTATGAAAGAAAATGCCCTGGGTAAAGCCCTAAATCACTGGTCAAGGACAAAACTGGTTTTTGAGGACTTACTCCCTAGGTGGTGTGTGTGTGTGTGTGTGTGTGTGTGTGTGTGTCTTGGGGTTGGGAATGGGAGTTGGGAAGGACACAGTTTCTTATCTACTTTAGTGTCTAGAATTAAAAGAATGACATTTATTATTCTCATCCCCTTTGTCCCAGACTCAGGGCAGGTCTTCTTTGTGATTTTACCTTGTCCTTACAGTAGGGAGAAGTAGATAGCATGATGTAAGCCAGTGCTAACAACATGAGGAGACGTGTGCAGACATACCTGAATTTAGGCAATGGGCATGCAGCTTTGCTCTCTTTTGGTGACATCTATTGCATCTCAACAAGGAGAACTGCATTAATGCTTTGAAACTGGAGATTAAAAATTAGAAACCTAAAGATATTTATTTAAGCCCCAAAGTTAGAGAAGTTGTACATTAATACTCCTCAGTCAAGCCTGAAATTATAACTTGAGGCATGGAACAGTGGTGATCAACTCTGTCTGCTTTCCCCCCATTCCCTGGTATCCTAAAGGCTGGCAAGACCCTGCTAAATGGGTACTTTCCTTATGGCAACATCATGAACTTTTCCTTATTAGCCATTGCAGACCATCAACACCAAAGACCCACAGGCAAGAATAAGGAGACTTTGTGGGTTGTCATACTTTGCCTCTGTACATTTCTTCATAGAGCACTGAAGTGTAATATTGATCCAGGAGACAGTGGTCACAACTGACATTTCTTTCCACTAAATTAAAAGAATAAGAGAGAATTCTGATGAATTGAAGAAGTCCAGATACTTTATCTTGCACTGACATTTTGATTTTTTAAGGGAATGCATTTCCTAACTGTATCCTGCAGATAGATAACTCCATTATTCCACTTTGTTGGAATTGCAGAAAAAATAATCAAACTTGCCAGCATGCTCATATCTTAGACTTTTCAGTATGTCATAATTCATGCAGACTCTGCCACAAGATATGCTGGGATGGCAAGAAGGGGAGCCTAGAGAGAGGAGAGCAAGCCAGAAGTGGACAAAGCTAAACCCCAGGCATTCATCTATTTGTCAGAACTACATCTCATAGACAGTGGCCAGTAGGCCAAATTGAAATGTCCAAGTTGATGACCAGAAAGCCATAACATAATATCGCAAGACACTGGCCTAGAGGTTGCATTATAATGTCCAAGGGGGATGGTAACAAAACCACTTCATCATGTCCAAAGTGGCAGTTGGAAGGCCATTTTTAGTTTATAATGTCCTGATAGGGTGTTTGTTTCCAAGGCAAACTATTCAGTATCACAGTAATCCAAGCCTATGCCCCAACTAGTAACGCTGAAGAACCTGAACAGTTCTGTGAAGACGTACAAGACCTTTTAGAACTAACACCCCCAAAAGATGTCCTTTTCATTATAAGGGACTGGAATGCAAAAGTAGGAAGTCAAGAAGCACGTGGAGTAACAGGCAAATTTGGCCTTGCAGTACAGAATGAAGCAGGGCAAAGGCTAATAGAGTTTTGCCAAGAGAAGGCACTGGTCATAGCACACACCCTCTTCCAACAACACAAGAGAAGACTCTACGTGGACATTATCAGATGGCCAACACCAAAATCAGATTGCTTATATTCTTTGCAGCCAAAGATGGAGAAGCTCTATACAGTCAGCAAAAACAAGACTGGGAACTGACTGTGGCTCAGATCATGAACTCATTATTGCCAAATTCAGACTTAAATTGAAGAAAGTGTGAAAACCACTAAACCATTCAGGTATGACCTAAATCAAACCCCTTATGATTATACAGTGGAAGTGAGAAATAGATTTAAGGGACTAGATCTGATAGACCGAGTGCCTGATGAACTATAGACAGAGGTTCATGACATTCTACAGGAGACAGGGATCAAGACCATCCCCAAGAAAAAGAAATGCAGAAATGGCTGTCTGAGGAGGCCTTACAAATAGCTGTGAAAAGAGGAGAAGTGAAAAGCAAAGGAGAAAAGGAAACATATACCCATTTGAATGCAGAGTTCCAGAGAATAGCAAGGAGAGGTAAGAAAAGCCTTCCTCAGTGATCAGTGCAAAGAAATAGAGGAAAACAATAGAATGGGAAAGACTAGAGATCTCTTCAAGAAAATTAAGAGATAGCAAGGCAACATTTCATGCAAAGATGGGCTCAATAAAGGACAGAAATGGTATGGACCTAACAGAAGCAGAAGATATCGAGAAGAGGCGGCAAGAATACACAGAACTGTAAAGATCTTCACGACCCAGATAATCACAATGGTGTGATCACTCACCTAGAGCCAGACATCCTGGAATACGAAGTCAAGTGGGCCTTAGGAAGCATCGCTATGAACAAAGCTAGTGGATGTGATGGAATTCCAGTTGAGTTATTTCAAAACCTAAAAGATGATGCTGTTAAAGGGTTGCACTCAATATGCCAGCAAATTTGGAAAACTCAGCAGTGGCCACAGGACTGGAAAAGGTCAGTTTTCATTCCAATCCCAAAGAAGGGCAATGCCAAAGAATGTTCAAATGACTGCACAATGGCACTCATCTCACACACTAGTAAAGGAATGCTCAAAATTGTCCGAGCCAGGCTTCAGCAATATGTGAACTGTGAAATTCCAGATGTTCAAGCTGGTTTTAGAAAACGCAGAGGAACCAGAGATCAAATTGTCAACATCTGCTGGATCATCAAAAAAGCAAGAGAGTTCCAGAAAAACATCTATTTCTGCTTTATTGACTATGCTAAAGCCTTCGACTGTGTGGATCACAGTAAACTGTGGAAAATTCTGAAGGAGATGGGAATACCAGACCACCTGACCTGCCTCTTGAGAAACCTGTATGCAGGTCAGGAAGCAACAGTTAGAACTGGACATGGAACAACAGACTGGTTCCAAATAGGAAAAGGCATATATCAAGGCTGTATATTGTCACCCTGCTTATTTAAATTATACGCAGAATACATCATGAGAAATGCTGGGCTGGAAGAAGCACAAGCTGGAATCAAGATTGTCAGGAGAAATATCAATAACCTCAGATATGCAGATGGCACCACCCTTATGGCAGAAAGTGAAGAAAAACTAAATAGCCTCTTGATGAAAGTGAAAGAAGAGAGTGAAAAAGTTGGCTTAAAGCTCAACATTCAGAAAACTAAGATTATGGCATCTGGTCCCATCACTTCATGGCAAGTAGATGGGGAAACAGTGGAAACAGTGGCTGACTTAATTTTTTTGGTGATTTATGTATATATTTATGGTGATTGCAGCCATAAAATTAATAGACGCTTACTCCTTGGAAGGAAAGTTATGACCAACCTAGACAGCATATTAAAAAGCAGAGACATTACTTTGCCAACAAGGCCTGTCTAGTCAAGTCTATGGTTTTTCCAGTAGTCATGTATGGATGTGAGAGTTGCACTATAAAGAAAGCTGAGTGTCAAAGAATTGATGCTTTTGAACTATGGTGTTGGAGAAGACTCTTGAGAGTCCCTTGGACTGCAAGGAGATCCAATCAGTCCATCCTAAAGGAGATCAGTCCTGGGTGTTCATTGGAAGGACTGATGCTGAAGCTGAAACTCCAATACTTTGGCCACTTGATGCAAAGAGCTGACTCATTTGACAAGACCCTGATGCTGGGAAAGATTGAAGGCAGGAGGAGAAGAGGATGACAGAGGATGAGATGGCTGGATGACATCACCGACTCAGTGGATATGAGTTTGGGTAGATTCCAGGAGTTGGTGATGGACAGGGAGGGCTGGCATGCTGTGGTTCATGGGGTCACAAAGAGTCAGACACGACTGTGTGACTGAACTGAACTGATAGGTTAAGGAGAGTGGATCATAAGACTATATTATAAAGTCCAAAATTGCAATCTTAATACTGTAATAGTCTATGAGGTATGTTTATGGGAGTCAAATGATAATTTCAAAGAGTAGAAGCCAAAAGACCATATTGTGATGATCAAAAAGGTACTCAGAGGCCATACATTATAGCGCCTTGGATTGTGACCAACAAAATCCATTTTTCTAATGGCCAGTAGGTTGTCTAGCTTGTTACAGTATACTGTCAAGGGTTGGGAAGTATTACCTTCTGAGTTCTCTGGTTTGTGGACAAAGGTAGAGAAACAGATCTGTGAGCATCAGGGGTGAAGTTACTTACTAGTCCTAAGAAGGATTTGTTTGGGTTGAAGTAATCATCTTTATAATTCATTTAGAGAATCTCACAGAGCTGGGCTGGGTAGAACAGGCAAGGACCAACAGAAAGTCTGCTGACAAATCTCAGAAGCCATGTGTATTAGTCTTCTTGGGCTGCTGATACAAAATACCATAGGTTGGGTGGCTTACACAATAGACACTTTGCTTTTTTTCAGAGTTCTGGAGGCTGGAAGTCCAAGATCATGGTGTCATAGATTTGGTTTCTGGTGAGATATTTCTTGCTGACTTGATAGTCACATTCTTGCTGTGTCCTCCTGTGGCCTTTTCTCTGTGCTCTCATGGAGAAAGAGTTATCTTTGGTGTTCCTTCCTCTTCTTTTAGGACACCAGTCAGATCAAATTAGGGTCCCACCCTAATGAACTCACTTAATCATAATGACCTACTAAAAACCCTATCTCTAAATATAGTCACAACGAGGCTTAGGGCTTCAGCATTTAAATTTGGGAGGGGACAGAACTCAGTTCATAGCAGTGTATCAGTGGCTTTGTCGTGTATCACTCAGTCTTTGGTTAACCATGTTGGAAACTAGTCTTATTAACCCTCCTGCACTGAGGAAACACCAGTGCTCTCCGAAGAATATATTCTAAGAAGGGTTTGAATAAAGCTTCTGCTCTAATTCATAACACTTTATTCAAACCTCTTATAAAGCTTCTTGTAAGTCTTCATAAACTAGGTAGTTGTGATGTACAATTATGTTCATAACTGCTTTTATATGTCTTTTTTTAATTGCTCACTATTACTTTACAGATCTACTTTTCTCTCTTCTCCATCTGATTTTCTGCCTTGGAAAGTGACCATGTACAATTCTCTTGCTGTTCTGTGAGTTTGGGAGCTATTGCTGGAAGTAAGAAGGTAGAAGAACAGTAAGAGCTGGATATTAATTCTTGTAGCTTTCTCCCTATAAGGTTTACTAAGGCTGCTTGTATTTTCCAATGGAAAGTCTCTGCTCCTCTCAAGGAAGCCCTCTCTACATGATTCTCTCCACTTTGAGTCTAGTAACTACTTTCTTCCCTCATTCTTTTGGGCTTAGAGGTGGGTAACAGTCCCTGATGCTAAGCCCAAGACATTATTCTACCACTTGTAGTTCCTTTAAACTCAGCTTATGCATTTCTGAATAGTTCACTTGTTAGTAAACCTTGAAAATACCCTAAATATCCTGTGTGTGTCATAGAAAGGCACACCTAATAGACAATGCATTATGAAGCCAGCTTTCTTTTTTCACTTATTCTGCTTGGGACTCAACTTACATGCACATAATTTCCCAGGAAAATCACTTGCATTGGCTGGAATGATTTAGAGAGGCTTAGTCACAAAGCATTCTAGGAACTCAGTCTATGTAGGGAAGCTGGGATGATGGGGGGCACTGGGCTCCACTGGAGTGTGGTGTGTGAAGTCCAGTCACAGTCTCTAGAAGTACGAGTAGAACCTGAACCCTATCCATGCTGGGGTTGGGATCCAAGGAATTGAGAACTACTTCCAAATCTCATCCAATTTCAAGACAACAGATTAGGAACAAGCCTCTTGTATCAAGGCAAAATATTTTCATGATGCTAAATATTTGAATTTTCCCTATGGGATTCAATGCAGTTTTCTTTATTTTGAATTAAGAAGTAATACTTCCCTCAATCCCCTATTAACCTCCCCCTACCCAAATCACTCTTGTGATAAAAAGCTGCCTACCCCAATTCTAAGCAGTTATGTTAATCAAGAATAGTTACTGCATGGTGGTCTAAATCTCAGCCTTTAGAGCCAGGAAGAGCTATGCTTAGTCTCCATCACATTGTTGTTGTCCAGTCACTAAGTTGTGTCTGACTCTCTGTGACCCCATGGACTCCCGCATGCCAAGCTTCCCTGTCCTTCACTATCTCCTGGAGTTTGCTCCAACTCTTGTCCATTGAATCCCTTAGGAAAACAATAGAATGGGAAAGACTAGAGATCTCTTCAAGAAAATTGAAGATACCAAGGCAACGTTTTCATGCACAGATGGGCACAACAAAGGACAGAAATGGGAAGGACCTAACAGAAGCAGAAGATATTAAGAGGTGGCAAGAATACACAGAAGAACTGTACAAAAAAGATCTTCATGACTCAGATAACCATGATAGTGTGATCACTCACCTAGAGCCAGCATCCTGGAGTCTGAAGTCAAGTGGGCCTTAGGAAGCACTACTATAAACAAAGCTAGTGGAGGTGATGAAATTCCAGTTGAGCTATTTCAAATCCTAAAAGATGATGCTGTTAAAGGGTTGCACTCAATATGCCAGCAAATTTGGAAAACTCAGCAGTGGCCATAGGACTGGAAAAGGTCAGTTTTCATTCCAATCCCAAAGAAAGGCAATGCCAAAGAATGTTCAAATGACTGCACAATTGCACTCATCTCACACGCTTGTAAAGTAATGCTCAAAATTCTCCAAGCCAGGCTTCAACAGTACATGAACCATGATCTTCCATATGTTCAAGCTAGATTTAGAAAAGGCAGAGGAACCAGAGATCAAATTGCCAACATCCGTTGGATCATAGAAAAAGCAAGATAATTCCAGAAAAACATCTACTTCTTCTTTATTGATTTGTTACCCCATGGACTATATAGTCCATGGAATTCTCCAGGCAAGAATACTGGAGTTGGTAGCCCTTCATTCTCCAGGGGGTCTTCCTAACCCAGAGATTGAATCCAGGTCTTCTGCATTGCAAACACATTCTTTACCAGCTGAGCCACCCAGGGAAGCCCAGGTGGTCTAGTATTCCCATCTCTTTAAGAATTTCCCACAGTTTGTTGTGCTCCACGCAGTCAAAGGCTTTAGTGTAGTCAATAAAGCAGAAGTAGATGTTTTTTGGAATTCCCTTGCCTTTTCTTTGATCCAGCTGATGCTGGCAGTTTGATCTCTGGTTCCTCTGCCTTTTCTAAATCCAGCTTGAGCATCTGGAAGTTCACGGTTCATGTATTCCTAAAGCCTGGCTTGGAGAATTTTGAGCATTACTTTACTAGCGTGTGAGATGAGTGCAGTCGTGTGGTAATTTGAACATTCTTTGGCATTGCCTTTCTTTGGGATTGGAATGAAAACTGACCTTTTCCAGTCCTGTGGCCACTGCTGAGTTTTCTAAAGTTGCTGGCATATTGAGTGCAGCACTTTCACAGCATCATCTTTCAGGATTTGAAATAGCTCAACTGGAATTCCATCACCTTCACATTCCAGGATATCTGGCTCTAGGTGAGTGATCACACCATCATGACTACCTGAGTTATGAAGATCTTTTTTGTACAGTTCTTCTGTGTATTCTTGCCACCTCTTCTTAATATCTTCTGCTTCTGTCAGGTTCTTTCCGTTTCTGTCCTTTGTTTTGCCCATCTGTGCATGAAACTTTCCCTTGGTATCGCCAATTTTCTTGAAGAGATATCTAGTCTTTCCCATTCTATTGTTTTCCTCTATTTCTTTGTACTGTTCACCTAAGAAGGTCTTCGTATCTCTCCTTGCTATTCTCTAGACCTCTGCATTCAGCTGGGTTTACCTTTCCCCTTCTCCTTTGCTTTTCACACCTCTTCTTTCTCAGCTATTTCTAAGGCCTCCTCAGACAACCATTTTGCATTCTAACATTTCTTTTTCTTGGGGATGATTTTGGTTACCACCTCCTACTATGTTATGAACCTCCCTCATGTAGTAGCTATCATTGATAATGGGGGGTACTATTAGTATTTATCATGAAGTGTTGTTTGAGACATGAATAAGATTCCTTTTGTAAACTTCTTAGCTCAGTTCCTCACAGACTATAAGCATGGAATAGATGCTGGCCACATTCCTTCTCCCCTGACTCTCCCCGGCCCCTCAACATCATGCAGGGCTTGCTTCATGGTCCTGAATGGCCAATCTGCATTAAGAGCTTTCTCAGCTCATTTGACCATCATAGAGGATGAGGTTCAACCACATGAAAAGGGCAGCTTTGCAAAACAGTACGACTTCTTCAAATGTGGAACCCAGACCTAGCCCAGTTCCAGAAAGGTGGCTGGATGGGAAAGCTGAGGACAATAGGAACCTCAGCAAGCCCACAGGATAATGGAATTTAAGAGCATGATTTAAGTGGGATGGGTGCCCATCCTGGTCAGGATTGGTTCTGCAGCTAGGGCAAGGAGTATCAAGGCCAGCCCTGGAGCTCAAATGGGGGAGCATAGAATTAACAGCCAAGACATTGGGGCAAATTCTCCCAGCTCTAATGTCCTTTGTCATTGAGTAGTGGTTGAGTGAATAGAATGCTTTTACAGGGTCCCAGTGTCACAAAACTTTTGATCAAACAGGGTGGATGATGATCTGTGATTAGGTGTTTTCTATTTGGTATCAGGTGTTCAAATGTATCAGAAAAAATTCTCTTTTCTTAGTTACAATTGATACTATGACCAATGAGCCGAAATTTGTTGAATGTGTACCATGTGCCATTGTGCTTTTTTGTTTTTGCAACTTTATTGCAAGATAAGTATGACTATCATTCCAGGTTAGAGATGAAGAAACAGGTACAGAGACAATAAATAAACTGATGAAGTTCTCATAACTAGACATATCAGGACCAGCATCTGAGTCAACTTTAAATAATTACAAGGCTTCAGGTTTTTGATCATATTCTCTTTTGTATCTCCTAACCAGGGAATGGTTTCATTCATGGGGATTGCTGTGCTTACCTGTTTGATCCAGGAATTAGTCAAGTTTTTATTACATTTCCCTAGCCTGAGCTAAAGAGTCATCTTAAATGCCTTGCCAAGACAGGTGCTGTTGGTGAGAGTTCTTAGTGGGATTTCTTCTGAATCTAATCTAGATGATCATGTATATATCAAAATGTTTGATGACAAATCCAGCAGTCTGAAATGTTACTCTCCTTAGCAATGGCCTTGGAGATATGGATGCATCTTTCTAGGCCAGTACCAAAGTAAAGGGAAGAGAGAAAATAGAGTTTCATGTTTAACTGGAGGAGGAAGTCTTGGTTTGGCATCTTGGGTAGAAGCAATCTCCCTCGACATCAGCTGCTTCTCTTCCTTGTTAATTTGATGCGGAGGTCTCCAGGGTTTCTACAGGACCAGGTGACAGGTGGAATTTCCTTAGCTGTGAGATATTTGTATACCCGAGCCTCAGTACCTTCTAGTTTTGCATCAGTGGCAGTGGTCAGAATGACTAAGTAGGCAGCATAGTTATTGACAACTAGACTACCTCCTTATTTACTGATTCTATATCAAAAGCAGATATTTTGGAAAGAAACATGAAGCTGGATTTCTACTTCTGGCTTTTCACTTTCTAGCCATGTCATTTTAGACAAGTGACTTCATTTCTCTGAGCCTCGGTATTCTCATCTATAAACTGGGAAAGTAATATCTACCTCATGGATGCAGGTGTTAAATGATATATGAAAAGTCCTGGAATAAAATTCAGTTCAGTTCAGTCATTCAGTTGTGTCTGACTCTTTGCGACCCCATGAACCGCAGCATGCCAGGCCTCCCTGTCCATCACAAACTCCCGGAGTCCACCCAAACCCATGTTCATTGAGTCGGTGATGCCATCCAACCATCTCATCCTCTGTGGTCCCCTTCTCCTCCTGCCCTCAATCTTTCCCAGCATCAGGGTCTTTTCCAATGAGCCAGCTCTTCTCATCAGGTGGCCAAAGTATTGGAGTTTCAGCTTCAACATCAGTCCTTCCAATGAACACCCAGGACTGATTTATGACCATTCCTAGTTTTCTCTCTTTTTTTAATTAACATTCTACTCCAAAAGGTCATCCATCAATTTAGATACCTCCAGTGACAGGAACCTGACCACTTCCTTGGGAATCTTATTCTGATCCAATACAGAGCAACCCTGATTATTAGAAAGTTAGCTTGTCTTAACGAAATGCTTTCCTGAAGTCAGTTCTCTGAGTTGACATAGGCTAAATCGCATCTCTATTTCATATCACTGACCTTTTTGTATTACAGAGCTAATCATCATGACCTCCTTTTTTCTTTTCCAAAGTAAACACATACAGTTTCTTCGAACATCTCTCAAGTGGAAAGCCTATGAATTATTTCACTAGACTTGTGTCTTTGATAGTGACATTTATCTTTTTTTTTTCATTTTTAACAAATTTGACAAGAAGCAAATGTTCCCTGTATAAAAAGGAAAAACATACAGATTTAATAAAATGAAAATAATGATTTCTCAGGCAGTTTTTGCTCTCTCACAGTCCACCCCAGGGATCTTCATTCCTTTGCTGTCATGAGTTTTCTGGCATGTGCTGCTGGTACCATCTTGATAGAATAGCTCTCCTGGCCTCAAATTGGGTGACAAAATATAAATCGTATTAAATTCCTCATTAGAGACAATTGAGCAATGGATGAAGAGAGTAATGCTGAACCCTTTACAAGATGTAGATCCCTCATTAATCTACCTCATTTGGTGCTACCACTATCTCAAATTACAAATTCACTGTACTTTCATCATATTTTTACAGGAGAGGGCCTGCCCAGAGAATTTGAGGAATTAGAAGGGACTTGTATAAAAGTGAAAGTGTTAATTGCTCAGTCGTGTCCAACTCTTTGTGACCTCATGGACTGTAGCCCTCCAGGCTCCTCTGTCCATGGAATTCTCCAGGCAGCAACACTGTAGTGTGTTGCCAGTTTCTCCTCCAGGAGATCTTCCTGACCCAGGGATTGAACTCAAGTCTGTGGCATTGCAGCGGATTCTTCATTGTCTGAGCTATCAGGGAAGCCCTGATGGCTCATGCTTGTACAATGCAGTCAAAAAGAACATCCATTCCTCAGGTCTTTGTTCACAGAAATCATCACTAGTTTGTAAGGTCAGGTAATTAGTTCATCCAGTTGTTATTTCCCATGACAGTCTTTTGTCTAGAACTTCTTAATGGTATCCTTGGGATTGTTTTGTTGAAGTGTTTACTGAAAACATTACTTCTTGATTTGTCCAGTGTGTTAAATTTCAGGTTCAATCACCATCTCCCAAATTCCAGTCCTCAGGGTTTTGAATACCTAGAATATATTGGATGTTTAGAAAAGAAGTTTATGTAGACAGTATGGTCAGGGAAGATAAGCACACCAAATGCAGAAGTGGTTTGCTAGATTCCATCCACTAGATATAGTTTATACAGTCCTAAACATATTTGCTGTAATGTCAGCCCACTATACAGAGAAGGCAATGGCACTCCACTCCAGTACTCTTTTGTCTGGAAAATCCCATGGATGGAGGAGCCTGGTAGGCTGCAGTCCATGGAGTCTCTAAGAGTCGGACATAACTGAGCGACTTCACTTTCACTTTTCACTTTCGTGCATTGGAGAAGGAAATGGCAACCCACTCCAGTGTTCTTGCCTGGAGAATCCCAGGGATGGGGGAGCCTGGTGGGCTGCCATCTATGGGGTCGCAGAGAGTCAGACACGACTGAAGCGACTTAGCAGCAGCAGCAGCAGCAGCAGTCCACTATATGTAATAGCAAAACATTTGTGGTCTCTATCAGAGTCTTGAAAGATAGCTCAGGAAGGAGTGATTGTGAGGTCTAACTTTGCTTGTTTCCCTCAAGGCTCCATTATTTCTTTTTCTTTCCAACCTCAAATCCTCCTTTTTACGAAACTGAGCATTTCCTTTACTCACTGCTAGTGACCTGATTCTAAGTGTCCATTGAGTTGATAAAGTTCCAGATTTGTAGCTGACATGTGGAATGTACTCTCACCTCCAAAAGGTATAAAGCTCTGTAGTTCACAGTGAAAAGTGTTGAGGATAAAATGAGGACCATAGCGGAAGACTGGAGTTAGAGGCTGTTAAGTATCTAGGCTTAGATTACAAGTCATGGGATAGCATTTTCTTCCTGGATTGTTTATTGGTTTTTCTTGGGAAAGAGTATGAAAGTAAAGAGGAATTTGCCTTCCCAGAATTTGGGAGCTCCACAAACCTCTGTAGTATAAACCCAAACTGCTTGTAGGCTGTAAGTTCCACTAAGGCAGGAGTTTCTGTACTGTTCATCACTGTATCTTCAGCTCCTGGCATTTAATGAGTGCTCAAAAAATGCCTCTTGGATAAATAAAGGATTGAATAATGTGTAAAAGTTAAATGGCATTGTTTGCTTTGTATCTTCTTATGTTTAATTTGTTTTTCCTTCTTCCTGCTTAGTTTTTGCCAAGTCTTTCTAAAAATTCTGTGCTCTGTCATATGCACAGGGTTAAGTTTTAGAAAATTTTTGTCCATAGTTGGGCCAGATGTTGAAAGTGACATATGGACATGACATATCCTTAGAGCCATTCAGGGAATGGAGTTGGGGCACAAGTGTGACTGGAAGAAAGAGAAGGAGGCACCATGAGGTCAGGTCCAACAATCTAGGTTCATCCATGCTGGAATTTTTTTAACTTTAAATTTATTTATTTTTAACTGGAGGATAATTGCTTTATAGTATTGTGTTGGTTTCTCCCATACATCAACATGCATTAGCCGTAGGTATACATATGTGTCCCACCCGTCCCCCGCCCCAGCTCCTTGAACCACCCTCTCACCTCCCAGCCCATTTCCCGCCTCTAGGTTGTCACAGAGCACCCATTTAAGCTCCTGGAGTCATACGGCATATTCCTGCTGGTTATCTGTTTTACATATGGTAATGTATTTGTTTCAGTATTGCTTTTTCAGTTCATCCCCCTTCTCCTGCTCCCACTGTGTGCACAAGTCTGTTCTCTATGTCTGTGTCTCCATTGCTGCTCTGCAAATACATTCATCAGTACCATCTTTCTAGATTCCATACATATGCGTTAATATATGATATTTGTTTTTCTCTTTCTGATTTTCTTCACTCTGTGTAATAGGCTCTAAATTCACCCACCTCATTAGAACTGATTCAAATGTGTTCCTTTTGGTGGCTGAGTGATATTCTATAGTATATATGCACACAACTTCTTAACCCATTCATCTGTCAGAAGACACCTCGGTGGTTTCCATGTCCTAGCTCATGGAATAGTCATGCTGGAATGTTAGGCTTTGTTTTAGACGGGATGCTGATTGCTTCATATACAGGGCATTCTGCAAAGCTGCCTTTCCTTCTTTAAGTAAAAAATCAGAGGCAGAGTGAAGATGGTTGAAAACCAAGCTGCTTGGAATCTGAAGCCAATAAAAGGGTGAAAAGCCAAAAAAGTTTCGTGTGAAGAGAAGGAAGCCACTTCAGTACCCACTCGGGACACCTTTTCAATGCTCTGACCCTGTAGTGGATCAGCCTCACTCCAGAAACATTCTGCTTTGGAGTTTTAAAATAACAGTTTGCAAATGTTATTGCCGTAAATCTAAGTGGACACTTTATCCAAAGAAGTTCTTTTGTAAGGTTGTGTCACCTTGGCTCTTGAACACAGCACAGCCTTCAGAAGCTCCAGGCATAAGAACAAGTACAGGATCTGGTCACCCAGACTTCATCTAGGGTCCCACGTATTCACTCTTAGACCTCAAATACTCTTCCTTCATCTTAATGCAGAACATCATCCGGAGGATGTTGTCTGCTGAAGGACTGAGCAGGCACAGTAAGAATCAGTTGGTCAAGGGTTTCCCCAACCTCTGTTACCTAACATCTAATGTCATTGTCCTTCAACCCCTCACTCAGCCCCTACCCCACATCACGCTGGATGGTCCCATTGTCCTGACAGATTCCAGACTTGTGCCCTGGGGAATAATCCTAGTCTTGTTCAAGGCAGAGATGGAAATGAGTGTGAACAGTGCTTCCTTCCATGGTAGAAGACTTTGTGGTCAAGGCTTATCTCCTTGAGAGACATTCCACACTGTGGAGGGAAGAAGAGTGACATCGACTCTCTCTTGTTAGGAGAGTAGCTGGTGAGCCCTTCCTCTCTTTGCCCAGCTCTCCCCAGGAGACCTCTATGAGGGCTGATTTTTATAAGAAGGGGGGAGGTCAGGCTAATGGTGTCAGAGCTCTTCAGGGCTGGACAAAGGCTCCCCGGGGAGGCGGACATCCACCTTTCTAAAGCCTGTTAAGGAAGAGCAAAGGAGAGTGCACAATCGGAATTAAAATGAATTGCCTTGGATAGCCGGGATGAAAGGTAAAGGATTTGTGAAAGATTTCTTGGGTCTTTCTTTTTTAAAAAAGATAACAGCCTCTAAAATAAGTAAGACTTTCTTCAAGGTCTAAGAGATCCCATGGTCTCACTTTGAGCTTTCAGTGACAACACCCCTGATGCTTATTTCAATAGAGGCCTTTGGAATTCATAACTTAAGGGGAGGCACAGAACATGGGGAAAAAAGAAAAGGAAGAACAGGGGCATGAACCACCCCGCCCAGTAAATTCCCGACATCATTTATTTACCCGAAGAGGTATAGCTACTTAATCTATAATATTCATGAAATTAGTTTTGAATCATGAAATAAATAACTGCCTTATCACTCAATTTAATGAAAGCAACTTTAAAGAATAATAATTACAGGAGAAATAGAAACTGAATGGAAAAAAACAATATACTGAGTGCCACTCCATGGAGGTGGGCTATTACTCTCAAATGAAATTTTGACCTCCCCCGGCCCCATACCAAACATTATAACCTTGTTCTTTCTCTGTTCGGGGGGCCTTTGTGAATGCAAGTGTGATGGTCTTTGTGGATACAGGGCACATGTTGAAGTGTTAGGAAGCCTCCAGAGGCCCCTGGGCCATTCATGGACTGTTTGGTGGTGCAGTCAGTAGATTGTCAGACCACAGGGGAGCTAATTGCTTATTATGAGATATGAGTTGTTACAGGGATGGTGGGGGGCGGGGGAGAGGCTGGGGAGAAGAATGGAGATTTTATTACAGTTTGACAAAGAGTCTAATTCCTACAGCCTCATCTACAATTAGCATAGCACAGAGCTTGTTTCCCCGTGGGAATAGGCTTGCCCTCAGTGACAAGCTGCCCTAATTTCTGATAGTCAAAAATGACTCCTTTCTTTACTTTGTTATTCAGTACTTCTAATGGCCATGGCCACTAGACTAAGTACTGATGCTAAAGAAAAAAAAAATTTTAACAAAATATGTAAAGATTTTTAAAATTAGCATAGCAGTACCCTCTCTTCCGTCTCATAGAATCTTTGTGAGAATCAAATAAGAGTGAATCTAACAGGATGGGGTCAGCTGTTGTTCTGACTTTTGATTGAAAGGGGTCCAGCCACTGGGCTCAGCCCCTGGATGGGAAGGGAAGCCTGTGATGAAAAGCAGGCTGCATTGCAAAGCTCTTAGCTCTCTGGGATGCTCCAGCGAACACACAGAAAATTTCTTAAATTCATTCCAGGAATTCCGTCAGGGATAAATGTGGCTGCCAAACAAGCTTCGTAGTCAGAATGCCTTCTCTAGTTGGCAGACGGAAATGTTTTCTACTTTTGAAATCTTTACCTTCTATTACCTTCTCTCCTATTTTCCTCACTGTTTTCCTCATATTGCAAGTCTTACAGTAGAGAGACAAAAAAAAGTCAAATGCTAAAATGAAGCTGTTTGTGAGTAGGTGAGGAAAATAGAGTTTAATAAGACAGAGAGGAATTCCTGAACATGCCTGGGGTTAACAGGCCAGTGTTTGGGCTTCAAATTTACAGTCACACAGTGGGGTAGTTATTGTCTGCTTAAGTGTGGGTCGCCCAGGCTACCTACCGGGTCATGGTGTGCGTGTCTGGGTGTATGCGGTGGGGAAAAAAAGATGCATAAGAGATTCTGGCATAGGCCTGTGGGCATTTGAACCTGTGCTCCAGGCCCCTTCCTCCAGATGCCCCACAGCATCCCCATCATGGGCCACTGGGATAAAACACGCCTTTCAGCTTTTATGTAGATCCACATGCATCCCACAGGGGATGAAAGATTGTCCCCAAAGAAATCGTTCCTCGTTGGTGAGGATCACATACTTGGAAGAGATGAAAGACACAGTTAATTTAGCAAATTCTCCTGCCATCTCTCTGTGACATGGACTTTGTTCTGTATAAATAGCATCATGAGGTCCAGTACAGGGAAAGTCTGGCAGACATGCAGGAAAACATGTTTCTAAATTTGAGGTAAGGGAGGGTCTCTTAATTAGAGCTCAGGAAACACAATTCATAAAAAAATGGAAAAAAATTTTTTTAAAAAATGGTAATTTTGATAATATTATAATTACATTTTCTGTTTATTATGAAATGCTACAAGGACAATGCAAAATCTGAAAGATATTTGAAATCTGTATAAGCTCCTCTCCCCAATAAAAGAAATAATATACAGAATAATACAAAATTCTACAAAACACTAATAAATAGAGTAAGCAGTGGGAGCAGGGGATTGAGATATGGACAGATGATCAGCAAAAATGTAGCAAAGAATTCACGGAAGAAATATGAATAGTCAGTAAAGATATGTCAAAATGTTCTGTGATAGTGGTAATCATGGAAATCCAAGCTAAAACTACACAATTCACACTAATGAGACCAGCAAAAATGAAAACATCTGATGGTGCGTGTTGGCAAGGATGTGGATACACAGGAATACTTTGCTGGTGAATATGTATATTGGTACAACTTCTTTGAAAAACAATTTGACAATAACCAATAATTCTGAAGTTGCTCAAATTCCCTGAGTTGATAGCTTGACTTCTTGGTTTGTACCACTGAGGTATTTGAACATGTATGCCAGCAAACTGGTAGAAAACACTCATATAGCATTGTTTCTAATAGCTAGACTGAAACCAATATAGATGTCCATCAACTGGAGAATGGATACTTCAATTATGATATATTCAAACACCAATTTAAAAAGACGAGGCATGCAACACATTAGTGAAATGGAAGAACTAGAGCTACATATATTAAACATAATTGAGAAAAATTGACTATATACATGTGAAATATATATATGCTGCTGCTTAGTCACTTCAGTCATATCTGACTCTGTGCAACCCTATGGACAGTAGCCTGCCAGGCTCCTCTGTCCATGGAATTCTCCAGGCAAGAGTACTGGAGAGGATTGCCATGCCATCCTCCAGAGGATCTTTCCAACCCAGGGATGGAACCCTGGTCTCCTGCATTGCAGGCAGATTCTTTACCACTGAGCCACCGGGGAAGCTCAAAACATGTATATTTCATATAATAATTATATATTTACATTTGTGGGAAACGTGCAAAACAGTACTATATATTGCCCTGTAATTCAGAAAAATTTCAGTTAGTATATGAATAAAGGTATAGGGATTAAAAAACCCACTAAATTCAAGAAAATGATTTTCTGGGAAAGGAAGAGAATTGGGGAGAGGTCCAAAGGGGTATTTAGTTCTGCAGACAATGTTTTATTCCTTATTAGGATGCAGATGCATGCATACTCAATATATTATTTTAATATCTATTTGTATATCTTAAATAGAGCAAATTACTTTTTTTAAGAAAAGAGGTCATGGTAGCAAGTAGCATATTGCAAGGCTCTTCTTTCCCTTCCCTAGAGCAAAACTTTGCTCTCAGGAACATTCTCCACACTTTTCCATTCCAAGATGTAACAAGAATAGAGAACAGGGAAAACCAGCAAGAAACCAAAAAACCACGTTTCACATCAGGAAGATGTGATGCTGTGGCTAAGTGGACCTGTCCACTGTGTGAAGAGGATATTTGTTTTTGTCTTGGGTGTCTAACACCCTTTCATCCCTTCTCTTATTTTCTCAAATATATTCAAATATATTTCCCTCTGAAAGACTCTCCCTATTCCATTCACAATCTACATGTTTGCAGAGACTTCTGTGGAAGATTTGACTGAAGTTAAAGCTAGTCATCAGGCTACAATGATTTATTCAAGCATATATTGTTCAGTCAAAGTCAATGAGATACAAAAGATTTTGCAGGGAGTTGTTGCAAAGAAACTCTTGCCTTTTCCCCTCCAGTAGCTGAAACAGCTTCTTTTTTGACTGGGAGGCTTTCCTGCTAGTCTGGGCATGAGAGCTGTGAGGTGGAAATCTAAGTGAGTAAACAGAGTCGGGGAAACTAGGTCCTGGTGGATTGTCAACCCTTCCAGTCAAACTGGGTTTGCCACCAACCCTACCTCCAAGTTCTTCAGAACTGAAGGTCAATACACTCCCTTTTGGAATATGATTTGATTTTCCCCTTTCTTGCAACCCAGCTGATCTTAACTGATACATTTTTCATTAGCGGTAACATATCAAAATGAACCCTCCTGTTAGTAACACAAACAATCACAATTTTGGCTGAAATGAGAGCTGTCTGCCCTCCATGCCCACCCATCTCCCACCTGCCGGGTCATCAGTTCCCTGGGGTCCCTCTCCTAACACCTTGGCCTCTAATAATAAAGGGAACACAGCTGGCTCCACTCAGATCCAATACTTAGTCCTTTTGTCACAGAAATTGTCTAATCAAAACAACTAAAATTGCCTCCCCAGAAATTAAATCCTTCTTTTGACTAGAGACACTTGTACCAGCCAAAAACACTTGATGAAGACCCAGTGAGGGGGTCATTGTTATCTTCACTTTGAATATCTGAGAAAAATGAAGGAAGCGGAGATCAGTCCATGAGGAGGTAATTTGTTTCTACTGTCGGGCGTTTCACAACACAGGTGATGGTCTAAATTTAAACAGCATGTACCCAGACTAATGAAAATCAAAGTTCAAGGGCTTATTTCAATTCCGATGAACAATCCACCCATTTGTAAGGATTTATTGACTAGCTGGGGAATATTTAAAATTTGCATTTCACTTGCCACTTTAGAATTTTTTTCCAAGAGTGTTTAATCTTCTTTTCTCTTTCTCTGTTCTTTAAAAGGTCTTGACTTGCTATTCTTAAATGAAATTATCCTTGTCTACTTCCTCTTCAGCAAAATGAAACCAACTTTAAATAACTCACCTCGATGGCTGAGTTTTAAAACTTTTTGAACAAATACTTTCTCTCAGAGTCCCTAGTTGTTGAGATTTTTTATTCTATCCTATTCCATTCCATTCTATTTTAAAGTATCTTGGTCAAGACCCACTAAATTGGCTGCTGCTGAAATGACTGATCTCTTCCAGAGTTGTTTGATATTTGTTTAGGAAAATCTTTGACTCAGAAACCCTTTTTTTTTTTTTCCTTTAGCTTCCTTCATCTTATGTCTAATCTAAGAATATTTTTAATCAGTCCATGAAAGTTACAATACCTGGAAGTCTTATATTTCTATTAGTTTCCCTGCACTTGGCTCCAAAGGGAGCTTTGTGGTCATCTGCCTTTTGAATGTAGGTGCATTTGGTGTCCTTTTGTTCTGCATAAAGAAGACTGATACCGCATTTTTCAGTCTCTTTTTCTCAACTACCAGTTAAGTTTATCCAAGAGGACACATTGGCAATTGAGTCACAGGCAGGGGAGAATCATATTTCTTGTTCTCTTTTAACACTGACTGTGGCTCCCACAGGATTTCCACTCTTGTTGGAAGTGTCTCTTCTGATTCTGGTGTCTACCTGATAGACTCAGCTCCTGACCTCTGTTAGTGCTTCACCACATTGTTCTTTGGCCCCAGGAGCAGCAGCAGCTTTTTGCTGGTATTAATCACTGAATTGCTTTCCATTCCCTTATTTGGCTTTGTGATGCTCCCAGTAACCTTGTTAACTAGTTTTCATACTAAATTCCTTCTGCAAATGAACTTGCATTCACTCTTTCTTTAGACTGATACATTAGATTGATATATATCAGGATTGGATTACACTTGCTATTAATTTGACCCACATTTTGAACTTTTGTTCTGGGAATGGGCAGGCTTGAGGGTCCAGTATTTGAAAGAAATGAGAATCATAGAAAAGTGAGTCTGACATTCTGCATGAAGTTTTCTCTGGAGGCATTTACCAATTCCTAAGAGGCTGAGAAACCAAAGAGATATTTGAAACATCAAAAAGCTGAGAGATGTATGTAGTATCAGAGAGAGAGAGAGAGAGATTGGAAGGCAAACTTTAGGAGAGAGAGGGAGAATTTTAAAGCCTGTCATGGAGGAATGATCTGGGAAACAACACAGACAGTTGAGACCCGTGAAAAGCTCCTCCTAAGAATTAGAGTAAATTGGAAGGAAGCCAGTCCTCACAAAGCCTGAAGCACAAGCTGAAGCCATCTTAATTCCTGATGAAATCAATGTAGACTTCTCAAAGTAGTCTGTCAGAAGAAAATTCAATTCTATCTGGAAGAATATAAATCATCTAAAGCCTCTATATTTTAAAAATATACAATAAAACTAACTAAACATGACAGAAAAAAATATGACCATGTGGCTGAAAATCAAGGAAAAAAGAGAAAAGGAACAGAGTCATATTGGGGGAAAAAAAAAACAACCTTTCAGATATACAATGTAACTCCAGCATTTGGAGTTATCAGAGAGGTACTGTATAGAAACAATAGTTCATGTGTTCAAGAAAATAAAAAGTTTCAGTGGAGAACTGCAACCTATAAAAGAATAAAATGGAAATTTTAGAACTGAAATAATTCCAGTAGATGGGCTCAACAGAAGTTTGTTGCAACAGAACTAATCGTGAACTGAAAGAGTGAAATAAAATATGCAGTAGAAAATATGTAGATTGAATCGCAAAGATAAATATATGAAGGAACAAAACATAGCATGCTAAGAGGTCTAAACATGTGTAACTGAAATCTCAGGAAGAAAGGAGAGAGAGAGGGAGAAAAAGAGGGGAGTGGGAGCTATAAGAAATGTTTGAAGAGTTACAGGCTAAGAATTTCACAAAATTTAATGAAAGACCTGAAGACCAAAATCAATAGATTCCGCAAGCCATAGCGGAATAAATCTGAAATCAACGCTTGAATACAGTTTACTAAAACTGCTGTGCTACTGCTAAGTCACATCAGTCGTGTCCGACTCTGTGCGACCCCATAGACGGCAGCCCACCAGGCTCCCCCGTCCCTGGGATTCTCCAGGCAAGGATACTGGAGTCGGTTGCCATTGCCTTCTCCAATGCATGAAAGTGAAAAGTGAAAGTGAAGTCGCTCAGTCGTGTCCAACTCTTAGCGACCCCATGACTGCAGCCTACCAGGCTCCTCCATCCATGGGATTTTCCAGGCAAGAGTACTGGAGTGGGGTGCCATTGTCTTCTCCGAAAACTGCTGTAACCAAAGTCAAAATGAAAATCTTAGATGCAGCCAGAGGAAAAGAAGGCTCATTAAATTCACAGTAGCAGCAGTAAGACTGACACAAACAACAGAGGGTAAAACAAGACCAAATTCTAAAAGAAAACATTCACTGACCTATTGTTCAATATTGCAAAAATGATGGAAAAATACCTTACAGACAAAATTTATTGCCAGTAGTCCCACAATAAAATAAAAAATAAAATTATGAAAAGAGACACATCATGATGATTAAAGGCTTTGTTCAGCTAGAAATTATATAAACATAAATTTGTACTTAAGATTAATTACATATGCTTAAATACATACATAAGGCAAAATGATGTATGTAAAAGATCTTGGCAAATCCAAAATCATAGTGAAGATTTTAGCATCTCTCTTACGGTAACTGAAAAGAAATCAGTGGAACTATAGAAGACTTTCATAATAACAAAAAATGTGTTAACAAATAGAAACAAATGTTGTCTGATTATGTAAATATAATCAAACCCTCCAGAATATATTATCTTTTACACATGAAATTTTTATCGAAATAGACCACATGATGGGCCTGAAAGCCACCACCACAAATTTCAAAAAATTGAAGTCAAACAGAATATATTCTCTGACCACAGTGGAATGCATCTAGAAATAAAATCCCCAGATTCTTGAATATTAAGTAAAACACATTTAAATAAACAATGGGCCAAAGAATAAATCACAATGTAAATTTGAAAATAGTTTGACTCAAATAACCATGAAAATGTAGCATTTAAATACTTGTGGGCTACAACTAAAGCTATGCTTAGAGGAATCTTACAACTTAACTTAATACATTATAAAAGACTGAAACTAGATGTTCTAAGCATGTATCACAAAAAGTCAGGGAAAAAAGACAAAATAAGGAGTATTTTATTTATTTATAATTAATTTTATCTATAGTACTTGATTAAAAATCAACAAAGTCAAATACTATTTCTGTGCGTGCTCCGTTGCTTCAGTCATGACTGACAGTTTGTGACCCCATGGACTGTAGTCCACTAGGCTCCTCTGTCCATGACATTTTCCAGGCAAAGATACTCTAACGGGTTGGGTTGCCATTTCCTTCTCCAGGGGATCTTCCCCCACCAGGGATGGAGCGTATAAGAGCAGGCAGGGCTACTGTTTGTTAAATGACCTAATGAGTGAATATGAAAAGGGCCAGAACCAGGCGTGGTATATCACTGACAGTACAGATTCTGAGTGGATCCCATAGGTTCTACCTCCAAAAGGCATTCTTCATCTGTTTGTGTTTCTCCATCTTCACCAACTTTGCCCCATCCAAGCCTCCATCACCTCTGGCCTGAGCAACTAACCAGTTCCCAACTGGCTTCCCAATTTCCACACTTGCCCTTATGGCTCACCCTGCCCACCAGTCATCTTTGCAAAATATGGACCAGAATTGTGTCCCTCCCTGCCTAAAACCTTCTGATGGTGTCCCATTGCTTGTGGTTGTGGTCTCCCAGGTCCTAAATGATTTGGCCCTGCCCACCTCTCTAACCTCGCCTGGAGCTATTCTATTTCTGTGAAACATTGTTAAAATTGACATTTCCTTAGCAAAGACGAATGTGAGAGTAAAGAGAGGATTATATTACCTATATCTGGAATAAAAAAAGAGAACATAGCTATAGATTTAACATATATTAAAATGTTAATAAGAAATACAACTGTGGGACTTCCCTGGCTGTTTCAGTGGTTAAGACTTCAAGCTTCCAAGACAGGGGGTGTGTGTTTGATCCCTGGTCCAGGGAAACTGGAACCCCACATACTATGCAGCCTGTCTAAAAAATAAAAAAGAAATACAATTGCAAACAGAGGCCACTGTATATGAAAAAGGAAGACTTTTCATATCAGAGTCATGAGCTGAGGAGAACAAAGGACTTTCATGATTAAACAGAAATGATGGAAGTGGGAGCTGTTCCAAGGGAACAGAACTGAACCCTGCAGTAACCACATCTTCTGGGGTCCACTAATTTCTCTGCTTTCATATGTCACTCCTATCCCCCTCCAACTCCTCCCCACCCTTTGGGCCAGGAGGCTTTTGGAAGGAGACCACCATATGTCTCCCATGTATGATGCTTACGCACAAGATAGCACTCCATCACTTAAGAACTAGTGAGGTTGCAAACCAAAGCCAAGATTTTGGCCCTAATTGACTCCCACTTTATTCCTTCATCACATTCTTTTCCCAAGGCAATGACCTTGTAAAAATGAATTACCTGGAGAAAAGGAAAAATGATTAACAATTTAAAAAACACCTTTTAGTCATAGTTGGCTTGTCACTGCCTATTTTCAATTCTTGTTGTATATCTTCCAGAGTATTCTTGCAGTTAATACATACAGCTTATCAAAAAAAATTTTTTTTAATCTTTTAAGCAGAGTTCCAGCTGCTTAGTTGATAGTTGAGTATCTAATATGATTGTGATTCAAGAACTTCTCAGAGGAAGATGCATCTAAAAACCTCTCATCAGCAACATGAATAGTATTTGAAGAGTCATATTTAGATAGAAGTCAGGCCAGATATTTTATTAATTATCCTTTCAGATTCAAGAAAAATTTACTTGTTTCTTTTCTTCAGAAGATTTTACACTTATTTCAATGGGATGTAAAGGAAATATATTCACGAACTGTAGTCGAGCCATGATTTCTGGTTGGTTTCATTCATATATATATAGGCTGTATTAGGTCTTCATTGCTACTTGCAGGCTTTCTCTAGTTGTGGTGAGCAGGAGCTACTCTTCGTTTTGGTACATGGGCTTCTTACTGCGATGGCTTCTCTTTTTGCAGAGTAGGGGCTCTAGGCATGCAGGCTTCGCTGGTTTCAGTATGCAGGCTCAGTAGTTGCAGCTCACGGGCCCTAGAATGCACAAGTTTCAGTAGTTGTCGCATGTCAATTTAGTAGTTGTGGCACAAGGGCTTAGTTGCCCTGCGTCATGTGCTATCTTCCTGGACCAGGGATCGAACCCATGTCCCATGCTGTCCTCTGCATTGGCAAGCAGATTCTTAACCACTGAACCTCTTGGGAAGCCCCAATATTGTCCCATTACTCCAAAATTAAGAAGTCTCAGTGGTACTCAATTTCCCACCAAGAAACATTTTTCAAATGCCTTGAATTTAAAGCATAAATCCATTCACTCTGGCCTACCTCTGCTTATGTGTATAGAATTTTTCTTTCTTTATGAGCTAATTAGAAATGTAATTTGGATTTGCTTTGTAACCCATGCAAGCTTTAAGCTATATTCTCACTGATTTCACTGAGTGCTAACTTTAATAGGAGCAGTAGGACACAATTCTTATTTTCACCTCAGAGTTCTAGTCTCTCTACTTTGGTTTTTAGAGTTAAGATGATATAGTTATTTCAGTACTCAAATGAACATTAAGTGTGCAAAATCTTTGGTTCCCTGTGTCTCTTCCTTTTCAATCTTTCCCAGATGCTGGATATAGTCTGTACTTAGATGTGAGAAAGGCTCATGGGAGCTTTCACTCCTGATTCACAGCCCTAAGGAAACCAAAAGCTGGGTTTCCTTCTTTTGAATCCCCAAAACCTCTCTTTGGTGACATTCTACACAGATAAATAAACTCCTGGTAATCCCTCATTGCTGAGACTCTGCAATGGCCAGGGATATCTGAGTCTTTAAACCACCTTATCCAACCTTCAAGGACTATGGCCAAAGCCTTTTTGAGTAAGGAAATCAGATAGTCTTCCCAATAAAGGAAAAAAAGATTTCCCATCAAAATGGATAGTACATTTTTTACTAGCTTGTCTAATCTACCTTCCAACAAACCTACTTTTGTCATGGACACACATGCTGCATATCTTCGATGGCAGCTGATACATGGAAGTTTAATTCCAGGCATACTATAGATTGATGGGAGCTTCAAATGAGATATCTATTTAAGCCCCCCCCTCCTCCTTGGAGAAGGAAATGGCAACCCAATCCAGTACTCTTGCCTGGAAAATCCCATGGACAGAGGAGCCTGGTAGGTTACAGTCCATTGGGTCGCAAAGAGTCGGACACGACTGAGCGACTTCACTTTCCTTTCCCCCTCTCCTAGGGCATAAGATTGAAAAGTAGAGTTAATCCAGGTAAACCATGTGCAAGGGAAACCTACTTAGTATGTCTTATCCAGGATTATTCTAGTTACTACTGCTGCCTAACAAATTCCCCTAAAACTTAATAAAGTGCTAGTAGCTCAGTTGTGTCTGACTCTTTGCAACCCCATGGACTGTAGCCCACCAGGCTCCTCTGTCCATGGGATTATCCCAGTAAGAATACTGAAGTGGGTTGCCATTCCCTTCTCCAGGGGTCTTCCCGACCCAAGGATTGAATTCAGGTCTACCACATTGCAGGCAGATTCTTTACCACTGAGCCACCTGTAAAATCATCCCTGTTTTGCTCAAACTCTTATGGGTCAGAAATTTGGAAGAAGCTCATATTGCTTGGGTTCTATCATGTAGGTACAGTCAGATACTGGCTGGAGCTGCAAGACTGTGAAAGCTTGACAGGCTGGATATGCAGAACAACTCATTCATAAAACTGATAGTGATTGTTAGTTTTCTGCTGGGAATTCATCTGAGCTGTTGAACTGGTGTATGTCCACACATGACCTTTCCATCATGTTGGTCTCAGCGTAGTTGGACATTTAGCACAATGACTCAGGGCTCCAAAAGTCAGTGTCCCGGATCATAAGAATGGAGACTACACCACCTTCTATGGCTCGGCCTTACAAGTCACAGCATCACTCATCCACATTCTGTTGGTTCCATAGGAGTCACATTCCTGCCCAGATTCAGGAGGGATTGGAGATGCTGAGGAGCAAGGTCGGTGATGGGGATGTGGGATGACAGTGTTCTAATCCATTTGGGGAAATATAATTTGTTTCTAAGATAATACAATATCAGAATCTTCAGGTGGACCAAGAAGTGCCCAAAAAGTCACTGCTGAATGTATGACTGGAAAAGGCAGCTGAGACTCCAGTAAACCTACACAGAGGCCAAGCGGAAGCTGAAGTTGAGGCCAGGAGGATGACTTAGGTGTCCATATGAGCGTTTTCTCTCTCAAAAAATGCACAGACACTAAATGGACAAGAAGTTTCCTTTGTCTCCCACTTCTGGTCCCCCTTGAGGATATGACCAAGAAGACTTCAAGAAATGAGACAAAGGAAAAAAATTCCGATTTTATATGGCATTCATAGAAAGTAGATTCATAGAAAATATTGATTAAATTTGGTACCTACAAACTACAGTAATGACTATGTCTTTGTGAATACCTTGAAAATTAATGAAGAAACCAGGTAGATCCTTCCTCAAATGATGGGTGACATATCAGTTTGAGTAGAGAGAGGAAAGAGAGGCTTGCGACAAAGTTGCCCAATCATGGAGTTGTAGAGTTTCATTTGTGTGTTCTTTTCAGAGGCTGTCCTACTAAGTAGTATTTTATAAATTTCTGAGACTGACTTTTTTTCCACTGGGGGGTGGGGGATGTGCTTTCTGCAATGCTGCTTTAGAGACCCTCCTCTTTTGGGTTATCTCACAGAAACTTTCCCAAAGGGGCTTTGGTTCTTTCTACAACTGGAGATGAAGTATGACCTCTGAAGATCTGCGAAAGGGTGAAATTAATGTGTTTTTGATCAAGACACAATTTGGGGTGTCCTGTTGTCACGTTTAATCTTCAAAACAATTCTGAGATATCAAGAATATTATTCTCCCTTGACAGATAAGTCATATGCTCATTGTTAAAAGATAGATTCTGAGTAAAGTTTTCATAGTTAGTGTTCTGTGTGTCATAATTAAAAAAAAAAAAATAGATGTGTCAAATGCTGAAGCTCTGGTCTTCATCCTGCTCTTCAGTGCTTTTTAGGATCCCAGAGACGTTCAGGGGAGGATACTTGCTGTTAATACTTTTGTTCTTCCTAATCTTCTCTAAAGTGCTGTTTTGATTTCCTTCAACTCACAGAGGATGCCTCAATATAAGAAAAACAAAGCCTGTGGCAAAATAGAAGTTATAGAGAATTCTGTTTGTAATCATGCTGAGATCGAAACCTGGGCAGATAATCCCTGGACTCAAAGGTGGGCAGTCTTATGACAGTTTGAATGGGATAGGGCTACACATGGACTTCTACTCCAGCTTAGAGACAGAGGCTCTTTTACAGGGATCGCTTCTGTGGAAATGCATATCCCATGCCAAACGGATCTACCCAAAACTCAGTGAATGAAATCATTTCAAGCCTGAGGTGACAGGGAGCCAGAAGAGAGTATTCTAGGATTCCCTACTTATATTACAAATTTATGGTAACTATGAAATTAAATTTCAGAAAATGAGATTTGACTGAATGCTACTAAATATTTTACTCATTTTTGCAAATCTGGAATTTGTTTGTATACCCAAAAAGGGGTACTGAAATTCTACTGTGTGCCAAGCAATGAGGATGTATCAACATATAAAGAAGACATGATCTCTAGCCTCAGGAATTAGTCTAGTTGGGCAAGCATACAATACACAATTAAAAAATCATTGTGAAGTCACCAGTTTTGAAAAGTACTATGAGAAAATTGTACAGTGCAAAGAATGAAATTAGAATGACCAGCTCTTAAAGGATCAGCAGAAAACGCCTTGCTGTGAAGCTGAGAGCTGAGTGCTATGAGAATCCATAAGAAGAGTGAGCTAGGCAGAGATACAAGGGCTATATGGATGGAAATCCAGAAGAGGAAAATTGTGCATGGCCTTTCAAGAACTGTAAGAAGCTGATTATCCTGGATCATGATGCACAAAGAGAAACATGAGTGAGGGTGGGCTGGAGGAGATAGGTCAGGACCAAGACATGCCAGCCATATGGGCCGTGGGCAAAGCATAGCTTTTATTCTAAGTGCAGCAGGTAGCTGTTGGAGGCTCCTTGAGAAAAGAAGGATGTGATCTGATTTACATCTAAATAGTCATTTGTGGACAAGGTAAAGTATTTGATCCTCAGCAATTTCCTGAAGGCTAAATTAATAATGAAATATACCAGGGCTCTTTTCTAGAGAGCAGATAATGGGCTATAATCTATTTCCCTTTGTTTCTTCTATATTCATCTGAATGCTCTGTGAGCAAGCAACAGGAAAGAAGTTCTTGGTAACCAACCAACTTGAGTTTTGATGCATGGCCCTGCTATGACCAGAACTAGCCCAACTAGCTAACTTGATGGAATCTCTTCAAAACAGAAGGTAGTGAGCTGAGCTCAGAGGGTAGACACTGAGAGAAAGAAACTGGAAGCTGGCAATTAGAGAACATCCACCTTCAAACCCAAGCTCAGTATACAGGGGTTCTGTGGAAAGCATGACCTATAGGGCACGTCACTTGTTTAATGCAGGAGCAGATCTCAGTATTGGGCAGACTCCTGAGTCCAGAGAGAACTGTCTGCATCGGTTCATTTGACATCAAATATGAAACCCACTTCTGAGTTTTAGTAGCTGGCAAGACTAAGGCTGCCACTGCCTGGATGAGAGTTTGGGTGAAGACTTCTGGTCCAGTGAGCATGGCAGTGAACACAGAAGCAAAACAGAGTAGATGAATCATTACTGTCCAGTGCCCACTTTTGCTTATGTTGTGTTTTAAGGATGAGAGAGAGATGACATCCTTTTTCTCCTGTAGTAGTAGGGGACACTAGTGACAATTCTGGGTATGTTCAGGGCGATGTAAGTATCTGATGGGCTGTTTTAGTCCTTACCTTTTGCCTACTGCTCTGCGTATTTAGAGGACACTCTGGAATGATATTGACACATCACTATGAAACCCCTGTCCACTGGCAGGAATTGTCTGCTCAGGAGGAGGCAGCAAGCCTGTGAACAGGCTGAACATGGTGCTGTACCAGAAAACAGTGAAACCATCAACCAAGTTGCATTGCCTCCTCAAAATGCCCCTTCCAAACTGGCCACCGCTCAAAGCAAGAGGATGAGAGGAAGTCCAGAGGAGACCTCTGTAATCGTAACAGCCACAGGGAAGAGATCCCTAATCAAAATCTCCGTTGGAATAATAAAAAGGGAATCTGATAAGCAGTGCCTGGTTCCTGGGGCAATGAAGGCGCTATACAGAGGGGTGGACGGAGACCATACCCCAGCCAGAGCCCAACATGCTTTCATCCCACTGAGAGGAAACTGAAACACTGGAGTGTCTCAGTCTCCTAGCGGTTGTGTCACTACACCACTCTTAAGGTCAGAGTCATTTGACCACAAGAGGTAAGTTGTGAATAATACAATAAGTGGTAGGGACTCCAGTGAATGGGAGAACAGATGTTAGTTTCAAGTCCAGCAATTAGCTGTTGAGTTCTGTCATATCATTGACATGTTCAATTCTGAAGCCCATGTTACCAGATAGTTCAAGGTTTAAGAATAACCCATGTATATGGTCCGAAAGGGTACATCTACCCAAATGTTCATTGCAGCACTGTTTACCATAGCCAAGACATGGAAGCAACCTAAATATCCATCAACAGAGGAATGGATAAAGATGTGGTGCATATGTACAATGGAATATTGCTGAGCCATTAAAAAGAGTGAAATAATGCCATTTGCAGCAACATAGATAGACCTAGAGATTGTCATACTGAGTGAAGTAAGTCAGATAGAAAAAGAGAAATATTGTATGACACCCCTTATATTCAGAACCTTAAAATAAATGATGCAAATGAACTTATTTACAAAACAAAAACAGACCCACAGACTTATAAAATGAACTTATGGTTGCCAAGAGGCAAGGATTGGTGGGGAGGGATAGTTAGCGAGTTTGGGATTGACATGTCCCTACTGCTGTATTTAGGGTGAATGGACAACAAGGGATATAGCATGGGAAACTCTCTTCAGTGTTATGTGGCGCCCTGGATGGGAGGGGGGTTTGGAAGAGAATGGATACATGTGTGTATATATGGCTGAGTCCCTTTGCTGTCTACCTGAAACTATAATCTGTTGTACTCTGATATAAAACAAAAAATTTTAAATCAATAACCAGAATTTAAATGTGTCCAGAATTTAAATGGTATATCCCATTTAAAAAAATTATTGTGTAAGTTGGTTGAAAACATTATGTGGACAGAACCTAACACATCTGCAGTGTTACACCAGTCCTGGAAGCTATTATTTGTAACCTGAAGCTTTGCAAAGATAATGATTATATATGGTGGTTCTCTTGCTCACTCTAATCCAATCTAATTCTCTGTGGGACTCTAGGTCTGCTGGTAAGAATAGCAACAAAGTGAGTTTTATGCACAGCAAATGAGATTGTGACTAGATGACCTGGCTGTAAGCTCCTTAGATACCAGAATAATGTGACAGATTCTCATCCCAGGACATAGCTGTATGTGAGGATGGTGTTTTATCCCTGAGGCTTCAGGGGCAAACCCATCTTGCAAGATCTGAGCCTGCACAGGATCTTTGCTTCAGAATTGACTAACAACGAGGGCTTCCCAGGTGGCTCAGTGGTAAAGAATCCACCTGCCAGTGCAGGAGACTTGGACAACATGGGTTCTGTCCCTGGGGTAAGGAAGATCCCTGGAGAAGAAAATGGCAACCCACTCCAGTATTCTTGCCTGGGAAAGCCCGTGGACAGAGGAACCTGATGGGCTACAGCCCATGGGGTCACAAAAGAGCCAGACACAACTTAGCAACTGAGCACACACACAATGAATGATGAATACAATCTGTTTGCTCTCTGTATTGCTGGCCTAATCTGATCAAGTCCCCCATGTCCATTGGCCAGGGCTATAATTGCAACTGACACAATCCAACTTTACAGAGGGAAGCTTTAACAGACAGGAGAGAACCAAGCAGACACTCCATGTGAAGCAGAGGCATGGAGGCCAAGGTAAGACCTCATTCCTGGGCCGCAGCTGCAGGTTTCATTCTCTGTAGGCTCTGGAAAACAGCTCTTGATTTTTACCCATTTACTGCGGCTGGCTACTTTGGAAAAAAATGCCTCTAAATATTTCATGGTCAGCTCAGCCCCTCCCAGAGCCTTCACAGGAAGCTCAAGTCCTTCTTTCTTGTCTCATTAATTCACAAGAGGTACTTTGTTTCATATGATGGAAAATTCCCTTTGTTGGAAAGGAGAAGAAGCATTGTTCTGTGGGGAATAAAATGCAAAACATTTTCCTAACATCTGTCTGAGGCAAGCCAGACCTCAGGGAATGGCCAGGAGAGAGTGTGGGATGCAGCAGTCCAGCCCCGCCCTGCTGCTCAGTTCTCTGAGGTCCAAAAGGTGCTGGGGGATGGGTGGACATTGTCCTAAGACGGAGACCCTTGAAATCGCAAGGGCTGTGAATGGATCTATAGAAATATTGGGTCTAAATTTCTCAAAGTCTGATTTATAAGGAGGTCTGAGAAAGAGCCACACACACACACACACACACACACACACAGAGCCAGAGATCATGGATTAGACTGTCATCTGGGAGAAGCTGTGCTCAGTTCAATGTCTGGAGGATGTACCCTTTAGTCATGAAACAGCAGACACAGATGAGATCCATGGCCGACATCACCACCTGGTGTAACATCTAGTTATCATTCTTCCCTGGCTCATCTCAGAGGTTGGAAGCGTTGCTCAGCCTACTCTGAGCCCCCGACAGAGCACCTGGGCCCACTGTGAGCACACAGTGTCAGCTGGCTCTTTTCTTTCCTCGGTCTCTCTCAAAATGAGTAAGGTCTACCAGCACGTTTGGAAATTATAGCCAATGCAGTGCGTCAATATCCCTGACCCTCACTCACATCATGGAAAAGTGAAACAGCCACATTGTACCTGGGATGGGTATATATACCTCTATGGGATGGGCAATGTGCTAGAGTGGCCCCCCACCTGTCCCCTTAAGACTGGAGAAATAAATGGAGGGTCATCCCTGAAAAAGTCCTAAGCAGAATGAGCATACTCATTCCAGCGAGCACACACTCACCACGGCAGGGACACAGAGTGTCACACAAGCACCCATGAGCCAGTGAATGTCCCTGTCCCATACCTTTATCAGTCAAATGTAGGCTGCCTTATGCTGCATAGCCCTTGGCCCCAGACTGCAGTGACATATAACACAGAGCTTTTATTTCTCATGTCACATGTCTCTATAATGGATGTAGTGTGGCTGTGTCCCGTATCTTCATCCTAAGACTAAAGATGAAGGGTTAGCCTCTATCTGGGATGAGAATGTTGGGAAACTACACTGTGGCTCCTAAAACTTCAGCTTACGAGTGGTATCCATTACTTATACTCCTTTTTTTATGAGTGATTTTATTTATTTGGCTGCACTGGGCCTTTCTTGCTGTGTGCAGGCTTTCTCTAGTTGTGTCAAGTAGGGGCTACCTCTTCATTTTGGTGTTTGGGCTTCTTACTGCAGTGGCTTTTCCTGTTGTGGAGCATGGGCTCAAGGCATGCAGGCTTCAGCAGTTGTGGCTCACAGACCACATGCCCCGTGGCATGTGGGATCTTTCCAGACTAGGAATTGAACCCATGTCTCCTGCATTGGCAAGCAGACTCTTACCACTGAGCCACCAGGGACGCTCTATACTTCTGTCTTCTTAGTCAAAGCGAGTCATCAAACCAAGTAGGAATCCCTGGAAAAGAGAAATACAATACTCCTGTGTGAGAATAGAAACTACTTGGAAAGGATGATACACTATTTCTCACTTTGTTTCTTGCAAGGTATATCCTACCTTGGGAAAAGGAAGCATGCAGTTTAGAAAAATAATCTATTAGTTAATTAATTATTTTAGTATATGTGCTGCCGAAGTGAGCACTATTTATTAATTTAATGTTAATTTAGTAAGTACCATATGTCAGAAAATTCTAGGCATAAGAGATACAACAAAGCAGGACAAATTCCTACTCTTAAAGAGCTTGGATTCCAGGAGGGGAGACAGAAAACAGATATTTAAATATATAATATATTCATGATTGGTGCTATGGAAAATAATACAGCAAGTAAGGGGGAAGAAAGTACCTAGGTGTGTATTTGTGCATGTGCGGTGTTTTATTTAGGACCAGGAAGTCAGTGGCTGGCTTTAAGTGGAGGCATGACGTTATCCTTCTGCATTTTGAAAGGTTACTCTGGCTGCTGACTGGCAGAGGCAGAGGCAGGACTAGGTGGGGGCTTTTATGGGAATTCAAGCTAGAGTTGGTGGTGATCTGAAGCAGGATAGTGGTAGTAGTGAGGGGGTGTGAAAGTGGTCAGACTTTGAATCATTCTGAAAATGAACAATGGGTTTGTTGATGGATTGGATTAGGGGAGTATGAGAAAAGGAGAATTTAAGGATGACTTGGGTATTTTGTCTTGAGCAGTTAAAACAGACGAGCTGCATTTATCAAGACATTGAGCTGTAAGGGGAGAGGTTTGGGGATAAAGGAAAGGGGGCAAGGAGAAAGTTCAACCTTGGCCTTGTGATGTCTGAGATTCCTGTTGGGCAGCGGATGGAGATGTCATGTGGGCAGTTGTAAATGTGGTTTTGGAGATCAGAGAGAGATGTTCAGGCCGGATATTTAAATCTTGAGACATCATTTGTTTGCTTTTAAGGCCACGAAGCCAGATGAGATGACTCAGGGAATGATGTGGGCAGAGAAATGACCTGAGCTCAGAATTTGAAGGAGGGGAAACTAGTGAAGGAGACTGGGAAGGGGCTTCCAGCAAGGCTGAGTGAAACCAAGACAGGTGTTATGGAAACCATGCAGAGGTTGTTCCAAGGGAGAAAGAATGACCAACAGTGTCCAGAGTGGCTGGAGGAACTGAACAAAGCCATCCATAAGCCAAGGGTGGCAGAGAAGAGCTGCTATACAGATATGCTGTCTTGGGAGGAAAAAAAAAAACCAACACAGCACAGGATCTCCACCTTTCTGAACCCTCTTAGCCACAGTCACTGAGGATTCTCAATGTCCAGATTGAGCACACCCAGACTGCTGCAGGCTCAGAATTGCAGGCTTTCAGCTTGCTCAGACTCCAGCCTGTGGAGTGTGGAGGCCGTTTGGAATGGCTGGGTATCAGGCACTTGACAATCCACTGAGCCACATTTGCTTAATCACATGTAATCCACATAAAACTGGCCCAAATACAGGAAGTTGCTTTCAGAAGTAAAACTAGAATGACTTCCAAAGAGCCCTTTATTGAGGGCTCTTTAAGAAGCACTAAATAGGGATTACTAGCTAACCCAGATCTAAAACTCTGCAATTCCTTTCCTTGGTCTCTTTCTTACCTTTTCATTTATAAGATGCTGAAGCTGCCCCTTGATCTCTCCTTTCACAGCTACTAACTCTCAGAAACCCTCTGAGGCTGACTCTTTCCTCTCTCCCCTTCTTCTCCTGTCTCTTCGGCTCTATTGTCTGCTTATTTTCCTATCATGCATAGCTTTCTGTCCTTTTTAATGTAGGTTAATTTAGTTTTTCTGGTGGTCTTTCCATTTTCCTTTCTTCCTTTGCTTGCTAAATTGCTTCAGTCATGTCCAACTCTGTGTGACCCCATGGACTGTAATCAGCCTGGCTCCTCAGTGCTTGGGATTCTCCAGGCAAGAATACTGGGGTGGGTTTCCATGCCCTCCTCCAGGGGGGTCTTCGCAACCCAGGGATTGAACCCATGTCTCTTATGTCTCTAGCATTGGCAGGCAAGTTCATTACCACTAGCGCCACCTGGGGAGCCCGTCTCTACCTTTACCAAGATCAATAGAGCAAAGAAACGCCAGGAAGCTGGTGAGTGAACATAAAAATCTCAAAAGGAAATGGAAGTAGCACTGGGATGCAGGGTCATCCTTAGCAATGTGCTTGTTTGTGGTTCTTGTATTTGCATGTGTCTGCAACTCTTTCCTTGGGCCCAAAACCACATGGAATCCCCACGCCCCTCTCTCTGTGCTCCTGTCTTCGGGGACCCATCAAGGGGCTTCTGGTGAAAAGCACCGACCCTCCTCCTAAGCTCTGTCCACTGCTAAGGAATTCAGCTTTGCTCCTATGTTGCCCTATTTCTCCTCCCTTTTGGATGGGTGGGTTGCTTTTCCCCTTTGAGGATTTGCCAAAAGCAAAAATAATCATCCCAACTGCCTGCCACGTAAACAAGAGAAGATTTATTGGATTCATCAGAAAGTACATAGTGCAGAAGAGACAAAAACACAAGGTTAACTTCAGGTCAAGTGGTCTCAACTCTTGTCCAGTCAGATCTTCTGAAACAATCATTCTGGCGGCTCCATAGCTGTCTTGCCAAGCCCAGCATCTGACCCCCAGAGAGTATCCAGGGAAAAGAGTCAGATGCTTCTGCAGCTGGGGAGACTCCCCCAGTTCTCTGCTCAGGAGTCAGTTGGGTCTAGACTCCTGAGCAGGGATGAGGGGCTGTGACTTAGAGTGGTACTGCTACCTCCCACCTGTGCTGTGTGTGGTCTTTCAGGAATGGGGATGGGGGAGATTGGTTACCTTCACTGATGCTGTTAACCCCAAGGGTGCAGCAGGGGTGAAGCCAGCTTGCAGCTTAAAGGAATTGAGGGGTAGGGTCTGCAGCCTGTGATTCCTGTGGCCACTTTAGTTGACTATGGGAGCTTTGAGTGGTGAAGAGTTGAAATTGAAAGTTCCACTCAAGCAGCAATCAAAGCTTATTCAGTATCTCCTTAAACACACAATCCTATTTCCCCTTGGACTGAAAACAACAGCCATTTCCATGGTTACAGAGACCGGTTTTCTAGGGAAAAAAAATACAAGATGTTTCAAAATGAGTGATCAGAAGTGAAAAGAAAGTTTGTGCCTTTGTGTATGATATATGTGTGTGTATATCCTGCTCCTGTGTGCCTTTCTCCAGCATCCCATTCCAAAGCAGAATTATGCATCACCTTTATAAGACAGCAAGCTCTGTGACAACAGGCATCATATTTATTGTGCTTACTTCTGTACCCTCAGAGGAAATCCTGACCAGAGCTGGGTGTGTTGAATTAATGAAGACAGAGAGGATCATCAGGGTCTCTCCAGTTCCGTCTGCTTGAATGAATATTTCCACGCCCCCTGATTGTGCTTTACCCACCATATCTGATGCCCAAAGAGAATCTAATGCCAGAACTGAATTTGAGTTTGCAGCACCTCCTTGGGTGCTTGGGTTTGGACCACCCCCCCTGACGCTACGAGAGATAGGCTGAAATCAACCCTTAGCTCATGACCCACATATTTACACCTTCATTCCTCTTTTCTCTTGACAAGAGTTTGAGCAAGAAGCATATAAATGGTAAGACTAAAAAGTGTCAATTTAAAAGTATATTAAAGATCTTGGTATTTAAGATAAAAAAAAAAACTGCACTGAATCTTGGACCACCCCTTCCTGTGATAACCATTCACCGGACACCCAAAGCTGGTCCTGACTTCCTTAATGGTACAGTAGGGATCGACATTGGGTAGAAGCCAGTGCATGAGTGTAAGATGTTCTCCAGGAACAGGTAATGTGATCACTTCATTGTGTGGGAGGCAGTGCTGATGGGGAGAAGAATGGGTGGTGAGAAGTGTCCACCAGGAGCCATAAAGAAGCTTTACCAGGAGTTTCAAAGCATGGCCTTGAGGGGTGCAGCCAGACCAGAGGGTTGTGTGTTAAAGTTATCAGGAATACCAAGGTAAAGACCTGGCTGTTCAGGGATTCTCTTCTGGTCATTCTATTCTGTTTTTATGGAGCATCATTTTCATGCTTTGCCTTAATACCGATCTCATTATTTTAAACATATACATAGTATTCCATTGGGTGATTATCCTTTGATTCATTACACTCATTCTCTGTTAATGGACATTTAGACTTATTTTTTGTTGTTGCTGTTGTTACAAAAATGCTACAATAGAATGTATCTTGTGCTGTTATTTCTTAGGATAGATTCTTAAAGTTTGAATTATCAGGGCATGGGTGATGCTGCTTTTCATTTTGGTGAAAGTGAAAGTGTTAACTGCTCAGTCATGTATGACTCTTTGTGACCCTATTGACTGGAGCCCACCAGGTTCTTCTGCCCTTGGAATTTTCCAAGCAAGACTACTGGAGTGGGTTGCCATTTCCTTCTCCAGGGGATCTTCCCAACCCAGGGGTTGAACCTGGGTTTTGGTAGATACTGCAAAATTTGGTAGATACTGCATTTTGGTAGATACTGCAAAATTACTACCTGGAAATTTTGTTACAATTTAAGTTCTCGTCAACCAGTAAGTGAAAGACCATCTTTATACTTACAAAAGTAGGCATTCTGTTTTTTTCTTTTATATTTTCAATTACAATATAACCTCAGATATGCAGATGACACTACCCTTATGGCAGAAAGTAAAGAGGAACTAAAAAGCCTCTTGATGAAAGTGAAAGAGGAGAGTGAAAAAGTTGGCTTAAAGCTCAACATTCAGAAAACTAAAATCATGGCATCTGGTCCCATCACTTCATGGGAAATAGATGGGGAAACAGTGGAAACAGTGGCTGACTTTATTTTTGGGGCTCCAAAATAACTGCAGATGATGATTGCAGCCATGAAATTAAAAGACGCTTACTCCTTGGAAGGAAAGTTATGACCAACCTAGACAGCATATTAAAAAGCAGAGACATTACTTTGCCAGCAAAGGTCCGTCTAGTCAAGGCTATGGTTTTTCCAGTGGTCATGTATGGATGTGAGAGTTGGACTGTGAAGAAAGCTGAGCACCGAAAAATTGATGCTTTTGAACTGTGGTGTTGGAGAAGACTCTTGAGCGGCCCTTGGACTTTCAAGGAGATCCAATCAGTCCATCCTAAAGGAGATCAGTCCTGGGTGTTCATTGGAAAGACTGATGCTGAAGCTGAAACTCTAGTACTTTGGCCACCTGATGCGAAGAGTTGACTCATTGGAAAAGACCCTGATGGTGGGAGGGATTGAGGGCAGGAGGAGAAGGGGACGGCAGAGAATGAGATGGCTGGATGGCATCACCGACTCGATGGACATGGGTTTGTGTAAACTCCGGGAGTTGGTGATGGACAGGGAGGCCTGGTGTGCTGCGGTTCATGGGGTCGCAAAGAGTCAGACACGACTGAGCGACTGAACTGAACTGATGGCTGTTTCACAAGGTTATGCTGATTTCTTCTGTACAGCAGAATGGGTCGGTTGTACCTATATACACGTCCCCTCCCTTCCAGATTTCCCTCTCGTCTGAGTCACCTCAGAACATCCAGTAGAGTTCCCTGTGTTGTGCAGCAGGCCCTTGCTACTTACATACTCCATGCGCAGCAGGTATACGTATCAATCCCAACCTCCCAATTCATCCCACTGTCCCTTCCCCACTTGGTGTCCATACGTTTGCTCTCTATGTCTGTGTCTCTATTCTGCTTTGCAGATAGATTCATCTGTACCATTTTTCTAGATTCCACACATATGTGTTATGCTGTATTTGTTTTTCTCTTTCTGACTTACTTCCCCCCAAATCTGCAAACAATGAATGCTGAAGAGGGTGTGGAGAAAAGAGACCCTCTTGCACTCTTGGTGGGAATGTAAATCCATACAGCCACTAGGGACTACAGTATGGAGGTCCCTTAAAAGAACTAACAATAGAACTACCATATGACCCAGCAATACAACTACTGTACATATATCCTGAACAAAAACCATAATTCAAAAGGACACATTCACCTCAAAGTTCATTGCAGCATTATTTATAATAACTGGGACATGGACACAACCTAAATGTCACTTGACAGATGCACAGATAAAGAAGATATGGTACGTATACAAAGTGGAATATTTCTCAGTCATTAAAAGGAATGAAATTGGGTCATTTGCTGAGATGTGGGTGGACTTAGGCATTCTGTTTCTTTCATGGTTTTTACATACCTATGTGATAATCAATATCTAAATACTTTGTTTTTATTTATTTATAAAGTGTACCTTTTTCATGATTTATTAGTAATTGGTATATCATTTTACATAATTTTGATTAAAGTTTTTGACTCTTATTGAAGTGGTATTGGTAATTTTTTCTTAATTTGCAAGAATGTTTTGCATGTAATAAATAAAGATTTTATGTCTGTGTGTTGCAAAAATTTTCTAGGACAGAAACTATGTGTGTTTTGCACATGATAGTTTTTTCCTATCAATTCACTCAATGCTTAGCCCAGAGTGGACAGTCAATAAATATATTTTAAGGAAATGAACAACATGGTTGTACAACACTGTAGAAATTATGAATGCAAAGACCCTTGCTCAACTTGAGCCTTTTGGTATTGACTTAGTGACTAACATCAACCTCCTTGCCCACCCAGAGGGTGTGCCTGGTTCCATTTTTAGACAAAGACAATTCTTCCTTGGTAAAATGTTAGTCTTTTCCTGGTATGTGCCTTCAGGTCATCTATGGACTTTACAGTGATGTGAGCACAATTTCTCCTCAGCAAGGAATTACAGTTCTCCAAAGAATGATCTTTAGTGATGAAATGCAGAGTTACTTGCATATGTCAGCTTTTTTTTGTTAGTAATTATTTGATTATTAAATAAGAAAATGTGTTATTTCTTTGGAGCTTATCTCATCGTCTGGGACCTCCTCCAGTTGTTTGGATATTGGCTTCTTCAAGTGAGACATCCCCGCTAAGCAGAGGGAAGATTTTTTGAAAGTTCATTTAACCTGAACAAAATACAATAATCACAGCCTATATATGATAATTGTATTATCTTAACCTCTCAAACCACTAAGACAAAATAACGAATAAATGTCAAGCAATGTTTTTAAATGGAAGAATTCAAACAGTCTTTAAAGGTAATCTTAGCATCTTAACATTCCCAGAAAAAGTCTGAATTATCATCTTATGTCCAGAGACATGGGTTACCTTGGCACTGATCAAGAGCTATGACTTCTACCTGACACTTGGAATTTATTAATAGCATACCTATGCTGTAATTTGACAAGTGTTGAGCAGGACCCTGAATATCCAGGAGCTATTTTCCACCCCAGAGGAATCACAATAAATGAGCATTATCTCCTGCCAACCCCAATAATTTGCAGAACATCTGACCTGTATGAGCACCTTGAGACAGGAGAGAAACACAAATTTCTAGGAATACCTTTATGGTAGGAGGCTTGTTAAAGAGAAGGTTCTGATTAACTTCTTCACATCACACATACTACACTCAACTTTAAAAGGTGGAGGGTGTGGAATCTTCAGTGGATCAAGGAAGTAAAAAATATCAACATTTTATTCCTATTAAAGCAAAAATAAACCCAAAACAAAACAAAACCAACACAAAACAAAAAGCAAAAACCAACAGCAAACAAACTAAAAAGGGTTGAGTGTATAAAGATTCTGTTTATTTCAATTTACTCAGAAATTCTTACATATCCAGTGTGTGCCAAGAACTATACAAGATAAAAGGAAAGAGATTTCTAATGCTTTGAGGAACCTGGGATCTGACTGGTGAGTGGAAGCTTACACATTGTAATTAGACTACTACATAAAGAAAGCATGTCTATTTTTTAGATTCCACATGTAAGTGATATCATATATTTGTCTTTCTCTGTCTGACTTCATTTAATATGATAATCTCTGGGTCCATCCATTTTGCTGCAAATGGCATTATTTCATCTGTTTTATGGCTGAGTAATATTCCATTATGTATATGCTGTATCTGCTTTAACCATTCATCTGTTAATGGACACTTAGGTTGCTTCCATGTCTTAAATAGCGCTGCTATGAACATTGGGATGCAGGTGTCTTTTTAAATTAGAGTCTTTGTCTTTTCTGGACATATGCCCAGGAGTGGTATTGCAGGATCATATGGCAACCCTATTTTTAGTTTTTTTAAGGAATCTCCCTACTGTTTTTCATAGTGGCTGTGCCAATTGACATTCCCACCAACAGTGTGAGAGAGTTCCCTTTTTCTCCTTTTCAACATTTATTATTTGATGTCACTTATATGTGGAATCTAAAATATTTGTACAAATGAACTTATTTACAAAACATAAACAGACTCAAAGATATAGAAAATAAACATGGTTAATAAAGGAGAAGGAAGGGAAAAGATTAGGAGTATGAAATTAACAGCTACTACCATATGTAAATAGATGAACAATAAGAATTTACTGTATAGCACAGGGAACTATATTCAATATTGTATAATCTATATTGGAAAAGAAAAAAATATTTAAATGAATCTCTTTGTTGTATACCTGAAACTAATGCAATACTGTAAATTAGCTATACTTAAATTAAAAAAAGAAAATAAAAAATAAGTAAAAGTATATCAGAAGAAAAAAACAAAAGTGAGTGTATAGAATATAATATTAGGTTCAGTTTTTAACTGAACTTAAAAACCAAATTTTAGTACATAAAGCCTACAAAGTACTGTAGAACATAAGATAAACAAGTCCCTGTCCCTTGGATGTTAATTGTTAAATTGACAAATGTCTATGTAGTCAAGCAACCCATTGCAGTATTCTTGCTTGGAAAATTCCATGGACAGAGGAGCCTGGTGGGCTACAGTCATGGGGTCACAAAGAATTGGACACAACTGAGTGACATAAATACATACATACATGCAGTCAAATTCTGCAGAAGTTCATGAATCTAACAAGTCCCTTTAACAGCACGGAATGATCTTAGGACAGCATGTGGCTCTCTCCACAGGGGTTAATGAAGACAAGGTTCCAAAACACATTTTAAAACTCGGTGTGCTTTGGTTTCCCGGGCTGAAATGATCTCTGCCATTGACAAAGTGAACCAATGGGCATAAAAGCACTGTGTCTTTACCAAGAATGAGTTGATGAGATACTGCAAGGATCCTTGTAATGTTAAGCTCTTCGAGTGGGGGCAAACAGGAGAGGAAAGGGTGTCTGTATGCTGCCTTTACTACTCTTAGATTAGGAACAGTAACTCCGTTTCCCACCCCTTGGCCTCTCAAGAATTACACCACCTGACTGTTTTTGTCCTTATTTCTAAGATTAGATTTCTTTGTGACCCAAACCAGGAAAAACCAAAAAAGTGGAGAACCAGGAACTCCTCAGTTATAGCCTGACCTTTTACCAAGAATAGGAGATATGCACCATGTGAGGTGAGAAAACCCATGACCAGAGGCTTACCTAGCATCATTGCATTGAGCGGAAATGGATGTCAGGACATTTGAAGAAGCTGCCTGGTTGAAGTTATTTTCCAGCTATTACTGAGTTCTTTTTATTTTATTTTTTTCCTAAATCTGTCCCAGCTTTAGTTTAGTTTGACTAACAGCTGGAGGCAAAGCATATTAAAATGTTTGTTTTCTATTTGAACCCAAATATGATCTCATATTTTCATTATGATCTCAAGAAATCTTATACTTCAAACAACCACACCAATCAGCCATTTAAAAAGTTGACTTCCAGGAGAGCAAGCCACTGAGTGGAATAAGAATTCTTTCTAAATATCCCAACAAGTTAAGAGCATCGATCAGGTTTCAGGCTGAACAGGTTCCTGGGAGACAGGGCACACAATGGGGAAAACCTAGAAAGACTCCAGCTCTTAAGGAGCAGGGAACTCACTGGAAGCCACTGAAGAAGCAAATGAAACAGAAGAATAGACCCATATAAGCTATGGAAGAATCTAGTTGGTAGAGTGTCATCATAAATCTTGGAAGCTAGCCAGGTCACATGGTCACTTCCTTGCTCTGACTTCTAATCTTGCCACATCTAATTTGGCTTTCACCTTCCTGACTCTGGGAAGACAATTTTTAAGCTGATATTAAGGTATAGACAGAGGCAGTGGGGGAAATCTGCAGTCACAGCATATTTATAATTTAGGGGAGATCTATGTATTATGCAAAATTGTTCTGTTCTTTCCAAATCAAAGATAAGGAGTGACAACAGAAGGTTTCCCTGTGGCTCTGCTGGGGAAGAGAAAAGAGAATCACTTAGGACAATTGACAGGGAGGGATACAAACCCCACCCCTAAGCTTTTGCCATCTATCTTCTTGTCTGCCCACCCTCAGTTTGGTAGAAAGCTAGGCAAGAGGTGAGCTTGGCTAATTGGACCCGGAGTCAGATGGAAAATGGCACATCTCTTATCTTCTGTTATCTTGCAAGGACAAGAAAACACACACTAAATTTATGTTGTTTTAAAATCATGGAGTTTAATTCAAAATAGGCAGTCCTAAACATGGTCATCAGGTACAAGGTGGGGAGAGCATAAATGTGAAATTCTTGGAAACATATTGGAAGGCTAGTTGGGAGAAAGGGAATCTTAGAGAGCCTAGAATGTCAAGAGTAAGGGGAAAGGATTTAGGGTGGGCAAATAGAAACTGGTTGCAGAATTCCTTTGTCTAAGATCCCAGACCTGATTTATGATGATGTGGGTTTCTAAGTGCTGAGTAGGTTGATTTAAAGAGCAGGGCCAGAGAGCTCCTTCCTGTCTATTGTCTTCCTTACCCTGGGGTGCCAAATAGACATTTGTGCTGTCATTTTCTAGGAGAAAGTTCATGGATGTGGGAGGAAACTCCAACAATTACACACAAGACCCAAGTTCACTGAGAAAGAGAGGAAAGTCTCTGTTAGTCTCCGGGAACCTCTGTTTTCCCAATAATTTATATTTAGAATCGTGAGTTGTATGTTTGGTTCACTGCATGTCTGTCTAGCTTGGCTGCTGCCCTTGAGAACCAGTAACCTCCAGTGTTCAAGTGGTCCAACACAGACAGATTCCTTTGCATATTAATTCAGTGAGGGTAGAATAAGCACCAAAACTCCAAAACCTGGGATAATATGAGGTTTAGAAGGACGTTATTCATCTTAAGAAGAGGGTTCAATCATGGAGGATGCTAAGACCTCCTCCAACCCCACGTGCCTCACCTCAGTCCATTGCTAAATCTGAATTCCCAGGCCCCACCATTTAGGCAGCTTCATGTGAGCACTGATTCAAGGTCTTGGGTGTCCCTGGTTCATCCTGTACATGAACACAAGCATAAAAACTGATGTCCATGTTTCCTCCTGGCTGTGTCACTCAAAATCTTCCCTCCAGCAGGAGCTATCTTAGTAGCTTCCTTCAACCTTCCTTCAACCTTTTGGAGATCCTGCTCCTGACTGTGATCCCTAAACACTAATCCCTCTTCTCTGACCTAGTATGTTAACCTAAAGTGTATTCGGACAGGCTTGATGGTAAGGCTGTGATTACCTTTGTAGGCTTGAGCGTTTTATCTGAGCCAAGACAGACATCTGGGTCAGGACAACCCCTGATTTTGAAAATTCCAGAAGTCTGTCCTCCATGCTGTTACCCGTCAAGTTGTTGCCTCTTTTCTGTCCTTTCTGGAAGTGTCTTCTGCTCTGACTGCTCCTGTCGTTTCAATCCTATGGCCTCCAAAGCCCCCACAGTCCAGCCTCCTTTCCCATCACCTTGCAGAAAACTGCTCTCTGGCCCCTGACCCCCTACACAAAGCATCTGAGACTTAATAACAGTTTGACACCATAGGCTTCTTCTTTGAAACCCTCTCATCCTTTGCTTTTCCTAACATTATACTCCCTCCTCGCTTGTTGTTGTTTAGTCCCTAGATCGTGTCCGACTCTTTTGTGACCCCATGGACAGTATGTAGCCCACCAGCTTCCCTGTCCATGGGATTTCCCAGGCAAGAATACTGGAGTGGGTTGCCACTTCCTTCTCTGAGGGAGCTTCACAATCGAGGGATCAAACCCATGTCTCCTGCATTGCAGGTGGATTCCTTACTGCTGAGCCACTAGCGGAGACCTATCCTTGGTTATCTACTGTGATCTCCATTGGTCTCTCTTCCTCAACTTGTCTCCCAAATATCTGTGATCCCCCTTGTCATTCACTGGCAGAGGAAACTATAAAGTGTTGGCCAATCATCTATGCAATGACACCAAACTAATTGGTTGCGCATCCCAGCTTGGCCACTTCCATTCTTGGACAAGTTTTTAACCTCTTTGTGAATCAGCTTCCTATGGGTAAGGGAAGCAACTACAGTACTTAACTTATAGGATCATTAATTAAATAAATGAATATATGTAAAGTGATCACACAGTGAGCGCTCGATTACATGTTTTCTGTTTTGATTATTAGTCTCTCCTGCTCTCTGAGAGCTTTAACTACCAGCCCTGGACTTGAGTCTCAAATCTATTTCACTAACTCAGAATTTCAGTCCCAGACCTCTATTTCCATTTTCTACTTTCCTGGATATACCAGAGAAACATACAAATCAGCATGTCCTAAGCTAAACTCATTATCTGCTTCCTAAAACCAGCTCTTTTTCCTGCATTCCATATCTCCGTTAATGATATTGTCATCTGCCAAGTCGTCGTAATTAGAATTTTCAGGGTCCTTATCTACTACTCCTTCTCTCTCGCCTTCCACAGTCAATTTTGAACCAAAGCCTGACTATTCATCTTTCAAAATGTTTCTTAAGTCTTTTCATATTTCTTCCTTAGTGGCAAAGCTTCAATTTAGTCCCTTATCATCTCCCACTTGGACTGTTACGATAATTTCTGCCTCCATTTTTACCCCTTTCTTCAATACTTAAAAAAAAAAATAATGATCATATTTCATTCTTTTCTTAAAAAATAAAACAACAGCAACAACAGAAGTACCTTCATGGCTTCTCTGATGCCCAAGGAGGAAGTTACAGCTATGCAGCCCTACATTTTCTCAGCTCCAGAACTCTCTAACTTTGAACTTGCATTTGCCACGTTTCACCTGAAATATTTTATTAAATTCTGGTACTGAAAAGGGACTTATGATTTTATAAGCAAGTCATACCCTTTCACTTATTATTTCATCCCTTTTCTCTATTTGGCAAAAATCTTACTCATGTTTAAGGCCCCAAAATATGCCTTTTTCTGGGCAGCTTCCCCCTGACCCCCAACTCTATCCCCCAGTGTTCAAGGCAGACATGCCACTCTGTCTTCTAAGCTTTGTTTGCTCTTTTTATAGACCTGGATACTGAGCTTGTAATAGTACGATGATGTTTTTTTCTGCTTCTCTCTCTTAGCTGCATGTTCTGAATGATCTCTTACTCCCTATGTATGATACATATCGGTGCTGAGCATCTATTGATTGCATTTTTTGAGCATCTTTCTTCCTCTTGTCCACGTCCCTCCTGGGACAGCCCAACCTGGTGCCTCTTTGTTTTCCACTCGGGCATTTGTTGGGCTTCTGTCAAGTTTGTGTGTGCTGGCAGCTGGCCTTCCCAGTCCACTGGCATTGCCACCATGACCGACACTTGTGTGAGCAGGTCAATTTGACTACAGCACACTTGAGTGAAACTAGTTTGGTTAGTTGAAAATTTCCTAGTGACACTCAAAATCTGTATTTACTCAATGCAATCCATTTTATGGAATACACACAATGTTACACTTATTAGAATGAATGTGTGCATCTTTTTAGAAATAGTTTGATTCGTTTGGCTACTTTTAAGTATTTCAAGTATTTTTAGATTCTGAAACCTTCCATTTATGAATTTTACATTTTGTCATATACAGTTTGTCAAATGTCTCCCTTTTGGTTTTCAGGCCTGCATTTTACTCTTTGGGGGTTATTTTAGGAGACTTAGCACATTTTGTGGACCTATGAAGGAAATCACTTGATAACCAATTTGCCATTTTAGTGGAACATTATACTTTGACAATAAGAATAAAAGTTATTTAGCTCCATTTCTCTATTTTATTCAATAATCCACCTCATAGAGTAATGCTTGATCAAAAAACAATCATACATCATACACTACAATACTTTAACCTAACACTTTGAGATTTATAGGTTATCGCTTTCACTATCAACATAGTATATACTTATTAAATAAAAGTTGGAAAGTCTGAAAGAAAAGAAGAACAAAAATAAATCTTTCCTGGTTATCATCCCAAAAAAATTCCATAATTTTAAGAGGTATTCCCTAATTGTTCCATGGTCATTGATGCAATTTTTTTATATTTTATCATTAATATTTATATATATTAGATACAAATTGTATGGGGAAGTTTTATTTAATATTGTAATGATACAAACTTTATAAAATATTTGGTATATATATTTCTCCCTGAGGATCACTGTTGAGTTGTAATTCATTCACCTTAACTGCTGAACAGTATTCTGGTTTATAAATACACTGGAATCTGGTTATCTAGCCAACTATAGATTGATATTATTTTTTGCCAGAAAAACATTTATTGTAGAAATATTAATGTTTATCTGATACATGCATATTATCTAATTATATACTGCCTATAGATATGGCTATCTATTATATTGATATTACCTAATAATATGTGGGCTAATAATATATATTATATATAATACATATTTATATATTGCATATAAATATATATATTTATATGCATCTATGTATATCTTGCATATACATATATTTTTTATATATCATGTGTAAAATGTATATAGAATTGGAAGACCCAAAGGATAGACTTATTTCCAAATGGGTGAATCACAGAATATGTTCTTTTCCACTTTTGTCAGTTGATGTAAGATTATTTTCCAAATAACATGACATTCCACAAGTATATAAATATACTGGTTGCTCTGCAACTTTTTCTCTTTTTTTAAAGTGGATTGCACATTTTAATAATGAAAATACTTTCCAGTGATGAAGTGGGAGGAAGAGGATCAGCAGATGCAAAAGTAGCCATAGAAATCACCACTGGGGACAATTACATCAAATAAGCCTTAAAATTAAAAGAAAAAGGGGAAGGAAATAGAAATTCAGTATAACTAAAAATTTTTGAGTCAGTAGTGAATATAGTGAATATAATATGAATATTAACTCAAATACTGTGTAAATTGTGATTAAAAATTAATTTTATAGTGAAAAATAGAAAATTCTTTTAAACACTGAATCCTCCCAGGACCTCATCTTGAGCAAGCCTATGAAAACTACTTATGTTGCAGTTAACTGCATTATTTTCAAATCTAAACAGAGTAAATACATTATTGGAAAAGACTGCCGCTGCTGCTGCTGCTAAGCTGCTTCAGTCGTGTCCAACTCTGTGCAACCCCATAGACGGCAGCCCACCAAGCTCCCCCGTCCCTGGGATTCTCCAGGCAAGAACACTGGAGTGGGTTGCCATTTCCTTCTCCAACGCATGAAAGTGAAAAGTGAAAGTGAAGTCGCTCAGTCGTGTCTGATTCTTAGTGACCCCATGGACTGCAGCCTGCCTGGCTCCTCTGTCCATGGGATTTTCCAGGCAAGAGTACTGGAGTGGGGTGCCATTGCCTTCTCCTAGAAAACACTAGACACTGGTAAATTGTCTTCTGACAAGATGATGGTACATTCTTAATGGCTGTAGTTGAGATGATCAGACCAGAGCAATATACATAGTAGCAGCCCTATGACAGAGATGAAAGACATCATGGCCTCCTGATCAGTCATTTTGTGTTCTTACAGAGTCAGGTTCAATGTGGACACGGACCACAATGATAATCAGTACATTTGTGTTCCTCTTTGTATTTTGATATGTTTTAATTCCATATTGTTTTTGTTAACATTCTTCTTTTTTTTTTAAATTGAGCAAGGTCATGTTTAATGAGTAAGCAGTTGATCCAGGATTATGAATCCAAGTCTGTATCTGTCCAGAGGATAAGCATTCATCTACAAGTTGCATTTATTCTACCTCTTATTTATTTAATCACACTTTTTTGTTTTTACTGAGGTGCAGTTGATGTACAGTATTATATGTTTCAGATATACAGCATAGTGAATCACAATTTTTAAAAGTTATATTCAGTTTATAGTTATTATAAAATATTGGCTATATTCTCTGTGTTGTGTAGAGAACACATATTTTGGGGTGTTAAATCCAATTTAATTATGATTTTGTATAGCTGACATTGTATTTTGTATAATTGACATAAAGGAGCTGCACATAAGGTTATACTCTATTTTTGTATAATTGACATATAAATTAAATGTAAAGTATATATTTGATAAGTTTAAAAAATATATACACATATGAAGTTATGAAAAATATCATGATAATAAATATTCGTTATCTACTCTCCCCAAATTTTCTCATGCACTTTGGTAATTCCTCCTTATTACCCCTCCCAGTCCTTCCTCTTCATTCCTAGAAAATCACTAATTGAGTTTCTGTCATTACAGATTAGGATGCACTTTCTAAAATTATGTATAAATGAATCATACAATATGTCATTTTTATGTCAAGCTTGTTTTCACTTATATTAATTATTTTAAAACTTGTTATGTGTAAAAAAAGTTCATTGCTTTTTACTGTTGAGTAATATACTATTGTATATGGATATGAAGCAATTTGTTTATCTGTTGATCTGCTGATGTATATTTGGGTTGTTTCCAGTTTTTTGCTATTTCAGATAAAATTGTATGAATATTCAGATATGTTATATGTTTATATACTTTTATTCAGTTCAGTTCAGTCACTCAGTCGTGTCCGACTCTTTGCGACCCCATGAATCGCAGCACACCAGGCCTCCCTGTCCATCACCAACTCCCGGAGTCCACCCATTGTACATCTGAAACTTTTTCCTGAAACTTTTTGTCTCTTATTAGGCTGTTTTTATTTTATTTGGCTGTTATTGAATTTTGAGACTTCTCTACATATTCTGGATATGAATCATTTATCAAGATATATGATTAGCAAACACTTTCTCCCTGTCTGTGTTTATCATTTCAATTTGTTACCAAATACATTTGAATAACAAAAGTTCTTAGTTTTGATGACATCAAATTTACCATCATTTAAAAAATTAGAGATTGCATTCATGGTGTCTGTAACAAAGCACCACAAACTGGCTTACAGAAGTGGCAATTTATTATCTCAGTTCTCAAATGAAAGTGTCAGGAGGGGTGCTTCCTTTGGAATGCCGTGAAGTGAAAGTTGCTCAGTTGTGTCCGACTCTTTGCAACCCCATGGACTATACAGTCCATGGAATTCTCCAGGCCAGAATGCTGAAGTGGGTGGCCTTTCCCTTCTCCAGGGGATCTTCCCAACCCAGGGATCAAACCCAGGTCTCCTGCACTGCAGGCAGATTCTTTACCAACTGAGCTATCAGGAGAGTGTTGTGAGGGGAAATCTACTCCATGCCTCTCTCCTAGTGTCTGGTTCAGTTCAGTTCATTCACTCAGTTGTGTCCAACTCTTTGCGACACCATGAACTGCAGCACGCCAGGCCTCCCTGTCCATCACCAACTCCCAGAGTCCACTCAAACCCATGTCCATCGAGTTGGTGATGCCATCCAACCATCTCATCCTCTGTCATCCCCTTCTCCTCCTGCCCTCAATCTTTCCCAGTGTCAGAGTCTTTTCAAATGAGTCAGCTCTTCGCATCAGGTAGCCAAAGTATTGGAGTTTCAGCTTCAGCATCAGTCCTTCGAATGAACACCCAGGACTGATCTCCTTTAGGATGGACTGGTTGGATCTCCTTGCAGTCCAAGGGACTCTCAAGACTCTTCTGCAACACCACAGTTCAAAAGCATCAATTCTTTGGTGCTCAGCTTTCTTTATAGTCCAACTCTCACATCCATACATGACCACTGGAAAAGCCATAGCCTTGACCAGATGGACCTTTGTTGGCAAAGTAATGTCTCTGCTTTTTAATATGCTGTCTAGGTTGGTCATAACTTTCCTTCCAAGGAGTAAGCGTCTTTTAATTTCATGGCTGCAATCACCATCTACAGTGATTTTGGAGCCCAGAAAAATAAAGTCAGCCACTGTTTCCACTGTTTCCCCATCTATTTGCCATGAAGTGATGGGACCAGTTACCATGATCTTAATTTTTTGAATGTTGAGCTTTAAGCCAAGTTTTTCACTCTTCTCTTTCACTTTCATCAAGAGGCTATTTAGTTTTCCTTCACTTTCTGCCATAAGAGTGGTGTCATCTACATATCTGAATTTGTTGATATTTCTCCCGGCAATCTTGATTCCAGCTTATGCTTCCTCCAGTCCAGCATTTCTCATGATGTACTCTGCATATAAGTTAAATAAGCAGTGTCTTATTTTAAGTGTCTGGTAGTTGCTGACAATCTTTGGCATTCCTTGGCTTGTAGCTGTCTCTCTCTAATTCTCTGCTTCCACATGGAATACTCTCCATATCTCTTCTCCAAGTCTTCCCTCTGTGCATGTCTCTCTCATTGTCCACATTTTTACTTTTTATAAATATTCCAATCATGCTATATTAGTGTTAGTCACTCAGTCATGTCTGACTCTTTGCGACCCCATGGACTGTAGCCAGCCAGGCTTCTCTGTCTGTGGAATTCTTCAGGCAAAAATTCTGGAGTGGGTTGCCATTTCCTTCTTCAGGGGATCTTCCAACCCAGGGATTGAACTCAGGTCTCCTGCATTGCAAGTGGATTCTTTACTGTCTGAGTAACCAGGGAAGCCCCTCACTCTAATGGCCTCATTGTAACTCAGTTATCTCTGCAAAAACCCTGTTTCCAAATAGGTCACATTCTAAGGAAATCAACCCTGAATATTCACTGGAAGGACTGATGCTGAAGTTGAAGCTCTAATACTTTGTCCACCTGGTATAAAGAGCCAACTCATTGGAAAAAAAAAAACCCGATGCTGGGAAAAATTGAAAGCAAAAGAAGGAGTTGGCAGAGGATGAGATAGATTGTATCACTGACTCAATGGGCATGAATTTGAGCAAACTCTGGGAAATAGTGAAGGACAGGGAAGTCTGGTGTGCTGCAGTCTGTGGGGTCGCAAAGAGTCAGACATGACTTAGCGACTGAACAACAAAAGTACTGGAGAGGACACAATTAAACCTATAGCAGTGTTGTATCTAAAATACTTCTGCCTAACCTAAGTTCACAAAGACTTGTTTCAGTGTTTTCTTTCTAGAAATTTTATAGCTTTATGTTTTATTTAATTTTTTTAAACTTTCCTTTTTTTTTTTTCTCATTTATTTTTATTAGTTGGAGGCTAATTACTTTACAACGTTGTAGTGGTTTTTGCCATACATTGACACGAATCAGCCATGGATTTACATGTATTCCCCATCCCGATCCCCCCTCCCGCCTCCCTCCCCATCCCATCCCTCTGGGTCTTCCCAGTGCACCAGCCCTGAGTACTTGTCTCATGCAGTTTAGGTCTATGATCCCTTTAATCTTTGTATGTGGTGAGAGGTATGGACTAAAGTGTGTGTTTATTCGTTGCATATGGCTATCCAGCTGTTCTACCACCATTTTTTCCAAAAGACTATACTTTCTCCACTGAATTGCCTTTGCATCATGTCAAAAATGAGTCATCCATACTTGTGTGGGTCTACTTCTGCCCTCTTTAATTTTTCTATCTTTATCCCAGTATCACACTGTCTTGACTACTGTAGCTGTTCCTTTCAAATAGATTCTCTCTCAATAGCTCTCATTTCCTCTGCACTTCCAACAGATCTTGTTAGGCCTTTTAACCTTGAATGTTTATTAAAATTCCTCTCAAATTATCTATGCCTTTGTTACTGTTCTTCATTCTTTATAATTTCATTTAATCCTATTTTTTAATTATTTTACTCTTCAGCTTTGTTGAATTAGCTGTTGAACTTCGTTATTGAATTTAAAAATTTTAATTACTGACTTTGTTCCACTTCTAGAATCTCAACTTGATAACTTGAAAAATCTATTTTGGTTAAATCCTATATTTTCCTGTCCTTTAGTAACCGTTTCAGTTTTTTTTTTTTTTTTTCCTTCAAGCTTGTATTTTTAAGTTGATAATTTCAATATTGGACATTTTGCTGATCTGATTTGTCTGTGTTGTTTCTTCTGTCCTTCAGTCTTGATTCTTTTTTACTCTGTGCCTGTTGCTTAACTCTGTAATCAAGGAACATCTTTCCTTGAGACTTGATTTATTTAAATTCTTTGCCACTTATTTTGTTATTTTTTGCTCCAGAGAGGATTTGCCATTTCTTCTGACAAGTTTGAGTTTTCCTGTTTGTTTGTTTTTGTCTTTGTTTTTTAAATCAATATCATTGATAAACATAAAAATAACTTTTGCTCTATTTGCCAAGAACTTTTAGTTGTTTCAGCAATTGGATTCATCAGATCATCTGGTTCCTAGACCACTCAGAATATAAACATCTAGACTTTTGCTTTTACGTAGCAGTATGTTTAATGACTCATGTACCAGAAGTGCAATTATGTATTAATACCTGACTGAATAAGCACATTCAAGCATATTTCTTCACTTAATATTATCTTACACTCATTGTTGATGCTACTAGACAGCCTAGATATCAACTAGGTACCAACCTTGAGATCTGTGTGTAATAAATGTATCAGTAAATTAATATTTTCCAAATTATTAGCCTTTTAAGTTTTTATTTTACATGTGATGTTTACTTTAGGGGTAGTAAAAATTGTCTTTATTTTTTCCTGTGTCATCTATTGAATCTGATTTTCAAAAGCCTTGCCTGCAGAGGTTGAATTATGTACATTTCTGTTTTTTAGGGCTATATTGCTTTAATTTAAAAAAAAAAAAAAAGTTTTTAACTGCTCGGCCATTAGGGATTCATCTTTTTGTGTTATTATATGAGCCTCTGAACAAATATCTTTTTTACAGCCTCTGGAAGAAAGGATCCATAGTAATCCAGTCCACTGCTCTCCTCTTTGCCTCCTGATTATTTGCTCTCCTCCAGGCACCATAGAGGACTTCCCTAGTGACTCAGAGGGTAAAGTGTCTGCCTGTAATGCAGGAGACCTGGATTTGATCTCTGGGTTGGGAAGATCCCCTGGAGAAGGAAATGACAATCCACTCTAGTATTCTTGCCTGGAAAAACCCATGGACGGAGGAGCCTGATAGGCTATACAGTCCACGGGGTCACAAAGAGTTGGACACAACTTGAGTGACTTCACTTTCACTTTTCACTTTCACTTTCAGGCACCATAGAAAGTAAGATAAATATATGCTCTGAGATGATTTTCATTCTACTTTATAAGAAAGACCCTGCCACTTCTTGTACATTTATTTTGCTACCTCTGAAGATGTACATTTTTATTATTATGGATGCATTGAGATTTTCTTTTTTTTAAGAAATACTTTAAAGTAGATGAGATGGAAAAAATACACCTAAAAGAATATGTATAAGGAAAAGGAATTTTGATAGATGTTTTAAAATCAACCTATCATATAAGAAATAAATTTGATGCATAGACATCTATTTAGCAATTATTAGAATCTATTTAGCAGTCTATTAGAATTTAGTAGAACTGGCATAAACAAACTGACCTGGAACCTGATTTCTCAGCTATTCACAGGTTCAGAAATATTCATTGGCTTTTCCCACAGAAAGTAGTTCTGCTGAGTCTGAATGCCACAGGTTCCTCTTAAAAATCCTTGTGACCTATATGGACTTTGTCTTCTGTAGTAGGAGGCTGGTCATCTTATAGGTCTGCATACAACCTGGATGCAGCACCTATGAATAGAGGTTTTGGCAGCCATCTCCAAAAAATATCATCTACCTCAATATTTGATGCATGAAGCAATTTGAATGAAACTTGCCTAAACCAGATTTTTATTAATAATAATGAAATCTATCCATATGTTGATAGCAGTTTTATGCAAGGTATCCAGACCCCTTAAATTGAGTGAATTAAACTATTTAATTGAAAGTTGCTAGTGTTAATCATTTTGAATGATGTCTAATTTTATTGTGTGATGCTCCTTATTCACTAAAATAAGAAATAAGAATCACTCATTTAGTTCATTTCAGTCCATGCCTCTCCAGGTACAATGGCCAGTGCCAAGGCTCTGGGCCATTTGTCTTGAGACTTGTGGCTCCAGTCTGACACCTGTGTAGACAGGGCCACTGATGAGGGGGGAGCTTATCAGATGAATGCTGAATGCATTCTGCTGCCATCATTAGGGAATTCACCCCTTCCTGCCTCTTGTGGTCTAGCCCATTGGTGGCTGTACCCTATCCTGGAGCTTTGCTATTATGAGGTCCTAAGTTTGTTAGGAAACTCCACCTATACAGAAATTTTGTTTATTAATTTATCTATACTCAAGCTGTCATCCTCTAAATATCTCTTATTTGTCTACTATTGTTCATACCCAAGCTTCTATCTTGGTTCAGGCCTTATCATAAGAAGTTTTTTGTTGGGTATGGTTGACCAGTGTCAGCTCACAACATGTTTACCATGCTTGGGCTTAGAGGACTCTCTCTGAGACACAAATGACCTGTGGCCTTCTGCTATTGCCTTCTGGAAAGAGTTAGATGCTTATGCAATGTCTTAAGGTTGTCTGTGATCTATGCCTCCTACATCCCCAGCTGCTCCAGACAAGCTTCTGCTTGTCTCACAATCCATGTTTCAGCTAGCAAGACCAAACTGCCCCTGTTCCTTTGTTGTTCTGTGCTTTTGTGAGAGGAGCCCCATGAGGAACTGACTCCCACCCCTCAAAATAGCTCTCATTTGAGTAAGGTGCTCAGTCACGTCCAACTCTTTGTGGCCCCATGGACTATAACCCACCAGGCTCCTCTGTCCACGGAATTTTTCAGGCAAGAATACTGGAGCGGGTTGCCATTTACTACCCCAGAGGATCTTCCCAGCCAGGGATAGAATCCAACCTGTGTCTCTTATATCTCCTGCCTTGGCAGACGAGTTCCTTACCATTGGTGCCACCTGGGAAGCCCATATTTATCAAGCCTCAGATATTGCCTCTTTGGGGGAAACCTCCTCTCTTGCTTAAGGTCCCCTTTGTTTCTGTTCAATGACCAATGTGTACCCTAGTCATGCATACCCTATACAGAAATTGTCCTTCATTTTCTCATGTCCCTCCCCCACCATGGTGTATGGTAGTAGTTAGCAAAGACAGATTTGAGGCGACAGTCTGAATTCTCATTCTTATGTGCTGTTTACTAACTGTGCCATCTTGGGAAAATTACAGCCTCTCTGCCTCAGCCTCAGCCTCATCTGTACAACAGGTATATTAATGGTGTGCAATGCATGTAATGCTGATAAAATAGAAAATAGATAAAGTGCTGGGAGAAGCTTGAAAAAGTATATACCTAGTGACTACTATCTTTTCTTAATATCAAGAACTTTGTGCAACCCAGGACCTTCAATGTATGGATTTCTCACCCTTTTGCCAGGATGTCCCTAGCCAGGGGTCAGTTTGGTTATACACATAGAGTCTATGGATTCAGTTATACATGAAGAGTCAAAAAAATGATTATAAACTCCAGAAAAGGAGTCATAGCATCAAACTGAGGTCCAGGGTAAAGTTTGGGGCAAGTCAGTGGAACAACTGAGAGATTATCTGAGTCTGATTAGGAAGTCAAGGGTTTGAGGCTGGACAACACAGGGGAAGCATGTTGAAATTAAGGAATGGGGCAGGATGGCTTCCTGATTGTTACACTGATCACCTGCTGGTGTTTGAGGCTCATCTGAATGTCCAGCTAGAGTGTGAGGATGGATTCTGTTAGGAGGGAGGGTCTTTCCTTGTTCCTGGTATCTTCGAGGGGGGTTTTCCCAAGAATGCTCCTGGTCTCCTGTCCCACCCTTTACTCTTACCTATGAAGATGGAATATGTTACTTGAAAAGAAGACAGCAACCACTGGGGCACATTTCCCAGTGATAATCTATCAAAGATTCTGAGCATGGGGTATGGGTTATCATTCTTCTAATTTCCCAGGAACAGTGGGGTGCACTGACCTGTGTAAGTGTGTCTACTTTACAGACTCATGTTTACTTCTGATGTGCTGCCTACAAGTGTAGCACAAATCTTCTCAGCCTCAGCAATACTGACATTTTGACCAGATGAATTTGGGTTGGGGGTGGGCTGGGGCTTGAAAACTCTCTTCTGCATTGTAGGATATTTAGCTATGTCCTTGGGCTCTACCCAGTAGACACCCATAGCATTCCTAGAGTTATGCTAGCCCAAAACATCTCCAGATATTGCAACATTGCATTAACCTCCCCCCTTGCCCCCATTGAGAACCACTGCCTAAACAAATGTGGGAGATTGGCAGACCACTTTGTTGTTGTTTTTGTTTAGCCACTAAGTTGTGTCAGACTCTTTGCTACCCCATGGACTGTAGCACACCAGGCCTCCCTGTCCCTCACTATCTCCCAGAGTTTGCCCAAGTTCATGTCCATTGAATTGGTGATGCTATCCAACCACCTCATCCTCTGCTGCCCTCTTCTCCTTTTGCTTTCAATCTTTCCCAGCATCAGAGTCTTTTCCAATGAGGTGGCTCTTACATCAGCTGGTCAGAGTATTGGAGCTTCAACTTCAGCATCAGTCCTTCCAATGAACATGTGGGGTTAATTTCCCTTAGGATTGATTTTATCCCCTTGCTATCCAAGGAACTCTCAAGAGTCTTCTCCAGCACCACAGTCATTCGGTGCTCACAGATCACTGCCTTGTAGTGGTGAATGGGCTTGCATAACTCAATGAAGCTATGAGGCATGCCATGCAATGCCACTCAAGACGAAAGGGTCATAGTAGAGAGCTCTGATAAAACATGGTCCACTGAAGGAGGGAATGGCAAACCACTCCAGTATCCTTGCTGTGAGAACCCCATGAACAGTATAAAAAGACCACTTGGACCTAACACCAAATTGTGCCTCTCATTTAGTTTCATCAGCAACAAAGCTGCTATTTTGGGCTCCATTTTTACTCTTCCTTTTAATACAACTTATTCAGAACCCAGATGAGAGTCTCTTCAGAGAGCTTGGGGAATTGCCTAGGATGGTTGTCTTGGTCCTGGTTGGATTGGGCCTCTGTCACATGGGAGCTTCACCCCCAGGATAACTGTTCCTCTCGTAGTGTTCAGAAATTATGAAAGAGAGGGCCCCAGGTTGTGTCACTGGCTGACATGTGTGGCTGAAGTTTAAGAGGAGAATCCATCAGGTCCCCTGAACATCTAACCCTCAGATGAGTCATGTAGCCTCAAAGGTTGCATCCAAGGCAGACAGTGACCCCCTTAAGCAGGTTGACAGCCTCACCTCAGTAGCCAGCTGGTAGGTAGACCAGCTTTGGTCCCAGCTACATTTTCTGGAAAGGCAAATATAAGATATTTTTTGAGGCTGGGAAAGTTCCCTTCAGGGCTTATGTGCACAGTCAAAACCCAAAGCTAGGCCTGCAAAGCTTGGCTTGGGCATTCTAGAGGCATTTTGCCAAACTTGGGCCATGTTCCTGGCTAAGCATCACCCGCGGGCACTGTGCCCCAGACAGACCCAATCCACAGAGCAGAAAGGCTTAGTTTTCAGCTCTGCAGAGGGAGCAGCCTTTAGGCTAATTAATAAATCATCAACGCATTTGTGGTGTGAAAAATGAAATATTTATGTTCGCCAGAGTAATATTTCTGTCTTGCAGCCCCATGCTCTGTTGATGCCTGATGGAGGATGAAGTAAATACCAGCTGGTGTAGAATGAGTGGAATATAATTACTCTCTACAAAGTTAAGTGAATATTAAAGCACAGAAGTCAGAGGCACTGGCACTCATCTCTCCCCGACTCCACTGCCCAGTAACTGGCATCCTGACCTGATGTTGGCTTCACTGCAGATTTCAGCAGAGGTCTCTGTAGAGAGCTTGATTGTCAGCAAAGAGGAAGCAACTGGGACACAGACTGCTGAGCAAGGCAGGAAGTCAGCCACCTTCCAGGAGCAAAAAGAGGAGATTTCCCTTGTGCCTAACTGGCATTATGGTATTATGGGGGGAAAAAATGTAGCTCTGGAACTAGAGAGATCATGTTCTGAACCCCACCTCTGAAATGTACAAGTCGTGTAACCTTTGTCAAGGTCTTTCATGTCTCTCTATACCTTAGTTTACCTACCTAGAAAACAAGGGTAATGCTGCGTTATGTAATAAAATAACTGCATTTCAGAAATTAATAGACAATGTTTTGTACATGACTGAGAGATGGAGATGAAATGTGAGATTTGTAAGGAGATTGGATCCAAAACCCACAAACCTTATATCTTAAATAGATGGCAGTGGAAATACAAAGGAAGGAGCATTGTGCAAGGCAAGACTGGCAGGTCATAAACTAGAGAGTCAAAGGTGACTCAGTTGTAAACTCAAGAGCAGGGAAAAGGAGTGTCTGAGCTCAGTGTGGCTTTAGGCAGCCTATCTGCTAATGGGTGGGGTTGTGGTCCTGTTTTGTTAGTTATTTGTCATCCAGTACTAGAGCTTGCTAGTCACTGGGCAAAGCCAGGTCTTAGTGTTGAGATGGAAGCCTTTGGGAGAGTTCTCACAGATTAATATTCCATGGGATCAAGAGTTCTCTGGTGGCCCAATGTCCTAGACTTGGATCTCCCACCTCAGAGGTTCAGGTTCAGTCCCTGGCTGGAGCACCGAGACTTTTTGGAGGTCTGAGGTGTTCTGTCAGCCTTCAATAGGTGTTCTGTAGGAGTTGTTCCACATGCAGATGTAATTTTGATGTATCTGTAGGGAGGAAGGTGATCTCCACGTCTTACTCTTCCACCATCGTAAAGGCCCCCATCAAGAGCAGGGAAAAGGAAGACACCCAAAACAGGGGACTAGAATGTCCAAAAGGAGAGCATACTTAATGAGAGGAAAGGGTGGAGGTGGGGACGGAATTGAAGTCAGTAGTGTAAGAGGAGTAATAATCTGGGGGATTTCTTCAGCCTTAGAAAAGTGTGTGTGTGTGCACACGCTTGTGCGTGCATGCATGCACAAGTGTGTGGGCACAGAGCAAGGTTTGTGGTGCCCTCCATAATTACCCATTACCACATAAACACAGTTTTCACTCATCAAAATTTCCACCATAAAAAGACTACTCAGTTCCCTCCGTCCCTCTCTGATTTTCTCTCTGTCCTTTGTTTTCCATGTTGAGTTCCTAGGGCCTCCTAGCCAATCTGGATCCTGCAAGTCAGTCCTGTTTATATGTTAGGGGGGGCTTGCCCTCACCATAGTTATTGTCTTACCTTCACTAGGACCTCACTTTGAAGGTACATCCTCACCTCTGTGTAGAATCACTGTATCATCGGCACTGCCCAGCATCCAGAGTGGAAGGTACATGATGTCCAGTGAATGTGGAGGTGGTATAAAAGCGATCTGTATCTTTTAGGGGATTCTGCAGGATACCAAAGTCCCTGTCTTTGAAGAGCAGAAGTTCTTATTTTGATCCAATATTATATCCATTAACTAGTTAGAGAACAAATTGTGTGCCTTTGAATGTTTTAATGTTTAACAGGCTGTAAGTATTCTAGGGAGAAGAAGAAGAAAATCTATTTTTCTTAGCACCTATTGTATGAAATCACTGCTCTAAGACTATTGCATAAACGATTTTACTTAATCCTTATAGCCACCTTGTAAGGTAGGCATTTTACAGTTGGAAGAGCAGCTGCCAAGTAACTGATCAGCCTTCCATAAACAAGCATGGGATTGATGGCATATACTCAGCCTCTAAGTCATGTCTGACTCTTTTGCAACCCCATGGACTATAGCCTGCCAGGATTCTCTTCATGGGATTCTCCAGGCACCTATACTAGAGTGGGTTGCCATTTCCTTCTCCAGAGGATCTTCCCAACAAAGGGATCGAACCCATGTCTCCTGAATTGGCAGGTAGATTCTTTACCACTGAGCCACCTGGGAAACCTGGAAGAGATGTTAGCAGAATTCAAACCCAAGTCTACTGTCTTCAGGGTCTATGTCTGTCCCATCTTTCCTTCTGCACTTGTCCCTTTCTTTCTTTACTTCTTTCATTCCCCTTTCTTCATTTGCAAAGAGCTTTACAAGTATGGCAATATTGTTAGAACCTACTATTGATTGTGTTCAAGTTGATAATATGCCAGCTTAAAAAAACAGATTCCTTGTAGATGAATTTGGCCATGTGACATAATTCTGGCCAATGGCATGTAAGTGGAGAGGATGAATTCAGCTTACCTGGTGCCTGGCTGTCCTCCTCTTCCCTGGAAAGAAGACTTGATGTTCAAGGTGAAACTGCCATTCCGTGAGCACTAGGTGATGGACTACAGGCCTGTATGTGCTAAGTTACTTTGGTTATGTCTGACTCTTTGAGACCCCATGGACGGTAGCCTCCAGGCTTCTCTGTCCATGGGATTCTCCAGGCAAGAATACTGGAGTGGGTTGCCATGCCCTTCTCCAGGAGATCTTCCCAACCTAGGGATCGAACTCACATCTCTTATGTCTCTTGCATTGGCAGGTGGGTTCTTTACCACTAGCGCCACCTGGGAAGCCCCACATATAAGCACACTTGCCATCAAACATAGGACTTGGCCTTGAGACATAGGACGTTTGTCTTGGAAGACACAGTCCATCCCTGGACTCCCTGTTTTTGGACTTGTTCAAATTACTGTTTTCAAGGCTTTGTTACTTGTAGAGGAATGCAGTCTCTAACTTCCCTTATGTAGCTGTACTAAAACATTTTTTTTTAATATGGCAAAAAATTGAACAAATCAAACAAAAGAAAACTCATAGATACAGAGAACAGAGTGGTGGTTACCAGAAGGGTAGGGGTGGAGGGAAGTGGATCAACTTTTTCTGACAGACAGAAACTAAATTTTTGGTGGTGAGCACACTGTAGTGCATAATACAGTATAATAAAACAGTGTTTCATGTGTATTGTTGCACAGGTGAAACCTGTATGATGTTATAAACCAATGCTGCTTCAATTAAAAAAAAAAAAACTTCCAAACTCCTGTTCTCCACTTAGGGTAAACCAGTGGCAACAGGGGACTAGTGTTTACTTCCTATACTCATTCTCTGCTTCCTAAATTTATAGACATATATATGTTCACATGTATAGTTTTAGGAAATTACTGGTGTGCTCTATTTTTCTGTAACATGTTCTTTCCACTTGTACGAAACTATGATTTGGAATCCTGCTATTTAAACTATTCAGATATTTACTAGGCTCTTTTCTCTGCATGTCTGTTAAGCAGTGGTTTTCAAATGGAGATAATTTTGCTCCAGTCCCACAGACTGCATTTTGGCAATGTCTGGAAACATGTTGTCATATGGCAATGTCTGGAAGCATGTTTGATTGTCACAACTGTTGGGAGAGGGGTGCCAAGGAAGGATAGAGGCCGGAGATGCAGCTAGACATCCTGCAATGCACAGGACATCCTCACCTAACAAAGAATAGGCTGGCCCAAAATATCAGGATTCAGATTGAAATATCACTGCTGAGGTTGAGAGATCTTGCTATTGAGTATTCCATATAGTGAGTATTCCATTGTGATATAGTCATATCACAATTTGTTTAAACAGCCCCGATTTAGCCACCACAGTAACCAAGATTGTTTCTAATAGTGCTAAAAAGAACACCATTGCCCATATATTTTGATATTATGGATTCATGCTTTTTAAGAATAAATTTTTGTGCATGGGATTGCTTGGAAAAAGAATATTCACAGTTAATATCTAGATGCTGCTGCCAAAGCACTTACCAAAACAGTCTTCCTTAATTTATATCCCTGCTAAAAGTGCAATAGATATTGCCCATTTCCCTGAATCTTCACCAACATTAGACATCATCAAGCTTTTTAATCTTTGTGAAACAATATAATTATTGTTGTTTAATTTTCATTCTCTGATGTGAATAAGGTTGAGTATCATTTTGTCTGTTAATTGACCACTTTATTTGCTTTTATGTGAAATGCTTCATCTATTTTCCCTTTTTTCTTTTTCAACGGAGGATAATTGCTTTACAATATTGTATTGGTTTCTGCTATATATCAACATGAATCAGCCATAGGCATACTTAAGCTCCCTCCCTCTTTTACCTCCCTCCCACCTTCCACCCCATCCCACCCCTCCAGGTTGTCACAGAACATTGGATTTGAGCTCCCTGTGTCATACTGAAAATTTCCACTGGCTATCTAATTTTATATACAGTAATATTTATGTTTCAATGCTACTCTCTCAATTTGTCCCACCCTCTCCTTCCCACCCTATGTCCACAAGTCCATTCTCTGTGTCTGTATCTCCATTGCTGCTCTTTAGATGGGTTTATCAGTACCATCTTTCCAGATGCCATATATATTCATTAATATATGATATTTGTCTTTCTCTTTCTGACTTACTTCACTCTGTGTAATATGATCTGGATTCATCCACCTTATTAGAACTGAGTTGAATGTGTTCCTTTTTATGACTGAGTAATATTCCATTGTGTATAGGTACCACAACTCCTCTACCCATTCATCTGTTAATGGACATCTAGTTTCTTACGTGTCCTGCTGCTGCTGCTGCTAAGTTGCGTCAGTCATGTCCAACTCTGTTCGACCCCATAGACAGCAGCCCACCAGGCTCCTCTGTCCCTGGGATTCTCCAGGCAAGAATACTGGAGTGGGTTGCCATTTCCTTCTCCAGTGCATGAAAGTGAAAAGTGAAAGTGAAGTCGCTCAGTTGTGTCCGACTCTTTGTGACCCCATAGACTGTAGCCTATCAGGCACCTCCATCCATGGGATTTCCCAGGCAAGAGTACTGGAGTGGGGTGCCATTGCCTTCTCCGCTTATGTGTCCTACCTGTTGTAAATAGTGCTGTGGTGAACATTAGGGTGCATGCGTCTCTTTCAGTTATGGTTTTCTCAGGATGTATGCCCAGTAATGAGATTGTTGGGTCATATTGTAGTTTTATTCCTAGTTTTTTTTAAGGAATTTCCATACAGTTCTACATAGTGGCTATATCAATTTGCATTCCTACCAACAGTGCAAGAGGATTCCCCTTTCTCCACATCTTCTCCAGCATTTATTGTTTGTAGGTTTTTTGATGATGGCCATTTTGACCTGTGTGAGGTGGTACCACATTGTAGTTTTGGTTTGCATTTCTCTAATAATGAGCAATGTTGAGCATCTTTTCATATGTTTATTAGCCATCTGTATGTCTTCTTTGGAGAAATATCTGTTTAGGTCCTCTGCCCGCTTTTTGGTTGGGTTGTTTGTTTTGCTGATATTGAGCTAAATAAGCTGCTTGTATATTTTGAAGATTAATCCTTTGTCAGTTGTTTCATTTGCTATTATTTTCTCCCATTTTGAGCATTGTCTTTTCACCTCATTTACAGTTTCCTTTACTGTGTAAAAGCTTTTAAATTTAGTTAGGTCTCATTTGTTTATTTTTGTTTTTATTTTCATTACTTTAAGTGGGTCATAAAGGATCTTGCTGTCATGTATGCCAAAGAGTGTTCTGCCTATCTTTTGCTCCAAGAATTTTATAGTTTCTGGTCTTAAATTTAGGTCTGCAATAATCCATTTTGAGTTGATTTCTGTGTGTGATATTGGAACATGTTCTAATTTCATCCTTTTACATGTAGCTGTCCAGTTTTCCCAGCACCATTTATTGAAGAGGCTGTCTTTGCCCCATTGTATATTCTTGCCTCCTTTGTCAAAGACCAGGTGCCCATGGGTGTGTGGGTTTATCTCTGGACTTTCTATCTTGTTCCCTTGGTCTGTATTTCTGTTTTTGTGCCGGTACTATACTGTCTTGATGACTGTAGTTTTGTAGTATAGTCTGAAGTCAGGAATATTGATTTCTGTAGTGCCATTCTTCCTTCTCAAGATTGCTTTGGGTATTCAGGGTCTTTTGTGTTTCCATTCTAGAGCTAATCAATGAATATAAAAAAGTTGCAGGATATAAAATTAATACACAGAAATGCCTATGAATGCCTAGCAATGAAAAATCAGAGAAATTAAGGAACATTTTCATTCACCACTGCAACAAAAGATACTGATGAAAGAAATCAAAGATGACACAAACAGATGGAGAAATATACCATCTTCCTGGATTGGAAGAATCAATATTGTGAAATGACTATACTACTCAAAACAATCTACAGATTTAATGCACTCCCTATGAAACTACCAATGGTATTTTTAAATCTATTTTATTTACCAATTTTCTTTCTGATTTTTGTCTCTTTCTTACTGACTTGTAGGAGTTCCTATATACTGAATACTTTCAGTTTGTCTGTTTTATGTTTTTTTGTTTTGTATTGTATATGTTACAGTCATGTTCTATCTAGTCTAGTTTAGATGTAGATGAGTAAACATGCATATTCCACCTTTACTTTAATCCTTATTGGGAGTCAAATGCCTAATATTAGCATTCCTCCTTTATTCATAATTAGCTAAATCTATGAAATACCAAGACCAATAACTAACAGAAGTGATATCTTCTTTTACTTATAATAATGACATTAGAAAGGGAGGCAGATGTTTGTAGATCATGACCCTAACTCTGATCCCCAGAATTAGATAGACTGACCTGCCCCTTCATTTTTGGCCACATGTCAGAGAGCAGTCCAGGGCATGTGAACCATGAACTTCCAGATATTCAAGCTAGTTTTAGAAAAGGCAGAGGAACCAGAGGTCAAATTGCCAACATCCACTGGATCATTGAAAAAACAAAAGAGTTCCAAAAAACATCTATTTCTGCTTCATTGACTATGCCAAAGCCTTTGACTGTGTGGATCACAATAAACTGTGGAAAATTCTTCAAGACATGGGGATACTAGACCACCTGACCTGCCTCTTGAGAAACCTATAAGCAGATTAGGAAGCAACAGTTAGAACTGGACATGGAACAACAGACTGGTTCCAAATTGGGAAAGGAGTACATCAAGGCTGTATATTGTCACCCTGCTTATTTAACTTATATGCAGAGTACATCATTCAAAATGCCAGGCTGGATAAGCACAAGCTGGAATCAAGATTGCTGGGAGAAATATCAATAACCTCAGATATGCAGATGACACCACCCTTATGGCAGAAATTGAAGAAGAACTAAAGAGCCTCTTGATGAAAGTGAAAGAGGAGAGTGAAAAAGTTGGCTTACAACTCAACATTCAGAAAACTAAGATCATGGCATCCAGTCCCATCACCTCATGGCAAATAGATGGAAAAACAGTGGCTGACTTTACTTTTCTGGGCTCCCAAATCACTGTAGATGGTGATTACAGCCATGAAATTAAAAGATGCTTACTCCTTGGAAGAAAAGTTATGACCAACCTGGAGAGCATATTAAAAAGCAGAGACATTACTTTGCCAACAAAGATCAGTCTAGTAAAAGCTATGGTTTTCCCAGTGGTCACGTATGGATTTGAGAGTTGGGCTATAAAGAAACCTGATGGTGAAGAATTGATGCTTTTGAACTGTGGTGTTGGAGAAGACTCTTGAGAGTCCCTTGGACTGCAAGGAGATCCAACCAGTCCATCCTAAAGGAGATCAGTCCTGGGTGTTCATTGGAAGGACTGATGCTGAAGCTGAAACTCCAGTACTTTGGCCACCTGATGCGAAGAGCTGACTCATTTGAAAAGACCCTGATGCTGAGAAAGATTGAGGGCGGGAGGAGAAGGGGACGACAGAGGATGAGATGGTTGAATGGCATAACTGACTCAATGGACATGAGTTGGGGTAAACTCCGGGAGTTGGTGATGGACAGGGAGGCCAGGCATGCTGTGGTTCATGGGATCACAAAGAGTCAGACACAACTGAGCAACTGAACTGAACTGAACTCTGCTCTTCAGTGTATCACATATTCTTTCTTGCTCCTCTTTGCACTGAACTATGATGTTGAGGATAGCAGCTTTCTTCATGTTCAGAGTTCTCACCTTTCCGATTCTGACTTCCCCTGTTGTCCTCTGGCCCCCTCCTTCAGCCTCCTTCAGCCTTCAATGAGATGTTTTCATACCCACTATCATTTAGAATTAACTTACGAAGATCACTGTGACTTTGTTTTGTTTCTGATTTACTCTTCTTCCTTTAAGTCATTGTCCATTTTCTCCTCCACGTTTTAAGAGACCTTTTCTTTATTTTCATTCACCATTTATTCTAAGTATTTTCTTGTCATTAATCTTCCTTTATCCTCTCCTTGTTCCCTCTCACTAAATAAAATACTCGTATTCATCAGAATACCACCCTCAACACTTTTCTCATTCTCTACCCCCGTAAATGCATGATTTTAGCTGTTATCTATATAATAACAATTTCAAAATTTTTATCTTCTAATCTCAGCCACACACACACACATACTCACACACACACCCGTGTTTCCAGTGCCTCTTGCATATTTATACCTGGCTGTCATACTGCTATTTCAAACTCAACATGACCAAATCCGATTTTTCATTCTATATTTGTCTCAGTTAATATCATTAGCATCTGTTCAATTAAAAATGTAAGCATCATTTGCAATGCAACTCTACCTATTTTATAAATCATTATTTGATTAAAACTTTTCAAGGGCTCTGTATTTCCCCAAAGATAAAACTCAAAGTCCTTGGAGTTCTGAACATGTCTTTTTACTTTATGGACCTGTGTGACTAATTTTATATGTCAGCTTGGTTGGCCACAGTGCCCACATACTTGCTAAAACTGTTCCAGATATTCCTATGAAGGTGTATTTTGGATGAGATTAACATTTAAACCAATGGACTTTAAGTAAAGCAGAGTATTCTTCATAAGGTGGTGGGGGTCATCCAATAAATTGAAGGTTCAAATAGAACAAGACTGACTCACTCCCCACCCTACCCTGAACAAGAAATGATTCTGCCAGCAGCCAGCCTTCTGTCTTGAATTCCAATATTGGTTCTTCCCTGAGTCTTCAGCCTGTCAGCCTACTCTGTAGATTTTGGATTTACTCAGCCTCCACAATTGCATTTGCCAACTTCTTAAAATAAATCTTTCTCTCTCAATCATTCTGTTGTTTCTGTTTCTCTGGAGAAAGCTGATTAATATAGATAGGAACTGGTCTTCTATCTTTAAATGAGATAATTGACCTTTTGGAGTATTTTTTAAAAAGAAAAAAGCAGTCAGATAAACAATCAAATATAAGGAACTTTCCTCGCAGTCCAGTGGTTAAGACTTTGCCTTCTAATGCAGGGGCTAAGTTTGATCCCTGGTCAGGGAGTTAAGATCCTGCATGCTTCATGGCCAAAAAAACAAACATAAGACAGAAGCAGTATTGTAACAGAGTCAATAAAGACTTTAAAAATGGTCTGCATCAAAAAAAAAAAAAAAACCACAACAAAAAACCTTAAAAAAAAAATCAAACACACTAACCAACCAAACAAAAAAGAGTAAATTGTTTTTCTTGTCAAGTAGAAAAATAATTCAAAACAGTCAGCACAAGCTTCTGTTTTAACCACGTCAAAACCCTATCATTCCAGATACACAACTCCTTTAGCACCTGTGTGCCTGATTACATGCTCGGGTCTCATCTTGGAACACTCTTCCATTTTTCTTTGCCTAACTTTTCTCAGCTACTCCAGATAGATTTAGAGGTGACCTTCTCTGTGCCCTCATTACACTTTGCCCCTATCTTTATTTGAGCAATTCCCACCCCGAGTGGCAACTTTTGACATTTTCCCACTGGGGCTCACAGCCCTAGTACCCAGTAGGTTCTCACTTAATCTCTGTGCAATGAAAGAACTTTAACCTACAACTCACTCTCCTCATTAAATTCTTCTTGCCTGTGGTAGATATAATTAGTTCCTCAAGAGGAGATCAAATCCTGCACCCTCCCCACCAAGTCCCTGACATTCAAGCATTGTCTACCTCATCAATTCCTTTAGCATTTCAAGCACTGTCCTAATCTGCAGCAGGAAGTCCAGGAGACAAAGATGGCTGTCCCTTGGGATCAAAATTCTGCAGCCTTTGTGTGTCCCTCAGGTCTCATGACTCACAAGGGGACCAACTAGTGACTTCAAGAAGGGGCTACTGCTTTTTGCTTGGCTGAATAGCAAGTGTGGAGATCATCACAGTGAGTCCATCCCTGACCTTCTATATACCTTGGAGAAGTGCCCAAGTTCCTTCTTTGTAGACTAAGGGCTCCTTGAGGGCACAGGCTGTTCTCTTCTCCTCATGACTCCCTATTGTGTGCAAAATAAATAGATGATTAAGTGTTTGTTTTTCAGTGCCTGAGTGCTCAGTCGCTTCAGTTGTGGGACTGTAGCCTGCCATTCTCCTCTGTCCATGGAATTTTCTTGGCAAGAATACTGGAGTGGTTGCCATGCCCTCCTCCAGGGGATCTTCCTAACCTAGGAATTGAACCCACATCTCCTGCATTGCAGGCAGATTCTTTACTGCTGAGCCACCAGGGAAGACCTTGTTTCTTAGTAGCTATTGGTAAATATTGCCTTGAGTTGATTGGTATGGTAGGATGTATCTCCATCTGAGAGGCTAGTTTATTGAAGTCAAGTAAACATATGTGATCAGTTTTGAGGGAAGCTAGGGAGAATTTTGTTCCTTCCTAAAAATTGCATCTGTAACATTACAAGGTATTACTTCACCAGACATCATACGATTTAGTGTGAGGTATGTTAAATTTGACTTTAGCCTGTCATATTTGTGATATTGAGCACTCTCACTACACTCTCACTACTCTCAATGTTCTCATCTGTAATTAGGTCTAATAAATCCTTCTTTGGGTGAAGAGTATTTGAATTAAAATATGTCAAAATGCCCATCACCAGAAGTCCCCCAATAAAATGGTTGTTGAATCTGAGTCTTCAACACCCTCTTTATTATAGGCAATCATGGTTTTTATTTTTTTCCCCATTCTCTGTGCTGTTCACCTTGCCAGAAACACTCAAGACTATATTAACCTTGCAGTAATAAAGAAAAACAGCAACCTAATTTGGGAAACTTCCAGTAACAAAAATGTCTATTAAAATTTGAAAATGCTATAAAAACTATATGACCACAATAGCCTCTTTCTGTTTTGCTTGGGAACCAGAGGTGAACATCAGATTTGGCTTTTGGTTTTCACTGTTTGCTTCCAGAAAAGACAATTTAAGTGCTGGTTATTAGAGCCTGTCAATAAATTTCAGAAGTGAAGCAAATCCCGTTCAACTGACTGACAGCTGCAAATTAATTTTGCTTTCTTTAAACAACGAACCAGCCTTGTGTTCATGCAGCTGACAAGCCTCACTGTGTGCGCTCTCTTAGCCCAGAGTGGAGTGGTCCGAACATAATCACATAGTTAAATTCTTTTGCCTTCACTCAACTTTTTATTGGGAAAGACAGTGCAGTATATTAACAGACACCGGGGTGACAGAGGAATCCACCAGGGTGGCAGTTTGGATCCTGCCTTTTGAGAAACTCAGAGCCCTGCTAGGAGATGTTTATAACAGGAATAGCCCCCACCCTTGCAATTCTCTTTGTGATTTCTTACTGCATTCATTCAACAGTGTTTGACCAAACACTGTGTTAAGTGCTGGGAAGGAAAAGAAAAATGCTATTTATTTCCTTTTTATAAAGATGCCTAAGGCTAAGAACAAAAGAGGCACCAATAAGGGCCATCTGTTGTAATTAGAACTGTAATATAGACAGCGAGGGCATAAAAGAGAATGATTGTTTTACGGGCAGAGGTTGGGTGATGGTGGCCATGTGGACATAGAAAATGCTTCTTCCAAAATGTCACTTATATGTTTTCTTTTTAATTGAGGTGTAACATATATACAGTAATGTTCACACATCTCCATTGTGTAGCACAGTGAATTTTTATATATGTGTACACCCATGAAATTACCACCTGGATTAAGATATTGGATGGGGCATTTCAATCTCTCAAGAGAGCTTCTTTGTGCCCCTTCCTAGCTAATCCGCCTCACCTCCAAGAGGTAACTGCTAGTTTATCACTATGAATTTATTTTGCCTGTTTTTGAATTTCATATAAATGGGTTCATATGCTATGGTGGGGTGGTAACTATTTTTTTTGGTGCAACATTTGTGAGATCCATCCCTGGATAGTGGGTTCCTATAGCTCTTTTTATGCCTATGAAGTCTTCCATTATAGACAATGGTATTTAAAGGATGGATACTGGTGGCTGCCAGGTGGATAGTTGGGAAAAGGCACTTCATACATTTCTTGGAGAAGGAAATGGCAACCCACTCCAGTATTCTTGCCTGGAGAATCCCATGGATAGAGAAGCCTGGCAAGCTATGGTCTATGGGGTCACAAAGAGTCAGACACAACTGAGTAACTTAGCACACTGCATACATTTAAACATGGTATATTTGGAGGTCCATGGGATCACAGAGAGTCAGACATGATTGAGTGACTGAGCATGCATGCATAGGAGATTGCACTGGAAAAAAGATTGGAGCTATACTGGGAAGGATGTAAAATGTATATAAGATGGTTGAAATCTGTTTTTTTGTTTTTTGTTTTTTTTGCTTATCCCCCAACACTTTTAGAGGTCAGAATGTGACAGGAGATGTGGTATGATCAGACCTAAGAGTTGGACCCATTTTTCTGACGAAGGCATGGCGAATGATAGAGGCAAGGAGAATTCAGCATCAGGAAGCTAGAAGATAGGCCAGGGATCCAGGGGCTCAAGGTCGAGGGAAGGAGAGAAGTGGAATGATCAGAGTGAGATTAACAAATACAGGAGGGGAAGGAGGAGTTAAACACCAAGTTGTAGCCTGTAAAGCAGAAGCTTTGGAGGAAATGAAAAATTAGCAATCACTTTTGATGTTGATTTGAAACTTCCCTGTGAGAGTGAGTGAGAGCCTCCAGGCTCTGCTGAGACCCTTCCTGCCCCACCCCCCACCCTCAGCTAAACCGACAGGACTCACTAGCTTAGCGGCACAGCCCTTAGGGGGAGATGGATGAAAAATGCCTAGAGGAATTATGCACATTTAATTTACATCTGGGCCTGAATTCCCTGTGCCTGCTCTTCTGTCATTTTGCCATTTCAAAGAATAACATACCAGGGCTTTTTATTCCAGCCCTGTGGTGGTGCCCTTTTTGAGAGAATAAATCCCAAGTAGTGTTGCCAAAAGCCAGTGACATTTGCCATGTTTGAAAAGGCCTTATTTTGAAGAATGATTATTGATTCTTTTTCACATTTCAGATCATTCCTTTGATGCTGCCTTTTACTGGCTCCGGTGAGCGACCCTCAGCTGCGTTCCTGGCTCCCTGACACAGCAGCTCACCCGAAAAGAACAGCGTGTTCTTCTAAGCAGCACTCACCCTGGGAAAAGTCACTGTTCCTCTGATTATTTCATCACATAGAGGAGCTTCTCCAGGCCTTGGCTGTGTTGTTGAAAATATGCAGATATGCTTCTCAGTGAGCGCACGTAATGATGGTCTTGTGGAGGAACGGACGAGAGGTACCAGGGTACCTCATTAGAAAGAGGAATAGCAACGTTGGGACTCTGTCAGTGCTGTGGGTCTACAGTTTGCAGGACTGGAAAGAGAGGGTAGCAAAGGAGTAGTAGGCCAAGAGAAAAATGAAAAATAAGCCATTGAAATTGCTCACAACATATGGACTCCCAAGGAATAAATGTTGAAAAGAACCATTGGATATTGATGGTGTCCCTGGAACAGAAGACCCTGATTAGTGGTTTTCAGAATCAGGAAGTCACTCACCATGCATCTTAGGAATGTTGAAATCACCTATGACTGCTGGAAGTGAATCCTTTCATTCAAATGCAGTGATGGTTTTGTGAGCCTAGTAGGAGCAGCTTAAAAAAAAAAAAAGAATGAGGCTGCAAGCTAAGGTATAGACTCTGCGTATGTGAAATGTATTGTTTATTCTCTACTATATATCTCTCTTGATATCATGTTGCCTTTAGGGTATTGTCAAGGAGAAGGGAGAGGACATGCATGTCAATGAATTTCTAGGATTTAGAAATAACTTTTTATCAAATAGTGATTTAATTCCTCTATGGGAGGGTAAGGCTAACACCTCAATTATATCTACCTATCTATATATATATAGTATAAATAAATTACATTTACAATATATGTAATTATATGTGTATACTATATTTTATATTATATATTTAAATTTATAATATATATTTATATATTAATATATATATTATATATGTATTCATATAAAATTACATATAGGTGAGCACTCACCTCTCAGAAAGTAAAGCCTTAAATTGTGAACAATATTTAGTATAATGCATAGAACAAGGTTACTATTATTCTAGCTTTTCCTTTAGAACAACTCTCTGCAGTGGGTATGGGTGCTTTTGTTTTAGACCTAAAAATCTCAACCTGTACTCTTAATGACTCTTTTGCCAGTGCTAGGATTTTTACGTAGAGTCTATGAGATCTGTTTGGCACTGAGTGGTTGAAATGTGTCTGTAAAGGTCTGACAACCCTATGGCATTCCATCTTCTGCTTTCTCTGGATATAGCCTTAATTTCAGCCTATCAGGAACCCTGCTGTTGTTTCAGAAATGGAGCATCTATTCATCCAAGTAAGAACCTACAATCGAGTATGCTGTCCCTATATGGCCAAGGCACCTGGGCAAGATGATGGTGAAAGAACAAGACCTGTAATTTCAGTAGCTTCTTGTGCTTTTCTCCTTTAAAAAGCTGTTTTTCCATGTCTAATATTTAACACTAGAACAAAATGCTTTCATTTATATTTTTGTATCAGCCTTTGCACTACCTTCTCATGGATATTTATATGTTATGATTTACAGTTAATATAGTCATTCTCAAGTATTGCTGTGCATTGTAAGCACATGGGATATTGGTTTAAAGTGCCAAGCTTAGTCCCAAACTTATTCAGACAGACTCTTAAGATGTATTTAAAAAAAAAGCAACAATGAAAATTCTTACTTTGATGACCACCATTAGCTTAATCAACTTGAACCCTTCTTTAAAATTTACCCTAACTCCAATTTTGGAGTCAGACACATAATATGACTGGACTACAATCTAGTTATCTAAGTTTGTGCCACTTCTGAGTGCTTTTGTCTGCCTAAAATATGATTGGTCAGTTCATTTGCTTTTTGATTATATTAGAGATAGGGCTTTCTCCGTGAAAGGGTTGGCTATTGCACATATTATGTTTTCCATGCACTGGGGAAGAAATAAAGAGCTTGAACATTATGGTGACTCTGTGGTCCCCAATGTCTAGGACAGAGTCATTAAGCCAAGGAGCAAAACGTCAAAAACTAGCAAGTGTCTCAAACTAGTAATTTATAATATTTCAGAAATACTTATCAGGATTCCAAAGCATGTCAAAGTCAAAAACTCCAGAGATATCACTTTAGCAAGTAGAACACCCTGTGTAAAGCTTATCCTGTATTAGACACACCCTATACCGATGTTTTCACTTCTTGGATGACTTCACTTAAGAACATTCTGAAAAACTGTGACTTTCCTTACCTTTAAAAGAATATAAGAATTGGGACAATGTTAACTGCTGTAATAAATATTAACCAAATTTCAGTGTCTTGACACAACAGAAATATATGTCTGGCCCCCAAAATAGTACAATATGGATGGTCCTGGCAAATAAGTGACTTTTCTCCAGGCAATGGTTATAAGAATCATGTTCCTTACAACTTGTGGTTGAACCATCCCTTTAACCTCAGGCTCCTCAGCAAACAGCAGACAATTAGGAATATAGAGGATGAAGACAGCATTCTTACTTCCTAAATGGTTCTCCCCCAAAGTAACAATCAGCACATCTGCTTATTCATCTTGGACAAGGCTTGGTCACATGACCTCAACCAGATTCGAGAGGTCAGGTAACTATAATCTCTGACCTGGTATCCACTTTCCAGCATCAGCTCTATCGCAAAGCTGAGACTTTTAATCTTTCTTCGGTAGTTCCCAGTGTTGAGGCTAACCTCCATATGAAATTCCCTTTCATATGCATGTAATGTGTATGTTCTTAGTAATGATGGAAAGATGGCTCTGAAGGTCTTTCTCCTAATGACCTCTGAAGGTCATCCTCTGTCTGAATGAACCCAGCCTGTCTTAGTAGCCATTAAGTCACTGTCTTCTCTCAGATATTAATACTACTTGAAATTTTATTATAAAATGAATTCACTTAAAAGCAATTGACCCAATTAAGAATTAATTTTTCTTTATTTCTTACTTTTAATTGAAGTATAGTTGATTTACAATATTATAGTTTCAAGTATACAGCATAGTGATTCAGGATTCTTACAGATTGTACTCCATTAAAAGTTATTTAAAAATGATAGCTATAGTTCTCTGTATAATATATCCTTGTCACTTACCTATTTTATACATTGGAGAAGGGAACGGCTACCCACTCCAGTATTCTGGCCAGGAGAATTCCATGGACTGTATAGTCCATGGGATCACAAAGAGTCTGACATGACTGAGCAACTTTCACTTCACATTTTATACATAGGAGTTTGTATTTCTTTAATTCCATCTCCCTATGTTTCCCCTTTTACCTTTTCTCTCCCTACAGGTAACCACCAGCTTCTATATCTGTGAGTTTGTTTCTGTTTTGCTACATTTTCATTTCTTTTAATTTTTAGATTCCACATAAAAGTGATATTATAAAATATTTATTTTTCTCTGACTTATTTCACTGAGCATCCTCTCTATGTCCATCTGTATTATTGCAAATGGCAGAATTTCATCCTTTTATGGCTGAGTAATATATCATATATATATGTGCATATATATATATATGGCAGATATATATGCCACAGATTCTTTATCTATTCATCTGTTTGTTGATGGGCAGTTGAGTTGCTTCCATATCTTTGTTATTGTAAATAGTGCTGCTACAAACATCGGGGCATATGTATCTTTCCAAATTAGAGTTTTCCTCTTTTTCAGATATATGCCCAGGAGTGGGATTGCTGGATCATATGGTAACTTTATTTCTAGTTTTTTAAGGAATCTCCATACTGTTCTCCATAGTGGCTGCACCAATTTACATTCCCAGCAACAGTGTAGAAAAGTTCCTTTTAGTCCACACCCTCCCCAACATTTGTTATTTGCACATGTTTGATGATGATCATCCTGAAAGGTATGAAGAGATATCTTACTGTTGTTTTGATTTGCACTTTTCTAATCATTAGCAGTGTGGAGCATCTTTTCATGTGTCCATTAACCATCTATATGTCTTTTTTGGAAAAATGCCTATTTAGGTCTTCTGCCCATTTTTTTATTGGTCTTTTTTAATATTCAGTTATATGAACTACTTATATATTTTGGACATTAATGCCTCATCAGCCATATCATTTGCAAATATTTTCTCACATTCGCTATGTTGTTTCTTTGTTTTGTTAATAATTCCCTTTTTGGGGCAAAAACTTTTATGTTTAATTAGATCCCATTTGTTTATTTTTGCTTTTGTTTCTTTTGCCTTAGGAGACAGATCCAAAAACCTCATAATGTTATGGTATATGTCAGAGAGTCTTCTCCCTGTGTTGTCTTCTAGGAGGTTTAAAGTTTCAGTCTTACACTTAGGTCTTTAATGTAACTTGAGTTTATTTTTGTATATGGTGTGAGAAAATGTTCTAATTTTAGGAAAAGGAGTATGTCAAGGCTGTGTATTGTCACAGTGCTTATTTAACTTATATGCAGAGTACATCATGAGAAACGCTGGGCTGGATTAAGCACAAGCTGGAATCAAGATTGCTGGGAGAAATATCAATAACCTCAGATAAGCAGATGACAAACACTACCCTTATGGCAGAAAGTGAAGAAGAACTAAAGAGCCTCTTGATGAAAATGAAAGAGGAGAGTGGAAAAGTTGTCATAAAGCTCAACATTCAGTAAACAAAGATCACAGCATCCAGTCCCATCACTTCATGGCAAATAGATGGAGAAACAGTGGAAACAGTGGCTGACTTTATTTTGGGGGGCTCCAAAATCACTGCAGATGGTGACTGCAGCCATGAAATTAAAAGACGCTTACTCCTTGGGAGAAAAGTTATGACCAACATAGACAGTATATTAAAAAGCAGAGTTGTTACTTTGCCAACAAAGGTCCATCTAGTCAAGGCTGTGGTTTTTCCAGTAGTCATACATAGATGTGACACTTGAACTATACAGAAAGCTGAGCGTCAAAGAATTGATGCTTTTGAACTATGTTGTTGGAGAAAACTCTTGAGAGTCCCTTGGACTGCAAGGAGATCCAGCCAGTCAATCCTAAAGGAAATCAGTCCTGAATATTCATTGGAAGGACTGCTGCTGAAGCTGAAACTCCAATACTTTGGCCACCTGATGGGAAGAACTGACTCATTTGAGAAGACCCTGATGCTGGGAAAGATTGAAGGCGGGAGGCAAAGGGGACGACAGAGGATGAGGTGGTTGGATGGCATCACCAACTCAATGGACACGAGTTTGAGTAAACTCTGGGAGTTGGTGATGGACAGGGAGGCCTGGCGTGCTGCAGTCCATGGGGTCACAAAGAGTCAGACACGACTGAGTGACTGAACTGAACTGAACATGTAGCTGTCCAATTTTCCTAGCACCACATATTGAAGAGACTGACTTTTCTCCATTGTATAGTCTTGCCTCTTTTGTTGTAGATTAATTGGCCATGCACATGTGGGTTTATTTCTGTGCTCTCTATACTGTTCTGTTGATCTATGTGTCTGTTTTTGTGTTAGTATGATGCTGTTTTGATTCCTGTAACTTTACAGTGTAGTCTGAAGTCTGGAAGGGTAATACTTTCAGCTTTGCTGTTTTTCTTTTGATTTTTTTTCCCTACAAAGATGTCCAAAAGTTGTATTCTAAAGGGGCCAATACTCTTTCTGATACAAAGTAATTTTCTACAGTGTGTAACTAGAAATCAAGTTACTAAGCAATTTTTAAAAAATGATTTTGTTTTACAGATGTAAAGGACAAATTGCATCTGAGATGGATATGTTGGAGAGAATGGATTACAAGGAGCTAGATATGCATGCATCCTATCAGACTGTGTAGGCTGTTGGCTGTGGTGAGTACTACATGTTTTACATTTAGATGTGAAGTCCATATATGCCAAAATCAGATGCTACAAGAGCATTCTGTTTCCTATGCTGGCTAGTGACTAGAAGTTGCTTAGATGATGATTATGAGAGCCCCTGCTGAGCCCTCCCAGAGGAAAAGACGCCATACATTGTTTTAAACAATATAATTGAGGCTGAGAGTTTTGGCTGTATTAAGGAAGCCACCAGCTTTCATGGGAGAAGCTGTGTGGTGCTACAACTTGATGAGAACTGCCTCTCAGGTTGAGTTTCAAGAGGCAGCAGATGGTCTTCTGTGCCATATGAGGGTCAGTTACACTCTCAATCAGCTTTCAGAAAGAACTGAGCTGCTGTCGCTGTTAACTCTGCTCTGACATCAGTTGTGCAGGTTTTCATGATACATGCAAGGCATTTATCATGGAAATAGATTCCTACTTCACATTAGTCTTAATAGTAGTGACCCCTGAAGTTTTGAGTGCTTACTTTGCGCACTGTAATAGGTATTTGCAGATACAACATAACCTAATTTATATCTTTCAGTAACTTTATGTGAGGGTACTGTATTATCTCCATATTACAGAAGAGAAAATGCCAAGACTTCTAGAGATGTTTAGTTTCTTGCTCACAGGCACAGGATAATTGAATAGCAAATCTGTGTTTCCATCCCAAAACTGTCCAACTCAAAAAGCTTGAGCACCAGCTTCAATTGGAAAGAGCTTTGCCTTCTTGTATAAGCTTCCTCACTTATTCACCCAGTTCATAAATATTTATTGAACAGGTACTGGGGGTCACAAAAGAGTCAGACACAACCTAGTGAATGAACAGCAACAACTGAGCTTCATGCTGAGAGTAGACCAGTAAACCAAAAAGACATGGTCCCAGTATGAAAAATACATGTGAATACGGATGACGGCAATTAAGTGAAAATTACATGAGTTACCATTTAAATGTATGTGTGACAACCCCTCATAGCTCAGTTGGTAAAGAATCTGCCTGCAATGCAGGAAAGCTGGGTTAGATTCCTGGGTTGGGAAGATCCCCTGGAGAAGGAAATGGCAACCAACTCCAGTATTCTTGCCTGGAGAATCCCATGGACAGAGGAGCCTGGCTTGCTATAGTCCATGGGGTCGAAAAGAGTCGGAAATGCCTTAGTGACTAAACCATCAACCACCATGACAAAAGCTGTGATAAAAAGCTAACCTAAGGAGTTATTAGCTTCAAAAGCAGGGCAAAGAGCATGCCTTGCAGAGGAGTAGTGTGGTACAAGCCCAGAGAGAGGAAATGGCTGGTTGAAAATCAGAAACCAGAGGCAGGGAGGCCAATGTTGCTAGATCAAAGAGAGCTAGGCAGAATGGTGGGAGAGGAGCTTGATGAAGCAGGCAGGCTGTGTTCAAGGAGAGCTGAGACTACACGTGTGGCAGAGAAAAGCATAGACCCGTTCCCCAGTGACACCTATTAGCCATTCTGGAAGGCTGAAAGCTGCTGAGGGTTCTGATTTTCTTTTTAAAATAATTTTGTAAATATAACTGTTAATGGTGCATTAAAGACATTTTACATAGGACTAACCTATTTTATCCTTCCTTATAGAAGTTAATGCAGAATCAAATGCTCACAATGTCATCAATAGTTGGGAAATCAATTAAGACATATTTTCCAGAATAGTGAGTTGCAAACCATAATTTGTAGCTTATTAAATAGACTGTGTATATGAGCTATGCCATTTGGGATCATCAAATTGCAGATAATTGGCATATAATTAAATACCTTAAAAATTAAAACTGATAGTAACATAGTTTACTTTTCTCTGAGTCTTCCAGTCAAATATAGCATCTTACTAGGTAGGCCATTGCATTATCTCCTTCAGCTTCTGCCAACTTTCCACTAGAACCACAACTGATGGCATGAGAAAACAAAACCTATCAAACAAATAAGACATTTACCTAAAATTAAAAACAGACATTTCTGGAAACCCTGCAGTTTGAAAACGCTCCAGTTAAGCATTGTTCATTGAACACCAATCAAGTACTGTGTTAAGCATTTTATATGTTGTGTTTTTATGCTTTATAATCCTTCTAACAACTTAGCCAACTAGAACCTTTAAATTTCTATTTTAAATGACAAAGTTGAATGCTAATAATTTAAGTAACGTGTCCAAGATCACACAGCTCGTCAGAGGTGAACTTGGACTCTGGAGGTGCCTGTGCCTTTAACCACAAGGTTTCATGGCTTCTGTCTCCAAGAGATCCAAGGTGTCATTGAAGATCCCTTAAACAGAAGCACTAAAGCCTTCTTTTGTCCCACTTGCTAGTCTCACTTATTCCTAGTGAATACTGTTTTCACTTCTCTCAAGATAAATGCTAAGTTATTCTCCAGGGAGGCAGTTATACATGTGTGAGCATCAACTATTGCTAACCTGCCTTTCTCTTTCCTTTCCTCCTTTTGCCATTTCTAGAAAGACCTTGCTCACCTTCTTCTCTGAAGAGTTGCAGCTCAAATGTGGCCTACAGTCTTCTTAGCTGAGGCTCAACAACACCCCCAAGTGTTCTTGTTCCATGTCTAACACACCTCTGTGCTAAGTCCAGAAGCTGGGTAAATCCCATCTGGTCTTATAACTCTGGGTCAATTTTCTGTAGATAATGGATTAGAAAAGGATCTGGGTCACCTTTTCTGCAGATTATGGGTGGAGCTGAGTCCTGACTGGTTTCATCCAGTAGAGGGAAGCTCCAGGATGCCAGGGATATGCCAGGTTTTGAGAAAAAGCTCAGCAGATAGTACATGAGATAGTTTCAGACAGATCCTTGGAGCAAAGGTATCTTATTTGGGTGTATCCATACAACAGGTATTTTCCTGTAGGTATATAAGCAATCCTGCAAGGCAGACCAGTTTAGGAAGAGAATTGCCAAGCTTCCCTTGAGTGCTGGTCTGTGTCTCATGTTCCAGCCCATACCTGAGATTCTGTAATGGCTGCACCATTTCCTAACCAGATCAGTATAACACCTGGGGCATAAGTCAGGAGACTGCATGAACCATCATAGTAAAATGTCTCTGCTACATGAGGAGCATTTGAAGATGCAGAGTTTGAATGAAAAAGTATTAACTCTCTCTGGGTAACTCCAAAAAACTTTCACAAAGGAAAGTATTAGAGGAGAGAGGACTTTTTGTGCTCAGACTGATGGGGGAAGGTGGACACAGAAGGAAAAAAAAGAATATAAAGAATTATATATTCATGAAAGAATGTAACTTAGGAACCTGAACAGACATGGAATTGTTGATATAAATTAATCTGTTGGTAGAGACAGTGTGAGATATTTTGTGGTGAGCCTTCCTGGTGGTCACTGCATATGTTCCTTGGGTGGCAAAGAGACATGATTTATTAAGAGCATGTAGGAGGTCCTGAGGGCTTCCCAGGTGGTGCTGGTGGTAAAGAACCTGCCTCCCAATGCAGGAGACAATCCCTGGGTTGGGAAGATCCCCTGGAGGAGGGCATGGCAATGCATTCCTGTATTCTTGCCTGGAGAATTACCATGGACAGAGGAGCCTAGCAGGTTACAGTCTGTAGGGTCACAAAGAGTCAAGACACAACCGAAGTGACTTATGCACACTGGAGGTCCTGAACCACCAAAAAGTTCGGGGTGTAGTCCTTTCTCCAGTATCTGCCCGGGACCTATTCTCTTCCCATTCTCACACAGTAGAAAACCAGGGATTATAAAGTCAAGAGATGATTAGCCTATGACCATGGTCATTCTTTAACAAGAAACAAAATTAACTCGGTAGCATTCTTGTCAGATCTCTATAGTGTTCTTGTCAAGGATATATTACTTCTCACTTGGGTTAATAACCTTCCCCCCCCTTAAATATTGTCAACTCAGTCTCCCTCACAGCTCACCTGACCTGCCGCATTCTCGCCAAGGTTAGCTGTGATGGCCTCATTCCTAAATCCAGGGACTCCTGTCAACCCCAATGGTATTGGGTGCTCTGCAGCTTGGTCACTCTTAGCACCTTTCATCTTTCTTTGAAATGATCCTGCCATTTCCTCCCTTTACCATTCATGGCACTCTGTCTCTAGGCTTTCTGGCGGACATCTACCTGCTTGCATTTCTAGCACCAGTTTTTTCCCCTCTGAGAATACTCCCTCCTTCTCCAAACCCAACCAACATAGTTGCAAGGGGAGGGGGGTGGCTCTCGCCCAAGTGAGCTGGTCCAGCAGTAGGACTCTGACCCAAGTGAGACTAATCATCATTTTTGTATGATGATTACATACAAAATCAAAATCAAAAGAGAGAGGACAAGTACTGGGGGAAGCGGTTTCAGGGTGACTTTAAATAAGAGTCTCTCACTGGATATCTGAATTCTCAGATACAAACGGCAGGAAGTGATGGTAAGTTTCTTACCATGTGCATGAGAGAAACAGGTCCTTAAGGAGACAATGAAAGATAGAGCAGACACAGAGAATGGAGAGACCGAGAAAAGTAACTGCTGATGTTTGAAATTGGACTTGCCTCTCATTGTGAGCCCTTGGTTTCTTCTTTCCAGTGCTAGCAAAGGAAGAATGTGAAGGTTTTGAGTCAGGGCATCATGGACAATGGGAAAAGCCTAGTGTCGCTGCAATAATGTCACCTAAAGATTTGAGGAGGAAGTCCTTGAAAGTAAGTGAAGGTACTCTTTGGGGAAAAGGTGGAATGAATGAACCCAAACCAAATAGAGAAAACAGCTGTCCCCCACGCAGAACCATGCCCAGATTTTCTTTTGTAATATTAATCAATATGTTTATTGAGAGCCTAATTAAGAGAAACTTTAATGAAACTTCCCTGATAACTCAGTTAGTAAAGAATCCACCTGCAATGCAGGAGACCCCAGTTCGATTTCTGAGTTGGGAAGATCCACTAGAGAAGGGATAGGCTACCCAACCCAGTATTCTTGGGCTTCACTTATGGCTCAGCTGGTAAAGAATATGCCTGCAGTGTGGGAGACCTGGGTTTGATCAATGGGTTGGGAAGATCCCCTGAAGAAGGGAAAGGCTACTCACTCCAGTACTCTGGCCTGGAGAATTCCATTGACTGTATAGTCCATGGGGTCGCGAAGAGTCAGACATGACTGAGTGACTTTCACTTTCACTTAATGAAGCTTTAGAATATTTGCCGACATACAAAATAAAGCTAATTAATATTCAGTTAAGGCAATAAATCTTTTAAAGAGACACATCTTTGTTGAGGACTGGCTCACCATTCACAATGAAAGATAATTTATATGTTTCATTTGAATATTTTCATAAAATAAGGCCATTTCAGTGATTTGTTCAATATTGTGAGTTGATTAACTTATAATTGCAGCCATAAAACACTACTACTCTTCACATGAGTGCTAGGTCACTTCAGTCATGTTGGACTCTTTGATATCTTTGGATTGTAGCTGGCCAGGCTCCTCTGTCCATGAGCTTCTCTAGGCAAGAATACTGGAGTGGGTTGCCATTTCCTACTCCAGGGCATCTTCCCCACCCAGTGATCGAACCTGCATCTCTTGTCTCCTGCATTGGCAGGTGGGTTCTTTCCACTAGTGCCACCACGGAAGCACCCAGTACTCTTTAACATTGGACTAAACCTGCCATTTGGGCTTCCCAGGTGGTGCAGTGGTAAAGAATCTGCCTGCTAACGCAAGAGATGTAAGAGATGCTGGTTTGATCCCTGGGTGGGGAAGATGCCCTGGAGTAGGAAATGGCAACCCACTCCACTATTCTTGCCTGGAAAATTCCATGGACAGAGGAGTCTGGTGGGCTACAGTACAAGGGGCTGCAAAGCATCACGTGACTGAGTGCACACACATACACACACACACACACAAACACACAGACACACCCCTACCATGTAAAATATTGCAAATCAGAGGCTCAAACACAGTCTAGTCAGCTTGTGGCAAGAGCTTGCACAGTATTTTTAAGATCTTTGGATTTGAATTCCTTTAGTGTGCTTCCAACAACACAAGAGAAGACTCTACACAGGGACATCACCAGATGGTCAACACTGAAATCAGATTGATTATATTCTTTGAAGCCAAAGATGGAGAAGCTCTATACAGTCAGCAAAAACAAGACCAGGAGCTGACTGTGGCTCAGATCATGAACTTCTTACTGCCAAATTCAGACTTAAACTGAAGAAAGTAGGGAAAACCACTAGACCATTCAGGTATGACCTAAATCAAACCCCTTATGACTATACAGTGGAAGTGAGAAATAGATTTAAGGGACTAGATCTGATAGAAGAGAGCCTGATGAACTATGGACAGAGGTTTGTGACATTGTACAGGAGACAGGGATCAAGACCATCCCCATGGAAAAGAAATGCAAAAAGGCAAAATGGTTGTCTGAGGAGGCCTTACAAATAGCTGTGAAAAGAAGAGAAGGGAAAAGCAAAGGAGAAAAGGAAAGATATTCCCATTTGAATGCAGAGTTCCAAAGAATAGCCAGGAGAGATAAGAAAGCCTTCCTCAGTGATCAGTGCAAAGAAATAGAGGAAAACAACAGAATGGGAAAGACTAGAGATCTCTTCAAGAAAATTAGAGATATCAAGGGAACATTTCAGGCAAAGATGGGTTCAATAAAGGACATAAATGGTATGGACCTAACAGAAGCAGAAGATATTAAGAAGAGGTGGCAAGAATACACAGAAGAACTGTACAAAAAAAGATCTTCACGACCCAGATAATCACAATGGTGTGATCACTCACCTAGAGCCAGACATCCTGGAATGTGAAGTCAAGCTAGTGGATGTGATGGAATTCCAGTTGAGCTATTTCAAATCCTGAAAGATGATGCTGTGAAAGTGCTGCACTCAATATGCCAGTAAATTTGGAAAACTCAGCAGTGGCCACAGGACTGGAAAAGGTCAGTTTTCATTCCAATCCCTAAGAAAGGCAATGCCAAAGAATGCTAGAACTACCACGCAATTGCACTCATCTCACACGCTAGTAAAGTAATGCTCAAAATTCTCCAAGCCAGGCTTCAGCAATACATGAACCGAGAACTTCCAGATGTTCAAGCTAGTTTTAGAAAAGGCAGAGGAAACAGAGATCAAATTACCAATATCCGCTGGATCATTGAAAAAGCAAGAGAGTTCCAGAAAAACATCTATTTCTGCTTTATTGACTACGCGAAAGCCTTCGACTGTGTGGATCACAATAAACTGTGGAAAATTCTGAAGGAGATGGGAATACCAGACCACCTGACCTGCCTCTTGAGAAACCTGTATGCAGGTCAGGAAGCAACAGTTAGAACTGGACATGGAACAACAGACTGGTTCCAAATAGGAAAAGGAGTACATCAAGGCTGTGTATTGTCACCCTGCTTATTTAACTTATATGCAGAGTACATCATGAGAAACGCTGGTCTGGAGGAAGCACAAGCTGGAATCAAGATTGCCGGGAGAAATAGCAATAACCTCAGATATGCAGATGACACCACCCTTATGGCAGAGAGTGAAGAGGAACTAAAGAGCCTCTTAATGAAAGTGAAAGAGGAGAGTGAAAAGGTTGGCTTAAAGCTCAACATTCAGAAAACTAAAATCATGGCATCTGGTCCCATTACCTCATGGGAAATAGATGGGGAGACAGTGGAAACAGTGTCAGACTTTATTTTTTTGGACTCCAAAATCACTGTGGATGGTAACTGCAGCCATGAAATTAAAAGACGCTTACTCCTTGGAAGGAAAGTTATGACCAACCTAGATAGCATATTAAAAAGCAGAGACATTACTTTGCCAACAAAGGTCTGTCTGGTCAAGGCTATGGTTTTTCCAGTGGTCATGGATGGATGTGAGAGTTGGACTGTGAAGAAAGCTGAGCGCCAAAAAATTAATGCTTTTGAACTGTGGTGTTGGAGAAGACTCTTGAGAGTTCCCTGGACTGCAAGGAGATCCAACCAGTCCATCCTAAAGGAGATCAGTCCTGGGTGTTCATCGGAAGGACTGATGCTGAGGCTGAAACTCCAATACTTTGGCCACCTCATGTGAAGAGTTGACTTATCGGAAAAGACCCTGATGCTGGGAGGGATTGAGGGCAGGAGGAGAATGGGGCGACAGAGGATGAGATGGCTGGATGGCATCACCGACTCAATGGGCATGAGTTTGGGTAGATTCCAGGAGTTGGTGATGGACAGGGAGGCCTGGCATCCTGTGATTCATGGGGTCGCAAAGAGTCGGACACGACTGAGCGACTGAACTGAACTGAACTGAGTGTGCTTTCACTCTCTAGGAGCTTATAGAACCTACCACACCCTATTGGGATTACACCAGTTTCCTTCAACCAGTTGAGTTACCTGTCTATCGTCTAAAGGCTTTTATTGTTAAGCTTCTATAGAAATTCCAAAGTATTGGCATAAATGAATAGATTGGGGCTCATTCATGCTATGCAAATTAGACATGATCACATAGGTAACAAGAGGTGTAAGGAAGATAAAAAACTGAAACTGCTTTTCACAATGCCTATACTCTCCAATACAACAGGGACTTTCTATCACCTGTGTTTTTCTTTATTGTTTTCTTTTCTTTTCTCCTTCTTTGTCCTCTTCTTTTTGCTCCTGTTCCTTCTTTTCCTTCTCCTCCTCTTTTTCTTAACAGATAAATTAAAAAAAAAAAAAACTCCTACCCAGAGATTTAACATATAAGCAGACATTCTCTGATAGAAATGGGAGTTGACAACAAAGCCTCACTCTCTTCTCTGGCAACTTCTTGGTCTTAATTAGCAGAAAACAGCATATGGGCTAGTTTCTAATCAATTGATCATTTTCTAATCAATCGATCAAAAATATCTCTCTTGCATTCTGCCTATCAAAATGACACATTGTATAACACTTAAATGTATATTCAACACAAAATATAATCAAACATCCTGGTCTTTACCATATTGATAGGGAAGAAATGATGTAGCAACTACATTTTCAATTTGTATCTTCCTAATGATCAGTATGAAAGAATATAGCTTAATATTTTTGAATATTTGTACATTTTTATCTTTAAATTATCCATTTTTGTCATTTACTTATGTTTCTGTTGGTTTATTTGTCTTTTATCTTCTTGGTGCAAAGGAGCACATTAAAGAGTGTAGACATGAATGCATTATGTATTATATATGTTGTAAATCATTTTTCTTGAGCTATAATGTCTAATGAATCCATTTTCAATGCAGGAAATGTGAGTTTGAACCCTGGGTCAGGAAGATCCCCCGGAGAAGGAAATGGCAACCTATTCCAATATTCTTGCTTGGAAAATCCCATGGGCAGAGAAGCCTGGTGGGCTACAATCCATGGGATTGCAAGGAGTAGGACATGACTGAGCCACTAAACAACAACAATAGAATGACTTAAACTCAACTGAATAAGGAGGGAGAGGTCCCAGCTAAAGGAGTAGAAATATCTGCTTTTGTTTCAGAGGAAGATCTGGATTAGAATCCTGACTTCTCCCTGTACTTCCTTATCTTTTGGAAGTTTTCCAAATCTCTCTGAGTTTGTGTTTCTCTTAGACAGAGAAGGCCTATATTATTAGTTTTGAGAGGATTAAATGAGATAATACAAAGGAAAGCACTATAGTATTATCAAAGTGCCATTCAAATTTAAGTGGTCCATTGGGACTATAGGCATGCTCTACAATAGCACCTGTTATGTCCCTCAGCCTGAAATAGACATAACCACTATCTTTTCTACAAGCAAAACAGACTACATTTAAAACTTGGGTGATCTTAAGCATTAAGCCTCAGGTCATTGTTTGTAATCTTGTCTTTTTCCATAACTGACAGCATGATATACACATTGAGAGGCTTGCTTAACTTTTCCCTTTTGTTGGGATAAGTATAGCCTTTTTTGTGAAATGACTCACTTATTTAATGAACTCTATTCTTCAGTCTAAAACGCACTTTGTATCAGCCTGTCTATTTGTTATCAAAAATCCATTCCTCATATTTTCCTGCTCTATATTTCAGAGGATTCTATTTTCCAAGCTTCCTTGCTTGATTACTTTATTTACCACATCTTCGGTAATTAAAAAACAAAACAAAACTTCATTCAAAATGTATATAATCAAATTTATAGCCTCCAAGTTTTTTAAAAAAATATTTAAGAAATATTTTAACTTATATAACAATATGAAAATATTCTTTATGTTTTATAGTACATTTTATAGCATTAAAAAGTAATTTCATCTATCTAGGTTTTGTTTCCGAGTGTGATGTGAGACATTTATATTTTACTTCAAAATACCCTTATAAATAAATAGTCCCAATACTATCTGTTGAATAATTGAATAATCTATTCCTTTCTCACCAACTTGAAAGCCACCTCTGCATACACTAAATTGGCATATATATATTAAATGTCTTGTTCTATATCAGTGGCCTCTTCATCTATAGCTATGCATTTGTGCAACTTTTATGTTAAAAAAAACCTTAACCTTGAATGTTAAAAATTCAGATGTCTTCTTTTTGAGGCTCTGAAGCATGTTAAGTGATAATAAAGGACTTGTTCCCTCATCAGGTTCCACTCTCAGACCTTTGGCACTGTTGTTGTTTAGTGTCTACATCCTATGCGACTCTTTTGCAACCTCATGAACTAGAGCCCGCCAGGCTCCTCAGTCAATGGAATTTCCCAGACAAGAATACTGGACTGGAATTGAGCTGCAGGAGTTGCTTGTATATTTTTGAGATTAATCCTTTGTCTGTTGCTTCATTTGCTATTATTTTCTCCCAATCTGAGGGCTGTCTTTTCACCTTACTTATAGTTTCCTTTGTTGTGCAAAAGCTTTTAAGTTTCATTAGGTCCCATTTGTTTATTTTTGCTTTTATTTCCAATATTCTGGGAGGTGGGTCATAGAGGATCCTGCTGTGATTCATGTCGGAGAGTGTTTTGCCTATGTTCTCCTCTAGGAGTTTTATAGTTTCTGGTCTTACATTTAGATCTTTAATCCATTTTGAGTTTATTTTTGTGTATAGTGTAAATAAACGCTGGAGAGGGTGTGGAGAAAAGGGAACCCTCTTACACTGTTGGTGGGAATGCAAACTAGTACAGCCACTATGGAAAACAGTGTGGAGATTTCTTAAAAAACTGGAAATAGAACTGCCATCTGACCCAGCAATACCACTCTTGGGCATACACACTGAGGAAACCAGATCTGAAAGAGACATGTGCACCCCAATGTTCATCGCAGCACTATTTATAATAGCCAGGACATGGAGGCAACCTAGATGCCCATCAGCAGATGAATGGATAAGGAAGCTGTGGTACATATACACCATGGAATGTTACTCAGCCATTAAAAAGAATTCATTTGAATCAGTTCTAATGAGATGGATGAAACTGGAGCCCATTATACAGAGTGAAGTAAGCCAGAAAGATAAAGATCATTACAGCATACTAACACATATATATGGAATTTAGAAAGATGGTAATGATAACCCTATATGCAAAACAGAAAAAGAGACACAGATGTACAGAACAGACTTTTGGACTCTGTGGGAGAAGGCGAGGTGGGATGTTTCGAGAGAACAGCATGTATATTATCTATGGTGAAACAGACCACCGGCCCAGGTGGGATGCATGAGACAAGTGCTCGGGCCTGGTACACTGGGAGGACCCAGGGGAATCGGGTAGCGGGGTGAGGTGGGAGGGGGGATTGGGATGGGGAATACATGTAACTCCATGGCTGATTCATGTCAATGTATGACAAAACCCACTGCAATGTTACGAAGTAATTAGCCTCCAACTAATAAAAATAATTGAAAAAAAATAATAAAGGAACAAATGAATAATGAAAAAAAAAAAAAAAAAAGGAATACTAGACTGGGTTGCCATTTCCTTCTCCAGGGGATCTTCCAGGGATTGAACCTGCGTCTCCTGCACCAGCAGGCAGATTCATTACCTCTGAGCCACCTGGAAGTCCTAGCACTGCTACTACTATAGTATTAATGCTCTAGTTTAGTTACTACATAATTATAGTAACTCTTAATATCTGCTAGAACATGTGTGCCCTCACCTACTTCAGATCTGGCCCCAGAAAAGAATGAAAATCTTTCCAAGTAGTTACCCAACAGACGAAGAACTGATTTTCACAGTACCCGCCCAGTTATATTTCATTAGCCCTGCAAACAAGTGAACAAGTGATTTATCTCTTTTTCAGTGAAAGAGTTCATTATAGACATTCTTTGCCTTTTCCACTACTGTGTGTTAGAGAGGGCAGGTAAAATATTTTTATTCCCAGATCACTGGGACATTGTGATTTACAAATAAACCTGATGGAGAGGAATGGGAATCATCTGGAAATACCAAACTTTGAACCAGATAGGGACTTGGATTATCTCAGGGGAAGGATAAAATGAGTATTTCATGATGAGAAGGGCAAGGTGTTTCAGATAAAACACTGTGCATTCATCAGTGTACTTTTTTCTTACTTTTCCTGGCTTCTAAGCTACCCTGCATTCCCCATTCTTCCTTGCAGCTTGCTGTGACTGATGGGCTATTTTCCAGCCAAGAGAATGTGAGCAGGAATGATAGATGACACTTACTAATCAACATTCTCATTTTGGATTTTACATGAAAAAGAAATTTGCTTGTATAATGTTTGAACAATGAAACATTTGAGAGGTTATTATGGTAGCTAGCACTCAGGTATGCTTTTCTTTTTATTTTTTTCTGACGAGGATGTGTTTTACTTCTAGGATTTGAAGAGCAAGGCATTTGATTAATTATAGACTTAATTAAACATTTATTGTCTCTCCTTCATTCTGTCATTTTTTCTGGACCCCAGTTGCATGTATATTGGTTCTTGTAAGTCTATCCACTGCTGTCTCTCGTATCTGTCTTTCATATGTTTAATTTCTATGCTGCATCTGGGTTATTTCTTAAAACCAATCTTATATTTCACTATTTCTCTTTTTAGTTATGTCTATTCTGTTTTTCAACATAATGACTGAGCTTTTAATTTAAATGAGTATATTTTTTGATTTCAGAAGTTTGAGTTGGTTCATTTTTCAAATAATCATGTTCTTCATAAGTAGCATCTTTTGCATATTTTAGATTCTCTTTTATTTCTTTAAATATTTTAAGTAAAAGTTTCATGTTCTGTGTCTAATTTTTCCTCTTTCTAAACTCCTTGTAGATCTAATTCTGTTGATTGTTGTTTCAGCTTACTTTAGCTTATGACTTCTTCCTATGCATGAGCTCATTTTCTTTCACCAGGTATTTATTTGAGGCCATCCCTGGGGTCTCAGGAAGTAAAATGTCTGCCTGCAATGTGGAGACCTGAGTTCGTTCCCTGGGTTGGGAAGATTCCCTGGAGCAGGAAATGGCAACCCATTCCAGTATTCTTGCCTGGAGAATCCCCATGGACAGAGAAGCCTGGTGGGCTACAGTCCCTGGGATCACAAAGAGTCAGACATGACTGAGCGACTAACACACACATTTATTGTGACAAAGTTGAGAAGGCTGGCTTCTTTTCTCTCCTGAAAAGGATGTCAAGATCCTGGGATCTCTTGAAGTTCACATCCAGAATTGGAACTTTCTGGAGGTTCAAATAAATTTAATCCCCTTATCTATGTATTCAGTTACAAGACTGCAATTATGACTTTCTGCTTTTGGTCGAAGCATGGTTTTGTGTTATCTTTCTTTGAAAAGAAGTATCTTTACCTGATAGTATAACCTTCTGAGGGCTGTATATGATGGATTCCATCTAAATCCCACATTTATGCACCTAAAATCCTTTCTCCTAAAAATCTGGAGGTTGTTAAAAGTCGAATTTATAACTGGAAAACGCCCTTAGGACAGCCAGGTCTTCAGTTGTAGGTTATGATCCCGATTACTAGATGTCAGACTGTGATGACTTCTCTAACACTCTTGAAAATTCAGCTAGGCAAGCAAAATAATCTTTATTTAATTTTATCTGATGTTTCTAGGTTTTAAATGAGAGTGTTTTCATAAAATATAATCAACAACTGTGTTTCTAGACACAGTTTATGTTTTCTCTTTATTAAGCTTTGTTTCATTAAGTTACAATGGATTTTTTTTTCCTTTACCTTGAGTTTTGTTAGATTGATCTTTTGCTGTTCTCATGGATTGGACTTTCTACTTCACAAATCTGTTTTACTAGTTATTACACTAACTTTTAAGCAAATGCATTTATTAAAACTGGATCATTAACCATAGCCCAAACCTAGAATCCCATAGAACAGACAAAAATTCTAGCAGGATTTTAATTCTTTTTTTATAATTTTCTACTCTGTCAGTTTTATTCTTTGGCCTCATAGCTTTGAAATGGGCATTTTTTTGACATTCTTATTTTTAAATATTCTTTTCCATTATGGTTCTTTACAGGATATTGGACATATTCCCCTGTGCTATACCATAGGACCTTGTTTATCCATCCTACATACAATAGTTTATACCTGCTAACCCCATGCTCCTAGTCCTCCCCTCCCTCTCGACACTGACAAGTCTGTTCTCTGTGTCTGTGAGTCTGTTTCTGTTTTGTTGATAGAATTATTTGTGCCTTATTTTAGATTTAGACAGACATGGTATTTGTCTGTCTCTTTCTGACTTATTTCATTTAGTATTATAATCTCTAGTTGCATCCATGTTGCTGCAAATGGCACGATTTCATTCTTTTCATGACTGAGTACTACTTCATTGCACTATGTATGTATATGTACCACATCTTCTTTATCCGTTCATCCATTGATGGACATTTAAATTGTTTCCATCTTTCGGCTATTGTGAATGGTGCTGCTATGAACATAATCTGAATGTATGCCCAAGAGTGGGATTGCTGGATCTTGTGGTAATTCTATGTTTAGTTTTCTGAGTAATCTACACACTATTTTCCATAGGATTTGAATTCTTCTCTTCCTATTGGATGCTTCCTTTTGGGGAAGGGAAAGAAAGAAAGTGAAAGTGAAGTTGCTCAGTTGTGTCCCTCTCTTGGGGACCCTGTGGACTGTAGCCTACCAGGTTCCTCCGTCCATGGGATTTTCCAGGCAAGAATACTGGAGTGGGTTGCCATTTCCTTCTCCAAGAGATCTTCCCAACTCAGGGATTGAACCTGGGTCTCCCTCATTGTAGGCAGACGCTTTACCATCTGAGCCACCAGGGAAGTCCTTTGGGAAGGGAACACTTATTTAACAGCTGGATTGGGTTCCATAGCATTATTACCTGTAACTATTTAAAATTAATTATTTTTGTCATTAGGTATCCTCCACATACTTAGATTCATTTCTCAGTTTTCAAGAATATGTTAATGAATACATTTTGTGGAAAAGGAAGTGTAAGTAAAATATAGCTTTTTTTAATTGATGTATAAAAATTCTATTTTTTTCCTCATAATTGAATCAGAGTTTTGATAAGAATAGGGTTTTTTCTTTGCTTGTTTTGTTTGTTGTTTTTTTTAGTTCAAAATCCTTCATTCTTATTTGTTACTTTCTAGAATCCAGCATTTGAGATAAGTTGGATGTCAGTCTGAATTTTTAAAAGATGTTGGTAACAGTAGATCTAGCCTCCATGTTTTCTGTTTAGTGTCTTTTAACTCTATTGCTTTGACTTTTTAAACTGTACATTGGTATAATTCTTAGCTTTATTCTCTAGTTACAAACGTAGTCTTTTTCCATGACAATTCTGCTATCCAAACTTTGTATTATTATTGTAATCTTTAATCTTAGTAATCATGTTTTTAACTTAAAGAAGCAAATAATTACTTTCTATGTTTCAGAGCATCCCTTCATTCTATGAAAATATGAGTACTAGACAGTTAAAATCTTTCTATATTCAGTGCTAACTCTGATTCCGCTAGTGTTAGTTTTCCTGTCTGTTCATTTTGATTTCTCCCTTTAAAAAAATTGTTCAGTTTTTAAAATTATTTTTGTCTTCCAATGTGTGATGATCTTCTTCCTTGCTCATTCCCATATATTAATACAGCTTTCTTGGTGGCTCAGTGGTAAAGAACCCGCCTGCCAATGCAAGAGACACAGGTTTGGTCCCTGGGTCAGGTAGATCCGCTGGAGAAGGAAATGGCAACCCACTCCAGTATACTTGCCTGGGAAATCTCATGGACAGAGGAGCCCGGCAGGCTATTGTCCATGTGGTTGCAAAAGAGTTGGACACAGCTTAGTGACTAAAACAACTGTTCATGAAAGTATCCTTGCCACATGTAACAGTAATTATTCCCACAACAATGAGTGCTGAGACCAACTCTGTATAGTGGATGGGAAGGTAAAAACAGTGGGCTCTACCTTAAAGGTGCAGAAAGAATCTACATGGACAATTTGTAAGTGGCCCTGTCCCCCATAGGAAGGACAAAAGCCTGAAGTCACCCCCATATAGACACTTTGGCTGAATTCCCGTGGTGACAAAAGAAGTCCTGCAGATTTTATCCAGTTGGAAAATGTAACAGCAGGCCTGAAAGCAGGGGGCAGCAATAACTATTTTGTAATCCTTTAATTAATTACATAGTGGAAAAAAAAAAGCCCACACTCTGTTCTAGTTTCTTTGCTCTTGCTCTCCATGAACTTACTTCTGAGGAATTTGTTTGGTTGAAATTAATTTTTCAGAGGTTCTGTTATCTGTTTTAAAAATTTCAAAGTTCCTCAGATATATTAGGTGTGGTAATCAATATTATTGCATTAGCTTAGTACCATTCAGAAATACTACATTTTTCTTTGCTTTTGAAGGCATTCTTCAAATTTTAGCATTACGTTTTTTCCTTACATCAGAATAGTTTTGTCATTTTCATGAGATTTTGAGAGAAAAAAGAAATATTTATGCTCAGTAAATTGTTAAATGGGAATTCAGATTATCCTTTTTCTTTATTTTTTTTAAGTTTCAGAAAGTTCAGCATCAGAAGTCTGGGTAGGCTTCTTTAATAAAAATTTCAGTGTGAAGTGTCAATTGTCAACTCAATAAAACTTCTCCTTTTTTCTTTATTTATTGCTTATTCATCTATTCCATAGTCCTTTACTCAAAGATGTGTGTCTCTCTGCATAAATAATTTGTGTTCATGGAGTCTATCCTTGAACTTGTATTTATCTCCTTATCCTTTCTGCTGGGATCCATTTGATAGTTTACAAACTCGATTTTTTTTAATACACTACTTGTCTTCCACAGTTTCTAACCTGATATTCCTTTCAGTGACTTTATACCTTTTGATTATCTAATTTTCAGGTGAAAAGAGTATTTTCTCATTGTTCATTTATTTCTTTTCACACATTTATTTTAAACTCTGATCTTGGTAAGTAAATGAAGTAAAATATTTTTTGAAGTTTTTTTCTTCTTAGAATAATCTGTCTTAGAAGGAACATTTATTCTTATTCCTCAGTTTTTTTTTTAAATCACACACACACACACACACATATATATATATTCTGTTTGCTCTCATTAAAGTGGGAGCTTCATGTTTGTTTAATATTGGAATCAAGATGGACATATTTAGAGACCATGAAGAGCACTGTTCCAATTTCTAGGGCTGGATGAGTGAGAAGAACATGTCTAGATTTGTTAACTTTTATTTTGTGCATGGATGCATGGTGGTCCAAGCACAAAAGGAAAATGTACTTGCATGTTCTGAGGGTACGGAGGCTCTTTTCTCTCGCTTTCTTCGTTTTTTTAATCTTCTCTCTCTCTGTCTGTCTCTGTTTCTCTCATGTTTTTATCTTTGTTTTTTGATAGTATCTTAAAGATATCTGATAAGCATATGCATTTTTAGGGAGAAGGTCCTCCCTCACTTGAAGCCAGTTAGAAAAGGACCTTCTCCCTTCTTTAGAACATTGTTCACAGACAATTCTGCCACGCTGGTTGCCACCTTTGTGGGACTGCGTTTGAACTGAGCCAGATTTGCAGTGGCCAAAGGTGGCCTTCAGGTCCTGCTTCTTGAAATCTGAACTTGATACTGGGGATTTGTTGGAGGCTGTCCACACACTCCTAAGTGCAGGCAGCTCTGTAGGAGACTGTTGACCCTTTATTTTATCCAGAGCTTTTATGCTATAATTCACAGTCTTTGAGTTTTTCTTTTGCCTTTGAGTGTCCTATCTCCTTAGATTAAAGTGGTGATATGTGTTTTTGTCAATTTATATTTCATTATTTGTTTCAGTGGAGTTGTTAGAGGAGCAAGTTAAAGGTGTGGTTTTAAATTGCCATTTGAACTGAAAGATTTACTGATTTTGTGTTCAACCATTTCAGATCTGCTCTTTTTTATGCTCTAACATCAATTTTAATTCTGTGTTTTAGTTGTTTTGATGCCTTTAAGTCCTTCTGTGATTGTCCCTCTCTGTAAAGCTCATCTTCTTCATTTCTTATCGCATTTTATTGAATTTCCATCTCTATCTTTCAGTGGCTTGAGGTTTTCTACTCTTGTTTCACTGAGGACAAGTCTTCTTCTGTTTTATTGATGATGCCAAAATATTTTTGACACTTTATCCTCAACCAATATTTTCCTTATCTTCCTCAGAACTTTGCTATACCTCTGAGTCCTGTGACTGTGCTCTTCTTATATTATGCTATGGCATTTTATTATGTGCTATATCATTTATCACTATTAATGAGACAGTTTTGAAAGAGAGGGTACCTAAATGGTAAATTCAGTTCAGTTCAATTCAGTTCAGTCGCTCAGTCACGTCCAACTCTTTGCAACCCCATGCACCGCAGCATGTCAGGCCTCCCTGTCCATCATCAACTCCTGGAGTCCACCCAAACTCATATCCATTGAGTCAGTGATGCCATCCAACCATCTCATCCTCTGTCATCCCCTTCTCCTCCTGCCCTCAATCTTTCCCAGCATCTGGGTCTTTTCAAATGAGTCAGCTCTTCCCATCAGGTGGCCAAAGTTTTGGAGTTTCAGCTTCAACAGCAGTCCTTCCAATGAACACCCAGGACTGATCTTTAGGATGGACTGGTTGCATCTCCTTGCAGTCCAAGGGACTTTCAAGAGTTTTCTCCAACACCACAGTTCAAAAGCATTATTTCTTCAGCGCTCAGCTTTCTGTATAGTTCAAGTCTCACATCCACACATGACTATTGGAAAAACCATAGCCTTGACTAGACGGACCTTTGTTGACAAAGTAATGTCTCTGCTTTTTAATATGCTGTCTAGATTGGTCATAACTTTCCTTCCAAGGAGTAAGCATCTTTTAATTTCATGGCTGCAGTCACCATCTGCAGTGATTTTGGAGCCAAGAAAAATAAAGTCAGCCACTGTTTCCACTCTTTCCCCATCTATTTGCCATGAAGTGAGGGGACCGGATGCCATGATCTCAGTTTTCTGAATGTTAAGCTTTAAGTCAACTTTTTCACTCTCCTCTTTCACTTTCATCAAGAGGCTGTTTATAATATCATTTAAAATATCTCTATGTTAATAGACATTGGTTTTATTATGTTGGATACCTATATCATAGTCTGATATAAAAAATCTTAAACATAATATTAGTAAGTCAAATTCAATGATGTATTAAAAAGATAATCTAAAATGACCTGGTAAGGTTTCTCTTGATCTGTAATACTAACCTAGCATTTGAAAATCAAAAATGTTATTGACATATTTACAAAAAGAAAGGAGAAAACAATATGATCACTGTGACATATGTAGAGAAAGCATTTGGGGAATTCTATACCTATTTATGTTTAAAAATTAAATAGCAAACCCATATGAGTACTTCTAAAATTTTTATAGTAATCATCATATTTATTTTTGAAATATTGAGTTTTCTTCATATCTTAAAGAAGAATGAAGCAGAGACCTCATCACTTGTATTCAATTCTACGTTGGATGTCCTAGACAGTGCAGTCTAGTCAAAGCACTAAGTTTAATAGCAGATTCTAACACCACTTCTCTAGCGATTTTTGACTTTTTGTTTCCCTGCAGCAAGAAAAAGTTCTACAGGCCAATAGTATAAAGTAAATCTTGATAAAAAATTAAGTTACAGGCTTGTCATCAACTTTTGTAGGAAATGGAATTTCAGTCCTTTTTTAAAATGAAACATGCTCTTAAATTATTTTGTTCTCTTTTGCTGAAAGACTTACTGCAAAAAAAATTTTTTTAAGCATTACAGAAGCAATAAAGTAAATATATACTTTTAGATTTACAACATATAATAAATAAAATCATAGTAGAACAGCCCTCAGAGTATTCCCTTCACTCTATGACAGGACAGCTTAGCTTTTATATCCTACATGTATTTCACATCATCTAATCTATATGTGCTCAGTCATGTCCAACTCTTTGTGACCCCATGGGCTGTAGCCCACCAGGCTCCTCTGTCCCTGGGATTTTCCTGGCAGGAATACTGGAGTGAGTGAGTTGCCATTTCCTCCTCTCAGTTCAGTTCAGTTCAGTTCAGTTCAGTTCAGTTCAGTCACTCAGTTGTGTCTGACTCTTTGCGACCCCATGAATTGCAGCACACCGGGCCTCCCTGTCCATCACCAACTCCTGGAGTCCACCCAAACCCATGTCCATTGAGTCAGTGATGCCATCCAACCATCTCATCCTCTGTTGTCCCTTTCTCCTCCTGCCCTCAATCTTTCCCAGCATCAGGGTCTTTTCAAATGAGTCAGCTCTTCGCATCAGGTGGCCGAAGTATTGGATGGAGTTTCAGCTTCAATATCAGTCCTTCCAATGAACACCCAGGATTGATCTCCTTTAAAATGGACTAGTTGGGTCTCCTCACAGTCCAAGGGAGTTAGGGGCATCTAATCTATAATTTACTACCTTTTCTTCTAACTCTTCTGCCTGGCAGTGCAGCAGTGTCTGACAGATTACAGAAAAGGTCACAATGAACCTGTACACTAAGCAGCTGGGACAGCAGCATCAAATCTTGAGATAGAAACAATTATCTGAACCTGGCCACCCCTCTCAGAGCACATTTTGTTTTAATATAAGCTTCCTGTATGCATTCACTGAAAGGGGAAGTTTACTTAAGTTGAACCTGGGTGGAATTAGGAAGGGAGGGATGGGCCTCTCTGCTGGTCATCTTGCAGATTTCTCATTTTAAAAGGTGACTATAATACCTTTGTGCATTATTTTTTAGTGGTTGCTATGGAGATCACAACATGCATTCTTAATTTTTCAAATTCTACCTTGAATTTATATAGTACTACCACAGGCTTCGCTGGTGGCTCAGCAGTAAAGAATACGCCTGCAGTGCAGGAGACCCGGGTTCAGTCCCTGGGTCAGTCAGGAAGATTCCCTACAGAAGGTAATGGCAACCCATTCCAGTTCCCCTGCCTGGAGAATTCCATGGACAGAGGAGGCTGGTGGGCTATAGTCCATGGAGTGGCAAAGAGTTGGACATGACTAGGCAGCTAATACTTTTCTTGTAAAATATAGAAGCTCTGCAACTGTGTAGGTGCTTTAATCTTTTCACCTCCTTTCTGTAATAGTTGTCATATATATTGTATCTACTTATGTAAGTAAGATAGTTTTTATTTTTGCATATGTTTTTTGTAGCATATGTATTTGTAAAGACGCTAAGAGAAAAAAATAATCTTTTGTATTCAAATGCTTTTCATTTATTCTTGAAGAATCTAGTTTCCTTCTGATAGCATTTCTCTTCATGCTGCAAAACTTCCTTTGAACATTTCTTGTGCTACAAAATCTGGTGACAATGAATTACTCTATTTTTCCTTTATCTAGAAATATTTTGATTTTCCCTTCCTTTAATAAGATATCTGCTGCTTATAGCATTTTGGGTTGACAGATATCTTTTTTTCTTAGTCTTTGAAAAATGTTGTTCTACCATCTTTTGACCTTCCTTGTTTCTAATCAGAAGTTTGTAGTCATTCATGTTTTTATTTCCCTGTATGTAAAGTGTTGATATTCACTGGTTGCTTTCAAACTTTTTCTCTTTATATTGATTTTTAACAATTTGATTATGATGTGCCTAGGTGTGGTTCTTCTCAAATATATCATGTTCATTGGGCTGCCTGAATCTATATACTTGTTTTTGAACAAATTTGGGAAGTTTTTCCTTTCACTTTTAAATATGTTTCTCCCTCTTCTCTCTCCCTATCTTCTAGACCCTTTGAAATTTTCCTCAGGATTCCCAGACTCTATTTAGGTTATCTTTGATACTTTTTCTTCTTGTCTTTAAATTGTATGATTTATATCTATCCATCTTTGTATTCACTGATTCCTTCCTTTTCATTGCTACACTTATTAAACCCATCTGTGGAAAAATGTATTTCAGGTGTTATATTTTACAAGTCTTAAATGTCCAATTTTTTATTTCTTTTATTATCTGTTTCATTTACTATCCTTTCAAGTGTTTTGTCTGTGTATTTTATTTCAGTATGCATCCTTAAAAGAGACATTTTAATGAACTTATCTAATATGTCTAGTATCTGTATCATCTCAAGATTGGTATCTGCTACAAGTCTTTCTTCTTGTTTGTTATATGCCAACTAACTTTGGATTGTATTTTGGACATTCTGAATGTTGTATTGGTAGGGTTCTGGATTCTCTTTTGTTTCCCCAGAGGTTGTTGAGTTTTTTAAGTAGACAGATCAGTTGGATTTAAATCCAACTGATCATCTGTGTTGAATAGCCCAAATACCAATTCTGTTCTTTGAGCTAAAGTGCAACTTGCTTTCAGTTTGATTTTCATATACATGGCTTAGAAGTCAGTCACAGACTTTCAGAGAGTTTATGCAGAGAATTAGGAATTCCATAACTATACTCTCTTTTGCGCTTTCACTTATGTTTCTCTTTATTTATTTATTTATTTTGCTTGACCTTGTAGTACCAAGGTTTTCTCCACTGAATAAGAAAACTAGTGGATTTTCTACCAAAGTTTTAGCTACCTGGAGCAATTGTGATCATTGCAACTATGGTTACCCCTACAAGTAAAAATTAAGAGAGAGAGAGAGAAGAAAGGAGGTAGAGAAGGGAGGACAGACGGAGAAGTGGAAAAAAGGGAAGGAAGGAAAGGAGGAAATAGGGAAAGAAATAAAAAGAAAATAGAAAGAGAGAAATAAAAGGAAAAGACAGAAAGAAAGCAAAAGGAAGCATAGGAAAGAAAAAATACAGGAGGAAGTCATCTCCCATTAGATACTGTCTTTAAATTTTGACTCCTCTCTAAATAGTATCTGCTTTTATTTAGTCTCTAGAGCCCTCAAAATAGATACCCTGGGGCTTTGTTTTCTTGTTTTGATTTTAAGTTAATTCAGCTTTCATAGTTATAATTTTGGGGTGGATCAGTTTATCAGGAACTCACTCCTCCTTACTGAATGCCATTTCCAAAGTTTTAAACTTCCATAGTACAGGGGTGAAAATCCACATAATCTTCATGCCATAATGGCTAGTTGATATTGAGTTTCTTATCAATCCCAGGAAGTAGGGTGACCCAAATTTAAGATTACTTAGAATAAGCATTTTCATACTCCCAACTATTTTATATGCATGCATGTGAATTTGTGTATAATAGGATATTGGAATTGAAGTCTTAACCAAGAAACCAAAGCACTAAAGATGTTTCTTGTAAAGTGAATTATACCAGATTAAAAGGCCAGATTATGTAATAAGGGACTGGTAACTAACTCATGGTCACCTTGAACAGTGAATCTTAAAACAAACCTCAGCTATAAAAGATTGAAAGAATGGACCTGGAAGTAAGAGTTTATGATAAAATTTCTTTGGCAAGAGCTGATGTGATACTGATTTACCTGGCTCCCACCAGGGTGGGTGAAAGAATGCATAGATGGATGAGGATTCTACTTCCTTCACTGCAATAGTAGAGACAGGGATTTCACAGGAATCTCACAAGGACTTGGAATGTGTGGAAGGAAGCCTGGAAAGGGGATTGAATTCTGAGAAGTTATATGGAGGGCAGGCACCATAAGCTGGCACAATGCCCTACTTATAGAGAAGAAGAAGGCAAGTTGCTGCTACTTCTGGGAAGCAACTTAATTCCCCTCTGTTGGCAGTTCAAACAGGGATGAGCGTTTTCTGGGAACCAGATGCATACTCTGGGGGATGTGGGTAATTGAAGGAGTGTAGGAAATTGTATGCAACATGCGTTAGCAGGGGAGCCTACAAATTTCTGTAAACATACCCAAGACAGTCACTATCAACATTGGCCAAGGTTGAAGACCACCAAGACATCTCATGAAAGGGTAAGCTCTAGAAGAAAATATCTCTGTCCTGTTTTCTTCCTCTGCCTCTCTCAAATAATTGACAAAAAGAGAAGAAGCGTGGCATCTTCTGCCACTCCCAAGTAGCCAGGGTTATTTTTGGATATTAATGTTTTTGGCACTTGACATTCTAACTTCTCAGTTGAGGCTATGCTTGCAAAGTAAAGAAACAGGAGAAATTATTATGATCTAAGAGTGAAGCAGTCAGTTATGGGGCCTAATAAATATTGAGCTACGAAAGTCAGAAGTGAAGACTTTTTAAAAAAAAATTACATACGACAATTTGTGCTTGTGCAACGTGCTGACATTATACACGTTCATAAAGAGAAAAGGTGAGCGATTGATTTTGTTCCAGGATCCTGGGGCGCAGCAGAAAGTAAGTGACATTTGAAATGGGTCTTAACAATGTTAAATAATAAAGGAAGCAAAATGAGCAAAGTCTGGAGTTTTGAAATTACACAGTGTGTTATTGGCAACGAGGAGAATTATAGTATATGGAGAAAGGAGGGTTTTGAGGAGAAGAAAAGTGCATTTGTAAAAGTGGCCTGAAGCCAGGTATATTAAAAATAGCGTGTGCCACATGGATTTACCACAAAAAAAGGAGGTAGCAGGAAGCTATCCATTTCCCAGAACCAGAAATTGCTTTTTGAGTCTTATGAAAGTATTTGTGTTTTAGAATAACCGTCTTATCAGTACCTTGGAGGACATTTTAGGGGGCAAAGATGAGAGGCAGAGGCACGGTTGTAAACAGTCGAGGCAGCACAGTTGAGAGGTGATCCTTACCTGGCCTAGGGAAGAAGCATTGAAGGCGGATTTGTTAGCCTTAGTAGTGAGTGGACGGTAAGAATAAGCAGCCAAGGAGTGGCCCAAAGCAACTTAGTTGTCACACCAGACAACTTAGATTGTCTGGTGTGAGGTCTTATCTGGTTCACAAGACTGGTAAAACAAAACTGGTTGAAGGAGAAACATCAGATTTGAGCTGGTGGCAAATGAAGCAGACTTTGAATATATTACCGTTGACTTACCTGTAATATATCCAGATGCAGATGTTCAGTCAGTGATTAGAAAGAGATTCCACTGGTTCAGAGTTGGGAGAGATTGGTATTTACAAGTTTGGTTTCAGGTAGGTAGAGACAGACATTGCAAATCACTTTAGAGAAAGTGGAAGGAAGACTTGACAAAAAAGATAAGGAGCTGTCGGCGGTGTGACAAGCAGGAGACAGTGACATCATAGAAATGTAGGAAGGAAAGAGAGGTTTCTATAAATGATGAGGGGGTTACGCTAACATCAACTTTTGCAAATAAGCCAAATAGGTTAGAATTGAAAAGAAGCCAGTACGTTTGATTATTAGTCAATTGTATTTGGTTTTTGCCTGAATCCCTATTAGGGTGGGGATTCAGGTGTCAAGATGCTATGGAGCGTGGATAAAAGGCAACAACTTAAAAATAGTGAATACCACCTTGGCCACCTAAAATATCACCATGTAAGGAAAGGAGAGAGCTGGATAACTGTGTAGTTATATATGTGTCAGTTTTAGAATGCAGGAACTGAAATAACGTGAGATGCCAGAGATCATATGAATGTGAACTACTAAAGAAAAATACACAGCAAAAATAAGCTCAGTGGTGCTGTCTGTGACTTCTGCAATGATTAAGAGCAGCACTGCGATAACAGCATCTAATATGTTCTTACAAAATATGTTTCCTTGTCTTTGTCCCCTTTGGCCAACTTTAATTAATTTAGATCTAGAGATAATACTTGACAATTGTGTGAGAAAAAATTGGATAGATAAAATGCAAATAATCTGTCTGCAGATGATCTGAAATGTAGTGGTAAATGCTTTTGTTCAGAACTCTGCGCTATTGTATTTCTCAACTATTTTCTTTGTTTTAAGGACAGAGGGGTTTTTGGCTCTAATCGAAGAGTGCTTATAGTCTGGTTTTGTTGGTTTGTTGGTAATTTGTGGTTATTCTATTTAGCACTTGGTTTTATATTGATTTATGTAGTGGGTTTGAGACCAAACAGACGTGGACCTGAATACCAGTTTTACTACTTCTTAGATGTGTGATCTTGACTAAAAATTAGCCTTGCTGAGAATCAGTTTTCTCACCTGTAATGCAGACAGAACACGAGCTCGCCTCACTGAGGATTCATGAAGATTATGGGTAAGAAATTCCACAATGAGTTGCATATAATATTTACTGAATGGTAGGTATTAACACTAAAACATGATCCAGATCTCACAAAGGGTTGTCTACAGTACACTTTTCTAAGGACATTTCTGGGAGAACAGTGTTTTCCTCCTCTTAGAGTGTTACATCCTCACTATTGTAATGAAGGTTTAGAGAAATCAAGTGATGAAGGCATCTGGTTGACTGTGTAGTGAAAGTTTCACAATTGTAGGCTACGCTCAAGTGTAAAAAAAAGAGAGAGAGAGAGAAAGCTTTTAAAAGGATTATTTTGTGTCTCTTATTGTATTCCTAATCCCTCATATCCTAGATGAATTGTGTGTGTGTGTGAGAGAGAGAGACAGCAGGAGAGGGCAGAGATGGTGACAAATCTTATTGTCTAAAGTAATTTCATTCTCTTCCATTTAAAAATAACTTTCAAGTTAGCTTGATATTGTTTTGATGAATTCATAAATGTTTCATCAAATTCAAAGTTCAGCCTCCTTAATGGGCTTGGTTTTTATTTTGCTAAAGATTTCTTTAGGTCCTCAGGGAGGTTGGGAAAGGTCTATTGCCTTACACAAGGGTGCTTGTGCCATGCTCTGGACTCATGAGCCCTCTGTAGTGATGATCATTTCCCTGCCCAGACACCTTGCATCTGACAAGCATCAGCTGCTCACATTCAGGGCCGGTAAAATCCATGACCTATTTTTTTTTTTTTTTAAATCATAGTTCTCTGGTGACTCTGTGCTAACTTAACTTCACTGTGGTTCCTCCTAGCCCTTCAAATCCTTGTATTTAGGTCAAATCTTCTAACTACTAGATGTCTACTGCCACAGGAACTCTTTTTTTCTTTTTGCTTACATTGAGCCCAAGGGAAGCCCACGATCTTAATCCTCACCACCTCCTCCTGTATCCTGGAAGCACACAGAACTTTGGATTTCCTCCATACTGCCAGGAAGCAGAGAGCCGGGGTGCTATCTCTGGTTTTCCCTTCCTAAACACACTATGTGGCTGCTCCCGTGTCATTTTCAGGCCGTTTGTTGAGGGGAATTCTCTCTAAGAATTCCAAGCATAGCTCCTCCTTCAGCCTCCTTGGAGTTTCTGTCATTTTTTCATCTTTTTCTCCTGGAGCTTTAGCAACCAAGATTCTTATATCAGATTACTTGAATTCTTTCATCAGCCTCCTCTCCTTCCTTCCTCCCTGAACCAAAAGAACTTCCAGCTCCCCCTCACTTTTGATGGAAAATGAGAACATTTCTGAGTCAGAGACTCCATTTTCCCTCCAGTGACTCCGGTGTTACTGCGAAGAGTCAGAGACAACTGAGCGACTAACACTTTTGGAGAAGGAAATGGCAACTGACTCTAGGAGTTTTGCCTGGAGAATCCCATGGACAGATGAGCCAGGCGGGCTACAATCCATGGGTCACAAAGAGTTGAACACGATTGAGCGACTAACACAGTAAAAAGCTTTGTTCAGTAGATGAAAAGCCTTAGGGGGTCATGGTTTAGGGAGCAGGAGACTACAATTTTTCTTTGACTTTTGTGTATGCCTGCTAAGTCGCTTCAGTGGTGTCTGACTGCTTGCGACCCTATGGACTGTAGCTTGCCAGGCTTCTCTTGTTCATGGACTTCTCCAGGCAAGAATACTGGAGTGGGTTGCCATGCCCTCCTCCAGGAGATCTTCCTGTCCCAGGGATCAAACCAGTATCTCTTATGTCTCCTGAATTGGCAGCTGGGCTCTTTACCACTAGCGCGAATCCAATTTCCCTGAAACCTATTTACTTATACAACTGCCCCACCCTCTGCAATGTGTGTATCAGCTATTAAGCTACTGGCTATTGTTGGTTGGCGCTAGACCCATCTTTCCATACTTAGCTCTGTGATGTTGCGGCTGGGCCTCTGAACCACATTTCTGTTTGACTAGATGCTCCTTGTTGGGATCTGCAAACAGGAGACACTAGGGGGAGACACAACGCAGGAGAAGGCAGAGGCCGCCATGCTCCTTCCTGTTCTGTCTGCTTCCTTTTGTCATGTGCTTCCTTTTCCTGTGTCTCCCCAGCAACACCTCTTCACCCTGGCAGAGGCACTTCCTTCCTGAAACAGCCGCTGAAGCCAGTTTGTAATTATTACCCTTGCAGAGCCAACTTTCTTACATCTCTCTCTGAGATGCCAGCGCCTCCTTAAAAGGTTGGGCCTATGCTCATGGATCCTCTTGCTCAAGCTCAGATACCAGCTCTGGGGGACTGAGTTTCAGGTCTCAGGGCCCTTCCTCTGAAGCTTCTCATTTTGAATAAATTCAGCCTCTACCCTTTGTTCCCCAGTTCTGGGTCAGGGGAGCTGCTTCCTGCACTTTCTACTCCCATGATACCTAGGGAACAATTTTATATTCTGTTTACAATTTCATATATCAAATACTTTCTGTTAAAATTATTAGTATAATTTCTATCATCTGAACGGATCCAGACTGATATAAACTCCACCAGAGCTAGTGGTATGTGAATGTCACTATGTAATGGACTCATCTAACCATTTGTTGGAGGGATGGTGAGGGTGGTGATGGGATGGTGACAATGCTTCACACATATGTCTGTGTGAACACATCTGCTGGTCAAGTGCATTTGGTGAACATACTTTTGCTCAGTACAGTGACCCCCAGCCCAGGGGAAAGGGGGACATTGAGCCATAGAGGATTCAAATATACATGAAAAAAAAAAAATTGGTTTTGTGACTAAAACAATTAAGTGTATCTCCATCAGACTTTCCAATACTCGTGGTCATTTAGGGATTAGGGATTCAAAAGTGTCTAAGAGTCAACTTTTAATACCAAGAGGTATAACTGTGCGACCAACACAACCAGATAAAAAAACACATTTTATCTTTTATGTGTGCTCTGCCTTTTGAATCCAGAATGCTTCATTTCAATTCAGTAGAAGAAATACTTGGAAAGTGTCTGTTATAATCCTGGCACTGAGCTGAGTTTATATAATATGATCCCTGCCTCAAGGAACTCAGAGTCTTGCACCTCAAAGTATGGTCCATGAATCAACATCATTGGCATCATCTGGGAACTTATTAGAAACAGAAAATCACAGACTCCATCCTAGATCTACTAAATCAGAATCTTAATTTTAACTACATTCCCTGGTGATTTTTACACACACTAGCATTTGACCTAGCAAGGATGAAAACAAGTGCTCCATCAAGCAAAAATCCTACCATTCACTTCTAATTCCTGTCTCTGTCCTGTTTCTGGCTTTCTACATCCCCTCACTATACAGTGTTGCTAAAAGTTAGAGAAGGTGGGATGAGACATCTTGGGAAGTAGAATTTTCCAAGATTGACTATATTAGATGAGGTGGGGGGCAGGGAGAACTGTAGGAGGAGCACAAAGACAGTGCTTTGGGCATCATCATGGGCTTTCCTGGTGGCTCAGAGGTAAAGAATCTACTTGCAGTGGAAGAGATGAAGGTATGATCCAGGGGTTGGGAAGATCCCCTAGAGGAGGAAATAGCAACCCACTCTAGTATTCCTGCCTGGGAAATCTCATGGACAAAAGAACCTGGCAGAAGAGTCTATGAGGTCGCAAGAGTCAGACACGATTTAGTGACTAATCAACAACAACAGAGGCCACCACACATTCTCCATGGCCTATATTTTATTCTCTACTGGAAGAATTAGGCAGTAGCAGCACAATACAGTATTTCCAGCTGGCAGAATGGGGGTCAGGGATGGGCACACTCTTCCCAGTCATGTGCCCCAAAGGAATTTTCCATGAGGATCCAAGTGGGTATGTAGCCGTCTAGGACTGTCCACATACCTGGTCCACTGGTGAATAGTAGTCAGTGAAGATGGTTCCCTATTCACAGATTGAAAATGAGTCCACAAGAAGATGTGAAGTTGAGGCTCTGTTTAAAGAAAATAGATTAGGACTCTGGCTTGTATTGGGGGTAAAACAAGGGACAGAGGGGCTGTTTATCAACTCTGGACTCATGTTTGCATGAGGGTGGAGACTTAGGCTGACCTCTTACTTGGAAGTGCCTCCAGATGTAGAATAGCCAAAGTGGAGGCTAGTGACACCTTAGTCACAGAGTGGATCCCTGCACTATTTCTCTGGGGACCTTCAGAAGCAACACGCTACAAAGAGCCAAGGGTTTTATTTCTCTGCCAAATATTTCACTATCTTGCTGCATATAATGTTGTGGCCTATGAGAAAAATATGTGGGATAATAGTTGTGGAGGATTCAGAGGAAAAGCCTATCTTTGATGGTTGCTGTAAAAACAGACCAAGTTTTTAAAAAAATATGTCTGACTTGTGTTCTTGGTAAGGTAAAGAGGAATCTTGAAACAAAAAAATTACATACAGGGAAAGAACAGGTGAGATAAAAAGACAAAATTCTGAAATAAAATAGCATAAGCTGACAATGTTAAAGTCTGACATGAAACCAAAAATAAAAAAGCTGTGTCAGGTTTAAAATTGGCATTGGGGTCAAAAAGAAATAAAATTGATGGTGCAGAAAATTAAATTATGCTGAAAGAAATGTTTCAGAAATTATTTCAGAAGGCAGAGGAAAGAGCCAAAGTGAGGTAGACAAAGATAGTGAGGAGACAAAGATTTATTGTGTTTGGAGGGGGAGAGACCAGAGAGAGAGGGAAAGGAAGAGAGAGGACAGGTAGAAAAGACACACAATTAGAAACCACCTATAAATTAAAAGCATTCCTACAGAAGATCTTCTCCCTCTATAAAATGAGTCAGAATATCAGAATAAAAAGATTATTTCAATAGTACATAAGAACTTTGAGCTGAAAAGAAAACCCAGTTTAAAACAAGTGTCATAAATCAATAAGGACAAAATTGATTATTTAGTACCTGCTGCTGCTGCTAAGTTACTTCAGTCATGTCCGACTCTGTGCGACCCCATAGACGGCCGCCCACCAGGCTCCCCCAACCCTTGGATTCTCCAGGCAAGAACACTGGAGTGGGTTGCCATTTCCTTCTCCAATGCATGAAAGCGAAAAGCAAAAGTGAAGTCGCTCAGTCATGTCCGATTCTTAGCGACCCCATGGACCACAGCCTGCCAGGCTCCTCCATCCATGGGATTTTCCAGGCAAGAGTACTGGAGTGGGTTGTCATTGCCTCCTCCGATTTAGTACCTAGTATTGAATAATTGGAAATAAATTATATCCCTACTTTATACAACACTACAAAATAAAATTTATGGATTTAAATTTTTTAAAAATCACAAACAGTTTAATAAAATAGATGTAAATATTTATTAATGTCTTCATGGAAGAGAAATTTTCCAATCTTAGATGCAATGAAAGAATTCTAAGTTAAACCAAGAAAAAAAGTGGGCTGTTGTTTTTTAGTTGGCAAATAGTGTCCAACTCTTTGCAAACCCATGGACTGCAGAACACCAGTCTTCCCTGTCTTTCACTATCTCCTGGAGTTTGCTCAAATTCATATCTATTGAGTCAGTGATGCTATCTAACTATCTCATCCTCTGCCACCCTCTTCTCCTGCCTTCAATCTTTCCCAGCATCAGAGTCTTTCCAGTGGGTCAACTCTTTGCACCGAAGTATTGGAGCTTCAGCTTCAGCTCAGTCCTTCCAATGAGTATTCAGGGTGGATTTTCTTTAGGATTGATGGGTTTGATCTCCTTCCAAGGGACTTCTATCCAAGGGATCTTCCTGTCCAAGGGACTCTCAAGAGTCTTTTCTAGCACCACAGTTCAAAAGCATCAGTTCTTCAGCACTCAGCCTTCTTTATGGTCCAACTCTCACATCCATACATGACTACTGGAAAATAGCTTTGACTGTACAGACCTTTGTTGACAGAGTGATGTCTTTGCTTTTTAATACACTATCTAGGTTTGTCATAACTTTCCTTCCAAAGACCAAGTGTCTTTTAACTTCATGGCTGCAGTCACTGTCCACATTGATTTTGGAGCCCAATAAAATAAAATCTGTAACTGCTTCCACTTTTTACCCTTTCTATTTGTCATGAAGTGATGGAACTGGATATGGGATCTTAGTTTTTTTTAACGTTTTTAAGATTAAAGAGTAATATGATCCAGAGGTGTCTAAGTATAAAAAGGCAAAATTAATTTGAGAATGAGGTTTCAATAAATAAGATAAACAATGAGATCTCAATGTCTGCCCCAAGTGAATTTATTCAACCAGGGATGGCTATGAGAACCAGAACCCAGCCTCCTGCCACACCCATGTCCAGCTGAATAGATTTAAAAGTGTGCATTGACCATGAATGGACCTGCACTGCTGAAGGTCACCCTGTGTCATGCTCATTGACTTGAGATAAAGCAGTGTTACCATTCGTCACCGCTGTGCTCATTCTCCTGTAAGGAACTGACTTATGCAGCTACTCCTGTGTCTATTATAAGAACCTGAAAACGAATGTGATTTTTCTACAATCATTATGCCTATCTCATCCATTATATTGGTCCAGAAGCTCACCAAAACTCAGATTACCCCCGATGGAAATGAAGAACCAAATATAGAAAAGAACTAGCTTGAGGCAAAGCATGAAGAGTCAGAAGGCCAGTCAATCTGCTCATTGTTATTTATCCTGAAATCTCCTTCCAATACAGACTTAAGGGAAGGGCTCCTGCACCCAGATATCTCATCTTTTTTTTTTTTTTCATGGTCCCTTTGGGACTTCCCTAGTGTCTCAGTGGTAAAGAATCTGCCAGTGATGCAGGAGATACAGGTTCAATCTCTGTATTGGGAAGATCCCCTGGAGGAGGGCTTGGTAAGCCACTTCATTGTTCTTACCTGGAGAATCCCTTGGACAGACCATCCCTCAGACTCGAGCATTACAGTCTATAGGGTCACAAGGAGTAGAACACAGCTGAAGTGACTGAGTATGCACACATGCATATGGCCTTTATTTTTCTCTTTCTCTCCTCTTCTTTGTCCATTGCCTTTTCTTCATTTTCCCTTTTCTCCTTTCCTAGTAAAATGGATCATAGACTTTGGAATGAGACAGTGTAGCCAGTTCATCCAGTTTAATGACTTTTAAACCTTACATAAATTGTTTATGGGCCAATTTTCTCTTCTGTGAAATGGAGAGAAAGATACCTAGGCTCTAGGATTTTGTGGGCATTAAATAAAATAATGCATGTAATGTGCTTGGCAATAGTAGAGCTCAGGAAATATTAGGTCCCTTTTCCCTTGCGTTCACCTCCTTCTCAGGCGTTCCACTAGGCTGCGCCTTTCTGTGATCTCAGGCTAGATGATCCATAAAACCCTACATGATGGGTGCCAGTCTGTGAAATGCCCAGTTGCTTTTCAACAACAGGAAGTGGGGGATAAGATGAGAGTAGTTCTATGTTCATCTCTTACCCCACAAACACCACCAACTCTGTGCTCTCCGACATGGCTCCCAGTTTCTTACCTGCCTATACTTGGAGTCCTCTAGTCTAATCAGTTTAATCTTTTAAACCAAAGATGGAAATAGTGCGAGGTTCTTCAGGTTTAAGTGGCTTCCAGGACATAGATTGTGAGGCAGGGTTTGCTCAACACCATTTACAAAGATTCAAGGGTTCCTCCCATGGAATTTTGTTCATGAGTACTGTCTGGGTGTTGGCCAGAGATAACACTCGTTTCTCCCTCCATAGCTGTCCAGACCTGTGGTTCTTTCATTCCTTCTAAGGCAGGCAATAATTATCTAACCCCCTCCAGATAACCCTGGAAATAAGAAAGTTGCTGGCTTTGTAGGTGGAAGGTCCCAACTTCCTTTCTCTATAGCAGGTATGGTATCATCCTCATCAGCTGGAGGCATGAGAGTATGGTAGTGCTTACTGGCATAAGGATCAAGGGATGAACTGTTTCCTAAAGATGTGAGGTTTCTGCCTGACTTCAGACTCTACTACAAAGCCACAGTCATCAAGACAGTATGGTACTGGCACAAAGACAGAAATATAGATCAATGGAACAGAATAGAAAGCCCAGAGATAAATCCACGAACCTATGGACACCTTATCTTTGACAAAGGAGGCAAGGATATACAATGGAAAAAAGACAACCTCTTTAACAAGTGGTGCTGGGAAAACTGGTCAACCACTTGTAAAAGAATGAAACTAGAACACTTTCTAACACCATACACAAAAATAAACTCAAAATGGATTAAAGATCTAAATGTAAGACCAGAAACTATAAAACTCCTAGAGGAGAACATAGGCAAAACACTCTCCGACATAAATCACAGCAAGATCCTCTATGACCCACCTCCCAGAATATTGGAAATAAAAGCAAAAATAAACAAATGGGACCTAATGAAACTTAAAAGCTTTTGCACTACAAAGGAAACTATAATAAGGTGAAAAGACAGCCCTCAGATTGGGAGAAAATAATAGCAAATGAAGAAACAGACAAAGGATTAATCTCAAAAATATACAAGCAACTCCTGCAGCTCAATTCCAGAAAAATAAATGACCCAATCAAAAAATGGGCCAAAGAACTAAACAGACATTTCTCCAAAGAAGACATACAGATGGCTAACAAACACATGAAAAGATGCTCAACATCACTCATTATTAGAGAAATGCAAATCAAAACCACAATGAGGTACCATTACACGCCAGTCAGGATGGCTGCTATCCAAAAGTCTACAAGCAATAAATGCTGGAGAGGGTGTGGAGAAAAGGGAACCCTCTTACACTGTTGGTGGGAATGCAAACTAGTACAGCCGCTATGGAAAACAGTGTGGAGATTTCTTAAAAAACTGGAAATAGAACTGCCATCTGACCCAGCAATCCCACTTCTGGGCATACACACTGAGGAAACCAGATCTGAAAGAGACACGTGCACCCCAATGTTCATCGCAGCACTGTTTATAATAGCCAGGACATGGAAGCAACCTAGATGCCCATCAGCAGATGAATGGATAAGGAAGCTGTGGTACATATACATCATGGAATATTACTCAGCCATTAAAAAGAATTCATTTGAACCAGTCCTAATGAGATGGATGAAGCTGGAGCCCATTATACAGAGTGAAGTAAGCCAGAAAGATAAAGAACATTACAGCATACTAACACATATATATGGAATTTAGAAAGGTGATAACGATAACCCTATATGCAAAACAGAAAAAGAGACACAGAAATACAGAACAGACTTTTGAACTTTGTGGGAGAATGTGAGGGTGGGATATTTCAAAAGAACAGCATGTATACTATCTATGGTGAAACAGATCACCAGCCCAGGTGGGATGCATGAGACAAGTGCTCGGGCCTGGTGCACTGGGAAGACCCAGAGGAATCGGGTGGAGAGGGAGGTGGGAGGGGGGATCGGGATTGGGAATACATGTAAATCCATGGCTGATTCATATATATGTATGACAAAACCCACTGGAAAAAAAAAATAATAAAAAAAAATATATATATATATATAAAAAAAAAAAGGATCAGTACAAAAATGCTCTTTACCTCTAAGATGTGGCAGGAGAGGGTAGGTTCATATTTTACATAATCTGTATGGCACAGTACAAAGTGAAAATATGTGGCCTCTTGTTTCAAACAGCAAAAAAATGATGCTTTATTGCTGCTCAAATATAGTTTTTTCCTCAAATTTATTTCATTAGTTATAAAACACAATAAAAATCGTAAGCAACAACAACAACAAAAAAAAGATGTGAGGTTTCCCCTCCATACTAACCTGTCTGGGAAACAAGGGGGAGGAAGTTAAAACTAATGGAAGAACATAACAAGGGCACATAATAAATCATATAAAATATCGGTAGTCTTTAAAAAAAAAAATTCAGCTTAAGTGCTTGTGCGTGCTGCAAGCTTAGTCATTTCAGTCATGTCTGACTCTTTTCGATGCTATGGACCATAGCCCAGCAGGCTCCTCTGTCCATGGGATTCTCCAGGCAAGAATACTAGAGTGAGTAGTCATGCCCCAGGGGATAACCTACTGAGTGCTAAAATCTGGAAAGATAAAGGCAAAGGTAACACAGTTATGGCAATGAAGTGCTCTCCCACTAGTGGGTGAGACACTTGTATATACAAGTGCAATTTGGTGTTCATAGCTGTTATGAAAGAAATCTGAGGAGCCCTTTGGTGGCATGCAGAGAGAGGTTTCATTTGAGGCAGTGGGTGGTGGTGGCAGATGGTGGTGATCAAGAAATGCTTCCTGGAGAGGTGGCCCTGAAGGGCTTTGCTGCACTGACTTGCATGCTCTATGAGGTGTCTTCAAGGCCCCATGGAAACACCAGGGCTTTCTCACCTCTGCTAAAACACCCACCCAGACACCATTTGTCCTCCCAGGGTCTTGATACGTTTCTCAGATCATGTCTTATTCAACTAGAGATATAGACTCCAATTTCAATTACATTTTCTGAGAAAGACTTATAGGATCCAATTTAGGAGAAACGCTGAAAGTGTTTTCATAGAATTCCAAATCTGCCATCCTTCTTTTGACTCCCACGCTGAGGTCCCTAGTAGAATGCCCAGTGTGGGCGGAATCTATAAATCATTCAGGGAGAAGCAGCATCAAGGCAACTGAGACACCTCAACATCACAAGGGCAGCTCATCTTGTCATGGCTGGGCCACCTTATTAAATAGCCAAAGAAATATATGGTGGAAATCAAAGAGAACTCAGAGCTGGCCCATGTGCTTGATCTGCCTTCATTTTCATGCCCCTGTCCTCTGAGTTCCATTTTTTACCCTTTTCCAGAAAATGTTCCTTTCTGTGAATTTTCAGGAGGATGTTTGCATAAGCCCTTCCTGTGCAGCACATCCCACCAATGGGTGAAATGTTTTGCCATTAATTCCAATAAAGGAAGAGTTTTAGCGCCTTCAGCATTGTCATGGTCAATTACATTTGAATTAAAACTGTAGAGTAAAATCTGCAAAGGAGCAAACCTCCGTTAATGCACACAGTTTGGCATTTTGTGCTTCAGAACACTTGTGCACAAATACACTGTAGCGGGCTAAATGGTTCCCTCAGTAACAATTTAAGGACTTTGGAGCCACATTTGGATGGAGAGAAGTCACTTGATCTCCAGTATTGAATGTCAGACAACCGATTTCCATATTGCCCTGCAAAATGACTCAGGCAGGGAAAAAACCCTCTTTTGTGTTGAGGAATGCAGGCAGTTCTGTCCTTGCTCCTCATCTCTTGAAGCTAAATGAATGACATGGCTTCTTGAGTTTTGAAACCCGTTCTGGGCTACAAAGGCCTATGAGTATGATTACTTCTCAGTGGGATAGTAATGTGACAGAATTGGAACTTAAGGAGGAAGGAGAGAGTGACTACTATATACAGGTAAATGTCTTACATGTGCTTAGATGCACAAAAGGTAATTAGCATGTAAATGGGATTCTGAAGAGGAGAGCACAAATAATCATGCCACTAAGGACCTACCTATAGTGGATTTCTGGTGCCAGAATTTGACCTGCAGTCCTCTCTAACGAGGTCATAATGAGCTGTGAAAGCCCAAAGGAGCCATTGGGTTGCAATCCTTACAGGGTAAGGTAAGCACATTTCCACACACACCACCAGTCCTTGGAGGTAGCAGTAAAGTCCCTGATGTCAGCTGCCATAATTTCCCTCAGAAAGCATATGTTGTTTCAGAGATGACACTGGCTGAGGCTTCTCATCTTTTGAAGTTGTCAGTGTCTCACCTTTTGAAGTTATAGACGTCAGGAAATGAGAGCAGACCTGGTGGGATATGACACTGCTGGCATCCTAAGAACAAACAATCTATCTTTACCCAGAGATGGAGACATCTAACTTGAAACTCCAGACCCAGGCCCATTCTTCATCACTGAGATTAATTCTCAATTTAGGCCAAAGGGAATTGAAGGTTCCTGTGCCACCCTCTGAACTCATCATCAAGACTCTCTTGCTCTGGGTGGGCTTGGAGCTCTGGTTATTAAAGGCAAAAGTAAAGTGTCTACCTCGTAGTAGAGGAATAAAGCTACGTATTCCAAAGAACCCACCTGCCAATGCAGGAGACATAAGAGACATGGGTTCAATCCCTGGGTCAGGAAGATTCCCTGGAAAAGGGCATGGCATCTGACTCCAGTATTCTTGCCTGGAAAATCACATGGACAGAGGAACCTGGCAGACTATGGTCCATAGAATTGCAAAGAGTCAGAGACGACTGAGCGATTAACACTTTCACATTCGAAAGTTCATTCATCCTAAAGACAAAGTTGTTTTTTTTCTCCCCGCTGGGGATTTTAACTCTTCCCCGGAATACAGAGTAAGGCCTGAACACTTATATTTAAGGGCCAGCTGAGAATGGATGGTGGCAGGTCAGAAGCCAGCTGAGACAGGACAGATGTCAAAGTCTAAGATATGTGTTCAGAGCCATTCAGAAAGAAGACCAGGGGAGAGGAACTGAGTTAATTGGTAAGAGGACACAGATTCTCAGAACAAAGGTAAAGAACAAGAGCCAGGAATTTGAAATAGATCCATGCCAGGAAGTTATCTTAAAGGCAGCAGAATATATCTATAGCTATAGCTGCATATAATCTAGCGGAACTTGGTTAAAAATACAATAGTTTTAAATGGGTCTGGGACAAGTGATGGAATCCTTAGAGTATGAGCATATTCACAGAAAAAGAAGACAGAAATAAGTTTGCCCAAAGGTCTATCCTAGCTTCTTTAATTAGAAGTTGCCCCCTATGGTTTACTTTGACCCTAACTCCCTAGAAGAAGTTGAACCATTGTATGCATATTTATTGATGCCAGTTGGTTCCCTTGGTCTTCTAAGATCCTCATGGCTGCTTTGTTTTTCCTTGTGATAATCTGTAAAAAAGAAGTCTGGTATAGAGTAAGAACCAATCACAGGAGATATGGCCTGGTCTTTAGACACAGATAAAGCCTATCTGGGAAAGTGACATTTAACATGAGATCTGAAGGATGAGGGAGGACTTGGTCAGAAGAGTGGAAGGTGAGGTTTGTCCCCTAGTCATAAGGCATGGTGTGTGCAAAGGTCCTGAGGAACAAAACTGGCAAGCCTGCTAGTTCTGTATACCCTGTGTCAATCTCATATATATAGCTCCTGCCAAGTCACAGCCCTGGGCTGAAGATAACTGCCAGAGGGGAGAAAAGGAGGGAATTGATGCATTTATTTGTAGAGATGCACAGTCTGCTCAGAGAGGAAAGATCAGGGGGTTGAGGGGACAAAAAAATAAGAGAGTACTCAGTGAGATCTAGTGTTCTATTTCTCATCACTTTGGCCAACATTTCTGAATTAAAAATTAAAGAGAATGCTTGGCAGTTCTGACATTTCACAACACTCTAGCTGACCTCCAGTCACAGCTAGAAAGAATGGCAAACCTCAGTGTCAAGAGTTGTTGTAAGGGAAAGTTTTATATATATATGGTTCCTTTTTCTTAACATTGAAAGATTTGGAACTCACTGTATATTTACTCAGCTGTGCCTAGCAATTACCAAACAGCTAAATGGTCAAGAATTTCCATAAAGTAAAACACAAATACCTTATATTTATGCTTTAATGTCTCCCCTTTCAAACCATCATATCTTAACCCTCAGCATGGGGATTCCCTGCTGACACTAGGATTTGAATGACAGATGTGATCAACCACTATATTTTGTTTCCACTGGCGTCACATTATCAACCAGTAATTTTTCATATTAGAAAATAGCACTTGATTTCCACATAATCAGCAGTTAAATCATGGTTTTGCCCCCTGCCACCTAACACTAGTGCCATTTATATTTATATCCACCCATGTGGAGGTAGACACAAGAGATCTGCTTCCTCTAATCACTCATGGACAGGATCTTGGGGCTTCTGAGAACAGGGTCACACCATCCTTCAGAAACGACACAGCCCAGAAGACCCCTTGCCTCCTGCTCTCAATGTTGAGAGCTCTGTGCTCAGGGAGCTCCTTGACACCTCTCTGGAGTATTGGTGCTCACTTGGAGCATTTCCAAGCATCTTCCACTTGACATGCCTTTCCTGAGTGGCAGGGATACTGTTCTTTGGAGGTTTCAGGACACAGTGGGTTGACTATAAACATATATCTAAAAGAACTCGGTTCAAGCACACCCTTTTCAGAGAAAGTAAAAGTGTTAGTCATTCAGTCGTGTCTGACTCTTTGTGACCCAATGGACTATATAGCCCTCCAGGCTCCTCTGCCCATGGAATTCTCCAGGCAAGAATACTGGAGTGGGTATTCTTCCCTCTCCCTTCTCCAGGGAATCTTCCTGACTCAGGGATCAAACCGGGGTCTCCTGCATTAAGGCAAACTCTTTACCACCTGGGCTACCAGGGAAGCCCTTTCAGAGAAGTCCTGTCTAAATATTAAACTGTCTAAGTCCTGTCTTGAAAAGCATCAACCATATAAATTCTGAGGTTCCATGTCCAGGGCAAGGTAGTGACCATTTTTGGCCTTTGAATCTCCAGAAGCAACTCCATTCAGGAGAGGGTTGGGGCACAGACTAAGATGGAGGCAGGAGAACTTTCAGGCCTTCAAGTCCAGGGAGACCAGAATCAGAACAAAAGACCAATGGTTGTGAAAAAGCTTGAGTCCACTTAATGGCACTTACACTTGCTATTTCCTGTGGGAGTGGTATGAGGGGTTTAATTCTAGGGGAGGAGAGTGTGAGCTTAATTCTCAGAGTCTAGACATGCAGAGCTGAGTCCTGTCCAGGGATGCCTATGGAGATATAGCTTGGGTGAGTACATTCTCATGGAAAACCATCAGCATGAAAGTGAGGCAGATTTGAGATAACCGGCTATGACCTTGGGAAAGTCATTGAATTTGTCTCCCATTGTTGAGAAAGAGATGATATTGACTTGAAACTTACAATGCTAGGATAAGGAATTAATGAGAGGTCATGTACTAAAAGTCTAGCATTTTCCTTAACCCAACATGTCTCAAACTTCTATTTGAGAGAGAGGATACCTCTGGTATCTCATCTAACTCCTATGTTAATAGGATAAATATAATTCCTAGAAACACATAGGAAAAATCCCAGCTGCTCCCATCTGCAGATTCCTATTTCCCAGCCTCCTCCCTTCTTGTACAAATAAGATGCAAACTCTTGGGCTGGGACTTTACAATTCTTTTGCCTTGGCTAGCCAAACTCTGTTGAAAGTGAGGATATTGTGAACTCTCACTGAGGATCCCCTAGTGGCTCTTTTCCAGACTGGTCTGACAAGGCAATGATAATCTGAACATCTTTGCCAAAATGGCTGCTCCACAGTGACCTTCCTGAATTTATCATTGAATGGGATACATGCTTGGTTTTTGGCAATGAATTCTTTGCCTCCCAGAGCAATGATGGGTTGAGGATGTTATATAAGGACCCTCTCCTACGTCTTATTGATCATCCATCAAATTCCATCATGGTCACAAAACAGTGTGACTTTTGTCTATGTTGCTGAATGATTGGGGAGGTAAGGAAAAGGGAACTAACAATGAATGGGTCTGCCCTTCTGAGTGTTCCCAGAGGAAGTTGTGGTGGGGCCACAAGACACAGGTCTAGGGCTCTGTAGAGCCTGTTCACTCACTGAAAGGTGGGGCAACCACCCCATTTACAGATGAGGAAACAGGAGGTCCAAAGAGGTTAATTCAAGTGGTACATGTTCAGTTCAGTTCAGTTCAGTTCAGTTGTTCAGTTCTGTCCAATTCTTTGCAACCCATGGACTGCAGCACGCCGGGCTTCCCTGTCCTTCACCAATAACTGATACCCAGAGCTTACTCAAACTCATGTCCATAGAGTCAGTAATGCCATCCAACCATCTCATCCTCTGTTGTCCCCTTCTCCTCCTGCCTTCAATATTGCCCAGCATCAGAGTCTTTTCCAATGAGTCAATTCTTCATATCAGGTGGCCAAAGTATTGGAACTTCAGCTTCAGCATCAGTCCTTCCAATGCATATTCAGGACTGATTTCCCTTAGGATGGACTCCTTGGTTCTCCTTGCAGTCCAAGGGACTCTCAAGAATCTTCTCCAACACCACAGTTCAAAAGCATCAATTCTTCTCCATCAGGTTTCTTTATAGTCCAACTCTCAAATCCATACATGACCACTGGGAAAACCGTAGCTTTTACTAGACTGATCTTTGTTGGCAAAGTAATGTCTCTGCATTTTAATATGCTATCTAGATTGGTCATAGCTTTTCTTCCAAGGAGCAAGCATCTTAATTTCATGGCTGCAGTCACCATCTGCAGTGATTTTGGATCCCAAGAAAATAAAGTCTGTCACTGTCTCCATTGTTCCCCATTTATTTGCCATGAAGTGATGGGACCAGATGCCATGATCTAAGTTTTCTGATTGTTGGGTTTTAAGCCAATTTTTTCACTCTCCTCTTTCACTTTCATCAAGAGGCTCTTTAGTTCCTCGCTTTCTGCCATAAGGGTGGTGTCATCTGCATATCTGAGGTTGTTGATATTTCTCCCTGCAATCTTGATTCCAGCTTGTGCTTCATCCAGCCTGGCATGTTGCATGATGTACTCTGCATAGAAGTTAAATAAGCAGGGTGACAATATACAGCCTTGACATACTCTTTTCCCAATTTGGAACCAGTCTGTTTTTCCGTGCCCAGTTTAAACTGTTGCTTCCTGACCTGCATACAGATTTCTCAAGAGGCAGGTCAGAGAGTCTGGTATTCCCAACTCTAAGAATTTTCCACAGTTTGTTGTGGTCCACACAGTCAAAGGCTTTGGAGTAGTCAATAACTAAGAAGTAGATGTTTTTCTGGAATTATCTTGCTTTTTCAATGATCCAATGGATGTTGGCAATTTGATCTCTGGTTCCTCTGCTTTTCTAAATCCAGCTCGAACATCTGGAAGTTCATGGTTCATGTATTGTTGAAGCCTGGCTTGGAGAATTTTGAGCATTACTTTGCTAGCGTGTGAGGTGAGTGCAATTGTTCAGTAGTTTGAAGATTCTTTGGCATTGCCTTTCTTTGGGACTGGAATGAAAACTGACCTTTTCCAGTCCTGTGGTCACTGCTGAGTTTTCCAAATTTACTGGCATATTGAGTGCAGCACTTTCACAGCATCATCTTTTAGGATTTGAAATAGCTAAACTGGAATTCCATCACCTCCACTAGCTTTGTTCACAGTGATGCTTTGTAAGGCCCACTTGACTTCACATTCCAGGATGTCTGGCTCTAGGTGAGTGATCACACCATCGGGGTTATCTGGGTCATGAAGATCTTTTTTGTGTAGTTCTTCTGTGTATTCTTGCCACCTCTTCTTAATATCTTCTGCTTCTGTTATGTCCGTACCAATTCTGTCCTTTATTGTGCCCATCTTTTCATGAAATGTTCCCTTGGTATCTGTAATTCTCTTGAAGAGATCTCTAGTCTTTCCCATTCTATTGTTTTCCTTTATTTCTTTGCATTGATCACTGAGGAAGGCTTTCTCATCTCTTCTTGCTATTCTTTTGGAACTCTGCATTCAAATGGGTATATCTTTCCTTTTCTCCTTTTCCTTTAGCTTCTCTTCTTTTCTCAGCTATTTATAAGTCCTCCTCAGAAAATCATTTTGCCTTTTGGCATTTCTTTTTCTTGGGGATGATCTTGATCATTGCCTCCTGTACAATGTCATGAACTTCCATTCATAGTTCTTCAGGCACTCTGCTATCAAATCTAATTCCTTGAATCTAGTTGTCACTTCCACTGTAGAATCATAAGGGATTTGATTTAGTTCATACCTGAATGGTCTAGTGGTTTCCCCTACTTTCTTCAATTTAAATCTGATTTTGGCAGTAAGGAGTTCATGATCTGAGCCACAGTCAGCTCCCAGTCTTGTTTTTGCTGACTGCATAGAGGTTCTCCATCATTGGCTGCAAAGAATATAATCAATCTGATTTTGGTATTGACCTTCTGGTTATGTCCATGTGTAGAGTCTTCTCTTGTGTTGTTAGAAGAGGTTGCTTACTATGACCAGTAGGTCTTTATAGAACCATTCAACTTCAGATTCTTCAGCATTACTGGTCAGGGCATAGACTTGGATTACTGTGATATTGAATGGTTTGTCTTGGAAAGGAACAGAGATCATTCTGTCGTTTTTGAGATTGCATCCAAGTACTGCATTTCGGACTCTTTTTTTGACTATGATGGTGACTCCATTTCTTCTAAAGGATTCTTGCCCACAGTATAATATGGTCATCTAAGTCAAATTCACCCATTCCAGTCCATCTTAGTTTGCTGATTCCTAAAATGTCTATGTTCCCTGTTATCATCTCCTGTTTGACCACTTCCAATTTGCCTTGATTCATGGACCTAACATTCCAGGTTCCTATACAATATTGCTCTTTACAGCATCAGACTTTACTTCCATCACCAGATACACCCACAACTGAATGCTGTTTTTGCTTTGGCTCCATCTCTTCATTCTTTGTCGAGTTATTTCTCCACTGATCTCCCATAGCATATTGGGAACCTACCAACCTGGGGAATTCATTTTTCAGTGTCCTATCTTTTTGTCTTTTCATGCTGTTCATGGGGTTCTCAAGGCAAAAATACTGCAGTGGTTTGCCATTCCCTTCTCCAGCGGACCACGTTTTGTCAGAACTCTCCTCTATGACCCATCCATCTTGGGTGGCCCTACACAGCATGGCTCATAGTTTCACTGAGTTAGACAAGGCTTTGGTCCATGTGATCAGTTTGGTTAACTAACCAAACCTAAACCTAACCCTAACCCTAACCCTAACCTGTGATTGTGGTTTTCATTCTGTCTGCCCTCTGAGGGATAAGCATAAAAGGCTTATGGGAGCTTTCTGATGGGAGAGACTGACTGAGGTGGAAACTAGGTCTTGTTCTGGTGGGCGGGGCCATGCTCAGTAAGTCTTTAATCCAATTTTCTGTTGATGGGCAGGGCAAGTGAAGTTGCTCATTTGTGTGTGTGTCTGACTCTTTGTGACCCCATGAAGTGTAGCCCACCAGGCTCCTCCATCCATGGGATTCTCCAGGTAAGAATACTGGAGTGGGTTGCTATTTCCTTCTCCAGGGGATCTTCCTGACCCAGGGATCAAACCCTGATCTCCCGCGTTATAGGCAGACACTTTACCGTCTGAGCCACCAGGGAAGTCCAGAGATCAAACTATGGTAGAGGTAATGAAGATAATGGTGACCTCCTGCAAAAGATCCCATTCAGGCCCTACTGTACTCAGTGCTACTGACCCTGCAACAGGCCACCATCAACCCACGCCTCCACTCGAGACTCCTGGATGGGCAAGTCTAGGTCAGTCTCTTGTGGGGACGCTGCTCCTTTCTCCTGGGTCCTGGTGCACACAAGGTTTTGTTTGTGCCCTCCCAGAGCCTGTTTCCCCAGTCCTGGGTAAATTCTGGCCACTCTATGGTGGGGTTAATGTTCATGCAATTACTGAATGGTGCTGGATATACGTGGTTTGTTTTTCCTACTCCAGAATAATGTCCTATTAGTCTTTTTTGGGAATCTTGAAGGTTTAGTGCTAGCCTCTCATGATTTGCTCTGCCTTATGCTGTCTGTGGGTTGCACACAAAAACTCAGCTGGCTTTGTCAAGTTGACAATCGATGCTACAAAGGTCCAGGAGACCAAGAATGCTGGAGGATGAACTTTTGGCACTTGACCTGGGGTCCCAGGAGATGCCTGAGTGATTGATCTCCTCCCTGGGCCCTGGGAGAGTCTGGTTCAGACATTGAAGCACAAGGTCCCTGAGGAGCCATTGGGCCAAGAGTGCACCCTTCACAGAAAGCTTGAAGATAACACCCTTTCATAAAACAAGCAGTATCATTAAATATAACTGAAAGATTAAATTAAAATTGGCACACATGCTTAATTTTACATTAAGGTTTATCCTAATCTCCAGCAGAGCTTTAAGATCTCTTTGGTTTGCAATATCCACCAGGAAAAATAGAACTATCACTTATTCTCTTTCTGTAGCTTACAGTTTTTTTTTTTCTTTTTAATTCTCACACTAGATACAATATCAGGTTATTTTAATTAGTTTTTCTATAAAAACACATTTGTAAGTATAGTCTGGTTTAAAATCTAATGGAACCATAGCTTGTAAATGCTCAGTTAAAGATTTAGGCGAATATGATTGTCCCATCAGTGAGTGCTGTGAAAATCTGTTCATGGAAATTAGAGTTCTGATGCTGCTTCATTTCCCAGGTGGCACATTATCATCTCTTTAGCTACATTTTTCAATGGGTTATAGCTGCAGACCTAACCTCAATGTCAAAACAGTTGGGAAAACAATATCATATTGGGAATAGACTCAATGATATTTTGCTGCTATTTGTGGAATATGACAGGATATTCACAGTACAACCTCGTCATGCCCATAATGACCTTAAAGAAGATCACACCCTTGTGGGCTGATGGTCCCCTGCTTTGATCAAGGAGGAGGCTTGAAAGTTGCAAGTTTCTGGTGTGGATGCAGCAACTATCAGAGGCAGCTCTGAAATTGTCAATGTATAATTGTGTTTGTGCCAGTTTATCATTATTCTTTCTGAACTGCATAAGGATCTTTCTAATACATTGACAGCTGACGCCATAGAATGACTGGGCAGAAAGTCATCCTTGCCCAGAAACAATTCAATATCCAATCAGGGTGGGCTATAGAAGTCAATATTCTTTTAGTCATTCTGTATTTATTTCTCTGATGTTCCCTTGACCAACTCACTGATAACCTGGCAAGGATTGCAGAGCTATTTATCTTCTGTAAATACATCTGAGAAGAGACTCTGGCAAGTTGCACTGCATCAGGATTGTCCCCCCAAGAGTTCTATTTGTAGCTGTGCTCTATAGGCATTTGGGGAGAGAATAGCCATTGGATACTTTGGAGTTAAATTCATGGACAGTAAGACTCTGATGTAAGTGTCCCACCTTAGTAGATAAGGGAAGATACTGAAACTCATAACGGAAGGAAGAGTTGATGTTGGATGTGATTCTGTAGGTGCAGACACTTTCTTTGGACCAATCCTACAGATAATACACTTTAAGAGTTTTGAGAAATGAAGTAGGATTAAAAAAAGTGGACTAGTATCACCAATAGAATTGCTATTATAAGAGAGCAAAGTTGAAGAGCAAGTATCTGTGTGTTGGAGATACCACATTAACAAATGGAGGATAAAAGTCATTGGTTATCAATAGATGCAGAAAAAGCTTCTGACAGAATTCAACAACTGTGGTTAAAAAAAACAAAACCAAACAATTGCCAACAAAATGGGTATAGAAGGGACATATCTCAACATAATAAAGACCATATATGACAAACCCTATCAACAGATTCAATGCAATTCCTATTAAGATAATAAATAGCATTTTTCACAGAACTAGAATGTACAGTCCTAAAATTTGTATGCAATCTCGAACAGCCAAAGCAATCTTGAGAAAGAAGAACTAACTGGAAGTGTCACACCCCCATACTTGAAACTATACTACAAAGCTATAGTAATTAAGAGTGTGGTGCTGACACAAAAAGTATAGATCAATGGAATAGACTAGAGAGTCCAAAAATTAACCTGTGCTAGCATGGTCAATTAAGCTATGGTAAGGAGGTAAGAACATACAATGGGGAAAAGACAATTTTCTCAATAAATGATGTTGGGAAAATTGGATAACTGCATGCAAAAGAATCAAGCTGGACTACTTTCTCATACCATGTTAAAAAATAAAATAAAAATGGATTAGAGACTTAAATGTAAGACCTAAATTCATAAAATTCTTAGATGAAAACACGAGCAGTAACTTTTTTTGACATCAATCTTAGCAATATATATACACACACACACACATTTATGTGTGTATATGTGTGTGTGTGTGTATGGCATAATAATGTCTCCTAAGGAAAGGACAACAAATGAAAAATAAACAAGTGGCACTACATGAAACTAAAAACTTTTGCATAGAAAAGGAAACCACCAACAAGAGGAAAAATCACCCTATTAAGTGGGAAAAATATTTGCCAATGAAATATCCAAGAAGGGATTGATATCCAAAATACAAAAAGAAATCATGCAACTCAATAAAAATTTAAAAATAGACACCTGAATAGACATTTTATCCAAAGAAGACATATAGATGACCGACAGATAGGTGGAAAGGTGTTCAACGTCATTAATCATCAGGGAAATTCAAATCAAAAATCACAATGAAATATCACTTTGCACATGTCAGAATGGATATCATTAAAAAGACAAGCGATAACAAGCATTGGAGAAGATGTGGAAAAAGGGAACCCTTGTGCACAGTGAGTGGGAATTTAAATTGTTACAGCCACTGTGGAAAACAGTATAGGGGTTCCTCTAAAAACTAAAAATAGAACTACCACACAGTCCAGCAATTTTACTTCTGGGTATTTATCCAAAGAAAACATGAATACTAATTTGAAAAGATATATGCTTTTCAATATTCATTGTGGCATTATTTCCAAGAATCAGGATATGGAAGCAATGTAAGTGTCCATGGATAGATGAATGGATACTATTTTAAGGCTAAATAATATATTCATACATGCATATATAAATATTACTTAGCATTAAGAAATAATGAAATCTTGCCATTTGTGGCACCATACATAGATGGACCTGGAGAGTATTATGCTAAGTGACATGTCAGAAATTAAAAACTAATTCCATATGATTTCACTTAAATGTGGACTTCAAAGCAAAAAACAAACAAAACAGAAACAGATCATAGATACGGAGAATCAGCTGTTGGTTGCCAGAGTGGAAGGGTTCTGAGGTATGAACAAAGCAGGTGATGTGTCTGTTAAGAGGTACAAACTTCCAGCTATAAAATAAATAACTTACAGGGATGTAGTGTGCACATAGGGAATATAATCAGTAGTATTGTATCAACTTTGTATGGTGATGGCTGGTAACTGGTTTTATTTGGTGATCATATCATAATGTATAAAAATATTGAATCACTTTGTTGTACACCTGAAGTTAATATAAAATTGTATGTTAATTATAACTCAAAAAACATAGTACATATGCTGGAACTTAAGCTTTTAGTTTTCTTCTTTTTCTCTCTTTCTATCCCTTTTTTACTTCCTCCCCTTCTCCTTTACTCTCTTTTTCCCTAACTGTCCTTCATTTATGCATTCAAGAAAATTTACTGATCTCTTGCTAGCTCCTAGGGTTACACAGGGAATTGTTAAGTACATATAGTAAGTATTCTTAACAAGTTTTATTGAGGGAGAAACTTTAAATGGAAAATAGGTAATATGATTTGGGGCAATTAGGAAAGGCTGCAAAGATTATGTAATTTATGCACTGAGTATTGAAGAATGATTCAGAGCCTTCCAGGTGGACTGGAATGGGGACGATGGTGGTGGTAGGGATGTGGAAAGTGTGAAAATGAAAGTAGCTTGGTCATGTCTGACTTTTTGAGACCCCATGGATTGCAGCCCATCAGGATCCTCTGTCATGGAATTCTCCAGGCCAGAATACTGGAGTGGGTAGTATTTCCTTCTCCAGGGAATTTTCCCAACCCAGGGATTGAACCCAGGTCTCCCACATTGTGGGTGGATTCTTTACCAACTGAGCCACCGGGAAGCCCAAGAGTGTGGACATAACTTAATTTCCAAAGCAAAGTGAACAGCATTTTCCATAGAATTGAAGAGTTGTGAGAGACCAAGGCTTTAAAACGGCCTCCAGCAAGGCAGGACTGCAGTTAGTAACCCAGCAGCCCTGTGAAACATACAGCATTTCTTCAAAGCAGCCTTCTAGTGGTATAAAACCCACATTATGTGTGGAAGTTTGTGAAAAACACTGAGTTGTGTTTAAGAGGACAGGAGTAGGGCTTAGAGTCTGGTAAGGTCATTCCTGACTTCCTGAAGCCTGTGTTTGCACATCTTGGTTTACATTGAATCTATGAGTGCAATTTTCCTGAAGAGAGAGAGTGAGGTCCTCCAATTTAAGTGGCTTCTCTATCCTTGTTTTTGTTTTTTCCCTGTAAGGAGTCCCTTGGGCTGCAAGGAGATCCAATCAGTCCATCCTAAAGGAGATCAGTCCTGGGTGTTCATTGGAAGGACTGATGTTGAAGCTGAAACTCCAATACTTTGGCCACCTGATGTGAAGAGCTGACTCATTTGAAAAGACCCTAATGCTGGGAAAGATTGAGGGCAGGAGGAGAAGGGGATGACAGAGGATGAGATGGTTGGATGGCATCACCGACTCAATGGACATGGGTTTGGGTGGACTCCAGGAGTTGGTGATGGAAAGGGAGGCCTGGTGCGCTGAGGTTCATGGGGTTGCAAAGAGTCGGACATGACTAAGCAACTGAACTGAACTGAACTGAAGGAGATATATGCATTCAAACTGAACTGAACTGAACTGAAGGAGATATATGCATTCAAACCCATATATATATATGGGTTTGAATTGATTTATGTGTAACCCTAGAAAATAATGGAAATGTGGCCAAATGGGCCAAAAGTTAGGGAAAGCTAAAAACCCAGGCAACACCAAGGATTCAATATTGGTGTGGGCTGTTTCCTTTAAAAATATCCAGCTATTGTCATTGGTGACATTTTAGGGAAACTATGCTCTGAACCATGTCTTTGACAGTGACTTGGGTGGCTCATGGCCAAATTATTGTCACACTCTCATTGCCATGTGCATGGGCCCTAACCAATCACACCCCACTTACCAAAATGACTTTGTTTCCTCACTCATTTTCTCTGATTTTCAGCTTTTCCAGATTTAACAAAGTTCTAAGTTAGTATAGGATTTTGACTGAGCAAATTTAGTTGATTGACATTTATAGTTAAATGTCATGTGCTTATTTCATGTCCATCACCACACAAAACCTTTTCCTCTTTCTTAGACCTCATTGCATATCCAGTCTCTGGTAGAATTCTTATAGCTCTTCACACTACAGTTCTGTCTCCAGCTCACCAAAGTTACTGTGCCCCTTAGTCTTTTTTTCCTGTCTCTGAAGGGAAAATTTTAAAACAGCATTACCATCTAGCAAACCTGCCTCTTGAATAGACTAATATGTTTGCCTCAACACACTAGATGGGAAGCAAGTTTATAGAAGTTTTCCAGGTCTTCTAGAGTTTGGGTCTTGTCTTACTTGATACTGAATTCAGGTTCCCAACAAGCAGAGAAGGTAGGGTTATTGGGGTTTTAAAGTAATGCCCACCAAAATAATAATAATAATAATAATAATAAAGTAATGCCCACCAAAGGAGACTGCTGAGAAACCCTATGTAAAAAGAGGAAAATAAGAAATATTAGACAAACATCCCAATCAAAACCAAACCTAGTATGTGACCTTGGGCAGGTTACTTTACTTTTCCCTGCCTGGGTTTACAAATTGGGAAGATAATTACATTATCTTCATCACAGTACTGCTATGAAAATGAGGAAAGAAAATCCCCCAACCCCTTGCTCAGTACTTGGAATAAAGCAAATGCTCCTTAAATGTTCAGTTCAGTTCAGTCGCTCAATCCTGTCCGACTTTTTGTGACCCCATGAATCGCAGCATGCCAGGCCTCCCTGTCCATCACCAACTCCCGTAGTTTACTCAAACCCATGTCCATTGAGTTGGTGATGCCACCCAACCATCTCATCCTCTGTTGTCCGCTTTTCCTCCTGCCCCCAATCCGTCCCAGCATCAGAGTCTTTTCCAATGAGTTAACTCTTCACATGAGGTGGCCAAAGTACTGGAGTTTCAGCTTCAACATCAGTCCTTCCAATGAACACCCAGGACTGATCTCCTTTAGGATGGACTGGTTGGATTTCCTTGCAGTCCAAGGGACTCTCAAGAGTCTTCTCCAACACCACAGTTCAAAAGCATCAATTTTTCAGCTCTAAGCTTTCTTCACAGTCCAACTCTCACATCCATACATGACCACTGGAAAAACCATAGCCTTGACCAGACAGACCTTTGCTGGCAAAGTAATGTCTCTGCTTTTTAATATGCTATCTGGGTTGGTCATAACTGTTAGACATTATTTTATTCCTAGCCTGACCACCTCCCGCCCCCCAAAAATACAAAGTTTATAGTCACAAGAAAAGTAGAATTCTAACTTATGTTTCACAATTTATGCTGCATATTTACTGTTCTTTTGACAGTTCTATCATATTTCCAAGTGTTTGCTCCTCTAGGCCATTGAGGTTTTAGGCTGGATGGTAAGGGGCATCATTCATATGGTTTCCCAGTCTCCAAACGGAGCATGAATGGCCCAGAGATCGTGTTCGGTCTAATGTATCATGCAGTCTGTTCAGTGTTTTAGTTTTTCACGAAATGAAATGTTAATGCTTGAAAGATCATTTACATACAGCCTACTAGTTATTTAAGAAAACAGCAATTAACCACGTTGAGATAATTAACAGTGTGCACATGATTAACAATGCTTTTTCGATGCTAGATGTTAATGGAGTAGGTGCCAAATAAATGTAATCCATACTTCCATTAGGATTTCTTTGTTAATTATATTAATTTACAAATTTAAAACAACAATCGCACTCATTCAAACAAAGTAAGTATTTTAAAAGTTGAAAAAAATCAAAGGGGGTCTCCGCTCTGAGGACAGAATGTAATGAACTCACCTTATTTTCTGTCCCCAGCAGAGGACAGTGTAATTAAGGACAAGAAATAATCCTATGCTGTAGGCCCATCCGCAATGTACCCATCCAACCCTTTCGTAGGCATCATTTGTTTTCAAGCTAATTCGCCTGCTGGTATCTGACAAAACAGAATTGTTCTGCAGCTGTGATGCCTGTGCTTTTCCCAGGGTCTGAGTCCTGTGTTGACCCCACAACCCGGATTCTCAATGGAATATGTGAGAACATCAGGTAAACATACTTTCTAGTCCAGTTCCTTGGCTGCCTGGCCTGGAATCACGGACATAGCAGGTTGAGGGGGCTCTCATATTCACTCTTTTTCACAGCAGCATTTCACAAGCCCACGACTGCTCCCAAGATCATCATAGTCTATTTTGAGGATAATGACCCAACCACCGCTGCAACTGGGGCATTTCTAGTGTTTGTTGAGCCACTGGCGCATGAAACAGCCCCATTGAGGGGCAGTCTGATCCCAGAAAAACCTTGGATTGACCATTTCCATCACTTACTAGTTGGGGGGTTTTGAACAAGATGATATGCTTCAATGTTGCTGAACTTGTAAAATGGAGATAATATATTATTATCTATTTCATGGAGTTATTTTGAGGACTGAAATGAGATCATCCCTTGAATGTTAATTCTTTTCCACTTGTTTTCGATGTTTTTTAAGCTCTCTGTATTCAGGCAGCTGCAGCATGAAAATTTAAATTGAAAGGAAGGGAGGGAGGGAAGAGAAACCTAAAGTTCTGGAGTTGACTGCTGCACAGATCTGCGGTCGCCAAATGAAGAGGCACTGGCTATAAGGCTAAACGTCAGGCTATAAATATAGCGGGCAATATAAGGGAGGTGAATAGAGCAAGTGACAGTTGGAATCTCCTCCTGGAAGCCTTCCCTGGCTACCCTTCACCCTCAATATATGGTTATGGGTCTTCCCTTCCGGAGTGTTTTATTATCATCATCACACTGAATGTTACATGTATCTTTGAGCCTCTGCACCCTTTAATATACCAAATAACTCCAGACAGACGCTGTTTTGACCTCTCTACATGCTAAGTCACCTAAGTCCTGTCTGACTTTTTGCACCCCTATGGACTGTAGCCTGCCAGGCTCCTCTGTCCATGGGATTCTCCAGGCAAGAATACTGGAGTGGGTTGCCATGCCCTCCTCCAGTCTCTTATGTCTCCTGCACTGGCAGGTGGGTTCTTTACCACTAGTACCACCTGAGAAGCCTTTTGATCTCTGTGTATGTATGTGTGTATGTGTGCATGAGCGTTAGTTACCTAGTTGTATCTGACTCTTTGTGATGCCATGGACTGTAGTCCACCAGGCAAGAATACTGGAGTGGGTACCCCTCTCCATTTGATCTCTGTACCCTAATACATATCCATACTCAGAACTAAACACATTCACCAAAAAAAAAAAAAATTGTCGCCATCTGGTCCATGGAATCTATACATGGCTTCAGCAGTCCAGATAAGAGATCACTGAGGGAATCACAGACCATCCTCATTAGAATGGACACAGATGAAACAACTCATTAACATGTACCAACCACACTTTCTGGAAAGAGAATGAGATCTATTTAGAGCAGGCATTTTAAGCCAGCTCCCTTGACTAAGTTCATCAGTAGCCACAGGGACTGGGGAAGTAAGGTCAGCAATCATTCCATAATTTAATCAAGGCAAGAGATCATCTCTACCTTTTATACTAAAGCAACAACCTGTTCATCAATAGTCTTTTGTTCAGACCTTGTTACAGTTCAATCTGAAAGTGAAATTTCCCTCCATTTCTGTCTTCTGTTCCTTGGCATTTTGCCCTGCTCTGGAGCAGCACTTCTCAAATTCTCATGTATTTAAGGTCACCTTGAGGTATTAATAAAACGCTGATTCTGATTCTGGAGTTCTGAGGTGGGACCTGAGATTCAGAGATTCCAATGGACTCCCAGGCTAAGCACTGTTACTGCTGGTCTGGGGAACACACATTGAATAGCAAGGTTTAGAGATGTAATTTTCAGCCTCAGCTGTGCATCATTGTCACTTGGAAAATTTTAGTAAAGTGCCAGTTCCCAAACTCCACCTCAGACCATTTAAATCAGAATACGGATGAGGTATTCTGAGAATGGTATTCTGTAAAATGTCCTCTGGGGATTTCAGTGGGACACAGGACACCAAGGTGGAGAACCATTGGTCTTTATCAGTGGTTCTCAAAGTGTAGCCCCCAGAACAGCAGTTCTGGGAACTTATTAGAAATGTACATTCTCAGTGAATAGATAAATCCTATGAATAGAACATTATTCAGCAGTAAAACAGGAGTGACATACTGATACATACTATAACATGGTTAGACTTCAAGAATATTACATAAGTGAAAAGATGGATGCAAAATAGCACATATTATATGATCCTGTGAGTGCATGATATGTTGCTAAATCGTGTCTGACTCTTGTGACTCCACGGACTGTAGCCCACCAGGCTCCTTTGTTCGTGGGATTTTCCAGGCAGTGGGTTTCTATTTCCTTCTCCAGGGGATCTTCCTGACCCAGGGACTAAACCCAAGTCTCTTGCATCTGCTGCATTGGTAGGAGAATTCTTTATCACTGAGAAACTTGGGAAACCCTATATAATCCCAGATATGTCATTTATAGAGACAAAAAGTAAATGAATGTTTCTCAGGAGCTAGGGGGTGGGAATGGAGAATAACAACAAATAGGCACAAAGGATCTTCCTGGAGTGACAGGAATGTTCTAAAACTCAATTGTGGTGATGCTTGTACAGGTAGATCAAGTTATTAAAAATCATTGAATTGTGCACTGAAAATGATTGAATTTTAATATATATAAAGTTTATTTTAACAAAGTTGTTAAAATTGTTTTAAAAAAGAAAGAAATGTAAATTCTCTAGCCATCGCCCTGATGTACTCAATTAGAAGACTCTGAAGGGGTCAGTAATGTATCAGCTCTGAGATTCACTCCCACTTAAGAGCCCCTGGTCTAAGGTGATAGGGTCTTAAGAGTTGTCCGGTGCTAGGATAGGGGTTCTGGTAGGAGTTTTAGGGTAGAACCTCTAGAAAATTGCTTTGGAGAATTGAAAAAAAAAAAAAGAAGTAAAACAGTATTCCAAAAACTGTGTCCTTGGAAGGAAAAACCTGTGTTCCATGTCACAGCTTATGGCTCTGTGAACCTGGGAAAATGACTAGCTTTTTTCTCAGCCCCAGTAGCCTAACATGTAAATAGGAAAAGAATAGATACCTATTAAGGTTGATGTGTAGATTCTGGAGGGCAAACATGAAAGATCTTTAGAGTAAGAGACTCATAAAAGGTGCTGGTACAATATACATTGAGGAGAATAATAGATATGAGATCATTTTTCCTTCATATAAACCTGCCTTAATCCAGCCTCTTTCGAGAAGCTCATCCTGGAATTTTCCTTCACATTGGGGAAGTTTTGTGCTGCTATATTTAGAAGGTTATTATTACAGTAAATGCATATTCTTCTGGATTCTTTCTTGCCTCTAGGGTCTTACTTATTTAAGGCGGCTTTCTTTCAAAGTCATATATATATGCTACTTGGAAAAAAAGTTTCAGGACAATGCCCTGAATTCAGTTTCCTTCTCTTTGTAATCACGAAAGCAGAAACAGTGCTTTTACTGTGTCTGGGGAAATTGACACCCTGAAAGAGTTCTCATTCTTATCTTAGAAGCAATGAATTATTCTTTGCACTCCCTGACCTGGTAAGTGGACTGAACATTAGAAGAGACCACGTGCTTATTCCCTAAAATGGTCCTTTAGGTGTGCTAAGAGAATTTCAGCTTAGCCCCAATGGAACAAGAAGAAGTAAATGGAAATAGTCTTCAGAGGAATATATTTTAGGGTAACATATAGCACTTTATAGCAATTGGAGCTCAAGTCAAGACATAATCAACTAATCGTTGGTAATCATTAGTAATTCAGATGTGAATCAGGCTAATTTCCAAACAGCCCTTCAGATGGTTCCATCAAATTGCAGGCAAAATGTTTATGATAAGTAGTGTTTCGACTCAGGGAAAAAGTCAAAGAGCTATACTGTGGGACAGCCAGACCAATTCTCAGCCATCCTCCGTCACCCTTGCACACTTTAAGCAGCCTACAAAAAGACAGAGCCACTTTCTCCTCTCCTGAAACCCTGCCATGTCATTTCAACTGGCTTTATCTTTCAGTTACTCAGTAATGCTTAGTTGGGATTCAAATAGAAAAGGCTTCATCCCAGCTCACATAATTTGTCTGCCGTCTAATATCCTACCGTAAATCTCTTTAGGGAAGTGCCTTTGTCTTGTCCACTGATGTGTCCTACCCAGAGAATCCTGCCTGTCATAGCAGAGCACTGTCCCTTTGCCATGTTCTGTTAACAGTTAACATCCTCACTGCTCCTGGCAAGGGGGAAGTATTATTTGGAATTTATAGGGAAATATGTGGTAGAATAGGGGCTTGAACACACATTTCAAACTCCAAAGACCATGCTCTGCATTTGGTCCCTCTTTGCTTCCTCCTGTATTTATATCTAAGAACAGGCAGCAAGTTTGAAGCACTGGAACCTGACCCTCCAGTTTATCTCTTAGTTCCTGGGTTATCTGGGACAGTAGAGGCTTATAAGCCTTACGTGTCCATGCAGTGACAAGAGAACAAGTCCACACTCCCCACTTGCTATTTTCTGAGGCAGCCTTGATTGTTTGAGCCAAATCTATCTCTGCCGAACCCTCTGAGTCCAGTTCTGCCCATAAGCTCTTTAAACAGCTTGCTCATCCTGTCTATAACAGTAAAAATCCCTGGTACAACAAGCGAGGAATTGCTTGAAATTCCAATTAAGCCAAGTCTTACCAAGGCCTTTTCCATTATCTCAGTAAGCTGCTTTCTACATTAAAAGGCTCCCCTTAATTAATTCTTCTCTCTGGTCTGTGGACATGCAATGCTTTATTGACCTGCAAATTCAAAAGCAGGAAAATAAAGTGTAGATAAGCAGGGTGCTGAGCTCCCGTCATCAAATCAGAGCGGCATTGTCACTCCCAGGAGCTGGTCATAGAAAACTGTTTCTCACATCTCAAGAAAGAAAGAGCCTCTCAAGAGGGGCAGAGAACACTCAGTAAAGGGCTCTCTGGGGCTTTTGGAATGAACAATGGCATCTTTGGGGGGCTCCTTGGATAGCTGTGTCATGCCCTTTTCGAGACAGAGTGCAGAGACAGGGAAGGGATAACATTGTCCCACATTTCTTGCCCAGCAATGAATGCACATGAGGGCTATGTTACATGACTGAATGCATGGTGTGACAGTTTTGTCTGATGGGTTCTGACTTTGTCTCATCAAATGCCCACCTTCCAAAGGACGTGTCATGTAGAGCCCACCTTACTGAGGTACTTTTTGTCTTGAATCTTCTGTGCTCTGCTGGTCTTCCAGTGATCCTAGAGGCAGTGGTCTGAGCTCTTTCCAGAGAAATCCAAACAAAGATATCGAGACAGAAGACCTCCTGCCCAGCTTAACCCAGTCTTCTCTAATGCCATATTGGGATCTGAGAAAGTGGCATCACCTGTACATAGCACTTTCCCTGGTTCTACATGGATTTTGGGGGCTCTCTGCTCCCTTGATATTTGTTTCTCTCTTCAGTGTTGAGTTTGTCTCAACACAGGCATGTATGTATGTGTTCACTTCAGATCAGTTTAGTCCCTCTGTTGTGGCCAACTCTCGTGACCCCATGGAAGGCAGCATGCCAGGCTTCCCTGACAATTACCAACTCCTGGAGCTTACTCAAACTCACATCCATCAAGTTTGTGATGCCATCCAACCATCTCATCATCTGTCATCCCCTTCTCCTCCTGCCTTCAGTCTTTCCTAGCATCAGGGTCTTTTCCAATTGGTCGGTCCTTTGCATCAGGTGGCCAAAATATTGGAGCTTCAGCTTCAGCATCAGTCCTTCCAATGAATATTCAGGACTGATTTCATTTAGGATTGACTGGTTTGATCTTCTTGCAGTCCATGGGACTCTCAAGAGTCTTCTCCAACACCACAGTTCTAAAGCATCAGTTCTTTGGCATTCAGCTTTCATTATGGGTCAACTCTCACATCCATACATGACTACTGGAAAAACCATAGCTTTGACTAGACTGACCTTTATCAGCAATAATATCTCTGCTTTTAAATATGCTGTCTAAAATAAGTAAATATGCTGTCTAGGTTGGTCATAGCTTTTTTTCCAAGGTGCGAGTGTCTTTTAATTTCATAACTATAATCACCATCGCCAGTGATTTTGGAGCCCAAAAGAATAAAATCTTGCACTGTTTCCATTGTTTCCTCATCTATTTGCCATGAAGTGATGGAACTGGGTGCCATGATCTTAGTTTTTTTAACATGAAGCTTTAAGCCAACTTTTTCACTCTCCTCTTTCACTTTCATCAAGAGGTTTTTTAGCTCCTCTTCTCTTTCTGCCATAAGGGTAGTGTCATCTGCATATCTGAGGTTTTCGATATTTCTCCCTACAATCTTGATTCCAACTTGTGCTTCATCCAGCCCAGCATTTGGCATGATGTACTCTGCATATAAGTTAAATAAGTAGGGTGACAATAAAAAGCCTTAATGTATTCCTTTCCCAATTTGGAACCAGTCCGTTATTCCATGTCTGGTTCTAACTCTTACTTCTTGACCTGCATACAAGTTTCTCAGGAGGCAGGTAAGGTCATCTGGTATTCCTCTCTGTAAGAATTTTCCACAGTTTGTTGTGATCCACACAGTCAAATGCTTTGGAAGAGTCAATAACTAAGAGGTAAATGTTTTTCTAAAAATTTCTTGCTTTTTCGATGATCCAAAAGATGTTGGCTATTTGATCTCTGGTTCCTCTGCCTTTTCTAAATCAAGCTTGAACATCTGGAAGTTCTTGGTTCACGTACTGCTGAAGCCTTGCTTGGAGAATTTTGAGCATTAATTTGTGAGCGTGTGAGATAAGAGCCACCGTGCAGTAGTTTGAGCATTCTTTGGCATTGCCCTTCTTCGGGATTGGAATGAAAACTGACCTTTTCCAGTCCTGTGACCAATGCTGAATTTTCCAAATTTGCTGGTATATATATTTTTTTATTATTATTATTTTTTTCCAGTAGGTTTTGTCATACATTGATATGAATCAGCCATGGGTTTACATGTATTCCCAATCCCCCCTCCCACCTCCCTCTCCACCTGAGTGAAGCACTTTCACAGCACAATCTAGTACAGCCGCTATGGAGAAGAGTGTGGAGATTTCTTAAAAAACTGGAAATAGAACTGCCATATGATCCAGCAACCCCACTTCTGGGCATACACACCAAGGAAACCAGATCTGAAAGAGACACGTGCACCCCAATGTTCATCGCAGCACTGTTTATAATAGCCAGGACATGGAAGCAACCTAGATGCCCATCAGCAGACGAATGGATAAGGAAGCTATGGTACATATACACAATGGAATATTACTCAGTCATTAAAAAGAATTCATTTGAATCAGTTCTAATGAGATGGATGAAACTGGAGCCCATTATACAGAGTGAAGTAAGCCAGAAAGATAGAGACCAATACAGTATACTAATGCATATATATGGAATTTAGAAAGATGGTAATGATAACCCTATATGCAAAACAGAAAAAGAGACACAGATGTACAGAACAGACTTTTGGACTCTGCTCAAGAAGGCGAGGGTGGGATGTTTCTAGAGAACAGCATCGAAACATGTATATTATCAAGGGTGAAACAGATCACCAGCCCAGGTTGGATGCATGAGACAAGTGCTCAGGGCTGGTGCACTGGGAAGACCCACAGGGATCGGGTGGGGAGGGAGGCAGGAGGGGGGATTGGGATGGGGAATACATGTGAATCCATGGCTGATTCATGTCAATGTATGGCAAAAACCACTACAATATTGTAAAGTAATTAGCCTCCAACTAATAAAAATAAATGGAAAAAAAATCTTTTAGGATTTGAAATAGCTCAACTGGAATTCCTTCACTTCTACTAACTTTGTTTGTAGTAATGCTTCCTAAGGCCCGCTTGACTTCCCATTCCAAGATGTCTGGCTCTAGGTGAGTAATCACACCATCGTGACTATGTGGGTAGTGAAGATCTTTTTTGTATAGTTCTTCTGTGTATTCTTGCCACCTCTTCTTAATATATTCTGATTCTGTTAGGTCCATACCATTTCTGTCCTTCATTGTGCCCATTTTGGCATGAAATGCTGTACCCTTGGTATCTCTAATTTTCTTGAAGCAATCTCTAGTCTTTCCCATTCTATTGTTTTCCTCTATTTCTTTGCACTGATCACTGAGGAAGGCTTCTCATCTCTCCTTGCTATTCTTTGGAACTCTGTATTCAAATGGGTATATCTTTCCTTTTCTTCTTTGCCCTTTGCTTCTGTTCTTTTCACAGCTATTTGTAAAGCCTCCTCAGACAACCATTTTGCCTTTTTGCACTTCTTTTTCTTGGGGATAGTCTTGATCCCTGCCTCCTGTACAATGTCATGAACTTCTATCCATAGTTCTTCAGGCACTGTCTATCAGATCTAATCCCTTGAATCTATTTATCACTTCCACTGTATAATCATAAGGGATTTGATTTAGGTCATACCTGAATGGTCTAGTGCTTTTCCCTACTTTCTTCAATTTAAGTCTGAATTTGGCAATAAGGAGTTCATGATCTGAGCCACAGTTAGGTCCCAGTCTTTCTTTTGCTGACTGCATAGAGCTTCTCCATCTTTGGTTGCAAAGAATATAATGTCTGATTTCATTGTTGGCCATCTGGTTATGTCCATGTGTAGAGTCTTCTCTTGTGTTGTTAGAAGAGGGTGTTTGCTATGACCAGTGTGTTCTCTTGGCAAAACTTTATTAGCCTTTGCCCTGCTTCATTCTGTACTCCAATGCTAAATTTTCCTGTTACTCCAGGTATTTCTTGACTTCCTATTTTTGCATTCCAGTCCCCTATAATGAAAAGGACATCTTTTTTGAGTGTAAGTTCTAGAAGGTCTTGTAGGTCTTTATAGAACCATTCAACTTCAGCTTCTTCAGCATTACTGGGGCATAGACTTGGATTACTGGGATATTGAATGGTTTGCCTTGGAAACAAACAGAGATCATTCTGTCGTTTTTGAGACTGCATCCAAGTACTGCATTTCGGACTCTTTTGTTGACTATGATGGCGACTCCATTTCTTCTAAGGGATTCTTGCCCATACTAGTAGATATAACGGTCATCTGAGTTAAATTCACCTATTCCAGTCCATTTTAGTTTGCTGATTCTTAAAATGTCGATGTTCCCTCTTATCATCTCCTGTTTGACCACTTCCAATTTGCCTTGATTCATGGACCTAACATTCCAGGTGCCTATGCAATATTGCTCTTTACAGCATTGGACTTACTTCCATTACCAGTCACATCCACAACTGAGCCTTGTTTTCACTTTGGCTCTATCTCTTCATTCTTTCTGGAGTAATATTAGTAGCATATTAGGAACCTACTGGGGAGTTCATCTTTCAGTGTCTATCTTTTTGCCTTTTCATGCTGTTCATGGGGTTCTCAAGGCAAGAATACTGAAGTGGTTTGCCATTCCCTTCTCCACTGCACCGCATTCTGTCAGACCTCTCCACCATGACCTGTCCATCTCGGGTGGCCCTAATGGCATGGCTGATAGTTTCATTGAATTAGGCAGGCTGTGATCCATGTGATCAGTTTGGTTAGTTTTCTCTGATTGTGGTTTTCATTCTTTCTGCCCTCTTATGGATAAGAACCTTATGGAAGCTTCCTGATGGGAGGGAGTGACTGTGGGGGCATTGGGTCTTGTTCTGATAGGTGGGGCTATGCTCAGTAGATCTTTAATCCAATTTTCTGTTAATGGGTGGGGTTGTGTTTCCTCCCTGTTTTTGTCCAGAGGCCAAACTATGGTTGAGGTAATGATGGCAATGGCAACCTCCTTCAATGTTCTAAATACCCTGGGATCTACTACCAATCCCTGCACTGAAAAAAAATTCTCAAACCTTCCAATATTTCTGTTTCATGCAGTTGTTGCTCTAGTGCTAGATTTTCTCAAACTTTAACCTTCTATGTGAAAGCCCAAGTCCCTCTAACCTAGACAGTTTCTCTGGACAGAGAAGCGAAGGCAAGCAGTCTTGGATTTGGAGTTAAACAGGATTCTTGGGGACTGGGGTCTGGCTGTATATGGCTGCCTACAATGTCAAAAAGTGATGGTGATGCTATAGATGGAGAAAGAGGCATCTCCACTGAGTCTGACAACAGGTTTAGATTTTAGCAATGCCAGGATAAAGCTTTAATAAAATTGGCACCACACCCACAAGTGTATCTATTTCTCCCACAGTGTCTATTTCATTTTGTGTGGCTCCAGTACTGGGCCATGAGAGACAGAGTCCTCACTGTAGTGTTTTATTGCTCACCAAGCAGTATGAGCAGATGACTGAACATAGGGTTGAACAGTTATAGTGGCATCTCTTTCTCCTGAATGTGCAGAAGGACACCTCAAGTTTGATGAAGAAGACAGTATGAAAGTATTTCTAATTGCTTTTATAGAAAGGGATAAAAAGAAAGAACTCTAGCCGACGAAGTGAGATGGCTTCTGGGAATAATATCTGCCTCCGGAGATTATGCCTAATTTATGGTTTTGCATTACTAAATGCTGGGGTTCTTCCTCCACCTCTCTGCAAAAGCCATTTCTTTCTCTCCATCCCCATGGATATATCCTTTTAGGTCAAGCAAAAGCCTTTTCTCATAGGGGCTATCACAGCAGCCCCCTATCTCACCCAGTGCCCTCCCAGCTCCATGAAGCACTAAGACCAATTTTTCTAAAATACACAACTGATCTTATCAGCCATTGAAGGAAGCCCTGCTATGGTTCCACATCTCCCTCTTGAGGATAAAGGGCATGTGCCCACATCATGAAGCTGCAAGGGCTAGTGAGATGTCATTCAGCATGATGTAGGAATCCACTGAACTGACCACTGACACCTGGCCACTCCCCAGCCCTTCTCTTCCATTTATCTCCTCCTCTAGTCTATGATGTTTTCTTACTCTGTAGTGGCTTCCTCATCATCTGTTTAGTTTCTGATTCCTAACCTGTTTGGGGGAGATGTTTTGAATGAACTCATCTATTCCACCACTATTTAAGAAGAACCACTACAATATTGTAAAGTAATTAGCCTCCAACTAATAAAAATAAATGGAAAAAAAGAAGAAGAAGAAGAACTGCCTCCCAGGCACTGAAAATATAACCGAGAACCCAAGAGAGCTCACTGTCCTCCTAGTGTTGGCTTAGATAATGATGGAGGGCAATTTCATATAAGGCATCTAGGATGGCCTCTCCTTCAACAGAGACCTGAAAAAAAGTGAGAAAACCAGTCTCACAGGTGCCTGATAAAAAAGCACAGCAGGCAGAGGGAGGGGCCAGTGCCTTCCTTGAGCCAAAGCCAGGCTCAGGCTCTCAGGGTTCCTGGAATAGTGAGGGATTGTTATGTCTGGAGGAGGGGAGTTGTGGAGAAAGAAGGATGCAGTGGAATCAGAGAGGAGTATAGGAGGCACATGGACAAATGCAACATGTTTGGGTTTTATTCTCAATAAAATGAAAGACCACTGGAGGATACTAAACAAAGAAATAATGTGACCTCACCTAAATTTTCGAAGGACTGTATCGGCTGCTGTATGGAGGTAAAGTAGATTGAAGAGGGGGACAGACAGTAAAGCAGAGAGCAACTAGAAGATGACAGAAGGTGGGTGGTCATCATACAGGTGGTAAGTAATTGGATTCTGGGGACATTTTGAAGGTAAAGCCAACCGGATTTGCTTATCGATTGGATAAGTGGTACAGAGAAAGAGCAAATTTAGGGTAACAAGAAGGATGGCTCAGGCCCCCCATTCTTGGCCATTCTGGAGACCTACGATAACAGAATAACCTCTTGCTCTAGAATCTTTACTCTTGTCTCCTGTAGTCAGATATCCCATCATCTAAGGTAACATCTTCTTACCTTTGCTCCTGACACTGTGCATGCTGTTGACTGAATCCCTCCTCACCCTGGACCACTGCCTTAGCCTCCCAGCCAACATGGCCGCTTCCATCCCTCCACCCTGTCTGCCTGCAGGGTAAAGCAGATGCTGTGTCACTCCCAAGGCATCTGTCAAATTAGAGTAAAAACTAATAAGGATCTACTGTGTAGTACAGGGAACTCTACTCAAAACTCTGTAATGGTCCATATGGGGAAAGAGTCTAAAAAAGAGTGGATATATGTTCATGTATAACAGATTCACTGTGCTCTGTAGCAGAAAGTAACACAACCTTGTAAATAAACTATACTCCAATAAAACAACAGCAGATAAACTCTTTGTCCTAGCCTAAGTCTCCCACCACATCGCACACCACTCAGCCACCATTGTCTCATTTCCCTTGTAATATCACTAACCATGTCCTCTGGAAGCTTGACACATACTGTTTCCATGGCCTCCATACCTTTCCCTTAGTACTTTAATCTCAGGTTCCAAGTTTCATTTCTGCTCTTGCCTACTCAGAGAGGCACACTTGCCCTGATTACTTTATTGGAAGGAGTGCTCAGTTCCTCTCCACCTGTACCTTTTGAGCTCCTGCACACATTTGTAACTAATAGCCTTACTGACTGGTTTGTTTGTTTGTTTACTAGCTGCCTGTCCCTCCTCCCCACCCCCTGACAAGGCCCCGAGATGGACAGAGTTCATCTATCTTGCTAAGCACTGTACCATCAGTTTCCATAATGCCTGGCATCAGGTAGACAGGCCATGATTAGCGGGTGAGTGGAAGACCATGAGGCATATTCAAATGTAATTATAAATGCCAAAGACATAAAGAAATGAAAACTTTCCTGTGCCTCTGAATAAATTGCTGATAACATTTTGGTGCGAATCTTTCTGAAATCTTTCTTTCCCCACAAAGGAGAACATACTGAATATGATGTAGCTTAAGTTTAAGAATTAAGTTGTGAACATCACACCATTAGAAAATGTGCTCATAATAATATACTGGTAATTGTATATTTCCATTAATGTATACATTAACATTTTGTACATTATTTATAATGTATAAAATGTGATAGTATTCTTAATGGTTGCTTTGTGTCTCATAACATTGGTGTACCATAATTTAAACTACAGATTGTCTATTTTTAGATGCCTAATCTCTGCTCCCCCAGTTTTGGAGTTTATAAACAGTATGTCACAGAAGAAATTTATCTACGTACACATTTCTAGTTTTTACCTAGCACCTATACCTAGAGACAGGTTTATTTTGTGTTAAGTTCTACTTACTAATTTTCAGGAGATTTAAAAAATTTTAAGACTAAAAACAAAGTCTCTTTGCCTGTCCTATATCAGTTTTCTGCTTACTTCTATAATGATTTATAATGAGTTTCTTTGTATACAGCTTTATTTTTATTTAGTAAAATCTATTAATGATATTCATCATTTGCCTTTGATGTTATTCTTAGAGGTATTCCCCAGCTTGATATTTAACATATGTTTGCCATTGCTTGGTTATATTCATGCTTTTCTTTATCACTTAACTCATAATCCATCAGAAAAATTCTGGTGTACATCATGGCATGAGCATGTAAATTATACATTTCTGTAGTAGTGTACCAATTGCCTAATTTTTTTTCCCAATTGCTTAATTTTTAAAGCAAGCAATCTTTCTTCCAATGACTAAAAAATATCTATCATATATATTATTCATATATTTTGTTGAATGTCTTTGGCTTCCCATTTGTTGCTTATTATTGTCTTTTCTTATTTTACTATATATTTTGCCTTATGATCCCCAAATGAAATGTAATATATGATAGTTCAAGTCTATGAGTTTGGGCAAGTTACTGAATCAGTATTCTTGTTTGTGAAATGAAGATAATTATATCTACCTCATGGTCTAGTTGTGAGGATTACATTATGCAATTCATATGAAGTGTTTATTTCCTTTGACAAAAATTTATGGCCTTGCTCAAAAGAATCCTGAAGATTTCTTACTAAATTTTTATAATACATTTGATATTGGAAAGGGAGTTTTTTGTTTTTTTTTTAGTCTTTTCCAAATGTTTACTTCTGAATAGTAGGATACATTTTTAAATGTGACTATATATAAACTGGGAGAAGGAAATGGCAACCCACTCCAGTATTCTTGCCTGGAGAATCCCAAGGGACAGAGGAGCCTGGTGGGCTGCCATCTATGGGGTCACACAGAGTCGGACACGACTCAAGCGACTTAGCAGCAGCAGGATATAGAAACTAACTTCTTTAGATTATTTCACTCTTTCTAAATTTGTTGAATAAATTCTTTTGATTTGCCAAATAATCAGTTGCCTGTGCGGCTTCTATTTTCCTACGGGTATGCCTGTCATATTTATTTCTCTTGGCTTCTTGCTCTAGATAGCGATGTTAACTGACAGCAATGCCCCTGGGAGCCTTTGGGACTCTAGTGGTGGTGTCACTATCCCCTTTTAACCTAATGGTGGCCATTGACTTCAAACAGAGGGCTTGTTCTCATCTTCCTAGTGGTCTATAGTAAAATAGTATATTTGATGCAAATCTTCATCAAATACCTTTTCTGCTTATCTTTCTGATAATCACATTGGCCTTTTTTCTCTCTTAAAGTAATTACATATTAGGATTTTCAAAATTTTTAAATCCTGTGCTTGTTACTTTACTGGGGTTAATGCTTACATGTGAATAGTACATAATTTCTAACATTTTAGGATATTTTATGTATGATTATATTCATGGTCACAGTGAGATAAGAGTTGCAGGTTTTCTTCTGGTCCTATCGTTTTTCAAGTTTTGCATTAGTTTTACTCTAGTTTTATTTAGTTCACTGAGAAATTTGCATTCATTTCTTATTCATTGACAGTTTAAATAGCATTGGATAAAATTCTTTTGAAGAATGATTTGGTTTAAACATTTATTTGGGAGGAAGTTCTTTGACAGTTTTTATCATTTCTAACATAATTAGAGAAGGGAATGGCTATCCACTCCATTATTCTTGCCTGGAGAATTCCATGGGCTGAGTAGGCTGGTGGGCTACAGTCCATGGAATTGCAGAGTCAGGCACGACTGATCAACTCACAGTTTCAACATAATTAATGGCCTATTTCCCTCTTCTAACTTTTTGTGAATAAATGTTGGTAGCTTACATTACTTTTTCTAGAAAGTCATGTATTTATCAATGAACTGCATATTGTTAAGTTTATAATGACATTTTGCATCCCATTATAACTATTTTACTCATTCTCATGGCTGTGTGTATACACTAATTTGCATAATGTAATACACATTTGTGTTTTTATTTTTGCCTTTTTTGTACTGCTGGAGATACAGCCATCTTATTTTTCTTTTCTAGAAATCATGTATTTGACTCTTCACTTTTATTACATCTTATTCTAATTCATTAATTTTGGTTTTTTTTTTATTACCTGTTTTCTATGCCTTTTCTAGAAAGTCTCATTGTTCTTTGCTTCAGGAATTGAATAAAAGTTTAGTTCATTTTTTTCATATTTAGTAGCATATTTTACAAGCATACAAAGTTTCTTGAATATAGTTTTTTGTGAGATAATCTCTGAACTGTAATGATAGCTTGACACTAACTAATTTTGAAAAAATCTTTGAAGTTAATTGTCTTCTCTGCCTCAGTCAAAATTAAAAGTTAAAAAATAAACATTTGGAGATTTTTGCTTATTTCTTTGCTATTTAGCTTTAAATATATTACTTTTATAACCATAATTACTAAGTTATTTTGTCAAAATTTATTTAGTATTAAGTATTCGGTTTGTTTACATTATAATTAGCCAATTGTGACTTATAGAGTTGCTTTTTTATTATTTATTTTTATTTATTTATTTATTTTTTTTTACCCCCACCCCTGTTGGTTTCTGCTGTATAACAGTGTGGATCAGCTATAAGAATACATATATCCCCTCCCTTTTAGGCCTCCTTCCTGCCCACCCGCATCCCGCCCCTCTAGGTCATCACAGAGCACCAAGCTGAGCTTCCTGTGATATACAGCAGCTTCCCACTAGCTGTCTGTTTTACACGTGCCAGCATATATATGTCAATGCTACTCCCTCAATTTGTCCTACGCTTTCCTTCCCCTGCTATGTCCACAAGTCCATTCTCTACATCTTTATCTCTATTCCTGCCCTGAAAATAGGTTCATCGGTTTCATTTTTCTAGATTCCATAATGTGTGTGTGTGTATACTATATTTATTTTTCTCTTTCTGAGTAACTTTACTCTATGTAACAACACCAGGTTCATCTGCCGCACTACAGTTGACTCAAATTTGTTCCTTTCTATGACTGAGTAATGTTCCATTGTATCTATGTACCACAACTTCTTTATCTATTCCTCTGTCAATGGACATCTAGGTTGCTTCCATGTCCTGGCTATTATAAATAGTGCTGCCATGAACACTGGGGGTACTGGTGTCTTTCAGAATTTCTACTCTTTGGATCAGTGAGATCCTATCTCCTTTTTGTTATTGGATATCTGTATAAATTCTACATTGGCATCAAAAAGTATATTTTCTATAAGTATTTTAGTTAAATGTTTGATATATTCCTATTAATGTGACATTAATTAATAAAGCTCTCCATACCATTTTTTAAAATTCTGTCTTCTCAGTGAGTCAGACTGAAATTTGTGCTTTGAACTTTCACTATAATTATGATACTGTCCAATTCTCCTTGGGTTTCTAACAGTTTTTCCTTTACATTTTCAATGTTTTATTATTCATTTTATGAATGGTATATCTTCCTTGTGGATTTTTTTTAAGTATAAAATAACTCTCTTGGTATCTTTTTATGCTTTTGCTCTTCTATTTTCTCTTTCCTGTTATTAATTTTGCTACATCTGCTTTCTACATTTTCATTTATCTGGTCTTTAGCTACTCTTCTCTTTTGCACTTCTTTTCCCAGCTTTTTTGGCGTATATTTGACAAATAAAATTGTAAGGTATTTAAAGTGTGCAGACACATACGCACATATAATGTATATGTAGAAAATCTTACCATTTGGCCAATCAAAGTAAATAGTATGTGGGTGTCCACTGTATGATTCTTACAGCTTTTGAATAAGCTTATTTTTTTTTTTAGTGGGAGGTTAAAATAATAATGGATCAATATTCCCTGGCATACAAGACAGAACAGAGTGTCCAGAGAACAGTACAGGAGTGAGGTTGAGCATGAAGAACATCTTCCCCTCTGTACATGATAATTTTATATACACACACACATTGTGAAAGAATTCCCCCCATCAAGTTCATTAACACATCTATCACCTGATATATTTACTTTTTGTATGTGATGACAGCTAAGTTTTATTCTCTTAGCAAGTTTTCATTATACAACACAGTGTTATCAACTGTAGTCACCATGTTATACGTTAGATCCTCAGACCTTATTCATCTTATAACAGAAAGCTTGTACCCTTTTACCAACTTCTGTGTCCCGAACCCCCAGCCTCAGCACACACTTTTCTACTCTCCCTTCTGTAGTTTTAGTTTCAAGCTTGTTTATCTCTTTGTAAATAGCTTATCTTCTACTTTGCTTTTGTGTTTTGACCCTACCCAAGAGATATCTCTTTAATTATCTGCATTATTTTTACAGCTGATATGTTTTGGCTTACTGTGATTCGCTTAACATCCTTATTCTCTGAAAATCTCTTATAGTCCAATAAGGATTTTCTTTTATCTTTTCTTTTCCTTTTGGATTTTCCTTTTCCTCTAAGTGATTTTGAAGTTGTCACTTTAGAGGTAAATCAAAGCTGTGCTGAAGCATTCTACACAATTAAATCAAATTGATTTTATACAGTCAGTGGGTGAACACCATAGCTGGCAATGTGACAATGGCCTCGGGTCTCCCCTCTGGGAGCTTCCTGTATTACCCACTAGAAGCTGCACGACTGCTCCCCCCAGTACAGATGGGAAGATGTTCTTCATGCTCAACCTCACTCCTATACTGTTCTCCGGACACTCTGTTCTGTCTTGTATGCCAGGGAATATTGATCCATTATTATTTTTAACCTCCCATTAAAAAAAAAATAAGCTTATTCAAAAGTTGTAAGAATCATACAGTGGACACCCACATACTATTTACTTTGATTGGCCAAGTGGTAAGATTTTCTACATATACATTATACGTGTGTGTGTGTGTGTGTGTGTGTGTATGCTGAATCATTTGATATGTGGTAATTGTAATGACCCTTGTTGTTCAGTCACTCAGTCATGTCCAACTCTGTGCAACCCCATGGACTCCATGGACCCCATAGACTCCATTCCTGCAGCATGCCAGGCTTCCCTGACCTTCACAAACTCCCAGAGTTATCTCAAACTCATGTCCATTGAATTGGTGATGTTATCCAACCATCTCATCCTCTGTTGTCCCCTTCTCCTCCTGCCTTCAATCTTTCCCAACATCAGGGTCTTTTCTAGTAATTCGGCTCTTTGCATCAGGTGGCCAAAGTATGGGAGCTTCAGCTTCAGTGTCGGTCCTTCCAATGAATATTCAGGGTTTATTTCCTTTAGGATTGATGGATTTGATCTCCTTGCTATCCAAGGAACTCTCAAGAGTCTTTCCCAGTACCACAGTTTGGAAGCATCAGTTCTTTGGTGCTCAGCCTTCTTTATGGTCTAGCTCTCACTTCTGTACATGACTACTGAAAAAACCATAGCTTTGACTATATGAACATTTGTCAATAAAGTGATGTCTCTGCTTTTTAATACACTGTCCAGGTTTATCATAGCTTTTCCTCCAGGAGCAAGTAACTTTTAACTTCATGGCTACAGTCATCATCTGCACTGATTTTGGAGCCCAAGAAAATAAAGTCTGTCACTGTTTCCATTGTTTTCCCATTCATTTGCCACAAAGTGATGGGACCAGATGCCATGATCTTAGTTTTTTGAATGTTGAGTTTTAAGCCAAGCTTTTTCACTCTCCTCTTTCACCTTCATCAAGAGGCTCTTTAGTTCCTCTATGCCTTCTGCATATCTGAGGTTATTGATATTTCTCCCAGCAATCTTGATCCCATTGGGCTTCATCCAGCCTGGCATTTTGCATGATGTACTCTGCATATAAGTTAAATAAGCAGGGTGACAAAATACAGTCTTGACATTCTCCTTTCCCAATTTTGAACCAGTTCCTTGTTCCATGTCTGGTTCTAACTGTTGCTTCTTGACCTGCATACAAGTTTCTCAGGAGGCAGGTAAGGTTGTCTGGTATTCCCATCCCTTGAAGAATTTTCCATGCTTTGTTGTGATCCACACAGTCAAAGGCTTTAGAGTAGTCAATGAAGCTGAAGTAGACATTCCTGGAATTTTCTTGCTTTTTCAGTGATCCAACAGATGTTTGCAATTTGATCTCTGGCTCCTCTGCCTTTTATAAGTCCAACCTGTGTATCTTGAAGTTCCAGTTCATGTACTGTTGAAAACTCACTTGGAGAATTTTGAGCATTACTTTGCTAGCATGTGAAATGAGTGCAATTGTGCAGTAGTTCGAACATTCTTTGTCATTGTCCTTCTTTGGGATTGAAATGAAAACTGACCTTTTCCAATCCTGTGGTCACTCTTGGGTTTTCCAAATTTGCTGGCATATAGAGTGGAGCACTTTCATGGCATCATCTTTTAGGATTTGAAATAGCTCAACTGGAATTCCCTCTCTTCCACTAGCTTTGTTCATAGTGATGCTTCCTAAGGCCCTCTTGACTTCACACTCCAGTATATCTGGTTCTAGGTGAGTGATCACACCATCGTGGTTATGACCCACCATCTCTGAATACTTTGGTACAAATAATGACCTTCTATTCTAACTACTTAAGTACAAATTTCCTAAGAACAGGAACATATTTTAATATAACAAAATTATCAAATAATGGAAATCTAATATGGATAATTTGCTGATACCAAATACATAGCCCATGTTTGAATATTATTAATCTTTCCAATAATGTTGCTTAGAGCAAAACAAAGTATTTTTTCTTCCTGTGGACACCACCTTAGCCAACTGACCAAAGTTAACACCATTAATATTTGGATACAACCATTTTAAGAGTTCTCATCACAAAGAGAATTTTTTTTCTTTTCTTCTCCCTTTTCTTTTTTATTGTACCTATGAGAAGGTGGATGTTACTTGAACCTATTTTGACTATTATTTCACAGTATATGTAAACCAGACCTTCATGTTGTATGCCTTAAATATATACAGTAATATGTATCAGTTATATCTCAATGAAACTGGAAAAAAATAAACACACATATCTCCTGATATGATATATTAAAAGAATACAATATCAACTTAGTGGTATTCTTGCCAGAAATGAATAACCTGAATCTCATCATGAGGAAATATCAGATAAATCCAAGTTGAGTAGAATTTATAAAACAGACCTGCCATCTTAAAAATATTAATGTTAAGAAACTCAAAGAAAGGATTAGGAGCTAATTCAGATTAAAAGAAATGTTAAGGAGCTGACAGCTGAGTGCAATACATTACCCTGTATGAGAGGGGAATAAAATAGCTCTAAAGCAGGGGTTGGAAAACTATTTCTGTAAAGAGCTGGATAATAAATATTTTAGGTTTTATGGACCATATGGTCTCTGTTGCAACTCCTCAACTCTGTGGTTGTAATGCAAAAGCAGCCATAGACAACATGTAAACAAATGGGGCATGGTTTTGTTCCAATAAAACTTTACTTATGAAAACAGATGGTGGGTGGGCTGTGGTTTGCAAACCCCTACTCTAAAGGGCATAACTGGGACAATTGGCACATTTGAATATGGACAGAGAGCTAGATGGTATTTTTATTTTATTTTATCAGTGTTACAGTTTCTAAAGTTGATAACCATGTGATAGTTACGTGAAATGTTGGCCCTCTCTTGAAATACACACACACACACACAGAGGGAAAATGATCTATGGATAAATAGATAAATAGATTGATCTTTAATCAATTAATCAGTTAAGATTAATGAATCTTTAATCTGTATCCAAGTACTAATCCAGGCTTTAATGGGAAATGTTTTCTCCTCTTTTCTTTTTTAAGGTTTTGATGTTTTTGAAGATCAAAATTTTTTTTTTTTTTACTCTCCCTCAATTTACATTTATCTTGTTAGAATCAAGCTATGTATTTTTGGTACAAGTACTATAAAAATGATATTCTGTTCTACTCAGCACATCACATCAGGAGATACATGCTGCCAGTTTATGTACTTATTGGTAAGGTTAGCATTGATCATTCACTAAATGTGGAGTTTTCCAGATTTCTCCACTGTAAAAGTAATTAGGTTCATCATTCTTATTATTTTAAAATTTATTCGAACAACCTTTATAGCATAGTGAGATCTGACATCTGCCTCTGTTCAGAGGAGCCATCATCTTTTGCATTTCTTACACTTATAAAAAAGAACCATCTGCATTGTGTTGATGGTCTTTGAACTCTATAGATGCTTGTGAAATCTTCTTGTAAGAGTTGACATTTGTTTCTGCCACATTAAAAATTCTTTCCATTATATCTTCACATAACAGAAACACAGAGGCCGGGCCTTTTCACCATGTGGGCGGGCCCCTTGTCGAGGCCCAGTGTGTTTAAGAACATACTCTTCTATTTAAAGGTTACTGTGCTAATACCAAAGAACTTCCACAGCTGGGTGTGAGGTGGCGGCATTGATTCACAGAGCCTTCAGGGCTCCTATGATTTGCATTACTATAGTTGGAAGGTTTTATTAAAAGTTATACATTATAATAACCTAGTTTTTTAAATGAATATGGGTCTTAAGATATCGATGTGCCAGTTACACAGCTAATTAAGAGTTCAGAGAATCAAAAATACCAAATTTAAGGCTTTTGATGTTTTAAATGATTTTTAGAACTGAGAAGGTATAGGTTTGGTTATGAATGTGGCCCACCGAAATGATTTTCTTTGCTTTAACTGCACACCTCAGGGGATACTGATCAGCAAGCCAGGATCCAGGGAACTCAGGCACATGCAAATCTGTCATCAGATCTACTTTAGGAACTGGGCATCCTGGCACAGTGATGGGCACATGATGATTTGCAATGTGAAATGAACAAATGAATATACTCATTAAAATAAGAGTTCAGTCCAGTTCAGTTGCTCAGTCATGTCTGACGCTTTGTGACACCACAGAATGCAACATGCCAGGCTTCCCTGTCCATCACCAGCTCCCAGAGCCTACTCAAACTCATGTCCATCATGTTGGTGATGCCATCCAAGAGAGAAAGTCTTAAATCCAGACAGAGCAGTGGGGTTAGTAGTTTAGGCATGTCCTTTGTGAGGAATTGAGCAACATGACATGCTCACCTGTGATGGAAAAGGTCAAGTACCTTGCAGAGCCAGTGGATTAAGAGAATTCTCAAGTTCCATACATTGGAGCTGAAATAGGAAATCATTTGGGATTCCTTTGCTATGATGGATGGATCCATGTAGTACATTTTGGCTTTGAAAACAAATATACCCAGCAGAGTAAAAGGGAGGTGAGTGCTGAAACAGAGTAAACTCAGAAGTCACTGTCCTTCCAATTATCTTCAGAGGAGATAAAGATTTATTGAAAGATGTTTGTTCAGGATGATCAATGGTTTCCTGTCTGGCTCTTCTGGGAACCCAGCAGAAAATTTTCATTTTCTATAGAGAGTGAAGGACACCAATTTATCTCTTTTTCCAGAGGCTGCACTTGACTGGAGGTACAGAGAGTGAGCACACCTAACTCAGACTCTTCCATCACCATCTTCATACAAAGGGATTTGATAAATTCCCCTATGAAAATATCCCACAGTGCATTGACTTCCTACAGGAAGATTTGGTGGTCATTCCTCTCAGATGTGGGCCAACAGAACACTTGGGCAGAAGTGGGTATGAAAGGAATGGAAAAGAGTGCTTGTCAGGCTTGAGATCTGACAGAATCAGCGCTGAGCAAAATTTAAACTGAGAAGCTTAGAACTACTCCAGCAGGAACCAGGGAACCAAAGCTTCAAGCTGGAGCTGAGTTGTCTGAAGAGGAGGGTGAGGCAGAACGCAGTGGAGCTGTTTCTTTTGTTTTCATGGGCCAACCCAGTATTGACTGACTTTCATTCCCAGAACACTACTCATTCCTAAATGCCCAGTCTGTTCCTGCAACCCACAGAGGTCCACACCAAGCCTAGGGAGTGATCCTCACTTTGATCTGACAGAAGGCAGGCAACATCTTGGGGTAGGATAGAAAAGTTATTCAGCATGATGTTTCTGATGGTAATGAGGCTTTCCATTCCTCCAGGAGCTTTCATTTCCTCATTCCTGTCTACCTATCCACCTTAAATATTTTACCTTCCTCAGAGACCCTGCTACTCTATAAAAGTGGCCCTGGGTAGCTGCAGCTCTTCTCCAAGTATGTGATTTGCTTCTAACTAATTTTCCATCTGAGTTAACAACACCAAGTGAGGTGAAGCAATTTGACCTTGATCCCCAGTAAGCCTGTGACTGAGTCTACATTTAGAAGAGAACTCACCTTTTGCTTCCTAGGGCTGCTCCCAACAACCACAATGTCCCTGAACCTTTCGGCCGCACTTGGATATGGGTGAGATTAATATCTACTTAAGTACCAGATGGATGTTTGCCAACTCATATCACCAGCCAGGCTGCACTGAAGAGTCCTTCATCCCTCCTAAGCCAGGCACCATAAATTTTTCCATCCATCCATCCATCAGTCAACTTTTGTAAGATAGTAAGACAGAGTTTTCCAAAAGGCATGCTTGTTCCTCAGTCACTCTTATTAACATTCTTATCACAGGGGATTATTTGCAACTTTTTTTTTTTTTCTGAAAGAAGTCTGAAGAGACAGACAGGAGAACCTTCAGAGGAACTTTCTTACTCACTGTTGGAAATGTTATTTTCCAGCCTCATATTCTCTTCTTTTAAAACGCATATCTTTTTAAAAAACAGAAAAATCTATCTATAATCTGACACATTAAAATAGTTGTTGATAACATTATCATTGATACCAATTTTTATAACTAACATTCAATTTGGCAGCTTCAATTATGGTTTCCAAGTCTGATCAGAGTCTCTAAGACACAGATCCAAGGTTGGATATTTATTGGGCTGTGGCTTTATGTTTAATTAAAGGAGGGAAAATGTCTACTTTCAGTTTGCCCAGAGTGCTTGCTTAGCATAAGGATAATCAAGAGCAGTGGATCGGTGAATGTTATTATTTAGTTGCTAAGTCATTCCTGACTCTTTTGCAACCCTAGGGACTGTAGCCTGCCAAGCTCCTCTGTCCATGGGATTTCCCAGACAAGAACACTGGAATGGGTTGCCATTCCCTTCTCCAGGGGATCTTCGCAACCCAGGGATCGAACCTGTGTTTTCTGCATTGGCGGGCAGATTCTTTACCACTGAACCACTGGGAAGCCCAAAGGACATGGATAATTGAGATGGATGAGGATCCTTCCTGTAAGGGCTTAGAGGCACAGAAAGGTCCTTGTATGGTTGCAGACAAGTGGGGCCAGAGGACAGACAGTAGGGTGTGGTCCAGTGAGCATTCTGGGAGAAGGAGAAAAAAATGGAAATGAGTCAGAGCATCACAGAGACTGGAAACCACAGGTGGGGGTAGCTCAATGGAGGATTTGGTTTAAATCCCCCTCCCCCCACTTCAACTCTGGATGTGGAGTCATTGCCAGGAATGAGGAGCATGAAGCACATGTAGAGCTTTTCAGCTCCCTCTGCTTGTACGGATGCCACTATCCAACAGGAAATTCATTGGCTTACAAAGCCCAGCTTATTGGGGCAGGATACCTGATCCAGCTTCCACATGCATGGACTCCAGCTTCTGGGAAATGCCCAACCCAAGGAGTTGTGTACAAGAGATAAAGTATTCAAATCACTGAGCCAGATGCCATCCATGCACCAAGCAGAGGCTTAATAAATATTTCTCGAATGAATAAAATAAAGAATGAATGGATGGATACAAGTTTACTCCCTTGGCACATTCTGATTCCTACAGGGTCTGTGATTTGGAGACCAAGGGAGGCCTCTAAGTGATCTTGCTAACATGGCTAACCACTTGAGGGCTGCGATTGCATCTGAAATATCAGCCTAGCCAGGGTCCATGCACTAGTGGGGAAAGATAGGAAGCACAGATAATCACTAAACTTAATCCAGAGTGCAGTCTCTGCCAGGGAGTCTTTCAAATGCGCTGCATGTCTTAACATTTTTTTTTTCTTTTTTTCTTTATTTATTTTTTCAGTGGGTTTTGTCATACATTGACATGAATCAGCAGTAGATTTACACGTATTCCCCATCCCGATCCCCCCTCCCACCTCCCACCTCCCTCTCCACCCGATTCCTCTGGGTCTTCCCAGTGCACCAGGCTCGAGCACTTGTCTCATGCATCCCACCTGACCTGTTTCACCGACACAATTATTAAGCCAAATGGCAGATGAGAAAACAAGCTCAGAAAAATTAAACCACTTGCTCATAGACACCCTGCTGGGACTGACCATATTAATAAGAACCATAGTCCAAATACTACAACCAGATGGAGGCTGTTCTTGAGGAAGAACATGAACACAGGAATCCCCAGGAAATGGATGACTCACAGTCAGGTAGGAGGTGGTCTGGACTCAAGGTAGTCCATTAAATTTGGCAGAAAACAGGGCTAGAAACCAGATTTAAGGGGACAAGGACTTCCCCTAAGAAGAGGCATGTGGCAATAATTAGGCAGAAATTTTAGATGCCAGAAAAGTATAGTGAGCAAGAAGACATTGTAAGGAATGAGGCAAAGAAACAAATTCATTGCATTTGGTGCATATGGAGGAGATCAGGAGAAGCTTACTGTCTCCCACAGACAAAGCAACAACCCTGGGTTAGAGCTGTGAGACTCTATTCCTTGTGTGCAAAATTCATTCCCTGTGTGCAAAGACCTGGCCTGCAGAAACTCTGCCGGTTTTGCTCAGGACCTGGATCGTCTGGATGTGAAGGACTCAGAGGGATTGTGATTACTGAGGTCAGAACCCAATACATGTATGCAAAGACAAGCACAAAAGGGAGCCATCTGTCCCAGGGAAGGAAGAACAGGTGGCAGGCAAGCGGTCCTGGCAAAAGGCTGAGATGGATTGGAGCATCCAGAGTGGACATTCACGTAGAGGATGAGCAGACAGCTGGCAGATGGGTGGCATCAGGTGTCCGGCATTCATACAGGTGGACCACCAGATGGTACCTATTGGAAAGATAGCTGGCAATGCGTGATGGTAGTCTGTGTGAAGTCCTTGCAAGGCACTGATGAGATCTGAGCGCAACAGAGATGCAGGTGAACAGAGACGGTAGCATCACAGGATGGCCAGACATTCAAAAAGCATGATGGAATCCCACCAACAAGTCCACGAATCCCTCACTTTCCAAATTGTCTGCTCTCCAAACCCAAGTATTAGATAGGGTTGGGTGGGTAGGGATTCTTGTATCAGGATCTTATGAAGATTGAGTTCCATGGAGTATATTATCCTGAAACTGGAAAGACTGGGAAGAACCTCAATGCCAGGTTAGTGAATTTGGGTTTCCCAAATAAGTATTCCATAGCCTTTACTGGTAAGGTCTCAACCCTATGAGAGGTCAGGCAGGCTATCACGTCTGGAGCCACTGGACAATGTGCCAATTAAAGTTCCAGTTCCTTGTACACCGATTCTCCACCCTGTAAGAGGCCCCACAAAAAGAGGCCCAACCAGTTAGAAAGTAATTACACAGCAGGCCCAGGAGCCTGCTGTGGAGGCCCTGCCCAGAGGCCCCAAGTCACGTGATGCTCCACGCAAGACAGGGCTTGGAGAAGTGCTGACAGGTGAGGGTGGTCATCAGGGGCCTCAGACCCTACGTGGGATTTTATTATTTCACTGTGCTTGCCAACGAAAGGAATCAACTGGGAAACTCCCCACACACATACACTTTCTATACTTTTGGGAGTGTGGTCTCTGTCCCACAGTTGGCATTTTTCTCCCTTTTAAGAGTAAGACTTCTTCTGTTCTCCTTAGCTATAGCTAATCTTTTCTGCCAACCTCTGCCTGCACTATGGTCCCTCCTTGGCCTCCTCTGGAGTGGACAGCAGACCCTTCAGCCCTATGGACAATGACAGCAAATGGCAAAGATTGGGCACACTTCAAACTGAGCCATCAGCTCGGTGGTCTCATGTCGGTCACCTGAGTCTGGCTCCTGCACAAACTCTTCAGCCTCATGAGGCCCCATGGCTCCCTCTCTCTGCTCTTTCAGCTCCTCAAATGTCTCACAATATTTCCTTCCACAGCTCTTTATACTTGCTTTTCGATCTGCCTAAAACCATCCTCTCTCTCCCCTTTACCACCTAGGTAGCCTTTGTTGTTGTTATTTAGTTGCTAGGTCATGACTCACTGTTTGCAACCCTATGAATTGTAGCCCACCATGCTCCTCTGTCCATGGGATTCTCCAGGCAAGAATACTGCAGCAGATTGCCGCTCCCTTCTCCAGGGGATCTTCCCAACCCAGGGATCAAACCTGTGTCTTCTGCATTGGCAGGAGATTCTTTTCTGCTGAGCCTTAGACCTCAGCTAAGCCATGGCTGCCTTCAGGAATCCTCCTCTGATGCCCTGAGGAGGCACACATTCCCTCTGAAAACACCATGGTCAGCACTTACTTGTAGTAGTTGTAATTATATATCCATTCTTGTGCCTATCTGATACATGTCCTCTTCCTTCTCTGAGCTATAATGTCACCTATTTCATTCACCTCAGCTTCCAGCACAACTCATGGTCCCTACTAGATGCCCAGGGAAGGGTTGTTGAATGAATGAACGAATGATGTCCTTAGGGAACACACTCACAGTCTCAAGTTATATTTGCATAAACGCACAATGCTGGCAGTGAAAGTAGCCTGCCAGTATGATTGCGGTAAGGATTGATTCATGAGGCATCTATGAAGATCTTCCAGGGTGCCTGGCACATGGTGGCACCCCATCCTTTCTAATTCTCTTGCTCTCTTCACATCTCCCTTCCTCTGCTGGGGCTCTAATCTGCATTTAGACTGGAGAGACATACAACATGCTAAGCTAAGTGATTAGGATGCCAAACTGACCTTTAGCGTGGCCATAGCAAGGCTTTATTTCTTTTAAGTCTAAGTTTTCTCACCTTTAAAGTGAGGGTTTTAATAATACTTGCCTCATAGTGTTTTCATTGATGATACATAACAGTGCTTAGAATAGTCTCTGACATGTGAGATTTGGGAAGTAATGGTTGTTGTTATTACATATATCTTTATATCTCTATTACAGGGACTCAATTTGACACTCATGGGAAAAGAATTATGAAAACTGGCCCAGAGTTTGCCATACCCCAAATATTCTGTTAACATCTCATATATTTAACCAGCTAGATAGCTATCTGTCTGGCCAGGCAAGGAGTCCTTCAAAACCAGGGAACACTCCCGTGCTGTTTTGGTTAGAAGACTGCCTTGTGTAAGCTGACTTCTCAGTTCAGTTAAAATGCATTTTACTGAGTCTTGAAAATGCTTTCTTGATCATATTTCCACTTATCCTTTCTGAATACAGCTCTGTTTGAACCCTGCTAAGATTGGCAGTTGCATTTCTCAATTCTCAAAGGACATCCCAGAGGATAAAGAAAAATTCTCTCCACTGCAGTTGGCTATGTATTACTCAAAGCATAGGATTCATAGAAGACCAGCTTGAGCTCTAGGTGGACAAGGGGAAGAATTGCAAAGGATGAGCCAAATAAATAAACAAAGAAGTAAAAAGAAATGAAAAGAAAAAAGTTGTAAAGAAATGCATACTTTTTGCCATCAGGGACAGACTGTAACCGAGTTCTTGAATAGAAGCAAGACCACCTTAATGGGGAGAGTTAGGCAGGAGTCCATGGTAAAGTCAAAATTCACCCATGAGGTTTCTCCAAACAAGATATTACAAACAGGAGGCTGGGATTCCATTGAAGGAGCCAAGCAGCAACTCCTTATCTTCAAGAAGAGGGTCTGCAGAGTTAGCTTGCAAGTAAGCCTCATAGTGGTACACCCACTAGAACAAGGAGAATTGCTTAAAGAAACTCTGATGAAAATAAAGGACAGAGCAGAGAGAGGCTGAGTAGGTTATTGGATATTCTTTGGAAAGATTCCTATCACCAGCACTGCCCTGCATATGGATTTAACTTCAAGCAATCTCTACAGGTCTAGAATTAGAACCAAGATAGTTAATGAGCCTCCTTTGAGCAGGACAGGGTTATGCTCTACCTTTCCCCAGAGGAGATGAAAAGTGCTTATGGTGAGGTGTGATCACCTACTCTGCAAGCTGCATGGTGCATGCTAAGTCACTTCAGTCATGCCTGACTCTTTGCAACCCTACGGACTGTAGCCTGCCAAGCTTCTCTGTCCAAGGGATTCTCCAGGCAAGAATATTGGAGTGGGTTGTCACGCCCTCCTCCAAGGGATCTTTCCAACCCAGGGATTGAATCCGCATCTCTTATGTCTCCTGCATTGGCAGGCAGGTTCTTTACTACTAGTGCCACCTCAGAAGCCCAAGCTACATGGTACGTGTATTCCCAAAGACTTCAATGATTCTTCAGTATCAATGGGGTCAAAGAGGAATATTTGAGAGTAAATAAATGAGCCATATATACTATGGAATGAATGATAGGAAATTATATGCAGCTATTTTTGGTGCACAGACACACATACATACTTATCAAGCTGTAATAGATATGCTTTGGGATTCTGTATTATCTCTAATCATTCCCTCAACACAAAATTAAAGAACTGCTTAATCTTCTTGGTCAGGTATCTGCAAAGAAAATCTCTCTTCCCTAGTCATGTTTTCCTCTTCTTCTCTACTTCTCCCTAGTTCATTCATTTTTCAATTTTCACTATTGCAAATTAGAAAAACAGTGTAGCCTTTGAAACCAAAAGAGACCAGAGCTCAGATAGCTTTTGTGCCATTACTAAGTCTATAGCCTCTGGCAAGTTGTTAAACTCTGAGCCCATTTCCTCCATTAAAGAACCAGAATAACCATAATTACCTTAATAGTATTGGTACAAGGATTAAATGTCATCTTAAAGGTAAAATACCTTTAAACATGCCTAGCAAGAGGAGGCAAAATCAATGATAATTCTCCATTTTTTTCTTCCATATTTTAGTGCACTTTGGATTCTTCTAACATTTACTTCAGGGTTTCACAATAACTACAGAGAACTTTTCAACTCACCCTTCCTCAAAGTTTGGATTTTAATCTAGAATCTTTGTCAACCACGTAAAAAACTCTCACAGTTGCTCTTCCTACTCTGCTATTTTTAAGAACTGTACACCTCTTGAATTTGGGGAGATCTCCTGTCTCTTAATTCTAAATTGATTACTGGAAACAGATTTGGCTTCTCTTTCTCCTCTGCGTCATGTTGGGAGGAGGAGATTTTGGACTGCCTTGGCTTTTCAAGGCAAGAGAACCACTTCCAAATTAAATTCCCATTACAGATTTCCCTCTAGTTGACAAAGTCATTGCAAATTTAAAATGTGACCCTAAGTAATTTAACCATCTCTTGTATTGCCATAGTAATACAGACAAAGCAAGAGATAGCTACTATTCATACTGTATTTGGATCTGAATCCTCTTGTGCTCAGAGCTGAGAAGAGGGTCCATATGTTTGGCCGGGACAGGCAGGGGCTTTGGAAATCAACCATTGTAGTTGGCAGGGGTGTGGATCCCTGGACTGGTCAGGGCAGAGTGTTCATATAATTGAAAGTAATTATGTTAACAAAAAGGGAAAGTGTAAGGGCACCTCATAATTGCAAACAGATGTGTGTAAATAACGGCAGCCAGTCTTTCAGGGGCCCCACGGACTGATGCTTCAGCAGGAATCCGTATCCCCACTGGGACAGTGAGGCTTCAGCATCTCTGATGACCCAAACATGGCAAGTCAGAGTGACTGAGCTATTTTCAGAGAAAACTATACACCAGGCAATCAGATAAGGAGGGTATAATAGTAAGAAAAACACTGGTTTTAGAACCAGATCATCTGAATTAAATAGAAGATATTCTACTTAATGGCATGAGTATGTCTCAGTAGCTATATAAACAGTCTGTCTTGCTTTCCTTGCCTCTAAAATGGGTAGAATAATATCCATCTTATGGAATTGTTAGTAGAACTTGTAAATTATAGGTAAGTTGTCTAACATATAGGGCTTCCCTGGTGGCTCAGAGGTTAAAGTGTCTGCCTGCAATGTGGTAGGCCAGGGTTCGGTCCCTGGGTCTGGAAGATCCCCTGGAGAAGGAAATGGCAACCCACTCCAGTATTCTTGCCTGAAGAATCCCATGGAGGGAGAAGCCTGGTAGGTTACAGTCCATGGGATAGCAAAGAGTCAGACACAACTGAGCTACTTCTCTTTCACTTTCTTTATGGAGTTTTTAGTAGAACTTGTAACTTATAGGTAAGTTGTCTAACACATAACAAGCACACAACAGTTACTAGTCCAAACAACATCATCACATGTAGTGTCCTACCTGGTCTCCCTGCTTCTATTCTGACTATAACATTATGTGTTCCCTGGAGGAATTTAAGTCAGAACACTCAACTGCTCAAAACTCTAGTCACTTTCCATCACCCTTGGACTAAAATCCAAGATCCTCCTCCTATAAGATCTGGACTCAGCTCCTGGGATTCTCCAATTTTCTCTTCCCATTTCTCTTTCTAGTGCCCTCCACCCAAGATCTTCTCTTGGTCTTTAAAGCATGTCAATTTATGCCACAGATATATACATTCTTGGTTACTTTTCATCACTTGTTTCCCAGCTTCAATAGGATAACCTCAAAAGAGACTGTCCTCAACTGCTGTCTTGGCTGTGTTTCCCAGAAACAGAGCCCCTGAGAGAAGGTATGGCAACACACACTTTGTTTAAAAGCATATGCTTAGGAAAAACCTACAAAAGGATGAAAGCAACAAGGAGGGAAGAACAAGAGAAAGAGAAGAAAGACATGGTCTTAAATGTGGTCTTTGGTAATGTCTAGCTTGGCCTGATCTCTGGGTTATGGTTGGGGGTGGGAATTCTGGAGCATAATTCACTCCTCATAGGTCCCCAGACTTGAAGGAAGGAGCCAGGCTTTTGTTACTCTGTAGCAATCCATCATTGACTGCCTCCAAGGCATCCCCTATAGGCCAAGGACAATTCTCCTGAAAAGGTTTCACATTTAAGCCGCTGGCCACAGGATTATCCTCCAACAGGAGGATGTTTGCACTGGTTTGTTAATAGGATCTAGCAAGACATCAGCTCAGTTGCTACAATCACCTGGCCCTGCATTGCCATCTATGTGTTATCACATAAACCTAGGTTAACTTTTAGCTTACATTCATTTTCTGCTATTTTCTTGCTTAATTAGTTGATTTTTCTCTCTACCTGACTAGACCATAGGATCTGAGAGCAGTGATTTTGTCTATTTTGTTCATAGACACATCTCTAGACTCTAGAACAAACACTGGCTTAATGAGTGAGTGTTGATTGTCCTACACCTTTTCCTCGAATGAAAAAAAAAAATCTGTTCAGATAAAGGGAGTGTTAAAAACAAAATGAGAAGACTGACTTGTCCATCATCCTTGTCATGGCTACCTGCTGCCGGGAGTGCCTTTGTTTCCTTGGCCATTTTCATGTTCCGTCAGTCATTACTTGACTGTCTTATTTTTTGTTGCTTTTATTATTATTATTTTTTAAAAGGTTCCAAAGAAACATGCTAATAAACTGTGTTTTCTAAAACAATGATATCTGCCACTAGGGAGGCAAAGTCAGCTTTCAGCCCTTATCCTGAAATATTTACAGAACAGATGTGAAGAAAGGGGAGAGAAGAGCTGTCCCCAGAAGCTTATCTCCTCAGTTTATTAAATATGACTTCCCCCCAAAGATATTCCCCAACCAGTTCATTGCTACTGGGGCCCAATTTGATGGAGTATTTTCTGTGGATGAAGTAGTTCTCCCCTCAGATCATTCATGGGTATCAAAGCACAATCTGTCTGTGTGGTGCTGTTGTTGTCTCCCTCTCCCTTCTCGTCTTTGGGGAAAGGAGATTATGGCCAAATAGCAACATGTTAGAGGATTAATGGGATAATAAAATGTGTACTTCTGGCTCTTGCTTTGTCTACACAAATCACACACCACCCCTGTTGAAACACGATGGCTGCCAACGGCTTTTGTAGTAGCCTTTCCGATAGTTCCAGCTTCCCATGGACCCTCTAGCAATCAGAAATTCAGATTGTGTGACAAATTCTGGACTATTTAAAATGGGTGTCAGAGGCATGAGGAGAAAACAGTGCAGTTGCATGTAGGAAGGTATGAGAACCGAGTCATGAGGTCTGGGACAGTGTAATAAAATAATGCAATGATATTTGGAGGCCTTGCAAAGCATCAAATATGGTGCTGAGCAATTTCAAACATTTTATCATTGGACTATTTTCAAATGCCATGAGGTACACAGACTGTTTGTTTTACAGATAAGAAAACTGGTATACATACAGTGTATGCAACCTATCCTATACCACACTGTTGGTTTGGTGGTTATTTATTTTTTGCTTGCCCAGCGATCATTTGCCATTATTCAGGTCATCATACCCTGATCTACCTTTGAAATGCCTTTTCTCAACTTTGAGTACACATTGTATTAAAATGGGGCTGACTCCATTCCATGGTCTGTGTCTGGCTAACCAGATTGTTCCATCATCCTGACCATTCTGTGAGTTCAGCATGGGCACATGGCCTTGGCTAGATCTGTGAGACCGAGCCCCTGCATTTTTCTGGACATGTTAGGAAAGATAATATCTCTTTCTTGCAATTGCTTGGGCAAGATAAGTGTGGCTAATTGTGATGCTGATATGAAAGAAAATATAGACATATGAAAAATAGACATATTCCTGGTGCCTTTGCTTTAGCTCCTGTGTCCCACCCTTGCTGAAGTTGGTGCTACTCATGGGTTTTTTTTTTTTTAAGAAGCCAACACTTTTCTTTTATTTCTCAAGATAGTTTAAAGTGGATTTCACTCTCTAGCAATTGGCTGAGTCCCAAGATAGAATTAAATAAGTGATGGTTGACCTTGGATATTAACTGAAGAATGGCTGACCCCTCAATGCTTGTGTACATAGCTGGAGAGCAGATATACTCTAAGGATTATGAAAGGGAAAGGATTCAGTATTTAGTCTGCTTTTTCTATTGAATCTTTGACTATTCAAAATACAGCTTTTATTCAACTAGACATAGAAATAGCCTAGAAGAGAAAGAGTGAGACTAGGAAAACAGATTGAAACCCTGAAGAAACCTGAGCTTGGTATCAGTCAGTTCAAATCTCAGCTCTGATGCTACAAATCAAAATATGATGATAAAACCTATCTCATAGGGTTATTTTGAGAAATAGGGAACAGTACTCATGTAAAGCCCTTGACCAGTGTTTTTTCTAGCTACTGACTCCTCTGACTCTTTGCAGTCCATGGATTGTAGCCCACCAGGCTTCTCTGTCCATGGGATTTCCTAAGCAAGAATACTGGAGTGGGTTGCCATTTTCTACTTCACTGGATCTTCCTGACCCAGGGACTGAACCTATCTCTCCTGCACTGGCAGGCAGATTCTTTACCACTGGCCACCAGGAAGTGTAGCCACTCTATAAATGTTAGATCTCCCTCTGACCTCAAGTGCAACCTACCTGACTATGTGTGCTCAGTTGCTCAGTCGAGATGACGACTTTGCAGCCCCATGGTCTAAAGCCTGCCAGGCTCCTCTGTCCATGGGATTTCCCAGGCAAAAATACTGGAGTTCACTGCCAGTTCCTACTCCAGGGGATCTTCCTGATCCAGGGATTGAACCCATGTCTCTTGCATCTCTTGCATTAGTAGGAGGATTCTTTACCACTAGCACCACCTGGGAAGCCCCAACTGACTACTGACACTCACAAATACTGGTATAGGAAAGTAGTTAGGAGTTTTCACCCATGCCTACCCACAAATATTAATTCCTTTTTTAAGAATGAGTAAATGAGGCACTTTGGGGCTCATTCTCTAGCAATTTCAATAATTAAGTATATTTGTACTTTATAGAGTCTTTGAGGGAAGGGATGTTTCTAAACAAACCCAACCTAACTGATAGAAAATCATGTTTCAGCCAAATAACTGAAGTGCCTTTGACATCTTGTCAAATAACTGGTTTGACTGATTTCTTTCTCCCCTCTGAATAAAGGTTGTCTGGATCGATCAAGCCAAGGAGGTTTCTTGACAACCTGTAATAAGAACAGGACCATCCTTCATCTCCATGCTGGCTCCTGATTTGGGGACAGGTGTGTACAAGGTCATCTGCACTCCAAAGAGTCCCTTAAAGTTAATGACACGTGGTAATGAAAAACTAGTTAGAGTTAGGGCACAGATAATGACTAAGGGAAAAGTTTAGATAGATTTTTTTTCTTGAAGAAAGGGGTGATGCCTTTATCATCTTTCTGCTATAGGTAGCCTGTGGGATCAGTCAAGGACCATGTACATAGCAGGGCAGAATAAAACTGCAAGGGGATGGATGGCCATATCCCAGACTTCGCTGAAGTTGTTAGAGATCGTTTATTCAGCATGCATTTATTGAGAGCCTACTATGTGCCAGGAAGCATTCTGGGATACAGATAAAATTCTCATCCTCATGGAGCTTAAAATGCAAGGTGAGGAGACAGACAAAATAATGAAAATATGTAGCATGTTAGAACATGATAAGTTCTGTGAACAAAATAATAAGGCAAGGAGGGATTATCAGAATATAGATACCACCAAAGTACAGGAGGCAAAAGTTACCATTTAAAATGGAATGTTTGTGTATATTACTACATGTGAAATAGACTACCAGTCCAAGTTTGATGCATGAAACAGGGCACTCAAAGCTGGTGCACTGAGACAACCCTGGGAGATGGGATGGGGGGGAGGGGGGTTCAGGATCGGGGACACATGTGCACCCATGGCTGATTCGTGTCAATATATGTATGGCAAAAACCACTACAATATAGTAAAGTAATTAGCCTCCAATTAAAATAAATAAATTAGTTTTAAAAATAAATGGAATGTTTACTGAAGACCTCAATGAAAATGTTGTATTTAATGGGAAAAAATAAAGGGAGGGAAAAGAAAAAACACTGGATTTCTGGGAGAAGAGCATTCCTCTGAAGGAGAGGCCTGCCTAGCATGTTGGCAGACAGCAAGAAAGAATCAAAGGACAAAGAAGAAGGGAGGAAGTGGGATCAGGCTGTGGGCAGCCTGGGGTAGAAAGGGTAGGGGTTAGGTTGCTGAAAGCCCTTTCCTCCTTGGAGCAGAGGGAGCCATGAGCTGGTTCTGAGAAGCTTTACTTACATTTAATGAGTCCCTCTGTCGCTGCTGCTCTGAGAGTGAACCCTGGAGTCTCATGAGTAAGGGGAGCAAGACATGGGGAAAGGGACCACGCAAGCGGTTATTGCAATAATGCAGGTGACCCATGAAAGTGAGTTAAACAGGGAAGGCAGCAATGGAGGGAATGAGGCATGGCTGGCTTACAGAATGTTTCAGACTGTGGTCAGCCTTTACCTATAGACAGGGGCAAAACAAGTGGTCATCCTGGTGGAAAAGGCCCAAAAGAAAAGTTTTAAAAACTTGGATAAAATTGACAGTGTCTCAGGTCAAGGAGCTTAAAGCCAGTTAGCACAGTACCTTGTTGGAATCATAAGATAGAGTACACATTCATAATCCCTCAAGACCTAAAAGGAAATGAAGCAGGTGGGGACATCAGAGAGTAAGGTGTGGCCAAGGGTGGTGACTGGTGTGAGGGGGCGGGAGTGTTACAGAGGCCCGTTGGATGTCCTATGTGCATGGGAGGCAGAAACAAACTTTACGGAGCCCCAACAGGTGAAGGAGGGTATCAGCTGAGGAGCACCTCCAAGAAACAAGGTGGAAATGGGGTCGACAGAGCTGGGCAGCATGGGCTGCACTTTGAGCTCTTTGGGAATGGTGTTTCAGGTGGGGAGGGTGTGGATGGGAAGGGCGGTGGATGCCAAGGGCCAGCCTCATCAAGGTTTTCTTTTTGTGGGAAATCAGAGGGAACATATAAAGTGGTTCCTTCTCTTCCTGAGAATGACACTGATTGAAGATGATCCTCCTGAATTTCACTGCAGAAAATGAAGAACGGCTCCTGGTGAGGGTGATTTTCTGCCTCCCTGACCCAGTGCTGCGGCGGGAGAAGGCTCATCCTTCATGCTGTTGCCTCCGTGCTGGAGGGCGGCACTCCCCTCAGGGCGCCGTGCATCTCTCACCTGGCAGAGTCCTGGATACGACAACAGTCAGAGCTCATTTTGTTAATCTTTCAAATCCTCTGGGCCAGAGATCAACCCCTGGCAGAAGCCTGAATCCGAACGTGAAAGGAAACACAAGAGACAAGAGCGAGTATACACACGTTAACCATTTCCTCTCAACCAGGCATCATGCCAAATACTTCTCATGTCTCATCCTATGGAACTTTCAAAGCACCCTCAGAGGCAGGGTCTAGAAAGTCATTGAATCAGTGAACTAAAAACAGTTCAATGACTTATTCCAGGACACTTCCAACCCCGTGTTTCTCATCCCAACAGCATGATCTCCCTAGGGGACTGCTGCTGTCCATGGTCCTGCCTGGCACGAGCCTGCAGATAACAGGCAAGGGAATGAGGGCAGGCACATGTGTTTTCCAAGCATATCCTTTGTGACAGGTTTTGAACGGTTTTTACATACAAGGTTTCTGTTAACCCTCATCATGTTTGCTTGAGGAAACTGCCATTTCTGTGAAGGAGCTCAGAGTGTTTACCCAGCCCATGAGGAGCTTTTCTGGGAGGCCAATGGAGACCCCAGTATGCTCCCAAATTCCATGCTCATGGGTGCATGAGCCCTGGGGAGCCTTGTTGGCTGGACAAAGTCCAGACACAATTCTCTGATTCTCTTCATCAAGAGGCACAGAAATTAAATTCAGAAAATCAGACTTGTCAGAATTACTGAGACTGGAGTATAACAAAGAGGCATCCAGGATTCTTTGCTCACGTGGGGAGCAGAGAGGAGAGTGGGGATTGTAACCTGCTCACTGTCATTGTCAAGAGTGTTTATGGGCACGGGGCTCCATAAACCTGACATTGCCACTCACTATCTGTGTGACCTCACGCATGTTACCTAGCCTCTCTGTTTCCTCAGCCACAAACTATATTTGATATAAGAATTTGCTTCCTCCCAAGTTTCTTGTGAGGATAAAATGAGACGCTGTTTAACATCATTTAGTACCATGCTTACTGTGTGTGTGCTGGATAAGTCCTAGCAGTAGTACTGGTTGCTGAAGAACTCATACACTGTCCATGTGTCCAGTTTTTCACTGTCAATAGAAGTTTGCTCTGCAGGGTCATATTTATTTGAAATTATTTAGAGTCATCATTACAAGGAAGAGATGAGAAGGAAAGAAAGGGAACAGGAGACAAAGGAGAGGAAAGCTGTGGACGATGCTTGAGAATACAGGTGGGGCCACATGAACATGTGTAGGAACACACTAGTCAGGAGGCCACTGATAATCAGAACTGCTTTTCCAGGAGGCAGTAGGGTCCATGGCAGTAGGGTGATGAGCACTCAGACCTGAGTCAGTGGTAATGGGTAGAGAAGGAAAAGAGGGATCTTGTCTTATTTTCAAGGTCATTTTCTAATGAAAAGGGTTACAAGCCCCTTGCCTGGTGGGGCTCAAGCATCGTTGAGGGGGTGACTTCATCTTCACTTCTGCTTCATCAAAATTCCCGACCATCTCCTGTCTGACCACCCAGCCTTTCATTCTAGCATGTGTGGTAGGGACTGGCTGCCTGGATGTATTTATCATGCAAATGGTTGCAAATTTTCTGCTTGACTTGCCCCAGCCCCACTATCCTACCCATACACAGACACACACTTCCATCCCTTCTGGACAATCTTATTTTGCCCCAGTGGCTTCAAGAATTATTATTTATCCTGTGCTTTCCACTGAGAAAGACAGAACAGAGAAGACTAATCCTCAACTTGGGTTGTGGCTTCTAATTATCTTATTACAACCATTTGGGTTCCTCAAGCCTTTTATGTTAGTAACCTGAAAAAAAAGAAAGAAAAAACCTTCTTATTTTATGATGTCATTTTCAGGGATGTCTTAATACCTGTTGAGGAGTTACAGTTGAAAAGAACTTTGCCATATTTTTTTAAAAATCAAAATGTGATTCTCACATACAAATAGTCTTGGCTTTAAGAGGTCTGTAGGGAAAAAGTCAATCTGGAATGTTTACTCTTTACAATGGAGGCTCACCTGAAATGTCATAGAGTTAGGAATCAGGAAGACTTGGAGAAGTCAAGCTTACCTTAAAATATAATAATATCTAAAAAATTGCCTTTGTTGTTAGGCTGAGGATACCTCTCATTTGTCAAATCCGTGATTCTATTGCCAACACAATGAGAAACAGGTATAGGACAAGAGAGGATAGAAAACATTTATTTCAATGGGGAAAACATGGAACTTTTTCTAAAATGATTACCAATGTTTCATCTGCCCAATGGCAGATGATGTACTAGATATCTGAGTCACAGTATGGCAGTCTCTTTGGATACATCAAATTTTTATCTAAGTAGATAAGGGTTAAAGATGGGAAAGTCACATCATTAGAGGTTTCCACGATTCACAAAGTAGACTACCCTGAGAAGACACCCAGTTACTCACAGGATGTCACTCCTTATCTGTTCTCTAAGAGTACCATGTCTCCTTGTCTACTTGTATAGCTTTGCTTCTTACCCCATTAACCTCTTCTCACTCTAAATCTGTGCTCCTCACATGATATCTAATCACATCTGTGAGTTCCCCCAAACCATCTTGCCCTGACCCATTCCAGATGGTTCTACCCATGATCTCCCCCCACTTTGATCTCCCACCTCAATCCTCTACCCCTTGCCCACAGAGCAGACCCAGCACAAATACCACCTCTTCTGTGAAACCTTTCCTGATTGACCCCAACAAACAGCCTTATGTCCTTCCTCTCTGCTATTTCTACCGAGCATGACTGAGCCTCGATCATCATCAATTAGCATTAACAAGTGGTAGAAAGAATAGTGTCACAAAATATCATATCTTTATATGTACCCAAGTATACATCATTAAGGTTTATTGACTCTTGGGGATTTCTTTTGTACATATGGAGAAACTGAGAAAGTGTGCTGTTTTATCTTCAAGAAGTTATGTACCACGGGTATAACCTTAAGATGTTTGAGTGCTGGGCAATCCTTGTTTGTGGATCAACTATGATGACTGAGCCCAAAAAGAATTATATGAGAAACTGCCATCACTTCAGTTCAGTTCAGTTCAGTCACTCAGTCGTGTCTGACTCTTTGCGACCCCATGAATTGCAGCATGCCAGGCCTCCCTGTCCATCACCAACTCCCGGAGGCTGCCCAAACCCATGTCCATCAAGTCGGTGATGCTATCCAGCCATCTCATTCTCTGCCGTCCCGTTCTCCTCCTCCCCCAATCCCTCCAAGCATCAGGATCTTTTCCAATGAGTCAACTCTTCGCATGAAGTGGCCAAAGTATTGGAGTTTCAGCTTCAGCATCAGTCCTTCCAATGAACACCCAGGACTGATCTCCTTTAGGATGGACTGGTTGGATCTCTTTGCAGTCCAAGGGACTCTCAAGAGTCTTCTCCTACATCAATTTTTGGCGCTCAGCTTTCTTCACAGACCAACTCTCACATCCATACATGACCATTGGAACAACCATAGCCTTGAGCAGATGGACCTTTGTTGGCAAAGTAATGTCTCTGCTTTTTATTTTATTTTTCTTTTTATTAGTTGGAGGCTAATTACTTCACAACATTTCAGTGGGTTTTGTCATACATTGATATGAATCAGCCATAGAGTTACACGTATTCCCCATCCCGATCTCCCCTCCCACCTCCCTCTCCACCCGATTCCTCTGGGTCTTCCCAGTGCACCAGGCCCAAGCACTTGTCTCATGCATCCCACCTGGGCTGGTGATCTGTTTCACGATAGATAATATACATGCTGTTCTTTCGAAACATCCCACCCTCACCTTCTCCCACAGAGTTCAAAAGTCTGTTCTGTACATTTGTGTCTCTTTTTCTGTTTTGCATATAGGGTTATCATTACCATCTTTCTAAATTCCATATATATGTGTTAGTATGCTGTAATGTTCTTTATCTTTCTGGCTTACTTCACTCTGTATAATGGGCTCCAGTTTCATCCATCTCATTAGAACTGATTCAAATGAATTCTTTTTAATGGCTGAGTAATATTCCATGGTGTATATGTACCACAGCTTCCTTATCCATTCGTCTGCTGATGGGCATCTAGGTTGCTTCCATGTCCTGGCTATTATAAACAGTGCTGTGATGAACATTGGGGTGCACGTGTCTCTTTCAGATCTGGTTTCCTCAGTGTGTATGCCCAGAAGTGGGATTGCTGGGTCAGATGGCAGTTCTCTTTCCAGTTTTTTAAGAAATCTCCACACTGTTTTCCATAGCGGCTGTACTAGTTTGCATTCCCACCAACAGTGTAAGAGGGTTCCCTTTTCTCCACACCCTCTCCAGCATTTATTGCTTGTAGACTTTTGGATAGCAGCCATCCTGACTGGCGTGTAATGGTACCTCATTGTGGTTTTGATTTGCATTTCTTTGATAGTGAGTGATGTTGAGTATCTTTTCATGTGTTTGTTAGCCATCTGTATGTCTTCTTTGGAGAAATGTCTGTTTAGTTCTTTGGCCTATTTTTTGATTGGGTCATTTATTTTTCTGGAACTAAGCTTCAGGAGTTGCTTGTATATTATTGAGATTAATCCTTTGTCTGTTGCTTTGTTTGCTATTATTTTCTCCCAATCTGAGGGCTGTCTATTCACCTTATTATAGTTTCCTTTGTAGTGCAAAAGCTTTTAAATTTCAGTAGGTCCCATTTGTTTATTTTTGCTTTTATTTCCAATATTCTGGGAGGTGGGTCATAGAGGATCTTGCTGTGATTTATGTCAGAGAGTGTTTTGCCTATGTTCTCCTCTAGGAGTTTTATAGTTTCTGGTCTTACATTTAGATCTTTAATCCATTTTGAGTTTATTTTTGTGTATGGTGTTAGAAAGTGTTCTAGTTTCATCCTTTTACAAGTGTTTGACCAGTTTTCCCAGCACCGCTTGTTAAAGAGGTTGTCTTTTTTCCATTGTATATCCTTGCCTGCGTTGTCAAAGATAAGGTGTCCATAGGTTCGTGGATTTATCTCTGGGCTTTCTATTCTGTTCCATTGATCTATATTTCTGTCTTTGTGCCAGTACCATACTGTCTTGATGACTGTGGCTTTGTAGTAGAGTCTGAAGTCAGGCAGGTTGATTCCTCCAGTTCCATTCTTCTTTCTCAAGATTACTTTGGCTATTCGAGGTTTTTTGTATTTCCATACAAATTGTGAAATTATTTGGTCTAGTTCTGTGAAAAATATCGTTGGTAGCTTGATAGGGATTGCATTGAATCTATAGATTGCTTTGGGTAGAATAGCCATTTTGACAATATTGATTCTTCCAATCCATGAGCATGGTATGTTTCTCCATCTGTTTGTGTCCTCTTTGATTTCTTTCATCAGTGTTTTATAGTTTTCTATGTATAGGTCTTTTGTTTCTTTAGGTAGATGTACTCCTAAGTATTTTATTCTTTTTGTTGCAATGGTGAATGGTATTGTTTCCTTAATTTCTCTTTCTGTTTTTTCATTGTTAGTATATAGGAATGCAAGGGATTTCTGTGTGTTAATTTTATATCCTGCAACTTTACTATATTCATTGATTAGCTCTAGTAATTTTCTGGAAGAGTCTTTAGGGTTTTCTATGTAGAGTATCATGTCATCTGCAAACAGCAAGAGTTTCACTTCTTTTCCTATCTGGATTCCTTTTACTTCTTTTTCTGCTCTGATTGCTGTGGCCAAAACTGCTTTTTATTATGCTGTCTAGGTTGGTCTACTTTCCTTCCAAGGAGTAAGCATCTCTTAATTTCATGGCTGCAGTTACCATCTGAAGTGATTTTGGAGCCCCAAAAAATAAAGTCTGACACTGTTTCCACTGTCTCCCCATCTATTTCCCATGAGGTGATGGGACAAAATGCCATGATACTGGACACAAATCAACACCAAAGCCATGAATCCATTGAATTCAATTCAATACACAATTATCCATCCCCTACTAGGAGCAGGCACTGTACTGCCTGCTGGCTGGGGATTTACCCAGCTCCAAGATAAGGTCTGGACATTGTGGAGCTACAAATTGAATAATATCCTAGACAAGGCAATGATATATCCCCTTTGGGGTAAGTACTAATATTGGAGGGATTTTTTTCTCTGATAGTTAGCCCAATGGTCTTTCATGTAGTTTTCATCTATTATCCCTTGGTCTGCTCCCTGGTGAGACCTATAAAAAATTCAGAGGTCTTTATATACAACAGTATAACTTTCTTTTTTAATGAGCATTGTTGTTCAGTCACTAAGTCTTGACCCATTCTTTGTGACCCTATGGACTGCAGCATGCCAGGCTTCCCTGCCCTTCACTATCTCCCAGAGTTTGCTCAGATTCATGTCCATAGAGTCAGTGATGTTATCTAACCAGCTCATCCTCTGGTGCCCTCTTCTCCTTTTACCTTCAGTCTTTCCCAGCATCGAGGTCTTTTCCAATGAGCTGAGTCTTTGCATGAGGTGGCCAAAGTGCTGGATCTTCAGCTTCAGCATCAGTCCTTCCAATGAATATTCAGGCTTGATTTCCTTTAGGATTGACTGGCTACTCTCTCTCTCCCTTTTGCCTCAAGCCATCTTTTCTTTTATGAAACAACTCTTTTCCAATTGTTTCCTAATCTAAAACGATGGCTTCTACACCCTGGCAACTCTTCTCTTGACTCCCCTGTCAATATTGCTCATAGAGTCAGTCAACCAGGTCTAGACTCAGTGTGCAGCTGTGGTCTGAATCATGCTGCTATGCCCCACCTTCTTCTGTGTCACCAGATACTTGAATAACCCATCTCCTGAAGGTACTAGCAATTTGGGGGGCAAGTTTTGGATCGTGAGTCAGCATATTAGATACCTACATATTACATCCCTTTCTATTCTTGTCATGCAGAAACTTGATAGGAATATCATCATCACCTTTATAAGTCCATCATAAACATTTGAACAGGATAAAAGCAATGTGCCTCCTCTGTCACGAAGCAGTGATTTCTACCCTGAGAGTCATGGAACAGAAAGAGAAGTGGTGTATTAACATAAGTTTACCAATATTTCATTTTGCCATTTCAGGACATTGTTTATTTATTTTAAAAAGGAAAGAAAAGAAAGTACCGTCATCTAGAATCACTATCATTTTATAAGGGAAAGGGCAGACATGCTCTCACCTCTACCACCATTAATATTCTATATATCATGGTGCCACTGCACATACTTAACTGGTATGTGTGAATAAATTGATGTAAAACTAAATATGATTTATAGGAACTACACTCCACTGATTTAAAAATTATCTCCAACAATTCTTTAGCTCAGTGACTATTGATATGATGGCAGGAGAAGTTTCATTTGTCAGAGGGGACTGACCAAGAGAATAGTTTACTGCCCTTGTGGGACAAGTGAAAACCTGTCTTGGATGACATGGTGTCCTGAGTCCTGCAAATACTTTGTCATCCAGAAGGCCTTAAACCCTGGTCTGACTATCTTCATACACAACTGCCACCAACAGGATGACACAACCCTTCCCCAATACCTCCCTTGCCCCCAGCTGTGAAAACTCAGTTACCCACAGTCATCCCAGGATGATGTGTACCACCAAGGCTCCAGCTCCAAGGAGATTCATTTAATAAATGGCTGAGTAACAGCACACCTTTTCTCAGTCCACAGCTGATACAGCTAACTCCAGTCATCTTCATCTCCTCATCCTTCTGCAGCACTGCCTGATACACTTCCCTAAAGCTCAACTCTCATCATAGCCTTCTCCAGTTAAAAAGTCTTTAATGATTCCCATTAGGCACAAAAAAAAAAATCCTTAGGACAAACATTAAAAGACTCTCATAATCTGACTTCAATGTATCTTTTCAACCTTGCAGTAGTTTGTCTTCAACTCCCCTCTGGCCTTTTCAGTATCTACTTTGCCTATTAGTGAACATCTGTGTTTCCTGTCCTCTGCTAGAGAATAAGCAGGGTGTCTCCCTGATCCCAACACAAAGTCTTGCAAATGTTATCTCAAATTACAACCATGAGATGAGCGAATAAGGTAGGCAGGCACAGACAAATGAAGCTGTATCTTTACTCAGTGACTCATATTGTGACCTGTCCCAGCACCTAGCACAGGCTTAGGTACTCAATATGTCAAACTGAAAGTGTTAGCTGCTCAGTTGTGTTCCAACACTTTGTGACACCATGCACTGTGGCCCACCGGGCTCCTCTTTCATGGAATTCTCTAGGCAAAAATACTGGAGTGGGTAGCCATTCCCTTCTCCAGGGGATCTTCCCAACCCAGGGATCAAGTCTAGTCTCCTGCACTGCAAGCAGATTCTTTACCTTACAGGGAAGCCCCACTCAATGTATAGGACTTGTATAAAGAAAGGATAGAAGGCAAGAAGGCAAGATGAAAGGGAGGAAGAAAAGGAGGAATGAGCTCACAGGAGGTCAAGATTTAACTATATTAAAATTGCAGCAGTTAAATTTTCTCTCTTGGACCAGAAGGCAAAGATTTGGGTGAATAATGCTGGGAGAGTGTGAGTGACTCAGATGTTATGGATCGTCTGTCCACAAAGAGTTAAGGAAGGCAGACACAGTCTCCTGCTATGGGCAGTGGGAAACACCGTCCTCGGCAAAGGGGAGAAAAGCTGAAACTGAATGCCTGAAGTAAAGGCAGGTGTGGTAAGGATTTGATGAAGATCAAATGCACATGAACCTCATGGCGTCCAGCTGATCCTTGTGCTTGTCTGCTCTGCATCTGGATCTTCTTCCAGATGCTAACTCTGCTAACCAATGGTTGTCCTTGACCATTATCAGACAATAGTTTGCAGGCCCCCAAAGGCAACATCCATATAAAAGCAATGTTTTCCCAGATCCTCTTCACTGTCCACTTTGGTGCTTTCTCAGCCAGTTTCTACTTGTTCACCTTCATTTCTCCAGGACATTCAGTTTGTGACTATCCTGTAATCATCCACTTTTTCCTTCTATAATAGACCCTGACTGACCCAGCTCTTTCCACGACTTTGGAAATTCTATCACTGTAATAAATTCCCTATTCCACAGTGCTTATAGTGGATCTCTTTCATGGTTGAACCAGACTTATAGGAAATGAGGACACAGCCATAGCCTCAATCTTCTTTAGACAGGAAGCAGCCTGAGAAAGCTACTGTATTACAAACACGAGCCATTTCTTATGTTAAAGGATATGGATTAAAATGTTTCCAGGGTTTGTTTTAATCAAAGATGGTAAGATAGCAAACACAGAAATGACTGCCATGAAGGAAAGTTTCTATTCATAGGCAAAAGCTGAAAGCAGGACTTCCCTGGTGGTCCAATGGTCAAGACTCCATGTTTCCATTGCAGGGGCACAGGTTCAATCCCTGGTCAGGGAACAGATCCCACCATGCAGCATGGTGCAGCCCAAAAAGAAAGCTGAAGGCATGCATTGCCATGCAGGGCCTTATGGGGAAGAACCACAGATGTCAGAGAAGGGCAGGTATAATCCAGAGACTTAATTGGGTTCTTGAAGGAAGAAATGGATGAAGCAGAGTAGAACATGCTAGGTTTAGGATTAGATTGAATAATTTCAAATAGGCTCTAGGCTATAGAGCTGGTCCCCAGTTCTCAAGTGTCTTGTTCTGGGGTGATTTAGGTTAGAGGAATCATTGCCTTAGTGTGTGAGATTTACTAAGGGAAATGGTTGGGGGTATGGACTCTGGATTGGTTGATATCAAAGGTGTACTGTAAAGAAAGCTGCTTACTATTTCTAGGAATTAGCTAGCCTTGGAAGGGGTATTCACTTGGGGTTGAATGTCCCAAATCAAGAGTATAGAAAATAAGAAAATACGGTCAATACAGGAGAGATGGCTCAGATAGGTAGAACCAAGAGCTCAGACAACAAAGTTAAAACCTGAGAAGAAGACTTCCCTAGTGATCCAGTGGTTAAGAATCCACTTGCCAATGCAGGAAACATGGATTCAATCCCTGATCCAGGAAGATCCCACATGTTTCAGAGCAACCAAGCCCATGTGCTACAACTGTTGAGCCTATGCTCTACAGCCTGGGAACGACAGCTACTGAAGTTTGTGTGCCCTAGAGCCTGTACTCTGCAACAAGAGACGCTACCGTAATGAGAAGCCCCACAGCTAGAGAGTAGTCCCCACTCACTGCAACTAGAGAAAAACTCACACAGCAATGAAGACCCAGCACAGTCAAAAATAAATAAATAAAATTATTTTAAAAAAACAAACAAGGAGAACTGGATCTAACAAAGCTACCACAGGAGCAAAACCAGGTCCTAATCAATATACATCCCTTACCCCCAAAGCAGGAGTCATGAAATGTGCTGGACTTCAGAATTTCTATGGAACAGTGATGTTTACATACTTCTTATTTCCTCCCTTTGTGAACATGAGTTTCTAGAGTAGTTATTCTATGCCTGTTCCATCATTGACTATTAGATTGTGTCTCTTTAATTACTAGGTCATCAAGTCAAGAAGAAACATTCTAAAAGACTACCCCCCAAGGAATGACCTGTCAGGGTAAGGTTCTAATGCACTCTTGAACATGATTAAATGATAAGATCCTGGACTTCAAACCTAGGTTTGATGTTATCATTGAATAGGATATTTACGGTTCCTGGGGTATAGGGGAGTGTATTTTCATGTGGGAGGAATGCAAATGATCTGCGGCCACAGGATGAACTGTGGGCACAAATGGTGGTCATTTTTTGTTTTTGTTTTTGTTTTGTTTTTTTTTGCTGTTTCCTGAGTCAAGATTTAAGATCTAGTCCCCTGCACTGGAATGTGGGCTGGTTTTGGGGTCTACTTTGGAAGTGACTTTGCATATTTTGCAAGTCTGGATCTTAAGAGATGTGCAGCTTTTGTGCACTAGAAACATTTTCTCTTGGCACCCAGTGGCTCAACTGTGAGAGGTTTGAGCAGTTAGAGTCTGGGTAGAGGATCGGCACTAGCACACTCTCTAGTTGACAGTCCTAGCAAGCTCCCAGCCAACAGTGCTAATAAACGTCAGCCATTTTGGTGTGTTATCTTTGTTGTTCCAGCCTAGCCAAGCCTACCGCTGATAAGTGTTACTGAACCAAACTTGGATCTGCTTGTCCAAGTGCAGTAAAGCCAATCTACTGAAGGAAGGTGAAGGAAGGTGCAGCATTTATTGCAGGGCACCAAGCGAGCTGTCCAGGCAGCTATTGCTTAAAAGGTTGTGGGGTGCATGATCAACTCATGGGCTTTCTTCTGATTGGTTGGTGAGGTGATTTGGAGTCAGCATCATCAACCTTCTGGTTCCAACTGGTGGGGGTTTCAGTATCTGCCAAACAGCTCAAAGGACATGGCTCAGAATATTACCTTAACCCTTGGGAAGGAACTAAAAGTCCTTGTTTAATGGCTAAACTATTATTATTTTATCTTGTTTTACTATTTTCCTGTCTTTCTGCATTTCTTTCCTTTCTTTTAGCATTTCTCCAATTAAATTTATTCTTTAAAAAGTTTTTCTACAGATAAAAGGCAGATAGAAGACACGAGGGTGGGGTCTGTTCTGGGAAGACCCCATAGGATCTTACTTGGTTACCATAGCAATTCCAGCCAATGACATGAGGAGAAAAAGCACTCCAGCTAAGCTCATGTGATCTGCAGAATTGTGAGAGATAATATTTTTGAGTTGTGTGTGTGTGGAGGAAGGGTGTGGTTGGTACACAGCAATAGGCAGCTGACACAAGAGATTGGTATACTTGGAAATGCATCAAAAACATCTAGATTATAGGATTGAGCCTATGAACTCAGATTTTCCCAATGCACATCCTTATAAAAGTCTACTTGCCTCTACCCCTGTCCAAAGAACCACCTTTCTCTAAAAGAAGGACAGCCACAAATCAGACATTTAGAAGGACACATTGACTTTTCTGTTTGGACTGATCTCATCTGTCCTTTGGGGAGTTTTGCTCTCCAGTTTCTTATAATAGCAGAGACAAAGAAGTATTCTTAAAAGAAATGAAAAATGTGAAAATTTCTTTGGAGATTGATGCTCCTGGATAGAGAAATAACAAGCATTCTATGGGTTCCAGCCTTTCTGTTCTCATTTTGCTTTTATATTGCTGCTGGCAAATCTACATATCATAAAAGTATATCTCCACACTCTTATGACAAAACTTCTAAATTTCCCTTATAGATTGATGCCTCTGAATGAAGAGGTAATGTGGTTTATCTGGTTCTAGCTGTTCTGTTTTCATTTTGCTATTGTACTGCTCTTGGCAAATTTACATATCATAAAAAAGATATTTGTATCTACTTGCCTGAAGCTTGTTAACATCTTTCCAGTGTTGCCTAAAACATGATTAAGATTATACAGGACAGTCATCATGACTTGGGATCCAAATTAGGCCAACCTAATTTGACTAGTGCCCTTGAGCCCCTAACGTTGCTCAGCCAGGTAAGGCAAATGGAGAGTCATGAGATACACATGAAAGTAGGCTGCCAGAATTAGTGAATCACAATACAGTTCAGCCCATTAAATTAAAAATTCAGAGAGAGGAGCTAAGATGGCGGAGGAATAGGACAGGGAGACCACATCCTCCCCAACAAATTCATCGAAAGAACATTTGAATGCTGAGCAAACTCCACAAAACAACTTCTGATCGCTAGCAGAGGACATCAGGCACCCAAAAAAGCAGTCCATTGTCTTTGAAAGGAGGTAGGACAAAATATAAAAGATAAAAAGAGAGACAAAAGAGTTAGGGATGGAGATCCATCCTGGGAAGGAATCATAATACAGGAAGTTTCCAAACACCAGGAAACCCTCTCACCAGCAGGTCTGGAGGAAGTTTTCAAATCTCGGAGGGCACCCTAACTGGGAGGAAAAATAAATAAAATCCACAGATTACATGCCTAAAAGCAACTCCCAGCAGAAAAGTACCCCAGATGCTCGCATCCACCACCAGCAAGTGGGGGCTGAACAGAGAGGAGTGGGTGGCATTGCTTAGGGTAAGGACCGGACCTGAATGCCCTGAGGGCAATCTGAGGAAGCTAACATGAGATAGCAACCTAAACTGTGGGATCACCAGAGAGAGAGAGAGAGAGAGAGAGAGGCACTGCCGGCCAGTTCACAGAACAAAGGACTGAGCAATACCAGAGAAGAGCTAGCTGGCTGTGGACCGGCCCATCCCCCACCAGAGGCAGGAGGCAGGGTGAGGCCGGCGCCAGCCAGAACCAGAAAGGGGCAAACTCGGCCCCAGAGACGGCATCCCCTACCAAACTGCAAACAGGCTTCCAGTTTCTAACCAAAGACTTCCTGAGATTCTGGATGATTGACATCTGCCAGGAGGGTTGCAGCCAAGAGATCAGCTCCCCAGAAGAGACACAAGGCTCACTGGACCGGGCACGCCCGGAAACTGAGTCTGGGACGGGGAGGGGATAAGTCACGCTGCACCTGAGGAGAGTGCACTCCTCAAGCTCCTGGCTGCCTGAGCTGCTTGGACAGGGGAAGGCACAAAACGCAGGCCCAACCAAGTCTGCGCCTCTGTGAAGTACCCGAGAACCTGAACCTGAGCGGCTTAGGCCTGGGAAGTGCACGCAACTCAGGGCCCGCTCCCTGTAGAGCAACCTGGAGCCTGTAGACAGAGAAAGCACACACGCCGTGAGTGGGGGCAAACCCAGTGTGGCCGGAACACGGTGAATACTCCCCACACATGCCAGTGATGTTTGTTTGCAGTGCCCCTCCCACCCCACAGAAAGACTGAACAAGAGAACCTAAACAAGAGACCACCTCTGCCCACTTGTGTCAGGGCAGAAATTAGACACTGTAGAGACCTGCAAACAGAAGCCAAATAAACAAAGGGAACCACTTTAGAAGTGACAGGTACACCAGATTAAAATTCCTGTAGTTAACACCAACTACACTGGAAGGTGCCTATAGATATCAAGAAGTATAAGCTGGAAAAAGGAACTATCTGAAACTGAACTGAACCCACACTGCCCACAACAGCTCCAGAGAAATTTGTAGATATATTTTACTATTAATATTTCTTTATTAAAATTTTTTTCTTTTTTTTAAAGTCCTCTATTATTCCTCTATTACTCCTTAAGTTTCATTTCTATAACCCACCATAACCTTGCAAAAAAAAGGACCCTATTTTTAAAGTGAACTTCATATATATGTTTCTTAAATTTTTTGTGTTTTTGTTTTTTTTAATATTGTATTTTTAAGAGTCTAACCTCTACTCTAGATTTTTAATCTTTGTTTTTCAGTATTTGATATCAATTTTGGACATTTAAGAATCCAATCTTCAGTACCCATTTTTACTCAGGAGTGTGGTTACTGGTTTGATTACTCTCTCCCCCTTTTGACTCTCCTTTTTCTCCCCCAGATCACCTCTATTTCCTCCCTACCCCTTCTCTTCTCAATCCAGTTCTGTGAATCTCTGTGGGTGTTCTGGGCTGCAGAGAACACTTAGGGAACAGAGTGCTGCCTAGATCTGTCTCTCCTCTTGAATCCCCTTTTTCTCCTCCTGCTCACCTCTATCTCCTTCCTCCCTCTCCTCTTCTTCATGTAACTCTGTGAACCTCTCTGCATGTCCCTCACTGTGGAGAATCGTTTCACCATTAACCTAGAAGTTTTATTATCAGTGCTGTATGGATGGAGAAGTCTTGAGGCTACTGAAAGAAAATGACTGAAATCCAGAGGCAGGAGGCTTAAGCCCAAAACCTGACAACACCAGAGAACTCCTGACTATAGGGAACATTAATTAATAAGAGATCATCCAAAAGCCTCCATACCTACACTGAAACCAACCACCACCCAAGACCAATAAGTTCCAGAGCAAGACATACCAGGCAAATTCTCCAGCAACACAGGAACATAGCCCTAAACGTCAATACACAGGCTGCCCAAAGTCACACCAAACCCATAGACCCATCTCAAAACTCACTACTGAACACCCCATTGCACTCCAGAGAGAAGAAATCCAGCTCCACCCACCAGAACACCGATGCAAGCTTCCCTAACCAGGAAACCTTGACAAGCCAATTGTCCAACTCCACCCACCAGGAGAAACCTCCACAATAAAAAGGAACCACAGACTACCAGAATACAGAGAGGCCACCCCAAACAAAGCAATCTAAATAAGAAGAAAAGGCAGAGAAATAGCCAGCAGGTAAAGGAACATGAAAAATGCCCACCAAGCCAAAGAGAAGAGGAGGAGATAGGGAATCTATCTGAAAAATAATTTAGAATAATGATAATAAAAATGATCCAAAATTTTGAAAACAAAATGGAGTTACAGATAAGTAGCCTGGAGATAAGGACTGAGAAGATGCAAGAAATGTTTAACAAGGACCTAGAAGAAATAAAAAAGAGTCAATTAAAATGAATAATGCAATAAATGAGATCAAAAACACTCTGGAGGGAACCAACAGTAGAATAACAGAGACAGAAGATAGGATAAGTGAGGTAGAAGATAAAATGGTGGAAATAAATGAAGCAGAGAGGAAAAAAGAATAAAGAATCAAAAGAAATGAGGACAACCTCAGGGACCTCTGGGATAATATGAAATGCCCCAACATTCGAATCATAGGAGTCCCAGAAGAAGAAGACAAAAAGAAAGGCCATGAGAAAATACTCGAGGAGATAATAGCTGAAAACGTCCCCAAAATGGGGAAGGAAATAGCCACCCAAGTCCAAGAAACCCAGAGAGTCCCAAACAGGATAAACCCAAGGTGAAACACCTCAAGACACATATTAATCAAATTAACAAAGATCAAACACAAAGAACAAATATTAAAAGCAGCAAGGGAGAAACAACAAATAACACACAAAGGGATTCCCATAAGGATAACAGCTGACCTTTCAATAGAAACTCTTCAGGCCAGAAGGGAATGGCAGGATATACTTAAAGTAATGAAAGAGAATAACCTACAACCCAGATTACTGTACCCAGCAAGGATCTCATTCAGATATGAAGGAGAATTCAAAAGCTTTACAGATAAGCAAAAGCTGAGAGAATTCAGCACCACCAAACCAGCTCTTCAACAAATGCTAAAGGATCTTCTCTAGATAGGAAACACAAAATGTTGTATAAACGCGAACCCAAAACAACAAAGTAAATGGCAACGGGACCATACCTATCAATAATTACCTTAAATGTAAATGGGTTGAATGCCCCAACCAAAAGATAAGGACTGGCTGAATGGATACAGAAGCAAGACCCCTATATATGCGGTCTACAAGAGACCCACCTCAAAACAAGGGACACATACAGACTGAAAGTGAAGGGCTGGGAAAAAATATTTCACACAAACAGAGACCAAAAGAAAGCAGGAGTCACAATATTCATATCAGATAAAATAGACTTTAAAATAAAGGCTGTGAAAAGAGACAAAGAAGGACACTACATAATGATGAAAGGATCAATCCAAGAAGAAGGTATAACAATTATAAATATATATGCACCCAACATAGGAGCACCGCAATATGTAAGGCAAATGCTAACAAGTATGAAAGGGGAAATTAACAATAAAACAATAAAAGTGGGAGACTTTAATACCCCACTCACACCTATGGATAGATCAACTAAACAGAAAATTAACAAGGAAACAAACCTTAAATGACACAATGGACCAGCTAGACCTAATTGACATCTACAGGACATTTCATCCCAAAACAATCAATTTCACCTTTTTCTCAAGTGCACACGGAACCTTCTCCAGAATAGATCACATCCTGGGCCATAAATCTAGCCTTGGTAAATTTTAAAAAAATTGAAATCATTCCAGTCATCTTTTCTGACCACAGTGCAGTAAGATTAGATCTCAATTACAGGGAAAAAATTATTAAAAATTCAAACATATGGATGTTAAATAATATGCTTCTGAATAACCAACAAATCATAGAAGAAATCAAAAAAGAAATCAAAATATGCATAGAAATGAATGAAAATGAAAACACAACAAACCAAAACCCACAGGAGACTGTAAAAGCAGTGCTAAGGGGAAGGTTCATAGCAATACAAGATTACCTGAAGAAACAAGAAAAAAGTCAAATAAATAACCTAACTCTATACTTAAAGCACCTAGAGAAGGAAGAAATGAAGAACCCCAGGATTAGTAGAAGGAAAAAAATCTTAAAAATTAGGGCATAAATAAATGCAAAAGAAACAAAAGAGACCATAGCAAAAATCAACAAAGCTAAAAGCTGGTTTTTTGAAAAGATAAATAAAATTGACAAACTGTTAGCCAGACTCATCAAGAAACAAAGGGAGAAGAGTCAAATCAACAAAATTAGAAATGAAAATGGAGAGATCACAACAGACAACACTGAAATACAAAGGATCATAAGAGACTACTACCAGCAGCTCTATGTCAATAAAATGGACAACTTGGAAGAAATGGACAAATTCTTAGAAAAGTATAACTTTCCAAAACTGAACCAGGAAGAAATAGAAGATCTTAACACAGCCATCACAAGCATGGAAATTGAAACTATAATCAGAAATCTTCCAGCAAACAAAGACCAGGACCAGATGGCTTCACAGCTGATTCTACCAAAAATTTAGAGAAGAGCTAACACCTATCTTACTCAAACTCTTCCAGAAAATTAAAGAAGAAGGTAAACTTCCAAACTCATTCTATGAGGCCACCATCATCCTAATTCCAAAACCAGACAAAGATGCCACAAAAAAAGAAAACTACAGGCCAATAGCACTGATGAACATATATGTAAAAATCCTTAACAAAATTCTAGCAAACGGAATCCAACAACATATTAAAAAGATCATACATCGTGACCAAGTGGGCTTTATCCCAGGAATGCAAGGATTCTTTAATATCCACAAATCAATCAATGTAATACACCACATTAACAAATTGAAAGATAAAAACCATATGATTATCTCAATAGATGCAGAGAATGCCTTTGACAAAATCCAACCTCCATTTATGATAAAAACTCTCCAGAAAACAAGAATAGTAGGAACATATCTCAACATAATAAAAGCTATATATAACAAACCCATAGCAAGCATTACCCTCAGTGGTGAAAAATTGAAAGCATTTCCCCTAAAATCAGGAACAAGACAAGAGTGCCCACTCTCACCACATAGTTTGGAAGTTTTGGGCACAGCAATCAGAGCAGAAAAAGAAGTAAAAGGAATCCAGATAGGAAAAGAAGAAGTGAAACTCACTGTTTGCAGATGACATGGTCCTCTACATAGAAAACTCTAAAGATTCTACTAGAAAATTACTAGAGCTAATCAATGAATATAATAAAGTTGCAGGATATGAAATTAATACACAGAAATCCCTTGCATTCCTATACACTAACAATGAGAAAACAGAGAAATTAAGGAAACAATAACATTCACCATTGCAACAAAAAGAATAAAATACTTAGGAGTATATCTACCTAAAGAAACAAAAGACCTATATATAGAAAACTATAAAACACTGATGAAAGAAATCAAAGAGGACACAAATAGATGGAGAAACATACCATGTTCATGGATTGGAAGAATCAATATTGTGAAAATGAGTATACTACACAAAGCAATCTATAGATTCAATGCAACCCCTATCAAGCTACCAATGGTATTTTTCACAGAACTAGAACAAATACTTTCACAATTTGTATGGAAATACAAAAAACCTCGAATAGCCAAAGCAATCTTGAGAAAGAAGAATGGAACTGGAGGAATCAACCTGCCTGACTTCAGGCTCTACTACAAAGCCACAGTCATCAGGACAGTATGGTACTGGCACAAAGACAGAAATATAGATCAATGGAACAGAATAGAAAGCCCAGAGATAAATCCACATGCCTATGGACACCTTATCTTCAACAAAGGAAGCAAGGATGTACAATGGAAAAAAGACAACCTCTTTAACAAGTGGTGCTGGGAAAACTGGTCAACCACTTGTAAAAGAATGAAACCAGAACACTTTCTAACACCATACACAAAAGTAAACTCAAAATGGATTAAAGATCTAAATGTAAGACCAGAAACTATAAAACTCCTAGAGGAGATCATAGGCAAAACACTCTCCGACATAAATCACAGCAAGATCCTCTATGACCCACCTCCCAGAATAGTGAAAATAAAAGCAAAAGTAAACAAATGGGACCTAATGAAACTTAAAAGCTTTTGCACAACAAAGGAAACTACAAGCAAGGTGAAAAGATAGCCTTCAGAATGGGAGAAAATAATAGCAAACAAAGCAACAGACAAAGGATTAATCTCAATAATATACAAGCAACTCCTGCAGCTCAATTCCAGAAAAATAAATTACCCAATAAAAAAGTGGGCCAAATACCTAAACAGACATTTCTCCAAAGAAGACATACAGATGGCTAACAAACACATGAAAAGATGCTCCACATCACTCATTATTAGAGAAATGCAAATCAAAACCACAATGAGATACCATTACACGCCAATCAGGATGGCTGCTATCCAAAAGTCTACAAGCAATAAATGCTGGAGAGGGTGTGGAGAAAAGGGAACCCTCTTACACTGTTGGTGGGAATGCAAACTAGTACAGCCACTATGGAAAACAGTGTGGAGATTTCTTAAAAAACTGGAAAGAGAACTGCCATCTGACCCAGCAATCCCACTTCTGGGCATACACACTGAGGAAACCAGATCTAAAAGAGACACATGCACCCCAATGTTCATCACAGCACTGTTTATAATAGCCAGGACATGGAAGCAACCTAGATGCCCATCAGCAGACGAATGGATAAGAAAGCTGTGGTACATATACACAATGGAATATTACTCAACCATTAAAATGAATACATTTGAATCAGTTTTAATGAGATGGATGAAACTGGACCTAATTATACAGAGTAAAGTAAGCCAGAAAGATAAAGACCAATACAGTATACTAACGCATATATATGGAAATTATAAAGATGGTAATGATAACCCTATATGCAAGACAGAAAAAGAGACACAAATGTATAGAACAGACTTTTGGACTCTATGGGAGAAGGCGAGGGTGGGAGGATCTGTATATTATCAAGTGTGAAACAGATCGCCAGTCCAGGTTGGATGCATGAGACAAGTGCTCAGGGCTGGTGCACTGGGATGACCCAGAGGGATGGGATGGGGAGGGAGGTGGTAGTTGGGTTCAGGATAGGGAACACATGTAAATCCATGGCTGATTCATGTCAATGTATGGCAAAGACCACTACAATATTGTAAAGTAATTAGCCTCCAACTAATAAAAATAAATGGAATAAAAATAAAAAAATAAAAATTCAGATAAGCAATAAAAATTTTTGGGACAAGTGTATTCTATGCTAGTTTGGAAGTACTTAAACTAAGACTATATTTAACTGGATGCCTTGTATTTTACCTGACAACCCTATCATAGTCTCAATAAGGTGTAAGGAGGCCAGGTATGTTTCCTATAGTTATACATCCTTTTAAAAATGCGTCTCTTTGTCTGCTTTTGTAAGATCCACAGTAATGTGGTTATACTTTAACATGGGACATGGAAAAGTGAGATAGACATCTGGGAACCTAGAGCAATGGGGAAGAGCCCTCACATCTATTGGGAAGTTATAATGCATCCAATATTTCACATATGTTATTTCATGTGAATGTCTCAACAACTCCAACAGATCTGAGTGTCACCACTTTGAGGGAATACTGAGAGACGACTTGTCCAGGGTCACATGACTGGTAGACTGAAGCTCAGTTCTCTGATTAGAACTACCTGGTTCCCAAGTCCATGTGTGTATATCTCTACAACGTTCTGATCTCGAGGGTAATGTGACAGGAGATAGGAGGGTGTGAGGCGGGGGTGGAGTTCTTGCTATTTTGCTGTCACTCTTGTGTACCCTTGTTGCTTGACATTTGAGAGGCTTGTTGATAACTATATACTTTATTGAGGACAAATGAAGGTAAGAGAAAACAGGAAAGATGCAGCAAAGACATAAATGTACCTCTTTTTTTAATCTCTGAAGGAGGAATAAATCCTTATTCAGTGACTCAAACAGTCCCCTAGCCACTTGCTCCTGTCACACACAGATGGTAGCAGATTCCTCTTCCATGGGAAGGGAGCCTAGTGAGGCAAAAGCTACGCAGTAAACTTGTGGTTAAGTGATCCCTCTTTGGTCACTCAGAGTCTGAGTGGAGCAGAGTCTATTTATACGTGGAAAAGCCCCTTGGCACAAAGTAGATTTAGAATGACTCCACTTCTGAAACTCCAGGACACAATTCTCTGTCCTGGAATATTGCAGGAGGGAATAAAGGGAGATGAAAATGAAGACACAGGGCAATGTCAAGTCAGTTATGGGTCCCTGGGCTTATAGTTCTTATTTGTGCTGCATGGTAGGGAAGCAAGTCAAGTTTAGGAATTCGATTGTAAAAAGGCAGTAGGTACTATAAACCCCCAGGCAGAAGTTTCCTTTTTCAAAAAGAGCAAGCCAAGATTCAGACCCAAGATGTCAGCAGATTGGTATGTTTTCCATGGAAGACTCATGTCTCTTAGCTGGGTTAAGTAAATCCAAACTGGTCTTATATTTTCTGTCACTCTTTTTTGCATATTTGAGAGCTTGGAATAAACTAGTCAGCATTTATGCTCCAGTTTGACCTAAATCATTTTCTGGAAGGACACTGACATGAAAGGAAACCAATGGCCCAAAGCCGAACTGAGCAAATGAGTAAATGAGTCACAAAATGTTCTTGTCTCTGCTGAAGCATGTGGTCCTATTGTTGCTGGGAACCAGGATACAGGACAAGGGTCTTAGCTGGCCCTCAGCTATTCATAGAGACCATAAAGGATGTTTTTCTTCTGAGACAGGCTTATATCACCACCAGGATTAGGACTCAGAAATGCTCCATAGTAGACAAAACCCAGCAAATTCATTAAATGTACTTGTGTTTACATATTAACACTCCCAGATAGAAGTATCCCTTTTGCTTTCTGCAGCATGTCTTTTTGTATCTTCTGTGTGTATTTCTGGGATGGAGCTGGGAAATTTTAATAGATTTTCAAAGAAACCCCTCCGACAGAGAAGTTACAAATTATACTTTACTGTTTTAGACAACTCATCTGAAGAATGATTTGATATTTTGACTAGACCTGAAACTGCCTTTTATTGTTTGATTTTCAGACAGTTTTCAAGGTGTAGGTGACTCACTATCTTGAGCAGCAAATGCCTGCCATATAAGTGCAGTGTTGGGATCAGACAAGTCTTATCCCTAGAATCTTCTAATCCACTATGAATGTGAACATCAGTCTCCCTGGCTCACATGTGAGTTGGCCTGGCTGAATGGAAGATGATGAGCATCAGCCCAGGTGGATCACTGCCAGACAATGACACAGCAAGCAGATCTCACCAGGTCTATCTTCCAAAGCTATTCTTTGTGTTGCCTCTTCTTTATTTCCTGGTTCATTGAAGACTAGTTTGTTCCATTGCTGTTGAACTGGTCCTTACCGCTTGTGCCTGAATTATTTTGCTGAAGGCCTTCTCTTGTTTTAGAGCTCATTCTGCTATCTTTGCCATATGCTGAAAGCATGGAAGAATTAACTCTTCCATTTCTGGAACTCCCCAACTATGACTGCTGAAGTCGATAGATGAATACTCAACTCACTGAGGTTGTTCCTTGATGAGTTAATGCTGCTGTGTGTGATCCACACTGTTTTCTCACTTCCTGGTGAGGCCAAACCCAGGCACTAAGATTCAGATGCCTTACTAATTTATCCTTTCTTGACTGCCTTCCCTTCCTCCTAGTGTTGCTTCTTAGGTTATCTCTTGTATTGCTGGTTCATGGCCTGCTTCTGAGGGAACCCCAAAAATGTAGCTTTAGTTAATGGAAAATAGAGATGGAGACAAAAGAAATGTGGTATGTGGTGTGTGTATGTGATGGGAAGAGTAGGAGTTGGTGATAGTCCAGGATAGGAACTTCCACCATTCATGTTTGTTTCTGCTTTCCAGTTTATAAAATGTGATAAAAAACAAAACAAAACAAAAAAAAACACCTGCTTGATGTACCTGTTGAAAGTATTAAATTACATGATGTCTGGAAAGCCGCTGCCCATAGTGGGTACTCAATAAATTTTGATCAGTTGTACAGTTAAATGGTCATGAACTTTGAGTTTGACCTACATCAAACATATGGATTTAAATTCTGTATCTATCACTTACTAGCTAGATGAATTTGGGTAAATCACTCCAAGTCTCAGTGCCTTGATCTGTGCAATGGGTGTAAAGCTATGCTCTCCACAAAGCTGTACTGAAGATTGAATATGTGTGAATCAACTACAGACAGATCACTGTTAGTTCCCAGACCACAGGAGCACATTTGCTTCTGTTTTTTCCTACTTCTTCAAGGACACAGGCAGAGCCTTCTGGGCAGAGTGGTTTGCCAGCTTTCTTAGTCCTACTCTAGCAGGAATTAAAATCACACTCCCAATTTCTCTCAGTGATTGATAGGCATTGCATGATGATTTTATCACTTGGTAGAGGGTGAAAGTCACTCAATGATTAGCCGGATTCCTCCATTAGAACCCACCGCCTAAGACATACTCTAATTACCCACAAATTCCTGTTAGGCTTTATAGTGTAATTGCTATTCATGGTCCAATTAAGGGGCAATTGCAAGCCAAGAAAAAAAAAATGTGTTTTATTGCTTCAATTTTGAAATTCGTGTATCTTGGAGCCTTAATATACTCTTGGTCTATAGAGTTCCACATAGAACAATGCCCATGCTGCTCCAATGAGGCTTGTGGGACTCTCTTCCCAGGCCAGCCTCTTACAGGAGAGCTCTGTGGCTGACAGCAAAGCTTCCATAGGCTTGGATGTTTTGCATTTTAGAAGGTAGTGGGACAGATGGACAAGAGGGCTTGCTTTTTCATGTGTGCATATGACCTTGAAAGAAAAGCATCAAGTCCTTTCAAAGTCTGAGCTACCAAAGTGGGCTTTGCTGGGCTGGAGGCTGGCCTGCGCCCCAGGGAAGGCAACCTGCCATTGCTTAAGAGAAAAGTGAACACTTTTCTTTTAAGAGAATTCAGGTGGGTCTGGGTTCAAATCCCTGTGTTACCATTTCCTAGTGGTATGACCTTTGGCAAGGTAGGTCTCCTTGCCAGTGTCCTCATCTATTATGAATAGGGATGATAATAACACTTACTCTTTATAAAAATTGTAAGAATTACATGAGATAATACTTGGAAAACACCTCACACATACTAGCCTCTCAGTAAACACTATCATCATCAATATAACCAGCCCCACCACCACTAACCATACTACTACTTCAACTTCTACATGAGTGTCCTGTTCTGAACCTACAGGTCAGGAAGGTACGTATCTGCTGGTAGTGGCAATGGTACTTAGAAAAGCTTAACAAAGCTTTTCATGTTAAGGTGAAGCAAAATTAAATAATGCTCTTTACTGAGTACATCTCAGTGCATTCAATCCTCTCATTCATATTGTTTATCTGGAAAAAAAGGAGTTCTGAGGCAGCACAGAGAATAGTGGTAAAGGATAAAGACTTTGAAGGCAGAGACATCTGGGTGTAAACACCTAGTTCTGTACTGTAGGCCCCTTGATTCTCAGTCCCTATAAAATGGGAATAAGAGTATTTTGTTCATAGATGTACCTTTGGCAATTAAATGAGATAATTTATGAAAAGTATTTAATACAGTACATGTATTTAAATATCCAATGAAAGTAAATTCATCATTATAATTCTTATTTTTAATTTTAAGAAGGGATGGGATCATAGTATTTTATAGTGCTTCCCATAGACTCTCTTCTATAAAATTACTGAATCTGAAGAAAAGTCGGACACGACTGAGGTGACTTAGCAGCAGTAGCAGCAAGAAGAGAACTATTATCTTTCTTAAGGTTCCTCTCAAAAAATCTTGGTGCTACTGTACAAAGTGAACATAGATGATGGGCAAGGAAAAAAAAAGTTTCTCTGTGTGATTTATACTCTATAGTGTCTGCAAAAGGACCCTGAGGGGAAGGGGCTGATGGTTTGGCACTAATGGATCAATCAAATCTGCATGAAAAAGACATTTTTCTGAGGACATGCAGGATGGGATTCCCAAGTAGAGATTTGGGGGAAACTTGGATTATGCTCAAGTATGGATAGAATGATTCTCAGGTGGCACAGTGGTAAAGAATCCACCTGCCAATGCAGGAGATGCCAGAGATGCGAGTTCTTTGGGTCAGGAAGATTCCCTGGAGTAGGAAGTGGCAACCCACTGCAGTATTCTTGCCTGGACAATCCCATGGACAGAGGAGCCTGGCAGGCTACAGTCCATAGGGGGCGGGGGGAGGGGGAAGAGTCAAACACAACTGAGCAACTGAGCACACACACACAAGAACCAAACATTCCCCTCATCAACTAGGAACTGTCCTTTCGTCAGCAAGGACCAGGGCTTGCTGAACAGCCCTTGGTCTAATAGGTAGCATGATGAACGCCATGTCCAGCTCCCTGGAGTGGCCTCATCTTCCAGATACCATCTTCAGAAAGAACCCAAAGAATGTAAAACAAACTCTGATCTCCAAACACTTCTAGGTCTGCAGGGATGTGGCCAAGTGGCTTCATCCACCTGCAGAAGAATCTGCCAAGCATCTCTCCATATGTTCAGAGGGATATGCTTAAGGAGTCCTTCATCTTCCAGAAGTCATCCCTCATCCATAGATCTTATAGTCGAGGAGCAGGTGGTTCAGTTGCCTTTACTCTGTTTTGCCAGATAATTCATTTTATGCGAAACAGAATGGATCATTTTGCTGAGAGCTTGGTCCAATGGTTCCCAGGTTCCCATTGGTGAAGCATTACCCCTTCACACTCTGGCCCATTTGTTTCCACTGTGAATTCCCCAGAGACTTATGGATATGATCTTCATAGATTTTTCCATTTGTGTTGTTTCCTCATGCATAACAATGATCTGCCACTTTCATTTCTGTTAATGACCCTCTGAATGGAGGAAATGTTCCCTTGTCATGTCACATGTCTGATGCTGCCTGATTTCAGAAGTTGAAACAGTTTTGCATGATGCTGACCTAAAAACGGTCACCCTCTGCCATGCTGTAGGCTGATAGCAAGTCCCCAACCAAAAAGGAGGGAATCAGAGAAGGGCAGCCTGGGGTAGAGTGAGACTTTTGAAGTCAAATAGGTAAGACTTGGATTTATAGCTCTGGCGCTTTGTCAATGTTTGGTCTTGGGCAAGTCATTTAACTGCTTTAAGCCTCAGTTTCCTGAGCCTTGTAATGGAACGAGTGCTTACAGATACTTGAAGATCACAATAAGGCTTGTAATATTACTGCCACTTTCAGTGATAATGTGAGATGCCTAGCAATTATGAGTCAGGTGCTCTATTCCACCCTGGCTTCTCCAGAGATGATCCATAAATGCAAACATCTCTAAATTATAAAGGACACTTAATCTCCTGAACTTATTTGTTTACATGTTTCTCTTTTCTCTAGAGTGTGGTTTTCTTATAGGTAGGAGCTGTGTCTTATTTTCATTTGTATCCCCACTAATCACTAACCAGTAAACATTTATTGAACTAATGCAAATGTCAGCTGTGTACTGAGGCTTGCATGAGGACAGCAATCCCTATAGAAGTCAACAGTGCAGCCTTGAATGAATGCTGTCAATCCTGGAAAGGCGGTAACCTCTGGGGAGAAGTTTGATAGCCTATTCCAACCAAGGTCTTGGGAGAAAGGGCAAAGCAGCTCTGAGCAGGGGGAGCCTGTTTAGGGTCTGTACCCAGAGAGATCCAGGACCTCCTCCAGGGTTCATGGTTTTGATCAGAGTAGTTAAGAGCAGTGCTCTGGGGAGTTGAGCTGGGACGCATAAGACTGCTCATCACTGGGGGAAGTGAAGAAGAGAGGAAGATCACACCCATGACGATGTATGCAATTTGAGACTGAGCTATTTTGCTGTGGTCCTTGTAGGAGTCTTGATATAAAATCCTTCACAGCAAATGACGTTGTCAGTGTTTACAGATTCTTTTGAAACCTTGGGGGAACTCACCGTAGAGGTAGTCACTATGCTCTGGGCAAGTCCTCAAGATGCTTGGATGGAGAGAGAGGACAGGAAGCCATGCTGGCCCACAGGGCACATGTATGTACACTCACAAGGATAGGAGAGCCGTGTGTCCCACTGTGCATCACATTCCAAGGGACAGAAGCAAGTGTGTGTGTGTGACCACAGGTTTCCCATGATTCTCACCCACAGTATTCACACAGAGAAGTTCTGCAGGGTGTTGCCTGACACCCCCTGGACACCCCGGTCAGTAAACTGCTGGGCTCCAAATGCTTCGGAGTGTATGTCTCAGGGATTTACTTTCTGATGTCGCAGTCGGAGACAGAAAAACCTGAGGGACAGGAGGAGGAAGGGAAGGAGTGGAGGAAGGGATCAGCTATGAGTAAAATAACTTCTACGGTGCTTCATGCCCAGGCTTATCCTAAATAGGTTTTCATTTCCAACGCCCAATGAAGAGGAATTTATCTTAAGTTCTCGTTAATGCTTTTTGCAGGGAATGCCCCTGCTGGGAGTGCCTGTTTGCATCAAGAGCCAGCTGCCCCGTGCAGCTTAATCATGGGAAGATGCTCGGTAATCATGTCATTGCCATCTTTGCTCCCATTAGAGCTGATGGGGATTATTTTTTTGCAGCCACTGATTCATCTGAGGCTGCTGCCTTTCCTCTGATGATGTACACAGCTTTGCCTGGCAAGTCATTTAAATGAGAGACATATTAAGGGCATTGTTGGGAAGGCTGGGCCCCTGGGGGGCTAGCTCAGGCCTGGTCCAGAGGCCATCTCCTTCTTTGTTGCTGCCTCTGGGGCAGCCAGACACTGTCATCCAATTATTGGGTCACATTCTATACAAGGAAGCGGAGGGTAATAAAAATAGCACCTCACATTTGAAAAAATGTTTTACAATTGCCAAAGTGCTTTTCATACCTGCCATCTGACTCGGCCCTCATAATACCCTTCCCTGGGAAGCAGGAAAATATCCTGTTTGACAGAAAGGAGCCCCACGTGTCAGAGTCACCTGCTCGACATCCCACAGCAGGTTCCCCCAAGCCCTGCCTCCCCAGTCCTCTTCCTTGTAGCCTCCGTGTAGTTTAAAGGGAAGTGGGAGAGAGGCTTGTCCTGACCCCACAGCGGGCTCCCTCCGTGGCCTGAGCCCCTTTGCTGTCCAGTCCAATCCACAGCTGCTCATCACTCCTCTTAAATATCTCTGTCACCACCTGCCCCACAGGCCCCTCCCTGTGCAGACTGCTGGCATCTCCCCCACCCACAGTCTTGCTCACCTCTCCCACTCCCCATACTACAAGCAGAAGAAGATGAAAAGACAGGTGCTTTTCCTAAAACACAAATATAAGCATGTCATGTTGTTACCCAGATTTCTGGCTCCCAAGGACAACATCCAGGGTCCAGCTTACTCCACAGAGCTGTTACCAGATCTCAGTGGTAGTCATTCATGATCGCTGAATGCTCTATGCTTCACTGCTACTGACTTAAGACCTTTCTGAATGTGCCTGAGAGGGCATGCTCTGCTGGGCCTCACTCATATGCTTGCATTCCTGGCATTATAGTTATTGTAATCTTTGTAATAATAACAACAATGGTAAGTGTAATACAGAGAAAGATGGTGAAGATAGTAAATATATTTTGTTGATAGTTGGCCATCAGTTATTTAACTTACATATCTACTCTACTATATGGAAAATGTAGTTGTCTTATCATTCGTTCTAAGTGACTTCAGTCATGTCCGACTCTGCGAATCTCTGGACCATAGCCTGCCATGTTCTTCTGTGCATGGGATTCTCCAGGCAAGAATACTGGAGTGGGTTGTCATGCCCTCCTCCAGGGGATCTTCTCAACCCAGGGATCAAACCCACATCTCTTATACCACCTGCATTGGCCGGCAGGTTCTTTACCACTAGTGCCACCAGACCTCAGTTCAAATGTTATCTGGTCAGGGAGGTCTAAACTTTCTTCCCTAAAATTGTTTATCCTTCTCCATCTCTCCTTGTCTTGGTTATCCTGTTTGCATTTTGTTACAGCTTATCTTGTGTATGCATCTGTGTGGTAGTATCCTGTCCCCAGTCACACAGCCACTAGCAAAGTAAGAGCTCCTTGGGAATAGTGACAGGCTGTCAGGCTTACTCTCCACAGCCCCATGCCTAGAACATGCTCCTGTCTGTGGTAGTGAGTGGCTCAGGACGGTTTGATGAAGAATCCGAGGCTCCAAGTACCTAATTACCTCATCTGAGGTCAACCAGCTACCAAGAGGCAGATCCCAGAGTTGATGCAAGGTTTTCTGATCTTAAAATCATCTTCTGATTTCAAGGTCATGTGGTTCAGAAACTTTTTCTAGTGTCCCCAGGACTGTATGTCTCAGTACACACGGGCACACATGCTCCTGTGCTCATCATTCCCAACAATGACTCCTGTCTTGGCAGTACTCTGCCTTGTAACAGTCCATTCATGTACTTCTAGGCCAGAAGTCACTAATACCAGGGATTCTGTCTTGTTTATTGGGATGTCTCTAGTTCTTGGCATGGTAACTGAAATCAAGATGAAGGTATGGAGGAAAGCAAACACCACTTCCCGGGGTGCTCTTTGTCTTAGTGTTACCTTAGACCACAGCTACTCAAAAGGTGGCCCCTGGACCAGCATCATCAGCAACCTTGGAAGTCGTGAGAAGTGCAGATTCTCAGGCCCCATTCAGACCCACTGAGTCTGAAATTCTAGGGGTGGGGCCAGCTAGCTGGGGTTGAAAAAGCCATCTAGGTAATTCTGAAACATGCTAAACTTTGACAACCACTGCTTTTGACTGAGGACTGACACCTCTAAATACATTTAACACAACTCTGGCCGAATCCCAGATTCCCTCTGGCCATGGGATGCTGTGGTCTCAGAGTGGAAGGCAGTAGAAAGTGCAGTCACCCAGCCCTTGCAGGGAGAGTCAGCGCCTGTTTGCCCCGCCTCAGTGGGTGCAGACACACAGGCCCGTCCTTGTGCACTGTCACACCGACCTTCTGTAGTAACCTCATGCCCAATGGCAGGATCGAGGAACAAAGGAACTCTGCCCACTCCCAACACTTCCTCCACCCTCCTGCACACCATCTGTGTCTAGGGCACATCATTCTTCCTTTTCAAAGTTCCAGACCCCCACTTGGACCACAGCACCCCCTCAGTGGGGTCTATGACTTGGCCTTGTACTCTGCTCAGAAAGCAGAGCTGGCCTTACTCTTTCAAACCCTGCCAAACATCCTGCTTAGCTTCATTCATTCCTCTGCCCCTTGTAAGCTGGATTAATACCGCCACCCAGCTCACTGATGCCAGGGAATGCAGTCCGCAGGAGTCCTCTCCTCTCATGCAGTCCAGATTGGAATGGTGAGTGGAGATGACAGGACTGACTGGGTTAACGGCTTCCTTCACGGTCAAGTACATGAAGTAGTTATTTCCCAGAACCCTGTCCCCATTGTGCAGACCTGGTTGTCAGGTTTTCGGGGCAGCGGATAATAAGCCCTTCCCCTGCCGCCTTAAGTACTTCTGCAGCCCCTCACAGTGACAAGAAACTCTCTGCCTTCCAAAATGGTTCATTTCATCCTCAGGCAGCTCAGACTATTAGAATGTCCTCTTATGACCACAATCTACTTCTCTATAATTTCTTCTCAGAGCCTCCCTGCCCTACACCTCCCACCCCCACCATTCACTGCTGGCTCCCAAGGTCCCATCACTGCTCTAGGGGTGCTTAGAGCTTTCTGGGTTTTGATCCTCACTCAGTATATTTTATCTTTAATGAAATGGAGGCTGATAGAATCTGCACTGGTCTTTCGGGGCTCCAGAGGCAGGCTGCAGGGTTTCGAGGTTTGGGGAGTAGGTGGCAGTGCTGTGAGAAATGGGACAGGTCTCTGCAAATGTGTCAGTGACTGCCTGGAGCGCCCCAGAAGCTTAACTCTGAGCAAATGAATATTCTTACTTCAGAATAGTTTCATTTTATTTTTAGAACATGCCCCATGGAATTACAAGCTTGGAGGGACACGGGAAAGCATATGAACCTTTTCCAATCATGGTAGACATGTTATAGGGGTATGAGAGAGGAAGCCTGGAAGGGGAGTAAAATGTCAAAGTGGGGAAATAAGGAAGGAGAAGCTATTTGCCAGGGCCAAGGGGCCCAAAATAGCACATCTCAGCCAGGGTCAAGCCTCTAGTTCTAACCCATTATCCATGTGTGTGAGCTCCTGCAGTACCAGTCTTGTCTCTTTGGACCGTAAAGGACCACCATCACCTGAGAAGTACCATGGTAAGGCACTCTATACATAGGAATGTCCTGGCTCATCAGTTCATTAAGTTAGAGACCATTTTTAATTTCCATGGATAATACTGAAGTGTAGCCCCCTAGATACAGTATTTCTGGAATATCAGTGTGAGTTCTGGAATCAGACAAATTGACATCTAAATCTTGGCCTTCATTGTCTCCAGAACACTGGACAGATTATCTAACCTCCTTGAATCTCAAAGTTCCCATTTTAATATGGGTATACAAATATATACCAAATATCCATTTGGAAGACAAAAAGAGTAACATTTGTAAGAGGACAGCAACTCTTTTCACTAGTATTATATGACAGGCTGTACCTGGTCTAACCCCCTTTGCCTCCCTCTGTGAGGTTTCTCCATCTCTACCTCTCAGAGTCACAATGCTGTTACGTGGTTCTCCAGTTGCATGGTCTGGATTTAGAGTCCTGCTTTATGTTCTTCTACACTCATGTCCTGGTGTCTGGTTCTGAGGTGCATTTTTCTTGCCTCTTTTTGAATCCAGATCTAAGGATCAAATAAATGCCCGGCAGTTCCACTATCTCCACCCAGCACTAAGGGATCCACTCTTGTTTTATAAACTTAGATTGGACTCTGTTCACTTGCAACTGGGCAGGGCTTGCAATGACCCAGGGCTATTGAGAAGAGAAATCTTGAAGGTCTAAAGTAGCAAAAAGTCAGTGGAAAGGGATATAAACTCTTTTCCCACTGTAGGAATAGGCATGCTGTTAAATTTTAAATCTCAAGAAATGACGCATAATGCTACTTTGCAAAAGAACACTGGAGAAAACACGTGCCCACAACAATTTATAGAGTTTGACTGGACTATCTGGCAGGCAAAGCTGAGAAGGGAACTGAGACATCAAAGCTTTCTGTGCAGTATAAGGGCAAGGAGGGGGGGTCCTTGTGGAGCACAGACCTGAGACTCAAAGCAAAACATCCACAGAGAATTCAGGCTAGACCTGTGGCCATAAGATGAAAAAGACCCTCAGAGGAGGGACCAAGAACAGAGAATGGGCACCACACAGAGGTACTAGAACAAGAGCTTATTTGTACACAATTGACTGGGCTGTAGAGCTAGAGAGAAATTCTTGCAGCCCAGGTTTCTCCCCTGGGAGCATGCCCATCTCCACTCCCACAGTGCAATACGCCTGTACCATGAAGTGTGGGACCTTGAAGACTCTACATCTTAGCCTGGTCTTTTAATACTGCACCAGGCTGAGATGCCAAAAACCTAGGCACTGTGCAGATGTGCAATTGAGTCAGAGGGGCTGGGTGTCCAGTGTCATCAGATCTGGGCTTAAGGACAAAGCTAACCACTCACCAGCTGAATGAATTTGCAGAGAGTTCTTAGCATCTACAAACCTGTTTCCTCACTTGTAAAATGAGAAAATAGGAATAGGAATCATATAACACAGTCTCACATATAGTGGGGTCATTAGATGTTTGTATCATAGTTTTGTGATAGGAGTATCAAAGTTATTACATTTTATAAAGCTGAGAGTCATTGGTTGGGACCCCTCTCCATGAAAAGACATTGTATTCAGCAGGCTCAAGGGGTTTATGAAAGAACAGAGAGAGAAATGCTCATACAAGTAAAGTGATACCTAAACAAAAAAATCTGAGCTTGTTGTGTCATTGGAGGAGGAAAGGTGACATGTGTCTGTCCCAGGCACTATTGTTAGAACTCTATAAACCTTATTTTCCATACTCCTCCCAACTACTTTATGGGAAAGGTTCATTACTGTCTCCATTTAAGAGTTGTTAGAACTGAGGCTCAAAAGGGCCAGATGACTTTCCAAGAAGCCCAACAAATAGATGATAAGAGGGATTTTACACCATCTTATATTCTCTTTCTAGAATACCTCCTTGAGGAGAAAGAAAGTAGAAAGATACTTACACTGTCCCTAGGGGAAAAAAAAGAGAACTGTGCTATTCTGCAACCTTCCATTGGATAATAGAGAAACTAAGTAATTCTGCAAAAGAGAGGTGGGAAATGAGCATTTTCCCCCTGAAATGATAACTGTGAAAACACAAGCACAGTTTCTCCTGTCAGAGCTAAGTGTGAATAACATGGATTGTATTGGCAAAGTATCCCCAGGCAGGATCGCTGATAGTTCAACAGGGAAACATTGGATGATGATTTATTGGAAATCAGCCTAGAATACCAGCCTGAGTCAACAGGCCATGGATTTCTCCCAAAACTTCAGAAAATAAATTAAAAGTAAAAATTTAAAAAATTAGTACTTCTTAAAAATCTTAAAAAAAATAAATAAAACACAAAGAAAGGGGATTTCCCTGGTGGCTCAGTGGTAAAGAATCTGCCTGCCAATGCACAAGACATAGGTTCGATCCCTGATCCAGGAAGGTCCCACATGCCATGAAGCAAGTAAGTCCATGTGCCACAACTATTAAGCCTGTGCTCTAGAGACTAGAAACCATAACTACCAAGGCCCATGTGCTGCAAATACTGAAGCCCGAGTGCCCTAGTGCCCATGCTCCACAAGAGAAGCCACTGCAATAAGCTAACACACTGCAACTGGAGAGTAGCCCCTGTTGCCCACAGCTAGAGAAAAACCTGCACAGCAACAAAGACTCAGCACAGCCAAAATTAAAATAAGGAAATTAATTAAATTAAAAAAAAAAACCGAGTCAGTGATGCTATCTAACCATCTCATCCTCTGCCACCCCCTTCTTCTTTTGCCTTCAGGCTTTCCCAGCATCAGGGTCTTTTTCAAGGAGTCAGTTCTTCACATCAGGTGGCCAAAGTATTGGAGGTTCAGCTTCAGCAACAGTCCTTCCAGTGAATATTCAGGACTGATTTCCTTTAGGATTGACTGGTTTGATCTCCTACATAGCAGCTAATGTGCCAGACCTTATACCTGCGGCACACTGGATTTAAATCAAGAGACTATGAGACGGGACTATAACTGGCCCAGAGGAGGACAGGTGGTACCCAGAGCCCCTGGTCTTGCTGTAGGGAGGATATGATCCTGGAGCTGCTTGGGGTCACCATATTGAGAGAGTTTGCATGTAAGGGAAACCAACACAGAGGAAAGTGGGGTTGAAAAGATGCAGGGAGAGACAGAAAAACTAGATTCTAATGAGACTCTAATAGCCTCTGAATCCAGATGCATGTGAAGTCAGGGCCACCACTGGATTCTGTTGTTGTGTAATCCATTGCATCTTCTCTTTGGTTTAGCTAGTTTACATTGGAGTCACCATTAATTGCCACCAAAGAGTCTTGACTAATGTGGAAATGAACTCATACCGTATCTCCAGCAGTGAGGACAATGAGGGCCATATAGTAGATGCTCAAAAAGATTATTGGAATGAGTGAATAATATGCTTGATCTTTATAAGCAGTAACTCAGATCTTGTTGTTACAGTAACAGAAATAGAAGTAAAACTCATCTCCTGATTTCTAGTTCAGTGCCCCTTCAGCTTCTTTGCCTGGACCTCTACTAATTTGAGGAAAACCTTATGCTTCTAGTACATATGGAAGAATGCCCCTTTTTGAAAAAGAAGATATCTTTCTGTTTTGCATGATTTAAAAATTCTACATGAATATTTTTCTATCATAAAAGATCCACCCACTCTACCACATCCTTATTCTATCCTCAATCGTAGATTAATATGTACCTAATAGACCTTCTTCTATGCATTTATATCAATTTAATTAAGTATCAAGTTCATGAGAATCTTTGAATTAAAAATAACATTTTAATTTGCTTCCAAATAACACAAGGAGCATAAGGGTGAGGTTCAACTGAAACCAAATAAACTCTGCTGATAATTGCTGAAACAGTATGATGGGTGCATGAGAGGTTGTCACTTTGTTCTCTGTACTTTGCATTTTTTTATGTACACAAGTAAAATAAAATCATAAAATAAATATATGTACAGTGTAAAGAATTTTTAAAAAGAAAAATGAGAAAATAAAAACATCATCTTCTATTACTCAGAATTTACCACAGTTAATAGCATGTGCTTATATCATATGTCCTTCCAAATCTTTGTGTAGATACACACACACACTTACCTGTTATTTTAAAAACTTAGCCAAAATTAGATAAGAGTATACATGTTTAGCTACCTTTTTTTTTTTTTCCCCTGTTGTTAGCTTGTTTCTTATTTGGGAGAAGTAATGTCTACCTTTATGCTTCTAAGTCAATATTCAACATTCTTTGTCTCAATAATGTCCATTTCATATTCAAATTTCTCTAACCATCTTTAATAATTCATTAATTTGTTTGTGAGCATCCAATACAGAATCAGGTATTATATCCAGTTTTTATGCTCCCTAAAACTCATGAGAGAAAAAAAGCTTTATTGAAATTTAATTCATGTAACATATAATCCACCCATTCAGAATGTACAGTTGAGTGTTTTCTAGTATATTCATAGACTTGTACAGTCACTGCAACAATCTAATTTTAGAACATCTTATCACTCCCCAGATTAGCAGTCATTCCTCATTCCCTACCTCTCCCTCCCCAGCCCTCAGCTACTTTCTGTCTCCATACATTTGCCTGTTCTGGACATTTCATATAAAAGAAATTATATAATTTGTTGTCTTTCATAATTGGCTCCTTTCACTGAGCATAATGTTTGCATGGGTTACCCATATTGGAGCTTGTGTCCCAACTTCACTCCATTTTATTGCAAATAATATTTCATTACATAGATATAACACATTCTGTTTTTTCATTTATCAGCTTATGATCATTTGAATTGCTTTCACTTTTTAGATATTTGTGGATAATGTTGCTATGAAATTTTATTGTTTGTCTCTATGGATTTGTATTTTTTTGTTGGGTGGAACCATTGGGACTATATGGGCTTCCTTGGTGGCTCAGACAGTAAATAATTTGCCTGAAATGTAGGAGATCCAGGTTTGATCTCTGGGTTGGGAAGATCCCCTGCAGAAAGGAATGGCAGCCTACTCCAATATTCTCATGGCCTGGAGAATTCCATGGACAGAGGAGCTTGGTAGGCTTACAGTCCATGGGGTTGCAGAGTCAGACAGAACTGAGCAACTAACACTTTCGGTTTCATGGTAACCCTACACTTGGCATTTTGAGAAGCTGCCTAACTGCCCAATCTAAATGGGTGAAATATGTGGTATGTGAATGCTATCTCAATAAAGCTGTTAAAAATGTTAAATATTTTCCTCCCAGGTTTGATAGTTTAGCGCCCCCCTGCCCCCAGTAAGATTCCCTACTGAGTTATTTACTGAACATTCCAAATATTCAACATAGCCTCCCTACATTGCTTGGAACTAGAAAGCTGCTTATCCCTGTGTGAAGTCTGACAACTGCTTAGTTTATAGGTCCTTGGTTATTCTTTTTCTGGCCTTGTGGGGGACCACACAAGGCCAGGAAAAGAACAAAGAACAGACAAAGATTCAAATAGAAACCTATGAATATTTCTGTTGTTCTCTCTTTTTGTGACTTCTTTCTCTCCGGTGTCTGCCCTGGACATTCTAGCTGCCTTGGCCTCCATGAATTTTTGTCCTCAATGAAATGAGACCACTGTTGTGTGTTTGGGCATCCTTCTCTCCCACTAGAAAGTCATTCTCTGGAAAGTGGCTTAGAAATGTAGGGTGATTATAGGGCTCACCTCTTGTTTCTTTTCACTCAGAGATTATGGTCATGTCCTACCCATAGGAAACTTTCCCTTCATATAGGTTTTGTCTAATTTTCTACCCATTTATGGAAAGGTAGTAATCCAGTGTTTACTCAGTCTTGGTTAAATATACTCATTGGCCTTTTAGCACCCCTCCTCAAATGGCTTTCATGTAAATTTTACTAAAAAAAAAATAGGTGTTAATTCTTTTTCTTCCACTTCAAATAAACAATGAGATTTCATAAAGTTAGTAGAACTTGGATCATTGTTATTCATAACCTTTTAACAAAGGAAGGAGCATACAATGTAGTGACTGGTTTTCATGTTAACATTGGGTTAAGAAGTCTGATCAAACAGTGACAAGCCTGCTCTGATTTTTAGATATCCATTTGGGTTTCAGAGTTGCCTGCTTTTACTTAGAAAAGAAGGGCATAAATTTGAATATCATTCCATGAATTTATTGAGAGAAGACAGAAGTGTATGTTATTAAGTTGCTAACATTGTCTTGTTAACAAAAGTCATGACTGTAGGTAGCTTGCCACTTCTTTTTAGGGTGCATCTTTTCCCAATGATTACATAATGATAGACTGTTTTTATCTGAAATCCAGTGTCTGCTGCCAGTGAGCTATCTGAGGATATGACCATATACACTGTTCCTCCTTTCTCTCCAGTTCCTGTTTTTGTCCTGGCATAGGGTAGGTGTGAAGTTATTCTAAACATTGAGGGAATAGCTAAGTATAAAAGATGATATACATGACCCAGACCTGCCGCCAAAATGGTCTCTCAGAGATCACTAGAAGATTAAAGTCACATTTTAACTAGCTGTATGTGAGAGGAGGAAGACAAGTCAAAGATGAAGCACAGAGGTATGTGTACTCCAGACCAACATATGAGTAGCTTCCTCAATCAGTGATTGGATTCTTTCTCCTGTAATCAGACCTGTCATGTTCCTGTGAGGCCAGCACAATGAGACCTAATCAAGGTAAATGGAAGCTCAAAAATCCTTTTGCCCCAGAAGTAAAAAAGAATTTCTCTGGAAGTAACATACTCCCCCATAATTGACACTCAACATTGCTGCCTATTCTGTTCAAATTAGGCAGAAATATGGATCACAGGGGAGTTCCTTGTGGTTTAGTGGTTAGGATTCAGCACTTTCATGACCATGGCCTGGGTTCAATCCCTGGTCAGGGAACTGGGATCCTTGCAAGTTGTGTGGTGCAACCAAAAAACAAATAAATATGGATTACAGCACAGGCTGTAAAACAATATGGTGACTTCAACAAACATGGTGAACTATGGAGCTCCAAGACTCTGCCCACCTAGAAAAACAACTAATAAGTTGGCAAAATTTGTCATAATTAACTTTTACAGAACTCTGGTGGAGTCTAGTCAAAAACTTAAAATAGCCAAGGTAAAGCTTAATTGGAGAAGGGAATTGTTTCACTGTGGTAAGAGTGCCATGACATTTTACTTCACCTGCCTACCTTCCCCCACCCTCCAGAGTATCAGAAGCCATGAAAAAAGCAGCCTGAACACCAGGTTCATGTTACCTGAAGTACCAGGTTATGGTACTTGCAAGTACCATAAGGAGCAATAAATGTCTTACTATAAAAAAAAACTGTGGTTTTAGGCTTCAACCTGGCTGGCAACTCCCTCGATGATGGACACAGAGGCTGGCACTGGTTTTGTTTGGCTTGGAGCATTTCAAGGTCTGGAGAGCTTTCAGTGAAAGTACTTAAAGGCAGGAGTATTGGCTGCAGCATCTTGGGTCAAGGGAAAGCAGTGAGGACAAGAATAGATAGACCAAGACTCCTGGGAAAGAAGAGACTGGAACGTGAGATATATGAGGAGAACAAGGGCTTTAAAAAGCTCCTGTGTACACTGGAGAATCAAGAAGGTCAAACCCATTCCCACTGATACATGCATTCTTAGTAAAAGCCTGAAAAGACTTCGTTTTCACCTCTGGCTGATCTTCACGCTCCACACAACAGGGAGTGAAGGTTAAGGCACAGTTGTAAATGCCCTGGTTACACAATAAAAAACTGTCCCAACACAGAGCCAGTCTACAAAGATTGCAAGAATTTTCTTTTCTTTCCTTGGCTCCAGGAATTTAAGAAAACTCTTTCAAAACACTGGCTTATACTAAGTTTGTAGAACAGAGACTTCAGTGATCACATATGACAGAGAATGTAGACGTTAGAAAAATAGTTTAGAAGGGTCATTGATAAGCTAACAACCCCCATCAAAGAGGAGCACAACTCGGGGAGAAAAGAGTATGGTTTCTAGAGTTGCCACAGTAAAATATTCAGAAGTAAAATACGCAGAAGAATATTTTCAACAGAAGGTGATAAGGTGTGGGAATAAACAAGGAATTATGGCCCAGTCACAGGGAGAAAAAAGATAAACTAGCAGAAACTGTCTCTAAGAAAGCAAACATTGGACTTTCACTGGCTGATGACTATATCAAATATGTTCAAAGAACTAAAGAAAACCATGGACAAAGAACTAAAGGAAACCAAGAAAATGATGTCCCATCAAGAAGAGAATATTAATAAAGAAATAGAAATTGTAAAAAGGAATGAAATAGAAATTCTGGAGCTGAAAAGTACAATACCTGAAATTAAAAATTCACTAATGTGGTTCATAACAAATTTGGATATGAAGAAGTTAGACAGGGGCAGAAGAATCTTTGAAGAGATACTGGCCAAAATGTGATGAAAAATGTGAATGTACATATTCAAGAAACTCAAGAAATTGCAAACGAGGTGGACTCAAAGATAGCCACAATGACAGAAATTATAGTAAAGTTTTCAAAAGCCAAAGAGAGTCTTGAAAGCAGCAAGAGAGTAGCAACTTGTCATATGTAAGAAATCCTCAGTAAGATTAACAGTTAATTTCTCTTCAGAAACCACACAGTCCAGGAGGCAGTAGGATGATATATTAAAATATTTAAATTTAAAAAAGAACTGTCTACAAAGAATTCTATATGCAGAAAAAACACCCTGTATATTATCTATGGTGAAACAGATCACCAGCCCAGGTGGGATGCATGAGACAAGTGCTCGGGCCTTGTGCACTGGGAAGACCCAGAGGAATTGGGTGGAGAGGGAGGTGGGAGGGGGGATCGGGATGGGGAATATGTGTAAATCTATGGCTGATTCATATCAATGTATGACAAAACCCACTGAAAAAAAAATAAATAAAGGAAATAAAAAAAAAAAAAGCAGAGACATTTGCCAAAAAAAAAAAGTAAATAAGGAGGGATTAAATTAGCCTCTGATTTTAAAAAAATGGAGTTCATTACTAATAGACCTGTCCAACAACAAATGCTAAAAATAAAAGTCTATTAGACTGAGCTAAAAGGACATTAGTCAGTAATGCAAAGCCATGTGAAGAAACAAAGGACATTGGCAAAGGTAGCTACAGAGGTAAATATAAAAGCCAGTATTTTTGTATTTTAGTTTGTATTTCCTCTTTTTTCATGCCTATTCAATTTTAAGACAAAGGCATGAGACAATAATTATTAATGTATGTGAATAGACAAGCAATGTATATAGATGTCATTGAGATAACACATAAAGGGAGGAGGGATAAAGATGTAAAGGAACAGTGTTTGAATATTACTGAAACTAAATTAGTATAAATTCAGATTTGACTGTTATAAATTTAGATATTAATTATAATCTCATGGTAACCACTAAAGAAAAAAAAATTAAAACTATACACAAAGAAAAGGGAATTGAAATGATACACTAGAAAAATATTTATAAGTCATTGGATAGGACAGGAACACAGGCATGTAAGATGAAATGATACACGAAAAAGCAAATAGCAAAATGACAGAAGTCCTTTATCAGTGACTAATGATTGGTAGGAGCTGGGAGGAGAGAGGAAGGAGAAATGACTACCTAATGAGTAGGGGCTTTCTTTTTGCTACTATGAGAATGTTTTGGAACTAGATAGAAGTGGTGGTTGTACAAATACTGTGATTAAACTAAACGCCATTGAGTTATGTACTTTAAAATGGTGAAATTATGTGAATTTTACTTAAAAAAAATCTAATATTATACTTTCCCCCAACTCATATAGATTCTAACTGTAAATCTTGAATTCATTTATTTCTGCTTCCATTTGGGATAAAACACCTTGAAAAGCATAAAATAATCTGCACACATTAAAATATATATAAAAAACCAGTAGGTTGATATTCGTTCCTTAATTTTATTCATAAATAAATTACTTCAAAGGTACAGCAGCACTCATTTTCCCCAGCATATAAAAGGCACACATATTTTCATACACTATCTTCATTTTCTATGGTTCCTCAGTGTCTACAAGATACAGTTTTTGCTTTTTACTATGCCCTTGAACATTTGGTCTATGCCTTCCCTGGTTGTCACCTGTCATTGATTTATTCTGCTTCATTCCATGACAACAGTGTAATTACACAAACACAATGGACCATGAGTATGCTCATCTCTCTACCTTAAATGCCTATAACACCTAGTTCAGGATGGAAACAGCGACATAATTGTCAAGATATGGTCCAAGTCTTGAAGCCTTTGGGAAGACCATTCTACTCACATGCTATGAGAGGATACACCTCCATTTCCCTGTGTTTCCAGCTCCTAGTTATTCAGAGAATGGTGCCTGGACACCAGCCCCATGTGAGGGCTTGTTACAAACGCAGAATCTCAGGACCCTTCTGAGACCTTCTGACTCAGACTCTGCCTGTCAGCAAGTAGACCATCTGATTTATATGTACATTCAAACCTGGGAAGCATACAGAGCAGACCTGACTCTTTGCGACCCCATGGGCTGTAGCCCTCTAGGTTCCTCTGTCCACAGAATTCTCCAGGCAAGAATACTGGAGTGGGTAGCCATTCCCTTCTTCAGGGTATCTTCCCTAGCCAGGGATCAAACCCAGATATCCTGCATTTCAGGCAGATTCTTTACTGTCTGAGCCACCAGGAAAGTCCTTTTATACTTATACTATTACATTTTTCTCCTTACTGGTCTGCATGAATTTCCAGACTGTTAAGTTCCTTGAAGATGAAACGTCTATTTTATCAATGTATCCTTACATGCACCACACTGGGCTCTTACCTCCTCAGAAAATATTTTCAAAATTGCTAGAGAGAGAATGGATTTTGGCCTTTCCTGGTGGTCTAGGGGTTCACAGTCCACCTGCCAATGCAGGACACATGGGTTCGATCCCTGTTCCGGGAAGATCCCACATACCTCGGAGCAGCTAGGCCCGGGTGCCAGAACTACTGAGCCCAGGCGTCTAGAGCCTATGCTCCACGACAAGAGAAACCACAGCAGTGAGAAACCCACACACCACAACGGAGACTAGCCCCACTCTCTGCAACTAGAGAAAGCTTGCATGTAGCAATAAAGACCCAGCACAGCCAAAAATACATAAATACATAAAAATCTTCAGCAAAAAGGAAAGAATGGTTTCTGCAATCTCCTAAGAAGTACTTATTTTTTCAATTCGTTATTGAATCACTTTAGGGGCTTTGTTGGAGAAAATGCTAGAGTTCAAGCTCAGCTATCTGTAGATTTTCATCATCAGGTTCTCCCAGCATCATGAGGCTAACAATGCTAACAGTAGCGACAGAAGTAATGTCATGCTAGCATGTGACAACAGAAGCTAGGCTTCTCCCACTATCCCAGAGCAGAGAATAATTTGACAGTTCATTGCTGCCTTTTAGTCAAAATGCTCCCTCCAACCCCACACTGTTCAAGCCTAAATAAAGACATTGCTGGAAATGTATTTCTGCAGTCCTGGGCTCGATTCCTTCTCTCCCTATCTCATTTTCTGGCTTTCCTAAAATGTCTATTATCTCAATTAAAAAGATGATTGAGACATAGCACCTGCCTTCCAAAAGCACCCTGTGCAGAGATAAAGAAACTTGTTGCAAATACCTGAAATATACTAAGTACTAGAGTAAATGTATGTTCAAGGGGGCAGAAAGGTGGAAGAGAATCAGCTTTGCAGGGAATGCACTAGAGCTGGGCATTAAAGGACCTGTATATATGCACAAGGTAGGTGCATTAGGGAAGGATTCTCATTTGCAATCACACAGGACCTGAAATTATACAGTGCATTTAAAAATCTGCAAGTTGTTAAATAAGGCTAAAAAGATAGATAAAGGAGACATACTACAGACGGATCGAGGGGGTGAAGGATAGCAGAGTTAAAGAAAGCCTCCTGTAATTTACAAAGGTGTTTGGACTCTATTTTCTGTGGTGTTCCTCATACTTTTGTGATGTGAACCACAACAAGAAATAGGATTTGTATCATGATTCAGTAGACATACACAGAATTGAAACAGATGTTTCATTAAGCCTCAGTAAGTACCTAAATTCCTATTATATTCATTTTATTCTATTTTATGTTTCAGATACTGGTGATGCTTTAATCTTAGTGTCTACTCTCGAGAGGACCTGATCTGTGATAGTGAATATTTTTGTCTTGCTCTAGATCTCAAAGGAAAGCTTTCAACATTTCATCACTAAATGGGGTGTTTGTTATGAGTTTTGTACATTTTCTTGTCAAATTAAGGAAGTCCTATTCACATTTCAGTAAAAGTTTTTAACATGACTGCTAAATTCCATCCAACATTATTGAGGTGATCACTTTTTTCCTTCTATTCAGTTATTAACATCTTCATTAAATTGTTTTTCTAATGTTAAAAGACAATTTGTATTTAAGAGAAAAGCTTAATCTGGGCATCATGTACTACACTATTTATTATTTCTGGATTTGGTTTGCTATTTTTTGTTTAGAATTCTTTAAAATTTACATATAGAAAAATTTACTCTATTTGGTGTACAGCTCCATGAGTATTGACAAATGCATACAGTCAATAGCAACCATCACTGCAAGTCAAAAAATACAACAATGTTCAAGTTTCCAATTGCATCATAAACATCATTTTTAAAGGTTCTTTGACTCAATATTCAACTATGCTCCATACGTCAAGTTCCTTTCCATCTTTTTCCATTCCCTTTACAATGTACTTGTTGAAGAAATGGTATCATTAATCTTGTAGAGCTTTGTATAAGCTGAATTTTCCGGATTATAGCCCTATCGTTGTTCTTTAACATCTGTTATTTAACATAATATGTTGTTCAACATATTGTTCTGTCTTTTATATTTTGCTAAATTGAATCTGGAGGCTTAATCAAGTTCAGGCTTGATCTGAGTGAGGACATAACTAGTTTACATATAGATTTGTGTATTTCAGCAGGGTATATGGAATGTTTATTTGCCATTTTTTGTAATGTTGTTGGTTTGTTATTTAGCTGCTAAGTCACATCTGACTCTTGCTTCTCCATGGACTGTAGCCTACCAGGTTCCTCCATCCATGGGATTTTCCAGGCAAGAATACTGGAGTGGGTTGCCATTTCCTTCTCTAGGGGATCTTCCTGACCCAGGGATCGAACCTGCATCTCCTGCATTGGCAGGTTTTGGGTTCTTTACCATTGAGCCACTGCTGCTGCTGCTGCTAAGTCGCTTCAGTCGTGTCTGACTCTGTGCGACCCCACAGACGGCAGCCCACCAGACTTGCCCGTCCCTGGGATTCTCCAGGCAAGAATACTGGAGTGGGTTACCATCTCCTTCTCCAATGCATGAAAGTGAAAAGTGAAAGTGAAGTCGTTCTGTCGTGTCCGACTCCTAGTGACCCCATGGACTGCAGCCCACCAGGCTCCTCCGTCCATGGGATTTTCCAGGCAAGAGTACTGGAGTGGGGTGCCGTTGCCTTCTCCACTGAGCCACTAGGGAATGTAGTTTTAGCAGTAGTTAATGACCAATGATTCCATATATGAATTATGTGTTATCTATAGAATCCTAGGGTGGCTCAGATGGTAAAAAAATCTGCCTGCAATGCTGGAGACCCAGGTTTTATCCCTGGGTCGGGAAGATCCCCTGGAGAAGGGAATAGCAACCCACTCCAGTATTCTTGCCTGGAAAATCCCATGGACAGAGGAGCCTGTCTGGCTACAGTACATGGGGTCACAAAGAGTCAGACAACACACTCATATTATATAATGATGATGTTCTAATTCTTTCCTTTTTTCTTTATGCATTAGCTAGATACTTGTCTTAAGAAAAATTGCCTCATCTACTTTTTGGTGACCTTATAGAATGGGAAGACATGATAATATGTTAAATTTTTTCCCTTTATTTTCAAGTTTCCTAGGTCACCTAGGTTTTGTTTGTTTGTTTGTTTGTTTGTTTCAGTATCATATTGCACCCTATAGTCTTATACACATTTTATGTGTTTAAATTCATAGCAGAAATTAGTGCAAGTGATACTCAAATTGTACCACTTTTGCCAATAACAACTTACTCAGTTTGGCTTCAAATTTGCTTAGACATGATCCTCCCAGTTGATAGAGTTCTTGTTATCCAGTATAAAAAGATATTCCATGATAATCTTATAGTGCCCCAGAGTTAGAGGCAGACATTCTTAAAGGAGATCTGGCTACTTTGAGTATGAAATGTCATGTCAATACTATAATCTGTGAGTCATGATTGTTCCTTGCTATTGATTTATTAGGTTTCCAAGGCATTTTCAGGGAACAGGGCTAGAAAATACACAGACACATATGTATGTATTTATAAAGGTATTTAATGTATATTCTTGTGTGTTTGTGTATGTATATTTATCTCTGTCTAGACACATGGACTTCTCTGGTGGTTCAGATGGTAAAGAATTTCCCTCTATGAGGAAGACCCAGGTTTGATCCTTGGGTTGGGAAGATACCTGGAGAAGGGAATGGCTACCCACTCCAGTTTTCTTGCCTGGAGAATTCCATGGATAGAGGAGCCTGGCAGGCTGCAGACCATGGGGCTGCAAGGAGTTGGACATGACTGAATAACTAACACTTTCACTTTTCAGACATCTATTTTATATATCTATTTTGTGTAACAGATATATAAATGATAGTTTGAATCTCAGTATTCTAGGACATAGGAACAATTGAATTAGAATATCATATAATTACTCATTCAATGAATCCCAAAATACACATACTCAATAGTCTCACAAACAAATACAAATAATAAATAACAGCAACAATATGTTTACTATAAAAAAATTGAGATTTTTTTTTAACATTGTTGAGTTTTTCTCTCTAAGAACATATCCCACTAGGATATTAGCCAAATGGTTGGAGTTTTTGAGTCAGTTGTAACAGATCCACTCTGAATGATTAGCCACCAGTAGACAGGTATTTAATTTCATCTTTCCATATCACTTCTCAATTTTTCAAGTATTTGATTCTGAAATTAAACTTATAAAACAAAGCACATTCAAAGACGTCTAGTTTCAAACGCAGTCCCTCCTAGGATATTTGTTTTATTGCCCAACTATATTTAATTTCATACACACACATACGTACAAAATTTAGTATTCTCAATTTTCTTAGATAACAGATAGCAGGCTATATGCTCTTCTCTCCTTTATTTTCAGACAATAAGATAGCTTAGAGAACTCCGCAAATTAACATATAAAGACAGTCCTCATTATTTTTCACATCTGTTTAGCACTCCACTGCAGAATAACATATAGTTTATTCATCCAGTTTCTTATCTGGGGACTGTCAGTCATCTGGGTTGTTTCTAGCCTGTTAATATTTCAAATATTCCTGAAAAGAATGCCAAGAACATATCTCTTTTTATCTTTTTGTCTGTGCATTTTTGTTATCAATTCCTAGAAGTGGAATTGCTGGGCCAAAGGGTAGATAAATATGTAATCTTAGAAATTATCATCTATGCCAGGACTGGGATAAGGGGAGCAAGGCACCAAGGGTGCAAAATTTGAAGGGCACTTGCTCACAGGATCTTAGGCTTGCCGTGAGAGTCACTGCCTCATGGACTTCTGTGCCCTGAGCCCTTTACTTCAAGTTTGAGCCTTGAAACTGATGCCCATGGAGAAAAAGTACTCATCAGCTCATGTAGTCTGTTGGTGACAGAGCTAGAACAGGACTTCCCTGGTGCCCAAACAGTAAAGAATCCACCTGTAGTGCAGGAGAGCAGGGTTTGATCTCTGGGTTGGGAAGATCCTCTGGAGTAGGAAATGGCAATCCACTCCGGTATTCTTGCCTGGGAAATCCCATGGACAAAGGAGCCTGGTGGTCTACACAGTCCATGGGGTCTCAAAGAGTCACACACAGCTGAGCTAGAATTAATACAGTTCTCCAGTGCTCGTCTGGGACCCAACCCCCTGCCCACCACAAACTCATATTAGGCTGCCTTTACTTTAGCCACTGCTCGAAAGAATCACTCTCAAGACTGAGATAGCCTTGGTAAGACTGAGTATCAGTTCATGCCAGACATGGAATGATAACCAACAAAAGCCCACCCAGTGAGACCTCATCCACAATAAGACAATCACACTGTTCAGATGAGAAAATGTTTACAGGGTGAATCAACAGGTGAACAAGGGAAATGATTACCCTTCATTATGAAAATCAAGAAGCTTTCTTTAAGTGTTAATGAAATTATTAAAAAGAAAGCCATTATTAGCAAACAGTGACTTCACTAATTTAGAAGACTCTCCTCCTATTGATTAAAAAGCATGGAAAATCTTCCAAGAAATGAAATAGTTCCACCTTTTAAGATAACATGTGTTAAGAATTTGAAAAAAAGAGTTCCCCACTTCCTCAAGAATACTCTAAAACCTCAGGTTTTCGATAAAACAGGTAGACCCAATAATTCTTATTTACCCAAAAGAACTGAAAACTTATGTTAACATACACACAAAAACTGTATTTCATGTTTACAGCATCTTTTTTTCCCAATCAGAAAAAGTCTGGAAAAACCAAAATGTCTTTCAAGGAGTGAACTGATAAATGAATTATGGTATATAAATACCCTGGACGACTACACAAGAACAAAAAGGAGTGAACTATTGAGATATATATATATATATATATAAATCATTGTTCTTGTTGTCTAATCACTAAGTCCTGTCCGATTCTTTGTGACCCCATGGACTGCAGCATGCCAAGCTTCCCTGTCCTTCACTATCTCCCGGAGTTTGCGCAAACTCATGTCCATTGAGGCAGAGATGTTATCTAAACATCTCATACTCTGTGGTTCTCTTCTCCTGCTCTCAGTTTACCCCAGAATCAGGGTCTTTTCCAATGAGTCAGCTCTTCTCAACAGGTGGCCAAAGTATTGGAGCTTCCACTTCAGCATCGAATATTCAGGATTGATTTCCTTTAGGATTGACTAGTTTGATCTCCTTGCCATCCAAAAGACTCACAAGAGTCTCCTCCAGCATCACAATTCAAAAGCATCAATCCTTCAGCGCTCAGCCTTCTTGATGGTCCAACTCTTATATCCATGCATGATTACTGGAAAAACCATAACTTTCACTAGATCTTTGTCAGCAAAGTGATGTCTCTGCTTTTCAGCATGCTGTCTAGGTTGGTCATAGCTTTTCTTCCAAGGAGCAAACATCTTTTAATTTCATGGCTGCAGCCACCGTCCGCAGTGATTTTGGAGCCCAAGAAAATATACTCTGTCACTGTTTCTACTTTTTCCCCATCTATTTGGCATGAAGTGATGGGACCGGATAACATATTCTAAGTTTTTTGAAAATTGAGTTTAAGCCAACTTTTTCACTCTCCTCTTTCACCCTCAAGACTCTAGTTCCTCTTCTCTTTCTGCCATTAGGGTGATGTCATCTGCATATCTCAGGCTGTTGATATTTCTCCCAGCAATCTTGATTCCAGCTTGTGAGTCATACAGCCCAGCATTTCACATGATGTACTCTGCATATAAGTTAAACAAGCAGGGTGAAAAATATAACCTTGACACACTCCTTTCTTAATTTAAACCAGTCCATTGTTCCATGTCAGGTTCTAACTGTTGTTTCTTGACCTGCATACAGGCTTCTCAGGAGGCAGGTAAGTGGTCTGATATTCCTATCTCTTTAAGAATTTCCCACAGTTTGTTGCGATCCACACAGTCAAAGACCTTAGCCTAGTCAATGAAGCAGATTTTTTTTTTTTTAATTCTCTTTGATTTTTCTATGATCCAGCAGATATTGGCAATATAACAGGTGAATCTCAAATGCATTATACTGAATGAAGGAAATCTAACAGAGAAGATTATATGCTACAGGATTTCATTTATATGATATTGTAAGAAAAAGAAAAAAAAGGCAAAATTAGAAGGGGAAAAACAAACCAGTGTTGCCAGGGCTGGAGGCTGGTGGAGCGGGTGACAACAAAGAGCCACGGGTAATTTTTGAGGTGATAGAAGCATTTTGTATTTTATATCTTGTTTGTGCCAATGGTTCCTGAATTGTATGCTTTGTCAAAATTCATAGAATTGCACACTAAATAGGATAAATTTTATTGTGATATATACATTGATAAGTTTTCCCATATAAAATATGTTTTCTCTTTGTAATCCTAAGTATTTAATTATATGCATCTAAAGCATCTAAAAATTATCCTGAGAATGAGTATTTAAGCTTCATCAGACTGTCAAAGGGAACATTTGGGGGAAAAAAAGATTAAGAACTTCTGTTGTGTGAGGTGTTCCTTTTAACTTCTGCCTCTGATGATTTGAGCTCCCATCCTGTCAACTCCAAGTGGCATCTGAAAGCTCTGCTCACTTCTCAGCTGTTTGTTAGGGATGCACAGACAGGAGGTAGGATCTCAGTGTGTGTGTGTGTGTGTGTGACAAAGAGGAGTTTCCCTGATCCCTGTCATGTAGTGACCTGACTCAGTGCTAACCTGCCTCCCGTCTGCTCACAGACTCCGCCTCCTGCTTGCTTCCCTCATGATGCCTAGGAAGATATCTACCAGCAGAGCATTCTGCTCCACATTTTAAAAAATTATTTATTTATTTGGCTGTGTCGGGTCTTAGTTGAGACACTCATGATCTTTCATTGTCAAGCACCGACTCTCTGGCTGTGGGTTCTATACTTGTGGCATGCAGGGTTAGTTGCTCCGAGGCATGTGTGATCTTAGTTCCCTGGCCAGGGATCAAAGCCAAGTCCCCTGTGTTGTTGCAAGGCTGAATCTTAACCACTGGACCCCCAGGGAAGCCCCTATTCTACACTTTCTGCTTATATTTTCAGCCAGTGACTTGGTCCAGTAAGCTTCAATATCTTGTTTGGTCTTTAATGTTATTAAGACAAATCTTTCTGCATGTTCTCAACTTTTTAATTTGTTAGTGAAAGAATTAGTTTGAAACATCTAGTCTGTCACTGTATAACCATGTTTAAAGAATTGGAGCTGTCTAGTGTTTTTCTCTTGAGTTACTGCATAATATTTTATCTAAGTGCATTCTTCATAGGAGCAAGGCAGTATCATTCTTACTTTTAAATGAATGGGCACCAATGATAGAAAATGCAATGACCTTCCTGATGGATTAAATCTCAGATTTAATGATATGGTTCTGAATATTCATCCAATTTCATTTCTATTTCATGTTTCAGTTCAGTTCAGTACAGTCTCTCATCGTGTCCAACTCTTTGTGACCCCATAGACTGCAGCATGCCAGGCCTCCCTGACAATCACCAACTCTCAGAGCTTACTCAAACTCATGTCCATCAAAGTGGTGATGCCATCCAACCATCTCATCCTCTATCGTTCCCTTTTCCTCCTGCCTTCACTCCTTCCCAGCATCAGGGGCTTTTCAAATGAGTCAGTTCTTCCCATCAGGTGGCCAAAGTACTGGAGTTTCACCTTCAGCATCAGTCCTTCCAATGAATATTCAGGACTGATTTCCTTTAGGATTGACTGGTTGGATCTCCCTGCAGTCCAAGGGACTCTCAAGAGTCTTATCCAACACCACAGTTCAAAAGCATCAATTCTTCAGTGCTCAGCAGTCTTTATAGTCCAAATCTCACATCCATACATGACTATTGGAAAAACCATAGCCTTGACTAGATCGAACTTTGTCAGCAAAGTAATGTCTCTGCTTTTTAATATGCTAAGTTGGTCACTGCTTTCCTTCCAAGGAGCAAGTGTCTTTTTCATGGCTGCAGTCACCATCTGCAGTGATTTTGGAGCCCAAGAAAATAAAGTCTGACACTGCTTCCATTGTTTCCCCATCTATTTGCCATGAAATGATGGGACCAGATGCCATGATCTTAGGCTTTTGAATGTTGAGTTTTAAAGCAGCTTTTTAACTCTCCTCTTTCACTTTCATCAAGAGGCTCTTCAGTTCCTCTTTCTACCATAAGAGTGGTGTCATCTGCGTATCTGAGGTTATTGATATTTCTCCCTGCAATCATAATTCCAGCTTGTGCTTCACCCAGTCTGGCATTTCACATGATGTGATCTGCATATAAATTAAATAAGCAAGGTGACAATATAAAGCCTTGACATACTCCTTTCCCAATTTGGAACCAGTCCATTGTTCCATGTGTGGTTCTAACTTGCTTCTTGACATGTGTACAGGTTTCTCAGGAGACAGGCAAAGTGGTTTGTTATTCCCATCTCTTGAAGAATTTTCCAATTTGTTGTGATCTATACAGTCAAAGGCTTTGGCATAGTCAATAAAGAAGTAGTAGATTTTTTTCTGGAATTAACTTGCTTTTTCTATGATCCAATGGATGTTGGCAATTTGATCTCTGGTTCCTCTGCCTTTTCTAAATCTAGCTTGAATATCTGGAAGATCATGGTTCATGTACTGTTGAAGCCTGGCTTGGAGAATTTTGAGCATTACTTTACTAGCGTGTAAAATGAGTGCAATTGTGCAATCATTTAAACATTCTTTGGCATTGCCTTTCTTTGGGATTGGAATGAAAATTGATCTTTTCCAGTCCTGTAGCCACTGCTGAGTTTTCCAAATTTGCTGGCATATTGAGTGCAGCACTTTCACAGCATCATCTTTTAGGATTTGAAATAGCTCAGCTGGAATTCCCTCTCTTCCACTAGCTTTGTTCGTAGTGATGCTTCCTAAAGCCCACTTGACTTCTCATTCCAGGATGTCTAGTTCTAGTTGAGTGATTACACCATCGTGGTTATCTGGGTCGTGAAGATCTTTTTTGTATAGTTCTTCTGTGTATTCTTGCCACCTCTTCTTAATATCTTCTTCTTCTGTTAGGTCAATACCATTTCTGTCCTTTATTGAGCCCATCTTTGCATGAAATGTTCCGTTGGTATCTCTAATTTTCTTGAAAAGATCTCTAGTCTTTCTCATTCTGTTGTTTTCCTCCATTTCTTTGTATTGATCACTGAGGAAGCCTTTCTTATCTCTCCTTGCCATTCTTTGGAACTCTGTATTCAAATGGGTATATCTTTCCTTTCCTCCACTGCCTTTAGCTTCTCTTCTTTTCTCAGCTACTTGTAAGGGCTCCTCAGACAACAATTTTGCTTTCTTTTTTTATCAAAACAACCATTTGATGTTCCAGTCGTGACTAGATACCATGAGCCTTTAGAACAAAAAAAAAAAATAGATTGTGGTTACAAATTTAAGATTGATTTCCTGTAGGATTGACTGGTTTTATCTCCTTGCAGTCCAAGGGACTCTCAGGAGTCTTCTCCAGCACCACAGTTTGAAAACATTGATTCTTCGGCATTCAGTCTTCTTTATGGTCCAAATCTCACATCCATACACGACTACTGGAAAAACCATAGCTTTGACTAGACAGACCTTTGTCAGCAAAGTGATGTCTCTGCTTTTTAATACGCTGTCTAGGTTTGTCATATCCCCCCCCCCCCCTCCCCGCAAGGAGCAAACATCTTTTAATTTCATGGCTACAGTTACTTTCTGCAGTGACTTTGGAGCCCAAGAAAATAAAGTCTGAAACTGTTTCTACTTTTCCCCATCTATTTCTCATGAAGTGATAGGACTGGATGTGATAGGACTAACATATTCTTAGTTTTTTGAACGTTGAGTATTAAGGCAGCTTTTTCACTCTCTTCTTTCACCTTCATCAAAAGGGTCTTTAGTTCCTCTTCACTTTCTTCCATTAGGGTGATGTCATCTGCATATCTGAGGTTATTGCTATTTCTCCTGGCAAGCTTGCTACCAGCTTGACCTTCATCCAGCCTGGCATTTCATATGATGTACTCTGCATATAAGTTAAATAAGCAGGGTGACAATATACAGCCTTGATGTACTCCTTTCCCGATTTTGAACCTGTCTGTTGTTCTATGTCTGGTTCCAACTATTGCTTCTTGACCTGCATACAGGTTTCTCAGGAGGCAGGTAAGGTGGTCTGGTATTCCCATCTCTTGAAAAAATTTCCACAGTTTATTGTCATCCACACAGTCAAAGGCTTTAGCGTAGTCAATGTAGCAGAAATAGATGTTTTTCTGAAATTCCTTTGCTTTTTCTATGATCCAATGAATGCTGGCATTTTGATATCTAGTTTCTGCTCCATCTCTAAATCTATCTTATACATCTGGAAGTTCTCAGTTCACGTAGTGTTGAATCCTAGCTTGAAGGATTTTGAGCATGATCTTGCTAGCTTGTGAAATGAATGCAAATGTGCAGTAGTTTGAACATCTTTGGCATTGCCCTTCTTTGAAATTTGAAGGAAAACGGACCTTTTCTGGTCCTGTGGTCACTGCTGAGTTTCCCGAATTTGTTGGCACATTGAGTGCAGCACTTTAACAGCATCATCTTTTAGGATTTGAAATAACTCAGCTTGAATTCCATCACCTGCACTAGCTTTGTTCATAGTAATGTTTCCTAAGGCACACTTGACCTCACACTCCAGAATGTCTGGCTCTAGGTGAGTGACCACACCATTGTGGTTTCCAGGTCATTAAGACTTTTTTTTTTTTTTTTGTATAGTTCTGTGTATTACTGCTACCTCTTCTTAATATCTTAATGAGTCAAAGGAAATCAGGAAAAAGGAAACTAAAGCCTAGAACCAGCCACGAATCTTGAGGAGACAGAGTTTTAATCACATTTTGAAGGAGATCAGTCTAGCTGTCAGTTACCCAAAGATAGCATTATCTCTGCTGTAGGTGACTCTGAGCTCTTCACCACCCAGGTGCTCTGTCCCAAGCCACACACACTTCCTAGAGAGGTTTGAGAGGATAGTCTGTATCATGAGGTACACTGGACCAGTGGTCTGAAGGGACCCTTCCAACTCTCAGAATTTGTGAGCTTCTTATCCTGGAATGCTTGATTTTTTTAAAATTGTCTTATCTAAAATAATCTAATTAAATTGTAGATAATATCAAATTTCTTTATTTCCTTTAAAGTGCACAGTTAAGTTAATCATAGTGCTTAATTCTTAGTGTATTATTCCTGCTGGCCTGTGTAAAGCTCTCCTCTTATTTGTTTATTAGTTCAATTATTTAGCCGTGTCCTCTTATTTTCATGTGGTCTGCTATCATTTCTCTCACCCACATTAGGCAAAATTCTAATGTATTCACTATATGTCTTTCCATTCATATGAAAAACTGTATCCTTGCAAAATAGGCATTTGTTTTGCAAAATGTATACTGTTGCTTTACATGCATACATTTCAATTTACACTAATGATATTGTACAATGTATTTCATTCTGTTTCTTTATTCGCTAAGCACTCTATCTTCACTCTATTTGGTTCATTGTGAATCACATCATATTTGACCTAGTCACTTTCTACCTCCATAAATAAAAGGACCCTTATCTATGCCCTCGTATGAACTGCTAAACAAGGGTTTGGCTGGTGTATTAGTCAAGGTTCCCTGAAAAACAGAACCCATAGAGTGAGTGTGTGTGTGTGTGTGTGTGTGTGTGTGTTAGTATATCAAGAAATTTACAATAAGGAATTGGTTGGCATGATTATGGATGCTGAAAAGTCCCAAGTTCTGCAGGGGGAGTCACAAACTGGAGACCTGGGAGAGATGATGGTGTAGCCCCAAGGTTTAGGATGAGCTGTTCAATTCTAGTCCAAAGGCAAGAAAAAAAAATGGATGCTCCAGTTTGGAGACTGACAGATATAAGAAAAGTTCTATTTTACTGAGGAAGGGTTAGTCTTTTTGTCCTATCCAAGCCTTCATGTGATTGGATAAAGCCCACCCATATTGTGGAGGGCAATCTACTTTACAGTCTATCAATTTAAATGTTAATCTCATCCAAAAAGACACTCACAAACACGACCAGAATGCTTGACAAATATCTGGGCATCCCATAGCCCGTCAAACTGACATATAAAATCAACTCTCACAGCAGGTAGAGCCAGGAGTGTAAATGCTAGGTCATGAAGTATATTTCCCCTGAATTTGATTAGGTACTGACAACTTACTCTCCTGGGTGGTAGCCTTAGTCTACTCCCATTTACAGTGAATCAGGGTTCTTGCTCCCAGGTTTCTTAATCCCTGGTAACACTTGGCATCATCCAGCTTTCTAATTTTCCAGTCTACATGGTTTAAAGAGATATCCCATTGTTGTTTTAATTTGCATTTTTCATATCACTAATGAGTTTGAACAGCTTGTCATATGCATGCTGTCTGGTTTCCTCTTCTCTAATTGTTGTTTTAATATGTTTAAATCTCTAATGTGTCTAAATTATCCCTCTTTCATTTGGTATTTATTTGTACTTTCTGATTTTTCTTGTTTAGTCTTGCCTGAGGTCTATCTTGTTAATCTTCTCAAAGAACAAATGTTGGGCTTTTAAAATCTTCTCTATTGCTTTTGTTTGTTATTTCCAAATTCCCCTCATCTAATATTCCTCTTTTTCACCCTCCTTGAGAAGAGTGATGTCGGTTTATTCTACACAGGATCCCCCCGAAAGCACAGCAGAGCATGACACACATTACAGATACAATATGTTTGTCAAATGACTGAATTAAAGAGAAAATACATCATCTTTGAAGTATATTGACTTATTCTGTTTTTATATTGAGTTTTCTGCAGAGAAACGAGGATAGAATGACATAGGAATGACCAAAGGAGAGAAATAAGAAGAGTTAAGGGGACCAACGGCTTATATTTAACTCGACTCTCTGCCATGGTTTGATTTTATTATCGAATGCAAACAGGCTGAAGAATGTGGGGAGCAAGGTAGGCAATTCTCTCTCCAGATATTATACTGGTGGCCCAGCATACAGGATTTTTAATAAAACTATGTTTTTAGAGTAGTTTGTGTTCATAACACAATTGACGGGAAGGTATAAAATTGTCCTACACACCTCCTACCCCACACATTCATAGCCTCACCCCCCCCCCACCATTATCTATCAGTATCTTCCACCAGAGTAATACATTTGTTGTAATTATTGAGTCTAAATTGATACATCATTATCACATGAAGTCCACAGTTTACATTAGAGTTCACACATGGTGTGCATTTTATGGATTTGGACAATAGTATAATTATTTATATATATTATTATAAATAATTTATTATTTACTATTATTACAATTATAAATAATTATACTATTATCAAAACAGTATATTTATATATAAATATATTTATTTTATGTATATATATATATCTCTCATCATGGTATCATAAAGAAGTGTTTCACTGCCCTAAAAATCTTCTGTTTTGTATATTCATTCCTCCTTCCCCACAACCCTTAGCAAACAAACCCTGATATTTTTACTATCTCTATAGTTTTAGAATCATATAGTAAGAAGTCTTTTCAGACTGGCTTATTTCAATTAGAAATATGCATTTAAGAATTATCCATACTTTTCAGATCACACCATTTATTTATTTATTTATTTATTTTTCATTTATTTTTATCAGTTGGAGGCTAATTACCTTACAACACTGTAGTGGTTTTTGCCATACATTGACATGAATCAGCCATGGATTTACATGTGTTCCCCATCCCGATTCCCCCTCCTGCCTGAATTATCCATACTTTTTAAAAAACATATTTATTTATTTTTGTTCATGCTGGGTCTTTGTTGCTGTGTGTGGCCTTTCTCTAGTTGTGGTGCATGGGCTTCTCATTGCAGGGGCCACCCTTGTTGCAGAGGACAGGCTGTATGGCCCGCAGGCTTCAGTAGTCGCCACACATGGGCTCAGCAGCTGTGGCTCTCGGGCTGTAGGGCACAGGCTCAATAGTTGTGGTGTACGGGCTTAGTTGCTCCACAGCATGAGGGATCTTCCCAGACCAGAGATTGGACATGTGTTCCCTGCGTTGGCAGGCAGATTCTTATCCATTGTGCCACCAGGGAAGTCATCTCTGTACTTTTTGTGGCTTGGTAATTATTTGGTGTTAGGCACTGAATAATATTCCATTGTGTGGATATACCATGGTTTACCTACTCACTTAAACTGAAGGACATCTTCTAAGTTTTGGTAATGAATAAAGCTGCTGTAGACATCCATGTGCGAATTTTTGTGCGGACATAAATTTTCACCTTCTTTGGGTACCAAGGAGTACAATTGCTAGCTCATACAGTAGGAGTGTGTTTAGTTTTTTAAGACACTGATGAACTGTCTTCCAGTGTGGTTGTACCATTTTGCATTCCCACAAGCCATGAACGAGAGTTCTTCTTGTTCCATATCTTTGACAGTAAATGCTCTTAGTATTTTGGGGTTTGGTCATTCTAACAAGTGTATGAGATGGTTGGTCATTGTAACATCCAACAGTTGGTTGGATGGCATCACTGACTCAATGGACATGAGTTTGAGCAAACTTCAGGAGACAGTGAAGGACAGGGAAGCCTGGCATGCTGCAGTCCAAGGGATTGCAAAGAATCGGGCATGACTTAGTGACTGAACAACAACAGACAAGTGTATAGTGGTATCTCATTATTTTAATTGCAATTTCTCTCGTGAAATACGATGTAGAACATCTTTTCAAATGCTTCTTTACCATTTGTATATCAATTTAACAAATTTGAAAGAGGCATTTCTTTGCTGCTTAAAAAATTCACTCATCAGGAATTGCTGTTTTTGAAGCGCAGTCTATATCTTATATAGTCCTTCAAGCAATGGCTATTTCTTAAAGTCAATCGGACAGAATAATTAGCTCCATGTTTACATCATCCAAATTTGAATTATTTCCGCAAAAGCAGGTGATTTATTTTAGAATTCATCACATTCAAAGCACTCAAAGCATCAACTGTGAAATCATTAAAGCCTTCCTGTTTTAGACCTCTGAGCACTCTTACAATCACACCTCAGAAGGAGATGTATTGGTCATAGGAACCAATAAATGGCCATTCCCATAACTGAGATGTTAATTTTTAGAGTCATAATAATTGTTTCACTTTAAAAACTTGGGGAATCAAATGAAATTTGGGAAAATTTTGACAAAATTTGAACACAGTTGCTATAGCGATTTATCAACGCTGTAACAAAACCCATCCCTACTTACCTAAGCAGTGTATAAAATTTGGCATTTTTCTTTCTAAATTAATAGGATGGTACATCCCCTCAAGCTGGGATCCAAAGAGAAAATGCAAAGATGATTCAATAAAAGATAAAAAACTGCAAAGCATGTTTCCCGTATGGGGGTAACACAACAAGGCATCATTTCCCAGGGAAGGCATTTTTTTTTAATATTGCCAGCCAGTGTGAATATCCATCTCAGACTTCCTAAATTTAATGAAAAACTGCTAATACCTCACTTTATCCCTTGCTCTTTACCTGACAGTCATTGAAAGAGAAAATGTATTGACCTTCCTCAATCCCCCACAACACACACACACACACACACACACACACACACACACACACACACTCACACCCTGATCAAGGGAAAAGTGGTTGGGGCTATACTGAGGGTCAGCCCTGACACTTAATAATTAACTACAGTAAGTGAAATGCTTGTGGTTTTGGTATCAGGAAATCTAGCTTCCCATGCTGACATCCTCAGCAAAAAACTAGCTTATGACTGCTTTGCTTTAGTGTGCTCTTTAAATCAGCTGGACCCATGACCATGTGAATGCAAGGGAACAGAATGCTCTGGCAGCCCAGCACATGGCTATAACCTGATCCATGATCGATGTCTAGAGGTTTAGTCTTTGAAGACCTATATCCATTTTGTCACTGATAGTGATAAAATGAACCTCAGGTTGACACGCATTTTGAATTGCAATTTTTGATTTAGGTGTATTTTGTCCAGGCAAGAATACTGGAGTGGGTTGCCATTCCCTTCTCCAGGGGATCTTCCAGATCCAGGGATCAAATCTGGGTCTCCTGCATTGCAGGCAGATTCTTTACCATCTGAGCCACCAGTGGTAATCTCCATATTCATAAAAATAAAATGCAAACTCATTCATGTCCAGGTGGGAATAGGTCAAGCAGTTAAAGTAAGACCTAGTCCCATAACAATAGAACACAAACTAAGCAAGATGGTCTATAATTTTGAAGAGGCAAATTTCTGTTGTAGTTTCTTTTTAGTTGCTAAGCTATGTCCAACTCTTTTGCGACCCCATGGACTGTAGCCCACCAGGCTCCTCTGTCCATGGGATTTCCCAAGCAAGAATACTGGAGTGGGTTGCCATTTCCTTCTCCAGGTGATCCCCTTGACCCAGGGATTGAACCCGTGTCTCCTGCATTTGCAAGCAGATTCTTTCCCACTGAGCCACCAAGGAAGCCCAGGGACAACTTTAGGGTATTCCAAAATTGACCACAAAGAAAGAAACTGCTAAATATTCTTTATCTTAGAAGAGTAATGCAAAATCAAGAAAGGTGGAAACCATCCAAAGGACAATATTATCATGAACATCCATTTAAAAAATAAAAAGTGTGGTATAACGCAGCATGTTTGCACAGTTATTGGACAATGGAATTGTGGATGCAGTTATATTCTGCTATGTATGGTCTGTGCTGCACATAAAATTGCCTACTTGGGTGCTTAATAAAATCTCAAGTTCTTCTAAGTGAACCACAGGTCAGCCTACTTATCTATATGCAAGGTCAGAGAGTGAGTAGGGACACCCACATCTGTGCTATGTCGTAGACCACCAGCACAATACTTATATTAAAATAAAGATGACAAAAACTGCTCTCTGCAGTACAATTTGGCAGCCTTATGAGAAGACCCATAGCCTCTGGTGACCCATATTCAAAAAAGGACTCCTCAGGAATGTTATGTTGTCCTGGGGAGAGAGGGAAGCTCTACCATGAAGCTGAGTGGTGCTGATGACCAGGACATTTGCTCTCTTCTGCTCTCTCAGTAAGGAGAATAGAAACTTAGCCATGTTAAACATGCAATGTATTTGAAGTTATAGTTCATCTATTGATACTTTTTTTCCCAATATTAAGAATGTTGGGCTTCTCTAGTAGCTCAGCAGTAAAAAAAAAAAATGTACCTGCAATGCAGGAGATGCGTAGGAGACAAAGGTTTGAACCCTGGATCAGGAAGATCTGCTAGAAAAGGAAATGGCAACTCACTCCAGTATTCTTGCCTAGGAAAACCCATGAACAGAGGAACCTGGCAGGCTATAGTCCATGGCCTTGTAAAAGAGTTGGACACAACTTAGTGACTAAGCAACAATAAAAATGTTAGTGAGATTTATATTTTCCCCATTTTGTAGATGTTTCTAGGACTTCTAAGAAAGAAATATTTCCACAAAGATGATCCATCTAAGCGAGTGACCTGGGGACCCCAAAGGTAAAGTACAAGAGTGACATTAAGAGACAGAGATTTTAAAGACAGAAAATTATACAAAGAAGTGAGTTCCAGAACTAGAAGTCTAAAGTAAGAGAAACACTTATTATTAAGAATACTGAATACCAAATATAGAACTACCATATGATCTAGCAATCCCACTCCTGGGCATATATTGGAGAAAACATAATTAAAAAAGATACATGCACCCCCATGTTCATTGTAGAACTATTTGCAATAACCAAGACATGGAAGGAAATGGCATGTACCTAAATGTCCATCAACAGAGGAGTGGATAAAGAAGATGTATTACTCAGCCATAAAAAAGAATGAAATAATGTCATTTGCAGCAACATAGATAGACCTACTGATTGTCATACTGAGTGAAGTAAATAAGAAAGAAAAAGGCAAATATCATATGGTATCACTTAAATGTGGAATCTAAAAAAAAAAAAATGGTAAATATGAGCTTATTTACAAAACAGAAATACAGTCACAGATATCCAACAAACCTATGGTTACCAGGTGGGAAAGGGGAGGAGAGATAATTTAGGAGATTGGGGTTGACATATATGCACTACTATAGATAAGACAGATAGCTAATAGAAACCTACTGTATAGTACAGAGAACAGTACTCAATACTTCGTAATCCCATATGTGGGAAACGAATCTAAAACAGAGTGGATATATGTATCAGTTCAGTTTAGTCACTCAGTCATGTCTGACTCTCTGTGACCCCATGGACTGCAGTACGCCAGACTTCCCTGCCCATCACCAACTCCTGGAGCTTGCTCAAACTCATGTTCATCGAGTCAGTGATGCCATCCAAACATCTCATCCTCTGTCGTTCCCTTCTCCTCCGGCCTTCAATCATTTCCAGCATCAGGGTCTTTTCCAAGGACAGTTCTTCACATCAGGTGGCCAAAGTATTGGAGCTTCAGCTTCAGCATCAGTCCTTCCAATGAATATTCAGGACTGATTTTCTTTAGGATTGACTGGTTTGATCTCCTTGCCATCCAAGGGACTCTCAAGAGTCTTCTCCAAGAGTTCAAAAACATCAGTTCTTTGCTACTCAGCTTTCTTTATAGTTCAACTCTCACATCCATACATGACTACTAGAAAAATCATAGCTTTGGCTAGATCGACCTTTGTCAGCAAAGTAATGTCTCTGCTTTTTAATATGTTGTCTAGGTTGGTCATAGCTTTTCTTCCAAGGAGCAAGCATCTTTTGATTTCATGGCTGCAGTCACCATCTGTGGTGATTCCGGAGCCCTAAACAATAAAGTCTGTCACTGTTTCCAGTGTTTCCCCATCTATTTGCCATGAAGATTGAATGCCATGATTTTAGTCTTTTGAATAATGAGTTTTAAGCCAACTTTTTTACTCTCTTCAAGAGGCTCTTTAGTTCTTCTTCATTTTCTGCCATAAGGCTGGTGTCATCTGCATATCTGAGGTTATTGATATTTCTCCCAGCAATCTTGATTCCAGCTTGTGCTTCATCCAACCCGGCATTTCTCATGATGTACTCTGCATATAAGTTAAATAAGCAGGGTGACAATATACAGCCTTGACATACTCCTTTCCCAATTTGGAACCAGTCTGTTGTTCCATGTCCGGTTCTAACTGTTGCTTCTTGACTTGCATACAGATTTCTCAGGAGGCAGATAAGGTGGTCTGGTATTCCCATCTCTTTAAGAATTTTCCACAGTTTGTTGTGATGCACACAGTCAAAGACTTTGGCATAGTCAATAAAGTAGAAATAGATGTTTTTCTGGAACTCTCTTGATTTTTTTGATAATCCACCGGATGTTGGCAATTTGATCTCTGGTTACTCTGCCTTGCCTAAAACCAGCTTGAGCATCTGGAATTTCATAGTTCATGTACTGTTGAAGCCTGGCATAGAGAATTTTGAGCATTACTTTGCTAGTGTTTGAGATGATTGCAATTGTGCAGTCGTTTGAACATTCTTTGGCATTGCCCTTCTTTGGGACTAGAATGAAAACTGACCTTTCCCAGTCCTGTGGCCACTGCTGAGTTTTCCAAATTTGCTGGCATATTGAGTGCAGCACTTTCACAGCATTGTCTTTTAGGATTTGAAATAGTTCAACTGGAATTCCCTCACTTCCACTAGCTTTGTTCATAGTGATGCTTCCTAAAGCCCACTTGACTTCTCATTCCAGGATGTCTGGCTCTAGTTGAGTGATCACACCATCGTGGTTACCTGGGTCATGAAGATCTTTTTTGTATAGTTCTTCTGTGTATTCTTGCCACCTCTTCTTAATATCTTCTGTTTCTGTTAGCTCAATACCATTTCTGTCCTTTATTGTGCCCATCTTTGCATGAAATGTTCCCTTGGTATGTCTAATTTTCTTGAAGAGATATCGTTTTTCCCATTCTATTGTTTTTCTCTATTTCTTTGCATTGATCACTGAGGAAGCCTTTCTTATCTCTCCTTGCTAGTATTTGGAACTCTGCATTCAAATGGGTATATATTTCCTTTTCTCTTTTGCCATATGTATTACTTATTCTCTTTGCTGTACATCTGAAACTAACAAAACAGTGTAAATCAACTACACTCCAGTAAAAATTTAACTAACTAAACAGATAAAAATATTGAGTAGAGGTCCTATCCCCAATGATTCAAGCAGTAAAGAATTTGCTTGCAATGCAGGAGACATAGGAGATGCAGGTTCTACCCTTGAATCAGGAAGATCCCGTGGATGGGGGCATGGCTGCTCACCCCAGTATTCTTGCCTGGAAAATTCCACAAACAGAGGAGCCGGGTGGGCTATAGCCCGTGGAGTCGCAAAGAGTTGGACCCTACTGAGCCTGCACGCATACACTGAGTAGAATGTTCTGTAAGTTTCTGATTACCAGATTATAAAAATAGTGAGTATCAGATATCTCAATATCACAAATACTAAAAGATGGAAACAAAGAATGTCTGTGTTGACAGTGTTCTTGAAAAGTCCTTCCCACCCACGAGACCTTGTACACAGGTTAAAATCGACAAAGCACTTGTGAGTCTTCCTGAATAATGTGAAATACCTTGTAATATGAAACACCTTGTTAATCATTATCATGGAAATCAAAGAAGCTCCCTTCTCCTTAACCTTTTACTAAATCCTCTCCTTTGTCACATCTCTTGTGGTGATACTGACCACCTGGTTTTTGGGAAGAAAGACTCTTTCAGAGGATGGCTTGCAGTGATTCTCAAGAACAGCTTAAAAGCTGAAACACTCCTTCCTGTTTTCCTGTTCACTGATCTGTCAGTCTTTCAAAGAGGCTCCTGTTTCCAAGATGAATAAAAAGAATAATCAAGATGCATATTGTTAAAAATAATAATTAATTTTCTCATTTGAGAGCATCCATGACCCAGGTTATGGAAAAAGGGAATGAGCAGTTTGAAATCTCAGCGAATTCTTGGGTGATCTGCCCCATGAGGTGCCCGAGTGTCAAGAATCCAGGAGGGCAGTTGGGAGAATGAGAAAAACAAGCAGGGTCTAGACCCTTGAGCATTGGAGATTTAGCAAACCTGATAATTTTGCTCATTTGACTTGTTTGTTCCATTTTGTGATGCTGTGGCCCCAGTGGCCTTGAACAATGTCTTCTTCAGTCCTTTTGTACTTTGGATAAGTGACTGGTAATCTGTTTGAATTGATGAAGTACAAATAATATTTTAGCACCAGCAAATTAAATGTAGTATTTGGCGTGGACAAAGGCAAGCGTTACCACAGCCAACTCTTCAGCCTTTGGGGAAATACTTCAACATTCTGAGCCTCGGTTCCCTGGTCTCTTAAATGAATACATAACACCTTCTTCACAGACTATTTTTTATTAGTATTAAATGAGGCGATAAAAGAATACTTGCAGGTCCATGGTATTGCATAAATGCTCAGGTGAGGGTTGTATTTCTGCCTTGTGAGGCCCCAGCCAGTCATTGCAAATCCTGCCTGGCCTCAGATGCTGAGACTGCTGCCCTGGGTGTTATCTGTCACTTTCCTGCTTCAAGTTCATTATTACTCATGGTGTGAATATGCTTCTATTGGGCCACACACCATGGAGACAGTACACTCCTTTTAAAACAGGTTTGGGAGTCACAGAGCCTAGAGTTTAAAACCTAGGATCCATTCAATACTAGCCTCATGGCCTTAAACAAGTGATTTAACCACTCTGAATCTTTCTTTGTTTTTTCTTTTCTAATATAAAAAAATAAATAAGTGGACTTGGCACACAGTAAACATCGAGCAAGTATTGACTATTTTGCATTATTAGTATGAAAGGTAAATAAATTTTCATTTTTTTTTAACAGACTTTATTTTTTATAGTCATCTTAGGTTCACTGCAAAATTGAGAGGAAGATACAGACAGTACACATATACTCCCTGCCCCTACACATGCACAGCCATCCCGTCTATCAACATCTTTCACCAAAGTGGCACATTTGTTAAAAAAAAAAATGATCCTACGCTGATACATAATCATTGCCCAAAGTCCATAGTTTACTTTAGAATTGATTCTGGGTGTTGGGTTTTGCCTAGTGAATAATGACAGATCCACCATTGTAGTATCATAGAGAAGAGTTTCACTGCCTTAGAAATCCTCTGGGATCTGCATATTCATCTCTCCTTTCCCTCAGCCCCTGGCAACCACTGATCTTTTTACTGTCTCTATAGTTTTGCCTTTTCTATAATGTCATATCGTTGGAACCATGCAGTATGTAGCCTTTTTGGACCGGCTTCTTTCACTTAGCAATATGCATTTAAAGTTCATCTATACTTTTTGTGGTTTGATAGCTCATTTTTTAGCACTGAAAAATATTCCCTTGTCTGAATGTGCCACGGTTTATTTATTCATTCACCTACTGAAGGACATCTTGGTTGTTTCTAAGTTTTAGCCATTATAAACATAGCTTTTTAAAATTCACAGGCAGGTTTTTTGAGTTGGTATAAATTTTAACTCCTTTGTATAAATACCAAGGAGCATGATTGTTGCATGTTAATGGTCAGAGTATTTTTAGTTTTTCAAGGAACTGCAAAACTGTCTTCCGATAGGGCTGTACCATTTTGCATTCCCACTAGCAATAAGTGAGAGTTTCTGTTGATGCACAACCTCACTAACATTGGGCATGCTCAGTGTTTTGGCATTTGGCCATTCTGTTAGGTATACAGCAGCATCTTATTGCTGTTTTAATTTACCAATTCCCTAATGACACATGATGTTGAATATCTTTTCAAATGTTTATATACCATCTGTATACCTTCTTTGGTGAGATCTTTTTTCAAATTTTTTGTCCATTTTTAAGTTGTATTTTTCAGAGAGGTTAAATCACTTGTTGAAGTCCATGAAGTTAGTACCTACCAGATTGACATATACACACTACTGTATATGAAATAGGTAACTAATAAGAACCTAATGTATAGCATAAGGAACTCTACTTAATACTCTGTAATGACATGTTTGGGAACAGAATTTTAGAAAGACTGGATACGTGTATAACAGATTCACTTTGCTGTACAAAAGAAACTTCTACCAAAACATTATAAGTTGATTATACTCCAGTAAAATTTATTTAAAAAATTTAGTGCCAGTTTAAACCGAGCCAGGGGTTTAAACTCAAGCCTATGTGACTCCCAAATCCATTCTAGCAGCACACAATCTCCATGGTTTGTGGTTCAATAGAGGTACACATATACATACCATGCCAATTATGTATTCTTATGTATATATAATAAAATGGTTATATAAAAATATACACATGTATATGTGCATATTATATACATATATACACCATACAATTCTGTATTTAATCCCATCCACTGAAACGGAAGTTCCATGTGGTCAGGGATCTTGTCTTGTTAACTACAATACTCCTAGCACCTAAAGGACTACCTGGCCCAGTGTGAAAGATGTACTTTATAGTCTTCTAATAGTTCTTCTAACAGTTTTGTTAAGGTGTTAGTGATAGCTGTTCTAGGCTTTTATACAAATGCTTATTGATTAAATGAATACATGAGCATATAAATTAAATACAGTTTTTCAAATTATAGTGGCATACGTGTAGGTGCTGTATGTGCTTCAGAAGGAGACAGTAGTTCTTTTTGGCTTGTAACAGTATTATGTTGACATTTCTTCCTTCCCAATGCTATTAAAATTTACTGTATTGACCGTGGAGTTTTCAAATCTGGTATGCAGGTAAGAGTTCTTCATTCATGAAGAAGTCTGACTTCCCAGGATAATATGTGTGTGGGAGGAAGAGAGGGAAGGTATTATTATAATGCAAAATAATCATCATCTTTTTCAGAGATCAGCTTAAAAATTCTGCCAGAATGGTTGCTATTTCAGACTATATTTATGAATCTCCAATAACTAGAATTAAGTTTTTTCATCCTTAAGAAGAAACAAGTGATCAATGACATTTTTCTAAGGTTTCTCATGATTGTGCAGCGGAATGCATCTCTCAAATGCTGTAATTTGTGAGGACTTCAATAGAAGACTTAATGAGGCTTTGGAGACAAGCAAACTGGGTAATCATCATTTAGCTGACAAAAAAAGTGTTAACATATCTAAAAAGGCCTAAGGTTAATGGAAATTTGGCAAAGTGAAAGCCCTGTTTAGGGTATTTTTCTTGCCACAAATTGGAGTACATCAGATTTATTTCTTAAACCTCCCATCAACGTAACTCTGCTCATGTCTCCTCTGTTCACATGTCTTGGTTTATATTTCCAAAAATATGTGGGAGAGAAAATGGAAGAGGAAGCCAGAAGCGTTCTCTTAAAAAGTTCTAAGACTTAGTGTAAATTTTTAGTATAAAATAATACACACTCATAATACAAAATTTGTAAAACATGAAACTAGAGAAAAAGGGGGAGAAAAATGCAGATCTATACACCAAAATCACAAGATGCAAACATTTTGATGTATCACAGTTTATATTTTATATATGCATACCCTTAGCATATTTTAGATTTCACTCTATGTACAGTTTGAATCTTTTAAAAACTTAGTCAAGGTTTGGTCATCATCCTTTTACATTTTGATGATTAAATAATACATCAGAAGCATATTCTAATTTAAGCAATCATTTTTTTATTACTGGGAACTTCTTTTGCATTTTCGTTCATGCTTCATTGAACAATTTTGTGACTATTTGTTTCCAAACTTGGTATAATGTTCTTACTCAACAGTCCCACCAGGAAAACATATGGATCAAAAATTCTGAACAAATTTTAAACTCTGTTCTGAAATTTCTGGAATTTTCTTTTCAAAAAATTTGGACCACGTGCTTTTACCTGCTTTACTAGAAATGCAAATCAATTGCTCTCTGGCTTGAGTCTTTCATGGACTATATGTCATTACCCTAACGTTGATCTTAACCCTGTCCACAGTAGATGGGACTTGGGCCAACCTAATAAGAATCTTTCTTATTTTCTGCATTATATTTCACTCTGAAATGTAAGTGGAGTTGGGACCAGAGGTGGGTGTCAGCATTGGCTGGAATCACATCACATGCAAGCCGAAGGCCAAGGATACAAATACACAGAAACCATAAGAGGAAATAGGGAGCTTGCAGAAGGAGTCAGTTTCACTGAAACAAGAAGTTGTGTGGTCCCTGGAGCAGGAGCATGAGATAGATGATCATGTCAGTTTCTTAGAGGGTTTCACTCCCATGAGGTCTGACTGCACTTTTCCTTCTTCTTATAATCAACCTCCTATTTCCTTAAGCGTTTCTGAGTGTGTTTCTGCTCTTTGCAACAGAAAATCCCTAGCAAAGCATATGTCAGTGCCAAAAGGGACAGCATTTTGTACATAAAGGTTTCCAATTTCTCAAGTGATTTCAGAGAAACCAAGTATACTGAATTTGGGCTTATTGCTTCCAGGCTCCCACTGACTCAAATGGCTTATTCAGTCTCTAAGTGTAAACTAATACACACTCATACATTATTTTATACATATATATAAATGTAAGTATTTATGTATGTATGAGTGTGTATATATGTATAACTCACATATATGCATGTACATGTATATCTCAAAAAACATATATGTCATACAGACACATACATGACAAGTTCTTGGGTGGTAAAACTCAACAAAGATTTGAGGAACAATGTTGGTTTCCTACAGGCATACTTCAATGCTATCCCCTAAGCTACTGAATCCTTGAGAGAGAAGACTATGGGAAGCAAATCTATAACTATCAGGTTGGGAAGTACTGTAAAGGAATGTAGCAAATCTATAACTTAACCTAGAGAAATGCAAAATTAACTTCCCAGGAAAGGGTCAGGGAGGGTGATTGACATAAGATTAAAATAAAACACATCATAAACCATTAACATGGTACAAGGTAGTATTTATGCATCTGAATTAGCAGCCACATGTTTACAGGGAAGGAGGAACCTGCCTGTTGTGATTCCACAGTGTGATTCTGTCCTGCATGTGTTGGGGATAGCCCGTGTGTCCTCTCATGTACAGTGGCCACAGCAATTCCTCATGGGGGAGATGCACGCACTTCTAACTGTGAGGATAGGTGAGGCAAGGCTGGCTGTTAGCCTGTTGTTTCTCTGTTAGCAACTAAGAGAGTTAGGAGGTGAGCCTGGGGCCACTCTGACCCCAGAGGCTATGCTCCTTCTCCTCCTCTATTGGACTTACCTGTTTCCACTACCACTAAACCTGGAAATAGGAAGTGGTTCTGTACTTAGGGTCTTTTCTGACTTATCCTTAGGCTAAACATATTTTGTAGGGTTTGTTTTCTTCTGATCAAGGATTGGAACCTATTCCTCACTCAACTTGTCATTATTCCCTCAACTCACACCTTCCCAGACTTCCTAACTTTTGAAATTGCAGAGTTTTACAAAAGACATTCAGATGGCCAAAACACTCATTAAAAGATGTTATCACTAATCAGCAGGAAAATGCACATCAAACTACATATCACTTCATACCAATCAGAACAGCCATCATCAGAAGATCTACAAATAATAAATGTTGGGGAGGGGACGGAAAAAAAGGGAACCCCCTTACACTGTTTGTGGGAATGCAAATTGGTACAACTACTAAGGAGAAAAGTATGGAGGTTCCTTAAGAAACAAAAATTAGAGCTACTGTATGATCCAGCAGTCCCATTTCTGTACACGTATCTGGAAAAAAACATAATTCAAAAAGACATGCACCCCAGTGTTCATTGCACCACTATTTACAAAAGCTAAGACATGGAAGCAACCTAAATGTCCATCAGCAGATGAACAAATACAGATGCGGTACACACACACACACACACACACACACACACACACACACACAATGGACTATTGTTGTTTCACTGTCATGTTGTGTCCAACTCTTGCGACTCCATGGATTGAAGCCCACCAGGCTTCTCTGTCCATGGGGTTCTCCAGGCAAGAATACTGGAGTGGGTTGCCATTTCCTTTTCCAGGAGATCATCCTGAGCCAGGGATCAAATCTGCATCTCTTGCTGGTGTCTCCTGTATTGCAGGCAGATTCTTTACTGCTGAGCCACTAGGGAAGCCCCAATGGACTCAATGGACTCAGTCATAAAAGAGAATTAAGTAATGCCATTTGTAGCAACATGGATGGACCTAGAGACTGTCATAATAAGTGAAGTAAGTCAGACAGAGAAAAACAAATACCATATGATATTGCTTATATGTGGAATCTAAAAGAAAATATACAAATGACCTTATATACAAAACAGAAGTAGACCCATAGACATAGAAAACAAACTTATGGTTATCAAAGAGGAAAGGGGAGTGGAACAAGTTAGGAATTTGGTAGCAATATATACCCATCATTATATATAAAATAGATAACCAACAAGGATCTACCATATAGCACAGAGAACTCTACTCAGTATTTTGCAATCACCTATAAAGACTCTAAAAAATAGATCCATATATGTATGGGAAACTGAATCACTTTGCTGGACACTTGAAACTAATACAACATTGTAAATCGATTATACTTCAATAAAAAATAAAAAAGAAATTATAGAATTTGGGGACTAAGATATATAGTCATTAAGATAAAAGGCTGAAAAGACCATATTCTTAAAACAGGAGTTTCACGAGCTAGGTACACCTTAGGACAACCTCCTGCTGAAAGTAAGAGAAGTAAGCAAAAGGAAGAAGAAGAAAAAGGCTTCCGATTGTATTTCCTTGTTCAGGCTTTTCCTCTCTGCCCCACGAATGTCTTCCACTCTCCCAGACTCTGTGACATGTTTTTATAGTATCACTATTTAGTCTCAACCATTCACCTACCTCTGGGTTCAAGGGGAAATTCACATTACTGATTTTTCTTCCCATGAAACTTTTATTTTCAGGTTCAAGTAAATTGACGTTCATTTTCAATTCTCCACATAATCTGCCCAGCACACTCATTCTATTCGATGTGCTCCATCTACAAGATATACAGCTCCACAAGTGGTGAGATAGAGTGTAGTTACTGAAATGAAATGCAAAACCAAGGAGAAGAAAAAAATCACTGCAGCCCTACCTCACCCTGTTTCCAAAGGGTCAGACTGGAATTTATCCTCCAAAATATTCTCTTAGGCTTCATCTTACCCTGGGGCAAGTCTTAGATAATGGTCTGTAGAGATGCCAGAATGAATTTTCTATCAATAATAACTTTCTACTTTATTATACTTATGTATTCTTTTATTGGGGGCTTACCTGGTGGTTCAGATGGTGAAGAATCTGCCTGCAATGTGAGAAACTTGGGTTTGATCCCTGGATTGGGAGGATCCTCTAGAAAAGGAATGGCTACCCACTCCAGTATCCTTGCCTAGAGAATTCCATGGACAGAGGAGCCTAGTGGGCTACACTCCATGGAGTCGCAAAGTGTTGGACTTGACTGAATGACTAACACTTTCACTTCCGTTTATTCACTCATTGAACAAACATTTATTGAGTGACCTTTATGTACTGGGCACTATGCAAGTTGCTTAGGGAAAAGATACAGTATTTTTAAGATACAGTCTGGCTGTTGCAGGAAGAAAGAGACTAAACAATCATAAGGCAGTGAGAAAGGGCTTCTGATGGAAACTCTGGGACACCTAGAAGGGCACCCTCACTCTTCCCAAAGGGTATAATCAGAAGAGATTTAGCCAAAGAGGACACTTTTGATTTGGCACTTGCAGGATAAATAGAGAGACCATGTGCCAAAGCCTGTGTGTTTGCAGAACCAGGGAGGATGGGGAGGCATGATTCTCTTAGTGACATAGACTGGGACCAGAGGTTGTAGGGAGGCTGGGCGAGCAGCCCAAAGACCGGGGTACACCCACCATGCCCAGTGAAGCAGGAGGCTAGGGCCATGTCACAGAGGGCCTCCTAAGTGCTGTAAGAGCTTAAACTCTACCACCCCCCACCCCCCGCCAATAACTGACAGAGGCGGGACAATGCCAACACAGCTGCATCACTGTAGCCCCCAGGATGTATTGTCCCTGGTCCAGGACTCATTACAGGCAGCAGATGTGAAATTCCAGATCCTGTAAGCTCCAGGAGGGAGCTCTAAATTCCTGGTTTGAAGGAAAAAATAAGTGGAGAAAAGAAAATCTTGTTTTGCTGCTTATTAACTGTGAGGTTAGAACAAATAAATTAACTCTCTCATTCTCTATTTATTTGCATACTGAGGGTGAACTGGACTGCCTCATGGGTAAATATCTTAGTATATAAAATGCTTTGCTCGCTGTCTTCGTGGAGATAAAGCTTGCTGTGATATTTACCAGAATTCCCTCATTGTCGCCTCCTACGCAGGCCTTCCACCTCTGTCAAATTCTGAGCTGCGGAGTGGCAAAAGCCCCATCTCCAGCAACAGGGTAAAGATTGGGTCAGAGTCTGAAGGGAAAACGAGAGTTCAGCTTTAGTGTGTGTGGGTGTGAGGTCTGTATCAGTCTATCCTGTTCTGTGTTTGGGGGGCATGATGAGAAGTGTCCCAGATGGTTTGGGGGAAGCCAAGTGTAGAAGGAGCTGGGTTTCCAATTCATTTCTCATGACGGCTGTAATAAATCACCCCAAAATCAGCGGCTTAAAAAATATACATTTGTCCTCTTATGGTTCTTAGTGGGTGAAAATCAAAGAGATCATGCTTCCTCTGAAAGTTCTATGGGACATCTGCTCCTTGCCTTTGTGCAGTTCCAGAGGCTGTCCATATTTCTTGGCTGGTGTCTTCTTCGATCCTAGAAGTCCACAGCACAGCATCTTAAATCCGGCTCTCTCTGTTAAAATCAGGGCGGTGCCTTCTCTCTTCTAAGTACTCAAATGTCTCTCTCCTTCCTTCTTATAAGGACACCATGATCATATTTAGACCCCAAGGGGATAATGCAGGATAACCTCCCCCAGCTCAAGTTCTTTAAATTAATCAATACCTACCAAGCCCATTTTGCAATTTAAGGTAACATATTCACAAATTCCAGGGTTTAGAACCTAGATATCTTGGGGGTCACTCTTCAGCCCTCCAGAGTTCCTCTAATGAGTAAAGCCTGGGGAACCCTGGAACAGAGCAGGGACTGGGGTAAGGTGAGTGAGGTACTCAGAGCCTGAGGATTATCCTTTCAGGATTATCCTGAGTGAGGGATCTGCTCTTGAAAATGAATGTGCCTTTAAATTTTGTACTCTAGATGCCTTGCTCACCTTACCTTAGGCTGGATCCTGTCTTGGGGTGGCAAATAGAACTGAAGCAAAATTAGGTGGGGCTATGTCTAAGCCACAGGCCTGAGACAGTCCAATAGAGTTCCTATTGGTTCCAAGAGCTAGGATGTGTTTGTCAGAGTGACTGTCTGTCTGTGTGTGGCGAGGGGGGCGGGCATTGAGTAAGAGACAGGGTGGGAGAGACAGAGCAGTAGAATGATTGCCCTTGATGACAGGAGTAAGTAACACCCCTCTCCTAGTAACTCCCCAGAATGGTGTGGTTTTCATGCAGTCTTGAAGTAGCCTTGCTTCTATCTGGAAATGGGATTACAGGCCAGATGGGGGAATGGACTTGTCTGAGTGTGCAGCATGGACACCACTGAGGACCAGATGACTACCCCCAGAAGGTACATGCAACAGGGAAAAGTGATGAGAAGATCACCAATTGGTATCTATTAAAACAAGTCCTGGGGAACAAGGCCTTGCAGAGGAAACGAAATTCAGACATGACACATCATGGATGGACCCACATCCAGAGTCTCCTGTCTATGAGTCCCATGAGCAACTATGTTCCTGTCCTCCTGGCTGCCCTGCTAGGCCCAGATGCTTTTGGTGTACCATTTGTTCTGGAACTCCAGTCTCTGAGAAACTCAACGAAGAATGACCCCCTTCCCTGGTCCCAGGCCTGGCTGTCTTCCTCCGTACCTCCTCCTCCTCTCCCTCACATACTCCCAGCCAGGAGGACAGTGACTCATGCTAATTATACAGTAACAGGAGAAGAAAAAACACACATTTTTTTTTCTCCCTACAGCAGCTGGGGCTTTCTATTTATTTGTCCGCTATTTATAACTCACTCAGACAAGGAGGTCTTATCTCCTCCCACCACCATTTCTCCAAATGAAATTTCTCTAGGGTGGATCCAGTTTTATCTAAATTGGTTGGATAGAGGAGCACAACATATACAACCCATACTGAAGGAGATAAGGCTTTCTCCTTGTACTTGATGTAAAAATAACCAACCGGCAAAATGAGCATGGATAGGGAAAAATTAATTTACTTCCCTGCCTAATTAGTAGATACAGGATAGATGTATCTGCTTAGCTCCCTAATTATAATAATACTTAGCAGTTACATGAAACTCTTCATCATAAGAAATACCACCCTCTTCTGACACGAAATAATTAATCTTCAGCACTCCCATGTGAGCATCTTATCTGAGCAAGAGAAATATCATGAGGCTGGAGGAGAGCAGGAAGATCAGGGTAGGGTGCTGAGGCCACCCCTTATCATGAAGGCAGAAGCTTCTCCGTGTGTGCCAGTCCCCCAGCATCAGGACCGGCTCAGGGACAATCTGTCCACCTCAGCCAGCTCAGGGCTCTGCCAGCTGCAGCAGGTAACCCACCAGCAAGTCCCAGAGTCTGCAGATTCTAGCCTACCTGGCTGCATAGCTGGAATCCGCCTCCCGAAGTGAAAGAGGCCACAGTGGACCCAAGCAGAGGGGGAGCTTCCAGGTGCCATGTTGCAGTGAGGGGCAATCGCCAGATGAGCCCCTCTGGGTGCCTCCCGTCTGTTCATGGGCTTTCTGCTCCCTTCCTGAGTTGATACGCATTCGCTCAGTACTGTACTGTGTGCTATGCTGTCACTTCAGTCTCCTCTGACCCTTTCCGACCCCATGGACTGTAGCCTGCCGGCTCCTCTGTCCATGGGATTCTCCAGGCAAGAATACTGGAGTGGGTTGCCATGCCCTCCTCCAAGGGATCTTCCCAACCCAGGGATCAAACCTACATCTCTTATGTCTCCTGCATTGGCAGGTGGGTTCTTTACCACAAGCGCCACCTGGGAAGCCCTCACTCAGCCCTACTTTTTCCTATTTCCTGTGGTGGGATACAACTCCTGGCACATCTTGTGTCAAGTCAGAGTTCCTGATAAGGCCTGTGACTCTTAACCTTCACCAGGAAACAGAAACTTCTCTGCCTCTAAACCCTGTGGCCGCATAATCCCCTAACCTGGGATCAGATGTCTTAAGTGGATATAATTTCAGCCTCCTGTAGAGTAGCGTTTGCACCTCCATCCTCCTGAATTTGCTGCTCCCCTACTCCTGCTTGCCATTCTTGGGAGGGGGGTACACAATCTTCTCCCCACCTCGATCCCATGCCTTCCTCACCCGCTCCTCCTCCCACTGGGCACTCTCAGCATGCCCCTTGACTGTACCACGGCATCCAGGGCAGGAGCCTTTGTCCATGCCCAGGTCTCGGGCTGTGATGAAGCAGGTGTGTGCCCTGTCTCCCTGCCCCTTACATTTGAAACTTGCCAGAAACTGCAGGAGCCCCTCTGGTCTTCAGATATTGAAAACATGTTAGTATTATAAAAGAAAGGGAAAAAATCCAATACAATTATCATTGTATTTGGTGCTTAATAGACCTTCAGTGAAGTTTGTTTTAAAAATTACATTTCAAATGATTTGCCAAGGCCTTATTTTTGTGACTTTAAGAAAAAACACACACACACACACACATAGCCAAGCAATGAACAGCTACAACTATGTGATCTTGCCTTTATCTTGTAGACAGGGGTGGGGAAAAGGAGAGCAATAAAAACAATCGTTACTTAAATTGCAACTTCACTGTCTTTTTATTTTTTTCCTTACTTTTATAAACATAATAGACCATACAAATATTGCTTACATTTAAAATTTGTTAAAGCTCAAAGCTACTATAATGAGATAAGAATTATAAGTTCTAATTATATGCTTTGAGGCAATGTAATTATGCAACAGTTTTGGGGGAAAATGAATGCGACATAACAGATCTTCTTTCTCATTTTCTTAATTTTGGGCTTTATCCTTAACCAGGGAAGAAGATCCAACTCCTACCAATTATTCCTCCACAGTTCAACTAACAATGCATCTCTGGTTAAATCATATGGGTCCAGAAAAGGGAACAGGCAAAGAAATGGACATATTTGTTACATCTTCTCACAATATGCCAATGATATAATGACTTTTTTTTTTGCTTTTTTTATTGGATTATAATTCCTTTATAATGTTGTGTTAGCTTCTGCTGTAAAACCTCATGAATCATCCCTGTGTATACATATATCCCCTTCCTCGTGAACCCCCTTCCCCCACATCCCACCCCTCTAGGTCATCACAGAGCACTGAGCCGAGCTCCCCGTATTATATGGCAGCTTCTTAGTAGCTGTCTGTTTTACAGATGCCAATGCAGGAGATGCAGGTTCAATCCCTAGGTCAGGAAGATCCTGGAGAAGGAAATGACAGCTCATTCTAGTGTTCTTGCTTGGGAAATCCCATGGATAGAGGAGCCTGGCGGGCTACAGTCCATGGAGTCAATGGAGTCAGATATGACTGAGTGACTGAGCAGGCACGCATGCACAGTGTCTATGTTCCCAGCCACTCAGTCGTGTCCAGCTCTTTGTGACCCTGTGGACTGTAGCCCGCCAGGCTCCTCTGTCCATGGAATTCTCCAGGCAAGAATACTGGAGTGGGTTGCCATTTCCTTCTCCACACAGTGTATATATGTCGATGCTTTTCTCTCACTTCGTCCTCCACCCCTTCGCCTCGTATGTCTACAAGTCCATTCTCTGTACCTCTGCCTCTATTCCTGTCCTGCAAGTAGGTTCATCAGTACCATTTTCCTAGATTCCATATATATCCCTTAATATATGGTATTTGTTTTACTCCTTCTGACTTACTTCTTTCTGTATGGCAGCCTCTAGGTTCATCCACATCTTGAAATGATGCCTCTTAACATCACAAATCAGAAATCTGACCTCATAGGTTCGCTCTGATGTCAAATCTCATAGCCTATTTCTCTGTGCCACACAATGGGCTATTTCAGAGCATCAGTCAGGGTGGGGAGGGTGACAGTAAAAGGCTCTGACAAAGGAAAGACTCTGCAGGATATGGAGCTGCCACAAAATCACTGAGGCACTAGCATGTGGGAGGATCATCCTTGTTCTCCAAGGAACCCAGGTCTGGAAGGAGAGTGAATGCTTTAGGAGGCCAAGTTTCCATTTGATACTACAAGAAAAATGCTGGACCAATGTGGGCTCTAACTCTGGACTAGGCAGGTTCTGGAGATGAATAAACAGAGGAACGGAATTGACTCATCAGGGTGTTGTGGAAGAAATACGATCTGCAATCAGATAACTGCTTCTCTTGAGTCATTTCCAACTCTGAGGTGCTTCAACTGTATTTGAACTCCCTGTGTCTCATTCCCCAAAGTGAGAGGAGTTGAATTAAAGCCTAGAAACACTTGCTTCCGGTTTTATAGATGTGTGTATGTGTGTGCCCTCAAAGGAAACCTACACTTAAGTCTAACTTGTGAAGACTGTATTTAGTGTGCTAACGACATGTATTAGGAGAAAAAATAAAGAGACTATATTTCCTGATCTGTGATTGGTTGATTAAACAAAACAGTGGGGGAGAAGAGAACAGGTAGCCTACTTTGATAAAAAATAACAGTCAAGAATGATGATCACAGCTGGTTGGTCAGAGTTTTTTTTTTTTTTTTTTTTTAGAGGATGTCTATCATATTTTCATAATAAAAGTAGCCTACATATAATTCATATATCATGTACCTTCTGCTTTGTAAGTGTATGCTATGTGTTTCTACGTTTAACCTGTACAACAAATTATTATTACTGATTATCCTTCTCATCAGACAGAAGGAGAAATTAAAGCTCATATAAGATGGGTTGTTGTTTAGTCACTAAGTTGTGCCCCACTGTTTGTAACCCCATGGACTGCAGCATGCCAGTCTTCTGTGTCCTTCAGCATCTCCCAGAGTTTGCTCAAACTCATGTCCATTGAGTCGATGGTGCCACCCAACCATCTCATCCTTTGTCATCCCCTTCTCCTCCTGCCTTTACTCTTTCCCAGCATCAGGGTCTTTTCCAATGAGCCAACTCTTCACATCAAATAGCCAAAGTATTGGAGCTTCAGCTTCAGCATCAGTCTTTCCAACGAATATTCAGGCCTGATTTCCTTTAGCATTGACTTGTTTGATCTCCTTGCTCTCCAAAGGACTCTCAAGAATCTTCTCTAGCACCACAGTTTGAAGGCATCAATTTTTCATCTCTCAGCCTTATTTATGGTACAACTCTCATATTCGTACATGACTACTGGAAAAACTATAGGTGTGACTAGATGGACCTTTGTTGACAGAGTGATGTCTCTGTTTTTTAATACGTTCTTTAAGTTTGTCATAGCTTTTCTTCTAAGGAGCAAGCATCTTTTAATTTCATGGCTGAAGTCACCATCTGTAGTGATTTTGGAGCCCAAGAAAATAAAGTCTGCCACCACTTCTACTTTTTCCCCATCTATTTTTCATGAAGTGATGGGACCAGATGCCACAATCTTCGTTTTTTGAATGCTGAGTTTTAAGGCAGGTTTTTCACTCTCCTCTTTCACTTTCTGCCATTAGGGTGACATAATCTGCACATCTGAGAGTGTTCATATTTCTCCCGGCAATCTTCATTCCAGCTTGTGACTCATCCAGCCTGGTGTTTCTCATGATGTACTCTGCATAAAAGTTAAATAAGCAGGGTGACAATATACAACCTTGATGTACTCCTTTCCTGATTTTACATCAGTTCCTTGTTCCATGTCTGGCTCTAACTGTTGCTTCTTGACCTGCATAAAGGTTTCTCAGAAGGCAAGTAAGGTTGTCTGGTATTTTCATCCATTTAAGAATTTCCCACAGTTTGCTGTGATCCACACAGTCAAAGGCTTTAGCGTGTCAATGAAGCAAAAGTAGATGTTTCTCTGGAACTCCCTTGCTTTTTCCATGATCCAGTGGATGTTGACAATTTGACCTCTGGTCCCTCTCCCATTTTTCTTCCAACTTGTACACCTGGGACCTCTCAGTTCACGTACTGTTGAAGCCTAGCTTGAGCATGACCTTACTAGCACGTGAAATGAGCACAACTGGTATGATAGTTTTGGTCATGCCTCCTATATGATGTCACAAGCCTCCATCCATAGTTCTTCAGGCACTCTATCTTTCAGATCTAAATCCGTCAACATATTTGTCACTTCCACTGTATAATCATAAGATGGGTTGAAGTTGAAGTGTTAGTTGCTCAGTCATGTCCAACTCTTTGCGACCCCATGGACTGCAGCCCACCAGGCTCCTCTGTCCATGGGATTTTCCAGGTAAGGATACTCGAGTAGGTTTCCATCTCTTTCTCCAGGGGATCTTCCCAACCCAGGAATAGAACCCAGGTCTCCTGCACTTCAGGCAGATTCTTTACCGACTGAGCTATGAGGGAAGCCCCATAAGATGGGTGGTGTATCCCAAATCCCTAGTCTGGTTCTAAAGCCCCTGAATTCTCTCCTGCAGCCTCTGCCCAAAGACAGTCAAAGAAACCAGAACTCAGATTTAAAACATAATCCATTCTCATAATTTCATGAGAAATTATTTGTACATAATACAAGCCTATAGGAGTCATGGGTTCAAACCCTTGTTCAGTAAGATCCCCCGGAGAAGGAAATGGCAGCCCACTCCAGTATTCTAGCCTGGTAACTCCCATGGACAGAGGACCCTGGTGAGCTACAGCCCATGGGGTCGCAAAAGAGCTGGACATGCATAGAGTCAAAGCATGTATAGGCCTATGGAGGCGGCACAAGGCCTCTGCCATCTCTGAGTTTGTGGTCTTCCATTTGGCTATGTGGGAGCCCATGGCTTATAGGCTGCCTTTGCTAGTGACCATGCCACAGAGCACCACTAGAAATTATGTCAATTGCACTTCATACCCAGGCCCCCTGTAAAGTAATCTCCACCTGGGTTCTCCCTACACAGCGTCCTTACTCATCCACAGAACAAGCTTCTTTGAGATCTGCAGCACCACTCTCTGTCCCTGACTACGACACCTTAAAAGGTTAAAGACAAACACATTCTCTTTTTCAGAAAATTAATTCTGCTTCACGCTGACATATGCTGTATTGACAAAGGGCCGCAGGCCTTTCTCTCCCCCAAAATTTCAAAACAGAAGGTCTCTGTCCAAAATAGAAGTGTATGTTACACTGTTCCCATAAAAGAAGGAGACAAGAGTCTCAGAGCCACAAACATTCTATTTTCAAGTTCAGAGCTACCAAAAAATATGTCAGCCCAGAGGGGATGGATTTGGAGGGAAGGGGGAGCAAGACACGCAAACTTTATTCTATGTTTAAATCCCAGCATATGGGCCATTCCTATTTTGGGATGACAAATACTGACTTCCATGTTTTGTAATTAATGATATAAAAAGAGGAACTAAGCTACATTTGAAGGTCCCAGTAGGCTATCCCCCTACCAGTGGAGACCCTCTGCCGTCTTGCAGGTTAGATTTGAAGAAGTCAGTTGGCATTGCCCGATTTGAGAGCAGAGTGCAGATGAGAATCTGGGCCAGTACTTATTTCTCCTCATAAATCTCATTTTCTGGGATTAACTTTTAACCACTTGTTGTATTTCTAAGTTGAAACTTTCCAGGATCTGAGAGGCCCCTTGAAGGTGCTGGGCTGATGGACAGATATTTCTGAAGGCTAGTGAGCCCTGGTAAAGGGAACAAAGAATTCTGTGGGCCAAACTCAGGTCTCAGGGATCTCTGGCCCACTCCCGTTTGTAGGCTAATTGAAACATCATTTGAGAAGTCAAATGAAATAAATCCTCTATCTCTTTTCCATGAATGGAAGCAGGCTAGTTCTCACAGCCCACGGACATGCTGCTACTAGCACCTGGACCATGTCCCCAAACCCCAGAATGCAGCCCTTCTCTGTGCCCAAGATACACCCCTATTCCTAACCTTGGCTAGCCTTTGGCCTAGATCTTGTTCCTAGTTATGACTGCAGACTATAGTTTTGCAGTGATTCCTGGCGGCTCCAAAATTCTACAACTAGATCTTGCATCCTAGGATGCTCATTTAGCAGTTCACCAACCAAGGTGTATGAAATGTGTAGCTTACTTTTTAATTTTATTTATTTTTTTACTTTAATGAGACACGATCCATTAGTAGGTAGGAGTGGAAAACAGAAGAGTCCACTCAGGGCTACCCACCAGCATTCCTTGGAGCTCTGTCTAGGTTTCCAAAACTTTGCGCATGTCAAGATTTTTGGGTGGTGTGGGAAGGAACTTGTGTAGATCATTGTTCATCATGTTGCCTATGCTCACACTTCATGGCTTGCATTTGGTTTGGGGCTGTCAGTCCACTCAGATGACTACAGTCTCCAGTTTTCCGTCCTCTGGCTCCTGGCCGTGCAGTTCTCCCTCCACTGACTCAGGAAACTTTTCATGGTACAGGAGATAATTTCTCTGTAACCACATCACCCTGGACTTGAGAAATCATCCCCTTCCCAAAGCCATGTTTACTCCTTGTGCAGAGAGATGTTTCCCTTACCGGGAAGCGTCCTGTACTTGAAAATCTCTGAGCCTGTTTCAGGGCTGTAAGCAACTGACGCATCTGCAGCCACTTCCATGCTGAATTTTGATCCTTTCCCTGGGTTCCATCTGAGGGAACAGGCACAGTTTCACTTAGAATTTTATTTTGCATCCTATCAAAAGTAGCAGTTTACTCCAAAGTTTAGCTCAATAACCATTCCCCCACCAACATCAACTTTGCTCTAGCAAGTGGATTCTCTTCTCCACCGCATCTTTGAAATCACTTTTTCGAAAGGCATTCCAATAAATTTTAAGATCTAAATTTTATTTCTGCCAGGACTTTTGATGATTCACGCATGAAATAAAGAATTCATGAGTGGAATGGTATGTGTGTGTGTACTAATGAGTTTGCATGCTTTATAATTTATTAATTAAATCTTATCTAAACCTTAACTGACCTTTTACATATGATTGTGTGATTGCACACCTTTATTTTATTAATGTGGTAAATTACAGTGATTATTTTTGAATGTTTGATCAAAATTTATTTCCTGGAATACAAAAATAAAGTTCAACTAAAAGAGTACATTTACTTTTCTATAACTCTGAATTTGATTTAATAATGAGTGTTTAGGAATTTGACACCTATGTTCCTCAAAAGATTACTCTTCCTTGCAAGCCCCTTGTCAGCTGTTGATAGCAAGTTATGCTGATGTCATAAAATGAACTGGGCAGGATTCCCTCTTATTCTATTGTCTGGATAAGTTTATTAAAATCTGTGTCTTTTCCTTTACAAATATTTAGTAGAGGTCACTGGTCAAAGCCTGTCAAACTGCAGTTGTTCCTATGGTAGGACTTTTGTTTGGTGGGAAGTGTGTGTCCTAGAGTTATCATTTCGCTCATAGATCTAGAACTAGGCAGGTTTGTTATGCCTCTTTGTGTCAGGTGTGGTTTATATTCTCTATAAACTTATTTCACCAAAATTGTCAAAATTATTGGGTATCCTCTCATTATCTTTTAAAAGTGGCTATGGTTTCTTTGGGAATGATTTTCATTTCTAAAAGTGGAGTTTATTATCTGTTTTGCTTGTTCATTGCTCCCAGAAATTTATCAATTACATTAGTCTTTTCAAGTAACTTTGTGCCTTTGTTTATTCTCTGTAAACAGATTTCTTTTTTATTTCAATAAGCTTGTTCTAGTCCTCATTTTGTCCTTCCTGCTATCTTTTGAGGGGGTTAATTTGATACTTTCTTTTAACTTCTGAAATAAAGAACTTGCCTATATTCTACATGTTTAAGGTTATAAATTTACCTGGAATCACGATCCAGAGAGGTATCACAGATTTAAATATATCATGTTTTATTAGCATTCCGTTCATATTTTTGGTTTGTTTTTGTTCCAATTTCCAGTTTCTATTATATATTCTCTCTTTTTTTTTTTTTTTGTATTTGTATCTATATCTGTATTCTCTTCTCCACTGCATCTTTGAAATCATTGTTTCCAAAGGCATTCCAGTGAATGGTAGCATCTAAACTGTTTTCCACTCAGTTTTGAAAATTTCAATGATTCGGAATTTTTATTTATCCCATAAATTGGTTGGTCCCAGTTAACAGTCCACATATACATGAGAATAAATGTATATCTTATTGCGTTGGATGCCTGGTTTTAATCGTTATTTTAATCAAAATTCTTGCTGATGTTTTGTCTTCTTACTCTTATCAGTGATGAATGGTATGTTAATATCATCACATTGATCTTGGCTTCATCTTTTTGTGACTTTTTTTTTTGTTTTAGCTTCTCAGTATTTGCTTTACATATTTTTTTTTAATGTAGATTGATTTTATATTTTTTTTAATTTTCTTTTATTATTATTATTTTTTTCCAGTGGGTTTTGTCATACATTGATATGAATCAGCCATGGATTTACATGTATTCCCAATCCCGATCCCCCCTCCCACCTCCCTCTCCACCCGATTCCTCTGGGTCTTCCCAGTGCACCAGGCCCGAGCACTTGTCTCATGCATCCCACCTGGGCTGGTGATCTGTTTCACCATAGATAGTATACATGCTGTTCTTTTGAAATATCCCACCCTCACATTCTCCCACAAAGTTCAAAAGAATTTAGAAAGGTGATAACGATAACCCTATATGCAAAACAGAAAAAGAGACACAGAAATGCTTTACATATTTTGAGGCTATTATGGGTTCAATTGAGTTCCCCAAAAAGCTATGTCAAATTTCCAAACCCTGAAATGTGTGAATATAAACTTGTTTGGGAACAGTCTTTGCACATACAAGTTAAGATGAAGTCATACTGGATTAGGGTAGGTTCTAACCAAAAATGACTGTTCTTATAAGTAGAGAAAGCAGATAAATGGGGAGGGAAACATCATGTGAAGACACAGAGGCGCAGAGAGACAACATCATGTGATGACAGGCAGAGATCAGATGATGAAATTCCAAACCAAGGAATTTCAAGGATTGACTGTCACCACCAGATGCTACTTCACCCCCATAATACATTATTATTGTTTTAATAGACTTAACATCCATTTAATTTTGTCTACATTTTAACCATTTCCATTGCTTTTTATTCCTTCATGCTCTCTTGAGCTTCTATATGAGATTAATTTTTCCTTCTCCCTAACATATCTGCTTTAAAATTAGATTTACTGTGAACTTGCTGTTGATTAAGTCTCTAGTTTGTGTGTTTGTTTGAAAATATCTTTGTTTTTCTTTCATATCTGAAGGCTGTTTTGGGTATACAATTCTAACTTGATAGTTTTTTTTTCTTGCAGCACTTTGAATATATAATACAGTTGTCTCCCCTTTTTCATTATTTATGATAAGAAATCATCTATTAGGCTTATTGTTGCTATTTTTAATTAATATATCTATCTACCCCTGGCTCAAGGTTGTTTTTTAAGATATTTCTCTTTGTCTTTGGATTATGTCTGTATTATTATGTGTCTATATATTTTTTTTTTCTGTTTAATATTCAGCTTCTTGAATATGTGTCTCATGGAAAATTCTAAGCCATTATCTGTTAAAATATTGATCTTTCATATTTTCATTTTTTATCCTCTTCTTGGGAGTTGAATTACACATATGTTATAGTGTTTCACCATACTTCATATGCCTTTTACCCTATTTTTTGTATTTTCCTTGCTTTTACCTCCCCATTCTTCAGCATGAATATTTTCCTCAGATTTATGTTACATTCATTAATCCTCCTTTCATTGTGACTAATAGCTGTTAAACCCTAAAATGAGCTTTTAAAATTCAATTATTTAAGTTCTAGGTTTTTCATCTTCCCTATTGCTTCCAGAGATTAAAAGCCTCAATGCAGTTAGATCACAAAATTCTACATATAAAAACTTATGGGCATCCATTACAGTTGGGTAAAGCAGACAGAAAAATTAAAAACAAAAAAGAATCCAGTTCTGTATGCAGGACAGAAATCTGTGCTAGGCACAGCACCAAAGCTGGAAGAGGTGCCAGATGAGTAGGAAGGGATAGAACACCTACCTAAGATTGATGTTTAGTCAAAACATCAGGGACCACCCCCCACACCACCACTTACTGCCTTCCAACAGCTTAATGAGTACAGAATGGAAATAACAGTGGAGTGCTAACTGTGAAACTTCAGGAGACAAACTCTTTTTAGAGCTCAGAGTAAGAAGAAGATACAAAGCCAAGAAGGAAGCAGACACTGAGAAATAATTTCTGGAAAATAGCCCACAATCTAAACCTAAGGAATTACCACAAAGGGATGAGGTAGTGTTTAGGGGTGAAGTGCTTTTTCCTTATTATGTTAATGGTTATGTGAATGTATACATTGAAATATACTCCAAGAAAAGGTCAGTTTTGTTTCATGGTAACTAAGCTGAGCTCTAAAAGTTGTTGTTTTAAAAGGAACGAGAAGTAAGTACATTTTTTCACAAACTCTGATAATACATTGCTAACAGATCTACTCAACAAGAAATATCAATGGAAATTCTTGAGGCAAAGAAAATATGATATTATTTGCAAATTTGCATCTAGAAAAAGAGGATTACTAGAAATAGAATATACTGTGGTGAAACAAGACTCATAATTTTTCAAGAGTAAGTGAAGTGAAAGTGTTAGTCGCTCAGTCATGTCTTACTCTTTGCAACTCCATGGACTCCTGTCAGGCTCCTTTGTCCATGAGATTTCCCAGGCAAGAATACTGGAGTGGGTAGCCATTCTCTTCTCCAGGGGATCTTCCCTGACCCAGGGATCAATCCCCTGCCTACCACATTGCAGACAGATTCTTTCATAATTTGTACTTATTTTTAATTCCTGTAGAAGATAATTCATGTCCTAAGGTATATTTAATATAAATTACTGTGCACTTATAACAAGTTTAAAAGTAAAATATACAAAGACATTATCACAAAGGATGAAAGATTGGGAATATACTCTTTGATATACTCTATGATCCTTACACTTGGCGTGAAGCAACGTGCTATTATTTGACAGTAGACTCAGATTACTTAAAAATACATATTGTAAACTCTTGAGCCACCACTAAAATATTTTAAGTGGTATAAATAATAAATCAACAGAGTAAATAAAATTTTCAAACAACTGAACAGAAGTTAGAGAAGAAGAAAAATAAAAAAAACAGAAGAAGTAGAAAACAGGTATGACAAAAACCACTACAATATTGTAATTAGCCTCCAACTAATAAAAGTAAATGGAAAAAAAAAAAAAAAGAAAACAGGTAACAAGGTGGTAGATATAAATCCAATATTAGGCTCCCCTGGTGGGCCAGTGGTTAAGAACCTGCCTGCCAATGCAAGGTGACACAGGTTTGATCTCTGGTCCAGAAACATCCCAGATTCTGTGAGGCAACTAAATCTGTGCATGACAACTAAGTCCATGTGTCCTAGAGCCTGTGCTCCAAAACAAGAGAAGCCACTGCAACAAGAAACCTGTGCACCCCAACTAGAGAGCAGACCCTCCTCCCTGCAACTAGAGAAAGCCTCCACACAGCAATGAAGAACCAGAACCTCCAAAAATAAATAAATATAAATCCAATACTATTTATAATCACATTGAAAGTAAATGATAATAAATTACTTTAAAGATTGAGATTGTCAAATTGAACACAAAGCATGACTTGACTATTGCAATCTATTAGAAATCCCATTAATTAAAAAATAGACATTAAAAGTAAAACGATGGAAAAAATTATCATGTAAACACTAACTTTAATAAACTGAAGTAGCTATACTCATTTCACAAAAAGTAAATTTCAAAACAAAGAATACTTTCAAGGACAAAGATGGACATTCATTAATGAGAAAACAGTTTGACTCTCTGTAAAGATACATTAATCCAAAAGTAATGTATCTAACAAAGAGCTTCATAATGCATGAAGAAAAATTGGTAAAACTAAAACGATCGATAAAAGCCATGATTAAAATGATGAGAAGTTTCAAAACTTCTCTCTTAGTTGATGGTACTAGTGGGCAGAAAATCAGGGCTTTCCTGGTGGCTCCATCAGTGAAGAAGAGGCCTGCAATACAGGAGACCCGGGTTGGATACCCAAGTAGGGAAGATCCCCTGGAAGAGGAAATGGCAACCACTCCAGTATTCTTGCCTGGAATAATCCCATGGACAGAGGAGCCTGTCAGGGTATAATCCATGGGATCACAAAGAGTAGGACACGACTTGGCAACTAAACCACCAGGCAGAAAATCAGCAGGTCCCAGGAGTTCAAAATGTAATCTAAACTGACAAATGAATCTAACAGTATTACACATGTAAAATATAACCACACTAACTAACATATGGGGGGTAAAGGAACTTATGTAATTATCTTAGTGAAACAGTGATTTCCACCTGATATTGTGTCATAAGGCTAAAGGCAAGAAGAACTGAACATAAACACTATGCATGCTTCAGTCACTAGTATGCTTCAGCCGTGTCTGACTTTTGTGATCCTGGAAGACCTTGGCCCTCCAGGCTCCTCTTCCAATGAATATTCAGGGTTGATGTCCTATAGGATTGACTGGTTTGATCTCCTTGCTGTCCAAGAACTCTCAAGAGTCTTCTCCAGCATCACAGATCAAAAGCATCAATTCTTCAGCACTCAGCCTTCTTCTTTATTGTCCAACTGTCACATCCATACGTGACTACTGGGAAAACCACAGCTTTGACTAGACAGACCTTTGCCAGCAATGTAATGTCTCTGCTTTTTAATATGCTGTCTAGTTTGTCATAGCTTTCCTTCCAAGGAGCAAGCATCTTTTAATTTCATGGCTTCAGTCACCATCTGCAGTGATTTTGGAACCTAAAAAAATGAAATCCGTCACTGTTTCCACTTTTTATTCTATTTGCCATGAAGTGATGGGACTGGATGCCTTAATCTTCACTTCTTAAATGTTGAGTTTTAAGCCAAATTTTCACTTTCCTCTTTCACCTTCATCAAGAGGTTCTTTATGTCTTCTTCACTTTCTGCCATGAAAGTGGTATCGTCTGCATATCTGAGGTTTTTTATATTTCTCCCAACCATCTTGATTCCAGCTTGTGAATCATCTAGCCTGGCATTTCACATGATGTAAAAAGCAGGGTGATAAAATACAGCCTTATCATACTCCTCTCTCAATTTTGAACCAGTCTATTCCATGTCCAATTCTAACTGTTGCTTCTTGGCCTGCATACAGGTTGATCAGAAGGCAGGTAAGGTGATCTGGTACTTCAGTAATTTTCCAGATTTTTGTGATACACACAAAGGCTTTAGCAAAGTCACTGAAGAAGTAGATGCTTTTTAGAATTCCCTTGCTTTTTTTATGATCCAGCGGATGTCGCAACTTGATCGCTGGTTCCTCTGCCTTTTCTAAATCCAGCTTGAACATCTGGAAGTTCTCAGTTCACGTACTGCTGAAGCCTAGCTTGAAGGATTTTTATCATAATTTTGCTAGCATGTGAAATGACTACAATTGTATGGCAATTTGAACATTCTTTGGCATTGCTTTTCTTTGGGATTGGAAGGAAAACTGACATTTTCCAGTCCTGTGGCCACTGCTGAGTTTTCCAAATTTACTGGCATATTGAGTGCAGCACTTTCACGGCATCATGGTTTAGGATTTGAAACAGCTCAACTGGAATTCCATCACCTCCACTAGCTTTGTTCATAGTACTGCTTCCCAAGGCCCACTTGACTTCACATTCCAGGATATCTGGCTCTAGGTGAGTGCCCACACCATCGTGGTTATCTGGGTCATTAAGACCTTTTCTGTACAATTCTTCTGTGTATTCTTGCTACCTCTTCTTAATCTCTTCTGCTTCTGTTAGATAGTTGGCATTTCTGTCCTTTATTGTGCCCATCTTTGCATGAAATGTTCCTTGGTATCTCCAATTTTATTGAAGAGATCTCTAGTCTTTTCCATCTGTTGTTTCCCTCTATTTTTTTACATTGGGCACTTAAGCAGGCTCTCTTATCTCTTCTTGCAGTTCTTTGGAACTCTGCGTTCAGTTGAATATGTCTTTCCCTTTCTCCTTTGCCTTTCAATTCTCTTCTTTTCTCAGCAATTTGTAAGGCCTCCTCAGGCAACAACTTTGCCTTCTTGCACTTCTTTTTCTTGGGGATGGTTTTGGTCACCACCGCCTGTACAGTATTATGAACCTCTATCCATAGTATTTCAGGCACTCTGTCTATCAGATCTAGTCCCTTGAATCTATTTGCCACCTCCCCTGTATAATCATAAAGGATTTGATTTAGGTCATATCTGAATGGCCTATTGTTTTTTCCTACTTTCTTCAATTTGAGCCTGAATTTTGCAATAAGGAGCTTGTGATCTTAGCCACAGTCAGCTTGAAGTCTTGTTTTTGCTGCCTGTATAGTTTCTCCATCTTGGCTGCAAAGAATATAATCAATTTAATTTCAGTACTGACTATCTGGTGATGTCCATTTATAGAGTTGCCTCTTAAATGTTGATTGGTAAATGTGTTTCTCACAGTAGTATAGGTTAGTTATTCTGAACCTACTTTACACATACCCTATATTTGGACAAAATCATATGTATTTAGATACTGAAATCCAGGTTTTTCACCATCAGAAAGATATATACCAGATAAGCAAAGAGGTAATGTTTGAATGAACCTATGATGTTGGATTGGAGTTGAATATATCAGCATAAACTTACATTGTTTAACGCACATGCAAACATATAGATACAAAAATAAGAATATCTTGATCTTCAAATACCATTGTTTCCTTCTTAAATGGACCATTCTTTGACTGGGACAAGTGTAGTATAAGATAATCCTGGCATATCTTGCTGCCTGAATGAAGGAAATGCTTAAAAAAGAAGAAACATAAAAGCATGAGGGTATGTCAGAAAGTCAAAGAAACCAATTTGTAAAAACTCCTGTTGAGCAATGTGGGAATTATTTGAGCAACAAAGTGGGAAAAAAAAAAAAACCAGTATTGGGTTTTAACCTAAACAATAAATATATAAATGCATAATTGAATAAATAAATAAATAATGTATAAAGGGCAACTTGTCCTTATAGGAGAATCCCAAATAATAAATCTAGAAGTAAACAGAAATGGAAAATCACCACTGGAATGCCACAGTAATAATTGCTCAAACAAAATCCACTGATAGATGTCAAATTTAGTGGAAAAAATATTTAAAGAGAAATAGGATATTTGGAAGGAAAGCTATGGCAAACCTAGAAGGCATATTAAAAAGCAAAAATATCACTTTGCCAACAAATGCCTGTATAGTCAAAGCTGTGGTCTTTCTAGTAGTCATGATATGAGAGTTGAACCATAAAGAAAGCTGAGCACAGAAGCATTGATACTTTCAAATTGTAGTGCTGGAGAAGACTCTTGAGAGTCCCTTGAACAACAAGGAGATCAAACTGGTCAATCCTAAAGGAAATCACCCTGAATACTCATTGGAAGGACTGATGCTGAAGCTCCAATATTTTGACCACCTGATGCCAAGAACCAGCTTATTGGAGAAGACCCTGATGCTGGGAAAGGTTGAAGGCAAAAGAAGAGGGCAGCAGAGAATGAGACGAGTGGATAGCATCACTGACTCAATGGACAGAAACTTGGGCAAACTCCAGGAGACAGTGGAGGAAGGGATGCCTGCAGTGCTGCAGTCTATGGGGACCCAAAGAGTCGGACATGACTTAGTGGCTGAACAACAAGGATGTTTGCATGTCTATGGCAAAACCACTACCATATAGTAAAGTAATTAGCCTCCAATTAAAATAAATAAATTTATTTTTTAAAAAACCCTAAAAAAAGTATCTCTCTTGAAATACTTATTAACTACTATGATGGTTTTAATATTGTCCACAAATTCTTTTATATTTCTCCCAGGTGGTGAGGTATAATTCCTCACTGCTTATGCATGAGTTGGATGTAGTGAGTCACATCTAACAAAGGAAGGAAAGGGAAATAATAACTTTATAGTACAGACATATCTTTAAACAAGTGATCAAGGTTAACATTACCTGTCATATTGATATCACATGCCCCTGGTTATGATGCAATATAAAAGGGCCATCACCTCTCAGTTGTTCATTCCAAAAATGTATAACCACAGCCTCATCATGAGAACACATACAAATATAGATCAGAGAACATTTTATAAGATACCTGACCAGTACCACTTCAGAAGTGTCAAGGTCACCAAGACAAGGAATAATTGATAACTTATCATGACTTAGATTAAAGGTACGTGACAACTAAAGGCAATGTACCATGCAAGGCTGGATCCTAGGATTTTTTAAAAAGTGGAAAAACTAAAGAGATGTAAATAAAGTATATAGTTTCATTATTAATATTTTTCTGATATTAATATTTTAGTTTTGATCATTTGAACTGTGTTTACATAAGATGTTAACATGAGGAGAAGCTATGTACAGAGTATACAGAAAGTAGTTTTGCAACACTTTCTACTTCTGAAATTATTTCGAAAAATAATTATATGGAGTCTAATAATATTCTACACTGGAAAAAAGATGGCCAATATAGTTCTCCTGTTCTGAATTATCACCAACTTTCAGTCAATCCTAGTGGTTTCCACATCCTAAGAATATAGAAATTATCTACTCACTGTGAATCCCTCTTTGGTGTCATCCAGGTTAGGCTAGATTCGGTTTATTATTCCTTTGACTCAGTCAGATATAGTTTGATTTCTGCAAATGTGAATCACAAGTCTCACCAATTTAAAAATAAAAACTTAGTCTTGCAATCATTTTTTACATTGTTCATGTCATTTTGCTCACTGTCTCACAACAGGGTATTTTTTTTCTTCTAAATTGTCTAATAGTTATTCTCTATGTAACATATCACATATAGGTTAAGTCTTATTAAAATGATGTTGTTTTATAATACTCAAGGCACAGCAGGATTTGTATTTTAAATAGTATATATATATTTACATATTATATGTATATTTTATTATATGTATGTGTACCTCTTGTTTTACTTGTGCTGTATCCTACATTTAACATTTCCCAGTACATGTAGATAAATACAGTGGCCTTTCTATGTCTCCTTCTCTGAGGCTGGCAGATTCACACTCCCAATATATCCATCAGTTCACTTCAGTCGCTCAGTCGTGTCCGACTCTTTGTGACCCCATGGACCGCAGCATGCCAGGCCTCCCCATCCATCACCAACTCCCAGAGTTTACCCAAACTCATGTCCATTGAGTCAGTGATGCCATCTAACCATCTCATCCTCTGTCGTCCCCTTCTCCTTCTGCCTTCAATCCTTCCCAGCATCAGGGTCTTTTCAAATGAGTCACTTCTTTGCATCAGGTGGCCAAAGTATTGGAGTTTCAGCTTCAACATTAGTCCTTCCAATGAACACTCAGGACTGATCTCCTTTAGGATGGACTGGTTGGATCTCCTTGAAGTCCAAGGGACTCTCAAGAGTCTTCTCCAACACCACAGAAGTACAGAATAGAACTTCCCTAAGTCTGTTGCAAGGAACATTGTTCTCTCAAGAAGGTCCCAGATCAAAGAAACCCAAGAAAAAATTAATATGAAAATCTGTATATATTTTACATTACTACTCAGAGATTTCAAAGCACATTAAAATCTCTAAAATCTAATAGAAAATATAATTCTTTGACTCAGAGATGTCCCAACCTTTTTTTTTCCAGAGTAAAGAGTGTCTTGATGAAAGTGAAAGAGGAGAATTAAAAAGTTGGCTTAAAACTCAACATTCAGAAAGTTAAGATATGCATCCGGACCCATCACTTCATGGCAAATAGATGGGGAAACAATGGAAACAGTGACAGACTTTATTTTCTTGGGCTCCAAAATCACTGCAGATGGTAACTGTAACCATGAAATTAAAAGACACTTGGTTCTTGGAAGAAAAGCTATGACCAACCTAGACAGCATATTAAAAAGCAGAAACATTACTTTGCCAACAAAGGTCCGTCTAGTAAAGGCTATGGTTTTTCCAGTAGTCATGTATGGATGTGAGAGTTGGACTATAAAGAAAGCTGAGTGCCGAAGAATTGATGCTTTTGAACTGTGGTGTTGGAGAAGACTCCTGAAAGTCCATTGGACTGCACGGAGATCCAACCAGTCCATCCTAAAGGGAATCAGTCCTGAATATTCATTGGACGGGCTGATGCTGAAGCTGAAACTCCAATACTTTGGCCACCTGATGCAAAGAAGTGACTCATTGAAAAAGACCCTGATGCTGGGAAAGATTGAAGGCAGGAGGAGAAGGGAATGACAGAGGATGAGATGGCTGGATGGCACGCCCGACTTGATGGACATGAGTTTGAATAAGCTCTGGGAGTTGATGGACAGGGAAGCCTGGCATGCTGCAGTCCATGGGGTTGCAAAGAGTCAGACACGACTAAGTGACTGAATTGACTCAACTGACTTGTCATTTTTGGAAACCAATTTGGGAATCTGTTATAAACAGAATATACCTTAAGAGCCAAACTGGAATGCTGCTACTTCAAGCTAGTTTATAGCTCATGGTGTCCAGTCTATGCATGAAAGGAGATTTTTAGTTGACAGTTGCATGGATGACTGAATTGCATAGATAAATGATAAGTGAATAGATAGATATATAGACAGACAGACAGACAAATAGATAGAAAGATGAATAGTTCAGAATCACTGTTTGGGTATATCCCAGTAGTATCCTATCAAATGAAAAAGAGGTGGTAGAAAGAATACAGAAGAATAAAGTATTTTGCATAATGCCATAAAGATGATACGGGCAGAAAAAGCAAAATAAATGCCATGTTTGATATTTGTATAACATTTTATGACACTCTTCACATGTACTTTTGTGTTTCCATGGGACCCTGTGGATGTTATTTTAATACTTTAATACTTATAAATATCATGATGTTTTATAAAGTTTTATTTACCAATCTGTTTTTCACTCATATAAGTTTCAAGCAGTGAGAAAACTATCACAGTCATAACTATATTCTGATTATCTAGTAATGGCCTAGCATGGAGTTTGAAACAAATATGGCTTAAATGAATGAAATTTATAAAAGCACCATACCTAGAGTTGTATGTTGTAGTAAAGGTGCAAAAATAGGTGAGTTTACCGATTTAAAATTTCAATAATAATGATAGGGGACTTCCCTGGAGGTCAGGTGGTTAAGACTTCACCTTTCAATATTGGGGCTGCAGGTTCAATCCCTGGTCAGAGAGCTAAGATGCCAAATGCCTTCCAGCCAGAATACCAAAACATTAAACAGAAACAATATTGTAACAAATTCAATAAAGACTTTAAAGATGATCCATGTCAAGACATTGTTTAAATAACAATAATAATGAGAATTAAATGAGAATAATATTGTGCATTGGAAATTTAGGAAAGAAAATAAATTCGTTTTCTAAAATAATGAATATGAAAAAGGTTAAAATGAATTAGAAGACAACAATATTTTGTACTTTGAAATATAAATATCCAACAAAGTAATAAAAAGGAAAAAAACATGTGCACATAAAGTGAGAAAGAGGAAAGGAGATGTAACAGTAATTTAGAAGAGATGTTTAACTTATAACAACATACAACAGATAGCATATATTGATTGATCTGAAATATGTAGCAGGTATTTCTCATAGAATATTAACAATTCAAATTACAAAAGTCATTACAAATGAAGTAGAAAAACTGAATAAATACATAACATGAAAAGTAGTTCATAAATTTGTTAAAAGGTGACCCAAGTGAAGCCTCAGATCTTGTTTATTATTAAAGCTCATCTCTATAAATATTCAGCAGCAGAAAATTTCTACACAACAGAAAATGATCTAAAACCCAGAATAAATAATGTAAAAACAATTTGATTTATAAGGGAAATATGACCCTGATATCCAAAAATACTGGGATTATGAAAACAGAAAACCATAGATCAATGAGTATAGATTTGGAAATCCTCAGTTTCTTCTTAATGGAATTTAGAGGGTCACTAAAACATGACTGAATAAAATTTATCTTTTAAACAGAAATATTAAGTAGTAAGAAATTTACTGTAATAAAACATCAACTCAATTGGTCAAATTTTTTTAAAAAAGCAAACTAAAATTCATCTCAATAGAAACCAAAAAGCTTTGCTAAAATATAAAGTTCTTTCTAATAAATGGTGTATACTAAGAACCAATATTGAAGATGGTAACAGTATGAAAATAATAAACATGATTCCATAAATATTAAGAATCAAATGACAATTCCTACCATCACTGCTATTTAATACTCTCTGGATAAGCAAGTCACTTATGCAACAGTAGCAACAAAAATAATGCTATTGTTATCAAGAATCATGTCTTGAATTACCACTAATTTCCAGTTTTAGTTATTTTGTCTATTAAAGTGCCTTATATCTCTAAGATTCGTAGATGAAAGAGAGTTGATATAACTTGCCTAGGGTCTGACAATCCCAGCTTCAAACCTGGACTTTATAGGGAACTAGTTCTAGGAGTGTTAGCAAAGGTAAAAAAGACAGACAATTCATTAGAGAAATATAAACTGGTAAATATAATAAGCAAAAACATGAAAAAAAGTTCATCTTTACCAATAATCACAGAAATGAGCATTAAGGCAACCAGTTCCTTTTCATTTATGAAACTGGCAAAATGTGAATAAGGTAAATATCTGATCCTAGAAAGAATAAGTAAAATGTTTTCTCTTGTATAATGAAGGTGACATTGAAGCTAAGAATGGAACGTATCAGGACTAAAAATGACAGTATCTGTTAAGATGCAGAGGTTTTTTAGCTCTTGACAGGATTAAATAAGTTGTCCACTATTTTCTTTTGGGGGGGAGGCTATTAAATAGATCCCCGTGTATGTAGTACTCATAGTAGTGGAAGATAGGAAGCAATCTACTGTTTCTGTAATAGTGGAGTGGTTGAGTAAGTCACAATTGATTCACTAAATTGACTGCTAAACAACTGTTAAAATCGTGTTTTCAAAAATCACAGAGGAACTATGATATACATTAATTTTAACTAAAAAAAAGGTGACAGATAGACTGAATACTTTGATATGACTAAGATTCTTGCACATGATAGCTACCATAACATTGGGTATAAAACAATTAACCAGTGACACCCTTGAGCAATAGCTTCTAAAGAGTCATTCAATGGTAGGCTGCAAAAGGCCCCAGTGTTCTGCACAATCGGGATCTGTTTTCATATCAGCCTGCCTCTGCTCATGTCACTGTAAGGCACTACTTTTATTCCAAAGCTGCAGCAGAATGCTGATGATAACCACACAGAGATGATGTTCTCAATTTAAGGACACAGAGTTGCCATTTCATCCAGCCATTAATGAGAAGAGCAAGATATCAGCAGGTTACCCTGCATGTGATAGGAAACCCAAGAATTGTGGGCTTTCCCACAGTGGCTTGAAAAAAAGGTTGAAGTTTGAGCAAAGATGAATAACTGAAGGACAAAGACTTTTAAAAATATATGAGAAAAATGTAAAGCAACAACTCATAAAGGTTTATTTTCTTGAGAGAGGCGTGATACTCATTATAAGCTGATTGAGAACGTTTATTTAGAAACATGAAAACATTTTCTAATTTAAGGAATTTCAGGGACTTCTCTGGCAGTCCAGTGATTAAGACCTCATGTTTCCAATGCAGGGGGGCATGGTTCAATCCCTGGATAGGGAACTAAGACCCCACATGCTACACTTCACAGCCAAAAACATCATAACAGGAACTTCCCTGGTGGCTCAGTGGTAAAGGATCTGCGTGCCAGTGTCAGAGACGTAGGTTTGATCCCTGGTCTGGGAGGGTCCCACATGCCCTGAAGAAGCTAAGCTTCACAACTACTGAGCCTGTGCCGTAGAGCCCAGAAACCACAACTACTGAGCCCACACGCCCGAGTGTCTGTACCCCACAACAAGAGAAACCACAGCAATGAGAAGCCCATGCACCGCAACTAGAGTAGCCTCCACTTGCCGCAACTAGAGAAAAGCCCTCATAGCAATGAGGACCCAGCACAGTCAATAAATAAATAAAATTTTACAAAAGCAAAACCAACAAAAGAGTTTCATGATTTGTTGGACTTTTAGAAAGGGTTTGCTAAATTTGGAAAATGATGTCACTTACAAAAATCTTTGATATCTTTGATGTAAAACATGAATTTTCATTTCAATAATAATGTTTAATGTAAGCAAATAAATAACATCACACTTCTGGGGGAAGGGGGCAAAAAAGCACTGGAAACAAAGCTGATCAGTCCAGTGAAAAAATTCCAACACAGGGCCCCAAAGGAGATCGCCATTACATAGAAGTTGAAATCCAGATGAAAAAATAGTTTTTCATTAGTTACCCTGATTAGGAGTTAACACCTGTTTCACAGCGAAGATGGAGCTGCTGCCTGAGGATTTTACCTATAGGTAGATACAAGTGAGATGCATTTCTGAAGAGTAAATTTCCTGAGTGAAAAGATTTTTTATGTTTTGGGTGGAGATGGTTTGAATTGTACAGACAGGGGAGAACTACTGCATGTGTGCATGTGTGCACACATACACATCTTCTTTCTTAAGCAATAGAACACAGAAGACCAAGATGTGAGTCTTGTCTGAAGAAGAATGAACTTCTACTTGAGCAGATGAGGGATTAGAGCCACTATGTTTTGGCATAAACATACATATGACCCCAGTTTTTCACCACATTTGGAAAAACTGGCATGTTGCTTTCAAAAATTTGGAATGTAAACATTCCAACATACATAGCTTTCGTGTCAGTTCCTTACAACAAATAACCCTTGAAACAATAACACTTATCATGCCATAAGTCTTACAGTTGGAATAGAATTTGGGAAAGTTTGTCTTCTACAAGCATTAACCTGAACTAGTTCCAAGGCTATCAAGTGTAAACATCTGAAAGTCTGTGTTCTTATATGTCTGGTTTGGTGAGGGCTTTGGCTCAATTTCCTCTCCACATGGCTCCTCCATGTGACCTCTCCACACAGTCTGTCAACAGAGGCTAGTTTGGACTTTTTCTCAGAACAGTGTCTGCCTTGCCCAGACAGTGAGTGTCCCAGAGAGAAAGAGAACTTCAGAAAGAGGGAGAGAGATTCAGAGAGCATGAACAGAGAAAAGAGAATAGAGAGGAGACCAAGTCAAGGTCACCTTGCTGTTTGTGACCTAGCCTGGGAAGTCATAGTGTTACTTCTGCTACAGTCTATTAATTAAGGCAGATGTGAAACTCATTCCTAATGGAGGAGCGTCAGCAGAACACTATAGGAAAAATGTGTGGGATCAGATAAATATTGGTGCTTCCATCTCAGAAAAATATAATCTACCACACTTCATCCCTTGGCTCCCATAATTCCCACCTCTATCATACCCAAAATACACTTATTTCTCTCCCCTAAGACCCTCAAGCTTCATCACAAGACATCATTTCAAGATTCAGATACTGTATATAGTGCCCTATGCAGTTCCTCAGGTGAAATTTCTCAAAGGCAGCTCTTAAGTAAATTTCTTTAGATCGGAAGATTTGTGAACTAAAAAGGCAAGTTCCATGCCCTTTACACACCCAACATACAATGGTAGAGCAGGCATCCATTAACTGCTATGGAGCTGCCTGTTCAAAGAAGAGTAAAAAGGAGGCACACAGTTTAACAGCTCCAGTTCCGAAAGCCTGGACATCGATACCAGTTACCAAATTGGAACCCCATCCTACTTCCAATATTCTCCTTGATTCCTTTTCCACCCTCTGACCCATTGCTTCTGTCTTCTACATCATTCTTTTTTCATTAGAAATGACAGGTGTTTGTAGCTCTGTAGTTTACCCAGAGTACATTCTGACAGTGGTAATTTGGACATCCAAAGGTCCATTTTCATTCTGTATCAACTTTATCTCTTTCAGTCCAAAGTGATAGAATTCTTTTTACACTTTGTGAATCTGTTATGAATCAATCTATCATCAACTCTAATAGACAAAGAGCCACATCCACAAATCTGTTCAAGAACAATTTTTTTTCCTTACTTTAGACTTTCTAAGTTGACTATGTGGTGTGGCCATTATAGGGCCTTTTGTTTAATGCAAAGATATTTAAGTTATGCCTATTCTGATTGAATGACTTCCTAAGAGACTGCCTTACATTTTTCTGAGGTCTTTATTAAGCATATTTTAGTCCCACACTGGATTTATCATTGCTCAGAAGCTTTTCCTTAATTTGGGGAGCTAGCAAAGTGAGAATGAGTTATATTTTTAATCTAGTAAACCTAGGTCCCTTTATATTTAACAGCTATTTCTTTAGCTTGCCCCTCTCTTGCATTTTATTATAGACATATAAAAGAAGCCAAGTAACAACTTTAACCCTTTGCCCAGAAATCTCTCTAGTGAGACCATCCAGTTCCTTAGATACATTTTCTACTTTCCACATTATAATGTATAGCATTGTTGCTAAACTTACGGAAACTACTTAAGGGATCCTCTTTCCTTCAGTTTTCAAGAATATTTACTTTCCTTTCCTTCAATACTTCACAGGTAGCCTCTAAAAGGGCCATTATGCTCTTCTTCTTCTGCTGCTGCTAAGTCACTTCAGTCATGTCCAACTCTGAGTGACCCCATAGACGGCAGCCCACCAGGCTCCCCTGTCCCTAGGATTCTCCAGTCAAGAATACTGGAGTGGGTTGCCGTTTCCTTCTCCAATGCATGAAAGCGAAGTGAAAGTGAAGTTGCTCAGTCGTGTCTGACTTAGCGACCCCATGGACTGCAGCCTACCAGGCTCCTGTGTCCATGGGAGTTTCCAGGCAAGAGTACTGGAGTGGGTATGCTCTTCTAGGTCTTTCCAAATACTGTCTAATCTCTTAGTCACAGAGTTATTGTCATAGTTTTAGGTTTTGTTTATGGCAGCATACAACATTCAGGTCCCAACATGTGTACTAATTAGCTAGTGCAGCATAACAAACCAATCCTAAATGAAAGAGACTTAGAATGATACTGTTTAATCAGGGCATGAATCTGCAATCTGTGCAGGTTCAGCATATCCTGCCTCCACTCTCTCAACTAGACAGCTCAAGATCTACAGGCTGGGAAACATCACAGGCTTGTTCACTCCTAACTCTGGCATAAGATTTCGGCTGTCAACTGGGGCTTCAGTTTCTCTCCAGGTAGTCAGTCTCTCCATGTGCATTAGTCTGAGTTTTCTCATGGCATGGTGACTGGCTTCCTACAGAACAAGCATTCTAAGGGGGGGTGTGGGCAGATAGAAACTGTTTCGCCTTTTATGACCTGACTTGATTGTCATGCGATGTCACTTCTGTCTACAATTTCATCAGTTGTACTAGTTAGAAAGTTCACCCCAGGTTCACTGGAAAGGAACATAGACTAAACCAGCTAATGCAAGGGTGTCAATATTGCACTTTAATAGGAGTATGTGCAATAGTTTATAAATTGATGTAGCCATCTTTGGGAAATGCAGAGCATGTAGTTTTTACTACAGATGATGGGCTTAGTCATTCTGAGTACATCATATTGTTTCCTTCATATACTGTGTTGTTATTGTAACAAATCCTAAACCAGGGGGCCCAATTAAGTAGAATCCAAACTCTAGTTTGATCAAAATCCTTACTGAATGCTTAATCAGGTTTAACTTTGAACATGTAACATATTAGGAATATAAAAATAAAGTTTGAAGACAATAGAATCTAGGAAATGATCAAAAAGTTTATGAACCCAGAATTGGAGAACATTTTAACTACCCAGAAAACTACCAAAAAAAAAAAGTCCATTTAAATTAAAACTTATAGAATGAATACAAGCTTTTTTAGTTAAGAGTGAGGCTGGATGAGGGTGGAATTGCGGTGAAGGATCTAACTTCAATCCACCTCTTAATCTCTGTGTAAATCAAAGGTCTGGGGAGGTTTCACTGCGCTGCTCTCTACTTCATTAGAAAGAAAAAGCTAAGCAAGCTTCTTTTTGATTAAAAAAAAAATGAAAGGAAATGGTCCAGTAGTAGTTATCTCTACTTCTACTTTAGCATATATTTTAGGAGTAAAGCATATTTAATTTATGTGTCCCTATTTTTATTCCAAGAAAGATTTTCATCGCATCTTTCTACTTATAGGGTACCCCAAAGGTTTTGTTTATAAAAATCAGTAAGCCCAACACTTTTTGCTATTTTTTAAAGCCAGTGTATTTCATCTCTCAGTGTCTGCTGAAGGAAACCATGTATCTTCTAGCAAGCAGTTGGATTGTGTCAATTCTTTGTGGTCCACTATCAGCCAGACAAGATTCAAGGTCGCTGTTTTAGCGTGTCTGTTTCCTGGCAGAGCTCCCTGGACCTGATGAGGGCCCTTCAGGTTATAAGTGGGCACAGACTATTTTGGGCTGTATGAAAGGCAATTCATCACCCTGTCCAATGCTACCCAATGCTAGTCTTGCCTTGCCTTGCATCTGAGCACTTGGCATTTTCAGCAGGTAAATGACGCTCCTCATTTACTCTGAAGGTAGGGTTGGTCAGATGGTTGAAATTATCTACTGTAAAGGAGTTAACTTCTGCCAAGGATAGATAGCACAGTCACTTCCCTGAATGTCAGGACAGTAAGAAATAACCCACATTGATTTCCTAATTCAAACACATTGATATAAATTTTATAAATATTATGTATTAATAGTATACATACTAGTATAAATAAAACTTCCATGGGTTCTTGGCTCATTCCATGTTTTACCTTTTTATATCATTTTGACTGTTAATTAATTTATTATTTCTGATTTTATTTTTAATCACTGGATTGGCCTAGTTTTTAAACTAAAATCTCCAGTTTGTTTATTTCCAAAATTTCCTTTTTTTCTAATACTTTAAAGCTATACATTATTCAATGTTTACTATTTAAAAAAATATCTGGGTGTTGTCTTTACTGTAAGGTTTTTTTGAAATTTATTTATTTTTGGCTCTCAGGTCTTACTTGCAGCACATGAGCTCAGTAGTTGTCCCGTGGCATGGGGCATCTTAGTTCCTTGATCAGGGACTGACTCTGAATCCCCTGCATTGGAAGACAGATTCTTTAACCACTGGACCACCAGGGAAGTCCTGCTCTACATTTTGACTGTGATTTCTGTCCTTATGTTTTATTGAATTTAAAAGTTACCTACAACTGTGTGGGTTTTATGTATGTGCACGTTTTACTTTTCAGTGAGTGCAATCATTTGCTCCTATTTTGTTGTTAATTCTTAATTGTATTGTATTTTGTTTAATGGGTATAGATTATAGGATGTCAACCTTTCATAGTTTGTTAAGATTTCCTTTGAGACCTAATTCATAATCAGTATTTGTGAATGTTTCATTTGTATTTTTAAAAAACAGTCTTATGAAATTAAAAGTAATGCACATTTATTTGCACAAACAAATTTATTTTACTGTTCAAATTCAGAAAACCATGTGCATTTCTATTGAATTCAAATTGTTTGTTCAAAAATTTTATTATTCAGTCTACTTACATTTATTTTGATCTACTTATCTGTCCTGTCATTTTTGAGAGTGGTATAATAAACCTTCACTAGGTTTGTAGCTTTGTCAATTTGTCCTCCATGGCTAATCATTTTTCTTTTATATATTTCAAGCAGTTTTGCTGGGTACATAAATATTATTGACCATAACATTTTCATGGAGGAGTGTTTCTTCTACCAAAATGAAAAACTTATTTTTATGCTTTTGAATCTTTTCATATTGAATTCTACTTGATCCTGCTTGCTTTATTTTGTTGACATTTAAAAAATCTGTTTCTACTACATGATTTTTTTTCAGTCATATTGATAGTAATTATTCATATATTTGGACATTTCCTATCCTTTTATATCTGTCTTTATCCTGAATTCTAATTACCCCTTCCCCCACTTTTTGGATTTTATGTATATCTTTATTGTATTTTCTCAAGGACTTTTCGTTGTTTTTCTCCCTCTAACAATCTGCAAGTTATTAATTCTGATTCCATTTTTCAAGTATTTCCCCTAAGGTGTTAACACATGTACTTAAAGCTGTATTTGTCAAACAAAACATTGCTAGTATTAATCCATATCTATATTACCCTCCTCCCATCAGCCTTTTAAATTCCTTATTCAAACAAGAAAAATAACCCCACATATCCTTTTATTTTCTCTGCTGGACTTGAAGTTTTACATGCTGAATGTGGTTTCTTTCTATCACAGTACAGATTTTTCTTAAATAGTTGATGATTATATTTCTGAGTGTACTGAAGAGTTACTTGGACTGATGGGGGGACCTTGTGTCTATGTGGTACTCCTAGGTGAGAACTGGGATGTATCACGTCTTCCCATTGATTTCTGGGATAGTCCCACCATGTGGATGGACATCAGTGCCCAAATTCACTGCTCCTGCCTTGAATGAGTCTGCTTTGTGGCTTTGCCTATGCTCCACAGGACAGATGAATTGCACTGATGTCAAAAACCTGACTTAGAACTTCCCTGGTGATTCAGTGGCTATGACTCCTGTGCTTTCAGCGCAGGGGGCATGGGGTTGATCCTTGGTTGGGGAAGATCTTGCATGCCATGCTGCATGGCATGGCCACAAAAAAAAAAAAGTTGGCCTAATTGGGTGTTGCAACTAATTTCCATTGTAACAATTGTCTGTTGTACCTGATTTTGTCTGTGGTTTCTTTCTTTTTGAATATAAAAGTGACAATTTTATGTGTACAGGTATTTGTTTACTTTCTACCAAAAATAACCTTTTATGTTTTCAGTGACTTTCTGGATTTATTATATTTATTTTCCACTTTTTTGTTGTTGATGTGTTGCTGCTGCTGTTGCTGCTTGGTTTAGTTGGTTTTTCATTTAATAATATTCTTTACCATGTGAAGCATTTTGCAGTGGAGGTGGGGTAAGGGATTGGCATAAAACTCGTCCTGCCATCTCAAAATATGAAAATTTCTCTTTTGCTAGAAATTATCCATTTTTACTTGACCCCCCAAATCATAGTGTTAAACTTAATAATTTAAAAATAAATATTCTAATTTATTTGTATTTGGGCTTACACCTCCCCACATCGTTCCTAATGCTTTGCATTGTTCTGGCCTCTCTTTTTCTCCTAAACTGATCTGGTTGGGAATTTATTTTTCTATTCTTGAAGGAAAAAGGGTTTTATTAATTGTTCTCTCTCACCATTCAGCTGTTTTCTATTCCTTCAATTCTTGTTCTTAGTTCCTTCCTTTTTTAGTTCTTGTATTATTTTTTTCTATATTTTTTAGGCAAATTCTCAATGTAGTTTCATTTTATTAATTTTAAAATGCCATTATAAATTTCCCATAGGTATAAATTTTGATGTTTTATACATACTTTAGTATTTTTCAGGGAGAAATTGACATATAGAAATATGTTGCATTTCCATACACTAACAATGAGCTATCAGAAAGAGAAATTAAGGAAATGATCCCATTTACCATCACATCAAAAAGAACAAAATACCTAGGAATAAACATACCTTCTTACATGCTCCCTCCCTCCTCCAACAATGTAGCTTTTTTCTCTCCTCTCCTTCAACTTCTCCCTTTCACGTCTCTCTTCCCCATTATCTATTTCTCCATCAGACTTTTCCCCTTTCCTTCCTGTCTGTTATCCCCTGTTTTTACCCCCACTTTCATATTTTCTATTTCCCACATCCTTATCTTTCCATAGAGGGAGGTGGCAGTCAGAACAGAGAAAAAATTAGTGTAAGATTATCCAAATTCTCCTGCTGTACGCTTATCTTTTTATGAAGGAATTTCACTGAGCTCCAGCACTTGCCTTGAGAAGTCAGTGCACATGAACAACATTCCAGCAAAGACTCTACAGAACAATAGAACCAATGCAAGGCTCATAAGAATCTAGTCACAAGACAGCCTGAGTTCAGCTGTAAGTCACTGGCATCTACTGACACTTGATTTTACTGCAAGTGCTACACCATTATGGAGTTTCTCAGAGTGGAGCTCTTAAAATGAAAAGATTTCTCTCAAAAGGCACGACTCCATGAAGAACAACTGAATACAAGGGATTGAAATTCTGCAAGTTTCCTTTAAGGAAAAAATAGAGTAAGTGTGAAGATTGTATGAGAAGCCAAATAGCGAAAACAAAAAGGCCAAGATATGCTAAATTGAATGCTGACTATCAGGAAATTGCAGCCAAGTGTTACCTTTAATTGCAAAATACTGAACAAATTTTAAATAACATTTGGCTTTTGGTCAAGGGATCAATTTGAGTTGAAGAGACATGAAAAGTATTCAATTTACCTTTCCATGTTTCCGGTTTTTGCTGTTTCCCAGCAGTTTGAAGAACTGTAGAACTGTCATGCCTTGGAGAGGACTCTCAAGATACTAGATATGGCACACTCCTCAACTGTCTATGAGGATTAGAAAAGGAAAATAACTGAAATTAACTATATTTTAATTTATATTTTGTGACTCAAGCAGTATATGGAGGAAGAGCCATAAGGATACACATGACAGATTTTTACCCATAATCACAGAGACAGAGAATGAAGATGAAATGAGGAAATGACAGACCAGAGCAAAGCAGTGTTAAAAGCTGACATTCAAGAAGGGAACTAGGTTTGTAAAACAGGTAGTGGGAGCTCGAGAGGCAATTAGAATTAATTCACTGAAAAGTGTTCCCAAGTAGTCAGTTTTGAGTCACATTAAATTTAAAGATCGTGTTAGTGATTCCCACAGGGAGAGTTTTTAGGGGGCCACTGGGAAGTCTAGCCATGATGAATATGTGGTCTCTAACTTTCACCTTGGAGGTGAAACTATATATGTGAAGCATCACTTACACTTAGAATAAAATCTATACTCCTTACTATGACCCTTCACGACATTTCCCTGTCTATTCCTCCAGCTTCATCTTATGCCATTAAGACATTTTTCCCGACACTTCTGCCATGTTGGCCTTTCTGTTTCAGAAGCAGGGTAATCTGAAACCACACATTGATTCATTTGTTTGTATCTTCTCACACTCATCTGGAGCTTAAACACCAATGATTTCCGATTTAACCTGAGCTCTCATGTCCATCAACTTCAACACTGAGTAAAAATGAATTGAGAGCCTATGATGCTCCCATCCCTGGGGTAAAGTGGTGAATAAAAACAGAACAGACCATGCCTCTGCCCTCATGCAGTCACCTTCTAGTTGGGGAAAATGGAAAATGAACAAATAGGCAAATAAGATAATTCCAGACAGGGAAATGTGTAATGGTAATGGAGTAGAAAGTGGCTAGGAGAGCATGTTCTTTGGCAAAAGTGGTCAGAGAAGTTCTCTTTGAGGAGGTATTTTAACTGACACCTTTTTGATGAGTATATTTTAATTAGCTTCAGTGTATGTTCAGTCATAGTAAAGAGTCCTACACCCATGGCAAAGACTGAGCTGGTAACCTCCTCCCTACCCCAGATTCTTTTCTTGTATGTATGTATGTATGTAATGTCACTAATGGCTTTACCTTCCAAAGAGAAACTTTCCATTCCTCTCTTTCCTTCACTTGTGACATTAATTATATGCTAAATACTCTTGAGCCTACGTCCAAAATATCTCCATGATCCTCAACATCTAAGTCAGACATAGAACAACAGCACCTGGGCACCTGCTCAGCACCCTGTAAGCGGATTAAGGCAGAAAACATGTCTACTTGCTTCATGACTGTGTCTCCAGAGTCTCGCATAGTACCCAGCACAGGATGGCCTTCAGCATATCTTTCTTTATGACCAAAAGAACACATCTGATTGCAGAAATTACCTTAATCGGATTCCTGTATTTTATAGGATGGACTTCCCAAATGATGCCAGTGGTAAAGAACCCACCTGCCAATGCAGGAGACATAAGAGAAGCAGGTTCGATCGCTGGGTCCAGAAGATCTCCTGGAAGAGGGCATGGCAACTCACTCCAGTATCCTTGACTTGAGAATCCCATGGACAGAGGAGCCTGGCGGGCTACAGTCCATAGAGTCACAAAGAGTCAGACATGACTGAAGTGACTTAGCATGCACACACGCATTCTATATGGTGAAAGCTATGAATAAACCCTAGCCTGTCCAACTTCTCCTTCAACAACTAGCTCCAGTTACTCTGAACTGTTTCTATATATGACCTGCTCTCTCACAATCTGATGTCTTTTAATTCCTGCAATGCTGAATGCCTAGTTCATGTGAGGAAAAACAATAATCTTGACAAAGCAGCTGAAATACTGTCTCCTTTATGGAGACCTTTTTGAATCCATAACTGTATTCCTGTGTCTCTAGATATTCTAACACCTGTAATTGTCATTGTCTTCTTGCAGTGCTCTCCCATTGTGAATTGCTCAAGACAAGAATTTTGATTCCTTCTATTACTGGCTGCCCAACATTTATCACAGTGCTAGGCACTAAGGTGTGAAATAAATTCTAATTGAAAAGAGAATATAGGCTTAGTGGTTTTGTTTCTAACAATAAAGGTCATAGACATTAAACTAGTAGATCTATGCCTTTAATAAATCATTGGCTAATGAAACACTAATTATTAATAGCTAGTAGGAATCAAAATAATTAGTCATATAGTATATCCAAAGATGCTTTGGATATGCTTATATGTATAGAGTGATTATATTTTTTCATCATTTGAGATCAAAGAAAGGTGTCTGAGAGCGTATCAGAGTTAGTTGTGTGTTAATACACACACACTAGCTGGCCTTATTTTAGATATATTTATTGCTATCAAGGTCAAATAATACCTATATTACACAAACCATTTCAAAGGAGATTTAAAAGGTTGGAGCTTATTTACTCACTTGTTATGAAGCAAGTGTGACTGTCAAATATAATGTTAAGGGCAACAAAAGAAAAGAACATTATATTCTAATCTAACCTATGACAATCCATGCAAAACTATTTTTCAAGCTCATTTTAACCAACCTAATACCTTATGTATCTTCCATGAAAAAAAATGACTTATTTCCCAAATAGAAGGCTGTTTTAATGCATGCACACTATAATAATAAAATTTAACTCCCTGTGTGCCAGAGTGTTCATCTCTAAAGTGGGACTAGTAACTCATGCATATTCACCTTTTTTTTAATGAGGCTTAAATGATTTAACATATGTAAAGTATGTTAAAATAGGGCCTAGCCCTTATTAAAATTGCTTTATAAATGTTAACAATAATTAATTATAGCAGTAACACTAATCAGTTGTAAGCACTAATGTGTCTCATGCACTGTTTGAATTCATTTACATATGTTATTACAAATATTAATTATTTTACAAAATCATTTAGTCCTTTCATCAACTTGTTGAGGTAGATAATAATACATGCTTCTTTTTATAAAAGGGGAAAATGAGGCTAAAAGGCATGAATCAAAGACACTTTCTGAATTAAAGATATGAAAAGGCACTTTCTCACAGTTAGTGCTAAAACTAGATCTCAACCCATGCAAATCTCTTTTTGGAAGTTCATGCTTGGCCATTCAGTTGCATTGTCTCTCAGAATAGACAGGACTGGGCTTTTAGAACTGAGCCTCCAGCCATCCAGTGATTAAGACTCTGTGCTCCCGATGCAGGGGGCACGGATTCCATCCCTGGTCGGGGAACTAAGATCTTGCATGCTACACAATACTGCCAAAAAATAAATGAGCGAGAGGATAAGAACTGAGACTCCCACTCATTAAAAACCTCATTATGCTTATTTGTTTTACTCTCCAAGTACACAATTGCAATTCCTACAATTAGTAATATATATTACATTTCACATGTATTTTATACTACATATGTGTTACTATGTAAACATAATTATTACAGTACATAACAGAGTAAATTGTAATTGTAAAATCTGTAAATAGATATTTCATTATGTACATTGTAGATGGTATAAAATTATAAATTAAACCATTGAGATAGATTAATCAATGTTCACATTTTAGCATTTATTTTGCATATTAAATATACATAAAAACTTTTCACACAGTAAATATTCTCATTAATAATAAAATTTTAATAGTGAAAATGTGTTTGAATAGGCATCATTGTTTTTGAATAATATTTGTTTCACTCTTGGTGATATAGAAATCCCAAAATCCAGTTCTAATTTTAGTTAATTTTGATTCTTGGTTTAATGTCTATAATATCTGAAAAAGATGGCTCACCAAGATTCATGAATCTAAATGAAAAAGTCATCATGGGCTGTACATAATTAATCATAGTATCATTTTTCATCCTAATTAGGTGTTGGTTTTTGCAGAAATTGGACTTTTATATTTCCACAATTCTTGAAGTCAATCAGCAGTCCTTACATGCTAATGAAAAGATATTTCACTTTGATATTGCAGCACATTTGCTCTATACCCATTGAAATTCTGTATTTGGAGATTTTCTAAACAAGCAAAAATTCCAATTCTGAGTTTTGTATGTGTGTGCCAATGTTCACACGTAATAGATTTTATGATTTTATTTCATTTCATTAATTGGCTTATTACCTAAACTTATTCACTTTGTGTTTTTAGTGGTTGCTTTGAGTTTACTGGAGAAGGCAATGGCAACCCACACCAGTGTTCTTGCCTGGAAAATCCCATGGACAGAGGAGCCTATTAGGCTACAGTCCATGGGATTGCAACGAGTCGGACACTGAGCGACTTCACTTTCACTTTGAGGATTACAGCATACGTCTTTAACTTAGTCCATCTGCACGTAGCATTACAGCTTTTCACAAGTCCTGTGAGAACCTTCTGCAGTCCACTCCCATCCTCCCTCTCCTGGCCTTTCTGCCACAGTCATCAGGATTGCTTCTACACATCTTATAAACTACAAACATATTTGCTTTACTTTAAAGAGCCAATTACATTATAAAAATATTTTTATAAAACAAGAAAATTGCTTTATGCTTGTCCACATATTTGACCATTTCTAGTGGAAATCTTGATTCCAGCTTGTGCTTCTTCCAGCCCAGCGTTTCTCATGATGTACTCATAAATAATTACTTATTTATGTAGTTAAATAAGCAGGGTGACAATATACAGCCTTGAGGTACTCCTTTTCCTATTTGGAACCACTCTGTTGTTCCATGTCCGCTTCTAACTGTTGCTTCCTGACCTGCATATATGTTTCTCAAGAGGTGGGTCAGGTGGTCTGATATTCCCATCTCTCAGAATTTTCCACAGTTTATTGTGATCCACACAGTCAAAGGCTTTGGCATAGTCAATAAAGCAGAAATAGATGGTTTTCTGGAACTCTCTTGCTTTTTCGATGATCTAGCAGATGTTGGCAACTTGATCTCTGGTTCCTCTGCCTTTTCTAAAACCAACTTGAACATCTGGAAGTTCATGGTTCACATATTGCTGAAGCCTGGCTTGGAGAATTTTGAGCATTACTTTCCTAGCGTGTGAGATGAGTGCAATTGCGTGGTAGTTCTAGCATTCTTTGGCATTGCCTTTCTTTGGGATTGGAATGAAAACTGACCTTTTCCAGTCCTGTGGCCACTGCTGAGTTTTCCAAATTTGCTGGCATATTGAATGCAGCACCTTCACAGCATCATCTTTCAGGATTTGAAATAGCTCAACTGGAATTCCATCACCTCCACTAGCTTTGTTCATAGTGATGCTTTCTAAGGCCCACTTGTCTTCACATTCCAGGATGTCTGGCTGTAGGTGAGTGATTATACCTTCATGATTATCTGGGTCATGAAGATCTTTTTTGCACAGATCTGTGTATTCTTGCCACCTCTTCTTAATATCTTCTGCTTCTGTTAGGTCCATACCATTTCTGTCATTTATCAAGACCATCTTTTCATGAATGTTCCCTTGGTATCTCTAATTTTCTTGAAGAGTCTTTCCCATTCTGTTGTTTTCCTCTATTTCTTTGCATTGACCACTGAGGAAGGCTTTCTTATCTCTCCTGGCTATTCTTTGGAACTCTGCATTCAAATGGGAATATCTTTCCTTTTCTCCTTTGCTTTTCGCTTCTCTTCTTTTCACAGCTATTTATAAGGCCTCCTCAGACAGCCATTTTGCTTTTTTCCATTTCTTTTCCATGGGGATGGTCTTGATCCCTGTCTCCTGTACAGCGTTACGAATCTCTGTCCATAATTCATCAGGTACTCTGTCTATCAGATCTAGTCCCTTAAATCTATTTCTCACTTCCACTGTATAATCATAAGGGACTTGATTGAGATCATACCTGAATGATCTATTGGTTTTCCCTACTTTCTTCAATTTAAGTCTGAATTTGGCAATAAGGAGTTCATGATCTGAGCCACAGTCAGCTCTTGGTCTTGTTATTGCTGACTGTATAGAGCTTCTCCATCTTTGGCTGCAAAGAATATAATCAATCTGATTTTGGTGTTGACCATCTGGTGATGTCCATGTGTAGAGTCTTCTCTTGTGTTGTTGGAAGAGGGTGTTTGCTATGACCAGTGCGTTCTCTTGGCAAAACTCTATTAGCCTTTGCCCTGCTTCATTCCGTACTCCAAGGCCAAATTTGCCTGTTACTCCAGGTGTTTCTTGACTTCCTACTTTAGCATTAAACATTAGGGAAATTCAAATTATGACTATCATGAGACACTGCTATGACTAAAGTCACTAGAAATGTTGAACTTAAAAAGAATCACAGTACTAGATGTTATTTAGCAATGATCTGATGTAACTAGCACTCTCCTTGCTGCAGGTGGAAATACAAAATGAAAATTTCTGATAGTTAAATATGCACTTGTAATAGTAGCCTTAGGAATCCTACTCCCAGATATTTATCCAAAATCAGTGAAAACTTATGTCCACACAAAAGCTTGCAGGCAAAACTTTTCTCAAAAATAACCCCAAACTGGAAATAATTCAAATTTCCTTTGAAGTGGTAGGTGCATAAACACATTGTGCATTTCCACACAATAAATAGGAATGGACTAATGACTTGCAACCACATGAATATCTTTCAAAAGCATTACTTTAAGTGAAAAAAGCCAATAAGAAGAAATAATTTAAAAGAGAATGATAAAAGTAATTCATTAATATCAAACTCAAATTAGAGGAGAGAAAGAGAGGACAGAGACAGTAGAGTGGGAAAAAAATGAAGATCTAGTTTCTGAAATGTTTTCTAGTTTGGGTCACATGTAATAAAGAATCTGACTCCATTTTAGATATTTGCTTGCTGAATGCTTTTAAGCACCATCCTTCTTTCTCTCTTTTTGCTTCACAATTGGGCAAGCAAGTAAGAAAGCCCAGATGTAGCCTCTATTTGAACTAGTGGGAAGTTCACACCATGCAACTCATCCTGGTCCTAATCCCTAACCACCACAAAAACCCCAAGCCAACCTCCTTTCTGTGCACCCTCATTCCATTTTGGACCTACTCAGGAAGACCACCCTGCTCTCCCCACAAATCTTCATTATGTGAATAATACATCTTTACATACTCTCCTGGTGTGTGTGTTTGGTGTTATCAGGTTTGACATTTGTACCCATATTTTTGATAGATGGGGTGGGGTGGGGGACTCCAGCCCACTTCTGTGGGATTATCAAAGCATGATATCAGAAGTTTACAAATTAAAAATCTCATTGGGATTTCCCTGGTGATTCAGTGGATAAGAATCTGCCTGCCAATGTAGGGAACACCAGTTCAATCCCTGATCTGGGAAGATTCCACATGCCACAGAGCAACTAAGCCTGTGTGCCACAACTACTGAGCCTGTGTGCCAAAACTACTGAAGCCCACTTACCTAGAGCCTATGCACCACAACAAAGAGTAGCCCCCCACTCGCCACAGCTAGAGAAAGCCCATGCAAGAGTACCGAAGACCCTGTGCAGCAATACTCAACGCCCCCCACCCCCCAGAAAAGCTCATTGAATTCCACGGAGATTTAAAACACACACACACACACACACACACACTCTCACACACTCCTAAGAACATCAGCTAATGTGCTGAAAGAAAAAAGAGACAGAGAGAGGAAAAAATCTTAAAAGGAACAAGGGAAAAATCATAGCATTCAGAGGTATAGTGGCTTGAATTATCACTGCTTTCTTATCAAAAATTAGAGTTCAGAAGACAGTGAAAACACATCTTCAAATTAATGAGAGAAAAATCATCTCAATTCAGAATTCTGTATCCTTAATTCTATGTATCTTTAAGAGAGAGTGAAAAGGAAACACATTTTTAAATAAAGGAAAATTAAGAAAACCCTTTGACCCCTAACTATAAGAAATGCCACAATTTGGAGGAAGGTGTTATCAGCATTTAATGTTTGGAACACCAGGATGCACCTGAGCATTCTACAATGAACAAGATAGCCCAATATGACAAAAAAATTATCCAGTCCAAAATGTCAAGAGTGTAAAAGTCAAGTAGCACTAAGTTAAAATGTTTGTGACAATGTAGTGCTATGATGTTTTTGAACTGAGGTACTGGAGAAGACTCTTGAGGGTCCCTTGGACAGCAAGGAGATCAAACCAGTCAATCCTTAAAAAAATCAACCCTGAATATTCATTGGAAAGACTAATGCTAAAGCTGAAACTCCAATAATTTTTCCACCTGATGTGAAAAGCCGACTCACTGGAAAAGCCCCTGATGATGGGAAAGATTGAGGGCAAGAGGAGAGAGGGGAAATAGAGTATGAGTAGGTTGGATGGTATCACCAACTCAATGGACGTGAATTTGGGCAAACTCAGAGAGATGGTGAAGAACAGGGAAGCCTGGCGTGCTGTAGTTCATGGGGTTGCAAAGAGTCAGACACAATTTAGTGACTGAACAACCACAATAGTTCTGACTTAAGAACTGACAAATAGATCAGTGAAATAGGCCTAAGGCACCCAATTAAGTTAGGTCACAGACCTAAATGTAAAAGTTCACACAGTAAATTTTAATGGAAAACATAGGAGGATATAGGAATACTTGTAGGTAACATAAAGCAACACCTAATGAAATGGATATATTTGACTTCATTGTTATTTTAAATAATGTTACTCATCAACAGAGAAACACTGCTTATGTTATAAGGAAGCCCAGTCTGGGGAGAAATTGAACAACATACTTCTAAATTACATATTGATTAAATAAAACAAAGGGAGCAATCAGAAAATATATTTAACTGAATGATTATGAAAATACAACATATTTGGATTGGGGGATACAGCTAAAGCAGTGCTTAACGGGATATTTAAGCCTTTAGAAACTTGCATTAGAAAGAAGGAAGGTCTCAAATTATTGACCTAAACTTCAACCTTATGAAGCTAGAGAAATAAGATAAAAAGAAAACACAAAGGAAGCAGAAGGAAGGAAATAAAAAATATTTTGTTGAAAATCAATGAAATAAAATACAGAAAGACAAAGGAGAATATCAATAAAACTGAAAGTTCTTTCTTTGAAAATATAAACAAAATGGATAAGCTTTTACCTGAACTAACAAACTAAAAAGACAAATTATCAAAATCAAGACTGAAATAGCTATCACTACAAATCAAAGTTTTTTTAAAGAGAATACTACTATAAATTACCATATTAACAAATCAGACAACTTAGATGAAATAAAAATTGACACAATTATAAAAACTGACTCAAGAAGAAACAGAGATGAGGGAGACCATTGGCTCATACATAAAAATCAATTGTATCTATATATTAGCAATGGACAAATAAAAATTAAATTTTTAAAAATCCTATTCACAGAAGCATTATGAAGAATAAAAATCCATAGGAAAAAATGAGCAATTTATTGTACTATAAATATTATATACTTTGCTAAGAAAATTTAAAAGAGATCTAAATAAATTAAGTCATTCCATGTTTATAGATCAGAAGACTCAATATTGTCAATATGGTAATTCTACCTAAATCAATCTATGGATTCAATATCATCTGGATAATATCTAGTAACCTCTTTGGGGAAAATTGACAAGTTGATTGTGAAATTTATATGGAAATGCAAAGGACCCAAAATAGCTAAAGCAGTTTAGGAAAAAGAAACCTTGGATGCATAAAATAAATTCTACTCAAAGGGCCTAAATTGATAACTGAATTTGTTCATACATATGCTTTTTAACAAATAGAAGCATAGAAAAGAAAGAAAATTCATGTCCAAATTAAGTGATTCAATAGGTGTTTGTTGAGCATCCACTATGTTCCAGTTACTCTTTTAGGTGCTAGAGTTATAGCAGTGAATCAAACAGACAAGATCCTAAGAGCCGGGAGATAAAGATAATCAAATAACAGCTACATCAGATCATGATAAGAGCGATGGGAAAAACTGAAGCAGAGCAAGAGAGATGGGATGTTATTTAAATAGGATTGTTTGGGAAAGTCTCACTTATAGAGAGATGTGGGAATAGAAACGAAGAAAATGAGAAAAGGAGCCACTGAAATATGTGTAGTGTGGAAGAGAAGTATTCCAGGGAGAAACACTATGTTGTCTTTCCAAATAACATTAGGGAGCAGATGAAAATTTCCAGTGGTGACAGTCAGCCTCCTGTGGTTGAAGAACACGAAGAGATCCCATCACCTCAAGCCAAGCAAGCAAGGAAACAAATAGACAGGACACAAAGAGGATTTTATACACAATACTTCCTAAGTTGCGGTTCCATCAGCCTCTGAAAATGAGTTTCAGAGAAAATAAAAAGTAACTTGGACACAATGTTTAATTCAGGTAATCTAAATTCAATGGTTTTCAAAGTTGAAACCTACGAATGTCCACTGTGTTTAACTTTAGGAAACTTGTGTTACTGGATAGGGAATCCTCAACTTGGATTTTTATCAGAGAAGTCAGTAGTGTCCAGGAACTGCTCACAAGAAAGGAACATTCTAGCCAAGAGTCCATGACTCCCTGGCCCACCTGGAGGCTCTGGACAGCAGGGGAGTTGGTAAAGTGAACCCCCACAGCTTGATAATACAGGGCATTAAGAATCCCAAACATCTTTTATTGCTCTATTTTTAAGTGGACGTTTTGCTTTACATGCAGTGAGCCTACAGTGAGAACACATTTTAGGTATTTAACATAACATTGTCTCTGTGATGGTGCTGTTTCTCAATGTATTAATAAATCATTCCATCCACTGGTATATCCATCTCTGTGAATGTGGTTAATGTGAGTGTGATTATATTCTGGTGTTTTGTTGGAAATTGTTGTTTCCAAGCATCTATTCCCCCTCCCTAATTGTTCTGTTTTATTCGTGTGTTCTTTTCCTGACACTGCATTCCAAGTCCTGCTCCCAGGGGACTGGGTCTAATTGGATACTCATCATACTTTTGCCCCCTGCATGCATGGATTGTGCGAGAGAAGTACTGGAATGCAAGCCTATGATAATACTCATGTTTATTGCCAGCACATAGTAATTAGTTCGGAAATAAGCAAGGGACCCACTTCAGTCCAATGAGATAGTATCTGGGAGGGAAGAGGAGTTATTTTTGAAAAGTTTCCTCAGTTGTAAAAGGAGTCACAAGAAATTAAGTTTCATTCCTTAGTTCTGTGTTGTCAGATGCAGAAGTGAGGCTTGGAGCTGTCTTAGCAGGTTTCCCTCCAACAGCAAGTAGACACCAAGAGAAAAGCAAAGCCAAGAGAATGGTAGAGATATGAGCCGCAATCCCTATGAACAGAGCAGTCACCCAACTCAATACACCTGCTTCATGATATTAGCCATTATGGATTTTCTTTTTCTGTTTTCTGTTGCTGAAAGCATTCCAAAAGACACAGGCTCTGATAAAATCAAGTTGCTAGAATAGCAGGAGTGCTTCACACTAGAACATGGTGACGCTACTCTGTGATTTTCTCCTTGTGCTATTTTCCACGGGTGCCTCCTAACATAACTAAATTAGCCAAACAAGGTACAAGGGATAAAAAAAATGTTTCAAGTCGATGTTGACAAGACCATGGGGAAACAGGCACAATTGTACATTGCTCCTAGCATAGCAAATTGGTTTCATCTTTCTAAGAAGAAATCTGTTGTTATGTAATAAGACCTTTAAAATTGTTCATAGTTTTGACCCAGAAATTCAACTTCTGTATTTATATCCCAAAGAAATTCCCCTGGATACAAAAAACAAAAATTTAGGTACTCACAGAAATACAAATGAAAATAGAAGAAAAAAAAACTGGTAAATAATCCAATAACCAAGCAAATGGACAGCATGATAAATCAACATAAAGAGAAATTATATTGCCTTTCCAAATACTATTAGGACTATGCCTAACTTAGAATGAATATGAAATAAAGTGGAGTGAAAATAGTAGAAAACAAAATGGTAAAAACATAATATTTTCTCAGACATTAGCCTCTCTTCCTATGCTCATAAACTATCAAATCAAATCATCTTCTTTTGATGTGGCAAAGTTACTCACACACACACAGACATAACATTCACAGCAGAGTGCAGAGCACGGAAGATCAACCAGAAAACACATGAGTGCACGGTCATGTTTGGTGGAAATAAGCATAGTGATGGCGAGTGTGTAATTGAATGGATGTGTGGGTTTCCTTTGGATTGGGGGTGGGGTGGGGAAAGGGAACAACTTGTGTGGGGATGGTGGAGCTGTTGCAGGCACGGCTGCAGCCTCATGCCCATAAGGTGAGTCAGCTGATCAGAAACAATGTCTATGGGCTTCCTTTCTGCTTCCACATCTCGCAAGCATCTGCCTGTGGCTCACTCTAACCAAAAACACAGAGGAAAGGGGATTTAGGGAAGTGCAGTTCAGCCTAGCCAAGTTGACACCTTATCACCAAGCCATCACACCCAGAAATGTTGATGCTGGAGTTAAAGAAGAAGACCTTAGAGGCTCTGAGCTTTCGTTACTCTCATTGGAGCTAGATTCCCAATGCATCAAAACGATGTTGGATTTCCTAGAACCATTCCACAGTTAACTCATCACTCTTAATAAGAGATGCTCAAATCCTGAGCCTCAGCTGTAACAGCCTCTATTAATCCTTTTAAACTGAGACACAGGCTCAAGGTCAGTTTGGACAGAACACTTCCTCCTAAGGTGGAAAAGTTGAAGGCCTGCCAGTCCTGGCTCAGAGAACAATCCAGTGCTCCAAAGACTGTGGAACAGAAATAGCAAGTCCAGTCCTATCACTAGGCTTTGCTTTACTCTGCACACTGTGGATTGCTTCATTGATTAATGGTGGGTAGGTAGATGCACACACAGATGGATTCATGTCTAATTATTTGTATAGCACACAGTGCCTATAATATAAAATCAAAATAATTGCTCACAAGTTTGACCATTCTTAATTCAAAATTTCTCCTGGGTTTCTTCACACAGATGACCATATGTGATAAAATCAGTAGTGCTTAGTAACACTCTGACAGGATTCACAATAATACATTTCACCAGGTTATTCCTTATTGTCTTCTTCAACTTAATCAAATGGCCCCATGCAAAAACACAGTTTAATCAAGTGGTTTACAGATACCCAGTATGATGTACCTGAGCTGGAACAACATTTTAACATGTTAAATGGTGTGTCATCACCTTTTCTGATGCTATTTTTTATTCCCTGGGCCTTCCCAGTGCAACCTCAGAGAAGGGCTATTAGAGCTTTTTAAAATTTTAAAAAGCCAAATCCTGAGAGAATACACAGCATCAAAAGGAAAAATAAAAAGCATGTTGGGGCAGAACACAGCTCCACCCTCAGCAACATGCTAGACAAAGTTCCCCAGATAATGGGGAGGAAAGAGGCCAAGTGGGACATGGCACGAATAGAGGGTGATAATGCTGAGGTTGAGGTGGCTGAACATCAAGGGAATAAAGAGGCAGAAAAGGAAAGAGTTCTATCAGTCAGAACAGGCTACGGCATGCTGCAGTACCAACCTCCAAACCACAAAGCCTTCAAATAACAAAGGTTTATGTCTTATTTTTTATATGTGCCTATCAAGGGCATAGGCTTTGCAGGTGGTTCTAGTGGTAAAGAACCCGCCTGACAATGCAGGAGACACAGAGACTCCAGTTCAGCCCCTGGGTCCAGAAGATCCCCTGGAGGAGGGCATGGCAACCCACTCACTATTCTTGTCTGGAGAATCCCATGGACAGAGGAGCCTGGCAGGCTATAGTCCATAGGGTCGCAAATGAGTCAGACAAAACTGGAGTAGCTTAGCATGCATGCCCGTCAAGAGTTATTTGGAGAACTCTGCTCATTTCAGTTATTCAGAGACCTGGGCAGACCAAGCAGTTACCATCTTGAATGTGGCCAGGTACTTGTCAGAGGAAGAGAAATTACTGTCCTTAAGCTGAGATTAAATATTCCAGCTAAGTTGATAAACAGTCCATCTACTCGCTGGCCATAACTGGCCATAATATCCCAATCTTAAGGGTCTGGAGGTGCCATTCTACATGTGTCTAGAAAGAGAAGAAACTGTCTCTTAGCAGCACTGATGACATGAAATGGCATCAAGAAATGGCCTGTTCTCCATATACAGGAGCACCACAAAAATACATCCATTTCAAAAATTTATGGTATATGCATTCAGTAAAATATTGTACAGATTTTCAAAGCTAAAAGTTTATAATATTTAGTCATGTGAAAGGGAAGACCCTCTTCTCTTGCTGCCTCTATGAAATCATGCCCTCTTACTGTGTCCCATCCTGAACCCACCAGCCTCTCCTTTTTCAGCCCTTTCTTTGATTTTTTCTTCTCTTACCAACTACAGAACCTCTTCGAGGGTCTTTGCTGATCTTGTATGTACCCTATTCTCCAACTCCAGTGCTAAGACCAGTTTGATGGGAATGTTCCACTTTCATATCTTCAGTCTAGACCACTCCTCTCCAGATGAACAGATCTAGTTGACTACTGAAAACCTTCACTTGGATGTTTCACATGTCAAATAATAACAAATGTCCAAAATGACTCTCTCGATTGCTCCATACTCATGTCCCCCAAAAGAAAGTAATTTGAAGATTGTCTTCTCCCAACCTGACCCACATTAGTAATTATCATACACTTTTAGAGTGTGAAGTCAAGCGGGCCTTAGAAAGCATTACTAGAAACAAAGCTAGTGGAGGTGATAGAATTCCAGCTGAGTTATTTAAAATCCTAAAAGACTATGCTGTTAAAGTGCTGCACTTAATATACCAGCAAATTTGGAAAACCCAGCAGTGGCCACAGGACTGGAAAAAATCAGTTTTCATTCCACTCCCAAATAAGGGCAATGCCAAAGAATGTTCAAACTATATACAATTGCTACAGTCCATGGGATGGCACAGAATTGAACTTAGCAACAGAACAACTTACACATTTAGAGGGCTTCCCTTGTGGCTCAGTGGTAAAGAATCCACCTGCCAAGGCAGGAGACACAGGTTTGATCCCTGGGTTGGGAAGATACCCCAGAGAAGGAAATGTCAACCCACTCCAGTATTCTCATCTGGGAAATCCCATGATCAGAGAAGCCTGGTGGGTTATAGTCCATGGGATCGCAAAAGAGTCAGATGTGACTTAGCAACTAAAGAACAAGAATAAATACCCTTATAGAAACCTTGAAGATATAACTGACCACTCACATCCAAGTCAGTAGCATAGATAGTTGGTCTATTCCTAAAGTACCTCTCAGAGACATGTACTTTTTCTCCATCTCTGATGCTACCAAGTCTGGCCAAGGCTCTGTGGCATGCTGCCTGTACCAGTGAAAGTGTTAGTCACTCAGTTGTGTCCGACTCTGCGACCTCATGGACTGTAGCCCACCAGGCTCCTCTGTCCATGGGATTCTCCAGGCAAGAATACTGGAATGGGTTGCCATTCCCTTCTCCAGGGGATCTTCCCGACCCAGGGATCGAGCCCACATTTGCTGTGTCTCCTGTATCACAAGCAGATTCTTTACCTGCTGAGCCAACAGGGAAGCCAGTAGCCTCCTACTTGTTGGTCTCTCTGCTTCTGACGTGCCCACTATGTTCTCTACACAGCAGTTGGAACAATGACTGAAAACAACATAGGCAATTGTAAAATAAACTCTCTTGTTTTCAATCCATTTGTGGCCTTCAGCTTTATTTAAATTAAAATCCTCCCATGGCTCACAAGCCCCTGGCCTCCTCCTCCAACTTGAGCGTGTGTTCCTCCACTTGGAACACTCTTCTCCCAGCTGTCCTAACTCTCAGGTGTCAATCACTGGGCTCCAGAAGCCTCGCTCCAGTCCCATAGGCTCTGTGCCATCACTTGTTCCCATCAGAATACTAGATTGTGAGATCTAATTTTGGGTTTATGAGATGCTGTATCCTTCTACTCACTGTCAACTCCAAAAGAGCATGAAAACTGTTGATGCCACTGCATCTCCAGGCCTAAGAGAGGGCCTGCATGAAGGGGGTGTTAATACATGCTTTATGAATGAATTATTAATTAATGCTAATAATCAGTACCATTTCTAAATAGTACCATTATAATAGTCAAACAAGAAGTACTAAATGAGTGTGAATGGATGTGTGGAAGGGGAAGGTGTTCTGTGTATTTGTGAGTGTGTGTGTAAAAAGATTCAAAGGAGTTAACCCAAAATCCTAACATGGGTATTGCTGAGTAAGGTGTGTGTGTTTAATTTTTTCTCTATTTCCCAAGGACTCTACAATGCAAATATTTTTGAATAATAAGAAAAAATGATACATATTTTTAAAAGCATCCGATTTAAGTGGAAGTTTTCTGGAGGCAAGGGTGACCTTGTCAATCTCTGGAGGTCATTGGTAAACTCTCTGGTTCCTGAGAATTCTTGTCTCAAGCAGACATAATGAGCACATCCTTGAGTTTGGCCAATTTGTTGATTTTAATTTGCTCAGGAGTGAATCCACTTCCCCCCACATTTCTTCCTTACAAAGGTGAAGAGGTGCTGGCCTCCTCCTGCCTCTCTCTCATCTGGGCTTTTTTTTTTTTTTTTTATCTCTCGCAGTAATTGAAGAAAGTTAACCCAGGATCAGAGGAGAGAAAGCCTTGCGCTTAATTCAACCTGCATTTTAACAAGCTGGATACACCCTACCTGGGTGATTACAGAAGCCTGCCAGTCCTGGTCTGCTTCCTCCCACTGAGCTCCTCAGCTCTCCACCTGCAGGAGTTGTTCTGTCCCAATTCCTGGGGCAGTCAGATGGCAGGGCACTGAGTTGCCCTTCTCGAGGGCTGACCTAGAACATGGAGACCCAGTGCTGACAGCCTGACTCCTTCTTTGTCAGCAGGAAGCAGAGAAGATGCCCTAAGGGCTAGTTAAGCCCCAGCTTCACATTTCCAATTTCATCCATGGGCATTTTCCCCCACATTAATTATACCAGGAATGTTTGAAGTTCTCTGCTAGGCTACCACATGTGACCATGTTCCTTTTTTGAATGCTTGCTTCTTCTTGTAATATGCATAACTTCTCTCTGTTCTTGACCAAATTAAAATTCTTTTCATTCTGAAGGTTCACCCCAAGAACCATGGCCCTTGGAAGCTTCCTGGGTGCTCTCTTAGGTGTCCTCTCTATCCTTGTATGCCTAACTCCCTTTGTCCTGGACCAGCGGGGCAGTGGGCTTTCTCCCAGAAACATGAGCACTTTTACAGACAAATCAGCCACCAGCTAATAAAGGCATATGGTGCCCTCCCAATGTTGCACAAGATTGTCTGCAATGCGTGGCTCCTCTGTCATCTCTCTGGATTACCACTTCCTAATTCTCTATCTTCTTCCTGGTATCTGGAGAATCCCATTCCCATTATCAACTGTGGCCCCTCAGATTTGGGGGAATTGTTTAGACTTGGCGGTTATGACTCCCAGCTAGACACTCAGTGGTATTCACGCACCAGAGTTTGGAATTACACATTGGGTATCAAAACCAATACATTCTTCCCACCTCTCTCTTGGTCAGACGGGGGAAATTTGACACCTGTGAACTGTATCTGTTCACATTTTTGACTCTTCCAGCACACTGAGTCCCTCATGGGCAAAGACCTGTCCCCATAATTTGTGTAGCCCATGCTTGGCAGAGGACTTGGCAGCTGGCAGCAGAAATTTAGAGAGTATTTGCCAACAGTCAGGCGAAAAGGGAGTTGACAGTCCCTAGAGTACTTGAACCCAGAGGCTGGCCCTGAGTGTCCGTATGGGATCTTGCGCTCTGCCTTCCCTGGTGTGAGAGTGCATCTGTTTCACCACCAAGATCCTGTGCAGAATGGAGCCCCTTTGCAGGGCCCTGAAAAGGTGTATGCTTGACCTCATGGAAGTGGACTTCCGTCTTGGTCCCAGAGCTAAGATACCATCCACCACAGTGCACGAATGTGCATGTGTGTGGAAAGAGTGCTGCCTGAGGGTGGAATCCTAAGTGTCCTGCCTATTCTCAGTTCTCAGCCACTCAGTCATGTCTGACTCTTTGTGACCCCAGGAACTATAACCCACCAGGCTCCTCTGCCCATGGAATTTTCCAGGAAAGAATACAGCAGTGGGATGCCATTTCCTTTTCTAGGGTAGTGTCCTGCCTAGACCCTGGTTATTAGACCCTCGTTATTAGATGCCCGCATGTTAACCTGCACACACTGCGGGCTGTCCCCTCATCTTTCTCCCTTAAGTCCCACACGCTAATTGCATTCCTGGAGCTAAAGATCATCATGCACAAACATTTTTTAAGCATCCTCATACTCTTTATGACCAAGTTATTTTCAGTATTAATCACATAATAGACTTTTGTACTCTATGGGAGAAGGCAAGGGTGGGATGATCTGAGAGAACAGCATCGAAACATGTATATTATCAAGTGTGAAACAGATCACCAGCCCAGGTTGGATGCATGAGACAAGTGCTCGGGGCTGGTGCACTGGGAAGACCCAGAGGGATCCGATGGGGAAGGAGGCGGGAGGGGGGATCAGGATGGGGAACGCATGTAAATCCATGGCTGATTCATGTCAATGTATGGCAAAATCCACTACAATATTGTGAAGTAATTAGCCTCCAACTAATAAAAATAATTTGGAAAAAAATGATCAGAAATTTTTTAAAAATATTTTGAAAGAATTTTTTAGTGAAAAGTTTGTATTGAATGTCAATTAATTATGAATTTCTGGAGGTAAGAACAAAACAATCATTTGTTTCACTGTTTGAAAATTTAAAAACAGACTCCAGCTGAAGTAAATTGAATTCTGTCTGTGTTTAACATTACCTTTCATTTCTAATCAATCATTTAAATAAAGATGTATGCAGTAAATACAGGGGTTACAGACATGAATTCTACCAGATATGAGCTTAAATGAGTCCAAATTTTTAAGAATTTATTCTTGAAATACATGTATTTGAGTCATCCTGTGCCCGGGTATAACACATGTTTGTGTAAATTAATTTCAATGTTAAATATAATATTTATTAACATAGAAGTAATAAAAATTCGGAGCTTCCCTGGTGGCTCAGTGGTAAAAAATCTGCCTGCCAATTAAGAAGACAAAGGGTTTGATATCTGGGTCAGGAAGATCCTCTGGAGAAGGATGGCAACCTTCTCCAATATTCTTGCCTGGGAAATCCCATGGATAGAGGAACCTGGCAGGCTATAGAATTGGACATGACTTAGTGACCAAACAAACAAAACAAATGAAAATAATTCAACAACGACTAAAGCAACTGCTTAGTACTTAGATCACAAAAATAATTTGTGGTGGAAGAAAATGTTATTACTGAAGTTGTCTAGAATTGCTGGAACATGAGAATATTATTGTTATGGGCTGAGTTGTATCCCCTCAAAATTCATATACTGACATCCTAACCCACAGTAGTTTGGAATGCAGCTATATTTAGAGATACGACCTTTAAAGATGTAATTATGTTAAAATGAAAAATCTAGAGGTGGCCCTCATTCAGTCTTATAATAAAAGGAAATTTGTATGCACAAAGGAGACCCCAGGGATGCGTGCACATGTAGGAAAGACCTTGTGAGGACACAGCAAGAAGATACCATCTACAAACCAAGGGTTGAGGTCTCAGACCAACCAACCCAGTCAACATCTTGATCCTTGACTTCCAGCCTCTAGCACTATGGGAAAATAACTTTGTTGTTTAAGCCACCCAATCTGTGTTATTTGTTATGGCAGCTCTAGCAAACTAATACAAAGCCAGATTAATATTTGAAAAGTTTCAGTTTTGTTACTAAATTCTCTGCAGGCAAGGCTGCAGAGAGGACGGGCTAGGGCACACAGGTGACCAGTGTGGCTGAGCATCTGCTTCCTGCAAGGTTTGCCCAGGGTCATTCCAGAGTGAACTGATAGCTCCATTCCTAGGCAATGCTCCTAGACTACTGCAGGATACCATGGTTCCCTGATAAATCCTAAAAGATCACTGACACATGCAGGTGTTCCAGAGCAGAAATCCATCACGGTCACAGTAGCAAGGAAAGACCTTTCACAGGAGACAGCAGTTTAAGGATCATAGTGACTCAGAAGGCTCTTCCATGACACATGCAGAGAGACCAGAACCACAGGCAGACACGTGACAGATCCACAGGAGACCACAGAAGCAAAAACAGAATTTTCTACAGAGATGTGTCATGTCTACAGCCTTAGAGGCACAGACGGATGTTGCACAGAAAATGGCTCTCTTCACAATCAAAGAAACACCCAGGTATTTCTTTCAGATCCCACCCTGGGTAGGCACCATGACATGAGTGACTATTATACACAAGTGGGTATTTTAGAAAACACATTATGGCCTGTAGATCAAAGAGACCCAGCAAATGTTTCTAAAGACCTCTGCAGAGAAGACCCCCCCAAAGCTCAGGTCAATGACATCCCAATGTCAGATAAAGGAGTGGGGAGGCCCCAGAGAGCAAGCCTCTTAAGGCCTCACTCTAGATGCCTGTCCCTGTATTTCCCCTCCCAGCCCAGTACCCAGCTTCTCAACCTGCCCAAAGATGGGGTGTGGGGCCTTGCGAGTTTCCCTGCCCTCTGCCAAAAGAGCTCAGGATGCAGACACAGTTTCTGGGTCTGTTTGAGGATGCTGTCCTCATGCCCTTGTGCATACACTGGAGGAAAGGATGTACTGTCACGGGGTGTGGTACTGAGGACACTTCATAAAAAATAAAGGTTTGCAGAGGACAGAAAAAGCCCAGCAAAGCACTCCAAGTTTGAAAGGGCCAGAGATACTTTGTCTGCAGCCGTCAACACATCCCCTGCTTTCTCTGCTATGCAAGTTAAAACTTCTCTAAAACTGAATACAGTTAGGAGTCATACGTACGACTCCTAACCCAAGTGAGGACTGGCTGTTGAGAAAGGCAAAAGATAGAAAGGTAAGGCCACAGTTGATCTAGAAGGTGAGATTTGGATGACAGGGTGAGCTCACAGCCTCTCTCTCACTCCCAAGGGCGCAACCATCTTCATCCACACTCACCCACCTGCTCTCCCTGACTCATCAGCCCCTGTACCCAACTCAGAGTCCCTCTCTTCTCATTCACATTCTCCTTCTCCCTTTCCAGTGCTGTAGAAGAAATAACCATGTTTATAGTCTGGGTCATTATGCTGCCCAGGGGATCCCACTGCTGAGCTCTTTTTGGCTTGGAATTGCTTGGGAGAGGCAAACAGCCCAAAGGGAGTGCAGACAGTTTGCAGCGATAGATCAGTAGCAATCTCTTTGCTGAGCTTGCTCCTTCAGAACATCTGTGGGCAAGCTTGGGAGGGGCCGGCAGCAAGGAGGACAGGGGGGTTTCAGCTGCAGAAAATGCTAAGCATTGGAAATTCTATCCCACCCACCCTGGCATCTACACCTATTGTGTCCTACCTGCAGGTTTATATAAAGGGTGTGGTGGTGGAAGCAGTCACCCCCTGGGAAGAAAGATTTTATCACTGATGTTGAGTTTGGGAATATTCAGTTCAGTTCAGTCACTCATTCATGTCCAACTCTTTGCGACCCAATGGACTGCAGCACACCAGGCCTCCCTGTCCATCACCACTTCCCAGAGTTTACTCCAACTCATATCCATTGAGTTAGTGATGCCATCCAACCATCTCATCCTCTGTCATCCACTTCTCCTCCTGCCTTCAACCTTTCTCAGCATCAGGGTCTTTTCAAATGAGTCAGTTCTTCACATCAGGTGGCCAAAGTACTGGAGTTTCAGCTTCAACATCAGTCCTTCCAAGGAATATTCAGGACTGATTTCTTTTAGGCTGGACTGGTTGGATCTCCTTCAGCACAAGGGACTCTCAAGAGTCTTCTCCAACACCACAGTTCAGAGGCATCAATTCTTCAGTGCTCAGCTTTCTTTATAGTCCAACTCTCAAGAGTATTCTCCAACACCACAGTTCAGAGGCATCAATTCTTCAGTGCTCAGCTTTCTTTATAGTCCAACTCTCACATCCATACATGACTACTGGAAAAACCATAGCCTTGACTAGACAGACCTTTGTTGGCAAAGTAATGTCTCTGCTTTTTAATATGCTGTCTAGATTGGTCATAGCTTTCCTTTTAAGAAGTAAGCGTCTTGTAATTTCATGGCTGCCATCACCATCTGCAGTGATTTTGGAGCCCAAAATATAAAGTCTGTCACTGTTTCCACTGTTTCCCCACCTATTTGCCATGAAGTGATGGGATGAGATGCCATGATCTTAGTTTTCTGAATGTCGAGCTTTAAGCCAACTTTTTCACTCTCCTCTTTCACTTTCTTCAAGAGGCTCTTTAGTTCTTCTTCACTTTCTGCCATAAGGGTGTTGTCATCTGCATATCTGAAGTTATTGATATTTCTCCCGGCAATCTTGATTCCAGCTTGTGCTTCTTCCAGCCCAGCATTTCTCATGATGTACTCTGCATATAAGTTAAATAAGCAGGTGACAATATACAGCCTTCAGGTACTCCTTTCCTTATTTGGAACAAGTCTTTTGTTCCATGTTCAGTTCTAACTGTTGCTTCCTGACCTGCATACAGATTTCTCAAGAGGCAGGTAAGGTGGTCTGCTATTCCCATCTCTTTAAGAATTTTACACAGTTTGTTGTGATCCACACAGTCAAAGGCTTTGGCATAGTCAATAAAGCAGAAATAGATGTTTTTCTGGAACTCTTTTGCTTTTTCAATAATCCAACCGATATTTGTAATTTGATCTCTGGTTCCTCTGCCTTTTCTAAATCCAGCTTGAACATCTGGAAGTTCTTGGTTCACGTACTGCTGAAGCCTGAATTGGAGAATATTAAGCATTACTTTACTAGCATGTGAGATGAGTGCAACTGTGCAGTCTTTGAACATTCTTTGGCATTGTCCTTCTTTGGGACTAGAATGAAAACTGACCTTTTCTGTCCTGTGGCCACTGCTGAGTTTTCCAAATTTGCTGGCATATTTAGTGCAGCACTTTCACAGCATCATCTTTTAGGATTTGAAATAGCTCAACTGGAATTCCATCACCTCCTCTAGCTTTGTTCACAGTGATGCTTCCCAAGGCTCACTTGACTTCGCATTCCAGGATGTCTGACTCTAGGTGAGTGATCACACCATCATGGTTATCTGGGTCATGAGGATCTTTTTTGTGTAGTTCTTCTGTTTATTCTTGCCACCTCTTCTTAATATCTTCTGGGAACACTTAATATATCTGGGAACATAGTGATAATAAAAAACAGATCAACCTCTAGTTGACTTTAGTCAACTAAAGTACATTAGTACTGTTTTCAAATTCCCTGAAGACACCATCCTCTGTTGCTCTGGACAACCAGAGCAGACTTCCGCTCTGCTCCACCTTTGATCCCTAGGCAAAAGTGACCTTGCTTGCTAGTAAACACAGCCAATCCTAGATCCTAAAATTCTAGTGGTCTTAGGATCAGACCACTTAGATTGGCACGGCCTTCCCCTCAGGTGTGAATCAATATGGTAACTGGAGAAATAGAGGTGTGGCGTGGACAATGGCATAAGCTAAGAGTTCACCTTCCTCGTACCACCCTCATGGCAGAAAGTGAAGAAGAACTAAACAGTTTTGTGATGAAGGTGGGAGAGGAGACTGAAAAAACTGACTTGAAACTCATCATTCAGGAAAGTATAAATAAGATGAAAAGACAACCCGAGAATAGAAGAAAATAATAGCAAATGAAACAATTGAGAAAGGATTAATTTCCAACTCAATAGCAGAAAAACAAACAATCCAATCAAAAAGTGGGCAAAAGACCTAAACAAACATTTCTCCAAAGAAGACATACAAATGGCTAATAAACACATGAAAAGATGCTCAACAACACTCATTATTAGAGAAATGAGTAGACTATTTGATTTCTATTAGTAGAAATAAAAACCACAATGAAATATCACCTCAAACTGGTCAGAATGGCCATCATCAAAAATCTACAAACAATAAAAGCTGGAGAGGGTGTGGAGGAAAGGAAACTGTCTTGCACTGTTAGTGGGAATATAAATTGATACAGCCAGTATGGAAGATAGTATGGAGATTCCTTAAAAAGCCAGAAATAAGACCACCATATGACCCAGCAATCCCACTACTAGGCATGTACTCTGAGGAAACCAAAATTGAAAAAGACACATGTACCCCAGTGTTCAACCCACTCCAGCATTCTTGCGTGGAAAATCCCATAGACAAAGACGCCTGGAGGGCTATTATAGTCCATAGGGTCGCAGAGAGTCAGACACAACTGAAGTGACTACGCATACATTCATGCACAACCCCAAAGTTCATTGCAGCACAATTTACAATAGTTAGGCTATGGAAGCAACCTAGCTGTCCATCAACAGATGAATGGATAAAGAAGCTGTGGCACATATACACAATGGTATATTACTCAGCCATAAAAAGGAACACATTTGAGTCAGTTCTAATGAGGTGGGTGAACCTAGAGCCTATTGTATAGAGTGAAGTAAGTCAGAAGGAGAAAAACAAATATCGTATACTAACACATATGTATATAGAATCTAGAAAGATGGTACTGATGAACCTATTTACAGGGCAGCAGTGGAGACACAGACATACAGAACAGACTTATGGACATTGGGCAGGGGTGAGGAAGGAGAGAGTAGAATATATTCAGAGAATAACTTGGAAACATATATTACCATATATAAAATAGTTAGGCAATGGGAATTTGTTGTGTGACTCAGGGGACCCACACTGGGGCTCTGTAATAACCTAGAAGAGTGGGATATGAAGGGAGGTGGAAGGGAGGTTCAAGACGGAGGGGACATATGTGTACCTATCGTTAATTCATGTTGATGTTTGGAAGAAACCAACACAATACTGTAAAGCAATTATCCTTCAATTAAAAAAAAAACTTAACATTCAAAAAACTAGACCATGGCATCCAGTCCCATCACTTCATGGCAAATAGATGGGAAAAAATGGAAACAGTGACAGATTTTATTTTCTTGGGCATCAAAATCACTGTGGATGGTGACTGCAGACATGAAATTAAAAGACGCTTGTTCCTTGGAAGAAAAGCTAGACAGCGTATTAAAAAACAGAGACATCACTTTGCTGACAAATGTCCATATAGTCAAAGCTACGGTTTTTCTAATAGTCATGTACAGATGTGAGAGTTGGACCATAAAGAAGGCTGCTTGCCAAAGAACTGGTGCCTTTGAATTGTGGTGCTGGAGAAGACTCTTAAGAGTCCCTTGGACAGCAAATAGATCAAACTAGTCAATTCTAAGGGAAATCAACCCTGAATGTTCATTGGAAGGACTGGTGCTTAATCTGAAGCTCCAATACTTTGGCCATGTGATGCAAAGAACGGACAGGGAAGCCTGGCGTGCTGCAGTCCATGGGGTCATAAAGAGCGGAACACAACTTAGTGACTGGACAACAGTAACAACTGATACATAACAAATCACATGGCAGACTTAAGTATGTACCTTTTCCCAGCCCAACCCTGGTATCAGTCAACAGAGAGGATTAAGGGGGAATATTAACGGCTGGGCTCTGGTCCTTGGAAGTGTGAGCATCATCTCTGCTAAGCTTTTTCAGAGAGCTGAGGGCAAGAGTTGCATAGATTGCCATGCAGTTCCCTTCTTGTCCCCTTGCTTCATAAGGGGAGCATGAAATGGGTCAGAGGTCTGGGTTCCTTTCCTTGTGGTCCATGAAGGGCCATACCACAAGATTTTTTTTTCCACAAAATTGTTTTACTGTGCCTTCGTTTTTAATCCATTTCTCTTAGAAGGAAAAAATTAACCTTAGAGACATGTGCTTTCAGTGCTAGTGGGATCAAGGAAAATCACTCAGTACAATTTCACCTTCCTTTCACTTCTGTTTAGGTTTGGAGGGGTAAACCAGCTTTGTCCAAGGCCTGGACTCCAGGAGCTCCTAACTACTAGCTCAGTGCACTTTGCATCCTATTATCATGACTTCCTGCTACAACTGTCTTTAATAATGATGCTTATGTAGAGTCACGCCACTTCCCCATCAAGAAGAAGGTCCACTCATGCTCTCCAAGCAAGCAGGAGCCAGAGTTTGGGATCTGTGCTAAGGTCTCTGGGTCAAGAGAGGGGACTGGACAACAGACCCAGTCAGTTCATGTATCTAAAGCTGAAGGAAGCAATCTGAGTTGGACTACACAGGGAGAAACTAGTTTCAGACTCCAATCCTGAAAGTATTAGTCGCTCAGTCCTGTCCAACTATTTTCAACCCCATGGACTGTAGCCTACCAAGCTCCTCAGTCCATGAAATTCACCAAGCAAGAATATTGGCGTGGGTAGCCATTCCCTTCTCCAGGGCATCTTCCAGACCCAGGGATTGAACCCTGGTCTCCCACACTGCAGGCAGATTCTTTACCATCTGAGCCATCAATCAGGAAGGGCTCACCAATAAAAAGAAATCTTGCTGCTGACAGTAGTTTCTAAAGAAATCCGACAGGGGTCAGTGAATCCTTTGATGCCTTCATTCACTCTCATCTGTGAAGTGAAGGAGATGGATCAACCATGAGGGGGAGATGCTTGCAGGCCAACTGAAGCAGATATTCCAGGCCAGCCAGCCACCAGGAGACCCCTTCGGTTACCATGGAAACAACTGCATGAAGCTGAAGAGTAGATAGCACACTTTAACTCAGTTTAAATGCAAATTCTACGGGTAATTAAGAGGCAAACCACAGTAAGAACATTACAGGAGATATATAGTCACTGGAAAGGTAATAAATGCCTGCTTTGAAATGGATATAATGAAAAATTTGACAGTTTGTCTCAGCAAGAGATTCCGTCTTTACAAAACCTCCATCATTTCTAACTTCCCCTCCAGTTTTGGAAATTGTCATTCTAGGTGTGTTTTTTCTTTTCTTTAAAAAAAAAAACAAAAACTCAGGCTTGCAATGGTTTTTTAAAAAAAAAAAAACAAAACCCTCTTCTCATTAGCAGGTGTCTCCTATCTTCCCCAGAGCTCTCACTGGAGCTTCTCACGAGCTGGAGTTCTGTCGACATTTCAGCTTCAATTTTCCTGTTGCTGCTGAAGAATCAATTGGTTTGAAACGGAAAGTTTTTCTTCTGTTCGTTTTTCCTCAGACTTGTTCCTTGACTTGAACATATACGCAGGCTCCTCAATGAAGAGGCCCTGGGTGTTCAGCCCAACTTCCCTGATGTGCCTCCATAGGCTTCTGGTACTTTCCCAAATAATTGGAAGGCTCGTCTCAATAAACTTAAGTGAGAGAGGAAGAGAGGGTCCCGTCAGGGCATATTGGGGCTGGGAATGAAACGTTTGCGACTTGTTCTCCTCCAGATGGATGGTCTGAATTAGGTCTGATGTGGCAGTAGGCTGAGCCTGTGGGCCTCAACTTGAAAAAGGCAGTAGCTCCTTAACTAGGGTTTCATTGCCTTTGACACCTACACACCTAATGAGGCTCTTGGCCCTGAATGGAAGGAACTGATTGCTGAGAAAATGGCTCTTAGCACTGGGGCTCCCCCCATACCCATGCATACACGCCAGTTTCACAGGTCTGAGTCTTGCTTCCCTGAGGTCTTTCCCAACGAAGACCTTCCCCAGTTTCCAACTTACTGTTATTACATCCACATTTAAATTTTGTGTATTGGCACTGGCCACTTTTAGAGTCAAATAAAAGAGGTTGGGTTTTTAGAATTGAATATGATTGCAAGGGGCCTTCCCTGGTGGCTCAATGGTAAAGAACCCACCTGCCAATGCAAGAGACCCAGGTTTGATCCCTGGATGGGGAAGATCCCCTGGAGAAGGAAATGGCAACCCACTCCAGTATTCTTGCCTGGGAAATCCCATGGACAGAAGAGCCTGGTGGCTACAGTCCATGGTGTCACAAAAGAGTTGGACACTACTGAACAAGTAAACAACATGATTGCGAGGATGGAGAGGAACGCTTTTTAAAACTCCCTACTTAGCAATCTCATTATTTATATCTGCATAATTAAATTTCTAAAGGATTAAGAACTGGAAGAGATACTGGAGTTTATCTAGCCTATGGTTCTTAATTTGGGACCCATATATTAGTGTCAATGTAATCATAAACACCTTGCAAAGCAGGAGGCTGCCTACTGCTGACATCAGGAGCTAAAATAAATTTGTAACATTAAAAAAATGAAAAGGTTGAAGGATTAATGTTATTATTATAACATTTTGTGCCAACAGGTGGTCCCTGTTTATGAACTGTTGGTTGATTGAGTAAATCCAACCATATCACTGAGGTTTCACTAGTCCTCTGAAGACACTTTTTGTCTAGTACCATCTCATCTCTCCTCACTCCCTATCAAGTGGAAAAATGAATAAATACATTAGTAAATAAAAAGAGAAAAAACAAAATGGCGAATAAGCAAGAAAACTGGAAATATGGATTTTGCTTTGGCATATCATGTCCTTCTATGATCTGACCATTTGGGAAAAATAATCCTCTCATCCACAGGGCACACTTACTGGGAGCATCCACCTGACAAACCCATGGATGGAAGACTCTAAGGGCAATGTTGAAAGCTGGCCCCAGGAAAGATCTTTCCTTTATCCAAATTACTGAACAGTATCTTGAATTAACACCTCACCCCCACATGTACAGTAAGCTTTCCCATGTTAGGCCACAAGTGTTGGGAAAAGCCCCAGCCTTTGATGGAGCCGCAAATGTCTCACCCCAGGGGAGTCAGAGCTCCCCCTGCTGGAGACTCCATTGTGCCTCCAGCAACAGTAGTGCTTACCACTTCTAAGCACTACAGAGCCTGGCTTTGAATTTCTTTCCTCAACTTTCTCTTTTTTAACCTTTTTCCTTTGGGATCATAAAGTATATGACCCCAAATACTTTAGTCACCCTGGAAACAAGTACATAGTTCCCTCCTTGGCATCTGTGTAATTCAAGATGCATAGCACATATTGACTCTCCTGCTTCCAGAGCTGGTCCCCTCTAGGGCTGGGCTACATAGTCCAGCCACCATCATCTGCACATGTAGTGAAATGCCTGACTTAAAGATCTCTTTAGGAAGAAAAATGGACTGGCATCTGAAAGTGATGTAGTAAAAAGCAGTGTCAAGCAAGTAATAAGAATGGAAGTTAAGGAATAATGACAACTCACAGCAAGCCTTAATGATAGAGGAACATCCTAAAGCCAGCCTGCCTTTCAGTCCAGTTCCAGGATGAGGATGGAATGAAACATTTTTGATTTGGGAGGGTGGGAGGTGTAAAGATTCTTACCCCCCTGCCCCTAAATGACTCATCAAGACCTAATGATAAAGGACCTTGACACAAAACCAGGCAAAGCAAATAGAGAGGAGCTCTGGGAAGCATACTGTGCCATCTATATAGGTAAGAGAGCTTTCCAGGTGGTTCAGTGGTAAAGAATTCACCTGCCAATGCAGGAGATGTGGGTTGGATCCCTGAGTTGGGAAGATTCCCTGAAGAAGGAAATGGCAACCCACTCCAGTAGTCTTGCCTGGGAAATCCCATGGACAGAGGAGCTTGGCAGGCTACAGTCTATGGGGGTCACGAAAGAGTTGGACATCACTTAGTGACTAAACAACAACAATACAGGTGAGAAGTAAGTTTGAGAGACAGGTATTTTTTCAGGACCATAAAGAAGGCTAAGCGCCAAAGAATTGACGCTTTTGAATTATGGTGCTGGAGCAGACGCTTGAGAGTTCCTTGGACAGCAAGGAGATCAAGCCAGTCAATCATAAAGGAAACTAACCCTGAATATTCATTGGAAGGACGGTCGCTAAAGCTGAAGCTCCAATACTTTAGCCACCTGATGTGAAGAGCCAATTCATTGGAAAGGACCCTGATGCTGGGAAAGATTGAAGGCAAAAGGAGAAGGGGGTGGTAGAGGATGAGATGGTTAGAGAGCATCACCAACTCCATGGACATGAATTTATGTAAATTCAGGGAGATAGTGGAGGACAGAGGAGCCTGACATGCTACAGTCAGTGAGTTAGCAAGGAGTCAGTTATGGCTTAACAACTGAACAACATGTTTCCAGCAATACTGGATTAGAAGCCAACGAGACTCCTAAATCTCATTCAAGTACAGATCTCTCAACCTCACTTCTATTTCAGTTCCATCATCTGTCAGATGGGGATACTATTATCTGACTTGTCAGTTGTTTTATGGACCAAAATAAATAACACAGGTAGAGATTTGATCCCAGCACCTAATACTCACTTAAGTATTCAATAGACAGCAGGTCACCTCTTTCTCAACCTGGATCTCCTGCAATAGCCCTCCTCCCTCAAAGAGCACTGGAAAGCAGTAATTGGGAAGGTCTGCTTTTTTTGACTAAGAAGACCCTCTCTGGAGGCTCCAATTACGTTAAGAGGGTTTTTATTTTTATGACAAAAATTAATTTTCAATTACCTCTATTTGAAGATAAACTGGTGAAAGAATTCCGAAGAGATGGCAGAATAAGATGAATAACAAGGAATCTATTTCCCCCTAATGCTCATCATTATTACTATTAAATCATATGATTCAAGGAGTTTCCAACAGCAACGGCAGTAGTGGCAGCAATTATAGGGAATAACAAGGGCTCCCAGGAATTGAAGGCACATCATATTTTGTCTCTCAGCCACAATGCTCACACAGCACTGGAGGGCCATCTCTGTGTTCAATCACACCTCATCTTTGTAGTGGAGACCTGCTCCCACAGGGTAGGGTAGCACAGGATCTCGGAGACCATCTAAAAGCACCTAAGCCCCCGGGGCAGGTGTCAGGAGCAACTCCCACCCTTCATCTATCTGCAATCTGGGTAGAGTTCCCGAGTGCAGCCAGACTGTGATAACGTCTTGAAGCTTTCTCCTTGAGACTTCTAGAACCATCTCTGCAGCCCCAGTCCCAGAAAGTACTCTGTGCTCAATTCCGGCCACTCTAGACAGGTGAGTGAAGGCACTCAAGCTTCCATCTGTTCTACTTTCTGCATCAGTATCAAGGTGAGGGCATCGTCAGCCCCAAGGTGCAGGAGAAAGAGAAAAATGCATCCCCTCTACCGACTTCTCTTCTAGGACTTGGCCCAAGCAGGTTGGGAATGAGCTTTCAAGGGGCTCCTTAAGACCACTAGGGAGGAATGAGGATCAGCACACCACACGAAGTACACAATCCTGGCACTTGTCAACAAAACATGAATACATGGGCACCACAACCAACCAAATAAAAATAAAATTGAAATAAGTAGAATGTGGCTTTGCAGAGAGCCAAATGTTGCCATAAAAGATAAACTTAAGAAAAAAATAGTTCATAGATAAGCCCCTCATCACTCTGAAGATCCCTACCCTTTGGGTTCCCTGGTACAGTAGGCAGGCCTCATTAAAGCCCTATTATTCTGGGAATGTATGCACATGTGTTTCCTAAACACCAGAAATAACCTTAGTTATTGCAGTGGACTGAATGTTTATGTCCCACCAAAATTCCTATGCGGAAACTCTAATTCAAATGCAGTGGTCTTTGGAAGTGTGACCCTTGAGAGTTAACTAGATCTTGAGACTGGAGCCCTCATGGAGATGTGTGTCAGTATAAGCTGACCAGAGAACTTAGCTGGCTCTGCTCCCCACTCTGTGAGGTTGCAAAGAGAAGATGGCCATCTGCACCCCAGGAAGTGGGCCCTCACCAGGCACAGGAACTTCTGATCCCTTAATCGTGGATGTTCTAGCCTCCAGAACAGTAAAAAATAATATTCGTTGTTTAGGCCACTCAATGTATGGTAATTTGTTATGGCAGCCCAAGCTAAGATAGTTATCTTTGAATCTCCAGCATCTGCTAAGTGTCCCTAGTAGGTATGGATGTTTGGAAAAGTTTATTGATTAAATGAATAAATTCCTAACTAACTATTGGGCCAACTCAATAGCCGAGTGAGTTAGAAAATGAACAACAAGACAGAACATGGAAATCTAGCCCCCAGATGGTCAGTATTACCAAGGAAGAACATCAATAATTACAGATCTAATAGAAGAAAATTTGTAGAACAGTTATGAAAATATGAAAAAGATCTGAGGTGAGAAATGAAGAGAAAGCATCACATGCTAGATAAAGTTAGTAATAAGAAAATATGCCAAGGCATATCCTAGGGGGAGCAGGGGAAAACTTTCCATTTCAAAGATAAAGAAAGACTTCTGCAAGCTTTCAAGCCAAAAAGAAAAAAAAAAATCTGACATGTCATCCTTCAAAAAGATCCTTTGACTTACAAGAATAAAACTCTGAATGTTTCTAATTCAAAGAAGAAGAAAATGGAACAACTAATCTTACAGACAGAGAAGGTTTTGAGAAGAGATGGTCTTTGTTTTGGCATAACCTGCTATCCCCGGGAACTGTGGTCCTCTCCCACAGGACCTGTGTCTTCAAAGGCTCCAGTCAGCATGGCTGAGAACCAGCTGTCTCTGCTTCTGTGGGTGGAATGGGGGCCCCAAGGCACCTTGTTACAAGCTCTGGAGTAAGGACTTCCACTGAGCTGCCAATTGCCCCAGGGAGGACTGCGAGAACCAGCACAGGACCTGTAGCTATGCAGAAATAGTTAACATCACAGTTAATATCCACTGTGATCCTTGAAAAGATCTATTAGCAAGGAGGGACCTTGACCAGTGTCTGGGAACTTAGCTATCAGGAAAGTTCCCAACATAACCTGGTAAGAGTGGCTCACAGTGCCTACGGTGTTTGCATGAACAATGTGGTGGGTGCTAACTAGCTGCTATTCTTCTGGGAGTCTGGAATTTGGATACAATCCAGGCAGAGACTGCTTTTGTGATCAGGTCCCAGTAAAAAACAAAACAAAACAAAACCCAACTCTTATTAAGTCTCTAATGAGCTTCTTTGGTTGGCAACACTTCACACACGTTGCTTGGGGGGTGAAATGTATCCTGTTTGATTCCAATGGGCAAGGACTCTATAAGCTTGAGGCTGGTCTCCCCCAGACTTTGTCTTATGTGCCTCTTCCTTCTGCTGATTGTGCTTAGTTTCCTTTCCGCATAATAATTTATAGCCCTGAGTAGAACTCTGTGCTAGTCCTGTAGTCTTCCTAGCATATTCAGTCCCAAATCCCTGATCTTTCTACTCTACCATATGAACTGATCTAATTGTCTCCATCCAGGCAAATATGAGAAACTTTTAAAGTAACTCTTCATGAAATTCTACAGTCAGGTAGACAAGAGGGAGAGCAGCATGGTAAATAATGGAGGAACCAGGAAAAGGCAACCTCTGGGTCCGAGGGCTATCATGTAAGATATTTGGCAAGAGGAAGACCTGGAAATGATTCTTGAATGCTCCACCAACATGTCAAACAGATGCTCAACATTCTTCTTGAGCACCCCAGTGTCCTGCCAGCTCCTTGCCCATTCCTGCTGAGATGATAAAGAGCTTTATTGACCCTCTAAAACAGAAACATTTTTCTCCAGCTGTGCCATCTGGTTGTTTTTCTTTTTACAGGCAGTCAGCAGAAAGACTCATCTGTTGAGATATAAATTGGGCAGTGTGTATGTGTTTGGCGGGGGGCAGGGGGGCATCTGGGTATGTTTGTGTTCAACTATTTTTGTGTCAAGAATGGTCAGCCTCAGCCTACTCCTCTTCCATCACCCCCAGCTACTGGGTTAGCTTCACTCCTGTTCTAAGTTGGGCTTCCCTGGTGACTCAGATGGTCAAGTGTCTACCTACAATGTGGGAGACCTGGGTTTGATCCCTGGGTTGGGAAGATCCCCTGGAGAAGGAAATAGCAACCCACTCCAGTACTCTTGCCTGGAAAATCCCATGGACAGAGGAGCCTGGTAGGCTGTAGTCCATAGGGTCACAAAGAGTTGAACACGACTGAGTGACTTTCCTTTCCTTCCGTGTTGTAAGCACAAACCAAGGGAAACCCATGAAATCACCAGAAATGGGATTCTGCGTACCTATGCTTTTGCAAGTCAAAGTAAGGTGCCTCTGAGATGAGAAAATGCTGTTGGCATTGGGATGATCAAAGACATAGTACCCAATTTTCTCAGTCAACTGGCCATCATAATTTATTACTTTGTGAGAACAGCTGCTGTTAATATCTGCCCAACAATAGGCATTGAAACATCATTTTTTTCTCACAAAATCAAATGTTACAGATTCATGAGGCAGTCTATGCCCAAGGTTTGCCTGTATAATTTGAAGCATCTCTGAAATATTCAAAATATTCTTGCCTGTAGAATCCCATGGAGAGAAGAGCCTGGCAAGCTATAGTCTGTGGGGTTGCAAAGAGACACAACTGATCGACTAAGCACACAGGTACTCAATAATGGTCATTACTTTTCCATAAGTCTACAAGAAAAGATAGTTCTTTGACCTTCTTTCAATTGATAGAAAATTTTATTGACCATTTACTGCATATCTAGGTATTCTACTGATTATAGTAAGGTAGTCCTCCAAAACACTGAGATTCAGAGAGTATTGTAATGGTTATGGCAATTAAGTGGAATGGTCATGGGTGGACCTCAAATAAACTAGACTGCATATCCCCTAGAGAAGAATTTCTAAACCTCACTGCTGACATTTTGCGCCAGATAATACTTTGTATGGGGACCTTCCTGTGCTTTATAGGATGTTTAACAGCATCCGTGGCCTCTACCAATATATGACAGTAGTATCCATCTCAATATGACAATCAAAAAATCCTTAGACATCACCAAGTATCCTAGAGTAGAAGAGGTAAGCCCTACCCACCCTTACCTATAACCCTGCACTACCAAGAGCCCTATAGCAAATCACATCTAAAGCTTTGCTTCTCAAAGTGTGGTCAAAGCCACTTGAGCATCATCATTGCCTAAGAGCTTATTAAAAATTCATAATTTCACACTTCTTCTCAGTCCTACTGAATCAGAATGTGCACTTCAACAAGATCTCTAAGGTAATCCCCGTGCTCGTTAAAGTTTGAAAAGTGCTGTTTCACAGTATCCTGCGGTCAGTTGTTCCCCTAGATTTTCCTGGACAAATTCAGTCTCTGAAAGTGCATTCCTAGCAGAGTGCTTATAGATTCAATTCTACCGTTTCAGTTCAAAGACTGAAAGATTTTTGTCAAAAGATCATAAATGTTTAAACTATCCTTGGATACCACAGTATTTTCCTAAAATTAACTACCTTGGGATAGGGTAAATAGGGCCCTAAGCTTTAATCAATATATCCATTCATTCATTAATTATTGTTAAGAAAGCTTATTGCACAAGGCACTAGAGACATGGGGTGTGCAGCAGCCTGGGCTGCCATCTGGAAATCCAGCCATGCTCCATGAAGCCCAGTATGAATCTCAGTTGCTGGGTGCAGACATTTCTCGGCATTTCTTTGGCCTCAGCGCATTGCTTATAGTCCATACCTTTCTGGGAGTGCAATCTGGATTCATTGTATCTGTCAGAACCCTCAGCACAAGTATCTTGACTTTAGTCTGTTAGAAATAACACAAAAAGGGCCAGTGAATAACCTTGAGGTTATTGACCGATTCCCAAAAAGAAAGGTTTAGTCCACCATTCACTGCTCCAGAAAAAAAGTGTTAGGGAGGGGATACTTCTCATCCATAAAAAAGAATGAAATAATGCCATTTGCAGCAATGTGGATAGACCTAGAGATTATAATACTAAGTGAAGTAAGTCAGACAAAGACAAACATCATATAATAACACATATGTGGAAGCTAAAAACATGATACAAATCAACTTATTTACGAAATAGAAATAGACTCACAGAAACAGAAAACAAATCATGGTTACCAAAGGGTTAAGAGGGTAGGGGAGGGATAAATTTGGAGTTTGGGATTAACATATACACACCACTATATATGTGTGTGTGAGTATATATATGCAGGTACTCAGTCACTAGACTGTGTCCGACTTTCTGTGGCCCCATGGACTATAGCCCACCAGACTTCTCTGTCCATAGAATTTTCCAGAGAAGAACACTGGAGCAGGTTGCTACATTTCCTTACTCCAGGGAATCTTCCTGACCCAAAGATTGAACCCACATCCCTTGTGTCTGCTGCATTGGCTGGAAGATTTTTTACTACTAGAGCTACCTGGTAAGCCCAACATACTATATATATATATATATATATATATATATATATATATAAGCTCCACCCAACATACATACATACATACATATACATATATATACACACACATACATATATATACACACATATACACATATATGTGTACACATATACATACATACACATACACATATACATATACATGTATACACACACACAAGGTCCTGAGCCGCCTGGGAAGCCCTACGCATGCACTGTATAGCACAGGGAACTATACTCAATACCTTATGAATTAGAAGTGTGTTAGTCATTCAGTCATTTCCAACTCTTTGAGACCACATGGACTGTGGCCTGCCAGGCTCTGCTGTCCATGGGATTTCCCAAGCAAGAATACTGGAGTGGGTTGCCATTTCCTTCTCCAGGGAATCTTCCCAACTCAGGGATTGAACCCAGGTCTCCCGCATTGCAGGTGGATTCTTAACCACTTGAGCCACCAAGGAAGCCCAATATCTTATAGTAACCTATAATGGAAAAGAATCTGAAAAAGAATATGTGTGTGTGTGTGTGTGTGTGTGTGTGTGTGTACATACCTTTAGCATTTGAACTAGAATGTAACAGATAGGTAGGAATGTGTAGGGTGGAGAAAAGGACAAAGGGCCTCTGGGCAATGGAGGCAGCATGCAAAGGCATAGAGATATGAGAGGATTATGGGCTCTGAAGAAGCAGTGAGTGGCAATGAGGAGCTATAGCACAGACTTTGGGGAATTAACGAGTGACATGTCTGTAAAGTACACACAGTAGGCATCCTAAATAAAAAGTCACTTTGAGGGCAATGTGAAGAATGAACTAGAGGTAGGGAAACTAACAGGATGTTATTCAAATAATCTTGGAGGGCCTGGGAAAAGACAGAAGCAAAGCAAACTCGAGCTCTGAGAGGCATTTCTGATATTAGAGCAGTTGTGTCTATGTCAGAAAGGTTATCAGTGATTAAAGAAGAAGAGGACGTGAGAATGCCCATGAGACTATTATACTGATTTAACTGAAACTGACCTCCCAAAAAGAGGACTACAATCCACCCTCGCATTTTAATAGGACTTCAGGTCTACAAGTGGGAAACTCTATGAGATTTTGCCTCAGTTATTGTCCAGGCTATTTGCCTACTAGAAACTAGAGTGTTCTTCTCAGTCAAAGAAGATGCCAAGATTCTGGAGAGAACAGCAAAGAAATGATTCATCTCCCCATAGAATAGTTCTGGTTACTGATACGCTGTATGTTATTCCACCAGATCTGGAGATGATTGTCATAAAATGACTTTTTTCTATGAGAACTGTCATAGGATATTTAATGTCAACACTGTCCCCTCTTTATGCTTAGGATATCGGCTGGGCCCGACATGGGCTTCTTGGATGGTCAGTATTTATGAAGCCAGGCCAAGTCATCCAGCTGCAATGGCAAAGCAGGTTGAGCGGGAAGAGCAGGCTGTGCTCCAGTCCACGTGGGCCTTTTGCGCCAGGGCTGCTATCCTGTCTACACGCAGGCTGCTGGCAAGGATCATCCCCAAACATTCAGTTGCAAGGTTGTAAATTTCAGCGAGGGTATTCAATATTCATGTAATTACCCTGGAAAGCACATTTGACATTTCATAAATACAGCAGAATATTTAGCATTTGTCTCTCCCTCTCTTACCTAGGCTTACATAGAAAAATAATCCCCAGGGATCCCTGCTGTCTGAAATGGCAACAGTTATTGAATCCATAAATTTGATGGATCAAAGTCTTTCTTCTTCATGCCTTTCATAATTTACAAATGGAAGCCAGACCATATAAATGAGGAAGCCTGATGTCCTTCTGCACGGAGCTCTGCCTGTATCTCCAGTCCCTTAGGTTTGGAAGTCTTCCCAAAAGTGAGACGTACAAACCCACAACTCCCAAGCAGGCTGGGGACTTGAGTGTGAGACCTCCAGATGCCCAGGCAGCAATAGGTAGTGTTGATTACCGCCTGTGTCCAGTCTCAGAGCCACTGAACTGAAATTCAACTTCCCAAGGACTCTAGGCCTCTGCAGATATATTCAGACAACACTGATGCCTTGCACATGCCCTTCCACTGCACACACTCACTCAGGAATACAAACTGCAGCTCTCCAGCCGCTCAGCCATGAGCATAGCACTGAAGGAAGAAAAACACCTTGTATTAATCACGCCCAGCCTTCCGTGAGCCAGCACTGAAGACGGGGCTTCTGTAGGAGAAAAGCCCATCTCATGGTTGGCTGGTGGTGCTCCAGCTGCAGACTGGCTCCTCTTCTCAAGGCGGGGAGTGTCTCATCTCCACAGCTGACATGAAGTAATGAACTTCTCCACCACCAACAGGCTAATAAAGATCACAGAGCATATGTCCCCAGTCTAGGTGTTCCCAAAAGAAACAATGGAAGTACTTACGTGAGGCAATAAGATCACCAGGCTAGAGGGATATTTTCAGTTATGATTTATTTTGACTTGCTTCGGTATTAGAGGTGAATTCTTACTATATAAAATATGTAATATATATATATCACATATATAATAAGTACATATGTGTGTGTTATGTATGTATTAGATGCATAGATATATGTCTAATGTGGGTGTGTCTAAGAATATGTTGATGAGTGCTTACACATGTGTGTTTACATTTTTGTTGCTGTTCTGTTGCTAAGTCCTGTCCAACTCTTTGTGACCCCATGGACTGCAGCATGCTAGGCTCCTCTGTCCTCCATTATCTCCCAGAGTTCGCTCAAATTCATGTCCTTTGAGTCAGTGATGCTATCTAACCATCTCATTCTCTGTACCTCCTTCTCCTTTTGCCTTCCATCTTTTCTAGCATCAGGGTCTTTTCCAGTGAGTTGACTCTTCACATCAGGTGATCAAACTATTGGAGCTTCAGTTTCAGCATCAGTCCTTCCAATGAATATTCATGGTTGATTTCCTTTAGGATAGATTGGTTTGATCTCCTAGTAGTCCAAAGGACTCTCAAGAGTATTCTCCAGTACCACAATTTGAAAGCATCAATTCTTCGGCATTCAGCCTTTTCATGGTCCAACTCTTAGATCCATACAAGACGACTGGAGAGACCATAGATCTGAGTATGCACACCATTGTCAGCAAAGTGATGTCTCTGCTTTTTAATATGCAGTCTAGGTTTGTCATAGCTTTTCTTCCAACTAGCAAGAGTCTTTTAATTATATGGCTACAGTTGCTGTCTGCAGTGATTTGGAGCCCAAGAAAATGAAGTCTGTCACTGCTTCCATTTTTTCCCCTTCTACTTGCCATGAAGTGATGGAACGGGATGACATGATCTTAGTTTTTTGAATGTTGAGTTTAAAGCCAGCTTTTTTCACTCTCCTCTTTAACTTCCATCAAGAGGCTCTTTAGTTCTTCAATTTCTGCCGTTAATGTGGTATCATCTGTATATCTGAGATTGTTAATATTTCTCCCGGCAATCTTGATTCCAGCTTGTGATTCATCCAGCTGGGCATTTTGTATGATGTACTCTGCATATAAGTTAAATAAACAGAGTGACAGTATACACAGCTTTGTTGTAGTCTTTTTTTCCAAATTTTGAACCAGACAGATGTCTGGCTCTAACTATTGCTTCTTGACCCACATACAGGATTCTCAGGAAACAAGCAAGGTCATCTGGCACTCCATCTCTTTAAGAATTTTCCACAGTTTGCTGTGATCCACATGGTTAAAGGTTTTAATGCAATCAAGAAGCAGAAAAATATGTTTTTCCTGGAGCTCCCTTGCTTTCTCCATGATCAAATGAATGTTGTTGATTTGATCTCTTATTCCTCTGCCCTTTCTAAACCCAGCTTGTACATCTGGAATTTCTTGGTTTACATATTACTGAAGCCTAGCTAGAAGGTTTTTGAGCATTATCTTGCTAACATATGAAATGAGTGCAACTGTGTGGTAGTTTGAATATTTTTTGGCATCACCCTTCTTTAGGATTGGAATGAAAACTGACCTTTTCCAGTTCTGTGGCCACTGCTGAGTTTTCCAAATTTGCTGGCATATTGAGTGCAGCACTTTCACAGCATCATCTTTTAGGATTTGAAATAGCTCAGCTGGAATTCCATCACTTCTACTAGCTTTGTTCATAGTAATGCTTCCAAAGGACCACTTGACTTCATATTCCAGGATGTCTGACTCTATGTCAGTGATCACACACCTGTGGTTATCTGGGTCATTAAGATCTTTTTTGTTTAGTTCTTCTGTATATTCTTGCCATCTCTTAATCTCTTTCTGCTTCTGTTAGGTCCTTACCATTTCTATTGTTTATCATGCCCATTCTTTCATGAAATATTCTTTTGATGTCTCCAATTTTCTTGAGGAGATCTCTAGTCTTTCCCATTTTATTGTTTTCCTCTATTTTTTTTTTTTTGCATTGTTCATATAAGGCCTTCTTATCTCTCCTTGCCACTCTCTGGAACTTTGCATTCGCTTGGGTCTATCTTTCCATTTCTCCCTTAACTTTCACTTCCCGTCTTTCCGCAGCTATTTCTAAAGCCTCCTCCAGCAATCACTGTGCCTTCTTGCACTTCTTTTTCTTTGGGATGGTTTTGGTCACTGTCTTGTATACAATGTTACAAACCTCCCTATATAGTTCTTCAGACACTCTGTCTACCAGATCTAATCCCTTGACTCTATTCATCATCTCCACAATATAATCATAAGGAATTTGATTTAGGTGATATCTGAATGGCATAGTGGTTTTCCCTATGTTCGTCCATTTAAGTCTGAATTTTGCAATAAGAAGCTCACAGTATGAGCCACAGTCAGCTCCAGGTCTTGCTTTAGCTTACTGTACAGGGCTTCTCCATCTTTGGCTGCAAACAACAAAATCTGATTTCAGTATTGGCCATCTGGTGATGTCCATGTGGAGAGCCATCTCTCAGGTTGTTAGAAAAGAGTGTTTGCTATGACCAGCATGTTACATTGTGAAAACTCTATTAGCCTTTGCCCTGCTTCACGTTGTGCTCCAGAATCCACTTTGCCTGTTATTCTGCATATCCTTTGACATCCTACTTTGGCAGTCCAATCCCCTATGATGAAAAGGACATTTTTTTTTGGTGTTAGTTCTTAAAGGCCTCGTAGGTCTTCATGGAACCAGTCAATTTCAGGTTCTTTGGCATCAGTGGTTGGGACACAGACTTACATAAGTGTGATGTTGAAAGGTTTGCCTTGGAAATGAACCAAGATCATTTTGTCATTTTTGAGATTGCACCCAAGTACTGCATTTTGGACTCTCCTGTTGACTATGAGGGGTACTCCATTTCTTCTAAAGGATTCTTGCCCACAGTAGTAGATATAATGGTCATCTGAAATAAATTCACCCATTCACATCCATTTTATTTCACTGATTTCTAATGTTGATGTTCACTCTTGCCATCTCCTGCTTGACCATGGCCAATTTACCTTGATTCATGGACCTAACATTCCAGGTTCCTGTGAAATTTTATTCTTTACAGCATTGGATCTTACTTTTACCACCAGACACATCCATAACTGAGCACTCTTTCCATTTCGGCCCAGCCACTTCATTCCTTCTGGAGCTATTAGTAATTTCCCTCCACTCTTCCCAGTAGCATATTGGACACCTCCCAACCTGAAGTGCTGGGGGCTCATCTTTTGGTGTCCTTTTTTGTCTTTTCATACAATTCATGGGGTTCTTGAAGCAAGAATCCTGGAGTGAATTGTCAGTTCCTCCTCCAGTGGACCATGTTTTGTCAGAATTCTTCATTATGATTCACTCATTTGGGGTGGCCCTGCAAAGCATGGCTCATAGCTTCATTGATTTACACAAGTCACTTTGCCACGACAAGGCTGTGATCCATGAAGGGGGCATGTTTACATATATTGATATATACATACATGTGTATATGAATGGTTATAAAAGTTAATACTATCCATGGGTCTGAATAAAATCATGGTGTATGTTGGTATTTATGGTGGTGGCTCAGATGGTAAATAATCTACCTTCAGTGCTTCAGTGCAGGGGACTTGGGTTCAATCCTTGTTTCTGAAAGATCCCCTAGTGAAGGAAATTGCAACCTACTCCAGCATTCTTGCCTGGGAAATCCCATAGACAGAGGAGCCTGGTGGGCTACAGTCTGTGGGGCCACAAAGGAGTCGGGCACAACTAAGCCTCTAACACTTTCACTTTTTTCATGAGCTCATATATATATATATAATGTATGTGTACAGAAATACATGTATGCATGCATATGAATGAGCATATATGCATGTGGGTTTAGGTACGTATAGTTGAATGACAGTTTATGTTTTGTTTAAATTTGTACATGTTTAAATATGTAGGGGGTACTTAGTTTTTACACATATTATTTTAGTTTATTTTCACATCACCACTGACAGCCTATAATTATTTTCACTTTATTGATGCAGAAAATAAACATCAGGGAGAAAGAAAGATTTGTTCAGGATCACAGAAACAGCAAGAGGTAAATTTGGGATTACAACTTAAATCCCTGGTCTGATACACTATAGATTCAGTGTACCTGATGCATGTGTGTGTCTATGTGTGTGTGTGCGCGCATGTATGCATGTGTGAAAGGAGGCCCCTGCAAAGGGGTCTCTGTACACAGAGAGCCTTTGACAGTTGCCTGCAGACAGGAGCCCCCTACGTGTCCATCTAAACAAAACCACCCCTGCTGGCTGGTCCATTTCTTTTTCCCAAAGCCCTTCCCTCACCAAGCAGCCTTTACAGGATGACTGTCCATCTGTGGCCCCTTGGCTTTTTTAAGTGCTGCAGGTGCAACAGCAAGAGCAGGACTCAGATGCAGGACCAGCTGCTTTGGCAAAGCCACCTAACTCCTCCAGCACATTTTAGAGACCTGAAGAGCCAGGGTTAGGAGGGCCTGGAGTGCCAGCTTTGGAGACAGAGTGGCCCCGTGAGCTTGCTCCTATTCATGAAGAAACAGGTTAATGTGAAAAAAATAAAATGAAAGTCTTAGTTCCTCAGTTGTGTCCGACTCTCTGTGACCCCATGAACAGTAGCCTGCCAGACTCCCCTGTTCATGAAGTTCTCTAGCCAAGAATACTAGAGTAGGTAGCCATACTCTGCTCCAGGAGATCTTGCTGACCCAAGGATCGATCCTGGGTATCCTAAGCCTTCATGTTAAACTGTGATTCTCACCCTAAAGAGGTTGTGAGGCTCCAGTTGAGACACTAATTATAAAAATGGATATCACCATATGTCCTACTCAAGGGAGTTGCTAAGAGAAATTCCCTTAGACTACAAGGAGATCAAACCACTTAATCCTAAAGGAAACCAACCCTGAATATTCATGGAAGGACTGATGCTGAAGCTGAAGCTCCAATACTTTGGCCACTTTGATGTGAAGAGCTGACTCATTGGAAAAGACCTGATGCTGGGAGGGATTGAAGGCAGAGGAGAAGAGGGTGACAGAGGACGAGATGGTTGGATGACATCACCGATTCAATGAACAAGAGTTTGACCAAACTATGGGAGACAGTGATGGACAGGAAAGCCTGGTGTGCTGCAGTCCATGGGGTCACAAAGACTCAGACATGACTGAGTGACAGAACAACAAAAAAAGCAGAATGTGAAATAAGAGAAGAGAGTCTGGCATGAGGCCACGCAGATGCAGTGCTCTCAAAGCCAATGTCCTCTCCTTGTGGAGCAGATATTCTAAACTGCAGTCATTCTGCCCAAAAGGCAGAAGAGTATTTTCCTATTACTCAGACTTCAATGAAACTAGTTCTTTCATATTTGAGAATCTACCTCCATGGCGGGGTACCTGCCTCCACTCCCAGGTACAGATAAGGGGAAGGGAAAGAGATTCCCCACCCAGCAGCTGATCCGCTGGGACAAACTAGTGAGATTCAGGCTCCCAGGAATCTGAACTGAGTGGGGTGGTGCTAGTCTGCGGGGAACATTTGATTGAAGAGCCTGTCCCAAGGTTATCTAGAGCAAGACTGGGGATCCCATGCATGCTGGGGTGGGGGAAAGAAAGACCAAATGCAGCTGGAAGAAACAGAATCAAGAGACCATGTGGCCTCTTGAGAGCAGGCAGTGGCCTTGATTCTCAACTTCCCAGTTCTGTGCTTGTTCCCTCCCAGACCTGGCTCCATGCCTTGCCTTGGTTTCTCAGGGTAACTGCAATTTCCTTCCAGAAAAGCCTCCCTTTTGTTCAGTGATACCTGAATCAAAAAACATGCACTCATTTCTGAGGCACTGAGTTTTACAACATTCCTTGCATTCTCTTCTGTGGAGACATCCAATCTGGCAGTGTATGCTCTGGTACCATCTATTTCACGGGCTCAGTGAATAAGAGGCTGTAGATAAACTTGAAAGGTCAAGATGCCCTCATATCACTGAGCAAGAGAAATGGCTATGAAAATTTAATATACAGTTGAGGATCCCCAATTTAAAATAGTTTCAAAATCTACCCTCCTTATTTCTCCTGCTCCTGCTGCTGCTGCTGCTAAGTCGCTTCAGTCGTGTCCGACTCTGTGCGACCCCATGGACAGCAGCCCACCAGGGTCCTCTGTCCACGGAATTCTCCAGGCAGGAGTACTGGAGTGGGTTGCCATTTCCTTCTTCATATTTCTCCTGAATATGTACTAACTTCATGCTGTGTTCAAAAAAGACCACATGCCTGCCAAGATCATGGGTGACATATAACATATATGTGAAGGCCAATGACAGCCAGTGTCTCTCTGTTAATACGTAAATAAAATTGGCTCAAAAGTTCTGCAGTTTAATACTCCCTCCACACTTTTGTGATTTCTTGGAGCCTTTTGTGTTTATGTCACCCAATTTGTACTCTATTTTGATACCTTGTCTCTTATTTCTGCCTTGGGCTGAGCTCCACTTGGAACTCAGCCCCTGTCCCTTCATTTCTCACAGACACCATTTGTGAGGGTGGCTTGGTTTTGCAGCCACTTTTCCTGAAGAGGCATGACAGAACGGCATAGCTAACAGCCTAAACCCAAGTGACAGACAGCTCATCCTTTTGTCTTCTCAGCAGCCTTGAAGCCTCTGCCCTACCCTACGCTGTCTGCCTGACAGCCACGTAGGGTCAACAGAGATCCCCTGCTCCCTGCATCCTCACCTTCTCTCCTGGTTCTTCCTTGCCCTGCATCTCCCCCTGCCTGGTTTCCTGTTTATCTTCTTCCACTTGCTCTTCTGAAATTCCTCTATTCCTCAGTTCACTCTCCTTGTCACACCCCGAACCCATTCCTACAATGCCCACAGGGCCTCCAAGCATGTTCTAAGAGGCCCATTAAAGCTTGTTTTCAAACAAGCACAATTCTCTCCCTGAGTGGAATTCTGCTCCCAACATCTAAAATAACATTGTTTTCCTCTCTTGCACAGGCCATTAAAGGCAACCAGGCCCTCCTGAGGAGTTCTGGGAGCTCTCCTTTAGAGCTCCATCCCCTGGCACTTCTCTCCGGAGAGCTTCCACATGAAATTCTCCAGATCAAAACACAGGCCCTGCATGGCCCCATTCCTTTCCACAGGCTTTTCCCTCTGCCTGGAATAACTGACCTTTTCAGCTGTCAAATTCCCCCTCATCCTTCTAAACATAACTCAAATATCACCCTCTCTGAGACTTCTCCCCAATTCTCTGGACCAAGAGGGAGTTAGATGCTTCTCCCTCTGAGTTCCCTCAGACATGTGTTGTCACCTGCAGAACATTACCTCCCTCCCCACTGTACATCACAGTGACTTGTTTACCCCTGTTTCCCCCGTACAAGTAGGAGAGCCTTTCATGGAAGGGCCAGGGCTCTCCCAGTCCTGTATCTCTGCGTATTTTGCAGCTGGCAGATTACTGCCTCTCTGAAAGTATTATTTAAATGGAAGTATAAATGGACAATAGGTGACATATATTCAGTGCTTACTCTCTGCCAGGCAGTATTCTAAGCACCAAACATGCACTATCTCATTTAACTACCTGTGTGTACTTTCTCACCAGGACACTATAAATATTATGGAGTACTTTACTCACATGTGAACATCCCGAGGCTCATCCATGTTAAAGGGCTTATGCAAGATCACTCAGGTAGAAAGTTCTGGAGCTGAAATCTGAACCCTCCCATGGCTCGTAATAATTATGTTGGACTCAAACCCCTACAGCTTTTCCAGTAGTCACATACAGATGCAAGAAGTTGACCATAAAGAAGGCTGAATGCCGAAAAACTGATGCTTTCAAACTGTGGTGCTGGAGAAGATTCTTGAGAGTCCCTTGGACTGCAAGGAGATCAAACCAGTCAATCCTAAAGGAAATCAACTCTGAATATTCACTGGAAGGACTACTGCTGAAGCTGAAGCTCCAATATTATGGCTACATGATGCAAAGAGCCAACTCAATGAAAACGCCCTGATGCTGGGAAAGACTGAAGGCAAAAGGAGAAGGGAGCTGCAGAGGATGTGATGGCTAAATAGCATCACTGACTCAGTGGACATGAACCTGAGCAAACTCCAGGAGATAGTGGAGGACAGAAGAGCCTGGCATGCTATAGTCCATGAGGTGGAAAAGAGTTGGATATGACTTAGTGACTGAACAACAACTAAGAAATTAACATTTTGTTTGAGGAAGTTGAGGGGAGGGTGATGAAGGGATCCTTTATAGACCATAAATTCAGATTCATGGGACTTCCCTGGTGGTCCAGCAGTTAAGAATCTGCCTTGCAATGCAGGGGACATGAGTTTGATTCCTTGTTGGGGAACTATTCCCACATGAAGCAGGGCAACTAAGCCCGCATGGCACAACCAGGGAGCTGCATGCTGCAACAACTGAGTCCTTGCCCTGCAACCAAGACACAACACAGTCAAAGAAATAGTTTTTAAAAAGATTCACTTAACCACTAGGGGCTGTGTTGACACTATCCTAGAACTACAGTATACAAGGCAACTGTGCCTTCTGTGGCTGGGACTGTTAAGCTCTCTGGGGTCAAGCAGCTTTGGTGGGAATTCCTGATCCACTGATCAATCTTTCAACTGGGGTTGGGATGATCTATTATAAATACTTAGGATTCCATGAAAGACGGCCATTTTTAATTTCACTGCTGTGTAATCCAGTGTGAGAGAAAGGCACACACATATGCATACGGATACACACATGCACATACACATAATAATTACATTAGACCTATTAAGTGCTACAAACCCTGCAGGCTCCTGTGAGGCCACCAGCTATTATAGGAACTTGGGGTGTGCCTTGGCCACCCATGCAAGTTACCCTAGGGCTATGGCTATAGCCATGGAACAGAAGATGCAACAAGGGCCCAGAACTATGACCGTGGCCTTTGGGTTCTTTTGGATTGGCCAGTTTGGGAGAAAGTGGACCCTTTCTCTAACACTTTAATGAATTATATTCTTATTGCCAAAAGAAGTGCCAGCTTCTTTGCGAAAATCAAACTCTAAAGGCCTCATAAAAAGATCCCAGTTCCATATGCCAATATTGACACAAAAACAGTGAGAAGCACATGTAAATACAGTTAATTGGAGCCTATGGAAACACATGCTTACTGCTGTCATTTGTTGTTAGAATCATCATGCAGTAGCCTGTGAGACCTATGAACACGTGGGGAGAATATAAGTGTATACCTGCGAATACACACAGGAGGGGGATGCTTCTCTGGGTAAATCAGAGCATGTTTTTGAGCTTTTCCTAGAAAGTACTGATACTATGAATATCTGGCTGTATTAGTTAGCAATTGCTGCATAACAAATCACACCCACATTGATGAGTTACATGACAACTGTGTCTTATTTCTCAGGGGTCGACAGGATGGCTGTGTGGTTAGCTGATCTCAGCTGGGTTTGTTCATGCCTCTGTGGTCACCTGGTCAGCTGGCTGAAGCTTGCCAGTCTAGGGTGGCCTCCTCTGCAATGACTCTGTTAGGCACCTTGTGGTTTTTCATCTTCCTGCAGGTTAGTCCAGGCTTGTTCTCATGGTGGCAGTAAGAGTCCACATGACAAAATAGAAGCAGGCAAGGCCTAAGACTTGCAGCTAATATACCATCACTCTGTCACTTTCTTTTGGCCAAAACAAGCCCCAAGGCCAGCTCCGACTCAAGTGAGTCATGGGGAATCGTCTCTGATGATGAGAGCTACAGAGTCATGTTGCAGTCAACCTACCCCACTGCTTGATGGGAACAGGATGAGTGGGCTAACCATCATTTTCTGAGCATTTAAGATGCACTATTTGTTGTTGTTAAGTTGCTAAGTCATGCCCGACTCCTTTGTGGCCCCACAGACTGTAGCCCACCAGGCTCCTCTGTCCATGGGATTTCCCAGGCAAGAATGCTGGAGTGGGTTGCCATTTCCTTCTGTAGGGGATCTTCCTGACCCAGGGATCAAATCCACGTCTCCTGTATTGGCAGGTGGATTCTTACTGCTGAGTCACCAGGGAAGCCCAAGATACACTATTACCTAGTTATTATTTCCACTTTTATGAGACTCAGAGAAATTAAGTAACTTGGTCATGACCACAGAAATGAAAATTAGAAGAGGTGAGTTTTGAAGCAAGATTTACTTGACTCTAAAGCCTATGCTTTTTTGGTTTCTCCAAATGGACTTGAGGGCACTCTACACTCAACAATACTGATGTGAAGAAGTGACTGTGTTTGGCTCTGAGTGTTCCTGAGGGATGTGTGACAGGAGGGAGGATCAGCCTAGGCTCTGGGGGAAAGGGGGTGTTCAAGCAAATAGGCTGGCACAAAGGAAAGAAAAATGGTTTTAGAATTAGACACCCCGGCTCTAAATAGCTATAAATCTCTTTCCTCATTTGCAAGATGGTGACAGCAAATACTCCCTCACAAGGCTGTGTGAAAAATAGATATGCTCTGGACACTGGTTTCGGGTGCAGACTCCACCACTGGCAGGGTGTTTGACCTCAGACAGGTTGCTCTGCTTCCGAGAGCCTCAGTTCCTTCAACTATAGAAATGGGCATAACAAAGATCCTTGTTTCCTAGGGTTATTGTGAAGATTAAATGAATTCACATCTGCAAAACACTTAGAATACCTGGAACCAGGTAGTGTTAATCACTCAAGTCTAGTCTGACTCTTTGCGACTCTTTGGACTGTAGCCCACCAGGCTCTTTTGTTCATGGAATTCTCCAGCAAGAATACTGGAACAGGCAGCCTGACCCAGGGATCTTCCCGACCCAGAGATTGAACTTAAGTCTCCAGCATTGCAGGCGAATTCTTTTCTGAGCCACCAGGGAAGTGCCAGGTAAGTGGTATGTAATAATCAACATGCAGATATGCATGTATACAGATGGTGCCGGAAAGTCAGAAGGGATTAGACAATGCCATTGGGCTAAGCCAAATAAAGGGTCTGGGGGAAACCAGACTTAGAGTATCTCAAAAATTATGTGGGCATCTTCAGGGTCTGACCAGGCTGAAAGGGCTGATGATCAAAATCAATCTCAAGACAGAGCTGGACCTCAGACCCTCCCTAAGGAGGAAATGCATCTGCCCAGCTCAGGGAATGGTGATGGGAGTGGGCTTCCAAGCTGTATTATGTGGACAGGCTTGAAGATGCCTTGTCCCTCTGAGGGACAGAATTGCCATGTTCCTTGAAGGTACATAGCTCAGGGAGCTGACCATGTATGGTTACTGAAAACCAGGAGAAATAAAGCACTATTAGAGAAGAAAACAATCATTTCATATTCCTACTTAGACACATACACATTTGTAATTGAGCATTTGGCTTTATTTGAGAGGAAAAATGGAAAGAGACAATATTATGCACTGATCTGCGCACAGTGCGCCAAATTCAGATGTTGTGGTCCTAAACCCTAGCCTGTCAGAATGTGACTGTATTCGGAGACAGGGCTTTTAAAGAGGTAATTAAGTTAAAATGAAGTCATATGGGTAAGTGCTGTTCCAGTGTGAACAATGTCCTTAGATGGAGAGGATATCAGGACAGAGACACTGAAGGAAGACTATACGAGGACACAGAGAGAATACAGCCATCCACAATCCAAGGAGAGAGGCCTCAGAAGAAACCAACCCCACGGACACCTCGATCTCACTTCTAGCCTCCAGAACCATGAACAAATTAATTTCTGATTTTTCAGTCATTCAGTCTGTGATACTTTGTTATGACTGCCCTAGCAAACTCATTTGGGCTTCCCTGATAGCTCAGTTGGTAAAGAATCCACCTGCAATGCAGGAGACTCTGGTTCGATTCCTGGGTCGGGAAGATCCGCTGGAGAAGGGATAGGCTACTCACTCCAGTATTCTTGGGCTTTCCTTGTGGCTCATCTGGTAAAGAATCCCCCTGCAATGAGGGAGATCTGGGTTCCATCCTTGGGTTGGGAAGACCCCCTGGAGAAAGGAACCCACTCCAGTACTATGGCATTAGGTCAATTACTGGCCATGAACTCTATACCGAATTTCAGTAAAAAAAAAAAAAAATCTGGGACTCCCAGCTATAGTCTGCTTTTCCCAGGTCAGGAGAGCTGTGGGTCCTTGATGAAAGGGGCAGAGGGCCTGGCCCACAGAACTGTGGGGGAAAGGTTAGCCACAGGCATATTTCCATCTGCCTCACCTGTACAGTCCTGAAGCAATCACTCTGTTCCTGCCAGTAGAATCATGTTTCTGGACCCCTCCCTCATCTGTGCTTGTGGTCAGCCTTTGGCTTCAGCCTCTCCCATGGATTTTTCACTCTGATATCAGCACTGCCCCTCCTAACTCTGCCTTCCTGCTCTTCTCCCACTGGACACACAGATCTGACAGGGATAGACTCCCGCAGGTGGGTTCCTCTCTGTTCTGGCCTGAATAAGCATGAAGATGGAACATTACACATCTGTCCATAATACCTGCTGTTTCTGCAGGGTCCCTTGGCTTATAACTCACTTCCCATTAACATGAACAAGTTGACATTTTCAAGGTTAATGATCCAGTTGCTTATAAGACAGGCGGGGTTTGAAATCAAACAGCGCCTATGAACTGGTAGTCTGTGAAACAGCTTTTATTATGCTTCTCAGGAGCCTCCAAGAAAACTAACTTGTCTTTTGGCACCAATATAACCATCTAGGACCCATGTGCAACATCTAATTTGCACTTTGAAAATTTTTCCTCAAGTCTTCTCACTTCAGCAAGTGTCTCATGGTTTTTTAAAATAATGTGCGTCATAACCCAACTTGTTGAAGCTGCTGAAGACAGGCCAGGGACTTTGTTGAAACTGAAGAACATACATAAACTGCTCTACAAAGGATGGTCTGCAATGAACAACAAAAAGGAGTTATGCTGAATTATGACAAAGATTAAAAACTGCATGTATTTTTGACCAATTACAATTAAAGTTGGAATCCTTTCAATTGCATGACAAGCTGCAAATCATGAATTTTCTCCTTAACATGAAGAGGTTGTGAAATAAAAGGCTCTCTTACACATGTCCCCACACCCCTGCCATCTATGGAGAGTCAGTTGCTCCTCCTGTCTCTGAGATGGATCCTGAGTCAAAGCAGGATCCGGATAATGAAATCACCACATCACACTGAATTCTGTAAAAGGCCAGCTCTTCTTAGGCTTGGCCTCAGCTCTTTAATGCAGAGGAACTGTGGAATTTTACCTCCCTAGTTGATTTTCTGTTTTCCTTTTTAAAATTGCTTTTCATAAAAAAAAAATGCATAGTAGTTCCACGCATTTAAAAATGCAGAGTTAGCAGAGTATATTATCAAGGGTGAAACCGATCACCAGTCCAGGTTGGATGCATGAGACAAATGCTCAGGGCTGGTGCACTGGGAAGACCCAGAGGGATGGAGTGGGGAGAGAGGCGGGAGGGGAGATCAGGATGGGGAACACATGTAAATCCATGGCTGATTCATGTCAATGTATGACAAAAACCACTACAATATTGTAAAGTAATTAGCCTCCAACTAATAAAAATAAATGGAAAAAAAAATTAAAAAAAAAAATGCAGAGTTAGGGACTTCCCTGGTGGTCCAGTGGCCAAAATTCTGTGCTCCCAAAGCAGGGGGCCCAGATTTGACCCCTGGTTGGGGAGCTAGATCCCACATGCCACAACTAAGACCCAGTGTAGCTAAATAAACAAATAAATATTTTAAAATAGATAAAAATGCAAAGTTATAAAAATTAAAATATTGTGGACTTTCTTGGTGGTCCACTGGTTAAGACTATACTTCTACTGTAGGGGGCTTGGATTCAATTCCTGGTTGGGAAAGTTCCACATGTCAGATGGGGTAGGCCAAGAGATAAAATAAATAAAATGAAATAATCTTTTAAAAATTAAAATACTGGTATTGCTGCTTCTCCCCTCCTCTTGATTCCACTAAATTGAATTAGTCAGCATGAATAGTTGGCTCTGTGTGTATTCTTTCTCACCTTTCTCTCTGATATTATGAAGATATAAAGATATATTTATGTATGTACAGATGTTATTTTTCATCTACACTGTTTTACAAAAGTGTAAGGATACTACACACAGTTTTCTGCACCTTGATTTTTGTTCACACAGTAACCCATCATAGCCATTGCTCTGACCCACATACATGTACTGCATTCTTCTTTTTTAACAGCAGCATAAAATTTCATAGTAAGAATGCTCTGTGGCTTATTCAACCACCCCATTTCTGGTGGGTATTTAGATTGGGGTATCTTCAAGCTTTTTTTTTGTTGGATACTTCAAACATTGCTGTGATAAATATCTTTTTATATATATTAATATGTTTATATTACCAACTTCCAGAGGGGCAAAACATATAGTTATTTTCAATTGCACTTAATACCCTGATGTTACTTTCCTAGAAAGTTATAGCAATTTACACTTCTATCAGCAATTGTGTGTTTCCCCATACCTTAACTCATGAACAGTAACCATCAAGATGTAGGAACTTCTAATATATTCAGGAAATTAATTATTAATGCCATGTGCAATTTGGATGTCCATCTACAAATGCTTCTGCATTTTCTTTTAGCTTAAAAGAATGGTGATGGTCTCTGAGACTATCGTAGCTTTAATATTTGTTAAGTTCATTTTAACTTAAGCTAGTTTTACTTGTATTCTTTCAGTTGAAATTAAAAGAGACTTAGCTAATGAGTTATGTATTTTGCTATGTATATAGTCTATATATATTTAATATATAGCTTGTGTTTTCTTCTCTAAAATGTGCCTCCATCCAACAATTCTACAATTATTCTCCTAAATTTTCACTTAGAATTTTTGTTTCCTAGGTAGGTTTTTGGTTTTTTTTTTTTTTTTTGGCATGTTGGGTAAGATATGAGTGTCTAGGAGTTTAAGATTTTCTAGAGAGCAAGGAGGCACTGGGCATTTTTCAGGTCTATATGACCCTTGGTGCTTATATTTCACATAAAATGACTCAGGAAACATTCATGGGGGGAGAAAAGGAAGAAAGAAAAGAGGAAATAATAAAGAAAAGAAAGACAAAATGAAAGAAGAAAAGGAAGGGGGGCAAAGGGATGGAGGGTGGGAGGAAGAGAGGGAAGGAAGGAGAAAAAAGTTAGAAAATAAGTCAAGTTGAAAAGAAGGAAAGAAAGATTGAAACGTGTCTCTAATCTTTTAGGAAAAAACAAAAATACTGATTTTGTTCTATATTTACCAAGATGGTGATGTTAGTCCCTGAGTCTATCATAGCTTTCAGGTTTTTTAAGATTGGGGGGCAAGGGTGGCACTGCTTCTAGTGATGATGCCTATTCTATATTTTCACTTCTCTTTTCAAAATTTCCCATCATAGCAGTCAGGCACATTTCAGTTTAAAATTCTAATTGTACTCTTATTAGCTGGTTTGCCCTGAAAGAGTCACCTAGCATCTCCGGGCTTGTTCCTTCCAATGTAAAATGCAGCTGACAGCATCACACTTAGAGGTTATCCAAGAACCTCCAGTGGAATTATAGAGGCAAAGGGTTGACTCAAAAGATGCAGCAAAGACAAACCCACCATGCCAACTTCATTCCTTCTTTGAGCCATCCCCTGCCCCCAATTTCTTTTGATACCAATTCTAGCATAGACATTTCCAAAAAGAGAAAACATCAGAGCCTGAGGAGGTTTCCACACATCTCCCTGCCCTCTCTCCTCTCGGGAGGTGTTTTCTAGGGCCTGTGATGTGGCCAGGTACCAAGCTGCTCCCTCCATGTCAAGGACTGTCATCTAAGATTTACTTTCCTTTAATTTTTCTGGATCACAGAGCTCCTTAAGGAACTGGTGAATGCTTTGGAGTTTTCCCACAGGGGAGAAAAAAATATGGATATAACTATGTGCATGCAATTTGGGTGTCAGAGATGCCCCATATGAACTTATCTTTAGACCCTAAGTTAAGGAAAGTGGTGGATATCAAGCAAATCAAGTCCTTGCATCTTCCATGTTTACATGTTTCCATGTTTACATCAAACCACAAGTTTATATGGCAGCAGTGTGTTCATCAGCCAATATCGACCCCATCATCATGCCACACCTGAATTGTGTGGCCTCACCCCACAACATGAGTGCTAATGGTGTGCTGGGCCAGGCACAGAGGACTGCCTGTTCTCCATCAGCCAGGAGTGGATGGAGGACTCTTATCTTCCATCCAGGACTGGGGGAGTTGGGGAAGGGAGGTGCCCATGCAGTTTCACATGCTATCTTTTTTGCTTACTCAAAACCTTCTCAGTTAGAGAAAATCCCAAGTGACTATCTCTCTTAAGAGATTATCATATGTAAACCCAAAAACAATCTTGAGAAGCAGGCTGTTGTCTGTACTCCAGATTATGGATGTGGGAGGCTAAGAGAGAATGTGACTTGACCAAGGTGACATCAACAGGAGGATGGATCAGGAACCAAATCCATAGCCAAGTCCAGTGTAATTTAACCAATACCAGACTGTGATGCATGTCCTAAGACTTCATTGCTAGGGGAACCACCCAGCTAGCCTCTCCACACTCAGGCATGCACCCTCCTGTTTTTCCTCTCAACCTCAATGGAACAGAAGTCACAGAACATGGTGGATAAAGGTATGGGCTTCAGAGTCACACTCAGGTCCTACTTATTTAACTTCTTTGGGCCTTGGTTTGCTCATCTGAAGAGCAGGGATAATAACAAGGCCTATATTGTTAAGCTGCTGTTAAATGCAGTGATATATGGATCACTTAGCAGACTTCTCATAAAAGTATGTGTTTAGCATAGTTTAACAATTATCATCATCATTATCACCAGTGCAGACCCCCATGCTCAGAAAACTAATCAGCCCAGCTTTCCGTGGTAATTGGCCACAAAGTATCGTGAACCTCCATGGTGTCATGCACCACAAATTTAGGAAGGAGATGATCTCGCTCCATCTCCTGTCTGTGGCCCCACCATGGTATGCCAGCCCCTGAGACTGTGACCATCATGCTTAATTAGCATGTTGCACAGATGGTTGGAAATCAGATTTCACAACAGAGCAGAGAAGGTCATTCCTGGGGAATCAGATACGGCATGGACATGAATGAAGCTGAGTTAGAAAAGCAGGAGGGCCAAAGAGGCATCCGAGACAAGATCTAGATGCTTGTGTGTGTCTCTTTTGGACACACAGTGGCCAAAACAACAGCACAAACCTCCACAGCAATTGCAATGTGCAGTCCACTCTCGTGGCACCACGTGGTATCTTAGAGATAGAGCTAACCTGAGCCCCTCAGTCTGCAAAGCTTCCCGAATCTTTCTTTTTCAGATGGATAAAATCCCGGGCAAAACAAGACCCTGGGGGAAGTCTTGAATTCATATAATATATCGCTGCCTGTGCTACAAATGCTTGATTCAACAGAACTGGTTTTGTGTGCTTACTCCTTGCCCTGGGGAGAGAACATGAGCAAAGGATAAGGGCACTGCTCTCAGGGACATGCCTGTTAGCAAGGGAGACAGATCATCAACAAGTAAAACCATAAATAAGTAATAGGATTCAACAAATGAGAGGCTCTACAGATAAAATATACTGTAACAGGGAAATGAGGTGGAGAAGGCTAGAAGAATAGGGGGTGGTTCAGAACGTGGAGCAGGCAGTGTGTGGCCACTGGGAAGATGATCTTGTGTGCAAGGCATAAGGACACACAAAAACAGGGCAATTATGTGTGTGTGCCTGTGTGTAGGAGTTCTAGTAGGAGTTCTATAATTCATTGGTCAGAATCTATTAGTGTCATCAAGAGTGGCTCAGGAACAGAGCTTCTGACTGAGGATGGGGGAAGAGCCAGATGATAATGCCAAATTGCAGGCACCACCCCCCAGGGAAGGGTACTGCAAGCAAGCTTGTGGAGACCATCCTCTGTATTCAAAAATGCTGCCGCCGCCACTGCCTCTATAGCTGCCTGGACTGCCCGGTTTCACGTGTGCGGGGCGGGCTGGGAATCAGGGGCCCTTTTCACATGAAAGCCCAGCAGTCTATCCTGGTCTCCTGTTAGGTCATAAATAAAAGGGCATTTATCTCAGAAGATGGGCATCCCTGGCTTTGGTGTGAGCAGAGTGCCCGAGGACAGATGATTGTAAGTGCACCAGGTACCTGAGAAGAGGGGAGAGCAGCCACCTCAATAGGCCAGGGAGTGTTCTGGGGAGGAGCAGCTGGCAGCCTTCACCATGCTCTGAGAAGCTTCGTGGAAACAGCCTGGCCGGAACATCTGGTGAGGTCAGCACTCAGTCTGGGTGCCTCAGAGCCTTTGTTCTTCCTCACTAATTATGCTCCTGCTGGTGTCACAGATCAGAAGGGAGGTGCCAGGACCATGGGCTCAGGAAGCACAGGTTAACGAGTGCATATTCCCATGCAAGCACAGAAAAGCAACTTAGGGAAGGCCAGTGGACAACCCACCTGGCCTTCCACCTCCTCTTTCAGTGCCTTCCTGTTTCCTATGAACTGAATCACAGGCAGCTCCATGGATTCTGAAAGCCATGACTGAAGACACGTGGACTCTTCCAAATCCCTCCCTTCTATGAGGGCAAGGATGCCACCTGGAGAGCATGGCTGAGATGCCAGGGAGGAGATTCCTAGATGTGTGAGCTGGAATTTATGGCTCAACGTGATTCCTTTCTAGGAGAAAAAATTCACAAATGTTCTGGTATCTCAAAAGGGTCTCTGACTCTAAATATCTTAAAGAGGCACAACCCTTAAAGATTCACTGGGCTGCATGATCGATCTAGAACCTGTAATTATCTCTCAGAGAAGGGATCTTTCTATTGAAAGCGGAGTGGAGTAGAGAAGGGCAAAGGACACCAGAAATGGGCCAGCCACTGCCCAGCTGCTTCACACCCAAGATTTACTCAACTTCCCCATTCACTGAAAGATGGTGTTACTTTCCTCAGTTTACAGATGAGGGAACTTAGGCTTCAAGCAGTTGATCAGGTTGCCCAGAATGGACATACTCTATGACAGGATTTGGACCCAGGGTTTTCTGATTCCAAACTTTGTTTTGCCCACATCATCACAGTGATAACTTTCATATAACTGGTGCAAAGGAGTGGGACCTCAGAGTACAACCAGATCCATTCAGGCCATCCCTAACCAGCTCACATGAATGCCTACCTTCTCCTTAAAGGCAACTTCCAGCCCTGAGGTTGTAGCATAAGATCCTGACTCACTGTGGGTCCTTTCAGAACTGGCAAGCACATGGATGGAGCAGTGAGTAAGAATCTTGCTATTAATAGCATAAGATTTTAGCACAGGAAACCCAACAAGCAGAGCTTTCATCTGATCCAAATTCCCATTTCACAGATGAGGGGATGGGGGCAGAACTGGCAAATAACCTATCAAAGTCACACCCGGTTTTGGTGCCTACACTTGGTCAGACTGAAAGGGAGATCCACTTGACCACAGTGATAAAGACTACTTCCTTTTCTATATAGTTTCCCTTCTCACACCACTCCTTGGCTCTGGGACATTCTCAGAGGGTCTTGTCTCACAGTTCAGATAGTTCTGGTATTGTCCTGACCCCCATAACAAGGTCCTGTGGACAGAACATGGCTCTGAAGTCAAGACAATCTGGATTGAATTCTTCCCTGCCAAGGCTGAGTTATGTGACCTTGGGCAAAGGTTGTGACTTCTCTGAGATGTTCGGTCTCTTATAGAAAATGGGAGGAAAATATTCAACTTACACAGTAGTCGTACAATAGAGCATATAGAGCATCCAGCAGGTGCTCAATACATGTTAAATATCTCTTCCTGTACTCCTGCATTACTTGCAGCCGCAGCTGAGCCAGCAGGGCTGGTTGGACTCATAGAGACTGCACTGCTAGCCCCAGGTGGAATTCCTTGCCCTTGGGCTGGTCACGTGCTCTTCCCTGGCCAGTTGTTCTTTAAGAGCAACCAATTTCACACTTCCAGAGAGATCCACACTCCAAATTGTGTTTGTTTTAAAATAATGAATAGTGGCATTATTATCCCCACCGCTCTCCAGGGCGCTCTGGGCTGAATGTATTCCTTCTGCATTAGCAGAGCTTCACTGTGGCAGATAAACGGGCCAGTGCCTGAGCTGAATGCACAGAAGAAAGGACAGCCCACCCGGCCCGTCTCCCATGTTTCTCTCACTGAGACCTTCCCAGGAGGCTGCCAGCAAGGCTTCTGCTGCCTGGGGAAGCAGTCAAATGTTTCAGACGGCTCCGAGAGCACTGGGCAGATGCAAAAGAGGGGACAGCCAGGTCTCTGTCTTCCCCAGCTTCTCCCTGACTCCCAGGCAACAGCCCACAGTGGATGGAAGTGTTGAGGAAGCCCTAGAGGAGTTGAAGGAAGGGTAAAATAGTATCCTTCATAAAACACACCAACAGAAAGGCTGCCTGTGCATTGAACATCAGAGAAACTCAAATTGCTCAAATGCATGGCAGTGGCAAGTGTGGCCAGCTCCAGAGAAGCCAGGGATGGAATCCCTGCTCAGAGAGATCCAAGGCCAGAGGGGCCCTGATTCAGCCCTGCTATTTCTGAGAGCAAGGGAAGACGTGCTGATGATCATCACAGGGTTTCTGCTGCTCTTAGGAGTAGAAGCTGAGGATCCCTTTCCTTCTCTTTGTTCCTCCCTCTTCCTTGAGGAGTTGTGGTGTAAGATCACACATGATCCTCCCATTGGACAGGCCTTACTGATGGATGGCGTCTAGAGTTGAGTTTAGAGTTGCAAATGTATAGATAAGGTATTGGGCTTACCTGGTGGCTTTGCTGATAAAGAATCTGCCTGCAACATGGGAGACCTGGGTTCAATCCCTGGGTCAGGAAGATCCCCTGGATTGCATAGCAATCCACTCCAGTATTCTTGCCTGGAGAATCCCCATGGACAGAGGAGCCTAGCAGGCTACAGTCCATGGGGTAAGAGTTGGACACGACTGAGCAACTAAGCACAGCACAGCACAGATATGGTATCAGGTTGGGATGCTGTTACAGGTCAAACTGAGTCCCTCTAAAATTCAGTCCCCATCCTCAGTACCTCAGAAAATGCCTGTATATAGAGTCTTTAAAGAGCTATTTAAGCTAAAATAAAGTCATATGGGTGGGCTCTAATACAGTATCACCGGTCTCCTTTTAACAAGAGGAAATCTGGACAAAACCACACACACAGAGCAAGCCTTGTGAGAACACAGAGAAGACAAACATCCTCAAGCCAAGGGGAGAGTCCTCAGAAGACATCAATCCTGCCAATGCCTTGATCTTGGACTCCTGGCCTCCAACACTGTGAGAAGCTAAATTTCCATTGTTTGAGTCACCCAGTGTGTAGTCCTTTGCTATGTCAGCCCAACCAAACTAAGACAAATGTCATCTTCTCTGACATATTGCAGTAAGAAACAAAGTTAGGACAGCTCTGAGCCCATCATGAAGCTGGTGATACAGGAAGACCATTTAGTTAATACCTCAAAGGATACAGGGGCTTCAAATTATACAGGGTTTCATATCATATTCAAATACCATTACACTGGCAGTTACAGAGCTAACTTGCTTGACTGAAGGAAGGAGACACCCATCCTACAACTATAAATGTGTGCTCTTTCCTGGACCACCAGCTGTGAGAGCCTCCATATGCATGTGGTTTTTAAAATTCTGGAATCATGTTGTGCAATTTTAACTTTATGTTTGTGAAAACATTAATTTGTTTTAAAGAAACATTATTTTTTATTAACCTCTTTTTAATTTTTTTCATGTTCTTAATATAGCAGGAACTTCAAAAATAGAAGTATCTTGGACCTTTATCAACTTCTCCGTGGCCCTGAGGGAGTTTGCATCTCTTTTCTTTTCTCACAACTGCCTTCCCTGGCATTTGTCTCCTGGGACAATTCTTCCCACTTCTGGCATTCCTCTATGCTTCTGCCTGCATGCTTGACCTTTCTAGGACTATGGCGTGAAGTTCTGAGATACATTTAGGTTTTCAGGTCAAAACTTTGGAGAAGGTCAAAGCAGAGGACCTACCCAAGGTCAAGAATTTTCCTCAAGTGCAGACGAGCATTCTGCACTTACTCACAGTGACTGGGGCCGCACTGTGTTCAGAATAAATCACTGCTTTTCCTAGCTTTATTCTGTGCACACATTTCCCATGAGGCCCTTATAGGGAAAGGTGATTTGTCAATGACATCTACGGTTGATTTGATTGCTCCTAGACCCTCTTCCCAAATACCACAAAAACATCATTTGAGGATTTTCAGATAGCCCTGATGTCCAGCATAGCAATAGCTATAACATATTTGGCATCTGTTTAAAATCTTCAGTTAAAGGACTGCTGACCAAGCTGGGGGATTCTGAGGATGCAAAGCTGAGCTGTTACTGGTCCGTGCATTGATTGTCATCTGTCCCATGTCATGGACCAGCCAATTGAAACAGAACTGCATCATCTCTTGAGAACCACAAGCTAGAAGCACTTAGCAGATGCTAGGTCCATGGGTCTCTGGCCTTCCATTACTCTCACCTGCTTCCAGCCTCTGGGCTGTGAGCGTGCCTTCTCGATACCAATGTCTCAGTTCACACACTGCAACATCTCTGCCCGAGCATCTCTCTTGGTTCATTTGGTTTGCTTGTTTGTTTAGCAATCACTGGAGACCAAAGTTGTACCAACTCCAACCAGTTCTTCAGTCACAGAAATGTGGCATGACCTAGAGTCCTTCCTGCAATCCTGAGCAAGGGGCTGACAGAACACTGGGGGTCAAGCTTATGTAGAAATTTTTTTTTCCTTTTTTTTTTTTTTATTAATTGGAGGCTAATTACTTCACAACATTTCAGTGGGTTTTGTCATACATTAACATGAATCAGTCATGGAGTTACATGTATTCCCCATCCCGATCCCCCCTCCCACCTCCCTCTCCACCCAATTCCTCTGGGTCTTCCCAGTGCACCAGGCCCGAGCACTTGTCTCATGCATCCCACCTGGGCTGGTGATCTGTTTCACTATAGATAATATACATGCTGTTCTTTCGAAACAGCCCACCCTTTCCTTCTCCCACAGAGTTCAAAAGTCTGTTCTGCACTTCTGTGTCTCTTTTTCTGTTTTGCATATTGGGTTATCATTACCATCTTTCTAAATTCCATATATATGTGTTAGTATGCTGTAATGTTCTTTATCTTTCTGGCTTACTTCACTCTGTATAATGGGCTCCAGTTTCATCCATCTCATTAGAACTGATTCAAACGAATTCTTTTTAACAGCTGAGTAATATTCCATGGTGTATATGTACCACAGCTTCCTTATCCATTTGTCTGCTGATGGGCATCTAGGTTGCTTCCACGTCCTGGCTATTATAAACAGTGCTGCGATGAACATTGGGGTGCACGTGTCTCTTTCAGATCTGGTTTCCTCAGTGTGTATGCCCAGAAGTGGGATTGCTGGGTCATATGGCAGTTCTATTTCCAGTTTTTTAAGAAATCTCCACACTGTTCTCCATAGTGGCTGTACTAGTTTGCATTCCCACCAACACTGTAAAAGGGTTCCCTTTTCTCCACACCCTCTCCAGCATTTATTGCTTGTAGACTTTTGGATAGCAGCCATCCTGACTGGCGTGTAATGGTACCTCATTGTGGTTTTGATTTGCATTTCTCTGATAATGAGTGATGTGGAGCATCTTTTCATGTGTTTGTTAGCCATCTGTATGTCTTCTTTGGAGAAATGTCTGTTTAGTTCTTTGGCCCACTTTTTGATTGGGTCACTTATTTTTCTGGAACTGAGCTTCAGGAGTTGCTTGTATATTTTTGAGATTAATCCTTTGTCTGTTTCTTCATTTGCTATTATTTTCTCCCAATCTGAGGGCTGTCTTTTCACCTTACTTATAGTTTCCTTTGTAGTGCAAAAGCTTTTAAGTTTCATTAGGTCCCATTTGTTTAGTTTTGCTTTTATTTCCAATATTCTGGGAGGTGGGTCATAGAGGATCTTGCTGTGGTTTATGTCGGAGAGTGTTTTGCCTATGTTCTCCTCTAGGAGTTTTATAGTTTCTGGTCTTACATTTAGATCTTTAATCCATTTTGAGTTTATTTTTGTGTATGGTGTTAGAAAGTGTTCTAGTTTCATTCTTTTACACGTGGTTGACCAGTTTTCCCAGCACCATTTGTTAAAGAGGTTGTCTTTTTTCCATTGTATATCCTTGCCTCCTTTGTCAAAGATAAGGTGTCCATAGGTTCGTGGATTTATCTCTGGGCTTTCTATTCTGTTCCATTGATCTATATTTCTGTCTCTGTGCCAGTACCATACTGTCTTGATGACTGTGGCTTTGTAGTAGAGTCTGAAGTCAGGCAGGTTGATTCCTCCAGTTCCATTCTTCTTTCTCAAGATTACTTTGGCTATTCGAGGTTTTTTGTATTTCCATACAAATTGTGAAATTATTTGGTCTAGTTCTGTGAAAAATATCGTTGGTAGCTTGATAGGGATTGCATTGAATCTATAGATTGCTTTGGGTAGAATAGCCATTTTGACAATATTGATTCTTCCAATCCATGAACACGGTATGTTTCTCCATCTGTTTGTGTCCTCTTTGATTTCTTTCATCAGTGTTTTATAGTTTTCTATGTATAGGTCTTTTGTTTCTTTAGGTAGATATACTCCTAAGTATTTTATTCTTTTTGTTGCAATGGTGAATGGTATTGTTTCCTTAATTTCTCTTTCTGTTTTTTCATTGTTAGTACATAGGAATGCAAGAGATTTCTGTGTGTTAATTTTATATCCTGCAACTTTACTATATTCATTGATTAGTTCTAGTAATTTTCTGGAAGAGTCTTTAGGGTTTTCTATGTAGAGGATCATGTCATCTGCAAACAGCGAGAGTTTCACTTCTTCTTTTCCTATCTGGATTCCTTTTACTTCTTTTTCTGCTCTGATTGCTGTAGCCAAAACTTCCAACACTATGTTGAATAGTAGTGGTGAGAGTGGGCACCCTTGTCTTGTTCCTGATTTCAGGGGAAATGCTTTCAATTTTTCACCATTGAGGGTGATGCTTGCTGTGGGTTTGTCATATATAGCTTTTATTATGTTGAGGTATGTTCCTTCTATTCCTGCTTTCTGGAGAGTTTTAATCATAAATGAGTGTTGAATTTTGTCAAAGGCTTTCTCTGCATCTATTGAGATAATCATATGGTTTTTATCTTTCAATTTGTTAATGTGGTGTATTACATTGATTGATTTGCGGATATTAAAGAATCCTTGCATTCCTGGGATAAAGCCCACTTGGTCATGGTGTATGATTTTTTTAATATGTTGTTGGATTCTGTTTGCTAGAATTTTGTTAAGGATTTTTGCATCTATGTTCATCAGTGCTATTGTCCTGTAGTTTTCTTTTTTTGTGGCATCTTTGTCTGATGTTGGAATTAGGATGATGGTGGCCTCATAGAATGAGTTTGGAAGTTTACCTTCTTCTGCAATTTTCTGGAAGAGTTTGAGTAAGATAGGTGTTAGCTCTTCTCTAAATTTTTGGTAGAATTCAGCTGTGAAGCCATCTGGTCCTGGGCTTTTGTTTGCTGGAAGATTTCTGATTACAGTTTCGATTTCCTTGCTTGTGATGGGTCTGTTAAGATCTTCTATTTCTTCCTGGTTCAGTTTTGGAAAGTTATACTTTTCTAAGAATTTGTCCATTTCATCCAAGTTTTCCATTTTATTGGCATAGAGCTGCTGGTAGTAGTCTCTTATGATCCTTTGTATTTCAGTGTTGTCTGTTGTGATCTCTCCATTTTCATTTCTAATTTTGTTAATTTGGTTCTTCTCTCTTTGTTTCTTAATGAGTCTTGCTAATGGTTTGTCAATTTTGTTTATTTTTTCAAAAAACCAGCTTTTAGCTTTGTTGATTTTTGCTATGGTCTCTTTAGTTTCTTTTGCATTTACTTCTGCCCTAATTTTTAATATTTCTTTCTTTCTGCTAACCCTGGGGTTCTTCATTTCTTCCTTCTCTAATTGCTTTAGGTGTAGAGTTAGGTTATTTATTTGGCTTTTTTCTTGTTTCTTGATGTAAGCCTGTAATTCTATGAACCTTCCCCTTAGCACTGCTTTTACAGTGTCCCATAGGTTTTGGGTTGTTGTGTTTTCATTTTCATTCATTTCTATACATATTTTGATTTCTTCTATGATTTGTTGGTTATTCAGAAGTGTGTTATTTAGCCTCCATATGTTTGAATTTTTAACAATTTTTTTCCTGTAATTGAGATCTAATCTTACTGCACTGTGGTCAGAAAAGATGACTGGAATGATTTCAATTTTTTTGAATTTTCCAAGACCAGATTTATGGCCCAGGATGTGATCTATTCTGGAGAAGGTTCCGTGTGCACTTGAGAAAAAGGTGAAGTTGATTGTTTTGGGGTGAAATGTCCTATAGATATCAATTAGGTCTAGCTGGTCCATTGTGTCATTCAAGGTTTGTGTTTCCTTGTTAATTTTCTGTTTAGTTGATCTATCCATAGTTGTGAGTGCGGTATTAAAGTCTCCCGCTATTATTGTGTTACTATTAATTTCCTCTTTCATACTCGTTAGCGTTTGCCATACATATTGCAGTGCTCCTATGTTGGGTGCATATATATTTATAATTGTTATATCTTCTTCTTGGATTGATCCTTTGATCATTATGTAGTGTCCTTCTTTGTCTCTTTTCATATCCTTTATTTGAAAGTCTATTTTATCTGATACGAGTATTGCGACTCCTGATTTCTTTTGGTCTCCGTTTGCATGAAATATTTTTTTCCAGCCCTTCACTTTTAGTCTGTATGTGTCTCTTGTTTTGAGGTGGGTCTCTTGTAGACAGCATATATGGGGGTCTTGTTTTTGTATCCATTCAGCCAATCTTTGTCTTTTGGTTGGGGCATTCAACCCATTTACATTTAAGGTAATTATTGATAGGTGTGGTCCCGTTGTCATTGACTTTGTTGTTTGGGGTTCACGTTTATACAACCTTTCTGCATTTCCTGTCTAGAGAAGATCCTTTAGCATTTGTTGAAGAGCTGGTTTGGTGGTGCTGAATTCTCTCAGCTTTTGCTTATCTGTAAAGCCTTTGAATTCTCCTTCATATCTGAATGAGATCCTTGCTGGGTATAGTAATCTAGGTTGTAGGTTATTCTCTTTCATTACTTTCAGTATGTCCTGCCATTCCCTTCTGGCCTGGAGGGTTTCTATTGAAAGGTCAGCTGTTATCCTTATGGGAATCCCTTTGTGTGTTATTTGTTGTTTCTCCCTTGCTGCTTTTAATATTTGTTCTTTGTGTTTGATCTTTGTTAATTTGATTAATATGTGTCTTGGGGTGTTTCGCCTTGGGTTTATCCTGTTTGGGACTCTCTGGGTTTCTTGGACTTGGGTGGCCATTTCCTTCCCCATTTTAGGGAAGTTTTCAGCTATTATCTCCTCGAGTATTTTCTCATGGCCTTTCTTTTTGTCTTCTTCTGGGACTCCTATGATTCAAATGTTGGGGCGTTTCATATTGTCCCAGAGGTCCCTGAGGTTGTCCTCATTTCTTTTGATTCTTTTTTCTTTTTTCCTCTGCTTCATTTATTTCTACCATTTTATCTTCTACCTCACTTATCCTATCTTCTGTCTCCGTTATTCTACTGTTGGTTCCCTCCAGAGTGTTTTTGATCTCATTCATTGCATTATTCATTTTTAATTGACTCTTTTTTATTTCTTCTAGGTCTTTATTAAACATTTCTTGCATCTTTTCAATCTTTGTCTCCAGGCTATTTATCTGTAACTCCATTTTGTTTTCAAGATTTTGGATCATTTTTATTATCATTATTCTAAATTCTTTTTCAGGTAGATTCCCTATCTCCTCCTCTTTTGTTTGACTTGGTGGGCATTTTTCATGTTCCTTTACCTGTTGGGTATTTCTCTGCCTTTCATTTTGTTTAGATTGCTGTGTCTGGAGTGGGCTTTCTGTATTTTGGAGGTCTGTGGTTCCTTTTTATTGTGGAGGTTTTACCCAGTGGGTGGGGTTGGACGATTGGCTTGTCAAGGTTTCCTGGTTAGGGAAGCTTGCGTCGGTGTTCTGGTGCATGGAACTTGATTTCTTCTCTCTGGAGAGCAATGGAGTGCCCAGTAATGAGTTTTGAGATGGGTCTATGTGTTAGGTGTGACCTTGGGCAGCCTGTATGTTGACGTTCAGGGCTATGTTCCTGCATTGCTGGAGAATTTGTGTGGTATGTCTTGCTCTAAAACTTATTGGCTCTTGGATGGTGGTTGGTTTCAGTGTAGGTATGGAGGCTTTTGGATGGTCTCTTATTACTTAAAGTTCCATGTAGTCAGGAGTTTTCTGGTGTTCTCAGGTTTTGGCCTTAAGTCTCCTGCCTCTGGATTTCAGTTTTATTCTTCCTGTAGTCTCAGGACTTCTCCAACTATACAGCACTGATAATAAAACTTCTAGGTTAATGGCGAAAAGATTCTCCCCCATTAGGGACACCCAGAGAGGTTCACAGAGTTACATGAAGAAGAGGAGAGGGGGGAGGAAGATAGAGATGAGCAGGAGGAGAAAAAGGGGGACTCAAGAGGAGAGAGACAGATCTATGCAGCTGTCTGTTCCCAGAGTGTTCTCCGTAGCCCAGACACCCACAAAGATTCACAGAATTGGATTGGGAAGAGAAGGGGAAAGGAGGAAATAGAGGTGTTCTGAGGTAGAAAACAGAGACTCAAGATTGGGAGAGAATAATCAGCACACTCCTGAATAAAAATGGGAACTGAATATTGGATTCTTAAATATCCACAATTTATATCATATACTGAAAAACAAAAATTAAAAATCTAGAGTAGAGGTTAGACTCTTAAAAATACTATATTAAAAACAAAAACCAAAACACACAAAAAAAATTTTAGAAATATATATGAAGTTTGGTTTAAAAATAACACTTCTCTTCTATTTTTTTTGTAAGGTTATAGTGTAATGAAAATGAAAATTAAGGAGTAGTAGAGGAGTAATAGAGGACTTTAAAAAGAAATAAGAGAAAAAGAAAAATAGAAAATAGAAGAGAAAAAGGGGGAAAAGAAGAAGAAGAAAAAAAGAAAAAACAATTTTCCTAATTAAAAAACTCATAAAAATCTATGAAAATGAAAGTTAAGGTGTACTGGGGGAGTAATAGGGAATTATAAAAGAAAATAAAAGAGAAAAAATAAAAAAAAATTTTTTTTTCTTACTTAAAAAAAAAAGTAAAAATATATCTAGGAATTTCTCTGGAGCTGTTGTGGTCAGTGTGGGTTCGGCTCAGTTTCAGATAGCTCCTCGTTCCAGCTTACACTTCTCAATATCTACAGGCCCCTCCCAGTGTAGTCGGTGTTTTCCATAGGGATTTTAATCTGTTGCACCAGTCCCTTCTGAAGCGGTTCCTTTTGTTTATTTGGCTTCTGTTTGCCGGTCTCTTCAGTGCCTAATTTCCGCCCTGACAGGCGGGCGGAGGTGGCCTCTTATTCAGGCTGCTAGTTCCGTCGCGCTGCGGGGAGGGGCTGTCGCTGCTTTCCCCGTCTACCGCTGCTCAGGCTCCCGGCTGCTCTATATGGAGCGTGCCCTGCGCTGCGCGCGGTTCCAGCCCTCGGGTGTTCCACAAAAGCGCGGAATAAAAAGCTGCGCCTGCTTTTTGTGCCTTTCCCATCAGAGCGGTTCAGGCAGCCAGGGGCTTGTTGGGCACACTTTCCCCAGGTGCGGCGCGCCTTCTCCCCTCTGCCGTCCCAGTCTCAGTTTCCGCCCACGCCAGTCAGGTGCGTGCGCCCTCTGCCCTCCGCGTCCCCAGCCGCAGTCCCCGCCTGAGCCGGTCGGGTGCCTGCGCCCTGTGTCTCACCGCGACCCTCCCGGAGGGTGTCGACCATCCAGAATCTCAGGAGGTCTTTGATTAGAAACTGGAGGCCTGTTTGCAGTGCGGTAGGGGATGCGGTCCTTGGGGCCGAGCCTGCCCCCTTCCCCTCCCCCCTGCTTCCTGCCTCCGGCGGGGCTGGGCCAGCCCGCAGCCTGCGAGCTCTTCTCTGGACTTTCTCGGTCCCTTTGTTCTGCGAACGGCCGGCAGTGTGTTTGGGCCGGTTAATTTTCTCTCTCTCTTTTGCTATCCCACAGTTTAAGTTGGTAACTCACAAAAGCTCCCTCGGATTGTCCTCAGGGCACTCAGGCCCAGTCCTTACCCTAAGCAATGCCACCCGCTCCTCTCCGTTCTGCCCCCACTTGCTGCTGGCGGATGCGGGTGTCTGGGGTACTTTTCTGCTGGGAGTTGCTTTTAGGCTCGTAATCTGTGGGTTTTATTTATAGTTCCCCTCCCAGTCAGGTTGCCCTCTGAGATTCAAACACTTCCCCCAGACCCGCCAGTGCGAGGGTTTCCTGGTGTCTGGAAACTTCCTCTATTAAGATTCCCTTCCTGGGATGGATCTCCGTCCTTAGCTCTATTGTCTCTCTTTTTATCTTTTATATTTTGTCCTACCTCCTTTCGAAGACAACGGGTTGCTTTTCTGGGCGCCTGATGACCTCAGCTAGGGATCAGAAGTTGTTTTGTGAAGTTTGCTCTGCGTTCAGTTATTCTTTTGATGAATTTGTAGGAGAGAAAGTGGTCTCCCTGTCCTATTCCTCTGCCATCTTTAACATTAAGTTCTGAGCTTATGTAGAAATTGAGTCCCTGTAGGATCATTATCTACCTATCCATCCTTGCTAAGGAATCCCTTGCTATCAGCCATCCTGGGCTATATGAAGAAAAGTACTTTGGATGAAATTCATGGCAAGAAGACTAAACTTTTTCTTTTAAAAATGCCTTCTTACTCTCCACACCAAACCTCTCAGCCTCTTTGTGTTGCGGTCTTGACTGTGGTGCCAGTTTCCTGAAAAGGAAGTTAAGAAGGTACACCAATAGATCCTGAGTAGCAGTAGGCACTGTAAAAAGAGATTCTTCAGTTGTTCTTTCACTTTAGCAAACCTAGGAATCACTGGAGGGATTGTCAAAACACATTGTTGGGCCCCTCCCTCAGGACTTCTGATTCCATAGGTCTGGGGTGCATGCATGCTCAGTTATTTCTGACACTTTCCTATTGCATGGACTAGTCCAGGTTCTTCTGTCCATGAGATTTTCCAGGCAAGAATACTGGAGTGGGTTGTCTTTTTTTATTCCAGGGGATCTTCTTGACCCAGGGATTGAACCCACTTTTCCTGCTTTTCCTGCACTGCAATGGATTTTTTAAAGCTGAGCTATTGGGGACAGCCCATAGGTCTGGAGTGGAGCATGAGAATTTTCATCTCTTACACATTCCCAAGTGAGACTATGTTGCTGTTCTGGGCCCACATTTTGAGAACCACTGTTGAAACACTACAGGATTGAATGACAGTGCACATCAGAGGTCATGCCAGGGCTGACCCATCTGTTTCCACTTCAGACTTGGCCACTGTGCTTTTTTCCAGAGTTTTGGCTTATTGCACCAACTCCTTAAGAAATGTTTCTTACTTGCCCCAACATCTTATTCTGGGGCTTCTCCCAAACACTCCCCTCTCCCTATAAAGAACACAAGCAGTAGCTAAAGAACTGGAGTCAAAAGAGCATCTCTACATGCCAGGTTGAGTGGAGTCTCTTCCTGGGGAATTGCTTCTCCGCAATTCTGTCTCGGAACCTGAGGTTCCATGTCCCCAGAGATATGCCTCACTCACTAAGTAGCCTCTAGCCCTGTTTCCCAGAGAAGCTGCTTTTTCTAGATTGCCAATCAAATATCTCCATGCTCTTTCAATCCAAGAAAGAATCAGAAGAGCCTTTGGGGGTTTTATCATATATACAAAAGCAGGGCAGTTTGGGAAGGAATGAGATGATGTGCTCCAAGTCTATTATTCAGCCCTTAGCACTAGGCTTTCTGAGTCCTAATAGCTTAGAAAAAGAGAGGCTCAGTCATGGATGTGGCTACATCCCATTCCCTCATCTTTTCCAGAGCAATCGCCATATGCTGAGCATTGGGGAGACCCAGAAATGCTTGCAACTCCTGCTCCAGAAGTTCATAAGAATGACCACAATGACACCTGCACTACCATAACCGCAGGGTTCTATGGAACCAGAAAGTGCTTGGACACAGTCCATACTCCCTTCCCATCAAATGTTTGTTGGAGTCAATATGTTGAGTCAAGCAGATGGATCTGGAGAAAAAAGAGCAGGAACTCAAAGAATAGCAGACAGTTGCCCTGTCAGAGTCCTGGTAGAAAAGACATGGCATACTCAAATTATATGGTTTTAGGAGAGCTTAGTAACAGGTCTATTTGCAAAAAGGTAGGCAGGGCTCCCCAGGTGGCTCAGTAGTAAAGAATCTGCCTGCCAGGGGAGAACAAGATGGCGGAGGAGTACGTGGACGTGGAGTACATCTCTCTCCATGGATACGTCAGGAATATACCTTCAGACATAGAAGCACGTGCTGAACACCAGCTGAGAGTGGACAGGAGTACCTGACCAGTGGAAAAGAATATATAGAACCACTTGGTAGGATGAAGGAACTAGGGGGGAAAATGGGAGTGTTAGTAGGACTAGCAGGGGCATGATCCTCACATTGGGGCAATTTTCTGAGTCAGAGGAGAAACATTTAAGGCTGAGAGTGAAATAGCTGATCTGTGACAGCCTAAATGGAATGAGAATCAGACAGTCCTTGCTGCAGCCATACATACCCTGGACAGGAACACTGGTCCTGTCCTCAGGGAGCTGGAGTTTAGGGATTGTGGAGCAATCCTAGGGCAAGGGCTGCTGTTGACTGTGGAGAGACGGATCGAGGGGATGTGAGGAGGAGATTGTGGTGGGAAATGCCTGTGGAGGAAAGCCAGGCAGCCATGGAAGCAAGGCGATTCTGCTGAGTCATGCATAAGGGGTAGAGCCAGCACCATACTGCTCTCTCCCCACATGCCAGCATTAGCAGCTGAACAACAGAGAGGCTGGCCCATCAAACAACTGATGCACTGCCAACAGAGTAGGACCCCGCCCAGAGGGGCACTTTAAATGCCTGACGCGCCGATCTACAGAGAAGGGCCCCAGCCAGGGAGGGCCCCGCTATGTGCCTGACGCACCAAACAAAAGAGAGGGACCCCAGGCAAGGAAGCCTTCTAAGTGCCTGAACGGGCAGAGCGACGAAGAAAGACTGGCCAAAGAGACCTGATTGCCAGCCATAAGAGGCTCAAAAAAAGACTCTGAAAGGGCCATAATTCCTCCTACAGCAGAGGCAGTCCATGTCTCCCTGCACACTTGGCGCCACCAGGGTCCCCTCAAACCACGCAGCTGCACCACCTTCATGCTCAACTCTCACTGGGGCAGAGATGCCACGGGCAAAAAAATCTTGAGTCTATGCACGCAGGGTCGCATCGGTCTTGTCCAACTCTTTGTAACCCTGTGGACTGTGGCCTGCCAGGCTTCTCTGTCAGAGGGGTTCTCCAGGCAAGAATACTGGAATGTATTGGCCAATACTGGTGGCCATACCCTTTTAGACCACTATATTTCCTGCTGCCCTAGCTGCCAACTCCCCTGAGTACCTGGTACTGCCAGAACCCCTGCAACCCAAGCAGCTGCAACACCTCCACAGCTGGCTATCACTGGGGCAGACCCAAGTCCTCCACTCAGGAGCAAACCCCAGTGGACTGACCCAAATGCAGAGGTGGAGATAAAACCACAACTGAACCCCAGGGGAAGAGTGACTAAGGAAGAAGACCCTAAATCCTCCCACAAGCTGTACAAGCTGTAGACTAAGTTCACACGATCAACTAGGCAGACTCTGTGTCTATGGAATATGTAAAAGGCCATCGAGAGCTCCCACAAAAGAAAACATACTAGTTCTGATAGCTGTGGACATTGGAGGCAGGGACACACAGGAGTAGGACCAGATTAGAATCTGAGCTGCCCCCACAACAGGTCCAGAGATCAGCACAGTGTTGGAGGGCATCCTGGGGAGGTGAGGTGGACTGTGACTCCCAGTGAGGGAAAGGACTTTGACAGCAGTGACTCAAGAAAAACATTTATCATTCTTATGTTTTGACTTGTTCTATAGATTCTTTTGGATTTTTTTTTCTTTTTATTTTCTTTCCTTTTCCCCCCTCTGTTGTAGTTGCCTATTTTATTGGCACTATGAAATCTAATTAAGCTTTTGAGCTTTTTTTCCCTCTTTCAGTCACATTTTCTGTTGTTGTTATAAACCTCTGCCTCTACATTAGGCTTTTGCAGTTGTATGGAGTTTTCCTTTTTTTTTTCTTTTTCATTTATCTTTTTTTAATTTTAATTTTTAAAACCAATTATCATTTTTCTACAGTTTTTCTTTGTTGCTTTTCCTACTGTGTGAATCATAATAAACTGTGGAAAATTCTGAAAGAGATGGGAATACCAGACCACCTGACCTGCCTCTTGAGAAACCTGTATGCAGGTCAGAAAGCAACAGTTAGAACTGGAAATGGAACAACAGACTGGTTCCAAATACGAAAAGGAGTATGTCAAGGCTGTATATTGTCACCCTGCTTATTTAACTTATATGCAGAGTACATCATGAGAAATGCTAGGTTGGAAGAAGTATAAGCTGGAATCAAGATTGCCGGGAGAAATATCAATAACTTCAAATATTCAGATAACACCACATTTATGGCAGAAAGTGAAGAACTAAAGAGCCTCTTGATGAAAGTGAAAAAGGAGAGTGAAAAAGTTGGCTTAAAACTCAACATTCAGAAAACTAAGATCATGGCATCTGGTTCCATCACTTCATGGCAAATAGATGGGGAAACAGTGACTGACTTTATTTTCTTGGGCTCCAAAATCACTGCAGATGGTGACTGCAACCATGAAATTAAAAGACACTTGCTCCTTGGAAGGAAAGTTATGACCAAACTAGACAGCATATTAAAAAGAAGAGACATTACTTTGCCAACAAAGGTCCATTTAGCCAAGGCTATGGTTTTTCCAGTGGTCATGTAGAGATGTGAGAGTTGGACTGTAAAGAAAGCTGAGTGCCAGAAATTGATGCTTTTGAACTGTGGTGTTGGAGAAGACTCTTGAGAGTCCCTTGGACTGCAAGGAGATCCAACCAGTCCATCCTAAAGGAGATCAGTCCTGAGTGTTCATTGGAAGGACTAATGTTGAAGCTGAAACTCTAATATGTTGGCTACGTGATGCGAAGACTGACTCATTTGAAAAGACCCTGATGCTGGTAAAGATTGAGGGCAGGCATAGAAGGGGACAACAGAGGATGAGATGGTTGGATGGCATCACCGACTCAATGGACATGAGTCTGAGTAAACTCCAGGAGTTGGTGATGGACAGGGAGGCCTGGCATGCTGCAGTCCATGGGGTCGCAAAGAGTGGGACATGAATGAGCAACTAAACTGAACTGAACTATTCATTTCCCCCTGCAGTTAGTATTTAAAGTATATAAATCTTCTTTATCTGCCTCTATTTAACTTTGCATATTTATGCTTTCTTTCTTTTCTTTCTTCCTTTCCTCTCAACATATTTGTTAGTTTTGTTTTCATGGCTTTATTCCCCACTTGGCACCTTGCTCTAGTTTTGTTTTCCAGTTTGTGCTTTAGTTAGTTTTGTTCTTAACTGGTAAATATAATTTTTTATTTCTTTTGTTTGCTGCATCAATATACTGTACTTTATTTCTGTTGGGCTGTTCTGATTTTCCTTATGGGTGTATACATATGTGTGTATATTCCATTATTTTAATTATTATTTGCCTGATTTTGTAACTGCCATTTGTCTGGGGTTCATCTTTCGTTTCTTGTTTTTGGGTATTTGTTTTAATATCACTTAAGGCCATAACAAACCACTTGTGGAATCTTTGTTCCTGACAAGAGATCTAGCCCTGAGCATTTGGAGTGGGAGCACTGACTCCAAGACCCTAGACTACCAGAGAACTAACCCTGCTGCTGCTAAGTCACTTCAGTCGTGTCTGACTCTGTGCGACCCCATGGACTGCAGCCTACCAGGCTCCCCCGTCCCTGGGATTCTCCAGGCAAGAACACTGGAGTGGGGTGCCATTGCCTTCTCTGGAACTAACCCTAAGGAGTATCAAATAGTGAGAATTCACACAAAGGAAATCAGTTATATACAAGACCTGGCATCACCCAACCACCAGTGGCACCCTGTGCAGGACACCTCATCTAAACAACAAACAAAACAAAAATATAAACCCAGTCATCAGCTGACAGGATTACCACCTCACTCAGCCTTTCCCATCAGAAGAAAAACAAACAAAAAAAACTCAGCACAAATATCTCCCTATACAAAGCTTACACATACCCCTGGACCAACCTTAGGAGGACAGAAACCAAAAAGAAGCAAGAATTCAACCCTGAAGCCTGGGAAAAGGAGACCTCAATCACAAGAAGTTAAGAAAAAATAATTAAAAGGCAGAGAAATACTACACAAATGAAGGAACAAACTAGAAATACAGAAGTCCAAATAAATGAAGAGGAAATAGGCAAACTACCTGAAAAAGAATTCAGAATAATGATAGTAAAGATTGTCCAAAACTTTGAAAACAAAATGGGGGAAATGCAAGAATCAATTAACAAAGAACTAGAAGAATTAAAGAATAAACATATAGAGGCAAACAACACAATTACTGAAATTAAAAATACTCTAGAATGAATCAATAGCAGAATCTCTGAAGCAGAAGAATGAATTTGTGAGCTAGAAGATAAAATGGTGGAAATAAATTCTGAAGAGCAGAATAAAGTAAAAAGAATGAAAAGAACTGAGAATAGTCTCAGAGACCTCTGGTACAATATCAAACACACCAACATTCAAATTATAGGGGTCTCAGAAGAAGAAGAGAAAAAGAAAGAGTATGATAAAATTTTGGAATAGATTATAGTTGAAAATTTTCCCAACATGGAAACATAAATACTCAATCAAGTCCAAGAGGCACAAAGAGGCCCATACAGGATGAACCCAAGGAGAAACACACCAAGACACATACTAATCAAACTAACAAAGACTGAACACAAGGAAAGAATATTAAAAGCATCAAGGGAGAAGCAACAAGTAACATACAAGGGAAGCCCCATAGATTTAACAGCTGATCTTTCAGCAGAAACTCTGAAGGCCAGTAGGGAATGGCAGGATATATTTAAAGTACTGAAAGGGAAAAATCTACAACCAAGATTACTGTACACAGCAAGGACCTCATTCAAAATTGATGGAGAAGTCAAAAAGTTTTTAGACAAGCAAAAGTTAAGAGAATTCAGTATCACAAAACCAGCTTAATGACAAATGTTCAAGGGACTTATATAGTCAAGAAATACAAGAGAAGAAAAAAGATCTGCAAAATCAACCCCAAACAACTAAGAAAATGGTAATAGGAACATATATATCAATAACTACTTTAAATGTAAATGGACTAAAAATGCCCCAACCAAAAGACACAGACTGGCTGAATGGATACAAAAACAAGACCCATATATACCCTGTCTACAAGAAATCCACTTCAGGCCTAAAGACACATATAGACTGAAAGTGAGAGAATGGAAAAACATACTCCATGCCAAAGAAAGAAGCAAAAGGAAACTGGAGTAATAATCCTCATATCAGACAAAATAGACCTTAAAATAAAGAAGATTACAAGAGATAAGGAAGGACACTACATAATGATCAAGGGATCAATCCAAGAGGAAGACATAACAATTGTAAATATCTATGCACCCAACATAGGAGCACTTCAGTACATAAGATTAACACCAACAGACATAAAAGGGGAAATTGACAGTAACAGAACAATAGTAACAGACTTTAGCACCCCACTCACACCAATGGACAGATCATCAAAACAGAAAATTAATAAGGAAACACATGCCTTAAATGATGCTTTAGATGAGATGGATCTCATTGACATCTTCAGGACATTCCATTCAAATGCAGAATACACCTTCTTCTCAAGTGCACATGGAACATTCTCCAGGATAGACCACATCTTAGGTCACAAATCAAACCTCAGTAAATTTAAGAAAATTGAAATTGTATCAAGCATCTTCTCCGACCACAACACTATGAGACTAGATATCAATTACAAGAAAATAAACTTAAGAAACACAAACATATGGAGATTAAATGCATTTCTAAATAACCAACAGGTTCCTGGAGAAATCAAAAGATTTCTAGAAACAAATGACAATGAAAGCATGACAACTCAAAACCTATGGGATTCAGCAAAAGCAGTTCTAAGAGGAAATTTTACAGCAATACAATCCTACCTCAAGAAACAAGAGAAACATCAAATAACAAAACATCAAAAACAACCTAACTTTATACCTAAAAGAGCTGGAAAAAGAAAAACAAAACAAAACAAAAACTCTAAAATTAGTAGAAGGAAAGAAATCATAAAGATCAGAGCAGTGATAAATGAAACAGAAATGAAAGAAACAATAGTAAAGATTAATAAAACTAAAAGCTGATGATAAAAAAAATTTGACAAACCTTTAGCCAGACTCATCAAGAAAAAAAAGAGAGAAGAATCAAAGCAACAAAATTAGAAATGAAAAAGGAGCGATTACAACAGACAATGCAGAAATACAAAGGATTACAAGAGACTATTATGAACAACTATATGGCAATAAAATGGGTAACCTGGAAGAAATGGACAGATTCTTAGAAAAGTTCAATCTTCCAAGACTGAACCAGGAAAAAATAGCAATTATGAACAATCCAATTACAAGCACTGAAATTGAAGCTGTGATCAAAAATCTCCCAAAAAACAAAAGTCCAGAACCAGCTGGCTTCACAGGAGAATTCTAGCAAACATTTAGAGAAGAGCTAATGCCTATCCTTCTAAAACTTTCAAAAATTTGCAGAGGAAGGAACACTTCCAAACTCATTCTACAAGGCCACCATCACCCTGATACCAAAACCAGACAAAGACAACACAAAAAAAGAAAACTACTGGCCAATATCATTGATGAACATAGATGCAAAAATCCTCAACAAAATTTCAGCAAATAGAATTCATCAACACATCAAAAAGCTCATACACCACGATCAAGTTGGATTTATTCCAGGAATGCAAGGATTCTTCAATATACACAAATCAATCAGTGTGATACACCATATTAACAAATTGAAAGATAAAAACCATATGATCATCTCAATAGATGCAGAAAAAGCCTTTGACAAAATTCAACACCCACTTATGATTAAAACTCTTCAAAAAACAGGCATAGAAGGAACCTACCTCAACATAGTAAAGGTCATAGATGATAAGCCTACAGCAAACATTATTCTCAATGGTGAAAAACTGAAAGCATTCCCCCTAAGATCAGGAACAAAAGAAGAAGTAAAGCTCTTACTGTTTGCAGATGACATGAAACGGTACATAGAAAACCCTAAAGACAGCATCAGAAAATTACTAGAGCTAAACAGTGAATTTGGCAAGGTTGCAGGATACAAAATCAATACACAGAAATCACTTGCATTTCTATACACTAACAATGAAAAATCAGAAAGAGAAATTAAGGAATCAATCCCATTCACCATGCAACAAAAAGAATTACATATCTAGGAAGAAACTTACCTAAGTAGACAAAAGAACTGTACACAGAAAATTTTAAGACACTAATGAAAGAAATCAAAGATGACATAAACAGATGGAGAGATATTCCATGTTCCTGGGTAGGAAGAATCCATATTGTGAAAATGACTATACTACCAAATACAATCTACAGATTTAACTCAATCCCTATCAAATTATCAATGGCATTTTTCACAGAACTAAAACAAAAAATTTCACAATTCATATGGAAACACAAAAGACCCTGAATAGCCAGCATTCTTGAGAAAGAATGTCGTTGGAGGAATCAACCTTCCTGACTTTAGATTATACTACAAAGCTACAGTCATCAATACAGTATAGTACTGGCACAAAAACAGAAATATAGAGCAATGGAACAAAGTAGAAAGCCCAGAAATAAACCCATGCACCTATGGGTATCTTATTTTTTTTACAAAGGAGGCAAGAATATACAATGGGGCAAAGACAGCCTCTTCAATAAATGGTGCTGGGAAAACTGGACAGCTACATGTAAAAGAATGAAATTAGAACACTTCCTAACACCATACACAAAGATAAACTCAAAATGGATTAAAGACCTAAATGTAAAACCAGAAACTATAAAAATCTCTTAGAGGAAAACATAGGCTGAATACTCAATGACATAAATCAAAGCAAGATCCTCTATGACTTACCTCCTAGAGTAATGGAAATAAAAACAAAAGTAAACAAGTGGGACCTGATTAAGCTTAAAAGCTTTTGCACAGCAAAGGAAACTATAAGCAAGGTGAAAAGACAACCCTCAGAATGGGAGAAAATAATAGCAAATGAAGCAACTGACAAAGGATTAACTTTCATAATTTATAAGCAGCTCATATAATTCAATACCACAAAAACAAACAACACAATCAAAAAGTGGGGAAAAGACCTAAATTGACATTTCTCCAAAGAAGACATACACATGGCTAACACATGAAAAGATGCTCAACATTACTCATTATTAGAGAAAGGCAAACCAAAACTACAATGAGGTATCACCTCACAGGAATCAGAATGGCCATCATCAAAAAATCTAGAAACAATAAATGCTGGAGAGGGTGTGGAGAAAAGGGAACACTCTTGCACTGTTGGTGGGAATGTAAATTGACACAACCACTATGGAAGACAGTATGGAGATTCCTTAAAAAATTAGGAATAGAACGACCATATGACCCAGCAATCCCACTCCTAGGCACATATCCTAGGAAACCAAAACTGAAAAAGACACATGTATCCCATTGTTCACTGCAGCACTATTTACAATAGCTAGAACACGGAAGCAACCTAGGTGCCCATCATCAGATGAGTGGACAAAGAAGTTATGGTACATATACACAATGGAATATTACTCAGCCATAAAAAGGAATGCATTTGAGTCAGCTCTAATGAGGTGGATGAACCTAGAACCTATTATACAGAGTGAAGCAAGTCAGAAAGAGAATGATAAATATCATATTCTAATGCATATATATATGGAATCTAGAAAAATGGTATTGAAGAATTTATTTACAGGGCAGGAAGGGAGAAACAGACATAGAGAACAGACATATGGACATGGGGAGGGGGAGGAGAGGGTGAGACGTATGAAAAGAGTAACATGGAAACTTATATTACCATAAGTAAATAGATAGCCAATGGGAATTTGCTGTGTGGCTCAGGAAATTCAAACAGGGGCTCTGTATCAACCTGGAGGGGTGGTATGGGGAGGGAGATGGGAGGGAGGTTCAAAAAGGAGGGGATATATATACACATATGGCTGATTCGTGTTGAGGTTTGACAGAAAACAACAAAATTCTGTAAATTATTCTTCAATAATAATAATAATAAAAAAATCTGCCTGCCAATGCAGAAGCCACTGGAGATGTGCGTTTGATCCCTGGGTTGGGAAGATCCCCTGGAAGAGGAAATGGAAATCCACTCCAGTACTCTTGCCTAGAGAATCCCATGGACAAAGAAGCCTGGTGGGCTACAGTCTATGGGGTCACAAAGAGCCAGACACACAGATTATGCATGCAAATTAGACACAGGCAGGGTTTAGGAAAGCAAAACCAAGAATTGTGTGGTATCCTGTATGGTTTGTAACAAAAGGATGAATCTTTACCCCACCTCCATGAGGCTGAAACAGTCAAGTGAGAGAGGGAGTGTTTGAAAGAAGCTGTGACCTTTGATCAACGATCCATCCGGCCTCAATGGTGCCACCAGAAGGAGCAACCAGAACAAACCTCCCTCTTCTTCTCCAATCTCTAGATTCCCCATTGGACAAATTCAACCCAAAACCAGTCTGCAAAGGAACTGATCAATGGAATACACACAGTTTATCCTCTGGGGATGCACAGCAGAGTAGAGAAGGGTAAGGAGCAAAGTTGAAGGGAAAAGCAGAAGATGCCAAGCGCATTTCCCAAATTGAACTACATTTGAAAGCAACGTAGCCCTAAAGATGGACATTTAGCTCCAGACAGGAAGCTGGGGAGAGGTGGAGAGATATCCCAGCAAATGACTGCTCAACCTGGTGTCCCTTCTTTCATCTTCAAATGAAAGATGTGATTATTACAAATTTTAAAGATGATAAGACATGAAATTATACCACACGAATTTAATTCTCATTACAACAAGAGTTCCACTACCATATTCAATATTACAAAATAGGAGAGAGGGACATTAATTTAGAAGACAGATAAGGAAATCTCATCAGGCTTTGGAGAAACATTAATGTTTCCTGTAGGTCTGCAAGAAAGGGAAAGCAATAAGGAAAAGGTCATAGCACTCAGGGTGCAATTTGAACAAAGGCAGAAAATCACAAGAATAAAGGTGTATTTAAGGATTGGTGAATTGCCAGAAACAGTGCAATGTACAGTACACTGTGGTAAGATTCACATGAAAAATTAGGCTAGTGTTAAATTGGGAAGATTTGGGAATGCAAACAAAAATAATGTTCTTATATATGTGAGAGGCATGTTTGAGAGGGCAGTGACTCACTCGGTCTGAGATGTGCCGGGGCACCAACTTCACTAGGTAACTTGGTGTAGGACAGATTGGAAGACACCAAGGCTGGAAGCAGAAGGTCAGTCAAACAAAAAACAGTAGAGAGGGAAAATGACTTAGGCAGTGGGAGAGGGAGAAAGGGATTGCTGCAAAAAAGAACATTATGAGGTTTCATTAAAGCACATTGGCACCTAGACATCAAGGAGGGGTAGAGAAGGAGAAGCCAAATACACCTCTAAAATTTTTAACTGTCTTTTTAGGAAGATGCTTATGTCATTCATCATGATGGAGCAGGATTACTGTGGGGAGGTATATTTCAGTTATAAAATGAAGCTGCTGCAGGACATCCAAAGTGAGTTGCTAAATGTAATAGCTGGAAGGATGATCTGATGTGAGAAATCACAAAAGTGAAGTGAAAGTGTTGGTCGCTCAGCTGTGTCCAACTCTTTGTGACCCCATGGACCATACCCCACCAGGCTCCCTTTCGTGGAATTCTCCAGGCCAGAATACTGAAGGGGTTAGCCATTCCTTTCTTCAGGGGAGCTTCCTGACCCAGGGATCAAACCCCAGGTCTCCTGCCTTGCAGGCAGATTCTTTACCATCTGAGCCACCAAGGGAAGCCTGAGAAATCACAAGGTGATGGGTTTTTAAAAGGAGTGAAAATTGAGATAGGAGGTTATAGTCTGGGGTCAGTTTAGGGTCTGAGATGTCTGCCATAAAGTAGGCATGAATACAGTGGTGACTGTGAAGGCAGAAGCGAGGAAGGGGGGCTCCAGCAGGGAAGCTGGTTTAGAACTAAGTAACCAGGGTTTTAAACGTGTCATCTGCTAGATGCTGAAGTACTTGGAGAAAAAGCAGAGGGAAGGGATAAATGTCCATGGATTAAAGGATAAAGCTGCCTGAAGGACCAAACCCTTCTCAGTTTGGAGTTCACGCATCTCTCTGAATCCAGTTCACTCTTTCCTTGCCTTGGGAATGAGAATATATCAGTTTCCTATTGCTGCTAGAAAAAATTCCCATAAACTTAATGGATTAAAATAATACAAAATTATTATTTTATACTTCTGGAGCTAGCAATCTGAGATGGGTCTCATGGGGCCACAGTCAAGACAGTTGGTAGAGTTCTGTTCTCTCAGGAGGCTGTAGAGGAGATATTCAGCTACATATTCCATATTGTAGAAACTGCCAACATTCCCTGAGTTAAGACTACCTTCCTCCATCTTCAAAGCCAGTAGACTAACATTTTCAGTTACCGCTCTGATTCTGACTCTCCTGCTTTCCACTCTTACTTTTAAGGATGCTTAGTATCACATTAGGCCAGGATAATCCCCACATCCCCACATCTTAAGATTTTTACCTCAGTCACATCAGCAAAGCCCAAACTGCCTTGGATGGTATCATTCACAGGTTTTGAGGATTAGGATGTAGATTGGGGGGGGGGCGGGCATTATTCTTCCTACCAAAAAGAATACACTTTCCTCTACTTGGAATTCCCTGAAATATTCTAGACATTCTTTAAACTACAGCTCCAGTAGTACTGACACCATCAGGCAGAGCTACTTACTTCTTCCTCCTATCCCTGTAGGTAGGATCCAGTCCTCAGGAGATCACCATGCAAGTTTTACTGTCACAGTGACCGTCTCCTCCAAGAGTGAGAATAGGAAACTTAGTTACATCAGTTCCATATGCCCAAGGACAACCACAGGTTCTCTCATTCTAGGATGGATAGTTTTGTTTTTTGAAGATAAGAAGGAAGCAGAAAATGGAGAAGAAATTGGAAAATAAGAGAAAAATAAGAAAGCAAAAATGGTTGAGTCTATTTAGTCTATTTAAACTAGGCTACTTATACAGTCTCTTGGTCCATCATCCAAACAATCCAGCATAATGCACGTTATCATCCCTACTTTACACATAAGCAGATTGGGGCTCAGAAAAGGGAACTGCCTTGACAAAGGCTGAGTTAGGAAGTGTACCCTGTTCACAGTCTGTCTGGCTTTTACCATCATATTGTCAACCATTATCCCCTTAGCTTAATGCACTCTGGCCACACAGGACTGGACTGTGTGCTGTTCTATGAACAAACACATCAACTCATCCCCAGTGCAGCGCCTTCAATACACATTGCTCTCTGTGCCTAGAATACCCATCTCTCCACATCTTCACATCACTTGCTCCATAGCCTTAGGTATCTTCCAAAATGTCATCTCTTCAGTCAGGCCTTTTATAACCATTGTTTCTCTAATTGGTCCTGCCCCCAAACACTCTTAGACTGCTTGTGTGCATACGTGCGTGCTAAGTCACTTCAGTCATATCCAACTCTTTGCAACCTTGTGGTCTGTAGCTGGCCAGGAACCTCTGTCCATGGGATTCTCCAGGCAAGAACACTGCAATGGTTGCCATGCCCTCCTCCAGGGGATCTTCCTGACCCAGGGATCAAACCTGTTTTTCTTACCTCCCCTTCATTAGCAGGTGGGTTCTTTACCACTAGGGCCACCTGGGAAGCCCACTTAGACCCATTAACATAGTGTATTTTCCATCATAGCTATTCTCCCCAGCTTTATTGTTACTACACAGGTCTAGGGAGAGATGGAACTGATATATTTTTGTGCACTTTGGTGTCCCTAAAACCTAAAAGAATTATCTGGCATAGAGAAGGTACTTCTTACTAAATAGGGATTCAATGAATGAATGAATGCAGTGAAAGATGCCTTGGTGACACAGGAATGCTAACAGGGCAAGATTCCAGGAAGTGTGAGCTAGAGAAGGAAATGATTAGCCACTGGGCATCTGGACTGATTCTGAAGGTGAGATTAAGAATAACAAAAGTGGAATACTCTACTGGCACCAGGGCCAAAGTGTGGAGCTGGCCAACTGTGTGGATCCTCCATAGAAGATTAAAGACACAGGCTCAATGTGTAGAGATATTTTGTCCCCTGATGCCAGCTTAATTCTGATCCAAATGAAGCCTAACATTTTGAAAAGCAGGGTCATGTGGTCATGGACATGGCCGTGCAGCCAGGCTGGTTTCAGCTCTGTAGCCACACTCTGCTGTTCACCACACTTCAGCAAATCAAATACTCTCTCCAACCCCCATTTACTTCCTCATATAATTAAAATGATAAATTCCAGTTTCCAGGATTTCCCTGAGTGTGCAATTAGCAAAGGTATTTAAATCACCAGGTACTTAGAAAGTGCTGGAGAAATCTAAGTTTTCCTCTTCATTCCAGGTTCCCTAACTGCCTTAGACTCAGTCTAGTTTTGTTTTGTTTGTTTGTTTGTTTGTTTGCAAAATGTGCTGACATGTTTTTATTCTCAGTAATTTCCTTAAACTTCAGGGTTGAATCTAAAGATTATTATTGTTTCTTCAGTTGCCCAGGGGGACGGCTGCGTTTTAATGGAATCACGTTCTTCCACAGAACCTGCCCCAAAGGGCTGTAACTGGAGGTGGCCGTCAGCCTGGCTGTTCCTCGACTGACCTTGGGGAGGAAGGAGGACACGTGGTTCCCTTGGGGAACCAGGTGATGTGAGGCCAGCCTGGATTTGGTTTCCTGTCAGCAAGTCTGCCTCAAGCAATCCATCCTCTCCCTACAGACCAAATGTGCCACAGTGGGAAACGATTTCCACAGAACCACACAGGCCCTTGGGTAGAAAGCTACCATTACCCTTCAGTCTTCATTACAATGGGGGCTTCCCTGATAGCTTCGTGGTAAAGAATCTGCCTGCAATGCAGGAGTTACAGGAGACACGGATTTGATCCCTGGGTTGAAGATGTACTGGAGGAGGCAACGGCAACCCACTCCAGTATTCTTGCCAAGAAAAAATCCCATGGACAGAGGAGTCTGGTAGGCTCCAATCCATGCAATCGCCGAGTCGGACATGACTGAGTGACTGAGGACAAGCTTCATTACAATAGAGATAAATTAGAGCTGAGAGGGTCCCACAGGGCGTACAGACTGCCTTATCCCCTTTCCTAAAAAGCGACTCCCACCATCAGCCTGCAAAGAGAGCTTCTGAGAAACACACAGAATAACAAATTTTATCATGAAAAAGTCCATTCCAAGGAATCCAGCTTCAGTCCGCTGCACTATGGAATCCACTTATGTACTTGGCATTTCACTAAGCCAACAACCCACATGATCCCATGGAAGGTTCAGACAACCCTGTAAGGTAGTGACTATTATTCTTTTTTTCTTTTTTTTAAACAAAGCTACTGACACTCTGAGAAGTTAATTTCTTTGAATAAGGAGTATGCCTAGTATAGAATGGAACTGTAACGGACTTTCCCCCCACAACTTCTCTCTGCAACAATTCAGTTCAGTCGCTCACTTGTGTCTGACTCTTTGAGACCCCATGGACTGAAACACGCCAGGCTTCCCTATCTATCACCAACTCCCGGAGTTTGCTCAAACTCATATCCATAGAGTCGGTGATGCCATCCAACCATCTCATCCTATGTTGTTCCCTTCTGCTCCTGCCTTCAATCTTTCCCAGAATCAGGGTCTTTTCAAATGAGTCAGTTCTTTCCATCAGGTGGCCAAAGTATTGTAGTTTCAGCTTCAGCATCAGTCCTTCCAGTAAATACTCAGGACTGATTTCCTTTAGGATAGACTAGGTGGATCTCCTTTCAGTCCAAGAGACTCTCAAGAGTCTTCTCCAACACCACATTTCAAAAGCATCAATTCTTCAGCACTCAGCTTTCTTTATAGTCCAACTTTCACATCCATACATGACTACTAGAAAAACCATACCTTTGACTAGATGGACCTTTGTCAGGAAAGTAATGTCTCTGCTTTTTAGTATGCTGTCTAGCTTGGTCATAGTTTTTCTTCCAAGGAGCAAGTGCCTTTTAATTTCTTGGCTGCAGTCACCATCTGCAGTGATTTTGGAGCCCAAGAAAATAAAGTCTGTCAATGTTTCCAATTTTTCCCCACCTATTTGTCATGAAGTGATGGGACTAGATACCATGATCTTAGTTTTTTGAATGTTGAGTTTTAAGTTTTTTTAAGTTTTAACTTTTTCACTTCCTCTTTCACTTTCATCAAGAGGCTCTTTAGTTCCTCTCCACTTTCTGCCATAAGCGTGGTATTATCTGCATATCTGAGGTTATTGATATTTCTCCCCACAATCTTGACTCTAGCTTGTGCTTCATCCAGCCTGGCATTTCACATGATGCATTCTCTGCATAGAAGTTAAATAAGCAGGGTGACGATATACAGCCTTGACATACTCCTTTCCTGATTTGGAACCAGTCTGTTGTTCCATGTCCAGTTCTAACTGTTGCTTCTTGACATGCATACAGATTTCTCAGAAGGTGGGTCAGGTGGTCTGGCATTCCCATCTCTTGAAGAATTTTTTACAGTGTGTTGTGATCCACACAGTCAAAGGTTCTGGTGTAGTCAATAAAGCAGAAGTAGATGTTTTTCTGGAACTTTGCTTTTTCAGTGATCTAATGGATATTGGCAATTCGATCTCTGCTTCCTCTGGCAATTTGATGTTGGCAATTGGATTGATCTCTGGATTTTCTAAATCCAACTTGAACATCTGGAAGTTCACAGTTCACATACTATTAAAGCCTAGCATGGAGAATTTTGAGCATTACTTTGCTAGCATGTGAGATAAGTGCAATTGTGTGGTAGTTTGAACATTCTTTGGCATTGCCTTTCTTTGGGATTGGAATGAAAACTGACTTTTTCCAGTCCTGTGTGCTATTGCCCAGTTTTCCAAATTTGCTGACATATTGAGTGCAGCACTTTCACAGCATCATCTTTTAGGATTTGAAATAGCTCAACTGGAATTCCATCACCTCCACTAGCTTTGTTGGTAATGATGCTTCCTAAGGCCCACTTGACTTCACATTCCAGGATGTCTGGCTCTAGGTGTGTGATCACACCATTGTGGTTATCTGGGTCATGAAGATCTTTTTTGTACAGTTCTTCTGTGTATTCTTGCCACCTATTCTTAATATCTTATGCTTCTGTTAGGTCCATACCATTTCTGTCCTTTATTGTACCCATCTTTGCATGAAATGTTCTCTCTGGATGTCTGGTTCCAAAGCATGATTTTAGTTTTTATATCTGGAAATTTATTATATGCACAAGAGTAAATAAACAAATCATGTAAATACATCACACTCAATAGGAAAGACTAACTTATGCTTTAGTAACAAACACCTGCATCTCACTAACCTAGCACATATACTATAGCTTTCACTCACACAAAGCCCACTGCATATCCAGAGGTTCTCCGGGGCACCTCCTTAGAGTAAGAACATGTCTAAGACTCAGGAGGTCTAAGCAGTCTCCATCTCAACATTATGCCAAAATAGCATGAGAAGAGTGTGCCAGGAAGATCATGTGGTAACTTTCACTGTCTCAGCCTGGAAAGGAGGGGCATCATTCACATTTCATTGGTTAAAATTGATGCCATAGGATTCCCTAATGGCAAGGGGCTGAGAAATGCTGTGTTTCTATGTACTCAGGAAGATAAAGTGAAAGTTTTAGTTGCTCATCTGCACCCGACTCTTTCCTACCCCATGGACGGTAGCCTTCCAGGATCCTATATTCAAGATTCCTCCTTGTCTTGATTTCCTAGGCCATAATTACTTGAGTGGGTAACCATTCTCTTCTCCAGGGGGTCTTCCCAACCCAGGGATCAAACCTGGGTCTCATGAATTGCGGGCAGATTCTTTACCATCTGAATAACCAGGTGACTGCTCTATACCTACCACTCAAGAATCAAATAGAGTTTTGTTTTTTTTTTTCTATTTTATTTTATTTATTTATTTTTTTTATTATTATTTTTTTTTCCAGTGGGTTTTGTCATACATTGATATGAATCAGCCATAGATTTACATGTATTCCCAATCCCGATCCCCCCTCCCACCTCCCTCTCCACCCGATTCCTCTGGGTCTTCCCAGTGCACCAGGCCCGAGCACTTGTCTCATGCATCCCACCTGGGCTGGTGATCTGTTTCACCATAGATAGTATACATGCTGTTCTTTTGGAATATCCCACCCTCACATTCTCCCACAAAGTTCAAAAGTCTGTTCTGTATTTCTGTGTCTCTTTTTCTGTTTTGCATATAGGGTTATCGTTATCACCTTTCTAAATTCCATATATATGCGTTAGTATGCTGTAATGTTCTTTATCTTTCTGGCTTACTTCACTCTGTATAATGGGCTCCAGCTTCATCCATCTCATTAGGACTGGTTCAAATGAATTCTTTTTAATGGCTGAGTAATATTCCATGATGTATATGTACCACAGCTTCCTTATCCATTCATCTGCTGATGGGCATCTAGGTTGCTTCCATGTCCTGGCTATTATAAACAGTGCTGCGATGAACATTGGGGTGCACGTGTCTCTTTCAGATCTGGTTTCCTCAGTGTGTATGCCCAGAAGTGGGATTGCTGGGTCATATGGCAGTTCTATTTCCAGTTTTTTAAGAAATCTCCACACTGTTTTCCATAGCGGCTGTACTAGTTTGCATTCCCACCAACAGTGTAAGAGGGTTCCCTTTTCTCCACACCCTCTCCAGCATTTATTGCTTGTAGACTTTTGGATAGCAGCCATCCTGACTGGCGTGTAATGGTACCTCATTGTGGTTTTGATTTGCATTTCTCTAATAATGAGTGATGTTGAGCATCTTTTCATGTGTTTGTTAGCCATCTGTATGTCTTCTTTGGAGAAATGTCTGTTTAGTTCTTTGGCCCATTTTTTGATTGGGTCATTTATTTTTCTGGAACTGAGCTTCAGGAGTTGCTTGTATATTTTTGAGATTAATCCTTTGTCTGTTGCTTCATTTGCTATTATTTTCTCCCAATCTGAGGGCTGTCTTTTCACCTTACTTATAGTTTCCTTTGTAGTGCAAAAGCTTTTAAGTTTCATTAGGTCCCATTTGTTTAGTTTTGCTTTTATTTCCAATATTCTGGGAGGTGGGTCATAGAGGATCTTGCTGTGATTTATGTCGGAGAGTGTTTTGCCTATGTTCTCCTCTAGGAGTTTTATAGTTTCTGGTCTTACATTTAGATCTTTAATCCATTTTGAGTTTATTTTTGTGTATGGTGTTAGAAAGTGTTCTGGTTTCATTCTTTTACAAGTGGTTGACCAGTTTTCCCAGCACCACTTGTTAAAGAGGTTGTCTTTTTTCCATTGTATATCCTTGCCTCCTTTGTCAAAGATAAGGTGTCCATAGGTTCGTGGATTTATCTCTGGGCTTTCTATTCTGTTCCATTGATCTATATTTCTGTCTCTGTGCCAGTACCATACTGTCTTGATGACTGTGGCTTTGTAGTAGAGTCTGAAGTCAGGCAGGTTGATTCCTCCAGTTCCATTCTTCTTTCTCAAGATTATTTTGGCTATTTGAGGTTTTTTGTATTTCCATACAAATTGTGAAATTCTTTGGTCTAGTTCTGTGAAAAATACCGTTGGTAGCTTGATAGGGATTGCATTGAATCTATAGACTGCTTTGGGTAGAATAGCCATTTTGACAATATTGATTCTTCCAATCCATGAACACGGTATGTTTCTCCATCTGTTTGTGTCCTCTTTGATTTCTTTCATCAGTGTTTTATAGTTTTCTATGTATAGGTCCTTTGTTTCTTTAGGTAGATATACTCCTAAGTATTTTATTCTTTTTGTTGCAATGGTGAATGGTATTGTTTCCTTAATTTCTCTTTCTGTTTTTTCATTGTTAGTATATAGGAATGCAAGGGATTTCTCTGTGTTAATTTTATATCCTGCAACTTTACTATATTCATTGATTAGTTCTAGTAATTTTCTGGTAGAGTCTTTAGGGTTTTCTATATAGAGGATCATGTCATCTGCAAACAGTGAGAGTTTTACTTCTTCTTTTCCTATCTGGATTCCTTTTACTTCTTTTTCTGCTCTGATTGCTGTGGCCAGAACTTCCAACACTATGTTGAATAGTAGTGGTGAGAGTGGGCACCCTTGTCTTGTTCCTGATTTCAGGGGAAATGCCTTCAATTTTTCACCATTGAGGGTGATGCTTGCTGTGGGTTTGTCATATATAGCTTTTATTATGTTGAGGTATGTTCCTTCTATTCCTGCTTTTTGGAGAGTTTTAATCATAAATGAGTGTTGAATTTTGTCAAAGGCTTTCTCTGCATCTATTGAGATAATCATATGGTTTTTATCTTTCAATTTGTTAATGTGGTGTATTACATTGATTGATTTGCAGATATTAAAGAATCCTTGCATTCCTGGGATAAAGCCCACTTGGTCGTGGTGTATGATTTTTTTAATATGTTGTTGGATTCTGTTTGCTAGAATTTTGTTAAGGATTTTTGCATCTATGTTCATCAGTGATATTGGCCTGTAGTTTTCTTTTTTTGTGGCATCTTTGTCTGGTTTTGGAATTAGGGTGATAGTGGCCTCATAGAATGAGTTTGGAAGCTTACCTTCATCTGCAATTTTCTGGAAGAGTTTGAGTAAGATAGGTGTTAGCTCCTCTCTAAATTTTTGGTAGAATTCAGCTGTGAAGCCATCTGGTCCTGGGTTTTTGTTTGCTGGAAGATTTTTGATGACAGTTTCGATTTCCTTGCTTGTGATGGGTCTGTTAAGATCTTCTATTTCTTCCTGGTTCAGTTTTGGAAAGTTATACTTTTCTAAGAATTTGTCCATTTCATCCAAGTTGTCCATTTTATTGGCATAGAGCTGCTGGTAGTAGTCTCTTATGATCCTTTGTATTTCAGTGTTGTCTGTTGTGATCTCTCCATTTTCATTTCTAATTTTGTTAATTTGGTTTTTCTCTCTTTGTTTCTTAATGAGTCTTGCTAATGGTTTGTCAATTTTGTTTATTTTTTCAAAAAACCAGCTTTTAGCTTTGTTGATTTTTGCTATGGTCTCTTTAGTTTCTTTTGCATTTATTTCTGCCCTGATTTTTAAGATTTCTTTCCTTCTGCTAACTCTGGGGTTCTTCATTTCTTCCTTCTCTAATTGCTTTAGGTGTAGAGTTAGGTTATTTATTTGGCTTTTTTCTTGTTTCTTGATGTAAGCCTGTAATGCTATGAACCTTCCCCTTAGCACTGCTTTTACAGTGTCCCATAGGTTTTGGGTTGTTGTGTTTTCATTTTCATTCATTTCTATACATATTTTGATTTCTTTTTTGATTTCTTCTATGATTTGTTGGTTATTCAGAAGCGTGTTATTTAGCCTCCATATGTTTGAAGTTTTAACAATTTTTTTCCTGTAATTGAGATCTAATCTTACTGCACTGTGGTCAGAAAAGATGACTGGAATGATTTCAATTTTTTTGAATTTTCCAAGACCAGATTTATGGCCCAGGATGTGATCTATTCTGGAGAATGTTCCGTGTGCACTTGAGAAAAAGGTGAAGTTGATTGTTTTGGGGTGAAATGTCCTATAGATATCAATTAGGTCTAGCTGGTCCATTGTGTCATTTAAGGTTTGTGTTTCCTTGTTAATTTTCTGTTTAGTTGATCTATCCATAGTTGTGAGTGGGGTATTAAAGTCTCCCACTATTATTGTGTTACTATTAATTTCCTCTTTCATACTCGTTAGCGTTTGCCGTACATATTGCGGTGCTCCTATGTTGGGTGCATATATATATATAATTGTTATATCTTCTTCTTGGATTGATCCTTTGATCATTATGTAGTGTCCTTCTTTGTCTCTTTTCACATCCTTTATTTGAAAGTCTATTTTATCTGATATGAGTATTGCGACTCCTGCTTTCTTTTGGTCTCCGTTTGCATGAAATATTTTTTTCCAGCCCTTCACTTTTAGTCTGTGTGTGTCCCTTGTTTTGAGGTGGGTCTCTTGTAGACAGCATATATAGGGGTCTTGTTTTTGTATCCATTCAGCCAATCTTTGTCTTTTGGTTGGGGCATTCAACCCATTTACATTTAGGGTAATTATTGATAGGTGTGGTCCCGTTGTCATTTACTTTGTTGTTTTGGGTTCACGTTTATACAACCTTTCTGTATTTCCTGTCTAGAGAAGATCCTTTAGCATTTGTTGAAGAGCTGGTTTGGTGGTGCTGAATTCTCTCAGCTTTTGCTTATCTGTAAAGCTTTTGAATTCTCCTTCATATCTGAATGAGATCCTTGCTGGATACAGTAATCTAGGTTGTAGGTTATTCTCTTTCATTACTTTCAGGACGTCCTGCCATTCCCTTCTGGCCTGGAGGGTTTCTATTGATAGATCAGCTGTTATCCTTATGGGAATCCCTTTGTGTGTTATTTGTTGTTTCTCCCTTGCTGCTTTTAATATTTGTTCTTTATGTTTGATCTTTGTTAATTTGATTAATATGTGTCTTGGGGTGTTTCGCCTTGGGTTTATCCTGTTTGGGACTCTCTGGGTTTCTTGGATTTGGGTGGCTATTTCCTTCCCCATTTTAGGGAAGTTTTCAGCTATTATCTCCTCGAGTATTTTCTCATGGCCTTTCTTTTTGTCTTCTTCTTCTGGAACTCCTATGATTCAAATGTTGGGGCGTTTCACAGTGTCCCAGAGGTCCCTGAGGTTGTCCTCATTTCTTTTGATCCTTTTTTCTTTTTTCCTCTCTGCTTCATTTATTTCCACCATTTTATCTTCTACCTCACTTATCCTATCTTCTGCCTCCGTTATTCTACTCTTGGTTCCCTCCAAAGTGTTTTTGATCTCATTCATTGCATTATTCATTTTTAATTGACTCTTTTTTATTTCTTCTAGGTCTTTTTAAACATTTCTTGCATCTTTTCAATCTTTGTTTCCAGGCTATTTATCTGTAACTCCATTTTGTTTTCAAGATTTTGCATCATTTTTATTATCATTATTCTAAATTCTTTTTCAGGTAGATTCCCTATCTCCTCCTCTTTTGTTTGACTTGGTGGGCATTTTTCATGTTCCTTTACCTGTTGGGTATTTCTTTGTCTTTTCATCTTGTTTAGATTGCTGTATCTGGAGTGGGCTTTCTGTATTCTGGAGGTCTGTGGTTCCTTTTTATTGTGGAGGATTAACCCAGTGGGTGGGGTTAGACGATTGGCTTGTCAAGATTTCCTGGTTAGGGGAGCTTGCGTCAGTGTTCTGGTGCATGGAACTTGATTTCTTTTCTTTGGAGAGCAATGGAGTGCCCAGTAATGAGTTTTGAGATGGGTCTATGTGTTAGGTGTGTCCTTGGGCAGCCTGTATGTTGATGTTCAGGGCTATGTTCCTGCATTGCTGGAGAATTTGCGTGGTATGTCTTGCTCTAAAACTTATTGGCTCTTGGGTGGTGGTTGGTTTCAGTGTAGGTATGGAGGCTTTTGGACGGTCTCTTATTACTTAAAGTTCCATGTAGTCAGGAGTTTTCTGGTGTTCTCAGGTTTTGGGCTTAAGTCTCCTGCCTCTGGATTTCAGTTTTATTCTTCCTGTAGTCTCAGGACTTCTCCAACTATACAGCCCTGATAAGAAAACTTCTAGGTTAATGGCTAAAAGATTCTCCCCCGTTAGGGACACCCAGAGAGGTTCACAGAGTTACATGAAGAAGAGGAGAGGGAGGAGGGAGATAGAGATGAACAGGAGGAGAAAAAGGGGGACTCAAGAGGAGAGAGACATATCTACGCAGCTGTCTGTTCCCAGAGTGTTCTCCGTAGCCCAGTCACCTACAAGGATTCACAGAATTGGATTGGGAAGAGAAGGGGAAAGGAGGAAATAGAGGTGTTCTGAGGTAGAAAACAGAGAGTCAAGATTGGGAGAGAATAATCTTTGTAAGGTTATAGTGTATTGAAAATGAAAATTAAGGAGTAGTAGAGGAGTACTAGAGGACTTTAAAAGAAATAAGAGAAAAAGAAAAATAGAAAATAGAAGAGAAAAAGGAAAGAAAAAAAAGAAAGAAAAAGAAAAAAAAGAAATAAAAAATTTTTTTTTCCCCCTAATTAAAAAAATCGTAAAAGTCTGTGGAAATGAAAGTTAAGGAGTAATGGGGGAGTAATAGGGGATTTTAAAGGAAAATAAAAGAGAAGAAAGAAAAAAGAAAAAAAAGAAAAAAAATAAAAAGAAAAAAATAAAAAAAATTTAAAAAAAGAGAAAAAAGTAAAATTATATCTAGGAGTTTCTCTGGAGCTGTTGCGGTCAGTGTGGGTTCGGCTCAGTTTCAGATAGCTCCTCGTTCCAGCTTACGCTTCTCGATATCTACAGGCCCCTCCGGTGTAGTCAGTGTTTCCTAGAGGGATTTTAATCTGTTGCACCAGTCCCTTCTGAAGCGGTTCCCTTTGTTTATTTGGCTTCTGTTTGCCGGTCTCTTCAGGGCCTCATTTCCGCCCTGACACAGGCGGGCGGAGGTGGACTCTTATTCAGGTAGCTAGTTCCGTCGCTCTGCGGGGCAGGGAGGGGCTTGCGCTGCCGGGAGTGGCTGGCGCTATGGGGACAGGCTTGCGCCGCGGGGATGGGCTGGGGCTGCCGGGAGGGGCTGACGCTGCTTTCTCCGTCTGGTCTGTGCTGCTCAGGCTCCCGGCTGTTCTATATGGAGCGCGCCCCGCGCTGCGCTAGGTTCCAGCCCTCGGGTGTTCCACAAAAGCGCGGAAGGAAAAGCTGCGCCTGCTCTCTGTGCCTTCCCCGTCAGAGCGGTCCAGGCAGCCAGGGGCTTGGTGGGCGCACTCTACCCAGGTGTGGCGCGCCCCCTCTCTTCCGCGGACCCAGTCTCAGTTTCCGCTGGCGCCAGTCGGGCGCGCGCGCCTTCCGCCCTCCGCGCGCGCCTTCCGCCCTCCGCGTCCCCAGCCCCAGTCCCCGCCCGCGCCGGTCGGCTGCCTGCGCCCTGTGTCTCGCCGCGACCTTCCCCTCCCCACTGCCTCCTGCCTCTGGCGGGGCTGGGCCGGTCCGCAGCCTGCGAGCTCCTCTCTGGACCCTCTCGGTCTCTTTGTTCTGCGAACGGCCGGCAGTGCGTTCGGGCCGGTTAATTTACTCTCTCTTTTGGTCTCCCACAGTTCAAGTTGGCAACTCACAGAAGTTCCCTCCGATTGTCCTCAGGGCACTCGGGCCTGGACCCTACCCCAAGCAATGCCGCCTGAGAGCTCCCGGGATGGATCTCCGTCCTTAGCTCTTTTGTCTCACTTTTTATCTTTTATATTTTGTCCTACCTCCTTTCGAAGACAATGGGCTGCTTTTCTGGGCGCCTGATGACCTCAGCTAGCGATCCGAAGTTGTTTTGCAAAGTTGTTTTGCGAAGTTTGCTCTGCGTTCAGTTATTCTTTTGATGAATTTGTAGGAGAGAAAGTGGTCTCCCCGTCCTACTCCTCCGCCATCTTGGCTCCTCCCCCTCAAATAGAGTTTTACAGTCTCATAGAAGTCAGTATGGGCCCTACTTCATTCATCAAGGCTTCTCAGATGGCTCAGTGGTAAAGAATCTGTCTGCCAATGCAAGAGATGTCGGTTCAATCCCTGAGTTGGGAAGATCCCATGGAGAAGGAAATGGCAACCTACTCCAGTAATTCTTGCCTGGGAAATTAAGACAAGGAGAAGACTTGGACAGAGGAGCCAAGTGGGGTACAGTCCATGGGGTTGCAAAGAGTCAGACACGACTTAGTGATGGAGCACATCCATTTCACAAACCTCCCACAGGAAAATGCTACCTTAAATTTTGTGTTACTCAGTACCTTTCTCTTTTTTATAGATTCTAATACTTGTATACACACACACACACACACACACACACACACACACACATACACATATATAGGAAAGAGATTTTTCTCTTCTTGAACTTTATACACACAGAATCATAATGTGTATATTCTTCCATGGCTTCTGGGCTTCTGTTTTGACTTAATATGTTTTTGAGATTTATTCACACTGAAACATATAACTCTAAGTCATTTACTTTCATGGTTTCCCAATACTGTATTGTGTGAATATATCAATATTTATTTATCTGTTGCACTGCTGATGTACATATAGTTTCCATATGTTTGTTATCATAAATGATGCTGATATGAACATTTATACACATATCTTAGCATAAAGTTTCTCAAGAGCATTTTAGGGTATATATTGCTGAAATGATTTGCTAGCTAAAAAGTATTCTTACTTTTAATTTCACCAGGAAATGACAAACTGTTTACCCATAAATAGAACTGAATAATCAGTGTTGTTGAGCATGCATATTAATGGAGACTCTCACCTACTTCCAACAGGAGTATATATTGATAAAAACCACTTTGGGAAACAAGATAGAAATGAGCTCCTTGACCAGAAGCAATATTGTTTGGGATAAATGTTAGTGAATTAGGCATTTCATAAATCTGTGGATGGTGATGATGGAAAAATATTGGGATATTAAGACAAATCCATATCTAAAGCAAGAGGCTTTCTACTGAGTACATTGACAGTGGAAATCCTATTCATGATAGAGGAGGTCATTGCAAATAACCTGACACTAGGTAGACAACTGATTGCTTGTGGAAGGTGGTTGTATTGGAAGCTCAACTTTGGTCCCCATCATTAGCAGGCAGACATGTAAAATAAAAGATGGATAAATAAGTCTTGGTTAGAAGAAACCTACATTGTTTAGCCCACATATAATCTTTCATCCCTGTTACTGTAGTTACTTTATTCTTGAGTTCTGTGAACAAGTACTTTACTGACTGAGGGAAATGGTCAACTACAGCCACAGCTTTGTAATTTTATCATCTTGATTGTTAAAAGACTCCTCTACAAAGGATTACCTTTGGTGTGCATTCACACAAAGAAAACAAATATCCTTTATTTTGAGACAGCATACCTTGGAAATATTGGGAATTTGCTTCCAGATCCCAACAGTAAGGCAAATATTACAATAAAGCAAGTTACAAATTTTTTTGGCTTTGAAAAGCATATAAAAAGCATGTTTACACTCAACTGTAATGTATTAAGTGTGCAATAGCATTTCATCTAAAAGAAGTTTACACACCTTAATTACCCTATTCCTAAAAATGCTAACCATTATCTGACAGCACAGGGTTGCCATAAAACTTCAGTTTGTAAAAAACACAATATCTGCAAAGCACAATAAAATGACACACAATAAAACAAGGTATTCTTGTACCTTTTTTTCCCAGATTCCTTGTCACTAATCCTCAAATTTTGTCATTCCAAATCTCTGCCCATTAGACACAGCATTAGCCACTTGCCCATCTATACCACCATTTCTTCTTTCAAAGTGAGAAAACAAATTCCCCGGCCAAAGTTTTGCCCAATGAGAGAATATATTTTCCCCACTGTAATTTATGGCTACTCTTGTTTGGGGCTGTAAAAACCGGCTGCTGTGGGCATATTATCAGAATAAACTGTGTATCAGAAAAAAAAAAACAAAACTTTTTTTTAATTTTTCCTAGGTTTAAAATGTGGGTTGAAAGAAACATTTTCAATAATGCAAAATAGGTAGATGCCATGGAAATCTGAATTATTTTTTCATTCAACTCACTTGATTTTTTCAGTATCTGCTCAAGCCTAATCTCATATAAACCACTTTGAGAACATGACTGACATTATAATGTGATCAAGTAGACAGTAAACTAGGGTGCTGTTGTCATATATCCAATGACTACCGGGTTCCAATAAGAAGCTGGAAACTTTCTCAAAAAGGGTGACATCATAAAAATGGTGGAGTTGTAAACAACAGGCTTCCATTACTTCATATAAACACTAAAAACACGCAGAAACAGTAAGAACCAACTTTGTCAGAACTCTGAAAAATGTTCAAAAGCTTACAGCAACCAAGCAAATGCTGAATCAAGAAAAAAATTTCATAATGGTAGGAAAACTCTAAGGCATTTACACTTGCCCCACTCTATCCCCTCTCCTACAAGATCTTAAAGACTGCAGACTGTTTCCAGCATCGGGACAGTCCTGATCCCTGGCTCCAGAGCAGACCTTATCCACAAGTTATTGTGTTTGCTCTAAACTTTCTGGGAGCTCCCTGAAAGACTGCTGCAAGGCATTCATTTTTGGTCTAACTCAGAACTCAAGCAGCATAAAAAAGCAGCAGGGTCCTAGAAAGCATTACAATGTGAACAAAAAAATTCTGTAGCTACCTGGGGCAAAAGATTCTGGTTTAGACAAGCAATAGATCACTTAAATCTTGGAGGAAAAGCTGGAAAGAGAATTCTTTAGAAAATGAAAACATTCAAAAGCAACATATGCATCCTAGGTCAGGATGCATGTTCAGAAAAACCTGAGAAGACCCTAGGCTTTCAGAACTGACTGGTCTTTATGCTCAGTGAAAGCAGTTTAGCTAAGTGTCGAAGGCGTGCCCCAACACAGAAAAAAATCCAGAAAGTCTAAGAGAAGTGATTTGTTTCTTCACTGTTACTTTATTTGCAGTATCTGGTATTTGATAAAATTTCTGTGAAAACACTAGCTAGGGCTTCCCTAGTGGCTCAGTGGTAAAGAATCTGCCTGCCAATGCAGGAGACACCGGATCAATCCCTGGTCCAGGAAGATCCCACATGTCGCTGAGCAACTAGGCCTGTGCACCACAACTATTGAGCTTGTGCTCTAGAGCCCACAGGCCGCAACCACTGAAAACCGTGCACTCCAGAGTCTGTGCTCCTCAACAAGAGAAACCACCACAATGAGAAGCCTCCTCATGGCAACTACAGAGTAGCTCCCACTCACTGCAACTAAAGAAAGCTCAAAGTAATGAAGAACCAGCACAGTCAAAAATAAATGAATAAATAAAATTATTTTTAAAAAATACAAGCTAAAGAAACAAGGTCTTCAGGGACCACATACAACTAAAAATATGTGTGCACTCAATCTACTTTGCTTCATTGACTATACTAAAGCCTTTGACTATGTGTATCATGACAAGTTGTGGGAAATTATTAAAGAGATGGGAATACCAGACCACCTTACCTGTCTCCTGAGAAACCTGTATGTGGGTCAAGAAGCAACAGCTAGAACCAGACATGGAATGACTGACTGGTTCAAAATTGGGAAAGAAGTATGACAGGACTGTATATTGTCACCCTGCTTATTTAACTTATAGGCAGAGTACATCACGCAAAATGCCAGGTTGGATGAACCACAAGCTGGAATCAAGATTACTAGGAGAAATATCAACAACCTCAGATGTGTAGACAATACCATCCTGATGGCAGAAAGTGAAGAGGAACTCAAGAGCCTCTTGTGAAGTGAAGTGCAGTGAAAGTTGCTCAGTTGCGTCTGACTCTTTGCAACCCCTTGGACAATACAGTCCATTGAATTCTTCAGGCCAGAATACTGGAGTGGGTAGCCTTTCCCTTCTCCAGGGGATCTTCCAACCCAGGGTTTGAACCCACGTCTCCCGCATTGTAGGCGGATTCTTTACCAGCTAAGCCACCAGGGAAGGCCAAATAAAAGTGAAAGTCACTCAGTCCTGTCCAACTTTTTGCGACCCCAAGGATTATACAGTCCATGGAGTTCTGCATGCCACAATACTGGAGTGGGTAGCTTTCTCCCTTCTCCAGCAGATCTTCCCAACACACGAATCGAACCAGGGTCTCCTGCATTGCAGATGGATTCTTTACCAACTGAGCTATCAGGGAAGCCCCAAGAGCCTCTTGATGAAGAAGAAGAGACTGGAAAAGCTGGTTTAACATGCACAAAACTAAGATCATGGTACCTGGTCCAATCACTTCATGGCAAACAGAACGGGGGAAAATGGAAGCAATGACAGACTTTATTTTCTTGGGCTCCCAGGTCACTGCAGATGGTGACAGCAGCCATGAAATTAAAAGACACTTACTTCTTGGAAGGAAATCTATGATAAACTTAGACAACATACTAAAAAGCAGAGACAATACTTTACCAACAAAGGTTTGTATAGTCAAAGCTATGGTTTTCCCAGTAATCATGTATGGATGTGAGAACCATAAAGAAGGTTGAATGCCGAAGAACTGACGCTTTTGAATTGTGGTGCTGGAGACTCTTGAGAGTCCCTTGGCCTGCCAGAAAACCAAACCAGTCAATCCCAAAGAAAATCAACCCTGAATATTCATTGGAAAGACTGATGCTGAAACTGAAGCTCCAATAATTTGGCCACCTGATGTGAAGAGCTGACTCATTGGAAAAGATCCTGATGCTAGGAAAATACTGAAAGCAACAGGAGAGGAGGGCTAGAGGATGAAATGGTATGATAACATCAGTGACTCAATGACATGAATTTGAGCAAACTCTCGGAGATAAGTGAAGGACAGAGGAGGCTGAAGTATTGCAGTCCATGGAACCACAAAGAGTTGGACATGACTTAGTGACTTAATAACAACAGTTGCTCAGTCCTATCTGACTCCTTGGGACCTCCTGGACTGTAGCTGCCAGGCTCCTCTGTTCATGAGATTTTCCAGGCAAGAATACTGGAGTGGGTTACCATTTCCTACTCCAAGGGATCCTCCCAGCCCAGGGATCAAACCCATGTCTCCTGTGTCTCCTGAATTGACAGGCCAGATTCTTTACATCTGAGACATCTGGGAAGCCAAACAAAGAATATACTTTGTGCAGAAATAGCCTGGAAAAGTCATTAAACAAATGGATAGCTACAGCCTCTAACAATCAAAAATAGAAAACCCTAGAAAAGGAGGAGAATCTTATTTCCAGTATTATCACATTATAATATTATTTAATATAAAATACTTAAATGTTCAGTTTTCAACATAACAACAAAAAATCACAGAGATACAAAAAAACAGTAAAGGGTGCCTTATTCAAAGAAAATACATGAATAAGTTGACAGAAATCATACTAGAGGAAGCCTAGATATTGGATTTACCAGGAAAAAGTAAACTTTAAAATGACTGTCTTAAATATGATCATAGAGCTAAGGAAACTATGTGCAAATAGATAAAGGAACAAAGTACAATAGTTGAAAAAATCATTGAAGGGGTTAAACAGTAGTTTTGAGCAGGAAGGGGGGAAAAAGAATCAATGAATTTATTGAGGAGCAGAAAGAAAACAGAATAAATAAGTTAACAGAACTTATGAAATTAGTGGGGCACCAGGAAGCAGACCAAATTATGTATTAAGAGAGCCCGATAAAGAGAAAAAGAAAAAGGGAGAAAAAATATTTGAAAAACTCGTAGCCAAAACCCTCCCAAATTTGATGAAAGACATGAATTTATAAACCCACAAAATTTCATAATGTCTAAGTAGAATAAATGCAAATAGATCCACACTGAGACGCATTGTAATCAAATTGTCAAAAGGCAAGACAAAAGGAATCTTGAAAGCAGCAAGGGTAAAATAATTCACCATGTACAAGAAATCCTTAATAAGATTAATAACCCATTTTACAAAAGAAAATATAGAAGGAAGGATGGCATAGTCAAACTGAAAGAAAAATAACTGTAAACCAAAAATTCGAATCTGGCAAAATGACCTTTCAAAAATGAAAGAGAAATTAGTGCATTCCCAGATAAATCAAAGCTGAGGAAAGCTGCTATCAGTACTAAATGCCACTGAATTATTCAAAAAATTTAAAATGGTGAATTTTATGTTATGTAAATTTCACCTCAAGGAAGTATACAAGGAAGGTGTATCTCTAGAGGACACAGATCTTTGATCCAAAATTCTAGTGATTTTGTACTGTTTCTCTCCTATCAGTTTACCAAGGGCTTCATTCAGAATCTTTAAGGACCTCAGATACTTCAAGTCCCATTGGATCTGCTACATTATAAGGCACAGTTGATAAAAAAAAAAAAAAGTCCAGTTCTGCAACAAAATTTCTTTTGCTCCATATCCCTCTCAAAACCAGTGGCTTTATAGATTGCTTAATGAGTGGTTCAAAGCAGACACTCAAATATGATATACTGTGTTAGTCACTTGCTGCTGCTGCTGCTGCTGCTAAGTCGCTTTAGTCGTGTCCGACTCTGTGCGACCCCATAGAGGGAGCCCACCAGGCTCCGCCGTCCCTGGGATTCTCCAGGCAAGAACACTGGAGTGGGTTGCCATTTCCTTCTCCAATGCATAAAAGTGAAAAGTGAAAGTGAAGCTGCTCAGTCGTGTCCAACTCTTAGCGACCCCATGGACTGCAGCCTACCAGGCTCCTCCATCCATGGGATTTTCCAGGCAAGAGTACTGGAGTGGGGTGCCTTTGCCTTTTCCGGTTAGTCACTTAGCCGCATCCAACTCTGTGTGATCCCAGGTTCTGTAGCCTGCCAGGCTCCTCTGTCCTTGGAATTCTCCAGGCCAGAATACTGGAATGGGTAGCCATTCCCTTCTCCAGGAGATCTTCACAACCCAGGGATTGAACCTGTCTCCTGCATCTCCTGCATTGGCGGGTGGATTTTTTACTACTGAGCCACCAGGGAAGTATACATATTTCACATTTTGGATATATAATGGACCAATAGAACAAAAATGTGCTCAGAAATTTTTGCAGTACACGTACATAATTTCTAATTTCTTTCAAAAAAGCACTAATAATCTAATGAGTGCAGTAAAAGAGTATAGTCAAAAATACATAAATGTTTACAGATACATAAAGTAACTGAATTACAGAATCATTGTGACAAAAATGTTGACTATAATATGTGTGTATATATACATATATATATGTTGACTATTATATATATTATATTATATATATATATGTATATAATACAAAATTGCTCACATAAAATATGAAGTGGCTTTCTATCTCTTTCTGTGGACATGAATGTCATATTTCCATTTTGGAGAAAGTAACTCATCCTACCACAGACCACAAGATCTCTTCATCTATGTTGTGTTGATGTTTTCAAGTTTCTGTAAATGCATTGTCTTAACATCCCACTTCCTGGTCTTTATTTATATTTTACAGTGGGGAACTATAGTGATATCACTGATCACATTAAAACAAAAAGATAACAATCTGATTAAACTTTAGCAACAACCTCAAGAGTTAACATTATTTTTAAATGATGCCTATGAATGATGATTAGCATTCACTGTAGAAGTTATATTCATATAATGAAACATGACTTTCTTTAGATCAAATGACAGATTTTTTAAACTAATTTCAGTTATATTTGATTCTGAATTTTCTTATGAATATACATAGGGGTGGAGGATAGTTGCTAATAAGTTATTTCAATTGTAGAAGGTAGATTTGCAAATAATTAGAGGTAGTAAGACTTACATGTCTTTTCAGAAGCATCAAAAAAAAGTCAAGTTAATTCCAGTAGTGGGTCAGATTTACTCTATTCAGAGAATCTAATAAAAAGTTGTTAGAAATTCATTCTTTTGAAGGTGAAACATCTGATGTTATTGTGAATGCAATTTTAAAATCAGCTGAAAATTCAACTTTGAGAATTAATTTGTTTTTCAGTAAAAATCAAAACAAGAAATTTAATGATGCACAAAAGCATTATGGCAGAAAAAGAACATTTTTTTTTTCTGAGTTAATGGACCAATGGAACAAAAATGTGCTCAGAAATTTTTGCAGTGAACACATAGTTCCTAATTGCTTTCAAAGAAGCACTAATAATCTAATGATTAGCGTAAAAAAAACTATAGTCAAAATACATAAATGTTTACAGATACAACAGTAACTAAATTACATAATCACTGTGACGAAAATGTTGACTACAAAAATTCAGCATGGCAACACATGCTTTCACTGTTGTTTAACATCAGTCAAGTTTTAGAAACATTTGAGCTTTTGAAGAACTACTTTGTAAACTGACTAAAATGTTCTATAATGATATTAAACATTTTAAAAAGAGTTTTCCAAATCTGGCATGTGTTTTATTAAAAATCAGCTGTACATCTTGAATCAGTATACTCAACAACTGGGGTACCAAAGAAACCCAGCCTTTGTGCTTTCAGCAAATTGAGACTTGAAATCAAAGCTTGCAAACAGGAAGGCATTTAAATTTAATTCTGCAAAAGCAAACGTGAAGCTGAACAAATTAAACAAAGAGAATTCAAATGGTGTTGAAGATTTAACTTTTAAATTCTGTAATTACTCTTTCAAATATCTCAACTGTGGAAAGAATCTTTTGATGGAGCTCCTATTTTTATTTATGCAAATTGATATTTAACACCAGAAAAGAATGAAATTGAAATGGTCTCTCTGGTTTTACAGTATCTACATTTGTTGAAACATTCAAAATAATTTGATCAGATTTCAGTTGCAAAAATATTTTTCAGAGGAAGATAAACATTTTTGAGGCAAAATAACAGTACTATGGAAATAGATGGTGCAAAATTGATATCAATTTTATTACAAACTTTAGAATCATAAATAGGTCCTATTTAGACTAATAAATGTAAACATTGTAATTACAAAGTATCCTAGCACTTACACCATACTTTTTCATTTAAAAAGGTTATCGTCAACAGAGAATGATTAAATTAAATGTCATAACTTGAAAATTATTAATTGTAACATGCAACCTTGAAGTTTCAGAAAATTTTACTAGAAAAAAATAAGATTATACTAAAAAATGCAATCTTCAAAAATACCAGTGAGCTACATAAGGCTAAAAAATTGATTTATATACATAAGTGTATGCCAAAAATGCATTAACCCTTTTTAAATTTCAGATAATCAATATGTATTTTTAAATTTTGTTTTAATGTATTTAGAAATATATCACTATTTTCTTTTAGACATAATTATGGAAAGCTTTTTCTTATAAAGAACAATTTCATACATCTACAAATAAATCAGTTGCTAATCAATATAGAAATATTTTCCAAATGATATCATGTTAATTCAATAAATTTTATGGTCAGCCTAGCCATTACCCTACTCGACTCCTGACCTTGAGCTAGTAATCATAGGTGGCAAAGAGGAATCATTGCATTATCTCCATGACCAGCTAAACAAAAACAAAGAAACATAAAGCACAAGAGAGAATATAGCTTGGGGGTTGAAAGAATGGATCCTGGGGCCATGCCACTGAACTCATGGCCCCAGAAGAGCCACTTTCTAGCTGTGTGACCTTGCTTCAATTTCCTCCTTTGCTTGGCCTGGTGATGATCAAATGAGTCAATACACAGAAGGCATTGCAGCTACATGTAGAGCAAGTTGTAAGAACACAGAGCTGCTGCTCTTAGTCTTGCAATCTAAATAACTACATTATTACAGCTTCGTTACAGTTCTCTGCTGGCCTGAATTTCCTTTGCATTCATACTGATGCCCCTAAGTCCCTTGTTTTCAGAAACATGGGAGCTGCCACTCTCCAGCAGCTTGCATTCCATTATGTTCTTTCCCTTTCTATAATCCTAGCTTTTTTTCAGTTGCTCTGTCTGATCCCTTCCAGATTTCAGCTTGCCCTGTGGCAAACCAGCCTCAGTTCCTGACTTTCTTTGCTTGACTTGCCAAATCTGTGCCTCAACCGTAGCATGCCAGCAATAAGGAAACTCCTGAGCCCAATCTGGCAACAGATGAGGCAGTGATGTGAATGAGTCAAAATTCCCAGAAGGGATTTTCAAAAGCTCAAAGGGAAATTGTGATGGGTTTCTCCTGCCACTGATCTCAAGCTAGAAAACGACAGATTCATGAATGGCATCATCTTCAACAAGGCTTCCTAGTTCCAGTCTAGCAGTCCTGTTGTTTTGCTTGAATCCATGGCATGCGCTAATTACTGAGATGGCTTCATGTGTGATTATACCAAAGAGTATCTTTTATGTGTTTGAATTTAGGCTTCTAGTAAAAGGAAAACAAGAAGGGCTTTTAGCCCAGGGATGCATTTGTAAAAAGATGAGGCAAACAAAAGGAGCAGAAAAATGACTGGTCGATAGTTCCAAACAAATTCTTCCCTTTAATAATATTTGCTAGTAAAATAGGATGGCTGTGCTTGGATCTCAAGGCAGGATGAGCTAAGTGTTTTTAGGCAAATTCTCATTGGAATTAGAGAGGTTAAGCTTTGCTGGGTGCCAAGAAGTGAATTCTTCAATAATCATTTTCTGGACTTCCCTGGTGGTCCAGTGGCTAAGAATCTGCCAACCAATGAAGGGGACATGGGTCTGATCCCTGATCTGGAAAGATTCCACCTGCTGTGGGGCAACGAAGCCTGTGGGCTACAGCTATTGAGCCTGTACTCTGCAATAAGAAAAGCCACCACAATGAGAAGCCTGCACGCCAACTAGAGAGTAAGCAACGCTTGCCGAAACTAGAGAAAGCTCGTGCCCACCAACAAAGACCCAGCACAGCGAAAAAATAAAAATCATTTCCCAAAAGCCAACCCCCCACCATGCTCTGAGGTAGAAACTAAATGCATGGGTATGAACGATACTGTCCCAGTTTATATTAGTTTCCTAGGCTGCTGTAACAAAGTACCACATACCACATGGCTTAAACAACAGAAATTTATTATCTCACAGTTCTGGAGGTCAGAAATTCAAAATGCGAATATCAGCAGAGTCAGTTCCTTCCTGAGGCTCTGAAGGAAATCGGTCCCATGCCCCTCTCTTAGCATCTGGCTGTTCTTGACATTCCTTAACTTACAAGTTCATCACTGCAGTTTCTACCTATGTCATCATACGACCTTCTGTCCTATGTGTCTCTGCGTCTTCATGTGGTTTTCTTATAAGAATACCAGGTTTTAGATCTGGAGTCCATCCTAATACCCTAGTGGCTCAGACAGTAAAGAATCTACCTGCAATGCAGAAGACCCAGGCTCGATCCCTGGGTCAGGAAGATCCCCTAGAAAAAGGAATGGCTACCCATTCCAGTATTCTTGCCTGAAGAATTCCATGGACAGAGGAGTCTGGCAGGCTACAGTCCATGGGGTCTCAAAGAATCAGACATAACTGAGAGACTATCACTTTCACTTTCCCTAAGTTAACTAATGATATCTGCAAAAACAGTTTCCAAATAGGTCACATTCTGAAGATCCAAATGGATGGGAATTTTGGGAAAACACTATTCAACCAAATACACTCTTATTAAGGTGCTCACAGGCTAATGATAGATTGAGATAAGTAAGGAAGAAATTACCACCCACTTTGATGTGAGCTGTGAGAGAGAAAAGTTAGGATGCTACAAAAGCATGGAGGAGGAATACCCAACTAGCTGGTGTTAAGGAAACTTTCTTTAAATAGTTATATTATTGAATGAGAATGGAAAGAAAAATAGAAATAAGATAAGGCAGAACCATTTGGTCCTTAAAACTCAACATTAAAAAAACTAAGGTCATGGCATCTGGTTCCATCACTTCATGACAAATAGGGAAAAAATGGAAAACAGTGACTGACAGACTTTTCTTGGGCTACAAAATCACTACGGACAGTGACTGCAACCATGAAATTAAAAGATCCTTGCTCCCTGGAAGGAAATCTATAACAAACCTATACACATATTAAAAAGTGAAGACATAACCTTGCTAACAAAAGTCTAAACAAATGTATAGTCAAAACTATAGTTTTTCCAGTAGTCATGTATGGATGTGAGAGTTGGGCCATAAAGAAGGCGAAGCACCAAAGAACTGATGCTTTCAAACTGTGGTGCTAGAGAAACTCTTGAGAGTCTCTTGGATTGCAAGGAGATCAAACCAGTCAATCCAATCCTAAAGGAAGTCAACCCTGAATATTTATTGGAAGGACTGGTGCTGAAGCTGAAGGTTCACTACTTGGCCACCTGATGCCAAGAGCTGATGCATTGGAAAAGACCCTGATGCTTGGCAAAGGTTGGGAGCAGTATGAGAAGGGGGTGACAGAGGATGAGACAGTTGGATGGCATCATCGACTCAATGGACATGAGCTTGAGCAAAATCTGGGAGATAGTGAAGGACAGGGAAGCCTGGCGTGCTATAGTACATGGGGTTCCAAAGAGTTAGACATTACTGAGTGACTGAACATGGACCATTTGGAAAGGTTATTGGGAAATACTAATGTGCCCATAGACAATGGTGATCATGTCCCTAAAGTAGCACAAGATTTCAGGTTTGTCTAATTTTCACTAGAAGTATGCAATATGCCCAAAGCAACATAAATAAAGGCAGATGTTTGTATTTATCCAGGCTCACTGAATCAATTAGCAACAGAGGCAGAAAGGAGATGAAGGTATCTGCTAGAATGCTCTATATTTTTTAAAAGTAAATCTGAAAGGTCATTGATATAGGAGAACATAGAAAATGAAAGGTCTGTGGTCTTAACAAATTGAAGGATTAAATGAAGGGCCTAAATTGCAGAAAGCATAGCATAAGCATCTGTTAAAGAGGCATGCCAGAAATCAATGTCCATAAGCAGCAGTCTCCAACCTTACTGGCACCAGGGGCCAGTTTCATTGGAAGAAAATTCTTCTGTGGACTGGGGGTGGTAGGGGGTGGGAGATGTGTGATGAGGGATGGTTTCGGGATGATTCAAACACGTTACATTTATTGTGTACTTTGTTACTATTACTATCACATCAGCTCCATATCAGATCATTAGGCATTAAATCCTGAAGGTTGTGGACCCCTGCCCTAAGGGATATGGGATCTCAGTTTTATCAGGTAGAGGGAAGATCCTGTCTGGATGATGATAGGCATGTGTTGATTTAACGTTCAGTGAGATCCTAAAGGCCCCAGCATTTGAGAAAAGCCAAGAATGCAAGGGGCAGTGGGGTGTGTGTACATGAGGCAGGATGGTTGGATATTTTGAAGATTTCACATAAGACACTGGATAGAATTGTTTACCGCTAGCAGGTCCTAGGGCCCAGTGAGCCCCAAGAAACTTGGTGATGTTGCTGGACAAGGCATTGCATTGATTATATTGCATGAGGCATAAAGTTCATCCTTCCAGCTTCACTGTGACATATTTACATTCATATGTACTTTCATACATTCAATTTACACTCTCTCTAGGCTGCAGGAAAATATGCAGGAAAGATAGGACTATGCCACTTCTAGGCTTGTTAATTGCTCTAGTCATTTCTTGAGTTTATCATCAGTTGATGGGCTGTGTTTGACAGCTGAAAGCATACAGGTTGGCCAAAAAGTTTTGTATATATATCTCCTCTAGAGAAACATTTATTCAGATTCTTGCCTATTTTTTAATTAGGGTATTTACTTTTTGTTGAATTGTAGAAGTTCTTCATATATTCTGTATAGCAGATTCCTATCTAATACATGATTTCTCAATATTTTCTCCTAGTTGGGGGTTGTCTTTTCACTTTCTTGATACTGTCCTTTCATTCATACAAGATTTTAATTTTGATGAGGTCCAATTTGTATATTGGTTCTCATGCTTTGGGTGTTATATCTAAGGAACTATTGCCTAATCCAAGATTGTGAAGAATTATACCTATTTACTTGTAAGAATTTTATACTTTTAGCGCTTATATTTTGGTCTGTAATACATTTCGAGTTATTTTTCATATTATATAAGTAATAGTCCAGCATCGTTTGTTAAAAATAAAACAAACAACTGTTCTTTTCCCCCCGCTAAATTATCTTGGCAGACTTATTGAAAATCAATTGAACACTAATGTACTTATTGTACTAATGTGTTTATATATGGACTCCAAGTTCTATTTCATTGAGCTACATGTCTATCTTTGTACTAGTATCACTATAAAGAATTACCATAGATTTGTAGTAAGTTTTGAAATCCAGAAGTGTAAGTCTTCTAACTTTGCTCACCACTGTCAAGATTATTTTGACTACTCGGTCTCTTAGACTTCCATATGAATTTCAGGGTCTTCTTGCTAATTTTTGTAAAGAGAGGCAGCTGGATTTTGATAGAGATGATACTGAATTTTTAGATAAATTTGAGGAGTATTTCCATTTTAATAATATTTAATCTGCTAGTCTGTGAACAAAGGACGCCTTTCAAGTCTTTTTCATTTTTGGTGGATGGGTGACAATATTTTGTAGTTTTTTTTTTTTTTTTGGCAGTGCTGAGCAGCTTTCAGGGTCCTGGTTCCCTGGCCAGGGATTGAATCTGCGCCCATAGCAGTGAAAGCACTGCGTCCTAACTACTGGACTGCTGGGGAATTCCTGATATTTTGTAGTTTTAAATGTCTTATATTTCTTTGTTAAATTTAATACTATTATTTAATATTCATAATGCTCTCATAAATGGAATTGTTTCCTTAATTTCATTTTTGTATTGCTATTTCCTACTGTAGAGGAATACAACTGATATGTATGCATTGGTTTTCTATCCTACAACTTTGGTGAACTCGTTTACTAGTTATAATAGGCATAGGCATTTTTCATTGATTTAAACAATCAATGAAGGGGCTTTTACATTGAATATCATGTCATGAACAAACAGAGATAGTTTTACTTCATCCTTCCCAATTTGGATGACATTTATTTAACCTGGCTAGAGCCTCTAATAGAATGATGAACCAAACTAGCAAGAATGGATACTCTTGTCTGCTCATGATTTTAAAGGAAGAGTTTTCAGTCTTTCACTATTAAATGCGATGTTCATCATGGATTTTTCATAAACAGCCTTTGTCAGATGGAGTTAATTCCCTTCTGTTCCTAGTTTGCTATATGTTTTTATGATGGAAGGGTGTTGGGTTTTTTCAAATGCTTTTCACTCTTCTATTGAGATGAGCATGTGTTTTTTCCCCCCTTCATTCTATTATTATGCTGCCTTACATTGATTTATTTGTGTATTTGAATCAACCTTGCATTTTTCAGGTTAAATGCCATTTGGTACATAATCCTCTTTAATATGCTGCTGGATTCAGTTTTCTAGTATTTTATAAGAGGACTTTTACATCTGTATTTATAAGGGATATCATTCTTTACTACTTTATTTTCTTGTATTTTGCTCTCAGGGCAATGCTGGCCTCGTATAAGTTGGGAAGTGCTCCTTCCTCTTCCATTTTTCCAAAAAGTTTGTGAAGTTCTGGTATTAATTCATCTTTAAATGTCTGACAAAATTCACCAGAGAGGCCATGTGGTCCTCCTAGGCTTTTCTTTGTGGTGAATTTTTTTGATTTCTAACTCAAATCTCTTGTTTTGTTTTTTTCATTTATTTTTATTAGTTGGAGGCTAATTACTTTACAGTATTGTAGTAGTTTTTAAAATACATTGACATGAATCAGCCATGGATTTACATGTGTTCCCCATCCTGATCCCCCCTCCCGCCTTCCTCCCCATCCCATCCCTCTGGGTCTTCCCAGTGCACCAGCCCTGATCACTTGTCTCATGCATACAACCTGGGCTGGCGATCTGTTTTTAACCCATTTAGAGAGTCTATTTTGTCTTGAATCAGTTTTGACAGATAATATCTTTCTGAGAATTTGTCTGCTTCACCTAGGTTGTGTAATTTTCCAGCATACAATTGTTTCTTTATAATCCTTTTTTTTCTGTAAGATTAATAATGTCCCTGCTTTCATAATAATGCTCCTTTTTTATGGGTATATTAAAAGGTCATAAGAGCCAACTTGAAGGGATTCTATTAGCCAATTGTTAGACAAACTGAGCATCAAAATACATAATTAAATGGAGTAAGAAATCATGAGTTCATATTAATATAACTAAAGAAATGGATAAATTAATAAATATGGGAGAAGCAAAACTCTTCCTTACAGGAGCATGTCAACTAACTATAGAATGATGATAAAGTTAGAAAATTTTCATTGATCCTAAACCAGTGATTTAACACTTAATGAGGAAAAGTATATTTTTTGGTCCCAAAGTATCTACCCACAAATTATTTTTTATAAGAGAGAAAATAGTAATTTCACAGTGAAGAAACCTGGCAAACACCACATTACCAAGTTATTAAAGTGAATATCAATAATAGTGAGGATATCTGGAATCATGTGATTCTTGATTTGATACACTGAAGAGAACACAACATTCCTATTTCCAAACAACAGAAACATAAAAATAATGATAAGGAGATATCAAATGACTATTAATAACAGGCATTCTATAATGTGACTGGACTCTTCAAAAACATCAAGGTCAACAAACACAAAGAAAACCTCAGGAACAATTAATTATTAAAGGGGAATGAAGCTCACAACAATGAAATACAATGCAAGATCTTCGGTTAGGTACTGGATTAGAGAAAATGACAATATAAAGTTTATTGTGGGACAAGTGGACAAGTCACTTAACCATCTCATGTCTAATTTTCTTCAACTGTCAAAGGGGGCAAATCTTTAGCATCTTCTAAAGCTATTAGTGTAGGGAATGAGATAACATTGTGAAATATACAGCACAGGTCTAGACTCCATAAATGTTTAATATAAACTCACTGAAAGTTTCTTTATCTTCTATAACCTTCTCATTCTACTCCATGATTTATTTTGACCTAGTAGCTAGGCTCATCCTGCCAATTTAATCTATATTTACTACTTAATTATAGCCTTAGGGTCACTTTTGCAACTGTTCCGCCAGTGTCAGGTTATAACAACTTTGCTTCTGGCTTCTTCTTCTAGATATTATCACAAGATGTGCAACTCTAATACCTCTCTTTGCAAGTGACCCAGACCCTCAAGCTAAACCTTCTGATAATAAAATTTTATCTCCCTCTCCCCCCTGCCCACAGTGTGTGTGTGTGTGTGTGTGTGTGACTGTGTTTGTGCCAGTGTGCGTGCACATATTCAAGACTTCTCTTCTTATAGTGAGCTTCCCTAATGGCTCAGTAGGTAAAGAATCTGCCTGCAACACAGGAGACACAGGAGACATGGGTTCGATACGTGGATTGGGAAGATCCCTGGTGGAGGAAAATGGCACCCCACTCCAGTATTCTTGCCTGAAGAATCCCATGGACAGGGGAGCCTGGCAGGCTACAGTCCATGAGGTCACAAAGAGTTGAATGTGACTTAGCAGCAAAGCACTTCTAATATTAGCCACATGTATTATCAAATGTCAAATATCTCTTTCTCAGTAATATCTTCTCAAACTACTATTATTTATTATGATTATAAATACAATGATTTTTAAAATTTTTTCTTTCTTTCTTTTTTTATTTTTTGGCTGTGGGGAACTTAGCCCTCTGACCAAGAATTGAACCCCAGGCCCACCGCAGTGAAGGCACCTAATCTTCAACCATTGGACAACCAGGGAATTCCCCATCAAACTACATTTAAAATGGCAATCACTGCCACCCAACAACCTCTAGACTTCCACATTTTTCTTTATTCTCCCTCATAACACTTTTTACACTTCTACATACTATTTGTGTTTACTTGGTTGTTTTGACCATTTTTTGTCTCCTTTTGCTGGAATGTAACCTCTATCAAGTTAGGCGATTTCAGCTGCATTTTCAGGGGTATATCTTCAGCATCTGTAGTAGTTCCTGACACTTGATAGATACTCAATAATATTTGTTAATAAATGAAAATTACTCATTTGTTGGGCAGGTGCCCTTGTGCTGCTTTTGGCGGAAACTGAGAGCTATCCACACAGCAGTCATTGGGGTAAACCTTGTTCCTTATTGTGTCAAGCAGTATTTCTCAAACTGGCTTTCACCAATAAAAATTCAGCAGTTCCTGAGTTCATGTGGAATATAAAAGACTTGAGAAAAATTGTTTAAGGTCTTATTTGAAACAAAGAATTACAGATATAAGAGCAAACATTTGGAACTCTGAGGAATATAAAGAAATGAAATGTGCCAGAGGAATTTCTGTTTTACAAAACTAGATTCACTTGTTACCAAGAGAAAAGGGGCCCCTAGACAGTCACCATTCTGATGTCAGGAACAAAAGGAAAACAGAAATTAAAGTGATTTTAAATATGGGTGATAGATAGCGAGGGGAAGAGGGAAGTCTCAAATTAGACCTGAATATTGATGCAGAGTGTCACCACAACAATTTTCTAAATATTTCAAAATAAACAATATCTTAAATGCTTATTTGGAGAAGGCAATGGCAACCCACTCCAGTGTTCTTGCCTGGAGAGTCCCAGGGATGGTGGAGCCTGGTGGACTGCCATCTATAGGGGTCACACAGAGTTGGACACGACTGAAGCGACTTAGCCACCACTGTAAATGCTTATTTGGAAAGGAAAGTGTGAACAGTTGATTGTTTTTCATGATAAGGAGACTCTCATTGAAAAAAATCTCACAATTAAACTCTCACTGGAAGATATCTCCCATTTCAGAGAGGTTCTTGTATTATACATATACCACACAACTGGAACAGAATCACTAGAAGGACTTACATTCTGATGATGCTTACCAAGAATATTGCTTGCTTACACCAAGAATATTTATCCTTTTATATCCCATTTTCTCCTTTATCTACAAGCCTCTCGATACTATTAAGCCCCTGCTCTAATCTTCAATTTGCAACACTAATGTTAAGTCTAGATCGGTGGCGCTTGTGGTAAAGAACCTGCCTGCCAATACAGGAGACTTAAGAGACACAGGTTTGATCCCTGGGTTGGGAAGATCCCTTGGAGGAGTGCATGGCAACCCACTTTAGTATTCTTGCCTGGAGAAACCCATGGACAGAGGAACCTGGCAGGCTATAGTCCATGGGGTCCCAGAGAGCTGGATACTACTGAAGTGACTTAGCATGCAGAATGCACAGATTATACACTATACTGTGGTCCAGGGGACAACAACTACCAGAAAAATGAGAAACTTTCTTGTGTCTTGCTGTGTGGGGCAGACACTGTGATTCTTACGTGATCCTGTGGTCTGTTCACAAAAGTGGAGATTAACAGATTGAAAGATGGATAACTCAACTTTGGAGGTGCTGCCAACAGGCACTGTTCATTATGTCACTGTCCTTGGTATTCTCTGTTGGGCACTATGTCTGGACTTAACATGAGACAAGAAAGAGAGAATCATGGGTAAACCATTTGCCAAGGGCGTAACTTGACCTTACAATTTAATGGAATTAACTGCCCATTCTAATCTGTTTCTAAGTCTCCCGGGTGGAGGAGCTGGTTTGAGCTTCCACCTCTAATCAAGAGTGACCCAAGAAAGGAAAGACGGCCTGCTCTGAAACATCAGAGACCTCTAGCTTCAAAAATGCCAACTAGAGTTTTGACGGACAGTAGACTCCCACATCCCGTATATCAAGATTAATATTCTGAAGAATGTGAGAAGAGATCCAGCATTTTCCTGTGTTCACTTTGTCCATAAAAAGAATTTTCTTTAACTCCCAGAAGAAGAAAACGGTGGAGTGAATACTTTCACCTCTTCTCTCACTCTTGCATTTTTTCTTTCTGTATGTGATTAGAGTCCAGGACACTGGCTGGCTTAGTGGGAGCATCAAACTGGCTTCAATATTTGAATCATATCCTCCTGTTCTCACTTCCCGAGGTCTATTATATGAGCACTGATTGTTCTCTCACCCAGGCACTAAAACCAAGGCATGTCTCTGCCGTTACCCCTTCCTTCATAGCAGAGAAAACTGGTGGCCCTATTTTGGCTTTAATTAACTGGAACTCTTATATTCAACGTTTACAGGTACATCCTGGAAACACATTAGTCATACAGATATTCATGCTTTTTGCTTTTGTTCTGTTTGTATGTACTCTAGAGAGATGAGAGTATCTTAGCCACTCCCTCACAACTTCAACAAAAGCAGTTCCATAATTCAAGCTTTCAGAGATTCCAAATCAAATTTAGGTCTGCAACAGTATTTTAATATAGAAATGCATCCCCATAGATCAGCTTTGTCTTCTATCAAGAGTAAAATGGGGAGGTTGAGGGAAGATCTAAGAAAAAGCTGGGAGAAGGGAAGGGGCAGGATGTCAGACAACCTCCTGTTTTTAGAGCTGGTAATGCTGCCTAGTCCTGGCTGGGCCAGCCCTGGAAGGAAGTATGTGGGCTGGCTGTAGAATTAATTGAATTTCACAACTTGCCTCACATTCCTGCTGACACAAAGTGCCTTGCAAGGAGGGAAGCATCACGGGAGGCCAACACAATGGCAAGACCGAGGTTGGGCACTGCTGTGAGTCTTTCTATATGCAACTCCTGGCTCAAAATAGCCTGCCTGTTAGCGCCCCAGCCGAGAGCCCCTACAGACGAGGAAGGAAGAGATGTGCTGTCTCTAAGATACGGGCTGCCCTCTGCTCCAAAAGGAAGCCACTGACCTGTGGTCGCCCTTCCCCTCTCAGCGCTAGAGAGGCCTCACCTATAAAGAAGGCATTCTGACTGCATGAATTTATTTAAAATAAATAAATTTCCAGCTGTGACACTCTATTTGTCTAAGGATGGGAGGATCAACTCAAGACTTCCTTTAGCAACAGTCCCATGCCCCATTAATGTGTAGAACCTGACTCAGGGTATATAGTAAGCTTCCTGCCTCATTTCTCCACCTAGATAGGAGCCAAGGGAAGGACATAACTCTGAAGCAGGCATTTTACAAGTCTTTACATAGGTAACTATATGCCACCTTTACAAAAAGAATGCAAGAGCTAAAGGAGGAGTTGTAATTTACTAATAAGGAGACAATGACTCAAAGAATTTAGAGGACTTACCCAGTGTAAAAAAAATAATAATAATAAAAGGTAAGAAAAAGAGCTAGAAATTAAAATTCAAACTATAAACTCCAAAGCCAGGGGCTATTCTCACAGAACAATTTTGCCTACATGAAGCCTGAATTGTTTCTGTGACCATTTCCGTAACATCATTACTAAATACATGTTTATTAATGAATGGCTGTCTAAAGGAAAATATGATTTATTAGGTTAAATATATTAAAGTGTTTGATCAGTGAACAGAAAGATTATTGTGAACAAATCCTGACTTCAAGTAATATTTCTAAGAATATTCTGTAAGATGACCTTCATTTATTCATGTGTTCACGCATTTGAAAAACAGCACCTACAAGATGCTAGGCACTGGGCCAGGGGTAGGTCAAAGAGGAAATAATTCTTGAATATATATCACATACTGTTTTGTGGGAGGACAGCCTACATTCAGTGAATCTGAAGTCACAACAGGGATGTGAGCTGTGAGAGAAGGGCGACCTGGAAGCTGAGGGTGTGTCCTGGGGAGTCAGGTCAGGCTCTCCTGTACGCATGGTGGCTCAGCTGAAATTTACAGGAAGTGCAGACATTAACCAGGTGGGAGGGGTCAAGAGTACAATCACTCTGTGCCGCAGACAGCACGTGGAGAGGCGCACATGAGGCAGGGAGGAGGAGCAGGATCCTCTGCAGGAGTGGAAAGAAAGCTGCTAAGGCTCAGGTGAACCTGTGGGGGTCCTGGGGTCCAGAGCTCACTTCGCAGAGAGATGGTTTTCTAAGATGCATACCCGCAAACTCTGCTGCACTTACACTCATCTCAACCTCCTTCAGGACCCTTTTCTGAGGAGCTCCTTCTTTTCTAGGCTCATGCCTTCATTCATGGTCTGCCCCTCACTCCCACTCTCTTCACGGGCTTTATGTTTTGTCACTTTTTCTGGGTTCAGCTTCACTTATGTCCCTTTCCCTTCTGCAGGATTATCATTAATATGCAAACACACTGCAATACCCCCTATCTTAAAAATCAACTACATTCCCTTAGCATCTGCCATGATGCTTCCCTTTTTCTTTTTATAGACAAAATTGTTTATAAAGTTGTCTTCATAAGCAATTTCTCACATCTCATTCTCCACCTCTCTCTCTCTCTCTCTCTCACACACACACACACACACACACACACACACACATACACACACACACACAGAGATGGGCAATTACTATTCAAAATTAGTAAATATAACATACATTTACAAAAAGACAGCAAGCAACGAACTGCCACAACCATCAATAGAAGAACAACAGAACAGAGTCAGCACCTCAGGAGCCCCCTCATTTGCTCTTCCTGATTCTACTCTTGCTACACTCCAAAATTAACTATTCTTAATTTTACTTAAGCACTTTTACCTTTACTTTGTAGTTTTACCATCTATGCTTGCATCCTTAAATGCTATTGTTTAGTTTATCTTGCCTGATATTTTAAACTTACAACCATATGGTATAAAGCTATTTGTATCTAGTTTCTTTCACTCAACATCATGTTTGTGAGAATCATCATGTTGCACAAAGCTGCAATTTATACATTTTCATTGTTAAAAAGTCTTCCATTATATCAGCACGACTCTTTACTTGATTATTGATAGACATGGGATTGTTTACAGTTTGGGACCCATGAAAAACACTGTATGAGCGTGCATCCTTGCATATGTCTATTGGTAAATACCAACAGAGGCAAAAATGAGCAATCACAGGCTTTACATATCTTCAACTTGGAGAGATATTTCACTAGTATAATACAAAAATGTTTTCCAAAACACATCATCTTATACTCCCATTAGTAACATATGAGAGGATTTTTTGTTTTCTTTTGATCCACATCATATTCATTAGCACTTAGAAATATTAGTCACTCTTTCTTCTTTTTTCTTAGTGTTCTGGTGAAATGTTGTATTAAACTATGATTAAAATTTACATTTTCTGATTATTACCATAAAATTGAGCACTTTTCAAACATATGCATTAAAGGTCAATTGGACAGACACTTTAGTAAAATGTTTGTTCAGTTCTTTTGCAAATATTTCTATTAGGTAGTCTATTATTTTTTCTTAGTGAAATAGTTATAGATTATACAAGGCTTTATTGGTTATATGAGCTTAAAATATCATCCATTCTGTAGCTTGTTTTTTAATCCTTTTACTAGTCTTTTTTAAACAAAAATGCCTAACTTTAATATAGAGTTCCACTTTTCAATACTTTCCTCTGTAGTTACATACATTTATGTCATTTCAAAAAGCTCTTCCTACACCAAGATCATGAGCATATTTTCATACATTATCTTTTAGAAGCCTCATTGTTTTGTAGTCCATATAGGGTTTGAAAATCCATACTTCAGCCCCCTTGAAATTTATTTTTGTGTCATGTACAAGATAGGAGTCAAATTTCATTTTTGTTCACTTGGATATCCAACTGACTCAACAGCATTTATTATTTGCTATATTTATATTCCTACTGCTTTGTAATTCCTCCTTTTAAAACAAGTGACTGTTTATGAGTATGTATGCATCTGGGCTGTTTACTATTTTTGTGGAGCGCTTGTATAATTTATAGAATATCAGACTGCATTATGTATGATATTTGCAACAAAATTCTTTACAGATATTCTTTATCAGATCAACCAATTCTCTTTTATTCCTAGGTTGCTAAAGACATAAAGGATGTATAGATGTTAAATTTTATCAACATCTTTTCATCTTTTACAATAATAATATAATCGTTCTTCCTTATTTGTTTCTGTGGTAAATCATATTATTTTTTAACACTGAAACAAAACATGACATCTAAAATTAATCTAACATGGTCATGAAGCTTTATAATTACATATATACTTTATATTAGAAATTGTATTGTTGTTGTTCAGTCACTGTCATGTCTGACTCTTTGCAACCTCAAGTGCAGCAACACACCAGCCTTCCCTGTCCTTCACTATCTCCCAGAGTTTGCTCAAACTCATATCTACTGAGTTGATGATGTCATCCAACCATCTCATCCTCTGTCACCCTCTTCTCATCCTGCCCTCAATCTTTTCCAGCATCAGGGTCTTTTCCAAGAGTCTGCTCTTTGCATCATGTGGCCAAAGTATTGGAGCTTCAGCTTCAGCATTAGTCCTTCCAATGAATATTCAGGGTTGATTTCCTTTAGGAATGACTGGTTTGAACTCCCTGCAGTCCAAGGGACTCTCAAGAGTCTTCTCCAGCACCACAGTTCAAATGCATCAGTTCTTCAGTGCTTAGCTTTCTTTATGGTCCAATTCTCACATCCATACATGACTACTGGAAAAACCATATCTTTGACTTTACAGACCTTTGTCAGCACAGTGATGCCTCTGCTTTGTAATATACTAGGTTTGCTATAGCTTTTCTTCCAAGGAGCAAGAGTCTTTCCATTTCATGGCTGCAGTCACTGTCCACAGTGGTTTTGGAGCCCAAGAAAATAAACAGTTTGCATTTGGTTGTTTTCTCAAACCAGCTAATTAAAAATGTCATTGCCCAGTGAGAAATCATGATTGACAATGCCATCTCTTAAATCTACAGCTGTTAACCAGCGTGTTTCCTTTATTCTAACGTTTGCACTTATCATGGATGAACTGTCATCATTCTGTGATTACCGAGGCAAAATCTTGTGTATTTTGCAATGCCTTCTCTATCCTCTCTGGGATAGTAAGCATCAAGCCCTCAGTAGTGAGCAGGCAAGGTCAGCCACCACAGAACTGAGGCTGGGAGCTTAATACCAAGAGCTCACAAGGGTGCATGTCAAGCATTCTTAGGAGGAATAGAGGATCCTGGTGGGAGTGCCCAGAGCAGATCCCTAGAGGAGGCAGAGAGACCTAGACTCCAAAGGAGCAAATGAGGATATTATTAAACATCTGTCATGTGCCAGATTCTCCACAGGGGCTCGCTGAGAAAGCAAAATTCAGTCAGAAGTGTTATGACTTAAAAAAAAAAAAAGATCAGATTCATTTATCTCATGTTCACTGCTCAGCCAATGCATTCTTTTTTTTTTTTTTTTTTATTAGTTGGAGGCTAATTACTTCACAACATTTCAGTGGGTTTTGTCATACATTGATATGAATCAGCCATAGAGTTACACGTATTCCCCATCCCGATCCCCTCTCCCACCTCCCTCTCCACCCGATTCCTCTGGGTCTTCCCAGTGCACCAGGCCCGAGCACTTGTCTCATGTATCCCACCTGGGCTGCTGATCTGTTTCACCATAGATAGCATACATGCTGCTCTTTTGAAAAGAATTCATTTGAACCAGTCCTAATGAGATGGATGAAACTGGAGCCCCTTATACAGAGTGAAGTAAGCCAGAAAGATAAAGAACATTACAGCATACTAACACATATATATGGAATTTAGAAAGATGGTAACGATAACCCTATACGCAAAACAGAAAAAGAGACACAGAAATACAGAACAGACTTTTGAACTCTGTGGGAGAATGTGAGGGTGGGATATTTCAAAAGATCAGCCAATGCATTCTATCTTCCATTCCCTCCACTTACTGAAACTAACCTCCCTAATGCCAAATAGAGTATTTACATCTCAGACTCCTAGAAGTTCAAGTCCTAAATCTTCTAACCATCTCTCTCTCTCTTGAGTAATTATGATAAGCAAAATACCATCTTCTTCCTGATGTTTTTCTGTTCTTTATCAGTCTCCACTCTCAGGTCTTTGCCCTGCCTGCCCCTTAGATATGTTGGTCTCCTGAGATTACTTCTGAGTCTCTTACATTCTTTCTCCATGTCCTGCTTGTAATTCCAATCTTGTCCATGGAACCAGCTATCAAGCCAATGCGAATTTCTCAAAGATCCCCATTTTGAAACCCTTCACCTCCACTTTACTGTTGCTGGCATATCCACAATGTCTTTCATGATTTCCTTGATTGACTCTGTAGTTAATCCTGTGAAGTCATGTACAACATCTGGACAGTTTTCTCCATCAAAAATTCATTGTTTCAGGCTTCATGGCTTTCATGGCTTTTTCTACAACAATGATGGCATCTTCAATGGTGTAATCCTTCCAGACTTTTATGATGTTCCCCCTACCAGGGTTCTCTTTATACAGTTGACAATCCTTCCCATAGAGTACTGTGTATAACGAGCCTGAAAGGTTTCTTATGACCCCCTTTATCTGAAGGTTGAATTAGAGACATTGTGTTTGGGGGCAATTAGAACACCTTGACATCTTTGGTGTTGAACTCCTGGGGCTCTGGGTGAGCAGGGACAGTGCTCAGGATCAGAAGAACTATAAAGACAATCACTTACTGACAAGATACCTCCTGACATCAGAGACAAAGTATCCATGGAACCAATCTAGAAAAAGGATTCTCATTGTCCAGGCCATCTTGTGGTAAACCAAAAGACTGGCAGCTTGTGTGTATCTTTTCCCTTCAAGGTTTGAGGGTTAACAGGTTTATAGATAAAGCTAGCCTTGATTACAAATCTGACAGCATTTGCACAAAACAACAGTTTATCCCTTCCTGCCTTAAATCTTGGTGCATGCTTCTCTTCCTTCCTGATAAACAGCCTTTGTTGCATTTATCTTTTCCAGAATAGGGCACATTTGTCTGCATTAAAAACCTGTGCAGGCAGATATCCTTTCTCCTCAGTAATTTTCTTATAGGTATCTGGGAACTTGTCTCCTGCCTCTTGGTTGGCAGAAGCTGCTTCTCCTGTAATCTTGACATTTTAAGTTAAACCTCTTCAAGAATTATCAAACCATTCTTTGCTGGCATTAAATTCTCTAGCTTTAGATCCTTTACCTTCTTCTTGCTATAAGTTGTTAAATGATGACTCTGCTTTTTCTTGAATTGTATAGATTCTACAGGTGTGCATTTATTACAGAAATCTTGCACCCACATGAAAGCTGCATTTTCAATGATATAGAAAGGTATTTCATGAAAAGTGCAAGGTATAGCTGCAGTCATGATGTCACAGATTTCCTTTTCTCTTTTTACAATGGTCCTTTTCTGGATTCATTTATCTTGAAATGATGGGCAACTACAGCTACAGATGTCAATCTATGGTACACATTAAGCAATTCAACTTTTTTCTTTTAATGTCATGACTTTTCTCTGCTTCTTGGGAGCATTTCTAGCATCACTAGTGGCTCTTCATATGGTTCCCCTGGTATTATTCAAGGCTTATGGTATTGCACTAAGCACGATGAAAAATATACACGATGAAAAAAAAGAACAGCAAGAGATCACTTTTTATTATGACACAAAATTTACTGGAGACACAAACTGCTTACACAAAGATGATTAGCATCACATGATGTTCTAAGTGAAAACTCACAACACTTGAATTCACTGCAATAGCAACAGGAGGTAGCTATGAAATTATTACAGTAGGACAGTGTTACTATAGATAAATTTATGCAGTTATGAGTTAATGCCCCATCTTTACATTTGTCTACATATCTCTCAACTGGAAATGGCACTATGTATGCCATTTGGTCAGTGGTATGGTCAATGTTTGTGTGCACAAGTTTTGGTAAATTTTAAGTTTTTATAATAGATTTGTGCATATTCCATGGTAGTAAGTGATAAAATGGGCTAAAATCTACAGATATCTTATGTATTCAGGACACACACCTTTGTCTTAATTTTTTCAGTAAATTAGGCTGCCCGGTTCATCTGCAAGTTTTTTCAATTCTTTGCAAATCTCCAAAAAATACTTCTAAAATATTTATCGAAATAAAACTCCAAATATAAGTGAACCCACACAGTTCAAATCCCTGCTATTCAAAGGTCAACTACACACACACACACACACACACACACATGCACATATATGAGAATGTGTGTATAAATATATACAGTGAAAGTCACTCAGTCATATCTGACTCTTTGTGACCCCATGGACTTTACAGTCCATGAAATTCTCCAGGCCAGAATACTGGAGTGGGTTGCCATGTCCGCCTCCAGGGGACCTTCCCAACTCAGGGACTGAACCAAGGTCTCCCACATTGCAGGCAGATTCTTTACCAGTTGAGCCACAAGGGAAGCCCATATTATATATATACTTTCTTATTTTATTTTCCCCATTTTCTATTAAGTTAAGAGATATATCAATGTAAGTGGTGTTGACATTTGCATTTCAGTTCACAGGACACTGGAAGCCACATCAAGAGGTGAAAGGGAAGACGGTATATCACTGGAGATGTGAGACTTCCAGGTGGGTACGGAGAATACAGCACATTGTGTTGTCACTTCTGTGTCATGAAGTCACTGCTGTTTGCAAGTTAAATAAAGGCAGAAGTTGAGACTCAATAGTGAGTAGCAGAAAAGTGGGCTGTGCTAGTCTAACATCTGGTTTGCTTCCAGATCTATTCCCTGACCATCACCCAGAAGCAATGTGAGGGCATGGGAGCAGGATTGGCAAGAAGCAGCACGTGGACAGAGGAGAAATGTTTACAACACTAGGAGGAGGACTGAAGAAAAATCAGCAAATTTTGGTAACTTTGTCAGGGTTATAGCAGACAACCAACAGTGAGTGGAGCATGGTGAGTATTTCAGGCCAGGTAGATTTATATCCCTCTCTGAAACCATTTCAGATGCTCTAATCAGCATAGATTGGCAACACCAGAAAGAAGCACAGTGCATGATATGATAAAATGGAGAAGACTGGACACAGTGGGCTATTGTCAGAGAGAGGGGTCATCATAGTGGGATGGAGCTGAGTTTGGAAATGATCACTCTGCAGTAGCTTACATGGATCTTATAATCAAATGAGAATGTGGTGAGTTCAAATGAGAATGTGAATACAGTGCCACTGCCGGTTCACGACATTTAAACAAAGGCGGGAGTTGGCTTGATTAGTAATGGCAGTGACAGGACTGCCTTGGCAAGACACAGGACTCTTCCTCTTGAAATGCAAGTGCTTAAGAACGGTAAGAGAGTGATAGGGAGATAGAAGTGAAAGAGAGAAGCTGAAGAATGAACATGGGCTGACAGAGGAGGATCAAAGCAGCAATAACTAATGGAGAGAATTTTAGAAGCAAAGTTAGTTTCATTTAAAGATTAACTCTAGCCTCGGGGTATGCACTGATGGAATGCTACCAAATGATATTAAATTCACAGAAAACATCAAATTAAACGCTTGGGAGGAAAAAGAAACAAAAACAAAGGAAACTATCCTACTGTTTTGAAGGCAACTGGCTTTTTCCTGCTATTGAACGTGCAGCTGCCAATCCAAGCAAGTGAAATAGATGCGGTAAAGAAAGAAAGATCTGAAAAGGCAGCAGAGAGAATAACAGTAAATAGTACTGGGCAGCCAGAGAAATGAAATATACTTGATGAGCCTTGAACTCGGGAGGTGGTTGGCCTGGGACTTTCCTGCTCTGTGATGGAAGCTACATCCATGGCCAGAAGGATTCCTGTCCGCTGAAGCTGTGTTGTAGAGAATGTTATTAGTGCTAAGAAATAGGAAAATCTCCCCAGAGCAACTGCTCAGTCTTCAGAAATGGTTCAACAAAAAGAATTTCAAACTCTTTCACGCAGACATTGATCACACCCACTGTGTTCTTTGCAATAATTCCACTACAAAGTTTCAGCATTCAGTATACACAGAGTCCTGCCAAAAGCCAGCAGAGCTTCCACTGTTTGCCCTGCAGGGAGAAGGGAGGACTTAGAGAAAGCCACTGGCCTCAAGGAGTACACTGTCTAGAAGGAAAATGTGGTGACTTATACATGATAAGGCTTCCCAGGTGGCTCAGTGGTAAAGAACCTGCCTGGGAATGCATGAGATATAAGAGATGCTGGTTCGATCCCTGGGTCAGGAAGATCCCCTGGAGAAGGGAATGGCAACCTACTCTAGTATTCTCGCCTAGAGAACCCCATAGACAGAGGTGCCTGGCAGGCTATATATAGTCCATGGGATTGCAAAGAGTCAGACACGACTGAGTGACTAACACTTCACACTTATACAATGAGTGTATAAGAAAAAGTAGAAAGTGATAGGGCCACTGAAGACAAAAGGGAAATTCTACCATTTCTTGGTACATTTCAGGCTGTCTGGAGCTGCCCTTTGCAGACTCATCCTTGAGAGGCTGTTTTCTTTTTGGGGTGTTTTATTTGTCTTCTCTCTAAACTCACTCCTTGCTATCTAGTGGCTTCACAATTTAACCCATATGACCCCAGCATCAGCCAGTCCATGAGCACGTTTTATATTAGTGGCTTGGGGCTTACATCCAGGACTGATAATGCAAACATCACCTAGTAGGTCCAGAAGTGTGTTAGCGAGAGATGACAAATTCTACATGAACTTTATAAATCTTTCTTCAGACAAGGCATGCATGACTTGTATAAGCCACACCTCAGGACAGGGGCCATAGTATCTTTTTCAGCCCTCTTAACCAGATACAAGAATGTCGTGTTTACCCTTGTCTCATGAAATGTGCTGGATTGGGACCCCCACCCCACGTGGAGTACATTTGGTTCCCATTCCCCCCAGATGTCATCCTCACTCCAGGCTACTTCTGCCCGCTTCCAGACGGAGCTCTCAGCAGGCCTGTAACTATAGCTCTGCTCACCACTGAGGGCTGCAGTTACGCTCTGGGCCTCCAAGAGGTTCTGCCTGCTTGTGAGCACTGCTTATCCATCACTGATGTGTTTAAAACACAGGGAGGTTCACAGCGTGAATTCCCAATGCCATTCTGATCCGTCATCTATGTCATCTCATTTAATCGCCATGATATTCTGGGAAGGTCAGGAACACCATAAATCACAGGGTAGATTTCATACAACAATTATTAGAATAAAAAATTCACAGGCAGTTGGCTATGCCAAAAGAAGTAGGAGTCCACATCTGCATTTTAGCAGAGGAATAAATTAGCGCAAAAAAGTTTTATCCAAAACCAAGTCTTGAGTAACAGAATAGAAATGTGACTCCATATCTGTGGGAACCCAGAGCCTGTAGACAATGTTGCTTTAGTGGTTAAGGAGAGCTGGAGTTCCTTTCAGTGAAGTGAACAAAATTCTTACTAGCCCTTAAAAAACATGAGTAAGGAATGAGACATTTTAGACAAAGGGACCCTATATGTGCAAAGTTTTAGAAATCAGAAATACCAGGTACATTTCCAAAAAGGTCAGTCCTCCATGCTAAAGCATTCTTCTGTCCAGTTACCAGTGAGTTTATGCATCTACCCCTTCAATTCCAATAAATTTACAACTTTCATTGAGCATTACTATGTACCAACCACTAGGTACTAACATGCAAAGGATGTAAAATCTTGACCTGTCTGAAAGGATCCCACATACTAGTAAGAGAAAAAGATATCTTGACAAAAACATTCATTATTGTCTACACTTTAAAATATAGCCTAAATGACCATGCTATATTAGAGGAGTTGATATTTGAGCAGGTTCCTGAAAGATGTATAGAACTGCAAGAGGTGCAGAGGGTAAGGGCTGTGGGCATTCCAGGTTGAGACAATAGCTGATGCAGAAGCCAAAGCATAAAGCACACAATACTACTTTTAGGACTTGCAAGTGGTCCGTTTGTTCAGACCCCCTCCTGCCTTCCTCCCCAGGTGCAAAGACTGACCAGGGATGCAGATGAATGGGAATGGATTGAGTAGTCTGGAACTGTTTCCCTTTCGACTGATCCCCAGCTGAGGCTGCAGCTCAGGAGCCTTTAGAAATCAACACATCAGAAACTGGTGAAGCCCTGGGGCTGAAGGTGCTGCTGCTCTCCAGTGCCAGGCTTGTCTCATCCTAGAGCACTCCCTGAGCTGCATGCCCTGATGCCTGTTGCTGAAACAGATACATTCATTTCTCCCACTGCTCATCCCTATCTCTACAGAGCATCCCTGCCTTGTTATCCTCTTTTTAGGTAAGCCAGACCATGCAGATGTACCTTGTAAGGAATGATTTCACATCACCAAGCTGTCAAAACACAGTATTTTTTATCCTTGAGGCTTGCATACAAACAGCATGCCAGCTGACCTGCTTTGCTCCAGGGCCAAAGGTGAGAGAAGAAAGTGCAGGGGCGGAGCGGATGGGGAGCAGGTGGCTGACACATGCTGAAAGGAGGGTGGGCAAAGAGTAGAACTGCAGAAGGGTGAGATGGGGTTAGAGTGGTGAGGGCAGTTTCCAAGCTGGGTGCATCTATCTTCTGTTTTTATTAATATGTTTGTTTTCAAATTCTTCCCATTGTCTGACTTCACATCCAGCATAACCTCCCAGGTCTGTGATGATTATTTCTAAATACCTATTGGTTTGGGTCATTTTTCTCTCAATCCAATTCAGTGAAAACTTACCCAGGTTCATCCCAAATCCACGAACTAGGCTGAAACTTGCAACATAAAAGGAAATAGGGCATGAACTCCATTTTCATGGACCTCACAATCTAATGAAGAAAGACACCACACAGAGCACCATATTAATAAAGAATTAAGCACAAGGATGCTGAGGGGATTGTAGAAAAATGAGCCTGGAGGACCAGGGCAAGACCTAAAGGAGGTGCTTCCTGCACTGGATATTAAAGATAAGCGGGAAGTATATTTAGTATTAATAGCATTGTCGATAATGATAAATGCTCTCAATAGACCTGCCATGAAATGTTTATGGGGAATAACATTGCATCAACGTAAATATAACGACTGCTATAATATGAGGGGAAATTAATGGAACTATCATCAAGTTGGGAGACTAATCCAATTCTCTAAATCTTTAACAGATCAAATAGACAGGAATAAATGGGTTTCAGGGAAACAGAATAATACAATAAATAAAGTTTATTTGCCAGATGTATATATATTGTACTCTACCATATTTTTAAATGACCATAGTTTATTGCAGAAAGAAAAACATAATATTACTATCTAGACACACACTGACTCTTAATACAGTCTGAAAGCTAAAATTATATTAAAATAAGACATAAATTAAAATTAATACCTTATGGGCCTTTATGTATATCAATAAAACAGACAACATTCTGATAAATTTAACTAAGGACTAAAAGAGAAAATATCAATATATCAACACTGGGAATGAGAAAGAGGGCCCAATGACAGACACAACTGACTAATATTCTAAGGAGTTTTGTGCATAGGTTTATGAAGGTATTTGTTATTTTATTTTTCAATTATAGATGTGTCTGGTTTGGGAATCTAGATAATGCTGGATTTATAAAATGAGGTAGATAGCATCTTCTCCTTATTTTCTGTAAGAATCTGTGAAACTGGAATTATTTCTCGCTCGAGTATTTGCTAGCGTTCCCCTGGTGAAACCAGGTGGACCTGGAATCTCTTTGTATCTCCTGTAAGGAACATAGGGTTGGATCTTGCTTTTTTTTTTCCAGACTGGAAAGCTGTGACTTATGATTTTGTTCTGCTGTTCTTGCCTTTTTTCCTCTTTTTGTTTTTTTTTGGGGGGGAGGGTGGGGAGGCATCAGCTTGGGGAGTATTACTTGAATATAAGAAACTCTTTTATTTCCTGAACTTCTTGGAAAGACAACTTTTGTTATTCTGTTAGTTTGCTGTTTTGTTTACTCCAGGACTAACAAGCTGTATTTTTCACTTTTAACATCTAGTTAGGTTGAATGCATTGTACTACTTCACACCTGAGTGATCCACTCCTGACACTACAGTGTTCCACTTCGCTCTTCGCTCTTCCCACTTAGCATCTTTCAAATGGAATATCTAAAGAACAGAATTACTTTATGTATACAATCCCTTTCTGTAGTGTATTTTTCTAAATACATTAGCAATTCTACCTTATGATGTTATTCATTTTATTTTAAAATCCATTAATATTTATAGAAATTATTAATAGGGGAAAATGAGTAGTCTTTTATGTTTACCTGCTTCTTTTCCACTTCTGTGGCCCTTCTTTACTTCCTAGATATCTGAGTTTCTCTCTGATATCATTTCCATTTTGGCTTCAGGATATTACTTAGAATTTCTTCTATTGTAGGTATACTGGCAACAAATTCAGCTTTTGTTTTCTTACTCTCACTTTTGAACATAGATTTTAGTTCATATAGCATTCCAGTGGACTGACCCCACTACCATCACCCCAGCAATGTAAGCAGGTCGTTCCATTGCATTCTGATCCTCTGTCTTCCTGATGAGAAGTCAGGAGTCAGTCTCATCTTTGTTCCCATATATATAACAAAACTTTTTTTTTTTTACTGCATACTTTCAATTTTGTATTTTTTTTTTTTTTTTGGTCTCCAGCAGTTTGACTACGATATGCAAAGAAGTGGTTTTCTTTGTATTTATCCTGTTTGTTGTTCTTTGAGCTTCTTGTGCCTATAATTCAATGTTTTCAGCACATTTTGTAACTTTCCAGTGATTATATTTCAATTATTTTTCTGTATTATTATTATTCTAATAATTAGTATCCTAGAAGACTAATTAGTCCTTCTAGAACTCTTGTTTATGTGTCAGACTGAATGATATTGATCCATATATCTATATCAGTAAAGTTCACTCTCTCTTTTTTTTTTCAACCTTTCTCCAATCTGCTCTAATTCAATATCTTTTTCATCTCAGTCAATTCCAAGTTCTGTATTTGGTTTCCTTTGGATATATTCCCTAAACCGGAATCCCAGATCATATGGTAGTTCTATTTTTTAATTTTTTGAGGAAACTCCATGCTGTTTTTTGTTTCCATGTTGGCTGTACCAATTTACATTCCTGCCAAGAGTGTGTAAGTCCCTTTCTCTACTTCTTCACTAGCATTTATTATCTCTTGTCCTTTTGATGGTAGTCATTCTAACAGGTGATATTTCATGGTGGTTTTAATTTTCTTTGCCAGTGGTACTGAGTATCAATCTGGAAATGGAATCCCAAAGTAATCGACATCAAAACAGAGTTGTGAATGTTAGAAAACAGGAAGTGTACTAATCAAAATGACTTTACAAGAGAATTAAGTGGCCCCTTCTTTTCTTGGAAAGGCAGGTTAGTAGTCAAGATCCTGCTCTCCAAGGTCAACACACCTTGATTAGAATCCTGACTTGCCGTCTACTTGCCCATCACCTCAATAACTCAATCCCTCCACGTCTCAGTACCAATGAGATATATGACTCACGTAAAGCACTTTGCTCAGGGCCTGCCTAGTGACCAAGTAGAAGCTTAACAAATATGCCCTATTTTCTTTTTTTTAATAATGTTTCTTCAATGAGATGCTATTTTGCCTTTAAGAAGTCTATGAAAAATATTGCAAAAAAAGGAATGAAGCCTGAAGAATCTTAAAATTCAGAATTGGCTATAATCCCATCTGCTGCAACCTCTTCCTTCTTGCTTGATCCACTTTTCATCATGGTTTCACCCTTTTGATGTCACTGAATCCAAGAGATAGCAGTAATGACAGAGGAAACACTGAGGCATGGTGTGGAGAAGGAAATGCAGTCATTGGTGGAGTCCTGATCAGAAACTGGGTCCCTCCTATGCCGCCCCTCTACCACCTGGCCTATGAGCAAGGGGAGGGTATTGTCCCTACACACCTCCTTATCCTCAGCACCTAGTCTGTAGCTTGAGGGGGTCAATAAATTTAGTTTGGGAGAACAAGGAGAGGATGGTGCATGGGAAGAAGGGGAGGAGGAGGAGCAAGTAGAAGTTTCCACAGACCTATTAAGTCACGTTACTAGTGTTATCATGTTGAATTCTTTGCCTTTTCTTCTTCTGCAGCAGTTCTTAAAATAACCTAAACCTATGATCCATGAAACCGAGAAAGAAATCAAATCAGTGGTAATCTGATTTGGCTCTGAGTTCCTTTTCTACTGTCTCTGAGGTGGTTGGGAGCAACTGAGAGACTGTTGTATGTGGGGGAATTAAATGTGCTCTGTCAGATTTTTCAGGTATAGCTTTGGGCTAGGCATGGGTTTAAAGCAAGTCTTACAGAAACTTTGGAAAGCATTTAGGCTCAAATTTCTCTCAGTCCTCCAGTTTCAGGGGAACCATACCTCAATGGGCCTGTTTCTTTGTCTCCTCCTCCTTCATCATGCAGACCTCAAGTGACTGAGGAAGGGCCTTTCCATCAGGAGTCAGAGAGCTTGGCAATTACACATGATCTTTGAGTTACCACACAGAAACAGAGTCATCCTGAAATGTTCATGGGCAAAACCAGAGTTCATGGCAGTTGAGATTCTCAAGAAGGTACTTAAAAGAAACCAGTCAAAGGCTTGACTGTGTTAAAAAGGATCCAGCCCTGGGCTCTGTTTTGCTAAGGTCTAAGTGTGAATGTGTGTGTGTGTGTTTGAGAGTGAATTAGTGTGTAAATCAGGGGGTGGGAAAAGCAACAAGGAGAAAAGGAAGAAGAGGAAAAAGAAGAGGAATATAATACCAAAAGATGCTAAGCCCCTCCCTCCCTTTCTCTTCCATATTCTACATTATGCACTGTTCTACACCATTACGGTCACTACATGCCTGGTGTTTCGCTCATGAACTGAGACCTGCACTCAGCTATAATGGAATGAAGACTCTCCCCTTGATAGTCTTACAGCCCCTTGAATAAAACCACTCCGAAACTGATGGAATAGATCAAGCCCTGTTTAGAACCATCTGTGAGCCAGGAAGAAGGCAGAAATCCAATTAAATGGGTGCTCACTGAAGCTGGAAACAGTTTGGACAAGCAGAAAGTAGGGGAAAGGAGGGAGAGCCTAGATGCTGAACTTGAACAAAGTGCACTTGTGGGCGGGAGGTTGCTGGGAGTGGAGAGCAGGTGGGCTACAGCAGAGCTTGAAAGAAGGGGCCACAGGAAGGAGGCAGGTAAAGAAAGGCTGGAGACAGGGAGGCAGAATCAAGGACTGACCTGGGTTCCCAACTTTTTAGAGTTTATTATTTTTTTTCATTTATTTTTATTAGTTGGAGGTTAATTACTTTACAATATTGTAGTGGTTTTTGTCACATATTAACATGAATCAGCCATGGAGTTACATGTGTTCCCCATCCCAATCCCCTCTCCCACCTCCCTCTCCACCCAGTCCCTCTGGGTCTTCCCAGTGCACCAGGCCCGAGCACTTGTCTCATGCATCCAACCTGGGCTGGTGATCTGTTTCACTATAGATAGTATACATGTTTCGATGCTGTTCTCTCGAAACATCCCACCCTCACCTTCTCCCACAGAGTCCAAAATTCTGTTCTGTACATCTGTGTCTCTTTTTCTGTTTTGCATATAGGATTATTGTTACCATCTTTCTAAATTCCATACATATACGTTAGTATACTATATTGGTCTTTATCTTTCTGGCTTACTTCACTCTGTATAACTGGCCTTTTTAGAGTTTAGAGTCACAAGTTGAAACTTTTTTTATTTTTTTCTTTAAACTTGTATGGCACAGTGACAGATATTTCAGAAATGCACTTTCATTTCATTCTTTCCAAGGCCCTGGATGGCAAGTATTAATATATAACCATTTTACAAGTAAGGAAACAAAAAAGTTTGAAAGATGTTACAAAACATATCTATGGTCTATCATAAAACTTGTGCTTTTTTCTTTCCGTCTTTCTTCCACCACGTCACCTCTGGCCTGGAAAGTCCCTCCTGCTGGTAATCTGCTTGTCACTTGAGCAGCCTGACCCATGCTATGAAGCACAGATGCTGGCCTAGGGTTCTGTGAGATTCCCTCTTACTCTCAAGTTCTAGACATCGCAGCAGGAACAAGAAGAGAAGATCCCAGTTAAAATGTATCACATAAAACAGACAAACTGAAGTTCACTCTTGCGTTCCACAAAACTTCTTTGTGGTTTTCTCTATGCTGAAGCATGATCGTTTGAATGCTGAAATGGTCCCCTCCAGTCTCACTTGGGTCAGTAACTGTACGAGCTTGCAGTTTCCTTAACATCGCCAAGTTTCAATTTCTACACCAGGCAAACAGGGATAATCACACTGTTAAAAACCTGCATACATGATTAAGTGAAATGACCTTTCCATTTCTTTCTTTAAGAAAGGCAACAACCCCTGCCTCCCAGTGACTGATCTCCAGGAATCTGGGTGGAGCTATTGCTAAAAAAACAAAAAACAACAAAAAAACCCAGCCCCATGCTGGTGGCTTCTACTGGACAAATTCTCAGCAAAGAAAAGAATACACAAATATCTGTCCCTTGAGTCTCTGAGAGAATTGAACAGTTGTTTCAGACCCAGTTCCAATGAGACATGATGACTGAGAGCTTATTCAGAATTCAAGGTCACCTTTGAGTTATTGGACAATGCCTCTGTACTCTGGGGGGTGATCCACAGTAGGAATGTGTCAGAATGGCAGACATCATTCCGAGCAAAAATGTTCAGAAAACCCAGGTAATTACCTTTGGAGGAAGAAGCCAGGTAAATGATGCCACAGGCCCTCATATACCACTAGAGGCTTAGTGATAGCTCAATCATAAATGAGTCAGAAATGATCATTTGGAGTCATTAGCAGGTGGCAACCTTTACCTACATTCTGTCCCAGACTGGGGATACAGAACTCTGTCCAGCATCAATTGAGAATGTTACAGACTGAATGTTTCTGTCCCCAGAATTAATGTGTTGAACTCCTAATCTCCAATGTGTTGGTATTAGAAGTTGGAGTCTTTTGGAGGTAATTAAGTCATAAGGGTGGGACCCTCATAAATTGAATCCATGTTCTTACAAAACAAACCCCAAAGATCTCCCTTGCTCCTTCTGCTGTGTGAAGATACAGTGAGAAGATGGCTGTTTATGAACCAGGAAGTGGGTCCTCCCCAGATACTATAAATGTGTTTGGTAAAATCTGCAGGTACCTTGCTCTTGGACTTCCCAATCTCCAGAAGTGTGAAGAATAAATTTCTATTGTTTATGAGTTATGCATCTGCAGTCATTCATTAGAGAAGACCAAATTAAGATAGGGCACATTATTGCATTTGGACGAGACAAAGGAACATCCAGTTCTAAACTCCAGCTCTCCTTTCTACAATCAGAACATTGAAGCTGAAAGGAAACAGCTTTGTGTGTGAAGAGGAGTTAAGGAAAGATTTCATCCAAGAATCTTCTCCTCTGGGAGTATTTCCATGACAGGAGTGTAGGAAGAGTGAGGCTGTGAAGATGCAGGCAGGTGGGCTGGGGACAAGAGGGAGCAAGAAGGCCCCACACAGGATATCCAGCTATTAGACCCAGAAAACTGCATGTGAGACCAGTGGAGGCAAGCCTTTTGAGAACTACTGGAAACCTTGTAAAAGCCCCTCTGCATCCAAAGAAGACTACCGTCCTCCCAACAGTGAGGGAAAGGGTAGGGATTCAGGGGGTGGTGAGGGTAGGAAACGGTAATAGCTGTGTGCAGGGGCTGCACTGACCCGGAACATGTACTGTCTTATTTACCTTCACACTAATAATGAGAAAAGGTGAAGAGGCTTCAAGGTCACAGAATGACCTGAAATCTGCAAGCACTCAAAACATATGATTTGAATGGATAAACAGGATTGTTCTAGGTTGGGGCTAAGGCTCAGGAACTTGCCAGGTTACGGCTTAACTCTGTGCCTGAGTCTGAATTAATATGGAGAATTGGTCAGGGTTTAGTGAGCCTGAGGACAGGTGCAGTTTGTAACTAATGCTTAGTCTCGGGACTGGGCTACATCTGAGGCCAGGCTCAGACCAAACTGTATACTTATCAGATCTGTGCTTCAGTATCTTCCTTTCACCACTTGGAGCCTATTCTGTAGACCTGGAGCTCATTTCTATCCCCATGCCTCTCCCTCACTCACCTCTGAGTTGACAGTCAATGTCACTGTGCCCACGACCGCTCCTACATGTGTCCTTCCTTGCAGACCATGGGCTGTCTGGGGGCCTTAGTATTACGCCCTGCCTCATGCTCAATACAGACAAGGCTCTGCTCCAAAATGGCAATGCCAGGGTGATACAGGATACTACCAGGTGATATAGAATTCTGCCTCCCATACAGCGCATGCTATCCTCATATCTTCCACAAGGAAATGTGTCCCAAGACACATGACTTTGAACAACAACAAAACATAACCTTAGGGGTGCAGGAGAACCCACAATCAAGTCAGACAATTTAATATCAGTTCATCTAAACCACAATGTGACCATTTAACCAGATAATTGAATGGACCAAAAAGGTAAACTGGGGTGGGTCTTGGTACCCTGTCCCCTTCTGCGTATCTCGTGACCTACTGGGATGGAGACTGCAGCCGCAGGCATCAAGCACTGGGCTTCCCTCATCATGGGTTTCTTCCTCTGTTGGCTTCTTTCCATTTCCTTCCCTGAAGACACACAAACAGAATCCAAAGTTACCGTGACCCAAATGTGTAACATACGGTGCAATTAGTAAAAGTGCATTAGGAACCAAATTGGTCCTCCACCGCCACTTGTGTGATAATGAGAGGGAGGAAAGCCTGGGAAAACAATTGGCAAGCAAATGGTGGGGACCAAGTGTGAACTTCCCAGAAGAGAGAGGCTCTGAGGATGGGTTCAACATCCTGACTCAGGGTCATGTCTTAAAAAAGGCACCTGTAAAACTTCTTTTGCAGAAGACTGCATTTCTTTTAGGCAATTTGGCAATAGGTAACCAAAGTCTTAAAAATGTCTGAAACCATTGCTCTAGTAATTGCACTCCCAGGAACTGATTATAAGGAAACCATAGAAAATGTAAACTAAGATTTATTTCAACACTGATCCTAACAGTGAAAACTTGAAAATAACTTTGAAAGAACAGAAATATGAGAACAGTTAAGGAAATTACATGAGAACAAACAATGGAAAATCATGCAACCATCAAACATGATGTTTACAAAGAAGCCCTAATAATGCAGGGAGATGCTGCTAACAAAATTGTGAACCAATTGCAGCACATAAATCTAAAAATGCAGTGTGAGCTCAACTGTTTTATCTACCAATTGACGTCTTCATCTAGCTTAAAAACTCATTGTAAATACATAAAAATTGTAAATAGTGGTTACTGCTAGATTTTGAGCTTCTGAGTGAGTGAAACAGTTATGCCATTATCTTAAGTATCTTGCAAATGATTTATAAAAGATACACAATGTTTTGATAATCTGAGGAGGGGGGAATGCATCCTGTGGAATAAAAAGTGAATCTCCCCTGCCTCATTCTTCTTTCATATCAAGTAAGACATTTTTTTGTTTTGTTTTTGAGACAAAGGGCCGTGGCTCTTTCCTCTATTACCAATGCCTTCCCCAGCCCCAGAGCAGAGGATCTGATGCCCCATAGTACAGATTCTCTTAGATTCTTCAGTAATTGCTCTTTTCCTTTCACACAGCCAGCTCAGCTGCTCATTCAAAGCCATTGTTTCCCTGGCTGTCAGAGCAAGCTAGATGAGGATCAGGTAACAAAAATCCTCTTTTGAAAGTGGTTTTATCTCAAAAAGGGGACTGACGACTGGATCCATACATCCAGTCTCCAAATACCTTTCTACTCAAAATATAGTCCCTGGATGTGCAGTATCAGCATCACCCAGGAGCTTGCTAGAAATGCAAATTTCTGTGTCTTACCCCAGACCTACTGAATTGGTATCTGCATTTTAACAGGATGGCCAAGTGATTCTGTGCACAAGAAGTTTTGAAAAGAGAAGTGCTGTTCTAGAATATATTTGTAGCAACCTGGTGTAATAAAACAAGTACAAGATCATTAGTTGGGGTACCTGATCTTCGGTACCAGCTATTGGAGAGGAAAGAAAAACGTTTCCCTCTACCCATCTTAGTTTCATTGCTGGGACCCTATAAACTAGACTGACAAAAGACAGATTAACAAGGGAAAAACAAGCAGAAGTTTATCAACATGTGCATCACCCATTCATGTGAGAATACCTAGAGATGAGTAACTCAAAGGGGCCAGTTAGAATTTGTACTTATATAGCACCTTAGCAAAAAACAATAGATTTTAAGAGAAGTGACATGATAAAAGAAAAAGGATTTTGAGCTTCTAGAGGTGGCAAATTGTGGAAAAGCAAACATATGGGGAAACTAATGGTAGGTAAGGGCTAGTTTTAGCAAAGTTTATGATCTGTATTCCTCTGGTGCTGTCTCTGGGCTAATAAGGGTCTAGAATTATCCCTGTTGATTAACCTCTGTGCTTTGTGATGGAGTGGGAATACCTTTACAAATGTATGACCTACTTTTAGGCAAATAGGGGAAAGGCAGGGAGCTTTTCTTGTGTCAGCTTCTTCTCAATTGCCTTCAGTTCAGAATGCACCCTTCACAGTCCTATAACCAAAAGTAGCATGACCTTGAAAAGTTTGATGCTTCTGACTAAGGGATATTTAAATTTCAGTTTTTATCTCTGAAAAATGGGAGTAATATGAACATGTACACACTGTTATATTTAAAATGAATAACCATCAATGAGCCACTGTAATAGCACATGCAGCTCTACTCAATGTAGCAGCCTGGAGAGGAGAGGAGTTTAGAGGAGAATGGATACATGGATGTATGGCTGAGTACCCTTCACTGTTCATCTGAGTCTATCACAACATTATTAATCAGTTATACCCCAATACAAAATAAAAAGTTTAAAAATAAAATAAAATCTCTCCATGATAAGGTTTGGGAGAATTGAATTGGGCAGTACGAAACTTCGAGGACACTGCCTAGAACTGATTAAGCATTAAATAATTTTCATCATCATTATTGTAATTATACAAGATAGGGATAAGGATCAAATGAGACAATAAATACTCAAGGCTGCCAAAGATGTATGAGATTCTTATGCAGATGTGAAGAGAAGTTATCTTTATAGATGTTAGGAAGCATTCCGATCCAGAGAGCCAACTGTGAAATGATGACTCGGAAAAAGGCAGTGAAAATACAGGGTTATTGGAGCATTTGAATTCCTGGGGCCTGAGCTCACAGAATCAGCAGGGGCAGGAGCCAGCAGAGTGGAATCAAGGTTCCACAGACTCAAAACTTCCCTCACTGTTGTCAGCTCCTTCCCATTCAGGGAGGAGAAGAAAGGATTCCCTTGTTAGGAAAGTAAAGGGAAGTTTCAGTGAATCCACCCTCTCACATCCCTGGCTCCATTAACTTCGGGTGAGTAATCTTTGCAAAAAATTTTCCCCAGTTTCAAATGTTGGGAGGCTCTGCCTTGATGCCCTTTAAAGAGGAAGAAGAAAATGTCTAGGTATTACACAGGCCTCATCAGCTGTCAAGCAAAGTGGTCAACTGCCATGGACAGGGAAATTGACAAGGGAAAAGCTTTCAGTAATGGTTCAAATCTACTCAGCCTTGGAGAAAAGCAGTAAGAACACGTCCTAAGAATTTGAGCTTGCAATTTAAAGGACAGAATGGACTCAAATTGGGAAAAGTGGATAGAGATAAGCCATGGAGGTGGATGGGCTTCCCAGGTCATGCTAGTGGTAAAGAATCCATGGGCCAATGCAGGAGACACAAGAGACACGGGTTCGATCCCTGGGTCAGGAAGATCCCCTGGTATAGGAAATGGCAACCCACTGTAGTATTCTTACCTGGAAAGTTCCATGGACAGAGGAGCCTGGCAGGCTATGGTCTGTGGGATCATAAAGTGTCAGACACAGCTGAGCTAGACATACACAGAGGGTGGATATGAGAATGGGTTTCAGGAAGTAGGGATGAAAACCTGCAGAAAGGGCTAACCAGTGTTCTCCTTTCAGACTCCAGAGGGGCCTGGTGGGCTACAGTCCATAGTGCTGCAAAGGGTCAGATATGGCTGAAGGACTTAGCACACAGCATACACCTGACAATCTGAATACAGCTTGAATTGCATTCATCAGAATCCTGGCAGAGAAGACAGTAATGAAGCAAATTGACCCTAATAAGCTTGCCTCTTAAAATTCAAAAATCTGGACAAGGCCACAGCCACCAGACAGGACACAGTTTCATTTTGCTCAGTGCTACACCCAAGGGATGTTACAAATATGCATTTTCCCTGACCTTCCTCTGACATCACACTCGGGTTCACATCTTCCTCTTTCTGCTAACAGTCATGCTTTCTCCAGGCCTCCATCATACCTTTCTTACTGCTCTCCCTCTGATCACTGTTACATGATGGATTTTAGACCCAAGCTGGCCTGGTCTCTCCTAGAATTCCATTATTTGTTTTCTCACAGGTCCTAAACTCAAATACCTAGAGGGTCAGGGAAGGAGAATGAATGTATAAATGAATCAGATGCAATAGGGAGTGGTGTGGAGCTTGGGAAACTGGAAATTAAATGTTCTGCTAAAAGGATTTAGTCATCTTTTTCTGAAACCACGTCCAGGCTAGATTTATCCATGCCCAGTGTTGGGCTACTGTCTCTCCCAAATGTCTATCCCTAGCATTTGAGTCAGGATCACATTATATCTCAAAAAGGAAAGGAAAAAAGTTAGATTTCTTCTAAGATCAATGAGGCCCAGAGGAGCCAAACGGTGCACCAGGAGCCAGGGGGCAGGCGTTTGTCCACTACTTCTCCACTCTCTCTGGACCTTTGGATTGACTATTTCAGATACCATTCTGCTTTTATTTTGATCTCATCTGGGCCTCTTGAGCTTCCTGGCAGTGGCAATTGATCCAAGAACATGTACTCACAAAGTCATGTTTGCAGGAAGATGCCCCAGTGCTGCTCATCACATACTTCTGGCCTCTCATTTGAGTGGATGGTTTCATACAAGCTCAGTCTCATCTTACAGGGACAGTGTTCTACTGTGAGCAGAAGCCAGGCATCTGTCAGCTTTGCTTCTCAGCCAGGACTTTGTCGGACACCATGGTTATCTGCTCAGCCCACATGTAAGCACAGCCAAAAGTACAACAGAATTAGGCTGACCTTTTCATCCCCTTCTTGGGCTTTGTTTCTGCACATCAGTCAGCCATGTCTGAGCTTCTCAATATACCCCTCGGAATATCACTCTCAAAAGGATATGCTTTGTCCTTCACGTCTTTCCTTATCCACCAGGCCGAGTCCCACTCATTTTTCACAATCCCCTTCATTTTTTCACTCCTCTAGAAAATCTTTCATCATCCTTTACCCGCTTCTTCCATCTGTGTTAGGTCTCTTCTCTGTGTTTTTTCTTTGAATCTTGTCAACAAAGAAGTGCTTACTACTTTTTCTCATAATTAATACTTTCTTCTTTTTCTCTCACATATACTGGGAGCTCTGTCAAGGACAGAAGACCTGTGACTCACCTCTGTATCTGCATTCCAGCATGTGACAAACAGCTGGTACTCAGCAAACATTTGTTGAATGAATGAATTAGTGGTTTGCATTTATGCTCAGGCTCCTACTACCACCACATAGATCATTATGCATAAGACACGAATCAAAATTAGTAAATAGTTTGGGGGGAATTTATTTGCTATGTAGAAATCATTCAACAAATGCTGAACTCTTAACTGAACTTAAAAAATCACTCAAGAGAATGAGGAAAATGAATATAAATGCGACAAACCTGATCATAAGAATTTTAATGACTTAATGAGTCAGAGAGTGGGTAAGAGGATGACTGACTGATTCACAGAACCCATGGGGTTATAAGAAAATGCCAGAGTTAGCAAGAGACCAATATTATCAATTTAAGAAATGCTTATGGGGTGCCTACTTTATGCCAGGTGAAGTATTTAGTAAAACTGAGCTTATATGATGAACCACTATGGCATTCGCCAAGCTGTAATTACGGTGAAGGTAAAGGGATGTTTACTTGGTGTGGACAAATTCTAAAATCTTTAGTATTCTAAAGGTGAAATTTGAGTTCAGGGCAATAGGATATCCTGGCAATGAATGGTCCTTAGTTCCACTGTAGGTTTTTTCTTTTTAATTCTTTAATTTTATTTATTTGGCTGCATAGGATCTTAGTTGTGGCATGCAGCTTCTTCAATGAAGCATGCAGGACTCTTTAGTTGTGGCGTGTGGGCTTTAGTTGCTCCACAGCATGTAGGATCCTAGTTTCCTGATTTAAGATTGAGCCCAAGTCCCCTGTATCGGCAGGCAGAGCCTTAACCACTGGACCACCAGGTAAATCCTCTTCACTGTAGATTTTGATTGACAGCAGGCTATGTGTACCTGATGTTTCTCTACTTCAACTAAATCTTGAGCCTAACTTTTAAAGATAGTTGCAAAAATTATTAGGACCAACCACAATTGTGTTGATGTATTTATTGAGGGAGGTAGTGTCTAAGAACTTAGGAAACTTTTAGTCAAGATGTTGAACCTGTTGCTACCTGGTCAGAGTCCTAAGGTTGCTGTTACAAAGACAGAATTGATGTTGCCCTAGTGTTGATTTTGTAACTTCTCTTAATCACCTGCCCACCTGCGCATATGTCTGGAGAGGTAGCTTGTTAAAACAAAAACGGCAGGGTCTTGGGAACCAAACTGAGTCTGCCCTTTATTTAAATGTTCGTAAAGTTGCACTAATTGGTTTTCCTCTTGGAACCTTGGTTTATTTACCTGAAGCATGAGGTAAAATTGTACACCCTGCAGCACTGAATGAGATAATATAAGTCAAGTGGGCCTGACCTAGTGACAAAGATTCTTTCGTTGACCAAACTATAGTCAGGCTCCTAAACCTTCTTTTGGGTCCATGAATGTACGTCCTCATAAAATCTAGTTTTAACAAGAACCCTGCTAAGTAAGTTTAGCAAAGAATTCCTCCACTCTCAATATCTGATCACCCTCATCCTTGATAATGGACCAAGTTTTTCATCCTGCACCATCTATCCCCTGGGCAATGTCTGATTATTCTGGCCTGCTGTCCGCCAGAATCCTGTTAGATCAGTTTAACCAGAACCTCCTTTATCCCTGATGTTTCTTCTTAGTAATTTTCCATCCAGTAACCCCATCCTGTTCCTTGGCTAGAAATTGCCATGTGCCCATCTTTATTCAGAGTTGAGCCTGATCTCTCTCCTGTGAAACTCCAGTGGTCCTGTGGTAATAGTCCTAAGTAAATTCTGCCTCACCACCTTTAACAAGTGACACTGAATTTTTTTTCCTCTTACCATCAGTCCCTGGAGTGGGGGACCTGACAAAGTTTCACTTTTTCCTTGCCCCACAATCAAGAACCCTACTATTGGGATGCTTCTGCTCAACCTTCCAGATCTTTGATATTTTTGCCCCCTCATCCCCCCATCCTCCTGGCTCCTCCTCTGCTCTAAATTTCAGGGTTAGAAAGAATTACGTGGCAAAATTGTTGTCATTATTAGTTGTTCAGCTCCTAAATTGTGTCTGACTCTTTGCGACCCCATGGACTGCAGCATGCCCGGCTTCCCTGTCCTTCACTAACTCCCCGAGTATATTCAAACTCATGTCCATTGAGTCAGTGATGCCATCCAACCACCTCATCCTTTGTCATCTGCTTCTTCTCCTGACTTCAATCTTTCCCAGCATCAGGGTCTCTTCCAATGAGTCAGCTCTTTGCATCAGGTGGCCAAAGTATTGGAGCTTCGGCTTAAGCATCAGTCCTTCCAATGATATTCAGGGCTGATTTCCTTTAGGATGGATTGGTTGGATCTCCCTGCTGTTCAAGGAACTCTCAAGAGTCTTCACTAGCACCACAGTTTGAAAGTATCAATTAGTTTGGAGCAAAGGACCCGAGGACAAGAATTCCTTGCCTCCTCTGTGTACTCCTAAGGTCTCCAGTGCTGCAGTTTCTTGCTTGCACTAAATATGACTTGAATAAGAAGGACAAGTGTCCTGGAGAGAATTGGAGATCCTGGAACTTTTGCTTTTGATTATGTAAAATGAAAACATTTGAAATGCCTGCATAAATGCACATTTGTTATTATTATAATCTCATACTTTATCTTCATTTTTGATTGCTATTTAATCAGCAAAAGCTTGGAACACTTCAGCTTTTAGTTTCCCCCTCTGTTAAGCAAGTAATGATCTGTAAACAAACACTTAAATAAGTGCTACTTAAACGAACCTCTAAATCCTTTTGTAATGTAAAGAATTCTTTTATTTGCAAAGGAACTTACCTTCTAATTTTGTTTTTGAGAGTTTGCTTTTCAGTAACTCCATTTACCTCTTCTGTTTAGAATGTAATTACACATGAAGGAGTAGGTATTAGCCTTCCCTTGCCGCTGTAATAAATTATCGCAGACTAGCAACATAAAACAAAAGTCTTTTGTTAGCTCACACTTCTGAGGTCAGCAATAACTGAGGCCTCTTTTAGGTTCTAAATTCTGGTTCTCACAAAGCAAAAGCGAGGTGTGACCCAGCTAGGGCCTTTTTTGGAGGCTCTGGAAAGACTCCACTCCCAAATTCATTTAGGTTGTTGGCCAGATTCCATCTCGACTATCAGTAAGAGGTGCTGTCTGCTCCCGGAAGACACCTAGATTCCCTTGCATTTGACAGGGTCCTCTGTATCTTCATACTAGCTGGGGCGCATCAGTCCTTATTCTTCACAGCTCTGTATTTTCCTTCTGTGTTCCCTTCTGTGTTTTAGGGGCTCCTGTGATTTGATTCACAAAATCTGCCTGCCATGTAGGAGATGCAGGAAAGTCAGGAAGATCCCCTGGAGGAGGAAATGGCAACCCACTCTGGTATTCTTGTTAAGAAAAGCTCATGGACACCGGAGCTTGGCAGGCTGCAGTCCATAGGGTTGCGAAGAGAGGAAAAAAAACTGAGACTGAGCATGTGATTAGATTAGCTCCATCTGAATAATCTCCCCTTTTCTCGGTCAAGTGTGCTACATAACATAACACCGCCACAGGAATAATATCTCTTCATGTTCACAGGTTCCAGGCACTAGGATGTAGAATCTTGAGTGTTTTCCTAGAACTTCTGCCCACCACAGGTACACCTCTACAGAAAAATTGCTTCCTACTCTATTTCCTCTTTTGTCTTCTCTTGAATGTTCTTGAAGAGGATATCTCTTCAAGGCTGGGAGGCTGAACAGAAGTCAGCACAGTAATACTGGCAGAGTGAGAAGTCAAATATAACAGATTGCACGACAATTTTCTTAAGTTATCATTATTGAAAAATTGAAGCTTCTCAGATGCAGCCAAACCCAAGTTCTGAGGAGGAATCATAATTGAAAATCATTGAAATCATTATTAAAAAATTGAAGCTTCTCAGATGGAGCCAAGCCCAAGTTCTGAGGAGGAATATCAGTTCAGTTCAGTTCAGTCGCTCAGTCGTGTCCCACTCTTTGCGACCCCATGAATCGTAGCACACCAGGCCTCCCTGTCCATCACAAACCCCCAGAGCCTACTCAAACTCATGCCCACCGAGTCAGTGATACCATCCAGCCATCTCATCCTCTGTTGTCCCCTTCTCCTCCTGCCCCCAATCCCTCCCAGCATCAGGGTCTTTTCCAATGAGTCAACTCTGCATGAGGTAGCCAAAGTAGTGGAGTTTCAGCTTCAGCATCAGTCCTTCCAATGAACATCCAGGACTGATCTCCTTCAGGATGGACTGGTTGGATCTCCTTGCAGTCCAAGGGACTCTTAAGAGTCTTCTCCGACACCAAAGTTCAAAAGCATCAATTTTTCGGCGCTCAGCTTTCTTCACAGTCCAACTTTCACATCCATACATGACCACTGGAAAAACCAAAGCCTTGATCAGATGGACCTTTGCTGGCAAAGTAATGTCTCTGCTTTTTAATATGCTATCTAGGTTGGTCATAACTTTCCTTCCAAGGAGTAAGCGTCTTTTAATTTCACGGCTGTAGTCAGCATCTTTGGTGATTTTGGAGCCCCAAAAATTAAAGTCTGACACTGTTTCCACTGTCTCCCCATCTATTTCCCATGAGGTGATGGGACCAGATGCCATGATCTTAGTTTTCTGAATGTTAAGCTTTAAGCCAACTTTTTGACTCTCCTCTTTCACTTTCATCAAGAGGCTTTTTAGTTCCTCTTCACTTTCTGTCGTAAGGGTGGTGTCATCTGCATATCTGAGGTTATTGATATTTCTCCCAGCAATCTTGATTCCAGTTTGTGCTTCTTCCAGACCAGCGTTTCTCATGACACAAACTCAAAGTTTCCTTGTGTTAGAAAGAGCAATACTGTTGAGCTAGATTCTCTCAGGTGCTAGATTACGTATTATATATTTAATGCCTGGAAATACTCTGCGATTATAGTAGGTACTCAATGTTTCTCCATTAACTATTAGATTAAAAAAAAAAAAGACTAGAGTAGACAGATATGGAAAAGACTGAAAAATAAGAAAGTTCTTGATTAAAACTAGATATTTTATCCCAGTACTATACAGTTGTGATCACTATAGCTTTGTGGTATAGTTTGAAATCTGAGACATGATAACTCTAGCTTTGCTCTTCTTTGTTAAGATTGCTTTTGTTATTTGAGATTTTCTCTGACTCCATACAAGTTTTATAATTATATTTTTTCAGTACTGTGAAAAACCCCATTGGTATTTTGATAGGGACTGAATTGAATCTGTAGATTGCTTTGGTTACTAAATGGACATTTTAACAATATTAATTTTTCCAATTTACTAGCATGAAATACTTTCCATTTATTTGAGTTATCTTCAATTTCTTTCAACAGTTTTTTATAGTTTTCAGATTATAGGTTTTTTACCTCTTTGGTTAAATGTATTCTTTGGTATTTTATTCTTTTTGATGCAATTGTAAATGGAGTTCTTTTTAAAAGTTCTATTTCTGATAGACATGTGTCAAGTGCTGAAGATCATGTGATCATGTGATAGAGTTTGGGCAGAACATCTGAGGCACTCATTGTCCCTGTTTTGTATCAGAAGTGTTTTGTTGTCTCCTGGAAACTCGAGTCTTCACCTGTGTCTACACTGGAAAGATGATGGAATAAAACAGGAAGACAACCTATTGACAGCAAGCAGGTTTACCTGAGGGATATATAAGCTCCATATTATTCAAAATACATAAAATTTGGTCTTGCATAGGAATTGGGTAAGATAGTCATTTGAGCAAAGGTATCTTGCCTCTATCTCCATTGATTTCATCAGAAAGGTTGATAGATAATGAAAAAGGAGGAAAAAAAATTTTAATCAGGCTTGAGTTACAATCAAAAATGAAAAGTAAACTTGAGGGATTTCTCAATTAAACCTTATTTTCAACCATGAGAAAATAAAGAGGCATGCCTGAAACTCTAGAGAGGCATCAAGTAGGCTGATAAGGCAGAGTCAATGAGAAAACTGGTCCATAAACACACTTCAAAAATTAAATCTGACAAAATCTTCTCGTCTGATTGGGATTTGCAGATGCCAAGTGAAGGATGGGGGACTGGTTGTAGAATCCTATCTTGAATCTAGCACTGGAGGGGGACGAGTGAGCACACCCACAAGGGAAGCATAGCCATCCTCCTGAGACTGAAGTATGTCTGACAAGGGAGGTGAGAAATCCCTGACAGAGCTCCACTTGCCAGTCACCATCCACTCCCCAGTCACCATGAGGACGAGGAGCAAGTCTGCAACCGGCCTCAGCCTCAGCCAGCTGTCCTCCTCCTCCGTTCTTTTTTTTATCTGAATGGCAGTATTTGAAAATAATTGAATGAGTGACCTCAGGCTTGTGAGCTTAGAGAAAGTGGCCAATGCAGCCAACCTGGGCTCTTCCCTGATAGAGTGAAGAGCAACACAGCAAAAGGAGCTCTGGTGTAGGAGGCATGAAAGATGAGGGTTCGACCCCTGGGTTGGGAAGATCCCTGGAGAAGGGAATGCAACCCACTCCATAATTCTTGCCTGGGAAATCCCATGACAGAGAAGCCTGGTGGCCTATAGTCCATGGGGCTGCAGAGTCGGACACAACTTAGCAACTGAAAAACGACAATCCTCCCTCACAGCTATAGAATCCATTTCAGAAGCTATGAGAATCATGTTTTCATAACTGAAGGAGTCAAACCATCCATGCTATTATAAGCACCACCACCTTCTCCTGTTCCATCCACATCAAGATTTCTGCCCTGTCCATGTCCTTCTCTGTGTCCTGACTGCATGGAGCTTCTAGAGCTCTGCATCCCTTTACACTACCAGGAGGAAAAGAGGAGTAACAGATCGGTCCCAGGACAGTCTGCCCCATCACTGAGCTTCCAGCTCTAGCTCCCGGGTAAGTGCTTGAATGCAGCATTAAGCTCTTCAGTCAATGGTTGGTATCGTCATAGGCACCTGGTAAGCTTTATGAGCCTTTATGGTACTTGATACATAATAAATAATATTATACTGCTAGATGATTACTGTATGACTGCTGCTATGATGAACCACTCAGGAGGAAGTAATAGCCATGAGCAAATAGAAAAGCAAACAAAGAAACAATCTGTTGTGCTGCACCTAAAAATAAATCTAGGAACACAGAGAGATTCATCAGGGGTTGAAATATTTTGTGGACAAAGTCACAGGGATAATAGTTGTGTTTAAATGTGCCCTTCTGTGCACAACTTCCCTGGGGCATGCTAGCCCACCTTCCTCCAGCTCTCACAACCACATGAAGGCAAAGTGGGCCACTTGGGGTGAGACATACATTGACCCCTGTCATCCCTTGTGATCGGAGGCAATGACTCAGATGTTTTACGTCCAGGGAACCTGGTTTCATTCTGATTCCTGAAGGCCAGGAGTTGAGTGCTCAGAATAATGGGATGCTTGCCCCTTTAACAAACCCTAGTCACTATCTATCTATCTATCTATACACACACACACATCCTGGCCTCTAACTCCTTCTTTTTAAATTCCCATACTTGTTAGAGGGACTTGAGAGGAGGGACCAGTATTTCACAGCTTTTGTCCCGGTAAAAGAGTATTGCTTGACGTTTGAATACCTGATAGCAGCAAAACACACAGTGCCAAAGATTGAATTCTGTTAAAAACTGATGGATATACTGTATGATTCCATTTGTAGAATAACCTTGAAATGACCAAAAATTGTAGTGATGGAGAATAAATCAGTGACTACGCAGGGTTAGAGCTGGGGTGTAGCCTGGAGGTGTTTTTTTGTATCGATAGAACAGTACTGTATCTTCCTTGTGGTAGTAGTAACACAAGTGTGGAATTTCATAGTACTATACACCACCAGCAGCAACGAAGATCTGATGAAAACCAAGCAGGGTCTGTTGTTTAACTGATAGTATCACGCCACTGCCAATGTCCTGGTTTTGAAATGTACTGTGATATGTAAAATGTTATCACTGGGGAAATCTGGATGAAGCATGCACAGAAATTCCCTGTATTATTTTTGCAACTTCTGTGAGCCTAAAGTTAGTTTCCAAGAAAAAGCCAAAAATCTTTAAAAAAAAAAAAAATTTACAAAACCTCACAGGAGAGATTCCAGTTCTGTTAAGTGGAATAACTGTACTTCCCACTGCTATGACTACCATACCTGGAGGAACTACTTTAGGATCTGAAAAGTAAGTAGTAGCAAGTAGATCAGGAAAGACCAGAATTCCAAATAACATCAAAACAATGCTGAGTCTGCATGTTTTTTTCCTCCAGGATCCATTGGCCTAAACTCAATTCAAATCAAAACCTAAAGGTGGCAATCAGCTCCAAGAGAGACCCCCCTTTCTGGCTCTGGGAGCTGTAAGGGAATTCTGAAATCTCAAAGAGAATGTGGACATCCCAGGTTTTGTTTTATTTGTGTGTTTATTTTCCCATCTCGGGCAACTTATGCCCAGCCTCTAAGCATTAACACCGTGATGGCTGCAAAGACTTCTCCAGTAAGTTGGGTTGGGATCCCAAGAGTATGGAGTGAATCACCATTTTCTTTTCATGTTCTCCTTCCACTTGACCCCAAACATAGCTGCAGTCTTGGAAATACAGGGGAGAGCAGGGAAAATTAAGCCACAGCACTTATGTCTGGAGAACAAAAACAAAGAGTACCATGAGCCCTTTGGAATCTGTTAAAAACTGATGGATATATTCCACATGGTACACTGCAAAGAGGAAGTATATATTGAGAAAACAACCCTATAAGGTTGTTTAAGAGCTAGTCCTCAAGCCACGCACACGTGGATCTGATTCTACTGGGCAGACAAGAAAAAATTTAAGAACTGAACTAACACATAGATGGTCGTCTAGGCCCAGACTAACCTCAGGGTGGCACCTATCTGGGGCAAAACTGAATGGCACTGCAAGACACTGAACACTGAACTGAGACTGGATCCACAGTCAACCAAAGGCAAGATGAAACTTGTAGTCTGAAGCCAACCAGGTCAACTGACTGCTAAAAGAACAATGCCAACATTTTCCATAGAATTTAAATAAGACCCAGAAGTACACACATGATATTCAGAATACCAGGAAACAATCCGAAATTACTTCTCTTCCAAAAAACCAAGAAACTTTCAATTTGCATGGAAAAGATAATTAACAGATAACAAATGCCAATATGACACTGATGCAGCTATTATGGAAGTAGTATAGCAAGCAAGAATAAATACCCAAAAGTGGAAAAACAGAAAACCAGCAAAGAACTAGAAAATGTGAAGAAGAAACAAATAGAAATGCTAGAGCTGAAAAATATAATAACCAAATTTTAAAACTCACTGGATGTGTTCAACAGGAACAACAAAGAGAGAAAAGATAACAAAAGTAAACAGGAGCCCAGGGAACCGTGTGGCAATAACATAAGATTTAACATTTATGTTATGAGAATTCTAGACCTGGAGGAGAAAAAGTACAGTTTGAAACAAGTATTTGAAGAAGAAATGGCTGAAGACTTTCCAGTTTCATCAAGGACATAAACCTATATAGCCAAAGTCAGTGCAACTTAACCAGGATAAACCCAAACAACTCAATACTCAAACATATTATAATCAAACTGCTAAAAGTGAAAAGATGAAGAAAAAAATTATGAAATAATGAGAGGAAACCAACACATTACCTTTAAAGAAATTTATTTCAAATGACTGCAGATCACTCATCAGAAAGCATGAAGGCCAGAAAATGCCACAACATTTTTAAACTGATGAAGAAAAGATCTATTGACCAAAAATCCTGTACACAGTAAAAATATCCTCTGGATACAAAATGACATAAATATATTCCAACATGAAAGAAAATTAAAGCAATTTGTTGTTAGCAGATCTGCACACAAAGAATTGCAGACCAAAGTTTTTCAAACAGAAGGGAACTGATATCAGAAGGAAACTTGTAACATTAGGAATGAAGGAAGAGCCACAGAAGTGGTAAGTAATTATTAATGATAAACTATTCTTTTCTTCTCAGTTTTTAAAATACTGATATATTCAGTTGCTGAAAACAAAAAATATAATCATTGTATGATGAGGTCTTTTTTTAAAGTAACTGTAATAAGTACGACAACTATAACATAAAAGAGGGAAACTTAAAATTCTACTTGATGAGGTAAAATTATTAGCAGCCAATAAAAGACAAAAAGTGTACTGTGATTATGAGAATAGATAAGCTAAAATATAATAAAAATGTAAAATTTACCCAATGAAGGCAAGGAGGGACAAATGGAAATGAAAAAATAGAGGAAATATTCAGAAAACAGATAAAATATTAGATCTAAATCAAAACCTGTCAATAATTATGTTGCATGCAATTGGTCTAAACACAGCAATTACATGAAAATATGGGTTTTGTTTGTTTTACCATTTGCAGCAAAATGAGTGGACTTGGAATGCATTATGCTAGGTGAAATAAGTCAGACAGGGAAGGACTTATACTGTATGATATCACTTATATGTGGAATCTAAAAAATACAACATATATGCATATAACAAGAAGGAATCAGACTCAGATATAGATAACAAACTAGTGGTAGTGGTTACCAGTAGGGAGAAGGAAGAGGGAGGGGCAACTAAAGGGTAAGGGATAAATAGATACAAATGATAATGTATAAAATAAGCTACAAGGATATATAGTACAACATAGGGAATATAGTCAATAATTAATAATAACTATACCTGGAATGTAACCTTTAAAATTTTTGAATCACTATATTGTACACTTGTAACATATAGTATTGTACATCAACTATACTTAAATCAAAAGAAAACTATTAAATACATGCTGTCTATAACAAACTCACTTCAAATATAACAATATAGGAAAATTAAAAATAAAAAGGATGATAAATTACTTCTATGCAAAGGCTAATACAAAGAGAGCTAAAGTGGCTATATTAATATCAGACAAAGATTTTGGAGCACAGAAAATTACCAGGGATTAAGAAAATTATTGCATGTTAATCAATTATTCAATTCACAAAAAAGAAATAATAATTCTACATGCATATGTACCTAGGAACAGAGCTTCAATATGCAAAAACTGGCAGAAATTATAGGAGAATAAAAACATTCACAATTATATTTAGAGAATTTAACATATACCATTCAGTAATAGATAGAACTAGGAGACAGACTATTAGCAAGGATACTGAAGAAATGAACAATGCCATCAACCAACTGATCTAATTGTGTTCATGGAACACTCCACCCAACAGCAGCAGAATGTACATTCTTTTAAAGTCCACATGGATCGTTCACCAAGATTGTCAATATTCTGGTCATAAAACAAACTTTAACAAAGTCCAAATAATTAAATCCTACAAATTATGTTCTCAGGTCTTAAAGGAATTAAATTAGAAATCAATAATGGATAACTGGAAAATCTTCAGACACCTAAATATCAAACAACACACTTCTAAATAATCCATGGGTCAAAGAAGGGGCACTGAAGTAAATTATGGAAAAAAAAAAAAAAAAAAAAAAACCAAAAACTGAACTTAGAGAAAATAAAAATTTAAAGATATTAAGTTTGGGTGCAGTTTAAGCAATGCTTGCAATGAAATTCATAGTAATAGCTTTTATTAGAAAATAAGAGAGGTCTCAAGTCAATAATTCATGCTTCTAAGTTAAGAACTGAGAAAAAGAAAAATGATATAAGCCTAAAGTAGCATAAAGAAGAAGATAAAAGAGAGTAAATGTCAATAAAATTAAAAGCTAAAAAATAAAAATCAATGTAAGCAAATACTGATTCTGTTCAGTTCAGGTCAGTTCAATTCAGTCCCTCAGTCATGTCTGACTCTTTGCAACCCCATGAATTGCAGCACACCAGGCCTCCCTGTCCATCACCAACTCCCGGAGTTCACTCAAACTCATGCCCATCGAGTCGGTGATGCCATCCAGCCATCTCATCCTCTGTTGTCCCCTTCTCCTCCTGCCCCCAATCCCTCCCAGCATCAGGGTCTTTTTCAATGAGTTAACTCTTTGCATGAGGTGGCCAAAGTATTGAAGTTTCAGCTTCAGCATCAGTCCTTCCAGTGAACACCCAGGACTTCTCTCCTTCAGGATGGACTGGTTGGATCTCCTTGCAGTCCAAGGGACTCTCAAGAGTCTTCTCCAACACCACAGTTCAAAAGCATCAATTTTTTGGCACTCAGCTTTCCTCACAGTCCAACTCTCACATCCATACATAACCACTGGAAAAACCATAGCCTTGATCAGATGGACCTTTGCTGGCAAAGTAATGTCTCTGCTTTTTAATATGCTATCTAGGTTGGTCATAACTTTCCTTCCAAGGAGTAAGCGTCTTTTAATTTCACGGCTGCAATCACCATCTTTGGTGATTTTGGAGCCCCAAAAATTAAAGTCTGACACTGTTTCCACTGTCTCCCCATCTATTTCCCATGAGGTGATGGGACCAGATGCCATAATCTTAGTTTTCTGAATGTTGAGCTTTAAGCCAACTTCTTCCCTCTCCTCTCTGATTCTGTAGGTGAATACAATTCAATATACAAAGGACATTAATTCTTCCCAACTTGATCTGTAAGTTAATATAACACTAACCAAAATTTCAGCAAAAAATAATGTAGATTTAGACAAGCTGATTCTAAAATTTACATGAAAAGGTTAAAAAAAAAAACTTGAATAGCATAACACTTTTGATCAAGTATCAAGCATTTGGAGAAATCATACTATCTAAATTTAAGACTTGCTATAAATCTGTAGTAACCAAGAAACTGTGGTATTGGTGAAGGACTAAACACATATGTCAATGAAACATAATAGTGTCTAGAAATAGACCCTCACATATACGGCCAATTGATATTTGACAAACCTGCAAAAAGTAACTGAAGGGAAAAAGACATTCTTTTTCAACAAATAGTGTTAGAACAATCTGATATATGTAGACAAAAAAATAAACTACATCTCACATCTTATGCAAAAATTAATTCAGAATTGCTTATACATCTAAAATATGATGCAAAACTATAAATATTTTAGGAGAAAATCTTCATAACCTGGGGCTATACAAAGAATTAGAATTCTCAGACATGACACCAAAAACCTGAGACATAAAAAAAAATTTTTTTTGATAAATTAAACCATCAAACTTAACAACTTTCGCTCTGCACAAGGCACTATCAGAAGAATGAAAAAAGCAAGCTACCAATTGGGGATGTTTATAAATCATATATCTGACAAAAGACTTATAATAATAAAGAACTATCAATATTCACAGTGTAAAAAACAAACATTTTTTTGAAATGAGCAAAATATGTTGACAGACACTTCACCAAAGATATATGGATGACAAATGACCATATGAAAAGATATTCAACATGATTAGCTAGTGAATGCAAATTAAAATCATGATGAAACAAAATTGCCATCCACTGAATGTCCAAACTAAAAATTACTGACTATGCCAAGCACTGGAGAAGAAGTGGAACAGCTGCATTTCACATACATTGCTGGTGGGAATATAAAATTATTCAGCCACTATAGAAAATTGATCTGTAGTTTCTTCAAGAGTTTATCATGTACTTATTATGGCCCAGCAATTTCACTTCTAGGTATTGAACCTAGAGAAATGCAAATTTATGTTCACATAAAACCTGTACGTGGGTTATTTACAGCAGCTTTACTCTTAATCACCAAACACTGAAAATAACCCAAATGTCTCTCAAATAAAGAATGAATAAGCAAATGATGCTATATCCATACCATGGAATATTCCTCAGCCATAATAAGGAACAACTATTAACACTCATTTAAAAAAGGATGATCCTCCAAAGCCATTATGCTGACTGATAGAAGCCAATCTCAAAAGGCTATATATCATATGATTGCATTCTTCTGACATTCACAAAAAGGAAAAATTACTGTGCTGGAAAATAGACTGGTGGTTGCCAGACATAAGTGGGTAAGAAATGTGAGTATAAGGAGAAAACATAAGGAGTTTTTTTTTTTTTTTTTTGAGTGATGGAATTGTTCCATATGCTGATTATTGTGTCGGTTACATAAATCTACATGTGTATTATAATTCATAGAAACGACATTAATCAGGATGGTATGGTATTGGCAAAAGAATAGACAAATAAATCCATGGAGCAGAATGAAGAGCCCAGAAATTGACCTACACAAATAGAATCTATCAAACTTTGAAAAAAGAGCAAAGGAAATTTAATGGAGAAAAGATAATCTTTCCAACAAATGTTGATGGAACACCTGGACATCCACACACAAAAATATTAATCTAGACACAGGCCTTACACCTTTAACCAAATTTAATTGAAGATGGACAATAGGTTTAAATGTAAATGCAAAGGGCTTCCCTGGTGGCTCAGTGGTGAAGAGTCTGCCTGTCCGTGCAGGACACACAGATTCATTTGATCCCTGATCCAGGAAGATCCCAGATGCCACAAAGCAACTAAGCCTGTATGCCACAACTATTGCACCTATGCTCTAGAGCCCAAGATCTACAACTACTGAGTCCATGGGCCACAACTACTAAAGCCCACATGCCATGGGGCCCATGTGTGGCACTAAGAGAAGCCACCTCAATGAGAAGGCAGAGCCCCACAGCTGGAGATTGGCTCCTGCTCTGCAACTGGAGAAAAACCCATGAGTGATGAAGACCCAGCACAGTCAAAAATAAATAAATAAATAAAATTATTTTTTTTAATGTAAATGAAAAATTATAAAACTTCTAGAAGCTGACAGAGGAGAAAATCTAGGTGTCTTGGGATTGTTTGACTTTTTAATATGACAGAAAAGCATACTCCATGGAAGAAAAAATTGATAAGCTGGACTTCATTAAAATGAAAAACACCTACTCTAAGAAATACACTTTTAAGAGAATGAACAAACAAGCCACAAACTGAGACAAAATAATTGCCAAATGCATATCTGATGCAGCACTAGTACCCAAAATATATGAGGAGCTCTTAAGAGAAAAGATAGGAAAATATACAGCTCGATTAAAAAATGGTAAAGGATTCAAACAGACAAAAAGATCAACAGATGGCAAATAATCATATGAAAAGTTGTAAAACATTATATATCATTAGGTAACGGCAAATTAAAATAACAATAAGCCACTACACACGAATTAGAATATCGAACATCCAGAACACTGACAACATCATGTGCTAGTGAAGAGTCAGAGCAACAGGAACTCTCAATCATTCCTTAGGAATAACAGTCTAGCAGTATCTTCCAAAGTTAAACACCTGTCTTCCCATACAATCCAATATTACCGTACAATATCTCTCCTTGTAGTTCCACACAAAAGCCTACATATTAATTTCAAAACTGTCAAAACTAGGAAAAAACCAAGATATCCTCCTTCAGTAGGTGAATGGATAAATCGGTACATCCAGATAATGGAGTATTATTTAGCACTTAAAAGAAATGGGCTAATTCACAAAAAGACATGAAGCTACCTTAAATGCATATTATTAAGTGAAAGAAATCGATCTGGATGGGTCAACTATATGACATTCTGAATGGGCAAAACTATAGACACTAATAAGATCAGTGATTTCCAGGGACTAAGGGGAAAGAAGTAAGGATAAATTGGTAGAGAGAAGAGGATTTTTAGGACAGTGAAGATATTTTGTATGATGCTACAATGGTGGCTATATGCCATTATATATTAGTCAAAATCCAAAACCAAATGTGAACTATAAAGTAAACTATGAAATTACAAAAAACTATTCAAACTGATCACTTGATCACAGCCTTGTCTAACTGAATGAAACTATGAGCCATGGCATGTAGGCCCACCCAAGATGGACGGATCATGGTGGAGAGTTCTGACAAAACATGGTCCACTGGAGAAGGGAATGGCAAACCACTTCAGTATTCTTGCCTTGAGAACCCCATGAACAGAATGAAAAGAAAGAAAAAGATATGACACTGAAAGGTGAACTCCCCAGGTCTGTAGGTGCCCAATATGCTACTGGAGAAGAGTGGAGAAATAGCTCCAGAAAGAATGAAGAGATGGAGCCAAAGTGAAAACAAAACCCAGTTGTGGATGTGACTGGTGATGGAAGTAAAGTCTGATGCTGTAAAGAACAATATTGCATAGGAACCTGGGATGTTAGATCCATGAATCAAGGTAAATTGGAAGTGGTCAAACAGGAAAAGGCAAGAATGAACACCAACATTTTAGGAATCAGTGAACTAAGGCTGGAATGGGCAAATTTAATCCAGATGCCCATTATATCTACTACTGTGGGCAAGAATCCCTTAGAAGAAACAGAGTAGCCCTCATAGTCATAGGAGAAGGAAATGGCAACCCACTCCAGTGTTCTTGCCTGGAGAATCCCAGGGACAGCAGAGCCTGGTGGGCTGCCGTCTATGGGGTCGCACAGAGTCAGACACGACTGAAGCGACTTAGCAACAGCAGCAGCCCTCATAGTCAACAAAAGAGTCCAAAATGCGGTACTTGGGTGCAATCTCAAAAAGGACAGAATGATCTCTGTTCGTTTCCAAGGGAAACCATTCAATATCACAGTAATCCAAGTCTATTCCCAAACCACTAATGCCAAAGAAGCTGAAGTTGAACAGTTCTATGAAGACCTAGAGACCTCCTAGAACTAACACCAAAAAAAGAAATGTCCTTTTCATCATAGAGGACTGGAATGCAAAAGGAGGAAGTCAAGAGATACCTGGAGTAACAGGCAAGTTTGGCCTTGGAGTACAGAATGAAGCAGGCAAAGGCTAACAGTTTTGCCAAGAGAACACGCTGGTCATAGTAAACACCCTCTTCCAACAACACAAGAGACAACTCTACACATGGAAATCACCAGATGGTCAATACCGAAACCAGACTGATTATATCCTTTGCAGCCGAAGATGGAGAAGCTCTATACAGTCAGCAAAAACAAGACCGGGAGCAGACTGTATCTCAGATCATGAACTCCTTATTGACAAATTCAGACTTAAATTGAACAAAGTAGGGAAAACCACTAGACCATTCAGATATGACCTAAATCAAATTTCTTACTATTATACAGTGGAAGTGACAAATAGATTCAAGGGAATACATCTGATAGAATCCCTGAAGAAACTATGGACAGAGGTTCATAACATGGTTCAGGAGGTGGTGATCAACCCATCCTCAAGAAGAAGAAATGCAAAAAGGCAAAATGGTTCTCTGAAGAGGCCTTACAAATAGCTGAGAAAAGAGAGAAGCAAAAGGCAAAGGAGAAAGATATATCCATCTGAATGTAGAGTTCCAAAGAATAGCAAGGAGAGATAAGAAAGCCCTCTTGAGTGACCAATGCAAAGAAACAGAGGAAAACAATAGAACAGGAAAGACTAGAGATCTCTTCAAGGAAACTAGAAACACCAAGGGAACATTTCATGCAATGATGGGCACAATAAAGGACAGAAATGGTATGGATCTAATAGAAGCAGAAGATATTAAGAAGAGGTGGCAAGAATACACAGAAGAACTATACAAAAAAGTCTTCATAAACCAGACAACCACTATGGTGTGATCACTCACCTAGAGCCAGATGTCTTGGAGTGTGAAGTCAAGTGGGCCTTAGAAAGCATCACTATGAACAAAGCTAGTGGAGGTGATGGAATTCCAGTTGAGCTATTTCAAATCCTAAAAGATGATGCTGTGACAGTGCTGCACTCAATATGCCAGCAAATTTGGAAAACTCAAAGTGGACACAGAATTGGAAAAGGTCAGTTTCCTTCCAATCCCAAAGAAAGGCAATGCCAAAGAATGTTCAAACTACCACACAATTGCACTCATCTCACACGTTAGCAAAGGAATGCTCAAAATTCTCCAGTCTAGGCTTCAATAGTACATGAACTGAGAACTTCCAGATGTTCAAGCTGGATTTAGTAAAAGCAGTGGAACCAGAGATCAAATTGCCAACATCCACTGGATCACTGAAAAAGCAAGAGAGTTCCAGAAAAACATCTACTTCTGCTTCACTGACTACTCTAAAGCCTTTGACTGTGTAGATCACAACAAACTCTAGAAAATACTTGAAGAGATGGGAATGCCAGACCACCTGACCCACCCCCTGAGAAATCTGTATGCAGATCAAGAGGCAACAGTTAGAACTGGACCTGGAACAACAGACTGGTTCCAAATCAGGAAAGGAGTACATCAAGGCTGTATATTGTCACCCTTCTTATTTAACGTCTATGCAGAGTACATCATGTGAAATGCCAGGCTGGATGAGGCACAAGCTGAATTCAAGATTGCAGGGAGAAATATCAGTAACCTCAGATATGCAGATGAAACCACCCTTATGGCAGAAAGTGAAGAGGGACTAAAGAGCCTCTTGACGAAAGTGAAAGAGGAGAGTGGAAAAGTTGGCTTAAAACTCAACATTCAGAAAATGAAGATCATGGCATCTGGTTCCATCACTTCATGGCAAATAGATAGGGAAACAGTGGAAACAGTGACAGGCTTTATTTTTTTAGGCTCCAAAATCACTGCAGATGGTGACTGCAGCCATAAAATTAAAAGATGTTTGCTCCTTGGAAGAAAAGCTATGACCAAACTGGACAGCATATTAAAAAACAGAGACATTTCTTTGCCAACAAAGGTCTGTCTAATCAAAGCTAAGGTTTTTCCAGTATCATGTATGGATGTGAAAGTTGGACCGTAAAGAAAGTTGAGCACCAACGAATTGATGCTTTTGAACTGTGATGTTGGAGAAGACTCTTGAGAGTCCTTTAGACTGCAAGGAGATCCAATCAGTCAATCCTAAAGGAAATCAGTCCTGGATGTTCATTGGAAGGACTGAGGCTGAAGCTGAAACTCCAATACTTTGGCCACCTGATGTGAAGAACTGACTCATTTGAAAAGACCCTATGCTGGGAAAGATTAAATGCAGGAGAAGGGGATGACAGAGGATGAAATGGTTGCATGGCATCACTGACTCGATGGACATGAGTTTGAGCAAGCTCCGGGAGTTGGTGATGGATAGGGAAGCCTGCCATGTTGCAATACACGGGATCACAAAGAGAGTTGGAGAAGACTGATCAACTAAACTGAACTGAATGAAATTTGGGTTATGATATATCAATGGAGGTTAATCAGTTGTAACAAACATACCACCCTGGTGCAGGACGTTGATGAAAGGGAAGGTTGTGCATGTATAGGGACAGGCAGTATATGGGAATTCTCTGTAGCTTCCCCTCAGTTTTGCTGTGAACTTAAAACTACCCTAAAACTAAAGTCTAGATGTTACTCAATTTTCCTGGATCTCTCCTGTGTATACAGATGTTGTACATGTTATTAAACTTAGTGTTTTTCTCCTGTAAAAAAGAAATAAGAAACCTCACAAAGGTTTATTTTAAAAAGAACAATAATTTACGTCCCATCCTAATAATGCAATAATAGCCTATATTCAGTTGGCGCTTAATATGGATAGTGAAAATATGATATTGACATTGAACAAAACCTATAGAACTATACAACACAGAGTGAGTCATAATGTAAACTATGGGATTTAGTTAATAATAATGTATCAACATGCATTCATCAATTATAACAAATATATCACATTAATGTAAGATATTAGCAACTACATACAGAATCTGGGGTAGAAAGGTAGTATATAGCAATTCTGTGGTATCGGCTCAATTTTCCTGAAAAGTTAAAACTGCTCTAAAAAATAAATTCAATTAGCTAAAAAGTCACAGAACCATATACTAAAAGAAAAAAATCTATTTTACTGTATTGATCATTTAAAATTGAAAATAAAAGCAACCTAGGTGAAAAAAAAAAAAGCAGCCTAGGACTATAATAACAGGGTAATGTTTATACGTGCCTATAGGCAAATCCACTTAGTCGTCATTCAACAAATATTTATTTAGAGCCCCATGGACTTTGAAATTAAAGTTAAACCTCTACTGAGTGAAAGTGAAGTTGCTCAGTCGTGTCTGACTGCAATCCCGTGGACCGTAGCCCACCAGGCTCCTCCATCCATGGAATTTTCTAGGCAAGGGTACTGGAGTGGGTTGCCATTCCCTTCTCCAGGGGATCTTTCTGACCCAGGGATCGAACCCGGGTCTCCTTTGCAGGTAGATGCCTTACCGTCTGAGCCACCAGGGAATCCTCTACTCAGAGTACTGGTATTTATTCTTCATTTTCTTTCACTTAATTAGTGTCAGTTAATCTCCATCTTGTAGACTCTCCAGTCCTGTGAATCTTTTTACCACTTTTCATAGTCAGCTTAGATTTTTCTGGCTGATCATTTTCTCCTCTCTCTTGCCATTATCTTCGCCTCTCTTGTCCTTTTGTCAAACCTACCTGGCAATTGTATGACTATTCAGCTACTTCCCTTCTTCACCTCCAGACATAGGACACTGACACTGCTGGAGAAAGCTCCTGTAGGGTACCCTTGGGATGCTGGTCATTGTAGCATATCTGATTTCAAGGAAGCTCCCAGCACCACACAATATTCATGTTATATTTGTGTGTGTGATATCTTATTCCATAACAGTAATTTGAAACTCTCCATTTAAAAATATCTGGCCGTACCATCCTGCTTTCCCTCAGCAGTTGGCATTTCATTGAAAACACAATAGGAATCAGCACATGAAATCTACCAGAAATTCCCACTACTAATTAAAATAGAAGCCTTATCCTCCAGGTCTGCTCTTGGTTCTGGAAACCTCATCCTATTAATTACTCCTCTCTCTGTTATCATTCTATTATTTTCAAAGTATCTTTTCAACAAAATTTCTCCCCAAAGCATTTACACCGCATCAAATCTTTTCCAGTTTTGGGGAAAAAAAAAATCATGTTCAGATAAACATTAGAGCAACTATCTTATTCTCTTTTCTTACTGATAACCATCAATTGTCATTAAGAGATAAATCCTCACTTTTCACTCACTTCTCAATTCATCTGATCCTTTTCCATAAAAAAATAAATAAATAAAAAGTACTCAGAAAGGTACTAACGAACTGTTTGATACCAAATCTAATGGGCACTTTTTATCTTTATTTTCCTTGATCTCTTCTTAGCACTTAAAATTTCCTCCCTTGGTGTCTCTGATTTAATACACCTACTCTATTGCTCATTTCTATGTGTTTTTTCCTTTATAACCTCTGCTGTTAGCTTTTATTCTTTCATCATTCACCTAAATGATGGTCTTCATACTCTGTATATGATCTCTGGACAACCTCCTTTACTCCTATACATTTAATTAGGAATCTTAACTTCAGTGTAGTTCTCTCCTGAATTTCAATTTTATAGCCAACTTCCTAACAGTTGCCTCTAGTTATAATTCCAACAGTACCTCAAAATTAAAATAAAAATGGAATTCATTGTCTTCTTTTTTCCAATAGTCCCTGTCTTAATTTTCTATCCAATCAACCAAGTCTAAATTCTAGGTCATCCCTAACATATTCCTCTCTTTAACTACTCATATGCAATCAAGTCCTAAGCCCTATTGGTTCTACCACCTAAATATCTCTTGAATGTTACATATTTCTCTCCAATGTCAATCATAGCCCAAGTAAACCCACCATCATATCTCATATGAATAATGCATCTAGTCCTTTAACTTGTCTCTGGCCTTCAATTCTGCCCACTTCTCATGTCTTTTTCACAGAGCAACCAAGGTTACCTTTCTCAAGCAAGTTTCTGATTAAATCATGCCTCTGCTTAAAATACTTCAATGACTCCTCCTGCATTTAGACTAAAATTTTGTCTCCTTGGCAGAGCTGACAATTTTCCACAATTTGACCCCATCCTGATTTAGTTTTCACCACTTCCTGTTCACACTCTGCTTCCCAATCAACCTGAACGATGTGCACTTCTCGGAGCTCACTGCTCTGCTCCCCGTCTCCAGGCCTTGGAGAATGGCACCCCTACTCTCCCCACCCCGTGGAATGCTCTTGAACTCTCTCTCTTTTTTTTTTTAATCACACTAGCTTCTATGTATCCTTTATTACTAGTTAAGATACCACCTTGTATAGACACCTGTTTCTGGGGTAAGTGCTGCCCAATATCAAGTATTTATGTCTATCATATACTTCGTCATGATATAACAGTTGGTTACTTGCTTGAGCTCATGTTAGTGGAACTTGAGGGCAGATTTCAAATTCTGGGTCTAATTTTTTGGTTGCACCACTTGGCTTGTGGGATCTTAGTTCCCAGACCAGGGATGGAAACCATGCCTGCTGCAGTGGAAGCACAGAGTCCTGACCACTGAATTGCCAGGGAATTTCCCAAATTGTGTGTCTTATTGATCTATGACCCTTTGGCAACCAAGAAGTGTTTAAACAAAACAAAACAAGAACTGTTTAAAGAAAGAAATTGAAAAGTCAAAAAGGAGAGGAGTAAGGGACGGAGGACTATTCAAGTGCATGCCCTCTAAGTCACTGGCTATGTAAAGTTGCATAAACACTAACAGATACTTTGTTCCTAGCATAAGATTGTGGGTGATTCCTCTCTAGTTTTGAAGCACTATTTTTAATGTTGTTACATTGCTTCTATAATTAAAACAAAACTAATCTGTGCTCAGCAGATGCCTGACAGGGGCTCCTGCCGTGGCAGGGACTGCTGTATGTTCTCCAAAAGTTATGCCTTCTTCATGGCACACACTCCAACTAACTGGATTTCTTAGTCTCTCTGTTACTGTAACCGAGGGATCAAGTTTCAGCAAAGACCAGGCAATGCTGTGTGCCACTTCAAGGTTTAGCTCCAAAATATCCTCCCACGGTGAGCTCTGTTCTTTCTTCTTGTCTGGAAGGTGACCAGAGAGGATTTCAAGAACCTCAAAAAGGGAAGAACCACATGATGGAAGAATTCTGGGTTCTTAAGTGATGTCCCGGAAAGCCACCCAACCAAAACTCCTCAACTGGACTTGACATGAGTGAGAGATTTATTTATATTTTCATAAATCACTGAGGTTTGAAAATAGATAGATAGATAGAGAGGCTTCACCTGTGGTTCAGTGGTAAAGAATCTGCCTGCAATTCAGGAGACACAGGTTCGATTGCTGGGTTGGGAAGATACCCTAGAGGAGGAAATGGCAACCCACTCTAGTATTCTTGCCTAGAAAATCCCATGGAGAGAGGAGTCTGGTGGGCTACAGTCCATGGGGTCAGAAAGATTCGGACAGGACTTAGCTACTGAACAACAACTAGGAATGGCAATCCACTCTAGTACTCTTGCCTGGAGAATTCCATTGACAGAGGAGCCTGATGGGGTCACAAAGATTCGGACACGATTGAGCGATTAACACACACACACACACACACACACACACAGAGTTGTTCAGTTGTTTAGTAGTGTCCTACTCTTTGTGACCCCATGAACTGCAGCACACCAGGTTTCCCTGTCCTTCACTATCTCCCTGAGTTTGCTCAAAATCATGTCCACTGAGTCAGTGATGACATCCAACCGTCTCATCCTCTGTCACTCCCTTCTCCTCCTGGCCTCTATTTTCCCCAGCATCAGGGTTTTTCCAATGAGTCAGCTTTTCACATCAGGTGGACAAAGTTTTGGAGTTTCAGCATCATATAAACTTGGCAAACAGTTTAATATGGTCCCACACATAAACCTTGATTTATAAATGGTTTGTTCTAGGGCACATGAGAAATTCACCAAACTTGACTCCTATAACTCCAGAATGATTCAACTTATAAATTGGTAAATATATATATTCCACATGTACTGTTTGAGCTGAAGAAGACAGTAGAGATGTTATTGGCCATCCTCTCCATCTAACACAAGACAGTACTGAGATATAGAAAGAGAAAGGCTGTGTCTGGTGTGGTTGAGTTGTCTTGATTCCAAGTCTCCTAACTCACACAAGAGAATGTCCTGTTTGGAACAGCTTGGTCTCCACTGATTGTACAGGATGAAGCCTGTGCTCAGGGTGTCTAAATGCAGTCTTCTCCCTTACACCCCCATGGGAATTCCTCCTGAAACTGCCCCTGTGGTTGAGAAGGGTCAGCTTCACAGATAAAGAAGAGTTCTCTGACCAAGAGAATCCAAGGAACTGTACTTCCTTACCACATCACATTTAAGAATTCCCACTTATTAAAGGATGCTGGAGATTTTGTTTTCTGATAACAAGACTCAGAGAAGATCATGGAAAAATAGAATCCCTCATCCACTTCTGGTAGAAATGTGAAGTGAGATGTTATTTGGAGCTGATAAAGAGCTATCTGGGTATACATAGTAGAATTACATACATGCACATTCTGTGATCCAGCAATACATGAAGAAAACTCCTGCACAGGTCAAAGAGGACAGGTAAAATGGTGGAAGGGATCCATCACTAGAAGAATGGAAGTAAATGTGAGAGATGAATGCTGGAATGCACACAGCACTCAGAAATGTTGAGGAAGATCAATAGAGAACAATACAACTAATATTAAGAACAAAACAAATCCTGAGAGAATAGAGTATAAAATACAACAATGTTTCTGTGTGTGTGTAATATGTAAACCTAAATACATAGGAAACAGCATAAAATACATTTTTATTATTTATCAAGAAAGTTGTTGGGCATACAGATGTATGCACATTATAACAAAAAAAAATATTCTTGCTACTCAGCTTAGGAAATAAAACATTACATATAAAATCCAACTCCATGTGTAATTGAGAAATCTCCAAGAACATATTCCCCTCTCCTCTGACCAGAGTTTGAACTAATTTGACCTTGCTGATCATTTCCACTCATGTTTTCATATTTCACTACATGTGTATTCATGCAGAAGCAATATATAATACATGCTTAAAGCTTTAGAAAACAGAATTGTACTGTACATATCCTTTTAAAACTAGTTTGATTTATTCAACATTATACTTACAATTTTTTTTCCTATTGTTACTTGTACATCTAGTATATTAATTTTGACTGTAGAGCATTTCATTGCATGGATATACCATATATTATTTTTCTTTGTCTTGTTGATGAAATTGTTTTGATATTTTTGACATTGCAAATAAAGTTGAGCAATTTTGTACATATCTTCTTGTTCATGTGTGCATGAGTTCATCTATGGAATAAAACTAGAACTGAAATTTCTGTGGCATTTGGACTTGCATTTCCCTAGATATTATCAATGATTCTCCAAAGTAGTAATACCAGTTTACATTTTCATCAGTGTCACATGATTGTGTCTGACCCTCTATATCCTGACCAAAACGTGGCATATTCAGGGATTGTCATTAGTGTTTTTTTTATTATTATATTTACCTGTGAATATGAAAAAATCTCCTGAGGTTGAAAATCTCATGCTTTTATCTAGTCTTTGGATTTGCCTGTTTATATATTTTGTCTGTTTCCTATTTTCATCTGTTTTCTTACTGATTTCCAGTAATATTTATATATGTCAAAGGCTAATCATTTGTCAGTTTTATATATTGCAAATATTTCTCCTGATTGTGACTTATTTTTTCAATTCATTTGCTTTTGATATGCAACTTTTTAAATTATTCAAACTAATCCATATTTTTCCTTTATTGTTCATATTTTCTTGATGTATTAAAAAAGAAAAACTATACTCTTATGCCAAGGTCATAAAGATATTTTCCTGTATTTTCTGATAAATATTTTTGAGTTTTACATTTCACATTTAGATCTTTAATTGACTAGAACTGATAAGTTTGTATAGTGTGAAAATGAGACACATTTTTTTTTTCATATGGGTAAGTTATAGCTCCAGGAAAATTTATTGAAAAATCCCTTCTTTCCCAGCTGATTTGTAATGTCAACTCTGTTACATATCACTTTGCCTTTCATACAGCATATTTCTATTATTTACCAAGTATTCAAATCTGTCCTAAGAACTAGTTATATATTAATGATGAAATATTTTTTCTGAGTCTCATTCTGGATTTCTATTCTATTCTTTTATTGAAATTGTTATCTCTGTGCTTCAAAAGCTCAATCTTTAAATGATTATAATGTTGTCATAGTCAGAATATCTACCAAAGAAGCCCCCCGCTCTTATTCTTCTTTTTCAAAATATTCTATTATCAGTGCTATATATTTTTCAAATTATTAATTTTATATTAATATTAAATATATTTTTAAAATATTCATAATAATTTTGTAAATTCATAAAACATAAAAATTATATATATGTATATATGTCTCATGTATATGTAAATCATTAATTTGCATGACAAACCTGGGTCTTAGATTAGATTTTCTAAAGGCAGAGCCTGAGAGAGAGGCTGGACATGCTTCTCTTGAGAGGAGAATGAGTGAAGTTATGTAGGACAAGAGAGAGGCCTCCCATGCAGCTAAGGATAATTCTCTAGAGAAGGGGCAACTGGGAATGCAATCAGTCAACATTCATGACAGTTTAGGCATGCAGCAGGCTACCAACATTATCTATTACAATCTTTCCATTTCTCAGAATGAACATATACCCCTAAACATATAGATTTTACACATTATGACAACTGTTGAGAAAAAGAAATGAAGTTAGGTAAAATAAAAACTTAAAATGCATATTACTAAATGAAGAGAGTCATCAGGAAAGGCTATATACTGTATGATTTCAACTACCTGATTTCTGGGAAAAGGTAAAACTCTGGAGATAATAATAAGATCAGAGGTTGCCGGGGAGAGGGGAAAGGGAGGGATAAATAAACAGAGAATAGAGGATTCTTAGGGCAGTGAAAATATTCTGCATGATACATGCCACTATTTACATACATGTCAATATTAATTTGTAAACATTTACATACATTTGTATACATATTTACCATTATTTACATACATACCAATATTGATTTATATTAATACTAAATATATTTAAAATGTATTCAAATTATATATAACTTTATAAATTCATAAACAAATATATATTTCATGTATATGTACATAATATCTCTGCCTATGTATATAATATGTAAATATGACATACATGGTTTTGTCCAAACCCACAGAATGTACAACACCAAGAGTGAACTCTAATATCAGCTATGGACTTTGAGTGACTATGATGCATCAATGAAGATTCATCAGGTATAACAAAGGCACCACTCCTGGTGAGGGATGCTGATAATGGGGAAGACCATGAAGGTGTAGGGGCAAGAGATCTCTGGGAAATCTCTGTAAACTCCTCTCAATTTTGCTCTGAATCTAAAACTGCTTTTTAAAAAATACAGCAAAAGAAAAAACAAAATCTGAAAAGGTTTTTTACTGGCTAATTGAATAGTGAAGTTCAAATCAGGTACATCTCTGAATCTGAGATACAGTAAAAGATTGATATAAATAAATACAGTGAGTAATAAAAGCACCATCTCTTCCATAACCACACACCCTTTAAAAACATTGATTTGCCAAAACAGAGGAAGCCCTGTGAACAGTGAAGGTCTATAATTTAGGTGGTTTTTGTTGAGCTTTTGTAACTCTCTACTAATAAGCCTATGTTCAGGCACTCGTCAATTGTAGCTTTTAATTGCAAACTTTGGTACGCTCTAAATTAGGGCTGAGTGCAGTCAAATTCACTAAAACCCAATACATACTGATGGCCTTGATTTTATTTCCCAGTGCAGACTTATTTTAAACCTCAAATCTCACATATTTACATTATGAAGAAGCACAAGTCTTGTGTTCTGATTTATTTATGCTTAATTCCACAGGAAATTTTTTACCAAGACTTGTTTGATATCTAAGATGTCTCAGGAGTGACATTTTTCAATGTTGGCTATCTTGCAAAGCAGAAAAAAAAATATGTTACACAGTTCATCTATTTTGTCTTTTTTCCTGATCACCCAAATGCATTCTTAAATTTCCATATTATCCCCATTTATCCTGCCATCCCCACCACCTCATTTGAAACATACAAATGAGGTATTAATCAAATTCCAGTCTAACTTTTATAGAGGTAGCCTAGAATTGAAAGTTAGGCAAGATGATGAAAGCATTCGCAGGAATCTCTATCCCAAAGTAGTACCACCCATCTAGTCAAAAATTTAAAAGTAAAGAAAACTCAGAAGCATTGACTAAAGTTAAGCAGAATAATAAGACCTATAGATGTTATTACAGAAGCCATAGCAAGACAAATGGAGGCTTCAGAGGGAAGATTTGGCATCCCAGTACTGTCTCAAACATAGAACACTTGGCTTCAAGCACAAATGAGGTGAGGAAGGCCACTGAGGCCTGGCTCAGAGTCAGAATCATGGGAGAATAATAACTGATTGAGACGTCCCTGGTGGTCAGTAGTAAAGAACTCACCAGCCAGGATAGAACCCCGGGTCAGAAAGATCCCCTAGAGAAGAGAATAGCTACCCGCTTCAGTACTCTTGCCTGGGAAATCCCATGGACAGAAAGAAGGAGGCTTATGGGCTACAGTCCACAGAGTTGCAAAGTCAGACATGACTTAGCAACTAAACAACTACAACAACAACAAAGTAGTTGATTGACAGGATGAAGAGAATGCCTGTACTCCCTCCCCCCTGGAGCCCTGAGAAATGAAAAGTGAACAGCTTTTGCCTAGGGCTCTGGGTGGGGAAAAATGTCTTCCAGGTCTCTACGGAAATTTTATTCATAAACTTAACTCATGTGTAGAAACAAAGTCAAAATTCTCTCTACTCACTCAAGATGGTATCATATCAACAATTCACAAATGAGAAAAACAAAAGTAAAATGTTGTTTTGAAAACCCTTTAGGCTGCCTGACAAAGCTATATGTAAAGCAATTCAGATTAATTATCATACAATTAGGGTGTCCTTAGACAAACAGTCTCTGCTGAAGATGGGCTTAAAAAAAAAAAAGGAATGATTTACCATGTGGGAAAGTCAGAAAATAGCAAAAAGTAAATTAAGTCCAAAAAGGAAGTACAAAAGAGCTATATGAAGAAAACCAATATGATAACAGAAGAAGGAAATTAAACAGAAAACAAAAAAATAACAGAGTGAAAGTCACTCAGTCATATCTGACACTTTGTAACCCCACAGACTATACAGTCCATGGGATTCTCTAGGCTATAATACGGGAGTGGGTAGCCTTTCCCTTATCCAAGGGATCTTCCCAACCCAGGGATTGAGCCCAGGTCTCCTGCATTTTGGTTAGATTCTTCACCAGCTGAGCCACAAGGGAAGCCCAAGAGTACTAGAGTGGATAGCCTATCCCTTCGCCAGCAGATCTTCCTGACCCAGGAATTGAACTGGGGTCTCCTGCATTGCAGGAAGATTCTTTACCAACTGAGCTATCAGGGAAGTCCAAATGAACTGGTAAAACACAGATTGGTTCTTCAAAGAGTAAACAATTGGTTTAAAAAACTAATCTAATGAAGATAAAAGAGAAAGGAAAAATTTCCAAAATCAGGAAAGAAGAGGAGAAGGTCACATTTAAAATTAAAGGTATTGTGATCAACTTTTTGATAATAAATTTCATAATTTAAATGAAATCAACAAATTCTTAGAAAAATCATAGTTTGCTAAAATTGATATAACAACAAGGAGAAAATATAAATAGTCTTTTCTCTATCAATGAAATTGTATCCTTTAAAAAAAAAAGAAAAGAAAAACTCACAAATGATGACAGTCCCCTATTACTTAGCAGGGTAAGTCTGGTAAACCCTTTAGCTAGAATAACACCAACCTAAGAGAAATCTTTCCAAAAATGGAAAATGCAAGATGATCCACCATTTCAATTTACAAAAACAGAGTAACTTGGTTTTAAAACAAAATGAAAACAAAAAGGAAAAGTACCGGCCAATGCTACTTAAGAACATAAATGAAACTTTTAAAAGATAATATTTGCAAAAACATGCAGTGATATATGAAAATGATAAAATATATGTCCAATTTTGGTTTCACACAGGATTACAAGGTTGGTTTAACATTCAAAACTCAGTGTAATATGACTCATTAACAGAACAAAGGAGAAAAACATTATTTCAATAGATGTCCATGTATCTTTTTTTTAATTTACTAAAAGGATGTATTTATAGTAATACAGGTTAATAACAATTTTTCACATGTTATAACAGATGCATGTGGTTCTAATCAATTTTGTTTCAAATATTGCAACAGCAACTCAATCTTGAATATGTTGTGAAATATTTAGAGCTTTATATTTAAACATTTCACAATAAAAATTACAATATATATTCATTTTTTGCAGAGAAATATGACAGAATTAACAATAATAGACTTTCAAAAACAAAAATATATTACATTAAATTCAAATTTTATGGATATGGCCAAATATAAACAAAGTTAAACTTTAAGGAGGAAAAATCGTATATTTCTAATTGTTAAGGAGACTATTTTTGCATATTTACTAATTATGAATAACAGATTCTATGCATTCAGATTGAACTGTAAAGAAAATCTGCAATTTTTTCACATGTCAATTTTTATAACACACCTGTAATCATATCATCTTATTAAATGAGTTTATTATGGAATATCTTATGCCTAAATTTAAAATTATTTTAGAAAAAACTTAGCCTTCAAAATTCAAAACAGTTAGGCTTCATACATCACCTGGTGCAGGCTGATGATTTTTGTTCTGTTATCCTGACCATTATGGGGTTTTTTTGTTTGTTTGTTTGTTTTTTAATTAGTTTATTTTTTATTGAGGGATAATTGCTTTACAGAATTTTGCTGTTTTCTGTCAAACCTCAACATGAATCAGCCATAGGTATACATATGTCCCCTCCCTTTTGAACCTCCCTCCATCTCCCTCCCCATCCACCCCTCTAGGTTGATACAGAGCCCCTGTTTGAGTTTCCTGAGCCAGACAGCAAATTCCCCTTAGCTATCTATTTTACATATGGTAATGTAAGTTTCCATGTTACTCTTTCCATACATTTAACCCTTTCCTCCCCTCTCCCCTTTTCCATAAGTCTATTCTCTATGTCTGTTTCTCCACAACTGGCCTGTAAGTAAATTCTTCAGTATCATTTTTCTAGATTCCATATATATGTGTTAGAATATGGTATTTATCTTTCTTTTTCTGACTCACTTCACTCTGTATAATAGGTTCCAGGTTCATCCACCTCATTAGAACTGACTCAGATCTGTTCCTTTTTATGGCTGAGTAATATTCCATTCTGTATATATACCACAACTTCTTTATCCATTCATCTGTTGATGGACATCTAGGTTGCTTCCATATTCTAACTATTGTAAATAGTGCTGCAATGAACAATGGGATACATGTCTCTTTCAATTTTGGTTTCCTCAGCGCATATGCCTAGGAGTGGGATTGCTGAGTCATATAGTGGTTTTATTCCTAGTTTTTTAAGTAATCTCCATACCGTCTTCCATAGTGGCTGTATCAATTTACATTCCCACCAACAGTGCAAGAGCGTTCCCCTTTCTCCACACCCTCTCCAGCATTTATTGTTTGTAGACTTTTTGAGGAGGCCCATTCTGACCAGTGTGAGGTGACATCTCATTGTAGTTTTGATTTGCTTTTCTCTAATAATGAGTGATGTTGAGCATCTTCTCATGTGTTTGTTAGCCATCTGTATGTCTTCTTTGGAGAAATGTCTGTTTAGGTCTTCTGCCCCCTTTTTGTTGGGTTGTTTCCGTGGTATTGAGTTATATGAGCTGCTTGTATACTTTGGAAATTAATCCATTGTCAGTTGTTTAATTTGCTATTACCTTCTCCCATTCTGAGGGTTGTCTTTTCACCTTGCTAATGTGTGGATCACAATAAACTGTGGAAAATTCTGAAGGAGATGGGAATACCAGACCACCTGACCTGCCTCTTGAGAAATCTGTATGCAGGTCAGGAAGCAACAGTTAGAACTGGACATGGAACAACAGAATGATTCCAAATAGGAAAAGGAATATGTCAAGGCTGTATATTGTCACCCTGCTTATTTAACTTATATGCAGAGTGCATCAGCTAAATGCTGGGCTGGAGGAAGCACAAGCTAGAATCAAGATTTCCAGGAGAAATATCAATAACCTCAGATATGCAGATGGCACCACCCTTATGGCAGAAAGTGAAGAGGAACTACAGAGCCTCTTGATGAAAGTGAAAGAGGAGAGTGAAAAAGTTGGCTTAAAGCTCAACATTCAGAAAACTAAGATCATGGCATCTGGTCCCATCACTTCATGGCAAATAGATGCGGAAACAGGGGAAACAGTGGCTGACTTTACTTTTTTGGGCTCTAAAATCACTGCAGATGGTGATTGCAGCCATGAAATTAAAAGACACTCACTCCTTGGAAGGAAAGTTATGACCAACCTAGACAGCATATTAAAAAGCAGAGACATTACTTTGTCAATAAAGGTCCGTCTAGTCAAGGCTATGGTTTTTCCAGTAGTCATGTATGGATGTGAGAGTTGGACTATAAAGAAGGCTGAGTGCTGAAGAATTGATGCTTTTGAACTGTGGTGTTGGAGAAGACTCTTGAGAGTCCCTTGGACTTCAAGGAGATCCAACCAGTCCATCCTAAAGCAGATCAGTCCTGGGTGTTCATTGGAAGGACTGATGTTGAAGCTGAAACTCCAATACTTTGGCCATCTGATGCAAAGAGCTGACTCATTTGAAAAGACCCTGATGCTGGGAAAGATTGAGGGCAGGAGGAGAAGGGGACAACAGAGGATGAGATGGTTGGATGGCATCACTGACTCAATGGACATGGGTTTGGGTAGGCTCTGGCAGTTGGTGATGGACAGGGAGGCCTGCTGTGGTGCGGTTCATGGGGTTGCAAAGAGTCAGACACAACTGAGCAACTGAACTGAACTGAATGGGTTCCTTTGCATGCAAAAGCTTTTAAGTTTAATCAGATCCCACTTGTTTACTTTTGTTTTTATTTCCATTACTCTAGGATTTGGGTTATAGGGGATCTTGCTTTGATTTATGTCATTGAGTGTTCTGTCTATGTTTTCCTCTAAGAGATTTTTATAGTTTCTGGTCTTACATTTAGATGTTTAATCCATTTTGAGTTTATTATTGTGTGTGGTGTTAGGAACTGTTCTAATTTCATTCTTTTACATGTAGCTGTCCAGTTTTCCCAGCACCATTTATTGAAGAGGCTGTCTTTGCCCCATTGTATATTCGTTCCTCCTCTGTCAAAAATAAGGTACCCACAGGTGCATGGGTTTATTTCTGGGCTTTCTATCTTGTTCCATTGGTCTATATTTCTGTTTTTGTGCCAGTACCATACTGCCTTGATGACTGTAGCTTTGTAGTATAACCTGAAGCCAGGAAGCTTTGATTCCTCCAGCTCCTTTCTTCTTTCTCAAGACTGCTTTGGCTGTTTGGGGTCTTTTGTGTTTCTATATGAATTGTGAAAATTTTTGTTCTAGTTCTATGAAAAATGCCATTGGTAATTTGGTAGGGATTGCATTAAATCTGTAGATTGCATTTGGTAGTATAGTCATTTTCACAATATTGATTCTTTCTACCCTGGAACATGGAGTATCTCTCCATCTGTTTATGTCATCTTTGATTTCTTTCATTAGTGTCTTAAAATTTTCTGTGTACAGTTCTATTTTCTCCTTAGGTAAGTTTATTCCTAGATATTTAAATCTTTTTGTTGCAATGGTGAATGGGATTAATTCCTTAATTTCTCTTTCTGATTTTTCATTGTTAGTGTATAGAAATGCAAGTGATTTCTGTGTATTGATTTTGTATCCTGCAACTTTGCTAAATTCACTGATTAGCTCTAGTAATTTTCTGGTACTATCTTTAGGGTTTTCTATGTACAGTATCCTGTCATCTGCAAACAGTGAGAGCTTTACTTCTTCTTTTCTGATCTGGATTCCTTTTATTTCTTTTTCTTCTCTGATTATTCTAGCTAGGACTTCCAGAACTATGCTGAATAATACTGGCAAAAATGGATACCATTGTCTTGTTCCTGATCTTAGGGGGACTGCTTTTAGCTTTTCACCATTGATAATAATGTTTGCTGTAGGCTTATAATATATGGCCTTTATTATGTTAAGGTAGGTTCCTTCTATGCCAATCTTTTGAAGAGTTTTAATCACAAATAGGTGCTGAATTTGTCAAAGGCTGCATCAATAGATGCCTAGGTATCTTTTGATTAAATTCAAGCTCTGTTGATGACAAAAATTAAAAACTACTAGCAAACTCTGAATATAAATGTTTGCCTTAATCTTCAAAAAATAAAAACCTTATGATATTGAGCAACTCAACTCATATTCCTTCTTACTCCTTTTCAATATCACAGGACAAATAAAAGAATCAAGACATAATAGAGCCATATTTATTTTTAATAATATCAAAATTACAAGTATAATTTCAATAGCAAGTTTAATGAAAAGTAGAATAGCAAAATAAGGTACATACTATTCATACAATCGAATATTATTTGGCCATAAAAGTGAATGAACTAAGGCTTTACATAAAAAAAATTTGTTGAGTCTTCCATATGTATTAATGAGTAAATAAGCCAGACACAATAGAATATTTGCCTGATTTCATCTATAAAATTTCAAAAGTTTGCATGACTAATCAGTGATGGTAAAAATCTGGATAGTGGTTGTATTTGATGAGAGAAGAGCATAATAATTGAGGGGGGACATGAGGGAAGTTTAGGGGTTTCTATTAACACTTTATTTCTTGGACAATGTAGTGATTACATATATGGGTTCATTCATAATCAATCACTAGGCTATATTTTTAGCATTTCTATACTTTTCTGTATTACAGTCAACTTTAATTTTTTAAGTTTATCATCAAGAGGCAAAACTCTCTTTAAATTGCAACCTTTTGTGTAAGAAAGGATGGGAAATAAATATCTATATATCTATATTATCTACCTATCTAGATATATACACTCATACACATACACACATGCTTATATTTGAAAAAAAAAAACACTGAAAAAATAAACAAGAAGCAAAGCACAACTATTATTTTTAAAAAGAGAAAAGAATTAAAACAAAAGTTCTCATAATACATTTTATATGCTTTTGAACCAAGTAAATGTTTTACATATTTAAAGTAGACTTTAAAAAGCAATCCCCAAAATGAAAAATCAACTGAAACAGACTTTCTCCTCCTGTTAGTGTTTAGAAAGTAGCAAGAAATCATTGTTCTTATTCTATCAACCAAAACAAGCTGGTTATGCAATAAAATTACAGCTTTTAAAAAACCCATCAGTAACTTGAGAATGCAAATGCACTAAATTCCAGAAAAGGATAAACACATTATGGGATAAAAGAAACAGATGATTCAGGACTTCCCTAGAAGTCCAGTGGTTAAGACTCTGTGCTTCCACTGCAAGAGGCAAGAGTTCAATCCCTGGTGGGAGAACTAAGATCTGGCATGCCATATGGTGCTGCCAAAAAAAGAAAGAAACTGATGGCTCATGCTTTTGAACTGTGGTGTTGGAGAAGATTCTTGAGAGTCCCTTGGACTCCAAGGAGATCCAACCAGTCCATCCTAAAGGAAATCAGTCCTGAATATTCACTGGAAGGACTGATGCTGGAGCTGAAACTCCAATACTTCGACCACCTGATGAGAAGAACTGACTTATTGGAAAAGACCCTGATGCTGGGAAAGACTGAAAGCAGGAGGAGAAGGGGATGCCAGAGGATGGCATCACCGACTCAATGGACATGAGTTTGAGTAAACTCCAGGAGTTGGTGATGGACAGGGAGGCCTGGCGTGCTGCGATTCATGGGGTCGCAAAGAGTCAGACACAACTGAGTGACTGAACTGAACTGATGGCTCATGGAGAAGTTTGAAGAGGAAAACTCCACCATGGGTGAGGTTTAGGGGAATGTACAAACACTTTTAACACACTTGCCATGGTCCTGAGTGGACATGTATAATAATCTGAAATTCCAACTACCCCATCCACAGAGTAAGTCTTCCTCACTCACCAACTCTTTCCCATGGATCTTCACTGAATGCTCAGGGGTACCATGTGAAAGGCTAAATGTAGGAAAAGAGCTGAAACAGATCCCAGTGAGGTGCCTGGACCCTGCCTCAAGTGCAAGCCAAATATCCTCCAAAAGCAGAGTCAGAAAGAGAACTGAGAGAAACTGATCTATCAAGGCAAGCAGGGCTTGCCACAACTGGATAGCTAAGGGGAGAGCAGGAGAGCTGAGGGAAACTACAGTTGGGTATACACTCCTCTCTATGTAACTAATAGAGTAAGTATACCAAATGGCTTTGCAGGTGGCTCAGTGGTAAAGTATCTGTCTGACAATGCAGGAGAAACAGGAGACTAGGGTTCCATCCCTGGACACAAATGAGCAACTGAGCATGCACATGTATGCAAGTACACAAAAACTGGTAAAATACAAGATCTGAAAAATGCAATCATGCAACTTGATCTAACTGGCTTTCATAGAACACCTCACATCAAAACTGCAGTATACCTATTATTTTTGGTGGCATATTAAAAAGCCACCAAGAGAGATCGATATTCTAGGTCATAAAACAAGTTTTAATTAATATGAAAGAGTAGAAGCATGCAGAATATATTATCTGGCTAAAAATATTTTAAATTATAAATAAATATCATTAAAATCCCCCAATATTTGGCAATTTAGTAATACCATGTTAAATAATTCATAAGTCAAACAAAGAATCAGAAAGAAAATTAAAAAGCATTTTAAAGTAAGTGATAATGATAACATAGCATATCTAAATGTGTGGTTTATGGCTAAAGAAGTGCTTAGACAGCATTAAATAGCTCTAAATGATTGTATTAGAAAAGAAGGAAGGGGTGAAACCAATTACCTTAGCTTCTACCTTAAGAAGCAAATAGATCAAATTACACCAAAATTAAGGATAAATAAAATGATTAGTAGTTCAGTAAAATAGAAAAATGAAAAAAACAAAAATATTGAAAACTTAGAACTTTGAAAACTAATAAAATTAATCAAAATCTAGCAAGACTGGTTAAGCTAAAAATAGAAAACACAAAGTGCCAACATCAGGCAAGAGAGACTATTATTATAGATCTATTAACATCAGAGTGCTAATAAGGGAACTGTGTGAAGAGTTTCAAAAATAAATTCTTTAACATAGCTTAAAGGAACAAATCCTTGAAAAGTGGAACTTAATCAAGGTTAATAGAAGTAGAAAACCAGAAATTCCCAGTATCTCCTAAAAAATGAAATTCACGATAAAAAAAAATCATGCCACAAAGAAAATTCAAAGCCCACATGACTTCAGAACAATTCAATGAAACATTAAGAGCAATAATGCAAATTCCACACGAACTTTAGAATATACAGGAGAAAAAGACAATTTATTACCCATTTCATGGAACTGATACCAATGCTGATACCAATACTTTATAAAAACATTAGAAGGAAAACAAACAGTCACAAAATACTTAATAAAGTATTTTGAAAACTTTTCCAGCAGTTGGTAAAAAAGAATAACAAATCACCAAAAGGAATTTATCTAAGGAATGCAAGATTGTTTTAGCATGTGAAAGTCAAGCAATGTAATTTACCATATCAACAGAATGACAAGAAAAAGAAATGATCACCTCAGTAACTGCAGAAAAGCATTTGATTGAATTTACCACATTGTCATGATAATAATTCTGAAGAAACCAAGAACAGAAGAGAAATTCTTCATTCTGAAAAAGTACATTTATACAACTGAAACAAACAAACAAAAAAAACCCTATTGCTAACACCATACTTAATTGTGAAATACTGAATCCCTTTCTACCAAGATGGGAGCGGGGGGAGGCAAAAGTATCTGCTCTTAATTTGTATTCAAATTGAAAGTCCCTTGGGCTGCAAGGAGATCAAACCAGTCAGTCCTAAAGGAAATCAACTCTGAATATTCATTGGAAGGTCTGATGCTGAAGCTGAAGTTCCAATACTTTGGCCACCTGATTCAAAGAGCCAACTCATTGGAAAAGACCTTGATGCTGGGAAAGACTGAAGGCAAAAGAGAAGAGGGCTGCAGAGGATGAGATGGTTAGATAGCATCACTGACTCACTGGAGATGAATGGAAGCAACTCTGGCAGATAATGCTGGACAGGGAGCCTGGCATGCTCTAGTCTATGGGGTATCAGAGTTGGACATGACTGAACAACAGCAAATTTGTATTCAACATTATACTGGAAGTTCAAACTAATTTTTTTTTTAAAAAAAAAAAAAGGGAAAGGAAGATAAAGATTGGAAAAGAAGAGGTAAATTGCTACCTGTTATCATTTTCAGATAAGGATTTTGTATATAGAAACCCCTACGGAATGTAATAAAAAAATGTCTACTAGAAGCAAAAATAAAATTTAGCATGGTTACAGAAGCTAATGTTAACCAAAACCAAATTCTAATACTAGCAAATTAAAATCAACAAAGAAAAGTTATACAATAATGCACTACCAATCACAAACATATTTAGGAGGGAATTAACAGATAATCTGCAGGTCTTTTATACTAAAAACTACAAAATATGCACCAGAAAGAAATTCAAGACAACAAAGAGAAAGATGTAAAGATAGATAATAAAGGTATCTATCTTATTCTTATATTAGAAAACTCAACTTGGTTAAGATGGCATTCTTTCCAAATAATATTCAGTGCAATACCAATCAAAATCACATCAGATTTTCATTTTTTATTTATCTACTTATTTTAGTAATTGACAATATTATTCTAAAATCAATACAGAAAACAATGGACCTAGAATAATTAAAACCAATCTGAGAAAATAATACAGTTGGAGGATTTGCAATATCTAATTTGAAAAACTAAAGAAATAAGTGTGTTCTGAAGGCAAAGACGGGTAAACAGGAAATAGATCAGAAAGCCCAGAAATGGAGCCAAAAAATTATTTGATTTTTGATGAAGTCACCATATTAGGTATCTACTACCATGTAACAAATTGCCACAAAACTTAGCAGCTCAAAGTAACAAACCTCTATTATCTCACAATGTTTGTAGGCTAGGAATCTAGGCACAGCTTAGCTGGACTGCAATCAAAGTGTGGCTGGAGCCCTAACCATCTCAAAGCACTACTAGGAAAGGATATGATTTGCTGCTCACTCATGCCACTGTGGCCAAGATTCAGTTCTTAGCAGGTTGCTGGACTGAGGACCTCAGTTCTTTAGCATTAGCTATTGGGCTTCAATTCCTGACCACACTGGCCTCTCCAAAGGGGAGCCTATAGCACTGTACCCTGCTTCAACAGAGCAAGTGAGAGTCTCAGATGAAAGGAGGGGGAGAGAGAGAGGGAGGGAGGGAGGGACTGACAGTATTTAATGCTTTTGCATCACTGACTAATCAATCTGACACCATTTTTGTTATGTTTCTGTTCAGTTTTTCTATCTTTTTTCCATTAAATTATTGGAGCTCTTTATATATTAAAAGAAATTTAAATTCATAGAAGCAGAAAGTAGAAAAGTGATTGGAGGTAGGAGAAATAAGCAGAGCTTGTAAAAGGGTACAACTTTTAACTATAAAGATGAATAGAGTCTGAAAGATTTAATGTATAATATGGTGACTATATTGATAACTGTACTCTATAATTGACATTTACCAAGTGAATAGAACTTAAACATTAACAACAGGGACTTCCCCTTGCAATGCAGGGGTGCAGGTTTAATTTCTGGTCTGGGAGTTAAGATCTCACACACCTCATGGCCAAAAAACCAAAATGTAAAATAGAAGTAATATTGTAACAAATTCAGTAAAGACTTTAGAAATGGTCCACCTTAAAAAAATGTTAACAACAACCAAAGGTAAATAACGTGAGGTGATGGAAGTATTAATGAATTCAATAGGGGGAGTCCTTTCACAATTTGTAGGTATATTGAAACATCACATTATATACACTGTAAATATCTTACAATTTTCTTTGTCAGTTATACTTCAATAAAAATTATTTTAAAAGTTAAAACACTACCTCTAAGAAATAGTGTAGGTCCATTTCAGGACTCTCCATTCTCTTCCATTGATCCATTTGCTTACCCTTACACTAAAAACTTGCTCTCTTGATAAATATAGCTTTATACTGTCTTGAAAGCATAAAATTTAATTCCTCTATATTTGCTCATATTTTCAAAACTTTTGTGGATATAGAATCAGTTTCTAAATTTCTACAAAACACCAACTGAAATTATGATTAGAATTACCTTAAGCTTACAAACAATTTGGAAAAATTGACATCACAAAATGTGGAGACATCTAGTTCATAAACATGCCATATCTTGCCATTTATTTAGGTCTTATTTAATTTCTTTCAAGTGAAAAGGTGAGAGTTAGTTGCTCAGTTGTGATCGACTCTTTGGAAGCCCATGGACTACAGTCCTCCAGGCTCCTCTGTCCATGGGATTTTCCAGGCAAGAATATTGCAGTGGATTGCCATTTCCTTCTCCAGGGAATCTTTCTGACCCAAGGATTGAACCTGGGTCTCACACATTGCAGACAGACTCTGAGCCACAAGGGTAGCCAGTTGGGTATTAATTTTTTAGTTCATGGCTTTCATTATATCTAGTCCTAAGCATTTTGATTTCCAACCATTTTGGAAAAGCAGCATGGATGCATATATACTAACATATGTAAATAGATAGCCAATGGGAATTTTCTGTATAACTCAGGGAACTCAGACTGGGGCTCTGTAATAATCCAGAGTGATGGGAATGGACAGGTGGTGGGAGGGAGATACAAGAGGAAAGGGACATATGTATGAAAGTGATGTAGTTCAGTCGTGTCCGACTCTTTGTGACCCCATGGACTATAGCCTACCAAGCTCCTCCGTCCATGGGACTTTCCAGGCAAGGGTTCTGGAGTGGGCTGCCATTTCCTTCTCCAGGGGATCTTCCCCACCCAGGGGTCGAACCCAGGTCTCCTGCATTGCAGACAGACGCTTTACCGTCTGAGCCACCAGGGAAGCCTGAACATATGTATACCCATGGTTAATTCATGTTGATGTATGACAGAAATCAAACCAATATTATAAAGCAATCATCAATCAATTAAAAATAAATATTAAAAATACATAAAGTGAGAAATGTGCATTAAAAGGTTGTATAATATAACCACACTTATTAAGAATGTATTCTAATATTAAGTGGAAAATTTCAACAAAAAATAAACTATCTTTTATCTATATTCAATAAACCATATTTTAATTATCTGCTGCTATGATATAGAAGTGTGCTTCCCTCATAGCTCAGTCAGTAAAGAATCTACCTGCAATGCAGGAGACCTGGGTTCGATTCCTGGGTTGGGAAGATCCCCTGGAGAAGGAAATAGCAGTATTTCCATCCCAGTAGTCTTGCCTGGAGAACCTCATGGGCAGAGGAGCCTGGCAGGCAACAGTCCATGGGGTCACAAGAGTTGGACATGACTGCAGCGAGTAAACCACCACCATGATGTAGAAATCAAGTTGATCTGGTATGTTGCTCAGATATCCTGCTATCCTACTAAATTGAATTACTATCCAAGTTGGGTTTTTTTATAGATTTGCCTAGATTTTTTATGTAAAAGTCGTGTCTATTAACACAACCTTTTTATTTTACCAAGTATAAGTTTTTTACTTTTTTACTTCTTTTATTTTTTAATTCTTGCCTTACTGTGCTGGCTGGGACCACCAGTAAAATGCTAAATAGAAGTGATGTGACCAGGCATCTTTGTCTTGATCTGAACCACAGGATGACAAAAGTTTAATATTTTATCATTGAGTGTATTGTTAGGTGTAGATTTTCACATGACTTTTTTCATCTTGAGGAATTTTTTTCCTGTTTCTAGGTTTCCTGAGATTTCTCAGCATGAATGGGTTTTCAGTTCAGTTCAGTTCAGTTGCTCAGTCGTGTCTGACTCTTTGCGACCCCATGAATCACAGCACGCCAGGCCTGCCTGTCCATCACCAACTCCCAGAGTTTACCCAAACTCATGTCCATCGAGTCGGTGATGCCATCCAGCCATCTCATCCTCTGTCGTCCCCTTCTCCTCCTGCCCCCAATCCCTCCCAGCATCAGGGTCTTTTCCAATGAGTCAACTCTTCGCATGAAGTGGCCACAGTATTGGAGTTTCAGCCTCAGCATCAGTCCTTCCAATGAACACCCAGGACTGATCTCCTTTAGGATAGACTGGTTGGATCTCCTTGTTCGTGTTTTAAATATCATCAAACTATTTTTAGGCATCAGTAACTACAGTCATTATGTTGTCCACTTTTGTTCTGAAAATCTAGTAAATTACATTGATGTCCAAAAGTAAAATAACATTGCACTCCTTGAATAAATCCTATTTCATTATTATCTATTTTCTATCTACTCTGAATTCACTTTGCATTTATTATGTTTAAGATGTGTATCTATATTCATAAGGGTATTTGCCTGTAATTCTTTTTTTCTTGGTAATACCTTTGTCGGATTTTGATGTCAGTGTTATGGAGGCTTTGTGAAATAAGTTGAGAGTCTTTCTCTCCCCTTTATTTTCTGAAAGAGTTTATGAATGCTTGGTATTATTTCTTCTTCAAGTGTTTGATAGAATTCATAAGTGAAGGTAAATAGTATTTGAACATAACATAAAATCTTTGTAATGTAAATCATTTTCCTAAATAGACAACTATTCATTATTTTTTCAAGAAATTGTTTCACTTAAGTGGTGATATATACTGGCATTCAATTATAGTTCCAAGTTCTTTTAATAACTGTAGAACCTGTAGTAATGTCTCCTTTTACTGTCTTAATAAAGATAATTTGTTTTCTCTTTTCTTGATAAGTCTTGTTCAGGGATTATATATTTTATCAATTTTTTTCTGATAATTTTTTTTGCATTTGTTAATTTTCTGTATGATTTGCCTGCTTTCTACCATTGGTTTCTGCTACTATATTTAACATGGCCTTCTCTTTACCTGCTTTGTGTTCAACTTACTTACATGTTTCTAGATATTTTTTTTGGCTGTGCCAAGCAGCATGTTGTATCTTAGTTCCCAGACAAAAGATGGAACCCGTGCCCCCTGCAGTGGTGCAGAGTCTTAACCACTGTACTTAACCACAGTCTTAACCACAGGCAAGTCCCCCTTCTCTAGATTTTTAAGGTAAAACATTAGGTTATTCTAAATCTTTTCTAATACGACCACTGATACCTCTAAATTCTAACCACTGGTTTAGTTTTATTCTACAAATCTTGATACATTATATTTATATGTACATTCAAATAGTTCCCAATATCTCATGACTTATTCTTTGAACCATGAGTTAGTATTTCTTATTTATTTTATTTTCATAATATAATTTTATATGGCCAAATATTTATTAGCTTTAAATATTTTGAAATAGCTTGAAATGTACATTGTTACTCTTAATGAACTTTTTACATACAGTTGAAAGGAATGTCTCATTGGAAGTTGTTTAAATAGCCTACAGATATCATTTAGAAATTCTATATCCTTACTGCTTTTGTGTCCAGTTGTTCTGTCAATTACTGAGAAATAAATGTCAAAATTCCAACTATGATTGGGATTTGTCTGTTTTGCTTTTTATTTCTGTAAGTGTTTGCTTCATTCTGCAACTTTGTAAATTACATATATTATTACTGATATATGTACCTAAAAAACTGACATATTTATCTTTATGAAATATTCTTCTTTCTCACTGGTAGTTTCTGTGAGTTGCAGTGCATTTGGTATATTAACACTGCACTCAGTTTTCTTTGGCTATGGGTTTCATGGTATTATTTTATCAATTTTTATTCAGCCATTTAAGTATAAAGCTCAGCTGTTTATAGACTATAACTAACAACTGTCATTTTGAATAATCTAAGCTTATAGGCTGTCCTATTTAACTGGAGTGTTTTATTCTCTTTATTCAATATATTTAGAGACACAGTGTATTACTTTGTTTCAATTTATCCTGTTTTTCATCTTCTATTACTCTTGTATTATTTTCTTTTTATTTAAATCTTTTTTTTTTCAGTAATTAATTCCAATGTGTCCAATAGTTTTTTAGATATAGTTCTCTGTGTTACATTTAGGGTAGCTTTAGGAATTATATTAAGACTCTTTTAAATGATTTTTATGGTATAAAAATCCCTATACCATAAACATAGGGATTTTCCCATAGTGCAGTTTCATTTTTTTCCTTATCTTTTGCAACTTTTTTGCTCATATCTATGTAATATAACACTGCTTTATATACCTCAGTCAGTTCAGTTTAGTCCCTCAGTTGTGTCTGACTCTTTGCAACCCCATGGACTGCAGCACACCAGGCTTCCCAGGCCATCACCAACTCCAGAAGCTTGCTCAAACTCATGTCCATTGAGTCGGTAATGACATCCGAACATCTCATTCACTGTCATCCCCTTCTCCTGCCTTCAATCTTTCCCAGCATCAGAGTCTTTTCAAATGAGTCAGTTCTTCACATCAGGTGGCCAAAGTATTGGAGTTTCAGCTTCAGCATCAGTCCTTTAAATGAATATTCAGCACTGATTTCCTTTACGATGGACTGGCTGGATCTCCTTGCAGTCCAAGTGACTCTCAAGAGTCATCTCCAACACCACAGTTCAAAAGCATCAATTCTTCTGCACTCAGTTCTTATAGTCCAACTCTCACATCCATACATGACTACTGGAAAAACCATAGCCTTGACTAGACGGACCTTTGTTGACAAAGTAATGCCTCTGCTTTTTGACTGAACTGAGGTTGGTCATAGCTTTTCTACCAAGGAGTAAGTGTCTTTTAATTTCATGGCTGCAGTCACTATCTGCAGTGATTTTGAAGCCCAATAAAATAAAGTCTCTGACTATTTCCACTGTTTCCCCATCTATTTGCCATGAAGTGATGGGACCAGATGCCATGATCTTAGTTTTCTGAATGTTGAGCTTAAAGCCAGCTTTTTCACTCTCCTCTTTCACTTTCATCAAGAGGCTCTGTAGTTCCTCTTCACTTTCTGCCATGAGGGTGATATCATCTGCATATCTGAGGTTATTCATATTCTCCTGGAAATCTTGATTCTAGCTTGTGCTTCATCCACCCCAGTATTTAGCATGATGTACTCTGCACAGAAGTTAAATAAGCAGGGTGACAATATACAGCCTTGATGTACTCCTTTCCCAATTAGGAACCCATCTGTTGTTCCATCTCCAGTTCTAACTGTTGCTTCTTGACCTGTGTATAGATTTCTCAAGAGGCAGGTAAGGTGGTCTGGTATTCTCATCTCTTTAAGAATTTTCCACAGTTTGTTGTGATCTACACAGTCAACGGCTTTGGCATAACCAATAAAGCAGATGTTTTTCTGGACCTCTCTTGTTTTTTCTATGATCTAGAGGATGTTGGCAATTTGATATCTGGTTTTTCTAAATCCAGCTTGAACATTTGGAAGTTCACTATTCATGTACTGTTGAAGTCTGGCTTGGAGAATTTTGAGCATTACTTTGCTAGCATGTGAGATAAGTACAACTGTGTGGTAGTTCAAACATTCTTTGGCATTGCCCTTCTTTGGGATTGGAAAGAAAACTGACCTTTTCCAGTCCTGTGGCCACTGCTGAGTTTTCCAAACTTGCTGCCATATTGAGCGCAGCACTTTCACAGCATTATTGTTTAGGATTTGAAATAGCTCAGCTGGAATTTCATCACTTCCACTAGCTTTGTTCGTAGTGATGCTTCCTAAGGCCCACTTGACTTCACATTCCAGGATGTGTGACTCTGGTGAGTGATCATACCATCGTGGTTATCTGGGTCATGAAGATCTTTTTTGTATAGTTCATCTGTGTATTCTTGTCACCTCTTCTTAATATCTTCTGCTTCTATTAGGTCAATACCATTTCTGTCCTTTATTTTGCCCAACTTTGCATGAAATGCTCCCTTGGTATCTCTAATTCTCTTGAAGAGATCTCTAGTCTTTCCCATTCTATTGTTTTCCTCTATTTCTTTGTATTGAGCACTGAGGAAGGCTTTCTTATCTCTCCTTGCTATTCTTTCAAACTCTGCATTCAAATTGGTATATCTTTCCTTTTCTCCTTTTTGGATTGTAAAGAAAGCTGAGCACCAAAGAATTGATGCTTTTGAACTGTGGTGTTGGAGAAGACTCTTGAGAGTCCCTTGCACTGCAAGGAGATCCAATCAGTCCATCCTAAAGGAGATCAGTCCTGGGTGTTCATTGGAAGGACTGACGTTGAAGCTGAAACTCCAATACTTCAGCCACCTGATGCGAAGAGCTGACTCATTTGAAAAGACCCTGATGCTGGGAAAGATTGTGGGTGGAAGGAGAAGGGGACAACAGAGGATGAGATGGCTTGATGGCATCACTGACTCAATGGACATGAGTTTGGGCGGACTCCAGGAGTTGGTGATGGACAGGGAGGCCTGGCTCACTGCAGTCCATGAGGTCGCAAAGAGTCAGACACGACTGAGTGACTAAACTGAACTGAACTTCCCTTTCTCCTATGCCTTTTGCTTGTCTTCTTTTCTAGGCTATTTGTAAGGCCTCCTCAGACAAGCATTTTGCCTTTTTGCATTTCTTTTTCTTAGGGATGGTCTTGGTCACTGCCTCATGTACAATGTTAGGAACCTCCATCCACAGTTCTTCAGGCACTCTGTCTATCAGATCTAATCCCTTGAATCTATTTGTCACTTCGACTATAATTGTAAGGGATTTGATTTAGGCCATACCTGAATGGTCTAGTCGTTTTCCCTGCTTTCTTCAATTTATGTCTCAATTTGGCAATAAGGAGTTCATGATTTGAGCCACAGTCAGCTCCTGGTCTTGTTTTTGCTGTATAGAGCTTGTCCATCTTTGGCTGCAAAGAATATAATCAATCTGATTTCGGTATTGACCATCTGGTGATGTCCATGTGTAGAGTCTTTTCTGGAAAAGGGTGCTTGCTATGACCAGTGGGTGCTCTTGGAAAAACTGTCAGCCATTTGCCCTGCTTTATACACCTACACCTTTAATAATTGGTAAGTGACTGGGCAGTGATATTTGTTACTGTTTGAATGTCTCCCACTCATCAAAAAAAAAAAAATTCACCCAGTTTTTTTTTGCATCAATCAGTAATACTTGCTTGGATAAATTTTTACATTAGAGGTTGCAAATTTGTGATTTTCAAATTTTACATTGATTAGCTCTTGTTTTTGCCTCCCCCTTTATGAAACATCTCTACAGAAACTGAAAGCTATTGAATAAGAATTAGAAAATTATCATTTCAAAGATCAATATCTGCAGGTCACTTGCCCTTTGGAAATGTCCTCTGTAATACTGGAGTGCTGGGTGTGAGGCAGTCTGATGGACTTTCCTTTGTCAGAGCAGGATGGCAGCTCCAGGCCTCCATGAAGTTTCAAGAGCCATTACCCAGGGGTCTCCCATGGAGCACCAGAGTTCCCATGGAGCTGATTCTGGAAAGGGTCTTTCCTTAATAATATAGTTGGAAATGATTAATTTCCCAATGGAGACATGTGGGCATCTGAGTTGCAAGGGATTAAGGTGTGGGTATCTCTACCTGATTAAATGCCTACCAACCAGCTTCTATAAAAACAGATTTCATACCCAAAGGCATCCTCTCTTTTCTGAGCTGATTATCCTCTTTCAAGCCAAGAAGAAACAATCCCTGACAAGCACTCTTGGGCAAAGACTGCAACAGATCCTATTTCATTTTATCTCTGCCTTGTTCACTTGAAATGGCCAACTCTCTCCTTAACAGAAATTCAGAGGAGTGGTTCTTTTTCTTCTTAAAAAAAATAAAATTTCCGGTTGAAAAGGTCACCTCTTTTGAGAAACAGTCACCATCCTGTAGCTCAGACACTTCAAACTAATGTTATCCCTAGCCATTCTTCTCAGTAGAAGTGCCTTACTGGGGCAATGGGGCTCCCAAGCCTATATTTTTCACAACTCCCACTGGCAAGGAAATTCTTTCAGCTGCATCAAACCCCTTATCCCTACTATCTGGTTCTCAAGTGTAAGTCTACTACATTCTAGTCATATAATTTGGGACAAGAGACAGTGCCTCATTAATTCATTTTTTTTCTTATCTAAAAAATAAGGAAAACAACAATAATATTACAAACAAGCATTAAAGGAGATGTAGTGCCATCATGGGTTCAGAGAGAATGCTCCATGATTTTAGTTCTTTGTCCCTTTTTCTCCAATACTAATTATAGCCTGGCGGACTACAGTCCATGGGGTCGAAAGAGTCCATGTGTCAAAAGACACAACTGAGCAACTAAGCACAATTATAGCCCAGACCTCACAGTAACCACACACAAGAGGAATCCCTCCTCCCTTCTTTATATATAAGGATGCTGAGGTTGAGAGAGAATTGATTACAGTGACAAGAACTTAGTTGCCCTGCCATCTCTCTTGATGCCTTTCCTGAGATTCTCCTGGAATTTGCATTGATGACTCATTCTCCATGCATTCCAGACACAGGGATTTTCTAGAAGTAGGGCTTTCAGTGAAAAGCCAAGACAGTCTAGGGAAGCTGATTGGTTAAGCACCTAAAATCCCCACTCATGGACTTAACTGCTATTTCTGTTGTATTTAGGTTTTTCCTGCTGAGGGATTATCATGTTGACTCTGCAAGTTATCCTAATGAAATCCTTCTTCTGCTGGAACTTCTGTGATCCTCTACCCTACATTCTGAAATCACCCCTGTGTCTTCCTTGCACTTATATCTTCTCACTTAATTTCAGGTTGTTTAAGCCAAAGAAAAAGACAGATGTCACTCCTGCATTATGGCACTCTCCAGTTAGATTCAAGACTAACAACAGACCTTGAACCTTCTTGAATCTTTGCCTGGAGATTTCTTAATAGTAGGTACCCATCAGCCCCAGTAATTCTCATTATCACCTTCCCAGTCAGCCTTGAGCCCCTGGACACCCAGTGGTGTGCTTTAACCTACCTAAATATCTCACCTTGGTCCTGGATGTTCCCCACATAGGTGGTCTTGCAAGCTATAAATACATAGTCCTTTATATAATTTGCTTACATTTCCGGTAAAACCTGAAAAAAAATTCCAAAATACCTATACACACAGAGGGAAAAAAAAACAAAACAAGCAAACAAACAAACAAAAAAAACCACTAACAGTTCACTAAGCATCTGAGCCTTTGTTGTTGTTCAGTCCCTCAGTCGTGTCCGACTCTTTGCGACCCTATGGACTGAAGAATGTCAGGCTTCCCTGTCCATCACCATCTCCCAGAGCTTGCCCAAACTCATGTCCATTGAGTTGGTGATGCCACCCACCCATCTCATCCTCTGTCAATCCCTTCTCCCTCTGCCTTCAATCTCTCCCAGCATCAGGGTCTTTTCTAATGAGTCAGCTTTTTGCATCAGGTGGCCAAAGTACTGGAGCTTCAGCTTCAGCATCAGTCCTTCCAATGAATGATTTCCTTTAGGATTGACTGGTTGGATCTCCTTGCAGTCCAAGGGACTCTCAAGAAGCTTCTCCAATACAACAGTTCAAAAAGCATCAAGTCTTTGGTGCTCAGCTTTCTTTATAGTCCAACTTTCACATCCATACATGACTACTGGAAAAACCATAGCGTTGACTATACAGACCTTTGTTGGCAAAGTAATGCCTCTGCTTTTTAATATGCTGTCTAGGTTTGTCATAGCTTTTCTTCAAAGCCTTAGGTTTCATTTGTTCAAGAATTGTTAGTTGCTCAGTCATGTCCGACTCCTTGTAACCCCACGGACTATAGCCCACCGGGCTCCTCTGTTCATGGGATTTTCCAGGCAAGAATACTGGAGTGGGTTGCCATTTCTTTCTCCAGGAGATCTTCCCCACCCAGGGATCAAGCTTGGGTCTCCTGCACTGCAGGCAGATTCTTTACCAACTGACCTACCAAGGATGCTAGATTTCATAACACCTAGGTTTATATCTCAGCTTCACCACTTTGTGTGAACTTAGACAAGGCGTTTAATTCTTTGAGGCTGGTTCTCCTTCCTGTAAGATGGGGTAATAGTTATATGATTGGGACTTCCCTGGTAGTTCGGTGGTTAAGTATCTGCTGTGCAATGCAGGGAATGAAGGTTCAATCCCTGGTCAGGGAACTAAGATCCCATATGCCATGGAACAGTTAAGCCCACTCCCCACAACTACAGAGTTCATGCGCCACAACATTTAACATCTCAGAAAGAGCCCATATGATGCAACAAAGATTCCTTGTGCAGCAACTAAGACCCAATGCAGCCAAATAAATACATATTGTTTAAAAATAATTAAATGATTTACAATCACTAATGGCACTGAAAACGAGAGCTGGCACACAGAAGGCTGTCATTAACTGATGGCTTCCTTTCGTCTCTTAAGCTAGGAAGCATAACTGATCTTCCCCCAGGTCTTTCAGCCTATGTTGAGCATCCAGACTTATGGGCTTTAATGAGTCACCAAATATGGGCTTTAATGGGTCAGGACTATAGGACCCTGAAGGTGCTAACATGGATGGTGTCTGCAGAGGCAGCATATAAGTGCCATCTTGCAGGAGCCAGATTCTCTCCATCTTCTATGCAGGGCACACAATGACCAAACACCCCTGGGGGGTACCCGGGGTCACTCACAAGCCCACCTGAGTCCTCACTGACTACACAGTGTTGAATGCACACGTGGGCACTAATTGAATAAAGCTTTCTCAGAATCAATATGGCTTGACTCCAAGTAGGCTATTTAAATAAGCAAAAGAAAATGCTACCGACTGGCCTCTGCTGTTTGTCTCCTAATTATGAGCATATTTGGCTGACTCAGAACCAATTTCACATGCAGAAACCAAACAATTAAAAAGATCTCATTGCTAAAACCTGGGCATCCTTTTATGCAAATGAAGCACTGTGATATACACGGAATGACTACAAGCAAACAAAGCTGAACTTGGCTGCACATGTACTCTTGTTCCAAGAAGGTCCCAACTGGGTTGAGTCTCAGACTGCCTTTGTTAAATGCCTTGTGTAAAGCAAAGGAAGCCAGGAGCACCAGCTCCAGCCTACAGCTGTGGCGCCCATGTCTGTTATGGAAACAAAGCAAGAATACTATTATTCACCCAAACAGCCATTGAATTACCTTTCCTATACCCTGGTCTCAAGTCTTCCCACTCTGAAATTCTGCCTTTCTGCACTTCTTCAGCCTCTTATAGTCACAGGTACATCCTGAGGTCACATCATGATCACATAAAATTAAGAATATAAATATCCACCTACTCCTAGAAGGTTTACCATAGTCTACACCGTGCTAAGTGCTTCACATGCATTATCACATTTAATTTCCACTAGAAGCTTTTGACATAGGAACTATTATTGTCTCTACTTTACAGATTAAGCAATTGAGTTCCAAGTTCACACAGTTAATATCTAAGAGACAAGATTTATACACAGGTGTGTCTAATGTCAAAGTACGTATTTTTATCGTGCTTTGCTTTTTTTCATTTTTTTCACATTGCTTCTTTTCTAGTCTCCGGTTTAACATTTCAGTGTCTGACTACAGTTTCTCTATTCCACTGACTCAATAGAACTGCCCTAAGCTAAGCTTCATGGAGAATTCCAGTCTCAGAGTCCTGCTTTATCTTTCCAGCCCATCAACCTTAGCCCAGCTTCATTTCCTTCCTTATCAACGTCCTTGCTGTTGTCAGACATTTCAGCTACATGTTTACCAACTTCCTCCACTCCCTTGATCCCTTAATCTTTGTTAGCACTGACTCTGATGATGTCCACACCTGGATTAATACAACCAGCTATTTTTCCCTTGGCTGGCCTGGGGATGTGGAGTGTCACTGACTTAAATGGACTATACATGTATGAACTCACCTGTCTTTGAGCTTTCTGTTTCACTCCAAATCCTTTATCCTGCTCAAGCTGGCTCCCTCTCCTGTTCCCCATAGAGATGACTCTCAGTCTTGTCTTCATCGTCAGGCACCCCACCAGGGTCCTGCCCTCATTCTCTCCCCTGTGAGTAAGTGGTCCGTGTCACTGAGAAAAGTGAGATCATTAAGCATAAACTCTTTCATCTTTTTCCTGAAATCCCATACCTTCCCTGTTTCTGCCCCCACCTGTCCCTTAGATTTCAAATATCCTGGTTTTCAGCAGGACCCCACTTTGTCAAAAAGTTCCAAGGATCATACCCTGACACTGTGTCTGCTGTGTCTTTATGTTCATTATCAATCATTCCATTCACTCTCAAGTGCACTGCCATCTTCCCATGGAAAAACTAACTCTACAGTCTCCATGCCATTCCTCATCTTAAGGGAAACTTGCAGCTTATAATAGTGTTTATCATACCCTCCTTTTGAAACCTCTTTCCTTTGTGACTTCTGTGATGACACATTCATAATCGTAGGGTGGATCAGTTCCCCCCTCCACTGAATAGATTTCATGTACATTTGTCATTGTTCAGTCACTAACTCATGTTCGAGTCTTTGTGACCCCATGGACTACAGCGCCCCAGGCTACCCTGTCCTTCACTTGACTACAAATACCGTCTAAGAGCTAATGATTCCAAAATCAATTTTTTCAAGTCCAGACCTGAACTGAATGCTGGAGATCTGTACTAACATAGAAAAAAATTACATGTCAAAGCGTAAACCCAACCTCCTCCCCCTAAAAGTGCTTTCACGACTTCTGTTTTTGTAATTGGCATTGACATCAATCATACTGCCCAGAGTCAAAACTTAAGAATGACACTTTGTTTTTTTTATCAATTACTCCTGTTCAGTTCAGTTCAGTCGTTCAGGCTCAGTTGTGTCCAACTCTTTGCGACCCCATGGACCCCATGCATGCCAGGCTTCCCTGTCCATCGCTGTCTCCTGGAGCTTGTTCAAATTCATGTCCATCGAGTCAGTGATGCCATCCAATGATCTCATTCTCTGTCATCCCCTTCTCCTTCCTTTGATCTTGCCCAGCATCAGGGTCTTTTGCAATGAGTCAGTTCTTCGTATCAGGTGGCCAAAGTACTGCAGTTTCAGCAACAGTCCTTCCAATGAATATTCAGGACTGATTTCCTTTAGGATGGACTGGTTTGATCTCCTTGCTCTCCAAGGGACTCTCAAGAGTCTTCTCCAACACCACAGCTCAAAAACATCAATTCTTCGGTGCTCAGCTTTCTTAATAGTCCAACTCTCACATCCATACATGACTACTGGAAAAACCATAGCTTTGACTAAATGGACCTTTGTTGGCAAAGTAATGTCTCTGCTTTTTAATATGCTGTCTAGATTGGTCATAGTTTGTCTTCAAGGAGCAAGTGTCTTTTAATTTCATGACTGCAGTCAACATCTGCAGTGATTTTGGTACCCCAAAAACTAAAGTTTCTCAAAAAAATAAATAAATAAAGTTTCTCACTGTTTCCATTGTTTCTCCATCTATGCAATGAAGTGATGAGACTGGATGCCATGACCTTCATTTTCTGAATGGTGAGTTTTAAGCCAACTTTTTTACTCTCCTCTTTCATCAAGAGGCTCTGTAGTTCTTCTTCACTTGCTACCATAAGGGTGAGGTTATTGATATTTATCCCCACAATCTTGATTCCAGCTTGTGCTTCATCCAGCCTGGCATTTCACGTGATATACTCTGCATATAAGTTAAATAAGCAGGGTGACAATATACAGCCTTGATGTACTCTTTTCCTGATTTGGAACCAGATTGTTGTTCCATGTCCAGTTCCAACTGTTGCTTCTTGACCTGCAAACAGATTTCTCAGAAGGCAGGTCAGGTGGTCTGATATTCCCATCTCTTTCAGAATTTTTCACAGTTTGTTGTGGTCCACACAGTCAAAGGCTTTGGCATAGACAATAAAGCAGAAGTAGGTGTTTTTCTGGAACTCTCTTATTTTTTTGATGATCCAACCGATGTTGGCAATTTGATCTCTGGTTCCTCTGCCTTTTCTAAATCCAGCTTGAACATCTGGAAGTTCACTATTCATGTACTGTTGAAGCCTGATTTGGAGAATTTTGAGCATTACTTTGCTAGCATGTGAGATGAGTGCAATTGTGCTGTAGTTTGAATATTCTTTGGCATTGCCCTTCTTTAGGACTGGAAGGAAAACTGACCATTTCCAGTCCTGTGGCCACTGCTGAGTTTTCCTAATTTGCTAGCATATTGAGTGCAGCACTTTCACAGCATCATCTTTTAGGATTTGAAATAGCTCAATTGGAATTCCATCACCTCCATTAGCTTTGTTCATAGTGATGCTTCCTAAGGCCCACTTGACCTCTCATTCCAGGATGTCTGGCTCTAGGTGAGTGATCACACCATCATGATTATCTGGGTTGTGAAGATCTTTTCTGTATAGTTCTTCTGTGTATTCTTGCTACCTCTTCTTAGTATCTTCTGCTTTTGTTAGGTCCATATAATTTCTGTCCTTTATTGTGCCCATCTTTGCATGAAAAGATGCATTACTCCTATGCATATACTCAATTCAATATTAAGTCTCATTGATTTAATCTCATTCATTCATCCTACAGTATTTATTATAAATCCTCTGGGTGTGATGTAAATAATTCCAGCTATAGCAATGCATGATTCCAGGGATAGCCTGCATTCTGTGCAACACAGTGACTCTGTGAGGTACTGGGCTGTACACAGGGGGATATAACAACAAGCAGTAAATGACATCCTCTGTCTTCATGGATCTGAAAATCTAAATACTTTAAGCATCAGAGAAATAAACAGTGCTTAGATAATTCAGGAAATGATGATAGAGCCAGGAATTGAAGGAAGAGATAATGAATTGAATAGAGGTGGACAAATGGGTCCAGGTAGAGACACACAGACAAATCCCCGAAGGCAGAAGCACCAGGGGGCATCCTGGTTACTGAAAAGCCAATGTGGCTGAAGCAGAAACTGGGAGAAAATAGTACCAAATAAGACTGAAGGTTAGGGGGAAAGCTGATCAAATAGAATTTTAGTCTACATAATCAAGTCGTGTTTCTGTTCTAAAACTATTGGCAAGACAATGGAGATATCCACAGATGTTGAGCAAGTGTGTGTGTCTGTGTGTGTCTGTGTGTCTGTGTGTGGTGTGGTGTGGTGCGTGAGAGAGAGTCAGAGACACCTAGAGAGAAACAGAGGGACAGAGAGTCAGGGAATCTAATTTGAATTTTGAAATAAAAACAACTACTCTGGCTACAGTGTGGCAACCAGCTTGATAAGGAGCAAGAGTAGATGTTTGGAAGGTTTAGGCAGCTATGGCGATAGCCATGGCAGGAGGGACATGATGGTGTCCCAGATCAGTGTGAGGGCAGTGGGACTGGAGACAAGATATGCCTGTGAGTTATTTGGGAGGCAAAATCAACAGAACACAGAGATGTACAGAATATAGAGATAAAGGAGAAGACACCCATATGGCTTCCTGACTTTTATAATTGGATGGCTCATGGTGCCACTCACCGATGCAGAGAATAGGGGAAGAGGATTAAGAAGACAGGGAATTGCTTAGGAAATCTTGATTTCCGTTCAGGACATATTGGTTTGCAAAGACTTTCAGCCTTCCAAGAGAGATTATACATTATAAGTATAAAACTCAGAGGAGAGATGAGACTGGATATATAAGTGTGAGCTGTCTATATAGATAATAACTTAAGCCATGGTATAAATGAAAATGTCCAGGGTAGTTTTCTGTCTTGGTAGACTATCCAGGGAGAAAACTTGCAAGATATGAGAAGAGAGCATGTGAGTCAGCTCTGAGAATAGAATTTAACAGTAAAGTTGAAGAGAATGGATTCAAAAAACAGACAGATGGCAAGAGAATAGAAAAACCAGGGGAGTGATGCTTCATTGAAGCTAAAAGCAGAGGGGTTCAAGAATCAGGAAGTGATCTTCAGAGCCAAAAGATGCTATGAGTCCAAGAAACATAACATACAGAAATGCAGTGGAGCTGTTTGGAGGTGCAATTATGGAAACCAACATCATGTTGGAATGGTTGAACATTCCATTTGAATGGAGAAAAAATTAAAAATTAAATATGTAAGGACATTTTCTTTCAAGAAATTCAAAGAAAAAAGAAAGGAGCCAGAGGGAGTGTAAGACCAAGACAGACTTGTATTTAATGGAAAGGGATTGAACACAATTAAAAGCAAATAGAAAAATCTAGTCATGGGAGGAATCTGCGTGTAAGGAAAAGGGAATCTATGTTTCAACTATCCTGGGGAAGAAGGAGTGGATGAGATCTAGTGTTTAACAGGAGGTTTGGCCTTAACCCCCAGATAGGAAAGCTTCTCTTTTATAGCAAGAAAGCAGAGAGATGAGACTGCAGGCAGTGAGTTCCCCGGGTTTTCTATTTTGTCTCATATATCCCAGACACGGAGTTCAAGGAGCAAGCAACCTGGGGACACTGATGCATACATGCAGGCTGAGTTCCTTCAGACATGTCCAACTCTTTGTGATCCTATGGACTATAGTCCTCCAGGCTCCTCTCTCCCTGGGATTCTCCAGGCAAGAATACTCGAGTGGGGTGCCATGCCCTCCTCCAGGGGATCTTCCTGGCCCAGCGATCAAACCCACGTCTCTTATGTCTCTTGCATTGGCAGGCAGGTTCTTTACCACTGGAGCCAGCTGGGAAGTCGGGGAACACTAATGAAAGTGAAAGTCATTCAGTTGTGTCTGACTCTTTGTGACCTCATGGACTATACAGTCTATGGAATACTCCATGCCAGAATCCTGGAGTGAGCAGCCGTTCCCTTCTCCAGGGGATCTTCCCAATCCAGGAATCAAACCCAGGTCTCCTGCATTGCAGGTGGATTCTTTACCAGTTGAGCCACAAGGGAACACTAATAGGCACAACAAAAAATAAACCCTTCACTAAAACCCTACTCTCTCTAACAAAGGACCAGGAAGTATGGATAGCTGATTAAGACAGAAAGCTACAGACAATAACTTCTCCACTATTATGAAACATAACAGAAGAAATCACGGCCCCACCTCTATCCATGCCAACAAAAACAAAGTGGGGGATCTGCTTTTGTCAGGTTGTAACAAAGCACTTCTCCTCCAACCAGGGTGTTATATAACTGGAAGGTATTCAAGGAGACCGGGTAGAAAGTCAGGACTTTCTTGGCTGCTCAACAGTAATGAGGCAACCCCGACCATGGTGTCAGTGAAGCTAAAACTCCCACCTCTATCTAAAAGTAACAGTCCTCCAATGTTGGATATCATTGGAGGCCAAGTGCTGAACTTGAATTTCTACCCCTTATGCAAGTAACCAGGCAGGGCTACAGAGCACTATACTCTTACCAGAGCAGTATCAGTAAAAGGAAGCAAGCTAAAGCAGAAGGTTTAAAGAAAATCCACAGCTTTACAATATCACAAATGTCCAGATTTCCATTGAAAAGCATTCATTATTGAGGCCTTATTCAATGAGACCAGGAAGTTATCAAACTATGAAATGAGATGATCAACAGATGCCAACACTGAGAAGACAGAGATGTTGGAATTATCTGACAAATATTTTAAAGTCACTATAAAAAAAAAAAATGGTTCAATGAGCTATTAACGTTAGCACTGAGCTTGAAATAAATTTTTTAAAATGACCAAAAGAATGTCTCAGCCAACAAACATGAAGTTTCAACAAAGAAGAATAACTAACTTAAAATTTAAAATTTTAGAGCTGAAAAATACAATACAAAACTAAAAATGGTAAGCTAAACAGCTGAACAGAGGGATCAGAGGAATCAGTGGACATAAAGATAAAACAATTACCCAATCTGAACTAAGGAAAGAAAATAGACAGCAATAAAAATGAACAGAACCTCAAATAACAGTGGGACATCATAAAAATATCTGACATTCATGTCACTGGAGTCCCACAAGAGAGAAGGACAGGATTGTAAAAGTACTCGAAGAAATACTGGCTAAGAATTTTCCAAATTTTACAGAAGACATAAACATATAGATTCAAGAAACTGACTGACTTTCAAATAGGATGAATCAAAGAAACCCACATAAAGAAACACCACAGTCATATGTATGAAAACTAAAGGCAAAGACAACATCTTGAAATTAGCAAGAGATCAACATTACCTCACCTAGAAAGGAAAACCAATTTGGAAGACAGTGAAGTTCTCATTAGAAACCACAGAGGCCAAAAGGAAGCTATACAACATTTTTAAAGAGCTGAAAGGAAAGAAGAGTCAACCTAGTATCAGCTTATATTCAGCAAGACTATCCTTCAGGAAAGGAGACAAAATTGAGACAGTTTCAGATAAAGTAACACTAAGAGAATTTGTCATTGACAGATGTACCCTAAAAGAATGAATAAGGCAGTTCTCAAAACAGAAAGAAGATAATAAAAGGAGGACTCCTGGGACATGAGGAAGGAAGGAAGAACATGTAAGCATATATACTGGCAATAGATTTCCCTTCTTCCTTAAGTTTACTAATGGATGAAGCAAAGTTATAATGGTCTGATGTGCTTCTAAATGTATGGAAAGAAAATATTTAAGGTAATTATAGTATAAACAAGAAAAGGAAAGGAATGAAAATAGATGTAAGGTTACAATATTTCATTCCAGTGGATAAAAGGACAAAATCAGTAGATAGTAATATTGTTGTTGTTTAGCTGCTAAGTCATGTCTTATTCTTTGCAACTCATGGACAGTGATACTATGTACATGTTACATCTGTGAGCTTCCCTCATGGCTCAATGGTAAAGAACCCACCTGTCAATGCAGGAGATGTGGTTTCCATCCCCGGGTCAGTGACATCCCCTGAAGAAGAAAATGGCAACCCCCTCTAGTATTTTTGCTTGGGAAGTCCCATGGACAGAGGAGCCTGGAGGGCTATAGTCCAAGGGTCGCAAAATAGTTGGACAAAACTTAGTGACTAAATAACAGCAACATTGTAATATCTACAGAAACCATTAAGAAAACTATGCAAAGAGATGCACTCAAAAATGCTATATAAAAATGGAAAGGTAATTTGAAAAAAGGTTCACGTAATCCATAGAAAAAATTAGAAGGAAACAAAGAAATGGAAAAGAGAGAGAAAAAAAAATGAGAAACTTTAGCCCTATCAAAGGAATAATTATACTAAAGGACAAATATCTGCAGAGTGGATTTTAAAATGTGAGCCCATTATATGCCGTTTATTTTTTAAGCTACAAAAATAATGATACAGGCAAGTTGAGGATAAAATAATGGAAAAGCTATATTATGTATACATTAAACAAAGGAAAGTAAGAGTGCATATGTTACTATCAGATAAAGTATTACAGACTTCAAAGCAAAGAAATGTATTACAGAAACAGACAGGGACATAATATGATTTAGAAAGGTCAATGATCAGGAACATATAGAAATCCTAGAGATACATATATATGTATTTACAAACCAATAGAATTGCAACTGTGAAGAAAAACTTATAGAATTGAAAAGGAAAATAGACAAATCCACAATTACAGTTGTAGATGCTACTATGCCCCTCTCCACAATCAATATGACAAATAGACAAAAAATGGAAGAACCTAAAAACATCAATCAACAAGATTTAATTGACATGTATAGAACACCTCCCCCAACAACCGTAGAATGCATATTATTTTCAAGTTCATGTAAAACATATATGAATATTTATATGACCATAAAAATATCTTGCACCTTTAAATAATCTTCAACACATTTAAAAATTGAAATTGTACATAATGTGTTCTTTGACTACAGTGGAGCTGAACTAGAAATTGATAATGTAAATATAACAAGAAAATCTCCGAACACTTAAAACTAAATAATATACTTTTAAATAATCCAAAGATCAAATAGAAAATCTCTAGCAGAATAAAAAAAATTTATTGAATTAAAAAAATCAAAATTATGGGACATAGAAAAAACAGTGGTAAGAGAAAAAAATTTAACACCAAATACATTCATTAGCAAAAGGAAAAGTTTCAAAACAATAATATAGGCTTTCACCTCAAAACCCTAGAGGAAAAAAATAAATCAACAACAAAGAAAAGAAAACAACAAAGAAAAGAATAGAAATAAATAACATTGCATTCAGAAAAATAGAGATAATCAATGAAACCAGGATCTGGTTCTTTAAGAGGATCAACAAAACTGACAAACCTCTAGCAACACTGATGAATATGAAAAGATACAAATTACCAATATCAGAAATAAAACAAAAGATATCACTACAGACTCTGTAGACTTTAAAAGGATGAAAAGAGAATAATATAAACTCTACAAAAAGTATTTGACAACCTTGGTGAAACAGACCAAGTCCTCAAAAAGCAAAAAGTTATTATAATTCATCCAATACGAGACATAATTTTAATGGACTAATAATGAAATTGAATTTTTCATTTAACTATCACCTCCCCCCCCCCCCCCACAAAATGCAGACCAGGAAGATTTCACTGATGAATTCTATCAAATATTTAAGATGAACTAATAGTCACTGTACAAATCACTCCAAGAAAGCAGTAATAATTAATTTTACGAAACTACTGTTATCTGATACCAAGACAAAGACAGAACCAAAAAAAACCCCCAAAACCTACAGATATATTTATCCTTTAAATATAGATGTAAAAATCCTTAAAAATATTTTAGTAGACAAAATTCATCAAGGTATAGAAAGAATTATACTATTACCAAGTGAGGTTTATTTCTGGAATGTAAGGAGAGGTCAATATTTGAAAATTAAATCAATGTAATCAACCACCTTAAAAAGTTAAAGGGAAGAAAAAAAGAAAAAAAATGTGATCATATCAGTCAATGCAGAAAAAACATTTGATTAAATTTAATACCCATGACAAAAATACTCAGGAAGAAGATTGGTCAAGATGGTAGAAAGACCCTAGCTCACCTTCTCTCAGGAACACACCAAAATTGAGACAGGAAGACAAGAGCACAACCATTCTGGAAACAGGGAATGGCCTTGAGCAAAACAAACCTTGCAAGGTAAAGAACAAAGGTCTTGAGAGCCAAAGTCCCAGAGACAAAAACCAGGCTTGCAGGAATAAAAGACTAACTTTATTACGGTTACACTCACAAGTATTCCTAGTTGCCACAAGACAGGAAGTTCAACTATAAATTTTAACTTTGTTCCTGGGCTTTCTTACAGGAAATTCTCATGCATTTCTTTCCACCTACAGGAGTGCTCCCTATTCCTGACAGCCATCATGGAGCCACCTGCTGCTGATCAAAGAAGTTTGAGGATTTTGGCAAATTATCAGTGATCATGACACAAACCCTCCCTCTAGTTATAAAAGCAACTTATCCCTTCTACGCAGGGAGCTGCCACTTTTTTTTCTGCCTTCTCCCTTGTGCACAAGCAATCTCTTTTAGTACAAAACTTTGCTTGTCTAAGAATCTTGGAGAAGAGATACTTATTTCTATGGTATTGCCTTCCAAGAATCTGTAAAGGGCCCCATAACATAACCACATGTGTGCATGTGTGCTTGCTCAGCTGCCCAGTTGTGTCTGACTCTTTGTGATCCCGTGGACTATAGCCCGCTAGGCTCCTCTGTCCATGGAATTTTCAAGGCAAACATACTGAATTGTGTTGCCATTTCCTACTCCAGGTGATCTTTCCAACCCAGGGTTCTAACTCGAAACTCCTGTATTCTTGCATTGGCAGGCAGATTCTTTACAACTGTTCCACCTGGGAGGCCCCAACATAACCACAACTATCTTCAAAACAGTTATCCATGAAACAGACCAGAACCTACCTGAAAAGATCTTCTATAACTAAAGACACAAAGGACCCACAAGGAGACTAGCAAGAGGGGTGTCAGACATAATCCACATATAATACAACATACTCCAGATATAATCAAGTCTCATATCCCAGTGTAGGGCTTCCCAGGTGGTGCTAGTGGTAAGCAATCACCTGACAATGGATGCAAGAGACACGGATTTGACCCTTGGGTCAGATTCCTGGATGGGGAAGATCCCCTGGAGTAGGAAATGGCAACCCACCCCAGTATTCCTGCCTGTTAAATTCCATGGGCAGAGGAGCTTGGCCGGCTACAGTCCATGGGGTTGCAAAGAGTCAGACATGACTGAACGACCGAGTACAAACCCCTGGGTGGGCAACTCACAAACTGGAGAATAATCAAACAGAAGAGGTTCTCCCACAGCAGTGAGTCATTCTGAGCCCCATGTCCAGCTCCCCAGCCCAGGGTCCAGCACCAGGAAGAAAAACCCCCAGGGCATTTCGCTCTAAGGGCCAGAGGGCTTAATTTCAGAAGTTCCAAAGGATAGAAAAAAAGACACTTCACTCTTAAAGGGCATACACAAAACCTCGTCTGCACTGGGAGCCAAGGCAAAAGAGGTAATTTGAAAGGAACATGGAGTGGACCTACCTGCTGGTTCAGGAGAGTCTTCCAGGAGAAGAGGGGCTCATGGTGGCGACACAGGCATTGACGTCAGTCATATTTGGAAATAGTCTACCGCATGAAAACGTGTTGGTTGTACTTTGGTGGGCTCTTCTTTCTAGCATAGTAGAACCAAGACCTGGCCCCACACAATAGCCTGTAGTTGCCAGTGGCGGGACATCTGTGCTGGAACACATTCCCAGCCATCAGTAAAGGTACTGTTTAAAGATTTCGGAAACTCACAGCCAGCCACCTCAGGACACGCCCCTAGACACAGCCCAGCCTATCAGAGGGCAAGTTCCAGCTCCGCCCACCAGTGGTCTGGCAACGCCTCAGAGTCTTCCGACCCTGACTCCACTTACCAGTGAGCCAGCGTTAGCCCGGGCACTCCCTGACATTTGGCAGTCAGGCATCCCATGACCAGGCCCTGCTAACCACGTACAGCCAGCGGCATCCCCCACAAGGTAGGACCTGGCAACCCACTGGGCCAGGGGCCACGCAAGCCTACCAGACCACCCAGTCAGCCTGCCACAACATAAGGATCAACGCAGCCCTCTTAAGGGGAACCCCTAGAGGAGCACTCCCCAGACTTTTTGGCACCAGGGACCAGTTTCAGGGAAGATAGTTTTTTCGTGGATGGGGATGAAGGGTGGGGATGGTTTGGGGATGATTCAAGCTCTTGAGAAACCTGTGTGCAGGTCAAGAGGCAATAGTTAGAACTGGACATGGAACAACAGACTGGTTCCAAATAGGAAAAGGAGTACATCAAGGCTGTATATTGTCACCCTGCTTATTTAACTTAGATGCAGAGTACATCATGAGAAATGCTGGGCTGGATGAAGCACAAGCTGGAATCAAGATTGCTGGGAGAAATATCAGTAACCTCAGATATGCAGATGACACCACCCTTATGGCAGAAAGTGAAGAGGAACTAAAGAGCCTCTTGATGAAACTGAAAGAGGACAGTGAAAAAGTTGGCTTAAAACTCAACATTCAGAAAACTAAGATCATGGCATCCAGTCCCATCACTTCATGGCAAATAGATGGGGAAACAGTGGAAACAGTGAGAGACTTCATTTTGGGGGGCTCCAAAATCACTGCAAATGTTGACTGCAGCCATGAAATTAAAAGACGGTTTCGCCTTGGAAGAAAAGCTATGACCAACTTAAACAGAATATTAAAAAGCAGAGACATTACTTTGCCAACAAAGGTCCATCTAGACAAAGTTATGGTTTTTCCAGTAGTCATGTATGGATGTGAGAGTTGGGCAATAAAGAAGGCTGAGTGCTGAAGAATTGATGCTTTTGAACTGTGGTGTTGGAGAAGACTCTTGAGAGTCCCTTGGAGTGCAAGGAGATCCAACCAGTCCATCCTAAAGGAGATCAGTCCTGGGTGTTCATTGGAAGGACTGATGCTAAAGCTGAAACTGCCACCTGATGCAAAGAGCTGACTCATTTGAAAAGACCCTGATGCTGGGAAAGATTGAAGGCAGGAGGAGACGGGGATAACAGAGGATGAGATGGTTGTATGGCATCACCAACTCAATGGACATGAGTTTGAGTAAACGCTGGGAGCTCGTGATAGACAGGGAGGCCTCGCGTGCTGCAGTCTAGTTTCACAAAGAGTCAGACATGACTGAGTGACTGAACTGAACTGAACTGAACTGAAGCACATTACATTTATTGTGCACTTCATTTCTAATGCTGCCACAGATCTGACAGGAGGTACCAGTTCGTGGCCTGGAGGTTGAGGACCCTTACCCTAGAGCATGTAGCTTTGGTGACAAGAGGGAGTGGGCTGCTGGGACGCATAGACACCTCCTACAGAAAGCCACTTCTTCAAGGTGGAGAAACATAATTAACCTACCACATATAGAAAAATACAAACACACAAAGAAGAAAACACTCAGGAAAATAAAGATAGAAACTTCTTCCACTTGATAAAGAACAACAACAAAAAAATCTAAAAAAAAAAATCTACATCTAACGTAGCACTTAAAAGTGAAAGAATGTACCGGGAACAAAGAAAGAATGACCATACAGATGGCAGCTTCTTTTAAAACCAACATATAACTATCATAGCAATTCCAACCCAGCAACTATACTCCTGAACTTTTATGCCATAAAAATGAATACTTATGTTCACATTAAATCTGTACCTGTTTGTCTGTACAGCAGGTTTATTTGTAACAGGTGAACACAGGAAACACTCAGATATCCTTCAGTGGGTGAATGGTTAAAATAACAGTGGTATATCCATGTGATGAATTATCACTCAGCAATATGAATATTCTTCTAACTTGGAAGAATCTCCAGAGAATTATGCTGAGTGATAAAAACCAATCCCCAAAAGTTATACACTGCATGATCCCACATATTTAACATTCTTGAAATGACAAAATTATGGAAGTGGAGCAAAGTTTAGTGGTTACCAGGAGCTAAGACAAGGCAGAGGAAAGTGGATATGGCTATAAAAGGACAGTATTAAGAGTCCTGTGATGGTGAAAATATGTTCTATCTTGGCTGTAACTGATGTCCATCTCCTGAGCGTGATGTTGTACTATGGATTTGTAAGATGTTACATCGGGGGAAACTGACTAAAGGGTCTTTGGATTTCTTTGTACTATTTCTGTAATCCATAATTATCTCAAAGATTTTTAAATTTAAGTTTTAAAATGTTGAGTGAGGGAAGGGGAAGGCATGTTCATGCATTTCAAAAGTGTGAACAGTTTCTGGGGGAAGTGAAGTTTGAATTGGTTAGAATGTCCTAGTAGAATTTCCAGGTCTTGAGACTGGTGATCGTGACTTTACTAGGGCAGCAACCTGCTATGCTGTAAACTTATATCACCTGTGCTCTACTTTCTGGCTATAGGAATAGAGAAAACAGGTGGTTGGGTTTATTCAGGGTGCAGATGTCATCAAACAGGTACAACAATAAGGAGAAATAAAGGATAATGTTTCTCAAAGCCATCTTTATCCTTTTCATTCTCCCCAGCTGCTGCATAAGCCCAGAACCCTGTTAAAGTATAAACTTTAGGCTATGGCCAGTACTTCCTCATGATCCTGCTATCTATTTTTTCCCGTCCTACCACTCATCCACTCATCTGCTAAAGAGAGCCTTAGGAAGAAGTCAACACCCCCAGGGTTTCTCTCCTTAAATTCTCTGGTGGTTCCACATTACCTAGAGAGCACTTTATCAGAAGTGTAAACCACTTTGGCCCTTCGGAACTCACCCTTAACTTCCTCTTCCAGGCCCTCCACCAACTTCCAGCCACACAGAACTCAGCATCCCTCAGCCTTGTCATTTAGTCTACTTTCCTTTCATATTTGTAGGTCCAGAAGAAACAATGTTGCCTGCAACTAGGCCTGCTTAGGAGTAGCAAATGGAAACCCACTCCAGTATGGGAGATCCCAGGAACAGAGGATATAATCCATGGGTCATATCCTGGCAGGCTGTAATCCATGGGGTCGCAAAGAGTCGGAAACTACTTAGCAATGCCTCCATAGCCCCTTATGCAAAAGTTCATTATATTAGTCACAGTTCTCCAAAGAAACAGAACCAACAGGATGTGTATGAGTGTGTGTGTGTGTGTGTGTGTGTGTGTGTGTGTGTGTGTGTGAGGAGGGATTTTTAAGGAATTGGCCCATTCCATTATGGAGGACCCTGAGTGAATGTTAGTCACTAAGTCATGTTTGACTCTCTGCGACCCCATGGACTGTAGCCTGCCAGGCTCCTCTGTCCATGGGGATTCCCTAGCAAGAATAATGGAGCGGGTAGCCATTCCCTTCACCAGGGGATCTTCCTGACACAGGATCGAACTCAGGTCTCCTGCATTGCAAGTGGATTCCTTACCATCTGAGCCATCAGAGAAGCCCATGGAGGAGTCTGGCAAGTACAAAATCTGCAGGACAAACAAGTAGGCTAGAGAGCCAAGGAAGAAGTGATGTTGCAGCTTGAATCTGAATACAGAATTGGAGCAGAATTCCCTCTTCTCTGAAAGTGAGAGTCGCTCAGTCGTGTCTGACTCTTTGCGACCGCATCGACTATACAACCCATGGAATTCTTCAGGCAAGAAGAATTCAGGCAAAAAGTGGGTAGCCTTTCTCTTCTCGGGGGATCTTCCCGATCCATGGACCAAACCTAGATCTCCTGCATTGCAGGCAGCTTCTTTACCAACTGAGCTATCAGGGAAGCCCCTCTTCTTTGAGGACCTCCATTTTTTCTCTTAAGGCTCTCAACCAATTTTTTTTTCCTAAGGCTTTCCTCACATGATGGAGGATAATCCTCTTTATTCAAAGTCTGTTGACTTAAATGCTAATGTCTTCCAAAACATACCTTCACAGAGACATTGTGTTTGACCAAATACATGCTATGTCCCTAGCCAAGTTGACGCAAACAAGTAATCAACACATCAATGATAGCTAGAGTGACCACATAATTTATCCTTCTAATTGAAGCTATTAGTACTAACTCTGCTAGAACAATAAGCATAATGTCTCTGGCAGATGAGGCTGTAAGGTCATCCTCATTATACTCATCACAGTATACTTTGATATCTCCATGGGAATTTCTATGCATCTCTGCATCCCCAGAGGAAGCTGGTGCCCTGCATGTTGTTATCTTTGATAAATGTTTACTGCTTCTCCTGGCCCTTGTCAAAGATATATGTAGAATTAAAGTAACAAAAGGTGGGAAATAAAATATTAAATTTGCTTAAAGTCGTTTAAGATGCCGACATTGTCTTCAGTTTGGTAAAAATACATATTTATATCTTTAAGAAAATTTCTTTAAGGATTTAGAGAATATAAGAATGTATAACCAACATGCTAGCAAAGATACTGAAAGACAAAGCATTTTCTTGACTATAAAGTAGACAAAAAGAAGAAGATTATTAACACAGAACTAGAGGGACAAGTAGGAAAAGAATACGATTATAGATCTAACCCCACTGTATCAGCAATTACACTGAATACAAATGGACTAATTACTACAAATAAATAATTTTTAAAAATAAACTAAATTAAATATAGGATCTACCCCCCACCCCCAGCACATACACACATTCACATAGAACTTCAAGCTGCTAACAAACGCTACACCTTAAATAGAAAAAGTTGAAAGTAAGGAATGGAGAGGTGTCAATTTTTTCCAAATTTATTTCTGGATTCAATGCAGTTTCAATCAAAATGTCAGGAGGAATTTTGTGAAAAATAGGATGGTGATTCTAAAATTGATGTGTGAATGCATAGGACTGACTTAAATTATCAGATATCACAACTGATTACAAAGTTGCAGTAACCAAGACAGTGCGATCTTAGTAAAAATGGACAAATGGGCCATCAGAACAGAATATGAAAACAGCCTAGCACATACAAGCTCACTTGATTTATGATAAACGTGACATGGCAATGGTGATGACAAAGGGACTTTTTTTCCTATAGGTGGTGCTAGAATAACTGAATCTCTGTGTTTTTAAAAATGTCTTTTAACTTCTATTTTTAATTAAAAAATTAAGTCCAGGAGGATTATAGGTGTAACTGTGAAAAGCAAAACAGACAGCAACAAAGCATCCAGAAGAAAACATAGGAGAATGTCTCCCTGACCTGGGATAGGTATAGCTTTTAGAAACAGGACAAACTGATAGTGAGGGTAAAAGAAAAGTTGATACATTAACCTACATTTAAATTAAGAACTTCTGTTCATCAAAAGATAGTAGAGACTGAGAAGGCAAGTCACAGTATAGAAGAAGAGGGACATTTCACAAAAGCAGATATTCAGATCAGTATATGTAAAGACTCAATCTCATTAGTCAACAAGAGCATGCAAATAAAATCCACAACTTGGTATACTACATTCCCACTCACATGGCTTCAATTAAAATATCTGAAAGCACTAGTGAGGATTTTCAATAATTGCAATTCTCAGACATCACAGGTGAAGTGCATAAATCAGTGCAACGGCATCTGAAAACATTTTAGCAGTATCTATATAAAGTCCAACCAATGCATACCTCTGACCCAGCACTCTAACAGAAACACATACATAAATCTGCTCAAAATCATGTACAATAAAATCTTCATAGGGACACTATTTGTAATAACACAATAAAAATAAACCAAGTCTATAAACAGTTGACTGCATAAGCTGTGATATTCATATAATTAAATCCTCTATAGCAATGAAATGAACTTCACATAGAAATGAAGAGAAACCTCTAAGGCCACGATGAATGAAAAAAAAATAAAAATCCCAGGCCCAAAAAAGGATAATTGAGTCTATCTGTACCTATTTCAAAAATATATTAAATTAACCAGTGGTTACAGAACTAGGAGGCATGGTTTACTCTGGGGTTTCAGAGGCATTAATTAGGAAGTTGGAAATATTCTATTCCTGTTTAGGCTGCTGGCTACGCAAGAGTGCTCACCTTGTTAAAATGAATCAAGCTGTACACTTATGATTTGTGCACTTTTTGGGATGTATTCAATAATTTTGCTTAAAGATATATTTTCAAACTGTGCCCCTGTAGTCAGCTGGGCTCTTTGCAACCATATTTTCTACACTAATGATGTTTATCACTGATTAAAGCACTTACTATGTGCCAGCCACTAATGCTAGTACTAGATGCTTTATTCCAAATTTTATTATTTCATCCTTTGAGATGGGATTGCTCCTCTCTTTGTATAGATTTCACAGATGTGGAAACTGAATCCCAGAGAGGTGGTTAAGTGACTTACTTAGGGTCATATTGCAAGAAAAAATAGCAGAACTTGATTTCAATAGCATGCCTTTCTGATTGCAGTTCAGTGTCTCTTCTGTAACTCACTGCCTTGGCATTGGGATTCCATTTGGAAGGGCAGCCTCCAACAGCTAAATTAGAGTTTTGAGGAATACAGTCTCTACCTCAGCTGTGAAAAGGGAAAGGAATGCTTTTTCCACAAATGTCACATACACCATTCTGCCAGCCTTCACCCACAAGCTTGCGATCTGTGATGGTTGAGCTCCAGATCTAGGAAAATAGCCCTCTGCCTGATGTCTCTACATTTCACGTCTACCTCTTCTGAACACATGGGGCAATCTAGGATGGAGAGAGCACAGGTTTTATCTAGGCTGACAAACTAGCTGGACCACCTTGAGCAAACCGCTTGACTATTCTGAGTCTCTTTTACCTCTTTTGCCAAAAAAAGAGATTTCTTGATTTTCCAAGGTAAGAAATGAGTTAAATCTCATAGAACATGATAAGCATATAATCCATGCAAATCCTCCTTTTCCTCCTCTGCATCCTGACGTGTTAAGCATCTTTCATTTCTCCCCCTCACCATAGCCATTCCACCCTGCACTGTGCTCCAGGAGGCTGGCCAATGTGAGTCTTGGTGGGCTCCCTGCTCTCTGCTCTTGGAATTGGCGGAAGATTTGGGGAACCAGTCAAGTCAGAGTACGTGTTCCCTCTCCTGGCTCCTTGTTGGGGTCGCCATCGGATGGCTTATCCCCTAGAGATGGACTCAGCCCATTTCACACCTCCTCTCTCCCAGTTAAAACACATGCTTCCTCCTCCTCTCCTTTCTGGCCACGAGGGGCTCAGACTGTGCTGTTCCCGCCATCCACAGCCTTCTTCACTATTCTTACGGCTGTCCACAACCTGCATACATCTTTCTGAATAGTGCCCCTCTCCTCAAATTCCTCAGCTCCAATGTGCCCTCTCTTTCTTACTGGGCAGGATCCTTACTGATCTGACAGCCTGCTCTGTCTTTATCTCCTGAATTGAGAAGCACCTTCTACCTGAGATAACCTAGCTTGTCCAGATGACAAGTTGCTCATCAAGGAAGATCAGCCACTGTGAGCTTCACACCTAAGGTGGTGGCAGAAACTGAAAAACAGGTACAGACAGAGTAAATGTAAAATGATCTCAGCACACATACTCATGCATCTACTTTTTTCATCAGGCATAAGGGAGTTAGGTCCTGTCTCAGAAGCAAAGAGCCGTCACCCCAGGAAGCCCCTGACCATCTGGGTTTTTATGGAATGTGTGACTATAAACCCCACCCCTTATACTCCTGAAGACTCAATGCCTCCATAGCTTTGGAGGCCGGTCCTCCCCAGAGCCTGCTTCTTCTCAACATCTGCATTTCATTATAAGCACATAGGGAAGTCAGGGCACTGACTGAACAGCTTCCAATCAATTTGTGCCACTCAGTCTAGGTACGCCAGGCTGCTTTTCATTTGCTTTCTGGGAACAATAAAGAATTCTTATCTGAGCAGGTATCAGGAACAGAGGTGAGAGCTGCAAGCATTGTCAGCTCCCAGCGGGACAGGGCTGGGGCATAGGGCAAGTGTCCCAGTCCTAGGGGTGAAAATGGAAACGCTGTTTTTCTTTGCCCTGGCAGGCAACTTTGCCTTCTGCCCAAGCTGAAAGGAAGTGTCCCCTGTGTGAACACTATGAATGAGACAGCTGGCTACACTCAGAGGCTGAGCAGTTCTCACCGAGAAGTAGGGTGCTGTAGGTATGTAGATAAGCCCAAGAGCTGCCATTTTTGAGACTGATTTGTGCAGAGGCTTTATCACAGATCCTCACAACTGATCAGGACTCAGGACCCATTCTTAGGTGATGGGACACAGCAGAGGCTCGGAGTTGAGAGTGATGGGACCAAGGAGACTCATATGGTGAGTGACAAAGACCAGAGTGTAAGCCAGATTTGTTTGACCCTCAGTCTCTACTTATTGTATGAGTGTTAAGTGAGGCTGGTTCCCATAGACATTCATTTGGCTCTACCTTAATATGGAAGAAAGCAATCTGACCTCCACGAAGCAAAGGTAAGCATTCTTGTCAGCTGTGTAGGTTCAACAGGAGGGTCAGATATCACAAGAGGAGAATGTATGAAATGGGAAAACTTTGCTCTAGTTGTCAGAACTCACAGATAGCTCTACAGACATTCTTATCACCTTAAATCCGGGATAACAGAGCGAAAAGGCCCAGAAGCTAAATAAAAAGCCAGCTCTTGCTTATTTTAGTGACACTCAGCAGTTGCCCTGCTGGAGGTCTAAGGGATCCCAATCCCTTCTCCCTGTCCCATCCCACAATGAGCCCAGCACAGAAGAAGATGGGTTGCTCTGCTCCAGGCTCTGTGATAACACTCTCAATGTAAAGTGCTAATACTGTGTCACAAGTAAAAGCATGGGCTCTGCACTCAGATTGCCTGGATGTTACAGCCCTGTTCTACCAGGTCAGCAAATCACTGAACTTTTCTGAGCATCCTTTTCTCCCTTAGCTACAATGCATGATAAAAACAGGAACAAATGAGATGATATAGAGAAAAGCTTGGCATGTAATAAACACTCAATAACTTGCAGCTGTCCTTATGATTGCTAACTATGGGATTCTCAAAAAAGACAATGAGATATATATTATCATCATCAATATATGAATAAAGCAGTGAGATTCCAGGAAGTAAAAACAGCAAAAACTCACTGTACTCAATATGTCACGACCATTATGTGCCAGAAGTAGGATTCCAGCCCACAGCTGGACAGTTTCACTAGCTGTCTCTTTGCCTTGTCTGGACCATGCTCCCCTGCCCCAGGATTAGAGCATCAGAATCACTTCACGGCCCCTTCATCCCGCGGCTCCTTGTGTGTTCTGCCAGTGGGACGTCTCTACCTCTGGGTTAAAGTCCCAAGGTTCCACCTGAAGTGTATTTCCCACACTCTTTCCTCTCGGTAAGGTTTTGTAATTATTCCCCTTCAGATGAGTACTGACCTGGGATCACACCTAAACACCAGCATTGGGAGATTGGAACACACGGCCTGCCTGAATTCCATCTCTTACAGGCAGAGACTTAACATTTTTATAGGAAAAGTTTTAAGACTATCCTGGAAGATATGGATCTTGTTTCTGAAAAATATGCACACACATAGAGTAACTGAACAATTTAACAAACAATTTAAAAAATCTCTCAGGCACCTCAGAGATTTACCCAGGGACTTCAGAGGAGGAATTCCTGCCCTGGAAAGAATCCTAAAGTATTTTAGAGCCCTAGTTGGCCCCGGAGCTTCCCTTGGCCTGATACATAATTTACTTTCTGTAGAAGGAGGGGCTCTGGGGAGAATAGACACCCCCCCCCCAGAAGCAGCCTGTTTTCTGAGTAAATCTAGGAGACCCTGACACCCTGCCTGATTAAGGGTTCTTTAAAGGAGCAGGTACCTGGCTCAGACTCTGTGGATAGGAATGACCCTGCTAGCCCAGGCTAGCCATGGCCACAGCAGGGGTGTAAAAGCAGATACTCACCTGAGGCCACTGGAGAAAAAGCAACGAAGGCAGAAGCTGAGGGAGCTGGTGGGGCTGGCGCCACGATGCCTTGGGGCAGAAAAGGTCTGCATGGGTCCAGCGGCTGAGGGACAGCAGGTCTGCTCCCTATCCAGGGAGAGCCAGCTGTGTGGGCAGGAACATGGGGCTATGGATTCAGACAGACAAAGAAATGTGTCTCCCAACACTGTCACTTACCAGCTTTGGAACCAGGCTTTTTTGAGTCTCACCTTCCCTTTCTACAAATTTGAGAGAATAATTTCTACCTTGCAGGGCTGCTCCGAGAATGAGAAAGCATTTGTATGTAAAGCATAGAGAGCAGACCCCAGAACACTACACAGGCACACCTTATTTTATTGCACTTCACGTTATTGAACTGCACAGATATTGCGTTGGCCATAAACTGAAAGTTTGTGGCATCTCTGTGTCGAACACGTCTATTGGCACCATTTTTCTAACAGCAGTTGCTCACTTTTGCGTCTCTGCATCACATTTTGGTAACTGTCACAATATTTCAAGCTTTGTCATCATTATTGTATCTGTTAGATCTGTGATCAGCAATCTTTGATGTCACGATAGCACTTTGATGCCATGACTCCCTGAAGGCTCAGATGATGGTTAGCATTTCTTTGCAATATTTTTAATTAAGGTAGGTACATTGTTTTCTTAGACATAACGCTACTCTACACTTAATAGACTAGAGTGTGATGTAAACATAACTTTCATATTCAACAGGAAATAAAAAAAGTTTGTGTGACTTGTTTCGGTGTGATATTCATTTTATTGTGATGGTCTAGAACTGAACCTGTAGCATCTGCAAGGTCTCCCAGCACCTGATCAATAAACAGTCAGTGAAATGGATACAGTCATGTCTATTCTTAAATGGAAATAATTAGATACCTTGGAGAATTCTGGAGACTTCTTTGCATAGTTCCAGGATGTGGGTTGAAAATCAGGAGGATTTCACAATAATGGTTTGCTAAGAGTGGACAGTTCACTGGGCACATTGGGCTCCTGGCCTAGAGAGACCAGACAGATGCAGGAAATGCATCTCCCTCCAGAGTGGCTGACTGCAGAGCACCACTTGGCTGATGGTTGCATCGAGACTGCACACTGGACAGAAAAGCTCAGAAACAGCCTTTTTCCTCCCTGGACTGTTTCCCAGATCTGAGGAGGAGGACCGGCTTCCATTGCCCAAGTGCATAGCTGTGTGCTTTTAAACTCTGCATGCCTGTGTCTACAATGCTGAGTGTGTGTGCAAGGACCTCAGTGTTCATGCAAGAGCATGTGTACATGTGTACATGTGCCTATATGCTGAGTGCTCAGTCGCATCCAATTCTTGAGACCCCATGGACTAGAGCCCTCCAGTCTCCTCTGTCCATGGGATTTTCCAGGCAAGAATACTGGAGTGGGATACAATTTCCTTCTCTGGGGATCTTCCCCACCCAAGGATCGAAGCTGCATCACTTGCATTCCCTGAAATAGCAGGCGGATTCTTCACTGCTGTGCCACGTAGGGAGACCTACATGTGCCTGTGTACACTTACCTTGTTTGTTGATAAGTCTTGGTGTGTTGGTGGATATTTTGTTTCCCTCAGAGCTTGAATACCTGGTTGCCCTAGCAACTATATGCTTGGGTCTGCTGGTAACAGAGCCCTTCCTGAGACATTTGATTGCTCACCCTGGTGCCCCCTCTTCCAGATCTTGGCCACTGCCCATTGCAGATTTCTGTAGCAGGAGTTATTTTTTCTTGTTATGGAGAAAACCTCTCCTTTCTCTGGAGCTCAGCACCCAATGTCAAGTTCAGAGGTCAGAAAATGAAAGCTCGAAAGAGGATCTGATATCATTGACAACTGTCCCTTCCTCCCTTGTAGGAGGTGATTATTAGCTCACTTGATTTATCTGGAACATCTGTACTTTTCTCATAAATAATCTCCACTATATACCACAGAGAGGGAAAAAAGACAATAATTAAAGTTATTGGCACAGGAAGTTGTTACCTATCTGAAGTTTCCTGGTATGAAGGGTGCGAATAATAAAGATAGAACATAGTTTCGTTTATTAAAAGCAACTAATGGCATGAAAGAATAATATTTTAAGTAAAAAAAATAGTCACATTAGGAACAGAAATGCTGTCTCTTTTATTGTGTTCGTAGCCAGGGAAGGTCAGTTAAAATATTTTGAACTTTTATCTAATCTTGTGTTGCCAAAGCTAGGAGAGCAAAAGAAGGCTTTTGTTAAGACATAGATACTAATTCATGAACATATACCTGTGGGAGTGAAAGGTGAGTAACTAACCCCTTAGTCTTGGAAGCATAAGGTCGCATAGAGACCCAAGTTCCCCAGGGGACCTTCCCCACCCCAATGATGATTAAGTGAGAAGGCACAGACCAGAGGAACTGAATGGAAGTTTCTGCCATGTGATCACGGCCTTTAGGGCCAGTGGTCTTTTCTTCCTTTATGTGCCATTTGTCTCCTTTCAGAGCTTGAGAAGACAGGATTAAGTATCGAATTTGTTTCACCTTGGTAAGATTTAGAATGATTTAAAATGTAAGAACTGAGTCTCTTTTTCTTAGGTAAATAGAGCACTTTGGGATTCCGGTCTAGATCCATTTGTCTGTTCAGATAATCTGGGAATGCCTGAGGGTTCTATGCCTCCCCACCCCTAGTCTTTCAAGTCCGCACTCAACATCGGAGGAGCCTCTCACTGGTGCAGGGACAGCAGGACAAGGGCCAGACAGGCTCCTTGCAGTTTCCAAAAGTTGAGATTTTGATGAAAACCAAACTCCTGAGGTCAGCCCTGTTTGGCCCAAGGCTGCCAGGGGGCTGTTTCTCCTCCAAAGGCCTAAAAGTCAGAGGGGAACTTTGTGATGCAAAAAAGTGGGGCTGGAAAGCATATGACTCTGGAGGTATAAGGGCCAGACTGGTGATCCCAGGGTCATAGAAATGACTGGGTGTATGGATATTCACTGGAAAAATGGTATCCCAGACCCTCTGAGGGTCAAATACTGAAAAGCCAAGCTATGGGTCCTCAAAGAATGACAGTGCCTTAATCCTAAGGCCAAAGCACAGGAAAGCAACTTCTCTGAGATAGGAGTGGGCGTAGATCTGAGAGAAGAAACAAAATAACTCAACTCTTAAAAGGATGCTCTATACATCCTTGAGGGATGGGATGGGGAGGGAGGTGGGAGGGGGGCTCAGGATGGGGAACACATGTAAATCCATGGCTGATTCATGTCAATGTATGGCAAAAAACACTACAATATTGTAAAGTAATTAGCCTCCAACTAATAAAAATAAATGAAAAAAAAATAATAAAAGGATACTCATTCCACAATGCCATGGGAACACTTCCCTATGTAATGTGTCCCAGTTCTCTCCTAGGAGTTTGCGAAGAAGTCAGATATAGCAGGAAACTGTTAAGCTAAACAAACGTTAGAATTACTCCTCAGCTGGTCCCTCATGTTGCTCCCCAGTTGCTATAGGCGTGCTCTGCATACACACTGGGTGAGGGGACATGCCTCCACTCCCAGGTATATCTGAGACCCACTTTCCCTGAGAAATTTCTCTCACAGCAGTCCACACCAAGGGAACAGAATATAGCTGGTGCCCAGGAACACACAGATAGCATTTCTTCACCCCAGAGAAGAAGAGGGTAGGGAGCAAAGTCAAGTTTTATTATTAAACAACTTTAATCCAAATGCTGATTATTATTTGCAGTGTCTGAAGGCACAAAATATACCTAAAATGTATGGAATAGTCTAAACAGAGTTATAAATCCAAAGAGCAAAGCATGAAAAAAAAAAAAAAAGATACATTCTGAGCCGACACAGAAATCTGAGTTGGGAGGAATATTTTTCTAGAGAACTTGCTTGACTGTCAGTCATTTCCCCTCATGCCAAGGATAGGAAATTTTTTAAAAAATTACATAAACATGGCAAGGAATAATACCATGAGTTGTTCAGATTTTTTTTTTTATAAGCAAAATACCTTTCCTTTAAAGATCCACTCGTTCTCATTCTTTCACACACACACACACACACACACACACACACACCCCAGCACTCTCCTCTCCCTGACACCCATTCAAAGCAAACTGCCCAAGAAGACACCCATGGTATACTACAGAAGACAGGTCATTTCAGGGAAAATAAAAACAGACTTGGGTGTGAGATAAGGCAGTGAGACCAGAATTTGATTAAGAAAATAGAGAAATATATATGAAAAAATTGACCATCCAGGGAAGGCCCCCTCAAAGTGCTGATGGAAAGAAAATGAATCTGTTCTCTCTCAGGATTACCGTAGCCCACCTAAGCTTCCCTGCATGCACACACTCGGCTCCAAACTCTACGCACTCTGATTAGAGGAATGTCAATGGATCGTCTTGGGAGCACAAGTATCAGGCCATTCGCAGCATCCAGAGATGAATAACATAATTATAAACACTCTCCTCCCCAGGGTGCTTTTAGCTGACTCTGTGATGCAGCCATTCCTTACTGCTCAATCATGTCACACAGGACTTTGGGAAAGAAATCAATCCCAGGCTAGTTATCACCTTCATAAATACATCTCTGTTGTAACTCCACAGGGCTATAGGAGAAGCAATCAAAAGGACTTTGTATTTCTCCAGGACCACAGACCCCAGCTCTCAGCCACACCCCCCTTTACTGCTGGGGGAGGGAGCCCCGCCTTCTTGGTGCCAGATGTGGGGTGTGTTCAGCACCATGGCAGGTTATGAAAGCAGAATCACCTTTGTCTTCAGAAGAAAAAGAGCTAAAGTTACATATAGTTACACACAGCTTAGAGTACTTGAATGATTGCCTCTAGAGTCATTTCCTCTCTTTGAATCTATAGTTTAATTGCCCCAGAAAGGGCAATGGAGGGAGGCAGGGCTATCAGGTTGCCGTAGCCTGAAGAAACAGCGTTTCCTAGCAGGTTTATCAGGTCAGGGATAGAGCCGGGGAGCTCGGAGACTAAACAATGCCCTCAGCCAGGAGAGCCCCTGCCATGGGCTGGATTACAGCCCGAGAACTTCTGGTCTGGAGCAGGTGGCGAAGCAGGACGTGAAGTCTCATGCTGGGTTTCAGCCCTGTCTGACAGACTGCAGGGTTTAAGACCCAGAGACATCCTTTTGCTTTTGGAGCTACTTCTCTGGGGGTTGGGAATTACTTATCTCCACATCACACAAGTTACACTGTTCTTTCTCTAAGAGCCAAGGCTTCCTCTTACCTGCAGGAACATGGCTCTTTTGATCTATTCTGGGCACTCCCATCATCTAGAGCACTAGTCTGCTCACCTGAGGTACCTCTCTCCACTCCTCCAACAGGATCCTTTTACCTGAAAACACAGGCCCACACCCAAGTGAATATTCTTCCCCTACCTGGCTTCTCGCACCCTCCACCTCACCTGGTCCACACATCAGACCTCACGTCTTCTGATCCCCACGGGAAAAGCCAAGCCCACCTCTGCTCAGCCTCCCTGAGGCCATGGTGGGACCCACCCTCTTTCTCCCAGATTCCATCACTTGTGGATGCTTCTTATTAAGAAAAGAAAGTTTAAAAAAAAAAAACACACACACAGAACAAGGCCAACAGGATAACCCTAGAGCATGTCGGCCTCCAAGTCCTCAGAGTCGGTGGTATCGGCCTGGGTGCTTCTCCTGGGCCCACAGCACACTGTGACGTGAAGTGGGGTGACCAACAGGACCGCTCCGGTCCCGGGAGCGTCCTCGGTCCCAGGCCGACTGGCACAGTTGGTCACCCTACAGCACAGGGACCCAGGGGTCAGGCTAACGCTGGCTTGAGGCTCACCCTCTATCTACGGGAGAGGACTAAGGGGAAAAGGGCCAGGGGCAGAGGAACATGGCAGGAGCCATGAGACGGGGAAGGAGGCAGCACCCCAGGCTCCTCTAAAGGGACTGGCTGTTCACCTTCCCCTCTCCACCAGCAGGGGGCGTCCTTTTCTGATCACCCCTCCTGCCCTCGCCCTCAGAAAGGCCCAGGAACAGGGGGCTTCTTTGGCACTTCAGAATGATCACAAGTAATTTGCCATTTTATTCATATAGAACAAAATTTACAAAGTCATTCATACAGGTTTTTTTTTTTTTTTTACTGACTTCGAAAATTGGGAATATTCAAAATACACTTTTACCCCACTCCATTCTGTCATTATTTACACGTATATACAAGAAAAATGAAAGAGTCTCTCTGTGTGTGTGTGCGCGCGCGCGCGTGTGTGGTTTGTGTTGTTGTTTTCTGGTATTAAAAAGCTCTGCTGGTCGGGTGGGTGGATGGGCGGGCAGGAGGGCAGGCGGCGCGGTCAGATGGAGGTGCCGTGGGAGGTGTCCAAGGCCTCCGGAAGGACGCCTCCAGGCACGGGCTGGAAGGACATGGGGATGGGGGTCTTCACGGGGCTCTGGCGGAACAGCCCCCCGTTGGGCGACCTGTGTTTGCACTGCATGGAGGGCATGGTGGCCGAGCTGCTCAGTGGCAGAGGCAGGTTGCTGCTGGGCCCTGATGAGAGTGTCCGGCTGGTGCCGTGGCTGCTCTGCTCCGGCAGGAAGGTGCTGACCGAGAGCTGCGTGTTCTGGTACTCTCGTGTGGGCTCCAAGGCCTGGCTGGGAGCCAGGCCCCCCATCTCCAGGGCCGAGAGCTCAATGGACGCTGGGGAAATCTGCTTGTGAGCAATGTCTTCATCCATTAGACTGTTCATGCGCCGATGGACCTGCTCCAGATTCACTTCTTTGTCCTAAGGGAGAGCACAGGAGGAGGTCAGGCCAAGCCTTAATGGGGGGAGCCCCAGCTGGTTGTCTACAAACTTTGGGAGGCTGGAGACCGCAGCTTGCTGGGCAGTGGGGTAAAGCAGGCCCCCATTCCTCCCACCTTCCCCCAACTGCATGGCCAGCCCTCCTTACCTGGGATACTGGTAGCCTAGGACACTGCTCCCAGGTAGCAAGGACCCAGCAAGAAGGGCTTTGCAGCATTTGCCCCCCAAATGCACTCTGCTCAGGACCAATCACACCCAGAGGCAACCCTTGGGAGAAGATGCTTTGAACAACTGGCAGAAGCAATGGAAGAAAGGAGTCCCATGGAAAAAAAAGGTGTGGTCCTTGAGCCCCTGATATGCCCCATGGATTTGCAATTTAGTGTTTACAATGCTCAAAAGACCTGGTGTGATCATCCCCACTGTACACAAAAGGAGGCTTGGGTTCAGGAATGTCAATGGCCTCCCAGAGTCATAAACCCAGTGAGCAGCAGAGGCAGCATGGGAAGCCTGGAGTGCACAACATCTTCAGAGATGCTGGGAAGAGGGCCTGTCCCTGTCTGGAGGCTCATGTGGCTGGGGGCCTGGGTGAGGATGGGGCATGGGATGGTGAGGAAAGGGACTTCCCCGGGATCAGCTGTCATTCCTGATATTGTGAAGGTTTGAGGCTGCCGAGATGGGTGACCCTCATAGCTGATTCTCCATGTAGTGAATTGCATGTAGTGAATTCACCATAAGGGGGATGGTATCAAGAAAAATATTTTGTTTGTTCAATTATTTATTGGCTTAAGAAACAGAACAAATATCACTGATATTTTGTCTTCAATGTCAGAATAAGTCAAAGAGGCCAAACTACTTGAAAGCTCCTTAAAGACAAAGACCATATAATCTACTTCCTCAGTTTCTCCCCAGTGACTTGGGGTACAAAACCAGATGTCTGTGGAAGAGTCATACCAACCCCTCAATGAGGTATTAGAAGCTGCAATCCTATTTTCAGGCAGCATTAGGGCCTATGTGTCAGGCAAGGTTAATCCCCCCACCTATGTGTCCCTGGTGTCAAACTCCAAGAGAAGTACCATGTTGAAGCTTTGCTCCAAAACAGAATATCACAGGCTGTTTAATGTCAATCTTCATACAGCAGAGAGAGGAACCTATCCCCTGCTGACCCTTAGGCTTGTTAAAAATAACCATAAAAGGTAAAAGTCCTGAATGTGATTTCAAATGAAGAAAGAAGGAGCCACACAAATCCAAGGGCCATTTCAGTGAGTCTCTGGGCTCCTCTAAGGCTGGTTCCCCAGGAAAAGGCAACCCTGAATAACTGGCAGGAGCTCCCCTCTCAGAGGAGGGCCCATGGGGCTAGCCCCCATGAAGCCTCATCCCAGGTTTCTTCAGACAAGGAAGCTGCTTTTGCCATCCACTCTGTGCTCCCAATGTCCCCTGGCCTGGAGAAGGCAGGGTCACTGCTCTCTCTACCACATTGTTGAGATCATGATCAGCACACAGGGCTTGGCTTTCTGGTGGGACATCTGCTATCTTCCCCAGAACAAGAAATCTGACAACACCCAAACAACAATGAGGAACTCATTCCAGGCCATGAAAAAAACAGAGGATAAAGAAAGCCAACTGGTGTGAGGGTGAAGGTACTATGGTGAGATCGTACCATAGATAGAATTTACATCAGAAATCATTGACATGATCCCATCGGCAGAGCCAAGATTCCAGTGAACTGAAGCCCCACATAGCAGAGCAGCTCCAAGTATAGGATATGTCTGGGCGGCAAATGGGTGAGATTGGGGGAAGGGTACTAGGGCTTTACTTAGACTAAATATGGTATATACAATGTCTTTCACAGACTCCTTCAACAGTTTGTAAAGTGTTAACAAACCAAATCCAAGTTCTCTTCTTAATTAAGTTATAGCACGGTTAATCCAGCTCTGTGCTATCTTGGTCTTTTCCCTGTGTTGTTTATATGCTTTGTTTCCATTTTTGAATATTTGAGCAAACTCTGGGAGACAGTCAAGGACAGGAAGCCTGGCATGCTGCAGTCCATGGATGTGCAAAGGGTCGGACACAACCTGGCAACTGAACAACAAGCTGTTATGTTGGACACTGGCTGTTTGACTGCCATCAAGCATCAATTCTCCCTTCCCAAGAAGACCTTGTTTTATTTTGTTTTGTTTCACTTTTGGGAACTGCTTTTCCCCCACTGGATAACAGTGTGGCCCTGTCTACCTGTAGCCAAAAGGCAGGACAACAGAACTGGCTCTGAGTTCTGAACAAAGAGATAAAGAGACAGAAGATGTCTGATGGTCCATGACGGCAACAGTTCAAGAAACTTTCCACTCCATGATCACCCTTCTGGATCTTGCCTCCCAGCTCTCAAGACAAGCCTGGACTTCTGTCCATCACCGGGCAGCTTCTCCAGCCTTCTCATGGCTGCTCTGAGCTCCTGACAAGCTCCTGATGTAGGGTTTTCATGTGTATCAGCCAGTGCCACAGCTGTGTTGGTAAATATTTGTATCTACAGGCTATTTTCACTTCAAAATAAATGAAGGACACAAGACAGGTACTAGAAAGCCTGGAAGCTGGAGAAATTGAAGGAGAATTTCAGACATTCCTGAAGTTTAATAATACAAACTTCCCTTCTCCCTGCAGCCAGCAAAGCTAGAAGAATGAACAAGCTGAGTGCCTTGGCTGGCAGAGCCTTTAGCTGCTGAAGGAAATTGGAGACCAAATAAGTGGTCCTGGGATCATTGGAAGAACTAGTTAGTTGCATAATCTTGCCTTTTCTTCCTTTCTATTCTCTTTTCAGGGCTTTAAGAATCCTTTTGAGGATGGAAATAAGTAGTTTAAAAGTAGACTAATTTGAAGTAGGAGGTAAATGTCTTGGTCCCAGCTGTATTCACTCTGGAATCTGGTCTTAGACAAGAGGTGGTGGCAGTTTAGTTATTAAGTTGTGTCCAACTCTTGCAACCCCATGGACTGTAGCCGACAGGCTCCTCTGTCCATGGGATTCTTAGAATACTGGAGTGGGTTGCCATTTCCTACTTCAGGGAATCTTCCCAACCCAGGAATTGAACCCAGCTATCCTGCATTGCAGGCAGATTCTTTACAGACTGAGCTACAAGGGAAGCTCCCCTTCTCTCTTAGAGAAGAGAGCTTGGCCCTTCTTTTCACAGTCAATGGAACACTCAGCCAAGACAAGTGTTCAGGAGATGTTCCTCATGTTGTTGGGGCCTATAGGTAGAGAAGGGATAACTTCCTGCCAAAGAAAGCCAGAGGGAGACAGAGAGTTGAGAACAGGGGAGCCCCCTTACCTATTGCCAAGGAGAAAAGGAGAGCTTTGGAGGAAGACAAACCAACTAACATCTTCTAAAGAAACATTTGTAAACAAACGAGGTCTCTGAGATGAAATCCTTCAGCAGTAAAGGATGAGGAAGAGGAGGTTTGGTGGGTAGTGTTATAAAAGATGTAGGGCATAGGCACTAATATGGCATAATAATCACAGCTCTGAGGGGTTGGCCAGGTAATAGCAAAGCATCTAGACCAGCAGTCCCCAACCTTTTTAGCACCAGGAACTGGTTTTGTGGAAGACAATTTTTCCCTGGACCAGGGCGTGGGGGATGATTTTGGAATGATTCAAGTGCATTATATTTATTGTGCACATTATTTCTATTATTATTACATCAGCTTCACCTCAGATCATCAGACATTAGATCCCGGAGGTTGGGACCCCTGATCTAGACCACAGTGTGGCTGTGGAGACAATCCAATTACCCTAGAGTCAGGATTTTGGAAAGAAAGCACTTGAATAAGTAGTATTTTTAAATCCATATTTTTTCCTGCCTCCAATTAAGGACAAATGAAGCAGTTTCAAGGAGGCTGCAAAACTGTGCAGTGGGTCTCATTTCCACTGAAGGTTATTCATTAACGTATAACCCCTCCACATCAAAACACAGAGAAAACGTCCACTCCGATTGAACAGACTTTCCAAGCTGACCTTCCTACTCCAGATGGCAGTCAAGAAATCCATTCCCTCCACCCAAGTGGGACCTCAATCTATTCAAAGTCTATTACTGCTGGTAGTGCATGCTTAGTCACTCAGTCGTGACCGACTCTTTGCAACCCCAGGGACTATAGCCCACCAGGCTCCTCCCTCCTTGGGATTCCCCAAGCAAGAATACTGGAGTGGGTTGCCATTTCCTACTCCAGGGGATCTTTCTGACCCAGGGACGGAACCTGAGTCTCCTGCGTCTCCTACATCGGCAGGAAGATTCCCTACCGCTGCACCCCCTAGGAAGCCCATTGCTGTTGGTAGACCCAACACAAAGTCACACCTGGAAGAAGACGGTGCCATCTTGAGCTTCCTACGTTGGATGTCTAACTGGACCGGAAAATGAGTAGGCTCCCCTGGTGACTCAGACAGTAAAGAATCTGCCTGCAATGTGGGAGACCCGGATGCGAGCCCTGGGTAGGGAAGATCCCCTGAAGAAGGAACTGGCAACCCACTCCAGTGTCCTTATCAGGAGAATTCCATGGACAGAGGAGTCTGGTGGGCTACAGTCCACCAAAGGGTCAGACACGACTGAGAGGCTAACACACACACACAAGGCAAATACCTCCCTGGGAAACACATGTGGCCCATTTCTGAGTCTCCCAACATGTTCCATCAGGCATCTGTGTAGGAGGCCAGAGGGGAAGTGCAGAGAACTGGAGAAAACCACCTTCTTTGGAAACTCGGAAAACACTGTCTTTTTGGACCAGACTGAGCCCACATGAAGTCATTTCTGGTGCCCTCCTGGCCAAGGAAATAGGAGGCAGACATAATCTGCCTGCTCAAGGAAAGAGGCAGGAGTGATTTGAATAATTATCTATATTTTACACAAAATGGGGCATTCTATTATGTTATGCAAATTCAAATAATGGACTTTTTTATGTGCACTACATCAGTTTACATCCTCATTATCTCAAGGTTTCGGTGTTCAACCAGGTAATGACAGCTGTGGAAAGAGACTCAGAAGCTTGCTGCTGCATTCATTAATTTACTGTAGGTAACTGACCTACTCAAACAGCCCTGAATAGGACATAAAATTCACTGATGGCATTTATTCATGAATCCTGCTGAATTCCAGCTCTGTGTTAGAATTAAACATGATAGCGCATGCACCAACAGAGGTTACTGGAGACCCCCCTCCCCAGGCATTGTCTTGAAGAGAGATAAAGTTCTGTAACTGAGCCGCTGTTCACCAATGTGGAAATAAAAGATTGTACTGGAAAACGGTAATTAACTAAACTATCATCTATGTAACAGCAGGTTACACGTGGGACTCATTAGAACCGACTTTGTTTGGAGTCCAACGGCTTCTACTTTAAGTTAGGCAGGAACAAAATGGGATTAGGGACTTCCCATCTGACAAGGATGGTTGTAGGAGGTGATCTCCTGTTACCACAGACCAACCAGGTGGTAAATAAGACTCAACTGACTGGGAGAAACATCATCAACGTGATCTTCTTAAGTATTGCTCCAAAGACTTGCTCAAGCCCAAAGGACTGGCTGGAAGTCTGAGAGTAGTGACTGGGTAAAAGCAAAGAAGCTGGACTTTAAGTCAGTGAAGTGGCTGCAGGATATGATGGGCAGTCCCTAACTTTTTTGGCACCAGGGCCTGGTTTCATGAAAGACAATTTTTCCATGGGTCTGCAGGGGAGCATTTCAGGATGATTCAAGCTCATTACATTTATTGTGTACTTTATTTCTATTATTATTACATTAGCTCCACCTCAGAACATCAGGCATTAGATCCCATTAAAGGTTGGGGACCCTGTTTTAGAATGTTGTGGGAAAGAATTCTGGTGAGCTTAATTGCAGATTTTGTAGAGGATGACTGTGAAAGGAGGGAGTCAATAGACACCTCCCATCATATGTAGTAGCAGCAGGTACACATGGTGTAAAGAGACTTCCTTGAGGATACACAATTCTGTGATAAATGGAACACCCGGATGACAGCCCATGTGTAGCTGGTTCCAAAACTTGAGCTGTTTTCCACTCAACTTCCCCTTGGCATGACAGTGTAGACCAGTAGTTTTCCTCCTTGGCAGGCTATCAGAAGCACATGGGGAGCGTCTAGAAATTACAGTTGTCCTCAACTGCCTAATACAACCCTTTGGAGAATGGAGCCCAAGTATCTGTATTTCTAAAAAGCTCCAGGATGGATCACCTCTGCTGTGCAGCCAGAACTGAAAGTCATTGATCCAGGTGCAAAGACTCCACAACAATTTAACATTAATAACATTTTCTTTATAGGAGCCCAGACTGGTTCACTCATTCGGTAAACACTTTGGAGCTCCTACTACCAGAGGAGCTAATGTTCCTGGTGAAGCATCCATCTTGGCCCCTGGCACATAGAAAGTGCTTGATATTTTATATTCATGACCCCTTAATGAGGGGTCTCACTGTTCCAGAGACTGAGCAAAGTGATGGGAATGCAGAGGTGGAGAAGTTCCAACAGACTTAAAGCAGAGACAGGCAGGTAAACCACCAGCTATAATTTGGAATCACACCCAACGTGAGTGTACACACAGGGAGGTAAGGAGGCCTGTGGCGATGGGCAAGGGGAGGTTGACAGAGGGGAGTGATGTGTGCGTTGGTTCTGATATACACACTGGTGATGGTAAGTGGTCAGTGCCCTCTCACTAAAAGGCACACACACTCACTTTCTTACCCTCATGCCAAGAGATCCGAGAGCAGCAGTGTAGCCATGGGGCCAGGCTCAACAGTCAGAAGCTCTGAACCCCTCTGGACTGGGGCTAAACCTAATCCCTCTGGGGTTCACAGGATGTAAATACCTAGCTAGGAGCCAGGATCCTAACTTAGGAAGAGTTCTCAGTCACACTCTTCATCCCCAAACATCTGGAAAAGCTAGGTAGGAACCCCTGCTCCTGCATGCTTCTGATGCCAGGCCCAGTGGCGGACACGTAATTCCCATTCCAGTTCTGCCCCTACTACTTCTGAGTCCTATTTCTCCAGGGACGTGGACGCCTTCCTCAAATGTTATGGAAGAGAATCAAAAGAGTGAAGAAGATAACAGGAACCTGAGAATCATGTGGGGGCCTTGGGGGAAAAAAAAAAAAAGACCCAGGTTCCGCTCTGAATCCATGAAGTGGGACCTGGGAGTCCATATTTCTAATAGTGCCACAGAGGCAGACCCCAAGTCTGGTTTGGGAAGGCTTCTTAACCTATCCCCGTCTGAGAAGCAACAACAGTGATGGCAGTGATGACCATGACAGTGACAACGAACAGACCAGCTGCCAGGTCGTGAGCCGCCCTGTGGAGAGGCCCATGTGCAAACGTGTTGATGAAGACCTCTGGCCAACGTCCAGTGAGGACATGAAGCCTTCCGCCCAATGGCCCACAAGGAACTGAATCCTGTCCACAACTACGTGAGTGAGCTTGGAAGTAGATCTGTCCCCAGTAGAGCCTTCAGATGAGACCCCAGCCCTGCTCAACAACTTGATTACATCAAGTGAGAGACCTTGAGACAGAAGACCCACTAAACTACACTTGGGTTCCTGACCCACAGAAACTCTGAAATAAGTATTTCATGTTTTAATCCAATAAAAAGAAAAAGATAACATGTACTTTTCCTGGCATAGAGAAGCTACCCTAAGATATGACTCCTCTTCCCAACAGCCCCTTCTGCCCATCACTGGGTTCTTGAGAGGGAGAAACCACTTGGGCACCATCCACCAAACACGTTCCCATGGGTCAGATGCTGATTAAGGAAATTCATACATCATCCCTCATTGAACCTCAGAGCAACACTGTGAGGTTGGCATAAAGGAAGAGGGCAAAGATGCAGGAGAGGAAGTCTCTATATGCAGTTGAAGAAGCATTAGAGGATGGAGATGGGGAAAGGTGTTCTTTCAAGGGGAATGTCTCCAGCAACAAATCTCCCCCGGAGAGCAGGAGCACATTTAGGAGTTTGCAGGTAAAAGCTAGCCCACTGGCCAGAATAGAGGAGCCTGGCTGCTGCTCCACCCCTATTGCCTGCCCCCTGCCCCGCCTGTCAGCCCCTCTCTGCAGTGGAAGCAGGGCCTGGGGGAGAGCAGACACGGCAAGAAGCAACAAGAATTCCAAGCTCCCAGCCCAGTGACAGACGATTCATTCCCCCACTTCTCATGTCATCTCTCATTTGTGCAGTTCTCATCTTTATTTCATGAATATTTTATTCTCAGAGCAGTGGCTCCACTTCCCCCATAAATCTACAGGGTGGCTCTTTACTGCATCTGCGGAGCAGGGTGCACTCACCTGCACTGGATAACTACATAATCGTCTGATTCCTTAGAAAAAATATGACCTCAAATCCACATGAATATTAAGAGGCTGAATGTACATTACTACTCTTCCCCAAGTAGGTGTCTAAACTCTGAAGACGTAGCGGCATAAGCTGTTAAATATGACTAAGACTCCACCCAAAGACAGGTTTCTTGCTTTTAAGAAATACGGCCAATGGCCCAAAATGAAGTATTCTAAGCTCAAGCAGACACTCTCACCTAATTGCAAATGCTGCTCCATAAAATACAGGCAACCAGTAACACAAAGTAGTTCTGGATTAAATACCATCATTATTTGTCAAAGGTTTTAAATATATGCCTCTAAACTCTGTTGTCTCAGCCCCTTCCCTGGTTCCTGCTCCCTGTGATGAGCTGTAAAGCCTTTGGCCTGGCGTCTGGTCCTTTAGAGCAAGTCTCTGCTTTGCACTCTAGCCTGCTCTACTCTAATTTCCTCGCTGATGCCCCAGAGCCCCGGGAGGTGTGATGACTCTGTCTACCCCTTGCTGGTCACCCTGCCCCAAAGGCAATATCTCCTCCTCAGCTTGAGGATCATACCAATCCTTCATCACTCAATTCTAACAACCCCAAGTCCCAGGAACTCTTCACTAACCAGCATCACTACCCTTTGTAACCCTACCATATCCCATCTGGGCTGGGTGCCCCTGAGCCCTGGATGGAACCTGTAGTTCATTTCAGGATGGCCCTGATCAATGGACAATGGAAACCGCTTGGCTGACCTCTGCCACATCTGTCCACATGGAGGTAAGCCCCCTCAGGACAGAGACTGTAACCTTATAGGCATACCTACTAAAGGAAGAAGGAGAGAAGAAGGCAGGAATTTCATTTGAAAACACTCATAATAACAGGGGAAAACTGGAATATTCCCTCCTTTAACCATGTAACACCCAAATGGGCTGGAGGAAAGGCAGCTGTGTTTTATTCAACCTGCGTCTACATTGACTCTCTTTCCTATCTGGAGCAGGCTAGCAGCCCTGGGCAGAAAGTTTCACATTTTCTAAGCACTGCATCCTCTTGGGTCTTAGATCCTGGGCTTGTGTAGAAGCCAAACAGGAAGATGGGATACTTTTCAGACAAGAAAGGAGCTGTTCCTCTCAGCTAGCTCATCTCATGCTTTCCCTGGTCTTCCTCTCTTTTTGCCTCTGCCTCCTATGTCTCTCCAGTAATCCTCCATCTGCCCCCACCCCATCACCTCTCTCTCTGAGTGACAATTCATCTGGGTCATCCAGGCTGGACCTGGCACTAGATACTGAACCAGAGGATGTGAAGAGACATGCCTGGAAGCAGACAGAAAGGCCTCTCACAGTACCTGCCTCACAAGGGACATTCTGGAGGACTGGGCCTGTGTCTCCTGGGCTCCACACTGCCTGCAACATCCTAGCATGGTGCCTCCGTGACAGTGCATTATTCAACCAACTGGAAAACCTGTCCTCCTCCCCTAACCAAAGGGACATTTGCTATAAACTTCACTGAAAATTTTCCAGTAGCAAAAGCAGCTCAGGATAGAATCATTAACTGTTCCTTTCAGTGGGCTTTCCTCAAATATTTTCCTTCCTTCTCTTATGGTCCAGGGGTGATAGGAGAGCCCTGAGTCTGTGGGAAATTCTAGCCTTGCCTTCCTTACATGGAGGTGTACAGGTGATGTGAGAGAAAGATGGATGTCCTCAGAACATTTCAGACATGCTGAATCAAACAGCAAGCTCTTTCCAGCAAAATCTAAGTATGATGGCAAAGAGCTCACTGCCTGGTATGAATGGTGGGTCTGCCCTCCCTCCCAGCCATGCCAGGGACTCTGTTACAGACTGATGTATGGGGCCATGACCAGTCAGCCTTTCTAGGCTGCAGAGATGGTGTCCATGGTGATGCTGCCTCTTTGAATGTGATGCTGGTTACTGCATTGCTCCTTGTTTGAAATCTACACCTGCTTGTGTCAACATCATTTGTAAGCAAAGCTGTGATTCAATAAGTAGCTGAGATATATGTATCAGGTAATGACATTGCTATACTGGAGTGGCTGGGCTTGTGCTACAGTGCCTGTGTATAGTTTCAGCCAGGAGAGCATCATTACCAAATGCTGCACCTTGCCACTCTCCCTTAGGGGCACTGGTTCCAAGAGAACTTCATGAAGACTTTATATTCCACCCTCCCCACCCCTGCCACCCCGTACCCCAAAAATATTGAGCTTGAAAACCAGCAAAACCCCAAAAGAAGGAAGTGTGGAGGGCAGAATCAGCTGTGGCTGGTACACACAGGGAAGGAAATGTGCCCAGAAGCTGGAATCAGAACAAAGCCACAGCGGTCCCTGTGCTGGGTGTCCCTGGAGGGACAGAGGCAAGGCTGGGCCCTGCAAGGAGGAAGAGAGGAAGAAGGGATGATGAGGGGACGGGAGCTGATCCCCCTTCAACATGCTGGGAGAGCAGGGCTTGTGGCCCTGGGTGAACAAGGAGAACCAGGAAGGAATGCAGTTTCCTCTCTTACCCTACAGCTGGTCTCTCCAGGTCAGGGTGGAGGCACATGGGCGGGGCAGGGTGGGGAAGGGCTCTCTGGCGCTGCTCATGCTGTACCCGCTCTATAGATAGATACATGACTTTAGTGGCCATGCCTGGTGCCTTGGCATTTTGTTCAAGCATGAAAACACCCCCTTCATTTGTTCTGTGGCTTTCAGTACAAAATAAAACAATGTCACCATTCCCCAGTATAAAACACTGCTGTGTGCAGACAAGTGGTTTGGGCAAATACTATCTGGAAGAGAACCACCCGCCAAGTCGCCCAGGGGGCCTTTCCCGCCTCTAGGCTGCAGAAAGGAGAAGCAGGGCCCAGGGCACGGACCTCTTTGGGGGTCTCCTGGTGGCACCGGTTGCTGTTCCACCACAACTCCAGGGCAGCCACCAGGCAGGCGAGGAGGAGGCCGATGGCCAAGATGCAGAAGACTCCAGCGAAACTGTGTAGCTTGAGGGACTTGCCGTCCGCCTGGGCGCTGGCGTGGCTGGTGAGGTCACAGCGGCCCGTATGCGGCCACCACTTCTGCTTGAGCACATCCAGATCTCCAGTGTCCTGAAGCTCCAGGATCCTGCAAGATACACCCCATGTGAGCCACAGAGCTGGCCTCACCCACACAACCGCAGGGCCCTGGTCCCTTCCCCACCGTGCCAGCGCCTCCAGAGACAACGCTGAACCATCAGAGTGGCTCTCTGTCTCAGCTTTTCACTTTCCAATTTATTCTCCACTCTGCTGTCAAAGCACCTTTCTCAAAGCACTTATCAGATTTTGTCATTCTCCTCCTCAGAGCTCTCAGGTCCTCTCCCACCCTGTCCCACTGCCCATGGACGGAGTCCAATAGCAAACCATGTAAGGATCCCTCATGTGGGATCCTAGGGCAAACTCTGAGGATAAAATAGGGAAATTACAGAAATGGATGATGCAAACACTCAGACTGTGGACCTACTAAAAGGCTTTCTTTCAAACGTCAATTAACTACATCCTAAGTCTCTCCTACTAGAATTCAACAAACCATTCATTTATTCACTCATTTGATTTGAGGAGCATCTGATTTGTGCCAAGTACAACATTCATCGCTGCTGAGAGCACAGTCCAGACACACCTACTTGGACACTGAAACAATTAGATGAATCAATGTAGAGAAAGAAGCTGAGATCAATACAACAAAATGAAAGAAGAGTTGTGAAGAAAGGGTGCAATGGGAGGATGGCCTGGACTAGGGGCTGTGGCGAGACCTCATCAAGAAGCCAACAGGTAAGCATCAAATAGCTCACATGAGTTTAGCATACCTATGTGCCAGGAAATCTCCTAAGTGCTTGACAAACTGTTTAATTCTCATGTCAACCCTTTGAGAAGGCTACTTCCTTGTTCCCATTATTACAGAAAAGCAAATGAAGGCACATAAAAGTGAAATCTGGTGCCATATTGACCCGCAGCCCTATCAATCCAATATTGACATAAGCTGTCTTTTATTGAGAAGATAGTAGGGACCGATCATTTTATATTGTTTTAATCCTCACAACAGCCTGCAAATTAGTTTCTAGGTTTACAGATGGGAGACCTGAGGCTCAGAATCTAGATAACTTGCCCCCAGTTGCAATTAGCAAGGGGTACAGCTGCTGTTCAGAGCTGGGTCACACTGGCCCAGGGGGCCATGCTCTTTCCAGAACACCAGGCTGCCAAATGCAGTCAGCGTGCGCTCCTCTCCAAGAGTCAGTTCCGGCCTAGGGCATGTGAGACTGACCAGAGAGGGGCCGTAGGGCTGGTTTCCTGCTCCTCCACTCACTAACTGAGATGTTAGGCAGGCAGTTTCACTCTGCTGATGCTTCCCTGCTTCCTGCTCTTTATAACTGTATGCATTTTTATGCCCAGTATTATTCCAGGAAGAATGTAAGGCAATGTATAGGAAAACAAAGAATAAAAGAGAAACAAACAAGCAGATTCAAAGGAAAATTTAAATATGTAAGCAATAAGGAAAGATAAAACAAGCCATGGGCACAGAATGACTCCTGGAACAAGGCTAAACTAATGCACACCATAATAATCTCTACTCCTGCCTGTGAGTAAACCAGAGCGATAATAGCCACTTCCTGAAGCCAGTCCTTCTATTTTCCAGACAGATATAATTGCAGGTGCTTTCCTGTAGTCAATAGCCCTGGAGCCTGCTACACAGTAGGTGCTCTATAAATGGCTATTAAGTTGCTAAACATTTGCTGAATGCCTGCTCTGCACGCCATGGTCCACAAAAGGGCTACAGCATTCAACCTGTCACATACACACACACACACACACACACACACACACACGCTGTAGCCTAAAGACCCAGTCCTCTACCAAAGCAAGGGAACACACATTGGTATTCAAGAAAATATCTTAGTTCTTGGGACTCAGGGAAAGAAGGGCTACAGAAATTCCAGAGAAGGCCAGGATCTGCTATTTCCACAGGACCCTTTTTCTGTCAATGGCATGGAGTGTTCGTTGCTTTCTGAACCTGCCATCTTCCTCCTCTCAGGCGTGACCCACAGAGGGGCGGATAATGGGGCCTCTTAAAGAACCACTGGCAGCAGTAGGTTGGAAACCTGAAGTCCTGAGTGTTTCCCCCAAGTACAAACCCATCTTCCCAGGTGAGGGAAGTGGAGGATGTTTCCAGCCCAGGAAGGACAATGCTTCAGGGGGCCAGCACGGTCCACTGGGGACATTTACTTACAGTCACAGAGCTCATGGCCTTCTGATGAAAGCAGGGAGTAATTAATCACTTCCTGCTAAAATATCACAGGAACTGGACTAGCCACTGTTGTTCACGTCGACTGAACGATCTAGTTGAGAACCAAGCTTTCTGCTCTCCATTGTGTCAGTGTTCACTTCAGTAGACTTTCAAGGGATCTCTGAGCAGTTTGAGTGCATGGGGACTGTAAGCCTTCTGTAGTGGGGACCCTGCACTTCTGTGAGCACTATCTTGGGGCACATTAGCTGTCTCAGTGGTGCTGATCCTGTTGTGCTGGTCCCACAAGTCCCCTTACCATCTGCTTCAGAGAGGTGATCACAGGTAGATGGCCTGGGGAATCCTCTGACCACCCCCTCTCAGAAAACCAAATAGGGTAAACACCAAGAACACCACCGTCTTATACATCTTGGAGGAAAGCCATCCTTTCTTTGTGCCTTTAATCCAAGCAATTGATAAATCACTACTCCTCCTTCTCTCATATGTCATCCTTCTCTGCTCCAGGGAGCAAAGGGAGGCAGAGGATATACACTTGATTAAGTTCTAGAGAAAACCCAAAAGCCTCATTGAATTTAGTTAGTTCTACCCCTTTTCCCAGTTTTGCAAACAAGCCACTGAATGAATGAGTTGCAGGCCCTCCTCCTCGGCTTTTCCCTGATGGGGTTCAGGCTCTGCTGCTCATGGTCAGAAGAGTCCAGTCAACATCTAGGAGGTGGGAGGAGGTAGTAAGGCTCAGAGATCTGAAAGCAACAAGGGCACGCACTGGGGCTTACAGAACCTTCTTTCTCCTCTCAACTTTGCCAGCAGCTGCCTGTGCCGCCCTCAGCACATGTTACCTCTCTGAGCTTCAGGATGTTAAATGAGTGATCTTTAGCAACTCTGGCCCCTCCAAGTGGATGCTCCTCCAATTCTTGAAAGTATATGTTCATCGGGCAACTGGGGGATGTCTCTAAACCTCAGTTTCTTGCTGGCCTTTTCACCTGGATGCTTTAACCACAGTCTGGATTTTGGTAGATCAAGGCAGAGCTCTTGTTCTGCTCCTTCACTGGCCAGGATGTCACCCCACATACATATGTGAGTGGTGGGCTTAGACATCCCTGGGGACAAGAGCCCCTGTTAGCAGGCTGGCTCCTTGGAAAAGGCCACCAAGCTCACCCATGCTCTTCACCTCCACCCTCTCGGTGGGGCCGGGTAACCTGGTCAAAGACTAAGGAAAGTTCCTATGGGGGAGTGAGAAATGGATGACGAGAGACTATCTTCCTCAAGGAGGCTGGCCAGGTGTCCAGACCGAGCACTTGGAAACTTGATCATACCCAAGAACCCAGCGAAGATTAAGCTCAAGGGTTGGACTTGCACCAGAAAAATCTAAGATAAAGTAAAGAGGCCAGTGCAAACTAGATATGCATATTCATTGCTGGTGGATGAGGTCTACGGGTCTTTGCTTAGTCCAGAACACTCCTGTATACAGCGTTGTTCCCCCACCTTCCCCCAATACGCCCACCATTTTGCTAGTGTTAATTACCAGGAAGCTGATCTGGAAAGGATGGGGAGGAGGCAGGCGATTGAGGGCCACGTCCCTCTCCTGCCACAGCAGGTAGCACCTGCTCCCTCAGCCCATGTGCAGGTGAATATGGAGTCAATTTGCTTCTCTGGCCCCACTTTTGTTCACATCTCTACACTGATATGTCCCACTTAACATATATCTTAAGAAGTTATCATTGGGACTTTGCCAGATCCAATTAATCTTTCATTTAATTTTAAATTACTAGCTATCTCTAGCTAACTCCTATTCAACCTTCAGGTCTCAGGTGCCACCTCCTCCGGCAAGTCCTCCCTGGTCTTCTGGGTCTGATCAGATACCCTTATCCACCCCCAGAATATCCTCTCTGTCTCACTGACTGCCCTGTTCCAGCATCGCCTGCTCACATCACAGCTCCCACTAAGACTAAGCAGTTTCATGGGAAAGCAACATATACTTCCTCTTTTTATTCCAGGACCTGGCCCAGGATGATTTGGGGATGTGGTGTGGGGAGGAGCATGTCTTGGTGCACAGTCAGCGTTGAAGAAAATGTGATGAATCGACAAGTTTGTGTTGGCTCTCATGCCCTGAAGGAAGGTTAAACCTCACCCCAGCACAGGTGCCATTGGCATCTCCTCACTGACCATTCCTACCTCTGCGAGAAGAGATCCCTGTAGGGGCTGCCATGCTGCAGGGCGATCCCATAGCCCTTGCTGCTCACACTGTTGGCAATGACGGTCACGGAGCAGTCATCATCTGTCAGGGCTGCGTACTCCACCACGGCCACATCCCACAGAAAGGCGTAGTTCCCCTTCTTTGCCTGAAAGACCAAAATCACTTTGAGGTTAGGCAGAGCTGGCCTCCCGTATTAGTTTTGAGCAGCGAGAAATCTCAATGGTGGGGTTTGGGGACCCTCCTAAACGGTCCTCCTGCCCAATCAGCTGGCACAGCAAACTCTCCTATTTCCGGATCTGCAGAGTCCACCCCTGGTTGATGCCACTCACGGTGATTAGACATAGAAGGATGTGATGCTGTCTCTGCACATCTCGCAGAAAGAGGTGGGTAAGGTGAGCTACATTTGGGCTCTAAGCTAGCCTCCTGGTTGCAGTGGCATGTACCTGTTTCTCAGATTAGCAAGCTCACCTTGGAGACTGCAGAAAGTCTGACCCCAGGGAACTGAAGTTTCTTGATCAGCAATTTAGAGGGCTGCACAATAGTATTCATTTAATTTCCACTTAGAACTTGACTGAACCCTGCTTTAGGTGAACAAGGGAGGCAGCCTACGATCACTGTCCCTGAGTAGCTGCAACTTGGTATTTAAGTCACAGACTTGCTCTGCCTGTGGTAGACTCCATTAAGGATAGGGTCTTGATTGTTACGGTGCCACAAGAGTGTACACAGATACACACACACACCTGTAGGTTCACATTCACACACAAGAACTGATTTCTGGTGTCAGTAGCTCTACATCCACACAACAATGGCAGATTATTCCATCAGGAACTTGCCTTCGGCCAGACCTCAAGTCCTTTTCTATCACACCCATCCATAGCAGACTTTAAATTCTATGCAAGTGTGCTAAGTCGCTTCAGTCATGTCAACTCTTCAAGACCCTATGGACTGTAACCTGCCAGGTTCCTCTATCCATGCTGAGTGGGTTGCCATGCCCTTCTCCAGGGGATCTTCCTCACCTAGGGCTCGAACCCTTGTCTCTTATGTCTCCTGAGCTGGCAGGTTGGTTCTTCACCAGTAGCACCACCTCCTGAGCCATAATCCTGACTTGGCCTGGAGTTTAGGCACTCATAAGGAATGTGGGCTGCTTGCTTTTTGGAAGAAAATACAAGCTAGACATTGTCACTTGGCCAGTTTAAAATAGAGCATCAGGTTCTTAGTGAAGGAAGGAGCCTGGTTTTAATTCTCTACTGAACATACAGACACCCTGTGCCTTTCTCTTTCCTACTCTAGCTCATTCTAGATGCTAGAAGATGCCAGTCTGGGGTGGTGATGGGGCTGAAACATCGCAAGTCAAGCTGGGAAGCCACAAGCCTCATGACACTGTCAGGGGTATTATTCCACTTTCCTGCTTTTGTTCAATTGAGTCTTCATGTCCACTGAGATTTTCCAGAGAATGCCATAGCTGCTTAGATGAAGTCTGTCAAAATTTATCTTCTTTGGGGACCCTAAGTGCCCATGGACCACGGGCATGCATGCTCAGTCGTGTCTGACTCTCTGTGACCTCACGGACTGTAGCCCACCAAGCTCCTCTGTCCATGGAATTCTCCAGGCAAGAATACTGGAGTGGGTTGCCATCTCCTTCTCCAGGGGGTCTTCCTGACCCAGGGACTGAACCCACATCTCTTAAATCTCCTGCACTGGCAAGCGGGTTCTTTACCAGTTGAGCCACCAGGGATGATGGGTTATTTTCTCCTCAGGAATTTCCCATCTGAAGGATTTGTGGACAGAGTGTGGTGGCCTCCCCTTGCCAGGAATAGTCATCCACACAATTGTGCCTGATGACCTTGTAAGAAATGACACACGCCACCCACTGATGTTCACCTCAGGGAACAATCCAAATATTACCTCAGAGCCCCCTTCCTTGGCTAAGTCGATTTCAGGAGTCCCTAAAGGGTGTTGACCCAGGTTGCAAAATTACACTCATCTCTCTCCCTCCACATGGGAAGATAACAGTCTTTGAAATTTTTTCCTGCTGGCAAACACGTTTTCTCATGAAAAGATATACATTTTCCACCTCTTAGTAACCAAGTTTCTCAACAAAATGTTGACTTATGACCTAATATTTGGCTTCCATCCAACTCCGGAGCATTTCATAACCCATGTTCACAATTCAGCATGACAATCAGACATTGCTATTTGCACGATTTCAAAAGGGCATGTCATGCTGAAGGAAGAATTAAGATCAAGTTCGATTCTGTGTTTCAAGTGATGTCCCAAGAAGGAGAAAGAAATAAGCTGGCCCAGCTCGAGTGGAAACTGACTATGACAAAAGCCTGTTGTGGCCATTTTAATGGGCCACTTGGATCGGTCAAGCCATGTGCATCTGTGGTTTCAGTTTGGGCTAAGAGACAGGTGAGCACAGATGCCTGAAGGAAGCTGCATCTATAGTCCTGCTGCCTAAGCTGAGAATGCAGAAAACATATGGGAGGGGTGCTGACAATGTCTCAGCTACAAATCCCTGCTAACCGGGAAGGTAGTCAGGGCAAGAAAATAGAAGCCCTCCTTCTTGAGTTTCTGAATGACCACAGACACTCACTCTCCCTGTTTGTAAACAGGGCCTACATTTATTACCATATACCTTCTTCAAGAAGCATGTGGCTAGTTCCTAATCTATAGGATGACACCAGAACAGGGAGGACCTGGAAAGGCTTAGGTGCCACATCTTATATGTGGGCCAACTCAGATGCTACAGTTGTAATGGGGCTCTATCCTTATACTCTTAATCTCTAACATCCCTTCCTCAGCATCCCAGAGCTTCCTGGGTCCTCCTTTCCTAGCCTCAGTCTCATGCTGTTGTAAAATGCACCACTAAAACCTTCCCTGAGCTTCCCAAGTCCATCAGTTTCCAGGACAAATTCCCGGACCTTGTTGACAGCTCCCCAATCTTCCTGGTGTGTCACAGCCCCTGTATGAGACAGAAGGCTTCTTAGGTAGGACCATATTCTTAGGATCACTTTGAACACCAGCTATAAGGAGCCCAAAACATGCCATCCCTCATGGCTATATCCCCTGTATATAGACCCTCTTCTTGCTCCATGCAGAATGAATGCCCCATAACCTCCCTAAGACTCTTCCTTTAGGATCAGAACCAGTTTTCCAGGTGGCCCTTAGTAATTATGTATCCATCTTTTTACTCCGTGCTGCTTATCCAAAATTTCTAGCTTCTCCATATGTGGGGTTTGTCAAATATATCAAAAATCTGCCTCTGAGAGATCCAAGAGTTTCTTCGTTTTCTCTCCCCTCCTATCACAGGCTCATCTTCTGCTTTTCTTAAGTCTGAGCATCTCTGCCATTCTACTCAGGGTTCAGCTCCCTCCTCAGCAGCTCAGCCCCTTACCTCACCTCCACTACCACTGTGAAGGCATGTCTACCACTCCCCCTCCACCCTGCATCCTCCTCCTCCTCAACTCCATGCCAGAGACCTCTCACACTGAGGGACATTTGCCGTTTCCTATTTATATTAACTTCTTTCTGTTGAGGATTTACCTCCTATCTCTTGGGGAGACAAAGTATTGGCAGGAATCGAGTCTCTTCCCAACTGTGTGCCATTGGCTGTTCCTCAGAGAGAAAGAAAAGGGTGAACCAGACACCTTCCTTCCGGAGCCTGGGAGTCCCTTGGTTACACGGAACAATACTTCCACAGGGTGGCTCTTTTGCCACTTCCTATTCATACGAACTCATCCTGTCTTGTGTCTCCAGGCCCTGTCCTTCCCCTACTTCCCAGGGGGCTGTGGGGAGTTAACAGGAATGTTATCTGAGATTAGGAGTAATAGGCAATGTTGTTGTTAAGTTGCTAAGTCATGTCCAACTCTTTGTGACCCTATGGACGGCAGAACATCTGACTTTCCTGTCCTTCACTATCACCTGGAGTTTGCTCAATAGGCAGTGAGCTCTTTACAAACAGATCATTGACGTTCGTTTCATAAAGCTTGGGAAAGATGAAAGTGGGACCACAGATTTGTATTTTGCATTAAAACCAAACAGAAACAAATACCAGATGTCATATCTTTAATGAGTTAAATTACCTCTGGCTGGCCTCTTTAAAGTATTAAGTGTATTCCTCACTCCTAATCACTGCCTTACTGTTTTGTATGCATGTGAAAGGTAATATGCCAAAAGATGGACAGGAATGTTACATAATGGAGTGGGATTAGTGATGATTCTTAGGACAAGTTGATGAAAATATTTTCTTTAATCTTGTTACACAGTCCATGCTATCACACACTACATAGGTACCAGATTCTATCTCCATTGTCCTGTGTGCTCCCAGAGGCACCTTTGTCTGTCAACAGAGCACAAAGGTCTGCCAGAGCTCTCCAGGTTCTCAGGTCACCGGCCCCCTGACACGACCCAAACACCTGGGAAAGTCTCCCTTATATTCCTGGCCTGCATCTAAACATCTGGCTTCATTTCACTCTTTTCTTTCCCTACAAGAAAAAGAAAAAACATTTGGTTCACACATACAAGAACAGATGTGAGGACTCTGGGGAAAAGAGGAGAGAACAGCTTTGACACTGGAGAAAGTCAAGGGCAACTGGGCATTCATTCCCAGGATGCCAGGACAGTAGCAGGAACAGAGACTGCCCCTCGTTTGTCTCTCGGGAAGCATCTTAGCAAACAGAATCCAAGACCATCCCTGAAGTCCACTTCCTCCACCCACACACTGGTGCACTACTATAAATGAAAGGGGACACAGACCATGGGGCTCTCTGACTCCAGTGCTTAGAGCATCCTCCTGACATTTGGGGGAACATGATCAGCCTATTTTGCTGGAGGAAGGTTAGGCACCATATACAGAGCCACAAGTGAGCTGGGATATTGGATGACTCATCTCCATGGCTGTTCACTGGTAATAAAATGAGACTGCATCCCCCTTCATTGCACCACTGATTCAGCCCTTCCCAGAACTCACTTGGGGCACAAACTTTCCAAGACAACAGCCTTGGAGGCAAGAACTTCATAACACTCTTCTACTCCATCCTAACTGCATTTGGAAAGGGACAAGCAAACACATTATCCCCCCAAACAAGAATGCAGGTGCTACAAACATCAAACACAAATGCTCTCAAAAAAGAAGTGCTAAAGGAAATCAGGCATCTGCATTGCCAGGTCCAGGGTAGGTATGAAGTACCTGCTGGATGCTGGGTTGTCATAAACCTGATTCCTTTTCCATGGTATAATTCTGAGGGGCTGAACATGAACCCCATTTTATAGATGAGGAAACTGAGACTCAGAAAAATAAAAGGACTTGTCCCAAATAAATCCAGATAGTGAGTAGTAGAGCCAGGAGAAAGACTGTCATTGCCATTTCCGTGGGTTCTATCACCAGTAGCATTCCCCCAGGAAGTGCTCAGAGGACCAGGCACCACAGCAGTTTCCCCAGCCCTCCATTTACACATCCAAGCATGGCAGAGAGCAGAGCATAGGTTTCTTTGGCCCCAATAACTCTCTTCCTCCAGCTTTAGAGGTGATTCGTGGAATGGCTGACACCTGTGAGGCAGGACACAGGAGCCTGTGCTGTCCGTGGATGGGGTGTTAGGGTATGAGGGACAGCTTGGAAACCTGATGCAGACTCATGGGTATTAACCATCCAGTGACACATTATCCACCCTTTACCCTCACAAAGCAGAGCTTGGCATCCCAAATTTTAGCTTGGCATCCCAAATTTTAGCTTCTACAGTCATGGTCACAAAATGACAACACATCGCCACAGGTAGCCTGAATCCTGGCTACAGTGATCCATTATTATGCACTAGGCCAAATCACAAGATACAACAGTAAAATCTAGACTATCTATGGAGAAAAGGACAATTTTACAGTCTGCTGGTAGGAATGTGGCTGGCATATTTCTGGAACGGCAATGCAGTAGGGAGAATCAAATGTTTTTAAAATGTGCATATGTAGTAAATCCACCCTTAGGGATTCACTCTTAAGGAACTAGTTTCAGAAAAGATGTTTGTACAAAGATTCTCAGGGCACTGTTTAAACTAGCAAGAATTGGAAACAATTTAAATGCTCAACAATTGAGAATCAGCTAGGTAAATGATGTGTTAGATGACGGAATATTATGTTACCGTTACTATGCTGTTTTAAAAGAACATACCCTGCTAGGAGAAACAACTGCCCATGGTGAAGAAGAACCAGCCTGGGTTCTGAACTCCAACTATATGGACACGAATACCAACTCCACTTTTTGCTGGCTCTGTGAGTGCCAATAAGATGCTTAACATCTCTGAATCTCAGTTCCCTGGATGGAAAATGGTCCATACTTCAGAGTTATGATGATGATTAAATCCCTCAGTAAATGCAACATGCTTAGAGTTTTACCTGGCATGTGGTGAGTACTACATAAATGGTAACCAGTATTATATTGTTTGGTGAAAAAGAACCTGTGCAATAGAGTACTTACACTGTGATATCCTTTTAAAATTATGTAAGAACTAACTTTTGTTGTTCAGTTGCTTAGTCGTGTCCAACTCTTTGTGACCCCATGAACTGCAGCACACCAGGCTTCCCTATCCATTACCAACTCTTGGAGCTTGCTCAAACTTGTGTCCATTGAGTCGGTGATGCCATCCAACCATCTCATCCTCTGTCATCCTCTTCTCCTTCTGCCTTCAATGTTTCCCAGTATCAGGGTCTTTTCTAATGAGTCAGCTCTTCGCATCAGGTGGTCAAGTATTGGAGCTTCAGTTTCAGCATCAGTCCTTCCAATGAATAGTCAGGATTGATTTCCTTTAGGTTTGACTGGTTTGATCTCCCTGCTGTCCAAGGGACTCTCAAGAGTTTTCTCCAACACCACAGTTCAAAAGCATCAATTCCTCTGTGCTCAGCTTTCTTTATGGTCCAACTCTCACACCCATACATGACTACTGGAAAAACCATAGCTCTGATGATATGGATATTTGTCAGCAAAGTAATGTCTCTGCTTTTTAATACACTGTCTAGGTTGGTCATAGCTTTTCTTTCAAGGAGCAAGTGTGTTTTAAGTTCATGGCTACAGTCACTGTCTGCATGATTTTGGAGCCCAAGAAAATAAAGCCTTTCACTGTTTCCATTGTTTCTCCATTCTTTTTGCCATAAAGTGATGGGACCAGATGCCATGATCTTAGTTTTTTGAATGCTGAGTTTTAAGTCAGTTGTTTTCACTCTCCTCTTTCACTTTCATCTTTATGGAGAATCAAAACCAAGTATCAAACACTATCTTTGGGTTATGCCATCATGGGTGACTTCTGCTGGTTTCTTTTAGTCTCTGGTGCCCAATGTTTTCTGCAACTCAGTGAACATTTCTTTTGTGGTTGCAGCTGCCGAAGAGGGTCATTTTAGTGATCCAGCCTCCATCATAGAACACAGGGCAGTGAAAACAGCAGGATTCTGGATGAAGACACATCCTGGCTCTTTGATGAACCTACAGTGTGTGTGTGTTAGTTGCTCAGTCATGTCCAGCTCTATGCAACAACATGGACTGTAGCCCAACAGGCTTCTCTGTCCATGGAGTCTTCCAGGCAAGAATACTGGAGTGGATTGCCAAGCCCTCCTCCAGGGGATCTTCCCGACCCAGGGATCTAAACCAGGTTTCTTGCATTGCAGGTGGACTCTTTACCATCTGAGCTGCATGGGAAGCCTGGTGAACCTATAGACTTGGGGCTAATAATCACTTCCTAGAGGACTATTCTGAGGATGAAATTACAGGAGACAATGTACTGTGCCTGGCACACAGATAGGAACACAAGCTCCTTCTTCTCCTTCTGGCAGCCCCCAGATCAATGTTGAAGAGCAATCCATCAGCTGTCATTGACACATCTTTCCTCCCACCTCTACCCCTCCTGCCAATCATTCCTCTACCTTGACTAAGTCAGCAACATGCTCTGTGTGGGGTGTGTGTGGGGTGTGTGTGGGGAGTGTGTGTGTGCCTGTGAGGATGTGTGTGCATGAACATATGCATGTGTGGAAATTTGCGTGCACACACATGAGTATGCATGTGCAAGTGAGCACCACAGACCCTAGGGAAACCGCAGAGAGGTGAACTCAGATACTAAGCACCTAGAGACCAGATGGAGTTTAGAAAAAGGAGACCTTCAGCTGGAGACACCTCTATGGTTTCTCAGCACAAAAGAAAGAGGCCTCCAAAATGATGTGAAAATGTGAGGCTGACAATCAGCGGGACCCTGGGAAGTGTTCCATACCCTTCTCAGGAGGCTGCAAGGAAACCTGCTTCCCAAGGAGCAAAAGAAAATGACTCTTCACCTGGATCAGCCCCTGGAGCAGAACAAACAGGCAAAGAAGGGCAGGTTCAGTGGAGTGGAGGAGTGGGGTGGGAGGCGACGGCAGCTGGGCTCTCCCATGATTCATGCCGTGGCCGCTTTCCTGAAGCATCCACAGGGTACAAAATCAATTCAGCTCTTGGCTTCAGACCAGAGAGAACATGATGGAGCTGACAATGAGATAACACAACCAAAGGAGCAGCAAGAACATCTGGTGGGGAGATGTCTTGTGTGTGCATGTGTGTGTGTGGCCATGGGCACAGGCATAAGCCCTGAAGTTTTGTCATGGTGGTTGGTCAAGTGAGGCTGCCCCTTACCTGGGTGAGAGGACCAAGATGATAGAGCCACCCTAGGGCAATTGCAGCAGGAAACAGTTTCTGATGGCTAGGCGGGAGGTCTGCAAAATGATTTCTGCCAATGATTACCTTCCCGCTTCTTGCACTCCTGTGTTCTAGAGTAACACAGAACAGTGAGGAGCAGAGCTAGTGGTGGAAAGAATGCCAACTCCTTTCTCAGGCCATCAATGCTCTCACCTTAACATTACCTTCTCTTGGATTCCTCAGCTTCCTTTACAGAATCTTCAACTCCATTTCATAGAAAGCATGGCATGGTATATGGGTGAGATCAACGGTCTGGAGATGAGCAGAGCAGGCCTTTTTTTCTAGTGTCCTTGGCCAGGCACCTGAACCCTCTGAGCCTGAGTCACCTCATCCAGGAGACAGGAGTAGCAACACCCACCATCTCACACGAAGAAACAGCAGAGAAAGTGTCTAAGGTAAAGGAACTTGAATAAGACACTACCCTTGTGATCACGAAAATCATCACCGGCATCATCCTTACAACTTAAAGTTTGGATTCTCATTAATGCAGTTGCCTCGGGGAAAATAACATTTGAAATTGTCCTCAGCCACCAGCCTGGTAAATTAGAAAACCTGTAAGATGGGGTCACAATCTTACTAACTCACTATCAATTTGTAAAAATGGAAAATGAATCCAGACAGTCCTTAAGATCTTCTCCAGCTTTAACATCCTCCAAGTCTATAATACAGACCAGTGGTTCTCAGAGAGTGTTCCCTATACCAAGAGCTTCAGCATCACCAGAGAAATATAAATTCCCAGACTCTATTCCAGACCCACTGAATAAAAGACCCTAGGAGTGGGGACCATCAATCTGTCTTAATCTCTCCAGGTGAACCTGATGCATGCTAAAATTGGGATCCAATGACAGAAACCTCAGTGAAATGAATTTCTGATCTTCTCTTGAGAGTAGGTTTAAGAAGGAAAAGAATATTATGGCGCTAAGGTCTTGAGCCAGGGCCCAAAATGGAAGAGAGAATCACACAGGGTTGAGACCAAGATTACTAAAAGCAAACATTAAAGGAGAGTCACACTTTACATCTTCTTCCAGAAAATCATTCTACTTGATGCCTTCCCATCCATTCTCTTCTAAGATAGTTCAGAATAAATTTCCACAGTCCAAACTGTGTCCATTTCCCAAGGAAATCGAGACTCAGAAAAGACTGCCCAAGACTACAGAACCAGCCACTCTGGCACAGCCTGAACATCATCCCAGGTCTCCTTGGCCACAAGTAGCCTTCCCTTATCCCACATCAAAAGTTCAACATCAGTAGCCCTAGAGAAGCATCTAGAGCTCCCTGAGCAGCTGGCTCCTATCAGATTGCCAGATTCTGGACAAACCTTGCTAAGGACGTCCACCTTCAGTACCTGACCTTATGGAAGCTTTATAGCTGTTTTCCCTTTTAGGGCCTTTAGCACTCTAGGGAGAAAGAATCTTAGTGAACCAAGTACTGTCTCAGTGGGAGAAGGTTTCTCACATCTCCCAGGGAGGAGAAGCTGGTTTGGTACCAAGGAAAAAAGAAAAGTCCTAATTTGGAAGAATCAATAGCTCCTTCCTCAAAAGTCTGAAACTGTATGCCATCAGCAAAACTGGGGTCATAAACAACCTTCTCAGCAGGCCAAAGGGACACATCGATTTTCAGTGGTTTGTCAAAACTTTAAATTGTCCCAACACCATGATAAACAACAATCTAATCTGAGTTATTCCATGGGAAAGATTAAGAATGATCTAAAGAAAGAGTAATTTGGTTTGCTTAGATATTGAACAGATTAGGAAGAGACAAGAATACAGAATGAGAAAGGCCCGTGGAGGAAAGGGAAACAACCCAAGAATACATGAACCCACGCAGCACAGAGAACAGGCATCCATGAGGTCAAATGTTCCATGAAGAAGCCCAGAGACAGGGCAGTAAAGACACTCCCTGTGTGCACACAGGCATGAACACACACACACACACACACACACACACACACACACACACGGAAGGATGTGACCCCCTTGGCCATGCATGTCCTTTTCTCTGCCCTAGCATAATGCCTGGCATACAGTCGGTGCTGAATAAACATGTGTAAAGTGATAAATGCAGAATCTGAAGGCATAAATACTAGAATCTGAGAAGCCTGGGTACTTCAATCAAAGCAAGCTGCATTGTCCTGTTTGCCCCTCCCAGTCTGCCCTCCACTTTTCCTTCTCCTGCAACGTCTTTCAGAGGCTGATTTCATGGATAGTATCAGTGGTCACCTTGGCTTCTGGCTAAGAGTCACTTCCTAAGATTCAAGAATAAGTCAGATATTGATATTATTAAAACAACAATCATGCCAGTAAGTACTGTTCATTCAAGCATATGTTCTCAGACTTGAGAGGGTGTGAGAATCCCCTTGAAGGCATGTTCAAATACAAATGACTAGCCTCCCCCCAACATCCCTTCTCCAGCTTATGATTCATTAGGTCTAAAGTAGGGCCCATGAATTTCATTTCTACATGTTCCTGGATGAGGCTGATGCTAAAGGCCCAAAGAACACCCCTGGAAAACTACTGTGTTAAAATACACTCTACAAGGCATTGTACTCATCCATTCACATCACCTCTGAACTTTACAATAAATCTGGAAAGACCCAGTATTATTATTCCTACTTGTTTTCAGATGAGATAGCTTTGTTCAGGAGTAAGTTAACTTGGCCAAGATCTCATCTATGGCACAAACCCAGTTCTCGTTAACTCAAACCCCACACTGTATTCACTGGATGCTATGTGGTCTTAACTGAGCACCCGACTCCACTGAGACAAAGTGCCAGTGAGATCCATGAAACTACACCCTGAGGCCAGCCTGTATTTGCTGTCTGCAGTCACATCTTGGTGTTTTTTCAGCCATAAAGGGTCTTTGGGAACTGGCAGCTCAGACTATAAAGGAAGAAGAGAGAAGCAGTAAAATGGTATGTGATCACGATTCATATTAAAAACTATCCTTTAATTGGTTCAGAGACCATCCTGGCAGGGCTTATGTTGAAGAGTTGTCTCATTCTCTAATCCCATTTGTAGCTAAGGATTCCTTTATGGCCTTTGCTAAAATGTCAGCCTTGAGGGAGAGAGAGAGAAAGGCTCTCGCAACAGCCTTTCACACTTTGAGGAGCCACAAAAGAGGTCACATCCGGACTGAAAAGATCCAAATGGACTCCCATTCCTCACAGAACCAGCTCTGCTGCTGCTGCTGCTAAGTTGCTTCAGTCGTGTCTGACTCTTCGCGACCCCGTGGACTGCAGCCTACCAGGCTCCTCCGTCCATGGGATTTTCCAGGCAAGAGTCCTGGAGTGGGTTGCCATTGCCTTCTCCTCAGAACCAGCTCTAAGCTCTACCTATCAGGAGGTACAGCTTTGTAAAGTCAAAGAATCAGAAAGATGAACCACTAGAGGGGCTTGCGGGGGCACGGCCCTGATAGAAGACAACTGCGTGGTCCAGGGACGCAGAGCACTCACTCCAAAGGGTAACAGTGCCTGCTCATCACATCCCCATATCACCAACTGAGGTCTGAGACCTGGGCTGCAGGGAAAGGTTCAAGACTTCTTCCATGTGAAGATCCTTAAAATATCAGAAATACCAAATTTCACTGCTGAGAGTGTTCTTTACCAGGGTCCTCACTATTCCTGTTTCCTCTGTCTGAGCCTTGGGAGGCATGCTTTTCTGAGCTCTGACTGTTATTACTCTTCCTGATTTGAGTTAATCCACCTCTCATTTCTCTCTCTCTGCCTCTCTTTGTCCACTTCTGTTTGTGTGTGTCACACACACACACACACACAAACACATTCACACGCTAAAATTTTTAAATTTAAGGTTCAAAGCCAATCTTAGTATCTCTACGTCAGACAGTAAAGAGACTCCATTAGAGGTTCCCTTCACAGTGGAAACAACTACTTATACCCAAAAAGGTTTTTTGCTGTTTTCTTGTTTTCTAAATTGAAGAATAGTTGATTTGCAATGTTGTTAGTTTTGAGTGTATAGCATAGTGACTTAGCCTTTTGTTTGGTTTTTGAAGATTATATTCCATTGTAGGTTATTACAAGATATTGGGTATAAGTCCCTGTGCTATACAGTAAATCCTTGTTGCTTACCTATTTTATGTATAGTAGTTTGTATCTGTTAATCCCATACTCCTAATTTGTCCCTCCCCAACTCTCCCCCCTTGGCAACCATGTTTGTTTATGTCTGTGAATCTGTTTCCATTTTGAATATACATTCATTTGTATTTTTTTAGATATCACACATAAGTGATATTATACAGTACCTGTGTCTCTCTGACTTATTTCACTAAGCATAATATTCTCTAGGTCCCTCCATATTGCTGTAAGTGGCAATATTTCATTTTTTTATGGCTGAGTAATATTCTATTATATATGTAAATACATGGAGGTAGAAAGAGTGCAATAATCTTCAGGCAAATTGTTTAAACTTTGAGTTTTACATTTCTTAGTTTCAAAATGGAAATATCACAAGATGCCCTCAACAGTGAAAACAAAGTGTATGAACATAATACCACACACAGTAATTTCTTAATAAATGTTATTTTCCTTCCCCTCTTCTCTTTCTTTGTTCTTGGACAAACAACATTATACCAAGAAAATGGAAATAAAGATAAGCCAAACAAAAACTGCCAACAATTTGACTGACACAATAAATCAAAATTGTTCTCACCAGCTACTGCTTCTGGATTTTAACGTAATCAAAAAACAAAACAATTCAGTTCAAAATACAAAAACTTAAGTCATAAAACTCAAAGCCGTAACACTCACTGGAGCACACAGAATAGAATCAGCCCACATTTACTGCTAGCACTAAGGTGAAGTGTATGAGACCTGGGTACAAAGCAAATTATGGGGCAGAGGAAATCTGAAGAATAAAATCAGGTTTAGGGGGAGTGAACATCCTCCCACCCTTCTAATGAGGAGTTTGAAAATAATCAGCGTTAGCATGATGACACGGATATTGGTTTGATTCCAGAGCTTACCCTACCAAATTATAAAAATCGCAAAAGAAAGTAATTGAAGAATTCATAACGAGATTTGCTTGGCAATGTTCAAAATCCAAAGCAAAGTAATTTAATAAAGGAGGCGCAGAGGGGGCTTTCCTTGATCTTTGCACTGTATTATCCCAAACCAATCATCATCAAACAAAATTAAGCTGCAGGGCATTATGAGGGGGACAACTTAGTCAATTGTATGGAAACCTGCTCCAGCAGACTGACTAAACACCTGCCCTCCCCACCCTTCCTCACTCCTTGCTCTCCCTGCAACTAGATCCCAGCAATCCTGCTCATTCTTCTTGAAGAAAGATGCCTATGGGTGCATTTCCGAATGCTATCATTTCTTTTTCACTTACTGATTATTTATTTTGTTTGATTTTTAAAAAGATAAAACATTTGGATGTCCACTTGTGTCGCCTCTGCTCTAGGCCCTGGGACAACAGATGAATGAGAGAGAGGCCTGACGTTACGGAGGCTCGGAGTCCGGTCAGGATGGGACAGAGCAGGGCACTGAGGATGGGGTGACACTGGATGAACCTGAACTCTGGGATGCACGGGGTGTTAAGGGAGCCCCTGGCCCTGCCCTGAGAAAGGAGGAGCTTCAGTGGGGGGCAGGAAGAGTAAATGCTCCTGCTGAGACCAGAGAGATAACCGAGAATCAGCCTGGCCAATAAAGAAAGGTAAGGCTTTCCAAGCAGGAGGATCCGGAGGGTGTAGAGGAGGGGAGAGGGGAAGGAACTGCTCAGGTTTCCTGTGATGAAGACACTAGGTAAGTGGAAGTAAGAGCTGAGGCTTCATTCTGATCATGCATCTCTTCCAGTTTTTGCAGAGTGGCACCAGCTAATGACATAGGAGCTAGAGTGAGAAAAGTATTGAGTTCAAACCCTGGGTTCGATATTGACTCAAACTTGATTATCAGAAGGTCCCTTGCCCTCTTTAAACTCTAGTTTCCTAATTAATAAACAAGTTGTCGAGAAGTCCAGTTCAGCTAATTTAATGCCTGAAAAAAACTTAAATTCCCACCCTTGATCCATCCCAGGCCTCTTTAATGGTAGCCATTACGATTAAATTAACCTTCTGATTGTTCAAACACTGATTCAAGGCCCCAAAGGAAGAAAGGAAAACTCTGGGTAAAATAAGAAAGGAAACACAAATGTTTGAAATAACATACCATACCAAACCAGCCTTCGTCAAGCCTAACTCAATTTAAAGAGGAAAGCATCAAGCATACTCTTACATATTAACTGAGTTCAGCATTACTAAATGAGTTGACTAACAAACAAGTGAATGAATAAATGAATGAATGAAAAACTCAAATATTTCAAAGAGCAAATCATTGTGTACTCATGTGAGGAAGGTGTTTTTATGTACATCAATTCTGATTAATAAAAAAAGGTAGGTATCTAATCATCAAAGGTAGGTATCTAACCATCTCTTCAATTTTCTCAAACGCACCAAAATTCATGAATTTTGCCTAATGTAGGCCAAGGAAAAAGTGAGTTGAAGAAAAAGTGATTTTTTCTCCATTCAGTCCCCAGAAAAATAAATAAAAATAAAGTCAAAATACATACATATATATATATATATATATATATATATATATATATATATGAAAAGAAAGAGACAGAAATTTTTATAAATCACAAAAGAGGATTTTAGAAAAGTAGAAAAATACCAATTTATAAAAAGACTTTTCCTACTAAAGATAAATCCACAAGGATTTAATGGGAAAAAAAAACACAACACTGAAGCCTGAGTATTCTTTTGATCCCCAAGATAGAATGTAATTTATTCAAAGCTGTGCTTCTGGCAATACTCAGTAATATTTTGTCCAGAGCTTTAAATGTTTATATCCTTTTTTGACACCATGTTTCTACTTTTGAGAATTTGACTTCAGGAAATAAATATAGTAACTGAACAACCATTAGGCAATAAGGTGTTCATTATAGTGTTATTTGTAATTTGTGAAAAATTGTAATAGACCCAAATAATACTCAAGAAGGAAATGCTTAATTTTACATATATTTGATGAAATATTAAGTAGCCACTAAAATGGTTTTTAAAGTTTTACAAAAGTGTTAGAAAGTGCAGGATAAAATATATTTTCTCTAACATCATAATTATGCAAAATATTTACAAATATTTGAAAAGACTTCCCAGAAATACAAGAGTTCCTAGAGCCTTGTTTAGGTGGTTGAAAAATATACATTTGATTGGTTCTTTTCTGTTTGTTTTTAGAAATATTCTAACCTTTTAAAAATGGTGATATTTATTTAAATGATATATATTTTCAAATTATAAATGTGTAATCTAAGATTTCCTTTCAAAACCTCTTATTTTAAATGTTGGCATGGATTGGGAGATATTTAATCTAAGTGCCCTTGGAATTGGGTTGGACCACAGATTTAAAGGGGCTTCCCTTGTGGCTCAGCTGGTAAAGAATCTGCCTGCAATGCGGGAGATCTGGGTTCGATCCCTGGGTTGGGAAGATCCCCTGGAGAAGAAAACGGCTACCCACTCCAGTATTCTTGCCTGGAAAATTCCATGGACAGAGGGACCTGGTGGGCTACAGTCCATGGGGTTGCAAAGAGTCGGTCATGACTGAACGACTAACACTTTCACTTCACAGACTTAAATCATGTGAAAAAGGCTCAAGTGTTATTACAAGGTCAAGACACTCAGAACTCAGCCAGAGACCCAGAGAAGGGGTTCTGCAGACAGCAGCTGTTAAACAACGAAAATACCACTGCCGTCCTTCTCCTACAAGGAAACTATACATTTAGTAGAAATAAAAATGGGTTTTGTTCTCATGGTATTCCACTCTTCTTTCTGCCTCTCTGGTTTCCCTTATTTTTTCTGTGTATTTTATTTCCTGTTTGTCAGTTTTCTCTCACATTCTCACATTTGTGTTTTCAAAACTGAAAAAGAATTGAGGAATCTGGATTGTAAAATGTAGGTACATGACAGGACTACCTTAGGAAGCTTTCCTAACCTCACTAAGCAGAATAAATACCTGATTTCTGTTCTCCTACCCTTTTCCACACTAACTCACAGCCATTTTTTCATCCTTCAGAACTCAATAGGGATACTTTGGGGAAAAAAAAAACTAAGTCCAATGCTCTATATTCTGAACTCTATGCTAATGAAAACACAGCAAATAAAAGTTCATGGAATTCAGCTAAAACAGTGCTTAGAGGGAAATGTATAGCTTTAAATACTTGTATTGGGCTTCCCTGGTGGCTCAGTAGTAAAAGAGTACACCTGCAATGCAGGGGACATGCAGAAGATGTGGGTTCAATCTCTGGGTTAGGAAAATCCCCTGGAGGAGGAAATGGCAACCCACTCCAGCATTCTTGCCTGGAAAATCCCATGGACAGAGGAGCCTGGTGAACTAGAATACACGGGGTCGAAAAAGAATTGGACACGACTTAGCCACTAAACAACAACAAATACTTGTATTAGGAAAAAAAACAGAAGTAAAGTCAATGATCTAAGTTTCACCACTACAAAGACAGAAGATGTAAAAGCAAATTGAAACCAAAATAAACAGATGTAAGGAAAAAAATTGCAAAGGAAAAACAATGGTAAAGAATCTTCCTGCCAATGCAGGAGAGGCAGGAGGCTGGTTCGACCCCCGGTTCATAAAGATCCCCTGGAGTAGGAAATGGCAACCTACGCCAGTCTTCTTACCTGGAGAATCCCATGGACAAAGAAGCCTGGCAGGCTACAGTCCATGGTCCCAAAGAGTCAGACACGACTGAGCATCTGAGCATGAAATGGAGCAGGACCATATGGTCCTTGCCTCTCCACCATGTCCTCTGTATGCCTCTTGCCTGTGGAAAACTTTAGTCAAAAAATAAGTTTAATCAGAGAAGTGAGAAATGCTGAAACAAAGGAAGACAGTCAAAGGAGACTAAGTAATAATAATGTAGTCATTATGAATAGTCAAGGACCTTTAGTTCTTTCTCAAGGACTGTAAATAACATTCTGAGCCATATCCTGTAAGTTGTTGTATAGATACCAAAACACCAGGTGGAGAAGTTAACTACACGATGACCAGACTATACCTAGGACAAGAGCTGCCACAATTCCGAGAACTGACTGCAAATAAATGGGAACAAATGGACCCCGAAACTGACTATGAACTGTATCTAAAACAACCAAGATGATGCCAGTCAGACCACTGATGACCAATTTGAAGATGATTGTTAGAGATGACTGCTGTTTCTGCATGTAGCCTGCTCTCCACTGTCTATAAAAGCTCTCACCCCCTGCTCCTCAGGGGTGGGGGAGTCAGCCTTTGGACGGATGTCTGCCACCCTCCCCGCCGCCAGTTGCTGACATCGGAAATAAAGCAAACTTTCCTTTCCACCAACCTGGCCTGTTTACTGGCTTTTGAGTGATGAGCAGCCAGACACCCCCATGCATACCTTTCGGTAACAAGCACAGACACAAGAAAAAAAAAATTACCAAAAATGTGAATCAATGATATGAAAACTGAGAAAAGTCAATAATATCAAAAGTTGATGTTTTAAAAGGAAAAACTATGTTTACATATTTAAAAACTCAATAGTGTAAGGTTACAACTTTCCCTCCAAATATCTATAGATTCAATGTAATAACTATCAAAAATCTCAAGTTTTCTTAAGGAAATTGACAGGATGGTTATAAAATTTAAATGGACATGCAGAAGTTCTAGAACTCTCCAAATAATCTTAGTTGAAAGCACAGTCTGATTTAAAGAATTATTATAAAGCTATAGTGATTAAGACTTTTTATTAGCAAAAGAATAGATATATAGATCAATGCAACAGAATAGAGAATCTAGAAACAGACCAACACATATGTCCAATTGATTTTCAATCAAAGCATCTAGTCATTTGTTAATTAAATATAAGTCATTTAAATAAATGGTGTAAGAACATGTAAATATAATCTGTGGCTTCCCAGGTGGCTCAGTGGTAAAGAATCCTCCCACCATGCAGGAGACATGGGTTTGATCCCTGGGTCAGAAGATCCCCTGGAGGAAATGGCGACCCACTCCAGTATTCTTGCCTGGAAAATCCCATGGACAGAAGAGTCTGGTTGGCTACAGTCCATAGGGTCACAAAGGGTCAGACATGACTGACTGGCTGAACAAGCACTCACGCACCAGAAATTCAAGTGCATCATGTGCTCAGTCACACAGCTGTGACCAACTCTTTGCAACCCCATGGACTGTAGCCTGCCAGGCTCCTCTGCCCATGGGATTTTCTAGGCCAGGATACTGAAATAGGTAGTCATCCCCTACTCTAGGGGATCTTCCTGACCCAGGAATGGAACCCATGTCTCTTATGTCTCCTGCATTGGCAGGCTGGGTCTTTACCACTAGCACCACATGGAAAGCTCACCAGAAATTCATAACTGGTTGCTGTTGAGGTCAGGGGGAGAAGTTTCTAAAAGGTAACATGAGAAAACTTTTGAAGATGATGGAAATGTTCTACACAGTTGGCCACCTGTATCTGCGGGTTCTGCACTGTGAATTCAACCACTGTGTATGATAAAAAATATAAAAAAACAATTCCAGAAAATTCCAAAAAGAAAAACTTGAATTTGTTGCTTGTTGGCACTGATTTGCATTTCATTTACATTGTATTTACAACTATTTACATAGCATTTACATTGTATTAGGTATTGTAAGTAACCTTATAATGACTGATGATTATTTAAAGCATATAGGAGGATGCTTGCAGTTATATGCAAACACTACCCATTTTATATAAGGGACTTGAATATCCATGAATTTTGGTATCTGCAGTGTCTTGGAACAAATCCCCCTCATATACTGAAGGATGACCATATCTTGTTTTGGAGTGGTGATTACACAGTTGTATGCATTAGTCTTAAACCCATGAAATAATCACTTAATATACGTGAGTTTTACTGTTTGTCAGTTATACCTCATAAAAAGACTAAGTGCTATTTGTCTTCATATTTTTATCATGCTCTTTTTCTAATATATAGTAGGTGCTAAGGCAACTTGCTGACATCTACTGAACGTCAACTGTAGCACTGTTGTCCCCACTGGACACTGTATCAGAAGTGGAACCACTTCTGCACTGGTAAACACAACTAATCTGGGCAGGCTTGTCTTGGTCTCACAGGTAGCCCAGAGAGGTGAATTCTCTTGACCAAAGCCACCGATTAAATTTGGTGGAAAGTGGAACTTAAATTTACATCTCCAAGCTCTTAAATGGAAACTATTCAAATTACATGTCTTGAATGGATGAATAAGCGAATAAATGAAGGGACAAAGAGATCATTGAACTTGCAAAAAGGATATAGTGCCTTTTGAACAAGTGCAAAAGAATAGAGATGGATGATTATCCAATGTGAGTGTCTGAGAAGAATGAGGCATCTGGAATCCCCAATATGCATTGACTTGGTAGCAGGAAAAGGACAAAATGTGTGTCTTGGGGCCTGCCAACAAGGCCTATTGCTGCTAAGAGAGTTGTTGGTTTCCACCGTACAGGGTTGCCTAGTTTGTATCAGCCCTTTTTGTTGCAGCTGGTGGGGGGGGAAGGGAGTGGGGTCAGACCTGCATCAAGGGTCCCCTTCATTGACTTGACAAAATCTTCCTGATCACTGAACCCAGCATCTCCCAAACACAAAGAAGTGTCATCCCAGATAAGCCTCTTCCTGCTCCTCTATAACGACATCCAATATGCCATGGAACCAGGATGCTTCCTCACATCTCTTCTTCCAAATGTGGTGCATCAAAATTCCTGACCCTCCCATGGAAGACTGTAGGACTTCTAGGGACCACCTTTTCTGCCATAAGGGATGGTCCCTGGCACTCAGTGGGGAGTGTACACAATGAGAGCATCCCCTGTCACAAAGCAGAGAGCCCCAGGGAAGAAATAAAGGCAGGTGTTGATGGGTGATACCCACACGCAATCTGGCGCCAGGGCAAGCATTAGATCAGTGTGGAAATAAATAAGATTTGTGAGCCCGTTTTCTTCCTGCATTTGCATTCACACTTTATGACCTCAGCGATATTTACTGAGTGGAAAAAAACCACCTTCTGTTACGACTGCTCGACTCCACAGTGACTTCCCTCAGACAGATACTATCTCCAGCCACAGGGTCTGAAACTGGCTACTTGTCTATTTATTCAAAGAGCCCAATGAGCTGTGAAGATTGACATTTAAACTATTAAACTATATTCTATTTGACAATGCTATTAAATATTAGGTCTGATTTATGGAAAGACTTAATAAATTGGCAGCCTGGGTCAGCCCTGACACTGCATAGAAACTGTGTTATGGCTGGATGTTACTTGAGAGAGTTGATCAAGCTCAAGAAAAATAAAGTCTCACCGACAACATTTAAAGTCTGATTTCATGTGACATAGTTATTATCATATAAATTCAAACCACTTGCCAGCTCAATTCTGCACCCCAGAGTTTCTCTAATTGATATTTTTAATAATTGGGAAATCAAAAGATACAATTGCAGACCTAAATAACCTCTGCTATGTCACATGGAAAGAGAGGTAAGGCTTTTAAACATGGCAGCCAGCCATATATCTTGCTGCTTGGGTTAAAAGAGGAAGGGAAATAGAATCACAAGTAAACAGTATGCAAGGAGGGTGCGGACACATTGGTTATGGAAATGGGATGTAACCCTACAGCAAGAGGCAAAGTTGGAGTGAGATATGACTGTACTGTGGCTTACTCACATCTGTGTGACCTTGAACAAGCCACTTAATCTCCCTGAGGGTCAGTCCCCTTTCTACATGATGGAGATAATGACAATCAAGTAGTTCTGTTTAGGATGGAAAGAATAATATATGTAGATCATCTGGCAGAGTGCCTGGTACATAGAGACTGCTCAACAGATTTCAGGGGGGAATTGGGCCAGGCCAGGAGTGAGGCTGGGTCCAGGGTAGTGAGGGCGAAGTCTGTGTGCCACCAGAGTTAGGCCTGAAAAGGACAAGAAAGGACGCAGCCTGTATGCTACTAGATGGTGTGGAACTAGGTGCCTATATGCTGTTAGACGATGTAAAGTCAGAGGAGGACTACCTCCTAGATGTGCTCATGCATTCTTAGATGATACAGAGCTTAGATGATGAGCTACTGGATATGTCTATGAGCTATCAAATGACACTAACCTTCAGGAAATATCCCTGAAGCAGCCATTGCTCTGGACTAGGGATCCTCAAAACTTTTTCTATAAAAGGCCAGATAATAAATATTTTAGGCTTTGGAGACCACATGGCCACAACTACTCAGCTGTATTTAAGTAGCAGAAAAGCGGCGGTAGACACAGTGTAAACAATCGAGTGTGTGTTCCAATAAAACTTTATTTGTAAAAGCAAGTGATAGGCCAGATTCAGCCCATGGATCATAGTTTGTAGACACTTTCCTGACAAGTGCAGGTGGCTGAGGGAAATGAAAGCAGTCTCTCTTTGCTCACCAAGGATCAACAGAATCTCTTTCCTAACAGGTGGGTATTGAGCCTGAAAGCAACCATAAAGCTATTTCCCTCATCCCGCCCATCAAGGAATTCACAGAGGGTAACCTGCTCACTGATGGCACCAACTACACGGCCAATTTATGTGTTTCTGGTCAGTCCAACAACAAACAGCTGACTCATTCAGGGACAATCCAGTATTTATTGAGAATTAATGGGCGCCAGGCAGGTTTGCTCTAAAAACTGCACACTGTAGACTTTCAATAAATAAATAGAACTTCTCTCCCCTTCCAAATTCCTTTCTGCTCTCTTCACCAGGGCCCAGAAAGGGCTGCCTCCTCCTTATCTGAGTGATGGCTGGCATAAAAGAATAGGTCACAGTAGCGGGGGCAACTATGACATAATTCCTTTCTCTGGTTCTGATACTGTGCAAAAGTGATCACCTCTTGCTAAGCAATTTCCCACCTAAATTGGTTTCAAGTCATTAAAAGCTGCAGCACTCCCAAGGAAAAAAAAATAATAGCAGCTCTCCGAGGTTACTCACAATATCAAGCTCCTTGACTTTAGCAGCAATTAGACATTGTTCCACTACCAAGCACTCTCTGGAAATGGACCCAGGTCACCAATGAGTAACTTGAAATTAGAAGTGGGAGCATCCTCCTTTTGTGAAGGCAGTTTCCTCTGTAATTCCTTGGGGGCATCCAGTTCTCACCTTTGTCAGGCTGCCTGCACTGCACTCAACCGAGTTCTGTCTGGGATTTGGAGAAGTCCCGCCTCCCTGAATACCAAGACCACACTCATATTTCCAAGGATGCTGGATTTTTCCTTATAGTTTCTAGATTCAAGATATGACCCTCACTCAGGGCATAACCCTACCCAGTCTAGTCTGCCAAGGACCAGGGATTCATAAGGCATTTGAAGGCATGGTCTGGGGGATCAAGGTCAGTTCCATAAGGGCAGGAGACAGAAAGAGTTTCAGATAAGCATGTAGGCACAGTAGCCACCCAAACAGGCACTTGTAGAAGGAGGGTTTGAGAATGAATCTGAGTACTTCTTGCAGTGAAAAAATGCAGTGCACTCTACTTTCTGAAAGTACTATAAACTCACTTATATGACACCAGTTATAAAACCCTTAACATTTGCCTAGTGCTGACAGGTAGTTTTTTTGTTGTTGTTTTTTTTTTTTCCTTAAAGATCCAAATGCAATAGGGAGATTTGTGACCCCCAAGGCTGGCTTGGGGTTTATAAAAGGAAGGTATCATAAAAGCAACACATCCTCTGTATTGGAAAAATACTAGATTCTGTACCATGAAGCTTTAGGCATTTATAGACAATCTCTTATTTGCATCTTCCACCACTTATTTTTTAACATTTTTTTAAATTCATGAGTAAGACCCTAAATATCACCAGAGGTTGATGTAAATAGGATGATGGGAAGATGCCTCTCTAAGGACACATTTTCAGATTTATTGTGCTCCAGAGGGCTTTATTGGTGGTGTCTGCCTTCTTGATGTACTCCAGGAGTGAGAGTAGGCATGTACCTGGGCGCCTGCAAGGAGAGGAGGAGGGTGGTGTGGTCTGGGAGCCGAACTCTGCCTGGCTAGCCTGGAATTATTTATCTAAAAAATATAGGTAGGTGCAAAGAATAATATTAATTGTGAACCTTGGTTCATAATGAGAAATAAAAGATAAAAACAAAAAACCTGTGACTGTAAAGCTAACACTGACCCTGACTTCCATCCAATAATATACTTCTCTCCCTCGTCTTGCTCTGCCTCTCCCATCTGTAGTAACCACTACCCTGAGTCTTATATTTTACTCTTACTTTGGATGTATGTATACCTGTGTTTTATACATTATTCCAAAGAATGCTCAAACTACCGCACAATTGTACTCATCTCACATGTTAATAAAGTAATGCTCAAAATTCTCCAAGCCAGGCTTCAGCAATACAGAACCATGAACTTCCACATGTTCAAGCTGACTTTAGAAAAGGCAGAGGAACGAGAGATCAAATTGCCAACATCTGCTGGATCATCGAAATAGCAAGAGACTTCCAGAAAAATATCTATTTCTGCTTTATTGACTATGTCAAAGCCTTTGACTGTGTGGATCACAATATACTGGAAAATTCTGAAAGAGATGGGAATACCAGACCACCTGAGCTGCCTCTTGAGAAACCTGTATGCAGGTCAGGAAGCAACAGTTAGAACTGGACATGGAACAACAGACTGGTTCCAAATAGGAAAAGGAGTACATCAAGGCTGTATATTGTCACTCTGCTTATTTAACTTATATGCAGAGTACATCATGAGAAATGCTGGGCTGGAGGAAGCACCAGCTGGAATCAAGATTGCCAGGAGAAATATCAATAACCTCAGATATGCAGATGATACCACCCTTATGGCAGAAAGTGAAGAACTAAAGAGCCTCTTGATGAAAGTGAAAGAGGAGAGTGAAAAAGTTGGCTTAGAGCTCAACATTCAGAAAACTAAGATCATGGCATCCAGTCCCATCACTTCATGGCAAACAGATGGTAAAACAGTGGAAACAGTGGCTGACTTTATTTTGGGGGGCTCCAAAATCACTGCAGATGGTGATTGCAGCCATGAAATTAAAAGACACTTACTCCTTGGAAGGAAAGTTATGACCAACCTAGACAGCATATTAAAAAAGCAGAGACATTACTTTGCCAACAAAGGTCCATCTAGTTGAGGCTATGGTTTTTCCAGTGGTCATGTATGGATGTGAGAGTTGGACTATAAAGAAGGCTGAGTGCTGAAGAATTGATGCTTTTGAACTGTGGTGTTGGAGAAGACTCTTGAGAGTCCCTTGGACTGCAAGGAGATCCAACCAGTCCTTCCTAAAGGAGATCAGTCCTGGGTGTTCATTGGAAGGACTGATGCTGAAGCTGAAACTCCAATACTTTGGCCACCTGATGCTAAGAGCTGACTCATTTGAAAAGACCCTGATGCTGGGAAAGATTGAGGGCAGGAGGAGAAGGGCTCGACAGAGAATGAGATGGTTGGATGGCATCACTGACTCAATGGATATGGGTTTGGGTGGACTCCGGGAGTTGGTGATAGACAGGAAGGCCTGGTGTGCTGTGGTTCATGGGGTCGCAAAGAGTCGGACATGACTGAGTGACTGAACTGAACTGAAGTGGTTGCTATGTTGACTGTTATTTTCTATCAGTTGACCCATGTGAAATTGCCTTTCATATTCTTCTTTTGGGCTTCTCTCATAGCTCAGCTGGTAAATGCTGAGCTCTGTTAGCTCAGCTCCTGCAATGCGAGAGACCTAGGTTTGATCCCTGAGTTGGGAAGATCCCCTGGAGAAAGGAATGGCTACCTGCTCCAGTATTCTGGCCCAGATAATTCCATGGACAGGGGAACCTGTAGTCCATGGGGTCGCAGAGCGTCAGACACAGCTGAGCGGCTGTTACTTTCACTCTTCTTTACTCAATATTTATTCAGCTAACATGCTGAAGCTGAAACTCCAATGCTTTGGCCACCTCATGCGAAGAGTTGACTCATTGGAAAAGACCCTGATGCTGGGAGGGATTGGGGCAGGGGGAGAAGGGGACGACAGAGGATGAGATGGCTGGATGGCATCACTGACTCGATGGACATGGGTTTGAGTAAACTCCGGGAGTTGGTGATGGACAGGGAGGCCTGGCGTGCTGTGATTCATGGGGTCGCAAAGAGTCGGACACGACTGAGCAACTGAACTGAACTGAACCGAAGATTCACCCACACTGTTACATGAAGCTGTGGTTTAGTCCTTTCACTGCAGGTCTTACTTATTTTTATTTTTTTCCATTTATTTTTATTAGTTGGAGGCTAATTACTTTACAGTATTGTAGTGGTTTTTGCCATACATTGACATGAATCAGCCTTGGATTTACATGTATTACCCATCCCGATCCCTCCTCCCACCTCACTCTCCACCCGATCCCTATGGGTCTTCCCAGTGCACCAGCCCCGAGCACTTGTCTCATGCATCCAACCTGGGCTGGTGATCTGTTTCACCCTAGATAATATACATATGTTTCAATGTTGTTCTCTCAAAACATCCAACTCTTGCCTTCTCCCACAGAGTCCAAAAGTCTGTTCTGTACAGACATTTCTCCAAAGAAGACATACAGATGGCTAACAAACACATGAAAAGATGCTCAACATCACTCATTATCAGAGAAATGCAAATCAAAACCACAATGAGGTACCATTACACGCCAGTCAGGATGGCTGCTATCCAAAAGTCTACAAGCAATAAATGCTGGAGAGGGTGTGGAGAAAAGGGAACCCTCTTACACTGTTGGTGGGAATGCAAACTAGTACAGCCGCTATGGAGAACAGTGTGGAGATTTCTTAAAAAACTGGAAATAGAACTGCCATGTGACCCAGCAATCCCACTTCTGGGCATACACACCGAGGAAACCAGATCTGAAAGAGACACATGCACCCCAATGTTCATCGCAGCACTGTTTATAATAGCCAGGACACGGAAGCAACCTAGATGCCCATCAGCAGACGAATGGATAAGGAAGCTGTGGTACATATACCCCATGGAATATTACTCAGCCATTGAAAAGAATCATTTGAATCAGTTCTAATGAGATGGATGAAACTGGAGCCCATTATACAGAGTGAAGTAAGCCAGAAAGATAAAGACCAATATAGTACACTAACGCACATATATGGAATTTAGAAAGATGGTAATGATAACCCTATATGCAAAACAGAAAAAGAGACACACATGTCTTACTTATTTTTAAATTTGTTAATGCTCATTTGGACTGCTTCCAGAACCCTGGCTCTATAAGCAATGCTACCATGGCCTTTCCTGTGTCTGAGGTGCTACAGAAGTTTGTTTGGGATGGATACATAGGAGTGGAATTGTTAGGTCAGTGGGTATGAAAAACTCCACTTTCTAAGAGAATGACAATTTGTTCCCAAAGTGGCAGTACTGAGTACACTCCCACCAGCAATTAGCCACCTGTTACTCAATCCTCTCCACCACCTCTCCTTTGGGGCAAGTCTAATTGATATAAAGTGATATATCTTTATGGTCTTGATTTTCATTTTCTGGAAACACTAATGACTTTGAACATTTCTTCACATGATTACTGACCATATTTGGTACCTCTTCTGTGAAAGTCCTGTACAAGTCTTTTGCTCATTTTTCTATTAAATTGTTTGAACTTTCCTTATTCATTTGTAAAAGTTTTTCATGTAATATCCATACAGGATATTAATCCTATATTGGCTGCATACATTGTTAATATTCACTCCCAGTGTGTGACCTGCCTTTTTATTTTCTTTATAAAGTATCTTGTAACGAACAGAAGTTTGATAAAGTCAAAAGCTGTATCTTTTCTTTTAGAAGTTCTTTTTGTAGCCTTGTTGCAATGAATCTTCATAAGCATCCAGTTTGGATGGGAGTATTGGCTCTCTATGAGAGACAAAGAAAGCAGAGAAGGGAAACTCAAAGGACATTTGGCTCAAGTCTTACATTCATAAAAGGCCTTAAATCAACTTTGTATTCATTATCCGCAAATGAGGTCACCTACAGCCACAAAGATCCACTGTCAGGGATGAAAGAAGACCCAGCAGCTCGAGGTGAGAGCACCATATTTCTTTGTGCACGAGGACATAAGAAGTTTTAATAAACCTTGTGAGCATAGGACTAGCACATCTATGCTGCATTCTATTATTTTTGTTATGATATCACTTGGTTAAATATAAACATTCCAAATCTACCACAATGTGTTCTTTTAAATGTTTCAAGTGTTTAAAGAGACCCCCCAAATGGGAAATTGGCCAAGATTCTCTTAACATCTAGGGGTTTGACAAGAAGACTGGGGCTTTCAATGTAAACATCATTGGTGAGCTGTGGAACTGGGATTCACACCCAAATGTGCCAGGCTTCAGAGCCCAGACACTCTCTGTTGCTTAACTTTGCTAAACAACAGGGAGAAGCCACCCCAAGCTGACTGCCCTGTGGGCATGCAGACCACAGGGACTCCTACACCACACAGAGCCCTGCCTCATGACACTATGCCAGGAGCTAGGCCCTACTGCTTCTGAAGCAAGACTCAGGCTCTGCCTCTCTCCCTGGACCCATTCTTGAGAGGGGTTGGCAAACTACTGAGGGCTTTTCTCATCATGAAGAGCAAGGTGGTAGACTCTAGAGGCCTTGAAACTTTCTGCAGCCTCCCCCTTATACCCACTGCCCTCTGCAGTAAGGCCAGGGTGTGTGAGTGCATGCTCAGCCATGTCAAACTCTTTGTGACTCCATGGACTGTAGCCCATCAGGCTCCTCTGTCAATGGGATTTCCCAGGCAAGAATACTAGAGGGGGTTGCCATTTCCTCATCCAGGGGATCTTCCAGACCCAGGAATCAGACCTGTGCCTTTTGTATCTCCTGCATTTGGAGGCGGATTCTTTACAACTGCACCACCTGGGAAATCCACAGTAAATCCAAGGGATTGCCAAATGACCGGGGATGTAGAACACAGATGTGAGCATGAGTGTGTGAATATGTGTGAGCATTAGTGTGTGTGTGTGTGTGTGTGTAGTGGGAGCATGTGCATGAGTGACTATGTGTGAGAGCCTGTAGGAATGCTCTGCAGAGGTAGCATTGATGGGTAGGGAAATGTAAGACACGCTGAGGCAGGCTGGATGAGTGTATGCATGCATGTGCATGTGTGTGTGTGAATGCATGTGAATGTGTGAAGATTCTGCAGAAATGGTGGGTCAGAGTGAATAGAGAACAGAAGGGAAGAGATGCTGAGCAAGATGGGCTGGACAGAGAGGTCTACCCAGAGAAACAGTAGTGTTGGCCACTGTGCACATCTTTCCTGCATTGTTCACTAATGACCAAGAGTAAGCAGCCTCTGTACATGAGGGTCACTGAGAAGAAGGTGCCCCCACCTGAAACATCCTTATGACACCTGCCTTCATCACACCATGACCTTCACGTGTTCTGCAGCACGTGGCGGATAAACACCAAACCCCTCAGTCTGGAACCTCAGGCATGAGAATCCAATGAGGACTGTGACCCATGCTGATTCCCATCTGCATAATGGGATAATCATAATTAATTTGAGCCACTGTGAAAACTCACTGAAACAAATTAGCAAAGTCTAACCCGTTTCTGAAGAATGGGCTCATCTTTTCCTGCCCATCCTCTCTCTGGCTTGGGCTCTTCCCATGCGGTGCTCCCTCAGTTCCACCCCTGCCCCCATTCAGTCTCCATGCTGGGCTTGCTGTCCTTAGCACCATCTCCCAAGCACACCTCTGCTCCACAGCATGGTCCCACATGGTGCCCACCCTTCCCTGAACCCTGCCCCCACTTCCTCTCCCTCTCCCCTGGTCCTCTGTGTCTGCTTTTATTGAGTGTTCTTACTTGGGGTGGGCAGACCCCTCTGTACCACCATCCTATGAACCCAGGAAGAGGGAGATCCAGGTCTTGGGCTTAACCTCCCTGCCCTTCCCTGATCTGCTGGAAACTCAGAAGGGCCTTAAGTTTCCCTTCTGCCAGCTCCTTTGCATCTCCTGCCAAAATTGGGCATCTACCTGAAGAATGTGTGCCTCTTTACCCACATGTTGATGAGAAATGCCTATCGACGCTGCTGAAGATGGGTCACCCTGCAGGTGACAGGGATACTCAAAGAGATGCCTCTGGGAGGGTGTTTCCTACCCCAAGGATGACCGTCCTTATGGCTCCTGTCCCAGCACACACATGCCTGGGTGGCCAGCTCCCACCTACCTTCCTGATGCCTTCCGAAGGACTGGACACACAGTTGTCAGCCCCTCCATTCTTGCTGATGGTCCGCCAGAGCTCAGCAAACGTGCTGTCTTGCTCCAGAGGGTTGGTGCCCTTGGCTCGGAAGTACTCGTACACAGCAGAATCCCGGACAGTGCCGTAAGACATCTCCACTTGCTTGGACAGGTCCTGGAACGTCCTGAAATAAAATATGGATGTGAAACATGGGTACATGGGGCACCCTGTGGGGATACACACAAAGTCCGCCTGAGGTTGGAGCCAGGTGTGGCCCACTGTCCTCACCCATCACTCCCAAACCCCAGCGGCATGAGTCCCAAGGCCTGGAACATGACTTGCCAGGATCTCATTCTATCCAAGTTACTTTTCTTCACTGTAGATTAATTCAGTAAGGCTGTTAAATGCCTAAAACCAGGTGCTGTGCTGAGCCACTGAGCCTGAGAGACAAAAGGATGAATAAGACATGAATCCTGTCCTCAAGATGCTTAGAGTTTAACTGTAGAAACACATAGACAGACCATCATAACAGAAGAGTCATGGCAACACCGGAGGCTGTACACTGAAGGTCTCCAACTCAAATGCCTACAAAGGCACAGGAAAGAGAAACATCACGGCAAGACCAACGACAGTGACTGGTTTCTGACACCCAGAGCTGGTGTATCGTGGACACACACTCAGAGACTGTGACCATGAAGAGGCATGTCTCCTCCAAAGCTTGCAACTGTTCTGGAATTCCACCCAACTGTTGCCTTCCAAGCATCTGCCCTTATTGCCAAATTCAGACTTAAATTGCAGAAAGTAGGGAAAACCAACAGACCATTCAAAGAAAGTGATAGTGAAGCCGCTTAGTCGTGTCCGACTCTGTGACCCCACAGACTGTAACCTATCAGGCTCCTCTGACCATGGGATTTTCCAGGCAAGAATGCTGGAGTGGATTGCCATTTCCTTCTCTAGGGGATCTTCCTGACTCGGGGATTGAACCCAGGTCTCCTGCATTGTAGGCATCTGAGCCATCAGGGAAGCCATTCAGGTATGACCTAAATCATATCCCTTACGATTATATAGTGGAAGTGACAAATAGATTCAAGGGATTAAATCTGATAAACAGAGTGCCTGAAGAACTATGGACAGAGGTCTGTGATACTGTAGATGAGGCACTGATCAAGATCATCCCCAAGAAAAAGAAAAGCAAAATGGCAAAATGGTTGTCTGAGGAGGCCTTACCGTAAGCTTTCATAATAGCTACGAAAAGAAGAGAAGTGAAAGGCAAAGGAGAAAAGGAAAGATATACGCATTTGAATGCAGAGTTCCAAAGAATAACAAGAAGATATAATAAAGCCTTCCTCAGTGATCAATGCAAAGAAATAGAGAAAAACAATAGAAGGGGAAAGACTAGTGATCTCTTCAAGAAAATTAGAGATACAAAGGGAACTTTTCATGCAAAGATGGGCACAATAAAGGACAGAAATGGTATGGACCGAACAGAAGGAGAAGATGTTAAGAAGAGGTGGCAAGAATACACAGAAGAACTATACAAAAAAGATCTTCATGGGCCAGACAACCAGGATGGTGTGATCACTCACCTAGAGCCAGACATCCTGGAATGAGAAGTCAAGTGGGCCTTAGGAAGTATCACTATGAACAAAGCTAGTGGAGGTGATGGAATTCCAGTTGAGCTATTGCAAATCCTGAAAGATGATGCTGTGAAAGTGCTACACTGAATATATCAGCAAATTTGGAAAACTCAGCAGTGGCCACAGGACTGGAAAAGGTCAGTTTTCATTCCAATCCCAAAGAAAGGCAATGCCAAAGAATGTTCAAACCACCACACAATTGCACTTATCTCATACACTAGCAAAGTAATGCTCAAAATTCTCCAAGCCAGACTTCAACAGTATGTCAACTGTGAAATTTCAGATGTTCAAGCTGGATTTAGAAAAGGCAGAGGAAACAGAGATCAAATTGCCAACATCTGTTCGATCATCGATAAAGCAAGAGAGTTCCAGAAAAACACCTATATCTGCTTTATTGACTATGCCAAAGCCTTTGACTGTATGGATCACAACAAACTGCGGAAAATTCTTAAAGAGATGGGAATAACAGACCACCTAACCTGCCTCCAGAGAAATCTGTATGCAGGTCAAGAAGCAACAGTTAGAACTGGACATGGAACAACAGACAGGTTCCATTTCAGGAAAGGAGTACGTCAAGGCTGTATATTGTCACCCTGCTTATTTAACTTATATGCAGAGTACATCATGAGAAATGCTGGGCTGGATGAAGCACAATCTGGAATCAAGATTGCTGGGAGAAATATTAACAACCTCAGATATGCAGATGACACCACCCTTATGGCAGAAAGTGAATAAGAACTAAAGAGCCTCTTGATGAAAGTGAAAGAGGAGAGTTTAAAAGTTGGCTTAAAGCTCAACATTCAGAAAGCTAAGATCATGGCATCTGGTCCCATCACTTCATGGCAAATAGATGGGGAAACAGTGGAAACAGTGACAGACTTTATTTTTTGGGCTCCAAAATCACTGCAGATGTTGACTGCAGCCATGGAATTAAAAGACGCTTACTCCTTGGGAGAAAAGTTATGACCAACCTAGACAGCATATTAAAAAGCAGAGACATTACTTTGCCAACAAAGGTCCATCTAGTCAAAGCTATGGTGTTTCCAGTAGTCATGTATGGATGTGAGAGTCGGACTCCAAAGAAAGCTGAGCACTGAAGAATTGATGCTGTGGTGTTGGAAAAGACTCTTGAGAGTCCCTTGCACTGCAAGGAGATCCAACCAGTCAGTCCTAAAAGAAATCAGTCCTGAATATTCATTGGAAGGACTGATGCTCAAGCTGAAACTCCAATACTTTGGCTACCTGATGCGAAGAACTGACTCACTGGAAAAGACCCTGATGCTGGGAAAGATTGAAGGCGGGAGGAGAAGGGGACGACAGAGGATGAGATGGTTAGATGGCATCTCCGACTCAGTGGACATGAGTTTGCGTAAACTCCTGGAGTTGGTGATGGACAGGGAAGCCTGCTGTGCTGCAGTCCATGGGGCTGCAAAGAGTCGGACACGGCTGAGCGACTGAACTGAACTGACTGAACAACTGAACTGAAGCCTCTCCCCCTAATTTGTTTTTGAATAAAGAAAGGAGTCTGGGTTTGTATATGAGCTTTCTTGACTCTGGAGTGTTGAAGGTTATTCAAATGGTGGTGAAGATAAACCAAAGCACTTCTGAGAGCCTCCATCTGTTGTCCATGGAGGAGAAGCAAGTAGCTCAGGCCAGGTCCACGATGTAGGGAGCAGGTGCATCAGGAAGGTCCATTAGCAATCCAGGAGCACAAGACTGAGCTGTGCCTTCTTTGGAGTAGGGAGCAAGAGTCAGATCAGGGACGACCAACTGGCATAAAGGTTTCATTTGACACAAGAGGAGCAGTACCTGATTCAATGTGCCGATAGGATAGAATTGCAAAAAAAACATAAAGCTTACTGATGAACCAGTCTCTCTCTTCAGGCTCCAACTGGATCTCTCGTTGTTTATTTCTCTTCTGGAAATCTGTCTCTCCTTTTTATCAACCAGAATCATCATCCCCACCACTCACTGAGTCACTGTTTCCACGAAAAGACCCAATCATTTCAACCTGATCCACACAACCCTCCATCTTCTGAGCTCATCTTCAGCTATTGCACCTGCGTCCACAGACCCCAGGGGTAAGGCTAAAATGAGAAATTCCACAGGATCACCATTTGCGGCACCAGACCACAGAACTCCCTCTGCCTGGAATCCCTTTATCTTACTCATCCACCTGATACACTTCTGCAAACCCCTTGAAGTTCCAGCAGCTGCCTTTCCCTATGGGAAGACATCAGCGTCCCTCAGCTCCCTGGCCATCTCTATACCCTGTGTGGCTTCTATGGCAGTAAGAGCTCACCATGACTACAGGGAAAAACACAGCAGAGTACGTAATGCACAGGCTCTGAGTCCAGTTACTTGCCTTGCCTCTCAATCCCATCCCACTAACACAGAGCCCTCTGTTGGTTAGCTGACCTCCCTGAGCCTCAGTTTCCAAATCTTTAAATAAAAAAAAAAACAAAAAAAAAAACCCACCAGGGTTAGAAGTAGAGCCCATGGCAGAGGTTGCTGTGAAGATGAAATGAGGTGATACGTGTTCAGTTCTTAGAGCAGCGACTGATGTAAACTCAGTGGCCGGTCACTAGTAGCAGGTATTCTGTGCTATTATTATGGGTCGGGGTCCTCAGTATGTGTGTGTTTTGTCACTCAGTCATGTCCGACACTTTGCAACCCTTTGAACTGTAGCCCACCAGGCTCCTTTGTCCGTGGGATTTTTCAGGCAAGGATACTGAAGTGGGTTGCCAATTCCTTCTCCAGAGGTCCTTCCTGACCCAGGGATCGAAACTGTGTCTCCTGCATTGCAGGCAGATTCTTTACCTGCTGAGCCATTAGGGGTCTTCAGTAGACAGAGCCAAAGCAGCTCCGTATTTGCATCCTCAGCACTAGACCCAGGGCTGCAGCCAGCCTGCACAGGCTGCACACGGAGAAGCCAGCAACGTAGCTAGCTTTCTCCTGTTCTGGAGATACCCTCCATGGAATTCCTTCAGGCCAAGCTACATGGCCCAGAAACAGAGTTCTGTATTCGTTTCAATACATTACAGATGAAAGAAAACATAAAATAACAAATTCGATGAAGAAATCTTTCTAATTATTGTTCATTATTTTTATCTAATTGAAGCAAGATGTTCCTTTGCTTGAAGGGCCCCAAGGGTTGTAACTCTGTCGTAATTTGCCTGTAATGAAAGGAAGGGGGATCTTTTTTTTTTCCCGCATTTTTTATTTTTCTCATGGTAATACAAACAAACACAAGGCTTTGATGAATGGGAAACATCAGGATGAATTACACAGTTGATTCTAAATACTGGAACTGCTCTAAATTACTGCAGTTTCCATGAGCCTAGAATGGATGTGTAACTGCCAAGGAGTTCAGCACTACTGTTTCATCCCCACATTTGAAATGGAGATTTCCTCTCTCCTCTTGGTATTTATTCATGACGGTGCCCCTGGTCAGAGGCTCAGGGAGCAGTTCTGGAATACAAGCAGGCAGCCCAAATGCTAATGGCTTCATGTCCATTTCTGTCCCCATAAAGGTCATTGTTGCCATCCCAAAACACCACTGCCATCTTTGCTGAACCAGCCCCATGGCCTCCATCCCTCACCACTCATAGCCATGGGTCTGTATACAGGGATCTAGTCCCCATCTTTACCCACCTTTAATGAACGTTCCCTCTTTCAAGGAAAATTTCCAAGCTCACTAACACATGGTAGGTACTACCATCATATTTCAGAGTGAATAAACCTAACCTATCTAAGGCTCTTTGGCGGAGAAGGCAATGGAACCCCACTCCAGTACTCTTGCCTGGAAAATCCCATGGATGGAGGAGCCTAGTAGGCTACAGTCCATGGGGTCACTAAGAGTTGGACACGACTGAGCAACTTCACTTTCACTTTTCACTTTTGTACACTGGAGAAGGAGATGGCAACCCACTCCAGTGTTCTTGCCTGGAGAGTCCCAGGGACTGAGGAGCCTGGTGGGCAGCCGTCTATGGGGTCGCACAGAGTGGGACACAACTGAAGCGACTTAGCAGCAGCAGCAGCAGCAAGGCTCTTTGGAGGCTTGCAAAAGAGCCCAACTAATCATGGGCCCAAACTGCCATCACCCAGGGGCACTCACCCTCTTGTCCAAGGGCACAGCTTTGGAAGGGACATGGAAGGAAAGAATAAAGAAGAGCCAGCCAGCCAGGGTCCAAGTCAACAGTCAGCAGAAGACAGATGTTCACATCCAATAGGACTCCCATCCAAACTAGCAAGGAAGGCTTAACTGGAGAAGGCTCCAGGAGCAACTCACTTAATCTAGCATGTTTGCCAAATCAGTCTCTTCAGCCACAACTGCTAGAAAGTGTCCAAGCACCCCCACCACAGAGAGATGAAGGAGATCTTCCTTTCACAGGTGGTGTCTCTCTAAACCCAAATCATGAATGATGCAACTGGCTGAAGTCATTCAACCACATGCCCCAACCACAGTTAACTAGTTAGTTAGTGGGTGCTTGGTAAAGCACAGAGGCAAGGCAAGTATGGTGGGCATCCTCAAGGGGTTCATAGTGATGGGTGATGAGTGGTTAGAAAAGTAAACCAATAGTAACTAAACAATGTGAGAAGTACTAGGAGAAAGCTGCTGCATGAAGGGTCTTGGAAGCAAAGAGGGGCAGCACCTAGCCCATTGGCCAGAGCTAAAGAAAGGATTTCTAGAAGAGTTAAGTCTGCCTGGGTATGCACTGACTAAGTGTCCCGTGGAGGCACGCACATTTAAGCACCTGAGTCTCAGCTCTGTGCTTGGCTGTCTGTCTCCTTACTTCACCTTTTTATTCATGATGAGGGTTATAATCTTCCCTCAGCAGAGCTTAGCCTCTCTTCCAGGCTTTCCATTGAGCCAATATCTTTTACTTAGTTGTACCCTACTGAAGATCCCCTGGAGAAGGAAATGGCAACCCACTCCAGCATTCTTGCCTGCGAAATCCCACGGGCAGAGGAGCTGGGCAGGCTACACAGTCCATGGGGTTGCAAAGAATCAAGACAATTTTGCAACCAAACAACAACAACAAAACCTTATTGAAACTGGGGGGTGGGACCAATAGAGCTGTTTCTCTGTCCTGGACTGCTAGTTTGGGGGTCTTCTCTAGCTGCAAGCATAGCTGACTCCTATGAGCACATCAGACTGTCTTACAAAAGCACTCTGTCAGCATCCCTTGCCTCTGAGAGCAGTTTCCTCCAATTGAACCAGGCACCTTCTGAAAGTCCCACACTGTCTCCTTCAGCTGTGGCCAAGGACAGTCTACCCAGACCAGCACCACCTCCCTTCCGCCCCTTACCCTTCTCATAAATCAATCTTACTATTTCCGAGATACATTTTCATTAACAAAGAGATAAATGTGTTTGCAGCATGAAAAAAATCAATAATACAGAATGTATAAATACAACTTTGCATGTTACAGAAATATTTACATTGGCAATGGAGATAAATATACTTGCAACAAGAGGAGAATCAATATACAGTATATGTAGAACAGATTCCAACAACTATGAGGTTGCCATCATCACAGGCCTGATAAATCTCCTCCTTAAGGAGAAAAGGAAGGGGACTTCCCTGGCAGTCCAGAATGCAGCAGGCACAGGTTCCATCCCTGGTAGGGAACTAAGATCCCGTATGCCACAATTCAGCCAAAAAGAAAAAGAGACAGAAAGAGAGAAAAGGAAGTAATGGACTGACCCCAAAGTCACAGGAGGGTGGGGAGGCTCATTCTTGTAAACTGAAGCTGTCGTAACTACAGCCCACAGATGCCTCTACCATCATTTCAGCAGCCCTGCTTTTTCTCTCTCGTTTCTGGCTCTGCAAAAGAGGATGCTGCACAAATGAGTTAGGAGCGCATGGTCAGGCTTCCACAGCCAGCCTCCAGGACCTTGGGTAGTAGTGCTGCCCATTTCCCTGCCCTTCCTGAGTTTCTTCCCCAGGGCACCCCTGGGCTTTGGGTGTCTCTGATCCTTCTCCTATGCAGAGGCTCCCACTGAGGCTGTGTCACATTCCCCATTCTCTCCACCCCAAACCTGGGTACTTCAAGGTGAACAGAACTTCAGGTGAAGGCGAAGACACTCCAAGATGCTTCTCAACCTTGGGCTCTGAAAGGCATCTCAAGGTCTTTAGTCTTTCATTCATACAATGGAAAAAAAATAATAACCTATTTCCTGAGCATATACTATCAAGCACTGTTGTAGGTCTAAAGCTATGAGCAGCACAAAGCTCCCACTCTCATGGAGTCGGCATGAAGGCAGGCAGACAGAGAAGCACATGTATGAACCACAAACACAAACCCCAACCATTACGAAATGCTGGACTCGGCAAGCTTTCCGGGAAGGGACCGAGTGCATGCAGGCAGGCAGTAAGGGCCACACACCACTCTGCTGTACGTCCCTTGGTTTTGTGTTTTTTTTGGAACACTATAAAAAAAAGTTTCAGAAAAAGAAAAACAATCTTAGCCTGCAGGCTGCTGGAAAATAGACTGCCAGCCGGATGTGGCCCAAGGGGGCATCATCAGCTGACCCCCATTGTCATGTTTCCAGTGATGAAAAGTGCTACGAAGAGTCATAAAGCAGAGTAAGGATTACAGAAAATGATGGAGGAAGTGATTTTATGCAGTAGGCAGGGGGCTGTTTTAGCCATCGGAGTTGACATCGAGGGCGTGTGTTCCTTCGTTATCTTTTCTTGGGTTGGTCTGGGAGGAGGTGTGAGGAGAGACTGCTGAGGGCAGGGCTGAGACCTGGAGAAGCTGTGCTTCTGAGAAGCAGAGACCGGCAGGCTCAGAGCTCATCAGTATCTCTTCCCTGGAGACCCTCTGAGAGGCTGGAGCAGGCAATGCTGGCTATTGCATGGGGCTCCTTGGTATGGAAAGGCTATGGTCTGAGTGACTGCAGATCAGTGCCCCAGCTCAGGAAACTGTCAGGTTAACACCAATGAGGACACTCAGTGACCCACCAGGACAAGAGCCGTGTGGCAGGAAAAGGCATCCTTGCAGGACACAGGAGGCCAGGAGAGGGTCTAGGAAGGAGAGGTGGGGGTGGGTGTACTGGGTACTCAGCTGATGTGTGCTCACTCCCTCCTGCAATCTTCCTCCACATTCTCTTCTCTCTAATCCCATTTCTTAGATTACAATTGAAATTCAAAGATGCCTAAAACATGCTAAGAAAAAAAAAAAACACTTGATGCTTTTGTATACAGTATATTTCCATTCTTGTCAAAAGTAACCACTAATAAATGGAAGTAAACATCAGGATGAAAATAGGAGGAATAGGCACTGAACTGTAGGGAGATATCCACTTTTTACAAATGTGTTTCTGTAAAGTTTGCATTTTTTATGATGCAAAAACATAATAAACATGTGTGATCTGAATGATTTAACAGATCCTCCTGCTGCCAAGTGTCAGCTCTGAGACTTGGAAATCTAGCTGCGTGCTATCCTGCGTCCTCCACGTCCGCTCGCTCTGCCAATTGCCCCCGCAGCCAAGATCCACTTGGAAGAGAGGGGCCTCTCTCCTGCCCTTGAACGCAGGCCCTGCAGTCTTTAGGGAGCAGGGGAGTCCAAGGGGCTCTGGGAGTTGAATCTTCCATCCCCAGAGTAAGACCAACATGTCAGGATTGACCCCAGGGAGTCTGAGCCATCCTGGGCATCCAGGGCCCATCAGAACCAAAGTGGGCTGGAGTTTCCCTTATTAGAACACCTTCTGTTTGGATTCTCCCAAGCCCAGGTTCCCTTGGCTGCCAAAGCAGACCAGGGTGGCCAGACAAGAGTTTTTGAAAGAAGGGTATATGCCTCATACGTGCTTCCCACATCTACAAGAAACACCCCAAATCCTCACATATCTTGAAAGGTCACACATGATCTGGACTCAAGAGCTCTGCTCTCACCATACAGGCTGCCCTGCCTTCCTGCCTTGGGGGTTCGCAGCTGTGTGATACGCTCTTCCTCCACATCTCTAATCAGCTCATTCCCTCAGTGCTCTGGGAACATCAGACATCACCTTCTTCATGAGACCTCTGCTGACAACCCTCCGTAAAACTGTTATTCAGTCGCTCAGTTGTGTCTGACTCTTTACGACCCCATGGACCACAGCACACCAGGCTTCCCTGTCCTTCACTATCTCCTGGAGTTTGCTCAAACTCACACTCATTGAGTCGATGATGCCATCCAACCGTCTCATCCTCTGTTGCCACCTTCTCCAAATATCACCTTCTTTAAATAATATGAAAACAAAGAAATATACACCAGGCTGTTTCATGGCAGTTCTCCCCCTAGAATGGAATTGTCCGGTTTATTGCATTGTCAACAGTGCCTACACCTGCATGGCCAATTATCCTAGTTTGTACAGAACAGAGAGGTTTCCTGGGATATAGGACTTTCAGTACTAAAACCAGGGAAGTTCCAGCCAAATTGTGGTAGTTTTCCCCGCCTCTACCTACAATAGTGCCTGGCACATGCTCCAATAAACATGGGCTATTATGTGCATGAATACTACATTAATGAATTAGCCTTCTTCTCACTTTCCAATCACCTAGGTTGGATATTCTGTTGGAAAGGTCTTGGGTTATCTTTTCAGGATAAGCATAGGTCATTCATCTGAGGAGAAGTGAGCATAGCAACAGCCTGGGAGGACTGAATAGAAGAACTGAAGCCCTAGGCTGGGGGGCCCAGCACAGAGCTACATAGTTAGAGCCAAGCCAGGAACAAATCACCAAGAAGCCCAGGGATCAGCCCAGGCTGTCCATAGGCTTCCTTCTCAGGGTCTTGAAGCTTCAAGATCAAGTTTCCTTGTGGATCCGATGGAAATCAGCATTGACTGAGTCTCCTCTGGGGTCTGCATCCCGAGCAGCTGCTGTCTTTATTCCCAGCTCCCACATTCCTCCCGCTCAGCGGGATCCCCACCAGGCAGCAATCCCACCATGCCAAGAACATGGCTGGCTCCCAGCTCTCCACACCAGCAAATATTTGCTGCCACAAATCAATACAAAAGTAGGATGCACCATTAAGCTTTAATATATCAGTGCTAGGGCTCTTAATACATTATGAGGCTGTCATAAATGTGACTGAAATGCAAATCAGAGCAGCAGCCCTCCAGGAGGGTGTGAAGGTGCCTCCACCACCTCCTGGCACTGCCTGCGTCCCCTGTGCTCCAGAGAAACAGCCTGAGTCTCCTCTCTCCCTGTTGCCTTTTGTTTTCACCCTCCTCGCCTCCCTCTTCTCCTTCTTTCCAAATGTCTGACTGAGCCCCTCTATTATGTCAGCTTCCCTGGCAGGCAGTCACTTGATATGCTAGAAGAAAGCTATAATGTTAACTTTCAGACACTGAACTGAGACTTCATTGGCATTGCTTCATTTCACCTTGGCCACAATTTCATAAAGTTATTATTATCCCTCCATTTTACAGATGAAGAAATCAAGGCTCAAGGAGATTAAGTAACAGAAGCAGCAAAGAGAAGAGCCATCTCCCCACTCAGGACTGGCTTGATCCAAAACCCACATATTCGAATGCCATCCTATAGCAATGTTAGGAAGCCCAAAGCTAAGTGGGGAGAATTAGCAAGTAAGCAGGTGATCAAAAATATCATGCAGGATATACTGCTAGAAATAAGCTCAGAGTCATTAGAACAGGGATGACTGGGATGTTGAAGCTATCCCAGCTTGGCAGAAGAGAGATTGAGGGTGGAGATAAGGACACAGGGTTAGAAGGAAAGGCGGGGGTTAAGCTGAGACTTAAAAAGCGGAAATTAACATAGAAAGGGACTAAAAGGTGAAAAGGTGATCTTACTTTCAAACCATGGATGTCTTGAGAGCAAGACCTTCTGGGAACTACTAACGTTTACTATAAGGGAGCAGAAACGATAAGTAATTAGGAAGCACTAAGGATAGGATTGAGGAAATAATTACTCATAAAATACTTATAAGCTAATATAATGGACTATGCCAAAGCCTTTGACTGTGTGAATCACCACAAACTGTGGAAAATTCTGAAAGAGATCAGAATACCAGACCACCTGACCTGCCTCTTGAGAAACCTGTAAGCAGGTCAGGAAGCAACAGTTAGACCTGGACACGGAACAACAGACTGGTTCCAAATCAGGAAAGGAGTATGTCAAGGCTGTATATTGTCACCCTGCTTATTTAACTTATATGCAGAGTACGTCATGAGAAACGCTGGGCTGGAGAAAGCACAAGGTGGAACCAAGATTGCCGGGAGAAATATCAATAACCTCAGATATGCAGATGATACCACCCTTATGGCAGAAAGTGAAGAGGAACTAAAAAGCCTCTTGATGAAAGTGAAAGAGAAGAGTGAAAAAGTTGGCTTAAAGCTCAACATTCAGAAAACTTAGACCATGGCATTTGGTCCCATCACTTCATGGCAAATAGATGGGGAAACAGTGGAAACAGTGGCTGACTTTATTTTTGGGGACTGCAAAATCATTGCAGATGGTGACTGCAGCCATGAAATTAAAAGACATTTACTCCTTGGAAGGAAAGTTACGACCAACCTAGACAATATATTAAAAAGCAGAGACATTACTTTATCAACAAAGGTCCGTCTAGTCAAGGCTATGGTTTTTCCAGTGGTCATGTATGGATGTGAGAGTTGGACTATAAAGAAAGCTGAGCACCCAAGAATTGATGCTTTTGAACTGTGGTGTTGGAGAAGACTCTTGAGAGTCCCCTGGACAGCAAGGAGATCCAACCAGTCCATCCTAGAGGAGATCAGTCCTGAGTGTTCATTGGAAGGACTGATGTTGAAGGGGAAACTCCAATACTTTGGCCACTTGATGCGAAGAGCTGACTCATTTGAAAAGACCCTGATGCTGGGAAAGATTGAAGGCAGGAGGAGAAGGGGACAACAGAGGATGAGATGGTTGGATGGCATAACCAACTCAATGGACATGAGTATGGGCAAACTCTGGGAGTTGGTGATGGATAGGGAGGCCTGGTGTGCTGTGGTCTATGGGGTCTCAAAGAGTCAGACAGGATTGAGCAACTGAACTGAACTGAACTGAATATAACGGAATACAAGTACAAAAATGACAGTGTTCCCTGGACAATTATAGGGTCCAAGTATGTGTGAGATGAGCAGTTGGGCATGTCTGTATATGGGCAGGGTGGAAGATACCGAAGAAAGCTGCCACACGTGTTTTAGAAGGCAGGGCTGAGAGGCCGCAGTGAGGCCATGTGCTTGCATGCAAGTGTGCATGCATGTCTATGCATATGTGTTCAGGGCCTGGGAATGTGCACGTGTGAGGCTTCCCTGATGGCTTAGTGGTAAAGAATCTGTCTGCCAATGCAGGAGATGTAAGTTCAATCCCTAGGTTGGGAATATCCCCTGGAGAAGGAAATAGCAACCCACTCCAGTATTCTTGCCTGGAAAATCCCATGGACAGAGAAGCCTGGTGGGTTACCATCCATGGAGTCTCAAAGTCAAATGCTGCCTAAAGACTAAACAACGACAACAACACATGTGCATGTATGCATGTACAGGGAAGACAGAAAGAAGACAGGAAAGGGGGAGACTGGAGGGCTGGGACACTCAAATTAAGAGATGTCATTTGCTATGACAAATGTTAAAAAACAGTAGTGGGATGGTGACCTCACAGGAGGAAGATCTGTATGATGAGGAAACTAACCAAAGCAGCTATTGCAGGGATCACAGCACATGAGACATCTTGCCCACTCGAGCATGCTTATGGGCCTGGGTTGTCAGCACTCCTCGGGCAAGAAAATGGAGACTCGGGCCTTTCCCACATGGGAAAACCAGAGAGGGAACACTAGCATATGTGAGTCCGCTATTGAACACAAACCCAGCTGTAATTAAACACGAAGCGACAAGATGCTAGTCATTCTGAATCAGTTTGCAGAATAATCACTTTAACAAGGCTATGAACTCTGATGAAGAGGTTGAGGAAGGGAGGTGGGAGGACAAAGGAATTACATGGTCTGATATTGATGAGGCTTGCTTGGTTTAGGGATGAATGAGGCTCCAGTTTGTGCCAAGGGCTGGGTGAGAGCTGACTCATTTCATCTTCGGAATCACCCATTGTGATGTTATTTGACCCCTTCCTAGATGAGGAAATGATAAGGTTTTTAGGGCTGATCCCATTCCAGGGCCAGGTTGAGCTTGCTGGTCTGTCTGATGCTGAGCTTCCCCAGGCCTGTAGCTCTGAGATGCCTGAGAGGTCCTCCTAAATCAGCTCCAACTGGAGATGATGTTCCTGCTGGGCACCATTCAGTTACAGCTGGTTTTCTCCCGAACAAAAGGCTCTTCTAGCTCCATTAGCAATGCCAGGTGCCAGCCACACCACCCAGAAGACCCACAAGCCAAATGGCCTCAACCTGGCACTCTGTCTGGCTGGTGACAGACTGTCTGCTTCACTCCCCAGGTGGACACCATCGGAAGCCACCTGTGCCCGTTCGGAGGAACATCACCTACAGCTGCACCACTGGAATGCTGGCAGAACTACACCATGGTCCAGCTTCTTGTTCTCTAAGATAATCATTCATCCCATTAACTTCTTAGGGTTTGGGCAAGATACTCAGGACAAATCTGCCAGTGTCCAACATGAGACTATGTGATGGGAGCAAAATACCCAGCTGGGGAGCACTAGATAAAACACCAAGGAGAAATTCTGGAAAAGTACACAGTGGTTTCTACAGCCTGGTGGACAAAGAGAAGGATGCTGGCCCTTAGGGAGGCATCCAAGTACATGCAACCTTTCCTGGTGCTATCGCCTCTTTTACTGGATCCTCCTAATAGTCCTGGGTGGAAGTCATCTCAGTCCTCACTCTCAGGACCCTGAAAGGTGAACTAACTTCCCTAAGAATTAAAGATTCACACCAACTTACCCATGGCCACACGGCATTAGCACTAGAGCTGAGTAAGTACACTTGTCTGTTCTGGCTGCAAAGCCTGCCTCTACAACTTGCCTGATGCCTCCTGAGAAATGGGAGCAAATTAGGGAAGCAACATGGGCCAGTTTGGTGCTATTATTTAACCTGGGAGTCTGGGGCCTGGGTTCTGGGTCTTGCCCAGAGAACATGGAAGCTCCCTGCTCTGAGAAGGCACCCTTACTGGTGTGACATCACAGTGCAGCGGTCCAGGGCTTTAGTACGGTTGTCAGACTGTGGTTGTATCACACTACCCTGCTAGCTCTGTGACCTTGGATAAGATGCTCAGCTTCTCTGTGCATTGGTTTCCTCATCTATACAACAGAGGTACTCACAAGACTGAGTGGATTCAGGCAAAGCCCTGAGGATAGTGCTGACCCTGGGAGAAAAGCAATGCTTGCCTCAGTTACCCAATTGTTGTTGCTGTCTAGTGCCTGAGTCAAGTCCAACTCTTTTGCAACCCCATGGACTGCAGACCCTCTCTCTTGAACTGTAGGTTCCTCTCTCCGTGGGATTTTCCAGGCAAGAATACTGGAGTGGGTTGCCATTTCCTTCTCCAGGGGATCTTCCTGACCCAGGGATCGAACCTGCATCTGCTGCATTGGCGGGTGGATTCTTTACCACTGAGCCACCTGGGAAGCCCCAGTTACTCAATTATTCTATAAGAAATTAGGCTGTGTCACGGTTATAAACTGTCATCCTCAGGACAGGTCCAGAAGTGGCTGGTTTAGCTAGCATGATGTTCATGTTGAATTTGAATGTTTTTAAAAAAAAAATTTAATTGAAGGATGAGTGCTTTATAGAATTTTGTGATTTTCTGTCATACATCTACAAGAATCAGCCATAGGTACACCCATGTCTCCTGCTTCCAGGTCCTCCCTCTCATAATGAGGACATGTGACTTCTGGGTCATCACATGCTCCAGTGGTCTCCTTGCTCTTAGACCCACCCAGACACTCTCTGCCTTGCTCTGTAAATAGCTATGATTGAAACCCCTGGACAAGATGATACCTTAGGTCTCCCTGACTCTGACGTTTTATGAACCTGTGGCCTGGGCTGGAACTCAAAACCTTACCTTATTTAGGATTCTCTCTTCTGACAAAGTAGTAGCACCATGGACTGTTTTCTCTGAAACATGGGTATTTTGTCTGAAAATTGGATTCTGAGTTTGCAGTGTCTATAGGGACTCAGGATTACCATGGGGAGAATCCCACAAAGAAGAGGCTTCTAGCAATTAAAATCCAGTTTGGATTTGCCCCTGTGGGAAGCTGGCAGCCGCCTTCCCAGAAGCAGGGACCACGGGAGTTGGTCTCCAAGTCACACCAAGGCTGAGGCCGGAACCTCCTCAATGGAGCAAAGCAAATTAACCACCTTCAATGTCATTCACTCAGGTCTCTGTGGGCTTCCCTGACTCTTAACAGCATAATATTGTCCCCACAGTGCCTTGGGATAAAAGAAAATGCACAAAAACCAGCCATAAATCCAAAGGGAACCCAATTCCTTCCTCAGTGGAACAGGGACAGTTGATGGTGAATTTTAGGAGGATGCTGGCTGTCATCTTCAAGAGAAAAAGCATTTCATGGGAACCCTCAAAGGACTGTGTTGTTCAAAGCTGGGGTGCCCTGTGCCTGCCACCCCTCTAGATTGCTATGTCTGCCAAAATCAAGGCTCCGTCTGAAATGTTCCCCTCCTGCCGTGTTCACAGGCTATCCACATTCACAGCTACCTCCTGTGTCTCCTGGGAGTCAGACCCTAGAGTTCCAGGATCAGGCTGTACCTAGATCTCTATGCCCAGATCACAAGAGTCACTCAGGAGACGGTGCACTTCCATTTGGTTGAGCGGATGAATGATGTCTAAGCACACATCTCTGCTGCCACAACCATGGTTTTCTCTCCTTTTTTTCTATTCCAGATACACTGATCAGGTAAACAAGAGGATTCTTGTACCTCTCTCTAAAGGCATTTCTGAAAATATCCTCCATGGATTTGATCATCCAAGCTGAAAGGAGCGAAGGAAGAAAGACTGAAAGGATACTGGCACGAGGGGAGGTAGGAAAGAGCTTGGATGCAAGGATGAGGGACTTCACGAGCCAAGTGAAGGTGTGAAAAGGCCAGTGATTGAGCAGAGGGAAAAGCAGGTCATCCTGCGGAGGCCCAGCTCTCTCCCAGCCCCATGCATTATTGCCCATCACTTTCCCAAATCTCCTCCCTCCCCATACATCCAATGCCAATCTCCTAAACCACTGGACTGGTCCCCCGAGGAAGAGGGCACATCTTCCTGTGCCTGAATGGAGCCCTGGGCAGTACTGTTCTGTGGTCAGGCCTGGTGGGGACACTTGGCTGACCAGACAGGGCTGGGCCTTGCATTGTGGGCAGCCTGCTCCCTGCTACACCAGGTGACAAGGTTCTGACCAGGAGGCTGGGATGTGTTCTGACCGTGATGCTGTCTGGACAAAACTTCCTGGCTTCCCATTCTCCTCAGCACAAAGCGACCCCTTGTAAACATGACTCTATGCTTTGTGGGACCATGCCCACCTAGTCTTCCAGCCCCCATCCCTACATTTTATGTTCCCAAAGTGGGTTCTCAAGCCCCCCCCCCAACACTTTCCTTCACTTCTAATCCTTCCTGTTCACCACATGGAACACTTCTCCTTCCGAAACACACAGGTACCTTCTCATATTCTGGGTCTTGGGTTATATATCACTACATCCAGGCTTCAGTCTAAGACATTCACCCCTACACCACAGGTTGAATTGTGCCCACTGCCCCCAAATAGATATTTTGGAGTCATAATTCCCAGTACCTCAGAATATGACCTTACGCAGAAACAGGGTCTTTGCAGCAGTAACCAAGTTAAATGAGGTCATTAGGGTGAGCCCCAATCCAATGGCTTCCTTGGTGGCTCAGTGGTAGAGAATCCATCTGCCAATACAAGAGATGCTGGTTCGACCCCTGGGTTGGGAAGATCCCCTGGAGAAGAAAATGGCAACCCACTCCAGTATTTATGCCTGGAGAATCCCATGGACAGAGAAGCCTGGCAGACTACAGTCCATGGGGTCACAAAGAGTCAGACACAGCTTAGTGAAAACAAGAACAACCTAATTCAATATGACTGGTGTCCTTACAAAAATGGGAAATTTGGACAAAGAAAGTCAACCACACGAGGGGAATGCCATGTGGAAATGAAGCAGAGACCAGAGCAGTGCATCTGCAAGCCAAGAAATGGCAAAGATTGCCAACAAACCACCAGAGACAAGGAGAGACACATGAAACAGATCCTCACATGCAGCCCTCAGAAGGAACCACTCCCACCATCGCCTTGATCTTGGACTTCTAGCCTCCAGAACTCTGAAGACAATAAATCTCTGCTGTTTAAGCCACCCAGCTCATAGTACTTTGTTATGGCAGCCCCAAGAAACTAACAAACCTCTTCTCCATGTGCTCTGACAATCACCACCCTTCCTATCATAGCACTGGTCCCACTGTCTTGAGTCACTGGTCTGCCTGCTCCTCTGAATTGCCAACTGCCACTCCATGAAGGTGGAGACCATGCGTCTATCACTTAGATTTGTAATCTCTAGAGCTTAACACAATACCAGGCCCATAATAGGAACAAATGAGCTCTTTGGTGCAGGAAATTATGAAGCAACAAATGAGTGAGGAATGGAGTGAATAAATGACTTAATAAGTGAGTGATTGAAGAAATGAGTTAATGAATGAAGAGGACAATCTCTGATTACGGGCAACTCTTGCAAAATGGTGGTTGTGTCAGTTATGTGGAGATATTACTGCAGTACTGTTACTCTACCAATGCCCAGCCCAGTCTGGGTACCATGAGTTCTCAATGGCTGCCAGGTAGATGAATAAATGTATCAATTAACCTATGAAGAGACTGGGGATTTCACAAAATGTAGAAGGCAGTTTCCTCTGTGAGTTCATTCCTGGTGTCACATTCCTTGAGATGAATTTAACCACATGGAATAGTCACTTGAATTTGACTTGACAGAGGTCAATTGTCAGTAAGGAGCTCCTAACAGGAAGTCAAGAACCAGAGTCTGACAGCTCACATGTAAAAGCCTCCAGCAAGAGGAATCATACTGTTTAAAGAACACCTACTATGTGCCAAGCCCCTGTCAAATCCCCAGGAAACTCAAGACAATTAAATATGAACATCTCAATTTTCCTCTGAGGAAGCCAAGGCATACGAAATAGGGGATTAATCTGTGGTCTTGCAGCCAGTAGAGGTGTGAGTAAAGATTTCCTCCCAGAGGTATCTGCTGGCTCCAAAATGTTCTTCCCTTGGAATCAAAGGATTATGTTGAGGCTGTTCTTAGACTCGGGCTTCCCAGGGGGCTCGGGGTAAAGAATCCACCTTCCAGGGCAGGAGACCTGGGTTTGATCCCTGGGTCAGGAAGATCTCCTGGAGGAGTAAATGGCAACCCACTCCAGTATTCTTGCTGGGATAATCCCGTGGACAGAGTAGCCTGGCAGGTTACAGTCCATTGGGTCCCAAGGAGTCGGACACAACTGAGCACACACGCATGAAGACTTGGACTCACAATCTATGCTTTCAGTTTTTAATTTCTTGTAATGTCTGAATGTATTCATGTCTTATCATCCTGCATGGGCTGATCAATCATTTTCAAGTCCCAGCCAAACTTAATTGTGCCTGGGGACCCAAGGGATGAGCTCAGTCTCTTTGCTTAGAACTGAGCTTGAAGCTACAGCCTTGGGTTTCTTGGAGATGATGGTGGCAGAGATAATAGACTCTGAGGTTTCATTTCCCCAAAGGAAATGAAAATCAGGGGGGCACAACAGGTCCCCTCTCAAGTTGAAGACTTTCACTTTTTTAGCATAAATATCTTTTAAAATGATATACACCAGTGAAAAGCTTTGACTTTGGTTCAAACAAGCTTACATTTGAATCCAGTCCCAGTTACCCACCAGTTGTGTGGACTGATTCTCTGCCTCAGTTTCCTCATCTATAATAACAGTTCAACAGGGTAACAATTAAATGATAAAAATTTATGTAAAGCACTTAAGGCAACTTCTAGCACATACCTAGGTTTTTTAACTCTTTCTCCAATAAATAATATGCATCAATGCTATCATTATAATTATTACTACCATTATTATTATTTGGTGTTGCGGTGGAAGTAATTTTCCTTACAGAGTAAGGGGAATGAGTGATTGATATTCAGGAGACTCCTCTCTTGGGCCCGTACACTCCAGTTTCCTTTCCACACAAGCCCTCAATGGGCTTCTCTTGTGGCTCAGCTGGTAAAGAAGCTGCCTGCAATGCAGGAGACCTGGGTTTAATCCCTGGATTGGGAAGATCCCCTGGAGAAGGGAAAGACTACCCACTCCAGTATTCTGGCCTGGAGAATCCCATGGACTGTATAGTCCTTGGGGTTGCAAAGAGTCGGACTGAGCAACTTTCACTTCACAAGGCCCTCCAGCCCCAGGGTCACACCTGGGCTATAACCCAAGACATGCACTCACAGCCCTGGGCTCAGGATGAAGAACATCAAGAACATCAACATACAGATCCAAAGGCCTCTAAAAAAAACCCCTGTTCCACATTGCCACTTTCCCCCGCTTTTTCCCATGATCACAAAGGGTTAACGTGGTAATGAAAGCATGAGATCCTAGTTCTTCTGATATTAATTAAAGTGAAAACTGCAGATGGTGTTTAATAACAATTTAGTCCCAGCAGGTTCCAGGCACTTTACCTAAATCAAACATATCATAAAGTTGGCATGAGAATCACAGAGCCTGGCCTTGCCACATCTGGCCAGGGACACGTCCTCACCTGGAATGAAAGTAACAAACCATCTCTATTACTTATGCAGATGTGGCCTTAAATGGCTTGACAGTCGGATTCCACCCCACCACCTTCTGGAGCCAAAAATAAAGGAGTATTGATTGCAAAGATTAATAATGGAGCTCAAGAAGGAAAATGGTGCAAAACACCTTTTTCTCTCCCTTCGTGATATAAACGCCTGCCACCCCTGCAACCTAATTTTGTCACCCAGCACACGGGAGTGTATTAATTAAAGTGACACCAAGGACAGGAAAATCTGAGCTCTTAGGTGATGACTGGAAATACATAAATATGCATCTCCAGGCTGTCTCGAGAAGAGAGGCACGTTGCCAGGCAAGATCAGCATAATTCCACCAAGGGGAGGAGGGAGGGGAGTGCACATAGCTTACCCTGGAGGTCACGGCTATGGTTTTCACAAATAGCTCCCCAAATCAGACAGAGAAACTAGACCAACAGCAACTAGCTGCTATCCCACCTCTTCTGTAGAAAACTAGACCATCACTTTTGTAAATGTCCCCTGATATGGCCTGCGAATTTAGCTCAGATGCTAAAGATTCTCCCTGCCAATGCAGGAGATCCAGGTTCGATCCCTGGGTTGGGAAGATGTCTCGGATAAGGGAATGGCAACCCACTTCAATATTCTTGCCTGAAGAATTCCATGGACAGAGGAGCCTGGTGGGCTAAAAGTCAGTCCATGGGGCCGCAAGGAGTCAGCCGTGACTGTGTGAATAATACACACCTGTTATGGCCTGGGAAGTAGCCCATATTTAATGGGGAAATTATGCACTCAATTTTCACAAGATACTGACACAGAGTGGCATCATTCTGGATGAAGAAACCGAGGCTCAGGATGGCTAGTCTATGGCTCAGCAGAATTCAGGACCATGCTTGATTTAAATCACTGCCTTACACTGTTTTGATCAAATGGGAGGCATCAGAGGCCAAGGAATAAAGACAAGACTTTGTCCAGGGGACCAGTCCTGTGATAGCCCTTCTGACTGGACATCCCTCCAGGTCAGAGCTTCCTTCTGCAAGCCCATGGCATGTGGCTACCCCTCCCAACAGCAGAGGCTGCACTGGGACTTAGACTTCATAGCCAGGGAAGCTCTTCTCCCTAGAGAGGGGCTGGTACCAGCAACTCTCTATGGAGAAGAACTAGAGTTAGTTGGGGTTAATTTGTAAGGTATGAGATGAGACTGGTGGATGATGGTAGAGACTCCATGTTTACACTGTTTTACTTAGGTCAATTTCACTGTAGTCAGTAAATCAGTTTTAACAGCCAATGGTGCTGTGTGTCCTGATTTCGGATACCATAGGAGATGGGACCTTACCTCATCCTGAGCTCCCTCACTGTCATTACCTGTTGGGCATCTCCACCTGGACATCCATGAGCATCTAAAACTTATCTGGTCTCAACTGCTCCTCCGCTGCACACCTCATGTCAGGTCAGGCATCACCAGCCACCCAAGCCCTGAAGCCAGGACCTGGGCTGCCCTGCATCCTCATTTCAGCTTTTCTCCCATCTGTCATATCCCAATAGGCATGATCAAGTTGACCTCCTCAATCTTTCTCCAACTTCCCTCCCCCTCCAACAGCACTGCTGCCCTAGTTCAGGTAAATACAGAGCATGTTCACTGGGCCATAAGGAGAAGAGAACTAAGCAGAAGCGGAGAGGAGCAGACAGAATCAGCTTAGTTAGCCTCATTAAGAGCAGGAAAGCAGAGTAGATTCCACCCCAGCATCCTTCTGTGACCCCCATGTCACAGGGGTAGGAATTCTGACATGTAACACTTCTTCTTTAATCAAAGTCTTGTATTATATATCTCGTATTAGCTTGCTTCTTCCCCTAATAAGCTGTTATTTTAAAAAAAGAAGAAAAGCAAATAAGAGGAGATTATTAGTGATTGGTTACTATGTATAGAGTACTGTTGTGAGTATCTGCAGAATGACTCTTTCAGGTAGGGCCTATTATTATTCTCAATCTACAGTTAATTAAGTTGCCCAAAGTCATTCCTCCATTAAATATTGGGTTCCCAGTGTGAGTTCAAGCAATCTGGCTCCCTAGCCTGCATTCCTTCCAGGCTTTAAGTGCCCTGAAAACATTCCACAGGTCAGCCTTCTTCCCCAGTAGGTCCTAGAACTGAGCACAGTGCCTGGAGCATAGCAGGTGATCAATAAAGATCTGGTGAGTGGGTGAGTCCAGACGGCCCTATGGCAGTGTGTGTCATCACTGTAAGCCTCTGCTCCTGACTCCACTCTCTGATGTGGCTTCCCTGTCCTGTAAGAAATGGCACCTCCTCCTTGCCCACCTCTCCATCCACTCAGGCTGAACCAGTGTTCTCACCGGGAGGGCACTCACCATCCCCACAGTCCCCCAAAAAACAGACAAGGGCCAGTTCTCCAGAAATCACACACATCTCACCAGCCAAGTTTCCCACCCACCCACCCACCATGTTCAGAGGAAAAGCCTGTGCCAACCTGTTGTGTGTTTTGACCATCATTATGATATATAGCACATTAGCCACGTGAGGGTATCTAGCACATGCACACATCCCACAGCTTCTCAGACATGGGAGTCAGGAATGTTTTGACAAAGAAGCACCAAAAGGAATCCTAAAGAGAGAAATGTACCACCAGCCCTGTCCTTCTCAGCCAAAAGCAGAGAGGGGAGTAGGAGAAGGCAGTACACAAAGAGAGGTTCCCTTCCGGGTATGAGCAACAGGCTGTATGGCTCTGGGGTATGTGGTGTGTGTGTGTGTCTGTGTGTCTACTTGTGTGGCCACCTCTGGGTGGGTGTGTGTGAGCTGATGTGTGTCCTCTGGGCGTGAAGCTCTGCAGGGGATGGAAGAAGACGTGTCTGTTCTTGACCCTAGTCTGAAGCCTGCTTTGCTTAGTAGGCTGGGCCAAGAGAAGCCACTTCTGAGATCCCCTACAGAAACTACTGTGTCAGACCAGGCATAGAGCTAAGTTGTTGGTAAGCCTGCAAACTCTTGGAGTGGGAAGAAACTTCAGAAATCTTGTAAAATTCCCCTATTTTATAACTAAAGAGAGGGGCAGAAAGGACACTTTCCCAAGGACACACAGCTGGTAAGTTTGCCGGGACTCCCAGAACCCTACTCATAGACACTGCACAGCAGCTGAGGGGCTGCCACAGAAACTGCTGTTGCTTAAAGGTAGACTGTGTCCCATGTTTCAGCAGTGGAATAGGATAAGGCTCCTAAAGAAAGGCTGCCAATATTCACACTCAATGTGGCACATTCAGGTCTCATTGGTCAGTGTCTTCTCAACTGCTCAGGACTCTTCTTGAGAATACAGAAGCCAAGTCAGGACAACGGAGAGTGATCTAAGGGGTTCAGAGCTCGAGAGGCCAGAAGGAAAGAAGGTGACCCTGAGGACACATGGACAACCACTGTGGATCTGCACTGATGAAGTTGGGTATTTGGAAAGCATCATCCACGTTAGGAATCCTCTTGATTATCCCAGAAAATGACACATGGTTAATCGCAGGATTCTCCACTCCAGCCTGAGCTGGCTGGTGACCTTAACCAGCTCAGCTGGTTGTCCCTGGTCAATGCGTATTCCGTGGCTATAACCCGAAGCCAGGGTGTAGTCTTCTCCTATGGCTTCAGGTAGGGCTGTGGGGTGAAGTGGAGGATGGGATGAAGTAGAAGTGGAGGATGCTGGGAAATCTATTGATTGAGGACCCCCATGTGCTACGCACCATGCAGAGCCCTTTGCTGATGGCATCTCTTTTCACAATCACAGCACTTTTGTGAAGTCAGTGCTGTCTCATGGAGGAGGGAACTGGGGTTCTGAGAAGACTCCCAGTGCTTCTCTTGGAGACATGAGGAAAGGCATGAAAGGCAAATGATTTCCAATATGGACAAGTTGGTTGTGGAATATAAAAAACAAAATACATCCACAGACAACAATGCTCACACTTTTCTAAGCCTCCAGCTTCACCCTCCATACCCCTAACCCTCTGGTATCGCTCCTGACCCAGGTTTCTTCCTGCATTTCCGATGTGACCACCTAGCCTTACCCCTCATGGCATCCTACCTCAGGCCTCTTGGTAGGTCCTGAGGACCTTGGTAGATCCATGAATCCAGTTTTGATTCATGCTTAGATCAAGTTGCCCAAGGTAGGACTGCAGTCTCCCCCTCCTAGAACATACTCTGCAGTGTTTCAGCTTACACCAAGAAATACCGGCAAAATTGTGTCATAAAAAATGGATTATGTTTCCTGTAAAAATGTGATGAAATATTTTTATCAAGTAAGCTTATTGAATTCTCTTTCTCATCTTTTTTTAGGAAATAAATATTTTTTATTTTTTTTAGAAAAACAAAATTCATTAGTAGAAAACATTGGGGAAATGTTGAACACTGTGGCTCTCTCCTGGAGATTTATGAAGCATGATAACACAGTAAAGACTCTGAGAAGTCCTCTAAGAGAAAACTTTTAACTTTATTTAGCCCAGATTGTTCTATCTTAGGAAAATAGAATTCCTGTGAATTCACTTTTGGAAATGTCGGTGTATAGACTATCCAAGCACCTGAAGACTCTAGAATGGGCATCAAACGCTGAGTCAGCATTGAGTCTTGTATCAGAAACAGGGCATTTGGAACTTTTTTCCTCCTTTACAAGCCCTTGTATTTCTATCTTGAATAATTTACTGAAGGAACTCTGCTCCTCAAGAAAGAGAAACTACTAAGGATGACACCTCCAAAAAAGAGCTATAAACAATATCAGAAGTTTAAAAGGAGAGCTAGGCACAAAATAACATAAAGATACAGTCTTTGGGGTCTAAAGACAAAATTGAGGACAACTGAGAGCATGAAAAGCACATGTGAATCCCCTGCGACTTCACCTTCTGCTCCCACCCATCTATCAATGGAGTCTCCATCTTGCTTAATTAGTAGACCCTACAGACCACCAGCTCCAAGAAATTGCCTCATCTCTTTGTGCCCATATTGATAATGCACTGTTTTGCCTTTTCTCTTTCATCTCTGATTGCAAACCCTCGGTCATCCCCTCCATTTCTTCCACTTCATCTCACCCACTTATAGATGGTTTGCTGCCTCTCCCTTATCCCTCAAGCCCTCTTATTCTCACAGGGTTAGAGCAAGTGCCTCCATGATGCCAACGCAGGGTCCTTCCAGTCCAAGAACTCCATTACTCAAACTTCTTTCAAACTCAGCTCTTCCTCTTGACTTCTATACTTCCTCTGAGGATGCTGTCATCCTTTCAGTCCCCCAAACATGAAGTCTTACCACTATTTACTAATCCTTTCCTTTTCTATAATTGTCATATTTAATCAATAAAATGCTACTGCCAACTCATTTTTTCTTTCATTCCTGCTTCTGTCCTTTAAATTCAGCTTCTTTCTCAGTTACCCAGTTATTGTAGTATTCTCATTTCAGGCCTCCACTCTCCCAAGCTCTCTCTGCAAGAGTCCAGCTACAAATTTCTCTGAGTGCTCTTAATCTATAAAACCATTTTTTAAATCTGACTTACGCTAAGGATTGCTACTCCTCTTTACAATATCTCTGTCCATCCTACTTGATGAGGTTTCATTTCTGCTTCCTTTTATGAATCCTTCCACACGGCATGTGTGAGTTGGTCCTTTTCTCTGGCTCATATGTCCCAGCAGTTACCATGCTCTGGGCAAGTCTGATCTCCCCCTGTATTTACCTAGAGGGAAATGTCAACATCTTTCTCTGTTTGGTTCTAGATGTCCCTGCAGGCTTTTCTAGAAAGCCTCCCACAGGCCAGGTACCCAGGAACTGGTTAGTAAGTAGAAATCAAATAGAAGAACTTTAGCATATTTTGGTGCACAGCTCAAAGCTCAAGAAATATAAATTATAGAAGTCCTATTCCACAGATTGATGGTTTATAAAAGCTTATATGTTATATCTCATAAGACATTTCATAATACTCCTGGAATCAGCACACTGATTGATCAAGATGACTATCTTTTGAAATTAACCGCAGTTATTTTTCCTCATTTTAAAAATGAGGAAACAGGATTCTGAGAGGTTAAGGGTTATTCCGAATCACAGAGGTAGTACTGTATGAAACCTTATCATCTATCCTTTTTGCTATATCAGATATCACAAAAGAAGTGAGGAGCTGACACTGTAGATGGTGTGTGTGTGTGCGCATGTGCACATGCGCACATTCAGTCGTGTCCTGCTCTTTGTGATCCTCTGGACTAAGTGCCACATAAATCCATCCATAGCAGAGACAAATGGGTTTTCTGCCATGACCTAGTCAATGTATGTCCATGGGAAGCTCACTCATTATTAATGCAAGTTATAACCAATGACACACTAGGTCCTTCATTCCAAAAGGGGATAGATGTAGGGACAAACTCTGTTCCTGGAACTCAGACATGTAGAGTCATTCTGCCTGAATTGCTGATATATATACCATTGGAGTTTATTGAAAATTATGTCTTAAAGCTCATTTCAAGATGCATGTTCAATGCTCTATCAATGGTTTTACAGCTGTTTCAGAGGAGATAAGAAACCGTCCATCAGGCTCAGTGCTGCTGTTTTGTGTCATTTCCTCTTAGGAAAATCGTCCAGAAAAAAAAGAAACATATCTCAGGGAAAGTTTTCCCAAATTATTCACACTATGAGAGGGTTCAGAAGGGATCTAATGTCAGCGTCTACCCTGAGGCAGCACATACATGAGAGCTGCGGCAAGCAGGGCGTGAAGAGGTACATTAGGGTTTGCAACTGACCAGCATGGACAGTTTGGAAGGTCTTCCTCCTCCATCTCTTCCCCTCTGCTCTAGTTTCTCCCAGGTTAGGGGACAATGAAGAACTCAACCTGGAGCAAAATCATGCAGAAGGAGCTTGACCTTGGAGGAAGGATGCATGATGACCACTGGGGGCAGAGAGGCTGTTTCGAGGAATCACATTGTATGACGTGTGTGTCACTTACGGGGTTCCCTGGACCAGTCCTGCAGACTATGGCTCAAGATCCTTAAGGGAGATGTCTGAGCAAATGACAAAGCAAGCTAATTAAAATGTGCTTAAATGGTGGAAAATCAATCCCCTCTCTCTTTCCATCTTTATCTCTCCTCAAACAGAGGGAGGTCATAAACACAATGAAGTCAGCATTTGAACTTCAGGAATAAGAAGAATAATGCCCTCTCACTGTCCAGCAGAACCTCTGGTATAAAAATGCTATAGAATATGGTATGACACTAATCCGTCAAGGCAAAATTGGATGCATCAGCTTCGGGTATGCATAAGAGGGACACTATTGGTCCTTGATCTCTGAGGCAAAGTCAGAGGCCAGGGATGGAGTCTGTATCCAGGGGACCACAGGCTGGCAAGATGAACATTTCAGGCAGCCTACAAGGACTGGGAGCTTTAGAGGAAGTGGTAATTAGGAACTGAAGGTCCCCAGTTAGGCCCCAAGTTTAGAATCCTGGGCTTGGTCAAAGAGCAACTGGCAAATTCTGCCTCCTGCCCTGACCCTCCCCATGCAGTTTTTCACTACAAAGGCTATGCAATGCCACTGGGGCAGCTATAGCAGGAAGGGTTTCATGGCAGTAAAAAACACAGGTGTAATCTGAGTCCCTGTTTATGGAAGGGAGGTCAGCAAGACCCGCAGGGCATACTGTTGGTGCCTTGCCTAGATCCCTTATTGCAAGGATGTACACATCCTTGTGAGTGTTGGATGCTAACAGAAAAGGAGCTTTGCCCTCTGGATGGGAGCTCTCACCCCTAGAGATTACCCCTTCCTAGCTCCTCTGCGGGGCTCAGCTCACAGTCAAACGTTGAATGATGTGAGGCTGAAAAAGGTCAGCCCTTTCACCTGAGGATAAGACCATCTCTGCAGAGCAGCACACACACTAGAGCCCTTGTAGGATCAGTCTAGAGCTAGTTTCCAGCTGATATTACAACCTCTCTTATCAATTTTCCCTGCCCGCCTCTATTTCTCTCATTTTGCTTCTCTTGAGAATCTTCCCTCTCACCCCTAACCCCCTAAAACATTTGTGGAACACTCCTTGGCTCAGACTCTGGTTCTAGGGATCCCAACTTCAGGCAGGAGGCTGGAGCTTGGGGGTGAAACACATCATAATGAAGACGCAGACTTCAACGAGCTTCTCCCAGGCCCAGGCTGGCAGATGGAAGCTGAGAGGCACACACTTCCAAGTTACAGAAAGCTATGAGGCGCAGAACTGAGCATGTCGTAAGCACTCATTAAATCCTGGAGGTCTGACTTGATTGATAAAATGCCATGTTTTCTTACAGCCGGCTCTCTGCACACCTGCACTTCTTCTCTCCCCTAAGTCCTCAGGAGTCAGGCTCTGCAAGGACAATTAATTTCACTTGCTCACCAGAGTCAAGCACAATTAGTTACTGAGTTTGCCATTAGTTAATAGCAGCCAGAGTTACAGAACCATCATTTTTCTGTTTGGGGAAGGCATAAAACAAATAAGGCCTGGGAGAAAACTGGATTCACAGTGACTGCTGCTTGCAGACAAGCTGAGAAACCAATTCTTCAGCCCCCAGTTTTGGAGTGCACATTCCAAGCTGTCCTGATGACTTTGGACTATGTGACACAACATCTCAGAGCAAGGGTTTCTGACCGTCCACAACAGTCAGGGCCACTCATAGCTAAGCCTGGAATCTGTGTCTAGAACAATGTCTCAAGAGCCAAAATGTCCAACAGGACAAGAGATAAAGTGGGACTAGGACAGTTAAGGTTTAATTAAGACCAAGGTCAGGTGTGATGGCTGCAGGCAGACCAAGAATCCACACCCAGACAGTCCTCCCAGCACTCCGTGGCCAGCAAGTAGGAGGAAGAGGGTCTGTCTCACCCGAGTCACTCTTGTGATCTTGGGGTGGCAGGAAAGTGGGGATCAGAGATCAATATGTTCCTGAATGCATCAAGAATCAGGGACTTAAAAAGAGGGAATGAAAAGAGAGGCAGTCATCCCAGTAGAGGACCTACCACGTGCTAGGTGTATTCACATGGTGATCTCTATGAATCTCTTCAACAGATTTATGGAGAAGGGAATCATTTTTCTGTCTAATAGCCCAAGGAAACAGAGCTGAGAAGATACCAACCTACATCAGTCTAGTACCAAAGTTCAGGTGACTCCCACTCACTGCCATTCTGCTCTCAATATTTTTCTGGAATCTGACTTGGATGGGACCTTCCCTGGAGAGATGGTGTTTTGAGTCTGAACCTGAGTCTCCTCGAGGAAGTGTTTATGAGCTGAGTCGTGAATGAAAAGACAAATGTTGCAGGTAAATAATCTGGGAGGAATTCCAGGGAGTAGGAACAGCATGAGCAATGATGGGTAATGGGTAAACAAGGTCCTACTGTAAAACACAGAAACCTATATTTGATATCCTAAGATAGGGACTTCTCTGGTGGTCCAGTGGCTAAGGCTCTGTGTCCCCAATACAGAGAGTCCAGGCTCAATGCCTGGTCAGGGAACTAGATCCCACACATTGCAACTAAACATTCCACGTGCCGCAGTGAAGACCTTGTGTGCCTCAACTAGGACCTGGTGCAGCCAAATAAATAAATCTGAGCTACCAGGGAAGCCCAATTTAAAATAAATATTTTAAAATATCCCATGATAAATCATAGTGGAAAATAATAGTTAGAATGTACGCATATATATACATATACACACACATATAAATATATGTACAGCTGCATTATTTTGTTGTACATCAGTAATTAATGCAATATAGTAAATCAACTATACTTCAGTTAAATAACAGGACATGATGCATTTTGCAGACTGGTGAGATTAGAGAAAAGTGAGTTCATAGTCCCGCATCTTGGGACACACACACACACACACACACACATACACACACACACAAAGAAACTCCAAAGAGTGAAGGCTCCAGAGCCTCCTCAGACACTAAAACATCACACTGGAGTTTATCAGTTCAGTTCAGTTCAGGTGTTCAGTCGTGTCCAACTCTTTGCAACCCCATGGATTGCAGCACGCCAGGCCACCCTGTCCATCACCAACTCCTGGAGTTTACTCAAACTCATGTCCATTAAGTCAGTGATGCAATCCAACCATCTCATCCTCTGTCGTCCCCTTCTCCTCCCACCTTCAATCTTTCCCAGCATCAGCATCTTTTCAAATGAGTCAGTTCTTTGCATCAGGTGGCCAAAGTATTGGAGTTTCCAGTATAGTACTGGAGTCTATAGACGGGCTTTAAAATAGGAAATGTGTAGGCAAGATGCTGTTTCTCATTCTTCAGTTGAATGGCACTCAGAAGTCAAGAATCCTGTTTTTCCACTACCAGTCCCTTATCCCCAAACTTTAAGTTGGTCAGAGGTGAAGCAAGGGCTGGGGTGGGCTTCCAGGCAAGAGTGGAGTTGTCAGTAATGAGCCTTCAACTGAGGCCTCAGTGGAGCAGGAAGTTCAGGGCCCTGTTGGGTGTCAATCTACTCCAGGAGGAAACTCAACTGGGATGATTCAGCAGAGGAGCCATTTTTTTCTTCCTGATGTCTTTAAGGAAAAGATCAAAGGCTGGACATAATACACTCACTTCTACTTCTCCATCAGCTTCCTTCAAACATGTTCAAAGACAATTATGGCCAGGCTTCCCCTGTGCCCTTTCTCAAGCTTTAAGAGCAGAAATCACAAACTGGGAAGAGTGGCCTTTTACAAGTATCAAAACCAAGCATGAGCTTCTTCTCCATGTTGTGCCGTGGAGAGATGTTATCACCTCAAATGGTCTTTGCATCTTTATTCTCTGGTTCTCTTGTCCACCTGAATCTCAACTTTAATCTCATTTTCTCCAGTCTTCTTGGAGACTTGACCCCTTGATCAGCCTTTCTTTACTCTGTTGTTGTTCAATTGCTCAGCCATATCCGACTCTTTGTGACACCATGGACTGTAGTACACCAGGCTTCCCTGTCCATCACCAACTCCCAGACCTTGCTCAAACTCATGTCCACTGAGTCAGTGATGCCATTCAACCATCTCATCCTCTGTCACCCCCTTCTCCTCCTGCCTTCAATCTTTCCCAGCATCAGGGTCTTTTCTAGTGAGTCAGTTGTTCCCATTAGGTGGCCAAAGTATTGGAGTTTCAATTCAGCATCAGTCCTTCCAATGAATATTCAGGACTGATTTCCTTTAGGATGGATTGGTTTGATCTTGCTGTCCAAGGGACTCTCAAGAGTCTTCTCCAGCATCACAGTTCAAAAGCATCAGTTTTCTGGCGCTCAGCCTTCTTGATGGTCCAAGTCTAACATCTGGACCTAACTACTGGAAAACTATAGCTTTGACTATATGGAACATTGTCAGCAAAATGATGTCTCTGCTTTTTAATATGCCATCTAGGTTTGTCATAGCTTTTCTTCCAAGTAGCAAGCGTCTTTTAATTTCATGGCTGCAGTCACCGTCCACAGTGATTTTGGAACCCAAGAAAATAAAGTCTGTCACTGTTCCCATTTCTTTTATCTCTGGTTATTCTCATTCTAGAAGCATACCCAGGTCTGCCTCTTCTGAAAACAATAATTACCATATCCAAGTCTCCCTGGACAGTTCCTCTCCCAACTAATCCTACCACCACCACCTCTGCAAGCTACCGTCTTCTCTCTCCTGCATGTCAACAATAAAGTTCTCAATAACAATATATCCTTACTTCTTCAAGTTTGGTTTATACTCCTTGAAATTTAAATACACCCTTAGAATGAAGCTAAATTTCTCTCTCTATGGATAAAAGAGAGGGAGCTATACTCAGCCAAGTCTCCCACTGCAGCTTAACATGCATAATTACAGGTAATCTACACCTGCCAAAAGAGAAAGTGGGCTCTGAAAGAGTGCTGATGACTTAATTTGTCACTTAATCCAGTGTGTGTTCTAGTCTCACATGCCTCATCAAAACTATTGCTTTTTTTTTTTTTTTTTTTGCCTGTGTCACACAGCATACGGGATCTTAGTTCCCAAACCAGGGATCAAATTTGTGCTCCCTGCATTGAAAGTGTGGAGTTTTAACTACTGAACCACCAGGGAAGTTCCCACACATCACATATAGAGATAGGACACCTTCCTAGTGGCAACAAAGCCTAATTGCCATGGAAGCGATTCTCAGTGGTGGGGGTGGGGGGCATATTTTCAACTTCCCCCGACCTAGGAGATTCAACCTCCCAGATCAACGACTCCCCTACCACCACCTACACCACTGCATTTCCACAATGCCTGCTCCTTGAACACCAGGTCAATTCAGCTCCATGGGGGCTCTCCCCCACCCTAATCATAGACCTCTCTCCGAAGTTCTCAGTCATACCCTACCCTCCTGTCCAAGGCTCCTGATTTTATAGTCCACAGTATCTCCATTGAGAATTCATTAACTTCCACAATGATGAGTGTATTTCTTGGCAGAGGCTCTGAAGGCTCTGGATTTAGCAGTCCTTATTTGTCTCAGACCAGCAGGTGTCCATTTCCATCTCAATCCAACCTAGGGGAATCTGGGAAGACTTCCAGGAGGAGGTAACAACTGAACTGAGTCTTCAGGGACAGATACAGATATAAGCTCCTTGGAGAAGCAGGAGAGCAGCATGTTCCAGGCAGGAAGGGGAAGGATGCAGAATTGGGAATACAGAGCCAGGGAGCCCCCAGGCTGCTAGGGAAAGGTGTCACTGGTTGGGGGGGGGGGGGGCGGTAGGTAAGTGTATAAGGCAAAAATGTTTCCATAGAAATGACAGCTAGGCTAGCTGAAAAGAAACTAGAGTGTCTACAAATATTAGCAAGGCAGAAGGTGTCCATAAACTAATTTCAGGATATGATGACAATGCACTGGCAAGAGTCACTACAGTGACATTAATACACTCCAGTTCCTGTCACTGAGGCAGAGCGGTGAGCAGGCACTGCTCAGACGGTGATGGCCAAGGGAGGGAGTATGGGTCAGTGTGAGTGATTCAGAAGGTGTCATGTGGCTCTGGGAAGGTAGCTTGGGTTCTGCTGCATCTGTCCTCACCGTGACCATTTCAGGCCAGGTGATGACTTCCACCACCAACCCAATCCTCCTTTCTGTGTCCGAACCTGCTCCTCTGGCATTCCATGGAGGTCCCTGAAGGGGCATGGTGAGAGAGTATGCATCGAATGAGAGGAAGGTGCAGGATGTGACAAGGGAAGTAGGTGGCAGGAAGATCCAGAAAGGCCAAGCTTAATAACCTTTCACCTCCTCTTCAGGCCATACCCACCAGCACCCACATTCTGCCAGACACCCTCTGCTGCATCTTCTTCCGCTGCTGCTTCACCCACTCAGGCTGCCCGTGGAACTCACACCCTCAGCCCTCCCTTAGCCCAGGGGCTCCCAACTTCTCTCTCCTGTATATTCACACAAACACATCTCCCAAAAGTGTCTGTCACCATGATCAGGGCCGACTCCTGATTGAAACCCTCATCCTCCATGCCATTAATGGTAAAAATTCTTGATCTCGTCTGCAGGGCCCTCCATCCAAGAACCTGGCCCAACCTCTGGGCCAAGTTTATCCCCCTGGTTCCCCTATGAGCCCTGTTCTCCACCTAATCTGAACCCAGGAAGAGAGAAAAGGAGCACTTTGCACACCTCTTTGGGGTCCAGCTGTATGTACATCAAAAAAAAAAAATCCAAACAACCCTCATAATTAGTGGTTTCAATTATTTCTGGAAAAGAAAGGAAAGAGAACCAGAAAAGTTAAGTTGAGCAAGGTTCATTAATTTCCAGATCAAGGACTCAGGCCTTTGTCTGACAGTCCCACATTGATGCCCCTTTCACTCCAGCCCGATGCTTCCCCAGAATCCTCTCTGAATTCCCACCTCTGCTTTTACCCAGCACGCACTGCTTCTTTACCTGGAATGCCCCACTCACCATCACTTTCTAAATCTTACACCTCCTTCACAACCCAGCTCCTCTCCTGCCACCTCGGCTGAGAATAATTCTTTCCTCCACACTGCCTTTGGCCCACGCATCTGACACATCTCTCTGGGTTGTTCTGCTGGCATGTCTGCTTCTCTTTTATTTCTCGTGTCAAACAGCAATCTCTCTGTCCTTCCCAGGGACGACAGTACATGCCCCTACTCTGCCCACACATGCGGAGCTGATGCTCAACTAGAGTTGAATGAGTGTCGGGGTTCCCCACGCATTTCATTCAAAAGCATCCTCTCAGTGTACTTGCTGGAAGAGCTTACACATGAGCAAACATGGGGAAAGCATCTCATCCCCTCTCCTATCATGGGCTGGGGCATTTTTCATATGAAAGCAGCAGTAGAGAACAGGCCCTGGATGATGATAATAGGAAAGACAGACTTGCCTTCTCAGAACCATAGAGCTTCTCGATAGCAAGAGATAAGGGTATCACCTGAAGCCTTGAAGACAGGGATAGAGGTGATGAGTCAATAAGAGAGGATGTGGGATGAAGCTCAGGAACACAGAACTTTCATGAGCTGTCAGGTAACAGTAAGCAAGGCTCTTAACATCCCAGATCCTCTATTTCCACTTCAGTGAAGTGGGAATAAATTGGTACCCACCTCCTAGAAAGCTGGGATGATAATGAGATTATGAACCATAATAGCATTATATTTGTAATACATTTACTAGAGAGTTTAGCACATAGTAGATACACAGCATTTATGGACTATGGTCAGTAGAATGTCCAACAACAGACTCTGAAAGAAAAAGCAGGTAAATAAAAAAATTTTTTTTTAAAAAAGCCTTGAATTGTAGAGTTTTCCAATTTCTATGATATGTTACCCTCTCCTTGGCCAGTTTCAAGCTAGCAATATGATGTCACCAAACTATGACTTCATCGAGTCTAACATATCACTGCTTATAGCTCTCTCTCTCTCTCTCACACACACACAGAAATGTTAATTCCAAGTGCCACACTCTCCACCTCCCTGTAAACACAGATAGACTTCTCTGCCAGGTGGAAAAAGAAACAACTATGACTTTCAGTTGGGGTATGGAGAAAAGATTGGGACCTCGGGCACTCTTCCCAGAGTCTGAGCAGCCTCTGAGTCTGCCTGCACGCCCTCAGCAGCACAGACTTGAATGGGTGGAGCCACTGTGCCTGGGGTGGCCAAGATCATGGAACGCAGGCACTTAGAATCACGAGCTGGCCTATTCTGAGGATTCACTCCACATGTACATTCTTCTCCAGGGAAGATGGCCCAGAGCTAGACAACTTTGCAGTTTCTAAGGATGTGAAGCACATCCTACATTTTTTTCATGATTAATTTCTATCTCAATTTGCCTCAGTCACTCTGGCAAAGCAACCTTTCCTTACAATCAGCACTTAAGTGATACTCAGTTCCTATGGCAACATGTTGGACTAGCAGCCCTCTCGCAGTTCCAAAAGATATCCTGCTTATCTCTGCCTGAAACCTACTCAAGAGCAGAGACCTCACTTCACAGAAAACCCTAGAGGTGTGTTGTAGGCATGAAGAAGGAAAATAGGGAAATGAACTTTCCCTGGACAAAAGTGAAAAATGATCATCTACAGAAATATTTTTAGGGATGTGTGAGTGCCAAAGTATATAGGGTGAGTTCCAAGTCTCTCTTGATGACAATATACAAATCTGATTAGAGAGGTGATCTCTAGACCTTAAGAGAGGGAATTTTGAACGTTTTGACCTGACAAAGAAAATATGGATGAATCTTCACAATACTGTTTTGGAGCCCTTAATGAGGACTGGACAAGGGGCACAAGAAGTGTCCTAAGGACTGGTAATCTGAGACATGATGTCACAGACCATACTAAGGCCATGGCATCCACTCTAAAGCAAACATGTTTCCTCCTTTCCTCATTACAAGCAGCAAAGAAATTACCATGTAATTCTTGGGATTCCAGCTTTTATGGTGATTTTAGTCACGAATAAATGCTTGAAAATATAGTACTCAAGAATTCTAGTAAAATCGATATGAGAATAAATTTTTAAAAACTTAAATAGTCCTATAAGTATTAGTGAAACTAAATCCATATTTTGAAAACTTTCTGCATTAAAAACTCTTGGCCCAGTTAGCATCATTAATGTGCTGCTTAATACTGAAGAACTAAATATTCCCCATCTTCAACAAACTCTTGCAGAGAACAGCCAATGAAGGCTTCTCCTTGTAATCATCAGTGTCTAAATACTCATTAAACCTGCTTCTTCTTACTGGACACAATGGAAAACTACATTTTCTAACCTTCCTGGAAATTAGATAGGACCATGTACTAGATCAAAATTAACAATATATGAGCATAAATTATGTATAAAAATTATAGACCAGACCACAAACCCTGAGTCTTTCCTCTTCCATGTCAATCTCAGAAAACTGCACATTTAAGATGAGAATAATGGACCCTTAATCATCCCATGCCAAAAAGAGGCTTCTAAACTAGTCTAGACTATAATGTGTCTAAAATGAATTGTATTAACGCATTTTGGCATTTGTTGTCACGATATATAGATTAATCTGACAGATATCAATATCCCCACGTTTTTTCAATGCTCAAGCTGGATTTAGAAAAGGCAGAGGAAACAGAGATCAAATTGCCAACATCCGTTGGATCATTGAAAAAGCAAGAGAATTCCAGAAAAACATCTACTTCTGCTTCATTGACCACACTAAGTCCTTTGATTGTGTGGATCACAACAAACTGTGGAAAATTCTTCAAGAGATAGGAATACCAGACTACCTTACCTGCCTCCTGAGAAATCTGTATGCAGGTCAAGAAGCAACAGTTAGAACTGGACATGGAACAATGGACTGGTTCAAAATGGGAAAGGAGTACGTCAAAGCTGTATATTGATGCCCTGCTTATTTAATTTATATGCAGAGTACATCATGTGAAATGCCGGGTTGGATGAATCACAAGCTGGAATTGAGATTTCTGGGAGAAATATCAATAACCTCAGATATGCAGATGACACCACCCTTATGCCAGAAAGTGAAGAAGAACTAAAGAGCCTCTTGATGAAAGTGAAAGAGGAGAGTTAAAAAGTTGGCTTGAAACTCAACATTCAGAAAACTATGATGATGGCATCCGGTCCCATCACTTCATGGTAAATAGATATAGAAACAATGGAAACAGTGAGAGACTATTTTTCTGGGCTCCAAAATCACTTCAGATGGTAACTGCAGCCATGAAATTAAAAGACGCTTGCTCCTTGGAAGAAAAGTTATGACCAATCTAGACAGCATATTAAAAAGCAGAGATATTACTTTGCTGACAAAGGTTATTCTAGTCAAAGCTATGTTTTTTTCAGTACTCATGTATGGATGTGAGAGTTGGATTATAAAGAAAGCTGAGCACCAAAGAATTGATGCTTTCAAACTGTGATGCTGGAGAAGACTCTTGAAAGCCCCTTGGACTGCAAGGAGATCAAACCAGTCAATCCTAAAGGAAATCAGTCCTGAATATTCATTGGAAGAACTGAGGCTGAAGCTGAAACTCCAATACTTTGGCCACCTGATGCAAAGAAGTGACTTATTGGCGAAGACCCTGATGCTAGGAAAGGTTGAAGGCGGAAGGAGAAGGGGACAACAGATGATGAAAGGGTTGGATGGCATCACCTACTCGATGGACATGAGTTTGAGCAAACTCCAGGAGTTGGTGATGGACAGGGAAGCCTGGCATGCTGCAGTCCATGGGGTTGCAAAGAGTTGGACAGGACTGAGCGACTGAACTGAACTGATCAATAACCCAACCCAACTGATGAAACTAGCATAACTTTTATTAAAAATCTGACAAAGATAGTAGGAGAATGGAAAATGACAGATCAATCAATCACAAATATAGATGTAGAAATCCTAAACAAAATATCAGGAAATTGAATATAATGATATATATCTTAAAAGATAGACACTGTGACCTAATTGGGTTTCTTTCAGAAATGCACAGTTGGTTTAGCATTAGAAATATCAATGTAATTTACCATGTTAATATAATAAAGCAGGAAAAGAAAACCTATGATCACCTTCATGGACATGCAAGAAGTATCAAATAAAAATGCGATGTCCATTCATCTGAAGGAGAAACTTAGCTTCGTAAGAATGAAGGAATTTCTCAATAATGGTTATCTGTAAAACATATCAAACATCATTCTATACAGCAAAATACTGAAAGCTTTTCCCTTGAGACAAGAAACAAGATGAGTAGGCTTCCATAACAAAAATACCAAAGACTGGTGGTTGTAACAACAGAAATATATTTTTTCACAGTTTTGGAGGCTGGAAGTTTGAGATCATGGTGGAGTTCTGGAGGACTGGCCAGGACACAATTCAGTCTGTAGCACTCCATCCCTGGCCTGCAAAAATTCGTGTCCTTATCACAGTCCAAATAAACTTATTCCATCATAATAGACAAGTCTTAATTAATTTCAATATCAAGTCAAAAGTCTTATCTAAATTTCTAAATTAGACATAGGTGATAACTGTGATACAATTCATCCTGAGGCAAAATTTGTCTCCAACTCTAAACCTATGAAACCAAACAAGTTATGTGTTTCCAAGGTACGAATGATGGAGGACACTTCCCTAGTGGTCCAGTGTCTAAGACTCTGTGCTCCCAATGCAGGGGGCCCAAGTTCGATCCCTGGTCAGGGAGCTAGATCCCACATGTTGCAACTAAGTGTTCTAATGCTGCAACTAAAGATCCTGCATGCTGCAACTAAGACCCAGTGCAGTCAAATAAATAAATATATTTTTAAAAGATAAAGGGTAGAACAGGCATAGGACAGACACTCTTGTTCTAAAGTGAGAAACTGGAAGCGAGAAAGGAATGACAGGTCCCTAACAAGCTCAAAACATAGCTAAGGTAAATTCCATTAGGTCTTAAGACTGGAAAATCATACTCTTTGGTCAATACCCTGCCCTCCACTCGGGTTGCCACCCTCAAGGTTCTGTAGGGCCACTCGTCCCCCTTGGCTCTCTGAGGGCCCTGCACATGAGGCTCTCTTAAGAGAGTAACTCCACCCCTAAGGCACTAGGTTGAGAGATCCTATCCCACTGAAACCAGAGAGGTGGGCCTTACCCTTTGAAATCAGGGCAAAATTAACCTTGTCCGTGGGTCTATGGTGGGAGTGGCAGCCCTGAAGATAGTCGAATCACCTACCCAGTCATTCTCCCCTTTACTTGAAAAATGGCATATGCTCACAGCCAAAGAAATCTGTAGTCCAGGCCTATCGAATCCAAGAGGTTTCCGATGGCTTCCTGCCTTCCATTCCACTTTGTCTCTAGTTCAAGCTGGCAATGCTTTTGTTGGTGTTAATCCCAGGCTTCTCCTGGATTTTGCAGAGATGGCTGATTAGGTCCACGAGGCACACCTGGGTTCTCTTTATTAAATGACTGCTCTTTATTAAATGGTTGTTCTGCCAAACCCTTACTCTGAGGCTGAGGATTTTCCAAATTTTCAAGGTCTGCTTAACAATTCCTCCTTCAATTCATCTCTACTTTCACATTTTACCATCATGAGTCAAGAGAAACCAAACTGCTCCATTGACACTTTGCCTGGAAATCTCCTCAGCTAGATATCTAAGTGCCTTGTCTGCAAGTTCTACCTTACACAAACTACTAACATAGGTCAGTCATGTTCTTGACCACTTTATAGTAAAGACTGTACTCTGACAGTTTCAAGAAACATGTTCTTGTGTCCATCAGAGACCTCACTAGAATTCCCCTCACATCCATATTACTAGCACAGAGCTCAAAACTCTCCAGTCTCTATTACCAGCTCCAAAGCTGCTTCCACAAGTTTAGATATCTGTCAGAGCAGCACACTGCTTTGTATCAAAATCTGTATGAGCTCAGACTATCCAAATCCATGTGCTTCTGTGCTCAGTCATGTCTGACTTTTTGCAACCACATGGCCCGTAGCACTCCAGGCTCCTCTGTTGCATGGCATTTCCCAGGCAAGAATACTGGAGTGGGTTGCCATTTTCTTCTCCAGGGGATCTACCTGACCCAGGAATCAAACTCATGTCTCCTGCATTGCAGGTGGATTCTTTACCCACTGAGGCATCAGAGAGAACCCATTAACTCAGACTACTATAACAAAATACCAAAGAATGGATAGCTTGAAAAACAGAAGTATACTTCCCCGCAATTCTGGAGGGTGGAGGTCAAGATCAAGGTGCCAGCATGGTCAGGTTCTGCTGAAATATCTCCTCTGGCTTGCAGATGATCACCTTCTAACTGTGTCCTCACATGTCAGAAAGGTAGAGATAGAGAGAAATCTCTCTTCCTCTTCTTATAAGGCCACAGTCCTATCAGATTAGAGCCCCATCCTTATGATCTCATTTATCATACTACCTTCTAGAGACCCAGTCTTCAGATATAGTCACTTTGGAGGTTAGAGCTTCAATATATTAATTTTGGGGAGACACATTTCAGTCCAAAAGAATTCATTAACACTGTTTTTATTCAACATTATTTTGGAACTCCTGTTTAGTGCATTAAGTGAAAGGAGGATGAATACTAAGGAATGGAACAAATAAACAAAATGCTGACTTTTCACAAATGATATGATTGTGTACATAGAAATTTTAAAAAATGTATAGTTAAATTACTACAATTAATAAGACTGCTCTGAAAAGCAATTACATTTAAATAAAGAAACCAAATAAACAACTTTTCTTCTTATAGCCAATGTTCAAAATAAAGTTAAAAATTATGAAGTTAAAAATTTTAAAGGGTGTCAAAATTTCAAATACCTAACAAACAGTGTTCATGTCTTTGTCACAAAAACATCATTGAGAGAAACTAACCAAAAGAAAATACTTACATACACTACCATTTACATGGGTTGGACTATTCAATATTGAAGAAAAAATTAAAATAAATAATAGACAGAAAAAGAGATGCACTATATTCATAAGTAGAAAGACTCATGCCAAAAAGGGGCCAATTATCCTCAAATGTATCTACAAATATATCACAATTTTGTTTCTGTGAAATATAAGAAGCTTATTTTAAAATGCATGAAAGAATGAACAATGCTTCAAGACAGTTCTAGAGAAGAAAAACAGAGATGAGTGTGGCAATTACAAAAGCATACAGCACATAGGGGCAGACAAACAGATCATTCAAAGAAAAAGAAAGCCCAGACATAGTCTTAAGGACATACAAAGCCTGCTTATGTGACAGAAAAGGTGCTGGCAACAGCGTGCAGAGGCACTTATCAAAACCCATAGCTCTTTATAGGAAAAAGAGTGAAAGAATATAAATTACATAAATTGTGATGCAGGAATCTAACTGTAATACAAATGTATCTCATAACCTCTGAAAGGTACGGGGAAGAATGTGTCTGTGTGTTTAGTCACTTAGTTGTGTCTGACTCTTTGTGACCCCCATGGACTGTAGCCCACCAGGCTGCACTGTCCACTGGATTTTCCCAGCAAGAATACTGGAATGGGTTGCCATTCCCTCAGCTGGGGGATCTTTCTGACCCAGGGATTAAGCCTGCATCTCCTGCATTGCAGGAAGATTCTTTAGGCAAACAATGTGAAAAGTAAAAGGGTAAGAACAAAAGGCAATGTCCATAAATGCTGTGTTCTAGTTGGCAAATTTGTCTGTCATGGAATAAGGGTATCAATTCTGAAACTGGTTCTTGTATAAGTAAATAAGTAAATGGAAGGCAGACAGTGGGACCCAGATTTCTGCCTGTTGGAGAGGGAGATTACAGAGAAGCAAAGGGAGAAAACTAGACAGTAATACGTGACATTGGATTAGAATAAGAGACACTGTAGATTCACGTGTTTAATTTATTAAAGAAACAGATAAACAAACAAAAGAAGAAACAGATAAACAGATAAGGAAACAATTATATTAATAGACACATGGGTTAGTAGATGGATGGATGGAAAGACAGATAGATAAATAATTTTCTAGTTCTAACGTCTGAGAGGATCTAAAAACAGTGATGTCCCAGTAGTAATGAGAACAGCTAGAACCTGTATGTTAGATTCCAATATCATTCATGAAAGGAACTAAGCTCCTTGGAGAAATGGCTGATTCTAAGGCTAGGGCAGGATATATACAAGATGATCAAGGATCATCTGGCCATCTTAGAAAGCAAAGAAGTGCTAAAATATAAAAAGAAAGGGGATATGCCCACCATGATCAAGTTGGGTTTATTTCAGGGATGCAAGGATTCTTTAATATATGCAAATCAATCAATGTGATACACCATATTAACAAACTGAAAGATAAAAAACATATGATCATCTCAAGAGATGCAGAAAAAACCTTTGACAAAATTCAGCACCGATTTATGATTGAAACTCTTCAAAAAATGGTCATAGAAGGAACCTACCTCAACATACTAAAGGCTGTATATGATAAGCCTGTAGCAAACATTATTCTCAATGGTGAAAAACTGAAACTATTTCCCCTAAGATCAGGAACAAGACAAGGGTGTCCACTTTCGCCACTATTATTCAACGTAGTTCTGGAAGTCCTAGCTACAGCAGTCAGAGAAGAAAAAGAATAAGTAAGGCTCTCACTATTTGCAGATGACATGATACCGTACATAGAATACCTTAAAGATAGTATCAGAAAATTACTAATCAGTGAATTTAGCAAAATTGCAGGATACAAAATCAGTACACATAGATCACTTGCATTTCTATATACTAATGATGAAAAATCAGAAAGAGAAATTAAGGAATATATCAATCCCATTCACCATTGCAACAAAAAGAATTAAATATCTAGGAATAAACTTACCTAAGGAGACAAAAGAACTATACACAGAAAATTATAGGACACTTCATGGGAAATAGATGGGGAAACAGTGGAAACAGTGTCAGACTTTATTTTTGGGGGGGCTTCAAAATCACTGCAGATGGTGATTGCAGCCATGAAATTAAAAGATGCTTACTCCTTGAAAGGAAAGTTATGACCAACCTAGATAGCATATTAAAAAGCAGAGACATTACTTTGCCAACAAAGGTCCGTCTAGTCAAGGCTGTAGTTTTTCCAGCGGTCATGTATGGATGTGAGAATTGGGCTGTGAAGAAAGCTGAGAGCTGAAGAATTCATGCTTTTGAATTGTGGTGTTGGAGAAGACTCTTGAGAGTCCCTTGGACTGCAAGGAGATCCAACCAGTTCATCCTAAAGGAGATCAGTCCTGGGTGTGCATTGGAAGGACTGATGCTGAAGCTGAAACTCCAATACTTTGGCCACCTCATGTGAAGAGTTGACTCACTGGAAAAGACCCTGATGCTGGGGAAGATTGAGGGCAGGAGGAGAAGGGGACAACAGAGGATAAGATGGCTGGATGGCATCACCAACTCGATGGACATGAGTTGGGTAAACTCCAGGATTTTGTGATGAACAGGGAGGCCTGGCATGCTGCGATTCATGGGGTCGCAGAGAGTCGGACACGACTGAGCAACTGAACGAAATCAAAGATGACATAAACAGAGAGAGAGATATTCCATGTTTCTGAGTAGGAAGTATCAATATTGTGGAAATGACTATACCACCAAATGCAATCTACAGATTCAATGCAATCCCTATCAAATTACCAATGGCATTTTTCATAGAACTAGAACAAAAAATTTCACTATTCATATGGAAACACAAAAGACCCCAAATAGCCAAAGCAGTATTGAGAAAGAAGAATGGAGCTGGAGGAATCAACCTTCCTGACTTCAGATTATACTACAAAGCTACAGTCATCAAGACAGTATGGTACTGGCACAAAAGCAGAAATATAGACCAATGGAACAAGATAGAAAACCCAGAAACAAACCTATGGACCTATGGGTACCTTATTTTTGACAAAGGAGGAAAGAATATACAATGGGGCAAAGAGAGCTCTTCAATAAATGGGAAAACTGGACAGCTACATGTAAAAGAATGAAATTAGAACACTTCTTAACACCATACCCAGAGATAAACTCAAAATGGATTAAAGACCTAAATGTAAGACCAAAAACTATAAACCTCTTTGAGGAAAACATAGGCAGAACACTCAATGACGTAAATCAAAGCAAGATCCTCTAAGACCCACCTCTTAGAGTAATGGAAATAAAAACAAAAGTAAACAAGTGGGACCTGATTAAACTTAAAAGCTTTTGCACAGCAAAGGAAACTATAAGCAAGGTGAAAAGACAACTCTCAGAATGGGAGAAGGTAATAGCAAATGAAACAACTGACAAAGAACTAATTTCCAAAATATACAAGCAGCTCACACAACTCAACACCAGAAAAACAAACAACCCAATCAAAAAGTAGGAAAAAGACCTAAACAGACATTTCTCCAGAGAAGACATACAGATGGCTAACAAACACATGAAAAGATGCTGAACATCGCTCATTATTAGAGAAATGCAAATCAAAACCACAGTGAGATATCACCTCACACCAGTCAGAAAGGCCATCATCAAAAAGTCTACAAAGAATAAATGCTGGAGAGGGTGTGGAGAAAAGGGAACGCTCTTGCACTGTTCGTGGGAATGTAAATTGATACAGCCACTATGGAAGATGGTATGGAGATTCTTTAAAATACTAGGAATAAAAGCACCATATGACCCAGAAATCCCACTCCTAGGCATATACCCTGAGGAAATCAAAATTGAAAAAGACACATATATCCCACTGTTCACTGAAGAACTATTTACAGTAGCTAGAACATGGAAGCAACCTAGATGTCCATCAACAGAAGAATGGATAAAGAAGTAGTGGTATGTATACATAATGGAATATTACTCAGCAATAAAAAGGAACAGATCTGAGTCAGTTCTAATGAGGTGGAGCAACCTAGAACCTATTATACAGGGTGAAATAAGTCATAAAGAGAAAGATAAATATCATATTCTAATGCATCTATATGGAATCTAGAAAAATGGTACTGAAGAACTTATTTACAGGGCAGCAATGGAGAAACAGACATAGAGAACAGACTTGTGGGCATGGGGAGAGGGGAGGAGAGGGTAAGATGTATGGAAAGAGTAAGATGGAAACTTACACTACCATATGCAAAATAGATAGTCAATGGGAATTTGCTGTGTGGCTCAGGAAACTCAAACAGGGGCTCTGTATCAACCTAGAGGGGTGGGATGGGGAGGGAGATGGGAGGGAGGTTCAAAAGGGAGGAGATATATGTATACCTATGGCTGATTCATGTTGAAGTTTGACTGGAAACAACAAAATTCTGCACAGCAATTATCCTTCAATTAAAAAATAAATTAAAAAAAAAGAAAAGGGGTATGCCAAAGGACAAAGGAGCCAACCCAAAACAGCTCCCAATGGCCACAGCTGAAATAACTGGAGCAACATAATAAATGCAGTAGCATTGAATTATAATTTGAAGCATAAAATATTCATGAGTCCATACTAATAAAAATTAATAGCTGAATAAACGGGGAGAAGGGATAAATTTCCCTTCAAGAAAAACTTCAAATAAATTATGTAGATATTCCCTCCTCCAGGAAGTGGAACTTAACCCTTCAACCCTGACTGTAGGCTGTGCTTAATGACTCACTTCCAAAGGACAGAGTAAGGAAAACATGAAAAGGTAACTTAGAACCTCCCTGGTGGCCCAGTGGTTAAGACTTTACCTTCCAATTCACGGGGTGCAGGTTCAATCCCCGGTCAAGGAGCTAAGATCCCACATGCTTCTTGGCCAAAAAACCAAAATGTAAAACAGAATCAAGACTGTGATAAATCAATAAAGACTTTATCAATGGACCTCATCAAAAAGAAAGAAAACATAACTCTACTTTGGAGAAACCTGGCAAACACTGCCTTGGCCAGATGAACAAGGTTAACATCACCAGTAATAAGCAATGTCATAGAATGTAAACCTTATGTGATATCATGAGAAGGTGAGAAGGACATTTCTTCTCTACGGTCTTCCTCCTAAAAACCCATGGGGGTGGGGGGAGGGAAAAACAAGCAAACCTCAACTGAGGAACATTCCACAAAATATCTGACCAACGCTCTTCAAAACTGCCAAGGTCATGAAAAACAAGGAAAGTCAGATCAGTCACAGACTAAGGAGAAACATGATAACTACATGTAATATGGGATTCTGGATGGAATCCTAGAATGAATGAAGGACACTGGCAAAAACTGGTGAAATCCAAATAGATTGTGGCATTTGCTGCTACTGCTGCCAAGTCACTTCAGTCGTGTCTGACTCTGCACGACCCCATAGACGGCTGCCCACCAGGCTCCTCTGTCCCTGGGATTCTCTAGGAAAGAATACTGGAGTGGGCTGCTATTACATTTAGTTAATAGTAATTTTAAAAGGACAAATGTGGGATTTTAGTCATGACAAATATAAGATGTTAGCCATAGGGGAAACTAGGCGAGAAGTATACTGAAATTCTCTACACTATTTGTTCAACTTTTCCGTAAATAAAAACTATTCTAAAATGAAATACTTATCTAAAAGAATCACAGGGGATGGCATGGATTTTTCAATAAATGGTGCTGAAAGAGTAGTTCATTCATACACATTAAATGATATTCTCTAAAATAAATTCATGATGGATAAAAAAATCTATCTGTGAAAAATCAATGTCATGCAATTTTTAAGACAAATTATATGACCTGGAGTTAGGTATGATATTTTAAAATAACATACAAACAGAACAAACCCTAAAGGGATAACTGATAAAGTTGACTCTATTAATGTGAAAATCTTCCTCACAATAAAATATACTGTAAAAAAAATAAAATATGAGCCCAGACAGGAAGATAATAGTTGTATACATGGAACAGATAAATGCAAGCTTAATAAGATTAAAATTAATAATCCGATTGAAGAAAAACAAGAAGTATGAAAAGGAATGTGCAAAAAAAAAAAGCCTAAGTGGAAATAAACTTTTGAAAAAATGTTTAGCCTCACTTGTAATCAGGAAACTGCAAGTTAATATAGTCATAAAATATCATGTCAGATATAAGATTTTCAAAAGTGAAATGTGTGAAATCAAATATTCAGAACATTGACAAACAATGAGTATTTCTTTCACAGTTATTGAGAATGTAAATTTGCTAAACCACATTAGAGAATGTTTTGGCAATATCTAATAAAATCAAATGGGCCTCTACCAATGAGCCAGCAATTCTAGTTCAAGTCTGTATCCCAAAAAACATATCCAAAAAAAAAAAAGAAACATATCCATGTATTCACCAAACACATACAAAAACACATAAGGTAGTGCTGTCAATACTGGCAAAATATTGGAAACAATCCAATGTAGTAGGGAGATAGGTAAATATATGCTTATGTAATTAAAATATACTCCACCATATGGGTGTCTAAATAAATGGACTAAAACTTTATGCATAAAATATTGATTGTAAAAGACAATACACAGAAGGTCTTCTACTGTATACAGATTATATGCTATAATACTATCCATATACATTGGAAGATAATAAAAATATTACCCTGAATATGTTAAATATACAGATAAGAATATATTAAGATATCAAATATATGAAAATAATACCATTTTTTATTTATAGATGTATGTTATATATGATAAAATTGTATATATACATACATATATATGTAAACTCAAAAACTCTGAATTCATGTTAGAAATGCACCTGGGTAGAACAAAAGATAGTGAAACTGTGTCTATTAAGATTTTATTTCAAAAACATAACTTGAAATAAACTGATTAAGTAACATTTGCTACATTTGGGTGGTAGGGCATAAGTCTTTGTTATATTATTTTTTATTTTTGTTCACAATTTAAATGTTTCATTAAAAAACCCAAGATAATTAATGAGATGTGAACTATGCTACAAATATTAAGCAAATACTGAATTCATGTACTTATAGAACTAACGTTTGGCAATCCTGAGTTATGTGGTTACAGAAAAGTAATGCAAATGTCATAATTTTTACTATGTAAGTATAATAATTAGTTTTAAAAATTAAAAGTAATGCTCAGGGAACTGGAGAGAATATCTGTATGGCATTTCTCTTCTTTTCATAGTAGAAATTAGAGATTCAACTAATTGAAGCAGATAGTTATAAAGTACTCAGATTCCTTGAGTTTTTCAGATTTGATTTTATAATTACAAAGAATAATTTAGGAACTAATATTTCCCGCTAAAAATAAATATTTGTCAAACTTCAGCAATATCTTTAGTTGTCCTTTTTTCATTTTTCTTCAAAGTCAAGAAAAAAATAAGTGTAAAATGTAATTTTTTTTAGTAAAAATAAATTTGACCATATGATCCCATTGTTTCCTAGATCACCTCTTTATATTCATAAATATGCAGAGCCAGACATCTAAAATTATTTTCTCCAAATGGAAATATTGATTATTTTAGAGGGAAGGGGAGGAATTTTAGTGATTATTAATATTTTCACCTGCATTTTTATGGTAAGTATAAGACACACTTATCAAAAAGAATACAACGATTCTTTTAAGACTCATGTGGCAATGACAATGAAGCTCCACATGCCAGAAAAGGACAGTGAGACAAGGAATTTTAAAGAAAGGAACACCAATTAAATTAGAAAAGTTCAAGAACAATTCAAGAAGAGGAGACTTTTGCCGGGCCTGGAAGAGTAAAGTGTCACAAAGAACGGATGCTGAATGTGTGTCAGGAGTGGGAGAAATTAACCTGAAATTGACTGATACACTGACAGTAAAATAACTGTATTCAAAAATACAGGAATATTTAAATACTAAAATATTTAAATGTTAAATATTTAAATATTAAATATTAAAATACTGTGTAGGAAATACAGCATATTAATGATACAATTTGGAGAAGGGAAAGGCTACCCACTCCAGTATTCTTGCCTAGAGAATCCCCATGGACAGAGGAGCTTGGTGGACTTCAGTCCATGGGGTCGCAAAGAGCTGGACACGACTGAGCGACTAAGCACAGAGGGAGGTGGCTGTTAATACTGATATGTGTAAAGTCCTGGAAAAGGATAGAAAAATAGGATTTTTCAGAGTCAGGGAGATCACAGAAGGATTCATAGAGGACAGATTCTCAAATAGAAAATTATGAATTTTCCAGGAAGATGAGGGTTAGTATTCTGTGATGGAAAAAAGGATGCAAAAGGACAGAGACAACTTGTTGTGATTAAAACACAAATTAGAAGAAATGGAGAAGAGTGAGGCTGCAAAGGCAGGCAACAATAATGTTCCTGCCTTCAGTGATTTCTAAAAGAGCTTACTACTTCTAGCAGAAAATCACTAACAGACTTTTTAGAGTAGGGTGGAAATGGGAAATAACATGATCAAATTTGTCTTTTAAAAAGATGCTGAGAAGGAAATGGATAAAAGGAAAGCAGAAAAGATGGATTTAAACACGCTGAGAGGAAGTCATTCAGGTGTATGAACCCTTGATCCAAAAGTTCAGTGAAGAAGGAAGATTCTGAAAAATAATAATGAGGTAGACTGAATCTATAGGTGGCAAATGATTTCCTGTGGGAAAGGGGGACAGGCTGGGTTAAGGACGACTGAGTGACCTGGTGGATGGTGATGCTCTTCAACAAATGAATAATGTTGGTGGGATGGTTTGGGGGTTGAGTTAATGAGCTCAGGGTTGAACAAGTTGCCTTGAGGTGCCTGGCCTGGACCAGGGCCACAAATGTCATATCCTCTGCATACGGTGGTAATTGAAGCCTTCAGAATGAATAAGATTGTTTGGGGAGGTCAGGAGAATGAGCAGGGCAGTGAGCTGAATGTGTAAGCCTGGAAATACACCCAGTCAGGCATCCCCTTTCCTGTCCTGTACACAAGTGGCTGATTATTTTTAGGCAGCCTGTCAGATTTCATTTATCCAGCTTGTTGGTTTCAGCACTTTGTTCCATCTTGTTGATATCATTTAGCATCTTGATTCTATCAGTCAACATATTAACCATCCTAAGATGTTTCCACTGAAGACAGTTTCTGCCTAACTCCACTGGTTTCCCAACTTCCTAGTAAAATAACCATAGAAAAGGATAAAATGTCACAATCACTCAAAAATTACAATTCTGTAAAACAGAAAATGCACTCTTCCTTTGCAAACATTTTTGGAACTGGTACAGAAAGCCTGAGGAAAAAAAAGAGTTTTCATAGAAAACCAAGCAGTGAAAAGTCAACAGGGTGAGTGTAAAGGAAAAAGGTTTATAAAATAAAGAACTGCAGATGAAAAACTGTAATTGTGCAAATGAAATCCATGATGACAGCAGAGAACATAGAATAAATTGCATGAAGGACACAGTTCAAAAGATGGCTCTGAATCCAGAGTAAAAGAATACAGGAGTTACTACGATACAAGTAAACAAGTATGGTAGAAATAGTAGCCAAAGTTGCCCCTTAAAAGAAATTGTAAAATACAACAAAACAACAAAATATAAGAACAGGAAAGTTGAAAGGGTTCATCCCATTCAAAGGAAAACCAATGAAAATAAATCTACACTACTTGTGCACATACTAACATAAATCTGTCAAAACCCTAAAATTCGAGCTTAAAAAATGGAGGGCAGGACAAAATCCAAAGGAAGAAAATTAAAGCTGCATCTCAGGTGCAGTCTATATGCTAGTGAATACAAACTTGGATCCACTGAGTTATCCTTCACATCTTAAGAACCAGAAATGAAGCAGTTTTGAAAAGAAAATGCCTGTAGTCTGTTGTTGAAACTCCTATCAAAAATGTACTTCAACCAATCAAGAGTTAAATTAACAATAAAATCCCAAATATGTAAAAAACTGAATATAAAAAGGATTTTCAAAAATATCATCAGCAGGAACAACTCTACTTTTCAAAATTATCTTAAAGAGAAAGATTTTAATAAACTATACCTATTTGAATCTGCCATGAATTAAATCTGCAATAAAATAAGTATACATTAACATGCACAGTCTTGTATTTTTGTACTTTGATTTGTGTATTTGTCTTTAATGAATATATATTTTTAATAAGCTTCATAATAAAACATAGCAATGTCCTTGAAATTTTATTTCATCTGGGAAATTGATTAGTATGTCTTTGATTAGTATGACTTAATATAAGTCTTTGATGATTATTGAATGCAGTGGTTCCAAGGTCAGAACTTTATGCCTCTCAACCAGGCAACCATCTGCCAAGTCAAATCAAATATTTTATTAACGGTTTGGGACATTTTTAAACCAAACTAAAATCTATCTAACTATAAACCACATTTTCATCTTATTCACAAGGTTACTATATAAGCCCACCAAATATATTGCTTAAATTAAGATATAATACACCATTATTCTAATTTGCCAATCTCATGTGCCAAACACAAACAAACACAAATTGAAAGAGGCTAACTTAACCCAATATGATTTGTTTTGGGGGAGTTGGTACCACCTTCTAGGAATCACATTTTCCTTTCTAAGAATCCAAGGGTCTCTTTTCAAATGAACCATTTATAAATTTTGCCATAGTTGCACATCTAATTCACTAACCTATCTAATAAAAAGTCCAACTGTTTTTCAAAAGGTTAAATATTTAACCATTATCAACAATCTGATACTATTTTCATTTTTAAATATTATAAGCAGTACACTTGCATATATATCTGCAGATTTCCAGTGTCTTGGGATAGTTATTCAATTCAGTCTGGAAGGAAGATTTAAAAGGCATCAAGGGAAAGACGATTGATTGATTGAGGACCAACTGAATGCCAACACTACGCTGGATCTTATAAAGTTCAATTTAATTAACTGACATAACACATCACTGAACTGGTAGGTTTGTGTCTGTTTTGGAGAAGAGAAAGCTAAGACTCTGATCTATGAAGTGACCATCTAAAATCACACAGACAGCAAGCTACTATGCTAGTACAATGCTAAAATCCCATGATTTCCATATTGCAGCAGTGATTCTGCTTTATTTTATCATCCATTCAGACCACCCAATATTCCTGAAGCACTGGCATTCTCTTTCTTTGTGATAGTTTCAAAGTCAAAAATAGAGTTCAGAAATGAATTCTGCCTAAACTCTACCATTGTTTTCTTCAGCACTTTTCCCTAGTTGAAGCTAATTCTGCAATTTGGTCCTACCTGCAAATGTTTTCAAGTGACAAGCCTAACTTAGTACCCTGTGAACTATCTCTCAACTTCTGTACTTGTCTTTGAGCCACCTGACCCCATGGGGCCCTGAGCGTTGGTTTACTGTCCCTTCCTCACTGGGATCACCTGTGATGAGACAATTATCATTTTAATATTTAAATCATTTATTATTTAAAGACTTCTGAAATTTCTTATAATCTGAGATAACTGCCAAGTTATGCCTAGCTCTTTTTCTATTTTGTGTCTATTATAATCAATTTCAATAAGACAATTTCTCTTCTCCCCAAACTTCTCATGACTTGCATTATAAACACATTATTTTCTTTCTATAATAATTAAGATGTGAACAGAACTACATGGTCCCAAATATGCCATAATAAGATACTCACTTTCTAAGGAGATGCTGTATCTTTTAGTAGTTATGATTTATATTTAAATGCCCTGGTTACTTTCTAAAACACTTGACCTGGGCTTGTTGGAAGAAGTCCAGGTACACAGAGAAGTGAAAACCAACTCAAGGGGTATTTTTCCATCTTTGCTGTGTCACCTTTAATTTTACTGTCATATAAAATTGGACAATTTTAGCAATAACAGTGCCTTCTTTAAAAAAATTGCATCATATAATTAAGAACCATTAACTTCTATTAGGGTATTTAGTTAAGTCTTTTTTAAGTTTATTAAAACAAAATGAATGACCTTCCATAATCTTAAAACAGAGTTATGGACTTTGCAGGCATTAAGAAACTACTGTCAACAACTCTCCTTGGATATTACTGCATTGTGTGATGTTTATCACAGATGTTTTTAAGACCTTATGAGAGTTTTTATATAAACTTACTAAAAGGTTTTGGGTTTACAAAGCAACATTAGCTAGTTATAACAAGACACTCACTTTTTAGGGAGATGCTATATTTTTTAGTAGATATTTAAGAATGAATATGTTGCTAAATAAACAGAAATTAAAACCTAAACACAACCATTAATGACAGTTAAAAAAAAAGAAACCCAGGTGTTCTTGTGTTACTGAATACCAAGAACCAATATTATGGATTGGCTGGAAGATGGATGGTTTCACAGTCAGTGAACACTAAGAGCAATCACTAGGTCAGTGAAACTATCTCATTTCCACTGCTGAGGATCTTGGAATCAGGGTCCTGTTATACACTGGGTGATCTCACTTCAATTTTGTCACTGTATCCCTCTCGTACTTGGTAGTGCTTGATAGAGCCTTGCTGGTACCCAAATGTCCCACGTGACATTATAAAAGCCCATTGAGAAGCTTATTACCAGCAACAGATATTTTTCTCCCTGGTTTTGCCAGCAGCCTTGTTTTTACTACTTTCTTTCTACATCCAGCCATTTCTTTCTCCAGCTCCCAAATGCTCATCTTCATTATTATTCTCCTACTAATTCTAAGTCACCTGAGTCTGTTAAGTTCCCTTATCCATTCATTCAAGCATTTGTCCAACTCTACTAAGTTCTAGCTAAATGCCAAGTCCTTTACTTATGATGGAGAATCCTAATATGAATGTTTCTACTCTCAAAGAGTTCATGGTCTAATGAAGGAGATATAAATGTAATAACTCAATTTAATAAGTCTGATGATAGAAACACAAAAAGAACAAAAAAAAAATCAACAGTTAAAATTCCGTTTAAGAGTTCTATAAGGAAGCTGCCATCAAAAAAAGTAAGGGAAGGAAAACCATACAAGATTTTTAAAACCTGCATCTTAAAGAAAATCAACTCTTTTACACTAGGTAAGTACTGGAAGTATATACATTGACATACCCACCAAGGTTTAGCAATTTGAGACAAAATGGAACATATATATAGTTAAAAAGTTGAATCTGGAGGGGTGGCTAAGGTCAAGTGAAGACATGGTGTTAAGAAGCTGAACTGTTAACTTGAAATGTATGCAGAACCATTGGAAATTTAAAAGCGAGGGACTGACTTGATCAGAATTTATCTTACAAAGATGTTTCTGCTGGCAACACAGATAAAGGCTTGAAACAGTTGTGCAAGAAGGAAAAAGTTAGAAGGTTGCTGTATTAAACTAAGTGGTCATCAAGACCTGGATATGGCAGAAAGAATACAGAAATGACACCCATTTGAGAAATTTGGGAGGTAGAAGGGAAATAATCTATTGACAGAGTTGTCTGGAGAGTATGGAACAGGTAGGTATTTAGAAGGATCTCAGTTTCTGCTTAGTTAAAAATAATATTCAGGGCACCTCTCTGATGATCCACTGAGCTTCCAATGCAGGGGGCGTGGGTTTGAACCCTGGCTGGGGAACCAAGATCCCACGTGCTGTGAAGTGCAGCCAAGAAATAAAAATAAATAAATAAAATTAAAAATAAAATTCAAAGAGAAAGAGGATAGGATGAATAGAGAACAGGAAATTTTTAGTACAGTGAAGCTATTTGTATGCTACCATGATACTGGATACATCTCATTATACATTTATCAAAATCTACGTATTACACAATACAGGAATGAACCCAAGGTAGACTATGACCTTCAGTTAATAACAATGTATCACTGTCAGCTCAGCAAATGTACCACATTAAAGCAAAATAATAATAATAGTTCTGAAAGAGATGGGAATACCAGACCACTTGACCTGCCTCCTGAGAAATCTGTATGCAGGTCAGGAAGCAACAGTTACAACAACTGGGCGTGGAACAACAGACTGGTTCCAAACAGGAAAAGGAGTATGTCAAGGCTGCATATTGTCACCCTGCTTATTTAACTTATATGCAGAGTACATCATGAGAAATGCTGGGCTGGATGAAGCACAAGCTGGAATCAAGATTGCTGGGAGAAATATCAATAACCTCAGATATGCAGATGACACCACCCTTATGGCAGAAAGTGAAGAATTAGCCTCTTGATGAAAGTGAAAGAGGAGAGTGAAAAAGTTGACTTAAAGCTCAACATTCAAAAAACTAAGATCATGGCATCTGGTCCCATCACTTCATGGCAAATAGATGGGGAAACAGTGGAAACAGTGGCAGACTTTATTTATTTTGAGCTCCAAAATCACTGCAGATGGTGACTGCAACCATGAAATTAAAAGACACTTACTCCTTGGAAGAAAAGTTATGACCAACCTAGACAACATATTAAAAAGCAGAGACATTACTTTGCCAACAAAGATCTGTCTAGTCAAGGCTATGGTTTTTCCAGTAGTCGTGTATAGATGTGAGAGTCAGACTACAAAGAAAGCTGAGCACTGAAGAATTGATGCTTTTGAACTGTGGTGTTGGAGAAGACTCTTGAGAGTCCCTTGCACTGCAAGGAGATCCAACCAGTTCATCCTAAAGGAAATCAGTCCTGAATATCTGAATATTTATTGGAAGGATTGATGTTAAAGCTGAAACTCCAATACTTTGGCCACCTGATGCTAAGAGCTGACTCATTGGAAAAGACCCTGATACTGGGAAAGATTGAGGGCAGGAGGAGAAGGAGACAACAGAGAATGAGATGGTTGGATGGCATCACTGACTCAATGGGCATGAGTTTGAGTAAACTCCGGGAGTTGGTGATGGACAGGGGTCCTGGAGTGCTGCAGTCCATGGGGTCGCAAAGAGTCAGACACGACTGAGCGACTGAACTGAACTGAACTGAATAATAATAAGGGAAATTGGGGGAGAGGGTGTTTGGAAACTCTCTATACTTTCCACTCAATTTTCCTGGAAACTTAAAACCATTCAAGAAAATCGTTTACTTTTTAAAAATAGAAGGTGTGAGAAATTGCAATTTGAGTCCCTGGGGCATGCCACTTTAGGGTAGCCATAGAGAAGGATCATCTTCTTGAACAGTCTACACAATAAGCCTGAGGAAGCCCTGTCTCTACATTTATTTAGGATCCCAACACCTGCTTCAGAGAACTGGATTCCAAGCCTTTCATGTTTCTTTTACCACATGATGCTTTAGTTCTAGATGTGACAGGAAAGAAGCGCACATGTACCCTATTACAGGAGTGGCACAATTCATTTCTCCCTCACGAAACCAGCTTTCCTGAATTATATCAAGTTTGCTAATACATTGCGCACTCATAAGCCTGAGTCTGAATACAAATTCTACAGCCAGTTTGTGCCTGTGGATGATTTATCACAGCCATAAAAATCTGGAGCTTTTCAATTCATGAATCTCACGGCTCCAGTGGGAAGCAGTACAAAAACTGCAAGCTGCATTTCATGCGATTCTAATGGATCCATGAATATAGGCGCAATAGAGGAATAAAAAGGACAATGAGAAAAAAAATCAAAAGATATAGAAAATCTCCAATGTGACCTTTAGTAAAAGGTATTCTATTAACATTTTGCCCAGCAGGAGGCAGATTTGTATATCTAACATAAGCCTTTGCCCTCAAGATAAAAATAAAGAAAGAAAAACAAACAGAAAACAAAGCCAACTCCTTTGCATACAGATCTATACATGGAGTGCGACCCAAAGAGCAGGGAGCATGGAACATATTACATCAGAGTTTAGGAGTGACATTCCTCATCCCCAGCTACTGCAGACACATTTCTAGGGATGTGCAGTTCATCAACTCCCAAGGGCTTTCATTCTACTTCAGACAGGTCTGACACCAGGAAGGGACATTTTGTTGCTGAGCTAAACTCTATATCTTGACTCATCCTACTCAAAGTTCCCTATTCTCTATATATTAACAAACAGAACAAATTTTCCTTAAAATATTAATTCAATCATTTACCATACATTAGGCATGCATAGTTTACACTATGGACTGAATGCTGTATCCTTGCTCTCCCCTCAAATTCACATGTTGAATCCCTCATCTCTGATGTGATGATATTTGGAGGTGGGTCTGTAGCTTAGACGGTAAAGAATCTGCCTGCAACACAGAAGACCCGGGTTCAGTCCCTGGGTTGGGAGGATCCCCGGGAGAAGGAAATGGTAATCCACTCCAGTATTCTTGCCTGGAGAATCCCATGGACAGAGGAGCCTGGCAGGCTACAGTCCGTGAGGTCGCAAAGAGTCAGACATGACTGAGTGACTAACACTACACTACACTACTACAGGGTCACAAGGATGGAGCCCCCTTGATGGGATTAGTGACCTTATAAAAAGAAGAAAAGGGACCAGTGGTCCCTCTCTCTCTCCACCATGCAGAGAGAAGAAGGCCATCTGCAAGCCTTGGAAGAAGACTGTCACCAAGAATCAAACCTGCTGCCACTGAGATCTTGGACTTCCCGGCCCATAGAGCTATGAGAAATAAGTTCCTATTGTTCAGGTCACCCAGTCTGTGACATTTTGTTATAGCAAAATGTTATAGCAAAATGACCTGTGCCAGACACTGTGCCAAGGGTTGTTTATACAATGGGGAACAAACAAACTCAGTACCCAGATCCAAGGAATTCATGATCTATTATGTTTGTTATGCATCGTAACAAACAGTAAACACATAAACTCATTTATACACAGTGTGACAATTGCTAAGAAAGAAAAGTACTAAAGTATATGAAAGAGAAAAATAGAAAAGGGTGATGTAATTTGAGGAGTATCCAGGAAGGGCCACTATGAGGAGGTGACAGTTGAGTAGAGACTTGAAAAATGAGTCAGTGTTGGCTAGGTCAAAAGCACAGAAGAGCGTTCCAAAAATAACTAGCTTAGTGAAGGCCATGGAGCAGAAAACTAACTGCACTCTTCGAGGGGCATTGTGAAGCCAGGAAAGCAAGAGCGCTGAGAAATAAGATTAAATGCAGTTAGAGGACAAGCAGAATGCCCCTACAGCTTAAAGTCAGAAATCAAGTAGTGCCAGTCTTCCAACTTTGTTCTTTTTCAAAATTCTGTTCCTCATTCATCTTTTCCAGTTCTATTTTTTGAAGTCTGCTGGAGTTTTAAGGGATATTGCGTTGAGCCTGTAGCTCAATTAGGAAGATTTGCCATCTCAACAATATTGAGAACTCAAATCCATGAATATTGGCTATCTCTCCACTTATTTAGATTTTTTATTTTTCTTGATGACATTTTCCACTAAATTTTCTGCTATGAGTTTACTATTTATACACTTAAAAACATATTCCTATGAACTTTATACCTTAAAGGGATACTGTAATTTTTTAAAAATTTGTCTTCCAATTGTTGGTTTACTAGTATGTAAAAACATAACTGGTTTTTATATAGGGATTTTGTTTCTGGCAACTTATGAAGATTTATTTATTAGACAATTTTATTAGAAGATTGTTAGGATTTTTCACAATGATGATCATGTCATCAGAAAATAGACAGTGGAATTTCTCAAGTCTGTGAAAATGAAAGTCAGTGGTCCAGTCATGCCCAACTCTTTGTAACCCCATGGATTGTGGCCCACCAGGTTCCTCTGTCCATGGGATTCTCCAGACAGCAATACTGGAGTGGGTTGCATTCCTTTCTCCAGGGGATCTTTCCAACCCAGGGATCGAACCCAGGTCTCCTGCATTGCAGGTAGATTCTTTACTGTCTGAGCCACCAGGGAAAAACCCTTCTCAAGTTTATACAACTTCATTTCTTTTACTGCTTGTTGGCCACACAAGGGCCTGAAATATTAGGTTAGGGAAAAAGCATCATTAAATCTGTTGTTAGTAGTCAGTTCTCTGTTTGTATCTGTTATCAGGGTATGGAAATTTCTTTTTATATATTTATTCATTAATCATGAATGGGAATTTAATTTTGTCAGATTCTTTTCTGTATCATTTGAGGTGATCACATACTTGACTTTTGTCCTTGATTTTTTTTTTTAATGTAGTGAATCACATTCATTGGTTCTCAAATACTGAAACAAGTTATATTCCAAGGATAAGACTGCAGTGGAATATGATGTATTATCCTGTTTATATATTTCTAGATTCAGTGTGCTACCATTTTGTTGAGGATGTTTACATCTAAGTTCATAGGGGATACTGGGCAGTGACTTTCTTTTCTTGTTATATCTTTTTTGGCTTTTGGTATCAGAATTATGTCAGCTTTGTTAAATGAATTAAAAAACATTTTATCCTCTATCTTCTGAAAGAGTTTACAATTAGTGTTATTTAATTGAGTGTTGCTAAAACTCACCAGCAATGCCATCTGGGCCTAGAATTTAATTTGTAGTGAGGCTTACAAATCTAATATCTTTAATAGATGTATCAATATTCATATTTTCTCTTTTTAAATCAGTTTTCATAAACTGTTTTTAAACAAATGTATCCATTTCATTAAGCTGTTAAATTTATTGGGACAAAGGTGTTCATAATATCATCTTATTATTCACTTAAAGCTTAAAAGATCTATGGTGAAATCCCCACTTTCAATCCTGATATTAACACTTTCAGTTTTCTCTAATTTTTCTTGAATAGTCTTTCTTGAGGTTTATTAACTTTATTAAACTTATCAAACAACCAAATCAAATTAAGATCTTGCTAATTTTCTATGTTGTTAAACATACTCTATGTCTTTCTTTAACGCTGCTTTGAGTTTAGCCTGTTCTTATTTTTTTAATCTTTTTTGAGAGGGAAACTAAGAATCTCAAATTTAAGCATTTTCTGCTCCTTATTAGGCATTTAAGGCTATAAACTTTCCTTTAAGCATTGTTTTACCTGCATTCCACACATTTTGATATGTTTTATTTTCATTATCATTTACTTAGAAGTATGTTTTTACATTTCTTTTATGATTTTTTTCTTTGACCATAGGCTTAGAATTATGCTATTTAAATTTCATTGGGAATTTTCTAGTTTTTTTTAAATTGATTTCTATTTTAACTTAATTATAGTGCTAGAACATACTTGGTCAGATTTTGAAATTGACTGTGACTGAGATTTAACTCTATGGCCCAATGAATGCTGCATCTTGGTGAATGCATACGTGAAAAAGATGTGTATTCTGCAACTGTTGGGTATAGTGTTCTATAAATGTCAATTATGTCACATGGGTTGACAGCATTATTTAGATCTTCCATAACCTTATTAGGGTTTCCCTGGTAGCTCAGATGGTAAAAAATCTGACTGCAATGGGGGAGACCTGGATTTGCTTCCTGGGTTGGGAAGATCCTCTGGAGGAGGGCATGGCAACACGCTCCAGCTCCAGTATTCTTGCCTAGAGGATCCCCATGGACATAGGAGCCTGGCAAGTTCCAGTCCACGGGATGGTAACTGACTGACATGACAACTGACGGACACGACGGACTGACTAAGCAGAACATAGCCTTATTAGGTGTTTTTTGTTTCTTTGTTATGTCAATTTCTAAGAGAATGAAATTAAAATTTGGACTATATTAGATGTTTCTATTTCTCCTATTAAATCTGTCATTTTTAAAAATCATTTTGAAGAATAATAGAGCTTTGGATCTGATACAATAATTCATAAATATAAAACAAATAACTACAAAAGTTAGTAGGCATTGGAACAGCATTTCCTCAGAAAAAGCTACTAACTCTGTATTATTCTGATGTGGACATCTACAGTCCTCTGGGGTGAAATGTGAAGACAGGCCAGTGATCCCGCAAAGGGGTGAAAGACTTATCAAATTTTATATCATAAACTTGGATGTCTGTTACATGGTGTAAACACATTTGTCCTTTTATTACTGGATAATCCCCTGTAATGTATGGCATAAAGTAATGTAAAGTAATGTATGGCATAAAGTCTACTTTGTCTAATATTGAGATGGCCTCTTATACTTATAATTTGCAAGGTATATCTTTTCCTTCTTTTTCAATCTACCTGTTCTGTTCAGTTCAGTTCAGTTCAGCCAATCAGTTGTGTCTGACTCTTTGTGACCCCATGAACCACAGCACGCTAGGCCTCTCTGTCCATCACCAACTCCCAGAGTTCACCCAAACTCATGTCCACTGAGTCAGTGATGCCATCCAACCATCTCATCCTCTGTTGTCTCCTTCTCCTCCTGCCTTCAATCTTTCCTAGCATCAGGGCCTTTTCAAATGAGTCACCTCTTCACATCAGGTGGCCAAAGTATTGGAGTTGCAGCTTCAACGTCAGTCCTTCCAATGAACACCCAGGACTGATCTCCTTTAGGATGGACTGGTTGGATCTCCTTGCAGTCCAAGGGACTCTCAAGAGTCTTCTCCAACACCACAGTTCAAAAGCATCAATTTTTCAGCGTTTACCTTTCTTTATAGTCCAACGCTCACAACCATACATGACTACTGGAAAAACCAGAGCCTTGACTAGATAGACCTTTCTTGATAAAATAATGTCTCTGCTTTTTAATATGTAATCTAGGTTGATCATAACTTTCCTTCCAAGGAGAAAGTGTCTTTTAATTTCATGGCTGCAATCGCCATCTGCAGTGATTTTGGAGCCCAAAAAAATAAAGTCTGCCACTGTGTCCACTGTTTCCCCATCTATTTCCCATGAAGTGATGGGACCAGATGCCATGATCTTAGTTTTCTGAATGTTGAGCTTTAAGCCAACTTTTTCACTCTCCTCTTTCACTTTCATCAAGAGGCTCTTTAGTTCTTCACTTCCTGCCATAAGGGTGGTGTCATCTGTATATCTGAGGTGATTGATATTTCTCCTGGCAATCTTGATTCCAGCTGGTGCTTCATCCATCCCAGCATTTCTCATGATGTACTCTGCATATACGTTAAATATGCAGGGTGACAATATACAGCCTTGACGTACTCCTTTTCCTATTTGGAACCAGTCTGTTGTTCCATGTCCAGTTCTAACTGTTGCTTCCTGACCTGCATACAGGTTTCTCAAGAGGCAGGTCAGGTGGTCTGGTATTCCCATCTCCTTCAGAATTATCCACAGTTTATTGTGATCCACACAGTCAAAGGCTTCGACATAGTCAATAAAGCAGAAATAGATGTTTTTCTGGAACTCTCTTGCTTTTTTAATGATCCAGTGAATGTTGGCAATTTGATCTCTGGTTCCTCTGCCTTTTCTAAAACCAGCTTGAACATCTGGAAGTTCATAGTTCACGTATTGCTGAAGCCTGGCTTGGAGAATTTTGAGCATTACTTTACTAGCGTGTGAGATGAGTGCAATTGTGCAGTAGTTTGAGCATTCTTTGGCATTGCCTTTTTGGGGACTGGAATGAAAACTGACATTTTCCAGTCCTGTGGCCACTGCTGAGTTTTCCAATTTTGCTGACATATTGAGTGCAGCACTTTCACAGCATCATCTTTTAGGATTTGAAATAACTCAACTGGAATTACATTACCTCCACTAGCTTTGTTCATAGTGATACTTCCTAAGGCCCACTTGACTTCACATTCCAGGATGTCTGGCTCTAGCTGATCATGTTTATCTGGGTCATGAGGATCTTTTTTGTATAGTTCTTCTGTATATTCTTGCCACCTCTTCTTAATATCTTCTGCCTCTGTTAGGTCCATAGCATTTCTGTCCTTTATTGAGCCCATCTTTGCATGAAATGTTCCCTTGGTATCACTAGTTTTCTTGAAGAGATCTCTAGTCTTTCCTATTCTATTGTCTTCCTCTATTTCTTTGCATTGATTGCTGAGGAAGGCTTTCTTATCTTTCCTTGCTATTCTTTGGAACTCTGCACTCAAATGGGTATATCTTTCCTTTTCTCCTTTGCTTTTCACTTCTCTTCTTTTCATAGCTATTTGTAAGGCCTCCTCAGACAGCCATTTTGCTTTTTCATTTCTTTTTCTTGGGGATGGTCTTGATCCCTGTCTCCTGTACAATGTTACGAACCTCCGTCCATAGTTCATCAGACACTCTATCAGATCTAGTCCCTTAAATCTATTTCTCACTTCCACTGTATAATCATAAGGGATTTGATTTAGGTCATACCTGAGTGGTCTAGTGTTTTCCCCACTTTCTTCAATTTAAGTCTGAATTTGGCAATCTACCTGTGTTTATGTTTAAAATGCTGTAAACAGCATATTTTTCCAGTTTTATAGCTGTTATTGATAGGAGGTCTAGTCAGATACCTGTTACTTATCATGGCATGTGGAGTAAGTCTCATAGTCTTTTTCTTGAGTACCATTAATATGCACCACCTTTCTTTCCCAGTTTGTGGTACCCTGAAGGCAGGAACTGATGGATAGCTCTATTAAAATGCATTTGTTAGTTGCAGCCAATCGCTTCAGGCTATTAGGATTTCATAGACCACTTTTTTCTAATTGTTGACAGTGCTATCCAAACTTTAATGTGAATAAAAATCACTTGGAGACCTACTTAGATACAAATTCTGGTTCATGAGACCTGAGATAAGGACTGAGAGTCTTATGCCAGCAGTGTTGGTCTGAGTACCACACTATGAATAGCATGGATGTGTAGGTCTTGCTAGCTCACAAAGAGTCAACCAGGTCTTCTATGTCACAGGATACTAACTTGTACGATTTGACGGTGAAAAGTGAATATGTGAAAGTGTGAAGCTAGCAATATGTAATAAAGTAGAGGACAGTGGAACCAGAGGCAACCTGAAGGGTGTTACCATCACCAAAGTCATTCAAATTTAAATATTCAGCATACTAAGCTGCCAAAACCCCCCACAAACTTGCAAAGTAAATTCAGGTCACATCCAACTGTTTATGATTCCTGTTCAATTTCTTACTCCATACATTAATTTAAAAAATGGAAACTTCACATCCAAATTTACAAAATGGAAAATGACAAAACTTTCAGAAAAACAAACAAAATATCCAAGATTATCTTCAGGTCTAGGACGTGGCAGAGTTAGACTTAACACCAAAAGCATGATTCAGAAAAGAATAAATTTATAAATTGAACCCCATAAAAATTAAAAAATTTTATTTGTGAAAGATTTTGTTAAGAAGTTGAAAAACAACTTCAGAGAAGGGGAAAATATTTGCAAACCATACATCTGGCAAGGAACCAGTATCTAAAATATATAAAGAACTTTCAAAACTCAACATTAATAAACAATCCAGTGAGAAAATGGGCAAAATACATAAAGATATATTTCATCAAAGAAAATACAGCAATAAGCACATGAAAAGGTATTCACTATAATTAGTCATTAGGGAAGCTAAAAGCCACAATGCACTATTTCACCATGACTATCAGAAGGTAAAGTAAAAAACTACTGATACACTAAATACTGGCAAAGATGAAAAGAAACTGGATCATTCCTACATCCGTAGTAGTGATTTAAAGTGATAGGTACTCTAGAAAGCAGTTTGATCATTTTTTTTTTATAAAACTCAACAAGCTATTACCACAAGATACGGCAACTGCATTTTTGGATATGTATTACCTATTAACGAAAATGTATGTTCACACAAAAACCTTCACATAAATATACACAGTAGCTTTATTCATAATTGCCCCAAACTGGAAAAAACCTAGATATCCTCAATGGGGGGACTGTTAAATAAATTGTGTTACATTGGATTCTACCGAGCAACAAAAAGCAATGAACTATTAATACACAAAACAATTCGAAAGAATCTCCAGAGAATTATACTGAAAGAAAAAGCTAATCCTAAAAGTGGTGTTTCTATTTATATACTACATATTTGAAATGACAAATTTCAGAGATAGAGAGCACATTAGTGTCTGCTAGGTGTTAAGATTGGGACAAGAGGCAAAGAAGTGGGAAGGAGGTGGGTGTGGTTATAAAAGAACACCACAAGGAATTCTTATAGAAACAAAATTATTATACTTAGTATCTTTACTGTGGTGGTGGATACACAAATCTACATATACAATAAGACTGTATAAACTGAAATGCATACACAGACACATACACACACAGAGAAATGAGTGCAAGTATGAGAGGAGAAATTTGAATAGACTCAGTCAATTGTATCAATGTTCATATCCTGGTTTTGCAAAATGCTACCATTAGGTGAAACTGGCTAAAAGATATTCTGAGATCTCTCTGCATTATTACTTATAATTGCAAATGAATCTATAATTATCTCAATAAAAATGTCAATTAAAATTAAAACGAGACCATATCATTCTGAATTTTTAATCCTAATCAAGGAATCTCTCCTCTTTCAAACAGGCAGTTGGGAGCTACAGAAACTGGTTGAGTATGGATGACTTGACTAGGATCGTGGATCAAAAGAATTGATATAATGATAGTAAGTATGATGAATTAAAGGAGAAATTACCAAAGGCAGAGACACAGAAAAGCATAATCAGGGATCAAAAAAGAGGTGATATTGAGGTTGATATTGCACCCAAAGAAGTGTGGACTAAATCTGTGCCACTGGTCAGTTCAGCAACCACATAGACAGCAGACATTCACTTTATCCAAGTTCTTTTGTAATTCACACAGTATGTGAGAATCTGATTATAAAGCAAAGGCATTTCTGAGTTATTTCACTATGTTGAACTAATTCTTTTATGCCCTATTTTTAACATTTTGGTTAAAATGAAAAGTTTTAGTTCTTGGTTTCAGTAATTTTACAATTTTATAACTGTAAGTGAAATACATTTTCTAATCACTACGATAATTGGCATGCTTTAGAAAATATTTTTTTAGGTGTTTGAAGATTGGAGAATTGGAGAAACATATTAGATTTGTGGTTTTAATTAAATGTTTAGAAAATTTTGATTAAATAAGTTTGTAATCAATATTGAAATGTCTGAGGACATTTGATTTGCTGATTTTTAATTTTTTGACTTATTAGTTACAAGTAGAATTTAAATGTTCAAAGAAATACTAGTCAGTGAATTTATGCATGTATTTAATTGTACATAAAATAAAATACAACAGGAGTGAAGTTCCTCATGCATTAACGATTACCACCATCAAACTGCAGATCTGGAATCTAAGTCCTTCTCTGCCTCCATGACACCAGGCCACCGTGGCCAGGTTTGCATCCTCTCTTTACAGCCTTCTGGAAGGAGTAATGGACCTTACCTTATGGGGTTGTCCATCCTGGACACTGTGAGGAAGGCAGCGAGATTGGCTGTGTAGGAGGAACACACGATGAGAGTGAAGAGCCACCAGCTGCCCATCACAATTCTCATTGCCATGGAGTTCACTGAGGATTCTCCACCTGGAGGAGACAGGCAAAGGGGATTGGTCCGGGGTTTCTGCTCTCACTCCTATCCCCATAAATTCTCTGCCCTGCAGCCAGGCATTGGGAACCACCCCTGGTCATGAGCTGCAGATCAACAAAGTGACTGCCAGCTGGTTATGGTGGACTCTGACAGTTCTGGAAATAAAATCCTAGGACCACCAATCTCAGAAAGGGGTGGAGGACCACAAAATACAGAAAAGTTAGGCTTGGCATTTTTACTGATAGGATGTTTTTGAAAATGCCCAACAGTAGAGTTCTGAATATTAAACTCTTCCCCTTAGAAGATTCTCCTCACTGTCGAGAATTTCCAGGGTTGCAACCCTAGGTAAGGTCCCTATCCATTTTAAATTCACATGAAACAGTCTCAGGAACTCTGTAAATGTAAAATTATCTTATACCTAGAGGGTTCTCTAGCTTTCTTTTAAGCCTCAGAAACGAGATGTACCATATCACTTTTATTAATATTCGGCCCTCAATAGATGACTTTTTTCTATGATTTTCAGAAATCATTGTATATGACTTATAGTCCGAAGCTGCCTCTTTGAGGTCAATCATTCCTCCTCGGTGTCTCAGGTGGTAGCAAAAGAAAGCTCCTTGCTGACTATTATTATATAACCTCTCAAGCAGATAATACATAGTTTGCTATGGTGCAGATAAGTCCAGGACTCACATTAGGAACTTTGCAATTTGCTGTTTCCCATCAAAACTGTAACTCCCCAAGTGCTATCTAGATTTCTCTGAGATAGGAGACTGAATCTCAAGAATGGCTGGAGTATTGCTTAGATGACTGCAAAACAATTGTGGTTTTTTAGCCCATGTCAACTTCACATTTAAGCAAGATAGCTTCATTTGACAACCACGTCTGCATAACAATCAATCTAATGTGGGAGGGGAGGAAAGTGCAAAGCAGGACTAGAAGTTAATTTTATCTAAAGAGGAAAATCAGGACTCAAAGTTCTTTTTTTTTTTTATCATTTCATTTTACTTTCTATCTGATAATACTTGGAGTACAGCATGATATTAGGGCCATCTTAGAAGTTAAATAAAATTGCATTTAAAATGACTTTGGGAACATGAATCTAAGAATGTTGTCATCGGACAAGTCCTTCCAGGACCCTGGGGTTACTCCGGCATGGAGGAACCGGGAAGGTACCTTGTTGTACGAAGGCTCCGTAGACGATCCAGATGGCACTGTGCAAGGTGGCGGAGGCGGATGGCCGGGGCTGGGCTGCACTCTGAGCCCTCACGGCCTGTATCCGGTTCAACACGAAAATCAGCACACCAACCACGGGGATGGCTGCCGCAATGCAAGCCCACACGGCGAAATCAAATGGAGCAAAGAGGGAGAAGATGCTGATTTTCTCCTCGGGCTTCTTGATGAGGATTCCCACCGAGTAGTCCATGTACCGCTTGCTGAAGTCCACAACACTCTCCCTCTCCGGGGTGATGGTGATGGCGGAGATGGCCAGATCTGCTCTCTGAAAGGCAAACCCATCTGGTCAGAAGGCAGTCCTCCCATTACTGCTGGGTTCTAAATTCGCCCAAGGCCTGTCCACTGCCCTTTGGGTTGTTCAGTTCAGAGGAAAAGGCTTCAAGTGTTGACACCTCATGACTTTGAACATTGTAAGGAAAATCCAGCCCCAGGTTGTGTGCCATTACCACCTTCACCTTACAAATATCTCCCCCAAACCCTAAAAACTCTTGGAAACCACTTCTGGAGGAGTCTATCACCATTTTCATTTCTGTGTGAATTGTAGGTTTTCTTCATTTTCTTAATGATTCCCTTAGTGAACTATCTCTTTTCTTTTACTGGTATTTCCATCTTACTGCCCACCCTTCTCCCCACCCTGTCTTCTGTCTTCTGGACTTGTCTTCATCCTTCCTAGACTTCAAGACCACAGGGACACTCCCATTATTCTATCAAACCTCTCCAAACTCCATCAGCCCACACAGATACATCTCTTCTCTAAAATACTTTTGAAGTTCTATGGAGAGTGTACAACTACCTTGAATCTCATTAGAGTATCAGTCCTAGGTTGCTTTATATGCAGGCTCTATGCCAGAGAGTAGCATATTCCAAGAAAAAAGGGATCATCTTCCTTCTTCCACTTTCCTTAACTCATGGCTTCTCAGACATATGGTTGATTCTTCCTTTAGTAAAGCCATGCAGTGAAGGGGCCCCCAGGGCATCCTCTGCTGTGACCTCAAAAGTACCTTCAAAGATTTTTGCTTTCCAAGATGAGCTTAATTTAAAAATAGACAAAGACCCCATTAAGATGAAACTAGATTGTGAGGTTAAAGCTGCCAAGACTGGTGGAGACTAAGATCCTTACGCCTGAGTTGATGCTGGCATAAGAGCATTAAAATTGTACAGTGATCATCTCTATCTTGGCTCTCTAAGTAGGAGGCACTGTCAGAACTAGGTTTATTTTAGAATGACCAGTTGTGACAGCTTATCCAAACTACATATTCAAACTGGGGAAAACTACATAGGAGAATTTTATCAGGTCCAATATGCAGGCTGGAGGGGCAGATATACTGATTGCCAAACTGAAATCCAACAACATACCTAGAATAAAGAGACAAAAATGTTGGAGGTGACCATGTGAGCTCTCAAACTTGCCACATGTGCATTTCTTGTTCTTGCTTCTCTTCTCAGAAACCCAAGATCCAGGGAGATTTTTTGTTGTTCTTGTTGGTTGGTTGGTTTGTTTGTTTTGTTTATGCTTGGAGAATATTTAAGGACTGAGAAGGAAATCTAGGGGATCAGGATAGGTTAACAACATAGGATGGAGGGAAACTAACGTATGAAACCAGGTCCAGAGAAGGCACAAGGGAGGTGACTGGTGACACAAGTGAGGGGTGAGCTGTAATAGGAGGAAAAACACTCCCCACGCTGAAACTGGGGATGAGAGCACATGTCTGCAGATGTGATCTTTATAGGACGTTGAAGTAGAATCTCATGTTCAGATGCCTTCATTTCTTTCCTTAATAGAGGAGCACTTCTTTTTTCTAGTTTAAGATAGGAGATTATTAGATTGCTTGAGGAAAAAGATAAAATTTTGCAACAGTTTTAAGGAATGTTGCCAAGGGAGCAGTAAAGGCCATGTTAAGGAACTGGGGCTGTCCTGAAGGCCCAGCTGAGGTGGAAGGCCACACATTGTTTATGCATCCATCTGGACAAACTTGTGGCTTTCTCTTTTAATTGCATACAGCAACCTGGATGGCAGGGTCAGAAGGTAGGTAATAGAACCAAGTCAGGGTTTCAAGGTAACAAGAAATCAATAATTTAGGAGAATCACAAAAGATGAAGGGAACAGGAGTTTACCTGGACAACCACAGAAGGCACACCAGATGGGAAAGGATGCCATACCAGAAAGACACAGAAATCTTAAAGAATGAACCTCAGATACATATGCCAAGTGAAAAGTGTCAGACACAAAAGACTGGTATGGTATGTCTGCTTTATAGTACATATTTGCAAAAGCAAATCTATAGACTTAGAAAGGAGATTAAGGGTTGCCTGGGGCTGGGGCTGGAATGGGATTAATTGTAAATGAGTATGACGAATCTCATTGGGGTGATGGAAGTATTGCAAAATTAAGACATGATAACGGTTGCACAGCTCACTAAATTTCCTAGAAATCATGAATGATACATCTGAAATGGGTACAGATTATATTTAAATTATTCCACAATAAAGTTGTTATAGGTTTGGCTTTTGCTTTCCCTTTCTTTTTTATATTAAGTTGATTTAATGAGCAATTTCTTGTCATTAATAGGATTAAAATGCATGCTACTGGAAAAAAATGACAGCTTAGGAGATACTGGAGAGAACACAGGTATCCTGTCTGCCTTTATGGGTTTATAAAGAAAAGGACTTGTGTTTTAAGATAAAATGCCAGAGTCAGAAGGATGACAGGTTGTAGTCATGGAGTGGGACAGTGACAGCAACATGTAAGATGCTAACAGGATGCACGGGGACAGGTACTCCAAGGTCACTGGAGATGAATGGTCAAAGCACTGGAAGCCCAGGGTTATCTGTAGGGATGTCAGAAATGTCAAGACTGATGGTGAGGGAGGGCTTGAGCAGATCCACCAATGTAAACGGCTGTCAGTAAATAACCTAGAGGTCACAGGATGGCAGGGGCAAGGATGGGGACACAGTGAATTGGCCTCATGCCATGGGGACCTAGGTTCCACAGGAAAGAGGAAGAATAAAGATTTGAAATTAATCTGAGGCACTGGGGAATGCAATTTCACTTATCCATAGCAATGCAGACACACCTATACACTCATTTACACGCATACATGCATGTGGACACACACCAGACACACCCACCCACTTCTGTGGGCCATGAAGAAGAGAATAAGCATGCACCAGTCTCCCCTACCCCTGTCCCCATGAAAACTGGGTTCCTATTGCAGCTCAAATGTGGGGGTAGATTTCATGAAGAGTGGATTATAGAACAGGCACAATGGGTGTTTCAAAGGAATGACAGCAATGGACATAGAAGGAAAACCCAGAGTGCCTGGGAATTAGAAAATAAAAGTAAGAATGAGTACAGCAGGGAGGAGGGTGAGTGTGGAGGAAAAGAGATCCTTATTGTGTGGAGAAGGGTAACTACAATCTGTCTAGCTGGTCCTGAGGTTCCAACTTCATAATGGGTCCAATTAAGACATCACCCCAGAGGCAGACTAGGGGGCCCCTCCCCATGGATCTGCTTTTGGGACCTACCTTGCTGATGAGCTCCCCGATCATCCCGTTCCAGGAGGTGTTATGGAGCTGGTGACCGTACCTGCCATCGGGGGCCTGGTAAATCTCGTATTTGAAGCCCAGAGCCTTGGCCAGTGCATCCAGGACATCAATGGAGAACCCTTTGTAGCGCTTGGGCTGTCCAAGAATGTTCTCAGCCACCATCACAAAAGGCTCTTCCTGAGGACAACAGAATGAACGTTTTTCAACTAAATCACCGGTTCATTAACACACATCTTTCCAGGGTCTTACTGGAAAGACCAACCTGATGAACCATAATTTCATAACGTTTGTGGACACATGCACTCTATTTACCCAATTTAGGCCTGGAGTCTGAACCTCTCTGCCCTTTTCTAAAGTGGTTTATGGACACTCAGGATACAGTGCACGGGAAAATCCCTCCAACCAGCAGACTGATGGAGGAACAGATTTATTTGTCCTCTGTCATTTCAGACTCAGCTCAGCATCCCATGCTCCTAGGATAACATGGCTTGTTTTCATGCCTTCATTTGTGACATTCAGGACTCTGTCCTTTGGAAATGCTGTAATTCTTTAGGACACACATAAAAAATGTGAATACCTCTCATCTGGGCTAATAAATGACAACAGAGTCTGTGAACTGGGTTGAGAGAAGACTATTACATCTATGAGACTGGACTAGAAAAATGGATGCCAAGTCACAAGACAAGGTCACACCACATGGCAGATTAAACCTCACTGTCCAAAAGTCCAAAGTCAGGCCATGAGTGCATTAACACATTTTGTGCCATGTCACATGTGCTCCTATAGGGCACGTGGTCATCTGGAAAATACCTCAGCCTTCCCCATCATAATCCTGTGAAACTGAAAAAGAAGGGGCCTTATGGCAACAGCCCCAGAGACTACATTTCATTAATTTAATTTGGTTGTGGGGGGATAAGGTACAATGCTTATTCATGGTGTGCATATGGGGACTGCAGGAATGTCAGTATCTGTCTTCCAAGCTAATAAGAGATAAATCTAAAATGTCTCCTCCAGCTCTAAAAAGTTGAAGAAAGAAATGGGAAGGAAGATGCTTCTAAGGTAACTGAAAAATGTAAAAGTCTGTGGTTCCAGGAAAACCATGCAGAGAAATTGCAACAAATGGCCTTCATTGTAAACTTTGTGGCACATATTCTATCAATGGTGCTGTATTCTAGAAGGATGTTTTCCCAACATCTTTCTGGGGACTCTAGCTAGCAGCAAAAATCTCCTAAGGACAACCAGTAGGTCAAAATCCTACATCCAAAAACAAGTAGAGCTGTTATCCCCACTCTGGGGTTCAGCCCTGGTTATGGATGAGTGGCCCTTCTCTAGAGCAGCCCAGTGACCTGCCATGGAGGGTCTCAGAGGCCCTGGAGGAGAATCTCCAATCTTACTCTTCCTTCACTATTCACAAAATTCTTTGAGTGAAAAGCCTATGAAAGCTCAGGCCACTACTGAAGATCCCCTTGTCTCCAAACTCAGCATTAAGCCAAACAGAGAGAAGCCCCTGACTCAAAGCCGGAATGGCAGACCTCCCCCATGAGCCCAGGATCCTACCAAGACAGTCACCACTTTGAGAGTCAGTCCTTGGAGGCGGCTGCCCATGGGCCTCTCCTGCAGGCTTCCATTCAGCCCCTTCTCCGAGTCCCACGTCGCCAGCTGTGAAGGAGAAAGGGAATGTGAGGGACAGACAGGCACCTGTGCAGACCTTAGGAATCAACTGCTGAAGTGGGCTCCTGAGTCAGACAGCTACATAGGCAGCAGCCCTAGAAGCTTCCCAGAGACCCAGAGCCATCTTACAACCTTGGAAAGAATAAAGGTGTGACAGATAGAGCTCCACCTCCTCCATCAGCTCACTTGAAGACTTAACACATGCTTGAAATGAAATCAATTTGTAGGAACTTGTTTACAGAATAAACATTTATGTCCAATTTCATTCTGTCCACCCACTGAGGCCATATCATCATGCTTCCCACAAAGCGCCCTCTTTCTTTAATGCTCCTTTGACTTGCACAAGCCAGTGGTCCTTGAGATCAGTTGCTTCACCAGGGCAAGATGAATGAAGTTTAACAGTGAAACAAGTAACAAAGACCCAGGTTTACAGCTTGTGTTGCACCCTGATGCCAACTGCAAGAAGGACCAAGAGCTCACTGTCTTACGCAGTGCAAACTTCATAATTTTCCCTGACAGGTAGATAGTAGTCAAGAATACACATGCCTTGGGTCTGCCACATCCTCCCAAGCCTGCAGGATCTAATAGATGCATCCCATCTCTGTCAGGCACCTTAAGATGATCAAGGAGATGCTATCCTGGCTCAGAAACACTTGCAGACACAGATGCCCTAGAGACTTCCTCTCTTCCCTGCATCCCTGCAGGGCCTGAGCAACAATGATAAACCCTTTGTCTGATCAGTGATTTTCAATCATTAATTGGTGAGCTGTAAAAAATATAGATAGTGGCCCCATCTAGAGCCAACATAATCAGGATCTTAGTGCTTGGGCATAAGAAAGGTTAATGCTTTCCCAGTGATCCTGATTGAAAACCTCTACTCTTCCAGTTCACTGGGGCTCTGACTTAGCTGCACATTAGAATCTCTTAAGAGGGCTTTTAAAACATCCTAAAGCCTGGGTCCTACCCATAGAGATTCTGATTCAATTGGTCAGTAGTGGACTAGATATGGATCATTTAGCTCCCAGAAGATTTTAAGGCACAACCTGGATTGTGAACCACTGCTATAGATGAAAGCAGTGATCTTCAAACCATAATATGCAGACAAATCACCCTGATCCGGGACCTGAGATTATTCCTGTCTAACAAGCTCCCAGGTGCTGCTGCTGCTGATCCATGGACCATCAGTTCAGTAGCAAGGGGTTAAAATTCAGATTGTCACAGACAGTATCTTACGCTTCATCAGAGAAAACCCACAAGACCCTGAGTTGGGCTGAGCAAAAAGAATTACCCCTCTGTGGAAAAGTGTCACCAGGTGCCCTAAAGGAGGCACCAATAGCATCACTTAAGGACACATCTACTCTCCCAGCATTTCTCATAGCCCTGATATCTTCAGCAAGTTTAGGGCACACTTAGCCTTGACTATGAGGCCACAGTTTCAGAATCTGTGGGGCCGCTCTGCCTGGAAAATACTAGAACACTGAGGCCTACAGCAGAGACATCAGAATGAGCTATGTGATTCTAGAACCAGTTTAAAGGAACATAGAAACTCCTGTTGTCACTTTGGATGTGAAACCAGCTAAGACCCACTTCACCCTAAATAATAGGATGTCTGGCAGTGATGAGGATCGTTTAGTTAGAGCATGCCCATATACTCTGAGGATCTCCCCACAGTCATCACTAACTCAATTGTGGGGAATTTCAGTGAAGAGCAAAGTTAAGATCTATCCTAAGCCCTCTGCAAAGACATGAAAGATGTCACACTCTGGAAACTGGTATAGTGAAAAGGAAACCTTGTGGCTATCTCTCCATTGAGTCTCAGGAAATAGCCCTGGGACTCAGGATCAGCTCCTTCAGCTGGATGCAAATGCTGGTCAAAGTGAAAAGACAAACTCAGACAGAAGCAAGGTGTTGACTCCTTACATTCTTTGGACCCTGTGATACTGGACTTAGGGGACTCAGGGTGTGGATTTGGGCAGCCTGCACCTCATCCCCAGAATTGTTTAGCCCAGGCATTGGGGCTGCTTAACCCTGTGAGGTCTGTTGCATTCCCTGGACTGGGTGGTATGATGAAGGTCCCCTTTACTCCCTTGTGATTTACAGAGTTACAATGGAAGCAATGATGACATGTCAGTTCCAGGGACTGGATATTCTGCTCTGCACCAGGACTTGAATTCCTGACACCTGCCGCCCAGCTTCCTCGGCACTGGTGAAGGGGCATCTCCACTCTGTGCTGCTCTGGCTTGGACGAGCACCTGGAATGAGGCTCTGCTTGGCATTGATCACCCAGACTTCATCTGTCTTTCCACTGGGATTATAATCAGTCATGGGAGTAGAGGCAGGAAGAAGCACTCGGGATAAGGCCCTGTCTGTCTAGGGTTTTAGCTCAGCTGTGACAAGGGCTCCAGCTCTTCAACCTTGTCCACACCATCCTCTGCTTCTAGCCCACTGCCCAGCTCAGGGCAGCAGCATCTCTGCCCCAGGGTATTGCAACAGCATTTCCGCTGATCTCATTACACTGTCTTCCAGCCCTCCTCCATTGTGCTGATGTTTATCTTAAATAAAATCAAACATGGACTATGTTAATTAAAATTTCCTAATCAATTCCTATTTCCTAAAGAATAAGTCCTAACACTTTTCAACTCAGCCAAAAAGAAAGCCCTTTCTGATCTAGACCCAACCCTGACAGTCAGCTCCAGCACACTCCAACTCTAAGCCCCTCATCTTTCTCATGCACATGGTGTTCCCTCCTCTTCACATTCCAGTTCCTTCTGCCTGGAATGCCACTTCTCTTCAACTGGGTCTGTTACACTCTTACTCAATTTCTTTCTTTCTTTCTTTTTCCTTTCGGCCGAGTGGCAGGCGGGATTTTAATTCCCCAACCAGCTATTGAACCCATGCCCCTTGCAGTGGAAGCACAGATCCCTAATCACTGGACCACCAGGGAATTCCCTCAATTTTCTAAAAAAATAAAAAAGAAAAGCTTTCAACGGTATTATTTTTAGATTCACAAAGAAAGTCACAGAGATTGTGCAGAGACTGTCCATAAACCCCACCCCCAGTTTCCCTTGTAGTTAAGGAGTTAGTTTCATCATACATTTCCTCACAGTGTTAGTCCCTTGGTCGTGCCTGACTCTTTGCGACCCCACTGACTACAGCCCACCAGCCTCCTCTGTCCATGGAATTCTCCAGGCAAGAATACTGGAGTGGGGTGCCATTTCCTTCTCCAGAGGATTTTCCAACCCAGCGATCGAACCCAGGTCTCCCACATTGCAGGAGGATTCTTTGCCGTCTGAGCCACCAGGGAAGATCTATTTTGGCTCAATTAAACTATTAGGAAACCTCTACAAATCTCCACTTACAAAGAGATGAAACTAAAGAAAAGTTGTTGTTTAGTCACCAAGTCATATCCGACTCTTTGCGACTCTATGGACTGTAGTCCGCTAGGCTCCTCTGTCCATGGATTTCTCCAGGCAAGAATACTGGAGTGGGTTGCCATTCCCTTCTCCAGGGGATCTTCCTGACCCCTGGAAGATTGACCCCAGGGATTGAACTTGGGTCTGCTGCATTACAGGCAGATTCTTTAATGTCTGGGCCTCATAACTAATGAAATATTTAGCTCAAATCTCCACCATTGATACAGAGCTGCAGTAGAAATGGTCTTCCACTCTGGACCTAAGTCTGTGATCCTGTTGTGCTATTTGGGTTTTTTACCTTATTCCCTGGGATCAAAACCCCATCTTCATAAACTGTCTCTAGAGTCTCGGGTTCTTGGATTGTACCTTGCCCTGCGTACTCCAATCTCCAGAGTTTCTAACCTTGTCTAAATGCCATTCTCCTTGAGAAGATCAACTCCCTATTACTAGCATGGATTTTGGGAACTTGGAAATATTAAATCAGCATATATTTAGGAGCCAATAGATCTATGCTCTAGGTATGTTTCCACCACTTACCTTAGTGACCTCAGCACATTTTATAGCATGGTACTAAATCACAAAAGGCAATAAATATTTCTGAATAAATTTATCTTCACTGAAATTCCATTTTCTTATCTATCTATAGATAGATACAGATATAGATAGATATCTTTCTTATCTATAAAATGGAATAAAAATGCCTTTCTGCCTACCATACTGAAGAGCTACTCAAAGGAGAAAATTATTTTAAAATAATACATTAAAAATTGGGGCTTCCCTGGTGGCTCCGTGGTAAAGAATTTGCCTGCTAATGCAGGAGACATGGGTTCAATCCCTGATCTGGGAAGATCCTACATGCTGAGAACAGCTAGTCCTGTAACTAGAGAGTAGCCCCCTCTCTGCACAACTAGAGAAAAGCCTGCCCAGCAACTAAGACTCATCTCAGACAAAAATAAAAATAAAGAAATAAAATTATAAAAAACTTTAAAAGAAGCAGTAGATTAAAAACCCATAATAACAAAGTAAAGGATCAGGATATAAAAAGGTATGTACAATGTGACCTTAATTGTGTGTGTTTTTTAAAGGCAGTGGTTAAAGTGGGACGAAATATATTTAAATGCAATATTTGGATTTATCTTAGTGGTAGAATTATGAATAACCATGATTACCTTTTTATGTTTTTCTAGGCTTTTAGCAGGTTTTTCTTTCCTTTCACAAAAAAAAGGAAAATAAGATTTTGACAAAAATAACTAGCACAGGTAATGAAGCCAAATCTAGTCACATGTACTTGTGTGATTGAGGGCTGAGTGGAAGGAAGCAATCAGAGTCAAATTATCTGTCATAAGGTCAAGGCCAGGGTGAGAGTCAGAACTCAAGATAATAGTCCTCTGGCTACAAGGAGCTATGGTTGAGGTGCCCGTCTCCTCGAAGAGGCACACATCAAGGCTCTCTGGGACAGCATCTTATATTCTAAGATATTTCCAAGATGCCGTGGGGCCCAAGAACCTGTTGGGTTTGGAGACAGGGCAGTGGCCCCTCCTAGGACCCAACTCCATGCAGACAGGCAATCTTTCTCCACTAAGGAAGAAGGGCAGCCCCAAATCATGTTAGTAACTTCTCAAGCCATCCTACAGCTAAGTCATTTAAATCAAAGTGCAACTACATAAGAAAAAAAAAATTCCTTCAACCTGTAATTATTATTCCTGTTTCTTTTGTCTGAAAGTATTTAGGGCTTAAAGATTTTTATTTTATTGTTTTTCAATACAGATTTCTCTCTCCCTGGCCTTCAGGCATCCTGTACTCTGACAAAGAAAGAAAAAATACTTCAAAGAGAAACCAAAATTCTGCCTTCAAACACATCAAAGTAACCATGTTCCAGGATCCTAGATCCTTGGAGTCGAGCAAGAAAGTTTATTATTCCCTCACATCAGCCTGAAGCCGAGCACCCTAGGCTGAGTGAATCTCCCTATTTCCACAAACAGGCTCTTGCCCTAATCTTAACACCAGAGTGGTAAACCCTCATCATTTCTGAGTGAGGTCATCTCTCTGAGCACCTGATATGTAAGATCAGAACACAGAAAGTCACATCCTTTTCAAACAAAATCTTTTGTTTAAAATACTTCAGTGGAAATTAAAAATAAAATAAAAGCCTGTAAGTGGATTCCCAAACTTGCAGTCCATCAAGATGAGGAGAGACTGTGTTCTGCCTCCCTCCTGAGGGTGCCTGGGGCTCCCAGTTCAGAAAGCTGGAGAAAAACTTTCAGATAATAAAAGCTAAATGAGGCTGATAGGCTTGATAAATGGGAAGCCAGGAAAATCTTTCACCCGGAGAAGTCCTGACACTTAGTCATAGAGCTGCAGACCATTTCATTTGTACATAAGTGCATCTACGTTGACTTTCCTCTTGCATTTTGCAGACAGAATTTTGTTTATGGGATCAATGAATTTATGGCCACAGACACCCACTTTTGACAGCTGACCTGTCAAGATCAGAGCCTGAAAAACTAATTTCCAGCACTGTTAAACAAAATGAGAACTGCCGCTATTTGATAAGACAGCTATGGTTTTCATTCATTGCCAAGATCTGCTCTATCCAAACCAGAAGCGAGGATGGAGCCAGAGGTTACAGCACAATCATCGCTTGAAAAGAGATATATGGTCTCAAAATCTGATGATGACAAACAACTGTTCAAGAGATCAGCCAATTGGAGAGTAAATTTCATAAACCACTGGTCTCAGGAAAATATATTTCTTTGAGTCAATCAGGGTATTCTTCATATTAGCATTTGAGTTGTGAGATACAGGGGTTTGGGACTTTGTGGCCTATCCTTATTAAATGCAGGACTATTAACCCTAAATGAGACAGACCTCATTTGGAAGACTGGGCTTTGCGGTCTGTCATCTAGTTATAGAGGTGTTGAAAAGTGTTGGTTTCTTTCCCTGGGGAGGAGGAAGGAGAGAAGCGACAATCCAACTGCTTTACAGCCCAGAATATGACCAGCTTCATGCATTGAGCCTTGCCAATTCTTTGGGAGGGAAGGAGGAAGAGAAGAAGGAAAGTAGGTTTGCTTAACCACAAATCTCATGCATGTGTGTGTGCTCAGCTGCTTCAGCTGTGTCCAACTCTTTGTGACCCTATGAACTGTAGCCCACCAGGCATCTTTGTCCATGGGATCCTCCAGGCAAGAATACTAGAGTGGGTTGTCATTTCCTACTCCAGGGGACTGAACCTAGTCCGACCTAGGGACTGAACCTGTGTCTCCTGCATTGCAGGCAGATTCTTTACTGCTGAGTCACTGGGGAAGCCCAAACCCAAATCTCATTTAGCTAAATCCAACAAGACAATAGATCAATAACCTCTATCATCACATTTTTGCAACTGAGTAGGCAATACTTTGGTAGTAAGCATGTCTCAAGAGAGTACTAGAAGCAGGAGTGAAGTTTTATGACTGTGCCTATTAGACCTCACAGCCATAGTTGGAGCCCCATCTGAGCAGTATCCCCATCAACTGAGTGCAGACATCTTCAGCTGGGATACAGGCTTCGGTATGATGGCATACTGAGTTTATCATCATGTCAGTACGTGGGCTTTTCTGAAATAATAACCCCTCTATTAGCTTTTATTCCTCAGCCCATTTTTATTAGAAAATAAAACCATTTGATATGTGTTTCAAAGAATCAGAGCCTTGGGTAGGGGTGGGGTGAAGGGGGAACCCACATCTTGCATTACCCTGAATTGGGTGATTCAGCCAGCACTGATCTCAGTCAGGAAACATACCCTTTAAACTTTGGCTAAATGCAAGGACAATATGCTTAGACACAGAACATCCTGGAAGCAGAGTGTAAGCAACTGAAAATGGGATATTGACATGTGTAGCCAAGGTTCCTAAAGAAGGCCTACTCTGAGGATTTATTTTGGGAATCTCAGTGCATCAGGGTTACTAAGGGCAGGCTTGTAGAGTATGAACCACAGGATAGGGTCATCAGATCAGATATATCCATGGAGGAAAGTGCCAGGACCACTCTTGAGGCTCTGGATGTGCTGTATAAGGAGAGGGGAGGGTTCTCACTCTGAGACATGGGATAACTGAAATTCTCAGCCAAGGAGCATTTGCAGAAGGAATAAAACATTTGGTGAAAGTTGTACTTTCTGAAAACAAGACCCAGCAGAACTTGGGTTAAATGTCCAAAGGAAAGAGCCCTTAGAAAATGAAAGAAAAATGAAATACTCTGGAGAAATATTGTATATGAGAGCTTCATGAAAAAATCTTTAGCAAGGATCAGAGAAAGATACTCCCCTGGTAGTATTACAGAGGAGGGCAATGAAACTTAGTCATGCCCTTGACCCAGATCACCCCTGACGGAGGCTACAAACAGACCCAAACTCTAGCTTTTCCTCTCTGAAAGCCCCAGGCACAGAGGGCTCACTGGGCGCACACTAGCCACCTCCAATGGCGCCAGCAATAAAATTCTTCTGTCACATCCACAGGCAGGATGGTGGCAGTCAAACTTCAGCTTAAGATGCAGAAAGCGGAAAGCTGGCATTGCTCTCATTGTAACAATCAAACAAACAAACTTCAGATCAACAAACAAAATATACTTTATTTATTTTTAAATTACTTTATTTATTTATTTGCCACATTGCAAGGCATGCAAGATCTTAGTTCAGGATCCCCGACTAGGGATCGAACCCATGTCCCCTGCAGTGGAAGTGCAGAAGCTCAGAATCTTAACTGCTGGACCACCAGGGAAATCTCAACAAAACTGCATTTTAAAAATCCTCTGAGGACCCTGTGGTCATAAGACCATCTGGCAAACTGAATTTCAAAGGATGAGAAACTCCTCCAAGGAGAGACAGGATATAAGAAATATTTCATCTTTGGCAGAAAATGGCACAAAAGAGGTGGTATTAATAGTTACATGAGTGAATAGGAAGAAAAAAAAACTGAAATTTTACCAAGTTCTTAAAGGGCATGTGTGGGCCAGCCTGACAGTTGAGGCTCCCTGGGAGCCCAGATTCAAGGGGGACCCTACAGTGGGGGCCACAGTCACTCATTAGCTCTTTCCATCAAGCCTCCACTGGGTGCAGAAAGAAAAACAGAACAGAGCACTCATTATGGGTTATGGGATAATATCAGATACAAGATATTAATGTCTAGTATAGGACTTGTATCTAGTATATATGAAGAAATCTTACAACTCAATTACAAAAAGGCAAACAATTCAATTTTAAAAAATAGAGAAAGAACTTATTTTCCAAAGAATATACGTGAATGGATTATATGCATATGAAAAGTCAACATCATGAGTCATCAGGGAAATATCAAACAAAACCACATGACATCCCACTATACCACAAGAATGGCTAAAATCAAGGTTGATGTTACTGAGTGCTGGTGAGGATCTGAAATGCAAAAGTGCAGCCACTTGGAAGACGGTTTGGCAATTTCCTATAAAGTTAAACGTACACTGAGCACACCTTCCAGCAATTCCACTCCTAATTATCCATAAGGGAAAAATAAAATATGTACACGTAAAGGTCAGGATGTGGGTGTTCATAGAGACTTTATTCATAATAGCCCAAAAGTGGAAACACTCACATGTCAATCATGGTGACTGGTGAATGAGTGGATAAACAAAGTGGGGTATACGTACACAATGGAATACTACCCAACAGAAAAACTATGATAGAGGCAACAGCATGGATGAAGTTCAAAAGCATTACACCAAGGGAATGAAGCCAGACACAAAAAACCACAGACTTTATGATTCCATTTATATGACTTCCTTGAAAAGGCATTATTATAGGTCCTGGCATCCAGTCCCATCACTTCAAGGCAAGTAGATGGAAAAACAGTGGAAACAGTGACAGATTTTATTTTCATGGGCTCCAAGATAACTGCAGACAGTGACTGCAGCCATGAAATGAAAAGATGCTTGCTCCTTGGAAGAAAGCTATGACAAACCTAGACAGCATAATAGAAAAGCAAAGACATCACTTTGTTAACAAAGTTCCAATAGTCAAAGATACGGTTTTTTCAGTAGTAATGTACTGATGTGAGAGTTGACCATAAAGAAGGCTGAGCATCAAACTTTCAAACTGTGGCTTTCAAACTGTGGAGCTGGAGAAAACTCTTGAGAGTCCCTTGGACAGCAAGGAGATCAAATCAGTCAATCCTAAAGGAAATCAACCCTGAATATTCACTGGAGGGACTGATGCTGAAGTTGAAGCTCTAATACTTTGGTCACCTGATGCAAAGAGCCAACTCACTGGAAGAGACCCTGATGCTGGGAAAGACTGAGAACAGGCAATGGGAGCAACAGAGGTTGAGATGGTTGGATGGCATCAGCGATTCAATGGACATGAGTTGAGCAAACTCCAGGAGATAGTGAAGGACTGGGAAGCCTGGCGTGTTGCAGTTCATGGGGTCACAAAGAGTAGGACGTGACTTAGCAACTGAACAACTGAATAGCAATAGGTCCAGAAGATAGATCAGTGTCGGCCTGGGGCCAGGAATGGGAGGAGGGTATCAAGTGAAAAGGAAAAGGAAGGCTACTTGGGGATAATGGAAGTGTGATTGTGATTATACTACCATTTACATTTGCCAGAGCTGATCACATTGTACAACTGATGAATTTGTACAATTTGATCACATTGTAAAAACCAACGAATTTATTGCAGGTAATTGCATCTAAATAAACCCAACTTGTTCTACACACATATGCACATCTTGATAATAACTTGGCAAAGGATAGAGCCATGTGCTAGAGAGGTGGGCTAGTGGAACTAATCTATCATGTGACCCATCTATGACCCTTTGGTACCGACGATGAGATGAGAGGATTCCCACAATAACACGATGAGCAGTGTTAGTACACTCAGGCAATTGTACCTGAACTAGCCAGAGCTAGATGGATATCAAGTGGCTGAGAAATCATTTATCTATCTAGAAGAATTGAATTCATCTCTATAAAGGTTTAGGAAGACCATAAGGGTATTTTCACCTTCAAATAGTTCCTTGGTTTGCGGGTTTGTGTGGGAGAAAAATTAGATTACATAACATTATATATAGCACGATCCAATTTTTTTCATGCTTATTTCATTTTGTGAGATGGTACACGTGGGTGACTAAGACACAGCAGGGCAGTTGTAAACGGCTATTTCTGGAATTAGGTAGAGTGATGAGATTGCAGGGAATGTTCATCTCTTGCCCAATACAATCCTGTAAGGTTTGAGTTATTTTACAGAGAGGAAATGTTGCTTCTGTAATCAGAAGAAAAACAATAAGCTATTTTCATTTTGAAGCTGCACTGCAATCTGGTGTATAACTGAAATGTTGATTTTGTATCTCTCTCTAATTGTTTTAGGTATACTGGTTTTGTACCTCTAAATAAACTGCAAGTTCTACCAAAGGCAGTATCCATCCTGAAACAAGCCAGGATGGCATTTGCTTCTCCCACCTGTGTGCTAGGAGACCTCTGGCAAGTTACTTGAATTGGTTATACTTTTTCTGGGCCTGTGTCCACATCTGTTATTGGTTATTAATAGGCATTAGTTAGTGTTACTGATGATTCTTTCTTTCTTTCTCAGGTATTTACTATGCTCAGGTCCATGCTAACAGCTTAGGATATTTTTGCTAGTGTGAATTGACTAGAATTAATGGCACTATACATCAGTCTGAAACCTGACAAGATACCTCCTGACAGTCAGTACTATGAGTCTTTGCACTGAAAAAAGAGCCAGTGTCTCTCATTATACTGTCTCTAAATTTGGGGCTATCCTCTCTCCAAAGAACACTTTCCTTGTCCTTTGCCCACTGACTCTGAGTTATCCTTGAAGATCATTCTAGAAATCCATCCTTGAACCTTTCACCAAGAGGACACATCTCCCTTTGGTGATCCCAATTCATAGCACTCCAGCCTTGACCCTGTGGAAATGCTTTTCATGATATATTAACATTCCATGTCTATTATTCACAAATATACTCTATCTCTTTTAAGTCAGGGACTCTCTTTTCTTCATTTTGATTCCCTCAATAAAATTTTATTAGAAAAATTAATAAAATTTATCATCCCCTGGGCAGTTCTTCATTAACTGGTTGAAACTGCGTGCTCTTTCCAAACTCTTAACTCCCAGGATACATCCCATATCTGAAGCTCTGTAAAAGGCTTTCTCACTCACTTCTGATTTATTTATAATAGTTGCAAGTGCCTGGGCTGGATTTTCTCTTTTGCATGATTTTGTTTTGCATACTTACTTTAAGATTTCTAGTCATGGGAAAGTGTTAGTAAAATGAATGTTTCAAAAGGCATTTTAAAGACCCACTTCTTTTTTTTTTTATCTTTACCTCTAAACTCTCTTTGCACAAAGTGTGGTGCTTGGACCAGGGCATTACATCACCTGGAAATTCATTTAAAGCAAACAATCTTGGCTCTATCCCATGTTTCTTGAGTCAGCTTCCGCATATGAACAAGATTCCCAGGTCATGTGTGGGCACAGAAAAGTCTGAGAAGCACAATTTCTAGATCACGCTATCATGATTTCTGATCTAGAATCTTTATGAGCTGCTTTACCTATCTCTCAATGCCTCTTCTCCTGCTATCTAATCCCCACTCTGCAGCCAGAATTTTCTTTCTTTTCCTTTTCTAATAAAAATTGTTATTGTTCTATTTCACTCTCCTTCTCAAAATTCTCAAGTGGTTTTCTGTTAAACTTGGATTTAAAAGCATATATCCTTTTCATGGCTTATAAAGCTTTCCAAGACCTGCCCCAGGCCTGCTCTTCAAACTCAACCCCTGCCATGCTTTCCTTCTTAGTTACTAAGTTCCACCAAAATGCATCACCTTTCAATTACTCTCTCAAGCCAAACTGTTTCCTGCCTTGGGAACTCTGTGTACCCTCTTAACTTTCCTGATAATTCTTATCACTAGACTTCACATCCCATCGCTGGCTCTTTCTCATCTGGCAGGTCTTACATTTATCCACTTTATAAAGTCTTTCCAGCTCACTTTTCCCAAGTACTCAATATTCTTAAGCACAGAACTTTGTTATTTTCTTTATAGCTCTCAAATTTTGTAGTACTAATAGTCAAAATCACACTCCAAAATAACTGTTTTTTTGCTTCTATCTGTTCTACTCTTTGTCTGTTTTTCTCACCATTCTATATTCAACCTCTGACACATTTCTGGCATAGAGCATCCACTTAAGAAGTATTTGTTGAAAAAAACAAATAAATTAATGAACTAGTCTAAGGGGTGAGCAAAGTTTCCCATAAAGGGCCAGGCAGTAAATATTTTAGGCTCCTTGGGCCACATGGGCCCTGTGGTTACTACTCAAAGAGTACATATGGCTTGGTGCCAATTAATCTTACTTACAAAATAAATAATAAGCTGAATTTAATCCAAAACCCATAGTCTGCTGATCCTTAAGAATGAATATCTTTATTTCTATTGTTCTTTCTATCCAAAATATTTGTCTCTCCAACTGAGTTTTTCAAAATACTCCACTTCTTTAAGGTTTAATTTATCACTGAAAAAAAAAATTGTTGAATAGTCATGTTTTCTGGAAATCCCATTTTATCCCTCCAACTAGAAGAGGCAGATCCTCCTGCATCCTTAAAGCATTCTGCTTGCCCCTTTTCCATGGCTCGGATCACATTCAGATTTCCCTGACAGTTCCTGCAGCAGATTGTATTTTCTAAAGATGGTTGTGACAATGTTTCCCATCCCACATTCTCTTCTATAATGTGACTTCACCACCCCCTATCAAGAAGTGACGTTTAATTCCCTTCTCTCTTAAAATCTGGTCTGAATATGATGCTGCTTGTCTTCAAGTCTAGATCAGAAACTTCTGCGTGACTCTTAGGATGCTCGCTCTAGGAAAGGAATTTTCAACCTTGGCCACACTGACATTTGGGACCAGGTAGTTCTTTGTTGTGGGCCTTGGGGGGGGGGGGGCGGGGGAGGCGGGCAGCAGTGGTCTCTGCCCTGTGCATTGTGGGATGTTGAGCAGCATCTTCCCCATCCCCACACCCCGCACAGTGGAACCACCAGAAATATCTCCAGACATTGCCAAATATTCCCCCAGGGACAGAATCATGCTCCACTTAGAATCACTTATCTAAGAGAAGCCTGCTGCCATGCAAAAAGTTCAGCAGTCCTGAGACTAAAATGCTGGAAAAATCACACATAGGTTTTCTAGTCAACAGTTCCAGATGAATCCAGCCTTCCAGCCACCTCTGCAAAAGCATTAGACTTGTGAGTGAGGTCATCTTAGACCTTTAGGATCAATCCATCAGGCAGCTGAGTATCATCAAGCGATCTCAGTTAATGCCAAAAGAATCACCAAGCCAAGCCCTGATCAAATTTCTGACATGCACAATATATGACATACAATATTATTGTTTAAAACAGCAGGTTTTGTGACATTTGTTATTAAGTAGTAATAACTTGAACAGAATCTGGTATCTGGAAGTATGGTGGCATTCCAATGGGGAAAATATAAAATATGTGGAATAGACTTTGGAACTGTGGAGCAGAGTAATCTAGAAGGATCTTAAGGAGACTTTTAATGGAAGCAAAGTGAACCTTGAAGAGGCTCATGAGTTTAAAGGAAAGTGAGGAAAATATTATTGGGAGTTATAGGAAAGGGTACCCTTGTTATATAATTGCAGAAAACTAAGCAAAATCGTTACCGGCAGTAATTTGGAAAATAGAAAATTTACTTAATAAACAGATCATTGTTGTTTAGTCACTAAGTCATGTCTGATTCTTTTGCAACTCCAAGGACTGTAGCCCACCAGGCTCCTTTGTCTATGGGATTTCCCAGCAAGAATACTGGAGTGGGTTGCCATTTCCTTCTACAGGGGATCTTCCTGACCCAGGGATCAAAACTCAGGTTTCTTGCACTTGCAGGCAGATTCTTTACCATTGAGCCACCAGGGAAGCCCTAATAAACAGATGTATGCTAAGTCACTTCAGTCGTGTCAGACTCTGTGCGACCTTATGGACTGTAGCCCACCAGGCTCCTCTATTCATGGGTTTTCCAGGTAAGAATAATGAAGTGGGGTGCCATTTCCTCCTTATCTTCTGGGCCCAGGGATCAAACCCATGCCTCTTATATCTCCTGCATTGGCAGGCAGGTTCTTTACCACCAGCGACACCTGGGAAGCTAACAAAGTATCAGGCAGAATTTGAAGTATCTTTTGTCCTCTCTTAGCTATATATCATAATGTAAACATAGACGCATAGACAACTCAAAGATGGAGTACAGAAGGGATTTTGTTTTCAAGCAAAATTCACAGAAAATATATAGAAGCCATGATTTGTGAGATTCAGAAATAAAATTATTTCTCAACCCGTCTCCTGTAGCAAAAAAATTCCAAAATAAATGAGGTTCCTGATGCAAAGAAATCTCATAGGTTATTTCCCTTGACTTTTGACTGGTTTCTCTTGGAATTTATAAATTGTGGTGGAAGTGACACTGATTTTTGAAGCTATATTCTAAGCGAGCATGCAATATCCACTTGGTTCTTTTGTGACACTTGTTCTGAGGGAAGCCAGTCACCCAGCTATAAGAAATCTAACAGCCCTGAGACTGTCATACTCCATGTAGGTTCCCTGGAAGATAGTCTTGGATGAGCTCAGCCTCCCTTTCCACTGCCAAGGAACCTGACATACCAGCGAAGTCCTCTTGACTCTCCAAACCAGCCCATCTGCCAGCTGAGTACAACTAAGAGATCTCAGCTGTTGCTATGAAGAGCCAAGCCCTGCTCCATGTCCCGACCACCAGGATCTGTGAGACATAATAAAATGTTGCTGTTGGATGCCACTAAATTTGGGAGTAGTTTGTTATGCATCAACAGTAACAATTTCAGGACTTCCCTGGTGGCTCAGTGGTAAAGAATCTGCCTGACAATGCAAGAATCTGCCTACCAATGCAGGAAGCATGGGTTTGATCCCTGGTTCAGGAAGATCCCACATGCCGCAGAGCAATTAAGCCCCTGTGCTACAATTGATTGAAAGTGCTCTAGAGCCTGGGCGTCCCAGCTACTGAGCCCATGTGCCACAACTACTGAAGACTACACACCCTAGAGCCTGTAGTCTGCAACAAGAAAAGCCACAGCTAGGAGAAGCCTGTGCACCGCGACTAGAGTGGCCCCACTCTCTTCAACTATAGAAAAGCCTGCATAGCAACAAAGACCAAGGACAGCCAAAAATAAATAAATAAAATTTAAAGAAATGGTAACAGTTTCCTCTGCATTTGTGCTTGTGCTCATTTTTTTTTTTTTTTTTTTTTTTGAGGCTTGTAGGATCTTAGTTTCCCAACTAGGGATTTAATCCATGGCCATGGGAGTGAAAGTGCCAAGTCCTAACTGCTAGACTGCCAGGAAATTCCCTCCTGTGCTCATCTTAAGGTACGAACTGATTCATTTCTCTCTGTATTCTTAAGGTGTCTATAGTAATGCCTCCCAAACATTAAGTGGACTTTCTTTTATTCTACAAGGCATCATCACACACTACACCTCATTTGAGTGTCACCGATACTTTATGAGTTAAGCAGAATAGGAATTAGCATTCTCAGTTTTCTTAGTGTAGAAATCGTGGCTCAGAGAAGTCATATGACTTCTCATATATCTACTGAATAGTTGAGGGAGGCTGTAAACTCAAGATTTCTGAATCTAAGACCACTGGGATCTTCTTGTAAAATTCTCCCTCCACACATAGTAGGGCCTTCATAAGCATCTTCTTGTCTCATAAAGGAAGAAAGAAAGGACACATATCCCCAAGGCTGTTAACAACCATGGTGATAGAATCTCTTCTGACTCCAGGGCTATAGATGAGGGGCAGAATCCAGACATGTTCTTGAAGTCCTTACATTTCTCCCAACATTTTATTGACATTTCTGGGAACCAGATCATTATACTGGTGCAATCTGGAAACTGCACAGCCTCAGACCTCCGTTCTCTGGTCTCTTCTTCTCAGATTCACAATTTAGAGGTCTCTCCAACTGCACAGAAGGTAAATGGACTCTCATTTCCCTCAGCACCAGAGTCAAACAATTAATATCACCCAGAAAGTGTATATTAGGGTGACAGTAAGGGAGCTAAGACCTACCCCTGAAGGTGATTGTTCTACATAGTAGGAATCGAGTGAGAGAGATTTTGAAAACATTTCTTGTTATGGGAGATAGGAGAAGACTTGAGCTGGCTATAGAGATAGTTTAGGAAGAGAAAGGTGGCTTTTCCTGTTTCTCATTTTCTCTTTCATAGTCCATAATCAGAGGGGAAATGATATTTGCTTCCAGTCCCAGTGATTCTTCTTTAGATTATGCATGTAACTCAGATCTGAAAGTAACCAAATAAAGCATCTTTATTTCTACAACAGTGAAAACAAAATGAATAGTACACTACTTTGTAAGAGGACTTCAGAGAAGACTCTGCCTCGGATGAGCTTTAAGACTATGAGTCACAGCAATAAAGGGTATCTGGTCATCTTGACTGTGTACATCGAAAGGTCAGCATCTGAAAGTATCTGTATCTTTGTGGTCTTCCTGGGCTCAGAACAAATACCCAGGAGGGTCATTGGTAACTGAACTGAAAATAAATGGAGTGGGGTAAAATGTTCACATAACTTCTTATTGATTGAGGCAGTATAGTGTAGTATAACATACTAGGGTTGAAAAGCTTAAAAATCAAGAGTAAGATTGCCTGAAATATATCATATGACCTTAGCCAGTTAACTTGAATATTCTATGTCCCATAGTCATCACCTGAAAATTGGGGGTGAGAGTTTTTATTTCAATTCTCTCTACTAGTGAAACCCTGCATGAAAAAAAGAGGGCTGAGAGCTACAAAATGGAACAAAAAGTTGACACTGTATTAATATTACAAAAGCAAATATTTATACAAAAGCAATTTATCTTTGGCAGAATGAGTTTGGAAAGACTTGAATTTGAACCCTATCTTAGTCACATGGTAATTATAACCTTGACCAAGCTACTTAACCCCTTTCAACCTCAAGCTTAGCTCTTTTAAAATAGCGAATATAGTAGCATTGATGGTAGGTTCTTTTAAGTTTTAAAACCTACCAGTGTTCTGATCACTTTCAAATATTTCTTCCTAGATCAGGTTTTTTCCCTGGCCACCAGGTTCCAGTGTTTGGGTTTCAACTTAACATCTCCATTTGAATACTTAATAAACAACTCAGATTCAAACAAACACCAAACATTTGATCCTCACACTCCTGAAATATTCATTATGCACTATTTTCATTCCCTCAGTTACAAGCACCATCATCCACTTAGTTGCTTAAGCCAAAGACATCAGAGTTATCTTTGATTTCACCTCCCACATAAAACCCATCTGCTTCTAAAATATGTCCTGAAACTGAACCATCTCTGTTGCTGCCTCCCAAGTCCCAGCCAACAATACCATTTAGATCCTTGAAACCGCTTGTAACTGGTATCCCTAATATTACTATTTCCATGCCAGTGGCATGTGGTTATAGGCACTTACTGTTCATCAAATATCAGTATGTTTTCCCTTAAATTTCTCCGTCTTCTTCAGTGAGGGTGGGGCTACCTCTAGGGAATACCTTCTCCATGCGTTGACTCATGGATCCAGGCAATATCTATCCTGTGATTATCAACATGTGATATCCATGACACCAAGACATGAAAAGAAAAGCGCACAACTCATATGCTCTTGACAAAAAGTAAGAATCCCTTTTGTAAACATCCCCATTTGTTAGAAATTTGGGCACATGGCCTTATAACTAGCATATGGTTTTTATGCGGGAGGTGAAATCAAAAATGACTATGAAGTCTTTGCATAAGCAACTAACTTTGTGCAAACAAGAAATAAACTTGTATTAAGCTTCTGATAGCAGCACAGTCTAGCTTATCCTGACCATAGTCCATCCTTCACACAGCAGGTGGAGTGATATTCAGAAGCATAAATGATTTCATATCACTCCATTTAAAATGCTCCCTTAGCTCTCAATTAAAATAAGACCCAAAATCCTAAGCATGACCTACAGCATTCTCCACATTTTGATCCCCAATAGTTCTCTAACAACATAGTATCACTTCCTCCTAGTTACCTGAAACAGCCACATTGGCCTTTTTTCCTCAAACATTCTACAACTATTCCTAGTGTAGAGCCTTTGTACATGTTATTCTTCTAGAAACATTTTTACTTTAGAACTATTCTGAGTTGGCTTCTTTGCATCATTTTCAGTCAGTTCTCATTTTCTCCAGAGATTCCTTGTCAATCCTAAGTAGATTCTCCTGCTGAGTCCCTCTCTATCTCATTTTCCGGTTTCATTTTTGAATAGTATATGTCACCATATAAAATTATGCAACTTATTTTATTATGTAATTACTAAAAATTTAATAAAGTGTAGTCTATCTCCCCTCACTGGAATATAAGCTACCTGAGGACAAAATACTTTTGACCCATTTTCAGCAGTGCCCTCAGCACTTATGAAAATGCCTGGTACAGACCAGGCACTCAATAAAAGCTAATAATTACTACTATCACTATGCTCAATAATGCAGATATTCATGCCTATTTTTATAGTTACTTGAATTCAAACAGAAATATCTAACCTGGTGCAGACAGATGACTAGAGTGTGGATCTGGAAGAATCGTAATATAAGATCACATGGCAACTTCCCTCACCCAAAATTCAGGAAAAAGAGTTATGCTCAAAAGCACAAGATTCTTCTGACTCATTATCAGGTAAGAATTTACACATCTGATCACCTCTCATGATTGGTTGAAAGGTGTGATACTTTAAAGGTGTCAAACACCTGGGCTTCCCAGGTGGCCCAGTGGTAAAGAATCCGCCTGCCAATGCAGGAGCCACAGGGATAGGATCCCTGGGTTGGGAAGATCTCCTGGAGGAGGAAATGGTAACCCACGCCAGTATTCCTGTCTGGAAAATTCTATGGACAGAGCAGACTGGCAGCTACAGTCTATGGGGTTGCAAAGAGTTGGACATGAGCACATACATACACACACACTTCTGCCCCCGTCTCATAGTCAAAAAGCCTTGTATCATAAAACATCTTTAAAACTGAAAGGAAAGAAAACCAGTAATCATATGGAAAAAGACAAAACCAAATATTTCCATAAAAGATAACATGTAATTACCTAACAAGCAAGGAAATTTATATCTAATGTCATAAAAAGATAAGTTGTAGTGATGTACTATTTCCTGCTTATAAAATATTTTTGAAATTAAAATACCTAGTTGATGATACATTGAAATGAGCACCATCATAATACAGGGTAAATTGATACTCCATGGAAGGCACTTAATAGTCTGCTTCGAGAGCTTAACAAATATACCTCTTGACCAGTTACTTCAATTCTAGGGGACTTTCACGGGAAAGAAACTCTACTCATTAATGACCAAAAAAATCACCCACATAGATGATCATCAAATAATTAAATACAATAAAGAAAATAAACCAAAAAGGGTACTTGAAAATCCAATTACATGAGAACTGTTAAGTAGGTATGGTCCACCCCAAGATATAATATTATACAGTGCTAAAAACAATTATTAGAGATTTCACTAACATTCGAAAATATCATGACCCTAAATGTTGGCTAGTGATAATCAGAAGGGGACTCTTGTAACTGTTGAGGAAATGGTTTGTCAGTAGAAATAGATTGTATTGTACATGTGGGTTGAGGGGAGGCCCTGGAAAAAAGGACACGAGATGAAGGCAGATTCTGGGTGTTTACACTCTCACAGCCTCAAGAGAGAAGGGAGTCAAGAGTAGATTAGAATCCAACTAAATGGAGCAGAAAGTCTGTTGAAGTCTGAATTGCAAAAGCACCCCTTCTGGTTGCCCTGGTTACAGGCCTCCTTTTCTTGGTGATGGTATTATAAATGGGCCAAGTCACATGCAAATGAAGTTAGCAGTATTAGTGAAGAGCTGGGTTGACTCTGAGAAGCTATGCTTTGGGGTAGGGCTGGTGAAGAATTTGAAGGAGTTTGTGCAGGAGACAAAAAGTGACATTAAGAGACAACGTCACAGTCAAAATAGAAATCAAGTGCTGCCAAAGCTTGAAAACACCATATCTTCTGTCACTCCCATTACAGAAGGGAGTCCACAGGCCTTTACTTGTTTAGTTTGTTGACTCTGGGGGCTAGCACAGGTCAAAGGTAGGGAATCATGATAATATGACTTTATAAGGAAATGATAAATATATTCTTATTGTTATATATGTGTATATGAAACTATACACTATGCATGTGGTATGTATATAGACGGGTCTTTATAATACATGATAGATAGAGAGATAGATGTTGTTTACTCGCTAAGTTGTGTCCAACTCTTCTGTGATCTTATGGATTGTGTAGCCTGCCAGGCTTCTCTGTCCATGGGGTTTTTCAGGCAAGAATACTGGAGTGGGTTGCCATTTTCTCCTTCAGTGGATCTTCCCAATCCAGGGATCAAACCTCCATCTCCCATGGCTCCTGCATTGCAGACAGACCCTTTATCCTCTGAGCCATCAGGGAAGCCCCAGTATAAAGTATGGGGTGCTATCACACATGATATTAATAGACAGATAGACAGGAAACTTAACAATGACTCCTTTTAAGTAATGAAATTATTGCTGATTTTTTTTAGAACTCAGTGCATTTTAAAAAACTTTCTATAATGAGCTTGACTTTCTTCTGTAATGAAAAATAAACTGTCCTTTGAAATTAAGCCATGCTTTGACACAGGAAGGCTCAGTGTTTCCTGGCAGAGAGGCCGAGGAGTACAGCCATGCCAGTGACCAACTGAAAGCCATCATCCCCACATTTCTGTAGTCAGCCTACTCGGGCCGGGACAGAGCCACATGAGCCTTCCCAAAATGGTCTTTATTTAATCCACATTCTTTAATGAAGCTTGGAATAGACAAACTGTAGAAAGAGTCAGTGTGCCCCTTGAGTGTATCTTTATGATCCTTGTAATTGGTACAAGATCAAAGCACACACAATTCCAGCCCTCAGGCCCTTTATGAATTCGAATTGGTGGAAAACACATTCCAGGGCCAGCCCTAAGCTCAGACTCTTAGAGACACTCCAGCTGGAGACTGGCCAGAAATCTTGACCTGTACTTGCAGAGTAAAAGGTGGAGACGTGCCTGGTCATGTTCTCCAAGGTTAGGAAGGTCTTGGAGGTGACCTCGTGCATGGTCTCTACATTTCCTGGACATTACTCCTTCAGTGAAAGCATGTTAAGCCCCAAGACAATATGTTATGCTTATTTATGAAGCCTGGCATGCTGCAGTCCATAGGGTCACAAAGAATTTGACACAACTCAGTGACTGAATAACAAAAATAATACATATATACGAACACATTGCATATGGTGGGCTTCCCAGGTGGTGCTAGTGGTAAAGAACATGCCTGCCAGTGTAGGAGACTTTAGAGACATGGGTTCAATCCCTAGGTTGGTAAGATCCTCTGGAGGAGGGCATAGCAACCCACTCCAGTATTCTTGCCTAGAGAATCCCATGCACAGAGGAGACTGGCAGGCTATAGCCCATAGAGTTGCAAAGAGTTGGACAACTGAAGCGACCTACACACACAGCACATTGCGTATAATATAAAAAATAAAGTCGAATTTTTCAGGTGGAGACACAGATGCAGTCAATTATCATTAAATGCCCTGCCAGGCTTGGAAGATTATATTTTCATTAGGGAATATTTCAAGATTCAATATATACTTAAGGAAAGGTTCCTTATTAACCACTATAAATTCAATTTGATATCTTAAATACTTCTATGGATAACTTGGAATGTTTTTAACCAGTTTCCTACAATATCAGAACATACTGTCCTTGTTTTTATCTTATGGCTGACAAGGAGTTCACACTAAAATCTGAAGAAATGTCCACTTGGTCATTTTCATATTTTTTCTATTACCTTCAATCTGAAAATTATTAACAGGTAACTTTTCAAGCCATTTTGTCCCATTCTCTAAGGATCATTTTACTCAAAACTCAGTATTATCTATAAATCCCTTGATAGGCATATATGAATTATAATACATTATAATTTATTGAAATCAAATAAAAACTTGGGCACTCTGGTCAACCATCTGTGTTCTAAAATCCCTACTTTTCCCTGGGGTTACCCCACATTCTACACATCAGTACTGCCTAGAGTATGATCCGTGGACCAGTGCCAGCCCTCAAACTATTTCTAGCACTCAATGAGATAAGCAGAGAAATCAAAATCAAGTGTATAAACACATCTAGCAATTTGACAGATTACCCTGAGTAATTTAACACAAAGAGGGAGGGACTTATATTTGTAGGTCTTTTATTTCATCTTTTTAGAAACTCATTTTATGAAATGAGTGAAAATATTGGTTAATGGCAGATCAAAAACAAAACTACGTGGTCCTTCACTGTAGATAGTTGAAAAGATCTGCCATAGGTGACACAGGAGGGTGCCATCAGGCACATAGGAAAGGCCAGAACCGAGACCTGAATGATTCAGCTGGTAAAGCTACATCAAGTTGCTTTTAGATTCAGATAGTTTATTATTTATACAGACAGAGAAAGGAAGCATAGCCAAATGTGCTACCTTCCTGGGTCCTTTTGCCACACATCAAAAATGACAGCATTGGACTTCTCTGATGGTTCAATGGCTAAGACTCCACGCTACCAACACAGGAGGCCTGGGTTCAATCTGTGATTGGGGAACTAGATCCCACATGCTGCAACTAAGACACAGTGCAGCCAATAAATAAATAAAATTATAAAACATAATCTCACACAATGTTGCATGTCAATATATCTCAATCAAAAGAAATCAATTTTTTAAAAAGACAGCAATGAAACAAAAGCGTCTAGATGATATAACACAAATGGTGGAATACCCTGTTGCTATGGAGCCAATTTGAGACTCGGCTAAGCATTTTTCTAGCCCAGAGCAACAAGCTGTATTCAGAAACCCTCCCAATTCATCAGGAGCATAAGTTAGAAACTGTCTAAGGACAGCTCCCCAGGAAAAATAGGGAGGGGATGGGAGATGACTGTAGCAAATGCCTCACAGGCCGCCCTTCCTCTCCGGTTCCAGGAGGATCGCAGGGTGCTCCACCCAGACTCAGAGTAGTTGCAGTTCAAGCCTCTACCTGTAGCCCATCCGGATACACACAAGGCTGTCAGAGCATCATGGCAGAGTAACTTCCCTACCAGCATCAAAAATGACAGCATTGGACTTCCCTGGTTGTCCACTGGCTAAGGCTTCATGCTCCAATGGCAATATAAGCACCAATGTCAATCTATGTAGTAAATATTGCATAGCATCATTTCCTTCTCAAGTTTTAGAAAATAAAAACCTATAGAGAAGCATTCTAATTTTACCCTCTGTCACCCAATGATCCATTTCACTCATGAGATCACTCATCTAGAGAAATCTCCATATGATAGCAGAATCCACATACCAGCAGGCTAAATGACTACTGAGGCACTCAACCGATGGAGGGGAAGGGGCTCACCTCTATCCCAGGTGTCATTTTCCAAATACACCAGGCAATGGTTCTCTGAGTTATTTCTTCTGTTGACTCATCAATATATCCATTAACTAAACAAATATTTATTGAAGCCTGTCACATGCCAGAACCTGACAGGCTGTGGTCACAAAAATGGATGAGCCACAGTCCCTGTCTTAGAGAAATTTATGATCTTGAAGGGAAAAAGGTAAAGTGATAGAAAGTAATTAAAATCATGGGCTGCATATGAGAGAGTTTGTAGAATGCACTTGGAAAGACAGAGGGAAGAATGGTCCTCTGAGCCTGGAAGTCTATGGAAACCTATGAGAATAGTCCTCTGAGCCTGGAAACCTATGACTAAGAGTGTAAGACATGATATTCAAGGGCAAATAGGATTCCTTAAAACAAAGACCAGAAAGGCCATTGCTGGTTAAAGAAAGAGCATATGCAATGTAGCTGAGGTAAAAGAGAGCATTCAAGGCTCAGAGATTGCTCCATCCCCTGAAAAAAAAGTCCACTTTCCTAGTGTTCTATCCAGTAGGCCAGGAAAGAGATAGCAAGGCATCCTGGAGAGAGGCCCATCTCGGGAGCTGAACTTAGGCTTAAATTCTAGTAGCATCTCCCCTTTAGAAACTGTGTGATCTTGGGCAAATAACCTCTTTGATTCTGTTTCTTCACTTGCAAAATAATGAATTCTAACCTTACAGAGGTATTTATAGGATTAGGGTAGGCTGTATGTAAAATGACTGGCTTATTGGAAGTTCATATTTTTATCATTGTTACAGTTTCTCTTAAAGCACTTGGATGCTTTTAGATCAGTCTCATGTCTCTCTAGCACAGGACTGCCCTCCTGGTATTTGAAGCAGTGGGTTCGATCCCTGGATCAGACAGATTTCCGGGAGGAGGAACTGGCAACCCACTCCAGTATTCTTGCCTGGGAAATCCCATGGACAAAGGAGCCTGGTGGGCTACAGTGTATGGGGGTCACAAAGAGTCAGACACGAACGAGCATGCATGGATGCAAATAATGGGCCTCTGGGAAGTTTTTAGTCTTTTATTTCTCAACAGCTCCTCCTAACGTTCCTGATGAGTCCTGATTCTGTGGTTGCCCTTTTCCAAACACAGTCCAGTTTTACTTCATATATGAGTAGAGGGGCAGTCAGAAAGGGCCCAAGACTCCATGCCTGGTCTGACCTAGGCAGGTGTTTCAGTGATCTACCAAAATACACTATCCCAAGACCCAGTGGTCAGAACAATTACAGTGAGCATCCAAGTGTGCAAAGTAGAAACAGAGCAACTTCGTGGGGCTCTAGAAACTTCCACAGTATCACTTCTGCCATATTCTACTGATCAAAGCATGACACTGGCCAGGCTAGATTCCCAGGGTAGACCAAGAGACTCTCAGCAGAGCCCAGTGACAAGGAGCACAGAAGCTGAACAGAGGGACCTGCCACCGGAAGAGAACCTAACAGAGCGGGCACTGTGCCATTCTCGCTTCTCGGCTCTGATGCGGCCCCTCTGCTCAGGGACACCTGTGCAGAGAAACTAGAAGGCGAAGCAGACCCAAAAACACATGTGATGGGGGCCCTGATACCCAAGCCCCTCCCAGGACCCTGGACCTTGGTGACGGTGACAAGAACAGGAAAGGTCTGATACAGAGTTACTCCAAAGTACACAGGTCTCTCCCCTGGCCCTGGGAGGGAATCAGTCACCTAATCCTAAAACTTGGGGTGGTATCCTGACCTCTCAGAGCTCTTCCACCACCACAAGGACTGACCGAGACCCAGCCATGCACTGGACTGGGAAGAAGTGCAAGAAGTGCTAAAACTTCCCTCACCGTGGCGATCTCTCTACTTTCCTCCCTCTTTCATCCCTCACCTACAGGTATCCACAGGCATCCAGGCATGTGTCCATCTGTCCTGTACCCTGAGGTAGCCATCCCTTCTTTACTGATTAAAGCAACAAATATATAGGTTATGCCTGGTGCTGCCCAGAGCACTGTACACATATGAACTCCTCTAGTCCTCAAGACAACCTAATGAGGTACCATCATCATGAACTCCAAGCACAATGGCAAGGAGGGTAGGCGGTCATTTTCAATCTTTAAGGGAAGGTGGCTGCACTTTTTGATCAAATATGCTCGTATCTTCCGGCTACTTGTGCACATGAATCTAGATGCTGGGATGTGCCCTGATCTAAACACCAGACCTAAGATGTAAGAAACACATCGAGCCCACAGAGGCGAGCCTGGGGGCTCAGGGCTCACCTGTCAGGACACATGTCCACCTCTTTGTTGAGGCTCTCCGCCCCTGCTCCCTGGGAAGCACCAGCCCTCACTTAGGAACTCCTCCCTGCTCCTTCTCTCCCGGTAAGGAGGAGAGACCTGCCTATGGCCCAGCCAGAACCCGATCCCTAAAGAGCCACAGGAAAGCAAGCCGGCCATGCTGCTGCTGTGCTCAGAACAGTGTTCAGGATGCTGAGAGGAGCCGATGACCCCTCTGAACACAGAAATTCTCCTGTCTGTCTTCTATGGAAGTTGGCACGCCCAGAAAAACAAGCACTGTGGTCTCTGATCAGGCGAGTGAGGAGGGGCTACCAAGTCTGGGTGGTCTTACAAACTTGCACTGGGGTACTGGCTGACCTTGATGTTGAAGAAGGCAGAGAGTAAGGAGCTGAATTTGGACAGAGTTCAGCAACAGCTTGAAGGAGAGGCAGAGCCTGCTAGGCATACTGAATAGTGGATACAGGAGGCAAAGTTGGACCACAGACTATGTATGGAGGTGGAGCTGGACCAGGGTCAAATTTTAGGTGCACATTCCCAACACAGTATGTTAACCTAAGCAAATTAAATCTCCAAGCCTCAGTTTTTCTATCTGCAAAGTGAGGACAATCATCTTAACTGTGGTTAAGATTGCATAATAAGGCTGCTGAAAAGTGTCTAGTACATACTTGGAGTTCATTCAAGTCTGTAGCATTCCCCTAGGCTGGGAGGCATTCTAAAGGGGGAACGGAAACTCCAACCAGACCAAGAAGGCCCAGTAGGCAGGAGGCAGGGCTCACTTAAGACACTATTCTCTATACAGTACATCCTAGAAGATGCACCAACAGAGGGAATAGAGAATAGTGCATAGGGGATAGAGGGCATCTCTGCACTTACACTGCTTGATTAATTTTACATCTGCTACTTCCTAGCTATATCGTTCTGGGCATGTTCTACAGCCTCTTTTGTATCTCATGTTGTTTATCTGTAAAGTGAATAGGTGTTTCAATTATGTTTTGCTGCATTATCAAACAATTGCAAAACAGTAGCTTAAGATAAAAAGCATTTTCAATCATTCTATTTCTTTGCTCACACCTTTGCAATTTGGATAGAGTTCAGCCTCAGCTCTTCTCTGCTGCACATCAGGGAAGCTCACTGAGCAGCAGAGTCTATTTCCAAGATGGCTTTGATCATCTAACTGGCAAGGTGGTGGGACTACAGGCTGGGAGCTCTGCAGGGGCTATTGGCTGGGCCTGTTTCTCTCCATATAGCTTCTCCTCATTGCTGAGGATGGTGTCTTCAGGGTAGTCAGATGTCTTACATGGCAGGTGGCTTCTCCAAGAGCATAAAATAAAGGCTGACATAAGACTGAGACCCAGAATAGTCCCAGGGTCAGCTCTGCCACAACCTATTGACTAAAGTGGGTCATAGGCCAGCCCAGGTTCAAGGTGAGGGGACTACAAAAGGGCATGGAAACCTGGAAACCTATTGATTCATTGAAAAGAAAGTAAAAGTGTTAGTCATTCAGTCCTTTCCAATTCTTTGTGACCCTATAGACTGTAGCCTGCCAGGCTCCTCTGTCCACGGGATTCTCCAGGCAAGAATACTGGAGTGGGTAGCCACTCCCTTCTCCAGAGGATCTTCCCAACCCAGGGATCAAACCAGAGTCTCCAGTATTGCAGACAGATTTTTTACCATCTGAGACGTGAGGACCACCAGAATAGCAGCTCACCATCATCCCTCCTCCCTTATACAGCTGTTGAGAGGATTAGACACATGTGTGAATCTACGGCACTCGGTGAGGCATGAGTGACCCGCTTACACTGAGATGTGGGACCACAGAGTGGTCAAAGCAAGGGAATCCAGGCAAACTGCTGGAGTCCCTCCATCACTGGCAGTGTGACTCAGGAGAAGCTGCTCAGCCCCTATGCACCTCAAAGGCAGATAATAATAGCACTTGCCTCTATAACTGCTGTGAGGATTAGATAAGCGGGTGTTTGTAAAGTTTTTGAAACATGCTTTAACAGCACTGAGCAACACTGAAGTTAATGCTAAGTTAAACACCGGTGTTTAACAACACGAGAGCACCTGACCCATAGGGCACAAGCTGGAGGGCTTGCTGCGTTTACGACCCCAACCCACCCCAACCTCTGAGTCTTCTCGATCAAATTGCTGGCATCAGCACTTCCCAGGAAGCAAAGTGACTTCTACAGAGTCACTCTCTTCTGCCCCATCCTTGAATGGCAGTCAAGGTAATCAGGTGTTATTAATGCTTCCACTACCCTGGTGCTCTCTGCCAGGCAGCCCAGTCTGATGGAATTTGGGGCTGGTTCCTAGACCAGTCCTTGGCCTTGCTGCTGGATACCCTTACATTCCCAGGACCTGGTCAAGCAGCTGAAGGCATGTGCTCTTGGGGAGAGATATATAGTCCCAGCCAAGCTGACCCCAACCCCTCTGTCTTCCTGAAAAGAAGAGCACTTGTGTTTCTTCGTCTTCAGGAACAACCATCTCCTTCTTGAATAGGTCTCCCTGACTCTTCCTTGACTAATCACTGCATAAAAATGACCCTCTATAACCAGAGAGAACCGTCCTCCTGGGTGGTAAAAGATGATTTGCACAGTGATAGAAAAATAACATTTTTTATCCAATCCATAATTAGGTCTTGGAGAAACAAATTAAATGAAGGCAAAATTATGTTTCTTTAAAGCATGAATACTGATCTACATAATGATGTACATTTAATGGTTTTAATTTCCAAGGGAAACTATTTTTAAAATGAGTTTGGAAAATGTATTTTTCCCTTAAATTCTCTGGCTATAAAGTTAAGTCCCCAGGCCTGGTGCCGCATTGCCCCAGCCTGCAATCCTAGCTAATTAGTGATGACATTTTAAACTTAATACAGCAAAAGTGTCTTCCGCCTCTGGGGGGACCCTGACATGGAGGTAAAGAAAGTGAGAAAGAAACAGACCCCAGAGCATGGTCCATGGGCACTTGCTCACTTCCCTCATACCACGCTCACCTCTAGGAACAACTGCTGTTATTATGAATATATAGCATGGCATTCTGACATCTGTTTTGACAGTAGTACAGGAGCTTCCCTCTTTGGGAGGCAGTGGCCTCCTAACAGGAAATTTGGAGTCACATGGCCCGACTTTAGTTCAGTCACATAAAAGATATGTGGAAAGTACTGACCTCCCATTGTTTTTTATCTTCTCAGATGGCAATTTTATATGGTTCAGCTTTATGAAATGCCAATATATGGCAAGTGCTCTACAGATTTCAGATATTATTATTATGACTAGTTGCAGGAGTTGGGCGACTCAGCTGTAAATGGAGCTGGCATCACCTACTCCTCAGGTTGTCTAGAAAAGTAGATGGAATTATATGAGATAATGTACTTAGTACCCTTCCCAGCATACTGGCCAATTTTAAAATAATTTGGTTCCCTCTCTTTGCCAGTTTTCAGTTTGCCCCATTTGTTTGCTGCCAGGAAAATGGAATTAACTCAGCAAGCCATAGGCACCTTGCATGCCTTTATCTTTAAGCCTGCCCACATCTTGGAAGAGCAGTTGATAATAGTCACCCTCATCTTATTAACTCATTGGGGGCTTCCCAGGTGTCACTAGTGGTAAAGAATCCACTTGCCAATGCAGGAGACACGGGTTCAATCCCTGGGTTGGGAAGATCCCCTGGAGGAGGATCCCCTGGAGGAGCAATCCACTCCAGTATTCTTGCCTGGAGAATCCCATGGACAGAGAAGCCTGGCAAGCTGCAGTTTGTGGGGGTCACAAACAGTTGGACGTGAATGAAGCAACAGCATTAGGGAGACAAAAGTCAGCAGTAACTGTGTATTTGCAATATTCTCCATGGTTTTTCAAGCACAATATCCTCAATTTCCCCATTTTATCTCTCCTAAGAGCCCCGTGGAATTACCCCTGGATTTCCTGTGGGGTAGCCATTCTGCTTGGCTGTAGCAGTTTGAGGGTTCTTGACCTTTCAGGGCAGAGAAAGTTGCATCTCACAGATACCAAGCCCCAACAGAGCCATCAAACTCCACCTGTGGCAGCAGAGTTAGCTGAAAGCATGGGCAGAAAGTGTTTCTTCAGCATTGCAGATTTGCCCACCGACCACTCGCACCCGTGTGGCTTCAGGTCCGTGGCATTATTAATCCAACAGTAACACCTCTAACCTGGAGTTAAAGCTCCTGGCTTGTGGACCCTTACTGAAATCTTGACCAAATCTTCAACAGATAAAGAGACTCTGAGCTCAGATGAACAAATGAAAAGTAACTTTTTCCACATATCCTAGAAAGACAGGGGTCCGGTAGACCTCCAGGCATTTGCCATACACTCTTACAGTTTGTCCTCTCAAAGATTCAGAGACCAGCTGTATAAACCTCCTTGACCCCAGAGAGGCCAACCTATTAGTTCCTGCTCCCGCATCAAATGGAAGGTCCACATTTCAAACACTCATGCTTGCACCTTCAGGGTGTTATAGATCACACCCCTAAACCAAGAATCTTTGAAGACAACTTGTTTAGGTTTCAGCACAGTTAGGGATGAGTGGAGAGGAAGAATTGACTTCTGTTCTTTCCAGTTTTTGATCACACATTCAAACAAATACCTACTGATCCCTTTCTATGCAGCTAAGTTGGGGACTGGAGAACCAGAACTGAACAAAGGTCATGGTCCCTGCTCTCACAGAGGGTACCCACAGTGTACAGGGCTAAGAGGCATACCCTTACCCCTATAAATTAGCATATATGCTGACACTGCTATCCTGTGCAAGTAAGTCCATGGCACCCAACCCGATCCAGAGTCATCAGAGGAGCCCTCTTTTTCTATTGAAGTATAATTGATTTACAATATTGTGCTAATTTCAGGTTATAGTGAACTGATTCGATTATACATGTGTCCTTTTTAAAATTCTTTTCCAATATAGGTTTATTGCAAGATATTGAATATAGTTCCTTGTGCTATATAGTAACTCCTTATTGTTTATCTGTTTTATACATAGTAGTTTGTATCTGTTAATCCTATACCCCTGATTTATTCCTCCCTCACTTCCCCTTTGGTAACCAAAGTTTGTTTTCTATGTCTGTGAGTATGTTTCTGTTTTGTAAATAAGCTCATTTGTATTATTTTTTTGAGTCCACATATAACTGATATCATATGATATTGGTCTTTAGGGGAGGCCATGACAATAAGTTCTAAAGGGCTGGTGTTAGTTAACCCAAGGGAAGAAGGAGGGGTGGAGGCCAGGAGACAGATAAACCTGACGTGTGGCCCCAGTAGGTCAGGCTCTACCATTACAAACTCTGAAATCCCTGGGATCCACATTGCCATGGTCCATCTGTCCACCACACACTTCATAACACCCTCATATGCTCCCCCAAACACACACATCCTTTCAAAGTCCCCTTCAGCAGCTCACTTGAGTATTTCAAGCTGAATTTTGTGATTCAGAAGAGGTGAGGCTACTACAAGAACAGAGAACAAAAGAAATGCTTAAAACAGAGAAACATTTTTACCAGCCTACTTGAAATGTAGTTTGCTTCTCTCCGATATGTTGAAAACATTGAAAAGCCTTTCCAAATATCTCCAACATCTGCTGAGTGAGGCCAAACGCCCCCTCCCTTTTGCTCCACCCACCATATCTATATCCATCAAGCCTCATATTAAGTGACGCTCAATTACAACATGTATAATTTTGTACCATGTTCCTCAATCAAGAGCCCGTGCTGGGGCAGTCTTTTCCCCGCTGTCCTCTGGGTGTGCTCGGTGATGCCGACGAAACGCACGTGCATGATAATTAAATTTGGCATAATTACTTTTCCAAATGATCATTGACATTCCATTGTTCTGAAAGGATTAATCCTCAGAGCCTCCCTTATGCAGTCTGTTTCTTGGATCTAAATGAGAGTTCAAAGAATATAATTTATAATAACCACAATCCCTAATGCACGCTTTAATATATCCTTTCTTTGTTACAGTCATTTGCTGGTAAAATCCTGCCAAATTAGAATTCTCTCAGGGTGCCAAGCTACCTGTCCGCGGATGCTGACTGCCCTGTCACAGACACTTCACTGCAAGTCCCTCCCCAATCTGCCCTGACACAAGGACTGTGTCTCAATCAACTTCTTCCTCTCTCTAGCTAAGCCTTGGACAACTCCACGAGCCAAGGAGAGGGAATGGGCCACTTGCTCTCTTCCTTCTGACCCAAAAGGTGACTCAGGTTTTGCCAGGACAGAGAGAGGGTAGTGGGGAGGAAAAGGGAACCCCTAGTCCTAATGTTTAAAAATGCATGATAGGTTGGAGCCAGTGGGAGGAGTGCCTGCTATGAACCAGGTGATTTGCCAGGTGCCTGATGAAACATTAGCTCACTGATTAACAGAATGATCCCAGGAGATGGTTATGTCTACCCCTCTTTAACACACAAAGCTCCCTGAGCAGCCTCAGCATTTAAACCTAGACTAAAGCCACACAGCTAGCACAGGGCAAGCTAGAATTAGCAACTACCATTTATCTACAGAGCTCAAAATCTCACACTCTTTCTGGAAACTTGGGAATCACATGGGAACACAGAGCATCTGGGGAGAGGAGGTAGGTGGACAGCAAACTGGCAAAGATCCTCTGTGGCCTGAGCCAGAGGTGCTGCCCTCCTTCAAAAATCAAGACAACTTTTGGGAAAACAGGTGGGGGACACTAGAGTCTCGGTCTCTGTCATCAGTGACCCCACACCAGCTGCCCCCCACAGTCTCACAGTAGCCATAATCCCCTCTCCTCTGTCTGCCTTCCCCATCAGATTATTTGTGTTCTATTCCTTGAAGAAAAGGATGCTCTGGCCACCTGGTCAAGGATGCCCACTGAGATGACTGTTCTCGGCTCTAGTTTCTCTTATGAAGAAGAGAAGAAGCCACAATAAACCTTTGCAAGGCTGTGCTAGGGGAGGACCTGGGGACGCGCACTTGCCTTCCCTCTCAATGAAGGCCTCCTGGTGGACTAACGTCTGACATTCCGTTTTCCCATCACACCCTGGCAATGCACCTCTACCCCATCACCTTCTGATTTACATGATGCAGCTTATCTCATAAAACCATGTCCTCAATGCTAGGTCGATTTCTTATAACAGTGCCAATTTATCTGGTTAAGTAAACACCAAGTGACAAAACATCACCCGCAGACATCACGAACATGGGTCTCATTTATAAGACAAGTTTTACCTCATTCCCTGGAAATGGATAGCAAAAATAGCAGTCACAAGGAGATTTGGATATTCCTGCAATTTTAAACAGCATCTTCTGCATTCGTTAGAATCTTCAGTATTTAGACAGATTTGAATATGTATAACATTTATTAACTGTAACGTTAGCTCTGACATTTCAATTTAATCAGTGTTACTACAGACAAGTAAAGTAATTCTCTCATACTCATACATAAACAGTATTATCTTTTCATTTCCAAAAGGTAGCGTTTCGTGATCTAAGACACTCGGGGAATAATTTCATCTCTGTGCGGGGAGGCAGATGAGGAAATCCGGCAAGGTCTCTGTGAGACTGCATTTGAAGATTAAATCATACATAAATTACAGAGGAGGCCACAGAGAAGACCTCTGGAGATGGCTGGATGCTTCCAAATTAGTTCATAATAAAAGTTAAATAAATATGTTTTCTGCCCACATAAATCCAGTTTGTTCAGAAATAGGATGATGAGCCTATGAAACAGTGAAACTTTCCATGAAGGGTGAGGGCAGGTGATTCCTAAATGTCCAAGAAATCCTTTCTGGATCATGAAGCAGCCATGTATAATAATCAGAGAGGGATGCCATCTTTCTACACTGCTGGGTGCTGTCTTGCAGAGTGATGGTTCCAGAAGGGCAGCACAGAGACCCCCCAATGAGAGTGATTTTTAGTAGGGGGACATGTGGCAAATACACCCACCACATGGCCTTAGAAATAAATGCAGGTCTTTTGCCTGGCCCCAAGTGGCACTTTTTGGTAGGATCGCAAGCCCTCAGTGAGACCCTACAAGGACAGATAAAGTGGAAGTGAAGAAGGCCTTCCTGGTCCCTTTAAGAACCAGCATTCTGGGTGTGGAGAAACTCAGCCATCTCGGCTGCTGTAGGTAATCAATCCATAGGCACCAAACAGTCCAGAGAAAGCTAGGACCCAGGACATGATGGGCAGAGATAAGTGGATGAACGTCCAACTTGTGCTATGGGGAAACCCTGAGAAACACACTGAGACTTTATTTCCAAATCTACTCCGACTAGGTTAGCAAACCCGTATCTTCAAGTGAATCCTCCCCAACATATACTGTCATCACCTTTGATCCACTCACAAAAAGGCAGCTAGAGTTTGCTCTCACTTTAGCTTACACCTCTGATTAATGTTGAATGCAAACATGACTCAAAGAAAATAGAAAAATGGAAAACAAAAATCAGAATCACTAAATACAAGATATTACTTGGCTGTGCCATGCAGCATGTGGGATCTTATTTCTTGGACCAAGGATTGAACCGATGCCCCCTGCAGTGGAAGCACAGAGTCTTAACCACTGTACCACCAGGAAACTCTCACAGTGAGACTTTTATAGCTCTAACCCATGAAGCGTCATCAGACTACATAATACAAATACAGCAAGGATTTGGTCCCATAAAGAACAAAGCAAGTGGTTAGATGGCCTTTTTGAGGATTCCCGGTATATCTGTATACAGATATTTATCTAGAGTTTATGATGTTTCAGGTGCTGTACAAAGCAACTGAAATATATCTCATTTAAAAGAATCCCATACATTCACATTATTGGGAATATCGCAGATCAACCAGATGAAACTGAGGCTCAGAAAAGTTACACAACTAGCCCTTGGTCACACCACAACAAACTGGGAATGGGAGTCTTCCACCAAATCTCATATGTGAAACCCTCCGGAAGGTATAAGAAATGACCATGGTTACCCTGTGGAGCTCTGCACGCAGTGGGAGATTTAACTAAAGGGGATCATCTAGACCTCAGGACTTTCTGCTGCTCTAACAAATTGGTCATATGGCGAAGGGAGACCCCTAACTATGTGCTCACATGCCCCTTTAATTTTGTAAAATTTGCAAAAGTACAATACATAACTGAAATCAATTAAGGCCACAATTCCACTCCAACTCCCTTTAGCCACACTTTTTCTTAGGTTTACCACCGTTGGAATCTGCCTAGCAACGCAGAGACCCAGGTTTTATCCCCAGGTCAGGAAGATATCCTGGAGTAGGAAACGGCTACCCACTCCAGTACTCTTGCCTGGAGAATTCCATGGACAGAGGAGACTGATGGGCTACAGTCCATGGGGTCGCAAAGAGTTTGACACTTTCACCTTCACTACCATTGGAGAAACAGGTAGAAATTAGAGGAAGTTAAATTTTGGTATGTTTGGTTTCACTTGAGTGGGACACTGTTCCGTGGTCTAAGGGCATTTCTGTGCATAGTTAACTTGTTTCCAGCTCTCCCAGGAGGCAATCCAGGATTTCTGTAAGCCACACTGTGTCCACTTAGCTGGCCTCATGCTACCAGGGTGAGGAGCTGAGGTCATGTCATGGCAATATACCCTGGCACAGGAAGTGCTGTGGCTGTGGAGGAGAAACAAGGTTTGAAATAAACCATGTCAGAAGCAAGTCGTGGAAGAATCTTCTAAATCTTACAACTCACATATGGACATCCAAATTTGACAATAATCTTAAATATACAAGACCTTAACAACGATGAGAAGCAGAATAAAACTTTTCTAACTGCTAATTAAAAAAGCTTTCAATCAACCATACTAGAGGATAGATTTAATTATCTTTCTATTCTTCTTATACAAAATTAAATGTAAAGAGATGGTCATATATAGAGAGGTTCAAACAGTAGCCAAAAAACATAGGGGAAAGTTTATAGATCGTGAGTCAGGCAGTCTGTGTGTGTGTATTATATGTGATTTGTTGTATTTGTCATCCTTTTCATGTTTTTTAAATGATTGGTGTTACGATTTATATTCTCAGTAAATACATATTCATTTTCATGTCTGATTTCATATTCACAATTTCATATTCTTTTCCTTAAAAATGCTCTGAAATTGCATATACTTCCTGTCTCACAAAACCTGGATGCACCCTGCCTGCCAAGCTAACCAGAATTGAAAGATTTTCTTCACAGTGTAAAGATTCATCTATGTCCCTCTGATTCCTCTGCAATCAAATTCACACACATGATTGTCAATCCCAAAGAGGTTTAGAATTTCATTTTAATGAACATTTGAGTCTTTTGGAGAATAAGGCCCCACGACTTGATATCAAAAGTTAGATTTCTCATGTGCAGCTCTTTATCTTATTGTAAGGGTTGTAACCAATATTCCCCTTTTTTGCTTTGCCTGCTAGAAAATACTGGGCCAAATCAGCACTTGCTGCAAATGCAGCAATTGGTGCAATGCAGCAGTTGTATCAATACATGTAAGTCACACTTTTATGAGCCCGTCTTCCTTTTCAACCATCATCCCCAATGCCCCAGCTTTATGACTTTCTTGTCCTTCATTATCAAATTCTGCCAGTTATTCTTTCTTATCTTTTTTAGTTTCTTTAGCTGCTTCAAATTCTTTATTGAATCAGATTCATTAAAAATTCAAATAAGTTAAAAAGCTTATCTATATACAATGAACATGCTTATTTTTAAAAAGAGAAATCAACTTTATATAGAAATGCATTCATTTACAAACAGGACCCAAAAGTCCTGAGTTATTTACATTTTAATGGAATTTTCAGCTTGTGGTTAATCATCCATCAGCAAGAGTTGTGGGATGAGGGAGATGGAAAGGGGACAAGGTGGAATTCAGGTGAAGGGTGTAGGCATGTCTTTAGTTCTCTTTTCATACACTTAACAGCTGATATTTTCTCCCACCTTTATGTTTTTATTTCCCAAACATAGCTCCATCCCACTTGTCAATATTTCTTCTTTGTCTGGCAACACCCATCCTGTGTTGAGACAGAATAATTTGGTAAAAATGAACAAGCTATGAGGTATTGGTTGAGAACTCTCTATTGGCAAATGGCTATAGCTGGGGCGATAGTTGGAATCACCATGAATGTACATCAGACACATAGGGTCTTGATGTGACTTTTTGCAGGAAAAAAAATCCTGTTACCAAGGGAGGAAGCCACAAAGGCTTGGAAAGCAGGTGACAGATTAAAGAGTACATGGTAATCCCAGACAGAACGGGAAACACATACCGGAGGTCCTGACAGAGAGATTTATCATCTTCCCAGGAAACCCTAGGCTAAAGTCTATTAGGGCAAGCTGAGGGTTGAGAATGTCTTGCCCTTAACCAAATTCTAAGAAAGTGCAGAAAATGTGAATTATTCAATAAGTGGTATTGGAACAACTAGGCAACCATCTGGCAAAAATATTAAGTGGGATCCATTCCTCACACAAGGCACAAACACAGCAGGATGAATCCCAAAATTATCTCAGCCTCAATGGGGTCAAGTCAAAACTACAAAAGGTGCTAGAAGAGAACATGGACATTTTATGTGACAACCCAGAGTCCATTAAGGGGAGAAGGCAATGGCACCCCACTCCAGTACTCTTGCCTGGAAAATCCATGGACAGAGGAGCCTGGTAGGCTGTAGTCCATGGGTCGCTGAGTCGGACACGACTGAGCGACTTCACTTTCACTTTTCACTTTCACGCATTGGAGAAGGAAATGGCAACCCACTCCAGCATTCTTGCCTGGAGAATCCCAGGGACTGCGGAGTCTGGTGGGCTGCCATCTATGGGGTCACACAGAGTCGGACACGACTGAAGCGACTTAGCAGCAACAGTCCATTAAAAGAAAAAAGATGGTAAATGGACTTATAAACATCTTCCATGTGGTAGAAAATAATGATGATGACAATAATAATAATACTAAGTAAAGTATAAAAGTAACAATATTCTAGAGAAAATATTGTCAGTGCACAGCACAAGGGTAATAATCTCCCTTATGTATACAAATATCTGCAAATCAACAAGAAAGAAACATATCAACAACCCAATTTTTAACATGGAGAGTTATATGAATAGTGGCTAACAGGAAAGGAAAAACAAGTGGGTCTAAAACATTTGGAAAGATACACAGCCTTTATAAATGTAAATTCCAATTATTCTGTTACTTTGTTACCTATCAAGTTAGCGAGTATCTCAGTTTGATAAGACAGGGTCCTAACAAGGCTGTAAGAAATTGGTACCTCCATGCATTAGTGGTGGTTGTAGAAACTGACATGACCCCTATGGAGGGTATCTTGGCAATATTTAGTGATATTACATACACACACATCCTTTTAAATCAGCAATTCTATTTCTAGATATTTATTCTTAAAGGTTATTCTCACAAGCTTATGAGTTAATATATATTCAGTGTTAGTCATTCAATGATGTTTTCAATAGCAAAAGATTAGAAATAGCTTAAATGCCCCTCGACTGGGTACTGGTAGGATAAATCATGCTCCATTCACTCACAGGACAGTATAATAGCTATAAATAGATAAATAAAATACCTGTAGACATGCATCTGTAAAAATTGAAACAAGAAGTACTTTCTGAATTATTAAAATAACCACAAGAGTATCAGTAGATAAGGGAAGGGGTAAAGGTCTATATATATTCTTATGTGCTTGTATGTCATTTAAAAAGTGATAGGCAAGAAACTAACCATATTAGGTGTCTATTCAGGCAGGGAGGAAGTGAGGACTGAACACACAGGAGCCACTCTACTCATCAAAGTGGTGACCAGGTGGTAGAGAGGAGCATTTCTACAATATACTATTTTAATACTTAAAGAGATTTTTCGAACCCTGTGAACATATTATATAATTAATCTACAAGTTTAAAAAAAAAATTCTAGTGTGATGAACTTTAATAACAGTACCGGCCTGAGTTCTATACCATCAGAAAAACTGACAAATACTTTCTGTTACTGGTGTCATTAGCGAAGTGGCCAGTTAGATGCTGTGGGCTGAGAGCCCTGGGTGTGCATGCCGACTCTAGCCCTAACCCGCTCCATGATCCTAGAGGATGACTCCATACCCCTGGGCCTTGCATGTTGGAGGAGACAGTAGGTAAGCCCTCTGCTGCTCTGAGAGAAGCTACAGAAAGTTAGCCAGCAGATCTGGATGCCATAGGCCCAAGAATGAGCACTTAATATACGTCTATGAAATAAAATTAATCCTCAAAGCAATACTGCTTTTATAAATAAGAAAAGTCAGTCTTAGGTCAATTTAATGATTTCCTCAACAAAGGGCATGGAACAGAGAAGTGATAGAAGATAAAATACAAAAGGTTAATAAATAAATAAGAAATGCTCCTCCCTCATGAGGAAAATAGAAAACACACCTTTATAAGACAATGTTGGGCTCCTGGCCGGGGCAGAGCTAAGGTCACCTATGCAGAGCATGGGTGTGACTTACAGCATCAAGGGGCTGAAAGGAAGTGACAGGAGCGAGAGCACTCCTAGAGGCCAGACCCCCAAATGGAAGGGCTTCTACCAAGAGCCACAACTCAGGCTGTCACCCTTGGACCCTCCCACACAGACAAGCAAGGGCTACAGGTTACCAGGGTGCATGGGGAGCACCAGCCCTGGCAGAAGAGGGGTCCTGGGGGTGTGGGATCAGCCGAGGCCCAGGCTCACGGGATGAGCCCACATTCAACATGCTTTTCTATCCTATGAGGTGGGAGGGAAACCCAGTGGGCTCATGGACAGGGGAGCAGGGTATCAAGGGATGCGGTGATGATCAGCTGGCTCAAGGAGGAAAGATAGAGCCAGCAAGGGGAGCCAAGATGAGAAGGCAGCAGGTGACAGCCAGCAATGTTCCTCCAGGGCCAGCTTGATAAGAACCGTAAATACATATAAAGTATATTGTGCCTCTGAAGAACTCTACTTAATACACCATGGTGAGTTGAATGGGAAGGAAATCCTAAAAGGGAGGGGATTTATGTATAGGTATAGCTGATTAATTTTGCTATACAACAGAAACTAATACAATGTTGTAAAAGCTACTATCTTCAATAAAAATTCATTAAAAAAAGAAGTATTGTGCCTCTTTTCTCCACTTGCCACTTATAGGCCCTTGGGATACTGCTATGAACACAAAAGATGCAGTTCCTGACCTCAGGAAGCTCACTTTCCACTGGATGGGAAGGACCCATATGAGACCATTTCAGAGCAAGGGAACAAGTAGGCTGCATGTGTGAGGCTGACGTTCAGGATTTTAACTGTCAATAAGAAACCAAAAATTCCCAGCAGAAAAAAAAGACCTCAGTAATGAACTTCAGAAAGACTGCGGAACTGGAGATGAAGAACAGGGAAGTTCCTCAAAGCTGGGCCATGACAGATACCAACTGGGGAAGAGTGTGAAGCAGTACAACATCCCCAGGAAATAACAATATTTAAAGGGATGCGAAGGAGAGAGAAAGCACCTGGGAAGCCTAAGAGGGAACTGCCTATTTAAACAGAAATGTTTTTATGCTGTCATTTTTCAAAATATTTTCAGAGAAGTACAATACATCTCTTTGTGCCTGCTGTTCATGAAACTGAGCTGCAGTTGGAGGAAAGTTGGGTGGCAAAGCTTTCATGTGAGGGTAGCATGCACCTCGAAAGGCCCTGGCCCGGGGATGCCTTGCTTCATTTGCTGGTGTCTCTCACTCTATGAAGACCTTCAGGCAAGCAGAGAAAACACATCAAATGAAAACATGACTTGCTTTTTGTTTCCCTGCTTTCCTCTGGCGGAGAAATCTAAACCCTGCCTTGGGGACATGATATCTGTACTCTCCAGTGGGGGCTGCCTCAGTTTTCCTGCCAGTTTCAGCACTGCCATTCAACTCGGGCACTGCTTACTAAGCGGGTCTTCCCAGTTGGCGCTAGTGGTAAAGAAACTGCCTGCAATGCAGGAGATGTCAGAGATGCAGGTGCGATCCCTGGGTTGGGAAGATCCTCTGGAGGAGGGCACAGCACCCTACTCCAGTATTCTTGCCCAGAGAATCCCATGAACAGAGGAGCCTGATGGGCTATGGTCCGTAGGGTTGCAAAGAGTTGGACATGACTGAAACGACTTAGCATGTGGACACACACTCTGTGCCAGGCCCAATGCTCCTGGAAGACACCAGCTCCCAGATGTTTCAGAAGCAGAGAGCCTGACAGGATGATAAACTCCTTGGTGAATCCAAAAAGAAACACAGCCTCAACTGTTCCTCCTCCTGCACAGTCCCTGCTTCTCTGTTTTAATTAAAACATGTCGAATACCAGAATGATCAGACAGCATTTGACAACATCATCTACTCTACAAGCAGAAATGTGATGAGGTTAGTTACATCGTTTAAGAGGTCCTAACTGCCCCTTCCAGGCATGTTCTCCTATCATTTTGCCCCTGAGCGAGCAGTCAGTAATAGCAGCTAATCTCACACAACAGACACTGGCAAGTCAGTTGCCGAGGTGAAGATGGAATGAGAAACAGGCAAGTGAAATGCAGAAAAGGTGGGTGGCTTCCGCAATGCCACTGAGTTCAGGTCCTTTGCCTTGGGACCTGGCTGGCTAGAGTCTAGGGGTGATGGAGAGATGCCTGAGGGGACCAAGAAAGCAGAGCTGATGAGGGCAGGGTGCAGCTGTGGACAGAATCTCAATTTATCCACTTTCCACAGGCATGAGTCCTGATGGCATCACTTGTTACAACTCAGGAGGTATTGGGTCAGGACTGGATGGAACACGGGCGGTGCAGCAGCTCTACCTGCGTCACCGCAGAGTTGAGAGGACAGTGCCAGCCCCTCATTTACACCCAGCCTGAGGATTCCAAAGTAAATCTTCTATATGGGAAAGGCGAGTCTGCTAGACCTCTGTCTACGAATCGCTTTACTCCCATGGGCACTCTAGCCCAAATGAGCAAAAAGCTAAGGCCACCAGCAGTTGGGGTTCTGGGAACTTCAATGCCCAACAGATCCCCACAGACCCACAAAACAACGTGTGCTTGGAGGAGGTCATGGGAGGGCTGGAAGGAGGAGAACCAGTGAGAAATGGGGTTACAGAGGAGACGAGAGCCTGCTTCTCACCCTCCAACACTGGGCTAAGGTCCTCTCTCTCCCAACTACTATTCATGTGACCTTGAGCACATTGTTCAACCTCAATCAACCTCAGTTCCCACACTGGGAAAATGTGGACCATAATCCTTCCTAGAGGGTAGCTGCCAGGGTGGAATAAAAGTGTTAGTCACTAAGTCATATCCGACTCTTCACAACCCCATGGATTAACCCATCAGGCTCCTCTGTCTATGGAATCCTACAGGCAAGAATACTGGAGTGCGTAGCCATTCCTTTCTCCAGGGGATCTTCACAACCCAGAGATCGAATCCAGGCCTCCTGCATTGCAGGCAGATTCTTTACCATCTGAGCCATGAGAGAAGCCCAAGGAGAGATGATACACAGCAAGCCTGATGTCTGGAGGCAACCCCTCTGGATCAGGCCCTACTTCTACCCCTTCTAAACTATGTGATTCTGGCTGAGTTATATACCTCCTTATGCCTCTTTTTAAGAAATGGGAGGCCAGGATCAGTTTCTAAGTCACAGAAGTATAAGGATTAAATTAGTTATCAGATATAAAGTGCTTCAAACAATTTCTGGCACGTAGTTAAGTGCTTAATAAAGATGGGTTACTATTATGATTTCCAGAGCATGTGGTCTTGTCCAGAGACACAGATGCCCTGCTTGGCCCTTCCACGACAGACACTGGTGTACTTAGAAACCCAGACGGAAACAGAAATGAATGCTTCTCTGTATCACAAGAAGTGTGTCCTCTGATCCCTGTAAAGCAGCGTGCATGCATGCAAAGTTGCTTTAGTCGTGTACGACTCTTTGTGACCCCATGAACTGTAGCCCACCAGGCTCCTCTGTCCATGGGATTCTCTAGGCAAGAATACTGGAGTGGGTTGCCATTTCCTCCTCCAGGGGATCTTCCCAACCCAGGGATCGAACTCACGTCTCCTATATCTCCTGCATTGGCAGGCAGGTTCTTTACCACTAGCATCACCTGTAGGAGACTCTTTCTGGCTCCCCAACCAGAAGGGGAAGATGAAAATTTGGGTGCTCCCAGGATGAAAAGCCTAACATTTGAATCTCTGCTCTCAGATGGAATGTGAAGGCAGCAGAGCCTAATTTTTAAAAATCAATATCAAATCAAGGATAATTTTTCCTCTGCTAGAAAGAAACTAGAGCTAATTTTCCTGCATTCTCTAGTCATAATATCACTTGGGAAAGAACATTTCCCTTCAAATATTGAGACACCTCTTTATGCTTCCTCTGTGCCATCCAAGTACTTCTGGCACCACCAGAAATTAATTCTTTGTCCTCTGAAATACACGGTGCTATGTTTTTATGGTGTGTCTCTGACAAATGAAGAATCTTTGCTTTTGTAAATTGTGGCATAGATTTTGTAAAATTGAGGATAGAAACTATAATAGAATGGTGCTCCACTAGTATAAACACAAGTTCAGATGTGAAAACGGTGTGACAGAGTTAATAGGCGGGTTTCTATGTTTCAATGCTGACACAGTCCTTTAAGCCTCTTGAGTAAAACCTGTATTTAATGAACACCTACTACATGCCTGACCTTGTCGTAGGCATTTTACACAAAGGAGTTTTTTAATAAGTCTGTGACGTGAATACCATTTTCTCCATTTTCAAGCAAAGAAACAGAGATCTATTGTGCATTAAAAACTAGTTCAAAGTATTTTTATTATTTCATCTATTGTGCATTAAAAACTAGTTCAAAAAGTAGTTCAAAGTAGTTTTCACACAGTAACTGGTTGGCCTTGGATTTGAACCCCAAAATACCTGGCCTCAGAAGCCGTGATCTTAATCACTAAGCCCTGACAAGGTCTTTCAGACTTTGTTGGTTATTAGGGAGGCCAGGAATTCTCAACAGTTTAGCATTGATTTGACCTCTTTTTGTTAGTCTTTTGTCTCAAAATTAATCTTCCTCAAGGCCCAAATAAGTTTTTAATTATAATGAATACAAATTAATATTCTTTTAAGAATTTCATGATGTTCCTAAGCTGAAAAGTCAGCCAGGTCTGATAGCCACAACAGTTAGTACAGAATAATAATGACAGCAGCAGTATTAATACTGACACTTAACAATTAATCTTCAGACCAGAACCACACACAAACACAGAGCAGTCTGAATCTATATCATAAGATATCATACCAAGGGAATGACTGAATTATTGACAATCAATGTCTTTCACAAAGAGTCTATGGGATGGACAGCATTATTGTCTATTGACAGCTTGAAGACAGAATTTTTCATTCATTCGACACATGTTGATTGAGCACACCAGGTCCTTTGCTAAACCTTGGGGACCCAGCAGTAAACAAAACAAGCACAAATCACAGCTTTTCTGTATGTCAAAATCTAGCGGAAAGAGACAGACAAAAAGCAAAACAAGTCAAAAGAAAGAAAGTGCTATATAACAAGATGGTTAATTTTATGTGTCAACTTGACTGAGTCATGAGGTTGACCAGATATTTGGTCAAATGTTATTCTGGGTGTTTCTGTGGGGGTGTTTTTGGATGAGGTTAACATTTAAGTCTAGAGACTGAGAAAAGCAAAGTGACTTCTCCAGTGTGGGTGGGCCTCACCCAATTAATTGAAGGCCGGAATGGAAGCAAAAGACTGACCCAACCCTCCCCAAGTAAAACAGAAGTCCTCCTGCTAACTGCCTTCAGACTGGGAAGTCAGCTTTATCATGCATTTAAGATCAAAATAAAACATTGGCTCTTCCTGGGTCTTCACCAGCCAGCCTTTAGACTGGAACCACACCACCAGCTCTCCTGGGCCTGCCACTGGCCACTCACCCTGTAGATTTTGGAACTTGTCAGTCTCCATAACCTGTAAGCCAATTCAAATATATATTTTTTTTTTCATGGGGAGCCTTAGTGGACTAATACAAATATTTATATGGGAAGAGAGATAAGGAATACTCAAGCCTTAAAATTTTAAGTAAATGGACCCTAAAAAGCCTCACAGAATAGGAGATAAAATTAAGTAAAAACCTGAAGGATTTGAGGAAACAAGTCAAATGAATATCAAAGAGAAGAGCATTCCAGGCTGAAAGAAGAGCAAGTGCAAAGATCCTGGGATAGGTGTGTGCCTGGTAGACAAAAGGAGCAGAAAGGAGGCCAGGGCAACTGAGGTGGAGTCTGGGAGGTCAGGGATGACAGACTGCATTGGCTTCAAGACCTACTCTAGAAAATATTCACATATGCATCAGTGTGTTTGTGTGTACATGTGCAATCCTCTTTCCATGAGGGATTTGGGGCACCTTTAAAAAATGCATTGCAATAAATTAGTGTACACTAACATAAAATCAAAAGAAAGGAAAAAAAATAAGGATGAAAATAAACTGGAGCCAGAACCTAACTAGAAATCAAGGATGTTCTCTGCATCTCCAACAAGTGATCCTCTCTTTTACTGTCAGCCTCCTAGGAATCAGCAGCAGCAGGCAAACACTGTCACCAAATGCCTCACCTCCAGAAGATACATGCAAACAAAGTGCTCTCTGGGGTTACAAACATCCTTGGCATTATAATCAGAAAAGACTCTCCTGGGGGGTTATAAACCCCGCCTGTGTAAAACAAAGTGACCAACAACATCATTAGCAGCATCCTTACAACGAACTTGAACGCAGCTAGAAGCTCCCCAGACTCTGCTTCTTAGGTGGCAAAGTACAAGGCACTCAAAGTAATTCTGCTGAGGGTGCTGGGAGGACTATGTGTTTCAAGGTGTCACCTTTAGACAGGTAGACTGACTTTATAATGTATTATAAAACATCAAGAAGAGAGGTAGGCCTCTTGTCCTTCATGTAACCCTCACTGGTTTGGGTTTTTGCAGCTGAACTATGGACAGAAAGAGCAATAGTGAGCTTGGGACTGTCCGGTACTGCCCAGCGATCTCCAGGGATGCAGTTCTCTGTTCGCCAGTTGAGTAGGGACCTCTGAGACTTAGCAGGAAATACAGCCAGGGAGAGGTGACTTTCTTTAATAGAATCCACGGACTCTGATAGGAATGCATTCCACCTGTGTCATGAGGTGAGCTGAGAATTACTGTCAGTGGGACCAGGAATCACCCCCAGAAGACTGCCATGAATCTGCCTCAAGGCACGGGCAAGTGGGCTGTCGGGGACTGATCCAATGTTCCCTGTCATCTAGCAGGGCCAGAATAATTTTACTCTGAAAAAAATATAAAGGCATTGCCACCAGACACTTGTTCGAGCCAAAATATAACCCTCTAAGAGCACACAGAGAACTGCATCCTTTGAGAAATGATAGCCATGCCAGGACGCACCTAGGAAACCAGAGACGTAGAGAGAGAGACAGAAGGTGTGTGTGTATGTGTAGAAGGAGCTACTTGAGGTCACGGACACCCCTGGCATCAAGGGGGCCAAGGGGTTTTTAAGAATGTGAATATTCAGTGTTAAATTTCTGTGTGGCTTCCTGTGTGGCGATGGAATACACTGACTTGCATCATGTCAAATCTTTAGTAAGATCAGCTACAGATGAAATAATATCTGGGGGACAATTAGCAAAGATATTAACATAAATTTTTGGAAGGTCAAAAAAACATGGACCTTCTCTTGGAAGAATTTATTTTGGAGGGTTTACTGTCTGACCAGGAATCTTCCAGTTCAAGATGTTAAAAGCATATCAGCTCCTAAATGAAATAATTCTTGATTCTCATCTCAATAGCTGGGTTCATGCTTTTATACTACTATCTGTATAAACATATATCAGACAAGAGCTTTGACTATATAAGCCAGTTCTCATGCCTATAAACCTGTTTGCACACTCCATAGCAACCCCCTCAGATGTGACACAAAGGCTGATGGGTAAAGAACAACCTCTAGAGAAGGAATCAGCAGCTGTGGAGGACATGGGTCAAAGAAGTTACCCCCAGAGAGTAGAACCAGGCTCTGCTCAGAGAACACTGTCCGCTGCAGGGAAGAAGAGCTCACAAGGGCTTTCTAGGAATTCAGCGTCACTTTGAATGACTGTTGTCTTTTGCCCTTTCTTCTTTCTCCGGAGTAGGAGTGTTCACTGCACTTATCCTATCTCAATTCCAGGACTGTGTATGTGGTTTGGGGAGAGCACAACAGCCAACCAGAGACACTGGTTGTTTCAGCTCCTCAATCACAGGACCACAAGGAATCTCATCATAAGCCAACAGCATCCAGAATTTATGGCCTTTGGAGCAGATCCAGAGGCTGCACCAGATTCAGTTGTCTCCTTTGAGGATGGTTGTGTGTATGTTCCATGTGAGGGCAGAAAGATGCAACACTGCGGGCTAACTGAGGCAGGGCATTGAGTTGGTAACGGACTTCCTTTCTTCTCTCCCATGGCCCGCAGCTAGGCTGTATCTTCAGCCTTCTTTCCATTTCAGTCTGGCCGTGTGACAGTGCTGCTCAATGAGATGTGACAAGTGACACTTCTAAGCCTGGCAGTGATTCTCCAAGGAGCCTCCCATGCTCTCCTCTGCAGATGGGATTGTCTCCCCTAGCACTGCTTTGGAACCAGTCACTCAGTGTGGAACACAGCACACGACTAGGAGGAGCAGGCAGAGACACACACACACACACACACACACACACACACACACTCTTCTGTGGATTTTATATGAATAAGAAATAAACTCAGAGGCTAAAAATTCAGGTAAGGGATGTCTTACGCTGGTCTCTGGGCATCCCCAATCCATCACTGAAACTCTGCCACTAAAACAGCCTCGTCTTGGGGTCGCTTTTGTAAATCAAAGGAAAAGAGTTTGGAACTGCAGTGGTTCAGAGCAATACCAAGGAAAGAGACTCAGAGCCAGAATCTCAGAGACTCAGATGAAATGATGAGGAGATAAATTTCTTGGAGGTAGGAAAGTGATGAGAAAGATGGTGACTGGGAGGAAGAAAGCATCCCTGAGATATCCAGGGGAGGTTTGGGGTCGCCATCATAATGTGGATAAAAACTCAGCCATTTTTACACATTGACACAAGCATGACCTCCAGAGTCTGAGACTTGTGGGCTGAAACGAACCCTCTCCACCAGTCCCTAGAGACAGGGATGGTGATTTTTATTTTCTGTGTTCCTGGGGTCTGGTGTTTCAGCAAACGAACCCCATCAGAAGTTATGACAAAGCCCCAAGTGATAAATGGTTTATATCCAAATCTCTACTGCCACAACCACCACCAACCCCCAGACTTCTAAACATTGGAATCAGATCAGGAATGTGTCTGACTCAGGGTAAGGCTGAAGACAGATAAGAGCCCCTTCAATAGAAGAAAAAGGAAAATGGCCACAAAAGTACATCAAACAAGGGTGCACATACACATGCAATACACCACACACACACACATGCACACACACAAACACACGCACACACACTCACAATCTCTAGCCCAACTACATACTTAATGCTATGCAAAATGAAATTCCTTTCATAAATTATTCCCCCAAGCAATCATCTTTTTCAGATTACAGAGGCAGTGAGTCCCAGCTCGCAGATAGAAAGCTGCTTAGATCAACAGCCAGCCTAAATGACACAATATTTATTTTTAATGCTGCTTTTACATCATTTGCCAAAGATTCATTAGGCACCAACCATGTGCCAAACATCACATTAGGCACTTGAGAAACTCAGTGTAGGGGCTGTCATGCCTATCCTGGAAAAATTCTGCAAACAGAATGCAGTGGCCACCTCCTGGGCGCTGTAGCTGGTGGTCACTCTGGCCCTCATGTCCAAGACGACCCCCTCCCTGGGGAGTCAGTCCACCTAGAATTGACCTGACAATCCTGCCTTTTCTGGAAAGCTCGATGGCCCACCCACCAGCAGACATGCCAGACTCCAGGGGCAAGTGGGGGCGTCCCTGGAGGGGCCACAGGGGCAGTAACGGGCTTGCAAAAGCAAACACCACAGGCTGTGAGGCAGCGTCTCCCCCACAGCCCTCCCCACCCTGCCACCTCACCCAGGGGCTTATTTCTATTGGCAGTCTCAGCAGTGCACATCCACATTTAGATAAGTGGCACTAAAATAAAATGGACTGTAATTATTGTTATAGATTACAGTAATTACAGAGGGGGAATGGGCCGATTAGATTAGCACGCCCACCCTCCCCACCAGGACCCGGCTGACATGAAGGGGATTTGTGCAGAGGGCGATGAACCTGCTGTGAGCGTTGGCTGTCACTAAGGCCTCCCAGGGCCCAGGCTGCAAAGGGCAGGGTGGCTGAGGAGGGGCAGTGGGAGGGGAGAAGCTTTCAACCTGGAAATAAACCAGCCATGAGAGAATGAAGTCTCTCGCCAGCTTGCTTGGGGGTCACAACCAGCCAACCCCACAGCCCCTGTGAGGGGCAGAGTGGTGGCTGGGTTTCCTACTGTGGTCCAAGACTCGGGTACTGAGTCCCCCTTCTTTGGGAAGGCTTTAACTTCCAGCTCTGGTCAGCCATCTGCCATCGGGGTCCTGCCTGGAGCACAGCACCACCAAGGATGACCAGAATACTAGCAAGAGACTTAGACTCTCTCTCGGAGCCTCACTGTCCTCCTTGGGGAATGAAAAGACCATTCCCATTCATATAACACTGGAGTGAGATCATAGACATAGAGCATCCAGGACAGACTGTGCCTGGTAAGGAGGAGGACCTGGTCAATGTGACTGCTCCTTCCCCTGCTCTGGTCATTTCCAGCCCCCACTAGACCTGCTGGTGCTCTCATCCTCACGCCCGGCCTGCCTCTCCGCCCATCTGAACATGCTGACCTTGGTAGGAAGACTTAGCCCACAGTTGCCTTGGCCACGAAATGTGCATTGCCCTCTGAGTCACAGCTCTGGTGTCTACTTGGATCCCATTCATAAAAGGTTCCATGGGTAAGGCTACCACAGGAGCAGCTCCTGGCTTGTGTGTGCTAGTCTCCAGTGTCCAGACCTCCCTCCCTCTCACTCATCTCTCCTAGAGGAATGAGAGTCCTATTTTGATTCTTGGGGTAGAATCACTGGAAGTTGAAGTCATGAATATCTCTTGCCCAACCAATCCTATTTCGTTTCCCAGAACCTGCCCAGCTTCAGTGACACCTATCACTACTTACACCCAGGGCCACCCATTTGTCCAAACCACGGATGGAGCCAGGCATATGCCCAGCCAAGTGTGCTGGCCCTCCACCATCTCCCAGGCCAGACCATCCCTCGACCAGTCTCAATAAGTGTGTCTACTGTCCCATCCTTCTCTGATGCTCTGTCCTGTTGATGCCCGTCAGCCAGGGGTTCATGGTGCCAGGCATTCCCCGTTCTTCCTATGCTGACACTTCTATTCCTGGTCCCGAGAAAGGTCCCTGCAGCTCACAGAGCCCAGTCCAAATTCACTCCCCACTGTTGGCTCCTAGTTATGCTCTCTGCTTTCATCTCCTATCTCCTGTAAAATACTTATTACATCTTAAGTATCTGCTTACTCATCGGTCACCCTCAGAAGGCTATAAACTTCATGGAAAAAAAAAAAGAAGTTATTTTGTCTTTTAATTACCCCTTAGCAAAGTGTCTGACACAGAGTAGACACCAATTAAGAGTTGATGAATGACTGAAAAAAATAAGAAAGTATTGATGCCTAGAAGCCTGCCAGCCTTTCTTTCTTTTTTTTTTTTTTTTTAACTTTCTTGGTTTACTCCTTCTCTGTGTAGGGGGAGAGTTTCCTTACAGAATATGGTCAGGGATAGAGGGTGCAGTGAATCTGGCCAGAAGAGGCAGGTGCTCAGTGCACTGCGAGACAGGGACATATGCTGGCCAAATCAGGAAGGAGGCCTGGAAGCAACTGGAAAACCTTGCCTGTGACCGCTTATCCTCCCCGCTGGAGACACGGTCAATGCAAGGAAACTAGCAGATCTGTGACCTCTCTCACCTCGTAGCTACTCCTGAAGTCCCAGGGCTTAACCCGGGGGCTTGCACAGCTTGGCTTGAGTTGCTAGATTATTATCTCGGCTCCTTATCTTCATGCAGAAAAACTGAGTCTAAATGGAATACTTTTCTAAAAATCTGCAAGTTGCTACCAGGCCATATTTTGTTGCCAGGCTCCCGAGTTTGCCCACTGACCCCTGCCCTCTGGATAGAAAACCAAAGAACAGATGTATCCACAAACCAAGAGCATGGGCAATTGGGTGACATCACCCCAACAACCAAGCTCTTACCCCTATTTCCCACTGTCACAGTCAACTCAGGAGCATCTGTAGTGACACAGAATCTCAGAAGGATAACCACTCAGTGGAAAATCTGCAGAATCTGCTTGCCCTGTGGTAGGTTCTACCCAAGGTGGCCTCTATATATAACTTCCACATTCTCTCAACAGCCCTCTAGGTGCCTCTTAAAGCCAATATCTGATAAAATGAAAGTGGGGTAAGTCTGATCTGGGTCCTTCTGTACCATGTAATGCCCATGATCAGATTTCACTGATGGTGGGGAGCCAGGCAAGGTCACTTTCCTCCAGGTCCTAAATATAATGCTGAGTTTGCCCCCACACCCCATCCGCTGTCTTGAGGACCAGGTATTCCCTGTAATGGGTAAGCTGAGGCAATGACTAGTGAGTGGCCCCTGCATGCACTTCCTCATCATGCCATCCTCAGGGAGAATTTGAGTTGAAAATTACTAGCCATGGACACTTCCTAGAGGAACCGCCTGCTCCCTGGAGATGAGGACAACTCTTAGAGGATGCCTTGTTTCCTGTCCTTGGTCCTCTTCAAATTCCCCTTCAGCCAGGCAGGTTGCTATTCCAGCTCCTCCCCTTTCTCATCAGGTAAAGTCAAGCCTGACCAGAGAAGATGAAGTCCTCCACTGACACCTAGCTGCCCTACCCAGCGTCCACCCAGGCCTGATAAACCCCTTCTACTTTAAGAGCCAAAACCCTTAAAACTTCCTGAGCCTCTCCTGCCTCCAGGAGAGCACCGCCTCTCACCAGGAATAAGTGCCAGGGTCAGACTCTCAGGCTGAGGTCCTGGGAGCTCCAGGGTAGAGACAGGAACTGGGGAGTCAAAGTTCATGGAAGTGGCACTATCTTCCCTCAATCCCTGGAATGATCTAAGGTTTGCCTCACCTTGATGCCTTTGCCCCATCCTCTCCTCTGCCTGCAACGTGGCTCCCTCGGTTCTTTATGCGGCATTCTTCCTCTCAACGTGCAGCTTTCAGTTTGTGTGTTACCTCCTCAGAAAGAACTCTGCAGGGGGAGTTGGAGGGAGCCCTACCAACAGCACTGTCCATTTCCATAAGAACCCCACCCATTCCCTTCTGAACAATCACTAAGACCTTCACTTACTATGTGTCCTTTCTATGGTCTAACTCCTGATATCCCCTCTCCAGCAGTGAACACAGTGGCTGAACCAGAGTAAGGTCAGTAAGGGCTTGTTGACTGATCACATGAATTTATTCCCTATTGAAAGGAAATGCGATTTGTTTCTAAACATCAATCATCCATGGGAAGATTTCTTCAGTCCTGAGTATCTGGGGAGGCTCATCTTCTTCTGGTGTACCTGGTTTATCTTTGCCTGAGGAAGCCCAGCACCTTGACCAGGACTTGTTCCCTTCTTCGCTGTAACCAGTAGGAGGCTCCCAAGCACATAAGGAGCATTGGAGCTGACCTCTGGCAACTTATCACATTCTTAGCAGATGAGTTGCTGAGCACCAACCACAGGAGCCTGGAGGGCTTTGGCTGTTTTACAGGCTTCATCCCATCAGGACTCACTTGGGAAACAGAACTGGGCTAGAGAATGTAGGATGGGAGGGGGAGTGAGTACATGCATTTTATAAACTCATCTTTCCACTGTCTTCAGCTTATATCCCTGCCCTCATTTTTCTCTTTGCCCTGATTTCCCCAATTTCTTGATTAGGGGTGGGGGGAAAAAAAACCCTTCAGTGGTGTATTAAGTATTTCTGTAAGCGGCAACTAATCCTTTTTTGGAATGAGGCAGGATATAAATAAATATAAATAAATAAGTTCCGTCATCCCCCAGGGTGCCCCACTCCACTAGGATTTAGGTCACCCATGTGTGTATTTGTGATCTATTTTCGAATTTTAGGATTCTGACTGTGTAAGCAGGAATCACAGGGCTGGCTCTGGGATAGAGACACCTGCCCAAGTTGCCAATCCATGGAGCCCTGCAGCTCAAGTGCAGTCTGAGAGTAGCTCAGAGGCCACGGGAAGATGACAGAGCTCCCATGGGGGAAATGGCAGCATGCCAGGTCTGGACAGTCCCATGAATCCATAGTAATTCTCAATAGTCACATCACTTCCTGGGCCTCAGCTCGAACTTAGTAGAAATGGAGGTTTTGGACAAAGAGCATCTCTGAGGATGAAAGGGCGATTTTGCAGAGCTCCTGGGGCATTGTCTGGGACAATGTATGGCCCCTGGTATCTCCAGCTCTTCCTGCTGTACATGTGGTCTTCAGATGCTGTGTTCTAGGCTCAGCCTCACCTGCTCTTGGCCACAGTTAAAGCAGAAGACGCTCTCAAGGTTCAGAACTGAATGAAGGGATAGAGCTGACTTCAGACTTGCCCATAAAGTAGATGACCCCCAAGGCACCCACATAATTCTGGGGCTTTGTGGCCAGGGTGAAAGAGGTGGAGAGCAGAGGTGCAGCAATACTCCAGGCTCCAGCCTCAGCTGGTCCTCAGCATCCCCACACTATGCACTGACCTCACAAAATGCAAACCTTCCCACTACCCTCAGAGCACAGTTCAAACACTCAACTGCAGGTATGAGGGTCTGGGTGATTTGGCCTCTGCTCTCTCCTGGTTCACCCACCCTGAAGAGCCCCAGTTCTTTGATGGCAGCACCCACCTTTCTCATGCTTTAGGGCATTCATATCCACCCCTCCCCCTGCAAGAAGCCCCGTCCCTTTTCCACTCCTTACCTTGACTCTGCTTCAGGCCTCAGCTTCGATGTTACTCTGTCTGGAAGCCTTTCTTGCTGCTGCCCCCAAGCCAGGCTGAGACCATTGCTGTGCTTCTCCTGTAACACCCTGTCCCCCGCAATCACAGCACTCAGGGCATCACTGGAAATGTCTACTGCGTGGGGTAAGGACCCGCCATCAGACTGGAGAGAGGGCCAAGTTATGTCTCCTTTTGTCCCCTAGCATTTCCCTAGCATCAGAGCTACCAGGAACTCAATAAATATAGATTGAGCAGAAGATGATCAAATGAGATGACACTCAGCCCTCCAAGCACCAGCAGTTTGTCACTAGGCAATTGTCCTCAGGGGACCTGGCTCTTTACCCAGGGCCCATCCCAGGTCTTAAAGAAGGGAAACTGGCAAGAAACAAACAAGGTCTACATCTGTAAGGAGACGTTAGGACAGAGAAATCACAGCCAGGATTCAGAGCTGGGCAGAAAGGAAGCTCTGTCATAGAGAATGGGCTAGATGGGCAGAGGTGGGGTGACGTGAAGAGGGTTCAAGCCCCATCAAGACAGAGAAGTAGGACACACTGGGTCACTGGCTCTGTATTTGATGCTATCCTGAGTCAGACCAGGAGCTGCCCAACATTGGGTAGCTCTTGGTTCAACCTGCTTTCTGGCTTGGCCAGGCACACCTGGGAATGGACACCATCTTGCTCAATAAATGGGCATCCAGACGCAGAGGACAGAGGTGGCTGCTAACACTCTGGGCTTTAAAAGAATCAGGTACCTTGTAATAGGAGCATTCATCTTGTCATTGCTCCTCATCAGCCCCCTCCTCTCTACCCCGACCCACTGCCCAGAACAAGCCCTCATCAGGGGCTGCACAGAGCTCTCTGGGATCCAGCTCCTGCTCTGTTAAGGAAGATTTCCAAGGTGCTAGCCACAGCCCAACACTGTGGGAAGCAGAGATGAGAAATTCACTGGTCTTCCTGAGGACCAGTGGCAATACAGTCTACTGTCACCCTTAATGTGCTCCCATTTTATTCCTGACTTTCCCCAAAACAACAACTTTACTCCCAGAGGCTCCAGTCCATAATGATCACAGCACACCTGTTTGGGGGTGACATCTGAGTGGGGAGGCAGATGCTAATGAGCCAGAACACAAGTGTCCCCGAGACAAGTGTCCCCAGTGTGGCAGGGAGCCCATGGAAGAAGTGAGTGACGTCCCAGAAAAGGTCAGGCCAGCCCCTATAAAGAGCAGAGGGTGGAGCAAGTGCATGGCCATGTGGTGGTCTTCAGTCAGGCCCCAGCCAGGAGAGATGACCCCAAAATGAGGTGAAGTAAAGGAGCTGAGGGCAGGCCTCCCCAAGTCCTGATGAAGATAATGTGACTCTCGAGGTGATTTTCAGGAAAAACCATTCACATTTGGAATCCTGAAAATTAAGACCAGGCACATACCCAGGACAGAGTGAATTTCAGACTCCATGAGAGCATCATTGAATCAGATGGAGGTCCAGGACCGCCCCACCTCCTCTCACCCCCAGTCCCAAATCCCCCCGTGCTTCCTCTAACAAGGAGCTAGCAGTCCTCAAAGACGGGTAACAACCAGAAAGGAAGCAAATAATGAATATATGAGCAGACTTCTACCAAAATGGAGGGAGGGAGGGAGGATCCGGCACGGGGGAAGAAAGGAACATCAGAAAGAGCAGATAAAGAAAACGTAAAATCCATCATAACGAATTATCTCTCAGGGAGAGAAAAAAAGAGAAAGATGAAGAGTTCAAACAAATATTCTCCCCAATCTCAAAGAAGTTACAGATAACATGGTCTCTCTAAGGGAAAAGAAAGCTGGGCAGTGAGACGAGAGTTCAAAGAAGAGATTATAAAACAACAAACAGATAAAAAGCAAACAGTGGAGCTGAAGAAAGAGAAGCCAGGAGACTCTGTTGAGGGGGCAGAGCAGGAGGGCTAGACAGGAGGGTCTGGCTCTTCAGCTTGGAGCAGGGAGCAGTAGTTGGAGGGGAGCGGAGAAGCCCCTGAGGCTGGGGCAGCAGACAAAGTCTCCGGGCAGGCAGAGGAGCAGCCCAAAGAGAAGTGCATTTTCAGGTGTGGGCATGACTAACGTTCTCTGTTCACCCCCTGCCAAACCAGGGAGCAGGGTGTTCCCCAAATCCTCCTTCTACAGGCCTGGGACTCCAGCCGCCCGGGAACCACTGCCCACCTCGCTGAACCATCACGTCCCCCCTGCCAGTGCCGCCACTGGGCCATCTGTCCTGTGAAGCTTCCAGCAGTGGCAGCGGCAGCGGGAGAAACGAGCTGTAGCTGTCACTTCTGAAATGCAGACAGCATCGTCCCCGTCTCTGGGTGATGCCACCACGGGACTCAGGGCCTCAAATGAATCTTGTATTGATATTTCCACCAGCGGAGGGAGCCCTGGCGAGGTGCCTTTCAATATTTTTTAAATGATTTTTTTCCTCTTGGCTCTACTTCATAATCAGTCATCAGACAGTGGAAGCCAAAATTCTCTTTCTTGCTGAAATGATTTGTTCGCTGGCAGGATGCAAGGTTTATGACCCTGGAATCCAGCTCACGAACCAAGCTGAGCATCATGGAAAGCCTCCGGCCCCTAGTCCCCCTCTGCTATCTTCACAGAACCGGCTGAAGAAAGCGACTGCTGCAACTCTGTCTGAGCACCCAGGTTCACAGGGCAGGTTCAAAGCAGGGCCGTTCCAGGCTTTCCCAAAGGAGCTTGTCTTCTTCCCCATGAAGCTGACGCCCTCCTGATACCCCAATGGGACAATGGAAACAATACCCCAGGGTTCTACACGGAGAGCCACAGGGATCCTGGGTCTAATCCCCTTTCCAGCAAAACTATAGCAGAGCACAAGCCTCAGGAAAGAGCGGACCAGAAGAACAGAAGTGACGGAAACCCTCACCTATCAGAAAGACACCAGGAAGGATGATGCCTGGTGTCTGATTTAGTCAGATGCCTCATCAGGGCTCTGGCATACCTGTCCCACCCCACTCCCACCCAAAGCAGGCATCCAGCAGGTAAGAGAACTAGCCATGGACACTGGTGGATCAAGCTGGTCAGGTCTCTGGGGGCCCAGCCACAGTACTCCCACAAACTCCAGGACTGTCAACATGGTCCTTTCTTATTATTAGTATCACCCTTAAACAAAACAATTGTTCATGGATCATAGGCCTGATGCCCTGAGTCTACAATGGAGGAAATCTGTATCCATATCTCTAGGGAGATGGAAGCCCAACATACCCAGAATTGGCCTTCAACATGCACTGAACCTGGGGTCCCACAAATGGAGTACATGCATCCCGTCCTGGACTCCAAGGCCATCAGGCCACCAAGCATGACCTGACACAGTCTGGATCCAAATACACATCGATTATGACAAAAGAAAAGCACTGTCTCATGTCCTTTGTGTGGTGTGGTCTTAAATCTGTCCCCATCTTTATGACTAAGGTTTTAGGAACTCCTGAATATTTCAGAATCTGGAAGAGGCTCAGAATTACAGAAACCTAGAATGGGAAGGAACGTAGGAGGTCAGCTCATCAAAAATCTCACTGAGAACAGAAACCCACTCAATTTTATCTAGACTCTGCTTGAATACCCTCAAGGATGGGGCAGTCATTACCTACCCAGACAGCCTATGTTATCTTCTGACAGCTCTGTTAGAAATTTACTTTCAGTGCAGGCTGTCTTCCTATAATCTCTCCCTTCTGGAATGGTACAGAGCACACCCCATTCCTCTATATGACATACTGTCCTAGGACCACTTCTAGGGTCATATGTGCTTTTAGAAGATAAGTCCTCAATTATCAATGGTATCTAGTCATCCCAAGACAGCCTCAAACCCCATCTCCTTCTTATAATTCTTTCAAGTCCTTCAATCTTTTCCAAGCCTCCCTGCCAGGGCCTTGGTCTATACTCTCAACATCTCACTCCTAAACTATTTCAATGGTCTCTTTACCAGCCTCCATGCCTCCCATCTCTCTTCCTTTCAACCCCCCATCACATGGGATTATCCTCCTTAAAAGAACATAACTATGCCATCATCTCTTCTAACAGCCTTTGGTGGTTCTCCATTGCCTTTGGACATATCCCACATCCTTCAGTAGGGGTTTTCATAATGAATAACTAGCTATTCTATAACATGGATAACATGTACCTATATAGAACTCAGAGGATATGCCAGGCAAAGCCTATGATATCTCATTTAAGCCTTTAAGTTCCACTTCAATCCTCATTTGGGTTTCCCTGGTGGCTCAGGCTGGTAAAAAAAAAAACTCGCCTGCAATGCAGACCTGGGTTTGATCCCTGGGTTGAGATGATCCCCTGGAGAAGGGAACAGCTACCCACTCCAGGATTCTGACCTGGAGAATTCCATGCACTATATAGTCCATGGGGTCACAAAGAGTCACACATGACTGAGTGACTCATTTTCTATCCCCATTTAAAAAAAAGGCCTTTATCAAGTCTTGATGTAGCTTTCTCATGATTAAATGTCTGGCGAGTGCCAGATGTTAGATCCCAACATTTCTTGCAAAGATGCCCACTTGCTGTACTTCAGCACCTGAGGATGGGTTTTGGCAATCTTTCCAGTACTGTCTTCCGTCTTTCTTCCTCTCTCGAGAGGTTCTGTGATCTGGCTACACTATACCCACTGCCTCAAGTAGAAGCATCTATTGGCAGTTCTTTACATACATCTTTGGGCCACACACTCTAGGGATGTGGCCGGGCTTCCCTGATGGAAATCCTTAGCCAGCAACACACTTGGCAGTCCTGTCCATCCAGTGGCTCAGGTGACCTCTCCTCACTCATGTACCAAGACTAATCATTTTCTCTTCTAGTGTCTCTTACCCCAGGTACTGTCATCTGCTGGGCCCTGAGTGTTGTCTGTCACCATTATGGATGTTAAGCCCTTGGAAACACATCTATATAGTATTTATAACTTTAGTCACAGAGTCTAGCACAAGCCTGGAAGATAGTCAGTCAAGATGTGAATGAAGGAATCAAGTCCTGCTCTTGGACCACCAGCTGTCACATGCAGTCCTCCAACCTCTACTGTGCAAGGCCTCACCTTTCAGCACACTCAGTATGCTTATTTTTATTAATGTATGCAATGGATAACATGTCCTGGATATCCCACAAATGGTAGCTATTACTGATATTGTAAAGAAAAAGTTCCAGGCAAATAATGAAGAGTCTATGAAAAAATATAAGCACCATGAGAGTGGGGAGAGTCCATAGAATAAGGGAAAATTCACTGGTCTTTTAGGTTAAATGATTTCACCCAGCATTTTCTAAAGTGAATTCTTTCAAGTACTCCTCAAATAGTATGAGGTCCTGTAAGGAATAACATCAACAAAAACAACATATAAAGTCCTGTGGTCAACGAACTTTGGAAGAAAAAAATGGAGACAATAAAAATGAAACATTTCTTTACTACAAACTTTTAAGATGTTAATAAGTGCTGTGAATGATCATAAGATACATATAACCTTTCCCATGCTTAGTTTTCCCCAGGGCTCTTCCTTTGGGGAGAATCTCCTTCAAGTATGGCTGCTCACAACACATTTTTGGAAAAGCCAAATTAATCTTGCTGTCAGGACAGGTGTTTCAATTGATTGTTTGAAGGCTGTAGATTTTCCCCTGCTGAGGTTATTTGGTAGCCTTTACCAGCCTGCCATGATGATTTAAATATCAACTCTGTCACCCATCATTTTAGCTAGTTAATATGATCAGTAACCTAATCATTTACATGATTTATAATATCATAGGAACAAAACAAGCAGGCTTTTTCTATTGCTGAGACTGAATCTCTGTGCATCAGTGCTTACAGAGAAAACATGTGTCAGGCTGCCAATGTTTTCAAGATCAGGCTCCAAATAAAGTCAATAATGAGTTTCATAAGTGTATTTCTAACCATGTCTCTACATGACAGCCAATGACATGAAACCAAAAATACTGGATGAAATGGGTCTCCATGGAGAAAAGCAATTCTCGACAGAGGAAGCTCATCTGATGCCAGCTTTATATCAGATTATAAATATTAGAGTGTCCAAAGGACTGACGGGTTGAATAGCTTTCAGGTAATCTACTAAAAGGGCTTCCCTCATAGCTCGGTTGTTAAAGAATCTGCCTGCAATGCAGGAGACCCGGGTTTGATCCCTAGGTTGGGAAGATCCCCTGGAGAAGGAAATGGCAACCCACTCCAGTATTCTTGCCTGGAGAATCCTATGGACAGAGGAGACTGGCAGGCTACAGTCCAAAGAGGGTCGAAAGAGTCAGACACAACTTAGTAACTAAACCACCAATCTACTAAAAGTATTGTTTCTCTCAAGCTACCTTTCATGGGGACTGAGCACAGGCAAGTTCAAAGTTTTACCTCTAAGCAAGTACCTGGGGTGCAGCCAGTACTCACCACTGGGTGCTCACAGAGCCATGTGCAATGAAAGCAAGGTCTTATCTCCTGCTCAGCCTACTGTCATCATGAGACAACACAGCCATGCCCCTGAGGTCAAAGGCTCATGGAGAAGTATAAAGCTGCCATGCTTCCAAATGATTGCTTTCCCTGCCCCCAAAGACACAGCAAACTCAATGTGGATTATTTACCAAACTCTTGCACTGTTTACCTAAATCTTTGCTTTAAAATGGCAGATGGTACATTTCCCCCAAAATTCTAACTAAAATATTTATGAAAACACAGAAATGACTTTTTAAAAATCGAAGAAGAAAGATGAAGACAATGTGGCAACCACACTACTGCAAATATTGGGGGAATTTCCATTTAATATAAGGTTGATGGTTACGGATTGAGAAATATAACTGCCTATGTTTTCTGGCAAAAGACAGGACAACCTGGCCCTTTTGAATAGCATAAGCATGTATTCTAACATCATCCTTCCCTTCCCTGCTTTCTCTTGAAATTGGCACCCAGGGTCTAAGCTAACCTGAAGAGTGCACAGCAATTCCATGAGCATAAGCTTTCTGTTCCTGGGCAGCTAGCAAAGTTCTCCATCGTCCCAAAAATATGACAGCTACGGTTCCTAGAAGGAGATCTGCAGAACATCAGTCTTACAAGATGAATCTCAAAGAGCCACATCCAGCTCCATCTTGAGTTATAGAACCATCAAAAGCTCAGAAAGGACATTCAGTAAAGAATCCTTTATGGTTCTGTTTCATTATTTCTTAAATGCATTTGAATACATGGCACTTTTATTTTTCACTTAGTGTGAAAAATACACACATGTGGAAGAACTACACACATTTGGAAGAACTACCCTTCCCTAAAACATATTTTCAGAAGATGTTCTAAATCCATTTAGGGAAATGTTTCCAGAGAACAACAGAGCAAGAAGTGGAGAAGTGTGGGGACAGGTAAGGATACACTGAATTCTGGGAAATGTAATCCCTCCCAGCAAAGCACGCTTAGATGAGACAGATTCAGAGAGAGGCTCAACACCCTATGATGGGAACTGCAGTTGCTTGCTGAATCTCTTCAGAGTGTCAGAGAAAGCGACATAGACAGAACAATGTACAGTGTGGTAAACAACACCTGCAAAATAATTGAGGACTTTTTTTTTTAAATGAAACTTACAAAGAACTAAAAGAAAACAGATTAAGATGAAAGTCACAGGAAGAGACAAAAAGGTAACAAGCTGAGCTTGAGGCATTTGGTGAGTTAAGGAAGGAAGGGTTGCCCATAAAACCAAACTTCTAATCCCAAAGTCCACACAAAGAGAAGACTGAATTGGTGAAGTGGTGCTCCCTTCCCCAGCTATATGAGTGAAATGACAGAAATATCAAGAACTAAGATGAAATGTGTGGAGAGGACCAAGGGTGGGGAGCAAGGATAGAATTACAGATGATTCTTAGAAAATACATACACAAACCTGCAAACACACAAAAAACTTTAACACAACCAAAGGAAGACACAAATCAAGAAATATTTTTTGAATTTTAGAAGAATTCATTATAAATTAAAGGGACTTACAATATTGAAATATTATTTCAAATCTAAATATTTTCTGGTAAATCTAAATATTGTCTGGTAAAATAGATATTTTTCTTGAACAAGGAGTACATATTACAACAAATTCTTACAGAAAAATAATGATGTTGATTAAAATCAGATTGACTTCAGATTTTTCCTTCCTTATAACTAAAAACAAAGAAAAAGGAATAAATGTCTTCAGCTTACGTAATAACACAAGAAAAGTGGTTTTGAGGTTAAAAATGGCATTGCCAGATATAAAGGCCCAGAAATTAATAAAAAGTGATATAGTTGAAATAATTGCATAAATTCATAATCCAGCAGATTGGAAAAATAGCATGAATATAAAATCCAGCCAACTGAAAGAGATAACAGAGTTCAGAAACCAAGACAGGCAAATCATACTACAAAGGCAATGATGCTGAACACTGAAATAATTTAAGCACATAGTTCATATGCGTTAATTCCAATTTTTGGATTTCTGATAATTAAATATCTCTCAAAAGTAGGAAGATTATCAAGAAGCAATACTTAGTTCCCTTGTTTGGAACATAAGAATGAAAAATACAGATCAGTAATAGAGCATCCCAGTCCACACTGGATACAACAGGAAAGCAGAGGAGGGGCACAAAGGAAGAAATAGACAAAAATCAGTCTTTGGGTGAGGCTTGGCAGAGGAGAAAATAAATGAGATAACTGCAGAAAAACTTTTTAAGACTTAAGACTTCAAGAAAGATAAATTACATTGGTTTGAAAGTGCCACAGGATGAGACACAGGGAAATAAGAAAATTGACATTATAATGAAATTTTAAAATATCCTAAACAAAGAAAAAACTTGCAGTTGCCTGAGAGGAAGAGCCAATGACCCATCACAGCCATTCGACATCAGACTTCATAATAGCAACAGTGAGTTCACGAGACACTGAAGTCATGTTTTTTTAAGGTGTTTGAAGCAAAGGTACATTAAACCTGGAATTTTATATCCAGCCAAATTGCCTTTCCAGTGTCATAAAATAATTGTCAGACATAGAACGCTTCATTAGACTTGTCACACAAAGGCCCTTTTTAAAAAGATTTTGTGAGAAAGTACTCAAAAAAAGGAAGAAAGTAGATGTTGTAGGAGATTCCTGAAGTGGGGTGAAAAAAATATCTGTTAAGGTTCCTTCTGTCTTGAAAAGGCTACAAGCGTCCCCCAAAAGGGAAAGCAAAGTAAATCCACAACTAACCAAACAAAATTCCAGAAAATAGCAAGACGATGTGAGTGATGGTAGATGTTAATGATACAGAGCAGCTACACTTGTTATCATTTGAAAAAGGCAAAAAATGTTTTTAAAAGGAAGAAAAAGTTGGATAACTTAAATTTTCAAATCATAGAAAAATTCAAATTTCTTAATGTTGGTGCTTAGCTGCTTAGTACTGTCCAACTCTTTGCAACCCATTGGACTGTAGCCCACGAGGCTCTTCTGTCCATAGGATTTTTCAGGCAAAAATACTGGAGTGTGTTGCCATTTCCTTCTCCAGGGTATCTCCCCAACCCAGGGATCAAACCTGCATCTCTTGTATTCCTGCCCTGGCAGGATTCTTTACCACTTAACCACCTAAATAACTCAGAGATCATAGAAAAATTCATAGTGGGTATTTCAAAACAACCTAGAACTAAGTAATTAATACAACCACCAGATATCAAAGTTTACAGAATGCAGCAAAAGTAGTAATTTGTGGAATATGTATAGCTTCTAATTCTTATATTAGAAGAGAAGACCTAAAAATTTAGAAAAAAGATAATAATAATTCCAAATACATATAAGAAAGGAGATAGTAAAGATAAGACAAATCAACAAAAGATTTGTTTATTTAAAAAGTAATCATATACAACTATTTGTCAGGCATTGCTCTAAGTCTTTTATAATTAGTAACTCAACTAGACATCATAACAACCATACCACAATGGCAAAGGTGCAAACCAAAAGACAAAGAGTTAAAATGATTTATACAAGAGCATGTGGCTAGCAATTGCTGCAGCCGGGATTTGGTTACAAAGACTGAGCTTCTTTGCTTTGTTAAAATGGAAAGAATCAAACAGAGATTAAGCTATTTGTTTAAAAAAAGAATAACAAAATGGAAAGATTTCTGGGATTATTGATTTTTCAAGAAAGAGAGAAGTTTATGACTAAATAACATTATTAATGAAAAAGTGATATAATTACCAATATGGAAGAGATTAAAAATGTAAGAGAATATTAATAATTCCTCTATGCCAGTAACTTTTAAAAGTTAAAAAGGATACTGGTTAAAACTAATATATAAATGGCTTAAGAAGAAATAATATATAAAAATTCCTATAGCTTTTAAATAAATTTTAGAACAGTAGTTTGTACATTTATTAATCCCAAACTCCCAATCTATCCCTGCCACACTTTTCCCCACTTTGGTTACCATAAATCTGTACACACTACTATATTTAAAATAGAAAACTAACAAGGACCTACTGTATAGCACAGGGAACTCTGCTCAATATTCTCTAATAACCTAAATGGAGAAGAATTTGAAAAAGAATAGACATATGTATATGTATAACTGAACCACTTTGCTGTGCCCCCGAAACTAACACATTGTTAATCAACTATGCTCCAATATAAAATAATTTTTCAATTTAAAAATAAAAAATAAAATAGTAGTTAAATTTTGTGCACAGATAAGTTCTTGACAGCTTCACATGCAATTTCCAGTAAATTTATAAAGAATGGGTCTTTTTAGAAATTAAAAGAAGAAGAAGAAGACCCTAACTCATGACCCACTCTAATTCTGATGCCCAAAGAAACAAAACAAACAAAAAAATACATGAAGCATGAAATTTTACTGAACCATTTCATTTATAAATATAGATGCAAAATGTTCAGGCAAAAATATTTAAAACAAACTCTGAACAACTATTACAACAGCATTTAAACTAAATTAAATACATTAATAGAGAAAATCCATCTTCACCTCACAGTGGCAGAAAAAGCTTTTCATTATACTCAATATCTATTCATGATGAAAATCATGATATAATAGAATAGGAGGAAAGTTTTTTAATCTGATAAAAGGTATCCACAAAGTGCACTTAATAAACATAATCCTAAATGGGGAAATAGTAAAGCAATTACTTTAAAATCAGAAAGATGAAAGGATGATCACCAATATTAAATCTATTCAACATGATACCAGAGGTTCGAGTGTATACAATAAGAAAAAGTCGGGGGGGCGGGTGGAGATCTAAAGATTTTAAAGAGAAAAAGAATCACTGTTTCAGATTAGATTTATGTGTATATAAAACAAAGATGATCTTGAGAAGAATCTTTAGCTATGAGATGAATTTAGCAAAGTAAGTGAGTGAAAAATCTATTTAATATAAAGTCAATTGTATGTCTGTGTACCAAATAATTAGAAAAAACATCTTTAAAGAACAACATTTAAAATAACAACATAGCAGATAAATCTAACAAAATATGTGAAAGATCTATACTGAGAAAATTATAGAAATTCCCTAAAGTCATTAAAGAACTTTAAAAAGTGAACAGTTAACTCATGAACAAGAAAAGACACACATAATAAGGTAAAGATACTAATTTTCCCAAATTGATCTATATGAGCAAAGAAATGCTGAGCAAAATTTCCCTAGCAGTATTTCCCCTCAAACTTGGAAGACTAAAGAACTAAGAACAGCTAAGGCATTTCTGAAGAAGAATTGGGAGACAGGACCAAACTTAAAAGATAGTATATTTTATACATTTATTAATTAAGCCACAGAAATTATAATAGTTTAGTATTGGTACTGGGATCAGTCAGTTGACCAACATGTTAGGATAGAGAACCCAGAAACAGATCCACACATCTCTATGGAAATTTGCTGTGGAGATGAGGAAGCATCATAAATCATTAGGAAAAGTACTGTTCAATAAATAGAAGATAAATGGTTGGTTATCAATAACTCTTAAAAAATGAAATTAAAATCCCTCAAATAAAATCCAAATAAAATCTCTCAAAAAATAAAGTACAGTAAAGCACCTTTACAGACACACACATACAAAATACCCAATGGAAAATGTTAAAGGACGTTTTCAGGCTACTGGAAAGAATTATCACATGGAAATGTGGAACTAACAGATCTTTATTAGCATGGAGAAAATTGTAAATATAGAATAGATTTTAAATGTTTGTTGTTTTCAAAATATATCTGAATGTGTAAAACACAATTACTAGCCATAAACTGTGTTTTTAAAACACAAGTAAAGAAGAGTGATTGAGTGGGAGGAGCCAAGATGGCGGAGGAGTAGGACGGGGAGACCACTTTCTCTCCTACAAATTCATCAAAAGAATAACTGAACGCAGAGCAAACTTCGCAAAACAACTTCGCAAAACAACTTCGGATCGCTAGCTGAGGTCATCAGGCGCCCAGAAAAGCAGCCCATTGTCTTCGAAAGGAGGTAGGACAAAATATAAAAGATAAAAAGTGAGACAAAAGAGCTAAGGACGGAGATCCGGAGATCCGTCCCGGGAGCTCTTAGGCGGCATTGCTTGGGGTAGGGTCCGGGCCGAGTGCCCTGAGGACAATCGGAGGGAACTTCTGTGAGTTGCCAACTTGAACTGTGGGAGACCAAAAGAGAGAGAGTAAATTAACCGGCCCGAACACACTGCCGGCCGTTCGCAGAACAAGGAGACCGAGAGGGTCCAGAGAGGAGCTCCCAGGCTGCTGACCGGCCCAGCCCCGCCGGAGGCAGGAGGCAGGGGGGAGGGGAAGGTCGCGGCGAGACACAGGGCGCAGGCACCCGACCGGCGCGGGCGGGGACTGGGGCTGGGGACGCGGAGGGCGGAAGGCGCGCGCGCCCGACTGGCGCAAGCGGAAACTGAGACTGGGTCCGCGGAAGGGAGTGGGCGCGCCACAGCTGGGTAGAGTGCGCCCACCAAGCCCCTGGCTGCCTGGACCGCTCTGACGGGGAGGGCACAGAGAGCAGGCGCAGCTTTTCCTTCCGCGCTTTTGTGGAACACCCGAGGGCTGGAGCCTCGCGCAGCGCGGGGCGCGCTCCATATAGAACAGCCGGGAGCCTGAGCAGCACAGACAGAGAAAGCAGCGTCAGCCCCCCCCCGGCAGCCCCAGCCCATCCGCGCGGCGCAAGCCTGTCCCCACGGCGCCAGCCACTCCCTGCAGCGCAAGCCCCTCCCTGCCCCGCAAGCCCCTCCCTGCCCCGCAGAGCGACGGAGCTAGCTACCTGGGTGAGAGTCCACCTCCGCCTGCCTGTGTCAGGGCGGAAATGAGGCTCTGAAGAGACCGGCAAACAGAAGCCAAATAAACAAAGGGAACCGCTTCAGAAGGGACTGGTGCAACAGATTAAAATCCCTCTGGGAAACGCTGACTACACCGGAGGGGCCTGTAGATATCGAGAAGCGTAAGCTGGAACGAGGAGCTATCTGAAACTGAGCCGAACCCACACTGACCGCAACAGCTCCAGAGAAACTCCTAGATATAATTTTACTTTTTTCTCTTTTTTTTTTTTAATTTTTTTTTATTTTTTTTCTTTTTTTGTTTTTTTTCTTTTTTCTTTCTTCTATTTTATTTTCCTTTAAAATCCCCTATTACTCCCCCATTACTCCTTAACTTTCATTTCCACAGACTTTTACGATTTTTTAATTAGGGGGGGGAAAAAAATTTTTTTTTTCTTTCTTTTTTTTTTTTTCTTTTTCTTTCTTTTCTTTTTTTCTTTTTTTTCTTTCCTTTTTCTCTTCTATTTTCTATTTTTCTTTTTCTCTTATTTCTTTTAAAGTCCTCTAGTACTCCTCTACTACTCCTTAATTTTCATTTTCAATACACTATAACCTTACAAAAAAAAAAAAAAAAAGAAGAGAAGCCCTATTTTTAAACCGAAGATTATTCTCTCCCAATCTTGACTCTCTGTTTTCTACCTCAGAACACCTCTATTTCCTCCTTTCCCCTTCTCTTCCCAATCCAATTCTGTGAATCCTTGTAGGTGACTGGGCTACGGAGAACACTCTGGGAACAGACAGCTGCGTAGATCTGTCTCTCTCCTCTTGAGTCCCCCTTTTTCTCCTCCTGTTCATCTCTATCTCCCTCCTCCCTCTCCTCTTCTTCATGTAACTCTGTGAACCTCTCTGGGTGTCCCTAATGGGGGAGAATCTTTTAGCCATTAACCTAGAAGTTTTCTTATCAGGGCTGTATAGTTGGAGAAGTCCTGAGACTACAGGAAGAATAAAACTGAAATCCAGAGGCAGGAGACTTAAGCCCAAAACCTGAGAACACCAGAAAACTCCTGACTACATGGAAACTTTAAGTAATAAGTGACCGTCCAAAAGCCTCCATACCTACACTGAAACCAACCACCACCCAAGAGCCAATAAGTTTTAGAGCAAGACATACCACGCAAATTCTCCAGCAACGCAGGAACATAGCCCTGAACATCAACATACAGGCTGCCCAAGGACACACCTAACACATAGACCCATCTCAAAACTCATTACTGGGCACTCCATTGCTCTCCAAAGAGAAGAAATCAAGTTCCACGCACCAGAACACTGACGCAAGCTCCCCTAACCAGGAAATCTTGACAAGCCAATTGTCTAACCCCACCCACTGGGTTAATCCTCAACAATAAAAAGGAACCACAGACCTCCAGAATACAGAAAGCCCACTCCAGACACAGCAATCTAAACAAGATGAAAAGGCAGAGAAATACCCAACAGGTAAAGGAACATGAAAAATGCCCACCAAGTCAAACAAAAGAGGAGGAGATAGGGAATCTACCTGAAAAAGAATTTAGAATAATGATAATAAAAATGATCCAAAATCTTGAAAACAAAATGGAGTTACAGATAAATAGCCTGGAAACAAAGATTGAAAAGATTCAAGAACTGTTTAATAAAGACCTAGAAGAAATAAAAAAGAGTCAAATTAAAAATGAATAATGCAATGAATGAGATCAAAAACACTTTGGAGGGAACCAAGAGTAGAATAACGGAGGCAGAAGATAGGATAAGTGAGGTAGAAGATAAAATGGTGGAAATAAATGAAGCAGAGAGGAAAAAAGAAAAAAGGATCAAAAGAAATGAGGACAACCTCAGGGACCTCTGGGACACTGTGAAACGCCCCAACATTCGAATCATAGGAGTCCCAGAAGAAGAAGACAAAAAGAAAGGCCATGAGAAAATACTCGAGGAGATAATAGCTGAAAACTTCCCTAAAATGGGGAAGGAAATAGCCACCCAAATCCAAGAAACCCAGAGAGTCCCAAACAGGATAAACCCAAGGCGAAACACCCCAAGACACATATTAATCAAATTAACAAAGATCAAACACAACAAATATTAAAAGCAGCAAGGGAGAAACAACAAATAACACACAAAGGGATTCCCATAAGGATAACAGCTGATCTATCAATAGAAACCCTCCAGGCCAGAAGGGAATGGCAGGACGTACTGAAAGTAATGAAAGAGAATAACCTACAACCTAGATTACTGTATCCAGCAAGGATCTCATTCAGATATGAAGGAGAATTCAAAAGCTTTACAGATAAGCAAAAGCTGAGAGAATTCAGCACCACCAAACCAGCTCTTCAACAAATGCTAAAGGATCTTCTCTAGACAGGAAATACAGAAAGGTTTTATAAACGTGAACCCAAAACAACAAAGTAAATGGCAACGGGACCACACCTATCAATAATTACCCTAAATGTAAATGGGTTGAATGCCCCAACCAAAAGACAAAGATTGGCTGAATGGATACAAAAACAAGACCCCTATATATGCTGTCTACAAGAGACCCACCTCAAAACAAGAGACACATACAGACTGAAACTGAAGGGCTGGAAAAAAATATTTCATGCAAACGGAGACCAAAAGAAAGCAGGAGTCGCAATACTCATATCAGATAAAATAGACTTTCAAATAAAGGATGTGAAAAGAGACAAAGAAGGACACTACATAATGATCAAAGGATCAATCAAAGAAGAAGATATAACAATTATAAATATATATGCACCCAACATAGGAGCACCGCAATATGTACGGCAAACGCTAACGAGTATGAAAGAGGAAATTAATAGTAACACAATAATAGTGGGAGACTTTAATACCCCACTCACAACTATGGATAGATCAACTAAACAGAAAATTAACAAGGAAACACAAACCTTAAATGACACAATGGACCAGCTAGACCTAATTGATATCTATAGGACATTTCACCCCAAAACAATCAACTTCACCTTTTTCTCAAGTGCACACGGAACCTTCTCCAGAATAGATCACATCCTGGGCCATAAATCTGGTCTTGGAAAATTCAAAAAAATTGAAATCATTCCAGTCATCTTTTCTGACCACAGTGCAGTAAGATTAGATCTCAATTACAGGAAAAAAATTGTTAAAACTTCAAACATATGGAGGCTAAATAACACGCTTCTGAATAACCAACAAATCATAGAAGAAATCAAAAAAGAAATCAAAATATGTATAGAAATGAATGAAAATGAACACACAACAACTCAAAACCTATGGGACACTGTAAAAGCAGTGTTAAGGGGAAGGTTCATAGCATTACAGGCTTACATCAAGAAACAAGAAAAAAGCCAAATAAATAACCTAACTCTACACCTAAAGCAATTAGAGAAGGAAGAAATGAAGAACCCCAGAGTTAGCAGAAGGAAAGAAATCTTAAAAATCAGGGCAGAAATAAATGCAAAAGAAACTAAAGAGACCATAGCAAAAATCAACAAAGCTAAAAGCTGGTTTTTTGAAAAAATAAACAAAATTGACAAACCATTAGCAAGACTCATTAAGAAACAAAGAGAGAAAAACCAAATTAACAAAATTAGAAATGAAAATGGAGAGATCACAACAGACAACACTGAAATACAAAGGATCATAAGAGACTACTACCAGCAGCTCTATGCCAATAAAATGGACAACTTGGATGAAATGGACAAATTCTTAGAAAAGTATAACTTTCCAAAACTGAACCAGGAAGAAATAGAAGATCTTAACAGACCCATCACAAGCAAGGAAATCGAAACTGTCATCAAAAATCTTCCAGCAAACAAAAGCCCAGGACCAGATGGCTTCACAGCTGAATTCTACCAAAAATTTAGAGAAGAGCTAACACCTATCTTACTCAAACTCTTCCAGAAAATTGCAGATGAAGGTAAGCTTCCAAACTCATTCTATGAGGCCACCATCACCCTAATTCCAAAACCAGACAAAGATGCCACAAAAAAAGAAAACTACAGGCCAATATCACTGATGAACATAGATGCAAAAATCCTTAACAAAATTCTAGCAAACAGAATCCAACAACATATTAAAAAAATCATACACCATGACCAAGTGGGCTTTATCCCAGGAATGCAAGGATTCTTTAATATCCGCAAATCAATCAATGTAATACACCACATTAACAAATTGAAAGATAAAAACCATATGATTATCTCAATAGATGCAGAGAAAGCCTTTGACAAAATTCAACACTCATTTATGATTAAAACTCTCCAAAAAGCAGGAATAGAAGGAACATACCTCAACATAATAAAAGCTATATATGACAAACCCACAGCAAGCATCACCCTCAATGGTGAAAAATTGAAGGCATTTCTCCTGAAATCAGGAACAAGACAAGGGTGCCCACTCTCACCACTACTATTCAACATAGTGTTGGAAGTTCTGGCCACAGCAATCAGAGCAGACAAAGAAGTAAAAGGAATCCAGATAGGAAAAGAAGAAGTGAAACTCTCACTGTTTGCAGATGACATGATCCTCTATATAGAAGACCCTAAAGACTCTACCAGAAAATTACTAGAGCTAATCAATGAATATAGTAAAGTTGCAGGATATAAAATTAACACACAGAAATCCCTTGCATTCCTATATACTAACAATGAAAAAACAGAAAGAGAAATTAAGGAAACAATACCATTCACCATTGCAACAAAAAGAATAAAATACTTAGGAGTATATCTACCTAAAGAAACAAAGGACCTATACATAGAAAACTATAAAACACTGATGAAAGAAATCAAAGAGGACACAAACAGATGGAGAAACATACTGTGTTCCTGGATTGGAAGAATCAATATTGTCAAAATGGCTATTCTATCCAAAGCAATCTATAGATTCAATGCAATCCCCATCAAGCTACCAACGGTATTTTTCACAGAACTAGAACAAATAATTTCACAATTTGTATGGAAATACAAAAAACCTCGAATAGCCAAAATAATCTTGAGAAAGAAGAATGGAACGGGAGGAATCAACCTGCCTGACTTCAGACTCTACTACAAAGCCACAGTCATCAAGACAGTATGGTACTGGCACAAAGACAGAAATATAGATCAATGGAACAGAATAGAAAGCCCAGAGATAAATCCACGAACCTATGGACACCTTATCTTTGACAAAGGAGGCAAGGATATACAATGGAAAAAAGACAACCTCTTTAACAAGTGGTGCTGGGAAAACTGGTCAACCACTTGTAAAAGAATGAAACTAGAACACTTTCTAACACCATACACAAAAATAAACTCAAAATGGATTAAAGATCTAAATGTAAGACCAGAAACTATAAAACTCCTAGAGGAGAACATAGGCAAAACACTCTCCGACATAAATCACAGCAAGATCCTCTATGACCCACCTCCCAGAATATTGGAAATAAAAGCAAAACTAAACAAATGGGACCTAATGAAACTTAAAAGCTTTTGCACTACAAAGGAAACTATAAGCAAGGTGAAAAGACAGCCCTCAGATTGGGAGAAAATAATAGCAAATGAAGAAACAGACAAAGGATTAATCTCAAAAATATACAAGCAACTCCTGAAGCTCAATTCCAGAAAAATAAATGACCCAATCAAAAAATGGGCCAGAGAACTAAACAGACATTTCTCCAAAGAAGACATACAGATGGCTAACAAACACATGAAAAGATGCTCAACATCACTCATTATCAGAGAAATGCAAATCAAAACCACAATGAGGTACCATTACACGCCAGTCAGGATGGCTGCTATCCAAAAGTCTACAAGCAATAAATGCTGGAGAGGGTGTGGAGAAAAGGGAACCCTCTTACACTGTTGGTGGGAATGCAAACTAGTACAGCCGCTATGGAAAACAGTGTGGAGATTCCTTAAAAAACTGGAAATAGAACTGCCATATGACCCAGCAATCCCACTTCTGGGCATACACACTGAGGAAACCAGATCTGAAAGAGACACGTGCACCCCAATGTTCATCGCAGCACTGTTTATAATAGCCAGGACATGGAAGCAACTTAGATGCCCATCAGCAGATGAATGGATAAGGAAGCTGTGGTACATATACACCATGGAATATTACTCAGCCATTAAAAAGAATTAATTTGAACCAGTCCTAATGAGATGGATGAAGCTGGAGCCCATTATACAGAGTGAAGTAAGCCAGAAAGATAAAGAACATTACAGCATACTAACACATATATATGGAATTTAGAAAGGTGATAACGATAACCCTATATGCAAAACAGAAAAAGAGACACAGAAATACAGAGCAGACTTTTGAACTTTGTGGGAGAATGTGAGGGTGGGATATTTCAAAAGAACAGCATGTATACTATCTATGGTGAAACAGGTCACCAGCCCAGGTGGGATGCATGAGACAAGTGCTCGGGCCTGGTGCACTGGGAAGACCCAGAGGAATCGGGTGGAGAGGGAGGTGGGAGGGGGGATCGGGATTGGGAATACATGTAAATCCATGGCTGATTCATATCAATGTATGACAAAACCCACTGGAAAAAAAAAACAAGTCAAAAAAAAAAAAAAAAAACTATAGTCCACCTAGAGGGATGGGATGGGGGAGGGGGAAGCTTCAGAGGCTTGGGATATATGTAGACATGTCTGATATATGTTGTACAGCCGAACTTAACATTGTAAAGCAATTATACTCCAATAAAAAAAATACTTTAAAAAAAAAATAAAACACAAGTAAAGAGATCAGGTTCAAGATAGTGGAGTAAAAGGATGTGCACTCATCTCCTCCTGTGAGAGCACCAAAATTGCAACAACCATTGACAGGAGGATGCTGGAAACCATCAAAAAAAGATACCCCATGTCCAAAAACAAAGAAGAAGCTGCAGAGAGATGGTAGGAGGGGCACAATCACGATAAAATCAAATCCCATACCCGGCAGGTGGCTGATCCACAGACTGGAGGACAATAATACCAAAGCAGTTCTCGCATTATTGTGAAGGTTCTGAATCCCACACCATGCTTCTCAGTTTGGTGATATGACAAAGGGACTGGGAATCCCCTGGGAATCTGGCCTGGAGGGCAAGCAAGATTTGATTATAGGCCTTTCAGAGGACTGAGGGAAACAGAGACTGCAGTTTTGGAGAGCACAAACAAAATTTTGCATGCAAAAGACCCAGAGGAGAGGAGACCCCACAGGAAACTGAACCAAAACAACCTGCTAGTGTTGGAGGGCCTCCAGTGGAGGTGTGGGTTAGCATGGAGTCACCACTGGGACAGGGCCACTGGAAGGTCCCCCTCGGCATAAACCCTCTTGGCGTTCACCATTAAACCTACCACAGAGCCCACAGACCTCAGGGCTGGGTCTCCTCAGGCCAGACAACTACCATGAAGGGAATGCAAACCCACCCATCAGCAGATAATTGGATTGAAAGTGAAAGTGAAGTCACTCAGCGTGTCCGACTCCTTGCGACACCCTGGACTGTAGCCTAACGAGGCTCTTCCATCCATGGGATTTTCCAGGCAAGAATACTGGAGTGGGTTGTCGTTTCCTTCTCCAGGAGATCTTCCTGACCCAGGGATTGAACCCTGGTCTCCTGCATTGTAGGCAGACACTTTACTGTCTGCACCACCAGGGAAGGATAATTGGATTAAAGCTTTACTAAGTAAGGCCCTGCCCACCCAGTTTTTCCTATGCCAGTCCCTCCCATCAGGAAGCTTACACAAGCCTCTTAGCCGCATCCATCAGAGGGCAGACAGAAGAAGCAAGAAGAAGCAAAATCTTATAACTGCTAAAACAAAAACTATATTACAGAAAGTTAATCATGATGAAAAAGCAGAAAGTTATGTCCCAGATAAAGTGAAAGTTGCTCAGTTGTGTCCGACTCTTTGCGACCCCTTGGACTATACAGTCCATGGAATTCTCCAGGCCAGAATACTGGAGTAGGTAGCCTTTCACTTCTTTAGGTCTCCGGCATTGCAGGCAGATTCTTTACCAGCTGAGCCACAAGGGAAGCCAGATGAAGGGACAAGGTAAAATCCCAGAAAAACAACTAAATAAAATGGAGATAGGCAACCTTCCAGAAAAAGAATTCAGAATAATGACAGCAAAGAAGATCCAGGATCTTGGGAAAAGAATGGAGGCAAAGGTTGAGAAGATACAAGAAATGTTTACCAAAGACCTAGATGAACTAAAGAACAAACAAAAAGAGATGAATAATACACTAGAAGGGATCAATAGCAGAAGAATGGATAAATGACTGGGAGGACAGAATGGTGGAAATCACTGGCACAGAACAGAATATAGAAAAAGAATGAAAAGAAATGAAGTCAGCCTAAGAGAACTCTGGGACAATATTAAATGCACCAACACTTGCATTATAGGGGTCCCAAGGAGAAGAGAGAGAGGAAAGACCTGAGAAAATATTTGAAGGGATAATAGCTGAAAACTTCCCAAACATGGGAAAGGAAATAGGAAGCACATAGAGTCCCAGGAAGGATAAACCCAAGGAGGAACACACCGAGACACATAGCAATCAAACTGACAAAAATTACTTAAAGGCACAGATAAAATATTAAAAGCAACAAGGGAAACACGACAAATAACATACAGGGGAACTCCCATCAGACTATCAGCTGATTTCTCAATAGAAACTCTACAAGCCAGAAGGGAATGGCATGATATATTTAAAGTGATGAAAGGGAAGAACCTACAGACAAGAATACTCTACCCAGCAATACTCTCCTTCAGATTTGATGGAGAAATCAAAAGCTTTCCAGACAAGCAAAAGTTAAGAGAATTCAGCACCACCTAACCAGTTTTACAACAAATGCCAAAGGAACCTCTCTAGACAGGAAACACAAGAGAAGGAAAAGACCTACAGAAAATAAACCCCAAACAATTCAGAAAACAGTAATAGGATAGCATGCATATCATTACCTTAAATGTAAATGGATTAAATACACCACCCAAAAGACATAGACTGGCTGGGTGGATGAAAACATGAGAATGTATGCACTACTTACCATATCACTCTGCTTGATCTCCCCAAATTGTATGCAATTATTTTATATTGTTAAGTTAGTCATGTTCCCATTAATGCTTGTGATTGTAATTATCTTTTTCTGGGGGAAGGTCTGGCTATTGATTGTGAAAACTGATGAACATCTTTTACTGTTGTGATTCTGTAACTATTACTCAATACCATTGTATCATGATTGGTCAACAGAAAAATAATAGGACTCTATATCACCAAAATTAGAATCTAATAGAAAAACCTGTAATCACATTTTAAAATTTGGATGCATATCAGAATTATCTTGAAATTTTTAAAAAATACAAAGACTCAGATATTGCTTATTTTCTCCAGAGCTCAAGATGAGTACATAATGAGCTGCTGCTGCTGCTAAGTTGCTTCAGTCGTGTCCAACTCTGCGTGACCCCAAAGACGGCAGCCCACCAGGCTCCCCCATCCCTGGGATTCTCCAGGCAAAGAACATCTGGAGTGGGTTGCCATCTCCTTCTCCAATGCATGAAAGTGAAAAGTGAAAGTGAAGTTGCTCAGCCGTGTCCGACTCTTAGCGACCCCACGGACTGTAGCCTACCAGGCTCCTCCGTCCATGGGATTTTCCAGGCAAGAGTACTGGAGTGGGGTGCCATTGCCTTCTCTGATATAATGAGCAGTGCCGTCTATGGGGTCGCACAGAGTCGGACACGACTTTAGTGACTTCGCAGTAGCAGCAGCGTGTTTAAAAACAACTGAAATATATGATGATCTTTTATTTTTATCTAGTTTGTTTCACTTTTCCTATTTTATATTCAGTGCTCCCATTTCATTTAGTTTATGTTCTCCAATTTCTCCATCTCTTTTTCCCTTTGATGTTCTTTGTTCTTTCTCAAACCTTTATCAAGTGTAGTAGAAAAGCTTTCATATACATATATATAAATATGTATAATATATATATATATTTTAGAAAACTTATGAATTTTTATCTAACTAAAAAAAAATTTGACATTTTGATTCCACTTGTTTGACTTAGTATGAATAGTAGAATACTAGATTTCTAATTAAAAAATAGATATACAATAAGCAACAAATGTATAGTTCCCTATGTATAGCATAGGGAACTACAGTCAATACCTTGCCAATACCTGTGATAGAAAATAATTTCAAAAATAATATATGTGTATTTGTATAACTGAATCACATTGCTGTGAACCTGAAACACTGTAACTCAACAATACTTCAAAACAATAAATATATTAAAAAACATATGTAAAAATGAAAGTAATGACAATAATAACTAAGTATAGGTAGGATAGTGGAAATTGAAAGTATACTATTGTGAGGTTCTTTCACTATATGTGAACAGGTATAATATTATTTGAAGGTAGATGATAATAAAGATATATATGATACACCCTAGCACAAGCACTAAAAAATAACTCAAAATTAAAAACATACATCTAAAAAAGCTAGAACTAAGATTGCCAGGAGGAATATCAACAATCTCAAATATACAGATGATACCACTCTAATGGCAGAAAGTGGAGAGGATCTAAAGAGCCTCTTCATAAGAGTGAAAGAGGAGAGTGAAAAAAAACTGTCCTAAAATTCAACATTCAAAAAACAAAGATCATGGCATCTGGTCCCATCACTTCATGGCAAAGGGAAAGGGGGAAAAGTGGAAACAGTTGACAGATTTTATCTTCTTGGGCTCCAAAATCACTGCAGATGGTGACTGCAGCCATGAAATTAAAAGACCCTTACTCCTTGGAAGGAAAGCTATGACAAACCTAGACAGCATATTAAAAAGCAGAGACATCACTTTGCCAACAAAGGTCCATATAGTCAAAGATAACGGTTTTTCCAACAGTCATGTATGGATGTGAGAGTTAGACCATAAAGAAGGCTGAGCACTGAAGAAATGATGCTTTTGAACTGTGGTGCTGAAGAAGACTCTTGAAAGTCCTTTGGAGAGCAAGAAGATCAATCAAACCCATCACTCCTGAAGAAAATCAACCCTGAATATTCATTGGCAGGACTGGTGCTGAAGCTGAAGCTCCAATACTTTGGCCACCTGATGCAAACAGACAACTCATTGGAAAACACTCTGATGCTGGAAAAGATTGAGGGCAGAAAGAAGGGGGGTTAAAGATGATGAGATGGTTGAATGGCATCACCAACTCAATGGACACGAGTTTGAGCAAACTCTAGGAAATGGCGAAGGACAGGGAAGCCTGGTGTGCTGCAGTCCATGGGGTCTCAAAGAGTCGGACACATCTGAGTGACTGAACAACAACAATACATAAGAAACAAAAGACATTGGCCATAAAATAAAATTGGTAAATTAGATCCCACTAAACATTAAACTATTGGTTAAAACTATTTAAACGCTTAAAACCTTTAAAGACAGCATTAAGGAAATAAAAAGGCAAACCATGAGCTGGGAGAAAATGTTAATAATACATATATTCAACAACTAATTGATACCTAAAATATTTTTTAAAAATCATGCAACTCAATAAAAGGAGAAAAAGCAACCCAATGTTTTAAATGGAAAAAATATTTGAATAGATATTTCAGAAAAGAACATAATGAAAACTTCAAATAAGCATATAGAATGGTGCTCAATATCACTTATTAGTCATTATAGAAGAGAAATTTGAAAACACAAAGAGATATCACTTTGCAACCACTAGAATGACAAAACTGTAATAGACATACCAATGTTAGTTAGCAAGAATGTTGAGCAACTAGAACTTTCATACTATGCTGGTGGTATTGCAAAAGGGTACAGCCAATTTGGACAACAATTTGTCAATTTCTTGTAAAGCTAGACACACACTAGCAATGGCCCTAGATATTGACTCAAGAGAAATGAAAGCATAAGTCCATATAAGGAATTGTATATGAATGCACTTAGTAGCTTTATTCATGATCCAAGAATATAAATGTCCATAAAATTGTATTCATATAATGGAATACAATTCATCGATAAACAGAAACTACTCATATACAAAAAAAAAAACAAACCTTAAAACATTAGGCTAAGTGGGAAAAAAAAGTATTGTAAAAAATGACTATATATATTTTACTTATATTTTCCAGAAAAGATAACACTTGGGCTTCCCAGGTAGCTCTAGTGACAAAAAATATACCTGCCAATTCAGGAGATGCAAGAGATGAGGGTTCAATCCTTGGGTCAGGAAGATCCCCTGGAGTAAGAAATGACACCCCATTCTAGTATTCTTGTCTAGAAAATTTCATGAACAGAGCAGTTTGGTGGGCTACAGTCCATGGGGCCACAAAGAATTGGACATGACTAAGCAACTGAACACACACAGACAAAATCTATAGTGAAAGATATCAGATCATCACTTGTGTACAATAGAGGGGGGAACTGAACTCCAAGGAACATGAGAGAATCTGGGGGGTCATGGAAACATTCTATCCCTTAAATAGATTGGTGATTACCTAAACAAATTTAACACGACACATTAACTCGTTTAACATTAAGTACACAGAACAAAGTTTATTAACATAAAGTTAAATTTAAATTTCAGTCTCAGGAGAATATTTACAACATGCTACCCTTATTTAAAAGTTCAAAACTATTTAAACTAAACTGCTTTAAAAAAATAAATAAATAAATAAATAAAATAAAAATAAATAAACTAAACTGCTTCAAACAGGAAGACAGTGGCACATAAACAAATATGTGATTGTTGTTGTTCAATTGCTCAGTTGTGTTCAACTCTTTTCGACCCCATGGACTGCAGCACACCAGGCTTCACTGTCCTTCGCCATCTCCCAGAATTTGCTCAAACTCATGTTCACTGAGTCGGTGATGCTATCCAACCATCTCATCCTCTGTCATCCCCTTCTCCTGCCCTCAACCTTTCCCAGCATCAGGGTCTTTTCCAGTGAGTCAGTTCTTCACATCAGGTGACCAAAGTATCGGAGCTTCAGCTTCAGAATCAGTCCTTCAAATGAATATTCAGGGTTGATTTTCTTTAGGGTTGACTGGTTTGATCTCCTTGCAGTCCAAGGCACTCTCAAGAGTCTTCCTCAAGACCACAGTTTGAAAGCATCAGTTCTTTGGTGCTCAGTCTTCTTTATGGTCCAACTCTCACATCCATACATGACTGTTGGAAAACCATAGTTCTGACTAAACAGACCTTTGTCAGCAAGTAATGTCCCTGCTTTTTAATATGCTGTCTAGGTTTGTCATAGCTTTTCTTGCAAGGAGAAAGTGTCTTTTAATTTCACGGCTGCAATCACCATCTGCAGTGATTTTGGAGCCCAAGAAAATAAAGTCTGCCACTGTTTCCATTGTTTCCCCATCTATATGCCATGAAGTGATGGGACCAGATGCCATGATCTTCATTTTTTGAATGTTGAGTTTTAAGCCAGCTTTTTCACTGTCCTCTTTCACCTTCATCAAGAGGCTCTTTAGTTCCTCTTTGCTTTCTGCCAGAAAAGTGGTGCCATCTGCATATCTGAGGTTATTGATATTTCTCCTGGCAACCTTGATCCCAACTTGCACTTCATCCAGTGGGGCATTCTGCATGTAAGTTAAATAAGCAGGGTGACAATATACATCCTCGATGTACTCCTTTCCCAATCGGGAACCAGTCCATTATTCCATGTTCGGTTCTAACTGTTACTTCTTGACCTGCAAACAGGTTTCTCAGGAGGTAGGTATGGTGATCTGGTATTCCCGTCTCTTTAAGAATTTTCCACAGTTTTTTGTGATCCACACAGTGGAACTTCCCATGATAAAATAACTAAACAATCTATTAAAATGTATAAAATAACTGTTTTCAGGCCTTTCTATATCAACCAGTACAAGACTACATTTGAGATCATGAAAAAAACATGAGAGGAACCCAACAGTCACACTAGATCGTCTTGCCTGAAGACATTTTTCAATCCATTTTACATGGATATCAAACAAAATCACGGATTAGCAGTCTCAGTAGGTGGAGGAAACAGTTTGTGGTAACAAGGTGAGATAAATTTGTGAAGCATGTTAAGAGAGAGGAACAGCTACACTGAAAACAGACAAAATATCTATGTAAGAATTGCATGCATGTTCTTGGATGACTCCTAGGATATGTATCCAGCTTGCACAGAATCTACAAGGATGTGATGGACTTGCTAGGAGCATGGAGAAATAAGAAGGTATTTCAGCATCGCAGAATGCTGGATTTATGTTACACTTTAAGCTCAGCTAACAATAAATATTTTGATGAATATCAATCACTTTCAGTTGAGACCCCAAAAAGCTGTTTCCTCAGTGTAAGAATTCTATTTTAAGAGTGAGAGAAGCAGCTATTCTTATACTACTATAAAACAGACAACTAACGAGAATCTAATTGCAGGACAGAGAGCTCTACTCCAGGCTCTGTGGTGACAAAGAAGGGATATATGTATATGTGTACCTGATTCACTTTGCTTTACAGCAGAAACTAACACAACATTGTAAAGCAACTAAGTTCCAATAAAAGCCAAAAAAAAGACAAAGAGTGAAGGAAAGACTCATCAAAGAAAGATAACATAGAAAGTGAAAGTGAAAGTGAAGTTGCTCAATCGTGTCCGACCCTTAGCGACCCCATAGACGGCAGCCCACCAGGCTTTTCTGTCCCTGGGATTCTCCAGGCAAGAATACTAGAGCAGGTTGCCATTTCCTTCTCCAATGCATGAAGGTGAAAAGCGAAAGTGAAGTCACTCAGTAGTGTCCAACTCTTAGCGACCCCATGGACTGCAGCCTACCAGGCTCCTCCGTCTATGGGATTTTCCAGGCAAGAGTACTGGAGTGGGGTGCCATTGCCTTCTCCGAAAGATAACATAAGTCAGACCCTTAAACATATCTCCCACAATGTAAGTGGAGATAGTCCTTAAAAATCACAACTTATCAAAACTGACTCAAGAAATAACACAGAACCTAAATACTCATACTATTGCATGTATACATATGATCAACATTAGTTTGCTTCATTAGTGGAATCTCCCAAATATTTAAGAATGAAGTTACACCCATACCATAAACTGTTTCAAGAAATAAAAACAAGGGAAAACTTTCTATCTCATTTTAAGAACCTCAGCCCTCAAAAATCTTGATACTGAAACCTAATAAGGACATTACCACATAGGATAATTACAACATAAAGAACATAAAGAAATTATCACAAAATATTAGTAAATTGAATGTGATGACACATAACAAGGATAAGGAATTATGACCTAGCGGGGCTTATTTGAACAATGAAAAATTGCTTAACTTTCAAAAATCAATGAATGTGAGAGCTTTTAAATGAGATAGTGTCGACTCTGTTCTCCCTGCTCCTCGCTAAGTACAACTAGGCATGAGTGCTAAGTCGCTTAAGTCGTGTCTGACCCTTTGCAACCCTAAGGACCATAACCCACCAGGCTCCATGGGATTCTCCAGGCAAGAACACTGGAGTGGATTCCCATGCCCTCCTCCAGGGAATCTTCCTAATCCAGGGATCAAACGTGTGTCCCTTAGGTCTCCTACATCGGTAGGCAGGTTCATTACTACTGGTGCCACCTGGGGAGCCCTGGTACAACTATATTTCCTGGAAATAATGACATAGGCCACCAAAAGATAAGTCTTAAAGGGGGAAACTAGCTAAAGAACTGGAGGAACAACAGTGACATAACACCCTACGGTCCTCAACCAAGAAAAGAAAGTTGAAGCCTAGAACTGGGAACGACGACCCAGCAACAGAAGGTGGTCCACCTAGGCTCATTCTTCACTCAGCCAGCCCAGGAGCATTGGTAAGGGAGACCCATCAAGAACCCACCTGGCAACAAAGGACCCAGTCTGGAAACTACCCTGCTTCCATACCAGCCTGAGCCTCTCCTGGCCCACCAAAATTTACCAGGCAGCTGGGCAGCACAGGGAAACACTAGCCTATAGCAGGCTATATACCCATATAGCCGAGGCATTCCTTCCATCACTGTGGGTGCAACTCTGTTCCCTTACAAAGAGACACTGAGGCAGGTAGGCAGGACCAACAAGGGAGATTCCACCACAGCAAGTGTTCAGTCCATGAAACCTCTTTTTCCCCAGAGGCCTGAGAATGCCCTCCATCACTAAGAGCCATGGGTGGCCTTAGCAGGTGCATTCTGCCACAGCCTGGGCTGCACCAGAGAAGTGCTCTCCATTCCCCAGAAGCGTGGTCTGGCCTCAGGTGCCCAGCCTGGGAAGTGCTCCTCATCTTCACAGGCCAGAGATTCTTTTCCTCAGAAAGAAGTACCAGGTGGGGTCCATCCTGGAGAAAGCCCTTCACCTTCCCCAGGAAGCATGAAGAGGGAGCAAGAGGAGCTCAATGGCACCAGGGAAACCAAGCAGATCAAATCAGTAGCACACAGTAGCCCCAACTCCCAGGCAGAGCAGTGGTAAAGAATCTGCCTGCCAATGCAGGAGATGTAAGAAACATGGGTTTGATCCCTGGGTCAGGAAGATGGAATAGGAAATGGCAACCCACACTCCAGTATTCTTGCCTGGAGAACTCCTTGGACAGAGGAGCCTGGCGGGCTATAGTCCATGGGGTCACAAAGAGTCAGACATGAGTGATCACACACACACAGCTTAAAATTAAGTAGTCACTGTAAGCACAGCAGACAAAAATAGGCCAGACATGTATGCTTAAACTAAACAGGGTAAATCCCTATTAAAATAAAAGACTTAAATAGAACACAGTCCCCTAAGATAATTACCATGATGTAATAAAAAAGTACTTATCATAATCAAGGACCAGGAAAATCACAACTCAGATTTAAAGGAAGACAATCAACTGATGCTAAGACCAAGATAATCAGATGTTAGAATTATCTGATGAAGATTTTAAATTTCATTATAAAAATGCTTCAACAAGAAATTACAAAATCTCTTAAAATGAGTGAAAAATTAGAAAATCTCAGCAAAGGAAAAAAAAATTGTAAAATAGATCTAAATGAAGCATCAGAAATAAGAACAACAGAAAGAGCAAAAATATGAGTAAATACAATAGACTGACCTCCACATAAGTTTTTATATGTCATATTTGATGATTGAAACAGAAAATATAATACTATCTGACACTCAAGACAATTACATTTAAAAGTGAAGAAACTCAATGAAACTCAAATGAAAGCAAGATTTCCATATGTCACTCAAAGTGGTAAAATGTTGACCAGTAGACTGATGTCACATATGTATACTGTAATACTCAGAGCAAACACACACACACATATGCGAACTGAGGAAATCTGAAAGTAAATTAGATTCATGTACTATGTCAATGTCTACTATTGAAAGAAACATAAAAGGTATATTTGATCTCAGGATCTCTCTGCATTATTTATTACAACTGGATGTGAATCTATATTAATCCCAAAAGAAAAATTTAACTTAGAAAAAGAATATTATGAAAAGGAGAAATTAAGAGGTATCAATCTTTCCATATACTGGAGCATATTATAAAATAAAAATATTCAAACATGAAGGTCTAGTATTGATGTAAAAAAGGGAATTAACAAGCTACCATTAAAAGGAAAAAATAAATCAATGGAATTTACTGCATTAACAGGAAAAAGTAAAAATATAATTATCTCAATAGATGTAAAAGAGACTTTTACTAAATGTAACAATGCTTTTGACTAATACCCCCTTTCACAAAGCTGTTAGGAAGCTAGAATTCAAGAGGATTTTCTCAACTTGAAAAATGAACACAAAAATATGTGGTAAACAAAATATAAAATGGTGCATTATAAAAAGTTATCGTCTGAGATTAAGAACCAGATAAGTATACCCACTATCATTACATCTATTCCACTTGAATTAACGACCCTAAGTAGTGCAACAAGTAAAAGAAAAAGGAACAAAATACATAAAAATTTAAGAAGAAAAAAAGACTATCATTTTTCATAGATGATGTGATTGTGTTTGTAGAAAAATCTTAAAGAATCTTCAGATAAACTATTCGAATAAATCAATGACTAGAGTTCACTAGAGACAAGTTTCATATACAAATCAACTATATTTCTATATATGCACAACAACAAGTAGAAAAATAAATCTAAGTATATTTCCTTTGTAGCTCAGTTGGTAAAGAATCTGGATGCAGTGCAGGAGACCTGGGTTCGATCCCTGGATTGGCAAGATCCCCTGGAGAAGGAAATAGAAACCTACTCCAGTATCCTTGCCTGGAAAATCTCATGGACAGAGAGGAGCCTGGTGGGCGGCAGTCCATGGGGTTGCAAAGAGTTGGCACAACTGAGCGACTAACACTTACTTACTTACACTTATATACCATATATAAGATTATTGTAAATGTCAATATCTGAGGGCAAAAATCAAACAAAGGTCACTCAGTGACAGCTACAAAACTGTGTTGAGAGAAATTCGAGACCTAAATAAATTCAGGGGATACTATGTCCATGAGTTAGATTAGTCGATGTTGGTAAGATGTTAATTCTCCCTAAGTTGATCTAGGTTCCACGCAATTGCAATTGAAATGCTAAATGTATTTAAAAAAGTGAAAAGGGCCCAAAACAGCCAAATCTATCTTGAAAAAAAAGAAAGAGCTAGAGAACTTACACTACCAGAATTCAAGAGCTATTATAAAACTATGATCACTACAATGGTGTAATATTGGTGCATATAGAGATAAATAGCTAAATGGAATGGAAAAGAAGGTCCAAAAACAGAGCTACAATATACAGTGGCCAGACTTAGGCAAACCAGTAACAAAACAGTTTATTTTTTTTAAATAAATGATATTGGGTTAATAGGCTGTTTAGTTTGTTCACTTGTTTTTTACACACCTTGCCTCCAAACTCACACCACAAGCAAAGATCAATTCCAGATGTAATGCAGGTGTGAATATGAACTGTGGAACAAGAATACATTTAGAATAAAATATAGGATAATATCTTCATATTCTTAGACAAATATTTCTTCAATAACACACCACATGTAATAACCAAGTAGAAAAAAAGCTAAATTGGGTAAACTAAGCTACATTAAAATTAAAAATTTCTGTTCATCAAGGGACATCACTAAGAGCATCAAAAAGGCAAGCCATAGAGTAGGAGAGAACTCCAATGCATATATTTATAAATGACACATATTTGGTTCTCCTACAAATCACTGAGAAAAGGCTGAATACCAAGTCAAAAAAACGCATGAAAGACTTAGACACCTCACAGTGGAGATATCCAAATGATCAGTAAGCATATGAAAAGGTGATCCATGTTATTAATAATTATGGAAATAAAATTACTACACTGAGAAACCATTACCCACTCCCCAAGAATGGCTAACATGTAACAGAGTGACAATCCACATTAGTTCACTGAGGGTTAGTGAAGCAGTGACTGCAACTCTTAGGAACCACTGATAGGAGTATAAACTGGTACCAGCACTTTAGAAAAGTTTAGCAGCATTTATTAATCATACACATATCTGTTGACCTAGTAATTCCACTCTAAGGTATATACACAACAAAAAGACAGAAATATGTTCCCCCAAAAGATGTATCTAAGAGTGTTTATAGCAGAATCATTGCATTCTAAGTCACTTCAGTCATGTCCAACTACTTACAACCCCATGGACAATAGCCCGCCAGACTCCTCTGTCCATGGAATTATCCAGTCAAGAATACTGGACTGGACTGCCATTTCCTTCTCCAGGGGATCTTACCAAACCAAGAATTGAATCTTCATCTCTCATATCTCCCACATTAGCGTCACATGGGAAGCCCATAGCAGGGTTATTGAAAATAGACAAAATCTGGAAACAACTCAAGTGTACTCAATAATAGAATAAACAAAGTGTGAAATATTCACGAAAGGAATATGATATGTCAATATGTATTAATCCTATCTTTTACTTTCTATATTTCTGGTGCTTTGAGAGCTGGGCCCCTGCTACCCCTGGAGAGACAGTCCCTTCCAGGGCGAGCCAATTTCTATAACAGTAAATGACTGTCCTGTACTTGTGCTTTTATATGCAAATTAACCAATCCAGAGTCCACATCTCCCAATCACCTCCTCTGTGGACCTCTTACACTCCCAGCTACTATCCCCCTGCAACTAGGAGTAAGCCCCACACCCTGGAGCCTGCTGAAATTATTCAAGCTAGCCAATCCTAAGCCTGCTTACCTTGCTTTGCTGATCCCTTCCTACACAAACCACAACAAAGGCTCATGTCCACAGGTTCCCTCCTCCTTCTGCCTCCTGACTCAGCCTAACGCTTCCCCATGTGGCCCTGAATGGTATGGTGTGCCCCCTCCTCTGGGGAACTGTAATAAACTATCTTTTCAATGGCAGGCATCTCCTGACCTGTTGGCATCGCCATACATAAATAATAATAAAACCCACATTTCTAAAAACACAATAGAATGAATGAACTAAAACGATGTACGACAATAATAGTAAATCTCACAATGTGATGGTGAGCAAAAGAAGGCAGCTATAAAAAAGGTCAGTAAGTGTGTTGGGTGTCAGCAGTGTTTCCACTGATGTAATGGCCAGAAGGGGACACGAGGGAGCCCTCTGGGGGCACTGGTGATGTTCTGTTTCTTGTTGTAGGTGTTGACTGCATGGATGTGTTCTAAAAATTCACTGTGATTTACTCATGATTTAGGCATCTTTCTGTATGAGTGTTACAGTTCAGTTTACATGAGAAAAACCACTAGGATTCAGTCAAAACTATATTCAAATAAAACAGACAGCATTCCCAAACTGGAAAGAATATAAATAAATTATCTAACACCTCACATAATAAGTTTAAAAATTAACAACGAAAATGAATAGTAGGCAGGAGGGAGACAAGAAGGAAAAACAAACAAACTAATTAGAGTAACAGAAAATGCAACAAAATTGATTAAACAAATTAGGACTAGTTCTTTGAAGCAATCAGTAAACAAATTCTGTCTAGTCTAATTAAAAAATAAAAGAAGCAGCACAAAAACACAACAGTATCAATGAAAAGAAATATATTTCAACAGGTAGATATTTTTAAATTATTTGCAAATACTATATCAAGCTTTAATGAAACATTTGAAAATGCCAGTGTTTTATAAGATTTTCTATAAAGCAGGTTACTAAAAATGACTTAAGGAAATACAGAAAGCAGAAAAGAAATGTTTCAAGATATCAAAGCAATAGCTCCAACATCAACACCCAGCTCAGATCATTTTAATTTTTTTCCAACTTTCAAGAGCTCTGTCCACATAAGGGCAAAAGAATGAGCAATTTCTTATCTATGTCATGAAGGGAGTACATCCTAATCCAGGTTAAACACAAGCAACTGAGAGAGAAATTACTGGTCAAGGTCACATTCGCATCTAGGTGGGAAACTTCAAGCACAGTAACAAAAAAGCAAAAGAACCACTATAAAAATTAGGAAGCCAAGGCCAACTGCTGGGAAAGCTCTTCTCATTTATAAAATGGAGACACACAGAAGAGAATACCCTCTTCTTCCCTGTGTAGCTGTCTTTCTGGGCACAGCAGCTGGAATTGCCACAGCCATCCTAAGACTATGAGGGAAGCTCAGACTCCGCCCTGTGGACAGCCAAGAAGAAAGATGAAAAAGACCAGAGCCTTTGATCTCAGCATTGAATGTCTGAAGTGGCCAACCCTGGAGCTCCAGTCCTCTTTTCAGGTGAGATAATGTCTTCCTTATTGTTTAATCCACTCAAGGTGAGCATTGTCACTTTCAGACAGGTACATTCTAATAATATACAAAGATGAATTACATTTAGGCAGAGGAAAAAAAAAAGAAAGAAAAGAGTCTAAGAATTTTTTTTTTAAAAACCACTGAGGAAACATGTAAAATTTAGTAAAGCATAGGATAAATATGATGTCCTAGTCTGTGGGGAAAGAAAGGACTACTGAATAAGTGATAGAAGGAGCCAGTACTAAAAAATGTGAGATAGATCATAACATCACAATTTATCCCAAATCAATCCCATGTGGCAGACTCCACTGAAATAAAATTGAACCATAAAAATACTAGGAGAGAGTATGGGTTAATAGTATCTACTTTGCAAACTGGGTATGGCTTTCTTAAAAAATAAAAGCACATACATTTTTAAATGTCCCTATGTGAAAACATTTTCTTAATTCAAAAGCAAACAATATATGGGAACAAAATATTTGACATAAATAATTGTCAATTCTCATATGAAAGAAAGGATATATGACTTAACAAGAAAATTTTCATTTTGATATTAAAAAAGCAAAGGACCTGAGGTATAATTTATAAAATATGAAATGTATATGACCAATGATTACATTTTAAATGTACAATCTCTTAAAATGCAAATTTAGTAACATTATTTTTTCATAATGTTACCAAATTAGCAAGCATGTTTTAATATATCATTCAATTTTTGAGTATAGGATATAACAGAGATTTCCATATATTACTGATGCTTGTGTAAATTATTAAATCTTTCTATAATCAATTTTAAAATATGTATCAAGAACATCAAGAACCTAAAATTATTATCCTTCACTCAACTTCTACTTACTAAAAAAAATTAAAGAAATATAGCTGTAATAAAAGTACATGTATTTTGGATATTTGTCACAACACTATTCTACAATAATATGGTGAAAATGCCTAAAGATTCATCATATGGGAAGATAAAATTAATGATGGCTCCCTGTAAGTTGAGTAATGTGTTTCCATTAAAAATCATCATTGTAAAGAATAAAGAAGTAAGAAAATACTCTCAAGACAGCATTAAGTGAAGAAGTCAGGATATAAAATTTATGTGCAATAAATAACCATTTGATAAATATACATATTACTATCTCTATCTCTATGTACAGGATGATGGAAAAAAGAAAAAAATAATAATAAGGAAAATGCACCAGAAATGCTAACAGTATTTCTTGGTTCAGAGATTATAGCTGACTTTTATATTCCTCTTTTCATTTATCTGTATTTTCTAAACATTCTACCCTAAATGAGCATGTATCGATGCTATCTCCAAAATGAAGTGATGCCACTTAAAATGAAATATTTAATTGTATATTTCCCTTTATTCAGAAGCAGCAGAGTGCTTGTTTTGGTTCTCAGCTGCATCAAAGGTGGTTCTGCACAAGGGTTTGGAACGGTTGACATTTTACTTGGGAAACACGCTGCAAGAATGCTAATCCATGAAGAGAGTGAAGTTTATTTCTCTTCTGTAACTCACTGTGCACAGTTGGAGTCTCTATCAGAACAGCTTAATAGACACTGAACAATTCCCAAGCTGGATCCTCCCAGCCCCACCACCACCCACCACCCCTTCCCCGTTACTGAACCCACCGCACGGCTCCTGGTACTGGCTTCAGGAACCACCTGGGCCCTAAGAGGCAGCTCCTACTTCATGACCAGAACGCTCCTGTCTGCCGGCTGCTGCCTTTTCCACCTGGCCTCGCTGCTTAGAACTCCTGAACTCTGAGACTGTGGGACACTGTTACACAGTGCAGCAGACCTGGGTAAGAATGTTAATGATGTACTTCCAAGCCCAGGGAGGGCTGGGGTCCTATGGTGTGACAATCACTACATGATGAGCAATTATTACTTTGTGAATTATCAGCAGCCACAAGGCCCTCCCGGGGACATGACATCAAGAGAGGCATTTGATTCCTGTCCAAAGCCAGCTTTTATGAAGAATCAAAATTGACAGAGAAGACAGAAAAATGTCTTAAACTAGTAAAGGAAAATCAGGCCCTCCCATCTCCCTGGATAGTTGCTGGAACAGGGAGGCTAAGCCAAGGGCATTGGTGGAACTTCATGTCAGCAGCCTCTAGATCAACGGGAAGGGACTATGAGGCCCTAGTGCTGGCTGGGAGGAGGGGATGTGGCCAGAAGTAGGAGGATGAAGTGGACGGTGGGCTCAGGGGATTGGGGGAGTCACATAAGTACATTATCCTAAGGCCAGAAAGGATGGTCCAGGCCCTTTGCCGCATATCTTCCAACCCCCACCCCAGGAAATTTGCCTTCCAGCCCCAGCACAGCCACCTGCTTGTTGATACCACCTAACCGAGTTTTTCCAGTCTCTGGGCCTCAGTTTCTCAAGCAGACCTGCACAGCACACCATGGAGAGGCTGGGGACCAGAGAGATTATTAATGTGAAGCTGAACTCCAAACCACTGCACGTCCGCTTCCACAACTGTCTAATATATTCAGGTTGCAATAAGATACTGCTGCAACAGATTTTCTAGGACTAGAGAGAAGCAGGAAAAGCACTGAGCTAAAAATTCTTTCTTAGTCTCTTGGTTTTAACTCAATTCTACTCTATGGAAAGGAGTTAAAAAAATAGCCCCTTTCTCTCTCTCATCACACCAGGGTGTCCTTTGTCCTGGAATGTCAATGCATAAAGCAAACCCACAGTCTTTCCAGATGCTTTCCGCCCACTTCCCCACCCTCCTGCCCAAGGAGACAGGCTAACCTCCACTGAGCTAGTGAATTAGGTGGATGGTGCCCATGGGAAATGAGGTTCAAAGGGCCTTCAGGCAGCTGGCAATTTTCCCAGAGTTTTCACTGTACCAGGGACCCATGTTAGTGGAACGGAATGATTCCCCCACAACAGAATCTTCAGGACAGAGAAGGGCAGATATCCTCAGCAATCACATCATGAACAAAATGTTTCTGCTAAGCGGTAGCTCGTGTTACACTCCAAGCAAGCCATGCTTCTGGAGAACACAACAACCATGTTTTCCTTCTTCCATTCGTCACATCAAAACGGTCCTGAGAACAAAATCTCATCAGAGGTAAAGGCCCCAGCTCCCTCTCAGCTCTTGGTCTTTATAAGAAGTGGACGTCTCTCCCCAGACATGGAAGGGAAGCTGGGCACTGCTCACCACGCAGAGCCCTGTCTCTGGCTTCAGGCTTTGGTACACGGGTGTAGAGAGGAGCTGGGATACAGGGTACTTCCAGGCAGAAAGCCAGGCCTCCCTGCGCCTCTCTGCTCTTGTGGGATCTGGCATAGAAAACTCAGAGAAGGTCTAAAGCTCCAGTCACCCGAAGCTGATGTAGAGTTCTCACGGCCAAGTGTTGCATCAGGGTCATTACATGGACTGACCCCTCTATTCAACCAGGAGGTTCCTATTGTCTGCACCTTTCATCTGAGAAAATGAAAGTTCAAAAAAAAGGAAGTGGCTGCAAAGTTCAGGAGAAGCAGAGCCAGGAGTGTCACACAGGCCCCCAAGTCAGGGAGACAACACATGTGTGATGTGTCTTTGTCCACAGTGGGTGTTCAGTGGTTCCTCCTAGGCTCCCTCTTGTCCTGGGCTTTAAACAGCTTCCCCAGTCCCCACCTTTGAAAACTTCCCTACAGGCAATCTTCACCAATCCCATCCCGCTCCCGTCATGCGCTGAGGACATTTGCATGGACTACCCCAGGGGAACTTCCTTTGGCAATTTCCATCTGAACAAAGAAAGCCAACTAGATATTTGTAAGGCTCCATTAGGAACAAGCATCGACCCCCCAGGACAAATGTCAAGCCAAGTCCTGTGGGAGCTAGATGTGACTTTCCAACAAAGCCAGCCCTGGAGAGGTTGCCTGGTAATCACCCATGCCAGACAGCTCCAAGCAGAACACAAAGATAATTAATGTTTTGTCTGCAGTTACACAGCGAGCGGGTGACATAGACCTTTGATTTTGCCATACTGCACTCCTTCAACAAGAATGCACTTCCTGGATGAGATAATTTAATTAGTATTTGTCCAGCACCCTGCCGTGAAAGGCGATCACCCACTCCTTCCATCTTCTGAAGGGGCTAAGTAAGATACAGTCTCTTGATGCCACTTAATCTAAAATGTCTGGGTGACTCACCCTTCCCGAGAGTTCCCTGCAGGGTATTTACTTTAAGAAAACATCCATTTGCTCCTTAATTTAAACAGTTCCTCTTGATTTAAATCTTAAAAAAACTACTTGGTTTGTGTGTGTGTGTGTGTGTGTGTGTTTACTGTTGTTGTTTTTCAATATAAATAGATAGATGGATATATGATATATTCATATATTAAGATATATAATATCTTTTCAGGGAACCCCGACCCTTCTCCACCATGAGCGCAACCTGTGATCAGTCCTCTATCCACTCTTACTGGCCACAGAGAGATACAATTGAGGGCACCTCCTCCGAGATCAGGATTACTGATCTCTGCACTGCCTTTCTATGCCTCTGAACCCTTACCCTTACTCATCTACTGCCCACCCTAAACTTTATTTTCAGGTTGCCCCAATTTCCCAGCCCTGTCCTTCCCAGCCCCATCTTCCACCAGGAACCATAGCCCAGCCTTTCCTTTAAATGCTATCCTAGACATGTGCCACTCGTCCCAACGCTTCCTCCTTAAACCTCCCACACCTTGCTTTAAGGCACCCTGGGCCTAAATAACAAACATTTGCTATGGTAAATCCCTTTCCCTGCTTTCCAGATAACTTCTCCTTAACAGAGATAAGCTGCCAGGCAGACAGATAACAACGGGGATATGCAGTTATTAAGGGCAGATTTTAAAATGACAAAAGGATACATTTAAAAATAAAGCCCACTTGAAAATCAGCTTCCCTTCCAACTCAATCACATTCAGACCTCCTGCTCCGCAGCTCCTCGTACGGAGAGATTCCAGCTCCCATTGGCTTCAGGGTATTGGCAGAGCGTTGCCATGGCAACACGAAAGGCCCAGACACCTGAAATGGGAAGTGGAAGACACAGTATCTCTCCCTCTCTCAGACACCTGGAGTGGCCAGCATGACCCCAGTCAGCTGCCTAAGTCGAGGAGAGAGCCCTACTGCTAACATTCCCACCCACTGGTGGGATCTTGGGTTAGAGCTGATCTAAAAGGAAAAGGATGCATGCTAAGCCTCTTTCGCTGTGCCTGACTCTTAGCGGCCCCATAGATTGTAGCCCACCAGGCTCCTCCGTCCTTGGGATTCTCCAAGCAAGAATACTGGAATAGGTTACTGTGCCCTCCTCCAGGGGATCTTCCCAACCCAGGGACTGAACCTGCGTCTCTTACATATCCATCTGCATTAGGCAGATGGGTTCTTTACCACTAGCACCATCTGGGAGGCCCCTCCAAAAGGGGATGGGGGCCAGCAAAGAAGCCAGCAGGCAGGGCCTGGTTATCTAGGAGCTCAGAGGGACACTTGGGGGAAGGCAAGTACCATGGCAAAAATGAATGGTCACCAAGGCAGGTTACTCCTTTCATACCAGAGTGACTGAAAGGGCTCCCTGGTCCTGGGTTCCCCTTGCCAGGTAGGAGTCCCAGCACAAGCCATTTTCTATTGTGGCTATCTATGAATATCCAGACCAACACTGACCATCCATCCCCAGGCTCCCACCCACAAAGTCTCATGGCTTGGGGCAACCCTAACAGACATCGCAGGTCATCTTTGACAGTGCAGGCCACACCCTGGCTTTCCAAGGCTTCACACCACAGTCACCAACCCCTTCTCTGATGCCAGAAACAATCCTCTGAGCTCCCACATGTCATCCATTGCCTCACAATCACTTATTGAACTTCCTATTATTTAACCAACTCATGACTCTACTTTCTACAGAATAGGCTGAAAGTCCCCCAGCCACACATCACACATAGACACTCAGCCATCCCAGCCTCTCCCTAGCAAGCCATTCCTCCTCCCCACATTCTAACTGATGAGGGTTCCCATCATGCTTTCTAGCTCTTACATTGTCCATGACTTCAAAGATGTGTCCTTCCATGCAGCCCTCAAGGAGCACAAGCAGAGAATGCCTTCACCCAGATTCTCAGGACTCCAGCATCATGTAACCCCTTCCTGCCCTTCTGATGCCCCCAGTCAGTGCTGGAGGCCAGGCTAGAGCGCTTTCTGTCAGAGGTTTATCCCATGTACTGAGAGTTCACCACGCCCTTCATCTCCAGGAGACTGTCATTAGTAGATATGTCTTCCTCTCACATGTATAGAAATGCGTGTGTGTGTGTGTGTGTGTATGACTGCAGGAGCCTCTGCCTGAGTCTATGCCAATCAGCTCATGCTTTAGTGCTTTCCTGATTATACTGAGCCCTGTGACCCCTTTACATCATGGATGCTCTCATCTCTGGCTCCACCAAGCCAACAAGTGGTCCTCCTGTGCAGACCATTTCTGGGAGAGCATCACTGGATAGCCAGCAACTGCCCTTCCCTGAACCCCCACCATTGGCTCCACACTGGCTCGTAAGGACCTCATCTGAGGTCCCTTGTTGGATAACTGTTCCACCCCCACCCCCCACCCCAGTTTGCCACATTGACCTCTTGCTCCCAACTCTTGTTACAATCTTGACTTCACAGGCCTCCCCTTCAACTTTGGAAGTTCCAACTCTGGGTAAAGGCCACCTCGCCGGACCTCAGCCCTGAAAATGCACCCCCTGTGCGGGGAAGGATGAGATGATGTATCACCGAAAGGAGTCCTCAGGCCTGCCACTCACCTCAGCAACAAGTCAAAACAAGCCAAAGCCCACCATGAGCTCTGCGGCTCACCTCTCTCACTTCTCTCTCCAGTGGGGGCCAGCACTGCCCGCTTCTCACCCTCCATGGGGCTCATTTTCCGTTCTTGGCTTTGCCTCCTTCTTGGCTTGGGAGACACTCTCTAGCCATAACCTCTGCCTCCTGCCTCAGTAACAGTCACACCTGTTCTCGCATTTGGGATGATTTCAGCCACTCCAGGAAAATGCATCACCCCTTCTGGGCTCACCCAGGACCACAAGGTGGGTCCTTCAGGCCCAAGCAGTAGGACCCATCGGCACCAGGGGTCCCTGCTGCACTCAGAGACAGCATTAGTATCATTTTGGAGCCTCCTCCCCACCACGCCCCATAAACAGCAGCATCAACAGCAGCAGCTGCAGAGAGAGACTGGATAGGGGACTTCTGTGCTGGTCACCATCAGCTCGGAACACGCGCCCAACACACGGCGGCAGGAGGAGAGGGAGATGGGCACGCTGAGGCTTACCTTCCGCATGTCTTTACCAAAGGTCTCACTGTAGGTCGTGCCAAGGATTTCAAACTGCACGTAGGGATTCGAGCTGTCTTCCCGAAACTCCATCACGCCTGTGAGGCCAGTGATGTGCCCCTGCAGGAGAGAAGGAAAAACCATGGGAGAACAGTCAAATGTGGATGGAATCCCAAAAGCAAGGAAGAAAAAGGAAGTGGTTGCCAAGAGGGAGACAATCACGGTCAGGGCTGCAATGGACATGCTGCATTAAGGGCAGAGAGGCTAGCAGTCCTGGGGCCTCCAAGCAGGATCAACACTTCCTAGGCCATTGCTCACAAGCAAAGTTCCCCAGCTTTGCCCATCATTCATGCTGTTGATATGATTAGAGCATCTGCTCTGTGCCACACACGTGCCGGCCCTGAGATTACAGAAGGACAGCTTTCATCCCCACCCTCCTGGAGTTTACAGTCTTCCACTGCAACCAGCTCCAGGGGCTCACCTTAGCCTGAGCCAAGGAAGGCCAAGGTCAGCGAGAGCCATCTCAGGCATATGGCAGGAAGTAGTGGGACAGCAAGTGTGAGCATTAAAACCAGCTCAAATCCTGGCTTTGCCACCTTGGGCAAGTCATCTACCATCTTCCAGCTTCAGCCTGCAACTAACTAAGCCCACATCACAGAGCCTGCAGGGACCAAAGGAGAAAATGTGTACAAAGTGTGGGGTCTGGTACAGACCAGATGTGGGGGTGCACCAGCCCTCAACCTTTCTCTGGCAGTTCCATGAGGCTCTGGAGGAGCAGGGGGCACAGGGGTTGAGGGAGCCTGGGCTGAGCCCTCTTCTTCCTTCAAGCCTGGGGTGAGGGGTTCTCATCCAGCCTTGATCTCCCACAGAATGTGAGTGGGGAGAGTCCCAGACAGTGAGCTGGCCCCAGAGGGGCCCCTGTTCAGACCTGGGCTCAGCAAATTCAAACCAGTATCAGACTACATTCACTGCTATCAAAACCATGTGGAATTTATTGTGACTAAGACTCCTGGCACTATAGATTTCCCTAAATGTCCTTTTGAAGCCTCTCAAAGCCAATTCACTCAAACAAGTCTTGTGTGGATTACCCAGTTCACTTCAATCTAGTCTTCTGATGGATTTAATGTCACACTTAAGCCTATAGGACACACAGATGTCCTACATGCTGAGGTGTAACATACAATCCCCCAAGTCACAGGCATGTCGATGCACACATAGGCGTGCACACACAGACACACGCACATGCACACAGACACACACATGGTGTGGTCTTGCACAGGCACTGCCAACTGAGACAAACTCTCCTGGGGATAGTGGCAGCCTGCACAGTGGGTATCTGGCAGACATGAGAGAGCCAGGTTCCTCCACTATTTTTCTTACTTGTGATCTTGGACAAGTTACATAACCTCTCTGAAGTCTGATCACCTTATATAAAATGGAGGTGATAAGGCATATTATTAATGGACTCAATGGAAATGAATGTGAGCAAACTCCAGGAGACAGTGAAGGACAGAGAAGCCTAGTGTGCTGCAGCCCATGGGGTCGCAAAGAGTCAGACAGGACTTAGTGACTGAAAAACAACAACAAATAATGCATATCCCTCAGATGCTGGGACAGAAAGCGTGGCCAGGGGAAAGGCCTGGGAGGGGCCTGGCTGGGTGACCACAGAAACAGCTCAGCTTCCCAGAGTGGGCAGAGAGTAGGGGTGTGAGGAGGGGCCTGTCTTCTGCCTTGGCCAGGAGGTTGCCCCTTGTACACACCTTTTTGATTGTGTCCAGCATAGACCGCCCTCCATTCCACGGCTTGGTGGACTTGCGGATACAGTTGAGGCTTGCCATACTGTGCCACTTCCGGTCCTCCAGCTTCCTGTGGAAGGCGTTGGCCAGCATCAGGACACTGTCATACAGGTAGAGGTTGGAGATCTGCAGAGACAAACATGCAATGCGTTGGTGTATTTCCAGGGATGGGGAGGGCCGGAGTGACCCAGGATGCCAACACTGAGAAGTGAGGCCCGACAAGTAGGCCATGATCCTCTGGCTTCCAGGTGGTCATTCAAGCACCCAGCTGGAGTCTTCAGTAGAATCAGACCTGGTCCTGCTTCAGGAACTAAAGTGGGAGGTAGATCCATATATCAACGGAACCAGGGTGATCAGGGTGATCAGAACCATGATTGAGTCTTGGACACGGTTCTATGAAAGACTGGAGGGGCCATCCCCCTCAGGTATAACAAAGGATGGAAGGAAGGATGGGCAGTAAGCTCAGTCTAGGAGGATTAGGATAAAGGGTGGGGAGCACTTGTAGGGAGGGCACTGCAGTAATAGAGGCATGAAGGTGCAAGGAAGCTGGGCCACGTGGGGCAGGTTCCACCAGCATTTTTGGCAAAGGACGAGATAGTAAAGATTTCACACTTTGTGGGCCTTATAGTCTCGAAACTGCTCAACCATGCTATTCTAGTAGGAAAGCAGCCTTAAATGATAGCAGGCTGGCCAAAAAATCCATTTGGGTTTTTCTATCCAATGATTCAGAAAAACTCGAATGAACTTTTTGGCCAAACTGATACATAAACAGAAGATGTGCCAATAAAACTTTATTTAGAAAATAAACACAGTTTGCTGACCCCTGAGTTGGAGAGACTAAAGACAGTTCAATATGTCTGCATCAAAGGGACAGTAGGGAGGCAGGGATCAAGGATGGAGCCATGCAGAGCCTTGTGAGCCTTGTTAAAGAGGAAAAACATGGGTGGAGTCAGGATCTGTGCCTGAAATCAGATCTGTGCCTTAGAAAGGTCACTCCGGTCCCTGGACAGGCCTAGGGTGGGTGGTGGCCTGAGTTACACTGGCAGCTTCTGTGAGGGTCCAGAGATCACGGAGCCTGCTCTGCAGTGATGTCACTGCCAGCCAGGGGATGCACTTGGAAGTTGCTGCTGTGAGCATCTGAGAACCACTCCGCAGCTTAGCTCTACACAGTACAGCTGGATCTCAGAGGAGAAACAGCCCATCTCAGAACTCTTGAGATCATGCCAATGAGGGAGAATTCATAATAGTGAGCAGAGTGGCCCCACAGCAATGAGAGGCAGGGGTAGAACCGGTCTGGGAACCCTCCCAACTGTGAGTAAGACCCTGACGTGCATGAGCCTGGACTCCAGAGGTCACAGGCACCCTTGGTGGGGAGGTCAGCCCTGCTTTGTCATCACCCTACCCCAGCCCTCTCTGCTCCTCCAAGGGTTGACATGGAGCATGAAGGGAGGTGACAAAGTAACGTCCACCCCGGGTCAGATTAGTGACCCCTCGGGGTAACTGTTGCACATACAACCATTAGCCAAAGTGGGTCAAGGGGATGGCTCTCTGCACACTTCACCAGCAAGGTGTCTGCTAAAAATATTCCAGGAAAACAAAATCACTGGATATAAATAGGAGAATATGTTGGCCTCACAGGACTCCTGGGAAGATCAAATGAGATCCTAGGGCTGTGGGAAGCATGCCTGCTGTCCCCCACCACTCCGCATGTCCCTCACACTCCCAACACCTCTGAGCCTTGTTCTCAGCCTACAATCCCCTTCTTCCCACATCTTAGGCAGGATACTCCCAAAGCAGAGGCCCAGACAGGAACCTGGGTATGGGGAACTGTCCTCTGCAACTGAAATCAGATGTGGCCCAAGAAAGCTGGTCCAGGTCATCATATACACCTGCTCCATCATGCCTCTTCCCTCTTCCCCCATTTCACGCTAACCTCCCAGGGTCACCGCTGCCATGACATGTCTGAGCAGAGCTGACCCCTTCCTCCATGAATGTCCCTGTGCTTGACCATTCCTGCACTGCCCTGTCCCACCTGCCTTCAACCCTCATCTTTGTAGTGGGCCCAGGGATGTTATGCCACAAAAGCCTGCATACCTGACACCTCTCCATCCTGTAGGTATAAGAAGTAGGTGAAAGACTTCCCTGGTGGTCCAGTGTTTAAGAATCTGCCTGCCAGTACAGGGAACACAGGTTCGATCCTTGGTCCAGGAAGATCCCATGTGCCTCGGAGCAGCTAAGCCCACACACCGAAATTACTGAAGCCCAAGTACCTAGAGTACAGGCTCCACAACCAGAGAAGCCACTGCAATGAGAAGCCCACGTGCCACAATGGAAAGCTGCCCCCACTTGAGGCAACTAGAGAAAGCCAATGCAAAGCAACAAAGATCCAGTGCAGCCAAAATAAACAAGTAAATGAAGTAAAAAAAGAAGTAGATGGAGGATGGCATGAGTGTGCCTGTTATAACTAACTGCTGACTGAAATAAAACCTCAGGCTGTAGGGAAGCAGGCATGTCAGTGCCTGATGACCTTTTTTAGGGCCTTGCACTACATAGGTGCTTACTGGACAGCAGAGAAAGGTCATGCCCACCGCCAAGAATTCACCCCCTGTCCTGCAGCGAACACCAGGACAGAGCACCATCTCCCAGCTCTTGATGCCCAGGAGCACAGCCTGGATGAGAACAATTAATCCACTCCCTGCTTTTGTCAGCCCCCATCTCTCAGGAGTCCCTACAACTGCAAAATTATTCTGACATGTCTACTGCCCCTCTGAAATACAAACCAATAATGGAAATGTTCTAAGAGGATGTAAGCCACTTAGAGTTGCCTTGGTGTTATTTTTTTATTTGCTTTTTTAAAAAAGGATATCTCAAAGCTGAGAGTCCTTGATGATGTGAAGATTTCTCTTCTCAAGACATTTATGAACCTCCCAGCCACCCACTCACAGCCAACGCTATTCACCCAGCTAGGACCCTTTGACCCACATCCCCACCTGTACACGCACTCGCACACACACATGCGCACACACACACACACAGGGCCACCCCTCCCCTTCAGTGGCCCAGGCTGGTACCCAGTGGAATTTCCTTCTTTCCCTCCAGCACTTCTAGTCACAATAAATTAAGCTTTTTAATTACATAAGTGATTTATCCAATACAAATGTATGAATGCAGAAAGGCCTGTCATGAAGAGGAAAAAAACAGGATGTGACTCAGAAAGGCCAAAGGAAGAATAGGCTTGAGCAATGCTCTTTTCCAGGTTTATGTATTGATATTTCCACTATCTCTAGGACCCAGCACCAACCAAAGTACATGGTTGGTGCCTAAAGTATGTTTGTTGGATGGATGCATGTAGATGGATGGGTATGTGGAGGTGGGTAGGGAGGATGGGTGGACAGATAGATGAATGGATGGAGGGATCTCTACTAAGAAAGTACACATTGATCTTGGTTCACAAAAAGATAAAATGTAGAAAACAGCAGGAAAAAGATTTTTATGCATCCAACTTTGACTTGAGAGGAGACATGCTTTATTCAAACAAAAATTTGTTTCTCATTTATAGTTTGCTCAGAATGTCTTCTTGATCCTCACTTGGAGCTGTTTCCATCTTCTCCACTCACTCCTGCCCCTTCTACAAGGTGTGGCCTCAATACTTCTCCCTGCTTTGGGCAGAAGCTAACACTCCAGTACTGATCTACAGCTCCATGGTCTTCTCACCAACCTCAGCATCCTAACTTAGGTGACCTGCTAGGTTCACTGGTGGGTATACAAGGGAGGGATGCTACCCTCACAGTCTGGTTGTCAAGAGAAGGAACTTTTAGGGAAAAAAAGATCAAGAATAGTAGAAAGGCTGTCTGTACATGGGGCTCCCTCCAGATCCTGACAAACATAAAAGAAACCTTTCCTTGGGGTAGGTGGGTGAAGACCAGTGTCCTAATGTCCCAGATTGGTGAAGCCAGGTCCCTGAGTCAAAAGGAAAGATCTAGAGAGACAGAGGCTCCCAGCTTCATTGACTCTCACTCAATGCCTGTCTTGAGGAGCAAACAGCCTGAGCTGGTGCTACAGGTTGCAGGGTCAGAGAAGGGGGCATGGCCTGAAGGAGCCCTTGTCTCTCTCTCTCATGTCTCAGGTGAGGCCCAGCACAGAGTTCTCTAGCAAAAGACAGACAAGCAGATACTATCACCTCATTCCTCTGAGAGTGGAAGCCCAGGACTCTGGCTAGCCTAAAAGCACTGCAGCCCAAAAGTGACGAAAGACTATAAAAGCAATTCAGGTGAGAGCAGACTTGACAAGCTAAAGAGAGGCCAGAATGTCCAGGCCGAGGGCATGGCAGAGGAAAGACCCGGATGTGCAGTAAAAGACCTGGAATGGGTCAGAGATGCCAGATGGAGGAAAGTCAGAGGCAGACAAGCGCCAGAGCCGGAAGCGGAGCCTGAGGCTTTCCTGGGAGCCTTGGCCTCCTTTCTAAGGGTATACACAGCTGCAAGGGGCCTGGCTGGTTTGGGGAGCCACCTTAGAGAGGCACACTGGGGTCCTCTTTTGTGTCATGCAGCAGAACTCTCACTCCACCATGTGAGCAGCTTAGCCTGGGGCCTGGGCTGATGAGCAAGAGCTTTGGATTCATCATAACCTGGGCCAGCTCCACTCACTGCTGAACACCCAGCGTGGACAGCAGCCCATAGATATAGCATGAGCTTGGTAAATGCTCAAAGTATGGGTGAACTGAATCTCCTCTTACTCTCACTCGCAAGGTGATGTTGAACAAGTCATCTAAAGTTCTAGCCATGGGGCTTCCCTTGTGGTCTAGGAGTTAAGACATTGTGCTTTTACTGTAAGGGGCACAGGTTTGATCCCTGGTTGGGAAACCAAGATCCTGCATGCTGTTCAATGCAGCCCCAAAAATAGACAAAAACAATTTTAAAAAGCTCTAGCTTTATCTTGATTACAATAACATACAGTGTGTTCAGTGTCCCTGGAGAGGTGCAGTGGGTGGTTTTGATTTACTTGCCCTGTGACATATCCCTGTGAAATGCAGATAGTGATAACCCTGTGTGCCAAGTAGCCAAGCACCATCCCAAGCTCTCTTCATTTCGTTTTATTTTTGGAGGGAACAGGGACAGAAAGGAATAGAAGGAGAAACAAAGGACCCAGGCAGGCTCCTGACTTCAATGTGGGTCAGCAGAGAGCTTGTCAACCAGGGGTTTCTCCGGTGGCCGGGGCCCAGTGTGAATCTGTCACACAGAAGCATGGAGGCTATTGTGAAAAGAAACTTTGATCTGCCAATACCACTCACCTCTCCTCCAATGCCCCTTGGCCTGCAAGCTTTTCAAGGGCAAGCAGGGGTCATATATGGCTCCTGCAGCTTCAGGGTCAAAGGACTTGAGTAGGGATCAGCCCTGGGTATCAGGACCAGCACAGAAAGCAGCTCACCTGGGCGTATGTCCCTGGCTTTCTCCTGGCCCAGCAGCAAGGTCACAACTGCCATGGTGCTCTGGGCCTGAGCTGGGCCTTTTAGGTCTGCATGTCCTAAGGTGTTAAAGGGCTGCACTTTGAGGAAAAGGCCACTTCTCTGCTCCCGGGGTGCTCTATAAAAGCTGCCAATATAGGAAGGCCCGGAGTGAGGGCCTGCACAGTACCCTGACCCAGGTTCCTGAAAGGGAGATGGCTTGGCGCACTTTAAAGCCTGACATTTGCACTGGCCAGGAGAGCGCAGGGCACAGCCAGTCCTGCACCAAGACCATCCAGGTGTACAGGGGAGAGTAAAAGGCAGGCAGGAGGTGACTAGAGCGAGAACAGAGACAGCTGCAGCCCTGTGCCTGTGGGAGGTGCCACGCCCTGCACCCTGCCACCAGCTGCCCATTCCCTGCCCAGGCTTAGGAGTTTCACCCCTGGGGAGGCTTCCTAACGTCCTCTCTACGTGGTCACCTCCATAGCCACCACATAGTTCAAATGCCTTTATTTCTCCCTGGGGATATGGTAATCCCCAGTTCCCTTGTCTCCCAGTCCAGGCCCTCCACTTCCAGCCTGCACTGAGTTGTCATTCCCATAGGCACATTCTGCCCTGTCATTTCCCCGAGGGCTACCCACCCTGGCCTCCGTTCCCTGGCGCTGCTCTCCTCGCTAATTGATTTCCCAGTACTTCTTGCCTCAGACACGCTAAACTCAGCCCCTGCCGTCCTTGGCTTCTGGGCCGTGGCACATGACATTCTCCATAACTGGAAAGCGTTACTAAAGGGAGATTAAAATTCCTGCTTTATTTGGAGTTTGCGAGAATCAGAGAGACAACATTTGTGAAATGTCTAACATAGGAACTGGCATATAATAAGTGCTTAAAGGGTGTCTGTGGAATTAATGGATGTTGAATGAATAGTTTTAAATCGGTTCTTAGGAAGAAACAAAGAGATGTCAAAGTGTTTGGAAAGAGGATGCCTCTTAGAATAAAAGTGATCGAGGATAGAAGCCACACTGTGAAAGGGAATAGGACCTCTGTATGGATACATTCCACGTGGAGCTGTCCATCTGTAATCTGAATCTGGGTTATATGCTTCCATGAGATAGGGGCATCCTGGCAATGCTTGTCTTTCCAAAGTCAGCCCCCTATGTAAGAGGTAGGTCCTCAGAAGGGAAACAAGGAAGGTGAGGTCACATCTGCAGGAGACATAAGAGAGGATTCAGCCATGGGTTCCTGACTAGGCTTCAGCTTTTAAGAAATCCAGGTAGACATTCCTGGCTGCTGGATAATGAAAGACCAATCACATGAAGCCAACTGAGGATCAAGGATAGAAAGATAAAGATTTTTTTCCTAAGAGTTAACACCAAGAATCCCCAATACATCAGTAACTATATTTTATTTAAGAAAATATCTTGTGTCAGCGGGAGCAAAGGCTACCAGTAAAACTGTTAAATTGATCTTCATGAGAAAATAAGGAGAATTTATTTTGGAGTCAAGACCCAGTGGGGGGAAATAGAGGGTGGATAGGAAAGGGAGGGTAGCAAGATGCAGAGAAAGGATGAGGCACAGGATGGGGGGGAATGGGGCAACAGAGGAGCAAACATACCTCATTAGGGAAGACTTAGAACCTGAGAAGCTGTTTGTGCAGCTACAATGCAAAAGTCCCACTCCAAGGCCCACCATATGTGACACCATCTCTGAGACTGAGATGTGTTGTCTTGTTGAAACCAGGAAAGGCTTTGATTTCCCATCTGGGTTGGTACTAGATGGGGTGGCAGCAATCCCATCAGAAGCCCAGGTGATTTGTTTACTTACTCCCTGAGTCCCTAGAAGCAGGATGAGGGCCAGCAGTAATGGAACAGAATCCCCCTCGCCCGCCCCACTCCCATGAAACGTGCTGAGCTCTTCAGCAGAGCCACACACATTTGGTTCTATCTGACCCTCAGCAGGCTGAGGCCTGTGTGCATCCCCATCAGAGTGGAAGGGAGAGACCCCTGAGGATGATGACGGCTCTGCTAGGGCACCAGCTGTCTGCCCTCCCAGAGCTCCATGCACATTTCTCCACAGTATATCAGAATTTAGGCAAATCATATTAGGTTGCTCCAGCCTTGCCTCCCAAGGGCCCAGGGAGATGCTGGGCATTCACATTATCAAGGTACAAGTCACCCTGGAAAGCGTGGGAAGACGGATGGAAGGCCAGGGTCACAGCCACGTGAGCCAGCTGCATCTCACCACCAGACCGTTATCTGACCAACACCAAAGCTGGCGATGCAGGAAACGTTTTCATTAAGAAAGGCTGCATTTTCTCCAGCTTTCTATAGAGCCTGATTTTCTCTTGCCTCCATCATTAATCAAGCAAAGTGGACTGTGCAGAGAGACCTCAGAGAGGCAAACAGCAGGAACTGACCTCTGACCAGATCTGCAGACAGGCTCTGTCCATCCAGCACACTCAGACCAGCAGAGGGTCCAGCTGGGAGGACAAGCCGATGCCCAGATGTCACAGCTTGAGAAATCCATCTCCAGGTGTGACCTCTCTGCCAACCTGCTGCCAGTCCACCCATCTTGAGAGAGGAAGCCATGTCTATCTAGGCCTGAGGAGGGAACAGATGGTGGCAGAGGGCAGAGAGTGGGGGGAGCTCTCCTCATGCTGAATCCAAGATGCGAGTAGGGTGGAGTGTGGAGGGTCACTTGCTATACCCAAGGCTCTCTGGCCTCCAACTGTTCATACAGCCACCTGTGGCCAGGACGGCAATCAGCTGCACCCAAGGGGACCACCTGTGCACTGTCTCTGACAAAGGCATTGATCCATGCTGGTCACCACATGTTCCATCTGGGTCTTTAGGGTGAAGTAAACCAGCGAAAATGACATGAAGTCCAAAGTAACTCTGGTGTGAAGAGGTTCAGTGTTGCTCACTTGTAAGCTTGGGACAAGTGTGCAGAAAGCCTTAAAGAAACAGGGATGTAAGAGGTGGTGGTGTGGGGAGTGGGGTTGAAATGCTGTAACAGGTTGAATGATTCCATCTATTAAGCCATCTTACAATTTTAAAATTCATAAAGAAGAGAAATTCCAACCTAAGGGAGCATTTTATGATAATACCACATTAGCTCCTGCAGCCTAATTCAAGGTTCAGGCTCCACGGTGACCAGACAACACAGCTTCTATCATTTGCCTGTCTCACTTTGGAAACACATTTGAATAGAAGTGGAGTAACAATGAGACAATTTATCTGTTAGGTTAATTGTAGCCCCGAAGTCATCAGGCAATGCAGTCTTAAAGACCAAGGATGCTTCAGATGCTTCTCTGAGCAAGGTTGCCCATAAAATCTGAGCAAAGCCTCAGGGGTTCTTAGGGTCTTGTTGTCATTTTTATCACTGGCCGGGTCAGACAACCTCTAAACAAACTTGTTGAGAAAACAAGAATGAGAAACACCCAAATAAGACAGTGCTGTGTAGGGAAAAATAAACAACAGCACTGCATGTTGCAAAAGCAATGGTTTTGGAGCCAATAGAAGCCACTTACTTAGGTACTTTTCTTCCAAAAGATGTTCTCTTTACTAAATAGGAACCAAATTGATTTGCTATAATAGTGCCTGGTTGGCTTTGCAGCACAAAAAGCCCTGACCACAGGCCTAATAGAAGAAGATGGAGCTCCTGAGGTCAGCTCAGTGCAGAAGCAGAGAGATGGATGATCTTGCAAAAACTCCCTGCTGTTGATAGTCTTCTTGAAAACTTCTAACCCAGAATTATCATCCCAAGAGAAGCTGTCTGGGGGAAGAACTAAAGATGGACTTGAGAGCTCCATTTCCAAAAGAATTTTCATTAATTCCATCAAGACAAAGTTAATAATCCATGACATCAATGTTGTATTTTTTTTTCCCTTCAGTTGGTTGTGCTAAACATGTTAGAATCTTCTCAATAAATCTCACAGCTAGAGGCTAGTAGAAATTAGTTTGCCTTCTACACTGTCATTAAGAAAGAAAGAAGTGGTAATAGCTACAGAGAAAACTTGAAGGGAATGGCTTGTAAATGAGATGAATCTACAAGCTGCCTGAATGGTTGTTGGGTGGGATGAGTAAATAAATCCACATTTGCCTCTCGTCACAGCCTGTACAAGGAAGCAGATGCAACAAATGGAGATAGATTCATTTAATAATGTATTTTATTTATAGATATATAAAGAGGCTTCCAGACACAGTTTAACTTATGTTAAGACCTGCATTCTTAACAGATCCACCCCATTAGTCCTTATCGAGAATCTCCAAGGAGTAGGGTCTTGTGTGAAGAGCTATGCAGGCCGCAAAGACACTGGCCTCCCCTCTCCCACCCAAGGCAGCACTGATCAAGTTCCTGCGTGATTGATGCGATAGTAAGTGGTGCTCAACACCGGTGATGAGGGGCCAGACAGAAGTGAAGCTCTCCCACCCGCTGTGAGACTTTCAAAGAGCATGCTCAGGACAAAAGTAGACTACATCACACTGTACAAAAAATAATGAGGCCATGTTCACTCTTCCCATGGAAACCCCAAGCACACCCGGCCACATCCTCCAGGATAGTTCTGTTAATAGCTCAGCTTTGTTCTCATTGCTTTCTATACATCCTCTCATTTGTTTTCATTATGACTCTGAGAAGTAGGTAAAATTTGAATCCCCAATGTACAGAGAAGGAAGCAGAGGCATAGAATGACAAATAAATAATAACAAATAATTAGTAGCTAGATTTACTGGGATCTGAACCCAAGCAACCTGGCTCCTGTGCTGTTGCTGCTACTTCTTCTTCTACTATAACTATTGCTGCTTCTGTTGCTACTGCTACTATTGCTACTGCTACTGCTATTACTGCTACTATTACTACTGACACTACTATTACTATTGCTACTATTAGTATTACTACTACTGCTACTATTACTACTACTGCTGCTGCTAATGCTACTAGCACTGCTACTACTATTGGTACTACTATAGCTGCTACTACTGTGACGACCATTACCGTCACTGCCACTGCTATTACTATCATTGCTGTTACTGGTGCTACTGATACGATGCCAGTTATGATGCTATTACTACTGCTGCTACTGCTACTAATACTGCTGATACTACTAATACTACTATAGCTACTGGTGCTGATACTGTGACTACTGCTACTATTACTGCTACTTCTGTTACTATCACTGTTGCTATTACTACTGCTGCTGCTATTACTGCTGCTACTGCTTCTACTACTACTGCTACAAGATCTGTGATGCAGCTCTTAAATCTTGCTCTTTGTATTGTGTCTGGATCTCAGCAGAAACAGAGAGAGGTAGGGTGGCCAGGATTCTATGCTTGATATCACACTGACCTTACCTGATGATTAGCCACCCACCGCACAGCCATGGCTTTGTTCATCCTCCTAATAAACGTGTGTCATTTCAGAAAGTCCTCTACCGCATTCCTCTCTGCTACCATCAGTGTCTTTTCCTCTCTTGTCCTCCAGGACAGATTCTTTACATCCAATGTGACTGATATGCAACGAAACAGCTCACCTAAGCTTCCTGTCCATGGCAAAATGAGTAACCAAGAGCTTGATGAGACATACTTCGTCTCTCTCCCTCCACCCCACCAGGGCAGGACATGTTGGTGAAATAGGAAGCAGCCCTCTTTTCTTGTGAAGTAGAAGGCAAGTAGTAAGGCAAGAAAGAAATGGGAAAATGAACAGGGGTATGGGGCAGGGTGGAGTAGGGCTGGTGTGTCTCTGGGGAAGGATGAAGCCTTTTGGGGAGAGAGAACCCATAGAGACCTTCCTGGGAGTGAGACGCCCTCAGGGTCTGGCCCCCACAGAGAGTTGAAGGCACCTCCCCCTCCAGCCCTGGGTGGGGACGAGCACACATTGCCTGGGCCACGTGGTCACACTACACTTCTATCCACATGGAGAGTGAGGTGCTACATAAAGAGGCGACATGAGGGGCTCTCACCTCTTCTTTCAAACTCTAGAAAAGAGGAAGGCAGAACAGGACAGCAGTACCCTAAAATAAAGCACCCTCCAAGCCTGATGCATATGCCCAGGGCTTTCAAGTCCATGGGCCCCTCAGAGGTCTTTGATCTGCTTTCCCGGTCAGCATCTAACCATCTTTGAAAGATCCCAGACTTTGTGATGCCTCCCTGGAGCAGTGGACTTGGAGCTAGTAGGAGTTACTCCAATGAAATCCTGAGGTCTTCTATGTTTCCTTATCAACCAAGAACATATTTCTAGAATTTGCCATCTGTGGGAGCATGTCCTCTCTCCCCTATTAAGATTATAGAATGAATTTGGTACTTTGACAAATCACACACATACATAGCTCACTCTAGAGATTATAATAACCTCCCTTCCCAAAATATATGCCCCATGATTAGATGATACCAAGATGTCCTGGGATGGGACTGATACTCTAGAGGCAGACACAGCCCATCACCACCCTACAGTCCCTATGCCAGGTGGAAAGAAGGGGTAAATTAGTTTCAAACACTGAGTGGCAACCATCTCCCATGCATAAATTATGAGTACTTTTCACAAACCCAGGTGGGAAAAATTTCCTTCTGTTACGTGGTTCCCACCAAACATCGAAGGAAAATGTTCTCAGGCACCATGTTCCTAGTGGAGTTTCAGATGCCAGTCTACCAACAGACAATTTTCACCATTATCCCCAAATATCCAGGAAGAAAACCACCTCTCACAATGGGTGCACAGCTCCACATCCACTTCCCAGGCCTAAGAGAAGCTAACCTCGATTGCACCTATGTCAAAAGAGTAGTGGAGGGACTAATCATACACACTCTGTATTTCTCATCTTGGAAGGAAGGGAACAGGTGGGCAAGTAATGTTTCTACCTTTTGCACCCTCCTGCTCAGCTAGGATTACAGCAGTGTTTTGGTTGACTTAAGACTTAGCATGCAGAAGATGAGCTGAGACATTTCCCAGTTATTTCCATATTTTTGACTTTCTACAGGGAAGAACTTAAAATGGGTTCCAAATGATGACTCTCCATAGCAAGGCTCTGTCCCCAGTCCTGACAGATGAAATCATTCCCCATCAACACAGCCATCACAGAAACTTAAGATACAGGACTCTCCTTACTCCCTAAGTGTGCAACTTTTAAATACAAGAGGCACCCAGTGAGCTAATATGCTGCATCTGCTGACATCAGCCATAATTGCCTGCTAATGTGCTCAGAGGTACTGCCCAGTTGACTGGTTTCAATTTCAGCAAATGACAGAGTTCTAATAATTACAGTTGGTCGGGAAGCGTGCTCAACTAGAGCTAAGGCACAGTGCTGCACGAGGCAGGCCAAGGGCATGGGTGAGACTCCCTCCTGGAAGAAGTTTAGGAGGCCAGCACTAACCTGCAGCATCTGGAGGTAGCCTTCCTGGGGGTCGCAGAGCAGGGAGGAGATGCGGTGGTTGTTTCTCATGCATTTCTGGTTGTCTTTTGCAGAAGGGAAGATCTGCCGGACCACAGTCATCCTGCCAAGGGCGCTGTGGACCAGATCCAGGATCTCCGGGTCACTGATTTCCTGGGAAGATAACCAGAAATGCTTACCATTGACTTATGAACTCATAATCTCTGCAGAAGACTTACCAATAGATGTCTAGGTTGACAGACCAAATAGTTGATGCCAAAGGGGTTATGAGTTTGGGCTCAAGGTCAAAGAGTTCATTAGCTGCTTACTTACAAATAATACTTGTTTACCCTAAAATGCAAACAGGATTATTCAACACCTTCCCTGAAGGACAAAAAAAGATAATCTGCAGCTAAACCACCGATGCACTGGCTTCCATGGAGTCAAACCCTAAAAGAACCAATGCTGTCAAGTGTCATTAGAGGCATTAGCTGGAATAAAAGGCTCAATTTCCTGTTGGGAGTTGTCTACCTGATGTAGACAAGGAAAACTGGCTTCCTCTGACAGAGCTGAACAAAATACAGTAAGTTTCCCATAATTCTTTAACAATTAGATTTTTTTAAAGATTTGCATACATACAAAATTTTTAAATATATCCATTCATTCATCCACTCATTCATTGCACAAAATCTACCCAACAGCTCCTCAATGTTTTGTTCTGTGTTAAGACTGGGGTATAGCTGTGAATGAGTCAGGCTTAATTCCATCTGGTAAAACTCAAGGTCATCATAGGCTGAAATATATTGAGTGATGTCATATGGAAATCTAGGGGCAAAGGAACCCGTCGAACTTCCACATGGGCCCGTTTGCTAAGTTCTTTACACACATTATCTCATTTAGTACTTAGGAATTCTATGAGGTAGATCCTATTATTACCTATTTAAAATGAGCACTCTCATGCATAAAAAGAGCAAAGGGAGCAGGCCAAGGGGAGCTCTTTCCAGGATGAGGCTTCTGTGAGGAATCAGCACTGAAGCTGAACCTGAAGGATGAACTTATTAGGCAAAGTGTTTGCAGGTAAAGGCAAGCAGGCAGGACAGTGAACAGTTGAGTTGGAGGTAGTACTGCTGAAGATGGAGGCAATGGTGTAGGTAGCAAAGTGTCCCTCCAACCTAGGGAGGGGCAGGGCCACTGGCAGGAGAGAGGAATGATCAAAGGCAGTGTGGGATCTGTGTCTTGGACCAGATGTGGTTATGGGGTTCAGTAAATATTGCTAAAACATCCACACTATAGATGATGAGAAGCACTTGAAAGATTTTATGCACCAATAAGCCACAATCAGATTTACATTTTAAAAAATCTCTGACTGCTGTACAGAGAGAGGATTAGAGAGTAACAAAACAGTTCCATGTCTGAGATCAACACAGGGACTATAAAAAATGGACATTCACCAAGGGTTTTAATGGTGGAAGAGAGGTTAAGAAAGCTCTGGTTCACTGGTTCTAAGAAGCGACTCTATATGTGTTGGTTGCAAGTCAAGATTTTAACCATGAATAACTGTGTTTTAAAATTGGCCTTAAGTCTTCCTCCTTGCAGATGACACAGCCTAGCTTTGAGACAATGAGATGGTAAAACGGAGCTAATGAGGTTAGAAATAGTGATCAGGAATTTTCAGAATCGCATAAATAAGAACATAACATGTTTAAGGATTTAAAGGTAAACAAAGCACTTTCAGGAACTGTCCTAGGTACTCAATATGACTGTACAGACTGGTCAGTTATAATCATGTACTAGATCTGGGAGAAAGGAAGAAATTAAGAGTTGCATTGTTTTAGAATGATCAATAGTTCCTAAGTGTGCAAAACTGCAGGCATTTCTAAAGAATTAAAGTGCTTGTACATACCGAATCTGGGTTTCAACTACTTAAACTTTGTATTTCAGACAAAAGTCTGTTTAAGGAACGATGATCATATTGGATTGGGACCAACTGACAATCAATGGTGAGGAAATTGCAAAATGTTCATACCTTCGGACCACCAAGTGAGAAGAGCCCAGGATCCAGCTGGGCTTCAGAAAACAAAGCAGAGAATGTAGCTGAGCCTGGACATTTGTGCTTTGATCTTAGCTGCCCTGCTAATGGACACATTGCCCCAGGCAGGATAGCAGGATGAGAGAACTCATGTTCTAAGCTAATAGAAAGCAAAACTGTAAGAAAGACCAATGAGCAGAGTGGTCAGCTTTACTTGAAGAAGGAATATAGATGTCTTCATGGGTAGGAGGTAACCTAGAAAAATCATGAGGTCATGGGAAAAAAATTCAAATTATGCGTAAGGGGGTTCATCAAAGTCAGCACACTTGAGAAAAGAAATGGATATGTGACATACCTTTCGTTTTTCTCACTTACTCTTGATAGCAGAGATCATCATAGAAGCTCTTTTATTAAACCTCTCCTGTACCCTTAACTTCCAGATAGGAGGGTCAATGGCATTGAACCTCCCTACTACCCCTCAACAATAACCTTGGAAATTGTAGGGGGCCTGACTGATAGGAGAACACAGTACCTTTCTGGTAGATACAGCCTCACTTCCCTACAATATGCAGGAGCATATGGGGGGACTGATGTCAGGGCAGCCAGGACCTAGTCAAGGGGCCTGGGTCCCTCCCGCAAGTAGCCCTGATCTCCAGACCACTCCTTCTCAATTCTACCTTCCCAGGACAGAGATGAGAACTTGGTATAGCTTCCTCCAACCCATTAGCTGCTATATGCCTTCCTTGCTGTAAGGATCTCTGCAGACCTCCCATCTCCCACGGTCCTGTTCTCACCCACTCACTCTGAGTCAAAGCACTACTAGCCACCTCCCCATACCTCTGGGCCTATCCCTAGTATCTAGTACAGAGATAGCTGCAATCAGATGCTAGGAATCCACGGAAGCAACTCCCCTGGATCCCTCGGAGGCAGCGAAAAGGGTCACTTCTCCCAGGGACTTATCCTTTGCTTTGGAGATACCCAAGTCTGCATCAGTCAGTTCCCGCAGCTCCATGCCAGGCCTTCCTCTGTCCTGCTGGCCCCACCAGGTTCTTCAGTACTGCTGAGCTGCACACAGGTATCTGCTCACACCCTGCTCACTGATTTCAGGGACTGCCTTCCAGGCTGCACGCCAGGTCAGCCTCTGGACTACGGTGAAGAAGACCAAACTCTGGGTCTTCCTAAGGGTGCAGAAGGCAATCAAGCAGCCAATTCAAATAAACCACTTGGAGAACAAACTTTCCCTTTGTCTCAGCTGAATATTTCTTCCAGAGAGTGCTACTAGCAGAAGAAACAAGACAGTGTGTGTATACTGTGTGACCTCCACTGACCTCACCAAAGTCAGCAAGGCAACAATGAAAGAGTAACACATCATATCCAGACACTCAACTAAGTGCTCATGTGTGGAAGGGCACAGGCTCAAAATAAATCTTGCTTATTACTTTTTAAGTTTGTCTTGTGAAATATATCTTAATGCACAAACACTACATAAAGTATGAATAAAATGATTTCAGTGTACCTTTCATCAAGAAATAAAATATAACCTGCATCTTGATTGGATGCCTCTTTCCCAAATGCTTACCACTTCCTCATCAGGAGTTCCCTTTGTCATGTCATAACTTATGTATGTAACCTGGATAATATATATCTTAGGCTTGCACATTTTGTTTAGCTTTGTGTAAGCTAAACAGTCTGCATGCCTCTTACCATTGTGTTTTAACACAGTGGTTCTCAAACTGAGGCATGTATCAGGATCACCTGGGGAATTCACAAAATTACAGAGGTCCAGTCTTGTCCCATTTCAACAAGCAAAGCTTCCGTGTTCTACATTAGCTCTCCAGATAATTCCAGTATTCACCAACATCTAAAACTCCCTGGGTTTAACATTAAGTTTTTCTGATCTATTCATGGTGATGGATGCAGCTCTGGTTTATTCATTTTCACAGCTGTATGCTTTGCATTGTATGATTCTGCCACAATGTATTCATGGTATTATGATTGCCATTTGAATGTTTTTGCTTCTTTCCTATTAGGAACAAAGCTTCTATGAACAATTTTTCTTGCCTGCGTGTCTTGGTGCACACCTTTAAGAATTACTCTACATACCTGGAATTAGAATTCCTCCATAGGAAAATATGAAAGTGAAAGTCACTCAGTTGTGTCTGACTCTTTGCAACTGTATAGTCCATGGAATTCTCCAAGCCAGAAAACTGGAGTGGGTAGCCTTTCCCTTCTCCAGGGGATCTTCCCAACCCAGGGATCGAACCCAGGTCTCCCACACTACAGGAGGATTCTTTACCAGCTTGAGCCACAAGGGAAGATCATAGGAGAATATGAACGTATTCAAATTTACTAGATAATACCAGATTTCCAGAGTGATTTGTATCCACTTATAATCATATGCAGTGAAGAGTTCTTGTTCTTCTTCTTCCTTTCCTGATCCTTATATCCTGCTGTTGCTGCTGCTGCTGCTGCTAAATTGCTTCAGTCGTGTCCGACTCTGTGCGACCCCATGGACGGCAGCCCACCAGGCTCCTATGTCCCTGAGATTCTCCAGGCAAGAATACTGGAGTGGGTTGCCATTTCCTTCTCCAATGCATGCATGCATGCTAAGTCACTTCAGTGGTGTCCGACTCTGTGCAACCCTATGGAGAGCAGCCCACCAGGGTCCTCCGTCCACAGGATTCTCTAGGCAAGAATACTGGAGTCAGTTGCCATTTCCTTCTCCACCTGATATCCTATGACTTCCTAATATTTGCCAGTCTGGTGAGAAGCAATTGGTACATCACTAGACTTTAATTTCCACTTCCCTAATACTTAAAAGAGTTAAATATCTTTCATACATTCATGAATCATCTATTTCCTTTTGTGTGCTTGTGATTTTTGTCTAATTTCCAATAGGTTATATATTTTGCATGTTGATTTATGGGACCTTTTTTTCAGTTCTGGATATTAAGTTTTTATCACATGCTACAGATACCTTCTCTAGTTTCTAGATTATTAAGTAAAACTAGGCTATAAATTCATCCAACTTGGTATTTTCTTTGTCGAAAGATTTATATTACTAATTAAATTTCCTTATTTCTATAGGAATTTTCTTGTTTTGCCTTCCTCACCCTGTCATTTTTTTCCTACATATTTAGTCATGTTGTCCAAATTTTTCAATTGATTGGCATAAGTTGTTCACAATGTCATTCGACTTCTTCTGTTCTCTCCAATGCATCTAAAGTTGTGTGCCATCATGCATTTCTAATAATCTGTATCTGTGTATCTTCCCTCTTATTTTGACCCTAGAAGTGAGTATATTTCATAAATTCTCCTTAAAAAGTAAGTTTTACCTTAATAGATACTGTTTTATGTGCTGGTTTTCTATTTCATCACTGTCTACTCTTTATATTTTTACTTTTCCATTTTCTTTGGATTTATTAAGTGGTTATTTTTGAAACCGCTTCCATATGAAACTTAGCTGATGAATATTAAACATTTTTTCTTTCCTAATGAACTATTTAAGACTATAGATCTACAAGCAAACATGCTTTAGTTGTGACCCACAAGTTATCATATATATTAATTGTATCATTGTTTCTAAAATTCCTCTTTGAAATGTTTTTGACTCATAAGTAGTTTACTAGAGATTTTTAAAATTTTTCCAAACATGAGGTACTTTTTTTTTAGTAATCTTCAATGCATTATAACCTGAGAATGTATAATGTGTGATACAAATCCTTTAAAATTTATTAAGCCTCACTTTGTGATAGTTTGCATGAAAGTTTTGTGTTTTCACTGTCCAATTGCTGCTGATTTCAGTGGTCTATTTTTAGGTCCATTAGATGGGAAATTTTCCCATTTCTGTTTGTATTTAGTCTTTATTTTCAAAAATCATATTTTGAGTTTTTTAAATTACACATAGGTTTAGAATTATAACTCCTTGCTCAACTGAAACTTTTATCATTATTTACATATCCTCTTTATTTCTAGTAATGTATCTTGCCTTATAGTTTATTGCTATTAATATATACACCACTTTCATTTTGGTTAGTATCTGCCTGTTCTTTTCCTGTTTCTTTGCTGTCAATCTTCCTCTGTATCACATTTTAGTTGGGACTCTTATAAGCAAAATATACTCAATTTTTAATATCCATCCTAGACATTTTAGTTGAAATTTCAATCCATTTATATTGGACAATGATCATACATATAAATCAATTGATTTTATCATACTATTTACATTACATATTTTACTGTTTCTTTTTTTTCCTTCTCTTTAGCTTCTTCTTGAAATGATTTTTTCCTATTTTCATTTCTTTATTCTCCTTTCAAAGATATAACAATATTGTCCATTATTTTTTCATTGGATATCATAAATACTTTAATTGCACAAGTGTGAAATTAATCAATATTTTTACTCTCTTCAATCTTTATCTCTAATCATCATCATCATCTCAACTAATGTCGTAATGATGTCTAGTGTTTTAATTCTAGTTTTCATTATGCCCTCTTATTACACATAATTTCCATTATTTTATACAGTAAATATTTATCTACTTAACCAATATTTATCGATATATTTGTTAAACATTCTTCTGCGGCACTCAAATCTTACATCTAAGATCATTTTCTTAGAATTTCCTTTAAATGTGGGTTTGTCGGTGACAAACTTAGTTTTTGTTTATTGAAAAGCATTTTTATTTGGATCTCATTCCTAAAATAAAAAATTCTAAATTGAACAGTATTTTCCATAGCACAGTAAAGATAATATTGCATTATATTCTTGCTTCCATTTTAGTTCAGTGTATTAGATTCCTATGGTTGTAATAACAAATTATCACAAACTTGGTGGCTTGGAACAACAAAATTTTATTCTGTCACAGTTCCACAGATCAGGAGCCCAAAAATCAGTCTCACTGGGCTGGTATTAGAATATTGGCAGGCATATTCAGCCCACAACCTCAAGTTATTAGGAATCATTTTAACTGTCATTCCTTTGAAGATGACCTCTTCTGTATGGATACTGTTCAGAGTTTTCTTCATTTCTGGTGTTCTGCAGTCACAATATGAAATGTATTTTTAATTTTTATTCTGCTCCTGATTCTTAGGCTTCCTAGACCTGGAGTTTAGTTTTTTCAATAATTCTAGAGACATCTAAACCATACTATCCTTTAATATTATTTTTCCCTGCTATTTCCTATTTCCTTCTAGAAATCCAATCAACAGTATGTCAGAGCTTATCATTCTATTTTTCATGTTTATTAACCTCTTTTCCAGCTGGTTGTTGTTGTTGTTAGTTGTTCAGTTCCTAAGTTGTGTCTGACTCTTTGCGACCGCACAGACTGCAGCCTGCCAGGCTTTCCTGTCCTTCACCATCTCCCAGAGCTTGCTCAAACTCATGTCCTTTGTTGACCTACAGACATTTGTTGGCAAAGTAATGTCTCTGCTTTTTAATATGCTGTCTATATTGGTCATAGCTTTTCTTCCAAGGAGCAAGCGTCTTTTAGTTTCATGGCCACAGTCACCATCTGCAGTGATTTTGGAGCCCCCAAAAATAAAGTCTCTCACTGTTTCCACTGTTTCCCCATCTATGTGCCATGAAGAGATGGGACCAGATGCCACGATCTTAGTTTTCTGAATGTTGAGTTTTAAGCCAACTTTTTCACTCTCCTCTTTCACTTTCATCAAGAGGCTCTTTACTTCTTTGCTTTCTGCCATAAGTGTGGTGTCAACTGCACATCTGAGGTTATTAATATTTCTTCCAGCAATCTTGACTCCAGCTTGTGCTTTCATCCAGTCCAGCATTTCTCATGATGTACTCTGCATAGAAGTTAAATAAGCTGGGTGACAGTATACTGTTGAAGCCTGGCTTGGAGAATTTTGAGCATTACTTTGCTAGCGTGTGAGATGAGTGCAATTGTGCAGTAGTGTGAGCATGGCTTTGGCATTGCCTTTCTTTGGGATAGGAATGAAAACTGACCTTTTCCAGTCCTGTGGCCACTGCTGAGTTTTCCAAATTTGCTGCCATACTGAATGCAGCACTTTCACAGCATCATCTTTCAGGATTTGAAATAGCTAAACTGGAATTCCATCACTTCCACTAGCTTTGTTCGTAGTGATGCTTTCTAAGGCCCACTTGACTTTGCATTCCAGGATATCTGGCTCTAGGTGAGTGATCACACCATTGTGGTTATCTGGGTCGTGAAGATCTTTTTTGTACAGTTCTTCTGTGTATTCTTGCCACCTCTTCTTAATATCTTCTGCTACTCTTAGGTCCATACCATTTCTGTCCTTTATTGTGCCCATCATTGCATGAAATGTTCCCTTGGTATCTCTAATTCTCCTGAAGAGATCTCTAGTCTCCCATTCTATTGTTTTCCTCTATTTCTTTGCATTGATCACTGAGGAAGGCTTTCTTATCTCTCCTTGCTGCTCCTTGGAACTCTGCATTCAAATGGGTATATCTTTCCTTTTCTCCTTTGCCTTTCACTTCTCTTCTTTTCACAGCTGATTTGTAAGGCCTCCTCAGATAACCATTTTGCCTTTTTGCATTTCTTTCTCTTGGTGATGGTCTTAATCACTGCCTCCTATACAATGTCACAGAACCTCCATCCACAATTCTTCAGGCACTCTATCCAATCTAATCCCTTGAATCTATTTGTCACTTCCACTGTATAGTTGTAAGGAATTCGATTTAGGTCATAGCTGAATGGTCTAGTGGTTTTCCCTACTTTCTTCAATTTAAGTCTGAATTTGGCAATAAAGAATTCATGATCTGAGCCACAGTCAGCTCCCAGTCTTATTGACTGTATAGAGCTTCTCCATCTTTGGCTGCAAAGAATATAATCAATCTGATTTTGGTATTAACCATCTGGTGATGTTCATGTGTAGAGTCGTCTCTTGTGTTACTGGAAGATGGTGTTTACTATGACCAGTACGTTCTCTTGGCAAAACTATATGAGCCTTTGCCCTGCTTCATTCTGTACTCCAAGGCCAAATTTGCCTGTTACTCCAGGTATTTCTTGACTTACTACTTTTGTATTCCAGTCCCCTATAACAAAAAGGACATCTTTTTGGGGTGTTAGTTCTTGAAGATCTTGTAGATCTTCATAGAACCGTTCGGCTTCTTCAGCATTATTGGTCGGTGCATAGACTTGGATTACTGTGATATTGAATGGTTTTCCTTGGAAACGAACAGAGATCATTCTGTCATTTTTGAGATTGCATTCAAGTACTGCATTTCAGACTCTTTTGTTGACTATGATGGCTACTCCATTTCTTCTAAGGGATTCCTGCCCACAGAGACTGGCATTGCTTCAAAGAATACTTGTGCCTCTCTCTATCATGAACCTAGGACCACACCCAATCTAAACCACATGATTTAACATTTAATTTTCTTTCCTGTTTTACTAGACATCATAGGTGATGTGACTTGGATCACAAGCCTCCATGAGGCTTCTGAAGTTGTCATTTCTCAAGAAAATGTCCCTCCTCCAGGCAACTCCGAAGTCAAGACAGAAAATTTCTCTTCTTATTTGCTTCTGCACAGTAGATTCATTTCTCATCAATGCTTAAACTGAGGATATAAATTTCCAGCTTTTGTGGAAATCTCTAATTTTCTTGGTCCATACACTGGATCTCATGGGTTCTTATGTCTCATTAGCCAGAGGAACAAAAGCTCAAGGTCTCCACGTTTGACCTACAGGTTTAAGGCAAAACCTAACCTGAAACTTAATTATTTCCCAGATGGTGATTGCAGCCATAAAATTAAAAGACGCTTAAGTTATGACCAACCTAGACAGCATATTAAAAAGCAGAGACATTATTTTGTCAACAAAGGTCCATCTAGTCAAGGCTATGGTTTTTCCAGTGGTCATGTATGGATGTGAGAGTTGAACCATAAAGAAAGTTGAGCACTGAAGAATTGATGTTTTTGAACTGTGGTGTTGGAAAAGATTCTTGAGAGTCTCTTGGACTGCAAGGAGATCCAACCAGTCCATCCTAAAGGAAATCAGTCCTGAATATTCACTGGAAGGACTGATGCTGAAGCTGAAAATCCAATACTTTGGCCACCTGATACAAACTGACTCATTGGAAAAGACCCTGATGCTGGGAAAGACTGAAGGCAGGAGGAGAAGAGGATGACAAAGGATGAGATGGTTGGATAGCATCACCTACTCAATGGACATGTTTGAGTTTGAGCAAGCTCCAGGAGTTGTTGACAGACAGGGAGGCCTGGCATGCTGCAGTCCATGGGGTCACAAAGAGTCAGACACGACTGAGCAACTGAAGTGAACTGAACTGAACTGATTCTTCTATAAAAACATATTACTCAGTCTTGGACATAGAATTGTAATTCTTTAAAGCATGACCCTGCCTTTTTCCTGGAACACCCAAGTCCCAAATTCTTCTCTATATGTCTTGGCTGTGTGATTGACTAAACTTCATTTCTTATGCTACAATTTACATTTGCCTCATTTGCCTGCCTTTTCCTAAGTTCACTGTCATTAATATTATAAGGAGGCCTATTTCTGAGGGGCCCAAGAAAAGCATGTGCAACCTTTTCCATCTGGCTAAATCTCAACTGTATTCTTAAAACATCTCATTATTACAGGTGGAAGAAGGTGAGGACTCCGCAGATTACATCTTAATTTTTGTGTGTTGCTCCAGAAATTTCCTCCCTGAGTTTCTCTGTTGCCTTCTTCTCCTGCAGTCTAGAAGTTTCCACTATAAATCCTCTTTCACTCAAGAGATTTTCTTTGTGAGAGAAGATGGAAGCTTGGACTAGGGTGGTTGTAAATGGATCATCTTTAGAAATGGTGAATAAAGGAAACGGAGCATATTCTGACAGCAGAACTAAAAGAGAGACAGCAAACCACTGCTGGAGGTAGCTCCTTTTTCAGTGGGAGAATTATATGCAGTTTGATAACAAAAATATCGTAGCAAGTAAAACAAGTAGAGAAAAAAACAGGGATGAAGTTCCCAGTAACATTCCAGCCTTCTTGCCAGTCATCAGAGGAAAAGAGGCTCTTTTGTGTCTTTTAGCACACCTGAAGAAAGATTTCTATGAAAACAATAACATGTGAGACTTGCAGCATGCACTAAAATAAAAAAAATATTCACTGTCTGTAATTTTATACTGAGAATACATATGGAAGCTCAGATGATCTGTGCTGTGCTTAGCCACTCGAGTGTGTCTGACTCTTTTGAGACCCTGTGAACTGTAGCCCACCAGGCTCCTCTGTCCATGAGGATTCTCCAAGCAAGAACACTGGAGCAGGTTGTCACAACCTCCTCCACGGGATCTTCTCAACCCAGAGACTGAATCCAGGACTCCCCCATTTCAGGTGGATTCTTTACCATCTGAGCCACCAGGGAAGGCCTAGATAATCTCTTTTGCCTCAATTAAGCTATTAGGAAACCTCTACAAATCTCCATTTACAAAGAGGTAAAACTAAAGAAAAGTTGTTGTTGTTTAGTCCCTAAGTCATGTCTGACTCTTCTGAGACCCTGTGGACTGTAGCCTGGCAGGCTCCTCTGTCCGTGGGATTTTCCAGGCAAGAGTATACTAGAGTGGGTTGCCATTTCCTTCTCCAGGGGATCTTCCCAACCCAGGGATCGAATCCTTGTCTCCTGCATTGGCAGGTGGATTCTTTACCACTGAGGCACCAGAGAAGCCCAGTTAGAAAAAATCTGAAGAAAATCCAATCTTCACATCCTCCAAGATGGTATGTACTTAATTCACTGATCAAAAGCAAAATTGTTCTTCTTAGCACAGAAAGGAACAGAATGGAATCTGATTGCCTCCATTCAGAGGTAACATATTTCTTCAGTCAGGCTCTCAGGCTGGTTTCAGGGGGGCTCACCCTTCCTCCAAAGTGCTAAGCATACAAATATATGTGCATTTTCCTGTGGAGAAAAGCCCACAGATTTCTAAAGAAGCATTTGGCTCCAAAAAGATAATAGACAATTGATATGCAAGTTATAAAGGTTTTTAAAGTCCTTCTTGGATTCCCCTGCTTGTCCAGTGGCTAAGACTCTATACTCTCAATCCAGATGGCCCAGGTTTGATACCTGACCAGGAATCTAGATAACATGTCTCAGCTAAAGATCCCAACAAAGACTGAAGATTCTGCATGCCACAACTAAGGCCCAGCACATTCAAATAAACATATACAAGTAAATATTTAATTCAGTGAAAAAAAAAAATAAAGTCCTTCTTGCTGCCAAATATGAGGAGAATATAAATAATAATGATAATATCAAGAGAATAATTTGGAGATACAGGAGTCTCAGTATCTGTCAGACTCAGCTATTTCTTCCTCACTTTCATTCAGGCCTCTGGTGCAGAATCAACAATGACGACATCAAAAACAGAATCAAAGAAGTGAAATTTATATGGCGAGCTACTATCAGGTATAAAAAAGATGGACTGAACCTACAGTACTACGTTATTACCTTACAGATGTAGATAACAGAGTTAAGGAAAACAGAAAAAGAGAGGAAGACAATGAAGAGCAAATTCCAGAATGATATACCAAACAGCAGAAATATATGTAATAGGACAATGAAAACATAATTATGAAGGACACACACTGACTTCAGGAGAATGAGTGTCACTGAGGAACATACAGATCTTCTGTCTCCCTGATCATCTCACCCCATGTCCAGGCTGGCATAGCCCTCCTGTGAACAGGTGTCCTTCCCTCCATCATGGGGTTCCGAGTAGGGGTCACCCCTGTGTCCAGAACCAGAGGTATTTCCTGCTGGGTCTGAGCCCACTTGGGTGATCCTAGCACTTTAGGCCATTTTAGGGGGAGGGTACATGACTTCATTGGTGATTGTTGAGATGTGAGGGGGAGGTTCTCCTTAAGAGATTCTGAGATTTGTTCAATCCTAAGAAGACCAAGAAGAGACTACACCTTTCTGCCTGGGGAAGTTTGAATCACAGGGGGATTTCATGTGAGGGTAGCCCCAGCATACTGAGGACAACAGACAGAACAGAAATCCCAAGTATACTACTCAGCCCCTGAATCACCCTGCCCTGTAACCTCATGACCTATCTCTGAGTCTTCTCTAAGGTGAAGACCCTGATGCCAGGAAAGACTGAAGGCAAAGAAGGGAGCAGCAAAGGATGAGATGGCTAGATTGCATCACTGACTCAGTGGACATGAATTTGAGCAAACTCCAGGAGATACTAGAGGACAGAGGAGCCTGGCGTGCTGCAGTCCATGGGGTTGCAAAGAGTGGGACACCACTTAGCAACTGAGTAAGGTGAGATAATAAAATCTCAGTCACTTTAAAGAAAGTAGATTCAGATTTTTCTGTAATTTATAGTCATCAATCTGACTGAGTCAGAATTTAATGGGATCTGTAAGTGGGTACAGAACAGACTCCAAATATATCTGAATGGTCAATTTCCTAAAAATTGCAATCTTAAATACAGCAAAATTTGAATTGTGGACACGTAGGTGTTTATTAGATCATATTCTATATCTTTTAAACTTCTTAAAACTCTTTTATTTAAAACAGAGAATCACTAAAGAAGTCTCACTCTAAGTAGCAAAGGGGATACATTTTTATAATGAGGAGAAATCTTCAAAATAGCAATTAAAATGATAAGAGTCTCTTTTTTCTAAATATTCATTTTAGCAAACAAGATACAAACCTCATACACAAGTAAGTTTTTGTCTGAGCTCTAAGACTTCAGTAAAATTTCTGAACCTTCTGATATCAGGGGAGACTATTATTAAATATTTATTTAGAGCTCTAAACTTATATAGAACTGTGCAATCACATTATTAGCAATTTCTTTTTATTCCTTAGAAAGACCTAGATCAATCAAATATCTGTGTGATACCAACATTATTCTATCTCTGAAAAAATAATAAAGTTTATTTTCTTCATAAAAAAAGATGATGTCAGTAATTTAAAGTTGATGATCGCAGAGGAACTTCACAGACAAGGCTGGTTTGAGCGAAGCTGAGAAAATAGAAGGAGGATCCAATAAAGTTGTGATGAAAGAATTACTCCCAGTGAAGTCAACAGGCTTTTCAGAATGCCTGCTGCATTCAGGTCCCTACAGAGTGCTGAAGGCGAGGCAAGCTAAGGCTCCAAAGAGACAAAGACATCCTGTTGAGGAAGAAAGCGTGGGAGAAAGCTGCCAAAGCATTTGCTGGTTCATTTCCAGGACAGAGGGTGGTGGAAGGAGAGCACCTTTTGAAAGATTGTTTTGACTAGAACATACCTTGCCTCATTATTCATCTCCTTCCCAGGTGGCTCAGTGGTAAAGAATCCGCCTGCTAATGCAGGAGACACAGGAGAGGAGGATTCAATCCTGGGTCAGGAAGATGTCCTGGAGGAAGAAATGGCAACCCACACCAGTATTCTTGCCTAGAGAATCCCATAGACGGCGGAGCCTGGTGGGTTACAGTCTATAGGGTTGCAAAGAGTTGGACGCAACTGAGAGACTCAGCACGTGCAAGAACACCTGGGGTACGCATAAGCCTCCCTACTTTATATAAGCTATAGAAAAGGTCCATCTAGTCAAAGCTATGGCTTTTTCAGTAGTCATGTATGGATGTGAGAGGTGGACCACAAAAAAAAGCTGAGTGCCAAAAATTGATGCTTTTGAACTGTGTTGGAGAAGACTCTTGAGAGTCCCTTGGACTACAACGAGATCAAACCAGTCCATCCTAAAGGAAATCAGTCCTGAATATTCATTGGAAGGACTGATGCTTAAGCTGAAGCTCCAATACTTTGGCCACCTGATGTGAAGAACTGACTCATTGGAAAAGACCCTGATGCTGGGAAAGATTGAAAGCAGGAGGAGAAGGGGATGACAGAGGATTAGATGGTTGGGTGGCATCACTGACTTGATGGACATGAGTTTGAGAAAGCTCTGGGAGATGGTGATGAACTGGGAATGCTGGCATGCTGCAGTCCATGGGGTCACAAAGACATCACAAACATCTCAGACACAACTGAGCAACTGAACTGAACTGAACTGATAGAAAAGTTGCCATAGAGTATCCCCTTTGCTTCTCAAAGTGTGGACCATAGACCAAAAGAATCTGCATCTCTGCCAGCTTGTGAGAATTGCAGAATCTTAGGCTCCACCCAGACCTAGCTAATTAGAACCTGCATTTTAACACGATCCGCAGGTGATTCATAGGTATGGTATGTTTGAGAAGCACTGGTCTAAGATATTACACAGTAAAGTGAAGAGGCTGTAGGATCTGGAATCAGATGGGTTTGGGTTCCATCCGAAACATCTCCTCTTCCTGGCTTTGAAATTTTGACAAGGCACTGAATTTCTTTGAATGTCATCTGTAAAGGGGCTAACAGTACTTCCCAGCATTTTTTTTTTTTCTTTTTCAATTCAGTGACTTTAATTCAATGGGATCCAACAAAGTTTTGCAGTGAGTACCCCTTCTAACTCAAAAACTAAAACTTTTTCTAGAACCTTAGAATGCCAGCAGAAGACCCACCTCAGCCTGGTCTCCAGGCAAGCCAGGCCAGGGCAGCCCTTTTCCTGCCTTCCCTGTCACCTCATTGCTTCTGCAGCTTCCTTCACACCCCTAAGGGAGCCCATAGCTGACCACTGCAATTTCTAAGAGACTCCAGCATACACTTGACTCCCTGCCAAGAAACATCATACCAGAACTCAACCATTTCATAATTTTACTTAAAATGACCCATTGATTGAAAGTTGGTATGGATTCCTTTATTTTTATAAATGGCACAAATAGTTTATCAGGTTGCCAAGGGTACAAGAGGCAGAGCTCTCCCCACCTCACCTCTTTTATCACAGCCCATTCCCACGAGACGTCCAGTTAGAGCAGCCAGCAATCAGAAGCTGAACTTGTTCTGTGGTCAGAGCAGCAGATGCCCCTTCAGGCTCTCTGTGCAGTTCTGTGAAACCCTCCCCAGCCTGCTGGTTTACCAGGAGAATCTTCTGTCTTGCCTGAGAAGGTTAAATTCCCCCAGAGCTTTGCATTATTAGTGGCTCTTTTATTCTATTTCATTTAATAGAGTTTTTATTTCATTACATTTTATCCTATTATATTTGGCCCTGAGTACAAGGTGGATATCTGCTCTTCAATGAGCCAAGGGGACACACATGTGTCCAGCATTTACTGGGGACGGTTCCTACAGTGTCTCTGACTGGCTGGTTATTTATGCATGATGGATGGGCTTGAGTGGACTCAGTGAGATTCATCCACCCTTTCTCTCCTCTTTCTCCATTTCTGTCTCTGATTTTCACTCTTTCCTATTTCCACTGTCTCCTCTGTCTCTCCCTCTTCGTTCCTCTGCCTCTTTGTCCTTCACCCATCCTTTCCCTCCATCTTCTTCAGGCTTCCCACTTCCTCCAACCTTGCAAGTCCTGAATTCTTACAACCCCACATCACCCATCTCTACTCATACAGTTTCTCTTCATTCCCGTGGACTTAGAACATCTAAGGTAAGTCAGAACAATTCCTAGAACTGGTTCAGCATCTGTTAATCTTACCTTCTCTTTTTCAGATGTGATATTCCCAAAATACACTCTAAGTTGGACTTGAAATGTGTATTTCTGTAGGTCTGGACCTGGGCATTTAAAACACTAAAATAACTGTAAGGACAGGCTAAAAATAGCTGGCTCTGCCATTCAGAGGGCAGAACAAATCACAGTCTGCCCAGTTCAACAACTCGGGGCAGAGTCTGAGTAGAAATTCTCCACCTAACAGGACTGTACAGTCACAGGCAGAAAAGTGGCCCCTCATACAGTCCTGTGCCCCCAGCAGAGTAGCAAGAATATACCCAGAAAGAGGTCTCCAGAGCTACAAAAGGAAACTCCATTTTTCAGGTCCTTTGGTCCTTAACTGTATACCCGCAACTCTGATTCAGATCTGGGGTGCTATGAATTCCCAGTGTTCCCTGCACTGAAGATAACTGCAGGTATTAGTCTATCACTGCATCTATGCTGGAGTTGGAACCACAACTTGATTCCAACTGGACCTGGACTGTGCCCAGGTCAGGGCACATATCTCTCATACTCTGTTGCCTTCCTAATGCTAAGCACTAAACCTGGCAAATACTTATGAAAGAGGAAGGAAATGAAGGAGGAAGAGAGGGAAGAAGTGAGGGATGGAGGAAGAGAAAGAAAGGGAGGGATGGAGGGAAGGAGTTCTTCAAAATTAAACACACACACACAAATGAAAACCTCAAAAAGTTTAACTTTTAAAGCTCTGACCTAAGTAACTATCTCTATAACACAAAACCAATGCTTTTTTATTCTGTTGTTAAAGTTTTAAAAGCTGGTTGAGGCTTCAGTTTGCAGCTTACTCCCCAGGCAGATATTCAAAACGGAAAAAATATATATATATAAGCAGCTGATTCTGCACAGCATTCATTTGCTTGCTTGCTACAAACCACTTTAATTATTTTGTTTGCAATACCTAGTCACTCATCTCGGGAGAATATTTAAATCTGCTTTTATTTGTGCACAAGTACCCCTACCAATAGGAAAATGAGACCCTATGTTTCACATTAACACCTCACAGTTGGTTTTTTTATCCCCAAAGAGCTGACAGAAAATTAAAATTTTTAATTGCATTTATAATTTAAAATCCAGAAATATTACCCAAAACAAATTCCAAAAACGATATGAAAATAAAATTGCATGGCCCAGAGCCCTGAAATGGATGATTCTGAAGTTTATAGGCCTGTGTTTAATATATGAAAGCCCTTACATGTAAACTGGATCCAATTGTGAAGGCTCAAGTGTAAAGATCTGGGAATATAAATTCAGAAGACAAGATGTACAGTATGTATAGATGTTGACCATGATGGATTAATACAGGATGAACTTAACTTCTCATCTTAAACAACTAAAAAACAAACAAAACATATGAAACAGTGGTTCTCAGATATGGGAAAACAGGCATAGCTAAACAGTGATATTCAAGAAAAAAGAAATAAATGAAATAATCCTGCATTTATTGTTCCAACAGACTTTCCAGGTTGTTGCAGAGGAATGGGAAACCTAGGCAGAGCCTGAAGATCTCCATGAGTGGAAGAGAGTTTGGGATTTGAGAAGTCCAAGGAAGAAGAATTCCAGAGAAGAGATAGCTACACAGAAAAAGTCCTCTAGAAATGTGAAGAAAGTTCCCTCTGAGTCTTTAGCTGAGTATGGATTAGCCTATGCGCAGGAGGAAACTGGGCTCCCAGGTGGCTTGGTGGGTAAATAATTCGCCTGCAATGCAGGAGACATAGCTCAACCCCTAGGTTGGAAAGGTACCCTGGAGGAGGGGATGGCAACCCACTTCAGTATTCTTGCCTAGAGAACCCCACGGACAGAGAAGCCATGTGGACTACAGTCTGTATGTTCACAAAGAGTTGGACACAACTGAAGTAACTCAACATGTACGCACAAACACACACATGAGAAAACTACCAGGGAAAGGACCACCGAAAAAAACAGGTTTAGCAATCCTCAAAGATGGGGCAAATGGCAACAGACTAAGACTGGTTTTGACCTGCTTACCAAAGTTTCAAAGCAAGTCTTGAAAAATCAAAATGTTCCAAAGTAACTTGGGGGGGAAAGAAGAATCTAAAGGAATAAAAAGGATTCAAGCAACCAACCATGTAAAATTTCCAATGTCTGGCATTAATCAAAATTTACTAAGCATGCAAAGAAACAGAAAAATACAACCCATAATGAGGAGAAAAATCAATCAATAGAAACAGGTCCAGAAATGTTGCAGATGGTAGAATTAGTAGAACAGGACATTAAAACAGATATTGTAAATATTATAAATCCACACAATATGTTCAAGAAGACAGAGGAAAATCTGTGCATGACAGAAAGAAAAATAAAAGACACAAATTGAATTTCTACAAATAAAAATGGAGTGTCTGAGATGAAAAGCACTCTAGATGAAATCAACAGGAAATTAGACACTGTAGAAGAAAAATAAACGAGCTTGAAAGTGTGGAAACAAAAAGTTTCCAAATGAATCACAGAGTGAAGAAAAAAAGACTGGGAAAAAATCAATGGATCACTAATAATGAGCAGTGGAACAACTTCAGGTAACCTGATATACATGCCATAGTCCATCAAGAAGAGAGAAATGGCGGGAGAGAAGAAAATAAGAAATAATTCAAAATACGCTTTGAATTAAAATATGTTTAAAGAAGATATGATATCAATTCTATAAAACCCTTTCCAGAAAATTGAAGATAAGTAAATACATCCCATCCAGGAGGACGGTACTACCCTGATAACAAAATCAGACAAAGGATTTACAAGATAAGAAAAATACAGACTAACATCCCTTGTGAACACACACACAAAAGTTCTTTAAAATATCTTAGTTAATACTTTAGCTAAGTTTAAATGCAAAGTTAAAGGAAAAAACCCCAAAGCAACATGATCAAAATGCGGTTTATTTCAGTCCTGTGAGACTGGTTTCACATTTGAAAATGAATCAACTTAGGGCACTGTATTCACAGAATTTTAAAACAAGAAAAAGAAAAGAAAAAGCACGTGATTATCCCAATAGATGCACAAAAAAATTTGACAAAATCCAACTTCCAATTACATTAAAAACTCTCAGGAATAAAAGAAAACTTCTTTAACTTGATCAACGGTATCTATGATCAACATGCACCTAATACTATAATTAATGGTGAAAAGCTGAATATTTTCCCCTAAGGGCAGGAAAAAGACAAAGATATCCACCCTTATTACATCTATTCAACACTGTACTGGAGGTTCTAGCCAGTACAATCACATAAAAAAAGACATAAAGGAAATGTAAAATGGAAAAGAAGAAGCATACAGTGTCGTTATTCACAGATGGCATAACAAAAGAACAGCGCTATAACTAAGTGAGTTTAGAGCAAAGTTGTGGGACACAAGGTTAGTATTCAGGAATCACTTGTATTTGCAACAAACAACTGCAAATTTAAAGCAAAAAAGCAACATCATCTACAACTGTACCAAATATTAGATTAGAGACACAAAGATGAGTTTAACAAGATTTTGCACACTTAATACTCAAAACTAAAAATAATTAGAAGGATATAATAAATTTTATATATATATATCTTGTTCATGGATCAGAAGATTTAATATGGTGAAGGTCTTAACTGTCCCTCAGATTATCTCTAGATTCAACATAATAGAAATTAAAATTCTGTAAGTCTTTTTCTATAAAATGAAAATTCTCAAAGGTATGTGGACAATCTCTAGATCCATCTGTATTGCTGCAAATGGCATTATTTCATGCTTTTTTATGGCTGAGGAATAATGTCATCCTAAGTGAAGTAAGTCAGAGAGAGAAAGACAAATATATGATATTGCTTATATGTGGAATCTAAAAAGGTGTACAAATGAAGTTATCAACAAAACAGAAACAGAGTGATAGATGTAGAAAAGAAATATGATTACCATGAGGAATGGAGGGGGAAGGGATAAATTGGGAGACTGGACCTGACATATCACACACTATACTATATATAAGGTAGATAACTAATAAGGACTTACTATAGGAGCATAGGGAATTCTACTCAATACTTGGTAATGGCCTATATGGGAAAAGAATCTTTAGGAGAGAAAATAAATGTACATACATAACTGATTCACTTCGCTGTATACCCAAGACTAACCTAACATTGTACATCAAGTAAATATTTCTACTCAAGTAAATATTTTTAAATAAAAAATAAAATAAATACAATAAAATGTACAAGGAAATGCAGGCCAGAACAAGGGTGAGACATATGCACACACTTGAGAGGGAGATCCCCCTTAAATTTTTGTCTCAGTTGTCTCACTCTAATCCTAGCCCTAAAATGTGAAGGATCTAGAAGGTGGAAGCATATTTTTCAAAAAGAAAAAGGTGGAGAGCTTATTCCATTTGATTTCAGGATTAAGTATAAAGCTGCAATATAAAGGCAATGTGGCACCAGTGTGAAGATAAACATAAAGGCCAGTGGAACAGAATAAAGAGTCCAGGAATAGATCCAAATACTGAATGCCAATTGATTTTCAGCAAAGGATTCAAAGGAGAAAGTATACTATTTTCAACAATTGGTGCTGAAACAATTAAATATCCATGTGCAAAAATTAAAAAAAGATCTTCTACATCAACCCTTACCTTACACCGTATGTTAACATTAACCATCAACATACACTACAGTATAAATGAATGACAAAATCACTTTGCCACATGAAATAAGCTGGGAAAAAATAATATGTACTCTATGTGACTGTGTGGATCACAACAAACTGTGGAAAATTCTTAAAGAGATGGAAATACCACCTTACCTGCCTCCTGAGAAATCTGTATGCAGGTCAAGAAGCAACAGTTAGAACTGGACATGGTACAACAGACTGGTTCCAAATTGGGAAAGAAGTACATCAAAGCTGTATACTGTTACCCTGCTTATTTAACTTATATGAAGAGTTCATCATGAGAAATGCTGGGCTGGATAAAGCACAAGATGGAATCAAGATTGCTGGTAGAAATATCAATAACCTTAGATATGCAGATGATACCACCCTGATGGCAGAAAGAGAAGAGGAACAAAAGAGCCTCCTGATGAAGGTGAAAGAGGAGAGTGAAAAAGTTGGCTGAAGACTCAACATTCAAAAAATGAAGATCATGGCATCTAGTCCCATCACTTCATGGCAAATAGATGGGGAAATAATAGAAACAGGGACAAAATTTATTTTCTTGGGCTCCAAGATCACTGCAGACAGTGACTGTAGCCATGAAATTAAAAGACACTTGCTCCTTGAAAGAAAAGCTGTGATAAACCTAGACAGTGTATTAAAATGCAGAGACATTACTTTGCCGACAAAGGTTTGCAGTCAAAGCTATGTTTTTTCCAGTAGTCCTGTATGGATGTGAGAGTTGGACCATAAAAAAGGCTGAGCATTGAAGAGCTGATGCTTTCAAACTGTGGTATTAGGAGAAGACTCTTGAGAGTCCCTTGGACTGCAAGAAGATCAGAGTGGTCAATCCTAAAGGAAATCACTCTTGAATATTCACTGGAAGGACTGATGCTGAAGCTGATGCTCCAATCGTTTGGCCACCTGATGACAAGAGCTGACTCACTGGAAAAGATTCTTTTTTTTTTTTTTTTTTAATTTTTTTATTAGTTGGAGGCTAATTGCTTCACAATATTTCAGTGGGTTTTGTCATACATTGATATGAATCAGCCATAGATTTACACTTATTCCCCATCCCGATCCCCCCTCCCATCTCCCTCTCCACCCGATTCCTCTGGCGGTGCACTTGTCTCATGCATCCCACCTGGGCCGGTGATCTGTTTCACCATAGATAGTATACATGCTGTTCTTTTGAAACATCCCACCCTCACCTTCTCCCACAGAGTTCAAAAGTCTGTTCTGTATTTCTGTGTCTCTTTTTCTGTTTTGCATATAGGGTTATCGTTACCATCTTTCTAAATTCCATATATATGTGTTAGTATGCTGTAATGTTCTTTATCTTTCTGGCTTACTTCACTCTGTATAAGGGGTTCCAGTTTCATCCATCTCATTAGGACTGGTTCAAATGAATTCTTTTTGACGGCTGAGTAAAATTCCATGGTGTATATGTACCACAGCTTCCTTATCCATTCATCTGCTGATGGGCATCTAGGTTGCTTCCATGTCCTGGCTATTATAAACAGTGCTGCGATGAACATTGGGGTGCATGTGTCTCTTTCAGATCTGGTTTCCTCAGTGTGTATGCCCAGAAGTGGTATTGCTGGGTCATATGGCAGTTCTATTTCCAGTTTTTTAAGGAATCTCCACACTGTTTTCCATAGTGGCTGTACTAGTTTGCATTCCCACCAACAGTGTAAGAGGGTTCCCTTTTCTCCACAGCCTCTCCAGCATTTATTGCTTGTAGACTTTTGGATAGCAGCCATCCTGACTGGTGTGTAATGGTACCTCATTGTGGTTTTGATTTGCATTTCTCTAATAATGAGTGATGTTGAGCACCTTTTCATGTGTTTGTTAGCCATCTGTATGTCTTCTTTGGAGAAATGTCTGTTTAGTTCTCTGGCCCATTTTTTGATTGGGTCATTTATTTTTCTGGAATTGAGCTGCAGGAGTTGCTTGTATATTTTTGAGATTAATCCTTTGTCTGTTGCTTCATTTGCTATTATTTTCTCCCAATCTGACGGCTGTCTTTTCACCTTACTTATAGTTTCTTTTGTAGTGCAAAAGCTTTTAAGTTTCATTAGATCCCATTTGTTTAGTTTTGCTTTTATTTCCAATATTCTGGGAGGTGGGTCATAGAGGATCTTGCTGTGATTTATGTCAGAGAGTGTTTTGCCTATGTTCTCCTCTAGGAGTTTTATAGTTTCTGGTCTTACATTTAGATCTTTAATCCATTTTGAGTTTATTTTTGTGTATGGTGTTAGAAAGTGTTCTAGTTTCATTCTTTTGCAAGTGGTTGACCAGTTTTCCCAGCACCACTTGTTAAAGAGGTTGTCTTTTTTCCATTGTATATCCTTGCCTCCTTTGTCAAAGATAAGGTGTCCATAGGTTCGTGGATTTATCTCTGGGCTTTCTATTCTGTTCCATTGGTCTATATTTCTGTCTTTGTGCCAGTACCACACTGTCTTGATGACTGTGGCTTTGTAGTAGAGTCTGAAGTCAGGCAGGTTGATTCCTCCAGTTCCATTCTTCTTTTTCAAGATTACTTTGGCTATTCGAGGTTTTTTGTATTTCCATACAAATTGTGAAATTCTTTGTTCTAGTTCTGTGAAAAATACCGTTGGTAGCTTGATAGGGATTGCATTGAATCTATAGATTGCTTTGGGTAGAATAGCCATTTTGACAATATTGATTCTTCCAATCCATGAACACGGTATGTTTCTCCATCTGTTTGTGTCCTCTTTGATTCCTTTCATCAGTGTTTTATAGTTTTCTATGTATAGGTCTTTTGTTTCTTTAGGTAGATATACTCCTAAGTATTTTATTCTTTTTGTTGCAATGGTGAATGGTATTGTTTCCTTAATTTCTCTTTCTGTTTTTTCATTGTTAGTATATAGGAATGCAAGGGATTTCTGTGTGTTAATTTTATATCCTGCAACTTTACTATATTCATTGATTAGTTCTAGTAATTTTCTGGTAGAGTCTTTAGGGTTTTCTATATAGAGGATCATGTCATCTGCAAACAGTGAGAGTTTCACTTCTTCTTTTCCTATGTGGATTCCTTTTACTTCTTTTTCTGCTCTGATTGCTGTGGCCAAAACTTCCAACACTATGTTGAACAGTAGTGGTGAGAGTGGGCACCCTTGTCTTGTTCCTGATTTCAGGGGAAATGCTTTCAATTTTTCACCATTGAGGGTGATGCTTGCTGTGGGTTTGTCATATATAGCTTTTATTATGTTGAGGTATGTTCCTTCTATTCCTGCTTTTTGGAGAGTTTTAATCATAAATGAGTGTTGAATTTTGTCAAAGGCTTTCTCTGCATCTATTGAGATAATCATATGGTTTTTATCTTTCAATTTGTTAATGTGGTGTATTACATTGATTGATTTGCGGATATTGAAGAATCCTTGCATTCCTGGGATAAAGCCCACTTGGTCGTGGTGTATGATTTTTTTAATATGTTGTTGGATTCTGTTTGCTAGAATTTTGTTAAGGATTTTTGCATCTATGTTCATCAGTGATATTGGCCTGTAGTTTTCTTTTTTTGTGGCATCTTTGTCAGGTTTTGGAATTAGGGTGATGGTGGCCTCATAGAATGAGTTTGGAAGTTTACCTTCTTCTGCAATTTTCTGGAAGAGTTTGAGTAAGGTAGGTGTTAGCTCTTCTCTAAATTTTTGGTAGAATTCAGCTGTGAAGCCATCTGGTCCTGGGCTTTTGTTTGCTGGAAGATTTTTGATTACAGTTTCGATTTCCTTGTCTGTGATGGGTCTGTTAAGATCTTCTATTTCTTCCTGGTTCAGTTTTGGAAAGTTATACTTTTCTAAGAATTTGTCCATTTCATCCAAGTTGTCCATTTTATTGGCATAGAGCTGCTGGTAGTAGTCTCTTATGATCCTTTGTATTTCAGTGTTGTCTGTTGTGATCTCTCCATTTTCATTTCTAATTTTGTTAATTTGGTTCTTCTCTCTTTGTTTCTTAATGAGTCTTGCTAATGGTTTGTCAATTTTGTTTATTTTTTCAAAAAACCAGCTTTTAGCTTTGTTGATTTTTGCTATGGTCTCTTTAGTTTCTATTGCTTTTATTTCTGCCTTAATTTTTAAGATTTCTTTCCTTCTGCTAACCCTGGGGTTCTTCATTTCTTCCTTCTCTAATTGCTTTAGGTGTAGAGTTAGGTTATTTATTTGGCTTTTTTCTTGTTTCTTGATGTTGGAAAAGATTCTTATGCTGGGAAAGATTGAAGGCAGAAGGAGAAAGGTACAACAGAGGACGAGATGGTTGGTACCTTGACTGACTCAATGGACAAGAGTTTGAGCAAACTCTGGGAGATGGTGAAGGACGGTGTGTGCTGCAGTCCATAGGGCCACAAAGAGTCGAACACAACTGAGCAACTGAACAACAACGTAAATCCATTGACACAAAATTCTAGAAAATGTGAATTAACCTATAGTGCCATAAAACAGATTAGAAGTTGCCTGGGATCAGGTGGAGGAAGAAATTGATTACATGGGGGCATAAGAAAACTCTCATTGGTAATATAAATGTGCATTATCATGATTGTGGTGATAGTTTCACAAGTATAAATGTCAAAACTCCAAATTGTAAGTCGTCAAATTGTGTGGTATTTTTAATGTTGATTATACATCCAAAAGCTTGTTAAAAAAAAAAAAAAAGAGTATAAGCAAGTGAGCTAGAATGCCTGGGTTTAAAGCCAGAGCACCCTACATAAACTACCACTCATCTCACTCACACCCTAAACTCTCATCTCCCTTTCCCTGATTTAAATGCTTGCTAGAAGCCTGCCCTTAGACTAGCCATTTGCCTTCTTTACATATCAGTTTGGTCAGCAATATCTGTCAACCCTACCTTCAAAATTATAGAATCTGAGCACATCTCACCTTCTTTGTGCATATCAGCCCAGACCAAGCCACCATCATCTCTAATTAAAGACCCTAATTTAAAAAAAATAATTCTTTATTTACTTATTTGGCTGCACTGGGTCTTAGTTATAGCACGCGGGATCTTAAGTCGCAGCATGTTGGATCTAATTTCCTGACCAGAGATCAAACCCAGGCTCCCTGCATTGGGAGTGTGGAGTCTTAGCCACTGGACCACCAGGGAAGTTCCTAAAGGCCTTATTTTAAAAACTTTTTTCACCCCAACCCCCACAATGTATTTTCAACACAGAAGTCAGGAGTGGTCCTTTTAAAGTATAATTCAGATCATATGACCTCTCTGATCAGAACGTCCCAGTGGCTCCTCCGCTCACTCAGGGTGAAAAAGAAAGCCCTTGTAGCAAGAGATGCAGCTGGATCACCTCATAACCTCCCCAGGTACCACCACCTTCTACTCCGTCACTGCCCTTTATTAGAGGTCTGTCCATAATTTCACACCCCACTGTCACCACACTTCCCAGTCCTAGCTGCTGTGACTGCTTCTCACCCAGGGTACACATCCCTCCCACGGCTGTGTCATGAGAGCTGAGATACAAAAATCTAATGGATAGTAGAGCCCTTCTTCCTGAAGGCAATATTTGGGGGAGGAAATGGCATTTTATATTAAACTGAACCATTATACTAAATTGGAATTTCCCTCGGAGGCGCCGAGCTTTAATGATATGAAATTCCATAGTGAAGTGCCTGGTGCATAGGCAGATGGGCCAAGGGAAATGACTGAGAATCAATTTCTTGATTCCAAAAATTCTCACCCACAAGGAAGATATAAAAAGTCCAGAAGAGTCAAAATGGAAGGAAAGAGGATTTAGAGAGGAACATTTCCTTGAGGGGAAAAGAGAATCCGGATATGCTTCTAACTCCCCACAAGAGGAAAGAGAGTGCTCACCCATTCCCTGAGAGTCTTTCTGGAGGGGCTTCATGTGGGGGCCACTGAAGACTCCCACAGAACAGAGCCAAGGCCTTGAACAAGCAAGATTCTTCAAGTTTAATCATAAAAGTGACTTAACGTCTTCCATTGGCCTTTTGACCCTGCTCATTTACTCTACTGGATGAAAATTAGGGAAAGTTTCATGACTTTTCTGTTCCCTAACCAAGGTTAATAGAAAATTCTATTTCAGTTTCAAAACTAAGTTTTGATGCAGAAATTAAAATGATCTAATCCAATATAGTAACTGGAATATTTCCTTGCCTTGGTGCACGAAATTTGACCCTTAAAAGACACAAATCAATATGTATCTCCCATTAAGGTAGATATGGGCTGATTCAAAAGCAATATGTAGAAGTAACATAGGTTTTGAAAAGAGATCAACTTGAGCTGAAAATTCCAGCTTGTCTTTTAGCCTCACACATTTTTTAGGCCTCAATTTTATTATCAGTCTTCCTGTATTAATAATATATCTCTTAGGGACTTTCCTGGTGGTCCAGTGGCTAAGATTCTATGTTCACAAGGCAGCAGACTCAGGTTCAATCCTTGGTCAGGGAACTAGATCTCACATGCCTCAACTAAGAGTTCACAGGCTGCAACAAAACCTGGTGCAGCCAAATAAACGAATGAGTATTTTCAAAAAGAATGTATCTCTTAGTGTTGGAAAGATCTGGCCATATAACAAAAGATGAATACATTCACACAAAGGACAGAAGCAAGCAAGTCACAAAATTAAGAATAGGCATAATCAACCAGTAAATGTTCAAAGTGTTTGACTTGACTAATAAGCAAAGAAATGCAAATTAAAACAAGGCTGTGTGAACTTTTTTCATCTAAAAAATTGCTAAAAATGGAAAACTATATATTGGTCTATGTTGATTATATTCATGTCCACAAGACAAAAGAGCGGGATGAGACAGGCACTCTGATATAAGGCACTCAGGTCTTTGAGAGCTCCCATACTCTGAAACAAATACTTTACCATCATTAGAAATTAGAGACATCAGCAGATCTGGGTATAATGATGTTCATCGCTATATTATTTGCAGTAGCATTAACTAACCCACATTTCCAAAAATGGTGAAGAATTACAATTCCTCCAAGTGACAGACTACTGCAAGGCTATTACATGTTATCCCAAATGCTATTTACTGAGTTGATAAAATGCTAATGATACATTATTAATTGGCAACAGTAGGACATAACACTGAACTGAACAGGAAAACTTCAATCTGGCAAAACAAGCTATGTGTATAAAAATGTTTGACAAGAATAATTTTATTGGTATATTGATTTTGTGTATTTTGCTTTATTATAAGAATCAGAAAGGATGAGATCAATTTTTCTCCATTTTCCTTCTATCCCTGTCCCTCCCCCTCAACCACACACCTGCCCAAACAGAGGTCAGAAATACCTCATGCTCTTCTTTCTCCCAAAATATTTTCTTTGAATACAGGTGAACTGAGATGACAGCTGATTGAGAAGCCCTCTGTGGCTTGAACAATGGAGGGTGGTCAAGTGGCCGGAGCCAGGAAGTTTCCAGTGGATATAGATGTAACGAAAGAGAAGCTTGTAGCCTACCCATCCCTGATCCAGGTTAGTCCCAGGGGCAAAATATGTGAGAGGAATGGTTGGTGGCCACTTAGGAAGGGCTGGGCCCCCAGCACGGGGTCTCTCGGGCTCAGGAAAAACATCACTATCCCTAAGCAAGTGAATTGGAATTCCCTGAGTGTCCATGGAGATCTTTCTATGATTGACCTTGACAGTGTAAAATCCAAAATTTACACAGTTTCCTGAGGGTAAGGAGAAAGCTGGGCTTCCCAGGTGGCACCAGTGCAGAGATACATAAAAGACACAAGCTCGATCCCTAGGTCAGGAACATCCCCTGGAGGAGGACACAGCAACTCACTGCAGTATTTACGCCTAGAGAATCCCATGGACAGAGGAGCCTGGCAGGCTAGAGTCCATGGGGTTGCACAGAGTCAGACGTGACTGAAGTGACTTAGCACGCACACATGTAGGGAGGAAGATCCTGTTAAAATAGCTTCAAATGTCTTGCAGTCTCTCTAAATGGGATTTCATGGGAAGATATCACTTGTCTTGCCTATAAAGCATTCAAAGCAGGGCCTGGCATACAGTAGGTACTCAATGAAGTGAGTCTCCTTGCTTCTGAGGACAAACCACCCGGCTCACCGTTTTATGCAATACCCCACAGCAAACAAGCAGAGATCTGAGGGTGGGAAGAGGTTGTTCAGAACCCAGTAGCCTCACAAGGGGGGCTCCAGCAATCCTTGTCCAGGAGGCCCATTCTACGGCTGACCAGGAGTAACATCAGGCGCGATGGTGGCAGCATTTGGTCCTCAATCTTTCATTGCCGTGGTAACTGACAAGCCAGTCTCTAGGGCTGTAGGAAACTGCCTCACAGTTCTGATCACTGACACTTAAAGGGTTTCTTCCCCTTGCTGCAGGATACTCACTTCAAATTCTACAACCAGCTCTAAGAGACAGGTTACTCCAGCATGCATATCATCTGGTTTGAGACAGCAGAGGCAAAAAAAAAACCCAGAGCTGAGTTTATGGGCTCTATGAGCCCTCACACATCATTTAAGACACTGCCCAAGAAGTTCTGGTGGTTTAAGTGTCCTCCTGTCTTCATTTCTGCTTTCATATTCCAGTTTTGAAAGGACTCTCCCTGGGAGCTCCACCAGGAGCTGCATACAAAGGCAGTAGCCGTGTGTGTGTGTGTGTATATGTACACACACTTGCTTTTCACTTCTCTGTGTGGTGCCTGATGATTATCCAGCCTGGCAAAGGAGGTGTAATAACAGGGTAGAAGGCACAGATAATAGGGTCTTTCTGGCACAAGCAACAAGTTCATCTGAAACCATCAGAATCCATTTGTGGGAAGAGCGATGGATGGGAATGCAGAAAGGTAGAGACACTAACCTTTAGTTTTCAGACACATTTGCTGCATGTGGTAATTAAAGCTATTTTTATAACTCCCTAAGTGTCAGCACTCCCTTTTCCAAAGCTTTTCCCAAGCATTCTTCTGTCAAAACTCTGCAAAACAACAGTTGTTGGGAACAACTGACTCATGTCTGAAACATGGAGTCTGATTCCACAGCAATGGTATGGGTCCGGCTGAGCAATTTTGTCTGCAAGGAGGTTGAAGTTGAGTGACAATTGCAGAGGATCTGGAGTGGCTCCTACAATATTGCCTACCTGTAGTTCAGTGAGCTAGGTACACAATCCTACCCACAATCTTACAAGCTATCTGAGGGTGAGGAGCATCTCTCTCTGATTCTCATAAGCACCCCAAGTGCCTCACAGATGCTAAATTAGTGATAGGTGGTCAAGAGTTATAGATCCAGGCAGGGAAATAGGAGACAGAGCAAGTAGTTAAGGACCACTAAAGAAGCACAGCCTGAGTTCTCTGGGGCATTGAAAGAAGGAAAGGTTTTGGAAGAAATTAAGAGGTGTTGCAACATGGGGAAAGGTTAATTTGATATGAGTCATAAAGGATGCATAGGAGTTTGAAAAATAGAGTTAGGAGAACTAGAGTTCCAGGGAGAAAAAAAACACAGTTATAAATACTGCAATTCAAGTTCATCCAGGTGATGAATCAAGTTATGTCCCCAACCCCCTACACTCCTCATAAAGACATGTATTCCTTGTTACCAAGTCCTTAAATATCAGTACTTCCTTGCTTAAGTTCCAAAAACAAACTTGCCCTCAGAACATTGGTTGGTTGTTAATAAGAAAAGCTATCTTTTAAGAGTGTCTACTGTATGACAGATCCTGTGATTGGTCGTTTCTCGTGAGTTATCTCATTAGGCTTCATAAGTTTCCCATGAGATGTTTATTATAAACTCTATTGACTGGATAAGGAGAATAAAGTTCCAGGAAGGAAATAAAACAATTTGCCCAGGGACTTCCCTGAAAGTCCAATGGTTAAGACTTCACCTTTCATGCAGGAGGTTCAATCCTTGGTCAAGGAACTAAGATCCCACATGCCTTGGGGCCAAAAAACCAAAACATAAAACAGAAGCAATATTGTAACAAATTCAATAAAGCCTTTAAAAATGGTCCACATAAAAAAATCTTAAGAAAAATTTCCCAAAGTCAAAGAAGTGGTCATCAGTAGAGTCAAATCTTATCCATGGTATGTTCCCCAAGACCGGTCTAAAACAGGGATATCTTCTCACTTTCTCAGTACTGAGCCTCAAAGCCACCATCTGTGTAGTTCCAAGTACACTTCTCATGGGGCTTTGAAAAGGACTGAAGAATGGTATTATATAACAAATATCTCCTAATCTATCTGTAACCATAAGTGTTAACTCTCATAGATTCCTCTGGAGCTGAGAAAGGAAAATAGATATATTCTGATTGACAAAGGGAAGTACATTCTTAGTAAATATGGTTTTTACTTTCAGACACTACTCATGTGACATGCATGAGTTTACCTGTGTGGGTTTTTTCAGGAATTTTTCACCTTCTTCATAGGATATTTTGAAAACAAGGTGCTCATATGTAAAACAGCACAAAGGGAGGAAAGCTAATCATAAACAATAAAAAATTATAATAAGACTTTCCCCAACAAGATTATATTACCACTTTCAAATTATTTTAAAACACCAAATATTGCTGGAATTCAGTCATATATTTGGCATGTAGTTAATGCTGAGTGAGGAGGGAAAAGGTGAGAGAGGGTCAGTGTGACATAAGGTGTGTGTCTCTTAAATTCTGAGTCACTCATACCTAAGTTCAAATCCTGACTCAGCCACTTACTAAGTGGCATCAAAAACTCAGTCTCTTTCTCGGAGCCTCTGGCTCCTGATCTGTAAAATGGGATGATATAAGTCAAGTATCTGAAAATTTATCCTCCAACCCTTTCCCAACATTCACCCCAAGGTCATCACATCCTCAACGCAGTAGCACCTGAGGTCAACGACCTGTCTCTTCTCTTTGAAATAGTTTCTTCAGTGGGCTTCCAGGACTCCACCCTCTCCTAACTGTATCTATACTCATATTAAATTATTTAAGCACTTGAATTAAAGCATAGTGTCCTAATGAATAAAATAGCAAGATCCAAGTAGAAACAGCCTTCAAGAAACATACTTCAAAGAAACAAGAATGAAAAATATATTAGGTTAACACTAGTCAAAATAAATCTCCAATAGCCTCAGTAATATCAGATAGAGTATATTTCAGAGCAAAGGACATTTCAGGGCAGCAGGATAAGGAAAGTCATGCCATAATGATAACAGATCAATTAATCAACAGGACATAAAAATGCTAAACATTTATCTCTCTTGTAACAAAGCTTCAAAATATATTAAGCAACAACTGATAAAACTGCAAGAAGAAATAGGCAAACTCAGAATTAAAGCTGCCTATTTTGATCCCCCCTCTTAATAATTGATAGAACAAGTAGAGAAATATAATCAAGGATACAGAAGACATAAGCAACACTATCAACAGAACTGACCTAATTGACATTTATAGAACATTCCTCACAACAACAACAGATTATACATCCTTTTCAAGTGTACATAAAACATTTACCAGAAAAGACAATCTATTGGACTATCAAATAAGTCTCAATAAATTTAAAAGGATTCAAGTAATATTCAAGTAATTCAACTATGGTCTCTGACCACATGGAACTCATTAAAAATCAATAAAGTAAAGATCTCTGAAAAATATATAAACATTAAGACATTAAATAAGGCACTTCTAAACAACTCATGGGTCAAAGAAGAAATCAAAAGGTAATATAGAAAGTATTCTGAACTGAATAACAATGAAAATTTTGGAGATGCCATTAACTCATTTAAAGGAAATATAAAGTAGCAAAGAAAAATGAAGTTCTCAAATCGATGATTTCAGCTTTCCCCCTAAGGAAACTATAGACATAGGTGGCAAATAAACACCTGAAAAAATGCTCAACATCACTAGTCATTAGCGAAATGAAAATTACAACCAGAATGAGGCACCATTACAAACCACTACAAAGACTGATATCAAGAGCTCTGATTAAATCAGGTATTGAAGAAGGTCTGAGACAATTGGGATTCTCAAACAACCTGAAAGTTACTTAAAGAGTTGCCAGTCCACCTGCCATAGAGCACTGTAATTCCACTTATAAATATGCACCCTCCCCGCAAAATGAAAGCCTATGTTCATACAAAGACTTGTACATGAATGTTCACAGCAGCCTTATCTGAAATCACCAAAAATCTCAGATGACCCAAATGTCAATCAAGAATAAACATATATTCAAGCTGTGGTATTGTTATACAACTGAATACGCCTCATCAATAAAAGGGAAGAACTATTACTGTATATTGCAATAAGGGTGAATCTCAAAATAATTATCTGGAGGGAAACAGCCATAGAAAAACAGAAGAAGAAGAGAGTATACACTGCATGATTCCACTTATGCAAAACTTGAGAAAATACAAATAATCAATCTGTAACATTTACCTACAAACAATCTCTAGAAAATACAAACAATCCATCTGAAAATACAAACAGACTACCTAACGAGTGGGCTTCCCTGGGGGCTCAGCAGTAAAGAATCTGCCTGCCAAAGCAGGAGATGTGGGTTTGATCCCAGGGTCAGGAAGATCCCCTGGAGAATGAAATGGCAACCCACTCCAGTATTCTTGCCTGGAGAACCCCATGGACAGAGAAGCCTGGCAGGATACTGTCCATGGGGTCACAAAAGAGTTGGACACAACTTAGCGACTAAACAACAATAACCACCTGAGGAGCAGGGAAGGTAGGACGGGGTGGGGATTACCAGGGGGCACAAGGACACTGTTGGGTGATATATATGCTCACTACCTTCATTATGGTTACAGTTTCACAGGGGTATACATACATCAAACAAAAACCGTACACAAATATGTGTGTTTATTAAATCTAAATAAAATGGTTGATATTTAGGTAAAAAAAATAGGTTTAAAAAAATGATGCTCAAAAACAGTGCCTGGCTCCATCTAATGTCTGATAAATGGCAGCTCCTAGTCTTGGTTCTGGGCTCTCAGTGGGGCTACAAAGTTGGCTAGGATGTGATCCTTGTGCTCAAGGACTCCTCAGTGGGGCTGGGGAGAGAAACAAGTGAATCGATTACAATAAACATAATTGTTTTAGAGTGTTGCTAAATGAAATTTTCAGACGGTAAATGTTACAGGGACTTAATATTCAAACAGAATTAGAATCTTCAAAATGAAAGGAAGAAAAAAATTAAATCTCTTCCCTCCCTCTTTTCCTGTGTGTCCCGAATAGAGATTTCTTAAAGCTATTTCATTCAGCATGCATATCATGGTCTTTTATTCTTGCTTTCTTCAATTAGTATATTAGCATTTCTCTCCCCTGCATTATGCATGTGTAGCCTAATCCCATTTTCATTTGTCTTAACTCAGTGTGTGTTTGGGGGTAGGAATGGTTTAAAAGTCTGGAATGATGTTTGCTGGACTGTTGACAGGAGTCTCCTCTGGCGCGAGCCAAGTCTGTACTCAGAGGGTCCTTGTGGAATATTTGTTGGTGCCAAACCAGTGAAGATGCCAAGATGCCCCCAGGGGCACTAGCAGGAGAACATTCTAGGCAGAGGGGTTCGAAGAGGTTCAGACACTGGGATGACCTTCTGCTCGGGGTGGCAGGGATATCTCATGATATAGGCAGAGAAGCTCTAGATGATAAAAGATAGCAGGAATTGAGACCAGAGAGGGCTCTGAAGTCAGTTCATGAACAGCCTCATGGACCACGTGAAAGAATCTGAACTCCATCCTACGGGCCCTGACACCCCACCACCTGCCAAAGACCTATTCCAGCAGAGGCGTGAGCAGATGTTGAGAGAAAAAGCACATGTGTGTGTCTGAAACACAAGTGCATGTGGCAGCCAGAGTGCACCACCTCATCCTTGGAAAGCACAGCATGCATTAGAGATGAAGGTGCCTGCAGGAGAAACCTGTTTTTTGCTGTTTAACTTATCAGCCTTCTTTGATCATGGAATCCTTTTCCCACAAAACACCTACGAATTAGCAGAATACAGGTTCCCTGGGGCACAGTGTAGAGACTGCTGTAGGAAGCCTGGCCAGTGCTTCCTACAGTGTCCTCCTCCCTGGCTGCTCCATCGCCCACTGATGGCCTGATCAAGGATGGAGAATGCAAGCCTAGGAAAGGGGGGTGCAATGGGACCTGGGATGCTAACAGTCATAGCTCGTAAAGCAGGATCACAGTTTTCTGAGTTCATGAAGGATTGGGAGGTCATAAATGTGTCTTCCTCTCCATGAAGGCAATTAAAAAAGCAGAGTCAAGGTGAGGAAGCAAGAGGCAGATGTAGCAGCGGGAAGCTTAAGCCAGCACCTCCTCTGTGTGTGAACCCCTCATGCTGGGGACTCTAGGGAGCCTGACAGAAAGGAGGTGCAGCCCTCACTTATAGGCTGTTCCAGAAGCCAGATGTGTGTATCAAGTCCCCAACACAGCATAGCTGGGGTGAGACATACAGGACAGCAGAAGGATGAATAAATCCAGGGAGATCTTTTGGTAGAGGCGATGCTTAGCAAACTCCTGCAGGAAAGGTAAATCCTTGACAGCCAGAGGTGGTCGTTCCAGGCCTAAAAGAAAATCCTAGCAAAGGTCCAAAACCAAGAGAGAAAAATAAATAGAGGAAACAATAAGTCACCCACTGCTTGTAGGGCGTGGGGGCAGAGGGTAAGAAGAAAAGGATGGAAAGGTGTTATGGGGTCATCCTAGAATAAGTTCTGAGGCAGGGGGCAGGATGTAGGCTTTTCTCCATTGGCTAGGGAACTAACCAGTAGGTTGGAGACATTGGTCCCTGGGATTGGAGCACTGGGTAAGAAACAGGTGAGGGGAGGATGATGAGTTCAGAGAGATGCATGGAGCTGGAGGTGGTCAAGAGGTTTGCAAACAGCTGAGGCCAGAAGGCATCTGGATCCCTGGGTCTGGAGCTCAGAGAAAAAAGATATGGGATGTGGGGGCCATGGAAATAGGCTAGCGATGGGGCAGGGCCTACTGGCTGTGCCTCCTCCCTCCTTAGAACCTACCTCCCCCTGGGCACCTGCTGAACCACAGAACAGAGCCCAGAGCATCAGTTGTTGACAAAACCTAAGCACAAGGGTTATGTATGTGCCTCTGCATTTCTTGAACCATTTGCATAAAAGTTTGCTTTATTCCCATGTCTGGAGGAACTCCTCCGACAGTGAGAGCTATCCAGTAACAAAGGGAGTGCTTCAAGTCCCCTTCACAGATGGTTCTGGAAGAGGCTGGAAAGACAGACATTCTGTAAAAGAATTTCCTCCATAAGGTTCTCAAGAGGCCAGACAATGAGGCAGATGTGTCCTGCCTGGACACAGAATGTCACAGGAGGGCATGCTCCTCTGCCCCCTGGTCTGTATCCAGACCCTGCCTAGCGCTGAGGACACCTGTGCATCACTAAGCCAGAGCCACGTGGAGAGGAAGCTCTCCAGACCAGCTGATACAGAGGTCCTGGGAGCCAAAGTCAAGTCTAATGGGTCCTAAACTGGCAGCTTCTGATGAATGACCCAGAGCTGTCCCCTCCATCCCTGGGTTTCCCATCTTAATTGTTTGCCTTTATCTTTTCCTGGAGGCTGACTGGGAAGTACTCTTCAAAGCAACTTGCTCTACCCTATGCTATGTACACTGATATGCTTTCAACCAAACCCTTTTGAGAATCTACTTTTCATAAGGGTGTCGGGGATTCAGTGGGGACCTGGATCCTGTCCGTGCCCCCAGGGGACTCACAGCGCAGTGGCCACCTTGACTAATGTTCAAACTTGCTATTCACATTTCTTTTGAATCCCCTATCCCCCGCCAAGTTAATGTGTAATTTAATCAATTGATAAAAATATAGTTTACGCCCCAAAGCACATCTGCTTGCCACTGTCCTTTCCCTCAGTAGAGCCCAAAGATCTGTAGAAACTGTCAGCAAGGTTCATATACTCACAGCCTTTCTCCGCCTCCAATTACCCCTTCTCCAAATAAAACAGACCTGTAATATGCAACACCAATATTCACCAGTGAGGGTGCAGACATATTAAGAAAACCACTGCATGAAGAAAACAAACAAAAACATGTGCCCTTGAGTGTTTATCTTGAATCCAGGAAAACATATTAGGAAAGTCAAATATAGAAAGAAAAACTGAAGGACAGAGCCATGAGGAACGAGGGAAGCAGCGGGTGGAGCTGGAGGATCACCATGGAGGCCTCCTTGGGGAAAGATGTGGTTTGAAGAGGTGCTGACTTGAGCTCATCTGATGGACTGAACCTCCTCCAGAGAAGTGGTGAGCAGTTCAGGAAGCAATAGATGGGGTCCCAGTGTAGATGCTAGATTCTGGAGATCATGGTGGAGCTGCTAAATACCCACCCCTGATTCTTTTCCTCCCATTTTATTTTTTCCAAGCCATCACATATAATAAACAGAGAAGCCATCACATATAATAAACCAATAAACTATTGGTCTGTGGGTCTGTATTTGGATAGAGCCTGGAATGCTGTAACCGTCATAAGAATAATAGGACTTGTTTCCAATGCGGCCATGCTGTACTAGGAAACAGCAGTTCTGAATATGGCTAAGTCCTAAGTATAAGTTGACTTGTGATTTAGAAAACATCTCAGTCATTAACCAGAGGCCACACTGGGATCTAAGAGTCAAAGCTTTACAAAAGGACCCACCATCAGATCTCAGACTTCAAGAATGTCCCTGAGTGGACACCAAGGCCAGCTCAAGGGCATCCCCATCAGTATGCATACCAGAGCCCTACTGATTGGTCTTACGGAATCAGACCCTGACCATAGGTTAAGGATCATTGCCAGGGCTACCTGCAGGATGGTGTCATTTGGTGTGAAGGTCTTTGGAGCCAACAGTCTTCATACAAAATCCCAAAAGCACCTTTCAATAGCTGTATGACCTTGAGCAAGTAATTTAACCTCTCGAGCCTCTCTTTTCCCATCTGTAAAATGGGGATGCTAATAACTACCATACCGGGTTGTGAATGAGGGCTAAGGATGGTAACAAACACAAATGCCCTGACAAGTACTTGGCCTCCCCATAGAAAAGGAAACTCAGAAAGTGGGAGGGGTCACCTCTGGACGGCATTTATCCCAGGGACAGTCACATGACTTGTCTATGAGTTCACAGTGCGATGTGCTGCTGACTGGGGTGGAGCTCAGCAATCCTCTTGGGTGAGGCTGTTCCAGTGTGGCCCTGACAAGTGTGCCCACACCCGACACCTCCCAGTGGTGCTAAGTAAGCCCTGGCTTCCTGCCGCCCAGCAATACCCTGGGGACACTTCACACTGGTTAGTGTTAACCCCAGCCCTGGAAAGGGGGTGGGAGGGACAGACAAGAGAGTCCTTGGAATGGGTTAGGATTCAGGGGAGGAGAAACGAAATAAGTTGGAAATGTAAAAACACAGCACTTTTTGAAGACTGACAATATAGAAACCCTGGCTATCTGATTTGGAGGAGCCCTCCCCAAAATAAAGCCAGCATCTGACATCTACCTTACGGGGCACATAGAATGCCTCTGTCTCCAGAAACGAAAGAAACCTATAAAGAAGCTGGCAAAGCCCAGAGGATCAAAACCTCCCCAGGACCAAAGAGGACTCTGGCAGCCTCTGAAGAAAGCAGCTATCATGTCCCTTCTCCTAATTACCAGCACAACCATCTGCAACCCCAGAGAAATGGACCTTGCAGGTCTCCAATTGGCCCATGTAGACATGGAGCTAATGAGATAATGAATTTATGGACAAAAACCATGGAAAGTGGGCCTTGCAAGCAGTTACTACCTGATACTACCTGCAACATAAGAAAATAAGCCGCCCAAAACTCCTTCAGCCATGGTAGCACTGAGCTAATGAAGAAACACACATCATAAAAGCATAAATTACCTGCACAATAAATCCTGCATCTTCTAGAATGTGGCCATTAGAAATCAATCAGTTAATTTAGGAGCAACGGAAGGCCACGGGCTGATGAAAGTCCATGCCAGGAAGCACTTTTAAGAGTCAGCTATATTAATAGCTGGCTGGGGTCATATGCACTGTCCCAGAGGGTGCTTCCTGAATGGATGGGCAGGTAGAGGGGGCTCTTCAGGGAAGCTAGGGCATGTTATTACAGGCCACTCCCATGTAATATCTGCAGCGTGAGCAGGCCAAGGCCAGTTAGGGTGTAAGCGGTAGAAAGCCGACCACCCCCCACGAAACCTCGATGTCCCCATTCCTCCAAGGGCCCAATCCAGTGGGAAGGCCACCTGGGGGAAAGATGTACCATTTACCCCTTTAAAAGGTTACCTGACCACCTGCACAGGGGGCTGTGTACAGACATCACATACACACACCTATACAGACACACATATACACATACTGATGTGCACGCATTAATGCACACACACCCGGACACACTCTCACAAGTATATACAGTTACACACTCACACCCATGCACTCTTACAGACACACAGGCACATAACCCACATTCACCCTGGGCTCCTACAAGAAGTGTAGCCTCTACCCTGTTCTGCATTCCTTTACATATCCCCTCTGCATCCCATTTTCTGACCAGCCTCCATCTCTCCAGTCTCTGAGCCCTGACCGGTGACCTCCCCTCACCCAGCACATCTCATGCCTGACACCACTTCCTCCTAGACTCAAATCCGCACTATTTTCCTGGCTCCCACCTGCTCCAGGTGAGCATCTTGGCATGCCCCGTCCAATTCTCTCACCTGCTGGCTTGCTCAGAGAAGCCCTGGGATCCACTCCAGCACCCCGAGTCAGAGTGGAGCCTGCCAGGGTCACTCTGTGCTTTCCCAAGTGGTGGGAGCTCAGCGTAAACCACGCCCGTCACCATTCTGGGGCTCTTACCTCATTCACAAAGACCCAGTGGCTGTCCTTGGAAGCCAGGTTGGTCTCCACCGCCTGCAGAGAAAAAGAAATTAAAAAAAAAAACATGAACAGAAGCAAGCCAGAAGTTGGCAGACACACAGGATGACTGCTGAGATGGAGTTTGATAAACATTGTTCTTGGAGGATTTTTTTCCTCACAAAACACGCCATCCCCCTGGGGCATCTCTGGCTGCCTTAGCTACTAGATGCAGCATTTGAACATGGACATCTGATTTCCTGCTGTTCTTTGGAATTCGCATGCACCAGCCCGGAGCAAGGTTAGAAGCTACAGCTCCTGTAGGCATCACAGGGCCACAGGCGAGGACATCCCTCCCTTTCTCACCTCAGAGATTGCCTGCAAACACCTTTCTGGAGGGTTACTGGGGTGGGGGATGTCTCATCATTGCCCAAGGCTAGAGACTCAGGAATCTGGAACAAGGGATTTACAGCAGCTTGGCCAGCCAAGCTAAACAACACCCAGGAAGATGGCGGCTCACAGCCAGGGCTCTGAGCTGCCTTCAGCTCTAAAGAACCCATCAAGGACCCTAGAACTGACTCTTTTTTTGCTCCTGGGCAGTGACCCCCACCCCACACCATTCTCTATTAGAGCATTTTGTTCTGTTTCTTTATAGCACTTGCTGCGTCTGTACTTGAATAGTTTTCAGCTTATTTTTTTTCTATTGTCTATCTCCTTTAACCAGTTGGGGTCTCCTTGAGGTCAGGGCCACACCTGTGACTGTCACATTTGCGTCTCAAAACCTTCCACTATAACCAGCGCAAAGTCGGTGTTCAATATATAAAGAATACTGTGGCTGAACATATGAATGAAGGATAGGAGAGCTAGGCAGATGGGACCCAGTTACTTATTTTGCTTCTCATATGTTTTTAGGAGTGCTCTTTCCCTTTTTAGACTGGAAATCCAACTACTTTAGCACATTAAAAAATGGGGCAGGTGTATGGGATAATTTTGAACATTTAAATTTTTCTGTAGTTTTCCAAATAAAAAGAGTAAGTGTAAGTAGATTGACAAAAGAGGAGGAATTGATAGTTTTCCAACTTGTCCTGTAAGAATACTCACAGTTAGCCCGTGCCAAGTATTACTGAGTGCCAGGCAATGTGCCAGGCCATCTATGAACCTGGGAGAGAGTTCAGATCATAGTTCTCTTTTCTTTTTAATTTTTTTATATTTTTATAATGTAACTTTTATTACTATTTATTTGGAAAGATACAGAAAAAAGCAAATGTTCAAACTTATCCCATAAACCTACCACATTTTTTAATGTGTTAAAGTAGTGAAAACTCCCCATGTATCCCTCCAAATTCATCCCCCAGAGACTATTCCAAATGGCCCCTTCCAGAAGTTTTTAGTCATGTCTGCATGTGTCTGCATACACTTATCAAACTGATGTTCAGGTTTCAACTATCATTTTTGACTTATCAGTATATGAAGAATATCTTTTCCTCATCAGTACACACAGGTCTGATTCACTCTTCTTAACAGAGGAGGCATAGAGGGGTAAGGAGCCTGCAGGCTCCAGTGACCCAGCATATATATGGCCCTGCCATTGTACACGGCCTCAGTGAGAACCACACCTCTGCAAGGAATGAACACGTTTGCGGCTCAACACAATAAGCACATGGAAATAGGACCTGTGGGGATGCCTAGGCCAGCTCTAGCATCCCAATCCTTTGGACACTAAGGGTGGTCATTGGTGAAGGACACAGATGCTCCTTCTCCAGCCTATAAATGAAAAGGTACCATCCCCTGTGAAGACAAGTGGGGACAGGAGTCCAGACTTGACTGGAGCGGATGGCCTCCACCAGCTGGCATTTACCACTCTGGCCTCCGTTTGTTCATCTGTAAAATGTACATAACACTTGCTTCCTTTTGTCTGCCTATATAGGTAAAATATTTCAGTCTCAAGAAGCAGCAAACACTTAGTGTCCAGAGAAGTCCCAGCCCTTCCCAGGAAGCAGCAATGGAAAGGGTGCATCCCCATCCTTTGTGAGTTCCAGCCTTACCTCTCGACTCATCTACATTCTTAGATCCTGAGAGTCTTCTCTGGTCACAGGAGTCCTTCTCTTAAGAGACAGGCGCGCATGAAAAGCTTTATTCCCCAGGATAAAAGAGTTATGTCTAGGAATACCTTGGCCGCTCCCTCCCAGCCAGAGGAAGAAGTTACCAAGCATTCTGTCTCCTGCACTTGGACGAAGGACGCTCTGAAAGACGCCATGCCCTATGCCTGGGTCCCTCGTGGGGCCATGAACTGAAGACTCCTTTCTCTACGTTCTACAAATTCCATAAACCATACTGCAAAGAAGGCATAGGGACTTCAGAGTCAGTGGCTCTCTGGGGAACCCTTAGACCCTTAGGCAGGGTGGAGAAGGGAGAGCCCCCAGCCTATAGCTTCCTTCCTCCCAATATACAGACTGTCAGGAATGTCTTCAGAAGCTCAGAGGCCCAGGAGGAGGTGGGGAGGGAAACGTGATACAGGTAATCTGAAGTCACTGCAGCACATGGCCAGGCTCTGACTTGCCTCCATTCCTGACACCTCAGTATTTCGTTAATGCTCACATGGAGGACAACCAGTAACATGCTCATCAAATCTGCACATGATACAGAGCTGGGGGTGTCATGACATCTGAGAAAGCTGAAACACTTAGCCAAATCTAAAGAGACACAGTTGAACAAGGCTGAACTCAAAGCCCTACACTTATTTTCCAGGAGCAGAAGGGCACATGGGGAGATGAGACTTGAAAGTGAAGACCCATGAAAAGGCAGGGGCTAGAAGTTCTGTGCTGCCCTTGGGGAGTTGACTAGTGGGTCAGTCTGCTTGATGGAGGGCACTGCAGACTGGAAGCGGTCATGGAGTTGGACAGTGTAAACTGATGGCCAATTACAGTCACCAGGGACAGTCCAGGAATGCAGAGAGGCTGGAATTGATCCTTATAGCCTCTGAGAGCTGATTCAGGACCAAGGTCTCCAGTGCTCAGGTAAGCAGATAACAACTCAATATAGGAGAGAACTTTCTGACTTTCCAAGGAGTTCAAGATGGAATGGTTTGCCACCCCAGGAGCAGCAAGTTCTCATTGAAGAAATGTTTGAATGGAAGACAGATAGTTGGACCATGAATGGCATGTGAATATCAGCATGGAGGTTGACCATGGGTGAGGGGTAACACTCCATCATCACTGGCATTCTGCAGCCATGAGTCTCAGTCTGGCTGCATGTAAGAACCTCCTAGGGAGCTTTTTTAAAATGCAGACCCCGGGGCCCTACTCCTTGGAATCCTAATTCACTGGGAGTGGTCATATGCCTAAGACGCTGTGTTCTTTCAGAGCTCTGAACCCGGAATCTTAGCCTCCAAAGCTGGGAGCTCTCTAGTCCAGAATGTGTTGTTTTGTGAATCTGAAGATGTAGGTGCACCTGTACAGGTGGAGGTCCTCCACTGTCCCTGCAGGAGCCAGCAGTGCAGAGGACCTAACTCAGTCGCCAGGACATCCCATGGAGCAGGTGAGAGCCTGGCTGCACTAAGGCATCTTCCCACTGGTCTCAGACTCATGTGTGGAAGATAACGATGGAGAGAATTGATCAGAAAACCCCAAAGGACAACTGGCCAACTTTCTTGTCCTACTTTCCCTCACCAATTAGCAATTAGCTAATTTGTTAAGCCTCTTTTCCCCACATGGAGATAAATAGCACTTGACTGCAGCCTTTTCCAGAGGGTGCAACTCACACAGAAGCTGAGATGGCTGGTGAGAAGGAGACGCAACTGCAGATTTCGCAAGAACACCTTCCCCTCCCCAATGACTGGAGAGCTGCTGCCAGCTCCCTGGGCAGAGCCCTAAATGTTCCAAGCCCAGTGGATGGTGTCCCCTTCTAAGTACCTTTCCCTCATCTTCTCCAGCCACAAGTGAGGCAGGTGGAGGCCCCTGAGATCTCCCTTTTACCTCAGAGCCAGCAAGGTGAGAAGAAGGCAGGCAGGCAGAGCATGGTCAAATCCCAGGCCTGCCTCTACTTAGCTGAGTGCTCCTGGGTTAGCTACTCTACCTCTCTGAACAGCAATCCCATGCCTGCAGGGTGTTGAGATGCCAGCAGTACTATTGATGCAGTCCCCTGGGCCCCTTCAAATCCCATTAGGAATTCTGAGCCCACTGGCTCTCCATGTGCATCCACTGCCAATGGCAGACACTGACCAACTGTTGGAACTCTCCTTGGCACTCATGGAAATATGCACCCTCACTAAGGACTAGGGCTGCCACATATCCAACCCCAGCTGCCCCATTCCACTATGGGGACTGTTTGGACTGTAAGCTCAACTGTTTCCGGGTTCCTTCTGCAGGACCAGCCCACACAGCCTCACTCACCACCCTCGTTGGCTGCTTCCACTTCCATGATCCACGTTCCCACTCCCTTGCTGGGCTCTTCTTAATTCCCCTGGGAAAACTTCTTAATAAATCATCATCACGCAAACTCTCACATCAAAGTTGGTTTCTGGGAACCCAACCTGAGACAAGCACCTCCATCTTACAAATATTGTGAGAACTAAAATGAAATTAAGTTGAAGTTTCCATCCCAGAAAGAAGCTCACTATGGAAGATCAGTGAACATGAAGACCCTCCCCATTCCTTTCATTCATATCTCTTGCCTGGTTGTCACTCGATGGTCTTTTTTGAATATATAGAAATCTCTATACATTTCTATACATTACACAGTAATTACTCATGTGTTCCTTTTTTCTTCATTCAGTAGACAGCACTAGCCACATAGAGCAGCTGTTCTAATTCTCCTGGTTACTGGTGAGAGCCAGGAGTCTCATCCCATGACATCACAGAGCCCAAAGTGGCCTAAAGACCAATAATAAGCACACCATGCAAGGGTGGTGAGCACCCCTTCTCCCTGAGTTCATAGACCCTTCAAAGCAGCACAAAGTGGGCTTCTGCTTTTGTCATCTCAGCCACGCTACAGGTTTACTGCTGGAAAACACTGCTGGCATCTGCAGAGGAGTGCTGGGTCAGCTAGATAAATAAAGGGTGGCCCCTTCATTCCACAAGTAGGGCAGGGAGCAGACCTGACCTTCTGCTCTGGGTGGGTTCCTGGTCACTGGCCCACTGCAAGTAGGGTAGCTGGTTTCCTCAAACCACGCTTCTCTCCTGCAACGGGGCACTGAGACTCCTCACTAAAGACTGCAGTAACAGGAGAGTCCTGAGCAATTGCAGGAGCTCTGCACAGATGTGTGGGCCCCAGAAACTAGGTCTCAATGAACCCAAGGGCTGCTTGTAGTAACAGCAAAGGAGCCCTGATTAGGTCGTTGCTATGAGTCCCTAAAAGGCCATGCCTGACCATCAGAGCCCAAAGGCCTGGCTCCTGGGTTCCCTCAATAGACTGGCAAGCAGAGAGCTTTAGAAGAAGAACTGAGGAGGTAGAAACTTGTAAAGAATCATGCTGACTCCTGCTTTAACCCCTTGTGAATAGAAGAGGAGACCCAAGATGCTTAGGTGGCATGTAGCCCAGGCTATGGCTGGGATGGTGGACATAAGCAGCCATGGGAAGGAACATCGCACACAGAGGCTGAACTGGACACCTGCCCTGGTTCTGATAAGCACACTGTCATAGGTTGACCCCACTTAAAGGGGGCGGAAAACAGCTGTTCTTCCCACACCTGAGGAAGGGAATGTGTCTTCTCGTCTGTGAGCAGCAGCCCCTGTCTGAACCTCAGGGAGCCTTTTTCCAGGGCCAGTGGCATCTACAGAGCTGGGGTATGAGTGACATGGGACATGCGATCCTACAGACCTACCAGGGAACATTTAGATCCTGTTCTGGCCACCCAGCTACTTTGATCCCACAGTTTCCATAGAGAACTAGATGCAGACCAAACCCCAGCACCTGGTTCCCAAAAGCTCTGGACAGAAAGCACAGCCAAGAATGGGATGTGTGGGGCTGCTTGCCTGGAAGGGGCTGAAGAGGCCCCTTGCTCACACAAAGGTAAGAATCAGTGCTAATGTACAAATGCCTGGAAGGAAGCAGAGAAGACAGCGGTCCCAAAGGATCAGTAGAAGTAGCTCTAGCTTGGTCCTGTGTTCTCAGCCTTTCATGCAGGACCAAGTTGCAGCCATTTCTGAGAGTGAGAAGAATCTGCTTTTGTCAAGCACCAGCCAGATACTTCAATACAACACATCTACTTCACAAGCCACAGGTCTCACTTTGAATAAAGTGAATACAGTATCCAAAGGAGCCAGGAAAGTTCTCATTCCCATTTCACAGCAGAGAAACTAAGATCTACATCTAGACTCAGACTTGCATAGGCCCCTCTGTGAGCAGAGACTGAATCTGAACTTGGGCCCTTTTGTCCCCTAAACCTGTGTTCTTTCCCCCTGATCATGCTGCTCTCCCAAAAGCCTGGTCACCCATCAGAGCAAGTGTACAAGCCTTCAGGCCTGGCCCTCTGACCATGGGAACAAACCAATCTTTTCTTTTTTCATATCTAAGAAAATACTCTTATGAGTCATGGTGCCTACCTTCCCAGGTTAACTTGTCCTCCTAAGTCTGAGACCGTTGTTTCACTTGCCTTTCTCAAGTCTGAGCCTATTTCACTTTATCTTAGCCTCAAGAAATACTAAATGGAGTGGAAAAAACCTCCACATGGAAGCCTTCCAGCAACATCACTGAGGATTTATTTTACAAAGTGCAAATGCCACTGACTATTTATGTACGTGTTAATTGTTGGCCATGTATCCATCCCCCTCCCCCAACACTGGGAGCCTGAGATAATGAAAGCTTGTCCACGATAAGCATCTTTTTAAAACCCCAACTCTAACATTTCAGAACAGTTCCCCCCTGGAGCCCAAGGCCTGGCATTGTCCCAAGAACAGACATGGAGCTAACTGTAAAGACCCACTGCTGTCTTTGCAACAGTGTGCTATTTAGGAACAATTCTCTCTATGCAATGTCACCCCTCTGGAGCATGATTGAGTGCAATGCCCCCCTTTGCAAGGAAGGGGAGGAGCTGTTTGCAAGACTACAGATGGTCCAGGGAGCCCAAGGAATGGTCCCCAGGAGCCCAAGGAAACCAGTAAAGCAGTCACCGGGAGGCCCAAGTTTCAGAAGATATGCCCAGAACTACCATGAGGAACCCCATTAAGGGCAGTTAGCACTGAGCTGCATCATGGCACACCATGCTTCCCAGGGGCTGCCTTCTTGGGAAAAGGGCCTGAGCTTCTGGTCCAGATACTCACCCTCTGTACTCCAGCCTTGCCTCCAGAACCCCTTGGGGCCTTGCTTTCACCAGAAAACTGGTGGATTTCCCCTCATCTCTTCCCCCTCCCAACATCTCCCAAGGCTCCTCCCTACTCTTACTCCTTAGCTCTTCTGGCTCCATCCTTACTCACAGATCTCATTGAGGAATCTTAGGTCCTGTATTCCAGCCACACAAGGCCATCTGGGGAAGGTGTCGCAGAATTAATCTTGTGTAGCTTCCAAAAGTAACTCTGGGACACAGAAGAGGAGATCTGAGCCTGTAGCCTGGGAATGCAGGGAGTGCTCTGGCTGGACCAGGCTGGATGGAGGTGAGAGTTACTTACATGCTGGGTCCAATGACTGACACTCACTGAACAACTCTTCCACCTGACCCAGAGCTAAGCCCTCTACACGTGAAACCTCCCTGGGTCCTCAAGACAGCCCACTGACAGAAGTTCTGAGCCTACAAGTGGGGAAACTTCCCCGAAGTCTCCCAGCAAGTCAATGTAGCCGAGGCAGCATAATCCAGCCTTTCAGACACCAGAGTGCACACGCTTTTGAGCATATTGTACAGACTCAGGAACTGAGCAAAGACAAACTCACTCTTGGCACTTTTTGTAGATGTTTAATGCAAAATCGACAGTTGAGCTGGAAGGCGATGCACATAGTGGTAAGGCCTGGCAAGTGGAGCTAAACAGACTTCTGTAAAGTTGGGTCCCAGATTCTGGAGTTTCCTGCCACCATCCTTCCCCAGAACTCCTGGGTCAAGTGGTCCTCTGATTGGCAGAGGGTTTCTGTGTATGGAAAGCAGCCTTCAGTCCCTCACCAACAAGTGAGCTCCTCAAGGGCTGAGGTCTGATGTAGTCACCACACAGCCCTGGCAGACGATGAACTTCAGAAAAATGTCTATGAAAGGAATGAACAGGTGGGTCCACACTCCTGCATATTTCCTGGTGCTCAGTATGAGGAAGGTCAGAGGCATAAGTAGGAAGCCCAGTACAGCACAAAGGGATATTGACATACAGGCAACCATAGCTTTGCACAGTAGGTACCAAATTAATGGAAACCCACACACATGAGACCTGTGTCCTCACTTCCCACAGTATCAATATGCATTTGATTTCCAGTTTACACTGTGCCATGCAAAGTAAGTCCTGCCTGTATTTGAAAGTAGCACCCTTTCTCTGCAACTCTGAGAGAACCTGAGAATGAAATGAAGTGAATGTGAAAGATAGATAAATGCAAGATATCATGACCTTTAGAAGCTGATGGAAACATGAAATTTTAGAGCTTTTCTGTGGGAATGTAATCATTTCTTCACTTCTGCTGAGTTCTGAACCTCCTGATGAAAGTTCCCATTTATCCTATATCCTGTGCTCACTTTGGCAGCACATATACTAAAATATCTTATATCCTGCCTAACAACACAATAAGTTCTGGACTTGGTTGGTCCATCAATGGCATTTAAAAAGATATTACTATCACACTAGAGAGAAAGTGTTGTTCATGAGATTTGTTTCTAACACTTGCTTTGATCTCAGAAAAACTATTATGTTGCTATTGGGGGAAAAAAGAATGCATAATAGACTAAGTACATGTAAAAACCCAATGGATCTAACAATTCCTAGTCAATCACGACACATCCCTGGCCTTGGTCCCCACTGTTTACCAAGTTTGAGATAAACAGCTCTTCGAAACTGCCTTCCCACTTTCTACAGAGGGCAGAAGGGCCAGCTCACGGCCTCTGGGGGATGAAGATTCATTACAGGTCATTTGTTGATCCTTCAGATGAAATAGAGATAGGTTCCAGGGCTGTGCTGGAAGTGCAATTGACTGTAATAAAAAGTGAGAATATGCTACATGTGGACAATTTATGAAGAAGCATTAATATCAGCAGAAAAATGAAATGGAGTCTGCTCGCAGGCACGATCTGTTTAATAAGATCAACTTGAAGAAGTGAAGCCAGGCAGTACCGATGAGTAGCAACTGATGGATACTTGGATTTTAATCAATGGTCCATAATTTCCCTGCCACCTGGAGGGCAGAGAAGCCAAATTAGGCCCTCCATGTTCTCACTCTCACAGTCACCCAAGCTGTCCTGATGGGAGGGGGTGGGAGTCAGCTTTTCTGTCAATCTTGCATGATGGAGGAGAAAGGTATTCCTGGTCCTTGGCCACGTCTCCATAATCATTTGGGGGACTGGGGTATACAGTAAAGCCATGGCTTCTGGGCTTATTTACACTCAGTCTGATTTGATGACAGCAGCCGTCAGTTCTGCAGTGGGCTGTGAACAATCTCACCACGTGGTCCCCCAGGGGGCAGGGGACACTGATCTTGGGTGGCAGGTGGCTGCATTGAACCATTTCTCATACAGTCTGCTGTTCAGATCCAGCTTCAAATGCTTTTCAGATAGAAGCAAAGCAAAGTCTAAAACTGATCAAATGTTTTCTTCTTCTCCCTCCCACAGGAATTTGCATGTTCATACTGGAGCTTGAGCCAGTGCTGCTGCTGCTGCTGCTGCTGCTAAGTCGCTTCAGTCGTGTCCGACTCTGTGCGACCCCATAGACGGCAGACCACCAGACTCCGCCGTTTCTGGGATTCTCCAGGCAAGAACACTGGAGTGGGTTGCCATTTCCTTCTCCAATGCATGAAAGTGAAAAGTGAAAGTGAAGTCGCTCAGTCGTGTCCAACTCCTAGCGACCCCATGGACTGCAGCCTACCAGGCTCCTCCGTCCTTGGGATTTTCCAGGCACGAGTACTGGAGTGGGGTGCCATTGCCTTCTCCGGAGCATCCAAAGTCCAGCTCCAGGGACCCACAACATCAGATGCTGCTGAAGGAGAGAATGGGGACTGTTTGAGGCAGAGAAGTCCCTCCCCTGCCACTGGGTCACATAATACCTCAGAGGCCTGTCCCACACATGTGGTTTGTCAGCCCCAGAGTTTGAGACCCACCATGGGACATCCATTGGGAGAACAACTACACTCTCTGTGTTGCTCAATTAGAGCATCAGTGTTCAAGGTTAACACCATGACCTCTTCAAATCGTGCCAGGCAAGCCGTTTCTGCACACATATCGAATTTCTTTTCCCAACCTAAATTGTTTTTAAAAGATGGAAGCGTTTGAATTCTTTTTAAGGCAATAAAGTTGAAAGTAGCAATTCTTTACCAAGCTGATAAGAGCTGCTGGGTGTAATTTGTATTCTTTTTTATGAGCCTGACTTTTGGGAGAATGAAATAAGAAAAAAAATCTCTTCTTTTTAGTTCTGGAGACAAGAAGCACTTCTTCCTCAGGGTACTGGGGAGGAGTTCCCTGGCTCAGGAGTTGTCAGAAAACAAGTCACTGATTCGTGACACAGGAAACCCAGGAAACACCCTGTGCTGGGGTGGGCACAGGAGGCTGGGGAGCTGGGGTATCAATAGCTGCTCATCTTGGTGCTTGGCTTGGGATTCTGTATCCCCTGAAAATGATTCAGAGTTCATGGGCAGGGCTCCACAGTCTTTGGGAATAACGAAGAGAAGGTGTGGCAAAACTCAGTGAAAAGAAGGAGGAGGAATCTATTTCTTTTAGAATCCACAACAGAAATTGCTTCACAGCCTTTGAGATGGCTTCTTATCAAGTACAAAGCCTCTGTACATTAAAATTGATGTATCAACAAATATAAAATGCCCAACACGGGCATTACTATAGCCCTCTGAAATTCTTGCCTCAAATCCACAATCATCTTTCCATGGCCAGATTTTCTATATCAACTATGACAAGCTTATTCTAAAATGTAAACTTCAACTACATTGTCAGTAATCCTTGCAACAACCATGGAAGGTGACCATTTAGATAGCCTCTTAATAGAAGCAACAGTTAGAACTGGACATGGAACAACAGACTGGTTCAAAATAGGAAAAGGGGTACGTCAAGGCTGTATATTGTCACCCTGTTTATTTAAATCATATGCAGAGTACATCATGAGAAATGCTGGGCTGGAAGAAGCACAAGCTGGAATCAAGATTGCCGGGAGAAATATCAATAACCTCAGATATGCAGATGACACCACCCTTATGGCAGAAAGTGAAGAAGAACTAAAGAGCCTCTTGATGAAAGTGAAAGAGGAGAGTGAAAAAGTTGGCTTAAAGCTCAACATTCAGAAAACTAAGATCATGGCATCCGGTCCCATCACTTCATGGCAAATAAATGGGGAAACAGTGGAAACAGTGGCTGACTTTATTTTTCTGGGCTCCAAAATCACTGCAGATGTTGATTGCAGCAATGAAATTAGAAGATGTTTACTTCTTGGAAGGAAAGTTATAACCAACCTAGACAGCATATTAAAAAGTAGAGGCATTACTTTGCCAACAAAGGTCCATCTAGTCAAGGCTATGGTTTTTCCAGTGGTCATGTATGGATGTGAGAGTTGGACTATAAAGAAAGCTGAGCACCAAAGAATTGATGCTTTTGAACTGTGGTGTTGGAGAAGACTCTCGAGTCCCTTGGACTGCAAGGAGGTCCAACCTTTAGGATGGACTGCAAGGAGTCCATCCTAAAGGAGATCAGTCCTGGGTGTTCATTGGAAGGACTGATGTTGGAGTTGAAACTCCAATACTTTGGACACCTGACATGAAGAACTGACCCATTTGAAAAGACCCTGATGCTGGGAAAGATTGAGAGCAGGAGGAGAAGGGGACGACAGAGGATGAGATGGTTGGATGGTATCACTGACTTGATGGACATGGGTTTGGGTGGACTCCGGGAGTTGGTGACAGACAGGGAGGTGTGGCGTTCTGCGGTTCGTGGGGTCACAAAGAGTCGGACACGACTGAGCAACTGAACTGAACTGAACTTAATAGAAGAAGAAAGTGAAGCCTACAAACTATTAACAGTTTATAGCTAAATGGTCAGCTCTTTGGAGTCACAGACAGGAATAACATCGTCTTTGCCCAGTAGGGGAGAAGGCAATGGCACCGCACTCCAGTACTCTTGCCTGGAAAATCCCATGGACGGAGGAGTCTGGTAGGCTGCAGTCCATGAGGTTGCTACAAGTCAGACACGATTGAGTGACTTCACTTTCACTTTTAACTTTCATGCATTGGAGAAGGAAATGGCAACCCACTCCAGTGTTCTTGCCTGGAGAATCCCAAGGACAGGGGAGCCTGGTAGGCTGCCATCTATGGGATCGCACAGAGTCGGACACAACTGAAGCGACTTAGCAGCAGCAGCAGCTGCCCAGGAGGAAGAGCCCAAGTGCACAGCCCAAACCACAATAGCACAAGACAGCCTGTCCCCATGTCTTGAGTAGCCATCAGTCCTAACAGACTCAAAGGACCGGGAAGCTCAAGAGAGGCTCACCCCCTCCCTGAGTGGTCATTCAGGGTGGACGTGATACATCTTGACTCTGTCCTCCCTGGTACCAGTTGACTGTGGCCCAGGGAAGGGCCAAGTGCTGGCTAGTGCCCAGCTAGCAGTACAAGACCCAGGGGAAGGGCCACCAGCAGAAGTAAGAGGCTTCAGGCTAGAAAGCAATCCACTCCACAGCCCTCCTGAAGAAAGAGCAGGGCGTGATGGAGGCCCCAGGGAGAAAAACAGGATTCCCTGACTCATTCACACTGTGGATTAATGAGATCAGTGGGATGGAGAAGTCAAAGAGGAGGTGTAATCCTCAGGAAGAGCCATGAGGTGAGAGGGAGACAACAGCAGAACCCACATACACATTTAGCAAGCATGTCCAAGGCATCTAGTAGGTACCAGGTGCCAGGAAGGATGCTGCACGTGGAGATGAGGCAGTCTCAGGCTCCACCCTTGAGTAAAACGAGCTGACAGGCCATACAGAGAGAGAATTCCACTAGACCAAAGGAGACAGTGCAGTGATGAAGATGTTTTCAGAGAACCAAGAACCAGATACTAAATCCTGCCTGGCAAGTGAAAACCCCCATGCTGAGGGTGGGTCCTCGTGGGACAGGAGGGTCTTTCAGTCTAAGGGGACAGCATGTGCAAGCCTGGAGGTGAAATGGGGCATTCAGTTAGTAGGGCACGGTGGTTGAGTCATATCTTCATATTTTATGAATAAGGATGTGGTCCTAAAGTAATTAGATGAGGTAAAAATCAATTATAATCAAGATTAGCCATGGAGATTTCTTAGCTCACGGATGAAGTATAGTACAGAAAAATACAATTTGTGTAAAGAACCCTAGAGCCAATCCTCTAACTTTTACTAACCAATGTTTCTCTATGGTGGCCCTCAAAGCTTCATTTCCTTCCATGGGTGGCTCAAATGGTAAAGAAGCTGCCTGTGATGCAGGAGACCCACGTTCAATCCCAGGGTCAAGAAAATCCCCTGTAGAAGGGAATGGCAACCCACTCCAATATCCTTACCTGGAGGATCCTGTGGACAGAGGAGCCTGGTGAGCTATATAGTCCACGGGGTTGCAAAGAGTCGAACAAATATGTGTGACTATCACTTTCACTTTCTTTCCCTGAGTGTATTCACTAACTCATCACTCACTTGCCCAGCCCTGCAATGTCATGTACCTTACCCTGTCCTGACACATCACTGAGCTATCCAAATGTCCAGACCAGAATCTCTTCTGGCCTTGCAAGTTAGGAGGGGAGAGATATGGTCAGATCTGCATTCCAGAAAGGTCAGACTGGCCCTGTGGAGAAGCCCTTGAGACCACACATCCATTCTTTCTAGCAGTTTCTTTCTTACTGTGTGCAGCTTCACCGTGCCCATGGTAGGTTGGTGAGGCAGTCATGGCATCATCTGGCTCCAGTACCTCTCAACTGTAGTTAAATGTACATGTGAACCATCCTCACTGATGGTCACACTGTGGCCCATAATCAGGGGTGGAAGGGCTAGTAGCATAAAGCATGAGTTATGAACTGAAAGACTGCCAGGTCCCAGTCAGCAGGGCCTCATGCTATGCAGTCACATCTGGCTTTTACCCTGCGAACTGGGAGCTTCCAGATTGTGGTCTACGAAATGGAAAAGGCTTAGGAGATGATAAAAGTTCTGTTTAAAAAAAAAACTATGCTGAGAAAGTTTGAGACATATTTATATCCCTACCTTGAAGAACCACAAAGTCATTCACAGAAATGTCCTCAGAATGTTATGGGCTGAACTGTGGCCCCTCCATATGTATATGTGGAAGCCCTTCAAAATGCAATTGTATTAGGTCGGCCAAAAAGTTCATTTGGGTTTTTCCATAAGATGCGATGGAAAAAATGAACGAACTTTTTGGCCAACCCAATATTTAGAGGCAAGGTCTTTAAAGAGTTAAATTAAAATGATGCCAGTAAGATGGGCCTAATCCAGTTTGTCTGGTGTCCTTATAACAAAACAGAACAGAGAACAGGCCAAGCAAGGGTGAAGAAAGAAGGCAAAACTGACTACAAAACAGGAAGGCAGACCTCAGAGGAAACCAGCCCAGCACCTTCATCCTACACTTCAAGCCTCCAAAACTGTGAGACAATATTATGAAAAGGCCACTCCCTACTAAGCCAAGCAGTGAACTATGATTAGAGTATTTTCTTACTTGTACAACTTTAGCTTTCCTTACCTTAGGAATTACTGTGATTTGTATTTATTTGTTCAAGTTCTATAATATATTTGTCCAAATGCTCAGCCATAGAACAGTCTTTCAGTTCCCCTCCTCCCTAGAGACAGCCTCTCAGTGACCCCTCTCCCCTGCCCTCCTGCTGGATGACAGGGGCTGTCCTGAGACTTTCCTTATCTGTTCTGCTGGCTGGATTGTCCATACATGTTTTTGCTTACTTTTATTTTTTTTGTTTTTGTTTTATTTTCCTGAAGCTCATGCTACAACATTTTCCTAAGATAAGGCTCATAGATTTGGGCTGTAAGTTTGCAAGTCTACGCATGTTTGGAAATTTTTAAATTTTTTTCTACCACATTAATTGATTATTTCACCCAGACATAAAAGGGGAGTGTCGGCACTAGTGCTAAAGAACCCGTCTGCCGATGCAGGCAGACGTAAGAGACACAGGTTTGATCCCTGGGTAGGGAAGATCCCCTGGAGGCAGGCATGGCAACCCACTCCAGTATTCTTTCCTAGAGAATCCAATGGACAGAAGAACCTGGAGGGCTACAATCCATAGGGTGGCACAGAGTCAGACACGACTGAAGTAACTTAGCACACACGCACTAACTCATTCACAGAAATAGTGTTTCTCCAGGTTCTTTTTGCATCCATCCTTAACCCTAAGCATCCTGATGTCATTCTGATCCATGTTCCCGTTATGTCACCTGCCCATCTTCCTCCTCTCCTCCTTCTCCTTCTTTTCTTCTTTCTCTCTCCCTCTTTCAATGACCCACCCCACCATCCTCTGCCCCACATTCCTGCCTTTCTTTCCTTGGTGCTTAGAAACTTGGCATTGAAGTACCTTAATGTGGGTCTTCTTTTCCTCTATTTTGGCTAAGAGCTAAATGGTTGATAGGACTTTTTAGCCTGAAGACATATTCCTTTTGTTCCTAGATATTTTCTTGTTTATTTCTTTGATATTTGCCTTCTCTTCATTGTCATCCATTCTTCCTCTAGAATTTCTGCTAGAAGAATATTGAACTTTATGGACTGAACCATTAATTTATGTCAAGTTTTGTCTCTCATTTTATATCTCTTTACTTTTGATTATACTTCCCTCAACTTTGTCTAATATGTCTATTGGATTTTTAAAAACTCAGTCTTATTTTTTTGCCTTCAGTTGCTATTTTGTGCTCTCTGTTCTTTTACATAGTTCCTGTTCATGTCTTAAGCAAGAAATATTTTTAATTTCTTTAAGGTCATCAGTGATATGGTTTTTGATGTTTTATTCTGTTCCCTGAACTAAGTTTGCCCTGGATCCATTTTTCATTTTTGTTTTGTACTCTCTCTCTCATATAAGAGATATCCCTCAAGTGCATAGTAATCCTTGGTTGTTCTTTCATGTTTAAAGTGAGGCATTCAAGTGCCATTTGCAGCAACATGGATGAAATTAGAGATTATCATACTAAATGAAGTAAGTCAGAAAGAGAAAGACAAATACCATATGATATCACTTACATGTGAAATTTAAAATGTGACACAAATGAATCTATCTATGAAACAGAAACAGAATCATGGAAGAGAACAGACTGGTGGTCGTCAAGGGGAAGAGGCCTGGAGGAGGGGTGGAGTAGGAGGCTGGGGTTAGCAGCTGTAAGCTTTCACATATGGATGGATAAACAAGGTTCTACTGTAGAGCACAGAGAACTATATTCAATATCCAATGATAAACCATGATGGAAAAGAATATTTTAAAAAAGAATGTATATAACTGAATCACCATATGTTGTACAGCAGAATTAACACAGCATTGTAAATCAACCATACTTCAATACAAAAAATAAACTGGGGCATTCAAAAGCTCACTGGAGGGCATGAATATGGACTGTAGATCATGGACTGGAGGGCTTCCTTGCTTTTGCATTGGAAGGCACCTCTCTCCTCCATAAATTTCAGCTTCTGCAAGTCTTTTCTCCAGTTCAGATTCTCCAGAAAAGATTCTTCCTATATCCTACCTGAAGGGTATTGGCCAGCTACTGGCATTCTGAGAGCAGGAAAAGGAAGGAGAGGTTCCACTACTCACCAACCAAGTCTCTGTTTAACTTCTGCTGGTTTCTGCCACCTGCCTCATCCCACTCTCTGTGGTGTCTGGGTTCTAAGACTCTCAAGCAGGTGGAACCACAACATCTTTTTGATCGGGCACTGAGGTAACAACACCCTCACCTCAGCTGAATCAGTTACCTTCCTCTACCCACTGTCTATTTTCCAAAAACTAGCCCCAAGATCTCACCCACTGTTGTCTCCTCCCATGGACTCTTTGACCTTGTGGGTTATTAACACTGAATGTCAATGTTATTTTAAAATAGTCTGGGGGAAAGAGGGATTAAACGTGGGCAACAAATCAGAATTGTCTCATCAATTAGAAATCAATAAAACTGAAGTCACTCAGGTTAGCAGTTTCCTTTTATGCTCAAGATAACTAGAATAGGTTTTTGTTGTTGGCAACTGAGCATGCTGACCAACCCGAGAAGGCTGAAGGAAGGCCCAGTAGGGATGAATATGGCTTATGCCAGGGCTGATGAAAAAGGGCAAGGTGGAGGAAAAACTAGATTAAAAGGAACATCATTTTTCCTGCAGTGAGCCTGGAAAGCTAGCTGAGAACTCAAACTCCAAAACCTCTCATGCAGAACTTATTAACTTATTTTCATAAGCTTTGGGGCAGGGTGGGGGGTGAGGGTGGTAGAGACTGCTCACCCAGACTTGGAGATGAGAAAGGGACAGCTACTCTTCTCTGTTCTAGTCTATAGCCTCTGGAGGCTGTCTGGGGCAGGGTGTTCTTTGCACGATCATGCCGCTGAAAGGTACAATTTCATAGAGAATTCTTGATCAAGCCCACAAGCACATTTTGGGCTCAGGTTCTGTTTATCACTCCTAGAGGGGAAGGATGTCAGATTCTTATTCAACAGCCTCATTCCGCAGCCCATTTAAATAACCATACATCGGGCAACTCAAGGTAAGGACAGGGGAGGACCCATCAGCAACCTGGGGAATGACATGATATCAATCGGATGTGTGGGAGATTTGGGGATGCATAATAGCCTGTTCAAAGGAATAGTTCAAACATACTGACTCACTTTGATCAACATATCCCTCTAGAAGGATGAAAGATTTAAGAATCTGTAGAATTCAGAAACCTGGGCTCCTTTAACATAAATCCAGGCTGAGGGTTTCCTAGGCATGTCCTCGCTGAGGGTGAGCCTGAAGGCAACAAGGGAAGCCATGGATGATGTCTCTTTCCCCAGTCAGACCTGTTCTGTTGGGAAGAGAGGGGTGAAAAGCAGGTATGCATGCAGTATGTGGTTGGGTGAACTGGTTTGAGGGGCCTCTGAAAGGGAGATGAGGAAGCAGCCTGGAAGGTGGGGAAGGCTTCATGGAGGGCATGGGCTGGAAGCATGAGAAGGTTTGGAAAGACTTAAAGGAAGAAAGAGGCCGTTAAAAACCCCAGGTAGGAAGAAGGACGATGAGCAAAATGGTGAAGACAAGAGAGTGCAAAACATGCTTTCGCCCTCAAAAATAACAATAAGGCTACAGACAAATGGCTCTGAGTCCAGAGTGCCCACAGAATGCCCCAAAATAGTGGCTGGAAGTATCCCTACTGACAGAGACAGAAAATATAAGAAAACCCAAGCACGGCTGGGGATAGCAGAGACAGCCACTCACCTAGGACACATTCAACTGAAAGGATGTACCAACAGGCCAGGGGACGGGACAGAGACAGAATCTAGGGGATCCCTCTGAGAGAAGAGATTCACATGAGTGGCCCCTGCACCATGCATATTTCAAGGTGTGTGTATATTTCCCTCCAGGGCTAAGATTTCTACAAAGCCTAAACTTAAGGCTTCCTTTTTGACTCTAGTACACAGTACACTATATTTACATTAAGAAAATCATATGTTCTTCTCAAAAAAAGAAACCAAAAAAGCCACTTCACACATCATGTTCTGCACAAGCATGGTGAAAAGTATCTTTTTTCTTTTTCCTGAATCCTTTTCTAGTAAAATATCTGTGTGTCTTTTACCGCAGAAAATGCAGTTAGTGTGAAGAGGGCCCTGAGAAGCCCATCCTGGCCTAGATATATACAGGCAGACAGGAGGCCAGTGAGGCTGGCTGGGGTCACTGGCCAGGCCAGGACTGAGGGTCAGGCAGCCTACCTGTCTATCGCAGGAGGACCTGGTGGGAAGGGGTTGTCCGGGAGCTCCTCTAACTCCAAGATATGGTTGGCAAACACTGGTCCCTGCCCACAACTAAGTCCTAGGGACCTCAGTTCATATAAAGCCACCTTGAAACTTTAAGGCTTCCTGAGTCTTTCTGGCTGTTTTCAAAAAGATGAATTCTAAAGGGCATTCATGTCATGGAGAAAAGGCTGGGTGTAGACATCAGAGAAGTGAGTTTCCCAAAGTCTAGAGGAACAGCATCTGATACTGTGTGTGTGCCAATCACATGCTGGGTCTCAGACAAGCACTGTACATAGACATAGATGACCTCGCTGAATCCTTACAACAGTCGCCCCTTACGAGGGTGCCTGTGTGCTAAGTCGCTTCAGTCGTATCCAACTTTGCGACCCTTGGCGACAGTAGCCCGCCAGGCTCCTCTGTCTGTGAGATTCTCCAGGCAAGAATACTGGAGTGGATAGCATTCCCTTCTCCAGGAGATCTTCCCAGCCCAGGGACTGAACCCACATCTCTTATGTCTCCTGCACTGGCAAGTGGGTTCTTTACCACTAGGGCCACCTGGGAAGCCCTTTCATAACAGCCATCATCCCTATGATTAAAGGTGAGATAGGTGATGTCACATGAGCCATGCTTCTTCACACAGGAAATAAGAGACTGAGCCACAAGAGGATCCCAAGTCTGCTGGTGGCCACAGACTCAACTGCCTTCCAAAGCAAACTGAGGCAAGGTGAGAAGCCCTGGGAGAAGGCTGGAGAGCATCAGAGATGGAGTTCCAACCTGGGCGTCACAAATATCCTTCCACAAACCTGCCCCAGTATGGCTGCATGGGGTTGCCTGACCTCTAGACAATGACAGCCAGGAGAGCCAAAGAGAACAGACTACCAGCCCAAGAGCTTTTGAGTGACCAACAAGTGGCCGTGTGAAGGCCTAATATGGACAGATGACAGCTCAGTCCATCTGCCTACTAACACTTGCAAAAGAGCCACAGGGATGCCAGACATTGTTCACTATTCATGGCTAATTACACACAAAGCAAGATGGATGCACCAGGCACTATACTAAGTATGTTCCATGTATCAATTCCCTTAATTCCCTCAGCAATCCTACAACGAAGGTACAATTATCAGTCCCATATTACAGATGAGTAAACTGAAGCACAGAGTGTTTAACTTGTTCAAGGTAGCAGGGTTAGACAATAGAAGAGGCCAAGCCCAGACACTAACCATTCTGCACACTACCTCTCCTTATTCCAAGAACTGCTCTGAGTTTTGGCATGCCTGATGAATAGTCACAAAGGCCTGCTATGTGCCAAAGCCACTATATGACCTGGGAATACAAACAAAGCTGGGGTCATGCCTACCTCTCGGGATGTCACCATCTTCAACACAGACACACAGCCAGGTCCAATGAGGCAGGGCTCTTGGGAGGGGAAGGATGCACAGGGCAGTAAGGCAGCACACTGAAGGGCATCTACTTTCCACTCAAGGAGTCAGGGAAAGTTTCTTGAAACAGATGATGCTGGAGCTACATCTTAAAAATGAACAGAAGCAACCCAGCAAGACAATCTAAGAAATACCACTTTTTAATTCTTCTAAAGCTTTTAAGCTCTGCCTTGTGCCAGGTCAAATCCCTAGGAAGCTCCTAGTCTAGGTGATATCATTTCGGCTTTCCCCAGAAAAATTTGTACTGAACTAGGATCTCACACTGTTTACACCTTTGGCTTTCAGCCAAGGCTGATATAAGAAGCAGCCGTATGAATCACATTTGCATTGTTTGTAAAACTGCAAGCAAAGACACTATCCATTATGTTGTTCTATGTCCCTTATCTAGAAACTCATGTGATAAATGCCTCCCAGAGCACTAAACTAAAAAATAAAACAAAAAATAGAAGCCTCTCTCCCAATGGCGTTCATCTTCATAGTAAGCACTGAAGGATATGCATTCTGTCAAGTTCTACTGTTGCCTTGCCTGCCAGGAAGCTCAGAACTGAGGCTAATATTAAGAGCTTCCATTAGCCTATGTTTTCTGGCCTAAAGTTCCATTGCCCTTGATTATTTGGCTCTTAACAATGTTCTTTTATGTTAATGAATTTATGGTTTTATATTGTTTTAAAGGGCTTTCCTGGTGGTTCAGACAGTAAAGACTCTGCCTGCAATGCAGGAGACCCAGGTTCAATCCCCAGGTTGGGAAGATCCCCTGAAGAATGAAATGGCACTCACTCTACTATTTTTGCCTGGAGAATTTCATGTGCAAAGGAGCCTAGCAGGCTACAGTCTATGGGGTGGCAAAGAGATGGACACGACTGAGCGACTAACATAAACACACACACACACACAGACACACACACACACAGATTGTTTTAAAACTAGACCTACAGTTACCAATGCTACTGTGACACAGTGCATGTAGAAAATGGCTGAGTAGGCTTGCTTAACACTCAAAGCCACCCTGATCCCCAGCTCATTAATACATATAATTTCCCATTATTTTCTTTAAACCCTGAGTGTCCCTTTATACCCAGAATGGATGAATACACATCTGCAGTAAAATATGAAAGGGCCAAAACAGCCCCATCTGCCACCTGTGGGATGGGTCCTCTTAGAACACAACAAAGACTTGTCCCTCACACCTCTCCAGGCATGACCCCCTCCAGGAGTTCATGAAAGCTTTGAAGACATGTTTTTTGGGGACTCCAAGCAACAAGACCAGATGTTGAGAGGCATTTGAGATAACTGTGGGGAAAGGAGGTGCACTGCCATCTTTCAGAGTACATGTATGTTGGTGTTTCTGTGTGTGTGTGTGTGTGTGCGCGTGTGTTCAAATCTACCCTAGCTCTCATGCTCCATCTTGGCATGACCAATGCTTTTTTTATCCCCATCCACAAAATGAGGTTGCTATGAAGCGTTACAGAGATGATGCATCTGACTTACAGTACCTGACATATAGCAGGCACTTCACAAAAGTTATCTCACCCTCATTTGCTCTCTCCACGAAGGTGAGGACTGTGAATGTCTTACTGTTTCACTCTTGGTGCCTAACACAAATCCTAGCCCTAGGAGCTATCAGATAGATACCAGTCTTAGAATACTAGTATTCAAGTACTTAGAATGCCAGTATTCAAGATAAATACTGCTTGAATGAATGAATGACAGCAAACAACAGTTCTGAACAGATGACACAATACAGAGCTGAACTGTAATGTTACTCCTCCTTTTACTCAGATGTGCAAAGATAACATAGCCTCTTTGTTTTCCAGAACATTCTTCACAAGTCTCCATCCCCACTCTTGGGCAGTAAGGAAATAGACTTGGCTATAAAAGTCACAATCTTTTACTTGTTTATAAATGACACAATCAGTCAGACACAAACAGACTGTGTCTCAGTCACTTTAGGTTTAGTTGGTCTCCTCGGTGGATGCTCGGTATTCTATACATCCTCTCCTTGCTCCTGCTCCTTCTCCCCATGGAGAGGTTTCATGATCTCATTGTATGGAGCTCTCTCCTCTGATGCAGCGGGTCTGGTCTGGTCTGCTACCTTGCCCCACGTGCTGGTCTTGCTGGCAAGGTTGCTGGGAGGTTTCCGAACCAGGGCAGGTCCTGGTGGTCTTGCCTGGCTGCCTTGACTCCCATGATTCTTCGATCCTGGTCAAGGATCCTGGTCCTCCTTTGGACCACAGTTTGTATGGTCCCCATGCAACCCCTACAGGAAGAACATTCCATCCTTCTAGAAACCCAGCTAGTTTCTGCCTTCCACAGGGGACATTTCCAAATGTTCAGATCCCCTACCTAATTCAACACACTTGCTGGCCCAGCACTGAGTAGATGGATGAGTGACCAGACCAGAGTCATAGTGTATCTTCCTTCAGTTCAGTTCAGTTCAGTCACTCAGTCGTGTCCGACTCTTTGCGACCCCATGAATCACAGCATGCCAGGCCTCCCTGTCCATCACCAACTCCCGGAGTTTACCCAAACCCATGTCCGTCGACTCGGTGATGCCATCCAGCCATCTCATCTTCTGTCGTCCCCTTCTCCTCCTGCCCCCAATCCCTCCCAGCATCAGGGTCTTTTCCAATGAGTCAACTCTTCGCATGAGGTGGCCAAAGTATTGGAGTTTCATTTTCAGCATCAGTCCTTCCAATGAACACCCAGGACTGATCTCCTTTAGGAGGGACTGGTGGGGCCTTCCTTAGGTCTTATGAATTTCTTTTTTTAACCACTGGACTGCCAGGAAAATCCCCAATGGGGCTTCTACTTCTTCTTTTTTTTTTTTTTTTTGGCTGCTCTGGGTCCTCCTTGCTGTGCACGTGTTTTCTCCAGTTGTGGAGAATGGGGGTTACTCTAGTTGTAGTGCATGGGCTTCTCATTGTGGTGGCTTCTCCTGTTGTGGAACACAAGCTCTAAGGCATGTGGGCTTCAGTCGTTTCAGTGCATGGGTTCAGCAGTTGCAGGCTTAGTTGTCTTGTGACCTGTGGGATCTTTCAGGACTAGGGATTTGAACCAGTGTCCTCTGCATTGCAAAGTGAAAGTGAAAGCTGCTCAGTCATGTCTGACTCTTTGCAACCCCATGGACTGCAACCCACCAGGCTCTTCTGCCCATGGAATTCTGCAGGCAAGAATACTGGAGTGGGATGCCATTTCCTTTTCTAGGGGATCGTCCTGACCCAGGGATTGAACCCAGGTCTCCTTCACTGCAGGCAGATTCTTTACCATCTAAGCCACCAACAAGGCAGATTCCTAACCACTAGACCATGAAGGAAGCCCACTTTTCTCAGAGATTGTTCTTCACTCATCTGCATCTCAATTTTTAGGTTTGTGCTGAACACATAGTAGGCACCATAGGAACTGAAGTGAGTTGCACTGAACTATTAATAAATACAATTGAAATGATTTGAATTTGATAAGGATCCCTCCTTATTTCTGAGTTTATATAAGGAAAACTAAATCTTTTGAAAACTAGTTTGTAGAATCCATTCAAGAGAAGAACCTGACACTAGTTTGAAAGAAAAAGTGGACCTTCAATATTCTTATTGAGCTAGTTTGATATTCAATTTAAAAGATGAAAAGTGAAAAGTAAAAGCATTAGTCGGTCAGTGGTGTCCGACTCTTTAAGATTCCCCAGGACTGTAGCCTGCCAGACTCCTCCGTCCATGGAATTCTCCAGGCAAGAATGTTGGAGTGGGTTGCCATTTCCTTCTCCAGGGGATCTTTCCAACCCAGAGACTGAACCAACCTAACCCCTGGAGAGTGGATTTCGTCTTGAGAGATACAGTAAGCCCACATCCTGCTCTGCTTTGCACAAACCCTCATTCACTCTCCTCTCTCACTTGAGGCCACTGGTCCCCAACTTGCTGAGAAACTTAAAAAAAAAATCTGTGTCTAGGCTCCACCTTTTCCAATTCTGACTTCATTTTTCCAGGAGGGGCCTGAGCAAGTCTTAGCATTTTCAGACAAAAACAAGAATGCTGGAGACAGACTGTGAACAATAAGAAGTGAAAACTTCCCAACAGACACACAAAGTCAAAATGTACAGTGGTTTGGGGTCATTCGCTATAGGGTCAAAGAGCAGTACCCTCTGATTGACCCCTGTGGCATCAGGAAACCAAAACTGATATTCAAAATACTCACCTATATTCCCAAGAAAATGATCCTTTGCCTTTGTATCTAATAAAGCTGCTGTGGGGAGGGCACTGCCCACCCCCTTGTCCTGTTTATCTTCCCCTCTGGCTTCAGCCCAAGGTTTAACCTGACTGTCTTGTCATGGCCCATTGTTCATAGGGGTCTCCTCTCTAAATTGAAAGAGTTTCAATAGCAAGGGCTGTCTGATTAATTTTTGGAACCCCCATTCTCTAGGCCAGTGGTTCTCAGTTCAGTTCAGTTGCTCAGTCATGTCCAACCCCATGGACTGCAGCACACCAGGTCATCCTGTCCATCACCAACTCCCAGAGTTTACTCAGACTCATGTCCATTGAGTCAGTGATGCCATCCAACCATCGCATCCTCTGTCATCCCCTTCTCCTCCTGTCTTCAATCTTTCCCAGCATCAGGGGCTTTTCAAATGAGTCAGTTCTTTGCATCAGGTGGCCGAAGAACTGTCAGCTTCAACATCAGTCCTTCCAATGAATATTCAGGACTGTAGAGACAATTGAGTGCCCCCCACCACACCCCAGGAACATGTGGGAGTATCAGGAGACTTTTGGTTGCCACAATTGCAGGGGGAGTGTTATTGGCATCTAGTGGATGGAAATCATGCTGCTAGACGTCCTACAAGGCATGGGACAGTTCCCCACCACAGAGAATAATCTGGACCCAAAAGTTAGTATTACCCAGGTTGAGAAACTCTGGTTTAGTCCAACACTTGATACATGTGTATTAAGTCACTTCAGTCGTGTCCAATTCTTTGTGACCCTATGGACTGTAGCCTGGCAGGCTCCTCTGTCCATGGGATTCTCCAGGCAAGAATACTGGAGTGGGTTGCCATGCTCTCCTCCAGGGGATCTTCCTGACCTAGGATCGAAACAGCATCTCTGGCGACTCCTGCACTGCATGCGGATTCTTTACTACTAAGCCACCAGGGAAGCCCAACACTTGATACACTTGGCACTAAATATCAGAAAGATATTCCCATCAAGAACTTTCTGCTTGGGGCGGGGAGGGATAAATTAGGATTTGGCATTTATAGGTACATACTGCTACATATAAAATGGATAAACAACAAGGATATACTATGCTACTGTATAGCACAGGGAACTAAATTCAATATCTTACAATCACCTATAATAGAAAAGAATCTGAAAAAGAATATGTGTGTGTATAATTCATTTGCTATACACCTGAAACTAACATAACATTGTAAATCATCCATACCTCAATTTAAAAAAAAAAAAGAACTTTCTTCTTCTCCCACATAATCATCATCCAGATAAGACCACCATGATCTATAAACATCTAGGCTCCTCATAGCAGATTTGTTAGCTATCTGGTCTCCATTTGACAAGCTTTTGAACTTAATATATTAAGCAGCACAGTTCTCTCAGGAGGTCTGAATGCCTCCATTCTGATGACAGTCCCAGAGTTCTTGTCAAAAGAAATGTAGATGGAAAAGACTGGCTCCCTAGGGCTTGTTCTCCAGGAAAACCCACCTAAACTAAGGAGGAAGATATCTGGACATTTATCTACAATTAGGGCTAAATACTGAGGAGGAACTTCCAGCTGGACCCCCTTCTTGAATCACTAACATCTAAATGCTCTGATGGGATTATACTCTATCCTGTATACCTGCTTTGACCCTCAATTCTTCAGTTGTTCATAAATTTTTAAACTTTTTATTTTTAATTTTCTTACAGGTATTCATATTATAGCTCAAATTAAAAATAACAATGAGATAAACTGCTATTTTTATTTGAGCACTCAGTTTACACTAAATGATGGGCTCAGAATTTTATATGGCTTAACTCCTGGAATGCTCACAGCAACTCTGTGGGTATTTTCTATCATGATGTCTATTACACAGAAAAGAAAAATGAGGTGTAGACACATGATAATACTTCATGATACAACACAGCAAGGATTTCACCTCAGAAATAGTGAGTAAACATGCTGAAAATGTACAAAAGCCTCTCTAATTCTAGTCAGCAGAATCCAAAAAGCCAAACAAGTGTCAACAAGCTAGTCTTCTATGAGACATCACCTGTAACAACATAGCAACAGATTGGAAATAGGCCAGAAATCAATTCTGTTAGCCCCTATCTGGACAATTGAAGATAGTCATTTAACCCTGGACTCAAAAAGCTTTAAAAAATTTTAGTGCACTAATGCCAGCAATAACATAATCTCTCATTTTGGATCCAAGGAAGTCAAACAGAAATACATTTTTAAAATCCCTTTTTAAAATTAGTTTTCTCAAAAAACAAAAATAATCAACCTTATTTGACCATACTTATTCAAATCTGCCAAGGGCTCTTTATTAGAAGAACGGACAGTGACAGTTGTGGTCCCCGGAAAGCTGAGCCTTGCCAAATGGCTGTGCCCTCTAGCCAGTCCTCCCCAATTAGGTCAATGCTCAGCCCCAGTTCCACCTGGCACCTAATTTGAGGCATGACCTGTCAACTTCCCTGAACTGCCTCAGGGGACCATAATCTGCCACCTGTGTCAGCAACTAAGTTAGGTCTATGCCTTCCCACCTCAACCTACACACGGAAATCGTGCTGGGTGCCAAATGATGCACACTGAGATGCCCTTCTTATCGGTTCGTAGAAAACATACCACTTGTGTTAGCTCTCTGTGGACACTGCAACAAATTTTACCCCAGATTTAGCAGCTGAAACAACACATATGTATCATCATGGAGTTCTACAGATTACACGTCTAATATGAGTCTCGCTGGTCTAAAATCCAGGTGTCAGCAGGGCTGTATTCCCTTCTGAAGGCTCCAGGATAGAACCCGTCTCCTTGCCCATTCCAGCTTCCAGAAGCAGATTCCATTCCTGGTGGTAACTTCCTCCATCTTCAAAACCAGCAATATTGCATCTTTCTGTGCCTTTCTCAGTAATCACATCTTCCTCTGACTCTTGTCTTCCTGTCCACTTTCAAGGACCATTGTGATTATATCAACCCACCTGGATAACCCAGGATAATCTCCCTAAAGTCAGCTCATTAACAATTTTAATTCCATCTGCAACCTTAGTTCTCCTCTGCCATGTAACAATATATTCACAGGTTCCAGGAGTTAGGACATGGTTGGGGGTTGGTGGGAAGAAAAAGGTGGAGAGGCATTACCCTGCCTACCGCAGCTCCTCTCAGATGGGGTAACAAACTGTCAGACGACTTTGGCCCCCATGATAATTTCTCAATTGAATTTCATAGCCTTTCTATGGGACACATCATTTCCAGTTTGCCCAGTCTCTACCACTTTTTTTTGGCCACACTATGCATGAGATCTCAGTTCCCTGACCAGTGTCGAACCCATACCCCTGCTTTGGAAAAGTGAAAATGAAGTCGCTCAGTCGTGTCCAACTCTTTGAGACGCCATGGACGGTAGCCTACCAGGCTCCTCCGTCCACAGGATTTTCCAGGCAAGAGTAGTAGAGTGGGCTGCCATTTCCTTCTTCAGGGGATCTTCCCAATCCAGGGATCGAATCTGGGTCTCCTGTACTGCAGACAGACGCTTTACGGCCTGAGCCACTAGGGAAGCCCGGCTTTGGAAGGGGGGGGTCTTAGCCACTGAACTGCCAGGGAAGTCCCCCCTAACACTCTTGACTGTCTTCATTCACCCTTGACCATCATTTACATTATCTGCCTGAATCCAGGATGAACTTAGGTTTTCCAAACTAAGTCTAGTAAATTTTCAAGAGAGGCCCAGGCTTGCTTAGCTTGGGCTCCTCTCTTAAGAGTGGTCTTATGAATGGGCCCCAAGAATCCCTGGCACTATGCCATCTGCAGTCCTCCCAAAAGTTATTGGAGTGAACAATGAATGCAGATTCTGGGATACACACACACACACACTGATGTGACTTCCAAAAAATAAACTGGAGAAGCATTTGTTTCCATTGATGTCTGGGTGACTTACAGCTTGAGACATATATATCTGCAGAATGATTTATCTGAAGTTTATAGACCCTAGACTTTTCCCAGCTGAAACCCAGTTACTGCTTCCACAATAACTCATTGAATTGATCGCTTTAAATTTAAAGGGGCGCTGGGAGAACTTTGGCTGCCTGAACTGTTTAAATCTTGTCCTCTGTGAAGGGTTCTGCTATACGTCTGGGTGACCTGGACACAAAGCTCTTCAGGCCCATGGTAAAAACATGGCGCCAGTGGATGTGGGAAATGAAAAGGAGACAGAGCCAGTATGGAGGGCTGGAGAAGATGCCAGCCAGACGCAAGGACAGCAAATCAAGGTAGAGGCTGGGGTGTCAAAGGGAAAAGCTCTGGAAATAGCAACTCAAGTAACAAGAGTATCGTGGAAGAGTGGTTACAAACCTAGTGGGACAGAGGTAGGAACCCTGGTTGGGAATAAGCATTGCCCTGCCAGGGGATGGCACAGCAAGGCAGGTGGAGAAAAATTTTACTAAGGACCAACACATGCCAAGCACATTATATCAACCTGTGACATTTATTCATTTATTCTTCAAACCTTGGGAGGATTGTTTGGTCTTAATAATCTGGAAGATATAGGTTCAAATCCCAACTATAGCATATGCTAGTTGGGTGTCCTTGGGTAAGTTAATTAACCTTTCTAACCCTTCTCATTTGTATTTAGAAATTATTATATATATACACACACACACACATAATCTGTACTTAGAAATCATTACATACGGATATATAAATTATAGTATATCTCACAGAGCATGCACCTTTTAAAGTATGCTTTCAAAGTATATTTAATAGCATGGGGAAATACTCATTAACAACATGAAAAGGCAAAAAAGGGGATTTCGAGCCAAGATGGCGGAGGAGTAGGACGGGGAGACCCCTTTCTCTCCTACAAATTCATCGAAAGAATAGCTGAACGCAGAGCAAACTTCACAGAACAACTTCTGATCGCTAGCTGAGGTCATCAGGCGCCCAGAAAAGCAGCCCATTGTCTTCGAAGGGAGGTAGGACAAAATATAAAAGATAAAAAGTGAGACAAAAGAGCTGAGGACGGAGATTCGACCCGGGAAGGGAGTCTTGGTCGGCATTGCTTGGGGTAGGGTCCGGGCCTGAGTGCCCTGAGGACAATCGGAGGGAGCTTCTATGAGGTGCCAACTTGAACTGTGGGAGACCAAAAGAGAGAGAGTACATTAACCGGCCCGAACACACTGCCGGCCGTTCGCAGAACAAAGAGACCGAGAAAGTCCAGAGAAGAGCTAGCAGGCTGCGGACCGGCCCAGCCCCGCCGGAGGCAGAAGGCAGGGGGGAGGGGAAGGTCGCGGCGAGACACAGGGCGCAGGCACCCGACCGGCGCGGGCGGGGACTGGGGCTGGGGACGCAGAGGGCGGAAGGCGCGCGCGCCCGACTGGCGCCAGAGGAAACTGAAACTGGGACCGCGGAAGGGAGTGGGCGCGCCACACCTGGGGACAGTGCGCCCACCAAGCCCCTGGCTGCCTGGACCGCTCTGACGGGGAAGGCACAGAGAGCAGGCGCAGCTTTTCGTTCCGCGCTTTTGTGGAACACCCGAGGGCTGGAACCTCGCGCAACGCGGGGCGCGCTCCATATAGAACAGCCGGGAGCCTGAGCAGCGCAGACGGAGAAAGCAGCGTCAGGCCCACCCTCACAGCGCCAGCCCGCCCCCGCAGGGCCAGCCCCTCCCCGCAGCGTCAGCCCCGCCCCGCAGCGTCAGCCCCTCCCCGCAGAGCGAGGGAACTAGCTACCTGAATGGGAGTCCACCTCCGCCCGCCTGTGTCAGGGCGGAAATGAGGCTCTGAAGAGACTGGCAAACAGAAGTCAAATAAACAAAGGGAACCGCTTCAGAAGGGACTGGTGCAACAGATTAAAATCCCTCTAGAAAACCCCGACTACACCGTAAGGGGCCTGTAGATACCGAGAAGTGTAAGCTGGAACGAGGAGCTATCTGAAACTGAGCCGAACCCACACTGACCGCAACAGCTCTAGAGAAACTCCTAGATATAATTTTACTTTTTTCTCTTTTTTTTTTTTCCTTTTTTTTATTTTTTATTTTTTCTCTTTTATTTTCCTTTAAAATCCCCTATTACTCCCCCATTACTCCTTAACTTTCATTTTCATAGATTTTTACGATTTTTTCAATTAGGGGAAAAAAAATTTTTTTTTTCTTTTCTTTCTTTCTTTTTTTTTCTTTTTTCTTCTTTTTTTTTCTTTTTCTTTCCTTTTTCTCTTCTATTTTCTATTTTTCTTTTCCTCTTATTTCTTTTAAAGTCCTCTAGTACTCCTCTACTACTCCTTAATTTTCATTTTCAACACACTATAACCTTACAAAAAAAAAAAAGAGAAGCCCTATTTTTAAACCGAAGATTATTCTCTCCCAATCTTGACTCTCTGTTTTCTACCTCAGAACACCTCTATTTCCTCCTTTCCCCTTCTCTTCCCAGTCCAATTCTGTGAATCTTTGTAGGTGACTGGGCTACGGAGAACACTCTAGGAACAGACAGCTGCATAGATCTGTCTCTCTCCTCTTGAGTCCCCCTTTTTCTCCTCCTGCTCATCTCTATCTCCCTCCTCCCTCTCCTCTTCTTCATGTAACTCTGTGAACCTCTCTGGGTATGCCTAACAGGGGAGAATCTTTTGGCCATTAACCTAGAAGTTTTCTTATCAGTGCTGTATAGCTGGAGAAGTCCTGAGACTACAGGAAGAATAAAACTGCAATCCAGAGGCAGGAAACTTAAGCCCAAAACCTGAGAACACCAGAAAACTCCTGACTACATGGAACTTTAAGTAATAAGTGACCATCCAAAAGCCTCCATACCTACACTGAAACCAACCACCACCCAAGAGCCAATAAGTTATAGAGCAAGACATACCACGCAAATTCTCCAGCAACGCAGGAACATAGCCCTGAACATCAACATACAGGCTGCCCAAGGTCACACCTAACACATAGACCCATCTCAAAACTCATTACTGGGCACTCCATTGCTCTCCAAAGAGAAGAAATCAAGTTCCACGCACCAGAACACTGACGCAAGCTTCCCTAACCAGGAAACCTTGACAAGCCAATCGTCTAACCCCACCCACTGGGTAAATCTTCTGCAATAAAAAGGAACCACAGACCTCCAGAATACAGAAAGCCCACTCCAGACACAGCAATCTAAACAAGATGAAAAGGCAGAGAAATACCCAACAGGTAAAGGAACATGAAAAATGCCCACCAAGTCAAACAAAAGAGGAGGAGATAGGGAATCTACCTGAAAAAGAATTTAGAATAATGATAATAAAAATGATCCAAAATCTTGAAAACAAAATGGAGTTACAGATAAATAGCCTGGAAACAAAAATTGAAAAGATACAAGAAATGTTTAATAAAGACCTAGAAGAAATAAAAAAGACTCAATTAAAAATGAATAATGCAATGAATGAGATCAAAAACACTTTGGAGGTAACCAAGAGTAGAATAACGGAGGCAGAAGATAGGATAAGTGAGGTAGAAGATAAAATGGTGGAAATAAATGAAGCAGAGAGGAAAAAAGAAAAAAGGATCAAAAGAAATGAGGACAACCTCAGGGACCTCTGGGATAATATGAAACGCCCCAACATTCGAATCATAGGAGTCCCAGAAGAAGAAGACAAAAAGAAAGGCCATGAGAAAATACTCGAGGAGATAATAGCTAAAAACTTCCCTAAAATGGGGAAGGAAATAGCCACCCAAGTCCAAGAAACCCAGAGAGTCCCAAACAGGATAAACCCAAGGCGAAACACCCCAAGACACATATTAATCAAATTAACAAAGATCAAACACAAAGAACAAATATTAAAAGCAGCAAGGGAGAAACAACAAATGACACACAAAGGGATTCCCATTAGGATAACAGCTGATCTATCAATAGAAACCCTCCAGGCCAGAAGGGAATGGCAGGACGTACTGAAAGTAATGAAAGAGAATAACCTACAACCTAGATTACTGTATCCAGCAAGGATCTCATTCAGATATGAAGGAGAATTTAAAAGCTTTACAGATAAGCAAAAGCTGAGAGAATTCAGCACCACCAAACCAGCTCTTCAACAAATGCTAAAGGATCTTCTCTAGACAGGAAATGCAGAAAGGTTATATAAACGTGAACCCAAAACAACAAAGTAAATGGCAACGGGACCACACCTATCAATAATTACCTTAAATGTAAATGGGTTGAATGCCCCAACCAAAAGACAAAGATTGGCTGAATGGATACAAAAACAAGACCCCTATATATGCTGTCTACAAGAGACCCACCTCAAAACAAGAGACACATACAGACTGAAACTGAAGGGCTGGAAAAAAATATTTCATGCAAACGGAGACCAAAAGAAAGCAGGAGTCGCAATACTCATATCAGATAAAATAGACTTTCAAATAAAGGATATGAAAGGAGACAAAGAAGGACACTACATAATGATCAAAGGATCAATCCAAGAAGAAGATATAACAATTATAAATATATATGCACCCAACATAGGAGCACCGCAATATGTACGGCAAACACTAACGAGTATGAAAGAGGAAATTAATAGTAACACAATAATAGTGGGAGACTTTAATACCCCACTCACAACTATGGATAGATCAACTAAACAGAAAATTAACAAGGAAACACAAACCTTAAATGACACAATGGACCAGCTAGACCTAATTGATATCTATAGGACATTTCACCCCAAAACAATCAACTTCACCTTTTTCTCAAGTGCACACGGAACATTCTCCAGAATAGATCACATCCTGGGCCATAAATCTGGTCTTGGAAAATTCAAAAAAATTGAAATCATTCCAGTCATCTTTTCTGACCACAGTGCAGTAAGATTAGATCTCAATTACAGGAAAAAAATTGTTAAAAATTCAAACATATGGAGGCTAAATAACACGCTTCTGAATAACCAACAAATCATAGAAGAAATCAAAAAAGAAATCAAAATATGTATAGAAATGAATGAAAATGAAAACACAACAACCCAAAACCTATGGGACACTGTAAAAGCAGTGCTTAGGGGAAGGTTCATAGCATTACAGGCTTATATCAAGAAACAAGGAAAAAACCAAATAAATAACCTAACTCTACACCTAAAGCAATTAGAGAAGGAAGAAATGAAGAACCCCAGGGTTAGCAGAAGGAAAGAAATCTTAAAAATCAGGGCAGCAATAAATGCAAAAGAAACTAAAGAGACCATAGCAAAAATCAACAAAGCTAAAAGCTGGTTTTTTGAAAAAATAAATAAAATTGACAAACCATTAGCAAGACTCATTAAGAAGCAAAGAGAGAAGAACCAAATTAACAAAATTAGAAATGAAAATGGAGAGATCACAACAGACAACACTGAAATACAAAGGATCATAAGAGACTACTACCAGCAGCTCTATGCCAATAAAATGGACAACTTGGATGAAATGGACAAATTCTTAGAAAAGTATAACCTTCCAAAACTGAACCAGGAAGAAATAGAAGATCTTAACAGACCCATCACAAGCAAGGAAATCGAAACTGTAATCAAAAATCTTCCAGCAAACAAAAGCCCAGGACCAGATGGCTTCACAGCTGAATTCTATCAAAAATTTAAAGAGCTAACACCTATCTTACTCAAACTCTTCCAGAAAATTGCAGATGAAGGTAAGCTTCCAAACTCATTCTATGAGGCCACCATCACCCTTATTCCAAAACCAGACAAAGATGCCACAAAAAAAGAAAACTACAGACCAATATCACTGATGAACATAGATGCAAAAATCCTTAACAAAATTCTAGCAAACAGAATCCAACAACATATTAAAAAAATCATACACCACGACCAAGTGGGCTTTATCCCAGGAATGCAAGAATTCTTTAATATCCGCAAATCAATCAATGTAATACACCACATTAACAAATTGAAAGATAAAAAACATATGATTATCTCAATAGATGCAGAGAAAGCCTTTGACAAAATTCAACACTCATTTATGATTAAAACTCTCCAAAAAGCAGGAATAGAAGGAACATACCTCAACATAATAAAAGCTATATATGACAAACCCACAGCAAGCATCACCCTCAATGGTGAAAAATTGAAAGCATTTCCCCTGAAATCAGGAACAAGACAAGGGTGCCCACTCTCACCACTACTATTCAACATAGTGTTGGAAGTTTTGGGCACAGCAATCAGAGCAGAAAAAGAAGTAAAAGGAATCCAGATAGGAAAAGAAGAAGTGAAACTCTCGCTGTTTGCAGATGACATGATCCTCTACATAGAAAACCCTAAAGACTCTTCCAGAAAATTACTAGAGCTAATCAATGAATATAGTAAAGTTGCAGGATATAAAATTAACACACAGAAATCCCTTGCATTCCTATATACTAACAATGAAAAAACAGAAAGAGAAATTAAGGAAACAATACCATTCACCATTGCAACAAAAAGAATAAAATACTTAGGAGTATATCTACCTAAAGAAACAAAAGACCTATACATAGAAAACTGTAAAACACTGATGAAAGAAATCAAAGAGGACACAAAAAGATGGAGAAACATACCGTGTTCATGGATTGGAAGAATCAATATTGTCAAAATGGCTATTCTACCCAAAGCAATCTATAGATTCAATGCAATCCCTATCAAGCTACCAATGGTATTTTTCACAGAACTAGAACAAATAATTTCACAATTTGTATGGAAATACAAAAAACCTCGAATAGCCAAAATAATCTTGAGAAAGAAGAATGGAACGGGAGGAATCAACCTGCCTGACTTCAGACTCTACTACAAAGCCACAGTCATCAAGACAGTATGGTACTGGCACAAAGACAGAAATATAGATCAATGGAACAGAATAGAAAGCCCAGAGATAAATCCACGAACCTATGGACACCTTATCTTTGACAAAGGAGGCAAGGATATACAATGGAAAAAAGACAACCTCTTTAACAAGTGGTGCTGGGAAAACTGGTCAACCACTTGTAAAAGAATGAAACTAGAACACTTTCTAACACCATACACAAAAATAAACTCAAAATGGATTAAAGACCTAAATGTAAGACCAGAAACTATAAAACTCCTAGAGGAGAACATAGGCAAAACACTCTCCGACATAAACCACAGCAAGATCCTCTATGACCCACCTCCCAGAATATTGGAAATAAAAGCAAAAATAAACAAATGGGACCTAATGAAACTTAAAAGCTTTTGCACTACAAAGGAAACTATAAGTAAGGTGAAAAGACAGCCCTCAGATTGGGAGAAAATAATAGCAAATGAAGAAACAGACAAAGGATTAATCTCAAAAATATACAAGCAACTCCTGAAGCTCAATTCCAGAAAAATAAATGACCCGATCAAAAAATGGGCCAAAGAACTAAACAGACATTTCTCCAAAGAAGACATACAGATGGCTAACAAACACATGAAAAGATGCTCAACATCACTCATTATTAGAGAAATGCAAATCAAAACCACAATGAGGTACCATTACACGCCAGTCAGGATGGCTGCTATCCAAAAGTCTACAAGCAATAAATGCTGGAGAGGGTGTGGAGAAAAGGGAACCCTCTTACACTGTTGGTGGGAATGCAAGCTAGTACAGCCACTATGGAAAACAGTGTGGAGATTTCTTAAAAAACTGGAAATAGAACTGCCATATGACCCAGCAATCCCACTCCTGGGCATACACGCCGAGGAAACCAGATCTGAAAGAGACACGTGCACCCCAATGTTCATTGCAGCACTGTTTATAATAGCCAGGACATGGAAGCAACCTAGATGCCCATCAGCAGATGAATGGATAAGGAAGCTGTGGTACATATACACCATGGAATATTACTCAGCCATTAAAAAGAATTAATTTGAACCAGTCCTAATGAGATGGATGAAACTGGAGCCCCTTATACAGAGTGAAGTAAGCCAGAAAGATAAAGAACATTACAGCATACTAACGCATATATATGGAATTTAGAAAGATGGTAACGATAACCCTATATGCAAAACAGAAAAAGAGACACAGAAATACAGAACAGACTATTGAACTCTGTGGGAGAATGTGAGGGTGGGATATTTCAAAAGAACAGCATGTATACTATCTATGGTGAAACAGATCCCCAGCCCAGGTGGGATGCATGAGACAAGTGCTCGGGCCTGGTGCACTGGGAAGACACAGAGGAATCGGGTGGAGAGGGAGGTGGGAGGGGGAATCGGGATGGGGAATACGTGTAAATCTATGGCTGATTCATATCAATGTATGACAAAACCCACTGAAATGTTGTGAAGTAATTAGCCTCCAACTAATAAAAAATTAAAAAAAAAAAAAAAGAAAAGGCAAAAAAGTAGATCACAAATACTAACACAATTCTGATTTTGTAAAAAGAATATACATACTTTGAATCTATCTGCACATATGCATATGAAAGAAAACATATAAAGATATTAATGATGGTTATTTTCACGGTGGGAATTTGGATGATTTAATTTTTAAATATACTTTTCATATTTTCCAAATTGCCTACAATGAACATGACATACTTTTAAATATTTTTCTAGATTTGCATTTTTATTGCAAAAGTGATCCATGTTCAGTGTAGGAAATTAAACTTTGTTACCACTGGGAACAGCTTGTTATGAGTCCTTCCAGATGTTTTTCTACGCATATCTAAATACATCCGTAGAGGGCATGCATTTCACAGGTCACAAACTCAGGTGTGCAAAAGAGGACAGCTTTAGTTCTCTGTAACTAAATTTTGTTTCTATTTTGAGTCCCTATTCCACCTAGGCAGAAACTTCATTTTAAGCAAGAGAGAAAAAGCTCAGGCAAATAAGGGTTTTCTCTGTGAATTTAGGGCTTCCCAGGTGGCGCAGTGGTAAAGAATTTGCTTGATGTATTGCAGGAGACACAAGTGATGCAGGTTTGATCCCTGGGCGGGGAAGATCCCCTGGGGTAGGATATGGCAACACACTCCAGTATTCTTGCCTGAAAAATTCCAAGGAGCCTGCTGGGCTTCAGTCCATGGGTTTGCAAAGTCTCATGCTAGTGAGAACTAGCATGAACTGTGGATTTAACTTACCCACCCAATCTTCTCCCTGGACTTGTACCTTCATCCTGGGTGGGGGTAGGGGTGCTGACACCAAGGTATGGGGATGGGGGGGGTGTCTGCTGCTCACTTATCATCTGACCTTGTTAGTGTAACTGGTAATAGACTTTTCGCCTGGCCTTGGTCTACAGGATGTACCCTAATAGACTCCAAAAGGTCAAGTTTCCCAAGTCTACTTAACAACTATGCTGAATACTTGGGGTGCCCTCTTCTCCACTAGGAGCCCTCTTCTGGTCTAACGGCTTTGTGTTCTCCATTCTCAAAACTCCTCTTGAAGGGAGCCAGTGGAAAACTTTTGGATGCTCTTCCACTCATTCCTGGGAGGCGCTTTCTCAGGCTCTCTCTCAGGCTCTGAGAGAAATTTCTGTTCTTCCGAAGCTGCAGCCACCTGACTCAGGGGCTGTTTTGAGGGCCACCACCCAGCTGAGCTCTGGTATGGTCTCGCATCACCAATCTTCTTCACTCAGGGAGGGCCTCAAGGACACTGAGTCCTTTTCAGACATTCTCGACTTCCCTACGCTCCGAGATCAGCCTCTGCTCAGTTTCTCTCCTCTCCAGGACCAGTGTGATCTGTGATCTTTAACTCCTCTGTGTGGGATGGATGACAAGCTTGGGTATCTGAGGTTAATGACATAAATCTCATGTCAGGAGCCCTTTGCTTCAGACTGGAGACTACATAGGTCTTCTCTTCTAACCACTATCTCCACTGTGGAGTATAAAAGTCTATTTTAAAATTTCAAAGTAGGAAACTAACTTGGGTTCTGTGGCTTCATGTTCTGTACTTGCATGACCGTTCCATCTTACAGCAGGATCAAGAAAGGACCTAATTGCTGCCTGAAATTGAAGGGTGTCGGTGAGCTTGGCATAGAAAGAACATAAAAACATCTGTTAATGTCTTAAAATATTAACTTACTGTATTTGGGTGTGTGAAATATAGATGCATAGTTTAATAATAGTATCACAGTGGGATCAGAGCACTCATACTTTCCACAGTGTTCTTTTATGCACTCAGCAATAGGTCTTGGAGTTATTGAGCTAATACATTCTTTGTAACAGTTGAGCGATAGTCTATTGTCCTATTTGGTTATCTAATCCTCTGTTTCAAAAATAGAGTACTTCCCAATTTTTCACTCTTGTAATGCTGCAGTTCACACGCTTGTTCATATCTCTTGTTCAATTGATCAACTATTCTGGAGGATTAACTCTTAGAGGCCAATTTTTTATGTCAAAGTATATTGCTAAATAGCTTCCTACCAGTAAAATATATACAGGAATATTATAGGTTAAAAATTCAATTCCATGTAAAAATGATAGTTCATTAAATATATAAATATAACAAAAATACTTGAATAAATCAGGATAAGTTAAAGATATGTAAGATATATATCATATACAAAACAGTATAATAGACAGATTAAAGCTCCAAATAGGAAAGAATAAAATGGCTAAATCAGGAAGAAAAAAATACTAGAAACATGAGTATTACCTCATACTGGAATGAGGAAGAACTTCTTAAGAAAGGTAGTTTTTAATACAGTAAAAGATACCACAAATAAAGCCAAGAGACGAATGAAAGTTTAGAGAAAATATTTATAAGTGTATGACAAATTTACAAGTGTATGACAAAGTGGTTACTATCACAAAACAAGGAGCTCCTTTAGAACTGATGAGGAAAAAATAAAAAATAAAGAAAGCAAAAAATTGCAAACAGCAATGCAGGAAAGACACTGGAAAGGTAGGTTGCAAGCAATAGTCACCCAATTTCTCCTTCATATCAGGAGATAGAATCTAATTCTCCACACTCCACCCCAGTCTGGATTGGCCATGTGCCTTGCTTTGACCAATGGGAAATTAACAAACATGATGCAAGCAAAGAAAAGTGCTAGATATGGAGCTTGCCCTGTCCTGCTGCTTGGAGGAACTGTGTAACAAGTACCCTGTGAATAGGTCCAGGCCAGCTTGGTAGATGATGAGAGACAGATGGCCCACTCAACCTATATCCTTCATCCCAGCCAACAGTCAGCCAACGACCGTGCACCAGCATCATTTAACTGACAGCAGCTAACCACAGACCCATGAGGGAGCTGAGAGCAGCAGGACAAACCCAGCCCAAACTGCTGATCCCCGGAATCATAGCTAGATGAATAGCTGTTGCTATAGAACATTAAGTTTCAGGTTGGTTTGTTATGCAACAAATGCTAACAGAAAGAGCTAATAAATACAAACATGTGCAAACTCACGAGCAGCAAATTTAAAGAAAACATCATTTTTTACCCATCGAAGTGACAAAAATGAAGAAAAATGATAACTTCGGTTCAGGCAAGGATGTGAAGACATAAATACTTTCATTCATGGCTGACAGGAGTGTAGACTGCTGCAAACTTGTATGAACAGTAATGTGAAAACACCAATTAATATACTTTGTGACTACTTTGGGGGAGGGGTTTATCTTACAGAAATTTAAAAATGCATAAAGATATTTATTGGGGCATTGTCTAGGTTGGTGTAGGTGGGGGAGAAATCATCAAAGAAATAAGAAAAAAAAGAGAAAGGATGATGGGGAAAAGGAAAAACAAGAGAGAAGGACAGAAAGAAGGAAAGAAAAGAAATTTCTGAGAAAATATGCATACCTCTGAAAAGGAAAATGCTCAATAAAATGTAGCCCATGCATATTACAGATAATCATATAAATATTAAAGGAATGAATTAGATATATCTACCAATTTGGAGGAATTAATTTGATTTACTGTTGAATTTTAAAGCAGCTAATAATGTAAAGTGTATAATTCTTTTTTTATAAAATAAAAAAGATGTACATGCTTGTATTTTAGCAGAATAATACTGACATGCTTTCATATCACTAATTCAGTGACCCTCCTAAAGATACAGAAATAACACACGTCATAGCAGATTATAGAAACATGGATTAATTTGTGACTTTTGAGTCTCAAATTCTGAGGTCCTTGTCTAAACCATGACTACTAAACATCTTGTGTTTGCCTATCTATAAAACCTTTGAAGCAGGTACTCTATTATATATATACTTAACTACTTGAGATTTGTGTACATGAATTACTATGCAGTATAAAACATATTGGCTTTCCCGATGGTTCAGTGGGTAAAGAGTCAGATACAACTGAGCAACTGAGCACATAAAATACGAAAAAATATAAATATAAAAGGGAGAGCCAAAAGGAGATATAAATTATTTTTAATCAGTTTATATTATATACAACTCATTAAGAGTACAAAATCTTTTTGCTATGACTAAAAATATCTATCTTCAATAATAAACAATTTTTAGTGACAGCAGAGCAATTGAAAATAATTTTTTTAAAAATCATCATTTAACTCTGTATGATACAGTAATTCAAAGACCTGGTTCCAGTTTCCTTTATTTCAATGCTTGATCTCAATGGTGATTATAGCTGAAAGAGGTGACTTTCAGAGTCTCAAGTGTCCAAATTAAAGAAGTTCATCTTTGGTGGCTTTGGTGCCTCAATTTCAGTCTTTAGAAAATATGTCAAAAGTTCACTGAAACATTTTCATCCACCCGGAGATGTTACTCAGCTCTTCTTGCAAAGGCTTCAGAACTTAATGTAACTTCATGTTTTTAGAAAATCATTTAGACACACAAATTCTGCACTTTGGAAGACTTTTATATATGGGTTGGAAAATATTGTTTCCTGTTTTTTTTTTAAATGGCAGACATGAGAAAGTTTTTTTTTTTAATATTATTTATGGGTAACATATGCTGTTTGTGGCAATGACAATAAAATAATAGAAATATTTCCAAACATTCACTTTCAGAATGCCTTCCAAGAGCAAGAGTTCCTTTCAAAAAGCAATTGCTTTCTCATGAATTTTTAAATACTCTCTTCCATTGAAGGAACCAATTAAATATGTTTAACTTTTCAAAAATACCTTCCAGGTAGCATTTGACTAACACTGTCATCTCAAACAAAGGTCGGTAAACTTAAATGCCTTTCTGTGAAAGAAAAGGTATCTTAATATCTATTTCAACAAGTCTTTTAAATACTTTGCCATGAAATCATCAGTGAAGCTTTAGATGATAAAAGAGATTTCAAAATGTCTTCCCATTCCATTACAAAGTACTCTAAAGAATTCTACCATTTAAAGGTCTTGTTTTTAGCAAAACAATCAGCTAATGGTACCCATGGCAGGTTACATGGGATGGAGTGGTCCCCACTCCATACACTCCTCACTGTCCATTACACTTGGTCCAAGTGCAAAGTCATATCAAATATTAGGAAAACTTAGTTTCTTTCCTTTTCAATTAAAAAAAGAGAGAGAGAGAGAGAGAGAAACAGACATTTAAAATTTTTCCTCTCATACCCTAAGGGATCAATTGTACAACCCACTCTGGAGATCACTGCCCTCAACGAGCCATTTAGAAAAACACCTTCTATGCCACAAGGAGATAAAAACACATAGCTAGGGCAAGAATAGGGAGCATGAGGCACTTGAGAATAGTCAATGGGGTCCCTGAAAACTGTGGTGTCCCTACTCTTTGGGCCCTGGCCCCAAGCTAAGGCCAGCCCTGAGTATGTGCATGCGTGCATGCTAAGTCACTTCAGTCGCATCCAACTCTTTGCAACCCTATGGACTGTAGCCCGCCAGGCTCCTCTGTCTGTGGAATTATCCAGGCAAAAATACTGGAGTGGGTTGCCATGCCCTCCTCCAGGGGACCTCCCCAACCCAGGGATCAAACCCATATCTCTTACGTCTCCTGCATTGCAAGCGAGTTCTTTACCACAAGCGCCGCCTGCCCTACTGTACTTTAATTTTGTTAGGAGGCTATGATGCCAAGAAGCCTAGTGTTCCCAGGCATCTAGAAAGAAGGATGTAGGGCCCCTGACAGAACCCTAGTCACACTCCCCACTGTGGTGCCTAGAGCTGCCTGGTGACCTGAGAGTTGTGGACAAGGACAATCATAGGTGCTGTTGAGAAGGACACAGTACAAGGGCCAAAAACTGAAGATGTGGAGATGTGAGTGGAGCAGAAGAGATGATAGAAAATTCAGGAAGGAATGTGCTATAGCTCAGAAGAAGGGACGTAGATGATGAATCTGGACCAGACCAGTCCCCACCATCAATCCCCACCGTCATCACCATTTCCACCACCAATCAGAGAGACTCCTCCACAAGGGAAGGGAAATTCACCTTGGCTAAGACCACTTTCTCAGTCTCTAGGCAGAAAGGAAAGCTTAAGATAAACATTAAGCTCAGTTGAAGGTGCAGAAAGTTACACTGCTTTCACCTCTGCATTTGTGGTTTGAGACAATTACTCACCACCTATGTTAAAGATCTGTGCTTACACAGAGACGTGCAAGGATACACTCTACTGTGAACAGGGGTGAGTTCAACAGGCTGGGATCAGAGGGTGGTAGAGGGTAGGGGAAGAATCACTAACGATGCTTGTTGATGTTGTTTTACTTGTCTTGATGGCCGTTTGTAACTCTAGTAACTAGTGTGTGCTGTGCTGTCACTTCAGTCCTGTCTGACTCTTTGCGACTTCATGGACTAACCTGCCAGGCTCCTGCCCATGGGGTTTTCCAGGCAAGAACTCCAGAACGGGTTGTCATTTCCTCCTCCAGGGGATCTTCCCGACCCAGGAAGACCCGCACCTCTTATGTCTCCTTCATTGGCAGGCAGGTTCTTTACCACCAGCGCCACCTAACATATATTTAAAATATATGTGTTGAGCAATTACCAGCAGACTGGCTGGTTTTGTGAGTGAATTTGTGAGCACAGACTCCCTTAGAGGACTCAGCTACATCCTGGAAGTAGGGTGGGGGCTTGTGGTTCACCCCTAGGTCATCAGAGAATAGTTTTGCATGGAAAGCCTTGTGATGTTTCTACAGGAGGTTGTGCCATAGTTACGAGCACAAAAAGCAGGAACCAGATGCTTCTGTCAGAGTCACAGAATTTTCTCAAGAATGTTTAGCACAGAAAAGACCCACCATGTCTCCTAAGGAGGGAGGCAAACTTGAAAATATGACAAAAGTATACAAGCCTTGTTACAGATGCCTCACTTCCCTCTGAAGGGAAAGAAAAGAGGTTCAAGAATCCTAACGCACCAAACAGCTTCTTTCGACCTTGTTCTTGTTTGTTCTGCCTATCACCCAGACATCAAGGCTGAGCATCTTGGAAATGTTGCATAAGAATTTGGAGGATGTTAAATAATGCTAAGGATGATGAGCAACTGTCTAAGAAGTCAGCTAAGCCAAAAAAAGAAAAAAAAAAACTGAAAATGACATTGCTATACTAGGTTAAAGGAGAGTCTGGCATAGGAAGAAAGGAAGATGTCCCCAATACAGTGTGAGACTCTGGGTGGAATCCTGGAACAGAAAGGGATATCAGTGGAAAAACCGCTGAAGTTCAAAGTCCAGGGTTTCCTTAAAGGTAATGAGCCATGGTCAGTTTCTTAGTTTTGATAAATGTACCATAATTGAGTAAGATTTGATTAAATGAGATTGTTAACATAAGGGAAAACAGGGTGAGTTTCACGTATCTCTGAAAACTCTTTGTACTATGAAAACTCTCTGTACTATGTTTAATAATCAAAAACTCTTCCAAAACATCCCAAGTTCTGCATATTCCACCAAGAGAGAAAAATCCTTGCATTTATTCTTTTTTTATTGTAAACTGTACATCCTGGGTGAACTGCTGATGGTGGCAGGAGATTTAAGTGAGGTGATACCCAGGGAAGGGATGGGTGGGCCAAACAACCCAATGAAATGTTGCTTGACCCCAAGGTTTTAACACAAGTTTGGAGTCCTGCATGAGAGTCTGCAATGTGTGTTCATGTACAAAATAGTGTTGTATTTTTTTAAGAGAAGTTGTCAAAAATAAAGATGAGAAGATGAAAGATGAGGAGAAAATAGCTGAAGATAAGTCAATGCTTAGATGGTGTTGGTTCCAGTGTACCTTTTCCTCTAAAGGAATGAACTGCCCTATACACGTCTCACTTGTTAAAAAAAAAAAAAAAAAACACTACTGAAACCACAAGGATACATAAGATCATTTTTGTACAGTAAAGCTAGTATTAAGATAACCTTGTATTTCAGTGAGATTTGCAATGTCATTAACCTTGACTAGTACAGTACAGGACTATAAATTGGCATGAAAGTTTAAGGCAGATTGCATATAATACAAATGATATATGGGTTGGTAGTTTTGTATTTGATATATAGCTTATATTAAATCATTATTCTGTGAACTGAATACAAGTTTATAATTTTTAAAAGTTGTAACTGTCTTGTTGGCATTCTGAATGCTTGGAAGTATATACATTTTTTTAATTAAATGAGAAATGTACTTTAAGGACAAAAAGAAATGTATGTGTATATATATGTGTGTGTATGTGTGTGTGTATGTATATATAGGTATATATATATATATGTGTGTGTGTGTGTATATATATATATATGTGTGTGTGTGTGTGTGTGTGTGTGTATATACACCCTGGTGGCTCTGATGGTAAAGCGTCTGCCCGCAATGCGGGAGACCCGGGTTCGATCCCTGGGTCAGGAAGATCCCCTGGAGAAGGAAATGGAAACCCACTCCGGTACTCTTGCCTGAAAAATTCCATGGACGGAGGAGCCTGGTAGGTTACAGTCCATGGGGTCGCAAAGAGTCGGACACGACTAAGCGACTTCACTCACTTCACTCACTCACTGAATGACTGAAAGTCATTCAGTTGTGTCCGACTCTTTGTGACCCCATGAACTATACGGTCCGTGCAATTTTCTAGGCTAGAATACTAGAGTGTGTAGCCTTTCCCTTCTCCAGGGGATCTTCCCAAGCCAGGGATCGAACTCAGGTCTCCTGCATTGCAGGCAGATTCTTTACCAACTAAGCTATCAGGGAAGCCCATATATATATAAAACCTTCTGCCCAAATACCTTGATCATTCTGAAAGATAGTATGATATTTTCTTGTTGTCATAATTTACACTTTATTCTTTTTATAATAAACAAAAGGTTTATAGAAAGAAACTTTAAGCCCACACACAAACTGGAGAGGGGTGTAATGATGTGAACACGATGGCTAAATCTGGGCAGAAAGGATAACGGAAAAGCCTTCACTGTGAGAACAGGAAAGATGCTTGGGAGGGAGGGAGAGAGAGATCCTGGCTCTTCTTTGGTATCAGGATGTGGTTTTAAACAGGCTTTTAAATATTTATGATAACAATATGTGTGTGTGAGTGTCTGTGTGTGTGTGTTAGTCGCTCAGTCATGTCCAACTCTTTGTGACCCCATGGATTGAGGCATACCTATTATTAAAATAATATTTATAAAAATTTCAAAAGAGTTTTCATTGAAAACTCCTATTACCCAATCTCATTTCCCAGAAGTAACCACTGATAGCTGCATACTTTAGAGCATCCTTCCAGGCTCTTCCTATGTATATACAAATACAGAGAGATGATCCTAATGGAAATGGAATAATACGATACATATTATTGTATAATTTGCTTCTTTTTTCATGAAACGATAGATCATAGATATTTTTCTACCCTGTGTACATAGGTCTAATTCATTCTTTTGAAAAGCTGCATTGTATTCCATTTTATGGGTGAACCTTAAATTACTTAGCCAGTCTCTTATTGATTTTCATTTACAGTATTTTCAGTTTCTTGCTATTATAGATGATGCTGCCACATTGTTAGTGCTCTGATGAGCATGATCTTTACAACAAGCCCTCTGAGCTAACATTCTGGCCTTCCAAAAACAAACTCTGTGCTTTGGGATGGATCATTTCACCTCCTAGAAACACAGTGCCCTCATTTTATTAGAAATAATATCTGCTTTATAGAGAAGTGTATGGATTAAATGAGTTTACATTAATGAGTGAAATTACATGAACAAAAACATCTAGCAGTTTCCTGGATAAGTGTGTATCAGGAGATGGAGAGAGTAGGGAGTGAGAGAGACAGAAAGAGAGAGATGGATAGATACAGAAATAAAAATTGATGGACATATGGATTAATGGATGGACTGGTGGATAGATGGATGAAAGGATGGATGCACTGACTAATAGACAGATAAATAGATACCTGGTAGGTAAGGAAGCCCAGCAGGAGTTATTCCTCACTAACAGGACAAGGAGGGGATTTTTTAAATTAGTGATTAATAAACTTAATATTCCTCCTTGTCTACTCACAGAAATAAGGAGCAGACAAAACACAAGGAATGCAAGAGATGGATCCTCTAAGGTACCTGTTTGAGTAATGCATCTGGAAGTGACAGTAGCCTGGCTTGGAGGGAGTGGAAGAGATGGCACGACTACAGACCTAAGGAAAAGTGGCTCCGGTAACAGAAGTGGCAAGAACATTGAGAAAAGGTGCCTGTTGCTTTAACAGCGATTAGCCAGGGAGGGTCAAGCTCTGTAGAATCAAAAATGTATCCCAGCCTGTGACCAGAGAGATCGTAAAATACCCAGAAAAGCAAGATTAAGACTCTTAAAAATGACACAGCCACATATATAGGAGGGTCCCAGAATTCAAAACTGACCACACTGTAATAAGTAATCCTGGCAAGGAGCAGAAGCAGAGAATATCTCAAAGGCCTATAAGAAAAATTTAAAATCAGAAGCACAGCCTTGTAGTTACCTTTGATTCATCCTCTAATCCAATCTGTTGCCAAATCCTGTAAACCTTATGTCCAATGCAAACCTCCTGCATGAGAGATCACCTTAAACCTATTCTTGATCATTCCAGGCCTGCTAGTCCTCTGTGGTTTACAGAAGAAAATCTACCGTACTGGCTTAGCATCCAGAGTCCCCCCAAGTTTGGTCCCAGCCTGACTTGTCCCACTCCCCTCAACAAAGCCTACACACTGATCACACAATCAGTCAGGAGTCCCCTCCTGTGACAGTGATTGCCTGACCTGTACCCTGCACCTGGAGAATACACAGCAGACACTTGGAGTCTGGATACCTACTGGCACCCCCATTCCATTTGGAAATGGTACCGACGAGACTTCAACTGATTCCTGTTAGATATCACTCACAAGATCCTACCTCATACCTGGCCATTGCAGGTTTACATCCTCCTGATCACAATGACCTGCTCAGAGAATAAGAACCCAGGCCAGACCAAACACAGCCTTTCTAAGAGGGGTGACAGATGAACCTGGGGACAGACTCATCTTCTATTTGCCTTGGGATCAGAAGTCATTAAAATGTGGGTTGGGGCTGCCAACCAGCATCCTACCCTCCATGGGGGGAAACTGGCCTCTGAGCTCCATAAAAGCAGGGGGTTTCTCTCTGGTACACAGTGCCTGCACATTTGTTGAATGAATAAATAAATGTGACAGGGTCCATTTAGATCAGCAGGTATGTAATAGGACAGACAGAGCCAGTATGCAAGTATGCAGAGAGTTCTGAACGTGTGCCCTTTAGACTTCCAAATTAAGTTCGTTCACATGTTCCATGTCTGTCTTTCTGCTTACGCTAACTTGAGTTGGGTTTCTGTCACTTATAACCAAAAGACCTGACCCTGTGCATGCTCAGAAGTTCAAACCTCTCCAGATTTGTTTCATTTGCTACTTCTGTTGGGCAGTCTTCCAAGATGCTCCCAGATTAAGGTACCCTCTATATTTTCCAATTACACTTATATTTTATCTAAACCTTCTAGTAACATTTATTCTTTTTCTATCTTAATTTAAGATGGTTTACACAGCTGAAGCAGACACCATCGGTGCCCCACCTAGTAGCAACCCCTGGATCCTCCTGTGGCCCAGCAGCTATGGTCCTGCCAGAGAGGCTACAGGTGCTGGGCTAACAGCTCTCAAAATGTCACTAGAGCTACTAAAGCCCAGACTTGCCTAGGAGTTACCCACAGGGCCACAGCCCCATTCCATAGCCAACTTGCTGGAGAACAAGAGCTGGCCCTCTCACCTCAGGGCAACAACACTCCACAGCAAGATTCATGATCCTCAGGAGTCAGGCTCAAGATAGGTTTCTCCCGAAACCACATTCTTGAATAGCTCCACCCCTTCCTCACCTCAAGTCGCTCACTCCATTTTTGTGTCTCCTTTCCTCAATAAATAACGTGCTAACAAATCTCCATGCCAAGCTCTGCTTTAAAGAAATCTGATCTAAGGTAACATCCCATCTTCTCTACAAATCTCTTAAAAGCCAGATGTGTATCGATCTTTCCTCCCATCTCCTGTAGTGCAGTGCCTTCGTGGCATTCTAAGAACAAACAGGAGGTGGTTGTGTGAATGAAGGAATGAAGAAGTAATTGCACGTAGTTAGTAATTTTTACTAAGCAAGAAGGAATAAATGTTATGACACAAAACTTTGAACACAGTATAGAGAAGCAAACTTCTAGAACAGGCTAAAACTTCAAAATAATTCAGAAAACAACCAAAATGGCATGCTTTTTTTTAGTTGAATCCAGAGGAAAATCTAGACAGGGAAATTTGAAAATCCTTTTTGTTAAACTGATTTTCCTCAATGTTTCTTAAATTCCCATCTCATCTAAATTCCCCAATTCATCTTTGATGAAATGGGTACTTAGAAATCAATCTCAATGTTCCTGCAATGTCTTGAATATCTACACAACAACCTGTTTCTTTAAGCAGGTTTGTTTTCCTCCAAGCTTACCTCCCTCTCCAAAAATACAAGTCTTCTACCACTAACAGAACAAAATAAACAAAACCCTAGGAACAGGGTCTTGCAAATTGAATCTCAGTTCTGTAGGCTCCCAAGTATGCATTTTTTCCTCCACTGAGCTGGACTATCACCTTGGGAGAATTGTGAGAAGAAACTTCCCAATCACATATAACTAAAAACAATCTTCCTTGTTGTACAGAATCCTGAGCTCTGGGGTACTTTGGGCTTCCCAACATTAAACTCTATGCCCCCAACTCTGCTGCAGCCCCTGAGGGGTTAATCATTTAACCATTTCACAGTCTCTTCTTCAGGTCCATATGCTTGAAGGCATAAGCATAATAGTTTCCCAGCACAGCACATGCACACTCATAGAAACCTTCACAGAGAAACATCACACTTTCTGGTTTTAATATTCATCAGCTTCTTAGCCTAGAGTTCCGAATTCTCAGTGTGGGACAATGTTTTCCTATTAAACATTTCCCCCTAAACCTCATTACCTCTCTGTGGTAGAAAATCATTGTGATGCTTCGGCTGTCCTTGCAGGGAAGAAAATTAATTTACAAAAGAGGGCAAAATAATTTCCAAATAACAAATCCTTCTGAATCTTGGAATTTGCCATGACATAACCAAGTCAGATAGAAGGAAGAGGCTGTGGCTGCTCCACAAATTTCTGGGAGTAGCTGAAACTGACCTGAAATTAACAAGTGCAGAAGATGGAGGAAAGAGGGGGAGCCAGTGGGAAATCCTGGCCCCAGAAAACCACAGCATGAAATGCCATTAAACAAGATCATAACTGGATTGCACTCTCAGAATAGGTGGGTGACAACAAGAGAGGAAGGCTATTCAATTAAATACAATATAAACTAGAAAAAAAGAACTGCACTTTCATTGCAAATCCATGACTGTCAGTTATTGCACCAAATGAATATAAACACATCTCTCCTTACCCTGTGCCCTACCTATTCAATGAACTGAGAGTAACTTACAGTCACGGGAAATCTTCCAAAATTAAATCTACATGAAAATTTAAGTTGTAAATACAGGAAACACAAATGACCCTTTCAACAGAACCCTAGGCATGTAAAAAATCTCTATACTTTTTATTTTAAAAAGAATTAGCTCTTGAAATACAGATAGCTGACTTTTGACATATTTGAGAAAGCTGTCCCCAAATTGATGTTACTCTACCATGTGGCTGCTCTGATAAATTATGTGCTCACATATAAGCAGAAAATGACAAAATCGGATGATCGGTGTCCCCACACCAGCCTCCCAGGTCCTCACAAGCTTGCTGAACTGTGTTAAACCCTCGAAATGCAGATCAAGATAGCAAATTACACTAACTATTGAAGTCATGTGAACTCAAACACTTACTAATCGTGTGATCTAGAATAAATCGCTTAATCTCTCTGAGCCACAGTTCCCCACTGTGTTGTTGTGAAACTTAAATGAGGTCATGGATATAAGGTGTCAAACCCATCGCAGGTGCCCATTGAACATTAGTTTTTTTCTCCTTTCTAGTACCTGCTCTGAAACAGATGTAAAGGATTGGCGTCCACAGGCGCAAGAATACTAAATGCTCTGGCACATGCATGTCGGTTCGGCCCCATTCCCTGAGCAGACAATGCATGTGATGAAGTGGAGAGGACCACTGACCCCTGCTCAGTGACTCAGTTTCAAATGATGAGCAGCTGGGACTTGAAGGAGAGACGCCATCCCCCTGTCCTTTGGATAGTGCTCACTTAGTAGGAACTGGGGCAACAGTAGCTTTTCTGATCTTGGTCCAAAGTCCAAACTCCCAGGGACTAGCAATCAGCACCAAGGTGGTAAACCTCTAGCTGTGAGCAAATAGCACATGGAGATCCCAAAAGACCCCTGAGAATCTGCACCCAGGTGACCAACCTCTAGCCATAGGAGGCTTCTAAGTACCAAGAGCCTGCATGCAAGGGCCTCTTTCAGGAGTAAAACTGGTGAAATATGTGGAGGTGGGGTCTGACAGGCTTCCTATTGCCCCTCCACAGTCAAAGCCAGAAGAGAAGGACCTGGGAACAGAAACTCATTAAGCGTATTGTTCCACTGAAAGACACAGGGCAGTGAAGGATAGAAAAGTGTTCTCAGGCCTCCAGGATAAGCAAGAAAGTTTGTTCTAGGCAGTAATGAAAAGGGTCCAGTGGGACAGAGAGGTCTCTATCAATAGACAAGCAGAGGCTTCCAGACACCATGAATCATTCATTCACTCAATCCATCTCTACTGAGCACTTTATGTGTCTAACACTTTGCCCCATCTTCCAAAGGCATGGTGGACAGTCCAGTGACCTGTCCCTGACTACTGCGGTAGGTACCTCTCCTTCTCCCTCCCCAGCACTCAGATACTGCCAGACCCCCACAGAAGCTCCTCCAGTTCAGCTTCCACAAGACGGCCTGCTGGCCTGCTATCAGAAACTGTGGGCTCCCAGACCCTGTCTAATTCTCAGTATAGTAAGGGAACTGGAATCTGACATGAGTGATCATTTCTTGTGAATTTGACTGACTTGAGTCACCTCTGGGCACCCAGGCACCCTGGCAGGGTTGACTCTCAATACAGCCCTTGAAGTGAAGGATTCCAGTCCAGATATGGCTACTCAGGATCTATAATGCTCAAGTTACCAAGCAGCTTCACTAGCCAGCCAGAGGTCTCATACTTTATCTCCCTTCAACATCCATTACACCATGTTTCATTATCCACATACTTTTCCTTATTTTAATTTTAATCAAAATAATTTCCTGAATTGGATCATAACACTACTGCCTCAAGTGGTCTGAGGCTACCTGGCAAGTCCTGGGTTCCAGAGATCCAGACAAACGGCCTTACAATTGGATACTACTGACCACCTGAGCCTTTAGTTGGCTATGCCAACTACCTTTCACAACAATTCCTATTTCAGAAAGCTCCTTCTAGCCCAAACTTCCCCATCAGTCTTCTCTAGACACTCTTGAGCTACTGAGGGTTATTCCTTTGAAAGTTCATGAAGATCCTTACAACTTCAGTACAATACATAATTGTCATGTATAAAGAAAGGATAAAATTGATGCTCAAAATTAAAACCACAATGAGGTACATTACACACCAGTCAGGATGGCTGCTATCCAAAAGTCTACAAGCAATAAATGCTGGAGAGGGTGTGGGGAAAAGGGAACCCTCTTACACTGTTGGTGGGAATGCAAACTAGTACAGCCGCTATGGAGAACAGTGTGGAGATTTCTTAAAACATTGGAAATAGAACTGCCATATGACCCAGCAATCCCACTCCTCGGCATACACACAGAGGAAACCAGATCTGAAAGAGACACGTGCACCCCAATGTTCATTGCAGCACTGTTTATAATTGCCAGGACATGGAAGCAACCTAGATTCCCATCAGCAGATGAATGGATAAGGAAGCTGTGATGCATATACACCAAGGAATATTACTCAGCCATTAAAAAGAATTCATTTGAATCAGTTCTAATGAGATGGATGAAACTGGAGCCCATTATACAGAGTGAAGTAAGCCAGAAAGATAAAGACCAATACAGTATACTAATGCATATATATGGAATTTAGAAAGATGGTAACGATAACCCCATATGCAAAACAGAAAAAGAGACACAGATGTACAGAACAGACTTTTGGACTCTGTGGGAGAAGGCGAGAGTGGGATGTTTTGAGAGAACAGCATCAAAACATGTATATTATCAAGGGTGAAACAGATCACCAGCCCAGGTTGGATGCATGAGACAAGTGCTCAGGGCTGGTGCACTGGGAAGACCCAGAGGGATGGGGTGGGGAGGGAGGTGGGAGGGGGGATCGGGATGGGGAACACATGTAAATCCATGGCTGATTCATGTCAGTGTATGGCAAAAACCACTACAATATTGTAAAGTAATTAGCCTCCAACTAATAAAAACAAATGGAAAAAAAAATTTTTAAAAAAATTGATGCTCAGGTTTTCTCTTTCCGAATGGGAGCAGGTGGGGATTAGTGCAGTTTTTCCCCTAGGGAGCAGCTTAGCCTGATTTGTGTTCATGCCATGTGGTCAGATCACCATAAGCTGCCCAAACATTCAGTAGCAGCATAAGAACAGCCCCTTCAGAGACCAGCATTCGACAAACTCTAATTAAAAGAGGTCCACTGAGCTGAACTGAAAATGCCCTTCCTCATATTGATGAGGTCAGTGCAGGAAAGAGGGAGGAATGGGAAGCATCAATCTGAAGTAGGTCCAGGAAGCTACCACCATCACTGATTTTTTTTTTCAGGGCAAATAACAGAAATTAATTCTAATTAAAGTTGAAGAATCATTGGAAGGAATCTGGGAGCTCACAGAATCATTGCCAAAGACTGGAAAATGAAGTTCAGATATAAGACAACTCCAGGAGGTTGCAGAATAAACAACAGAAATGACCTTAGAGCAGGAACATTGTGACCAGACTGTCCCCCAGCCCCATGCCCCGAGATGAATGAACTCTAGCCAGGTCTTTGGTCCTCAGATTTTCAAATCCACAAGGAAGTATGTCACATTAGATCTTGATATTCCAATCTCTGATTGTACTAGGGACTGACAAGAAATATTGGATCCCTTTGGCATCTGTTTAGTGGGCAAATCTCCTACAGACTATAAACAGAAGCAAAAGCCATCTCTCCAAAAGGAAAGCAGAGAACTGTGAGGAGGACAGGGTGACTACACCCCAGTGAAAATGAAGATAAGAATATCCTAATGCCCAGAGTCCCCATAGCAGGGTGGTACCCTGCCTCACTGTCTCAGACATCCCAGTTCCCAGCCAGGGTTGGCCTAGCAAGGCCCCGGTCTCCTCTGCAGACTCTCTCCCTGCATCCAACCTAAAGGTGAGCCACACTTCCCCCAAGTAATCCTTCCCCAGAGCTTAGGAGACAAGGGGTTAATGGAAAGGCAGCAAGACGTGGGGTGTCTCTTCTGGCTCATCAGGTGAACCTACCAGTCAGAGATACTTCTGCAAACTCAGCTGTCACCTGCCACAGTAAGACCGGCTGGAAGCAGGGACCTGCCCCCAAATTGAGCTACTTTTGGTTAAAATGAGAACAAAATGTGTGAAACTACTTCTAATGGAGGTCAAGAAACGTGCTAGCTAGATAGGCTGGTGATGGCAGAACCCAGTAAGTATACAACAAAGGTAAACCTCGACCAACCTAGGGCCATCGTCTTCTGGAAACCCCACCCGACACCCAGCTGGGTCATGTCACCCAGGGCTGCTCTGAGATCCCACAGGACTCCTTTGTTGACATTGTTGCAGTCTGAATTTTATTTCCTAGGGTGACTACTTATTGACAACGGTCTCTCTCAATGGAGCACAATCTTTGAAAGCCCAGGGACCCAGTCTGGTCTTACCTGTGCTCCCACAAATGTCACCAGCATTTAACATCTGGTAATTAGAAGTGGAAACTTATTAAACCTGTGTGTGTTAGGCACTAGTCAATCTCTCATTCCACCTTATCCCAGGAAACCAGTGACCTGCTTTACATCAACAAGGATCAGATTAGTCTTTTCTAGGGATCCATGTACATGCAATCATACATATGGTACTCTTTAAAATCTGGCTTCTGTTGCTCAGCATAATGTTTTTGAGATTCATCCTTGCCTCTGCAGTTAACAATACGGTGTTTTCTTTTATTACTGCACAGTTTTCTATTACCTGAATATATCATAATTCCTTTATCTATTCACCTGTTAATGGGCATTTGGATTACTTCCAGTTTTTTCTGTTAAGATTAAAGCTCTTCTAAATATTCATGTCCAAGTCTTTGTATAGGAATGTATTTTCATTTCTTCTAGGTAAATATTTAGGCACCAAATAGTAGTTTCATAAAGTAAGTTTACACTTACTGAAAGTCGCTCAGTCCTGTCTGACTCTTTGCAACCCCATGGACTGTTGCCCGCCAGGCTCCTCTGTGCATGGAATTCTCCAGGCAAGAATACTGGAGTGGGTAGCTATTCCCTTCTCCAGAGGACCTTCCTGACCCAGGAATTGAACTCTGGTCTCCTGCATTGCAGGCAGATTCTTTACCATCCACCACCAGCCACCAGCCCAAGTTTACAGTTAACTTTATGAGAAATGGACAGACTATCGCCCAAAGTGACTGCACCACCTTCCATTCCCAGAGCACAGTCTGAACATCACTCTGGCCCACAGACACATGAAGAGGTGTTTCTCTGGGGCTGCAGGTTATGCAGGCTGGAAAAGGCTGTGACAGTATCACAGTGGGATGAGAATTCTCAGCCAGGTCTGGAGGGCCCTCCTTGCAGAAGCTTTCTCAGACCCTCAATTCTAAAGTGCCTCTGTCCTTCCAGTGTGCAGTGATGATGTGCACCCAGCACTGGCCATGCTGAGGGAGAGAGAGCACCATACGCTTCTACCAGTTAAGGGTTCAAGGGCAGAGCTTCATTTTATTTACCTGAGTGTCTCTCCTCCTAACCCCTACCCCTGAGAATCTTTCCCCATGCCTGGCATTACACATGCATGATGAACAATGGCATGAATGAATACATGAACAGAGCCTGGGTTAATCACTTCTCTCTGCGTGCCTGCCTCACTCAATTGGAACATTGATTTCTCCACTTGGATGCACAACTTTGAGCACTGATCTCTCTCAGGGAGCACATTTCTTTCAGTCTTTTGAGAAGAACACTAAGTCTGATGGTTTGGGGAGGGAAAGGGGGCTTCTCAGAGCCCCCTACAGGCCTTGCCTTCTCCCTGAGGACTGGCAGAGGGAGACGCCCACAGTGGGGGTCTTTCGTCTTGCACACACACAGGCTGGCACATGGCTCTCTTATGTGGTTGTCCCAGTCCTGGGAGGGAGGGCTCCAGAACTGAGTCTCATGCATCTCAGGAGTGGTCCCTGCCTTGGTTGAGTGGCAGGATCATTCTAAGCCCAGGTTTTCTACTCTGGAAAGAGCAGCAGTAATAAAACAATCACAGCATTGCTCTGAGGATAGAATGAGATAATGTATATGAAAGTGCTTTCAAAACACCAAATTACTCCCCAAATGTAAAATCTATTATCATGTGGCATTTGGTTCACCTCACCCCGCCTGTACTCCTTAGTCCAGCTAGCACCACCAGACTCAGTAGCTGTGTTGAACAAGTACTCGTGTATCTGTCAAGTCTGGAAAAGCCAGGAACAGACCTACTGTTAGCGCCCACAGTTAAACTCTCTCTATACTCACCTCTTCCTTCCCTGGTACACTGCTACTGCTTTAGTCCAGGTACTGGCTATCATTTCTCTGTGTAATTTTTATGGCAGTAACAGCACAAAGGAGGAGGGGGAAACAGCTATATTGAGGTAGAGTTTTAGTGGCTTACACAGTAAAGAATCTACGTGCAATGCAGGAGAACTAGGTTCAATCCCTGGGTTGGGAAGATCCCCTGGAAAAGGGAATGGCAACCCACTCCCATAATTCTTGCCTGGAGAATTCCATGGATAGAGGAGCCTGTCGAGCTACAATCCATGGGGTCCCAGAGAGTCAGACACGACTGAGCAACCAACACTTTCTAAAATTAAGCTACTATTAATCTGAACTAGATTGTCTTAAATTAAGATATTAATCATAATCCCCAGGGCAACCATTAAGACGATAACTCAAAAACATCTGTAATAAAAGATACCAACAAGCGAATAAAGGGGTTACATTAGAAAATATCTATTAATGCACATTAAGGTAATAATGGAGGAACAGAGGGATAAATACATAAGGCATATAGCAAACAAATGACAAAATGAAAGATGAAAATTACACTTTATCAAGGATTATGTCAAATGTAAACAGATCAAATAATTTTAGTATATAAATCACTGAAAAGATCCAACCAGATGCAGTCTACAGAAAACAAGCTTTAGATTCAAAGACAGAGGTATGGCCAAGACCAGAAAGACTCTGAGTTTGCCTCCTGCCACAGGCACACCATAATTACAACAATTTATAGAGCAACTATCTGTGAGAAGGTCCTGAAGACTAGCAGAAAAGATTTTCCACATCTAAAGATACAAAGAAGGGCCCACAGGGAGGCAGATTAGGAGGGGCAGAGATGCAGTACAGTCACAACCCACAACTCCAGGTGATGACCCACCAGTGGGTGGATAATCACAATGGAAGAGGTTCTCCCCCAAAGAGTGAGGAGTCCAAGATCCACATCAGGCTCCCCAGTGCGGCAGCCTCACACCAGGAAAAAGAGCCCCAGGAATGTCTGGCTTTGAAGGCCAGTGAAACTGCCATACAGGAGAGAGAAAGATCTGTAGGAAACAGACTCCACTCTTAAAAGGTGCAAACAAAATCTTACACACTCCGACTCTCGGTGCAGAGGCAATACTTTGAAAGACGACTAGGTCAGACCATTACATTTGGACTGCTTTCTCACATCATATACAAAAATAAACTCAAAATGGATTAAAGACTTAATGGAAGACCTGGTACCAGAAAACTCCAAGAGTAAAACAAAGGCAACACATTCTTTGACATCATTCTTAGAAATTTGTTTTGAATACATCTCCTCATGGAAACAAAAGCAAAAACAAAAATCAAATGGGATGACTCAAACTGAAAACTTTGGCACAGCAAAAGAACTATAGACAAATAAAAAGGCAGTCTACAGGAAGAGGATATTTGCAAATAATATATCTAATTAGAGGCTAATATACAAAATGTGACCAAAAAAGGACTCATATTTGAACACATATTTTAATAATTTTACAAATCAAAAAGAAAAAGACCAACACCCATTGGAAATGTACAGTAGGCAAAACAGCTGAGCACGTCTTTACAAAAGAGGATATCCAAATGATCCGTAAGAATGCGAAAAGATGTTCAAAATATTTAGTCATTGGGGAAATAAAAATTAAAACCACAGTGAGACCCCACGGTATTCCCCTCAGTAGACCTAAAATTAAAAAGACTGACAACAGTAAGAGTTGGCAAGAATGAAAAATATCTGTAACTTTCATACATTGCTCATGGGAGTGAAAAATGCTGCAAACACTTAGGGACAATGTTTGACAGTATCTTCTAAAGCCAGGTGGCGCTAGTGGTAAAGAACCCACCTGCCAGTGCAGGAGACGTAAGAGATGTGGGTTTGATCCCTGGATTGTGAAGATCCCCTGGAGAAGAAAATGGCAACCCACTCCAGTATATTTGCCTTGATAATCCTATGGATGGAGAAGCCTGGCAGGCTACAGTCCACGGGGTTGCAAACAGTCGGACATGACTGAAGCAACTTAGCACACACATACTTGATAATCCTGCAATCCCATTCCTATGCATATGTATTAGAGAAATGGACACCAATTGACGCCACCAAAAGACATGGACAGGAACATGAACATTACAATACCACAAAATTAGAAATAAGAATTATGTCTATCAACTGGAGGTTGGATAAATAAATTGTGGAATATGCATATAATGGAAGGCTACACAGCAAAAAACCCATGGCAGATATAACAACATGGAAAAATCTCTAAGATATTACATTGTATGACAGAAGCCAGACATAACAAGAGTATGCCCTGTATGATTTCATTTATATGATATTCAGAGAAAACTAACTGATGGTTATTAAAAACCAGTGGTCACCTCCAGGTGAGAAACAGATAAGAAATGACTGAGACCAGAGCACCATAGAAGCATCTGGAATACTATTACGTTCTGTATCTTGATCTGGGTGGTAGTTACATAGGAGTGTGCATACGTACAATTAAAGAAAAAAGCTCTACAGTTAAAATTAACGTATTTATGCACTTTACCAAACCATGATTTAAAAGTTTTAAAATCACATCATCAAAGATTAAAATAGACTGAATAATAATTTAACAAAATAAAATAAATTATATTAAAAAAATAACTGCACCAAGAACTCCAGCCTGGGTCTGCCCCAGAAACACAGCATGCCTGTGTCCCCATGTCCCGAAGCTCTCAGGCTGTGTTGCAATAGAAGCAGTCAAGGATTTCCTGAGCATTTTTTACTGACCTAAATTACTAATGATTCATCGTAAACTTTCAGTCAACTAAAATTCCTGACTTTCTTTTTCCCATGCACAGCTAGGACCTATTGTCCTCATTCTGTCCTTATGAATGCTTTAAATGTTTTTAATGTCATTATTATCACTTGTTACTGCAAATCGTAACAACCTTAATGAAGGTCAAATGCAGTTCGGAGAGGAAAATTTCCCATCGGCTTGCCATGCCACAAATCTTCGAGTTCCAGGAACCTCCAGTTCCTGTCCACTAACATATTTAATTTTTATGTACTTATAATCACCTCATTAGATACAAATTTGCTATTCTTTTTACTATACATACTGTTATATCATAAATATTTCCCATCTCTTCATCGTCTTTATAATTATCATTTTTATTACCTTCAGAATAGTCTATTGTGCAGCTACACCTACAATTTACCTAACTACTCTGCCCTGAACATTTATGTTGTTTCCAATTTTTCACTATGACAGATAACACTGCAATAAAATCCTTATATACTCACCTGTCTTATTTAAGTTTATTTATACTTTTAGGCAAAATTCTTAGGAATGAGATCATTGGGTCAAACACATTATTTTAGGTATGTTTTGCAAAATGATTTCCTAATGGACATAGTCACCAAAACCATATATAGGTAAGAATTTTATCACAATCTTGGCAAAATTATTATAACTTTTAATCAAATACAGTAGATATAAGATGAGTTCATAGATTTTGTCTCATTTGGCAATTATCTGAATACTCCAGTGGTTGTCCATTTTGCCATGTTAGTTTCTGAAATTCTGGTATTTAACACAGAGTCAGCACAGTGAAGGAGCTCAATAAACACCTTTTGAGTGAACGGAACTTTATTTCTTCTGCTGTCACTGTTCATTCATGCCTTTTGTCCATTTTTAAATTGGGATTCTACTACTTGCCTCATTGATTTGAATGGGGCAAGGTAAACACTTCCATCTTGTTATAGCTGTAACAAGGGCTCTTTCTTCCATCATTTCTGTCTTTTTTGTCTTTAATTGTAAAATAAAGTCATGTCTATTTAAATTCTTTTTTTATTGAAGTATAGTTGACTTACAATATTTTATTAGTTTCATGTGTACCATTTAAAATTTAGGAAATTATCTGAAAAAAATCTTGTGGTCTATTTTTTGCTAGTTTTCCATGATTTAAAAAATATACTTAATTCCTTGGTACTTCCCTGGTGGTCCAGTAAGACTCTGGGCTCTCAACACGGGAGGCCTGGGTTTGATCCCTGGTCAGGAACTAGATCCCACATGCCACAACTAAGACCCAGTACAGCCAAATAAGTAAGTAAATATTTTAAAATAAAATTTAAATTTAAAATATTTAATTCCTTAATAGGACTATTTATTTTTGGTTCATTATGAAATGTGTGGCTATTTTTTCCTAATAATATATTCTACCAATATCTTTTATTAAGCCATCCTTCCTTTCTCCATAGTATCTGATTCCCCTTTTATCTATTACATAAATTATTTTAGGTAATTTTTTTACATCTTTTTACATCTTAATCTTTTTCAGCTATAAATCTCTGCTTTGCACTAATATCTCTCTAATTTAATTATTCCTGGTTTACATGTTCTAAAATCTGCTAATACTGGCCCTCTTCATTATTTCCTGTTCTCTGAATATTTTACATTAACCATCTTTCTCTTTCCAGAATAATTTCCTAATTATTTTGTAAAAATCCCATAAGAAAATTGATTGGGATTTTGATAGAGATTGAACTACAATTATAAATTAAGAACAGACTTTTTCATATTCAGCCAAAGACTCTACCCAGGAATACAGTAAGTCTTCTTGATTACTCTTCCGTATTTCTTCAATCAAATATGACGAAATGCCAAAGAACATGGGCTGTGGAGTTGTATTATCTGGCTTTGAATCCCAGCTTGGCTATAAACTGGACATACACAGCTATGTCAGTCAGCACTGCTAAGTGACAACCATAGAATCTCATTTAGCAGCACACGACATTGAGGACGAATTTCTCAGACCAGCAGATTTCTAGGTCAGCAGGAAGACCTTGCTCCATGTGTCTCTTTCCTGGATCCAGGCAGGAGGGCAATTAGAGCCTGGGTCAGGTTCTCATCCACATAAAATCAGAAGCAGAGGGGGAGGTGGAATCATGCCTTGCTATTGAAGGCCTAGGCTCAGAATTTGCACGCTCACTTTTGCCCGAATATCACTGGCCACGGCAAATTCATGGCCAGATCCAGCATCCATGGGGCATAGAACTAAATGTTATCAATGAATATTTAGGAAAGGGAATGAATATCCATTGTACAATAATTCAGTCCACCATCATATGACCTAGGGAGACTCACTTAAAGCCCAAGTCTCAGTTTTCTTCTTTTGTAAAACAGATTATCACTTACTCATCTCATGAGGCTGCCTTGTGGACTAAATGGAATAATGTCTGAAAATCACTCAGCATTGTGCCTGATGAGTAGCAAGAGCACAGTAAATGTCAAATATTATGATTGTTTTTAATTACAGAGCAGATACTCCAATTGACCTTTTGAACCCAGGTAGAGACTTTCCATTTTCCCACATCAGATTTCAAGCCTGTTATCTCTGACACATTGTTCCAGTGACTGGAGATATTTGGGATCATCATCATTTAATATCAAGTAAATAAATTCTGATTGCACTACACTAAGTAGGTTTCCCATATATTACCTGGCTGGCTTGTGCAGGACTGATGAAATAGCTTTCCCTGTTGACTTGCTGTAATTTGCATGTGCAATCACTGTGCCATTGCTCTTCATGGGTGGTGGACGTGTTCAGGGAGACAGGACAACCCGGAAGCCCGCTTCTGATTGACATAAATCAGTGAGTCAATAATCTCTGGGTACATGCACTTAAAGTTAACACATCCGCCTAACTGTCCTGCTTAAAATTCTGTTTTTCCATTTTCTTTACAAGGGCTAATCAAGAGCCTTGTATAAATCTGAATATGTTGCCTTAAGTATCTCCACTCCTGTTGTGTGTCCTTGTCCTAGGTATGAATTTGTCCAGAATCTCTGGATACAGCTCTGCCGGTCTGTCTCAGCCTTCCCTGTCTCCTCTAGGGAAATTCCCAATTATTTGTCCATATTCAGTTCAGTCTCTATAGTGTGAAGAGCCATCTCTCCCCTTGTTTATACAAAAACACTGGGATTTCTTTGAGCCTTTTGAAATCTCCTTTACCAAAGTGTAGGATGAGCATGTGTTTGTCCAGCTTTCCCTTCCTGGCTTCAAAAACTAAAAGATCATCTGGGCAGGCTACCACAGGTTCCTTCTTGCTTCTGTGTGTGTGTGTAGTCAGTCGCTCAATCGTCTCCTACTCTGCGACTTCACAGACTATAGACAGCGAGGCTCCTCTGTCCATGGAATTTTCCAGGCAAGAATACTGGAGTGGGTTGCCATTTCATACTCCAGGGGATCTTCCCAACCCAGGGATCAAACCCACATCTCTTGCATCTCTCTCTTCCTTCTACTTCGCCAAAAAATTTTCTCTGTATCATCCCTATTTAGAGCCAAGGTAGCAATTGTCCTCACTGGATTCTCTGTTATATGGGAAATAAAGTTGTCAAAAAGCTATATGATACCAATGATATCTAGCAGATGCTAGTGCATGACTGGGATCAGCTTAGGGGTCAGCCTAGAATTTTCAAACAGAGGATGCCAACTAGCCTCACTGTGGATGATGAGCTGGGGCCAGTTTGTAGTAGGCTAAAGCTGTAGCCCACAGTTCTAGGGATGGACTATTTTTGGTTCAGATTTGCAGTCAGTGGGTCTTCGGGTAGCCCTCCTTCAACCAAGTTCCCTCCAGACAGGTGACCACCCAACAGGTGATAAAGAAAATCAAGCTGTGTGAAAGGCCATCTGTTCTAACAAGTAGGTGAATTTGTGCCCTAAAAAAGACAAGGGTGATTTTTTCCCTATAAAATATATTTCACCTACATTAAAAAATTAACATTTATATGTCTTTTCTTTATTATTCTTCCAAAATCTATCTATCCAAAATGGTGTGCCATATGTGCTAGGAAGCCTTGAGAGAGCTCACCTAAGGCTCAGGGGCCCTCTTTGCTTCTGTTTACTTGTCAGCTGACTGCTGGGTTAGCAAATGCTGTCTGATAGATGCTAATGCCTTTGTGTTGTGTGTCTTGTCTTTCTTAGAATCCTAACATGTCTGTGCTCTTCTCTTCCTTTTTTTTTTTTACTAATATAAAAGCACTTATTTCTCTAATTTGATTTTCAGTTTTTTGTTCTATTTTCAACTAAAAATAAAACAACCAGAGATCAAACTGTGATCATTTCCTGCAGCAATTAATCTGTCTTTAAAGCCATGTTCTGCTGAGCACTGTGATCCCCGTTAATCACGACTTAGGACCATGTTCCATCAATACAGCACAATTACCAGAGTGGCTCACAGTCAGCTGTTCAGAATCACTGCCCCAGGAGCAGAGGTGCCTCCAGACTGGGTGAAGGCATCTGAGTTAGTGTGCATGTGACGCGTGCCTGCCTCTCTGCAGAGAAGGGCGGCCCCTAAGCAGCTCCCACTGACCTTGGAGGAAGGTGCCAGATCCTGGCTCCTCCCAGAACTCACTGGTGGGGCAAACTACTACTTCCTTTCTTATAACATGTGACCCACCCATCTAGCCCCTTGCTGCCCCAGACCCTCCCAGGGGTGTGCAACCAACTGATGAGGCGTTTGCATCCCAGGCGACACCCAGAAAAACAGCCCTCCTGTCCCTACAGCAGCCAGAGCAGAAACAGCAGCTTCTCTCTCAGCCACAGCCTGTATCTCCTAATCTCTGTGTCACTTTTTGTAAATGTCTGCCTTCGGGCGTGACAATCTTCAAAAGCTCCAGATGACAGGCAAAAACAGAAACACAGAGTTATTGAGGCCCCAGGAAAATATAAAACACAGGCACAGATTTGCTCCAACCATACTGGAAACTGATCTGTATGCTCTGGGGCCATAAATGATCTGAAATCATCAAAGGAACCATTCTCCCTCTCCTGGCCCATATGGAAGACACTGAGGGAAGATGTCTTCCTACTGGAGGCACTGGCCCATGGATCCCAAAGTAGTCCTTTCCCTCTGACAAAGCCCAGCTCCCAAGGGAGAGATGAAAGCCTAGAAGACCATGCAGAAATCAAGGATGAGAAAATCCTAGAACACACTCTGCTTACACATCTGACATGGGGTTCAGCCCTGTCCACTGAAAATATAGTTAGTGTCTACATTTTTAAGATTAATATAGTTTGAAGAAGAATACAAAGAGCAGACCCATTGGAAAAGACCCTGATACTAGGAAAGACTGAAGACAGGAGGAGAAGAGTTTCAGAAAAATGTCTACTTCTGCTTTATTGACTATGCTAAAGCCTTTGACTGTGTGGATCACAACAAACTGGGGAAAATTCTTAAAGAGATGGGAATACCAGACCACCTGACCTGCCTCTTGAGAAACCTATAGGCAGGTCAGGAAGCAACAGTTAGAACTGGACAGGGAACAACAGACTGGTTCCAAATAGGAAAAGGAGTATGTCAAGACTGTACATTGTCACCCTGCTTATTTAATTTATATGCAGAGTACATCATGAGAAACGCTGGGTTGGATGAAGCACAAACTGGAATCAAGATTGCCAGGAGAAATATCAATAGCATCAGATATGCAGATGACACCACCCTTATGGCAAAAATCAAAGAACTAAAGAGCCTCTTGATGAAGTGAAAGAGGAGAGTGAAAAAGTTGGCTTAAAACTTAACATTCAGAAAATTAAGATCATGGCATTTGGTCCCATCACTTCAGGGCAAATAAATGGGGAAACAGTGGAAACAGTGAGAGACTATTTTGGGGGGCTCCAAAATCACTGCAGATGGTGACTGTAGCCATGAAATTAAAAGACGCTTGCTCCTTGGAAGAAAAGTTATCATCAACCTAGCCAGCATATTAAAAAGCAGAGACATTACTTTGCCAACAAACGTCCATCTAGTCAAAGCTATGGTTTTTCCAGTAGTCACGTATAGATGTGAGAGTTGGACTATAAAGAAAGCTGAGCACCAAAGCACTGATGCTTTTGAACTGTGGTATTGGAGAAGACTCTTGAGAGTCTCTTGGACTACAAGGAGATCAAACCAGTCCATCCTAAGGGAAATCAATCCTGAATATTCATTGGAAGGACTGATGCTGAAGCTGAAACTCCAATACTTTGGCCACCTGATGCAAAGAACTGACTCGTTTGAAAAGACCCTGGTGCTGGGAAAGATTGAAGGTGGGAGGAGAAGGGGACGACAGAGGATAAGATGGTTGGATGGCATCACTGACTCAATGGACATGAGTTTGAGTAAACTCCGGGAGTTGGTGATGGACAGGGAGGTCTGGTGTGCTGCAGTCCATGGGGTCACAAAGAGTTGGACATGACTGAATGACTGAACTGAACTGAACTGACTGAGGAGGAGAAGGGGGTGACAGAGGTTGAGACAGTTGGATGGCATCATTAACTCAATGGACATGAATTTGAGCAAAATCCAGGAGATGGTAAAGGACAGGGAACCCTGCCATGTTGCAGTCCATGGGGTCACAAAGAGTCAGACACAACTTAGTGACTGAACAACAACAAGGTTTTCTAAAATGCTTAGAAACATGACTGGAATGTGGTAGAAATTCAGTAAATATTTTTCTTCCATCCTACAGCCTACTGTGTTTAAAATGCAGATACCAGAGAAGCACAGACTTAGGTCATAGGTGGGTCATCCAGGGAGGAGCGGGAGGAACAGACAGGGATGAGCCCACAATTCCAGGGCTGACCCCAAGGACGCACACCCGACCTAAAGGCACCCCATGTGTACTGAAGAAACTACTACACCAGCCATCCAAACACATCTGAGCTGGGTTCACCCCAGAGGCAGTGAGTTTTCAACTCTGCAGAAGAGAAACTTCTAGAAAACAAGGGAATAAAAATATCTGTAGAACATGTCTAACAACATAAAGGGGACATATCAGAGTAGGGCCACAAGGCACACCTGCTGAGCCTAGAAGCTCCCACTCTTGCATGAACACACTCAAGGCTGCCCCTGTAGGACCCAACGCCATCAAGGGGTCTCCTTCACTTTCCTGGATTAGATCACAAGTCCCAATTCCCACGTAGAAACATCAGGTTAATGTACATATGGCAAATACCCACAACTTGATAAAGACCCTACACTCAAAGTGAAATCCCAGCCCGTGTTTAAACAGAGTGCCAAGAATGGACCCCAATGTGCCATCATGAACCACACTTGAGCCTGGGCAAACATCTGGCCCATCCGATACACTGGAGGGTGAGCAGGTCTGATAACAGTCAGACACTGCAAGGCCCCATGAGGGTACCCACATCAGACTGGACCAGAGGGACCAAAGGGTCAGAGAACTCATTCAGCTCTCAGAAAGCATTTTGCTAAACTTCCAGGACTCCCCCATATAGCTGAGGTTATCCCTATAGTTCTTGCTCGCTGTATAAAATAAAGCCATCAATAAGTGAGGCAGGGATGGGCATTCTCCCAGACCATGGAGCACCTTCCCCACACACTCAGTGATCAATACCCCTGAAGATACATCCTTGGGGCTCAGGCTCAACACCACGCAGCTCCCAGGGTTTCTCCCTTCACCTCTGACTGTCTGCTGGACTTAAAGACCCAGAAGTGCCACAAAGCGCACCAGCAAAACTCTAAAAAATACTGTATTTACTTCTGAATGTTTTCCCCAAAGAAACTGGGGTGGCTTATCACAAAGAATGTGCTTAATCAACTGGTACAACATAAATAAAGCATAATAAATTAGAACAAGGGAAAAGGGGAATACAATTGGGCAGGCTTGAGAATTAACAGTCTTGACCTTCCTGCTGGTGAGAGAAAAATAAGGAAATACATTCGGTTCCATGTATCATGATGCCAGGGAAAAGGAAGCAAATGTTCCCTAAATTCTGAAAGATAACTCTCCAACGGAGGTAATGCACAATTTCCTCAAGGGAAAAAGTAAATAAATGCTCATTATACATGGACTACATGCAGGACCCCTTAACCTGAAGGGGCTTTGAACATAGCCCAGTGTGGATGAGGTGGTGAGCAGCAGGCTGACTAAGTCCAACTCTGACTCACTCCCTGGCCCCCGTATGCAGGACACAACCTGCCCAGCTGTATGTGGCGGCCATGTTTATGTACATCTTTCCTACATCTTTGCAGTGACTCCGCAAGGACATGGTTCTATCTCATAAACAGAGAAACCGGGACTCAAAATCCATAAATGTCTGGGCCAAGTTCAAGTCAGTGAGTGACACCTGCATGCTCTGACTCACATATCCAACTTCTTTCTACTATACACCAATAATGGTGTCAGCCACAGAGATTGTGGCAAATTCCATACTGCTTGTTGCTTGTAGGACCCTGACAAAAGCTGCCACTTTGTGTAGGGAGCTCTAAGTCTGGGGACATAATGAAGGCCACGTGCAGAGCTTTTTGGTGGTCTGGCTTCCCCCCAAGGATAGAACTGAGGACCAAAGGGGAAAATGACTTAGGCTCTGCATCCTGCCCTCTCCACATCCTGATATGCTCATCAGGAGGGCCCCCTCCACCACCACACGTCTGCATTTCCAAGAGTGGGACCCGGGTATGCTGATGTCTCAAAGGTTCCCAAGCTTTCTATATGAAGAGAGAAGGATGTATTAACCTGATAGGGCTGTGTAACAATCTACCACAGACTGGGTGGCTTAAACTACAGAAATTTTTCTTTCCAGTTCTGGAAGCCAGAAGTTCAAGATCAAGGTGTCCGAAGGATTACCTTCATTCTGAGAGCTGTATGGGAAAAATCTGTTCCGGGACTCTCTCCTTGGCTTGTAGCTGGATGTCTTCTCCTTGTATCTTCACACAACCTTCCCTCTATATGTTTCTGTGTCCAAATTTCTTTTTATGACACTAGCCATATGGGATCAGGGCCCACCCTGAGGACCCTCTCTTAACTTCATCACCTAAACAGACTCCATTTCCAAATAGGTACACATGCTGAGGTACTGGGGTTAAGATCAATAGATCTTTTTTATTAGGAGGGGGGATTCAATCCATAAAAGAAGGCTATAGCACAGACAGGTATGGCCTGTGACAGATGCTGGTGTCCACAGGGATTAGGAAGGATCAGGACGCCAAGCAAAGAACTGGCTCACAGCCAGGTTCCAGGTCTGTCCACTGCAACTCCTAGCCACCTTCATCCTTTGCCAAAACAACTTCAGTAGCCTCCTGGCTGGTCTCCACTCATCCACAACTGTCACCCGCATCAAGCCTCCCCAGAGCAGCCAGAATGAACTTTTCAATCAAACACAAATCCGATAACAGCAGCCACTGTTTAAAAGCCCTCAGAAAGCTGCCCATTAATTTCAGAAGAGAGACCAAAGCCACTCCATCCTTATCACTTTCCATATACTGCACTGCGTCCTGAACCACTCTCCCCTGCTGTCCTCCCCGACCTGGGAACCACAGTTAAGTTCCTCTCACTCATCATATCCCAGCTCAGACATTTTCTTTCCAAGGTCTGCTGTATGACATCACAGCTCCCAGCATAACAGCATCAAGACTTCTCTGCTCCCATTAGACCCCCACCCCACCCCCAGCACCTGGAACACTGCCCATCACATGGTGGTAGCTCCATATTTGTTAAGTGAAGACCAAGTGTGACAGTGATTCGTTTAAGTGTATTAGCCTGGATCACTTTCTCTCCTTTTGTGAATGCTTGTTAAATCCTTTCTAGGCTTAAGGCACTGCACTAGAAGCTTTAGATACAAAGACAACTTTTATTTCCATATAACACATGAGGATGCTGAATTTTTGAGACCAGAACTGATTGTCTAAGGTCACACAGCTAACACAATCTGACTCCTGATACTGAGTTCTCAACCACAAAGCCCCACTGGCTCCCTGGGCTGGGGCTTATCCAGGGCAGCCCTGATTTCCTCCTTCTGCAGCTCGTCTCTGGGTGTTTACTGGCCAGGAGAGAAACCTCCCTGCTCCTTCTCCACAGAAATATCCTTATGTTCCCACCCAGAGGTTATGGAGCAAAAGATTGATAAAAGAGCAATAATGGTAACAGGCAGTAGTACTGGCTGTGTCCCAAGTGGGGTCAGAAGGGAGATTCACCTCCTGAATACACTGTAATGAACTGAGCACTGGATCTGAGTTCGCAAACGAGGCATTTGATTCTGCTTCTGCGGGATATGGGGACAGGAACTTGGGAGAGTTGCATGGCTTCTCTGAAAGCTGTTTTCCTCCTCTGTAAAATGGGAGGGAACGTTGAAGCACATTTCACAGTGAGGACTCAGGAAATCACAAATGCCTAGCTGGATGCTGACCGCTGCAGGCACTAAGGCAATGACAGCAGTCTCTTCCTTCCTCCAGACTTGTAGCTTGGGCAGCCCCAATGTGAAGGGGCTACTGGCTTCCACTAAGGCTAAGGGACAAAAGGCTGTGTGAGGATTAAATCTCAGTTCAGCCACAGCCAATGAGCACAGAGTGTTGAGAACTGACAAACAGGCTGCAAGTTCCAGTCCAAGCCCTGGAGAAAACGACCGCCAGTAGCCAACCTAGAGGAATGTAGCCACTTCACACCCTCATCTCTGCAAGCACCACCTTTGGTCAGATAAACAGCTAAAAGGCAATACCTATTTCATTTTGGCTCTACCATACATGCGGAAATGAGCAGGCAATGGCTGTGGACTGAGTCACGCCAGAGAAAATCCCTCGAGGATTATTAGCCTTTGTAGAGGGGAACCTGGCAGCACCTGGCTGCCAACAGCGCTAACTACACAAGCGCCTCATTGCCTGTCCAGCCTTAGATGGGAGCCCGGCAGCCACTAGGAACCTTAGCAAAGGACTTCATGCTGGTCCCCTCCAAATGGTGCCAGAGCTCCTCTAAGCTCTGCCTCCGCCTTGCCTGGGCTCCCCAGCAGGCTGGCGGCCTTGTGCCCAGATGGGTACATCTGGAAGTGCCATCTGAAAAGATCTGGCCTTCTGTTCCTTTACTGTCACCTTCTGCGTTCTCCCACCCCGCCGCCCCTTTGATCCTGGTGTTTGTTCTAGGAGTGCTTCACTGACCAGTTACATGGAGTCCTGGCTGCACCAGCTGCCACTGCAGGCATGGAGGCTATGACAAGGGTGGGACAGACGTAGACCATTTTTGTCATAGACTGGTGGGGGAGACAGTCAATGGACCACCAAACTAGCATCTGATACAATATCAAGTTGTGATAAATGCCACAGAGGAAAGCAAGCGGGGGGCCAGAGGGGAGCGGGGTCAATGCTGTTTCAGGAAAAGTGGTCAGAGGTGACCTCCCTGACGAGGCAGCATCATGCAGAAGAACCAACTAGATAAGGAGATGAACCTACGCTGTCTAGGGGGTAGTTAGGGATCCAGTTAGAGGGGTAGTCAGTGCCAAGGCCCTGAGGTGGGAGCCTGTTTGGCATGTTTGAGGACCATACAGGAGGTACCCCGTGACACAGGGGACGGACGGTGGATTCAAGGCCAGAGGGAGTAGTAGCTGTTTCATGAGAACCTTGGAGGTGCTGAACAGGACTTTGGATATTATTCTAAGTGAGAATGGAAGCCACTGATCTGAGCAAAAATAATCTGAGTTATATTTATGAGGGTCAATCAGGTACTCTATGGAGATTTATCTCTAGAAGTCAAAGGTGAAGACTCCTGTGTCTGTGGTTAATTAGGCAGGAATGGAAGGTGGCCTGGGTGGTGTTGGCTCTTGGGGAATCCAGCCCTTGACAGATGTGTGATTTGAGACAAGTCAAGGAGGCTTCAGACTTTCCAGGTGGATCAGTGGTAAAAGAATCCACATGCCAAGGCAGGAAACGTGGGTTCAATTTCTGGGTCAGGAAGATTCTCTGGAGGAGGAAATGGTAACCCACTCCAGCATTCTTGCCTGGAGAATTCCATGGATAGAGAAGCCTGGTGGGCTACAGTCCATGGGGTCGCAAAGAGTCTGACATGGCTGAGCAACTGAGCACATTTACACCTGTACATGGGGGCTTCTCTGAGCTCACTGTCTGCTTCTGGACAACCTCAGGATCACATGGGTTTTCTAGTAAGAATGCAATGAGATAACGTATGTAAAGGGCTATGCACCGTGGCTGCCTCTTATCAGGACTTTCTTTCTTCTTCCACCATCATCTCTATTTTGGGGGAAGAATATCTCCCCACAGTGTTTTTTGTGGCTGGAAAAGGTTCTCCCTCAGAGGATGCCCAAGTTTCTCAGCAAGAGTACCCCATGGGCAAAAAACAAGAAAGCTCAAAAAATCTCTTAAATCAAAGCCTTAAAAACCATCATAAAAAAAGACAACCTGCTAGGTTTATGGTTCCCTAAAAACACTTTAGAAACACACATGGCTTTCTCCCAAGGCCCTCTGCTGTTGATCCAATTAGCCAATTTGAGGCCCAGAAACAACACAGATTTTCAGAGGCTGGTGGCCCCGGAGAGGCGGGGAACTGCCCAAGAGGGAGCAGACGCTGGCCACTACCTGGATGCAGCTGTCTCCCGCTCCCACCTCCTTGTCTGCAGTGAGTGTGACCAGGCAACTTCTGTTGAGTTACTAAGTGAAAAAATAGGGCCTCTCCCGCCACGTGCTGGTGGACTCTGGGCCTGGGGTAGGACCCAGGTCAAACCAGGAATCCTGGGAGAGCCAAAATGCAGAAGGCAGGGAGAGGAAGATGGGAACAGGGCGTGGGTGTATAAGTTCACTGGGTGAGACTGAGGCCAGCAGTGACTCCTGAGTTCACAGTACTGCCTGGCCTCGGAGAGGAGCCCATCTAATTTTCACAGCGGCCCTGTAAGACAAACAGGGCAGAAATGATTGTTCCAAGAGAAAATCTGCTCACCTCTGGGCTTACAGAGGGAATAGGAAGACTGAAGACCTCCTTCCAAAATGACCAAGGAGTCCAGTTGCCCAATCTCTCCTGGGCCAGTGGGTCACATCCTGGGATATCAGACTGGAATGAGCCTCTGACCCTGTGGACGGTCAACAGGAACTGGCCAGGCCAAGAAAGGTCCCATAGAGTCTCCACGGCAGCGCCCCACTCCTTCCCTGGCCAGGCCTCCATCAAGGGTGAAGGGACCAAGATTCAACACTGAGGCCATGGCCTTGGGAACTGCTGAGAGACGAGGGCTCCTCCTCTCCATCTCTCACTCTTTGTGACCCCATGGACTGTTGCCCACCAGGCTCTTCCACCCATGAGATTCTCCAGGCAAGAATACTGGAGTGGGTTGCTGTGCCCTCCTCCAAGGGATCTTCCCAACCCAGGAATTGAAATCTAGTCTCTTACATCTCCTGCATTGGCAGGTGCATTCTTTACCACTAGCGCCACCTGGGAAGCCCTAGTAGCCATCTATTAATGCCACATGGCTGCCTGGGGCCAAGGCGCAAGTTCCTTATTCCAAGGGTGAATCCCCATGCTGAGGGTCCTGGGGAGAAGTGCACCACCCCCCGCCAACTGCCATGCCTCATCTCCAGCAGCTGGAGGCAAACATGATGAACTGGGTCCAGAAACCCGAGCTGGCAGGGGTGGAGGGCAGGACCCCAGTGAAAAGCTTGCAAGAGCTCCAGTCCTGATCAGAACCCAGGGAAGAACATCAGAGCCGGATGGCTCTCAGAAGCTATCAGACCTATCACATTACAGGCAGAAAGGGAACGGGAAGTGTCCTCTGACAGCAACAGGCTCAGGACCTACTCGTGCTCCCTGACAAAGAGTAACCCCCACTCACAGCACCCCTTCCCCACATCCCAGAGGCCAGTCATGGAGCATCTGAGTACCTGGCAGGAGTCCCAGCAAGGAGATCTCCTGCTTTTCACACCCTGAATTGGATTCGGTTCATCCTGATTAACACCCTCTTGGGTGCTAAGCACTAGGCGAAGCTCCATCATTCACACCTGAGTTTCTCAACCTCCGCTCTCCTGACATCCTGGGCTGGATCATGCTTCCTGGTGGAGGGCTGACCTCTGCACTACACAACAGTGAGCAGAGACCTGGGCTCTACCCACGAGATCCCACGGTCCTCCATCCCCTAGTCAGGATGATAGAAAACCTCTGCTGACATTGCAAAATCCCCCCTGGAAGGCACAATCAACTTGAGCTGTGAATGACTGGTATACACCATTTAATCCTTATGATAGAAACCTTCTACCCCAAGCTGCAATGAGAATGCTGAAAATCAGAGAAGTTTCCTGGGCTTGCCCAAGGTCACCAATCAAGTGGCAGAGCTCATGTCTGAACCCAGGGCTTTCTGATATAAAGTGCAGGGCACTTTCCACTATATAACTCTATCTCCTGACACAAAGAACCACAGTAAGTCTCTCTACCTCAGTCTCCCCTACTGTAACCAAGAGGAAAATGTCTGAATTCCACAGTAAAATAAAAGTAACCTCCGAGGATGTAACCAGACTATGGCCTTCAGAGGTAGGGCTCACTTCACCGTAAAGGGAACCTATAGGATGGCCCTCCTTGTAGGAGCCACTCTCAGCAGAGGACCGACATCCCCAGGGTCCCAGGATGGCTGCTTCGTGCATATGAAGCCCCTGGAACCCATAGCCCCTACCTGGTTGATCAGGTGTCTGCACCTGTCCCCACCGCGCTCCTCTGTTCCACCTATCTCTCTATCTGCAGGACCTAATCCAGCATCTCCAGACACAGCCCCCCATGACCTCCCAGATTTGACCTGCCCAGTGGGAGAGACAATAGTAGGACAAGTCAGCTGTTGTCTGCCCGTCTCCCCTACGGTCAGGTTCACAAGGGGAAAAGGGCACAATCTGGTCTCTTGGTACAAATTCTGACAAATTTTTGAACAATGGTTTCATCTCACAAAGCCTTCATTTACTCCCCCAGAGAACAAAAATAATAACATCTGCCTCACAGGGACAGAGTGGAAATAAAACCAGACACTGGAGGCTAAATGCCCAGCACAGTGCTCAATAAATCATTCATTTAATGAAATTATGAAATACTAAGCACGACTAGGAGAGAAGCTTTGCATGCCTCCCAGGTGTTTTTGAACTCACAGATAGATTGGGTGGATATCTAAATGTATGCTAAGAAGTCCATGATAAGTCAGGCTCCCCAGTTTAATACAGAACAATCTGAAAGGTAATGAAGTTGTCTCAGACTGCCTTTGTCTTAAAGGCAATCGCCTGTAGATAGCAAGCCCAGAATATTTTCAAATGAGATGCCCTGGGAGAGCTCTTGGTGGGTGCTGAAGCAGTCAGTCTGATAGGAAAAAATAATAATAATAATACAGATTGTTGTCCGAGGCATTTGTCTGTGCAGTCTGTTGAAGAAATAGCATTAGCTGCAGAGACAGGCCTGACAGGGCGGCCAGCTGCAGGGAGCATCAGGGAGATACAGCAGCTTGGAGAAGCTTAACATCCTGCCTGCCAAATCCTGCCTGCAACATCAGTGCACCCCATTCGCCAGGCACACTGGGGGAAGGTAAAAGTATGAGCAAGCAGAAGCATGTCAGCATCAATCCCGGAGGGTGAGCAGGTGGGCAAGGATGCCGGCACCTTCTGAGACTTGCCCTGACCCTTCGGTCAACTCAGCCCACGTCTATATCTAAGTCTAAGGTCTGTGGAATATCATTTATTCAACAAGTGTTTGCTGAGCACAAAGACCAAAGAATCACTTTGGGTACCAAAGATACAGCAAAGGACAACTCAGACAAAGCTTTCTTCTCTCTCAGCTTTCATGTGAGTGGGAAAGAGAACAACAGTCCCATTTGCTCAGCTTCTTCAACATAGCCAGGATCCTGCCCCATCCCCTGCTCAGTACCCTGGCCCAGAGCAGCCCCATCCTGGCATGGTGGCATCTTCCAGTCACAAGTGCAGAGTCCTAGGTGAGCTCAAGAGTGGGCCAGAGCTTCCCTCCCTGTCCCAGGTGAGCTGTTGCCCCCACTTAGGCCTGTCTTGGGGGTGCAGACAGAAGTGCAGAGGAAAGGGCAGCCACTTAATGCCCAGACCTCAGAGTTGTCCCTAGGCAGTCAGCTCCCCAGCCCAGCACCCAGGGTGATCATTCTAACTAAAACCCACCCTGGATGGAGTCACTGTCCCCATCTTTTAAAGGACCACTCGTAAGGATCAGGTGCTCCCTCTCTACCTTACTCACAGGAGCCTTCACCTCCTTCCCTCTCCACTTCACCTCCCTCCCTCCAGACTCAACCCTGTCACATGTTATAGAAAGGGCCAGGAAACAGGAACAAGCTCTGAACTGGAAATGTGAAAACCGTCGGCCTTGACAGGGTAGTTTCAGGGCAGGAAGAGTGTCACACTGAGATGGATTGAAAAGTGGACAAGCAGAGAGAAAATGGAGATGAGAGAAATAGGAAGGTCACTAGAAGGGAGTGTAGAAAATTTTGTGTTTCTTCTCTTCTCTTGAAGATTCTAAAACAAGCTTCAAGGCAAGGCAGAAATGAATGACTGGGGAGAGAGTGACTGATAATGCAAGAGAGAGATATGAAAAGAGGAAATGAAAAAGCCTATTGAGGAGAAAGGGGATGGATCCGGAGCCCAGGGGAAGAAGTGGACTTTTGCAAGGAGTGAGTGACAGGGAGGGGTCACGAGTCAAAAGGTGCAAGTGAGGCCTGTAAGTTTGGAGATGGGAGACGAGTGGGCTCCCATCCAGTGGCTGAGAAGTAGGAAAGGAGGAGGATGGGGGTTTGAGAGCAGAACACAAAGTATGAAATAGGGGATTGGGGAAGAAGAGTAAAAACTGGATTGTGATGAACATGCAAAGTAAAACCAGTTTATTAGCTCTGTGACTCTCTACGGCAACACAGTGCTTCTGTGTAGGATGCAAAGGTGGTAACCAGGTTCAGCTCCTGCTGGATTTCTGCCTGATAAATATCCCAAAGGAAAGGAATCAAAAAATTGGGCAGGCAAAGGAGGGATTATCCTGTAACAAAATTTTGCAGCTTAACTCAGAAGCTATGAAGACAAGGGTTTTGTTAAAAAAAAAAAAAAATGTAGGGATGGCGGTCTCACTAAGGTTGAATGATATTTCAGGGGAAAACGGGTTGGAGAATAGTATATTGTGCTCGTGATCTCAGATACAGTATCGTTATTGCTGGTGGGCATGTCTGGAGTGGTATATACACAAAAGCAAAAGGTTCAGGTAAGAGGAGAAGATGGAGATGAAGAGATTAAGGAAATAAAAGGCCAAGCTGTGAACGTCATTAGGAATGAGCCAGATTGGGGGTGGAGAGAGAGCCAGAAGGTTCAGTGAATGCTAGGAAAGGGAAGTGAGCTGAGCATGAAGATGGGGAGAGGGTGGTGGAGGCAGTGATATGAGCTAGAAAAAGATAGGTATTGGAGAAAGGAGGAAAAGGTTTGCAGGTGGTGATGTGAAAGAAGGAAGGTACCTTCTAGGGACTCTGGAATGTAAGAGAATGTGGGGGAAAAGATCTTCAGCTTGACAGGTTGTCCCAAGAGGATAACGAGGTATGAACTAAGGTAAGTAGAAAAAGGGAAGAGGAGATTGGAAGGTTTTCTGGCACCAGGGTACCAGTTGCAAATAGAGAGGAAAGGGGCAGGGAAGTGATAACAGGTGGAGGTTGTGAAGATTCTTGGACAGTTTTGAGGTAAACAGGGTGATGGTAGCTGACAGATGAGTAGCAGGGAATGGACTCACTTCTGGAGCCAAGGTCTCTAATTCTCTAGTTGATGTTGTGGTTAATCCCAGGACACTACCTCATTTGGCTATTTTCTGCACACAGATCTTTCTTTATATATTAGAAAACATTTCCAAAGCATAGACATATATATTAATTAAGGCATATTGGGGAAGCAATTAATATTGACAACCCACTGGCCACAGGACAGGTTATTTGTGTCCCATTAACCCCGCCATGATCTGCAAAGAAAGTATTATTGTTCCAAATTTACACCTGAGGGAAAGGTTCAGAGAAATTACATACCACACCCAGGGCCTGTGACTAGTAAGTAAGAGAAGAAGAGCAACATTTAGATTTACTGCAGCAGACTTGTGGCTAATTGCCTTCATATGCATTGTCTTATTTAATCCTCATGACAAAACTATAAAGTAAATTATGTATGTACTCATTATATAGATGACAGAACTGTGACCTGGAGAGTAATGAGTCTTGCCCAAAGTCAAAGGCAAGGCACCCCCTTCCATTGTTGGAGGTGATGAGCCCATGCACGGTAGCCCGCCCACAGAAGGTCTGCTCCAAGCTCTGTCAGGCCTCTGCCCCAACAAGAGACCAGCTTAAATACAGAGCAGGTGCTCCTGCCACTCTCCGTGGCATCACATCTTTTAACCTCATTGGACTCTGGCCCTGCTGAGCTATCCCCCGTGATGAATCAGCTAATCAGACATGTGCTGGGGCAGGGGCTGAAAGCTGTTTCAATTCTTCAAACACAACAAACAACAGGAAAGAAAAATGAGCAAACTGGACCCAGAAAGAGGCTCGACCCAATGCCCCCAAATAGCTCCTCCAGCTGAGAAACAGGCCCTCCATCTGGGCTTACAGATGCTGTGCAGTGACCCACAGCATGGCAGTCTGGTCCGCTGGACCGCAGTGACAGCGTCTGTGAGCTGTCAGGCAGAGGTAATGCAGGGTGGTGTCCAGGGGAAAAGCTGACCAGTCAGGATAGAAATAGCCCAAAGTCCAGCCAGTAACTGTCAACAACTACAGTCTCTGCACCAAGACATCCCTGCCCTTGTATTGCACACCTGTAATCAGAGGCTGAGGACCACACAGAGTCCCAGGTCCCCGCTTCTATGTAACTATAAAACCAACCAAATCCAAGTGATGGGAGACTCGGGAATGGAGAAAAAGAGGTCTGTCCCGGCCAGGGCACCAGGCATGCTCTTCACTGATTGGTGAACCACTGCATGCTCTGCATACTTGTGTGCAGTTGTGACAGTGAACTGAATGCTGAGGTCATCCTGATGGCCACCCTACAGTTAGGAACCATGGCTAAAACCTTATCTTCAGCTGCCCAGGCAGGATTAGGAAAGGAAGCCTTTGATTTTAAAGAGAGAGCCTTCTACTGACAAGAATCCCCTACTTTTTAATGCAGTGTAAGGTTCTTGGAGGAATAAAAAGCACTTCACATGTAAGATTTATTAAGAAGAGAAAATGGTATCTTCAGTCCAAATGCCACTGGGCTTATATTTTTAAACATTTCTCCTAGCCCAACCCAGGATTAGTTGAAATAGATGCATATATGAAATTAACCTTTACAGACCCTGTTTGGCTTCCCAAACTCACCATAGATGTTTTCAAAGGCACTTATTTGTGTTTTATATTCTTTTCACTTATTTCATGTTAGACTGGGTGGGGGGGTGGTATTATGTTACAAAGTGATTTTCCAGAAGTAGAATCCTGCACCCATAGAAAATAACACTGTGTCCATAGGAAACTGAAGCTTCACTTCCAACAACTCCATGTAGAGGCATCATCTAGGAACAAAGCACTATGGTATCAAGAGCCAACTCTTTCTGTATCATTTTTCTAGATTCTGTACATATGCATTAATATACAATAATTGTTTTTCTCACTTCATTCTTTTGCACCAAATTCTAGGTCCAATCCACGTGACTACAACTGATTAAAATTAGTTCTGTAAATCAGATATATATATATAACTTCCTATACCCTCTTTCCATTTTGTGAATCAAAAAAATAAAAAAGAGCCAACCTTCTGATTTGCCACCTATTGGTTATTCTGTATTCTGTTTCTGGATATACCAAGTGTCCTAAGCTCATCAAGCTAGCAGAGCAGTCCCCAGGTAGTGAGTGCCTGGATCCCCTCACCCCATCTGTTGGTTCTGATTCAGTTTACAGGGACTTTCCCACCATGGCTACACTGTTTAAGGGTCTCCAGCCCTGGGTATGGTGAAAAGTTGCAAACACCACTCGAAGAGCGCCATTTAAAAAAATAAAAATAAAAAACCTACAAAAGTAAAAAAACATTCTCCAGCTGAGTTAGAAGCATACATCTGGTTATGAAGCATTGATGGGACAAGATGGAGCAGTCACAGCCCACAATTCTCCCCTTGAATGTAACCATTAAACCTGGACAGCAGCATAGACCAGCTACTGGAGGAATCTGGAAAGTAAATAATGGTAAGCAGATAAAAGAAGACAAGAGTTTGAAACACGACAAAAGTGGCTTTCAGTTTACCAAGTTTTTACCTTCTGTTCCTCTTACCACTTGGTCCTAGCGGCAGGTACAGCAAGGAAAGTATGCAGCAGGTCAAGATCACAAAGGTCACACCTATGTGGCTGATAGAACTTTTCAAAGGGGAAACCCCCAGGAACTGGAAAATTCTGGTGATGTCACAGGCAGTTCAGGCAAGTAGCCATGTCAAGTTGTTTATGAACTCCTGGACTTACTCCTGAGTGCTCATGCATAGATAGGATCCTAATCATGATACTAAAAACTCTGAGAACAGAATTTTTTTTTTTTTTTTTGAGAACAGAATTTAAAGACAGATTCCCATCTAAGTTCCACAAAAAATTCCACAAAACTCAAAAAACAAACATCAAACAAAACAACAACAGAAATTATGGCTATTATTCTCAATATTGAAAGATTGAAAGTTCCCCCTAAGACAAGAAAAGGCAAACATATTGTTATTAGAAGTCATAGCCAGTACAATAAAGTAAGGAAAATAAATTAAAGCACATGGACTGGGAAGGAAGAAATAAAACTGACTTATTCACAACCAGCAAGACTGTTTATGTATAAAGTCCTAATTAATCTACAGAACAATTTTTAGAATCAAAAATTAAGTTTAGCAAGTTTGCAGAATACAAGGTCCGCACAGAAAACTCAACTGTATTTCTATATACTAGTCATGTAGAGTTGAAACACAAAAATTTAAAAACACTACTATTTACAATAGCTCCAAAATAAGAGATAAGTTGTAAAGCTAACATAAACTGTGAAGCATCTGTACAAAATACTGAGAGAGGAAATCAAAAACCTAAATAAATAGAAGAACAAATCATGTTCACAGATTGGAAGACTCAATGTAGCAATATCAGTTCTTCCCCAAATAAGTCTATAGATTTCAAGTAATTCTGATCAAAATCCCAGGAGGAGTTTTAAAATATAGAGAAATTGTTTCTAAACTATAAACTGAATGGCAAGTGAATTAGAATAGCTGAAACAATTTTGAAAGAGAAGTTGAAAGAATCACTCTATCCAATTTTACAAATGATAGTAATCAGGACAACACATACTGATAACCCTGTTTGTGGGGAGGAACACAGCCATGGGCATAGAGAATGGACTTGTGGACACAGCAGGGGAAGGAGTGGGTAAGATGAATTCAGAGAGTAGCACCGCATACATACACCGTCACGGGGCTTCCCTAGTGGCTCAGAGGTAAAGAGTCGGCCTGCCAATGCAGGAGATGAGGGTTCCATCCCTGGGTTTGGGCAGATCTTTTGGGGAAGGAAATGGCAACCTGCTCCAGTATTGTTTCCTGAAAAGTGCCATGGACAGAGGAGCCAGGTGGGGGTCACAAAGAATCAGACACGACTGAATAACAGCAATGTGTAAAACAGACAGCTAGTGGAGGCTGTTGTATAGTGCAGGGAGCTCAGCTCTGCGCTCTGTGATGACCCAGAGGGTAGGGATGAAGGTGTGAGGCGGAGGTTCAAGAGGGAGGGGATATATGTATACACAGGGCTGACTCACTTTGTTATACTGCAGAAACCAACATAATATTGTAAAGCAATTATACGCCAATTAAAAATTTTAAAAAAGACAACACTGGTGAAAGGAGACAAATAGATCAGTGGAATAAAGAGTCCTGAAATAGACCCATACCAATATGGCAAATTGATTTTAATAGTGCAAAAGCAATTCAATGTTTAAAGGATAGTCCTTTCAATAAATATTGATGGAATAGCTAGACATTCATATACCAAAGAAGAGAGAGAGAGAACCTAATACTAAGCCTCACAACTATACAAACATTAACTCAAAATGGATCAGCCATAATGGAAAAGTTTAGCAGTTTTAATAAGTTAAATATGCACTAACCAGATGGCCTAGAACACGCACCCTAGAGTAATAAAATCTTCACACAAAAACATGCATGCAAATGTTTTCAGCAGCACTATTCATAATCACCCAAAACTGGGGGGAAAAAATCAATGTCCTTCACCAGGTGAATGGGTAAACACACCATGGTACATCCAATAAAGTCATACTCTGCAGTAAAATGAGCGAACTATTGATGCACACACAGATGAATCTCAAAGACATTATTCTCAGTCAAAGAAACCAGCCTCAAAAGGCTACATTACTATCTTACTCTATTTACAGGAGAGTCTGAAAACTCTAAAATGATCATGATGGAGAACAGATCAGGTGTTAGGAGTGGAGAATGGTTGGACTATAAAGAAAATAGCACAAAGGAGTTTTTGATGGAATTGTTGTGTATCCTTATTGGGGTGGTTACATCACAAATCTCTATATGTGTTAACATTCAGGGAACTGTAAACAAAACAAAACAAACAACACAATGACAAACAGTCTCCACAGTCTTGGGTAAAAGCTTCTTAAGTTGAAAATTTATAAACAAAACATAAAACTCATTAGAAATCAGAAGACCCAGAAGGATAATGATAAGTTGTTAAGGGACTTTCGCTGCCAATGCATGGGACATAGGTTCAACCCCTGGTCTGGGAAGATTCTACATGCCACAGGGCAACTAAGCCTGCACACCACAACTACTAAAGCCCACATGCCCTAGAGCCCATGTTCCACAACAAGAGAAGTCAATGCAATGGGAAGCCCATAAGCCACAATAAAGAGCAGCCCCCACTGGCCACAACAAGAAAGCCCGTGTACAGCAAAGAAGACCCAGTGCAACCAAAAATAATAACAGTAAGTAAAAATTTTAAATACTAAGGCACTGAAGGAGCAGGTAGGCATGGGCCCTCTCCCGAGCCTGGAGCACTGTTCAGCCACTTTCCCCTGAATCTAGTGAGTTCTTACGGAACTGATCCTCAAACTTACCTGTAAACAGAGTCTGCAAAGAAAGACTGGCCTTGCAATAGAAGAGTATCTGTTACACATGCAGGAATTCAGCTTCAATGATGTCTGTGACTCTGCTATACAGCTCAGCATCCAAGAATCTAGAAAGTTCCCTAATGTGGGTTATACAGCTGACAACTGACTTGACTGTTGAAACTACAGTTACCGCAAATGTATTTATTAGCTTGCTAGAGTTTCTATAACAGTAAGCACAAACTAAATGGTTTAAAATAAAAAGAAATATTTTCTCTCACAACTCTGGAGGCTAGAAGTCCAAAATCAAAGTGTGGACAGGGTGCCCTCTCCAAAGCCTCAGAGGAAGGATCCTGCCTTGCCTCTTCCGGCTTCCGGTAGCCCCGTGCATTCTCTGGCTTGTCGCCCCATCACTCTACTCTCTGCCTCCATCTTCACTTGGCCGTTTCTTTTCTGTGTGTCCTCACAGGACATTTTTCTCTGTGTGTGTGTCTGTCTCTGAATCTCCCTCTTCTTATGAACAATCCAGTCATATTGGACTAGTGCATACATGCTAAGTCACTTCAATTGTATCCAACTCTTTGGACCCTACGGACTACAGTCCATGGGATTCTCCAGGCAAGAATACTGAAGTGGGTTGCCATGCCCTCTTCCAAGGGATTTTCCCAACCCAGGGATTGAACCCTCATCTTTTGTCTCTTATGTCTCCTGCATTAGCAGCCAGGTTTTTTACCACTAGCACCACCTCGGAAGTCCCTATTGGATTAGGGCTCACCCTAATTAGACTTCATTCTAATTTGATCACATCTGGAAAGACACTATTTCCAAATAAGGTCACACTGACATACAGCTTAGCATCCAACAATCTAGAAATTTCCTTCACTTGGGGTATACATCTGACAACTGGCTTGATTGTTGAAGCTATAGCTCGTATGGGGATAAGTATGGGAAGTTAGGATTTCAATATACCTTTTGATGCGGTACAATTTAACCTATAACATTAAGATTTCACAGAAAATACGAAATGAAAGGTACAGTAACAGCACTGGCATTAATAGCAAAGATTTCTAAAGAAGCTCACTGGCATTAAGTCTCTGCTCTCCTTATCTTGAATCACCTTTTTGAGTTCCTGGGTAAAACAGAGCCTCCCCAGAGCTGAACGTTTTTATATGATGCAGGCTGCAACACTATTTAAAGTTTTCAAACCAGCCTTCACAGATGTAAAATTTAATGATTTTTTTCTTTTTTTTTTGCACTTGCATTTCTCCTGTGTTTTGATTTCCCAAGTCTAAGCAAAAGTATTGTTTAACTGCCTGGCCTTTTTCACAAAATTATCATGGAAGTTACTGGGCCTGGGAGGGGTATAAACAGATCTCTCTACCCTTATAACTCCCCCAGACTCAGCCACGTGTTCAAGGTGGAAGAAGCCATATTTATTGCTGTGTTCTTTTGTTTAAAGGGACTATGTTGAATTATGCATACATTAAAAGATTGTGAAATTTAACATTTTTAGTAGATAGAAACAAAAGTGGCATTGCAAAACCATGGTTGGCAAGGATCATTTCATCTTCCTCTGTTGGTTTATTTATTTACTCAGTAAATATTCACTGAGCAAGTACTATCTTCCACACCCCATGCCCATGCATTGTGCTGGGGATACAGTGGGCTTCCTAGGTGGCACAGTGGTAAAGAATATGCCTGCCAATGCAAGAGACTCAGGGGATGCTGGTTCGATCCCTGGGTTGGAAAGATCCCCTGAAGGAGGAAATGGCAACCCACTCCAGCATTCTTGCCTGGAAAATTCCAGGACAGAGAAGCCTGGCAAGCTACAGTCCATGGGGTCACACAGAGTCGGGCATGACTTAGCACACACACACACATAAAGACAAATAGGACAGAGCCATAAAACTGACAAAAAAATCAGCTTTAAGTCTTCTCATGGGGTTAGCATAAGGTTTCCTGGGACCTAGGAGCTGCTCCTAATTCTTCCTGGAGAGTGAGGGGGTGACTACGTTCCAACTAGTTTAATTCACTTCACCATGTCCGTGGCAAACCCATAAGGACAAAGATGCCTTCTCCTCCTTCTATCTCCCCTACCCATTATGGTCCAGACCATCCAGGGCAACCAGAGGCACCTGACATTCACTTAGCAAATGCAGGTACACCGCTATAGCATGCCAAGTGATGTGTCAGGCAGGAGGGCTAAGTGATGGTGGAGAGTCACAGGGCAGTCCTCCCTGAGTCTTCATCTACTCAAGACTTACTCCTGGGAAGCCAGGGAGCTGGGAGAATGGGGAGCCCTTAGCACATCAGCTGGCTGGAAGAGCCCGCGAGGCAGCCGACAGCTGCTCATCCAGATATAGCCCTGCTGTCCTGAGAACATGTCAGCTTCTTATCCAAAAACAGAAGTATTTTTAATCCTCTGGCACTTGTGCCCCACTTAGAATAATACTTCAGTGACTAATCAGGGGAGCCCAACTGCTCTGAACTCCTAAGAGCTCAGGTGGCTTCTCAAAGCTCCCATTGTCACTAGCAGCCAGCAGGACACAGAACAGATGGCTCATGGAGCCCCAGGTGGACCTGGCCACCTTCCCAACTTTCTTCAGGCCCAGGTACACTGGGGAAGCTGCCATTGCAGACACCAAATGTGAAGGTGGCTTTCTTTTTATGAGGTTTTGGAAACCAATGGTTTAGTCCCTAAGTCATGAACGACTTTTGCAATTCCCATAGACTGTAGCCCAACAGGCTTCTCTGTCCATGGAGTTCTCCAGGCAAGAATATTAGAGTCGGTTGCCGTTTCCTTCTCCAGGGAATCTTCCTGACCCAAGGATTAAATCTGGGTCTCCTACATTGCAGGCAGATTCTTTACCAACTTATCCACCAGGGAAGAATGTCTGAAAATATATTCAAACATCAACAAACAGGGAGCAGTAAGTGATAACAAGACACACTTGAAGTCATCTGACAAAGACTTTAAGGTCTGTCAATACCAACCAAGTGTTGGCCAGGGTGTGAAAAATAAAGTACAACTATTTTGGAGAGTTCTGTGTTAATACCCGGGGAAGCTCCAACCTGTTTGCCCTGCCCTACAACCCAACACAAGGGCAGGAAGACAGCCATAAGCTGTGTCCCTCACAGCACTGCTTGTGATAATAAAACACTAAAGACTCCGCAACCCTCAGCAGTACAGGCACAGGGAGGTAAGCTATTCATATAAGGAATTTAATCAGCATTAAAATGAGACAATTCTCTGTATATTCAGAATTGTTAGTCCCCAACAGCATATTGCTGAGTAAGAATAAAGCAAGTTATAGAATATTATGCAAAACATGATACCACATTTCATCATTTGAAACACAGAAAACATTGCTCTCTCTTGTTAATGGATATGTAGTTAAAATGAAGAAAAATATAACTGCCATATTAGATGCCAAGTTTAGGACAATGCTTCCTTCAAGGAAGAAGAAAGGGAAATGAGCTTGGGGAGAGAAACAAAGGAGGTTTCAACAACGCATATTATGCTTCATTAAAAATATTTAGCTGAAACAGATCATATCATAATGTTTAGATTTATTAACTCTAAGAGGTGAGTGATAGAAAAAAAGTATTATGCACTGATCTATGCTTTGCATGAATTTTATCATTTAATACCCACTACAATTCTGTGAGGGTAATGTGCTATTTACCCACAGTTATCAGTGAGGAAACTGACACAGTGAGAAGATGCCTAAGGTTACCCACCCAGGATCCAAACCCAGGCCACGTGGCCCTATATCTGTGCTCCTAATGACTCTAGAATCCTATCTCTGTGGAATGGATGTGGAGGCATATAGCAGTTCTTCCTGATGTTTATGTATGTTTGAACAATGTGATTACAGAAGAGAGAGAAGTACTACAAGAAAGAGCAACCAAAGCCCCCCTGGGGTAGTTCATTTGTTTCAATCCGGTTAGGCCATAGTGGCCAGATATTTGATCAGACATTATCCTGGATGTTTCTGTGAAGATGCTTTTGGATGAGATTTACATTTAAATCAACGGACTTTGAATAAGGCAGATTGCCCTCCATAATGTGGATGGGGCTCATCTAATCAGTTGAAGGCCTGGATAGAATGAAAAGCTGACCTACCTCAGCAAGAGAGAACTTGGCCAGGAGGCTGCCTTTGGATTCATCTGCAACAACAGCTCATCCTTCAGTCGCCAGCATGCTGGCCCACTCTACAGATTTTAGTCTTGCTAGCCTCCATAACCATGTGAACCAATTCCTCCTTAAAATCTCTCTCTCTCTCTTTCTCTCTCCACATACCCCCCTCCACCCGTGTATGCATATCTCCCATTGGTGCTGTTTCTCTGACTAATACACCTTCCCTTCAGCTCTTGCCTGGCAGAGGCAGGCCTAGTGCAGCTGTTGTTGCCCAGATGGAACAAGGCCTATCTGGGTTGCTCTTATTCCCTCCTGTTTGGATTCTTGAAAAGAGAATCACAATAAGCCACCAATTGTCAGAACATCAAGGTAGCTACTGTTAATCCCATCTTATAGGAAGAAAACTGAGGCTCAGGAAAGCTAAATAACTTCCCAACGGCTCCCATCATGCAAAGTGCTTTTATGCTCAAATCTCATGCCTTTCCTTAAAGCATATGGCAAGGGCCAAGATAGTGGGTGTGACTTGGCTCTGCCAGCAATGAAATACAAATGGGGCAGATGTAAGGGAACCTAAGAGTAACTGAGCAATTGAGCAGACATTGAATTAAGGCAAAATACAGGATCGTGTAATTACCGGGCACAGCTCATGTTATGACTATAGAGAAATAGATGATGAAGGCTTCCATGACAGCAAGAGAAATATTGGAATACAAGGTCCTATCTGATCTAAGAAAACCTTAACTAAATGAAGACACATACCATCCTCATGGGAGGAATATATAATATTATGAAGATGTAAAATCTTTCCAAATTTATCAGTATCCTTAATGCAATTCTACTCAAGATTCCAACAGGATTCATGGGTCCAAGAAGCCGATTCTTAAATTTACATGAAAGAATAAAGAATAGCCAATACACTTGTGAGAAAGAAGACTGATGAAGAGAGGTTCAAGAATTATTATGAAACTATAGCAATTAAGACATGTGGTACTACTTCAGTAATAGATAATAAGTTAACCAACACAAGAGAATCCAAACCGCTGAAAGAGACATTGTAGATACATGGAAATGCTCTAGATCAGTGGTCCCCAACCTTTTTGGCACCAGGGACCAGTTTCCTGAAAGACAATTTTCCATGGACTGGGGGAGGGGATGATTTCAGGATGATTCAAGTACATTTATTGTGCATCTTATTTATATTATTATTACATCAGTCTATGTCAGATTATTGGGCATTAGATCCCAGAGGTTGGGGACCTCTATTCTAGATGACACAAGAAGCAGGCAGGCCATGGGACACATAAGGGACTATTCAGTAATTCTGTTCAATAGATGGAGTTAGAAAATATGGTATCCACTTGGGAAAATAAGTGAATTTCAATCCCTAACTCAGTTCATACATAAAAGTAAAATGTCATTGGATTAAGAACTTAATGACAACAGCCAACTTTAACACTCTTATACAGGTAAACATCTTTCTGATCTAGGGATAGAAAAGGATTTGTTAAGCCATCATCTCAAAGAAAAACTATAGAAAATAAACAGGTGATAAATTTTTACTGTATCCAAATTTAGAACTCCTGTTTATCTATGGAAACTTTCAAAGAAAATAAAGTGGCAATTAGGAAAATAATATTTGTAATGATTATAAAAGACAATGGACTAATACATCGATAACATATAAAGAACTACAAATCAGTAAGAAAAAATCTTCAAAACCAATAGAAAAATGAGCAAAAGACATAAACGGGTAGTTCACAGAAAAAGAAACACCTGTGAACAACACAGCTCTAAGATCCTTATTCTCCTGTGTGATCAGGAAATGCAAATAAAGACCACAATAAAATACCATTTTACACATATTCTGTCTACACAGATTAAGAAGCCTTTACCTGTTGCAGAGTGTGTGGATCAAGGGCATCTCCTATATGCTGCCGGCAGGAGAATAAGCTGATACAGTCAATTTAGAAAATAATTTGTAATTTTCTTGTAAAATTGAACATTCAGTCCCTGACAACTCAACAATGCCACTTCAGGAGAAACTTGTGCATGTAGAGCAGGGAACACACACAGGAATGTTCACAGCAGCACAGATCATAATAGCAGAATCTTGGCATCTTGCCTAATGCCCATCAACAGGAGAATGGATTAAAAAGGAGACACTGTTTACAATAGCAGCCCATTGTAATATTATACAGTACTCAAAATGCTACATAACTAACTCTGGCTACACATATTAATCATGAAAATGTGTCATAAACCAAGGATTACAATTAATCCAATTCTGTGGTCTAAAATTTAAGTGGGGGAAAAAAATCTTTGAAAGGATATCTATCTTTCCCTGGTCAGACAAACGCTTTGGTCCCATCCTTGCAAAGGGCATAAATGTTTATGGCATAAGAGTTTTTTTAACAGCAAGTCCTTCCTGACATTCCTCAAACCAATGCCATAAATGAAATATCTACACCAGCGTCCTGGAATGAGATAAGTCGGGATTTAAATGGCAGAGGATGGAGGCTTAGCTGCAGCCATATTTATTTATGTATGCATCCAGGCAGAGAATTCTCCAGTCCTGATGATAAAAGATAACAGGAACATCAAGCTACAGAATTGGGGAAGGAAATGGCTTCTAATCAGTCTGTCTGCTGGAACCGATTGCCTGAGATAAAGCCAGGCCACGCTGCTGAAGATGGATAATCAGGAGTTTATAGGACAAATGAACAAGCAATGATAAAAGAGGTAACCTCCTTGCCATGAAGGAATGTAAATACTGCTGGAATAACGGAAAAGGTTGTTGTTAGATTCCAGTTTCCCAAACATTGTTTATGCTCCTCCCCTGAAAAGGAGTTCTCACTTTCCTGAAGAATTTTGAAGAACTAGGGACTTGGATGGGCTTCCCAAGTGGTGCTAGAAGAATCGCCTGCCAAGGCAGGAGACACAAGAGATGTAGGCTAGATCTCTAGGTCAGGAAGATCTTCTGGAGTAGGAAACAGCAACCCATGCCAATATTCTTGCCTGGAAACTCCCATGGGCAGAGGAGCCAGATGGGCTACAGTCCATGGGGCCACAGTCATACCCGACTGAATAACAGGAAAGAGAGGGACATGGATACATTATCCAGACATTCCCTAACCCAACCTAAGCTGAGGTCTGTAAGCTGCTTAAATTCTCTGTTTCAGACACCAGAAGGAACTAAAAGGGAATAACTCTCAGAAGCTGGGGCATAATCATTTTCAGATAAATGAGCAGAGAGGTTACAAGGTTAAAAACTTGTGTCTAAATGGTCTCTGAAGACTGAGACAAAAATATTACTACCTCTTTCCACTTCCTTGACTCCAGATAGTGAATTAAAACCAACAATTACCTCATTCAGGTTGGAATAGCAGGCAGAGTAGAGCCAGAACAAAAAGACCCAGACTACTGTCAAACACCCACTTAGAAACAAACTCAGTTCATTTCACAGCTTAAATTCTCCTGCAGGAAGCCATCCCTGATTGCCCTCGGAAGCCTTGAAGGGCCTCTTACCCAAGTGACAACGGTGTCACTACCATCCCGACTGGGGCACTTTGAGCAGTCACCAGAATGGATATCATGGTGCTGTTCGTTCATTAAACAAGTATCACTGAATACTGCAATGTGCCAGACAGTATGCCGCACACTGGGAACATGGCAGGAAACAAATACAAAGATGGTACTTGCTTTCTTTAGATGCACTTGTTGGCAAGGGAGAGACCCTTCATCAGGTAGTCATAATACAGTACGACGCACACATCAGTGTTTCCTCATCTATAACTAGAGTATTATCCTAGCTTCTCTTGGAATACAATTACAAAGTTAAGCCTGGGAGAAGAAGTCTTGATCACACACAAATATAGCAGGACTTAGCTACTTTACACCAGGAATGGACATAGAGGAATGGACTCCAAGAGGGTTAGACCAAAGAGAGAGACAATCTCAGATCAGGCTTAGTTCATTGATATGGAAGCACTCACCAGACTTCTAAGTTCAATGTCTTAGTTCAAACAGCTGGGAGTGGTTCTGATTGTTTGCTCAACTATTTAACAGGAGTCTAAACTCAACAGTGATCTACTCTAAATGAGGTTGAGATGCCAGAATTGCTTTGGCATAATGTAGATGAAGTAGCCCAAAGACCACAGAATACTGACATCTGTTATCTCCCTCTGCTTACCCTTAACCACACTCCCACAAGCCATGCCCTTCACCAAGTGCTGATAAATACAAAGGTGAGGGAAGCACCAGCCTTGTGCCTAAACATTTCAGTACCTGGCATCTACAAGCTATAAAGTTCTGGTTCAAATGCAGTCTTGAAACTGGATCCTGAGTGTAACAGAGGGAAGAGAGGTGGCAGGACTGTGGCAGTACCCAAACCCTGGAGGTAAAGTGAGCTTGGTGACTGGAAGGAGCAGCAGGACAAGAGGTGTCACCAGAATGTTCCTAGCTACAGGGATCTGTGTGTGTGCTCAGTCATGTCCAATTCTTTTCCATCGCATGGACTGCAGCCTGCCAGGCTCCTCTGTCCATGGAATTTTCCAGGCAAGAATACTGGAGTGGGTAGCCATTTTCTTCTCCAGGGGCGCTTCCTGACACAGAGATCGAACCCACATCTCTTGTATCTGCTGCACTGGCAGGCGGATTCTTTACTGCTGTGTCACCTGGATAGCTGACTGTGATTAATTGACTCTGAGGTCCCCAAAGCAAAAGTAAACAGGTGACCCACCAAGATCTTACTTAATTTGTATAATTTGGGGGGAAGGGGAGAGTCCTTGTATAAGCTGTAAAAATAGAAACAGAATTTTTATCTGAAATGAATGATCCTATACTCTTTAAGTGAGAGGAGGACCTAAACTCTCCCTGAAGCATCACAATTAAGTATTGTTAATATTCTTCTTGGCCTTTCTTAAAGAGATCTGAAACTATTTATCAACATAACTTTGCACTGAAGAAAAGGAAATACCATAACCTACTGAGTATTATTGAATGTTGAATCCTGGCTATTCCTAATTCCTAGAAACCTGGGACATTGATAGGGACTATCAGTTGGAATGGAGGCTAATGGAAGTCAAACAAAAAATCAAATTTTGACCCACGTCAGCCTTACAGAATATCCAAGGGACCTCAGGCCATTTTCTGAGTGAATGTTTAGAATAGATACCTTCAGCAATAAGATAAACTTCCTAATTGACTTTCTGAAAATCGACTAAGGGCTAATAAGGCAGAAAGGGCAAAGCAGAAACCATTTTCCTCTCCCTGTCAAAATAAGAAAACAAAAACACTGCTATATCCCCAAGGAAATCTGAGAAATTAGCATCATCATTAAATATTTGAAAAGTGCAGAGCAAAGGATTCCAATCACATCCTTATGTAACTTTCCAGGTTGGCAGACACAGAAGATGAGTCATAAGAAGTGACCGTGGATTATCATCAACTTAATCAAGTGATGACTCCAATTGTGTCCTGCTATTCCTGATATGGTCTCCTTATTGGATCAAATCAATACAGACCCTAGCAACTGGTATGCAGTTATTGATCCATTGGTATTTTTTCCCTCTAACCCAACAAACAAAAAACCACTAGAAAGAGTTAGTTTCACTGTCCTACCTGAGGACCATATCAGTTTTCTGTCTCTGAGTTACATAGTCCACAAGAATTTGACTGTCTGATCATCTAGGAGAACATCACGCTAATACATTGATGACTTCATGCTGGTGCGACATGGAGAGCATAAATAAACAGGTACCAAGTGCTTTGGTAAGACACATGTATATACAGTAGACAATAACTTCTATGAAAGTATAGAAACTGCCAGACTTGGTCAACTTCTTTGGAGTTCCAATGTTCTGGGGTCTTTAAGAATGTGCTCTAGAAAACAGAGAACAAGATGCCGTTCCTTGTATACCAGGTCATTAATAAAGAGGCACAACACAAGGTGGACCTCTTTGGATTTTAGAGGCAATAGATATTTTACTTTCTTTTAGGCCACGCCACAGAGCTTGTGGGATCTTAGTTCCCTGACCAGGGATCAAACCCGGACCTTTGGCAGTGAAAGCCTGGTGTCTTAACCACCGGACCACCAGGGAATTCCCAACAGATATCATATTTAAGTGTGCTGCTCCCATCCACTCAGTGGAGGACCATTCTCTCAGCCATGCGGACACACACTTCTCATGAGCTCCTGTACGCTACGAGCCATAATCAAGCCCTGGCATCAGAAACCTCTCACGGAAACATACCAAAGATGACCCAGCTTGGTCAGAGTTCTGTGAGCCTCTACGGTGGATGTGAGAGGCAGCACCTTGCTCTCTGGCCTCACACAACTCTGTGTGGAGAGATAAGACAGGCCTGTGAGAAGCGGCCAACACTACAAGACAGACAGCACCCCGTGCCAAAATGTCTGGGAGAAGCGCATCCAGTTACACAGGCGGCGTTCTCAGCACAGCGCGACAACCCGTCTCTCACTCCAACAGGTCTAGATTCTTTATTGCTGCTCCTAGGCCAAGCACAAACAGCTGGTTTTGGCACACGGCACGTGACTGCAGGTGCCCACGCCTTCGTCTGGGCTGAGCCCCTGCCTTCCGGAGCTGTTGGGAAAGAGAGGCGATCCCTCCCCAGCCTGCGAAACTCACCAGCTCTGAACAGACAGCCCAAACACAACCTCAAAACTGGCCTGTCACTGAGAGAAGCAGCCCCGCCTTGCCACTCTGCCAAAGGCTACCACATGTCCCCCTGTTCCCACCAGCCACAGACCCAGAGTTCCGACATGTTCCACACTGTCTTTGCCTTTCTCAGGATGCAACCAGATGTTTTCTGCACTTGGGAAACCCCAAGAGCGCATGCACATCCAGCCCTCCATGGCACTCCTCCAAAACATAGTCCAGATGCAGAGTGAGGAGTCTGCAAACCCCAAATCAGGATGCATGATCACGAGACCTAATACTGATGCCAGACCACAAGGACAATGAAGGACACTGCAGCTCCTATCAGACAGGAAGGCATCTCTAATGAAGAGCAGAGCCTTCTGGCCCCCATGAGAGTGCAGAGGGAGGGACGTGGACAGCTTGAGCCACAGGCCTGGCTGCGCCCCAGAAGCCCACTGGGACACATCCGGACCAGATTCGGCTTCTGTGCTGCAGGAGGCCTAGTCACCCCTGCAGAGCCCTGACCTCAGTGCTAATAACTGCATGCCCTGCCTCACAGCCGCCCTCTGCACAGACACCCTGTTCCCTTGATGTGTGCCCACAGGGACCACAATGGCAAGCCACACCCCCATGCCTCAGCCCCAGGCTGTGACCAGGAAGGTCAGAGCATCCCCATCAGGGAGCAGGCAGCAACCTTCGGCTCCTGGGGACTGGAGGACTCCACAACACAAGATTCTTCCCGCTTTCTTGCCCATGAAAGAAACCAACCCCTGCTCCAGTTTGCTTACTCCAACCCAGCGGCTCTTACCATCCACGTGGATGGAATACCTTGGCCAGGCCCTTGTCAGATTGTTCATGTGCTCCTCCCAGACACCTCCAGGGAAATTTAGCACTCAGGTAGATGCTACCTGACTTGCCATTAAGCTACCTCCTCTCATTACAGTAGCTTATAAGCAGATCAGGATTCAAACAGAGATCTGTCTGACTCAAAGCCAAGGCCAAAAGAAAGCAGAGGCACATCTGGTCAGGGCCACCAGCCATTCTGGGCAGGCTGCCAAGGGTCAGCAGCATGAGCAGAGCATGCTGGTGGCAGTGATCCGCTCACTGACAGCCCTCCACCCCACACTGCCGACTCCATCCTGGTGATTAGAGAGGAGAAACGGTGATCCCAAACCCACCAAAGGCTTGGAAATGCCCAACTCCAAACAAATTAGCTCTCCTCTAGCTGTCCTACCACAGGGGAAAATGTGACAGACCTCGTACATCACCTAAAACCAAACTCAATTTGCACCCATTTATAACACAAACATGTCTCAGGTGTAACGTCAAGGGAGCTCATTTAGCATTCTGCCTACTCACCTCCAAGGGCTAGTAACGCACAGGCAGAGGCGAGATGGCGCAGATCCTCTTATGAGCAAACTTGTTTCAATGTGGGAGAAAAATTAGTTGACTTTAGATGGCAAAAGGCGGGGAAATCCCTCGCTCATTTGTAAAGTGCCAGACAGTAGGAAGGACGGGCAACATGGGAGAGGAACAAAAGCTGAGTTGACTGCTCCGATCCCCTGTGACTGGCAGGATGGTTCCTGGCCACTGACAAACTAGCTCAGCTTGAGATGAGCAGTCACGCACTCAGCTCCAGCCTGCAGGGCCCCTTGGGTGGTCCTGAGTGCAGCCTGTGGGACCCAGGAGAATTAAGCTGAACTGAAGTCAAATCCTTGCCGAGTGACCTTGTTGAAGTTACTTGACTTTTCTAAGCCTCCATTTCCAGCCTATTAAAATGAAGTCAGGTCTGTGAAGGTGACTGTGGGTCAGAGGAAGTAACAGACACAGGAAAAATAGTAGAAAGTACTTTGTCATCCGTCATCATTAATCCTACCCCTGCTATTTGTACAATCCTAAAACATCATGTCGTTTCAGCCAGACTACCGATCCCCAGCATGCAAAACCAGCAAGGCAGCCAAGTCTCCCTGGGGAGGTTGGAAAGCCATTCTGGGAGCCGAATTCTCCTGGCTCCTCATGGGTCTGAAGACAGCGACAGCTAACTCTAGAGGCTTTTGTTAAAGAAACTATGTTTACTGAAGTAGAATAGATAAACAGAAAAGTGCAAAAAAGTCCTCAAGACTGGTGAGTTTTCATAGAGGAATATACGGAGATGGGGAAACTGAATACTAGCATCCCCACTAGAACTCTCATGGACCACTTTCCAAGGTGTTTTTGCCTCCTGATTCTCAAACATGCTTAACGTAGCCCTGGACCAGCCTGCCTGGGAGGAGGATCAAAGGGTCTGAAAGTTGCTCTAGAATTCCATGAGCACATCCGTGATCGAAGCTTGGATGGAATTCACCTGTAATCACAGGGTTTTATTTGAGGCCTTGATCTCCAATACAGAGGCCAGCCAAATTAAGAAAAGGGATTGTCTTTCTTTCTGGGCCTCTCTGGGTTTCATGGTGAGAGTCTCAGGAGAGACTTCTTGACGGGCCAGGTGGCTTCTGCTTGCAGCTCTGTCTCGTGCTGTGTAGACAGGCAGCCTCAAGGATGCTCTGATGATGAGATGCTTTGATGAACAGGCACCTTCCCTGATTATTAGTGATTAACCGAGCAAATTTCTTTGCCACCGAAACAATGACAGCACTCTGAGATGTCTTGTTGTGTTCTGTTTGTTGTTTGTTTTCCTTACTCTTCTGCCTAAAGTTTTAGAAAAGTTTTTAGGTTCACAGCAAAACTGAGCAGAAAATAGAATTTCCACCTACCCTCTGCCCCTACACAAGCACGCCTCTCCCATTAGCAACATCTTCTACTGAGTGGTCCACCTGCCACAAATGATGAAGCTACACTGACACAACATTAGCACCCAAAGTCCAGAGTTTGAATTACAGTGGATGTCGGTTCCAAATTTGCAAAACTTTCTCATCTATCCCCATGGCATAGTCTCTAAGTAAAGCCCAGACCACGGGATTCTCAGACGGGAAGCTAAGCCAGGTCTTCCCAGTTTCTAGCTTTCTAGTAGCCATCTTAAAAAGAAACATGGGAAATTAATTCTAGCAGCAGATTTCATTTAGCCCAATGTATCCAAAAATATCACTTCAACATGTAATCAATAAAAAATTATTAATAAGATATTTTACAGTCATACTAAGTCCTCGACTGATGTGTATTTTACATTTATGGCACATCTCAGTGCTAAATTTTCATCAGAAACACTTGATCCAAAAATTTAGATTTCATAAAATTTACCTTTAGAAAAGTAGACTCATGTAATCAAGTTGTTCCAAACACACTTAAAATTTTACTAATGCTTGAATCGATGTCGGCTTTTAAAATTTAATTAAAATTAAATATTATTAAAAATCCTCAGTACCATTGCCACATTTCAAGTGCTGACCAGCCAAATGTGGCTGGTGGCTCCTGTGCTGGTCAGAGCAGGACCACAGGGCAAGGCAGAGGAGGCCCACAGTCCATCTGGTGCCTGCTTTGGCCCAGGATGGCCATTATCCCCATGATGCCAAAGTCAATTAAAAGTGGAAAAGTCAGGGTGGCTCTGAAGTTCCTTCTTTCCCAAAGTCTCCTTGAATGGCTAGTTCAAGGCTGCTAGACTACTGGGGAATGAGCAGTCTGGCAAAGGCCTTTTGCAAGATATGCAAGATGGTTAAGAGATGAGGGTTCAAAGCAGGGTCACATAGTGGGGAGGCCCATAGATTTTAACCACTGCCTCCTGGGCAGACTGACTTCAGCCCTCCCAACTTCCCATCCAGCTCTGGGCTGGTCCCCTCATTCCCTTGTACTGCTGTATCTCAAGGTCTCCTCTGCCCTGAGGGACATAGCCAAAAGTCCCAGCTCCCCACCCACTAACATCTGAGCAAAGGTGAAAGGTGTGCCCCAAGGAAGGCTGGAGAGACCAACTGAAGCCAAAACCCACAGCAGCCATACGCCTAGTCTGCCGATTCAGGCTCTGGTGCTCTGCGATAAGCACCCCAGACTGCATCACCTCATTGAACTCTCACAATCCCGCAAGCTAAGTTCTATAATGATCTTGTTTTGCAAGGATGCCCTTGACCTCTCACTGCCTCCACCCAGCTCATCTATTCTGGCTCTGCCCCTGAGTCCGTTTTCCTCCTAGACTCTCTCAACAACCTGCTCCATGCCCACTGCTGCTATCACTACCTATAGACCCAGGCCTCCTGGCCAGGGCTCTCTCTTGAACATCCATTTTTTTAGTACCGTCTGTTTACTGAAAACGTCTGCAGGCCAACACCACACCAACCCCACACACCCAAAACACCCACGGCTAGACTCTGCATCTCCCCTGGCCAAACACATTCTTCCTGCCACCTTCTTAGTCTCTGTGAATTGTGTACACTTACACAGTCACACAAGGGGCACCCAGGCCTCACCCCAGCCTCTGTCTTAGGGCTCACCTGTCTCCTCTCTCCCTACATTCAATTACACCAACCCTATACACGACCCAAACGAGTCCCCTCCCACTTCTGTCCCCCTCCCGGACCAGCTTTTACTTAGGCTACAGCAAAAAACAAACGCCCAAGTTCACAGACAAAAGAGTAATAATCACAGGACCACCCTCGTGATCCAGTGGTTAAGAATCTGCCCTGCAGTGCAGGGGATACCGTTCAGTCCCTGGTTGGGGAACTAAAATCCCACATGCTATGGAGCAACTAAGCCTAAGCCACAGCTACTGAGCCCACATACCACAACTAGAGAGTCCATTCACTGCAGCAAAAGACTTCATGTGACACAGTGAAGACCCCGAGTGCTTCAACTAAGACCTGATGCAGCCAAATAAAATATAAGTAAATAAATATTTTTTTAAAAGTTGGCTCATGTGTACTTTTAAAAAAAAAAAAGTAATAATCACAACCATGTCTGAATGCCTAGCACAGAATAAGCATGCAGTTACTAACTGTGCTAAATTACTGCTTTCCTCTTTTTTCCCCCTTCAGTCTACCCTCTGTGGTCCACCCTTGTCCAAGGCCAGCCATTTATGTTTCCAGGGGGAGCAGATGTTATAAGCTGTCAGATTTCCCTATCAAGGGTCCCTACCCTCCAATAGCACAATGAGAAGGAGGTGGGTGTCCACACTCTGACAGTCCAGAAGCCACGGGAGGCAAAGCAACAGCCAGAATGGGTCATCTGCGATGAGAGCACCCAGCTCTCAGACTGGTGGGCAGAGACTAGACCTGGTTACTATCCTGCAGAAAAACCTTCCTGCTCCCTCTTTGCCACCCCTTTCTACAATCGCCCAGTCATCTGGTGGGAACAACACATTTATACATCTCTGAAGTGACGATGAGAAGCAGAATAATGTGGGAGCCAGCCCTTGGACCCCAAGTAGTAATCGGGATTGGGTGCAGGATGGGGTGCACGGGCTTCTCCATTGCTCTCATGTGTCACACATCAAATACGAGAAGATCTATTTTTTCCCCAGGCAGCATGCCTACAACTTCAATTGGCCCAAAATACGCTTGGCTAAACTTACCTATGTGATGCTCTAAATGGTACCCTGTGTTCCATAAGAAGGCATCATAAGAAACCTCAGTACAAGGTCCTCAAGGAATCCACAAGGAGAGCACGTAGGAGCAAGGTGCAGGGCTCCTCCCAGCAAATGATGTCCCCAGCTCTGAGCCCCACTTCTCCAGCTGGCTGCAGTCCAGACGTCCTTGTGGCCACCAGGCTGCTTCCTGGCAGCCTCACAGTGTCCTGCTGGGCCAGAGTGCATCTCCCTCTTGCCCCTGGTGGCTTCCTCTCTGGGTACCCACCCCTGTCTCATCACTCACTGCTGGTCCCAGCATACAGGGGGCTGCCAGCTCCCAGCACAGGGAGCCTAGAGAAGGAGAGAGATCCTCAGCACCACCTGCCAAGACATGAACGAGGAAAACACCCAGAGAGCACATGAGCCCAGGCATCCCAAGATGTTACCTGAGACCCAGGGGTTTTTATACCAGGCTAAACCCAGGAATGCAGGCCTGGGGAGTTTACATCAATTCCAATAAGCAAAAACCTGAAAGAGCACCAGTGGTTTGAAATGTCCTTAAACACAGAGCATGTGATGAGAGGGGCTCAAGATGCAGAAAGACACCCCCGCGTAGCCAGCACTCTTCAGAGAGAGGCTGCCCTGATAGGAGGAGATGGCCACAGAGCAGTGTACTCTCGACCCAGATAGGACTGGACTCAAAACCTGGCTCCCCCTGATCAGCTCTGTGACCTGGGCACACAGTTCCACTCACTGAGCTGCAGCTCCCTCAGCTATAGGCCAGGGATGGTAATGGGATCACCTCTCCATTTGGGAGGCAATAGGTCACAAAGTACATATAAAGCACTTAGTTCCCGGCACAGAGGAGGTCCTCAGAAATAGGGATTATATCAGTTCCCTTGTGTCTGGACTGTGTGACGTGGGGCCAGCCCTAAAGTGGAGATGGCTGCATCCCACTACATTGGTCACTGATGGGGCCATTGGTTACCAGCTCTGACAGGGAGACCAAGCAGTCTTCTCATTAGAACCAGCTTCCCCTGTGGAGCTTCCCTACAGTCAGAGTCACAGTCATGGGACCCGCCAACGGGCACTAATTATACAGGCCAAGTTCTTTTCATATGGTATTTATGAAGCCACCACAACCCTGAGAGAGGATCTGTTCTCTCCTCATTTTACAGAGAAAGCAGACCCTTAGAGAAGGTAAGCATCTCCCCCAGGGATCCCACACACAGCCAGGAAGTGCCAGGCTGGGTTTTGAATCCAGAGAAGGATTTGATGCCCGTGCTCTGGACTGTGTCAGCAAGGGCAGTCCATGTCACTCGACCTAGGTGAGACTCTTACCCAGCTGACACTGGGTTCCTAACTATGAATAATCCAGCCTCAGCACTTCAGTTAACCTAGAACCATGCCTCTGGCCCATTCACTCCCTGGTGTCCTTTTCTGACATTTATCTCTCAGACGCACACTCAGTTCCTACCCTCTGCCAGGGCCCCCATATACTTGAATTTCAGGTCTGCCAAACTGAACGCCAGGCCCCTGGCCTAGGGATCGTGCATCTAAGACTTCTGCCTTGGGGTCTAGCCCTCTGCACCCCAAGGCAGGCAGCCAGCCACCTCCCCTGGACCACATTGCTACCCAGCTCTCCCCTGCCATTCCCAGGCCTGCAAATGTGTTGCTAACACACCCATCACAAACCCATCTATGCCCAGAGTATTGACGACAATCAGCTCAAACTAACATATGTGCCACATCTATATTATTGCATAATTTATATACATTTCACACTGTTTGTGGAGGATATATGCACCACACCACAAACTATTTGCATATAGATGGCGGGTTGTAGACAGATGCTTGTATTCAATGGGTAATAGCTGATATACACATATACAGACATTGCTCTTGCAAAACCTAAAGTGCTCATTTTCTGCCACCACTCATAGAGCACTGATCCTTCAACAGTTTGTTAATTTTCAAAATTTACAATATCAAATTGTCCATTTCTGAACAGAGAAATAATTTTCAACTAGTTGGTATGCTGTGGGTGCCAAGTCTCAGGGAAAAGGAGGATAAGGGTTTCAAGAAGCTTTATTTCAGAGAAATTAGGAGTCAGGTTCACTTCTGTAGAAATCACTCGTATGAATGGTGTCAAAGAGAAAGCCATTCCATCAATCCAGCCTGCAGTCTACCACCAAGTCACCAATCTCTATGACAAAAACCTGACATGTGTTTATCAGACACACACTCAGTTTCTACCCGCTGCCAGAGATCACATGCTGTGCTAAGCACAGGGGACCCAGAAGTGAACCCAGATGGGGAGAAACCAGCTGAGACCTAGCACGGAGCCCAACAAACAGCCAGTGCTTGATAAATGGCAATGACTATGGTGGTTAACAAAAGGCTGGTGCTTGTGGTGGCAAGTCCAGCCCTAATGTGGAGATGGACACAGTCGCTCTGAAAAACAGTTCAGCATGGGCTAGTTCTGTGATTTGAGAAAATGAATGACACTTTCTCAACCACACCTTCCTGGTCCACGAAGCAGGACTAACGTCTCCCTCATAAGAGCTGCTGTGAAGATCGTGTCTGAAGTGTTCTGGCCTGTGTCTGGCCCACAGAGGGGCAGGTGGAGACATGAAAAAATGCTCCACATGGAGGTAGCAACCTGCTCGAGCGCCTTTAGGGTAAAATTCCAGAATCCCTTATCTGATTATTTTTTTTATTGAGGCAAAATACACATAACATAAAATTAGCCATTTAGCAACATTAAAGTGCCCAATTCAATGACACTTAGTGCATTCACAATATCATGCAACTGTCACTTGCATCTAGTTTCAGAATATTTTTATCACCCAAAGAGGAAATCCTGTATCCATTAGCAATCACTCGCCAGGTCTCCTTTTCCCCAGCCCTGGCAACCACTAACCTGCTTTCTGTCTCCATGAATTTGCCTATTCCAGACACTGCATATAAATGGAATCATACAACATATCATGTTTGTCATTTGATGTCTGGTTTCTTTCACATGTTTTCAAGTTTCATCCTAATTGTAGCATTTATCAGCACTTCATTCCTTTTTATGGTTGAATAATATTCCATATGTGGACAGACCACTTTCTATTTATCTATTCAATGGTTAATGCACATTCAGGGTGCTTCCCCTTTTTGCCTACAATGAATAGGGCCACTAGAAACTTTTATCTGATTTTCAAGGATGGCGACAATATTGCTTCAATTGCAGGGTGCTGTGTTCATTAACTCATATCATATCATCCTTAAGGGGTCTAGACCTGCTTCTCCAAGATTTCTTCCAAGAAACCAAGATTTCTTCTGGCAGAGCCAGCAGCTAGCGGCTCTTCCATTCATACACACCTTCTTTGTTTTGCCTACACATCAGGCACCACCTTGTGTTTTCTCAGCTTAGGCTTCCTAATTGATTTATTGATGTTAAATCCACCCTCACATTATTACAATAGTCATTACAGAAACTATTCATCATTAACTTTTATCATCATGAATTTCTTGTTGGCTGCATATAGATGAGGAAAGAGAATAAACACTGGGGGAGTGCCGGATTCCTACCAGGCTCTATGCTGGCTCCTTTATCTACTTTTTCTGACTTGATCTTTACAACCACCCTCTGAGGTAGGAGTTAACATCCCCTGTCACATGGATGAGAAAACTCAGGCTCAAAGAGATAAACTGACTTGTCTCAAATTACACAGCTAATGAGAGGCTGAGTGAGCATTCAGCCCCCAGGTGTGTCTGGCTCCAATGACGCCCCCTGTGTGACAAGGCAAAGGTTCCTTGATAGTATAATTATCAACACCAAGCCATCTTAGCGTGCTCCCGCTTGTCTCCCATCGTTCCTGATGCTTCCTGCTCCATCAAACTGAGTAGTAATGCCTCTCTAGGAATAAATGAAGCTCCCGTCCTTGTATGGGGGCTTCCCAGGTGGCACAGTGGTAAATAATCCACCTGCCAATGCAGGAGACACAAGAGACACAGGTTCATTCCCTGGGTCAGAAAGATCCCCTGGAGTGGGAAATGGCAACCCACTCCAGTATTCTTGCTTAGAAAATTCCATGGACAGAGGATCCTGGTGGCCTACAGTCCATGTAATCATAAAGAGTTGGACATGACTGAGCACGCACATACATGCACTGTCCTTGTATGTTAGGTTCGGGGGGGGCAGTTCTACCTCCATCACTCTGGGAAGGGAATGAAATGTTATGGAACTGGGGTTCTAGGCCAAGGGGTTCGAAGCCCAGGTCTCTGTCTTGAGTTACTCTTTGATTTAAGGTGAGCCAGTCCACTGAACTGGCCCTCACCTCCCTGCCAGCAAAACGGACATGTGCTGTCTGGACGAGGAACAGTAAGAAGTGTCTTTAGATATTGGTGTCTTTAGCTCTTCTTCTGCAGAGTCACATTGGAAGAGCAGGGCTTGAATCCAGAGAAGGGGAGAGAGTGGTGTTTAAAACCTACCAGAGTACAACACAATCAGAAGGGTTAGGGCTCCCCTTGGCACCACCCCTCAGTCAGTGCCCAGGGTCCTGGCAGAAGGCAGGGCACCAGGGCACCCCTGGTCTGGCAGAAGGAATTCAGGAGCCATGAGAAATGGATCATCATCCACCTCACATGACAATTCTGTAACTAATGTTTGCCTTATCATGAGAAAAACATTCACACTTTTTAGAAAGCATCCCTGGTCTTCGAGTAGGAGACTTCTGAACTGAAACAGTCAAAGGTCAAAAGAAATCCCATGAATTCTCAGGGATGAGAGGCAGAAAAGAGACTGTTTTAGGCTCCCATCTTCAGTCCTTACAATCAGTCCTCCTGAGTCCAATCCCCAGACCTCTTCTCTTCTCCCCCTTTACTCCCCGCCTCACCTATGGGTCTCACTGGTATCCTGGCTTTTTGAGTCTGTGATGCTGTTGACACTGTATCTGCAGCCCTGACCTCCCTCCAGCCCTAGCGTAGCAAACCCAGCTGACTCCTCTAAGCTCCAAATTGATGTCCAAGGTGCACCTCAAATTCACCATGGCCAAAACCAAACTCCTAGTTTTCACATCTCTCAAATCCACTCTTCTGCAATCCTCACCCCAGGAAATGGCCACTCGATCCTCATTGCTCAAACCAAAGTCGATGGCCCAGTCCTTGACCCTTGATGCCTATTCCTCTCAATACCTATATCCACACTGTCAGCAAATGCTATCAATCTGCCTTCAAAATATATCCATAGTCAGACCACTTCCCAAGTTTCCCACTTCTGGGAAGGAATTTTATATATTCAACGAGGTTAGGGAATCAGAATTGCCTTTAGATATATTGGCATCTTTACCATTTATTCAAGGCCAGAAATTCAAGCTGGTCTACCTTTATCCAGCCAGAAAGTAGAAAAGCCAAGAATGTGAGCCCAGGCCATGAGGCTCTAAAACCTTTGCTTTTGTTCAACAATGAATTGCCGCTCTGAGCCACATTCTTTGTAGAAATTGAAATCACTGTCCTGAGTCAAGCAGAGCTGAAGACAGATACCATTTCTAAGAAAAATGTGAAAAATAAATGTTATGGTAACAAATTGCCCATGATCTAATTATCATCATCAAACATTTATTAAGGGCCCATGAGCACATGGTGCCCTGCTTGGCAGGCTCCTGAGAAGGAAAGAGAAAACTAGAACAGCAAACAATGGGAGGCCCATTAATATGAATGATGCTTCAGCCTCTGTACTGTCCATGGGTGGAGAGGAAAACAGAGAGCCAAGGCAGGCTAGAAATTTGGTGCAGACAAGATGAGAATTGAGCTTCACTAAAAAAAATCCAACCTAGGTCTTTGTGGAAATCTCCTGAAGCTTTGGTAAAATGACAGCAGCCTTGCCCTTGTCCACAGACGCGTGGACCCTAAGATAGTCCAGAGCAGCCCCCAGACACATAGACATTACAGCCTCCTTCCCATGGCCCCATGCTTATGGGTTCTCCCCTCTTCCCCCAAGCCCTCTCAAGAGGGGCTGGGTCTCCAGGTTGGCCCAGCTACCAGGCAAGCGAGAATGCTGGCTCTCTCCCATCACTTGCTGGGGGTACCACAAGAGAGAAATGGTAATCACTTCCTATCACAGCAACACATTCCAAATTCTCATCATCTTGACTCCAGTGTTAAAAGGTGCTAACAGCATTCCTGCTGACTTTGATTATCACCCTGTATCACCTCATCCCCATTTGAATATCGTGGTGTCTCTCTACAGAAAATATGGATTTTATGTCTACACTTGGATTATGGGAAGAAAGTTTTCTGGGAACTGTGCTATTCAAATTTACAACTTCAGAATTATAAATTTGCTTATATTAAGTAAACTTACCCTTCAGAGTAATCAAATAGAAAGCCCAAGGCTCTGCTATGTGTGTTAATATTTGATTTTTTTTAACGAGGTACTTATACGTGTGCTAACACAGCTAATGGCATCAAGGTAACAGATGTCCTTTTGAGTTGCCAAGGAAAATGGAGAGCTTTAATGCTGAACTGAGAGTTTTAAATTCTATGGGTGTGTGTGAGTGTGTATGCGTAAAATATGGGGTATATAAACATGTTTAAACAGGATCTGTATTTTATAAACAAATTAACCAAAGAGAGGATTTGCACAGGACAAAGAAAGAAAAAGATACCAAAATTTAACACCCAGCTACTAATGGCAGGTATTCAGCTGAGCCCTTCACAGACCACATCTCACCAACTCCTTATAGCACTGTGCTGGACATCACTCTCTCCATTTTAAAGGTGAGGAGGATGAAAGCTCTGAGAGGCTCCATAATTTGCCCACTGTCACTCAAATCATAAATGGCAGAGTCAGGATTAAAATCCATTTCTGACAAGTTCCAAAGCAAATATTCTTCCCACAATAACACACTGCTTCTCAGGAACGGGCTGAAGTCTCAATTCCTGGTAACGAGTCCCTCCCCTGGGCTCCCAAAGCATCGTAAAGGTCCTCAGTAATTACATTCATTATGCAACCATTGCATTTGCCTGTTTCTCTTTGGTCTCCCTTAGTGGACATGAGTTCCTTGCTCAAGGGTCTTATCTTTTCACCTGTTTATCCCCACATTGTGCTTGGATGTAAGGACAGATGGTCAAGTGGGAGGATGGATGGATGGACAGATAGATAATAAATGGACGGATGGATAGACAAATGGATGGAAGGATGGAATCATAGGGGGCTTATTGAGTCCAGGTTCTAGCCATCAGGGACCATGGTTATTTGTTCAAGAACCTTTGGGGACTAGGCTGTCTTAGGCCAGGGCTTCTCTCCATGGCCAATCAAAGGGCAGTAGCTGCACCCACCCTCTCACTAGCCTCTCTTATTTTATCCTCTTTCTTCTAATAGGCCTGTGATCCCTCCATCACAGCTGGTGGTAAGACTTTGCCTACCAGCCCTGGGACAGATTTCTTTGGAAAGGGACGCTCCCTGCCAACAGATGCTATTCTTATTCAGAGAGGTTTCTGATCCCCTCCCTAGCCATGCTGAATTATTTGCTTCAATGATATCCTGCAGAATTGAGTTCCGAAGGTTGATTAATTGTATGTTGCCAAAAATAGTGTTCCCACGTGTCTGTTTTAAATTTGCAGTCTTTAAATTCCATCAAATACCCTCTTGACTACGAAAACACTGGCGGTGGGAGTGTGCTGGGTGGGACTCAGCCCCGTTTGGATGCCCACAGGTCCCAGGCAAGTGCCATAAATGGGGCCTTCAGAGTCCAGCAGGTCAGTGAGGTATCCCTGGGGTCTTCTCTCAGGGCTAAACTTTCTATGCACGAAACAACTGTTTTATTGAGCACCCACTAGGTGCCAGGCCCTGGACTAGGCACCAGGTATGTCCTGATGAACAAAATAGATATAGTCTGAGAGGGAGACAATAAGCATAAATAAATAAACATATAAATATTAATAAACAGGTAAAGGATCTGTCTGCCAATGCAGGAGATACAAGAGATGCGGGTTCAATCCTTGGGATGAGAAGATCCCCTGGAGTAGGAAATGGCAACCCACTCCAGTATTCTTGCCCAGAAAACTCCATGGACAGAGGAGCCTGGTGGGCTACAGTCCATAGGGTTGCAAAGACTTGGACGTGACTCAGAGACTGAGCAGATAAATACGCACATATTTATAAGCTGAGATATACACTCCAATGAAAATAGCAGTTGTTTTGATAGAATAACACTGGGGCAGCAAAATATGGGGAAATATCAGAAAACTGACATCATCGGACACCTGGGGTGGAAGCCTCAGGTTGAAGCCTAGAGGAGCATCCTATAGTCCACCCCAAAGGGCAAGGCTGTGAGGGCACTTCACCAAATGTATTCTAATTAGTTTGGGAAAAGAGAAGTGAAGTGATAAGCCTGAAATCCATGGAAGGAAGCACCAAGAGGCAGAAGTTAGGGGCATGCATGCAAGCGCTACCAAGGAGAGAGTGCCCAGGGCTCCCAACTTGAGCATGCCAGGCCCGGGGCAGGTGGGTCCTAGGTGATGGCCCAGACAAGTGATGCTCCCACAGTGAGACAGGGCTCCCTGGGCAGGCAAGAGTTATGGATTTGCACCCCAGGTAGCCTGGCCTGGGGTCACACAGGGTTTTCCTTAGCTGGAAGCCTCCTTAGTATGAGCTTGCCCCTCTTCCCTTGGTATGAGAAGAGTCCCTCTCAACATGCTGACAAAATCAAGCTTTAAGGATTCACTACAAACACCAAATCCTGCATTTTGGTGAATATGCCAAGGAACTCTGGCCTCAGAAGTCTTGTAAAGGGGCTTCTGGCACTTTGACCACATCCTCGTCACCTCCAACCCCAAGAAACCCTAGGCAGAAGTCCAGAGTCAGTTCCCCTGACACTCTCTGTGGCCAGCAGAGGCCCATAGGAAGTGACCGTGTCTGGCCTTTCAGTCCCAAGGGGCTTGGGAATCAAGGTCTATGGTTTGAAAGGGCTCATGAGCCCTTCTTTTTCTTTTCTTTTGGCCCCACGACAAAGCTTGTGAGGATCTTATTTCCTTGACCAAGGATGGAATTGCAGCCATGACAGTGAAAGCATGGAGTTCCAACCACTGGACCACTAGGGAATTTCCCTCATGAGCCCTTCTTAAAATACCATATCCAGGTGGGTGTATTCAGCAGCTGACAAGCAGGGGGCCCTCTGCTGTCCACTTGTTGGGAGAAGAATGGCCTGAAAGAGGAACTTGGAGTCCAAAAGGACCTCTGATCTTCCAGGAGTGGTGAGTGTGGTTGGAACACACGTTCATGACATGGGTAACCCAGGCCAGGGCTCTGACAGCCTGGAGGGAACCTCCTCCCCCACACTCTGCCACTTCCCATTTAAGTGCTTCAAACAATGTAGGCTACATTACAAATCAAAATAAGCAACACTGCATTTTATAATTAGCTACAACTTGACAAATTAATTAGTACGGCAGCACAGTGTGTTCCCTGAAGCATGGCTTACTATATTTTGCTTAGAAAATATATGTCACAAATTACAGATGTATTATTATAAGTACTTATGCAATCAGAGTGAATTCTAAAAGTGCCCTTTTGACACCACTTTCCGGGATGGAACAAGGGGCTCAAAGCATTTAGAAATATCATCAAATCTACCGTTCAAGCTTTGAACCACAAAAGAGTTTGCAAAGATTTACTTCTTTTCCTGGAAGGGGAACAGACTGTCAATGGCCAAGACCGGGCATCTGCAAAAGTGTTATTAACAATTAATTACTCAAGGTAGTGTGAAGGGAGAAATGCTGGGCCTCAGGAGCATAATGATCAAGGCCATCAGACTGTGGGACTGGAATCCTAACTTGGCCATCTACTAGCAGCACCTGGTGTTAGGCAGGTTTCTCATCCAGAAATTTATATGGTCATAGTAATGCTATCTACCTTGCAAGGTTACTGTGAGGGCTGATGTGTGACTTCATGCCAAGTGCCTGGACCAGCGCCTGGTCTATAGGAAGAGGCCAGTAAAAACTGTCTCTATTATTGCAAGATGCAATTCCATTGGAAGGCTCAAGAGGGTACTGTCTTAGGAAACCTTGTGGGCTGGTGTTAGATGCCTCATCCATCCTTTCTTCCAGGGATAGTCCAGCTTTATTTGTTCAGAAACTCAAAACTGTTTCTCTTTGAGGAATCACCAAGCTCACTGAAATGTATATAGACACAAAAAGACCAACGAATGAATGGCAGTGAGGGCTCTAACCAGTGGTATGCAGGTAAGTGTTTAACAACCAACTCTCAGGTGGTGGGAGGGGAGAGGGGGAAGCCCTGAGTTGAAGGATCTGCCATGCTATAAATACTCCCACCATGACCAATCTCAAGCTATCAACATGATGTCACTGAACACAGCAGAGCTGGGCAGAGATGCACATGATCAGCGCTCACAAGCAGGTACAAGCTGGTCTAGCACAATATCAGCTAAACTGAGCCTGGGGTTGACATCCAGGAGACAAGCTGCATTCTTTTTTCTGGAGGCAAATCTCCCAGGCTGCTGGTTCAGAAGCAGCAGCGTGCCTAATGGGACAAGTGGAGTTAGCCAAATGTGAATTATCTGCAGGGCCAACCATCTTGTCCATAAGCCCGCAAGGCCATTAGCTTTCAGGTGCTATGTTCTCACTGGTGATGGCACTGTCATGAAACCATACCCTTAGTGGGTCCAGGGGTTTCCCCACCTCACTTGCATTGGGGTTAGATGGACACGGCCAACTCTCCTTTGCCTTTGTCTCTGGGAGGACCACCCTCCACTTCTCAGTCCTTCTGAATATCTTGATATAGAAGTGACTCCACTCTCTTTCAGAAAGCCAGTCCATGCTTTCTTGGGCATGTCCATGTAGATCCATCTGTGTTGGCCAAAGTGATAACACTCAGAGGGTGCTTTATTTCTATTATTTCCTAGTTCTTGGAATAGAGAGTCACCTCACAACAGCCCTTACTCTTCAACAGGCTAGATTTGTAACCCCAAATCCTACCCTAAGCCAGTGTTATCCTTGTGATGACAAACCAATCAATCAACAAGTCCCATCCATTGTGTCTTCTAAATAGCTCTGAAATCCACCCTTACTCCCTACCTACCCCAACTTTGTTTCCTCGGGTTCTCATCATCTTCTGCCAAGACTATTCCATTGTCCCCTAGCTAAGTGTTCCACTTTTCTTTAATCTTACACCTTCCATTCCTTCCCTCATTAACTCAACTAGAAAGGGAATTCAAAATGCAAAACTGACCTTGTCACTACCCATTCTCAGTATCTCTGTGGTCATCTTCCCCTGTTCCTCCAACCCCTATCCTCAACTCTGGTAGTTCTGGATGATACAACAGACCCCAGGCTGTGTCTTGGGGCTTCCCTGGTGGCTCAGATGGCAAAGAATCTATCAGCAATGCAGGAGACCTGGGTTCAATCCCAGGACCAGGAAGATCCCCTGGAGAAGAGAATGGCTACCCACTCCAGTCTTCTCGCCTAGAGAATTCCATGGACAGAGGACCCAGGAGGGCTACAGTCCATGGGGTCACAAAGAGTCAAACACAACTGAATAACTAACACTTTCACACTTTGCATGCTGTGTCTTTACACGTGTAGTTCCTTCCACTCAAAATTCTCTTCCCCACCCTAGTTGGACAACTCCTCTTCACCCTTCAAAACCCTTTTCTGAGTTTTTCCACTCGATGTTAATAGATCATGATGAGGAAAATCTTACTCGCTTTCCTCATGCTTTATCCCAGATGCTAAAGAAGAAACATCATCCCTTAAATGTACAAAACAAAAAGCTGCTGTTCTTCCTTTCACCCTTCACAGGCTCCTCACTTTAGGAAGGGAAAGGTTTTACCTGCTAGTGAAGAGGGCAGGAGTTTGATACCTATTGGCTCACATATCTCGAGTGGCCAGCAATAATGAATAGAATGGTAAGGACTGGGGCCCAAGACAGGTGCCTGAATGAAGGTCAGATCTGCGGGCTGACTGTCTCCAAATGTAAGGCTCAACAGATGCGTTTGAGAGGAAATAGCAGAAAACCCATTTTGGCCTCAGCTCCAAAATGGGTCTTAATTCAGCAGTAAAACAGACATCTTAATCCCTATTTGACTCTTATGTATGTTTCTCCATGGTCCAGAACTCACAGAAGAATCCAGTATGAATAATAAGCCCCTGGAAGCCAGAACGTGTGTCAGGAACAGACTTGTTCTCAGAGTGGTAATTATCTGCTAACTTGTCGGTCTCTCCCAGTGGACCGTGAGCCCCTGGAGGACAGTGACTGAGTCTTTTCCCTACTGAATAGGAAGCATTTTAGAAGCAGCGAGTGTCCATCCTACTCCACTGGGGCATCAAATGTTGAAGGACGTGAACATTTTGAAAGCGCAGGGCCAAGGTAGTCTCGGGGCTGCAGGACCCAAGCCTTCTGCAGTGTATGGTAGAGATGCACCCACCCTGGAGGGACCCAGATGCTGCTGACAGCCCACTCCCTCTGTGGTTCTGCCTCCCTCTGCCACCTCCTCGCTTAGTTCCTTTTACTCTTGCTCCTTCTCTTTGCCTCTCTCTTGCTCCCCACATATGTGATCTGTGATGTAGCTGCTCATTGGTGCTGGGGAGCCAACCATCCCTGGATCCTAGAGGAAGGGGAATCATGCTCCACTCACTCATTCCCTTGGAGACCTCCTAGAACACCTGAAACCAATGGTATACACAGCAGATCCACTAAAATCTCCTGCAAGCCAACCCAGGGTGTCAGTGGTGGGGGCAAGGGTCTTGAGTCCCGGTGGGGCCTCCTGCAAGGCCTAGAGTCTTGCAAACATCACCACAAAAGAACAGAATCTTCATCTGCCCTCACCATCACCACCACCTGGGGCTCAGAAAGAAACACACAGGCCTTTGAGGTGCAAGTCCACGAGCCATGCCCTGTCCTGTTACCCATGGGGAAGAGGCTGACCTTATTTGGAGACACCCTTGGTCAGGGCTATTTACAAGGTGGCATCCTGAAATAGGGTGGAAGAAAGAGAAATGATAGTTTGCTCTCTTCCCTGGTGGGGCCAGCCACAGGACCCACGTGAAGCAGCCTGGATTTCCCAAAGAGTCACTTAAGCTATGTCGTCTTAAGGAAGCATGAGGGCGGAGCTTCCAGCTGCAGCCCTGATGAATCTCTAACTCCATTCCCACCACTTTTCACTGGAAGTGTTAACGCGCCACCCCTCACCGCAGATAACCTGCTGCCTGTCACAGCAGGATCAGCCCACCAGGCCCTCCTGCCTGAGTACCTAAACTCTCCCTTCTGATTCCAACCCTATCCTGGGGACCTCACCAAGGAGACAAAGCAAAGCCAATCATCTTGTCCAATGGCAGCCCCTTTGAGCAGTCTCAGCCCAGAAACAAGGGCAGGTCCATCATAAACAAGGGCCAGTCCACCAGCTCCACAAACAGCCTGGCCATGCAATCAGGAGACTGTGAGGGTGCCAGAGAGGGCTCGTGAGGGCTTCAGACTGTCCTATAAAGGGCTTTGTCAGTACAGCAGCTGGCCTAGTCCTAACCCCTCCAGATGACTGTCTCCAAACCCCCAGGACAGAGAGGATGCTTGTCCATGTGCCTGGAGTCTTTCCTCAGCCAGAAGAGGTCAGCCTGGCCTGGTAGTCAGGCCTCTGGGCTTCTGGACACCACACACAGCTTCCAGAAGAGTGGGAGCCTCCCTGGGGGACAGAGACCCCTCCAGATGCAGAATGGGGCCAGTAGTGTCTGGACAAAGCTAGAAAGGAAAGGGGCACTTGACCTAGAAAGATAAAGCCCCGGCTGCCCTGCCTCCCAGGACCAACCAGTGAGCAGAGGCTTCTGTGCAGCTGGAAGGTCTGTTCAATTGTCCAAGAAGTTTCTAGGAGCCTGGAGGTATGAAAGTAGCTAGAGATGCTCCCAACACCAGAACAGCAGGCTAACACCAGAGCAGGAGCCTCAAGTTCTACCAGGCTCCTTCCAAAGAACTCCATGGGAAGCTGCCAGGAATAGAAGGTGGACCTGCCTTCCTGCACCATCCAAGCTGCATTCCGAGCATCTTCCTCTTCATCTCTGAGCTGCTCAGAAAGCCCAAGATGCCAGCACAGAAGAAAGACTTCTCCAGAGGCCATCAAAATGTCAACTCCACCAATGTAGAAGAGCATTACACATGCTCCCGCAACCACAAACATACCTGAAACTCCCAGCCAGGAGCTGCCCTCCCTCAGCCCTGAGCTCTCCATCCCAGGCACCCAGCAGGGCCCCTCCCTCAGGCTCTCTCCTCTCTAAATACCCTTAGCCTTCCATTTCTGCAGCTCCACCAGACTATTAATGAATTGGGACCAGAAACAAAGTTCTCCGTCTCCATTCCAGTGGAATTAAATCAACATAAGGAAGACCTTCCTGACAGCAGAGGGGTTGAGACCCTGCACTGAGGATGTCGGGGAGCCTAAGGCCCGCCCCCCCACACACACACACACGCCGGGAGAGTGTCCTGAAGTCTCTCCTGCAGGCCTCTTGCCCGCGGCCCACTGACCCCGCCCTCATTACCGACTGGATGGGCCTGGAGCCACAGGAAACAGCACAGTGGCAGGCTGCAGGCTATGGGTGACCTGCGTCGGCTCTGTATCCAGCTGGAGCTTCAATCTGATCTCTGGCAAATTCACAGCTCAACTGAATTCAATAAAAACCCCCTCCAGAACAGTACACTGCATCATAAATAATCCAACTACCAAATTTCCGACTACTTTTCCCAAAACAATTTCTTCTCATCCTCCATTTCTGATCCCACATCAGCCCTGACACTGAATTTCACCAATCTACAAAAACTTATACTTTCTGAAACTTTCAATAGCTGGATCTTAACCGACAAGGGAAATTATCCCACGTGTTATGAACCTATGAGATTCTAAATTTCAGTGAGAATGAATGCATGACAACAGAAAATGAAAATAAAATATTTCATATGATTAAATACTTAATGACCATCAGGTACAACATGTGTTCAATATTAAGAAAGCAAGTAGCATATTATTATACAATACCAAATAGCATATTATTATACAATACCAGTTTACATCTCTTCAACAGACCACTAGAGAAATAGCTGTTTTATCAGACTCCCATACACAAACACTGCTTAAGGTAATAAGATTGTCAAGGTCAAGAGCTGAACTATGCTGTGTTAAATTCTCTACCCCAGCTCCTTGGCAAGTGCCAGGCATGTAATATGTGACATAGAAATGTTTGCTAAATGAAGGGGTAAAGGAATCAACAGCACTCCAGTGCATCCAGTGTTTATTTTTCAAATTTCAGGCGAGCATCCACATAGCCTGCCTGCCTCCTTCCCCTCCCCAATAATCACTTAGGAACTTAGTTGACCTAACCATTTCAAACATGCCAGCAAGTGTTAACTCCGGTTATGTTTTAGTTTCCCATCCTTCTGAAGAGTCAGGAAGGCCTGAAACATTACTGATTTATGGAGGACACATGATTTGCTTAGAAATGAAGAACTAGGCATTCACACAAGCAACTCCATCTCTCCACCCTGCTTCTTTCTATTTCCTATCAACTGAGGGTCTATGACACCCCAGCCAGTTCCCCCAGGGCTCCTGAGACCTTCCCTCCATAGAAAATCTTATTCAAAAAAAGAAAACCTACCAATCACATCACAGAGGTGCTATTATCAAGTCCTCCAGGGAATTCCCAACAGATAAGGACAGTAATGTATGGATGTGAGAGGTGGACCATAAGGAAAACTGAGAGCCGAAGAACTGATGCTTTTGAACTGTGTTTGGAGAAGACTCTGAGAGTCCCTTGGACTGCAAGGAGATCCAACCAGTCCATCCTAAAGGAGATCAACCCTGAATATACATTGGGAGGACTGGTGCTGAAGCTGAAGCTCCAATACTTTGACCACCTGATGAGAAGAGATGACTCATTAGAAAAGACCCTGATGCTGCGAAAGATTGAAGGCAGGAGGAGAAGAGGACAATAGAGGATGAGATGGTTGGATGGCATCACTGACTCAATGGACATGAGTTTGAGCAAACTCCAGGAGATTGTGAAGGACAGGGAAGCCTGGTGTGCTGTAGTTCATGGGTTGCAAAGAGTTGGACACGACTGAGTGACTGAACAACAACAAGAACAGAATCTACCCCACTGGGTGTGTATGGATTAAATGATTTAATAAAAATAAAGCTCCTAGAACAGTATCTGGGCACATGAGAAGCCAGATATCTCTGTAAATATTATTTCCGCTGAAATAATTTCTATTTGACTGTAGATTCCATGAGAGCAAGGATTTGTAAGTCCCTTTTCCCTGTGTTGAGAGGAGAGCCTGGCATGTGAAAGTTGCCCAATAAATATTTGAGTTGACTGACCCCAAGCTTCAGAGGAAGGGGAATGAAGCTGTATTAGGGGAGAAGCATGTGGGGCTCCTGGAACAGTCTTGGAGGGAAAGGATTAGAAGCAGAAATGGAGGGAGGGAGAGAAGAGAGTGCAAGATGGCAGAAGAAAGGCTAGGTACTGAGTGATGGCTGACCATCTCTGGATGCCCTCTCACCATCAGCAAATCTTTTTTTTTTTCCATTTATTTTTTTTAGTTGGAGGCTAATTACTTTACAATATTGTAGTGGTTTTTGCCATACATTGACATGAATCAGCCATGGATTTACATGTGCTCCCCATCCTGATCCCCCCTCCTACCTCTCTCCCCATCCCATCCCTCTGGGTCTTCCCAGTGCACTAGCCCGGAACATTGTTTCATGCATCCAACCTGGGCTGCTGATCTGTTTCACCCTTGATAGTATACTTGTTTCAGTGCTATTCTCTCAGAACATCCCACCCTTGCCTTCTCCCCCAGAGTCCAAAAGTCTGTTCTGTACATCTGTGTCTCTTTTTCTGTTTTGCATATAGGGTTATCATTACCATCTTTTTAAATTCCATATATATGTGTTAGTATACTGTATTGGTCTTTATCTTCCTGGCTTACTTCACTCTGTATAACGGGCTCCAGTTTCATCCATCTCATTAGAACTGATTCAAATGAATTCTTTTTAATGGCTGAGTAATATTCCATGGTGTATATGTACCACAGCTTTCTTATCCATTCATCTGCTGATGGGCATCTAGGTTGCTTCCAAGTCCTGGCAATTATAAACAGTGCTTCAATGAACATTGGGGTACACGTGTCTCTTTCAGATCTGGTTTCCCCGGTGTGTATGCCCAGAAGTGGGATTGCTGGGTCACATGGCAGTTTTATTTCCAGTTTTTTAAGGAATCTCCACACTGTTCTCCATAGTGGCTGTACTAGTTTGCATTCCCACCAACAGTGTAAGAGGGTTCCCTTTTCTCCACACCCTCTCCAGCATTTATTGCTACCATCAGCAAATCTTAAAGAAAGTCTACCAATCTCATAACCAATTGGTATGATGATTGCTGACTAGGGGGCTGTTCTGGTTGTTGCAATCAGAGGAGGGCTAAGTCTCCCATTCTGAATACATGGTGAACAGCAGAGGCTGGCTCAGAGATAAAGAAGCCTGAAGACTGGAAAACCTCTGGAGATATGCCACTATCTCTTGGTTAGTTTTGGACTTCCACTGGCCATGGACTTGGGCAGGGGTTTGAGGGAAATTTCACCTTGGTCTCAAGGCACAGAGTGGCTGGTGGGTAAGTTCTGGGTTATAGTTGACATGACCACATTAGGGAAACAGTTAAGAATTTCTTTATTCTCTTCTCAAAGTTTAATCCCCCAAAGAGTTGATTTGATAGAGATCATAACAGTTAACCCTAAACTCACTTTGATCCATCTGGATTGCCCTCCCTATGCCAGAGGAGGAAGGAGGAGGACTTATCTTGACAAGTGATTTCTGTCAAAGAAGGACACGCCAGGTGTTCATCTCTGGACAATTACCTCCATATAACTCGAAATTATTGATCATATGTATGCAGGCTCTTTACACATGTGTAAATGCATTAAATCTCTGCAATACTGCTGAAAAGCATTAAGCCCATTGCACACAGAAACATGGAGCCTCAGAAAGTCAAATCATTGCAGAGGCTGTGTGGTCAGCAAGCGGTCAAGTGGGCGCACCACCCAGGTCTGTTGATTTTATAGCAAAGGGCAAGTCCTATTCCCACTCACACTTCTCTCAAGATAGGCCACTGGAACAATGGTTGCAAAACTTCCCCACTGCTCAATACCATGTCCGCTGTGCATCAGAACAAAGGATTGCCTTAAAACTAATTAGCTGCTCATATTCAAAACCAATTAATTTTCGTTAAGCTCATTGAAGCCTCACCCTTAATGATTAAAAATACCAAACCTGAATTCATCATCAAAGACGACTCCCCAGCAGGAAACCCACTCATCTAAATAGCTCATTCTCCTGAACTACCTGGGCTCTGATGGAGGAAGGGAGTATGGCCACAGGCTGAACAGTAACCCACAAGCGCAGAGTGGAGCCAATCCACGAGTACAAGGATCCTAGCTGGGCGCACATTATTAAAACATAAGCTAAAAATCACTTATTCTGCATTCGGTGATTAATAGTGCTGGCCCTTTCCTAGGACATGGCAGCAGCCCTGAGAAATGATGCAATTACTCCCAGTGAATGGAGATGTTAAGGGACTCGTTACTACCAGGGCGATGTGTACAATTTCATGGTTAATTAGGGCTTTGTGGGGGAGCTCCGCTATATCACCTAACCTAAACAGAGTTCCTAACCCTGCCCCTCTCCTTACCTTTAAACTGTGATGAAGGCAACTTTAAGGACTGAGGCAATCAAAGAAGTTCTGGACTAAGGAGAACCCAGCAGTGATTGCTAGACATGATTTTCACGGCGATCTTGGATTAACCAAGTCCTGATGGCCTTTCATCCGCACGTGAGCCACCTGAATGCCCACCGTAGTACAGAAGAGGCACTGCAGACGTGGTTTCCAGGGAGAAAAATGAGTTTTAATCAAGACTGGGAAATGGAATTACATGTGCAATTAGACAGAAACAGCCACAAAACCACAAGCCAGAGAGCACACTGTAATATTGGACTTCCGCTCTCAGAGCTAGCAAGAACTTAAGTATAAACTGTGCTGATGTAGCTATTTGGGGGTTTGTCCTCAGGCTGACCAGAACTTCCCAGGAGGAAAATAATGGCTGCTTTGTCCTCACTGGAAACACCCCCATGTGGCAATGAGGTGGCTGCATGCCCTTTGTCAGCTCCTGCTTTTTGCTCTCCTGGCCCTGACCTCAAGCTTATCATCCTGGCAGACAAATGAACACATGTGTAGGTTTTCCTCACTTTCGGAAGCACACTCTGGATGCCTAGTGTGAAAGATAAACTATTCTGAGGCTCCAGGATCAAAGGTCACCAGTTAAGGGCTCTAATTTGCATGCATTTCAAGTTCATAGGCATGTTAAACAGAGTGCCACATAAATATATACGCACAAATATATTTTTTAAATAGAAACATTGACTTCTTTGACCTCTGAAGGATCACCTGAGTGGCCATCTTAGGAAAAAGTAGGGCAGAGAGGCAACTACAGCCTGGAAGTCTGAGCCTATTAACACAATCACTTCCTTTGGAGCTTTGTAAAGGCTTTCAGGGGCCTCTGCGGTACAAGAATCCGAAACCCCAACCACTGAGCGCTAATATTCTAAGTTAGAGAGACTGCCAGGGGAGGCCAGTCAGGATCCCCCAGTCTCAGAGGCAGCAGTACACAGTGAGACTAGGAAATAACGCCATATCAGGGGAAAATGGGGCTAGGCCACTGGCATGGACTCAAAGCCCAGTGCCTGGAGTCTACGGCAGAGCTTCTGTTTGATGCTAACAGCTTCTCCCTTCCCGATGGAAGCGTCTGGGTGAGTGGTTGTGGGTAAAGATGCCATTGAGGAGATAGGGTGGAAGGAGAACTGCAAACTGTGTGGCCCCATGTGGCCTAAAGCCATGTTACTTTTTATTCCCGACATGTCACACTGAAGATTGACCTTGTTTGCAATGTCGATAATAACAATAATATGGAATTCTGCAAGAGATGTAAAAAGTTCACAGGATTTAGAGGCCTACAGACCTGGGAATGCATCTTTTATTCCTTCTCTCTTCTGAAGTTCAGTCTCCTTCTCTGTAAAGTGGAAATAGTAACTCATCTCTTGCAGAGAATCAGTGCAAGAACTGAGAAAGGGAAATTAAAAAAATTTTTTTTTAAAAAAAAGCTCTTCTGTATGCCAAGCCTCGTGCCAGACACCTTATATACGTTGCTTTATTCTCAGTCTTTCCATAAACGTGGTATCACCATTGTCCGTTTTCCAGATGGGAAGTTGAGGTTCACAGAAGTTAGGCAACTTGGTCTAAAAGCCATTAGCTAGTAAACAGCAGAGCTGAGATGTAAACTCAGCGTGGTAACAAATCCTGGGTGTATCACCACCACACGGCAGCCCCTCATTCAGCAGTCACAGCTCTACCTCCCCACTCCCACCCTACCCCACTGACTTCGAATGGATCATTGGGATGGAGAGGCGGTCTCTTACACATTGCACTGATTCATATCAAATTTTATTGTTTGATCTGACTCAACATTCTAACAACAGAGACATTTTTGAGCCGTAAAATTTCCTTCATAAAGATATTATTCCTGAACAGAGAGGACTGTGGAGAAAGGGCAATTGTGTGGCCCAGGAAAAGCGTGGTCTAGCAGTAAAGGTGAGTGATTTAGCCAGAAGACAGAAAGCAAATCTGGTATTAAAAACCAAGGACAGGCACACCTGGTCCCTGAACAAGGCAGGGACTGCTTCCCACTGGCACTGAGAGAAGCCTGCAGTTAGGGAGCAGGGGGACCCATGGGAATCAGGGTGGCCCCAGATGTCATGCATTCTCCAAACCACCAGGCCTGTTGGTGGGTCTGGCTGCATTGCCTGGCTTTGACTACCACTGGGATGAAGCTCCATCCTAATAAGCTTACTTGTCCAAACCCTTAAGAAATATAACGATCTTGATTGTTTCATCTCTCCCTGAAGCTCAACTCTTCTCCTTCTTGTCACCTTCTCAAGCCTGTCACACTGTTGCTAGTCTTCCTGTAACAGAATGCCCACGTTGCCCCCTCACATTATATAGAATGTCCATGTTGCCCCTTACATAACACAGAATGTCCACATTGCCTTTATGTGGTTGGTTTTAAAAAAGGGACAGTCTCTTCCCATTCTTCCGATGGAGCAAGGGCATGTGTGTTGAGCACTGGCCAGAACTCAATCTCAAGTTGTCTGCTTGTCCAATTCTGCCAAAACCTTGCAGGCACTGCAGAAATGACAGGCTCTGGGCACAGGAAAATCCAATGCATTGTCACAAGAAAGCCAGGTGTGCTTCCACAGGTGACACATATCCATGGATCACTGGAAAACCAAGTCAATCAATTTATGAGGGGCGACAAGTTGGTAGTGATGCTTTCTAAGTCTGTATTTCTGATTATCTACTTAAACTTTTAAAAATTAAGCACAGATGTGTTATTGTTGTTGTTTAGTCACTAAGTGATATCTGACTCTTTTGCAACCCCATGAACTGTAGCCTTCCAGGCTCCTCTACCCATGGGATTTCTTAGGCAAGAATACTGGAGTGGGTTGCCATTCCCTTCTTCAGGATATCTTCCTGACCCAGGAATCAAACCTGCATCTCCTGCTTTACAGGAAGATTATTTACCACTGAGCCACCAGAGAAGCCCAAACACAAATGGCAATCATCAAAAAGACAATAAATAACAAATATTGGCAAGGATGTGCAAAAAGGGAACACTTGTGCACTACTGGTGGGCTTGTAAATTTGTACAGCCATTATGGAAAACAGTCGGTAGGTTCCTTAAGAAATTAAAAATAGAACCGTCTTATGATCCAGAGATTCTACTTCTGGGTATTTACCCCTCAAAACCAAAACACTACTTCAAAACACACATGTACCCCCACGTTCACTGAAGCAATTTTTACAACAGCCAAGACATGGAAGAAAGCTAAGTGTCCATCGATAGATAAATGACTAAACAAGGAATGGCATACATACACACAGTGGAATATTACTCAGCCATTAGAAGAAAAAGAAATCTTGCCATTTGAGACAACATGAATAGATCTGAAGGGTATTATGCTAAGTGAAATGTCAGACAGAGAAAGACAAATATCACGTGATCTCACTTACATGTAGAATCTAAAAAGCAAAACAAAGGAACAAACAAAAGAAAATGAAAACAGACTCAGATACAGAGAACAAATGGGTGCTAGCAAAGGGAAGGAGGTACAGAGTTGGATGAAATAGGAGACAGGGATTAAGAGGCACAAACTTTCCACTATAAAATATATATACTGATATAATATACAGCATAAGTGATATGGTCAATAATGTTGTAATAACTTTGTATGGGGATATATGGTTATTAGACTTATTGTGGTGATTATAATGTATTTAAATTGTAAATCACTATGTTGTACACCTGAAACTAACATACAATTGCACATCTAAGAAAATCCTTTATAACTTTGTATTGGGGTATGTTTTGTTATGAACTAAAATTCAGAAGCCAAAAAAAGATCAATAATTTTACTACATATAAATCAAAAACTTCTTCATGAAAAAAAGCAAAGTAACAAACAACAAACAGGGTTCAGTATTTTCAACGCATTCTAGAGATCAAGGGATAAAAATCTCTAATTATAAACAGCTCCCAAAAACCAATGGAAAAATAAGCAAAGCACATGATTAACAGAAAATGAAATACAAATAACTCCTAAGCCTGTGAGAAGATGCTTAATCTCACTCAAAAGAGAAATGCAAATTAAAACTATGCTCTCATACTATTTTTATCCACCAGATTGGCAAATATCCAATAATTTGATAACATATTCTGTTGACAGAACTATGGGAAAGCAGGCATGTTGATACATTGCTGGTAGGAGGATAAACTGGCACAACCCTTTTGGAAGGGAATTTTGCAGTAGCTATCAAAATTACGAATGCAAAAATCCTTTTACTCTGCAATTCCACTTTTAGAACTTTATCTGATACTTGGAAAAATGCAAACTGACCTAATTACAGCATTATTTTTGAAGCACTATTTTTGACAGCGAAAGACTGGATAGGGCCCAATATTGTCATTAGGAAGCTAGTTAAATAGGTAATGGCACATCCATACAATAAAATACTGTGCAGCTGGGAAAAGGATGAGAAAATTCTTAACATAATACTACAGAAATATCTCTAAGATGTGCTATCAAGTAAAAAAACCAAAGTGCAGAATAGGGATGCATTGTACATCCCCTTTTGCATGAAGAGGTTGGAAAATGTGAGTTTATAGTCATAACTGCTTACAGTTCATTATGAAAATCTAGAAGAACACCCCTAAAATGAACACTGGGTTTATATTTGAGGGCCTGGGAAGGAATAGAGCTGAATAGAGCTTAAAAGAATTTTCTCTCTACACTTCCTTTTTGAGTCATGGGAATGTACTGTCTATTCAAAAATTAAATAAATATGCTCATTTTTTTCAAAAGATAAATGCTAGTGAAATAGATCACAGAGACTACAAAATAAAGTGAAACTCTAGAACTACAGAGATAGAGGGCATAAAAGAGACAAACGATAGGAAAGGAAATGAGCAAAACTCTGTAGGACTGAAACGGAAGTGCCAAGTGCAAATAATTGGGATCATGAAGGAATAATACACAAGAAATACGCACTCTAGCATCTTAGAACTATAATAGTCTCCTCTTATCCTTGGTTTCAGTGTCCAGGGTTTCAGTTCCCCATGGTCAACCACAGTCCAGTATTATTAAATGGAATATTCCAGAAATAATTCATAAGTTTTAAATTGTATGTAACTCTAGTGGCATGAAAAAGTCCCATCACCCTGCAGCAGATGTGAATTATCCCTTTGTCCAACATATCCCACCCCCCACCTCAGTAGTCACTTACTAGCCAGATCATTATAAGATCATTATCGGAGTAATCTGACAGCATCACACTATCAAGAGTGCTTGGGTTCAAGTCACCCTTATTTTACTTAACAATAGCCCCAAAATGCAAAAGTAGTGATGCAAGCAATTCAGATACACCAAAGAGAAGCCATAAATTGCTTCCTTTAAGTGAAAAGGTAAAAGGTCTCAATTTAATAAGGAGGGAAAATAATCATACACTGAGTTTGCTAAGATCTGCAGTAAGAACAAATCTATCCATGAAATTGTGAAGAAGGAAAAGGAAGTTCATGTTAGTTTTGCTGTTTACACCTTAAACTACAAAAGTGATAGCCACAGTGCATGATAAATAAGTGTTGGTTAAGATGGAAAAGGCATTAAATATGTACAATAAGATATTTTGAGAGAGAGAAAAAGAGAGTACATTCATATAACTTCTGTTGCAGTATATTGTTATAATTGTTCTATTTTATTACTAGTTAAGCTCTTACTGTGCCTAATTTATAAATTAAACTTTATCACAGGTGTGTATGTACAGGTAAAAACATAGTAAAATATATTCAGGGTTTATCACTATCCTCAGTTTCAGGCACCCACTGGGGATCTTGAAATGTATCCCCCATGGGTAAAGGGGGCTACTATATACATATACTTTATATAAACTCATATATGTACACAAATTTATATAAATTTCATAATTCAAAACATTTTCATGAGCAAAGTATGTATGTGTAGTCGCTTCAGTTGTTTCTGACTCTCTGTGACCCTACGGACTGTAGCCTGCCAAGGCTTCTCTGTCCATGGGATTCTCCAGGCAAGAATACTGGAGTGGATTGCCATGCCCTCCTCCAGGGTATCTTCCTGACCCAGGGGTCAAACCCATATCTCTTATGTTTCCTGCATTGTAGGTGGATTCTTTACCACTGAGCCACCAGAGAAAAATACACTTTGTCTCCAGCAATTGTACATTTATAAATCTCTTTTAAGGAAATCACTAAGAATGTGTCCAAAGATTTTGGCACATAGGTGCACCTCACATACAAATGTTCGACAAATGATTCATTAAATAAATCATGGCCTCCCATACAATGGAATGCCAAGCAGGCACCAAATTTATGTCGCTGAATGTTTGATGATACCAAAAGATGTTTACTCTCTGCTGGCAAAGATATACACTAAAATATTCACTGCAGTTATCTCTAGGACTGGAATTATGGATCACTTCTATTCTTTTTGCATATTAATATATTCTAATTTTCTACAATGAATATGTATTACTTGTGTAATAAAAAAACAATAAAAGTTATTAAAAAGGAAAAAAGAAAAACCTCAGCTTAGTTGATTGATATCCAAGAGCGCTAGCTTAATGGACATCACTTGTCTAGTTTCTCTACTCTAGCAATTTTTAAAATCACACTATGGAAAAATCCAAAAGCTGCCTCAGAAACTGCAGAGAGCAGGCAGGTTTTCAGACTTTGCTCCACACTCTGGTCCTCCCATCCTCACGCACACACACAAACTCTAACACAAAGAGTAGCTCCACTTTTTCACGTTTTACAAATAGGCCTTCTGCCTAAGATTTAACTTGACAGATGAAAAGACACCAGAATACTAGCCCACGAAGCTCTGTCCTTCAGCCTAGTCCAAGAACCAAGAAACTATTTAAGTCTCATTACCCCCAGAAATGTCTTCTCAAAACTCAGGTAATGAGTCTGAAGGGCTTTTACCCCAGGCAGATGACAGAATGAGTGAGGCCCAGAGATGCAATTCAATAGGATTCACAGGGAGACATAGTGTGGGCTTATCTGTCCGCTAGAGAGCAAGACGGTGGGGAGGAGAGAAAGAAGAAACTAGAGTGGGCACCTGAGAAGCAAAGACCCCTCCCCACCCCTTCAGCACATGCCCAAGCACAGCACAGGTTGGTCTCTGAGAATCTACTGAGCCACATCTGCCATCAAAGATGACTTGATGCTGGAGATGCAGACCCGGGCTGGTCTTTCCCCAACTCTAATAGTAAGTCAAGACCAACATCCTGTGACTTCCCTTCCAGGCAAGGCCCCCTCCTGTATCCACAGCTTTGTCCTTGTGAGTGTCAAGTAGGGAGCAGCATGCCCTGCAAAGGCTGAAGTACTTCTCACTTTGGCCCCCGGCTGCATAAAGTGGCTGGCCTGTCTGTTGTTCTGAAAAGTCATCAGTCTAATAATAATCTAATAGCACTCATCATTTATCATGTTTTCACTATTTATCAGGTGCTGCAATAACATAAACAAATTCATTTGAACCTAACAGCAAGGCTCTGAAGAAGTAGGAGACTCACTGTAAAACTGGTCTCACTTCTCCACTCCTTACTGTATCCACACACTGTGTTATGTGATTTCTCCCATCAAAAGGTGGAGTCTATATTTCATTTCCATCCCTTGACTTGGGGCAAATGTTTTGACTCTTTTTGGCCAAAGAAGTGAATCAAAGATGATGACACTGTGCCAATTCTAAGTCTAGATCTCAGGATCCCTTGCTCAACTCATTTTCTTAGAATTCTGCTACTTTTATGAAAATAAGCCTGGGGTAGCCTCCTGGAGGATGAGAGGCCCCTTGGAGAAGAGCCATCCCAGCCAAAGCCACCCTAAGCCAGCCAGCTATCCAGCTGATCACAGACATGAGTGAGCCAAGATCAGCCAAGCCAGCTCAGATCAACAAAACCACCCAGAAGACTTGTAGATTCATGAGAAATATTATACAGTTGTCACCTTCAACTTCTAAGTTTAGGGAGAGGTTGCTATATTGAATTGTTATGGCAATAGACAACTTAGTACAAGTGAGTACCATTGTTATTACCAAACTCAATCTGAGAAAGGAGAAACTTTCCTGTTACAGACTGAATGTGTCCCCTTGCCCCAAACTCACATGTTGAAACCCTATTCTCCACTGTGTTGATATTTGGAAATGGGGCCTTTGGAAAGTAACTGGCATGAAATGAAGTCATGAGGGTAAGACCCTAGTTTCATGGGATGGTTGACTTTAAGAGAAGAAATAATAGCGCTCACTTACTCTTTCTGTCTTTCTCTTCCTCTGCCGTGAGAGCACAGTGAGAAGGTGGATGTCTGCAAGGCAGGAAGAGGGCTTTCACTAGACCCAACCATGCTTATACCCTGATACAGGACTTGCAGCTTCCAGAACCATGAGAACATGAATTTTTGTTGTTTAAGCCCCATTTCGTTATGGCAGCCAGAGCAGATTAAGGCAAGCTCTCACAAAGTGAGAACATAAAGCCTGTGCCCCTAAAGAACAGCTCATGACTTCCCACCCAGCCTTGGGGCTGTGACCACAGCAGACAGACCCTGATTCCAGGGAATTCATCAACCACACCCACTGGGCTGCCCTCTGTCCTGAACGGTCCTTAAATCCTAAATGTCGAGGCACCTGGAATTCCAAAGCCAGACACAAACTGGGAGGGCATTAACTCCAATTCCCTGGTTACATAGATGATAATGGTAAAAACTGGTTGATCCAAATGAGTTGTCCAAGGTCAGGCTGTACATGAAGGCAAAGAAGAGACTAGAGTAAATGTGCCCTAGCCCCCAGAGAAATGCTCATTGGTCCACACTAGACTTCTCTGTCTCTCAAAGCATAATGAAAGCAAGAAAGAATTGTCCTTTGGTAAGTCTTTTCTTGCTCCCAACACCAGTGCCCCAAGGGTCCCAGCTATGAGTTTCAGGATCCAAAACTCATAGGAGCTACTTATGACTTCTGACCTCATCTTCCTCCTTCCCCAAGCTCTTCTCCATGAATCAGCCTGCTTGACCACACAGCCAACACGGCGTAGGCAGATGATAAGACGTGGGTCCCCAGCAGACATCTAAGGACATGAGGCCACTTCAGCTCACCAGCATCATAAAGGTGGCAGCAGAGGTGAATGCCCATCTATAAGTCCTTGGGTCATCCTGAGAGCTTCTCCAAGGCCACACAAGGCACTTGTAGCAAGGGCTATAGCTTATGGAGGCAGTGTGGCTGTTGCCATGCATATGGTGGCCTGGCAGCTACTTCTAAGAGCTTGCAAACCACATAGTAATCAGGAGCCCCGAGGGCTTGGGGCCCATCTGCTATGCAAAGACAGAGCCTCATTTCAGATGCCACAAAGGATCAGAGGATGATGTGTGCTTCCCTTGGAGCTGGAGCACTTCCCCAGCCTTTAGGCTGTGATGAAACTCTTAGAGAAGATGAAGCTCACCCAGCACAGAGGCAAAGGGCTGCTGTCTCCAGGACTCTGGGGACACTCTGATGAACACAGCATGATTGTAGTCTTCAAGGAACCCTCTGTCAAGTGGTAGGTGTCCCACAGAGGTGTATACAGTTGTGGGGGTGCAGAAAAGATAATTGCTTCTGGTCTAGAGGGAGAGAGGCTAGGAAGAGCCTTAAAGAAAGCTTTTCAGAGGATAGAACCTATGCACTGGGTATTCAAGAAGCTCTTTCCTAGGATCACTTCTCTGGAGGTTGCCCCAGGAGTCATCTAGGATTCAAGTTAGGAAGGGAGTAGATGAGAGCTCTGTCTTCTGTGTTACCTCCTAAACATGTCACACTCTCCAGCATCTGAGTGCACCTTCTTCTGCAATGACAGACAAGATGGCCAAGATCCCCACCCTACTAACTGCCCATACACTGCTCAACACCAAGCCATGACTTCCCTTTTTCATTCAACAATGATTACAGCCTTCCATATAATCTACAAGATCCTACAGATTTGCCTTTACCCTCTCTATTAGCCTTTTGCCTGTTCACTCTTGCCCTCCTTCACTGGGTCCCAGGCATCCTGGCTTTCCTTCAGTCCCCAAGCCATATCTCGCCTACACATGCCTTGGCACATACTGTTTCCCCTGTGTTTAGGTATCATCTCATCCGTTTAGGTATCACTTTAGCAGGAGAGTCTTCCCTGGCCCTTTAGTTCAGGTCAGTGCCCTCAGATTCACTCTCTCATAGAACCACATCCCTTTCTTTCACGGTACTTTAATGCATCTTGAAGTTATATTCCTGTTGATGTAATTTTTTAGTTAGCGTCTGTCTTGCCCACTAGTCAGCAAACCCCATGGGAGTAGAAATCACGTCTGCTTTTGCTTACACTGGTATGCTCAATATCTAACACAGTGCCAGGAACACGGTTTATACTCAACAAATATTTGTTGACTGAATAGATAGATGAAGGAGAACTGCAACAATCCTAACTGGGAGTTTTGCTCTGGGAAATGGAGGATCCATGGTGTCTTAGGTTAGGTGTCCCCAGACACAGATCTTGGGACAAAAATTTGAGTACAAGTCAGTCTGTTTGGGGGGTGAAACCAGGAAAAATTGATGCAGGAGTTGGGGAGATAAGGAAAGAAGACAGGAGGGAAGGTAGGAAGGAAGAAAGGGAAAACGAAGGAAGGGAAACAGCAGGGTGTGTACAGGAGATCCCTGGATGAGAGATCTGGGGAAAGATGGGGTAGGGAGGAAGGGAGGAGACCCCTGGACTAGAGGGCTGGGAAAGATGGGGTAGGGAGGAAGGGAGAAGGAGACCCCTGGACTAGAGGGCTGGGGAAGATGGGGTAGGGAGGAAGGGAGAAGGAGCTGCTGGCTGCTCACCTGTGTGCGTGATGTGACAGGTAGGAGAAAGCCAGGAAGCAGTGCATTTCTGTTTGGTTTTCTACTTGATTGGTGGTGACTCCAGGCCCAGGTTCTAGCCACGCTGATACAGGAGCTCTGGGATCCAACCTCCCTGCTACACTCTACCACTGGTTTCTCACTAGCACACAATTTCAGCTCCTCCAGTACAAGAATCTTTTCAGGTAAGTCTTAGCCCCTACTGGTGGCTGCATGTTATCCCCAAACTGGCTGATTACACTGAAAGATCCAACTCATTCCTTCCAGAGGAAGAAATGGCACCTTGTTTGGAGACCCTGACCCAGAGCTGGAGGCTCCGAGCACCCACCTGCCTCTATTTCCTGAGCTCATCCTATTTATGCAAGCAGACAGAAGCCAGCATCTGCCAGAGTTCTGCCAGAGGGTGTTGAAGACACCCAAAGCAAGTCAAGATTTTATGATTTGACTAATACTTCTCCTCCATCAAACTTCATCTGCAAGCACCATGCACTCGGTCAAAAGCCCAGCCAGTGCTGTTCTGAGCACCTGCTGTGTGTCTGGCACAACGCTGAGGGCTGGGAATGCAGCTGTGAAGGCAGATGAGGTCCCTGCCCTTGAAGAAGTTATAATCCAGAGGAGGAGACATGTATTGATCAACTAGCTCCCCAAATGCATGTTCAATTACAACCTGGGAAGGAAAGGTACTTGGCTCTAGGAGAACATAACATGGGGTGCGGGGGGACTAACTTCATCTAGAGGTCGAGGACACCCCCCTGAGGAAAGGATGACAGAGGTGGATGTAGGAGTTAATGAGAAGAGGGACCACATGGGGGGAAGCATGTGTAGCAGACATAACAGCATGTCAAGGAGGATTTGGACCAAGTGGGTAGATGGACTGAAGATGGTAGATGGGATGCTGAAGGCAGGTGTGGTCTGAGATAAGGCAGGCAGAGGAATCAGGGAGTGGCACCCAGTTCCTGAGTCCCACCATGCAGGATAATGCCAAGGGACCTTGCTTCTGGCAGACCTGACAACATCACGAATGAGAGAAGGTAGGCAAAGGTGACCTGCTGGTCACACCCTAAACAGGAAAGATGCAATGGGGCTCTGACAAGAAAGAAAAGAACTGGCCTTCCCTGAGCAACTCCTATGCTTTAGGCACTGTGCCATACATAAGAGTTTCATTTATGAAATCCTTAGATTTATTCATTCATTCATTCATTCAATTCAACACATAGCTATAGATCCATGGCTATTCTTCATGGCAAAGTAAGCAGCAAGGGTAATTTTTTCCAAAATTACTCTTCAAAAAGAGAGTAAGTGAACTTATATTCAAATTCCTGACAAACTCTTTCCTATTAAAGGGCAGTTCTCTCACTGACTTTATTTTACCCAACAAAGTACCATTTCGGGAAAAGATATTAGCCTGAAATGACCTCAATCAATGCCAATTTTGGATGCTTATGAGAGGTTTCCTGATGGAACTGTTAAAAAAAAAAAAAAAGGAGGCAAAGCTATTTAACCCCTATTTAATAATTATTCCTGAGTATGACCTTAGAATCACAAGCTGGGGATATTTTTCTAAACGAGCCTGTTACAAATCACTTTAAAAAGCAATACCATAAGTAGTTACAGTTGTACTGCAGGCAGCATGAATATACCTACAGAACAAAAGGGGAAAAAAATCTTCTAATATTATGCAAATGAGTGCAGGTGGCTTGGGATAGAATCTCCAGTGACAGCATTTTGTACAGATCCACAGACTGCCGGACGTCAAACAACTCCAATAGAAGTGGAGATTTTGTGCCCTAAAAACTAGGTTAGTCACTGCCTGTCGTGGTTCAGGCAATGACAGAAGCACAGCTGCCAAAGAAGAGGCTTTGAATAAAATTGCTCCATCAAATGTAAGAAGGGGAAAGAAAGCAGGATTTCTAAATTATCATACTATTTTACATAACATGTGAGTTTAAATATGTATGTGTCACTAAATTAATAAATCCAGGACTATATATAGAGATCTGACTCCTTCATCTACCTCCTGGAGAGTTTATATGTTCAACTTCAAGTTGACCCTCTCCCTTAAATATAGGCTCTTTCCAATGGGAAAATGCAAAAAGCACTTTCTGTGGGGAGCTATTTTGTATTTCAGCATTTAAGGGAAACAGCTACAGGGGGGCAGAGTGGAAGCTCACCCAGTTTTACCTACCAGATAGAAGCGGCCTGGCCCCACCAGCCAGAACACTCCAGACTCGTACCCACACCTTGGAGATAACATATCCCCGTTTCCCTGTTGAGGGATCAGATCGAGAGAGGCCCCAGAGGCTGACTGGTTCATGGACACAGATGAAAGGACAAACAGGGGCTTCAGCTGAATCTGCCTCACTCTGAAACCTTGTCACCTAAGTGCTTCTGATGCCCCCAGGTGTCAGCACTGCAGGGCCCTGGCCTCGGTGACCTGCCCTCCTGTTGTGGCATACAGCATGCTCAGGAGTTCAGGGTGCCCAGAACCCCCACTGTGTCTCCATCTCCCCCGCCTGAGAGCAGGGCACCCAGGGTCAAGACCCAAAGCCTCCAGGTCACAGGCAGCCCCGTGTCTGGCAGCCCCTTCCATTCCTTGGGTCCTCTATGGGCTGACATGCGCATCTGTCTCCCGTCTCCTGGCAGCTCCTTCCTTTATGGATGCCAAAGCCCTCTGCACAGCTGCCTCCTAACAGAGCTGGGAGGCGAGTGAGTTGAGCACTCACCTCTGGCCACCAAGAGATCAGTGGACTCAGAAGTCCACCTTCCCCAAAGTTCCCAAGGGAGGGGCAGTGCAGCCCCACTCTCCAGGGGCCCCACATGTCCCCTGATGCCAGCACCATCCTTCCTGTGGCCTCATGCACAGGAAGGAGGTACCATCCTGGTGCCTCTGCTCCCGCCTCCTTCTGCCCTCTCCTGAAGGTGGACTCTAAGGGCCTCATTCACTGCTCTCCAGAACTTGGGACTCTCCAATCTTAATGCCTGCAGACATCTTCACCATGTAGAGGTTCCAAAGGCAGCTCATGAGAACCAAACAATGACAACCACTTCCCCCATGAGTTATGTCCACTCTGCCAGGCCAGGCCAAGCATCCTTCAGGCAAGAAGCCCAGGTGATGCCTCTGACTCTTCTCTCTCCCTGCTCCCTTCCACTGGCAGGAAACCCCATCCCAGGATTGCTCCTGTTGGGGAGTTATTTCTGTCCTGAAAGTGGCCACCTCACGTTTGACATCAGCCTTCACAAAGATGGCCCTGCCAGCTGGCTCTCCCCCTCAATCTGTCCTGCTCTTACTGTCAGATTCCCACACCTCAAATCCCAACCAGGGGTTCATCAGATGCTGTCAGGGCTCCCCGCCACTTAGCAAGGAGAGGCAAACTCTTCCCTTGTCATTCCAGATGGTCACTTGTCCCTTCAGGCCCCTGGTGACCATCATATAGGACCCCCCTGAATCCTGGGGTCTCAGCCTGCTTCTGTCCCTCTGCCACCTTCAAAGTGCCATCAGTTCTGCATTTACAACCTGGCATTGATGCCACCCCAGACCCCTCCTCCAGAGCCTGTCCCTGAGGGCTCCCATTTCTCAAGTACAAGGTGCTCGCCCTCCCCTCCTTATACCAGCACGGTGTCGGGGAGAGTTTCCAACAGGCCGAGCTGCAGCCCTGGCCCCTGCACATGCTATGATGAGTTAGTCAAAATTTCTCTCTCTAGTTTCTCCATCTGTCCAGTAAGAGGATATTAACATTCTAGTTCAGGGAGGATAAAGTTTTGTTTTGCTTCCCACTTGAGCCACCCAGCCCCTGATTGAACTAGATATAGAAGGACAGAGGTGGATGAGAAATGCCATGCAGGAACCTGAGAGAGAAAGACCAGGGGGATCAATGAATGCTTCTTGAAGCCCTACAGTGCTAGCCTCCAAAGAGGTGATTTCAAAACTGGACAAGTGTGCACAGACAGCTTATCCTCACTACTGTGTTCAATAAAAATGAATTGGAAAAGCATCCAACACCTTTAGACTGGTTACATCAATTATGAATGTCCAATCATTTATTTATCCAGGCCGCTATGGTGAGAAGTACCCTGCAGCTCTTAGACATGAAAATAGAAATGAGTATATATTTATATTGTGCTATATTGTAAAGGGAACAATCAGATTAAAAAGGAAAAAAGTATTAACCATTCCATGCTCCATTGACCATTCCAAAGCCTTTGACTGTATGGATCACAACAAATTGTGGAAAATTCTGAAAGAGATGGGAATACCAGACCACCTGACCTGCCTCTTGAGAAACCTGTATGCAGGTCAGGAAGCAACAGTTAGAACTGGACAGGGAACAACAGACTGGTTCCAAATTGGGAAAGGAGTACGTCAGGCTGTATATTGTCACCCTGCTTATTTAACTTATATGCAGAGTACATCATGAGAAATGCTGGGCTGGATGAAGCACAAGCTGGAATCAAGATTGTTGGGAGAAATATCAATAACTTCAGATACGCAGATGACACCACCCTTATGGCAGAAAGCAAAGCAGTACCAAAGAGCCTCTTGATGAAAGTGAAAGGGGAGAGTGGAAAAAGTTGGCTTAAAACTCAGCATTCAGAAAACTAAGATCATGCCATCTGGTCCCATTACTTCACGGCAAATAGATGGGGAAACAGTGGAAACAGTGAGGGGCTTTATTTTAGGGGGGGCTCCAAAATCACTGCAGATGATGACTGCAGCCATGAAATTAAAAGACATTTACTCCTTGCAAGAAAAGTTGTGACCAACTTAGACAGCATATTAAAAAGCAGAGACATTACTTTGCCAACACAGGTCCATCTAGTCAAGGCTATGGTGTTTCTAGTAGTCATGTATGGATGTGAGAGTTGGACTATAAAGAAAGCTGAGCACCGAAGAATTGATGCTTTTGACTGGGGTGTTGGAGAAGATTCTTGAGAGTCCCTTGCACTGCAAGGAGATCAAATCAGTCAATCCTAAAGGAAATCAGTCCTGAATATTCATTGGAAGGACTGATGCTGAAGTTGAAACTCCAATACTTTGGCCACCTGATGCGAAGAACTGACTCCTTAGAAAAGACCCTGATGCTGGGGAAGGTTAAAGGTGGGAGGAGAAGGGGACGGCAGAGGATGAGATAGTTGGATGGCATTGCCAACTCAATGGACTTGAGTTTGAGTAAACTCTGGGAGTTGGTGACCTGCAGTCCATGGCGGTCACAAAGAGTCGGACGCGACTGAGTGACTAAACTGAACTGAACTGATTCAGAAATATAAGGTATAATTTGCATAGAGTAGAACAGAGGTCAGCAAACTACAATCTTTGGGCATGTTTTTACAAATAAAGTTTTATTAGAAAACACCACATTCATTTATTTATGAATTTAATTTTCTGTGGCTACTTTTAGGCACAAGGGAAAAGCTGAATAGTTTGGACAGAGACCATACGTGCTGCAAACAGCATTTACTCTGGGGCCCTTTAAGAAAGAGTTTGTTAATCCTGGTCTAGAAGAATAGATATCAGATGTTAATATCAAAATGTTAGTGATGTTTATTTCAAGGTACTATAAAAGAAAGTTGGGTAATTTTAATTTTCTTGTTCTTTCTTTTATCCCTAGTTACATATTATTTATATATATTTATCTATTTACATCATATTTATATTTTTTCCTACCATGATAATGTAAAATCATCTAAAAAAGCAAATAACATAGAAAAATAATCTATTGGCATATTTACATTAAAAATAATTGCATTAATGCTTACAATGATTTCCCCCTTTTTATAGCTGAGGAACCAAGTTTGGGAAAGTTCTAGCAATGTGTTCAAAGTCAGACAGTATAAGTGGTACAGATAAGACCCCAGCCTGAGTCTGTCTGACCCAAAGACCTTCTCAGGACCTCACTGGAAGGTAGGTCCCGGACAGAAGGCCCCTTGCCAAGAAGAGGCATCACCATAACCCACAGACCCTCTTCCGGGGAGTTGGCCTGGGTGGGAAGCATCACACCAAGGAGCGAGGCATCAGAATTCTGCATGTGGTCATTAAGTACAGGGCCCACCAGCCTGCTGGGCCATCTGTAATGCATATCAATCTATCCCAGAACACAGAAGAGCTGAGGTCAGCAAGCAAATCTGGCCAGGTTGGGTTCAAAGACCAGATCAAAACCTTCCCTGCCTGCTTCCCTTCACTTCCTCCACCTCTCCCCTCCCCCATCCAGGGCATCCACTCTATGCTCCAACCAACCAGAAGGCTTTGTACTTCCAGGTGCAGGGTATTTTGTGCTTCTGAGCATTTGCACTGAGGTTGGTTCCCTTTGCATGAAAAGTCCTTTCCCTTCCCAGCCACCTGATAAATTCCTACTCATTCTTTAAAAACAAAGATCACAAACTAAAAACTCACTGGCCCCATGAAGGATGTAGATGTGCTTTCTCAGACATACGTAAAAATAAGGACATTTGACATAAAAATGTTTTGAGATTCCCAGTCTTTATCCAGACCAAGTGGAGACTCTAGTAACACTCACAGCACATTTCCAAATGGCTGAGTAGCAGCTGTTTTCTTTTTATGGGGTACATGCTTCTTGGCTGGCCATGGACCCCATCAGTGCCACCTCCCAGCCTCCCCGGATGGCCTCTCTGTCCATCTAAGATTTCGACTCCTGCATTAAATGTTCCAGCAGAGTGGTTCTCAAGGTGCGCTCCTCTGTCCAATGGCATCAGCATTACCTGGAAACTTGTGTGTGCTCAGTTGTTGAGTCATGTCCGACTCTGCAATTCTTTGGACTGTGGTCTTTCAGGCTCCTCTGTCCCTGGGATTCTCCCGGCCAGAATACTGTAGTGGGTTGCCATTTTTTCCACCAGGGGATCTTCCTGACTTAGGGATCAAACCCGCATCTCCTATGTCTCCTGCATTGCAGGAAGATTCTTTACCCACTGAGCCAATAGGGAAGAAATTTGTTAGAAATGTCAATTCTAAACACCAGGGATGGAGCCCAGAAATTTGCGCGCTCCCAAGCCTTCTGGGAGATTCTGATGACTGCTCAAATGTGAGCTTTTCTGCTCTAGCATCATGGGATCTCACCCAAGCAGCTGGCCAGCCTTCTCAACCCCCGACCTCCATTCTTTTAGCCTCAGTTCCAGCAACGTTCAGCCCTGTGCCAGCTTCTGATCACACTCATTACCCTTCTGTTACATGCACTCCCTGCCATGTAGCCCTGGGCTATTCACCTGTCCTTTGGACTTCCTATAAACTGAGATCCTCTTGAGCAAGGGCTAATTTTGATACCTCCCTCCGCAGCACCAAGCACAGAGCCACAACCCAGTCAGGGACTCCGGGACCTCTATGAGCACTGAATCAACTCACTTGGTGACCATTTATGTGCCCCTAATCTGCTGAAGCAAGAGTGACTGAGAGGCAGCCTCAGCACCTCCCCCGCCCCCTGACATGACAAGGATGTTGAGCATCAGTTGCTAGCAGCTCCAGGAGAAGCAATATTTCAGCAGCAGATGAAGTAATTCCTATTCACAGCATCTGTTAATCACTCAAGATACTTCTAGATGTGAGGGGCTATAGAATGAAAGGTGTTATTAATGAAACTGTACAGACTAGCAGGCAGTGCTGAATAGCAGCTCTCCTTCCTAACAATGCCTTCCCCTGCAAGTTAATCCCCTTCCATTATTATAAATTCTTCAAGTGCTGGAGAAGTCATGTAGGTTGTTTTCCCGAATAGTCACTTCACTGACAAGCATTTTCTAATTGACAGAACATTCTCAAAAGACAGATTAAAGAGGGGGGACAGAAATATTAAGATGGTGCAATTTCCCACACACCACAGGAGGCTAAGTTGACTGAAATGTAAGATTTGGAAGAAAAGTTATTCATCAAACCCCTCAACCCTGCAGTCCCTTCCTGGAGGGAGAAATTCAGAGATGGGCCTCCATGAGTAGCTCTGATGCAAAGACATGCCCAGAGGGACCACAGACCTTCCACAACTTAAACCCAAGTTGAGAAGCAAAATCCAACAGCAATAATGAAAACTGTCACTAACAGCTGAGCAGCTAGTATGCATCTGGAACTTTCCCATAGGCTATATTTCAGGAGGGGTTACCTTCATCATCTCTTGAAAGGATAACAGAGTTATCCCCATTTTCTAGAAGAGGAGACTGAGGAACACATTCAAGTTCACAACTTGTAAGCGGCAGAGCCAAGATCAAACCCAAGTTTGCTGAACTCAGAAACCTCTGTGTGTTCTTTCCTGTCATGAGGTCACCTCCTCTCCTTCAAGGTCATGTGTATGGGTGTGATGGCAGAGTGATAGTGGGATTAAATGACCCTGAGCCATAGCCCAGACGCCACTGGGGCTGCCTTTGGGCACAAACACCTCAGAGGCACAGGCAGGGTCCCAGGCTCGGTTGTCACCCTTGCCCGGGAGCTCCTGGTGCTGCAGGAATAACCTATCAATCAACCCTTCTTTAATGCAACATGGAGCTGATAAATTTCCCCCCAATGGCCCTCAAACCACACATGCTTTGAACAGTTAATGAAGCATGCAAGATGGCTCCACATCTAATGTTTTCAAATTTCCCAGAGTGAGATAATGCTGCAGACAAGGGAGTGTACACTGAGTCATCCCAAGCACTGATAAGGTGTTAATAAACCTTAGCAATTGCTGATTAGAGGCAGCTCCAGAAGCATGGAGCCTGCTGTTTTGCACACACACTGGAGGGTTGGCCAATTAAGCCTGGGGAGATTCTCAATTTGGAAGTGATCCCAAGTCAGCAGCAGGAAGCATCTCCAGTGCCTCAGAGCTGCCTGGCAGGTAGGGCTTGCCCACTGGCATCAAGCCTGAGTTTAGTGCCCAGGGACATAGTGAGCAGGAAGTGCTTCACAGACTGCACCCCAAAAGGCTGATGAAGTTGACACACATCTCTCCCACCTCGAATAACCTTTAGGTATCAGGCATGTTTGAAAGGAGTCAAAATTTTCTTCAGCACATTTACACTTAGAACTGGTACAAAAACTCGTGGGATAAGAGGTTTCAAAATAGTCAAGGGGAATGTAGTAGATGCCACTGGTTCGCTGACCCAGATTCCTTCTACCAGCTGGTGTACCCATCTCCCCAGCAGCTATGCATGCAGGCTCTGCCTCACTCAGAAATCCCTGGGAAGTTACCTCCCTCTCTGCAGGTGGCCTGTAGCCAGCCAACAATGGATGGCTGTGATGGGATACAAAACTCCAGCCCTTTTGCTTCATGTTGGGGTAACCTGGTGGTACAATTCCCACTCCAACCTTCTCTTGGGATCAGGCTGAAGTCACACTGTCAACTGTGCCCCCAGCTTTGTTCAGCTTCTTCCCCTGCGCTATCCTGCTTTGTTCAAACCCTGACGGACCTCACCTGAGAGCTGCCCTAGGTTACATCACCTGTGCAATGCCAGACTCAGCTTCCAGGAAACCAGATTTAAGTTTAGGAGATGGTCAGAGTTACTCATGTTTTATCTCTGTTAAGTGCAGGGTGCTATTAGACACTTCTATACTCTGTTTCACTAACATTCCTCAGTAAACTTGTGAGGTATGGAATCATGGAATCACTCACAGGTAAGGAAACTGAGGCTCTGAATGGGAAGGGGACTTGGCCAAGGCGACATAGAGCCTAAATGGCAGTGGCAAGATTTGACCCAGGACTGGTTGATGCTGAAGTCAGAGCAGGTCTGTTTCCATAACACCATGTTGCTTCCCCACGTTTACCACATACTGTGTGGAGTCAGCAGAAAAGAGAACAGAGCTTGATAAAGATACATATTTGACAAGATACACAAGGCTGAAAGCTGACAAATCAGCAAGAAGAAAGAAAACTTGCCCCACACTGAGCTGAGGGACTCAAATCACCACTCCGTAAGCTCTCAACATCCCCAGGAGAGCCTACATTATTGCTTGGCAAGAAACTAATTGTTTGCCACCTCTCAGATTCACAATTGTAAAACATTTTATACATTTTAATTTAGGATGTATATTTCACTGGTCCACAGATTGAGGCAAGTGTTCCTTGGGGCTCCAGCCTACAGGAGCTAACAGTTCCCGTAACGGTAAAGAAAGCTCCTATAAGCGACAGTCATACATACTCTAGCTTAATTAGAACATGCTCTGTGACGAGCATTTCTGAAGAAGCAGCCTACCCAGATAGTGCTGCCCAAGGATCCCACCATTCCTAAGAAGGCAGATAGCCTAACTCCAAGCCAAACAAGCCAACAGTGCGATGCCACCCCTGTAAGGCATTAATTACTGTTCCTGTGATCTCAGAGCTGACAGGAACATGCTGCAGCAAGAGTTGAGAGAAGCCTCTATCTCATCGGGTCACCTTTCGGCATCCATACACTGCCCTACCTAGCATCCAGCAAGTCCTAGCCCCCATGGCCACAGTCAGAAACTCCAATCTGGTCTGCAGCCCTTTGCCTCTGGCTTGATTTCATCTAACAATTCCCTGAGAATGCCGTGGCAAGGGGAAGAGTGTGTGCACAACTGGGGAAGGTTGGGTTATGGTGAACCAGGAAAGGGGCACGAGGTTGGAGCGTACACGTCTTTATGTACTTGTGATTCCCAAATGATGGCTACAGGCAGGAGGCAGCTCTGCTCATGGGACAGGTTTCCAGCCGCGTTTGCTACTGCAGACATGGTCCTGGCTGCCAAGTACACTCAGCCTAGACGTGGGCAGATTCTAAGTAGACCCTAGCTTTCAGGGAGGGGGTACTGCTGTAACCACAGAGCTAGGCTATGGAGGGCCCTACAAGTGACAACACCTCCTTCCCTGACATCCTCAACAGCCAAAAGCCTTCATCAGTAAGATCAAGCTCTCATTTCCCATTTCCAGTGGGAAAAATGCCCAGAAAGTCATGAAGCAGGGATGGCCCAGCAGTATCTTCATTTCCTGTTGGCCAGAGCACTTCATGCCTCAACTGAGATCTGATGGATCGATAAAGGCATTCCTGGTAAAGAAACCCCAGAAAGCCCTAAGGGGTTGTTGGATGGATAAGGAGAGTGAACCACTTGTCCTTTTCTTATAGTTGGAGTTCTTAATTTTTATTTTTTTTATTGGAGTATAACTGATTAACAAAGTTTAATTGTTTCAGCGGCACAGCAAAGTGACTCAGCCACACATATACATGTATTCATTTTCTCCTAAACTCCCCTCCCATCCAGGCTGCCACATAACATTGAGCAGAGTTTCTTGTGCTATACAGTAGGTCCTTGTTGGTTATCCATCTTAAATATGGCCCTGTGCGCATGTCATTCCCATACTCCCTAACTATCCCTCTCCCCCATCCTTCCCCCATGGCCGCCATAAGTGAACCACTTGCTCTTGAATGTGGAGAAACAGGGATACCCAAGACGAAACACTTAGGTCACTGTAGGTCCTGAAATGGTACTTGCTCTCAGCTTTGGAGCTAAAAGGACCATTTTTCAAAAGGTATATGGCATCGAAATCTGGTTATGAGCCCCAAGAACACAAGATGTACTCCATGCTCACCTCCTCATTATTTTTCCTCAGAGTTCAGAAAAGTGTTTGGAAATTCAGTCATTTTCTCTTGGCAGGGCTAACCAGAGGAGTAACCAGTATCCAGGCTTGGAAGAGAGCCTCAGCAGGGGTGCAGGGGTTAGGGGTGGTCAGTGCCAGCATGCCAAGGAGCAGTAGAACATAAACATGAACCCCTGACGGGAGCTGAGTTGTGCCCCGTTGTTCACGCCCTTTACCCAGCCCCACCTCTATCAGAGGTGGCTCAGACAGTAAAGAATCTGCCTGCAATGTGGGAGACCCGGGTTTGATCCCTGGGTTGGGAAGATGCTCTGCAGAAGAGAATGGCTACCCACTCCAGTATTCTTGCCTGGAAAATGCCATGGACAGAGGAGCCTGGCGGACAATAGTCCATGGGGTTGCAAAGAGTCAGACACGATGGAGGGACTAACACTTTCACTTTCCCCTCTACCAAAGAATCTCCTGCCAGACCCAAATCTTTCCTACGGAAGCTATTTCCTCCAGCAGAGTCCTTGGGGTATTATGCTCAAATTAGGGTAATTATTTCAAACTCTAATCTAGCCAGGCTGGGATGGACACAGGCTCCCCTATCCTACCTGCTCCCACAGTTCCCCCCAAAACCCTCGCCAGGAGCCCTTACCCACACAGTGTCTGGACCAGAACAAGGTAAAAGAAATCCCAAAAGATGCTCAAGCTCCCTTTTCTCCACAGAGGACATTTGGAAACTTCCATCAGCCTTCTCAGAATCCTCAGAGCAGCAAGAAAAGAAGGCAAATCTGGTGACATGACCCCTTCCTACACCCACCCGCTCATCTGTGCACCTGAGTGATTGCTCATCAAACATTCATTGACAGACATCCTTGGTGGTTCAGTGGTTAAGAATCAGCCTGCTAATGCAGGGGACATGGGTTCAATCCCTGACCCAGGAAGATTCCACATGCCTTGGAGCAACTAAGCCCATGTGCCATAACTACTCAGCCTGCATGCTGCAACTACGGAAGCCCATTTGCCCTAGAGCTCATGCTCTGCAACAAGAAAAGTTACTGCAATGAGAAGCCCAGGTACCACAACCAGAAAGTAGGTACCACAACCAGAAAGTAGCCACCACTTGCCACAGCTGGAGAAAGCCTGGATATAGCAACAAAAACCCAATGCAGCCAAAAATAAAATAAATTTTTTAAAAATTTGTTGCCTGTGCCAGGCACTGAACTACGTATTGCTAATATAGAGATGAATGGGATTGATCAGATTTTGTTCTCGGAGTTCTTGGAGGAACTCTTAGGCTAATAGATGGGAACCCATAATGAAGTAAGTGTTTGGGAAGAGCTAAGAACCACTGCAGGCCCCTCCCTGTTTACCTAAAGGATCATCCAGCCATGAGCATGCCCAGGGGCCAATTTCTGCACCTTGCCCCTCAATTCTGAGCAGGTAGGTGCAGGTGAATTTGAAAACCCAAGTGGCCTCTAGGTGTGCAGCCCTCAGTTCATCTACTACATGTATTGAGTCAACTTGTATGAATATTTGTAATCACTTGGCCTGATTTTGACACGTGCACAAGAAGAATTGCTTAGGAATAAACTCAAGCAGAGCATCTTCCCAGTAGGTACATGCAGGCACAGCCTGTTCTGAGGGAGCTCCTCTCTGAGTGAGTAGAGACACTGGTCCATTGTCCAGAAACCATGAACAGGGTTCACCTATGTCAGGCACTTATGGGTCTGACATAAGTGCCCAGAATTCAGAGGCACCAAGTGGTGGTATATGGACCTGGGGTAGGGTCTGCCAGCCAGACTATAGCAACTCAGCAACTTACTGAGTCTCAGGTCCTTCATGCATGAAATGCGGTCCACAAAACTTTCTCAGGTATTTGAGGATGGTGAGCAAGAGCCTCAGGAAAAGGTAAGTCAGACAATGGCCTTGACAAGCAACACTTTTTTCAAATTGAAGTCATTTCCTTCCTCTACTTTTACCCCATTCCAATAAACTCATACACCTTGCTTTCAACTAAACAGAGATTGACACCATTCTTTTTACAGGTTGGTGTTGTTGAGTCAAAGTTGTGTCTGACCCCATGGACTTCAACACACCAGGCTTCCCTGTCCATCACTACACTGGAGTTTGCTCAAACTCATGTCCATTGAGTTCATGATGCCATCCAACCATCTCATCCTCAGTCGCCCCCTTCTCCTCCTGCCATCAGTCTTTCCCAGTGTCAGGGTCTTTTCCAAAAAGTCAGCTCTTTGCATCAGGAGGCCAAAGTATTAGAGCTTCAGTTTCAGCATCAGTCCTTCCCATGAATATTCAGGGTTGATTTCCTTTAGGATTAACTGGTTTGATCGTCTTGCTGTTTCACAGCGTATGGCAAACATTTTCTGAGCGCCTGTAATGTGCTGGGTTCTGAACTACATGTGTGCTAAGGGGAGGTGGAGGGGGTGGGACAGAGACCCAGCCCTTGAGGAGTTCATCGTCTACTACTCCTAAACAGTCTGTAATGTTAGTATGAGATGGTAGCCAGTAAACAGAGGGAAGCCCAGCTTGCCATGAGAGGAGCATTGCCATGGAAGAAGCCTCCCCAGTCAGTGGAACAAGAGCTCAGGATGGCTACCTGGAGGAGACAGCACCTGGGTGAACACTGAAGGATGTGAAGGATAAAGAAGTGAGACAGGAGTGGAGGCACAGGGCAGTGAGGAGGGCAAGGCCACTGGTCATTTGATGCTGCTGGCAGGGAAGGGGAAGGAAAGAGGAGTGGGGGCATCAGGCGGAGGAAGGTTGGCAGCTCTTTGAGGACCCCACGGGGGCTAACGGAATATAACGTTACTCTGGGACAGTGGAGAACTGTGGAAGTGTTGTCTGTAGGGTAGTGACAAGCTAAGTTTTCTATTTTGGACTTTCAAGTTTAAGACAGTGCCTGCAACAATCCATACCTCAGCCAACTTCCCTCCAAAAACTCTACAGTGACTCAGACCAAGATGAAAATGGTAAATGAGGATTTATCACTAACCAAAGGCCCGATGCCAGGAGAGACCTCTGCAATTTGTAACATTTAAGTTGCTAAAAGAAGACTCATGGACAAGACAATGCCTGGCCATTTTTCAGGCCGGTAGATTTCTTTTGCCAGACAGAACTATCTATTTCCTCATCTTACCAGAGAAATCAGTGATCTCCCTCTCTCTCTCTCTCTCTCTCTCTCATTTCTATTGGGTAACAAAATACATGTACGTTGTTTCAAGAAATACAGATACATTTTTAAAATAGCGTAGGTCATTAAAGACCTAAAAAAGTAAAACACCATGGAAGTAAAACAAGACGTATTCACTCCGAACTCCTAAGGAAAATAACCATCAATGGAAGCACAAACCTCATACCAAAATATAAAATCAGAGCAACAACAAGAAAACCAAAATATAAAAGAAAATATCAGAAATAAGACCCATGCATTTCTTTTAGCATGGCAGACATAAGTTCTCAAGCTGAACCAAAAAATAAAATCCAACCATACGCCCGCTTAAGGAGCATACCTAACACAAAGAAGCTCTGATCTGATCAACATACTGTGTTTCTCATGTTGCTACTGTGTGTTCTTGTTCATATGTTTCCATCTTTCTAGTCCATACTTTTTCATGGTCTCAGATGTCAGTCTACACCAAGAAGATATGTTCACCGCTTTGCAGAGTGTAGGAAAGCAAGTGATAGACTTGTCCTCACTTCACCCACACCACTGCATCCTGCAAAACATACCGATTATTATACAGCACATGCTGTGTCTACAGAATGGAGGCGAGATGGAGAGAAAGGTCACATATGAAAGCCCCTGGGCTCACATATGCTCACATGTATGAGTCTGCTTAGACGTTTGCCGAGTCTTTACTTTGCTAATCATTTTATTCAGAATTTCTTTCACTTACTGAAATCTCTGGGGGTGTTAATGTCTCCTCCTAAATCCCTTTAACAGACTGCTCCTGCGGCCCTCTGAGGATATATCCTAGGAGACTGATGTCAGGATGGAAGGCAGGAATGAATGGAAAGCAGACAATCCACAGTTGGGAAGAAACTTTGGCTTCTGACCCCACACACCTCTGCATGGTTGTTAAGTAACAAAAATAATAGTGCGTTTGACCTGGGCTACACGGCAAGCCCAGGGAGCTTTGGTTCCAAAGCTGACCAAGAAGGTCCCCCCGAGGCTGCCCAGGGGGCTTGCAGGAGCCAAGATCCTGACACACAGGCAACTCAGGAGTTTTAATGCTCCAGGGCTCCCTAAGACATAGATTAAAGAGGGCTTGGCAGTGCTCAGGCCAGCACTCACCTCTCCCTTGGCAGGGCTCACCTTAAGCACCCACAGGCTGTCTCAGAGAAAATTACACAGGCCTTGATTTTCAGCTCTGCAGCTAGAAAAGGGCCACAATTTCACTGGTTATCTTTCCCAAAGACCAGGAGGCAGATGACTCCAAGGATATGCTTAGCAAAGCCCCAAAATGAATTTACCGGGTGACACGAGAATCCTCTCCTGCCTGGGCTTCTTGCCTCCCTCTAGTTTCCTGCTAAAAAGCACAGCTGCTTCTTCATGGCAAAAAACCCGGAGTGTAAAATTTGTAATTCACAAACGTCCCCTCGTGGATGGTCAGCAGCTGGCCACCCTGGGCACAGTCAGCAGGCGGAGCAGGTGCTCCCTGTGGCTGCAGCAGCCTCTCCACACACCTTCTCCTGGTTCCGCCTTCCTCTCCCTCCCTTCTCTCCTCCCTATCCTGTAAATCAGGGGCTCAGACGCTTTTCAAAAGCCTTTATGTTCTTGAAAGTCTTGTCTCTTGTCCTGCCTCGGCCCTGAACAAGAAATAAGACATAGGACCGATATGGGAGCAGGTGGCTCTGCCTCCAATAGCATCTGTCCCCCCTGTTCACGGAGCTGCAGGCATGACTCTGGGCCCCAGGCTGGCTTGGGGGTGGAAGCCATGCACGAGGACTTGAGAGAAGCAGATATACATCTAAACCCAGCCTTCTCCACAGAATCCGAGCCACCCCACCCCCACCCCCGCTCCCCTGGGCATCACCACTAAACCTCTAGGATCATGCTAGCCTTCTCCCATCCCCTCAGCAACAGTGGCATGAGAGGAGCCAGCAAGGCATTCCTCGCCGGTACACACATGACTGAAAGCCTAACTGGACGAGGCGTGTCGGGAGCTGTGTAGACTCAGGGCACCTCTGGGGGGCGGTCAATAGATCTGACCACAGACCCCCTGCCAGGGCGCAGGTGCCTCCATGGCATCACAGCCCCAGGAAACCGAGTGACAGACCAGCAGTTGTGGTTCCCTTCCCATGGCGTGAAGGGCCTTCTTCCTGCTTCAATCTCTATGCCTCATGTTCCCTCACCAATCACAGGACACATTTCAAGGAAGTGAGTGTCGAGATGAAGTCCCATCACTTCCGGGAAGCCCCATTATCAGCCTCAATGACTTGGACCAAATCACAGGGACTGTCTGGAGCACCTGTGAAGCACTCAGCCCTGTTTCAACAAATGGCCTGGATGGGGGCTGATTACCCTGCGAACACAGTTCTGCAAAGGAATTTCTAAGTCAGCCTCGATCTCCCTGACGGAGGCTGAATGCTCCAGACAGTGGGGGCAAGGGCCTCCTGCGAGTGGCTGGAGCTCCGCACTATTGATGAGTTAATCAACCGTTTTTCTCTGGGGCTTATTCAGCGGCTCAACCAAATCAAAGGCTCGGGACACTGGGCTGGAGGGAATAAAGGCAGTCATAAAACCAGGAAGCTGGGGAGAAAGGTGGGAAAGAAATCAGGGCCCACTTTACGCACAGCTGTCTCAGACTACATCTGCCTCCTCATGGGGGAAGGAGTGGGACAGCCCATGGTCTGAATCCTAGCACCACCCCTGGAGGACAGGCCTTGACCAAGTCTCTCTTCAATCTGCCTGAGCCTTTATTTCCTCCTTTGTATACGGCAATAAACAGCACCTCCATCATGGGTTGTTGTCAGGATCAATCGACTTAATGATGCAAAGTGCCTAGCGTATATTGGTCCCTCCATAAACAGCCACCTTCCCCCTTGACTTAAAACACATAGATGAAATTAACACCTGCTCTGTTTGCAGTATGTGTTATTTCCTTTGTGTATATTTTGGCTGATCTTCCCGGCAGTGAGTGCTGGGGTCAGGAAGATGAAAAACAGCTAACAAGGAGTATGAGAGGATCGGCCAGAAAAATAAACATAAAAGAAAACAGTGTCCCAAAGTCCAAGTGAAGAAATATTCTGAGCACAAGAAAGTAATTGGCAGAGCCAGAGATTGCGAGAAGTGGGGTCAGATGAAGCCTTGGGAATGAGCCAGGCTTGGGCCCATAGAGGTCACTGGTGACCACACAGGAGCAGTGCTCAGATGGTGAGCGTCACCTTATTGGAAAGTGTCTGAATTTGCGTCCCCAGAAGCAAACTCTAAGACACGGACTCAAATGAAAGGAGTTAATTTGGGAGGCAGAGGGAAGTGGGTACAGGGAAGGGAAGTCAGCCAGGAATAGGGTGATCAGGAAACTTCCACATAATGGCTGGAACTTCGTCCCGTGGGGAACGCCTGAACACAATGCAGGCCTGAGGATCATACCACCTGTGGGACAGGGGACAGGGTGTCTTTACACCAACTGCCATCCATCTTCAGAGGAGGGCCATTTCCAGGTGTGCTGATTCCCCAGCAGCTTCTGCCTGCTATGAGTGCAAGCAGAGCACAGTCTTTGAGGTTCCAGAAAAACCCCTTGGGCACAAAGAGGCAGATGGATGCAGACTGAAGGTGGGAAGAGAAGGGGACAACACAGGATGAGATGGTTGGATGGCATCACTGACTCGATGGACATGAGTTTGAGCAAGCTCCGGGAGTTGGTGATGGACAGGCGAGCCTGGCATGCTACAGTCCATGGGGTCACAAAGAGTCAGACATGACTGGGTGACTGAACTGAACTGAAACTGAATAACATATTGGAAACAAGAAGGACAAAAAGGGAGACAGAACCTGCTGTGTAGCACAGGGAGCTCAGCTCGTTGCTCTGTGATGACCTAGAGGGGTGGGACGTGGGGTTGGGAGGAAGACTCAAGAGAGAGGGGATATATGTATATGTATCACTGATTCATGTTGTTGTAGAGCAGAAACCAACACAAAATTATAAAGCAATTATACTCGTTAGAAAAAAAAAAGAAAAAGCTTTTTTTAAAGGATATAGGCTTTTCACTCTAGAGAGGGTAACAGAGAACAGTTTCCAGTCTCCAATGAAAGGGGCTGCTTTTACAAGGGGCCCACACGGTATTCACACACAGCATCAGGACAGGGAACCCAGGCTTCTGGGAAATGATGATGGAAGCTGGTGGGCTTCCATGAGGGCTGGTGGCCCTAGGTGCACAGATCACCTTTGTCCTCACTGCTCTGGCTTCTCAGTGATTTAAAAAGCCAAGTCATTATGCTTATCACAGCTTTAATGCAATTGCCAAAAATGCAGCAGCAATCAAGATGCCCTTCAGTAGTGAATGGATAAATAAACTGTAGTACAGCCAGGCAATGGAACATCATTCAGCACCAAAAAATGAGCTCTCAAGCTATGAAAGTTTACATGGAAAAACTTTAAATGCATATTATTAAGTGAAAGAAGTCCATCTGAAAAGCTACATACATACTGTAGGATTCCAATTATATGACATCCTGAAAAAGGCAAAACTATGAAGACAGTAAAAAGACTGGTGGTTGTCAGGAGTTATGGGTGGGGGAGGGGAATGAAGAGAGAGTAGAAAGGATATTTAGGGCAGTAAAACAACTCTGTATGACATCATAATGGTGAATACATGTCATTACACATTTGTCACCAAGCGTGACCCCTAATGTCACCCGTTCACTTTAGTTAATAATAATGTACCAATACTAGCTCATCAGTTGTAAAAAATGTACCTAATTAGTGCAGGATATTAATAGGGGAAGTTGGGAAGAAGAGGGAGGGGTATGGAACTTTATTCTTTCTGCTGAACTTTTCTGTAAATCTAAGCTACTCTGGAAAGTAAGTAAAATCTATTAAGTTTTCAAAAAGAAAAAACATCAGCAAAAAATAAGCATAGAAGAACTTTCGGAGAACTGAAGAGAGGAAACTTGTGAAATAGTCTTCTCCAGAGTGGGAGAATGAGTGGTCTGGTGAAGGGGCAGGAAGGGTCCACTTGAGGTGGGCAGCCAGTTCACAGAGACCAGCTTCATGCTGGCTGTGTGTTTTCCACCAACCACATCTGACTGCCTGGGTTCAGCTGTAAGTACAGAGGGGTGGGGGAGTTGGATTCACCCAGGATGTGGATGCAAACATGCTTCTAGAATGTTCTCCTTTGCCCCCATCTTCATTTCTCTTCTGGGCCACTGTAAGAGCCTCTCACGGGTCCCCTTCTGATGAGAGTCCATCCTCAACATGACTGCTAGATGGAGCTTCGAAGAAAACTCACCCAAAGGAATCCCTCTCCCTCTTTGCAATCTCCGCTGGTGCCCAGTTGCCTACAGGACAAACATCAGGCTCCTAGCATGACACACAGAAAGACGAGGCACCCAGGCTCACCCTGACTGTCCCACCTCATCTCCCCATCCACCTCCAAACCCTCTGCTCCTGCCACACACGGTTTCCCAAACCATGGCTCTATCTTTGCACACACTGTCCCCTCCACCCACTGCCCTGCCTTCTTCCTTCGCTTCTGCCCTGGACACCCAGCTCTCATGTCCCTGCCTATGCAGTGCTTCCCTGGCACACTTAGGAGGAGTTGAGGAAGCAGTTTGGGGTCTTACAGTTCTGGAATGCTGTTTCCATTTCTGCTTTTATGCCTGTGCAATGGAAGGGCTTATCTGCCTTTCTGCTCCACCAGACAGGTGCTTCAGAGAGAGAAGACAATGCACTACTCCTCTCGTCACCACCACCGCCCCCGCCCGGCCCAAAGCCAAACACGGTGGGGCTCAGGAAACAGTGCGATGACTGAGTGAATGGATGAGCGTAAATGAACGGAAATACCACCTAGCCCAGTGCCACCAGAACCTGGAATGTAAGACAGCATTTTCTTCTTCCCTGGAACATGATCCTCTCATGCAGACTCATTTCTTGAGCACCACTCGCTGGGAGAAAGATGCTGTCTCTGAGAAGAGCCTGGGACTCTGGCGGGGCTGGGCCCCGAGCCAGGCAGACACGGGGGTACTGCCACTGCCTCCAGCTTCCCAGGCTCAGCGTCCTTTGGCTCCCATCTCTACCTCGTGCGCTATTGTGAGGCCACAATTAAGCACTCTGAAGGTCTGCACCGTAGGTGCTTAATTTTTGCCCACTAATTCCCTTCCTTGCTGTAATGGGACAATCCTTGTCAAGAAGTCTGCTCCTTAAATCTCATTTCAGAGGCAGACATCCCTGCTGGTGATAAGGACAGCTACCACTTACACTGCTTTCTCAAATGACAGTAAAAGACCATCCCACCTTTAGCTCCAAGTCTCTTGGCCATTCTAAGAAATGAAGGGGCTGTCAGTAAATCATGAGGAATATAAGTTATATCATCATCTTTACCACTGGGAAGAAGAATGATAAGTCAGCTACCATTAGCTTCAGCAATCTTTCAGTCACCTTGATCAATACCACCAATGACCTCCACTCAGCACGGTCCTCCCGTACTGCTGTCTACTTAAACACCTCACACCTGTGCAGACCAAATCCAATTCAGCTCACACTAAGCTGTGCTTCTGCTTTTCCAGCCATGAGACCCTGAAGCAGCACTGCTTTCTAGGACTGTGTCAGAACCCATAAGAAGCTCTCCCAGTGTCCTTGGGTGAGCAACCCCAGGGGACGTGACCAGGCTCTTCGAAGTCTGGAGTCCCGTTGTTAGACTCTGGAGGCCAGTCTGGGTCTAGGTGTTGGGCATTCATTCCACAAAGATGTCCTAAGCACCTCCTGTGGGTCAAAGTGTCAGATCCTGGCATGGATGGGGGTGGGATGAAGAGGGGGAATGGGGACTGAATATTCACAGCATATTCCCTCTAGCTGCTCACAGACCAGCTAGGGAGAAGTTGTACACACAGACTAATCGAGGGAAGCAGAGGGGGCTGAGGGAGCGCAGACAACAGGTGCCTTGCTAGGCTGGGAACATCAGGGAAGACTTCCAGGAAGAGGTGATGCTTGACTTGGGTCTGAAAAAACGAGAAGGCCTCACATCCACTAGGTTGGCTTCTCTTTAAAAAAGCAAAAGACAAAGACAGAAAATAGATACTCATGAGGACATAGAGAAATTGGACCCCATGTACACTGCAGTGGGAATGCAAACATGTGCAATCACTACAGAAAACAGTATGGCAGTTCTTAAAAAAATTAAAAATAGAATTACCATATGATCCAGCATTCTCACTTCTGGGTATACATCCAAAAGAACTGAAGGCAGGATCTCAAAGAAATACCTGTATATCCATGCTAACAACAGCATTAATTACAAAAGCCAAGAGGTGGAAGCAACACAAATTCTCCTCAACGGATGGATGGATAAAGAAAATATGGTCTAGTCACACAGTGGAATATTCAGCCTTAGAAATGAGGGCAATTCTGACACAGGCTTCAATGTGGATGAACCCTGAGGACACTATGCCAACTGAAATCAGCCAGTCTCAAAAAGACAGATACTATATGCTTAATAAAAATACTTCCACTTATATGCAGTACTGAGTCAAAATCATAGAGACAGAAAGTGGACTGGTGGTTTCCAGGGGCTGCAGGAAGTGGGAAATAGATAAAATTCACATTTAATGGGTACAGAGTTTCAGTTTGGGGAGATTAAAAAGTTCTGGAGATGGATGGTGGTGACTATTGCAGAACAATGCACTGAACTGGCGCTGAACTGTACCTGAAAGCAGTTAAAACGGTAACCAATATCTCACGGAAAAACCTGAGTGAACTTTTTGACCAACGCACTATTGTGTGTATTTTATCACAATTTTTTAAATAAATAAATAAAAATGAAAGGGAGTCTCCTGGGGAGAGTATTTCAGGCAGGAGCACTGTAATAAGCCTCTCTTGCTGCCTTTTAGGGCCATGGGGTAGGGAGGGTACTAGCACCCTGCAGGGACATCTAGGGAGCCAATGAGCACCCAGGGTCCTCGGTTCGTCCTGCTGGGCTTTCAGGGCTCACCCAGTTCTGCTACGTGCCCTGATCCACGCTGATCTGCCTGCCCATGAGCTTCTGCCTCGCTCTGCTCATTCCACCAGCCCTGCCATGCCAGCCCTCAAAAGCACCCCTCAAGGATGAGAATCACAACGGGACCAGCAGAGGCAGGCAGGCAAGTGTGAGAAAACAGTGGAATCAAGAGTGCAAGTAGAAATACCCCTAGAGCAAGGTCAGGAGTGGGCCGGACAGGCCAGTGAGATGCGTGCACCCCTGCCCCACTGTAGCCCATGGGAGCTACTCTCCAGGAGTTAAAGGTAACCGCCGGCCTGCCCCCAAGAGACAAAGCTCAAAGAACCAGAGCTTCTCATAGGACAAATGGAGAATCACAGGGAATATCTCCTTTGTTGACTGCCCATCAAGGAAGCCAACGGCAGCTGGGCACAGTCGCCTTCACCCAGCAGTCTCCCTGTCCCTGTGGGTCCTGAGGATGCATAGGCCTGCCGGCACAGAGAGGACATCAGTCCCACACTCCCTGCTGATCATACGTTCCATGGTGCTGGGCCAGGCACGGGCTGGGGGACAGGAAGGGTCCTGACACTGCCCAGCACGTCACCCTGCGGACAGAACCCAGGCTCTCTACTGCCAACAGGCCCATCACATCACTCAGCTCTCTGACCTCACCTCAACCCCCTGACTGTCTGGCTCTCAATGCCCCAGCCCCACTGAGCAGCTTTCTGTCCCTCCAGCCCACCAAGACTTTTGGAGTCTAATCACCTTTGCACTTGCTGTCCCCTCCATCAGGACTGCTGCTCCCCCATTTCTCCAGGACTTGCTCGAGCTCATCCTTCAGGTCTCAGCTCAAATGTCATGCCTCCAAGAGGCCCTCCCTGACCACCCAGATATTCTGTCACATCCCCTGCTCTGCTTATTCCCTTATTTGTTGGCTGTCTGTCTCCTCCTAGCAGCATTATACTGATAATCCCATAAGGAAACTTGTCTGTCATTTTTGCCCTAGTACCCAGATTCAATACTGGCCAAAAAGAGTCAAAATATTTGTAAAATAAATGAATGAATGAATATTATCTGCCAGGCACTTTCACACCCATTGTCTCACTTGATCTATCAGGAAATTGCTTTGAGATGGGAATTACCAGCCCCCCTTTATAGATGAGTAAAGTGAGCGAGGCCAGGGCACACAGTAAGACAGACACAGGGCTGGGATTCAAAGTCACATCTGTCTGAGAGTCCTGCAGAGCCTTCAGGGGACAGAAGAAGTAAATGAAATTGTGTAAGCATCCATGTGTGTGCGTGCTCACCAGGCATCATCCTGGGGCCCCTAGGCTTAGACATGGCCCCTCCACACAAGGCTGTGAGACTCCTGGAGGAGAAGACCGTCATCTTTTTCACATGCTTGTGCCCAGAACATTCCACAGGGCCTTCAACTGAGCTTCAGTCAAAGTTTGCTGAACTAAAGCAAATCCACGAGCCGTCTCCACGTGAGCAATCGTTGTTTTATGTTCTTGTGCTTTTCTCCATGTGTATGTCAGGGCAGACAGGACACCTGAGCCTCCAGAGACTAGCTTAGCAATAGCTTAGGGGTAAACAGTGAATATACTGACCTAGAGGGCGTGAGGCCTGGAACCATCACAAGTGCCTGATGTCCCTATGCACTTCCTGTCTGGGCCTCTCCACCTGCTACAGCACCTCTGTATGTGGAAGATGGAATGTGTGTGTGTGAGTCTATGTGTATCTGGGTGGGTGGAGTCTTCTGTGTGAGTCTGGGGTGTCTGTGCATGTGAGTGTGTGTGTGTATATGTGTGCATGTGATGTGTTACTAGGGCTATTTTTGTCTGAACCTACATGCAGACCTGAGTGTGTGTATGTGTGTGTGTATGTCTGGGTGGGTGAAGTCATAGGTGAGGTCTGGACGTTTCTGTGGATGTGTTTGTGTGCACCTGTGATACGTTGCAGCTATTTATAGCTGTGATTCTACATGCAGAGGTGTGTGTGTGCGTCTGCATGTGTGTGTGTCTGCATGGGTGTGTTTCCTGTTTCCCCCTCAAGATTGTAAATTCCTGACAAGTGACAGACTAGGTGGGCTCCTTTGTATTTTCTTACCAACCACTTCCTGACTGTCCAATAAAAACCAACTAATTTGTTAATAAATAGCAGGTGACCTCAGGGCTTACCCTTCCCCTGGATCCCAGTCCACAGGGCCTCCCAGCATCACAGTGATGAGGGCCTAGCCAGGCCAGACAGCACAGAGAAGACAGTCCCTACTTACCCACCGCTCACCCTTCCACCCCATCTGCCTCAGCTCCCTCCACCCACCTGGACTACTGACACCCCACCTTGAAAAGGCAGCCTAAATTTTCAAAGGTCCACTCAGGCCTGCAGCACAGCCACCAGCTCCCATTCAGGCCCCTGCAGAGGCTGATCCTCCCCACCCCCTTCACCCCCCATCAGTTCATGCAGCACACATTGTGTGGTCAGCGCAGAAGGAGGAGCTGTCTGCAGAGCCCCCAACACTGGCCGCCTCTGTCCTCACCAACAACCGCGGACTGTTCCAGCCCCAGGAACACTTCCGTGGCTTTGTCTCCATTAAAGGCACAATCTTGCTCAATCAATTAATGAAGCACCTTCTCTCCCGCAATTCTAAAATTTCCCCAGAGTCAAATGTAAAGTGTATACAATTACACAGCCCACGTTTTGATAAAGAAAGGCTTACATCTTTAATAATTCTCAATGAAAGAACATCCTGTGAAAGAACTGTTTAATTAAAAGACAACAATGGGATAAAAGGCAAATAAAAAGGAAAAAAAAGAGAGATCACAACTATTAATTCAGAACTAAATAAATATCCTCCACTTGAGATCCTTAAATAGTTTTCTTGGAGTCCAGATATACTTGTTTAGCATGCAAATGAATTCTAGCATTAATCATGCCAGAGAAATGAGCAACTGTGCTTTAACTAACTTTGTATCTCCCTGCTTAAAGAACAGCAGACATGACCCAGGGAGCACTGAAACTTTAGGTTTGACACAGTGACTCTGCTTCTCCAGGACAAATTTGGGGTCACTGGAAGGAACTCTGTCTGGCTCAACCAAAAGTGGCTTGTTGAGGACAGGACATAGACTAGACTTCAGCTTCTGGGGAAATAGAATAGAGATATTCTCCTCTATTCCTCCTCCTAAGTACAACTAAAAGCCCCAAACAGAAAACAAAGAAGAATCTGAACAGTGAAGAGAAGGTAGACCAGCAAGGAGCCTTGGAACCCAAGGACTATGGTGATGAGATCCCCCAGTATTCTTTCTGTCTCATGTATTCCAGTCTTGGAGCCGAAGAGTTGACAACCCATAAACAGCCACAGGCTGAAAAAAGACAAAGCCTGCTTTCTCTAGTCAAAGGTCCAGGAAAGGGAACAGTTGAAAAAGATAGAAAACTTCTGGACAGTATGCACTCTGTTGCAGCCAAACACCCCAGAAAAAGGTGTGACCCTACCCACACTCTGACCAGCAAAGGCACAGACAGACCCTGGAGACCCACCTTCACCAGGCTGTAACAAGGCTCCCTTTCCCCCCGCTGGGTGATGTTACAGGAAGCTCAGTGGAGAGTCAGGGCTTCAGCCACCACAGGAGTAAAGAGGTTACCCCTATGGTTTTAGGGCAGGTAGGGAATAGTAATAGGACATTCCTGTTTCTCCCAGCCAGGGAGGGGTCAGTGAGACCTTCCGGAGGAGCCTAAACTCCCACATCTGTTTAGCAATCTCACCGCTAGTGTTAATAGAAGCTAAGAGGAAAATCAGGACTTTACTCTCTCTTGGCAGTAATGAGAAAACTAGCTTTTCCCTAAAGTAGAGTCATAAGAAACAAACAAAAACAGAAGGTTGAAATAAGACCCAGACCCTCATAGTATAATAGCCAGAAATGTCCAGCATTCAAGTGAAAATCACTGTTCTCACCAAGATCCAGGAAGAACTCAAGCAATGAAAAAATACAACACTGAGATCATGAAAGTGGTAAGAAATATGTGGCAAAGATTTAAAGCAGCCATCACAGAAAATAATTCCTCATTGAGAAATTGCTATACTTGACACAAATGAAAAAACGGAAAGTCTCAGCTAACACATATAAGATATCACAAAGAAACAAATGGAACTTGAGAACTAAAAAATGCAATAACTGAAAATAAAACTCAGTAGAGGGTTCAACAGCAGAATGGAGGGACCAGAAGGAGGAGTCATGAACTGAAAGACAGAACAATAGAAATTAATCAGTCTAAACAACAGAGAGAAAATGGACTGAAAAATATAAAAAGGAATATAGCCTCAGGGGCTTGTGAGACAATTAAAAATATATCTAACATTTGTATTATTGCAGTCCTAGAAGGAGAGGAGAAAGAGGGCAGTGCTAAAAAAGTACTTGAAGAATTAATGGCTGAAAACGTCTCAGAGTGGGTGAAAGACCTAAATCTACAGATTTAACAAGGTAAGTGAACTCCAAATAGGAAAACCCCAAATAAAACCATGTCAAGACACATCTTAATCAAACTTCTGAAAACTAAAGACAAAAAAATTACTTAAGGCAGAAAGAGATAAACAGCACCCTACCTATAGGTGGAAATCAGTTTGAATGAGAGTAGATGTCTCATCAGAACCATGGAAGCCATAAGGAAGTGTCACACGTTTTAAGTGCTGGAAGAAAAGACCTGTCACCCAGAATCTTATATCCATTAAAAATATCTTTCAGGAATTATGGGAATATAAAGCCATTCTCACATAAAGGACCACTAAGAGAATTTTTCACCAATAAACTTTCTCTAAGAATGGCTTAAGGAAGTGCTCTGAACAGAAAGAAAACAATAAAAGAAAGTACCTTAGAATATCACAAAGGTGGAAAGAATACAGTAACCAAAAATATGGGCAAACAATATATTTTCTCTACTAAGCATTAAAAATTATGCTGAACCTTGAAGAAAAATTACAACATTGCCTGACGTGTTTCTAAATGTATGTCAATATGTAAGACAAGAGAATTACATAGTGGGAATTTTTTTTAAAAAAAGAGAGGTAGGATTTTGACACTTCATTTGAACTGGTAAAATGTCAACATCAGTATATTGCAACAAGATTACTTGGTTGTGTGTGTGTATGTGTGTGTGGAGAGAGAGAGAGAGAGACAGACAGAATCATACTTATAACAATCACTTTAAAAGTTAGGCAAATTCAGCACCACCAAACCAGCTCTTCAACAAATGCTAAACAATCTTCTCTAGACAGGAAACACAGAAAGGTTGTATAAACGTGAACCCAAAACAACAAAGTAAATGGCAACGGGACCACACCTATCAATAATTACCTTAAATGTAAATGGGTTGAATGCCCCAACCAAAAGACAAAGATTGGCTGAATGGATACAAAAACAAGACCCCTATATATGCTGTCTACAAGAGACCCACCTCAAAACAAGAGACACATACAGACTAAAAGTGAAGGGCTGGAAAAAAATATTTCACGCAAACGGAGACCAAAAGAAAGCAGGAGTCACAATACTCATATCAGATAAAATAGACTTTCAAATAAAGGCTGCGAAAAGAGACAAAGAAGGACACTACATAATGATCAAAGGATTAATCCAACAAGAAGATATAACAATTATAAATATATATGCACCCAACATAGGAGCACCGCAATATGTATGGCAAACGCTAACGAGTATGAGAGAGGAAATTAATAGTAACACAATAATAGTGGGAGACTTTAATACCCCACTCACAACTATGGATAGATCAACTAAACAGAAAATTAACAAGGAAACACAAACCTTAAATGACACAATGGACCAGCTAGACCTAATTGATATCTATAGGACATTTCACCCCCAAAACAATCAACTTCACCTTTTTCTCAAGTGCACACGGAACCTTCTCCAGAATAGATCACACCCTGGGCCATAAATCTGGTCTTGGAAAATTCAAAAAAACTGAAATCATTCCAGTCATCTTTTCTGACCACAGTGCAGTAAGATTAGATCTCAATTACAGGAAAAAAATTGTTAAAAATTCAAACATATGGAGGCTAAATAACACGCTTCTGAATAACCAACAAATCATAGAAGAAATCAAAAAAGAAATCAAAATATGTATAGAAATGAATGAAAATGAAAACACAACAACCCAAAACCTATGGGACACTGTAAAAGCAGTGCTAAGGGGAAGGTTCATAGAATTACAGGCTTACATCAAGAAACAAGAAAAAAGCCAAATAAATAACCTAACTCTACACCTAAAGCAATTAGAGAAGGAAGAAATGAAGAACCCCAGGGTTAGCAGAAGGAAAGAAATCTTAAAAATCAGGGCAGAAATAAATGCAAAAGAAACTAAAGAGACCATAGCAAAAATCAACAAAGCTAAAAGCTGGTTTTTTGAAAAAATAAATAAAATTGACAAACCATTATCAAGACTCATTAAGAAACAGAGAAGAACCAAATTAACAAAATTAGAAATGAAAATGGAGAGATCATAACAGACAACACTGAAATACAAAGGATCATAAGAGACTACTACCAGCAGCTCTATGCCAATAAAATGGACAACTTGGATGAAATGGACAAATTCTTAGAAAAGTATAACTTTCCAAAACTGAACCAGGAAGAAATAGAAGATCTTAACAGACCCATCACAAGCAAGGAAATCGAAACTGTCATCAAAAATCTTCCAGCAAACAAAAGCCCAGGACCAGATGGCTTCACAGCTGAATTCTACCAAAAATTTAGAGAAGAGCTAACACCTATCTTACTCAAACTCTTCCAGAAAATTGCAGAAGAAGGTAAACTTCCAAACTCATTCTATGAGGCCACCATCACCCTTATTCCAAAACCAGACAAAGATGCCACAAAAAAAGAAAACTACAGACCAATATCACTGATGAACATAGATGCAAAAATCCTTAACAAAATTCTAGCAAACAGAATCCAACAACATATTAAAAAAATCATATACCACGACCAAGTGGGCTTTATCCCAGGAATGCAAGGATTCTTTAATATCCGCAAATCAATCAATGTAATACACCACATTAACAAATTGAAAGATAAAAAACATATGATTATCTCAATAGATGCAGAGAAAGCCTTTGACAAAATTCAATACCCATTTATGATTAAAACTCTCCAGAAAGCAGGAATAGAAGGAACATACCTCAACATAATAAAAGCTATATATGACAAACCCACAGCAAGCATCACCCTCAATGGTGAAAAATTGAGAGCATTTCCCCTGAAATCAGGAACAAGACAAGGGTGCCCACTCTCACCACTACTATTCAACATAGTGTTGGAAGTTTTGGGCACAGCAATCAGAGCAGAAAAAGAAGTAAAAGGAATCCACATAGGAAAAGAAGAAGTGAAACTCTCACTGTTTGCAGATGACATGATCCTCTACATAGAAAACCCTAAAGACTCTTCCAGAAAATTACTAGAGCTAATCAATGAATATAGTAAAGTTGCAGGATATAAAATTAACACACAGAAATCCCTTGCATTCCTATATACTAACAATGAAAAAACAGAAAGAGAAATTAAGGAAACAATACCATTCACCATTGCAACAAAAAGAATAAAATACTTAGGAGTATATCTACCTAAAGAAACAAAAGACCTATACATAGAAAACTATAAAACACTGATGAAAGAAATCAAAGAGGACACAAACAGATGGAGAAACATACCATGCTCATGGATTGGAAGAATCAATATTGTCAAAATGGCTATTCTACCCAAAGCAATCTATAGATTCAATGCAATCCCTATCAAGCTACCAACGGTATTTTTCACAGAACTAGACCAAAGAATTTCACAATTTGTATGGAAATACAAAAAACCTCGAATAGCCAAAGTAATCTTGAGAAAGAAGAATGGAACTGGAGGAATCAACCTGCCTGACTTCAGACTATACTACAAAGCCACAGTCATCAAGACAGTATGGTACTGGCACAAAGACAGAAATATAGATCAATGGAACAGAATAGAAAGCCCAGAGATAAATCCACGAACCTATGGACACCTTATCTTTGACAAAGGAGGCAAGGATATACAATGGAAAAAAGACAACCTCTTTAACAAGTGGTGCTGGGAAAGCTGGTCAACCACTTGTAAAAGAATGAAACTAGAACACTTTCTAACACCATACACAAAAATAAACTCAAAATGGATTAAAGATCTAAATGTAAGACCAGAAACTATAAAACTCCTAGAGGAGAACATAGGCAAAACACTCTCCGACATAAACCACAGCAAGATCCTCTATGACCCACCTCCCAGAATATTGGAAATAAAAGCAAAACTAAACAAATGGGATCTAATGAAACTTAAAAGCTGTTGCACAACAAAGGAAACTATAAGTAAGGTGAAAAGACAGCCCTCAGATTGGGAGAAAATAATAGCAAATGAAGAAACAGACAAAGGATTAATCTCAAAAATATACAAGCAACTCTTGAAGCTCAATTCCAGAAAAATAAGTGACCCAATCAAAAACTGGGCCAAAGAACTAAACAGACATTTCTCCAAAGAAGACATACAGATGGCTAACAGACACATGAAAAGATGCTCAACATCACTCATTATCAGAGAAATGCAAATCAAAACCACAGTGAGGTACCATTACACGCCAGTCAGGATGGCTGCTATCCAAAAGTCTACAAGCAATAAATGCTGGAGAGGGTGTGGAGAAAAGGGAACCCTCTTACACTGTTGGTGGGAATGCAAACTAGTACAGCCGCTATGGAAAACAGTGTGGAGATTTCTTAAAAAACTGGAAATAGAACTGCCATATGACCCAGCAATCCCACTTCTGGGCATACACACTGAGGAAACCAGATCTGAAAGAGACACGTGCACCCCAATGTTCATCGCAGCACTGTTTATAATAGCCAGGACATGGAAGCAACCTAGATGCCCATCAGCAGGTGAATGGATAAGGAAGCTGTGGTACATATACACCATGGAATATTACTCAGCCGTTAAAAAGAATTAATTTGAACCAGTTCTAATGAGATGGATGAAACTGGAGCCCATTATACAAAGTGAAGTAAGCCAGAAAGATAAAGACCAATACAGTATACTAACACATATATATGGAATTTAGAAAGATGGTAACGACAACCCTATATGCAAAACAGAAAAAGAGACACAGAAGTACAGAACAGACTTTTGAATTCTGTGGGAGAAGGTGAAGGTGGGATGTTTCGAAAGAACAGCATGTATATTATCTATGGTGAAACAGATCACCAGCCCAGGTGGGATGCATGAGACAAGTGCTCGGGCCTGGTGCACTGGGAAGACCCAGAGGAATCGGGTGGAGAGGGAGGTGGGAGGGGAGATCGGGATGGGGAATACGTGTAAATCTATGGCTGATTCATATCAATGTATGACAAAACTCACTGAAAAAATAAATGAAGGAAAAAAGAAAAAAAAAAGTTAGGCAAAGCAAAGCAATATACTTAAAACTATATTAATCAAAACAGAATTCTAAAAAATGTTCCAGCAAAGAAGAGGGAAGGAGGAAAAGGAAAGAGAAACAAACAAACAAACAAACAAAAAACAGAAAAACAAACAGAAAAAGAAAAGGCAGACTTAAACTAACATATATCAATAATGACATTAAATATAAATGGCCTAAATACAACTAAAAAAGAAAAATTGGCAGAATGGATTGAAAACCATGTCCAATTATATGCTGTCTACAAAAACAAAATCGGTTTTGTTGTGGGAACATTGTTTATATAACAATACAGAGGTTGAAAGGAAAAGAATGGAAAATGTTATATTATACCAGCATTAATCAAAAGAAAGCAAGAGTGATAATGTTACTTTGAGATAAAGTAGACTTCAGAGCAAAGAAAGTCTACAAAGACATAAGGGATATTAAATAATGAAAAGAGTCAATCCATTAAGAAGACATAGCAATCCTTGATGTTTATGCATCGGACAACAAAGCTGCAAAATGTATAAAGAAAAACTGATAGAACTGAAAAGATAAATATTCAAATCCACAGTTATACTTAGGGACTTCAATGTATCTCTCTCAACAATTGATAGAAAGATTAGGTGGAAAATCAGCAGTATAGAAATATCTAATAGTACCATCAGTCAACAGAATCTGATACATATCTATAAAACACTCCACTCAACAACAGCAGAATACACATTCTTTTCAAGTGCCCAGAGAACTTATAGCAAGATAGGCCATATTTTGGGTCATAAAAAAATGCCAATCAATTTGTAAAAAATTGAAATCCTTCCTACTGCATAGTACAGGGAACTCTGCTCAGCGTTATGTGGCAGATTGAATTGGAGAGGAGTTTGGGGGAGAAGGGATACAAGTATATGTATGGCTGTCCACCAGAGAATTTCTGTCCTCCTGAAACTATCACAATGTTATTAATTGCCTATACACCAATACAAAATAAAAAGGTTTTTTTTTCATTTATTCTTATTAGTTGGAGGCTAATTACTTTACAGTATTGTAGTGGTTTTTGCCATACATTGACATGACTCAGCCATGGATTTACATGTGTTCCCCATCCTGAACCCCCTTCCCACCTCCCTCCCCATCCCATCCCTCTGGGTCATCCCAGTGCACCAGCCCTGAGCACTTGTCTCATGCATCCAACCTGGGCTGGTGATCTGTTTCACACTTGATAATATACATGTTTCAATGCTATTCTCTCAGATCATCTCACCCTCACCTTCTCCCATAGAGTCCAAAAGTCTGTTCTATACATCTGTGTCTCTTTTGTTGTCTTGCATATGGGGTTATCGTTACCATCTTTCTAAATTCCATATATATGCGTTAGTATACTGCATTGGTGTTTATCTTACTTCACTCTGTATAATGGGCAGACAAATGGATAAGAAAGCTATGGTACATATACACAATGGAATAAAAAGGTTATTTTTTTAAATGCCAACAGTCTACTACTATTTATAATATGTAAAATTATACTATATATATATACATACAAAAAATGAAATATTATAGAGTACATTCTCTGACCACCATAGACTCAAACTAGAAATTAATAACAGCAAAATTTCTAAACACTTGGAAACCAAACAACATACTACAAAGTAGTCCATTGGTCAAAGAGAAAATCACACCAAAAATTACACTTAACTGAATGAAAATGAAAATACAGCATATCAAAATTTGTGGGACACAGCTAAAGTAATAATGACAAGAAATTTTATAAAGCTAAAAGCACACACTAAAAAAGAGAAAAAGTGTCAAATCAATAAACTAAGTTCCCACCTCAAAAATCTAGAAAAACGAAAGCAAAATAAACCCAAAAGAAGCAGGAGGAAGAAAATAATAAAGCTAAAACCCAAAATCAATGAGATTGAAAACAGGAAAAACAAGTAGAAAATATAAATTAAAAAGTTTGTTCTTTGAAAAGATCGATAAAATTGACAAACCTCTAGTGAGGCTGACAAAAAAAAAAAAAAACACAATTACCAGTATCAGTAATGAAACTAGGATATCACTATAGACCTGCACACATCAAAGGGGATAATAAGGGACTATTGGGAACAACTCTATACATCTAAAGTTGACAACTTAGATGAAATGGATCAATTCCTCAAAAAACACAAACCACACAACTTATCCATTATGAAACATAATCTGAATAGCCCTATCACTATTAAGGAAATTGAATTCATAATTTTAAAACTCCCCAAGAATAAATCTCCAGCCCCAGATGGTCTCACTGAAGAATTCTATCATTGTTTAAAAATCAATTAACACTAATTCTATACAGTATCTCCCCAAAAAAAAAATAGGAGGAAATACCTGTCTCAATTAATTTTATGAAGCTATCAGTACTTGAAACCAAACCAGGCAAGGATTGTACAAAAGAAGAAAGCATTAGATTGATATCATTGGTGCATATAGAAGAATAAATCCTTAACAAAATGTTAGCAGATGGATTCCAGTAATATATAAAAAGGATTACACAACATAACAAAGCAGGGCTTATTCCAGGGATGCAAGGATGCTTCAATATTTGAAAACCAATCATTTAATAACCTACCATATTAACAGACTAAAGAAGAAAATTCACATGATCATATCCATCAATGCAGAAAAGGCATTTTACAAATTTCTACGTCCACCTATGATAAAAACTCTCCAGAAAAGGAATAGAGGGGACTTCCTCACTTGGCAAAGAACAGCTACCCAAAAACCTACTTCTAGCACCACTCTTAATGGCAAAATTAAGATGAATGCTTTCCTCTTTCACTTATTCAGGAAACAAAGTTAGAATATCTGTTCTCACCAGTCTCTTGCAACACAGTACTGGAAATTTCAGCCAGTGCAATAAAGGGGAAAATGGGAATAAAAGTCCTAAGATAGAAGGAGAAGAAAACTGCTCCCATTTGCAGATGACCTCATTGTAAAGAAAATCACAAGGAATGTAGAAAAAATAGATAATAAATGAATTTAGCAAGGCCACATGATATAAGATACACACACAAGATCAATTATACCAATAAAATTTGTAAATCATTTTTATACACTAGCAATGAACATATAGTCACTGAAATTTAAATAAAATGTCATTTATTATTGACAAAAAATGAAACACCTAAGCATAAATCTAACAAAATAAAGAAAAACATGTATAGGACTTTTATGCAGAAAACTACCAAATGCTATTGAAAGAGATCAAAGGAAAGAGATCTACATAAATACAGAGACATGGTACATTTATAGACTAGGAGACTCAACACAGTAAAGATACCAATTGTACTCAGATTGATGTATAGATTTAACTGTGCGCATGCTCAGTCACACAGTCATGTTCAACTCTTTGCAAGCCCACAGAATATAGCCAGCCAGGCTCCTCTGTCCATGGACTTTTCCAGGCAAGAATACTAAAATGCGTTGCCATTTCCTACTCCAGGGGATCGTCCCAAACCAGGGATCAATCCACATCTCTTGTGTCTAATTCCTATCAAAGTCCCAGAAGATTTTCTCTAGATATAGACAAGATTAATCTAAAAATTATTTGGAAAGGCAAAATAAGTAGAATAGCCAAACAATCCTGAAGGAGGGGGGGAAGCAAAGTACGAAGAATTTCAAGACTTATTATATAGCTATGGAAATCAAGACTGTGCGGTATTGGTAGCGAAACACACGGATCAATGGAACAGGATAGAGAACCTAGAAACAGACTCACACAAATACACCAAATTAATCTTTAGCAAAGATACAAAGTAATTCAGTGGAGGAAGAACAGTCTTTTTATTAGGTGGGAGGAGGGATCTGGATGAGGAACACATGTAAATCCACGGCTGATTCATGTCAATGTATGGCAAAAACCACTACATTATCGTAAAGTAATTAGCCTCCAACTAATAAAAATAAATGAAAAAAGGAGAAAAAAAACAAATAGTGCTGGAGCAATTGAACATCCACAGACCAAATAAATAATAAATAAATAACCTCAAACTAACTCTCACACCTAATACAGTAATTAACTCCAAATAGGTAACAGATTTAAGTGTAAAATGTAAAACTATAAAACTTTTAGAAAAAAGTTAGAAAAAATCTTATATAAGCAGAAGCAAAGAGTTCTTAGACTTGACACCAAAAGCATGATCCATAAAATTAAAAATTGATAAACTGGACTTCATTAAAATAAAAATTTTCTCTCTGTAAAATATCCAGGGATGTTTCTTTCAAACAACAAAAGGAAGAACAGAAATACTACAGACTGGGAGAAAGTATTTGCCAGCCACATATCACTACCTAGAATATTAAGAACTCACAAAATTCAACAGTTAAAAAAAAAATCCAATTAGGAAAGAAGTACATGAAAAGATGGGCTTCCCAGGTGGCACTGTTGGTAAAAAACCTGAGTGCCAATGCAGGAGAGGTTAAGAGGTTCCATCCCTGGGTAGGGAAGATCCCCTGGAGAAGGGAATGGCAACCCACTCCAGTATTCTCTCCTGGAGAATCCCATGGACAGAGAAGCCTGTTGGGCTACAGTCCATGGGGTCCCAAAGAGTCAGACACAACTGAAGTTAGCACGGCACAGCACGTGAAAAAATGTTTAACATCTTAGTCACAAGGGAGATGCAAGTTAAAGCCACAGTGCTCTATCACCACACACCTATTAGAATAGCTAAAATAAAAACCAGTAACAACATCAAGTACTCACGATGAGGAGAAATTAGATCATTCGTGCGCTGGTGGGAATATAAAATAGTACAGCCACTCTAGAAAAGAGACTGACAGTTCCTTCAAAATAAAACAAAACATGCAACTACTATATGACCCAGAAATTGCATTCCTGAATATTTATCCCAGAGAAATGAAAGCAGGCTCACACAGAAACCCACACATGCATGCTTTTAGAAGCATTACTCCTAATAGCCAAAAACTGCTCAGAAAAACATGTGTCTTTTTTTAATAGCCCAAGATACCACTTCTCCATCACCACTACTTTTCCTAAATTATTTTTTTTTAATTTTTACCTTTTGACCCTCTTTATTCATTTCTCCCCACACCCACCCCACCTCTGGCAACTACCAATCTATTCTCTGTATCTATAAGCTTGTTCTTTGTTTGTTTCATTTTGCTTTGTGTATATGCTTTACATTCTACTTATAAGAGAGATCATACAGTATTTGTCTTTCTCTGGCTTATTTCACTAAGCATAATGCCGTCCAAGTCTGCCCATATGTCCATATATCCTGTATCTTGACTGTATTGATGTTAATATCCTGGTAGTGATGTTGAATTATAACTTTGCAAGATGTTACTACTGGGAGAAGCTGGCTAAAAGTGCACTGGGTCTCTGTACTATTTATTATACCTGCATGTGAAACTCTATCTCAAAATAAAAAATTTAATTACAAAAAAAGTTGAGGTCAGAGAAAAGTCAGGCACTCAGGATTCCAACCAGCATCTCCAGAGGTCACTTGAATGAGTTCCAGAAACTGCAGAAACAAGCAGCCTCGTTCTCGATCCTCAGTAGCTCATGGCACTGGAGGAATAGAGAAGAGGAGCAGGACTGCCCTCCCAGAAGACCACTTCCGTCAGGCACCCAGACGGCAGTGGAGATGCTCCATGGTATCCCGTCATGGCCACTGTCCTTTGCTGCCCATCACAGCATGTGCCTTGAGAGGCTGGGGCCATGTAAGGGAGATAACAGCAGAATCCCCGCATTCCAAAGGCACAGCTCTGGCTCATGAATACACCGGAAGGATAATGACAGTGAGACTGGTCACGCAGAAAGATACCTTCTAGGCCAGCCATAGACTTTGAACATGACAAGTAGAAAGGGTGTCAAGCAAGTCTCCTGTCCAGGGTCCATTCTGGGGAACCCTAGGTTTACGAGATATTCTGGGGAAAGGATTCAGTGGTGAGATTAGTTTGGAACCACTGCATTTTTCACGCCCTTCTTGACAACTCATAGTGCACACTAGCACGCTGAAGACACTGTAAACAACCTGCAAACGTTTCATAGTTTGGCCAGAGAAATCGATTGCCATGCAACTTCCTTTATGATTACAACAAATACACTTTGAAAATGACGATCTACTCCTAACTGTCACTAGATTCAAGAGACCCAAACAAATGGTTTGCTGGCCTCTGCAGTGAGGAGCTCACCACCTTAATGAGATCAGGTTAAAACATCACAGACTGGATGCCTTAAACAACAAACACTCGTTCTTCTCTATTAGTTCTGGAGGATAGGAAGTGTAAGATCGAGGTGCCAGCAGATTCTGGCACTACAGCCTTCTTGTACCCTCACATGGCAGAGCAAGGGAGCTTGGGTCTCTTCCTCTTCTTCTAGGAACACTAATCCCACCATCATGACCTCAAGTCAAACGAATTACTTTCTAACCTCCAAATACCACAACATTCAGGTTCAGACTACAACACATGATTAGAGGATGGGTGGGGGTGGAGACACAAACATTCAGTTTATAGCAGAGTGTTTCTGAAGGGCACAGTCTCGAGAATGAAGTCAACAAGGATGAGGGGTTTTTATTATTGTGTGTGTGTGTGTGTGTGTGTGCACGCGTATGTGTGTGTAGCATGCACATGCTCAGTCGTATCCGACTCTTTGAGGCCCTATGAACTGTAACCCTCCAGGCTCCTCTGTCTATGGAATTTTCCAGGCAGAAATACTAGGGTGGGTTGCCATTCCCTTCTCCAAAGGATCTTCCCAACCCAGGGATCGAACCTGAGTCTCTTGCATCTCCTGTGCTGGCAGGCAGATTCTTTACTCCTGAGCCACCCGGGAAGCCCATAGATATTGCTAAATTGCCATCTGAAATTTTTTTTTACCAATTTACACTCTGGCCAACAGTTTGGGAAAGGGAACATTTGCCTAAAACTTCTATATAGAAATAGAAAAATATTCAAGAAATTTTACTTTGAAAAAAAAAAAGCAAATGCATACTATGACCCAAACTTTAAAAAAAAAGAATAAGCTATAATTACATGACACTATATTTGTGGGGAAAGATGGGCAGATATACACTGAACCTTTGATGGTGATTATCTCTGAAGGGTGGGAGACAAGCCTTGTTCACTTTTAATTGCGTGTGGATTGATCATGGTTGAAGTTGACACAATTGACTCTTAAGTTCATAACAGAAGAAAAATATTCAAGGTACCTTTCAAGAAAAAAGAGAAAGTGATAGGAACTAAATGTGAAACAAAACAAAAAGTTCCAGATATGAAGAAGATGCAAGTGAGTGGCAATTTTCCAGTACAGCTTATCATCAGAAACCATCTCTTTCTTTTCTACAAAATGAATTTTTCAGATGAAAATACTATATGAGAGAGCAGCATCTTGACCCAGCTTTGCTTTGCACCTCTAGTCTGGCAGCATCTAGGTCTCCACTCACATCCCCATGTCAATACAGACAACACAATATTGTCCCCCTGTGAAACAAGTGCATGCTTCCTATTAAAATAATGATGTTAAAGCACAGTTATTCATTCCACCCTCAAACAAGCATTGCTAACATTTCTGTTTAACTTCCCTCCGGATTTAGTTCTAGTCAAAGATATCTAGGATCTCTTACCTGATTGTCACACGATGTGTACAACCTTGTGGCCCACTTCTCTCTTCATAGTCTATGTGTTCATCTCATGCAATTGGGCAAACATTCAGGGAACAATACCTGATCACTTGGGTGTACCATAGTTTCCTTAACCACCCTCCAAGTGTCAGCTCTTTAGATTATCACCAATTTTTAATTCAGCAGTTTTGAACTACATCGTGCAGAAAGCTTTCTGTGTAATTAGGATAATCCCTTAGGAGAGATTCCTAGAAATGGAATTACTGAGTCAAATGGTTTAAACATGTTTATGGTTCCAGATACCTATTACTGAATTATCTTCCGAAAAGTCTTCACCAGTACATGGTAGAAAAGGCAAGCATTCATTCGACCAAAGTCTCACCAGCACTGGGTATTCTTTAATTGAGTGGTGAAAAATGGCATCCTGTCTTAATTTGCTTTGCTTTGATTACAGCTGAGGTTTTAGTGATTTTCCATATGTTTGTTAACAAGCTGAATTTCCTCTTGTGATTTGTTTGATCATGTTCTTTGTACATTTATCTACTGAGAAGGATCAGTATCACATTTAAGTTTCCCGAGGAGCTCTTTGTCACTCTTCAGCTATGATTCCCTTATTTGTTGATCACCACTGGTGCCCACTTGAAATAACACTAGTTATGAAATGTTAGATCTATAGAGCATTCAACACAGGCAACCTCTGGTTTGATTTTCACAACAGTCCTATTTGTGGGACAGGTGGGATTTGTAATCCCCATCTTACAGAGTAGAAAGGAGAGGTACACTATGGTTAGGTTTCTACATGACCTACTAAATAGCAAGGCTGGGACCAGAATGTGTCCTTCAATTTCAGGAGGCAAGATAGTACAAAGGCTCTGAGTCCAGTTCTGCAAATTAGCTCTGCCCTGACCACCTGCACCAACTTGAATGGGTAGACCGCTCCAAGCCCCAGGAATGATAGCAGCAATTTCCTCCCGGGCAGGTGAAAGGGTCCAATGAGATCATGAACGTATAAAGCTGTGCACAGTGTCTGGCTCACTATAACTGCTCCATAAATCACTAAAAATTCCATAAATACTTGCTGATGCCTTTGGGCCCACTCTGCTGGGCCCTGGAAATTCACTATGGGAATGCAGGAGTTCAGAGTCTGGTAGGGAAAACAGACAAACTGCCAATCCATGTGTCAGGCCTTGCAGAAGCACATTCAAGGCACTGACCGGGCATGACCTAGACTTCTTGTCCCCTCACCAAGACATCCATCACGCAAGGTCAAATTCATCATTCTGATCTTTCTCATTTGGGCAGTCTGGCTCCTTCAGCCCAATGTCATCCATAAGGGGTCACCAGACCAAACAGAATGACTCATAAAGTTTCCCACGTCCCATCCATCAAGCCTTTCCTCCACGTCTCTGCCCTCAGCAGGAGGAGTCTATGTTTTTTGTGAACATGTACTTCTTCTGTGATCTCTGCTCAGAGGCCCAGCCACCGATCCTCGGCCTGACCACTTCGGAGTCTTCAGAGAGCTGTCCTTCTGGGGTCTCAGCACACAGGGCCACTAGTGGATGGAGGGAGCACAGAACAGCCACTGGTCCCTGATGCCCCACACCATGCCTGACTCCTGGGGAGCTGAGAGAGGTGTTTGGGGTCTGTCTTCAGCACCTCTGTGGGACTAGGCTCTAATCTGATCAGTTATTCTGACTCTATAGGGACTCTGGTGCAAGGAAAGAGGCCAGAGTGGAAATTGACATGAAGGGAGGTGCAGAAGCAGGGTAGAATGGGATAAACACATGAGCTCTCAGTGAAAGGGATCCTGGTTCACCAGACGACTTTGGGCAAGTGACAGGATCTCCCTGCCTCAATGCCTTATCACTGAAGTCAGAATTAAAACAGATCTTGCTTCAAAGATCAATCATGCAAATTATTGCAATCATTTCTATAACTGAATCCCCGACTCTCCCAACAGCATTCAGTCTGTAGGGAGAAAAGAGTCACCAATCACCAAGCACTTCCTGTGTGTAGGACTTTACTTTAAACACATCTCCTGAATTCATCTCAGTACATTCTTAGCATAACCTCATTCAATCACTGAGCCAAATATCTATTGGGTACAGTAGTGAAATGAAACACACACATGAGCCTCCTCTGGTGAAACGTATATTCCTGTGAGAAAAAGAGAAAATAAATGAGATAAATAAATAAAATGTGCACTAAGTCACAGAGTCATGAGTGTTCAGGAAAACAACAAAGCAGAGAAGAAGGATAGCAAATGTCAAGCTGGGGGTTAAAATTTTAGAAGGCTGGTCAGGGAAGACTCGCCTGGGAAGGTAACAGCGACAGTTTGGACCATTGGTAATATTCATTCCTCTCTTCCCACGGGTGGTATATACCGCACAGCTCAACTTGCTTCGGCAAATGGGATGTTAACAGACGTGACGCAAGCAAAAGCTTGAAATACGCACATGCAGACACTTACCTTCCTATGCACTGGCCATGGCCAAAAGAGAGTTTCTTAGCGATAGAGAGCTGCTCCTCAACCTTGGCCCCAGCTGAGATGCCAGGAAGAACATCCCCAAGTGGAAGCAAAACCTACCAGCCCATCTGGATGAGTCGCCCCACCCAGCCTGCAGGGACCCATGAGGTGCTGAATGCCAGTGAAACTGGGGGTTGTTTGTTACAGAGCATGATACGGTCATATCGGTGACTGATAGACTTTGGGGTAAAGGCCTCAAGGAAGTGGGAGAAAGAGCAATGTGACTATCGGGGGAAGACTGTGCCAGGCAGAGAAGAGAACAAGAGAAGAAATCATACCAGGAATATTCAAGGGACAGCAAGGAGGCCTGGGTAGCTGGAATGAAGGGAACAAGAAAGAGGACAGGAGGAAATGAGGTCACAGAGACGATGCACAGCTAGATCGAGTAAGACATTAGATGCGGGATGACCATTTAGCATCCAAACCAGAACATGCTTTTAAAATTGAAGTAGCACTTTCATATAGTAAAATACAATCTTTTCAGTAAACAATTACGAGTTTGATCATCTTAGATCATCATGTAACCAATTCCCTAATGAAGATATAGAGGAGTTCCATCACCTACAAAAATTCCTTTGTCTCTTAGGGTAAATGCTGCTGACAGTCCCAACAAACACTGCTCAGTTTTCTGCCCTGTACTTTTGCCTGTTTCAGAGCATCATTAAATGGAATCTTGAGTATAAGGCCCTTAAAGTTTGACTTTTTTCACTGGGCATATGCTTTTGAGAGTCGCCCCAAGTTTCTATGTGTATCAGTAGTATGTTCCTTTTCAATGCTGAATAATATCCCATTGTATGGATGTTATCCATTCACCAGTTGAAGGGCATCTAAGTGGTTTCCAGTTTGGGGCTATCATTAATAAAGCCACTACAAGCACTGGCATACAGCAAACCAGGACACTTCTAAGAGTGAATAATTCTTTTTGAACAAGAGGTGTAAATGGAGGCCAACTCATGAAGATGGAAAGTATGTTCACCTGACTTAGGTCAAAGTAGGGACTCTGGCTGTTCCGCTGGAAAGATGGGAAGCTACAGGCAGAGAAATAACATGCTCGGCTGACATGTTAGCAGCCATAAGCAGGAAGGCCAATCACACGGCTATTGCCGTGATGATGGTGGGATAGACCAGGGAGGTGGCCACAGCAGTGGTGAGGAATTATCAAATGCCAGACACACCGAAGGGATAGCAGACAGTATTGCTGATGGGTTAATTATGAGGTGTAAGAGAAGCATCAAAAACTCCAGGATTTCTGACATGAGCAAGCGAAGGAAGGAGGCTTCATCCATTTTACAGAGGAGAACACTCTAGTCTTAGAACAGATAAAACATTTGCTCGTGACCACATATCATGACAGCAGAGCCAGGAACAGTATTCCAGCAGCCAGTTGCTTGGCATCATCACACCATCTGCCTTACATCAAAAGGAAGGAGCAAAAGTTCTCATCCAAGGGAGAAACCGCATGTTAGGAGTCCTCCAGACACAATTACATTCTGAGAGCACAAATGTGCCCCTATCCAGGAAAGGCCCTGCCTAGGGGTATACCAACAAGCCCCAAGAAAGGAAGCTGCTGTTCATAACCAGAATATAAGGCCTGGGGGAGGGTTGGGAGCGAGGATACGAAGTGAGGACAAGCAAACAGCAGGAGTTAGTGGCCCTGACCACACCCCACACTCATCAGCCCACCAAGTCGGAGCATACTGCAGGAGGATGGCTTAGGGAGGGGCAGTGTGGGGTGAGACCTCGCCACTCTGCCACCCGAGGTCGTCTAGGGCAACCTGGTTCTTTCTGGAGCTAGAGGTCTGAGCTAGTACTGAATTCCTTTTGGAGCCAGGATGGAGAATTCTGGTCCCCTCAGAATTTGTGTGTGAGCTGTGACAGGGGCCATAGCCCCCTTCCTACCCATGGACCTCAGCTCAGTGCCAGGACCTAGATTCACAATTTGACCTCTAGAAAGATCCTACCATACCCCCAACCCACAGGCCACCATCCTGGCTCACGTCTCCAGGCTTCTGATACATACACACGTATACACAATCCAGTCTGTGCAGAGGTATGCAGGAGTCCTTTCCATTAGTAAGGCACCATCCCACTGCCTGCCTCACTCTTGTCAATATCACAGAGTGGAAAAGAGCAAAGTCTTAGAGGCACCCTGGGTTCAAACCGGCCACTTTCTGGCTATGAACATAGTGGGGGTTATTCAACTCCGAGCCTCAACTTCCTCACCTGCAAGATGTCTCAAGCTGTAAGAAATCAGTGTGCTCACGTGCCTGGCACACAGGAAGAGCTCTGTCCTCTTGCAAAGCTACCAGTCAGCCCAGCTTGGAGCCTGGGACCATCCCACACCCATGAACCACCTCAGCTTTGGGCAAGGCCTCAGGCAGCACAAGGGTGTCCAGGCCTCTCACACCCGTATTTTTAATCTATGGAGGGGCACAGCTCACAACCCCTTGCTTGACCAGGGGCCTTGGGGTCCCCTCCCTGGGTACAAGTCCCTGCTACAAGGACAGTCCAGACAAGGGCGTGTCCACCATGTACAATATGATTCAAAGCCCAGTCTTAGCTGGGCAGCAGGCAGGCAGAGAGGGAGGCCCAGAGAACAGTTCACACCACACATCTGGGGGAACCCTCAGCAAATGAATGCCAACAGCCACCCATGCTTCCTTTGATGGGACGCATACTTCCCCCCCACCCCAGCCCCCAGGACAGTAGTGCTCTGCCTCTGCCCCTTCCGTTTCAGACACACGGCTGCACCCAGGTTCCCACTGTACTCATGTTCAGCTGAAAGCCAGCCCCAGTGCCTTACTCCAGTGACCCTCCAGAGCCAGACAGAGTGCAGTTTCCACTAGCCTGGTGGTCACTCAGTACTATCCCACATAGAAGGCAGGGTCAGGACTGTGAGGCAGGCAGCACAGGAGGGCAAAGGCCACAAGCAGGGACTAGGAAGCCGGAAGCTCTACAGCAGGTGATGGGGCTGCAACAAGTCCCGGGCCCCACATGCCTCCACTTGCAGCTGAGATGAATTTACCTGATGCACTAGTCCAAGCCTCTTCTGACTTCATGATTTATTCACATAATTACATCCAAGTTTTACAAAATACTGATTTACAGCTGCTGTAACCTGGATATCACTGCATTTCTTCCCAGGAAGTTGAGGAGCACTCTGACTTTAATGGGCTGTGTTTTCATAAGAAGTGTTACCCTCCCTCAAAGACCTGGGAAGAAAGTCAAATGATATGGGCACCAAGGTAGTTTTCATTTGTTCAAGGAGACAAGGCGGGAAGGGAAGGTCATTTACAAGTCCAGGGGGACACAGTGTATACCCACTGTCCAGGTGAGAAAACTGAGACCCACCGCCATTGACTGCTCAACCCAAGACCCCACAGTTACCAAGCGCGGTGTTGATTAGCAGCACTGTCGTCACTGCTGCCGCGGCCTTCTTTGCCTCACCGCGCCATGCTGTCTTCCAAGAACATTACAAGTTTGCTCACCATTCTTGTCTCCGGCAGCTCGCACTCTATCCTCAAGCTTGAGATATGTCTTTCTAAGGCACACAGCTAGATGACGTTGGGAACACTTTGTTCAAAGACAGCAAAGAATGAGGGGCCAGATGCCCCTCACCAGTGGTGTCCTTGGCATATGTATCCCTCATCCCCAGTTCAGCAAGCATTTAGTAAGACCCTTCTGCACGCGAGGCCCCAGGCTGGCACTGTAGGGAGAAGGTGGCCATCCTCCCATTAGTCAAAATAAGTATGTGACTGAAAAGTCATTGCAGAGTGAAGCATGCTCTCTGCAGGAAGAGTGCAGGGTGCCACGTGCCTGTCTAAATGGCCTGGGCATGGCAGAGCACCAGGAAAAGCTGCCCCGAGAAGCCATAACCAGGCTGAAATGGGAAGGATGATGGAACTTAGTGAGGTGGGCAACGTGGGCACAGAAACAGTGAGGGTTACTCCAGAGAGAAGAATCTACTGTGAGAAGATTCTGGAAAGGCCAGTTTTCTTATTTGTAAAAGGACAGTGACGATATTACCACGGGGCATGGTTGTTGTTCAGATGCTAAGTCGTGTCTGACTCTGCCACCCCATGGACTGCAGCACAACAGGCTTTCCTGTCCTCACTATCTCCCGGACTTTGCTCAAACTCATGTCCATTGAGTCGGTGATGCCATCCAACCATCTCATCCCCTGTGGCCCCCTTCTCCTCCTATAGGGCATGACCAAGATGATGCCCAGGAGATTCAGGAGACTGGCACCCTGGCCCTTTGCATGCTAGAAACTTCCCAGCAGCAACAATCCAAGGAGGAAAATAAAACCTGACATGTGAAGATTTTCAATGAAACATTGTCCCCAAAAATTGATGGAAGAATTGGAAACAGTTACAATGTCCAATAACAGGAAACACTAGGTAGGTTCAGTTCAGTTCAGTTCAGTCATGGAACATCAATTCTTTATCTCAATGCAATCATTTAAAATGATCATTAGGAGGGCTTTGCAACAACACAGGAAATGTTTGTGCCAGGATGTTAGGTCGAAAAAAAACGCGGAACACAAAATTGCATCTAGATTATGAGTGACTCTACACAAAATAAGTGCACATGTAGTTACAGAAGAATATAGACCACAAAAAAAGGTACTGTGCTAAGCAGTAAGGTTATTAAATTCTTCCTAATATTGCCAGAATGCTTGAAAATAAGCAAAATAGCTAGAGGGTATGAAGAAGAACTTGCATTCGGGTGTGAGATGGGAGGAGGAGCCTGTCTTCAGGTACTGGAAATAGAAGGGACCTGCCTTCAAGCGTGGGATGGGAGGAGGGACCTGCCTGCAGGAGTGGGATGGGAGGAGGGGGACAAGTTCACGTTAAAGCTCTATTCGTGGGTGGCACACTTCGGCTAAACCATTCCCCTCTCTGAGTCCTGCTTATGATGAGGTGAGGGTGATAGTGTCTCAGTGAGGTCAAAGGACATGAACAGGATGGAAAGTTCGAACGACCGGGTGGAGGTGGAGCCGTTCTGGGGCTGGGCAAGCTCCAGGATGAGCTGGTTGTCAAGATGAATGGAGAACGTAAAGCACTCAGATGAAGAGGAAAATGAACTGACGATGACAAGGAGGAGGCTAGGAGAAGGGTAAGGTCTAGCAGAGAAGGCTCGTGGGTCAAGAGAATCCTGAGATGAGAGAACCCAGACACCTGTGTGGGCTGAAGTCAAAGCTGCTTACAGAAAACCCCAAGCAGAAGCAAATTATTGCACTATAGACCTGGGAAAAGGAGGTTTTCCCTGTGCCGACACAGCATGAACACTGAGGCCTCAAACCCAGTTGCTCCTCCTGGTGCTGTCTCACCGAGCATGACTCTTATTGCTGTAGGCAGTCCCGACACGGACGCTGATGGCACCAAGGGCTCACAGGCCTTCAGCCTGCAGGTTACTACTCCTCCAATCTGCCCAGCATCAACTTCCTCCAGGCCGCCAAGACACCAAACCTCAGGGGCATGTCCATGAGCTTCCAGAGGGGCCCTGAGCAGCTTCCCACTCATCTGCAGCCTTCCCAGGGGCTCACATTCCCCCTGTTCACTTGCTGCTCTGTAAGGGAACCCAGGAGTGGACTGGAGGCCTGCACCTCTACACCAGACCAAAGAGCTGTTCGGCCCAAGAGCGCTGAGAGCAGAAGCGCTGTCAGCTTGATAATGATAATATTCACAGCTACCACGACCATGATCTGCAAGATGTCCCTTGAAATTGTGCAACATACAAGCAAACGCAAGTGTTAGCAGCAATTTCTGAGCCAGGCTGCCAGCCCAAACCCTGGTCAGGTTAGTAATCTCTTTGCATGTCAGAGCTTCCCTGGTGGCTTAGATCGTAAAGAACCTGCCTTCAGTACAGGAGACCTAGGTTCAATCCTTAGGTCAGGAAGATCCCCTGGAGAAGGAAATGGCAAACCAGTTCAGTATTCTTACCTGGAGAATTCCATGGTCAGAGGAGCCTGGTGGACTACAGTCCATGAGATCACAAGGAGTTGGACACGAATGAGAGACTAATGCTTTCCCAAACAAAATGGGGATACAGTTTGCTTACATCCCTACCTTATAGAATTGAGGGGATTCAATGAGACAAGACACAGAAAGTGCTCAGAAAGTGCCTGGCCTGTGGTCAACTTCCACCAGTGTTAGCTGTTATTACTGCTGACTGCTTGGAATAGAGCAGTTGTCCATCTGTTGTCCTCTGGCACTAGAAACTTCCATGAGAAAAGGTGTCTGTACACACATGCAAGCACACACACAAATTCAAACACACCTGCACACATACACATGCACAGTGGATATTTGGGGACCCAGCTCCATCCCTGCCTAGGAGCAGAACCCCTGAGTTGGGGAAAGAGTGCCAGCCCCCACACCCCACCACCTGCATCACACTGCCCTCTGTTTTCTGCACAGTTGTTTACATTTTCTTTTTTGCCTTTCCTCTAGTCTTTCTGATTTCCTACATTCTTTGATTTGTCTGTCCTGTGTTCAACAGGGGAGATCTTTGATCACTTTCAAAATTCTGTCGGCACTTTTTGGAAGAGGCCCATGCATCAGAGGGCCCATGGGTACCTGTGAGTGTGGCAGTTTTTGCATTTGATCATTTGGTCTCCCTGAGTTATTTGAGTGGTCCTTGCCTCAGCTGCCTTTCATCCATCCCCACCCTGACCCCTTCCCACTGAAAGCCCCTCCTTCCCTCCATGCCATCACCTGAATACCCTGCCCAGCCCTGAACGCCAACCAAGTTCAAGAAATCCAAACGTTCATTCCACTTTCCTTTCTCTGTCCTTTGCTTTTCTCCTGATCCTTTTCTAAGCAAATGCTCTTCCAGCCATGCTCAGAGATGATCTAGCACAACACACATTTGCCTTTCTGTATATCTTGCTTTAAGGTGGTTCCTGCTGTCTGTAAGACAAAACAGCCAATCCCTAAACTCCAATGAGGCCTCTGCTTAGCAACTCAACAGTGAGTGAAGGGAGAAAGGAGCAAATTGTCGTGCAAAGAGAAAGAGAAACTGCATGTTCAGCTATATCACTCACCCAGCCCTGCCAGGCATGTGCGTGGCTCACAGAACTCTCAACAAAGTGCTTAGCCACCCAACATAGAGGCCCTCACTGATCTGCCCCAGAGGGGCCAGTCATCAGGCCCAGGGGCAATGGCCACTCTCAAGGTCACATTGGCCAAGCAGACTCACAGCTCTCCCCAAGGCCATGCCACTCCCTTACACACACAACTCCACAGAAAGACAACAGTACCACTGCTCTGTGTCCAGTTGCCAGATGGCCCTTCAGGCCTAGCCACAATCAATAAGGCCTGGACATCACCTGATGGGCCCACCCAAATGTTCATCAGATCACCTGGGGAGGTTTGTAAGCATATGATTGGTCTCAACTTTATAGCTCCCTCCTAAATGATCTAGAGTTGGGCCTGAGCCTCAAAACTGTCTGAAAGCTCCCTGGATGCCTCTAACGCATTAGCTAGGGTGAGACCACTACACTTCCAAGAGCTCAGATGCTGGAGCCAGGTGGTTGTTGTGGTTCAGTCACTAAGTTGTGTCTGACTCTTACAACCCCATGGACTGTAGCCTGCCAGACTACTCTTTCCATGGGATTCTCCAGGTAAGTAAGCACTCAATAAACACCAAGTACTCCCGTTATTCTCTCATCCCGGGGTCATCCCATCCCAATTCTCTCCCTGTCCACCAGGCAGCCTCTACAAAGGGCTTTTCAGAGGGAAATGGAAAGGCCCCCTAGGGTCTGGCTGGGTCTGGCTCCCAGGTTGAGCCAACTATCCAAAGAGTAGAGAAGATGGTTTGGGTCACAGTGCCTGCCACAGGGCTCTTGAAAGACCCCACTAAAGCACCCAACTCCTAGGAAGGAGAACACATTCCTCTGCCTACATGCTGTTGGCTCGAGCAAGACACACAACCAAACCAAGTCAAAGCACAGGGAAGTCCACCCTATCTATCATGAGGCCATAGCAAGAGTGTGATGGAGAAGTGGGGGGACGCCAGTCAACTGGCTACACCCAGCCTCTGCTCTTCAATAGCTCCTCTCCTGGTCTGCACAGGCGTGCAATGTATCAAGAATAACTGCAACACAGTGTAACGTGCCCCAACCATCAGGGTCATTTGGGACCCAGAGTTTTCTAGCCAGAAAGGAATGCTCACTATCTCATTCCCCCTACATACGTGTTCTATAAATTAGACCAGGGTGTCTTCACCCCTGTTTGACAGGTGAGGAAGAAGCAACTTAGAGGCATAAAGGGGCTTTCCCAAGACACACTCAACTGCCTCCGTTCTCCACTATTATGCACATGTGGTGAAAGTGTTTATTTGAAAAAGGAAGTGGATCCGGGGTGCATAGTTTCCCAGGTTAATAGAAGCCAAAGATGGGCTGCTTGATCAGTCATGCCATTTACCGAAGTCGAAAAATTCAAACTGATGAGAAGGAGCACTCATGATTTGACCCAGCCTGAGTTACAGGAAGGTACCATCTTTTGGAAAAAAAAAATGGAAACTTCTGGAGGACTTCCACGTTCTGAGTACATTACAGATATGGTCTCATCAAATTCCCCTAAGAAACCCATATGATGCTGTGGATTGCTGGCTCCATCAGGAAATGGACCATCATAGACACTAGAGTCCTTTCCCTGAGTCCCACAGCTGATGGCGGCAGACAAGGCTGCACGCAGTGCCATTTGTTCTAAGACCTGAGGTGCCATAAATGCCTCAGATGGGAGCACAGGAGTTGTCCACGTTGTCCCAGGTGAGGACAGAGCACAGGCCAGGCCAACAAGGATCAGACGGGCTCCTGGAGAATCCCCATGCCACATCTGTCAGATGAGAGGTGGCCCACAACCTCCTGGAACAGATCTCATTGGCTAGTCGCAGGAATATTCATTCTCTTCCCAGCTCCTCAAGTGAACATCTGCTTTTCTCAAAGCTGTGAATTTCACGTCAAGAATTTCCAATTACCTTCCCCTTGGTTTTATTTAGCATCACTGTATTGGAGGCATAATTAGTCTGAGATGAAAACCTGTATTGTTCCCTTCTCCTCTGCAATGAAATAGGTTTCCAAAAGCGCTAACAGAGAGGATCCTTCTCCAAAAATGACAAACAGTAAGTGAAGGATGAAAGCAGGAGTGAAATACAGATTGATGACAACTGTGGCTGAGCTAGGATGGGGGCGGGGGGGTGTGATGGTGGAATCTGCCAAGGAGCTCCGGCTCCAGATCTCACCTCCTCCTCACCTCCTAATGAGGATGGGCCTTTTCTGCAACATAAAAGTGATGCTGATGAAGATGAAAGGCCAATTTTCACCAATAAGTTTCCTAATGATACATCATGAGAACCAGGCACCTTGGGGATTATGAAGCATGGAGGTATCCTGAGTATTCTTCTCCCTGGAGCTGGCCATTCCCAGAGTCTGGGGGCTTTGTCCAATGTGTACAGGCTTCCTCCTGGCCAGGGTTACCCAGAAATGGGGCAAAATAAAGAGAGACACACATTTTACAAGAGTAGAAAATACCCATAGAAGTTGCATATTCAAGTAACCAAGACTCAGAGGCTCTCACTGACCCCAGGCCTCACAAAAGACCAGACATTTAGCTTCTGATCTGTCCAGTGCTTGTCAAACTCAGTTTTCTAGGATCCAAATCCTGGGCAATGATACCCTTTCTGCTCCCACTCTTGCCTTCTTATAGGCTCATCCAACAGAGCAGCCAGAGTGATCACTAAATGGGAAATAGCCCTGTCACTGTCTTAGAAAAACCCTCATAATTTCCCATCACACTTAAAATAAAACCGACTTCCTCACCTGGGCCTCAAAGCCCAGAGCCTAGAAGGTGTACCTTCCCCCACCTCTCTCTCCTCACCTGGTCACTCTCTCCCCTCCTCTCACTAAGGTCTAGCCATACAGCCATTCTCTCTCTATTCCTCTAACCAGTCAGCCTTTATTCCCATCTTGGGATCTTGGCGATGGCAAAGGTCTCCCTTACAGAAGCAAAGGCCTTCACAGGTCTGATTCCATCACACAGGTCTTAGCTCAGAAGTTGAAAGTGACCTCCAATCACTCCCTATCAATGTCATCCTATTCTGGGTTCCTTATAGATATCATTTGAGATCATCTTGCTTTTTGCCTCTGCCTCTCTCTCGCACTTAGAATGTAAGATCCATAATCATGGAGATCTAACTTGTCTTACTCCCCAGCACACCCCAGGACCTAGCAGAGTTGTAGAGCACCTGGCACAAAGCAAGGACTCAATAAATATTGATGGACTAAAGATCAGTAGAAAACTGGTAGGGTTTGGTTTACCAAGAGGACCACAAGGTGGAATGCATATTACCTTCAGATAACTGAGGGACTGACATGGGAGAAAGAGTAAAATTCTTATGTGGCCCAAAACTCTGATCTAAGACCAATGAGAAGTCATAGGACAGATTTTGCCCAACATTAAGTAGGAGCTTTCTCACTGTTGAGCTGCCCAACAAGAGAATGGGTTTCCTCTGGAGGTGGTGAGCTCCCCATCTCTGGAGGTATGTAAGCAGAGACCACTGCTAGTGCCCATGAAGTCAAGAGATGAACATTCTTATATGTTCCTGAGTCCACAGCCATCATCAACACCCACTTTGGTTTCTTCTTTCTCAATCTTATTCTCCCGTCCAGATCATAATCCTCTGAGCAAGGGCAGGAACTCTGTCTCCAGCACGGCTCCAAAGCGCCTTGCACAGGGCAGGGCCATGGTGACGAAGCACACATGTCCATCAGACAAGGAGTGAAGTAAATGTGCCTGATTCCCTTTAGGCTGAAAGCTCCTGCTCCAGGCAGGGATCTCTCCATGGGGCCCCATGTGGAGGTGGGCACCTTCCTGGCAGGGCTAAGCTTGTGGCCTGTGCCTTCATCCAGGAGCACAAGCCTATAAAATGGACAGGAGAGAAGGTGGAAGAGGAAGAAGGGCCATCACAGAACACCAAAACCTGCACTCTGATCACTTATCTCTGTCAGTCTTCCCCACAGTCCTGGGAGAGGCTAACATGCCTTGCAGCCCCACCCAGACAAGGAAACCCAGGCTCCGGGAAGCCAGGCTTCTGGTCCAGTCCTACAGTGGGTCCAGGAGATGCTGAAGCAGAGCTCAGATGTGAAGGATGCCAGGACTTGCAATCCTGACACCCTGACCCCCAACGGGACAGACACTTCCCTCCCAGTTTTAGACTGTTCCAGTTGGAAATAGTCTCAACTCTTTCTGCCTTTTCCTCTCCCTGTCTCCTGAGAAATTGAGGCCCATGGGATCTGCCAAGTTGAGCCCAAATCAGAACTACATTCAGTTCCCTGTTATAGCATCCTGGCTCAGGACTATTCAGAAGGAAGCTGGTAAGATGAGTATATTCTCAAGCTCCCTCCTCCCAGCCCTGGGCAGGCACAGGGCTCCTTATGCACACCACAGCCTCTTTCCCATCACCTGGGACAGGTGATCACATGGAGGCACTCAGAGCCCATGTGCCAGGACAAGTCATGTCAGAATACTCCTCCCTCCCAGCCCACTAACAGGGACCCAATGTTGTTGCTATTGAGTCACTCAGTCATGCCTGACTCTTTGCGACCCCATGGACGGTAGCCCACCAGGCCCATCTTGCCAGGATTTCCCTGGCAAGAATACGGGAGTGGGTTGCCGTTTCCTCCCCCAGCAGATCTTCCCAACCCAGGGATGGAAACTGTGTCTCCTGCATTGGCAGGCAGATTCTTTACCACTGAGTCACCAGAGAAGCCCTAACAGGAACCCGGTATCAGCCACTGTATCTCCTCCACCTACTCAGGCTTCCTGGACTGATTTGTAGGCTTTTGTAGGATAAAAATAGGGGCAGAAAGAAGGAGGAGCAAAGAAGAGAAGCAAGAGCGCAAGTGGACCATAAAAGGTGACATATCTGGAGAGTCTGGGGAGACAGTGGCTCCCAAGAGACAAAGCAGGAGAGAGAAAGAGAACGAGGATTCTAAGACGTGTTACCACGAGTTGTGAACTGGATCCTCTGACAGTCTTCAAAGGATTCAGTAAAGAATTGTTAAGCACATATTATGTTTCCTGGTGTTTTCTTTTCCTAAAGTGACCCAACATAGAGACTGGGACAGGGGGCACCATCAGTTATGTTTGGATTACAAACGAAGGAAACACTCGTCTCTGATGATAGTACCTCTGACTTACTATGTCAGCCATATTTAGAATGAGTCACACAAAGAAACTTAGCTCCTTATTCATCTCACAGTAAAGTCTAATACCCACTCCACCACAGAAAGAAAGACTTCCAGCGAAAATTCTGAAACGGTAAATGTCTATTTTTGTACTCAACTATGAAAGAATATGTGAGTATATGTAAATATGTTTAATAAAATTTTATTGGTCATGTTAAAACATTTTTAAGCAGATGAATGTATAAGTAAATAAATGAGAACCCCAAATCCATTGTTTTGCTCACAAAGACACAAGTCTGTCCTGCTTGGGGGAGAAATTTTAACAGCCAGCGCTTCCTAGGTAAAGATCTGCCCTGTGCTAGGCACCTTTTTACATGCATTAACTCTTTAAATCTTGACAGCCATCTAGGAGGTAGGTAATATTACCTGCACTTTACAGGTGAGAAAAGGGAGACATTCACCTTGGGTCCCACAGTTAGTAAGTGCTGGAGCCAGAATTCCAAGTCAGGAGCATGGTTCCAGACCCACGTGCTTAGCTACTCTATTCACCTGTGCAGAGATCCAACCTACCTGCCGAAAAGGACTGACAGAGCCAGCTATCCACCACACGGGGTTGACCCCATCCCAGCTGCTCCAGTCAAAAGGAGCTTGTGGGTTGCTACCCTGAGAGGCTAAAGCATGTGTGTATCCCCTAACAGCTCAGGGTTAAATGGCAGCAAAATCAACCAAATGCAGTTATCACATTCTTGGCTATAATCAGTAAGTGTTTACAAAATTTTATGCCACAGAAACACAACAGTGACATGAAAAATAGGTATTTGGAAAGACTGAGCCTCCAATGTGGAGGCTGAGGCATGTCCGCAATGCCTCTACCCCCAGTATCTGTCAAGCAAAAGCCCAAAAGCAATAAGGCTGCTCTCTTCCATTCTCCTCAATAGAGCACTCAGGGAGGAGCTCCAAGGGGTGAGAAGCTGCAAGGGGCAGGGCTGGAACCTCCAGCAAATTTAGATTGTCTTGGAAGCCATGAGGCTGGAGACTACGTATGGGAGGAGGGTACGCACAAGTGACAGGTTTCTCAAGGGCTGAGAATGTGTCTCACTCATCTTTCCATTTCTGGAGATCAGTGCCAGGTCTGACACACCTGCAAAAGTCAACATGCAGAAGTGCTTGTGGGTTTGACTTGAAATAAGTTGAACTGAATGGCCTTCTCTGCTTCATAGAAAGAAGAGCATGGCAGCTGCAAGACAGACCACGTGGCCAGGGCTGTGGCTCAGAGAAGAGGACGTGGAGCATAACCCCCTACTCCTTAAGGTGGGCTGCACACAGTGGCATCTTTCCAAAATGGACAGCATAGGAAAAGGGAAACAAAAAATAACTTCATGGTAAAGAAATCTGACAAACACAACCTCAGCCAGGTGGTCAAGGTCAACATCAACAGTGATCAGTCAAGTTGACAGCATGCTTCCTTGATGAGCTGTGAGGAGAAGGGCACTCTATCTCTGTGCTCTTCTTCCCCTAAATCCATTTGTTGTTGTTTAGTTGCTAAGTCGTGTCTGACTCTTTGGGACCCCATGGACTGTAGCCAGGCTCCTCTTCCAAGGGATTTCCCAGGCAAGAATACTGGAGTGGGTTGCCATTTCCTTTTCCAGGGGATCTTTCAGACCCAGGGATGGAATTCACGTCTCCGGCTTGGCAGGTGGATTCTTTGCCACTGAGCCTCCTAGAAAACCCTCCGCTAAACCCATAACCCCAACCTGATCATGAGAAAACATCAGACAAATCCCAACTGGGAGACATGCCACATCATACCCAACCAGTGCTCCTCTAATTGTTAAGGTCATCAGCATCAAGGAAAGTCTGATAAATTGTCACACCCAAGAGGAGTCTAAGGAGACATGATAACTAAAGCAATGTGGTATCCTGGATGGGAACCTAGAGCAGAAAAGGCACAGTAGGAAGTCTGAATCAAGCATGGATTTTAGTTAATAAAAATGTATCAGTAATGGCTCATTAATTGTGACAAATGTACAACACAAATAAAAGATGCTCATAATAGGGGGGGAAACTGGGTGCAGGATATATGAGAACTCTCTGTACCATCTTCGCCCTTTTTCTGTAAATCCAAAACTATTCTAAAATTAAAAGTTTATTTTTAAGAACTGGAGCCTCATCCTGAGTTTTGCACTTCCAAAATAGTCCTCACAAGTGTTCCCTTTTCCCCAATTATTCCTGCCTTCATCAGGGCTCTGTCAATGCTCATCCAAATATTGGTACCACCCTTCCTCCCTGGCCCCAGGCCCCCACCCAATCCACCCAGAACCTTCAACACCCTTACTGTGATGGCTCCTATGACTTCAGCGTTGATTCCAGCCCCCAGATTCCAGCCCCTGATATGAGCCCCATCTCTTACACACCTAGGCATCCAGGGTCTTTCCACTTCCTTGACTCCTATTCTTCCTTTAAGTGTCTATTGTGCTTTCCCTAAAAAGCTATATCATCCCTCCAGCTCCCTGGCCTCCCTCTCATGCCCCTGTACTTGCTGATCCCTTACCTGGGATGTCTTTTCCCCACTGTTCACCCTGGCTGACTCATGCCTGTCCTTTGAGACTCAGCTAATACATTATTTCCTATAGAAAGCCTTCTGTGACCCCAGGATGGCTACGTTGGCTTTGGTGAACACCCCAATCCTACCTACACTGAAATCTATCCTACATTGCTGATGACTGCCTACTTTCCTCAGGGAAAGTAGGCACAGTGCTCTCACTCATGTATTTTTAGTGCCAATTTTCACCAAATGTTTATTCAATGAGGAGTAAATCACTAGGGGAAAAAGAGGGATAAAAAAAATCACAGATAGCATTCCAGGTCTTTTGCTCCTGAGTTTTAAATGACAAATTTTATTCTTCAGAGTCCCATTATCCTCACTAGAGCCCTATGTAACCACATTCCATTATATGGCAATGTAACGGATTACTAGATTTAATTATAGCAGGATAATTAATGTCAAGGTATTGCCAGTTTGGACATAAATATCACCTTCAATATAACTATTCTCTACTTCTGTGATGCCTATGCTTGGAAAGACTAGTTTTTGATGAGAAATACCTTTATCATGGGGGAAGCAATGCCAAATAGAACATCTGATTTGCCAGCTGCCTCTGTCCTCCAGGAAGCATGCCTCCATCCTGGGTTTAGGCTGGCTCATGGCACCCCTGACCCTGATATGAGCCCCATCTCTTACACACCTAGGCACAGACCACCATACCTGGCCTTGCTCTGGCTGAACCAAGCACCTTAGGCAGAGGAATTTCTCAAGGGCTCTCTCTGGGACCCTTGGGAGGTTCCCAAGTCTCATTCCTTCATGACCTCCACTTACCTTCATTACAAGAGGTAAGAACAACCATGAGAAGTGAGGGACTCTCAGAAGCTATGTCAAGGCAGAAACAATGCAGCCAGCTCAGGGAGGGGATGCTACAGATCTTGTGGACCAAGAAGGCCTCACCTTGGGCCTCACAGGCCCTCTCCTTCAGCCACTCACAAACCTGGCTCTAGCTCTACCCTTAGACTGACTGCATTCTGTGCCTTGACAAAAGAAACATTGTTTCCCATCAGTTGCCTTCAAGCTACTCTCAAATGCGAGGACCATGAATATTCAGGCCACAAAGGCCAAAAACAGGATGCAGGGTCCCACCCTGGCCCGGCTCTCTCCCTAGATCCAGCCAGGACTTGGGAACAGACAAGTCCAGGCTCCCTTCTGGCTTGCCCGAACACTCATGCTAGAGCCCTGAGCTGCCACATAAGAAATTCTCCTACGCTAAGGCCCCCATGTTGTGAGGAAGCTCAAACTAGTGTATTCAGAGGGTCCATGTGAAGAAGGAGAGATGCCTTGCCAGCCTCCAGCTTCTCCTTCCCCTCACTCCCCCATTTCTGACACAGCCACTGTCTGACTGGAATAGCAGGACAGACTTCAATTCAAAATCATCCAGCTGAGCCCTTACCAAATTTCTGACCCAAGGAAAACATGAGAGATAACAACATGATTTTTGTTTTACGCCACTTAGTTTGCAGATGGTTCATCACACAGTAATAGATAACCAGAACAAAGATCCAACATCAGAGCCACTGTGGTGAACAAACAGTTCATGGATCCTTCTTCCAGTAGTCAAAATCAACTTCTACTTCTCATAGTGGCGCTGGTCCCCCCAGGAAACAGAGAAGGATGTTCCAACGTACTGGTGCTCCTGCTCAAACATCTCCCTGAAACATTTATGCACACCCCACAGTCTCAAGGCCTGGAATTCTCAGGCCCCATTAACCCCACACAGTAAGGATTCCTTGCCCATACCTCACTCCCACCCACTAATTAGGAATGTAATAATAAAAAAAAAAAAGCACCTTTGAGCACTCTGTGATTGAGCTGAGACCTCGTGTCTCCAAGGAAGACAAAGGTGGTACCAAAGGCTATAGTTCTGATGGGAAGCACAAACTGCACGGTCATTCACGTCAGCAGCAGCACCAGCATCATCGTTACTATCTTCGTAATCACCACCATCATCCTCACTATCACCACCACCATCATCATAATCATCACCACCACCATCATCACCACTGCCATCATCATCATCACCATCATCCCCACCATCACCTTCATCATCATTATCATCCCCATAACCACTATCAGATGCAGGAGCATCCCCACAGTACTACCAGGGACGTTTATGGAGCACTTACTACATACCAGGGACCATCCTAAGTACTGCAAATGCCCTATCTAGCCAAACTCTCATCACATTCTCATGGTGCTGTCCCACTACTGTCTCCACCTTAAAGATGAGAAGACAAAGCTTTACAGCACTCTTGTAACTTGCTCACAGCCACGATAAGGCCAGTGCTGGGATTCTAACCCCAAATGCACTAAAACTCCAAGGCCAGGCACACCTCAACTGCTCTGGCTCCTCTTCCCTCAAGCCCACTCCGTGGCTCCTCACCCTGAATTGCTTTAGAAAATTCCCACTGGAGAACCCAGGCCCCCAAATGTAACCCTGCAGTGCCTCAGTCTCTGCATCTGGAAAACGGGAGTGGTGACAACAGCCTGGCTCTGGGCAGAATGTCAGACCTCAGGGGCCCTGTGTCGTGGAAGGGGCAGGGGGCGTACTTACCAATCACCTGCTCTAGGCCAGGGAACACGGGGTGCTTCCCACACATTGTCTCATTTAAACGTCATCAAGCTCTGGGGGCAGGCAGGGATTAATTTCCCTATTTCACCAGTGACCCCAGATTTAAAGGGCTTCCCTGGTAGCTCAGCTGGTAAAGAATCCACCTGCAATGCGGGAGACCTGGATTTGACCCCTGGGTTGGGAAGATCCTCTGGAGAAGGGAACAGCTACCCACTCTAGTATTCTGGCCTGGAGAATTCCATGAACTGTATAGTCCATGGGGTCGCAAAGAGCCGGACACGACTCAGCAGCTTTCCCTTTCACTTTACAGATTTGGGACAACCCAGAGGGATGGGGTGGGGAGGGAGGTGGAAGCGGGGATTCAGGATGGGGGAACACATGTACACCTGTGGCTGATTCATGTCAACGTATGGCAAAAACCACCACAATATTGTAAAGTAATCAGCCTCCAATTAAAATAAATTAATTTAAAAAAAAAAAAGAGTGAGGCCAGCTGTGTAACTCCCAAGCCCTTATTCCTTCTGATGTCCCCACTGTGTCCCAAACTGGAGGAGGGTCATACCTTCCACTGGGAAAGGCCCCTCTGTCTGACCATGTTGAAGAAGCGGGGTCATTCTCTGTACATTCACTGAGAGGGATTAATGAACCCAGGGTGTGTTTGCTCTGCCTTCCCTGGGGCAGGCAGCCATTCTGGGCCTGGTTCCATCCTTATAGGAAGAGACACCAAACAACGGGAAGGGGACACACAGCTCCGGGGCAAAATTCTCCCTGCTCATCGTCTTCCTAGCTCTGGAGACCCTCTGGGTGCCAGGCTAGCTTATTCCACAGCTTCCCTTCTTTTGGAAGCTAAAACTAGCCAGACTTGAAAGGACACCTCCCCTCAAAGAAAGAAAAGGTTGTAAATTTTTTTTAATTGGCTGCTGAATTAAATGTGCAAACAGTGTCCCCCACTATGTAGAAAAAGTATTTTTCCCCACTTTTTATTTGCCTCTGAGGCTTCCCATTCTGCCTAGAGTATAGCCTCATCCCCTGATTGGAATGACCCCATGGGGTTTCACTACATGGAGAACCCAGTGGAAGTGGGACGGGGGAAGCAGGCAGAAAAAGGAAGGACCCAAGAGCACACTGCCGTCCACCCACCCCACCTCACACACATGCACACAAATATACAACAGCAGTTCAGATTTGTGTACCTATTGGCACAAGTGCAAACAAGCAGAGGCCGACAGGGGAGAGGCCTGCGCAGACTCAGGAGTAGCCCCGCCTGACTCTCATCAGGTGACTGAGGAAAGGTTAGTCGAGGTTGGGTTTGAAATCCCTGCTGAAGGATAGCGGAAAGATGTTTCTGCAAAGAGCATGTCCTCTCAGCCTTTCCAGAAGGAGAATCCTTGGAGCAGCAAGGCAGGCCCATATGCACACACATTAATAAAACGCAAAGCTCTTTAGATAGATTACTTGTTCCTTGCAGGAAGCAGACACAGTGGCTGCCAGAAGGCTACACTCACACTTGTGAATTTGCTTGGTAAGACATGGAACAGGGGCCTGTCTAATTCCCACACCAAGGGCCCACGCAAGGAGCCCCATTCCAGCTCCAGTGCCCCTGCAGTGGTCCCGGAGGCCACCCTGTGCTCGGATCCTGGACCCCTTCCCACATTCACCTCCCACCCCCCAACCCTTCACTTGGCTCACCCTGCACCAGCCACACCCTCCTCCCCACTGATCCTCCAGTGTGGGCCAAGTTCATTCCAGCCCCAGGACCTTTGCACATGTTTTCCAACTGCTGAAATTGCTCTTCAGTCAGATCTTGCTTAATGGCTTCCATCACATCCTTATCATCCTCCTTGGAAGCACCAGCTCTGATAAGTGCCACTAAAATAGTGTCCCAGCAAACCACTCTCTCTTTACCTTGCCTTACCTTTCTTCAGGGAGGTTATCACTAACAAATTACTTTGGGTTATTCATTGATTTTTTTTCAGTGTCTTCTCACTGCCTCCACTAGAATGTCAACTCTTTGAAGTCAGAGACCACGTGTGTCTCAGTCCTTCTGTGACCCCAGTATCTAGAATAGCCTGATGCATATTAGCTGATCGATTAACATCTAATCCATTTCAAGAAAAGCACACTGTTACCTGAAGAGGCACTACAGTCATAGAGGGTGCAGCATCCCAGCGGAGCCTGGTCTAAGCAGATCTCAGGCATTTACTGCCTTGAGCTATAGGCTCACTTTTCAGGTTTTTCTAAACATGTCTCACTTGCAGGAAGGGACCAACCTCACCTCTCAGTTGCCTTCCAGTGCTCAGATAGAACTGTGCAGAGTAGGAGCTCAGAGAGTCACCAAGTACATTAGCCAGGCTTTGAAGAAATTGACCAATTCCCAGTATCACATTCAGGAACCCCCAGGGCCCTGGAGAGCTACCACGCCCACAAACAGGCCCACAAACAGGACGCTGCCAGCTCTGGGATAAGCAACTAGCAGCAGTACTATGGAGTGATGTTAGGGGCCAAACCAATACCATGAACCTCTATCTAAAGAGTTGACCTCCATACACTTAATTAGCATTTAACATGGACTTTGAAAAATGATGGATAATAAACCCAAGGACTTCCTGCAAATACAAAGAAGGATCCTAAGGTCAGTCAGCAAAACATGGCACCAACCAGCAAGGGCAAGAAGAATAACAGATGTACAGAAAGTGGGGTACCTTGAGGATCCAGGGGGGGAAATAGGAACTCAGAAACACTGTGCTAAGGATGATCGTTGATTCTTGGTGAGAAAGTACTGGGAAAGAAGAGTGGGCTCACTTCACTCCATGCCCATATTTTAATATGCTGAAGTTGACAGTATATAAGCAACATCAGACATTGCCACTCAGCAGTCTGCATGTCTTATCAGCCCTGCCACAGGCAGAGTTGGCTAACAGAGAACTTAAAAATTTAGTAACTAGTTGCCAATGTTTAAGAATTAAGAGATTTCACAGTAAAGTCCAGATTTCTGCCTCCTCTTGAGACATAGAAATCAGCAGCTGTACCAGACCTTCACATGGGAAACTTATTGGAGCCTGAACATCCCCTCCAGGGCAAGAGGTGCCCACAGGTGCTACACTCTCTGCTCTTCTCACAGTCCACCTGCTCTACGCTTAGATATCCCTGCCTAGATGTTGTGGGCATTCAGGTCTGTGATTTGTGTTATACCTGGCCAGCATTCCAAATCACGACTTTAGCCATTCTTTGGATGGTATATGACTGAGATTGTAGGACCACCCTGGGCTATTGGGGTCAAGGGTGGAAGTGTCAGCGGCTCAGAGGAGCAGTATTATGACCAGTCTTCCAGAAGGATGGCTCCTCATTCATTGCACATCAGGATGCAAAGCTCCGGGAGCCGTGTAAGGAAGACCAGATGCAGGGTGCACCCTTTGGAAAGCAACATGTGACAGCATTATCCAAGAACAACTCCTGGGTTGCCTGGGTTGGATGGACCCACTTGGCTACTGCAGAGCCACAAGGAAGGAGTGGACACAGCACCCCTCCCCACATGCTGTAGTATGGAGTGATGTTAGGGGCCAAACCAATACCATGAACCTCTATCTAAAGAGTGGTGCTGTCTCCAGTCGGGGTCTCATAGTCAGGGACCCAATCTCTTGCTCAAAACTCTTTTGGAGTGTGAATTCTCTCTCCAGTTAAGCTTGGCCACTCTTTGGGGGCAGGGCCTATATCCTTCTCCCCCAAAGCACCCATTTGACTGCCCTCTGCGGGAAGGGGCCCATGGTATCTTGGTGGTGGCTGGCCCCCCGACAGGCTGCTGAAGGAATCGCTCTCATCCAAAGAGCAGAAAGCACCAGCGGCTCTCCCTACTTCCATCAACCCAGCAAGCAGCAGTCCTGAGAAGCCACAAGGGCTATGCAGCTGGGATGGGGCAGCAAGAGCCCAGATGGGAGGTGCCCTGTGTGCTCCCACCCTGCTCCTGGGCAGGATCTGCATGTGCCCAGCCAGCATCAGGAGCACTGAGGTGTCCTCTCCTCCTCCACACCCCCATGGACTCCAACATTCTCTCTAGCCAAGAACTGGGACAAGCATCCAGTCCTCAATTCCAGCTGAGCTGGCTGAGGACCCTGAGGGCTTTATCACTCTTTGCTAGCCCCATCTGCCATCATCTCTGGGTGTACCCTGCATCTGGTCTTCCCCACATGGCTCCCGGAGCTTTGCATCCTGATGTGGAGGGAATGAGGAGCCATCCTTCTGGCAGGCTGGTCATAAGCAGTGCTCCTCTGAGCCATTGACACTTCCACCCTTGACCCCAATGGCCCAGGTTGGTTCTACAGTCTCAGCCAAACACCATCCAAAGACACGGGGAAGGTATCATTATCCTAGTTAACAGACCAGTGAACAACTCAAAAAGAGGACATCAATTTTGAGCTGGGACCTCACTGAGTGTCTATTTGCTCCAAAGGCAATGCGCCTTCTTCTGTGCTATTAGAAGTCTTAGTCCCTGAAGACGCACCATCATGTCCCCAGTTGAGCATCTAAAAGCTTCCAAGAAGAGGGGACTAGATTGGGGTTGGAGGGAAGAGGAAAAAAGGGGGGGACACCCTCAGGTCTTCTGACCTGGCTCCTGTTACTGAAATTAACGTGCTTCTAGCCCTGAATCTCTCCTATGGTAGGAACCCAAAGCCTTCCCTCCCTGCCTGCCTATGTACTGAGGCTTTATGTATGGGGCTGAGGGATACACACAGTTATCTCCTAGTAAACATTTCCTTCAGTATCCTACTTGTATCTAGTTCTTTTCCCTCACACCTTCACACTCATCTCCCCCAGCATCTCCATTCTCCCTAATCTCCATGTCTCTAACCGTGGACCACAACCCTCATTCTTTGCTTTCTCCCTGACATCATTCATGGACGCAGATACCAAAGATGTGTGGGTAACACACCAGAGGAAGGGAGACACCATGCCACCTTGTACAGAAAACAGGTGAGAAATGGGTATGAGACACACCTGTTAATGGACCATCAACCATGCCCACGCCTCTCCTTCAGTCAACTGACCCAGCAGCAGGTCCCCATCAGAATCTCTGATGTCCACCACCAGCTCATTTCAAAATTTGGAGTGTCGACCTTGCCCAGAGTCATAGAAGATTTTGTTTTTCTCAGTGCCTCGTAGCTCTACATTTTCTCAGACTTGTCCATCTCCCCATTGACACACGAGTTACTGGGTGCCTTCTGGTGGCCAACCGTGTGCTGGACACTGCAAAAGGAAAAGTGGAGATCCATATCCCAGAATGTTCCCCACGCTTAATCCTTGGAGTAACCTTGTGAGTCAAGTATCATTAACTCCTTTGCACAGATAGGTAAGCGAAGCTCAGAAAGATGCCAGGACAGGAAATGGGACAGAAGCTGGACCAAGTCTGCTTGCAGAGCTCTTCTTTGTCCCGTTAACCACACTACAGAAGGGTTAAGTCAAACGCCCTCAGGCTGTCTGGTAACCAGAGGGTCTCTAGGAAGACACTCTTCCTGTTGCCAAGAAGAGAGGCACAGGCAGCCTGTCCAACCCCTCACACTCTCTGCAGATGTGTGGGCAGAGACAGGACCATGATGGGGAGGGAGGGAGCCCTCATTCCCCAGAGAACTCTCAGAGGCTATTCAGTCCACTTCTGGAACCCCACCCTAGCTGCTCCTCAATGGAGATTATCATCAAGTCCACCATTCGACATATTCTAGGAGGAGAATGGACTTCCCTTTGATCTGTCAGAGGCAGCAAGTCTCCTCCTTCTCCCAGTGGCATATAGCGGAAAAGAGCTGGGCTGTGAGTCAAGGAGCTCTGAATTCCCATCCCAGCTCTGTCACTCTATCTGTGGGAGCACCAGCAAATCCCTAAATCCCCGGGCTCCAGAGCATGGTGACAACCTTTCCTCTCTAGCATTGCTGAGAGGATTAGATGAGTCCATGGGTCTACATAAGCAAGCTTGATACAGACTTTTTTTTTTCTCTCCCATGGTTCCACACCCCCTGCCTCGCCACCCTGACCCCAAAGTCAAGCAAGGTCAAAACAAAGTTAGAGAAAGGGGGCACATGGCCCCTGTCACACACAGACCTGCCTCCTAGGAAGCCCATGTAGGAATGGTAGACAGTACAAAATGGCCCCAACTCACCTTCCTTTACTGTTTCCACTCCCTTCGCAACATGGCCTTGCAGCTCCCCCAAGAGGAGTTTTCCCCAAGGCTCCCTCCCCTGGCCCTTAAATCCAGGCTGACCTGCTGGCTTGCTTTGGCCAAGAGATCTCGGCAGAAGCCATGAGGCACTAGGTCTGAACCTAGACCTCCAGTAGCCCCGAGCACCTGCATTTGCTCTCTTGAAACTCTGCTGGTGCCCTGAAACACCAGCTGGCTAGCAACTGGTGATGAGGGACCCGGAGCCTGGTGCCACACTACCACAACTCACAGCCAGCCAACCACCATCTTAACCCGCCAACCCCAGCTCAACAGCCAGCTGACCACAGACGCACAAGCAAGCCCAGACAAGATCAGTCATGTCTGACCCTGGTCTGCTGACCAGGAGACTCGCGAGTATGAGCATTATTGTTTCAAGACCCTGAGCTGGAGGCTGGTTTGTTATGCTGCACCAGCTAACTGATAGACAGGCCTTCTCTTCTCCAAGCCGACTGGCAGCTTGAGCACAAAAAAGCAGATGACCAAGTTCCTGATGGCACCACGCGAGGGCTCCATAGGGTGGCATGGAGACGACGGCACCAGATGCAGGCTACACAGCATAGACAGCTTCTCTGAGATGAACCCACATGGAGTCACCTCGCCTCAACTCTGCCTCTCTAAACACCCCAGTCTTCCTCTGGCTTCCCGCAGGGCTAAGGAAATTCTGCCTCTTCCCCACTGGGCTCCCCACCCAGATGTTCAGCCAACAAAGGGCTGACTCACCACCTCAGGGGAGGCCTCCCCAGGCTCAGCACCCTGGGGGATCCAGGAGCAGAAAGGGTGATTGAGTCACTCCACTGCTTCAGGCTGTTTCCCTTTGTAAACGCCTATTTCTCAGGCCTGTCCCGTCCCCAGTCCCAAGGGCTACCTGCTAATAAGCCACAGAGACTCCTGCAGGGAGAAACTAACACTTGACTGGCTATTTAATGGCCCACAAAGGAAGAAAAGAACCCCAGGCGTCTCCAGCCCCGTTCTTCAGGCCTGAGATCCCTCTCTTCAACCCAGGAAGGAGCAGACAGCTGAGTAAGGCCTCCCTGAGTATCGGGAATGGGGTGGCGGATTCAACATGTAACTTGAAATAGAAACAGCACTCAAACAGAAAACAAACTCAAGAGCGTCCAGCATCATTCAAGCATTTCCCTGGATGAGGGTTTGGATGGCCCTTTGAAATGTAAAAACCAAACATTAAATTCTTTCAAACAGTCTCTTACTCAGGTGCTCCTGCTTGGCCTGAACGTTAAGATTGTGTTTACTCAGTCCACTGGGTAACTGAGCATCTAGAGATTATTTGCTTGGAACAGAAGTCAGGGCTCCAGGGAGTGCACCCTGCATCCATGCCTTTGAAAACAATCATTCATGGGCCCGAAAAGGCCAGTAAGAGAGACGAATATGTCTCCGCTCCTGCTCTCATGTGCTCTCAGGTTTCCTGGGAAGAGAGCTACAAAAAGGCTCGCAGCCTGGCGGCGGGGGGCAGGGGGTGGCCTGTGGGCCCTGGGGGCCACGCAAGGGTACCCAGGATGCCGCAGGTCCTTGCAGGCCCGTGACGGCTTTCCCAGCATGCACAGGCTTAGGAAGGATGAGAGGAGTGTGGGGACAGGGAAGGAAGGGGACAGTGGACAGGACACAGGCCCTGGTGGGACAGCTCTCTGCCCTTCCCTGTCTTGGCCAAGCCAAGAATTCCAGCTGTTCTGAACATCACTGAGCTCCAAACCTGCCAGGATCTCTCTACCAAATCTCTCTTCCTCCTGAGCTCATTTCTAAGAATTTCTAAGAAAAAAAAAAGGAATTTCTCAGACTCATTGCACTTTTTTTACAGTATGAAGGCTTTAAAATCCGTAAACAGTGGGATATAATTAAATGCAAATGCGGGGCCACATTTAAAAATTAATCTTCTATAAATTAATTAGTAATTTTAAACATTCTGATAAATGATACTTAAATGGCACAGAATTATCCTAGCTCTGAGTGATAAAGTCATCTGCTGAAGATTTACCATGTTGGAGTGAGAAATATTTGCATATATCATGTGGGACAACAGAACGCTGCGATTATTTAATTTACCTTTGCTATGAATGTATTAAAAAGTGCCATCTTTATATTCAAATTGTGGGAGCAAACTCACTCATTGCAACAAACCCTGAGAAGCAATTGATTCGAAGCCAGACATTAACCCTGACTGTGCATCTCAGTTCAGTTCAGTTCAGTCACTCAGTCATGTCTGAGTGCAGCACGTCAGGCTTCCCTGTCCATCACCAACTCCCAGAGCTTGCTCAAACTCATGTCCATCAAGTCGGTGATGCCATCCAACCATCTTATCCTCTGTCATCCCCTTTTCTTCCTGCCTTCAATCTTTCCCAGCTAGACTGTGCTTCGAGTAAAGATTAAACTGGCCTCCGGCCACACTTGTTGCCTGGGAAGCCAGTCCTGTGCTGGGTGGGGAGGGATATTGGAAGTGGTGCTGTCTACCTTTGTCCCTTCACATTCACCTCCTTCTCCCAGCCTGGGAGAAAGACAATCACCACTTCCAGAGCCATGGGGAGCTGTCCCACCAACAGGCTATTCCCCTCGCTGTCCTTTCTCCCGTCCTTCTGGCTGCAGAGACTACAGAGATCATGCTAACAGCAAAGGCAAATGCCATCAGCTGCAACGTCACTGAGTGCAACTGTTTATCTCCCAGCATTTCAATGCCTTCCCCAGACTGCTCTGCCATCAGCAAGGCCTTTCAGGATGTGTCTGTGTGTGTGTGCGCATGCGTATATGCACAGGTCAGTGCCTCTTGCACTGTGCTAGTCTGAGGGTCTGCTCGTACCAGTGTATGTGGCTGGTTGGCTATTATCACTCTATCAGCCTGTGTCCGTGTGTGTGTGTGTGTGTGTATGTGTGTGTGTGTGTGTCTAGTCATCCAACCTGTCTGCACTGTTGCTTATTGCCAGGACTCTCCTGATCCACTCACCTCCCTGCCCACCACTCTTTCCTGGGGTACCACGTGCCACCCACAGGTACAGTCTACCCCACTCGCTGACCAAGGAACCAAGATCAGGCCAAGGCAGGGTTCTGAAGCAAACTTAAGCCTTCCCGAAAGCAGAAGTTTTAAGATCAAAGCCCTTGCTGATGAGCTGGCCAAGGACTTGAGGACCAGCCCAAAACAGGCAGCTGAGGCACATAAAAAAAACACAGCTTTCCATTGAAGGTAAGAAATATAAAATATCCATTCATTCATTCATTCCCTCAACAGCCACTGTGGGTCAAATCTTGTGCTGCTCTTGGAAGATAAAACAGTGGACACATTCCATCCCTGCCCTTGAGGAGTGGGAAGAACAGGCCCCACGGAGCTGGATGGTGCTTGGATGGCAGGGCGTGGACAGGGTACAGTGCCTGCCTCGCGAACTGTGAGCAAGCAGCGGCAATTCTTCTCCATAAATGCTTAAGAGAGCTTAATTTTTCTACTTTTCCCAGTAAAACAAAAGAGACGGGGAGGGAGAGGAGAGAAAGAAAGAGGATACAGAAGGAAAGAGGGAGCCCCCGTACAGTTACAAACAGAAGCAGAGAAACGACGGATGACAGCTGGAAGGACAAAGTCCTGGAGTCACCCACACACACCCAGAGGAGGCCCTGGTGGACAGGAGCCCTGAGGTGCCCCCTCTCAGTCACCAAAGCACATGCCCAGCAGGACCACTGCCACAATGTAGCCACAATGTGTGAGCTATGGCAGGTCTCCAGGAAAAGGTACCACCACTGTGTTCCCAGCTAGTACTTGATATGGTTCCTGGTCCATAGCAGACACCCAGTCTGTACTGGATGGATGGATGGTTGTGTGGATAGATGGACAGATGGATGGAAGGACTCACGGATGCATGGACAGGTGGACGGACAGATGGACACACGGATACTGACACATGGATGGATAGAATCTCCTCCAAGAAGATGAGATGAAGCCCAGGGCCAAAATGGACTGTGGACTGGAGTGCTCTGCATCAAACCTGACCTGGAGAAGAAATAACAGTAAGACATTCATATCCCCCAACAGAACAGGGACTAAGGTTATAGAGGCCCCTACAGACTACTGACCTTGAAAACCCTGGAAAGGACCCCAAGAACAAACCAGTCCTGAAGTTTGGATTTCCCACCCCTGGACTAGGGAGTCCCTTCCTGTTGCCATCTCAGCCTCAGCCTCATCACTCCCTGCCCAACACACCCACTGCTGCAACCACACCACACATGTGATCCTGAAGACACTGGGGCTCTCCAGACCCCTGTCTCCAGCCCCACCTTGACCATGAAGCCAATGAAATTTCATTCCTAGAGATCCAGATCCAGTGTCACTTACTCCAGGGAGGCCCTGGCCCCCTGACCACTCCACTTCTCCTGGACCAGAAGGCATAGCTCCAACCTCAGTGCTCTCACAGATCCTGGTCACAGCTCTGCTTTTTATAGGTAAAGGGAGCTGTTAACACCTCTGTCCTCCCCACCAAGCTGGGGGACCCATGAGGGCAGAGACAGTTGCTTGAGCACCCACCGCAGAACCTGGCCTGGAAAAGGGAATGTTAACCAATTCCAGTATTCTTGCCTGGAGAACTCCATGGACAGAAGAGCCTGGCGGGCTACAATCCACGGGGTTGCAAAGAATCAGACATGACTGAGTGACTAACACATACAGAACTTGGCCGAGCACTCAGACTCATTAAATGCTAGACAAATGGAAGAAGGAACTCCTTTCCTAAACATAAGTCTGCAATAGAAAGAAAGCAATATACAAAAAATTAATAGGTCCAGGATCATGGAATTATTACGCCTTTGTATATAAACTAAATGTGCTCTTTTAACTCCTAATTAACTCCTTATTCCAGGCATTTTCAAACATTTTACACTGTGAAACATACATTTTAATAAGTACACAAACTGAACTTAAACTACAAAAGCTCACTGAAGGACATTAAGGAAAGCTTTAAAAAATGAAGAAACACATGTTACTGAATAAGAAGTATTGTAAAGTTACTATTTCTCCCAAAATTAATCTATAAATCCAATACAACTCTAATCAAAATACCACTTTGAGGGATTTCACAAATGAATGAAATGAAAGCTATTAAAATATTTCATCTGTTTGTGAAACAGAGAGAGACAAAGAAGGAACTTCTGAGCAGAGGGGAGGGCTCCAGCGGCCAGGAACAAGATCCCTACCCTCAGCCCCTCTCAGCTGTCACCTTGATTACTTCAGGACTGCCACAGCCTTCCCTGGCTGGTGGTTTGGGCTGACAGGTTACATTGACTATAGCACCAGAGATTGCTGTCACCATCCTCCAGAATCCCTGCTTAGCAGGCAATGGTCCAGAGAAGAACTGAGGCTCCCAAGGAGTCCAACTCAGTCCCAATTAGGGATGATTGGAAAGTGCCACCTCCACTCACTAAGGGAGCCCCAGTGCTGAGGCCACAGAAAGCTTCCCTCCATGGCCTGTATCCTCACTGCCCACCCAGGGTAGCCTCACAGGGGTCTCCAGGTCTGGAACTGGGAGGCCAGAGTTCTGTCAGCCCTGAGTCCAGTCTCCCCAAGGCGATCCTTTTAAAGATAATGCACTGATGCGGTAATTGTTAAAGACTGATTTTTTAAAAAAAAGATCTCAGAGGAGATAATGTGGATACAGCACTGAGAGATAAAAGCCGAGGGAAACAAGATGTGTGTGTGCCTAGTCATGTCTGACTCTTTGTGGCCCGGCCCCCTGGACTGCACCCCACCAGGCTCCTCCGTCCATGGCATTTTTCAGGCGAATACTGGAGTGGGTTGCCATGCCCTCTTTCAGGGCATCTTCCTGACCCAGGGATCCAACCCATGTCTCCGGTCTCCTGCACTGCAGGCAGATTCTTTACCACTCAAGCCATCAGGGCCTGTTACATGAGCCCACAGGGCCCCACAAGCAGACCCCAGTGCCTTGGCCTGCAACACTTCACTTGACTCACCCACCCCCAAGGCTAGATTCACCAAGCTCACAAACCCTGGTCAAGGTAGCCCCTTGAAAAGTGGGATCACAGATGGGCCAGCAACGCATGGGCTCCCAGGCCAAACTCCTCGCAGGGACTGAGTGTGCCTGGACGCTGGACAGGGAAGTGGCTCCCGGCATAGCACATGAACAGCCTGGCAGGTTCCGGACAGCCATGTCCATGTCATGTAGAATTTGACCTTTATGACAGTGAAAGTGCGAGTCCACCCCACAGATTCACATGTAGCAAAATGTGAAAGAGTCAAGCAGAACCCTGTTCTCCCTTACTGCCAGCAGCCAGGCTATTTGAGCAGGGAAAGGAAGGAGTTACAATTGGGCGGGCCACATCACCCACCCCCACTGTAACTGGTCCACACCTGATTGTCTGATAACAACACATCATCAACAGTGTGGGGGTGGTGAGGCCATTTACTTCCCCACACCAACGTTTTATCTTTTGTAAAATTCAGGACATGCCCTGGCAGTGGGCCACCCTTGTGGACATCCACTGTCCTTGTCACCACAAAGAAGAGGCTGGCTTACTCTGCTTGAAAAGCCCAAGCAATGCCTGGGAGCAGTGAATAAAGGTTTTGTTCCAGGATTGGCATCGTCAAGTCTCTCTTAAGGGACCTGATAAGCTAGCCAGCCATTCAGGTCACATTCACCTCCACAGTCCAGATTCTTTCCCCTACCACACTTAGGAGATGCACTAAAATTCTTTGAGCATAAGCATCCTCAAAACTTTCACCAGACCCGGACAGAGGCAACTGAATTATACCTTCCCACATGAAACCAGCACAGCCGTGTTTTACCCAATACAATAATTTCTATGCTTGTATTTTCCATATGGGCAGACCTCTGAGATAGTGTGGATTCGGTTCCAGATCACCCCAATAAAGCAAATAGTGCAATAAAGTGAGTCACACAAATTTTTTTTCCTCATATATATAAAAGTTATGTTTACACCATACTGTAGTCTATTGTATGCAATAGCATTCTGTCTAAAAACACAATGTATATACTCTAATTAAAAGATACTTCATTGCTAAAAGATACTATCATCTCACAGTGCAGGATTGCCCCAAACCTTCAATTGGTAAAAAACACAATATCTGGGAAGCGTAATGAGGCGAGATGTGCCTATAGTCAAACACAGCAACATGGCATATAGGGGCTTCGGAGTGGGTCAGTCTGGACTTGAGTCCTGTTTAAACACTGGTAGCTGCTTGCATGACTTTAAGCAAGTCATTTAACTTCTTCAGCTCCAGTTGCCTCATTTTCAAAGTGTGAGGATTAGAGATGGCACACAAAAGGCCAGGCTGTGGTGGGCACCCAGGAAATGATGGCAATCCCTCCTCCTGATAGCAGGTATATGGGACCAGAGACCAAGATTCTGAGGGGCTGGAGCTGGAGGCCATGAAGCCCAGGTGCTGTCCTACCCCCACTGACTCCTGCCATCTCTCCCTCCTTGTCATTCTTGCCCAATATTAAGAGCAGCCACTCTCCGGACAACCCCAGCTCTGCACACCCAGCAAAGTAAAGGCTTTGCAAACAAGGTCTGGGGGATCAAGAAGGCAATCGGACAAAGCCAAGTCATGTGCATCCAACCCTGCAGGAGTTTGCATGATTAACCACTTGGAAATAGTATCATTAGGCCCGTCTTGGTTCTGTGGTAAATCCTTGTAGGGCTTAGAAAGAGAGTGGGGAGCTGAATTCCTCTGGAAGGAAAATGATGAATGTGAACAGTGTATGAGTACTGATGCTTCTTGAGAAGCCCTGTGCCCGTCACCCCCTCCATCCCTACTTTCTGATAAAGACACTGAAGTTACAGGGGTGAAACAAATCACTCAGGGTCACACAAAGAGTCAGAGGGGGGAGTTGGACTTGACTCCAAAGTCGCTTACCTCCAAAACCAATGTTTTTCCTACTTGCAAGCAGGGAGAAGAGGCAAGGGATTGGTGAGAAGAGGGAGGGGTGGAGCCTGATGCCACTAGCAGACACCAGCCCAGAGCAGACTCCGAGAGTGGACAGAATTCAGCAAGGGGAAAAGCTTTCCTAGGAGCAGACGCTGGCCAGGACACTGGTAGGAACATTCTGAGAAAGCCTCGAACACATTAGTGCCGCTAATCCTCGCCTGCCCATGACTGGCCTGAGTCACTTCATACAGGGAAATGTGTTCTGGTGAAAAGGCCGAACGCTGCCCAGACCTCACAGTCTGGCTGACCACCAGCGTGATCCAGGGCCTGATTAGCCCAAAGCAGCATGGCGGCCGGCCAACTGCATGAAATTAAGCATTCCCGAATTTTAAGTTCTCCAGCAGTGGGCTTCGTGCTGGCTCCTGATGCATGAGGTAGCATTTTGAGTAATAATTAATTAGAGGGGAAAGCAGAAGAAGCGAGCAAGGGACATCAAGTGGAATTAGTATAATTCTGCCATTCACTTCATTTTACATTCAATCAGAGAGGGCCAACAAAGTGACTGGGGTTAGAAAGAAAGCTACAGGAAGCATTCAGCAGTACCCTGATTCCTTCAGTCCACTGCTGCTGCTAGCCTGCGGCCCTGAAACCCACCCAGGACAGAGAGGCAGGAGTCCAACTCCAGACTGTCACTTCTTTGCCTTTAGATCACCAGGTCCCACCAATCAATTGGCTCACAGGGTATTTCTAGTTATCTGTTCACAAACACTTGCGGGCCCTGTTTTCATCAGAAGGTCCTAACCCCTCAGAGAGGTGTTTAGAAAAAAAAAAATCATTGATTATCCCAGGCACCAAAAAAATAAGCACATGTGCAAGCATATGCAAACGACACCTCCTCCAGGTGTGAACACATCCCCAAGAAGAGCAGCCCACCTCTGCAGAGAGCTGGAAATCTGTTTTATCCCTAGAGGCTTATGCCTGTCAACAAAGAGAGGAAACTTAAAAGGAAACAATCAGCAACAAACAAAGGCCTGAGTTTTGCCACAGAAATCCCTGGCAGTGACTTATAAGCAGGCTTCCCACTAGCTGCCCCAAGCCTCTCAGCATCTGGGCAGGCATTGCATCACTTGTCAGGGACCAGTTGGGAGCCAAGTTGTGCTGGGGTCTCCCCGCTTTGGGGTATGAGCTGTGGGCCCAGCATCCAGGGGTTCCCATATCCCTTTCAGCCGTGCCCGAGCAGACAGCACCTGCAGCCCACCTGAGTCACCCCGCAGGAAGCCCTGGGCAGAGCTCCTGGGGCCCCGGGCCCCATCACATACCTCGTTGATGAAGGAGTGCGCCCCCTGCGGGCTCAGCAGCAGGATGGCACGGCGTAGCGTGTCTCGATAGCGGTTCAGTTCCTCCGTCTTCATCGTGGTGAAGAGGCTGGTGAACACGTGGCTAATGTTCTTGTCCACCTTTTGTAAAGAGACGTCAAGGCCCAGCCTCGAAGCCTGGTCCAAAAAGCTTTGGAGCCCGCGGATATCTGAGCAGTGGAGAAGAGGAGGGGGAGAGAACCATCTTTAAGCAGGAAAAGACCTTGGAGTGTGTCTAACAGCAGAGCTACCCCCCATACAAGCCTTGCACAAGGACTCAAGTCTGCCTCCATGGACCAATGACCAAAGGAATGCAGGACATCTATTTGGTGCCAACATCCTGTACCAGCATCCAGCCCCAGGGTAAGTATCTCCCACCGCAGGGAGCACTTCCTGCCATCAAACAGGTTCTGGGGCCAAAAAGTGTCCTGCATGAGAAATTCCTTTTCTCTCCCTATTTTTTTCATCCAACAGGAGTGAAAGTTCTGGCAGTTCTGTCCTGGTTGCTATATGTGGTGGTGGTCCCTAACCCTCGACCCCAATCCCTCCACCTGGCTCTGCTCCCCAGGACTGTGACTCCTTGACCCTCAGTGAGGAGTTAAGTCCACTGACTGACCTGGCCTTGCGTGGTTCCAATCTCAGTCCCTGCCCCAATCTTATAATTGAACACCCTGTACCCTCACACCCTAGCCCTGAGGTCTGGAGCTCTATCTTGTTCCAGGGACTTGATTTTCCTAGATGAACTCTCCCCATCCACTCTTTTTCCAGCTGAAGTGACTGCCCCCCAAATCCAGTGAGAACTGCACATCCTGACTGGATCAGGGGTGAGCAGGTAGTCCAGGACGGTCCTGGACTGGGCACCATCCTGGCATTTTGGTGGAGCATCTGGGAGACAGGTCTGCTCTTTCCCCTGTGGTCACCAAGAGGGCAGAATGAAAGCCCAGGGCAGGAGGGGAGCATGAGAAGCTGGAATAAATCACCAGGGAGCAGAGGTCCAGAAGGAGCTTGGGGCCCAGCTATGTCGCTCATTGGTGAAAACTTACTCTTGTGATGGCCAGGGCTGCTGAATATTTTTTAATTAGGACCAAATCTCTCAGCAGCAGCCCTGCATGAGCATCTGACTTCTCCAACAGGTGATATGCCCAAAAATGGACGCAGCAAGCAGGTCCGAGAGTAGGGTACAGTCCTGCTGATGTCATTTAAGCCTCTGCATCCATCTGTGAAGCCTGCTTCTCCTGGACCTTTCAGTTCATGAGCCAAAGAACACCCTTTTCCACCTGAGCCAACTTGATCTGGATTTCTGTCACTTGCAGCCCAGAGTCTCAGTTCATAGACCACTTTTTCAAGCCTGGGATGTTTCCTTCATCTGGTCCATATCTGCATCCCAGCTCCCAAAGGCAGGCCCTGCCCATGAGCCACCTCCTCCAGAGGACACTCTGGGCCAGCCTGAATCACACAAACTGTCCTCTTCCAGCACCTGGGCTGTCCATGGGCTTCCCTAAGCACACCCTGGCCCAGCCAGTCACCCAAATTCAAAGTGTACAGTGTTAATTCAACCCAACTATTTTTCCAACCAATCTTTCTTTTGCAAACTTTCACTTCATGCCTATTCCACAAATTTTCTTGAATTCTACATGTGCCAGGCATCATGCAAGCTGTATCATGCAAGCAGAGGTCTCTTCACTGCCCATCTTGCCAAGAGGTCAGGCTCAATAGTACATCTAGTCCTAGCTGGATATGACAAAAATGGCCATGGAAAACCAAGTACAGTGACAGGCAGGAGACCACAGCACCATGGCAGTCCTAACTGGGGTTCTGGGGGGAAGGCACACAGGGTTCCTATTTCTCATCATGAGGGGAAGCCCTGGAATAGGTCTGAGCAGCTGCTGCAGGTTCAGATGCTTACAATTTAGTACAGTTCCTTAACACTTGGGCAAACCATCCATCTAGTTTGTGCCTCAGTGTTTTCGTCTGTAAACTGGGAATGAAAGTCCCTGACTATCATTTTCATAGGACTGTGAGGAACCACAGTTCATGAAGTTACCACCTGCTTGTATCTCAGGGGCCTGACTCTGGGAGGCACAGAGAGCCGACCTCCTAATGGTCCATCGGAGGGCACAGCAGTCCCCAAATGAGAGCCCCAGAGATCGCAAATGTTTGACTGACATTCAAGCTCATGTGTCCTAGTCCAGCCATGACCTCAGCCAGCATTGTCCCTCATCAGCCTGGGCCCTGGAGCACAAACCTGTGCCCAGAGATGCCTGCCTGACAAAGCACGAGGGTCTCAGGGTGCCTCTGCCCGCTGAATCAGACAGGAAGAGGTACCAGGCAGCAGGATGGGCTTCTGCCCCAAGCCCCTGAACTCCCCCAAAGGTGACCAATGGAGGACCACACAGTGGCTTACATTTGCCCCAGCTCCAGGGGCTCCCAACACACAGGCTCCAGACTGTCAATACCCCTTGGACCCCCAGAGAGACTATGCAGTCCCCATCAACCTGTTTGGGGCCCTAGAGATCTGTCGCCTTAGAAAGAAAAGTGTGAAGAGGTTCTTCAGAGCTTCTTCACCCATCAGAGGCAGTGGCAGGACAAATGGGCAGAGATGGCTCAAGAAATGCAACACCCAACTTGAAAAATTCAGGGCCAGTATCAACCCTGGCCCCTCCCTCTCCTGAGCACATGGCACAATTCACACCTGCTAAGGGTAAGCTTGTGAATATCTCAGTACCCCTCAAACACCCATGCTCAAATCAGCAGTGGCCTCCCGTGCCAGGCACGCAACAGCTTGTGCCCAAATGATCCATGATGTTCCCCCCTCAATCTGGGCTGTTACTAGCCACCTGTAGCTATTTAAATTTAAACTTAATTTCATTAAAATTAAATAAAATCACACGTTCAGTTCCTTGGCGACACTAGCCACATTTTAAATACTCAATGGCCACATCTGGATGGTGGTTACCATATTGAATAGCACAAATATAGACCATATGTGACGGGTCATCTCAGAAAGTTCCAGTGCAGGTCTGTCTGAAAAACTGTCTTTTAACCAATGCAGTGTAAACAATGGTCCAAACATAGGAGATAAGCTGCATTCAGGCCTCCCTATTACCATGCTTCTTGCCCTGTCACTTTGAAAACCCTTCCAGCCCCTACACTCAACCACATGACCTGCTTTGACTCATAAGACCACGTTACTTGGTACAAGCAGAGGTTAGAGTAAGTGGGCATTTCTGTTTCCACTCTCAGACTCTGCCACCATCAGGAGAAGAGCCCTCTGCTAGCCTCCAGAGGGATGCAGACACATGTGGAGAAGGATCAGGTGGACCAGGCAACTACCCCGGGCTACATGTCAGCTGAATTCAGATGCTCCAGTGAGACCAGAAGAGTCGGACACAACTGAGTGACTGAACTGAACTAAACTGAGAGAGACCACAGCAAAACTGCCTATAGTTTTGATCTATAGGTTGATCTATAGATTGATCTATAGACTCACACACACATACAAACACACACACTCACAAATACACACAGCCACTAATTCCAGGGATGGTCTGCTTCTCAGCAATAACTAACTGATAAACCAAGTTCATCAGATGCATCTTATCTAATACGCCTTATGAAAAGTTCACTGGAAGAGCAAGGCCTGTATCTTGAAAAGTCACCCCACACACAGCTTCCCCACACAGGAGACTGAGTGTGAGCTAGTCCTGGGAGGACACTGGCAGCTTCTGAAGCCCTGTCCCTTCACCTGGACACCTACAGTCCTCACTGCCCATGGCCTTGGCTCTGACCCAGATCTGAGCATAGCTGATGGGACTCGCATGAAGGTAGTATTCTGAGATCCACCATCTACCAGCTCCCACTCCACTTCTGGTACCTTTCAAGGCCACTGCAAGTCTTTAAAGTGGCAGAGACCAGCCACGTCTGCAGAGCCATGCTTTACATGAGCATATATGCAATGAGGGCTCCAGCACGGCTGTGTGTACGCCCACAGGTCCATGAGTCTGGTAGGGGTCCAGGATCCTCATGCATCGTGCCAGCATAACCAGTTCTCACAAGCTGGGCGAGAAGTCCCCTCCAGTCTCTTCCCTGAGGTCCCCCTGTCGAAATCATCTCAGCTCACAAGACTGCTTCATTTCCTCAGGGAATAGGAGGTGCCATGTGGGGTAGCAACTGTCTTGGGACCCACAGGTACACACAGAGGCATGCACACCCAGAGAACACAGCCCACAGCGCTCCTGCACGCAGCCCCTCAGCTGCTGTGCTTCTGCCTTCTGTCTGGGCAGCCCCTGACGGAGCCGAGCCATCAGGGAGAGTTTAAGCTCCCTGTCAGCGGCTGGCTCCTCATACCTGGCATAAGTGATGCAGGTTGAAGGCAGCGCTCCCACGGGACCGCAGCCCCTGGCTACAGCTGCCTGCTCCCACTAGGCTGAAAAGGTCAGCTCTCAGCCTCTGAAGGTCTTATTCAGCTGCACTTGGGAAGGTGACTGGGGGCAGAATGACAGTTAAGAGCATAAGCAAACTTTGCCGCCTACCTGCTGTTCCCCAGGAATGGGGCTAAGGAAGTCTGCTTCTCCAACAGAAGTCCGTTCCTCCCTGTAAGACTGAGTTTGTAATGCCACCTTACCCCCATCCCCAAAGAAAGTCAGCTGCCCACTGCTGCTCCCCCAAAAGGGAGAATTCTCCAAGAAGTTAGATAAGGGGAGAGAAGGGGCTGCTCTCAGGGTAGCAGAATGACCATCCCAGGAGCCCTCTGGAGGTCTGGACCTTGACCCTACAGAGGTCTGGACCTTGACCCAGGCCCTTCCACTGGGACCTCTCTCTGCAGACTGACCAGCCCAGTCCCCCGTCACTGGTGCAGCTCCTCCAACCAGACCCATCTCCACTAGCGAGGGAGATGATGGGGCCACAAGGGCCTCATGTCAGCCCCAGAAAGAGCAGGAGAAGGCAAACGGCTAACAGCTCTCCAAGGTGGCTGGGCGGGGGAAGAACCATGAACAAGGGCATTCTCATCATCCACAGGGATGACAGGGAGAGGCTCCCAGGACAGGCACCCTGCTCCCCAGAGAAAGGAAGCAATTTAGGGAACAGAGGCAAGTGCATTCCTGTGAGGAATTCGATGTGAGCACCCCAGGATGGACCTCAGCTGCACTGGCCTACCCTCAAGGGACCTGGTCCCCAGAAGTCCATCCAATGCAAGTCATCCTATTGACATTCATTCATCCCTTCTTCCCTCTAACATTCACAGAGAGCTTTCTCTGTGTTGATCCCTCTCCTAGGGGCTGGGGCACAAGAATGAACGAGCCCATGGTCATCCTGCTGGCAAAGGACTTACATTTCAGGGTCTGGAGGACAGACTGGAAACAAACAACATGTCAAGTAGATAATTTCCAACAGTGGTGCAAGCGCTGAAGAAAGTAGAGATCGGGCTTCAGGAAACTGCTGGGAGAGTCAAGGTGGGAGGCAGCCCTGGAAACTTCCAGGGGAAGAACACTCCTGACGGAAGAGACAGCACGTGGAAAGCTCCAGAATGAAGCATGTGGGACAAAATGAAGAAGGACCTTGCTCACCCCATGATAGGGATTGGGCATAGGGAGGACTGGAACTGTGGAGTCGCCAGGGAAGGAAGCTGGAGTCTCTGCCGCCAGCAGGGGAGGAGGTGAGCACAGAGCCAGAGCCCTGGGCCTCCCCTGCCCCATCCCTCCTCCCCTGCCCCATCCCTCCTCCCCTCCATAGACCAGCTTCCAAATGCTGGGCCCAGAATGCAGGCAACCACCAGCACGTCCCAACACTCACCTCTCTGCCCACCACCACCCATACCACAGTGCTCTAAAGCTCTTGCGAAAGCCATCAAGAAACAGCAGCCCTTCTCTCTCTTCATTTTCCATGGGTCCTCCAGAACAACCAGCCTGTGACCACCTGACCTTGAAGCCCTCTCTCTTCTCTCTGGGCCTCCAGACACTCTCGGACTCCTTCTGCTCCTTCCTCTTTCTCAGTCCCCTTCCCCTCACGCACTCCCGCTCACACCCCCACATTCCTGAGCTTCCCTCTAGTACCACCCATCAGCCAGGCTCAGAGAACATCAGTACCAGACACCCAGGTTAGCCAAGGGCTCTCCTCTCCTCCTAAACATCCCATCACAAGCCCATCTCCATGACCCCTTCGCAGGTTCTGGCACCATCATTTCCTCCCCAGGACTTCAGCCACAGCCTCCTAGGAGGTCCCCCCGACCCTACGGTCCTCCCCGCCAGTGCCGTCCACCAGGATGTTTTCAGAGTTCGTATCTGCTCATGATAAAGCTCTCCTCTAAAACTTTCCATGAATAATACATTTCTTTTAAAGTTTCCCAGAAATTAATATTCTCAAAAGAAGCCATCAATCACAAACAAACAATAAACCTTCGAGAGACTTTATTATTGAACATAAATAAACTCCATACATCTTAGTCTGATACATAACAGACTCTCTGGTCTTAGCAACTTTTTTAAATTTTTACTTTTGTATCACTATCACCTACCTCCACCAGCGGAAACCACACACCCAAACTCCAGAAAAAGAAGCTCTTTGCCCTTCCCTGGACACCCTCCACACACACATACACACCCAGCACACCACAACACACACACATACACACCCAGTACACCACCACAACACACACATATACACACCCAGTACACCACCACAACACACACACATACACACCCAGTACACCACCACACACATATACACACCCAGTATACTACCACACACACATATACACACCCAGTACACCACCACAACACACACACATACACACCCAGTACACCACAACACACACATATACATACCCCATGTGTGCACTCACACTCTCAGCTGAGATTCACCCAATTTGAAATTTACAGAGCCCTACTGGGGCTTCCCTTGTAGCTCAGTAGGTAAAGAATCTGCCTGCAGTGCAGGAGACCCGGGTTGGGAAGATCCCCTGGAGAAGGAAATGGCAACCCACTCCAGTATCCTTGCCTGGAAAATCTCATGGACAGAGGAGCCTGGTGGGCTGCAGTCCATGAGGTCACAAAGAGTCAGGCACGACTGAGCAACTAACACACAACACACCCTTGCATTGGGCTTCCCTGGTGGCTCGGATGGTAAAGAATCTGCCTGCAAAGCAGGAGACCCAGGTTCAATCCCCGGCTTGTGAAGATCCCCTGGAGAAGGGAATGGCTACCCACTCCAGTATTTTGCCTGGAGAATTCCACAGACAGAGCAGCCCGGCAGGCTATACGGTCCATGGTGTCACAAAGGGCCGGACGTGACTGAGCTGCTAACACTACTACTATCCTTCCATCAAGGCCCAATTGAAACCATACCTCCCTGAAGGCCATCTCAGATCCTCAAGTCAGAATTCATATGTCCCCCAAGTTTCAAAGCTCAAGGACCAGGGAAGCAAGAGCTAGATCTCTCTCATTTCTTGGTCCAAGCCCAAGGCTCCATGCCTAGCACAGAGTCACGTACAGCCAAAGTCAGTGGAACAAACTGAACTAAACAAGAACCAGCCTAAAACCCAGGGCAACTTCACCAACCACATAATTGTCCTGTATCAGATGGTGGCAAACAAGAAATTAAAATTGGGCAAGCTTTCCACCCCCCCAGAATTTAAGGTCTATCTGTAACTATCTCACTACTCCTTCAGAGAAAAAAAAAATCATATAGTCATGGGTATTTTAAATACTTTCTGAAAAGTAATTGAAATGAAAGAACACATTTCAAATTGCTTCCCATACCATTTTCAATTTCCAAGAAATGTCCAAGCACTGAGCATACTTATAAAGAATATTTTACCATCTGTAATATACATATATATGTATGAAGGCTGCCACCTCATACCCAGAAGTTCACAGTTAGAAGTGTTTGGGGATTTTTGGCAAATTTTCCAATGCTGAGACACAGTTTTCATTCTACTGACTTAAAAAAAAAAAAATTCCTTTTGTATCTGGCCTCCAAATACATGGTTCAAATAGTTTACACAAATTCAAATTCATCTCCAAGACCTCTGCTCAGGCTCCTCTCTTCCTGTATTGCTTATTCCCCTCCCCAGCACCAACTCAAAATGCCACCATTCATGTCATTCATGGAATCGCTACAGAACTGGGGTGTGATGAAAGCTGGGTTTGCAGAAGAGGAAGCACCCATGATTTCCAAGGTAAGAGATCACAAAGGCCTGCCTGCTGTGGCTTCGATCAGAAGTTGATACCCTTTCCCTCTATTCAGAATCCAGTTAGCGCCCCACCTCCCATAACTCAGCTGCCCAGCTGGGCGTTCCTCCCTCCCTTCTCCCCGTCTCCTTCCCTGACTATTTCCTGACCACTGCTCTGGGAACAGCAGAATCTGAAAACTTCACAGCCCTGTCCTCGAGGACTCAAGGAGCTCTCAGTCCTGCATGTAAGGCTGAGCCCGTAGCAGAGAGTGGCTCCGCCCCACCACCCACTGAGCACCTCCCACAGGCCAGAGTGGGTTTCATTTGCAGACTGCATTTCATGGATGCATTATCAAACCATGTGGGTGCGATAAAAGCCATCTCCAGGGAAGTCAGGTGGTCACAAAGCAGGCCCACGGGAGCTCAGCAAAGAGAGGAGCAGAGACCCACAGATGTGGTGCAACCAGCCGGCTCTCATGAAAGCAGGATGCAGGCCTCTCCCTGCGTTGAGGTGACAAGGTCACCCAGAGCTCATGCCCCCAGGGCCCAGGCAGGGGCTGGCAACAGGTGAGCAGAAGGACCCGCAAGTGCTATCCCCCCTTTCGTGGTGGCACAGTGCCACTGTTGTACGGCTTCTTGCTGAGGTTCTCAGCTGGGAAGGAGGTCTCCCCTGTCCTGGTCACAATCTCAGCTGCCCAGCTGGCCCTGGGAGTCCTTCAGAGTGACTTCCCATCCCCAACTCCCCAAAATCCTGCCCTCTGTATTAACCATGTCTTTTACTTTTGGTATTCGGATGCTTTGACATGTGGCGCTTTGCTGACCCTGGAGAACTGCCCCTCAGAGGGATAATCAACTCTTAAAGATAGTAAACAACTTGCCCCAAAGCACCCCGTTCATATGTAAACCAGCCACCCCAAAGCCCACACCCCGACCACCTCCTCCATGGGACTCCCACATTTTGAGCCACTATTCACCTGTTCCAATCATCCCAGGACCAGGTACTAGACAACTCAGGACACGCCATGCCCCAGAGTCTGCCAAAATTATTCCAATTAGCCAACTCTGAACCTGCCAACCCCACCTCACCCATTCAGTACTACAGAAATCACATAGGGTTCTTGCCCATAGTTTTCCTTCTCCAGCCTCCTGATCAGCCCTGGTGCCTCCTCCAGTGGCCACCCAAGGCATGGTGTACCCCCTCCATCTGGGAATTGTCACAAACTATCTTTTCAGTGGGAGTCGTCTCCTGATCTGTCAGCCTTGTCATACCTAAGTAATAACATAACACCCTCTGCATGGTGACCAGGGATACAGCTGAGGGAAAGGCACACAGAAGTGGCCCCACCGGCCACACTGCAGGGGCCACAGAATAAGCACAAGCATGTGTTCAAATCCCACCCTTCACAAGCCCAGCGACTGTGGGCAGCCACTTCTCTGAGCCAACTCCTTCATCTGCAAACAGGGCTAACACCACCTTCCTCCTAGGAGTACTATGATCCTCCACTGAGGATCTGCCAGGACACAGGGCAACATAGATGTTCAGTGGCTGCCAGCTCCCTCCCAACCTTATATCAGCACTAGAAACAGCCCAAAAGGTTCCCAGATGAACAAATCATCTCTCTTGTCCTAGAGGCTCATCAAGAAGGGAGGTGCCATCCTGACAATCGAATGATACAACAGAAGACTAAAAAGGTCAGCTCTCCCTTCTGTGATAATGGAAATTCCAAAGTTGTAAAGTGGCTGAAGGGGAAGGGCTGACATTGAAAACGCTCTGAGAAAGAGAGCAGATTTCTGCCCATAATAGGGGCCAATAATATCCAGGAGCTTTCTGTTCAAACAGGCCTCAGAACAAGCCATGAAACCATACGTGAGCAGATTCTGTAAGGAAGAAAGAGTCATCTGGAAAACTCCTTGTGAGCACATTCACACAGCGTGTGCACACATGTGTCACTTCTGACAGAGAGGTCCACGTGTGAGCCTTACTCACACCCACCGCCTGGAGCACAGCAAAGGAGGGCACCATGTCATCATAACACGCTCACCTCTCCCCAAACTCTATTCTTCTCCATTTAAAAAACAAACACAAGGGGAAAAACATTTTAAATAATCATGCTGGAAGACCCAGATTAAAAACAATTTAAAATAAACGTCTACTCTGGCACTTTGGAAAAAAAACATACCACGCTGCATTAAGTGCTTTGAATTAAGTAAATTATACCAAGTAACTAATTTACATAATGATCAAAATTTGCATTTTACACATGTTGTGATGAAAATAGGTTTATAAAATAATCCCTCACCAACTTCTGTTCCGAGTTGGGTTCCAGTATTTGGATAAAATTCTGCAGTGTTGATCTGCTACTGTCTTTCATGTTTCAAATCTCTGGCTCCTTCAGTACTTTTTCTTAATCTGGCAGGTCCCTTATTCCCACTGCAATAAATAGTCCCTCTGATTTGCAATTCCTTTCCATCAACGGACTGAGATCATATTTCTAAAGAATCCATAATACACTAATGATTCTTAAAATTTTCACAAATAAAGTTTGATGTTCCTGTCACCTTTCACTTACTAGGTATTTGGTATTGATTTTAGCAATTCTTCCTCCAAGATAGGTAGGATTGGCTTAAAGTCCTTCAGCTTTGGTTGCCATCTTTTCAGGATGAGGCATCAGAATTGCATTTCTCAACAAGCTTCATCCTTGCACCAACAGACCTTTCAGGAAGGAACCAAGACCTCACTGGAAATACTGGACATGCCCGGAGGAGGCTGAGCACAAGGTCCCTAAGGAAACTGACCACCAGCCCCAAAAGGCCACCCCATGCCTTCAGGTCCCTGGAGCCCGGCAAGCAAGCCCAGAACCAAAACTCCCTCTCCTGTTGCTGCTGAATCCTTACATGTGTCTTTTATGTTCTCCTTCCCCACAGTCTGTGCGGAAGGGACAACCATCCCATTTCATAGATGAGAAAACTGAAACCAGAGGAGTCCCTCCATCAACACCACAGAGCCAGCAAGAGGAACAACCCACAATCATGCTTTGAGAAATTTCTGGATGTTTTCCTGGACTCTTCTCAATTTAAGTAAGATCTGGAAGCAAATCTAGAAAAGTGATTTCCAGGCATTACAGACGTGAGAGTTGGACCATAAAGAAGGCTGAGCACCAAAGACTGATGTTTTTGAGCTATGGTGCTAAAGACTCTTGGGAGTCCCTTGGACAGCAAGATCAAACCAGTCAATCCTAAAGGAAATAAACCCTGAATATTCATTGGAAGGACTGATGCTGAAGCTGAAGCTCCAATACTTTGGAGCTTCCTGATGAGAAGACCTGACTCATTGGAAAAGACCCTGATGCTAGGAAAGATTGAGGGCAAGAGGAGAAGGGAGCAACAGAGGATAAGACAGTTGGAAGGCATCACCGTCTCACGGACATGAGTTTGAGCACACTCCAGGAGACGGTGAAGGACAGGGAAGCCTGGCAGGCTGCAGTCCATGGGATCCCAAATACTCAGACACGACTGAGTGACTGAACTGCAACAACTGGAAGCAAATCTAGAAAAGTGATTTCCAAGTGTTTAGCCAAAACAATCACATTTGAATTTTCCAAGGGGCCCCAAAGACAGTGACTTTGCTCCTTGATAATGCCACCGACAAATGACCCGCCTCGGAGGCATGGCAGGAACGAAGCCATGTGGTGAGGATGATGGAACAATCATCACAGTACTTGCTTATTAAGGCCTGATGTGCCAGCACCATGCTAAGCATTTGGCACATATTGTCTTATTTAACCCCCATGACACCCTAATGTCTGGCCCAAAGTCATCCAGCCCATTAGAGGCAGGATTGGGGTTCAAACCTAGATCGCTGGAGCCAGAGCTCTTTACCTGCATCTGCCAATTAGCCAACAGCTCCTGGGAAGGGATAGGAAGGAGGCAGGCCAGAGCCCCTGACCATGTGCACAAGCAGAGCCAGGCCTGTCACACACACTTCACCTGAGCCTCACAGACCCCTAGGGCCTTGCCTGATTACACCCATTTCACAGATTAGCCCCCAGCTCTGAACAGAGCTGGTTCAACCCCACAGCCACACACTGAGTCAAAGACTCTGCTCTGTGTCATATCAAGGTATGGGACTTGCTGGTGGCGGCCATGGCAGCCGCCAGACCCCTACCCAAGCCTACAGAGTGGTCACCTTAGGTACACAAAGCTCCAGAGAGACTTCACAGCAAGCTGGTCAAATGCTAGAGTCTAGCTTTTAGAAACGGAAAGAAGATGGAAATGTGATGCATGCTGTTACCAGCTGTTAATTTGCAATCAGTATTAATAACTGACATTACACAGTGAAATGCAGCATCTTCATTAATTTCGTAAATTATCACTGTGGGGAAAAGCCCACACTCCTGGAAATGGCAGCTCGACTAGGTCGACTTGGAAACTACTCCGAGCTGGGTTCCACATCTTCAGACCTGCCTAGGGCAGGGGAGAGCGGAGGAGTGCCAAGGGACGCCATTGGCTGACCCCAGTCCTCACTGCCCCCACCATTCCTCGCTGCCCTAGGACGAGCAGCAGCCTCCCACCTCCAGTGCGAAGGAGATGGGCCTGGCCTCTGACTCAGGCTTTCTGCAAGCACGCGCCTGGGTGCCCACTGTGCCATAACCACTGTGGAGGCTTGAGAGAGGATCAGACAAGGAGTTCAATGGAAACAGATGTGCAAGCAAGGCTTGAAGCTGCATTAGGACCCATGAAGAATGCCCAAGAAGCAGTCTGTTTCCTGGGGCAGTGTTGAGAGAGGACAGATCTCCAGGAAACCTTCAGAGAGCGCAGCCCTGGAGCCTGTAGGCCTACGCAGCCTTTTCCATAAGAGACGGACGTGTACTCCAGGCCAAGAGAACATTAGAATCAAAGATCTCCTGGACCCTGGAGCCTGCCCAGACCTGCTGATGGCTCTGAGTGGCCATGAGGGACACCGGGCCTGATGAGCCCTGAGGAGGAGAGCCACAGTGGCATTCTTGGGACTGGCCAGAAAGCAGCAGGACAGAAGGAATGATGTCAGAGGGACACCTTTGGGTCAGTTGAGACTAAGACTGTGGCCCTGGTCACACCATCCCCACCCTTTGGCTTACTCCAAGTCTCTGAAGCAGATGAAGGACTGAGGGGCAGCAAAGTCAGTTGCTCTGGAGGCAGCCTGGAGCCCCCGTGTGCGCCTGAGTATCCCTCATGACCAGCGCCAGGCAGCCTGAGCAGCTGCAGCCCAACTCTTGTTGGGGCCTTTCCAAAGCAGGGCTCTGGCTCCCAGGCAGGACAGTCGGGATTTGGAGCCTGACACTAGGAGATGGGCTCATGCCTGATCATGCCCCCTTAGCTCTCGGAGCCTCAGTTGCCACCTCTGTAAAATGGGCAGGGTGGGGCCTCTTCTGAGGACCACCATAGAGAGAGAGCAGGATGATGGATACGAGCGCCTGGACTAAAGTCCGCATGCAGGCAGGGCTCAGAACTACGGGCCTGTCTCACCAGTGACACTGCCCCATCCATGCCCCCTCCAGCACCACCCTGCCCCTCCTGCTCCCCCACAGCCCTGGCTCAGGAAACCTCCGTCTGCACAGCTCTCTGCTGACCTCATGACAAATGCTCTTTTACTTTTGCATTTAATTTACATAATTACTCCCTGAAATTTACTCAGATTTAATTTGTTTCCTCTGGAACTTGCCTTTGAAGAGGCAGTGCCAACCACAGCTAGGAGTGAAGCGCAGCACGGGGCTCATGGGTACCCCTGTCCCTCTGGGGGCCTCCGAAGGCAGCCTCTGCAGCAGGACCAGTCTCTGCCCTCCCACAGGCACCGTGCATGGAGCCTCACACCTCCTGGTGCCGGATTGGGGCCAGGCTGGTGAGGATGGCTGTCCACGAAGACCTCACAGTGGAGAGCAATGCATAAACACCAGTCCGGGGAAGGATTCTCTGTGCCAGCCCCAGAGGGAAGTGTGGGCAGTGCCAGGTGAAAGGAGGGCAGGTGTCCTCCATCCAGGAAGGGGTGAAGCAGGGTGTGAAACTGAGCCAGAGGCAGTGGGTGTGCTGACGGCATCACCAGAGCTCTCTTTGGTGCAGCAGAGTTGGGGTCCCAGGGGTGTCGTATAGATGAGGCTGAAGTCTAAGTCATGGCAGACCACAGAAAGCAGTGTGGACATACCATGGGGTGGGAGAAGGTTTGATTTTGAAAAATCCATTTGACAATTCTGTAAGAGGGAGCGTGACCTGGAGGGCAAAGGGCTATCGGTCATAAAAATTTCAAAGCCATCGCCCAAGCAGGGCCCAGTGGAGCCTGAACACAGACAGGAGTGCTGGGGTGGAGAGGAGGGCCTTTGGCTGCAAGAAAGGAAGGCGAGGGAGGAATAAAGTATCAGGGACACCAGTTATACTTTCCAGGCTGGTAGGTGGGGAACCAAAAACAGAAATACAAGAGAGGGGCTCAGTTGTGGGAAGACAGACACTCAGCCCCAGACCTACGCTAGGTGCACAGAAGAACCTCCCCTTTGTCCCCGCTGCTCCGGAATGTTGATGGGACTGGGCCCAGCCAGGCTCTGCTGTGCTGGGAGTCTCAGTCACCCTCGGATCTGAGCCTCTTTCCTCCTAGCTCCTGGACTGGAGCCTGCCCCTGATTTTGTCCTTTAAAGCTCATGTTTTTAAGTAATTTTATTGTGTTATTTATTGGCTGTGCTGGGTCTTCATTGCTACGTGGGCTTCTCATTGCAGGGGCTTCTCTTTTTTCCAAGCACAGGCTCTAGAGCACGCAGGCTTCAGTAGCTGTGGCGCACGAGCCTAGCTGCTTCTCGGCATGTGGGCTCTTCCCGGGCCAGGTACTGAACCCGTGTCTCCCGCATTGACAGACAGACCCTTCACCGCTGAGCCACCAGAAGCCCCAAAACTCATTGATTTTTGTGTATACACCCACACACTCACTCACATACACTTGCATGTTCACACTCATAAATGGGCACACTTGTGCTCACACACATTCATGTCCACATTCTCACATTCCCATATTCACATTCACACCTTCACACACACTCAAATACACTCACCTCACACAGTGGTATGCTCAGAATACACCTCACCCTCATACTCACATTCATCTCACACACTCACTCACACAGTGGTATGCTGGAACCAGCCTGAACCATCTCACGAGAGGCTATTGTTAAATTTTCAGGAATTTTGTGAGCCAGTTACCCAACGCAGTCACTATAAATCAAATAACAAACATATAATTAAGCAAATTATATTACAAATAAAATTGACAAATACACAAAACTCATCACTTCCTAATTATTTTGCTACACTTTACTATTATCTGTGTTCATGGAGCTACTAATGTCTGTTGTATCTGAAATACCACATAATGGTACATCATCCCTGGCGGCTCAGCTGGTAAAGAAAATGCCTGAAATGCAGGAGACCCAGGTTCGATCCCTGGGTTGGAAAGATCCCCTGAAGAAGAGAATGGCAACCCACTCCAGTATTCTTGCCTGGAAAATTCCATGGATAGAGGAGCCTGGCAAGCTACAGTCCATGAGGTCACAGAGTCGGACACAACTGAGCAACTAACACACACATCCCTTCCCAACTACATGTTCGAGGACATCACAGCACTCAAAATCAGCCACTGTGGGAGTATTTACACCCCAGGAACCAGCAAAACTATAAAGTTTTCTGTTTCCTTGGAGAGCCATTGTTGAACACTCACCAGCACACCAGGGCTCACGACACACACATTCACCAGGCCCACTCTCATGTATGCATACCTGCACCCATAACCCACTCACATGCACACTCACACTCACATAGTGCCACTCAATTCATGCACACACACTCACACAGACACACACAACGCGCTCCCACTCTCTTACACACATACCAGCAGTTCATCTCCCCTAACATCACACAGATGGTCAGAAACCACAGCCATGCCCGGGAAGGAGAAGAGAACTGTACTTTCCCCTCACCCTGGCCTCCCCGCATCCTCCCCCGGGTCGGGGAGCTGACTCCCACAGAACGTGTCTGTGCAGCAGCCTCCCCACACCACCTGGAGGGCACATCTCTTGGTAATAAAAGCAAGAGGATGGCAGAGACCAGTCATAACAGAGCCAGTGGTCCACAGAGACCAGGAGCTGTGCGAGAATGGGTGAGATGGCTGGACACCCTGGCCCAGGCAGCCAGGCCAGTCTGGGAGCAAACACAAGTGGCCAAGGGCTTCTGTGGCCCCATGCAGCCCTGCTAACCCCCCAAATTAAACCCACATCTATATTAATTAAGAGTCAGGATCTGCAGGCTGAACAGAAGTGCCAGCCCATCCATCACAAGCTAGTTAACTCCCGCCAGAACTTCTTGGGCCAGATTACAAATGGGATTCAGGGTGGGGGCCAGGGGAGGCAGGGTATTATCCTGAAATATAATTTGAACTTTCCTTCCAAAATACCATCCTCGGGCTGATCCATCACATGCCCACCCCCGCCTGGGCCCATCACAAGCGAGGCCTGGACTGTGGCACCATCCATCACCAGGCTCTGGACGGTCCTGGAAATGCCAGGGCTGCTCCAGGGCTCAGAGGAGGATGCGGATGACTCGGCTAACAGTTTGATCAATGCCAGTGGGGCAGGCCACAGTGACGGAAACGTGGCCGCCCGGCCCAAGGTCAGTCCTGCTTCTCCTCCCAAGGGCAAATGTCCTCCCGGCCAGGAGCGTTGGGTGGGGGAGGAGGGGTGCAAAGACCAGTCACAGAGCATCTCCGGTGTGCTGGTCCCGCATGCCCCGATTCACAACCTCCTCACAGCCTGCCTGTGAAGTCAGTGTTCGTATTCCTGGCTTACAGATGAGAAAACTGGAGTCCAGAGAGCTTTGGTCACTCAAGAAATAGAGCAGATCTGACTCCACCCGACTCTGCCACCTCCAGGGGAGTGAACACAATAGAACGTCAAGCCCCAAGGACCACAGTCCATGCCCTGGCCTCCAGGAAGCCCCCTGACTCCTGTGTGACTCGGCCGGCCACAGCATCCCAGGGGCCAAGCCCGGCAGCAGCAGCAGGTATCTCTGGTCAGAGGCCAGGGATTCTGAGTATCTGACTCATCACTGTGCATCCTGAGTTCCAGGCATGGAGTCTAATATCAGCTCAACAAAGCATCGTGGAAAAAAATGTGCAAATTGATGAACTAAAGGCAATTTTCTGTCCAGAGAAGGAAGTCCATGTCCAAGAAGACCCTCCTGGTTGAAGCAGAAGCCCACGCTGCAGCTGGGTCCTGCAGCTGGAGACAAGGAGCTGGCAAGGCTGCCGTCTCAGGCTGGCTTGGAGCACATGCCTCTGCCCACCATGTCCTCCCCGGGAGCAGCGACCTTGGGGGACATCCTGGCAGCGCGCCAGGCACTGTGCCCTATGCCCAGCCCTGTGCTCTCCCCATCTCATCTGCTCACCCCAGCAACCCCAGGAAGGCAGTTCTATCCATCATCCCCATTTTACAGATGGTAAAACTGAGACTCAAGAATGGTAAGTGCTAGAGCCACCATTCCAAAGCCTCTGCCCTTAGCCTCTCTGCTTTATGGGGCTGTATCTGCCACACAGAACCCCCTCATTATTATTAGCCCCCTCTGCCTTCCAGGAAAACCAACAGTTAAAATAAACCCATACTCTTCCAGGGTCCCCCTCTCAGGCCGGTACTCCCAGGGTGGGGACTGCCCTACGGTGGCCCTGGGACCAAACTGCCCCAGTCTGCAGCTGGCAGCTCAGCACCCACATTATGGAGCTCTGCAGCTCCGGGTGGACAGCCGGCCTGCCATTCTCCACAGCAGCAGCCACGCAGCCTCTGCTCTGGGCACCAAATAGGCTCTTTCATAACCCACAGCTGCCTTTCCCCCCAATTTTGCAAGAGCAGTTAAAGATGCAGCTTCCAATTCTGAGTCAGAGTTTTCATCGTGATCCTAGTGATCTCCAGTTTGGAAGGAAATGAGAGCCCCAGAAAGCATTCAGAATTACTCCTACCATCCTGAAACAGCAATAAAACTCCATTAGGAAATGAAATATATGCAGCCATGTCACCAGGAGAAAAAGGAAATCCAGTTGTCTGTCAGCTGGCTTGTGTTCCCGGGCAGTGAGAGGAATCAAAGCTCTGGGGTAAGCTCCCCCTTCTCATCCCCACTCCCTTGCCCTTTTCCTCTGACTACATACATCAGCATAAGGGATGGACAGGTTGATGGTCCTCAGAGCGCTCTTCTGGGAGGGGGCATGGAGAGTGTGGTGGGGGGAAAGTCATGAATCTCAGGTGGGGCTCCACTGTGTGCCCCTCAAGAAACCTCTGAGGGTCGGCTGCACAGATTTCAGGCCTGGGGAGAATGGGGAGGCAGAGAAATACCGGAGGATGAGGATGGCTCAAAGCATTCAAGAGCGACCAGGTCTGCAGATCAGTAGGACCAAGCCCCCAGACCCTGGTCCAGCCCACACTCTGAACTCACACTCCTTCTGGAAGCCAAGAGGTCAGAAATGAGAGATCATCATGCATGTGCTGAACTACCAATTCTTTTATCATATTTTATTACCAACTCTTTTATTACATATAAGAATATTACATGTATTCTTAATACAATGAGGCAGAATCAGGATTTCACAAATCAGGACCAGCATAGGATCCCAGAAGGAAAGGGAGGGGGGATATGAAATGACAGTGTTACTGTCATGATCCCTACAGCCAATGGGGAACATCAGCTGCCAGGGGTTCCATGTAACTGGAACTCAGGAGTCAGCACCCCATTCTCTCTAAAGCCCTTCTCTCCCCTAGATGATATCATCCAGTACTGTGGCTTCCAATACCATCCATGCCTGACTTACATTACTAGCCTGGACTCTCCCAGGATCTCCAAACTCATCTAGCCACTCACAAATAGGTATTTCAATAAAGAACAGAGTTTTGGACTCAGTGAGAGAAGGAGAGGGTGGGATGATCTGAGAGAACTGCATTGAAACATATACAATACCATATGTAAAACAGATAGCCAGTGGGAGTTTGATGTATGATGCAGGGCACCCAGAGTTGGGGCTCTGTGAAAACCTAGAGGGATGCAGTAGGGAGGGAAATGGGAGGGGGGTTCAGGAGGGAGGGGACATATGTATGCCTGTGGCTGATTCATACTGATGTGTGGAAAAAACCATCACAATATTATACATTTAATTAAAATTAAATCATCTAATTAAAATAAAATTTTTAAATCTTAAATAAGTTAATTTTTAAAATTTGTATTTCAAACTTATTGTTTAAATTAATTTTTATTGGTGTATAGTTGCTTTACAATATTGTGTTAGTTTCCTACTGTACAAGGTGAATCAGCTATAAATGCACATATATACCCTCCTTTATGGACTTCCTTTCCATTTAGGTCACCACAGAGCACTGAGTAAAGTTCTCTGAGCTATACACTAGTTTCTCGTTGGTTATCTGTTTTATACAAAGCATTAAAGGTGTATATATGTCAATCCCAGTACCCCAGCTCATCTCTGCCCCCCCAACCCCTTGCTGTCCATGTTTGTTCTCTGCATCTGTGTCTCTATATTTCTGTTTTGCAAATAAAATCACCTATACCATTTTTCTAGATTCCACATATATGGCATTAATATATAACATTTGTTTTTCTCTTTATGACTTACTTCACTCTGTATGAGTCTCTAGGTCCATCTATGTCTCTACAAATGATCCAATTTTCACCCAGAAGGAACTCTCAATTCCTGATTTCCAATTAGCTCTGCTCCCCTCTATAATAAACAACAAACATCACCAACTCTCTGGGCTTCCCTGGTGGCTCAGTGGTAAAGAATCCACCTGCAATGCAAAAGACTTGGGAGACACAGGTTCGATCCCTGCGCTGAGAAGATCCCCTGGAGAAGAAAATGGCAACCCACTCCAGTATTCTTGCCGGGGAAATGCCATGGACAGAGGAGCCTGGAGTGCTACATCACAGTCCATGGGGTTGTGAAAGAAATCAAACATGACTTTTTAGTGACTAAACAGCAATAATAACATCTCTCCAGTTGCTTAGGCCAAAAGCCTGGGAATCTTCCTGGAGACTTTCCATTTCCTCACTCCTCACTTCTCCAAAATCCACCAGAGACTTTAAAACCAACCTCTCCCCTCATCACCACTGTTGCCTCCCTGGTCCACATCACCACCATCTCTCCCAGAGGTGGTTCTGACAGCCTCCTATCTGGCCCCCCTGCCTCCATCCTCGCCCTCCTACAATCTGCCCACCACACGGCAAAGACAGTGATTTTTCTAAGTGTGAAGCAGACATGTCCCTGCCAGCTTAAAACCCAACCAGCCTCACAGCACACTCAGCATAAAGTCCCAGCTCCTCACTCAGGACCTAAGAGGCTCCGGATGACATGTCCCTGGCTTGATCTCCAACCCAACATCTTTCTCTCTCCTCTCATTGCCACCCTCAGCCACACAGCCCTCCTCCTCCTTTTTGAACACTCCAAGGTCATTGCCACCTCAGGGGTTTCACACCTACTGTTCCCTCTGCTGGAAAGTTCTTCCCAGTTTTTATCTTGCTGCCTCCTTCAGTGCATTGTGTTATGGATCCAAATGTGACCTCCTCAAAGAGACCTTCCTTGAGCTGCAGGTGGCCCATCTCCACCCCAACCTGTGAGTCTCTGCCATATCCCCTTCCCTCTTCTTCCTGACATTCCTCACCTCCTGAAATGATCACTTCATTAGTCAGTCCTCATGTCTCATTTCTACTGGGTCGCCAGGACCCAGAGCGGTGCCTCGCATAGAGCAGGCAGTTACCAGATGTTAACTGATGGCCCAAGTAAAACTTAGGGGCCGTAGGCTGCAGCAGGGAAAACCAGGCTTGGAACAAGACTGCTCTGGGTTTGAAATCAACTCAGCCCCTCCTGGCCTATGTGACCTTAGGCAAACCAGTTCAAATCTTTCTAAGCGTCAATTTTCTCATCTTTTAAATGGGAATAATAAAGCCTCCTTGGCTCAATGGATGCCAGGATTCCCTGAGATAGCAAATGTAAGGTGCTTGGAATGAACTTAGCAAACGGTCACTATTTTTATTAAAAGCAATAACAGCAGATGTGAAAATACCTGTGTGAAAGTGGGAATTGGAAAAATGATATATGAGCAGGGGAAAAGGAAAGAAATGTACATACCCTGGGCCTCCACCACGCTCCAGGCACTCTGCCGGCCCAGGAGACCACCGATGAACAAGCACGAGCAGTGCCCTGGAGCAGCTGGTGGGCCGGGGAAGAAGCCAGACTCGGAAACGCTGGGTCAAGCAGCCAAATTAAAAATTATATTAGAGGCACATGGAAATGTTGTGGGACCTGAGGGGAGACCTTGCTGTCACAAAACCACAGAGGAAGACAAGACAAGAAAGGCAGTAGGTACCCAGCTTGTTGTCTGCTGAGCAAATCCCTCTTCTAGGAGCAACCCTGCTCTTGTTCCAGGGGATGTCTCTTCACCCTACTCCAATCTTGCAGCTCTCAAGGGGCTGCCATCCAGAGCCCCCTGTTCCCCATACACTGGATGGAGAGAGGGCACGGGATCCACGCCAGGCCATCAGAGCCCACCGCCAACTTTTCTCACACTAGAACTGGGAGAGGGTTACACCCTCTAGCAACAAAGTACATCACCTACTCTCTGGAGGTGACAGCTAGCACGTTTCTTGCCATATGGGGTAAGCAAGACTGAGAGAATTAGCCAACAAGCAAGTGGAGAAACAAAGGGGAAAGCTGGGGAGAGAGCCTTGGCCAGATAGAAAGGAACTACCTTTTCCGATTACGGGGGCTGCCAAGTCTGAAATCGGTGGGGCAGACGACAGGCTGGAAACACTCAGGTAGGAGCTGATGCAGCAGTTGGAAGCAGAATTTCTACATCCTCAGCAAAAGTTTTGGTCTCAAGACTTTTCAACTGATTGGATCAGGTCCATCTAGGTTATCCAGGCTAATCTCCTATATTTAAGGTCAATTGATTGTAGATGTTAACTCCATCTACAAAATATGCACCTTCAAAGCAACACCTAGATTAGCGTTTGATTGAATAACCGAGTAGCGTTGCCTCACTGCATTGACACATAAAAACAACCAGGGCAGAAGTGAAGAAGAGGTGGTAGGGGCAGTAAATATGGATGACACTTTCAAGACTGCAGCTCGAAGGGAAGATGGGAGCTTGGAGGACAGGCAGGATGGCAGGGCAAGGAGCCGGTGTCCTTGCCCTGTTAGGATGGGAGGAATGAACCAGAGGGGACTGATGCAAGGCAAAGACTGAAATAAGAAACAGAGAGACTCTCACCTTCTCAGTTCAGTTTATTACTAAATATTTTAATTTTTTTTATGCTATTATAAATGAAAGTTTTTAAGTTCCTTTTTTGATTGTTCATTGTTAGTGTATTGAGACACGATTTATGTGTGTTGATTTTGTGTCCTACAACTTTGCTAAACTTAGTTATTTGTCCTAAGTTTTGTGCTTATAGGATTTTCTACATGTAATATCAATGTATTCTGTGAACAAAGATAATTTTATTTCTTTCTTTCACATTTGGATTCTTTTTATTTCTTTTTCTTGCCTAATTGGCAACTAGAGGGTTGAATAGAAGTGGTGAAAGTGGGAACTCTTGTCTTGTTCCTGATTTTGAACAGAAAGCTTTCACTCTTTCCCCATTGAGTATGAATATTAGTTGTGGGCTCTTTACATCTTGCTTTTATTATATTGAAAGAGATTCTTTATAGTTTTCCAGCATTTTTATTGTACAAAGATGTTGAATTTTGGTAAATGCTTTCAATAAAAAATGATCATCAATAAAAAAAATAAAAAAGAAAAAGAAACAGAGAGACTGATCTGAGAGACAAGGCTCCTGAATGAAACAGAGAGGATGAGAATTGGGCGGGGTTTGGGGGAAGGAGGGGCAGGGCATGTTGGTTCTCTCATTACCCACTGCATCAGGACGATGTTCAAGATCTACACAAGCAGCTCAGCATGGACACCAATCAACCAAATGGATGCTAGCTGCCAAGTGGGACCAGAGGGAGTCTGCTCCAAATCCTCAACATATTCTGTAGGGAGGTGTAGTTGGTCACCCTAATCTCATAGATAAAGAAATATGTGGAAGCCCAGAGATGTTTAGTAACCTACTTGGGGGCCTCACTGCTAGGAAGCCAGGCTGTGGACCTTGATGCAGGAAGAAAGAAGGAGACAGTGGGGGCAGATTCTATGTACTGAACCCCACTCCTTGCTGGAGATCCTAGAGGCACACACACAGCAGGCCTGGACCCTCTGCCTTCTCTTCTGCTGATCTGGAAAGGAGGACAGAGGCCCAGGGCTCTGGAGTGTCTGAAATCTCTGCCAAAGAGGCACACAGCACAGCCCTGGACAGGCCCTCACACACAGTGGGTCCCACTGTGGGACAGCACAGAGGCACAGGGGTTCTTCAGGGGACCCGTGTCCCAGTTCAGAGCCCACAGGGCGGGAAGATGACCACGACCACCCTTTATCTCCCTAAAGCACAGCTGATGGTGTCCACCTGCAGAGCATCCTCCCACAGGCAGCTCAGAGCTGGGGCATGTGCCTGTGACCCAAGTTCCTTGGGCACCTCGTCTCCATGGAAGAAAGCAGAGGAAAAGTCCAGGGAGTGAAAGTGAGCTTATCCTAGGGATAAGCTAGAATATGCCCAACATGTAAATGCAAGCTGATAGCAGGCAGCCAATAAAGACATCCACCTTCATCTCCTCATTATCACTTATTAGGAGTAGCACCCTGGAGACCGCCCACTGCTGATAGGGCTCATGCGTTCTGACCATCAGGACAGCTGTCTGGGACTCTCAGTCTGACTCCCAGCTTCACTCCCAGGCCGGCAAGGTGTCTGCCCCAGAGGGATGCTGCTACTCCTGAAGTATGGACCAGAAGAGCCTAAAGAGTAACATTAATCCCAAGCAGTCCATCCAAACCGGGAGCATTTGGGGTTTTCTACCATGTCATGTCGCGTCACCCCCATTTATCCATTGAGCTAAATACAATGCAGCCTCACCAGTCTTCCCTCTGCCAGATTGTCCCAACACATCCCCTGTTCACAAGCCTCAAGGCCCCCTGGTCCCTTCAGACAGTATTTCCCATTCCTTGGTCTGAACTGAGTCCAAGTGCCAAGGACCAAGGAAATGCCTGGCCCTGGAATCAGACAGCCCTGGGCCTCAGTCTTGGCTTCGCCACCCATTGGCTGAGGTACCTCTAACCTCCCTGTGCTTCAGTCTCCCTACTAGCAAATCTACTGATGGAAATAAAAAGGGGAATTACATCTACAGTGTGGGGTGACTGTGAGAATTTAGTGAACAGTGTCAGGCATATTGCCCAGTAAATGGCAGCTACTATGCCCGTCATCAGAAATTCCCAAACCCACCTCCTGGTCACGGTTGTCGTCATCTCTACCACCCCCAGCACCCCCACTCCTGACCCTTCCAAATTCCTTCTGTCCTGGAAGATTCAGTTCCAGCCCTGAAAGGGCTCCTGGACAGAAAGAAGCACCTCTCTGAGGTGACAGAGGTATGAAAAAGACAGGAAACTATACGGAGAGGTGTGCTAGAGAACCATGGGGCAAGGAGGCCAGGGGAGCCAGCAGACACAGCTGAGTTTGTGTGGCAAACGCAAAGCAGAAAGCAAGGCCATCTGTCTCCCAGTCAGGCTAGGAGCCATGAGAGGACAGGATGAGTGATCTCATGCTAGTCATGAACCGCACGGGGCCACTGAGCACTTAAAGGGTGGCCAGTCCAATTGATAACACTGTAACTATACAATGGATGTCACATTTCAAAGACTACATTCAAAACAAAGAATATAAAATATATCATTAATAATTTTATGTTAATTATATGTTGGAAAGACAATAATAGACTGGAAAAATGAATTGAGCTACATAAAATAATTTCACATGGATCTTTTTAATAACACTCTCTAAAATTTAAATTATATATATGGTTCATGCTGTATTTCGGTTAGGTGTCTCTGGGCCACAGCCTTGCTTGCTCCAAAAGACACTGCCGTCCTTAGCACAGCTGCTCAGCATGCTTGGGAAGGAAGCAGGGTGGCAAAGGGTTAAGTCAGTCAGGGTTCAACGTCGGGCTCCACCCCTTGACACTGGACACTTTGCTAAAGCTCTCCTGCCTCCATTCTTCACCTATATAGAGGAGACAATAATTGTAGCAAGTTATAGGATGCTTAGGAGAATTAACTCATGCTAAGTTAAGCATGTGGTAAGTACTAAAAGACTGAGGGCAGGAGAAGGGGACGACAGAAGATGAGATAGTGGATGGCATCACTGACTCAATGGACATGAATTTAAGCAAGCTCCAGGAGATGGTGAAGGACAGGGAGGCCTGGCGTGCTGCAGTCCATGGAGTCACAAAGAGTCAGGCACAACTGAGCGACTAAACAACAATGACAAAGTACTGAATTACCACCACCATCTCATGTGGGTCAAAGCACACTTGTTCACCCTTTATCTCCAAGGACACTAATCTTTAAGTTGGGAATCGGCCTTGGTTGCCTCTTATTTCCATACAGAGGGTCCATCATGTACAAGCTTTGGCAAATATTTTCAAAGTCTGGGTGAGGATGAAAGAGACCTATAAGTGCTCACTCTGTGCTTGTCTTCCCCCCTGTTGAGTGCCCTTGTCCAAAGCATGCATTCCATCTCAACCACATGGAATTCCCAGTTCAGCTCTGTCCAGACCACCTCGGCCGCCCCTTCTCCCAAAGTTCCTCTCAATACCAAAGCTGTCATCTTTCTAAAGGCCAACCCTGCCATGGCTGCTCCCAAGTAACCGTTTAGGAACAATGACATCCACAGTTGACACAACCATGCCAACAGGAAGAACATTCAATGTATACCTTCTGGTAGACAAAGGGGAGGGAAAAAGCAGGTGTGGCCAGCAAAGGGTCCTGAGGTTGAATGACTGGGAGCCAGCAAACTGCTAGAGGTCACCATGCTCCAGCCCAAGTGTCTGCCCACAGCTCTGCTCTAGACATGCTGCACAGAGAGAAGATCATTCATGAGTAGCAACTCCCAGAATTATGGGAAGAAGAAAGCTGTCCTCATGCATTGAGGCCCTACTATGAGCCAGGAACCATGTCCCCAAAACAAGACTTTTAGGTGTGAGTAAGCACCTTCATTTTTAGATCAGCAGCCTGAGGCTCAAAAAGGTGAAGTAACTTGCCCAATGTCACACAGGGCATAAGAGTGGGGAGCAGAGGATGGAATCTAGGGAACGCAGCTCAAAAGCTGTTCTCTTATTACAATGTAGCCCACTATCAGAGTACAACTCAGCACATGAGGACTCAAAGCACCTTACTCTTAGAAGCCAAAAACCATCGATCTCTCGACATCTGTTTGAAAGTTCCTCTCAATACCAAGAACCAGGGAGCTCTTGTTGAGACGTGTCAGCCCAGCTGGCTCTCGGGAAAGCGGTGCATCTGTCCCAGCCTCCCACCTCTCAGCTGTCACTGCTAACAACGACAGACAAGCTGATGGTAAAACCTAAAAGAAGCCACGACCATGCAGAAACCGCCTCCCCCTTGACCCAGTAACCGAGAGAACTTGATACCAGTCTTGCTCTTTGAAGTAAGAGACGACACGAGAAGATAAGCTGATCCCAAGAGTGTCAAGTGGGAAAATGAGCAAATTCTGGGCCCTGCTCTGACATGCGAGCACATTCGGGGAGCTCAGAAAATGTGGGGAATTTTATGCTGGGATTTCTGAAGCCTCGTGGGATGGGTGGCCCAAGAGAGGGCTGGGACACCTGGAGAAGTGACTCATTCTGAGAAGCTGAGCCAGGACAGGCAGCTGCAGGAAGGGACACTGTGCCAGGTGGTGGGGGTAGGTGGTCAATATGTGTGTCCTGCTGAGTGCTCCTGGTTTTCAGGAGAAATGCCCTAGGCCCATTGCACAGACGAGAACACTGAGGTCTGGAGAATATGTCAAGCCAGGAAATAACCTCAGCAATGGAGGCTATGGCTCTGAGGAGGGGCCTCTCTAGGGCCTGAGGGCCTAAGGTAGTCTCCAGGAGGGTTCGCCTGCACATCAGTCAGAGCTCACCTTCCCAAATATACTGTGGAACTCAGCCATGTCACCATGGTTCAAAGGAGGCAGCAATGACCTGCTGGCTGACTTGCTCATACAACAAGGCTTGCAAGCAGATGATGGTGGTCACGGAGGAAGTGGATCACAGAGAAGGCTAGGGGTGGAGGAATTGATAAGAACATCTCTATCCACTTGGAAACCAAGAGGAAAATCAAACAAAAATTACATCCAGCTTCTTCCTGCTAAAACCAAATCAATAAAGAAGGCAGAAAAACAAGTGTGTTTTATTTTCTACGAACTTCCAATTGCAACACTCTGTCCACAGGAGGAAAATGCTGGCAGACACACAGGAGCGCTCATGATGGCTGGTTGAAACCCGGCTTGTTCCAAGGGTCAGCAAGACATGTTAACCACCAGTGGGGCTGGGACCAGACATGCTTTGGGGTGAAATTTTACTTCTAATTCCTATTAAATGTTAAATAAATGGATGTGTTCTGGTGTTAGCAATTTATCCAGATGACTCAGTGTATCCTGGGCAACAAGGCTCAGGGAGGAAAGGGGAAGAGGATGTGGACACACAGGAAGGGACTGCCAGGGGCCAAGATAGGAAAAGGATGAAATCAAGGGAACTTCTGTGCTGTCTCTGCTGACCCGGACCCAGGAGGGGACACTGGTGTTCCTGTAGCGCTACAACTGAAACCCCAGTCAGCCAGCTCCCAGCCACAGCGCCTTCAAGCGGACCATGAAAACGGAGCCTCCACAAAGCTGAGCGGGCTGGCGGCCGTCCAGCATGCCCTCCTCAACATTCCTTCTCAACTGTCCTGGCAGGGGTAGCACGGTTAGGGTCTCCTCCTGCTTCCTAAGGGGAAGGCTACTCCAAGGGCCCTGTGATATGAGCCAATGAACCTGACTTGTTGGAAGCCAGCATCCTCCCTGGTTGCTACCTCCTCTGCCCTCGGCCTGGGTCCGTGCAGCCTGCAGGACCAACTTTGTGTAACTGAGGGGAAGTCAGGGTCCGGAAGCAGGGGTACACACATGGACAGCACGTGAAGTCTTGGTCTCTGACCCCTTGTCCATGTCTCACATCAGCTGACTGACCTTTCAGCCCAGGATGCCCCACTCCTGCCTCTCAAGTCCTCATCACTGGTTTAAAATTGACTGATGTGTTGCCAGAGCATGTTTAAGACATAAAGGCTCAAAGGTGCTGTAGGGGCAGCCAGGAAGCCCCAGCCCAGCCGGGTCTGACCGAACCTTGCAGAGCTCCCAAGGGGAGCCTCCCAGGGGAGGCCCAACAGCTCCATGAGGGGTGAGGGGGCAGAAGGATTCACTCTCCGCTGCTGGAGGCCAACCTTCTCACCTCATCTGCTCCTTCTCATCCTTGCACTCCGAGGCCATCATGCCCGTGCTCCGCCAGGAAGCCCAGCGCCCAGGAAGTGCATGTCCTCATTTGGGAGAGTGGAGGCTCCAAGCTGGCACCTGCGTGCCCCACACCCCATGCCTTCCTGACCCACTCTTCTTAATCTGCACCCCACCCCCTAGGTGGGCACCCTTTCATAGACAGGGAATGGAGGCTTGGATTGGTAACACGATGGGCCCCACGTACCTCAGCCCAGAGTGGCAGAATCTGAACTCACACCCAGGCAGGCAGGTGCTAACTCGGTGCTTCTTCTTCCACCCCGCCCCCCGCCCCCCGCATCTTTTTAATTAATTTATTTTTCAATTGAAGGATAATTGCTTTACAGAATGTTGTTGTTTTCTGTCAAACATCAAAGTGAATCAGGCATAGGTGTATATATATAGGTGTATATGTCTCCTCCCTCTTGAAGCTCCCTCCCATCTCCCTCCCCATCCCACCCCACTAGGTTGATACAGAGCCCCTGTTTGAGTTCCCTGAGACATACAGCAAATTCCCATTTGCTATCTATTTTATGTATGCTAATGTAAATTTCCATGTTACTCTCTCCACAGATCTCACCCTCTCCTCCCCTCTCCTCATGTCCATAAGTCTGTTCTCTATGTCTGTTTCTCTACTGCTGCCCTGCAAATAAATTCGTCAGTTCCATCTTTCTAGATTCCATATATATGTGTCACTATATGATATTTATCTTTCTCTTTCTGACTTACTTCACTCTGTATAATAGGCTCCAGGTTCATCCACCTCATTAGAACTGACTCAAACGCGCTTCTTTTTACGGCTGTAACTCGGGGCTTCTTGACACACAAGGTAGAGCTTCTGCATGTTGCTGGCCCCAATCCTAGGAGAGCTCAGCAGGCAGAGAGAGCCAGGTGCTGCTCCATGGACCCAGAGCTCCATCCTAGCTTTCCTTTCTCATTAGGTCTTTCTACATAACAGCTCAACAGCATCTAAGCCCAGGCCCTTTCCTCCCTATCATCCAGATTCATCCTCACCCTCTCCAGCACCCAGGGGGGCCTCCCCTCTCCACAGCCCCAGAACACCCATTTCCAAGCACTGGCAGAGCAAACAGCCCCTCCCAACACCCTCACCTGCCTGCCAGTACACAGCCAGCTCCATGTCCAAAACCTGTGTCTCTCTGCTTTTGAAGTGACGGCCCCCAAGACACCTATTCTTATACAGGAAGCCCTCTGTTTCTGAAAACTGCTGTGCTATGCTCAGTTGTGTCCGACTCTTTGCAACCCCATGGACTGTTGTAGCCCACCAGGCTCCTCAGTCCATGGAATTCTCCAGGCAAGAATACTGGAGTTGGTTGCCATTTCCTCCTCCAGGGGATCTTACCGACCCAGGGATCGAACCTGCATCTCCCAAGTCTCCTGTATTGCAGGCAGATTTTTTACCACTGAGCCACCAGGAAAGTCCTTTTGAAGATTAGATTTGCACAACTGGAAATGGAAATTGGGTGTGAGCTATTCCATGCCTTACCTAAAGAAAGCTCCTGAAGACAGGAAAGACTGGCAAGTTTATGTTCTGGTGATAAAGTTCTTTTCTCCGGGCACCCAACTCCCCTTTTTTTCGAGCTATATATAACACCTACGCAGTTTGCTGGTCATTGAGCCCCTCCCATACCCAGAGGGAGAAGGCAATGGCACCCCACTCCAGGACTCTTGCCTGGAAAACCCCATGGACGGAGGAGCCTGGTAGGCTGCAGTCCATGGGGTTGTGAAGAGTCGGACACGACTGAGCGACTTCACTTTCACTTTTCACTTTTATGCATTGGAGGAGGAAATGGCAACCCACTCCAGTGTTCTTGCCTGGAGAATCCCAGGGACGGCAGAGCCTGGTGGACTACCGTCTATGGGGTCGCACAGAGTTGAACATGACTGAAGCGACCTAGCAGCTACAGCAGCATACCCAGAGGATTCATTCTGTGGGGGGCGGGGGACGGGGGTGGGCAGCAGGCACATTTGCTGAGCCCCTGCTGAATGTCAGGAATAGTGGGCCCACTTGCCTGTGGTCTCATGTAATTTTCTTGTGTGACCACCCCAACTGAATGTTGGAGAGGTTGCAGAGTGGAGGGTGGAGAATGGGCCTGGATTGGGCTGGTAAGCAGTCCCTGTACAGCCTTGCATACACCGAGCCCGCCTCAGAAGGCACTGGTGTGCAGGGGAAGGTCTCGGCCAGGCGCCTCTGCACCACCTGCTCAGCCCAGCTGACCCCGGCCCCTGGAACCCAGGTCGGGGCAGCTTGTTAAGACAAACCCCAACAGTGCCTTCGCAGACACACCAGGCCAGGCAGAGCGGGAGGGGGCCTTGTGAGCTCAGCGAATAGATTACCCGCTTCAATTATTTTATCTAACGATGACATTTGTACTGTAAAAGTCAGCACAAAAATCAATGAGTTTTAAAGGACAAAATCTGGGGGAGGCTCCAGCCCAGTGACCTGTAACAGCAGCCCAGGAACTCAGAGGAAAGAGGTGCAGAGGTGGGCTTAAGGGAGACACAGGAAAGCTGAGCCGGGGTGGACCCAGCCCCTTCAGCATCCCGGAGCAGAAGAGGAAAGCCATGCTGATGCCCAGCCCCAGATCACCCAGCTTGGAACAGATGCACGGGCAGCACCTGTGTTCCCGACAGGCAAGGAGGACAGTCCCCATGCGCACTGGCACAGCAGAGAGGCAGATGTGTAATTAAACTGATAATGGCACAATCAAATAGTTATGTTATAATTAAACGAAGGCAAAGTACAGCTTCTCAGGAGGGTCGTGGAGGGCCTCCAGAGAAATGACTCTCAGCTGAGGCTTAGAGGAGGAGTTTGCCCCAGGGGTGCATGCTGGAACAGCATTGGGGCAGATGGAAGAGCAGGAAAAAGGGTAGGAGCTTGATTTCCTCAAGGACCTGAGAAGCCACCGCCTGCAGTCCACTGGACTTTGCAATTACTCAGCAACACCCCCCCAGGACCCCAAGGGGTAGAGGATGATGGTGGGGGCGCCAACTTCCTCCTGAACATCAGCATGGAAAGGCTATGCAGGCAGTGGGAAAGCATGTCTGTGTGTGCTCACAGCCCAGAAGGCAGGCCTGGCATCCAAGCCAGAGAAAAGGGTGCAAAGAACAGTGGATAGAAGGAATTTCCTGGTGGTCCAGTGGTTAAGACTCCATGCTTTCAACGCAGGGGGTTCAGGTTTGAACCCTGGTAGGGAAACTAAGATAACACATGCTGCATGGTACAGCAGAAATATTTTTAAAAAAATAAAAACTTTTAAATAAATTAATTTTAAAAAAAGAACAGTGGACAGAAGCAAATGAGTGGTGAAAATCCACAGAGCCTAAGGAGAGCGGGGCAGCCCTCAGCGGACATACCATGTGCTCCCAGAGGAAACCTGGGCATCTGGCAGAACTAATAGCCACAGAGCAGCCACTGGGGTTTCCCTTGGACCCGGCTGTACCCACTAGCTGCTGCTGCTGCTAAGTCGCTTCAGTCGTGTCCAACTCTGTGCGACCCCATAGACAGCAACCCACCAGGCTCCCCCGTCCCTGGGATTCTCCAGGCAAGAACACTGGAGTGGGTTACCATTTCCTTCTCCAATGCATAAAAGTGAAAAGTGAAAGTGAAGTCGCTCAGTTGTATCCGACTCTTCACGACCCCATGGACTGCAGCCTACCAGGCTCCTCCCTTCATGGGATTCTCCAGGCAAGAGTCCTGGAGTGGGGTGCCATTGCCTTCTCCATATCCACTAGAAGGAAAAATAATTCTGTGATCCTGAAGGTTTGCTCTCAGTGCACATTTCTTACTCTCTATTATTACATCCTGGGGTTGGGGAGCACACGGAGGGCAAGGAGCCCCACGAAGAGCTAGATCTGAGATGAGGTACAGATGAGTGGTCATGTCAGAGCAGCAGCAGGACGCTGCAATGCTCAGGCTCAGGACATGTGGAGGCAGTGCCTAAACAGTCCTTTCTCTGTGTGGAGGATCGGATCCAGCCTAGACTGAGGAGGGGGGAACGAGAACACCTGGGTTCTGCAGGACCAACAGACAGAATGCAGCATTGTTTACTGGCTTCCTGGAGACAGAGGGCTGGGGGAAGTAGGAGGACGTGGAGCATCAGGATAGTGTAACAGCGGGAGTGAAGGATTAAGCCACAGGGGCTGAAGTAGGCAACCTGTGGCTGGGACAATTTACAAAGAGGGAGATCCAACAGATGTTCTGGGTTAAGCTTAGGTTAAGATTGAGTCTGGGCTTCCCTGGTAGCTCAGACGGTAAAGAATCCATCTGCAATGCGGGAGACCTAGATTCGATCCCTGTGTTGGGAAGATCCCCTGGAGAAGGGAACAGTTAACCACTCCAGTATTCTGGCCTGGAGAATTCCATGGACAGAGGAGCCTGCCGGGCTACAGTCCATGGGGTCGCGAAGAGTCAGACATGACTGAACGACTTTCACACAAGACTGAGTCCGGGGCTAGGGATTAGGCGCAGGGTCAGTTTGGGGGGTTGGGGATAGGATGAGTGTCAGGTTGTCATCATCCCTGCCTTTAGCCCGGAATTTTGAGTCTGGCCCCCAGCCTGCCTTGCACTCGGGGACACCAGAGGAGGATCACTGGATGGTTCCTGTGGCAGGGCCAGGTTAGAGTGAGATGCTGGTGGCCTCAGGAAGTGATCCACTAGCAGGAACTGATATGCAGTGGGACCCGGGATTCAAGAAGTGAGATTTATCTCCTGCTCTCACCGCCAGAAATCCTGGGCAGAGCAGTGGCCCCCACCACCTCAGAGGGGGCCCAAGTCCTATTAAGTGGGCATTAGAGCAAGGGGAAATGGCAGAATGTTGAAGACACAGGAAAACATGCCATGGATCATTATGCCTAAGCTAACTTTGGAGTAAATGCAATCCACAGATCGGCCTCTATTACATGAGATCTGTCATTCTCAGCAGTCCTTTTTGTCCTTGTCATCATCTTAGCGCCATTTGCTGAGCCTTGAGTCCAGCTTTACTAGTACTTTATGTGTGTTTCTTCATTAGTTCTCAAGAGAACTCTGTAGAGTCTACGTTACTGTCCCATCCTGCAATGAGAACACTGGGGCTTGGGGAGGACGGGGAACTCAGTGCAATCCCACAGCTGGGAGATGTCAAAGCAGGATCTGAAGGCAGCACAGTTCAATTGTTGGCCCACAGCAGAGTTGGCTTGGCTGACATTTAAGGTTTAGAGAGAAACTAATCACTCCATCTCTGCTTCCCCAAACCAGGTTATCTGTGACCAGGCTGCAGTTTCCTTTGGTTACCATGGCGTATCTAAGTGTTTGCTCGCCAATCTCTATTTCTACATCATTTGTGCACAGACTGGAAAGAAACAGCACAGGGCTTTGAAACCAACACAAATCTTTTCCCTCACACTAACGGGCTGTGTGACCTTGGTCAGGGACTGAACCTCTCTGAGCCTCAGTTTCCATTTCTGAAAAATGGGCACAACGACATCTACTTCACCAGACTGGTATGGGGAGCTAGTGAGGCAATGCAGGTTAGGCAAAGCGAGTTGCCCCAAGGAGATCTCACCTCTGGTCCCAAGATAATCGCCTGCACTCAATGAGCCTGCTATTCACACACCACTTGCTGACTTGGCATCCTTCGCCCTGCAAGGTGTGGAAGGATTCCCAGCCAACTACCCTCCCTTACCTACCCAGCCCCAAGGCAGCCCCAGCGAGGCCAGAGCAGAACAGCAGGTAAGGCACTAATGGTAGGGAGAAAACACACAGAGACACACAGAAATACTCACTCACATAGTCAAACACACGCACTTGAAAACATCGGGCTCCACCAGATCTTCCTCTAACCCCATCCACTTACACCAGAGGGATGGGGCAGAGGACCTGGGGAAGGGGTACATCAGAGGGAGGGGACATGGGAGGCAGCACCATTCAAAGTCCATAGGCCCAGAGACAGTGAATGAGACTGTGTGAACTCAGCTGGGACTGTGAGGAAAGGAAGTCAATTAGAAGGGGGAGCACAGGTCCACAGCCCCAGCCGCCTCCCTATCCCCACCCCAACATGCCCTCTATATGGATGCATGGAGCTGCTGAGGCGTCCAGGCATTTCAGGCAGGCTGCAGAACGTGCACTGGCTTCTATGGAGTGATCCAAGCCAACACAGGACCACGCCAAGAGATAAACACGAGGGCAATAAGGGCTTGGGTCAGACCTATGCGTTCAGTCATAGCAAAAGGGTTACAAGTGACCTCTGGAATTGCTGTGAGAAAGTCAAGTACCCAAGCATTCAATGACTCTGGGCTGGGACAGGTGAAAGATAACAAAAGCAATCTTGGGCTTGTCAGGCCATCCTGCAGCCCCAGGAGTGCTGATAAAGGCTTAACAACAGACTCTCAGAAAATAAGTTAATAAATAAATAAACCCCTGAGTTGTGGTATCTGCAGATTTCTTTGGTGTAAATACATCCAACAGGGTCAATTTCAAGCTTTCAAAGTGACATCACTGAGCATGGAGTTAGGAAGCCAACCAATGAGAGCTGCTCTTAGCACACCCCTGCCCTGGAGACACCTACATGTGCCTCATTCTATTTCAGAGGTGTGAAAGGCATGCCACTCAGGAGAAAATGGGAGTGGGCACCAAAGACAGACCCTCAGGGAATGCTAACAGGGCAACTGGTAAGGCTTCCCGAGTCCAGCAAATCAGAGATGAAAGTCTTCCAGGTGTTTCCCAGCAGCAATCCAGGCTAGGATTTCTGGAACATGGTCCCTCCCAAGCCGAGGAAACAACCTGTTCTAGAGGCAAAGAATCAAATCCTACAAGAGGAACTGCCAACAGGAGCCTTGTTGAGAGAAATTTGCTGCTGAAACAGGGCAGCGCCCACCCATGTGACTCAGCCTGGCACTCTGAGAACTCGGCTTCTTCAAGGTTCAGTCGCCCCCTTCTGTCCTGTTGCTCAGGGGGTGAGGGGAGGCAGGAGAGGGGCCCATGCAAGTTCTGAATCAACGCTGCCAGGGGCTCCCAGCAGGCAGGACTTTTCCCAGCATGCTTAATGAAAAGTAAATTTCCCAAGCTGCCTCTCCCAGGAAGCCTCCAGGCACACCTAGGACTCCAGGAAGTCAAGGGGCCGAAGAGGAGGAGGATGTCCAAGCCAGCCCCGATGCCTGTGCAGCCCTGGCCTGGCCCCCAGAGTGGGGTCCCCGCAACATTTCACACAGGGCAGCTGCGGGATGTCACCCCTGCCGTACTCCCGCCAGGAGCCTGGAGCTGCCAGCTCAGGTCCTGATCCAGGCTCTACCACCCATCATCCATGGGTCCTTGAGTGCATGCCCTGCCGCCCCCAGCCTCAGTTTACTCCCCTGTAAAGTGGAGCTAGGACACTGGAATCACATCTGAAGACGACAGGAGATAAGGGACCCAGCACAGTGCCAGCCTCCAGAGGCCCCTCCCCCAGAAGAGGCCAACACCTTGTTCTTTAATGAAAGAACCGCTCTCCCCGGTGGGCCTGGTCATCTCCTGGAGGATACGAGCCTCTGCTTCCCCAGGGACGGACCAGCCACAGAGAACCAATCCACCAAGCGCTCAGGACTGAGCAAGCCTTGCTATTGTCACACGGGCACACACACTCCCACTGCCAGAAGACAACGACTGACGTGCTGGTTGACAAAGGAGGAGAAGTTGTGCCCGAGGATGTGTCAGAGCAGAAGGGGAGCTATTCTGGTCCCCGTTCTAAAAGCTGAATGGATGGCTGGACCCGGGCTCCCCGACGATCTGCAGCAGAAACCCGAACGGTTTTAAATAGCACATTTACACAGAGGCTCTCCCCTACACGCAAGCTAAGAGAAATGTTTACCCTCTGTACTTTCTCCCCTTACTAATTAAACACTCATGATTTTTCTGCCTTCAGACCTCCCATTCAGTGTGTCTTCCCTCAGAGGTGGTAGTTTTCATACTTGACTGCATGTTAGAATCATCCAGAAGCTTTGAACCATCTCTGTACCCTGTACCAGTTACATCAGAGCATCTCGAGGCAGGACCCAGTCACCAGTATTTTTTTAAACTCCTCAAGTGATTCAATGTGCCACCACTATGTAAAGTATACTCTGGCCCTGCCAGAGCAGTAAAAGTTTAAATGAAAGCAAAAGTGGGACTCCCCCAGTAGTCCAATGGTTAGACTTCCACTACAGGGGACAGGGACTCGATCCCTGGTTTGGGAATTAAGATCCAACAAGCTGCATGGTATGGCCAAAAACAAAACTAAATAAATAAACAAATAAAATTAAAACTATGCCTTCCCTTCATACTCCAAGAAATGACCAGGAAAGGGACCAGAGTCAGACCTGAGGCCATCTGCCTTGAGCCCATGGATTGGGTCTGCAAGCCTGGAACTTGAAAGCAAAGGAAAGTCCCCAACATTAAGGCCAATTCTCAATCACTTCTGTGGGTCAGGCCTCTCTCTGTCTCACTCACAATGGTTTGGTCAATTAAGAAATTACTGAAGGAAGAGAGATAAATTAGGAGATGGTGAATCAATTAGGTGAGTTACTAATTACCTTTATATTTGCTAATGGAGGGAAGACACTAAAGGTTGAAGTCATATCAAGATCCAGACATTCACAACCTGAAAAATGTGGATACAGGATTAGAGGATTGTCTAAATTGGGGTGGGGGGTAGCAGAGCAAGAAAATGCCACGTTGTATGTAGACTGTCCAAAGTCTTTTCAAGTTTAAGAGAGATTTTAAGACTAAAAATGTGGAGATAAATGAAAAATCTATTTTAAGGCTGCTTAGAAGACTTTTAATTCCAGGCCACTGTATAGTCATTAAAACCTTGAGACTGTAATTCTAGGTAAAACACTGACATCCAAAGCTGCCATAGCATAATACATATTAAACACTTCAGAACACAAATGCTGTAAGAAAATGCTCCCCCCAATGATTTCAGTAAAGCATCTAGAATTATAACCCCCATGTGACATGCCAGGCACGCTTCTAAACACTTTATACATAGCATTTTATTTTATCCTTAACACAATTCTATGATGTGGGTGTTTTTTTTTTTCAAACAGCTTTATTGAGATATAATTTACATGACACAAAATTCACCCATTTTAAGTGCACAATTAGATTTCATTATAATTCAGAGTTGTGTTAGAAATTCTCACCATCTCAGAAAGGCATCTCATGTCTATTAGCTGTCACTCCCAGCTATGGTCTAAATGTCTGTGTCCCCCTAAAAATTCTTTGCTGAAATATTAATGAGATGGTATTGGGAGGTGTTTAGGTCATGAGGGTGGAGCCCTCCTAATGAGATGAGTGCCCTTATTTAAAAAAAAAAAAAATAACCCATGGAGCTCCCTACTCCCTTCTATCATATGAGGACACAGCCAGAAATCGGCAGTCGACAATGCAGAAAAAGGCCTTCACCCAAAAAATATTAACTTTTAAAAATAAAAAATTAATTAAAAATAATAACAATAAACAAATTGAAGAAAGAGAAAGGCCTTCACCAGACTCTGAATCTGCTGGTGCCATGATCCTGGACTTTCCAAGCCTCCAGAGCTATGAGACATTAGCTTTTTATTTATGAGCCACGTTATCTATGGTATTTTTTATAGCCACTCAGACAGAATGAGAGATTTCCTAATCCCACACCCACACCCCACTGCTGTCCCTGGCAACCACTTTCTATCTCTATGTATTTGGCTAGTCTGTAAATTTCATGTAAGTGGAATTATACAATATATAGTCTTTCATAACTGTCTTCTTTCACTTAACAGACTGTTTTCAAGCCTCACCCACGTTTCAGTACTTCATTCCTTTTTGTGGCTGAATAATATTCCATTGCATTGGGATACAGTAGGTGTTATCTTTATCCTCATTTTGCAGATGGGGAATGAGAGTGACTCCCCAAGGTCAGAGGATAACTACAGGCAGAGCCAGGCAGTCTGCCTTCAGAGTTCCCACTTGAGCTTCTATTAACCACCTATTCAAAGTACTGGCCTATTGAATCCCATGGTATGAATCACTGTCTTATGAAAAATAATATGACTATATTATATGCATGTAATTTTGCAGAAATATCCAGGGATAAAAGCAAGCTGTCCAGGAAACTCGACTGATAGTTTCCTGTTCTCATTAATATTTGCTCATTACTTATCCATTCATCCTGCCATCTGTTCCTCTCTCTAGCCAGCAAGTAATAACAGCACCTAAGATTACAGAAAAGTTAAGGCATAAAACCTAAAATAAAAACCAAACAATATTCCTTTCATAACTAAAGCAAAAACACAATTTTATGATTTTATTTTACTTTTTATTATGGAAAATTTCAACATTCAAAATAGTGGAATGAACTTCTATGGATCTATCACATAGCTTCAACTCTCATCAACCACACCTTACCCACCCCCAAATTATTTTGAAGATCTCCAACATCATATTTTTCACATATAAACATTTCAACTGTATCTCTAATATGACATGGTTAAAAGACAAAAACATAAACACTCTGAGTACACCTAAAACAGTGAACAATCCCTTAACGTTGTCCAATATCCAGTGAAAGTGAAAGTCTCTCTGTCGTGTCTGACTCTTTGCGACCCCATGGACTACACAGTTCATGGAATTCTCCAGGCCAGAATCCTAGAGTGGGTAGCCTTTCCCTTCTCCAGGGGATATTCCCAACCCAGGGATCAAACCCAGGTCTCCCATACTGCAGACGGATTCTTTACCAGCTGAACCACCAGGGAAGCCCAAGAATACTGCAGTGGGTAGCCTATCCCTTCTCCAGCAGATCTTCCCAACCCAGGAATCGAACCGGGGTCTCCTGCATTGCAGGCAGATTCTTTACCAATGAAGCACTTAAATTTCTCAAGAATCTCATATGTTTTTCTAACAAATTTTTCAAATCAGGATCCTGATGGAGTCCACAAAATACAGCCAATTGTTTGACGCATCTCTTTGGTCACTTTAATCTATAATTTGTCCCTCTGTTTCCTTTTCTCCCCCAAAACAGACAGTGTTCCACAGGACCTTTGAGAAGTGTGAAAAGTTATAGAATGATAGGTGTAGGTGTATGAATGTGTGTATGTGAGTGTGAGTATATATGTATACATATAGCTGTAAATATAGATGTAGACATAAATGTAGATATAGGTGTAAACATAAGATATAGACATAAATATAGATATAGATGTAAATACAGATTAAATGTCTCCAAGTGTTGATTGTTTTCTATGCATTTCTCTCCCTCTTTTCTCACTCACTTACTCCCCAAGGAACATTTCTTCTACTTTCCTATCCTACTTTTCCTATTTCTCTGTCAAAGCAGAATAAAAAAAAAAAAAAAGGCTCAAAGAGAATGCCAACCTAAGTTTGAGAAGATTCAAGGCTAGTTTTTCATTTTTCACTTCTGAGACTCTAGATAGGTCCAGCCTGAGGGAAGGTCAGAGCGAAGGCCAAAAGAAAACTAAAAAAGCAAATTGGGGAGAGACGGAGAGGATCAGATGAAACCTTCTATAAAGAGGGAGCAGGAGAGAGAGGCAGAGACATGGAGGGGCCCACAAAGATGGAATATCCCTCCCCAGCAACCCACCACCTGAAAGCCCTCCTCCCACCTGCACACTCAGGAAGAACGAGCCATCAGTGGGTGGTGCCCCCAGCCAAGACAGGAGCGGACCAGACTTGGAGGAGAAACGCTGAGTCCACACCCTGCGCTCATGAGACAGCCCCAGGCACACAGCCTGGCTTCCCTCACATCACCGTCCGGTGTTTCACCCCTAAAGCAGCAAAGGCCAGCAGCTCCTAGGGTCCCCCACCGGCCCTGAGGGGAGAGAGGTGAGCACCACCGCCAGGAACAAGTGCTTCCAGGGAAGAGAATAGCTGTGTCTGCTCCTGGAGAACTTATTTGCCTTTAACACTCAGCAAGAAGGGTTGTTTAGACCAATTACAGTGCATTGTCTTTCCCTTCTCCCTCCAATTAGGGTTGCTTTCTGAGCCAGCCCATGGGGAAAGCCTGCTGACATCCAACTTCTGTCTCCTGCAGTTTCAGGCAAGTGTGTGTGTGTGTGTGAGAGAGAGAGAGAGAGGGAGAGAGAGAGGGAGAGAGAGAAGGAGAAAGGGAAAGAGACCGGAGTGGGGAGCCCAGTCCATCACTGAGAAGAGAGCGCTGAGCTGCTCTCTCTGAGGAGACAAGAGACTCATAGCCTTCAGGGTCATAATGGGTGAGGTGAGTTTTCTCCGGAGGCGGAGGCCTGTGGCTTCCTTGTAAACCTCTGTGCTGACAATTCACTTCAGAAATAAGGTCGACTCAACAAAAACCAAATCTCCAATGTCTGTTCCCCAAATGACCAGATCACCAAGTGACCAGTTCTCCTAGCAGCCAACTGACCAGAAGCTAAATCACAAAATCATGTGTCTGTGAAACGCCACTTGGCATTACTGAGGGTTTTTTTCTAAAAGGTTCTGCCCCTTCCCTTCCTCCACCTACCGTCTGCACATAAAACAGCAACAGAGGAAGAGGCAGAGGCAGAAATACAGAGGGGCAGAGATGAGAACTACGGTCAAAGCAAAACTGGGGAAATTAGCCTCAGTCTTTTAGCAAATAGACTATTGAGTGAGTTGCTCTAAGGACACATTGGCCTGATTTTTGGCAAATCAGCACAGGGCTGTTGGTGAGGGCATCCAGGTTGCTTCCACCCACATCCCAGAAGCATGCCTGTGGGCCATTCGGCTGCTTCTGGTGGGTCCTAGCAAGGGTTTCAGCCATTTGCCACAGAGGACAGACTCAAGAGAGACACTTCCATACACAGGCCTCCAGCTAACCAATACATGGCTCACTCTTCAAACCATGTTCTCCCACGATGAACCAGGGGCTCCTTAAATTAAGGAGCCCCTTGGTCTGTACTTTGGAGCATGGGAGCCACAGCCAGGTCTTCCTGCTTTCTGACTGTGAGAGGCTTTGTTTTCTCTCCCTGCTCCCCCACCAAAAGCCCTCCTCTCAGCAGACCATCTCTCCCCATGCTGCTGCTGCTGCTAAGTCGCTTCAGTCGTGTCCGACTCTGTGCGACCCCATAGACGGCAGCCCACCAGGCTCCCTGGTATTCTCCAGGCAAGAACACTGGAGTGGGTTGCCATTTCCTTCTCCAATGCATGAAAGCGAAAAGTCAAAGTGTAGTCGCTCAGTCGTGTCCGACTCTTCGCAACCCCACGGACTGCAGCCTACCAGGCTCTTCATCCATGGAATTTTCCAGGCAAGAGTACTGGAGTGGGGTGCCATTGCCTTCTCCAATAATTCTTGCTTAATTCTGAGTGGGGTCATCTTTTCCAGAGACTCTTGAAATCAGTGTCATGACCCTCTGTAAGTTTTCTGATGGGGAGAATTTTCTCTGTACTGTGAGCTGAGGGCCTTGATCTTGGGAGGGCAGGAGTGCAGAGTCTTCAAGGTATGACTGATCTTCAAGCTTTAGTCCAGCCTCACTCTCCTCAGGTCAGTCCAGAGTCCCAGCCTGGCCCAAGAGATGCATGTGATGGAGAGTACAGAGCTTCCAGCATCGGATCAAGCTGAGCACATGCCAGCCTGCAGCAGCTCTATTTCCTCCCCCTCCCTCCTTCTCCTCACTCCCCTGGGATCCAGCTGAACATTTTCTCACCCAAATTCATTCAAGCACCCCCTGATGATGTGCCAGGCATTCTCATCAGGTCAGCTCCTCTGATTCCCACCCCCGCCCAAACAGGAAGTCACTTCCATCCCTAGATTTCAAGGAGGGAAACTCCAGCTCAGAAAGTTTCCCTTCCTTGTCCAAGGTCACATAATTTGCAAATGGAGAGCCACAATGTAATTTTGGATTTCATTTGCTCTTACAGGTGATAGGATTTTGTGGGACCCCCAAGGCCCCTTCTTCTCCTTGAGTCCCCCAGTTACTGTACCAACAGGCCATGGGACAGCCTTCTTCCACCCATGGGAATGCCTTTTTGAGGCAGGGGGCCAACAGCTTTCAGAAGCTCTGCCCTGTCCCAGAACCACCAGTCACGACAGCTATAGACGACGCTCCTAGCCCAAACCAGTGAATCAGCTCTAAATAAACATTGGCTAGGAGTCCAGCACCTTAATCAAGAGGGTGATTGAAAAGTGAACAGTGAAAAGTCACTCTTCCCAGGTGATCTCAAGGAAACCCATCTTCCCTCTAAAAGCTAGCTTCCTACAAAGGAAGAGAGGAAAGGGCTCTCATCACTGCTCATCCACCTCTGTCCAAACCCCTCTGCTGCGCAAGGGCAGGGAGAATCCCAGGCTCTAGGTCCTGAAAGACTCCCAGAGGGGTCAGCACCATGCTTAAAGGCCTGGGGCACCACAGAGAAAATGGAACTCCAAAGGCCCAAAACAAAGGCAGAGCTGAGAGTTTCGGACCCACTGAGGCAGGGCAGAGTAGGACTGGAAAAATGGAGGGGCACAGACCTCACTGGAAGTGAATGACTTAGAGAGATAAGGAGGAGAGAGCCATGGTGGGTCCAGGAAAGGAGGAGGAATGGACATCTGTACCCATGGACATGAGGGGGTTGGTGAACTATAGATACATGTCTACCCTTCCTTGGAGCACGCATGCTTTAAGCATTAGGTGGCCTTTCCCCAGAGAAAAAGGATAGAATCATGCACAAACACACACACACTCTTTTTCACACAATTTCAAGGAGCTTAGGGGGTCTATGAATCCAAGAAGAGAACCTCCGAATGAAAGGAAGTCATATGCATTTTGTGCATTTAATAAGAATAAGATTATTAATCACTGATACTTATCTTCTTGCTTCCTTATTTCTCTATTTTCCGTCTCCTATGCCAGACTATAAGCTCCACAAGGGCAGGAACCTTGACTCCGCCTTTCTCTTGGTGCCCCAGTACCTAGAACAGAGCCCAGCAAGCAAATGGCACATCACAGCCGCTTACTGGATGGATCAATGGATTTACAGCTTCATGCTTCAGTTTTTAGAATCTGCTATGGCCTTGCTCCCACTGATCAGCGAACAGACATGGGACAAACCACAAAGAAGTTTGTTTCTATGAACTCGACTTGGAAACTTTAGACCCCTCCCGCCAAAACTAGGCCCTGGAGTCAGTTCCACATGGACCTCCACAGGTACAGACAGACCGGAGCTCCAGCTGGGAGTGTGGGGTGAGGTGTGGACTGCGACAGTGTGAGGCATGCGGGACTCCAGGGTCTGTGGGCGCTTCCTGGAAGCCTTGCCCTGAGGATGCTGCCCACCAGCCCCAGACAGCAGCCAGCAAACGAGCCTGCATACCGCTTCCTCTGGGACGTGAAGATGTAAGGCAATGGCGGGCAAGGATGGGGTGCCTCCACACTGCTGGCCATTGATCTCCACTAATGAATTTCTTTGTGGAGAGGAACAAACTGCTCCACAGTGAGACTGGCCAAGGCCGCCCCAGCGCGGCAGCCTGGTGTCTCGGGCATGCTAATTACTGTGCTGTCTGGGTACATCTGATCGGCTTCTCCCCACCGCTGTTCCATAACTGACACGCTAATCTGTCCCCACCTGACGGTTCTGGAGCAGGCCAGAGATCTACTAATGAACCCTAATGCAGACAGTTGATAAAGAAACTTAGAACACTGAGATGAAAAACCATGATGTCAGCTGCTAGAAGATTACGATCCACTTCGCTTCTTTTGTAGTGCGTTTCAAGGACTATCCGTTGAAATCACTCGTTGCATCCAGGGCCCTGATACAATCCTGACTGTTCCATCCTTTCTATCTCATGTGTGACAGAATTCCAACAAGCCAGCATGATTCACTTCTGTGGTGGATGTTACACAGATGGATTCTCAAACTAACACGTCTTTGGAAACCCTGAGGGAGAGGCAATTGTTTGAATGAATTCAGGCGTGATGGTTTCTCTGGCATGGAAACAGAAGCCCTGTGACAGGCAGCATGGTGTCTGGAAAAGGCAATGAAATCTTCAACAGCTTTATTGAGGTATAATTGGTATGCAATAAATGGCAAATATTGAAGTATACAAGTTTAACACGTCTTCAACATATGTATCACCACATTCAGAATACTGAACATATTTCACGACTGCCCAAAGTCTCCTTGTGACCCCCTGTGGTCTCTCCCACTCACCCTAGTCCCCAGGCAACCACTGAATTGCTTCTGTCACTACAGATTCGTTTGTCTGCTCTAGAGTTCTATACAAATGTAAGCATTCAGTTGTATTCTTTTTAGTCTGTCTTCTTTCACTTAACCTAATTACTTTGAAACTCATTCATGCTGTTGCTTCTACCAATAATTGATCCCATTTTATTGCTGAATAGTATCCCATTGTATACATGCACCACAATGTGTTTATCCATTCACTTGCCAATGAACATTTCAGTTGTTTTCTGTTTTTAGTATTACAAGATAAGCTGCTATAAAGAATCCAGCTGCAATGCAAGAGACCAGAGTTCAATCTCTGGGTCAGGAAGATCCCCTGGAAAAGGAATGGCAACCCACTCCAGTATTCTTGCCTAGAGAATCCCACGGACAGAGGAGCCTGGTGGGCTACAGCCCATAGGGGTTGCACAGAGTCGGACATGACTGAAGCAACTTACCATGCATGCATGTCTTTGAGTGGATATGTGCTTTCATTTCTCTTGGACAAATACCCAGAATGGATAATATGGTAGGTGCATGTTTCACTAAGAAACCATCAAACTATTCTCCAAAGAGCTTGTCTCATTTTACATTCCCACCAGCAGCATTTATAATAGCCAAGACATGAAAGCAACCCAAATATCCAGAGACAGATGAATGGATAAAGAAGATACAGTACATATATACAATAGAATATTACTCAACCATTAGAAAGAATGAAATAATGCCATTTACAGTAACACGGATGGACCTGGGGATTATCATACTAAGAGAAGTCAGTCAGACAGAGAAAGCAAATATTATATGGTATCACTTACAAGAGGAATCTTGTAATGAAAAATGGGCAATGTAAAAGAATGTAAGATACAGATGAACTTATTTACAAAACAGAAACACTCACAGACTTGGAGAATGAACTTATGGTTACCAGGGGGGAAGGGTGCAGGGTTGGGAAGGAGGGACAGATTGGGAGTTTGGGATTGACGTGTACTGCTATATTTAAAATAAACTGCCAACAAAAACCTATTGTTATAGCACAGGAAACTCTGCTCAATATTCTGTAATAACCTAAATAGGAAAAGAATTTAAGAAGAATAGATACTTGTGTATGTAAAACTGAATCGCTTTGCTACACACCAAAAACTAATACAATATTGTTAATCAATCACACTCCAATATAAAATTTTTCATTAAAAAAAAATAAAAAGTAAAAGTAAAAAATTCCAGTTTCTCTGTAATCTCGCTAACACTTGGTATTATCAGTCTGGCCATTCTAACAGGTAGGCAGTAGCTTTTAACTGTGGTTTTAACTCATGTTTTCCTAATCAGTAACTAGTAAGCATCTTTCCATGTGCCTACCTGTTACATATACATATATATCTTCTTTGGTAAAGTGTCCATTAAAACATTTGGCCCATTTCTCATTGTGGTGTTCATTACTATTGAGTTTTAAGAGTTCTTCATATTCTATATGTGATTCCGTAATCAGATACAACTTGAAAATACCTTTTCCCTTTCTGTGGCTTGTCTTTTTATTCTCTTCACAGTGTATTTCAAAGAGCTTCATTCTTAAGGAGGTCTTAATTTTAATTAAATTCAGTTTATCAATTTTTTCTTCTATGGATTATGATCTTTGCCTAACTTAAGACCACACAATTTTCTATTGTGTTTTCTTATAGGTGTTTTATAATTTTAGTGTTTTTACAGTCTGTGGTCCATGTTTTACTCATGCTTTATATATAGTACAAGCTATGGACTGACGATTATTTCTTTGTACATACATATTTACTTGTTCCAGCACCATTTGTTGAAAAGTCTCTTCTTTCTCTACTGAACTGCCTTTGCACTTCTGTTGAAAATCAATCATCCATACATGTGGGAGTCTATTTGTCAGTTCTCCATCCTGTTTCAGTGGTCATTTGTCTAGGTATGCACCAAAAACACATTGCCTTGATTATTATAGCTTTTAATATTTGAGGTCATTAGGTCATCCTCCAGGTTTATTCTTCATTTTCAAAACTGTTTTGACTATTTTAAGTACTTTGCATTTAGGTATGAACTTTAAAATCAGTCTGTCAGAAAGCCCTGGTGTGTAGCCCTTGCTGATTTCCGCAGTGTAAATACTCCTACATGGTCAATTTCTAGCTACTCAAGTGCTGTCACTGAACGTGGAGTTGGGAAGAAACAGCCCAGTGGATCCAGTGAGCCCATGCACGTTGGCCCCAGGTCACCACACACACCTCCTCCTGTCGCTGGCCCCGTCCCCACAGCAGATGTGGGGACCAAGAAGTCTCAATGTGCTGGTGCCATGTCCTCTGCTGTCACCAGAAGAGGTGGGGGCAGCACCCATGGCCATGGCCTGATTTTGTAGCCAGGGCTCCCGACCACAATGGCTGTCACTGAGGGAGAGGAGAGGGCCAAGGTGGGCCCCTGGGGAGGCAATTCTCCCTCAGTCCCTGTTTCCGGGTAGCAAGGTGCCCCTGACATGCCAGCCCATCCTGCAGGTCTGGAGCACGCCTGACACTCACTTTGCATCCCTCCCCACACAGACCACCTAGCTGGAAGTCCTAGGAAGACTTCACCTTGAGCTGCCCTAGGCCCTGCAGTGAAATCTGGCACCCGCTTAGAAAGAAGCAAATTTATTGATCTTTCTTGGTGACTGTTAGCAAGATTCATAGCTAGTCACGGACTACATTCATCTGCGCTTTTGACTTTAATTACCACAGGCACCTGAGGGGTATGTGCGTGTATGCCTGTGTGTGTGTGTGTGTGTGTGTGTGTGTGTGTGTGTGTGTAAGCCTTCAGATCTCTGAACCTTTTATTTCTGTACAACTGACCCATGTCATACAACAAGCATCAGTTCAAGGCCTGCTCCACGCTCCCAGCTCCCTCAGCGTGTTCCCTCAGGGTGGTCTCCATTGCCACTGGGTGGTCCTGGCTCCAGAACCATCTTTCCCATTTGTCCCTTTAACCCTGGGTATTCTGGTACTTTCCTAAAGTTGTTAGTCTGGGGTGCTTCCACATCACCTGTCTCACCTCTGGGGACACTTGTCAGTAGATAAATTCCCTCAGCCTGAAGGATGTGGAGTGGACTGTATGTGCCTGGATTCACTCCAACTGATACATCCTGAACAGACAGGACCTATGGCTTGGGGGATGATGAAAGAAGAGGTGGAGAAGGAACAGGCCAAGGGGTAGACCTTGAGGCTCATGGATTCCCTGAAGAGATTTGAACTCCATCCTGAGGAGAAGGACTGTAAGCTGGGCTGCAAGTTGAAGAAAGGTGACTTTGATGACAGAGTGAAAAATGAATGGATATTTTCCAAAAGGTATAACATGCAAATGCGTGCACGCACACACACACACAGGCACCCAAGAAACCACCCTTTTCTTTCGGTACTCTCAGAAAGCAAAGTAGACAAAAGGTGACAACAACCCAAATATCCATCAACAGACGAATGGATTAACAAAACGTGGTGTATACTACACTGGACTATTATGCAGCCTTGTCAAGGAAGCAAATTCTGACACATGCTAGGACATGGACCAACCCTGAAGACATTGTGCTATAAAATAAGCCAGTCACAGAAAGACAAACTCTGTATGATCCCACTGTCTTGAGGAGGTCCAGAGAGGCAGAAGGGCAAAGGATGGTGCCCAGGGACTGGGGGAGGAGGGCTGGGGAGTTCTTGTCTAATGGGTACAAATTTCAGTTTCACAAGATGAAGAGTTCCGAATACCGATGCGGGGACGGTTCCACAGGCGTGGGAATGTGCTAAATGCCACTGAACTGTGCACTGAAAATGGTTAAAGTGGTAAACTTTACGTTGTATAGATTTATTTAACCACAATTCAAAAAATAAGCAAAGTGGGACATTCCTAGCGTCCCATTGCATGGATTCCACTACATGTCACAAGGACCCACAGGTGACATCCCATCATATCTACATTTGTGACAATGCCACAGAAATGTGAAGGTCTCCAGAAACAAAATCCATTAGGCCATACAATGAGGGTGCAGCCTCCAAAGCAGGCCTCTGAGTTCAGGTCCTAAGGCTGCACTACATGCACGTCCCGGAGGTGTGTGTCAGGAGGGCCTGGAGGATGGGAGTGGAGTCCAAGGGGTCGGGGGGGTGATGCAGAGAGGGCGGGACAGCCAGAAAAGGTCTCCTAGCCCTCAGGGCCTCCTGAGAGCTCACACTACAGCAGCTCCTAACCCAGGGGCCCTCAAGGTGTCACCTGTCCCACCCCCTCCTCTCCCTCCTCACACTGGGGGAACACACATCTGTCACTTGGAGCTGTGGAGAGACAGTCAGGACAGGGAGAGTTTGAGACTTAAATTGCCACCTGCAGCTGTAATCCCTCCCAGCCTCAGTTTCCGAGACCAGCTGGCATACAGGTGTTGACTCTGCTGAGTGGCTATGCAGACAGAGAAATGTGAAGGCATCCGGCACAGGGTCACAGCACAGGAAGTGTTCGATCCCCTTGCTTTAGGAGAAACCGTGCAGGCCTCCTCACTCTGTTCATGGTCCATAAGCTAAGGTCAGCCCAGCAGCCTTTAGTACGCCTGCAGGCCCCAGGGAGATAAGACAGACCTCTTCCGTGGGATATACGCTCAGACATTCAGTCGTGTCTGACTCTGTTCAAGCTCATGGACTGTAGCCTGCCAGGCATCTCTGTCCATGGGATTTTCCAGGCAAGAATATTGAAGTGAATTGCCAATTCCTTCTCCAGGGGATCTTCCCGAACCAGGAAGCGAACCCGCATCTCTTACGGCTCCTGTATTGGCAAGTGGATTCTTTACCACTAGCGCCACCTGAGAACCTTTGGTTAATAATGACTCACCCAGAGATGCTCCCCACCCCCAACACGGGTGGACAAGGGACAGGGACACTTCCTCCCACCGAGGCCCTGGGGCTCTGACAGCTGGAAAGTTCCTGATTTCCTGTACCACCTCCCCCTTAGTCCAGGTCCAGTCCTAGTGCCACTCAGCGGAGGCTGGAGCCCTCGGCTCACATCAGCCCTTCCCCAACTCCAGACTGTCAGCTGCTCCCCCTGAGACTGCAGGGTCTCTCCTCTGTGAACCCATGTCAGCTTGGCTCCACCCACCAGTGAGACCCCTTCAGAGCAGGACACACCACAGGATCACCCTGTTCCCACTGCTCATCCCCACCGAGCTGTAGCTTACTCCATTCCACAAGAGCTGCTGCTGACCTAAGAGGATCCCTGCTCCATCGCATCTGCTTCTCTGATTTTGGATTTTGTCCCTGACTTTCTGTCTAATCACACTTTTTCTCAGCAACATGACATTCAAGAAACTATCTTCCTCTAAACCATAAAAAAAGAAAAAAACAGGGCACCAGAACAGGGTCTGTTCTTCAAAACATTTAAATACTTCTCTCTTCCTGCCTGCCTTATTTTGGTACCTGGCACCTCGGCGCTATCTTTCTAGCTTCCTAAGTGGAAAACACAGGGTTCTCTGCAACTTAGCAACTCTACTTTCTAGCAATCCAGCCCAGAGAAATACTCAGGCACGTGCACGAAGCTGTGCCTTCAAGGGTGTGCATTCTAGCACTGCTTGTCAGAGCAAAATCATCAGAAACCACCCTAGTGAGGGAGTGGATCCATAAACCCGACTCTGCAGGACGTCAGGCAGCAGGTAAGAACAGGGTAGAACCAAAAGGGCTGATACAGAGTGAAGGCTCTGAAGCCTTGAGGCTCTGAAGCCTCAAGTGAAAAGTACATGGCCAAAGCTTCTGCTTTGGAAAAGCTCCCTGTATTTCCATGCGAATGTCTGCACATAAGAAAGAGTGATGAGCCCAGACAAGGCCTTAACTTAGCTCTAGAGAGGAACGCAGGGGAGGGAACATAAAGGACACTTACGGTTTTCACCTTAACTGCCTCTGTTGTTTATTTTATTTTTCACGAGACATGTTCGTTTCGTGTATTACTTATACAATCAAAACTAATTTCAGGGACTTTCCTGGCGATCCAGTTCTTCCATGCTTCCGCTGCAGGGGGTGTGGGTTCAATCCTTCGTCAGGGAACTAAGATCCCACATGCCATGTGGCATAGCAAAAAGACTAACTGCAGGGGCTTCCCTGGTGGCTCAGTGGGTAAGAATCTGCCTGCCAATGCAGGAGACAGGGGTTCGATCTCTGATCCAGGAAGATCCCACATGCCATGGAGCAGCTAAGCCCAAGTGCCACAACAATTAAGCCTGTGCTCTAGAGCCCAGAAGCCACAACTACTTAAGCCCAGGAGCCCTGGAGCCCATGCTCTGCAACAAGAGAGACCACCACCGTGAGAGGCCCTCTTGCCGCCATTAGAGAGAAGCCCTCGCAGCAGTGAAGACCCAACACAGCCAAAAATTAAATAAATGACTGTTTTTTGAAAAAGACTAATTTCAAAGAAAAATCAACAAAGAAAAGAAAGCAGAGTGACCTACCCTTCCAAGGTCCCCCATTGCCTTTAGAATACACAGTCCCTCTGCCACCCAAGTGGAGCACTCCACATTTGGGTCCCTGATCCCAGACACTGGACTCCAGCCAGACATAACTTCCTCCAAGTCTTGGAACATCCCTGCTTTCTATCACCCCTGGACCCCTACATCTGCCCATCTTGCTCTCCCCTCATGTCAGCCCTCCTCACTCCATTAGGACTGAACTCCATTCCAAAAAGACTTCCCAGGCTCTGCCGGGCAGGCCAAGCTCCCAGCCACAGTTCCAGTGGCCATCAAAGTACAGTCTCCATCACAACCCCCTTCCCCACTGACAGTAGTTACCTTTGGGGCCAAAAGGGCAAAGGCCATGCCAGCCTCCCTCATCTCCAATTCCCCAGCATGGCACCTGGAATTCAGTGGACGTCTGCCCAGTGAAACGGGACTGACTAGATAGAGGAGGCCTCGCTCAGTGGGCAACAAGAATCCACCGACTCCATGAAGACCAGCATAAAGGAAGCTCATGTGAGGGCTGTCCGACCCTCACCCTCCCAGAATCGTGAGCTCCAGCCTAGGACTACCGGCATAGTCAGTGAACTGTGAGAGACAGTCAAACAAAACCCACCTCTGCATTGCTTTGAAGTTGAGCCAGAATTACTATCCATTCTGTCTCCCATGTGCCCCTCACAGACCAGGACCCTCTGGGGGAATTCTTTGAAGTGCTGGAGAAGTCTGGTTCCTCTGAGAAGCAAGCCACCTGCTTCTTCCCTTCAGAGGACGCAGATGCCCTGTACCCATGGCTTCCTTCCCCACTTCCTGCCTCTGCCAGGAGAGCATGTTCACAGTGATCTTTGCCACCCCTGCCAGCCAGCGCAGCCGCTATGGCCCTGTCTTTATTTTCTGACTGCCACTGCCTCATTAGAAGCCTCTGCAAACCTTCTCTGGATATGTGCAAGAAATAAACAAATAAGCAAACAGAAAAACAAGGCATCCCAAAATAATAAACCAAAAATCATGACAGCAGGCCAGGCCCAGGTGGAGGCTTCTGCCTGGGACCAGGGGTGTTGGGGCAGGAAGCAGGAAAGCCCTCACAGGTACCAGGTCAGGTGACTTGGAGGGTACTTTCAAGCAAGAGATTGGAAAAGCAGAACCCTAGAAGGAGACATATGGTATTTATAGGGAAAGTGGCCATGTCAGTGTGACCCCACCCCCCACCCCTATCTTCTGTCGTCACTCTCAGAGCCTCCAGTGGGAAATATGGGGTGAGCAGCTGACCCCCCAAATCAAAACCCCCAGACTTCTCACAATGGAGAACTGGCCATACAATGTACAAGCAATTTCAGTCTTGTCACATTCCAGGGTGATGCAACCCAGGAGAACAGGCTTCTGTTCCTAAGCATCTCACTAGACAGGCGAGTTTCCATGGAAGGGTGAGCCTTGATGACATAGCACACAGCTCACATCAAAAGCGGGGAAGCCCTGCCATGGACATGATGAATCAACCACTCAGATGCTCCCGGCCAGGCTGCCTGAGACTGTGTGATACAGCCCCTGCCCACCCTTCCCTCTGACACTTTTCATCACTTCCAGCTCTCAGCATAAGCCGCTGGTCCTCCAAACTCTCCTCTTCCAGAACACAGCATGCTATTTCACACCCTGATGTTTTGCACACAGGTTTGCCCCACTTGGAATTTCCCTCCTCCCTCCTCTACCTGATAAAGCCTTTCTTGCTCCCAGCTAATTCAAAACCCACCACCTCCCAAGGCAGAGTTGGGATGGGCTGGGGAGTAGTTTAGGCTGCAAGGCTCTGCAATCACATGCCAGCACTTGGGGCACTGTCCTGGGTACTGCAGAGGAGAGAGACAAATAAGTAATCACTCTCATATCCATCATTTCATTTCATTTCAACCTCCCAAGAACCCTTTGAGGCTGGCATTTTTATTATCCCCACTACCAAAATGAGAAAACCAAGGATGAGAAAGATTTGTCAATGGTCCAGAGATAAGCAAGAAAAAAGGCTGAGGCAGGAACAGAACACAAGTTTTTCAAAATGTTCACCCACAAAACTTCAGCGGCACTGTTAACCTCACACTGTGATATACACATGTATTTTGTGTTTACTCCTCCTGTGAAACTGTGGGGAAGGCTTTCTCAAGCCTGGGCCCATCTGAAATCTCACCAAGCCCCACACCTTGTAGAGTATATGAATGCTCCCTCTACACTTGCCAAGGAGGAAGGTGCAGACAGAAACTCAGCAGGCTGAACACACTGGTTCTCTGGTGAGAGTGGAGGAGGGTGCAGTTTCACCTGATCTTTGGACTCCATGAAATCACATATTATTGTTGTAATTGGGAATCTCATAAAAAGAAACAAACGCTTCCTAGAAAAATAAGTAGTCGGTGAAATGCCCCCAGTTATATATTCATCCACTCATATACTGAATACTTCTTGAGCACCTACTATGTCCCAGGTGCTATTCTAAACGCTGGATATGCAGCATTACTTAACAAAACACACAAGATCCCTACTTGAGTGGAACTCACATCCTCAATGGGGGGAAGGTAAACATTAAATAATAAGCAAATGTCAGTAAATTCAATGGGGAAAAAAAGGCAAGGAAGGGAGAAGAGGGCGTCAAGAGGAAAAGGAGCTCAATTTTTTAGTGAATTGATGAGAAAAGGCCTGTGGGGGCAGAGGGGATTGGAGCAAAGCCCTGAAGGTGAGGATGCAGACTGCAGATATCTATGGGAAAAGTGTCCCAGGCAGAGGGAACAGCCAGTGCAAAGCCTAATTTTCCTGGCACTTTCATGGAGCAACAGGGAGCAGGAGGCGGATGGACAGGGTGGAGTAAGGAGAGAGGGTGACAGTGAGCAGGGCAAGGAGGTCAGCTGCAAGGACCATGGCTGTTATTCCAGAGCAGTGGGGAAAGTTTCAGTCATCACAACGGACCTTCGAATTTAGATCTGAGGTTCCCACGCAACTTGTCAGAGGGAAACCTCTTAGGGGCTCCTGGAGCCTTTCTGCTTCCTTAGACTCCCAAGGAGAAGAACATTCTTAACGCTGTTTCAGAGATGCTGTCTAAACATAAGTCAAGCAAGACCAATGACCACCCACCCCCAGGTCCCACCTGCTGAGCAACCAGGAAAGGAAACCCACTTCCCAGGCCTCAAAAAAGGGTTCTTCAGAGCAGGATGGCATCTGCTGAGATCCCTTTGTAAGAAGCAAAGGAAAACATTTAAAGCATAAGACTCTCAACGTGCTAAAGCACTGAGCATGTGCTTGGCCAGGACCTGCCAGGAACCTAGGAAAGAAGTGCTATGATACCCATCTTACAGATCAGGAAAACCAAGGCTCTGAAAGGCAACCACAGTTCGCCCAGGATGCAATAAGCAATGGAGCGGGGACTTAAATGCAGTTCTTTTCTGGTGCTGGGATCTGTGCTCATAACTACCCAAATGTCACCTCTCAAGGAGGTGCCAGACCTTGCCTGGCAAGGGAAAACAAGTCATCTCTAGCCAGCGAGCAGATGGTCAGGGTTCTCATCTGGATGGAGACTGCTTCAGCCTGAACACCAGTCCCAGCTGCTAAAGGGCTTCCACAGCTCTCCTCCCCTCTCCCCTGCCTCCCACTCCTCCCTGTCCTTTCCCTGTCTTCTGGTCAGACACACTGACACTCCGGGTCTCTGAGAACACTCCTAGGAGCAGAGGATACTGCAAGCAGGTTCCAGGCACATAGCATTCCTCTCAGGGCCTATGATCTTCCAGCCAGTGCTGAAGTGACTGGGGCCAGAAGGAAGTTAGTTATGATGGTCTCTCTTCACAACAAAGGCATTTCTATATACTTAATATTCAATATTCTGCGCCTCGACTGGGATAGCAGTTACTCTATTACATATATTTGTCAAAATCCATCAAACAGTACATGTCTAATGAGTGTATTTTATTGCATGCCAATTACGCCTCAATACAGTTTACTTCAAAAAATGAAGGAACTCTCCTGACATTGCTGGACCTGTTAGGAAAGAGCCATGCTCTCCCAGAGAGGAGGGTAAGAGATGCTTCAGTTGAGACAATGAAGAGGACATTCTATTTCACTTCACTAGGAGAGTGGGCAGGGGTCTCACTTGGGCCGATGGTCCTTCCAGATGTTTGGGGCCACATCTTGTGGATACCCTTCCTAGAATTCCAGTAGAATTCTAGTATTTAACAGCAAAACCTGTTCCCCCTTGTGTCTGGGGCTGAGGAGGTCTGGAGAAGCAGGGTTGGCAGGAGGGGAAAGTCAATGGGGCCATATTTGTCTTCCAAGGGGGCGCTGTGGCATCGCGTGGGAAGAAGGAAGTATAGTTCTGGCCAAGGTCTTGCGGTGGCAACTCCCTGGGTCCCAGCTATTCGATGGGCCATGGGGGAAGGGGGCCGGCACCCTCATCTTCCTATCCTTCATCCGGCATCTCCTTATGGCCTCAGACACACCATGGAATCTGACAGAAAGGTGATGGAACTTCAGAGTTAATGAACTTTAATCTTCCAGCAAATGCTACAATTAACGTGCCCTGAAGTACAGTTGCTTTATAATTAGATCGAAGAACAAAACCCAAAACACTCGTCCCAGTAAAGTTATTGTCGAACTTCTTGGTAGGTTTCCTAGCAATTAAACTCACTTACTCATTTCATCTGGAAAAAGTATTTATTACTTCAATTTAAACTAATGCCATAATGATACGATATGTATTATTAACGAGAAGGCTCACCAGAGCAGCTCAGTTGCCTGACTTCCTATGCCAGGAGCCAGTAAGGAGACTTTGTTGGCATGAAGCGCTGGTTAAAATAGTAGGTGTCCAATTCTCTTTCTTCTGAGGAGTGTCCTATCAGGAGGACTTGGGGTGAAGACCAGCTGCCAACAGATGTTCACCAAGGGAACCTGTCAGGCTGTCCAGCTGAGAAGTTGTGATGACTCACCAGAGCCACTTAGGACTGAGCAGTGAGTCTTCAGGGACTCCCAGCAACTCACCTCCACCACCAGGGAGGCCTGGAGGGTCCCCTGCAGGTGAGAGAGCTGACCCTGAACTCTCTATTTCTGCAAGCACCAAGAACATAAGCAAGATGCTTCCTGGGCTGCAGAACAAACCACAGCAGAGATGAATCAGCTCAGAGGCTAAGGGGCTACCAGGAGTTGTAGTTTCTGAGTAGGGAATTCTTCCTGAGCACTCATGTGCTAAGCACTGTGCTAAGCTCTTATGGTTGTTCAATCGCTCAGTCATGTCCGAGTCTTTGCAATACCATGGACTGCAGCACGCCAGGCTTCCCTGTCCTTCACTATCTCCCAGAATATGTTCAAACTCACGTCCATTGATTTGGTGATGTCAACTAAGCCCTTGGCATGTATGAATGCATTTAATCCACACATCAAGCACACCAAGTAGGAACGATTACTTTATTCCCATTAGACAGATGAGGAAACCACTGCAGAGAGAGGTTGAGTGACAGTGTCACACAGCTATAGAGGCAGAGCCAGGATTCAACTGAGGCAGACTGCTCCCAAGTCCATGCTCCTAACCACTATACTCAAGGGTAATCCTGAGGAGGGACAAACAGTCAAAGCTCTCGTGCCAAGACTCTACCAAGCCCTATGCCAACACCCAACCCTGGGAAGGAAGAAAACTGACCACTACCACTCTTGGTTCCCACTCATGATTTGTTATTATCATACAGACCATTTGCCACATACCAGGAAGTCTGCCAGGGGTTTTAATCTGTAGCTCAGAAATTACCATCCCTGTTCCTTAGATGATAAAAAGGGAAGTCACCAAGGGCAATCAGTAGGAAGGAAGGATGGAAACCCTCACTCTTTTTTATTTACTTACTATTTTTGGTACTTGATAGAAAACATTAAAGGTATTAAACAAAAAACAGATCTCCCATCTTCGTACCAAGTCACTGTGTTTCCCTCCCTGACACAGCTCTCCCCATGACTGTATGCATACTCACACACACACACACGTGACCTTGCTTTTACCCAGAGCAATACTGACAACACTGTTCTCACTTTGCTACTGTGAGCTAACAGTACCATGTGTTGGAACTATGGCCTTAGTTCATTAGGAATCATAATTCCCCATTATGTATGTATCACAATATATTTAACCATTATGGTTGTTGACAGTAACTGTGGTCACCAGCAGTGCTCCAATAAACCCTTGTGCATTAAGTGAAGAGTCTACCTGTGGGGCTTGCTCCCCACAGCATTGCCACAAGGATCAAGAGGCTGTGAGCAGAGCCGTGATGACCTGGACTTCAGGAATCAGACTTAGCCAACCCCCTACTCACCAGCCACTCACTCACTTTTCTAAGTCAGAGTTTCCTCACCTGTGAAACAAGGGTGGTGTGAACCCACTTTGAAGGGTTGCTGTAAGGATGCCATGAGCTGGAGCACTTACGGTGTTTACAGGGTGCCCTGCTTGGAGTGAGGCTACAGAAACACGAACAGTGACTCACTGACACCTGGGCCACCTGGCCACCTGGGAAGTTCAGGCCCTGCCTCGGCGTCTGGGGTTTGTCCTCAGCTCATCCATGTGCATTACCTTCTTTCCTTTCAGAGAAAGCCAATGAGTCTGGACACAGGCAACAGAAAGACCAGAGCCCTCCAGAAAAGAAGACCCAAGTCTGTGCTCAGGTCTCTGGACTGGGTGTAATGAGTAGGATCCAGAGGCACAACCTGAGGAGGCACGCTATGGTTCCCAAGGATTTCTGGAGATTCTGTACTCATCAGTGAAGCCTCTAAAGCCTGCTCGACCCAGAGCTCCAGCCTCACCTTTGGCCACTGCCCACAATCCAGCCATATCTTTTCCCTCTCTGTTGCCCCCAGGCCTTCCAGCATGCTTTCCTTCTGCCTGGCACACTCTTCCTCCTATCTGCCCCCAGTGCCCTTTGCTTGCCTATTTCCTACTAGTCCTTTAGAGCCTTGCTTACATGCCACCTCCTTCAGGAAGCCCTCCTGAACCACCATGCCACACGCTGTGCAGTCACCACTAAGATAAGATCAGTTCCATGGCCACAGCAGAGTGGAGCAGTGTCAGGGAAGAATGTCAGGCCATAGCTGCAAGGAGAGATGGTCTAGCCATAGGGATCCAGGCATACTCAGAGCCAGGACCTAGCTGTGGACACTCAGGCTGGAGGGCAACATCTGCTCTCAGAGCAGAGAGGAAGGTTTCAGCAGGAGAATATCTTTATACCATTTGGATAGGGAAAGACCTCTTACATGAGATAGGAAATGGAGCTACTTGTCTAAAAGGTGAATAAATTTGATAAAAATACAGTATAGAACTTCTGTGAACTAAGACAACTAACTGAAAGAAGGCATTTAACATCCCTAACTTACAAAAGAAAAGACTCAATTTTATTTATTTATTTATTTTTTTTAAGACTCAATTTTAAAAATGGGCAAAAAGTTAAAACTACACATGGGTATTTAGGAGAGCAAACAAAAATAGTGCATAAAGATATGCTCAACTTCATCTTTTATCATGGCAATGTAAATTAAAATCACTGTGAGACATATTTCACATGAAAATCTTAAAACTAAAAGCAATACCAGGTGTTGGTGAGGTTGGGGAATTCTCATACATTGCAGATAGCAGTGAAAATAGGTAGAAATGCTTTGGAAAGTAATTTGGAATGATCTAACAAAGCAAAACATGCATAGGCCCAATAGTTAATGATATTTAATAAAGAAAGCAATCACAATCATCAATCAATTAAAAATAAATAAACATTTAAGAAAACAAAGCAATCACAAAAGTGTACAGTAGTTTAACTCTAGATATTTAAGATTCATGAAGAGGCCAAACTAGGCAATAAGTATTTTAGGATCCATACTTGTATGACAAACTATAAAGAAAAGCAAGGAGCTCATTAGAACACAATCAAGATACGGGTTAGGCCCCCTAGGTAGAAGACATGATACAATGAGGACACATAAAGCTCCTATACATTTTTTAAACTGGTCTGGGTTCATGGGAGTTCACTTCATTATCATTCTTTTAACTTGACATATACATTGTAAAAGTGTGCAACTTTTAACTTTTTAAAAATAATTTAAAAACAAGCACAAATAGGAGATGGACACACATTTAGAGCCCCAAGGTTTTGCTTCTGTGAAGTCCCTGCTGCCAACTCATCCCAGGCCTGCAAGCTGGTCCAAGAGGCTAAGAGGGAGCACCACACCGCAAAGATGCTATGGAGGAAGGAGCCCTGGGGTCTTAACTTCACATCCCAGCCCTATGCAACTTTAGCCAAGATACTCCAACCATCTGTTTCAACATCTAAAATGAGCACCTAGCAAAATAGTTGTGCATGGTAGGGACTCAGTGAATATTTGTTGAATGAATGAGTCAGTGGTTTCTAAGATCCCACCATAAATACATCCCTCATCCAAATGTGCTCACTGGGGAAAAATTGTGGCTGCAGCTTCTAGCACACCCTCCCCAAAACACACATGAATAGCCCAGAAATTGAAGTGGCAAGACAGAAAGTTCTCTCTTCTGTTCAATCCAAACTTTTGGTATTTTAATGTTACAGATTTTCTCTCCCAAATGTCAGCTTCTCTTTTATTTTTCCTTTCGCTGTCACAACAAGCATACAAGTATTTTCAATGGAATTTTACCAAATGGCACATCTTGTATTCTGTAAACCTTAAACATACAAACTCCTCTCCCACCACTCTGCCAAGTTCTGTTGTAGAACTTGCTTTTGCCTTTCTGACCCTTGACCCAGATGCCCAGTCCTCAGGCCCCACCCAGGGCAGGACATTCCTTGGTTTAAAGGGAGGCTGAGGGGCAAATGAGGAAGGATCAGTCCTTACACCTTGCAGTGGTAGGATCTTACACATGACATTTACCCAAGTGACTGACTGCACAAACCTAGGGCATGCCAAGTCCATTCCACACACCCCATCCTTGGCATCAACTCTGCCTGGCTGGTGATAAGAGAAGAAGGCTGGAGCCTTGCAAGCCCCAGATGACAGTAACAAGATGGTGCCATGGCTAAGTGCATGGGCATCAAAGTCAAAAGGAATCTCTCTGAGCCTCATGCTCCTCATCTGTAAAATGCAGCAATAATCCCACTTCAGAGAGTTACTGAATAGTTTAAATAAATTAATATATGTAAAGATACTTGCAGATCAGCATCAAAAAAACAAAGTTACTATATCCCAACCCACTTCTGTGTGACTTTGGAAGAAACGAAGCAGCCTTTACACTCAATTTGCTTTTTAATTGGGCTCATCGCAGCTAGTGCTACAGTGGTCGGGTGGAAGAAGGGCCCTGAGGGGTTGTGGAGGCACCATTTGTCTTGGACGTATCAGTAATGTAAATCTACTCACAGCCCTCAGACAGGCCGATGGCAGCCAAGCTGAGGAGCACTCACACTCTGAATTCTTGGGGATGCATCAAACAGCATGTGGGCCTCTACAGCCTTGGCTTACCTAACATATTAAAAATGGGCCAGAGATTTAACTGTGCACAAGGGGCAAGGTCAAAACAAGTCACAGGTGCTGGAATGGTTAATTTTTTATAGAGACTGTTTGGGGTAGAAACCTGGCTTCAAAAGTTGTCAAATCAGAAGGGTAATGGCCAGGCAAAGGCAGGAGGTTCTACATAGAACCCAATGAAAGAGCACTGGCCTCCAGGAAGGCTAATGCCAAATGGTCAGCACCTTGGACAGTGGCAGCCATGTGTAAGCAGCTCTGAGATGCTTGATTCACAGCCACCTCTAGCAAACAGGGCGGGTTGCTGCCAGTCCATCCCCACACCATGATGCTTCATGGAGCAATCACAGCGCTTTATGTTGCTGAGGCCATATGCTTCCTCAGAATCCTTCCCAACAAAGCAATCAAGGTTCGACCAATTGCCGGCAGTGGTCCACTGGAAGAAACCTATTGGTCACCCTGTGTGTTTATAAAATTACTAATAAAGGTCAGTCTGGTTGAAAACTAACTTCAACCCTACAAGAGACAGCAAAGGTCTCCATGTGACAAAAGAGGGGTACACCTTTTGGCTTGACTGGAGGGTCTGGATGGGAGAGGAGAGGGGCAAAGGAGTGTATCTACAGAATGAAACATCTGTTTCCTAGCTTACCTCAAAGGTCTTTCCTTGTCTTTCCCCCACATTTCTCCATTGTCTTATATTAAAATTTCTTGAAAGGTCCATGTTCTCATAAATGAGTTGGTTCATTCACAGAGAGACAATTTCTCAGGGCCTTCTCTGTGCCAGCCACCAGGCTGACATGGTCTCTCCAACTCCTCCCCAAAGTCAGGGATTGAGCGAGGGTGGAAGGGAGAAGCCAGGCCCTGGACAGAGTCCAGTTCAAGCACCTGGAGCCTCTGGCCACCTTTGTCCCCATCACCCCCCTCATCTTAATTTCAGTACAGTGACTGTTTGCTTTTCAATTCCTTCTGGAAGACTCCAGACAGCATATTTGCTTAAGAGCTGAGGACAACATTCCAGTCTTAGAGAAGCAGAGTATTTAGGCAAATGCAAACATATGCTGCTTTCTCTTCTTAGTTACAGTCTTGGCAAAGGGATTATTCCACAAAGAGAGGAAAAAAGGACTTTCGAGGGTACACCCCATTCTACCCTGGCCCCAACTATGAGGCGCCAGCCCTCACCTTTAAAGATATAAGGTGAGTGGCTGTGGTTATAAAAGGGTAGCGTGGGGGTACTTGTGAGGGACTGCTCTGAATCTGACTGTCGTGGGCACATGAATCCACACGTGACAAAACTGCACACACAGTGAATACACACACCCAAGTGCATGTAAACTGGTGAATATGAGCAAGGCCTATGGATTGTGTCAAGATGAAATCCTGCTTGTGGTATGCTATGACAGTTAGGCAAGATTTTGGAGCACACAGGATCTCTGAATTATTTCTCATAACTGTATGTAAGTCTCAATTATCTCAGAATAAAAAATAAACAGGTTTTTTAAACATATAAATTTTTTTTTTATAAAAAGGTTTTATTTTTAAACCATTTATCTTGGGACTAGAACTGGTCTCCGTTTACACAAAGCAGCCATAGAAAAGCTGAAGCTATCTCTTCAAAGCCCATTTTTCTAGTTTCCTAACAAGAAAATTATGGGGTTTTTTTTTTCATACAGTAGGCCTTCAAAGAATCCATATCCAGCCATGCCCTGTGTCCCCAGACCCACACGATCCCCACCTGGTCCATGACATTAAGGATGTCCTTCTCCCTGACCTTTGCCCCAGCCTGAACCCCTGAAACTAAGGGCAGATCAGCGTGGAGGGAGGCAAGGAGCTGGGGAGGCTGGGAGAGCATCCAGAGAGAGGGTGACACTCTGCAGAGGAGGCTTCCGGGAGGACCCATGCTGGCCGGCCTCCACCACTGCTGCCTGCGTGCAGCCGTTCGGATCTCTGCCAGCAGTTTATTAATATTTTATTGAAAACTCAAAGATGATTCAAACTTCAGCTGTCATGATAAGGTGTTGTTGCTAGGCAACTTTAGTGCCTATCTACAGATCTGTTTTCAGATCTCATCCCCTACTCACGAAGCTCAAGGTTGGGTCCTACCACCCAGACACCCACTCGGTTCAGACCACCAACCGCCGTCCACACCCAGCCCTCTCCAAAGGGCTCAGCCTCCACGAGCGAAGGGCCAGCTCGCAGGTCTCCCAGTGTCTGGCGGCGCCCCCACCGGAGCCCCAGAGCAGCCCCGGCCCCCAACTCACCATACTCGCTGTCGTAGAACATGACAAACTTCTGCCAGCGCAGCTCTGTCACCAGCCTGAGCATGACGTCATTGAGGCGCACAGGCGGTCTGGAGGCCAGCGTGTAGGCCTCGCCATCGGGGCTGGGGTTCAGGTGGCAGGCGGTGCGCGGAGAGCCCCCTGGGTTGCGCTGGACAAAGAGATGTGGGATGTGCATGGCGTCTGTGAGGGACTGCAGGGCGTTGGCAGACGCACAACCGGTGGACGTGACCAAGGCCAAAATCCCCTGGGTCATGAGGTCACAGGCTGGAAAGAGAGGGGAGAGAGAGGAAGGGGTCAGCATGGGGGTGATGCTGCCCTGGCTTCAATTTGCACAGCTCACACTGGGAAGCTCATTCCTGGGGTTCCAAGAAACACCATCTCCCTCCAGGGACCAAGAACACTGTCAGGCCAGCCCAGAGGCTCTCACAGGCACAGTCTGTGATGCCCTAGTGACGCTGCCAACTAGATACTCTTGTGTCCAGTCAATAGATGAGAAAACAGAGGTGAAGAGAGGCAAAATCATTCATCCTAGGCTACTCAAGCAGCGAGAGTAGAACAGGGCTCCTACCCACATCTGCCTGAGACACTCAGCATGCTACTATATTAGCCATCCGGTTTCCCGCTTGGGCTGTGAGCCTCTTAAGAGCCATGAGCTCATTTTGTTGATCCTTGTATCCCCAAGGCCAAGCCACAGGCCAAGAATGTACTGTATACTCTACAATTGTTGGCTGAACTGAGCTGATTGGGGCTGAAGGGAATGAATTTCATTGGAAAGCCAGGGAGACACTTAGCCCCGAAGACCCAGATTGTAGGCAACGAATCCCAGAAGCCCTCAGTCTCCTGGCCAAGTCCACTTGATTCATACCATAAAAATACTGGGTCAAACCCCCGGGGAGTGTTGGTTCCAGAAGACCAGGATTATTTAAAAGCTACTTGACAATAACAAAGGTAGAGGCTCCCACAGCTGGGGTACTGACTGCAGGTGAGGAGGAGGAACACGATCAGATGTCAGCTGCCATTTCTAGGGTGGAGACACTTAGGGATTGCCTTCTGAAGTCATCTAGTCACCATGAGTTCCAGTAACCCCTTTTAGCCACACTCTTAACACCTTTTTGGAACATCTGGCCAATTAATAGAATGATGCACCTCCCAACACTGCAACCCACTGCACCAGTTTTGAAGCAAACATTTATTAATAATGCTTTATGTGACGGCAGGAATGTGGGAAAGCAGATGCAGTTTCAAAACACAGCCTGTGGATGTCAGCAGGCCATCTGCTGCAGACGGCAGACTTTTGAACAACTTTGACAATGCCGTTCTTTCAGTTGAGAGCACTTGGGTTTATGTAATGCCTCAGACCAGACTGGGAGAAGGAGATGAAGACCAAGGAGAGGAACCCCAAGGAGTAAGGCGGAGGGAGGCTGGGAAGCTGTGGGAAGAGGAAGACACCCCCAAGCTTTCCAACACCAAAGGCCAGCGGCTCCCCATGCAGGGACAATCACCTTGCACATTCATGGGCTTCAGCAGGAGGACAATTTGACTGCCCACAGCTCTTCCTGTGGAACCCTCAGCCTTCAACACAAGGCAGAAAAAGGGGGTGGTTAAATGAGAGATTCTAAAAAAAAAAAAAAATGAGAGATTCTCTGCAGTCCCTACTGAAGATCACACAGCCACCTAAATGCTCTGGACCCTCACATTCAGGCTCCACATGGCCAAGCTCACTCCTGAATTGTAATCCAATCGTGCCATGCTTCTGTTTAAAGCCCTTGGTGGCTACCAAGAGCCTTGGGCAGGGAGTCAAACTCCTTAGGGCAGTCTTGCAGGCTCCCCAGTGCCTGCAGCCTCAGGTTCCTCCTACCGCCCTGGCCCACCATCCACCTTTCATTGTCCCCTGGAACCCATCACACTTCCTTTTGCCTTCTGAACCTTGACATCACTCTTGCTTCAAGACTCAGACTCTACACCCCCAGACTGGCTAGGGACCCTTTGTCATGCGCTTCATTTGCATCCCACACTTCCCCTCTCACAACACTGAACTTTGTCTCTCTCTCTGCCACTTGACCTCAGGTTCCAGGGGAACAAAGGTCACGCCCTTCTGCTCACCATCCTCATCCAGGGTCACAATGTGTCTGCCCGCACACAGCAGTCAGTAAAAACTCGTACAATAATACCATAATCCTTGACATTTTCATGCCCTCTGGTCAATAATGTCACTTTGGGCACCTACCCAAACTATAATATAAAAATAACTTTAGGAAATACCCTGGCGGTCCAGTGGTTAAGACTTTGCTTTCCAATAGAGGGTGCAGGTTCAATCCCTGGCCAGGGAACTAAGATCCCACATGCCACAGGGCCAAAAAAACAAAACATAAAGCAGAAGTAATACATAACAGACCCAATAAAGACTTTAAAAATGGTCCACATCAAAAAAAAAAATCTTAAGAAAAAAAATGGCTTTAGATCCAAAAACATTCAAAGGATACTTATCCAGATTCTTGATATATTGCCAACGATCTAAAAGATGCAAATAGGTGAATGACACAAAAGTGTTCCACTTGTTGAAAGCATACCCAACCTTTAAAACTATTTATGAAGATACTACAGTAACATGGAAAAGTACCTGTCATTAAAAAGTTATGTGACAGTCACACAAAATTGTATGTATTTTATGATATCAATCAAATAAAACTTAACATGCATGAAAGAAAGACCAGAAGGAAATATTGCAAAACGCTCAAAGTGACCGCACTTTAGGTGAAGCTTCAATGTGGTTTTCCTTTTTTTCTATATTTTGCCAAAATCTCAGGTTGTGAACAGATAATTCTTTTACAAAAGGAAAATAATCCTTCAGTAATGGATAAGTAAGAAGCTCCAGGAGGAGGGACTATTTTGTAAGAAATTTGCTCTGTGCTGAATACTCCGTCGAGTCCTCTCTATATGTGAGTTCACATTATTCTCATGACATCCCGGTACAGCAGGCATCACTGTGTCTATTTTCCAGATAACAAGTTGTGAAGCCGCACTACTGATAAGGGCCGGACTGAGATGCCTTCCTGTCTAAAAATGCTTCTGCGGGGTGACTGTGACAAAACCAGAGCATGACATTTTATACTCGCCAGGATTACAACAATTTCTACAATTAGGTAAAAAGCATACTTATGAAAAAGACAAGAGAAAACACTAAAAGCCGAAGTCTGTGATGATAATCGGATTTTTCTTTCTTCTCTTATACATATTCTCTTTAATGCCAATAACACTGCATTGAAACTTCTTAGAAGTAATCTTGCAAAATTCACCACATATCACCAGGGTGGAAAGTTGCCCAGGAACTCAAGTCTTTGGTCCTACCCAGGACACCCACTGCACCATCACTGGGTCTCAGCTCTCTGTCGTGCACCCCCACCCGGCTCCCTCTCAGGTCATTGCCTGACTTCTGATGGCAAGCGCCCCTCCCCACCCCCACCGGTGCCTGTTCTACATGTACTGTGTTATTAAGTCACTGAACCCCCCTGAGGCTCAGCTTCTCCATCTGAGCCCACATCCTCTGCTCCCACGTGGATGGACTTGTTTCTTTCCTCCTATGTGTTTCATGCACACACTCAGCACACCCTCTAAGCACAAAGCCCTGCAATGAGCACTGAGGCCAGGGTGAAAACAGGACACACACAGGCCCCATCTGAGGAGCTTAGGATCTACCAGGGAGCTGGACCTCACAATTCAGCCTGGGAGGAAGGAGAAGGGAAGGTCCCTGGGACCCAGAGGAGGGTGAATTCATGTGGGGTTAGCATCAGAGCCTCAAAGGAAGAAAAGGATTTAGAGCAGGAGAGACGGGGGAAGCAGGGTGAGTGAGGGGTGCAGTATGACACAGACACAGGGGCTGGGTGGCAGGAACGCACTCAGACAGCAGGTCCCATGCCCCAGTCCCAGTGGCAGCCACAGACACCAGCTTCTGGGCTGGGCCTGGGCTCCCCAGGGCAGCAGAAGGAGCACTGGAATATCACAAAGTTCTGCTCTGGGCTCCCGCAATCGGCAGCTGTGTGACCACGGGCATGCCTCCTTCCTGAACCCCTGTTGTCTATTAATTCAGGATACAAATCACAGCAGAGCTATGGGAGTTCTGACTTATAATGTGGACCACAGTGCCAATCCCATGCTGGGCCCAAGAAAGATGCTAAACACATGTCAGTCTCCTGCCCCTCTCCTTGAGCATCCCTACCTCTCTATCAATATCCCCACCCAAATCATGTCCAGGAGCCCAAGAAATAGGAGTTTACAACAGAGAATGACCTCATTCCTGCTGCTGACCAGCCCTTCCCTCGGAGGTGGGCACCCTGACCCACCCCAGTACAGCTACCTGCAATAGCACTGAAATCCCTCAAGGCCCCCACCTCCTCCATGAACAGGGTGGGTAATTAAGGGTGCAAGCCTCTCCTAGGCGCTAATGGAGAGGCCTAATACAAGTCAATTTCTAATCTGCTGTGAATGGCCTGCTAATTGGGGCTCTGTTGAAATGATGGTTATTTAGAGGCTCCTAACATAAAAATAATAAGATCAAAATATATCAGATCAAAGCTACACCAGCTATTAGCGTCCACAAGGTTATGGAATGTCCTCATTCCTAGGACAGGGTATCACACAATTCACACCCCGCTTGGGGAGAGAGACACTGAAGCCCAGTGCCACGTCCTTGGCCCTGTCATATCCATGCTGTGGGACTTTGAATGAGGGAGGGGCTGACCCTCTCTTGGCCTCCGAGTCTTTGTTTTTTCTGTCAAAGAAAAATGATGGCATCCACTTCACAGAGCTGTTGTGCACAATCTCTGAAAGGCCTTTGTATGTGAAGAGCCATTTGGCACTGGCTGGTGCATAGTAGGAGTGGAGAAGTCACTCTGTCTCCAGCTTAGAGGTGTTTTGCAGCTCGCTAGAAGATAACAGCCTTTGTTATAATTCTTTGCCTGCAATAGCATATGGTCATAAAGCTGATCTCCCTCTTGATAATAACAATGCAGGCTTGATGGACTGATAAGAGCTCCCCAAGAATGGCTCATCAGCTGGGGAAGTAAGTAGTAAAGATGAATGTAATGAGGAGCTCTGAGTCCCCTTAAGCTGAGCTCGGTGGCCTAGGAGAACAGAGGTCTCTGGGACATATGATGGATTCCCAGAAATCAAGAAGAAGCAGGCCGTTCAAACTCAGGGTTGGATCTAGACAAGAGGATCCAGGAGCTCAGCCAGCCTTCCCAGACAGCCCCACCATTACATCCCTGCCAGCTTCCCCAGAGGTGCCAGCATCCTGCTGATTCATGATTCTCCAGACACACAACTCTCAGGGTAGGAGGCACCAGGCGTAGCACAGGCCCCTCCATAGGGCAAGCAGGATCTCCCTCCTTCTTATCCCAGATGAGCTTTCTGATCCCCTGGTGAGAAAACTGAAGCACAGACAGGGCTGATCACTTGACTAGGGTCATACAGCTAGAGAGTGAATGGCAACAAGAACATCAGAACCAGATCACCAGGTACCTCTACAGCCAGTCCCTGGAAGAGATGGTGGCCAGCAGAGGACAAAACCCAGGCTTCCATGACTGACTCTACCGGCCCTTCCCTGGGTGGAAACTCCTGGGGCAGTTGCACTCTCAACACAGGCCCCAGAGAAGGAGGCAGCAAGCAAGAACAAGGCCTCCTTCTGCTACAGGCAAATGCTTGGCTCATCAAGTCACTCGGGGGCCTTAAGTAGGCACTGGAGATAAGAGAGGTGCCCCTGACCACTACTGATTCACACCCAGCCTTCTCCATCCCCATGGGAACTCCTGGAAAATTTTCAGGCCAAGACTGGGAGAAGCAATGCCCCAGGAGGCTTGTGCTGGAAGAGATACACAATTGCTGGTGCTGACGCCTGATAGTGATGCTAGCCACAGCCACTCCAGCCCTTTTCTCCACCACATGCCCTGAATGCATGGTGCCCTGGGCACATGCACACCTGCTCCTCCTGGAAGATGTGGCGTGGTCTCCAAGTAGAGGAGACCCACCGTGCGGCACAGGCTTCTCTGAGGCTGCAAAGCCTCCCCATCCCATGGGCTAACTGGCCTCTGGGTAGCCCTTTAAAGAAGGACAGGACTTCTCCTGATGGACAAGGCAAGAGAGGGCACTCTGCCTGCATGGAAGCAGCCTGGTAGAGATGCCCTCATATCAGAGGGGGCCTGGCAAGGCTCTTGGTAATAGCAGGCAACCGAAGGGAGGGCCAGGCTGTGGGCAGCCCTGGGCTCAGCTCAGCTCTGCCCTCCAGAAATAATGATCTCTCTCTGACCAGGCCCAGCAGGCCAGTCCCCGGCCATCCAGCACCTCTGCCTATCCCACAACCTGGGCTCCAGTTATAACCTCACTACTTCAATCATTCACAGCCAGGAGCACACACCCTCCCCTGAGCCCCCCTCATTATCTGTGCCCTTCCTTTCCTCCTTTCAGCTGGCACAGTCTTTATTAATATTTGAATTCTGGTGGCTAATGCTTTAAATTAAGGTCGCGTTTATAAATACTTTATGGTCGATGAATAATTGACCAAATTTAGTATTGTCATAACTCATAGTAAATTATTGATCCATGAAGAATAAATATTTTTCATGTTTTATTAAGACATTTAAAAGGTAAACAAAACCATGGAATAGGGTGGGGGGAAACGGGTGGCAGTACCATACCAAGGAGAGCGCTAAGAGCTCAAGCCCAGTGGGGCCTTGACCCCATCGCCACTCGCCATCGACAGGCCCCCAAAGGGGAGGGTCACCCGGGCCCCTCAACCCTCCTGAGCACAGGACAGACTTGACAAGCATCTTGTCCTGCCAACCTTTTGCTTAAGTAACTATCCTACCAGCATCCTCCTGCCTTCACTCCTGACTCCTTGCTCTGTCCATCTATCGTTATGGTCATTCTGCTGCAAATTCCCTCTCTCTGCTCTCTCTCCTAATGCAGGATGGCTGGTGAAATCCTAATCCAGGGTCAGCCATGGTGTGTCCACCTGCCCACCTACTTCTCCATGTCTGTGAGAGTCAGAGAGACCACACCCCCAGCAAAGTGGGAACCCAAAGTGGGAAAGCAAGGTCACCAACCTCAAGAGGGCTCCACACCCACCATATTCACTTACACCCTCTCCACCACCTGCTTTGGTCGTTCTCCTGAAACCTTCCAGGATTCTCCCCCAAATTCAACTAATGACCTTGCTTCATTCTTCATAGATTAAAAATAGTAGCCAGCATCATAAGGAACTCATCCTACTTATCAGCAGATCTAAACACCTGTCTGTGTTTGTGCTAAAAGTTGAGGAAGGAACCTTCTCCCATCTTAGGCTGGTCCCTCCTTATGAGCTCTGGTTACTCCCACCACTTGCCTTCTCTGAGATCCAGACCCGGACCCCATCACTATGTCTTCTCTGTGGAATCATCATTATATTACTATATCTGACACAACCCTTTGAAAGTTATACCTCGGTTCTGTGGATAGTTCCTGTTATCGCTCCAGCCCAAAACCCTCGCTGGGCTCCTGACATCCAGGTAGGGGGTCTCCCCCAGTGGGTTCACTGGCAACTCACACTTGGTGTGTCAACACCGAGCTCTCTAGGGTGTGATCCTGCCCCTCCCGGTTGCTCCATCTCAGTAAAGGGGCACCCCCAGCCACCCACTTGTTCTTGAGCCTTCTCTCTCCCTGACCCTCTGCACCCAAGCCTTTACCAAGTCCTGATTGTCTTATCTTCAAAATACATCTTGGGTCTGTTGACTTTCCTCCCTCTCCACTGTTATCACCTTGCTCTAAACCACTATCACCTCCCCACTGGACGTCCACACACCCAACCTCCCCCAGATCCACACGCCATCCACTCTGCACACCACAGTGGACTGGCCCTCTGAAACAATAACCAGACAGTGCTGTCCCTGCTTAAATGTATCAGCTTCCAACTGCTCTTAAAACCAAGTCCACAACACCAACAGGGTCCTGCGCCATCCACACCCACGCCCTGTATTCCAGGTGCCGGTTTTCACGCAGTAACTCAGATTTTGCCCACTTGTGGGTCCCCTCACGTACACCCACCTTGGACTGCAATGCTCCTCTCAGTTCTGTCTGGCCATCTCTCCTCATCCTGTATTTTTGGGGGTAACTGTGATTCCGTCAAGAGAACTTCCCATGACCCCAATCCTCTCTCATGGTACTCTTCCTTCAGACTGCCCACTGATGTTTGCAATTGTGGACTGGTTCATGTGGCCGCTGTCAGTCATCCCATTCTCTGAGCCACAAGCCTGTGGCAGAAACACCTGCGCGTCGCTCATCCTCCTAGCCTCTGGCCCAGTGCCCAGCATGGCCTAACAGAGCAACAAACTGTTTAATACTCTCAACAACTCATAAGATTGGCACTATGGGTGTCCATATTTCACGGGTGAGGCAGAACTTTCAAACTTGGCAAAGTCCCCAGATGCTCGGGTCCTCCCCAGAGTAGAGCCACATCCTACAGTCTGGAGAAAGGGACTTTCTTAAAGCCAACCCTCCACTCTAAGGCAGGTTTCACCAAGAGCGTAGAGGGGGCCAGGGGACAGTGAGGAGGAGGTTGGCTGAACCTGAGGCCTGGCCTAGGCAGCAGCATCTGGGCAGGGGCCGCTCCTGGAGCCTCTCCAGGCTGGCGGCTCCTATGGCCCTCTGGCTTCATGGTCAGCCTAGCCCAAGGAAGTGAACAGGAGCAAGGCCAAAGGGTCCCACTGGGTGCTGGACTGGAGCCTGGAGCGGGTGTGCAGCTGGGGCAGGCAGGATGCACGGAACCAACCAGGAGGGGAGGTTAGGGGAGGGCCAGCGGTGCCATGCCTATCTCTGGGGCCCTATCCTATGCCAATTAATGAATCAAACTGATTCCCTGCTCCCGCAGATGCAAAACACAGGGAACACTGGGTGGGATCATGCTGGCTTATTTATAGCTCTCCGGCTCCTCGTTAATGACTTTTACTGCTCCGCCAATGGAACGCCAGGCTCCCGGACTGGGATTCACCGGAAGCCTCCACTATGGAAGTTAAATCAGGACAGTGATGAGCCCTGGGAGACCTGGAGAACCTCGAAAGCAGCCGAGCACTGGGCTGGCAGTGTGTGTGTTGTCGGGGCGGGGGGGGGGGCGGGGGGGGGGCGGGGGGGCGGGGCGGGGCGTGGAGCGGAGATGAGATTTCTGCAGCATCTTTGTTCCAAGCCCAGACATCTCTTCCTGGTCTCCCCTCATCCTGCATCTGTGCTTTCCCTTACTCATTTCTTTACCCCAAATCCTCTAATCATCGCTGTGTTGGGCCCTGAGCCAGGAGACATAGAAAGCCATGAAATGCAGTCCCCTTTCTTGGGAACCTTAGAAATTCAGCATAAAGTCAAATAATACATACTCAACAGAAGTGTGCTAGATGGAAGGAAAATGAATGGTTAATTTTGCCTAGCAAGGAGATGTCAGGGAAGAGTTCCATAGAGAAAGAGGCGTTTGGGATGGGTCTAAGGGGATGAGTAGGAGTTTGAAAGGCATAGTAGGGGCCAGGCACCATGTGGGCCCATCCAACTAATCACTGAGCCCCATAGCTTCCCAGGGAAGTGGGTTCTGCTACCCCATTCTAGACAGGAAGCACAGGAGCAGACACTCAAGGTTAGGGTGTTACCTGAAGCCACAGGGGAGCCTGGATTGTAACCCTGAGCTGTCTCTGACTGCAAAGTTAAGCACGTGAGCTCAGGAGGCAGGCAGGACCACTGCTATAGCTGTGTGCTCTCAAGCAATCACTTAACCTCTCCAAGACTCATTTCCTCACCTATAAATGGGTTAAGAACAGTCCCCACCTCTAGGGCTCTCATAAGGATTAAATGAGCACAGTGAGCCAGAGGTCACATTTGCATGTACATGGACAGGCCAAACCACGGGGCCTGCCCTGGGCTCTCCCCAGGTCCTCAGGCTGCCCAAGGCCAGTTCCGTGCCTGCCCTTCCCTCCTTCTGCATGTGCCAAGGCCATCCAGACACCAGGCACCAGCCTGGCACTCCTTCCCAGGCCTACTGGCCCTCTCAAATGGGGAACTGAGGCTCCATGGGGCTTCTGATTCTCCCTTTGCATCTCAACCTGTGTCTGACTTTCTAGAGCTCTCTCTGGCTATCTCTCTTATTCTGTTTCCCACTTTCTAAGTCTCAGCTCTCTGTCAGAAAGATAGAGAACGTGTTGTATGTGAATCTCATTCTATAGTTCAGGCCACCAGCCTATACCTTCTCTGCCTGTAGGACTGACCACCCAAGAGGGACTGAGCCCCCACATTTATGCCTTGGCACCTACTCTCCATCCATTGGAAGCTGACCCATGGATGCTCACCTGTCAGGCCCTCAGCTCTCCACACCAGGGGATTGGTGAGGCAAGTGCAAGTGTCACCTCAGGGCCAGGGCCCCTCTCAGGAAAATGGGGAGGCATAGCAACATCCTCATCCTGCCAAGCTCTAGTTCCGGGCTCCAGCCCCAAGACCTCATGCTAAGCCTGCCAGCAGGCTTCCAGAAGGCAGCCTCTGTGCTCCCAGGTACAAAGCAGGAGTCCCTGAGGCCAGGCTATGTCAGGCTCAAATCACTGCACCTGCATTCCCCTGCTAGAAATTCACATCGTTGTCACCTCCTCATCGTTCCAGACCAAGCGCTTCTTCCTCTCCAGGGGTCTCCTTCACCCAATCAGAACAGCACAAGCCTTGCCCCTGCTGTCTCCCTATCATATACATGATTACAGCTCAGTGTCACTGTTTGTTTTGGGGGTCTCTGTCACCTCTGGAATGAGCCCCGTAACACCTCTCTGTCCCTAGCACGCAGCTGGGGATGGATGGAGATGTCTCAGGGGAGCAGGCAACAACAGGGCAATGCTGCATGAACACAATGCTGGCCCTGACCTGCCGCCATCGATGGGGAATTCCCATGGCTGCTCTCACCAAGAAAACCTTAAGGCCATATTTTGTCACCATCCTAGGGGGCTGTCTCTAGGGTAAGGATCCACCGGGACCCCCACACACACCTCAGCTCCCCTCCAACATTCTGGGCAGGTCAGGCCTCAGTGAATCCAGCCCTCTGTGTCACTCCCTGGCCAGTCACCTGGTTGGACCCATGCTTGAAGCCCTCCCGAATGGCAGAGACAGCCACTCTCCAGGGTAGGGTGTCACTGCTGAACCCCAAGCTTCTGGGCTCTACTGGCCCAGAGGAGCCCCCAGTCCATCCTGTCGCCTTCCCGGGTTGCATGACTGGAGAGACACACCCAGGCTCCAGATGTGAGCCTTGAGCTCAACACTGCCAACTGCCAGATGTCCCTCAAACAAGGGGTTTGGGCTGCCTGACCCTCTTCCAGGGCTGCCCCTCCACAGTTCAGCCGCTTCCTCGCTTTGCCCTGCCTAGTTGCCAACCCCCCTTGGCTATCACCAGCCTCCATGCTTTGCAGCCAAACTCAGGAAGATAAGCAGTGAGGGGCAGCCCCCTCACACCTTCCTCACTCCTCATACACGGCTCCCCCACAGCCCTCAATAAATGGCACCCGGGGTGAGGACAGGAGGCAGGATGCTGGGTAACACCAGGGAGATGGTGGAGCTGGTTACACCACCTGCGTCCTGCCACGTTCTTCATGTCCTTGCCGTGGTCTTTGTGTGGGGAAGTCCAAACAGGCGGCAGTCCACACTTACTGTTCCAAACCCACAGCAGACTGTGAACAAAATGGTCGAGGGGAAGAGGCCCCACGAATTCCTGATGTGTCTCTTATACATGAACTACTCTCCATCCTGCCCTCTGATACCCTCCCAAGAGGCAGCAATCTAGAAACCCAAGCCACGTCCTGTCACCTTGCATCCAGGAGCCTGAGCTGGACACTTATCAGATGTCAGTGTCTAATCTTTTTTTAATGGGAGGAGGGCAGGGAGGGACGGGTCAAAGCAACCACATTACACAGAAGACATGAGAAGAAACCTCTGGCACAAAATACATCTTGAATCAATTCTAGGATGCTAATTCCATCCTCTTGGGAAGTCTGTTCATTCACTTATCAAGCACTTAGCACCCTCCTTTAAACTGAAACCCACATTAGTGCAGAGGACCTCCAGTGACACAGAGGACATCCAGGGACACACTGTCCAGCCCTCTGGGGCTAAAACAGAAAGAAATGAAGCACGATTTCCATCACAGAGAGATGAATGGTGCAACTGTGAAGGACAGGTTCTGGCGCTGAACTGTCTTGACTCTGCTCTTCTTATAGTTACATGTGACTTGGGCAAGTTACACCCTCTCTAGACCCCACATTAAAAAATGGAATTACAACACTGATTTCAAATATGATCAGTGCATCTAACCAAGCAAACCAGACAAAGACAACAGCAAAACACAGTGCCTACCTAGTGGGACACTAAGGAGAATCAAATGAGTCTGAACCCAAGAAGCCCCTTGGCCACCACCACCAAGTCCAGTTCACTGACCATCTTATTGCATGAGGAGTCAACTAAGACCAGAGGGAGAAGTGGCCCAGCTGGGTTCAAACCCAGATCAGGGTCAGTGGAGCGAGGCCTGGGCTGCTGGTTAGTGCTGGGCACGCCCAAGGCCAGCCTCGGCCCACCTGTGCACACGCCCAGCAGAGTGCCAGCTGCAGCTCTGCTGGTGAGGGGTGGGAGGGAGGGGAGCCAACACCCAGCCTGGGTGCCTGCCAAAGCCAACAGCTGCTTTGCTCCTTCACCCCAAGGCCCTGCACGCCCTTGAGTTCTAACAGCTCCTCATTACCCTAACAGCCATCACGACAACACCCAGCCTCTAAAATTGTAGAGACAGAGCCACTTTTAGAGAATGAGACTAAAGGAGGCAGCTGCCCCTGCTCCCAGTGGCCATGACTGAGGATCTTTCAAGAACAGAGAAGGGGATGGTGAGGGTGCCAGCCTGGCCCCCAGAGGCAGCCTTCCCAGCTGGACCAGCCCTGCAACCCGAAATAAAAGCAAAACCCTCAGGACATAGGCTGTGGCTTATGTGACCCTGCCATTCAGGCCAGCTCTGCTGACCGCAGGCCAGAGGACACCTCACTCCTGAGATATGCACGGGAGAGCCCAGCTGGTGCAGGGACATCACCCACCCCAGCTCCCAGGTGCTCTGAAGCAGACGCGGAGAAAGAAGCCAGAAATCCCTGGAGCCAGCAGGGATGAGAAGGGATCTTTGCCAGTGATAATGAAAATTTTCACAGTAGCAGATGCTTGCAGAAAATTAAAAAACAATACAACCAATTTCACAAACCAGAGAGGAACTTAAGAGAAACGTGGTCGGAGGGCTCGATGTTCCCACTGATACCTTTCTAGCCACAAGAACACTAGAAAGGAGCCAGGTCCTCCCCACCAGGTAATCAAATTGCCCCCGAGAGCCCACCCCAAATCTCTCCAAGCACTTACTATGTGCCCAGCTGGGGCCCATGCTGGGAACACAGAGATGATGCAGATCTGACCCCAGGTCCCAGAAACATCATCTGGAGGGGGACCCAGAACAGGGACCAGACGTGGCTCAGTGTCCATGGAAGGATGGCAGGCAGAAGGAGTATGGGTAGGTGGTCATGTGGCCTGGAGTGCAAAGGGTTTCACAAAGGGCAGAGCTAAAAATGCTGGGCCAAAACATGGATAAAGGGGGATCAAGAGAAAGAGGGCAACCAGGTTAGTGGCCTGGCAAGAGCCAAGGCCCACACATAGCTTTTGTGTGTGTGTGTTTGTTTTAATTGGATGATAATTACTTTACAATACTGTGATGGTTTTGCCATATATTAACATGAACCGGCCATAGGTGGATCTGCCAGGAATCAGCCACTCATGCTGGCATGAGGGGAACATGAGGAGGTAGGTTCACCATGGAGGTCTTGCCTGCTCTGCTGAGGGGCTCTGTTTTTATCACTTGAGCACCAGGGAGCCCTGGAGGGTCCTGAGCACAGGCAAGGCCTGCCTTTGGAAAAGAGGCCCAGGTGAGAACACAGCAAGAAGACAAGAGGCCTAAGCTGACCCCCTCCTGCTCCTCGTCCTGGAAGGACCTGGGTCAAGGGGTGCAGGGGAAGAGGCAGAGAGGACAGTCAAGGCCATTGAAGGTCAGGGGGACAGAGTCAGCTTGAAGCACCGAGTTGGGCGGCAAAGAGAGGGGCAGACCTAGGAGCCCAGGCCCCACCCCAGAGCCAGCAGGACTGAGGGAGGGCACCCATGACCTAACAGCATGCACTTCCCTTACAAGCCATCATCCACAGGCCTAGCAAGACATATCCCCCCCTTCAGAAGGGACAGTTCAGATTTGGTGACATGAGGTCTCTTACTAGGTCTGATCCACCCCTGGGAAATGAGCATGAATTAGAAAACTCAGGCCTTCTGAGAGGCACCTCAAGCCTGGGCTGAGGGCGCCAGGGACAGGACAGGACAAGAGCCAGTGCCTCCCAGCTCTTCAGGGAATGAGGCCAGCCCTTCAGCCTTCAGGCAGCATCTGAGACCCTGCAGGCTTCAGAGAGCTTGGAGAGGCCTGAGTGCCAGGGTAGAAACTGGTAGAGGAGAGAAGATGAGGGTTAAAGGAATGCAGTGTCCCCACCCAGCTATGCCCTCACGGAAACCCCACGGAGGCCCTGCGTGTTGCGGGCCAGGGTAAGTCTGGGGCACGGCCACTCTGGCAGACCTGGTAGCCAGTAGGCAGGGCTGCCCCGGGGGGACAAGAGGCCTCTGAAGGATGCACCCTAGGAGAGGCAGCCTAGGCACATAGGGCATCAGAGCCAAAGGGGACCTGACGTTTACGGACCTGTCACTGGAATTGATCACGTCCAAGACCCAGATGGTGTAACCACAGACAAAGCCATGTCCCCGAACTCTCCAAGTCACCGTGAGCGCAAGCAGCACATGAGCCTTTCCAGAGAGGCCAGCTTGAGGGGAGCAGGCACCCCCTTCCTCATCACTGGGCACCGGCATCTGGATCAAGCAGGAGATAGCAATGCCAGGTACACGCATAGAACAGCACCGTCACAGGTGGGGGCACCTGTGAGGTTGCCCTCCTCCCCAGGGCAAGCTTATCCGTGCTCAGGCGCCCTATGTGAGTTCCCGGTTGCCGGGAGAGGAGCCTGGAGACCCAAGTTCCCATGCAGCTGGCCTGCTTCTAGAGGGCTGCATGTGCATCAAACCTGGGGCGTGGGGGGAGGGCTCAGGGAACAAATTAGAAACACCCCTCCCCCATACACACAAAGAAACCAACACTGCATGTTGCTATTGTGATCTGCACTCCCCAGGGCATTTTCTCACTGCGAAAGAGGCCCCCTGTGGATGGTTAGACCTAGAAGGCGTGGCAGGCTACAGTAGGTTGAAGTGGTGCCCAGGTCCAGCCCTGATCCGGGTTAGGAAGACTACACCCCATCTCTCCTCTGCCCAGAGACCTTCCCTGTGGAAGATAAGGGAACAAGGGGGCAGGAAGACACAGCCAACAGCGCCCACACCAGAAGGGAACAGGGAAGCTGTGGGCTGGGGGCCTGGTCCCTCTGAATGCCCCAGCCAGCAAGCACGCATGCACACCACTCTGCACAGAGGAGATCCCCTGGCGGCTGCCCAAGCCACACTCCAAGCCACTGAGCAGGGATTTGGCAGGGATGACTCCAGGCAGTTCTGGAGGTATCTGAACTCCATGGCCTGACTCAGCGTTGTCTCTCCCCTGCAGGGACCGACACCTCAACCAGGGGCAGCTCGGCGCAGCCCTTTGGGCAAGAGCACTCCCTCCCATAGGCCCATATGTGTGGGCAGCACCCCTGAGTCTGCTTTCCAAGATGTAGCTGAGGTGGCATGGGCAGCAAGCGATAATTACATAAGCTGCATCTCATCACAGAGACACGGTAACGCTGCGGCCAAAACAGACGGAGGGACAGACCTAACTTAGTGAGCAAACTGTTTTGCATGGCAGCTTCTTCCTTATCTTACTGGATCTGCCTGACAATTCTGAGGTAAGATTACTGATCCCATTTTTCAGATGAAAAAACTGAGGCTCAGAGAGGGAAGTCATTTGCCCAAAGTCACACAGCAAGCAGACAAGGGAGTCTGACTTCAAGTAAGTCTAACTTAACAGATCCTGCTATTTCCATTCTCCCAAGAGACACAGGTGAAGGCCAAGGACCAGTGGGTGAAGGCCATGGATCAGAGTGAACACCGAGCACCAGCAGGCAACAGACAGATGTTCAAAGTCACATGGTAAAAGCAAAGAAGGAGGACATTCCTGCTCTTATCCCAGGCACGTGTTCCCACTAGCTGGGCTGTATTCCTCCCCTTCCAACCTCCTACTGAACTCCCAGAACTCCCACCCTCTCAGGCATCCCCCAGCCCAACACTCCCAACATACAGAGGTTCACAGGTCTATTTCCTTCATCTATTTAAACCATGAGAGCATCCGGCTGAGCAAGCCTCAAGGACAGCATCCCAGCAACTATCTGGGCAGAGCCTTACAGAGAGGGGCATCTCTCCCGGCCCTGGACCACTCCTCCTCCTTCCCAGAGAGCTGCTCACACTCCCACACAGTTAACCGAAGACGATCTCTAACCTCAGTCTAGGGTGGACCAGGGTGCATCTCTCTAGAGGGAGATGCAAGGTGGGGGGGGGGCGGGTATGGCGGGGCAGCACGGGGACGCTGCAGCCCACCGGCTATGGTCAGACGCATGCCACCCTGCCCCACTGCCCTGCCCTGGCTCTTCCAGCATGGTTGCTTCTGCTCTGACAGGGCCACATAAAGACTGGACATGATGGGATGTGAAAGTGTAGTCACTCAGTCGAGTCCGACTCTCTGTGACCCCATGGACTGTAGCCTGCCAGGCTCCTCTGTACATGGAACAGACACAGCCTATTCCCAAAGACCCCACTCCCAGGCGGCACCTCCATCATGCTCCAGGGGCTCTGACCCATCCTGAGGAGGTAAATGCTAACATCTTTAGTGCACTCAGGGGTCACTCCCTGGACACAGCCACCCAGGCCAGAGCACTGGCCAGTGCCACACCACCACCCAAGCTCCATGTGCCCTTCTCTTCTTGCTTTAAAGCTCAACTCAAGAGCTTCCACCTCCAGGAAGCCTCCTAGAACCCTCCCTGCCCCCAACACCCCAGCTCAGCTCAGCCTGGCACTTGTCACTCTGAATGATCACCTTCTGTCTCTGCCACCAAACGGTGAGCTGTTGGAAGCCTGGGACCATGTCAAGGCCACTCCAAGGTCCAAGATGCAGCTGCCCAGGGAAAGTTTATTGAAGGAGTGAGTGAAACTATTGAGTTAGATCAAGCCAAGGTGCTGAGGGCTCATTTCTCGTAGAAGGTATTGATTTTGCCCTACAGAACTGTGGCTCGAGTTTCCAGCTGAGGACCCAGGTGTGAGGATGGAGGGGAGGGAAGAAGGAAGGATATGCCATTTCCAGCCTCTCCCAAAGGCCAGGGGTGAGCTGAACTGCCCAGTGACTCGACCAGGGCCCCAGTGCATCACAGAACTGAGATGAAGCACCGCTCGCTATCTCCATCCATCCTCTGCACTTTTCCAGTCGGGGTACCAGTGGAGGCAGCCACCCAAAGCAGCAAAACTCTTTCACCTTAAACGGTTGGCTTCTCAAGTGGTTTGTGGAAGGATGTAACACCAGAAGCACTACTCCAGGCTGAGAATTACGAATATTTATAGTGTTTAAGCATAATTGCATTCAGATGAGGACTATATATTGCTCACTGCAATTCACAATCTCCCTAGAGCACATTATTTTGCAGGGAAGGAGGACTGATGCCAGAAGTCGGCGTGGAGACAGTGGGGTCTGGAGGCACCTTACGAGGTACTGGCGTCCTGACTTAGGGGTCCCCACACCTCTTTGAGGAGGAACCTTTTTCAAAGTTCAGGACTGGTCCCTACCTGATGGAGTTGTTCTACCAGCACCCACCAGCTGAGAGCATTCATCCTGAGCCTTCAGCAGGTAAACTTGCAAGTGGTTATACCAACCACAGCAACATGGTGGTCACGTGTGCATGAGGGTCAGGCTGGGAGCACTCATGCAGCCTCTATAGCACTCGGACCCCCGGGGACCCACTCCATGAGGCTCTGGAATTCCATAGACCTAGTTCCTATCTTCAAACTCCCACACAATTGCACTCATCTCACATGCTAGCAAAGTAATGCTCAAAATTCTCCAAGCCAGGCTTCAAAAGTACATGAACCGTGAACTTCCAGATACTCAAGCTGGAGTTAGAAAAGGCAGAGAAACCAGAGATCAAATTGCCAACATCCATTGTATCATCAAAAAAGCAAGAGAGTTCCCGAAAAACACCTACTTCTGCTTTATTGACTACGCCAAAGCCTTTGACTGTGTGGATCACAACAAACTGTGGAAAATTCTTAAAGAGATGGGAATACCAGACCACCTGACTTGTCTCCTGAGAAATCTGTATGCAGGTCAGGAGGCAACAGTTAGAACTGGACATGGAACAACACACTGGTTCCACATCGGGAAAGGAGTATGTCAAGACTGTATATTGTCACCCTGCTTATTTAACTTATATGCAGAGTACATCATGAGAAATGCTGGCCTGGATGAAGCACAAGTGGGAATCAAGATTGCCGGGAGAAATATCAATAATCTCAGATATGCAGATGACACCACCCTTATGGCAGAAAGTGAAGAACTAAAGAGCTTCTTGATGAGAGTGAAAGAGGAGAGTGAAAAAGTTGACTTAAAGCTCAACATTCAGAAAACTAAGACCATGGCATCTGGTCCCATCACTTCATGGGAAATAGATGGGGAAACAACAGAAAAAGTGACAGACTTTATTTTGGGGGGCTCCAAAATCACTGTGGATGGTGATTGCAGTCATGAAATTAAAAGACACTTGCTCCTTGGAAGAAAAGCTATGACAAACCTAGACAGCATATTAAAAAGCAAAGACATTACTTTGCCAACAAACGTCCATCTAGTCAAAGCTATGGTTTTTCCAATAGTCATGTATGGATGTGAGAGTTGGACTATAAAGAAAGCCGAGAGCTGAAGAATTGATGCTTTTGAACTGTGGTGTTGGAGAAGACTCTTGAGAGTCCCTTGGACTGCAAGGAGATCAAACCAGTCAATCCCAAAGGAAATCAGTCCTGAATATTCATTGGAAGGACTGATGTTGAAGCTGAAACTCCAATACTTTGGCCACCTGATGGGAAGAACTGACTCCTTGAAAAAGACCCTGATGCTGGGGAAGATTGAAGGTGGGAGGGGAAGGGGACAACAGAGGATAAGATGGTTGGATGGCATCACCGACTCGATGGACATGAGTTTGAGTAAGCTCCAGGAGTTGGTGATGGACAGGGAACCCTGGCGTGCTGTAGTCCATGGGGTCACAAAGAGTTAGACACGACTGAGCAACTGAACTGAACTGAACTGAGGCCTAGTTCCCGTAGTAAAGAATCCACCTGCAATGCAGGAGACCCGGTTCAATCCCTGGGTTGGGAAGATCCCCTAGAGAAGGGATAGGCTACCCACTCCACTATTCTTGGACTTCCCTGGTGGCTTAGGTGGTAAAGAATCCACCCACAAGGCAGGAGACCTGGATTCGATCCCTGGGTTGGGAAGATGCCCTGGAGGAGGGCATGGCAACCCTTTCTAGTATTCTTGCCTGGGGAATCCCCTTGGACAGAGAAGCCTAGCGGACTGCAGCCCATGGGGTCTCAGAGTCGGACACGACTGAGTGACTAAGCACACAGGCCTCGTTCAGTTTACAGCTGCCAGATGAAGGTGTCAAGACCTGGGGAGGGGTAGGTGGGCTGACGGGGCACAGGGCAAAGACACGGAGAGAAGAGGGTGAGGATGAAAGGCTCCCATCACAAGCATCCCAGAAGATACACAGCCAAACACCCACAAAGAGGGGACTGGTCTGCTCCTACGTGTCCTTGGCCACCAGACACACACAAACACACAAACACACCAGACAAACAACATACGACACTCACCACACACACCCATTCTGTACATACACACCAAGGACCACACACACACACAGGGCACAGACCTCACACCACACACACACACAAGCACACCACATACGAAACGCACAACACACTGACCACACACACACAAACACACACACACACACACACCCTCACTCCTATGTAGAGCTATTGGAAAAGCCACCTTCCTGAGCTGATACTCCCTGGAGCGGTGCACAGAGCCCACCCAGCAAGCCTCCCGCCCTCTGTGTTCCCAGAGTAGAAGCCACCCCGGCAGGTGCCCCGAGTCCCAGACCAGCCTCCTCTCTCCTGCCCTCCACAAGCAGCTCAGAGAGAAGCCCCAGCAGAGAAGCGGCAGGACCTCACCTCCCACACAGCCCCTTACGCAGACACAGTCCCTCCCTGAGCTCCCCAGCTTACAGCATTAATTAGGAAACTGAGAAGCCAAAGGTGGCCTGGAGACAAGCGCAGAGAATCACCAGGCTCAGCCCCGCCATCATCTCAGACTTGCTGTGAGTGTCCCACCCGCCCAGGCTTCAGGGCCCAGAGTCCCTCCTCGGCACCATCCCACCTGGAGCAGGAGCCACAAGGAATGTTCATGCAGCTCATGGAAAGAGCCCAAGACGCACATAAAACTGCCAGGAAAAAGGAGAGGGGTCCTCCAAGGGTGTATCTCCCCTGGGCCTGGGTGCAGCCACAGCAGGTCCCTCTGCCAGTTGGGGTGAGGCCTGGGACAGACTGCTGGGAAAGGAGAGGTTGAGGGAAGGTGCGGTTAGGATAAAGAGGACAGTAGCAGCTGAAGCCACCCCATCCACACCATGAGGCCCTTTTTCTGGGGTGGAGGATGGGCACTGGGTACCTATGGGAGCCCACAAGCCCTGCATTAAAGCTCTGGGGGTCACCCCAAGGACTCCTGCAGAGCCAGATGGACAGTAGCAGAGCCTGATGCCTTCAAGGAGAATAGAAAGGAGACCCCAAGAGGCAGGGAGCTCTCTTGGTCCTGCTTTCCTCTTCCTGCCTCCAGCCTTGCCTCTGAGGCACACTGCTCACCCAAGCCATCTGAAAACCCTCCCCTGCTTAAAACCGTCAAAGATTCCCATTCTTATGGGACCTGCCCCTAGAAGGTCTGGCCCAACACCCTATGAGCTGAGCCTCACCCAGCTCTCCACTCCAATCCCCATCTGCCCCACCCTTCACACTACATCACACGCATGACCTCGCCTCCTGCTGCCCTTCTTCCTGCCTCTGAGCCCTTGTCCATGCCAGCTCTCTGCCGAGATAGCTAGTCCCACCCATGAATTCCCTGCTTGGTCCCCAGGACACAGCTCTAGACACACCACCACAGTGGTGGTGCTCTGTCTCCATCACTAGACTGTGAGCCAGGATCCTGGGGCCCAGCGTGGTACCTGACACGTGGTAGATCAACAATGAACACAGAGGGAATGAGTTACTGCATGATGACAAAAGTAGGGTGGACGGATGGAAGGATGGATGAATGAATGGAGGAATGGGCAGATGGGGGGGGGGGGGGGGGGGATGAGTGGGTGAATGGGTGAATGAGTAATACATGGGTAGATGGGTAAATAGGTGGGTGGGTAGGTGGATGGGTGGATTGGTGAGTAGAAGTGAAGGGAAATACAGACAACTGGGGCAAGGCTGACCTTGCTCTGGCCTTGGCCCCCGCCATCACTCCACACTGCCAGAGCACAAAGGCACTTAGAAGGATTAAGCCTCCTTGATACAATTGGAGTGGCTGGAAATAGCTCGGTGCAGTCTGCAGCCGCTGCCTCCCAACAATCATCCCCAATCAACACCCACCTGTCCCTGCTGCCAGTTAATTCCACCTGACACCCTGGCTGGGAAACTCAGAGCCGCCAGGTGTCAGCCCCAAATGAGGGATCGCAGGGAGGGGCTGGGCCCACTCAGCCAAGGCCAAAGCAAAGTCACCCTCCTGGGTCCCCAGTGTCCAAGAGGGACAACACGAGCTCATGCCCATGAGCTGCAGGCAGAGAAAAGCTTGGAGATCGCAGGAGACCATGCAACTCCAAGGGAGCCGGGTCAATCTCAGGAAACAGACATATAGGTCCCCTCCTGCCCACAGCTACTCTCCTAGACTGTTCAAGACTCTCAAGAGTTGGCACCAGGAGGAAGGACTTTTAAGGGCTTCATGCATAAGAATAAGGAGTCTCTTCAACACCAAAAACTGACATTGGCATCTTGGTCATTATTCGAGGCAGTGAAGAAGAGGGTACATTCCCTCCAGATCCTCCACATGCCCAAGGGTACCTCCAAACAAGGGTGGACTATATGGAGGCAACTGGCAACCCAGTGGTGAGAGGCTACTCTGGCCCAGATGGAGGCTCTCTGTTCTACAAATCAAGACTATTTGAAGCTCAGAAAGAGTTTGCATGTGATTTCTTCTGGGCTTTCTACTTTGTGACCCCCTCCTTCCCAGCCCCCTGCTTCCTCAGTCTCTCCACCCATATACTTTCCATGCCTCCATGATACCCCCAGGCACTCAGTCCCAGCCAGTGCTTGGGGCCAACATGGCCTGTGCCCCATCTCCTGAGGAAGAAGAGAGCCCCCCAAAAAACACCAAGCACTATGGAAGAGTGTAGAATTCAGAGTAAAGACATGGGAACCAGGCTGCCCTCTCCCAGAAGCCACTCGGGTTACATGATATACAACGAACAGGCAGCAGATAGAGCTCATGTAGCTTCACCTGATCAACTCTGAGTCACCATCAGCAATAAGCCCAAAGCACAGAAATAGGCATTCCCTACTATCTCCACACCTGAAATACCATTCTCGGGACAACCTCACCTTTCAGAGTTTTGTACTTTTGCATGCCCTGTTACCTCCATCTGCAGAACTCTTCCCTGGCTACTATAAACTCTTACTCATACCTGAAGAATTTGCTCAACTGTTACCTCCTTCAGGAAGTCTTCCCTGATTTCTCCCAGGTCCCTCCGCTGTGTTCCCAGAGGTGCCGTCCACTCTAGTCTGTGAGTTCCTCCACACAGGGTCATACCCAAGCCATCAATTCATCCCCCTGCCGACGGCTGGCAGGAAAGAGCCCTGGCAGATGGGTCCCTTCCACAGATGGTATGTGAATGACGCGCTGTCACCTCTGCCCTGCAGTATGGACAGTGATGGGCCCCAGGTGGCCCTGTAACTGTCCAAGCTGCCACCTCAGGTTCCCTCAGACTTTGCTGAGCACTGGGCTCTTTCCAGGTCTCTAAACACAACTCTGGCCTCAGCAAACCTAGAAACCTGCAGTGATGGCTGGGGACAGAAGAAACACTGCCTGCCTAGCCAGGCTTTCCAGAAGGGGCCTGTGATGCACACTTTGCAAATGGCAGGAGACATGCATGTCAGAAAATTGTCCACGATCAATTTCAAATTCCAAACGGACATGGTTGGTTTGCTGAAGTCCCTGCTAATTTGCCTGAATATCTGAAGAGAGTGTCTCCCGGGAGGGCGGCAAAGGATCCAAGGCTGGTTCCTGGGAGGTCAGGACACACTTTTGACCTCTCTCACCACCTCCAAGTACTCAGGGCACAGCCTTTCAGGGACCGCTCATTCTGTACCAGGACAGAGGCTCCAGCTCCATGGCTTCTGAACCAGCACCCCACCTGTAACCCAATTCCAGCTTCACTGTGAGAAGCTCTGTGCCCTGAGCCAGGAACAGGCCATGCCTATACAGGCACAGGATCCTATTATTCAAGCACTATCTCACACCACAGGTGCCCCCCAAAGGATCATCTGCCAGGTAGGGGCCCAAGAAATGTCACACCCAGAGTTTTATATGAAGAGCACAATTGGGACACAGTGTCTCTAAGGACCTCAGTTTTCCCACTTGACAAATGGGAAGAAAGTTTGCTCTCAGGGGAAGTAGCAGAGGGTGAGCAGCTACTGGAAACCATCCATGGGATCACGTGACATCTGATGCTGAGCTGGTAACCTGTTCTGTGCCTACCCACTGCGTGTGTAGACCCAGTGTCTTCATTTACTCCTCAGCCAAAGCCCTCCACAGTAATCTGAATATGCCAGTCTCTCTCCCCAAGAAAGCAGGCAGTCCAAGCCCTCTGTTACCATGATTCCCCACGGCAGACCTACAGAATATACTCACCAAGTGCTTATAGGGTAGGTGATGGAGTGAGGCTGGGTCCCCTACTGCCAACCCTCCCATATATCTGCACTGACATTTCTTCTCCCTCCCCAGGACTGTGCTTCCCTATCCTCTCTGCATTTGGGGATTAGAGAGTGGAAGAAGAGATAGAAAAGGGGTTCTTGGAACCCCTGAATCCTAGCTCCCCAATGCAGTGAAAATGCAGCAATTAGGAAGCCAAGAAGGGTCCCAGAGTAACAGGGCAGCCATGTTAATGAAGCCAAGAGAAAAGGAAAGCTGAGCAGCTCCAGTCCTGCAAGCTCTGATGCAATGAGGGTTCTCTAGCCGGCACTCCCTGGGCATCTCTATGAGCCTCAGTTTTCCAGTCTCTATAATGGGGACAAAGGTAATGTGAAAATTCAGTGATGTTTCATGAGCCCAGGGCCTGGGCAGTGGCAGGCAGGGTCAAGGCAGAACACAGTCCAGCTTCCTCCCCCGTTTCATGTCTTGTCCACCCCGGAAACTACCACCACCACTACCCTGACAAATCCAGCCAGCCTCCAAAGGACAGAGACACTGAGAAGCAGTTGGAATAAGGGGAGGGAGAAAGTTTAGAAAAGAGACGTAGAAAACACTATAGTACAAAAGCCCATTTTTAAGTTTTTCTCTAAGAATAGGGAATGCTTAGCAGGGTTCAGAGTGAGGCTTCCTTTTCAGGGTACTAACAATTTGTATTTTTTCACTATCTGTCTTCTCCGCAATCCATTGCAGGGAGGGGAAGTCTATAAATATTTTTTTAAGAAACGACTGAATTTTTATGAACTCAGCTAAGTGAGTGTTTTGCATATGAATGGAAACTGATTAGCCCAACACTTCTCCACAGCAGAGTGGCCCGCAACTCCAAGCTTTCCAGAGAGTTAAAAAGTTGAAGCGGCCACATTTATGTGGCTCCTCTAATAAAAAAATCATGCAGCATTTATTATTAATACTTGGCTCTGATAAATATCCTCATCTAAAATTCTTCACTTGCAGGAACCCTTCAGTATAATTTCTCAGGGTAACCAGAGAAAGGTACTTCAGCCAGACCTCTGCAGAAGCCTTGAAGTCTCTGTTGGTGGCCGGGGTAGGGGACAGGAAGCAAGACCAACGTAAGTGGCAGGCAGGAGTATCAGGGCGAGAGCTGAGCCGCTCCAGTCATCTGCAGAGGGAAGCCCATCAGCCTCAGAGGGGTCTCTGGCTCAGCTCTCACAAACTCATCCAGCCTCCAGGCAGCTACTGAGAAGACTGGTGCTCAGATCAAATACCCAGATGAGATGGCTGGGGAGCAAGGGGCTGGGTTTCTATCATCCCAAGGCATTTGCTAATTGACATCCACTTCCCCCCAGACCTAAAGTCATGCTGTGGTGTGGCCGCCATTCTCTGAGTGGGCCGTGCTGTCACGTCTATTGCTCAGAGCATTTAGGGGGTTGAGAGTCACGGCCACTTCCTTCACCAGCAAACCATCCTCCCCTGAGAGAGCCACCTTGCCCAGAAGTGATGGCCCACTCCCCACCTCCCCACTGGAGGGTCGCTCACAGCCAGTGACCTACAGTCACAGTGGGGGCAGAGAAGGCGGCCTCCTCCTTATCCCCAGAGAGGACAACCCTATGTCCCAGAGCCCCCAGTGGGGACAGGCTAGACTTAGATGACAGCACATCCTTGCATGCCTCTTTCTCTAATCTGCCTCCTCAACAGACCACCTGCCCCTGCCCCAGGCTCTGCTCCCATGGAGCCCGAGCGGCGACCATGTGCCCTGAGCCACCCCGGGGCTGCGGAACTCCGGCAGCCGTGGATGCCGCGGTGTCCTCCAGCTCCCATTAGGATCTGGCCAAGGGAAGTGAAGTGAAAGTCATTCACTCGTGTCCTACTCTGCAACCCCATGGACTGTAGCCCACCAAGCTCCTCTGTCCAGGGCTCAGACAGTAAAGAATCTGCCTCCAATGCAGAAGACCCATGGGTCAGGGTCTCCCTGGTTCAGGAAGATCCCCTGAAGAAGAAAATGGCAACCCACTCCAACATTCTTGCCTGGAGAACTTCATGGAAAGAGGAGCCTGGTGGGCTACAATCCATGGGGCCGCAAAGAGTTGGACATGACTGAACGGCATCACTTCACTTCACCTGGCCAGATCCTAACAGGAGCTGAAGGACAGGAAGTCCTGGCCATGGTGTCCATGATGGCCAGCCTTCCAGAATGCAGGGATGGCTAAGCGGGACTCAAGCAGGAAATGAGATGGGGAGAGAGGAGGGGGGTTGTCCCCCATTCCCTCCTTACTGGTTGGCCATGGCTGCATCTGCACTTTAGCCACTGTCCCCTCTCTTGGCTCCTTCGGGAGCAGGAAGATGTCATCTCCCTGGCAGCACTAGCCCACGTGCTTCCACAAATCTGACCCAGACTTTTGTAAAGACTCAGTTCATTGACCTCACTCTGTTTACCCTTTGAGTGTACCCACCCTTTCCTGCCAGCTCTTAATTGATCCAGAAGTGATGCTCCAGTCTACCCTTCTCTCCTCAATGTGAGGTGGGTGGTTTCATCAGAGGCAGCCCCAGAAACAGAAATATGCGGCTCTCAGGATTACTGAAACTCTCCCAATCGGGCACTTCTGCCCCCACCTAATTTGCCTTACACAGAGTACCACTCCCCACACTACATGCGGGGTGCTCCTCCCCACTGGGACCATAAGAATGCAAACCAAGCAAAGGAATAGGTTTTTCAAAAATCCCCAAGTGTGCACCCAGACACACAGAAGTGCCCACACCCCCAGCTCCTTAGTAACCAACAACTTATGAAGAGGCAATGTGAAGCAATGGATTAAAATTCATGCCTCTGGCTTCAAAAATCTATAAAAACTAAATTTCTTGGAAGAAAAGAGAAAACCCTTTTTTCCAAGCAACACAAAAAGCGAACCGTGGCCCAAGCCCTCCCCTGGCTCATATTTGGGTGTAAATCTTTAATCTCATTTGCCACTCTTGTCCTCTGACCCCAGCAGTATTCCATAAATATTTAGGCAGCAAGCACCAGGCTTGTTTTCCACTTTGGAATGCTAATGGTGGAACTGGGAGGATGAGAAAGCAGCTTCCATGGCTGAGCCGCTCTGCTCTCGGTCTATCAGGGAAATACAACAGGCGTTCTGGAGGCCCAGGGAGCTCCAGGCTTCCTTAATGAGCTGAGATGCTGCGGGAAAAATCGCTGGCTTGCTACCTGCAGGCGCACTGATGGCAGAACCACCAGCCCAATCAATAGCAGTAGAGAAAACTCAAAGGGAATGAGGTGCAGTGGGGACGAGAAACAGCTCCATAGATGAACATGCATACAGATTGACTTTCCAGAAAACACCTGGAGCCGCCAGGCCAGCCCCATCAGCATCCGACCTCTGAGTCCAGACTTAGTCACACATCCCCTGCTCTTGCACACACACACACTTCTGCAAGATCTGGGCCTTCCAGAAGGCACTTCCCAAATCCCTACTGCCACATGTAATCTCACCTGGGGCTCCCCACCTGCTAAAGGTAGGGGCCTCTCAACTCCTGCCCTGGCTGGTCTGTCTCTACCTGGCAGTGGGGGCCAGAGGCTGGGGCTTGAAAGAAGGCAGACCTTGATTTGAATTCTATCCTGGTCATTTGCAAGCTGTGTGGTCTTCAGCAAGATTTTTTTTTAGCAGCCTAAATTATAATTTACACGAAATTCACCCATTTTAAGAATGTCATTAATTTGAGTTTTAGCAAATATATCCAGTTGTACAACATCACCATTATTCAGTTTCAGAACACTTCCATCATCCCCCAAGAGTCCCCTCATGCCTGTTTACAGCCAGTCCTTGCTTCCACCTCTAGCTCCAGGCAACGATAAATATGCTTTCTGTTTCTGCAGTTTTGCCCTTTTCAAGAAGTTTCACATAAAGAGAATCATACAACATGTAGCCTTTTTTGACTGGTTTCTTCCACTTAGAATAATGCTTTTGAGGTTTATCCATGTTGTAGCGTGTGTCCGTGTTTTGTTCATTCATTTATTCATTCATTCATTTATTACTGAGTTGGTTCCACGGAAACAGATACATTCAATTCTGTTTATCTGTTCACCAGTTGATGGACATTTGGGTTGTTTCCAGTTTGGCACTATCATAAATAATGCCGCTATGACTGTTTCTGTACAAGTCTTTGTACAGACTTCTCCTTTCACTTCTCTTGTGCGGATTCCTAGGAATGGAACAGCTGAATAATATGGTTAAGTATACATTTATCTTTTAAGAAACTGTCAAACTATTTTCCATAACAGCTGTACCGTTTTACATTCCCACCAGCAGTGTATAAGGGTTCCAGTTGCTTCACATCGTCCCAACACTTGTTACTGTCTCTCTTTATCATAGCCATCCTAGTAGGTGAGTTGTGTTTTGTAAAGGATAGCTCGTGCTTTGACTTGTAATTTCTTTAAGATCTAATGATGCTGAGCATCTTTTCATGTGTTTATTTGCAATCTATCTATATTCTGTGGTGAAGTATTACTTAAATCTTTTGCCCATTTTGTACTGCAAGTTTTGCCTTCTTATTATTGTGTTGTAAGAGTTCTTTATATATTCTAGATACAAATCCATTACCAGATATGTGATTGGCAAATATTTCCTCTTAGGTAATATTTCAACCCCTTCAATGTCTTTATCTGCAAAATGAAGTGTCCCATAACATCTTGCCTCACTACAGAGAAGAAAGAACAGGGGCGATGTGCATGAAGTCCCTGGCCTGAGGCCTGCCACACACTAGACCTGCAATAACTAGAACCAGCACCATTGTCAATGCCCCTGGATGTCAATGTCCAGTTTTTGCCTGTGGCTTGGAGCAGCCAGTGTGGGGTCTGGTGCAGAGGAGGACTTCAGCCAGGTTGGGTCCCCACCCATGCTGGCATCTCCTTGCATGTTCCCTCCAGGTTCCCATCTACCCTCGGCAGCACCAGCCCTGGTCCTTGCAAAGCAAAGTGCAGGGCAGCAGGCAAGGCTCCATGTGAGCACATGAGGAACCTGTGATGGCATACTAGCAGGGGGAGAACAACAAGATGTCCTAGCAGGGGGTACAGCATGGGCACAGCAAGAAAAAGAACAAGTGTATGTCACATTCTGGGAGCCCAGATCAGAGCTACATGTCCGACCCAGGGTGTATGGCCAGCCTGGCTATCAGGGTTGCTCACTAGGAAGGCAGGGGGTAGGGGTGGTGCTCTGGAGAGTCAGGCCATCCTAGAGCCCCTGGGAGCATCTCTGCTGACATGGTAATATGGCAAGATGCCCTCATGAAGAACATTTAATCCCATGTGCTGCCAGGATAGCACAGTCCACTGCTTCTAGAAGCCAAAGCCCAAGGAGAACCAGAGGGGATCCCTCTGTGCCAGGGGCTGTGTCAGGACACTGTGCCATCCTCTCACTACAAGCATGACAGCAAGTGGCATTACTCCACGCTATGGGCTGAGTATGGTAAGCAACCGAAGGCCACAGGTTAAGGTCCTAACCCCCAGCATCTCAGGATGTGATTGCATTTGAAGAGAGAGCCCTTAAATTGAGTTAAAATGAGATCATTAGGGTGGACTGTAATCCAATATGACCATTCTCCTTGCAGGAAGGGGAGATGAGGACACACATACAACAGAGGGGAGACCATGCGAGGACGCAGTGAGGAGATACCCACTGACAAGCCAAGGAGACAGAAACCAGCCCTGCCCACACCTCGGTCTCTGTCTTCCAACCCCCAAAAAATAAACAGTAAACCTCTATTGTTTAAGCCCCACAATCTCTGGTACTTTGTTATGGCAGCCCTAGCAAACTAATACAGTTGACCCTTGAACAACACGGGTTTGAATTGTATGCGTCCATGCAGGTTTTTTTCCCCAAATAAATACGTTCTACAGTGCTACATGACCCAGGGTTGGTTGAATCTGCAGATGTAGAAACTTGGACACAGAGGAACTGAACAACCAGGAACAGAGGAATCCCCTGTACACATGTATACAGAGGGCTGATGATAAATAATACACAGATTTCTGACTGTGGGGGGGGGGGTCAGTGCCCCTAACCCCCATGTTGTTCAAGAGTCAACTGAATACCCCATTTCCAGACAAGGAGATTGAAATTCAGAGGGTGTCACTGTGCCTGAGGCCCACAGCTAGGAAGAGGCAACCCCAGGCTGTCTGGCTTCAGGTCCCTAGATTTCTATCCTGCACCCTGACCTCACCCACTAAGACACAGAACCTTGCCTGGATGATGCCTGGCACACAGAGGGACTCAGGGACCCTCTGATGGACAGCAACTGAGCATCCTCTCCCTGAGCAGTAAGCCCCACGCTGAGAGCAGCAGGAGAGACCCAGAGGAAAGAGCAGAGAAGGCAGCAGGTCAGTGAGAAGACTGGAAGCAGGCTCTGAGCAAGACCTTAGGGATTGGGTGTGAAAGACTAGAGGGAAGATGTGCCCTGGGACCTACCTCCTCTCAGAGGGATCCGCCAGCCATGCTCTAGGGCCCCAGGGACAGGGCCAGGACTCACAAGAAGTGGATTTTGGCTCCAGAGAAGGAAAGACCAATTGCCTGCCAATTGGGATGTGCTTCCCGGTGGAGAGTCAGAGCAACCGCAAGAGGCTGCACACAGACCCAGAATCCAAGGAGGTCATTCCCATGGCGCCCTCCAGCTCTGGCGCTGTGTCCACTTGGGATTCCCTATCAGCAAGGCAGCAGCTAGAATGTTCTGGTATCCCAGCCACAGCATCCAGGCTGCCACCAAGCTGTGGCTCACCTGTGCCCCTCCTCAGCTGCCCCAGGCCTCCATCCTCCAGAGGTGATAAGATGAGAGCCCCAGGGACTTCCCTGGTGGTCCAGTGGCTAACAATCCACCTTAAAAATGCAAAAAATTTCTTGCATTAAATAAACCAATTGATAGTGAATAGACTGCTCAGTGTTAAAGACCCCTAGACTCAGGGAACTATAAAGATGAAGTGTACAAGTTTTATTTATTCTAAAAGCTCCCTTCAAAAAGAAGTATAAAGATTTATGAAATATATTCTGTATTCCAAGGCTAACTTTTCTTTGATTGTACATAGTTTGGGATTTTTATTTAAAAATTAAAGGTTCAATTGCATAGAAAAAAAAAAATGCAAAAAATGAGAGCCCCAGCCCAGCCTCAAGGAGCCCAAAGCATAGAGCAGGAGCAGAGCAGCTTTCCACCACGTGGAAAGGCACAGAAGGTGTTCTTCCATCCTCTAAGCATTACCAAACACCACTTGCAAGGCTAAGTCAGGCCCCTTGGGCCCCTGAAGGCCTGGAACCCAAGTGGACTCCGTATCTTACAGATCCACATGAGGAGACAGTCTGATGCTGAAGTTCCCGGCAACAGGGCCAGACAGAGCATGCCAGCCTGCCCACCCTCCCTGATGGGCAACCAGGGTCCCCAGGCCTCAGCCAGCCCACACTCCCCTTACTCGGGGATCTTCATCCCTATCCGATCATCGGGGAGTTAAAAGCATCGACTTAACACCAGAGAGAGTTTGCATGGTTATTTCCACTTTTTGTTCAATTAATTATTGTAATATCAATAGATCTTTAATTTTCTCATCACTGAGTAATGGGAATGCGTCTCAATTCCACAATATAATTAATTAGTTATGAGTGTTCAAGTGCAAGCTCCTGCTCAGAGCCTTGCTGGGACAAGCTCCCGGAAACTACCCCAGGGAGCCCAGAACTAGCAGACAGATGTCCTGTCAGGAGTTTGAGAACATATGGACCAGCCTGGGTCCAAGAAGGGGCAGGAGACACTCCAACCCAACCCAATCTGGTCAGAGCCCAGGGGAGGGTATGGGGCTGGGTTGAACAGATCTTCAGGGGGTGCTTCCTGTGTGCCAATGCTAGAGTCCTGGACACAGGAGGACCTTGTGTCAAGGGCTCACAGGGAAACAAGAGAGGCATGACACAGGCAGAAATAACGTGCGCTAGTCCAGTTACACATTGTCGAGCAGCTACTAAGTGCCCAGCCTTGTGCCAGGTTCTGGAGACGCAGTGGAATCTGATCAAGGTAATAACCCTGCCTGGTAGGGGTTCCTAAAAGCAGGAACTGAGCTTTGAAGGCTGAGCTGTGTTCACCAAGTAAACCACAGAGTCAGGCATCCTGGGCAGAAGGAACAGCATGTACAAGGACTTGGAGACGGGAGGAGAGCAGTGATCCAGGGAACCCAGTTTTTGGATCATTAGGGGAGTGTTTGGGGCAAGAGCCTCATACGATGCTGAGAAGGGCATGGAGGGACAAGGAGACTTCCTCCCTACTTCTACATGATCACCGAGAGCCTGAGGGAGCCAGGCTGCAGGTCAGCCAAGTGGAGGCCTGCATTTCCAGAGACACTTCTATTTCCAGAAGGCAATAGGGGCCACGGTTGGGGGGGGGGGGGGCGGTGGCACGGCAGACTCTGGAAGAAGTCTGCCAGAAGAGGAAGGCGTCATGGGAACCTCACCCTACACGCCCTGGCTAAGCCCCACTTGGATCACTTCCACAAGTCCAAGTGGGTCAGACAGCTGACAGAGTGCAGCGCCAGAGTCTGGGAGGCTCCCGAGGAATGCAAGTGGCCCATGCCACCCCAAGACCTCAGCACCAGCTCCAGGTCACCTCTCCCCAAAGGTCTCCTTCCCGTTCTCTGCCCTCACCAACACTCAGAGCTCTCCATAAGCCCAACACAGGGCTAAGTGCTTTACACAGATGAACTCACCCCATCATCTCCGAGTGATGCCACCCCCACTCACAGAAGAGCAAGCTCAGGTACAGACAGGTGACTTGCCCATGGTCACAGTCATAAGTGGCAGGGCAGGAACCTGACCCTGATAGCCAACAGACAGATGGACACGGCCTCTCCATCGCCCTTTACCCAGCCTTGCACACACTCTCCCTGCCACTGGCATGGCCTGGGACCAGGCTCAAGCTCCCCGTACCTCACCTCTAAAACAAAGTTCATAAGGGCACCGACTTCCCAGAGCGAAGGGGAGGATATCAATTCGCAGGACAGTGCTTGTCACTGGGCCTGAGCACCGTGCACGTGACCTATCACTCTTGGTGCTGCTGCGGCTGTGGTGGAGGTGGTAATTTGTAGCACAAAATCTGGCACAGGTGTGGGGCCATCAGGAACAGGCACCACCCCCCAAAGAAGAAGAGAAAGTCTCACTCAGCAGACCAGAGCTCAGTGGAGTGGGTCCCCATTGCAGGAGGCCGGGATGGGGACAGTTGTCCTCAGATAGACCCTCCAGGGGCTCAGCTACTCAGAGCCACACCACTGGCCAGGGAAAAGAATACTGCCGGCCCCAGCCCGCCTTTCCACACACATCCACATGACCCGAAGCCACAGGGCCTGCTGGGTCTTGTGTGCCAGGTGCCAGAGGGCACTCAGCAGCACACACCACCCGGGGAGCCAGGCGATATTAACCCTATTTAGCAGATGAGGAACCTGAGGCTCAGAGAAGTACAGTAACAAAAAATAACACTGCAAAGAGCTAACACTTGTTGAGCAGTTGCTCTGTGCAGGCCCTGGAGAAAGAGCTTCACATGCATTATCCCCTTAATTCTCAAAAAGAGCAGGGTTATTGCTGCCAGTTTGCAGATGAGGAAACCAAGGCATGTAAGTGAACATTACATACCAAACTGTCACATCTACCCTCTAGCATGTATGGAATCCAAACCCTCAAGCCTGATGACAGTCACTCTCCTTTCACTCAAGGTCCCCAGTGCAAATCGGGCAGATGCCAGGGTGGACGGGGACCACTCTCTCCTGTAAGATGTTTAATCCAGCCATCCTTCACTGCCATCTCTCTGCACATGCAGACACATACACACAGCTCCCCTCTTCCTCTCCGCAACTCTATTCCCACACTGGAGGCATAATCAGGGTGAGCATTGGATGGTGTCAGGACAGGGAATTTTTCCAAACCAACACCAGCTTCTCCCGGCTCCCCACAAAAGGCAGCAGCAATACGGGAACCCCCAGCAATGTCAGGTATCCCATCAGAGCCCCAGATCGGTGGGAAGAGGAGGTGCTCTTCTTCAAGAGACCAGCTGCATGTCCAAGGCCGGGCTGGGCTCAAGGCTCTGAAGGGCCAGGGCAGACCCCAGCTACTCAAGAGGCCCAGGAAGGCACCAGAATGAGAACTGCTGTCTGGGAAAGAGACACAGGGATTTGATGCTGCAGCCCTGATTTCTCTGACTGCTACCGATTAAATCGGGGATAATGTCTCCGATCTAGGAACCAGATTTCGATGCAGCTTAAAATCTACTCAGACACCGCATCATTATGCTAAGCAGTGCGGCTGCAAGGAGGCTGTGCTGCCTCGTTTATCATCCCTGGCAGGAGAAGCACAGCCAGCCAGGCCACTACCCGCTCCAGTGGGAAACAGAGGGCACAGCAGGGCCTCCGTCTCCTGGCTGGACAGACAGAGGGCAGCCACAGCCTCCTCCCTAGTCCTGCAGACCCAGAGGCAACAGTGAAAGGCCGTGTTCAAGACATCATCTCCCAGAGCTGGGGCTAAGCTAGTACTCAAATATCCTCAGAGATGTAAATTATGTGGGTTGAACTAATGAGCTATATATGTATCTTTCATCCCCTAATTAACTGTGGTTTAATGAATTTCTCAGCACATTGCTGCCAGAATAGCCTTGCAGCCCAAAAGATTTTTTTTCCCCTCCATTTCAGGTAAATATTTAAACACCCCAAATTAAAAGGAGCACCCGTGCCCAAAATGAGAGGTTTGATGCCACCCAGGGTAATTAGACCCCTATCTCATTGATTCAGCATTTTCATTTTTCCCTATCTCTTCCTGTGGCAAAGGCAGGACTAGGACCCTGGCAGGGCACAGGGCCTGGGACTCCTGGCAGATCAATGGGCATATGTCTAGCTTTCCACACCTGGAAGCTCCCCTCCCAGGTTCTTGGGGACTGGCTCCATCCAGGAGGGAGCAGAAGAGTTACCCGCCTGCCAGTCCTGGGGTTGGCACAGAAATCCCTCATGGCAAGAGGGCCCAAGACATGGCCTAGCATCCCGGGAGGTCAGGGTGCTGCCCAACCAGGAGCTCACATCCCAGCACCCACCTCCCACCTCTGATGGTGAACTATTCCTAAGGCTCATTATTACTATTATCATGACTCCTATCATCATTAGCTTTACTCTATTACTCACAGCTAATACATATCAGATGCTTAAGGCAACATTATCCGGAGACCAGGCCTGGCTAGAACCATCCCATCCCTAGGCCTCTCTGACTGGCTCAGGGTCAGCCTGGGGGGTGGAGGACCCTCTCCCTCACCTCTCCCCACTGGCCCTGCCACTTCCTGCCCCCTCTGACCTGGACCACTCAGGCAAAGCCAAAGACCCCTGGAATATATGCTGCCCACATGCAGCTCCCTAAGGGCCTGGTGTGGACACCTCTCCTCACTCTCCTGGGGCCTCTCTGGCACCTGGAATGGTGTGTTTGGGAAGTGAGAGAAAACCTGGCCTATCTGAGCTCAAGCCACCTCCAGAAGAAACAAGCAGGGAAGCTCCTGACAATGACTCCAGCTGGCCCTCAGTGCCCCAAACCTGGCCACTTGCAGCCGGCTCGCAGGGCAGTGAAATGTGACTCTGGGAGGAGTCTGAGGGTCTGTTCTGGCACACAGACCACAAAGGCCAGAGTCTCCTTCACTGGTACCCGCAATAGGCCACCCAGCACCCCTTGTTTCAGCCCCTGCCTCTGCCTCCCCCAAGCCCATCCCTCCTCCTCCAGGGGTGCTGGGTCACCACTGCCCAGGGGCCCTGCCCACCCAGTGCACCCTGCACAAGAGCACCCCCTCGTCGTCCTGACACCACCCAAAAGCTTATTCCAGGCCTTGGGGTCCTCACTGAGGTCACCTCTCCAAAGCTGTGCCCCACCCAGGGCCTCCTACAGCCAGTTTCAACCCCTATCTGCCCCTCCACACCCAGCTCACATGGCCTCACAGTAGTAGCCATTGTGATGAGTCCACCTGTTCAGAACCCTCGGGAAGCTCACCAAGCTCATGACAGCCTTGAGTCACTAAGTAAGGCCTCACAACTGTCCCTGAGGGTGACTGGTGGCCCCTCTGCACAAATGAGGAATGGGCTGATCTTTTCAACACAGACAGGACTCGTCTACTTTAGAGTCCCTGGCATTGTGCCTGGAAGCTGTGGGTGTCAATAAAGACTTCTCTAGATGACTGCATAGCTAGAGGGACAGATGGACAGACAGACAGGATAGATGAGTGAATGAGTGAGTGAGTGGGTGAGTGGGAGGTTGGGTGAATGGATGGATGAATGAATGGACAGATGGATGGATGGGGAGAAGGATGTAAGAATAGAGGGATGGGCAAATAGATGGATGAACAGATGAACTCTCAAACAATAACCAAAAGGAGACTCCAGCCAGCCCCCCAAATCCAAAGAGTTGGCTGGACACTGTCTCCAAGGGCAATAGGCCAGGAGGAGAGGCCCTAAGGGCTTCAATAAGCGGCCATGATAGTTAGGCCTGCCTCTTGAGGGTCTCTCCAAAGCAGGGGGAACCAAGAAGAGGCAGGAGATGGAGTCTGAGGTCAAGAAAGGGAGGTGACTGAGCCAGTGGCACTAGGCAGAGCGGAGACCAGCACCGACTGGGCCCCAAGAGGCCGCAGGGAGCACCAAGCCATGAGCTGGAGAGATGGGATGGGGCAGAAATCCACCTTCCAGGGAGCCTGGCAGAGTCTGACAGGACCAATGTGGGCCCCCTGCCAAGCCCTCCGAACACTGAGCCTGAGTTGGTAGCCGGGTCTATCAGTCCCCAGGTCCTCCAGGCAGGCCTGGAATGTGGTTCTGATCACTCTGACAGCTACACGCCAACAGAATGTAGAGATGGATTGAGTCCCTCCCCGGAGGCTGTGGTGTGGCTGGGCTGTGGACAGGCACTGGCCCAGAGCCCAGGTACAGGCAGTATTAACCTGGCCAGGGAGGAGGTAGCACGTGCTTGGACAAAGCTGGACCTCCCCTTTGGAGCAGAGCAGGAGGCCAAGGAGGCTCAGGCCTCAGTCTGGACCCCATTTCTAGACCCTGAGAAATGAATCTTTGGACCCAGGGACCACCACCAATGGAGTGGGCTGCCCACCCCTCCCAGTGCTCCCACTTCCCCCAGAATGTACAGAATCTCATCTCTGCTTATTAAACTCCTTTCCCAAAACCCACAAGCAAAGCAGGGAGACAGAACAGAAGGAGTGGATTCAGATGCAAAGGCACTATATAATGAGGTGGTCACTTTCACCCACCTGGACTCCCCCTCCCCACTCTAGGAGGCTAGGGGCAGCGCAAGCACTGAGGCCTCACACTGAACAGGTGGCCACAGTCAGGCAGATCTGCAGAACCAAACTGGGAGGAGGAAAGCAGGGGAGAGCTGCTGCCAGAAATGGCTGAAACAACAATAACAATATTACAAGAATCTACCAAAAATATCCACGAGCTTTGTTCGGAATTACCAGACTTAGAAGAAATCTCTACCTTCTGTGCGGGTCATATCACCTGGGATAAGTCGGTTTGTCAGTCAGATTGTCTCTGGGTGTGACAATCTCCACCTTTCAGTTTCATCAGGATTGAAGGAGCCAGAGAAAGCACATCAGCTCACAGGACCAGGCACCTCGCAGGCACGGGGGAACTGGAGCCATAACCACCCTCACTTTCCCAGGAGAAAACTCTGGTCTCCCTGACACCTGCACTTACTTTGGGGCAATACAGCCCACAAGAGCCCCCAGGAAACTAGTGCTTGAGTGCTAAGTTGTTTCAGTCGCGTCCGACCCTTTCCGACCCCATGGACTATAGCCCGCCCGGCTCCACTGTCCATAGGATTCTCCAGGCAAAAATACTGGAATGGTTTGCCATGCCCTCTTCCAGAGGATCTTCCCAACCCAGGGACCAAACCCACATCTCTTTTGTCTCCTGCATTGGCAGGCAGGTTCCTTACCCCTAGGGCCACCTGGGAAGCCTGCCCTTAAATACCTCACTCTTCTGACCACTATGATACCATCAGATGGAGAGAAGATCCCATACTAAGGTTTCCCCTTTAGGAGGTGGGAGTTCTCAGGGTGTCCCTTCCTGACAACAGGACCTGTGCACTGGGGTTGTGACTGGAAGGCAGAAGAGGGTCCAACTCCTTTGGCCACCAAGGGCCAGCTGCAGTCACCACTGCAGGGCCCTACCTTCAAGGCCCACACTGCAGTTGAATCAGCTCCTCCTCCCCATATATGCCCCCCACCCCAGTCTCTGACCTCAGACAAACCTACCTGAACACCGATCAATCCCTCACCCCACCAAGAGGAGACAGCTATTCCAAGCCTCAGTGCTTTAGCCCAGGCAGTCCCCTCTGCCAGGAACTCCTTTCCCTCAACTCACTGCTTTGCAGAGCTAATGCCTTCTTTAATCTTCAGAATTAACATCAGCCCGGGTGTCTGCTCCTTGAGAAAGTCTCCAACTTCCACCAAACTACTGGGCCCCCAGTTCCTCTTATACGTGCTCACTTTTATGTCTGTCTCCCCCACCATAGATCCTTCCAGTCCCCATTTACTGGACAGGGCTCACAGATGGTTTCATCAGGGACTGATAAGTGAATGAGTGAAGCGGTCCCACAGGAATGCCACATGAAGAAGATGCAAAGGCAGGAGCCAGTATGGCTACTGTCTCCAGGGACCAAGACTTGCTCCATGCAGAAGAGGCTCCGCCAGACTGGGAATATGACACATTTCCCTCTGCGCAGGGCATTCAGGGCAGCCCCACTCAGAGGCAAAGCGGGGATGATGTAACCTCACCAGCATCCCCTCAGCATTTCCCCTCCTGCTGCCTTTGAGCAGTACCCTTATTTCCACGGTTATATTCTCACTGCTCAGCCTTCTGGAAGAAGAGTGGTGTGGGGAGGCCTGCGCACTGGAATGTCTTTTGGGCACAGGAAAACTCCCTCGGTGAGCAGCAGAGTGCCAAGCCTCCGATTTGCTCTACAGAGCCAGCTCCTCATGCAAGCGTGCTGCATCTCAGGTCCCCATTAGGACACTCAGCAGTCTCGTCCCAGAAGCATTTTAAAATTGTGTGTATTTCACAGATACAGAGAACAAACTAGTGATTACCAGTGGGGAGAGGGGAAGGGAGAAGACCAATGTAGGAGCAGAGGATTAAGAGGCACAAACCACTATGTATAAAATAAATAAGCTACAAGGATATACTGTACAGCACAGGGAAGATAGCCAATATTTTATAATAACTTTAAATGGAGTATAATCTATAAAAATATTGAATCACTATGTTGTACACCTGAAGCTAACATAATATTGTAAATCAACCATACTTCAACTTCAAAAAAAAGAACCCTTAAAAATTGTGTGTATTTTTATATACAATAAGACAAACTTAACACCAAATTAAACAGTCTCACGGCTACAGCCAATCCCTGCACCCACGCTCACAGGCCCCCCGCCTCTGCCAGGAGCTGGTGCCCAAGCCTTGCAGGGCCACCACCCAGCTGTTCCTGAAAAATCCTCAATTTGCACCCTTCTGCTCAGCTCCCCAGAATGTCAAGTCCCAGATGGAGTGACCCGCAGGTTTTTGAGTCAGCAGTAGGCACTACCACCTGAATCTACCCAGTCCATTGCCAGGAAAGGCAACACAGAGTCCCTCCTCCAAAGAGCTCACACTTCGGAATCTGTCACCAATCACAGCCTATAAGAGTCAGAGCCAGGATGAGACAGCGGCTGGAGTGAAATGGCCCTCAATCACCCAGCTGCCTCTCTGGTCACTGAAGGTATCACCGGGGGTCAGAGACACCGACACCTAGCGCAGACGTAGATGCCTCGCACACACCTGTGTGGCCAGGAGGCAGCTCAGGGCCAGACACCTGCGGCAGCCACTCTCGGGTCCAGCTGGGCCAAGGGCTGTTCTGGGAAGCTCTGTGAGCACAGACTTCCTAGGGGAATATCCTGATGGGTGGCTCATTACCTAAACGAGGTGCCTTGAGCAAGACCTGAATGAAGCAGCACCTGCATCTGGGTAAGTTGTTTCATGACATCTTCACCACTGCTCTAGTAGCTAGGTATGGGTGTCTTCATTTTCTACCTAGGGAAACGTGAGGCTCTGACCTTACCTGAAGTGACCCTGCTGTTGAGTGGCAATGCCAGGTGCAGAGAGGGCTTCCCAGGAGGCGCTAGTGGTTAAGAACCTGCCTGCCAAGGCAGGAGACATAAGAGACATGGGTTCAATCCCTGGGTCAGGAAGATGCCCTGGAGGAGGGCATGGCCACCCACTCCAGTATTCTTGCCTGGAGAGTCCCATACAGTCCATAGGGTCACACAGAGTCAGACATGACCGAAGTGACTTAGCATGCATGCACACCAGGTCCAGAACCCAGATCCAGCTGACCCCCAGGCCCACAGTAACTTTTCCCTCCCTTCCACAGGCCTCTGCAGTAGTGATGAGTCCAAGGGGAAGCAGAGAGATGCCAGTCTTCCCTCTAGCCAGAGACACTGGACTGGCGGAGAAGAGCTTCACTATGACGCCCAGCCTGGAGTATCTTCCTTCAGCCTCAGGCTGCCCAAAGGCATCACCTCCACTCAGACCTTGCTGGATGGTCTCTTCCCCGAGGACTTGCCTAGACCACCCCCTTGCTGGGCCGTTCTCATGCCACCCCCACCATGTTTCCTCCAATCCCAGCACTGCTGGTACCCCTCCACCAGAACCCCCAGCACACTGCCCACACAGGATTATTGATGGGCTGGGAGAATAGACCCACAAGCTGCATGAATAAATGGATGAACAAACGAATATGTGGTTTGGCACTGACTCTAATTTGGTGTGCAAATTCTTTATGTCTCCAGGAACAGTGAGGAAACGTGTCTCCCACACCCCCCCCTCCCCCCGCAACAAGCTGCAGTCGGTGACTTCCATTATCCTAGACCAAAGATGCTCAGCATCCGTCATCTGTGTTGGTAGCCAAGTGACACCGTCTGACACCTACTGTGGCTGGGCGGTGGAAGGATGTATTTACATAGTTTGTGCTCCCTGAGATAACATTACCATTTACAGGGGGCCTCTGGCTACGTGTGAAATATTGGTGCACAGTCTGAATTACCTACATGATGATTTCATGCTGAATTTCCTGAGTCTTCAAGCAGAGTCATAAATGTAAAGGAGGACTGTTTCTCTGGGCCTTCACCACATCTTTCATCCAGAAAATAAGTGGTGATAATATTTGTAATATGTTTACTGACAGGACCGGGGGCTCTGTACAGATAACTCTTTTATGACACAAAGTACTTAACTAAGATGGAAAATGGCATTACTCATGTTAAATTCAAAATGAGCATTTTGTCCCAGATTGCTAGAAACCCAGTAAATGTCATTAGCTATCTGAGGTTACAATGAAATCCGCAAAGGGTTACTCTTTGGTAATTACATTTACTGTAGCTATAGAAACAAGGGACATCAGACTCAACCAGGCTGACAGCTTTGTCTTTTCCCTCAAGAACGGGCGGCTCAGCTACAGGTTGCCATCTCCTAAGTCTGGGCTCCAGATCTTGCATCTCGGAAGCCTGCTCTTGGGAAAACTGTTTTCCCCACAGGCTCCAGGCTGGAGCCCTAGGACATAGGCTGCTGTGATTCTCGACTGGAAAATAATGATAAAAGACAGATAAGGACGTACTCTTCCTGTGGATTCTGCATCAAAATGTGCCTCCTGAATGTGTGCTGGGAAGTCAAGCTTCCTGGGGCCATCCTTTGGTGGAGAATGCATTATTTATGGCCAGAGTGCTCTCATGCAATGCATGTCCCCACCACAGAGCCCCCCTCCACACTGTCATTTCCCGCCCAACCTTCACACCCCTCCCTCCAAGGACAAGAAATGCACCCATCCAAAGGGAAGTCTTGGAGTCCACTAGAGTAGGCTTCCCAGGTGGCTCAGATTGTAAAGAATCTTCCCACAATGCAGAAGACCCAGGTTCAACCCCTGGGTTGGAAGATCCCCTGGAGAAAGGAATAGCAACCAACTCCAGTATTCTTGCTCAGAGAATCCCATGGACAGAGGAGCCTGGCGGGCTGCTATATCCATAGGGTTGCAAAGAGTTGGACACAACTGAACGACTAACACTTTCACTTTCTTTGAGCTCCACATGGCCCCTGTGGCATGCAGGGGCAGACAGGCCAGGTCAGAGGGCCTGGGAAAGAAGAAATGGGAGGACACACAAGGGAACCTAAGAGGTGGAGGCTGCTTCAGCCTCAGTGGAAAGCGGGGCTGGTGCCCCATCAGCCAACCAGAAGGGCCAGCACCTCCCTCTCCACCGAGAGCTGACAACACCTCCCTCTCTCATGTGCCTGATGCCAACAGTTCTCCTCACCACCTGGGGGCCCAACACCTTCCCTCTCCACCTGCAACAAGCAGCACTTCCCTCACCAGCTCTGCACAAACCCACCAGCTTTCCTCCTCACTCACTGAGACGGACACATTCCTTTACCACCTGTCACAGCCAGCACCTTCCTTTGCCTCCTACATCCACAGCCGAGAGCTTTCCTCATTACCTGATACCGGCCAAACACCCTCCTCCCCAACCTGTGACAGCCACCACCTTCCTGGACCACCTGTGGGTGTGACAGCAAATACCCTTCCTTACCACTGGGTAGAAGCCAGCACTTGCCCTCCACACCCGTGACAGCCAGCCTCTTCCCTCACCATCTTTGACAAACATCTTCTCTCACCACCTCTGTGTAGCAGCCAACACCTGCCCTCACCAAATGCAAGTACCAGAAATTTCCCCAGTCATTCTCCTCTAATCTAGTGGTTCTCAGAGTGCAGTCCCCAGACCAACAGCATCAGCACCCCTTAGAAACTTGTCAGAATTCAATTTGTTATAAACCATGGGCCCCACCCAAACCCAATGAATCAGAAAATTTTGAAGCGGGGCCCTGCAATTCATGTTTTTTTAAGCAAGATTTTCAGTTGATTGTGATGCACATAAAATTTGGGAACCACAGTGGCTGTTTTTTAGAATCACCTTGGGAGCTTGCAAAAACTCTGATAGACAGGTTGCACCCACAGAACAGGAGGCCCTGGTGTCACCGATTTTACAAGTTCCCAAATAACTGTAATGTGCATCTGGTCCCGTCTGCTTCTCTGGAAGGGCAAAGAAGGCCCAACAAGGCCCCAGCTGGGCCACAGGCAGAGGTACCCACCACCTGAGACTGGCCATCACCTGCCTGATGTCCAACAGGCCCCTTATCGGCCACAAAAATGTCCGGGGGACCAGAGTTCCTGGCAGCAGACCTGGCCAGGGCCATGCCTGCTACAGTACCCCAGCCAGGGATCCCTGGGCTGCAGAGAGACCCATTCTGGCCATACCTGCCTAGGTGCCACTCATGACCTCACTGACAGCCACCTGTGATGACAGGGGAGCCTCTCAAGGACACAGGAAGCCCAGTTGAGGACCAGCTTCTGGGAGGAGCCACATGGGACTCCACTGTGGATAAACCCTGCATGAATCTGGCCCCAAAGCCCCGGGCCAGGCCTACCCTTGGGAACCAAGCTCTCTCTCTACTCCGGCTGTCCTCCATTCACCTGAGTGTCAGCCCACTGTGACCCCTCTCCTCCACTCCCTGGGGAATCAGTTATTTGAGAAAGACCTGGAAGGTAACAAGCCAAAATGCAACCCTGGTTGGGTTACGGAGTGTGGTAAAGGTAGCTTTTTTTTCTTTCCTTTCTTTTTCAAAGATTCTGTCACATAATTATACTGCCTTTGTAATTTTTTTTTTTTTTTTAGCCATGCCCTGCAGCTTGCAGGATCTTAGATCCCCAACCAGGAACTGAACCCAGGCCCAGCCGTTACAGATACCAAATCCTAACCACTGGGCCACCAGGGAATTCACAACACTTTAAAATTAATAATTACAATAAAATGTCTCCATACCTCAGGGCCTAGGTCACTGATCACTTCAGGAGCACCTTCCCTGGCCTTTGCACACTTGGGATGCCTTGGCTGAGCTCCCTTACAGCCCATGTGCATACCTGGCTGGGCTCTGAGCACCCCAGCTCAGGAGGTCCTGCTTCTCCCACCTTCACCAGCTTTCTTGCATAGTGCCAGCCTTGGGCCTCAGAGGGGTCCCTGACTGCCCCCTAAGAATCCTGGGGTAGCCTCGGCATTGTGCCTATAAGAGTTCAGCTTGGTCCTGCCAAGCAGAGGCCCTGGATATCACAGCTGGAGAGACTGGCCGTGTCCACTCACTTGTGCTAGGCTGGGTCAGCAGGTGGACAGACAAGAGGGGTCCGAGGGCCTCACCTTGGCTGCCCACCCCAGCACATACTTCATCTCAGCTTCTTATATCCTCCACATCACCATCCCATGGATGCACAGGGCAGTTAGCAACCAGAGCTCCCAGAGAGGAAACCAGGATTATTCAGATCACAACTCACCTTTGCCTTTCCCTCAAAAGCAGACATGTAACAGACACCATCCAGCTCTTCAGAAGATGACACAGCTCTCCTAGCCCACAGGTTTGTCAGTGTGAATTGTATCTATATGTCTTGCTTAGAATAGTCCTGGGTAGAGGGACAACTCCATGCCCTCCCATCCAGCCCCTCCCACACCTGGGGGCTCTGCCAGCTCTTCTTCCCCTTCTCAGCAGTCTTGAGGCCACCATGTCTGGCCAGAGCAGGGGCTCTGCTCCCACCAGGACATGGCCCAGCTAGATCCCACAGATATTTAATTTGCCAGACTATGTAAGTGCCATCACATTCCCACGATTGTAATAAATTCACCTTGCTGGCAAGAGAGCCCATGAGTGATGACAGAGACAGACAAGCCCCATTCCCATTCCTGGAGGGTCTGCCCCCAAACAAATATTTAATTCAGAAGGTTGTTTGGGACATCAATAAGTAACTGCGTGCAGCACCAGGCAGAAGTTAAGCGCACTGTCGTAGAAGTGCACGCAGTCACAGGCTGACCTGGTGAGCCGCTTATTCTTCTTGCACCTCCCAATCCACCCTGCTGAGTGCCCCGCGAGGCTGGCATCCGGGGGCTCCACTCCTGGGCTTCCTTGCTTCCTGGTTTCTACTTGGCTTTACATACTAGAAGGCATCATCAGGTGATCAGAGGATTGAGCTGGGCCTGGATTTGCAGTGGCTGTGCTCCCACACCTGGGACACAGCTCCAACGGGCAGCCCCTCTCTGACTGCTGAATCCTTCCCTCAGGACTCAGTAATATTGACCCTGACCCTGACCCTGACCCTTCAGGCCCAGGGATGGTGCAGCTTCCTGCTCACTCCTCGTTGCTTCACTATCCCTGTTTGGTTCCTCTTCATTCATCTCTGCTCAATGACCCCTGGGAATGTGTGGTCTGTTTCTTGCCCAACACTGACCTCACCTGGAGAATCTATACCTTTAGGTTGTGATGTAGGGTTGGATTTCAGCAAAGTATTGAACAGTCCTCTGAGGTGGGCTGAGTGCCAGTACGATTAGGTGGACTCAGAGATCGAACTAACCAAGTCCAAAGTAGGATGATTCACAACAACCAGCAAAGTGTCTCCATGGTACACCTAAGGCCTCTGTCCTGAGACCTGTCTGCTCAACATTTTTATAAGTGATTTGGCAGTGGGCATTGACTGCTCCTGATCTCACGGAAGAGATAATTAGCACACAGAATGGAAGTGTTTGGGACCCAAATACTTGGAAGCTACATGGAACAATGGGCCATACTCACAAAACAGAGAGAGATGGAGTGCGGGAGGTTTAGAAAGCCAAAGGCATAAGAAGAGGTGAAGACTCAGTGAGGAGCTTATGGAGGAAAGACTTGGGTGCGACCACCTTCAGGCTGAATCTGAGTCAACAGACTAACATGGCTGTCACTATGATGATGGGTGAATGAACAGGATGACATGCAGGATAAGGAGAAAACAGGCCAGTTGTCAACGGAGAGCTCAGTTCCGTCCTGGGCTGTGAAGGGACAGGGAAGTACTGTGGAGGAGGCTTGGAAGGGGACAGCCAGGCCAGGGGCGCAGGACACAGAGACCCACCACAGAGCATGCTCCTGAGGGGACCAGAGAGCCTGGGAGAGGAAGGCCAGGTGAGAAGGTGACATGAGAGCCGGCTCCAGACAGCTAAAGGGATTATCTTCTGGAAGATAAAGGACAAGGGAGCAGTGCCAAGGACCTTCTCTCCCTGATCCAATTAAAACTGTCTGCAATCACTAAAAAAAAGAACACCAGCAGCACTAACGCTCATGAGCAAAATCGGACCCTGGCCTCAAAACACATGCTTCCTGCCAGCAGCCAGGGTGCTGGGGTAGGTGTCCCCCTCCAGCCTTACAAGCCAGCTTTCTACCCAAAAGACTCTGCTAAATCTCTCAGCACAACAGGAAGGAACAACAGAGAAAACACAAGGATGAGTAAATAGGTAAAAAATAAAATCTCTGGTCCAATTTTAAAAAAAGAAAAGTACAATTTCAGAGGCATGGCCAACCCCAAAATAGACTCACACATGGAGCACAAGAAGATTTTAGAAAAACGCTACCAGTTGTTTTCAAAGAGAAAAAAAAAAATACATTTCATCGATTGAATAACAGAGCTCAAAACAAAAGTAATATCTCTATGATTCTAATAAACTCACTGTTGGAAACAGTAAAAACCAGAAACGGTACTGCCAAAAAATTGTACCAGTAAAACAAAAAACACATTGGAGAAATCTTAGTACCAATCAGTATTGTATTAATCAGTTTAAGCTAAGATACACTGTCGTAACAGACGATCCCGAAACTCTCAGTGGCTTAAGTGGACAAAAGATTATTTTCCTCTCATACTACATGTGTATTGCAAGTTGACTGCAGCTCTTCTTTGTGGCATCGTGATCCAGGCCAAGGGAGCAACCCCCATTTCTCACGGCACAGAGAATAACAGACGTGCCAGAATCATATGGCGGCTCTTAGAGCTTCTATGCGAAAGAGACTTATGTCACAATCGTTCCTACTTCATTGGCCCAAGCAAGTCACATGACCAGGAGTGACATCATCAGAGCCACCCATAAATCCTCCCACTGTGGAAATTTCTAACAAGATATACCACACATATCCAGGACACAGAGTAAATGAGTGGGGAAGATGACAAATGGAAAATGCTGGAAGAACTCTACAGCAAGGGCCCTGGTTCCCAAAGAAGATGTAAGAGACAGATCATGGCTCCTTCACAAGGCCACCAAAAGAGTTCCCAGAACTGAACGGAGAACTGAGATTAAAAATCAAAAGGACACACCCTGTCTAAGGGAAAATTTGCTCACTGAAAGGAATATGAAGTATCGTGACTGAGTCATGTATCAATTTAGAAGAAAAAGAGAGCGAGATATTCTGACGAGGGAACAGGGCCACTTGTGGTCTCAGGCAGGTGAGTGCTGACAGGGCTGGCCCATCAAGAGGCAGTCGGTCACACGTGTTCCACAGCTGTGCCCTGGAAGCCTCAAGAGAATGCCTAAGAATGTGGACTCACTTCCTTCAAGGAGCCCAGCCCCCCTCCCAGGGCAGGTAGCCCAGGATGACCTCTTTGCAAACTGTCAGCTCAATCTTTCATCCCAAATGTGTAAAGACAGGTGGCACCAGTATTCAAGAACCCACCTGCCAATGCAGGAAATGCAGGTTTGATCCCTGGGCTGGGAAGATCCCCTAGAGAAGAGCATGGCAACCCACTCCAGTATTCTTGCCTGGAGAATCCCATGGACAGAGGAGCCTGGTGGGCTACAGTACTTAGGGTCGCAAAGAGTCAGACTGAAGCAACTTAGCACTCACGCAAAGACAGGACTAGCTGGTCCCATACCTCTGCAGTCTTATTCTCTCCTCCCATAAATCTGATTTGGCCCCTGTTCACCAAGGACAGTCTGGTGCCCATCCTTCCTCATCTGTGTCTGTAAACTATTTGCATGCATAAAACAAAATGTCTCTGAATCATTAAAGAACATGCTGTTGCTGCTGCTGCTAAGTCACTTCAGTCGTGTCCAACTCTGTGCAACCCCATAGACAGCTGCCCACCAGGCTCCCCCGTCCCTGGGATTCTCCAAGCAAGAACACTGGAGTGGGTTGCCATTTCCTTCTCCAATTCGTGAAAGTGAAAAGTTAAAGTGAAGTCGCTTAGTCGTGTCCGACTCGTATCGACCCCATGGGCTGCAGCCTACCAGGCTCCTCCGTCCATGGGATTTTCCAGGCAAGAGTACTGGAGTGGGGTGCCATTGCCTTCTCCGAAAGAATATGAAAACCATATAAATCTGTAATTATATATAAAATTATACACAAAGAATATTAATGTAAAAGAAGAACAAGGGGAAACTTGGGCACCGCCAACATGAGAGAAAAAAATCCAAAAGGTTGAAATCAGAAAAATGGTTGATTATTTTCAAACACACTTAAGCGTGGAGTCCAGCTGGAATTGCAGCGCTAATAGTGCACATCTGGAGGAGGGGATGAGAAGAGAGGAAACAAGACGGCAAACATGAGAAAAAGGAAAGGATGTCAAGAGGCCAGTAAGCAAAGTGCAAGGAGCAGAGAAGCCAGCAAGCAGCCATGCCCTGACCTCTTTCCACAGTTCAGTTCAGTTCAGTCACTCAGTCGTGTCCAACTCTTTGCAACCCCATGAATCGCAGCACACCAGGCCTCCCTGTCCATCACAAACTCCCAGAGTTTACTCAAACTCATGTCCATTGACCCGGTGACGCCATCCAGCCATCTCATCCTCTGTCGTCCCCTTCTCCTCCTGCCCCCAATCCTTCCCAGCATCAGGGTCTTTTCCAGTGAGTCAACTCTTCGCATGAGGTGGCGAAAGTACTGGAGTTTCAGCTTCAGCATCAGCCCTTCCAATGAACACCCAGGACTGATCTCCTTTAGGATGGACCGGCTGGATCTCCTTGCACTCCAAGGGACTCTCAAGAGTCTTCTCCAACACCACAGTTTAAAAGCATCAATTTTTTGGCACTCAGCTTTCTTCACAGTCCAACTCTCACATCCATACATGACCACTGGAAAAACCATAGCCTTGACTAGATGGACCTTTGTTGGCAAAGTAATGTCTCTGCTTTTTAATATGCTATCTAGGTTGGTCATAACTTTCCTTCCAAGGAGTAAGTGTCTTTTAATTTCATGGCTGCAGTCACCATCTGCAGTGATTTTGGAACCCAAAAAAATAGAGTCTGACACTGTTTCCCCATCTATTTCCCATGAAGTGATGGGACCAGATGCCATGATCTTAGTTTTCTGAATGTTGAGCTTTAAGCCAACTTTTTCACCCTCCTCTTTCACTTTCATCAAGAGGCTTTTTAGTTCCTCTTCACTTTCTGCCATAAGGGTGGTGTCACCTGCATATCTGAGGTTATTGATATTCCTCCCAGCAATCTTGATTCCAGCTTGTGCTTCTTCCAGCCCAGCATTAAATAAGCAGGGTGACAATATACAGCCTTGACGTACTCCTTTTCCTATTTGGAACCAGTCTGTTGTTTCATGTCCAGTTCTAACTGTTGCTTCCTGACCTGCATACAGGTTTCTTAAGAGGCAGGTCAGGTGGTCTGGTATTCCCATCTCTTTCAGAATTTTCCACAGTTTATTGTGATCCACAAAGTCAAAGGCTTTGGCATAGTCAATAAAGCAGAAATAGATGTTTTTCTGGAACTCTCTTGCTTTTTCGATGATCCAGCAGATGTTGGCAATTTGATCTCTGGTTCCTCTGCCTTTTCTAAACCAGGTTGAACATCTGGCAGTTCACGGTTCACGTATTGCTGAAGCCTGGCTTGGAGAATTTTGAGCATTACTTTACTAGCGTGTGAGATGAGTGCAATCATGTGGTAGTTTGAGCATTCTTTGGCATTGCCTTTCTTTGGGATTGGAGTGAAAACTGACATTTTCCAGTCCTGTGTCCACTGCTGAGTTTTCCAAATTTTCTGACATATTGACTGCAGCACTTTCACAGCATCATCTTTCAGGATTTGAAATAGCTCAACTGGAATTCCATCACCTCCACTAGCTTTGTTTATAGTGATGCTTTCTAAGGCCCACTTGACTTCACATTCCAGGATGTCTGGCTCTAGGTGAGTGATCATACCATCGTGATTGTCTGAGTCATGAAGATCTTTTTGTGCAGTTTTTCTGTGTATTCTTGCCACCTCTTAATATCTTCTGCTTCTGTTAGGTCCCTACCATTTCTGTCCTTTATTTAGCCCATCTTTGCATGAGATGTTCCCTTGGTATCTCTAATTTTCTTGAAGAGATCTCTAGTCTTTCCCATTCTGTTGTTTTCCTGCAGGCTCCAAATGGTAATCAAGACTCTCCTGAGACACACCCAGCAGGGTCGCCTGGTGGAGATAGATTTGGGAAGCTCCCAACTGCCTGGCTCATGGAGCAACTGGCTGAAGTTGGACTCCTTGCCAGGATTTCTCACTGGAGGAGCCTGTGAGATTCCAGGCAGTGGTTTCTCCCTGTAAACTTATACACTGACATGTATTCAGCCAAAAGTCAACCACTCATAAGTTTGGTTAGTATGACTTAATTCCCACCTGGTCCTAAGATAGTCATGAGTCTGTTCCCTACCCCAGCCCACGGAGACTGCCCCCATCCATGGGAACCCTGTGGAACAGTCATTTGGGCAACGATCACCCTTCTTTTCCCAGGCTTTGTTCTCTGCTCTGCCTTCACCAGGGAAATTCAGCAGCGCCCACATGGCTTCCTGTCACTTTAGAGACAGCATTTCTAAGCACTGACTATGTGCCGATGCTAAGGCACTAAGCTACACACCACTGATACTACTTTGTGATAATCCTTAGGACAACCCCTACAGTAACGGGTACCACCGTCACCCTCATTTTAGAAATGAGAGAAGTGAGGCTCAGAGAAGTTACATAACTTTCCCAAGGTCACACAGCAAGTGACAGAGCTAGATTTAAAAGCCAGTACATGCCACTGAGGGCTTCCCTGGCGGCTCAGTTGGTAAAGAATCCGCCTGCAATGCCGGAGACCTGGATTCAATCCCTGGGTCGGGAAGGTCCCCTGGAGAAGTGAATGGAAACCCACTCCAGTATGCTTGCCTGGAGAATTCCATGGACAGAGGAGCCTGGCGGGCTATACAGTCCATGAGCTTACAGAGTCAGACACAACTGGGCAACTAACACTTTCACTTCCACTTTTTCACATGCCTCTGAGGCTTGTACCCCCCATTAGGTTCCCCATTGCTCTCCTCCTTAGACCTTCTTCGATGGTCCTTGCAGCGCACTGCTGCCTGCAGCCCAGCCAAGTGTTCAAGAGTTCACAGGCTCAGTGGGAACACAGACAGACACACTGGAATGAACTACATGAATGCCAACTGACGTGGCAGAAGGCTCAAGGTGGGGGCCAGGGAGGGCTGGAAAGAGCTAGGCCAGTAGAATAAGAGAGCGAGTAAAGGTAAGAGCTACACCTCCAAAACAGAAAATCTGGTCAGCGTTGCTTTCCCCAAGTCTGCTCAGGAGTGTGATAACCATGATAACAGACGTGGACAGTGATGGAAGGAGCCTCCCAGGAGAGGCCCCCACTGCCAGACTCCACAATATGGGCTTGGGCTCACTGGCGGCTCAGGAGCTGACAAGACAGACAGTTCCTTCACTCCAGAGGCAGGAAATGTTTTGTTTTCTGCTTTCACTTTAATTTGGAGCTAAACAAAGACCCAGCATGTGGGAGATGGAATGCTGCCTAGGGAGCCTGCTCCATCCCAAACACACATTTCCAAAACCAGAGGAGAGGCCAGGGCTGGGACTGCAGAGGGCGTGGCCCCCACCCTGGGACACAGCCTGGGACCTCAGAGCCCACTTCCCAGAGAACAAAACACCCAGCCAGGTTGTCAAGCCTCAGGAGAGCACTGTGCCTGGTGGCTTCCTCCTCACACCCCAGGAGGTGATGAGGGCAGTATCCCTATTTTGTGCATGAGGAAAACTCAGACAGGTTATGTGACTTGCAACCTAACAGGACCAAGTCAAGTTCCAATCCTCCCTGTCTGAGCCTAGAGCTCTATCTGGGCAGGCCTTGCAGGACTCTAGGAGAGAGGGAGGCCACACAGAATCTGCTTGCCTGGGAAGGGGGCAGGGCTCAATGCTGGCCACAGGCTGTCCATTCCATGGTGAAGATTAGATGTGGAAAGCACTGGCAGTGAAACTGACACTGGGAATGGCGTTGGTGGTTTGAGTCGTGTCCGACAACGCTGAGTCGTGTCCGACTCTTACGAGCCCATGGGCTGTAGCCGGCCAGGCTCCTCTGTCCGTGGGATTCTCCAGGCAAGAATAATGGAGTGAGTTGCCATTTCCTTCTCCAGGGGATCTTCCCGACCCTGGGTCTCCTGCATTGCAGGCAGATGATTTACTGATTGAGCTATGAGAAAAACCCGAAAGGGCTCCATAATTGTTTTCTCAGAAGATGGAAACCTCCATGAGGACAGAGACTTCTACTCGGCTCACCTGGGACCCTAGTGCCTAAGGACACCAGTGAGGAGATGCTCCGTAACGATCAGGGTCCATGCACCATGGGCCTACAACAAACTTTAGCGGACCAAGTCCAGACCAGGACACTTTCTGAACTTTTCTTTTTCAACCTCTGGGCTGGGTGAGACAGAAGCTCTGGTGGAGCAGATGGGGATGAGAAGGGAGGAATGAAGGAGGAGGGAAAAGGCAGAACAAGACACAGGCGGCCCACTGCCTGAAAGGCCAGATCCTGCCAGATGCAACAGAACCCCAGGCCTCCCACCCTTGAAGGCCCAGGACAGGGGCACATAGGTAGCACATAAGGACATATATGCATTCCGGCGGCCACTGGCATCAGATCAGCTGCTGATCAACTCCGAAGGTCACAACATGGCTGCTCTGCTCATCACTGCATCTCTGGAGACCAGCCCAAGGCCTGGTACTTAAATATTTGTTACAGAACATGACGGCCCAAAAGGTCTACTCTGCACCTGGTACTATTCCAGGAGCTTCACGTTTCATCACCAGTTTTCCAGACCTTTGGAAGTACTGTTCCAGTGTCCAAAGGTGGCAAAACTGAGGCTCAGAGGGAGAGCAATGTGCCCAGAGTAACACAGCAAAGCGGTAACAGTAGTGAGTGTTGGCCTCAAAGCCTGTGCCCTTTCCACTGCCCCCATGTGGCCTCTAAAAGGAGGAGAGAGAGGGAGAAAAGGGCTTTTCTAAAGCAGAAAGCAGTTAATCTCCCCTGAGCAGCCTCCCTGAACCCTGTTCCTACAAGCCCAGGGAAGCCAGGGCAGCAGCTCAAAACGTCTGTCTTTACATTTGCCCCACGGCAAAGCCAAGTCTCCCCTGAGATTCTGGTCCCACCCAGGCAGGAGCCTGTGATGCACTGGGCAGACTGTGGCAAGTCAGAAGGGGGCTTTGTACCATCAGTCACCTAAGGACCTTGGGTCCTTCAGCCCGCCCCCGATCCATACCACAAGGTCAAGGCCCAGCAGCACAGCAGCCTCCTAGGTCCCCAGGCCCCTCCCCTCTCCCTTGGGGATCAAGTTTGTAGAAACAGGAAGCAGAGCCTTGACTGGACTGCACCCATGGCTCCACCCCCAAAAGTTGGCTCTGGCTGGCGCTGTCCAAGGTCCTTTATTCATAGTGTGTTGTCTCTCATAGAAGGGGCTATTATCCCCATTTCCCTGATAACAACTGAGCTCAGAGAGGTTAAATAACTTGCCTAAAGACTGAAGGTGGCTCCGTGGTAAAGAATCCACCTGCAATGCCCGAAACATGGGTTCGATCACAGAGTCGGGACAATCCCCTGGGTTGGGAAGAACCCCTCCCTGAAGGAGGAAATGGCAATCCACTCCAGGATTCTTGCCTGGATAATCCCATGGATAGAGGAGCCTAGCAGGCTACTTCCTATCCATAGGGTCACAAAGAACCGGGCACAGCTGAGTGACTAAGCACACATACATGCAAAGACGGCACAGCTGGTGAGCAACATCCAAACCCAGGGACATCAAACACAAAGCCATGACCACCACACACTGCCTCTCTATGAGCTCTAATCCTAACCCCATTCCTCCAGACTCCTGCACTGTCCACACAACTGCAGATTGGCTCCTTTCCCCCAAAGCCACGGAGACCTGGCAAGAGACAGCCCAGGAGCCAGGAACCCCCAGGGGATAGTGCCCTCACCCCAGCGGGAATCCCCCCATGAGCCCCGTTCCCAGGCCCATGGCTCCCTCCCTCCCGCAGTGAGCTGAGCGGGAGCATAGGCTGCATTTGTGGGAAACCGGGACTCAGCGCGCAGAGAGGGAGTCAATTTATTCTGGAGAAAACATCTTTGTTCTGCGAGTGAAGGGAAGCCATTTCCAACAATTTAATGCTCTGTTCGCGGGCCCGGGTGCTGGGGTTGCAGCGCGAGGCTTGTTCTTCGAGGCAGAGAGGCACATAATGAGGCTTCTCACTGCCGCTCCCTGCCATCCTGCCAAAAACCAGAACGGTTATTTATCCATTAATCTGACATTACACCCCCTGCATTTTATCTGCTTAAATAAATTTGGTGGTTAGAGTGTGTGCCTGGCGGAGAAACTCCTGCATTCAATTTCCTAGGTGCCAACCTGTGCATCGCTGCCATTACAAAACCTGCCTTTGACACCCCGGGGCCTGGGCAGTCCCAGCTGAAAAATGGAAAGGGCAGCAGGCAGGACCCAGCCTCTCCCAGCTCTTCCAGATCCATGCCCCTGTTCTCCAGAGGCTGTCTGTCTGGGACCCCAGCATGCAGTCACATTCCCTGAGTCACACACTGGTGGCCTGACACCCAGCAGAATAAGCCACCTCTTTCCACCAGCATCTATGGATCGCAGGGAAGAATGGGAAAACCTGAAACCCTGATGCCTGGGCTGGAATCCTGGCTGGGCCACTCACTACCTGTGTGACCTTGTGATGGTCACTTCACCTCTCTGTGCCTCAGTATCCCCATCTCATTCCTAGGGTTGTTGTGAGAAGTAAATGAATTAATATTTGTGAAATGTTTAGAATGTGCCAAGCGCATATCAAGTGCTCAGTAAAAGTTGACTTAAAATATATATAATTTTAAAAATCTAGTGCAAGCATTTATAAGCACAGTGGTGGAAACAGGCTCAACCACTGGATCCTAAATGTGTCCTGTAATGAGAAGGAAGGTGAGCAGAGGCCAGCATCCCCACCCCACCCATTCTACCCCCTTCACTCAGTTAAGGATAGAACTAGTGGTCCCACTGCTTGAAATGTTTGAAAGTTTTGTGGTTTTTTTTTTTTTTAAGCCATGCCTTGTTTTTTAAAGAGAAGAATAATTGAAAACCAGAGAGGGCTTAGGACTTGCCCAGGGCTCTCAGCAAGCTCACAGCAGAGCTGAAAGCAGAATCTAGACCTTAAACCCCCAAGTCAAGTTTTTTTGATTGTTTTTAGTACGTGACCTCAGGATGCATTCACCTCATCTTCAGTAATGTTTCTACCAGCTCTCTACCTAACAGCCTCTCTACCAGGGCAGGATGATCCACAGACGATACCAGCTGGGCACTCTCCTCTACCACCCCAGCAGCTGCAGCGCCAACCACCTCATGGGAGGTAAAACCCCAGGACCCTCAGACTTCAATTTCCTCCCACTCTGGAGACTGGCAACCCCTTGCCCATTTGTCCTTCTTCTGTCATCTCCCTTCCTCCTCTGGGTCTCTGCAGCATCCCCTTGGTCTGGAAACTTGCTGAAACTCCCTGCCTCTCCTCCCTATATCTTGTCTGCCCCTGGGAATCATGTGCCCCCATGCTCAGGGCCAGAGTCTGCCCCCTGGCTCACCTGCTGGAGGCCAGCCTAGGGCTGGGTGACGCCTGAGCTTTGCTACCCCACCACCACCACCATATAGCCTCAGATGCAGGCTCCTCGGATGTATCATCGCCCAGCTCACACCCAGCCTGAGCTCACCACGCCCCTCTAGGGGTTGTCTTCCTGCAAGACCATTCCCTGAACACCCTCCAGAGGGCTGGTTGCTCTGCCTGGAGAATGAGACTTCCACAATCTTCTCGCCCGGGAGAGCCTGGCCGGATGCCCCACACAGGTGGGTGGGGAGCGAAGCGGTGAGTCTGTAACCAGAGAAGAGCTGTGTCCCACGCAGGATCCGCTTTGCCCAGGCAGCTGCAAGCCCAGCCCCTGCCTCCTTCAGAGCAACAGAGAGGCAGGCATGCGGGCAGACAGACGCCCAACACAGAGACCTCCCACACGCTCTCCCGCCGTCACTACTGCCCCTTCCTCCTCGGACCCGCAGACTCGGAAGCCCCTCCAATCTGAACTTGACTGCACCCTGGCCATCCAAAAGCTCCCCAAGGGAGGATGGCTACTTCCTAACCCCTAGAAAGCCCCCTGAACGTTGCCATCTGCCATCAAAGCCAGGCAGGACCTACACTTGCCCAATTCCTGGCTTCCAAGGCATATTTAAGCAAGAAAAATGTCATGGGCAAGCAGAAGCCCCCCGGCCACATAATGGGGGCAGGCCGGGGCTTCAGGCGGCCAGTCTGGCTTGAACCTTCACTCTGCCCAGCCCGAGTAGGCTTGAGCTCCTGACACTCCCACCTTGGACAGTCTCCTCTTAAAGAGCTATTCTCACTAGCTTCCTACTCTACTTTCCTGACTGTTCCCTCCTTTGATCTGGGTCTTGCCCTCAATCTCATGCTAACACTTGAGTGTTACTTGGAAAGTGACCTGTGTCCTAGACCACATCAGCCTCTGATCCTTTCAGCAAGACCCAGGCCCACCCTCTAATAACCTGTGCCAGGCACTGTGCTAAGAGATTTAGGGTCTAAGACACAATTAGGTATATCCCTCCCATTCTAGAGATGAGGACACTGAGGTTTGCCCAGGACACAAAGTTTCTAAATGGCCCAGTCTGGATTTAAGCCCAGATGTGTCTGAACCCAGAGCCTGAAGCCTTATCACATGGCTGGCAGGCCCACAGACATATTTTTGCCCCCTGAATGAAATCACACACCAGGTCCCACTCCTGCATCCTTGGAGAATGGAGGAAGGAGAACTGGACCCCATAGGCCACATTTTCTGTAAGATTCTGATCAGGGGTCTGTCTTCCTTCAGTGCCACTAAGACTTACCTGTCTCTGGCAGAGAGAGAAAATCAACATTTTACAGCAATAAAAGGCTGCTCCTGGTTAGACATCAAACGAATCAATCTTCTCTGACAGTTAATTTTCATTTTGCAACTTTCCCCGGTGACAACGACAAGTAATGACCCTGTGGGTCTGCAAAGTCGCTGAGCAGCAGCCCAGCCTCCTATGCTGCTGGCTCAACCCCTCCCACCCTGTGCCTGCCCCTCATGTCCAGCCTACAGAGATGCCTCTCTATCCAGGAAAGCCTGAAGTTGACCCCCTGGGGTAGGCAGACAAGAAAGAAACCCTTCAGAGCTCAGGAAGAGGCACTGGTGATCCCATGGCCAACAGTCCCCACCCCACCCCCACTGAGCCCTGCCTGTCACCACATCATCAACCATCTTCCCTACACAGCCCATCATCACTTACTCTCCAACACACCTATGACTCCAGGACCTGCCATCAGCCCTACAGTGCACAGCTCCAATGACCCCAACAGAAAGCTCCTCAAGCACACCCCTCACAGTCCCCCAAACCCCATCATGGAGAATCTACACACAGCACTCCTGGGTGCCATCAACAGCCCCCAAACCACCATATCTGGCCCCATGTGCACTTGACAGATTCCCAGCACTTCCACACAGCTGAGGAGCCCCTAGACTTTGCACCTCCCCTCCCCTCCCGTGCTGCCTGAATCTGGCCCAAGGCTTCCTCCATCCACGTGTGAGTGGGTGGCAGGTTTAATACAGTGGGGACAGAAAGATCCTCTCCCAGGGAAGGGCCTTTTGCCCTACTCTCCCACTCCCAAATCAGCTGATGGGGTGTCAGCTCAGCTCAGAGCCTTCCAGCCGAGCTCTCCACAGCCGGCTCTGTGGCCTGCTAAGAGAGATGGGGAAAGACCCACTCGGCCCTGGACTGTGGCTCCATGGTGAGTTCCAAAGCCGACTGCAGCAGCTTTCACTAGTTCAGTAAACCCCCTCTCCCCGCTACTTTCTGAGACTCACAGCCAGGACAGAGCTTAAGTCCACAGAATCTTCCCATGAGCCCTACCCCTTTCCAGCAGGGCGATGATGCCAGGGAGTGGGACTCCCCCGTTCCTCTACTTCCCAGAAATACTCCAAACCTGGGAGGACTCCTCTCCTAGCCCTGCAGATCTCCTGACCTCAGGAACAAGCACAACCACCATTAGTGAGTGTCCCCATGTGCTGAGGATGGTGCCAGCCAGGCTGTCTGGCCAGCAAGTCCATGTCAGCCTCACGTCACTGCATGGATTCCAGCCCTGGGAGAGTGCTCGGCACCGCTGACAGCAATAAGCATTTCTTGAATAAATGAACAGAGAGAGGACTTTCCATCTATTCCCTTATGAAATATCTCAGCCACCCTGCAAGCTGGGTATTACTACCTCAAACAGTTTGAGGACAGTCATCAACTAACAGAGCCACGTTCAAGCACAAGTTTCTGTCCCACTCCAGAGCCTCTGCTCAGCTCTGACGCACAGAGAGCCCCATTCAACGAGGGTGACGTGGGGAGAGGCCACTTGTGTGAGGCCCCACCCTACTCAGGACAGGACTCCGGAGCTCTGTGCCCGTCTCTTCCTGACACCAAACCACAGCTCCAGGAAGTGCAGGCAGCAGCGCCCTGCATCTCCCTGGCAACCCAGGAGCTTTTGTTCTTGAAGAATGGAGCTGATTCATCCCCCCTGGGGGAACAGCAGAGGCTGCCGGCAGGGGAGCACGTTGAGACCCACTCTGCAGCCTGTAGCAACCCAGGCTAGGCTGATGCATGTGGGGAGGGGAGCCAGGCCAGGCTTCCTGGACAGGCATTTCAGTGCCCACCACACCCTCCAGCCAGAACTCTTAAAACCACAGCTCAGCACCAAGACAGCAATACCGTGAACGTCTCACTCCTGGCCCGCCCACCCCATCTTCTTCCCCTTCCCACCACAGTTCCAGGGGCCCCTGGACTTCAAACATATAGGTCACTGGCTTCACCCAGTTCCATGCTCTATGCTTCACACATCCTGTCCCTCAGAAGGCAGAGCCCCTGTCCTTGAGAGGGGCTTCTTGCTATGGATTTCTTATCTTTGAACCAAGGGTTCAGATGTTGCCCCTCACCTGCAGTTCTCCCTAGGCAGGATACATCACCGCTCCCATGTACCCCACAGCCCTGTGTACACCTCCTCTGTATCACTCTCACTCAGAGGCATCCCTCTCTTGACATGATTGACTATCCTGCCACTAGACAATGAGCTCCTAGAGGCAGGGAGCAGGACCCTTCTCCCCTGAGCATCCCCAGCTAAAGAGCATCACAGGGACTCTGTAAGTCACCCCTGATGAGACAGCACAGAGCATCCACTGTAGACTGTGCTGTCATCAACGCCCAATCACTCCTCCGAGCCACTGAGCCAGGCCCGGCAGGTGACCTGCTCGGGCCAATGAAATGCAAGCAGTGATATGTGTCCACTCAGGGCAGAAGTTTCCGAGCCGGCCCTTGATTCTCTACCCATATCGCCAACGGTGGTACTGCTGCCCAAGCTGGTTCCTGGAGTGAGGAAGATGACGACAGGCTAGCAGCATCCTTGGGCCAGCCCCTGATGGACATGTGACCTGAGCAAGAAATAAGCCAAGATTTGCAAGCTGCTTGTTACTGTCACATTCTGGCAAAGCAAGGAGAGAAGAAACAATGCTTCCCATACCTGCCCAGGAAAGTGCAGATGTCAGCACTTGGCTGGATACCACTAACATGGCATGGTTTTCAAAGTCAGCCTACTCTGACTGTGTTTCACACAACTAAATCCAAACAAGGAAGAGGAACTGGGGCATGTTAGACTGTTTCAAGGCAGATAGACTTGGGTTCAAATCCAAGTGAAGACATATCTGTGACCTTGGACAAGTCCCTTCACCTCTGCAAACCTCAGCTTCCTGATCATAAAACAGATGCCACCATAGCTACTCAACAAGGGCATTCTTAAACCATCGAGAGTACAAACACTGCATATAAAGTGCCTAGTGCTCTGGGAGCCCTGCAGTGCTCGTGGTTGCCAAGTCCTCTGATTTACTTTCTCAAAGATACCTGGGGAGCAGGGAGCCGGGTGACCCACCCTGAACACTAAGTCCTGGCATGGGAAGGCACGGGCACCACCCATCCGCCTTAGGACAGGGTATACCTGAGATAACACCATGCGTCACTCACAAGGTGCACAGAGAGGCCCAGGGTGCTGGTGAGCTGGGTGCTCTGAAGCCACCAAGCCAACGCTCCAAGTTGTGCTTCCCACGTGCCCCCCCCAAACACACACAGACAAATGGGAGGATTCCCATTTCTGGCTCCTCTGGGGCAACTGAATCCTGGCCCCCACTGACCCCGTGTTGCTTAAGAGTCCTCTTGTCCTCGTCCTCACTTAATCCCTCCTCTCTTCCTGAGTACGGTGGCCCTTTCCTCGGGCCCCACCCAGGACTGTTCTCTGTCCTTCAGTCTCAGCGCCCAAGCAGAAGACACTTTTGAGGCAGGTTGGCAGCAACTTCTTGGAGATGGGAGCACCTCCCATATGCTTTCTGCTGTTCCTCTAAGCCTTCAGACTTGTCTTATTTAGGGACATAACAGGTGTGTGGGTGCTTAGTCACTCAGTCATGTCCAACTCTTTGTGATCCCATGGACTACAGCCTGCCAGGCTCCTCTGTCCATGGGGATTCTCCAGGCAAGAATATTGGAGTCGATTGCCAGGCCCGCCTCCAGGGGATCTTCCCAACCCAGGGACAGAACCCAGGTCTCCCGCATTGTAGGCAGATTCTTTACCATCTGAGCCACAAGGGAAGCCCTGACATAACAGGGGGTTACTCCTCATGAACAAGGGGTCCTGTAAGAGCCTGAAACCACACCTCTCATAATATAGTCCATAAGCCAAAGCCTCCACAGCTTCTTTCAGGAGAAAGTCTGACATGCCTAGGTACTTGGGACTCATGAGGAAATGCCCATCAGAGTGACGCTGTGCTAAGATACAAAGCAAGGCTCATTCTGCACAAAGACATGGGAACCACTTTTGCTGATCACCTCCTAGGCGCTAGGCACCATGCTGGGTACTCTACATGTGCACCTCACGAAAACCCTCCAAGATGCCTGCCATTATCTTATTTCACTGTGCATGCAGGAGCTAACACTCCCTAAGGGGAGAGGACCCTAGGGGCTCACATATGAATCTTCTGATCCCAAGTCTCAAGCTCCTTCCTACAACCTCTTCACAGAATTAACTATCCTCTTCCCTTAAGGGCTGAACAAACCTTCCCTGATTTGCAGCCCTTCCTGGAATAGCATTTAAAATTGCTTTCAATAAAAAATGTTTTAAATGAACCTAATCCTTCATAGTTTGGAAACATGAAACACCTGCTTTGTCTCAGCAACTGTATCTCCTGATTAAAACAACTATAAACCACCTCCTCCACCCCTTCAGATCATGGGCTTCTTAAAGGCAGGGGCTATAAATTATTCCACCCAGTAAGTGTGGAAAAGAGTATTGATCAATAGCAAGTAAAATAATTAAATCATCCCTTCCCACCTCATTCCAACAATTGTCTCCTCTCCATCATCCCTCACATCTTTATCCATTCCATTCCCTCAATCACTAAATAAAACCAAATTATCAACATTAAAAAATAATAGGACTTCCCCAGTGGTCCAGTGGTAGGGAATCCACCTGCCAAGGCCAGGGGTCACGGATTCAATCCCTGGTCTGGGAAGATTCCTCATGCCAAACAGCAGCTAAGCCTGTGAGCTGCAATTAGTCAGCCTGTGCTCTGGAGCCCCACAAGCCACAACTACTGAGCCCTTGTGCAACTACTAAAGCCTGTGGACTCGAGAGCCCATGCTCTGCAACAAGAGAAGCCACCACAGTAAGAAGATCGCACACCACAACTAGAGAGTAGCCCCTGCTCACTGCAACTAGAGAACGATTGTGTGAAGTAGTGAAGACCCAGGGCAGCCATAAATAAACAAATAAAATCTTTTTAAAAAAAAAAGATCTGTTAAAAAAATGATCTGTTTCTGACCAAGATGGAGTAACAGGGACCAGATTTACCCTGACTCCTGAAACAAAGGAAGGGGGGTAAATATATTTTAAATGGTTTATAAGACACTGGACATGAGACAACAAAGGACAGATCCTATCTCAGGGATGAGATAGGATCCTCATTCCTAAGAAATGAAAGCCTCATTTCTATAGTTGCCTCATTATCCTTCCTAAGAGAGTTTCTAGGGTGACAGAGGGGTTGGGCACGCATGGAGGGGACACAGATGGCACACAGGTGTCCTAAGTCAAGGATTTAAAGCTGAAAGTTCAAGGAGACAAAGATAGCCAGAATTCACAGACCAGAAAAGAGAGAGATGTATACAGACAGAGAAATCAGAATTTTCAGAAGGTCCCACTTAAGTATTTAGCAGAGTAAACCTTTTCCAAGACCAGGAAAAGAACCTCAAGAAAATTTGAGGGAATAGTGCCTGACATTTACACAGGGCTAAGAACAGTGCCTATTTCCAATCAGACTAGAAAACCTCATGATTTACAAGACATTGGGGAGATTACACACAAAGGTTCTGCCTCAGCAGTAATAGTTGTGGTCCTGCCTGACAAATGTAAAAGCAAGACTCAAAAGGATCAAACTGTTTTCAAGTAACTTAACTGTACCCCAGAATAAAGTTCAAGAATACTTCTAAAAATATAAAAATATCCATCACAATGCAGGTAATCCAACAAAACTCAGAAGGCATGTTTAAGAAGCAGAAAAATACAAACCATATGAAGAGAAAATCAACCAAATGAAACCAAACCAGAACTGGCACAGATGTCCAAATTAGCAGATAAGAATATTAAAATAGTCATTATTACTAAGTGCCATGTGTTAAAAAGCTAAGGAGAGACATGAAAGAACTAAAATAAGATGCAAATTAGACTTCTAGAGGGAAAAGCTCCAATTTATGAGATTAAAAAATAAATTAATGTTACATTAGATATAGTAGAAAAAAAGATTAGTGAACTTAAAGACATAGCAAAAGAAAGTATCCAAAAGGAAATAGAGGGTACTATCTTACACTGCTCAGAATGGCCATTAAAAAGTCTACAAATAATAAATTCCAGAGAGGGTGTGGAGAAAAAGGGACCCTCCTATACTGTTGGTGGGAATGTAAATGCAAGCCACTATGGAGAACAGTATGAAATTTCCTTTAAAAAGTAAAAACAGAGTTACCATATGATTCAGTGATTCTACTCCCAGGCAAACAAACATCCAGAGAAAATTGTAATTCAAAAAATATATGCACTTCAAAGTTCATAGCAGCATTATTTACAACAGCCAAACCATGGAAACAACCTAAACATTCATTGACAGAGGAATGGATAAAGAAGATGTGGTACATATATGCAATGGAGTATTGCAGTCATTTTAAAAAATGAAATAATGCTATTCGTAGAAACATGATTGGACCTAGAGATTGTCAAACTGAGTGAAATAAGTCAGACAGAGAAAGACAAATATAATGATATCAATTACATGTGGAATCTTAAAAAATGATACAAATGAACTTATCTACAAAACAGAAACTTATGGTTACCACCAGGCTGGTCTCTTCCAAAGGCTGTGTGGGAAGGAACTGTTTTACGCCTCCCTCCTTAGCTGGTATATGGCTGTCTTCTCCTTGGGTCTCTTCATATATTCTTCCCTTTATGTATGTCTAGCTCTGTGTTTGTTTTTTATCAAAATAGCAGTCAGACTAGATTAAGGCCCACCCTAATGATCTCATCTTAACTAATTACATATGCAGTGATCCTACTTCCAAATAAGGTAACATTCTGAGATACTATGAGTGAAGCCTTTAATATGAATTTTGAGGGGGTTATAATTCAATCCATAACATTCAGTAAGATTAACAGCCATTTCTCATTAGAAAGGAAGGAGGTGAGAAGGCTAGGGGGGAAAAAAACCTTACAACCAAAAATTCTACATCCAGAAAAACTTCCCTTCAAAAGTGAGAGAGAGGTTATGTCAAATGAAATCAACTAGTCACAAAAGGACAAATACTATATGATTCTACTTATATAAGGTGTATGGAATAGTTAAATTCATAAAACTGGGAAGTATAACGGTGGTAACCAGGGAAAGGGGAGTAGAGGAATAAGGAGTTACTGTTCAATGGTTACAGAGATTTCAGTTTGGGAAGATAAAAAAAAAGTTCTGCAGATGGAGTGTGTTGATTGCACAACAATGTGACTATTAGACTTAATGTCACTGAAATGCACATTTAAACATGGTTATATGACAAAGTCAATGTTATATATATATATACGTGTGTGTGTGTGATATAAAAAATGAAAGTGAAATTAAGACTTTTCCAGATAAACAAAAGATAAGGGAGACTGTGACCACAAGACCTTCCCTATAAGAAATGCTAAAGGGACTCCTCAGGTTGAAATGAAAGGACACTACAGAGAGATTCAAAACTACATGAAGACAGCATGATCTCCAGTAAAGGCAACAACAGAAGTCATTGCTATTGTATTATTGGTCTGTAATTTCATTTTTTATTTCCTACATGATTTAAAAGACAAATGCTTTTTTCAAATTATGAACCTATGTTAATGGACACACCATGTACAAAGATATGACCTGTGATAATGATATAAAGGGGATGGAACTGTTATAGGAGCCTAGTTGTGCTCTTTAGCTGCTATTGAGCTTAAGTTAGAATCAATCCAAACTACATAAATTTAGGAGATTAAATGTAATCCTCATGGCAACCACAAAGGAAATATCTAAGAAATATACACAAAGGAAAATGAAAGAGTAATCTAATCTCACTACCAAAAAAAATCAAATATACACCCCCAAAAAGCAGTAATAAAGAAATGAAGAGGAAAGCTATTAGACATACAGAAAACAAACAGCAAAATGGCAGAATAAAGCAACCCTTATCAATAATTATTTTACATATAAATGAGTTGTGTTCTCCAATCAAAGGTAGAGACTAGAAGAATGGATTTTTAAAAACACAATTCAAGGAGAGGGTGTGGAGAAAAGGGAACCCTCTTACACTGTTGGTGGGAATGCAAGCTAGTACAGCCGCTATGGAAAACAGTGTGGAGATTTCTTAAAAAACTGGAAATAGAACTGCCATATGACCCAGCAATCCCACTTCTGGGCATACACACTGAGGAAACCAGATCTGAAAGAGATACATGCACCCCAATGTTCATTGCAGCACTGTTTATAATAGCCAGGACATGGAAGCAACCTAGATGCCCATCAGCAGATGAATGGATAAGGAAGCTGTGGTACATATACACCATGGAATATTACTCAGCCGTTAAAAAGAATTCATTTGAACCAGTCCTAATGAGATGGATGAAACTGGAGCCCCTTATACAGAGTGAAGTAAGCCAGAAAGATAAAGAACATTACAGCATACTAACACATATATATGGAATTTAGAAAGATGGTAACGATAACCCTATATGCAAAACAGAAAAAGAGACACAGAAATACAGAACAGACTACTGAACTCTGTGGGAGAATGTGAGGGTGGGATATTTCAAAAGAACAGCATGTATACTATCTATGGTGAAACAGATCCCCAGCCCAGGTGGGATGCATGAGACAAGTGCTCGGGCCTGGTGCACTGGGAAGACCCAGAGGAATCGGGTGGAGAGGGAGGTGGGAGGGGGGATCGGGATGGGGAATACGTGTAAATCTATTGCTGATTCATATCAATGTATGACAAAACCCACTGAAATGTTGTGAAGTAATTAGCCTCCAACTAATAAAAAATTAAAAAAAAAAAAACACAATTCAACTATATGCTGTCTATTAAACACATTTTAAATCCAAAGACATAAGTAGGTTGGAAGTGAAAGACTGGAAGAAGGTATTTCTTGCACATGATAACCAAACGAAAACTGGGATGACTATCCTAATATCTGGAAAAAATAGACTTTAAGCCAAAACTGTTATGAGAGACAAAGAAGGATATTATATATTCATAGAAGAGTGAATTCAATGACCTCATTGTGGACAACTCAGAGTTAAAAGTCCAGGGGGATCCAGTAATAGAAGGGATCTGTGAGATTTGCTTCCAGGAGCTCAACCAGATTCCCATAGTAAATATCAGAGAAAAATACACTGGGGGTCCTGGAATCCCAGCTCAGATTCTGAGGAAAGGGCAGAGTCTCGGTGAGGTGCCTGCGGGTAAGTGGCAGGATGGAGCTAGTGGGCACTGTGGTTCACTCAGGTCTGGCTCTGCCCCAAGCTGCAGGCTGGCCTGGGACAGCCCTGTCATCCTCACACCTCAGTGTCATGACACTCAAGAGGGACAAGAGCAGTGGGGTGGCTGGAGGGTGCAGTGCGGCCGTGCCCGTGCCTGCACCCAGCCCCACGTGGGCTCTGCTGGCCTCAACACTCCGTCTGCCAACAGTTTTCCCTCCGTGGTGAGGCTGCATCAGGACAGATGAGAAGGGGGCTCTCCTGGCAGTCAGAGACCTCGACCTCTGCCCCTCCCAGGCCAGAGGGTCCAGAGCGCTCCTGAAAGCACCACTCCCAGCACCGGCATCGTCAGACTCAGTGACCTGGTGAGGCTCTGCATTCCCAGAGCCAGGGCACTGGCGCCATCAGGACGCCGGGTGGGCCAGATGCCACCTCTCACTCAGTCTCAGGCAGCCCGCAAGGGAGTTCCTGGGAGGCGCCTTCAGGACCGCCCTGGACGTGATGCTCTCAGAGAAGCCCCGTGGTGACACGCTCGCCTAAACCAAATGTGACATTCTTAATGACCCGCAAAAGAGATGCAGCCAGGGAGACGTCAGACACAGAAAGAAAGGGAGCCGCTTCAAATAAACAAGCCGCTTAAATGTCCAGGCCCTGAGTCCCTGCCAAACAGATCAGCGAAACAGGAAACTTGTCCACACAATCAGGTCAGGCCTGGGGGCCATGCGGGGCAAGGGGGAGATGGAGGGCAGCATGGGGTGGGAGAGTGAGGCAGGCATGCTTACAGACCCTCAGAGAGACCCAGCACTGTGTCCCAGCACTTGGCTTCAGTAAGAATAATCACCTAACACATGCACAGTACTCATAACCTGCCAGCACTGCTCTGAGATAGGTATGTGTAGCTATGGGTATAAGTGTAGATCTAGGTTAATATACAGAGAAGGCAATGGCACCCCACTCCAATACTCTTGCCTGGAAAATCCCATGGACGGAGGAGCCTGGTAGGCTGCAGCCCATGGGGTCGCAAAGAGTCGGACACGACTGAGCGACTTCACTTTCACTTTTCACTTTCATGCATTGGAGAAGGAAATGGCAACCCACTCCAGTGTTCTTGCCTGGAGAATCCCAGGGACAGGGGAGCCTGGTGGGCTGCTGTCTATGGGGTCGCACAGAGTCGGACACGACTGAAGCGACTTAGCAGACTTAGCAGATTAATATATACATTGTTGTTGCTATTGTTATTGTTTAGTCACCAAGTCATGTCCGACTCTTCTGTGACCCCATGGACTGTAGGTCACCAGGCTCCTCCTCCCTCCATCGGATTTCCCAGGCAAGAATACTGGAGTAGTTTGCCATTTCCTTCTCCAGGGGATTTTCCCGACCCAGGGACTGAACTAGTGGCTCCAATGGCAGGCAGATTTTTACTGCTGAGCCACCAGGGAAGCCAATACATACGTTATATATTAATATATATAAATGCAGCTATAGGTCCAGATTAGTCATATTGGCAGATATAGACACACATAGAAGCAGAGGTATATAGATTAAGCACCTATCTTAATCCTCACCACAACCCAGGGAATAGATACTTGATCTTCCCATTTTATAGACGAGGAAACAAGGATAGCAGACAGCCTGGACCACCACTGCGAAGTGACCCTGGGAACCTGGCCCTTCATCATGGACCTAGGAAACATGCCCTGGGGAGCAGCCTGTGTACCCCCATCTCTGCACAGTCAAAGGACAGAGATGGAGGCAATTGCTAAGATGCTATCACCGGGGAAAAAATTTCTGGTTTTTATGGTTCCCTTTCCTGCCTTTCCACTGGTTTAGAGAAACTAGCACGGGCTCCACAAGGCCCCAGCTCCCTCCTACGAGCGAGGCCACAGGAAGCAGAGCGGGAATTTGCAGCAGGACTGCCCTCCACAAAGGGTAGGGAGGGAATGCTTCTCAGCAGCTCAGCATATGGTTAAGATCCTGGAATCGGATCAGATGCAGGATGAAATCACTGTCCTGCCAGGCACCAGATACGTGACCAAGAGAGAGTCACCTGACTTATAACCTCTTTTCCTCATCTGTGAAGTAGAGATGACAGCGATACCCACACCACGTGATGGAATTAATAAAGCTCTCTGCTCAGGGCCTGGCATCGCACAAAAGCTCCATCAGTGTTACCTACTCTTTGTGTCACTGAGAAGCCTTCAGCACCCACGCAGGGAAACAGAGGGGAAAAACGAGGGCCCTGGGGACCCTGCCCCCCTCCCCTCTGAGCAAGAAGCCCACCGGTTTGGGTTACCACTGTCTGGGCACATTCAAGGTCCCAGAGCCTGGGTCACAGACACAAACAGCCACATGTGTTTTCTGAGTCAAACCATGTTTCATGGTTATATCATGCTCCCTCCTCTCGGTATAGCCCAGGCTGGTGGGGGAGGCAGACATGTGAAACACACTCCTGCTAGTGCAGTGAGGGATTAGGGAGCAGGAGAGGGGGACCACTCTGTTTGGCAACTGGAAGACTCCAAGGATCAGGGCTCTCAAGGAGGAGTGGGTGAGATGCAAAAAGATGCATGAGACAGGCACGGAAGTAACCTGGGGAACAAGAGGACCAGTGGGGAAGGAGCTCCAGTGAGGGAGGAGAGGAACCAAGGCTAGACAGAGCAGATAGACCACGCAAGAAACCCAGATTGTAAAGGTCACCAAAGTCTCCACCATATTCCTGAAGGAATGGGTTAGGTGTTCACAAAGTCAGCCCTTGCTGAAAATTATGTGCCCACTTCAAAGCAGGAGATAACTAAGGAAAAGTCCAAAGCACTGTGTCAGGGCCTCAACTAATTTATCAATTAATGAAAGGCAGCTGCTGCTACTGGTTTATCAAGTGCCTTTTGCAACAGAGAAAAAAATGCACACGAATGACTATACTTGTGTTTGGCCCAGCCCCCTGATTCAGATGGTCTGTCTGGACGGTGTTAGGACCCAAAAGAATGGAAGGGAGGCTCATCCTGAGTATGTGATGCTCAGGCAGACCTCTGACCATTAACTGGGTCATCAGAGAGACCTCAGAATACAGCAAGCCATCCCACTCCACAATGTACACCCCAGCAGGGTGACCACACCTCCTGGTTTGCCCTACACAGCTGGGATGCACTTGTGTTTTGGCATAATTATTAATAGCACCAGCTTTCAGAGGCTTCCTGTGTTGGATGCGATCAACCTAAATTCTGAGTCATGTGTTTTTAGCTCAGAACTCCTGCTGTCCTGGGACTTTCTGAGACTACTTAGACATCCCAGAAAGTGGCTGGGATCCAGATCAACAGAGGATGTACGTGCAGACTCCAGGAAATTCCTCCTTCTTCAGTATCTCACCTGGGGTGTGCCCAGAACTGCCAGGGAGGTGTCCTCCAGCTCTGACATGCTCTTCTGGCAGGCTCAGTCCCTGCTATGTTCTGCCTCCACCAAAGGTGCTGGTTAGTGAGTCACACCATTGCCTCTTGGGGAAAAGACCCCCACGGCGGTGCTCTCGGCCACCCAAAGATGCGCTGACAGATGCCAAGCTGTGCACGGTAGAACCTGGGTGTGTGCAAGAGAACAGTACTCTCATTTCTCATCACAGGCTGCCTTCCCTACAGAGTCTCACCACTGATGCACCTCCCCACCATGCCAGAGCTGCGAGCAGCAGCAAACACCAAGAGTCTCCAATGTCTCCTGGACAGGAACCCCCTCAGCTTGAAGGACTAGCACAGCCCACCAAGAACATGCTCAAGGAGGCTAAGAAAGCCCGCTGTCTCCAGCCAGGATTCTGTAAGGGCAATAATGGTGCCTGTCATTTGAACAGTGTGTGTTCATTTACATTATTGACTGGGGAGGTTCCCTGTAGCAATGTTCAGCCCAAGACCTGGGTCAAAAAGCCCACGAAGGAGGCTTTTCTGGGGACTGTGACTTCCAAATGTGATTACCATTCACTCCGGAAACTTGCTCTTGAATTGAATCAGAGACTGTAAACCAGATAGAACCTCATGAGGACCCAGAAGTCCTACTGAACACCCACACTAGCCCTTTGGGTACATTCTAGGGGAAAAGCATCTTGCTCGGTAGCCACCCCAAAATGGCACCTGGGGGCTGGCTCTCAGGCTTCACCACAACCCTTACTCAACCAGCACTCAAATTGCCAGATAACTGCCAAGATCCTTCTCTGAGCCATCACTGCTGCTCATCACAACAGGTTATGTCAGCCTCATGAATGGCAGGCAGTGCAGGCACCAGGTTACCCCAGGCAAGCTCCAGGGGGATGCCTGCAGGACAGCAGCAGACCCTTCCATCTCCCCATCCCCCTGATCCCCATTCAGCATTAGGAAGTGGTCTTACCCACACTTCATGTCACTTATGTCTGCTGCAGCTTAAATGTAAATGAAACTATGTTCTGCCTCACAGATCTTATCTCACTGAGGCCCAAGAGCCCATGGCCATCAGAACTACAAACTTGACAGGTGAACTCCTAAATCCATGTCACTCATGGTTAACAGACTGATAGACCAATGGACCCCACCAAGCTGACTGGAGAAGCACAATCCATGAGGGCCAGAGAATCCATAACCCTCAAACTTTCTAACAAGACCAGTTGTCAGCTCCCAGGAACATCAACCCCAGTCACAGTGGGAGCTTCTGCCCTGTGATACAGGGAGTAACTGGAGGTTTTGATCAGAGTGATGTGATGTTAGTTGTTCATTTCATCATTACTCTGACTGCCACTGAGATCAGGCTGAAAGGATAAGGGCAGAGGCAAGGAGACCATTCCAATAATCTGAGCGAGAGATGGTGGTAGCTGAGACCAGAGTAGCAGCTGTCGGGGTGAGGTCTGGGGCAATATGGAAGGATGGGCTGCTGGGGCAAGGGAAAAAGAGGCCTGTGAGATGAACTCCACGATGTGGGGCCTGAGCACCGGGAGTGATGGGCAGATAGAGAAGACTTGGGGAGACTGCATGGGCTGAAGAACTAAGCTTGACCAGGGACATGCTCAACTAAGAAGCCATCCAAGTAGACAAGTAAGTCTGGAGTTGAGGACAGTGGCTGGCTATACTTGGGAGTCATCGGTATGTACATGGTATTTTTAAAAGGTCCAAATCACCGGGAAAGGGAGTGTCACTAGAAAAGAGAAGAGGTTCAAAGTCCGAGGCTTGGGCACTGCAATGTGGAGAGGTCAGGGAAGTGAGACTCAGCAACAGAACCAGGAAGGCTGGCTGGACAGCTGGGAGGAAGAAGCCTGCTTCTCCTGCTCCCCAGTCCTGTGGAAAGTGTGCAGGAGCGAAAGTGTCTAGTGTCCCAAAGGCTATAGATGGGTCAGGCCAGAAAAGATTAGATGACTGCATCACTAGAGCAACATGGACATTGAGGGGGGAGTTCTTACAGAGTCTCAAAGGCTCGCTTGCTCCTGACTTCAGAGGATTCAGGAGTGATTAGAGGGGAGGCACCGGAGCAGAGAGCAGAGATGGTGCTGCAAAGGGGCAAGGGTGTGGTGCAGTAATGAAGAGGGAGTAGGGCCAGGCCAGGGGTTTTTTAAGGCAGGAGAGGATAACACAGTTCTATGCATAAGCTGTGGCTTCCCTGGTAGCTCAGAGGGCAAAGAATCTACCTGCAATGTGGGAGACCTGGGTTCGATCCCTGGGCTGGGAAGATCCCCTGGAGGAGGACATGGCAACCCACTCCAGTATTCTTGCCTGGAGAATCCCCATGGACAGAGGAGCCTGGCCGGCTATAGTCCATGTGGTCGCAAAGAGTCAGACACAACTGATCGACCAAGCACACAGCACATGCCTAAGCTGATAGAGAAGACCGACAGAGAAGGAAACTTGACAACAAAGAAGAGAAGGGAAATCTGCTGGGACAGTGGCCTTGAGTGAACAAGAAGGGACTGAGCGCACAGCTCAAGGGGAGGGGTAAGAACGTGGACACTTCAGAAGCGACCCAGAGCATCATCTGGAGTGCAGACTGGTGGGCAAGCCAACTTGGTGGTGAGCAAGGGGGAGTTCTCTCCCATTGGCTTCTATTTATCAATGAAATATAGAGGAAGAAAGTCTTCTGCTAGTGAGAATGGGCAGCACAAATGAGAGAAATGTTAGAGATCGGAAAAGAGAAGAAAAGGCAAAGGGAATGGAGAAACACAATATGATGGAGCCAGCACAAGTAAACAGCCCCTTACGTCATGAATTTAAAGTGAGACTGGTCGGATGCTGCGGTACTGTGCTTATGAACTATATGCTGTCATCTAAATCTTGTCTTCTAAAATCCTGTATTTCCATTCCAAGTTTTCACAAGAAAACAAGAATAAAACTATCTAAACACTGGGAAAAAATTAATAACAAAATGTCTCCTGAGAAATCTGTATGCAGGTCAAGAAGCAACAGTTAAACTGGACATGGAACAATGGATTGGTCCCAAATTGGGAAAAGAATTCCCAATTCCTTTCGTCAAGGCTGTATATTGTCATCCTGTTTGTTTAACTTACATGCAGAGTATATCATGTGAAATGCCGGGCTGGATGAAGCACAAGCTGGAATCAAGATTGCCAGGAGAAATATCAATAACCTCAGATATGCAGATGACACCACCCTTATGGCAAAAATCAAAGAGGAACTGAAGAGTCTCTTGATGAAAGTGAAAGAGGAGAGTGAAAAAGCAGGCTTAAAACTCAGCATTCAAAAAACTAAAATCATGGCATCCAGTTCTATCACTTCATTGCAAATAAATGGGGAAACAATGGAAACAGTGACAGACTTTCTTTTCTCGGGCTCCAAAATCACTGCAGATGGTAACTGCAGTCATGAAATTAAAAGATGCTTGCTCCTTCGAAGAAAAGCTATGATAAACCTAGACAGCATATTAAACACCAGAGACATTACTTTGCCAACAAAGGTCCATATAGTTAAAGCTATGGCTTTTCCAGTAGTTATGTGTGGATGTGAGAGTAGGACCATAAAGAAAGCTGAGCGCCGAAGAATTGAGGCTATTGAACTGTGTTGTTGGAGAAGACTCTTGAGAACCCCTTGGACTGCAAGGAGATCAAACCAGTCAAACCTAAAGGAAATCAGTCCTGAATATTCATTGGAAGGACTGATGTTGAAGTTGAAGCTCCAATACTTTGGCCACCTGATGTGAAGAACTGACTCATTTGAAAAGACCCTGATGCTGGGAAAGATTGAGGGCATGAGGAGAAGGGGACGACAAAGGATGAGATGGTTGGATGGCATCACCAACTCGATGGACATGGGTTTGAGCAAGCTCTGGGAGTTGGTGATGGACAGGGAAACCTGACATGCTGCAGCCCACGTGGTCGCAAAGAGTCGGACATGCCTGAGCGACTGAACTGAACTGAGACTGGTCAGCACGCCTGTTCATTTTTCTCCACCAGAAGCAGCAAGTGGGGGTGATATTGTAGGTCACATCTGAGCTTGTCTTGTTCATCTGTATCTCTGGCACCTAACAACATTCTCTAGGTACTTGGTAAATGTTAAAGAGGTGAAAAGATGAGGGAGAGAGACGTACCAATGAGATGTACACTGTGCCCATCTGGAACCAAAGCCAGAGAGATCTGAAAAGTATCCTGTCCCTCCAACTCTACAGGGCCATTTCCATCAGTTAATTCCAAACTCACCTCCTCATTTCTCCTAAGATTGATGATTCTGATTCCTTGCTCCTCCTGTTTCCATGAAGGTTCATGCAGCTGGGACCAGCCCAGCCCCGGCAAGCCCTGCTGGGAACAAGGTGGATCCCTGTCCTGCCTGCTCCACCAGCTCCGTGCTAATCACAGTATCTTCTGCACCACGGCCAGAGCCATAGCGCCTCCCTTGCTCCCATAGCTCCTTGGGATGTCTGAGAACCAAGATTCAGTTTCCATGGCTCACCTTTAAAGGGAATTATTAGCAAAACTCTACAGCAAGAAGGGAAAATGCTTATGATATAATAAAAGAGAAGCCACGGGATGCCAAACAGATCATCATTGAGGTTACAGCTATGCACAATGCCTGTCTGAGGATAAGTTCTAGAAGGAGCCATGGAAAAATTTCAACTATTTGCTTATTAAAATGGTAACATTGTGGGTTACCTCCTTGTTTCCTTTTTGAATTCTGCAGTTGTTATTACCATCTTGGTTATATAATAAATAAAATACGTAATTATTAAAGTTGATTATTCTACCACTGTATTCTAGCCAGGTATAAATATAAAATAAAGTTAAAAAGGAGATCTCATTCACAGAGTCATCAAAGAGTATAACTACTTGGGAGTAAATTAAACTAAAGATATGCATGACCTACTTAAGAAAACTACCAAACTTTATTGGAGTTATAAAAGATGACTTGAATAAATAGAGAAATAACTGTTCCCAGATGGAAAGACTTTATGTTATAAAGACGTCAGTTTTCCCCAAAGTTAATTTATAAATTTAATTTGATTCCAATCAAAATCTCAAAAGGATTCCTTAAAGGAATTAAATAAAATTATTCCAAAATCATTTTGAAAATAAACAGATGAGAATAGTATATCTGTAAATGGGGGAAAAGATAGGTAATTAGCTATAAAAACATATTATAAAGCAAAATAATTTAAAATATTTGGTAAGATATTGTGGAAAAACCCAAACAAACTTTTTGGTCAACCCCATACTATGGAACTGGCACAAATATAGAAATGTGAATGTGAATTTAAAAACCCAGACCTAATTGCACTAAAAATTTAATGTATTACAAAGTAGGGACTACTAAACATTGGAGAAAGGAATTCTTGGTTGATAAATTATGCTGCGATAACCAGTAATTTTGAGGAAAAGTAATTAACTCAGAAACACATTTTACCACACACTCCAAAATATAAATTCTAGACAGATTAAAGAATCAAGCAAAGAAATCAAATGAAAACAAACAAAAAAAATTAGCAAGAAATATTTATCTGTTCTTCGAAGGGAGTGATAACTTCTCAAGTTTCATGCTGGTAAAAGAGTACAAATCACATGCACACACACACACACAAACAGATTCAAAAATATAAAAGTACAAAAGCTTTGCAGGAAAGGAACAAGATAACTAAAATAGAAATAGTCTAGGAAAAATATTTGTAGCAAGATGTCAGGCAGAGTGTTGATAACTCTATAATATAAAGAGTGCACACAAATCGTTCTGAAAACTTCAAGATGCCAACAGACGAATGGGCTAAACAGAAAAATCCCCAAAGAGGTGCCTTTAGTGAGTACATATGAAGAGAAAGGCTCCACACACCTGTGTTAATCAAATGGGAAGTCATTTCACATGTATTAAAATAGCAACAGCGAAAAACAAAGGTTTGTCATTGCAACACCAAATGTTTCATGAGTTAGAGTCAAACTCATCTTCTCACATATTGAGAAGTGATCCTTTTTGAAAACAACTTGACATTACCATTACAAGTACCACAAAAATGCCCACACTCTTTGACTCAATAATCTCACTTTTTTCCCCAAGAAAATAATTCATGAGAAGGAAAAGCCTACTTTAAGAAGATGGTCAGCATTACATGATTTATAACATCCAGAAACTGAAAACAATCTAAACAATCTCAACCTCTAACAAAGGGGAATGTTTAAGCAAATTAAAGAACATCAACTTAATGGCCAATTTATGCAGCCATTGAAATGATAATTATGAAAACTCTGTAGCTACAGTGAAAAATGTTTACAGTATAATGAAGAAAGCTGTAACCAAAACTGTAGTTGTGCTGTGATTAAAGATGTGCGCCTGGATCAAGGACTAGAAGGGAATATAGAAAATGAAAATAGAACCAAGGGGCTTGGTTCTATTATTTCCATTCCAATGTAATAGCATTTTTGTGTACTACATTAAAACTCAGACAAAGGACCCTCTGGCTCTGGGGTCAGCCTCACCTGCCACTTACCCGGGAGTTCCAGAAATCCTGGACTGGGATTGAGGGGTTCTGGTGGCCCCTGACCATTCTCGGTCAGGGCCTGGGGCACCCCCCAGGATCTGGCCTGCCCAGATTCAGTGGGTGCCCTAGACTTGTGTGGTGCTTCTCCTGGGATGCCTGAAACACCATACTTACCTCCTTGGAAAAATCCCATCTTTCAGGATTTATCCCATGGCTTACACACTCCATGAGGTTTTCTCAGCTCCCTCTCAGTACCCCATACAAACTCCACCTTCACAGCCCCCTGCAACTTCCCCAACAGACTTGCCAGTGCATCTGTGTCCTGCTCCTGCTTGGCCTGGGGGTTTTCTTGAGGTCAGTGATTCTGTCCAGTTTGCCTTTGAAGTCCTAGCTCCAACCAGGTACAGAGGGGACACCGGGAAAGACCGGCTCATCTTTCATGCATTGCTGTGCTCCCACTTCCTACCATACGTTGGTGGGGGGAGGGGTCACATGGAAAATTACATAGGAGGAAGGCATGGCATCCAGCCTTCTAGAAGCTTACACATGAGATGAAAAGGAAGGAAACTCACACTTAACGAGAAACTGGTGGGGAGTGTCTATGCCTTACCCCACTCCATCCTCACCCAGCCCTATAAGAGGGAACCCTCATCACCTCCACTTTATGGATGCCCTGACAGCTCCGGATGGTCACGTCATGCACAGCCAGGAGGTGAACAAATCTGTTGACCCAAAGGTTGTGCCTTTGCCCTGTAACTTCACTCAGCCTGTCTATTTCACAGGGATGCTTTGGGACAGGGACTGGCTTGCCAGATGAGCAATAACACTTTGCTAATGCGGATTGTGAGGTCTTAGTAGAAAGACAGCAGAAATATCCAGGCTTATCCCTTTCCTCACCCCAAGGCCTCCAACCACACTCCCTGCCCTAAAGAGACTACTTCTCACTGACACTCTCCTAGCATCAATGGCCACTCCAACTGAACAATGGGATGGGGCCATGGGCTGGAGAGTCGTGAGGGCAAGAAATGCAGGCACCATTGGCTCACCTCTGCCTGGGCTATCCAAGCCTCTGCCTGATGGAATATGTAGTGGGTTCACTAGTTTCCTCCCCCCAAAAAATGTTTCATCCACTGGAATCTGAGGATGTAACTTATTAATGGAAATAAGGTGACTATAGATGTAATTATTCGGATTGAGGTCCTACTGGATTAGGGTGGGCCCTAAATCCTCACAAGGCCGGGTGGTCTTATAGGGAGATGAGAGGATACCAGAGACACACAAAGGGAAGAAGGCTTCGAGAAGATGGAAACAGAGACCAGAAGGATGCGTCTACAAGTCATGGAAGCCCAAGGACTGCTAGAAGCCACCAGAAGCTAGAAAGAAATAAGGAAGAGTTCTTCTCTAAAGTCTTCAGAGGGAGTATGGCCCTACTGACACCTTGATTGCAAACTTCTAGCCTCCCAAAAAGAAGAAGAATATATTTTGGGTGTTTTAAGCCATGCAGCTTGTGGTAACTTGGTACAGAAGCCCTAAGAAACTGGACAAGACACCTCCCAAGTCCACCTGGAAACAGTCCTCCTCACGTGGAATTCTCTAGAGGCTCCATTCCTTGTCTGGTCCTGCCCTTAGGGTCACATAGACTGACCTCTTCAAGGTCCCAGCAGAACCATCCAATGCTTATGAATGAAGCTCTAGTAACTCTGACATAGGAGAGGCGGAGCCCCTGAAGCCCTGGGACTCCGGGCTGCACCCCACTAGAGCCAGCCATTCCATACCCCCATTCTAAACCCCAAGGGGTTTAGAGTCCAGTGTGGGGCCCCGGGAGCCTGCGCCAGGAGGGAGAGACAGGACAAGACAGACCCACAGCATCACAAGACAGCAGGAAGAGCAGGGGCTTTGGAAGCAGAAAGACTGAGTTCAAATTCCATCTCCAGCATTTACCAGCTGAGCAATCTTAGAGAAGTTGCTGAAAGTGAGCAATGCTATGAGAGCAGGGAGCATGGCACAGTCCACCCTGCTGAGCTAACACATGTCTGCAGGCCGGGCAGACCCTGCAAGTTCCTTCTGCCCTCCCAGGAAGGCAAAAAAAAATAATAATAAATCCTTATTTGAAAAGTAAAATAGACCCCTCACAGGAGCAGAAAAGAGACAGCTGGATCAGCTCTCCATGGGGACCCAGCGGATCACAGATGAACTCAGGGGCATGCAGGTCTATGACCCATGGCTCCCAGCTTGGCCCTGCTGCCCAGGCCCTGGCCCTGGCCTTCTCTGGCTCAGAGCAGCTCGTCGACTTTTTGCTTCAGGTTGCACTGAAGAAAAACCCCAAATCAATCATTCCCATCTATCTATCTCCGCCACTGACACCCTTCATTTCCGTTCATTTTCCTTCCTGTTGTGCTAATGGTGTGTGGCTAAGCCACAGTATAAAAGAAGATATAAAATTATACAGCATTATCTTTCCCCTGAGCCTGAGCACATGTGTTTTTCTCTCCAGCTCTGCTGATTCTTTAAAGAAAGGAGTGGGCACAAATCTCCCCCAGGTTAGACCCATTTATCAAGGGGCCCACTGGTCCAGTAGATGGACCTTCAGACATGGAGTATGACTCCAACCTTGTAGCCTGAATTGTCTGAGGAAAGGACCAGCAGGGACCCAAAGGTCTTAGAAGAGGAGAGCTAGCCCATCAGCTGCTTGCCTTGCCTCTGAGCTGCGTTGACCTGAACCATTAGCATCACTGGTCCAAGGGATGACAATCACCACTATTAACTGACTCCAGGATCCCCTTCTACCATTGGGCTCTTCCCGCTTCTTAAGGCCTCAGGGCTATTAAAGAACGCAACTATTCTCAGCCTTTGCATAACAGCTATTCTGATCCAAGTGAATACATTCTGGAGTCTCAGGTTGTTCTGAACCTGAAGGGGCCTCTTAAGCCATCAAAGCTGTCCTCACACCCCCAACAATGAGCTGACTCAGGGCATAGTTCACCATCTCTTTACTGAGTCACTCACCCTGCTAGCTCTGACTCCACTTCCCACCATCCTGGCTCTCAGCCTGGCAGCTGTTTCTCTAAGGCCCCATCTCACTCAGCACACCTCTGTACCTTTGACCATGCACTCTCTCCCTGCCCTGGCATCTGGTGTGGACCACTGTCTGGCAGGCAGATCACAGACACAAACAGCAGTGCCTGTGACCAAGTTCTTCCCTGGGACTTGCTCCACAGAGGCAAACACACCTCCTGAGGAGACAAATCTGCAGCAAGAGGCACGTCTATGGGTGAGGAAATGGGAACAAAAAAAGGAACCAGGGATGGCTCTGATGTCCTTAAGGGTTTGGGAAGTACTATGGTTGTCTTTCAGGAGAGAAAACTCCGTTGAGAATCTGAAGCAATTAATGAATCCTTTCCCAACCTCCCCAAATGTGTACACTCACATCCAATAACATCCACCAACAATTCCAAGTTGTAAAGGACCCCTTGATGCCCAACCATGAATTGCACTGAAAGACATTTTTCTGTGCCTTTTGATATCATGCAACACGAAGCACACAGCACCTGCCGAGGCATTCTCTCCACAAAGGTCTTACGTGGATCACGCTCTCCTCCAAACCTAGCGTCCAGTTTATAGACAACACAGGGAACAGATGAACAAGTTAAATGACACCATGAAGAAAAGTGAAAGTGTTAGTTGCTCAGTCATGTCCGACTCTTTGAGACCCCATGGACTGTAGCCCGCCAGGTTCCTCTGTCCACAGAATTCTCCAGGCAAGAACACTGGACTGGGTTGCCATGCCCTTCTCCAGGGGATCTTTCCAACCCAGAGATCAAACCCTGGTCTCCTGTACTGCAGGCAGACTTTTTACCATCTGAGCCACCATTTAAATGCAGCGGGGGACACTTTCTTCAGGACAAATGGCCCATGCACCACAACAAGTCAACGTCATAAGAAAGAAATGGGGGCCGGGGCGGGGGGGGGGGGGGTTGGGTAGGGAGGGAGTACTGTTTTAGACCCTGACTACTCAAGAGTGTATTCCATGGGCCACCAGCAGCAGCATCACTTACAGTTTGTTAGGAATGCAGAAGTTCATGCCCCTCTCAAGTCCCTAAATCATAATCTGCATTTAACAAGAACTCCAGGTGGTTCACAGGTACACATTTGACAAGCACTGGTATAAATAAGAGGAAACTTAGAAGAAATAACAACGGATGGCAACAGTTAGTCTTTGACTGAATCTTGACTTGAACCTATCAGCTATTAAGAGATATTTAGGGGACAACTAGGGAAATTTGAATATGGATTGTTAGATTACAATAAGGAACATGATTATTATTCTCGGCATGACAATGGTGTTGTGATTGTGTAGGAAAATTTCCTGAAATTTTTAGGGATAAACACTTAAGTATTTACGAGTGAAATGTCATGTCTGTAATTTACTTCAAAATATTTCAACAAGAAAAAAATAGTAGGTGAAGCAGATCCATAGCAAAATGTTAACAACTGTTAAATCCAGGTGATGGATATGTGGGTGTCCATTATACTATTCTACTACTTTTCTGTATGTATGAAAAAACTTATGATAAAAATGAGAAATAAAAGGAAAGACTCTTTTACTGCATTAAAGAGATTTTCTAAACAAAAAGAAGAGTGCTCCTCAGGTAGGAGACAGCTCAAGTTGTTTCCCCACTTGGCAGGGATTAGGCTCTGCAGGAAGGTAGTCAGTGGAGGAGGGGCAGGCAAGGGGAGAACACACATTGCTTGAACACTTACTACCTACTAGGCACAAGGGTGTTTGTTTTGGGATTCCCAGCTGGCACCGTGGTAAAGAATCTGCTTGTCAGTACAAGAGACTCAGGAGACAGGTTCAACCCCTGGGTCAGGAAGATATCCTCAAGGAGGAAATGGCAACCCATTCCAGCACTCTTGCTTGGGAAATCCCATGGACAGAGGAGCCTGGTGGGCTAGGGGACATAAAGAGTCGGACATGACTGAGTGGAGGAGAGGCAGGCCAGGGGAGAACATACATTGCTTGAATACCTACTACCTACTAGGCACAAGGGTAGTTGCTGTTTATTTTCCTCATTTGTCTCTTTTTTTTTATATTTTTTTATGTGGACTATTTTTAAAGTCTTTATTGAATTTGTTATAGTAATGCTTCTGTTTTATATTTTGATTTTTTGGCAGCAAGGAATGTAGGATCTTAGCTCACTGACCAGGAATCAAACTAGTACCCCCTGCATTGGAAGGTGAAGTCTTAACCACTGGACCAGCAAGGAAGTGCCTTCCTCATTTATCTTAACATCACCCCATGAGTTTGGTCTCATTTGCTCCATTTTACAGATAAGGAAACTGAGATGCCTAGGGGATGGCATATCACCCCACATCACACATTTGGGTAAGGATGGGGGTCTGGATTTCAGTGACAGCCCCAATCCTCTCCGACACAGCAGCAGCCCACCTGATTCCCCAGGGAGCTAGTTGAGAAGCCTCACCTGAACTCTCCTCTGGGCACCCCAAAGCTGGCAGAAGCGGGGATGAGGCTTCCCCTGAGTGGTTCCCACCCACAATGGTGCCTTTCTGGACACCCCTCCTAGACCTGCCTATGCAAGTTATCTCCTGGCTAATTGACCTCACAGCTACTGACCTTTTAAAGACCCAACAAATTTTCCCTTTTTAGTCTCAGATCATTACTTCTCATTACACTGCCCTTTCCCATCGCCAATATTTCCTCCCCCTCTGACTGGATGCTCTCACGGTATACCTACTAGCTGTGCCAGAAGAAGAGGCTATGTCAAGTATTCTCTGCCACTCTCTCTTGGCAGGCTTTTGGGACCCTTGACCCTGGCGGTGACCCTCTCAGCTCTTACCTCACTCAGAAGAGGCGCTGAGAGGGTCTCAAGGGTCCAGTCCCCAGCTCACTCCACTTCTCTTCTCGATACGACCTACCCGACCTGCCTCTTCAACAACCAGCTTCAAAACGCACTCTTCCCCTTGTCACACCACATGTTCTCCCTGGGGAACTCGAGGCTGCTTGTTTAAGATGCACCAAGACAAAGGGAAGGCATGAGCAAGGACATGATTAAGAGGAGGGAGGCATCAGCAGAAAGGATTTCTCTGAATAAATGCTCCATGTGTCTCATCTTCAGCTGCCACATTTGGCTCCTCATGAAGTCTGGCCCTTCCCTACTCTCAGCTCTGCAGCTGGGGTCTCAAAGGGGGTCCCCCTGCTCATGGACCCCTGATGTGGACCCGAAAAGCATCTGCTAAGCCCCACTGAACTCTGCCTCTGTCTGCTTCTCCCAGCCCAGAGGGCACGGCAGGTGCCAGGGCTGCAGACAGAGGCTCCCAAAGGCAGGAGGAGAAATGGAGAGGAAGCTAACACTGTGCTTGGCTCTGCCCTATCTATGACATCCGCTAATCTCCAGCAATCCCGCAAACTACAGGCACTATGGTCTCCTTTTACAGATGAGAAAACTAAGAGGACAAAGTGTCCTGTCACTGCCAAGAGAGTGAGAAGCAGAGATCAGAACCCAGTCTGGTACACTCAAAAGTCACACTTTGTCAATGGTCAGGGTGCAGGGTGTTCTCAGCCCTGAAACTCACAGATTTAAATATGGGTTACAGGAGCACTTTAAGTCACTGAATGGCATTGTCCCCACTTGTGATGATTAATTTTATGTACCAACATGTCTAGGCTATGGCAGCCAGTGTCTAGATATTGCTGTAAATGTATTTTTAAAAATGATTAACATTTAAATCAGTAGACTTTGAGTAAAGCCAATCATCTTCTATAATGCTGGTGGGCCTCATCTAATCAGTTGAAGATCTTAGAAGGTCAAGGTCCCCCAGAGAAGAAGGAATTTTGCCTACAGACTGCCTTCAGATCCAAGACTGCAACATTAATTCTCCCCTGGGTCTCCAGCCTGCTGTCCTGCTCTGGAGATCTGGACTTGTTAGCACCCACAATCATGTGAGTTAATCCTAAAAGGAATAAATAACTGTCTCTTGCTCTTGCTTTTGACAGATTGATGGATGGATGGAGGAGGGGAGACAGACAGAGAGAGAGAAATAAGCATGCCTATTGGTTCTGTTTATCAGGACAACTCCAATGAATAAAACAGTCCCTGGAGCAAGCCCTCGTCAAGATCCTGTTGCTGGTCAGGAGTATGGGGGTGCTGAGGGGCAAGCAGAGAAGCAGGGCCTATGCCTGCCCTGAGATGTGTCCCATAAAACTTTCTTTATTTCTCTTAAGGTGACTGGAAGCAACATTGTTAAGGATTGATCTTGGCTTTATGATGTGTAAAACTCAAAAGAAAGAGCTCTTAGTTTATAACCATGTGATTCCAAGACCTCATTCCCCGCCCCTCATTCCTTCCTGCCCGAGGAAGCAACAGAATATCTAACACCCACAGCGGAGGTCCCAAACGCTCAGGAGCGGGAGCAGAAGTGCCACTGTGGCTGGAAGCGCTTCTGCACAGAGAGACTCTTCAGTTCAGCCTGTCTGTGCAGGCAGAAGGGAGTGGAGTCTTTATTAGTCCCAGTGTCAGCTCCCAGAAATAGTGGGAATTGGGAATTCCAGTGAGGTCCTCCCCCAGAGCCAGACCACTAAGACTCTCCCAGGACTCCAGAAAGACAGATCACACAATATCTTGGATCCTCTGAGAAGGGAGACCGGACACTCCCAGTGAGCACTTTCTACACTTTGTCTCTAATCTTCCCAACAATCCTATAAAGTAACACTGTCCGCATTTATAGTTGAAGAGCCTCAGGCTCAAGAGTTGTCACAGCCCTCTTTCCAAAGGCCTTGCAACAAGATGGTTGGAAGGCAGGATTACAAATGAGCGTTTTGACTTCAAAAATGCAAGTTCCTGGTTGCAGCCCAAATCCTCCCACTGACCTTTAGAAGGTGATCAGTGCTCCAATTTACCTGACTACACTTAGAAATGCCCCTTTCTCAATGTCTTCTGCCCATGGAAAATGCTGACTCTACCTGACCTGTGAAAGTAGAGAAGAGAAACTGCCTTCAGGGATCATCCCACCAAGACTCTTTAAGCAAATCTTCAGATAAACTGGGCTCCCTGCCTCTTCTCCAAAACTAGAATGGATGAGTCCTCTACCCCAGTTGGTCCATTTTAGGTCTCCCTCCTGCTGGAGCCCCAGGCCCCGGGTGGCCCCAGCTTTGCCCTTGGCTCCCACAGGAGCCATGGTGTTACTGCACAGCGGCTTGTCTAGGGCTCTCTTGAGCCAAGCCAATGTAGAAGTCTCTTTCCAAGGGTATCCTTCCCCAGTCACTTTCTCTCACTAATTTAAAATTGTCCCTAATCACACTTGGCTCTTTCTTATCTGTTTCAAGGAGACGTCCAAATCCCAGGGAGAAACAGAGATGCTATGTGGAAACTCCCAAATAAAGAGTTGTGGTGACCTGGGATCAGAAACCACTGGGTCTCTAAGATGGTTAAACCCTCTACGTTTGGGGTCAATTTCTTCAGTTCTCTCCCTCCTGCCCTTGCCACAAGTCTGACTTCCAGAAGCCAACTGTCAAAGAAGAAGAAAAGAAAAAGCCACCTTCTTTTCATGGTCAGGGTGTGGAGTGTTTTCATCTCTGAGCCTCTTGGGCATAAACATGGGCTAGAGGAGCATTTCTAAGCTGCTGGATGACACTGTCCCCTACTGTGGTGGTTAATGTTGTATGTCATTTGGGTAGGCCATGGTGTCCAGCTACTTGTAGTCTAGATGTATTTCCCCGCCTAGAAAACAAGCGACCTCCTGACACAGAGATCCAGAGTCCTGAGGAAATGTTACATACAATAAACAATAAAAGATCCAGAGAGAGAGCAAGGTACCAGTGACGTTTGGACTGTAGCTCCACCTCAGAATTGCTTAGGGTGATGACGCTGTCCTGGAGCTGTCCAAGGTGCTGGCCTGGCCTTCTGAAGTGTACTGCGATCAAAGTGAAGATGAGAAGAATCACCATCTTTAACCCCACCTTGATGTGAATTCTACCATCCAGGATTCACACACTAATTCTACCTCACCTCCTGTCACCCTGCTCTTCTTGCCTGCTCTCCCCAGACACTTATCTTTGCAGCTGGACCCTACCCTAGAAGCAACTTATCTTTAGCTTCATGGACCTATAGATTGAGCCCACCTCTAAGGGGTGGGTCCCTCCACTTTCAGACCTGAACAAAAGCCCACCACACTTTGGGGTGAGGCCTTGACACTCGGTAGAAGCCCCAGAGTCACTTCCAGAAAAGGTGAATATTTGGTTCAAACAGGCTATTGCTCCTGTACACTCTGACAAGTTGGGGAGTCTACGCCCAAACGTACAGGTGGAGTAAGAACAAAGCATCAGTCTCAAAGGGATCTTGTGTCACTCTTCATAAGTCATAAACCCTCCTGTAGGGTGATATTGATTAAAGAGAAATCTGCTGTGCTAGAAAAGGAAAATGTACCAGGCTCAACAGTAAGTACATAAAATATACTTAGACGGTTTCTAAATATATAATTATTTGGTTCTTTATTTTTAGAACCAGTATATACTTTATGCTAATAGGAAGATGACACAGTAAATTAGTGGATTTAGGAGAATCTGTCTTAGACCTAGGATTTATAAAGTCGTAGGTGAGGTAAAGGGGGAAGTTGCAGAGCATTAATTTCCTTGAGACCATAGAATGAGGCAAGTCCTAAACACTGCTAGATTTGACAGTGTGAAAAAGGGTCAGCTGAGACTAAAGCCTGCAGGTTCTAGTCTCAGTCACCCGTAAGAGGGACCCCCTCCTCATGCTAATGAATGATAATTAATAAAGTCACAGTAAATGAAGTAGCCAGGAACATTTAGTGCTGTAAAAACTACCTGGGTGAGGTACTGGGGTGGAGTCTGGAGGGACTGAGCAAAGGACAGTCCCTCTTTCTTAGAGGGCAAACGGAATTCCCTGGTGACCCAATGGTTAGGACTCCACGCTTCCACTGCAGGGTTCAATACCTGGTCTGAGAACTAAGCTCCCACAATCTACGTGCTGCAGCCAGCAAAAATGTGGAGTGGGGGGACATAACTGTGAGGGCCAAGGTTTTCCATAAAAGGAATCAATGAGCCTGTGTTCTAGAGAGTTCTGGGAATGTTGCCTGCTTGTTGTGTCTCTCAAGGGCATGGTTTCAAAGAACTGTAAAGAATTGGAGGAGTCTGCACTGCACCATTTCTACCTGGAAAGAACCCTGGACACGAGAGATAGCGCTTGTTTCCCCAGCGCTGTTATTAGAGGCTTGAATTACTAGCAGCATGGCCTCTAGCCTCCATGGTTAAGCCCATTCAAGAACCCCACACCCAAGGAAAGACCAAAGTGAAGTGAAGTCAGTATCCTCCAGTACCTAAATACATGCATGCAATGTGCACACAAAGGTTACACTGAAGTTCCTCCTCCTTCAAAGCCCCCTTGCTGGGAGAGCCCATCCTCTCCACTGTACCCTGGAAGACAATGCCTCAGTGAGTTCAGCCCCTGGAGCTCTAAACCCTCACCTCCATCACTCCCCTGCAAAATGCACACATCCAGGGCCGAGCCAAAGTCACTCTATCTCACACCCATCTTCTCAGAACTCACAGCCAGATCTGTGCAAGCTTATCATCACCCCCTCAGGTCCAAGCTGGCTGATCTGAGGCCACCTTCCAGGGTCAGCAGCCTCAGCTCCACCATCTGTGTAGCTTCTGATTGCTCCTGTTATCACATGAGCCAAAAATTCCCCATCCTACTCTCTACTGCATCTGCCCTGTCCCAGAGCTATTTATTGACAGCCCTCACACCCTCCTTCCCCAGATCCCCAAGCCCAGATCCTTCTAGCCAGGCCCACAGTTGCTAGTAAATTTAACAGAGATAGCCCAAAGCCCCAAATCTTTAGCCAAACTTCTCAACAGACTGAACCCCAAGATTCTGTTCAGGACAGAACCACATGGAATCTTTATGCACTTGGACCTGGTGTCCCCCCAGCACTCCCTCCAGGGCCAATATTTGCAGAGGGTGTTTCCCAGCTCAGGGGCAGAGTGGTAGGACCAGGACTCCAACAGCTCTCAGCCTGTGTCCCACCAATGAGCTCTGAGTCCCCAGGACCCCAATCACAATTTAAGGTATCAGTCCACCAGTGCTCTTACGGTGTCTGAGTGCTGGAAAGAAGGGCATATATGGGTCCAGACTCCAAGCATCTCTCTGCCTGGTCTGTGGTTTCTGCAAAGAGGCTGGAAATTCCAGAAGAGGCATTTGATGCCACTCAGACCCAGCCAGACATACCTGCTGCCCTTCTGTCATCTTGTCCCAAAGACTACACATGCACTCCAGTCTGCTGAAGCCTGAAATGTCCCCACGTTCATTTTTGGAGCTTCCAAAAAGCCAAAGTCAGAGGAATCTACAACTTGGCCATATCTGCTAACACCGTGCAGCAGTCTGCACAGTAATAGCCTGTTATCTCTGAGCTCAGATCTCTCCAGCCCAGACAGCAGAGGGTACAGGAAGGTGAGCATGACAGATTTCCAGCCAACCCATCCTGAAAGAGCCTCACGGGTCAAAATGGGAGCGGGAGAGAAGGAGGTGGGGAAGAGGAAGAAGAAAGGGCAGAGGAGGATGAGGAGGAGGAAATAGTTTAGGAAGGACCACATAATGTTTTCTGGGCACCCCAACTGTGCCAGCTTGGGAGCTAAGACATCTTCTATTGATATTTTGTTCAGTCCCCCAAAAGTCTGTTAGCCAAGTGTCACCCTGTCTTTACAAATGAGGAAACCTAGACTCAGAGAGGTTAAGGAGTGTCCTTGAAATCACATAGCCTACAAATGCAAACTCAGACACTCAGGTGTGAAAGACACTCCTGTCTCCACTGTATCATGAAGTTTCCAACAGGCAGTAGGGGAAAAGCTGGGGCAGTTGGGAGACCTGGTCACAGCAGATAAGTGTCATCCACCCTTTCATGCTTGTTCCCATAACATTCTACCACGTCATGCATAGGGTGTTACCCATACCCATAACAAAACTTCCATCCATCAAAGCCTGAGAGTGTTAACCATGCCTGCATGGACCATGCCCTACCCTCAACCAGGAAGGGCAAATACCTAAACACCTAGACCACATCTTTTTTTTAATATGTATTTATTTGGCTGTATCAGGTCTTAGTCAGCCAGGTCTTAGTAGCACACAGGATCTTCAATCTTTGCTGCAGCATGCAGGATCTTTGGGCTTCTCCAGAGGCTCAGTGGTAAAGAATTCACCTGCAATGTAGGAGACACAGGACACACGGGTTCAATTCCTGGGTTGGGAAGATCCCCTGGAGGAGGGCATGGCAACCCACTCCAGTATTCTCTCCTGGAGAATTCCATGGACAGAGGAGCCTGGCAGCCTACAGTCCATGTGGTCGCAAAGAATTGGACATGACTGAAATGACTAAGCACATATGGCAGGAGCTTTAGTTGTAGCATGTGGGATCTAGGAATTGAACTGGAGCCTCCCTGTGTTGGGAGCATAGAGTCTTAGCCACTGGACCACCAGGGAAGTTCCCTAGACCAGGGGTACCCAACGTCTGGGCCATGGATAGGTACCTCCTATCAGATCAGCAGTGGCATTAGAAATAAAGTACACACAGAAATAAAGCACACGATAAATGTAATGCACTTGAATCATTCTGAAACCATCCCTCAGACTGTGGAAAACCTGTCTTCCATGAAATCAGTCCCTGGTGCCAAAAAGGTTGAGGACCACTACCCTAGACGACATCTTTATGACCCAAGAGTAGAGAAGGGCTGGGGCTTCCCGGCTCCTGAGTATACTGAGCCACCAGAGTGAAGAAATGTACCATGATCCTTCCCTCTCTCTCCCTGCCTCTCCTTCCCTCCAGCCTGAGCTCGGGGTTCAGAAGCTAAAGCAAAACCCACTGGCAGAACTACAGTCTGTTTTAATTAGCTGGTTTTGAAACCCTTAGGTCCATAGTTCCAAGGGTTCCCAGTGACTCAGCCCAGGCTGCCCGCCCCATGTGGACAGAAGTGGGGAGCCCAGCTTTTCCCTTGGGGCTGGCTTCCACTTCCCAGCTCTTGTAATCTGAGCAAAGTGCCTCCTGGCTGAATGCTACTGTGCAGGCTCTTTCTGCTGACAGGGGCACTTTTGTAAAGTTCAGGCCGTCGTAGATACTGTTAAGTTAAATGTGGATGAAAACAAAGCAAAGCTATCTCCTAATGTTTCCAGGTGGTTTCGCTCTGTTAAGCCCAGATGACATCAGAGTCACTTCACTTTCAAAACAGAAACTACCCCAACCTGGAAAAATGACTTTCCATGGCGGTGCTGAGCAGTGCATGGAGGAGATGCACTTTTTGGTCCCCTGCCCCACCCTACTCACTCTGCCCCTTCCTCTGCTGGAGCTAATGACAAGAGTGCCCACTCATCACCTCCCAAGGGGCAGTTCATCCTTCATCAGTCAGCAAAGGGAAAGTGACTGCTTTCCTTTCCTTCCAAGCTACTCCCTCAGAGAGAGATTTCTCTCGGTCTGCCTCTGGCAATGGAGACAGAGGCCTTGGTCCAGCCTCGCCACCTTCCATGGAGGTGGTGCTGCCTCAGACCTCCAAGCCCAAAGGTCAGGCTGGGCATGGAGGCAGCAGAATGGGAAGAGGTGATGGCACAGACAGGGTGGCGGGGGGAAGGTTCAAATCTTGGCTCCATCACATATCAGCCCTGCAACTTGGGCAAGATGCTTCACCTTTCTGCCCCCCTCCCATCTCCTCACCTAGAAGCCACCATTGGTCACATCTTACAAGGCAACTAAGAAGACTGGGCCATTTATTAACAGTTAAGTGCTGTCAGGGTTTCCATCTGCCCCAGCCCCAGAGTGCCATTCACCTAAACTGCACCAAATGGTGCCCGAGCCTGCCCCCTTTGTGGGAGGGGGCTGTGGGAAAATCAATGCCAGTAACAATATCTGCAGTGGTCCACCCACCTTGGCATCCCATGTGGAGGGGCGATGGGACATCAAAGCAGCTCTGTAGGATGAGAAACCAGGAAAGAAGATGTCAATCCCAGGGGCTCTTTCCTTGGTACCAAGAGGGACAGGCCGTGTCCTATGCAAAGGACCAGGGCTGAGGGTGGGCACCAATTGGCAGGTTCTCTGCAATGGCTCTGCCATTTAAATAATACAGGAGTTAGATTGACAGCTGCCACCACCCAGCACAAACCACATGCCAAGTACTGCGCCAAGCTCCTCACACACGTCTTCTCAGGTAATCCTCATGACGACCTTGAAATGCTGACAGATGAGGATACAGAGGTTCTGAGAGGCTCTACAGCTTGCCCAAGTCACTCCACCAGTAGGTGGTGGGGCTGGAACTGGAGCGCAATCCTTTAAGCCTTACCCATCTCTTGCGCACATGAGCCAAGCAAAGGGATGTTTGTGTAAGGCACAGAGCACTCTCCTGTTCAGGTCCCCTGTCTCCCAGTCTCTCCGTGTGACTCAGGAGCAGGAAGAGCAACCTCAGAGTCTCCCTTCCCAGGTATCCAGAGCAGGGAGGTCTCCCCTCCAGAGGTGCAGTGCAGCATGACCTGGAGGCATGCAATGGGGCCCAAGACTGAGTGACATCCTGTGTCTTGACCCCTCCCCCACCCCAGGGGCCAAGGCTCCCCCAATTCTGACCCTTACTCCAGTTTCCAGCCTCCAGAACCTCAATACCAAAACCCTGGGAATTCACAGGACAGGAAAAGCCTCCTCTGGCTGGGGAGCAGAGGAGAGCCGGGCTGTCGCCCAGCTCGGGTGTCACTGCCCCTGCGTCCCTGGCCCACAGACTCCCTGGTGGCTGGCTCCCTGATGGACAGCCAGGCCTGCTAGTGCTTGTTGTTTCTGTTAAACTTGATGCTATTACAACAAAACTCCTGTATTTCTTGCAAACAATTTTCCCCTTTGCAATCTCATAAATTAATTCCCTCCTTTCGAGCCGACTGGCTTCCTGCTAATCTAAGCACTAACCTATCACCATCCGTAAGCTAAACGATCCGTAAACATTCTCCCTTCTCTAGTCTAATGCACTAAAATTACTTTTCTGTTTTTCCTGCTTTATCTTTCTTTGCTCAGGTCAGTTCAGGGCCAGCTTCTTCTCTCCTTCCTCTTAAACATGGGGGCTTCCTGTGATCCATTCCTGAGGCTCCGTTCCCTTCCTCATCCAGGACTCTCTCACCAAAAGGTGGGGCCGGCCACTTCAGCTGGTGCCCAGGGTCTGAACTTTGATTCCCCCAGCCTGAAACCCCCAGAAAAGAAGCCAAGTTGGTCCTGCCCTGCTGTTAGAAGATCCAGGTGAGGGTAAGTCGCATGGAGATGGCTCAGATCCCTGAGACCAGGGCTCCTCCCACCCTTTAATCTCCTGTGTCAACCTCCTGCTCCACCAACCCCTCAGCCCTGCCTAGAGGCCCAGACTAAGAAGACATCAGAAGAACCCATGATCTGGCCCAGAGGCAGAGGCAAGGAAACTTTGGGAGTTCTGGAGATGTTTCCTGCCAGCCTGGGAAATCATGACACAGAGCCCTTGGAGTGAAAGTGTCAGTGGGCTGCAGGGAGTATCTGCAGCTCACGAGAGACACCCCTGAGAAAGTAGTTCTGAAGGTCGGGTCTCCTATGAAGCTACCTTGGGTTTTGGGCAGTCCTTCTCCCAGCACTTGCCACAGGTGTGCCAGCCAGTATATGGGGCTGCCATTCCAGAGCCCTGCCCAGTCCCCTAAGACCTAGTTCAGGAGCACCAGAGAGGCCACATGACCAACAGAGGAATGGATAAAGAAGATGTGGTGCATATATAAAATGGAATATTACTCAGCCACAAAAAAGAAAAACCATGCCATTTGCAGCAACATGGATGAACCTAGAGACTGTCACACTGAGTGAAGTCAATCAGACTCAGAAAGACAAATATCACATGGTACCACTCATATATGGAATCTAAAAAAAAAAAAAGATACAAATGAACTTACTTATAAAACAGAAGTAGAGTCGTGGATGTGGAAAACAAACTTATGGTTACCAGAGGATAAAAAGGGGTCGGGATAAATTGTGAGATTGGGACATATTCACACTACTATACACAAAATAGATAACTAATAAGAACCTGCGCATAGCACAGGGAACTCTACTTAAGAGTCTGTAAAGGCCTATGTGAGAAAAGAATTTTTTAAAGAAGAGTGGAGATATATGTATATTCACAGGTGGCTCAGTGATAAAGAATCTGCCTTCCAATACAGGAGACACAAGTTTCGTCCCTGGGTCAGGAAGATCCCTTGGAGAAGGAAATGGCAACCTACTCCAATATTCTTATCTGGGAAATCTCATGGCCAGAGAAGCATGGCAGACTATAGTCCATGGGGTCACAAAAAAGTCAGACACAACTTAGTGACTAAACAACAACAGTATATATATATATACATATACATATATATGTGTGTGTATGTGTGTGTGTGTGTGTGTAACTGATTCACTTCATTGTACACCTGAAACAAACACATTTTTAAATCAACTAAAGGTCAATCAGTAAAGAATCTGCCTGCAGTGCAGAAGACCCAGGTTGGATCCCTGAGTCAGGAAGACCCCCTAGAGAAGGAATTGGCAACCAACCCCAGTATTCTTGCCTGGAAAATCCTAGGAACAGAGGAACCTTGCAGGCTACAGTTCATGGGGTTGCAAAAGTCGGACAGGACTTAGCGACTAAACCACCATGTACTCCAATTTAAAAAAATAAAAAAAGAAAGACCACATGGGTGTGATACCCAGACAGAGGACTCAGGACCCTATCCTGAGTCACCAAGCTCCTTGTATTCATTAATCCCAAGGGAAATGTTCCCTGACACCAGCCCTCTGCTTGGGCCTACCATCAGGATCCTCCATCCAATCTGTCCTTCCCAGGACTGACCTGCCCCAGATCCCACTGTGACGTCCCCAGTCCAGAGCCCCCAGCCTCTGTTGGATCTCCAGGCTCTGTCCCTGTCAAACAGGATGACCTTGAGCCAGTCACCCACCCTCCCCCAGCTTCATTCTCTTGCCCTGTGAGGCCCGAATCTCCTCAGCTATTATAAGGATGAAATGGCATGTTTAGTACAGTGCCTGGTTGGAATTCCATAAAACAAAAGTCATGCTCTCCCTTCAGCCTTTGTCCTCCAGGCTCCACATCATGGCTCTCACCTTGCCACCCCGGCCAGGCCCAGCCCCATCCCAGGCAGGACTCTCTAGATTCCACCAGGCAAGGATGACTGGGGCCACAGGGCAGACAGCACCTCGCAAGGCAGGAAATGGTCTGGTGGCCCAGGATGGGCAGTATGGGGATGCTTTCTTGAATGGGTCTGAGGCTAAGCAGCTCCTCTCAGAACCCCTTCAGCTTCCTTGAGTCACACAAGGAACCTGGCTATCTGCATATCTGTATATCTGGCTGCAGTTTAATATTATATTATATTGCTTAGCCTCATCATTCATCTGGTCTGCCTCCCACCCAACAACCCATCCTTCCAACCCCATTATCCCATCCACCTGTAGATTCATCCATCCATTCATCCATACATCCTTCATCCCTTCATCCTCCTACACACACATATACCCCTACCTATCCATCTTTTCCTTCAGACACCCTTATTTATCTCCCTCCAGTCACCCACCCACTATCTACACTCCATCAATCCACCCAGCCATCTCCACCCTCCAATCCATCCACTCGTCTACTTATCCAACTTCAATTCCCATCAATCCACCATCTACACATTCTCCCACTGACTACCCAGTCAGCCATAAACTCAAACATTTGTCCATACATACATACATATGTACGTCTACCCATCTTTCTAAATCCTATCTAAAAATTCAATCCACTCATCTATCTAGTCCCCATCCATCTACCCATCTAATTACATGTCCACCCATCCACTATTATCCAGCCGTCTACACATCCAACCAAACTCCATTCCCCTGCTCTTCTCCTAAGACTATGCAAAAGTGTCTTGGAAAAAAAAAAAAAAGAAGTGTCTTGGAACGCAACATGAGGGCTAGCACTGGCCACAGACCTAGCTCATGGCAACCCTGTCCACTCTGGTCCATACTAGGAACCTCCGTTCAGCCAACACCTCCCAAACCTTTTGGCACTGTACCCTTGGAAGTCTTGCCCGATCCCCTAGTCAGATTCTGTACCTCCAGAATGTTCTAGTAGGATCTCACTTCACTCATTTTCCATCCTCACCACACATTCCTATAAGCTGGGACTGCCAGGTGTTTCATGCTAGGGACTTTGCTGCCTTGACTTTTACAAGAGACTCCAATCATAAGGCGCTGCCCTCCAGGGTCTCCAGAGCTGCAGTGGCCCCATACAGCAGGCCCAGCCTGGGCTTCAAGGTTCTGTCCACTCCTGAAACCAAGTGAAAGAGCCTTTCCTCAATGCTGGACCTAGAGGCCCTTCAAAAGTGCCCCCAGCCAAGCTGGGATAGCATAGGCGAACCCTCCAGCCTTGGCAGAACCAGTCCCAGTGGAAGACAGGCAGGTGGGTCCAGCCTAGAACGACCCAGCAGTGATTCATGAAACCTGAATGCTCCTGGACCCCAGCCTTCCCAGCTCCCAGGCCATCTTTATGGGCATTGATCACAAATATAAAAACCTCAAACTAACCCATCTGGCCTCCAGCAAAGGCCCCTATCTTGGGCTTGTGTAGTTTTGTCTAAGACAGGGACAGGCTGGAATTCAGAACCCCCAATTCCCAACCTTCTCACACTACAGTGTGCACAGGAGTCACCAGAACTATCTATGCTGAAATGCAGATCCCCAGACCTTTCCCCAAGAGACTCAGCGGGGCTGGTGGGAGCAGGAAACTGTGCAGAAGTCCAGTCTTGGTGATTCCGATATAGGTGGCCCTAGGACCATTCATAAGAAAATACAACACATCTAAATCCCCTGAGAATTGAGTCCCCGCCCCTCACCTCCATGCAAAAAGCAGACCCCTGCCTTCCACCAGCCCATCCTAGGCCCTTTCTTAGGGCCTCCAGGCTCAGCCCATGTAAGCATAGCTGCCCCTCTGTTCTGACTGCCTCATTCCCTGATTCTAAACACTGGGCGTGCAGCTCACTGCTGGGACCAGACAATGCCTTGTCCCGCAGTGCTCAGCCCCCTAAACCCAGAACCTTCCCCACCCATGCCTGCATACTCCTGCCTGCTAGGCCGACCCACCCACAAGGCCTTCCTCCCACCCCCACATCCACAGAACAAAACAGACTCCATGGAGGAGAGAAACACAGTGGGTGGCTGCTCTGTGGGCCTGTGAATTTCTGCAAGTATTATGAATGACCCAAGGAAAAAGCACTTGTAAAAATGATGACAAATAGCTTGACAATGTTTTCAATTACCCACAATTACATCTCACCTTCTGAAAATGGATTCTCCACACTGCTGTTTTTCTCGGGAGCACCCACCTGGCATTCTCACAGGCTGCCTCTGCTGGAATGGCAGGAGAGGCGGGCAGGCTACATGCAGCAGGCATCCAGTGCCTAGGGAGCTCTGCCAGTGCCCCGGCTGGGCCATGAAGGCAAGGGGGTCCTCTTCTCTGACTCTGATTTAAGGAGCAGGAGGCCAAAGGACACCTACCTACCACGTTGTGTCAGTTTGGCTCATACAGTCTGCAAGCCCAGCCTGGGCTTCCCAAGTGGAAAGAAAAGGCTCTGGGTGTTTGGGGCACCTTATCCCACCAGTTGCCTGCTTTTCAGAGGCATAAAAAGGGCCATGGCCCACCCCAGCACAGGCAAATACTAGCAGTGACTCAGTACTTGAGTGCTGGTGCCAAGTGTGATCACTGTGCCCCCACTGCTGTGGGCCTTAGTGACCACTAGGCAAGGGTGAAGAACCCAAGGGCAGAAGAGCCCTGAACGGACACCCACCAGATGCTTCTGGTGGTCTTAGCCTCCTTCCAGCCTCCCCAGCAGCAAGGTGCCCATGCCCCTCTTAGACCATGAGGGACACAGCCTTTTACTATTCCTTTCATAGATTCTGACCCCTCTTTTCCAGCTGCTCCCATTGTTACTGAGTAAGTGTATTGGGCTGGTTCTTTCCAAAGTGCCAGGACCCCTGTTAAGAGTCAACCTGCTCAAGCATCCATAGGACTCTCAGGGTGAGACAGGCGGGTACAGGAGCTTCAGGCCCGAGGAATGCACATGAGTCCACCATAGTCCTTCTCAGTAACAGAACAAGGCTGACCCCAGAGACCAAGTCTCACTCTTTTATTCCACATATTGCATTGAACTTAGACATGGTCATGGCCACAGCTGCTACGCAAAAGCTGTGCCAGGGCTGGAAAATGCCCCTGCCATCCCAGTCAATCTCTGCTCTGTTCCAGTCCCTACTCCCAGCCCCAGGCCTCCACCTGAGAGGGCCTACCCACAGCCACATCACACAGGCTGACAGGGTGAGCAAACCTCACATGGCTGCCCTCTAACTGTAAAAACCCCACTTCCAGTGTCCTAGGGATATGCCGGGGTCAAAAGATGAAAAAGCCCAAATAGGCCAGGCCCAGTCTCCTGCCTGTCCACCTCCCGCTGGGACACATCTGAGCCAAGGGGCTGGGCCTGAGGTCACAGGCAGAAGCAGAGACTCTGGGAGGGGAAAGCCCTGCTCTTCCTGAGACTCTGCCATTGGTAGGACAACGTGCTAGACACTCTCATCCACTCACTCATTCATTCATTCAACTGAGCACCTACTATGTACCAAGTACTAGGGTTTCATCTGAGAACCAGATTTAGAACCCTGTCCTCGTGGAGTTTGCATTCTAGCAGGAAAAAGAGTATTAGGAAAAAAACAAGTTATGTACACATAGAACACACAGTGGTTATAGGTGATGAGTGTTCTACAGAAAAGGCAGGGGAAAGGAAGTCAGAATTGGGCTTTGGGCTTTAACTTAAAATAGGCTTCACTGACTTGCTGCTGTCCTTCAGTTGCTAAGTTGCATCCAACTGTTTGCGACCCCGTGGACTGCAACACGCCAGGCTTCCCTGTCCTTCACCATCTCCCGGAGTTTGCTCAAGCTCCTGTCCAATGTCCATGTCACCGAGTTGACATATGAACAAATAATCAGAGAAGATGGGAGGGGAAACCACACAGGTGTCTCAGAGCATTCCAGGCAGAGGGAACAGGGAGTGTAAAAGCCCTGAGACCGAATCATGCCTGGGGTGCTCAAGGAGCAGGGAGGAGGCCAGTGGGTCTGGAGCAGAGGGAGCCTGGGAACAGAGGGAGGAGAGAGGCCCAAGAGGTTCAGGTAACCAGGTCACAAGGGGCAGCATAGGCTTCAGGTCTAAGAGAAATGGAGAGACGTGGCAGGTTATAAGTAGAAGAGTGATGTGATCTGCCTTTGTTGTATAAGGCTTACCCTGACAGCCGAGCCAGGAATAGAGGCACAGACACTAGACTGACGTAGCAACCTTACAAAAACTCACCACACCCCGCAGGGTGACATGATAACAGAAACCAAGGCTCAGCGAGGTTAAGAAGGTGATCCCAGGTCACTTGGTCAGGACTGCAGAGCTGGGAATCCAAGCCGGGGCTCCAGCTTGTTGCCTTAGGATCCTGCAAAGACTCTGCCTACCACCACCTGGCTGGCTTAACCCGCACATTCCCCATGGCAGCCCCTGCCCTGGGCAGGAGGGAAGGAAGTGCCAGACCAAGTGCAGTTCTAGGAGAGACCCAGCGAGTGAGGAGCAGCAGTCCATCATGCATTCCACCCACTCCAGGCTCAGTGAACTTCTGAAAGCGCTCACCTCTCCCCTCATCCCATGGGTAAGTATCCCACCTGCCACAAGAAACAAACTTGAGCTGTGACACTGGGCAATGAGCCTCCATTTACCCATCTATAAATGGCCAGAGTAACAACTCCCTCAGAGGCCCCCTGAGAGAATCTGGGAGGTCTGTGTCTGCAGAAGCTGCTGACACGGACCGTGAGAGTGGCAAAGATGCTGCTGAGTACCCTCGTGAGGACTTGTCGGGTCTGGTGTCCAGGGTGCCACAGGTGCTGGCCCTCTTCATTCCCCCCACTGCCCGTGGACTCACTCAAATTCCCTGCTAGGGTCTGATGTTAAAGAATGAACTGCAATAAGAAGCAGCTATACCACAAGCCCCCTCACTTCCTTACTGCACCAGTGATAAGCAAATAGTAACAATGCAATTCCACGCTTATACTGCACCCCCTCCCAGTCACCCACCCACCCCACAGGCTCAGAGCATCCTGAGACCTTCCCTCGGACCTGGGCCCCTCAGCCCAGAAATGCAACTCGTAGAGCCAGGAGAAACAGAGTAGGCAGAACACGAGCGTTCAGTGTATAGATTACTGTAAAGTAAGTTTATGAGCACAAACTTTCAGACCAGCACTGCTGGGAAGGAAATGCCATTTCATTTGGCTCTGGCTCTGAGATGAATCACTAAGCGAATGAGGATGGCAGAGTCTCCAGGAAAAGCCCTTCTGCACAGGAACGAAGAAAGAGGAGAGCCACCTCCTGCAAGAGCACTGTGGATTCCCAGACCTGAGGGGAAAGAGTCGGGGCAAAGGGAGAGGGAGGACAGAATAGCATTTTAAAACTGACACGTGACAACACGGATGAACCCTGAACACATTATGCTAAGTGAATAAGCCAGTCACAAAAGGATAAACACTTACATGACTTCACTTACCTGAAGTACCAAGAGTTACTCAAATTCATAGAGACGCAAAGTAGAATGGTGGTTACGGGGTGGGGGTGGAGGGGTGGGCAACTGTTTATCAAGCAGGGAGTTTCAGTTTAAGATGGTAAGAGGGAATTCCCTGGTGATCCAGTAGTTAGGACTCCACAATTTCACTGTCAAGGGCGCTGGTCCCATCCCTGGTTGGAGAACTATGATCCCACAAGCTGCACAACACAGCCAAAAAAAAATTAAAAAGATAGTAAGAAAAGTTCTAGAGATGGATGATAGTTGTACAACACTGTGAGTATACTTAATGCCACTGAGCTGTACACTTAAAGGTGGGTAAAACGATAATACTCGTTATGTACACCTTACCACCATAACCATTCACACACACACATATACACACACACACATCTTCTTAAGACTCTCTCTTAGGAAAATAATCCCAACAGTAGACAAAGTATAAGCAGTTCACTGCAGCAGTTTTTAAAAATATTTATTTATTTAACTGTGTGGAGTCTTGTGGCACATGGGATCTTTGATCTTCGTTGCAGCATGTGGGATCTAGTTTCTTGACCAGAGATCAAACCCAGGCCCCCTACAGTGGAAGCACGGAGACTCAGGCACTGGACCACCAGGGAAGTACCAGCAGTTTTGATTGCAGTAAAATGTTGAGAAGAAAAGGGACATGGTTAACTCAATTAAGGTATACCCACTAGAAGAAATATCATGCAGTCATTAATACAGTGATTACAAGGAACTTTTAATGACCCACGAAATGATGACCATATCACAGTAATTAAATGGAAAGGGGTGCAACATTGTAGGTCCCTCTGAAACAAGGTCATCCATAAAAAACTAAAAGAGATTGAATCGAAATACTGGCCTAAGGGCATGCTCCGTCTCTCCTTCCCAACACAAAACACTTAAAATGACATAAAAAGTAAATAATCTTTTCTAAAAATCTTTTCTTTTTAATTCAGTGCTAGAAAACAAGAATGGAACCCTTCACAGGGCAGAAATCATGAGGAATCCCTGAACAGCAGAAAGCTAATGGGTTCAGACTAGAAATGGCACCATAGCCCCAAATACACTCAGGTGAAGGCCACCATGAAGGTAGCAGCTTTAAAGTAGGTGGCTGAGGAAATGCGGACACAGAGAAAGCCCAAGATCAAATGTGAAGGTGGCTGATGGGCCCTTGGAAGAGGCATGCAGGTGCCCCTTCCCCACAATGCCAAGTAGTAACCTGCCCACAGGAGCAAAGGGTAGGAGTACTTGATTCCCAGGGGGCAGGCAGCCCTAAATTGGCACCAACACTCAGAAGAAAGTGGAATACCACACCCCAAACACTAGAGTCTGGTGCTGCTAACAGAGCAGTCAGGGACCTGACCCAACCATTGCCTCACAGACATGCCAATGGGAAATTTCAAACCCAAAGACAAGTAAGTACACAACCCAGAGTAACTCCCTTACATTTAAAAGATCTACACATTAAAAGTGGCACACCAAACTCATCAACTACAAGAACTAACTCCTGAGGATATAGAGCTACTAAGACAAACAGAATGACACTGTAGAACCTTCAGAGTGATGGGTCTCAGAGGCTACTGCTTCCATAAAACAATGAACAAGATCTGGGAACCAAACACTTCATGCTGAAGTATAAAAAGGGGTTGAAGAACAGCACAGAACTGAAGAAGATCGATGCAATGACCTGGAGACAGAGACGGCAATTCTTCCAGATGGCAGAGGATCTCCCAGAAATCGAACAGATAAAAGTCAAGTAAAGGGAAGTGGAGGTTAAACTCCATTTAAACTCCAACCACCATCTAAAAGGAGTTCCAAAGAGAAATCTGAGAGAATACAGGAAATTAGTAAAGGAAATAAATCCAAAAAGACACAAGTCCTAGGATTGAAAAAACTCACCACATACAAAGGAGGATTATGTAAAAAGGCAATATTTAGGCATAGAAAGGTGAAATTTAAGAACCCAAGGAGGGGGAAAAAAAAGTGCTAACTTCTTTCAGGGAAAAACTGACTCAGATTGCCCACAGTGGAACAGAAGTCAGAGTGACTTATGGAGACCTGAGAGCCGAGTGGCCTGGGTGGGAACCTCAGCCCCTTTCCTTGCGGTAGGGCCTCTCCTCACTCCACCTCACTCTCTCCATCTTTTGTGTGAGGCACATGTCCACTTCACAGGGGTGTGACATCAGAGTTAGGGGAGTTGACATCTGTGAAGCCCTGGCACAGAGCACCCATCATGTAAGACTTAGCCCTTATGGTTATGAGAGCATCAGATGCACACAAGTCAACGAAACGGTGTCTCAGACATGCTTAGTGGGAAATGGTATAAATCTTGAATTCTCTACTCAGTCTTTGGGAAGGGAACAGGCAATTTCAGATGCGTTGAGGACACAGAGTTCATCAACTACATACCTTCTCATACCCTCTCAAAAAGAATTACCAAATAGTGTGTTCCAGCCGCCATGAAAATGAATCTAACAGAGAACAAATGAGTGGTCACCAGTGGCTGGAGGGAGGGGGTAGTGGGGAATGACCATGCATAATGGGAACAGAGTTTCTTTCTAGGGTGATAAAAATGTTTTGTAATTAGAGAGTGGTGATGGTTGTACAACACTGTGAGTGCACTGGAAGTCACTGAACTGTACACTTTAAAATGGTTAAAATCATCAATTTCAGATTATGTGAATTGTACCACGACCACAACAAATGAATCCAAGAACAAATCCATGAAATACAAAAACAGCAGTGAGAAAAATGTCAAATTAACTGTTAAAAAAACATCTACTGACTATCATTAAGGACTAAAATTTGGAACTAAAATTCCAGCTGGTCTCACCTTGAGTGGTAATAAGGTTTGGGTGTAGACACAGTGAAGGCATGTGAAAGTTCTTGATTTGTTTTGGGAAATAACAGAAATACCAATTGTATGATGAGACAAAATTTTGGGGTTTGTTTGGTTTTGCTTTATGTTTTAGGTGTTTTTTTAATCTTTATTGGGGTATATCTGATTTACAATATTGTGTTCATTTCAGGTGTATAGCAAAGTGAATCTGTTATACAAATTCATATGCATGGATGCTAAGTCTCTTCAGTCGTGTCTGACTCTCTGCAACCCTATGGATTGTAGCCCGCCAGGCTCCTCTGTCCATAGGGATTCTCCAGGCAAGAATACTAGAGTGGTTGCCATGCCTTCCTCCAGGGGATCTTCCCAACCCAGGGATCTAAACTTGGTCTCCAAGTTTATGCTTATGACTCCAGCATTGGCAAGTAGGTTTTTAACCACCAGTGCCATCTGGGAAGCCCACAAATAGATCCACTCTTTTTTAGATTCTTTTCCCATATAGGCCATTACAGATTATTAAGCAGAGTTTTCTGTGCTACATAGTAGGTCCTTATTAGTTATCTATGAGAGATAAGTATTAACCCAAATATATCTTTAAAATATAAGTAATCACTGGAAAACAAAAACATGTTGTTTGAAACCTTAGTAGATGGTTCTCCACTGGGAACAGAAAGAAGGGGACATTTTTGGCTGTCACAGTGATAGGGAAGGCTCTACTGTAGTATCCAGGGTTGAGAATTCTCAATGTTCAGCAGGGTAGGGAAGAGGACCACATCCCAAGGCACAGTGCTGCCCAAAGTGATAGCAGCACCCGGTGTTGAGAACAGTTGCTTTAAAGAACAAAAACTGGGACAAAGAAAATCCAATCAACACAACAAAAGGCAGGAAATGGGAAAAACTGTATGAGAAAGCAGAGCAAATTAGAAACAATAAACTAGCAAGAATGATGCCCAAGCATATCAGTAATCTCTTTAAATGTAATTAGATTAACTTCTTCTAATAAATACCTCAATAAATGCAGCAGATTTTTAAAATTCTTTACAGAAAGTTACAAAGATAAATACCTAGGGAGGTTAAAAATAATAGGATGAGAAAGGCAATACTAAACAAAAGATAATCCAGAAAAAGAAGGTGCTTATCAGACAAAATGGAATTCAAGGTGCAAAGTGCTCAAAGGAAAAGACAGGGAAACTTCATACTGATAAAAGATAACAAGCCACACCAAAACTATAACAGCCATGGCAAACTATGAACTTTACAACACAACTTCAAAATAGATAAAGCAAAATTCAACAATAGTTAAAGAGGAAACCAACCAATTCACAGTAGTAAAGTTAACGTTTTTACTTCAGATTCAGTAGACAAAAAATAATAATATGGAAGATATGCATATTCCACCTACAAATTTATCCAATAATATTTATTTTATTAAATACTTGAATTACGTTCTAGGTTCTGTTTTAAAGTTTCGCATATATATTAATTAATTTAATCCTTGTGTGTGTGTGTGCTCAGTCACTTTAGTCGTGTCTGACTCTGCAATGCTATGGACTGCAGCCCGCCAGGCTCCTCTGTCTATAGGAGCCTCCAGGCAAGAATACTGGAGTGGGCTGCCACGCCCTCCTCCAGGGGATCTTCCCAGCCCAGGGATCAAACCTGCATCTCCTGCGTCTCCTGCATTGCAGGTGGATTCTTCACTGCTGAGCCACCAGGGAAGCCCCAATGTAATCCTGAGACAGTACTAAAATGTAGGTGCTATTATGATGGTGATTTTATACATGAGAAAACTGACGTCCAGCCACCTGCCACAATTATGCAGCCAGTGGGAGATGGACTGAGACTCAACACCCAGTGCTCATCCCAGAGTCAGCTCTCAATCCCCACTTCTCAGCCCTTCTCATAACACCTAACAGAAACAGCGCTGTCTTTTCCATGCACACCCAACTCACCACAGTGGAAATCTCAATGAAATCCTAAAGGAGAAAATTAATTAAAAATTTATTGTACCTTAACTGAGTCTAATGTAATCAGATTAGGGATTAACAATACAAAGAAACTGTCCCTAAGCTATCTACTTAGAAAACTTGAAATATCCTTTTATACAATATATATGTTCTGACTGAAGAGAACATGATGACAGAAACTCCAAACTATTAAAATGAATCCGAACTGGGCACCTGTTGGATTTGACCAAAATAGTACTCTCAGTAAACCCTTTGAATAGGACTTCCCTGGCTGGTTAAGTCCAGTGGTTAAGACTTTGCCTTTTAATGCAGGGGGTACAGGTTCAATCCCTGGTCAGTGAGCTAAGATCCCACATGCCTCGTGGCCAAAAAAACAAAACATAAAACAGAAGCAATGTTTTGGTTGAAACAAATTCAGTAAAGACTTTAAAAACAGTCCACGCTAAAACAAATTTTTTTTAAAAAACCCTCATAGCTCTTAGTAAACTAGGGATTGAGAGAACTTCCATAACCTGATAAAAGACATGTCCTGAAAACCTACAGCAAAAGTCATTAAAAGAGAAATTTTAGGATATTCTATCACTATCAATAAATAACATTGCCTTAGACAATGTGATAACACCTGAAAAAGAAATAAGGATAAACGTTGAAAAGGAAGAAACAAAATTGGCATGATTTATAGAAAATATGAGCATCTACCTACATAAGGTCTAAGAGAATCAGCAAATAAACTATTAGAACTCATAGGAGAGTTCAGTAAAACTCCTAGATAGAAGATCAATATGCAGAAATCAATAGCTTTCGTGTATGCTAGCACTCCCAATTAGAAAATATAATCCAAAAGAAAGCTCATTCATATTAGAAAAAAAGTCTATAAAATCCCTGGGGATAAACCTAATAAGAAATGTGCAAGGAATCTATATGAAGACAAATGTAAAACTTTACTAAAAGCAATAAAAGACTCTGCATAAAAGGAGAGACACAGTATGTTCCTGGATGCTAACTCTGAGTGTAAGAAAATGACAGTTCTCACTTTGTTAATCTATATACTCAGAGCATCCAGTGATGGACACACTTTTTCATTTATAACTGCTAACAACAGCGTGTGACAAGTAGCTAATGATTGTGTATAACAATTGCATTCATTTTCTATGCACTCATTTACTTAATGCAATGTTTGAAAGTTTTAAGAAGGGTAAAATGGTCTGAATCATATGGACAAACTCAAAGAAATCAAAGAAAAATTATAATGAAATAGTAGAAGACAGTTTAAACAGACCATGACAGGAAAATTAAAATCTAGAGCCACAAAGTCACACAAGGGCATTAAAGAAAGAGAAGCAGATTGGAAGAGCAGTGAAGGAGCATTATCAGACCAAGCAATATCAGACACAGTCCTGCCTCCCTGGAGTAGGTGGTATTTTCGTGTACTAAGCTCCAGTAATCAGTGAGCTGAAAGCCCCATGGATGCACATAACATGTGAGGTGGGACCATGACTATGGGCACATCTCAGGTTAAATTACAAGCAAGAATGAAGCATGCACCGCACTACCCAGCAGGTGACCAGCAGCGTGGTAGCCCCAAAATAAGAACACATTTTTAAAACAATTTAATTTCAGAGTTAGTCATCCTGAGAAAACTAACCTGATTGTTAGACATCCTTATATTTATGTTATCGTTTGGGCTGGTTTTATTTTGAATTAGATATGGAGGTACGGCAGTCTAAAATCCCAGTGCTCACAGATCCCAAGGGCCTCACTGTAATCCTGGTTACTCTGTCCACTGCCAGAGACCCCACCCTTAGGCAAAATCATCTTTAAAATTTACACATGCAGCAAATCCACATGAGAACAACAGCACACACATTGGTGGGCACCAATCAATCAATCACTGACAGTGCTAAGTCCCAGAGTACCCTATACTTTTACAAAGGTTTTACAAAGGTTTTGTAAACCTTTGCTTTTACAAAGGTTTCATCACTGGGCTCATCAAGTGTTGTATCAGAGGAGAGTGCCTATACTAACTGCATTTATAATGAGGTATTTGGATAAATAAATTGAAATTATATTTTTATTAACAATTAAGATCTGCTAAAATGGCATATGTCATGTAGGTGGTAGGAAAAGGCTTGTAGTAACTGGGGAAATGCAAATTATGGTAACAATGAAGGACTGCCTATTAGTCACCAGACTGGCAAAAATCAAAAGGCTGACAATATCAAGTGTTGATAGAAATGTGAGGAAGTAAGTGCTCTTCTTAAACTGTTGGGTGGGAGTGCAAATTGATCCAGTTTTCTTGAGGGTAATTTTGCAGAAGCTATTTTAAAAATTTAACCATGCCGTCTGTTCAGCCAAGCACACATGCAATCTTGGAATCTACCTAGATAAATGCTCATAAGCATGTATAAGAATTTTAATCACAATATGGCTTACAATTATGAAAAGTCAGAAGTACCCTACATATCTACTGACAGGGAAACACTCTGAGATTTTGTGTAAAATGTGGTAGATTTATGTGACACAGCATACAGTGAGTTCACCAAGACATATTGGTTAGTGAAAATAAGCAAGGTACAATGTAATACATGCAGTCAGCAATATTCCAAACAGACAAAGCAAAACTCTATATTCCATTTTGTCTATTCATAAATGTAAACATAGAAGTTATGGAAGGGCAGAGCAATCTGATTTCAGTTTTCCTTCAATGGAGGGAAATGGGACTTTTTTTTTTCTTCTTATAATTAGCTCTTAAGTCTTCGATAGTGAGAGGTATTTGTGTGTTATTTGTGACATCTAAAGAAACAGAAGTGTTAAGGTTGAAGACAAAACTAAGGAAGCCATATGAGCTCAACCTTGTAAAGAGGCAAGTCTACAAGACGAGAGGCTGGAAGCTGTGAACAGTGGTTCTCTGCATGGCTGGGTTCCTAGCAACGTTTATCTACTTTCTTTTGCTTTGGGGGATGTCCTAATTTTTCTGTGATGCTTTTACAATCAGAACATTTCAGAAAATCTTTTTATGTACAGATGTCCAGTGCCCTGCTGCTCCCACTGGGAAAGGTTCTCTGTAATTCTCTCACATTCTGAGAACTGGTTCAGGGACAAGAGGGAGCCCCAAAATCTGTGCACCTGGCAAGACCCCTGCTGCCATGGCAGCCTTTCAGACTCACCATTCTCGCAAGCTGAGGAATCACTGGAGCCGGTGACTCATTCACCACATGAGGTTTTGCTCTGCTTATGGCTCTCCCCAAGACCCTACCTATCGTTGGGCTCAGAACCTCCCTGTACTGTTAGGAGCTTATAGGAGAATGAATCAAGGGCCTCAGATTCAGAGGCTGAACTTGGGGCCTTCCAGGACACAAGGACTGAGTGCCTCTCTTCCAAAGACCTGCCTCCCTGGGGTAGGTGGTTAAAGCATGAAGCCCCAACTGAGGAGAAGAAGCAGGGATACAGGTCCTCAGCAAATATCTGCCAGTGTCTTCTTCCACGTGTGTGGATAGATGCCAGGATCCCTTCTCACCTTCTGAAGGGAAATGATAAGGTGGCCGCCTGGCTCACCTGCCCTTGCCAGCCCTGCCAGTCGACAGCACACACACCACCCACTGCAGGCTCCGCTGGGCTCCCAAGCCTGGCCTGCCCCCACCCCACTTTACAGCCCCACCATGTCCCTGAGCACCCCCAACCATTTCAGGACTTCAGGGACCCTGAAGGCATGTAAATGTACTGTGGTTTCAAAGGATCACCAGCCCCTAGCAAGCCCAAGTGGCTAGAGGACAAGTACCCAGAACATGTCACCATGAAAACCAGGAAGAGGGAAGGACCAGAGCCTGTGGGCCACCTTGCCTGGACGAGCTTTGGACAAAGGACCTCCTGTCTTTGAGTCAGAGGATGGGAGAAGGCTGGGGGGAGGAAGGAGTGAATTCCCCCACCTGACAATGAGAGAATGGCCCAAATGACCTTCAACACCCATATGCCACCTTCTGTGCCCATTCCCTACACTACATTGCTGACCCCTGATCAGTCAATTGGCAGAACCAGGAGGTTCGAGCTGCAGGGACCTAGGGGACAGAGCCCCACTGGTGAGCCTGCTTCACTCAGCATTCCAGTCTCCTCCCCACCCAAAATTTGGACAACTCAAGATTCAACCACAAAGACCAAGGGTCTTGATCTTCCTGGAGAACTTGGAGGGAGTCTCCCACAAGGCCAAACGGGCCACAGCTTGGCTAAGCAAGTGCATCACCAGCGGATCCTCAATACCACAGGACTCAGTCCAACCTCCAAGAGGGAGCCCATAGCCAGACCTCTCCCCATATTTTCACTAGGCATTCTGGGCACCTCTAGGTGGGACAGGAAGCACTCCCAGAGCCACCCAGACAGGACTTCCTACCCAGGTAAGGTCACAACACAGTTGAGCCTGAGCAGCTCCATGGACAGCCGGGGTAAGTGACTCCAAAGCTCGGTTGCCACAGGAGTGTCCACCTGTCCCCTACCCCCAGGGAGGTGGGCAAAGTGCCCACAGCACCATTTGAATCTGCATGGCCAGAGGCAACTCAGTGTTGGATATCCCCACTAGTGGCCCCAGCCAGGCAAGACTAGAGGGAAACAGAGACCTCCAATCTCCCCACAGTGATCCCCAAGACTCTGGAAGCTGGGAGAACAGAAAGAGCCCAGAACTTGGGGTCAGCAGACCTGAGTTCTCAACTCAGCTGTCACTTCTATCCCAGCTTTGGGGCAGATATGAGAGTCCCTGGGTCTCAGTTTCCTCGTCCACAGACAGGTTATCTTGAAAAATAAACACATTAGCACTTGCAATGCAGTTGGCACAAAAATAGGTAACAAGGCTGCCTCCTCTCCAGAAAAAAAGGATATCAGGCCCACTGTCACTGCTGGATCTTACTGTGGTGAAAGTGAAAGTCACTCAGTCATGTCCGATTCTTTGCAACCCTATGGACTATAGAGTCCGTGGAATTATCCAGGCCAGAATACTGGAGTGAGTAGTCTTTCCCTTCTTTAGGGGATCTTCCCAATCCGGGGATCAAACCCAGGTCTCCCGCATTGCAGGCGGATTCTTTACCAGCTGAGCCACAAGGGAAACCCAAGAATACTGGAGTGGGTAGCCTATCCCTTCTCCAGCAGATCTTCCCGACCCAGGAATTGAACCAGGGTCTCCTGCATTACAGGTGAATTCTTTACCAACTGAGCTATGGTAGGCAGAGCTGAATCAGACACAGGTCCACTGTCCAGGACACTGGGTTTCTTGTCAGACAGGGATGACGCAGAGAACAGAAATTGACTGCAGGGCACAGACCAGGTGGAGGAGGGGGGAGTTAAGGGCAGGCCCGCAACACTAGAGCTACCTGCATATGTCAGAACATGCTGAGTCCAGATCATTCACTTCAGAGATGGAAAAACTGGAACCCAGGGAGAAGGGGACTTCCCTTAGGCCCCACGCCTGCCAGCGGCAGCCTAGGACATGGAGTTGGCTGCCCCTGGCCTTCCCAACCCTCACAGCTGAATTGGCCCCCTCAAAGCCCTCCTCTAGTGTTCTGGAATCAAGGTCAATTTCCTGTCCCAGGAGGGGAGGCTGGCAATGTGAAGGATGGGTAAGAATAGCCCATGGAGAGGAGAGGAAGAGAAGAGAGGGAGCCATTCCAGGAAGAGAAAATGGGGTAAACAGAGACCAGGGAGACACAAGAAGTAGGAGTGATGAGGGCCTGGGAAGCTGGGCTGGGGATCCTCTTTTAATCTCCTTCACCTCTATGTGTGAAGGACAATGGGATATGCTCCAAAGCCCTCTCTGGGAGTGAAGGACTCCTGGGATGTTGCGTTCAGATGCTCTTCATAGTCAGTCCCTGATGTAGGTCTCCCCAGCAGATGAGAAACCCTGTTCCCAAACCACATCCCATTCTTGAAGCAGCTGCCCCCCAGGGCTGAGTAGTGTGGGGTGTGTTGGGTCCAGCCCCCCTGACACCATGTCGGAATGCAGGTGAAAAGTCATTGCATCTCATCTACAGAGCCCTAGGATGACCTCACTCATTGTCTGTCCCCCTACTGAGGCCTGACTCTGACCCCGTCCTTCCCTTCCCAGGCATGGATACCAAGAGCTCCCACTAATAAGCCTCCTAAAAGTCTAAAAGTCTGTATATATTCTGGAAATTGATCCCTGTGCAGATATATGACTGCCAAATAGCTTCCCCCATTCCATAGGGTGACTTTTTTCACCCTGCTAACTGTTTCCTTTGCTGTGCAGCAGATTTTTTAGTTTGATGTCCTCCCACTTGTCTATTTTTATTTTTGTTGCCTATGCTTTTGATGTCATATCTATAAAATCACTATCAAAACCCATGTCATGAAACGTTTCCCCTATGTTTTCTTCTAGGAGTTTCACAGTTTTGGGTCTTACATCTAAGTCTTAAGTGCATTTTTAATTGACTTGGTAATTTTTGTGTATTGCATAAGACACTGGTGCAATTTCATTCTCTTGCATGTGGATATCCAGTTTCCCCAGCAACATTTGTTGAAGAGACTATCCTTTCTCCATTCTGTATTCTTGACACTCTTGTCAAAGATTAGTTAATTGTATATGTGCAGATTTATTTCTGGACTCTCTGTTCCATTGGTCTATGTGTCTCAAACAGAAACAAACAAAAACTACTAATAATTCACTCAAAATAGTCTAAGAACTTGAATAGACATTTCTCCAAAGAAGACAAACAAATGGCTAATAGGTACATGAAAAAATGCTCAGCATCATCCATCATAGGTAAAGGCAAATCAAAAATACAATGAGGAAGCACAATTGCCAGAAGGGCCATTATCAAAAGAAAGAAAGAAAAAAAAAAAAACAGACATGTGTTGATGGGATATGGAGAAATTGGAACCCGTGTATACTTTTAATGGGAATAAAAATGGTGTAGTTGCTATAGGAAACAGTACAGGGGTTCCTCAAACAATTTAAAATATAACTACCATGTGATCTAGCAACTCCACTTCTGGGTATTTATCCAAAAGAAATGAAATCAAAATCTTGAAGAGAAATTAGGAAACCCATGTTCATTGCAGTCTTATTCACAATAGCCAAGATGTAAAAGCAACCTAAAAATCCATCAGTGGATAGATAAATAGAAAATAAAATGTTGTATATCTGCATACTATAATATTATTCAGCCTTAAAAAAGAAGGAAATCCTGCAATATGTGACAACATGGACAAGCCTTGAGGACATGTTACTACGTGATATAAATCAGTCACTGAAGGACAAATACAGCATAATTCCATATATATAAATCAAACTCATAGAAACATTTTTGAGTCAAACTCACAGAAACAAAGAACAGAATGGTGGTTGCCAGGGGCTTGGAGGGAGGGAAAATGAGGAACTGCTGTTCAGGGGCATAAAGTTTCAGTTTTGCAAGAAGAGTAAGTTCCAGAGACCTGCTGTACATCATTGTGCCTATAGTTAACAACACTGTATTGTGCACTTAAATATCTGTTAAGAGGATAGATCCCGCATTAAGTGTTCTTACCACAGCAAATAAAGATTTAAAAAAATTTTTTTTTAATTTTTAAAGTTGTTTCCCAAGTGCCTGCTTCATCCCTGCTGGAGCTTCCTCCTCCCTGCTTCCAACACTGACTCCCAAAGTGGGGCCCCCAGCACAGTCCTCTCCTCTGGACATCTCACAAGAAGGACCCACAGGCACCCCAAACTCTGTGGTCTTGGCTGACCTCATCGCCTTTCCCTGCTTCTCCTTGACTGTTCATCCCAAGTGTGCCTACCCCGTAGGGCTAAGTTCAGACTTAGCCTTCACCCTGACCCTCCCCTTCCCTCACACCAATATCCCAAATCCAATCTCCATGCTCCTACCTTGGCTTCCAGGAAACCCTCATCACTTCCTCTCTGGCTACATTATCAGCATCTCCAGCCCACCTCCACAAGGATAATCTCCCAGAAACACAACCCACCTCATCACATCGCCCCATCTTCAAACCCCTCCCAGCTCCTCTCTGCTACCAGGTGAAGCTCTAGCTCCTCTCCTTGGGAGACCCACTCACCGCTCAAATCAATAGCCTCCTCTCCTACCAGATCTTCCCGCATGCCAGAGATCCAGCAAACCACTAGGCACTCCCTATACATCCCATACAACTTCCTGCCATCCCCTATTAACATCTCCTATTCTTAACCTTAGACAACCTGGTCAACTCGTATTCACACTTCAAAACCCCAACAAAAGTGTCCTCCAGAAGCCTTCTCTGACATCACTAGAGAACAAAGCTCCCTACTCTATGCTGCTTCTATGATAACCTCCCACTTATTCCATGAACTATAATCATTTGTTTCCACGTCTATCCTCCCTCCCCCACCAAACTGGGAGCATGTTGAGGGAAGAAATTGTACTGTAGTCATTCTGGAAACCCCTGCATTTAGCACAGAGCCTGCCAGGCAGTGAGCTCTCAATAGATGTTTTTTGAGAGTACAACTGAAGGAATAAATGAATAAATCCACTCTAGCATTGGATGCCAGCCACCTCCTCCTCCTTTCCCCTCCCCTGCCTTGCCTCCCCCTCCACTCTTTTCTCATGCTGTGCTCAGCCCATCCAGGGCAGGATCCTCACCTCCTGCAGACTCAGGGCAAAAGCTGCTTCCGCCTTCTCTTGGCCTCAGGACCCCCTGGCCCCTCCTGGCTCTTCTAGCCCATCCATCTGCTTGACTCATGAACAGAACAACCTGCGTTCCTTTTCCAGGGAATGCGCCTGCCTTAAACTGCTTTGAAGAGCACAGCACCTGCACACATATCAATTAAAATTATAATTAGGTGGTGAGAGTATATAATTAAAATAACATGTTCCCTCTCCCTCATTTATTGCTGCTGCTGGCTGTCAGGAGGAAGTCAACCAGTTCCCCAGAATGCAGTGGGGACAGGGAAGGGATCACTCTTGTCTCTGAACATACCGTGCCTCCCTTCCTGGTGTCTCTTCTGGCAGAGGAAGCGTATTTCCAAGGTTGCCCTATCCAACTCAGGTGAGAAGGGTTTTCTGTCACTTGCTCAGTCCTTACACATTCCCTGAACTTTATTATGTATGGTTCATGTCACAGGTCAGACTTTTTCAGGCATCTGTGTCTTTGTACATGGAGTGCTGTCTGCCTAGAATTTCCTTCTCCTGCTACATGTATTTTTTTAAAAACTCCTATTCATCCTTCAAAACCCAATTCTGATTTTCATCTGTGCTGGGTTATGGGGACACAAGTAGGGAAAGATGCAGTCCCTACTTCAAGGCACCCACAGTCCTGAGCATGATGACCCCCATCTTCCAGAGAAGTAAACTATCAGAGGCTCTCTGATCCTGAAACACACCTGGGAGACTCCGGATGTGACTAGGTCTGCAGAGCCCCCTACGCCCTCAGTCCCTCCCCAAATCAGTAACTGCAAGGATGCCTTTTCCAGAACACAGGCCTGCAAGATTCGCTGCCGTCCACAGACTAGCCAGTGGCTTGCCAGGTAAATCTGTCAAGTGGTGTGTCCTGCTAACAAGAACAGGAGGAGTGTGGCTTTGCTATTGGATGGTGCTTGCTTGGCAGAGATTTCTGAAGCCAGGAGCAATGCCCAGCACCCAACACACCCCACTGCAATATTTATGAAGTCCTGTTTTTTGGCAGAGCATCGGGAAAATCACTCCTTGCCTTTTTAAGATTAAACTCACTTTGACTTTTGTTGCTGTAACCATTAATACCTGAGTGTGTTAGCTACTGTCAGCTCCAGCAGGCTGATTTGTGGGCAGCTGGGCCTTGCCTGGTCCCTGTGTCTCCTTCAGGACATGGAAGCAGGGAGAGACTCAGATATTAAGCACCTTGCAGGTGCAGGGTACTCCATGGGGTACTTTACATATGCTACCTTGGCATTCCCAAAATGGGTTTTCTGAAGCAGTAATTACACAGGATGCTATTAGGTGCTCTGCCAAAGCAAGTTCCATGTTCAACTGGGCTTGCAAATGCTGAGTTCACAAAAGTTAATGGACTTCTTGACTGCAGGACTTCTCAGAGCCTTAAATATGCCAATGCAAGTGGTGATGTCTCCAAGAGAAGCATCTAGCTGGGTCACGTGTTGTTTCTCCGATAACATTTTGTAGAATCAGTGGTGCAGAACTCAGTTTGGAACATGCTGTTACTGTATCTCATTCCTCAACAGCCGAGGAAAGTAGAGCTGTCCCCATCTTAGAAATAAAGACAGATTCATGAGGTCTCCACCATTCACTACTGTATCCCCAGAACCCAGCCTGGAGACCAACGCAGGGCAGGCCCTTGACACACAATTAGGAACTGCAGCTCACGAAACAATGCCAGGAGAAAAGCACAACTGGGAGAGCTGGGGCAGCCTTCTGGAAATATCTGACTCCCAACTCCCTGCACTTCCCATGACTGCTTCTCCAAAATGAGAGGAGGGCCCCTCCCCACTTTGACCTCCCCAGGGAACCATTAAGATGGGGTGGGAGGTACAGGCACCTGGCCCGGTCCTGGCCCAGGACAAACCCTTTCACAGATCCTCCCAAAGTTCCGTTGAGCATGGTTTCCATGGAGCCTCATCAGCCAGTAAAGGGGCAGGAATCCAGTGGCCATGTGAACATCACACATATTGATCACAAAGGTCAACCCTAATTGGAGCCAGGCAGGTGGCAGCGACTGTTTTACTTTTCTGAAGCCTGTGTTGGTCATGGACAACTTGAGGCTGCCCTCCTGGGAGTTTGATCATTGTACTTACTAGTCCAGCACTGTGTCTCAGAAGGAGATTTTTTCATTACACACTCACACTAGGTAAGAAAACACTAATGGGGCTCAGCATGGCATGTGTAGATACTAATTAGTTTCCACTGTAATCCCTAACCCCTAACCCCAAGCCAAGCAGACATTCAGGTATCAGAAAGGGTCGGTGACTGAACGAAAAAACTGTGACACATCAGAGACAGGAGGGCAGGGAGTGAGAGCCTCCAGGACTGTCAATGTTCCAGAAGCAGAGCCACAGCACAGGGAGCCCGATGGCCCAGGGGCTGGCTCTTCTAGAGCCCAAACCAGAAGCTGAAGGAGAAATTCAAACATGTGTCCACAGCCTGACCACTCCACTGTGGCCCACTGGGGCTGCATCTCACCCACAACAGCTCCATGCCTTCCCAGACCTGGACTAGCTCCCCACAGCATCCCCTGGGGGACAGGAGCCCTGTGGTGTGCACCCCCAATTCAGTCCCCAGGCTGCCTTTCATTATAGGCACTAAAGTGCAATGATTAGGTGACAAACCTCATTTGCCAGGAGGCAACATGCAAAGTCATAACCAGGCCTGGCTCCATGGGAACATGGCTATAAATTGTTTCTGACAGTCGTTTTATTTCATGCGAGCATTGCCTATACACATTCTAGAAAGACCCTGTCACACAGCCCACTTGACTGCCTGGCCCACTCTAGTTGACTGCCTGATAAGTCAACAAATGGACTGACCAGGCCCAGCTATGAGGAATGCAGCCCAGCCCCTGACAGAGAGGCCCCCACTGAGTCTACCCACCCCTTCTGAGTGTGGACAGGACAGGACCAGAGGCTGTCTCAGGGTGTGGCAGGAGCCAGGAGTCTCTGATCCTTGAGGAGTCTACCGCCAAGGCACCTACCCCTGAGACACTGTCCTGTAAGGGGAAGACAGCTCCCAACCACAGCTGAGCCCCAGGTACACCACCACACAAGTCCCGGTCTGGTGGAGACACCGACCTACCTCTGAAATCCCCCCTGGAGCTGTAAAGGTAACAGGCACAGTTCAACAGAGGAGGCCTAGCCCAGTCCTGAAAACAGCATGATGAGGACAAGAGGCCCATGAGGAGTGCTGCCGTGGTGGAATTCCTCAGTTCTGAATGACTAGCACATTTACTCATTCACCTTACTCGGCTCACAGTCTTTTTCTTTCCTTTTGGGAACTTTTTCTTCCAATTTAACACATTCTTGGAAGGAAGTGAAGCACACTGCCAGTGAGGACACCCTTATGTCTGGTAACACCAATTGGTTCATGAATGGGCACATGACTCGGGCTGGGCCAATCAGGATGCTTCCACCCCTAGTGGCACTGATTGGCTCCTGGATGGACACATGATCCCCACTAGACCAATCAGCGCCCTCCAAGGTCGTCTTCCTCGGAGTGAATAGAGAAGGGGTTTCTCACCCCCCCACCGTGGAATTTTTGCTAAGCAAGAAGAATGACTGACATATGGAGGAAGCCTGGCAAAAGAATGAAGAAGTCAAGCAGAGTCACAAAGACTTCACTCCAAAGTCCAGGATCCAGTCTTTCCTGAGTCCCCTTTTGGCAAAGGCCAAAGTGAGCTGGATCCTTGTTCCATACAACTGAAGGAGCCCTGACTGGAATTCACTGGGAAGCCTGCCACCCTCTCTCATGTCAGGAGCCCACTCGCTATCAGATCCCCATGGTGCCTCCTCCAACACCTAGGGGAGCCTCCCCTGCTCTTCTTTCCAAGCTCAGTCCAACCTTTAATGTCCAGCATGGAGGGTCCCCCCACGTCAGGGACCCTCCAGGCCCAAGCTGAACTAACAACTCTGTCCTGCTCCTCTGTTACTTTGTCCAGCATGGCTCTCACCTTGCCGCTCCCCTCCCCTCCACCGTGAGTTCCTGGAACTCTGAGGCCGGGTGAGATCACCTCACCTGTGGTGAGGTATTCCTCACCACACCCAGCACACAGTAGGTGCCTGACTCCTGCCTGCTGCTCTGATGTGTGTTGAGGATGAGGATGGAACCAGGTTCAGTGAACACCTACTAGTATCATGTGTCCCTTTAAATTCACATAAATACCTTGGGTGCCAGGCGCTATGTCAATCCCCATTTTATAGATGAAGAAAGTGAAGCTCGGGGAGCTTAAGACTCAAGGTCGAGAGCAGAGTGGCAGAGCTAGGGTTCAGACCCAGCTGGTCTGCCTCCAAAGTGCTGCCTCTCACGCCTTGCTCCATTAGATGGCAAGCTCCATGTACCTGCCATGTCCACCACCAACCCAGCACCCAGCACAGTGCCTGGCCCAGAGAGACCCCAGTGAACATTTGTGGAAATGAAAAGATGCCCCCACCAGTACCACACCTGGGCATCTCCTAGGAGCCTCCCAGGAGAGCTGCCCTCCAGAGAAAATCCCCATAGAAGGGGAAATGCACGAGAAGGCGGGAGAGGAAGAAGAGGCAAAGCGTGGGGTCAGAGAAGCCTGCCAGAGGCTGGGCCACAGCACCTCAGAGCCCCATGCAGGAGGGCTGGGGTGAGTGAGGGCTAGGGTAGGCACATGCCTGCCCTTGGGGATGGATTTGGTGATTATCCAGATTCGGTGATTACTTCAGCCACACTAATTAACCTGCTGCTCCCAGGGGCTCCAGAGTTCCCGAGGCGCCCTGTGGCTGGGCCAGGCAGGCAGCACCGCGCTGCAGGATGCGCACGCGGGAGCGGGCAGGAGTTCTCCCGCTGAAGGGGCGGGTCCACAGCTGGCCCTCAGGGATGGTCACACTGAGCACCCTGGGGACGGGGCAGGTCACACCTAGCCAAGGAACCCATGAGAATGAAAGAGGGAATGTGTAAAGGAGGAAGAAGGCTGGGAGTCAAAAATGAGAGGTGACCTCAGGAGGGAGGTGTGAGGGGGTGACTCTTAGGAGATCACAGGGCAGCTTCCTGAGCCAAGGTCTGGCAGCCAGCTAAGAGGTATTCAGACTTTCATGCAGCCCACATAGACTGGGTACATTCTGTGTGCCAGGGGTTAGGCCAGAAATGGGGGATCCAAAAGGCAGCAATCCCTGCCCTTCAAAAGCTTCCATTCCATATGAGGTGGACACATGATAACAAGGTCAACCATCTAGATTAATGGCACCTTCAAAACAGATGAGTATCACGGAGAAAAACAGGACACTGAGGGGATGGGGGATGGGACAGGGAGCGGAGTGAAATTCTAGAGAGTGTCAGGGAAGAGCTCTCAGAGGTGGTGACGTTCTGAGCAGAGACTAGCGGGGAGCTGAGCATGAACTGCACAGATATTTTGATGAAAAGCGCCCCCTGAAGCAGGCAGAAGGCTTTAGGGCACGTAATGAAGAAGTGGCATGGAAGCCACAACCAACATGAATGAACGAAGGGAACAAGAGGGCATGCACGTGACCGCCAACAGGGTGGGAACAAATGAGTGGGAAATGCAGGGAGGATGAAGCACCAGACAACCAAAAAATTGGTCGATAACTCCAGAAACAAAATGGTACAAGGAAGACAAAGGCCGCCCCAGTCAGCTCTGGGCGTTGACACAGGGCTAAAGTGGTAAACCTTTCCAGGCAGTGCTCATCTGCCCTAATGATGACGCTGGAGAGAGGGGAGATGGGAAAAGCATGGGGGGAGGAACCCCAGAGTCCCTGCCTCCAAAGTGAGAAGTCAAGGGGTGCAATCCAGAGTGCCCCGGGGAACTGTGCAGGTAAACACCCAACATCCGCTAAGAGGGGACAGGGGCTGTGCTGAGGGTAAGAAGGCAGGGAGGAGGAGCTGCTGGTCGTCTAACCTGGTAGAAGTCGTCAACTCTTTTAACTATCTGCATACATACTTCTGTTAAAAAATAAAAATTAGGGATGGAGAGAGGGAGGAAAGATAGGAAGGAGGGAGGAAGCAAGAAAGAGTGGCCAAGAACTTCCTGCCCCCTGGAGCTTCCAGGGCAGCCAGAGCCTGCAGGGGCAGAAGAGCAGAGCTGCTGGGGAGGACTGGAGGCCCGAGGGGCTGCCTGGAGGAGATGGCCTGGAGGACTGCATGGAGGATGCCCACAAAGGAAGGGAAAGGCAGAGCTCTCTGTCCATCTAGCTCAGGCCCCTCATAACTGAGGACATAGATGGATCCCCTGTTCCCCTCAACTCCAGGCCTCTTTCTTCCAGTCCCTATAGCAGACACATCTATGCAGCTCCTCCAATCCTATAAACTCTCAGAGGGCTTCCATGCTCTTGGGCTCCTCAGGCTCTGCAGGCTCCCAATGCCTACCTCATACCCTTGTCCTTCCCCCAAGACACTCCTCCTTTTGCCTCTCAACCTTTGCACATGCTGTTCCCCATCTCTTCCCTAGCAAAGCCCTTCTTACGCTTCAGGCCTCACTGAAGACACTGCCTCCTTCAGGGACTATCCCTGATCCCCCATGTCCATCTTTCAACAGGAGCCCTTCAAACACAAGGCCAAAGGGAGCAAGGTGCTCTGCGGACAGAGAAGAGCCTACTGCTGACACAGAGATTCCGATATGACATGCTGGCAGATCCCCCGGGGGCCTCCACTGCCCAACTAAACACGCCAGAAGCACAGCAGAGAACCCTGTGGCTGATGGCCCATGGCAGCCACATCCCCTCCCACCAACATGTTATCCTTGCTCAGGGTAAAACTGCAGCCAGCGAGGACCGACAGTCCTTCCCTGCAGGGCTCCCAGCCTCCAGTCCTCTCAGTCCGAGCATCGCCTTTCTTACATTTTCCAGAACTATGGGACTTCTCGCCAACTGTAAATACCAGGTACACTGTGAGAGGCCACGTGTTGTGAATCCTCAGTCACATCTCATGACACGTGGTCTCTCCCGAGGGCTCAACATTTATATTTGTGGAGTTGGAACCACCAGCAGTGGAAAGCTCCCCATTTCCCCACCTCTGCCCGCCCAGACAGTGGGGCCCTGGGCTGAGGTTCTGAGCTGAGTCTGGCTTCGAAGGTGTGGTTCTGGGGCTCAATAACAGGGGATCTTAGCTTGGAGGGTCTGGGCAGGGTAGCTTCCACACGGGGTCTCCCGGCCAGAGAGTTCTAAGCCTGAAGCTCTTACTCTGAGGTGTCCATATAGAGGTTTGGACCCTGAGGTTTCACCACGGAGATTTTTAACCTGGGATGCTCTACTGGGGTTTGTGAGCCTGGTTAAGGGGTCTCGTTTTAAGTGTACTAATTCCAGGAGCTCTCTCATGGGGTGGGAAGGGGTTCTGAGTTTGAGGTTCTATGCTGAGGAAGCTTGTAGAGAAGAATTGCTCTGGGCTTTTCCAGTGGAGAGCTGGTGGGGGTGAGAGGGAGCTGGACCTCCTGAGCCTGCTCATCCTGTTTGCTCCTGAACCCTCGAGGAGATTCTCATCGTTTCCTCCAGAGCTGTTAAGAGACCCTTAGCTGACTCCAAACACATGCCCATGGACTCCAGCAACAGGGATAAGAAGAAAGTACTGGAGAAGGAAGGGGTCTCACTGCCCTCATGCTCAAAGGCACATCTCCCTGAGTCTGTGCTAGGACCACCACTGCATACCTGCCTGCCACAGACAGCATCGGGAACAGAGAGGGCAGCCACTCACAAAGGTCACACAGTACTTCCAGCTGATTCCAGGTGCCGATTTCAGTAGCACGTCAGTCCTAGGCCAGGGGAACCAAGGAGGCTGAATCTCATCGCCTCAAGTGCAGACAAACACGCACATGCACACACACAGCTCCCCAGTGGATCCTCAGTCAATGGCTATGAGGACCCAGGAGGCTTTCTCTGGCAGCTCTATGGCCTGAGTAGGGCAGCCTCACCCAGTTAAGAGGTAGGTTGACTTAAGACTGGGTCCCAGTAGCTACTCAGGTTGGTTCTGAGACAGGGCCAGGGCCCCAGGACAGAGCTGGGAGGACAGGGCTGAGGAATGCCCTGGGTCTGAAGAATAGGAGCTTTAGGCCTGGTCAAGCCCACACTCCAGGAAGCCCTAGAGAGTCACATTACTCCCCTGCTAAGAGCAGCCTGACTCGGACCCCTGTGCACCGCCTCAGCATTTAGAGATCGTCGGCACAGAGGGAGCCCTGTGAGCTGTAACCCCTTCCCTGAAGCCCAACCCACAGAAGCGCCGACCACAGTAAAGGTCTTATTTGACAGTCATGTATATAAATGCTTGCTTCTCTGAAGAGCACCAGCTCTTTAAGAATAAAGATCATGCCTTTCGTTACTGTGTAGCCCCAAGTTCAGGGCCAAGTCCACAGTAAGCACTCAGGAAATGAATGCATGAATGAATGAACATTTCCTTTCCAATATCCTGATGGAAGGATCAACAGAGAAATTTATAAGCATAGGAATGTTCTCTGTGTCGCAGTCAGTAACGCTGATAGCTTTGTACATCACTTGTGCTCTGAAAACCTTGTTCCGGAGACAAGGAGATGCTCAGAATTCCATCCAGGAATTTGGGCTGGGTTTTCTGTAGACATTTATTTGCTTTTTTCTAATATAACACAATCTCACAGTACTCATCTGAAGCTACCTTATATCTAATTTTCTGAATTTCTAGATATAAAATAAATCATTATACATAAAAATCTGTATCTACAGTGTATGGAACAAAAGGAGCTTTCAAAGCCCATTAACTCACAGAGATGGTATGTTACTGGGAGAATATGGGCTGTATAATTAAAACAATTTAAATCCGATTATAAGAAGACAGTGGGCTTTACTGCCTGCCACGATCTCACTAACAGAAAGAAAAACAATATCTTGAGGTTTTTTTTAAGTTACTGTAAAATTGTGAATTAGGACACGCACGTACCACCACTCCACTGCTTTATGTTACTGATGAGATGAAACACTCCTTGCAGAGAAATATTCCTTACAGAGAATGTAAGCCATCTTCAGCTGAGAGATGCTGGCTGCGTATACCATGTGGTACCAGAGGCCCCCAAGTGAAGGAAAGGAGGTCGTCCCCATGTTAGCCAGCGTGAGAGTGGGTTCTTTCTGGAGACACCAATCTCATGGTTAGTGATGCCTGGCTCTCCTTGCCCACTCTCTTCTGAACTCCAGAGTCCAGTGTCTGAGGAGGGAAAATACCAAGGGGTCTGGGACAGGGAGATGGACCAAATGACTGTTCACGGCCCAGCCAGGAACACCTCCTAGTGGAGCAGAAGTGTACAGTTCTTTTTGTTTGTTTGTATTTGGCTGTGCTGGGTCTTAGTTGTGGCAAGCAGAATCTTTGATCTTTGTTGCAGCATGCCAGTTCTTTAGTTGCACCGTTCATGATCTTTAGTTGTGGGACTTGAGACCTTTCAGTTGCAGCATGTGGGATCTAGTTCCCTGACCAGGGATGGAACCCGGGCCTCCTGCATTGAGAGCTCAGAGTCTTAGCAACGGGACCACCAGGGAAGTCCCAGAAGTGTACACTTCTAAATACAATCTGAACTAGAGAAGCCTGCCCAGGGCTATAATGAAGTAAATCTATGATGATGAGTGCCCTCCTTTGCTCATCGACTGGGAAGCAGGATGGAGTCTGGGTGGTTGAGCCCAACTTCCACATTCCTCTCCATCATTAGGGGCTGGAGCTGATGGGCTGGTTCCATTGCACATCGGTGCCATCAGGAATCTCTTGAAGAACACCCATGCCTGGGCCCTACCCTGGCGTGTGAAATCAAAATCTCTGGGTGGAGCCTAAGCCCTGACCCTTGTTTGAGGTCCCTGAGGACGCGGACAGGGTCTGCAGTGTTCACATACTGCTTTGCACAATGGCTGGCACAGGGTCAACCATGGCAGAGCTGGAGATGGGGAACAGGGCATGGTGGGGGAGCCGACGGCCCCTTTGGGTTTCCCCACTCCCATGAGTCTCTCCTCTCTCAGCTCGAGGCCCCGATCTAGGTGTTTGGCTCTGGGCCCCGATTTCTCCTCTAAGGTGTACAGCCTGCACCCCATGCCCACCTCAGGGTTTCAGATCCCAGAGCCGGAGTCACTTCTGCCAGAACCACAGAAAAGAAGTTCTAAGAGCCCTGCAGACCTTGCCAGACTGTCAGCACCCTCCTCCTATGCCCAGCAACCCCAGACAGGGATCCTGCATGTTCACATCCCTGAGCCTCACTCAAGCTGTTCCACCACCTGGAGTGCCTGCTTCCCTTTCACCACCTAAGTAGCCCTCATCCCCCAGTTAAGACTCTTTTCAGGAGTCACTTCTCCCAGGATGTCTCCCATGATTGCTCCCTGGCCCAGGCTAGGGGACCTAAGAGTGTGATCTGTGCTACAAGAGAACGAAGCCAACCCAGGGCCTGCTGGAGAGCAGATGTACTGCCTAACCTAGCCTGGGCCAGGGAGCAACCAAGGGAGACATCCTGGGAGAAGTGACTCCTGTTCCTACCACACCCAGCTCTGTGGCCACAGCAGACAGGATGGGCAGCCTGCCAGGACTCGAGAGAAAGAGAGAGCAGTCTTGGGTGGGCTGAAAACCAACCCATCAGCCCTACCCAGCCTCATGCCCCGCACAGAGACTCACATTGCCTCCTCGACCCTCACGACGGGCTTTCTCCAGCCAAAGTTAATAATTTTAAAGTAATTAAGTCCAGCAAACTGTAACAGATTAAGTAAGGACTGCTGGTGGCCGGCAGAGCTAAGCAGCCTCACCTCTGCCTGAGCCCGTGTGGAGGGCAGCTGGGTGGGAACTGGATCCCAGGTCCAGCCTCCAGGGGCCTGACCATCACGGGGCAGAGATAAACCTCTCTGAGCAGCCAGCCGCCTAATGAGACTGTCAGGGGACTTCTTAACAAGATTAGGCAGAACCCAGGCTCTGCCTCACAGTGTGTGGAGGATTTCTGTTCAATTAGTGGTTCGAGGGCAGGGGGCAGATACTGCCTGGGAGGAGCAGTTTGCCTCTGCCGATAAGGCAGCGCCCCCCTGGCACTCCTAGTTCTGGCATGGCCAGCCCAGACTCCCAGGATCCACAGTAGGCTGGGACAGTGTTCCCACTGGTCAGAAGGATGAGCAGAGCTGGCCCGGAGTATAGCACAAAGCCAGGTCTCTGGCTGCCATCCCCAGGACACCTCCTCCTCCCTTGGAACCTAGGTGAGCTCCCAGGGGTGGCCACAAATGGGCCATCTGGAAGAAGGGGACAGAGATCCCTGCACCCCTGCCCACAACAGGTGTGTGGGGATAGGAAAGACCTCCCCCCCTTTCCTGGGGTGGAAAACGTTGATTCTGGGACCAAGAATTCTGCAGACACCCCATACCTGCAGGAGCCCACAGAGCAGTGAGTTCCACCTCCTGGGGATCAAGCCCTGCTTCCCTTTAGGACGTGGGAGTACACAGGCGTTCCGGGTCACACCACACCCACAGGAACCCTCAGGACACCCAGGAAGGGCTCCGGCCCCAGGTCCCCTCCTCTCTGCCTATCCCCAAGTTCCTGCCCTGCCAGGCTGGCTCCCAATGTTCCCTCACTGCCCCAAATGCCACTGCAGCTCAGCTCATTCTGCCCCATGCCTGAAATACAACCTTCCCTCACTCAAAGCCTTCCTGCACAGCCAGGCCCACAGCCCATCTCCTTCACTGATGCCCACCCGTGGGCGCACCACAGAGCTCAAAGCCTGGCTCCTTTCTTCCCAACCCTGCCTGCCCCACAGAGCTTTCAAGTCAGCCAAGTCTGAGGCCTCCTGGAGCTCACTGTGCAGGAACAGTGGCCCCAGGGTGACCCCAGGGCTTCCAGTCCAACCCCCAGTCCCGAGTGCCCTATGGGCAGAGAAGCCCCACATTGAGAGGCTATTCCCTCTTCTGGAGGGCGGCTAAGAGAAGGCACGGGGCACATGGTGTTCTGTGGGCCTGGCCTCATCCCTCTTCCTCAGGTGACACCCATGCTCTGCCCCTTCACCCTCAGCTTGGGGCTGCGACAGCCCCAGGCCTGGCCAATCAGGGCATCCACTCCACTGGCACCAGGGCTGAATCCGGGAGGAGGCTGTCCCCACGGCCAGCCGAAGAGCAGCAAGCCTGGGACCCTTGTGAGACTCTTGTTAAAGAGCCCCCCTCTTTCCATGGGTAAGGAGCAGGGTCTGGCTGATCAGACTGGATCAGCCTGCAACAGTCCAGGGGCCCTGAGTGAGGGAGCTCCCTGGGAAGGAAGCCCACCCTGGGGAAGGCAGCCACAGGGTGTGGAGAAGGAGGCAGTGTCCTGAGGATACAATCTGGGCCCCTGGATCCAGCCATGCCTGAAGTTATACCTCTGCAGGCCTTTTCCAAATAAATATCTTTATTTAATCAGGCCACTATGAGTGTTCTTAACACCCACATGACTAATATGATTAATAGAGAGCATGATTTCAGACCCTCGGCAGAATTCCCTGATGTGAGGCAGCTAGGGGGTGGTATCTTCAGATGGTTCAATTAGCAGCCCCACAAACACACATGGGGACAACAAGATTCCCCTAGGGCACGAGAGGCAGAGACGCTCCATACACCCCAGGGCACCATGGCTCAGCCACCTTGTCACAGCCCCAGCAGGGTCCTCAAAGCACACCCTGGGCAGGCCACCCAACAGGCTCCCCCAGGAGGGGCTCAGTCTGTCTACAGGGGTGTGTCTGTGAGCTCGCCAGGACACACAGGCATGCTCTCCTGTGTGTGTCTGCAGACCCACACGCGCACAGGCCATCCGTACAGTCACACAGCCACTCCACAAACATCGCTCTAGCCCAGCATGCCCTGGGAGACCTGAGAGGCAGAGCTTAAAGACCTCCCAGGTACCCTCCGAGACACAAGGGGAGGTGTGAAGGATGCATGGCGGCCAGGAGAAAGACCCCGTCCTGGCTATGGGGGCAGGACAGCCAGGGAGGGCCTCCTGAAGAGCGTCCCAGGGACAAGATTGGAGCAGAGTGGGCGTGGAGTCCCGTCTAGCAGCACCCTGCCACTGAGGTCCCCCTGGAGCACTGGCCAGTGCTGATCCTCATCACAGACCCCCTGTCCTCCCTTCCATGATGTTCATTTTCTTGGCAGGAGCTAAGTAGCCTGACACAGTCAGTTCCCTGAGCTACGTTCAGGCTGGATCCTCCTGACAAGGATTCCATCATGAACAACTGCGGGGCTTCAAAGCCCCTTCAGCCCCGGCTCACCGGGCGGTTCTATCTCCTGCTTCCTCAGAGGCCAATGCATCAGGGTGGCAGCTACGTTCTCACAGATGGGCACTGGGCACCAGCTCCTGTAGGGGTGCTGGCCGAGGGTCGGCAGTGCCCTCCCCTGCAAGTTTGAGCTGCCTGCAGCGGCTCCTCCCTCTCCCGGCCCCTTCTGCTGCCCAAGTTTGGAAGAGAAGGGGCTAGGACAATGCCGTCGCCGGTACATGCAGCTGGAAACTGAGGCCGCACATCGGGGGGCTCCCAGGCCCACCAGAGGATTCCCAGGTGGGAGACAAGAATGGACACCCCAGTCCGGACTCACATCTAACATCCAGCCAGCAGTCAGCCCACACAGCCCCAAAGGGTCAGTACCTGGAGCCCAGGGAGAGCGTCTACTTGCCCTGGGAAGCCTCTCCTCCATCACTACCCACTCCCATCCCCACAAGCACATCTCAGAGGGGATGGACAGGCCAGTGACCCTGAGCCCCTGCCACAGCACCTCAGCCCGGGAAAATGTCTTCCAGAAACGGAGCCTTCAAAATTATTTCCAGCTCCAGCCCACAAGTGTGGGAAAGCCCTCCGTGGTAACTGCATCCCTGTGCTGGGCCTTGGAATCCCCCATGAAAGTGGCCATTGCCAGGGGGAGGCTGTGCCATCGGCTCCTAGCATTTCTTGCCAGGACAAAGACCTTCACATCCAGAGGCTGATCAAGATGGAGGGGTCAGCATAAGTGGGCCCCAAGTGGCAGGATGGGGCTGCTATAAATGCAACAAGCCTCCAAGCCCCACGTGATGGGACTCCAAGTGGTTCTGAGCATGAAGGCAGGGCCACAAGCTTGAGAGGGGTTTCAGGGAGCAGAGGTCTCGTGTGTCCACCTGTCCTGTCATCTATCTAGGGGCTCTTACTGAGCACCCACAATCAGCTGCACACCAGGCTTGGTTTTGGGAACCCAACAGTGAACAAGACACTTTCCTGCCCTCACAGACTTGACTCTCCTCACAAATAAATTAATAACATAACTGCAGGTGAGGAAGCATGCAAAGAAGGAAAAGAAGGCTTTGTTAGAGAATGAAAGGGGCTTTCCTTGGAACCAAGGGTAGCCTCTCTGAGGAAGTGAGATCTGAGGAATAGCTGAGGTTGAGAAAGAGCCTTGCATGTGAAGTGACTTCCTGATGGAGAGAACAGCATGTGTAAAGGCCCTGGGGTAGGAACATGATTCACCTTTGGAGACATGGGAAGAAACTCAATGTGGCTGAAGCAGGGGGTCAGGAGGAGTGGCCGTAGTGAAGCAAGTAAGCTCAGTCCTTGTCAGGGTACTTAGGGGCCTGCAGGCTCTGGCAAGGGGTTTGGTTTTTATTCTTAGTACTGCAGGGAGCCATTGAAGGATTGCAGCAGAATGGGGGCGGTGGGGGGGCGACTGGATTGATATTTCCAATAATTCTAGTTGCTACACAGACAGAGGCCTGGAAAGGAGGGCAGAAGGCAGGGAACAGAGAGTAAGTGACCACAGGGGCTGAGGCCTGTGAGATGGTGAGATGGAGAGAATTGGACAAGGGCTGAGATAAAGGGGGGTCGTGTGCATAGTGGGACAGCATGTGAGGAAAGGGGGGAGTGCTGACTCAGCACTAATCCTTTGTTGTTTTTTTGAAGCAATCTCTGCTTCGCTCTGCTCTCTGTATAATTCCTTGTGCTCCCCAGGGTGGTCCACAGATGATGCTCACACGGCCCTGGGCACAGGTGTCAGCAGACACTGGGTATTGACAGACACCTCTGCTTTCTAACAGGCCATCACCAGGAGCCTGTAGCAGACCACAGCTGCCAAGCGCATTGCATTCTTCCTTCGGTGAGGTTCCTGGGCTGGCTCCCAGCACCACCCAGGTGACTGTCCACGAGGCTTCTGCAGTGAAAGGAAGATAAATGGAAAAGTCTAAAGTCTAGGCTCCCAGCAGACTCTGGTATGCTGGGATTCTGAAATATTCATATATAAGGAGTGTGCAGGGATAGAAACAGAACATATGATGAGTCTGGTGCAGAAATGCAGCCATTAGTGATGTCAATGTCAGTGATTCCCAGCAGATGAGACCCTGTGTCCTGTGGGTGCTGGTCAGTGAGCCGGTGTGAAATCTGGGAGCAGGCTGAGGAGTCGGGCAGCGGGATCAGGCTGGACTCAGGCTGCAGAGTGTGTCTGGGGTGGATCAAAGCAGCACAGGCATCCCTCTGAGCTGGCTCAGGGTGGGAAGGAGAGACAACTCTCTGCAAGGCATAAGTGAGAGTCACAAGCTCAGAGCTCTAATCTGGACTTTAAAGGAATCAGTGTGAAGTCACACACTAGAATCCAACAGCCAACTGCACAGCTTCAAGAGGGGGTATCTGGTGCATCACCCTTTCTTGGGCAAAAGCCCTGGGCTGGAGGACCAGAGGCTCACCCAGAGCCACGGCAGGAGGTGAGGCCAAGAGCCAGCACTCACTAGGGCTTCATTCATCTCAGCAGAACATCCAGAACAAGCAGTGACCATCCCTCCCTCTGCACTGATCAGACAGCATCATGAAGGCAATAACTGTGGCTCCTGTTTATGGAGCATCTCTTTGGTGCCAGGTGCTGGCTACATTCTCTATTGTCCTTACCTCATTTGGTCAAGACAACCTGTTAAGGCAGGTGCCACTGTCCCCATTTTACAGGCAGGAAAGCTGAGATCAGCAAGTTAAGTCTCTAGTTAGGAATGCTGTCTTATGAGGGGCAGGGACAAAGTGAATGTATCCAAAAGAGAATCCAGTGAGAAATATTCAGGCTTCAGGATATGAAGCCTGAAAAGGTCCGAGGGACAGAGTGGCTGTCTTTAAATGTTTAAAGGGCTGGGGGCGGACAGAGTTTCGTTTCAGTGTACCCTGATGTAAAGGCCACCTGGGGAAGAGAACAGCTGATCCTTGGAGACGTAGGGATCTCATTCAATATGTTGGCACCAAGGCCTTGGGAGGGCCAACTCCCTCAGTAAGTTCACATCACACTGGTTGGGTCCCAGGCCAGGGCTTGCCCACAGCTCACCCTCTCCTACTCTAGTCTGCTGGGGCTGCTACACTAACACCAGAGATGGAGTGTATTATAAACAACAGACATGTATTTCTCACAATCTGGAGGCTGACAAGGGCAAGATCAAGGTGCTGGCTGATCTGAACTCTGACTGATCTGAGGGCTCTCTTTCTCGTTTGCAGACAGCTGCCTTCTCACTGAGGCAATGGCACCCCACTCCAGTACTCTTGCCTAGAAAATCCCATAGACGGAGGCGCCTGGCAGGCTGCAGTCCATGGGGTCGCGAAGAGTTGGACACGACTGAGAGACTTCACTTTCACTTTTCACTTTTATGCATTGGAGAAGGAAATGGCAACCCACTCCAGTGTTCTTGCCTGGAGAATCCCAGGGATGGGGTCGCATAGAGTCGGACACAACTGAAATGACTTAGCAGCAGCAGCAGCCTTCTCACTGTGTCCTCACATACTGGAGAGAGAGAGCAAACTCTCTGGTCTTTTTTTTTTGGCTGTTGTATTGCACAGCCTGTGGGATTTTAGTTCCCCAACCAGGTCCCTGGCGTTAAGAGCGTGGAGTCCTAACCACTGGATGCCACTGAATTCCTACCTGGTCTCTTCTTATACCTAGTCCAGGCATGAAAACACCACTCTCAAGATCAGATCTCAACCTAAGAATTTCCCAAAGCTCACCTTCCAAATACTATCACATTGGGGTTTGGGGCATCAACACACAACCTGGCAGGGGGAACCACTCAGTCCACAGCACTTCCAGGTCTTCCCTGGGTCTGGCCTTGGTTCTGCAGGGCTCTCCCTCAGCTCCAGACACCAGAACCCTATGATGTCCGCCCGCCTGTATAGCTGGGGTCACAAGAAGACCACTCCTTGGGCTATGCAGGGAGGCTAGCTCCTGCCCTCACCACTTTGACCCACTGCCAAGATGGCAGAGTAGCTGCCAACAATGAAGAAGGGCCCAAGCTGTTGCCCACAGCCTCCTGCTGACCTTGGCCAAGTCAACTACAACACAGTGACCAGAATCTCACTGGGATGATCTCCGAGGGGTCCAGGGTCAGGACCACACATCTAGGCCCAGGGATGTCCCCCAGAAGGGAGGGGGATACGATATTTATTGAGTGGGCCCCAGGAATTGCCCTGTCTCAGAGCTGGGGACACAGCAGGACACAATAAAGACAGCCCTCCCTTCCTGCAGCCCACAGCCTCCAGGAGATTCAGCAAACACAGGCTGATAGGACACATGGCAGGATCAGCTTCCTTTGGGCACTGGGAGGCTCCCCGAGGATGCCATGTGTGAACAGAGACCTGAAGGAGCTCCACAAGGAGGGGGCAACAGGGGCTCCAAGTGGCAGCTGGCACTGTGGCTCATTCTGCCTAACATGCCTGGGCGGTGCGGACATCTGCAGCACTCTCCCATGTGTCCATGTGTATGTGCACACACACACACCCATGCACGCACCTCACACCCAAATACTGGTACACACACACATTCACCCACTCACATGCAGCCTGGGGTGATATGCTCGGATTCCAAGGGATGCCCAAGGATCTGACCCCCGCTGTTAGACAGTACCCACTCCTCAGCACTGCCCAACAACCACCGTCCCCCAGAGGCATGGCCACCCCAGTCTCCTGAGGAACACAGGCCATAAGTGCCTGGCGCAGCCCAGTTCTGCACTTGGGTCATGCAGGATCATACCACAGCTCTCAGAAGCCTATATCTGGGATGCAGGCTAAGCCCGGAGCCAGTCCTGAGCTGAGGCCCCAGCCTGGGGCTCCATGACAGGGACAGATGCTTCCCCGGAGCTCTAGGCTCAGCTGGCAGCCTGCAGGACTTAAGGGTAGACTCCTGGGTTGTTTGGGCCACCAGAGCCTGAGAGGGAGGGAAAGGCGAGTGTAGGCAGGTGCCCTGGGCACTACCCAGGACTGAAGAGGAGCAGCATCGGATGTCTGCAGCCAGGACAGGGAAGGCAGCAACGGTCCTAGAGCCGAGCCAAGCCGGAGCCCCCTCGGTACCTGGCACTGGCCCACTGAGATGGGCACCACTGAGACAAGCACCAGCCCAGGGCCCAGTTCAGGTCTCAGAGCTTTGGTCCCTGAGCCGAGGCCAGGACCCAGAGAGTGGCTGCTCCCTCCCTCCTGGGCCTCTGGGTGCTCAGACAAAAGAATGGAAGAAAGCCCCCCAGCCCCAGTCCAGGAGCAGAGCCAGGGCAAGACCTAAAGCCTCTGCCTTTGCACCGGGCAGAAGGAGCTGCATGGGACGGAGAGAGTGGGGGACAGCCTGCCAGACCCGGGGTGAGTCTGCAGGGCCTCAGGCCACATCAGGGCTGGCACATGGCTGGGCTGAGCCATGAGCTCCAGCCAAGGGGGTAGGGTAGGGATGATGTCCAGCCAGTGGGGCCCATGTCTCTGCCCTGACCTGGGATTTAGCCGCACCCAGGCAGAGCGCAAAGACCAAAGGGTGTCACGTAGCCCAGGCAGGGGAGCAGGGGAACAGAGCAAATAGAGAGAACCAGTGCCTACTTAGCATACTGTGTGTCCCCACCCACCCTCAGTGTGATTCTGCTGGGCCCCAGGCAACTGCCACTTACCCACAGCCTCCGTCTACCAGGCGTAAGTCACCTCTCTAGACTCATCACCACAACACTAAGGTAACCTCACTTCACAGATATTAAAACAGAGGCTTGAAGAGGACAAGTAACCTTTCAAGACCACACATCTAATTGGTCACAGAGCTGGAATCTGAACCCAGACCTGCCTGACCACTTTACACCATAGCGAGCAAGTTATAGGCACTTTGGCCAGCCATGTGGATCAAGCTGGCTGGCTTCGGGCCACCCTGCACACTCAAAACAGCAAGGCTGTGGCAAGATTGCAACTTCGTGCAGTGAGGGTCTACAGGCTCCCAGACCCCAGCCCACACAGGGGGCTCAAGGCAGCCTCCACATAAACCAAGTCATCAATCTAACTTGGTTCCCTGCTCTCCTGGGACACCCAGCAAGGCCGGGATCAACTCCAGGCTGCCCCAAATGGGGCAGGGGGTGGGAAACCCTGCCCAGCCCAGGTCAGAAAGTAGGAGGAGACCAAGAGCCCTTTGGGACCACTTGGGCTGGTACTATAACAACCATCCCAACCTGGGCACTCAGTCCTGGGCTGGGCCTTGTAGCACACTTCCTCAACTGACCATCATGGTGGTCATCTTTCCCATCTTTCGGTCGAGGAAACTCAGCTAACCCACCCAGAGTCAGACAGCAGAGCAGGGACAGGAATCCCAGTCTGTGCATGAGATCAACCAGACTCCTGCCCCCAGCTCAGCTTGTGGGCACCCTGTCTGTTCTTGTGCAGGGGCGTGGGAGGGCCTGGCTGAGCTGTGGCTGGGAACAGGCATAAGGCAGGCAGAGACGGAGCAGCCATGTCTGGCTGCCTCTGCTGGATCTGGCGGGGTATGAATGTAAGGGAAGCAAACTAGGAGACAGGGCCAGCCAGAGCCACATACCCAGATCTGGCTGGAGGAGGAGGTGCAGCTGGGGATGAGGACAGTCCTGGGTCCCAGCCAGCAGCCCCTGGCTTCACCCACTAGAAGCCTGCTCTGCCCAGATCGGGCCCAGGAACAGAAAGAAAAGGGCCTGCTAACCACCTTCCCAGCTACCTTGCCTATGCTTCAGGCCTAGAATGGAGAACTCTGGGTCTTCTCTCCCCAACCTGTAGCTATTAGCCAGGAAACTGGCTGTTTATAGGCTAGAAGGAAGGTCTTAAGAGGTCCCAGCTGACTGGATACTGGACATGGACCCAGCTGCCTTCCTGGGCCCCATGCCTGTCAGAGAGGCCAGATCCCAGGGAAGGGTGTGGTCATACCCCAGCCCATGGCAAAGACAAGTCTCCACTCGGGACCAGTGCCTCAGCAAAAGAGAGAGCTGGTGCTGCATGGGAAGGCAGGGGTGAGGAGGGCTCAGGGAGGAAGCAGGGGACATCTGTAGACGAAATGGGGCCACGGGGAGCCCTGCTGAGTCCAGAGAAAGCACAGACTTGCTTATGACCAGCTGTGGGGCCCACTACTGCTGGTACCAACAATAGTCGGGCCCGGACACCAGTCTTCACCCCATTCCTTAGGAAGCATCGAGGCAAGTCTTTTGAGACCTGGGCCTGTCCAGGTAGACAAAGACTGGCTCTCTTCTGAGAGCCGGGCAGGGCTGGGACCTGGGCTTCCCGACTTCGTCCTACACCAAAAGGCTGCCCGGCACCTTCTGGGGCAGAGGAACAAGTAAACAAGTGTGCAAAGGGGAACTGATGGAACCCATGGATTTGGTCCAACCAGGATCCAATACCTAAAATCCCTTTTGGGTTTTGTTTCTATGTTGTTGTTGTTGTTGTTGATTTAACAAGTCACCAAGGAAATAGGAAGGCTGTTTGGACATGAAGTGGCTAGTAGATATTTGTGTCACTCCCCATTTCCAGCTCTCTCTCTTTCCAGGCACACAGTAGGTCTGTGTTTCCTGGATCCTTTACAATTGCTTGGAACCATATGACTAGTTTTGGTCAACAAGTTTTAAGTAGAAAGACCTGTGTCACATACAGGCAGAGACCCTTGTAGGGCTCTCTCTCCCTCTGGCATAGCAACGAGCAATATTCAAGCCGAGTGACCATGATGAGCTCAGTTCCAAGCTGACCAATGATGGACACATAACATGAAAAGGAGAAGAATTTGTGTTGCATTAAGCCACTAAGACCTGGAGAGTGTTTGCTGCCACAGCATTACTCAGTCTACCCTGATTGATACAAAGGAAACCACAGAACAAAACCAAAGGGCAGGAACAAACAGGCACTTCCCTGGGTCATCAAGTCTAAAAAGTTTCATATCCAGGGATCGGTCTGGGTTAGAAATGGTACGGGAACCAACAGTACAGACTCAATGTTCCAGTTTTTAGGTAAAAGCATTTTCCAGGAAGTGAAAAGGCCGAGTAAAGGGAGAAGATGGCTGATAAAGGAGACAAAGCTAGGGGCGTTTGGACCTGGCAACTCCAAGAATCTGGAAAGAGGCTGTCTGCCTTTGCAAGATATGGCTTTGAGTTTTCAGGGGCATCCTTAGCTGTCTTCCAAGAAGAGTCTAGAGAAATGGCCCCCACATATTGCTCAAGACAGGAAGACTGTCAACCAGGAATGGGAACAGTAGCAGCCTGGAGGCAGCACAAGAAGTGTCTCACTCGGGTCCACAGCCTTTGACCCATGCGCCTGATATGGATGCCTATCTGTTCACTACAAATAGTAAGTCCATCTTCCCCACTCAGGGGCAAGGCCATGGCATAGTATTCACAGGGATACTAAAAAGGATGGTGAAGGACAGGAAAGCCTGGCATGCTGCAGTCTGTGGGGTCACAAAGAGTAGGATGTGACTGAGCGACTGCACAACAACAAGAACAATCCATTAGATACGAGGCTGTGGGTAAGGCAGGAGTTCAGTCTATAAAGAGAGTGTGTGTGTGTGTTTATATACACAAGAGGGACCCTAGAATGAAAGACAACTCTGAACCTAGCAGCTCAGCTGAATGAAGATGATAGCTATTCTTTTACACAGATACAGGCTTGCGAGAAATCCAGAGAGGGGACTAGTGAGAGGTGCTTAGTGAGCAGCCATCAGCACCCACAGCCACCGCCTTCTGACCTGAAGCATCGCTGGCAGGAGGAAGCTGAGGGTGTCAGTAAGCAAGACTGACCTTGGCAGGGACACATGCTCCAGGTGAGCAGGGTGGAGGGTGGAGAGAGGAGGGGGGTTGGAAGAACCTGGCCTGGAAGAAGTGGAGGTCATGGACCTGCACGGTGGCACAGCCTTGCCGTCTGACTATTCACAAAACAGACTCCTCTAGGAACCTTAGACGTGGCAGCTTGCAGGCTCCGGGAAGGAAGTTGTTGTCTCATTGGAGAACACAGGGAGGTCTACAGAGGCCTGCAGACTTACAGTCTGCCACCTCCAGAGTGAGGATGATAGACAGGGAAACATGGCCACATGCTCCAAGTAAAAAGAGGATGCCACCCAGTATGCAGGAAAGCAACCAGCCATGCAGAAGAAAGGGAAGGGTCATGAAGGGCAGTAGGCATCCCCAAGGTGTACTAACATGGTAGCAGAAAAAATGGCCCACAGAGACATCCACATCCTAACCCCAGGAACAGTGAATATGCTAGAAAGTGGAAGTGTTCGTCGGTTGAAAGAAAAGTAAAAGCGAAGTCACTCAGTCGTGTCCAACTCTGCGACCCCATGGACCAGGCTCCTCCGTCCATGGGATTTTCCAGGCAAGAATACTGGAGTGGGTTGCCATTTCCTTCTCTAGGAGATCTTCCTGACTCAGGGATTGAACCCGGGTCACCCGCATTGTAGGCAGACGCTTTACCATCTGAGCCTGATAGTCGCTTAGTCGTGTCTGACTCTTTGCGCACCCCATGGACTGTAGCCCATCAGGGTGCTCTGTCCATGGAATTTCTCAGGCAACAATACTGGGTGGGTTGCCATTTCCTTCTCCAGGGGATCTTTCCCAACCCAGGGAACTAAACCCAGGTGTCCTGCATCGCAAGGATGGATTCTTTACCATCTGAGCCATGGTAAAAGAGAATCCAGGTTGTAATGCAATTAAGGGTGTTAATCAACTGACTTGAACATAGAAAGGCTTGGATTATCCCCGTGGGCCCAATGCCATCACAAGGGTCCTGGGAGGAGGGAGACAGAAGAATCAGAGAGGAGATGTGAGGACAGAAGTGACTCCCTGTGAGAAGGACTGTACCCACCACCGCTGGCTTTAAAGCTGAAGGAAGGGGACCAGGAGCTAAGGAAGACGAGCAGCTGAAAAGGCTAGAAAGTGGATTCTCTCCTAGGGTCTCGAGGAGGAATCAGTGCTGCCAACACCTTGATGTTAACCCAATGAGACCCATGTCAGGCTTCTGATATGCAGAACTGTAGGATAATATATTTCTGTTTTTAACCAGCAAAGTTATGGTAAAATTTGTTTCTGCACCAAAGAGAAAAATTATGCAGCTGAGTGGATGGAAATGATGGCAGTGGGCCTGCAAGCATCTTTAATGACACTAACATCAAACTCAGGGAGATGCTGACAGTGTCTCCCAGGCAGGGACCAATAACACCATTCCCAGGGGGAACAGTGGGTCTGCCAGCAGGAGCTGCAAAAATACAGCCTCAACGGGACCTGAAGGGAAGTCAAGGAAGACAACAGAGGCATCAAGCACAGGGAGCCCAGCCCGGCACTCGGTGACGACCTAGAGGGGTGGAAAGGTGGGGAGGGAGACTCAAGAGGAAGGGGGTATATATAATTATGATTGATGTATGGCAGAGACCACCACAACATTGTAAAGAAATTAGCCTCCAATAAAAAAAATTTTAATAAATAAAAACAACAACAAAAGCTCAGTTAGGGAGACCATCTAGCAGCTGTCAAAGAGTGCAAGGGGCAGAGTGACCACCTAGGAATGATCAGTATAATATGGGCAAGACCATCAGATGGACACCACCAAGCTCACTGAGCTTTACTTTCATTTTATTTCATTACTTCGTTGTTGTATTCTGTGAACACCAAGCTATACTTGGGTGATTTTTACCCTGTCTTCCTAAAACACTTCCGTGCTTATTGTAACTAAAAGGAATATTGCCTCACATACATTCCTTTTTTCTTCCTCTTCCCTAAATTGTTATCTTTCCACTCTATGACAGATATATCTACAGCATAGCCAATAACTCAAGTCTTTTACTTACAGTGAAAGATAATACTGTGAACAGAGAAGACTCGTGTTCAGCCAGTTCTTTTATGCATTTATACATTTATATAATCTTCTCCTTGAGCAGGCACTTTAAAGCAATATGAAATTTTTTTTATTTAACAAATTAGTGTCTCTTCTAGTATCTAGAAGACAAATTTTCACACTTATTGTTAATATGGACTTCGCCAACTAAATCTAAGATACCACCTTTGAGGGATTTAAATATCACTTCTGTATTATCATTTGCTAAATCCTCAACAAATGCATATTTTATTAAAAATGATCCAGTCTTTCACATAAACTGACCAACTGCTTCAAAAGGTAGCTTGCAAGAAGCCTGCACAAAATCAGCCTGAAGAAACTGCAGGTATAAATCTTAGGACCCACAAGTCAAAGTAGAGTTCCTTATTTTCTTCAATTAAATACTTAAGTATATCTCAACATAAATGCTTCCATTTTTTAAAAAATTGATCATTTTGGATATTTAAAAATATATGCAGACAGTAAGAGCAATGTTTATAAACAGTTCACATGATTTCAGAAAAAGCCACTGATATGTTAAACAAAAAAACAAACAAAATATACAACTGAACAGAATGGGAGCTCTGGCACTTATGAAAGTCAGTGGGTGAAAAAAGACTAGAAGGAAAGAACAGTGGTAGATTTCTGAACGATTTTGTTCTGTCTTTTGATGCTTTCCTGCACCTTCCACACATTTTACATAATGAGCATGCGTTGCCCTTTTCCTTTTTCACATTTTTAAATTAATTCATGCTCATTGTAGTACGGCATCTCTTTTATAATCAGGAAAAAGAAAGTTAAGCAAAAAGCTGAAAATGAAAAGGTCAGTTAGGGTCCGCTCTCAAGGAATTCACTAGCTTAAGCAATGATGCAGCTGAAAATACCAACAGCCTGAAGAGAAGCTAGATGCATTCACAGTTGGTCAAGGAACAGAGAGGGAATTCATGTTTACTGAACACCTACCGCAGGTCTTTTGCAGACAATTCATACATGTCTCATCTCATTTAATCCTCACTATAAACCCAGGAGGACCCCTCTCAGCAGACATGTGAACATATTGGGAATAAGGCCAGGCCTCCCCCAATATCACACTGCACATGAGACAAGCAACATTTGAACCCAGTTTCTTGGGCCCCAGAAACTAAGCTCTTATCCCTGCATGGTGCTACCTCTCAGACCACAATGGGGCAGCATCACTTCAATCCCAAATCCACCTTGGGAATGCGGGGATGGTCATGGGGAGCTCACCCAGTCTATGATGAAGAATGAACCCCAGTCTGCCTTGGCCACTCCCAGCCAACAAGTCTTTTCCTTTCCCATCCAAGCTGTATCTACCAGCCGTGTCCTGGGACTGTGACTGTCCAAGTCCACAAGAGAGATATCCATCAACCAGGGCCAAGCCATGAGATGGACAACACCCCGCAGGGCACAGAAGGAAGGACCCAGTGCACTGAGCACCTGCCCCACCAAGCCTCAGGCCAGGGAGACTTGCACCCAGCACGGGCACTCCCTGAGGCTGTTGAGGGGCTCATCCCTCCCATCCCTGACAGCATCCCAGGGCTTCAAAAGGTCACGGGATAACAATGTGAATTTCTGCCCCTGCCGCTTATCATTTGAAAGCATGCCAATTTTAACCAGCACATGCCCTCTGGGCAGAGGGTGGCCCAACACCACCTGGTCAGTATTCCTCTACCTGGACAACCTTCAGGCATCAGTACCCAATTCTCTAGTTCTTGTGCACACACCCTCACTCACACCCTTCCAAGACTGTGTCAGCCTGCCGTTCTTTGAGCCTGAGACATTTTTCCAGTTATAAAAACAGAGAAACTGAGACCCTGAAAAGGTCCTTGGGTGGAGCCCTGTGTCTCTAGAACAAAGCCGCATTAAGGTTTGAAGGTTGAACGGCCCGTAGTTGTTTGATTTGACTTGTACTGTGTTACTCAAATTGTTTGGTTAGTTGACAAGAGTTAGAAATCAGATTTTACATTAAAGTACAGATTTGAAGCTCCTCTTTAAAAAATAAATAAATAAATCAGCATATTTATAACACCAGGATTTTCATTCCCAAATGGTAAAATCAGCTGAAGTTGTGGAACAACTTCCTTTTGACAGAGATTACCTCTCCAGACCCCACACTCCAGGTCCTTCTGGGCCCTGCTGCCCAGTTCACCCATGTGTTACCTGTCAGTAACCCTGGGCAAGAGCATTATCTTCAGTCTTTGGGGACCTGTTGCTGGAGTGGGGAGGGGGGCCAACGGGCATCATTTGGAGCAAAATGAATGAACCTGGAATACTCAATACAGTAGAGGGCAAGTCAACAGAAACGAGATATATCAACAGAGAAGGTGGCAGAGCCAAACTGCCATGAAAACACAAGTAGCATCCCCATTACACTGTGAGTTCCCTGGGGCACGTGTCTCCAAGCTGTGTCCTCAGCTCCCAAGCACAAAGGATGAATGTTCACAATGACAAGAGTACGGGGAGTGTGCAAAGGGAGCATGAGGCACCATGAAAATCACATCAAGTAATTGGAAAAGCCTCTGTCACCAGAGATCCTTACCCGAGTTAGGGTCATTCCTGCCTACAGAGGTCCCACCTTCCCCTGGCTAGAGCCCACCACAAGAAGATGCAACAGTTGCAATGAGGGTGCAGAGAAAAGAAGTCCAAGGGCAGGGCCTGCAGCGGCAGTTACTGCAAGTAGGGCATGATCAGACAGCAAAGAAGGGTGGGTTCCACCTCCTGTACTTCAGTGGACACCAGACACCTGCCAGGGCTGGGAAAACCAGCTCCCGTGATAGACAACCAGCCTCACCCCAACTCAACCACCACCCCCAAAACACATTCAGACCCTCAGGCTTTTACAACTACCCAAGGACAGCCTTGGACCTTCAGGTCCCAGATCTGGGCCTTCTCCCTCCTCTGCAAGAACAGGAGACTCCCCAAAACCTCTTTCCATCACAACATTCTGAATCCAGAACACAGCCTTCACAGGGTCACCCTATCCTTGGAGAAGACTAGCAGCCAACATACAGCCTAAAGCAGGAAGAGGTCTCTGGGTCTAAGGGGTTGGGGGTAGGGACATGCGGACAGGGAAAACTTGCTTGGAGCCTCCGGCCAGCCTACCCCCTCCCTACACCCACTGTCATGTTTGATCCTCCTGGGAAGAATCCCCACACTCTGTGCCACCACCTGTCCCCTATGTCTTCAATATCCCTGGGCAAGGGCCTCAGAGCCAAACCCATGGCTATAAGGAACCAGGAGAACCCTTGGATATAGGGGCAGATGAGAGGAGAGGGGCCCGAGGACAGGCAGATATGGGGCAGAGAGCCTTAGTCCCTGATGAGGAAGCAGGCATCATGGGAGAGAAACCCGAGTCCCCAAACCCAAGCTCAAGCCAGGTGGGAGGGGCGCGAACGAGGGAGGAGGGAAACGCAGCCCGCTCTGCCTCGCTTAGCCGCGCACTTGTTGCCCCCGCCTGCGGGCAGAGTCTTCGGACCAAGGTGGCCCGGGCGCCGGCTAGGATTTCCCCGCAGCCTGGCCAGGCCCAACTCCGCTCCTTTCCTGGTTGAACAGCGCCCACCTCCGGCCCAGGCGGCTATGCCTCCGCCCACGGCGGGGACCGCAAGTGAGAGCGGCGGCTCCAAACCCGGAGGAGGAGAGCGGCCGAGAAACGCGAGCCGAAGCACTGAGGGGAGCGAGATGCTGCGCGTCCCGGGATGCGCTCGGGAGAGGGGAGAGCACTGGCTTGGGCGCTAGACGCTCCTCCTCCTCGGCAGCTAAGAAGACACCGGCCCATCCAGGTCAGGGGAGGTGCACCAACACAGGTACCCTGCTCGCAGACACGCCCACCCACACTCTAACAACAAAGACGGCCCTGAGCCACGCACGCCTGCGCGGCCTGCACCGGGCGCACACACGCGCCCACCCGGCTGGAAAGGAGCCGCACAAGCCCGCGACACGCCCCGCAAGGAGCCCGGCTCGCCGTTCACAAGCTCTCGGCTCCAGTCCCGAGGCGTAGGGCACTCCCTGCTGCTCAGCTTTGGTGGGCCGGGGAGGGAGCGCGCACCGTGCGTGCGGTCCAACCCTTGGCAACCCAGCAAGTCTCCAGCACTGCGCCCGAGGCAGGCCCGGCCCTGTTAGCCCTGGACACCGCGACCGGCCACTCACCTTCTTGCACGGCCTGGAACGGATTGTTGGCCTCGATGACCTTGATGGAGTAGGTGATCTTCTCGCTCTGCAGGATGTCATCATTGAGGCTCAGGTCCGATACAGCCAGCTGGAACACCCTGTCGTCCTTGGCCGCGTTCTCCTCGAAGATGGCACCTGGAGGAGAAGAGGGGTCAACACCAGGCCTAGAGATGGGCTCTCCTTGGCCCTCCCATCACCGTGCTGGCAGGACTGCAGGCTGCCGGGTGGTGGGAGTTCTGGGCTGGGGTTTCAGCCTGATAGGATAGTTTAGAGGTGGGCCTCCGCCCACCCACACAAAAATACACCACCCCAAATATGCCAACATAGTCCACATGAGTTACATATGCACGTGGTACATGCAGCTGCCAGGTCACAGGAGTGTCTCACAACCAAGCTACCTCATATATCAATCATGCCCCACATAATGGGCTGAGCCAAGCTGGTGTGACCTCATGCCCTGCCTAAATGGTCCCACGAGTCCTATCCCAGGAGCCAGAAAGTCCCCTTGCAGCCCCAATCCCAAAATGGAAAGATGACTTCCCTTCTGCCCTGCGCACCCCCCTTCCATAGGAGCTAAGCAAACAGGTCCCCAGTGGTTTTCCTGTGCTGGGGCTTCTTTCTGCAGGGGCCGTTGATGACCGGTGACAGGCAGAGGGACTACTCAATCCCGCCTGACTCCCTGGGCTCTGTCTCCTGCTTTCCATCCCTCTCCTGATAGGACAATGTCCCTAGACCCTTTGCCTTCTAACCCAGCAGCTGAGGAGCCCAGAAGGAGCCGCTCTTGAACGGGCCTTCTAGAACCATGAACAGCTCCTCCGGAGCAGCCTCCCGCTGGCCTTTGCGCTCTTCTCACTGCCTTGGCCGACTCTCTGCGCTTGACGCCGAGATCGGTCGGACTCGCCTGAGCCTGGCCCTGCAGCCTGGAAAACTCCGGAGTCCAACCCCCTTGCCAGGCCCTAAGGGTCACCACAGTCCCAGAGCTGGGCCCAGTGATCCCCGAACTGGGGGCTGGGCAGGAGGAGGGAGGTCCCGTTCCAAGCTACACCCAGAGCCGCAATGCTGACCGCAAGACCCAAGCCCCACCACCTCCACCCACAACTGGGAAGCAGGTCTTGTCCCGGTGCCTGCCAGGGATTGCAGCGTTCCAAGGCCAGGCCTAGTCCCTGATCACCCATCACCTGTCCCATCACCCCTGCCTTCTCACACCTCCCAACCCCCCAGCCTCTCTCGGCTCGCTGGTCTTCCCCAACTTCCGGCAAGACGACTGCCGACGGGCTCCCCAAAAACAACCGCTGCCAGTCCCCCAATCCGGCCCAACTTCCTGGGATTTCTCCCCTGCTGCTACCAACTCCCACACACTCCCCGCCGGCGCGCCTCCTCCTCCTCTCCACCTCGTCTTCTCTCCTCCCCGGGTTCTCTCCCTCCATCGGTCTCTTCCCGCTCGGCGCGCACGCACACACACTCCGCACACACACCGCGGCCCAGGCTTCTTCCCTGACTCCCACTGCCCAGACCATCTGCCGGCCCCCAAGAAGAAGAAACTCTGAGACTGTCCAGCTTTGGGCTGCCGTCGCCACAACCAGATACACACACACCCACACATACACTGAGAGATACACAGACAGACACACACCAGGGAAACAGACACTGTGTCCACTCTAACAGGCTGATAAATCGTGCACGCACCAACACAGGCTCCGATGGCCCCACACACCCCAACGCCCTCTCGCAGTGACACCAACACGGTGCCACCGGCGCACACACAGAAACACACGCTGACAACACCCACCCACCCACATTCACGCACGGTTCCGGTCGGGCCTCTTCGATCCTGCGCTACCAACTTGGCGAGACCCCGGGCCCTGCCCGCCCCCTGCCCGCCCTGCTCTGAGCTGTACCTAAGGGCTGGCCCGACCCCGCCGACCGCCCCCCCCCCAACCCCGGGGACGCGGGGCTGAACCTGAGCCTAGCCCTGGGTTCCCCGCAGCCGCGGCCCTAAGTGTCGGCAGAGGCCGCGGGGCCCCGCGGGGGGATCGGAGCCCCGGGAGCAGCAGGAGCCCGCGGGAGCGCGGCACGGCCCGTGCACAGCTCCTCCGCGGGGCGGCGCGGCCCTTCGGGGGAGCACCGCCCGCCGAGCCCCTCGGCCCAGGGAACAGCCAAGTTTGGACGCCGCGCACCCCCCGCGCCACTGGGGCCCCCGCCCAACCTCGGCCCCGAGCCCGCCGCGCTCACCGATGTGGATGATGGAGTCGGCCCGCACCGACACGCACTGGCATATCCAGGGGAGAAGCCACAGCGTCAGCGCTTCCATGTCCCCCGGGCGCGCGGCTCATCCGCCCGGGCCCGGGGCGAGGCCGAGGGCAGCGCGGAGCGGGGAGGCGCCGGTCCGGGTGCAGTCCCGGGCCGCTCCCCGGGAAAGCCGAGCCCGCCCGTGCGTCTTCCCCCGCGCGCCCGCCCCTGCGCCCTGAGCCCGCCCCAGCCCAGCCCAGCCCAGCCCGGCGCGGTCGGGCTCCCGCTCCGGCTCCGGTGGTGGCTGCGGCGGCGCTGGCAACCCGAGCCCAGGCCGGCGCGGCGGGGGCGGCCCGCGGCGGCGGCGGCGCTCCCCACGGCTCGGGAGGCTTCGGAGGCGGCGGAGGCGGCGGCGGCAGCAGCCGGGCCGGCGCGGCGGCTCCGGGCTCGCTGTGTGTCTGAGCCCCGGCGAGGAGCGAACTGCGGAGGACGCCCCCTCCCCTCCCCCTCCCCCTCGACTCTGCTCCCCCTCCCCTCCCCGCCCGCCTCCCTCCCCTCCGCCCTCCTCTGGACCACGTGACTGCGGAGCCTCTGCCTCGCCGCGCGGCGCTCTCCAGCTCGCGGTTCGGAGGGGGCGCCGGGTGCTCCGCGCTCCCAGTCGGAGGGACTCTCGGAGGCCAGCAGGACGGTGGGACCGGCCGAGGCTGCGGCGCGCAGAGACTTGGTGGTCCTGGGCCTCATGACCCCCACGTTCACCAGGGACCAGAGAATGGAGAAGGGTCGGCTCCGACTGCCCTCGGGGATCCCTGGAGCCCCCTGGCCCCGGCTGACCTCAGCCGCCGAGCGTTTTGGGCCATGATCCACGGCCCGGGCAGAGAGCCCCTCGTGGAGCCGGGCCGGGATAGCCCGGAGAGAGATCGGGCGAGGCGCTGAGCCAGTCATCGAGAGGCAAGGGGAGCCAAAGGGGACTCGCCGCGGCCGCGGGCTCGAACCTTAGCTGGCCCCACGGACCTTGGCGGGCGCCCATCCCCCTCCCTGCGGCCCGAGGCTCAGCCGGGAGTCGGGCAGGAGGCTCGGACTCTGAAGCCCAATTCATGGCCGGAAACCGGCGCATCCGTGACCGCGGCGCCTGGACGTGAGGAGCCTTTCAAGCGGCCGGCGTACTCAGACTCCGACTCTGCACGGAGCCTTTACGCGCGAGCCCGGGCGAAGAGCCCGCTCCTCGCGGCCAGCGCAGAGCGGGGCTCGCTCCACCGCTCGCGGAATGCCTCCGGCCCCAGCTACCACCAGATAGAGCGTTATGCCGTTTGGGCTTCAGCCTGGGAGGGGGTGGCAAGCCTGACGCTAGCCACCCTCCCCCCGCCTCCGCCCCCAAACAAGTTCCAGACAGACTGAACTCCACGTGGCACACCCAAGATTTCAGGGAGACAGCTGAGCCTTCACGGACCCAGCTTCGGGAGGAAGCTCGGTCTGGGTGCGCCTGGCAGAGCCTAGTGCACCGGGCCACTTCTGCGGGCCCGGGAGCGCCCATTGGCCCTGTCGTTGGCCCAGCCCCGAGGTCCCTGCCTTGCAGGGCCATGCGCAGGGCGTGAGGAATTCAGAGAGACTCCGCAACAGACCTTCCTGGAACTCCCCGCTCACAGGAGAGACAGACACCTAAATAGATCATTAAAAGATGCGGCAAGGACCCTGAATAAGCTATGTATGCAAAGGCGCATTCTGGGCTGTGACCCAGCCTGAGAGGAAGAGCCAGGAGATGGCTTCCTGGAGGAGGTGACAGTTTTAAAGGTTGAGTGGGGTTACCAAGGGAGAAGGAAGGGAGGCTTCCAAGCACTGAATGCTGGTTAGCGAGCCAAGTTAAAAGAAAAAGAATTTAGTGTGTGTGTGTGTGTGTGTGTGTGTGTGTGTGTCCCAAGCTGCCTGCCACAGAAGTCATTGGAAAAGTCATTTAGTTCAGAAAGGTGGGGGAGGAAGTTGTGCAGGGGGGAGGGCCAAGGCAGGCTTGGAGACAGGCAACCCTTACAATGATTGGTGGGGCTGCAGGGGCAGCCTCCAGAAGAAGAGAAGCTGGGTTGAAGAAACAGCAAGGAACCACAGGGTCTGGCAGGGTGACTTCCAAGATGAGGAGACTATGGGCAAGAGAGGAGGAATGGCCATGCCTGCAGGACGCTGGGCTGTCCAACTGGGTGGGGTGCCCACAAGGTACTACCTCAAGAAATCCATCTGGGGGGCGGGGCTTGAATTGTAAAACACACCCCTCCAGGGCTCTACAAACCCCCATGCCTCCATTCTCATTCCCTGGCTGAAAAGTTAGAGGGAGAAGGGAAATAAAGAATGAGTTTTATTATTTAACAGTTTGGTTCCTATGGAGACTGTCACAACCTCAGATGGATGGTGGTATGTTCACCCTGTCAGGGCTCAAACCTGAGGTTAAGAGCCGCAGGGTCAGGGATCCCCAAATACACTTGTTTGGACCCCTGCAGTATGTTAGTAAAGTAGGCCCCAGTTGGAAGTTTTTCTTGATATTTATTATGCTAGGTAGAGGTAGCATGCTTACAGTGAGACAAGTCTCAAGACCCCCTTCAAAATATTAAGAAGTCAACCTATAAACACACTCGATTTGGGGGAAATTTCATCAGCTTCTAATTTTGATGATGAGGCCCCTCTAGTTTGGGACCTGAGGGCTGTGACTCAGGTTGGCCTTGCCCTGGAATTGCCTCTCCTGGGTACTGCCTTCCCCTCTGTTTCCCATAATGTGGGCTCCTTCACCCACAATGCTTATTTCCCATGCTCATCCTCTTATACTCCCAAGCTAAGCCAGTTTTTCCTCCCAGACTGGAATGGCCTGGATATCCTTTGACTGGCCAGGAAGGGTACTCTGCACAGGCCCCATTTCCACTAGAACTGGGGGAGCAGGCCCAGAGATATTGGGGCCCCATGCCTGGAGGAGGGCATGGCAACCTACTCCAGTGTTCTTGTCTGGAGAACCCCCATGGACAGAGGAGCCTGGCGGGTTACAGTCTAGAGGTCGCAAAGTCAGACACGACTGAGCGACTAAGCGCAGCACAGCACATGCTTGTTTACCTCCAGGCAAGACTATTTTAAGCCTCTCTGTCACCTGAAGTTGGGATTACCAAGTTCCAGGGACATTTGCTTATTGAGACTTTATAAGGTTCATCAAAACCTTAATTACTTATTGATCTGGCCAGTCCAGTCCCTTTAAACCCTGTTAACCTCTGGGACTGCAAAAACTGCCTCCACCAAATCAGGCTCCTAGGGAAGCAACGCCACCTGAGGAACAAATACACTCCGACTCTAATTATCTGGCCGGAGGAGAGAGATGAGCTATCTCTGGGACATATGATACAAACCCATTTCACAGAGAGGAAAACTGAGGCTTGGCAAAAGGAGCAACTTGGCTAAAGCACCAGTTTTTTTCTGGACCCAGGACTAGTCCTCTTGGTTTGTTTCTCACTAAACAAAGACATATGCACAGAAATTAAAGCTGGGTCCATAAATCCTTCATTTGCACAGAGTTCAGCCAACACAGGTGATTGCTTTTTCTAAAGAGATCTTCAGTTTTACATATTTCCTATACATATTTCCTGGAGAAGGGCATGGCAACCGACTCCAGTATTCTTGCCTGAAGAATCCCTATGGACTGAGGAGCCCGGAGGGCTACAGTCCATAGAGTTGCCAAGAATCGGACCTGACTGAGCACAACTATACTTATTTAGCCTTTACCATTTGCAGGCATTGTGCTCAACACCCTACATCTTACCAGGAGATGACAGTGTCACTTTACAGTTGGGAAAGGAAGATGCAAAGAGGCAAACCAGGCCCACCAGGAACCTCAACTGGAACCCTACTGGAAGCCAGCAGTTTGCCAACAAAGCTGCAGATGATATGTCAAGACAAAGAGAATATGGTGATCTGCTAGGAAGTTATAATCGTCATTACTTAAAGCTTTGTCATTCCAGAAAGTGGACCTCTGTCATCTTGTTTCTCACTGTAGTCAATAACTGGACTAAGGAAGTACCAGCTGGAATTCTGACACCACAGGAGTCTATTGCTCTGGCTTATTGCGTGGGAGTTGTCTGCTCCATCTAGAGGCACCACTGCTCAACCCCTGCAGAGCTGCCCACTCCCCAGTCATGTTCCTTCAAGCAAGCCCCCAGGTTAGACAAGATACTGTACCATGAAAGACTGCCGTCCCTCCCTCACCAGCATAGAGCTCACCTGGATTTCTAAGATAATTCAGCCCAGTCCCACATAAAGGTTACTACTGGCAGGAGAGACCAAGGCCCAGCCTGGGGGATTCTTTGCAGGCTTTGGCCGGGAAGACCAGCTCTCTTGGGAACACAAGGAAGAGGGAAACCCAAGTCCTATGGTCGATTCCCCCCAAGGAGGGGTCAGCCGGCATCTAAGAAGGAACCAGGCTTAATGCCCTGCAGTTTCAGTTCCAGGAGGGGCCCTCCCTGCCCATAGGCTCCAAGGAACCTACAATCAGTCAGAATTTGAGCTCAAAAAATCCCACTGTTACTTTCCTCTATTAACCCACTGGGTTATTCTTTAAAAAAAAAAAAAAAAAAAACAACCACACACACATACACACTTTGTTACTTATTTTATACTTTCCCTCAGTTGCTGCCCCTGGTCTTCTGTTGTACGTTAATTGTCCATCTCTACTTTGTCTTCCTTACCTCTTCTTGCTAACCTCTTTGATCTCATTTTTACTGTTTCTCAGCTTGTATTTATTTTATTTGATCTTCTTTTATATCATTGTGTTTTTATTTTTACTCTGGTTAGCCTCTTGGGTATTTTACTTTTCAATTTCCCAGGCCAGCAATCTTTTGCATCACTCTTCCCATTATTCAAGGCATTCTATTCGTTTAGCCTTGGGTTTTTTTCCACAGTGGGGGTTGGGCGAGTGAGACTGGAGGTGCCCTCCCTGCCCTGCCTTTCAGGACTCTAGGGTAGGACCCGCTAGTGTGCCCCAGCCCCCTGCCCATACCCAGCCCTCACAGTCTTTCCAGGTACCCTTCCCAGGACACTGCCAATGGCACGTGCAGTACCCATGCCTGGCAAGCCCATTGGGAAGTCTTTTCTTAGCCACACCCTCCAGGCTAACGTGGAGGAAGGAAGTCACACACAGCATGTCCACCCTGGATAGGAGCATCTCATTTTTGCAGGGCAGAGGCCCTTCTTTCTTCCCATTATATGTTCAATAAACAGGGCCCAGTTTAGAATACTCAGTCCGCTTAGAACAAGATAGTCCAAAAAGTTAGCTATGTGAAAATCTGCCTCCCTCACAAAAACAAGCTGGAACATCACAGGTCTGGTCCCTGGACCCAGGCTGTCCAGATAGGATGGGTGGCAGGACCAAACACCAGCTCAGGCCCATCTAAGGCTCTCATGTTGATGTCTAGCACATCCCTTGGCCCCTGGAGTCTAGCCAGTTCCCTGATTCCCATAGGTCCCTCTGAAGAGCAGAAGAAGTAGGTGAGAGTTTGCACAAAGGCACCACCAAATGCTAAACAACAGCAAGAGTGTGACCTCAAGTTGAAGCTCACTCTGCTCACTGCATAGTAGGCCAATTAACCAAGAGACAGTGTTGAGGCAAGAAGTATAACTGTATTCGGAAAGACAGCAGACCAGAAAGATGGCAGAATAATGTCTCAAAATAAACAACTTCTTGGGGTCTGGTTGAAGATTCTTTTATAGAATGGAGGTAGGGAGAGGTAAGGAGATCAAGTTAAAAAAAAAAAAAAAAACTATTAATCTTGCAAGTTTCTCCTGGACCAGCTAGCCTCAGGGAAGGGATGAGCTGATTTCTTCCTTCCAGGAGCCATTCACAGGTGGACAGAGTCCTGAACAAAGACATTTGGCTAAACATTCAGGCGGAGGGGCAGGGTTCCTGAGGCAGACCATTATATATGGACAGTATCTTTCAGTGAACAAGGTTAGGTTAAAGGAAGCAAAGGTTAAAATAAAAGAAACAGGTCCAACATGGAGTTAGTTCTTCCCTGTTAAGAAGAGGAGGGGAGGCTTGGTTCCCTGGAAGCCTCCTGAGCAGTCCTCTCAGTCCCAGCCCTCCCAGGGCAGCCTGTGTCCCAGCCTCCTGCTAAAGCATCGATCCTCCAGGTATGAGTTCCGCAGCCTGGATCCAAGGTGTTCTTCAGAGGAGGTTCTGGCTTCCAGTCCTCAGGACCAGCCTCATTCCCTTCAGGCTTGAACTTGTGTGCTCCAAGTCCATTGTGTACAAGGAAAGGGTTCTGCTGCTAAGAGTCTAAAGTCTGAAAATCTCAGCCTTGACGATCTCCCCTGAGCCCAAGGGCTGGCCCAGACCCTTCCTTCCCAAGTTGCTTGCTGGGATCCCTGCTCCCCCACAATGAGGCCTGAGGAGGCTTCTCCTTTCTGCCCCTGAGTGTTGCAACTTTGCACTTGGCGGGGAGGCGGCTCCCAATTCCCCAGAAAGGATCAAGTAGCAGGGAACCAAACCCTACCCTGTCTTCTTCCAAAGCAAAACTCAGGCCTCCACACCCTCATCAGCCACTGCCAAGGCTCCAGGACCAGCACATGGAGCATCACAGAGGCCCCCTCTGCTCCTGCCTCTGCCCGTGGCTCCTTCTGCCCCTGCCATCTGCTGCAGTGGGTCCCTGCAGTGGGCTCCACACAGGCTGAGTTGAGCCCATGAGGTAAGGAAGACAGTGCATGTTCCAGGGAGAGAAACTAGCAATAGGAAAGGTATGGAGGCAGGAGCATGTAAAGGAACACAGAGAGAAGAGCAGCAAGGTGCGAAGGAGAAGTTGGCGGAGGGGCCAGGATGGAAGTTGCTAGAATGATCCTGGTGGGAGAGGCCAGTCTCACTACTTTTCAGACACGTCTCAACAGAGCAGGGGCCCGAGGCGGCCCCAGGCAGTCAGAGACACATCAACCATCATGTCCTCAGTGGGCATCTCAGGGAAGCCCGAGAGCCACTGACCTACAGAGGAGTGAAGCCCTTGTCCCCCTGGCCACCAGGAAGCTCACAGGAGGCTGACCCACCCTAACTCTGCACACGACACTCTGTGACCGTCCTGTGTCCTCTTCCTTCATGAGCAAACATCTGCGGCTGTTCACAGATGAAGTGGGGCCCCAGGTTCACTGGACCTCAGACCCAGCCTACTCCCTGTCTGTGGTGGGGTACCCAAGTGTCAGCCCTCCCACTGGGCTGGAGGCTGCACGGTGGAGACCCCAGACTGTCTGTGAAGTGAATGTAAAGGGCTCAACCCAACCTACTTCCTCCCTTGCCAAGTCAGGTATAGCCCTGCTGTTCCCATCAGCCTGGGCCTCCAGCCTCTCAGAGCCAAGCCCCAACTTTCCCAAGGGGCAGGGATTGGAGAAACTGCATCTGCCTGGAGCCCTGGCTCATCTGACAGATAACCCCCTCTCTAGACCCAGGCCTCCAGCTAGATACAACCCCTAACAAATCAGATCACCCTGGTCATGGACACACTCATTTCCATGAGCAATTTTTCTTGCCTGTAAACCTCTTCTTTTATGCAGCAATGAAATGATACTGTGATTGATTTTCTCTGTCTGGGTGTCACGGCACATTTAGCACCCTGTAAACCCAACAGATGAAGGCGCTGTCTCCCAGGGATGCTTCTGAGGACTCAGCTTGGAGCAGGGACTGCCCAGTGCTCCTTCAGATAAGACAGGGAGATGGCACAGGTCCTGGGTCCATCGCTGATATACTGGGTCCCTAAATTCCTAGACATTCATTTGAAAAATAGAGGGGAAGACCCAGGAGTTTGGTGTGAGGGAACACAATAGGAAGTAGGAGAGAGAGCAGAAGACTCAAGGGGAGACCCCCCCCCAAAGAGGAGGAGAACTTGTATGCTCTAAACTTGCCAAGTACCAGGCCTGGACACAGCAGTATCGCACACCCCTCACTGCAAAGGGGCAGCAATGCCAGAAAAAGGATCAGTTGGGGATGGGGATGAGGGTCTGCTTGCCTCCCAGCTTCACTTTAACTGTCTCCAGAATCAGGGCAGGTTAATGATAAAGGGGATGGAGGGAGAAGCTGCCCTAGGAGATGGGAACAGCCCTCAGAGGTCAGAGGAGAGAGGGAGAGTTCAATCACAGGGAGACCCAGTCCTCCCATTACCTGCTCTATAGTTGGTGATCAGTACAAGACCCTCTGAGAATAGGGCTGTCATCCCCAATCTACAGGTGAGATCACTGAGGCTCAGCACAGCAAAATCCTGGACAGTTAACTGATGGATAGGCTGAAAGGTGGTCCCCAAAAGATATTCAGGCCCTAATCCTCAGAATCTGTAAGTGTGACATGTTTTATAAAAGTGTATTTTCAGATGTGATTAAATTCAGGACTATTTGGGACAAGGAGATAGTCCTGGATTGTCTAAAAGTGAAAGTGTTAGTCATTCAGTCATGTCCAACTTCTTGTGACCCCATGGACTGTAGCCCACCAAGCTCCTCAGTCCATGGAGTTCTCCAGGCAAGAATACTGGAGTGGGTTGCCATTCCCTTCTCCAGGGAATCATCCCAATCCAGGGATCGAACCTGGATCTCCTGCATTGCAGGTGAATTCTTTACTGTCTGAGTCATGAGGGAAGCCCCCACCTCCATCACATGTCCTTATGAGACAGAAGCAGAGGTAGGTAGACACACAGACAGAAGGCAATGGGAACACGGAGACATGGACTGTACTGATGCAGCCACAAACCAAGGAATGCCAGCAGCCACCAGAAGCTGAAAGAGGCAAGGACAGATCCTCTCTGGAGGGAACATTGCCCCACCAGATTTCAGACTTCTGGCCTCTAGAATTGTGACAGTAAATATCTGCCTGTGTGGTCATTTGACAGCAGCCACAGGGAATGAACAAATGTTGGCTGAAGCTTTGCTCTTAGATAATAAAAAGGCAAGCACCTCAGAAGGAGAAAGACTTTTTTCCTCCTAGTCCCCTCTCTTCCTTCAGACCTGGAATGTGGACAGCAGATCCAAAAAAGAGTTGTCATCTTGTGACCTTGAAAAGCCAAGCAAGAGACTGACAGCCTCGCCCCAGGATGGCAGAGCCGCCAGATGACAGTGGTGGGCTTTGTCAGCCCTGGACACGCAAGACTGTTTAGCAAGCCCTCAACTAGTGAAACTACTGCAGTCAATTTTTAAGTTGTTTGTAACACAAACTGTAACTGATAACCACCAACCTGATATAACAACTATTGACATGATGATGTTTTTATTTCTGTCCTTTTTTCTATTCAGGTATAATTTTCACATACAAGCAGACAAAAGTATCAACCGGAAATTATTTTATTTTTTACTTGTTAATTGTCTGTCTCTCCTACAGAAGAAAAGCCTCACAACAAGGATAGTGTATCTCATTATGATTTTATGCCTTGTACCCAGAACAATGTCTGGCATGTCTAGATGTTCAATAAATGTTAGCCAAATCAATGAATTAATTAGTGAGTGAATGAACATTTTAATGTGAACCCTTCCCCTGGTCGTGAAATTATTTTCTGAAACCTGGGGTTTTTTTATGATTTCAGTTCTCTCCCATGCACTTATCATACATACTTTATTTAACTAGTCACTTGCTGGTGGACATTTTTTAATACTACTGTAAAAAAATACTGTTACATGGATTCCAGGCTTTACACAATTATTTTTTACAGTAAACGCCTAAAAAGGCTATGCATAATTTAAATATCTTAATATGTATTTCCAAAATTGCCTTCAAAAGCGGTTTTTAAAACCAATTAATATTTCCACAGGAAATTTATGACTGTTTTTCTCTCCACCTTCACCAACATTAGGCATTATTAATTTCTAATGTTCTTTCATTTTGGTACATGAACAGTTATGTCTCAAAGTTGTTTTAACAAGTATTTTCTGGTCACTGGGGCCACAGAGTGTTCTTTTGCCAGCTTGTAGCTCTCTGGCAGGTCTTTAAGGCCCCAGGCTCCTGTGGGGGATTGGGAGGCTGAACCTGGCATCATCTATTGAAGGCATGCGAACACAGATGGCGAAGATGGGTCCCGTGAGCCAGGGCTCAAACTTCTCCAGGAACTGTGGGGGAGGAAAGTCAAGGGCTAGACCCCTGGGGTCCCTGAGAGTCCAGGACTGGAATCGCTGAGCTGGAGCCTTCCTTTACTGGAAGCTGGGCCATTTCCTTGATCCCCTGCTAAGGACCATGGTGGGAAAGACATGTATTCTGGTATAAGATCCAGAGCCTGTGGCAGGAACTTGGGAAGCCACATTTGGGGACAGGACTGCTCTTGGGGTCTGGCAAGGACCACTGGAAGTGAATGCCAGGCCTGGAGAGACTTAGGAGACTCTTAAGGACTTCTGAGAAGCCTAAGAGGAATTAGAGAAAGGAGGCATTCCGGGAAGCAGAAGCAAAGGCAGTGAGCAGGTTCAAGAATCAAGAATGAAGTATACTCATGCCCAGATCAGCCCCATCTTCAGGACCACAAAGCTAGCCACAGCCTGGAGCCGTACATATCCTCATGGCCATACTCTTCCTCAATTGCTCACAAATCCAGAAAACCACCAGCCCACAGCCCAGCTCAGCCCACCCCCTAGCGGAGGCCTTCATGGAGCTTTCAAAACATCTCCTGCCCCTTACCCTGCAACTCTGCAACACAGCACAATATCCTCATTTCACAGTTGTTGGGACTGTGCATCAAGTGAAGAGCATTGTCTAGTGCTACCAGGTTGCACAAGGGGCAGAGAAAGTCACAAACACCCCAAGGGTTGGGAGCCTCCTGAAGGAGGCCAGGTGCCAGGTCCACAGAGGAACCCCGGGCCAGACAGAGAGAGGAGATGCAGCCAGGAACTCAGCACCAGGCTTCCCAGGCTGGACCTAGTCCTGAGCAGAGGCAGTTGTGGTGCAATGCTACCCCCTGCCGGCAGCCAGGTAACAGGCCAGGCTGCAGCTGTGATGAGGCCTCCAGGAGTAATACATAGGACCTAGCTTTGGGCTATACAGACATCTTGACCAGGGTGAGGATTGTTAGGGAAGCTGTGCTGGGTGGTAGCTAGGTCAGAAGCCAGAGAAGTCCTGATTGCAATTAAAATCACAGTGAAAGTGAAAGTCGCTCAGTCATGTCTGACTCTTTGCGACCCCATGGACTATACAGTCCTTGTAATTCTCTAGGCCAGAATATTGGAGTGGGTAGCCTTTCTCTTCTACAGGGGATCTTCCCAACCCAGGGATTGAACCCAAGTCTCCCATATTGCAGGCAGATTCTTTACCAGCTGAGCCACAAGGAAAGCCCAAGAATACTGGAGGGGGTAGCCTATCCCTTCTCCAGTGGATCTTCCCAACCCAGGAATCAAACCAGGGTCTCCTGCATTGCAGGCAGATTCTTTACCAACTAAGCTATCAGGAAAGCCCAAAATCACAATAATTCCCATCATTTACTATGAGCCAGGTACTACTCTAGTGTTCTACATACATTGAACTGAAAGTCACTCAGTTGTTTCCGACTCTTTGCAACCCCATGAACTTTACAGTCCATGGAATTCTCCAGGCCAGAATACTGGAGTGGGTAGCCTCTCCCTTCTCCAAGGGATCTTCCCAACCCAGAGACTGAACCCAGGTCTCCCGCATTGCAGGCGGATTCTTTGCCAACTGAGCCACAAGGGAAGTCCTCTACATACATTATTAAACTCATTTATTCCTAACCCAGTTCTTAATAGGGAAGGCACACTAATTATCCCCATTTTACAGAGGAGGCAACTGAGGTACTAGAAAGTTGTGCAACTTGTTCAACTAAGAAGTGACAGAGTGTCCCACGAGAGTACCACTTTATGCAATTTCTAGAGCCCAACCCCTGTGTTCCAGTCACAACAGCAGAAGAGCAGACATGTGCAGCCCTGATTATGAACCAGTCTCTGCTTGGGCGATGTGGAAAGACTGAGGCCCCTGGATTTCACCTGGGCCTAGGACTTCTTTGAGCTTTCCCAGGGAGTTTAAATGGCTAGAATCTCAGAATACTCCAGAATTTAAGGGAATGACCTGGTTCATCCTTGTCTTAGACAACTCAAGATCCAGAGACAGGAGAGCCCAGTGGGCCTTTGTGAACAACACCTGTGTGCAGTGCCCACAGGCAGCTCTGGCCCTCCTGTTCTTACCCTGATGCCTGCAAAAGTTTCAAGCTCAGTTCTCTCCAAACCACAGGTAACACTATGACATTCTGCTTAAGATCCTTGACTACAACTCGGCAGCAACAGCAAAACAAACAACTGAATTCTAAAATAGGCACAGGATTTAAACACTCCTTCAAAGAAGACATGCAAATGGCCAATAATGTAAATAGATGCTCAACATCTTTAGTTATTAGGGAGATGCTAATCAAAATCATAATGAGATACCACTTCACATCCATTAGGATCAAAATACTACCAAAAAAATAACAAGTGTTGGTGAAGATGTGAAGAAGTTTGAAGCTTTGTGTACCATTGGTGGGAATGTAAAATGATACAGCCACTATGGAAAACAGTATAGCATTTCCTCAAAAAAATTAAAAATAGCATTGCCACACATGCAATAATTAATTATGTATGGTGATGAGTGTTAACTAGACTCATTGCTGTGATCATCTCATAATATACACAAATATCAAATCAGTATGTTGTACACCTGAAACTCATGTAATATTGCATGTCGATTATCCCAGTTTACAAAAAAACTAGCAATATATGGACTGAAAAATTACATGTGGCCTAGCAATTCCGCTCCTGGATATATGCACAAAGTAATTGAAAGCAGGCTCTCAAAGCAATATTAGTGCAAGCACGTTCACAGCATTCGCAATAGCCGAAGTGTGGAAGCTACCCAAATGCCCATCAAAAGATGAACGGATAAACAAAATGTGGTGTATATATACAATGGAATATTATTCAGTCTGATAAAGGAAGGAAATTCTCACACATCTAGAACACAGATGACTCCTGAGGACATAGCACCCTGTGAATAAACCAGTCACAAAAAGACAAGCCCTCTGTGACTCCACTCATCTGAGGTTCCTAGAGCAGTCAGATTCATAGGAATGGAAGGTGGCTGGGTGGTTACCAGGACCTGGGGGGGAGGGAGGATGGGGAGTTGTTGCTTAAAGGATACAGAGTTTCAGTTAGGGTAGCTTTTTAAAGTTCTGGGTAACTACAATTCTGTGATGTCTGTTTTACACAAAATTTATTAAAAAATTAATTTTGTTTAACTTTTTCCATTTAATCATGTAAAATGCTGTTTAATGTAGGGAAATATGAAACACCTAACAGAATTATCTAAATAGTATTTCAGTCTCATATATTTAGGTAAGAAGAAGGTCATAAACTAAAACTCATGCTGTTTTATTTATTACCACTAATAAACACAATAACATGTTTTTTATTTATTTGTTTTATTGAAGTATATAGTTGATTTAGAATGTTGTGTTAGTTTCAAGTGTAGAGCAAAGTGATTCAGTTACACACACATCTATATGCTTTTTCCCATTCTTTTCCAGTATCAGTTATTGCAAGGTATTGAGTATAGTTCCCTATGCTATACAGCAGGTCCTTGTTTATCTATTTTACATATAGTGGTGTGTATAAGTTAATCCCAAAATCCAAATTTATCCCTCTGACCTCCCCCCCCAGCCCCTCTGATAACCATCAGTTTGTTTCTATCTCTATGAGTAATAGCAAAATGTTTTCAAAGCCCTGGAGATAGATGGTTGAACAACAGCATGAGTATACTTGTTGTTCGGTTGCTAACTTGTGTCTGACTCTTTGTGACCTCATGGACTGCAGCACGCCAGGCTTCGTTGTCTTTCACTATCTCCCAGAGTTTGCTCAAATTCATGTCCATTGAGCTGGTGATGCCAACCAACCATCATATCCTCTGTCGTCCCCTTCTCCTCCTGCCCTCAATCTTCCCCAGCAGCAGGGTCTTTTCCAGTGAGTCTTCACATTATGTAGTCAAAGTATTGGAGCTTCAGATTCAGCATCCGTCCGTCCAGTGAGCATTCAGGGTTGATTTCCTTTAGGATTGACTGGTTTGATTTCCTTGCTGTCCAAGGGACTCTCAAGAGTCTTCTCCAGCACCACAGTTCAAAAGCATCAATTCTTCGGTGCTCAGGCTTCTTTATGGTCCAACTCTTACATCCATACGTGACTACTGAAAAAACCATAGCTTTGACTGTACGGACCTTTGTCAGCAAAGTGATGTCTCTGCTTTTTAATACACTGTCCAGGTTTGTCAAAACTTTTCTTTCAAGGTGCAAGAGTCTTTTAATTTCATGGCTGCAGTCACCATCTGCAATGATTTTTGGAGTCCAAGAAAATAAAATCTGTGCCATTAAATTGGGCACTTCAAAATGGTTAAGATGATAAATTTTGTTATGTGTATTATATCACAATTAGAGTTAGCATAAAGTGAATTAAATGAAATGAATATTTTTCTGATCCCTCTGCCTGCTAAGCAAAGGTCAGGCTCTTCAAGAGGCATTAAACATTGGCAGGACTGGCACCCAGTAATGCCTCCTCCCCTGGGAACTATATCACCTCTCAGGGCTGCAGCACTAACAGGGTTAGTGGGAGGGTAGGTAGGTAAGTTTCTGACAGTATTGACTTTAAGGGGGAGCCTTGCCCAGGCACTGGTGGGCTTTCTCCTTCTCTAAATTCCACTTGGAAAACCAGCAGGGTAGGGCTATGGGAGCTCTGAGCCTCTTCTCCCAGGGTTGCCAGGGGGCAACAGACACCTCTGGGCTCACCTGCAAGCTGGTGGTGGGAGGAGTTGCAGGGCTAAACACCTGAGGTTGCCTAGGGTCCCAGCCACCTGTCACTCCAGAATGACAACTCCCAGAACCATGGAAAAAGCCCTGGGGGAGGAACTGAGGGCTCAGGGAGAAGCAACTTCCAGAATCTGGGATAAAATCTGAAGGAGAAGTCATCCAGGTAAAGAGCTCGGTGGGGTCCCAGTCTGGGGCATTTGAAGGCTGGGGAGGGGCGTATCTTGGCAGAAAAGACAGAGGCCAGTGTGGCTGGACGGAGGGGAGCAGGCAACATGGGCTGCTGCAGGAGGAGGGGCTTAAAATCTGGCTGAGAATTGGGGCTTTTCCCCAAAGAGCTGCTGAGAGATTTCCTGCTTGTTAGCAGAGTCACAGGGACAGATTTGTCTCTTAAACCTCCCACTCCAGCATCAGAGGGAATGATAAATAAAAGCAAAGAACAGAAATGGGGACAGTGGCAGTCTGGACTAGGAGGGGGGAGGGAAATACAGGGAGAGGATGATGCATTTCGGATTCGGGATCCAGGGACGGGACGAGCTGATTGCCTGCGGAGATGAGGAGGAAAGAGGGGGCAGACAGAGACCCAGGGTTCCGATTTGAGCAGGTGCCGCTGCTGCATGGACATGGTGGGCAGGGGTGGAAAGAGAGCTCCAGAAGGCAGTCTGGGGCCAATTGACACCTAGACCTTTATGAGATTAGATCATCTCTGATCCACTTTCTTGATGAAGTCACTGGGAGAAGATGCTATTCAAGGGATTTTGAGCAAGGCTGAGGATCTTGTTACTCTAGCTGACAAAATCCTCTTGCTCCTGGTGAAACTGACTCTTTTCACTGGGGTTGGGCTAGGAGAAAACATTCCAGCCGGCCTGTCTTGGGGAGAGGCATTCAAGGACAGGAACATAAAGGCATCAGTAAATGAGATTGTCAAATGTCTCTGGTGATGGCAGCCTGTCCTCTGCCAGCCTGTCCCTGGGCCCCTATTTGTCCAGCAGCCAGAGAAGCCAAGCCTGCCAGGCTGTGTGCCCCGTGAAGGCTGCCGTCTCTCTACAGCCAGCACTGTGGTTATGAGACCCAGCCAGACTGTCTGGGTCTGTCATCCCAGCTCCAGCTCCTATTCCCTGTATGACCTTGTATCACCATATTCTCACCTCCTAGGCCAAGGCTGGAATCCCTCTCCTCGAGTTTACTCTGGAAATTAGAAACCCTAAAATCCTAGGAAGCTCTTGCCCGTCCCTCTCTAGGCAGGAGTCTTCTTCCGGCCTCCAGAGAGTGAGCACTGGTGCAAACACACACATACACGCACACAGATGTGCACAGTGACACTGAATAAGGCTTATGTAATATGATCAGAAGAGGGATAGAAAAAGGGAAGGGAAAAAGAAGCAAAGGATTGGAGGTACAACCTACATGTGCATCACTCCCACATTTTTTGAGTTCCTATCACACCTATCCTGGAGAAGAGAATGACTACCCACTCTAGTATCATTGCCTGGAGAATCCCCATGGACAGAGAAGCCTGGCGGGCTACAGTCCATAGGATCACAGAGAGTCAGACCTGACTGAGCAACTAACACAACCCAACTCTACCTAAGGACATCCTAGAACATGCTAGAATCATTCCCCCAGTGCAGGTGGGAGACAGACAGGCCTTAAGAGACACAATGCCTTATCCAGGGTGGAGATGAGGCACAAACGAGGAGATGAGTCTGGACCCCAGGTTTCTCCTTGGAGTCGCACACAGACCCTCTCTGGGGACTGTGGAGAGGGCTGCGGGTGTAACTATGTGAGATGTGTGTCTGCGTGGAGAAGGGGTCAGGAGTCTGCAGCCCAGAGGGCTGTGTGTAGAGGTGTTGTATGAGGAGGGGATTCCAGCAAGGGGACCCCAGGAAGTGAATTCACTTCCTGACAACAGATTCCAACAGAACTCGGAACCCCTATAACCAGGCACCCACATTCTAGTGACAGCCCCATAGCCAGATCACTTGGCTGGAGACAGTTCATAGAGAAAGATGTTCTCCTGCTGTGTTCTGACTCCCCAGGGGTTCTGCTTCAGGAAACTCTGGAGTGAGAGATTTTTCAGATACTCTGGAAAAAAAATTAATAAATGAAAAGAAAGAAGCATCTAACCTACCTTTCCTCTATGAACTGTTCTGCCAGGTGACCAAACAGTAGATGAAGGGAAGTGTCTCTCTATAAAATTAATCAAGCTGATAAGTGAAAAAGAAATGATGTTGTTAGAATGTCATTTTCACCCCCAACTGGATCAATGACTGTCAGCATTGAACATCATCTCTGCTAACATCTCAAAAAAAGACAAACATGATACACGGACCTTGATGAAAGAGCAGATCAATTCCTAGAGTCTCATCAAAAATCTCCGTCCTGAGCCTGATCAAGCCTCTGAATACACTTGAAAATCTGCAGGAAATGTAGAGAACAGATGGATGTGCTGAACTTCATCCTGAGAACACAGTCTGCAAAATCCTTGCTGGAAAGTTCTATGGGGGCAAAGGCTCAGGTTCTTTCATGGCTACATTGTAAGAAAGGGATGGAGAAGGAACTTACAGACTAAAAGAGATTTAAAAGACATCAATAAAATGAGCAAGTCTCATCCACAGGGTCTAGAGAGCCCATTGGATAACAAAAACTATGAAGAAACTCAAGGAGGTGAATGACCATAAAAGTCAGGACAGTGAGTCTCTTTAGAAGTAGGGAGGTGGTTGAGGTTGGGAGGGGACAGAGGGAGGGTGTTCGGGGGTGGATGGAAAAGTACAATTCTTGGCCTGGATGGTGGGTTACAAGAGTGTTTTTTTTTTATGGAAGTATAGTCTATTTACAATATTATACTGGTCTCAGTATGCAACATAGTGATTCAAAATTTTAGAGATTATACTCCATTTAAAGTTATTTAAAATATTAGCTATATTTCCTACATTGTAGCTTGTTTTTAAATCTCAAAATATTTATGCTAAGTGAAAGCAGCCAGACACAGTAAGAGGTCATTTATATAAAATACAGTGTTATCCTAGTGGAAGAAAGCAGATTATTGATTGCCTGGGGATGGGAGGGAGAGAGGTGTGGATTACGAAGGGGCATGAGACACTTTTGGGGGTGATAGGTATGTTTTTTATGTTAATTCGGCTGATCCTTTTCTGGGTATATACATATGCCAAACTTCATTGAACTGCACACTTTATAAATATGTGCCAATTTTTGGTACCTCATTTGTACATCCATGAAACTGTGAATAGAGAAGCACAGAATGAATGATTACAAGCAGTGTTTCCCACTCTTTACCGGTAGCAAGAAGCCCCTGGTGCCCTGGAAAGTCCATCCTCCTGGTCCTGCTGCTGAGTCTGCCATAAAGCACCAGGTGAATTGTGCTTCTCATGATCAGAGAAGCAGGGGAAACACTGGTATGAAGTGAGTGGTAGGGGAGAAGGACCAAACCTCGTGACCAAATCACCATCAGGTGAAGCCAGTTGAAACTACCACCATCAACAGCCAAGGGAAGATGAATCTTTGACTTCCTAGGGTTTCACACAAGTATATAATGGATATCTACCATATAACAAGGATTTGTCCCCAGTCTCTCCTTGAAGAAGCTTTCTCAGCCCCCTGCATCTTATATCATTGGATTAATTGGAGAGAGCTAAGCTTTCTTAGCTCAGCTAAGGCATAAAATGGTGCCTCCCTTAGAACCCATGTGATTGTAATTATCCAATCAAAATCCTGTCTCCTATATGAAAAACACAAAGAGCTGTGCTCAGCATTTCATGTTGAAGAGTATGCTGTAATAGTTTCTGTTGTGAAAGAGGTGCATTTAATGCCAGGTAAAACATGCTATAATTTTGAGATATTTATATAAAAGTGCATGACTGGAAATCACTAAATGCTGTTTTTATTATGACTTGCTAAGGTCAGAGATGTCTTTTGAGACCAGAACATGGCAATTCCTCAGATTTGAGTTTTCTGTTCTGCCTTTCATCAGTTTTCCTATTTTTTTCCCTAAATTTGTGGGATTCTTTGTATGTAATTGATTTTAATTGTGTGTCTTATCTGTGTTGAAAATATATTCTTCCATTTATCACTTACTATAATTTCATTCCTGGTTTCTTTTTTGCTTCATGTTAGCTGTTCGTCTTTTTTTTTTTTTTTTTTTTGGTAAAAACCTGAACTTTTTTTTAGCAAGATTGAGATTATACAAGACATGCATTCGAGCTAAGCATTGAAAGCAAACTTTTAAAGATTGGAAATAGTTGAGGAATATAATTTGGAAAATCTAAAATAACCAATTAAAAAGCAAATACTATGCTTGATGAATACAACTAAGTCCTGGTTTCTGGAAAAGCAAAGTATTGGTTTTCTGTTCAGAAGTAGATGAACCCTGTCAAGCCAATAAAAATTAGTTTACTTTTAATAAAACAAGACATACTGTACCAAAAAAAGAATTATTAAAAAAGTCAATGAACAACTTCCTGCCTATATACTTGACATGTTAGGCTACATGAATAACTTTCTGAAAAACAAAAGTAACAAAAATTCAATGGAGAAAAGACAGAAACTCTGAACAGAACACTTTCTTGAAAGGTGACATACTCACCCAGAAATGGCCCAAGGAGGTGATTCCCTTGAGCTCTTAGAAAGCTTTGCAATTATTTGACAATAGTAGCTTTACTCTAGCCCTGGCATCCAGAAAAATCCCTGCAATACAGGACTTTGTTTAAATTTAAAACATACATATAAAATTCATAACAACACACAGCTTATTTATTTTCCACATACTAGTTTGTGGCTTTTAATCCTTTACCCCTATCCAGTCCCTCCCCTTCCCTCTCTCAACTAGTAACAGCTAGTTTGTTCTCTATATCTGAGTCTGTTTCCATTTTATTATATACAATTGGTTGTTTTATTTTTTAGATTCCACATATAAGTGATAACATACAATGTTTGTCTTTCTCTGTCTGGATTATTTCACTAAGCATAGTCTCTTCCAGGTCATTCCGTGTGGTTACAAATAGCAAAATTTCATTTTTCATGGCTGATTAGTATTCTCTTCTATATAAACATATCTATTTTATTCATTCATCTGTTGCTGGACACTTAGATTGCTTCTATATCTTAGCTATTGTAAATAGTGCTGCTATGAAGATTGGGGTGCATATATCTTTTCAAATTGGCTTTTTCTTTTCTTGAAATATATATTCAGGAGTGAAACTGCTTGATCCTATAGTAGTTTTATGTAATTTTTTGAGGTGCCTCCATACTGGAGAGATTTCTCAGACAATGGTTCCACCCTCAACCCCGATGCCTCGGGTGGTTTACCGGGAGGTCACCTAAGGAAACAGGAGGTGGCCCCGAGCAGGCCAGTCCAAGCCTCACCACCTCAGGGAGCCCTCTCTGGGCAGCTCCACATCCCCTCACCTCCTGTGGGGGAAGGGGGACTGGAGGGGAGTTTCCCCTCTGGACAGGAATGGGTTGGTGAGGCCTTGGTAACAGGTGGTCCTGTCATGGTCACACCCAAGGACAGGGCTGGCAGCGAGGAAAAGATTCCTGAGGTGCCTGTAATCTGTGCCGGTGTGAATGCAAAGCCCCCAGGTCACCAACTTTTTTCCGTCCTTGAGGAGGTCTGTGCAGAGGTGGGGTGTGTCTGTGCAGAGTGGAGATGTCTGGTGGGCCTGAGAACCAGCACAGACAGCCGGGCTAGGCTCTGACTGCTGGGCGCTGTGACCACAGGGCTCCACACAGGAGAAGGGACGGGAGTCCGTGCATGGAGCCCCCTGCTCCCTCTCCCCGCAGGAGGTGCCCCACACCAGCCACGGAGCCCAGGGCAGGCTCAGGGTGAGAGCCAGGGAGGAGACTCCTCACCCAGGAAGGCCTGGACCCCAGAGCCACCCCGGCCTCTGGGCTCCCGCCTAGAGTCCCGCTCCCAAAGGACCCTGGGCCCCCCCTCCTCTCCCCCTGTCTTCACAGCCCAGGCCCTGCCTTGTCCAGATGCCGTCACTGTCCACATAGTTGACAGGATTCCCTTCATATGAAGTCAAAGGTGTTTCTGCATTTTTCTACAGATTATTAACTCCATCCCCAGGTGTCCTTGTTGGCCTGACAATCCTGATCCCTCCCACCCTGGGATCAGCCTCTGTGTTCTTTCCCTGGAATGGCATGTTTTGATAACAATCACAGGGATGATGCAGTTAATACAGGAAGGAGCTCTCACTATTGTGCCACAAATTACCCTGAGAGCCTAATACACTGGATTGGCCTCCTGCCAGTTCCACTGCTGATGCCAGTAGAATTCTGCTGAAGGCACTCCTGTCCCATCTCTTAGCACCAGTCCCTGAGGCTTTAGGGACTTGCCCCAAGCCTCCTGGTGTCCGTGGTGCTGCCTCTGACTCTCAGAGGAGGAGAGTCCACCGCAGGGGGGAAATGCGTCCCCAGTGAACAGACAGAGGACCCGCACGGTGTGGGGCATATCCAGGGATGCAGGCTGGAAAAGCTGGCAGGCAACCTGGAGCCTGCCTTCCTGGGCAGCCACCCCTCCTCCCTCCCCCTGCTCCTGAGCACCTACAGAGCCTTTCAACTACCCAGCAAGTGCTGCTCCTAAGGTGAGCTCTCTGCCCCTCCCGGAACATTGGCCGCCTACTAGCTGTGAGAAGTGGGAATGTCAGCCCACTGTCCGAGCCTCAGCTTGCCCCTCTGCACACCGGGGTGAAGGACCAGCCCCCTAGGGTGCCTGTAGGGACTAAGTGGGTCCTTCATGGAAAGTGCCTCTGGAGACCTGGCCCCGTGGAAAGGTCTGCCGGAGGGGCTACAGTCATGCTAAGTTGTCATTTTCCCGTGAGGGAAATGAGGGAGCCTCTGCCTCATTTGTCACTGAACTATTGACTGAACTTGACTGAGCTATTTTTCCATTTGAGAGGTGAATCCCATTCAAGGTTCCCTGTCCCAAGTGAGTGACAGCAGGAATCCCTGGGGGCAGGTAGTATAGCCCAGACCACTGAGATATGTGTGACGGGGACAGCTGGGCTTATTCATTCTTCAAAGAACTAGGAAGGCCTACTAGGTGCAGGCATTTTTCTAGGAATGACCATCACTAAGGCATGAGCAGAGAGCAGTCCTACCCTCCAGCGCTTCCATCCCCCTGAGGGTCACATTGTCACACTGACCATTACATCCAGGTGTGTCCTCAGCATGGTCCATGTGACACCTTCCTAGCCTCCTCTAGATATGAGTGCACCCTGCCTTACTCTGATGAGGATGGGGGACCCCTGCACCAGCTGAAAATCCAAATGGGCTTTGATTCAAAAGGGGGGGATGCCCTTCCCCAAAGAACTGCATGGAGATGTGGGGTCTATGGATGGACAGGGGCTGACAGAGCCCTGGACTGTGCACATCACCGTAGGGGAAGGATAGGCCAGGCCTCTGACTCTTTTTCCCACCTGCCTCCCCCCAGGACCATGTCCTCCATCTTGGGTAACTAACCGTACTGTGACCCTATGGATTTCCATCAGTCCCTGGAATTTCCTTGCATGAAGAAGCTATTAGCTTCCCTAGAGCTCAGCATGCCTGGCTCAGACCTGGAGCACCATGCCCACCTTCTCCTGGAGCACCTGGAGCCCACTGAAGCAGAGGGTGATGGTGAGGAGGACTCTGGATGGTTGATGGAAGTCAGTGGGTAGGGGAAGGCAGGCACTGGGCCAGACAGAGCAGAGCCTCCCGAGGCTGGGATGGGCCAGGAGCAGCAAGGAGGCTCAGATCACTATTGCCCTGGACTGCAATCTGGAAGACCTCGTGGCATCTTGGATTGAGACTTCATTGATTGGCACTGAGAAATTTCCTGTCTCTGGAAGGCATGTGGAAAAGCAGTCCTATTGATGTTTTCTCTTCTTGGAGCTACCACATCAGCTGCAGAACAAACTCTGGAAGCCCCTCGAGACCTGGAGCACCCCTGCACCTCTACTGCCCACTACAGCTCCAGAGCCAGAGCAAGCTCAAGACACAGCCCTCATTCAAGGTCAAGGGCCAGATCAAGAAAATACACTAGTTCCAATTCTGGAGTGAGAGGGCTTGCTCCTGCCCTTGTTCTCAGTTAGGCTGAAAGCTAGGAAAACACCTACACAGGCTCCAATTCTAGATCCGGACAAGATACCAGCAGCAGTGCTCATTCCGTCCTCAGAGCGTGAATCGTCAGGGAAACCTGACCTCATACTTCCTCTGCAACCTCAGCCAGCTTCCTCAGGAGCCTCAGTTCAGAGCTTAAGTCACCCCAGCTGCAGAGACATCATGGCTTTGGCACCAGCTGTTGGCCCCAAAGGGTCATCCAGCTCGTTTCTGACTCTAGAGACCACAGCAGAGCCAGTTCTGTTTACTCAGGTGCCACAGCCAGCTCCTCCCCTATCATCCCTGGAGCTGCTACCAGATCAGCCAGGAGCACCTCACGTGCAGTCTTTGGGCCCCTGCCCCCATACCAGCAGCAGCCCTGGAGGCTTCCTCCCCTTCCCCTGTTATTCCATTTTTTAAATGGTTTTAAATTACATATACTAAAGGGTTTATTTTATGATATAAAGTACACTTACAATTTAATTCTTCGATCATTTTATATTGTACAAGTAAGTGGTATTAAGTACATTCACAAGGTTATGTAACTCCTTTTCTGTCTATTCCAGAACATTTGTATCCATGGGAAACTCTGTATGTATCAGCCACTCCTCATTCCTCTCACCTTCAGCACTGAGACACCCCCAATAACCCTTAACTGTCTATGGATTTATCGATTCCTGATTTTTCATATCAATGGTGACATATAACTTGTGGCTTGTTGTATCTGGCCAAGTATGTATGAGGAGACTGATGAACATTTGATTTTTTTTTTTTTTTGGTTAAATGGAAACGTTAAAAATTTTTTTAATTTATTTAAAGTTTAAAAATTCTAAATTTGGTTGAATAAAAAAGTCAGAGCCATGGCCTTGGATGTATTCCATTCAGGGGAAGTTCTGAGTGGAATTTGTGTAAGCAGAAAGGGTTTTTGTTTGTTTGTTTTTTTATTGGAGGATAATTACAATATTGTGATGGTTTTTGCCATACATCAGAATGAATTGGCCATAAGTATACACGTGAACCCCTCTTGAACCCCTCTCCCACCTCCCTTCCCACCCTATCCCTCTAGGTTAGTACCAGATCCTATGATCCCAGGAGCAGAAAGGGTTTTATCAAAACATAGCAGGTGCTCAAGGAAGCTTCAGAAAAGTCAGAGCCTCAGGTCGGCAAGCTCAGGACCGAGCACAGGCCTCACCCGCCCCGAGGCTCCTGTAGCAATGATACACTTGCCCACCCCTGTTCTAGCCCCCAGAGCTGAAGGAAACTCCAAGCTCTCCCTTGAGGAGGGAAGACTGAAGCCCTCAGTTAAGCTTGGAGCATCTGAAGCAGATGAGGGGACCAAGGGAAATGGCTGCTTGGATTGAGGGACCACCATATGGTTTAGAAGCATGGCTCTGTGTTGGTCTGTAGGAAGTGGCCAGGAATCATCTCATCAAAGTCTCTGTACAAAACCAAATTCACCTTCAGAGAATACTGTCACTGCTGAACCCCCAAACATCCCCTAGTCCCTGGAGTCTGTGGAAGCTTGAGATGCTGTCTAGTGAGTGAGCAGACAGGAGGCTTGTGGACGGGATGTCCCACAGAGTTCAAGGTTGTCTGCCTTGGCAAGGAGTGACCACCGTCATCTCAGGCCCATATTTCCCTAATATAGCAGAAAACCCAGAATTCCACAAGCACAGGCAAGAGGAAAATGTCTTCCTTTCTCACGAATGTAAACTATTCCTAGCAGTGTTAGTTACTCAGTCATGTCTGACTCTTGTCGGACTCTACAGTCCATCGACCCCATGGACTGTAGCCTGCCAGGGTCCTCCGTCCATGGGATTCTCCAGTCAAGGATACCAGAGTGGGTTGCCATTCCCTTCTCCAGAGGATCTTCCCGACCTAGGGATCAAAGCTGGGTCTCCTGCATTGCAGGCAGATTCTTTACTGTCTGAGCTACAGGGAAGTCCACTGACCCTCAACTGCATACCACGGTAGTCAGCCCATATCTATCTTTCTGCCCCAGTATTTTTAGCTAGTGCCCAACCTCAAGGCTATCTGTCTCCTTGGCACAAAATGGCTGCTGGAGGACCAGCCTTGACCAGTCACCATGTCTTCATTTCTGAGGCAGGAGAAAGGGAAAATGAAGGGCAAAAAGGCCCATTCAGCTGTGTCTGCTCTAAACAGCCTCCCCAAAGTCCACACAATCATTTTGCTCACTTCCAATCTTCCTAAAGTTCATCTGGCTACTTTTAGCTGCAAAAGAGGTTAAGAACTCAAGCACTGAGTTTGGTAAATTTCTGTCCTAAATTTGACTGCTTTTCTCTTCTTAAGGAAAATATAATGAAAACCACATGGCGATAGCCTGGCTTTTTTCCCTACACTAAACACCAGGATAAAGGGGGAGGAGATGGAGTGATTTCCGGAAGAATTATACATTCATTTCCCCACCACAGACCCTTTTCCTGGTGTCTCTTTATTCCCAGATATTAGAAATGTGGTTCCTCACCACCTTTTGAGTGGGAAAGATTCAATTCCTAGGCAAGTGACTGGATCCACTGCATGGCTTTTTTCTGCCTGTACCTTGAAAGTAGCTCTGAGAACATCCTCTTCTCTTCTCTAATGAGATGGGCAGAATGGGTGGATGTGGAAACTTTGGGGCAAGTGTCCCAAAAGCTGGATCAAAATCAAATCACTGTTTTCTTCTTTTTTTTTTTTTTAAATTTTTATTTATTTATTTATTTATTTATTTTTGTCATACATTGATATGAATCAGCGCATACACTGATTGGACACAAACCTTTCAACATTAAGAACACTTGCTCCATTATGGAGATTATTAGTAGAAAAATAATCCACACCATATAAAACTCCACATGGTCAAATGTATTATTGACTTAAGGCTAATGGAAGAAAAAAATCATTTTGAAGATTTTTGATAGCTGATATTTAACTCAGGTCAGTGTACTGAGTACAAATAATGATCACTAAAGAAATCTAACAAAGAGAGACATAATCAGTCATTAAGATTTGATGTGAACAAAAAAAACTGTCTTTTTAAAAAATTGATCCTAACTAAAATACTCTTAGTTAATTGAAAATAAACATAGATAAACTATAGTTCACTGTGCTATATTTTCAAAGCAGGATCAGGGATTTAAAATGTCAAATTGAAATTTTCCCTGTAAAACATTTTCTCAATGCCATTTTTCAAATACTGTTATAATTCTAATTGGAATGTTTTTTAAGCTCAGAATAAAAATTTTTGAGCAATCAAAGTTCTCTAAGGTCAAATGACTAGGTCAGAAGAGCAGGGTTAAACTAGAGGGTGAAATTAATAAGGCAAAATTGATTTTCATAATTTTAAATACACTGGATTGATGCCTATTTAAGTTGATGCTATGATCAAAATTTTGTATATGTATTAGCTCATGCTGAATTACCAAATTACTCCCTAAATTTCAGCAGCACATCTCTCTATTTATTTACCATGTTATAGTTCACACTGGGGAGACTACATACCTTTACCTGGTCAGTCAGGAACCCAGAGTCTCCCATCCTGGATCTCCTCCATCTCTAGGACCTCATCTCCATGTGCATCCAGCAGCACAAATGTGGAGAAATGCACATGGGAGGTGATAATGGGCCGGGTCTGGCCTATCGGTCCCTCTTTTGCTATGCTGGTAATGACATGGTCCTCTGGTCACAAAGGAGGCTGGAAGTATTCCAGAAGTGCACCCCAAAAAGGAGGATGAGTGTTCATGACAGTTCACACTGTCAGCAACAGCAAGTAATTCATTTAGATTTATTGTGTTTTCAGGTTATTTTTTAAGTTTTATTTATTTTATTTTTGGCTGTGTTGTCTCTTCGTTGTTGCACACAGACTTTTCCCTAGTCGTGGCGAGCAGGGGCCATTCTCCAGTTGTAATACACAGGGATCTCACTGCAGTGACATCTCTTGTTGTGGAGCATGGGCTTTAGTAGTTGCAGCTCCCAGGCTCTGGTTCAGTAGTTGAGGTGCACAAGCTTAGTTGCTCCGCGTTGTGTGGGATCATGCCGGATCAGAGATAGAACTCATGTCTCCTGCATGGGCAGGCAGATTCTTTACCACTGAGCCACCATGGAAGCCCTCAATTATTACTGAATATTTACCATATGCAAAGTGCTGTGCTGAGAGTGGCCTGAGAATTGATTGCGCAGCATTTTGGTCTGGGAGAAGCTCTGAGTCCACAGGAGAGAAGACATAGAATGAAGTGCCTTGCCATCCTAGGAGAAAAGGATGACGAGAACCTTCTCTGCAAGTTCAGGGAATGAGTCGAGATTAGGCAGCTTCCTGGGGATGATAGGATTTGGACTCCATTTGCAGACATGAACAAGATACAGCTGTGGAGGAAGCTGGCCACAGGCGCTGTAGAAGCGGGTCCTTTAAGTACAAGAATGCTGAAACTATCGCACAATTGCACTCATCTCACACACTAGTAAAGTAATGCTCAAAATTCTCCAAGCCAGGCTTCAGCAATACGTGAACTGTGAACTTACAGATGTCCAAGCTGGTTTTAGAAAAGGCAGAGGAACCAGACATCAAACTGCCAACATCCGCTGGATCATCAAAAAAGCAAGAGAGTTCCAGAAAAATATCGATTTCTGCTTTATTGACTATGCCAAAGCCTTTGACTGTGTGGGTCACAATAAACTGTGGAAAATTCTGAAAGAGACGGGAATACCAGACCACCTGACCTGCCTCTTGAGAAACCTATATGCAGGTCGGGAAGCAACAGTTAGAACAGGACATGGAACAACAGACTGGTTCCAAATCGGGAAAGGAGAACATCAAGGCTGTATACTGTCACCCTGCTTATTTAACTTATATGCAGAGTACATCATGAGAAATGCTGGGCTGGATGAAGCACAAGCTGGAATCAAGATTAACAAGAGAAATATCAATAACCTCAGATATGCAGATGACACTATCCTTATGGCAGAAAATGAAGAAGAACTAAAGTGCCTCTTGATGAAAGTGAAAGAGGAGAGTGAAAAATTTGGCTTAAAGCTCAACATTCAGAAAACAAAGATCATGGCATCCAGTCCTATCAATTCATGACAAATAGATGGGGAAACAGTGGCTGACTTTATTTTGGGGGGCTCCAAAATCACTGCAGATGGTGACTGCAGCCATGAAGTTAAAAGATGCTTACTCCTTGGAAGGAAAGTTATGACCAACCTAGACAGCATATTAAAAAGCAGAGACATTTCTTTGTCAACAAAGGTCCTTCTAGTCAAGGCTATGGTTCTTCCAGTAGTCATGTGTGGATGTGAGAGTGGGACTATAAAGAAAGTTGAGCGCTGAAGAATGGATGCTTTTGAACTGTGTTGTTGGAGAAGACTCTTGAGAGTCCCTTGGACTGCAAGGAGATCCAACCAGTCCATCCTAAAGGAGATCAGTCCTGGGTGTTCATTGGAAGGACTGATGTTGAAGCTGAAACTCCAATACTTTGGCCACCTCATGTGAAGAGCTAACTCATTTGAAAAGACCGTGATGCTGGGTAAGATTGAAGGCAGGAAGAGAAGGGGACAGCAGAGAATGAGATGATTGGATGGCATCACCGACTCAATGGACATGAGTTTGGGTAAACTCCAGGAGTTGGTGATGGACAGGGAGGCCTGGTGTGCTGCAGTCCATGGGGTCCCAAACAGTTGGACACAACTGAGTGAACTGAACTGAAGTACAAGAAATCGTAAAGAATATTGTGCAGCCATTAAGTTCATAAATTCTAAAAGTTTAAATGGATGGAATAATTACTCCTATTAAGTGACTGGTAATATAAAGTAATCCCATTTTTTAACTCTGTATAAGTTTGGATGATTTTACACAGATATGTTGAGTTACAATTTTCTAATTTTCTAAAATCTCTTATTGTTAATAAAAACAGAAAAGTGTCATCAACTTCTTTATGCAGATATACTAGTTTCTCCTCACCAGACACGCAGAACTGGGATGCAGACAAGAGAACCCAGGACATTCCCACCCTCCCACTGCAGGGCCCCTGAGACAGCTACCTCCTGTTTGTTCTCTGCTGTGGACCCAGGGTCTGGTACTCAATCAACACTCCCTGAAATAATGTACTTGGGAAGTGGCCTGTTGTCATAGTCAAGACAATGACTTCCACTAGAAGGTACGTCCAAAACTTCAAGTCTTACAGAATTTGGTTTGCTCTAACAGCAGACTGCGAAAGTCTGCTAAGCTTGCGAGCTGGCTTCTTTGGCCGGCAAAAAGGTGGATCCCAGAAGCACCATGCCATATCTCACAAGGCCACCAGAGGGCAGTGTGTAGCTGCTTATGACAAACACACCAATCCAATCCAAAAGTGGTCCTTTTGAAGTTAACCTTCATCAGAACGTTTCATAAACTTACAATATTTCTTTTAGATATATCCATTTTCTTCTTCCAACTCATTTTGAAGTGAATGAAAATCCACCATAAATAACAAATGTAAAGTCAATGAAGTTCAAGTTCAGTTCAGTTCAGTCGCTCAGTTATGTCTAACTTTTTGCGACCCCATGGACTGCAGCACTCCACGCCTCCCTGTCCATCACCAACTCCCAGAGTTCACCCAAACTCATGTCCATTGAGTCGGTGATGCCATCCAACCAGCTCATCCTCTGTCGTCCCCTTCTCCTCCCGCCCTCAATCTCTCCCAGCATCAGGGTCTTTTCAAAAAGAGTCAGCTCTTCGCATCAGGTGGCCGAAGTATTGGAGTTTCAGCTTCAACATCAGTCCTTCCAATGAATATTCAGGACTGATTTCCTTTAGGATGGACTGGCTGGATCTCCTTGCAGTCCAAGGGACTCTCAAGAGTCTTCTCCAACAACACAGTTCAAAAGCATCAATTCTTCAGTGCTCAGCTTTCTTTATAGTCCAACTCTCACAACCATACATGACTACTAGAAAAACCATAGCCTTGACTAGATGGACTTTTGTTGGCAAAATAATATCTCTGCTTTTTAATATGCTGTCTAGGCTGGTCATAACTTTTTTTCCAAGGAGTAAGTGTCTTTTAATTTCAGGGCTGCAGTCACCATCTGCAGTGATTTTGGAGCCCCAAAAAATAAAATCTACCACTGTTTCCCCATCTATTTGCCATGAAATGATGGGACCGGATGCCATGATCTTTGTTTTCTGAATGTTGAGCTTTAAGCAAACTTTTTCACTCTCCTCTTTCACTTTCATCAAGAGGCTCTTTAGTTCTTCTTCACTTTCTGCCATAAGGATGGTGTCATCTGCATATCTGAGGTTATTGAAATTTCTCTTGTCAATCTTGATTCCAGCTTTGCTTCATCCAGCCCAGCATTTCTCATGATGTACTCTGCATATAAGTTAAATAAGCAGGGTGACAGTATACAGCCTTGATGTACTCCTTTTCCTATTTGGAACCAGTCTGTTATTCCATGTCCAGTTAATGAAAATCCACTATAAGTAACAAATGTACGGTGACCCACTGCCTGAGAATTCTCCCTTATGGCATGTAAAGACATGTAAATTTATGCATCCAACCTCTTATCTCTGTGCTCTTTTGTTTCTTCTCTTCCTCCATCCATCTATAAACATCTCTCTGTGTAAAACATCTTTGACAATCTATGCATTGCATGAGATATTTTTTAATCATATTGTCACATCTTTGAGAATTGAATTTTTGGGTGGCAAGGGGTCTGCTCATAAGACAGTAGAAATGACCCTGACTCCCGAGGAGACAAAATGAAGGGGGGCAGTAGGTCTCGGTGGGAGTTGGTAAAGTGAGAGATCTGTGCAGGACAACCAAAGTCTGGACCTCACTGTCTCCTGGCCCTAACTGCTATGGCTAAAACTACCAGTGCTATGTTGCATAGGAGTGGTAAAAACCTAGCATTCTTATATATTTCCTGATTCTCAAAGGAAAACTTGTCACTGTTTAACCACTGAGTGTGACAGCTCTGGGTTTTACATATATGGCATTGATTATGTCAAGGTAATTTCCTTCAAACTTGTTGAGTGTTTTTTATCATGAAAGGCTGTTGAATTTTTTCAGTTGCTTTTTCTGCACTAGTTGAAATGGTAGTGCTTTTTCCCTTCATTCTGTTAATGTGGTGTGTTACACCAAAGCGTTTCCCTAGGTTGAAGCATTCTTGCATTCCAGGAATAAATTCCACTTTTTCATGGCTTATAATTCTTTAATGAATAGATATGAATAATTATTATATAAATAGCTGCAATGCACTCCCAACCTCAGTTCAGGCTTTCTGAACCCTGGCAGATTGGCAGGTGATATTCAGGATACAACACTGAACCACAGAGATTTATGTCTTCTAATCAGTCATGATTATTATTAATAATCCATGATTATTTTACACAGTCAATGACCTGCACTCACTCATTTCCTGCCTCCACATCTCTTTACTCCACTCCTTCCTTCTGGGACTCATTTACTTCTTTAAATACATCCTTCCTCATTCTCAGTGAGAGCGTGAGAGAAGCAAGCACTCTTACTCTTTTTTATCTGAAAAGATTTTTATTTTGTTTTTATTTCTGAGTGATTGTTTAGAATGAAAAACATCTGTTTCCCTTGGTAGCTGAAGATGTCATTCCTTGTGTCCTGCCCTGAACTGTGACTGCTGACTGGTCTGCTGTTTGCTGTCACAGTCAGACTTCCCTCCTCTATGATAAAGTCCTCAACTGTCTTTAATATTCCATAGACCATTACTGTAGGGCAAGGTTCAAGTTTGTATTTATTTTGTCTGCTCAGGACTAGAATCTGCAGATCCCTGGTTTTCAAAAATTCTAAAAACTTCAAATTCTGTCCTTTCACCACTCCACTCATCCTAAAATCCAAAGTACATTAGACTCTTTATATACGTATTTCATGTATCTATTTGCTCTTGCCCTCTCTTTATTTTCCATCACTGTATCTCTCTGCAATATTCTGGGTCACTACTTCTCCCTTCAACCTTGTTTAATCTGCTATCTAATCCATCCAGTAGAGTTCTAATTTCCATGGCACTGGTTTTCAGTTTTAGAAATTGTTTTTATCTCACTAATTTTCCTGTGTTTTTTTTTCCCATAGTATCCTAATCACTTATGGCTCTCATACGATTTTTAGGCCTTTAACTAATTTCTAGGAATTTCTTTTATAGCTTTATCAACTTATTCTAGCTCATGATGGTCTTGGGGTTCTAATCCTCCCATTTGTAGTGACCGCTGACTCTTGTTCATGGTGAGATCAAGGCACATTTTGGGGACAGTGGATCCTTGCTGGCTTTGCATGCGTGCTCAGTCGTTTCAGCTGTGTCTACCTCTATGTGACCCTGTGGACAGTAACTCACCAGGGTCCAAGAATACTGGAGTGGATATCCATTCCCTTCTCCAGAGAGTCTTCCCAACCCAGGGATCAAACCTGGGTCTCGTGCATTACAGGCAGATTCCTTACTGTCTAAACCATGAGGGAAGCCTATATATATATATATGGGCTGCTAAGGACATTTTGACTTATGGCCATTTTTTAAAGTGCTGTTTCAGTTTTTAATCAGAAAAGGATATTTGAATTTTCTCCAATACATTTTCAGTCTTTATGGAGATGAACATATAGAATTCTCTGTAAATATTATTTCACTCCTGTTCCTCCCAATATAAAGACTTCACTTATCACCCCAGTTAAAACAAAGTGACCCCCCCCCACAACTCTACCCCCTTCCTCTGTTTACTAATATTGATAGCACTTAGAATCAGACACTGACTGCCTGAATCACAGTCTGTCTTACTCTGTTTGGGCAGCAGTAACAAACCACAGACTGGGTGGCATATAAACAACAGAAATTTATTTCTCACAGTTGTAGATGCTGGGAAGTCCAAGATAAGGTGCCTGGAGATCCCCGTCTGGTGAGACCCACTTTCTGGTTCATGGGTTCATACTTCTGGTGTGTCCTCCCCTGTCAGAAGGGACAAGAGGACTCTCTCAGGCCTCTTTTATAAGGACACTCATCCCTTCATGATGACTCTGCCTTCCAACCCAATCGCCTCCCAAAGGCCCACCTCCTAATACCATCACCTCAGGGGTTAAGATGTCAGCATAGGAATTTGGGAGACATAAATATTCAGTCCACAGCACAGACCTAGTGATTATCCCCTCAGAGGCGTCTCTTTCCTCCTCACCCAGAACCTAGATGACAGTTTCCTCAATGAGTGGAATGTTTTCTACTCAACCTTCTATTAGGGGCACAATTCACCAATAGACTTGGCTTTATACGTGTGTGTGTGTGTGCATGTGTGTGTGTGTGTGTGTGTGTGTTGGGGGGTCTCCATTCCTGATCCCTACCTCCTCTCCCATCAAAAGGCAGTGAAACTCAGTCACTCACTGCTCCATGGACAAATGGCAGGACCCCACCCTGGCAGCTGAAACCCTGGATCACAAACTTGTACCTGGTTTTCCCTTCCCCTCTTCACTCACAAGGCCTTTTCCATTCTCTCCTCTGAGCTTGGCCAGGTGATCACACATCTGGGTGTTTACAGCACAAGGGTATTTAGACTGCCTGGTCTACATCCTGTCTGGACCAGGAGCTGTCACATCCCAGGAGTTACAATCTCCCTTGTCAACAGTGAGAGTATGCCTAGGCCTTGAGCAAATAGTACTCTTTTGTTGTTTTTTTTAAAATGTGTTTTTTAAAATGCTTTCTGTACATAAAAAACAATTCTGGTTCCCCATTTTTTTCTTTTAAAATATCCTTTTTAAAACAAAATAAATTTAAGAATTCTGAAAAGATGGCAGTGTTCATGGAAGTATAATTTTTGTTGACCAGAATCCCCACGTAAACATTGCTGTTTTTCAGTCATTCAGTCGTGTCTGACTCTTTGCAACCCTATGGACTGCAGCATGCCAGACTTCCCTGTCCATCACCATCTCCTGGAGCTTACTCAAACTTATGTCCGTCGAGTCGGTGATGCCATCCAACTATCTCATCCTCTGTCATCCCTTTCTCCTCCTACCTTCAATCTTTCCCATAATCAGGGTCTTTTCCAATGAGTCAGTTCTTCACATCAGGTGGCCAAAGCACTGGAGCTTCAACTTCAGCATCAGTCCTTTCAGTGAATATTCAGGACTGATTTCCTTTAGGACTGACTGGTTGGATCTCCTTGCAGTCCATGGGACTCTCAAGAGTCTTCTCCAACACCACAGTTCAAAGCATCGATTCTTTGGTGCTCAGCCTTCTTTGTGGTCCAACTCTTACATCCATACATGACCATTGGAAAAACCATAGCTTTGACTAGACGGACTTTTGTTATCTTTGCTTTTTAATATGCTGTCTAGGTTTGCCATAGCTTTACTTCCAAGGAGCAAAAACACAGATGGAGCAATGAGATCTTTAAACCACAATCCAGCGGCAGTATTCACAACAAGACTAGATGACAGAGTATCCCCCTGATTCCACAAAATACAAATGGGGGGCACAACAGCCATGACCCTCCCCAGCATCACCATCAGTGCGGGGAAAGTTGAAGGAAGCAGCAGTGAACCTGGACACCTGAGGCCCTGCCCATGCTCAGTACAGGAGGAGAGCGAGCCTGCACCGCCCCTTTCCCAGGAGAGTCCCACGCATGCGCAGGACAGGAGCCAAATGAGGACCTTCGGCAGAGCCTAGAGCTTGTGCTGGGCAGGATCCTGGCCAGGACTTGCAACTGAGCCTGGAGGATTCTGCAAACTCCACCCTGAGTGAGGCAGAGTCTAAGGTAAGGCATGAAAATCTCCGAATTCTCACTGCGCCTTTAGGGCTTTATTGAGACTGAACCCCACAGTAGACATGAACTATAAGGAGTGGAATCAAAATTAAGTAGGATGGGAGCAGTAACGATTAAGGACTGCAGAAGCTCCTCTCCGGGTTGGAACCTGGGGAGGCAGGAAGGGCACTGACATGCCGCACAAAATTTCATGGGCACCAAACCACTCCATTATCAAGATAAATGAGATTTTAATGGAATAATTTTTCAAAAAGCAAAATTAATGCCAAAAACCTTGATGAGCAAAATATCAAAGTTTTAGATAAAGGTAGAATTAATAACAGTTTGATGCTAAACCAACCTGGAGCCTTGAGGCAAAAGGGAAAAAAAATAGTGGTCCCATCTTTATTGCTGTGTTTTGGTAGAGTGTTCCAGAGCCCTTTGAGTCTGCTAAAGAACCAGCTTCAGAAACCAAAGTAACTAAAGAGACATTGCAGCAAGGATTAGTGTGTGCAGTAAATGTATAGTTATTCATAGAACTAAGATTAAATGAGGGTTAAAAAGAGATTATACTGTGCAATTAATAGTGTTTTGGGTCCTTGAACTCATCAATCAACAGAAATTGGTAAGGCACCACAGAAGGAATTCAGGCAAGGCTTTATTGGGACTCATGCTATAGGATGAAGGAGCAAAAACAAGTAACAGGTGCTCTTGTTTGCTCTTTGAGGAGGGCAGACTGATTCTCTAAATGGGTAAGGGTGGGGTGCATTGGTGGGGCAGGCCAGAGGGCTGGCCCAGGGAGTCTGCCCACCACCTTGGCGTTGCTATGTGCAGGGACCATACGCAGTTTCCAGCTTTTGCTGCTGACACCTCAGAAGTGGCAGTTGGCTTGCAACCTTTTTGTATTTTCCTGTTTATAATTGCATATGCATGCAGTTATTTTTCTCCCTTGGAGGTTTTTTGTGTTCTGTTGCTCCAGGAGATGTTTGTTACGGTGCAAGTGCTCAAGTAGTGGGACCCGGGTCCTAGCCGCTCCTGATGTCCTGAGAATGTAGATAATTGTGCAAACAAACAATTGGAAAGGGAGAAGAGAATTGAAATGCCACACAGAAAAAGTTTTGCCTGTTTTCAGAAGTCACAACTAGTTCTGATATTATATTTTTCCTAGGATATCATAGGGTTGTTTTTGTTTTTTTTTTTTGAGGTATAGTGACATATAACATTGTTAGTTTCAGATGTACAAACATAAGGATCCGATATTTGTATATATTGTGAAGTAATTACCAAAATAAGTCTCGGTAATATTGTCACCATATATAGGAATGAAAACTTTTGTGATAACTTTTAAGGTCAGAAAATCAATTTTCACCCCAGAATGAATTAACATTGAACGTTATCCCGGCTAACATCTCAAAAAAAAAAAAAACAAAAAAAACACTTGACATTATGTTCACCTCAATGAAAGTGCACTTCAATACCTAAAATTTCTAAGATACCTAAAATGCCAAAAATTTCTTCAAAATTTTTGATCCTGAGTCTGACGAAGCCTCTGAATAGAGTTGAAAATCTGCAGGAACTGTAGAATCCTAATCTACAGAGTCTAAGGGTCACACTTGGGAGACAGAAACAATGAAGAAACTCAAGGAGCGTAAGGAGTATAATAATCAGGACAGTGAGTCCTTTCGGAAGTAGAGAGGCGGGTAAGGTTTGGAAGAGGCACCGGGAGGGCATTCTGGTGTGGATGGAAAAGTACAATTTCTTTGCCTGGATGGTAGTTACAAGGGTTTTTTTTTTTTTAAGTATAGTTGATTTACAACTCATTTCTGGTATAAAACATAGTGATTTGAAATTTTATATGTAAAGCAATTACCCTCTAATTAAAAATAAATTATTTAAAATGTTATAGATAATACTCCATTTAAAGTTATTTAAAATATTGTCTATATTCCCTGGCTTGTAAAATGTATCCTTGTTGTTTATTTATTATTTCAATCTCTAAATATGTATACTGAGAGAAAGCAGCCAGATACAGAAATGTTATTCATATGAAATATACACACTGCTATATTGAAAATGGATAACCAACAAGAACCTGCTGTATAGTGCATGGAAAAATGAATACAGTTTAACCTTGGGACAAAAAAAAATTTTTTTTAATGCAGTGTTATTTTTAGTGGAAGAAAGCAGGTTAGTGGTTGCCTGGGGATGGGAGGGGAGGAGGAAAATGTGGATTACAAAGGGGCATGAGGAAATTTTGGGGGGTGATGGATATGTTTATCTTAATTAGGTTGATGCTTTTCTGGGTATATACATATGTCAAACCTCGTTGAATTGTACACTTTCAACACGTGCAGGGTTTTCTACCTCATTTGTGTATCCATGAATCTGTGAATTAAGAAGCACAGAGTGAACAATTAAAATCAGTATTTTCCAGTCTGATAGTAAGAAGCCCTGGCGTGCTATGGAAAGTGTATCCTCCTGGTCTCGCTGCTGAGTCCTCCATGAAGCACTAGGTAAGCTGTGCTCAGGAATGTAGGGAAACCCTGGTATGAAGTGAGTGGTAGCTGACAAAGAGCCTTCCCCCCTCTTAACCAAACCATCATCAGATGAAGCCAAATGAAACTCCTATCAACAACAACCAGGGGAACACAATTCTGTGATATCCTGGTTTCATACAAGGGCGTGATGGTTAACAAATATATAACGAGGTTTTGTCATCAATCTCTCCTTGAAGAAGCTTTCTCAGCCCCCCAGAATTTTATATCATTGGATTAATTGTGAGAAAGCTAAGCTGGTGAGTGAAATGACTCTCCATAGCATCTTATCCAATCAAGATTCTGTCTCCTATTAAAGAAACACAAAGGATCTGTGCTTAGCATTTCATCTTGAAGGGTATTTGCTGGTTCCTGTTGTGAAAGAGATATTTAATGCCAGGTAAAGCATGCTGGCATTTTTAGATATTTGTTTAAAAGTAGTGGTGTGATTGGCACTCACTAAAATGCTCTTTTTATTATGACTAGGTAATGTCAGGGATGCCTTTTGAGATTCGCTGAGCATTGCAATCCCTCAGATTGAGTTTTCTGTCATGCCCTGTGTTGGGTTTTCTATTTTTCTTAATTTGTGGTATCCTTTGTATGTTATTGATTTTAACTCTTATTGTGTTATCTATGTCAAAAATATATTCTTCCACTTATCACTTGCTATAACCTGGTTTATAGTGTCTTTTGGTGTCATTTCTGGTGTTTTTCCCTTTATGGTAGCTGTGCTTTCCATTTTACAGTAAAAACTTGAACTTCTTTTCTTTATTTAGCAAGACTAAAACTGGACAAAGAATTGAAAGTAAAGTTTTAAACATTAGAAATGGAGAAGGAATTTAATATGGAAAACCTAAATAGCTAAATGGAAGGCAAATGCTGTGCTTAATAGATACAAAAAATAGCTACTGTTTGGAAAGGGAAAGTATTGTCTATTTGGAAATAGATGAACTCTGTCAAGCAATAAGAAATTAGTTTTTGAGTAAGATAAGAAATACTGTTCCAAAAATATATTATAAAAATAATGAACAGCTTCCTGCCCATATACCTAACATGTTAGGCTACATGAATAATTTTCTGGCCAACAAAGGTAAACAAAATTCCGTCTATCAATAGAACAGAAACTCCAAACAGATCACTTTCTTAAAAGAATTTTTAAAGTTGGTCACGTGTTCACCTAGGGATGGCCTGAGACATTGATTGCTTGGAGCTCTCAGAAGGTTTGCAATTATGTGACGAAGGCAACCTTACCGTAGCCCCAGCATCCATAAAAATTCCCACAACAATACAAGGGCCTTAAGTCTAAAACATACACGTGAAATTCCTAACACATACTAATTTTATACATAGTAGTTTGTGTCTCTTAATCCTTTACCCCACCCTGTCCCCCATATCCCTCTCCCTACTACAAACAACCAGTTTATTCTCTATATCTGTGAGTCTGTTTCTGTTTTGTCATATACTTTTGTTTATTTTTTAGATTCCACATATAAATGATAACATACAGTATTTGTCTTTCTGTGAGTTCACTAAGCATAATATCCTTCAGGTTCATCCATGTTGTTCCAAGTGGCAAAATTTAATTCTTTTTATGGCTGAATAGTATTCCCTTATGTATATAAATATATCTATTTTATCAATTCATTGTTGCTGAACACTTAGGTTGCTGCCCTCTTTTGGCTAGTGTAAATAATGTGGCTGTGAACATTGGGGTGCATGTATCTTTTTGAAAGGTTGAATTCAAACCTTTTCTTTGAATATATACCCAGGAGTTTAGTTTATGGCAAATGACCAAACAGCTCCCCAGATTTCAGCAGCATGTTGCAATATATTCCCCACATGGTAGTGCTACCTGGGTGGTCCCACTGGGAAGACTGCACTTCTTCATGTGATTATTCAAGAACTCAGATTCTCCCATCCTGAGTCTCTTCTATCCCTAGGACCTCATGCCCATCTACGTCCATCAGCAGAAGGGGCAAGAATGTGAAGAAATGCTTGTGGGAGGTGATAACAGGCCCAGTCTAGAAGAACACACATCAGCTCCTCTCCTGCTCCATTGGCAGCGACATGGCCCTACCGCCACAAAAGAGGCTGGGAAGTCTTTCAGCTATGCTCCAAGAAGGGGAACAGATTTTCATGGACAATTAACATTATCAGTGCTAAAGTATCATCTCCTAGGAAAAATAAAAATGAAAGAAATCCCCTAGGGAAAGTACATAAAAAATGGACCTGGTGTGACTAACAGAGACCAAAAACAAAGTGGAACCAAGCAGTGATGACAGACCTGGGGCTAAGTGATGTGCTCTGAGTTTTTAGAAAACCACAAAAGCTCTGACTCTTGATTCTTCTAAGGGTCCCACCTGGAAAAGCCCCAGAGGTGAAGTTCCAATGACAGCCAAACATCACAAACTGCGGTCCAGCTGCGAGGACTTATGGTCAGGCTGCAGGGGCCATACAGCCCTCTTACAAGTCTCCCAACTGTGTATTCTGTGGATTTTGCTTTTTAAAATGTCTCACTCCCATCACCTTCTGGGAAACTACTTTCAGTTACAGGCAAAAGATGTGTACCCCAAGATTGCAAACCTGCCAACAATAAACCAGTCTTTGGCCTCAAGACAACCTTGATGTTTTCTGAGATTTATTTCTAATTTTAGGAGGAGATCAGCAGTAGTGAGTAACTCATTTAGATCTCTTTGTGTTTTCAAATCTTTACAGACTATTTGTCATACACCATTCACTGTGTGGAGAAAAGACAGAACTGACTGAGCAGCGTCTAGGTCTGGGAGAAGCTCTGAGGGGGCTCTTCTCCAGTTGCGGTGCACAGGCTTCTCACTGCGGTGACGTCTCTCGTGGCGGAGCATGGGCTCTAGGCTCTCGGGCTTCAGTGGTTGCAGCTCCCGGGCTCTGGTTCAGTAGCTGAGGTGCACAGGCTTCATTGCTCCGCAGTGTGTGGGATCTTCCCGGACCAGGGGTGGAACCCATGTCTCCTGCATGAGCAGATTCTTTACCTCTGAGCCATCACGGAAGCCCCCAGTTATTATTGAATATTTACCATATGCAAAGTGCTGTGCTGAGAGAGGCCTGAGAATTGATTGCGCAGCATTTTGGTCTGTCAGAAGCTCTGAATCCGCAAAAGGATAGAAGACATAGAATGCAGTGCCTTGCCATCCTAGGAGAAAAGGATGATGAGAACCTTCTCTGCAAGTTCAGGGAATGAGTTGAGATTAGGCAGCTTCCTGGGGATGATAGGATTTGGACTCCCTTTGCAGACAGGAACAAGATACAGTTGTGGAGGAAGCTGGCTGCAGGCACTATAGAAGCAGGTCCTTTAAGTACAAGAGATCATAAGGAATATTATGGAGCCATTAAATTCATAAATTCTAAAACTAAATAAATGAGATAATTACTCATATTAAGTGATTGTTAATATAAAGTAATCCCATTTTTTTAACTCTATAAATTTGGATGAATTTACACAGATATGTTGAGTTACCATTTTTTTAATTTTCTAAAATCTCTTATTGTAAATATAAACAGAGAAGTGCCATCAACTTCTTCAGTTGGATAAACTAATTTCTCCTCACCAGACACACACCAGCTGGGATGCAGACAAGGGAACCCAGCAGGTTCCTACCCTCCCACTGCAGGGCCCCTGAGACTGCAGCCTCCTGTCTGTCCTCTGCTGTCGACCCAGGGTCTGACTCAGGGCCTCAATCAACATTCCCTGAAACAATGCACTTGGGAAGTGGCCTACTGTGTTATAGTAAAGACAATGAGTTTCACCGGAAGGCACCCCAAACATTGAATCTTGCAGAATTTGGTTTGCTTTAACAGCAGAACTGTGAAAATGTGTAAGTTTAAAAGTTGGTTTCTTTGGGGGACAATGCAACGGAGCCCTGAAGCGCTCATGCCATATCTCACATGGCCATCAGAGGGCAGTGTGTAGCTGCTTATGACCAACACACGGCTCTATTCCAAAAGGGATCCTTTTCAAACTAGCCTTCCTCAGAACATGTTTTATAAACTGACAGGATTTCTTATATTTACTTGCTTTTCTTCTCCAGTCTCCTTTGGAAACTCGTGAAAATCCATTACAAGTAATAACTATAAGTAGAGCCACTGACTGGACGTTGTTCCTTGTAATAACATTGTGGGCATTTAAAACTCTGTGTCCGGTCTTTCCTCCGCTGCCGCTAAGGTGCTCGGTTCTTTCGAGGAAGCTAAGGGCGTTTTGGGGTGAGGCCCTCACTTCATCCGGCGACTAGCACTGCGCCCCGCAGCCCCCCCACCTAGCACTCGCCCGCACCATGGCCTCAGTCTCGGAGCTCGCTTGCATCTACTCTGCCCTCATTCTGCACGACGATGAGGTGACGGTCACGGAGGATAAGATCAATGCCCTCATTAAAGCAGCCGGTGTAAATGTTGAGCCTTTCTGGCCAGGTTTGTTTGCAAAGGCTTTGGCCAATGTCAACATCGGGAGCCTCATCTGCAATGTGGGGGCTGGGGGACCTGCCCCAGTAGCTGGTGCTGCACCAGCAGGAGGTCCTGCCCCAGCCACCGCTGCCCCAGCTGAGAAGAAAGTAGAAGCAAAGAAAGAAGAATCTGAAGAGTCTGATGATGACATGGGCTTTGGTCTTTTTGAGTAAACAAACCTTTAGTAACACATTCAATAAAAAGCTGAGCTGTTAAAAATAAATAAATAAAACTGTGCGTCCAAACCACACCCCCATCTAAGTGTATAAAACATCTATTGACAAACTAAGTGATGTATTGGAGATATTTTTCAATCATGTTGCCCCTTTTTTGTGATGTGAATCTTTGGGTGGCAAGTGGTCTGCTCATAAGATAGTGGGAACGTCCCTGATGCCCTAGGAGACACTCCTAGGTTATTTCGTCAGTAGGTCTCAGTGGGAGTTGGTAAAGGGGGAGATCTCCTGCTCAGCACAGCCAAGGTCAGGTCCACACTGTCTCCTGTTCCCAAAGCACTGAGTCTGCTTTCCCCTCCCAGGAACTTTGCTAAAATCCTGTATATTCTGAAGGAGCATCAGGGCCAGAATCATGAACAATGGTTATAATAATTTGGGGAGAGAGATAAGGTTATGTATTTTCAGTTCTTTGCGTTAACGTTTGTAAACAGTATTTGCAGAGGTCCAGCCTCATTCCTCTCGACGTGGATGTTATGTTCCCCCAGCATATTTTGTGGACCATTCTGTTTTTCCCCCGTTGAATTATCTGCCACTCTTGTCAAAAATCATTGACCACATACATGAAGGCTTGTTTCTGGGTTCTGAATTCTATTCCACTGAGAGATAATTCTGTCTTTATGCCAGTACCAAACTATTTTGATTATTGTAGCTGTGCGATGTTTTGAAACCAGGAAGTGTGTGTCCTCCCAACATGGTTTTTCTTGCTTAAAATTATTTGACTATTTCGGGGTCTATTAGGTGTAAAGTATTTTAGGATAGGCTTTTTGATTTAGGATGGAGTTTTGAAGGGATTGCATCGAATTATAAATTACAATGGGTAGTATTGAGATCTTAGTAGTCAATTGTCTAAACCATGAAAATGAGATTGATCTCATATAATCTCTTAACAAGTTTGGCAAGTTTGTTTTGTAGTCTTCACCTCCTTGGTTAAGTTAATTACTAAGTAGTTTATTCTTTCTGACATATTTGTAAATAAAATTGTCTTAATTTCCTTTTCAAGTTTATCATATTTGTATACAGAAATGCAAATGATATCCAGTGTTGACTTTCATATTATTTGCTGAATTATGATTTATGACATTATTTTTGTGGCATCCTTAGGATTTCTAAATAGGAGATCATGTCATGTGTGAACAGAGATAATTCTACTACTTTTAAAATTTGAATGTAAGTGATTTATTCATTGATTCTGTTATTGATGTGTTTCCTAACTGCAGTGGCTATAACTACCACTTTTATGTTGCTTAAAAGTGGTAAAACCCAGCATGCTTACATGTTTCCTGATCTCAAAAGACAAGTTTTCAGTCTTTCACCACTGACTGTGAGGCTGACTGTGCATATTGCATACATGGCATTAGTTACGTTGTGGTGATTACCTTCAAACCTAATGTGTTGAGTGTTCTTTTTTTAATCATGAAAGTATTCTTGAATTTCTTCAATTGCTTTCTCAGCATTAATTGTGGCGATCCTGATTTTTTTTCCTTCATTCCATTAATGTGATGTATTACACCAATGCATTTTCCTAGGTTGATGCATCCTCTCATTCCAGGAATAAATTTCACTTGTTCATTATTCTAATTCTTATTATATAAATAGATTCAAGTGATTAATGTCTAAATAAATATATGTGCACTCCCAGCCTCAGCTCAGGCTGTCTGAACCCTGGTATGTTGGCAGACAGTTGCCAGGATTCAACACTGAATCACAGAGGTTTATGTCTAATTCCTGATGGCTGTTTTACACAGTCAATGACTGTCTGACTTAGACCAGCATTCACCCATTTCATGCCTCTGTGTCTCTCACGCTCCATTCCTCCCTTCTGGGATTCATTCACTTCTTCCTTAAATACATCCTTCCTCACTCTCAGTGAGAGCCTGAGAGATACAAACTCTCATAATCTTTTTTATCTGAAAAAGTTCGTATTATACTTTTATTCTTGAATGAGAGTTTAGAATGAAATCTACACAGACATTTTTGTGATGTTTCCCTTAGCATCTGAAGATGTCATTCCTTGTGTCCTGCCCTGAATTGTGACTGCCAGCTGGTCTGCTATTTGCTTTTACTGTCGTCTGACTTCCCTCCTCTGTAATAAAGTCCTCAATTGTCTTTAATTGATTTAATTGACCGTCTTCAATTAAATCAGGAAAGGAGTACATCAAGGCTGTACATTGTCACTCTGCTTTTTTAATTTATATGCAGAGTACATCATGCAAAATGCCAGACTGGATGAACCACAAGCTGGAATCAAGATTGTCAGGAGAAATTTCAATAACCTCAGATATGCAGATGACACCACCCTTATGGCAGAAAGTGAAGAAAAACTAAAGAGCCTCTTGATGAAAGTGAAAGAGGAGAGTGAAAAATTTGGCTTAAAGCTCAACATTCAGAAAACTAAGATCATGGCATCTGGTCCCATCACTTCAGGGCAAATAGATGGGGAAACAGTAGCAGACTTTATTTTTGGGGGCTCCAAAATCACTGCAGATGGTGACTGCAGCCATGAAATTAAAAGACGCTTACTCCTTGGAAAGAAAGCTATGACCAACCTAGACAGCATATTAAAAAGCAGAGACATTACTTTGCCAACAAAAGTCCGTCTAGTCAAGGCTATGGTTTTTCCAGTGGTTATGTATGGATGTGAGAGTTGGACTATAAAGAAAGCTGAGTGCTGAAGAATTGATGCTTTGGAACTGTGGTATTGGAAAAGACTCTTGAGAGTCCCTTGGACTGCAAGGAGATCCAACCAGTCCATCCTAAAGGAGATCAGTCCTAGGTGTTCATTGGAAGGACTGATGCTGAAGCTGAAACGCCAATATTCTGGCCACCTGATGCCAAGAGCTGACTCATTTGAAAAGACCCCGATGCTGGGGAAGATTGAGGGCAGGAGGAGAAGGGTACGACAGAGGATGAGATGGTTGGATGGCATCACTGATTCGATGGACATGAGTTTGAGTAAACTCCAGGAGTTGGTGATGGACAGAGAAGCCCAACGCGCTGCAATCCACGGAGTAGCAAAGAGTCGGATACGGCTGAGCAACTGAACTGAACTATCTTCTATAGTCCCTTACTGTAGGGCAAGGCTCGAATTTATTTTTATGTTTCCTGCACAAGACTGGGATCTGCAGACTCATGTTTCCAGAAATTCTAAAAATATAAAATCTGTTCCTTCACCAGTCCTCCCCTTTCTCATCCTTCAATCCCGCTTGCATTAGACTCTCTCTCTCTGTGTATGTGTGTGTGTGTGTGTATATGTGTGTATATGTAAGTGTGTATGTGTGTGTATATGTGTGTATATGTATGTGTATATGTATGTGTGTATATGTGTGTGTGTGTGTGTATATTTCATGTGTCTCATTGCCCTCGCCCTCTTTATTTTCTATCACTTTGTATCTCTGCAGTATCCTAGGTCACTAATTCTGTCTTCAGCCCTGGTAATCTGCTATCTGATCCATCCAATAGAGCTCTAAGTTCTCTGGCACTTTTTGTTTGTTTTAGAAGTTATTTTTATCTTGTTTTATTTTTCTAAATTTCCTTTTATTTTTTCATAGTATCTTATTCAGTTATGGTACCAATATAATCTTTTAGGCCTTTAACCAATATACATGAGTTTTTTTTTTATAGTTTTATCAACTGTTCTATTTCATGAAGTTCTTGGGGTTCTAATCCTCCCATTTATAGCATCTCCTGATTCTTGTTCATGGTGAGATCAGGGCACATTTTTTTGATAGTGGATCCTTGCTAGCTTTAGAATATATATATATGTGTGTGTGTGTGTGTGTGTGTGTGTGTTGTCATGTTCAGGACATTTCTACTTATCGACAGTTTTGTAAAGTGTTATTTTGGGGTTTTTTTGTTTTTGTTTTTGTTTGGTTTTTAATCAGAAAAGGATATTAAATTTTCTCCAATGTATTTTCAGACCCTATGGAGATGAACATATAGAATTCTTCTTAAATATCACTTCCTTCATTTTCCTCCCAACACAGAGACTTCACTTATCACCCCGGTTAAAACAAAACATCCCTCACTGTCCACCTCAACCCCCTTCCTCTGTTTACTAATATCAATAGCACTTAGAATCAGACACTGGCTGCCTGAATCACAGTCTGTCTTACTCTGTTTGGGCAGCAGTAACAAACCACAGACTGGGTGGCATATAAACAACAGAAATTTATTTCTCACAGTTGTAGATGCTGGAAAGTCCAAGATAAGGTGCCTGGAGATCCCCGTCTGGTGAGACCCACTTTCTGGCTCACGGGTTCATACTTCTGGTGTGTCCTCCCCTGTCAGAAGGGACAAGAGGACTCTCTCAGTCCTCTTTTACAAGGACACTCATCCCTTCATGATGACTCTGCTTTCCGACCCAACCTCCTCCCAAAGGCCCACCTCCTAATACCATCACCTCAGGGGTTAAGATGTCCACATAGGAATTTGGGGGACATAAATATTCAGTCCACAGCACAGGCCTAGTGACTATCCCCTCAGAGGCGTCTCTTTCCTCCTCACCCAGAACCTAGATGACAGTTTCCTCATCTACTCAACCTTCTATTAGGGGCACAATCCACCAGTAGACTTGGCTTTATATGTGTATGTTAAGGGAAGGGGCGTCTCTCCCCTCCCCTTCCTGATCTTTGCCGCCTCTTCCATCAAAAAGCAGTGAAGCTCAGTCACTCACTTTGTTCCGTGGACCAGTGGCAGGACCCACCCTGGCAGCTGGATCACAAACTTGCACCTGGTTTCCCTTGCCCTCTTCGCTCCCAGGGCCTGTTCCGTCCTCTCCTCTGAGGTCGGCCAGGCCATCACACACCTGGGTGTTTGCAGCACAAGGGTCTTTAGACTGCCTGGTCTACATCCTGCGGGGACCAGGAGCTGTCACCTCCCTAACAGTTACCATCTCCCTTGCTAGCAAAGACAACATACTTAGACCTTGAGCCAACAGTACTCTTTTGTGGTTTTTAATGTATTTTTGAAATGCTTTCTGTACACACAAAAAAAAAATTTATGGTTTTCCATTGTTTTCTTTTAAAATATTCTTCTTAAAATAAATTCTGGAAAGATGGCAGTGTTCATGGAAGTATAGCTTTTGTCACCCAGAATCTCCACATAAACACAGATGGATCAATCAGATATTAAAACCAAAACCCATGCGCAGTATTCACAAGACTAGATGACAAAGTATTCCCCTGTGACCATAAAATACAAGTGGGTGGACAACAGCCAAGACCCTGCCCAGCATCACCGTGAGCGTGGGGCACGTGGAAGAAAGCAAGAGCGGACGCCTGAGAGGCCTGCGCATGCTCAGTACAGGAGTGGCGGGAGCCGGCACTGCGTTCTTCCTGGACAGCCCGAGGCGTGCGCCGTGCAGCAACTGAACGACCCACGGCGGAGCCTGGAACTTGTGCAGTGCGGGGGCCTGGCCAGGACCTGCTGCTGAGCAGGAGCGGGACTCGGCCAACTCCACACCGAGTGAAGCGGAGTCTAAGGTGAGGCATGAAAGTCTTTGAATTTTCACACGCATGCTAAGTCGTTTCAATCGTGTCCAACTCTTTGCGACCCCTTGGACCATAGCCATCCAGGGTTCTCTCCAGGCAACAATACTGGAGTGGGTTGCCAGGCGCTTCTCCAGGGGATCTTCCCAACACAGGGATCAAACCCGTGTCTCTTAGTCTCCTGCATTGGCAGGCGGGCTCTTTACCACTAGTACTACCTGGGAAGCCAGGTGCCAGAAATCCACTGGGACTGGGTTCCCACAAGGGACATCAGCTATAAGAAGTGGAATCAAAATTAAGCAGGATAGGAGCAGTAAAGATAAAGGACAGCAAAACTCCTACTCAGGGCTAGAAGTGGGAGAGACAGGAAAGGCACTGGCAGCCTGCACAGGATTTTAGGGACACCAAACAACTCAGATATCAAGATAAATGAGACTTTAATGTAACAACTTTAAAAAAAAAATTTAATGCTCAAAATCCTTGATAAGTCACATATCAAACTTTTAGATAAAGGCAGAATTAGTAACAGTCTGAGGCTGAACTATCCTGGAGTCTTGAGGCAAAAAGAGAAATCTGTAATACTGATCCCTATCTTTATTACAAAAGAGTGTTCCAGAGCCCTCCTTGAGGAATCTAGGAAAGTACCAGCTTCAGAAACCAAAATAACTAAAGAGACATTGCAGTAAGGATTAGTGTGTGCAGTAAACATATAGGTATTTATAAAATTAAGATTGAATTGAGAGTCAAAAGAGATTATACTGTATAACTGATAAGATAAGTGTTTGGATAAGATAACTGATAACTGATAAGTCCTTGGACTTGTTAATCAACAGAAATTGATAAGATGCCACAGGAGGAATGCAAAGGAGGCTTTATTGGGATTTTAGTTTGCTGCAGCACAAGGGAGCGAATACAAGTAACATGTGCCCTTGCTCACTCTCACAGGAGGGTGGGCTGGTTCCTTAAATGGGATAAGGGTGGGGGCAGATCGTTGACTCAGGCCACAGGTCTGGCTCTGGGAGTCTGCCCACCGCCTTGGTGGTGCTGTGTGCCGGGATCATGTACAGTTCCCTGCTTCTGCTCCTGACACTGCAGAAGTGGCAGTTGGTCTGGGGCCTTTTGTATCTTGTTCCTAATTGCATGTCAGTGCAGCTATTTTCAGTCCCTTGGAGGTTTTTTTGTGTTGTGTTGCTCCAGAAGATATTTGTCCAGATGCAAGTGCTTAGGTTGAGGGTCCAGGTACCAGCATTTCATAATGGCTTCATGTTCAGAGAATGTAACCATAGCACAAAGGAAAAATGAGGGAGAGGGAGGAAAGAATTGAAATAGCATGCAAAAAGTGTTCACTGTTTTCAGAAGCCACAACTAGTTCTGATATATTTTTCCTAGGATATCACAATGGGTTTTTTGAGGTAAGTTGACCTCTAACATGATTAGTTTCAGATGTACAACATAGTATTTTGTTATTTGCATATATTGTGAAATAATCACCACAGTAAATCTAGATGAGATTTGTCACCATGCGTGGGTATGAAAACTTTTCTCTTGTGAGAACTTTTAAGGTCTCTTAGCAACTTTCAAATATGCAACATAGTATTATTGACTATAGTCACCATACTGTGTCTTACATCTCCATGATTTATTTATATTAAAATTATGTTAGTACCTTTTTGCCTTCACTCATTTTGCCATTTCACCTCCTGCCTCTTGTCAACACCAATCTGTTCTCTGTATCTCTGAGCTTGGTTTTTGTTGTTGTTGGGATTTTTTTTTTTTTTTGGAGGGGGGAGGGATGTTGTTTTGTTTTTAAGATTTCACATATAAGTGAGATTATGCAGTATTTACCTTTCTCTGAGTTATTTCACTTAGCATAATGCCCTCAAGGTCCTTCCGTGTTGTCACATGGTGTGATTTCATTCTTTCATTTGGCTGAGTAATATTTAATTGTATACCTATATCAAAATTTCTTTATCCATTCATCTCTCATTGGACACTTGGATTGGTTCCATAGCTTGGCTATTGCAAATAATGCTGCAGTGAGCCTAGGTGTGCATATATCTTTTCTAAGTTAATGTTTTCCTTTTCTTCAGATAAATACCAGAAGTGGAATTGCTATGTCTTGTGGTAGTTCTGTTTTTAATTTTCTGGGTAAACTCCATACTGTTTTCCATAGTGACTGCACCAATTTACATTCCCATTAACAGTGCACAAGGGTTCCTTTGTCTCAACATTCTTTCCAACAGGTGTTATTTGTTGTCCTTTTTGATAATAACCTTTCTGATAGGTGTGAATTGGTGTCTCATTATGGCTTTGATTAGCATTTCCCAGATGATTAGTGATGTTGAGCATGCTTTCATGTACTTTTTGACCATATGGATATCTTCTTCATAAAAATATTTATTCAGACCCTCTGCCCATTTTTTAATTGGAGTGTTCATTTGTTTGTATGCTATTGAGTTGTATGAATTCTTTATATGTTTTGTATATTAGCCACTTATCAGATACATGATTTGCAAATATTTTCTCCCATTCCAAGGGGGCCTTTTTGTATTATTGATTGTTTCCTTTGCTATGCAGAAACTTTGTAGTTTGATAATAGTCGCACTTTTTTATTTTTGCTTTTGTTTCCTTTCATTTTGGAGTAAGACCCAAAAAATCATCACCAAGACTGAGGTCAAGGGGCTTACTATCTGTTTTTTTTCTAGGAGTTTTATAGTTTTAGGTCTTACATTCAAGACTTTAATCCATTTTGAGTTAACTCTTGTGTATGGTGTAAGACAGTGGTCCAGCTTCATTCTTTTACATGTGGATGTCCAGTTTCCCCATTACCACTTCCTGAAGAGACTGTCCTTTCCCCATGCTGTATTCTTCACTGTTTGTCATAAATTAACTGACCATATATGCATGAATTTATTTATAGGCTCTCTGTTCCATTCACCGGTGTGTTTGTTTTTATGACAATATCATACTGTTTTCATATTTACAGTTTTGTAATATAGTTTGAAATTAGGAAGTGCCTCCCTATTTATCCTTCTTGCTCAAGATTGCTTTGGCTATTGAGTGTCTTTTGTGTTTCCTTACAAATTTTAGGATTGTTTGTTCTATTTCTGTGAAAAATGCCATTGGAATTTTGATAAGGATTGCATTCAGTCTGTAAATTGCTTTGGGTAGCTTGGATATTTTACCTAATTCTTCCAATTTATGAGGATGGAATATTTTCCCATTTAGTCCTGTCTTCAATTTCTTTCATCAGTGTTGGCTTTTTTTTTTTTTTTTTTTTGGTTGCATAGTTTTACTTATTTATTTTTTAATTGAAGGATAATAGCTTTACAGAATTTTGTTGTTTTCTGTCAAACCTCAACATGAATCAGCTATAGGTATACATATATCCCCTCCCTTTTGAACCCCCCTCCTATCTTACCCCTCTAGTTTGATACAGAGACCGTGTTTGAGTTTCCTGAGACATACAGCAAATCATCAGTGCTTTTAATGGCATTATAGATATTGTTAATCTGAACTTATGTGTGCATCAGTTGAGAGGAAAAAATGACTGATTGGGTATTCTAATTCAGTTATTCCCTGTGTCCTTGAGAACACAGTTTGGAAGAAAGGAGATACAGATGTCACAGAAGAGATAAAGTAAAAATCTTACAGTTCTCAATTTGAATTGGATGTATCTGTATAAACTATTAGAGTGTTTTATCCTGTATGTAATATCTAGCTCTCCCGACTGAAAAGACGTAGAAACAATGGCCAAACTAGAAGCAAGGAGCATCCCTAACATTTCAGTGTTCAGTATTTAATATTCAGTATTATTTCCCACTAAAAGAAACCAAGGCTTCTTGGCAAAATTACTGATTCTAGTCCTGGGCAGGAAATATACAAGATGAACTTAAAACATCTGACTAAACCAGATATCAAAAAGCATTCAGACTATTAGGGTCAGTTCAGAATGACGTGAAAGATGGGACAGTTTGAATATCAATATATGTAATAACTGTAATGTATTAAAATCCATCATACATGTTTTAATCCTTGACTTTATCATTTTTAATTAATTTATCATCTTTAAAGGATGACAGGGTAGCAATTCATTCTCTTGATAATGGATAAAGGAAAAGTAGGAAACATCTATCCTGCCCTTCCTCTATAAGCTGTTCTACTAGGTGACCAAATAGTAGATGAAGAGAAGTATGTCTTTATAAAATTAATCCAGGTGATAAATGAAAAAAATGATGTAATTAGACTATCATCATTTTTCACCCCAAGTGGATTAATGAATGTAAGTATTGGACATCATCTCTGGTAGTATCTCAAAAAAAAAAAAAAAAAACAGACACCTTGAAATATGTGCCCCTCGATAAAAGAGCACATCAATACCTAGAGTGTCATCAAAAATCTTGATTCTGAGCTTGATCAAGCCTCTGAATACACTTGAAAATTTGCAGGAAATGTAGAGAACAGAGGGATGTATTGAACTGCATCTTAGAATACAGTCTGTAAAATCATACTGGAAAGTTCTGTAGGGGGAAGGGCTCAGGTTTTTCCAGGGATACAGTGTAAAGAAAGAGAAGGGGTTGGAGGAGGAACCTACAGACTAAAAGAGATTTAAAAGACATCAACAAAATGGGCAAGCCTAAGCTATAGGCCTGGAGAGCATGATTTGGTGATAAAAACTATAAACTCGGAAAATAATGAGTATAAAAATCAGGATAGAGAATATTTTTGGAAATAGGGAGGTAGTTGGTACAGGGAGGGTATTCTGGGGTGGGTGGAAAAGTACAGTTTCTTGGTCTGGGTGATAGTTACAAGGGTGTTCTTTTTTATTGAGATATGTGCTCAGGATTTCATCTTGAAGGTTTGCTGGTTTCTATTGTAAAAGAGATGCATTTAATGCCAGATAAAGCATGCTACAAATTTTTAATATTTATACAAAAGTACTTGTGTGATTGGAACTCACTAAAATGCTCCTTTTCTTACGAGTTGGTAAGGTCAAGGATATCTTTTGAGATTTAGTGAGCTTTGCAGTTCCTCAGGTGTGAGTTTTTGTTATCCCTTTGTCAGTTTTTCTATTTTTTCCCTTAATTTGTGGTATTCTTTGTATGTTATTGATTTTAGCTCTTTGTTTTATTTATGTTGAAAATATATTCTTCCACCTGTCTCTCACTATTGCCTTGTTTCTGGTGTCTTTTTTCTTTTAGGGCAGCTGTGCTTCTTCTTTTTTTTTTTTTTTTTTTTAGTAAAAACTTGCACTTTTTCTTTATTTACCAAGGTTGAAATTACATAAAGCGTGCATTCAACCTAGGAGTTGAAGACAAAAATTTAAACACTTAGGGAGGAGGAATTTAATATGGAAAACCTAAAACAACCTTGCTCCTTGGAAGAAAAGTTATGGCCAACTTAAACAGCATATTAAAAAGCAGAGACATTTCTTTGTCAACAAAGGTCTGCCTAGTCAAAGCTATGGTTTTTCCAGAAGTCACGTATGGATGTGAGAGTTGGGCTATAAAGAAAACTGAACACTGAAGAATTGATACTTTTGAACTGTGGTGTTGAAGAAGACTCTTGAGAGTCCCTTGGACAGCAAGGAGATCCAACCAGTCCATCCTAAAGGAAATCAGTCCTGAATATTCATTGGAAGGACTGATGCTGAAGCTGAAGTACTTTGGCCACCTGATGTGAAGAACTGACTTATTTGAAAAGCCCCTGATGCTGGGTAACATTGAAGGCAGGAGAAGGGGATGACAGAGAATGAGATGGTTGGATGGCATCACCAACTCAGAGGATGAGATGGTTGGATGGCATCACCGACTCAATGGACATGAGTTTGAGTAAACTCCGGGAGTTGGCAATGGACAGGGAGGCCTGGCCTGCTGCAGTCCATGGGGTCGCAAAGAGTTGGACACAACTGAGTGACTGAACTGAACTGAAAACAACCTTTCCAACTGAAAACAGTTGGAAAGCATACATTATGCTTGATGGATACAACTAAATCCTGGTTTTTGGAAAAGGAAAGTAATGTTTCTATTTGGAAATAGATGAACCCTGTCAAGTCAATTTAAAAAAAATAGTTTATTAGGAGTAAGACAAATACTGTACAAAAAAATAATCATAAATAAGATAACGAACAACTTGATACCTATGTCATTGACATGATACATTAGGCTTCATGAATGAAAGAGAAAGTCACTCTTTGCGACCCCATGGACTTATAGAGTCTGTGATTTTCTCCAGGGCAGCCTTTCCCTTCTGCTGGGGATCTTCCCAACCCAGGGATCAAACCCAGGCCTCTGGCATTGCAGGCAGATTCTTTACCAGCTGAGCCACAAGGGAAGCCCAGGCTTCCTGAATAATTTTCTGGAAAACAAAAGTTACTAAAATTGAAAAAGAACCAAAACTTTGAATAGACCACATCTTAAAAGAATTTTAAAAGTCAGCCTTAGATTCACTTAAAGATGACCTGAAAACCAATTCCTTTAGGCTGTTGGAAAGTTTGCAGTTATTTTACAAAGGTAGCTTTACCCTAGCCCCCGCATTCATTAAAAAACCCCATGACAAAACTGGGGTCTTGATTAAGTGTAAAACATATTTGTAAAAATTTGTAAAGTAATTAGCCTCCAACTAATAAAAATAAATGAAAAAAAAAAATTCCTGACAACACATAGTTTATATTATACATAGCAGTTTGTGTCTCTCAATCTTTTTTCCCCACCTTGTCCCTCCATCCTCTTCCTACTGGTAACAACTAGTTTGTTCTCTACATCTGTGAGTCTGTTTCTCTTTATTATATAAATTCATTTGTTTCATTTTTTAGATTCCACATACAGTATTTGTCTTGCTCTGACTTATTTTACTAAGCATATCTCCCAAATCTGTCCATCTTCTTGCAAATGGCAAAATTTCATTCTTTTTCATGGTTGAATAGTGCTCTGTGTGTGTGTGTGTGTGTGTGTGTGTGTGTGTATGTATATAAGGCTTTCCTGGTGGCTCAGATAGTAAAGAATCTGTCTGCAATGCAGGAAACCTGGGTTCAATCCCTGGGTGGGAAAGAGATCCTGGAGAAAGTATGGCTACCTATTCCAGTATTCTTGCCTAGAGAATCCCATGGACAGAGGAGCCTGGCGGGCTACTGTCCATGAGGTCGCAAAGAGTCAGACATGACTGAGCAACTAACACACACACACACACACACACACACACATGTCTATATACACACATACATACACACATATGTAGTTTACATATATATTTTATTTATTTATCTGTTGCTGGACACTTAAATTGCCTCCATAGCTTGGCTATTGTAAATAATGCTGCTATGAACATTGGAGTGCATATATCTTTTCAAGTTGATGTTTTTGTATTCTACAAGAGTTTCTTTTTCCCCATATCTTCAAGAACATTTGTTATTTGTTGTCTTTTTGATGATAATCATTCTTGCAGGTGGGAGGTAATATCTCATTGTGGTTTTGATTTGCATTTCTTTGATATATTGTTGAGCATCTTTTCACGTGCCTATTGGCCATCTGTGTGTCTCTTTGGGAAGATATCTATTCACGTCTTATGCATATTTTTAATCAGGTTGTTTGGGTTCTTGATGTTGACTTGTATGAGCTGTTTATGTATTTTGGATATTAACCCCTTATCGATCATATTGTTTGCAAATATTTTCTCCAGTTCAGTAGTTTGTCTTTTTGTTTTGTAGATGGTTTCCTTGGCTATGCAAAAGCTTTTAAGTTTAAGTAGCTCCCATTTGTTTATTTTTTGTTGTACTTCCCTCCTCTTAGGAAAGAAATTATTTTAAAATTGCTACAATTTATGTCAAATTTATGTGTTCTGTTTGCTTTCTTCTAGAAGTTTTATGGTTTCTGGTATAACAATTAGGTCTTTAATTCACTTTGAGTTTATTTTTTTATATAGTGTGAGAAAATGTTCTAATCATTCTTTTACATGTAGCTATCCAGTTTTTCCCAGCACATTTATGAAGAGCCCTCTCTTTTCCCCATTGTATATTCTTGCCTCTTTTGTTGTAGATTAACTGACCATTTATTTATGGGTTTTATTTCTGAGGACACTCTGTTCTTTTTCCATTGATCTATTTGTCTGTTTTTGTGCCAGCATCACACTGGTTTGATTACTGTAGTTTTGTTGTATAAAGTCCAGGAGCATGATACCTCCATATCTGTTCTTTTCTCTTAAGGTTGCTTTGGCTAGTTGGAGTCTTCGTTTCCATACAAATTTAGAAATATTTGTTCTAGTTCTCTGAAAAATGCTGTTGGTGTTTTGACGTGGATTGGATAGAACCTGTAGTTTGCCTTGGTAGAATGGTCATTGTAACAATATTAATCCTTCCAATCCATGAACACAGTATCTCTCTCCATCTTTTGATATGATCAGTTTCTTTCATCAATGTCATATTCTTTTTGATGTGGTAGCAACTGTGATTGTTTTCTTAATTTCTCTTTCTGATAGGTCTTAGTGTATAGAAATGTGACAGATTTGTGTATGTTAATTTTATATCTTGCAACTTTACTGAATTGATTGACGAGCTGTACTAGTTTTTTGATGATGGCTTTATGATTTTCTATGTATGGTATCATACCATCTGTGAACAGTAACAGATTTACTTCTTCCTTTCCATTTTGGATTCCTTTTATTTTTTGTTTTGTTTTGTTTTTTGTCTGACTGCTGTGGCTAGGATTTCCAATACTGTGTTGAATAATAGTGGCAAGAGTGAGCATCCTTGTCTTGTTCCTGATCTTAGAGGAAATGCTTTCAGCTTTTAACTGTTGAATACAATATTAGTTTGGGCTTATCATATGTGGCCTTTATTGTGTTTAGGTATGTTCTCTTTATACTTACTTTCTGGAGAATTTTTATCATAAATGTATTTTTAATTTTGCCAGAAGTTTTTTCTGCATCTATTGAGTTGAACATATGATTTTAATTCTTCAGTTTGTTAATGTGGTATATATCACATTGACTTGAAGATACTGAACCATACAAGCTGATTCTTTTTGTAATAATTCACTAAGCTTCACATTTATTTTTGTGTCATTTTCTATATATTGGATATTTGATACAGACTAAGAACTTCTAACTCCCTCACCTGAGGATACGCCCACAGAAGCCAAGTCTGTCAGGTAGGAAAAAAAAAAAAAAAAGGCTCCAGGGACCTCTAGTCAAGGCAAGGTTGGGAAATGGCTACCGTGCTGGAAACTCACTGGGGTGCTGTAATCAAGGAAAGGACTGTATTTCTTGGACCTGACCCCTGCAGAGCCCAGAGGCCTCTCCAGTCCAACCCAGAAGTGGAGAGGAGACGTGGAGGAGGGCTTTGGAGATCTGAGCCCCGCAGTTGGTTGGCAAGCCCAGGGATCACACCGGCAGGCCTTGGCGCGTGGCCCTGAGCAATCGGAGAACCGGCCCGGCCTGCAGCCCTATGCAAAAGGGTAGAGGCCTGCAGTCCGCTGAGCCCCAGGCAACAATCTGGACCTGGGAGGAGGCGGCCCATTCCGCGTGGCTTGTCCCAGGGACTCCTTATGGCCAACTCCCGTTTCTCTCTGGGCGTCCCCTTGCAGTTGCCCACATTGCGGACTTCCCCAGTGCCCCGCTCACGTGGACCCCAGCCTGACTTGGGCTCTGGAGCTGTTTGCACTGGTTTGGGGTCAGCCTCGCCACCCACCAAGTCACACATTCCAGGCCCAGAAGGAGCTGATCCAGGGCAGTCAATCCAGAGACGATGGGCTTCCCTAGGGACTTCGGGGAGTGAGCGAGATGGATTGGCCCTCCATCCCTTCTCTGAAGGCTGGGAGTGGGCTTGAATCCGGGCACCAGCTGCCTCCTAAGGCGCGCCCTGGTGGTGGCCAGGGGAAGGAGCACGCAGGAAGAGGTTCCTGGAGGCGGTGCCTATGCCAGGACGTGTCACCCCGCGCACCTACTTACCCCAGTGGTGACGCCGGCAAATCCTGGCCCCGCGCCCGCTGGGCCCGGCATGCTGGCGAGAGCCCAGGGAGAGGTCAGACAAGGACAGGCAGACGCAGGAGCCTAAGGCGGCCCTTAGAACCCGCCTGTATCAGATTCCTCTCCAGGTGGTCCTTGGGCAGCGTACTCCTCCTGGGGCCTCCAGTGCCGCCGCTGGGTGATGGGAGCTAAGTGGAGCGAACTTCCACCTGGTTGGGCTCAGGGATGAGGTTTCCTCCACCATCCGCTCAGAGGTGTAGGCAGGGACTGGAGCCCTGGATTTGAAGTCCGCCAAGGGCAATCTTCCACCCTCCTTACTGCTACTTGGCAGCTTAGAGCGGGCCTTGGGGGCAGAAGGTTGAGTCAGTCAGCCTGCTCGGCAGCCCTCAGAAGAATTTCCAGTGCTGGGCCTGCGGATGAGAGGGGAGGACACACCAGTATCTGAAGTAAGAACAGAAGAAGCAAGGGCTGGAGCAGGGGATGAAATGCCGGGGGTCCTTGAATGCCTTGGGGAGGTTTTCAGACTCCAGAGGGGATGGGCAGCCATGGCCGGTTGGCGGGTGGGAGAGGGGGAAGTTTCAGAGCTAGGCTGCACACTAATATGTCTGGAAGTTGGGGAAGATAGTTTACCTAAGGGTGAACCTAAAGACTGGTTTGGCATCAGCACAAGAGCCCTAGGGGGACATATATTTCTAAACAAAACCACATTAGAGTCCTGTGAGGAACTTGACAGGCAGATTCTGAAATTTATCTGGAAAAGCAAAGCCCTAAGAAGAGTAAGTAGCCAAGACATAGGGAGGAGGGGGATGAAGGAGGAGGATGCTTTACCAGGATAAATAGTTAAGCTACTGTAATTAACAGGTGGTGCTAGTGGTAAAGAACCCACTTGCCAGTGCAGGAGATGTAAGGGATTGGGGTTTAATCCCTGGGTCACGACGATCCCCTGGAGGAGGGCACGGCAATCCACTTCAGTACTCTTGCCTGGAGAATCCCATGGACGGAGGAGCCTGCTAGGCTGCAGTCCACAGGATCGGACATGACTGAGCTACTTCACTTTCACTTTCAGTGGAGCAGAATAGAGAGCCTAGAAAGCCTCAGAATAATATGAAACCTTGATATATGACAAAGGTGATGATGAAAACTATATTAGTTCCCATTGGCTGCTGCAGCAAATTAGCAAAGGCTATGTGGCTTAAAGCAACACAGATTGATTATCACATAGCTTCGGAGGTCAGAATTCTAAAGTGTGCCCACGGGGTTTTGTTCCTTTTAGAAGTTCTAGATAAGAATGTGCTGTTAGCCCTTTTCCACTTTCTAAAGACTGCCTACAGACCTCTGCATCTGTCCTAGTATTTCTCTGACTATATGTCTATTCCCCCCTCTTACGAAGATCCTTCTGATTGCATTGGATTCATCCACATAATCCAAGATAATCTCCCATTCTTTTTTTTTTTTTTTTAAAGTTCATATTTATTTATTTGGCTGCGCTGGGCCTTAGTGTGGCATGTGGGATCTAGTTTCCCGACCAGGGATCGAACCCAGGGCCCCCGCATTGAGAGCACAGAGTCTTTAGCCACTGGACCACCAGGGGAATCCCTCTCCCATTCTTAAGATCCTTAATCAACACCTGCAAATTCCCTTATGCCATAAAAGATACCACATTCTCAGATTCCAAGAATTAGGAAGTGGACCTCTTTGAGGAACCATTATTCAGCCTACTACAAAGACCCAATAGAGAAGGAAGACCTGTCAAACTAGGACAATTGGTTATTCATATGGAAAAAAAATGAAGTTGACATTTGAAGCACAGAATCAATTCCAAATCAAACACTTAAAATATGAAAGCAAAGTTTAATACTTTTAGAAGGTAATACAGATGAATGTCTTTATCAATTTGAGTAGAGAATTGTTTACTAAATAACATTTTAAAATTCTGGGAGCTCCCTGGCTGTCCAGTGGTTAGGACTCAGTGCTTTCACGGCTGCAGCCCCTCGTTCTGTCCCCAGTTGGGAAACTAAGATCCTGCAAGCACGTGGTACAACCAAAAGGAAAAAACTCTAATCATGAAAAAGACTAATAAAGCAACTACTTTAAAATCAAGAACTTCTTTTTGTTAAAAGACAGTGAAGAACGTGAAGAGTCAGTCTACAAGCTGCGGGAACATTTTCATAACATATCTAACCAACAAAGGAATACTATTGAGAATAAATAATTATAACAATAAATAAGGAAAAGATAACCCCAAAATGGACGAAAGACCGGTGGTCCATAAATATGCTCCAGCTCATTAGTAATGAAGAAAATGGAAGTTAAGATGACAATGAGATATCATTTTATACCCATTAAATTAGAAAAAAAATTAATACTTCAGTGTTAGGGGAAGTATGGAGCAATGGGAGTACCTTTAATGCAGGTGGGAGTATAAATTGATACAACCACTTTGGAAAACAATTTGACAGTGTTTTGCAAAACTGAATATGACCACATCCTATGAGCTGTATATTCCACTCTTTTGTACGTACCCTGGAGAAACCCTTGAACAGGTGCACAAGAAGATATTTGCAAGATGGATCCTAACAGCATTCTTTGAAATAAATAAGTACTGAGAACAACCTGTATTTCCATGGGTGGGATAATGCATAAATAAATTGTGAAAAAAGATCATGTAGCAGAATGTTATCCAGCTGTGAAAAATGGATGACCTACAACTACATGCAGAAATAAAGATGAATCTTGGAAACATAAAGTGAGTAGGAGGAAAGAAAAAGAAAGCCTAAGAAGACACACACTATGAGACTGTTTTTATAAATCTCAAAAGCAAGCAAGTGGAGCAACAGGTTGCTTAGAGATATATCCGTATTAGGTAACAGTATTTTTAAAAGTATGAGAGTGATAAACACAAAATTCAAGGCAGGAATTACCTCTGAGGGAGAGGCAGGGAGGGAGTAGTTGACTTCAAGGGTAAGCTGCTCCAAAGCAGGAATCATGTTCTAGATCTGAAATTTGGGGTGGGTTTGCATGTATCCCTTTTATTATTATTGTAATTTATGTATACATCATATTTTTTAAAAATAACTCTTGGATGATTAAAAATAAATATTAATGTCAAGCAAAAGATTTCATTAAGAGGCAAGCCAGAAACTAGGAAAATAAATTTGTAACACATCAATCTGACAAAAGAACACCTACGTAAGAAAAAGTACAAACAACCCAATTAAAAAATGGGCAAAAAACTTGAACAGGCACTTCGTAGGGCTGCCCTGGTGGTCCAGTGGTTAAGAATCTGCCTTGCAATGCAGGGGATACCAGTTCTAGCCTGGTTTGGGAGGACCCCCACATGCCTTGGGGCAACTAAGCCCGTGCTCTGGAGCCCGTGAGCCACAGCTACTGAAGCTTGCGTGCCCTAGAGCCTGTACTCCACAACAAGAGAAGCCATTGCAATGAGAAGCCCGCGCACCCCAACCAGAGAGTAGTGCCAGCTCGCCGCAACTGGAGAAACCCTGAGCACAGCGACAAGGACCCAGTGCAGCCAAAAATAAGTTTTTTTTTTTTTAAAAAAAGGTCTTGAACAGGCACTTCATAAAGAGACTTCCAAATGGTAAATAAGCATTGAAAAAGTGCTTAACCTCATCACTCATGTGGGAAATGCAAATTAAAACCTCAGTGAGATACCAATTACGTACCAGACAAAACAGCTAAAACATAGAAGTCTGACCATATTAAGTGCTGAAAAGGATACAGAGCACCTTTCATTTTCAGAGTGAGAGTAGATCATCTTATTCTCTTCTGAAACTGTTGGACTTTATCTACTAAAGCTAAATATATGCTCAACCCTATCATTCAGTAATTTCATTACTTAGGTATTCACCCAAGAGAAATGAAAGCATATGTCTACAAAAGACATGGATGAAAATGTTCATGGTAGCCTTATTTGTAATAGCCCCAAACTGAAAATGACCTACATGTTCATCAACAATGTATGTAAGTGTTGACATATTTGCATGATAAAAAGAACGAATTACTGATACAACATAGACAAATCTTTGACATTATGTGGAGAAAAAGTCAAATACACACATGCTGCATATTTCCATATGTATGAAGTTCAAGAGCAGGTTAGTTAATCTATGATGATAGAAGTCAGAGTAGTGGTTGCCTCATGGTACCTAAGAAAATACACGAGGGAACCTTTGGAATGATAGAAATGTTCTGGATATTGATCTGAGTGGTGATTGTATGGTGTATACATGGGCATGTTATTACATACACATTTTATATTGTTGAACAATTAAGATTTGTCTATTTACCATATGTAGGTGATATAATTAAAAAAAAAAAATTCTTCATGTCCCCTTTCAACCCAGTTTCTCTTCCCCAGAATGCCCTGTATAAGAATTCTGGAGCCCTTGACATTTTGCCTGAGGAAAGCCACTTGAATCGCAGTGAGCAAACACAGCAAATAAATTGAGTATTTTTAGGGACACAGTATGGCTCATAGATAAACAAGAAACCAGCTGAACATTCCTCTCAACCAGTTGAAAGGAATGTATTTTTCTGATGGATAGATAAGTAGAACGGGAAAGCTGACTGCCTCATGAATTCATCTGTTTATTCAACAAATACTTTTTTAACTTCTGCCATGTGCAGACGTGGTAGGAAGTTCTCCTCTAAGGATCAGGCCATCTTATTTATCCCTCAGCAACAGAACTAGCTTCATCCTACCCTAGTTTGTTTCCCTCTGTACTTGCCTCAGTCCTTCACCTTTTCACCCTCTTTTCTGTGGATCTTTTATGTCTTGAGTTTAGGTTGCTTGGATTCAACCTTGGCCTATGACTGTTTCCAACTTAGGCTCTTCCCAATAAAGTTCTGTCTCAGTCAGCTATAGCTGTGTAACAAAGTATACTAAAACTTAGTAGCTTCAAACAACAGTTTGTCAGTTATAATTCTGTGGGCCAGAAATTTGAGCAGGGCTCAGTAGACATGGCTTCTTCTCCATGTTACCGGTATCATCTATGAGTGAAAGTCACTCAGTCGTGTCCAACTCTTTGCGACCCCATGGACTATACAGTCCATGGAAGTCTCCAGGCCAGAATACTGGAGTGGGTAGCCTTTCCTTTCTCCAGGGGATCTTCCCAACCCAGGGATCGAACCCAGGTCTCCTGCATTGCAGGCGGATTCTTTACCAGCTGAGCCACAAGGGAAGACCAAGAATACTGGAGTGGGGAGCCTATCCCTTCTCCAGCTGATCGTCCCAACCCAGGAATAGAACTGGGGTGTCCTGCATTGAAGGCAGATTCTTTACCAACTGAGCTATGAGGGAAGCCCAGTGTCACCTGGGGCAGCTCAAATAAGGGCTTCCTCTTCTTAATATGTCTGCAGGCATTACTTTAATACATCATTTCCTTTCCCATTGAGCTCTTGTGAAAGTTGCAGATAATGGCTGCCACTGTCCCTAAAACAAACATAAAAACATGTTAAACCACAGCCTTGGGCTTTGCACCAGTATGAGGTATCCTCTGTGTGTCTAAGAAAACTTGCTTAAGGAAATACACAGAGGTATCATCCATTCTATAATTGGGAGATTAAGATTTTTTACTTCTTTTACAAAAGGAAACTTTATTTGGGGGTAAACCCATATCTGGACAGTTACGTCAGTCCTCTCTCTTGAAACTGTTCCCCACTACACCTAGCTTTCTCCTGGATATCTCATTCCGGCTACATCTTCAAAAAACCAAAGTATTATAAAAAATGTAGATGGAGCAAAACAAATAAATTGTGAAAGGCTGCACATAAAATATGTCAATCAGTCTTCTAAACCAGTAGATAATTTCAGAAAACACCCATGGAGCTCAAGCAGGGCATAACTTCCCTTCAGAGCTTGCAGACTCAGGGAGCATTGCTGATACAGGGCAGGCTTAGAGAATTGGGTTACAGTACTGACTTAGTCATTATCTGCTAACTGCATTCAGGCTGCAGTTCCTCCTAGTGTGATGATTAATGAGGCACTGCATAAAGCCCCTAGCACCATACAGAGCACCTTGTAGATACACAATAGATGATTGGCTTCTACTGGGACTGCTGGAGCAGCGCAGTCCTGTAGACGGCTGTGCCCAACCACTTTATCAGCTGTCACGGAACCATTCCCTGGTAGGCTGTCCGCACTTGGCACTGTCTTCCAAAAGAATTGTTCATTTTTCTACTACATGAGGCTGTACACTCTTGTGGTCCAGCACTGGTGGGTCATTTGACCACATAGATTTGATGAAAACATCATCATATATTAACTTGATGTACAGAAGAGGGCTACATACTGTTAAATACATCATAAATAATTCATTAACTTCCAAGCAAGGCTGAAAGTAAGCCTCCAATAGCTTTTTACCTTCACACTGCCTAAAAATTTAGTTAAAAATTAGCTTGTTCACACTTTGTAAATTCTTCAAGGATAGATTTAGGACCCCAGAACTGAAACATCAGCTCTTGTGGAAGTATCTAAACCTTGAACACTGTGCCAGGCACATCCTAGATGCCCAGTAAAGGTTAGCAGTTTATATTAAAACATCACTCAAAATGTCATCCTAGGTTGGAGAGGCAAGATGAGGTAGTCAGTAGAAAATTAACAGGTGCTTTAAAAAGATGGTTTACTTTATTCCATTTTAGTTTCTCTTGTATGATTTTTCCCAGTCACTTACTCCTAAAACCCTAAAAGTAAATGTTGTATTTAATATTAGCCCACTTAAGCTATTTCTGGCTGGTCGCGGTAGGTTGTGCAGTCATTCATGCTTACCGTTTCAGAAACTGTTCAGTGATCCAAAGGTTAAAGGCAGGAAGTGGTTTATTCAGGGTCTGGCACAGATACAGTGAGTGTTCAGTATAGGTGAGTTCTTTTTATGAAAATTGTGCTTACATTTTCATCTTGAATGACAGCAGCAAAAATCAGAAAAGGTTGGAGTAGCAGTATGTGCTTAAGTAATATTTGATTTGTGTTGTTTTATTTTCCATGATGTGCTGTATGGCGAGAGTACTAATAACCTCAGTACTGTAACCCCAAACACTTATTTTTGTTTCAGTTTAGTCACCGAAAATTATTTGATGCTCCACATGGCTAATCATGTAGGAATTCATGCTCAAGTACTTCAGAAACTGTTCCATGGTCTAAAGGTTCAACTCAGGATGTGGGTTACACCCTGAAGACAGTGCCAGCTACCACTCACTTTATAATTTAAGTTTTATCTCTATCAAAGTAATATATGTATGTACCTTAAAAGTCAGAAGTTTTACAATGGAAAAGTTTACAGTGAAATAGATCAGTTCCTTTGTCTCTCCTCCAACGCACCCCAACCAGTTCCCCAGAAGCACCCACTTCCTGTTCTTTGAGCTGTTTCTTCTGCCCGTTACCTCCTTATTTCTAAACAATATTCTTGTACTGCTATTTCTGATTTTTTTTCATCAACTGGCCACCCTGGAAGACTGGGATTCCCTCTCCTATGGCCCCCACCCCACACTTAGCCTTCCAACCTACCTATATCACAAGTTTTGGTGAAATCAATATTCAGTATTCAATATTCCTAACTATTATGTAAGTATTATTCCCAGATGAGTTGTATATAATATACCTTTATTTCAATGTTTGTAATCAAGTTCCTGCACAAGAACTTTGGTAACCAAGCTAATAATAATAATTAGCTTGGTTTTCTAAATACCTATCTCTAACTCATCCCAAATTGCCAACTGAAATGTAAATTGCTTCTCAGCACATTCAAACTAATGAGGTATCCAGCAGCCTAATTTTTTTCCTTAACTATGTCCCTCCTAGAGTCCTACTGCTTCTAATTACTGTCTTCCTTAGAACTTTAAATGGTTTCTTCTTTGCTCTAAGAAATCAGAATTTATTTTAGAAATTGGTTGAGATATAAATAGTTATTTTAAGCTAGTTTCATCAGGACCTTGAGCATTCAAACTTAAGTAAGTCGTAGTTCATGCTCTCAATAAACTCAGTCTGAATGAGGAAACCCATGAAACAGAAAGATGGAGACACTTGCAGGGAATAAAAACAAGAGGTCATCCCAGGTAGAACTGGGTGGGTGCTTACCTTTGGGATCAGGCAGATGTGGGTTTGAATCCTGATTCTGCCCCTTGTGGGACCGCTGGTAACCAACTTAACCTCCCAGAGCCTCAATTTATTTCTCAGTGAAATACAGATACCATTCACCTTTCCAGGATGTTGGAGAGATTATATCAGAGAAGAGACATGGGAAAGCACCTATTACTACTTTGGACCATAGCAGTCACAGAAAAACTCTCCAAATAAAATCCAAGGTTCACTTACCTTAGGATTTGTGCCAACATTAATTTCATATTGCAATCATTCTCCCCCAAACCACCATACAAACTTTGGGCTCTTACAGTTTTGTAGCTAGTGGAATGAAAAGCTCAGTTAAAAAATTTTTTCTTGGCCTGTGCCTTGAGGCATGTAGGATCTTAGTTCCCTGACCAGGTATCGAACCTGTACCCCCTGCATTGGAAGCATGGAGTTTTAACCACTGAACTGCCAAGGAAGTCCCAAATGCTGTTTTACTGGATGATAAACCCTTTGTTGTAAGTCATCCCCATTTCAGAGCTCAAGTCAAGTCAAGTCTTGCATGTCAGAAATTCCTTGCAGTGGTTATGAGAAAAATTGCCCCAGTAAAACTTCTGATCTTTCATATTCTAAAAGACTTCTTGCCTGGAGAATTCCATGGACAGAGGAGCCTGGCAGGCTACAGCCCATGGGTTGCAAAGAGTCATACATGACTGAGCAGCTAAAAAATTAGCAGGTTTCAAATCAGTCATCAGGTAGTATTTGTTGTTGTTCGGTCGCTCAGTCATGTCCAACTCTTTGTGACCCCATGGACTGTAGCATGCTGGCCTTCCCTGTCCATCACTATCTCCCGGATTTTGCTCAGATTCATGTCCATTGAGTTGATGATACCATCCATATCACCATTAAGTCTCTTTGCATCCTCTGCAGACAGTGACTAGGTAGCAGTGGCAAAAATACCAACTTTGTGTCTGTTCATTTGATTTTTCTAGCCTTTCAAATCTATTTTTTAATTTATATAAAATGAATAACTTATTTTTTTAAAAACCCAAATGAATACCAATTAAGCAAAATTCACCTTGACATATCCCTTCATCTCATCTTCCCACGGAAAAATCATTTTTATGTGTTTGATTAGTAGCCTTCTAGAGTTTTTCTGTCTACGCATTCTTAAGCATGATTGGGCTTCCCTGGTGGCTCAGATGGTAAAGACTCCACCTGAAATGCAGGAGCCCTGGGTTCAATATGTATATATTGATATATATATATATATTCCTGGATTCAATTTACTTACATGTTTTAAAGGAATTTAGTGTCACAATAGTTTTCAGTGGGGTAATCCTGCAATTTTCATTTTCCTTGTTGTCCTTGTCTTATTTTGTTACCAATGTCATATGTACTTCATCAAGTGTTTATAGAGGTGTTCCCTCTTTTTCAGTGCTCCAGAAGAATTTGTGTAAAATTAGATTTCTTGAAAGCTTAGTGGAAATAACTTTCAATATATATGTTATGGAATTTTTTAATGCTTTTTTAGAAGTTATAAAGCTCTTTTGCTTTCCATTTCTTTTTGTTTTATTCACTTCATTTTTCTAATTTGATAACTTCATTTACATTATCAATTTCTATTAACATATCTATTCAGAGTATTCAATTAATGTCTTTTAAATTTCTATCTCTGTACTTTTTTATTTTTATAGTTCATTTTAAATATGTACTTTTTCCTTCTTGGTCAGTGTCCCCAAAGCTAATTTCCCTTTTCAAAGTCTATTTTAGGCCAATTAAAAAAGTTTTTTCTATTACCTTCTTTCTCCTTATCCAAGGTTTATTGTATTGCTCTTGTTCTATTTTTAAAATGGAGACTTGTCTTTTAGAATTTTCAGCCATTGTTTTTCATATACTAACATTTAAAGTCAAACATTTATCCTTAGTATGGTTTTGATACATCGTAAGACTTTTGTTGTTAGTCCTAATTTTTAAACATTTTCCACCATAACTTCTCTAACCCTTATCAGGTTAGCTTTTAATTTTCTAAACATAAAAGAATTTTTCACTTAACTTTTTGTTATTGTCTTCTAAGTGAACAGTTGTGAATGTTTTCACCTTAGTTTTCTATAAATTTGTGTCAGTTGATTCATGCTATATGTTGTTTATTTGGCTTCTTCCACTCAGCATTAAATATGAGATTTATCCACATTTCTGATTGAATTAGTAGGTCATCCCTTTATTGCTAAATTCTATTGCATAAATACATAGTTTATCCATTGCCTGCTGATGGACAAACATTTGTGCTTCCAGTGTTTGGCTACTATTAATAAAATGGCTATGAACTTTTTTTTTCACAAATTTATTGTGAAAATTTTTTCACAACCATCTGTTGAATGCTTTAATTTTCCCTGCATAAAAAGCAAATGCTGAGTTGAAGGAGAAATGTATCTTTACGTTTACAAGCAACTCCCAAAACTTTGTTCCAAAGTGGTGTTATGATTTTACATTCTCACCAGCAACATTGACAAAGTTCCAACTGCTCATTTTTGCAACATTTAGTGTTACTGGTTAAATTTTGGCTGTTTTGCTGAATAGGTAGTATCTTGTAATTTTTCTTTTTTTTTTTTAGTATCTTTTAATTTAAAAGTGCATTTCCATGATCACTAATGATGTGGAGTGTTTTTTAAATGTGTTTATTAGTTACTCATGTATCATCCTTTGCTAAGTACCTATTCAAGTCCATTTAAAAACTGAGCTGTTCTTTATTGAGTCCTTTGTCAAGCAAATTATTTGTGGATAAAGTCCTTTGTCAAGCAAATTATTTGTGAACATTTTCTCCCAGTCAGAATGCTTTTTCACTTTCTTATCATGTATCTTTATGAACATGCATTTTTGATTCTGATAATCAGTTTTGGTTTCTGTATCTTGTCAAAAAAAATGGCCACTCCCCAAATGATGGGAGTGCTTTTAAAATTGATGCTTTTAAAAGCTTTATAGTTTCAGCCTTTACACCTAGATCTATGATTCATCTGGAATTTTTGTGTTTGATTAAGAGGTAGGGTCATTTTTAAAAAATGGGTATCTAGTTGTTTCAGAACAATTTGTTAAAAAAGTACTTCCACATTAAAAATCACTCTGGTGCCTCTGCCAAGAATTATTTGGTGATGTATCATATGTGCATCTGTTTCTAGACTGCTGTACTCATCTGTTTGCCCTTATGCTATTATCACATGGTTTTAACTACTGTAGTTTTGTAGCAGAACTTGAAGTTCAAAAGTGTATGTGAAAGTCGCTCACTGACTCTTTGTGACCCCAAAGAGTCTAACTTGCTAGGCTCCTCTTGTCTGTAGCGTATACCCTTCTTCAAGATTGTCTTGCTCTTTCAGGTCCTTTGCAGTTCCGTGTGACTTTTAGGTCATTTTGCCAAGTCTCCTTAAAAATGTTTGTTTTGCTATTGTAGGAAGTAAGGTATTGTGGACTTAGGCAGCACCTCAGACAGCTCTGAAAAACTGCTCCAAAGAGGTTGGGTGGGGAAAGGACAGTATATATTGATTTTGGTGAAGGGTGAGTACATGCAGTCAGGCACACATTTTTCCAGGTTTCTGCTAGTCTCATGAAGCTTTCTGCTAGTCAAGATGAATGGTTATCGGGTGGAGAGGGAGGGGGGAGGGGGGATCGGGATGGGGATACATGTTAACTCCATGGCTGATTCGTGTCAATGTATGACAAGACCCACTGCAGTGTTGTGAAGTGATTAGCCTCCAACTAGTGAAAATAAATGAAAAAAAAAAGGAAAAAAAAATTTCAGCAGGTAAAAAAAAAAAAGATGAACGGTTATCATTGTGAAGGATTTTAGTGCTTTTCTCCATATGAGGAGATACAATTAGGCTAATAAAATCAGCTCCTGAAATATCTATCTGAAGACCTGTTCTGCTAAGGCCCCAGTAGCCCCCACACCAGCACAGAGCGCCTCATTTCTGTGCACCCTGAATTCCTTTTAGTGGGTGTTGAAAATCAGCAGCTGCAACAGCACATGACTTAATCCTTGTAGAGGTAGATTCAAGTGCCAATTTGTAGTTGACATTCTATTTACCCATACCCTCTGTTATACAACTCTGGATAGCAGACAGGTCCCTTTAATCTAGGTGGTATACAGGTATGGTTTTCCATTTTTGTTCCTTAAGCCAGTGCATGACCTTTGGAGTATTCAAATTGCAGACATATAAGCAAAGGAAATAGAGGTTTGATCAAAACATTTAACAGTATTCAATTTTTTCTTCAGTTTGAAGACTTTCTATATCAAATTACTTATCTATGCATCCTGTATGAGATCATTAACTGACAGTGAACTGTGCAAACCTCTTCTGGTCCTTCTTTCTAGTGTATAAAAACTTGTTTGGAACATTTTAATGATCACTTATTTCGTTTCCCCCTGCTTTGTTAGTTACTACCAAGATATTAATTAGAGATTTCCTGTTAAAGTAATTCAAACCCAATGCCCTCAGTGATATGAAAAGCTATTATCTCAGGTGTTTAAAATTATCACACTATTCTCCTCTGTTCTTTACATTTTAATTTCCTGATGGAGTGAAAATTGTTTGATAAAAGCTACTATTTACCAAGACCTGTTTGAAACACTGCTAATACTTTATGTGTACCATCTTGATCTTCACAGCACTGAGGTTAAGTACTTACTGGGTTGGCAAAAAAAAACCCCATAAAAACCAGAACAAATTTTTTGGCCAACCCAGTACCATCCCCTATTTCTGGTTGAATAAACAGAAAAAAAGTTCAGGAATTTGCTCAAAGTCCATAAACATCAGCAGTAATATTCAAAATTTACACATGTGATTTAAGATATTTCTATCTCTTTAGCCTGCACTCTTAAACATGGTTATATACTTGCCTCTATGTGTATAAGAGGGAAAAGCAGACAGAAGCTCCCAGGACAGATCGTTTCATCTGGGTTTATAGTTAAAAGCATTCAGTAGAGGTTGAGGAACCCACTTGAAAAAGTACAGGAAACTTAAAGGCTGACAACTAACGAGAACCTGAAAAACTAAAAAGCAGCTTTCAAAACGCAAATGCAAAGGTCATATTCAGAGGTGCAAAAGGACTGAAGCAACTTAATAACATACCAAGGGCACAACCACTCAGCCAGAAAACTGCCATCCCTCATGTGTGAGTCGCTGAGTTGCCATTACATTCAGATGAGTGTTATTAAAAACACATAGTGTTTTTATATACATATAAAACATATACATAGTGTCTAACAAAAACTGGTTAAATTTTTATGTGCATTTTCAAAGTGTGAAATTCACTTAAGTGACACATCATGTTTCCCATTAGTCAGCTGTATCAAGTTTGTGTCTTCTTCCTCCAAAATAGTTCAATAGATTTATGTTAAAGACAACATGTGTATTGAAAGTAGCAATTTTATTTGAGTTAAAATTATTTACAAAAACCCAAAGACATACTTCATGAAACTGGTACAAACTATTTTTTTTCCTGCCGTTGGCTTTTGCTCCAAAGATCACAGCTGAGAAATACTGTATAAAATAAAAATAGGATTGGATTCAGAAAAGTACTCTACCTTCTAGTTTCCAATTGGTAGTATTTACAGAAATATTTACAATGGAAAAAAAGGTTACTTTAAAACTTTAGTTAATTTGCAAGTCAGCCTCAAGTACCCTAAAATGCAGAGTTCTCTGAGGGTTAAAAACACACAAATGCACTGCGTTTGGTGAGGTGATTTCTCCCCCACCACTCCCCACCAAAATCTGCATCTCTATCAGTGCTTGACAATTAGTTATTATTTAAAAAACAAAACAAAACAAAAAACTGTTAAACACTGAGGTAAATCAATTCTCAAATGATTACCAGTGTAACAGAAAAATGCAGTTCGCCCTGATTGTTCTTATCCAAATGTTTTATAATATCCCTAACCATTCAACAAGTCAGTTTTACTAAGAATCTCCTCCTTTTCCTAAATCCAATGATTAATAAATATCAATGTATTTTAAAATAATTTAACTAATTCAATTTTATGGATATCATTTACCAATAAGCATTTAAAATAGTTTGCTAAGCTAGCTTGTATACTCAGGGCAAATACAACCTCAATCATTCCCAAGTTACACTGGCATACTATGCTCTTAAAAGGTGATGGGTGGGGGACTGGGGTGGGTAGGAGAAGAAGAAAACAATTTGACTGGAATCAGTTACTTCCTTATAGATTTCCCAACAATCTGCATTATCAAAAATAGGAAGACAATAAAAGGCAGCCACTGCATTAAAAAACATTACAGCTGGCACTGATCCAAGAGCCCCGATTTGTCACTTTATACAAGGAAATAACAAAGTCTAAATGGGTAAAAATTAGACTTTTAGCTATTTCCCCCAATACACACCAAACTAATATTTTTATGGCTTCAAGTTTTACAAATCCAATGAAGAAACATGATATAACTACCTGAAAGGTATTTTAAAGTATTAAATGAAATCTCTGGAAAGCCTGTATTCAGGCCCAATCAGTAAAAAAGAAAAAATGTATAACCAGTGGTTTGAACAATAATACAATAAAAATTTGCAATGTTGTAAAATTAAATATATAAAATATGTTACTGTGTGCTCCAGACAACACAATGTTCTATGAACTAAAAGAATCTGGATGAAGAAGAAGGATCTTCTCTAAACCAACAATTTAAGGCTTTGCGTTTATGCATTTGATCCTGTCACTCTTATAGAAGAATATACATGTTATCTGGAAACATGAATTCCACATTGGTGTTTTAGCTTCCTTATATTTACTGTATTGAACATTAGAAAATATATCTAGAGAGTTCTCCCTCAAAACTTAATCATGTTTCAAGAGTCTTCCCTAACTTTAAGGGTAAACTACCCTGGGTTTGTCTATTTTGCTTCATCCTTTAACAGGGCACATCATCTTATATTCCCTCAAACTGTTATTTGTTTTCTTGCATCTATAGCTATGACTTACTATGGTATGATAATGAATATGGTCATGGTCTCAAAGGTGAAAAATACTTCAACAACCCAAACCAAATCAAGAATAAAAAAATATACTAATCCCTTGTGTCTTTGGATTCCATCTAATTTTAAATATAGACAGTAGTTCAGGGAACAACAACAAAAAAAATTCACAAAATTATTAAAAGCTTTATTTACGATTGGAATCATTCAACAAAAAAGCAAAAGCAAATGAGCCTGAAAAAGGAACTAAGCTGTTGTCTAGAATGTCCTCAGAACATTCAATACCTCAGTAGCTAAGCTGCCTCTGCACCTGGCTGGCATGACAACAGTGGCTCAACATACACAGCAGTTGCACTAACAGCAGCACAAGTTTCCCCTGAAAACTTGCCCAGAATGAAGCAAGAGGACGAGGGGAGCGTATAAATTCTGCCAAAGTGTGTTTAAATACTGCGTGGAACTGTTAACAGCCTGAACCTTTTCCCTCATTTTTGATAGTTGCAGATTGATGTAGTAACTGTCATTTAGCAAATGCAGAATGCATGACGAAGAAGAAATCAGGTGGCCTTAAAAATCCAAATATGAATGATACTGATGAATGTTCTTGGTATATCTTCAAGGGCTTCTCTCGTGACTTTTCTTTGTCTAAGTATAGCTCCAGCATTACCGAGCACCTGAAGCAAAGGTAAAGCAGCTAGCAGTGTTCCAAGTATTCAATCACTCTAGAGATAGACTTCTGGCCTGTGGTTCCAACAGCACACTGGAAAGGGAGGAGTGGAGGTGGGAGGCGAGAGGGGGTGGGAGTGGAGAGGGAGTAACAGTTAATTTTCCAAAGCACTGAATCAGAGCTTAAACTATTTAGCCTTATTAAACCAAACATTATGAATCAAAACAAGGTGAGATTAAACTATGGCTTTCATAATACTATCAATATATTTGGCCCTAATAATTCAGTTACCTTAAAGAAACCACACAATTATTAAAAGAAAATCATTTTTTTTGCTTCTATTCATGATGGCCATGGTACTTGTATTTCTACCGTCATTTCTTAAAAAGTATTTATTGAAAATTTTTTTTAATTACAGTATTGTTTATGTTTTGGTTTTTTGGTTGCAAATCATGTGGGATCTTAGTTCCCTGCCCAGGGATTGAACTTGCACACCCTACACTGAAGGTGCCGTCTTAATCACTGGACTGCCAGAGAAGTCCTGTACTTCTACTGTCATTAATGTGTCATATGCAAAACCACAGAAGCTGCAATGGAAGTTACTTACGGTAAGATTCATGAAGCTCAGGAATTTTTTGAGCATCTCTGTCATTATTGAAAAGTCCCCTTCTGGCAGATACTCCCGCACAGTGGTCACATTGATCTAAGGAAACAAATCAAAGGAACACTGGTCAGGTGGCAGAAAACATGAGTTTGAACCTTGCACTGTGTTGTTGGTTTTGGCACACATCCTATTTCAAACTTCTACAGGGTCCTTAAACTCCTTGGTTAATATGCAATTTCCCTTTCCACACTCTAACTTTTGTGACCCTGTGAATCCATTCCCTACCCCACCCTATCCCATCCTCAGAAAGAAGGGAGAAAGATAAAGCTGCCAAAGACTACAAAGAAACATTTATGTGCATATTTGCTTTTGTAAATGCACAGAAAAATGCCTGAAATAACAAAATGCATTGTTGGGGGGTGGGGTGGGGTGGGTGAGGATAAGAATAGCAAGGAAATGCAGACTGAGAATGTATCCAAAAAGCTGATTAGGAATATAAAGAAAAAGATCAAGGAAAATTCTTCATGTAGGCTAGGAATTAACTGTATCTTTCCAAAGGAAATCTAGTATCATCTATAGAAAGAAAATGTAGGCAATGTCAGGACAGAAGATTAGGATGTTTCCCTCCATTAGCAAGAAGCAGCTAAACTGTATATAAACCAGTTTATTGTAAGAAAAATACATGGCCTGCTTAAAATGTTGTTCTATTTCAATATGTATTTAAAATGCTTTAAAGATTCATAAAGAATAAAAGGAAAACCTCTTCTAAGGAGGCTCACCTATAATAAAAAGCACATACCAAAAAAAAAAAAAAAACAAACAGCACAGGAAGAGGGACGCTTTTGGTTTCATTTTTGTTGATGAAGACATGGAAGAGTACATGTTACCCTCTTAGGAAATTTGCAACCAATCCCCTCTCTCCCACTTTTATGGCTACTCAGTAAAACCTTGCAGCTAAAATCCTGAGAGATTTTACAATCTTTAAATACTTGTATTTTAAAAATATACTGAGAATATACTGAAGAATACATCGTGAGGGCAATAGCTATGGTAACTAACTGCAGAGGTAAAGGAATGCTGGATTTAAAAACATCTTTATCCAACTGCAAGGAAAAGGACATGACAGCACAGTGGTGGGAAGAATAGTATGTTGTCTACGAAGATAGCTCAATAGAAAAGTGTACTTCTCTCATTCAGAATAATTAGATCCTAGGTTTCAGGTGAAAGCTTCTCAACAACTCAAATCAAATCCTTTTCTATCAACACATTACAGAGAACAACAAAATAAGGAGCCGAGGCATAGGAAGGAGGGTCAGAGCATTTATTTTAAAACAGTGTGCAATAAATGGTAATGTACAGGAGGTAAGAAAAGGTGTGAAATGGCATGGCCTATTTCAGAAATTTAGAAAAGTAACCAAGGGGTATGACAGATTTTAATACTGGATCAACTATACTTCAATAAAATAAAATATTGGAGAAGCATAAGTTTGGAGTCTTACAGCAGTAAACGAAGCTATCATTTCCTAAATGACAGTGAGTTAAGAAAGATTGGCGAGAGTGAGACTGACGAGAGTTAACATGATCAGATGTGCTCTCAAGGAAGTTAGCTGTGGTGGTGGTATGCAGGATTTCAGGAATGGAGAGTTAAGAGCAGCAAGAACAGAAAGACCAGAGAGAAGACTGACCATTAAAATGCACCAGATGTATCCTGGGTAATGGAAAATAACACGAGTCTCCTGGGCTTCCTAAACATGCTGCACTTTACCTTAAAATAGCACTTACTGCATATCCACCTGCTTTCTTGTCCTTCCTCCACTTAAACACTGGGCAAACCAATTTCTTTTACATTCTGTGGAATCAGCTAGCTTTTTAGGGTTAATCATAATGATCCCTAAGGTAAGAAAGACATCCTGGGCTCTATAAATTCACAATATTGTCTACAACCTAACCTCTCTTTAGACACGAGAGAGAAATAATTCACATCTGAAAAAAACTCAATTTTAAGATTCATTATTTAAGAACATAATTGAAACCAGGGTGTATGCAAAATATGTAAAAATCTTTAAATAGCATACCCACTCTTTTTTTGGGGGGGTGGGGGGGCGTGCTTTCCTCCTTCTTTTTGCTTGGTGCTTCCCATTTCCCTAAAAATCTCTCAATTTAAAGGAAATAAGGACAAGGGCTGAGCTTGAAGAGAGTCCAGGAAAGGAAATAAAGATTTGCAGGGCCTCCAGCGCCACAGTAAGAACTCTGGTCTCGATCCTGAAAGCAGTTGTGCCAGCAAGGGGCACAACGAAGTGGGCTAGTGTGCACATAGATCAGAGCCTGTCTACAATATAGAATAAATGAACAAGAAAGATCCAGAAAAATACACAGGACTTAAGACAAATAAGGTACACAGGAAGAACAAAAATGACAATGCAGAAAACTCGATGGCAAAAATGAGGAAATGTGGGTGGGTTGATAGAAGCCCTTCATATCATGATTATGTTCTTTTCTTCTAGCCCTCTAGTCTTAAGTAAAAGAGAAACTAGCAATCCCACTATACAACAGATCTCCTTTCTTGCATCCTGAACGCCCTTGATTGTAGGGGGAAAAAACCCATCTCTCTTCTATTTTAAAAGTTGGCTCTTCTACTGGGTCTCTCTGTTAAAAATAAATAAATAAATAAATCCTATGTGTCCTCCATTTTAAAGCAGACTGTTCAAATAGCCAGAAATGTTCACTTCTGTGCTGATTCAGCCCAACTGTGTACACATTCACATCCTTTTCGTAGTTAAATCATGATCTAAATCTCACACAGTAATCCCATTTCCCCAGCCAATGAGTAGATCAAACAAAGCCATGTGAGCCAATGCTGGCCAAGGTGAAGGAAGTCTGCTTTTTGCATTGGGTGTGGAGAAGTCCTAGGGAATAGAAACCATTGCTGTTTCAGAGAAACAAAGAGGCCACATTCTTCTGCTGGGCATTATTTAACTAGGTGAGACACAGAGTCAGCATAGGTGCATGAAGAAAGCTAGCAAAAGACAACACATAGAGGACAGCAGAGTTTAAAAGTAGAAATTATGAGTCCTTGATATCACTGAGGCTAAACTTTTCCACCTTAAGCCAGGTGAGCACAGGTCTCATATGATGCTCTTTTACTTCAACCAAAGACATGTGAATTGATTCCTCTATCAATCTGGAACTTTCTCATCAAAACCAGTATACTCTTACTTTGAAATGTACTTTCTAAAGTTCACCCAATATTTAAAAGTTTTTAACAGGAGGGAAAAATAAAGTAACAAGTTAATTAAGTAACGATGTGAAGTGGCTGCAATGAAATTCTTTTAGGATAACATAAAACACCACAGAACTCTTACTTACTGGACTCTCCTGGCAGAGACACCCAAGAAGCAGTGCTGTGTATGAGGCCACAATGCAATCCTCCATGTGTTTGCCAGCATGTTGAAGGGCTGAAAGTATTAAAACAGAAAACTAATAGTATGCATGTGCATATATATATAAACACCAAAAACTACAACAAACAAAAGCACCCAGGAAACCAGCAACTGTGTCATCTTTACTTCAGGGGGAAAAAACCCCACATCTTTAAAAAATAAACCAGTCAAAATAAATATACCTTTATTGAGGTCAAGTTCTTCATCGTCCTCCTCCTTCTTATTTTTCTCTTCGGTACCATCAGTCCTCTCAGTTGATACCCACTGTATTTCTCCACTTGTTTCTTGCCATTCTCCACTCTTATCATGCTGAGTGGTGGGAGCATCTTTGATCAATTCATCTGTTTTACTTTCTGCCAACTGTGCTGCTCGTTCTCGCTCGAGGAATAGCTGATAAACATTTTTGAAGATCATTAAAAAGGGATCACCAACATCAAAGTACCCAAATATAAGGCTCTATTTGCTTTTAAACATCAGTACCCCTAAGAAGCATACTATCTGGTAAAAAGGCTAAGTATCAGTAAAAGCTCTAGCTCTACATCCAACTGAAAGACAAAACAAAAATATAAATGCTGCTGGGATTCAATTAAGTAAATTATCTACCAATGATGTATGCAGTCTATTTTTAAGAATGAAAATCCCAACATTTTCCTTTAATTTGGATAATAACGGGCAGGAAGTTCAAGCAAAAAATACAAATTAAAGTTAAAATTAAAACAGTTAAAAATTCTTTAAATCCAAGCAGCCTGGATAAATTAACTGGAAGGAAGAAAGGACACTGAATAAAGTTTCATAATATTGGGGGAAAACAAATGGCTTCTTTAAAAGAAATTTAAAGAAATAAAACCCAAAGAAAGTAGAAAACAAGTTCTCAGAGAAAGACTGAGAACTAAATCTCAACTGCTATATTATCAATAAAAGTATAGTGCTCACTTCAGCAACACATATAATAGAGAATATCAGCATGGTCCCTGTGTAAAGATGACACCAAATTCATGAAGTGTTCCGTATTTTTTTTTTTTTTACAACCAGAGATTATCACACTAAATGAAGTCAGTCACAAAGAGAAAGACAAACGCCATATGATATTATTTTTATGTGAAATCTAAAACATGACACAAATGAACCGATCTACAAAGCGGAAACAGATTCACAGATATAAGACTTGTTGCCTACAGGGAGGGGGATGGGAGAGGGAAGAACTAGGAGTTTGGGGTTAATAGATACAAACTATTACATACAGAATGGATGGACACAAGGTCCTACTCCATAGCACAGGGAACTATATTCACTGTGATGGGATAAGCCATAAGGGAAAAGAATATGAAAAAGAAAGCTATGTATAACTGAGTCACTTTGCTGTGCAGCAGACATTAACACCGTAAATCAACTATATTTCAATTTAAAAAAAAAAAATGCAAGTACAATTGTCAGTGGAAGTATACATCAAAAAGTCTAAAAAGGAAACAAACTCTTGCCTTCACTTACTTATTTCCCTGTGCTGGCACAATGTTGAATGTACACAAAGCATTTCATATATTTGCTGATATGATCTGGAGAAACCCTAAATTACTGATGACAGCTACCAGAAAACTAAATGCCAAGTATATCTCAAAAACTTGCTGAAATATACAGAAGAATGGTATGTAAACTTTAATACCCTTAAGAAAGTAAAATGTAAGTTTTATATTAAGCAGTATTTCTTAAAATTAGGTTCAAGGGGAACCCAAGATTCTTTTAGGGAGTACGTGAAGTCAAAACTGCATTCATAAGAATATTAAAAGGTCAACTGACTTCTTTCATTCTCTCATTACTGTATGGTGGAGTTTTCCAGAATCTACACGCTATGTAATTATGCTATTGTTTCAATGGCTAATAGAATGTGTGCCTGTATTTTATAATTTTCTCAGTTTTGACTTCTAATTTAGTAAATATCAACAGATAAAGCACACATTAACAAAGCTCTTTTGAGTCCCCAATAATTGTTAAGAGTATAAAGAAGTCCTGAGATCAAAATGTTTGAAAGAGAATGACGGGCATCTAGTTGCAGATTATTTCCTGAAAACACAGTTCAAGCACTTCTAGTTTCAAAAGACAAAAAGGATTAAAGATTAGCAAAGACTTTAGAAAAAAATAAAAAGGATGGTTCATTATTACTGTCACTTAAGGAAATGACAAAAGTAGCTTGCAAAAAGACAAAAACTGTAATGCCAGTACTGTCAAAAAAAAAACCCCCAAAACTCACATGTCGTTTTGGGAGGAAATATAAACAAGAGGAAAGGGAGTGTTTGGGGTGGGGTGAGTTGGGAACATCAGTTTTAACATATTAGTACATATTCTGACAATTTCTAAGTTAGGAAATTACTCCAAAGATATACAAACTTTGCAAAGTATGTCCCAGTATTCAGGTGCACACAGTTCTGGGCACGGATCAGACCAGTAAATGCTGAAGGAATTGAACCAGATGGGCTAAGTCCTCTATCCCACATGGGATAGAGGACTAGGGCTAGAAGTTAATTCCTAATTTGTTGTTAATAATCTATCTTTGAGTCATAAACAAATGGGCCTTGTTTCTGCTTTTTGCTAACAGTGTCTAATGAGTGACTATCATAGCTGAAAACAGCAGAGTAAATGAAGTAATGGTACACATTCTAACCTCTCACTGAACTGGTGAAAACAGAAAAAGAGAAAGGAGGTTGAAGGGAGACAGAAGATGCAAGTGATCAAGAATTTGGACAGATGCAACAAAGGGTTATGGTTTTAAGTTGTTGCTTACCTGCACTAAAGCCTGAACTGCATGAACTTGTCCAGCTATCCTTAAACTATCATCTCCTTCTCCACTATAGAAGGAAGAATCAAAAGAACATGATGTTTCCATATTGACAAGACAGTGCCGATTTCGAGCACTATATTCCACTAGATTTATCAGTAGACCTAAACCCTACAAAAATGAAAACATGCCAGTTACCACAGGTGAGGATTAAAAGCAAATGAACACAATATACATAACTCTTAATGGCAGCCAGAAAACTAGCCAGTGCTCTACCATCTACAAAATGGTTAAAAACCAGTATATAAAATAATGATCTTCCAAAACAAAGATGATGTTTTCATCTAGATCAAAGATGTTGTTTTACTATATCAAGCACGTATTTATAAAACAAGTCACTTAAACTCACCAGCACTCGAATATCAAATCTCTGCTCCTGAGGTAGGTACTTTGGAACCTGAAGCACACAGTTCATGGCTGTGCCAATCAAGCCATCCTGTTCTCCTGTTTTGGTGCTGCCCCATTCTGAAATGGGGAATGGGAAGAGTATGAAAATTATAACTGACTGTTATTTATGACAAACTATTAACATGAATATTAAAAACATATAGCTTAAAAAAGAATAGTTATTTCTTTATTAAAATATACTGTTGACTGTAATATTTCTAAGCCAAGCCACAAGGCAGGTTCTAAAAATATCAGCTCTTAAAAGGAGTTAAATCTATACATGAATAAGTGAGTTACATGACAGCTATTATAAAAATCACTACATTGAGAGAAGAAACAAGGAAATTAACTTATTTTTACATGTAATATTGTACAATCTATCAGTGAGAATACATGTAGGAAATATGACTTACCATTATCATTAGTTAAATTGAGCAACACCCCTATGATGGCCCTCATGCAGTCTTCCACTGCTTTGCCCACGTGATTAGTTACATTCTGGTGAGGCAGAGGCTTACTGTCAGGTAAGCATATACTGTTCTCAGCACGGTTATACTGCTTAATCAGCTCTTCACAATGTTGTAATGCTCTTAAAAGAAGACAAAATACAGACTATTATGCTCAACAAAAATAGTTATATTAAGAACTTCTACTAACTTGGACCTTAATGCTTTAAATCTGTCATAAAGGCTGCCAAATTAATCTTTTTCTACTCCAGAAGTTATGTGAACTATCTAGTCATGTATCAAACATGTCTGATATCACACTAGGTGCTAAATTTTATTTTGGGAAACTTGTAATATAAATTTTCCTAAGCAAAGTGAAAATTATAAACTTGATGCAAAAGTTTATACTACCAACAGCTGTCCCCAATTTTCCCAATCTCTCCAACATAACAAACCTACTATCCCACCTCACCCAAGGTAAAACCATTAAAAGCCAGCACTAGACACTTCTGAATTTCATTTAGATGTTTGTCCTTTAGAATGTAAACTCTCATCAGGTAGAGAATTTTGTTTATATTAATATTGCATAATAACCTTATATAAACAGATACTAAATACTTCATAAACATTAGAACATTTTTAAAAACATGAGGTCATTTAATTGACATGTTTGTCTCCTGGCAGTCATGCAAGGGTATCTATCAGCTACATCTAAGGATTCACAAGATACTACCCAGAGTAACAAGGAAATGTAATCTTTACATGGTTCCAGTATTTCTGAGACTCTAATTCACCAAGTCCATTAACTTAATATCTACGAGATAATGATGAAATCCGTGAACTGTGAATTGATTCTTCATGTATTATATACTATGCAAAACCCTTAAAACTATGTCTAATTCCCCTCTAGCTGCTTTTTAAAAAACACTCTCTAGTTAGGAAGGTATTCGTGTCTAACCTAAAATAATGTGTTCAGATGTTTGGGGATGTTTGCCAGGATTACCATGCTGTTACTGTTAACTGCCTAAGTAGCACTGAACTAAATCTGTTGGGAGGTGAGAAGAGAGTAAGGGTATATTGTTTAATCATTCAATATACTATCCTTGCATTTATCAGCATTCTACTGAAAGCTTCAGAAAGTCTGAGAAGTGGTCTTTCACAAACATCCAATTCTAATGTCTACTGACACTTCTAAGACATTTGACACAAGTTCCTGATCACAAAGGTTCCTAACGTTGTTTTAGAAGGCATCTGTCAGGAGTCACTAAGTATACAGGAGACATTTTAAAAATAAGATACAGATTTAACTTGCACAAATACTCTTTGGTGAGAGAGTAAAACACAGTAATAAAACAACTAGAACACATACCTTAAGGGTATTAAGTATGACACAGAACTCACAAATACAAGGTGGAGGGAAAACCTACAGACTAAAAACAAGAATACTGGGAACTAGAGACTATGAGAAATTTGGGATCATGGGAGAACTGAATACTGATTGGACTTACAATATTAAGCAATTACTAATTTTTAAGAGATGAAAATGCTATTATGGTTCTATTTTTAAAAGAGTCCTCTTTTACAGATTATATACTCAAGTATTTATGGATGAAACTATATGAAATCTGTAATCTGCTTCAAAATAATGTAGAGGGCAGAATGGATAAGGTTATATATACATGGTAACATGACTGGCCAATGTTTGATGATCACATTCAAGCTGCATGAGGTGTACATTGGGGCTTATCATATTATTGTCTACTCTTATCTCTGTGTGAAATTCTCCAAAACATGAAGTTAAAAAACAGATAAACTTGAGTCAGGCTATAGTGGGCCTTTGATACTAAGGACTTTGGGCATACATCCAAAGACAAGAAATCACATAGATTTGGAATTTGGGATTATTTTTACAAAACAAAAACCTGAGGAAGGTTAACCCACTGTGGTGTAACGTTGGACAGGCTATAGGCCAGAGTACCAGGGGAGAGATAACAACTAAACAGACATATTAGTAAGAAGCTGCTGTTAATAAGCTAGAACCAAGACTGGAGACATACTTGGAAACTTTATACACACCGAGGTGGTATCATTAGCCCAATGTTAGGAAAGCTGGGCGGAGTGTGTGAAATGAAGGAAGCTACATATAGATCTGGGAAAAAATAAAAAGCAGAAAGCAGCTAGTAAAATTCATTTACAATAAAAATAAGGACTAATGCTTACTAGTATATGCCAAGCATTGTTTTAGGCTTTACATATGTATATTAACTCCTTATATATATTGTATATAATCTATATTATATACAATATACAAATGATATTTTAAAATCTTTTTTAGAATTATTATTTAAAATACACATTTAAAATATGTATCACATGTAACTTAAAATACATTAACATATATACTAATTCTTTTACTGCAACAACCTTGGGTAGGTAGACACAATTATTACCCCCCTTCTGTAAGAACCTGTAAGTTCAGAGCTATAGGGCTGATGTTCTGAAGTTAAGATCCAAACTCAAGCCATTCTGGCCTCAGAATCTGTACTCCTAACTTTTGTGCCTTACTGCACTGCTTCTTGTTCACAAAATTTGACAGACAGAAGTACTTTATGAAGAAAGGTGACAATGGCACTTCCTTTAGAGTCAATCCAAATGCTTTAACAGCATGACGTTTCAGAAAAACTTACTTAGCTGATGAAACAATGAGTTGTGAATCTTTATAGGCAATCAGGTAGCTTTGATTCTCTGGATTATGCACTGTTACCTAAAAGGGAAAATTTTGAAATTTTGTGGCAATCCATAACATTCATTCATTCACACACAACACAAAGCCTCTAAAAGACATAAAGATGAGGAAGAATTAGCCCTTGTTGTCTAAAGGGAGTAACAACCGACATGTTCTAAATTTAAAATAACAGAGCTACTGCTTTATTACAAAATCAAAACATCACTGTTATAACTGCTTGCTCACTGTTAATATATTCTGTACTATACATTCATTGTAATGAACTACCAAGCACTTTAAATGTCAGAAAAGTGCTGTTACTAACTTAATAAACTAATATTTTAAAGTTCTTAAGTAGATTCATTTAGACTTAAAAAATTAGATGTTTAATGTACTTGACACTCCAGAAGAAAAAAGGAACAATGTGAATTTCATCTGTGCCAAGAACTTTTCATTCACACTAAACTGTTTTCCCATAGATGTCTCAGAAAGTACTCAGCTAATCCAATCTGGTCAACACAGTCTATGCATCCTGAAATTCACTGGCAGCATAAATTCTAATCTACATTGAACTAAGTCATTCATAAAAGTCAAAAAACAAACAGGCTGCACTACAATCTCAATTTGGATTAACCAAAGTGAAACTCTAGAGATATATAAATTATGACAGTCTCATATAGCACATTTAAGATTAGATCATTTTCTTCAAATAGCTGTCCATACTTACACTTTCTAAAACTCGTAAACATCTCTCTGCTCCCCATAATGAGGCTACTAGTTTCTCTTCATCCTCATCTTTACTTAAATGATCCACACATTCTTTCACTAGGAGAAAGGAAATGGACACAGATTAATACGTCTCATCACTTTAATACTTACCTCCTTTACTAACATTAAAAGTCATCTGTATACATGCTATCAATGTGTTGGAACCTCTCTGAACATTTATTCTTAGTTTTATACAGTGAGATGCTGAAATGTATAAGACTCTAATTTATAATAATTAACTTTCCAATATCAAACTGTTAATGGCCTTTTCTATAAAAGTTAGGATTTTTAAGATGCTACTAAAAGGAAGAGATCCTTTCAAACTGATGCAATTATTCTTTGAAATATATAAACAGAATATTCAGGTTTTAAATTAAAAAATGTTGTATGTGTAATATATCATACCTTTATCTACAATATGATCCAGACCACCCAAAAGCCGTAGTTCTTCTTTAAACCAGTCTCCTGCTCGTTTAGAAGTAAGGGACAGTAAAGTCTCCATAGCTAAATGCCCAGTCTGAAAATCAGAAGCACCATTAACGAATATTGACTCTGAGTAGTAATTCTGAGGCAACACTTTTAGAGATTGCTTTTTAAAAAAAGGAAATTGCATGCTACCAGCCCACAGTATTTTTTTAATACAGTAAATGCTTTTTAAAAGTAAAACTAGTTTAAAACTGGTATCAGAATAGTCTTAAGCTGAAGAAATGTTTTTATCCATTGGCTTGTTTTCAGAGAAGATCCATTATTTAAAGTAGTCTATCAGTCTATCAGTTCTGCCAGTTCGATAAAATATATACTGGTACCATCATATAGATAGGCTCAAGGGCGAATCAAAGGGTATATTTAACTGTAGATCAATACACTGGACTAATTTACCACAAAGGTTGTAGCAAGAAATACTCCAGAAACAAGGTGTGGGTGTGTCAAAATTTTTGTCCACTGGTAAAAATTGGTATCTTATTGCTTTGCTTTATGTTTTCTAACTATAACAAATGAGCTTATTTTCACATATTTTATCAGTTACCTGTAATTCTTTTACTGTAAGTCCCCTGTCAAATATTCTTCCCTTTATATTCATGTAAAGTAGCTTGTCTTTTTCTTACTGTTCTATATATTTTCTTATCTATTCTGAACAAAATTCCTTTTTTAGGGTTTCATATTCACCAATTTCAAACTTTATACTACAGGGTTATTAGCAGCTTGGATACTTTGGCCTCTATGGCAAAATGATATATAAACAATGATTTAGGACTACTATTGGAGGAAGCAAAGAACACTCAGAGCCATCTTTATAAACCAGGTTAGGTTTTTTCCATCCCTTCATTTGCCTTCAATTGTTAATTTTACTTTTTACTGTATTTCTTTTAAAAAGGGCAACTTGGTTCCTATGACAATAAAGGAACTTTAGTATAACAAAAGAAATGCTTTAATGTAACAAAGCTGAAAAGACCTGGTTATCTTCCCAAAGCTTACCGCTTTGAAAGATGCAAGTTTACAGAAAGTCCTGCTGGGCTATTTTGAACTGAATATAAATTAGATTTAGAAATGCAAAAAACACATCAGCAAAAATCTTAATATTACTGATTTAGAAGAGATTTTATTTTATACCTTACAGATTTTACTCTGTACTTTAAAAAGAACAAGGTTGATGTCCAAGGTGACAAATACAGATCTAGAATTCAACACCACAATAACTGATTTAATTTTGCTCAATTCTCATTCTAAGTCCTTGAAAGAGTAATGTAATAAGATCAGTTTGGGCAGGGTTAGCTCTTGAGTCACAGCAGTGAAAATGAAGACTAATGAGGCTTTCTTTGCTTAGGAAGAAAGGGGCATAGTAATTTGATGTTAATACAACAAACATTCGTTAAGATCTGATGCAAAAAAGCAATTTTTTTGTTTGTTTCTATAGGCATAAAAAGGACTGTTTGGTATTTTAGGCTACATTCAGTATATGTTAGTATTTTAAAATAGCTTACAATTCAAACACTTTATTTGCAACTGGAATAGTTCTCAAAGAGTTAAAACACAACCAAATCACTAATCAGAATATTATTCAGCAATTGTGAGCTCAGTTATCTGAATTATATTTTAATATTATAATATTAATATTTAAAAATATCTTTCCATGGTACATTAAGAATAGCAACATATTTCAAGGAACAGGTTGAATAATGAATAAAACAAACGATGTGCAGGAGACAGTCACTGTACAAAACAATGCCTACTGTTAAAATTTAAAACAAACACAATACTGAGGATTAGCTGAAGGGGGGGTGGGCCACATCCTAATATTAGCAACTGTGTGTTCTGGTTTTAATCATGTGAGTTAACTACTTAACATAGCACAGTTATTATACTGGTATTTACCATCCTAGTAAATTCAATAAATGATGGGAAAAAATTCAACAAGCAAGTTTATCATCTTTATTTAAGAGCAAATGCCTGGAAAGAATCTAAATGTTCAACAATATGTGAGACAAAATTATAATGATGATAGTAACAATAATTTTTAAAAGCTGTATTTATTCAATTATGCAGCAAATAAAAATTATAGGCTCAAACTTAAGCCTTTATAGCATTAAAAAAACAGTATATATGTTCTAAAAGTGTTAAAATTAGAAGTATGAATGAATTTTATTTTATTTTTTTATGAATGTATTTTAAAATTAGGATACAAATAGTTTGGTGAGGTAGAACAACTGTTTATCCACACTTTGAGCATAATAGCTCTTTTCTAATCTTAATAAGTGAAAGTACTAAATAGACATCAATTTTGTATCCTGTCTTTTAATGTTAACTTGCTTTGCCCCTCAACTCCCACTCTACCTGAATCTATTCCTTACTCTACCTTAACTAAGAAGATTAACAATCCTAAGTCATTATATGGCTAGCACAAAGCATTCTGTAATTTTTGAAAGCAAATATTGCAGTCTTCAGTTTAGTGGAGAGTAGAAAAACCAACAATTATATAATGTTGCAACTGTCTGAAAGTCAGGTATATATAAATAAATAATCCTATTTTTTTCAAAATGACAAGGCCAGTTATCTTCCACTAGCCTACTAATCTTTGGGGATATTCTAGATTCTACAAGTTTTTTAAAAAAGCCAGAGGAAAGTGAAACTTAAAATCAACCAAAAGCAACATAATCATCTTAAATGGTGAGTTGTACTGAGCATAAGCATAGCCATGGCCATGACCCTGAGTATGAAGGACAATGTTCTACGGAGCAGTTCATGCCTAGGAATCCTCTTTTTGAGTCTTGGTCCCTTGCAGCAGTAAATCAGACATCCTGAGATACTCTGAAATAAATGAATGCTCATTGAATATGGCTCTTTCTGAAGATCCTTTAAATCTTTATTCCTAAAACCCATATAGTGTTAAGAATTCAAGTTCCTAATAGCCTAAATGTAGTTCCTACATTTTAAAAAAACTGACATTTTCATTTTACAACCAAAGGAAGGAACTCACCGTTATATTTTCTAGATCAAGGTGCTTATTGTGTACAGTTTCACAAAGCCTTCGAATTTTTTCTTTGATTTTGTTCATGTCTTTCTCATTCAGCAGCTTAGCTGAAGAAGCATCTTGTTCCAGTTCTAGAAGTCGAATCATCAGATCTAGGCTAGCTCTATCAAGATCCATGTTTAAACGATCTCTACTCAGTATGTACATGAGGGCAGCTGTACAAAGGGACAGATTCTTCAACAGACCCAAAAAGGGGAAAAAAAGTTAATGTAAGCAATTAGTGACAATTTCAGGCAACAAAAGACTATTGTGACATTTGTTTACATTTAGAAACCTTGAAAATGTTTTATTTAGTGAAAATCTCCCTCTTAAAATATTCTAGAGAAATGTGATTTCAATAAGTACATAAAGCACCACTGCTTAAAATTTTCCTTTCTACAGACATTCCCTATACGAATGTCTCAGAGCTAGAAATGTTTAAGTGGAATTATATTTTTTCTGGCCATTCTGTGCTAAATGAAGATTTTACAAGACATTTTTCAGTTATCTAATTCTACTTTATAATATACTTCACTCTTTGTTCTTTATGATATAGTGAAGTCAAATTTCCATTTAAAATCAATAATGTAAATGTGTTTTAAAAAATAAACACAGCTGGGTTTGTGTTACTACATAAACTCAGGATGCTCAAAGAAACATATTAGACTCATTTCTTTAAAATAAACCTATCAGGTCTGGTTGAACCAAGTAGTTTTTTAAAAAAATCATTAATATCATGAGCTCTCAAAATCATTCAGATCAGGTAGTTAACACATTCAGCTTATAAAATCTACAAGTACCGAAGGTGATATAGATAAGCATTAATAGAACATAAAGGTCTATGTTAGAATAATTCCCAACATTTGGGATATTCTGTAAACATTTTTTCTATATATCTATTTTAACTGAAGCATACTCGATCTTACATGAATTTCAATGCACGGAAACACAATTAACTATCTAAAGATTTAAACTTTAAATCCCCAAAATTCAAACTAGGTTTCTAATTAACTGCTTACAGAGCAAAATATATTTGGAAATAAGGCTTTGGAGATCCACTGCCACTAAAAATACACATTAATGCCTTGGTCCTCTCATAACTTCATAAAAAAGCACATTAATTCTTATTTCTCTTCTCCCTCATTGTTTTGAACCTGCTACAACTTGGTAACTGACTTATCTTCATTTGGGCTTAAGTGTATTGCTTTCAGTTTCAGAAGACTCAGTATTAGATTCTGTCACCTAATCTATACTTCGAATATAATTTTCCTGAACAAAAATATTATAAAGCCATTTCAAATTACCACCACTGATGATTAGTAATGATTTTTTTCTAACTTTGAAAATGTTAACCTAACCTTTATAATGTAAATATGCTCTATTTTTTAAGAGAAAGTGTCAAGTCATAATGAAACTGAGGATGTGATTCCTTTTCACAATGGGATTCAACATCCAAACAAAATATTTAAAATTTTAATATCCAAAGTTTTTATTCATGCTATTAGTATCACAAAGTACTAAAAGTTGTCCCCCCACCCCACCCCAGTACTTTCTGATTCGAGGTAATCAATGCTTACAGAACTAAATATCCAGTATGGTAGGTATGTCATGTCATACAGTGGTTAACAGTATAAACTGACAAGGAGGAAAAAATGTTGAGCAAATAGTCTGAAATGATTCATCAAGCAAAAAACTCTGGCATTAAGTTTTTCTAAACATTTAACAAATATGGGGCTTCACTGGTGGAGGTGAAGAATCTGCCTGCCAATTCAGGAGATGCAGGTTCAATCCCCAAGTGGGGAAGATCCCCTGGAGAAGGAAATGGCAACCCACTTCAGTTATTTTTGTCTGGAAAATCCTATCGAAAGGAGACTGACAGGCTACAGTCCTTGGGGTTGCAAAAAGAGTTGGGACACAACTTAGCTACTAAACAACAAAAACAAATTTAGTAAATATAAACTAGAATTCTGAAATAATGCTTCTCAACCCCAGAAACTTAAATACCTGATGATGCTGGGAATCATCCAAGGTTTTAAAGACCATTGCTACCATTCCGTGTGCTCTCAGGTGCATTCGAAAACTGGGCATGGCACATTTAGTAGCCAAACTAATAACACTAGAAGAAAACAGACTCGGTTAAGGGGACTGAAAATAGCTAGTGTGTTTTTTAAATTTGCATAATACCTAAATAAACAACAGAGTGCTCGGGGGTGGGGGGTTTATGTGTGTCAAAGCATTGCCCATGCAAATCACAATATAAAGACATGGGCAAACCAAATTTATTAAATACTTACTGATGCACAGTATGTGATTAGGTATGCTATATTAAAAAAACACAAATAATACATGATTGTCTTCAGTGTACTCTTTATATTACTGCTACCATGAAAAGCAAAAAAATCTCAGGTGTCTTCCATGTCTCTGATCCATAAAAATTATAAATATATAATTGGACATATTCCAAATGACTGGATAATTCAATCAAACCAAGATATTCAAACCATTATATATGCAAAAGATGACCCAAATCAAAACATGCTTATATCATTTATCACTTGCATCTATAAAATCTGGTGCTAAAAAAGAAAAGATTCTTTGGCATAACACTTTTAAGCATCTGGAAACTGAAGCCTATGCTATGCTAAAATGCTGTATCATCCAACTTTCTTTAGTCCATGTAGGATCAAGTCCCTTAAAAGAAATCAATCACATTTTAACATCACTGGCTATAAAACCTACACCTATGATAACACAAATTGCAAATGTTTGGCTCCACTGAGCTAAACAATTTTAATGAGAAGGAGCATGTATACAATTTTCAAATATAAAAATAAGATCTTACCTAAGGCAACGTGTGTTTAGAGGCTGAGTGCTCTTTAAGCCACTTAACAAGTACTCAATGTCATCAGTGAACTCTTGGTTTTCACCAAATTCCACCACATCATTGAAGTGCTTCACGTGCTGAACAACAGTATACAACTGCCAAGAAAAAATAAGCCCACCTCTTTTGTAACTATGAAGTAGCATATTTAAATCTATGAACTTGCTCTGCTTTATTTAAAAGTGTATAAAGTAAGTTTATTAGATAGCAACCAACAAGTGTTTTAAAAACATTGGTAGCAGTAGGACAAGGTAAGTTTGTGGTTCAAAACTCAGTATCAGTTTACTGATATGTGCTCAAGACATCAAAAGGCTAAATTACATACAAAATTCTATCCACATGCAGCAGAACTGTACATGGACGCTTACTTCTTTGTCTTCCTTTCTGCATTTCAGTGCAGTAACTATATCTTGGTAGGGCTGAGTAGGTATTGTCACAGTTTTTATCACTTTGGGTGGTGGTGCAGGAGCCTTAAAAACTCCATCATCTTTTTGATTTTGCTCCTTTGAAGACAGCCTCACCTATTAATAAAGGTATTAAATTAGTTGCTCTAAATAAATATATAAAAATAGTAACATCTCATCTACTTGGTAAATTTAGTTTAAGAGTAATAAAACCCCAATTCTCCCCCTCAAAGGTAGGGGGAAACCTCTGAAAGGTCATAAGGGATACTTCAAAACTTTCATGCACTATAAGGTAAGACTTGTATGTGTTTTACTCACAAAGAACCACTCAGGAGCTTATTCTGGTCTTTTCAACCTAACATTTCATACAATTAGTTATCCATCTCCAGAATCATTAGAAGGAATAAAGAACCAAAATGACATACATAAATAGCATTAACAAACAACTCAGGATAGACAGGAAAACTACAACAGATAGACAAAAGAACTTTTAAAGTATAGGAGTCCACAGTTCATGGTAGGAAAAGTCAGCCATAAGAGCATGCACAATAATACCTAATATGCATAATAATGGCTTAATACTAGTAAAAGGAGCTTAATTAATATATCAAGAAGACAGAGAACCGTACATTACATTTTAGAATGATCTCTATCCCTGTTTTTTATTGTCTATAAAGAACTCATTCTTTGACAGCTCCATATGACTGAGGTGTCACTATTAATCTGTAAGTATTAATGCATGATCCTACCAGTTATTCTGGAGCAAATAATTTGCTAAAAATCTTTTTCAAATGTGTTTTAATTGAAAGGTATTACTATAATGCAAGAAAAAAGTTCTGCTCTGAAAAACAAATTAATCACTCAAAGCCACTGTAAGATCAGTGTAGGATATGCTGATATAGCTCTCAATCATTTAAAAATTCCATAAAATGAGGATCAAGAATTGTCCAGTATTTTTAAGGCTTTCATTCATAACCTAGTAACACCAGAATTTCTGTTGTCCTGCCCACAATCCTTACTTTGCCAGTGAATTAAACTAAAATCACTAAATTCAGTGAAGTTGAAAATAAACTATTAAACAGAAAAGCTAGAGACTTTCAAATTATGAATGAAGATAGCAACTGCTTAATTTAATATTCTTCATACAAACATGAAATTAAAAAGCATATTTCACTTACTGTGACACTCTGAGGCTTTACTACTGGTGGCGCAGGTAGTTCTTCCGAGTCTGGATGATTCCAATGTCTAGCATTATATACGGCTTTTGTAGGAGACTAGAGGAAAGAGAAAAAGATCAACTATTTCCATCTTACTCTGCATCCTTATAAGATTATCACATTTTAAAACTAAAAATCACAAAGAATAATTTATATAAATTGGACTCTTTACCATTAGCACCAACTGGGAAACCAAGACACACAGTATCTGATTTATATTACCACTAGGCTCCTACCATGCCAAAGGCAGATACGGAGCCACTGTCCTATTGTGATACAAAATCAACAATCAGTGTTCTGGGCAACTCTTACCAACCAAGAAAAGAAATTAAACCTCTTGTTTGGCTTATATTAACTTACTAATCAATACAGTTAATTCAACCTGTTCTTTATTCCTCATACTACTGATTCATGCCCTACATTCTTCCAACAATGAAAATCAGGCAGCTTACAACAAGGGATAAAAGTCCTTATTCATTTAGATGAAACTGGTGAGTTTTCAGATGAGTGTCATTATTCAAGTTTTCAGGTTTTATATGAAGGTAAATACTGTATGTATACCAAATATTACATAACACAGTGGAATCTAATTCAGTACTACACACTAAAATATATGCAAAATGTATAAAAATGCATACCGGGTGGGATAAAGATGTAAATCACCCCACCCCAGTACAAGTTAGTTTACTGCCAAATCAATATACTATAAACTTTATGAAAAAGACCTTTCAGCTTTAACACTTTGAATTTAAAAACTGAGGATAAGTGACTATGAGCTTGCATAATCAAATCCACAGAATTAAATCTGTATTAAAAGGAACAAATCTTCATTTTCAAAAGGAACTGATTAAACAGACTGATAACATTTTCTCCATCATTTACAAAAGTGATGTTAAATTATGTCCTTTAAACTTCAAATAATCTCATTAGAGATTTTTTGTTTGTAAGAGTATAATTAATAATCTTTGTATTTTCAGTATTACATATAAAAAACAAGGGAGTACAAGAAAAGAAACATACTTCAAGGCTGGCCAAAAATCCACATAAAAAATTAACCATCTTCCTTTACTAGCCTCAATGAAGTAACATTACTGGAATTAAGCATCATACAAAGTTATCTTTTTATATAAATATTTTCTTCAAAATAACCATGCTGTGACAAAAACAACTGTTTAAGCTCCAGAAGAACTGGTTTTTCAAAAGACAGAGCTTAAACTAATTCACATACTAATTTTAGTAGAAAATCTTAATGTGAAAAGGAATCTACTGTGAAACTTACATAAAGCAGAAGGTCTCACTTGTACTGTGTATACAAACACATTAGTATTCTTGTATATTAGCATAAAGTAATGCAGTATTAGTAAACTAAAGCAGTTTATGCAATGACTTGATCAGGCCTTGTGAGGCACAACCACATAGAGCAGACTCAACATAAATTTTTAAACCTCTATTCCTCACTATTTTTCTCTCAATATCTATATAATTTACATGCCTGCTAGTTGTTAGATCCCTCATTTCAGCAACCTCAAATACCCAAAGCACAGCCATAAGCCCAGGAAGATAACAGACTTTTTAAAAGAACAGGTGCCTCAAACCTGAAGCACTTATTTTTAAAAAGCACTTATTTCAACTAAGAATATTTTGGATAATATAAAGGTTATCTGGTTCCACCAGTAACAAAATAGCAGAAGCCAACGTTCTAAATTAAACAGACTCTGGAGATAGGGACTATTACATATAAAACATACACACTACTACACATAAAACAAATAACTAAAAAAAAAAAAAAACTAGTTAAGAGCTTACTGTGTAGCACTGGGAAGTCTACTCGATACTCTGTAATGGCCTATATGGGAAAAGAATCTAAAAAAGAGTGGATCTATGTATATGTATAACTGATTCACTTTGTTCTGCACCTGAAATTAACACAATGCTGTAAGTCAACTATACTCCAATAAAATGTTTTTAATTAATAGCAAAATATAGATATATATTAAACAGACCCCCTTCTAGTTAACTGCAAGTGGCAATACACCTAACAGTTACAAAGGAGAGACAGCAACCAGATGGTGTGGATTAAAATCCAGATAAACAGTAAGTTCTACTACTACTTGTTACTAAATATTTTTCTCATCTATAAAATAGCATTCATAACAGTATCTACTGCAAAAGGGTTGTTGTGAGGATTAAATGAATATATGTAAAACACATATTAGAGTGCCTGAAACAGTATGTACTATACAAGTATTATCACTGATGGTACTAATTATAATAACTATTATGTGATGATGTGCAAGTCTGAGTTCAGCATCTATATAAGAAAATTGGAGTGTATATTTATATATATATGTGTATATATATACACAGACATCTACTCACATAACAGAGGACTGAAATAAAAGGGATAACTGCCATAAACATACTCTGTTAACAAATATTATTATAAAAAGCAGACTGGGATATACTGTTCTAATTCATCTCAAAATTCAACAATATCCCTGATAAATACAGAGGCAAAAATCCTCAACAAAACACTAGAAAACTAAATTCAATAGCACATTAAAAGGATTATACATCCTAACCATATATAGGATTTATTCCTGGGGTGCAAGGTTAGTTCAACACATGAAAACCAACCAATGTGATACACCACCTTTATGGTGAAGGACAAATATCACATAATCATCTCAACTGGTGCAGAAAAACCACTAAACAAAATCCAACTCTCTTTAATGAAAAATATTCAACAACAGAAACTGAAGGAAATTATCTCAACAGAGGTCATATTTTAAAAGGCCCAGAGCTAACATCATACTCAACAGTGAAAAAAATGAAAAGCTTTTCCTCTGAGATCAGTAACAAGGTAAGGATGTCCACTCTCACTGATTGAACACAATACTGAACTATAACAAAAGTAATCAGGCAAGAAAAAGAAATAAAAGGCATCCAAATCAAAAAAAATTTTCTCTGTTCACAAATGACATAATCTTGTATAAAGAAAACCATAAAGATTTCACACACACCCAAAAAAAAAAACACCGTTAAAACAAATAAAAATGTATTCAATTAAGTTGTATTTGAGCAAACTCTGGGAGATAGTGGAGGACAAAGAGAGGAGCCTGGCGTGCTGCAGTCCATGCAGTCAGAGTCAGACACGACTTAGTGACCGAACAACATGATACAGAACTTATTTGCATTTATACACACCAACAAAGAACATCAAAAGAGGAAGTGGAAGAAAATTCCATTCACAATAATATCAAAAAGAATAAAATGCTTAGGAATAAATTTAACCAAAGAGGCAAAAGATCTGTTTGCACGGAGGACTACAAAACACTGAAATTAAAAGACACAAAGAAATGGAAAAACACCCTTTGTTCATGGATTAGATGACTTAGTAGTTAAAATGGCCATACTACTCAAAGTGATCTACAACTTCAATGGAATTCCGTTAAAATCCTAGTGGTAATTTCTATAGGAACAGACCAAACCTAACACTTATATGGAATCTCTAAAGACCCAGAATAGTCAAACAATCTTGAGAAATAACAAAAAACCCAGAGGCCCCATATTTCCTGATTTCAAAACATTACAAAGCTACAGTAATCAAAAGAGTAGGTAGGGTACTGATGCAAAGACAAATATATAGACCAAGTGTACAGAATATAACACCCAGGAATAAATCCACATATATATGGTCAAATTATCTTTACCAGTGGAGACAGTCTCTCCAACAAATGGTGCTGGAAAAACTAGATATCCACATGCAAAAGAATGAAACTTGACCTTCATCTTACACCATACACAAAAATATTTTTAAAATTTAAAAGTAAGACCTGAAGCTAAAACTCCCAGAAAACATGGGGGTGGAGGGAATACTTAACAGTGGTTGTAGCAATGACTTCTTGCCATGAAGCACAAGGAACAAAAGCAAGCATAAACAGCTAGGACTACATCGTGAAAAGCTTCTGCACAGCAAAGAAAACAATTAAGAGTGAAAAAGGCAACCTACAGAATAGAAGAAAAACCTTCAAACCATTTGTCTGATAAGAGATTACTATCCAAAATATACAGGGAACTCCTATAAATCAATAGCAAAAAAAGAAAAAGAAAAACAGGCAACGGACTTGAACAGAACACTGAGCACCAAAGAATTGATCCTTTCAAATTGCAGTGAAGACTCTTGCGAGTCCCTTAGCCAGCAAGGAGATCAAAACAGTCAAGCCTAAAGGAAATCAACCCTGAATAGTTATTGAAAGGACTGATGCTGAAGCTGAAGTTCCAATATTTTGGCCACCTGATGCGCAGAGCTGACTCATTAGAATGGACCCTGATTATGGGAAAGACTGAGGGCAAGAGGAGAAGGGGACAGAGGATGAAATGGCTGGATGGCATTATCGACTCAATGGACATGAATTTGAGCAAACTCTGGGAGATGGTGAAAGATAGGGAGGCCTGGCATGCTGCAGTCCATGGGGTCAAAAAGAGCTGGACACGACTGAGCAACTGAACAACAAGTATGATCCTGCAATCCCACTTTGAAGTCTTTATTCAAAAGAATTAAGAACAGGATCTCAAAGAAATATTTGTACATCCATGTTCAATGCAGTATTTTTCAAAATGGCCAAAAGGTAGAAATAACCTAACTATCCATCAACAGAGAATAAAGAAAATGTTACATATCCATACAACAGAATATTACTCAGCCATTAAAAAAAAAAAAAAAAAAGGAAATCCTATCATATGCTATAATATGAACCTTCAGGATGTTACCCTAAATGAAATAAGCCAGTCACAGAAGGACTTGATACTGCATGATTCCACTTATAAGAATTCTAGTCAAACTCATAAAAATAGAAATGGTGGTTGCCAGGGGCTGGAGAGAGGCCAAAATGGGGAGTTGCTATTCAATGCGTATAAAGTTTCAGTCAGGCAAGATGAAAAAATTCTAGAGAACCATGGTACAATATTGTGCTTACAGTTAACAATAATATACACTTAACAATTTCCTATGAGGTAGACCTCATGTTGTAGTTTTTATCACAATAAAAAAAAAAAGAATTTTGAAAAGCATTTGAAGCTTAACAGTATACAGAATAAACACTCAAGTTATATTCAAAAGATACACATGAACATTTTGTTTACTCTGTTGAATAAGGTGGCTTAGTAAACACTATTATTTTATAAGTTTTGACAAGGTTTTGCCATTTAATTTTTTTTTCCATTTATTTTTATTAGTTGGAGGCTAACTAATTACTTTACAATATTGGTTTTTGCCATACATTGACATGAATCAGCCACGGATTTACATGTGTTCCCCATCCCGATCCCCCCTCCCAGGTTTTGCCATTTTAATGCTAAAGACTAATCTAAAAGAGTGAATCCAATGAGAACTGTTGTTCCCTACTGTTAATTATTTCAAAGTTTTACAAAGTTAATATAAGGGAGCAGGATGATTTGAGGATACACCCTACTATTTAAAAATTAAAATAAAAACACATATGCACGTGGTTAATACACACACACTGGGGCATGGGTCAGAGGTAAGATATGACCAACACTGACTCTGAGCTCTTCACATCATTCCAAATGGTCTAACAACTTCACATGCACCTAAGTGCATGTCACACAGTGAAAGTGACTGTGCACAGTATCTACAAAAATACCTGACAGCAATCAACTTTTCATGGAAAACAAAAATCACTCTTATCATTTAGCAACCTAGCTAAATTTTAACTGGGTCATTTCTACCAGGCTTATCTTAAATCTTGTTCATTTTTTTTTCTGGTTTAAAAAGTAGATGTATCATATTAACTAGATTCCTTAACTTTTCAGTGTTAAAGTTATTTGTGGATTCTATTTCTTCTGAAATCTACTCCAAACAATACTTAAAAACAAAGCTCTTAAGACTATTCTAACATCCTAAAGATTTGGAATCATTTTAGTATATTTCAATCCTAGTAATCTTAAACATACTAACATACCATACTATTCCTTTGTTTCAATTCTCCAGGTGCATGACAAATAAGAAGAACTTCAAACGTAACACTGTGTTATAGCTAAGGAAAAAATATGCCAGTGATAGACGCAGGGAGCATTTATCTATGAGAGAGAATTCAATTTCTACAAAAACAACGGACAAAAATTGGTTTTTACAATTATAATGCAAGGCTATGGTTAACAGATTGGCTTGCTGAATCACAATTAGAAAAAAGAGGTAAGAGTTCTTTCATGAAAAGCTAAGAAGAAATGACAATATTATGGTATTCTTTATTGAGCTGGCACTCAAAGGGGGAAAAAAATTGGAATAACTGCTTTTAAGCCATGTAAATTTTTTAGCAGTACCAAACTTATTTCTGAGTTTTAATGAGTACTGTGTACTAAATGAGGACAAATACAGTAAGCTGATTAGAATTCATCCAGCCTTACCCACACAAGGATATCATAACACAATTGCACTCTCACCAGTAATTCTATCAGCATGCGCTACAACTAAATGATTTCTGAAAAAGCCAAGTGCCACAATGCACAACTGTGCATGTGTAGCACTTTAGTGACAATTCAGAAAGGGAGAAAATTAATCTGGATTTGACTTTTTTTTAATTCTTAAGGTTTCTTTTTGTTTAAGATGGGCAGTAGAGACAGAGTATTTGAGGAAGAAAAGTTCCACAAAGATTAGGGTGCGTTTTAGCTCTTTAGAACTTTCTTTTAAACATAATGCTATAATCTCAGATTGTCTTAAACTATGACCAAAACAGCCTTAGAGTAAAATTTTCTTATTTGTTTAAATATTCAGGACATAATTTGAGGAAAAACTGCACCTATCCCTAAACTAAAACCAAGAATGTCTCTACTGCTAAGAACTAGACATTAAGAAGTGTTAAGATGGAGCACTAAGCAAAGATATAATCTACCCGTACATGGGATAAGTAGAGCTGAAAATTTTTCCGATTCAATTAAGCCCTACAGATAAAACTTTCAAGATACAGTTATTTTTATGAATAGATTGTCAACTCCTATCCACAAGAACAATTTATCTGCTACTCAGTTGTTTTAACTTCAAAAGGATTTGTAACAATTTTATAAAACTTTGTAACAGGTATTGCCACATCAAAATATCATCTTAAAATAGCATAATTTGAGCATAAGCTCTAAAAATTTTAGTAAAACGTTATAAAACAGGTACTTGCACATCAGAATATCACCCTGAAACAGCATAACCTGAGCATAAGCTCTAAAAAGTCCAAATAACAAAACATAAAATAAAATACTTGACACTCTGAAAACTACTACTGTTAAGCCTACAGCTCAACAATTATTAAAATAAAAGATACTAGGATGAGCCACGATTCAAAAAAAAAAAAAAATCAGCTGAAATAAGCACCAGTTTTACAACTAAAACTATCACTAAATATAGAATGAACCAGTTGTATTAGGGAGATGACTTATCCAATTTAGAAACACAAAAAGAGAAGCTGAAAATATCTTGAAATATGGCTAGATAACATTCAATCTCCCCTTCATTTTCCTTTTAAGAAAAGGACACATGCTTGCCATGATTTTCCAACATCTCTTGCTACATGTGTGGGCATATGACCAGGTTCTAGTCAATGATACATGAACAGAAGTGCAGTACACCTTCTGGATCCTGGCCTTCTAGAGATGCTGAATGCCTCCCCTTCCCATTCTTACTATTCGTATTCAATACTCTATAGAGATGGTAGAATACTACAACAGAGGAAGATGGGTCCCTTACAATATAGCAATTTGAAAACAGTCCAGAGATAAACAGCCAAGGACTGGTAAGCCAAAGAAAAATAAGCTAGCTACTGAAAACTAATTTGAGATTTCTTTTACATTAGCTGAGTCAAGTGCTATTGAAATTAGTTAGGACTAAATAATGATAGGAATCTAATACATACATAAAATTTTGCCAACACCAGACTTGTATATATGTATCCTACAAACATATAGTCTTAAAAAGAAACAATCTGAAGGACATAAAGAACATCTGCAAGAATAGAACAAGGAAAAAACACAATCTAAAGTTGACTTTTCTTTAAAAAAAAAACTGTTAATATATATATATACTCTAAGGAAGATCTCTATGAACTTACATGGTGTGATTTCTAAGAATTACTTCTAAACAAAAATTTTAAAAGAAAGCTAAGTGCAAAAGTACACATATAGATGCTACCTTTTACTATGTAAGAAAGGGGGGAAATAAGAAAATGCATGCTTTTTTTTTTTAATGCTTGTTTTTATACAAATAAATAGAGAAAGGATAAAGCAGAGAACAATGAACAGTTTCTGACCAGGGGTGGAAGACAGGCTAGAACACTGCTCAACGAAGTGACTCTTCATTGAATTTACCTTTCTGTATTGACTTTTGGAAGCATGTTAATGTTGTGCATAATCAAATAAATTAAATAAATACAAATGAAAGGGAGAAAAAAACCTAAAAGTGAAAGCAAACCAGAACAAACAAACCTACTCACCATTCAAATGAACGGCAAATACAACGAAGGGAACAGAGAAAGCCCAAGAGACAGGCAGACAGAACTAATCTCAGTAACTTATGAGCACAGCATTTGTCTTTACACCTCGAGACGGGGAATGCAGGGTAGGACAAGTGCAGGATTACAAATAAATTCTAAACACATTAGCAGAGTTATTTATTGTAGTGGAATGGACAAAGCAACTCTGTACCTATTTTAGACCTATTACAGGTTTGAGTAAAAGTGTTGATATTGCTGCGAGTCAACACAGAAGGCAGGAGAGAACCCTGTGAGTCGGTCAGTTCAGTTGCTCAGTCGTGTCCGACTCTTTGCGACCCCATGAATCGCAGCACGCCAGGCCTCCCTGTCCATCACCAACTCCTGGAGTTTACTCAAACTCATGTCCATCGAATCGTCGGGATGGGCTATTATTGAAGTTAGTGTGAACTCATGATTTCTAGAACAGATATGTGCAGGAAATCTATACGCATATGCATACATATGTAGGAATCTATATGCGTTTAGATGCATATTTCCTATCTCCATCTCCAAAAAGGGCCAAGACGTGAAGACCATGTCTATTGTCCCAATCTTGGTCTCTACTCCTCACTAAAGCGAATAGAACTCCTCAGAGAATGGGCCTGATTCCAGGGCTGGAGCAGAGCACGTATGAGATGAATCTCGAACACTGTGTTATGCCAAAAAGTAAGAAAGTGCTCCCAGAATGATGGGGGTATGTCACAGTGACAGAAGAGCCACACTAGCCACATCATGACAAATGTACTTATAAAATAATGAATTATGAACCATTTTTTTAAAAAAGGTAGTGATTCATGAGTCCATAATGATAGAAATAAAACAACCAATTGAATAAAAGTAAGTAAATAAAACAAATGGGGAAAGGGGTGGGTTGATGCTTACAGCAGTGTTGAGAACTGACTAAATGATTATTTTACAAGCAGCACAGTTAAACACTGAATCAGAAAGGCATGATCATGCATATTAAATCTAAGAGTATGAAGAACAAGGTAGTTGAACAGTCTCTTCAAAGACTGCATTTTAGTTACAAGAGGAAGAAAATAATTATACAGCAATTATGTAAGGGCCAACCCCTTGAACTGGGTGATTATAATTAACCTCTATCCAGAAGTGGTACACTGAACAGAATGCATCATCACTTACACAGTACTTCAGCCCAGAGTGAATAACCTGAATCTAATCATGAGGAGACTTCAGATTAAACCAAAATGAGAAACTACTTTTTAAAGGGAGGATCAGGGAAATGTCAATGTCATAAAAAACAGACTATAGAAATGTTCCTAGTTAAAAGAGACTAAAGACACAGCTAAACAGCTAAATAAAATACCTCACCCTAGACTGGATCCTGTACCACAGAGGGGAAAATGCTACAAAGCACATTACTGCGTCAACTGACAAAACTGAAGCACAGATTAGGTAAAAATACTGGAACAATGTTAAATTTACTAAAGATGATTACTATGATGTGGACATTAACTAGAAAATACACACTGTATTTAGGAGTAAAGGGCTAATGATACATAGGTACATACACAAACTCACTTAAATATTCAGGACAAATGAAAAAGCAAATATTAAGATAATCAGGGTAAGGAATGTTCATTGTACTATATTATTTTTGTGACTCTTCTGTAATTTTTAAATTATTTCCAAATATAAACTATTTAAAAAATTATTTCCAAATAAAAATATTTAAAAAATTTTAAAAACTCCCTCAGAAAACTTGTAAAATAGAAAAGGTATAAATCATCATTCTTTCAGTTAATATTTCAATTTCTATGAAACAACTAAATCAAATTCAGACAAGAGTAAAAGAAAGAAATCAAAGAGTAATAAAAAGAATAATTCAACTTCAATATAGGCAATCGCTACAAAATGGGAAGGAATAGATATCCTTTATTTATGTTCTTAAATAAAATGTTAAACAGTCCATCATAACAAATGAAAGTTCAACAGCAATACTTCTCAGCTGAAGCACAGAAAAAGATGAAAACATAACCTATACCTTGCCCAAAGTTAGTAAGAGTCTTCTATTTTTAATGGTTTTTCCCTAAAAAGCCAATGGGCCACTGACAGTCTTCTTTGCCCTGGCTTCTAAGAAGCTCATAGTTGTATTTGTGGTAGGTCCCTAGGAAATCCATCAAGACCAAAGGGCTTGAATTTTGGCTTCAACTCATCTAATCTTTGGGACTTCCCTGGTGGCTCAGACAGTAAAGAATCTGCCTGCAATACAGGAGACTTGGTTAGATCCCTAGGTTGGGAAGATCCCTAGAGAAGGGAATGGCTACCCACTCCAGTATTCTTGCCTGGAACATCCCATGGACAGAAGAGCTTGGAGGGTGCAGTCCATGGGGTCACAAAGAGTCGGACACAACTGAGTGACTAACACATCTATACTTTTTCTTAGCACATTTTCCTCCTGGTTATTTTTCAACCTGGTTCTACCAAATTCACCTCTTTCCACTATACAAACAGATCTAGAAACAACACAGATGACAGAATTAGGTGACAAAAGACACTGAAGATAACTGTAACCATATCCCACACAGGTACAAAGGTAAGGGAGGCAATTCTGTTAAGTAGACGAGAAAGATATACAAAGACCCAAACTAAACTTTCAGCAATGAAAATTACTAAGTGGGATTAATAGCTAACTAGACAGCGGGTAGCTCAAACAGTAAAGAATCTGTCTGTGATGAGGGAGACCTGGGTTCAATCCCCGGGTTGGGAGCATCCCCTGGAGAAGAGCATGGCAACCCACTCCAGTATTCTTGCCTGGAGAATTCCATGGACAAAGGAACCTGGTGGAGCCTACAGTCCATGGATTCACAAAGAGTCAGAGATGAGTTAGCGACTAACACACATAGACACTGTTGAAGAACCTGAAAATGGTCAACAGAAAACTATCTAAACTATCTAACCAAATGAAACCAAGACTGAAAAAATTAAAAAGATGGATAGAATGGCAGCACACACTGGGAAAAGTTTCATCAAGCCCAGTAAATAAATGAGAAGGTAAAAATTAACTCCCTTCACAGATAGCACCACTTTGCCCTGAACTTCTCAAATACTATTTCATTTAAATTTCACTTAAACTCCCCAATTCCCCCAAAATTCTATGAAAATTTTTCTTTGGTAAGATCTCCTGTGAGTGCAGTATCCTTTACTGCAATAAGTCAATAAGCCTGATTCTGTTAAGACTACAGGCTATCTCTGCTGATTTTAGGCTGATTCAAAGTAAGACCAGTCCCCAGAGGGGGAAAAAGAGCCAAAAACTATTAGAAGAATATTGGCTAAAATTTCCCCAAATTTGATGCTGACCAATTGTCAAATATAAAAAAGCAAATATTTAGTACTATACACATACTTTGGATTCCCTGATAGCTCAGTTGGTTAAGAATCTCCCTACAATGCAGGTGACCCTGGTTCAATCCCTGGGTTGGGAAGATCCCCTGAAGAAGGGATAGGCTACCCACTCCAGTATTCTGGCCTGGAGAATTTGGACTGTATAGTCGATGGAGTTGCAAAGAGTAGGACACGACTAAGCAACTTTCACTTCACTTCACTATACACATTCTTTGCAGAAAGATACTTCCAAAAATCTTAGAAATAAACATTTATGAACACTTTCTATAGCTCAGACACTAGGAACTTAATGCTGGGGGGAAAAAAATATATGGTCACCATCCTCAAAAAACTCCCAGTGTTATATATCTGATGCTAATTTATGGTCATCATTATGAAGTCACAGGAGTATCAGTAAATTCAGCAAAGAGTTTTCTAGATGTCAGAAGCCCAATGAACTCTAAATAAAATGTATTACAAATTGGAAAAACAAATTCCAAACTATAAACACCCTAAAACACACACACACACACACTCTCTCTCTCTCTGTGTATGCTTAAGTATCAAATGTATGACAGAATTCCCATGCTCTTGATTAATTCATGGCTACATTTTCTCAATTTGAACTTCATTTTCTGGGAAATAAGCTAGAGTGAAATATTTTGAATTTTCCAATCTTAAAGGAACTTGAACTAAAGAAAACAAAAAGATTAATGGTACGTTCATGCCTTATTAAAATCCTCCCAGAATAAAATATTAAAGGAAAAAAAACACCAGAATTAGATCACATAGAGAAAATAACTTACATTTTCCTACATCTTTATAGAATGCAGATCAATGATTTAAGTACATGGTTTAATGTTTAAGTACATGGTTTAATGGTATGTAAATACTACCTATATAAAAGTAAGAGAGATATGCTTGCTTTGGAATAAATATGAAATACTAAGACTACTCAAAAGTTTCCATGGGGAAAAACATTCTATTAATACCTCACTTTCTAAGACATTTATCTTTCTCCTTTTAATACCCCCAATACCTAGCACTGTGAAATGCATGTAGTTATGTGCTGAATTAAAACAATGACAAAGAAAAGCAAACTAAAACTGACCCTCTTCCATATCCAGGTTCAACCAGAACACACTCAGCTTCAACAACTCTTTGACTCACCACCCTGGGAACAGTGGCTTTTTATTTTTACGCTCTGGCCAACAGTCCTCTCATCAGCAGACCAACAGCTAGAGTCTCTTTTTCAGACTTCACATTCATCTATATCTCAGATCTCTAGTCCATGAGAATATAGTAAATCTCATACTGTTTTGATGACTGAATCCTGGGATGGTCAATGAATCCCCAGACACAGAACAAAGGTAACCAACAATGTGAAGGAAAAATAAGCTGCTTCATCAGAGTTCTGTTAGAGAAGAATACTATAAATGAACATCTGTTCTTCAGTGAGAGGTGTCCTTTAAAATCACTTCAACTTTAAGATTCTGGTTTTAAGTTGATTGACAACCTATATAAACTCATTTTATAAAACAACAAAAAAAAATGAGTTTACAAAATTATAAAAACTACACTTTAAAACCACAGCTTTACACAATTTTAACTTTCAAATACAGCTAAGTTTATTAACAAGCTGATAATCAAGTTTTAATTTACTTACCCAAAAACCTACTATCCTGTGTCATATTGAAAAACAGAAGGGAATTTAAAAAAAAAGTCCAAAATGTTCCTTTGAGAGTCAAACAAAAGACACTACCAGATGGGCCCAGCATAAAACCACAGGGAAATGATGAAAGTGAAGGTATAAATATTTGAGAATTGAAACTGAGACTGACATTATGGTTAGTTTCATCAATGACCCAGCAATAATCTTAACTGGCAAAATAAGATAGCCGAAGCCTAAGGTAAAATATAAGCACTGAAGGTTAGTTAGGATGATTATATGGACAATCCCTTAGGAAGAGAGCAAACTGGCAACAGCTGAATGGAAAGGTATCAAAATCAAAGAACAGATCAGGCAAAAGAAATGATCTAAGTTTCTCAGCACATATATGGCAACAACAAATAATGGAATTCAGGGAAACTGTAACCAGTGATGAGAAATAAGACAGCACTGAAAAAAAAAATTTTTAATTACCAAATGATCAAATAAAACCATACAAAGAAAAAACAGGTACTTAAAACCAGGTTTATTTTGACTTAATCCCTCAAACCATGTCTTTACTTTTTCTGCCTTCCAAGCAACAACTTTTCTGAATAATCATTTTAAATATTTTCTTACCAGAAATTTTCTTTACCTTCCTCATCTTTCTGACACATTTTTCACCCAGCCAGCTCTCAATCCTGTTATAATCAACCCTTCTTTACATTCCTGGTGAAGTTGGGGAAAGTTCTCACTGCCAGCAAGCTTACAGAAAGTTAGTGTTTTCTAACACGGGAAGATAGGTAGAGGAAAGTGGGACCTCTCAGCTAGTGGCACTAAAGTTGAGGACATGGCCTGTGTGGTCAGGAAACTGGCCATATACAAAAGGACGGTATTAAGGATACTGGGAACCAGATTCCTCAATACCAGAAAAAAGAAGTAAAATTCGGAAAGTGGGAAGGCTGGAATAAAACATGGTGTTGCACTAGAATTGGAGGTATCTAGTGTGAACTCATGTTTCTAAAAATACACAGATATGAAATAAATGTGTCTGTGTGGTGGGTGCTAGGGGTGAGAGAGAGGAAGAAAATGCATATATTCACATGTTTCCTTGCTCTGCTGACTTAAAGTAGGCCTAGAAGCAATGACACCCCAGAAGAAATGACCATACCTTGGGATCAGATTTTATTTTTACAGATCATTCTCCACTAAGAAAACAGGGGTCCCTGGAGAAATGGCTGCTTCCAGGTCTGGGAATGTATCACAAGCCCAGAACATTTAGTGTGTCATTAGTAAGGAAACGCAAAACAGTGGGTCATGTTAAAAGCCAGTCTGAAAAAACACCCACAGGCCAAATCTAAGAAAACCTGAGTACTGAAATAATGATAGTACTACTATTTAAATAAACAGCAGTAACAAGTGACTGAATAAAACAGAAATCCATGTTCATATTGACATAAAGAAATTAATATATAAATGAATATGTAATAATGAATACATAATGTATATATTATATAAGAATATATAAATACATATATTCTCTATATACAAGAGCAAGAGGGGAAAAAAAAAATCTACCTTACAGTAGAAGGCCAACTAATAACAACTATGGAAGGAACAATACAATTAAAAGAAAAAAACACTCAACAACAATCAGAGTAAAGATTGATTCATGAAAAACTCAATGCTAAAGCTAGTGGGTAGGGTTTCCCTGGCGGCTCAGTGGTAAAGAATCCGCCCGCCAATTCAGGAGACACTTGTTTGATCCCTGACCCAGGAAGATACCACATGCTGTAGAGCAACTAAGCCATGAGCCACAACTACTGAGCCTGTGCTCTGAGCCCAGGAGCCTCAACTACTGAGCCCACATGCTGCAACTATTGAAGCCCATGCACCCTAGAGTCCATGCTCAGCAGTAAGAGAAACCACCGCAATGACTATGCACTGCAATGACGAGCATCCCTGCTTACCCCAACTAGAGAAGAGTCCACACAGAAACGACCCAGCACAACCAAAAATAAATTAAATTAAAAAAAAAAAATACTAGTGGGTAAAAGCTTGATAAGGAGTTGAAGAACCTGACGGACTTCAGGGGATAGTGAACATATACATAGTTTTGATACAGACTGATGTTGTGTGCTACCTGGTATGATGCAGTTAAAACAGAGCGTCTCTTCTGAGGTATTTCCACCAAATACACATAACCTAAATCTAACCACAAGAAAACAAAAGATAAGCACAAATTGAGGGACACGCAACAAATAACTGATTTTAACTCTTCAAAAATGTCAAAGCCATGGGAAGACTAGGAAAAACACAGATATTCCAGACTGAAGAAGGATGGAGACTTGTGACAACTAAATACAACATGCGATTCAGGACTGGATCATGGGAGATTGGGGAGGGGTGGGATTTGTTCTGCTATAAAGGCCATTATTCAGACAATTGGGAAAACTGAACAGGATATGTGGATTGCACTGAATTACTGTATCAGTGTTATTAACTACATGGTTTTGATGGGTATACTATAGCTATACGGTAAAGTACTCTCATTTCTATAAACTAAGGTATTGTATTGGCCAATGCAATACCTGATGCAGAAAAAAAATTGAAGGCAGGAGGAGAAGGGGACGACAGAGGATGAGATGGTTGGATGGCATCACTGACTCAATAGATATGAGTTTGAGCAAGCTCCGGGAGTTAGTGATGGACAGGGAAGCCTGGCATGCTGCAGTCCATGGGGTCGCAAACAGTCAGACACGACTGAGCGGAACTGAACCCAGTATTTGGGAGTAATCAGCATTAAGTCTGCAACTTATTCTCAAGCCATACATGACAGGCGGGCCCATTTAGAACCCCAGAGGACATTTAGTAGTGTCCAAGACAGTTCTGGTTGAAAACAGGGGCATGGGGGTAGGGGAGGAATGGGACCAGCCATCTGTTGGACAGAGGCCAGAAATGCTGCTAAATATTCTCCAACGTACAGGGCTACCCTCCATAACAAAGATTTACTCAATCCACAACAGCCAAGAAAGCCTGATAGGTAAGGAGGAAAATTTGCCACTGCAAGACGTGGGCCACCTTTCCACCACTCAGAAATGAGGTCATTAGTGCCTTTAATCAGATTAGAGAAAACCCAGATACTCTCATTGACCTATCAGTCATGCCAGTGAATACCAGGGGGTATTCCTCTTATAACAGAGAAATGGAGCAACTGCTGAGGACACCTCCTACACCCACTACCTAGTGACCCCTCCTTTCCTTTTTCTCTGGAGATCTGGGGGGTAACCTACATAAAAACTCCTTGAAGAACTGAGCTTGGCTTTTTTACATCAAAACATGAATCATAATTTCTTATATAGGAAACAAATCTATTCTTTCCACTCAATTTATAAATGCTTAAAACTTTGACCCCATTTATTTGCTCTATTCCTTTATGCTCATCGAAACTCAACAGGTTAGATTTCAGTTTTTTCTGTTTCTCAATGGTTCTCTCCTTTTAAACAATTCAAGTAGTTCTTTAGCTGTCTTGAACACAAATGGATGACCTATTTCTTATTAAGACCTAAGGATTTTATACTGCTTAGCTTCTTGTTGCTCTCTTGCTGACGTAGACTTCTAAATTCTTTAGATATTTCATAAGGATACATAACTTCCATGGGATCTAAAGCATTGTTATTACTTTTCATTAATGTACTATAACACTCAGGATCAAAGTCTCATTTTTGAAGCTTACTAACCCACCTAAACAGTAGTAATGTCTAAGTGAAAAAATTCTGACACAATTCCACTTAAAACGGGTTTGGGGCAAACCTTTCAATAGGAGGTTAAAAATGAAATTAAAAGTTTACTTAAAAAAAAAAGTTTACTTAAGCCTCTTTGGGGATTAAATCAGCACTACTGTTTTAAGACAGGGTTTTACCTATATTACATCTTTCAAATGAGTTCAAACTCATAGCTCTTTTGGTTTCATAAACTAATAACGATTGTTTTAATTTTCTTCTGACATTATCCATCAACAGTAAATAGGTCTTCTGCCTACTTGGTTCCATGACCTGATTTACTTTAGGCCGGAGAGATACCTTCATAATTGGGTCAAGTACATGTACACTGCTGCCTCCTAAGTCATGCTAGTAGCAAAGAAATGAATCCAATATAAAGTTTAAAACTAAGATAAAGAAATGAAAGTAAGTACAAATGAACTCGAATACTGAATTAAAACATACAAAATAAAAATTACCTCAAAACTTTCGAACACTACAGCAGAAACACAACACTATAAAACAACTCCAGTAAAAATTAGTTAAAAAAAAAAAACCTTTTGAACACATTACTACCACTTCATCCTTCAAGAAATAGTTTAAAGACAAAAGGAACTAGAAAGAAATCATAAACTTCTTTCAGTGTATTTGCTGTTCATAGTAATACTGGTATTATAATTTAAAAAGTAATGTGTGCTATAGAACAAACCAAGAAAGCTAAGTACAAAATTCTGAAATGTTAAATCTGAAATGAGACTATCAGTATGAACTCAGTTTATTTTCAGTGTATTTCATAGCTCTATCCAATGAACGAGTCTAGAGGCAATGAATACACACAGCACTTAGTTCTGGGTTTCTAAGTACTAATCCCCACAGAAAGAACTGATCTTTAGATGAATGAATGATTCCATGACTGAAAGTAAACTATGGGTCATCATCTGTGCAGAAAACAGAAAAAGTGCTCAAAGATGATGGGGCTATATCAAAAGGATACAAGAAATAGCTTGAAATGGTTGTGTTGGCCAAATCTAATGGGGAATAGAATATTCACATGGCACCAAAGTAACACCCAGAAGTTTACTAACTAAATTATAAAAGGAAAAATACACTTTTATTTTTGAGGATCCAGTGATCACAACTGCATAGTTGTGTAGGTAGTCATCTATCCAGTAGTTCAGTAGGTAGTCAATATTAAGTAGAATAACCAGATGTTACACAGCTTCCAATGTGATACAACATACACAATATTACTTTTGAGGTATTCTTGCCAAAACATGTTTAACCTCAGTCTAATCAAACATACAGACTTAATTCCAGTGTTCTATGACACTATACCATTTTAATACAGTGGGGTAATGACTTCTATCATCAGGAAACAATCAGATAAATTCTGAATGTGAAAACACTCTACAAGACAGATATCCTGGGCTCTTTTAAAAAAAAAAATCACTGTCATGGGGAATTTTAAGAAGATGAAGAGACTGCTCAATATTAAAGAGACATAACAAGTAAATCAGTTCAGTTTGGGGGAAAAACATATGTTTCATTTTAGAGACAGTTGAGAAAAACTGAATATGGACTGAACATCAGGTTATATCAAAGAATTACTAATCATATAAACACAGGTAAGAAGACTGTCCTTTTCCTTGAGAAATGCATGTGATCTACAGCTTCACAACTTACTTTCAAACAGACAGGGTAAAATGTTATGTAATACACATATGCAAATGCACGCACTCACACACACACATGGAAGAGGGAACAGGAAGGTGACTGTGTGTAGTTACAACAACTGGAGGGGTCAACCTAGGTAGAGGAATATGGTATTCATCACACTGCTTCTTTCACATCTTGTGTAAATTTTAACTTTTCATAATAAAAAGTTGAGGGAGAGGGAAATAAGGTAGAATATTATAAATCAGAAGTTTTCAAACTGTGGTTCATGGACCTCTAGGGATCCAGGAAACTTTCAGAGTGTCTACAAAGAAAAATCCACTTTCAGAAAAATAATATGTTGTCTGCCCTTTTCACTGTCTTGATATCTGTAGGGATGGTGCAAAAGCAATGCTGGGTAAAGCTGTTGATGTCTTAGCATGAATCAACGTAGGGGCTCTGAACTGTATATAAGTAGTTATATTCTTCAATGGTACATACTCCACAGTTATAAAATAAAATGCCAGTTTCAAACTAACATACATTATAAAGCAACTACATCCCAAAGGAAAAAAAAAAAACAATCAAAATAAAATGCCACTGTCACGTAAGAAAAAAGCCCTTGATGAATTAGGTAAAATTACTGATTAAACTGTAACCCTTAAGTGCACTAATGATCTATGTGAGAAAAATCAGTGTACCTAAAACACTTCTGTTGCATACAAAGTGTGGTTGTATCAAAGAAAAAACACTATTTACTGCTGAAGTTTCAAGCTGAACTAGCTACTTTTTATCTGAACACCATTCTTTATTTGAAAGACTGACAAAACTGCTTACATAGACCTGGGTGTTAGGCAGACATTTTCTCAAAAATGAACAAAGTAGGCCTGTCACTGCCAGTTGTTTTCCCTGAAGTATTTTCTTCCAATGAAAAAAATTTCAACTTTTAAGCAAAAACTAAAATTTTGGAGAACTTTGATCTACTATTTTGAACTTGACAGCTTCAGTCTGGCAGTGATATTTTTGATACTGTATAATACAGTGTGTCATCATATGAAAGCTGGGATAAACCAGTGTAAACAGTATTTTCCAAAAAACCAGTGTATGATGTTATAAAGCACTCGTGTGTAAAAGATTCATTCAAAAGCAGGACAGACCAATAGATTTTAATGTAACAGTATGAAAAGTTCACTGGCATGGTTTTAGGTTCCAAACTCCAATTAATCTTTAAGTAACTCCTGCTTGTTGCATTTTGATGTAGTATCAAAGCAGAATGTCCATGATTACCTGAAAAGGCTACTTAAAATACTGCTAGGCTAGAATTTCTTCATACTTTTCAACTAAAACAATATAATAAAAAGTACTGAATGTAGAGGATATGAGAATCTAGCCGTCTCTTAAAAATTTTTTATGGACGTAAAGTTGATTTACAATGCTGTTATTTTCTGTTGTACAACAAAGTGACTCAGTTATACATATACATTCTTTTTCATATTCTTTTCCATTATCGTTTATCATGGGGTACTGAATATAGTCTCCTGTGCTAAAGAGTAGAACCTTGCTGTTTATCCATCCTAAATAGATTAGTGTGCATCTGCTAATCCCAAAGAACCAGAGATCAAACTGCTAACATCTGTCAGATCTTAGAAAAAGCAAGGGAATTCCAGAAAAACATCTACCTCTGCCTCACTGACTATGCTAAAGCCTTTGTGTGAATCACAACAAACTTGTGGAAAGTCCTTAAGAGAGATGGGAATACCACACCACCTACCTACCTGTCTCCTGAGAAGCCTGTATGCATGTCAAGAAGCAACAGTTACAACTGGACATGGAACAACAGACTGATTCCCAATTGAGAAAGGAGTACATCAAGGCTGTATATTGTCACCCTACTTATTTAACTTACAATACAGAGTACATCATGCAAAATGCCAGGCTGGTTGAGTCACAAACTGGCATCAAGATTTCTGGGAGCATTATCAACAACCTCAGATATACAGATGACACAACTCTAATCACAGAAAGCGAAGAGGAACTAAAAAGCCTCTTGACGAAGGTGAAATAGAGAGTGAAAAAGTTGGCTTAAAGCTCAACATTCAAAAAATGAAGATCATGGCATCCAGTCCCATCACTTCATGGCAAATAGATGGGGAAACAATGGAAACAGACTTTATTTTCTTGGGGTCCAAAATTATTGCAGATGGTGGCTGTAGCCATGAAATTAAAAGACACTTGCTCCTTGAAAGAAAAGCTGTGACAAACCTAGACAGCCTATTAAAAAGCAGAGACATTACTTTGCCAACAAATATCCGAATAATCCAAGCTATGTTTTTTCCAGTGTCAATGTACGGATGTGAGAGCTGGACCATAAAGAAGACTGAGTGGCAAAAATTGATGCTTCCGAATTTTAGTGCTAGAGAAGATTCTTTAGAGTCCCTTGGATAGCAAAGAGATCAAACCAGTCAATATTAATAGAAATCAACCCTGAATATTAGTTGGAAGTACTGATGCTGAAGCTCCAATACTTCAGCCACCTGATGCAAACAGCCGACTCATTAGACTGAGGGCAGGAATGAGAAGGGGGTGAAGGAAAATAGATGGTTGAATGGCATCACTGATTCAATGGACATGAGTTGAGCAAACTTCAGGAGAGAGTGAACGACAGGGAATCCTGGCATGCTGCAGCATGGGGTCACAAAATGTCAGACACAACTTAGTGACTGAAGAACAACAATCCTGAAGAATCTAGCTGTCTTTTATTAAGTCAAACTTTATAGATTTGCAAAAAAATGTAAAACACTGCTACTCATCTATTTCATTTCTTGTTTTAAGAAAATAATTCTCACTAAAATGCTATATTAATAATGGATTATTATTTTAAGCAAATTTTAAGTATCTTTGATATACATTTTCATTTTCTATTTGGTAAATATAACATATATAATCAAAATCACTTTGGGATTCTCAGTAAAATTTTTAAGACTGTAAAGTAGTCCTGAGACCAAAACATGTGGTAACTTTCACACTAGAAATCAACACATGCCATACACAATTTTAGAAATCAAACTCTCACCTAAGAATTAAGGACCACAGTCCTTAATACCATAGCCCCTGGCTCCAGAACAAGTTAGCTCCATTGAAATTAGCATTAAGCACTTTCCCCCCCCCTGCTGGGAGGTGGGCACATGGGGGTACAAAAGTATATTTTAACACAATCACCCTAAAAAGATTCCTATCTGGCTCTTCAGAGGTAAAAGACTTAAAAATAAAATGAGGCCAGATATTATAGACACACTCATTTTTTAGTTGCTTAAAAGTAGTTCAATCTACAATAACAAAACTGCATAACATTATATAAGCTATTTAAGTAAAGGAATTTTTAAATACAAAGGTAAAGTCAAGCAAATTATTCTCAATACCTATGCAGGACCATATTTAAAAGACTTATAAAATGCATAAGAATGAACTTACCCTTAACACTATATACAAAAATTAACTCAAAATGAAATCAATGACCTAAATGTAAAACTTAAAACTATAAAACACAGAAGAAAACATACGTGAAAAGGTACATGACATCTAATTTCACAATGATTTTAAACATGACACCGAAAGTGCAGGTAACAAAAGAAAAAAAGATGAATTGGATTTCACTGATATTAAAGCACACTATCAAGAAAGTAAAGAGACAATTCACAGTATAGGAACATTTATGTGCGAATTATGTATCTAATGAGGCGTTAATATATAAAGAGCTCCTATAACTCAACAAAAAAACCAAACTACTTAATTAAAAATTGGGCACTAAATAGACATTTCTCTAAAAAGGTGTACAAATGTCCAGTAAGTACATGAAAAGATGCTCAACATCATTAGTAAAATATAAATCAAACCACAATGAGATACTATTTCCCACACATTAGGATAGCTATTATCAGAAAACTCAGACAATAGCATGTTGGTAAGGATGTGGAAAAATTGGAAACTTATGCACTACTAGGAATATAAAAATGGTACAGTCAAGGTGGAAAAGTCTGGCAGTAAAACATAGACCTGGGCTTCCCTTGTGGCTCAGTGGTAAAGAATCTGCCTGCCAGTGCCAGGAGGCACAAATTCAATACCTGGTCTATGAAGATCCTACATGCTGTGGGACAACTACTTGTGGTCCAAGTGCCACAACAACTAAGCCCACATGACACAACTACTGAAGCCTGAACGTTCTAGACCATGTGCTCCACAAGAAAAGCTGCTCCAATGAGAAATGTGTACACTGCAACTAGGCAGTAGCCCCTGCTTGCCACAACTAAAGTTCACACCGCAATACAGGACCCAGCACAACCCGATAAATAAATATTAAAAAAAAAAAAAGACACAGACCTACCATATGTCCTAAAAATTCCATTCCTAAATATCCAAATCAATTGAAAGCAGGGACTCCAAACAGCCAAAAAGTGAGAACCACCCAAGTGTCCATCTACAGATGAGTAAATAAACAAAATGTGGTATACACATATACTGTAATATTATTCAGCCATAAGAAACAAACAACATCCTGATACATGATATATCCCTACAACAGGGATGGAACACCTTGATGACAAATGCTTAGTGAAATAAGCCAGACACAAATAGACAAACATTGTGTGACTCCACTTACATGAGCTACCTAGAAGAGGGGAACTTACAGAGACAGAAAGAAAAATAGTATTTTCCAGGGGTTGGGCAGGTCAAGGTGGAGTTATCATTTAATGGAGCTATTTGTTAATGGTTAATGTCACTGAATTGTATACTTGCATATAATAAAGAGTATGTTATGTGTGTTTTATCACACTTAAAAACATGGTTACAATGCTTTTACAAAATGACTTCCATATAGCCTTTGAAAGACAAAATTATATTGCCATGATGTTTGTTGGTAATTTTTAAATTAGAAAATTAAGAGTTAAGCCCTCCAACAACAAATAATACAAATCACTGATAGGGCTTTACTTACCCGTTTGGGGCCACTAAAAATCTTTCTGGTATTTTCCTTTGATTTATCTCCTTGTTTATTTGGAGGCTTCTTCACACTTTCAGGCACACCAGGCAAGTCCTCTGTAAAATCCAAGTTTTCTGAAATGGTAATCAAAACTAGCTAGCTTTGTATTATTTCAAATCATCTACCAGACAACCTATGAACATTATGAGGAGAAAGAAGCATACTGTGGGGAAGAAAAGATAAAAACAACACATAGCTGACAAAATACTCCAATGATGATATTCTCACTCTCCCATACTCACTCCCTACTCTAGAAGAAAATCAGAAACTTAGTTGCAGTGTATGTGCTCCAATTTTATCAGCAAAATCAATTCTTTTCCAGAATAATTTGTTCTTCAACGTTCATATAACTGCTCGTTTCCTATCAACATTAAAACCGGCAGTCTAGTTTAAAATACACACATGCACACACCAACAAGTGGTATGTACCTGTAACATTTTTCTAGAATTAAAGTACACTGAATCATGTTGGCCTTCAAGGAATGCCTAATATCTACAGAAGCCACATTAAAAAAAAAAAAAGGATATAGCTATCCTTGGCAAAAGATACAGAACGACCTAGTACAATGTAGTTCAATGGTCTGTGGCATTCTCACGAAAACCAACCAAAGGATTAGATTCCAAATGGTTGTATTTTTTCCCTACCCTAAACAAAAAAAAAGAGGGGGAAAAAAGATGGGACACTTTTCTCTATCCTAACTCTTAAAACTGTTTGCTGTTTCAAACACTGTATGAAGACTTAGATTCCAACTTTGAATATATCAATCAAATGGTCTCTAATTTTTAAACGTTATTTGGTATCAACCTGACGTTTCTGAAAGGGAGTCTAATGATTTAGGATAACTTGCCATCAAGGTTAACACAGAAGCTAACAGGTCAGGAGTACAGGTTTCAGTATGCAGTTACTAATCATCCTCCTGAGAAAGCAAATGTAAAAGCTGTCTGCCCAGTCATAGCTCACGTGACTAGCAAAAATGCAGCAGACTTCATTTCTTCAGAAGTGATTCAAGACAACATGGGATGAATTCTGAAAATAGTCTTATTTTTTCCAGTGGGGAGTAAGGCAGGCTGCTAGGGGGTACTCCTGTTTAATTCTAGTTTTGAAAAGAAGAATGATTTTAATCTAGCAAAATTATTTTTAGGTCAACCGAAGCAAAATGGTAAGCAGTCTCAAGTATGACATACTCTATGAGAGAATCTATACATAGAAACACTATGATAGCGCTAACTCACCATGATTCTTGTTCCATGACCCTAAAAGGGCAAAAGCTTTAACAAGTAAACCAACATAAGAAAAATAAATAAAGCCCCTGTATCGCAAAGGCTTTCACATACTCTTTCTTCCTCACTCAACAGTCAATTCACATCATAATGTTCTTGACAAGTAGTGACTTACTCATAGCGAGGCTAACCTATTTCTTTTGTCTTTCAGTGGAGACTATCAACTCCTCAAGTCATTACGAGTCCTACTATCCTAAGGGACAAATTAATTTCACTGATAAGAATGTAAAAACATTTAGCTAGCATCTTTCAATTTTATTAAGTCAACTTACGAGGGTGATCCTTATTTTATAAATTTAAGGTATTTCCCTCATTTCAACCATCTAATATCAATACAATTCTATATAACCAAAGTCTATCCTTCTCTCTCCATTGGGTTTAGTTTTTCAAAGCTAAAACATCAAGATGTTTGATATCTCTGTGTACACACAAATATACACAATTTTAAAATTCTCAAGTGCTAATGGCAGAATTAAAACACAAATATGAAGACTCCTCAATTTACAAATTGGTTCCTTACAAGGTGGGACTTTATTTACATTTAAAATGCTGTATCTTTCGATAAGGTAATCTTTGGCACTGAATAGGTATTTCTGTTAAAATTAAATGTAGTAACAAGTTACAAGCTATCCAGGAGAAAACTAAGTAGCTATTATTTAAGCCTGAAAAATACATTTACTTTTAATTTTTTAGTCTTACCTGCATTATTACTACTAGACTGACTGTCCTGGGAATTATCATTGCTTTCTGGAGGAGGCTGCAAGGAGGGTGATGGAGCTGTTTTAGTTCTTTTTTTGCTTGTCTTTCTTTCCACTTGACAGTCATCATCTTCATCATCTTCACTTTCACTGAGATCATCAAAGCCAAAATACTTAATTTTGTAGTTAGAACTCCCAGAACCTCCCTCATCACCTCCTGTCTCATCATGATCTTCAAAACCAAAAAATTCAAGTTTAACATCCTTTTTAGATTTAGTATTACTAGGTCGAAATCTAGTAGTGGTCTTAGATGTTGCAATATCTGCTTTTTTTCTTAGCCGGCCAGCTTCTCCCAAATCTGCAGGAGTTGAAGCAGTGAACTCATCCATGCTGCGTTCCATAGTATCCTGTATGGTAACATTACAAACTGACAAGCAAGATGGATGTAAAACAGTATAATCTCTAGTCCGTCCAACCGTCCCTCTAAAACTGGTCCCACAACTTACACTGCCTTTCTTTGCCTGATTCAGGCCATCTTTACTTGATTCACTGTTTGCTTTGGCTAAGGCCTGACTGGTGCCGTCCATTAGCTTATCAAAATTTGATGCTCCTTGTGAGGATTTTGCTTTATTGGCCCTACAGTACGTCCTACAGTTGCTTGGCCTAAGAACACTTTGCATCATGTCTTCCTCAATGGCTTCATTTAGATTTTCCAACCGATTTTTAAAATCCTCATCCTTCATCTCCAAAAGAGGATCACTATCCAGATTTAAAATACAATCTTCGGATCTGCTATCTTCAAAATCATTATCCCATTCATATAAACCAGTTCTTACAGATCCCTTGATTGACGATGTTTCTGATGGCGATTCTGACCTTTTTCCAACTTGGGAATTCCAAGTATCATTTTCCTTGATTTCATCAGCTTTGTATCCAGAAGCCACTGTAGTTTCTGCATTGTGTTTCTTAGTACTGTCTTCAGCATTTTTGTAAATATGATGACTATTCTTTTCATGTTCTTCACTAAAGTTCTCCACTTTATCTATAAAAATGAAAAATAGGTCAAAGGATAAAAATATGAGTGGTATCAATGTAAAAGTTAATAAAAGGGACATCTGGTTAATTAATAGAAGTCATTTAATTCTGAAATAATTGCAGTAATTTTAAATTGTGGAAAAAATAAATGTTTATGTATCTGACAATTTATCCTTCTACCTTTTCAGTATATAGCTCTCATGTCTTCTAGTGACCTCTCTCTAGGCATCCAAGTCCCTTAAAATTGTTACCCTCAACTTAAGAGATTTCAGCAGTGTTAAATAACAGAATCAATTCAGAATGACATACACATAGTCAAACCTTCTCAGAGGTACAATGGATTTTTCAAATAAAAATGCATAAACTAAAAATTATTTAGTAGAACCTAAACAATGTAACACAATTAATAAAGACATTCTGGCAGTGCCTATTTCTCTGGAGTAGAGTTGACCATATGGCCTGTCAGGTCTGTCTAGAAACCTGTTCCAGATTCAGGTTTCTGTAGTCAACTATGCTTTTCATTCCTTCTTTTAATCGTAAAAGCCATATAATTTCAACGCTTTTTTTTTAAACAATGCCTCTGATGCCTAAGTTTCATGGCTACAGTGGTTATTTATCCATATCCTGTTGCAGGCTCAGTCACTTCAGTCGTATCCGACTCGTACCCTATGGACTGTAGCCTGTCAGGCTCCTCTGTCCATGGGATTCTTCAGGCAAGAATACTGCAGTGGACTGCCATGCAATCTTTCAGGGGAATCATCCCGACCCAGAGATCGAACCCAGGGCCTCCTGTGTCTTCTGCACTACAGGCAGATTCTTTACCACTGAGCCACCAGGGAAGCCCTTATTTATCCATATCAGCCAGTGGTAAATCATGAATTGCCTATTTATTTTATAGCTGGGGAATCCATTTCTGTTGTCTTTAATTTTGACATTAGAAATATTTTTTTAATCTTTCTAAATAAGAGATGGAAATGTAATTCAAACTGGTATTACAATTAATTCTCCAAGCACTTGTTGGCAGAAAAACCCAGGTTCAATATTTATGATAAATTAATGATGTTACAAAACAAAAAAACCTACATTTATAAAAGTCCTTTACAAATCTCAATTAACAAACCATCAAATACAAGCAAAGGGATGCTTTACATGAATTCACTATACAATTTTTAATGCTACTCAATAACTGTAAATGTAATTTATATTTACTTACTTCTAGAAGGCATCTAATTTACAGGTATACGTGCTTTATTCTTAGATACTTCCCAGCCAAAGGCAAGGAACTATAGTTTTCATAATCTCAGAAGTATCATTTCACTAAGCATAAAATACTGAAAAGCTAACAATTAATAGCTGACTCTGACATCTGATACATTCTTAAAAGGGGCTGAAACAAAGCCAAGTTTAAAACCAAACCTTAAAAAAAAAAACAACAAACCTTAAGAAATGATACCACTGCTTTTGTAACAAGTGGAAAGAGCACTAGTAGCTGAATCTGGAGACTTGTGTAGGGCTCAGAGAAGACCCTTAACTTAGGGATTTTCCTGAGGGTTTCAATTTCTTCCTCTGTTCAGAAGGGAAGCAACTGACCCATACTACTTTACAGCATTATTAATGGACTTATTTGCTAACAATGCCTACGGGAATGCTTTGTATGCTTAACTACAAAGATGTGTATGAGATGTCATCAAATATACCACACCATTTTTATAGCTGCACAGCATTGTCTTAATGTCACAAAATTTATTTAAGCTATTTCTAATTGTTCTATGTAAAAACATCCTTTTGACAAAAAAAAGTTTTATAACAATATACTTTATTATTCATGTTTTTAAAAATTACTACTTCAAGTTTTACTTACCACTCCCATTTCCCCTAAAATCAGAGTATTCTCACGGGCTGCCTTTCACATGTAAATCTAACTCTGCTGTGAGCATACCTTTATATATTCAAGTGCAAAGAGTAGTAAAGAGCCCTACAGAATGAAGTACTGTCACTAAAAGTTTTGTCACTAGCAAATATAATTTATTCATGTATTCAATTACATGGCATAATCTTACAGATGAATTATAAAAGTATACTATGTAATTTTTAAATTTATGAAATACATTACCTAGATAAAAGCTAAGTAAATCAGCAAAGAGTTCTGCACAAGAAAAGCTATCTAAGTTTTCTACAACAGTATTCTAATGTATAAACGGAATACTTTCTACAGTCCTTCACCATTTAGGTCTTCAACAAATACTCTCAACTATACCTTCAGAAGACAGAGCAAGGCTATCCTGTCCTAAAATGCATAAGAGCAATTACTTTCAACTATCCTTCCTCCTCAAACAGACCCCAGCTTCCCTGTCAGATAAATTCAAGTTATATCTCAAAACATCAAGGCAGGGAGAAAGGGAGTAAAAATTGGGCTGTTTTTCTTTTTTCTTTCTTTTAAAATGGCTTGTACTGAGACAATTTTAGGGCTTCTGTAACATTTCTATTTGGAAATCTTCCTTATTTCCAGTTCTTATATGGCTAAACTCTTTTGCATATGCCAACAGGGTTCACCCACACCACCTCAACAAGAAGGCATATTCATCTATTTTTATTCAAATGTCCAACCTAGTACACACCCTCAACTTTTTTTTTTTTTCAAACAGAGAAAGTATTAACTCTGTTTTAAGCTAAACCTGTAAACAGAAATGCATTTCTAGCAAAGATAAAGTTTAGGAGTTAAATGGGTAAGTGCCAGCTCTGCCACTTACTGGCTAAAATGACCTTGGGTAAGTCACCCTAAGAAGTGGGGACAATTTCTTCATCTGAAAAGATGAGCTAATAAAATCTGTCTCAAGGACAATTTGAACAGATAAAAGATGATAATGTAACTAAGGATACTTGCAGGTTAAAGAGCACCACACAAATGCAAACTATTATTAACTATTGTAACAACTCTGCCAAAATAGAGAGTATATTTTTAACAACCTTTTAGTGAGACATTTCTTAGTGGAATTTAACCTGTATGTTCATCAATATTTCCTTAGGACCCTGTGTCTATCAGCTTCAAGGAACTAATCCAAAACTACATTCTAAGGCCTACTGTTCTTCCTTAGCCTAGAGGGTGAAGACTGGATTATGGAGAAAGTTTTCAGAAGAAGACTTAGCCTACGACCATCTTCAAAGAAACTTAATAAATGCCTTTTAATATCACTAGATTTTAGCATCACTATGTAGGTACCCAGTCTTTTATATATTAGGTAGCATATGAGGGAGGGAATTTAGCATAGTAACACAGACTACATGGAATCTGGAATTTGATAAAGATGGTATTGAACCACACACCTAAGACAGTAATTAGATGTGTAAAAATTTGGCAACTCATATTTCCTCTCTAAGCTTCATTCTGCTTATCTAAAAGACAGTTAGCAAACTTACACAGAAGTTTAATTAAATGTCTACTATTTCCTTAAGATTCTTAATTTTGAAAGGAAATAGAGGATTTCTTTTAAAATAAAAACACACCAGTCCTTACAATAATGTGAGTATACATGGTTTTATAAAGGAAAATACTCAAGGGGGACAATTTAAGGCTTCCATGGATGAAGTGAATGCTGGAATACTTAAAAAAGCAGGAAGGGAGGTTTGATTAGAGGTTTATGAATGATCTCATGGTTTCCGCATATCTTGTGAAACTGTGTGAAAATATTGTCTGTGCACACAGTTTTCAGGGAGAGTATCTATAATTTTAGCAAGTTTTCAGACACTCCTAAATATATTTTTTAACTGATAAAGGACAAGGAAAGGAGCAAAATATCTTTGGGAAATCAGTATATGTTAATTGTAGAACTTCATATGTCTATGGGAAAGATTATTAAATAACACATTCTGAAACATCATTTATCTTCAACCATAAAGCAAAAGAAATTTCACCAAAATTAAATGTCCATTAAAAAACCACTAACGTGCTCACTCTGGCAGCATATATACTAAAACTGGAGTGATACAGAGATTGGCATGGCCTCTGCACAAGGATGACATGCAAATTTGTGAAGTGCCCCACATTTTAAAATTTCTCCAAAGAAGATGCACCATCATCAAACACGTGAAAAGATGCCCCACATCACTCATTATAAGAGAAATGCAAATCAAAACCATAATGACCAGAATGGGCATCATCAAAAAATCTACAAAGAATAAATGCTGGAGAAGGTGTGGACAAAAGGGAACGCTCTTGCACAGTAGGTGGGAATGTAACTGATACAGCCACTATGGAGAACAGGCTGCTGCTGCGGCTGCTGCTAAGTCGCTTCAGTCGTGTCCGACTCTATGCGACCCCATAGACGGCAGCCCACCAGGCTCCCCCGTCCCTGGGATTCTCCAGGCAAGAACGCTGGAGTGGGCTGCCATTTCCTTCTCCAATGCGTGAAAGTGAAAAGTGAACGTGAAGTCGCTCAGTTGTGTCTGACTCTTCACGACCCCATGGACTGCAGCCTACCAGGCTCTGTCCATGGGATTTTCCAGGCAAGAAGTACTGGAGTGGGGTGCCATTGCATTCTCCAGGAGAATCGTATGGAGGTTCCTTAAAAAACGAAAAATAAAACTACCATATGATGCAGCAATCCCACTACTGGGCATATACTCTGAGAGTATCATAATTCAGAAAGATACATATACCGTAAAGTCAGTTTTATAAAGAGTAGTCAGAAAAAGAAAAATATCATAATTAATGCATATATATGGAATCTAAACAAATGGCAGAAATAGAGGGCAAACATGGTAGAAACTGCTGGGCAGACATGGAGAACGGCCATGTGGACACAGAACAGGGAGGGGAGGGCAGGACACACTGAGGGAGCAGCGCTCACACACACCACCTGTGACACAGACGCCTAGGGTGAGGCTGCTGGACAGCACAGGGCCTCAGCTCAGAGCTCTGGGACGACCTAGAGGGTGACACACGGGGTCGGGTGGGAGCTTCAAGAGGGAGCGGGTGTATGTATACACATGGCTGATTCCCTGTGTTGTATAGCAGAAACTAACACAGCACTGTAAGGCAATTACACTCCAATTAAAAAAATAAAAATAAAAAAACACTGTTTAGGGAATTTCCTCCCAGTCCAGGATCCTGTATGCTGCAATGTGCCCCCCCACCCGCTGCCACCACAAAAAAAGAAAAGATTAAAAACTACAATGCTTTTTAAGAGAACTACCCATACTAGTGGGGCAGGGGAATTACAATGCCTACAACTCAACAATAAGATATCAAATAAAAATAAAAAACAGAAAAATGATCAAGCAATTTGATCAGCCCCTTGATTTTAAAAAAAAAATTCAACAAACATATAAAATATATTAAAAGACATTTAATTCATTACTTATTAGGAAGATGCAAATTAAAACCATAATGAGATGCTACTGCACAACCACCAAGAGTTAAAATTCACAATGCCAAGTATTTTGGAGAATGTAAAGCAACTTCAACTGGTCATAGCAAAACAGGGAACCACCACTCTGGCATTACCTACAAAAGCTAAATTTAACAGTTATCCGCAGTTAATTCAGTTCAGTTGCTCAGTCGTGTCCGACTCTGTAATCCATGGACTGCAGCACGCCAGACTTCCCTGTCCATCACCAAATCCCGGAGTTTACTCAAACTCATGCCCATCGAGTCGGTGATGCCATCCAGTCATCTCATCCTCTGTTGTCCCTTTCTCCTCCTGCCCCAAATCCCTCCCAGCACAAGGGTCTTTTCCAACAAGTCAAGTCTTCTCATGAGGTGGCCAAAGTATTGTAGTTTCAGCTTCAACATCAGTCCTTCCAATGAATATTCAGGACTGATTTCCTTTAGGATGGACTGGTTTGATCTCCCTGCCGTCCAAGGGACTCTCAAATCTTCTCCAGCACCACAGTTCAAAAGCATCAATTCTTCGGTGCTCAGCTTTCTTTATGGTCCAACTTTCACATGCGTACATGACTATTGGAAAAACCATAGCCTTGACTAGACGGAATTTTGTTGGCAAAGTAACGTCTCTACTTTTTAATATGCTGTCTAAATTGGTCATAATTTTTCTTCCAAGGAGCAAGCAATCTTTTAATTTCACGGCTGCAGTCACCATCTGCAGTGATTTTGGAACCCCAAAAAATAAAGTCTGACACTGTTTCACTATCTATTTCCCATGAAGTGATGGGACCAGATGCCATGATCTTAGCTTTCTGAATGTGGAGCTTTAAGCCAACTTTTTCACTCTCTTATTTCACTTTCATCAAGAGGCTCTTTAGTTCTTCTTTGCTTTCTGCCCTAAGGGTGGTGTCATCTGCGTATCTGAGGCTACTGATATTTCTCCCAGCAATCTTGATTCCAGCTTGTGCTTCATCCAGTCCAGTGTTTCTCTTGATGTACTCTGCACATAAGTTAAATAAGCAGGGTGACAATATACAGCCTTGACGTACTCCTTTCCTTATTTGGAACCAGTCTGTTGTTCCATGTCCAGTTCTAACTGTTGCTTCCTGACCTGCACAGAGATTTCTCAAGAGGCAGCTCAGGTGGTCTGGTATTTGAATCTCTTTGAGAATTTTCCACAGTTTGTTGTGATCCACACAGTCAAAGGCTTTAGCATAGTCAATAAAGCAGAAGTAGATGTTTTTCTGGAACTCCCTTGCTTTTTCGATGATCCAACGGATGCTGGCAATTTGATCTCTGGTTCCTCTGCCTTTTCTAAAACCAGTTTAAACATCTGGAACAGTTCAAGCACTGTTGAAGCCTGGCTTGGAGAATTTTGAGCAATACTTTACTAGCGTGTCAAATGAGTGCAATTGTGCAGTAGTCTGAGCATTCTTTGGCATTGCCTTTCTTTGGGATTGGAATGAAAACTGACCTTTTCCAGTTCTGTGGCCACTGCTGAGTTTTCCAATTTTGCTGGCATTTGAGTGCAGCACTTTCACAGCATCATCTTTCAGGGTTTGAAATAGCTCAACTGGAATTCCATCACCTCCACTAGCTTTGTTCGTAGTGATGCTTCCTAAGGCCCACCTGACTTCACATTCCAAGATGTGAGCTCTAGGTGAGTGATCACACCATTGTGATTATCTGGTTATGAAGATCTTTTTTGTATAGTTCTTCTGTGTATTCTTGCCACCCCTGCTTAATATCTTCTGCTTCTGTTAGGTCCACACCATTTCTGTCCTTTGTTGAGCCCATCTTTGCATGAAATGTTCCCTTGGTATCGCTAATATTCTTGAAGAGCTCGCTCGTCTTTCTCATTCTATTGTTTTCCTCTATTTCTTCGCACTGATCACTGAGGAAGGCTTTCTTATCTCTCCTTGCTATTCTTTGGATCTCTGCATTCAAATGGGTATATCTTTCCTTTTTTCCTCTGCTTTTCCCTTCTCTTCTTTTCACAGCTATTTGTAAGGCCATCTCAGAAAACCATTTTGCTTTTTTGCATTTCTTTTTCTTGGAGATGGTCTTGATCCCTGTCTCCTGTACAATGTCACGAACCTCTGTCCATAGTTCATCAGGCACTCTATCAGACCTAATCCCTTGAATCTATAAGGGAATTTATTTAGGTCATACCTGAATGGTCTAGTGGTTTTCCCTACTTTCTTCAATTTAAGTCTGAATTTGGCAATAAGGAGTTCATGATCTGAGCCACAGTCAGCTCCCAGTCTTGTTTTTGCTGACTGTACAGAGCTTCTCCATCTTTGGCTGCAAAGAATATAATCAATCTGATATTGGTGCTGACCGTCTGGTGATGTCCATGTGTAGAGTCTTCTCTTGTGTTGTTGGAAGAGGGTGTTTGCTATGACCAGTGTGTTCTCTTGGCAAAACTCTATTAGTCTTTGTCCTGCTTCATTCTGTACTCTAAGGCCAAATTTGCCTGTTACTCCAGGTTTTCCTGACTTCCTACTTTTGTTCCAGTCCCCTATAATGAAAAGGACATCTTTTTTGGGTGTTTGTTCTTGGAGGTCTTATAGGTCTTCACAGAACCGTTCAGCTTCTTCAGCGTTACTGGTCGGGGAATACACTTGGATTACTGTGATACTGGGTTTGCCTTGGAAACAAACAGAGATCATTCTGTCGTTTCTGCGATTGCATCCAAGTACTACATTTTGGACTCTCACTGACTATGATGGCTACTCCGTTTCTTCTAAGGGATTCTTGCCCACAGTAGTAGATATAATAGTTATCTGAGTTAAATTCACTCATTCCAGTCCATTTTAGTTCACTGATTCCTAAAATGTCAACGTTCACTCTTGCCATCTCCTGTTTGACCACTTCCAATTTGCCTTGATTCACGAACCTAACATTCCAGGTTCCTATGCAATATTTACAGCATTGGACCTTGCTTCCATCACCAGTCACATCCACAACTGAATGCTGTGTTTGCTTTGGCTCCTTCTCTTCATTCTGGAGTTATTTCTCCACTGATCTCCAGTAGCATATTGGGCACCTACCAACTTGGGGAGTTCATCTTTCAGTGTCCTATCTTTTAATTTTTTCATGCTGTTCATGGGGTTCTCAAGGCAAGAATACTGAAGTGGTTTGCCATTGCTTTTTCCAGTGGACCACATTTTATCAGTGGTCCTATTATCCTATGACCCAGCAATTCCATTTCAAAGTACTTATCTAACAGGAATATAGGTATACATGCACTGAACAGCTTATTAAACTTAACCATATGAAACTTCCACTTTTAAATCAAGTATTAGCAATTCCACATGGTTCAACATAATAGAAGTACACTTAAAACATCAATCCAAAACCAGGAAATATAAATATACATTAACAGTACAATCAACAGAGTGATCTATTAAAACAAATACTGCAGAGCAATAAAAATATTAAAACTACATTTCTGTAGGAGTGTATTAGTACAATGATTACAGAGAGCAATTTGGCAATACTTTTTAAAATTAAAAATGTACATGTGAGAAATAAACTGACTCTGAAGCACACAGTTTTATTTACTCTACAAGTAACTTTCCATGAGTATGAATAACATAAGTAACAAGGAAACTCACTACAACATTGTTTCCTGATTGCATACAGCCACATATCTGAATACTATGTAGCTGTTAAAAATAATAAGGCAAGTCTATATTATGTACAGATAAGGCTGATCTTAGGAAAAAAGGATGAACGAAGGGTAAGGGGGAAGTGTTCCATACCACTTGAATTGTACACTGTCTACAGTCTACTTAAAAGCCTTAAAAGTAAAAATTAACAAAGGCACATATTAATTACCTTAAACTGTAACAATGATATTACAGCTATCTTTTTTGGAGTGCTGAGCTGTTAAAGAATTATATTTACGTAGGAAATTCAGTGTCAGTTTGCTTCAACATAATCCGCTGGTGAAAGGGAGTAGGTGGTGAAAAAAATGGAGACTAGCTATGAACTTATGTTACTGAAGTTGGATATACACACACACACATCTGTGTTAACTGTATGCTAGTCTCTATACAAACAGCATATATACTACCTTCACCCTTCTTAGAAGAAAGTGAAGATATCTTTCACTGTTCACCAAATCCAGCATTATACAGATGAAGAAAAGGCAGCCCAGAAATGCCAATGACAACAAATGTTGCCAACTGAACCAATGACCAATTGACCTTACAAAAATAACCATATCAAATTCTAATGTATTACACTACCTCTAGTGGTGGCTGCTGAAAATGTAAATACTAGATAAACCATCTTAACCCATATTAATAGAAGTCCAGATGAGATGAAGCTAAAAATCTTAATGCTGGACAGAGTGCAATGAGTATCACATGATATGCAGATGTCTATATTTAAACAAAATCTTTGACTTCTAAGGAGACTGTACAGATCACAGAAAAGTGGTTTTGGAGACCATTACCCATGAAATGCAGTTGAGGTAACCAGAAAAGTTTAACCTGGGGGCAGGGGGAGAGGTGTGTCACTGTTACATGGGAAACTGCCTCTTAATATCTGCATGGCTGTCAGGCAAAGAGGGAACAAACTTATTAAATCTATAGACATCATTCAATTCATAGAAACTAGAAGGACTGATAAGCAACAGCATTAAAGATTAACTAGAGTTGTCCAACGAAGGGGATGCCTAGGGAGGAGAGTGTACTCTATTGTCATAAAAGAAATACTTGATAAAATGGGACTTGATCAAAACAACTAACTTCTGCCCTGCAAAAAACACTGTTAAGAGAAAGCAAAAACAAACCACACTCAGAAAATATCTGCAATAAATGTCTGATACAATACTTGTATCGGAAATAAAGAACTCTTAAAGTTCAATGAGAAAATAAGCAACTCAATTAAAAATGAGCAAAGAAATGTGACAGTACATCAAAGAAACTATACTGATACCAAAAGAAGCATGGAAAAGGATCATCATCAATCATTAAGGAAATAGAAAAGGCTTATTTCCTTAAAATAGTGGTGTCATAAGAATTCTTATGCATCAGTAAGTCAGTCAATGTTCCAGCAGAAAAAGCAGGAATAGACAGAGATCAATAGAAAAAGAAATAGAATGAATTAATAACTTATGAAAAGATACTCATTTTCATTCACAATTAAAAATCAAGAGTAAACAACATTATATATTAATTATATCTCAATAAAGCTGGAAAAAGAAAGTAAAACAAAGCTGAACTATATTTATACTTACTAAGCCCTCAGTATGTGCCTGGTACTGTCCCAAATACTTTCCATCTATTAATTCATTTGATCTCATAGCAACCATCTGATGTAGGTACTATTACAAGTTCACAAGCCTTTATCCACAGTTGGAACATCCAAAAATCTCTGAAAACAAAGTTTTCTGATAATGTGTTTTGAAGCAAAACCTGACCTCATCTAAGTAAGGCTACTGATAGTATTTTCTTTTTCTGAATAAACACTTGTCTTTGAATAGAGTGCTGCCGAGCACCTGACGGGGGTTCATATTAAAAAAAAAATACTTTACAATTCCAAACTAACCCCAATTCCAAGACAGATCTGGCCTCAAATGTTTCAGATAAGGAAATGTGAACCTGTCTCCCATTCTGCACGAGGGACAGTAGATTTCAGCTGCTAGACGGTTAACAGCCACACAGTTATTAAGTGCTGTTTACTGTCTAAAAAATAAAGCAACTTTTTAAAGACAACAAAAACACTGGAAACAACCCAAAGTCTCACATCTACAAGGAACTGGCTAAGAAATTACAAAAAAAAACATAGGGGGAATTGACATACCACGAATGCAACAGTATTTTTAAATAAAAAAGAGAAGGAGGCCGGAAAGAAAACCTCCATATATTGACATAGACTTATTCCCGAAACATATTAAGTATAAAAGCAAGGTATAAAACAGTATGTCATCATTTTGTAGATCTAATATACACACGAATTTGTAACTGCTTGAACTTCTTGTAGATACACAACATATGTCAGAAAGGGTAACAAAAGTAATTATGAATGGTCAATCACTCCAACAACAACTGGCACAACTGGAAAAAGGAGGTGGAAAGCTTTTAACCACTATAATTTTGTACCATGTGCAGATAATTTTATTTACATTAAAAAAAAAAAAAACTGCACATATTCTAAAGTAGAAAAAATTAAACCCCCAAATAAAGAAGACATTTTTTCCTATCTTTCAGCTAGACAAACTCCAAAGTTCAGTAGAATGATGCTAGGGGAAAAAAGCCAATGTCAGTGGGAAATACTGCAATATCAGCTGAATATTTAAATATTTATGCTCTTTCAATTCCACTTCTAGAAACATCTTCTACCACTATATGTGAGAACATGATGTTCAAACATGAAAGTAGAATGATGCTCCAAATAGCATTTCTTTGTTAACAGCAAATGACTAGAAACAGCCAAACTATTATTACGTCTCCTAAGAGACTTAAGTACAGTATATTCATATAATAGAAAACCGTGAAGAACAAGGTAGATTTTATAAATACTGATGTGTATGACTTAATGACTTTTCTGTACACACATACATACACAGTATACACACGTACATACCACACTGTCATTTATGCACTTGTATGTTTAGGGATATATAGATTTACATGCTGTGCATATTAAAGATTATGAAAATATACATAAGAAACTGTCAACAGCATGCTTCTATGAATGGAAACTGATTTTTCACTGTCAACAAAGGTGTGTGGCTATTTATAAGGGGCACCTAAGAAGTCACAGGAAAAATATGGCACATCTTCCTCAGTGGATCAGTTTTACTCAAAGATTTGGAAGGTAAAAAGTATTTGAAAAAAATGCTAAGTATTTCAAGTGGTAATTTCAATTATATTTTATAATTTTTTAATTATTTATAAAACATACCTATCAAACACAAAGTCTATATGTAATGTTAAAGATAAAACAACTCCAAAAGAACCATTCGGCTGGGCCCACTACACACAACAGTCCAACTCAATTCTCATTCCCTATCAACAGCTGCCTATGGAGAACCGTATGGCCCACTGCCATTGCCCACCCACACGCCAAGAAGCTTGTTTGTTCCCATGGCCTCCTGCTCAAGCTGCCTATTTCTGCCCACCCTTGCAGAAGAACAGGGAACACACCCACATACCCAAGTCAATCCTCAACCAATGAGCCACACAGAAAACTAACTCTTCCAACTATATACACAGACTCCTGGAGTTATGGAAAGGCATTCCAAAACATACAAAGGCACAACTAAATTTTAGGGACATTCATTTCTAAATCCCCATCTTCCTTATATACATGTATGCTCAGTCACTTCAGTTGTGTCCAACTCTGAGAACCCATGAACTGTAACCCACCAGGCTCCTCTGTCCATGGGATGATCCAGGCAAGAATACAGGAGTGGGTTGCCATTTCCTCCTCCAGGGAATCTTTCCAACCCAGGGATCAAACCAGTGGCTCCCGTATTGGCAGGCAGATTCTTTACCACTGAGCCACTAGGGAATCCCAAGTTTTAGGGACATTCATTTCTAAATCCCCACCTTTCTCATACACTGTGGTCTAAAAACTGATGTACCAACCCACCTGGGATTAATAATTATTCTCCCGCATTACAAATAATGGCATATCACTCACTTCTCCCTAATCTCACTATGAATATTGCTCCTACTCTGGCATGACAGTAAAGAAATAATATGATACATTACTGGCATCCATGCTTAATACCTGAGTTACTCTAATGTCCTGGAAACAAATCCACGGCATGTCAGGTGGTTCTAATTACTTATTGCTTTCCAAATAGAAACTACTATAGCAAAAATCTTTCCACTCTTATTTATTATCAATGTAGTACCTCCATATTTACATGTATTAAAAAATAGGAACAGACTGATGTCAGAGCTTTTTCTTAATTCCAGCAATAATATTTATCCATATATACATGAAATAAGGGAAAACAGCAATACCCATATCATTAAGAGGTACATTTCCAATGAACTTTGCCTTTAAAATGCAGTTGACTAATTATACACTATTAGACTTCCCTGGTGGCTCAGATGGTAAAGTGTCTGCCTACAATGCAGGAGACCCGGGTTCGATCCCTAGGTCAGGAAGATCTGGAGAAAGAAACAGCAACCCACTCCAGTACTCTTGACTGGAGAATCCCATGGATGGAGGAGCCTGGTGGGCTACAGTCCATGGGGTTGCAAAGAGTTGGACACGACTGAGCGACTTCACTGTCATGCTATTAATCAATTTAACACTAATTTGATCAATTATACACTAAGAATTGTGGTGTTAACAATCTAGAAGAACTTTCAAATACTCTGAACATTAGAATCACAGAAAATTCTTAAAAGTTTACATTTAAACTTATATATGGGGCTTCCCAAGTGGTGCTAGTGAAAAAGAAGCCACTTGCCAATGCAGGAGACATAAGAGATGCAGTTCCATCCCTAGGTGAAGATCTCCTGGAGTGGGGCACAGCAACCCACTTCAGTATTCTTGCCTGGAGAATCCCACGGACCAAAGAACCTGGTTGGCTACGGTCCACAGGGTCACAAAGAGTGAGATGCAACTGAAGTGACTTAGCACACAAACTAATACACAAAAAATATATGTATTTTGTACTACAAAATTATGAAGAGATGACCATTAACAGACATGTTCATTAGGGTAAAATCCTAAAGGGGAAGTGGCACAGAAATACAATTTCAAGGGATTTCCCTGGCAGTCCAGCAGTTAAGATGCTACACTTCCAAGGCACAGGGGTCAGGTTTGATCCCTGGTCAGGGAACTAGGATCCCACATGCCACGTGGCAAAAAAAGAAAAAATACAATTTCAAAAAAGAAAAAGGGTGCTGTAAATCTTCTGGTTATTAAAGAAAAACTTCCTCTCATTTTTTTTTTCATCTCATTTTTTTAATGTGACTCCATGCTTCCAATGCAGGGGTCACAGGTTGGATCCGTGGCTGGGGAACTAAGATCCTGCATGCCACAGGTGCAACCAAAAAACAAATGAAAATAAATATAATATTTTTAAAAATCAAAATATATAAATAAATATAATAAAATCCAAATATTTATAGGAAATTATTTTATTATTTTGCAGAAATTTTATATCCTTTGCAACCATTTAAATTTAGGATTAATATTTTCATGATCAGCAACCCACACCTAGATGGAACTGGAAGCAACTTCATTCACAATCGCCAAAATCTGAAAACTCAAATGTCTTTCAAATAGTGAATAGATTATGGCACATACAATGGAATACTACTCAATGATAAAAATACTGATTCATACAATATGGAATACTCTTTAAAAGTATTATGCTAAATGAAAAGCCAGGCTGAAATTGCTACATACTGAATGACCCTTTGTATAGGAAATACTGGAAAAAACAACAAAGCTACAGGGGCAGAAGACTGATCAGTAGATGCCAGGGTTGGAGTTGGGAAGAGTGACCCACCACAGAAGAGCTTCAGTGCAGCTAACCCAGGCTAGGCTTTCCCTAACATTCCTTACTCGCCTTTCTAATTAGCCATTATAAAAATAAATCTGTTAAGAGCCTAACTGGGGCATGCCATGTTTCCAGTTGGGACCTTGACTGATAAATCAAAATTCAAACTTGCCATCTACCTCCTCCTGTACTATAACACTCAAAATGTACCTATACTTCTTTCCCATCTTCTATTCAACAACCCACTGCCTCCCAACCACCCCACAGCTTTTAAGTCCAGAGTATCCAAGCCTCAGTGATCAGCACATTCACATACACCTGGGGCTCATGCCCTCTACCACTTCCTTGCCCTAACTGAAATAAGTGAAGTGAAGTCGCTCAGTTGTGTCTGACTCTTTGCAACCCCATGGACTGTAGCCTACCTAGCTCCTCTGTCCATGGAATTTTCCAGGCAGAGTACTGGAGTGGGTTGCCATTTCCTTCTCCAGGGGATCTTCCCAACCCAGGGATCGAACCCAGGTCTCCGGCATTGCAGGCAGACACTGTACCATCTGAGCCACCAGGGAAACCCTAACTGAAACCTGACCAAGAATGCCACTTCTCTTGCAGCCCCTTCCAGTATCTCAGAGAAGGATGGTTTGCAGTTACGCATATGTTGGCTCTCCAGAGCCTTTTATGAAACTACTACTATCCCCTCTCTTCTAAAAAGTCCATTCCTTTGAGGCATGTGCCACCTATCTAGACACCCTATAATATTCCTCTTACCTGTCATCTAACAACCTCTTATTCTTCATTTAAGGGTTTTAAACAAGATCTATAATCTACCCCTTCCATGCCACTTCTGCTATCACCCTGAATCCCACCAAATTCTAACCCCTTGAATTCCCAGCTCCTTATTCTCCCATCAAGTCTTCTACATTTGATCTTAGTCACCAGTTCACAATTTCATCCAGGAACTTGTCATATTCTAAAATGCTTCAACTCTTAAATATCAGAATAAAACAATCCATAATTACTACCAACTACCCAACTTGCTTGTCTCAGGAATCCTAGTCTCAACTTTTATTAAGACTCTCAGTATACTGACCTCTCTTCTCTTTTTCCTATCCACCCACCCCTGTCCAGTTAGTCAAGTTTAAAGTGCACAGTTCATCATTTCAATTACTCTTTGGTCAATAACCTAAATTCTCTTTCTTCTCTATCTGTTCATTCCATATCTAGTCAGACAAAATGCCAATCCAGCATAATTCTCATTATTCTAGCCAATATTCTATATTTTGTACAGATTCTGGCTGAAAGGGCCTACTAAAGGAGAGGGGAAAACACACTTAAGTTTTCGGTGATAACAAACTTCAACTAAGGCATCAATAATGTCCAGAAATTCTACTCTCTCTAAACAGCTCCTTCCTTTTCCACCTTCTCCAAAAGCTTTTTGAACACCTGCCTCTCCCCTCCAGCCACCACACACATCCTTTTTTCTTTCTCCCTTTCAGAGATGACCTCCTTTGTCACTTTGTAAAAAGAAAGGATGGGGGGGAGCAGTTTTGGTTCATAAACAATCTTATCTTCCATCCTCCCATTAAACTCACATTTTCACCCCCCTTTCCTCCCAGCCAAGAAATGCAGCATCCCTTCTCCCAAGATCACTCTCCCCCTCTGGGCTTTGGATCCTATGCTTCAAGACTCATGCAATCAAACTTTCCAGAACCCCTCATATATCTCTAGCTGCCCCTTTTCTTCTCTCCTTCAAACATCTTTAACAAGTTGTGTACACATGCCAAGCTCATTTCCCACTGTGTACACACTGCTCACTGTGTGCTCAGTGTACTCACTTCTATTCAAGCTATATTAGTGATTATCTGCACTTGTGTTATTACTCAAACCCTGAGACTGAACCTCCTTTCACTAAGAAAATCTTTTACAAGAAACTAAAGTTCTACTTTAAAACAAATCTATTTACTTGAAAAATTACAGTGTCTCTTTGAGAACTTGCATATTGTTAAATTTCCATACAGAATTTTTAAAAATTAGCAAACAGAGGGTACCTATTAGCAAAAATTAAGGTCAGCTTTCTTCAGTATTTATAAATGGTTTGGCCACGATTCTTACTAAAAAGAAAATCATTTAAACAGAGGCAAGAGGTAACACATAATTTGTTATTTGTCCAAGTTATTTCCAAGTTCAAGAGAAAACTCGTACAGTGACAGCCTGTTATTTTAAATATAAAGCTTTAAATATGATCAAATTAAGTTCACTCACATCAGAATACAGCAGCACTGTATGAAAAGAACACTTTAAGTGTTTCTCAGATCTTCAAGTTATTCAACTTCTTTGAAATATGCTCTACCTCCTCTAAAACGGGAATAAAGCCTGCCTTAAATAGTTGCGATTAAAGATCAACTGATATAAAGGGCTTAGCACAAAGTAACAACAGGCATCTTACCCTCTTCCCTTACAAGAAGCTGATTTTAGGAATGACAAGTATATTCTATATGACAAATACATTCAAAATCTAAATGAAGGCAGGTAACTCTTACCAAGGCTATACTTGCAGAATTCCTTAATCCTCATTAATCACCTGTACTTTATCCAATGAGTAGATGACAATCTCCTCTCAGGTCACAAGTCCCTGGCCTACTTTAAGCTTTCAGGAATAGAACAATTCATTTCCCTTTCTAAAAACGATCTTCAGTTCTAAAATCAAAGTTCCTAATTTCCTGACAGTAACAGCCCTCTAACTTATACAAATACTCAGTACAGTTTTAAGCAAATGGAAAAAAAAATTGGCTACAAAGTCAGGCATGCAAATTAAGAGCCTATGCCATAGTTATCTCAATATTTGGCAGGATATGTAGACTGAATCCCAGCTGGCTAGCAAGAAAAGTGTGCCAAGTAGAAATACAAGTCTTTGCACACTTTATTCTAGAACCCAGATTAAAAACCTGTAGCAGAACACACAAAGATGGAAAATAGGAGTAGCTGTATATAAAAGGCAAGAGAAGCTTTCTTTTACCCCTAATGCACAGAGCTCTGGATGCCAAACTTTATAAGAATACGCCAAGATCTCTCAAAAGGCCAAGTTTTTAGGTCCTGTTAAGTCATTTTTAAGTTTCACACTTGTGTGAGATTTCACTGGTTTTAATGAAAACTGCAATTAAAGTGTCTACAGATAAAGTAAGATATCCTAAATCTGCTTTAAAATAATCCAGGAGACACAACAGTGTATACAATAGATGGAACAAGATCTGCCATATATTGACAACTGCTGAAGCTAGAAAACAGGCACATGAGGTTCTTTCAATGTTCTATTTTTGTGTGTCTAAAAGTTCCACACTAAAAGTGTGTGTTTTTTTTTAATTAAGATTAGGATGTTTTAGCAACTCAATCCTTCCCTGCAGTTCTCGTTTAGTTTGTACTCTTGCGTGGGTAGTAATCCTGATGGGTTCCCTTGCCCATCAAGCATTTGGAAAACAGCAACCACTATATTCTATCATGACCTCACTCTGGATTTCCTCTTTAAATAAGCCACAATCTTAAAAAGCACTATCTGGTATAAAACATTTAAAACAAAGAATTTTAGTAATACCTAAAAGTTAACCATATACTACCCTCCAAAGAGATCCACTTTAAAACTTAAGGCCAGGAAAAATGATATAAGCTTGAGCTTGGATAAGTCCTTTTCACTGATGTGATATAATTCTGCATCAAAAAATGGTATAAATGAGCAAGAACATCCCACTGGAAGGATACTAAAGAACCTAACTTGTGCACTTCGAACAGAATGATCATAACATTCCTAACAGAAATAAAATACCTGTAAATGACCTCCAAAGAATTTCTGAGACCTAAATGGGTACACTTAATCTCAAGTCCAAAATTTCATCATTCTCAAAAGATCTCTAATTCAAAAAAAAGTTTTGGAACTACTTTAGATTTATAGAGACCCCTTTTATCCAAACCTTAGGTCTGAATCTCTAAACTTCCAACTAAAACCGGAAGGCTTAGAATACTAGTAAAAGCAATGACAAACTGACAGACCTAATGTAAAAAAAAAAATCTAGGCACAGAGAGATGCCCAAATTTTAAAGGCAAAAAAGAAAGGTCATAAAGTTCAGAAGTATTCCCTGAACTTATTAACATAAACTTATAAAAAGTTTATCTTTTACATGCTAGGGATAGGGTAAGACCATCAGAATTCGAAGTACTCCCTCAAAGTTCCCTTCTTATCCTACAGCAAGCTACCAGGGGTGCTGTGGCTCTGGATGGTCACAGGAGAGGAGAAAGTAAATATTCACATTGCTACACCATTCCCTTCCAACTAATGCTGCCTTGTGAAGAAAGAAGAAGAGCAAGATGTTCTTGAACGTCTATTTTCTGTACTTTAGTATACCCCTTCCCCTCACAAACCCGTTATAATGGAGTTTGGATTCCCAGTCAGTCCAAAGGATCAGCACCAGAACTACAATTTAGCTACATTAGACTGGCAAGCTAAAACCTCATTTTCACAGAAAAAGTTGTTTCCAGTTCTCACCGAACAACTTCAAATGGCAGTCTGCACACGTGTAGGTTTAACAACAGCAAGACTACATAAGCAATTGCTGCCTCTGAATATTTCACTTCCAAGTTCCAGTTCCCCCATACCTAAACATTTACCCCATTGATACCCTCTGCCTGCCAGTGATGCCCTTCTTTTTTCCAAACATGGTGCTTGAGAAATTTGTGTCTGTGTACCTTAACCCACTTCACCACTTCTCCATCCTCATCTTTCTCTCTCCAGCCTATCTGCCTCATACTGAGGACTGAAACACTAGATAACTGGCATGGAATAGCATTTCCAGAGCCTAACACAGTGGAGAAAACAGAGTAGGTGGTCAAAGTTTGGAAAAATCAATAAATGAATCTCATTCCAATTTTGCCACTACCCAAAATGAACTGTTACTTAACCTCTTTGAATCTCATCTATGAAGCTAAGAGAGCTGAATTCTAGTTAATTTTGGCTCAGTGGTTCTATGATTAGAAAACATTTTAAGAGCTGATCTGGCAAACTGCTTTTCTGCTCATTTTTAATAAAAATTGAACCTAACCTTAAGTTATGAACAATAGCTCAGGAGAAATGTGGGCAAAGGAAAAGAAGAGCCAAATAAGAATTAACCAGGAGATCAAGGGAATGACAGTAACAGCTGGCTCATCCTCTCATCCAAGGGTGAAAAAGAATGAAAAATGTTCAGCATTTTTTTGTGGAACCATGCTAGGCAAAGTATTTGAGGTGCCTTATAGAAAGACGGTGCCTTATAGAAAGACCCCAAAGGACAAATTCCTCTCAAGAAAACTAGGCAGTTTTGTCTTTACATCTTTTTAAAATATGAACACTATGTAACCTTTTATTATCACTGAATTTTTCCAAGAAGTCAAGAACTAAGGTTTGCTTTAGACCAAAGTGTGAGCCTTATTGCTCAGCCCTATACTGATAGAGTCCACAAGCTATCTCCCTTGCCATCTCCAATCTAAGCTCTACAGTCTTTTAATTGCACTTTTTTATCATTTATTACTCTAAGTCTCAAATCCATTACAAAAACGAGTAAAATATATTGTTTTAGGAATAAACACTAGATGCCAGATTTACAGGCTAACATTTTAAAACTACAACTGGTTTTGTAGATGAAAATCTATTAATACAAATTACTACTGGCACCAAACCCCCAACTAATTTCAAATTGCAGTCAAGTTCAATTCTACATTTCCACTTAACACTTCTTTAATCTTTCTAGTTTTGGAAGAAAGTCTAACACCCCTAAACTTTAACCTTATTGTAAATGCCTATCTCATTTTCATTATCAGTAACCATCCAAATCCTCCACAGTAATAGAAGTGAGATTTTGTGCAATCCTAACACAACAAAAAGAGATGTTTCTTAACAAGAACTGGAGTACGGACAAATCAAAGATCATTCCCAAAATGTACAGTCTGGAAACTCCCAAGTAAAATTTCAACTCCTAATTGGTTTCTTTAATTTCTTAAATCTCTTCTACAAAATTATCTTTGGTCCCCATTAATTATAAAGGCAGAAAGAAAATTTTAGAGGTGTAATATTTCCGAATCTAAGTCAAAATCATTTGACTAAATTACACAAAACTCTCCTGTCTCAGAATAAAGAAAATCATTATGAAGAAGAGAAAAGAAGAAAACCAAAACTTACCTGAAGTCATTAACCTAGCACAGCTACTTCTGCTTGCATCATCTTCTAAGACACGGTTTGTGCTCTTCTCTTTCCCAAGCAAAGTATCCTCCAAACGTAAGCATTTATCAGATACAACACTGTCTTCACCCATCACATGACTAATTTTGCTATTAGCTTCAAGTACAGAAGTGACGTCTTCCAACTGAGCAGCTTCACTAGATTCTGTATAAGAGGAACCTTTAGCTAAATTCTTTGAAGAAACTGGTAGAGATTCATCATCACTATCAAATCCAAAAGGATCTCCAGTATTTTCTTCTTCTATCTTAGGTTTCTTCGGAACTTCTTGGATATCTGGTTTGAAATTGGGCCTCTTCTGTCCTAATTTAGCCATAAATGTGGTTTCTCCCCACTTTGTGCTAAGCGTGGTCCGTTTGTTGGAAAAGACTTCATCAAACTTTGAACTTCCATTTCCTCCTTTCCTACTGTATGTTTTCCCAAATCTGGATGTCATTTTGACACCTGTTTCATATTCTCTGTGAGAAAAAAAAGTAAGAAAATACATAATCATCAAATATTTAACAAATGTTAATAGTGAATACAAAAATAAGAAAATAGGGATTCTCCCCATACAGCTTTTCCACATTCAAGATACAAATCTTTAAAAAGTTAAATAAGGGGAGGGAGTATAGAGAGGCTCATTTTTTATCCTATATATGTATATCAATCTTTTTCACAAGTACATATTCATAGGCTATTTTCAGAACAAGAAAGTCTAACAACTAACCAACTTATAACGGAACATCGCTTTTTAAAAAAAAAAGTTTCAAATGAATCTACTTACTATTCTATCAATTTTACCATAAAAAATAATCTGAATAGGCTAATTACCCTTAATATAAAATATTAAGCACAAAATGTTAATTTTTTTCAGAATCTTAGAGATGTCAAATAACTGACTAAATATAGTTCTTTGAAATTTCAGAGCATTTACTCACACGAGGGGTGAAAAGTCAGAAAACTGGTGCTATTTTCTCACATAATGAACCTGCTACTTTTAATCCAACCTCAAAGATCCTGAGTTTTGGTCTAACATAATATAAACTATGACTTGAAAAATATTCCATACTCGGTCATTTCCCTTAGTGCAAGAAACCATGCTCATTCTCCCTCCCTTGTCCTCAAAGTGCTGTGCTCATTTGCTGAACTACATTTTCTGAAGCTACTTAACTCCAGCATATTACACTGACTGGACCAAGGATTATTAAAAGAAAAAAAAAATGTCTTTACTTTCCTCTCTGATTTAAGACAGGATAAAATGATTTATCTACATGCTAAGTACTAGGGCAAAAAAAAAATTTCAGGACAGTAAATAGAGAGTCAAACAAGTTAAGGTACTTTTTAAACATTATCAGTCCTTATCCATTACTCACACTTTGACCTTCTAAAGTTTAAATATCAATAAATTAAATACAACCAGGAAAAAAGGTGAACAATTGCCTAAGGGCTTAAAAAAAAACTTCATACTCTTGAAATTTGCAACAATCAGAATGATATTCTGACCTATATTTTTGAATGTTTTTATCTATTAGTTTATGTTTCCCTTTATTAACTTAATCCTCCCAGTTTATAGGGAATCCCTACATATTCAGCAGAGGAATTTGCCCTCCCGTATTTTGGTTAGAAGCCAATTCTAATTGAACAAAATAACACTTAATTTAGTCATTATACACATCTACTTTAAGAGAAAACTGTTTCTAATTTGTCTGGAGATCTTCTAAGATGTCAAAAAACTTTTTCCTGAAGGATATCTATTTCCCCTCTTACTGTAGATTTACACTAAAGAATCCTGTCTTTCTTGTTAAGCACAGCCTAAAAAAACTAAGTGTATTTGGCAGCTACAAGAAACACAAAATAAGTCATTTCTTTTCATTCCACCTTGAATGTACAGCCCTAATCTACAGACCTACATTTACATATACACCAACAAAGCTAAAATGTTTTGGATACACTAACATGGTAATTACCTAAAAATGCTGACTAAAGGCCAAACCAAAAACCTAGACTTGGACTACTTTAGGTCCACACCAAAAAAACTCAAGGTAAAAATGATCCTAGAACCATAAAGCACTCACTGTGACAAGCTGAATGTCTGCCGATGAATACCTGATAGCAAGAAGTTAATTATTTTAACTGATAAATTATGCTTTTTTTTAAAGAACCTATGCCTGCGACAAATATATATTGAAATACTGATGCAATAATGTCAGTGATTCTCCAACTTTAAGGTTTGTGAAATGGAAAGTGCAGACATGAGAAAAATTTGGTTAAGATTTAATAACTGTTGAGTCTGAAAGATGAATTACATGGGAGTTCATTATATAATATCCCCTTTGCTGGTCTTTATAGTTTTCCATGCCCTTTTTTTTTTAAAGTCACTAGACAGACAATTGTAATGGTATTATCTAAGTAAGACTAGAGTGTAAAGTATGTAGAAATTCAAAAATAAGTGTATAGACGTATTTGACTTGAAATATTGGCATATTTCAAGTATATTTAAGTTAAGAACACAGGCTATCTTGCTCAGGCTTCAAACTCCAAAGATTACCTTACCAAAAAGGAAAGAATGATTCACAACTAAGTCTTCTTGGTCGTTGGGCCTTTGCCTCAGCCCAAAGCTGGTCGAATTTTCGGGGAAATGCGCTGGAATAAATAAGTCCTCACACTTAACCCCCAACCAAATCCAGCGTCTTTCAGATCTCCACGGGCTTAGGGGCTTCCCTGAAGGAATGAAAGCCGGAAAGGCCAAACCTCACCACCCAGAAATCCTCACCTGGGGGCGGCGGTGCGCTAGGAGGTGGCGGGGAGAAGCGGCCCCCTCCCCAGAGACGCTCACGCAACTTTTCTCCTCCCCACCCCCACCTCCCAGGAAAGGGATGTTGCTTCCGACGCCCCGGAAGCCTCTGCCACCGAATCCCCAGGGTAGTGGAAGGCCTCAGTGGCGGCCAGAGGCGGAGGAAAGAGAGCAAAAGATTTCGGCCTGAAACCAACACACTTGACCGCGCCTGGGGAGGGAAGTAAATCAGCCGTCGCCCAGAAAAAACTCAGAATAAAGGGGAAAAGAGGAAAAAGAGTTCTTCAGACCGTTCCGCTGTCCAACTTCCTCAGAGCCCGGGTGGGTGAGATAGAAGGACTTCCATCACCCCCTCCCAGACCCCTGCCTCCTCCACCCTCGGCAAGCTCCGGGCCTAGGCAGCCGCCCGAGACCTCACTTACCCTCGGCGCCTGGCGGGTGCTTTAGCCTCGGGCCGCCTCCGCCTCTCCCGCTCCCAACGGCCCACGGGCGGGCGCCGGAGCCCCGCGCGGGAGAACCGGGCCGGCTGGTGAGCGAAGAGAGGCAAGGGGCTCCGCCACCGTCAGAACCCGCGACTCCGCTCTCTGTAAATAGGAAACCCGGTGGAGGGGGGGGAGGAGCGGCGGCACCGCAACTTCCCTCCCCGCCTCGAGCGCCGCCGGCCGGACCCGGGCCTAGGCCTCCCTGGCTGCCGCCGCCGCTGGAGCTGGTACCGGAGCCCGCTACGTGCCCCCGATGGGCCGCCGTCGCCTCCTGCGCCGCCGCTTCCGTCGGTGAATGGTCAGCGCTAGAGTTTGAACAGGGCCCTGAACCATCTCAACGCCATTTGCGCTCCCGGCCCCCACCTCCTTCCTCCAACAGCCGCTCGCTCCGTCACTCCGCTTCCCACAGGCCCCGCGCGGCCGCCCGACCCCGCAGCCAATCGCGCGGCTGCTTACTCAAACCGCCGCGCAGGCGCCTCGCCCCGCATGCTCCGGCGCCCGCCATTGGTCCGGCCGTGGGGCCCGACGGGAGTTGTAGTCCCGGTCCAAGAGGTCTAGGTGCTGAGAGCCCCGCGCGGGAGCGGGCAGCGGGCGGAGCGGTTGTGGCTGGCCTGGCGGCCTGGGCTCGCAAGCGAGCGAGCTCCAGCTCCTGGCCCCGCCGGGAGACGCAGGTGCCGCGGGGGAGGACTCGGGGCTCAGTGCAGGCAGCTGTGTCAATCGTTTCCCCTCCAGGGACTCGCCGGTGTCTGGGGACGGTGGGTTGTGCAGCTGCGCCGGGCCTGCTGGAGTCGCCGCCTGGGGGCCGGGAGACCGGGAGCTCGCGGCTCGGAGCGGCTCTTGACCCAGACTGGCTGGTGCTGACCCGGCGCAGTTAATGACGGCGGGAACTGGAAGGCCCGGGTAGCAGGGCACCCGATCAATGACCGCACCCCGAAGTGATGTCGGTCTGGCTTTTTAATGCGCTTCTAGCATCCCCTCGATTCTTACCTTCGTCGTTCTTTTCTCCCTTAGTCTGTCCCGAAGCCATTAAAAGTGACCCCTGAGAATATTGGATGGTTGTTGGATGTGATCACGGTAATGTGCTTAGATTAAGGAGAGAAAGTGGGGAGAATGGCAGAATACTAAAAGTTTTGACAGATAAAATGATCAAGTGTCTGGGAAAATAACTCCTACAAACACTGGTGGAGGGAAAATAAAACAAGCCAGTGGGGTGTTTTTCATTGCTGATGCTGTGTTATTCATGAGCTTATTCCAATTTTTCTACTTGTATATCTGAAATTTTTCATAATAAAAAATTTTATGAACCAGTGATTTGTCTCTGGGGAAGGCAAGGAGGTAGATGATGGGAAGGAAGAAAATTTATTTTTCTCTATACACCATTTTGTGCTGTTCGAAGTGTTTTCCTTGTCAATGTATTACCTATTCAGAAAATTGTAAAGTCTTGTGGTGATGGTGTTCTAAGACTACGGTGGGAAAACAGCCTTTTAAAGAGTAACACAATTGGTTTCCTCCTAAGAGAGTTGCATGATTATTTGGGCTCTGATGTCCCTGCTGTTTGGTGAGGGGGTTGAATGATGATCCACTTGGGAAATTAGAAAACTACTAATTGTTTTCAGTGAAAAACCCACCTCTTCTTCCACATAAGGTAATTTGCTTTGAGTGCAGCCAGAAGTTCCCAAAATCCTTCAATATATTGGCAAAATCCAAACAGACAAAAAATAGTTCAGACATCCTGTAGCCCTTCCCAACAGAAATTTAAGGTGGATTTTAGCTTGACTGAGCTGTTTTACTTTTGCACAACTGCTTGCAAAATTTACATTCTGACATTTACAGTTTCTGAAATACATCAATACTTGATTGTTTCAGAACCAACTCTTAAATAACTCTATTCTAATGGAAGTTATAACAAGTCTGTGTGTTCCACAGCATGTGACTTTTATTTGGGTCAGTTTTGTCTTTTTAAAAAATTGGCATAGCATCTTGTTTTATCAGTTGGTTTGAAGACTCCCAGCAGAGGTGCAAGCTGCACTTACTATAATTATTTAGATGACATGGTGGTGGGTGCTAATTAAGGGGTAATTATCATCAGAGGCAAAGGCTAAGATCAAAAAGCTGAAAGTGGTGAGAAGGCAATTGCAGGATCTTTCTGTTAAAGAGTACTGTGAACCCTCTGGGACCAAATGATGCCCTCACACAGCTCATTACACCCTGGCCTCGCGGGCGCTTGGCACTTAGCTGGGTCAGTGACTTTGCACGAAGCTTAAGTGGAAAAGTAAAATTTTTAAAGAAATAGCTAGTCTGTGAAACTCCTTTTGAGAACTTTCGGTGCAGTAGTCATGTTAAATAATGGAACTCAATGTTAAATTCTTGCTACTTTAAAGAGTGACCCCCAGCAGCATAGTCAGAACCTGGAAGTTTGTTGGGAAAAGCAAGAATCTCTGTCCCTACCCCAGCTCCCCCAAAAGCAGAACCTGCACTTTAACAGGATTCCCCCAGGTGACTGGTCCACAGATTAAAGGTTAACAGTATTAGTTGCTCAGTCATGTCTGACTCTGCTACCCCATGGGCTGTAGCCCTCCAGGCTCCTCTGTCCGTGGGATTTTCCAGCCAAGAATACTGGAGTGGGGTAGCCATTCCCTTCTCTAGGAGGTCTTCCCGACCCAAGGATCAAACCTGGCTCTCCTGCATTGCAGGCAGATTCTTTACCATCTGAACCACCAGGGAAGCCCCAAAGGTTAACAAGTATTGTTTTAAAGTATATCCATAGCATTTGACAACAATCTAATTTATTTTTGTTAGGATGGGGGAGAACATTAAGAACCTACTATGCATTGGATACAATACCAGTCTCTTGAGGAAGTCTTTTACATCTATACCTGTCATCCCTCTTTTACAAGTGAGATAATGGAGATATTGGGATTTGCTCGAGGTATTGTAACTAATGAGGGAATCAAACTTTTTCTTAGGCATTCGATTCACATTATTACTTACAGACCTTCTTAAATCTGATATTGCTGAAGCCCAGCTGAAGAATTGATGCTTTTGAATTGTGCTGGAGAAGCCTCTTGAGAGTCCCTTGGACAGCAAAGAGATCAAACCAGTCAATCCTAAAAGAAATCAACCCTGCATATTTGTTGGAAGGACTGACGTGGAAACTTCAATACTTTGGCCACCTGATGTGAAGAGCCAACTCATTGGAAAAGACTCTGATTCTGGGAAAGATTCAGGGCAGGAGGAGAAGGGGGTGACAGAGGATGAGGTGGTAGGATGACATCGCTGACTCAATGGACCTTGAGTTTGAGCAAATTCCAGGAGATAGTGAAAGACAGAGAAGCCTGGTGTGCTGCAATTCATGGGGTCACAAAGAGTTGGACATGACTTCAGTTTAGTTGCTCAGTCGTGTCCAACTCTGCCCCCATGGACTGCAGCACACCAGGCTTCCCTGTCCATCACCAACTCCTGGAGCCTACTCAAACTCATGTCCATTGCGTCACTGATGTCATCCAACCATCTCATCCTCTGTCGTCCCCTTCTCCTCCCGCCTTCACCCCATGGACTGCAGACCACCAAGCTCCTCTATCCATGGGATTCTCCTGGCAAGAACACTGGAGTGTGTTGCCATGCCCTTCTCTGGGGGATCTTTCCAACCGAGGGATCAAACCCAGATCTCCTGCATTGCGGGCAGATTCTTTACTATATGAGCCACCAGAGAAGCTCTTCTGGACATGTCTTAGGGAATGAATAACATCTAGTACCTGATTCGAAAGAACTGTATGTGTGTGCATTGAGTCTGTGGAAGTTTGCTATACGAATACTGAAAAGAGCCGTGCTAGGGCTCTCCACCCTCATATGACCCCCACTAAAGACAGGTGGAGAGCTTGCTCACTCCAGGGCCCCTCCTGGGGGCAGGTCAGACTCTGGATGTGCAGGCTGTACCACCACTTTACCCCTTCCCTCCCTGGTTCCACTGAGGCAAACAAACGTGGCCATGGCCCAGAGTTCCACACCAAAGAGAGTGAACTGGACTGCAGTGTGGATAACACAAAGACAAGCAGCTTTTTGTTTTATTTTGGTTTCTTAGTTCCCTCAGCTTATCCTCCTGCCCATCCCCATCCCCTGGGTTGGTTCTCTTCACTTCATTTGAATCTGCTCACATACACACCCAGTAGGTGTTTTTTTCTTCGCTATTATGCTTCTATGCAAAGCTCTTAGGTGTCTGCTTTTTGGTTTCCATTCAATCTCATATGTATTCCAGAAACCGAAATGGACCTGAGCTAAGTGTTACCCTTTGATGCTTCAGGCTGTCCTTTGTGCCGCCTATAGTGGAGGACAGCATCCCTGCTACCTTGAGTTCCACTCAGATGGACTCTAGCTGAAAAGAGGAAATCCCACAAAGAAAACTAATAGAAGAATCTATTCTGCCACTGTTGTGCCTTTGTTTCAGCCCTGGCACGGGAACTGTCCAAACTGGAGTTGCTAAATAGAGCTGTGCTGTCTTTTTCTGATAATGTGTAGTAAAATGTATTACAATTTATATAATTCAATTCAGAGAACTACACATACTGGCTGGAGGAAATTTTTCCTTTTCACAAAATGTGGAATAAAATTATCTTAATAAATCGTACACTTAACATATCAGTGGTTGTGTCACAACAACCTGCAAGCTGTGGGACCAACCCTGCCTTTATCACTGATCCTCCCCAACACGTCTCTCTGTTCTGTGAATACTGGGCTGATAGGCCTTTTCAACTAATCTCCCCCTGACCAGCCTATTTTAAATTGTGACACACCTATTCTCAAATGTTCCCTCCTGCTGCTGCTACTGCTGCTAAGTCGCTTCAGTCGTGTCCGACTCTGTGCGACCCCATGGACGGCAGCCCACCAGGCTCTGCCATCCCTGGGATTCTCCAGGCAAGAACACTGGAGTGGGTTGCCATTTCCTTCTCCAATGCATGAAAGTGAAAAGTGAAAGTGAAGTTGCTCAGTCTTGTCTGACTCTTAGCGACCCCGTGGACTGCAGCCTACCAGGCTCCTCCATCCATGGGGTTTTCCAGGCAAGAGTACTGGAGTACTGCCATTACCTTCTCCAAAGTGTTCCCTATTTCCCCCTTATTTTTCTTTAGGGCATTTATCTCCTCATCCAACATATCACATATTTTGTACGTTTATTTTCTCTATGAGGGCATGGATCTTTGCTGAGTAAATAGCCCCATTTCTTTCTTTCTTTTCTGTAAGATTATATCCTGAAAGGAAAGTGATGAAACTAACAGTTTCACATAAACTGACTCTGTAAGTTGTTGACTGAGTTTTCCCAAGGGGAAGGGGGGCTGCTTTCTGGAGCTACCTTTTGTTCTTGCTTTGGATAGGTTTTCATTTTGAGAATTGAGACGATGAATACTACTATAATAACAATTACCTTGTTTTCTGGGATAATTGGAATATGTTCTTGGGAGGTGGTGACATCCTTTGGGGAATAAACTGCTGTCTAGGTAATTGAAAGACAAAGCAAAGGAAATTCTTAGGGGACAGGCTGCCTGATGAGGGTTGGTATCCAGCCATCTCTAAAGGACTGGCTATTTGACCCTTGTCTAGAAACAGCCCTCTTCTCCCCAGGATCCTCTCCCCGAATGCTCTATGATACCCCTCCCCTCAAAAAAAGCCTCCTGGTGCTTTCCATCATCAAAACTAAAATCCAACATCCTTACCATGGCCTGTAAGGCCCTGCATGATCTGGCCCCTGAGTACTCCTATCCCTTCCCACTTTGCCAAGCCTGCTTCTGTCTACAACCAGAACCTGCCAAACCAGCTCCTGCCTCAGGGTCTTTGTACAGCTCTTACCTCCACTGGTCCTGGAGATAAGCACCGGACTCCCTCCCTCGCCTCTGCCTCTCTCAGGTCTTGGCTCCCGTGTCTCCTCAGTAGGACCTATCTTGTCCATACTCTTTGGTTTAAACCCCTCACCCTGCCATCCCACACTCCTTATCCTTTCCCTCTTGTCTTTCTCTGTAGTAGTCATGTTTGTTTTACATATTAACTTGTTTATTCATTTCCTTCCACTAGAATATAAACTCTATGAGGATAGGGATTGTTGACTTTTGTTCACTGTTATATCCCCAGCACACCTACAATAATACCTCACACAGAAAAAGCATGCCAAAAATATCTGTGGGCTAAATACCTCATAAATTATGTTGAAGTCTTCTATGTCTTTACTTATTATTTTACGTACTTGACCTATCAATAATTGCAAAAGTTACTTTAAAACCTCTCATGGTAAGAAGAAATTTTGTCAAGTTTTTTCTACAATTCTACTTTTGTTTTTATATTTTGAGGATATTTTATTGGGCACAGACAAGTTCAGCATTATTATAACTTCCTGGTGGTGTTGAAAGCTTTAAGTAATATGGGAGATGAATTGCCAAAATCACCTGAATTTTCCCTCCCTCCCTATACACACACCTCTCGCAATGTGACTTTGCAGCTCCTCCCAGAATCTGGGCTGGGCTTGTAACTTGCCTCTGCCAAAAGAATGTGGCAGAAGTGATAAATAGTTCTGAGCCTGAGCCTTCAGAAACCTTGAATGCTTCCACATTTTCTCTTGGATCCCTGCCTTCACCATGAGAACAGGCCTGGGCTAGCCGGCTAGAGGATGAGAAGACATATGGAAAAGAGCTGAGCTCATCCTACACCAGTCAACAGCTAGCAGATCCCAAACAGGCAAGCCCAATCAGAATCAGCATAGCCACCCACCTGACCTGTAACTACTCACAGTTGCATATGTGAGCCCACCTAGGACCAGACAAACTGCCCAGCTGACTTATAGACTCGTGAGCAATAATAACTAGTTATTATGTTAAGCCTGTGAATTTTGAAGTGGTTTGTTATACAGTATTATTGTGTCAATAGATAATTGATGGTTAATGCCTCCTCATTTGGGTCTCAGCCCCGGAACAGCTTTCTCGACTACCCTGGCAATCTAAATCTGCTTCCCAGTCTCTGTATGATACACACTCAGACTCTCAGTTGTGTTCAACTCTTTGCGACCCCACGGACTCTACCTTGCAAGGCTCTTCTGTCCATTAAATTTCCAGGCAAGAATACGGGAGTGGGGTGCCATTTCCTCCTCCAGGGGATCTTCCCAACCCAAGGATGGAACCAGTCTTTTACCGCTCCTGCATTGGTGGGCAGATTCTTTACTACAAGTGCCACCTGGGAAGCCCCAGTATAATAGAGGTGTGTTATTTTCTCAATAACACTTGCTGCTCTCCAGAATGATTTCGGGACTTCTTTACTATCTGTTTCCCACACTAGACTGTCAATGGTGTGATGTCAGAGACCTTGTCCACTCTATTTCTCTGCTCCATCTTCAGCACCCGAGCACAGTACTTCACTGTCCATCTGTGTGTGTCCACTGAACACTGGAAATGTGGCTAGTCCAACCTGAGATGTGCTGGAAATATAAAACACTGGGTTTTGGAGGCTTAGTACAAAAAACGCATATAAAGTATCTCAATTTTTATATCGATAAAATGTTGAAAATATTTTAAATATACTGTATTAGGTAGAATTTGTTATTAAAATTTATTTCATTTCCTTTTTACCTTTTTTAATGTAGCTATTAGAAAAAGTAAATTTGTGACTTGCACTGTATTTCTTTTGGACAGACAGAATCTATAGAAGTTGCTATAAAAGTTTAGTAAATGTTTATTGAAGAAAAAGGTAAAAAAATATATTTATGAAAAGAAATGAGCTATCAAGCAACAAAAAGACATGGAAGAACCTTAAATACACATTACAAAGAGAAAGAAGCCAGTTTGAAAAGTCCATATACCACGTGACTCCAAATATATGACATTCTGGAAAAGCAAGATGAGTTGAGAAAGAGTGATTGCCAAGAGATTTACAAGGAGGGAGGAGGAGTAATGAATAAGTGAAGCAAGAGGTTTTTTTAGGTTAGTGAAAATGATTCTATATGATACTGTAATGGTGTGTACATGATATTATGCATGTGTCAAAACCCATGGAACTATAAAACACAGTGAACACTAATGTAAACTTGAGACTTTAGTTAACAATGTATCGATATTGGTTCATTAATTCTAACAAATACACCATGCTAATGCAAGACAATAATAAACTGGGGGTGGGAAGAGAAGTATATGGGAATTCTCTGTATCATATGCTCAATTTTTCTGTGAACCTAGAACTGTTCTAAAAAAAAATTTATTTAAAAAAATGAATTCACACACAGCCACCGGAATGATAATTTGTAAAACATAAATGGAATAAACCATTTACCTCTTTTTACAAACCTTTGGTGGCTCCCCACTGTCTACCAGAAGTGAGTTCACATCCATTGGTATTTGCAATGACATTGACTGGACCTCCCATTCTGCTTCCTCTTCTCTTTACCTGTATCAGACTACTCAAGGATCTCAAGCCCTCACTGCAAAACTCATTCAGTCCCCTCTGCCTGAAAAGTCTTTCTTCCTCTCCATTTGTGAAGAATCATACACTGTCTCATATAAGTCAGTCATTCTCTATTTCGTGTTTCCATAGTTCTAAATTAAAAGTAGATACAGTAAACCAGGCATGTGGAGTTTGGGCAGTTTCAAAGTTTTGTGCCTCTTTCTAGTAAGTTTGGAAAATGGGTATGATGGGTGTATGTATTAATCTTGGAAGTATTGAAAAAGAATTCTGATAGCCACAGGTGGACTAGAGATTAATATCCTTGAGATGGAAACAGTGGAAGCAGAACAGGGCTATTGAATGTCAGGGAAGATCTGCTTGGGCTCACCTCCTAGGCAGGAGGCAGTGGGATACCCTGTTGGGAGCAGGATCCATCCCAAACAGTGAGGTGGTGGTGTTAGCTGACTGCCTGGCTACAGTGACAGGAGACAGGCCTTTGGGTTGTCACCTGCTCTGAAAGTCAATCTGCCTCTGACTGCTGCTCACCCAAGCTAGGATGCCAGGGTGATTGGATTTCATGTATTTCACTTGCAGGGCAGATGATAGCATAATAGTGACATTACCATCTCTACTATCATACAGTAGAACCTCAGTAGAGTGTGTGAGAAAACAAGTGAGCAGGCTTCCAGGTGCACAATTCACAATACAGATTTCCCTACCTCTCCTTTTCAGGGATTTTGGTTCTATTATCTAACCACTATGCTGATGGGAAACTTACTGATTTGCCCCAGGTAACCCAGCTACTTAGGTGTCTGTCTCCAAAGGTCACAGGCATGAAGCATGTACTATCCTGGGCCCTTAATATCAGGCCACAAAGAGGAATGCCATTCCTTTGCTGTTGTTTCAAGCCAGAGGTCCAGGATACCTGGAGAAGTAAGAATCCGGTTGAGATTTTGAAGGTGTTTAGAGGAAGAGGCCAGGTTGAAGTCAGGAAAGGACTAGTCCTTGAAGGAAGATATAACAAATCTAGGAGACCCTAGGAGATATGTATCTGTGAACCCTGAGGGTCAAGGGGCAGACAGGTGTCTATAAGACCAGGCTTATTCACTAGTTTGGGGCCCACAATGCCTAATGTTAACCAGGTGATATACAGTCTCTTCCCACCCTGTCCACTGGGTCCTCTGACAGCATCCAAATGCTATTGCTGGGATAGAGAGTGGGCTCCTCTGTTCTACACTGTTCCTCTTCCCTTCCCTGAGTCCCTCAGCTGGCCAGCGAATCCACAGCTTGAGGCAGAAGAAATGCAGGAATTGGGGTTTCTAGGAAATGCTTATGAATAACCTGGACCAGGATTTCTTCTGGTGACGAACTCCAACTCTTGGGTGGGAGCCCTCCTACTCCCTATATACCCTAACCTGGCCCATAGTTTGGGCAGCTCTGAGAGTCTCCGGGCTGAGCAGCCTCTCCCAGGAGAGTGGGAGGTAATTCTTTCTTTTGTGTGACTTGCTTCATTATGTATGAGTGTTGTCGGCTCCCATAGTTGAAAAATGGATCATTCCTATGGTGGACTTTCCCAGCTTGAGGGAAAAGCAAAGCCTTTGAAAGACCGGGTAGCGCTTGCTTTGGAGGACTTGATGGATTAAAGAATGTTGAAGTTAGGGAACTGTGGGGGCCTGGCAGCGTTCCAGGTCCACAGCAGCGCCCCGGTGACCTCTGAAGCCCCTCTCCAGCACACACGAGCCCCCAGCCCTTGGAGTCATACCTGCACAATTGTAACCCCCATTTCCTATGCGCCTGCCCCAATTTGCTCTGGAGAGGACCAATGGGAGTAAGCGATGTACCCGTTCTAGAAAGAAGTGCGTCGATGACTTGAGTCACCTCATCACAAATTAATCCATGAGAAAGGCTACGAACAGTGATTGGCAGAGTGTCGGCGCGGCCAGTGTTCGCGGGTACCATTATCATCGCTAGCAGCTGGGCTGAGCAAAGAATCCAATTTGATTGGCAATACTTTGGCAATAACCCGATAACTATCGAATGTGAGGAGGGAGACAGAGGCCAAGTACCGGTTGTGACAACCCTCTGTGTCCTCCCGGTGAGAAGGCCGGACTTGTTAGGCTCAGACATACGGGACAAAGACACACACCCTCGCGGTGATCCGGTGTTACCCGACGACAGCCGGAATTCCAGCGGCCGCTCCGCGGCGCAGCCTCGGGAGCGGATCCTGCCGGGCAACACGTGGGCGGGGGCTAGGCTTGGCTCCGCCCTAGCGCGGCCCCGCCCCGCCCCGCCCTCTACCTGTGGCCTGGATTCCTCCCGGCTCCTCTGGGGCCCTCAGCCCGAAGGGTGCAAATAAGGGTCTGTAGATTGGGAAAACGTCTCTCTCCTGGAATCGGTGCACAAAGGAGTCTTTCTAAAGCGACTGGCGAGGCTGTGTAATAATCTACCGGCGTTTGTCCTCGTACACCTGCCTCTCTCTGAGACCAACAAATGTTTACCCGGTTCCCACCCAATTCAAACGCCGGTTTGTTTTTTTGTGAAGCCCAGAGGCTTCACCCTTCTTTTAAGGAGACCGATCCAGTCCAAGAGGGAAGCTTCAAAACATTAACATTTCAAATGAATGCGCTCCGGAGTTGTGGGGGAGGGATGCGGAGTGGGGGCGGGGTTTCTCGGGCAGCTTCTCTCCCGGGGCTCCGCTTCGCCAGGGACTAGGCCTGGTATTTACAAGACAGAAGGCACGGCTTGGAGCCGCCTTTGTTGTGCAGATGACCTTGCGGGCACTTCCTGGACTGATCGATGGCCCAGCGAGGACGAGGGGCTACTCGGCAGTGGCCCGGGGAACGAATGGGGGCGGGCGTGATGAACCAAGGGGGGGGTCCTTGGGCTTCTGTGGGCCTTCGCTCTAGCACACCGGCTCTGCTAACCCAAGCCCTGCTCGGGAGCCGCTGGGGACCGTCTAGCAGCGGCAGGATTGGCCCCTCCACCCCCACCTGGGCTTTGATCTTCTTATCTGAGGTTTTTGAGTCCAAAAGGGCTTAGCAACGACGGGCACCGTGCCAGCTCGGATGAAGTGGACACCCGCGCCTTCGTGCCTACCACCCGCAGCGTCCTATCGAGGTGCGGCCTGTGAGGCTCAAGATGGAAGTGTGGGAGCGAACTCGCGGTCTGCAGCAGGTCCTAGGAGTCAAAAGGCAACGCGCGGTGCCCGTCACTTTTTTCCCAGACTCTCAGCTGCATTGTTTTCTCAGTCCTCCCGAAACTGACACAAAAAATCTGAGGCCTTTCGCCCGTGGTCTCTTCTCTGCCCCCAAACCCTTCGGTGACCCCGACTGCATTCCACAAACTTGTATTGGCAATTATAATTAGCTGTGTGCCCCTTGGGCTTCCCCAGGCCTTGTCTTCCCTTGGGACCAGGTCTCCCCTGGATAATGAATCAGGGTCTACTGTACTCACCTTAAGCTGTGTACCTCATTCTCTGGAATCAGGGAGATACCTCCAAGAGGACCCCCGGGGTTGTAGAAAAGTAATAAATTGTCAGTTTCAGTCAAATGAAACCGATAATACCAGTCCCCTTTCCCCCTCCAGGAAGGGTTTTAGGAGGCCCCAGTGAGTTAGAGGCCACTCGACTTGAGGCCAGGTTGATAAACTGTAAGTTCCCATCCCAGGCCACTTGAGTTTTAACTCGCTCTGCTCAGAAACAGCAGTGGGCCTCAACGTTTGAGAAAAGGATATATGCTCTGTTAACTGTGTCCTGGAAAATGCACACAATCTCTCAGCTTTGCACCCAGTTTCAGGGTCCAGACCACAAAATGTGTTGGGGCCCAGGTGTAAGAATCTCATTCCAAAACCTTCCCAGACACCACTTGCTTATTTATTTCCTTTCTCCTGTCAAGATGGCACCCTTGTTATTCCCTAGCATGTACCTGGGCTGTCTAGCTTCAGTATCTTTGTTAGCAGTGAGCTGCCCACAGGAAAGCCACCCCTTGCGACTTTCCCACCCCTCCCACCCTCCATCAGAGCCAGGGGTCATCACCTCATAACTGCTACACAACTGCTTGATCCTTCTGACCTAGAGCCAGCTGCCTCCTAGCCCTTCTCTTCATTGGGTTTGTCTCCCCATGACCAGCACATACCTGGAACCAGGCCTTTACTTTGCTCTTTTCTGTCCCCTCTCCTCTCACCTTAGACCAGAGCTGAATGGAGGACCCCTTTGATAGCTTCACCTTTAGAGGTAATCTCCCAAATGCTGCTTTTGGTGGAGATATCACCAAGGATGGTTCAGAAGTCTCCAAAAAACACAGAGAATAATGTCAGACACTTGGCAGGATTCTTCTGCCTAGGACAAGCAGAAGGGCTGGAGAACTACTTTGGGGCTTCCCAAACTGAGGGCTCTGTTAATATTCTGTGGGCTTCTCAGAGCTCAGTGGAGTGGGACCATCTGCAGGATGCTGATGGAGGACTGCTGTGTGTCAGGCAGCAAGTTGGTTTAGGTTGAAAGTGAAAGTCACTCAGTCATGTCCAACTCTTTGTGACCCCATGGACTATTCTCCAGGTCAGAATACTGGAGTGGGTAGCCGTTCCCTTCTCCAGGGGTTCTTCCCAACCCAGGGATCGAACCCAGGTCTCTTGCACTGTGGGCAGCTTCTTTACTAGCTGTGCTACCAGAGAAGCCCAAAAGCATGGGGTCTAAATGATGACAGCCATCGAGTCTGCACTCAAGCGACACTCCGTGAGCTGCTCGCAAGGCTTGAAATTTCTTCCAGCTCCTCCCCACTATATTAATTTCTCCTTCTTTTATGCACCTTTACTTTCCTCTCCTTGAGTACTTACTATTGTCAAGTGTTAGTTTTATCATTGCCCAGCTGAGCCAGGCTGGTGCTCACCTGAAAGGAAGTCACCAAACAGATGATGATCAGGATGACATCCAACCCAACTCTCAAAGGATGCCTAGAAAGGGATTCCAAGGTTGACCCTAGGGACCCAGAGTTTTTAAAAAATTTAATTTGGGGGGTTTTATTTGTTTTATTGTAGCAGGATATAAAAATTACACCTGGTTCTCAGCTCTTCGTTTCAAATACTATTCTCCAATAAAAGGAACCAGAGTCCCTTGGAGAAATAACTAATTCTAGGACTGTGGCAACAAATGTATTAATACAAGAAAAGTCTGGAGCATCTTGTAGCACCAGAAAGTAAGAAAGTGCTGAAAAACAAAGCCCCACAATTCTGGAGTGTCAAGGGGACATAGAAGCCAAGTGATAGAGCTCCCATTGACTAAAGCTGGAGCAATTTAAACAGTAAAAGCAGTGCTGGATAACAACCCATATAAGTTATTTTATTTATATATTTTATTAAACATAAAATAAATATCCATGACTCCATGCTGATATATGTGATTGAATAAATAAGTGGGAAAGAAAAATCTCATATGTAAATCTCTCAGTAACTCCAAATAACACATGGTGCTGATGTGAATCAGGTAAATCTTTAAATTTTTTTTTTTTTTTTTTTGCATAAAAGGCTATTCCTGGGTTTTATGTTGTAATCTGACCTGGGGACATCCTGGGTCTGATCTCTATAGTTCAGTAGTTCTCAGTCTTGACTGCAAGTTAGATGCTCTGGTAGTTGCTAAAACCCAAGTAAATTGAACCCCAGAAAAATTAAATCAAAATTTCTGGACATGAAAGTCAGAGACAGTGTTTTCTAAGATTACAGCTTTCCCTAGTGACTCAGACAGTAAAGAATCCCCCTTCCAGGCAGGAGACCTGGGTTCAATCCCTGGGGTGAGAAGATTGCCAGGCAACCTCCAGATTGCCCTCCTGAAGGAGAGTATGGCAACCCACTCCAGGATTCTTGCCTAGAGAATCCCCACAGACAGAGGAGCCTGGCAGGCTACAGTCCGTGGGGCTGCAAAGAGTCAGACAAGACTGAGCAATTAAGAACAACACAGGTGATTCCATTGTGAAGCCAGGATTGAGAATCATAGTTCTCATAGTAGGTTTAGATACAGCACCAGATTGGTTTCATCTCCTCTTGGCAGGTAACTCACTTTAGAGTCTTTAAGGGGTCTTCAAGCAAAGTGACTCCTCAGACAAACAAGGGTAAGCATAGTTAGAAATAGTGTGAGCCACATTTCACTTTTGAGAATCCTCATCACTGCCTTGACTTTCAGCGTAGAAACAGTGAGGTTATGATTTTAAGTGATCATGTAATTTATCAAACTACTGCTCAGGTTTTGGGTCTGACTTTTGGCAACCTCAGCCATGTGGCTACAAAAGGTGAGAGATTTTTTAAGCACAAATCCATGTTATATGATTTTATTTCTCAAAGAATTCTCAGTCACTTTGAGCAAGTGGTTTTCCTACTGTATTCTCTTAATGGAAGCAATCCTTTTCCCTGATTTCATTTTTATTATTTTTTAATACTTATTTATTTGGCTACACCAGGTCTTAGTTGTAGCACGTGGGATCTTCGATCTTCATTGCAGCATGCGAACCATTAGTTGCAGCATGTGGGAGTGCAGAGCCATAGCCCCTGGACCACCAGGGAAGTCCTTGATTTTATTAAATAAATGACTTCACCATTAGGTGAGGAGGGTAGAAAACTATAATTAACTTGAAATTTCTGAGCTAGCTATTAATTCCTTGTGGAAGAAAAACAGTGGGCAGAAGATTCAAGGGAAATTTAATGTGGCTCTTCTCCCTCAATCTATTTGCCCTGACCCTCTTGTAATAGTTTTAACTGATTTTGATTTTCTGGGTGTCACCAATTTCTTCTCGATTTTTTTTTCATGCTTTTCCAAATCCTTTTCTCTGTATATATATTTTAAGGAATAGAATATTTGTAAATAAAGGTTTTTATCCTAACATCAAAAAAAATTATGGCAATTTCTTTCCTTTAACCTTGGAAAGGAAACCTCTGAGATTTCCTTTAACAATTTCAGAATTTCTTTATTTTCCCCAGAATCATTTGAGAGTAAGTTGCTGCCATGATCATCCTATAGTATTAAAGTGCAGTGTTTTTCAACCAGCATTCCTCAACTGAATGACAGAAGAGAAGACAATGATTCGAGAGACTATTTATTCCAGCTCTCCCAAGGATGGCACATAATTGGTATCATTATGTTCACAGTTCAGTTTAGTTGCTCAGTCATGTCCGACTCTTTGCAACCCCATGAACCGCAGCACGCGAGGCTTCCCTGTCCATCACCAACTCCTGGAGTCCACCCAAACCCACGTCCATTGAGTCGGTGATTCCATCCAACCATCTCATCCTCTGTTGTCCCCTTCTCCTTGTGCCCTCAATCTTTCCCAGCATCAAAGTCTTTTCAGCTCTTCACATCAGGTGGCCAAAGTATTGGAGTTTAAACTTCAACATCAGTCCTTCCAATGAACACCCAGGACTGATCTCCTTTAGGATGGACTGGTTGGATCTCCTTGCAGTCCAAGGGACTCTCAAGAGTCTTCTCCAACACCACAGTTCAAAGCATCAATTTTTCGGCACTCAGCTTTCTTTATAGTCCAATTCTCACATCCATACATGACTACTGGAAAAACCATAGCCTTGACTAGATGGACCTTTGTTGGCAAAGTAATGTCTCTGCTTTTTAATATGCTGTCTAGGTTGGTTATAACTTTCCTTCCAAGGAGTAAGCGTTTTTTAATTTCATGGCTGCAATCACCATCTGCATTGATTTTGGAGCCCCCAAAAATAAAGTTAGCCACTGTTTCCACTGTTTCACCATCTATTTGCCATGAAGTGATGGGACCAGATGTCATTATCTTAGTTTGCTGAATGTTGAGCTTTAAGCCAACTTTTTCACTCTCCTCTTTCACTTTCATCAAGAGGCTCTTTAGTTCTTCTTTGCTTTCTGCCATAAGAATGGTGTCATCTGCATATCTGAGGTTATTGATATTCCTCCCAGCAATCTTGATTCCAGCTTGTGCTTCTTCCAGCCCAGCATTTCTCATGATGTACTCTGCATATAAGTTAAATAAGCAGGGTGACAATATACAGCCTTGACGTACTCCTTTTCCTATTTGGAACCAGTCTGTTGTTCCATGTCCAGTTCTAACTGTTGCTTCCTGACCTGCATACAAGTTTCTCAAGAGGCAGGTCAGGTGGTCTGGTATTCCCATCTCTTTCAGAATTTTCCACAGTTTATTGTGATCCACACAGTCAAAGGCTTTGGCATGGTCAATAAAGCAGAAATATATGTTTTTCTGGAGCTCTCTTGCTTTTTCGATGATCCAGTGTATGTTGGCAATTTGATCTCTGGTTCCTCTGCCTTTTCTAAAACCAGCTTGAACATCTGGAAGTTCACGGTTCACGTATTGCTGAAGCCTGGCTTGGAGAATTCTGAGCATTGCTTTACTAGCGTGTGAGATGAGTGCAATTGTGCGGTAGTTTGAGCATTCTTCGGCATTGCCTTTGGCATCATTATGTTTAGGAGAGAGTTAATTCATACTATATTATGGGTGCTTAGGATATTAGAGCTTACTCCTTTGAAAGAACCCTAAGTTAGGATCTAGTTCCTATGATAAGGCAAACTTTATCAAAGTCAGGAAATTAACATCACTACCATCTAAACCCATTTAAGTTTTGCCAGATGTCTTAGTAAAATAGTTTAGAACAATAGGATACAGTGAAAATTGGCACATTGCTTTTAGTTTTCATGTCATTTTAATCTCCTTCACTCTGAATCAGTTCTTCAGTCTTTCCCTCACTTTTATGCCCTTTACATCTTGGGAGATTATAACTCAGTTATTTTTTTGTAGCTCCCAGTTTGGGTCTGCTATTTCCTCATGATTAAGTTTTGGGTTATCACCAAAGTGATACTGTTTTTTGTCCAATCAGATGGTGCATTATTTTGATTTGTCACATTGCTGGTGATGTCCACTTTGCCCACTTAAGTTAGTGTCTGCCAGGCCTCATCACTGTAAAGTCACCTTTTTCTACTTGAATTAACAAACATTTTGTGGATACTTTGAAACTCTGTGAATATCCCATTCCTAATTAATTTATTTGATTATTAATACATACAAACTCATGCTTTCCTATTTTATTTTAATTAGTTGTACTTTCTTAATGTCATTTCTTTTGACTAGCTCAAACTGTCCCAGATTTGGCCAGCAGGAATCCACTCGTGCTGGCTCACAGGTCCTTTTGACATGTCTCCAACATTCTTTGAGCAAATCCTTGCCTTCTGGTGCAAAAAGATGTTTTGAGCTCATCTTGTATATTTCCTGCTCTAAGCCTGGAATCTGGCATTTCTGTAAGGAACACTGGTTCTTTTTTAGGGGAAATGGTATTTCTGGGTGCTAAGAATGCTCATTGCTATTAGGATTCTGCTCTTCGAAGCCTCCTAGACAGCAAATAGGAAGCGCGCGCGCGCGCACACACACACACACACACACACACGCATATCTACCTATCCATCTATCTAGAAAACTATGAGTTAACACTCCTACATTCAATAACATAACATTTATGTTATTTTTCTCCCTTTCCATATTTGTAACTCACTCTTCTGACAGTGAGAAACTCCAGTTGTCCTTACTATACTTACTTATATGATCAATCTCCTGTATGTAAACTATCTTCCACCACTCCTTCCACCCCACAAAGCACAGATGCCTTCCTCGAATCACTTCTCCTCTAACTCCCCACACCAGTCTGTCTCTCCACGTATCTTCATCATCCTGCTTGGGCTCTGGAAACTCATGGCAGCTTCCCCTTCATGTGCATGCCCTTCTCACCCTGCTCAGACTGTGAGACCCCACTGGGGTGGGTACAGCATAGAGGCTGTACCTCTATGCCTTCTATAGTGGTTTTGAAATATGTCTGTGAATTCCCTGATATGCTTCCCTTCAAAAGGCAGAAACAAATTCTTTGACTGTGGCCTGGACTTAGCGACTCGCTTCTGTTGAATGAAATGTGAAGGAAATGATGCCATATGACTTTCTCAGCTAGGTCATAAAAAGGATCACTTCTTCCTGACTCACTCTCTAGGATCACTGACTCTTGGGAAGCTAGTTGCCATATTGTGAGGACCCTCCAAGACCTGTGGAGGGGGTCACCTCTGGGTGGGCCCACAGGGGAAGAAAAAAAATTGTTAGCACTGGCTTTCCAAGTCTGAAATGAACCACCTTAGAAGCAGATCCCCCAGCCTTAGCTGAGACTTCAGACTCTGCCCATCGAGTTTGCCAGCCAGGACTCCAGATGTCAAGGAACAGAGACAAGCCATTCCTACTGTGCCCTGTCTCAATTCTTGACCCGCGGAAACTGTGAGATAGTAAAAGATCATTGTCCTAATGTACTAAATTTGGGGGTGATTTCTTAAGGAGCAAAAGATAACTTGTCAGTGTCACGCCCAGGCTATGATGCTCTCACTGAGTGACCTCTGCAGGGCTGTCCTTTCCACCCTTCTTGGGCTCTAACACCTATGCAAGGCCACCTTCCTGTGGTAACACCCTCTTCAGCCAACTCAAGTTCTAGCTCTTTATGCCAGGCAACCCTCCTATAAAAGTGCTGTCCTTACCCAATTCAGACATCAATATACACTTTGAGTGCCCATAGTTCCTTAAAATCCAGGCACAAATGCCTTCCCTGCTTTGTCCTACCTAATGCCTTTAGGATTGAATTTTTCAGGAAGGTAAGGGAAAAGAAGAAAGAGGAAACGCAAAAAGAAGTGGAAGAGGAATAAGAAGTTATGATCTTGTGCTTATCGATCTCTTTCCTTAAATTATCCAGCAGAGTTCAAAGCAATGACATCACCCATAGTCCTTAAATTCCTAGTTTCCTATATGTTGGATTTTGGTGTCAGCCACTGGGCCTACCAGAGCCTTGCCTCAATGGATACTTCATTACAGGCAACCCTAAGCAATAGTTAAATAACTTATTTCATCACTACATGACATAGCTTGCAAGTTCCCATCCCTAAATAATTACTATTAGCTATCCATTGGTACATAACAAATTACTCTGCAATTTAGGGGCTTAAAACAACATATACTTATTATTTACAGCATCTGTGGGTCAGGAATCTGGGCACAGTCTATATGCATCTTCTATGTCAAGGTTTCTCACGAGGTGGCAATCAAGGTATCGGCTGAGACCGTGATCCTGTCTTGATGGAGAAAGATCCATATTCAAACTCTCTTACATGGTTGTTGACAAGATTCAGTTCCTCATGAACTACTGGTCAGAAATACCCCTCATTTCTTTGCCATTTGGATCTCTCCAGCATATCCATTTACTTCATTATAAAGTGCAAATATATGGTGGAAGTGAAAATTGGTGCAACCACTACAGAAGTATGGAGGTTCCTCAAAAAACTAAAAATAGAGTTATCATTTGATCCAGCAATCCCACTCCTGGGTATATACCTGGAATAGATGAAAAGTTAATTCGAAAAGATATGTGCACCCCAATGTTCATAGCATCACTGTTAACAATAGCCAAGACATGGAAAAAACCTAAATGTCCATTGACAGGTGAATGGATAAAGATGTGGTACATATATATACAATGAAATAGAACTCTGTCATAAAAAGAACAAAATAATGCCATTTTCAGCAACATGGGTGGACCTAGAGATGATCATACTAAGTGAAGTAACTCAGACAAAGACAAATATGATATCACATGTTAATATGCAGAATCTTAAAAATGATACAAATGAACTTATTTGAAAAACAGAAAAAAACCTCACAGATATAGAAAACAAACTTACAGCTATAACCCAAAGAGGACAGCGGGGTGGGAGTGGAGAGATAAATTAAGAGTTTGAGCTTAACATATACACTCTATTATATATAATATTAACAAGGATTTACCATATATCACAGGTAACTATATTCAATATCTTAACATATAATGGGAAAGAATCTAAAAATGAAAAAAAATATGTATATATATATGGCTCACTTTATTGTACACCTGAAACACTGTAAATCAACTATACTTCATTTTTTTTTTTAAGTGCAAACATAGAAGGCAACAGAACGAGATGGAAATCATAGTCGTTTGTAACTTGATCATGGAAGTGATAACCCATCACTTTTGCCATATTCTATTTGTTAGAAGGAAGTCATTAAGTCCAGATTACAAAATAGCATGGATAGCAGGAGGCAGGGGTCTTTGGCAACCATCTTAAAGGCTACCTAACACCATTAGCTTAACCCCAACTGAGGGAAGATGACCAGTCTCAGATTCTTTCCACTTCCCTGAGAGTCTATTGCTTACACCTCACACCTCATGTGAACTGCTATTCTATTCTGGGTTCTCTATGGCAAAATAAAAAACCAACTCTAGTTAACTTAAGTAAAAATGGCCTCTATAAAATTAGGCTTAGGCTTCTAAAAAAGTTCTTGATATTCTCAAAACTATCATTATGTATGTAGTTTATGTTTTTTTGAATGAATGAGAAAATGAAGGTATAAACGAAGGTATAAATGAATGAATTAAAAATTCTTCAGTAGTAGGCAGATGTTATCTGGTGACATTCAGCTTGGGAAAATCTCTTCAAAAACTTTATTAATATGAAGTTAGTTTCTAAAAAGCAGGATATCTATACTCACTTGGGAAGTAATCTACAATACATTACTTGATGAAAAAAGCAAGTCCTAGAACATGAACTTGTTCTAAATGAAATCTGGCTACATTAAGTCCCAAGAAGTGGTGGCTTAGTAGTAAAGAATCTGCCTGCCATTGCAGGAGGCATGGGTTCACTCCCTAATCGGAGAAAATCCCACATGCCACAGAGCAGCTGGGGCCATGTGCCAGAACTATTGACTGTGCTCTGGTGCCCAGGAACCCCAGCTGCTGAGCCCACGTGCTGCAATTGCTGTAGTCCCTGCACCCTAGAGCCTGTGCTCTGCAACAAAAGAAACCACAGCAATGAGAGGCCCAGGCACTGCAACCAAGAGTAGCCCCCATTCCATGCACAGCAAGGAAGACCCAGGGCAGCCAAAAATAAATTAAAAGCTCTAAAAAAGAAAACAGATTAACCCCAAGAAGTTATCCAGAAGCAAAATCCAGGACAGTCATGGTGAAACTAAAAATTGGAGATTTGGAGATTTTTTAAAGAGAATTAGAGAAGGGGAGCCTCCCAGAATATCCACAATGCAGGAAGCAGGTTGTAAATTTTTTATTGCATTTCCTCATCATCCCAAAACTTAGTGACTTAAAACAATGGCAATAATTATTTTATTTTTCTTGGTCACTGCCTAACTCAGCTCAGCAGTTCTCGATGGCATCTCTCATGTAGTTGAAGTCAAACCATGGTGGGGACCTGAAGGCTTTCTCATGGTCAGAACTTCAGCTGGGGTTTCAACTGGATCACCTGCCTGTTGCCTCTCTATGTGGCCTAGGTCTCCTCACAGCTGGATTCCATGAAGGAGTGTCCCAGGAGGACAGAGGCAGACAGAAGCTTGATCTGCTTTTATGACCTAGCCTTGAAAGTTCCATATCACTTCTTTTGTATTCTATTTATTAGAAGCAAATTACTAGGGACAACCCAGATGTAAGGGAAGGGAAATAGACTCCACTCCTATTGGAGAGAATCTCTAAGAATTTGTGGCCGTGTATTCAAAACCACCATAGGAACCATTAGGGAGACTGCTCTGGGCTCTGCAAGCAAAGGCTTCCTGGGCAAACGCAGTGTTTGAATCATGAAACGGGCACACATCAACTTCAGGAAATACAGAGGGGGAATGGGCTCAGGATACACAGCAGCCTAGGGCGTGGAGCAGGAGAAGAGTCCATTCTCTGTGCCCATTGCGGGACCTCAACCTGAGTACCCAGCTTGCCCACTCCTCAAGTTGGCTCCTTCCTGGGCAGTGCAGTCTGACCTGGCAAAGGATGCAGAGAGACCTGTTTCCCAGCATGATTCTGCCACCTACGAACTCTTAAACTTGGGTGAGTTACTGCTTATCTCTTTAGGTCTTTTATCGGTCAAGGGCCCTGGCAGAAAACAGATGACACACTCGACGGGGTAATTTGAGGAGAGTTTAATAAAGGAACTATTTACAAAGGTGTGAATAAGGTTTAGAATAACCACTAGGGATAGTGTGGTCCTCCGGGAGTAGACCTGAGACTAGGAACAAGAGGGCTGTCATCTCACTTGGGCCTGAAGGACAAAACCTGGAGACAGAGAGGCTGTGAGGAGGTCTACCCTGTGGGGGGTGGGGCCCTTCAGTAAAAAATGGGGAACAAACACCTCTCTCCTCTGTGGGTCCCCTTCTGTTGGTGCTGCCCATTAGCCAAACCCAAAGGGAAGCTGGAGGAGGAAGGAGCTGACTGACGCTGTCTCAACAGCTCAGCCTCTGGGGACACAGAGTGGGTGGACAGGGGTGGAGAGCAGATCTGGATGGGGGTGGTGCAGAGATTAAATGGAAAATGAATGAAGACTACCTGGCCTAGAGAAAACAATCAGTAGACCTTAGTTCCAACTCACTGCTCAAAAGATGTAGAAAAGGTGATACTTCCAATTCACCGGGCTATACTTGGCATAAAAATGCATACAGGTGTATCTTAACACAAAACATTTAAATACACTTCTGTCCTTTCCCCACAGGAAGGAGAAAAGAAAAACAATGCCTCTCTGGGAAGTATATCAAAGCTGATAGCAGCATCTAGTGGTTGTTTAATACATGGGGAAATGTGAGGATCAACATATACCCCTCAAACCGACTGTCATAAACCTTAGTGATGGTTTCCATCCAAATGTGACCAATTTGTCTAGGCCTCCTAGAGTCTGGACATCATGTTTTTAATCACACCTTTCTTGGAACCCATCTAAAGATACAACTAGTCAAAAGGTGCCATCAGAGGATTCAAAACAAATTTCAAAATCATAATGAGATGGGCTGCCTAACAAAAATGAAAACTGATATTAAAGAGATATAGGCACGCCCATGTTCATTGCAACACTATTCACAACAGCTAAGATATGGAAACAAAATGTCAACAGATGAATGGGTAAAGAAGATAACATATATAATGATATATAACATACATAATTCTATCATATATAGAATGTGATTCTATTTTATTCCATGCGGGTTCAATCCCTGGGTCCAGGAAGATGCTCTGGAGAAGGAAATGGCAACCCACTCCAGTATTCTTACCTGGAAAATGCCATGGATGGAGGAGCCTGGAGGGCTACAGTCCCTGGGGTTGCAAAAGAATCAGACACAACTTAGTAACTAAACAACAATTCTAATATATGTAAATATATACATACATGTATATATGTGTATTAATATTATTTTTATATATATACACATAAATATATATTAGAATACTGTTCAGCCATAGGATAAAAGGAAATCCTCCTATTTGCCTCAACATGGATGGACCTTGAGGATATTATACTAGGTCAGACAGAGAAAGACAAATAATTTATGGTATCTCTTATGGGTGGAATCTAAATAACCAACTTTGAAGAAATAGAGTTGAATGTGGTTACCAGGGGCTCAGGGATGGAGGAATCAGGAGAGATGTTATATAAGGGTACATACAACCGGTAGATAAGTTAAGTCCTGAAGGCTCACTTGTACAGGGATTATAGGCAACATTATCATATTATAATCATGTACACAGTAAAGTGATTACAGACAACATAATCTGTGATTATAAAGTCAAACTTACTGATACTAAGTCTTTAATTGTTCCCATCACTTTGAAGAAATTGTACTTATGTGATGTGACAGTGTGTTAATGCTACATCGACAATTGTATTGCAGTGTAAATGTATCAAATCAACACCCTGTACCCCTTAAACTCACACAATGTCTTATGTCAACTATATCTCAATTTTAGAAAGGGAGAACTGATACTTGGTTGTCTCTCATCAGCCAACACAGTGAAGTGTCCAGTTCACTTTGTCCTCCCTTTTCTTACTAGAAATACAATAAAAAGACACAAGTGATTGTGTTTTAAAAAAGAAAATCACCTATAATCCCACACCCTATGATAGCAATTTTCTTTTGAAGTGTGTTTTCTGGTCTTTGTTAATGTAAAGTCATATTATTTTACTACACCCATTGATCATTTTCTCCACTTAAGTGTTTTTCAGTGGTGCAATGGTTCAACAAAGACCTTATAATTACCATTCTTTAATCACTGCATAATATCTAATTGAAAAGAAATGCTGTAGTTTATATGATGTATACCTGTTGTGCACTTATGTTATTCTAGTTTTTTCTTTTTTAAATAAGAGAATGCTATCACTGACACTTTTATACATCAAAGTTGGTCCTTCTTGAGGCTTGTTTTTCCCACAACTCTTGAAACAAGATTCCAAGGTGTAGGCTTAAAGGTGAGATACAAAACGCCAAACGTTGCATATTTAAGCTAAGTCCTACAATATTGGGAAAGCTTCTGCTTTGTTAAACAAATGTGCCTGGGCCTCAGAAGGGCCAAGATGTGGACTGGAAATATCTGTCAGACAGGACTGGGTGTACATCCCTGCCTTTGTGAGGTTATGCATTGAAAAACAATACACCACGCTGAGATATCACTTGGGGATGACTGTTTTTTTAAAATGAAAAATAAGTGTTGGCAAGGATGTGAAGAACTTGGAACCCTCATATTCCTGGTAGGAATATAAAACAATGCTGTCACTATGGAAAATAGCTTGGCAGTTCCTCAAAAAGTGAGATATAGAATTAGCATATGATCCAGACATCCCACTTCAGGGCATATGCAAAAAGAACTGAGAGAACTGAGAGCAGGAACTTGAACACATATCTGTACACGAATGTTCACCGCAGCATTATTCACAATAGCCAAAAGATGGAAACATCTAGGTGTCCATCAATGAATGATGAATGAGTAAACAAAAGGTGGTATGTCTATACAATGGAATATTATTTGGCCTTAAAAAGGAAGGCAATTGATACATGCTACAACATGGTTGAACCTTGAAAACATTATGCTAAGTTAAATGAGCCAGACACAAAAGGACAAATATTGTATGATGCCATTTTATGAGGTACAAAGAATAGGCAAATTCATAGAGATGGAAAATAGAATAGAAATACCAGGAAAGAACATGGAGTTACTGTGTAATGGCTGTGGAGTTTTCATTTGGAAAGATGAAGTGGATACTGATGACAACTGAACACCATTAGAAATGTACTTAATGCCACTGAATTGTATGCTTAAAAATGGTTAAAATTATAAAATTTATATTATGTATATTTTACCACAATAAAAAAGATATATAAATCCAAATGAAGAAAAGAGTAATTATAAATTCCATTATTGTAGTTTTATCAAAGTTTCCAGAGTAATGAAATTAGATGCACATGTTTAATGCACCTTTTTATCTGCTTAGTGAATATGTATTACATGAATAAATGAATCAGATCTAATGGAAGTGTTATTGGATATATACAGAGGAGCAGTCACACAAACCTTCACGGCTGAATCCCTTTTTCCCATCTGTCTTCTAAATTTCAAAAGGAACATATGAACTCATGGTTGTTATTAAAAATTATACACGCTCCAATTGCAGCTATGTGACAGTTCACTTTCATAGATTCTCTATCCTAATCCCACTATCAAGCTTTTACTTCTAATGATAACTGGTTGAAACTGTCACCTGTGTGAACCTGCCAACGCTTCCCTCCCAGCATAGGCCAGGATCCTGGTCCAGCAGCCTCTTCTTAGGAAAGCCTCTTAAGTTCTCATGTCTGACTCTGACTCCTACTGGGGTCCTGTGAGACACACACACACACACACACACACACACACACAATTTTACGATTTATGGGACTTCTGTAGCCTCTTTTTCTTTTCTACCGGCAGTGCAGGCTTGAAGAGCCCTGCTAGGTTGTGGGTTCCCTTATTTGCTTTGATTTCTATCTAGATTCTCTAGATAGATAAAATTCCTGATAAAATTTTTATTCCCTGATAAAATCCAGATGCCTGAATCAGGATTATTAGTTGCAAACAACTGAAGCCAATTCTGAAAGATTTCAGGAAAATGGAAGGTACAGAGTGAATATGGTGAGACTTGGAGACGGAGGCCTGGAAAATAAGGTCCAGGGGAAGCTATGCAGCCAAAGCCACAGCAAATATTATGCTGAAAAATGAAACCAGTGATATAAAAGGAGGCCACTGCAGCATCCACTTGGTCTGTCCACATGGAATCTGGGACATCACCACTGGACCCACCGTCAGCCCTGGACTCTCTACTACCACTATTTCTGGGATACCTGCACTGTCCCAGGACCTGGCTGGTACCCTTGCTGCAGCTGATTATCCTAAGAGAGGATTCTCCACACCACTGGCTCTCAGTTCAGGTTCTAGGCAGGATGCAGCTGACTGACTAAGCCTATGTTGTATGTGCATATGTTTTATGTGCATGTGCATATGCCCTGTTTGCAAAGGAAACTGGAAAAGCGGGTGACCAGCCTCTATGACATTCACCGTGGAAAATGATCTCTGCCTCTGACCGACAGACATAGATATGTTCATGCTTGGCAGCTTTAAAAAAAAATCAAAGCTACATTCTACCCATCTTCAGCTAGATTCTTCTGGCCTCCTGTGTCACTGTGCTAATTACTGCCCAGAACATAGGATCCTTGCCTACGTTGGGAGGGAAGCGTTGGCAGGTTCACACAGCTGACAGTTTCAGCCAGTTATCATTAGACGTAAAAGTTTGAGAGTGGGATTAGGATAGAGAATGTGTGAAAGTGAACTGTCACATTGTTGCAGTTGGAGTGTGTATAATTTTTAATAACAACCATGAGTTCATATGTTCCACATTACTCTATAGTCCATATTGGCATTACTGAAGAGTCAAAGAAAAATAGAGAATTCCCTAGCAGTCCAGTGGTTAAGCTTTTGCACTTTCACTGCCAAGGGCCTGGTTGGATCCTTGGTTGGGGAACTAAGACCCCACAAGCCACATGACATGGCCAGAAAAAAAAAATCCAGTGAAAATTGATCTCTGACTCTGGCAATGAATGACATTTGTTAGGATGCAGATGGGGCTTGTGTGTGTGCATAGGCGTGATATGTGAAATCATTTTATTACATTCTTATTAGATTTGATGATATCTTTCTTATTGGGTTTGTCTCAAATTTTTAAAAATATAGGTTATACATTTACCTGGTTCAAATATAAAGAGTATAAAAATATCCATGCTTAGAAGTGTTGCTTGCCCTCACATCCCCATCTGCCCATTACCTCCCTATCCGCTCTCTGGAGAGAACCATATTTATTCATTTATTGTGGATTCTTCCAGTGTTAATTTATTGCAAATAAAAGAAAATATAGATAAGTATCTACTACTCATGAAGTTGTTTTATTGAATATGTACAGCTTTTTGTATGTCAATCACACCTCAATAAAGTGGTTTATTTTGTATTTTTTTTATCTCCTTCTTACAAAAACAGGTAGTATGTTAAGGGCAGTGTTTTGTGCCCTACCTTTTCATTTAACAATATTTTCTAGAGAAATTTCCATATCAATATATAAAAAGGTTTCTTGATCTTTTTTGAAAATACCTGCCACTATATGGGTGAACCATTATTTATTTAATTAAAAACCCACAAATGGACATAGGAGTTTTCAATATTTACTGTTAAAAACCATCTTATAGTAAATAAAATTACAAACACAGAATTTTAATTTTTAATTTCAATTTTAGTTTTAATGAAATTTTAATGAATCTTAATGAAATTAAAAGATGCTTGCTCCTTAAAGAAAAGCCATGACCAACCTAGAGAGCATACTAAAAAGCAGAGACATTACTTTGCCGACAAAGGTCTGTCTAGTCAAAGCTTTGGTTTCTCTAGTAGTCATGTATGGATGCTTTTGAACTGTGGTGTTGGAGAAGACTCTTCAGAGTTCCTTGGACTGCAAGGAGATCAAACCAGTCAGTCCTAAAGGAAATCAGTCCTGATGTTCATTGGAAGGACTGATGCTGTAGCTGGAGCTCCAACACTCTGGCCACCTAATGCAAAGAACTGACTCATTGGAAAAGACCCTGATGCTGGGTAAGATTGAAGGCAGGAGGAGAAGGGGAAGACAGAGGATGAGATGGTTGGATGCATCACTGACTCGATGGACATGAGTTTGAACAGTCTCCGGGAGTTGGTGATGGACAGGGAAGCCTGGTGTGCTGCAGTCCATGGGTTGCAGAGTCAGACACAACTGAGCAACTGAACTGAACTGAACAGAGCATTTCGTCTATATGTAGGAACATCTGTCAGATACATTCTCAAAAGTGAGACTGCTGGGTCAAAACGTATGGGCACTTATAATTTGGCAGATATTGCCACATTCCCTTCTTTGGGAAAGGTGCCATTTTGCATCTGAACCAGCTATGCTTGAGCTGCATATATATGTGACTCTCCTACACAACTGCTTTCCCACGGTCTCAGCAAATATGTTATCAGTCTTTTGAATTTTTGCCAATCTGATAGGTGAGAAATGCAACCTCAATGTGGTTTAGGTTTGCATTCTCTTTTTATAAGTGAAGTTGAACATTTTTTCATATGTTTAAGGGCAATTTGTATTGCTTTTTCTGAAAGTTATATGCATGCCTTTCAACATTTTTCCGCAGAAATTTTCTGCATAAATTGTTGGTCCTTGACTTCTTAATTTTCAGAAGTTCCTTGTTATTAATTAATGAGAGATTGGCCTTGTGATCTGAATTTGCTGTACCTCAAGGCTTGTGGGATATTAGCTCTTAGTTCCCCAATCAGGGAGCAAACCTGGGCCCCCAGCAGTGAAAGCGCTGAGTCTTACGTAACCACTGAACTGCCAGGAAATTCCTTGAATTGCAAATATTTTAAAAATCCCAAAATAAGCTTAATTGACACATAGTTTACATACATCAAAATCTTCCTATTTTGAGTACAATCTGATGAGTCTAGAAAAACATACACACAACATGTAACCAGTACTGCAATCAAGATACAGAACAATTTTATCATACCTAAACATTCCACTTGTCCATCCCCAGGAGATCTCCAGCCACTACTCTCAGATCCAAGAAATCCCATCTCTTCTTCCTCTAGCTATAGATTTGTTTTTCTTACATTTTATACAAATAGAATGTACAGTATGTACCTTTTTGTCTGGCTGCTTTTGCTTAGCAGATTGTTTCTGATACTTAACCATGTTGCATATCAATAGTTCATTTTTTTTCTTTTTTCCCCCTTTTCCTGCATAATATACCACTGTAAGGATACACAATCATATTTATCCATTTACCTGTTGATGGATATTTATATTGTTTCCATATTCTGACTAGTATGACTAAGAATAACATGAAAGACTTCCCTGGTGGCTTAGAGGGTAAAGAATCTGCCTGCAATGCAGGAGACCCAGGTTTGATCCCTGGGTCTGGAAGATCCCCTGGAGGAGGAAATGGCAACACAATCCAGTATTCTTGCCTGGAGAATCCCATGGACAGAGGAGCCTGGCAGGCTACAGTTCAAGGGGTCACCAAGAGTTGGACATGACTGAGCAACTAACACTTTTACTTTCATAACATGAATATTCATATATAAGTCTTTGTGTAAATATATATATTTTTTTCTCTTGGAAGTACAATTCCTGTATCTTATGGTAAGAATATGTTTCATTTTATATATTTTTTAAAACTGCCAAAATGTTTTCCTATTGGTTTTAGCATTTCATACTCCTATCAGAAACAGATGAGACTTCTAGTTTATCTTTATAACCATAAATACTTGGCAGTCTTTGTAGTTCTAATTGACCTACTGGGTATGTAGTGGTATCTGATCATTGTTTTACTTTGTATTTCTCTGATGATTGCAGATAGTGAGCATCTTTTCCTATGTTTTTTGACCATTCATATATCTTCTTTGGTGAGGTTTTTGTCCATATTTCACCAGGCTTTTCTCTTTTTCCTTGATGAAAGAGTCCTTTATATATATTGAAAACAAGTACTTTGTCAGGTTTGTGTATTACAGATACTTTCCCAGGTCTGTGACTTGCTTTTCATTTTCTTAATGAGGTCTTTCAAACAGCAGTTTTACATTTTTTTGAAATTTACTTTATCAGTTTTTCCTTTATGATTTATGCTTTTTGTGTCCTATCTAAACTCTTATTTGTCTACCACACGGTTGCAAAGGTTTTCTCTCATGTTTACCTCCACATGTTTTATAATTTTAGCTTTTTTGTTTAGTCTACAATCCATTTTTTAATTATAGCTTCATCAAGATATAAGTCACATACCATAAATGTCACCATTTTAAAATGTACAATTCAATAATTTTACTATATTCAAAGAGTATACTACAAAATTTTTGAACATTCTTATCATCCCTCAAAATAAACTTCACATGGGGTCAGAGGGAAGGCATATGTTCCTCTTTAGGAGACACTGAGCAACTTTCTTCAAAGTGTGTGTGTTGTGTTGTTAAGTCGCTCAGTCGTATCCGACTCTTTGTGACCCCATGGACTATAGCCTGCCAGGTTCCACTGTCCATGGAATTCTCCAGGCAAGATTACTGGAGTGGGTGGCCATTCCCTTCCCAACCGAGGGATTGAGCCCAGGTCTCCTGCATTGCTGGCAGATTCCTTACCAACTGACTGACCAGGGAAGCCCAAAGTAGCTGTATTAACTCACTTTCCGACCAGCAGTGAGAGTTCTAATTGCTCTATATTCCTGCCAGCACTTGGGCATGTGCGCTCAGCTGCCTTAGTCATGTCTGACTCTTCGCAACCCTGTGGACTGTAGCCTGCCAGGCTCCTCTGTCCATGGGATGCTCCAGGGAAGAACACTGCAGTGACTTGCTATGCCTTCTTCCAGATGTTCCTGACCCAGGGATCGAACCCACATCTTCTGCATTGCAGGTGGATTTTTTTACCGCTGAGCCACCCAGGGAAGCCCCAGTACTTGGTATTGCTAGTCTTTTTTATATTAGCAACTGTAGGGGTATAGTAATATCTCATTGTAGGTTTAATTAGCATTTTCTTGATGAGCAATGATGTAGAAAACTTCTGTTTGTTTTTTGTCCACTTGGTATCTCCTTTTTATGATGTAATTGTTTAAATCTTTGGCTAAAAAAATTGGGTTATCTTTCTTAAAAAAAAAAAGCTCCATATGTAATTAATAGCAGTAACTACCAGTTACTCCCAATTCCCCCCTCCTCAGGTCCTGACATCACTAACCTACTTTCTCTATTTGGGATTTGCCTATTCCAGAAAAGCCATATAAATGGAATCATACAATTTATGGCTTTTTGTAACTGGCTTTTAAAACCTAATGTAATGTTTTTGATGTTTATTCATGTTGTAACATGTATCAGTAGATCACTCCTTTTTATTCCTGAATAATAATCCATTGTAGGAGGAGTTCCCTCATGGCCTAGTTGTTGGGATTCCTGCTTTCACTGCTGGGCCTGGGTTCAATTCCTGGCTGTGGAACTGAGATCCTGCAAGCTGCTCAACAATGGCCAAAAGTAAAAGTCCATTGTAGGTAAGTACAACATGTTGCTTATCCATTCATTAGTTGATGGACATTTGAGTTGTTTGAACAGTAGTGTTTAAGTTTTTGTATGAATATGTTTTCAGTTCTTTTGGGTATACACTTAGGAGTAGAAATGCTAGGTCAAATGATAACTCTGTGTTTACCTTTTATATAAATTGCCAAACTTTTTCACAGTGGCTGCACCATTTACATTCTTATCAGTAATGAGGGTTCTCCACACTCTTGCTAACATCTGTCATTTTCCATTTTTAACTTTTTTAAAACTTCATTGGCTCTACCACGTAGCATGTGAGATCTTAGTTCCCTGACCAGGGATTGAAACTGCACTCCCTGCACTGGAAGCATGGAGTCTTCCCTGGACCATAAGGGAAATCCTTTCATTAAAAAAAAAAAAATTAAAGCCATTATAATAGATACGAAGTGGTAATTTATTGTGGCTTTGATTTGCATTTTCCTACTGGATAATGATGTTGAGCATCTTTGTATATCTGTTTTTGGAGAAATGTGTATTCCAGTATTTTGCCCAATTTTAAATTGGATTTTTAAAATTGTTAGATTATAAGGGTTCTTTATATATTCTGGATATAATTGGTCCTTTATCAGACATATAATTTACAATCATCTACTTCCATTCTATGGTTGTCTTCACATTCTTGATGGTGTTCTTTGAAACTCCAGTGTTTAATTTTAATGATGTCTAATTTATCTATCCCTACTTTGTTTTCTTGTGTTTTGGGGGTTATACCCAGCTTAAGGTCATGAAGGTTTTTTTGTTCAGTGTTTTCTTCTAAATGTTTATAGTTTTATCACCAACAGTTAGGTATATGATCCATTTTGAATTAGTTTCTTTCCATATGATGTGAGCTAGTTCATTTGCATGTTGATATCCAGTTGTCCCTGTACCATTTGTTGAAAATACTATTTTTTCCCTTTGAACTGTCTTGGCATCTTGTCTAAATCAATTGACCATAAATGTAAAGGATTATTATTCTTGGACTCTCAATTCTACCTTATTGATCTGTCTAGCTAAACTTACACCAGCACTACACTATAGCTTTATGGTGAATTTTAAAATTGAGAAGTATAAGTCCGCCAAATTTGGGTTTTTTTTTCAAGATTATTTTTGGCTATTCTGAGTCTCATTCATTTCCATATGAATTTTAGAATCATCTTCTAAATTACTGCAAAAAAAGTGAGACTTTGCTAGAGACTGTATTAAATCTTTAGAACAATTTGGACAGTACTGACATCTTAATACTGTCTTCCAATCCATGACAGTGGAATGTCTTTTTGTTTACTCAGATCTTCATTAATTACCTTAAACAATGATTTTGCAGTTCTCCATGTACAAACCCTACATTTCTTCTGTGAAATGTATTCTAAATATTTTATTCTTATTGCTGATACTGTAAATGGGATTATTTTATTAATTTCACTTTTAGATTATTCATCAGTAGTATATAGAAATAAAACTGATCTTTGCAAATTGAGCTTACATCATGCAACTTTTCTGAACTTTACTAGTTACCAGTTTTTAGTGCAATTTCTCAGATTTTCTATATAAAAGATCATGTCAGTTATATATAAAGATAGTTTAATTACTTCTTTTGCAATCTGAATTTATGTTCCGTAACTACACAGGCTAGAACCTTCAACCTTTAATGTTGCTGTTGTTTAGTCATTAAGTCATGTCCAACCCATGGACTGTAACCTGCCAGGTTCCTCTGTCCATAGGATTTCCCAGGCAAGAGTACTAGAGTGGGTGCCATTTTCTTCTCTAGAGGATCTCCTCAACCCAGGAATCGAACCCAGCCCTCCTGCATTAGCAGGTGGATTCTTTATCACTGAACCACCAGGGAAACCCAGACCCTCCCATTCAATATTAAACATAAGTGGGGAGAGAGAACATTCTTATTTCTGATCTTGGAGGGAAAACAGTCTTTCACCATTAAATATGTTTGTTACCTGTGGGGTTTTCATAAAAGTTGTTTATAGCCCGAGGGAATTTCCTTCCATCCCTAATTTGTTGAGTGCTTTCGTCATGAAGGGTTGTTCAATTTTCTCAACTGCTTTTCCACATCCATTCAGGTGAGCATGTATTTTTGTTCTTTATTCTATTAAATATGTGTATTAGGGAATTCCCTGGCTGTCCTGTGGCTAGGACTCTGAGCTTTCACTTTTGAGAGACTGGGTCAATCCCTGGTTGGCAGAACCAAGATCCTGCAAGCTTCACGGTGCAGTCAAAAAAAAGTGTACTAGTGTTTATAGTGTTCTCTTAAAGTACTTTTTATTTTTGTAAAGTTAGTTGTTTGCGATGTCTCTTCCTTAATTCCTGATCTTACTAATTTAAGTCTTCTCAATTTCTTGTTCATTCTACCTAAAAATTTGTCAATTTTAATGATATTTTCAAAGGAAAAAGTTTTGGTTTTGTTGTTCCTATAAAAATTCTCTATCTCATTAGTTTCTGCTTTGATCTATATTATATCTTCCCTTCTGCTTGCCCTGGGATTAGTCTGCTCTTCTTTTCCTATTTTCTTTTCTTCCCCCCACTGTATTATAATATAATTGACATATAACATTGTCTAAGTTTAAGGTGTACAATGTGTTGATTTGATACACTTATATCTGAATGCAGAGTTCCAAAGAATAGCAAGGAGAGATAAGAAAGCCTTCCTAAGTAAACAAAGCAAAGAAATAGAGGAAAATAATAGAATGGGAAAGACTAGAGATCTCTTCAAGAAAATTAGGGATTCCAAGGGAACATTTCTTGCAAAGATGGGCACAATTAAGGACAGAAATGGTATGGACCTAACAGAAGCAGAAGATATTAAGAAGAGGTGGCAAGAATACACAGAAGGACTGTACAAAAAAGATCATGACCCAGATAACCATGATGGTGTGATCACTCACCTAGAATCAAACATCCTGGAATGCAAAGTCAAGTGGGCCTTAGGAAGCACCACCACTATGAACAAAACTAGTGGAGGTGATGGAATTCCAGTTGAACTATTTCAAATCCTAAAAGCTGATGCTGTGAAAGTGCTGCACTCAATATGCCAGCAAATTTGGAAAACAGCAGTGACCACAGGACTGGAAAAGGTCAGTTTTCATTCCAATCCCAAAGAAAGGCAATGCCAAAGAATGTTCAAACTACTGCACAATTGCACTCATTTCATATATTAACAAAGTTATGCTCAAAATTCTCAGCTAGGCTTCAACAATACGTGAACCGAGAGCTTCCAGATGTTCAAGCTAGATTTAGAAAAGGCAGAGAAACCCATGAGATCAAATTGCAATATCTATAAGATCATAGAAAAAGCAAGTGAACTCCAGAAAAACCATCTACTTCTGCTTCATTGACTACAGTAAAGCCTTTGACTGTTTGGATCACAAAAAACTGTGGGAAATTCTGAAAGAGATGGGAATACCAGACCACCTGACCTGCCTCCTGAGAAATCTGTATGCAGGTCAAGTAGCAGTAGTTAGAACCAGACATGGAACAACAGATTGGTTCCAAATTGGGAAAGGAGTATGTCAAGGCTGCATATTGTCACTCTGCTTATTTAACTTATATGTGAAATGCCAGGCTGGATGAAGCACAAGCTGGAATCAAGGTTGCCAGGAGAAATATCGATAACCTCAGGTATACAGATGACATTACCCTTATGGCAGAAAGTGAAGAGGAACTAAAGAGCCTCTTGGTGAAAGTGAAAGAGGAGAGTGAAAAAGCTGGCTTAAAACTCAACTTTCAAAAAACGAAGATCATGGCATCCAGTCCCATCTCCTCATCACGAATATACAGGGAAACAATGGAAACAGTGACAGACTTTATTTTCTTGGGCTCAAAAATCACTGCAGATGGTAACTGCAGCCATAAAATTAAAAGACACTTGCTCCTTAGAAGAAAAGCTATGACAAACCTAGACAGAGTATTAAAAAGCAGAGATGTTATTTTACCAATGAAGGTCCGTATAGTCACAGTTATGATTTTCCCAGTAGTCATGTATGGATGTGAGAGTTGGACCATAAAGAAGGTTGAGTGCCGAAGAATTGATGCTTTTGAACTGTGGTGTTGGAGAAGACTCTTGAGAGTCCCTTGGACTGCAAGGAGATCCAGTCAATTCTAAAGGAAATTAATCCTGAAAATTCACTGGAAGGACTGATGCTGAAGCTCCAATACTTTGGCCACCTGATGCGAAGAGCTGACTCAGTGGAAAAGACGCTGATTCTGGGAAAGACTGAAGGCAGGAAGAGAAAGCGATGACAGAGGATGAGATGGTTGAATGACATCACTGACTCAATAGACATGAGTTTGAGGAAGCTCCAGGAGTTACTGAGGGACAGGGCAGCCTGGCGTGCTGCAGTCCATGGGGTTGTAAAGAGTCAGACATGACTGAGTAACCAAATAACAACAAAATAGATTTAGAGAGGCCTATATTTTAGGGCAAGTTTAGCATTTTTACCAAGGCATGGCCCACTTAGGACACCAAGGGATCGATCAGGCCTCTCTGTTCTGGCTGATCAGAACTCAAGTGTGTTCCAGTGTTTTTGTGAGTTTGGGGAACCATTCAGCTCATAGATTTCTGGCTGGTCTTTATTCAGCCTCTTGAAGTTTCATTCCATATATGCACATGCTAGTACTCAGCAAAGACTCACAGAGGTACCTGGAGATTTCTGGAATTCTTTTCTTGCATAAGCCACTCCTCTCTGAACTCTGCCCTGCCGTTTCTAGCCACCCCAGATACCCTGAACTCTGACTCTTCATCTAAACAAGATTGCTGGGCTATATTTGGATTTCTCTTCCTTACTCCAGAGTTTGAAATACACCTCCAGGCAGAAAGCTGTGGTGATCACAGAGCTCAACTCACTTGTTTCCTTTCTCTCAGGTATCACAATTGTGTGCTGCCTGTGATTTGAGGTCTGAGGTTAGTTTCACATATTCTGTCTAGTGTTTTGCTTATTTGTCTTTTGGTGGAATGCTAAATCTGGTCCTTTTTATTCCATGACAGCTTGAAGTGGAAGTCTGTCATTTGTTTTCACAATTTGTTTCTAGAGTTTTTGTTTTGTTCTTAACTTTTTTCCACACAGGAATGTCTAGATTTTATGTAATCAAATTTATTGAATTGTAGTCTATGACTTCTGGATTTCAAAGGACTTTCACAGTAAAAGAGATGTCCCCACTCCAAGTTTAGGAGGGCATTCTAGGCTATTTCTTCATGCTGATTCTAATCTTGTTTTCCATGCAATTCATGTCCATGTAATCTTGACTTGAACCGTTCTAATCTCTTTGCCAGGTAATATTTGTCCTGCCTGTTGCAAGGGAAGTGGAACTTTATCTCAAATGTGTGAGGTGGGATTAATTTGGTATTTTACACATAATTCCCCCAAACAGTTATTTTATGACATGTTAGATGTCCTGAGTTCTTCTGGGCTTTATTTTTGACATCCAAGGCACCAGAAAGCTTTGGGAATTCTAAAACCCTTTCTATCAAAGTGGAATCTTTGTCACAAATTTTAAAAGCCTATTTTAGAATTCAAAGAGTTCTTTGATGTCTATACCAATTTGAAGTAATTGACCTGTCTTGACCCAGGATTGGGAGACAGGCCTGGATGATTGGCCTGGGAAGGGCCATGAGGTACTAGGAAGTGAAAAGGGAAAAGCACAAAAATTAATATTTTAAAATATATTTCTACAATATCCTCTGTCTTCTGTACTTTCTGACACACCAGCAGAGTAACCACCATCAAAAGAACAAATAAAGTTAGCCTGTCACTGTCTCTTCTTCATTCTGGGATTCACTGCCTTTTTGGGTCAGCTCACAAACCAGCCTTTCCAAAAACGTGGTCTGCAACATGACCTTGGGTCTGCATGAAGTTCACTCCAGAGAAATCTTCTTTGGAAACTGGAAAGAGTAACAAACTAGTTGTGTGAGTTTATTTGTAACTTTTCCAGAATGCAATTCACCAGATCGGAAATGTGTGTTACAATATTTAGAACCATTTTCTTATTAATGCTGTTACTCATCTTTGGATCAGCTTCCTTTTGATGAACTTGGTTCTGTACTTCTCACTACCATAAACAAAGTCTCTCTTGCAGTCATTTATCAATATTATATCTTCAGTTTACAACAGAAAACTCCATTTCTTGCTCCAAAAATTACTTATAATCAAGTTTGGTATTACCTGTCTTATTTGAAACATCAGTTGAATTTACCATTTTATATGCCTTTTAAAATATTAAGGTGCTTTTCCTTCCAGGGGCTAGATTTTTTTTTTCACTAGTGGGCAGACGTCTTCCCATTAGGAAAAGTGACCTATTAGCATAAAACTGAAGTAGAAAACATCCTGAGCTTGAAAACTAAGATACTGAGTGCCCCACTGTTGGCAGAGCTATCAGAGGATTTCCTGACTTGGCAGCACAGCCATAGGAGTCTCAGGCAGAGAGCCCTGCTGCTGGATTCATAGAGTCTAAGGCAGCAACGGGACTCACCTCCCACCCAGCACCCCATTCTGGCTAGCTAACTGCCTAGCCTTTCTTTGCTGTCCCTGAGCAAGGGTCAGTAAAGCCAGTCTGTGGTCAAAGCTGGCCTGCTACCTTTTTCCAAATAAAGTGTCACTGGGATACAGCCACACTCGGTCCTTGCCACATTATCTACGACTGCTTGCATGTGACAGTGACAGCGCTAGGCAACTGCAGCAGAGACCATATGGTCCAAAAAGACGAAAATATTTACCCTTTGCAGAAAAAGCTTGCCAAACCCTGTCCTAGCACACTGGAATTGTGGGGGGATTTTGGTATTCTCCTTTCTTTTAGGTTATTCCTAACTTGACATCAAGATGTGATTATTGCCCTCAAGCAACAGTTAGAACTGGACATGGAACAACAGACTGGTTCCAAATAGGAAAAGGATTACCTCAAGGCTGTATATTGTCACCCTGATTATTTAACTTACATGCAGAGTACATCATGAGAAACACCGGGCTGGATGAAGCACAAGCTGGAATCAAGATTGCCAGAAGAAATATCAATAACCTCAGATACAGAAATGACACCACCCTTATGGCAGAAAGTGAAGAAGAACTAAAGAGTCTCTTGATGAAGTGAAAGAAGAGAGTGAAAATGCTGACTTAAAGTTCAACATTCAGAAAACTAAGATCATAGCATCCAGTCCCATCACTTCATGGCAAATAGATGGGGAAACAGTGGCAGACTTTATTTTGGGGGGCTCCAAAATCACTGCAAATGGTGACTGCAGCCATGAAATTAAAGATGCTTACTCCTTGAAAGGAAAATATGACCAACCTAGACAGCATATTAAAAAGCAGAGACATTACTTTGCCAACAAAGGTCCATCTAATCAAGGCTATGGTTTTTCCAGTAGTCATGTATGGATGTGAGAGTTGGACCATAAAGAAAGCTGAGCACTGAAGAATTGATGTTTTTGAACTGTGGTCTTGGAGAAGCCTCTTGAGAGTCCCTTGGACTGCAAGGAGATCGAACCAGTCCATCCTAAAGGAAATCAGTCCTGAATATTCATTGGAAGGACTGATTTTGAAGCTGAAACTCCAATACTTCACCTGATGTGAAGAGCTGACTCATTTGAAAAGACCCTGATGCTGGGAAAGATTGAAGGTGGGAAGATAAGGGGATGACAGAGGATGAAATGGTTGGATGGTATCACTGACTCAATGGACATGAATTTGAGTAAACTCTGGGAGGTGGTGATGGACAGAGAGGCCTGGCATGCTGCAGTCCATGGGATCACAAAGAGTCAGACACGACTAAGTGACTGAACTGAAATGATTGCCCTCAAGCCTCTTGGCTTCTCCATCCTGGCTGACTCCCATTTCCTACTTGCTAACAAAACACAGCATCTTAGTTTGAGTAGCCCCAGAAGCAGATTCTGACATAAGGATTTAAATGAACATAATTTATTTCAGAAGGGCTCCCTGAAAATCCCATTAAAGATTTGGGAAAGTAAGATAGGGAAGAAGTCATATGTTATCAAGCAAGTTACCAGAGATCAGCCCGCTAAGGAACTCTAGAAGCCAGTGTAGAACAGTTGGGTCAGCGTGCCACCAGCTGAGGAGTGAGGGAGCTGGGGTATTTATACACCCATTCCTGCATGTGATTAAGTAGAGGGCTGTGACCATGAAAGATGAACTCTGTGTCACTTCTGGACTGTTTTTGAAGGCAATTAGATACAAGTGCTAGCATTCAGAAGTCAGGCCAGCAAATAATGAAATGATAAAAATAAGAGTGTATAAGGTAAGGTATCGATAGCATCTGCTACAGGAAAATACAGAATACCAAGGTGACTACTTAAAGATCTTCAGGGCATAGGGGCTGGCTCCCATAAAAAAAGAAAAACAAGAAGTGCCTTGTGAACATCTAGTTGAAGAGAAAGGAGCACATACTTCTGACTGTGTGATGCTGGCCAAGTTCCCTACAGTCCTGGGGGTTCAAGGTGCCCATCTGTAAAACTGAGGTGAATCTATTGCCCTCCTCTCTGACCTGGAGAGGGGCAGTGCTTTATATTACTTTACTATGGCAAAATTAATGCTCACCAATTTATTTAACATAGTTTCACTGTGGGAAGCTCAAAGCTGAGTATACAGGGAATGTCTCTTTAATAAGCCAAAAAAAGAAATAACATATTCCAAACCACTGATAAATTAATCACACTGTTGTTCCAGGCAAGGGGAGAAGAAAGGAATAAAGTCCAAACTTAGCTTGTGATGTACCTTTATACAAGCTGGGAGGGGACAGATGCGTTAGCCAACTGCTAACTAACATCCAGCTGCCAGCACACAAGTCAAAGCTCCTTGTCACTAGAGCACATTGCTAGGGAACGAAGGCACTGTTGTCGATGGGTGGGATGATCTCCTTGGAGGAGCTGCGGACAGGCTTTCCCCACTGCCAGTAAAAGACTAGCCCTTACCTTAAAGAAGCTGATGTCTAATAGTCTCCCAGACTATTTAGATCAGCAAAGGGCCGCCTGCCCAGACACTCAGTATTTACGGGCATGCCTTATTTTATTGCATTTCACTTTATTGCACTTGGCAAATACTTGCACTTTTTTAAAAATAAATTGAAGGTTAGTGGCAACCTTTTGTTGTCAAATGATGATTAGCATTTTTAAGCAATAGAGTATTTTTAAAGTATGTACGTTTTTTAGACATAATGCTATTGCACTTAATGAACGTAAAAGTGAAAGTCGCTCAGGCGCATCTGACTCTTTGTGACTCTATGGACTATACAGTCCATGGAATTCTCCAGGCCAGAATACTGGAGTAGGTAGCCTTTCCCTTCTTCAGGGGATCTTACCAACCCAGGGATTGAACTCAGGTCTCCCACATTGCAGACAGATTCTTTACCAGCTGAGGCACAGGGGAAACCCATTGCACTTAATAGACAACAGTATAGTGTAAACATAACTTTCATAGGTACTGGGAAACCAAAAAAAAAAAAAGTATCACTTGCTTTATTGTGGTGGTCTGGAACAGAACCTGCAATATCTCTGAGGTATGCCTGTTCTTCACATTTCTTATCAGTAAGCCTCCAGTGAGGCCCCTCAGCAGCTGAGCCACTGAGTGCTCGCCAGTGACAACAGACCAAATGATGACCTCTGGACTTACTTCGTATCTATATCAAAACAATTTTACCTCTAAAAACAATTTTTAAAAAATCTTTGCCATAAACATGCACATTAAAACAACTTCAGTCATAGACAAGTGGGTTTGAAAGCATATCAAACCAATACACAGCAAGCAGATAACTCATGAAACATCCAAAGATAGAGGGATTAAAATGTTGGAATATTTGCTTTTTTCCCCAGATAGAAACTCTATTATTTTTACTGATGCTATGAAATACTAAGTATATTTCTAAGAAATATTATAAAATACTAAGAAATATTATGAAAGTATTTTTTAAATCCAGAAGAGTAGAAATAGGAAATTTGAAACCCTTCCCAAAGCTAGCCACTTGTAAAGTTTAATGTGCTGTATAACTTTCCAGATTTCCTATGTATACATAGATTTCTATTTTTACATAGAAGAACTCACAGGAAAAATACTAATTTTTAATCTGCTTTAACTTGATAATATATTGAGGATATATTGATATATTGGCATACATTAAGAAATACAGATCTACCGTATCCTTTTTAATAGTTATATGGTGTTCCATTGTGTGTTTATAACAGTTTAACCAAGCTACTCCTTTTTTCGAACCATTCTACTCTTGATATAAAGTGATTTTTCCAATTTGCCTATATAGTAAATAGAACTACAAGGAAAATCCTTGTGCATCTCTCTCTGCTTAGTTGGGCAGAAGTTTCTACAGCATAAATTTCTAGAAGGGGATCGCTTAATCAAAGAGTATTCACATTCAATGATTTGAAACTTTTCTCAACTGATAGATTGCATAAAATGATATGCCTAATCATAGAAGGTGAAGTCCAGTTTCAGCTAACATTGGGCGCTTTAACCTTTGGTGAAGTGTATTTTTCATGTCTTTTGCTCATGTTTCAACTGGGGTACTCATTTTTTATTTAATCTATATGAGTTCTTTATGTACCAAGGATAATACATCACCAAGATATTGTTGACAGTCAAGAGTAAGCTCTTTCTGATGGAATGACCAGACACAGCATCACTTGCATAAATTTACATATCTAAAAGTTACAATGGCTTCCCTTGTGACTCAGTTGGTAAAGAATCTGCCTGCAATGCAGGACACCTGGGTTCAATTCCTGGGATGAGAAGATCCCCTGGAGAAGGGAAAGGCTACTCACTCCAGTATTCTGGCCTGGAGAATTCCCATGGGATTGCAAAGTGATGGACATGACTGAGAGACTTTCACTTTCACAAGTTACAAAAGGAACTCAGTGGTGCCAGGATACAACATAAAGAGATTAGAAGCATTCTGCAGAACAGATGAGGGGTAGGTAAATTCCCAGTTTTCCCCCAGATCATTTCCTGGAACACACAGTTGCAGAAAATAAATCTGTGCCTGGGAGTTGCATCATGCCCTGGAAAAGTCAATTGCCCTTCCTCCAAGACCAGCTTCAGTGCTGAAGCATTTTTGCATCTAGTCTGGTCTGAGCCGAAAGCTCCTTATTAATTTTGGGACAAAATTACATATACTCTCACTACAGGGTGTGGTACCCCAAAGTCTGGGACAAGTGTATCCTTAGCCTTCTTGCTGCATGCTGCCTAATCTGTAACATTAAGAAGTAACTGCTTAGGAGCAAAAGGGCAAGGGCAGAGAAGACAGGACCAGAGGGCTGTATCTCCCTTAATCCCCATCAACTCTCCTCAGGCCATCTTCCTCCCCTCCCCTCATCATTGCTCAGATAGTTACATAAATGTTCTGTTGTTTTACAGTGAAATGTATAATTAAAAGCAACTTTGGAAAACTGCAGTTTGTATGAATCTGTAATACACTGTTTAAGTGAAAAGACAGTACAGCACTATGCACGTGTTGCTTGCAGCAAAGCCTCTTGTGGCCTCTTCCGGAGTCTCTAAAAGGTGACCTGGGTTTCCCAGCTCAGGTGGGCAAGTCTGGCTCTGGGGTTGGAAACTGGTGGAGGGGAATGTGAGGAGGAGCCTTCTCCTTGGCAAACTCTGGGCGCCTCCAAGCTCCCTTATCATCTCTCACCAGTCACTTATAAATGGCAAATGAAGGGGCAGAGTATCTGCTCTAAAAGATACACCGGGTCCTGCCCTGCAGCCCCACACCCAGGCTGTCCTGCCCGTGCCTGTGGTAGGGTTGGGGGAAAAAAACAGGCAGCCTCTTCAAGTGATGGGTGTGTGGGCTAAGAGCCCCCTGACCCTGATGCCGACCACCTGCAATGTGCGGGTTTGGTCTTCAATCACTAACCTTGCTCAACCAGTCCATCTTCACTGAGTTTCTCTTTAGGCAGTTGATTTTAGTTCAGCCATTTGAACGTGGCTTTCAACATCATGATGGGTTAGTTTCTGAATAGAAAATTTGAAAACAGAAAGTCTTTGTTCCATCTTTTAAAAGTTAATGAAAATATATCTAACAGATATTAAACCATTTATTTCCCTGCTGCAAAGCTCAGCCTATCAAATTTTACAGACTCTGTGGAGATAAAGGTTCTTCAAGGACAAAGACATACTCTGGTTCTCCAATGGGCCCTGGCCAGGCCTGAAGCGAGCACAGGGAGTCTGCTTCGTGCAGCTGCCGCCACCTCCCAACAGAAGACCAGGGCACACCTTCAGGTCCGCAGGAAACCACATGGGTTGTTCTGTTGCTGTTTGACTGATTTCCCCCCTCTCTGTGGCTTCTGACTTTTTTCGTTTTCAACATATTTTTGCACATGCAAGACCCCTTTTACAGATGCAGTCACTGAGCCCCAAGGGCTGCAGGGTCTAGGCCCAGGTCCTGTAGCAAGGTGGCGCCACGGCTGGGACTGAAGGTCGAACTCCAGGACCGCCAGGAAGCAAAAGGACAGGAAGCTGTTCTTTCATCCTTGCCAGGGGTTTCCAGCATTTTCCAGTTGTCCTAATACCAGAGGCATCTCCATGTCCCTGAGTTAAGTGCTTCATGGAGATAAACAGCATGCCAAGATGGGAGGGGGCGTAGGGAGGGGCACTGAAGCTCCTGTGCACGGAGGCCCACCCTTCCTTCCGGCCCCCCAGGGCAGGCTGCTGACCGAGGCCTCAGCCCCTGCCTGCTGCACTCCTAGCGATTCTGCAAAACCCTCTCCCTCCACCCCGTGCCTGTGCGTGCGCGGTGCCCTGGGAGCCAGCCCCACCACAGCCATCTTATCCCAGAATAGCCTGTCCCAGAATCCGATGTCAAAGCTCAAATTCCTCCTCCTCCCTTGGGCCCTTCAGTTGGAACCATTTGTCAGAAGAATTAATTAGTTATCCACGTGTCTATCTGTCTCACCACGGGCTCTTGGAAGGCGGGAACTATTTCTTGTCTCTTGTAAGCCCAGCGCCCTAGAGCCCAGCAGCACCCCACTCCGTATCGTGGCCAGTTCCCTTTCTTGAGGAGCCTCAGCGCCACCCAGTGGCGGGATGGCTGTGTGTACGAAGGCTACTCGCCGAGGGCTCGTCCGCTCTGTCCCCTGCGCGGAGACCAGTTACTGCAGGAGGTGAAGGTCATCAGTGGATCACCTTCTTGGCGGGGGCCCTCTTGCACTTTCCAGCCAAGGTTAAAATGGTGCTGGAATGTCAGAGAAGCAGGCTCAATGCCTTTGCAATCCTTGGGCACAGAGACTTGGCTCTAGGTCGCTATATCTGCCTGAGACTCACGTTGCTCTTCCTTCCTACTGTCCATTCTCTCTCCCCACTCTGCTAAAATGCACTTTCAGGCTCAACTCAGACACCACTTTTTTTTTTTAATTATTTTTTTATTGAAGGATAATTGCTTTACAGAATTTTGTTGTTGTCTGTCAAACTTCAACACGAATCCGCCGTAGGTATACATATATCCCCTCCCTTTTGAACCTCCCTCCCATCTCCCTCCCCATCCACCCCTCTAGGTTGATACAGAGCCCCTGTTTGAGTTTCCTGAGCCATACAGCAAATTCCTGCTGGCTATCTATTTTACATATGGCAATGTAAGTTTCTGTGTTACTCTCCCATACATCTCACTCTCTCCTCCCCTCTCCCTATGTCCATAAGTCTATTCTCTACGTCTGTTTCTCCATTGCTGCCCTGTAAATAAATTCTTCAGTACTATTTTTCTAGATTCTGTATATATGCTTTAGAATATGATATTTACCTTTCTCTTTCTGACTTACTTCACTCTGTATAATAGGTTCTAGGTTCATCACCTCATTAGAACTGACTCAGATGCATTCCTTTTTAGGTCTGAGTAATATTCCATTGTGTATATGTACCACTACTGCTTTATCTATTCATCTGTCGATGGACATCTAGGTTGCTTCCATGTTTCAGCTATTGTAAACAGCGCTGCAGTGAACAATGGGATACATGTGTCTTTTTCAATTTTGGTTTCCTCAGGGTATACGCCTAGGAGTGAGATTGCTGGGTTATATGGTGTTTTTATTCCTAGTTTTTTAAGGAATCTCCATACCATCTTCCATAGTGGCTGTATCAATTTACATTCCCACCAACAGTGCAAGAATGTTCCTTTTTCTCCACACCCTCTCCAGCATTTATTGTTTGTAGACTTTTTTTTTCTTTTTTTTTCCCCTTTATTTATTTATTTATTTTTTCAGTGGGTTTTGTCATACACTGATATGAATCAGCCATAGATTTACACGTATTCCCCATCCTGATTCCCCCTCCCACCTGTTTGTAGACTTTTTGATGATGGCCATTCTGACCGGTGTGAGGTGATATCTCATTGTAGTTTTGATTTGCATTTCTCTAATAATGAGTGATGTTGAGAATCTTTTCATATGTTTGTTAGCCATCTGTATGTCTTCCTTGGAAAAATGTCTTTTTAGGTCTTTTCCCCACTTTTTGATTGGGTTGCTTGCTTTTCTGGTATTGAGTTGTATGAGCTGCTTGTATATTTTGGAAATTAATCCTTTGTCAGTTGTTTCATTTGCTATTATTTTCTCCCATTCTGAGAGTTGCCTTTTCACCTTGCTTATAGTTTCCTTTGCTGTGCAAAAGCTTTTAAGTTAATCAGGTCCCACTTGTTTACTTTTGGTTTTATTTCCGTTACTCTACTAGGTGGGTTACAGAGGATCTTGCTTTGATTTATGTCCTCGAGTGTTCTGCCTATGTTTTTCTCATAGATGCAAAAATCCTCAACAAAATTTTAGCCAACAGAATTTAGCAACACATCAAAAAGCTCATAAACCATGAACAAGTTGGGTTTATTCCAGGGATGCAAGGATTCTTCAATATATGCAAATCAATCAATGTGAAACTCCATATTAACAAACTGAAAGGTAAAAACCACATGATAATCTCAAGAGATGCAGGAAAAGCCTTTGACAAAATCCAGCATCCATTTGTGATTAAAACTCTTTTAAAAAATGGGCATAATGGAAGCAACCTAGATGCCCATCAGCAGACGAATGGATAAGGAAGCTGTGGTACATATATACCATAGAATATTACTCAGCCATTAAAAAGAATTCATTTGAATCAGTTCTAATGAGATGGTTGAAACTGGAGCCATTATACAGAGTGAAGTAAGCCAGAAAGATAAAGACCAACACAGTATACTAACGCATATATATGGAATTTAAAAAGATGGTAATGATAACCCTATATGCAAAACAGAAAAAGAGACACAGATGTACAGAACAGACTTTTAGACTCTGTGGGAGAAGGTGAGGGTGGAATGTTCAGAGAGAACAACACTGAAACAAGTATACTATCAAGGGTGAAACAGATCACCAGCCCAGGTTGGATGCACGAGACGGGTGCTCAGGGCTGATGCACTGGGAAGACCCAGAGGGATGGGATGGAGAGGGAGGCGGGAGTGGGGATCGAGATGGGGAACACATGTAAATCCATGGCTGATTCATGTCAATGTATGGCAAAAACCACTACAATATTGTAAAGTAATTAGCCTCCAACAAGTAAAAATAAATGGAAAAAAAAAAGGAAGAAACTGGAAAGAATCTAAAAAAAAAAAAAGAAAAATGGGAATAGAAGGAACCTACCTCGACATTGTAAAGGCCATATATAAGAAGCCTACAGCAAACATTATTCTCAGTGGTGAAAAACTGAAAGCATTCCTCCTAAGATCAGGCACAAGACAAGGGTGTCCACTTTCACCACTATTATTCAACATAGTCCTGGAAGTCCTAGCTACAACAATCAGAGAAGGAAAAGAAATAAAAGGAATCCAGATCGGAAAAGAATAAGTAAAGCTCTCACTGTTTGCAGATGACATGATACTGTACATAGAAAACCCTAAAGATAGTACCAGAAAATTACTAGAGCTAATCAGTGAATTTAGCAAAGTTGCAGGATACAAAATCAATACACAGAAATCACTTGCATTTCTATACACAAACAATGAAAAATCAGAAAGAGAAATTAAGGAATCAATCCCATTTACCACTGCAACAAAAAGAATTAAATATCTAGGAATAAACTTAACCTAAGGAGACAAAAGAACTGTACAAAGAAAATTATAAGACACTAATGAAAGAAACCAAAGATGACATAAACAGATGGAGAGATATTCCATGTTGCTGGGTTGGAGGAATCAATATTGTGAAAATGACTACTACCAAATGCAATCTACAGATTCAATGTGATCCCTATCAAATTACCAATGGCATTTTTCACAGAACTAGAAGAAAAATTTCACAATTCATACGGAAACACAGAAGACCCTGAATAGCCAAAGCAGTCTTGAGAAAGAAGAATGGAGCTGGAGGCATCAACCTTCCTGACTTCAGATTATACTACAAAGCTACAGTCATCAAGTGGAGAAGGCAATGGCACCCTACTCCAGTACTCTTGCCTGGAAAATCCCATGGACAGAGGAGCCTGGTAGGCTGCAGTCCATGGGGTCGCTAAGAGTCGGACACGACTGAGCGACTTCACTTTCACGCATTGCAGAAGGAAACGGCAACCCACTCCAGTGTTCTTGCCTGGAGAATTCCAGGGACGGGGGAGCCTGGTGGGCTGCCGTCTATGGGGTCACACAGAGTCGGACACGACTGAAGCGACTTAGCAGCAGCAGCAGCAGCAGCAGCAACAGTCATCAAGGCAGTGTGGTCCTGGCACAAAAGCAGAAATATAGACCAATGGAACAAGATAGAAAGTCAAGAAATAAACCCATGCACCTGTGGATACCTTACTTTTGACAAAGGAGGCAAGAATATACAATGGGGCAAAGACAGCCTCTTCAATAAATGGTGCTGGGAAAACTGGACAGCTACATGTAAAAGAATGAAATTAGAACACTTCCTAACACCATACACAAAGTTAAACTCAAAATGGATTAAAGACCTAAATGTAAGACACCACTTTCTTCTATCTAGCTTATTCAGCCTAGATTCATGTTCCAGTTTTGCCCAGTATCTGTTGTTGCGACTACAAGCAAGTTTACTTAACTTCACTGGCCTCTGTTTTTTTATAAGATGAATAATAATATTTATTGCTTACAACCTGCCCGGCTGGGTTGTAAGAAATAAATGAGTCCATACAGATAAGAGTATGTGCAAATGTTGTGCCCTGTTTAGTTTGCACTATTATTCCTCAGTCAGCTGTACCACCTGGGGGCAAGGGCTGGGTCTGATCCATGGCATCCTCACAAAGCTGGTACATGGCTGGAATTCAAAAGGTGCTGCACCTGCCACATGCATGGAAACAGTCAGTCTTTGACTTTGGTCATAGGGAGCAGTGGGGACGGGGAAGGCCCTCATCAGTCCTGGCTGTAGCTCTTCTTCACTGTATATCCTTAGATGTGCCACACCCCTCCCTGGGCCTCAGTTTCCTCATGAGTGAGTTACAGGCCCATTCTGATCAGGGGCCCCAAGACTCCTGATCACAGATGAGGATGCAGTTTTCCCTTCCTGAACTCCCCTACCCTCAAGCCGTTTTCTTTTTTTTTTTAAGCCTTTTTCTTAGATTGGCATGACTTGTAGTTTCAGGATAAGGCTTCCCTGCTCAGGGAAATAGATAAGAGTTGTATTCCAGAGAAGGAGTAAGGGTTGAGAAAGGGAGGAGCAGCTCTGAGATGAGGGGCTTTGCTTCCCCAATAAGAATGGATCACAGGGAGATACCAGGGAGCAGACCCCTCCAACCTGAATCCAGATGGAGGGGCAAAAAGGGAATGGGGCTACCCTGGCACCCCAGGGAAGAGCAGAGGAGGGGGGAAGGGAACAGGAACACAAAATCAACTTTAAAGCTTTTGCATCCTGTGTCTGCCCAACAACTATGTGGCTTTTCTCCTGACATCTAGGAGACTGAATACAAAGTCAAGTAAATGGAGTGATTCTTCACATAGCAGTGGGAGGTCCTGCTCTCTTGGAAAAATGCCAGAATACTACAGGTGGGAAGCCCTCAAAGGTTAAAAGCATATTCGATAAACCTGGAATTTTAATTATATAAACATCCAAAGGCAAAACTTAACCAGTTTTCTTGGAGATGCATAAAAGCTAGAGTGAGAAAGAATATGGTTAGAACCTTGGTTGAAATCCTGAAAAGGGATACTACTCTAAATCTAAAGAGTTCTGGTCATGTTCCTGAAGATTGTTGACAGCAGGAAGGCCATGCGTGCAGGCCAGTAAATCACATAGGGTCCAAACTCCCAACTCTCTTTGAGGAATCAGTTAACCCCTAATAACATGACTGTTTACAATTATACTTGTGTTTTGTCTAAATTCTGCTTCTAAGAATCTCCTCTAAAGAAATAATGGTAGATGTGCACTGAAATTTCTCTTTAAGGAGATTTACATTAATGTTCTTAGCAACAGTCAACAACTGTAAGTAATCAAACAAGTTAGCCATGGGAGATAGAAATGAATCCATAAAATGGTACATTGGACAGCTATTAAAATGGAGATGGGAGAGAACTACATGGGAGTTTGCAATATGGTTGGGCACAGTGACTGGTGATTTTTTTTTTTTTTTTTTTGCTTATTTGTACTTTTCTGCCTTCCCACATTTTGTAAAATAAGGTTGTACATTTTTTGTAACCAAACAAATAATTATTAAAAGCAACTTATTTGTGGTTGAGGTCAACCGTCTGAAAAGCTCATCAGTAAATTACACAGAGTCCATATGTGGCTATTATCTAGTGAACTTTCAGTGCCAGCTTGTTTTCCACCCACCCTCTCCTTTCACCATCACAATACTCCTGGGGAGTTGGTATTATCCCATTTTACTGATGAGGACTTAGACTCAGTGGGTGAGTGATTTGACCAAGGTGACAAGACAAATTTAAGAGAAGGAGGTATTAAATACCTTGACCTGAAATTTGGAGCTGCAGAAATGTTTGTTAGAAGAGCTTAAAATGCATCTTTTTGTTCCAGGAGCCAGAAAAAAAAAAAAAAACCTCAAAGCCATGTAGGAGAGTTATGGAGCTGGGACCCTGGAGAGTTTTACTGTGGCATCAGGTGGGGCACTGATAGTTTCCCATCAGGGTCTGTTATTCTTGCATATTTGAACATTATGAAGCTGTTTTTCTAGCTCAAAAGCAACAGAATCTGTCACTCCTGTCCTCTTTTCTGTCTCCCCTTTCTCCTATCACAGGCTACATTTATAAATCCAAAGAGGGCTCAGCTTGATATCAAATATAAATGTTGAAAATTTCTGGTCATGTATGGGAAAACTGAAGATGGAGGAGGTGGGCAAGGTAAAAGAAGGGAGAGAAATGACCTCACAACTAAAAACCAGCCTGAGTGACCGCCCCTGGGGAACCATCTCAAGCCCCATTCCCTAGAAGTCTGCAGCTTTCAGTAAAATTAAGTGTGTGAGAGAGGATGTCAGGAATATTGGTTTAAATGAGAGAAAGAGGAGAAAGAACTACAAAAAGAATAATGATGCAACTTCCTTCCAGAAAACTTCCAGTCACTGCAGAAGGTAGATAACAGGGAATTCTGAGTTTCTCTTGGAAACCAAAGGTCATAGAAATAAAGTAGCTTTTCTGATCTCTTCATTTAAATTTTAAAATATATTTCAATGTTACCAAAACAATATAAGCATATTGTCCAAAAGTCGGAAAATAGAGAAGAGAAAAATAAGATTTCTAACCAATATCTAATGTAATGACTCTGTTTATATGTTATGAATTATCACCCAAATATACCCATCAGTTTCCCTGTAGTTATACCTGGTTTGAATCTAGACTTTGCCACCTGTGGGCTGAGTGACCTTGGATAATTTACTTCATGTCTCAGTTCTAGCAACTTAAACTCTCTATGGGGAATGCCTGGGGGAGGCAGTGAAGGTATGGGGGCTGGAGGGGACCTGCACTTGGATGTGACACTAATAGAAAAACCACAGCTTTGACTATATGGTGAAAGCTTTACTGCTAAGTCACTTCAGTCATATCCGACTCTGTGCGACCCCATGGACAGCAGCCCACCAGGCTCCCCCGTCCCTGGGATTCTCCAGGCAAGAACACTGGAGTGGGTTGCCATTTCCCTCTCTAATGCACGAAAGTGAAAAGTGAAAGTGAGGTCGCTCAGTCATGTACAACTCTTAGTGACCCATGGACGACAGCCTACCAGGCTCCTCCCTCCATGGGATTTTCCAGGCAAGAGTACTGGAGTGGGGTGCCATTGCCTTCTCTGATATGGTGAACGCTTTAACCATAGCTTTAAAAACCATAGCTTTGACTCTAGGTTTGTCATAGGTTTTTTTCCCCAAGGAGCAAGCATTTTCTAATTTCATGGCTGCAGTCACCGTCTGCAGTGATTTTGGAACCCAAGAAGATAAAGTCTGTCACTGTTTCCATTGTTTCCCTATCTATTTGCCATGAAGTGATGGGACCGGATGCCACAATCTTAGCTTTTTGAATGTACTTTGCTGACAAAGGTCCATATAGTCAAAGCTACAGTTTTTCCAGTACTCATGTATGGATGTGAGAGTTGGATCATAAAGAAGGCTGAGCCCTGAGGAACTGATGCCTATTATTGACACTTGAGGCTGAATAATTCTCTTTTGTGGAAGCTGTCCTGCAGACTGTAGGATGTTTAGCAATATCTACCTACCAGATTACCCAAAGCACCTCCCTCCCCCAATTCTGACAACCAGAACCATCTCCAGTCACAGCCGGGTGTCCCATGGTTGAGAGTCATTGGTTCAGTGGCAAGATTCTGAGATCTCTTTTCAAGGGGTCATCTCTGTCTCAAGTAGAAACAGCACTGTGATTGTGATCATTTTCGAGACAAGCAGCCTAAGGCACAGTTCTAGCCAGGGCATTAGTGACGGACAGGAGCTCAGATGGCGGAGTCCCTCCTTTCTTCCATCTCCCTGGGGACCTTACCAGTCTTTGCCAAGAGGGCTTTTCTGGTGGTCCAGTGATAACAAATCTGGGCAGGAAGAATTTAAGGACATGTTCCTCCTGTGGACTGGGAGCAAGCCGGTGACCTAATGTGAAACTCGTGGGCCTCTGAAGAGGACTCTGGAAGTCTGGGTGACACTGCCCTGTTCCCCAGATGACCTTTCTCTTCCCTGAGGCCCTGTCCTCATGCTGAATGGGAAGAAAGGAACAAGCCTGCTAGTCATTCAACACCCTACTCTGGGTGGGAGGTGGGGGATATTTCCCTATGCCATTTTACTGCCAGGTCTGTGGGTTGAAGCATAAGTCCCCTGATACTTTCACCTACAGATAGGCACACAGACCTCTTACCTGATGTCAACCTAGCCAGCCCTGGGGTTGTTTTCAAATGAGTCTTTCTCAAGATGAGGAACAGGGAGGGACCATTCTGAGTTCCTGCTACAGGTAGACCCTCGGTCGGGCATGTAACCCACATACTCACTGATCCCTACAGCTGCTCTGGCAAGCCTGGTACACCCTTTGGCTCCAACTCTACCTCCATGGGGGGCAGAAACTTGGCCTCCTCTGCTGGTTTTTGCTGAGTGCCTGAACCCAGGCTCTATGATATCACCAGACCACCTACAGCAGAGTCCATCTTCCCAGTGATGTCTCCACCTCAAACCAACACCAAAGGTCAAAGTAGTACCTGTGTCAGGAACCAGAAGAGTGGTGGGACTGTCAAGGGACCCTGGAGCCCACAGGACCTCATTGCCCTTTTCAGTGGTTTGTTGGAGGAAAGAATGTTTGTTGAAAGGAAAGAAAAGCCACTGGGGATATTTCAAATTCATGAAATGCAACCACTTTCCAAACCCCCGGAGGGGCACCAGTTGAGTTGAAATGCTGAGAGGGTGGTTGGGATCAGACATGGCTGAAGCTGGAGGTGTGGGCTACAGATTGGCTGGTGTCCTCAGGGATCTTTGCTGTCAGCTCTGGCTCCTCCGCAGTGTAAAGGGAGAGAGTGAGAAGCGGTCAGGGGCTGAGAAACAGTGGGGACAGAGATGGGGGTGGTGGTGCTGGGCAACAACAACCAAGCAGAGGCGTTTCCTCTGCGGGTGGGAGACTTGGAGGGTAGGGTTGAGTGTCCAGCCAGGAAGGTGTGGGGTCATCAGGGGCATCTCTGGAAATGTATTAGTCCTGGTATTAATGGGAAGGAGAAGCCAATTCTGGTCTTGACAGGAAAAGCAATTTTGTTCATCGGAACAGTTTCTAGAGATAATCTTATAAAGATGTGGAGAAGATGTAGAAAACTGAATAAGGGATGGCAAAGCACCAACTGGCATATCAACATCCCAGTGACTAGGGGACTTGAACAATAGAAATTAATTTTCTCATGGAGCTGGAGGCTAGAAGTCCAAGGTCTAAGTGTCAGCAGGGTTGTTTGTTCTGAGCCTTCTCCTTGGCCTATAGATGACTGTATTCTCCCCGTGTCTTTGGGCAGTCTTCCCTCCATGTGTGTCTATGTCCTAATCCTTATAAGGACATCAGTCTTGTTGGATTCAGTTCAGTTCAGTTCAGTCTCTCAGTCATGTCCGAGTCTTTGCAACCCCATAGACTGCATATGGTAGGCCTCCCTGTCCATCACCAACTCCCGGAGCTTACTCAAACTCATGTCCATTAAGTCGGTGATGCCATCCAACCATCTCATCCTCTGTCGTCCCCTTCTCCTCCCACCTTCAATCTTTCCCAGCATCAGGGTCTTTTCTAGTGAGTTACCTCTTTGCATCAGGTGGCCAAAGCATTGGAGTTTCAGCTTCAACATCAGTCCTTTCAATGAACACCCAGGAATGATCTCCTTCAGGACTGACTGGCTGGATTTCCTTGCAGTCCAAGGGACTCTCAAGAGTCTTCTCCAACACCACAGTTCAAAAGCATCAATTCTTCGGTGCTCAGCTTTCTTTATAGTCCAACTCTCACATCCATACATGACTACTGGAAAAACCATAGCCCTGACTAGATGGACCTTTGTTGACAAAGTAATGTCTCTGCTTTTTAATATGCCATCTAGGTTGGTCATAACTTTTCTTCCAAGAAGTAAGCATCGTTTAATTTCATGGCTGCAGTCACCATCTGCAGTGATTTAGGAGCCCCCAAAAATAAAGTCTGCCACTGTTTTCCACTGTTTCCCCATCTATTTGCCATAAAGTGATGGGACTGGATGCCGTGATCTTAGTTTTCTGAATGTTGAGCTTTAAGCCAACTTTTTCACTCTCCTCTTTCACTTTCATCAAGAGGCTCTTTAGTTCTTCACTTTCTGCCATAAGGGTGGTGTCATCTGCATATCTGAGGTTATTGATATTTCTCTTGGCAATCTTGATTCCAGCTTGTGCTTCTTCCAGCCCAGCATTTTTTGTGATGTACTCTGCATATAAGTTAAATAAGCAGTGTGACAATATACAGCCTTGACATACTCCTTTTCCTATTTGGAACCAGTCTGTTGTTCCTTGTCCAGTTCTAACTGTTGCTTCCTGAACTGCATACAGGTTTTCTCAAGAGGCAGGTCAGGTGGTCTGGTATTCCCATCTCTTTCAGAATTTTCCACAGTTTATTGTGATCCACACAGTCAAAGGCTTTGGCATAGTTAATAAAGCAGAAATAGATGTTTTTTTGGAACTCAGTTGCTTTTTCGATGATCCAGTGGATGTCGGCAATTTGATCTCTGGTTCCTCTGCCTTTTCTATAACCAGCTTGAACATCGGGAAGTTCATGGTTCACGTATTGCTGAAGCCTGGCTTGGAGAACTCTGAGCATTACTTTACTAGCATGTGAGATGAGTACAATTGTGCGGTAGTTTGAGCATTCTTTGGCATTGCCTTTCTTAGGGATTGGAATGAAAACTGACCTTTTCCAGTCCTGTGGCCACTGCTGAGTTTTCCAAATTTGTTGATATATTGAGTGCAGCACTTTCACAGCATCACAGCCCCTGGCATTAAGACGTTTAATTGTGGCCAAGAAAATGTGGGTCGATGTGACATGTGCCTTTTCCAGGGCTGGCCCTCAAACTTCTAATGTAACTCTCCACATTCCTGCATTGCACATCAGTGTCCAGATTCAGAATTCAAGAGCTCTGGGGACTCTGGAGTCACTGGATACAGACAGCCTGACCCCCTAAGTGCTTTTGAGAAAGCCACCCAAGCAGACACCTCTGGGTTGGACTTGGTATGAACCAGAAAGAGACCTTTTCTGGGTTGAGACTGAGTTTTGGAGGTTGTTTTTTCATAATGGCTAGCATATCCAGATGTCTTCAAGAAAATTAGAGATACCAAGGAAACATTTCATGCAAAGATGGTCACAATAAAGGACAGAAACAGAATGGACTTAAGAGAAGCAGAAGATATTAAGAAGAGGTGGCAAGAATACACAGAAGAATTATACGGAAAAGATCTTCATGACCCAGATAACCACAATGGTGTGATTACTCACCTAGAGCCAGACATTCTGGAATGCAAAGTCAAATGGGCCTTAAGAAGCATCACTACGAACAAAGCTTTTGGAAGTGATGGAATTCCAGCTGAGCTATTTCAAATCCTAAATGATGATGCTATGAAAGTGCTGCACTCAATATGCCAGCAAATTTGGAAAACTCAGCAGTGGCCACAGGACTGGAAAAGGTCAGTTTTCATTCCAATCTCAAAGAAAAGCAATGAAAAAGAATGTTCAAACTACCACACAATTGAACTCATCTCACACACTAGCAAAGTAATGCTCAAAATTCTCCAAGCCAGACTTCAACAGTATGTGAACCATGAACTTCCAGATGATCAAGCTGGATTTGGAAAAGGCAGAGGAACCAGAGATCAAATTGCCAACATCTGATGGATCATTGAAAAAGCAAGAGAGTTCCAGTAAAACATCTACTTCTGCTTTATTGACTATGTCAAAGCCTTTGACTGTGTGGATCAAAACAAACTGTGTAAAATTCTTAAAGAGATGGGAATATCAGACAACTTGACCTGCCTCCTGAGAAATCTGTATGCAGGTCAAGAAGCAACAGTTAGAACCAGACATGGAACAACAGACTGGTTCCAAATAGGAAAAGGAGTATGTCAAGGCTGTATATTGTCACCCTGCTTATTTAACTTATATGCAGAGTACACCATGAGAAACACTGGGCTAGATGAAGCACAAGCTGGAGTCAAGATTGCCAGGAGAAATATCAGTATCCTTAGTTATACACACAAATGATACCACCCTTAGGCAGAAAGTGAAGAAGAACTAAAGATCCTCTTGATGAAAGTGAAAGAGGAGAGTTTAAAAGCTGGCTTAAAACTCAACATTCAAAAGCTAAGATAATGGCATCTGGTCCACCTCATGGTAAATTGATGGGGAAACAATGGAAACAGTGAGAGACTTTATTTTCTTGGGCTTCAAAATCACTGCAAATGGTGACTGCAGCCATGAAATTAAAAGATGCTTGCTCCTTGGAAGAAAAGCTATGACCAACTTAGACAGCATATTAAAAAGCAGAGACATTACTTTGCCAACAAAGGTCTATCTAGTCAAAGCTATGATTTTCCCAGTAGTCATGTATGGATGTAAGAGTTGGACTATAAAGAAAGCTGAGCACCGAAGAATTGATGCTTTTGAACTGTGGTGTTGGAGAAGACTCCTGAGAGTCCCTTGGACTGCAAGGAAATCCAACCAGTCAGTCCTGAAGGAGATCATTCCTGGGTGTTCATTGGAAGGACTGATGTTGAAGCTGAAACTCCAATACTTTGGCCACCTGATGTGAAGAAAGACTTATTTGAAAAGACCCTGATGCTGGGAAAGATTGAAGGTGGGAGGAGAAGGGGACGACAGAGGATGAGATGGTTGGATGACATCACCGACTCAATGGACATGAATTTGAGTAAGCTCCAGGAATTGGTGAGACAGAAGCCTGGCATGGTGCAGTCCATGGGGTCACAAAGAGTCGGACACGACTGAACAACTGAACTGAACTAACCATATCCAGACTATCACAGCCACCAAAGCTACACACATTCAGGGGGAAGCAATTTTCCAAAAGAAAACCTGGAAGCTATATATATTTTTTAAAAAAGAGAAATGAAGTATTGGTCATGTCTTTTACCTTACAGCAGATAAAACAATATTTCTTTTATGCCTTCTGGATTCATTAACATGCTTAGTTACCAATTATAGAAATATTTTTCTATACATTTTCCAGGAGTTCATGTGGTAAGCAGCCTCCAAGACGATCTCTGTGATCCCTGCTCCTGGCACTCACACCATGGCATCATCACCTCCTTCATTGTGCAGGAGTTGGTACAAATGTGACCAAAAGAATATGAAAAGTGATGGTTTGTCACTTCTGATAGTAGGTTATACATGACTGTAGCTTCCATTTTTCTCTCTTAGGTCACTCACTGTGGGGCAAGTCAGCTGCCATATTTTTAGGGCATTCAGATAAACCATGGAGATGTCCCTGGCAAGGAACAAGGTCTCTGGCCAATAACCACTAAGAGATTGAGGCCTGCCAACAACTACCTGTGTGATCTTGGAAGTGGATCCCTCTCTAGTTGAACATTTAGATGACATCTTGACTACAAACTCATGATAGACCCTGAGCCAGAACCATCCAGCTAAGTTACTCTCAGATTCCTGACCCACAGAAGCTGAGATAGCAAATGTTTGTGTAAAGCTGCTAAATTTGGGACTAATTTATTATGTAAATCTAGAGAACAAATGCATTTTGTTGTTTGTTTTGTAAAATGAGTAAATCTTGGATCCATTTGAAACCTATTTTCATTCATAGTATGAGGTGTAGCTAAAACTTTTTTTTTTTCAAATAGATAATCAATGGTCTTGACATCATTTATTGAATATTCCATCCTTTCCACTCTGACTTGAAATGCTGCATTTTAATTTATTAACTTACCATATTGTAGTGAGGTTCTTGGTGTCTAGAGTCCTTTCACCAGGTTGGTACCCCTACCTTCTTGCTGCTGGGGTCCTTGACTGCTAACAGCTCACCCTTGCATTGTTCTTTGGAGGGCTGACCTCGACTGATAGGAGCTGCCTTGCCTAGAGATGCTTGGGAGGTCACACCCACCCCATGCATTGCCACTGACTGACGGATGCAGGGGGTACTAGGTTGCTGATGCCTGGAACAACCTCTGTGGTGCCAGTCATGTTCCAGAGTCCCTGAGGGATCAGGCTGAGTCTCGGCTTCTTCTGAGCCCACAGCTCTGCCTCTTCTCCTCGCCCATCTGGTCCTGCTTTTTCCTCACTCCCCAAGAGTTCTCCTAAGAGCTCTCCCTCAGCAAATCGCTACACGAGGATCCCAGAGTCAGGTTCTGCTACTAGGGAACCCTCCCTCAGTCACATGTAGCCAGGGCTCTATTTCTGGACTATTTTCTCTGATCCATTGATACTATTTACCACCTGGTCGCAGTATCACACTATTTTGATTTGTTTTTGCTTTGGGGTTGTCTGATCCAATAATTATTTCGCCACTCAATATTTTTAATGAACTTTAAAAAACAATTGTGGTAGGGACTTCCCTGGTGGTTCAGTGGTTAAGATTTTCTGCTTTCACTGCAGAGGGTACAGGTTCAATCCCTGGCTGGGGAATGAAGATCCCACATCCTATGCAGTGCAGCCAAAAATTAATAAAAATTCTTTTAAAAATCATGGTAAAATGTACATAATATTCATCCTTTTAACCATTTGGAAGTCCAACTCAGTGATAGTGAAAACATTCACAATACTGTGTTTCCATGACCATTATCTATACCCCAAATGTTTTCATCCTTCCCAAGATAAATACTATCCATTAAATAATAATATCCACTTCCAGTTATCCTCCAGCCCCTGGTACCCTCTACTCTGCTTTCTGCCTCTCTGAATGTGCCAATTCAGGTACCTCATATAAGTGAAATAATACAATATTTGACTTTTTATGTGTGGCTTATTTCACTAAGCATAATGTTTTCAAAGTCTGCCATGTTGTAGTATATATCAAAATTCCATTCCTTTTTATGGCTGAATAATCTTCCATTACATTTATATATCACATTTAATTTATCAGTTTACCTGTTGACGGATACTTGGGTTGTTTCTGCTGAACAGTGCTGCTATGAACATTGGTACACAGATACACCAATACTCTGTTGGTGTCCCGGGAGGATGTCACATGTAAAAGGAAAGAGAATCGTGTGATTATTGCCCAAGTACTCATCCACCAATTATTAGCTGTAGCTAATCTTGTTTCCTCTTTATTTTCCCCTTGAACACACACACATACACATGCACGCGCGGGTGCGAGCTTCCTCTGTCTCCTCTCCAGCCTCTGCTGCTGGGTTATTTTAAAGTAAATTCTAGACATTATATATCTTTAAGAAAAGGATTCCTTTAACATAAACACCATACCATTACTTCATCTTTAAAACAAATAATCATTTCTTTGAAACATCTAATATCTAATCAGGGTCAAATTTCCCTGATTGTCTCCAAATGTTGGTTTGAGTCACACATCGCATTCTGAAGACATGACTTATATTTCCTTTAACCTATCAGAGTACCTCCTTTTTTTTTAAACCTAAGAAATTTTTTTAGATCCTTTGTTCATAACTTAACCTACTGTGACCATGTCACAAGTCCCAGGGTCATTGCTTTTCCCACCCTTCAGTAGAGAGTGCTTTGGGTGTTCCCCTGGTGTTACACCAGTCTCACACCTCCACAGAGTGGTCAAGTGGGTCCCCATTTCCACCTTTAGTAAGTGTACCATTTGAAAACTTATTTCCTTGAGACCTTTTTGATGGTAAGTGGGGAGTTGGAATTCTCAAGGCTTTTTTGGTTTTCTGTTATTAAGAAATGACCTTTTCCAAGAAACCTGTTGGATGACTCAACAGGAGGCCCTAGGACTAATAAAAGATACCGAGTTGTTTCACAAAATGCATAATGGAACAAAGAAACTTACATCACTTTAAACTATGGTTTAAAATATGAGTGAATTATTGAACTAGATGAACACAGATATAACTATTCCCTCTATATCTCAAAAGTTTTATATATATATATATTCATGATGAACAGAAGTTGGAAAAATAGAGATATTTTGATGACAAGTTATCATGCATTGAGTTGTATAAGGTAATTTTCCAGTTATAGAAGGATAGACTCATTTCCTAAGAAGTCTCTGCCCCCCCTTGTCTTTTTTTTTTGTGTGTGAAGTTGCTCCTTCCACTGCCCTTGATCAGGTGTCTCATTTCCTCCACAGAAGGGACTCTCTGAATATGCTCTGGATTTTGTCTCTGGTTAATGGCCATCTTTGGGTACCACCAGCCATGCCCCTAGTCTCTGCTGGGTTCTCACAGATTCATTTCCCCGAGCTGCAGGCACTCTTCATGCGAGCTGGTAGCAATCACTCAGGCACAGGAGACAAAATGAATGCGACAACAACAGTCTCAAACCATAGGAAGCAAGGAGCTAACTTCTTTTTTGTTTCCTCTTAGGCCAGAAGGGATGCTCCAGTAGCTTCTACTTGGCTTTTCCTATTACAATAGACTTACTCTTTAAGTCAGGGAGCAGTTCCATGGCAGTCAGGTCATCTGCTCCATCTACACAATCAGAAACTGGGGAAATCACTGATGATTGCTGCTTCATAGGGCCTGCTGCTGACAGTGGCCGAAGTTTCAGTAATCACCTGATGCTCTTAAAGTCCTGACTGGAGGACCAAGCTGGTGGTCAACATATCAAGGAACTGGTTTTATTAACTCCAGGGTTTGGTTGTTTGTTTGTTTGTTTGTTTTAGGTTTTATTGAGCCAGGGTCAATTGTAACTGAAAGTTTGGGAGGCTCTTCTTTACCTGGCACAGATACCAGGCAAAATCACCACTAAGTTCTTTAGTGGAAAACTAGGAAAATGGTGCATAGTATATACTTGTGCTGTTAGCAGTGTCTTAAGTCTGGAAATGGGACTATGAGGGGCTGAAACTCTAGTAAAACTAGGCCTCTATTCCCTAGATCCAGAGAGCATTCAATTATATAGTTCATATGCAGTTGAACTATGTTTTTCACCAAATATTTCCTGCTCTTGCCTTCAGGGCTCCTCGTTGTTTCACAGCCCCCTTGTGGTTGGGTGGGGTACTACATGACTAGTTCCAGCCACTCTGTTACCAGCGAAATGTATGTCCCTTCAAGGTCAGAACATCTATCTAATTGCTGATTTGTTACCCTCTAGATCAATTCTTTCACTTTTGAATTTGGCAGTGTTCAAGATCATGACTACTTCATTAGCCTATATCCTGGAGTGAGAAGGTGTAAAGTGAAGAGGACCCAGCAACTTGCAATACATATGTACGACATAAACAAGAAGTAAACCTTTGTTACTTCATGTCATTCAGATTTCGTCATAATCTAGCATACTTTGATTGGTACAAAAATTGCTGCTGGGAGATGGAGGTTATTTTAACAAAATCTGACTTTTGTGGCATTGACTTATGGGGCAAGGAAGATGATTGCGGAAGCTGTTATACATGAGTGTATAATGATAAAACCGTCACCTACAATAAACTGGAAGGAAGACAATGAACCTAGTAAGCTTGTAGCTGCAGGAGAGGGAGACTGGAAAACAAAATGTTAATAGCAGTGTTGGTCAGTGTTGGCTGCAGCCTGATATCCCCACATCCTTGAGGCACAGTGAGTGTTTGGATCTTCGTAGGAGGGAGTTGCTGACCTGGGCACAGCCTTGTGGAACAGGCCAGGTCTGCCTAGTGACCCCTGCCCAACCACCTGACCCCATGGCATACCTGTGTGTGCTCAGTCACTCAGTCGTGTCCAACTCTTGCGACCCTATGGACTGCAGCCCGCCAGACTCCTCTGTCCATGGAATTCTCCAGGCAAGAACCCTGGAGTAGGTTGCCATTGCATCCTCCAGGGGATCTTCCTGACCCAGGGATTGAAGCTGGGTCTCTTGCCTCTCCTGTTTTGGCCAGGCAGTTTCTTTATCACTGAGCCACCTGGGAAGCCCTGTGGCACCCCCACCCCCAATTCATGCTGTGTGTCTCTTCCTCCTGTTCTGAAGCTTGTTCCCATGGAGACGCAAGAAGCTGCAGGCCCGCCTGGCATCTCTGCTTGCTTGTTGGCCAGCCCGGGCAGCCTGCAGAGTTGCGGGCCGCAGAAGAGCAGGTGGGGAGTGCCACTGGCTTCTGCCTATTGCCTGGCTTACCCTACAAGCTGCGGCCGTAGACCACCAGGGCTGTTATCCACCATGGTCTTGAGATGCAGCTCTTCCAGTGCTTGCTGAGGCCACGGGGGCAGCACGCATAGTGCAGGGCTAGAAAGCACCGACTAAGGCCTCCCAGAAAACACAGCAACTAGGAGGTGGGATCCTGTGGATCTATTCTTCTCCCTCCCCTGAGGCAGACGTCTTGGCATCACGGTGGTTCCTACTGCCTCTTGAAGATGTCTTCTGCAGCTGAGCAATCGCTGTGCTTATCACAGTGCTACGGCCAGCTTGCTCCCGCCTTCCCTCCCTCTTTGCCTGTCTCACTCCAGCTGCCCTGGGATTCACTCCCCCCAAAAACTGTTAACATCTAAACTTTTGCCTCAGACTTTTCCAGGGAAATCGAGGCTGAGGCAAAGCCCATTCTTCACACCTTGTTTTACAAAAATCGCTCTGTGACATCAGTTTTGCTCAGCACATAGTCACTTAGCACCTCCTCCTGTTTTCTGGGCACCAGGAGAAACTTTGGGGATGCAGTGCTGAACACAACAGGTACAGTCCTTCCCCCAGAGCCTTTGGGGTACAGGCACCAACGGAGACACAGGGAACAAATATCCCATTATCTAGAGAGCCAGAAAAGCAAATTCTAGAAGCTTTTATGTCTATTGCAGGTCAATTCTAAAACCTGTGAACAAGGAGAAAGGGAACAGTGGCTAGATTTATGAAAATTCTGCATGCCAGATAATCTCTTTCCTGAAAGTTGACTAGAGTAGATGGACAGGGGTGCTGGCGAGACGAGTACTTGGCTCATAGTAGTCATCTGAGAAAATATTGACCTAAGACTCTTCTAGCAGCTTATGGGCCAGTCAACTCTGCAGACTGGAGGACAGGATACTCTGGTGGACTCAAGAGAAGATGACAAATTTGGAAGGTTAAACCTTCGAGAGGAAGGGATTCTCCCTCAGAGTGGGTGGAGCAGAAGCTGGGAGTCCACTTGTAATGACCTCTGAACTTCCTTCTCACTCAGGGATCCTGTGCCCCGACTGAGCATCTGTTGTCTTTTGGAGAATTTTATCCCAATTATTTGCTCAGTGTAGCAGGAGTTTTTTGGTACTCTGCCCAGGTCCTGTGGCCCCCATTCACCAGTCCTGTGCACTCACCCTCTTCTAAGGGCTGGCATCTGGGTTTCCTCGTTCCTTGGGCTCTGGAGTGAACTGCAAATGCCTAAGTGTTTCTGTCCCTCCAGAGCAGCCTGTAGCCAAGAACTGCTAGTGGAGGAAAGCTAAATTTCCCTTCCTTGAGGTTGGGTCAACTCTCAATGGTAATTTACACACCACACTTCCCCCCCAGAATCAGGTGGAGGCTATAAGACTTTGCCTAAGATGGTCCCTTTGACTGCCTTTCCCCTTTCCCACTCTGCTCACCCCACTCCCAGGACTAGCTGAGTCCTTTCCACCCAGTGTTCTTGGATCTGAAGTACCAGAAGTGTCTAATCAAAAGTGGCAAGGAGAAAAATAAAAGTGGCAAAGGGGTTGTCTGGGTGGGCCCTCAAGAACTGGATGGTCTGGTTAGGAGCCATCTCTGAGCACAGGAGGGCTGAGACCAGGCCCAAGAGCAGGGTGGAGGGGGAGGCAGAAGGGTGGGGCAAGGAGCTGTTCTTCAGTGGGATATCCTCCTGCTGATACGGCTCTCAGTGAGGCACACACGTGCTCAGACGAGCATCTGCACCCTTCTCAGGGGCACAGGAGGTCTGATGCACCCGGGAGGCTTTGTTATTGGGAGGCCAGCTTCCTCCTCAAGGCTTGGCTCCTCCCCCACTTCCTGCAAACACCTGTCTTTGTGTCCTCAGCAGATGCTGGACCCAGGATGGAGATCTGCCTCTGTCAGGGGCCTCAGGGGTACCCAAAACCTCACACCTCCTGGACTGCACCCCCTCCGGGGACACTAACCAGAGGCAGGCACCGCAGAAGCCATGATGGAGAGAGACGCAGCTCAGTTTTCTTCAGTGAGTTTGAAAACAATGCTTAGGGATCCCCAAGCCTGAATTCTTTCTCATGGGGAAACATTTTTGTGCAAGAAGTCTAAAGGTCAGAAACTTGAACCCGAGGAAGCTAATTCAGGGCTTGGCTACTTGGGGGAGGGGTCTGAAGTTCTGATTGTGCTTTTTAATTAGACCTGGGATTAGAAGAGGCCCTGGGGAGGGGTGGGGAGAGTGTGGACATGCTTAAACAACTTTCAGGATTTTATGCTCGGGGTTCTGTAAAATCAAGCAATGTTTTTATTTCAAGTCCCCAAATTAAGGTCATTTGCTCTAATTTAGGCTTTTCCAATTCAGAGTAGGATTCTGAGACACTTTTAGATGATCAGGGAAAGGCTAGGCAGCCTCTGGGAGTGCAAAGAGCAGAGGGGCAGCCTGGCTAGAGGGTCTGAGCTACGGGAGCGTGAGTCTGGGCCTCCTTTGTGTCAAAGGGCAGGGGAGTAGGGACCCTCTTTCCCCACCCCTCCATGCTGGAAGTCAGTCCTGCACTCTTAGCCTGTCTCCACCTTCAGCCTCTGTCTAGCCCTCCCCGGAAGGCCCAGCAGCTCTAGTATCTCCAGGCAGGCATGGTCCCAAGCACAGTTCACCTGCTCAGAGTCCCCTGCTTGGGACTGCACCTCCCACGCTCAGACTCTGTCTTGGGGCAACTGCCACACCCTGGCGTCCTCTCATCTCTGGGTGCCCCAGGCCTCCCCCAGACTCTGCCCTCCCTGTGTCGGTCAGCTCTGCTGGCTGCCAAGATTGCAGTTTATCCAAGGAAAGACCTGCAGCCAGGTGTCGGGGCTCAGGGGTTGGGATGGAGAGCGGGGCCTTGAGGTCAGGAAATTCCTTCCAGACTCTGGCAGCCTCAGGGGACCCAGGCAAAGCTGAACAACCGGGCCTGGCACAGACCAAGTCTTCCAGCAGAATGGGTAGCTCTCAAGACTTCCAGGTGGCCCTTGTGGGGGACCCAAGGGAGGCTACCCCTAGTCCCTGGAATCATGGCTCCCATCTCCTGGTCTCTGAACACCCCCGCCTCATCTTCTACTCCATGTTTCTTAACCTCTATTGTGCCAGGGACCCCTTGAGGTGCTGTGCAGCCTAAAATGAAGCCCTTTTCCAGAATGCTTTCAACGCATGAAATAAAATACACAGAATTACAAAGGGAACCAATTACAGTGAATCGGTTAATATTAATTAATATTAAATAATAAACTTGCAATGGAGTAATATGTGTGCTTCTTAATAAATCAGAAATAAGACCTAGTGGAGGCTTTAAGCAGGCCCATGGGCTTCCCCAGTGGCTCAGCGGTAAAGAATCTGCCTGCAATGCAGGAGACATGGGTTTGATTACAGGGTCAGAAAGATCCCCTGGAGGAGAGCAAGGCAACCCAGTCCAGTATGCCTGCCTGGGAGAATCCTACGGACAGAGGAGCCTGGTGGGCTACAGTCCATAGGGTTGCACAGAGTCAGACAAGACTGAAGTGACATAGTGTGCACATACAATTCTGAAGCAGTGATGAGCAAAACCATTGTCTGCAACAACTCTTCTGTCATAGAAAAGGGGCAGTGATTTCCACCCATGACAGAGTTACAGGTAATAGTACATGGGGTTTTGTCCATGTTCATAATGAATGTAACGCTAAATTTCAGCTAGAGGTTAGAGCAAACAACAGTATCCTTTTTTTTCTCACCCAAGTTTATGGATGCCTTAAACTCTACCTGCAAACTCCAGGCTAAGAACCTGCCTTTTGCCTGGCCCCCTACCTCATAGTATCTGCTTTTCACACTCCTTGCCACCAGGCTCCTCTCTGTGCCCCTCTGCCCCTCAGTATCAGGTATTGGACCTCCTTTCCCACCCCTTTCCCCGACTTTTCAGGGGCTCGAACAGGCTGGTTGAGGTCTGAATCCAGACAGTGCCCTGAGCAAGTTGAGTGTTGGACCACACCCCTCAGGCCTGTACTTGCCCAGGAGTCAGCAATAGAGACATCAATGGTTTAATGGAGGGGAGGGGGATCTTACCTGTCTGAAGCAAGGTCATGGAGTGACAACATAGTGTGTGGCAGACGGTGGATAAAAGATGGCAGCAGTCTTTGCTCCTGGGGGGCTGGTGGAAGGAGAGATTACCAGTTGCAGAAGAATTGACTTCAGGTGGGCTCATTAGTTACCAGGGAAACTAATAGGAGGGCACGCGCCTCACCGCCCTCTTGATGAGAACTATCACCAGCTGGGGCCTGGAGCAAGTACATAGGAAGGTCAATCATATGCCTAAGATCTACGTGAAGTAGGCACTGGTCGGGCAGGGAATGTACAGAGAGCAAGAGATCCACCATCATGAGTGGCTTGACCATACAGAGGGCTTGCAAAGCAGTAGCAACGAACACAGGAGACGGAGCAGAGAGCAGGGGGGAGGGCGGGAGTGTGTCCAGACGTGTGCATGGATGGCACTGACATAAAGACGGGGGTCAGTGCCTACCACTTTGTGTTCAGCAGCGTTTTTAAAAATCCCAATGCCTAGGCCACACCCTCGGCCAACTAAACCTGTCTCTGGGGTTGGGCTCCAGATGTCGTAATTTATTAAACTCCCAAGTAACTCCAGTGTGCCTTGGGGGCTGGATGTAAAGGTAGAAGACAGAGAACTGGGTGGGAAGAGAGAGAAGAGGGGCCCTAGAAGTCTAACGGAGATACATCTGTGTGCTCAGCCCAGAGCCCGAATTGGACCAAGTAGGGAAGAAAAGACAGGACAGAGGACTGGGGTACCCTGCAATTTTCTGCTGAGTTTGAGAACCCTAATGTGGAGGGCGCCAGCCAACACCAGCCCCTAAGTTTGACTGCCTGAAACTGCTAGCATCTCCTGGGATTAGCTGGTTTTGCGAAAGGAGAGAATGAGCACCTTCCCCACAAATGCACTCACTGCCCTGCAAAGAACTAACCCCCGTGGCTCCTGAAGGTAGGGGAGCTGGGGCCCCTGGAGGCTGTGGGGCTGGCCGTGCTTGGCTGCAAGCTCGCATGCCAGCTCCCATGCCAGCTCACTTCCCCACTCTGGGAACAGGGCTGTGGCCCACAGACCTGCCTTTCCTCCTGTTGTTCCTCTGCCCCCTCCCGGAGGGTCTGGGTAGGGGTTCACTCTGCCACAAAATGGCTTGTGACAAGACCTGCCTGGGCCCCAGAGAGAGAAGGGAAGGCCTGCTAACCACCCCTAGCCTCAGCAACCAGGTGCAAGACACGGGGGCTGGCACTGCCAAAGCCTACTGAGCTCTGGGCACTGTGCCAGGTGATTCAAGTCTCTTGTCAATTTAATCATTGCAGCCAGTGAGGCTGGCACTGCCCTCCCCATTTTATAGGTAAGAAAGGAGGCTCAGAGGATAAGAGCTGCCCAAAGTCACAGAGTTCCACACGGTGGTGCAGGCCTAGATGATCCCATTGTTCTCTGGTGATGATGCAAATGTTTGTGCTGTCCAAAATTTGCAGCTCCAGGCAAGACAGCCCCCATTAGCCTGGGGCCCTTACTCTGAGGGTAGCATGCTAGTGTCCTCTACACACTTCTTTATGAATAAAGCAGTTTTAGTACCTCATTCTAGGGATGAGGAAACTGAGTCTCAGAGATGTTGCTTGTTACTTCCCAGACCCTTACGGATAGGAGCAGTGCTGGGCAGATGTGAGAGGAAATTCACAGTGTTTACAGTTTTGGGATTCTGCTCCCAAAGCTGACACGTCTACAGTCACATCAAAAGACGAAGCCAATTTCAAGGCAGGATTTTCATTCAAAAATCTTCCAGTGCTACTCATGCCATGCTTAGATAAAGGAGGGCTTGTGGGGTGGTCACTGGCAACAGACCCAGGCACACATTATATCCAGAATCACTCTTCACTAAGAACATCTCTAGCTTCTTGTAGATTTCCATCCTGTCGTCTACACCTGTGTGCTCTGAGCAGTCAGAAATTGCTCCGGACTGTCATAAGTCAAAGTGTGTACCTTCCTCCCTTCCTCTCGCCCTCAGAAAAATGCTCCACTCCATGGGGAACAGCTAAGGAATGTGGTTAAGATCAGCTAAAAAAAAAATTTGTAATAGTCTTTTCTTTCCTTTTATTTCCTTTTTTATCCCCATTCCCCACTCTCATGACCTCCTTCCCCACAGGAGGCTATTCTAATATATTTAATGTGTATTGCTTTCTATGTACGCATTTTTGTAAACATGCACTGTTTGGTAGAGTTTGCTTAAACAGATACAGAACAATTTTTTAAAAATATTTATTCGGCTGCATTGAGTCTTAGTTGTGACATGCGGGACACTCTTCATTGCGGTGTGCATGCTTCTTTAGTTGTGGCACACAGGCTTAGTTGCCCTGGGGCACGTGGGATCTTGATACCCCAACCAGGGATCGAACCCATGTCCCCTGCATTGGAAGGCAGACTCCTAACCACTGGACCACCAGGGAAGTCCCCAGCTAAAAATTTTGAAGAAGAAAATGGTTTTTCCTGCTGTTCCAGCATATCACCAAAAGGTCAGAAAAAGTATATAGTAATTCCTAGGGTAGATCGAGCCTTTCTGTGTGCCCCAATTAGAGTGCTCAACTAGAAAATGTCAAAGGTGCTAAGGAATAAACTTCATGTTTTTTTTTAAATTGAGACACAATTGACATAACATTATATTGTTTTCATGACATAACATTATATTATACAACATAATAATTCAATATTTGTATGTATTGCAAAATGATCACCATGATCAGTCTAGTTACCATCCATTACCACACACAGTTACAAATCTTTTTCTTGTGATGAGAACTTTTAAGATCTAGTTTCTTAGCAACTTTCAAATATACAATACAGTATTATTAACCATCTGAACCGTACATCACAGGTCTTAGCTATTTTATAACTGAAAATTTGTATTTTTTGACTACCTTCACCCAATTCACGCACTCTAAATTTCATTAAGTCCAGTAGCAAATTCTTGCTTTTGATGGGCTTCTGTGTGTGCCCAAGGTATGTGAAATACAGGACCACCCACTTGAAGGGTTTTATTTTTAACACCCACATGCCCTTCTAGGGTTTGTAATCACTTCTCTAGTTAAAGGTTTGTTCTTTTGGCCTTACTTATGTTTCCGACTCATTGGAAAAGACCCTGATGCTGGGAGAGATTGGGGGCAGGAAGAGAAGGGGACAACAGAGGATGGTATCACCGACTCAATGGGCATGAGTTTGAGTAAACTCCGGGAGTTGGTGACGGACAGGGAGGCCTGGCATGCTGCTATTCATGGGGTCGCAAAGAGCTGGACACGACTGAGCGTCTGAACTGAACTGATGTTTTCCGTGACTTTTTGTTTCCTGGTTCCTCTCTCACACCTATTAACTGGCCCTGACTCCCTCAACAGAAGCTTCCGGCTAAAGTGGGGGAAGGGACCACTTGCTGAGGGGTGACTGTATTACCCAGTAACCTTGCCCGGGACGGCCGCTGTGACTGGTGCCAGCTCAGGGCGCAGCGCACTGCTGTAGTTGTTTGATGAAGGCATGGCACTAGGATGGGTATGAAGCTGAAGACTCCTCGGCCGGACTCACTGAAATGATACACGTGGATCAGCAGGAATGGAACGTGGACTCAGAGGGGGCAGCCCTGAGTGCCCGGGCCAGCAGGACCAAGAGGTGTCAAACCCAGGAACCAGCCACAGAACACAGTCCCACAGTGCAGTGTAGACTTTGCCCCGTAACTCTCCCCCACCTGCCCTGCCCCGCCCCATTTGGCTAGCACAGGCTGCGTAGAAGAGAACTCAGTGGGAGCACCCAGAAGGGAAGTAAGGGTGGAAAGAGCACCAGAGAGAGAGGTTGGCCACAGAGACATTAATAGGACCACCAGGTCAATTGACTATCTCCCAGTGGGCAGGTATATGCCAGGTTGGGGGAGGAATGAATGGCACTCTTAAGCCCAGGGCAGTTAGAAGAGCAGAACTACACCTTCTGCTGTATGATGCAAGGCAATGTAAAAGCAAGGATTTTCCGAGCTTCTGCATTTATGGTCTCTCCCTCAGGCAAGGGAAGGAAGGGGGGCCCTATCCCATCAGGGTTTGCCTGGAATCCAGCAGGTTCCTGGTGAGGGAGGGTCCAGGCGAGTGGTTGGCCAGGTGCCTGCAGGAACGTGTTCATTGAGACATTTAATATTCCCCTGGAAACAGCTGCAGGGAGTTTCCCAAGAGTCTCTGGGTAACCAGATAGCCCTGGCCAGCCCCAGGATGAGGAAACTGATCCCCAGGAGTGGACAGGATGGGAATGGCCAGGCTGGAGGGCAGGAAGGCCTGCCTCCCTTCCTGGATGCTGGCTGCTATGGCCAAAACCACAGACGTGAAAGACCGTGAGGCTTTTCTGACAAGGACTTTTACAACTTCTCTGCAGAGGACAGGAATTCTGGAACTCAGGAGACCTGTATACAAAGTCGTCATCAGGGCCCTGTGGACAGTGTCATGATGCTGGTTGATCACCATCCCTCAACAAGTGCAGTTACATGTCTGCTGAGGGCCCACTGTTGAGACATTTCTAACTCCTGCGTGATCTAACATCAAACATCATACCCTTGCCTCCCTGGCTCCTGGCTGCGCAGATGCTCAGGCCTTCTTTGTCATCCCAGAGGAGCTCTTAGGCCTCCCCCTTTCTATGTCCCTAGTACTTCCCCATGGGTGAGGGGCCTGGAAAGCTTTTCCCACCTCCAGCCACACCAGCAAAGTGTGAAGAGCAGAGAGCAAATCAGTGTAGAGCTGTGGGCAAGGGCTCCGGGTACCCCAAGGCACACGACACATTCGGATCTCCCTGGCATGGCAAGTGGGATGGTGGGGGGGATGGGTATGATTGTCCATAAACTCCTAGGCCAGGTTAAACAGAAGGATGGCTTGGGCTGGTCCAGGGGAAACATGGAGACTGAATAGGCAGCTGGTACCACAGCCTACCCAGGGCGTGGGCCATGTCTCCATGAGCAGCCCCTGGGATGGGGTGAGAAGTTAAAGAACAACATCTACAGGTGAAGTGGGAGGGCTGATCTCCTGGCAGGTACTGGGACTGGAGGGGACACACACTGTCAACTGGCTATTGTGGCAGTTGGGGGTGGCGTGGAGGGATGACACATGCGGGCTCCTTAACCCTTCCCTGCTCTGCTTTGTTGGAGAGAACCTCATCTCTCAGGCCACCCTACCTCTGGCTTCCAGGTAGGTTTGGCCACTGCAAGACACCTGAGAAAGACAGGAGATCAGAGCGGGGAGTGGTGGGCATTCGGACCCTGTGTTCTGCTCACCGTGGCATCTCTGCCGACAGCCATGTCCCCACTGAGGCTCTGGCTCCCCTGCCCCGCCGTGAGCCCCCTCGCCCTGGGGCACCCTGGGGGGCAGCTCCAGCCCCTGGAATCCCTGCTGTCCTCCAAGCCTCAGATGCGGTACCCCACTGTTGCTAACCCCTGGATGCCTCAGATAGGCTTCCACTACCTGTCACCAGTCCCTATGTCGTTTGGAAAATCTAGATCAGCATCTTTCCCATTTAATGTATAGGTGGATCACCTGATTGAGTAGGTCTGGAGCATTTCTAACAAGCTCCAGGTGACCCTGATATGCTTGGTCCTTGGACCACACTTTGAGAATCGAGGACCAGGGAGGCTTTTACATTACTGAAACAATGTGCACTCTGCTGGGCATTAGGTCACAACAGTGAAACAAATAGACCTGTTTGCAGTCTAGAGAGGGAGACAGACACAATCAGACGAAATAAACAACACCACTGGTAAGTGTCTCAAGAGATGGACAGGAGGCTGTGACCAATTGGATTCCCAGGATGTCTTCCTTGACACCTTGAAGAGGTGGTGTTTGAGCTGAGACCCAGAGAAGGGGCAGAGGAAAGTTCCAGAGCAGCACGTGAGCAGGGGCTGGGTGACTGCAGGACTGTGTGTAGTCTGTGGTCTGAGAGGCCAGCCCAGTCAGAGTGCAGGGACGGTGGGTGGGCCCAGAGGCTCAGGTCACCAGGCACCAAGCTGGCTCCTCCTCACCTGGAGGAGAATCTGCACCTGAACTTGACCGCCTCCCATGATCAGAACTCCCCTTCCCCCAAGATGTGAATCTAACTTCCAGTAAGGTCTCCAGGTGCTGGCAGCTGGCGATCTTAGACACTTTCCTGCTCGGCTGGCAGCCACACCCAGACTGCCTGGCGCCTGAGCTTGGCTGCTCTTTCTTGAAGCAAGGTTGTTGTGGAGATTGCGTTCAAAAGGGACAGTAGCAGGGGAGGCGGGTCTTTGCCTGGGCACACAGTCCTCTGTGAGGACGGCCTGACCTGTGCACACAAATACTGTGTGGGGGACGGCACACCTCTTCTTGCTGACTCTTGGTGGTTTAGTTTCCCCAATAAAACCCACTTCTTATCCCTATATACTGGGTGACATTTGTAGTATTTTCCTCACCACCTTGCCATATTCAGTTTTTATCTATGACTTTAGAGCAACGGAAGCCATCGAAGGGTTAAACATAGGATTATCTGATGGAATCTGTGTTTCCAAACACCTTTAGGGTTGCAGCAGGAAGAATGGGTTGTAAGAAGATGGGCAGGAGAAAGGGGGAGACCTTGAAAAGAGGAGCTGTGTATGTGCATCTGTTCTGTTGTCAACTCAGGGGACCCCGGGGCCATAGAAGCACCAAGAGCCAGTGGGTGTTACTGAGCCTTGAGTTCAGCTTCAGCTCTGGGAGAGGAAGAATGTTAGGTCAGTCTCTGAGGGCATGTGCACTAACCAGGGTGGCAACTGGTGGGACTGGTCCTCAAAGACCCCCACCCTGTTTGACCCTGCACTGAGCTTCTTCCTCCAGCTTCCCCCATCACCATGGTGAACCTGTAATGAGGGGCCTCGGGAGGACACGCATCTAAACCATGAGCTGGCACCTGTTGGTAGGCATCACCTGCCCTGGCCACCCGAATCTGGGGCTCTCAGAGAACTGACTGTAAAGACCTGGGGGTGAGGAAGAGGACATGGCATCTCCCTCCACTCCAGGGCTCCTCAAATCTTGGCACTGAGCCTCAGGACGCAGTGACCGCAGAGGACGTTCCTGGAAGCTGTGCAGATGCCCTGGAAGCAGAGCGCGCAGCCCCCACCCGCTCCACTTCCAGGGCTCTCATTGTTCGCACTGTGAGTGTGGCCCTCTGCCTCTGACCCTCACTTACTTCAGGCCGGGCCTGCAGGCCTAGGGAAGCTCCCAGGTTTCTACCAGCTTGGTGGGGGTTTTGTTTCTTTTCCTCTATTTACACTTCAATAAAACAGTTTGGGATCAAAAAGCAACCAACAAAAATTGCCTTATGATCTGATCCCCACCCCACCCCCCGCCCCCAGTTGTGTTACATTCTGGCACATCCTCTTAGCTTCTGTGTCTGTGACCTCAGGTGACCAGCCTTGGGCCTGTACAGGATGGCTGTGAAGGGGTGATGGGTAATGTGGGTGGACACGAGAGTAGGGTGCCCTGTGCAAAGGCTGACTATAGGCTTCACAGACAACCCTGGGTTGGGGGTCTTAGGGGTGGCAGAAGCTGTATTTGATGAGCTTGGGGAAAGAGAAAATTGGCCAGAGGGAAGGATGAAGCCCAAGAGCCAAAGCCTAGCAATCTCTTCTGTAATATACACATACACACACATTCACATAGAACATACTCTCAAACTCCCTGCACACACACACACACACACACACACACACACACACTTGCACACATTCACACATGCATACTGCCATCTTCAGGGACCTGTGCCTGAGGGAGCCGAGGCGCCGAGTGACGGCATGTGCACGCCCAGCTCCGCTACTTAAAGGTGGGGACGGACCCTGTGACTGTGAGTCGCCATAACTGTGACACGCTCTCCTTTGTGCTTCACTGGACACAGAGCAGCCACCAGCCCCAAGAACAGCTCCAGGCTGGGTCCGCGCTGGACCCGGGAGCAGACAGCCGGCAGACCAGGAAAGGGTGCTGAGGATGGGGGAAAGTTGGGAGGCTGGGCACAGCTAACGTCCCGAGCTCCTGCTGCCCTTGACGTCTCTGTGCGCTTGAGAAAGGACCAGCGCACCTCAGGATGAACCCTCCTTCAGGGCCAAGAGCCCCACTCGGCCCGGTGCAGGAATTCAGCTGCCTGGCCACCCCAGCCTCCTCCAGCAGGTGGGATAGCTCCCGGAGCAGCGCCTCCAGCCTGAGCCACCCTCCGTCCGTCAGCCCCACGGTAAGCCTGGGGCGAGTTGTGCATGCAAAGCCTCCCTCCCCTACCCTGGTGCTCTTCCTAGGGACAACAGGGGCTTTGACAGGGAGATAGAAAGGCCTGAGCTCTGCTCTGGGATGGTGGGCATGTTATTGAACCTCTCCGAACCTGTCCTATGCAAAAAGACCAATAGAGGACACTGTGGCAAGTTTTCCTTCACCATGGAGAGCATCTGAGGAACAGAAAGGCCAGCCTTCTGGGACAAAGGGCTGGAAGGGCCCATCCATTTCTTTCTGGAGGTGGTAGGATGCCCCCAGAGCCTTCCAGAGAGGAAGGCATACTCTGGGCCTCAGGATTTGTCCCAGTCCAGAGTGAGGTGTTTGGTGCCTTCTCCTGCCTCCATCCTCCTAGTCAGGCCCAGGGCCATCTCCCAACACCCCCACCATTACCTGGGGAGTGATGTGCCTGCCCTCAGGGCTGTGGGATGCTGGCCTAGGTTCTGGACAGGAAGGGGAGGCTCCAGTAGCTATAGGAGCCAGGGCAGGACAGAAATGAAGCTACTCCCATCCCTGGAAAGCATCTGTGATGGGAGGTGTTTAAGGCCCTTTGTTCTGGCCTCATAGGCTGATGACCTCCTTGCAGTGACTTGGGAAGGCTGAATTTTCTTTTTATTTTTTAAATTTATTTTTAACCACACAGCATGCAAGATCCTAGTTGCCTGACCAAGAATTGAACCTGTGCCCCCTGAAGTGGAAATACGAAGTCCTTAACCATTGGACAGCCAGAGAATTCCCCATAAATTTTCTGTTTTAAAAAAACATTATTTTTTAATTCAATCATTAATTTGTCTGTGCCTCCACACAGTGCAAGGGGACTGGAATACATTTGCTAACTGTCTCAGACGTTTGAGATGGGGCCCATACAGAGGGGAGGAACCCACCTAGAAGAGGGCTCTACCTTTTCTAGGAAACATGGAGTCACTCCAGCCATGTCCGTGCTTGCCAAACATGTGTCTGTCTGTCCTACCAGCCTCCAACAGATAATCTGGGCATACTTCTAGAAGACTTTTGCCTCTGGACCATAGGAGCTTGGGCTCAACTTTAGGGAGACCCACGTTTCCATTCCAGCTCAGCTACCTGCAAGCTGTGTGAGCAAATGGTTTTGCCACTCTGAGCCTGCCCCACTGGGGCAGTTTTTATCTGCCCCACTGGGGACCCTAACTCTTCTTCTCAGGACTATTTGGAGGTGATGTGGTCATGGGATGCCCTTATTTCTCTGTCTCTTCACAGGCAGTCAGGGCTCAGGCTGCTGCCTGGGTCCCCTTCCCCACGGTTGATGTTCCAGACCACGCCCACTACACCCTGGGCACGGTGATCCTCCTGGTGGGACTCACGGGGATGCTGGGAAATCTGACAGTCATCTATACCTTCTGCAGGTGCCCGGTTGGCAGGGTGGGATCCTGGGCACTGAGGGCAGCCAGCTAGGAAGAGATGGGGCAGAACACAGGACTGAAATTCTGGTGCCAACTCTGCCAGGGCACTGTTGAGCCTAGCCTTCAAAGACAGGAAAGGAGCCCAAAAGCAGTGCAGGGCAACTTGAGTGGCATATCCGATTGGGCCCCAGGTGCACCCCCTAGCCCCTGTGGAGGACACACACATCTCTGCCTATTTGCTCTGCTCTCGGTTCACCTCTACCATCACCTGCCCCAGTGGGCATCTTCCCTTGCCTCAAAGAGCAGCCCTGGTCTAGGGATCCTGAGTCCTCCAGCCCTTCAGCAGCCAGACCTGCCCACCACCCTTGGCTTCCTTCTCTACCTGCCCCACTCACCAGCTGAATGGCTGAGATGGGCATGTGGAGGCGTGACTAACCCTTAGATGAAATGACTTTAAGCAGATTACTTATCTCCTTTGAGTCAACTTTTCTTATCTGCAAAATGGAGTTGTCACTTACTTCATGGAGTTTTTAGTTTTTATATGTGTGGTGCCCAGCAAATGAGTGAATCCTGACTGTGCCACTTACTGAGTCTTGGGACCACAAGCTGCGTCACGGGTGGGAGCTTCAGTGTGCTTACTGGAAAAGGAAGGAGGGGGGACAGACACAAAGATGGATGATTATAAGAGACAAGGTTTGTGGAAGTACCTGACCCGTGGACACCATCGTCAGCTCCTTTCCCCTTCACCAGCTCCGAGGGTGAGGACTACAAAGAAGCAGGGAGAGGAGGACAAGAGAGGCCTGAGTTGCTGCCTTGAGGGGGGTCTCACTTCTCTGCCCATAATGCCAGGCTCCAGAGCCGTTTGGCTGGTACTTGCTGGGCAGCAGGGTGGTCTGTGGCCCAGCAGCTCATGCCTGAGTGCAAGCACACATGTATGCATGGGTATGCATGCATGTGCGCATGTGTTTGAGGGAAGCTCCCCAGCAGAAGCTCCTCCTGACAGCATCTGACCCCTCCCAGGAGCAGAGGCCTCAGGACTCCTGCCAACATGTTCATTATCAACCTCGCGGTCAGCGACTTCCTCATGTCCTTCACTCAGGCCCCCGTCTTCTTCGCCAGCAGCCTCTATAAGCAGTGGCTCTTTGGAGAAGCAGGTAGACACTTGGAATTCCCTTCTGCTTGGGGGAGGAGGAGGGTTGGGGCAGGGGATGTCCACAGTGGAGGGTGGCCCAGATGAGATGGTGATATGCTCTTCCTGGGCCATGGGTGGGTAGCCCCCGCTCAGACTCACAAGTTGTCAAGAGGCTTCCAGAAGCCTCTGTCAGATGCAAGCAGGCAGGGTGAGAGGAACATAGGCCTGTTTTCCTTGAGAGGCCAGTGCTGGAGCTAAGTACACACCGTCCACATGCCCTCCTTGCCCTCGGGTATCTGATCGGCTCCCCGCCAAGGACTGAGGTCAGGGAGCTATGCCCACAGGCTGTGAATTCTATGCCTTCTGTGGGGCTCTCTTTGGCATCACCTCCATGATTACCCTGACGGCCATCGCCCTGGACCGCTACCTGGTGATCACACGCCCACTGGCCACTGTCGGGATGGTGTCCAAGAGGCGGGCGGCGCTTGTCCTGCTGGGCGTCTGGCTCTATGCCCTGGCTTGGAGTCTGCCGCCCTTTTTTGGCTGGAGTAAGTGGGCTCAGGGAATCAGGGGATGGGAAGATAATTTGGGAGGGGCATGTTCAAGGGGCAGGTAGGTGGACTTGGGTCCCCAAGCTGGCAGGAGGGGCCAGGGGACTGCTGAAGCCTCAAGTAAATGGACATTCAGGGGGCATGACTAGCAGCAGGGGGAACTGAGGCTGCACCATCAGTGATCAGAGGCTAACCTGGGCTCCCATTCCCAAATACAGAAGGGAAGACCACGTGGTCCCTGACTGGCAGGAAGTGACAGGTACATCTGATGCTGAGTTTGCAATACATCAGACAGGCAAAGGTTGGGATGTGAGGCCTCAGCTGGTAGAAGGGTTAGCAGCAGGCACCTACCCTTCCAAGGCAGGACCAGGAAGCTGGCTTAAGTCTGAGAGAATAAGACCCTGGGGTTGTGGTGAGGTCTATCTTCCAAACTGGTAAGATTGGGCAGCAGTGGGCTTTACCAGCTGTCTTCTAATAGCACCAGCTTGGAAAACCCCTCTATGTGCCCCAGTTTCTTTGCTCTGCGGTGCAGGGCTGGGGCTGGGGCCGAGGCCGGGGCCAGTGTTTGAGAAGCTCAGACCCCACATCCAAAGCCCCTGCTGGATGAGGAACCTGGGTCAGCACTGCCCTGAAGGCTGAGCACCCTGCCCCTGGTTCCCAGGTGCCTACGTACCCGAAGGTCTGCTGACCTCTTGCTCCTGGGACTACGTGAGCTTCACGCCATCGGTCCGCGCCTACACCATGCTGCTCTTCTGTTTTGTGTTCTTCCTCCCCTTGCTTGTCATCATTTACTGCTACATCTTCATCTTCAAGGCCATCCGAGAGACAGGCCAGTAAGAGCTGGGCACAAAGGAGGGGTCTGATGGGAGGAGGACTGTGCCCCTTCACCAGAGCTTCCCGTGGCTCAATCTGTATCCAGCCCCCCAGGGCACTTCCAGACTCAGATGGGCAAAGACCAGCTCAGCACATGTGCTTATGGGGTGGGTTCCCTGCAGACTGGTGCAAAGTCGGTGCTTCGAAAAGTCTCAGGAGGTAGGGTCTTCTGAAGAGAGGGCTTCAGACTTGGCCAAGGGGTCCGGGGGAAAGAGAAAACGCCACAGGTAGAAGCACAGGGAGGCAGCTTAGCCTGGATATAATGGGGGACTTTCCGGGTGTCAGGGGTGCCTGGATGGAAAGGATGGCCAGGTCCAAGAAGGCTCCCTGGTAGTAGCCATGGCCCTGGCACTCACTGCAAGCTGAGTGGGGTCAAACCCAGACTCTGCACACTTCCTAGAGCTCTCCAGACTTTCGGGGCCTGCGAGGGTGGCAGTGAGTGTCCCCGGCAGCGGCAGCGGCTACAGAATGAGTGGAAAATGGCCAAGATCGAGTTGCTGGTCATCCTTCTCTTTGTGCTCTCCTGGGCCCCCTACTCCACAGTCGCCCTGATGGGTTTTGCTGGGTGAGCAGTGGCTAAGGGACTGGGGCGGGGGCTGGGAGGGTGGGAGAAGAGTAAACGGACCCTGGGGCAGCCTCCCCTTCCCCAGTCCAAGCCCAAGCCCGCCATCCTCACACTTTAGGTCCAGGCTCGTAGCCTTATTCTCCCTGCTGCTGTGAGATGCCCCCACTGGAACTGGGCCTGCCTCATTCCTGGAGGCACTAGGGGACATGGGGGAGTTCTAGGCCACAGTGGGTTTGGCCTGAGGGCCTACAAGGGCTGTCAGGTCCTTCCAGACCCCTGGAGAACATGCAGCTCTCCCAGAGTTTCTGGTTTCTTGTGGCTAGTGTCTGGAGACTTTAACACCTGCAACAGCGTGGATACTGGCAAGACTTCATGAGCACTGTGAGACAGTGAGAACTATGAATCCTTTCAGCTATTTGGGTATGAGACTGTTTCTGTGCAGGAGCGCCCTGGTCCCCTGTTGGGCCCTCCTATGCAATAACTCCCAAAGAGCCAGGGGAGCAGCAGGCATCAGGGTTTGATGGGGTGTGGGGAGGGCTGGTCAGAGGGCCAGTCATTGAGGGTGGGGGGTTTACTGCCAGCAGCACAGTCTCCAAGGAACTGTGGGACCTGGTGAGACCCCCCCCACTCTGGCACATCGTCTCAGCACCCCTCCCTCAACTGCTCCCTGGGTTCCCATTCACCTCAGATCAGAATTCTCCTTGGCATCAGTGCATCTCCTGGGAATGACTTAGTTATGCCGCTTTGGACCAGGCTGGGCTGTGCCCTGGCAAGGCTTGGTTGGCCTAAGAAGAAGAAGGTGCTTGAGAGGACGGGTGGGTGGTGGAGTCTCCAGGGAGGGTCAGCTGGCAGGGGAACCTCAGCTTCTCTGTCCTAGGTACGCACATATCCTGACGCCCTACATGAACTCGGTGCCAGCTGTTATTGCCAAGGCCTCTGCCATCTACAACCCCATCATTTACGCCATCACCCACCCCAAATACAGGTGGGACCCTCCACCAGGACCCAGGACCAGATCCCCTGGCCCACCCTCATGGGCATGGAGGGCCTGGGCCTATAAATGGAGGCAGAGGCTAGCCATCTTTCCTGTCCTTTGTATCTGCATTGGGTGGGAACTCTAGCAGCTGAGAACAGCTCATGACCCTGAGTGGGATCTGGAGCTGGTGTGACCCCTTCCGCTGCCCCAGTTTCCTAGGGGGCTCAGCTTGGGGGGACATCAGAGCTCCCTGGGCAGTGTCCAGTACTAACTGGGATTTTCAGAACTGAGGCCAAGAGGCAACCAGGATGGCTGATCAAGCAGGGCTGCCTGCTGCAAAGAGAGGCGCCCAGACAGTGTCAGCCTGGAGAGATCGCAGCAGCGAGAGCTCTGCTCTGCTTCAAGGGCTGTGGTAGAGGCCTGGGACTGGTTCTGACCCGGAGCACTCTCTGCTGATAGAATCCCCGCAGGGCTGGACTCTTCCACGAGGGGGCCTTCAGTGCTTCCTTTTGCCTGGTGGTGTCAGTAACTCAGCGGCCCTGTGGAGGCCAGCTGCAGGCCTTAGGCCATAAGCTCAGAGGCAGCTCAGGAGTGTTCTTGGTCCCCATTCACAGAGTTATGGCTTGGGCCAGCCACTTGAGGGCTAAAACCAAGCATCTGGCTGAACCTGACACCCTAAGGCTCTGCTTCCATGTCCATGGACCCAGCATCTGTCTGTCCATCTTCATAACCCCAATGTCTGAATGTCCCCAACTCCCCAGTAGCTCTTGGCCCACTTCCATTTGCCCAGTGTCAGTCTGTCCATCCACCCCATCTCCTCAAATCTGTCTGTCTATCCCCCTAACCTGATGTGCTGTCCTTCCAGACTGGCCATCGCCCAGCACCTGCCCTGCCTGGGAGTGCTGCTGGGCGTGTCGGGCCAGCGCACTGGCCTGTACACCAGCTACCGCTCCACCCACCGCTCTACGCTGAGCAGCCAGGCCTCGGACCTCAGCTGGATCTCCGGACGGAGGCGCCAGGCATCCCTGGGCTCTGAGAGCGAGGTGGTAAGGAGGCTGGGCCCTCATTGGCTGGCATCTCACCATCTTTCCTCAATTAGTCCAGCCTCAGGCCTCCAGGCAGGCCTGCCTCTCAGATTCAGGAACCCTCAGGAACCTGGGACACTGGCAGGAAGAGCCCCTCACCACCTCCACATGTGGCCTTCCCACATATAATCCTCCCTGCCAGGCAGGGCCACTAGAATCAGGGAGGCAACATGTTGGCCCAAGGTCGCTCAGCACCAGGGCCAGGACTGAACATGGGTCTTCCCACTCCAGGCCAACTCTTTCCCCTACCAGCACTATCCCTGGGCCTTAGAGTCTCAGATTGAAAAGATGAGCATTTCTTCCCTAGATGGGCTTCTAGAGAGACAGGTAGGTGCAAGCTCAAGCCCATCATCCTCATTGTTAAGCCCACTCCTCCTTGAAGAGGGAGACTTGAGGAGCTCAGAGGGTACAGTGGAAGGAGCACTGGCCCTGGAGCCAGGGTACCTGTTTCAAGTCTTACTGTGTGAGCTTATGCAGGTCACTCACCCTCTCTGAGACTCTGTGTCCTCTCCAAAACAGAAAACCATCATCTCTGCATACTAGATAGGGTACCCATGAATGACCCCACCATGTTGTGGTCAGCCATAGGAGCTACCAGTCTGCCAGCACCTACTCGGGGCCTGGAACTCTGATGTCCCCTGAGGTCCCCAAGAGAGTTCCCTGTGCCGTGGGCTCCTGTCCCAGCTCCTCCATCATTGTGCCTACAGGGCCCACTGTGAGCCTCACCAAGAGCTTCCGCTGACCTCCACCCACTGCCCCCATCCCTGCGGGTCTCAGTTGAAGGGGCTGAGGGAGAAGCTGTCAGAATCCCTGAACTACTGTAGTGCACATCAAGGAGTGAATCTGATCCATTAAGAGAGGCCTAGAACCTCATGAAGACATACTCGTCCCATGTGTTAAGAAATGAAAAAAGCATGTACACACACACACACACACATCCTAGCACATGCACGCACAATTTGCAAGGGTTTGGTGACCAGCAGCCCTGCAAACAGGGTCATGGTCTTCACCCCAATGAACTATTGTAGGGAGAATGGAGAAAGGCCTGGCCAGGAAGGGGGCAGAAGCAATGCTGCAATGCCCCCCTTACCTCACCACTACTCTCCCCCTTCCCCAGGGCTGGACGGACACAGAAGCAACAGCTGCTTGGGGGGCTGGCCAGCAAGCGAGCGGTTGGTCCCCCTGCAGTCAGGGCCTGGAGGATGTGGAAGCCAAGGCCCTTCCCAGGCCCCAGGGAAGGGACCCAGAGGCTCCTGGGAAGGTAACTGGGTCTGACACCTGCCAATCTGTGAAAAGGTGGGACAGGAGCAAGTACCCCAGGGAGCTGTCAGGAAAGGGGGGCAGGCCCAATGACCTCTGGGAATCACCCCCTCCCTGCACCTCCCAGCTTTCCCTTGCCCACCTGGGGGTCTTGGGGGGAACCTCTGTGACTCCAAGATGTTCTGAGCAAGCCTGAGTGTGACTGCACCTGACAGCGTGTGTGTTTGCGTGACCTTGTCTGTACACATACATAGCAGGTGGTAGTGGCTATATTGCGATGAATGTATATAGCATGTATGTGAATGTGTGTGACCATGTGCCCGGCACATGCTTTCTGTCCTTCTGACATCACAAGGCATGGGTTTGAGTGCTGCACTAATGTGTCTGCTCTAAGCTGAGAATGTGACCAAGTGTGAGTGGCATGTACCTCTCTGCTATTGGAAACTGGATGTACCTGAGGGGGGGCGGGGCTGCAAGCTGTGTATGTGCTCGCTATGAATGCCCTGAGATTAGGATGTTGCCCAGAATACTTGTGGCTATTAAAAGAAGGCCAGCTGTCAGCCCAAGTGCCTATGGAATGGAATGTCGATGGCGATTAGAGAAGGCCGAATTCTGGAACGCTGGAAATGCCGTGTGCCCAGGCCCCACGGCTGCTCTTCCCCCTCAGCTGACAGCTCCCACCCTGCCCCTCCACTCACACACACACAACACCCCCAGTTCCTCTAGGCTCTCTAGGGCATCAAGACTAGGACCAGAGGCACTTTCCTGCCTTCCTTCCTCAAGGCTGCTCCCCTGCCTGTCCCAGAGAGGGGGAGCCCTGGGCTGCTCCCTACAGTTGGAGGGCTTCTATCTCTTCCAACCTTGCCATGCCAGGGAACACCACTCCCCAGCGGCTCCAGCCCCAAAGAGGACTCACTCCCCAGCCCTGAGGCCGGGTATTGTGCAGGACCACAGAGGCTGGGGCAAAGGCTGGCAGCATCCCCCAGGCTGACCGGGCAAGGATGAAAGGCACTGTACCTCTCCTGGAGGGAAAACTGGCCTGGGGTGGGGCACGGGGCAGAGAGGGACAGCATATCAGCAGTCACCTAACACGTGTGATAAGCACTGCCATCGAGGTATCAGCACACAGGGTGCTGAAAGCAGAGGCAAGTCCCCGAGGGATCCTGGGAAAGGTGAAGGTAAACCAGGATTGCCAGGCGGGATGGGGCCAAGGAGCAGGGATCGGGCGGTCCAGGCTGAGGAAACAGCCTGTACAAATGCAGTGGGGCACAGGGTGTCCTGAACTGACAGACACAGAATGTCTCTCTGTGACCCTAGGAGCCGCCAAGCGACTCTAGGAGCTGGCGGTGAGGATGGAGAAGGGGCAGGAGGTGGTAGGAGCCATGGGGAGACCCAACCAGGTGCTGGCATGCGGGGTCTCCAGTCAGGACCCTGGAGGACAGGAAGCCCTTGGAAGATTTATTGGGGCACTGAGGTGGGCTTGGTCAGCTTGGCAGAGTAGACTGGGCCTCTCCACAGTAGCTGCGGAAGGACAGGTTGCGTGGAATGAGCCAGCAGAGAGAAGATAGGAGGAAGTCGGTAGATAGGCAAGAAATGAGGCATCTAAGACGACAGGGAGAGAGGAGACACCCAAGCCTGGGAAAGTGGAGAATTGGATGGTGGGGGTGAGGAGAGCTCAGTCTGGACCCCAGGAGTCCGAGAGTCTAGGACAGGCCAGCCTGGGGGACCGCCTGGAGGCAACCTCGGCCATTACCAGCTCCATTTTCCAGCCACATGGCCTGGAGAAGGCCCAACCCCCAGCCAGGACAAAACCTGCCCCCCCCCCCCCCCCCGCCCCCACGCAACCTCCCTTCATCATGAGGTTCCCCTAAACACAGAGGGTCCCTGAGCCTCTACTCCCAGTGGGACACTCTTTGGGCTAAACTGATGTCTGCTGCTTGCTTTCAGGCCAAGGGGCTGCTCCCCAACCTGGACCCCAGGATGTAGGGTGACCATCACTCCTGCCTTCCTTCTGGGACACGTCCAACTCCTTCATGTCTCCCTCACACACACAGACCCAGCATTACCCGTGGGCTTGCAGGCTTTGGAAGCAGCCGTGTCACCCATGCTGGTCTAGATTCATGGCCCCGTACCGCGAAACTCCTGCTCCGCAATGTGGTCTGCACCCACTTCTCAACCCAACAGCCTGCACCTCAGGCTCAGACGGAAGAGTGGGCGCCCAGGCCCTCCCACTGCCTGGAGTCGTCTGCCTCTCCTCAGATGCTGTGTGCTGTGATTGTCCAGGCGATGACAATAGCGATGGCTCTGTCAGACACCCCAGCTATTTATGAGCTGCCTCTGCACCTGGGCTGGGCATTTCACTGGCACAGAAAGGATAGCACTGTGTCTCCCGCAGCCGGCAGTCAAAGCTGAATACAGACCTTCACTCGCTGGAAACTGTTACTCACCTCTGGCTTTCCCCCCAGAGTGCTGTTTCCACCATGGCCCACCCTCTTGTGCACATGTTCATTTTCCAGCACACACTCCTGTGTGGACATATTTGCATGCACATCAAGCACACATGTACACACACCGCACCTACAGTTTGTTTTAAATCAGTAGTCTAAGTTCATCCCAGGGCTGTGTGCGCCTAGAGGGATGTAGAAAAATAAAAAGCAGAGGTCTCTGACAAGCACAGTCTCTACCTATTGGTGCCGCCATGGGAGAGAGAGACCCAAGGGCCTGGCCTCTGAAGCCCACAGCAGCCTCTCTCTTCCTACTCTCCTTTTGTCCTCCACCTTGTGATTTTCACGCCTAAAACCCCATCCCAAACTGCAGAGAGGTGAGTGGAGGAGGGGAAAGACCAGGCTTGCCCCCATCCCTGCTCCCCAGTGAGCTGCTGTTATTGGAAAGCAGCTCACGCCCAGCTTGTGAGTACCAGCTGCTCTCTGGCTGGCTTCAGATCTCCCAGGGGAGGCAGATGGAGGGAGGCTGGCCTTCCCCTTTAAGAGCATCCTTTTCCTTACGCCTCCCTTTCCCCAGAGGCGGCATGGCGGGTGCCTGAGTCCAGAGAAAGAGCCTGCAACTCCAGGTACAGCCTAGCTCGGGGCTCCCTCTCCTTGTGCGGGTTCGGCTCCTTCCTTCCCCCACACTGGTCATGCCCTGCTGCTGGATCCTCTCTGGCCTGACCAAACAGATGCACCTCCCCCCACTCAGGGAAGGAGATAAAGCTGGAATCAGGGATGGATGGGATGGGACCTGGGGGAGGGGCAGGGGATGGGACGGGGGAGGTTGGAGTGCTGGCCATGAGCTGCTGGACTCCTGGGCCAGGCCTGGGCAGGGAGGACAGCTGGGCAGCATGACATGGAGCAGAAGAGGTGGTGAAATGGGGGAAAGAACACAGGTCCCTCACTGGCTTCTTCCACTTGATATTTCTGTGACCTTGGGCAAGTTACCAAATGCCCCTGTGAAGTGGGGACTCCTTCTTGCCATTCATTTTGTATGTGCTAGGCCCAGAGTGTGAGGTTGGGTGCTGGCAGCTGGGAAATTACCCACACCCAGTCTTCCTCTGAGTCCTCAGGGCCCAGCTCAGGCTAGAGCTCTCCAAGAGGGCAGAGAACAGCCAGCCCAGTTGCCTTCTCTGAGCTTTGGTTTCCAGAGCAGAGAACTAGGTGGGGGGCCTTGATCTACCTCCAGACTATGTTGAGCCTGAGGTCTCTTCTGAGAAAGGGCTTCTACAGGTATCTTGGCTCAAAGAGCACACTGGCAGGAGGCCTGAGGGGTCTAGGCCCCCATCTAGAACACACTGTCTCTGGGTTATGGGCTGACCACATCACACACATTTTCCCTTTCCTGCCCCTTCTGGCCCCTTGCCCCAGCAGCTGAGCAAATGGCCTCTCCTCCCCTCCTCCCTGGCCCCTGCCATTCCGGCGCAAAGGGCACGGGGGCCTGGCGTGCGACACTGGCAGCTGGTGCTTTCCACGCTGCTGTCAAGTTTTCCAGAGCACAAATGAGACAGGAGAGCCAAGAATAACTGTTGGGCCCCCAGAGGGTCTGGAGGGTGTGGGGCCTGTCCCAGACCTGCTTCCAGACCCCGTGCTAAGGGGACCTTTCAACAGGCAGGGCCTCCCCAGTTCCAGGCTTGAGCATCAAGAGGTACTGCCACTACTGGGCGGAACCTGTTATCTGGCGCAAATCCCCATAGGGATGAGCTCAGGCTCCAGTCTGGCCTGGGTCTACCTGTGTGACCTTGGGGAAGTTAGCTAACCTCTCTCTGAGCCTTGGTCCCTGGAGGACAAGTGGCAGCCTCTCAGAATCTGAGAGGATAATGGTGTGGAGGGCCCAGAGCTGAGCTTGGCTGTGCCCAGAGCTGCTGCTATTACTATTACTGTTCTGATGGGGTTGGACATTTCTGGGCCCTGAAGTTGTCGTTTCTCTTGGGGATGAGAGGATAAGCGGACAACTTCAGGGTCTTCTCCAGGGATCACAGGGCTGCAAACACCCAAGTCACAAAGCCCTTGGCCACGGGAGCTTAGCCATGGTCTTCTGGGCAAGAGAGTGAGTACAGCAGGCAGAGAGTGTAGCTGGGCAGACCAGGCTCTCTAGAGGGCAGAGGAGCAAGGAGAGGAGAGCAGGGAGGCAGAGCATTATCACTAACCGCCCAGGCCCCTCTCCTGCCCCCTGGGGGGTACTGGGAGCTGGACAACCCTCCCCAGGGGCTATATTAGCCGCGTGAGTCACGGTGGACCCGCTGGGAGGCTGAGGGCGGGCGGGCACAGTATAGGGTTACAGTCCATTTATGGGCGCAGCGGAGGGCAGATATCAGTGTCGATGGCATTCGTTCCCAGCTATTCTTAGGAGCCTCTCAGGAGCTCCACACAGCCCAGCCGGGCAGCAAGGCACGGAGCAGGCAAGGCCGAGGGTCGGGGGCTGGGGCTGAGGTCTGGACTGGGGAGGCAGGGGGCACGAGCGTCCTCTCACTCCCCTCTTCTCTGTCCGCAGAGGCCGCCGGCGTCAGCGCCAGCATGTCTTACAGCGTGACCCTGACGGGGCCTGGGCCCTGGGGCTTCCGCCTGCAGGGGGGCAAGGACTTCAACATGCCGCTCACCATCTCCCGGGTGAGTGTGCATGGCCCGCAGCCTACCACCCGTGGGGGCGGGGCATGCTAGAAGGAGGGTGTGTGCGTCCATCCGTCCATCTGTCTGTCCTCCCTGAGGCTCTTGGAAAGCAGAGCACACTTTCCTGGTCTGGGGGCTGGGACTGGACCTAACCTGATCCTGCCTGCCCCAGGCCCCTGGTCTCTGCCACAGCTGTTGCCCACCTGGGTTTGCTAGCCTATTAAGAGTATGAAACACAGGCAAGCAGCTGGTGTTTTGAGTAGAGCAGGAAATGCTAAGTTTGCAAGCAGGCAGGTAAACAGACAGCATAGCGCCTTCCTAAGCCCTTCTCCAGGTGGGCTGGGGTACACCCAAGCCTGGAGCATCTGCCTGGAAGTAGGCCGCGGCTTTGGGGAGCGAGCGCTCCTATCATGGAGAGAACAGGTGACAGACTGCTGACCTTGGCTGTCCTGCAGTCAGGGCTCGGAGCTGGGCTGGGCTCATAACTGGTCTCCCACACCCACTCCATCCCAGATCTGAGATAACAGCCCTCTTTTCCCCCTGCCTCCCTGGGCCTGCTGGGGGAACTCCCACTGGTTGGCTTCATGGAGCTGGGCCTTCCTCCCCTGCTGGAGCACCTAGCCATTCACTTACAGCTGCTCTGCCTGCTGGTCTCACGTCTGGTTCCCCATGCTCATCTGGGGAAATGGACTGTGTGTCCTGCAGTGCCTGTGGCCAGGGGACAGCACTGCCTGATGGGGAAGTCAGAGATCTTTGGAGATTGTCTGAGAAACCTTATTGCCCAGCTGGAGACACTGAAGTCCAGAGAAGCAAGAAACTAGATCTGCTTGAGGCAAAGCTATCTGTAAGACGGAACTTTGTTTTAACCACTGCTGTGTCCCTGGTACCTAGACCAGTACCTAGGGGCTCAGGCAACACTTGTCAAGTAAAGGGAAGTCCAACAGAGCGGGGCTGAAGCAGAGCTATGCTCACAGTGAACTGTGAAATGTTCCAGGGCAAAGATAACCCCTGCCTGGTGGGGTATGTCCAAGGCCGAGCCCCAGCAGTGCTGGTGTGGGCACAAGGGCACAGGCTGAGGCCCCAGGCTGTCACTGGAGGGTGATGGATGGGCAGGGGTGTCTGGGTCACTGCCCACCTGGAGACAGGGAGACTTCTCCAGGGCAGAGGAAACTTGCCTTGGGCCTAGGGTTGGGGTGAGGGAGATTAGGGGGGAGGCACTGAAGTGGGTAGCCAGGAGAGGCCTGAAAGGTGCTTGGCAGAGGGGCAGGGAGCCAGTGTCCCCACTGGAGGCACAATCCTGGCTGTGGAACCTAATGTGGACACTTGGAGGGATACTGAAATGGAAAACCCCACTCAGGGGTGGCTATGGGAGACTCACAAGAGCAAAAGAGGCTATACTTCTCTGGGGTGCTGACCTGGCTCTAATGCAGGGAAAAGGCACTGTCTCCATCCTTCTGTTGGAGGTCTGGCTTATTCTCACCTGAGTCTCCAGGCCCCCTGCCCTGGAGATGGCATGGTCCCACGTATTAAAGAACACCTAGAGATGCACACACTCTGTCTGATGATATGGTGACACATGGGCATTTGAGCCCCAGTGGACACACCCCCCTTCTCCCCCAGAACCCTGCACAGCTCCCCACCCCCTGGTTGCAGGTCTCCTCCTTGTACAAGGCAGGACCATCGACTCTCATGAGTCTGCCAGCTTCCCACAACCTGAGACAGCCCAGCTCTCCCTCAGTGCTACCATGCCCAAGGCCTGGTCCCAACCCCATCCATGCGAACGGATATTAGCCCTCCCAGCTCAGTGGCACCCAGGATAGCCAATGACTTCACCCGGGGTCTATGCGCCACCTGGCCCCAGCCAGCCCAGGGCTTAAATTGCAGCACAGAGGCCTTAAGCTAGACAGCAGGAAGAATGTCCTCACTGTAGGCAGGGGATGTATTGGGATGTACTAGGGCCAATGATTAGGGGGTACTTTTAAAAATAGAACGCTCAGCTCAGGCAGACCATCGGGGGATGGGCCTCTCAGCTCCCTTCAGGGGCATGCCCCAAATCACCAAGGCCATGAAACATGCAGGGCTGGGTGCTGGGGCCTTCCCAGGGCTTGGAGCCTTTTGATAAATCCTCTGGTCAGCCGCTGATACCCTGAGTTTGGGCGTCCTGGTCTCAGCGCAGGCCTTGGAATACAAAGCCCTACCCTCCCAACAGGACTGTGCTATTTCCTGCTGGGGCACTTAAGGTCCTTCTGCAGCAGAAACTTCTTCCCTAAGGGAACAAGGCCAGAGCTCTCTGGAAGAATCCTATTCCCACTGCAGCCCTGACCCACTTCCCATAGAGGGGCAATAGATGTCCTGACCTGAGTCTTTGCAAAAAACAAGGCAATAGTGGTGTATGGCGGTGGGGGGATAGGCAAACGCAGGGCCAGCTCATTCTCAGCAGGGGCACACACACTATAACCCTGAGGCCTGTGGTCCCTCGGACAGGGCCAGGATGGGCATCTCACTTCAGAGCCAGACTAACTGAGGTTCAAACTTGCTCACCCGCTCCTGTATCCTTGGTAACCCCTAACTCCCGTGGTTACAACCTCATCCTCTGGCTAGGGACTCATAGAAAAGCCCCAAGTAGGGCCCGTCTCTGCTGCATCTCCTCCTGTAAGAAGGCTGGCCGCCTGCAGCCTGAGTAGTAGCTCCCGTACCCACCCCATTTTGCCCACCAGCCCCACAGAATCAACCTTGGAGCAATAAGAGCCCCTCAAGTCCTCCCTTCCGTGAGAGTCTCAGCCTAAGGACCCACAGAGAAATGGGTTCAGGAGAGAGGCTCAGAGGGTGGAGGGGAAATGCCTTTATTTATCCTGGACAGGTGCGGCTGGGCCTGCAACATGAGCTGCCCTCTCACCCCCACCCTCCCCCAACCCCAACCAGTTCTCCAGGAAGTGGGGGAGGGGTGGGAGCAGAGAGGGAGAAATTCCAAAGACCCAGCCCCAATACCTGAGCCGCTAGGCCAAGGCTAGGGCCACGGTCTGGGACTTGCCTCCTGGTGCGTGTTGCAGTCCTTGACTTTATGGCAGAGACGTTAAGATTTTGTTTGGCTCTGCTACTCACAGCTGGGTCACCTTAGAAAAGTCAGTTCACCTGCTCAGCCTCAGTTTTCTCATCTGTAAAATGGGGCTAATGCATCAGTGAAAGCACACATGTGAGAGTGCTTTCTAATATACACTTATGAAAATACACCTGTTTTTCCTCATGGGCTGCTTGTGAGGATGGGGGAGCTGAGCCTGGGCCCAGGGAGGTCCTGTCTCTCTGCTCCAAGGCTGCCACTCCTTAGAGCCTCACCCACCCATCCAGCAGGCTCACCTGGAGCACCTGCCCAGTGGCCTCCGCCCCTTTTCTGAGCTCCGTCCCAGTATTCATCAGATTCTCTTGGCTACGGTGGGGTGGACGGAGGGTCCCCAGGGACGGGAAGGAGGACAGGCTGAAGCTATTCTGGGGCAACCACGCCGACGATTCCTGGAATTTTAAGGTCGCGGTGCTGTTTCTCGGGCAGCACCTAGCAGTGCTGACAGCCGAGCTGTTTATAGCTACGCTGAAGGTCAGGCAAGCCTCCGGAGGGCTGCCGCGGGGCTGGCAGGGTCTTCCCAAAGGAACGGATGGGAATGGGGACAATAAACTGACAGAGGCCACTGCAGGGAAATGCACATGTAGAGGTCGCCAGGCCAGATTCTCTCCCAGCATGCTCCCTCTCCCTGGTGCTCAGAGCTGTTCCTGACCCCGGGAGGGCCCCGAAGAAAGTGGGTATGAGGCTGGCTAGGTCCTGGGGAGTGGGCCTTCTGAGGTCCTGGGCTAGGACGCAGGACAAGGGCAACTTTACTGGCAGCCCCCAGGGCTCCTTGGGCTGAAAGCGTGGGAGAGGAGCGAATGTGAGGAGAGTGGAGCTTCCTGGGTGAGGCCTGCTAGGTTTGCTGGGGCAGCCCTCCCGCCTGAGAGATGTCTCCCCAGTTCCCTGAACCTTCCTCTCATCCAGGGGCTAGCCATGATTGCAAAGGCCCCCACCCAGGGCCCGCCTGTTCCCAAATACAGCATCTCTGTGCCTTTGAAGCCCGGATCCACCTCTTCCCAAGAACCATCCTAAGTGGCATGAAGCGGACTTTGCCATGTCCCAGGGCTCTTGGGGACCCACTGCGTAACATTCTTGACATAGAACTGTGGGATAAGAGGAGAGACTCAGAAGGCCAGTAAAGTGTGTGGCCAGCTGGAAAAGGGACCAGTGACCCCTGGTTTTGGCACAGGGAGGTCACTGGTATGTGTGGAGTGGTGGGGGCCAAAGTCAGATGGCTGACGCGAGGGGGATGAGAGACTGCAGACGCAGGGCCATCGGGTCACTCTTGGGAGAAGCCTGGCGGTGAGGACAGGGAGACATGGCAAGGACTGACTGGGGCGGCTAAGGCATGAACAGGGAGAGGTTGTTTCTTTTAAGTCTTAAGTTTTTTTAGAGCAGCTTTAAGTTCATAGCAACATTAAGAGGAAGATATGGGGATTTCTCCTATCCCACGCCCTGCCCCCCACACATACATGCACAGCCTCTCTCATTACCAACATCCCCCACCAGAGTGTACATATATTATAACCAATGAAGCTACACTGACATGTCATTATTACAGAGAACAAATAGTTTACATTAGAGTTCACGCTTGGCGTGTACATTTTATGGTTTTGGAGCAATGTATTCTGACATGTATCTAGCATTATAGTATCATAGAGAGTATGTTCACTTCCCTAAAAATCCTCTGTGTAAGGAGAGGCTTTTTAAGCACAGATAAGACTCTGGTGCTCTCTCTCTTCTTTTTTATCAGCCAGGGTGGAGTTGGAGAGCAGGACCATGGGAAGACAGAAGTGAGAGAGTGAGGGATGGAGGCCCCAGGGGAAGCCAGATGGAAAGGGAGCAGAGCGTGGCCTGACAGTAATTTAATCACACAATGTAAAATGCACTTAGGGCTCCATGGAAATCCCCGGGGGTGTCAGCCTTAGTGGGGGTGTCAGGAGGAGGTGCTGGAAGTTGCACAGCCCACAGCATCCACTGCCTGCCCTGTCCCCCTGTTCCTTGCCACACCTACACTGGTAGGTCTAGATGGAAAAGAAGGCACGGCCTATCTGGCTTTTAACACTGGGAGTGATGTCCAGGAACCTCTGTGGAGCCCAGGGGCTCCCTCTGATACCAGGAAGCTGGGGAAATAGGAGCCAGGCGCAGGGATAGGTCAGAGCCTCAGCCGGCATCTTGCTTCCCTGGGGCCCTGGAGAGGACTTCTCTCTCCTCCAGCTGATGCTCAGGCCCTTCTAAGGATAGAAGGCTGGCTCAGAACTGATCAGGGCTGGGCCCTCACATACCACCTTCTGCCAGCTCCAGAACTTGTTTGCTGTAGAGCCGGAGGCTGCAGCCTCCCAGACTCCAACTCCTGCACACCCCAGGGCAAGGGGCCGGGGGCAGCACCCGCATCTCCTCCTTCAGGAGCTTCCCTGAAACTTTCTCAGCTCTGCATTGTCCTTGTATAATATGCCATTTAATGATGAAATCCTCACCAGAATCCTGGGAGAACAGAATCGTTGCTGTCTTTACACAGAGGGCATGGAGGTGGGTGCTGCAACCTCAGGTCTGGCTCAGACCAAAGTCCGTGCTCTTTGCTCTGCTGCTTCCCCCAGGCACCTGAAGGTCATGGGCACTACAGTTGCTCCCTGGCACCAGCTGTCCTTGTGCCCACTCTGGGGTGCCCTAAACTATGGCCCAGCAAGGAGGAAACACTCCTGTGGGCTGGGTGGCAATCTTGGCCTCTAAACACCTAGAGCCTATCCTAGATGCTTCTGAGACAGAACCCCGGTCCTGGAGCTCTGCCTATGGCTGGGTTCCCCCACTGAGAGCTGGCTGGAGACTGGAGAAGTTGAAAAGTGAAATGAGGATGAAATAATCATTACAAAGAGCTTTTCAAATTCTCCAAGGGGGCTAGGAAAACTTTAAAGAAAAAAATATATATATCCTTCAAGGATTTAGCAGCTTTGGGTCTTTTCTGGGACAAGGAAAGTAGAGGGAGGGGGCTAGGGAGTCAGACAAGAGATACATGGGTGCCTCATGCCTGGACTGTACTCTCCACATTCCTTGGGCTCTGTGAGATGGTTCAAGGGTGGCCCTGCCCTTCTGCTGGGCAGAATGCTCCTTGGGCAGACCTGAGGGACAACCTCCTTAGGGTCCCTGTCTCCACACTGCCTTCTTCTCTAAGGAGACCTGGGCAGAACTAGCAGAGCACTTTCCTACAAGAGGATTATAGCATCCTCCACCCACCAGCCTGAGAGGTCTTGAACCCTGCTCAGGGCAGCCAAAGGTCAGGCCAACTGAGCCCTGATGAACAGACACAGGTGCAGAGAGAGAGGCGCCAGGGGCAGGCTGGAGCCAGCTAGGCGGCTCTCCTCAGGGAGTTTGGCTCTTGACCAGGCCCAGGGGAGGCTGGGCTCTTCCCCAGGAATCACTTCAGTCCATTACCTGAGGATGAGGGGGAGCCAGGCCATGTCAGGCAAGGGGAAGGTGGGAGCCCTTTGGGAAGGTATTGTGTTAGCGACCCAGGCTTGAGGGAGAAAGATGTCCTCAAGGCATCGTGGAAGGGAGGGCATTCCAGATGGCCGTGGTTCGTTCCAGCTGATCTGGCCCCAGCATCTCTTGGATGTCATTCTGGTGTCCTTGTTCACACTTGTCCATGATCTCCTGGATACAGATCTGGTCCTGCCTGGCAGGCATCACTTCTGTAGGCATAAGGCCCCCTCCTCTGGGGTCTGTACCTACCCTTCCCGGGAGCTCCCTGTTGCAGGATGATGGCCCCCTTCTCTGTAGATTCATAGAAGTATCTGGGGGAGCCCTGCGTTGAGAAGTCCCAACACAGGAGTGTCCTGCTGTGGGGGAGCTCTGTGGGCAGTCCACTAAGACAGCAGAGGCATTGCATAGTTTACCCTGAATAGGAGCATGCTGGCGTCTGCTACTTTCTCTGAAGTGCTTCAAATATGATATAGATTGATGGATGGTGAGAGGGATGGACACATGACCAGCAGGTTGAGTGAAATGCTACAGTGGAACCACAGCAGCAGGCATTTGAGTTTTCACTGTAGAATTAGTTCCTCCTTTCTGTATTCAAAGTGAAGAAAGTGAAGTTGCTCAGTCATGTCCAACTCTGAGACACCATGGACAGTAGCCTACCAGGCTCCTCTATCCACCAGATTTTCTAGGCAAGAGTATTGGAGTGGGTTGCCATTTCCTTCCTCTAGGGGATCTTCCTGACCCAGGGATCGAACCCAGGTCTCCCGCATTGCAGGCAGATGCTTTACTGTCTGAGCTACCAGGGATGCCCTTCTGTGTTCAAAGGTGTCTATAATAAAATGCCAGGAAGAGCAGAGGTCTGAATGTGAAGCTAGAAGGTATAGGGGAAGGTAACTTTCTTGCAGGACAGGCCTGGCTGGGCAACTCAGCTTGCCCTTAGGAGTCCCCTCTCAGTCTAGAAAGTGTTTTGCTTTTCTTTGATATCTTTTTTTTACCCTTTGTTCAACCATTTAAATCAAAGGGAACAACAAACTCCTGTCCCTAGTAGAGGCTCTGCATGGCCATTGATTTGGGACTAAAGGCGACATGTGTTTTGAGACAGTCCAGGTGGTTCAAGACATCCCTATGGGAGCCTGGAGAGCAGGTGGGACTTGGCAAACTGGATAATGTGGCTTCCTGACAATTAAGGCATTTGTTTTTCTGTTGTCCTTGCCTCATCTCAGCAGATTCTGGGAGTGGTGAGGAGGTTGCTCTGGGCACAAGGTGGCCAGTGTTTAAGAAGGTACCACAGTTCTTGTGTCTGAAATGGCAAGACAATGGCAATTAGCAAGAACTCGCCTAGACTTGCTATAATCCCTGAGTTAACACATATGGTTTCTGGCCTACCCTAGAGCCCATCTAGGAATGGGTTGAGGGCTGGTGACTGCAGAGCCATTCATAGCGGCTTAGCAGTAGGTTTCCATCCATGTCTGAAGTCCAGAATCTGGCCAGAGTTCCATGAGGCCTGGTATCCAGGGACAGTCCCCAGGTCCTCTTAGGGCTCCTTCTAGGATGGTCCCCAAGCCTGGCCAGATAATGGCTTCTGCCAATGTTAGAAGCCAGCCTTGTCCTTGGGGTATAGCCAGAAAGGTGACTAGGATGTGCCCAGAGAAGCCAAGAGGCCTGGCTGGTGGGCATGTCGGGGAAAAAGAGCCAAGGGACACCCTCCAGGCACAGCTCACTGCGGGGGTGACTCCCAGGGTCTCCTCTTTCCTATGATGTCACTGGAGGCAAGGCCTGCCTGGCATCCCATGTGATGTCACAGGGGGCTTCCTGATGATGTCATGGGGGTCAGGTTACAAAGTTATTCTATGTAATGTCAGCAGGGGGTGGAGTCAGAGTCTCCACAACATCCCATGAGACACTTTTAGAAGAGAAGCTTCATGACACTGTGTATAATGTCACTAGGGACTGGTCACAAAGCTATTTTAGGTGATGTCACCAGGCCCTCCAGAATTTCACATTTCATGTGATGTTACTGTAGGGGAGGCCATCGTGACATTCAGGGTGGTATTACTGGGGGGCTGAACATGCAGAATTTGGCATGGTGTGTGATGTCATTGGGAGTAGAGTCTCAGCCATCTCAGCATCACAAGTAATATCCCTGGGAGTGCAACCTTCCTGATATTACGTGTGATATTCATGGGATGGCGTATGCATGTTATCCTGCGTGATCACACTGGGGGGGGCCCCCCAGACTCTAATATTCTGTAATGTCACTAGAGTGCAAGATTTGGGAGCTGGCCTCTGGAAATATGAAGCCAACCACAGAGCATTGAGCTCCATGTTCCAGCTGACCTTGTTCCCCCCAGGCAGGCTGACACTCTGCCAGCCTTCTCTGTACACCTGTCATGGGAGAGCACTAGGTACTTAGGATGCTATTGTGAGGATGCATTTGGCCTGCCTGCTGGCCTGGCAGCATCTGAGTTCTTCTGGAGCCTGGAAACATGCCCTGGGTTTTCAGGGTACAGAAGCTATAGTAGGCTAATTGGTGTAACAAACAACCCCCAGATCTCTTGCAAAAGTTTCTCATTCATTCAACATCCAATTCAGTGCTCCTTAATCATCCTTCCTCCAAGCAGTGACTCCAGGATCCAAGTCCCTTCCAGTTAGTGGCTTGACTGGTCTCCTCTGGGTCCTTTATATCCAGTCAGCTGACAAGCAGAGAGAATTGAGGATGGCAAGATGACTGCTAGGGGCAGGCCCGGAAGTGATGTGCGTTGCTTTAAACTACATTCCACTAGCCAGAGCTAGTCTCGTGATCACACTCAGATACAAAGCACCAAGAAATATGTCAGTTTTGTGGCAAGAAGAGGAAGCAGGCTTGGTGGCTACAGTGAATGAAAGACAAAATGGCAAGCCTCTACTGAATGATTCCCTGGTGATTCTTCTCTGAGGACTGTCCCATCCTCAGGTCACCCTTCTATGCTTACCCTCCATTTGCTATCCTCTCAGATCACGCCGGGCAGCAAGGCCGCACAGTCCCAGCTCAGCCAGGGTGACCTTGTGGTGGCCATTGACGGCGTCAACACAGATACCATGACCCACCTGGAGGCCCAGAACAAGATCAAGTCTGCCAGCTACAACCTGAGTCTCACACTGCAGAAGTAGGTGGGAGCTCTCCAGAGCAGAGAATGGAGCCTGGGTGTGGGCACCAGATATCCCGGGGAGAGGAGCTGTCCAGCATGGGCCAAGCCTTGTGCTACCAGACTGCACCGGGAAGTGAGGACAGCCCCTGGGCCAGAGTAAGGACAGGCCCAAGGCATCAAGCACCACCGTGTCTGTGCCTCACTTTACAGAGGAGCTCATAGAGGGTGGGGCACGGGGCTGCCAGAGTGTGGGCAGCTGGGCCTGGAGGCCAGGGTCTTCCCTGCTTTCTCTGCCACAGGCAGCCTCCCTGGGACTTGGCAGAGGCCCATGGCTGCTAAGTACCCAAGAGACGTGACTTTTCCATGCTGGTCAGGCTCAGGGGACACCCAGTCTCCCTGGGTTTCAGACGTTCTCCCCTCACCGACCCTGCCCAGGTGGGTGCTCTGGGCCCCGAGAACAACTGTCTTCACCTGTTCCTATTTCTGGCTTTTCCAGGTCGAAGCGCCCCATTCCCATCTCCACGGCAGCGCCCCCGGTCCAGTCCCCTCTGCCAGTGATCCCCCACCAGAAGGTAGGTGCTGACTCTGGGTGGCAGGCTCCACTTTCAGCCGTGGTTCCTGGAGTGCAGCCCTGGCCTGCCTACCTGAACTTCTGCTGGCCCCACTCAGGCGGGGTGGTGGAATCAGTGGCAGAGCTGGGGCAGGCCCCCGGAGAGATGCGTTCGAGCTCTGACACAATGCTGATTTCGTGATAATGTAGGGGTCTCCACCTGGGTGCTTAGCCAATATCTGTGCCTCACAGTTGGGCTGATGGGAAATCTACTTAGTCCATAGCATTTTCAGGGAAGGGACAAGTCAAGTAGGGACAAATCCCTACTTGTCCCTCCCAGTCAAGTAGGGACAAGTGTCCAGAAGGCTCTGACCCTCATGCTCCTGAGGGCACTAGCAGGGGGCTGACTCTGGCATGAAGCCAAGGCCCCAGTTTGAGTCAGTCACTCCAAGAAAAGCTCTCAGCCGTGGGGGATCTTCTGCCCCTCAGGGTTTCTCCTCTGTCACAGGCACTCTCCCTCCCGTTTTCCTTTCTCCCCCCAGTTGCCTGCCCCTTGGCTTCCTTCACAGCTCAGTTGGTAAAGAATTCACCTGCAGTGCAGGAGACCCCAGTTTGATTCCTGGATTGGGAAGATCCCCAGGAGAAGGGATAGGTTACCCACTCCAGGATTCTTGGGCTTTCCTTGTGGCTTAGCCGGTAAAGAATCTGCCTGCCATGCGGGAGATCTGGGTTTGATCCCTGAGTTGGAAAGATCCCCTGGAGAAGGGAAAGGTTACCCACTCTAGTATTCTGGCTGGAGAATTCCATGGACTGTAAAGTCCATGGAGTCGCAAAGAGTCAGAGAACTGAACCACTTTCACTGTGAGCTACTTTTGTACTGCACTCAGGGCTGCCTGGCAGGCTACAGTCCACAGGGTCGCAAAGAGTTGGACATGACTGAGCGACTAAGCATGTACTGCACTCAAGGGCTTCCCAGGCGGTGCTAGAGGTGAAGAACCTGCCTACCTTGCCTCCTGCAGGAGACAAGAGATGTGGGTTTGATCCCTGGGTTGGAAAGATCCCCCGGAGAAGGAATTGGCAACCCACTCCAGTGTTCTTGCCTGGAGAATTCCATGGACAGAGGAGCCTGGGGGGTCACAGAGTCGGACACGGCTGAAGCTACTTAGCACACATGCATGTACTGCACTCAGAAGTGCTGGTGAGGCCCAGAGGCAGGCACACCTCACCCGCTTGCCCCAGGCCCCTTCCTGGCTCCCTCTAAGCAGCTCAATCCAGAGGGACCGAGAGCCCAGGAGGCCCACCCCACCACTCCTACAGGCCCACACACTCCCACCACTCTCCACCCACCCACCTGAATGACCTCATACTGACCCTGTCAGTCCACAAGGGCAGAGTGGGTGATGGGCGGGGTGGGGAGAAGAGGCAAGAAGAGGATAACGGGGGTCTGGGGTGGGCGATAGATTGAGGAAGTGGGCAGAGTGCTTCTCAGGAGAAGCTGCAGAGGCAGCCCAAGGGAACCAAATGTCAGCCCCGCTCCCCCTTCAGTTTCCCCTCGGCACGTCTGCCCTGCCTATTCATCACCAGCCCAGGAGGCTCCGTCTCACTGGCCATGTGCAGCATTGCAGAGTGGGGTCACAGAGCAAGGGGCAGAGCTGTGCTCACCAGGTGTCCTCATACAGGGGAAGGGGGAACAGATGTAGGCTAGAGGGGTCTCCCCCCAGCTCCCTGAGACCACAGCACCCCTACCTCCAGTCCCATAGGCAGGCTGGCTTGGCCTAGCTTTCTGTGTGGGGCTTTACATTTTGTCTAGTGTGATGATAGCATCAGGGCCAGGAGCCATATACCTCACCCCGCTTTTTTTTTAGAAAACTCTTCTTTTCCAGGTGTCTGGGCTGTCTCCCTACCCCGAACTCAGTGCAGTGGGCTGCAGGCAGCAGGGTGGTGGGCTGCTGGGCGCTGGCACTAACCCCTCTATTTCAGGTCCATGTGGAAGTGCTGGGCGGGCGTGGCCTCTAACAGCTCTTTTCTCTCTCCCCTGCATGGCGCTGCCCTGGGCCAGGACCCTGCTCTGGACACGATCAGCAGCCTGGCAGCACCCAGCCCCCACCCCGAGGCGAGGGCCGGCCCGGGCACCCCAGGCACCCCGGAGCTCGGGCAGACCTTTAGCTCTTCCTTCTCTCAGACCTCCGTCTTCTCCTCACACATGGAGGCCTCTGACCCCGGCCCTCCCCGGGGCAGCCCTGGGGCCAAGATCAGCCTGGAGGGGGCCCTGGACTCACTCAGCCCGAAAGCCCCACTGGGCTCGAGCCAGCCAAGGCAGTATAACAACCCCATTGGCCTGTACTCGGCAGAGACCCTGAGGGAGATGGCTCAGATGTATCAGATGAGCCGCCGAGGGAAGGCCTCAGGTGCTGGACTCCTAGGAGGGTAGGTAACGGGCACACAGCTCTCTGCTGGTGGTCAGGGGCCACCTGGGTCCTCAGTGCTCATAGAGGCCTGATCAGGTTAGAGTGGGGAACTGGTCTCATTGCGGCCAGCTCCAAGCCCATGAGGCAGCACAGGCTAAAAGCCCTGAAAGTAATCAGCCTATTGACACTTGCCCTCATTACTTTACGCAAGCCAGCGTGGTATGTCAGATTTTGCAGAGAGGGAAACTGAGGCTCAGAGAAGGTTAGGGTCCAGTTGTCTAACTACTAAGTGGTTGAGTTGGGCCTGAATGCAAGAGACTCGGACTCCCAAAACTTTGACATCAGGTCACCCACCATGACAGGACAAAGCCTGTCCTAAAACCTCCAAGAACTCTGGGGCCAGGGGATACACTCATCCCACCCCTCTGGGAGCTCTGAGGGTTAGGAAGGCAAGTTCTCTAGGTCTGGTAGTGTTCTGGGAAGGCTGCCTGGAGGAGGGAGCACCTGAGCTGGGTACAGAGATTGGGCAATGGGGTGAGGGGAGTGGTTGGCAGGACCAACTCTGACTAGGGTGGGAAAGCAAGGGAGCAGGACTCTGAGGAGAAAGGAGCCATGCAGGAGAACAGCATGCCACCCCCTGGCCCCCGAGGTCTAGCTGATGGGACTCTTGGTGCATAGAAATTTAAAAAAACCTAGAGCTGCATGGGCACTGTGGAGAGGTTGAGGGAAGGGAGCTGCCAAGCAGAGCATGCATTAGCTGCCAAGCCCGGCACCTTTGTTATCTCATTATAATTTCTCCCATGGCCCCATGCAATTGCTGTCATCATCTCTGGGCTGGAGGCAGAGCAGGCTGAGTCAAGGCATATGGCCCAGTGGTTAGGGGTTCAGGGCTCTTCCATGAGACTGTTCATACACCTGGACTATGGGGAGGACTGAAGGAGACAACACGTGTAGTGCTGAGCTCCGTTCTGGCACACTCTCTACGTGCTACCTGGCATCATTGCCTGGAGTCACGCAGCAGGTACATTGATGAGTCAGCCTGGCAATCTGGGTCAGTTTGATCCAAGCCCACACCCTTCCTGTGACCTTGCTGCAGACGGTACCTGTACTCCACCTACTTGCTCCTTCCCTGGGGATCTCCAGCTTCCCCAGAACCCCGAGCTCTTTCTGGGATTCCGAGTGAAGCTGGGAGATTCATAGTCTGAGCACTTGGATCCTGGCTTCCCTGGACCAAGGTGGCAAAGCTGTAGAACCCCAGGCCTTTTCTAGTAAAGGGCTTCTGCTAGGAGGCTGAGGGAAAGACAGAGTAGAAGTTGCGCCCTTCTCCTGCCTTGAGAAGGCTGGCAGGTCCTCCTGGTCCTCTTTGGGACTAGCCCCCCAGCAGACCAGGAGGTCTGACCTCCCTCCAGCCTGACCCAGGAGGTCAGGCTCTGGTGGATCTAAAACTCCATGGGGCCCACCTGCAGTGATGGTAAGGTCTCTGCTCACTGAACCATCCATGGAGGTTGGGGGCTGATTAACAGTCCATATGCTTTGTCTAACACAACTCTCAGCAACTTCAGAGGTAGGCATCCCTCATTTGATAACTGGGAAGTAGAAGCCCAGAGAGAGCAAGTCATTTGCCCAAGGTCACACAGCTATTGAGTGGCAGACAGGACTGGCAATCATGTCGGTCTGACTTCTCCCCACATGGAGACAGGGGCCTACCTGCCTGCCCCACTCCTGCTTCTCATGACTCCCGAGGTGCCCTCCCATTGGTGCAGTGGCTTCTCAGAACCTGACAACTATCAAATTATTACTTGGCACTCAGAGCAGCAGGGCACAAGAGTATCTTTGAAGAAAAAATGGGCTAGAGAGGGAGTGCATGCCTCATTTAAGGCAAAAGCTGATGCTACGGCCCCAGCAGGAAGGTTGGGGCCTCTGACCAGGGGTAGCCGAGGGCCAAGGCCACCACTTTTTGCTGTGTCTAACTGCTCACGGGAGACAGGGTTGGCAAATGCTAAGCCCTATGTCTGTTCATTGCATACTTAACCCATGCTGAGGGTTTTACATTCAGGCTTCTGTTCATTCTGCGGTGGGCACCAGCCTCTCAATTTTATGAATAAGGAGACGGAGGCTAAGTCAGGTAAGTAACTTGTTCAGAGTCATAGCACTAGGAAGAGGAAAGGTCAGGATTTGAATTCTATCCTGTCTGGCTCCACAAGGAAGCTCCTTCTCATACTCTCTGGGCAACCTGCAAGGTGATTCCTTGGCAACTTGTATCCCCGTAGGAGGAATGGAGAGGAACAGAGTGGGTGCAAGGACAGCGGGGCCTGCAGCCCCTGCTCCTCATCCTCTCTGGGGCTGGTACTGAAGAGCAGTGTCCCTCAGGCCAGTAGATGCAAGGGGCCCCCTCCCCAGGGTGGTCACAGCTTTGGCTCATTCTCCCCAAGACCTGGGTGCTCCTCTCTGAGCTATGTCTGCTGCAGGCATCCCAGCCTCCAGGTTCTCAGGTGAAAGTTAAGCCCCCGGGGGCTAAACAAGGAACTGGCTACATGGGTGGGGAAGGGCAGAAGCCTCCCCTGAGGCCAACACTGCCCTCTACAGGGGACACTGGGCTGGTTAGGGCAAGAGCTGACCCTGCAGCTGTCAGCACTGGCCAAAAATGGAGAAGGAATGGGAGATCTGTGCTGGCCCTTTCCTAATATAGCTCCACCGACAGCTATTTTGAGCCTGGGAGATCAGAGGGAATTTTATCAGCTCTGAGACAGGGTTGAGCCTGGCACTGGGGGATCTCCCTGACTTTGGTCTGGATCCCCAGGATCCTGGCCAAGAGATGACCAGGCTAGGCCAGGCCAACAGAAGCCCAGGCTCTCCCAGCCAGAGTCCAGAGTGGTGGCAGAGTGTGGGGTAGGGACACCACTGTCTGCATTCTTTTCCCCTCAGATTTCTGACCAGGGTCTGTCACTGCAAGGAATTTTCATCTAAAGAAACATAAGGCAGGCAATGCCTCTTTCAAGGAGATGATGCTCCAGGAGGCTGGCTCTCAGATAAGAGTGAGGGTGGGGTCCCTCTTGTAGTGTCCAAGCTGGGCTGTCTTGGTTGGGGGCCTTCCTGCAAAACACCATGGCCCACACTTCTCCCAGGCTTCCCCACTGCTCCATCCTGTATCATTGCCCATCCACAGGCTTTTACGGGTGGTTACTGGCAACCGCGCAGATCCCTTACTACTGTGCCCCAGGAGGAGGGTTCAGAGCTGCCTGCCCCTCCTCTGGGAAAGAGAACATGTTCCCAGGGCTTCCTCTCCAGGGTCTAGAGCCAAGCTGTATGTGGGAGATTCATGTACATGGTAAATGAGCACCCATGAAGATGGACCAAAAAAACCCTTCTCCTAGGCAAAGCTTGAGGTACTATGGACCTACGCTGCAGTTGGCATCTCTGCCCCAAACTGAAAGGCTATGATCCAGACTCTGAGCTTTGCCCACTCCTCTCTCTGCGCTCTCTTCACCGAGTGCCTGTCTGGGCTGACTCTGCCTGCACATTGACCAGTTTGAGGACCATCCCTGCGTCCTTATGCTCAAACCCTCTGGCAGAAGCCTCACTCTGATAGTCCTGTCTTCTTTGCTTTCTCTCCTCCCCAGGTGGTAGCCAACTCTCCAGCCAAGTTAGTATCAAAGGAAAGCACGCGTGTGCGCTTGCCTGCCTATCCCAGCATGCGCCCGCGTGTCTGGGGGTCTGAACAGCGTGCGCCTGTGTCAGCATGTGTACATGTATGTGCATGCGTGAGTGAGGGTGCATTCGTGTCCCTGTGTGAGGCTGCATGTGTGTGAAGCTGCGAGGATGAAGTGGAGGCGTTGGGGAGGGGTGCTGGGGCTCCGTCGGATGCCTGGGGCCATTGTGTTCCCAATTCGTTGCTGCAGCTGCTTTAAGAAGGCAGGTTGGCTCTGGTGGGCTGCTGGGTGGAGTGTGTGCTGACGCTGGTTCCCGGTGAGCCTGAAGACATTTCTAGCCTGGCCGGATCCCTCAGAAGGGCTGTGCTTGACCTTGTCCTTGTCTGCGGAGCGCACTTTACGTTTTGAAGGGGAAAGTCTTGATGGGTAGAAGCTGGTGGGCCGCCCAGCAAGTTGGACTTGGGGGCCCTGAGCACCTAAGCCCTGCTCCGAGGAAGAAGCACATGCACCGAAGAGTCTGGAGGAGCAGAGCCCCCAGGGAGTCCAGGATGAGCCCCTTCGTGGAGAAGCCAAGCTCAGAACCCTCACGGGTGCCCAGTGGGGCTGTTTTTTGCCTTTGGGGCGTTCTGGACTCTGCTTCGGCTGCTGCTGCCTTTGACTCATGACCCAGCTCTTGTACCCTAATCCCAATCCCCAGCCCCCAACCTTTGCAGTCTGTTTCCCTGGAGGAGTGGTGAGAGATCTTTCCATGCCCCCCAGCTCAGGCTTAGTGGGGGCCTCCAGTGATCTGGGAAGGTGCAGAAACACCTTCTGCAAAGGGCTCTGGGGAGGGTGACAGGATCTTCCTGACCAAACCCAGCCAGTCCAAGTGGATCTGGGTTACTTGGTTAGCCTTCCTAGGATCAGGCTTGGGGAGATCTCTCTCCACATCCTCCACCACCAGCCTTCACCTTCACCGGTGTAACACCACCTGTTGCCCTTCTCTCCTTGCACCTCCCTCCCTCACTCCCCTCCCCCTATACTCCCCTCCCCCATACTCCCCTCCCCCAGCGCCGACTACCAGGAACGCTTCAACCCCAGCGCCCTGAAGGACTCGGCCCTGTCGACCCACAAGCCCATCGAGGTGAAGGGGCTGGGCGGCAAGGCCACCATCATCCACGCGCAGTACAACACGCCCATCAGCATGTACTCCCAGGACGCCATCATGGATGCCATCGCCGGGCAGGCCCAGGCCCAGGGCAGTGACTTCAGTGGGTAAGCGCCTCCCCGCCTCCACCGGGCGCTCGCCGACTCCACCGCTTCATCTCTGCGGAGGGCACCGGGCCGTTGAGCGCCACTGGAGACTTTTAGGCATCGGGACCAGTCTTCCTCCACCGTCTTGAGCTTCCCAGGGCACAGCCCTTGGAAGAAAACCAGCCTTGACCGGGCCTTTCAGACAGAACATGGTGTTCTCTCTTCAGAGTCGGTTTCATGGTCAACTTTAGGAGAAGGGTAGAGAAATACAGCATGTGGTGGTTCCTCCAAGTGCTTTACACAGCCTCTGTATTTTCCCAAGCTCCCTGAGGGGGCTGGTTTAGAAAGAGACTTCCGGAATCTTGTTAACCGGGGTCACATTCTGGATACCCCAGGTTCTCACAGCTAAGCCATTCTTTGAGGGGAAGTTGTCGCTTTCTTCTCAAATACATGACTGGGTTTCTTGTTTGGGAAGGGGCCTGCAGACCAGTCACCCACCGTGCTGTTGGCAGTCAACCCTGCCACAGAGCCTGGGGAACACCCAGGACCTGCCTCCTCCTGTTTGCCCCCAGAGAAATCCAGGCTCAGGTTGGTGGGACTTAGGACATCCTTGGTTCCTGAATTTGCTTGTTAGCAGTGGTTGAGGAACGTGAGGGCTGAGTAGGGAAAAAGTTGGCTAAAAATCATTTGTGGATGAAACTGGTAATAGTGCAAATTTTAATGGGGACCTCACTCCCTCCTTCTGAATTTCTGTCTCTGTTTATCTTAGTCTCTCCCTTTTCTGCCTTTCTTTCCGTGTATGCCTCTATCTCTCTTTCTGTCTCTATCTCACTCTTTTTCTGTCTCTGTTGTTTCTTTCTTCCTTACACATACACACACAGAACCCATCCTGTATTCTACTTGGGAACACCATTAATGTTGACTTTCAAAACTGATTATCTCTTTGGGTAACATGTTATCCCTGAGTCAAGATCTACAATAGCTCAAGGCAAGAAATTTTAAAATGATTTTTTCCAAAGCTAGAAAAACCAGATGTTGTAAGAGGGATAGAGGCATTATAAAGTCCCGGATAACTCCTGTAGTGTTTGGCCTGAGCAGAGGCCAGTCCTCGTGGCCATGACGTGTGTAGGTTTCAGGTGCAGCCTCCAGAAACCAATGGATGGAAAATGGTGTGCTCTTCCTGTCTCTCCTGATGCAGGGGAGCCTGTCCCTCTCAGGCACGCAGTACTTCCTTTGGGCCACCAGGGGGCGGAGGTTGCTTTCCCTGGAGCAGTGAATCTCACACCCCGTGGACTCAGGGCTTTAGTTCTTTGTGGAACCCTGCGGGTAGTGCTGACTTATCTAATCCCATCTTTCAAAGCAGAAAATATGACCATGAAAGTTTAAAAAAATGCAACCATTAGCTCATGGGTGCCCAGGAAAACAAGACTGTCTGATTCAGCCAAAGAGTGAACAGGGGTTTCCTGTTAATATTTGCTTGCCATGTGTGTCCTCAGTGTGATCTTAACATGGTAATATTCGCCAAAGGGAAGCACAACGGAAGAAAGCAAAGAACTGCTGTTCACTGATTTATGTTTTCTGCACCTTGGGAAAAGACTGCAGTCATTTGGTTTTACCTCTAGGATGGCCATGATGTAATTTTTTTTTTAACATGATGCACCATTGATCTAATCTAGGCTTCTCCTTCCTACCACTTTCCCTCCCATCCTTTTCTTCTCCCTTGCGAGCCTGGGAAGCAACACGCTTCCTTTTCCTTCTAACTCAGCCCTGCTGGGTTGATGCTGCCGTGGTGCCCCTGTCTGCCATAAGGTGTTCCATTTCTGCTGTTAATTTCCATGATTCCTTCCTCACTGACAGTTTTCTTTTTGTTTCTCTCTCTTCCTCCTCTATCCACCCACTCCCATAACTCATTTCTGATCCTAACCCTGCTCCCTTGTGTATGCGCCGCCCCCCGCCCTCCCATGATGGACACGCACTCACTGCTGGGCTTTCCTCTGCTTGGCAGGGCATCACCACTGGCGTAAGTAGACCCCACAGTATTTGTTCCGTCGTCCGTCTGTCTGGTTTCGGGATGGTGTATGGGTTTGGTGGGATGTGCCTGAGGACAGTGGCTCTGTCCACATTCTTCCTCACACCCACCTCACAGGTAAATGACATGCCCTGCAGCCTCTACAGGCAAGTACTTGTCTTTGGGGGTTTTCCCCAGATAACATCACTACAGACTCAGAAATCAGAGCAATGACACCACCCTGGCTAGGGCTGTGTCTCATGTTCTCCTTGCTGTGCTTTTTGGGGGCTCCCCCCAGCCTTTCTGGTCTGCACTGGGACAGTGGAGACCTGAACGTCAGAATCTACATCAGGCCATTACTCAGGGAGAGGGTGATGAGGGGGCCTCTTGGAGGCCACTCCCCAGAATCCTCATGAAAGATGGATCTGAAGAAGCCAGCCCCCACCAGGACCACCCATAGGAGGTGAAACCTCAGTCAGACTTGGGGGCAGTGTACAGTGGAGTGAATGCCCACAGGTGACCTTGATGTTGTAGTGACTGTGGAGTGTTTTTGGTGGTAAGAAATTCATGCTGGGAGTGGCTCCAGAGAGTGGCCTCGGACCCAGGGTCCTAAAACTGCAGGGCCTATTCTATCCCCTCTCTGCATGTATCATGTCTGGGCCCCAGAATCTCAAAGGGCACAGCAGTTCCTTCGTCTGGTTCCCAGTGTCTGTTGCGGCAGCACCACAAGTCCCTGGTCTTTGCATAGTGTTGTGGGAAGGGAAGCCGACAATGGGACTCCTAAGGGACTCACTTCTGGGGCTCTCTTTCTTGAGCCCTTGGAGCTATGGAAGGAACAGGGAAATATGTTCCCTCAAGGGAACATTCCAGGGAAATAGCAGCAAAAGCCTTCCATCTGATTCAGGTCCCCTTGAGACTCCTCCCTGTGCTAGAATGACCTCCCCAGTGAGATCCCAGCCTCTCCTCTCCTCCCAGTCTCCTCCCTGGCTGGGACCCCCTAGGGATCTGCTGGTTTCCCTATCTGATCCCAGCCACAGGCTTCCAGGACCTGTAGCTCTCTGGGCCAGGGCAAAGCCTTCAGGAAAGTAGGGTAGCTCCACCCCGCCTTGGTCAGTTACCTTCTGCCATCTTTCTCCTCCTCTGCTCATATAGCCCACTCTGAGCTGACACAGGGGACCAATCCTGGGAGACTAGGCCATTTCTTCTGTCCAGCTCCTTGCAGAGAGGGTAGACGATGGAAGCACTGGGGAAGTCGTCTTTGCAGCTAGCCAGTGCCCGGGGGTTGGGGGGAGAGGTCAAGGCAGCCATAGCAGCAGGCAGGGTGCGCCTAGACAGGGGGAGTATCTGGGCTGGGCCATGTCTCCAGGTGGGGAGCACCTGGGGTGTGCAGATCTCCAGCAGGCAGAAGTGGCCTTCCTGAGCCTGTTGCTGCAGAGGGTCTGATGGAAAGGAGGCTGAGCTGGGGGCTGGGAAGCCTGGGTTCTAACTCCATGGGGGTCCTTACATGACATAACCTGGAACTAGTTAGCCGACCTCTCTGGACTTCAGTTTCAGCGTCAGTAAGAGGAGAGAGCTGGGCCACCGGTCCACAGGCTGGGGAAACAGGCTGTTGTTATTCTGAGCGTCTCCTGAGCCGACCCTGACTCCCGAGAGAGTGGGCTGGGCAGCCTGGCTCCCCCAGCCCTCTCTGGTTGGGTGAGTGGTCATCCACAAAACTTTTAATGTGTCTTGCCCTGCAGTCTGATCTGGATTGATAGACCTTGTACTCAAGGGGCTCTAGAGTTCCTTCTGGCTCTGATCAAGGATTTGTTCATTCAACTAAGTTTTGAGCACCTACCATATGCCAGACCTTAGGGGTCTCAGAGAAGGTCACCAGGCCCCCCTCAAAAGGCTGTGCTCCCCTGGGGCAGAGGACTGGTGACCCTCCCCACAACTCCACTCCCAGCTCCCTTGGACGAGAAACCCCACTATCCCTGGGTGATGCTGGGCCTCTGGGGCCCAGTTGTCATTTCTCCAACCACATCCTCACTGTGCTTGCTTATTTCTGCTGAGCAGGAGCCCACAGTCCTCTTCCAGAGAAGTCACGACAGTGGTGGCTCCCAGTTTGGACCCCAAGCTTTGAGGAGGCCAAGGGACTGACCCTAAGGAAGCCTCCGAGTCCCCAAGTAGCCTGTCCTTACCCAGCCCCAAACTCAGGAACTGCTTAGGGAGGTCAAAATTACTTCCAGAAGACCTCTTCGGCCTCTTCTTTCCTTCAAGGAGATCCAGCTCCTGAGGGGGGAGGGTATCTTCAGACCTGTGTCTGGAGACAGACTGGGGGGTGGGATGGGTATTGACAGGAGGGTCTGAGCCTCCTGACCCTCCATGAGTAGAATTCGCTGACTCACTGTGACCTCCCTGAGCACTGAGGATCCAGGCCAAGCCCTTGTTGCAGGCTCTCAAATGGCAGTGGGGAAAGGCAATGGTGGGCTCAGACAAGTAGGGGGCTGCCAACAGGCTTGGGGGGGTGTTGGGGGGGCGCCAGGGGAATGTGACATGGGGAAGGTGCAGGGGCCAGGAGCAGGGTTCCAGCCCTGCCCTCGCCCACGGCCTCTCTCTGCATTGCAGGAGCCTCCCTATCAAAGACCTCACCGTAGACAGTGCCTCTCCCGTGTATCAGGCTGTGATTAAGAACCAGAACAAGCCGGAAGATGAGGCCGACGAGTGGGCGCGCCGCTCCTCCAACCTACAGTCTCGCTCCTTCCGCATCCTGGCCCAGATGACGGGGACAGAATACAGTAAGGGAGGGCTGTCGAGGGTGGGGCAGGAAGGGGTGACTTTGAAGGGCCATGAGGTTCCTGGGCCCTACGCCATGGTCCCACAGAAGCCAGGGAGCCAAGCCCCCTATCCTGGAAGACGAGCTGGCCTTGATAGATGGTGGCCTCTTGTGCCCTTTCTGGGCCCCTGGGGCAGGCACATTGACATCAGCCTTCTGCTCGGCTCCCTGACTCCAGCAGCACCTGGATTGGTTTAAGAGGACCTGGCGGAACTTCCCTGGTGGTCCAGTGGCTAGGACTCCACTATTCCAATGCAGGGGGCCCAGGTTTGATCCCTGGTCAGGGCACTAGATCTCGCATGCTGTAACTAAGACCTGGTATGGCCAAATACGTAAATAAATAAATTAAAAAAAAAAAAAAAAGAGGACCTTACAGGCCACGCCTCTGGCCACTCCCTCCCAGCTGCACCACTTCTTCTAAGGCCCGTTTTCTCCTCCTCGCCCTCTGCCCAGCACACAGCCTTTTCCTCCCAGAGGTCACAGGTAGGAGGCAATAACTGTCCCATCATGTGTGGGGACTCTGCCCACCGAGCTCCAGTAGCTTTTGTTCCTGATGTTCCCTGTGATTCCTCCTGACCTGCAACTTTCTACCCACAGTGCAAGACCCTGATGAAGAAGCTTTGCGAAGGTCAAGGTAAGTGCCTGGACTCAGGTTCTGTGGCCTTGTCCCTCCTAACCCCATCCCTCCCAGGGCAGCCCCCAGGTCACACAACTCACAGAAGGAACATCTCAAGTTAATGCATCTGGAAACTCCCAGCCCCTGCGGGGCTCTGGCAGATGCTGGCTTGGGGTTTGTGTGTCCCAGGTCAGTGAGGTGGGTGCCTGGAGCTGAGTCTCTATCCCCCTGGCCCAGGCTGCACGAGCAATGACTCTGGGCTCTCCCGGCTCTCTCCCTGGGCAAGGGGCAGGGCTGCTTTGGCCTTTGCTGGGCTGTTGAGAATGAGGGCATCTCTTCCTGTGAGGCACCAGGCTGGCTGCCTGGCCTGCCCACTCATCTCAGGGCCTGTCCCCTGTGAATCTGAAGGGTAGGCACTGGGAAGCTAGCTGGCACGCGGAGGGCTATGCTGGGCTGGGGCACCTGGCCTTTGGACTCACTTGTCCAGACCCATGTTGAGGTATCAGTTCCACAGACGGCTCACAGCACCACAGCTGCTGCAAGGAAGCAAAGCCCTGGGCATGAGGTGGGCACACTGCCCTGGAACCCACTGGAACCCGCTAGGGCCTTCCATGGGCAGGCATGGGGCCCAGTGTGACTGTGCTTACACTTCCAGAAGCAAATGTGTTGTCTGCATGTCCTTCCTGGGAGAGTCTGCCTTGGGCTGGCACGTCCCGTGGTGGCCTCCGTGTGAGGGGCTGGGGCTCAGAGGTGCCTTTCCACCCTGGACCAAGCTTTCTATCTTTGCTAACCAGCGTGTAGTGGCCACGGGACCACGTGGAGAGTGGGACTCGGGGGTCAGCTCGAGTTGATGTGGATTTTCTTTTTGAACCTGTTTCTGCCAATTGAAGTTGCTCCCACTCTTTGGCTGGGGCGTCTAAGCCTAAAGTGTGGTCCTTCCCGGCCTGCTAACAATGGCATGCGGTTCCAGTGATGGTTCTTAACCTGTCGGTGCCTGCAGTGTGTCTGTAAAGAGCCTGAAATGAGATGGTGTTTGATTTAGCACAAAAGGTAGTATCGAGCTATTTGAGGCGTAACTAAGCTGTCAGCTCTCTCCGCCCGGTGCTCCTCTGCTCCTGCGTCATTTCTGTGTTTATCCCACCTCCTCTTCTGAGTGCCGCTCAGAGATACTCCAGTGAGCAGTGTGGTCTTTCCTGAAGATTTGATGGAGGGGCTTTACAGCACACACCACAAATTGCTCAAAAATCTCCAGGTCCCTTCCATCAAGAAGCCAGTAGGGGCCTGCCCTGCCTTTCCAGCCCCCCATCACCCCTTCTCAGTACTTCTGGACACTTTATGTTTCTGGGGCCAGCACTCTCAGTTGGCATCTCAGTAACCAGACTCCATTTAGAAGGTGGAGTTCTACACATTTAGTATGGGTCGAGAACCTTTGTCTCACATGTTCTCCCTGGAATACTTGTAGGCTCTGCGAAGTCATTGAGTGAGAACACAAAAGGTGGTGTTCACGGTGGTCCCCTGTGGGCCCTCCCCTCCCCTCCCCTCCTTTCAGAAGCATCTCTTGGGGCCTGTTCGGCCTGGTTGTCTTTCCCCACCAGGCCCTTTCCCCACCCTGGGGTCTAACTGCCCACAAGCTCCATTCAGATCCCCTCCGAAGGCAGGGTGTCTTACGAACTCTGCGGCAGGTCTTGGAGTCTCTCCCTCAGCCCTGGAGGGTTTCCTTGTGGGGAAATCTGGAAGAGAGGGGCCCAAGAAGAAACTTCAACTTGCTTCCTCCCTCAGTCAAGGACCTTGGCCCACCCTAAGAAAGCAGCCCTCCCTCCCGCCCCCACCTCCCACAGCTCTGCACCTCTGTCAGCCCCTCCCTCTGAGTCTGCAGTGCAGGTTCCGAGGCCCCCAGGAAGCCTCTGTCTGGGACTGGAAGAGCCTAAGCCTCCTGCCTTTCTCCCTTTTCCTGACTTTAATTTCTGGAAGGTTGTCCTCACAGCTACCCCACCAAATGCCCCTTCTCCCCACGGCCAAAGGAGGAAAGTAGGCTTCTTTATTATGCTGAATGGCAAGCAGCTTCTGGCCTGGAGAGTGAGAGATGGGGGTACAACAGGTGCTGTGGCTCAATTCTGTTTGTGATTAACCCCCAAGTAGTGACTTTGGCCACTGCTGGCCCCAAGCTCTACCGAGAGGCCATCTGAGCAGTAGGGAACACACTTACCCCTACCCTGAGTCCAAGCTGGTCAGAGATCTTGCTCCCTTTGGGGACTGAGCCCCACTCGCATCCGTCCCTCCTCCCAAGTTGGAATCTGTACCCCCAGACCTTGCTGATGCATCGTGTTGGCTGAGGGCAGACACGGCCTCTGTCCTTCCCCCTCCCAGTTGAGCCTGACTCACAGTGGGGGATCTGAGAGTCTCCCACAAAGGCTGCACTCCCCAGGAAGGCTTCACTGCACCTTGCTTCCAGGGAGCTCATTCCAGCATGGCCTGAGTTTGCTAAATCTGGGGCCCAGCAACCTGGGCACCGTGGCAGCCTATCTAGGCTTGTATGTCTGCTGGGATGCTTTTTCCTTTCTGTTGCTGTGTGCTGGGAAAGCTGGCAGGGATGCCAGTTGTTCTGCACCAGGCAGGGCACTGGGTGGCCTCCAGGACAGGTGTAATCTGCATGTCAGAGGACCTGCACATTTGCCCCTCACCTATCCCTTCTCCACCTTTGGGACAGCCCCCACCAAGTCCCAGGGCAGCTCAGAGCCCTACCCCGCCCTCCCCTCCTCTCCTCTTGGGCCCTGGCTCCTGGCACTGTGGCGATGTCTTTGGTATCTGGTAGCAAGTAGGGCTTCCCTGATGGCTCAGACAGTAAAGAATCTGCCTGTAATGTGGGAGACCTGGATTCAATCTCTGGTTTCGGAATATCCCCTGGAGGAAGAAATGGAAACCCATTGCCAGTATTCTTGCCTGGAGAATCCCATGAACAGAGGAGCCTGGTGGACTACAATCTATGAGATTGCAAAGAGTCAGACACGACTAAGTGACTAACACTTTGAACTTGAACTTGAGCTTTCCTTCAAGGCTCCAGGGCCCCCTTGCTGGCCTAATCTCCAGGGACTCTGTCTTTACAGGGGAAGGAGGGTGAGCCACAGAGCAGTCTGAGTATCAGCTGAGGATGTGGTTCCTCTCCCAGGAAAGGCCACCACCTTAGCAAACTGTCAAGTGGGCTTAACCAGCAGCCTCCTGCCAGCTTCCACGTGGGTACAGGTGGTAGTGTGGCTCCCAGCCTTCATCTGAAATAGCAGAGCCTATAATCCCAGAAAGGTCATCTCACCTTCCATCTGACCTCAGGAATGCATTCCAGGGCCTAGATGGCTCGGAAGGTTGATGGGGCTGGGAGTACAGGCAAGCGTAGTTTCATCCTAGGCAGGGCTTGACTCTGCCAGGCATCTGGATCCCACCGCATGGACACAACCATCCTGCAGCGCCGCAGTTAGAGCTCAGATCTCACCCCCTGACCGAGCCCCTATCTTGTGGTGTAGCTGTCTATCAGTTCAGTCTCTGTGTTTACCTGATGCTCACCTCAGTAAAGAACTCTGCATCTCTTTGTGGTCTCCATGTGTTAAGGAAAAAGTTGATTTTAGTGCTCAGTTCCCCTGGGTGTCACCTGAGCAGCCCTCATGGGTTTCCTGGGACCTCTTTCCCTTTTGCTCTCACCCACTCTGCAGTCTCTTCCCCTTTCTTCTCTTCCTCCATCTTCTTGCTCCTCTCTTTGGCTGGCTGTGAATTTCCCAACAGCTCCAAGCAGAGCAGCCTCACAAGCCTTACCACCTCTCTAGGACTGTCCCTGACCATGTCACTGAGCACTGATGATAAAGGCTTGGGCCTGGCTGGACAAACTGGCTGCGACTGTGTCCTGGGTGGGCTGTGTGTGCTGGTCGATAGTTGCTGCCCATGGTGCTGTCAGCAGGCGGGGCTGTGTGGGCCCTATCACAGGGCCTGCGCTTGTACCATCTTCACCCCCTTTTCCCCACCCTTGGAGAGGCAATAGCAAGGGACGCCTGGCACTTAGATCATGGTTCTGCCTCTGAGTTTCCATGTGACTATAGGCTATTCATGTGAGGTATTTGCGCCTTGGTTTCTTTGTGGTCTTAGGAAAGTCTGGACCAGTGGTTTTCAAATATGTGAGCAGGAGACCCCTCTTGTCAAACAGAACCTTTACGCAGGGACCCACTTGCAGGCCTTAAGGTGTAGAGGGGGAGTCTGCCAGGTAATACAGATGTGGGGAGGTGGCCAGGTGTACATGTGGGGACACAGGACTGTTATCATGCAGAAATGTAAGTCCAGCATTGCCCCATCCTTTGATTTTTAAAGACCTAAAGCCAATCTTTCTGATTTTTATATGCTGACAATTCATTTGTTAAACTATTTATTTTGATACAATTGCAGATTGGCCTGTGGTTATAAGAAATAATACCGAGAGAGCCTATGTAGCCTTTACCCACAATGGTAGCATCTTGCAAAACTAGTACCCCGCCATGGTGTTGACACCTGTACCATCCAATGCAGAATACTTCCATCCTTAGATGCCCCCATCTTGTTTTTCCAGACCACTCTCAACCTCCCTATTGCGCACACTCTGTCCTTAACCTGTGGCAACCACTAATCTGTTCTCTGTTTCTATAATTTTGTCATTTCAAGGATGTTATGTAAATGGAATCATATAGCTTGAGGCCTTATGGGATGGGCTTTTTCAGTCCTCCTAGTTCTCTGGGAACTCATCCAAGTTGTGGAGTGTACCAGTGGTTCATTCATATCTTTTTATTGCCGAGTAGTATTCTATGATCTGGATGTAGCAGTTAATTTTTTAAATGAATTTTCAACACTGTCCATGTTGAACACACTGTGTTTCTGGCTAGATGAGGCCCCTGGGCCACCAACTTGCACCTCTATTCTGGAAGATGTTAGAGGTCCCTTGGTCTGGAGGTCTACGATTTTGGCCTTTCCCAGGCACAATCTCCCCTCCATATCTATATTTCTGGCTCTTCCTCGCCTGCTTTGTCCTATGTCCTCAGCTAAGAGGGCTGTGGGCTGAGCCCCAGAGGCCTTGCTGGCAGGAAGTGGCGGGAAGTCCGGGCCCCCAGTATATGTGTGTGCCAGCAGCCTTGTGAGTATACATGTGCACGTGTGTGCCTGGCTGTGCTCAGGCCTAGCTGGGTGGGGTAGTCAGTGGTGTTTGGAGGCTTCTCTCTGGGGACAGAGAATCGTTGGCAGAGACTGGGGCAGCACAGGGAGTTGGCAGGTCTGCTCACCCAGCCTCGTCACGGGGACAGGCGTTCCTTCTTCTTGATGCCCAGCTAGGGGACAGAGACCATGCAAGGCTTGCCTGCCTATGATGTTCAGTCCCGAGAGCCCACAGCCAAAGCAGCCCTGCCCAGCCCTAACCACACGGGCCAGGGAGAACCTGGAGACCCCCCATCCACCCCTGTGCCCAGCCTGCCCTCAGGTCCTCTAGCCAGGCCCCTTCTCCATGGCTCACTCGAGTCAGGGACAGTAGTCCATCCATCCTGGTCCTTGTAACTCTGGTCTTGCCCCAAACCAGGCCTAACCACCTGGAAATTACCCCATGGGTGGCAAAGCCTCTCCAAGCTGAACCCTCCCTCCCATGCCCTCTGCCCCAGCTGTCAGACAGGGTGATGGTGGACACGTCCCCTAACCCCTTCTTTCTTCCTCTCTCTCTCTCTGTCTCTGTCTCTCTGTTTCTCTCTGTGCCACAGGGAAAGGTTTGAAACGGAACGTAACAGCCCACGTTTTGCCAAATTACGCAACTGGCACCATGGCCTTTCGGCCCAAATTCTTAATGTTAAAAGCTAAGAGGCTGTCTGGAATCCCCCCATTCCTTGCAGGCCTGACTCCTCCCGCCTTCCCCCCACACAGATCTGGCATGTGAGCCCCATGGTGATGCTTGAGAATGTATAGCTGTGCTGGGGGGCACCTTCGCTAGTCACCTGCAGCAGTTGTGCTCGCTGCCCGGCCCAGAGCTGACGGCCCAGGCCCAGCCCCACGCAGCACCCCTGCCCTTCAGTGCAACCCTCACCACCCCCCAAATAGCCCAAACCTATGCTCCCCTGCACGGGGCCTTCCTGTAGATCAGAGAGGACGTGATGGGGTTTGCTGATAGGACATCCCAGAACCAAGGGAAACAGACTGCCACTGGTCCATTCTCCCACCAACCTCAGCTCCTGGGAGAAGCAGCCCGGCCTAGTGCCATCCTGGAATGAGCAGCCCATAGATCAGGGTCCTAAGAAGAAGCCAACTCCCTGGCCCCACTTACTCCCTCGTGCCCTCTGGAGCCAGGCAGCCCAGGACAGGGCTCCCTGCAGAGGAAGAGGAGGCCCCAGGGTAGACGAGGGACAGGCCCCTCCTGGCCATGGTGAGATCGGAGCGTGTGTTCGCCTCTCTGTGCTGTGTGTGCTGGCTCCCTAGTTCTCTCTCCTGTACATATAAGCATGCTCATTCTGAAATAAAGAGGCTTTGAAATGAACCAAACCTGCCCCGGTCCTGCTGTACCTGTGTGCGTATCACCCAAGGGGGCAGGTCTGAGATGGGGAGAGGACAGGTCCCTGCAGAAGAGGGGCAGGGGCAGTGTCCACCAGGGCTGGGATTTGTTGTTCAGTGGCTCAGTGGTGTCCGACTCTTTGCAACCCCACGGATTGCAGCATACCAGGGTTCCCTGTCCTTCGCCATCTCCCAGAGTTAGCTCAAACTCATGTCCATTGAGTCGATGGTGCCATCTGACCATCTCATCCTCTGTTGTCCCCTTCTCCTCCTGCCTTCAATCTTTCCCAGCATCAGGGTCTTTTCTAATGAGTCAGCTCTTCACATCAGTATTGGCGTTTCAGCATCAGTCCTTCCAATGCAAACCACTGTTTCCCTGTCCCTATGGCCCTGCCCAGGGCTCCAGAGAGTAGGCAGAGAGGACAGTGGGTGAGAAGCTGTTCTGTGGGCTAGAGGGCAGCCTTAGCCTCCTTCAGGTAGTGTGTGTGAATGCTCCCTGCCTCCCCTCCCACACCAGCCACAACCAGCAGGCCGAGCCGACCCTCCTTCCCTATCGGAAAGCACACCACAAACCCTGGTCCCAGGAAGGCACTGTGCATGCTCAGCCCTGGCCGGGAGGGAGAGAAGTGGCTGAGGTGGACACAGCTGGACTAAGGAGTGGCTCACAGGGAAACTGCAGGGGGTCCCTCACGAGCAGGCCACGGCTCAGGAGGGAGGAGCTGGAAGGCGTGCCTGGTGGAGGCTTGCTCGCGTGGCAAGGGGGCAAGGAAGGTTCTCATTCCTGGCTTCCACACACCTATGGCCTGTCCCAGTCCTGAGCATGTAGGAAGGGCCAGTCTGGCAGGCTCGTGTCCTCCCTAGTCACCTGCCTACTCATCAGCCTCCTCCCTGACTGAGGGAGCCCCAAGCTGAGAACATGAGATCATCAACACTTGACAAATAATGACAGGTGTTGAGGCCTGTCCTTCAGGACTCCCCGCCACCCCTGGGACTGGACTGGGCCAGAGCCTTGCTCCCACTCCCACTTCCCCGGGCACAGGCTTCTTTTCTGCCTCCAGGGACCTTGGCAATCCCATCTAGAAGGGCTGGTCAGGGAGTGTGTTCTATCCTGTCTACCACCCTGAGATGCTCCCAAAAGTGCCCCCCACCCCCCCACCCCCACATACACCATCTTGTTCCAACTTGACCTCCCATCTCATCCTGCCTCTAGCAGTCTGACCCCAGGGTCAAGTCAAGGACCAGGCAAGGCAGGCTGGCCAGGGGATCAACAGGGGAAGTGGGGAGAGGTGCACTTTTGCCCGCATTTAGGCATCCTAGGGTATGCTCATATTTAGCTGACCTTTTATTAAGGACATCCAAGACCAGGGGTAGGTTGGAGGTTGAGGGCTTCCAGGCAGAAAGAGGCCCCAGGTAGTGGGTGTCCTAAGACTAGCAGAGGAACTGAGCTAATCCATCAGAGCTGGTGGCCTCCCAGTCCGCTGTTCCTATCCCCCTGGCCTGTCAGATGGAACCCTCTTGGATCCGCCTAATTGAAGTCCTGGAAGGCTATTTGCTTTCCAGCCCACCTGGTACCTCCCCAGTGACCCCAGGCCACTGCAGGCAGCTGTGGGTGGCCCCAGGCCAGGGGTCTGTGAGAGGCACTCTGAGATAAACAGGAGAGTGTCCTTATTCAGCATTCCATGTCCACGGGCATCCGTCAAGGCACTGGGTTCCTGGCCACTGTGGGTGCCCAAGGAATCAGAAAAGGCTGATGTGGTTGTGACTCACCGTGATGAAAGGCTGATTGTGTGAGGTCCATAGACAGGGATTGTTTTCCATCTGGAGTATCCAGGAAGGCTTCCTGGAAGAAGGGGTCTGTGTGTTTGATCTTTGGGAACAGACAGGAGTGGGGCATGCATAGTCACAGAAGGCTGCCTATGTTATTCTAAGCAGAGAAAGCAGAGGTGCTGATGAGAAAGAATGTCCCAGAACCTTGAGTTAATTATTTTGACTGGAATGGAAGACAGTCAGGGGATGTTATGGTTAGCAGTGGTCCGGAGCTGGAATGCCAGGCTCTGGATTTTGACTTTGTTCTGAAAGCAGTGTGGAACTAGTGAAGGTTGTGGGGCATCATTCACTCCACAGCCTGTGGGGTTGCTGTGCTCTGAGCAGTTCTGGAGGGGTGTCACTGCATAGACTACAGGGTCAACAGGCCTCCTGGAGTCGTGCCGTGGGGCAACCCTGCTGCTAAGTGACGTGATCGGGGCTGCCCTGAGCAACTGTCGTCAGGTTGCAAGGTGGAATGCTAACTAGGTGGGTGGCAGCATAAATAGTTTCAAGGCCAACCACTTGACTGGCATTCTATCATCATCAAATCAACAGAGATGTTCATATTCCATTCTTTTAGCTAATACAAATAGCATCATCACCCCAGTAAAGGCAAACACCGCCCAGCACCATCAGTCACGGCATGCCCACAGCATGCATTGCCAATAGTTCCAGCCTGAGCCCAGTGACCACAAACCCCCCCAGGCCCAGCACCACCGCCGGTACCATCCCCTTCCTTTCCATACATAGTGTCGTTGTCACCAGTAGGAGCAACAACCAAAGGCCACTTCAACAGAGCAGGGCACAGGGTTGGCACACTGCAGCCTGATGCCAACGGGGTGGAAGGGAGAGAGGGACTGAAAGGGGGACTGTAGCCAGGCTGTGTTTCTCCTCTGGCAGCACCCTTCCCACGCAGCCCCTGGCCAGTTGATATAGTTGGGTTGGCTAGGTTTTTGCTTAGATATTTAAGGTGAATTATGAACCAGGCCAGAGTCCTTGACCAGGCTGGGGTGATCTAACAGGCACTGTCTTTAGGACTGAAGCCAGGGTCTAGTAAGTGCTTTGCAGTGCTTGATTTCTGAGGCCCCCCTCCTCAGGGAATTTCAGGCATGAACTGACCTGGACAAGAACCCAAGATCCTTCTGGATTGTCTTCAGTGCTGCTCCTACCTTCCCTAGGCCCCGGCTGCTTGGTGTCTCTAGCCAGTAACCCAAAATAGGAGGCTACCCAGTCACAACCCTGAGCAGCAGCCTCATAGCGTGCCCTTTGTCCTGCCCTGTGGTAGATGATGGGTTTTCCCAGGGCCATATCCACCCCAACTTCACCCCCCAAGAAGCCAGGATTCATGTGGAGCTATGCCTGGGGAGAGCAACAGGTAAGCTGGTCTGACAGGGGATTGGACTACAGGAGACAGGTAAAGCCAGTTTCCTATTTGTCCTGCAGAGAATATGCTCCCAGCCTGGGTATTTTTATCACTGTTGTCTGCAGTTCCCAGAAGTCCCCGGGAAGCAGGTGGCAGGGTTAGGGAGAAACAGCTAAAGGAAATGGGGTGTCCTTTGTCAGACAGGCCTTCCCAAACATGTCCACGCCATGGGGGTCTGAGCAGCCAGCTCAGTGGTGGTGTCAGGGCCTGCAGCTGCTTCTCGGAGGCAGCCACTTCATAGGCATGGCTTCCAGAAGCCACGTTCTTTCATGAGGTGGGTGTTGAGTGGCCTCATGGTGGGCCAGGACTGGGCACCACCATGAGCCTGAGAGCTAGGGGTGCCCATGGCTGCCTCTCTGAACCACTAAGCTGTGAAAGGGCTGGGCAGGGCATGGCCGCTGCCCTTGTCCACTCTAGATGCTTCCTGTGTGGTCACGGAGAAAAATGGTGCTCCCATGCATGTGACAGTCAACTTGCAGCCTCACCTCTTCTCCAGCCCCTTCTTCCTTGACCCTCTTGTGCTGTTTCATACCTTTCTCTACCATATGCCTCCCTGGATGGAGGAGAGCACGTTGTGATGCTTCGGTAAACAGCTCACGGCCCCCTGGCACTCCTGTCTGGGACAGACCTGTGTAGCACCTTGTTACTCACAGTGTGGTCCACAGACCAGCAGCATCAGCATCCCCTGGGAGCTTGTTAGCAATGTAGACTCTCAGCCCTGCTACCCACTTTCTGAGCCAGAAACTGCATTTTTAACAAGATTTCCAGGCCACTGTGCCCGCATATTCAAGTCTGAGAAATGATGTAGTGGTTAGGGATCACATCCGTCTCTGGCACTTGGTGACAGAGTGATGTTTCAGTGGAGATACAGTCTTTCTGGACCTCAAGTTCCCCATCTGTAAAATGAGGATCTTGATACCAGTTGCCCAGCCAGGTTGAAAGGATCAAATGGAGTGACGGGGTATGCTTATATATAGCTGTTTAGTGCAAGGCCTGGCATATGATAAGCACTTATAGAGGGAAAAGGATTATTCTAATTATTTCAAGTAAGAATAGTGCCTTTTGCTGGGGAAAGATTCTACTTGACTGCAGGAAGAAGGTTCTTTCTTCCTGTTTGAGGGGCCACTTATACTGGGTAAGGCTTCAAATCTATCACCTAAGTCAGATCCTGCTGTCACTACCAAGTTCTAGGAGCTCCAGCAATTGAATTCTCTGCCTCCATTTCTTCACCTATTAAAAAGAATCTGTAATACCCACATCAGAGGGCTTTTGTGAGGATTTAAGACAGGCCTGGCACCTAGTGGGAGGTCAATAATTGAATGTCATCGCGTGAGGAAAATCGTTCCCACCCATAGGATTTGCAATATCCTGGGTGACAGAGGATGAGATGGTTGAATGGCATCCCTGATTCCATGGACATGAACTTGGGCAAACTCCAGGAGATGGTGAGGGACAAGGAAGCCTGGCGTGCTGCAGTCCATGCGGTCGTGAAGAGCCGGACATGACTTGGCAACTGAACAACAAGTTGCCATCGTAGAAAGTACAGATCTTAGTCCAGTAACCCAAGTGAGCAAAGAATGTACATTTCTTTGCTTTCCTATAATTTAATTTTTATTCTCAGCCTCATTTCACAGGGGGCAGAAATCTAATCCCATTGACTCAGGCTCTGATGCTTCTCTTTTGTCTGGGGTGGTTTTGGGGAAGAGGTGCTTGCAGAATGCCAAGGCAGGTGGGATGGGGAGTCTGGGCACCTGGTTCTTGATCACGATCTAGGCATCTGCTGGGATATCCCCCTCCCATCTGGTCACAGTGGTCCGTAGTGGCAGAGCAGTCACCTCTCATGGTCTCATTACAGGGACTTTCACATGTGCAGGCACTCAGGGCCACGTCCATATCACTCTTAGGGGTGTAGGAAACTGTCTATAGCCCCCAGGCCACAAGATGGCCTGCAGATCTTTGGGCTGCCTCAGGCCTGCCTGTCCCTTCACCAGGGGCCTGAGTACAGGCGACCCTGTGGTGCTGCCCCTTCCGCAGGGTTTGCCCAGAAAACAGGCACAGCTACCTTTATTCTTGAGTCCCTCACTCCACGTTGCCCCCTTTCTTGTTCAGATGACCTTGGTCTGCCTGGCATGGTAGCTTTTACCCATCTTCCAAATGTACCATCAGTGCTCCGAGTCCTTCGCAGCCTAAAGCCCAAGTTCTCACAACTTCAGAACTTAAGCCCTTGACCACAAAATACCTTGCCTCTGTTTTCTTCCTTGTATAATCCCTTCGCAAAGGCAATGCTTATCTCTGACTGAACAGGGAACAGTGAAAGGAGGAGGAAAACAGGATGGGGGAGAAAACTTGGTTGATAATTTAGACTACTTTTTGACCACACTGTTTTTATAATACATGTTGAGAAAGGGGAATCATGTAGGGGAATCTCAGTAGGCTTGAGAATATTTTTGAAGTTCCTGTGATCCGCCCTGTGGTCTGATCCCTTCCTTCTGGGAGCCCTGGGTTGTGGGGGTGCTCGTTCGCTCAGCCTTCTGGAAGATCCGGCTCTGTTCACAGTAAGGCTGGTGACTTCTGCCCAGCCTGCCTCTGCTGCGGCCACCGCCCCCACCCTGCAGAGTGGCGCCCTTGACCTGTTGTCTTTCTCGGTCGCCTCATCAGCACCCCTATTGAGCATGCTCCAGTGTGCACCAGCCAGGCCGCCACCCCACTGCTGCCCGCTTCTGCCCAGTCGCCTGCTGCTGCCTCTCCCAGCACAGCCTCGCCACCCCCGGCCACAGCCGCTGCCCACGCTGCCACCGCCTCTGCCACAGCCCCTGCCTCAAGCCCTGCGGACAGTCCAAGGTAACTGGCCCACAGGTGCCGGCTATGCCCGTGGGGAAGGGAGGCAGGAAAGGCCTCCCCTGGGTCCGCCTGTCGGCAGCTGTGTTGGGCCCTCGGAAAGGCCCGTCCAAAGTGGTTAGGACCCTTGGATCCTGGGCTGAAGGGGATGCTGGAGGCGCATTTCAGGGAGATGCACTGTGTGTGTGGCCAAGGACAGAGGCTGGACGTGTCACCCTGCCCCAGGGGCACATGCTCTAGGGAAAGAGGTAAAAGTCTCTCTCTCTCTCACTCACACACACACGTAAGGTTAAATAACAGAGAGAGACTGTGTGGAAAGTCCATGTTCCTGGAATTGGGATTACAGAGAAAGAAAGGAAATCAAGGAAGCCTCCGTGGAGGAGGGAGCGTTGACCTGAGCACTGAAGGTGGGTCAGACTATTTACAAACTACCTCGCCCTTGTCCCTTACCCTCTGTTCTCTTGATGGAGAAGCACCCTAGCTCCAGAGACACCTGGTGCAGTGGGACTCACATCTCTGCTCTACCACTTACTGTCTGTAACTTTCTGAAAGTGACTCAACTCTGCAGAACCTTAGGTTCCTCATCTCCTAAGGCATTAATGCACAATGCATTAATGCATAATGCCCATAATTTTATAGGGTCAGGATAGAAAAAGTGTACATAAAACACCCAGCACATAAAATGCTCTCAAGTATTGCAAGTTACTGCATTCCTGTCTGCCCTCATGGATACTCAGCAAAGGCAGGGGAAGGGAGGTGTTGAAAAGGATGAGGGGAGGTTTCAGGAGGCAGAGGGGGAAGGCTGGACAGGTCATTCTGGAGCGGCCAGGCAGTGTAACAGGCCGGGCAGGCCCAGCTCTTTCTGGGCTGTGTGGAGCTGCCAAGTTGGTGTTTGGGGTCAGAGCCAACTTTCCCACACTCCCCTCCGAGGGTTTTGCTGAAAAGGACACCTTTTCAGCAGATCAGGGTGCATGGTTCCCTGTTGCAGCCTGAAGCCAGGATGAAGGATGGGCAGAATGGCCTGTGTGCCCAGCTTCTGCCACCTGGCTTCACAGTGACCCAGGTAATGCTGAGCCCAGCCTTTCCCCAACCCAACTCAAGTATCAAGGGTGAGCCTAGCCCAGGCTTCCAGGGTCCTCATATCCCAGCGTCCTGGGGGCACTTAGCAAGCTGCTTCCCTTCTGCACGCCAGAGTCTCTTTAAGTAACAGCCTTGCTCCCTACACAAAGAATAAACTTTGAGGGGGATAAGACAGGTCCCTACTATCTAGTGAGAAGATGCCACCCCAGTTTGAGGGGAAGACTTTAGATGCCTGAGTCCCATGGACAGTCTAGCCCCAGCCCTGCTCAAAGGCAGGCTCCAGCACCATGTTCCAGGCCTCCTTGTCTGGGGGGCCTCGGGACCCCCTCAACAGAGCAAACCCTCCCTCCACTTTGCCTTACAAAGAGATGTGAAGCCTGGGTGGAGAGTGGAGAAAGCCATGGAGGGCTGCCAGCATCAGGCTAGAGCAGAGGGGGGCAGGGAACCTCATTCTGGCCCCAGCTATCTGCCCTCCTTGTTACATGGGCTGGAGTGGTGCTAGAGGGAGCCAGTGGGAGACAAATGGACACCCAACATAGCCTCAGAATTCTTGCTGGATATCTTAAGCCTCTGCTTGCTCCCCCAGCACCAATCTCGGACAGATTACCTGTGGCTCCTGGGGTGCTAGGAAAGCATCCTCCACTGGTGGGAGAGTCTGACTAAGACCAGCTGACCCTTGGTCGTCTTCTACCACAGTGGAAGCTGGGCACCATTTGGACATGGCGTTTTCCTCTTCCACTGAGGCTCCTACTCCATGGGTCTTAACAGGGATATATCAGAGAAGGGCAGGCCCAGAGAGGGGAGACAGTGTTCTCACTCAACCAGAAATACAACAACTTGGCAGGACAAGCCCCCAGGACCAGCACATTGGCTCTCTGAGACGCATTCTAACTAATTGTCTGGGGCAGCACCCGGACCCTTCTGGATCCATTCAGGAGCTTGGTGGTAAATTCTAAGCTCAGGGCAACCCCCTCACAGAGCCCCAGAGAGGATGGTACTCCCTTATCCTATGACCCCAGCAGAGATGGGCAGGCCCTGGGCCCATAAGGGGGAAGGAAGACAGGAAGCAGGACGCAGTATATTTCCAGGGGCTCATTTCTCCACACCCCTGTCAATGTCCCATTTTCCCTGGGTGTGGGTCATGTCATCCCCATTAGTGCATGAAAGATGCAGAGATTTTCTGCATCTTTCAGACATGTTTTGTAAGGTGTTTGTTAAGTTTTGGGGTTTTTTTTCTGCCCCACCCCCCCTTTTTTTTTCTTTTTCTTTTCTGTTAAGTTTTAAAATGAAGAAAAGATGAGGGATTTCACAGGCAAATGGAACTGGGAAACATTGAATCAGACAACATTGAACAGGCTGCTTAGCTGCAGGAGCTCTTGGAGTCTTTAGTTCTCTAAGAGGAGAGGCCAAGCACAGCATCTCCTGAGGAGATACATTACTTTTTTCCATCTCTTTGGTCCCAGGGTCCCTGGGTCATAAGTGGGAAAAGGCCTGCTTTGGGCCTCTTGGCAGCTAACGCAGTGGGAGGAGGGCAACAGGAATTCTATACAGAAGAGCCTCTGTGTATGTTGGGGGTTGGGGTGTTCTCCGGACCTCTCCTCCCTGGAGCATTCCTACCCAGAAACCTGAGATTTTGCTGCTCCCTCCACAACAATAGAAAGGGGGAGGGGGAGGAAGCCAGGTGGTCTGAGGCTGTGAGGTGCCCCAAAAGGTTGGGAAGTAGCTTTGACTGTCTCCATCTTTCCTCTTTCCTGCCTCTACCTCCTTCCCCGTCCCATCTTCCCACCCCCATCCCTCCGTCCCTCCACAGGGGGTGACGGGTTTCCCATCATCCTCTTGTCTGACTGGTACCTTTCCTCCCTCTGCTAAGGTGGTAGCACCAGCAACGGGCTGTAATTTTCAGTGTCTCTGCTGCTCTCACCAGACTCACCAAGACTTAGCACCCAAAGAGCAGCTTTCTCCCTCTAAGACCTCCTGGTCTTTTCTTCACAGCCTCCGGCAGCTCCCCAGGCACATCTTTGTCAGGTTTCCTCCTTACAGAGCCTCTTTAAAGATCAGGGAGCCAGCCTGCCATGCCTGTAGGCTCCAGGGCCTGGGAGGGGTTGTCCTTCTGGCTGCTAACTCTTCCCCACTTGGTTCCAGGCCCCAGGCCTCTGCCTACAGTCCTGCTGTGGCCACCTCTCCAGCACCTGCTGCCCATACATACAGCGAGGCCCCAGCTGCCCCTGCACCCAAGCCCCGGGTTGTCACCACTGCCAGCATCCGGCCTTCTGTCTACCAGCCAGGTGAGAGGCAGATTGGGAAGGGAGGCTGTCTAGCCTGGGCATGGGCTCCAGGGGTCAGCTCTAAAGCCACATCCCCCAGAAGGATGGTGTTTAATGACATTCATCCTTCCTTCTTCCAATTATGGGCCAGAATCCTACGGAAATTGTCTCTGGCACTGCAGAGACAGATGGGCAATGTCAGGCAGTGATGGAGCCTCCTAGATCTCAAGACATTTCCTGCCTGGAGAGTTGCAGGCTCCAAGTGAGCAAGAGAGGGTTTAGGGGGGAGGATCTTGTTCCTCCAGGAGTCTGGGTCTGATTCAAGCCAGGGGATGCGGAGCTATAACAAAAATACCACGGGCTTTGGACAGACCTACTGCATAATGTGATGCTGGGCAAGCTGCTCACCTGTCTGGTCTTTGGTTTCTTCAGCTGGGACAGGCTAACTAGAGGCATGGAAAGCACATGTGACGGGCGGGAGAGGGGGCCCACACGGGGTCTGCCAATGGCTGGCTTCACTGGTTGTCTCTTCTATTGCTTTGGTCCCCATTCTCATCACTGCAGAGCCAAGGGCTCAGCCTATGTCCTCCCTTTTCCTAGGCAAAGTTGGCCTGCTCCCCAGAGCTCCAGGGCAGTTCTCAGGCTGGCTTAGGTATCTCCACCGGCATGCCCCTCCGGCATGCTCAGTGAACTTAAGGGAAGATGAGACAGGGAGTGAGACAGGAGCCTTGTTTGGGGCGTTAACCTGATGTGTAGGGCAGAGGAGCCATGAACAGCCATCTGTTTCATAAAACATACTCTGACAGCAGGGTCGAGTGTGGGTGGTAGAAGTGGCTTTAGCATCAGACTCCGTTGCCAGGTCCTGCTCGGCTATCCAAGGTAAAGTACTTCATCTCCCAGACCTGTATTTCCTCTTTTAAAAAACAGGCATGTTATGTACACCTGATGCTCTGGGGATGGGAATGAAGCCCCCAGGACAGTGCTTGGTACACAGGAGGTGCCCTGCGCTGTCTCTTGAGAAGGGAGAACACAAGAGTTCTGAGGTTAAAAGTCCACACTATTAGGGAGCAATTTGCAGCCGGCTGTGAGGGTAAAAAATCTCGGATGGCGCTGGAGGAAGTAGTTGCTTTGCAGCGATGGGGAGCACAGGAGGGAGGGTGATAAGGAGTTTGGAGGAGCAGCTGCGAAAGGAGGTGAGGCTCTATCGGGGCGCAGGGTGGCTATTTCCGCCCTGGCCGGGGCTGCCCTCCCAGGTGGGTCCTTAAGGGCATCTTCCGGGGCGGGCCCTGGGCTTCGGCGCCCCCGCCCGGGCCGCCGGCTCTCTTCTGCAGGCCCGCCAGGGGGCGGCACGGCTCCAGTGGCGCGCGCCGCCTGGCTCGTCGGGTGCCCCCCTCCTCCTTCCGGGACTGGAGCCCGGGCGGGCGAGACGTGCCGGAGCCCCGGAGCTGCGGGCCTCTGCCGCGTTCCCAGGCCGAGCAGACGTTAACTCATTCCTGCCCGGGGGGGAAGGAAGCAGCCAGGCGGGCTCGCGCCGGAGCCGGCCTGCCTCCGCCCCTTCTTCTGAGGGTGGAGTCCCCAGGAGGCTGGCAGGCGGCCCGGGGAGGTACGGGGAAACATGGGCCCGGGGCCTCTCCCCATCTCGTCTCTGCCGACCCCGGTCCCGGGGAGGGCGGAGAGCCTGTGGGCAGCCCAAGCCGCAGCTCCTTCCTCACGAAGGCTCCTCCGGGCCGACCGTGGCGTTCGCGACCCGGATCCTATCGCCGGCGCGGAGACTGGGCGGCCGCTCCCTGGAGCACCTGGGGCCCGGGAGGGGACCAAGGGCGGAGGGGCCCCTACACGGGCCGGGGGAAGCCACGTCGGCCCGCGGGCCGGGTGGGGGCCAGGCGCTCGGGGGAGCCGGGCCGACCTGGAGTGAGTCAGAAATCACCTTGTTTAATTACACATTCCCGAGCCGCCGAGTGCGATAGGAGCCTTTTGAACTTGCCAATTAGAGATGAAATATCACCTTCTAATTTGGACGGGCTTCATTCCATCAAGCAGAAATAGCAACAGCCTCGGGCTCGGAGATGGGATATCAAGTCTCTCTCCTGGCACGTTGGGGATGGCGGGGGCAGCCAGGCTGAAGGGCGCAGAGGGAAGAGAACTGTGAAGAAGCGGCTCCCTGCGCCCCGATCTTCACCGGGTTCCTGATGGCGGAGGGAAGCTGATGGCCTGCGCCGGGAAGGAGGGAAGGGCCTTAGCTCGTAGCGGGGTGGGGGGTGTCGGGGGACTCTTGGGCAAGGAATCAGCCCACTATGCCCAGATGCCAGCGTGCCTCTGACCTGCTGAGACCTTCGTGTTCTTGGGGTTTAGAAAAAGGGAGTGAATCATGGAACTGGAAGGCCTTCCAGATGAGGGAAGAGAAAGACCGCCTGGCAGAGGCAATAGGGTTAGTATTGCTAGAGAGAAGTTGGAAAAGTGGGCTAGGGCCAGATTTGGAAGGGGCGTGCTAAAGCCTGTTTTTCTGCCTGGGGAGTGGTTAAGCAGGGATCTGGGGTTGAGTCCTGCAGCCTGAGCGCCAGTTTCAGCGCGGTGTTGCATAAGCTCTCCAAGCCTCAATTCCTCTTCTGTAAAACGGACTAGAGACTATTATCTGCCTCATTGGATTGCAGCAAGTATTACATAAAATAATGCACATAAAGGCCCTGGCATGTGAAAATAGGCAGTACTTGGTAACTGTTGTCCAGATTAGGATGGCACTATCTGGTAACAATAAGTTTTCTAGTAGCTACATTTTTTAAAAAAGTATATATTCAATTAAAAATAAATTTACAAGAAGTATATGGAAGCAGGTGAAATTAATTTTAATATATTTTATTTAACTCAGTATATTCAAAGTATCACTTTAATCAGTATAATCAATCAATATAAAATTATTAGTGAGATATTCTACCTTCTTGTACTAAGTCTTTAAAAATTGGTGTGTATTTTATATTTATAGTATAGTTTGGACTAGCTGCATATCAAGTGCTAATGGCCACATTAGGACTATGTACTAGATAACACAGTATTAGGATTAGGTCACATCTCCCATCCTCTAAATCCTACAGTCTGCCTGGGCTGGGGTCCTTCAGGTGACGTCACGATCAAGCTGTGAGCTGAGCTGCCAGTTCATCTGGACCATGAGACCCAGGAGTCACTCACCTCACCATCCTCACCAACATGTAGTGACATATACACAATGCCAGGTACTAGGCTAAGCCTTTATGGTTCTTATTTCCCTTAATCCTCCTAATAAGGTACTAAGAATTATTATTGCCATTTTTAGATGAGGAAATTCAGGCCTAGAGATGTTAAGGAGCTTGCCCAAGGACACACAGCCAGGATGTAGTAGAGTGAGGCCCTGAACCCAGGGCTCTTGATGACTGTGCTACATTGCCAGACCATGGGGTCTCCTCCAGGTTGATAGGTACTCCTAAGAACATGGTACAAATCTTCTGGAAATCAGACTTGTGTTTTTTTACAGAGGCAGCTTTGGGTGATAGAAAGAATGGTTTTGGAGACTCACTGTACCGCTTACTAGCTCTGTCTGAGCCTCAGTCACCTCAACTGTAAAGAGGACTACCCAGTTCACTTGTTAGGTGCCTAGCCTATCCTCTTAGTAAGTGGGAAGAAGATTCCTTATGGAGAAAGTTTTACCTTTGGAAGCCAGCCTCACTCCCAGGATGGCTCTAGGGCAGGGCTGTGGAGGGTTTTATCCCTTCTGCTTTCAATAACATAGGCCTGGTCCCTATCCATTCCCAGCAATAGGGTTTCCATGTCACCCAGCTCTGAAGGGCCAATCATCTGGGAGCAGAAGGTACAGGGTTGAAGCAGCAGGTTAATCCAGGGGAGGCCAGGCCAGGAACTTTAGCTCTGAGAATGACCTTCCTTTCCAGGCTGGAGCCTGCTGAGGGCTGCCTTTGCACCTTTCAGCATAAGCCACTCACCAGGCCTGATGCAGGGATGGGGAGGGAGGCTGCCCTGACACACTTCCTGGGTAGAAGGAATAAAGCCTCTTTCCAGAGGAGCAAACTGTGAGCTGAGGTGAGGCATCTGGAACCTCCCTGCCTAGGAGTGAAGGCTGGCTAAACCAGGTGTGCCAGGCGCAGCTGGGTCTGCCCCTGCTAGCTTCACAGTGAGAGGCAGAACTTAGAAACCTGGGTTTTGAGGCCCAGACCTTGGAGGTCTTTGGGTGAGCAGCTGCTTTGCTCCTTTGTGTTGCTACCCTAAAAGGGTTTTCAGCTCTCAGTGAGCTAGAGGAGGGGGTTCCAGAAGCAGGGCAGGGAATTTTCCTTCTGCACTGGAAGGTAACCTCTAACAGACACTCAGACACACTCTCAGTTTCCATCAAAGTGGGGCGGGGGAGCTTGGGTCCCCCAGAGGCAACCACAGGCTGAAGAAGCGGCTAGACCTGGGCCGTGTAACTTCAGCATCTCTGTCTAGCCTTCCTCTGAATGATGTCTTCAAGACCCACCACCCCAGTTCAAACCAAATGGACTTTCCCCCATTACACATCGAGCCACGCTTTTAAAAAAACAAACAAACAAAACACGATTGCAACTAAACCTGGAATCTAAACTTGAAAACCTAAGTGTCCAGTCATCTGCTTTGTCTCAAAGACTGGACTAGGTCCAGGTTCAGCAAACATATACGATTGAGGCATTTCAGATGTCAAATCACTGGTCAGAGTGCAAACAAAAGCATCTTCCAGTCAAGGCCAAAACGACCCACTCTCACCCTCTCCAGCCCAGGGGATCCAGATACAACCCTTGCCCGCACCCCCTGCCCCCACTCACTGTCTCCGGCAGGCTCCTGGCAGCCAAGGCCTGGCTGAGCCCCACCCCGCACAGCTGCAGATATTTATAGTTCTATCCCTTCCCAGCCCTGTCCAAGCTCCCCAGGGCTCTGCTCCATGGCTCTTTATCTCCCTTGGCTCCTTGCTGCAAATTCGAATCAAGGCCATGAAGAAGCTCGGGACGCATCTCTGTGTAAAAACTGGAATTGTGCCACTCTAATATTAAAGTTGTCTTTTGCAGTTCTCTGGCTGGGGTTGGGGGAAGCTGGGAGAAATGAATTCCTGACACATTTTTCTTTGGATATTTTTGGCTTGCAGTGCCTGCATCTACCTACAGCCCATCCCCGGGGGCCAATTACAGTCCAACCCCCTACACGCCCTCCCCTGCCCCTGCCTACACCCCATCCCCTACCCCTGCGTACACCCCTTCCCCCGCTCCCACCTATTCCCCCTCCCCAGCACCAGCCTATACCCCCTCGCCAGCCCCAAGCTATAATCCTACACCCTATAGTGGGGGCCCTGCGGAGTCTGCCAGCCGTCCCCCATGGGTGACAGACGACAGCTTCTCTCAGAAGTTTGCCCCTGGCAAGAGCACCACCACTGTCAGCAAGCAGAGTCTGCCCCGAGGGGCCCCTGCCTACACCCCGCCACCACCAGCTCCCCAGGTGTCCCCCCTTGCCAGGGGTACGGTCCAGAGGGCCGAGCGCTTCCCAGCCAGCAGCCGGACTCCGCTCTGTGGCCACTGCAACAGCATCATCCGGTAAGGTCAGATCCCACTGTGCCCCTGTGCTGGGGTCCTGGCAGGGCAAGGGGGATGGGAGGGACGGAGGCGCAGAGAGAAGGCTACATGCAGGGCAGCCTCAGGTCCCTCTTGCTAGCCGTCTCTGGTCTAACCCTCTGTGAGCTTTAGCTTCTATACCTGTGTGACACCCACTTCCCCAGGGAGTTGGGAGGATTCCATGAGGTAAGTGGGTAAAGCTCCAGTGTGGTGCTTGTGCCAGCACCGCCCCCTTGGGCTAAGGCTGGGTTCTGAGAATTGCAAGTCTGGTTGGTAGGTTTATTAGGCCTGTTGCAAGCTGGCTGACAGTGCTGGTTTTGACCCAGCTTTCCTTTGGGGCTGTTTGACTCTGTTCACAGTCAGGCCTGTGCTGCTCAGGGTTTTGGTGGCCATCTGCCGCACTGAAAGGAAAACAAGTCATTTCATACTTAGAAGCCGAGGATCATGGGTGGTACTTTTTGAATATAATATGTTTATAGTATGTGCATGTGAGTGGGGGGGAGGGTGAACGTATGTATATGAGAAATATACTTTTATTTAAAAATAAAGTATCATTAGAAAGAATATGGGGCTTCCCAAGTGGATCAGTGGTAAAGAACCCACCTGCCAATGCTTGAGATGTGGGTTCAATCCCTGGATCAGGAAGATCCCCTGGAGAAGGAAATGGCAGTTCACTCCAGAATTCTTGCTTGGGAAATCCCATGGACAGAGGAGCCTGGCAAGCTACATTCCATTGGGTCACGAAAGTGTTAGACACAACTTGGTTGACCAAACAACAACAGAAAGAATATACTCATTAGAGAAGAATTAGAAAATTCAGAAAAGTAAAAATTAAAATATAAAGCATTTCTTTAGTCTCATTGTTCTGACTACTAATGTAGATCCAGGGCTGTGTCCTGGGTCTACCATAACAGCCCTATAGCCTTGAACAACTTACTTAACATCTGGACTCAGTTTTCATATCTAAAAATGGGTATCATGATAGTACCTGCTTCATAGAGTTGTTGTGAGAGTTAAACACACTAATAAATGCAAATTTCTTCTTGAATGGTGCCTGGCAGAGAGTAAGCACTTAATAAATGTTAGCCATTAGCACCATCATCATGGCTTTTCTTACTACAAGTATTCAACTGAATGGATATCCCATAATACACTCACTGGGTCCCCTAGTAGTGGATGTTCGAGTTGCCTCCCCATTACTCTTTTTTTGTAAGTGATGCAACCTCATCTTTTCTCATGGAGCTTTATCTGAATTTCCTGTTATTTCATTAGAACAGTCACAAAAGTTGGGTTATCAAGGTCAAAGTGTGAATATTGCTGGGAGTTTTTGAAATACCTGGTCTTAGGCTTTTGGGGCTGCTTAGGAGATACTGTTCTCTGCTTTCCCAGGGGCCCCTTTCTGGTAGCCATGGGCCGTTCCTGGCATCCAGAAGAGTTCAACTGTGCCTACTGCAAGACCTCCCTGGCAGATGTATGCTTTGTGGAGGAGCAGAACAACGTGTACTGTGAGCGGTGTTATGAGCAGTTCTTTGCCCCAGTCTGTGCCAAGTGTAACACCAAAATCATGGGGGTAAGTGGGCAGCGTTCTTCTCCTCGGACCCTTGTCTGTTTTCCAACCAGTCTCTCCTCCTCCCCAATGTTGTGGGGTCCCATTTGGAAGCCAAGCAGTAGCTGTGCTAACAGAGCAAGAACAACTCCATTTCTATCCTAGAAGGGCGTTGGTTTGCCACCAGTGAACTAGGGAACAAATGAACTTGAAATGAGAGATGATTGTATCCCTGGGCCACATAGCTTGAAGTGACTTGGGGAGCTTTTGAAAAGCAAATCGCCTCACCATGTACCTCTGTGTGGCTTTGACACTTGATGCCCCTTTGGTAAAATGGCAGTAATAAGCAGCCTCCCTCCCAAGTTTAATGGGAGGAGAAATATCACAGCTTATGTGAGCACACACAGAACCTCGCACCCAGCATGCGAGTAGGAGCCCCTCGTCTGCCACCCCTAACCTTCCTCGATGTGTCTGAGGCCCGCTTCCTGGGCTGCCTGTCCTGCTCCCTGATGGGACATTCTTGCAGTGACCGAGGCCTGGTGTGGCCGTCAAGCCTGCCTCCTTCTCCCCGCTGGATCTTTCTGTCCTGAACTGAGGCTCTTTTCCCCAGGAAGTGATGCATGCCTTGAGGCAGACGTGGCATACCACCTGCTTCGTCTGTGCAGCCTGCAAGAAGCCCTTCGGGAACAGCCTCTTCCACATGGAAGATGGGGAGCCCTACTGTGAGAAAGGTAGGACCTCTGTGCTATGGGGAGGCCCCACAGTCTGGAAGAAAGGGGTTAGGAGTTCCCTTTCACAGACATTCAGTCTCTGCTACCTTCCCTGCACCAAATATGTGGACCCCAAGTTGGCATCTTGTGACCGTTTAGGAAACCTTTCAGATGATTTTGAACTGGAGACCACGAGGCCTAATCTGAAAAGGCTTTGGCTCTGGCCTTTGTTCCAGGTTCCACCTCAGGCTGGTTTTGTAAACCTGAATGAGTTACTAAAATTCTCTGGGCCTCACTTTCCCCATCTGCAAAAGGGGAAGATCAGCACCTGCCTCATAGAGCTGTGGTGAGGATTAAACTCAGAGAAAGTATGAAATTGGTCAAGTAGCAAGTATGTGCAAGTCCCCTCCCAGCTCCTAAGATGTTTACCAGACTTGGATGTTCCTTCAGGTCCTGCCATCTGCTGTCTGAATTCAGAGTTTCTCTAATCCCCCAAAATACTATATGTTATCTTAAAACTTGGAGTCAGTTATGGTAAATTCTGAAGACAAAGCATTTTGTTAGAGTTGGGCATCCTGGTTAACTAGCTATTTACTCACTCACTGACACTTACACACTCATTTATTCATAGCCTGTCTCAGGTAAGGATTTGAGGCAGGTTCCAACAAAGGTAATATAAACTTGAAAGTTAAGACAATAGAACTTTAGCAGATCAGCACCAAGTAGAAGAGGGAAAAGGAAACATGCTGATTATGACGAATAACAGAGCTGCAGTGACTGGGTAGCAAATTTGAGGGCAAAAAAAAACACGGTAAGTTAGTTTACTTTAAAACCAGAAAGGGGAAAACATTTCAGTTCCTCAAGGGGAAAAGTAAAACAAAATAAAACGTTTTTCCTCCCCTTGACAATAAATTATAAAAGAAACTTCTTGGTTTCTGAGGTACTGGTGAATTCTCTTTCCAGCTCTAAGGTTCATTGGATGACTTTAAATGTCACTCAGTCATTCTGGCCTCAGTTTCCGTATCAGTGAAAGGAAGAATGTCGCACCTGTCTTTTCCCTTCTTAAAAGGAAATGATGGTGGTTGATAATTAGTAAAAGTGCTGTGATACCAGGACTTCCCTGGTGGTCCAGTGATTAAGATTCTGTGCTTCCACTGCAGGGAACACGGGTTCAATCCCTGGTCTGGGAACTAAGGTCCCACATGCCGTGGGGTTGTCCAAAAAAAATGCTATGGTACCAATACAAATTGCTATTATTAGTCAGCCAAAAGCGTTATAACTTTCATAATGTGTGATAAGCCACAATTTATATCTGAGGCTTGTGAAAGAATAATAGATCTATACTCTTCCCACTGCTCTTCTAGCAATCCCCCCAAAAAGATTTTCAAAAATAATATTTTGAGTAAAAAGGGTCTTAAGGTGTTAAGAAAATACTGCAAGGAAACAGATTTAGTTTCAACCCCAGGCACCCCCAGAGACCCTGACTGAAGTCCCTCAGGGGCCACTTCCAGGCAGTGTGATGATGGACAAAATGCTTACCCTTTCTGAATCTGTCCTTCCCCACCTAACTCGCAGAGGCTGTTGTGAGGATTAACTGAAATAGTCGGTACAGAGGTCTTGACAGAACACCTGCCCATGGTGAATGGGCAATAGGCATCCTCCCTCTAATGGCTTCGGGAGACCCACACCTCTCCAAGGAGCACAGTTTGAAACCAGGCCCTTAAGAAGTGGGAGTCACTGAGATGTTTTAAAGTAAAGAAGTAACACAATCTGATTTTTATTCTAGCAAGAGCTTTAGAAATTTAGTATGCTTGTTGAATGTGATAGTGACACTCTTAATGAACAAAGTAATAAAAGGAGAGCTAGATGACCCAATAGTGCAGTAAAATCAAGCCTGGTTGGTTAACCTACCCTTGAGATAAAATATCAGAGTCAGCCTTGAGGAAGGTCCCCAATATAATACCACAGGATATTGTGTTTGGTTCTGACCTTGTCATTTTTTTATTATTATAGGGAAATATGAGGGAACTTCCCTGGTGTCCAGTGGTTAAGACTCTGTGCTGCTCATGCAGAGGGCACAGGTTCCATCCCTAGTTGGGGAACTAAGATCCTACATGCCACATTGGCTGTGAGGCCAATAAATAAATAATTAATTAACAATGTATTAGAGTCAGACCTGTGATATCAAATTCCAAAACAAAGTGGCAGTTCTCCAGATAGTGCCAAGACAAATTTAAAACAAAATAAAGCAAAATTAATCAGTAGACAGGACTAGATATTCCAGAAATAAATTCAAGCCCTTGCAAGAGCTTGTGCTGTTACTGTGCTTAGTCGCTCAGTCGTGTCCAAGTCTTTGCAACCCCATGGACTGTAGCCCACCAGGCTCCTCTGTCCGTGGGGATTCTCCAGGCAAGAATACTGGAGTGGGTTGCCATTTCTTTCTCCAGGGGATTTTCCAACCCAGGTTGGAAATCAGATCCAACCAGGGATCAAACCTGGATCTCCCGCATTGCAGGCAGATTCTTTACTGTCTGAGCCACCAGGGAAGCAAGAGCTTAATCTGTGGGGAAAAAAAACCAGGCTGCACAACAGAAGAAGGAATCAAATTTAACAAGGTTGCTTGAAACATATCTTTGTCCGTTCATCATTTAACCATCAAATGTGTGCCAGTCGCTATAAAGGGCCCTAAGCATAGAGAAGAGGGTCTCTGCCCTGAAAAACCTCAAGCAGACCCATCAACGTCCGATATGCTGGCACATAGATGGACAGTTAAGAGATAATGAATAGACAGGTGGATGACGAATGAATGGGGAGAGAGAGAAGTCCGGGAGAAGCCCTCAGGAAGGCTGTCTCATCTCCCTTGGGTGGGAGGGGAATGAGGTCTTCCTAGAAGGAAGGCTGCCCGAAGGATTGCAGAGATTCAGGTAGACAAAGTGGGGAGGGATTTCTGAGCGCAGGACCCAGTTCATAAAGAGGCACGAAGATGAAGGAAAGATTCCAGGGCATCTGGAGACCAACTGGGCAGAATGAAAGAGAACTCACAAATGGGGTGCAGGGCTTGCTCTCAAGTGGAGGTAGGTTGGCCTGTAGTCCTGCTTCTCATCACACACTAGTAAGTTCCTACAGAGCACAGAGTGAACCATAAACTTGCCATAACTCTCTTAAGGAAGCAGAATGATGTGTTCCTCCCTTGGTGAGGCAATCAAGTTTTGCCTACTAAAGAAATTAAGTATTCTGTCAGAAACAAGGTTGATGGCTTGTGATGTATGTAAGAGTATTTGCATGACAAAGTATAATTAAACCCCAAAGAGGAAACCATACATTGGAAAAAATATGCAAGAGATATAACTTATCAAAGCTTCATGGCACATAGATAACTGGAAGCAGCATGAAGTCAGGGAGAAGGGATGACCTTTGGAGCCCAGCAGGCTGCTGACCACTTGCGTGATGGAACTGCTACAGCCAGGTTCATCGTCTTTAAAATGAAAATAATAGTTCATTGCAGAGCTACTGTGAAGATTAAACAGGAAACATAAAAAAGCACTTGTACTAGCACGTAGTAGGTACTCAAATCATGTTCCCTTCCCTCCTTTCATCATCTTAAAGGCATTCAAAATAAGAGCCAACATTTTTGGTGCCTAGTACTTCACATACTTTATCATATTTAATCTGTAGTTACTTACATTATATAGATGAAAAAGTTGAGACACTAAGAAGTTAGGTGACTTGCCCCAGATTTGAACAATTCCTGTATAGAGGTGGGATTTGAGCCCAGGTCTGTCTTTCTTCAGAATCCAAGTTCGTAGCCCCCACTACATGCTGACTCTCGGTAGTGTCCTAAGACAGTGATCAGGTACACTTTCCACAAGGAGATCAGAGCAGAAAATCGCTATGAGAAAAAGCCAACTGTGGCAGAGCTGGAAAGACAAGTCTACTTCTAGGGGGACTTTGTAAAAGGCATCAAGATTTTCTAGAAGAATCTGGAAGAGTTCTACTGTGAGTGCAGTGGGAGTGCTGCTCGTGACCCAGCCAGGACAGCCTGTGGCTGAGAAGCTTGGGACCTGGCTTGCTGTCTCATCCATGTGGCTCTGACTACAGCCTTTACTTCCTTGAGCCTCAGTTTCCTCACCCAAAAAACCAAAACAAAAGTAATCTTGCAAAGATTAAGTTCATTCATTGATTTATCTTTTTTTCCCAAGTCATTGATTTATTGATTCATTCATTCATTTGACATACATGTGTTGGGTACCAACTTGTGTGCCAGGCATTGTGCTGGGAGTACAAAGAAAACTAATACATAGACCTTGACATTGAGATACTAGCAAATAAGACCATTTATGTGAGGATTCCTGGTAAACAGTAAAGCATTACATAAATAATATTTGGTATTATTATCCTATTGGCTGGGGGAGGGGAATTACTTCTGACAAAGTAACTCAAATACTGTTTCTTGTAGTGAAAATTTATTATCAACACAGATACCTCATGACAGAAGAATAACCAAGCAAAGAACATTCCCTAACTCTAAAAAAATGTTAAAGGCTCTCATTTCTCCAAAATAAGCATAGTTGCTGGGAAATAGGATTGCTTTTTCTTTTTGGGGATTGGTCTCTTCGGGCCATAAGAGGTGACAGAGGCAGAGGAGAAAATCACCCTGCAGAAAGTTAATGGCAGTTCCAGAAAGTGTTTGCAAATCAAACCAGCACAGGATGGTGACTAGCCTGAATCTGCAAAACTTCGGTGCAAATTATTGGAAAAGGAAAAAACCAGTCATGTAACTGAGAATTTTGTGTGTAAGATGACAAGTAACCAATTAGGTTTCATCACTGCCTCAAGCTCAGTGATCTGGGGTTGTTCTGGTACTGGGTCGGTACTGGTCCTTACTCTGCCTTTCATTTCAGACTACGTCAATCTGTTCAGCACCAAGTGTCACGGCTGCGATTTCCCTGTGGAGGCTGGTGACAAGTTTATCGAAGCCCTGGGGCATACCTGGCATGACACCTGCTTCATTTGCGCAGTATGTTTTTAGCCTGCTGTTATGACTTTCTGAGAAGGGATTGGAGGGATCAACTGGGGCCAGATGACAAACCCTCCACATAGCTTTCAACTGTTATTCTAATATTCTATCTTCTTTAAAAGCTGGCAAATACCATGATGCCTTGATAGGTCACAGTTGAGCCAAGCTTTATTACTAATAATGATTTATAAACCAACATGGCTTTGTTACTCTCCACTTCATTAAGGACGGAGGAGTGTCTCAGGATGTGGCAAATCAGTAGCTTGCCTCACCAGCAGTGCTCTCAATAAGTGTGAGGATCGAATGATGTTTGGATTTAATAGAGGCAGATGACTTCTCATTGTTATAAGTTGTTTAAGATACGATGACGTGATTCAAGGGTTTTCCCCCAAATGTTCACCATGAACATTAGATCAGAGCTTATTGATTAATCCTATGAAAAGCTGAGATGAGATTTCTTTTGATTGAACCTTTAGAAAGCAGGACTAAATATAATTTCATTTACCTACATGGTCCTGTTCTTGATAGGTAGTTGCCAGGAGATAAGTCCTAGATTAAGTATTAACCACATGCAGTTTATTTCTGCTGAATAGCCAGGTCATTTTTACCATGAGGCTGACATTTTCTTTACAAGGGCTTTGGTTTAGGGAAGGGATATGACAATGAGCATGCCAACACTTAGACTCCACATTAGAGTTAGAAAATACTCCATAATATGAGTTTGTAATTGACTCAACTTTATTTGGGAAAGTTAATGTGCTACTAGGGCTTTTTTTTTTTTTTTTTTTTTACCAGAGCTGTTCAAGATAAATTTTAGGAATATGTGAAAGATCTATATAGTTTAAACTTGAATACTTTTTATAGACTTATGATATAGAGCAACCCTAGTCATAAAGTTCACTGTAATTCACTTTAACTTTTACACTTCATGTCTATATCCCCTCCCATTTGTGGGGTGCATTGTATTCACTCTGTATATTAGTTTGCTAAGGCTACCATGACAAAGTACCACAATATGAACAGCTTAAACAACAGAAATTCTTACTCTCTCCCAGTTCTAAGGGCTGGAAGCCCAAATCCAAGGTGTCAGCAGGGTCCTACTTTCTTAAGCTCCTGGTGGTTACCAGCAGTGCGTGGAGTTTCTTGAGTTGTAGTTGTGTCACTCCAATCTCGACCTCCATTGCCACACGGTTGCCTTCCCTCTGTGTGTCTGTGTCTTCACATGACATTCCCCTCTGTACAGGTGTCTGTCTCTATGTCCTCATCTCCTCTTCTTATAAGGAACTGGTCATATCGGATGAAGGGCCCAACTTACTCCATATGACATCATCTTAACCTCCACCTTAATTAAATCTGCAAAGACCCTATTTCCATATAAAGTCACTGCTTTCCCTGTTCTGAGTAGGCTGGAGGTACTCAGGGTTGGGACTTGAACATGTGAATTTAGTGGTGGGGGGACAATTCAGTCCATAGCACTGATTTTCCAACCCTTTGAACACCTCTAATCAGCTTTTTGGGTCCTATAATTACATCAGGCCCTCCCCTCCAAAAAGGGACAACAGTATAAATATACTGGCTTTGGGGCTGTCCCCTGCAGAGCCACCGCTCAGCAAGCAGAGTACAGGGCTCTCTTACCTTACCTTCAAGCCATAGCTTGTTTAATCCTAAGATGCTGCCTGTAAATCTGGTTACCCAACTTCCAGAAAGATCTGAGAGACTTGGAAGAGGTTCAGGGAAGACAGTGGCGCAGAAGGCTTGTTCTCTAAGGGCAGGCTGATGAGCAGTCTGTCATGTGCAGAGGAAATCACACAAAGGTGAGCGTGGGTCTGCTCCCTCGAGCCTTCTGTGTTTGTCTGAGAATCATGATATGGTGCAAGTCCCAGAGAGAGAGACCAGAAGATGCAGTAAAGCTTGGGGTTGCTCAGTCTGAGATTACAAATAAGTTCCAGTCTGGTATGAAAGACCCACAGCACTGCCCACAGGATCTACTCAAAGAAACCAGGCCACTCCCATCCTCTGGAGAATTATCACAGAGAACCATTATGCCTTCCCCCAAACTAGCCCAGTGTAGCACTCAATGCCCCATGAACCTGTCTATATCTAAGTGGAACATGGTTTTAATTTTTGGAAAGCAATATTTTGATTGGAAAACTTTCAGGGATTTTTTTGGTCCTCTTTCCATCACTTTGTATTTCCAAATCACTTTTTTTCCCCCCCAAATCGCTTTTAATGAGCATATATTTTCCCGTGACTTGAAAAAGAATTAGTAAGAAAGGAAGATCAGGACTTGCTCTCCTACCTGACATGGGCTTAGTGAGCTACCCTGATACAAGTCTGTAAACCCAGAACAATTTCAAGTAAACATAATCCCTCTCTGCTGTGAGGTATGGGGAAAATGAGCTTAGAATTGGAGTCTTGCAGACCTGAATATGGATTCCTAGGTTCTACAACTTAACTAGGTCTGTGACTTGAGCAAGATACTTGGCCTTTCTGAGCCTTAACTTTCAATTGTGAAATAGAGAAGAGTCATACCTATCCCATAAAGTTTTGTGATAATTAAATGAGATCATGTATACAGAGTGTCTGGTATCTTATTTGACCACATTGACAAATATTACTGATCTCCTTCCTTTCTGCTTTGTTTCCATCTTTAAGCTCCACTCATATGTTGTCATCAAGGGGGTATATAATTTTGCCTTTTTTTTTCATGTACTATTTTCCTGCATATACTTTGCCATATTTGATTTACATCTCATGGTGGCATTTCATTGGAAAAATGCACCATAAAATTAACTTAATCATCATCCCTTTGAGAGAAATGTTAGTGACTACCTGGTTTGTAGTTGAGCATATATTGCTTTCTTGTTCTGTGCAATAGTTGCTGCAAGATGAAATTACCCGGAGTGGTGTTACTGGGGTACAGGGCAGGCACCTCTTTGTGGCTTCTTTTCAGTGATGCCACATCCCTTGCCAAAGGCTGGGCTGATTCACATGTCCCTAAACAGTGACAAGTAGGCCTGATCTCTTTTGATATTGTTGGCTTTTGACTGATCACTTTTTTTTTACTTTCTGGCTTTAGTCACATGAGGCTAAAGGTGACGAGCTTTTTGAGGTTTTTTGTTTTGTTTATTTTGCTAGGTTAACAGGTATCTCATAGAGGTTTTAATTTATTTTTCCTTTAATTCCAAGTGAGGATCATTTTTCTGGCATTTTATATTTCTTTAAATATTAATCACCTCTGTGGATAACATCAGTTGATCATCTTAATTGTTGTTGTTCAGTCACTAAGTTGTGTCCAATTCTTTGCAGGCCCATGGACTGCAGCACGCCAGGCTTCCCTGTCCTTCACTGTCTCCCAGAGTTTACTCAGACTCATGTCCATTGAGTTGGTGATGCCATCCAACCATCTCATCCTCTGTTGCCCCCTTCTTCTCCTGCCCTGAATCTTTCCCAGCATCAGGGTCTTTTCCAGTGAGTCAGCACTTTGCATCAGATGATCAAAGTGTTGGAGCCTCAGCTTCAACATCAGTCCTTCCAATGGATATTCAGGGTTGATTTCCTTTAGGATCGACTGGTTTGATCTCCTTTGGTTGCCTCAGAGGGTAAAGAATCTCCCTGCAATGCAGGAGACCTGGGTTCAATCCCCGGGTTGGAAAGATCACCTGGAGAAGGGAGTGGCTACCCACTCTAGTATTCTTGCCTAGAGAATCCCATGGACAGAGTCATCTGGTGGGCTACAGTCCATGGAGCTGCAAAGAGTGGGACACAACTGAGCGACTAAGCAAACACACACAACATTGATCACCTTTATTGTGAATATATTCTGTATGCCATTAATTGAATTTAATTTAACTTGAGTTTATCCCATGTTCCTCTTTGGAAGTCTTTACTTTAATAATAGTTCAACCCATCTATACCTCTTTGGGCTTCCCTGATATCTCAGTTGCTAAAGAATCTGCCTGCATTGCAGGAGACCCCGGTTCAATTCCTAGGTTGGGAAGAGCTGCTGGAGAAGGGATAGGCTGCCCACCCCAGTATTCTTGGGCTTCCTTTATGTCTCAGCTGGTAAACAATCCGCCTGCAATATGGGAGACCTGGGTTCCATGCCTGGGTTGGGAAGATCCCCTGGAGAAGGGGAAGGCTATCCACTCCAGTATTCTGGCCTGGGGAATTCCATGGACTGTATAGTCAATGGGGTTACAAAGAGTCAGACGTAACTGGCTGTAAATGCTGTGCATATACTGCTTTAGTTGTGAGGAGAAGCTGGCTGTTGCCTTCTCTCCCATCTGTCTGTGACAGTGCTTTGTCTTAAAAGGATGGCGGAAATCTTTTGCTCATGTCCCCCTCTCTCCTGGACTGTTTCATGCCTATCTGTTTTCTGTCTCAGGTCTGCCACGTGAATCTTGAGGGGCAGCCATTCTACTCCAAGAAGGACAAACCCCTGTGCAAGAAGCATGCACACGCCATCAACGTGTAGGGAACCCAGGGCATCTGATACGGACGGGCAGGGAGCTGCTCCTGCTGCTGGCAACAAACCATTGAAGGAGGCTGATGTTTCTTTTTTGGGGGGAAAGGGAGAAGACAGGAAGCGACTGAGCCCTTTTGAAGTATAATTTTAGTCCTTTCTTCTGCACACAGATCGTGTATTTGCATAGTTCAGACTAGAAGCCAAATGAAGATTCCTGAACCAAGCTAGTAATTAATCCAAGACTGGAATTGTACTTCAAACGTTGAAGACAGAATTCCAGGAACTCAAAAGTGAAAAAGAAAAAGTCACTTTCCCAAAGCAATACACTTCCCTGAGGTCACCAGAGCAGGGACAGAGCTCAGAGCAGTTATGGAGAATCTGAAGCTTTCTGTGGAGTTCTTTAGAGCTCCTCTGACAAACAAAATGAAGTGCCAAACAGTTCTCACTGCAGGGTATTTTTAGAGCCATAGCTGAGAGCTTGTTAGCTAAGACCGATTGGGCCTTCCTCACCAAAAAAGGAAGTGTTATTCCATTCCTCGCGTCATGGAGCTACCTCGGCGCATTAGACTTCAGACCTTGCACGGGCTTGAACATTCTCACGGGAGCCCAGACATTGGAGGGATGTCTTCTGGAAGCCTCTGGGCAATCGACAGGGCTTCGGGAAAGGATCGGGCTCACGCTGCAGACAGCTGAGGGAAAGAAAGGCTCTTCTGCCACTCTCTTTTAGCCTGAAACAGCCAATGTCCCCAGAAAGCTTAGCTTCTTTTTGACTTGTGGTGGGCAAGTGGAATTGGGTTTTTCTCCAGTTTTGCTTTGCTGTGTGTGAGAGATTGCACAATAACTTTGGGCTGTGTTTGGCCCCTATTTGGCTTCATGAGGTTCATTAGCATGAATGTCTAGTCTTGTGCATGTATTTCACTCCCAATCCTATGAGTGCTCACTGCTGAAGTCCTCTTCAACATCCCTTCCCTCAATAGGCTTAATGACCTGCAGAAAAGAAGAGAGACAGTGTTTGAAACAGGATGGCAGAACAGGCTGAGAACATGCCCTAACTCCAGGTGGGAAAGAGAAACCTTCCTTTCTGCCAGCCGTAGTTAAGAACACTCGAGCTGGCAGGACCTCCCACTTCAGAGCTGCTCCATCATTCTTGTGTCTTCCTTTAAATGCAGCACATTGATTATATACAATTGTGTTGCCTGCTGGAAGGGAAAGATGGCCTGATATAGACACGTCTGCCATTTTGGCTAGTATTTTGAAAAAAGTATGAGCTGAGTTGACCTAGCAATTGTTTAAGCATTTATTGAAATAGACTTGGATCTTCAAACTTCTTTAAAGTATTAGTGATAGTTTGAGTTAAGTAAGCATTTTAAAGCTGTTTGGTGATAAAGAGAGAAGCTTAGTTTTTGAGGTTGGAAATGGTTATCGTCTCTCCCTTTTAGGAAGCGCTCACTGAACGCGGCATCAAAGGAGGCGGTTTGAGTGGATGTTTCTCACTTGAGCACAATATTTAGGCCATCTTCCAATCACCGCTACCCTCTCCTCACTCCTGTTTTGGATTTTCTCTTTGCACGTTTGAAATGTTTATGAGAATGCATTAGACTACTTTTTCTTCTGAGAACTGAGGCTTCCAGGGGACTGCCTTTCTACCTGAGGGAGAAAGAAGCAGCTAGATATGTCTCTAACAGAAGGCCCGTGTTTTTTTTTTTCTAAGAGTGAAGCCACTCAACGTCCCCCAGGGAACACCAGGAGGGAGGTAAATGTGCTCCTACCACAGGGCCCTTCTTTAGCTTTGGTGCAGGGAGAAAGTGAATATAAAGCACCAGGCAGAGTAACATCTGCAGGGAGTGCCTGGAGATTTTTCAGGAGTTGCAAGCAAGCATTCTGTTATTTTTGGAAAGTTCAAATACACAGGGACAAGGAGGTTGCTGACTGTACAGAAAGGCTCTAGGCAGATTTTCTTAAAAAACAACAACAAAAAAAAACTATTCAATTATCAGGGACTGGTGTCAAGGAAAGGGAATAAAGTTCCCTAGAGTTTTTTCCCGAAAAATATCATTTAAAAGATTTTACACATACACACAGACAAGTGTGGCCATTAAAAAGCATATGATCATTAAAAAGAAAAGTGAAATCTCAAAGGTGAGCTTCATCATAGTCATTTATTGAAGCAGTTTTTCTACATTTCACAGCTAGTGTATATTCTGAGGGACTCTTATTTACCAAAACCCAAAATCAACAAAAAAACATTTTAAAGGTAGCAGGAAAAGGAGGTGATTTTTAATATGGTTCCCTCAGTGTTTTTAAGTTTGGCATAGTGTTGGGTTAAGGTTGTAGCTACTTCAGATTAACATCATGGATGTCCTACAACACCAAACACAAGTTTTAATAGTTCACGGTGAGGAGTACACTTTGGATCTACAGTTCTTGTTTCCTCATTGTTGACATTTATTTAACATTTATAAACATTAACTTTTTGCAACTGAGTAACTTATGTCTGCAGTGTTTGTGTTAGGAATCTAGCTTTTATAATGTTAACTTTTCAACCCAAGTACTCTTGCTTTGGGATTTTTAATTTTAACATTTCAGAAGTGGAATATAGTGTGGTAAAAGTGTGCACAAAAATGTTTTGCATGGTTTTTTGGTTTTGGCCTGTGTGAATTCTTTTTAGCAAAATAAAACCCCAAACGGATGTGCAAATACAGATTTTTCTGTGTAAAGTTTTTTCATGTGATAACCAAAAGTAGGTTACTTCTCTATGACTGCAAATATAAGTTTGAGAGAAAACAAAATGCCCTAAGGAGAAAAAACAAATAACTCACTTGCTCTTTTGACTGTGTGGTCCAACAGCAGTTTGAACAAGAAGGACACATGAATAATACAGATGTTTTACATACAAAGTGAATTTACCAGTAAATAATAACCTAAAGACCAGGTTTGGCCTTTTCCTTTTGGAAAGATTTATTTATTTAGCTATTTCGTATTTAGTTCTGTTTATTCTGTTCTAAATAACTTCATTTCTAGAAAAGTATATTTTCTTCCATGCCTTTTGTCTTAAAATAAGCTCAGAGTAACATCCCCTCATGGCATTTTTTTTAAGACTCATGAAGGCCCCTCTGAGGGGCCTTTAGCGCGACCAATTCATTCTTTTCTGAGATGTTCTGTTTCTAGGCATTACTTTAAAAGAAAAAGATATTTTTTATAACTTATTTGACTTTTAATACCTGAATCAGATTTTCAAATAGCTGTACAGTTACAAGTAAAAATAAAATCTTATTTTAGTACTTTTTAAAGCTTTAGCAATTTTTCAAATAGATGATGGAGAAAAAAAGATTCATAGGCACAGAATTTAAAGTTGGAAAGAATCCAAGAGATCACCTGGGTATTTTCTAGATGTAAGAACTGAGTCTTGGAAAGGGGAAGTGGCTTCCCAGCATGTACACAACCAGCTAGGGAGGCAGCCAGGTGCCATGAAATAAACATGGACTTTGATATTGTAAGACCAGTGTTTAGATCAAGGCTGATCTAATACCACAAGTGTGGTATCCGAAGACTCTCTCTAAGCCTGCCTATCTACCTGAAAATGAAGCTATTAATATAACACCTGCATTTTATTTCAAGAGCCAAATACAGTAACTTTGGGAAGAAAATTTCAATGCAAATGTTAGTTATTATTATCAGCAATAGAGTGGGGTCAGAACTCCTCGCTTCTACATCATTTTTTATTTTTTATTTTTATTTTTTGCATCATTTTTTAAACTCCAGTTTGTTCATCCAGAAAAAATATACTGGGAAAGCCAGCAGCAAGAATAAATATTACACAAATATCCCAGAAGTATGAACCATGTGAATCAGAATTTGGTAGTATTACCTGATACCAGAATTTCTTCCCTCTTCACTGAGGAATTGTGGACCAAATAAAAATTGCTTGTTCTACACCTCACAAAATCAGCATTACCCTGATACCAAAACTAGACAAAGACACCACAGAAGAGCAAAATTGTAGGTCAATATCTTTGATGAACACAGATGCAAAAATCCTTAAAAAAAAATCAGCAAACCAAATCCAACAACATAAAAGGATCATACGCTGCAATCAAGTGGTATTTATTCAAGGGATACAGAGATGGTTCAACATCCACAAATCAATCAGCATGATACATCCTTGATAAAATGAAGGCTAGAAATCATTCGATCATCTGAACAGATGCAGAGAAAGCATTTTCCAAAATTCAGTACCCATTTGTAAGAAAAATTCTCAACAAAGCAGGTATACAGGAACATTCCTCAGCATAATAAAGGCCATATCTGGTAAATTGTATGTCTCATAAGGGATTAATATCCAGAATGCATGCAGAACTGATACAACTCAACAACAAGAAGCCAGACAACCTGATTAAAGAATGGGCAGAGGATCTGAATAACTATTTTTCCAAAGAAGACATTTAGATGGCCAACAGACACATGAAAAGATATGCATCACTAATTATTAGGAAAATACAATTCAAAGCTACAGTGAGATATCATCTCATACCTGTGAGAATGGCTTTTATGGAAAAGACAAGAAATAATAAATGCTGGTGAGGATGTGGAGAAAATGAAACACTTATACACTGCTGGTGGTACTATAAATTGATATAGCCACCGTGGAGAACAGTATTCCTCCAAAAATTAAAAATAGAACTACCGTATGAGCCACATATTTTACTTCTGAGTATGTATCCAAAGAACACAGAAACCCTAATTTGAAAGATACATGCACTCCTATGTTCGTAGCAGCATTATTTTTGTTTTCATTACTGCAGCTTTTTAAAAAAACTGGTATTGATGTATAGGTGATTTACAATGTTGTGTTAGTTTCTGATGTACAGCAACGTGACTCAGTGATCACTTACACACTTAAAGCTATTGACAACTTGGGCAGTATATCTTTTTTAGTAGTCTTTATTTTTAGAGCAGTTTTAAGTGAAAGTGAAAGTTGCTCAGTCATGTCCGACTCTTTGCAACCCCATGGACTGTATAGTCCATTGAATTCTCTAGGCTGGAATACCGGAGTGGGGAGCCTTTCCCTTCTCCAGGGGATCTTCCCAGCCCAGGTCTCCCGCATTGCTGGCGGATTCTTTACTAGCTAAGCCACAAGGGAAACCCAAGAATACTGGAGTGGGTAGCCTATTCCTTCTCCAGAGGATCTTCCCAACCCAGGAATCGAACCAGAGTCTCCTGCATTGCAGGCGGATTCTTTACCAGCTGAGCTATCAGGGAAGCCCCTGAGCAGTTTTGGGTTCATAGCAAAATTGAGCAGAAGGTATACAGATTTCCCATATGGTCCCTGCCCCCACTCAGGCATAGCCTCCCCCATTTTCAGCATCCTCCACCAGAATCTACATTTGTCATAATCAGTGAACCTACATGGACACATCCATATCACCCAGAGTCAGTAGTTTATATTAAGGTTCACTCTTGGTATTGCACAGTATATGGGTTTGAACAAATGTATTATGACATGTCTCCACCATTATAATATCCTATAGAGTTGCCTAAGAATTCACTGTGCTCCACTTACTCATCCCTCCCCCCCTTAACCCTTGACAACCACCCATCTTCTTATTGTCTCTATAGTTTTTCCTTTTCCAAAATGTCATATGGTAGGAATCATATAGTCTGTAGCCTTTTCAGACTGACTTCTTTGACTTAGCAATATACATTTCATTTTCCTCCATATTTTTCCATGGCTTGATATCTCATGTCTTTTTAACATTGAATAATATTTCAGAATTATTACTTTTTACTCCACGAACACTCACTGAATTGCTAATCTCTATTGTAGGGATGGAAGATGACAGTACAGACAAGGTTCCTGCTTTCATAAAGCTTACCCACTAAAGGGAAGAGACCAACAGTAAACACATAGCATATAATCAGTACAAAGTGAAATAGTGAGTGCTACAGGAAACTAAAGCAATATATTGGGGGCTGGCATAAGCTACTTTTGGTCAAGTAGTCAGTGAAGACCTGGCTGCAAAGTGATACTTGGGCTGAGGTCTGAATGATGAAAAGGAGCCAACCACACCAAAATTGGAGGTTGAGTGGGAAAGAAACATGGAGGCTTCCAGGGTACAGCTTTGGCACAATGAAGGAACGGGGCTTGAGACAGAGGTAAGGAACGAGCAGCAGGAGAGGTGGCAAAGAGCACAGAGGGCCTTGTAAGCTATGGTTAAGTCAGGGTAGACAATGTTTTCATATACCTGCTGGTTGCAAAGAGTTAATATTTGACTCTATTAGTGAAGGAGTTCCCCTTTTGTTAGAATCCATTTTATTTTCCTTATAAAGCTTTTGAAAAAAGTATCAAAGCTATTCATCAAGTAGCTCTGGATGAGTCTGGCAAAAGGTTGTATGCAAGCACTTCTCTGGTGGTCCAGTGTTAGGACTGTACTTCTGTTGCAGGGGGCCTGGGTTTGATCCCTGGTCAGGGAAGTAGGATCCCGCAAGCCCCATAGTGCGGCAAGATTCAAAAAGAAAGGTTGTATGCAGTTGTCTAAAGTCTGGGAAACATTAGTTCTGTGTGGATACAGCACAGTGTTGTTTTCTGAAATCTGGGAAACACAGACCTGTCTTTGCATATATACTCACACAAACTATACACACCCACATTGTGTTTTACTTAATTGGAATCATACTATGCATACTGTTCTGAGATTTGCTTTCTTTTTAAAACAATGTATTTTTTAAAACTATGAACTTCACTAATGCGATCCTACTTAATCTCTATAAAATACATTTTGAAGATTATCTGACTAATAATGAGAAACCTGTATGCAGGTCAGGAAGCAACAGTTATAACTGAATATGGAACAACAGACAGGTTCCAAATAGGAAAAGGAGTGAAGAAGAACTAAAGAGCCTCTTGATGAAAGTGAAAGAGGAGAGTGAAAAAGTTAGCTTAAAGCTCAACATTCAGAAAAGTAAGATCATGGCATCTGGTCCCATCACTTCATGGCAAATAGATGGGGAAACAGTGGAAACAGTAGCTGACTTTATTTTGGGGGGCTCCAAAATCACTGCAGATGGTGATTGTAGCCATGAAATTAAAAGATGCTTACTCCTTGGAAGGAAAGTTATGACCAACCTAGACAGCATATTAAAAAGCAGAGACATTACTTTGCCAACAAAGGTCCGTCTAGTCAAGGCTATGGTTTTTCCAGTGGCCATGTATGGATGTGAGAGTTGGACCATAAAGAAAGCTGAGTGCTGAAGAATTGATGCTTTTGAATTGTGGTGCTGGAGAAGATTCTTGAGAGTCCAACCAGTCCATCCTAAAGGAGATCAGTCCTGGGTGTTCATTGGAAGGACTGATGTTGAAGCTGAAACTCCAATACTTTGGCCACCTGGTGCGAAGAGCTGACTCATTTGAAAAGACCCTGATGCTCGGAAAGATTGAGGGCAGGAGGAGAAGGGGATGACAGAGGATGAGATGGTTGGATGGCATCACCGACTCAACGGACATGAGTTTGGGTGAACTCCGGGAGTTGGTGATGGACAGGGAGGCCTGGCGTGCTGTGGTTCATGGGGTCGCAAAGAGTTGGACATGACTGAGCGACTGAACTGAACTGACTAATAATGATCATGAGAACTCTATCTACAGTTAGGCATTAGATTGGAGACATTAGGAACAGAAATGCAAAAGGATGCCATCATTGTTATTTACTTGGGATCCATGTTCCTTTTCTCACGAACTAATTCTATTTTTTAAAAAACCCAAAATATCTTAATAAAATTCTTAAAGGATATGCCTTATAGTACAGGGAAATATATTCAATCTCTTGTAATAACCTATAATGGAAAAGAATCTGAAAAAGAATATGTACACATAAACCTGGATCACTTTGCTGTATACCTGAAACACTGAAATTCAACTATACTTCAGTTAAAAATTTTTAATGTTAAAAAAAAAAGAAAATTCTTAACAGACTACCTTTCCATGTCAGTTATCCCCTGACCCCTCTCTAGTACCAAGTCTATCAATGCATAAAAATAGGTATAAAAAGACCATTTCAAAATAGTTTTTAGATTCAGGGGAGAAGTCAGCTAATAGAGGTTTTATATTTTTATTTCTAGTGAAGCACTTGGGAATGCTAGAGGGTCCCAGCATTTGTGGAAGGAAATTGGTACAAGGTGTTCAATAGGTTCCTGAGAGAGAAGATAGACTGCAGTTATTAAGGGTGAGTCTACCTCTCATGGAGTCTTTGTGACAGAGGCCCCTGCACACTCTTCTCCTGTACTTATGACTTTCTGGTGAGCTGTAGGGTAGGGAGGCATTAGAGAAAGGTAGCTTCAGGTTTTTTGGAGTCATCCTTAAAAAGAATATAAAATTTCAAACACAAAATAAACTACAAAACTGAGTATTCGTTTAGAATGAGAAGAAAGAATCAAATTCCTGGAATCACGGCTCTCTAGGTCTCTTTCTTCTGAAATGTCTTAGGCAACTTATCAGAAAAGCTTACATAAGAATGCTCCCTGATTACACCCTGACTTCCCTTCTCAACCTAGAACATTTTAAGCAACTCTCAGCATAAACAGGGGCCTTTGATTGTGAGGGCCCCTGAAGCTTAAGCGTCATTAGTTTTCTGAGTAAAGTTACTCTGGACCCAGACCAATAGAATGAAGGACACAGCCATTTGGGGATCCCGACTCCCTCCCTGGCTCATTCTCTAAGTTAGGAATTGGCAACTTTGCCCAGGACCCAGTTTTGTCTGCAGAACCAGGATCAAGACATGCCTCAGAGTTGGAGAAGCAAATCAGATTACTTAGTGAGGCAAGGCTTGAAATGGGCCCTGACTCTGCAGCTCAAGCTCCTAATAGGTGGTTACCTTTCTCCACCTTCTAGTTGAATTATCTCTATCTTTTAAGTCCAGGTTTAATGTGACAGTCACCAGTCACTGAGACAGTAAGGAAACTGCTGGATGATATGGTAAATTAGGTTGGAAGCTCAGGAAGGAGGACCAGGGTGCTGTAGAAGAAGCCCCAGGCAGTGGCTCAGGTCCCTTTTGAGTTGCTTGGAATGACTGAAATAACCAAAATCATCTCTTGGTTTGTAGATTAATGATCAGAATTAATTAGTTATTAATTAGTCACTTTAGAGAAAACTAAAGAAGCTTTTTTGCATGTACCTTTTATGTGCCAAGTTCAGTTTACTTTGTGAATCTTTTCTCATTAAGCCTTAACCACCTACCAGGTTGGGAAGCCAAAAGTCTGATAGGTTAAATACTTTTCCCAGAAGTACAGCTAGAATTATGTTCTCTCTAATAGGCACTCAATGTGAAGTCCTGTCAGTTAAACAATTTCAAAGTTGCTCACTTTGATGGAAAAACTATAGTTTCCCCAAAGTACTGGGAGAAGACAGAGAGTTGATTGCAGCTCCACAAACATTTCTGGAGCCTCCACCTTGAGACAGGCCTCATGCTATGTAGCTAAGTTTTGTGATTCAGGGGCAAATGAGGTACAATGCCTGCCCTAACAGAGCTCATAGTCTGCTGGAAGAAACAGATTAGTTACAGTGTAATTTCACTGTCATGTGGCAATAAGTGCTTCTGCAACTTCTCTGCAAAGAAAATCTAAAAGCAAAGGAGGATAAGCACATGTCTTCTAGGAACCCTCTGCCATTGTGAAATTTCTTATCTAATCTAATATCTTATCTTAAAAATATATACGTGCCCTTTGTTTTACTCATTATTAGGTAAAATTGATGCTCTGGAGAAGATGCCTTATAACATCCTATACTCCATGCTCAATGCTAGGTACCCTGTTTTGAGAAGCAGAATGCAAGGTAAACGAGGATAGAAACAAGCTTGGAGTGCCACGGGACTGCTTGGGAAGGCCACTTACTCAGCTTGGGAGTGGGTAGCAAAGGTTTTCTAGAGGAGGAAATTCCTGAGTTAAGGCTGGAGCAAAGAACTGGAACCCAGCCCAAGCTGAAGCAGAACTCATATACTAATTACTGAACTGCACCGGGCAGTATTTGAAGTAAGGCTCATTAAGAGTTTTACAGTTTGTTTTCCTTCCTCTTCAGTAGAAACACCAGTGGACCAATCCCCTTCTAGAAGGAAAAGGAAAGGTAAGTAAAAATAATTGAGTGTTGATTTTATGCCAACAGTTTTCCAAATACTCTTGGTTAATTCTCATATCTGCTTCATTAAATCAATATAATTTATCCTCATTTTATAGGCGAAGAAACTGGGATTCAGGGTTGACAAACTCTGCCTAAGGTCAAAAATTAGGAAGTTCAGCCAGAATTCTGACTCCAAAGTTGGTGTTCTTATCCTGTTGCTTAGCTTGTTTCTGAAATGTCTCTCTACTGGGCGGATGCAGTGGTAGTCAAGAAAACAGTGAATTGGCTTCAGGTTTCAAGGACAAAAGGAAAGAAAAGCAGAGGCTTTCCATGTACTCTTGACCCTCTCCTTTGGTCATGGAAAGCTATGGAAAGGGACTTTTAGAATACTCCTCTGGCTGGCATCACAGCACCCTACCTCACCAAGCCAGATCTGCTGAATCTGGACTTGGAGAAGTAAGGGTTCATGGGACATCTTTTGGGAGTGTCCACTGAGGTCTGCTTATGCAGTTTATAATTTGCTGTAAACAGCTGGCTGTTCCTAATTAAACCTGTATGATCATGCCTGAACTTTTAGGAAACAAGGAATTCTTTTTTTATGGTTCTCTTTTCAATGGTAAAACTAGAGCCCTCTTCAGCTCCATAGGCCTCCTTAACCTGTTGAGCCTTGATTCTGAGACTCTGAAGTATAGTCTAGAAATATGTATATCCTGGCAAAATGCCCGACAAATACCTGGATGAGAAGATTGCTAGTGATCATGAGCCATCTCTTCCTGAGGGATGTTCTGTAATTCTATTTATCAGGGCTCTAGGGCATCCTAAACGCAAGTTCTCTGATGCTTTTCATGCTAGAAGAGAATGGAATACAGATCTCTTAACTAAAAACTGCTGGCTGAGTTTAATTTTTAAAGAAACAGTTGTTCAAAATGACTACTTCCTCTCTTAAGGCAGAGGTTGGATAAAACCACCTTAATTTGAAACTGGTGATAAATGAATGGGTTTAAGGATCTTAAATGTGATTTTTACTAATTAAGAAAGGAATAAAACCCCCAAAACACATATAAATAGGAAGAAGAAAAAGGTAATCATAGTTCCTCTACCTGGAGATACCACAGACACTATTTGCATTTTTGTCAATTTTCTCCCATTAAGAAATATATATATATATATATTTGTATGTGTGTGTGTGGTAAGAACACTTATTGAGTGTGTGTGTTAGTTAGTTGCTCAGTCGTATCCGACTCTGAGACCCCACAGACTGTAGGCTGTCAGGCTCCTTTGCCCATGGAATTCTCCAGGCAAGAATACTGGAGTGGGGAACTACTTGCTCCTCCAGCAGATCTTCCCAGACCTTATGTAACTTTATACCAGGTGAGCAGCAGCCCCCCATTTCTGGTGCTCCACATGCTCGGAGAAACTCCTCGAGTAACAAACTACAGAAATGATCCTGAAAGTAGCCTTTCTACCATTTGTTTTCCATGGTGACCACAGAAACATCAATTCAGGGTTCAGATACTATTCACAAGGCCTGAGGGGACCAGATCACAGTTTATAGCAACACTGTCCAATAGAACTTTCTGTGAAAATGGCCATGTTCTATATCTTCCCTCTTCCAATATGGTAACCACTAACCTCATGTGGCTATTGAGCACTTAATGAGCCAAGATTGAGAAACTGAACTTTAAATGTTGGTTTCCTTTTAACTAATTTAAAATGTACATAGTCACACTTAGCAAATGGCTGTTGTATACTGGACCGTTCAGGTTTATCCAGAGGATTTATAATGAGTTACTTGCTGATCTCAAAGTGAACGGTGGGCAGGGATTGAAAATTGGCACTGAACATGCTGCCTCTGTCATTTCAAATAATAACAGAACTCAGAATATTTCTCAGCAATGAGAAATGCCACTCTAAGAAAAAGTACAGAGATGAGCTCACAATTAGTCTCAGAAAAGGAAGTCAGTCATTAGCTACCTTCTGACATCCTAGCAATTAACCAGTCTTGGGAGAAGAGCAGGTATCTCCAGAGAGGTGCCAAATAAATAGGAGATAAGAAACTATAAAAATGAGAAGCCACTTGGTCTTTCATCACAGGATAATCCAATGCATGTGAATTAATGGCAAAAGGCTCAATAATAGCTTTTGTGAGGAAATAGGAGCAGTGTACAGGATATCCTTTTTCCGCACTAAAGCACCCAATTCTTTCAATTTTATATACAGCGGAAGCAATTAATTGTACTAGAAAGAAACCCACAGCTGGCTTTTCCTGATGGCCCCACAAGCAACAAGGACTATTGTTCAGCTTCCGGGATAAATGTAAAGTCATTCTACTGCACTGTTGAAATTTTTCTGATTGTTTAGTTTGACTTTTCCAAGGATAAAAATATGTCCATTCTCCTTGTCATCACACATTTTCAGAATAAGCAGCTGTCCAAAACTTAAATTTTTTATTTGTAATGTAATCCAAATACTACATTACGTTGGCTGGATGCTAGTATTTCTTTTAAACTTTATGTGACTGAATCACAAGTTATTCATGTTTGTTTTATGTGTTTATATGCAGTTGAACTGTACTGTCTCTGCTCTTATGGTCAACTTTCACAGTGTGATTATTTGAGGATCGTGTATAACAAACAAATAAGTTATATGTGAAAACCCAGAAACTTAATATTTCAAACTACTGGACCATATGGTGGTGTTTTGCCTTTTAGATGCGTTAAAACACACTATGTCTCATCAATTCTTAGATGCACACTTTTTGACATTTTATCACTTCTGAAATTAGGATGTCTTACAATTAATGATATGTCATAATTTAATTGGCAGTGTTTTTCTTTCCTAGTTGTACATAAAATAATGTTGCTTATAATCAATGTTATCTTATTTTGATGAAATATGGTACATATATAAATTTTTGATTGGCATGATGTATTATTCTAAGTATAACAACAGAATAATTTTTGTTTTGAGCATTTGCACTGATGAAAATGAAATCAAAATGAAAATTTTGATTAATTACACATCCTATATGGGATTCTAATTGATTTAATTCTGACAAATATACATCTTGCCTCTTTCATTTCCCCCAAATGCCCTGAAAGGTATATAATGTTATATAATAAAATAGAATGTATTTTTGTAATATATAATGTTATGTAGAGGTATATATAATGTTAATAGTAAAAAAAAAAGGTGGTTCTTTAAGCAAGCCAGGGACTTGGCTCCCTGTATGCAATTGGAAGCTCTCTCATGGTGTTCCATGGGGCCAGGAGCAGGCTGTGCACTGTGCAACTCCAGGGAGCATCTTTCACAAGAAGCAGGATGGCACCTCTTGGAGTCCTGCAATGTAGCTGCCTGAGGTGATCAGTGCAGTGACTACAGCAACTGCGCTAACAACAGGGGCAGGAGAGGGTAGAAGGAAGAAGGAACAGGAGTACACTCTTTGACCCTGAGGGATAGAGCAGCACAGCAGGTGCATTGAGAAGTTAGTGACACCACCCCCCACCACTAATTGCCTCTTGAAAACAGGGGCAAGAATTTTGACTATTACAATGGAATCCGCTTGCCAAGCAGGAGACGCAGGTTCTATCCCTGGGTCGGGAAGATCCCCTGGAGAAGGGAAATGGCAACCCACTCCAGCATTGTTGCCTGGGAAATCCCATGGACAGAGGAGCCTGGTGGGCTACAGTCCATGGAGCTGCAAAGAGTTGGACATGACTGAGCAACTAAACAGCAGCAGCAATGGTAGGTTCCAGCCTAAGGCTGCTATTTTGATACCTTGCGTATTTTGATACCTTCTATATTGTCCTTCCCCAGCCTGGCAGACTAGAAAACCCCTATTCATATGTAAGTGAATAAAGGTATGAAATAATATTTTGGAGAAAGACACAGGAATAGCTAAACTGTACCAAAAAAGTTGGTGATATAGACCATAGAGAGAAAAGCCCAAGGGGTTTAGGATGGAGCTGTCAAAGATGAGTTCCTGCAAAAGGTGGTATTTGGGCATTGGAGGCAGGAGAATAGCATTAAAAGGAGAAACGAATGTGGCTCATTCCGTGGGAAGTGGAGACACCAATCGAGCAGAATACTGTCAGACAGTAGTGGTCCTCAGATTGTGATGAGTGTGGTGTCTCATCAAGTGAAACCTGGAAAAACTGAGCAAGATCAGTTGAAAGTGGGAATGACCAATTAGGGTAGCTGGTATAATTCAGGCATACAATGAGGAAGACAGATTTTAAGGTGGGTAACAAACCAAAAGTAAAACCTATGCTTTAAAAGAAACAGTGACAGCTGTTGATTATAGATTGGATAACTGATTTTATTTCCCCATGAGAGAATGGAGGAAGTTCTTTTTTTAAAGAGCACACAGAACTCCAAAACTTAAGCATTATTTGTTGAAGAGATGTTAAATTTAAAGCCAGTGATAGGGAGTTCCCTGCTGGTCTAGTGGTTAGGATTCTGGGCTTTTACTATCATGGTCCCAGGTTTGATCCCTGGTTGGAGATTTTGGAAGCCATGCAGCATGGCCCCCCCCCCCCCCAAAAAAAAGTATAGTCAGTGATACTTCTGTGCTACCATTACAGCATTTCTTAGACTCTCATTCTATCAAGGTAAGTGCTTTAAAATTAAGCCTCAAAAATACTAAAAACAAGCCCAAAAAATCAACCCTGCTTTTGTTGATAAAAATACAAGAAATAAGTGAGGGCCATCTATCAACAGAAAACAAAATGAATTAGCAACTGTCTTAAGGACAATATATCTTGACTTGGAAAGAAACATCAAGTAAAGAAATTATGTACACAACTTATTTTTATGAGATTTTAAGCTTTTAGGGGAAGGTATGTACTGGGCATTATAGTACATTTATTTATTCAGTAAATAGTGAACACATACTCGTGTGCCTGGCAGCAGGCTAGATCCTAGGGATATGATGGAGTGAGAAAAAGACAGCTCTTGTCCTCTAGAACTTTCTGTCCAGCACAGGGTTAGGTACCCCAAAATATGTGGTGGATAAACTAGTATGTCTATGCACATTGGAGGCACCACACTACACCTATATATTTAGATAACCATGTCAAGCACGTACAGTTGATATAGTATGGCTGTTAATGACACAGCATTCCTGATCCAAAATTATTATCTCCCCAGTTATCTCAGCTTGAATCTTTATCATGACACCTTGTCTTTCTTTGAATGGTCATTCACAAGGTAACCATACTCAGCTCCAGAAGCTAGGATTTCTGGACTACTAGTGCCAACAGAATTCTTGAATAGAATCAGTGTTTAGGAGTAGTAAGTAGAACTGGATATGGTTTATACATGTTCATATTAACAATATATATAAATATACATATATATATATATGCAAGCATCTATTACATTTTATTTTTAATGAGACAAAAACAAAAGCAACTATATACATATATACCTATCTTTATGTATATCTGGTTAAAAAATAACATGTAGTTGGTTATAAACCCACTGCTGTCAGGACAGAGAAAGGCAGCGAGGTGAATTGCTGCAGGATAGGGAAGGACAGATTGACTGTGGGCTGAGTGAAGCTGGGGTGGGGAGGCCCCAGGTCCAGGTGTTGGGTGGGAGGACCCCAAGCCCTCCAGGTAGTATCTGATAGCTGGAGAACAGTGAGCAAACAACAGGTGGTAGTCCAGGAGACCAGCAAGCATCAAGATGTCCAACTTGAGGCAATGGGGGAAAGGAGACCTGATAGATGGATAGAATATGGACAGAGAAATTCTAGAAAATGAAGCTGAAGGCAAACAAGTATTACCACTAGGGGTATCAATCGGTATACAACAGAGTCTGTGTTGTAGGGCTGGGGCAGACTCCAGAGAGCAGAGTCCAGAGTCCAGACCACAGGCAGAGAAAATCGAGTTCCACACAGGTTAAAAGGCCTGGGCTTCAGGAGCAAGAAAAGGGCTGTGAGTCAGTGCTTAGACGGGGGCCAAGGTTAGGACACCTTGGTGTAAGTAGCAGAGGCAGCAGGTGGCTGAGTCCTGGGTTTGGGACTGGAGCTTTGAGAAGAGTCTTCCTGCCAGGAGAGGATTGGGTTCTGTGGTAAAGTGTGTACTGATAGAAGGGAGAGGTCAATTGAGACCATGGGCTAGGCAGGACCAAGTGGGGACTACTTTGTAGCAAGAGCTTCACTGAACCATCTTTTAATCATAAGAAACAAGTCCTTTGAAAGAGAAATGAAAATAGAAGTGGGAAAAATCAAGTTATGTACAAGTAAAAATAAAATGGGAAGTAAAATATTATACCAATACAAAGGAAAACACAAATTCAGATTTTTAAACTTTATTTTGTGCACTCAATTATATATATATAAAACCATCTTTTTTCTTAAATATAATTTCTGTTTTGGCTTGGTCCTTCTTAACCATGACCTTAACCAGGGTATTATTAACCAATAAAATGATGTAGTAGTGCCCATGCTGAATAATATAGCTGTTTCCTCTACTCTTCATAGCACTCTTATCTATTTAATATTGGGTTTGAAAACAACTAAAGCATCACTCTGCCAAGGGCATCCCTTCACTAATCCCTCCTTACTGAATTCTAATTTATCTCCATACCCATGATGACTTAGGGCTGCCTTTGCCTCATAAAGTCTTTATAGCAGGGAACTGACTTTGGATGGATAAACTTGGATTCGTCTATTCAACTAATACCTTCCCTGAAAGCAGACATGTCCATTTCACTGAAGATGGTATAACCCATAGGTCCCCTGACTCACCCTCACCTTTTCAACATAGTCCAAGCCACCCTCTAAAACTGGATACAGGGATTCCCTGGCAGTCCAGTGGTTAGGGTTCTGCACTGCAGGGGGCCCAGATTCCATCTGTGGTCAGGGAACTAGGATCCTGCAAACTGCACAGTGTGGCTAAAAGAAAATAGAAAATTAAATAAACAAACAAACTGGATTTTCATGACAAGGTTCAGAAATGCTTAAAGGAAATTCTGTCTTTATCTCATTCATTTAACAAATATTGAGCACTAGTTATATACTAGGCTCTGCAGAAACAGCTGAGAATGAGATGGACAAAGTTTTTGATCTCACGGAGTTTACAGTCTAGTGGGTCAGAGAAACTCAGACCATAAACAAATAATTAAATGACGTAATTTCATACAGCAAAAAGTGGTACAAAGAAAACGAAATTGGCTGTGTCGGGGTGTTAAGATAGGTGATCAGAACACCTCCGGGTGTTCTTGAGGACCTGAGACTGTAGAAGAGGGGTGATGTTGCATTCCAAACTAATGCTATGTGATTTGGGCATGCAACTACTACTCTTGAGGCTTATACCTCAAACAGACTATGCAGAGAAAAAGATCCATTTCCAGAGCATTCTGTTAACCTACTTAAGAGGAAAACTATCACATTAGAGAAAGTTAAATTTGCACCTTGAGGTGTTGCCTTTGAGTTTGGGGGCCAGACCATACGTGTTCAGATGTCTCTTTGGGCTTCCTGGCTGCTCTTGTTCATTTAAGTGGGCAGGAAAACCGGAGAAACAGGCTAGCATGCATACACATGCCAGGAACCAAAGAAAACACCATGCCCTGCTCAGTTGTCAGTACATAGGCTGCCTGCTGTGATAAAGCTAAGGATTTCAGCCTGGGCACTGAGGTGGGATTTGTCCAAGGACAGCAAAAGGATATTAAGTAAAATTCCTGAAAATCTGAAAAGGAGATCCTTTTCTAGAGAAGCAAAGATATGATGACTTAAAATTTGATGCTTCAGTTTTGCTCTAGTTTCTATAGTGGCGTATCACACAACCTAGGCAACATGGATTTGTACATTTTGAAGTACTAAATTTTCAACCTGAGGTTGTCTATTTTATAGACTGATTCATATATCTGAAAATTGAACTAGGCTCTAGAGAGTACACACTCATCATAGTTTTATCTGCCATGACACATTGCTCAGCTTACATCAATGAGTTCTTTGGCTAATCAGTCTGAATCTCCTCAAGCAAAAGGTCCACCCTATCCCTTGACATCAAAGCGGTGTCCTATGTAGTCAACTTGAAAAAGTGACAAATTTTAGGTGATGCAGGGAAACTCATGTATCAAACATTCATCCTACATAGCAAGATCTATGACTCTCAAACCTGAGACAGGTAGAGAGTTCAGGAAAAAAAATTACAGAATAAATAGAATTGAAAAAATAATTTGGAATTACAGAAGGTATCTGAGGCATTAAAGGCAAAGGTGGATAATTTGGAATTACAGAAGGTATCTGAAGCATTAAGGTCAAAGGTGGATAAAAGCGCCTGGCGGGGAAACATGGGCCCAAAAAAAAAAAAAAAAAAAAATTTAACAAGAATGGAAGGGATTTTAGCCATTTAAACAAGAATATAAGGGAATACTCTGGAATCTAAACATCTCTTAAGGGAGAATGTGTGTGAAAACAAATATCAGGGCTTGGTACATTCTTTTCCTTGTCTCTTTTTCACCCACAGTTTCTAATGGTAACTTTTAAAAAAAGAGTATCTTTTGTAAAGAGATAATTTAATACCATGCATTCGCTGAAAGACTTACCAAAGAGATCAAAGTCACATTTGGTTGTTAAAAAGAGACCAAGACTCTTCACATACTGGACACTGAATACTTGTAATGGCATTTTCCAAAGAATGGGGAGAAAAAGGAGTGACAACTATTTACGTTTTCCAAATGGAGGGAATCAGACTCGGAGGGTATCCGAGGTCACTAGAGTGAGCGAAAGCAGAGACGGGAGCAATATTTATAGTCCGCTGACTTCAGTTCTGTTGGGTTAACACCGCTGCTCAACTTATGCCTTTGGAATTCACGGGCTCCATCAGTGTTCCCGGGCGGGCCAGGCCTCACAGCTCCTGGATCGACGCGAAAATGCTTCTTTCCCCTCAACTCCCCCTACCTGCGCCTCGGTACGTTGGCAAAGAGCCCAGAAAGAGAAGCCGGGGAGCTATGGGTAAATAATAGTTGGACTGTGGCTTTGTACGTTTCTTTGTCGCAACGACTACCACCACGGTCGGGCAGTTCTCCGCCATGGCGTGTAATTCTCAGCGATCAGGCTTATTCCGCAAGCGCTGACCTGCTCTCACGTGTTAAGAGTTTTTGTTAGAGCTTTAGAGTTTGTCCGGGGAGGGGGTCCACACGAAGGAACCCCGGAGCACTGGAAGTGCCGGGGGCCAGGTGAGCGCGCAGCATGCAGCGGCGGTATCTGCGCCGCTCCACCGCGCTCAGAACTGTGCGGCGCGCGTACGGCGTCTTCTCCACACAGCTTCCGGAGACTAGCCGGCCCCGCCAAGGCGGCGATGCGGCGTCTAGATGAGGAGGGGCCGGCAGGGCCGCGCGGAGGAGAAGCCCCCCTCCCTACAGCAGCCCGGCGCCCCCTTGCCGGCGGCCAGCCCTCCTCCCCGGCAGCAGGGCGCCTAGCCCCGGGGACCCTTCGGGAACTTCCGCCGCGCGCTCGGCTCTCTTCGCGTCCCCGGCCGGGCGGAGCGGGTGCCCTCCCAGTGCGCGAGCGTTGCGCCGAGTCTCGCGGAGGCCCGCCCCTCCCCCCACACCCCGCGCCCGCGCCGCCCCCCACCCCTCCCTCCCGTGCGAGTGTCCGCAGCGGCGGCGGCGGCGGCGGCTGCCGAGATTGGAATCCGCCTGCTGGCGCTCAGCGAAGGAGGAGCGAGGAGGGAGGAGGGCAAGGAGGGCGGGGAGGGCGGGCAGGAAGGCTCGGGCTCCGGCGTGTCCGTCCGCGCGAGACGAGGATTGTACGGCCGCGCGAGGGGCGACCGGGCTGGGGCCGCTGCACGCCCCGGGCGGAGGCCGAGCCGGGCCCCCTGCCTCGCCCCCGCGCCTCGCCGCGCCCACCCCGCTCCGCTCCGAGAGCTGGAGGATGAGTTCCCCAGGGTTCGGGTGAGTTGGCTTGTCCGGAGAGTGCGTGTGCGCGTCGGCAGAGGCCGGCTGCGCCGGGGAGGCCAGCGCGGGCCGCGGGCGAAGTTTCGGGGGGAGACAGGCGCGCGCGGGAGGCCCGAGCTGGGGGCCGCCAGGCCCGGCTGCCCCGTGGGGGTCTCTGCCGCCTAGGCTGTGACAGGCCGCGGCAGACTGGGCCCTGCCGCCCCGGGCCCAGCCCTGCGGGAGACCCTGGCCCCCGGCAGCCCCCTGCGACGTCCCCGCCTCCGGGCCCCTCTTTGTTCCCCACCCCCGGGTTTCGGGCCGAGTTTGGGGAGGCGGTGTGGGCGAAAGCCGCCACCGAGGAAGATTCTTGAATCCTTAAATGGGAAAGGCGCTCACCTCCCTCGCTCGGGAACGGCGAGGGTGATATTCACGATTTGTCTATTACGTTTCTGAAAGGAAAAAAAGAAAGAAAACGAATGTCTGTCTCATGGGGCGGTAGAGCCTGGAGGAACTGCCAACCCTCCTGCAAAACTTGCCCGCGGGAAGGTGCCAGGGTTCTCGGAGGTTCACCTGTTGTCCTGCGCGGCTTCCGCTGCCATGTCTGTTGTGATTCTGCACTTCAGTTTCTGAAAACTTTATGCTGGATTGACTGTAACCCTTTTTTTCTCTTTCCAGACTCCTAGTGGAAAGGTTTGGCAAGAAAAAAATAGCTTGCGTCCGGGAAGAAAAATAATGTGCTGTGTGTTAGGGTCTGGCGTTTTGTGACTTGTGCTTTTTCAGCTTTCGAATGTTTTAATTTGGTCAAAGTGCTGCAAGTTTTCTCTTTCAAACGGTTAGCAAACTGTTCTGAGTACATAGTACGAACTTGGCACGGTCACCTGTGTTACGTCATTTAATCCTTATGATAATCCTGGTTATTGTATTCCTCGTTTTCTAGAAGAGGAAATCGAGACGGAGAGAGGTTGAATAACTTGACTAAGTGAGCTGAGATTTGAACCCAAGATTTTCTCTGTTACTCGGAATCTGTTGGAGTGAGGCATGCGAAGAGTTAAACAGCAACAATTACAAAAAGCCTTTCTCTGCAAACACTCTTAAGTTTAGGAGCGCTTTTCAGTTCACTCATACTTGAAATGATCGCTATTTTGTTGCTTCAGTTGAAAACAACTCCTTTATTGTATTTATTTCAAAAGAGCAGTTCAAGTCGGAATTAAAGTAGAATGTATTAATGCCTATCAGTTTTCAGTTGTTGAAATAGTTTGTGAACTAGAATTTAAATATTTAAAATTAAAGTAAACTAGGGCAGTTCTGAGCTAGAAATGGGATGAAGTTTTACAAAAGGCCAATTGAAATTTAGAATGCCCTTTTAATAGAACCTGTATTCCGCTTCTGTTTTGGGTTTCCCACCCCCTGCGCATTCTCTGTAGAACTCATTTGAGACTTTTTCTACTTGCTTCACTTCTCATCCTTTCTTGAGAACCTTGAGGTTTCCAGTGGGAGCTCCTTCCAGAATTTACTGGATTCCTTTTATCAACATCTTCTTTTCCTTCCATCTTAGTGGAAGAATATGTTTTGTCCTTCTTCCTAGTTAATACCTTATTTCAGTTTTTTCTTTCCTACTTAATGGAGTTTGTTACCCTCTTAGAGTACTTGTTTACCCTTTAATTTACTACTCCCTCCACCTGTCTTGTTGCTGCTTTTCCTTTTCAAATCATATTAACAACAACAACAAAAAAATTGTCCTTATAGAAGTAATACATGTTCATTAAACAAAAATAGAGCAAAATTGAAGTGAAATTAAAATTTCATTCCATAAAATCAACTTGAGACATTACCAAGAGTAATTTACTTTTCCTGCCTTTACTTCCTGACCATCCATTCACTTGTTAACCGTTGTTATCTGAATTTCACCTTCGCAGAGGTCACCTATAACCTAATAAACACTTTTGGGCCTCCTTTCTAAGTCAACTTGAACTTTTTGTAACTTTTAGCGTCAACCCATCATTCTTGAAATGCCTATCCTTGTCTGTCCTTCATCTGTCCATTTCATTCAACAAATACTTACTGTATTTTAACATAACACAGGAGGCAGCAGAAGGCAAAGACAGATAGGGTGCCTTTCCCTCATGGAGCTTAAAGTCTACTGAGGGAGACATGAATTCTGTAATTAAATATAATTGTATAATTAAAGTGCAGAGTATTTATAAGAGCTTAAAATGAGGACCTGACCTAGTGATGGTTTATGTTGGAAGAATCTTAGAAGGCCTTCTTGAAATTGTTACTTTGGAACCCTGTGAACAATTCTGAAGGATGAATATGAATTTCCTAGATGAAAATAGGGCTTCTCTGACATTATGCTGACTTTGTTATTCTTTGCCCCCTTTCTACTTTCTGGTCTTCCTTCTTCCTGATGAATCTAAGTGTTCTCCAAGTTTCAATTTTCAGATCATTTTTTATACTTCTCTGATCTTTTGACATTATTGTTTCATACCCTTTTTTCTGAATAATTCTCAAGTCTCTATTCTTTATTTCTTTTCTGCCCTTGAATCCTGGTTTTTCCAGTTGTTTTATGAATATCTCTATCTGATTATTCAGGTACAGTGTTCTTACCAAACTTCTTTCCCTGGTGTTCCTTATTTCTGTCGACGTTATCCCAAACACAGACCTTTCCCCATCCCATCACATGTAGTCTGTAGTCAGCATCTATTGGTTCTCCTTTCATGGTATTGTCACTTTTCTCTCTGTTCATGCCAGCTCTGGTTCAGTTCTTAATACATGTTGGTATCAAGGTTATAATAGATTTATAAAATGAGTTGGACCACTTTCACCCTTTTTCTCTTTCAGAAACAGTTTAGGCTGAGATTATCTTTTACTTGAGAGTTTGGCAGAACTCGCTTATAAGAGCATTAAAGCTTAGAATTTTTTTTTTTTCTTTTCTGGAGAGGAATTTGAATACCATTTCAGCTTATTACATGGCAGTTGATCTTTGTAGGTTTTCTCTTTCTTGCATGAATTTTAGTGTTTAATATTTTTCCAGAAATTTATTAAGTTTTCAAATCAAGTGTTACTTGGTTTTCACAAAGTTCATTTTTCTTTAAATTGTTTAATTTGCTATACTGGTATACAATATTATGTCCTATGTATTTCTTTGTATATTTCATAATTTTTCCTCTTCAGTCTTTTTTTCCCTGCTAACTGAAGCAGATTCTCATCCCACCTGGACTTCTGTTATGACTTTATTGCCATTACTTCCTTATCCAGGTTATCTTAGGCATCGCTGCCTAAATTAATCTTGAGTCCTGTTCTTTTCATTTTCCCCACTCAGAAGTTTCGAGTGTCTTCTATTAAATGAAATTGTTTTTTTGGAATTCGCCTCAGATTTGCCAGATTCTTATAAAGGAATGGCAACCCACTCCAGTACTTTGCCTGGAAAATTCCATGGACTGAGGAGCCTGGTAGGCTATAGTCCACGGGGCTGCAAAGAGTCAAACATGACTGAGCAACTTCATGTCATGTATCTTCCACTATTTTTGCTTCCTGCCCATGTTCTTTCCCTGCTGATTCTGCTGTTGCTTATAACTGTTCCATCTACTTGGATGAATAAATGGCTGATTTTCATATGTACAAGTCCTGCCCATTCTTCAAGCCCCATTTCAGATTCCAACTCTTCTTGAAGTCTTCTCCATTTTCTTCTTCTGGATGGTTGTGAAGGAAAGGGTTTTCTAAAGGTATGAAGTCTTTTAATCTAATATTTTCTTCTTGCATTTGCTCACTTGTCTTTTTTTTCTTCTAGTTTTATTGAGATATAATTGACATACAACACTCTCTTAAGTTTAGGGTGTACAGCGTAACAATTTGACTTCCATACATCATGAAATGATTATCTTTGTAAGTTTAGTGAACATCCATCGTCTCATATAGATTCAAAATTAAAGAATGGAAAAAATTTTTATTCCTGTGATGAAAACTCTTCAGATTTATTCTTGTCAACTTTCATATATAACATACAGCCGTGTTAATTATGTTTATCATATTGTTGTACATTACATCCCTAGTACTTAGTTGTCTTATAACTGAAAGCTTGTGGCTTTTGCCACTCATTTGTCTTTTTAAATAAACAACCTTATTGAAATATAATTTGTGTATAGTTATATATGTATACATGTTAAGTGTATCATTTTGTGAGTCATTTGATCTTTTACAGCAATTTTTATACAAATACTAGCTCTGCTCCTAAGACTGTAGAATGGGTCTGTATCTGGCTTTGCTGCGTATTAAAATGATAAATGGAAAAAGGCCCCTATCTGGCCTAGCAGCAGTTGGACATCAATTATAGTAGTATTGATTGGACTTTTGGATCTTAGGAGCAGGGAGCCATGGAGAGAAAGGAAAATGAATTTCCTCTCAGGCTAAATTTTGATCTAGAAAGTGTTTCCTTCTTCCCTCTTCTACTTTTTATTAGTGTTTATGCTTTTAGAGTGCTGTTTTAAAACCTCAAGGTCATTATTGACCAGGTCAGTCCAACTCTTTAATACTTACAAGATTAAATGCTGAATTGTGTTGAATTATGTCAACTATAAGATACACCCTCATTTTATAGACCATTTATAAAGAAAATATGCTTCTAGTTGATTTTAAGAAGCCATTGACTGCACCTTCATTTCAGAAATGCTAAGATATGGAAAATATATGTGCTTTAGAATTAATGAGTGGGGTTTCTCTCACTTATCAAAACTCCTATTCCTTTAGCATACATGTTGGGAAGAAGTTAAACCACATTTACGTGGGAATGGTTTATAGCCCTACTGATACTGTGAATGGAGAGGGTGCTTGCTAAACCTCTTTAGCAAGTAAAATGTTTCATGCAATATAGAGAAATACTTATATGTTTGGATGGGATCTCGTCACAACTGGGTACGCCAGCCTGATCTCGAGGTACCTTGACTCCCCCCAGATTTTCCTCTCCATTTCTTTTGCTCATTTTCTGAACTCACAGGTTTCTAAAGCGCTGATAATTTTCACAAAATGGCACAGATTATATAGGGGGGAATTGTGGTAGAGTTGTGATAGCAAGTTTTGTGGATTATTTTAGACAATATCCAGTATTTATATATCATCATTAACAATCATCATATACTTAGTTTTGTAAAAAGTAAATATAAAAATAATTGTAAATATTTGGATAATTTGCTAAATCATAGTTATGTTTGTCAGTTTTATAGCCAACGTTTAAAAATTTTTACTGATGTATAGTTGCTTTATAGTGTGTTAATTTCTGCTCTACAGCAGAGTGTAGATTTGGTTATACATATATATATATTCTTCCCCATTATGGTTTATCACAGGATACTAAATATAGTTCCCTGTGTTATACAGTAAGATCTTGTTTATGTATCCTATATATAATAGTTTGCATCTGCTAATCCCAAACTCTCAGCCCTTCCCTCCCTTACACTCCTACTCCTTGGCAACAGCAAGGCTATTCTTTATGTCTGTGAGTCTGTTTCTGTTTTATAGGTAAATTCATTTGTGTCATACTGTAGATTCCACAAGTAAGTGATATCATATATTTGTCTTTATCTGATTTACTTTGCTTAGTATGATAACCTCCAGGTCCGTTCATGTTGCTGCAAATGGCATTGTTTCATCCTTCTTTATGGCTGAGCAGTATCTCATTGTATATGTACCACGTCTGTCCTCATCTGTGGGTAGGTATGTAGGCTGTTTCCATGTCTTAACTACTGGGAATAGTGCTCTATCGCCAATACTTTAAAAGGCTGTGAGTTCTAAAAATTGGAAAGAAAGAAACAAAATGATGTTTTCAAAGCTCTCCAGTAATGTTTTTTGAAGAAAGCATGAGAGTATCGCCTTAAGGAGATCATATGATTAGTGGAATCCATCTTTTGGTGGACTCAGTGAGTCCCTATGCCAGGTTCATAAGGGCAGTTAAATATGGAACTAATGAATTACTGAATAGATAAGGAAAGACACTAAATAGATAAGGAAAGATATTCCTGTGTATTTTTTATTGAAAACTGGTGGACACTTAGTGGGATGTGGAGGGAGGTTCAAGAGGGAGGGGCCATATGTATACTTATGGCTGATTTATGTTGATGTTTGGCAGAAACCAACACAGTAAAGCAGTTATCTTTCAATTAAAAAAGAAATTTAAAATGAAAAAAATAACTGGTGGATTTGAGCTATCCTGCCTGATATTATGCACGTTGTCACTCTTCTGTTATATTTGTGATGAACCTTGTTTTCTTACTGTAAACATTTTTCATACCACTAATAACATCTGAAGCTGTAGGGCTTGACTATTGCTCTACCTGTATATAATTGGCTGTTCCTTGAAGGGCTTTCTTGGTGGCTCAGATGGTAAATGTGCCTGCAGTGCAGGGGATCTGGGTTCAATCCCTGGGTTGATCCGCTGGAGAAGGGAATGGCTTCCCACTCCATTATTCTTGTCTTAAGACTTTTTTGGACAGAGGAGCCTGGCAAGCTATAGTCCATGGGGTCGGACATGACTGAGCCCCTAACACATTCACTTCACTTAAGAAGAATAGGGGTAAGTCAAGTGTGGGGATAAAATAGTCAAATTTACAATTCAGGGAGATTAGTTACATAGTGGATAATCAGTTTGGAGAAAAAAAGCCCAAAGATACTGAAGCTTGTAGGGAAGCTGTTCCGTCCTTGCTCACACTTAGGATGGTGGCAGGTAATTAGGGTGTAGAACGGATAGGACTTGGTAATTAGTTGTGGAGGAGAGGAGGAGTGGGATTGTTAAGAATAACTCCCAGGTTTCTAGATTGGAAACCTGTCAGGGTAGATGTGTGTTGTTGACTGAGATGAAAAAAACTGAGATGAAAAAAGTAGGGGGAGAACTGGTTTCTGGAGGAAAATAATTTAGTTTTGATCCTCTGAAACACCAGGTAGAGATTTCTACTTGCAAGTTGCATATATAAGTCTGGAGTTTGACAGAGGTTTGAGTTGGAGGTAGATAGACATTTGGAATTGAATACCATATAAATTGTATATTCCAGTAATGGGAACTAGGTGGCTCTCTAAAGTGACTTTTGTTTGCAAGTGACAAAACTAACTCAGATTAGTTTAAAGGGGGAAAAGCTCCCTCCAACCACCTCCCAGCCCCATTTTTGGGAAAAGACTAGAAATAAATATGACTGGATCTATGTGTTCAGATGATGTAATTGGGAATCTGTCTTCTCTGCTTACCACTTTTTTTGGCCTCGTTTTCAGTAGGTACTTTCATCTGGCAGAGAGGACCACTGGTAACTCCAGGGTTATATGGTCCTTAATGCTGTAGGTTCAAGAGAGGGAAAAAACATTTCTTTCCCAGGTGCATATATTCTGTCTCATAGAGGGATTGTTATTGAGTCTACATGGAATGTGGGGTACCATCATTGCCAGAATTGGCTTGTATGCCCACTGAAGCAGTCAGGGACTGGTAGCCTTCTTGGAGCCATGTGAAATGGGCAAGTGGTTGTTTCCTCAAAGAAAGGTAGCTCTGAGTAGGTGGTTGTTGAGTCGCTAAGTTGTGTCTGACCCTTTGCAACCCACTGGACTGCAGTGCGGCAGGCTTCCCTGTCCTTCACTATCTCTGGGAGTTTGCTCAGACTGTCTGTTGACTTGGTGATGCTATCTGGGTAGGTAAACAACATAAACCCACTATTTTAAAGGTTCTTAACCCCTTTTAAGGTCATTTTTTGAGTATCTGAAGAAAAATACACAAATATAGCAATTAAGTGTATAAATTCACATTGATGAAGGTGAAAGAGTATAGTGAAAAAACTGGCTTGAAACTCAACATTAAAAAAGAAAACTAAGATTACAGCATCCAGTGATCATGGCATCCATCACTTCATGGCAAGTAGAAGGAGAAAAAAATGGAAGTAGTGACAGATTTTATTGTCTTGGGCGCCAAAATTACTACAGATGGTGACTGGAGCCTTGAAATTAAACAATGCTTCCTCCTTGGAAGGAAGGCTACGACAAACCTAGACAGCATATTAAAAAGCAGACACATCACTTTGCCGAAAAGATCTGTATAGTCAAACCTCTGGTTTTTTCAGTAGTCGTGTACAGATGGGAGAGTTGGATCATGAAGAAGGCTGAGCACCAAAGAACTGATGCTTTCAAATTGTGGTGCTGGAGAAGACTCTTGAGAGTCCCTTGGACTGCATGGAGATCAAACCAGTCAATCCTGAAGGAAATCAACCCTGAATATTCATTGGAAGGACTGATGCTGAAGGTGAAGCTCCAATACTTTGGCCACCTGATGGGAAGAGCCACTGGAAAAGACTCTGTTGCTGGGAAAAGTTAAAAACAAAAGGAGAAGAGGGTGGCAGAGGATGAGATGGTTAGATAGGATTACTAACTCAGTGGACATGAATTTGAGCAAACTCCAGGAGGTGGTGGAGGACAGAGGAGTCTGGCCTGCTGCAGTCCATGGGGTCTGGAAGAGTCAGACATGACTTAGCAACTGAGTCAGTGACAGTGTATGATTGTTATATACAACAGCAACAACAGTATATAATTTCATGCTTATTTTACAGACCTCATTTCAGGAACTCCTGGTATATAGCAGCAGAGAGCCTAGTACAGCCCTGAGAAATAGCAACTTAAGACCTAGAGAGAGAAGATAGACAGTAAATAACTTCACAAATAATTATCTAATTGTAGTTACATTACAGTCTACGGAACAGAAGTACAGGTGGCTTACAAGGGTAGTAAGGGAAGTTGGTCTGTTTAGGGTGCAGGTGCTTTGGAAGGCTTTCCTGAGTAATTGGCCTGTACAGTGAGACCTTGGACTGGAAAGGAGAGGAGAGTGTTCCTGGAAGTATCACTATTTAGTAGTTTTTAAAGCAAACATTTTTTGCTTTTTAAAAAATTATAAAAGTAGTATACCTGTTATGGATAATTTGGGAAATTTGGAAAATTTTAAAGAAACTGTAAAACACTCAGGCTTTGGCTTTTAATTTTTGTAAACTAACATCTATATAGTACTGGTATTACCACTAAGCTAACTGTGCAGTCTTGGATATTGTATTTAAATCTATATGGATCTTTGTTTCCTTGTCTTAAAAAGTGAAAGAAGTTGATAAGCTTAAATGTTGTTTTCTACTTAAAAAAATAAAGTTACATGACTTTAATGCAGAGTGGTTAGTTATTGAAATTGTTTTTGGTCCTGATGACATCACTGGATTTCTGATTTTTAGCTGAAAAGTCACTTTTCTGCCCTGGCGGTCATTTCAGGTAATGAAGGAAATGGCGTATGACCAGTGGTTTTCTTCCGTGCCCTGATTTCCTGTCTCTTCTTTTGAGCATTTTTTTTTTTCTTTAGATAGATAATTTACCTAAACTCGCCGAAATGTTATAGGCTCTCAATACTGAAGTTAAATCTGGAGGAGACTTGCGTGGTTGTCATGCTGTTTTGTGTATATTGAAATTTGTAGGTAGCTTTCTTACTTGAAATTAAAATTTTTGTAACATATTTCAGGAATATAAAATCTTGAATGTCTTAAATTTGTATTTAACTAAGAATATTTAGATTTCTAGCTGAAAGGAGGTCCTGTTGGGAAATACTAAAGTTAAGGCTATTAACTTTCGGTGAAATTCTTAAACTTACTTATTTTTCAAACATCATTTAAAAATATCATGAAATAAAAATATTTGAACAGTATTCAAAAGTGTCTATATATCAGGTCAACAAAATACTGTCACTTGATGACAGATAACTTTTATTGTTATCAATTTCAATAATCTTTCATGTAATAAAAAATGTTGAGAAAAAGACTTGCTGTATTTACATGTGTGTATCTTGAGTAAAGAGAAAAGTTAATCTTCCTGAAATAGTGCTTTAGTGATCATCTCTACTTGTTAAATATTTTTTTCTGGTTTCTTATTTGCTTACAATATAAAATTAAAATTGTCCCATACTGGCCTTCTTCTCTGGCCCCTTCTTCCTTTTCTGCCTCATTCACTTCCCACTGCTTTTATTAGCCTCTGTCACCTAAATATCCAATACTGGATGTGAGTTTGGAATCCTTAGATCTGTAGTGTCCACTGTGGTACCACATGTGGTTGTTGAATATTCAAAACATGGCTAGTCTGAAGTATGCACCAGATTTTGAAGATGGTGCAATAAAAAGAAGGTAAAATATCTTGTACCATACAAGTTTTGATTACGTATTGATAATACTGTTTTGAATATGTTGGGTTAAATAAATGTATTATTATTTTTGATTCTTTTTGCTTTCTTAATGTGGCTATTAAAAATTCTCAAGGATGCATTCTGTTGCAGAGTGCTGCCTTTCCTCCTCCCATTCTTTGCTTATCATAGTTCTTCAAAATCTAGTGAGAATCCTGTCTCTTCTGTGAAGCCGTCCTCAGTGGTCCAAGGCTAAAAGTTCGCTCTTGTGTATGATTGTTTGAAGGCAGTTGGTGTTTCTTGTACCATCATTAAATATATTAAATTTCTTCACTGTAAGCCTTCTCAGTTTTTAATCAAGTGAAGCTCCAATATTGTTTCCCTGTCTGGTACCATAGACCCTCTCTTTTGTTTCTTCTGTTTAAAGAAGTTATGCATATTTGTGTTGAAAAGTCAAACAGTAACAGCCCGGAAGTAGAAAGTCAATGTCTTCTGTAATCCTGCCCTGTGCTCCAGAGATTACTGCTATTAAAAGTAATATAAAGATAAAGATAATTTTTCTTTTCCATTGTCTTCATTTCTTCCTCTTAACCCCTTTCCCTCTTTCCAAAAAATGGGGTCATACTATGCATCATTTTCTTTAACTTTCTGTTTTCACTGAATATGTGGCAGGAGTCTTTTATGTCAGTAAATATTAATTTTGTCATTCTTTTTAGTAGCCGAGTAGTATTCCCTTTTACAAATATACCTTAATTTAATGTACTAATCAGCTGTTGATGAATATTTAGATTGTTTCCAATTTTCTGGCATTACAAACAATGCTGTGGTGCTTGTACATATCCTGTGAGAGTATTTTTATTTTCTAGGATGAATTCTTAGAAATGCATTTACAGAGCCATACAGGTTTGCTATAGTGCCAAACTGCTCTGTGAAATCTTCATAACAATTCACTTTCCAACCAAGTGTTTGCATATGTTCTCCCCTCCCCTCTTCAGCACAGTAACATCAGTCTTTTAATTTTTGCCAGTCTGCCAGCTGAACAAACAGCATTATAGTTTTAATCTATGCTTCTTTGATTATGAATAAGGTTGAGCAGTTTTATATGTTTTTTTGGCACTTTGCATTTCTCTGTCCTTTGTTCATTTTTCTAATCTAGTTTTTTCTTACTTATTTGCAGAAACTCTTGTATGGATATCAACTCTTTGGCACATTGCATTTGCTTTTTTATTTGTCATTTGTTTTTTACTTTTGTTCGTGATGTAGAAAAATTCATTTGCTTTTGTAAAGGTATTAAAAAACAAGAGAATAGAAAGTTTAAGTTGTCTTATGCTCTGTATATTTTATAAGCTCCTTGGTTGAATTTTTTCCTAAAAAGTTTTGTTTCGCCAACGGTACTAGTTCAGTGCTTTGTACAGAGTAAGCATCCAGGTGTTTGTATGTGTTGATGGTGAAGTAGGTCCAGACTGTGTCACTGTAGCATGACAATTATTTTGAGCTGAAGGCATTTGATAATAGGCTTGTCAGAGGCTCTCAGAAGTCAGTTGGTATAATTTCTTTCCTAGAGTTTCAAAACCAGGGAAGGTTGACTCTTCTCATTAGAGAGGAAAAGAAGAAAAGCAGATATCACACCTGAACTGCCATCGTCACAGAAAGATCTCTTCTTCCATGTATTCCCCTAAAGGTGAATCTTGAATCTTTTTAAAGTCATTTGTTTTCTTAAAAATACCCTTCTTTCCCCCACCACCTTTTTTTTCTTTTTTTTTTTTTTTGCTGGAGTACCAGCAAAAGTAGAGCAGAACATCTCATTACCTAGATGAGTAGTCATCATGCACCTGATTGGTTTATCTATGCTTGTTTGAACAAGGGATAAAGAAAACTGGAGAGAAAGCTCATTGTGGACAGAGAAGGTGACAGTGGAATAGCCTGTATTTGTTTTGAATTTCTCTTAGTTCAAGTGGTACTGCAGAATGTAACCAGGCTTCAGTCATTTTGACAGGGCTTGGGCTGCTGAAGAGGGGAGCAGAGATTAGAAGAGGTTGAGTTAAAGCAAATCTTTAGCTAGGAAAATGTGCAGTGGGTAAGAGCTCCTCACCCCTTAGTTATCAGAAAGTTTCAGCTTGTCCCTAGAAGAAAAGTTGCCTTTTGACAACCTGTGATACAGACAGTATAGTTCCTATTAGCCAGGAAAGTGGCAGCAACCACGGAAGACCACCGGGAGCTCAGATATTGAGCTGTTGATTTTGTTCTCTCCCTATGCCCCATCCCACAAATAGACCAGACCACACCCCTTTTCTGTTGAACTTTCTTGGACCGTAGGCGAAGCCTGAATTTGGAGATGAAGGAGGTGATTGAAAGACTGAGGATTAAAGATTTAAATATCAGTAAATGGGCCTGGACTTTTTAATAACTGAAAGCTATTGGAAAATGAAAGGAATTGTCCCAGATGCCATCAAGGACTAGGAAAAGGAAATTGGGCAAATCATAGTTTGGAGTAGAAACTGGAGAAAAATAAAACCTTTTCTCATGTTTTTACCAATTTCAGACCCTTTATTAAAGTTACGAAAATATCAGCTTAAGTTCCTACTAAAGCCCCTCGTAACACCAGAACTCATTCTTTTCTCTCCATAAAAGCTATTAGGGTATATACACAATCGTTTGATTTTCTTAATGTTTCTGTTTTCAAGTATATTCCAGTTCTGCTCAGTATAATATAGTATTAAGTATTAAGGATGCTTTATTTAACTTTCAGATTTATAAACTGAAAACAGTAATCTTTTAAATTGAAACATTAATTAAAATATCTTATTCCTTAGTTGTTACGGAGTTTGGAGTTTATTGAACCTTGGAAACATTGTTGTTCAGTTGCTCAGTTGTGTCCAACTCTTTGTGACCCCCATGGGCTGCAGGATGCCAGACTTCCCTGTCTTTCATTATCACTCAGACTCACGTCCATTGAGTTGATGATGCCATTAAAGTAAAAATGATTTGATAAAAAGCATCAGTTTATGTATGATATTTTCAGTTTATAAAATTTTAAATTAATTTTTACTCATTTTTCACATGTAAAAGATAAATGGGTTTCAGTTTCAGTAATGTAGAACAATAGGTAAATACAAGATCAAGATGGATTAAATAATACCTAACATTACTGCGTACTTGGCCCTAGTTTAAGTACTTTGTACATGTTAAGCCGTTTATCCTTATAAGTATTATATGATACAGATATTGTTATCTGTTCCTTTTACACATGAGAAAAATGAGGCGCAGAAGTTAAATAACTTGTCAAGGTTTGAATAGCTTAAATAAGTAAGTGGCAGAGCTGGGATTTATTTTTTATTTTTTTTTTTTTTAGAGCTGGGATTTAAACCCAAGTAGTCTGACTTTAGAATCCATGCTCTTGACCACAAAGTTATATTTGTTCTCAAATGGTGTAGGATAATTTTAATATGAAGACATGAACTACACACAGTCAAGTACATGTTTTACTTTATTTTTGCCTATTTCTATTTTGTGTTCTCCACAAGGAGAAGATCAGTTTGCCTGAGTTTGCTGTAGTGTTGCCTGAGGTGCCTGGTAAAACATGTTCTCTACTCAAAGACTAAATGTATTTATATTTGATGGGTTAAATTTGATTGACTTTTAGCAATTAATCCTGCTTCTGTTTTTAATATTTAAGATTTGTTTGAAACTTCTCATGGGTAACTTTTTGATTGGCATTCTTTGCCAGGCCTAATGTTTCCTTTGCATTGTAAAGAAAAGGATAGTAAAAGGTCAGTGGATTACAGTTATTTTTTAAACATCCAGAACCTTTTTCATAAACATTTTTTTAAATTAGTGCTCTATTGTATATCTTATTTCTAAGACATAAGTTTGTTGATGATGATCAAACAGACAAGCTTTTTTCACAGCTTTATCGTGGCTTTTACTCTTATTTAAAGTAGTTGAAATTGGGTAGATATTTGTAAAACATAATTATGTTATTTGTATTGTTTCTTAGAATACATTTAAAATCTATCTTGTGAGAGAACAGGAAGAAAAAAGATTTAGAAATACTGCTACATCAGTTGAAAATGAAAGTGAACAAGCTCATCTAGGGGGAAGATTTTGGTGTCAAATAGGTTGAGAAATGAAACCTGATTTTTAGCTATTAATGTTGCTGAGACTGTCCTCTAGGATATTATTAAATTGCTTATGTTGCTCCATAAATTTTTTTGTATAAGTGGTTATGATATGTAGACATTTGTGAATCTTCTTCCTTGAAGGTTTTTCTTTAAAACAAACAGAAGGCTTTTTTGCCTCCTAGTTACAGAAGTAGTGCTTACTGAACAAATGTAAAATACAGAGAAGCCCTGAGAAAAAAGTAAAGATCTGTTATATTCATACTACTCAAAGGTGACATCTGCAAACATTTTGGTATACATAAGTTTTTTTTTTTTTTGAAATCTTACTGCTTAGTGTTTCTGCCATAACAAGAATTTGATGAAATTAGGTGAGTAAAGCTGAAATTCTGTTCATACATTAAGCGTGTGTGTCTGAGCAACTGAACTGAACTGTGTATGTCTGAACCTTTAGGATTTAGGGGATAGAGAGGGGAGTTACCTAAATAGAAATACAAAGTTTTGGAAATTTGACTGTCTTATTCTGGTTATCTGTTCATCTTTTTTGTTGTAGATTCTCCTATTTTAAGCTGTGCAAGTTTTAAAAAAACTAAGACATTTCAAATTTGAAGTGTTTTTCTGTAGTAATCGACTAAAATAGAGTAAGATGTGGGGAGGTAGAACCTAAACTGAGGGAGGTCAAAAACCATATGGAAATAGAAAATCCCAAACCTCTTGCAGAATGAAGCTAGAAAGAATGGAATCTAAACACTGAAATTATACATCTGCGAGGCAGCTGTGCGTTCTTTGTTCATAGATTCTGCTGCAGAAATAGCAAAAGAAACTTTGAAAGGGAAATGTATCCTAAAAAGACTAAGCTAATTATGATATGGACATTTTTAATGTTACAGTGTGTATTAAGTCATCTTTAAATGAATTATTCCCTTTTCTTAAGGAGTTATAAAAGTACTTTTCCAAAAATAGCGATCATTTTTAGGGGGTTAAATTTGAGTTTCCTATTTATATCTTCAGCACTGAATCAGCATTTTATTAAATTGCAGATCAAGGGATTTTCAGTGATACTAAAAGAGTATGATACTGTTATGAATTTGTTGGTTGCTTTTGTTTTTGTTAGTATTCAGGGATGTGTGGTAATTTAATGTTCTGCCCTTCAAAAATCAACTCTTACGAATTTGTTTAGACAGAATATTTAATTTTTAAAATCATCGGGCATTTAAAAACAGTTGAAATTTGAAAAGGATAAGATGTAAAAAAGCTTTTATTTAGTTTTGAAATGTTTATAATTACTAACATCTGAATGGCTTTATAGTTTACAAAGCACTTTTTAGCATCCTGTATCTCTGATGAATTTGTCTTGCTAACATTTTTATCTCTTGAAAATTAAGACAGAGCACTCAAGTTGGTGGTTACAGAATGCTTTTTAGTTTTTACTTACTATAAGAGTGATACATATTCAAGGATTTAGAAAACAGGGAAGAGTAGAACTGAAAGGAAACACATCTCCAATGTTTCATAATAACCATTGTTGACATTTAGTGTAATTCTCAGTCTTGTTTTTCTATTCATATTTTTGGCATAGTTTGCCCTGATACTGGAGGATGTAATATTTGTATCCTTTAAACATTTATGTGTTAATCATTTCTAATAAAAACATAGGTCTTAACCATTTGGGGGGGGTTATTGTTTCAGTGAAATTTTTTTCTACTTGAGGGAAAACATTTTATCTTAGGATCATGTGTTATAAATATATAGTATTTAGAGCATGGACTCTGCTTGGGTTTAAATCCCAGCTCTGCTTCTTCCTAGCTGGGCTATCAGCAATTTTGGTAAATGAATATCTCTGTGTCTATTTCCTCATCTGTAAAATGGGAATAATGGCATCTGCTTCCTGGAGTGGTTTTAAATTTATATATATATAGTTTTGCTTTCATGGAGCATATATATATATGTATTTTATATCTTAGAAATAGTATCTGACCCACCATAAGCACTGTATAAGTTAACTAAAATTTTAGATCAAGGACCATAACCACACTGACTGCTGATCAAACTAACAAACAAAATATTAATAAGGATACAGAAAGTCAGATATTGCAACAAAAAACATAACCTAATTAATAGAGAACATCACACCCAATATGGATAGAGTGTGACCCACTGTGTCATTGAAGCAAGCCTCAACAAATATCAAAGGATTGAAATCATTCACAGTGTCCTCTGATGATAGTGGAATTAAATTAGAAACCAGTAACAAGAAATAATGAGAAGATCTTTGAAATTAGATTGCATTTTTACGCCTGATCTTAGCCAAAAGGCCGAGAAGTGATTAGATTGCATTTTTAAATAACTACACATGGGTCAAAAAAGAAATTACAAAAGAATTTAAAATTATTTTGGATTCAAAAATAATGAAAATACATGTCATTTCAAATTTGGGGATATAGTTAATTCTGTACTTGGAGGAAATGTTATAGCTTTAGAAATATATATTATAAAAGTAGAAAGGCTGCAAATAAACAACTTAAGGGTCCATCTCAAGAAATTAAAATGATTCGGATTTCCTGTCTTGAGTTTTATTGGGTGGGGTTGAGGGGAGGAATTTTAGTTTATGTTTTTATCCCTTTATAGGAGGAAAGGTATGATTGACCACAATAGTTGTACTTTTTTTTACTAGTACATTTGAACTCTCCCTCCCTCCTAAAGCTTGAGTCCTAATTTACCTGATTTCTAGGTGGCTTTTCGTGGCCCTTCCATAGAGCCTTTAACTTTTCTAAGGAGAAAGAAAGTCTTCTTGAGGAGGCATATACAATTCTGAGATGATCAATTTAGTATTGGTAATTATTTATAAGTCTTTAAGACTTGTAAAGTATAAATCAACTTGAAAAGTACATAATGAGCAACTGTTACAGGCTAAAGACTATCCAGACTTGGTTACACAGTAGTGAATGAAGATCGCCCTGAGTTCTGCTTTCATGGAGCTTATGCTTTAATGGGGGAGACCATCATTAAAAAAAAAAATGCAAACCCACCTAGTTTTGTCATGACAGTGTGGTGCTCGGAAAGAACAGTTTAAGAGTCCTAGTAGAATGGCTAGTAGAGGACCTAAGCTTACGTAGGTTGAGAATGTGGTAAGATATGTAAAATTTAGAATAAAAAATTAGAATAAAGTAGGGAAAGAGACCCATGGAAAATCATAGAAAGTATATTTTTTAATGGGGAAATAAATTTTAAAATGTGTTATCTTAACTGACTAATCCAGAGGCTTGAGTGGTTATCCTTAGTCTGGTATATAGCATTGGATAGCCTCATTCAGGACATGCTTTTTAGTTCTCTGTTCTCTAGAATGAAGTGGTCAGGACTAGACTAGATAATTTTTAAGTTTCTAGTACTTAAGTGCTCATTCCATTGAAACTGTTATTAGCTCTTTAAAGAGTATTTTTCTCTGATTGTGGAAACAATATATGCCATATTTAGAAAAAATTTGGAGGCTATAGAAAAGAAAGACTCTCTTCTTTAAATTTCATTTGTACTAGAGATGTCAATTTTATTATAAATAGAGTACATATCAGAGAACTTGACCTCCCTGCAGCTGTGGGAGGTAGTGATCAACAGGACACTGTTAATCAGAATAGGCTAAATTATGCCTCAGTAATGAAAAAAATTCTCTGATTTCAGTGGCTTGACAGAGTGAAGTTTGTTTCTCATCCCATAGTCAGGTTAGGTCAAGTATAAACAGTTGAGAGAAAACCCATCAGAGGTTCTACCATCTGTAGCTGTTTCTCTATAACACATGGCTTTCTTGGTTGCTATGGAAGGGAAGAGAACATTGGAGGATCTTGTAACCGGCAATTATGTAGCTTCAGTAGTAGGAACTAGTCATTTGGTTTTACCTAACTGCAAGGGAATAAAGAAGTATAGTTCTTCCATGTCCCTGGAGTAGAGGAGACCTGGCTATGGGTGAGCTTTAAAAAATCTTAACAACGATCTTGGTTTTCCTGGCCACAGTTATGTAGAGTGAGGATGGACCTCAAATTCAAGTGGGGTTGGTTGGATTGTTTTGCCTAGGAATTTGCTTTTGGGCCACTGGCGACTGGAGTGCTTAGGCCATTAGACACAGAAGCTTTGCTCCCAATCAGGGTGGTGGGATTCAAATAATTAAGTATTGAGAAATTTATCTGTAGAGAGAAGAATGAATCAGATGCATTGAAGAAATAAGGTGTAGTTTTGGAGAGAAAAAATAACTGTAGGTATTCAGTGGCTTTCCATTTCTCAGTCTACTTCTTGAGAGTATATATGCTTTCCCAGTACATGGAATAGTCCCTCAAAATGAACGTGTTTTGTGCCACAAAGAAAATCAGCAGATTTTCAGAAAGCAAAAAACAAACAGGTTGTGTTTTCTGAGCACAGTGCCATAGAAATGACCAGCAACAGGATGCCTTACCTCCCTCCAAAAAACAGAACAAACAAAAACATAAATCTGAAACAAAAACACCTACATTTGTGTGTGTGTGTTTGGGAGGAGGAGACATAGCTTTTAAATAGCTTAAAGAGACAGTCATAGCTGAAGTCACACAATTTAGAAGTAAATTACAGTGAGAGCACAATGTAATATCAGTAAAGCCAATGTGAAATTTTATGGGAAATTCATAAAAATTAAAAATCAGTAAGTAAGAAAGATGAAAACTGAGTGAACAAAGTATTCAATTTACCTGATTTAAAACAACAAAATAAAGTCAAATAAAATAGAATGAAGGAATAATAAATATAAAGTTAGAAGTTAATGGAAACCAAAACAACTGGAGTAAAATAAAAAATTAGCAGACTCTGAACGAGTCTGATTAAGAAGAAAACGAAGTAGAAGCAAACATTAAAATCAAGCTATAGACTACTCTATAAATACCAAGATAAAAGTATTGTAATAGAATAGTATGTGCAACTTTATGCCACATATCCTAGAAATTGGATGAAATGGATTATTTCCTAGGAAAATATAAATTACTGAAATGGTCAGAAGAAACGGAAAAGCTTGATAATCCAGTAGCTGATAGAGAAATAGAAAAAGTTGTCAAAAAGATACATCCTTAAAAGGGCCAGATGTTTTATAAAACTTTAATGTAACTGATAATTCCTGTTATACATCTTTTCCAGAGGAAAGAAAAAATGCAGGAAGATACTCTGTGAAACTAGCATTAACTCTCAAAACAAAAAGGATAGCACAAGAAAAGAAAACAATAGGCCCTTCTCATCACCGAATTGTAAAATCCCAAATAAAATACTAGCAAATCAAACCCAAAAGTATATTAAAGCTGTAGGATCAAGCTGTCCCAGAGATTCAAGGGTGACTTCACCTTAGGAAATCTATTAGTATCGTTGTTATTGTTCAGTCGCCACATCGTATCATTAACACTACATTAATAACCAAAGGAGGAAAACAGTATAATCATCTTAATTGATGATGAAAAAACTGTTAGATAAAGTTCAGTAAGCAGTTCTGATAGACTAGGTTTAGGAACAGAAAGAAACTTCCTTAACCTAATAAGAGATGAAACCTACGGAAGCATACAGTAAATACAACTGGCAAGATATTTTCCATGAGAAAAGGAATACTAAGAGCTCATTTTTTTAAGTTTATTTTTTTATTGACAGATAATTGCTTTATAGAATTTTGTTTTTTTTTTCTCTGAAACCTCAAAATGAATCAGCCATAGGTATACATATATCCCCTCCCTTTTGAACCACCCTCCCATCTCCTGCCCCATCCTACCCTTCTAGATGGATACAGAGCCTCTGTTTCCTGAGCCATACAGCAAATTACCATTGGCTATCTGTTTTACATATGGTAATGTAAATTTCCATGTTACTCTAAGAGCTCATTTTTATTAAGTAAACTTTGTATTCAAGTACAGAGACATATACATATCATTAATGTACCGTTCAACAGATTTGCAGAAAGCAAACACACCTATGGCTTTCAGGTGGCACTAGTGGTAAAGAATCTGCCTGTCAGTGCCGAATATGCAAGAGACACGGGTTCGAACGCTGGGGTTGGGGAAGATGCCCTGGAGAAGGAAATGACAACCCACTCCAGTATTCTTGCCTGGAGAATCCCATAGACAGAGGAGCCTGGTGAGCTCTGGTCTATAAGGTCGCACAGAGTTGGACATGACTGAAGCGACTTAGCAGCAGCAGCAGCATACATGGGAGAACTCAGAAAAACTGAGTAATCCCTTAAATATCTTAATTATCTCTCCTCTTCTACCTGTATCATTTCTAGATTTCTGTCTTTGAGCTGTCTTCCATGTGGTCTGCCCTGTTTCCAATTTTTTCTAATGGTTCTTTATCTCATACAATGAGTCCTTCAGGTCCAGTTCTGTTTGGTTATTATTTTTATTTTGAGTTTCAATTTCCTTGGTATTCTTTCTGTTCATTATTTTTATTCCTGAGTTTACCAAACTGCCTTTCTGAGTTTTCTTGCAGCTCACTGAGTTTCTTCATGACAGGTATTTTGAAGTCTCTATCAATTAGATAGCAATATTCTGTGACTTTAAGTTTGGTTTCTGGAGAATTGCTACTTTCTTTTTGTGATACTGTGTTACCATGGTTCTTCAAGGTGCTTGATATGTTGTTCCTACGCTGATACATTATTCTTAGCTGACTTATTTGGAGCAGTGAACAACTCCTTTAGGTAAAACTTGTTTTCCTTATACTTGGTTGTAAGGATTCAACGTTAGCAATAAGAGGCCTTTCTTGTGATGGGAGTAAAGGAGGAGAGTGAAAGAGCTGGCTTAAAGCTAAATTTTTTTTTTTTAAAAGCTAAGAACATGCCATCTGGCCCTATTCAGTTCAGTTCAGTTCAGTTCAGTCACTCAGTCGTGTCCGACTCTTTGCGACCCCATGAATCGCAGCACGCCAGGCCTCCCTGTCCATCACCAACTCCCGGAGTTTATTCAAACTCACATCCATCGAGTCGGTGATGCCATCTAGCCATCTCATCCTCTGTTGTCCCCTTCTCCTCCTGCCCCTAATCCCTCCCAGCATCAGGGTCTTTTCCAGTGAGTCAACTCTTCGCATGAGGTCCCCGTTACTTCATGGCAAATAGAAGGGGAGGAGGTGGAAGAAGTGACAGAGTTCCTCTTCTTGGGCTGTAAAATCACTGTGGATGGTGGCTGTAGCCGTGACATCAAAAGACAGTTGCTTCTCAGCAGGAAAGCTATGACAAACCTAAACTGTGTTGAAAAGCAGAGACATTACGCTATTGACAAAGTATAGTCAAGGCTATGGTCTCCCCAGTTGTCACATACGGTTGTGACAGCTGGACTGTAAAGAAGGCAGAGTGTTGAAGAATTGATGCCTTCGAACTGTGGTGCTGGAGAAGATTCCTGAGAGTCCCTTGGATGGCGAGGAGATCAAACCGGTCAATCTTAAGGGAAATTAACCCTGAATATTCATTGGAAGGACTGATGCTGAAGTTCCCATATTTTGGTCACCTGATACGAACAGCTGATACATTGGAAAAGTCCCTGACGCTTCAGATGTACACTTCTGAGGAATTCTCTGGTGTTCTGATGTGTTGGGAAGAGGCACCTTTGCTGAGTTATGGGTGTTTTGCTGGTTGTAGATTGAAGGGGAGAGACAAAGGGAGTGTCTTAAGCTGCCATGATGCTGTAGTCACTCCTGCAATGCAGGAGATGCAGGAGTCGCAGGTTTGTTTCCTGGGTCAGGAGATCCCCTGGAGAAAGGAATGGCAACCCACTCCAGTGTTGTTGCCTGGAGAATCCCATGGACAGAGGAGCCTGGCGGGCGTGAGCCAGTGCTGGGGTCCAGCCCCAGCAGGATCCAGGGGTGCCCTCAGGATGAACGGCATCGGTGAGAGAGAGAGAAAGAGACCAGACCCACAGACCAGGGTGTGCAGCAGAGTCTGGCTAAGAGCTCATTTTTAAAGCTCCTGTTAAACATTTAACCAGAGGTTTCTGCCTGAGGAGTTTTGTGTAAAGAAAGGTATAGAAGCATACCTTGGAGATGTTGCGGGTTTGGTTTCAGACCACCTCAGTAGAGCATGTGTCTTAATGTTATTCAGTCATATATTGTAATAAAAGAAGTCAAATGAATTTTTGTTTTCTCAGTGCAGGTAAAAGTTATATTTATACTACAGTGTGGTCTACTAAATGGGAAATAGCATTGTCTAAAAAAACCCAACATCCATACCTTAATTTAAAGATACTTTATTGCTAAAAATTGCTGACTGACATCTGCAACTTCAGTTGAGTCAGTCTTTTTGCCAGTGGAGGGTCTCACCTTAATGTTGATGGCTGTTAACTAATCAGTGTGGTGATTGCTGAAGGTTGGGGTGTCTGGCAATTTCTTAAGACAACAATGATGTTTGTTGCATTGTTTGACTTTTCCTTTCATGAACAATTTCTCTGTGACATGCAATACTGTTCGATAGCTTTTTACCCACAGTAGAACTTCTTTCAAAGTTAGAGCCAATCTTCTTACACCTTACTGCTGCTTTATCAAATAAGTGTATGTAATATTCTAAATCTTTCGTTATCATTTCAACAGTTTTCACCACATCTTTACTAGGAGTATATTCCATCTCAAGAAACCACTTTCTTTGTTCGTCCGTAAGAAGCACTCCTCACTTGTTAAAGTTCTGTCCTGAGACTGCAGCAGTTCAGTCACATACTCAGGCTCTACTTCTGATTCTAGTTCTCGTGCTGTTTTTACCACATCTGTGCTTACTTCCTCCACTCAAGCCTTCTACCCTTCAAAGTCATCCATGAGGGTTGGAATCAGCTTCTTCCAAACTTCTGTTAATGTTGATATTTTGACCTCCTCCCATAAATCATGAATGTTCTTAATGGCATCTGAGTGGTGTATATTTTCCAGACGGTTTTCAATTTACCCAGATCCTTCAGTGGAATCACTGTGTATGGCAGCTATAACCTTACAAAATGTATTTCGGGTTTTTTTTTTTTTTAATTTTATTTTTAACTCTGCTGGGTCTCTGTTGCTGCGAGGGCTTTTCTCTAGTTGTGGAGAGTGGGGCCCACACTAGTTGTTGCAGAGCTTCTCGTTGCAGTGGCCTGTCGTTGAGGAGTGCAGGTTCTGGAGCACAGGCTCAGTAGTTGTGACACTGGGGCTTAACTGCCCGGAGGCGTGTGGGGTCTTCCTGGACCAGGGGTTGAACTGGAGCCTCCCACATTGGCAGGTGGATTTTTCACCACTGAGCCATCAAAGAAGCCTCTGAAATGTATTTCTTAAGTAGTAAGACTTGAAAGTTGAAATTACTCCTTGATCCGTGGGCTGAGTAATAGATGTTTTGTTAGCAGGCGTGAAAACAACATTAAACTCACTGTACATTTCCATCAGAGCTCTTGGGTAACCAGGTGCATTGTCAGTGAGCAATAGTATTTTATTTTTTTACTTTTTAAATTTTTAAATTGAAGTATGGTTGATTTACAGTGTTGTGCCACCTGCTGCCGTGTAGCAAGGTGACTCGGTTATACACATACAGACGTTATTTGTTAAATATTCTCTTCCATTATGTTTTATCACAGAATATTGAATATAGTTCCCTGTGCTATACAGTAGAACCTTGTTGTTTATCCATCCTATATATAACAGTTTACATCTGCTGATCCCCAACTCCCAGTCCTTCCTTCCCCTATCCTTCTCCCCCTTGGAAGCCACAGGTCTGTTTTCTACATCTTTTGAGTCTGTTTTGTAGATAGGTTCATTTATGCCATATTTTAGATTTCATATATAAGTGATAATCATACAGTGTTTGTCTTTCTCTTTCTAACTTACTTCACTTAGTATGATAACCTCTAGTTCCATCCATGTTGCTGAAGATGGCATTATTTTGTTCTTACTGGCTGAGTAATTCATTGCATATGCATTACGGTTACATTGTACTATGTGATGAGTATTACATTGTGTATATGTACCACATCTTTCGTAGCCATTCATCTGTTGATGGACATTTAGGTTGCGTCCATATTTTTGCTATTGTGAATAGTGCTGCTGTGAACATAGGGGTGCATGTTATCTTTTTGGCTTATAGTTTTCTCAAGGTTTATGCCCAGGAGTGGAATTGCTGGATCATATGGTGATTCTGTCTTCAGTTTTCTGAGGAACCTCCATACCGTTTTCCATAGTGACTGCAGCAACTTACATTCCCAACAGTGTAGAAGGATTCCCTTTTCTCCATACCCTCTACAGCATTTATTATTTGTAGACTTTTTAATGATGGCCATTCTGACCAGTGTGAGGTGGTACCTCATTGTAGTTTTGAATTGCATTTCTCTAAAAACTAGTGATGTTGAGTGTCATTTCACGTGCCTACTGGCCATCTGTATGTCTTCTTTGGAAAATTGTCTATTAAAGTCTTCTGCCCATTTTTCGATTGGGTTTCTTGTCTTTTTGTTGTTGTTGTGTGAACTGTTTGTGTATTTTGGAGATTAAGCCCCTGTCTGTCACATCAATGAGCGGTAATATTTTAAAGGAATCTTTTTCTGAGCTATAGCCTTCAACAGTGGGCTTAAAACATTCAATAGACCATGTTGTAAACAGATGTGCTGTCTCCCAGGCTTTGTTGTTTCATTTGGGGAGCAGGATGGAGTAGATTGAGCGTAATTCTTAAAGGCTTTAGGATTTTCGGGATGGTAAATGAGCATTGGCTTCAATTTAAAGTCATCAGCTGTATTAGCTTCTAATGGGAGTCAACTTGACCTTTGAAGTCAGGCATGGACTTCCCCTCTCTAGTTATGAAAGTCCTAGATGGCATCTTCTTCCAACATAAGGCAGTTTTGGTACTTCCCTGGTGGTTCAGTGGTTAAGACTCTGAACTTCCAATGCAGGCTTCTTTCCTTAAACTTCATGAACCTGCTTTTGTTTTCAAACTTTTTTCTGTAACTTCCTCATCTCTCAGCCTTAAGAGATTTGAAGAGCGTTAGGGCCTTGCACTGGATTAGGCTTTGGCTTAAGGGAATGTTGTGACTGGTTTCATCTTCTGTTCAGACCACTAAAACTTTCTCCATGTTAACAATAAGGCTGTTTTTCTTTCTTAACATTTGTGTGTTCATTGGAGCAGCACTTTAAATTTCCTTCAAGGACTTTTCCTTTGCATTTCACGACTTGATTCTTGGTTTGGTGCAAGAGGCCTAGTTTTTTGGGCTTTTGACATGCCTCCCTCACTGAGATTAATCATTTCTAGCTTTTGATTTAAAGAGAGAGATGTGTGACTTTTCTTTCACTTGAACACTTAGAGGCCGTTGTATGGTATTTAACTGGCCCAATTTCAGTGTTGTGTCTTAGCGAATAGGGAGGCCCAAGGAGACAGAGATGGGGGAATGACTGGTTGGTGGAGCAGTGAGAACACTTACAACATTTATCAAGTAAGTTCGCTGTCTATGTGGGCATGGTTCATGGTGCCCCAAAACACTTGTAATTGTAACATCAGAGATCACAGGTCACCATAACAGATATAATAATAATGAAAAACTTTGTAATTTTGTGGCACAGAGTCACAAAATGAGCAAAATATTGTTGGAAAAATGACACCAATAGACTTTCTTGACACAGGGTTGCCGCAGATCTTTAATTTGTAAAAAACACAGTATCTGCAAAATGCAATAAAATGAAGGTATGCCTGTAAATATTTGAAAGGTGGAGAGTCAGAACTTGTACTCTTTGCATGTGCCCATTGCAAAGCATATAATCTGCCTAGAAAACCAAGAGAATCAATTGATAAAGTTGGAAAACTAATAAATGACTTCAGTAAGGTGACTGTATACATTGTGAATGAAAAAAATCAGTTTCATTATATACCAGCAATAGCAGCTCAACTTGGAAGTGCTATCAGTGTTTGCTTTCTTTGATAAGAAGTGCCTGTTAGTCCTAGCCTGCTTGGCAGTTACCTGTTCCAGACATGCTTTGAATCACGAAGAGAGAGCTGCAGGAGATGAAGCTTTCAATTTCCTGTTTGCTTCAGTCCAAAAGTCAAATGTTTGAAGGGGTAACACAAGGCTGATTGTTTCATGACAGCCCCACATAGCTAAAACTATTCCCTGTGAAGTCCATCTCGCCCTGCTTTAAAAAAAAATGTTTCTGGACAACATTGCTTTCAAGAATATATCACTGAGTTCCCTGGAGACCTAGCTAGTGTCCTACAAGAATACCAAAGAAACTATAAAGAAAATAGAAAAGTGATTCCCCTAAAAACAACTAAGTTTCTTTTTTTTTTTTTTAATGCAATACATGTGTGTATTGCAATTCAAACAATACAGAAAAGTGAAATTTCTTCTTTACTTCTCTCTTGCTACTTTATGTATCTTAAAATTTTCTCTCCATTTACAAAAATACATTTCCATTTCCATCAATACATGATACCACCTATATTTCATACAGGTGGTATCATGCATTTTGTATTGCAGCTTGCCTTTTTCACAAAACATTTTCTGTATCTCTCTCATTGTCTTTAACCTCATGTTGACCTTTACTCTCTGTAAGACTCGGTGTGATCTCTCTGACAGGGCCTTTACTGCTGCTGCTTTCCAGTCTCTGAATCCTTTTCCGGGTGCCTCTTTTTCTGACCATTCTGTTCACTTTCTGGCTCTCCAAACAGTCTGTGTCCCCCTTTTTTTAAATGTGTAAAATGATGTTTTAAATGTGTAAAATAAAACACACCAGATTACAGAGGAAACCCAATTATATTGAAATACTGCTATTAAAGTAATTAAAAATTTTTAACATATAGTAATATGTGTTTTCTTTTATTAACTCATTAAATGATGGGTTTTAATAACTGCCCTAATTTTTAAATAATAATGAACATAAATAGTACTCTGAGTTATCTGCAACAGTATAATTTGATGAGCATATCTGATTCTTTTGGTTACAAAGTTACAGGTACTGCTGATACTATTGTGGGCTTTGCCTGCTCTCATAATTATAAATAATTATGTTTAAATTTCAGTTAGGGGTTAGTAAAACTAAAGATGTAATTTTTTTCTCATCTAAGTTCATGGACCTCCTGAATTTTGTGAGCTATGGGCCTCTGATTAAGAACTCTTGCAAGTGAAACTTGGTTCACACCAGAGGATACTGATTCTTCTGCAGACCACCTCTCCTTTGGTCCTGGAGATGAGTTATTCTCCTTGCCCCTCTTTGCTACTTCTGCACCACTCTCCCTCTCACCTTACTTGGAATCAAACAAAAGAGATGGTTTTAAGTTGTCTTATCATGTAATACCACCACCTACTACTGCCCCTTGCAGTTTTCCATTGAACCTTGGCTTCAGTTCAGTTCAGTCGCTCAGTCACATGTCCAACTCTTTGTGACCCCGTGGACTGCAGCACGCTAGGCCTCCCTGTCCATCACCAACTCCCGGAGTTTACTCAGACTCATGTCCATTGAGTTGGTGATGCCATCCAACCATCTCATCCTCTGTCAACCCCTTCTCCTCCCACCTTCAAATCTTTCCAAGCATCAGGGTCTTTTCAAATGAGTCAGTTCTCCACATCAGGTGGCCAAAGTATTGGAGTTTCAGCTTCAGCAGCAGTCCTTCCAATGAACATTCAGGACTGATTTCCTTTAGGATGGACTGGTTGGATCTCCTTACAGTCCAGGGGACTCTCAAGAGTCCTCTCCAACACCACAGTTCAAAAGCATCAATTCTTTGGCACTCAGCTTTCTTTATAGTCCAGCTCTCACATCCATACACGACTACTGGAAAAACCATAGTCTTGACTAGACGGACCTTTGTTGGCATTACTCTCCCTCTATTCTGTGAAGATTTCATCTTGTTTAGCTAACTTCAATACTAGTTTATTCTATCCTTGATGATCTCAACATCTAGATGGGTGATTCTACGACTACCTTCCTGGCCTCTTAGTTTATTGACCTCTTCCAGTGTCTTCCACTCTACTTCAGCCACCTGTGGTCATAGCTCAGACCTATTATTCAAAAATAATGTGCTTTTAATTATAGTAACTGAAACCCCCCCTCTATAAGTTCAATTTCAAGTACTGTATTCTCTGATTATCACTTCTCTCACCTTTTCATTTCACGTCTTTTGATATAAACTATCCTTTTACCTCATTGGGGCCTACACTTCATTGACCCTTTGAGTTGTTTTTATCATTTCTCACCACAGCCCCCTTATGTCCCATTCCATCTCCTTATTCATTTTAAATTCCATGGTCAGTCATAATTGTTCAGTTGCAAGTACTCAGCACCCTTGCCCTTGCTTGCTACATTTCTTAGTTGAGAAACTCTACTGCTAGATAAATCCAATTGTGCCCACTCTGTAACTTTTTGTTATTGTTGTAAAAAAACAACAACATAAATTTACCCCCTTAACTATTCAGTGTACAGTACAGTACTGTTTTTTTTTTTTATTTACTTTTATTAGTTGGAGACTAATTACTTCACAATATTGTAGTGGTTTTTGCCATACAGTATTGTTAATTATATGTACATTGTTACACTAGAACTTTTTCATCTTGGTTGACTAAAACTCTGCCCATTGAGCAGCAGTGTCCTATTTCCTCCTTACCCCAGCCCTGGCAACCACCATTCTACCTTCTGCTTCTATATGAACTTGATTAGTTCAGATTCCGTATGTCACTAAAATCATGTAGTATTTGTCTTTTTGTGATTAACTTATTTAACTTAGCATAATGTCCTCATGGTTCATTCATGTTTGTAGCATATGACAGGATTTCCTTATTTTTAAAGGTTGTATAATATTCCATTGTGTTTATATACCATATTTTCTTTATCCACTTATCTGTTGGTGGACAGTTTGGTTGCATCCACTTCTTGGCTGTTGTGAATAATGCTGTAATGAACACGATTGTGCAAATATCTCTTCAAAGTCCTTTTTCCAATCCTTTTGAATATGTACCCAAAAGTGGGATAAGTGGGTCATAAAATAGTTCTGTGTTTAATTTTTTGAGAAGCTTCCACGTTGTTTTCCATAGTGGTGCACAAATTTACATTCCTACCAACAGTCTAAGCAGGTTCCCTTTTCTCCACACCCTCTCTAGCATTTATTATTTATAGACTTTTTGATGATAGCCATTTTGACTGGTGTGAGGTGATACCTCATTGTGGCTTTGATTTGCATTTCTCTGATGATTAGCAATGTTGAGCATTTTTTGACCATCTGTATGTCTTCTTTGAAGAAATGTCTGTAACCTGGGTTTGATCCCTGGGTTGGGAAGATCCCCTGGAGAAGGGAATGGCTACCCACTCCAGTATTCTGGCCTTGAGAATTCCATGGAGAGAGGAGCCTGGCAGGCTACAGTCCATGGGGTCACAAAGAGTCATGCATGACTGAGCGACTTTCACTTCACTGTTTAGGTCTACTGCCCATTAAAAAAAAATTTTTTTTATATTGAGTTCTGTGAGCCATTTGTATATTTTGGATGATAACCCCTTGTCGGTCACATCAGATACAAATATCTTCTCTCATTCCATAGGTTTTTGTATTTTGTTGGTGTTTTCCTTTGGTGTGCCAAAGCCCTTAAATTTGATTAGGTCCCATTTATTTATTTTTGCTTTTATTTCTTTTGCCTTGGGAGACTGATCTAAGAAAATATTGGTACAATTTATGGTCAAGAATGTTTTCCCTGGGTTCTCTTGTAGGAGTTTTATGGTGTCCTTTTTTATATTTGGCCTTCCTAGGTGGCGCTAGTGGTAAAGAACCTGCCTACCAGTGCAGCAGACTTAAGAGACATGGGTTTGATCCTTAGGTTGGGAAGACCCCCTGGAAAAGGGAATGGCAACCCACTCCAGTGTTCTTGCCTGGAAAATTCCATGGACAGAGGAGCCTGGCAGGCTACAGTCCATGGGGTCGCAAAGAATTGGACATGACTGAAGTGACTTAGCATGCATGCATTCTTATATTTAGGTTTTGAAACCATTTTGAGTTTAATTTTGTATATGTTGTGAGGGAGTGTTTTCATTTCATTGATTTACACATAGTTGTCCAGCTTACCCAACACAGCTTGTTGAAGACACCATCTTTTCTCCAGTGTATATTCTTGTATCCTTTGTTGTAGATTGACAGTAGATGTTGGGTTTATTTCTGAGCTCTCTATTCTGTTCCATTGTTCTTTATGTCTTTTTTGTGTGTATGCCAGTGCCTGCTGTTCTGATTATTGTAGCTTTGTAATATTGTCTGAAGTCTGGAAGGGTTATACTTCCAGCTTTGTTCTTTCTCAGGATAGTTTTGGCAATTCTGAGTCTTTTGTGGTTCCATATAGTTTTAGGATTTTTTTGTTCTAGTTCTAGGAAAAATGTCATGAGTATTTTCATAAAGATTACATTGAATCTGTGGATTGCTTTGGATAGTTTGGATATTTTGACAATGTCAATTCTTCCGGTCTTAAGAGTATCGAATGCCTTTCCATTTCTTTAAATTGTCTTCAGTTTCCTTATCAGTTTTCTATAGTTTTCAGCATATATATCTTTACCTCCTTGGCTAATAAGTTTATCCTTACATGTTTATTTTTTAAATGATTTTAAATGAATTTTTTTTTTTTTTAGTTTCTTTTTCTGATATGTTATTGTTAGTGTAAAGATTTCTGTATATTCATCTTGTATCCTGCTACTCTGCTGACTTCGTTTATTAGTTCTAATAGTTTTTGTGTTGAGGCTATCAGGTTCTCTATATAGAGTATCAAGTCCTCTACAAAGGGTGACAGTTTTACCTCTTCCCTTCCAGTTTGGATACCTTTAATTTCTTTTTCTTGTGTGATTGCTGTGATTAGGACTATTGATACTATGTTGAATAGAAGTGGTGAGAGTGAACATCCTTATCTTGTTCCTGAATTTAGTTGGAAGGCTTTCAGCTTTTCACCTTTGAATATTATGTAGGCTGTGGGTTTGTTGTAAATGGATTTTATTATGTTGAGACTTGTTCCATGTGTACCCACTTTGGTGAGAATGTTTATCATAAATGGATGTTGAATTTTGTCAGATGTTTTTTCTGCACCTATTGAGATGATCATGTGGTTCTTATCTTTCCTTTTGTTGATCTGTTGTATCATATTAATTGACTTATATATGCTGAACCATCCTTCTGACTCTGGAATGAATAGAGCTTGATAATGGTGTATGATCCTTTTTATGTATTGTTGGATTTGGTTTGTTATGTATTTTATGTATGTATCCTTTTATGTATTGTTGGATTTGGTTTGTTCATATTTTGTTGAGGATTTTTGAACCTACATTCATCAAAGATACTGACCTGTAAAATTTTTTTTTTCTTGCTGGTGTCTTTGTGTGGTTTTGGTATCAGTGATGGTGGCTTCATAAAATAAATCTGGGCGTGTTCCTTCCTTGTGAGTTTTTTGGTATAGTATGAGAAAGATAGGTGTAAGTTCTTTGTACATTTAGTCAAATCCCCCAATAAGGCTATTCTGAATTTTTGTTTAAAGGAAGGTTTTTTTAATTTTATTTATTTTATTATAGATTCTGTTTCACTTCTAAGTGACTGGTCTGTTCAAATAATCTGTTTCTTCTTGGTTCAGTTTTGGCAGGTTGTATGTTTCTAGAAATGTGTCCATTTCTTCTAGGTTGTCCAATTTATTGGCATATAACTTCATAATATTCTCTTATGGTTTTTTGTGTTTCTGCCTTATATCTTTGTATTGGTTGTTACTTTTCCTCTTTCATTTCTTATTGCATATATTTGGGTGTTTTCTCTTTTCTCCTTCTGAAGCTGGCCAGAGGTTTGTGTTTTTGTTGCCTGTGCTTTTGATGTCATATTCAAGAAATCATTGTTTATTACAGTGTCATGTAGTTTTTCCCCTATGTTTTCTTGTAGAATTTTATAGTTTCTCATCTTATGTTTAAATCTTTCATCCATTTTGAGTTAATTTTTCTGTGTGGTATAGATAAGGATCCTCCTTCATTCTGTTGCATGTGGATATCCACTTTTCCTCGCAGTATTTGTTTAAGAGACTGTCCTTTCTCATTGTGCAGTGTTGGCACCGTTGTTGAAGATTATCTGATTGTATATGCAAGGGTTTTTTTTTGGGATATCAGTTCTGTTCCATTGATCTGTATGTTTGTCTTTACATTTGATCTGCATATATGGCAGCACCATAGTTTTTTATTACGATAGCTTTGTAATATGCTTTTAAATCAGGAAGTTAGAGGCTTCTAGCTTTGTTCTTCTTTCTCAAGGTTATTTTGGCTATTTGGAGTCCTTGAGATTCTCTAGAATTTTAAGATGACTTTTCCTATACATGCAAAAAGTGCATTAGGATTTTCATAAGGATTGAACTGAATCTGTAGGTCACTTTGGACAGTGTGGACCCTAACAGTGTTTATAAGTCTGTGGGCTTCCCTAGCAGCTCAGACAAGAATCTGCCTGCAATGTAGGATACCTGTGTTCAATCCCTGGGTTGGGAAGATCCCTGGGAGAAGGAAATGGCAACCCACTCCAGTATTCTTGCCTAGAGAATTCCATGGACAAAGGAGCCTGGCAAGCTACAGTTCATGGGGTTGCAAAGAGTCAGACACAACTGAGGGACTAACGTACAATAAGTCTGGGATTATGCATTCATGGTTCTCTTTCTGAGGATTATGTGGCTCTCCGGTACATATTTATTAAGAGAAAATCACTTATAAATGGACCTGTGCAGTTCAAACCCACACTATTTGAGGGTCAACTCTGTGACCTTTATTATATTGAAATAATTTCCTTCCATTGCTAGCTTGAGTGTTTTTATCACAAAGGATTGTTGAATTCTGTCAAATGCTTTTTCTGCGCCTGTTGACATAATCATGTGATTTTTTTTTCTAAGTTGTGTTAAATGTGGTGTATCACATTTATTGATTTTCTTATGTTTTGAGTAATCCCTGCATTATAGGGATAAATTCTACTTGGTCATGGTGTATTATACTTTAACTGTGCTGTTAAATTCTCTTTTCTAGTATTTTGTTGAGGATTTTTACATCTATATTCGTTAGTGATATAGGTATGTAGTTTTATTTTTTAGTACTATGTTTTTCTGGCTTTGATATCAGCATAGTGCTGGGCTTATCAAATGGGTTTGAAAGTGTTCCTCCTCTTCAGTTTTTGTGAATACTTTGAAAAGGATTGGCATTAATTCTTTAAATGTTTGGTAAAATTCTCCACTGAGACTGTCTACTCCTGGGCTTTTCTTTGTTAGGGCATTTTTTAAAAATTGAAGTATAATTGATTTACATTACATATATTAGTTTCAGATGTACAACAGTCTTTTTTTTTTTTTTGCCACGCTATGCAGAATGTGGGATCTTTGTTCCCCAGCCAGGGATCAAACCCACGTCTTACGCAGTGGAAATGCAGAGTCTTCCAGGGAAGTCCGAGTCATTATTTTATAGATTATACTCCCTTTACAGTTAGTATGAAATATAGTATGGGTATATATGATGTGCTATATAATATGGCCTTGTAGCTTGAGAGTGAAAGTCACTCAGTTGTGTCTGAATCTCTGCGACCCCATGGACTGAAGCCTGCCAGGTCCCTCTGTCCATGGAATCCTCCAGGCCGGAATACTGGAGTGTATAGCCATTCCCTTCTCCAGGGGATCTTCCCAAACCAGGGTTCGAACCCAGATCTCCCACATTGCAGGCAGGTTCTTTACCAGCAGAGCCACCAGAGTCTACCCTTGTAGCTTATTTATTTTATACACAGTAGTTTGTGCCTGTTAATCTCCTCCATCTATCTTGCCCTTCTCCATTTTCCTCTCCCCACTGGGAACCACTAGTTTGTTTTTCTATTTCTGTGAGTCTGTTTTGTTATATTTATTCACTCTATTTTTTAGGTTCCACCTTTAAGCAATATCATACAGTATTTGCCTTATTCTGTCTGACTTATTTCACTAAGCATATACCCTCTAGGTCCATCCAGGTTGTTGCAAATTGCAGTTCATTCTTTTTTTATGGCTGAGTAATATTCTATTTTATGTGTGTATGTGTATGCCACTTCTTTATCCATTTACCTATTGATGGACAGTTAGTTTGCTTCCATACCTTGGCTATTTTAATAATGTTGCTGTGAGGATTGAGGTGCGTGTATCTTTTTGAATTAGGTTTTCACTTTCTTCAGATATATATCCAGGAGTTGAATTGCTGGATCACATGGTAGTTCTAAATTTAGTTTTTTTTAGGAACTGAATACTATTTTCCATAGTGATTGCACCAGTTTACATTCCTCCCAGAAGTTTACAAGTATTCCCTTTTCTCCGCATCCTTGCCAGCGTTTGTAGACAGGTGTGAGGTGATATCTTATTGTGATTTTGATTTGCATTTCTTTGATGATTGGTGGTGTTGAGTGTTTTTTCTTGTGCCTGTTGGCTATCTTTATATCTTTAAAAAAATGTCTATTCAAGTCTTCTGCTTGTTTTTTAATTGGGTTGTTTGTTTTGTTGGGAGGTTTTTGATTATTGATTTAATCTCCTTACTAGTTACAGGTTTGCATGAGTTTTCTTTTCCTTCATGGTTCAGTCTTGGTAGTGTGTATGTTTCTAGAAATTTATCCATTTCTTCTTGGTTATCCAAATTGTTTTGTGTAATTATTCATAGTAGTTTCTTAAATCCTTTCTATTTCTATGATATCAGTTGTAATATCGCCTCTTCACTTTTAATGTTAGTTACTTGAGGCCCTTCTCTCTTCTTTTTGTTAGTCTAGGTAAGGGTTTGTCAATTTTGTTGACCTTTCCTGAAAATAAACACTTCATTCCATGCATGTTTTCCTTTTTTTATTGTTTTCTATTTTATTTTTGCTGTAATCTTTATTTTTTTCTTATAACTTTTAGTTTATTTTCTTGTTTTCCTAGTTCTCTGAGGTGTAAACTTAGATTGTTAATTTGAGATCTGTCTTAATTATAGGCATGCACTGCAGTAAAATTTCACGCTAGAACTGCTTTTGCTGCATCATGTAAGTTTTGGCACGCTGTGTTTTTGTTTACATTTGTCACAAGATACTTTTTAGTTCTCTCTGTGATTTCTTCTTTGACCATTCCTTGTTCAAGAGTGTGTTGTCTAATTTCACATATTTGAGTTTTCCTACTATTGATTTCTAGTTTCATTGTGGTTAGAAAAGATATCTGTTATGATTTCAACATTCTTAACTTTGTCAAGATTTGTTTTGTGGCATAGTATGTGATATATCCTGGAGAATGTTCTGTGTACTTGAGAAGAATGTGTGTTCTGATCCTGTTGCATAGAGTGTTCTGCATATGTCTCTTAGATCCAGTTGGTCCATAGTGTTTTTGAAATCCTCTGTTTTCTTATTGATCTTCTTTCTGGTGGTTCTATCCATTGTTGAAAGTGAGATAGTGAAATTTCCCACTATTACTGTATTACTATTTCTCCCTTCAGTTCTGTCAAAATTTGCTTCTCATTTGGGTGCTCTGATTGTGCGTTTACACTTTTGCAGCTGAATGTGGCTGGAGGGTTAATTTTGCTGTTGGTGTTACTTCCAGTTAATGATCTTTAAGGTCAGATGAGCCCATAATGTTGCTCAGCACTAGTTCTTCATCCATTTACTTCCCTCACCTTGTCTGACCTAGGTGATCATTTAAACTTCTCCTGAAACCTACACCACCACCTTCCACATTCTTTACTCTCATTATACAACTTTATTTTTTGTCTCACTGAGAAAATAGATGCTATACAGAAAAACATCTATAAAGTTCCTGCTACTGCATGTGTCCATCTCTTTTCATCAGTGCTTCATGTATTCTGATTTCTCTCTTACTATGTAATAACTGACTGCGCTTCTAGGAAGTGCCACAACCACCATTCACCTCTAATTCCATCCCTTCTCTCTTACATGATGCAAAATTGTTCTCATCTGCATACCACCATACCCTTTCTTCTTTCATCTTAAACAACAGCAATGTGGACTTTCTTAACATCCCTTTCCCCTTTAACTTTTCTCCATTCGCTTCTCCTTTTTTTATTTGTTTTTTCCAAAAGAAGTGTCTGTACTTTGCTTCCAGTTTTTTTCATCCCAATGTCATAGGTGTCCACCTGCTCTAATTAGGCTTTCCTTCTTAGCACCCTGCCTAAATTGCTCTTGTGAAGGTTAGCCATGACTTTTCCTGTCTCATCCTTGAATTATGTGACCTATTAACAGTATTTGACACAGGTGGTCATTTGTTCTCTCCTCCTGGGAACACTTTCTTTAACAGGCTTTCAAGACCACTTCTTACTCTTCTTTAGTTTCCATCTCAGTCTTTTTTGTCATGGATTGCCTCCAGGGCTTGGTCCTTGTACTTCGTTTTTAGCCATACTCATTCCCCTTTTGAGCTTACCTGACCTCAAAGCTTTGAAACCATCTCTGTATTGGTGGTGCTCCACTTTGAATCTCCAACATGAACCCCTACTTGGAAATGCAGATTTATACTTTTCTTGGATGTCTACTAGGCAGATGTAATGAGAAACATAAATTTTCCTAAAAGGAGCTTATTTCTTTCCCTTAATAATTTAACATGTCAGTCTTAGATTGCCTCCCCTTGTCTGAGACTGATATTATAAAACAAAAGCAGAACTGTTTCCCTCTACATTAAATATCTTATTAGCTGCAGTTCGTTTTCAGTCTAAGGTATGATGAAGGGCTCAAATCTCGTTTTAAAGCCAGATTGTTCATTAGTTTCTCAGCATTTTTATTAAATAATCAGATTTTATTTGATTGAAATGTCATCTTTATTACTCTGAGAATATCAGGTTTAAAATTACAAATTACCATCCAATATTTGCATTATAGATTTTATACTCGAAAATGTGTGTTAGCTCAAATCAGAGTACAACCATGTCAAGTAGAATAACTAGTACTGGGTTAAAAAAACAGAATAATTAAGCAAATCGAATAAGATTACAGAAATAGAATCACATTTTAAATTTAGTATTTAATAGTCCAGGAACAACACAACAGTAGAGAAAACACTGATTAATTTTTGGGTACTTAAGATTTAATTTGAAAACTAATTCACTTCTATACAATAAAAACCAATAAAATAAATTTAAAATGGAAAACAACAGTTAGTTTGTTTCTACAAACAAACTTTTAATCCACAATAAAAAAAATACAGATTTGTTGGTTAAGTCCTTACTGAAAGGCAATGAACTGTTGGTTTACATGGGCAGAAATACTTAGTAGGTCATCACATGCAAAAATGCTGTGTGTATATAATCCCAATTAAAGGCACAAGACATGAAATAGCCCAAAGGTTACATACACTGCACGTCTTTTATTTATTTTTTTTATTTTATTTATTTATTTATTTTTATTATTTTTTTATATTGTAGTGGTTTTTGTCACACATTGACATGAATCAGCCATGGATTTACATGTATTCCCCATCCCCATCCCCACTCCCACCTCCCTCTTCACCCGATTCCTCTGGGTCTTCCCAGTGCACCAGGCCCGAGCACTTGTCTCATGCATCCAGCCTGGGCTGGTGATCTGTTTCACCGTAGATAATATACATGTTTCGATGCTGTTCTCTCGAAACATCCTACCCTCGCCTTCTCCCACAGAGTCCAAAATTCTGTTCTGTACATCTGTGTCTCTTTTTCTGTTTTGCATATAGGGTTATTGTTAACCATCTTTCTAAATTCCATATATATGTGTTAGTATGCTGTATTGGTCTTTATCTTTCTGGCTTACTTCACTCTGTATAATGGGCTCCAGTTTCATCCATCTCATTAGAACTGATTGAAATGAATTCTTTTTAATGGTTGAGTAATATTCCATGGTGTATAAGTACCACAGCCTCCTTATCCATTTGTCTGCTGATGGGCATCTAGGTTGCTTCCATATCCTGGCTATTATGAACAGTGCTGCGATGAACATTGGGGTGCACGTGTCTCTTTCAGATCTGGTTTCCTCAGTGTGTATGCCCAGAAGTGGGGTTGCTGGGTCATATGGCAGTTCTATTTCCAGTTTTTTAAGAAATCTCCACACTGTTCTCCATAGCGGCTGTACTAGTTTGCATTCCCACCAACAGTGTAAGAGGGTTCCCTTTTCTCCACACCCTCTCCAGCATTTATTGCTTGTAGACTTTTGGATAGCAGCCATCCTGACTGGCATGTAATGGTACCTCATTGTGGTTTTGATTTGCATTTCTCTGATGATGAGTGATGTTGAGCATCTTTTCATGTGTTTGTTAGCCATCTGTATGTCTTCTTTGGAGAAATGTCTGTTTAGTTCTTTGGCCCACTTTTTGATTGGGTCATTTATTTTTCTGGAATTGAGCTGTAGGAGTTGCTTGTATATTTTTGAGATTAATCCTTTGTCTGTTTCTTCATTTGCTGTTATTTTCTTCCAATCTGAGGGCTGTCTTTTCACCTTGCTTATGGTTTCCTTTGCTGACTGCACGTCTTTTGAACTGGCAGTTATGTGATAAGAGGAAGTAGCACATCTGCTTTGCCAGAATCATAAAGTAGATCAGTCTCAGGGGAAGTAATTTTATTCCATGTAGTGGTATACCATGGGTCTAAGGGTTTGACCCTTAGAATTTCTGTTCAGTGATGGCATTCTATATCCATGGTCTAGGTAGAGTTTATTTTGAGGGAGCCTAGGCATAAGATGGGGCTTCCCTGGTGGCTCAGATGGTAAAGCGTCTGCCTGCAGTGCAGGAGACCTGGGTTCAATCCCTGGGTTGGGAAGATCCCCTGGAGAAGGAAATGGCAACACACTCCAGTACTCTTGCCTGGAAAATTCCATGGACTGAAGAGCCTGGTAGGCTATACAGTCCATGCAGTCACAAAGAGCCGGACACGACTGAGGGACTTCACTCATAAGATGAGTAAACTAGTGGGCTTTCAGCAGAATTTCTTAGTGCTTCTTGTTTATCAAATAAAACTTGAATTCTGTCCCATTAATGCATATTGAGCCAGATATGTTTCATGTAAAATGGGGAATGGAAATGAACTTTGCTGTTTGGCTGAATGTGTGAAACACCTGTAGGCCTTCTCATAGCACTACCTTCATCCTAAGTCCCATCTCATTTTATTACTCACACCATTAAAATATAAAAAGTTGTTCACAAACTATATGTTTTCCCCTGAATCTTAGGAGACAGTAGTACAGAGCAGTATTTAAACATTGATCTTGGGCCTAGGGTGGTTACAGAAGCTCCTACGGGTAACTCACACACATGGATAATTTCAAGTGAGTTAATTTACATACCCTAAACTTCCACACATGGTCTTTCCTAAAGTTGACCTTCCTGTGAATCGGTCTTTCAAGCAGTTTCTTCTTTCCTACATTGCTTTCTACCATTCCCCTTTTCCATTTTGCAAAAGAATGGCTTAACTCTTCTCCTGTTCTTGCTTTCTTACCTTGATGCATTTGCTCTGTGGTGTAAATACTTCAGGGAATAAAAGACGGTTCTTTGACAGCAGAACAGTGGTGCTGAGACAAATGGATATCCAACTGCAGAAGAATGAAGTTGGACCTGTATGTACCTCGGTATTTAGTTGTGTCTGACTTTGCCACCCCATAAACTGCAGCATGCCAGGCTTCCCTGTCCTTCACTATCTCCTGGAGTTTGCTCAAAACTCACGTTCGTTGAGTCGGTGATACTCTCTAACCATCACATCCTCTGTTGCCCCCTTCTCCTCTTACCTTCAGTTTTTCCCAGCATCAGGGTCTGTTCCATTGAGTCGGTTCTTCTCATCAGGTGGCCAAGATACTGGAGCTTCAGCTTCACCATCAGTCTTTCCAATGAATATTCTGGGTTGATTTCCTTCCTAATTGACTGGTTTCATTTTCTTGCAGTCCGAAGGACCCTCAAGAGTCTTCTCCAGCACCACAATTAGAAAGTATCAGTTCTTTGGCACTCAGTGACTTCTTTATGTCCAGCTCTCACATCCATACATGACTGCTGGAAAAACCATAGCTTTGACTATACAGACCTTTGTTGGCAAAGTGATATCTCTGCTTTTTAATACATTGTTTAGGTTTGTCATAGCTTTTCTTCTAAAGAGTAAGTGTCTTTTAATTTTATGACTGCTGTCACCATCTGCAGTGATTTTTGGAGCCCAAGAAAATAAAATCTGTCATGGTTTCCACTTTTATTATTTCTATTTGCCATGAAATGAAGGGACCAGATGCCATGATCTTAGTTTTTTGAATGTTAAGTTTAAAGCCAGCTTTTTCACTCTCCTCTTTCACCCTCATCAAGAGGCTCTTTAGTTCCTTTTTGCTTTCTGCCATGAGAGTGGTATCTGCATATCTGAGGTTGTTGGTATTTCTCCCGGCGATCTTGATTGCAGCTTGTGATTTATCTAGCCTGGCATTTCATACGATGTACTCTGCATATGAGTTAAATAAACAGGGTGACAGTATACAGCCTTGACGTACTCTTTTCCCCAGTTTGAACCAGTCTGTTGTTCCATGTCTGGTTCTAACTGTTGCTTCTTGACAGCATACAGGTTTCTCAGGAGATAGGTAAGGTGATCTGATAGTCCCGTCTCTAAGAATTTTCTACAGTTTGTTGTGAGCCTTTCCTGATAACATGTACAAAAATAACTCAAAAGATATAAACGTAAGAACATGAAACTCTTAGAAGGAAACATAGATGTAAATTTTGTGACCTTGAATTAGGCAGTGATTTCTCAGATATGACATCAAAGAAGACTTTATTAGTATTAAAGATAGGACTCTAATCAGCATTAAAAACCAGCTTAGGACTTCATCAGCATTAAAAACCCATGTACATCAAAGGAGGCTTTCTAGAGAGTTCATTAAACAATTCCCAGAATGAGAGTTGAGTAAAACAATGCACAGAATGATATGCAAATCATGTGTGGTAATTGACTTGTTTCCAGGATATGTAAAGAACACTTCAAACTAACAAACAAAAAGTTCAGTTTAAAAATGGGCAAAGGATTTGAATAGACATTTCTCCAAATATGATGTACAAGTGGCAAATAAGAAACAAAATGAGAAAATAAATAGATACTCAATAGCATTAATCATCAGAGAAATGCAAGTCAAATCCATAATGAGATACCACTTCATACCTACTATAATGGCTGTACTTAAACAAGCAGATAAAGATGTGGAGAAATGGGAACGCTTATGAGAATTAAAATAATGCAACTGCATTGGAAAATTGATTAACAGTTCCTCAGAAAGTTAAAAAATAGTTACCATTTGATCGAGTAATTCTGCTGCTAGGTATATACCCGAAAGAATTAAAAATACGTTAACTCACAAATTTTATTTATATATATATATGAAGGTTCATAGCAGCATTCTTCATAATAGCCAAGAAATGGAAATAATTCAAATGTCCCTTCAGAAATAAAAGTGTGGTTTCCCTATACACGGGAATATACCCATGGAATATACCCTATACAGTGGAATACCCATGAAAAGAAGTGAAATTTTGACTCATGCTACATACAGCATGGATTAACATGGGAAACATGATGTTAAGTGAAAGAAGCTAGTCATAAAGGATCATATTATATGATTCCATTTATACAAAATGTTCAGAATGGGCAAATTCATAGAGAAAGTGGACTAGGTTCGAGGATTGGGGAGGGGTTGTGTGAGATTGCTAATGGTTACAAGATTCTTTTATAGGGTGGTGAAGTGTTCTGGAGTTACAAAGTGGTGATATTTAAACAACTTCTGAATATGCTAATAACTACTGAATTGTATGGGCTTCACAGGTGGCCCTGTGGTAAAAAATCTGCCTGCCAATGAGTTCAGTCCCTGGGTCGGGAAGATCCCCTGAAGAAGGAAATGGCATCCCACTCCAGTATTCTTGCCTGGGAAGAGGAGCCTAGTGGGCTACAGTCCATGACACACTTAGCGACTAAAACAACAAAAAAGCAACAATTACACACTTTACAACAGTGAATTTTATGATATGTGAATTATATCTCCAAAGACTAAACAGTGCACAGAATGAAAGGTTCATATGCAAGTCATGTGTGGTAATACAAAACTTCAGGGACCCCTAAAATGGTGGTTTCCAGATGTTGGTGTTAGTATAGTGAGAGTAAGCAACTCTAAAGGGAAAAAATCCTTTAATGGCTTCCAGTTTTTTGCTTTGAACAAATTTGAAGGATTTTTCAATTTCAGTATTAAAAAATAATTTATTAGCTAAATCATTAAAAATATTTTTGGTGGTAAATCACAGTAATGTCTTTCAATAAATAACTCAAGGAATTTTTTACATTGTGCGACTCTAGAAATTGTGTGACTCTACTGGTAAAATTCCTTCCATTCCATTCACCTGTTAATATGAATAGAATTTCTCAGTGCCCTTTTTTTTTTTAAGTTTATTTGGTTTTGGTTGTATTGGGTCTTTGTTGCTGTGCAAGGGCGTCTCATTGCAATGGCTTGTCTTGTTGCAGAGCACAGGCTTTAGGCTTGCTGCTTCGGTGCTTGCTGCACAGGGCCTCGTTAGCTGTAGCTCGTGGACCCTGAAGCTTGGACTCAGAAGTTGTGCCACATGGGCTTAGTTGTTCTGCAACATGTCTCCCCATCGAGGGATCAAACTTGTATCCTCTGCATTGGCAGGCAGATTCTTACTCACTGTGCCACCTGGAAAGTCCTCTCAGTGCCTTCTTAAAAAAAAAAAGTAGGGATACACTGGATCATCTCATTTTAGCAGTAACAACTCAAACAGATGAATGAATTAATTGAAAAAAAAAAAAAAGCTCAATCCAGCCCATTCACAGATACATTTTCAGTAAAATTTTTACTTTTAATGTTTAGTCATTATCAAATTTGTAATGTTTGTTGTTTAAAGTACTTATGTATAATAATAGTAATGGTAATTGAATCCCAAATAATTATTTAAACTCTTAGGGAATTACTGATTGTAAAGGAAATTTTAAAGAAATTTCTGTTTAAACTGCACATATGATGAGTGATTAATAATAGACTTTAAAACATAAAAATTATTACATACAGGGCTAACAGAATAAGATGATACTGGTTCAAGGAGGGGAAACAAGGTTGTGAATTTTTTATTTTCCAGTGGATCATGGCGGGTGTCAGATCACACCATGGGTGGGTGTTTGGATTCTGTTGATCAGACTTAAGAGAGGTGCTACAGATTTATGTAGAATGTAGTATTTACAATGTGCCAGAAATCATATTCTTTACAGTTATCTGACTTCTGAAAGATTTTAGATGTCAATTTTAAAATGTATGAAGGATTATTTATGCCCCCTTCTTGGTTCATAAACTGCATCTTTTCTCTGAATCATCACGTGGCAGAAGGATCAAGGGAACTCTCTGAATTTCTTCATAAAAATTCTGATTCCATTCATGAGGGCTCCACCTTTATAATCTTAATTACTTCCCAAAGGCTCTACTTCCAAATGTCAACACACTGGGCATTAGAATTTAACATGTACATTTTGGAGGGATGTGAGCATATAGTCTGTATGTCAATTATACAGTACAATTTTAGTTTTCTGTTGCTGTAATAAATTACCACAAACTTACTGTTTTAAACAGCAAAAATTGATTATCTTATACTTGTGTAGGTCATAAGTCCAACACAGGTGTCACTAGACTAAAATCAAGCTGTCTGAGGGACTGCATTTTTCTGGAGGCTCTAGAGGAGATTTCTGTTCTTTGCCTTGTTCAGCTTCTATAGGCCAATCAGAGTCCTTGGCTTGGACCCTCCTTCATCATCATCTTCAAAGCCAGTAAGGGCTCATCCCTCTGACCCTTTGTCTTCTCTTTCTCTCTATAGCCACAGCTGGGAAAGACTCTCTGCTTTTAGGGACTCATTTGATTAGATTGAGCCTGAAAGAATAACTTCCCCATCTCAAGCTTTGTGCCTTTAATCACATCTGCAAAGTCCCTTTTGTCATGCAAGGTAATATTACGTGTTCCAAGGATTAAAATGTGGATGTCTTTCAGGACCATTATTCTGCTGTCACAGTTGGTTAGATACATAACGTTAAACCTGATTTTTCTATTTATTTTGATAAATGTGAGGACTGCAATAGTGGTTAAGTGAAAAGACTTTGGAGTCCTTCCGTCTATTAACATTGTGATGTTAGGCAAATTATTTGCTTTTGAACCTGGAAAAAGGGGGATAATAGTGTGTACTAAAATATATTGAAATACAAATAATAGTTTAAGGCTATAGACTAGAGTCAAGAGACTTTTACCTATTTTTTTGTGACTGTCTCGACTAAGCAAATTTGTGACCTCCTAACTCAAAAGATTGTTGTGAGGCTCAAAATAACTCATGAATATAGAATTGCTATGAGATGTATAAAAAATATAAAATTTTGCTGGTATTAATTTTGGAATGCTTGATTTTCATTTGGTCAGTGCTGGGATTGTTTAGTATATTCTTTGGTCCCCGTGTAGCAAATTTTTTTATTGTTGTTTCCCATATTTTCAGACTTAACTTGTCTCCTTTTTATTAAGTAATGATAAATGAAAAGATATATGAGAATTAAAAGCATATTAACTTGCATGACTTTTTTTAGTCACTAAGATGTAAAACTCAAATTTATCTATGTTATTTGAATTAATTTTAAACTATTTTCTCTTTAAAACTTAGGAGTTAATTACTATCTCTGTTACAGAGGCAAAATGCTTGTATTAGTAAAGCTAATTGTTCTTAAAATCTGAGCTACATTTGTTATTCTTGGATGTGAGTGGATTAACGTCTGACTCTGCCAGGCTCCTCTGTCCATGGGGTTTCCCAGGCAAGAATACTGGAGTGGGTAGCCATTCCTTTCTCCAGGGCATCTTCCCAAGTCAGGGATCAAACTCGGGTCTTCTGCATTGCGGGTGGATTCTTTACCATATGAGCCACCAGGGAATCCTGGGGAAGTAGAGGTTCAAATCAAAGAAATAAAGTCTTCATTTATAATTGGGTTATCTATGTACTCAATGTTTGATATAAAAATATCACTGTATATTAGGCAAAAATAATTTTTTTAAAGTGATTTGATTTCTTATTTTTTTCCTTACACTGTAATAGTGAATAGATGTTTTCCCCCTAAGTAGCACAAAGATGCCATTTTGAGAGGTTAAATTACTTTCTAAATGTTGCTGTGAAGGAGCAGAGAAGGAAAAGAGATCAGGTTACACATTCTTTGTTGCAGAGCCTACCACTGCACTTCAAGTTTGGAGCCACAGTGGCAAGGTTAGAATATGCATTTGCCACAATATTTTCAACCCTGCCCCCACTTAGGGAGCCAGACACTTAGACATTTTCCCTGGCAGGGCCCCCAAAAGAGAACCACTTTAACTTAAATGTTTGTAGAAATTGCTGCTTAACTTTTTTAAAGTCTTTTATATAGTTTAGCTTTCAGGTTTGCCTGAAGATTATTCCTTTGTATATTCAAACATATTAAAAATAATTTTCTGAGAGGCCTGCAAGTTATAGTTTAATATTGAAGTTAAACACAAATTTAACTCAAATTAATATGTAGTCGAATTTAGAAAGTGTTTTACATTTTATTTTGAGAGGGGAAAAAAAAACCTTTCCTGGCATAAAATGGCATGAACTGAACTGACCTTGTGTTTTACAAATGTGATGGGAAGAAGTTATTTCTTTTATTTTCTTGCTACTCTTAGATAAATGAAGACTAAAAATATTTTTCACATTAAAAAGTGTTGTAAAATACCCAGTGTCATATTCTGAATGCTAATTTAACAGTTTTATGTTGTAATGTTTCCAGTTCTGAGTTTTAGTTAGTATGTGTATATATATATGTACTTCTTTTTACCATTAAGGAATCATTTTTAAAAATTGGTTATTAAAATTTGAATATACATAATAAATACATGTTTATATATAACTGGTTCCATTTCTGAGGGTTTAAGAAACAAGCACTATTTGTAAACTACTTATACCTCTGTTAAACATTATCAGTCCATTAAAAAGTATTGTTTTTTTCCTTTTCTAGGTCATTTTAAGTATTAATAACATTCATCAATCTGCTTACTACTCTTCAGAAAAAGTCGCTATTATTAGTAGTCAGATTATCTCACAGAAATATAGTCTCATTTATATCAGTCTTTTTAGTATTTTGAGAGTAGGTGTTGTATTTTCTAAATAAGACTTATTGTCCCCTCACACTTTTTCCAGAAGAAGAAAAAGACACAGCTGGATAAAACTTTGTGACTGGGCATTGTGAGTTATTCTGCTGTGCCCTGTTGATACAGGTTTTGTTCTCTCTAGCTCATGATTTAGTTCTAATTTGTTTACATATTTTTGCTCAACGATAAGATGTCAAATTGGCTTGATATTCTGTGGCCCTAATTCTCTAGTCTTACCTTTGCTTCTCTGTTAACGCAGTCCCTTTCTCTTCATATCTAATAAATCCAAGCCTTCTTGGTAGACTCAGCCTAAATCTTACCTTTTCTGTGAAGCTTAATTTCATCGGGGCTCTTGGTCATTTCCTGCTTTTCTGTGGTTCTGTAGGGCCTTTGGGCTTTCCAGGTGGCTCAGTGGTAAAGAGTCTGCCTGCCAGTGTAGGAGTCAGTTGCAAGAGATCTGAGTTCGGTCTCTGGTCAGCAAGATCCCCTGGACAACGAAATGGCAACCCATTCCAGTATTCTTGCCTGGGAAATCCCATGGACAGGCTATAGCCCACAAGGTCAGAATCTGATATAGGTTAGCAACTAAATAACAACAACATAAAGCTTTCAATGCCAGTTTGTACTATTATTTTTCTTCCTAAAGCATTTGTTCTCTGTCTTGGATTTAAAATAATTATACTAGCTACCACTTGTATTTCTATGGTATGCTGTGCCATTATTGTTAATCTTAAAAACAGCCTGGTGAGTATTGGCCTACCGACATGAGGAGAGTGAACAGTTTGACTGTGCTGCAGGTTTGTTGCTGTTCCCTTAGTGTGTCTGACTCTGCAGCCCCACGGACCGCAGCCTGCCAGGCTTCCCTGTCCTTCAGTGTCTCCTGGAGTTTGCTCAAATTCATGTCCATTCAGTCAGTGGTGCTATCCAACCGTCTCATCCTCTGTCACCCCCTTCTCCTCCTGCCCTCAGTCTCTAAGGTCTGTTCCAGTGAGTCGGCTCTTTCCATCAGGTGGCCAAGGTGTTGGAGCTTCAGCATCAGTCTTTTCAATGAATACTAAGGGTTGATTTCCTTTAGGATTGACTGGTTTGATCTCCTTGCAATCCAAGGGATCCTCAAGAGTCTTCTCCTGCACCATAATTAGAAAGCATCAGTTCTTTGGCACTCAGCTTTCTTTATGATTTAACTCTCACATCCATACATGACTACTGGAAAAACCGTAGTTTTGACTATACAGACCTTTGTTGGCAAAGTGATGTCTCTCTCTCTCTTTTTTTGATGTCTCTGTTTCTTAAAACACTGTCTAGGTTTGTCATAGCTTTTCTTTCAAGGAGCAAGTGTCTTTTCATTTCATGGCTGCAGTCACTGCCCACAGTGATTTTGGAGCCCAAGAAAATAAAGTCTGTCACTGTTTCGATTGTTTCCCTATCTCTTTGTCATGGAGTGATGGGCCTGGATACCATGATCTTAGTTTTTTGAATGTTGATTCCAGCTTGTGCTTCCTCCAGTCCAGCGTTTCTCATGATGTACTCTGCATGTAAGTCAAATAATCAGGTTGACAATATACAGCCTTGACGTACTCCTTCTCCTATTTGGAACCAGTCTGTTGTTCCATGTCCAGTTCTAACTGTTGCTTCCTAACCTTCATACAGGTTTCTCAAGAGGCAGGTCAGGTGGTCTGGTATTCCCATTTCTTTCAGAATTTTCCATAGTTTATTGTGATCCACACAATCAAAGGCTTTGGCATAATCAGTAAAGCAGAAATAGATGTTTTTCTGGAACTCTCTTGCTTTTTCGATGATCCAGTGGATGTTGGCAGTTTGATCTCTCGTTCTTCTGCCTTTTCTAAAACCAGCTTGAACATCTGGAAGTTCATGGTTCATGTATTGCTGAAGCTTGGAGAATTTTGAGCATTACTTTACTAGCGTATGAGATGAGTGCAGCTGTGCGGTTGTTCAAGCATTCTTTGGGATTGCCTTTCTTTGGGATTGGAACAAAAACTGACCTTTTCCAGTCCTGTGTCCACTGCTGAGTTTTTTAAATTTGCTGGCATATTGAGCGCAGCACTTTCACAGCATCATCTATCAGGATTTGAAATAGCTCAACTGGAATTCCATCACCTCCACTAACTTTGTAGTGATGCTTTCTAAGGCCCCCTTGACTTCACATCCCAGGTTGGCTGGCTCTCGGTGGTAAACAGGTAGATCAATGATTGAAGTAGGTTAAATAGTCAATGGAAGGTAAGGGAGAGAAGATACAGCAAGCAGACAACTCCAGGATGCATGAGGCTACTAGGCAAAAGGCTGGAAGAAAACTTTTCTAAGTCTACACTAAGAGATTATTTGTTGATGGAAATAAGCCAGTGAAGATGCAAAGATTAAAGAAAAGAGAGGAGAAACAGTCAAAATTCTCAAGTCTGAGCCAAAAGGGAAGTAATATCAAAATGACTAGCGCTAACTAGGTGGTATTTATCTCTGTGCTTACATCAACCTCAAGAGAAATAATTTAGTAGAACCTGCCCTGTAAATTTCTTGGTCTTATTTTTAACACACACTATTTCCATATAAACTCATATTTCCAAATTACTGCTGCTTAAAACATTCTAATTTCTTTGCTCTCTAAACACTCTAACTCAACATACATAAGAGATTTTAGCCGAGGAAATTTCTCTTAACAGTATATAAACTGTTTTCTCACAGTAGCATCACTAATTTTATTTTATTCTCATTTTTAAAAAAAGTCCCTATTGATTTTTTTTTTTTTTTAGCAACCATTTAGAAAGTTTATTGGGAAAATCCTATGAACAAGTGAAACATAAAATGTAAGTTATCTGAGAAAGAAGAAACATGCAAGATCTTCTATGAAGACTTGATTTTTGCATCCATTTTTACAATTCTTTAGGCTTTATCATTTATTTATTTATTTTTTATTATTATTATTTTTTTTTCCAGTGGGTTTTGTCATACATTGATATGAATCAGCCATGGATTTACATGTATTCCCAATCCCGATCCCCCCTCCCACCTCCCTCTCCACCCGATTCCTCCCCTATTGATGTTTGAGTTTGTTTTCTAGTAAAAGTTTTTCATTACACGTTTTCCACATATATTAACCACAGTTCTTATACTATGATTGTTTCATTAGTCCTAAACTGTGACTTTTGACAGATACATGTAAAAATGTTCTTTATTTTCACAAAGAATGAGAAGCTTTCTTATTTTTTCTTAAAACACAAATGGCTCTATTTTAGGTTTCCTTTTTGATAAAATAAAAAAAGCACTGTCACTTTAGGATTGGGAAGACAACACAGACAGTCAAGAGTATCCCCTCCTTACCTCCACTGATGGTTGCAATTAGGGAACGTATAAGTCCAATGCAGCCTGTCTTCCAGTTTTTAAAAATAAGCCACAGAGCTGGATTTTATTTTTGTGAAATCTCCCACCTTTGTTTGCAACTAATTTAAAAAATATAGTGTAAGCGAAGTATAACATGCCTGTAAGCCAAATCTAACTGACAGGCAACCAGTTTACAACTTTAAGGTTAAAGAATCAGTGGTTCTGTTTTTTTTTTTTTCACATTTTTCTTGTTTTTAGGTAATTCTTGCCTCCAAAAAGGGATGTCACAAGTTTTTCTGTAATACATGCATTCAGAGATTCAAAGTAAGGCTAATATTTAATATTTATTTAATCTTACCAATTGCCATTAAATATCTTTTTTACAGTATTATACCAAATTTGCATTTTAATATTGTTTGGAATGGAAAAGAAATTCATCTTTAAATTCCAGTTACTCTTGTGAAGGGTAGTATTCTTACACCTACAAGATAATTAGCATTTATAGTACACCAGTGGTGTGCCAGACGCCTTACTATGCACTCATACTTGGATATTTTATTAAAACCTAAATAACCTTGTGAAGCATATTATCTCATTTTACAGACAACCCACAACAGTTCATAGACTTCTCAGTTTTTGTTTCTCAAATCTCAGAATCCAGCATAAATAGTTGGTTAGGCTTGCTTTTGACAAGTATCATCAATCAAGAATAATTACAACCATCTTAAATCACAGTAACAAAAATGCAAAGTAAAAGTACTGAAGGATGATATCCTTTGAAAAAACAGCTGAACCTTAATTTCAACTCCTAATAAATTCTTCAGTTTCATTGATCTTGTAATCATTGAAATAGTCATACTTGTCTTATTTTCAAGACAAGTAAAATTGAAGTCAGCTCTGTTTTTTGGTTAATATGTTTCTATCCAGGGCCTCTAAAAAGACTAAAATACAAAAGCAAAGTTTTTTCCATTAATTAAAGACGACTAAGACAAAGAAGACTGGCTGCTGCCACAGAGATGTTACTAAGCATGTGAGGTAGGTCAGACCCTGGGCCAGGCCCACGTAAGGAGCCAGGTAACATGCCCTCTTCACAGCGAGCTTCGCAGTTTCTAAGAACAGAAACAGATCTTTTAATAAATGTTTGTACAAATTATAATTTAATTACAATGATGATAAGTGCCAGAAAAGAAACTTGAAACAGGGTGCTATGACAGCTTTAACTCAGTTGTGTAACTTTAAGTAAAAAGACATTACTGGGGTAAAACCTCAATATAATTAGGGGGGGTAAAAAGACAGCATAAAGTGACTCCTTCAAAAACATTACAATCTGAAGGCTTACATTAAAATGATATTACTACATAATTTTATTTATATTTCATATATACTACTGTAAGTCTTTACTTTGATGCTTTTAAAGCCATTCATTTCCCTACAAAACACACATACACAGCCTCAGTATTTAAAAAGTAAAATCTTACCAGGATTTAACTCTAAAACTCAATAAACAAAAAAATGTGTTCATAAAAATTAAAAACACTCCAAACCAATAACATTTATCAAATAATGTGGAGGAAATGGTTAAAAGGCTACTTTTATTGATAATGTGTTAAAAACAGTATCAATTTGTGAAGCATGGACATTGTAACAAACTTGTCTATTACTTGGTTTTTGCAAAAATATAAAAATAACATGGGTTAGGAAGCTACAAAAGCAAAGCACTAAAATCAGTCAGTTTTCTAGTAAAAAATTCAGTACCATAGGAATAGATACAAAAGTGTTCAAAATATGCTTAAGAAAATGTGTCCAAAATGTCTCAGCTCTTACTAGCAATTAATGATTTTATGTAAACAACAACAACAAAAAAACAGGAAATGTGCAAAGTGCTCAAATACAAAAAAGAGTCAAAACTAAAAAGTATCTCATGAAATTTACCTTCATTTTCCCATTTTCTTTGAGGTCTACCTACATCCAATTTTTTAATATATAAATATATTCATTTAAGGATTTAAATAACAAGATCCTACAGACACATCTCTATTCTCACAGGTTACTTTCAAGCATCTTCCTTGCTTCATACAGCCATAGATTTTTAAGCAATATAGGAAGCCACATGTCAATTGTTTTGGACCAAGTTCTATTTTTGAACACATGGAAGTTTAGAAGAAAAGTCCATAATGGTGCCTCAAATGCCAAGCAACATGAAGAATGAAAAATTCACAAATCCAATCAATGCAAAGAAATAGAGGAAAACAACTGAATGGGAAAGACTAGATATCTCTTCAAGAAAATAAGAGATATCAAGGGAACATTTCATGGAAAGATGGGCTCAATAAAGGACAGAAATGGTATGGACCTAACAGAAGCAGAAGATATTAAGAAGAGGTGGCAAGAATACAAAGAAGAACTGTACAAAAAAGATCTTCATGACCCAGATAATCATGATGGTGTGATTACTCACACTCACCTAGAGCCAGCCATCCAGGAATGTGAAGTCAAGTGGGCCTTAGGAAGCATCACTACAAACAAAGTTAGTGGAGGTGATGGAATTCCAGTTGAGCTGTTTCAAATCCTGAAAGATGATGCTGTGAAAGTGCTGCACTCAATATGCCAGCAAATTTCGAAAACTCAGCAGTGGCCACAGGACTGGAAAAGGTCAGTATTTGTTCCAATCCCAAAGAAAGGTAATGCCAAAGAATGCTCGAACAACCGCACAGTTGCACTCATCTCATACGCTAGTAAAGTAATGCTCAAAATTCTCCAAGCCAGGCTTCAGCAATACATGAACCATGAACTTCCAGATGTTCAAGCTGGTTTTAGAAAAGGCAGAAGAACGAGAGATCAAACTGCCAACATCCACTGGATCATTGAAAAAGCAAGAGAGTTCCAGAAAAACATCTATTTCTGCTTTATTGATTATGCCAAAGCCTTTGATTGTGTGGATCACAATAAACTATGGAAAATTCTGAAAGAAATGGGAATACCAGACCACCTGACCTGCCTCTTGAGAAACCTGTATGAAGGTTAGGAAGCAACAGTTAGAACTGGACATGGAACAACAGACTGGTTCCAAATAGGAAAAGGAGTACGTCAAGGCTGTATATTGTCAACCTGATTATTTGACTTACATGCAGAGTACATCATGAGAAACGCTGGACTGGAGGAAGCACAAGCTGGAATCAAGATTGTCAGGAGAAATATCAATAACCTCAGATATGCAGATGACACCACCCTTATAACAGAAAGTGAAGAGGAACTAAAAGGCCTCTTGATGAAAGTAAAAGAGGAGAGTGAAGAAGTTGGCTTAAAGCTCAACATTCAGAAAAGTAAGATCATGGCATCTGGTCCCATCACTTCATGGCAGATAGATGGGCAAACAGTGGAAACAGTGGCTGACTTTATTTTTGGGGGCTCCAAAATCACTGCAGATAGTGACTGCAGCCATGAAATTAAAAGACACTTACTCCTTGGAAGGAAAGTTATGACCAACCTAGATAGCATATTAAAAAGCAGAGACATTTCTTTGCCAACAAAGGTCCGTCTAGTCAAGGCTATGGTTTTTTCCAGTGGTCATGTATGGATGTGAGAGTTGGACAGTGAAGAAAGCTGAGCGCCGAAGAATTGATGCGTTTGAACTGTTGTGTTGCAGAAGCCTCTTGAGAGTCCCTTGGACTGCAAGGAGATCCAACCAGTCCATCCTAAAGAGATCAGTCCTGGGTGTTCATTGGAAGGACTGATGTTGAAGCTGAAACTCCAGTACTTTGGCCACCTGATGCGAGGAGTTGACTCGTTGGAAAAGACCCTAATGCTGGGAAGGATTGGGGGCAGGAGGAGAAGGGGACGACAGAGGATGAGATGGCTGGATGGCATCACCGACTTGATGGACATGGGTTTGGGTAGACTCTGGGAGTTGGTGATGGACAGGGAGGCTTGGCGTGCTGCAATTCACAGGGTCGCAAAGAGTCGGACACGACTGAGCGACTGAACTGAACTGAAGTGAATGTCTCAAAAACCATTTCGTAAGTGTCATTGGTGGCTTCCATGTGCCAGATTTTCTGTCGTCATTGTCAGCTGCTCAGTGATATTTGACACAGCTGACTCCTCTGCATGAAGTCCTATCTGCTGTAATAAGAATCTGTTGCCTTCCAAGTCTTGCACTGAAGTCCAAATGGTGACTGAGAAGCATACTCAGGGCTGAGGAGTGAACTCTTGCTGGTTTAAGCCCTTACATCTAAGCCCTTAAGTCATGTTAAATTCAGTATCGTAACTCAGGTTTTGTAGTTTTTATCTGACACTTTAGGCCAATTGGTGAAGGGACAAAAAGAGGATTTCAAAAGTAAAAATAATCATGGTAAAGAATTTGAACATTATGAATACTTCTTTCCGCCATACTGCAAATGCAGATGTTTGAATGAGTGTGGTATAAAGGGAAGGGAGGAGAATCTAGGAACTTGACATTAACTATCATACTTAAATAAGCATTTTTTTCCCCTGCAGAATGAATATTTGCTTATAACATAATTTGAGGTGCAAGTGAGTACTCATATCCAGCTGGGTCTGAAGGAGAAAAAAAAAGTCCTTGTAGGTATTTATTCCTTCACCTGGAATATTAACTTTGATCAATTTAAAAAACTTAAAACCATTTTATTTATTTATTTATTTTTTTAAAAACTTAAAACCATTTTAATAACTTGATGGCAAATTATAGTAAGTAACCCACATTTTAGATATTTTCCATTTTAACTGAAGGTAGCAAACACAGAAATGTGGAAAAATAAGCAGTTAAGTACTTTTTCTCACTCAGATAACCTCCTAACTATTATAGAAAAAGCCAGCTGTCCAATCACATTTTAAAATTATTCTCTTTAAAATGAAATCGTATGGGTAGAATAATTTATTCTGATCTCACTGCCCTAGCCATAACTCTCGAAGCATAATAATAATTATAATGTTATAGACTTAATAAGATAGCTACATAAAACAATATATATTCAGTGTTATCTTTAATAACAATTTACACCAGCCATTTTCTTTATGGTTTCAGCTTTTGATGTCAAATTTAGAAATTCCTTCCCCATTGCAATATTTTCAAGTTCTTTTTATAGTTTCACATTTTACATCTTAACCTTTATTTTTCTGGAATTAATTTTGTTGCATGAGGTAAAAGGATCCAATTTAGTTTTACCCCAAATGGTCAGCAGATTCTCTCAACACCCTTATTCATTTCAAATGCTATTTTCATTCAGTTCAGTTCAGTCTCTCAGTCGTGTCTGACCCTTGCAACCCTGTGGACTGCAGCATGCCAGGCTTCCTTGTCCATCACCAACTCCCGGAGCTTGCTCAAACTCATGTCCATTGAGTCGGTGATGCCATCCAACCATTTCATCCTCTGTCGTCCCCTTCTCCTCCTGGCTTCAGTCTTTCCCTGCATCAGGGTCTTTTCTAATGAGTCTGCTCTTCGCATCAGGTGGCCAAAGTATTGGGGTTTCAGCTTCAGCAGCAGTCCTTGCAGTGAATACTCAAGACTGATTTCCTTTAGGATGGACTGGTTGGATCTCCTTGCTGTGTAAGGGCCTCTAAAGAGTCTTCTCCAACACTGCAGTTCAAAAGGATCAATGCTTTGGCACTCAGCTTTCTTTATTGTCCAACTCTCACATCCATACATGACTACTGGAAAAACGAAAGCTTTGACTATATGGACCCTTAGGAACTCCAGTGGTATGGACCTTTGTCAACAAAGTAATGTCTCTGCTTTTTAATACGCTGCCTACGTTTGTCATAGCTTTTCTTCCAAGATGTAAGCATCTTTTAATTTCATGGCTGCAGTCACCATCTGCAGTGATTTTTTTTTTTGGAGCCCAAGAAAATAAAGTCTTTCCCTGTTTGCATTATTTCCCCATTTGTTTGCCAGGAAGTGATGGGACTGGTTGCCATGATCTTTTTTTTCGAATGTTGAATTTTAAGCCAGCTTTTTCACTCTCCTCCTTTATATTGTTGTAGCTTTCAGTATAATTTAATACTTGGTAAGACAAATACTTCTTTGTTACTTTTCCAGAAGTTTAGGATACTCCACAGTTTAGTTTTCCAAATGTCTTTAGAGTCCTTTTTGTCTGATTCCATTCAAAACCATGTTTACATTTATTGATAGATTTGGGTAGAACTGATATCCGTACAGTCTTTAGTTTTTTAACTCATAAAATAATACACTCTTTATTAGTCTTTATTTTTAGGTGATGATGTGAAAGATTATTTTCTGATTTTGTAAGCTTTTGTTAATATATGAAAAAGTTGTATATTTAAGCGAATCATATGTTTAACTCTTAGTTTTAATAATTTTTCATTAATTCTAGTGGGAAATTTTTAAACATATCTTTAAATAAAAATAACTGTTAAATCAACTTTAATATACTTGGGGTTTAGTTGACATTAAAAGCACTTATAAGGTAGTGCAGTGAGTTTGGCTAGTTTTTTATATCACATTTTTTTTACAGTGCACGGTGAATGAGTATTTCTTCAGTCTTTATTTGGTGAGTAGTAATGAATAATTCAAACATTTGTGTTCCTTAAACATCTTTATTTGATGAAAGTATCTCTCAGATGTCTGTGAAAATATATTAGCCTTATGTCCTGTAGGTGTTTGTTGTTTTACTATTTTAATTCTTTTGTTTGTTTCTGCTTAGGATAACAGAGAATTAATTTCTCCCAGCTCTGGAGGCTAACCAGCCAAAATCAAGTTGTTACCTGATCCATGAATCCTCTGAGGCTGCTAGGGAAGGAACTGTTCTAGGGCTCTTGCCTAACTTCTTGTAGCCTCAAGCATTCTTTGGGTTGTAGATGGCCATCTTCTCCTTGTCTCTTTTCATGTTTTATATAAATTACCCCCCTTCATAAGGACACCAATCATATTGTATTCAGGTCCACTCTAATGACCCAATTTTAAGTGATGACCTCTGTAAAGACTATATCTCCAAACCAGGTCATATTCTGAGGTACTGGAGGTTAGGATTATAATATGTAAACTTAATACATTTATGTTTTTTTACTTTTTATTTTGAAATTGCTTCATAGTTAGAAAAGATGCAAATAACATAGTAAAACTGTTGTATACTATTTATGGAGATTCATCAAGTTTTAACATTTTCCCACATTTGCATTGTTCTCTGGTTCTCTGCTTCCTTCTTTTACCTAATCTACATGTACACAATTTATTTTTGATGAACTCTTTGAGAGGGTGAAGTTGTATATATTTTACCCTTACTATTTTAGTTTCTGTTTTCTAAAAACGGTGATATTCTCATATGTTCACACTTAGGTTATTGAATTCAGGAAATTTAACTTGATATGATACTTTAATCTATTACACTTCCATCTGTTACCTCAATTATCTCAAGTCTTTAAGTTTAGACTTTTTCTCCCCTCCCTGTAGTAGAGGATTCAGTCTGGGATCACATATTGTTTTTGTTGTCATGTCTTTTTTAACCTGGAACAGTTACTTAGCGGTCCTTTGTCTTCCGTGACGGTAACATTTTTTAAGAATGCAAGCCAGTTATTTTATACAGTATTCCTCAATTTGAAGTTATCTGACATTTTCTCATTATTAGATTTAGGTGATGCATCTCTGGCCAGACTTCTACATAAATGATAATGTTTCCTTTCTCAGGCTCCCACATTCAGAAGCATGATATATCTGACCTTACTTGCCATTAGTAATGTTGGTTTTAATCACCTGGTCAAGATGTTGTCTGGATTCTTCATTGTATTGTCACGATTTCCCTCTTTACAACAAATAAACAAACTGTGGGGAGATACTTGAATACCATGCAAGTTTCTTACTTCCCATAAAATTCTCTACTCCCCCTCTAGAGGTAACTGGTCTTTGCTATTTATAGTTGTGGTATGGAAGTTTTCCAATTTCATCACTTACTGGACATTATCATTTTGCATGGCTTCCCTGTGGCTCAGCAGTAAAGAATCTGCCTGGAATGCAGGAGACGTGGGTTTGATCCCTGGGTCGGGAAGATCCCCTAGGAAGGAAATGGCAACCCATTCTAGTATTCTTGCCTGAATAGGGGAGCCTGGCAAGCTACAGTCCATGGAGTCACAAAAAGTCAGACATGACTGACTAAACATCAACAGTAGCAGTCATCCTGCACGGTACTGTAAAGAACCCTTACCGTCTCATGTCTTTCTGTCTAGCTATATCAGTGTGGGCTAATGGGCTTCTTCTTTACTCAGTGGCTTATAGCCCATTACAACTCTTAGGTTATTTTGTTGTTGTTTGTATTTAATTTTTTTTTAATTTAATGCAGTTTTAAAGTTAACTTTTCATTTACAGTTATTAAAAAAAATACTATATTCCCAGTGTTGTACAGTGCATCCTTGAGTTTATCTTATACCCAATAGTTTGTCGGAGAAGGCAGTGGCACCCCACTCCAGCACTCTTGCCTGGAAAATCCCATGGATGGAGGAGCTTGGTAGGCTGCAGTCCATGGGGTCGCTGGGAGTTGGACACGACTGAGTGACTTCACTTTTCACTTTTTACTTTTATGCATTGGAGAAGGAAATGGCAACCCACTCTAGTGTTCTTGCCTGGAGAATCCCAGGGACGGGGGAGCCTGTGGGCTGCCGTCTATGGGGTCGCACAGAGTCGGACACGACTGAAGCAGCTTAGCAGCAGCAGCAATAGTTTGTACCTCCCACTCTCCTACCCCTATACTGCCCCCCTACCCCAGCTCCACGGGTAACCACTAGCTTGCTCTCTGTATCTGTGAGTCATCTTTTTTTTGTCATATTCACTAGTTTGTTGTATGTTTTTAGATTCCACAGAAAGTGGTATCATATAGTGTTTATCTTTCTGACTAATTTCATTTCACATAATACCCTCCAAATCATACATGTTGCTACAAATGGCAAAATTTTTTTCTTTTTTATGGCTAAGTAGTATTCCATTGTATATATGTACCACATCCTCTTTATCCATCCATCTACAACCTTTATGTTTTTTGATGTTTGTATTGTTCCAGGTTCTGATATTGGGAGCCCCTTCATCCTGGCTTTGGTGTCTTTTGGATGTGGCCTTATCATTTTTGTGTGCTCTTCTTTACTTCCTGACATACTAGTGTTCCAGACTCATGTTGGACCTTCTGTGCCCTTATCTATGTCTCTCGGGAGGCTAGGTTTCTCTTAACGGAGAAACAATATATAGAAACCAAGATACGGGCATTTGTTATTTTCATTGGTCCTGGGTGACATTCACAGATTCATTTACACTTCAGTTGAACAGGCATAAGCCAAAGTAAGTTTATTGGTATTTCACCAACAAAACAAAGAAACAAACAAAGTCTTCTGTATTCTGTGGGTTAATGCAGATAAATTATTTCTCACTAGTCATTTGCATTTCATTTTGTTAGAATTCGACTGAAAAAATGTTGACATTTCTTCAAGGTTTGTGTCACTGCGTCTTTCTAATTGCAGATTGTGATGATAAAGCAAAGTGTGCATTTCCTTATGAGTGAGTAAAGTATGTTGTGGTTCCTAGAGTTTTGCCAGGCTTTTCTTAGAACCCTCTGTCAATTGACAACAGTGTCCACAGAAATTTATAACTTCCCATCTATTTTTGAAAATGTCTACTTTCATTTCACTTAGTTAAAATTATTCTTAAATGTCCCTTGAGAATTCTTCTTTGACTCATTTCCTATTTAGAAGCGTATTGTTTAATCTCCAAGTATTTTGAGATTTTTCAAGTATCTTTCTGTTTTCAATTCTAGTTTAATTCCTTGATAGTCTGAGAAGAGATAATTGTATGATTTCTGTTCTTTTAAATTTGTTAAGGTATGACTCAGAATGTGGCCTGCTTTAGTGAATATTCCATGTAAGGGTATAGAACTCTAGGTTTTCTTTTTCTTTTTTTTTTCTTCTCTTGACATTTTAAATATTTCATTGCACTGTCTTCTTGAGTTGCATGGTTTCTGTGAAGTCCAGGGTAATTCTTATCTTTGCTTGTCTATAGGTAATTGGTTTTTTTCTTCTATTTTCTTTCAAGGTTTTTTCCTTAATACTCTGTTTTTTGTAGTTTGAAAATTATGTATATAGATATAGTTTTTTGGTCACTTACCCTGCTTGGTGTTCTTTGAACTTCCTGGGTCTGTGGTTTGGTGTCTGATGTTATTTTGGAGAAATTTTCAGTCGTTAGTGTTTCAAGTGTCCTCCTGTTCCTTTCTTTGTTTCTTTTTCTTCTCCTTCTTGTATTCCCTTTTTGCATGTGTTGCATCGTTTATAGTTGTTCCACAGTTCTTTGATATTCTGTTATTTTTTGGTCTGTTTTTTTGGGGAGGGGAGGTCGTTTGTTTACGTTTCAGTTCTGGAGATTTTTCCTGACATGATCCACAAGCTCAGAAGTGCTTTATTCAGCCCTGTCTAGTCTACTAATGAGTTCAACCAAGGCACTTTTCATTTTTGTTTTAGTGTTTTTGATTTCTAGTATTTCATTTTGCTTCTTTCTTAGAATTTCTCTCTGCTTATGTAATATATCTGTTCTTGCATATTGTTTACACTGCCCATCAGAGCCCATAGCATATTATTAAGAATACTTGTTTTAAATTCCCAGTCTAATAATCCCATCACCTCTGCTATATGAGTCTGGTTTCTGATGTTTACTCTTGTCTCTTCACTGTTTTTTGTCTTTAGTGTGCCTTGTAATTTTTTCTTGCTAAACCACATATAATATACTGGGTAAAAGGAATTGCTGTAAGTAGGCCTTTAGTATTTGCCAACAATGGTCTGTATAGTCAAAGTTGTGGTTTTTTCCAGTTGTCATATATGGATGTGAGAGTTGGACCATAAAGAGTGCAGAGCGCCAAAGAATTGATGCTTTTGAATTGTGATGCTGGAGAAGACTCTTCAGAGTTCCTTGGACTGCAGGGAGATCAGACCAGTTAATCCAACCCTGAATATTCACTGGGAGGGCTGATGCTGAAGCTGAAGCTGAAGCTCTAATACTTTGGCTGCCTGATACAAGGAGCCAACTCATTGGAAAAGACCCTGATGCTGGGAAAGATTGAAGGCAAAAGGAGAAGGGAGGACAGAGGATGAGATGATTAGGTAGCATCACAATTCAGTGGACATGAATTTGAGCAAATTCTGGGAGATGGTGGAGGACGGAGGAGCCTGGCATGCTACAGTCAGTTGGGTTCCAAAGAGTCATATATATGACTTAGTGACTAAACAACAATTGTGGTGTTAAGGTGTGGGGTGAGAGGAAGTGTTCTGTAGTTCTGTGGTTAGCTTTGTTTCTCAGTGATCCTATGCTTCTGGACTGTAGATCTCACTTTCCTAGTGAGCTTTTGTCTTTGGACTTTGAACTTCACAAGTGCTTCTTAGTTGTTTTATAATTTAATTTTATTTCCCCTTTCCCTGACACGGAAGGCTAGATGGGGCTAGAATTTGCTATTTCCTTTCTTGGCTCACTAGACTCTGAAGAAACCCAAGTTTGAATTCTGATCAAACATTTTTTCTTGAAAGGCAAGTCTTGTTAAGAAGATACAGAATGCTCTGGCATATTTCAAAATGGTATTTTTCCTGTCCACTGGTTTAATCACGTCTTTTCCTCCATTGTTCACTGTGATGACCTGGTAAAGCTGGAGGTTAAAAAACTCACAAATATGGGAGTCCCCCATGACTGGTCACTTATAACAGTTTCTAAAATACTGATTACCTTCCTGTCTTCTCTGAAGGTGATTTCCGCCCCCCCCCCCCCCCCACCCCATTCTTTTCTGTTGTTAGGAACTCAGTGGATCTAAACACATATGATGGGATTCAGTCCATTGTGATTCTTAGACTCGGCTATCCCATCTTTGGCCATTAGGAGTCTTCAGGTTATTTTTAAAATTTTATTTTTATTGAAGTATAGTTGATTCACAGTACTGTGTAAGTTTCTGGTGTTTAGCAAAGTGATTCAGTTGTATGGGGTCACAAAAGGGTCAGACATGGCTGAGTGACTAAACAGTGGCAACAATGGTATATATATATGTATATATGTATGTTTATATAACATGTATATTCTTTTTCAGATTCTTTACCATTATAGTTTATTACAAGATATTGAGTATAGTTCCCTGTGCTATACAGTAAGACCTTGTTGTTTCTTTTACATATAGTAGTTTGTCCAAATTTTTTAAAAATTTAATTCAAATTCTTTGAGTCATGTACTCATTTCTGAGTTTCTCCAGTTCTAATGTGATTTCATGCCTTATGGTTTTTTTTTATTATTTTATCCTTTTAGTAGTCTATGTTTTTATCAGTTTTGTATTTCTGCTCTTCTGATATGCTTTAGTTTTTGTAGGGATGTCATTTTGTTCTGTATTTTTTTTCCCTAATAACTTGTATGAGATTTGACTCTGGACACAAAATGACATGTGGGTCATTTTGGAGTCAGTTTTCCTGAATTTTTTAGAAGGCATATAGTGATTCAGGATAGCATTTTTAACTTGATAGAATTGTTTTTATTATGTTTGCGAATTTAGTTAATTGCCTTCTGAGATCTCCTGGTTCTCTTATCATCCCTTTTATGGGAGCCTTCTCTTTGTGTTGTTTCTTTTGTACTTTTCCTTTTCAATTTGTATTCAGTGTCAGCACTTTTTCTTTCATTGTGAGGCTCTGTCATGCAAGGGAGGCCTGGTTGGCTACTTTCCAAGTTCAGAGAGATTTGTCTACCTCATCATCCTCAAACTTTATGCAGTATAGCTCCTTTGCTGTCATCTGTGGTTGGATTGATCAACTCTCCCACTGTCCCCAGTTTTACTTGTATTTTCAGATTTGCCTAGTGTTCTTTCCAGTGAGTATTTATTTGTTCTTTGGCTTGTAGAGGTTCATGTTAACAAGATAACCATTTTTCATCCCCATCAGGATCCCAGAATTGCAGGCATTGGTTTTATCTAATATGGTAGTGAGATTTCAGGCTTAAAAACAGGTTTAAAAATCTTCATAAAAACCAGTTATACCCTAGAATCTAGGGCTTAGGTTATCTGTCCAGCACTGGTCCTCACAGCTCAGTGCCTGTGGTAGTGACTGCTTAGTGCTCTTTCACGTCTAGTTCTTTCATTTCAGGCATGTGGGAACATTTAATTCCTTTCCTTTAAGTTAGGTGGTGTCATGTGACTGATTCTGGCCAGTGGGCTTTGGGGGGAAGTGTGTTATTTCTATACTGACATAGTGAAAAGTCCATGAAGGAGTCTCTGGCTTCTCTTCATCTGGAAGTAAATACCCAGCCATGTGTTTCATTTAATACAGAAACAGTGGTCAGCCTGAGTCCTTGGCTGACTGTGAAATAGATCCAGCTTCCTGTGTTGGACATTTTACATGAGACAAAAGTAGACTTTTGTTGTGCTGAGTCATTGAAATTTTGGAATTATTTGTTTCACAGCATAACTTAGACTGTACTATTCTAATATGGTAGCCACTAGCCATATGTAGCTACTGAGTGCTTAACATATGGCTAGTCCTAATTGAGATGTGCTTTAATTATAAAGTATATATCAAGTTTGGAAGTTTTAGCTGTGAAAAAAGAAAGTAAAATATCTTGTTAGTAATTTTTACATTTATTATACTGACATAACATTTTGAATCCATTGGTTAAAACAAAATCTGTAGACAGTGTTGTCTCTAGGTATACCACAGATTCTCCTCATTTTGTTTTTTGTTTTTTTAATTTTTTGAAAATTTTTTAATTAAAAAAATTTTTTTTAACTTTTTTTTTAGATTCTCCTCATTTTGAATGGTGCGGTTTAATGTGCCTCCTAACTGTGAAGAAATTATTATTATTTTTTTTTCAGTACTTTCTTTTATGGTCTTGTGATAATTAGGTAGATGATTTCTGCTTGTTCTGGAAAATTAGTAAACCCAAAATTGCTTTCCAGTGGGTTTTTTTTTACCCACTACTCCATACTTCTCTCCCTGTGCCTAATCCCCACCCTTTCAGTTATTGAAAATGACTTCACTGTCTTTCTTGGAGAGTTTGAAGGTACCAAATGCAAGTTCCGTGACCTCAGAGATCTCTTTTTATGAGATCTCCTCTCTTTCTCTCCTCTCCTGTCTCATAAGAACTTTCCCCTTTTTGAAAGCTAAATCTTTGTCCTCTGAGACCTCCCGCCCCTTGTCTATTTTGATATCCACCCTTCACAGACTGTTTCCAATTAGATTAAAATCCTGATCAAATTTCCTTGAAATTGAAAATATACCAGCAGAATCTTCCCTTGACACTGTTACTGCCTTGAAGTTATATACCATTCTTCTTCTCGTCTCTGAACTTCTCAAAATGATAGTCTAAACCTGAATAGCTTCTGTCACTTTTTTTAAACATACTTCTTCCTTGCTATTGCCATTTTGCCTGCAACTCTTCCTTTGAATTTGTCAGTGACCCATTTAGCAAATTTAACAGCTGCTTCCATGTTTTTTAAAATTATTGGTGCTTTCTGGAGTATTTGAAATTGTCACTACCTTTTTACTTTTTTTAAGAACCTCACTTTAAAAAATTTACCTTGCAATGCAAAATGTGGAAAATACAGAAAAATATAAAGAAGGTGATCATCTACTGTAATGTCATCTCTCAGAGATACCCAGTGTTAAATTTGGGACCATAGCTATTCCATTTTTTAAATGCATTAAATAAAAGAAGGATCATACTGTGTCTGTTGTTTTGATATCTGATTTTTTCTGTTTTAATATATTGTTACTGTCCTTATTCTTCTGTAGTACAATATGGTAGCCGCACAAATTGACAGTGTTAAACTGCCCAGGTAGAAATCCTGGCTCTAGATACTCACTAGCTGTGTGATCTTGAGCAAGTTGCTACTCTGGGTTTCAATTTCCTCATCTGGAAAATGAAGATAGCATTCTTATCTAATTCTTATCTATGTCCTAGGGTTGCTGTAAGTAATAAATGAGGTGTGAGTGTGTGTGTGTGTATGAGTGCTTAATTTGCTCAGTTCTGCCCGACTCATTGCGACCCTTTGGACTGTAGCCTGCCAGGCTCTTCCGTACATGGGATTTTTCAGGCAAGAAATACTGGAGTATGTTACCATTTCCTTCTCCAGGGGATCACCCCAACCCAGGGATCAAACCCATGGTCTCCTGTGTCTCCTGTGTTGCAGGCAGATTCTTTGCCCAGTGAGCCATCAGGGTAGTCTAATGAATGAGACAGTATATAAAAAATAATTCTTGGCACTTAATGTTGACTGTCATAATAACATGTGAATTTACTATAGTTTATTTAAATTATTTCTGTTTTATTTCTTTTGCTATCATTATTATAAGACCATTCATAAACCTAAATGCATGTCATGATTTTTTATTGTTTTTATTAGTGAAATATGAAATCTTTCATATTTCATGATTGTTCCCACTAGCCCAGCAATTTTAGTAAGAGAAATCATATTTCACTGATAAAGAAATACTAAAAAAAAAAAAAAAAAAAAAATCAATTCTGACAAAATGTGGTCCGCGGGAGAAGGGAATGACAAATCAATTCAGTATTCTTGCCTTGAGAACCCCATGAACAGTATGAAAAGGCAAAAAGGTAGAACACTGAAAGATGAACTCCCCAGGTCTATAGGTGCCCAATATGCTACTGGAGAAGAGTGGAGAGATAACTTCAGAAAGAATGAAAAACAGTTCAGTTCAGTTGTATCTAACTCTTTGCGACCCTGTGGACTGCAGCACACCAGGCCTCCCTGTCCATCACCAACTCCTGGAGTTTACTCAAACTCATGTCGAGTCAGTGATGCCATCCAACCGTTTCATCCTCTGTTGTCCCCTTCTCCTCCCACCTTCAATCTTTCCCAGCATCAGGTCTTTTCAAATTAGTCAGCTCTTCGCATCAGGTGGCCAACGTACTGGAGTTTCAGCTTCGGCATCAGTCCTTCCAATGAATATTCAGGACTGATTCCTTTAGGATGGACTGGTTTGATCTCCTTGTAATCCAAGGGACTATCAAGAGTCTTCTCCAACACCATAGTTCAAAAGCATCAGTTCTTCGGCACTCACCTTTCTTTATCGTCCAACTCTCACATCCGTACATGACTACTGGAAAACCTGTAGCTTTCACTAGACGGACTTTGTTGACTTTCTGCTTTTGAATATGCTTTCTAGGTTGGTCATAACTTTTCTTCCAAGGAGCAAGTGTCTTTTAATTTTGTGGCTGCAGTCACCATCTGCACTGATTTTGGAGCCCAAAAAAATAAGTCTGTCACTGTTTCCCCATCTATTTGCCATGAAGTGATGGGACCAGATGCCATGATCTTACTTTTCTGAATGTTGAGTTTTAGGCCAACTTTTTCACTCTCTTCTTTCACTTTCATTAAAGAGACTCTTTAGTTCTTCTTCGCTTAGCCAAAGTGAAAACAATGCCCAGTTGTGGATGTGACTGGTGATGGAAGTAAAGTCTGATTCTGTAAAGAACAGAATTGTGTAGGAGCCTGGAATGTTAGGTCCATGAATCAAGGTAAATTGGAAGTGGTCAAGCAGGAGATGGCAAGAGTGAACATTGACATTTTAGAAATCAGTGAACTAAAATGGAAAGGAATGGGCGAATTTAATTCAGATGACCATTGTATCTACTACTGTGGGCAAAAATTCCTTAGAATAAATGGAGTGACCCTCACAGTCAACAAGAAAGTCCAAAATGCAGTACTTGGATGCAGTCTCAAAAATGACAGAATGATCTCTGTTTGTTTCCAAGGCAAACCATTCAGTATCACAGTAATCCAAGTCTGTGCCCCAACCAGTCATGCTGAGGAAGCTGAAATTGAATGGTTCTATGAAGATCTACATAGATCTGTAGGTCTGTGAAGATCTACATAGTCCTGTAGGACTGCCTAGAACTAACATGCAAAAAAGATGTCCTTTTTCTTCATAGGGGACTGGAATGCAAAAGTAGGAAGTCAAGAGATACCTGGAGTAATAGGCAAATTTGGCCTTGGGGTACAAAATGAAGCCGGAGAAAGGCTAACACAGTTTTTCGGAGAGAATGCACTGGTCATAGCAAACACCCTCTTTCAATAACATAAGAGATGACTCTACACATGGACATCACCAGATGGTCAATACAGAAACCAGATTGATTATATTTGCAGCCAAAGATGGAGAAGCTCTGTACTGGCAGCAAAAACAAGACCAGGAGCTGACTGTAGCTCAGGTCATAAACTCCTTATTGGAAAATACAGTTGTATTTTGAAGAAAGTAGGGAAACGACTAGACCATTCAGGAATGACCTAAATCAAATCCCTTACAATTATACAGTGGAAGTGACAAATAGATTCAAGGGATTAGATCTGATAGAGTTCCTGAAGAACTATGGACAGAAGTTCGTGACATTGTACAGGAGACAGGGATCAAGACCATCCCCAAGAAAAAGAAATGCAAAAAGGCAAAATGGTTATCTGAGGAGGCCTTACAAATAGCTGAGAAAAGAAGAGAAGCGAAAGGCAAAGGAGGAAAGGAAAGATGCACCATCTGATTGGAGAGTTCCACATAATAGCAAGGAGAAATAAGAAAGCCTTGCTCAATGATCATTGCAAAGAAATAGAGGAAAATAATAGAATGGGAAAGACTAGAGATCTCTTCAAGAAAATTAGAGATACCAAGGGAACATTCATGCAAAGATGGGCACAATAAAGAACAGAAATGGCATGGACTTAACAGAAGCAGAAGATATTAAGAAGAGGTAGCAGGAATACACAGAAGAACTATACAATAAAGATCTTCATGATCCAGATAACCACCATGGTGTGATCGCTCACCTAGAGCCAGACATCCTGGAATGGGAAGTCAAGTGGGCCTTTGGAAGCATCACTACAAACAAAGTTAGTGGAGGTGATAGAATTCCAGTTGAGCTATTGCAGATTCTAGAAGCTGATGCTGTGAAAGTGCTGCACTCAATATGCCAGCAAATTTGGAAAACGCAGCAGTGGCCACAGGACTGGAAAGGTCAGTTTTCATTCCAGTCCCAAAGAAGGACAATGCCAAAGAATGTTCAAACTGTCACACAACTACACTCATTTCACACGCTGACAAAATAATGCTCGAAATTCTCCAAGCCAGGCTTCAACAGTACATGAACCATGAGCTTCCAGATGTTCAAGCTGGATTTAGAAAAGGCAGAGGAACCAGAGATCAAATTGCCAACATCTGTTAGATCATCGAAAAAGCAAGAGAGTTCCAGAAAAACATCTGTTTCTGCTTTATTAATTACACAAAAGCCTTTGACTCTGTGGATCGCAATAATCTGGAAAATTCTTAAAGAGATGGGAATACCAGACCACCTGACCTGCCTCCTGAGAAATCTATATGCAGGTCAAGAAGCAATAATTAGAACTGGACATGGAGCAACAGATTAGTTCCAAACTGGGAAGGGAGTACGTCACGGCTGTATATAGTTACCCTGCTTATTTAACTTATATGCAGAGTACACCATGCGAAATGCCGGGCCGGATGAAGCACAAACTGGAATCAAGATTGCTGGACGAAATACCAGTAACCTCAGATATGCAGATGACACCACCCTTATGGCAGAAAGCGAAGAAGAACTAAAGAATCTCTTGATGAAAGTGAAAGGGGAGAGGAAAGATTTGGCTTAAAACTCACCATTCAGAAAACTGAGATCATGGCATCTGTTCCCATCACTTCATGGAAAATAGATGGGGAAACAATGGAAACAGTGACAGACTTTGTTTTCTTGAGCTCCAAACACTGGATGGTGACTGCAGCCACAAAATTAAAAGACCCTTGCTCCTTGGAAGAAAAGTTATGACCAACCTAGACAGCATATTAAAAGGCAGAGAGGTTACTTTGCCAACAAGGGTCTGTGTAGTCAAAGCTTTGGTTTTTCCAGTATTCATGGCTCGATGTGAGAGTTGGACCATAAAGATAGCTGAAAGTGAAAGTGGTTCAGTTGTGTCCGACTCTGTGTGACCCTGTGGACTATAGCCTACCAAGCTCCTCCATCCATGGGATTTTCCAGGCAAGAGTACTGGAGTGAGTTGCCATTTTCTTCTCCAGTGGATCTTCCCGACCCAGGGATCGAACCCGGGTCTCCCTCATTGTAGGCAGACACTTTACTGTCTTAGCCACCAGGGAAACTTAAAGATAGCTGAGTGCCGAAGAATTGATGCTTTTGAACTGTGGTGTTGGAGAAGACTCTTGAGAGTCCCTTGGGCTGGTCAGACCAGTCAGTGCTAAAGGAAATCAGTCCTGTATATTCATTGGAAGGGCTTATGCTGAAGCTGAAGGTCCAATACTTTGGCCACTTGATGCGAAGAACTGACTCACTTGAAAAGACCCTGATGCTGGGAAAGATTGGGGGCAGGAAGAGAAGGGGACGACAGAGGATGAGATGGTTGGATGGCATCACCGACTTGATGGACATGAGTTTGAGCAAGCTCTGGGAGTTGGTGATGGACAGGGAAGCCTGGCCTGCTATAGTCCATGGGTTCAAAGAGTCAGACACGACTGAGATACTAAACTGAATTGAATCCCAGATGGCACAGTGGTAAGGAATCTTCCTACCAATGCAAGAGACGTGAATTCCATCTCTGGGTCTGTAAAGTTCCTTGGAGTAGGAAGTGGCAACCTGCTCCAGTATTCTTGCCTGGAAAACTCCATAGACAGAGGAGCCTTGCAGGCTCCAGTCCACGGGTTTGCAAAGATTCGACATAATTGAGCACACATATGCACACACATTCTAAGTGCTATACCTACATTAATTCCTTTAAGTCTCACCATTCAGATACGTGTAATTATTCTATTTTACATATTGGGTACCAGGGAGGTTAAGCCACCTGGCCCAGACTTTATTTTCTTGGGCTCCAAAATCTCTGCAGATGGTCATTGCAGCCATGAAATTAAAAGAAGCTTGCTCCTTGGAAGAATGGAGCAAACCCAGAAAGCATATTAAAAAGCAGAGAGATTACTTTGCCAACAAAGGTCTGTATAGTCAAAGCTATAAACACGGTAGTCATGTACAGATAGGAGAGTTGGACCGTAACGAAGGCTGAGTGCCTAAGAATTAATGCTTTTGAACTACGGTATTGGAGAAGACTCTTGGGAGTCCCTTGGACTGCAAGGAGATCAAACCATTCAATCCTAAAGGAAATCAGTCCTGAATACTCATTGGAAGGACTGATGCCGAAGCTGAAGCTCCAATACTTTGACCACCTGATGTGAAGTGCTGACTCATTGGAAACGACTCTGATGCTGGGAAAGATTGAAGGCAGGAGGAGAAGGGGAGGACAGAGGATGAGATAGTTGGATGGCATCACCCACTCATGGACGTGAGTTTGAGCAAGCTCCAGGAGATGGTGATGGACAGGGAGGCCTGGTGTGCTGCAGTCCATGGGGTGGCAAAGAGTTGGACACGACTGGGGAACTGAACAACAGCAACAGCAAATCTGTTGGAGCCAGGTTTCCAACCTTGGTACTTAGTTTGGCTCCAGAGTCCTTGTTCTTAGCCATGTGTTCTTTTCTTTGTCCTCTCCTTCTTAAAGGAATGGTAGATTGATTTCAGACATCTTGGCTGTCGGGATTTCTGTATTAAGACGGACTCTGAAATCTTTGATGCTTGATTGTAAGGAAGACTAAAACGAGTATGATATCTGCTATGGACATTGGCTTCATGGGTGGCGGAAGATTTATCATCTGGTTCAGACCATGTGTTGATTATTAAGCTCCACTACTCTAGAATCTGGGCCCCAGGTGGCACAATGGCCAGGCACAGTGCACCCTCCCAGCCGTGTGCACCCCAGCTCTCCCAGTAATACAGCCATCTGAGCCTGTACCCCTCCTCCTTGCACACTATCAATCCTGGCCAGTCTTCAGAAGGACCATTTTAAATTCAGCCCACAGTGATCTTTCCACCTCTGAAGCAAGTTTGGTTTGGTTTTTTTTTTTTGCTTCTCAGTTAATCATCATGTATGGTAGTATGACAGTGTTTGTATTGTCATCTGGTACTATTGTTTAAGATTTAATATATAATGGCTTACCTCCTCAAGTTGATTAAATGTTGCTTGCCGGCAGGGAACTGTGTCTTGAATGTTTTAAAATTTACTATAGTGCCCTCAGGAAGTATTATATTATCAAGTAATCTTTTATTTCTCTCTTTCAATCTCACTTGCCTGTTGAGAATAGAACTGTTCTCTGAAGTTCAAACATACCTAGCTTCACAAACTTAGTCCCTAAAGTATAGGTATGTTTTGCAAGAAGGTGGATAATCCGTAGTCAGGCTGTTGGATTATATGCATTATATTGAGATAATTGCTTCTGATTTGCTGTCTGAAACTTCAAAACCTGCTGTTGCTTCTTTTAAAATCTTGATTGCCCTGGTTGTTGCTTATCCTGCTTACAACCCCCTCCCTTAGGTATGTGACTCACGATTTAAAAGACAGTGTTGTCTGGTAATTAGCTCCGTACCCCTCATCACATAGAGATGAGAACTTAAATGCAAGCTTCCCAGCTAAAACTTCTTCTCTGTATGTTTACCCACCCATGAACATGTAGCAACATTGTCCCTTTTAAAGGAAATATCTGTAGTCCACCTCCCACCCCTGTTGGAAATGATTAGTTTGCATATGCCTGTACATGTGATGAATTTTATATGAATTTAAATTCTCTTAATTGAAAGTTTTATTTTCTATAGTTTCTAGAATGTCATTTATTTAATTTCATTGATGCACACATTTGGATGAATGACAATTGAATAATAAAGGTAATTTCAAGTTTTTAGTAAATAATAAAGCCAAATATTGAACACAGGTTAATTGGATTAAATTCTGACAACCAGTACATCCTTAGGTAATAGGATAGTTATCCATTTTCAGGATATGTAATTATTTTTTTAAGGAAACTATTTATGTTTTAAAGGAATTCATTCCATCCTTACTTCCTTGCCTTAGTAATCCTGAAAATATGGGTGTGCATTCTTTAGGAAGTAGATCTGAGAAACAGATTTTAAAACATTCTTTTATTTTTTTTTTAATTTTTTTTATTGAAAGATAATTGCATTACAGAATTTTGCTGTTTTCTGTCAAACCTCAGCCTGAATCAGCCATAGGTGTACATATATCCCCTCCCTTTTGAACCTCCCTCCCATCTCCCTCCCCATCCCACCCCTCCAGGTTGATACAGTAATACATTCTTCTATTGGCTAAGTAGGATGTTTTAAAATCCTATTGGTATTACTATATATATATATATCTTAGCGGTATCAGAAACTTTGCAACTTATAGTATAATTGAGTTACTAAACAAATTTTTTAAAGCCCATATGCCTTTGAATTGATTATAATACTCTGTTTATGAAGCACAGCTGTAATCTCTGGTCTGTTAAGCTAAGTGTAATTTTTGATCCTGTTGAATAACTTACAATTTATAGGAAAAAAAGTTTTAAAATCTACTGATGAAAGTAAGATCTCTGGGATTTCCTTGGAGATCTGTCAATATTTGATCTTAGTAATGTCTGTCCTACTGACATTGTAAACTGAAACCTATGTGTAAAATTACAACTTGTAATGTATAAAGTCTCTGTTTTCCCCAGTTTTTGTTTTTTTTTTAACCTGGCTCAGTTTTCATTCCAGTCCCAAAGAAAGGCAATGCCAAAGAATGTTCAAACTACTGCACACTTAACCATACTTACTTCAGTTTAAACTAAAATTTTTACTCTTAATTATCTATCCTGTATACAAAGGTACGTATGATGTAGATGTACATTTTACAGAGTTTTACTAAAAAAAAAGGAATCTGTCTGTCCCAGTTTCCTATCTCAAGAAATGTGATGGCAGCTTCTGAGATGCCCATGGCTTTTCCCTCCCAGAGAAAACCATCATCCTAAATTATTAAATACTGTTCTGTTAGTTTTCCTTAAGGTCTTCCACTTTTCTATTTTTCCTTTAGTATACATTTTCCTAGTGTTTCCTGTTTTTGAGTTTTATGTGAATGGAGTTATACTGTATATATGTATTCTTCTTAGACTTGTTTTGTTGTTGTTCAGCATTATGGTTTCGAGATTTCATTGATATTGATACTATTATCTGAGTTGTATTCATTTTTACTGCCATGTGGTAATTCTTTATATGAATATACTAGAATTTACCCATGTTACTGCTGTTGGACACTTAGGTTTGCTGTTAAGAAAATGCTGCTGTAAATATTCTTGTACATGCTTTCTGGCAGACGTGCAAAAGGTTTCCCAGGTTATATATATACTTTGAGGTAGGATTTTGGGGTCTTGGGTATATACACTGTCAATTTTACTTGGTAATGGCAAAAAAAAAAAATCTTGTAAACAGTTGTACATTACGCCAAATAAATAATTCTAGAGGAACAGATTTGTGAGAAGATGGAAAAACAAAATAATAAGTTCTGTTTCATGTATTTTGAGCTTAGCAATTTGTTGGAAATGTTGAGCAGCCATCCGAAATGTATTTATAGTTTGTAGCTCCACTCATCTTTGTTTTTTCCTGGGTTGACTCATTCAGGTGTCTCATCTTTACCTTCTCCTTGAAGTGATCTTATAAAAAGTGTTACATTATCACAACATAAAAATTATTTGATCATAATAGTAGATGTGTTCAGTTTTATACCTTCAGTCTCGGGCTGTCATATGCAGCCTTTTTATTTTTATAGACTTCAAAACATAGAGCTATGTTAAGCTAGTACAGGGATGATGTAAATGAGAAGCGAAGAGAGGGTGCTGTTATTATATGAGCAGACATGCATTCTAGGTAGCTGTTAGCAGGGGAAGAAAATAAGAAAACCTGGGGATGCAAGCTAAAACAAGCAGACAAGCAAATAAATAAGTAAATAAACACAACTCTCTTTTGGGACCATTTAGTACCAAAGCAAATAGCATTATGTATTAATAGCCTCTGATTTCACTATATTGTATCATAACTCTGTAACTGGTGTTCATAATGTTAATTCTAAATAATCTTTATTCTTCATTTGAGAAAGTGCAACAACGCACATTTAGAAGAAGTGGTGAACCCTTAGTACTCTAGAATCAATTCCTGATGATTCCTAATAGCAGAAATTTTGTTGTTTATATGTAGTGTGGTATGTTTGCCTATCACGTGAAAAAATGATCTATTGATAATCTCTCAAAATTCTACAGGAAAAAAATGAGTGGTGTAGATTTTTCTACTGACTGAATTGGATTTATTAAAATGAAAATATGGAAGTGATTTTTATGCTTCATTGTCAGAAGAATAAGGCTGCTGTGAACATTCATGTTCATTTCTTTGGGACAGATGCCCAGGAATGCAGTTTGTTACACGTAAGGGTATATTTAGTTTTTAAAGAAACTTTCAAACCATTTTCCAAAGTGGCTATGCCAGTTTATATTCTCAACGGCAGTGTATGAAAGATCTGTTTTCTTCACATTCTTGTCAGCACTTGGTATTGTCACTGTTTTTTATTTTAGCTGTTCCAGTGGGTGTGTTGGTAGTATCTCAGCATAGTCTTTTTTTTTCCCTCTTTCTGCTTTTTGGCTGTGCCACATGGCAGAGATTGTAACAGAAGACAGCAGATTAAATACATTGAAAGCAGATTATAGCAGTCTCTGAATGTCTTCCTAAAGAATTTGGACTTCATTTTGTACATAATTGGAAATCATTGAAAAATTTTAAAATGTACTTACATTTTTATTATTTTAGTAAGTTTTTAGGGTTGTGCTATGAATATTTTAGAACATTTCATCACCACTCCAAATTTACCATTCCTACTCCTTGCTGTAGGCAACTACTGCTTTGCTTTCTTGTTATCTCAGTTTGGCTTTTCTGAACATTTTGTATATATGGGATCATACAGTATGTAGTATTTTGCATCTGGCTTCTTTTATTTAGCATATTTTGAGGTGCATTCATGTTGTAACATGTATCAGTATTTTGTTCCTTTTTATTACCCGATAATATTCCACTGTTTGATGATGCCACCTTTTGTTTATCCATTCACCAGCTGATGGACACTAGGATTATTTCCAGCATTATGAGGAATGCTGCTGAGAACATTTGTATATGTCTTTTTGGGGAGAGGTGGCCCATGGCATGTGGGATCTTAGTTCCCTGACCAGGAATGGAACCCACACCTCCTGCAGTGGTAGCTCAGAGTCTCAACCACTGGACTGCCAGGGAATACCCTGCATACAAGTCTTTAAAGTGAAAGTCGCTCAATTGTGTCTGACTCTTTGCAACTCCTCAGACTATAGCCCTGCAGGCTCCTCTGTCCATGGAATTCTCCAGGCCAGAATACTGGAGTGGGTAGCTGCTCCCTTCTCCAGGGGTCTTCCCAACCCAGGGATCAAACCCAGGTCTCCTGCATTGCAGGTGGATTCTTTACTGTCTGAACCACCAGCGAAGCCCTATGTAAGTCTTTATATAGACACTTATTTTCATTTCTCTTGGGTAGGTTCCTATGGAGGGAATTTTGGATCTTGTGGTTAGGTTTTGCTTACATTTAACTTTTTAAGAAATTGGCAAGCTTTTCTCCAAAGTGGCTGCATCATTTTACAGCAGTGTATGGGAGTTCCAATTTCTCCATTTCGTTACCAACATTGAATGTTGTCTGTCTTTCTGAGAATAGCCATTATAGTGGGTATGTAGTGATATATCATAGATTTCATTTGTGTTTCCTAATGACTTAGGATGTTTATAATCTTTTCATGAAGCATGGTTGTATTTTACAAACATGAGTGCAGTGCAAGAGATAAGAATGGAGATGTGCACCACAAAAGATGAGAGACTGTACTAGACGTGTGTAGAGTTGAGGGAGACAGATTTCAAAGATACATCAAAATTAGAACAGGCAGCATGTAATAACTGCCTCATATAATGAGTAAAGCAGAGGGATGTGGGACTAGTGACCCAAAGATTTTCATCATTGACTATTAAGTAGATGGTGTTGTCATTAGCCAGAAAATCGAGTATGGGTGCACAAACATTTTTTTTGTTGGTAGATGATCATTTTTATATTCTGTTCTCTTGATATATCACTGGAATAAGTATTTAATACAGCTGTTTGATAGTTTAGAAATATGTTATCTAGTTCAAAAGAAGGCTCTGGATTGAAATATAAATTTGGGAGAGTTACCACTGTATAAATAACAGTTGAATTCATTGAAATAAATAGTGTATCTATTCCTAAATGGCTGTATCCACTGTGTTACTTTTGGTCACTGAAAACTGCATAAATAATAAAAGGGTAAATTTTGTTGTTGTTGTTCAGTCGCTAAGTCATGTTCGACTCTCTGTGACCCCATGAACTGGAGCACTCCAAGCTCTTCCACTGTCTCCCGGAGTTTGCTCAAATTCACGTCCATTGAGTCAGCTATCTAACCATCTTATTCTCTGCCACCCCTTTCACGTTTTGCCTTCAGTCTTTCCCAGCATCAGGCTCTTTTCCAATGAGTCGGCCCTTCAGATCAGGTGACTAAAGTATTGGACTGCTGCTTCAGCAGCAGTCCTTCCAATGAATATTCAGGGTTGGTTTCCTTTAGGATTGACTGGTTCGATCTCCTTAAGATCCAAGTTAATAAAATGATTCTAGAATTATTTCATTTAGGTATAGAAGCATCAAAATTTTAGAGAATCAAAATTCCCCAAGCTCGGCTTCAAAAGTACGTGAACTGAGAACTTCCAGCATCTGGAAGGAAAGGCGGAGGAACCAGAGAGCAAATTGCCAGCATCTGTTGGATCATAGAAAAAGCCAGAGAATTCCAGAAAAACATCTCCTTTTGCTTTATGGACTGCATCAAAGCCTTTGACTCTGTGGATCACAACAAACTGGAAAATTCTTAAAGAAATGGGAATACTAGATCACCTGACCTGCCTCCTGAGAAACCTGTATGCAGGTCAAGAAGCAACAGTGAGAACTGGACATGTAACAACAGACTGATTCCAAATTGGGAAAGGAGTACGTCAAGGCTGTATATTGTCACCCTGCTTATTAAACATATATGCAGAATACATCATGTGAAATGCCGGCAGAATGAAGCACAAGATGAAATAATAAACCTTACATATGCAGATTATACCACCCTTATGTCTTCCCTGCTGTCTCAGCTGGCAAAGAATCTGCCTGCAATCTAGGAGACCTGGGTTCAATCCCTGGATTGGGAAGATCCCCTGGGGGAGGGCATGGCAACCCACTCCAGTATTCTTGCCTGGAGAATCCCCATGGACGGAGGAGCTTGACAGGCTGCAGTCCATGGGGTCGCAAAGAGTTGGACACGACTGAGCGACTAAACTGAACTGAAATAGCATCACCACAGACCCAGGTTTTTTCCATCTTTTAGTGCTGTCATTGCTTTTCTGTTGGGTTGTCCTCTTAGACTTTCTCTTTCCTCATGGTCCTAAGATGGCTGTCATAGTTTTGTTTTGTTTTTTTTTTTTAGTTGGAGGCTAATTACTTCACAACATTTCAGTGGGTTTTGTCATACATTGATATGAATCAGCCATAGAGTTACACGTATTCCCCATCCCGATCCCCACTCCCACCTCCCTCTCCACCCGATTCCTCTGGGTCTTCCCAGTGCACCAGGCCCGAGCACTTGTCTCATGCATCCAGCCTGGGCTGGTGATCTGTTTCACCGTAGATAATATACATGCTGTTCTTTCAAAACAGCATGTTTCAAAAGAACAGAGTTCAAAAGTCTGTTCTGTACCTCTGTGTCTCTTTTTCTGTTTTGCATATAGGGTTATCATTACCATCTTTCTAAATTCCATATATATGTGTTAGTATGCTGTAATGTTCTTTATCTTTCTGGCTTACTTCACTCTGTATAATGGGCTCCAGTTTCGTCCATCTCATTAGAACTGATCCAAATGAATTCTTTTTAACGGCTGAGTAATATTCCATGGTGTATATGTACCACAGCTTCCTTATCCATTCATCTGCTGATGGGCATCTAGGTTGCCTCCATGTCCTGGCTATTATAAACAGTGCTGCGATGAACATTGGGGTGCATGTGTCTCTTTCAGATCTGGTTTCCTCAGTGTGTATGCCCAGAAGTGGTATTGCTGGGTCATATGGCAGTTCTATTTCCAGTTTTTTAAGGAATCTCCACACTGTTTTCCATAGTGGCTGTACTAGTTTGCATTCCCACCAACAGTGTAAGAGGGTTCCCTTTTCTCCACACCCTCTCCAGCATTTATTGCTTGTAGACTTTTGGATAGCAGCCATCCTGACTGGCGTGTAATGGTACCTCATTGTGGTTTTGATTTGCATTTCTCTAATAATGAGTGATGTTGAGCATCTTTTCATGTGTTTGTTAGCCATCTGTATGTCTTCTTTGGAGAAATGTCTGTTTAGTTCTTTGGCCCAATTTTTGATTGGGTCATTTATTTTTCTGGAATTGAGTTTCAGGACTTGCTTGTATATTTTTGAGATTAATCCTTTGTCTGTTTCTTCATTTGCTATTATTTTCTCCCAATCTGAGGGCTGTCTTTTCACCTTACTTATAGTTTCCTTTGTAGTGCAAAAGCTTTTAAGTTTCATTAGGTCCCATTTGTTTAGTTTTGCTTTTATTTCCAATATTCTGGGAGGTGGGTCATAGAGGATCTTGCTGTGATTTATGTCGGAGAGTGTTTTGCCTATGTTCTCCTCTAGGAGTTTGATAGTTTCTGGTCTTACATTTAGATCTTTAATCCATTTTGAGTTTATTTTTGTCATAGTTCTACTTAACAATTCAAACCCAAAGTTGCCTGAAAAAAATACATATTTTCACTTGGGTGTCTTTTTTATCAGCCCAGGAAAACCTTTCCCAGAAGCTCTTCAGCAAAGTTAGTCTCTTGTCTTATTGGCCAGAATTGTATCAGACGCTTATTGTTAAAGCATTCATTGGCAGGAGGAATGGAAATTGCCACAATTGATTCAGTTCAGTCGCTCAGTCGTGTCCGACTCTTTGCGACCCCATGAATTGCAGCACGCCAGGCCTCCCTGTCCATCACCAATTCCTGGAGTTTACTCAAATTCATGCCCATCGAGTCGGTGATGCCATCCAACCATCTCATCCTCTGTCGTCCCCTTCTCCTCCTGCCCCCAATCCCTCCCAGCATCAGGGTCTTTTCCAGTGAGTCAACTCTTCACATGAGGTGGCCAGAGTATTGGAGTTTCAGCTTCAGCATCAGTCCTTCCAGTGAACACCCAGGACTGATCTCCTTTAGGATGGACTGGTTGGATCTCCTTGGTTTATACTAGAATTTTTTAACCGTGGTGTTAAATATTCTTTTGTCTTATTTCTTTTGAAAGAAACTTTTTTTCCCATGCCTTTTGATTCTTTGTTGATTAGACAGGTAAGTTTTTCTGGACAGCTTAGTTTCATATCACTAAGTTGTTCCTATTTAGTACTTCAGAGCAACTAATAATTGTTGAAATCATACTCTATATCATCAGTTCAGTTCAGTCGCTCAGTTGCAACCCCATGAATCACAGCACGCCAGGCCTCCCTGTCCATCACCAACTCCTGGAGCCCACCCAAACCCATGTCCATTGTGTTGGTAATGCCATCCAATCATCTCATACTCTGTTGTCCCCTTCTCCTGCCCTCAGTCTTTTCCAGCATGAGGGTCTTTTCAAATGAGTCAGCTCTCCCCATCAGGTGGCCAAAGTATTTAAGTATTGGAGTTAAAAGCTTTAACATCAGTCCCTCCAATAAACACCCAGGACTGATCTCCTTTAGGATGAACTGGTTGGATCTCCTTGCAGTCCAAGGGACTCTCAAGAGTCTTCTCCAACACCACAGTTCAAACGCATCAATTCTTCAGCACTCAGCTTTCTTTATAGTCCACTCTCACATCCATACATGGCTATTGGAAAAACCATAGCCTTGACTAGACAGACCTTTGTTTGCAAAGTAATGTCTCTGCTTTTCAATGTGCTGTCTAGGTTGGTCATAACTTTCCTTCCAAGGAGTAAATGTGTTTTAATTTCATGGCTGCAGTCACCATCTGCAGTGATTTTGGAGCCCAGAAGAATAAAGTCAGCCACTGTTTCCACTGTTTCCCCATCTATCTGCCATGCAGTGATGGGACCAGATGCCATGATCTTACTTTTCTGAATGTTGAGCTTTAGGCCAACTTTTTCACTCTTCTCTTTCACTTTCATCAAGAGGCTCTTTAGTTCCTCTTCACTTTCTGCCATAAGGGTGGTGTCATCTGCATATCTGAGGTTATTGATATTTCTCCCGGCAATCTTGATTCCAGCTTATGCTTCCTCCAGCCCAGGGTTTCTCATAATGTACTCTGCATATAAGTTAAATAAGCAGGGTGACTATATACAGCCTTGACGTACTCCTTTTCCTATTTGAACCAGTCTGTTGTTCCATGTCCAGTTGTAACTGTTGCTTCCTGACCTGCATATAGGTTTCTCAAGAGGCAGGTCAGGTGGTCTGGTATTCCCATCTCTTTCAGAATTTTCCACAGTTTATTGTGATCCACACAGTCAAAGGCTTTGGCATAGACAATAAAGCAGAAATAGATGTTTTTCTGGAACTCGCTTGCTTTTTCAGTGATCCAGTGGATGTTGGCAGTTTGATCTCTGGTTCCTCTGCCTTTCCTAAAACCAACTTGAACATCTGGAAGTTCACGGTTCATGTATTGCCGAAGTCTGGCTTGGAGAATTTTGAGCATTACTTTACTAGTGTGTGAGATGAGTGCAATTGTGCAGTAGTTTGAGCATTCTTTGGGGTTGCCTTTCTTTGGAATTGGAATGAAAACTGAGCTTTTCCAGTCCTTTGGCCACTGTTGAGTTTTCCAAATTTGCTGGCGTATTGAGTCCAGCACTTTCACAGCATCATCTTTCAGGATTTGAAATAGTTCAACTGGAATTCCATCAGCTCCACTAGCTTTGTTCGTACTGATGCTTTCTAAGGCCCACTTGACTTCACATTCCAGAATGTCTGGCTCTAGGTAAGTAATCACACCATCATGATTACCTGGGTCATAAAGATCTGTTTTGTACAGTTCTTCTGTGTATTCTTGCCACCTCTACTTAATATCGTCTGCTTCTGTTAGGTCAATACCATTTCTGTCCTTTATCAAACCCATCTTTGCATGAAATGTTCCTTTGGTATCTCGAATTTTCTTGGGCCAGGGGTAGCTCCTCACGGCCACGCCTCTGCGCAGTCCCTCACAACCGGTGAATTCTAGGATTCAATGAAAAATAAGAAACTTAGAGCTTGATATGAAAATATGCTTAGGCAGAAGAGTGCTATCATAGAATTATACACTAAAGTTCATTTGTATTTGGGATTTAATGCCATTGTATATATCTTTAGTTTATGAGAAAAGGCATCTTAAGTTTCAAAATCAAGCTTATATTCAATTTATAAATGAATGTTTGAAACAGAATCTATTTATAAGTTGACCTTCCCTTTCTGTATTAAGTAGATTACATTCTTTTTTATAGAAATGCATTCCAAACTAATCTAAATTATACTGTTATTGCTGCTGCTGCTAAGTCGCTTCAGTCGTGTCCAACTCTGTGCGATCCCACAGACGGCAGCCCGCCAGGCTCCCCCGTCCCTGGGATTCTCCAGGCAAGAACACTGGAGTGAGTTGCCATTTCCTTCTCCAATGCATGAAAGTGAAAATTGAAAGTGACGTTGCTCAGTCGTCCGACTCTTAGCGACCCCATGGACTGCAGCCTACCAGGCTCCTCCGTCCTTGGGATTTTCCAGGCAGGAGTACTGGAGTGGGGTGCCATTACCTTCTCCGAGATTATACTATTAGAGTTACAGTAAAACTATGCTATGGTTTTCTGAAGCATAATGTTTTGAGTTTTTCAGTTAATATACCAGAGGTTTTAATAGTAATTATACCCTTAGTTTAAGAGCCCCATTGAGGTATTTCGCAAAATGATTATTTTACAATTTTTTATTTTTTAAAATTTTTTAATTGCAGCTGTGATGTTTATAACAATACTTGTACAGTATGTGGGATGCTTTTTATGAATGCTAACAGAGGGAAATGAAGAAAGAAGTTTGAAGTGGTGGAAGGAAAAATGTATAATCAATATCTGATTTTGTGAATACTAAGAAATTACTACTTTATGACATCTGGTACACATTGAAAAGCTATCAGCTTTCCTGATAGCTTAGTTGGTAAAGAATCTGCTTGTGATGCAGGAGACCCCAGTTCGATTCCTGGGTCGGGAGGATCTGCTGGAGAAGGGATAGGCTACCCACTCCAGTATTCTGGCCTGGAGAATTCCATGTAATGTTTAGTCCATGGGGTTGCAAAGAGTCGGACACAGCTGAGCGACTTTCACTTTCACACGTTGAAAAACAATCTTAGATTTTGTCTTAGACTGAGTATCAAAACCATGTTTATACTAGTTTTTTTTTTAATCTTATTAATATAGCTGTTATTGGGTAATGTTCTAATACTTCAAAGATAGCTATGATATCCATAATTGATGTTTGTCACTGATGGATTCTGTGTGGTTAGTGATCTTTAAGCTATCCCAGTGCTTTAAGATTTAACCACTTTGATAATTTTGAAGGGCTTCAAAACTGAGAGGGATGTGTTCATTTTGATGGCAAAAAGAAAAAGATTTTTGTAAAGGCACTATGGGATTAAAATGAACGTTTCCCATGTTTGCAAATACTTATTAACTTTGAGGAAATACCATTGTTAGCTCTGAATTAGAAAGTATTAGAATATATCCAGAAGGATTCAGTTTTCATTTATTCTGAATCATTAAGAAGCTCAAATGTGTTTTTAAAAGAATTACCTTTTCCTTAATGTATTTTCTAGACCTAAGAAACTTGAAAATTTCAGGCACAAAATCTTTGGTGAAATTAATACTTAAAATTGTTTAGTGTTTGGTTTTGACTGGATCCGTTGTCACTATTAAACGCAGTTCATAGTGCTAAAAGCCTGTGGCACAGTATCTTATAAATTGAGTGATTAAAGTTGATGCAAGCATTTTGCCTATGTGAATTCAGTTTCTGTGCCTGTATGGTATAGATCTCTGCTTAAAGGACTGTAATTGCAAAAGTTAGACAAAGCTTTGCTTTGACTCACAATTTCTAGTATGTAAAAAGTGGCTTGCAGACCTGCATTGTGAAGCACATCCTGTCCTTTGATTGTCTTTTATTTTCCTGTTAGTAGTAAAGTCAAATCTTATGTGGTTTTCCTTAGCCGGTCTTAAATTCAATCCTTAGAAACGCTTTTCTGAAGTTTATGATTTGTCATGTCTTTGTACATGTGAGAGGATTGAAGGAGGATAGATCAGGGTCTTGGACTTTGCAGATGGTATGTTTGAAGAGTCTTTTTGATTATGTATTTTCCTTTTTAATTAATTTTAGATTTAGCCTAAAGCTTGTAACTTTTTTTTTCACATCAAGGAAAAAGTGTTGTAATAAATAGTGCTGTAATAAACAATGCTTGGTAAGTGGTTTACCTGCTAATTTTATTTATTATTTGATCCATTGGAAATATCTGGTAGAACTAGAATCAGGCCATATGTTTTTAAACATAGTCACTTTGACTGGACTTTAAAACTTTATGAGAATGCGTTAATGTGAGCTTTGTTTATTGTAGTGATTTCCTCCCTCTCTTCTTCCATAGCCCTTAGGGAAGAATTGGCAAAGAATGGCTTTGTAGGGAAATCTTTATGCCTTTTCTAAAGTGGAAACACAATGCATTTTTTTAATTATTATTATTGTTATAAGGTAAATTTTTTAAGACTATGATCATGGGGTGGGGGGAGGCGGGGAATGCTAAATACCAGGTCTCCATTACTACCCTCCTTTGTTACTCCGAATGATGGTCTAAGTTTTGGTCATATGAGTACCCTGAAAAATACCAGGGACTTGGTGAAGTTATAGGTAACTTCTGCATTGGGAAGACTGTTAAAGGCTTCTAAATGCAGACAGAGCATTACTAATTGCTTTCAGGGTTGGTCTGTCTTTAGTTGGACCATGAAAGATTTAGCATGGCCCTATGGCAGCCTGTCTGCTGAGTGGAGACTCTTGTCTTTAAGAAAGGCTATCTGATATGCTGGACCGTTTCAAGTTGCCCCAGTTTACATGAATTTAGTCATTATTGCCAAGACTACTAAACCTCAGTGTGACACAAATGATACTTCTAAATGGACTTGAAGACAAAGGCGTTTTGACCTTTCAGGGGGACATAAGTAATGTTCATACAGCTTAAAATTTTTCTTTTTACAATAGGAAACAGAATACTGTGCTATTTGAAGTTTCAGTTAAAAGATACCTTCAATGAAATTATTTTGTGATCCCTAAATAAGCAGCACACCTGTCTTTAAATAAATTAAAGATTTTAATAGCTTCCTTCTTTTATATTATGAACATTATCTCTTAAAGCAGTAGGTCACTAATGGCAGCAGTAACACAGCTGAAACCTACGCCATGGACGTAGAACTGGCAGTGCAATTAATTCTTGACCCTCACTGTTCCTGATATTCTAGGTTGACGTTTGCCTGAAATTAAAACTGCTAACTGAGACTTTGTGATAAAATTGAAATGTTAGCTGGGTGATCAAATATATTTTTCTCAAGTAGGAATCCTAATATTGTAGAGTTGTAAATTTTAGTGCTGCTTCTGATGTTCTTGTTTTTCAGTTAGAAATGTGATTTTTTCCCCCCACTAAAGCTTATTAGGCTGATACAGAAATTCACATGTGAGTAATTTTTTCCACAGATCTGTTATGTTATAAAGTTGAAAATACTCAAAATTTAGAACATCTTTGAGCAAAGGTTTGTAAAGTGATAGTTTCTAAAGTGCTATAGAACTTTACATTAAAAATATACAGTTTTATGCATGATAAAATTTTAGTATTTCTTCTACATGTGTTATTCCGGTAAATAAACATTCTTTCAATCTTAAATATATTCTTTTTTTCTAAACAGATTTATGAAAATATGCATCAGTTTAATACTGTCTTGGAATTCATGAGATGGAAGCATAGGTCAAAGCTGTTTGGAGAAAATTGGAAATATAGTTTTATCTAGCCACATCTCTGAGGTAAGAAAAAGACTTAATATAATTAATGTGAAAATTCTCATTTCTTAGCAATTAAAAATTGTCCTATTTTATCACTGCAACTTTGTTATCTTCTTTCTTCTTGAATCACCTTCCTTATGAGTTCTTAAGTAGCTACAACATTTTATCTCCTTATAAATGTTGAACGTCTTCAGGAGTAAAAAGTATTTATTACTAATACAGCTTGCTTTATTCTAATTGGAGAAAATAAGCATTAAATGATGTATATAATTACTTCTTTCCTCTGATGATGACAAATCAGGTTAGAATAGAAGATTATATTAAAATGAATGTTTACATTATTCTGAAGCTTTCACATATTTAGAATTTAGGATAAAATTGTTACTTTGAATAACAGATCTTTGGAGATAGAATTTATTGAAAGAAGTGGAAACTGCAGGGACAGGGGAGAAGCCATTCTAAGACAAAGTGGATAGAGAAATCAAGTTCATTATTTTCAAATCCATAGAGACTCAGATTATCAATAAAAGGTTTAATCCTTTAGGGATGTGTATTTAAAAAAAAAAAAACAGGTAGAACACATATACATGTGTTACACTTTTTTCTCTTTAAATAGAGTTTGCTACTATTTGCTACTATGCTTTTTCCTCTTTTAAATAGTTTTGCTCACTGCTTCTGCTTCCTTATAGCATTTTCATCCTTCTGTCCCTTGTAAGCTGGTCTGTTTGCTCTTTTGAGGAATAGTCATGATGTTCTAATTGTTTTTTGTCTTTGGTTAGGTTTCACTCTTTGATCACTGTGTTAGTTGCCATTTTTCCTTTCATGAAATACTGGTAGCTTCTATAACCCTGAGCTTTTCTCGTTATACTTCTTTAATTACTCCTTCAACTTTTTTTTCCTTTTTCCTCCTATTTTTGTTTGAAGAATAGTTGTCCTCCGATTTCTAAATAATGACCTTCCCTAAGATTTTTATCTTTGAAATTCTTTAATGTCTTTCCTAACTTCTTGATTTCAGCAATTACCTCTAAAATGATCTCTCTCAACCTCATATCTCTGCTATGACAGTATTCTAAGCTTCAGCATGTATTTTCAACTGCTTGCTTCACACATGGTGTTCCTACTTCTGTTACTAGACCTCTTTGTCACCTGTGCTCACAGTCTTAGTGCAGAATCGGATTCTTTATCTTTTCCTTCCTACTCTTAATCAGAGATCAGGTCCTTTCAGCTTTACCTCTGTATCATGAATATTTTCATCATCTCTTTTGTAGTTCTCTCATCATCATCCAAGTTTAAGTTCTTCAGCATTTCACTTGAAATATTGAAGGACTCTCCACACTTAGTGTGTCTCCTCACTCTGTTTTTCTGTCTACCAATTGCTACCAGCGTATATTTTCTAAAAGGTATAATTCTGCCTGTACTGTCAGTAACTCTTTGCTAGCCTATCAAAGTAAGGACAGATTCCTCTAATAAGAAAGTCTCTCAACAGTGTAGCATTAAGTGACAGCTTTGCTTACATCCATCCACTTCTTTCTCTTTAAACACTTGCTAAACACCTAGTCTAATCAGGAACTGTATTAGGCGCTGAGAATACAAAATCTTCAGTAAAAGTGAGTTCCTTACTTTACTCTCAAAGAATAATCTGTTCAGAGATGAGTACACAAAGTTAATGCAATTTGAAAAGTGTATGAGATTGGGAAAGTATGTTGGTATCACCTAGAAGGGCTCTACCAATATTGTTAGAGGAGAGAATTGTCAAAGTGGCTTCACATAGGAGATGGTGTTTGAGTGGAGTCTTAAAGGATGAGTAGAATTGCCTTAGAATTGAGTAGAATTGGAAAAGAATTGCCTTACAGTTGGCTCAGTGGTAAAGAATCCACCTGCTGTAATGTAGGAGACGCAGGTTTGATCCCTGGGTCAGGAAGATCCCGTTGAGAAGGAAATGACAACCCATTCCAGAGTCTTGCCTGGGAAATCCTATGGACAGGGGAAGCAGAGGAAACTTGAAATGTATAGAATGTACAAAAGACAGAGGAAGTAATTTTGCATGATTTGAATTCAGGACGTGAGAGAGGATTTGAGTAACAAGGCTGAAAGAGAGCTTGTTTGTGAAGAACTCTGGATGCCATGGTAGGGAGTTTAGACTTCATTTTGTGAGTAGTTGGCAGTCTCTAGAAAGTTTAACAGAAGTATTTTGAATCATAATTGTGGTTTGTTAGAATTAATATGGCAGTAATGTGAATGATAGTTTGGAAGGGGGAGATACCAAAAGCCAAGAGACAATTAGGATACTCTTGTTTCAGTCAAGAAGTAATGAGAATTTTAAGGTAGGAATCAACTTATCTGAAGTTGCAAAAACCTTTAAGCATTGATTATTCAGCAAATATTTAATTTTCTTCTTCATACCCCTTTGCATGTATGATACTTTTCAGCTGATGATTTAAAATTGACCCATGTTTTTCCTCCTTCTGCTCATATTATTTTTTTCCAGGCTTGTTTTTCCCTATTCTTCTAGTTTAAGACCCCAGAGCACTAATTTTTGTTTTACAGAATACTACTTTTTGGGGGTTCCTGTTGATCTGTGTAACAACAGTCACAAAGGAGAAATCAAAAAATAAAGAACATGGTCTTCATGTTAGAGAAGTGGAGTGAGGACTCAGGGAGCTTGTAAGGTTGTAGGAGTCGTTAGGCTTGAGGTAATACAATTCAGTCACAGTGATGATAGTGGAAATAGAAAAGAAAAACAGGAGTTAGGTATGTTGTGAAGGAAGAAGGGATACTGATTTGTGACTGGATATTGAAAAGAGATAATGATGCCCACGTTTTTTATCTGGATAGCAGGGATAATAATGTTGGGCATAGTGAAGAGCAAACAGAAGTAATTCTTCGAATCTGATTGAATCCAAGTTTCCTAAGTTCAAAGAAACATTAACCCAGTGATGTTCTGCTGTATTGCTGGTCTCTTCATTTGTTTACATATAACAAATACTTTTGCACATTGTTTTTCAAGCCTTAGCATACTGAAAAGGAGATATTATTAAAAAAAGAAAGGAAAGTATTGCCTCTTTTAGAAGAGTAGTTTGAAAAGAGATAAATAGTATTCTGCACATGTTTATCTTCTGTTACACTTTAATGCTGTGTAAGATTTAGTAAAATATAAAAATGTTTGAGGTATTTCTGCAGGTCTAATTCTGACACTCTTACTGAAAGATGGTATCTCATTTATTAGAATTTATTCCTAAATGAATGGAGACCTGTGAAGATACTCATTAAGCAGAATTTGATGGTTCCATATTAATAAATAAATGTTAGTATGATTATGTCCTTAGAGAAATACCTTATAGTGAGATAATGCTACCTCATAATATTAAACTGACTAGTTTTAATGCTTTTATTAAAGTTCTTTTCAACTATTAATTGATGGTTGATTTAGGACTTTGCAATATTCAGAAATATTTCAACATGGTATATTGAAAATAAAGTTGTCAGTCTCAGTTGCCCAGTCTCTTCTTTTTTTTAATCTTTAAATTTTTTAAAATGTACCAGTCATCTTTCATTGGATGTTAATTCTCAGTTAGGATGTAAAAGGATTCAGCAGATATCAAGTTCCTCAAAGAGAGGTACAGGGCAAAGATGGTCATGGTAAGAAATGCAGAATGCCCCCTTCACGCTGGGCCTTCCTCAGTGGTTCTTATGTATCTGTTCATATTGGAGTTTCTAGTAAGAAACACAGTGGTTGAGAAGCTTGTCAGCTGCTAGGATCGTAGAAACCCCAAGGGTGTTCCCTTTGTTACACTGATTACTTGTTGTTATACTGGTAGTTACCTCTTTGAAATGCTCTGAGGGTGCTTTTGGGGGTAAAATCTTGCATCAGCATCTAGTTTGGCAGCTCCTTTTTTTGACATCTGTGAATTTCTTCTTCACTGGCACAGCTAACACCATCTTGGTGTCTTGGATGTTCATTTTCACCCAATCTTTTCCAGTAGTTCCGCTTAACTAGAAGCTACCCATTCTGATCTTCAACTTAGCCTTTCTTTTGTTAGCTGAATTCCCTTTAAATGAATTGTATTTTTTTAGGCCCATTCCAAAATTTTGGGTTCTGGCTGTAGGCATCTATTATTCAGGGACAAACTAGTAGGTATGAAAGACAGACTTGTTTCTATTCTGTGGACTGATAACAAAGGGACCAACAAATTGTTACCCATTCCTTGAAGCTCTGGGAGGAGTCCTCAGTGCTTCTAAGCCTTCTCAACTGCAAGGTCTGTTAGCAGTGTGGCAGATGACAGTTGCTTCTAGGTCTGCTAGAGATTTATTTTTTAGATGAGCAGCCTTTAAAGGGCCCTACATTGCACTAAAGCAGTTGCTGTTCCCAGCTTGAAAATGAGCTTCATCTTTACTGTTGGTCTTTCCATGGACTCCATTGAAAATGCTTTCCCACACCTACTGTTTTCTTCAGAGAAATCTACAACTCATAGTCTCAGAAACATCCTGCAGGTCTTGCCCTCAGGCTCTCGGATTGTTGTGCTCCTCCTGAAAGGGAGACAGAGGCAGTTTATTCTCATCCTCTTCAGTTCAGACTGCCTCCTCACAATGAAGACACCTTTATTCTTTTCTCAATTTAAGTTTGGTTTATATTCTCCTTGCTTACTTATTTGATCATTCTCCAGTTTGGATGCTTTTAGATTCAGGTAGTGGTTTGTGTTATTGCAGCTGCATATGATACTGTGGGAAGAGCATGCCGCAAGATTTCCAGTAGCATCTTTTTATGGTGGCTCAGACGGTAAAGAATCTGCCTGCAGTGTGAGAGACCTGGGTTCAATCCCTGGATCAGGAAGATGCCCTGGAGAAGTGAATGGATACCCACTCTAGTATATTCCTTTTTTTCCCTCTCCCATTCTAGTATACTTGCCTGGAGAATTCCATGGACAGAGGAGCCTGGTGAGACAAGGTCCATGGGGTTGCAAAGAGTCAGACACGATTGACTGACTAACACTTTCACTTTCTTAGTGACATTTCAATTCCTGTCTTTGTCCTCCATCCTAATACTTCTGTTCCACTGTTTTATATTTTCAATGGTTTGTGAGGTAATTTCCAATATAGGTGTCTCAGATAGAAATTCTAGTTTAACTTCTGAATTCATCTGCTTCCTTCCTTTCCTCCCTCTCTTCCACTTTCCCATCTGTTTTTTTGTGATTAAGTGTCAGAGGAGGTCTAATTGTCTCTTTTCAGAACAGTTTTAAAAATGTTTTTAAAGATTACATAAATGAGACATGCATAAGTTCTTGTATACAATTCTGAACAGTATGCACCAAGGCCTAAGGCCCTCTTCACCATCCTCATCCCATTCCCCTCCTTACCATGCTCCCCTCCACCCAGTTGGCGTCTCACTGACCTTTATGTTACCATCAGGCTATTGATTTTTAGGATATATTTTTATAAAATTATACATAATGAGAATACTTGCCTCAAAGTCAGTGTGAGGATTAAATGAATTATTACATGTCAAGTATGTATGACATGTTAGATTTCTTACTTCATGGTATAAAAACAGTATTGTAAGAAAAAGTAAATAAACTTAGAGCAAAGATAGTTCAAAATATGAAATAAACCAGAAATATTGGACCAAGGGGGGCTTTTGAGTATACTGAGCTTCCCCTTTTGTGACTTGAATTTAAATTTCTTTTCTCTACCATGTAGAAATCATCAGAAGGTGGGGAGCAAAGTTCCTGAGCTAGTACTAGGATTGTTGGCTTAGTTCATTTCAGTTCAGTTCAGTCATTCAGTCGTGCCTGACTCTTTGTGACCCCATGAATCGCAGCGCACCAGGCCTCCCTGTCCACCAACTCCCAGAGTTTACTCAAACTGATGTCCATCGAGTCGGTGATGCCATCCAGTCATCTCATCCTCTGTCGTCCCCTTCTCCTCCTGCCCCCAATCCCTCCCAGCATCAGTAGTATCTGGCAGTAGGTTTGGAGATGCATTGGTAGATGTCAGTATACTTATAGAGAACTTTTAGAGTTTATTGTATGATTTTATAGTTGATTTAACTCCCCAATTATGTTTCCCTCAAGATACTAATATTTTTATTCCTTTCATTCACTTATTGAACACTTACTGTTTTGCTCAGTAACGTGCTAGAAAGTAGAGATTACAAGTGCTGCAAGATAAGTCAAAAAACATCTCCTGATTAAGTGTTATGAGAGGAGGGATCATGTTTGTTTCATTTACTGTTGTATAATTGGTGTGAAGCAAATACCAAATAATTAATAAATACTTTATGAATGAGTGTTTGTTGAGAGCCATGGTACAGCTGTGCTTCATGTTCTGGGTACACTGGAAGTACAGATAGGCCAGCTCACTCAGCCTGATAATGTAGGAATCAGAGATTGCTTACACAGATGATGAGTAGAACAGGTTTGAAGAGTGAATTGTTGTTAACCTGGTGGGAAACAAAGAAAAGAACAAAAAGAATGTGCAAAGGAGTCTAAAAGGGATGCCTGTAAATATAGAGACTTCAGTGACTTCACTATAGTTGGATCATTGTAAGGGTATGAGAAGTGAGTGGGAGGATGGCGTTAGAAAGCCTGGCAGAGGCCAGATCATAACAATTCTTCTTATGTCTTGGTAATTTCGTCCTATGAAATGAGAATATTCATAGATTTTTTTTTAAAGCAGAGACCATGACAAGGTCATTTAGTTTTAAAAATTGTAAATTGAAATGTTAGTCACTCAGTCATGTCTGACTCTGTTTGACCCCTTGGACTGTAGCCTGTTAGGCTCCTCTGTCCATGGAATTCACCAGGCCAGAATACTGGAGTGGGTTGCCATTCCCTTCTCCAGGGGATCTGCCCAATCCAGGGATTGAACCCAGGTCTCCCACATTGCAGGCAGACTCTTTACCGACTGAGCCACCAGGGAAGCCCTTTTTAAAGGTTAGGTTTGGTTTAGAAATTAGCATTTTATTGTTATCATTCACTAGGCTGTACAGTTCAAATGATCATAGCCTTATTTTTTGTCAACCAATACATTTAAGTTAAAACTGAATGACAAACAGTATATACAGACACGCATTTGGAAACCTAAAAACCTACCTCTGTAAATCCCACAGGTCAAAAATAAAATAATGCAAGTCAGAAAACACCTAGAACTAAACAATAAAGAAAATTAGGACATATTAAACTTGTGTGACATGTTGAAGGCTTACATTTAGTTCAGTTCAGTTCAGTCACTCAGTCATGTCCGACTCTTTGCAATCCCATGGACTGCAACGCGCCAGGCCTCCCTGTCCATCACCAACTCCCAGAGTTTACTCAGACTCATGTCCATCAAGTCGGTAATGCCATCCAACCATCTCATCCTCTCTCATCCCCTTCTCCTCCCACCTTCAGTCTTTCCCAGCATCAGTGTCTTTTCAAATGAGTCAGTTCTTCACATCAGGTGGCCAAAGTATTGGAGTTTCAGCTTTAGCATCAGTCCTTCCAGTGAATATTCAGGACTGATTTCCTTTGGGATTGACTGGTTTGATCTCCTTGTAGTCCAAGGGACTCTCAAGAGTCTTCTCCAACACCATAGTTCAAAAGCATCAGTTCTTCGGCGCTCAGCTTTCTTTATAGTCCAGCTCTCACATCCATACATGACTACTGAAAAAACCATAGCTTTGACTAGACAGACCTTCAGCCACTGTTTCCCCATCTATTTGCCATGAAGTGATGGGACCAGCTGCCATGATCTTAGCTTTCTTTTTTTTTTTTTTTTTTCCCATCCCACCCCTCCCGATCTTAGCTTTCTGAATGTTGAGTTCTAAGCCAACTTTTTCACTCTCGTCTTTCACTTTCATCAAGAGGCTCTTTAGTTCTTCTTCACTTTTCTGCCATAAGGGTGGTGTGATCTGCATATTTGAGGTTATTGATATTTCTTGATCAGTCTTGATTCCAGCTTGTGCTTCATCCAGCCCAGTGTTTCTCATGATGTACTCTGCATATAAGTTAAATAAGCAGGGTGACAGTATACAGCCTTGACGTACTCTTTTCCCAATTTGGAACCAGTCTGTTCTTCTATGTCCAATTCTAACTGTTGCTTCCTGACTGGCGTACAGGTTTCTTAAGAGGCAGGTCAGGTGGTCTGGTATTCCCATCTCTTTCAGAATTTTCCAGTTTGTTGTGATCTACACAAAGGCTTTGGCATAGTCAATAAAGCAGAAGTAGATGTATTAAAAGATTAAAATATTAATAAAGTAAGCCCCTAATTTAAACTAGGAAAAGAACAGCAATATAAACTGAAGTAAAATAGATAATAAAGATAAAAGCTAACACTTGTAGAGCATTTGTTATATGTACTAAGCACTGTTCCATATGGTTTACAAGGATTATCTCATTTATAACAACACTGTGAGGTGTAGGTACTATTATTATTCCCACTTTACAGATGAGAAAACTGAGGCTTCTAGATAATGAGTGATAGAATTGGGTTTGAAATTAATGGGGGAAAAGACTTCTATGATATGATGGAGAGAATTAACATAGCCAAAAGTTGGTTTCTTGAAAAGACTAATAAAATGGACAAACCATTTGAATGACAGATCAAGAAAGACCCAGGAAGCACAAGTGGTATTGGGAATGGAAAGGAGGACATAACTTCAGATATAAAAGAGATTTTTTAAAAATAAGAGATACCTTGAATAGCTTTAGGCCTATATATTTTACAATATTTTTTCTTTTTTTCATTTTACAATTTAAATAAAGCAGTTTTAAAAATGTTACTTAATAAAATTGATTATGGCTAAACAGAAAACCTAGATATTTCTTTTATTCTTTGAGAATTTTAATTTGTTGTAAAGATCTGCCTCCTCCTGTACACTCACTGATAAACCCATGGCTCAGATAATTTTAAAGGTGAGTTCTGTTAAACTATTCATGTGGTAGATATGTCAAGATTTATGCAGACTATTTAAGAGAATAGCAAAATAAGGTTCCTCAGCTTATTCTATGTGAGTAGGTATAACCTTGATACTAAAAGCAGGCATGGATAATATGAGAAAATAATTATAGGTCAGTCTTTCTTATGAACATGGATATAAAAGCTAACAAAATGAAAAAAAAAACCTAACAAAATGTTAGCAAAACAAATCCAGTGGTGTTATTAAAACCTGATCATGTGTATGATATTGCAATACAATTCTGATCCTGCCTACCTACTGTTAAGTGTCAGACTCCACAGATTTAAGGGCACAGTCCCCAACAAAACTGCTCACTTGAGATGCCAGTCACAAGTTTGGGTGTCCCCAGACTACTCACACTTCTGACTAACTGGCTGCAAATCCAGGAGGATTCCCATGACCACCCTCCCACCCCCACCCCCACCCCTGCAATTTGACAGTTCATTTATATGACTCACAGAACTTAATATTATAAAGATGCAAATTGGGACCAGCCAAATGAAAGAGACATACAAAGTGAGGTTGGGAAGGGTTCCACATGTGGAGCTTACGTGCCCATTTCCCCTGGAATCAGGATATGTCATCCTGGCAGTGTATCAATATGTCACTAGCCAGGAAGGTTATCTGAGCCATGGTGTGCTGTTCTTATCGAAGTTTCATTAGATAGCCACGATTGAACAATTGGCCACTTGACTGAACTCAATCTTTAGCCCTATCCAAACTCCCTCAAGATTGGACTGGCTCAAAGCCCCAACCCTCTAATCATATCACTGGTCATTTTGGTGACCAGCCCCCATCCTGAGTCATTCATTAGCATAAACTCAAGTGTGATCCATGAGGCTTGTAAATAACAAAGACACTCCAGTTACCCAGGAACCAGGCACAGAGACCAGACAAGATAATTATTATTTAATAATGACAAAACAGACTTTATCCCAGAAATCCAAGAATGTTAGCGTGTTAATTATTATTGCTGCATAACAGTTCATCTTAAAACCTAGAGACTTGAGGTGATGAAAGCTTAAATTAACTTACAGGAATTCAGGAGCAATTTACTGGGTGGTTTTGGTTCAGGATATTTTGTGAGACTGTAGCTATGTCAGCAGGGGCTACCTTCATCTGAAAGCTTGACTGGAGGAGAATCCACTTCAAAGATGGCACGTTCTCTTGGCAGTTGGCTGGAGCCTCTGTTCCTCACTGCATGAGCCTCTCTACAGATTCTTTGAATATCTTTGCACAATGGCATCTGACTCTCCCCAGAATAAATGGCCCAAGAAAGAGAGCAAGGAGGGAGCTGCATTGCCTTTCACGACTGAGTCTCAGAAGTCATGCTTTGTCACTTTCACTTTATTCTGTTTGTTAGTAGGGAGTCACTCAGTCCAGCCCACTTTCGAAGTAATTAGATTCCATCTCTTGGAAAGAGGAATATGAATGAAGTTGTGAATCCTAAAACTACCATAGATGGGTTACTCTTTAAGAGAGCTCTTAATATGGATTATTGCTAATTAATTTATGCATTAGCACAATGAAGGAGGAAGCCACTGTGATTATATCAGTGGGTGGAGAAAAAACTCTTGATGAAATTCAACCCCATTTATGATGAAAACTCTTAGCAAATAAAGAATAAAAGGGGACTGTAATGTGAGAATATCATTAAATTTATGATTAATTTAGGAAGAATTTATATACATGATCTTGAGGTTTTCTGTGTATCATGTAGTATATTTTTCCATATGTTAAGTTTATTCTCCATCCTTCAGCAGTTTTAAAATTGTTCTTATGCCATTTGGAAGTACAAAATGGTATAGTCCCAGAAGGGATTACCAAAATATCTACCTAATTACCATTAGACCCAGAATCCCACTTCCAAGAAATCTGTCCTTCAGAATTATTTACCCAAACAACAATAACAAAAGCATCTATTCTGGTTTATTTATTACAGCCTTTATTACGATATCAAAACATGGGAACAGCCTAAATGTCCATCAACGTCAGAAAAATGGAACACTGTATAACAATGAAAATGAATTAAAAGGAGCTATGTGTGGCTATGATGGAAATCACAATATTGAGTGAAAAATAAGCAGGATATTAAAATATATACACATTAATAGAATGATACAATTTTTATACATCTATAGCAAATTTGACAGTATATCAAACAATATTGCTTGGGATATATACCACATAAAGTATAAAAGTACATAAAGACAGCACTGTTAAATGCCAGTCAGAACAGTGGTTCCCGCAGTTCCAGAGAGTGTGCAGCTTCAGTGATACTTGGCCTGCTTTACTCGGCGCCTAGATAATTCTTAGGTGATGTCTTTGAGGCACTGTATTCAGTGAGTGTAGTTTTTATGAGAGATAGAAGTCTTCATGGTGTTATATATTTTAATAAATGAATTTAATAAAATGGTTATTTTATTTCAGATGAGGGAACTAAGGTCTAGAGAGGGAAGTGAGTTTTCCAAGATCAACTAACTAGACAGAATTTGCAACTGAATCCTAGGTCTCCTGACTCTAAGACTGTTACTTATAATCCTTTCTTTAATAAAAGTGTAAGTTGATAAGTAGTTAAACTAGGTATCTTAGAGCTGAAAAAAAGATACTAGAGGGGAAAAAAGGACATATTAATGTCAAGTCTGCCACAGAACTCCTTCCTAAAGACACTCTAAACTAGCACATTTTAACCTAAAAAACATTCTGACAGTGTAAAGAAAAGGGAGATGTTTTATCTAAAAAGCAGAAAACTTCCTAGATTTCCAAGCGTTTCACATTAATACGCCCAAATTTGTAATCTTGAGTGTCGTTTCTTAGACCTACAGGTTTACAAGGTTTAGTTCCCTATAGTTTGTGGTTCATGCTTGTCGGGGAAGAACTGTTAGCAACCTGATTTTAACACCTTCTTCTCTTACTCGGGGCCTTTGGTGAGTTTTAATTTACATATAAATATTACCTTTGAACCCTTCCTTTGTCTGCTTTAAGTGTAGATAGTGTCTCTGCAGTTGAGTGTAAATAATGCTTTGAAATTCTCTTCATCAGACCACATTGTTTGTTCCCCCAAAAGGACTGTATTTTCTTTTTGTGTGTGGTTATTTCCACAATTATTTTACTTGCTAAAACTACGGGGTATTGTCAGATATAACCCAAGCCATTGTTTGCCTTAAGCAATATTTTAGATCTTGGGAAACAGTGTTTCCTTAAACATGTCTTTCTTAAGACCTTTTAATTTGTATGTTAAACTTGAGTATATCCACTGAAAACAGTGGGAAAAAATTGTGTTTTGTTTTTTTTTTTTTCCTTACTGAATCTTGACACAAGTCAGGACTCAAAGTGAACCAAAGGAAGTGGTGTGGTTTTTGTATCATTTCAGTTGTGTTGAGATAAGGAAATGGAATAGTTTACCCACAGCAAAGCCCTTATGGGAAAGTCTCGTTTGTATATGAAAGTAAAAGGAATTGGCATAACGTTTTAATTCCTTCTGTTGTACTCAGTCATTCCCTCAGCAAATATTTATTTAGTACCAACTATGTGCCAAGCACTGTTCTAGTTGCTAGAAATAACAGAGTGAAAAAGTAGACTTATACCCCTGCTCTTACGGAGTGTACATTCTGGAGCAGGTAGCAGGCAATAAAACAAATAATAAATTATATATTAAATTACAGGGTGACAAGTGCTAAAGAGAAAAAAAAATATCAGGGATGGAGTATGGGAATGCCAGGGATGCAGATGGGATTACAGTTTTAAATAGGGTGCGCAGGAACGCTAAATAAGAAAGGGATGTTGAGTAAGCACTTAGAAGAGGTCAGGTAGCAAGTCATACAGGTAGATGTCTTGGGGAGGAATGTAATAGGGAGAGGACCTTGCTAGTGCAAAGGTCCTGCAGTAGAGCCATCCCTGACGTGTTTGAAGAACCGGGAGGCCCTTGCTGCTGAAGTAAAGGAGTTGGAGTCTTACTGGCTGTTGTAGACGTCAGCTTTTACTCTTGAGTAAGTTGGGAAACCATTGGGAGGTATGAAAAGGGGAGTGATGCGATCTAGTATGCTTTCTGTCACCACTTTGGCTGCTGTGTTGAGAATATACTGTGGGTGGATATGGGTTGAGGCAGGGAGTCCAGTTCTAGGAGGCTTTTTCAGTAATCCAGGCATCGACCAGAGAGAACAGTGGAGTCATGAGAAGTACATAGGTTCTCGATATATTTTGAAGGAAGAACCAACAGGATTTGCTGACCTCGTGGACTGTGGAGTAAGAGAAGGAAGGAGGGAGTTGCCAAGAGTGAGTGCAAGGTTTTAGGTCTGGGGAACTAGAAGTAGGGAGGCTGCTGTGTTGGGAAAGACTGAGGGTGCAGCAGACTTGGGGATAACAGGAGAAAGACTGGGGCAGTAAATTAAATAGCAGCTAATTATATTCAGTAAATTTTTATGCTGTTTGAGCTCTCTCTTAAAAGTAATTCTACCTTGTACCAGTCTTTTTTTTTTTTTGGCATATGCGTTATCCAGTATCTTTTCTGAGATATTTGGCTAAAATTACTACTTTATACTGACCTAACTCGGAATATTCAAGTATACTTTCTCCTTTAATCTTCTGTTATAATAGAAAAACTGACTCTCTCTGACCTAAAAAATAAAGAGAATTTATTGGCTGTTAATTGAAAAGTCCCTAAGTAATTCAGACGTCAGGCAGAGTTGCTAAAGCAGCTCATTGGTAGCTCCAAGGATCTGGCTTCTTTTAGTCTCCTGGCTCTACCTCTGGTTTCCCTTCAGGTCCCAACATAGCTGCCAGCAGCAGCAATTTTCTTATTCATATTCAATCTGAAAGAAAGACTGTCTCTACTGGCCACCTTAGACACTATGTAAGAACAGTTTACCCCTGAACTTTTCATTGTGGCATAGAAGATACAAAATGCTGATTGGCTTGGCCTAGGATGGGGCCTCGCTTCAGAAAACCTGTATACACTGCATTTTTGAAAGCTATAGATAGAGAAAAAAGTGGAGAAAAACGCTTGATTTTTAAATTCCTTTTGCATTGTACAATCTCTTTGGTTAACACAGCAAGAATATGATTGTTTTTGTAAAGTGGTTGAATGAGAAGAAAAAAAAAAGCAAAAATAAAGTTGAGACATTAGTTTAAGATAATTTTGCTTCTAAGAGGCTTAAAACTATTGCTTTTTGAACATCTAGCACTTCAGAGGAGCCTTCAGATAATGATGGAATCTGGGAAATTCCCTGGCAGTCCAGTAGTTGGAATTCTGCATTCTAACTATCTAGGGCAGGTTCAGTCCCTGGTCAGGGAACTAAAATCCTGCAAGCCTTGCAGTGCTGCTTCACCACCACCCCCCAAAAAAGGAATCTGATTGGTCGTTCTAGTCAAGAACAGGTGTTTCTCAACAAGGAGAGCCCTGTTGGCATTTGGTTGAGATAGTTCTCTGATTTGAGGGATTGTCTTTGCACATTGCATTGTATTTTCCATTTTGGTCTCTATTATTACTATGTATCCTGTCATGCCCCAGTTATTGGTCCAACCAAAGCCACCTGTATGTTTCCAGATTTTCTTAGGGAGGTACAAAATTGAAAAAAAGTGTGACTTTTTGAAAAAGTGTTGTTTCATATTAAGAGCATAAATACACACATACTTTGATTTAGTTTCCTGAGTGAGATATGGGTTTGCTCTTTGTTATTCTTGAAGTTCTGCTTCGATTTTTTTTTCTCCCTAGTTCTAGAGATTAGATATATTCTCCTTAAAAATTGATTTAGCATTTCAATTAAACTTTTTTGGCCACAGGGTTCTACTAAGTTAATTACAAAAGTTTTTTTATTAAATGTAATGTTGCTAACTAAGGAGAAGAGAAATCTGTTTTGATAGCCAAATTCAAGCATTTTGACTTGGGTCACATGGGTTAGAATAGAAGGACCAACTAGTCTTGAACAAATTTCTGACTTTGATAGGTTAAAATTATTTGTGGTCAGAAAAAAATGTACTGAGTCTAGAAGAACTCATTCCTAAAATCAGAATATCTTAAAATACTCTCTGAATATCTATTAAAGCTCACTTTATAAGCACTTAGGGTTAGACCTCTTTGATGAAATGAATGTATATGAAAATATCTATGTGGTATGTGTGGGTATAGTCAGTCACTTGCTCTCTGAGATCTGTTTTCTGAAAATATTTGTATCAATCAGGGCCCAGTCAGGAAGATTGAAACCACACTGGTTATTTTAACAGAACTTGGTATAGGAAATTAACTACACAGGTACTGGAGGATTAAAAAGCCAAACGAACATTGGAATTAAACAGAAATACTAATTGTGGGAACAAATACACCCCTAAAGGTTGAGGTTTCAGAACCTAAAAGCTTGGAGAAAAACTGCCCTTGTGGAGCCCTGACCCAGTCCGCTATGAAGGGAGCTCAGAGCCCGGCTGTGCCGGCACCCGAGATTCTGCTCCGGGATCTTGAAGCACTGGCGCTCAGACCCTGGTGTGTAGGCACATCTGGGTCTGAACAGGGCCCACAAGGCTAGTTCTGGGAGCATAGAAGGAAGCTGAAAACTGAATCTGCTGCTGCGACCATGGCAAAGGATGTTATTCAGGTAACTCTGACAGGAACAACAAACGAAATCAGGAAGATGGAAGTTCCTTCTTCCTTCCTCCAGTCTTCTCTGGTTCCCATTTTGCCAGAACCTATCAAGGAGCCAGCTGGTAAAAGACTTGTTGTCAGGTAAAAAACTTGTCCCAGGTCAGCATCACATAACAGTGGTTAGGATGTTTGGTAGTTTCTTTTTTTTGAGGGGGGAGGGGTGTTATTTTGTTGTTGCTGAAAAGCAATAGTGTAATAAGGAGCACTGTAGTTTTCTTTTCTTTTTTTTTCTCATTATCTATCACTCTTGACTGAACGAGTGGAATTTGGGCCTTCTCAGCAGCAGCCTTGCCACTTACTGGTTTTGTGAACTTGAGCAAGTTTCTTAACTTTGCTGAGCATCACTCTCTTCTGTGATGATGAAATAAAATCTTACATGGCTTAGTAGAAAATAGCTTCCTATTTCCCTTTTGATGTACTTGTGCTTAGTCGCTCAGTCCTGTCCGACTCTTGGCAACCCTGTGGACTGTAGCCTGCCAGGCTCCAGGCTCCTTTGTCCATGGGGAGTCTCCAGGCAAGAATCCTGGAGGAGTTGCCATGCCCTCCTCCAGGGGATCTTCCTGACCCAGGGCTTGAGCCGGAGGTGTCCTGAATTGCAGGTGGATTCTTTGCTGACTGAGCCACCAGGTTTAAGGTACTTACTTGTGTGCTTACTGGATAAAACACTGCACTTGGGAATAAACACCTGAGTTGTAGTTTTTCCTTCAAGTTACTAGCTATGTAGAATTCAGCAAGTCACTTTAGCTTCTTGAACTTGTCTTCTCTTTAAAAGTAGGAATAATTTTACCTACTGTAAGGGTCATCTATATATGGTGTGAAAGTGAAATCGCTCAGTCGTGTCCGACTCTTTGAGACCCCATGGACTTGTAACCTACCAAGCTCCTCCATCCATGGGATTTTCCAGGCAAGAATACTGGAATGGGTTGCTGTTTCCTTCTCCAGGAGATTTTCCTGACCCAGGGATTGAACCCCGGTCTCCCGCATTATAGGCAGACACTTTACCATCTGAGCCACCAGGGAAGCCCAATATATGGTGTAATGCATGTAAAACTAACTTGCACATTATAAAAATGGTGATATGCTAACAACATAAAGTTGCCACTAAATACTATATATGAGTTTCTCTCATTTAATTGGCATAAAAGAACTAGATCTGTCTTTTGCTCTACCTTGAACCAGTCACTAACCACATAGCACTGACTTTATCTCTGTAAAAATACTATGCAGAAACAAGCACGGTGTTTACCATTACCCATAATATAGCCATGTGCGCGCGTGCGTGCGTGCGTGCTGTCGCTTCAGTCGTGTCCGACCCTGCGAAGCAGAAACAAACACAGTATTGTTTACCATTACCCATAGTATACCTGTGTGCGTGCGTGCTGTCACTTCAGTCGTGTCCAACTCTTGGTGACCATATGGACCATAGCCTGCCAGGCTCCTCTGTCCATGGGATTCTCCAGGCAACAGTACTAGAGTGAGTTGCCCATACCCTCCTTCAGGGGATCTTCCCAACCCTGGGATTGAACCTGTGGCTCCTGCATTGCAGGCGGATTCTTTACCACTGAGCCACCGGGGAAGCCCTGTTGGGGTGACCAGATTCTGATCCCTCCTAGGCATTTCTGCAACTGCTCTGCCTGTTTTGTTGTTGTTTATTTCTTTGTCATTTGTGCTTGTTCTAGAGGAGAGACAGAAGAATAACACCCAGACCCCCTCAATTAACTGCTGGCATTAAGAATCTCTTCTGACCACTGATGTACAAATGGGTAGACAGCATAAACTAGTTCTAATTACTTGTGAGGTTTTTTGTTTAATATGGTTAAACAAACAAAAAAACTTTGAAGAAACTAGGTTAGTGAATTTGTTGAACAGTATTTTGAAAATAGATTATCTCCTGTTTCTTAAAATAGTTCATAAACCAAGAAGCATTTATTTGTACATCTAATATTGAGGCCCCTAGTGAGGGATATAAAACTTCTAAGCACATCAACTATAATAATGCCATACCAGTTTGTCTTGCATCTCTGTTCCAGGAAGAATTTTACTTGTGTTGAGGAGAACAGTTTCTTGGCACAGAAGGAAAGTAAAAGATATTGAATGAAGAGAGGGTAATTGAGCAGAAAAACAAAGGTTTAAATATGTTAAATTTGCTTTGAATAAGTAATTGAACATTGGAAAAAGGGAAGGTCTAGTGAGAAGGTAATTTCAGGGGTGTTGATAAAATTAGTGACCTCAGGGTGGATGGAGACACGACAATTAGAAATGTGTTTATAAAGTGGGACTTCCCTAATCCTACTGTAGGTCAGAAGTTAGCTATAAGATTGGTTCTCTTTGCTCCTTTTTCAGACTTCCCAAAAGACCTCATTATGAATGTCTTACCCATCACAAGTTTTCACAGCATGGACTCTAAGGCAGGCTTTTTGATGAGATTCCTGTGTATTACCACAGATAACTCACATAACTTTATTTAAGCATGTTATTTTCTTAAGGTTTTGTGTTTAAATTTGAGTGACTGTTTTTTACACTAATATAAAAATAACCTGAATAGTGTTGCTCCATTTGTATATGTATATATTAGTTTAGGGATTGATGGGGGTGGAAGTTAGAAATGGGGAAAAGATGGATGAGTTGCTTGTTAAGGGAAAAGACAATATTCTTATGCTAATCCAGGCTCTGGATCGGGAGCAAAGCAGCCATGCAAACAATGGCTGTGGAGCCAGAAAGTCTGCAGTGAGTCTAGTCCTTCTCAGAAAGCTTGTCAGACCAGGCGCCTGGAGCTGCCTAGGGGGAGGGACCCCTGGAAGGGAGAGTTTTCTCCTTACTACTTTATGGAGTTGGCAGTTAGCCAGCTTGTTGAAAATTCCCAAACCTCACTACTAGAAAGTAAAAATTAAGGGTGGAGGGCTTAACGGGAAGCGGAAAGAATGACTTTAGTCTGTTTTTTCAGCTGACTTCGGCCTTTTCCTGTTTTTTGGGTTTTTTTATCCTGATAGAACTATTGGTTTAGCTTTCTTGCTATTTGTGAAGCTTTAAATTTTTTTTTATTTAAGAATAATTTATATTTTATTGAGTAATGTTGTCATAGTCTTATTTTCCTGAAGAAGAAGCCACCAGTCTATGTATACAGGAAAGGAAAGTAATCTATTTAGATTCCTATTTGGACTAACTAATAATAGCTTTTAAACACCAGCATCATTTTAAAATTTTGATCATGTGGCATTTCAAATGTCACTTACTTATTTCTTAACGTTGTATGATCAGATATTTTTAATTTTAATAGAAAAATTCCAATGAACTATTCTAGGAATTCAAAAATACTTTTATTTTCAGGTGTTAGGATTATAAAAGTACTCAGTTTCAGGAATGGTTGCGAAATAAGTTTACTATTTTTGTTACATTATGATTATAGAAAAAGTTAATATGCTGGGACAAATAAAGGGGAAGTCATCAGTATTTTTATTATTAATTACAACAGTAACAACTGACATGTATTTACTGAATGCTTAATATTTAGATCCAGGGTGCTAACTCATTTGGGTTAATAATACTGTTCCCATTTTGTGGCTAAGGAAACCGAGACCTAGATAGCTTAAATAACTTCCCCCCAAATTACATAGCAAATAAATAGTGGAGCTGATTTTTGAAACCAGTAGACATCAGAATTTACTTTCTTCAGTTTGCCAGGGTATTATATGAAATAAGTGCCTTTATGTAGAACACAAAACTGATGTTGTCTTTATGGACTCCATAGTTTAAAAAGGCAGATGTAATAGTGTATAGTGTGGAAATGGGGACAGTTTTTCCCCCCACAAAAAAGAAACCTTACTTGCTGAGATCATTTAAATATAAAGAACATATTTTTGATTACTCCTTTGAAAGAAAGATGTTAGTTATATTATCCAGCTAGTTCTTTGGGCATTGTGACTATTTATGTTATACCTTTGTTTTTTTTTTCTTTTTTGGTTGCACCATGAGGTTTGTGGGATCTTAGTTCCCTGACCAGGATCCAACCCAGGCCCTTGGCAGTTAAAGCACAGCGTCCTAACCACTGGCCTATGAGGGAATTCCCTATTTATGTTATATTTTTATTGTTATGCTCTGACTTAACTATGCTTTTCAGACCTGTGCCTTTTGGTTGACTGCGCAATAACTTAAAGTGATTAGGCTTTTATTATTTCAACAAATTTCTCAGAATGACTATATTATAGCAATGAATGTTATCTACTACTGCCCAACAAATTACCAAAAATCTTAGCAGCTTAAAACATCCAACATTTATCATCATCTCATACCTTTTCTAGCCATTAGGAGTCCACCAAAGGCTTAGTTAGATGGTTCTAGTTTAAGGTCTCATAAATTGTAGTTAAGATATCTGTGAAGCTGCAGTTACTGGAAAGCTTCCCTGGCACTGACCGATCCGCGGCCAAGGTGGCTCACTCACGGAATTGTTGGCAGGTGACCCCAGTTCTTTGCCACGGGAGCCTCTCCATGAGGCTGTGTGGATGTCCTTATTACATGGCAGCTAGCTTCTTCCCTCAGAGTATTTCAAGAGTGAGTAGGGAGGAATCTGAAATGCCTTTTATGATCTAGTCTCAGAAGACAACATCTGTCATTTCCATCTTATTTTAGTTTGTTAGAAATGAGTCTTTAAGCCCATTGGGAATTCAAGAGAGGGAATTAGGCTTCATCTTTTGAAGACAGTGTCAGAGTATTTGTGGACATACTTTAGATCACCATAGTGATCTTTTGGTAGATTGGTGGGGGTTTTTTAACTGAAAAATATCACTTATGAATAGTAGTTTATATCCCAGCTATGGTAATACACACTGCATTAATACTGTACATGACAGAGCCTGGATCATGAATTTATTTTGTTTGTGAATGCCAAATAAATATATATGATTTTAATGCTTTTATTAATACAGTTTTTGAATGAACATTGGTGTTCTGGCACTGTTCTCTCTTTCCATTCTTAGAAGGCTGTCTCATACAAGACCATAGCTTTAAATATCTCTATGCTGTTGACAGAACAGATTTATATCTTTAGTCTCAAAAGTTTCCTTTAAGTTTCAGAACCAGATGCCCATTAGACATTCCCTTTGAGTAATTTCAAATGTCTAAAGTTGAACCATTGATCTCTTCTTCCCACTCCTTTCAAAATCCGTTTGTCCCCATTTCAGTAATTGCTGGTGCCAGAGACATAGGGATTTTTTTTTTTTTGACTCCTCACTCTCCCTTACCCCTATATCTAATCCATTACCAAGGCCTGCTGAATCTGTTTGTGAAGTATGTCTTGATTCCATCCACTATAGCACTACTGCCGTAATCTTAACCACCATTGTCCCTCTCCTAAACTGCTACAATATCCTTCTTAGTGGTCTGTTTGCTTCTCCTTTTGTTCCCTCCAGTCCATTGCATAGAAACCAGATAACTACGTTCCCATCCCACTTACGTTTCAATCCCAAATCCACACATGATGTTGCCTGATCTGGTCCTTGATTTTCCTGCCTCTTGAGCCTCAGCTTCGACCATATTAATCCTCTTTCTCAACATTTCAGAAGCATTGTTCTTCTTTGCTCTTGGCCTCATAATCTTTGTGCAGTCTGTTCTGGTGCCTCCAATCCCCCTCTCCAGCCTTGTTTCTTTACCTGAGTAAGTAATTCTTTTATTCATCAGATTACACCTGAAATGTCACTTTTCAACATTGCTTCCCTTGACCTGTCTGTCCTATAGGACCTGACACTTTTCTTTCTTTGCACTTCCCTCAAATTGTGATTATGTATCATTTGTATTGTCTTGTTTGATGTTTTAATTGTCTTATTGATTGTGAACTCCATTAAGGTTCAGTCTGTTTTGCTCTTGTCACTATATTACTATTATATACAGAATTGTTTATATAATAGGCACTTAATAAATATTTGGGAAGTAAATTAATATTCATTGACAGGAACATTGTTCACTCAGAACTTAAGAGTTGGAAGGAATCTGTTGAATCATTTAATTGGTCTAGTCTTGTTTCCATCATCTCTGTCATGTCCTTGACAGAGGTGCATTCACAGTTTATTCCTTTGATATTCTGTGAGCAAAGATCCTTGGTCCTTTCAGTTGTATCTCAAGTGTAGTCATTTCTCTATCCTTTGCATTCTTGTTATTTCCTAAAGAGTCCTGACCAGGTGGAATAAAGTAAGATGGTTACTCCTTTGACTATGGCAGTGTTCTTCTATCGGTGCTTGATTAGATTGTCTTCGTTCTTAGCAGTTGGTCTTAAGCACTGATGCTTTTTGAGCTTGTAGTCAGCTAACACCTAACATTTTTCTTTTAAAGATTAGGGGCTTTCTTTGTTAGATTACAATGAAGCTCTTGAAGCCGTTTTACCCTTAGCCCTCTCTTAGCTAAAGCTGTTCTCCATACAAGTTGTTGGAGAGTTTTTAGTCTATAAAAATATCTTGCAGCTGGGAATGTCATGGGTAGCACCCGCTACTTCCTGTACAAGGTTTGCATGTATGCTATAAACATGTTGGAGAAGAAACTTTTTTTAAGCACCTACTCTGTAGCAGGCTTTTCTAAATACTTTATAAAGTAATGTACATAAAATATCTAGCACGGCAACTGAGGATAGCATTTAACACATGGACTCCCAAATTAGATCTTGTTGATTAGAATTATGGCCATACCTCTTACCAACTGTGTAATGTTTGATAAATTCCTTAAACTCCACTTGCCTTAGTGTCCTCATCTATAAAATTATTATTTAAAATAATAAGCCTACCTTGTAAGATGGTTGTAATGGTTCTGTAAATTAATATATTCAAAGCATTCATAATAGTCTGCTACATAGAGGTGAATATATGTTAGGTATTACCTCATTTAGTTCTCAGAATAATTGTGTTAATATAATTCCACTTTTACAGATGAGGAAACTCATCCAGAGAGGTGAGGTTACTTCTTTAAGGCAAATCCAAGATTTAAACTTGGGCCAAGAGTGGTAGAGTTGCAGATGTTTGTGTAGAAGGAATCACACATGATCCCTTTCCTTTGAAAGGGACTGTAAGTGTACAGATGCCTAGGGTCTCATTGACTGCAGAAAGACTTGCCTGTACCTCTAATGAGGCAAGACCACATATTCACTTAAATTGATGAAGAAGCAGTGACACTGAAAGATGGAATGTCATATCAGTCAGTTTTCTGCCCAAGACTATGAAGTCCTTGAAGCAGAATCTGTCATATTTTTATTTGTAGCCTGTTGCATTAATGTATAATACATATTCAGAAAACACTGTTGGTGAATAAGTGAGTAGTAAATGAGTGTGTGAAGGTATCGGGAGAGAGTGAGAGCTATTAAGAAGAAGAGAGGCAGGAATGATGCCAGGGTTTTGGCGTGGGTGACTGGAGAGATGGTACCACCGTCCTCTGTGACAGCAGATGGAGGAGGAAGAGAAGGCATGTCCAGAGGAGTGGGAAGGAAAGTTAATGAGTTTGATTTGGGCAGATGGAATGCAGTCTTAGCAGAGTAGTTAATAGGCATATAGAAATAAGGAGAGAGATCAGGGTTGGAAATATACTGGAAACTTCCTTTGAATTTGAATCATAGAAGAGGTATCCCTAGAATCACAATCCCATAATTTGAAGAAATGAGTTTTCTTAAAAATACTGTTAAAGTCATATTAGAGATGTTATTCTGTAATACTTTTAGACTTTACATCCTACTTTCTCAGCATTGTGTTGATGAAAAGCAGTTTAATGTCATAGAGAGGTGAGAAATTGCAGAGATTTTAGAATAAACCATATATATATAATGCAAAATATAAATGACATCTCACTCTAAACCTTATTTCCTCAATTCTCAAAGTGCCTTTGGAGAGCTAGTTAGAGTGAAAAATTGTTAGTTAAAATAGAAATCTTGATTTATTTATGGTAGAGTTCATGCCACGGTAATTATTTTACAAACCATTTTCACTTAGGTATAGTTCAGGTTTAAGTCAGTAAAATCAGTTGCCTGGACCAGTAGAATGAGGGAGAAACAGAATCATATTCATTTTTATACACAGTAACCTTTTTTTCTGTTAACAATTTGGTAATTGTCAAACCTTAATTGGAGAGGTTATGTTTCATGTCATCCATATTAAAAGCTCAGTTTTCTCCTAATGAAGTCAGATTTGTAATATTTATGGAAATAATTTTATTTAAAATATATTTCTATTGTTTTTCCTTTAATGATGAAGCACACTGCATATTTAAATGTTTTTCCAGATGGACTTTCTCTTCTATCTATAGAATAAATTATTAGAAGACTCAAAGTGTTTTATCACATCTACTAAGATTGAAAGATTATTAATTCTTTAGTGTTTTAAATTCAGCTCTTCCTGCTTTATTCTTATTATATTTAGAAATTTTCTTAATGGTGTTAAAAGTGTTTTATTTAGAGCAACCAGAAAAGACTATTGAGATTATTAGTGTTCTTATCTTTTTTTACATAAGGTTAATTTAGGGTCAGAAGTGGCAACCTATTACTAAATTATTTAAGCTTTTGAATTATGGTGCCTTTTTTTTTTTTAATTTAAACAAAGATAGCTTTAATCTTTGAAAATGTACTCTATTGTTTAAGGATATGTTTGGGTATTTGTTTTCCTCTCTTAGTTTGTTAGAAACCTTTTAGAATTCAGTTATATTCATTTCCTTTTTAATATTTTTATTTTTCAGGAGTCAGGAAGAAAGCAGTGGAAGTTGGAATCATTGTTAAGTGATTGAGACTTTTTACAAGAAAATCTGATTGAATAAAAGTGTTTTAAATTAGTGACCATACAAGACCCGTTTTTAAAGGTAACACTGTACAGGAAACGTTAAAATTGAACAATGACTCAGCTATACATTTACATCAGGTTATTGGGAGCCTATCTGTTCGTCATTTCTCATGTTCAAGGTAAATTCATTTAAGCAATCTTACCTCTTTTTTTAGTCATTTATTTCTATATATAAAAAAACACTCATTATTAGGACTGTTCTAATAGCTTTTAAGTGTAGAGGCACAGGATAGACACTAAGTAATTTTTGAACTTTACTAAGGCAAAAACATTTCCAAGTCTCTATAAAATCTCAGCCTCTTTGAACCTATTCTGTTATCTGTAACATAGGCATTATGATATGCAACATCAGGTTTTAGGAGGATTAAATGAGGTAAAATATAAAGTAAAGTAGCTGACCTAGTGCCTGACACATAGGATTATAGATACTCAGGACTTAGTTTTAAAATTCCTCTCCTTTAAATTACAATAAGGAATAAACAGTTTTTTTTAAAAAAAGCGTTGTTGTAAAAGAGTTTGAAAACATACATATAATGTCTATGTGCCAAATATTAAAATTGAGTACTCAGAAGTTTTATTTATGACCAGTATTGTAATTCTACACTGTGCATTTACAGCCTAGAACTCCCAAATAGGAAGTTATTGTGATGATTCTTAGGATCAGATGGGCTATATATTTACACATGAGCTTTTTCCTGTATGCTTTAATTAGGACAGTATTTTCAACTGAAGAGAGTGCTGTTTGACAAAACGGTTTTATAGAACTTACTAAAAATCTTTGTTCTCTTAAGTTTATGTCTTTAAAGATTTTTTTTCATAATGTTTTGTTCACAATGACAATATCTGCTGAAAAGAATTATGATTAACAGCATGAATCTTTAAATTTTCATTTTAAAGAATGAGAAATCTTAGCTTCTTTTGTATTTTGTCTTAGGTTTAGTACCCTTATTTTTCCATGCTTGAATACGAGAGTGCTTTTGCAAAACCTGCTTTTTTGTGTGAAACATTACATTATTTGGTAAAACATCTTTATTTTAATTCTGTTATTACATACCTTGTTGATCAGTACCAATCAAAGCTGTCATAGTTTTAAGATGAGTTAAATTAATAGTAACATTAGTGTAGCATTTCCTACCTTACTCCTAGGTAATTAGTATTTGGTATTAAATTTTTTTAATCTCCACAGTATGATACAAAATTCTCATTCCCCATTTTAAGTTGTTACATAATAAGCTTTTTTTTTTTGACTGTGCCATGTGGCATGTGATACCTTAGTTCCCCAACCAGGGATCAAACCTGCTTCCCCTGTAGTGAAAGGTTGGAGTCTTAACCACTAGACTGCCATGGAAGTCCCAATAAACTTTTTTTTTTCTTTTCTTTTTTTTTTTTATTATTATTATTTTTTTTTCCACCAATAAACTTTTATTAGACGGAATAAATTGGGTTTTAGTTAACAAATTTAAATGAAAAGTCTTAGCACTGTATTTCTCTGACAAAAAGCAAAATTTGTTACATTTCCTTTCAAAGAAGGTTAGTCTTTGATAACTATTATTTGCCTTCAAATAATAAGATTAAAATATTTGCTCTTATTGAAAAGAACTAAAAACAGTGTGCAAAAATTATTTCTTAGAGATTACTACAGATCGCTAGAGTGGTGTTACATGCATAACCTGTAGCTTCAGCCCACCCCCAACTTATAATTTTATGCTTTGTAAACACAGGACTTGTGGGTAGAAAGAAATTGGCATGTTCTAGGAACTGACACAGGTCTTTTTGTCTGGGCATGATAAGAGGGGAAGTGCTGTGAGTTGATGATGGAGACGTCCACAGGGTCCAAATCCTGTGGGGTGTCAGTAGGCATGGTGAAGGAGGTTGAAGTTTATTCTGAGTGTATATGAAGCCATTCAACCGTTTTAAGCAGATGAGTGATGAGATCAGATTTAGGTTTATAGGATAACTCTGACTGCTATGTAGGAAACCGACTGGAGGGGGCAAAAACAGAGGTTGGGAGATCAATGTCAAGATTCTTTTATTTTGGAAGTGACATGATGCGCCCAGGAAATGGCAGTGGAATTGGACCAAAATGAGAAAAAGTGAGATACATTTTGGAGGTTGAGCCTGGGGAGGACCAGGTTTGAGGAGAAAAGTGAAGCATTCCATTTTAGATGAGTTTGTTTTGAGATACTTAAGTCAAGGCTGAAGGGATAAATCTAGAAACCATCAACAAAGTTTATTTAAACCTAGGGAGAGTGTGGAGAGACTGTTTTCTTTGTATCTGCACCTGTACTTGGTGAAATTTTACAACTTGAAGGTGTAGCTCAGGTTTCTTTGCTTTTGACACCCTAGAATGAGTTTGTGTTACTAGCTCCTTCCTTTGTTTACATAGCAGCTTTGTATTATATGGCTCTCAGAATTGTATTTATGTGCTTATCCCCTCCACACACACACATCTTTGCCTTCTTCCAAGTTTCTCAAGAACCAGATCAGTTTCCAGCATTCAGTAACTTGCCTGCACATAGTTGGCTTCTAATTAGTTAGTGTTATGTTAATTAAATATTTGAGATAATATAAACCCCAGATGCAAATTATTGCAATTAAAGTATTTTTAGCTCTTAAATTCAGTGTTCTAGGAAGTTATGTGTGTTAACCATCATGTAACTTTGAATTTTCCAGGTATTGGTGATCTTTTAGTATAATTTTTTTGTTCTTAGTACTATCTTCATTTATACACTTTTACATTTAAACCCTTTATTATGCATTCATTTGATCTATATATAATCTCTTACTTGGAAATTATTATCATCATTTTTTATAGATAAAAGCCTGAAGTTGAGAGAGTAACTTATCAGTTGAGATATTCAAGACTTGAACCCTTGACTTCTCACTGTTATTTCAGTGTTATTTCTGCCATACTATACTGCTTTTTCTGTGTATCACTAGATTTTTGAAAAACCAGCTATGTGCACATATTATTTGCCATTTGGTCTCCATAGTTAAATTGATGCTTCCTTCTGTAACTGTAATGGGATTTTAAAGCTGGCTAAGAGACCTCAGATGCGGTCCAGTCCTGTGGTCTCACTGAGTAAACGAGGCTTGACGTGACATGGGTTGTCTGTAATCACCCAGCTCAATAAATGGTGCAGGGGCGTAGTAGACCAGACTCCAGGTCTCCTCGTTTCTTGCCCAGTAGATCTCTTCCATTCTTGAAACTCCTCCCCTCCACACACACACACCCTTTTTTTTCTGTTGATGTTAACATAAATGAAGTCTATGTTTTGTAGCAGTTTAAAGGATTAAGTGAGGATTATTAAAATTTAAGGCATGGAATCACTAAAATTTATTTAGCAGCACTTTCTTTTCTGGTTATCCATGGGTATGTACATTATTTTTTCTTTTTTCAGTAGTTCTCACCAGAATAACTAAATTTTAAGTCAAGTTCACATTATGCCTTGAATCACTTATTTAACATTTATAATGAGATACATACATAATTCTCTTAATATTTTATACCTGTTTGGCTCTACATTTTATTCTCTGGAGATCTACCCCCACAAGGAGTAGCCTAGCTGATTTCACTGATTCAGAGGGAGTAATTACTAAAACGCTGCTTTAGTTCTGTTCTGCTTTCAGTCTGAAAGAATCAGTACCAAATATGACAGTAAGTGTCATGTGAGGCTACGATACTCTAATGCAAGAACACAGTTCTGTTTCCATGCTGTAACTACTGCCCTACAGGTAACCTTCAGTTTCTGGCAGCACAGTCTGGATTTGAACCAGTGACCTTGAGAATAAAAGGCACCAGATAATATGATTAGTCCCCAAGCTCTCACAATTCCTTACTTAACCAATTAAAATCCAGGGCAAAATGCCTAGTAACTTCACTTTCACATAGAGGTACATGCAAATAAAGGACTTTTTTTAAGCTAGTCACAAGTTTTGAACCAAAGTGTCTTTAAAAGGAACCATAATTTGTCAATTTTTTAATGATTGGAAATAATCTCACTCTTCTGAAACTGCTTTCCAATTTGTACCTTTCTTATAAGTTGTGACCATTTTCTACCTTGTGCCACTCTTGTCTTTCACTAGTGCAAAAATTGTGACATAGTCATCTCCATGTATTCCATGAGAGCTGGGATAGTTTTTCTGTGCATTCTAGGCTGTTAATAAATGTAATCATATAAATAAAGTTTATTTTTAATTAAAAGCATACAACTACAGTTAATGCAACAAGAAAGCATAGAAACTTCTCACTAAAAAATTGGAATAAAAGAATTAGATTTTCAGAAATGGTTCATTTACAATTTCACGTTTGAATACAGGGCAGAGTCTAGACAGTATGCTCCATGGTACTGGGATGAAATCAGACTCCGATCAGAAAAAGTCAGAAAATGGAGTAACCTTAGCACCAGAAGATACCTTGCCTTTTTTAAAGTGCTATTGCTCAGGACACTGCCCAGATGATGCTATTAATAACACATGCATGTAAGTATTATATGCTTTTTCTTAAAGTTATGAGAATAGGTTTGCATTTAGTGCTATTATTTTAAGAACCGTTCACTTTGTCTAAATTTTTTTCTCTAACTTTATATGGTATCTCTCCAAAGAGCCAAAAGCTTCTTGTTCTTTATATAGGAACATTTATTAAATGATTGATGGTTATTTTCTTAGAGTAACATTGTAATATAGCTTTTAAAAGAGATAAAAGGAATCTGGTATTCATCTGTCATTTTCGGTTTGTTTAGTGATCTTTTTATCAGAAAGTTCTTGATGCTCATTGTAGACAACTTAGAGATTATTAAAAAGAAACCTTGAAAATTCACATAAACCTTGTAATTCTGAATTGGTTGAAATATTTTACAGGTCTCCAAGAATGACATTGTGATAGTTAAATAATTTTATTTTCTTATAAGTGAACCGCCAGTCTAAATCTGCTTTATATAACCACTTTAATTTTTCTACTTAATTTTATGTTAACTGTTTAATATTTATATATGATCATGTAATTCTGTCCCATATTCTTAGGGGACAGTGAAGAATTAATTGTCTTACTAGTCAAAAAAAAAAAAAAATCCCTGAAGGACTCAGTCAGTCAGTTACCTCCCTGTTATTAAGATACAATAATCAATAACTTGCTTTGTACTTTCCTCATACTTTTATGCTCTTTGAATGTGAACAGATATATAGCCAAGAAGTATACATACAAAATATTGAAATTGTATGATAGTTCACCATATCTTAGATTTGTTGTTTGTTCTGGTAGTGGTTGACTTTACTTACTGTGACAGACTGGTTGATCTGTGTTAGGAGGGTGTTCCCTATTATATTACCAGGTGACTTCTTGTCTGTAGTTCATACTTGGTCCATGTGAGCTATTTGTTAGAGGCTTGGAGAAGGAAATGGCAACCCACTCAAGGGGTTCTTGCCTGGAAAATCTCCATGGACGGAGGAGTCTGGTGGGCTTCAGTCCATGGGGTCGCAAAGAGTCGGACACGACTGAGCGACTTCACTTTCACTTTGGGTAACCCAGAGTAAAACTTAGTGATCAGTTCTAACAGAATTTCATCCTGTCGCACTTAATATTTTCTCATTTCAGAAAATGAAAAATTCTGCGAGATTCTTTTAACTGTAACAATACACTTATCGATATGAATAGTAAGGAGGGACACACAAAGAATCTTTTAGCTATTTCTTCTACTCATTAAAGCTTGAATATATTAGGAGAAAATTCTGGCATACTAATACTAAAATAACAGTTTATTTAATACAAATATATTTATATGCATTTCTTGAAAATTCAGCTATTCAAAAGTTCTCCTTTTTTCCTTAAATATTTTCATTAAATAAAAAATGCCTCTTAGGATCATTGTTAGTCAGATCTTCCCAAATATACTTTTCTTTGTCATTAAATCTATTTTTATGGTTCACAGAGAAGTTTTTTTTATTCATAATATTGTGTATAGTGTGGGAATACAGAAAATCTTATGGATGAAAAGAGACAAAGTTATTTTTAAGTATATTTTTAAGCATTAAAGATTATCTACTTTATAAAGTTTTATAAATAGTTTTTCTGTGATCACATGACTATGATTAGCAAAGAAAAGTTAAATAGTATTTCATATTTGGGGGACTTGTTTAAAAGAAATCCTTTACTGCCTGACACTAGATTTTTATTCAACCTCTAGATTTTAGTTCAAATATGACAACTTTTATTTGCCTTAAAAAAATGCATGTGGATTTGCCAGTAAATCACACTGAATGTAATTCTTATTCAGCACTAAAAGCCATCATTAACTGGTCACATTCAAACTGAAATTTAATTAGTACCTTCCGATCTAAAGTTGATCTTTTGTCTTTTTGGCTTTTTTTCTTTTAGAACTAATGGGCATTGCTTTGCCATCATAGAAGAGGATGACCAGGGAGAAACCACATTAGCTTCAGGGTGTATGAAATATGAAGGATCTGATTTTCAGTGCAAGGTAAGGTGTAATTTGAGGCCTATGAAATTAGGAAGGGAGGGGCCACAGGAAAAGCACTGACTCCCCAAGGAGAAGTGTGCCTGGTCGGCATATTGCTGTATGTTCTGGGAACAAATACATTGGAGGAAGCTTAGCTCTTACTTCAGGTTATATGATTGTGTCAACTGAAATTACAGATTATTTTACTTTTAAAAAAAGTTGTAAATCATCTGTTTTTAAATTGTTAAGCCTGTAAAAAAATAATGCTGTCACACTTATTTGTACATTATAAAATGGACTAGAAAGACTTTAAAGTGACGAGTAATAACCTTTAATACTCTCCGAGACAACTTAGAAATGTTAAGCCCTTGTAAGGAGATCTCAGTGGAGTTACTTTAACAGCACAGCAAAGGAGTCAGAGGATTAGCAATAGTTTATGAACATATTGATGGCTTTGGGTTATAAGCCTAATCTCTTCAAAATCTTGTATAATAATTTTGCCCCGGGTGATCCTTCCACTGTTTTTGAAAACTGCTCCAGAGAGAACTGTTTATTAACAAATTTAAGCCTCAACTATTTTAGAAAATTATTCAAATCAGTGAGAAACTCTCAGGATTGATAGAAACTTCACACACATACACGAATGCACACAGTCACATACATTGCATCCTATTTTCTATTTGCTTCACCTCTAGCAATGAGGGGCTCATTACATCCCAGGCCCACCTGTTTCATTTGTAGTAATGACCTGACCTTATCCTTAGAAAACTTTTCCTCCAGATGACTGCACATCTCTCTTCCATTGTACTTCTTTGGATCATAGAGAACAAATTGAATCCCTTTTTAACATGGTAGCCCTTTACTATGTGAAGAAGTCTTTTTGTATTACTTTACTCCTCATATACTATAGTTTTTACCCAATGAAAAGAATTGTTCAAAATAACTTCAACTACTCCTTATACAGGATCAGCTTTAGAGTTGCTCACTCTTCCGTTTCTCAATGTAATATGCAGAATTGACTATAGTCTGGTGAGGAAAAACAAGCAAAGAGTTAGTAACTCCTTCTCCTGAATGCAGCAAAATTTCATGTTAGAGGTTTGTCATACCTTATTCTTAAATAAGATACTAAGTTTTCTGTCATTTGAAATCCCGGTATCTTTCATTCATGCTACTGCTCAGCCATCTCTCTTTCATTCTTCTTTGGTGCTGTGGGTTTCTTGACACAGATAGCTAAATGAGAGTGGAATAAGTTTTGTTACATGGTTGTCATATAGTTGTCAAAGTTAAATTTCATTGTATTAAAATTAATCTTTTGCCCTTACCTGTCAGGATTCAGGAGATGCTGATTTGGTTTTGTCTCTTCCAGTTTTATTTATCAACCACATTTCAGTATACTTTTTAATCACTTAAAAATGTTGGCGAAAGACCTCTGTATGGTTAGAGCACTGAGCTGGGCAGTAACAACCAGTGCCTCACAGGCCCCCTCAACTAGGCATGTCCCAAATGAATATATCAGTATAGTTTAGTTATTAAGCTTGACAGTGTGTTCAGGTGGACGTGCTGCCTCTTAACCAGCTGTGGAACTTTGAGCAAGGAGCTTTACTCTCTTGTTTTCTTAATAGCAAAAGAGTTCTGTAAGAATCAAATAAGAGACAGCATATGTGCAAAGAGTTTAGCACAACTGACACATAATAAGGACTTTTTTTTTAGTCAGGACTTAATAAATGCTAGCTTTAACCATATTGATAATGTAGTTGAAAGCAGGCTTTCAACTGAATTACACATATCCCTGAGTGCACACTGGCTACAGTACATGAGGATCACTAGGCACATGGACAGTTTTAAGGGAATCGGTTTACAGACCCTGAACTTCCATAGATCCTGTTGCTTAATATTTATCTGCCTGAGACCGGAACTTCTTGAGCAGTTTCTCTGTTCCTTCCTTTTCACAATCAACCTTCTCGTAGTTTCCTGATTAGTGGCCTGAAATGTAAATCCTCAAGTTCCCAAATGCTGTTATAATTCAAAATCTTAGTGTGGGGACCATGGGGATAACAAATATATTTGCATGTTTGGTAGTTTTTCATTTTTTGCTTTCAACCAAATTGCTTCATTTAAAATAACTTTTCATAGTAGGATTATTATAGATCTTTGTCATATGATTGGAAGATCTTCAAAGAATTATGGGACAATGGTACAACAAATCCTTCCATTACCATCCTTTTGTTTATGTGATCAAAAAATCTTAGTACTCACCCAAAAAGAGGAAAAGAGAAAAATAGGAATAAAGTTAAATGCCAAACTTTTCCCATTTTAGCAATAAGTAATTGTCCATGAATTTATGAACTAGTTTTATTTAAGTCCTGTCTATCTCATACCTTTCCAATAAAATTTTCTTTTTATGTAAAGGTTATAATGTACATGTAATTTTGATTAATTTTATACTAATACTTGTAATGATAAATCAAGCCAGAATAATTTTTTAAGACTTAAAGACATCCTATCACAGGAAGTAAAAGAGGTTAATTTATATTTATATATGTTTATTTTTGAGGTGGAGAATTCTATCTTGTGATACATTACATTAAGGCATAATGATTGTGGAACATGTGGAAAGGAAATAGCATAAGGAGAAAAAGGAATACTATAAAATTTTCCAATTTGTCCATTTATTTTTTAAAATAGTGATAATGGGTATTGAATTGCTATTTTATTTAGATGCTACTGAATAGATTTGAGTTATTAACTTTATTTTAAAATGTGCAATAAGTAGGGTATTATCAATACATTCTTGCGCCTATTTATAATGAAAAATTTTAGATGTTAACCTAAAAACATATGAGGGAATACATTGTGTTTCAGAATTGATTTAGAGGGGTGGTTGTTCAGTCGCTAAGTTGTGTCCGACTTTGCAGCCCCATGGACTGCAACACGCCAGGCCTCCGTGTTCCTCACTATCTCCCGGAGTTTGCCTAAGTTCATGTCCACTGAGTTGGTGATTTAGGGGTTACACAGACAAAAAATATGGACCACCACTTGGGTTACTTTCTGTGTATCTTGCTACATATCACTGTTAATTTACCTGGCACCTCACCTGAGCAGAACAGCTCTTCTGCTGGCACCTAAGCCTTTCCTCCCAATGCTTTCACATGCTGTCAGGTTTGGATCAAAACAGGTTCAAGTGATAATCACCATTCTTTGCCCAGGCCTTGATTTTTCCCTCACACCATCCAGTCTCTGTAGGGTAAATCTAGCTTCTTCTGTCTCTTCCTATAGGATGAATTATTTCTCAGAAACTGCACAGCCATTCCTTATAATTTGGTTTCAGTTGCTTTCTCCTGTAACACTCCTCCTAACCCGCCACCCCCCATTCAGGTTCACCAAGTAAGTTAGAATCTCCTCTACTTCATGAATGCCAAGTGAGTTTTTTCCCCCACAAGAATTTTTATTGCCCACATAAAACCAGAGATACAAATGGACTTAGGTGGGGCATGGCAGTGGGGAGTGCAGGAACCAGAAAGGTTGTGTCGACCAACATCATAATCTAGACACGCTTAACTTTTGCCAACCCAGATATGTAGTTAACCTATGTAAGAAAGATATGAGTCTCGTGTTGCTTATTCTCAGCGAAGCCACACTGAGTCTTCCCAGAGATTGCAAGCATTTTTGACTTATTCTAGAATCTTGACTGGGATCCGTGTCACATTCACTAGAGGAAGAAGAATTAATTTATTGAACATTTACTGTTTATATTTAATATGTTAAGTGCTTGGTACAGTTTATCTCATTTTCTCCCAATTATCCTGTAAGGTAGGTATTTTTTATCCTCCATCTTACAGGAGAGGAAGCTGAAGCCCAGAGAGAAGTAAGTTCATTGCTCAGGGTCACAAAGTTAATAAATGGCAAAGCTAGGACTTAAGCTATTTGATTGCAGAATCCTTGTTGTTTTCATAATACTATGCTGCCTCTAATCTGTTGTTGGCAAAGTCTTTCTTTCCCTTTTAAAAGTAATATAACATTTAGCTATCTAGTTTATGACACTCCTCGTTTCTAAAATCTTTGAATCGTACCTCTTTCAGCCTTCTTCCCAGTGCTGTCTCGTCCTCCTGTGATGATAATTCATCTAGCTTTGTGTTGTGGTCTTCAGTCACTAAGTTATATCTGACTATTTGCAACCCCACAGCCTGTAGCATGCCAGGCTCCTCTGTCCTCCTCTGTCTCCCAGAGTTTGTTCAAATTCATGTCCATTAAGTCGTTGATGCTATCTAACCATCTCATCCTCCGCCACCCCCTTTTCCTTCTGCCTTTAATTTTTCCCAGTATCAGGGTCTTTTCCAATGAGTTGGCTCTTTGCATCAAGTGGCCAAAGCATTGGAGCTTAGAAGATAGGAATTCACACAGAACACAGAAGCATTGTAGGGTCTCTGCATACTTCTGGGATACCAGTCCCACTTACTGGTGTTTGGTCTGCCTTCTTCATACCTGTAATCCTCCCTGATAGAGAAGACTGAAGCAAAGCGAGAGTTAAGGAAATGTTTCTTTTCTTTGTCCTCCGTTACCTACTATTTTGTCAGCAATACTTGCACCTGTTGCTTGGTAGTCTTTCTTCTAGCACTGCTAAAAACCCTTTGCTGGTTTTTCTTTATATTTTCTGTCCTGCAAGGCTAAGCTCACTTTGAACTTTAGCATGCTGGGACTATTCTTGGATGCATCACACTTCTTTTTATTCATCTTTAACTATGTACTCTTCATTCCGTCCTTCATGTAAGTTTTCTCTAGATCCGGGATTTTTTTTCCCCCCAGAATCACTTGTGTAACTTCTGACATGTCTTCCTTGTCTCTTTTTATGATAATTTAAAAGTAATAGTTTGTTAGAAAGTTTAAAATTCAGTTAAAATGTAAAACTTGTGCTTTTGGAGGTTTCTAAATACTCTTGATCCATCTTCTCCTATGGGGACTCTCAAGTCCCTTATCGAATCCCATATAGATTCCCTTACGGAATGTCATATTCACCTTTTTAAAAGGAATACCCGATTATGCCGAGGTTTCCCCTTTCTGGCCCTCTGATATTTAAGACTAACATGGTTAATTTCTGCTTATATTCTTGCTATTTTTATAATGACAGACAATTCCTTGTTGCTGTTTTGGTCTAGAATATCACTTCTTCCAGGCAGTGCTGAAATGTCAGTGTTCAAGTTAAAAACTTCTCAAATACTATATTTTTGGTTAAATAAAACTTCACATATAATTGTTGACATCTGTTCCCATGACTGCAGTCTTTTCCTGGGCTCATTTTCTGATTTATTAGGGACATATATCTGGTTAGTGGTTTCTAAAAATTATCAGAAGTACTGTTTCTATATCTTGCCCTTACCCTCACCACATACACTTACTTTCTTCTGTATCAGGTTCATTAGTTTCAACATAGTTGTTATATGCAAAATCATCTGTTATCTTCTGCCTATTTGACTACCTTTTATAATGTGCAATTTATTTGGCCCAGGACGCACTCCACGTTTTAGTCAGATCTTTAATCTCATCCATCTAAGTCTCGGTACTACCATGAGTCATATTTACCCTACTAATTTGTCATTGTAATGAAATGTTTTACCCCGTCTTTTTTAAGAAAAGATCTCATGACTTTACTGTTTTATTAATAACAGATAGTAATATCTTAAGAAATGCCAAACTTTGGGTTAAAAATATATATACACTTTTGTTTATTTGTAATGAAGTTATAGACTAGTGTTCTCAGACACCACATAATACATTCTTCTTTAGAAAAAAAATTTTAGAGTCTTCACAATACCATTTCACCACAGATTCAAATTTTTCCATATCATTTTTCACACATAAACTTGGCAGGTCCTTTTCACTCACTGAATTAGAAATTGTATTTTATTAATACTTTAAAAGTTATTTATCAATCTCATATATCAAATCATTTCTAATTTTCTTCCTGTAGGATTCACCAAAAGCCCAGCTACGCCGGACAATAGAATGTTGTCGGACCAACTTATGTAACCAGTATTTACAACCTACACTGCCCCCTGTTGTTATAGGTAGGTTAGCAGAGAAAAGTGCAGTCATTGTAAATCTCAGTAAACTATTTTCTGTGATTTTAACAATAAGCAGGCTTTCTAGAGTTCAACAGTACAAGTTATTTTTTTCCTTTTAAGATGTAATAGAAAGATAATACATCTTTTTTATTGTTTATTTCCATTGTCAGGTCCGTTTTTCGATGGCAGCATTCGATGGCTGGCTTTGCTCATTTCTATGGCTGTCTGCATAATTGCTATGATCATCTTCTCCAGCTGCTTTTGTTACAAGTAAGATAATTATTTTGATGCAAAGTATTTTGTTGAATAGTAGATATAAACGGTTGTTCTTAAAGCCAGTAGGCAGAAACTATTGACACTGATTGTATTTCAGAAACCATTAATTTGTATTCTCTGGTTATATTTCCTTTAATTAGCGGTATTATAGTTTTCTTCAGTGAACAGAGGACCTTACTACCAGTCAATTAATTGGACACAACATTGTACTTCTTATGTTCATGAATACTTAAGATTTCCTTATTTATAGAATACTGAACTTTTTTATGGCTGAATATTTAAAACCTATCCCAGGAAATCAACTTTATATATTATCCTTCTTTAGTTATTTGGTGGTTCAGAGTTATTTGCATTTAGTCAATGATTTCAGAAGACAGTTGCCAGAAGTGAAAAGTGATGAGAGGAGGGCATAAACTTCATGATAAAACATTATCTGACTGATATATGAATAAACTGAGAGATCAATGGAACTGGCTACTAGACCTATAAGTAGACCCAAGTATGTAAAGTTAGTTAGTATGTGATAAAGGTAACATTTCAGATTACTAAGGAAAAGTTGGCTTATTCAGTAAATGGATTTGGGAGTAGATAGCTATATGGAGAATAATGAAGTTGAGTCAGTTCTGTACACTGAAATAAAGTTTAGCCAGATTTAGCCATATAGATATAAAATTCATATATATATATATATTTTACACATATAAAGTGAAATGATTAAAATACTAGAACAACCTTGGAATAGTTTTTTAAAATAATCTGAATCTGACACAAAACTTACAAGCCAAAAAAGAAAAAAACCCTTAAAATTAAAAAAGAAAAGATTGATGGTGTCAACTACATAAAAATAAAACTTTACTATGTAGTAGAAACCACTATAAATGGTCAGAAGACAGTCTAGCAGTGAAAAATATCCCCTGCTTATATTACAAAGAGCTGATTTCTCAAATATAAAGAGTTTCTATAAATCAAAAAGAAAAAAAATCAATTCGGTAATTAGGCCCCCCAAAAAATGAACATATGGTTTGTTTAAATAGAAATACATATGGCTCTTAAAAGAAAATGATGACTCAAGAATACTCATGAAAAATAGAAGTTAAAATCATACTGAGGTATTCTTTTTTACCTGTTATACTGGCAGAGATAGAGCACCCTTTTTTACTTTTGCTGCTTTCACTAAAACAGCAGTAAAGAGTTTTAAAATTTTTTGTTCAACTAGGACAGAGAGACAAGATGACAGCAAAAGGCTGTGGAATCTGTGAAGCTTATGGATGAGTATAGACCTAAAATATCTGAATCCCAGGCTAGAAATTGAGAAAGACAAACAGCAACCAATTTGTGCTATAAAATCCCCCAAGAAGTTCAAGAGTTGGCAGTGCTAGTTACCTCTGGAAGTTAAGTTGAGGGTGGCAGGAAAACTGAGAGGATTGCCTGAAAGTCTATTTTTAGAAGGTCAGATGCTGTATTGGTTGTGCAATACTATATTAAGAAATAACTCCCAAACTTAGTGACTTGAAACAGCAGTTATTACCACTCACTGTTTCTGTGGGTCAGGACTTCAGGAGTGATTTGACTGGGTGGCTCAGGATCTTTCGTGACATTCAGTCAGATGTCAGCAGATGCTGTACTCACCTGGAGGCTTGACTGGAGCTGATAGATCCTCTTCCAAGGTAGCTCACTTTCAAGGCTCACAAGTTGGCAGGAGACCTTAGTTCCTCCGATACGAACCTCTCTACAGAGCTGCCTGCATGAGCTTACTCATAGCAGGAAGCCTGGCTTCCCATGCAGAGTGAATGGTCCAGAGACCAAGGTGAAAGATGCATGCTTTATGTGATCTAGACTCAGAAGTCACACCATCTCTTCTGCCATCCATATTCTGTTGGTCACCCAGGTCAGCCCTAGTGCTTTATGGAAGGGAATTAAACAAGGACAGGTGTACCAGAAGGTGAGAAATTTTGTGGGCCATTTTGGTTGTCAGATACCACTGATGCTGAGATCCCTGTACTTATTCTGAATGAGCATGTGACTTTGATCATGAACAAAAGGCTAGAAGTTTTGTCTCGGGGAAAGAGCAAAAATGTTCTCATCCGTGGTATCCCATTACTAAGGGTGAGGTAAATGGTATAGTGAAAATAAGGAGGTAAAGTGAATATTTACATACTAATCTCTGGGTTCCTCAGCCGTCCAGAACTGTGCTAGCCAAGCTTGTTCCCTCTAGATAACGTATAAGAAGATTATTCTTAGGGAACATCCATCTGGCCCAAGGAAAAAAGACCTAAATATTCTGCCTCCTGTAAGCCCAGTGAAATGGCTTAAGCAGATTATCTTACAGTGAAACCTGTAATCAGTAAGCCCTAATCACGTACTAAGAGCTGCCAGTCAGGCCGTGAAGGACACTGATCCCTGAGCAACAGGAAACAAATGAGGTGAGTCTTGTTACTGCCCAGCTTACTCCCTGAAAAGAATTTCTGATTGCGGGACACAGGAAGAACTCACGTGGAGCCAACAGGCACTCTTGAGTCGAGGAGATACAGCTGAGTCTGGGGCGAGAGCAGCAGCTATAGTTCGTAGGTAGAGAGTGCTGGAGAGGAGAGAGTTTTCATAGAGAAAGAACCCTAAAGACGTCTTCAGAAGGTCCCATAGAACATGCAGCTGATCTTGATCAGTGATTTCAAGTGAGAAAACCACGTAAGGCTGAGAAAGATCACCTGAAAAGATCGAAGGAAACTATATCAGTGCTCACACAAGGCTGTGAATAGTGTCTCTTCCCACCAGCTATGTGACTTGAAAACCTCATAATTCATGGGGCTTTAGCGCTCAGAAGGGTCTTGCCTCAGTATTGGAGAATAATTAGCCAACTGCCTGACTTGCAACATATGATGAGCCCTGAGCCTATGGTTACCTCTTTTGTAAAAAGGAAACACTACAACTTATCTCTTAGGAGTTTAATAAAGTTGAAGTCAGTCACAGAGCAATGCCTGACGCACTGAACATCAGTGAAAATGAGCTGTTTTTTTAACATGTATCAACATGGATAAATACGTAACACATGAGGAGTTTTTTATACAAGGTGTAGAATATTAATACAACATATGCCATTTATAGAAATTAGTATCCAGAAATTTTAATCCAGAGGAAAAATTTTGTGTGTGAGTATATACTTTTTATGGTAAAGGTATAAATACATAGATAGGAAGGCTATAGCCACCTTCAAGACAGTGTTTGTCTCTTAGGATTAAAAGAAGAAAATGAAATTATCAGGGAAATTTCAAATATTTTAATGTTTATTTATTTAAAATATATCTTAAAAATTATAACTTAATATTTATTAAATTTAAATGGTTTACACATGGGTGCTAATTAAATTAATCTCTACTGTTTAAATGTTTGAAACATTTCATAATTTGAAGTTTTTTCCAAAAACCTTTAAAAATATCAGAATGAACTTGTTTGACTTCTTTTCTGTAAACTCCTTTACCCTTTTTAAAAATGGGAGTATATTTATCGTTCATTATGATGTCAAACTATGATGATAAATTCAAATGAAAAAGCATATATAAAGCAGAGAGTGTATATTCTTATATCCCCAGCAATAATTATTATTTACAACTTGTTATATATCCTTTCTTATCCTTTCAGACAAGTATAGATACATATAATTTTAAACTGTTTATAGTGAGGGTGAAACTTTACATGCTGTTTTTTAATCAGTTTTTTTCTCTTGCCAACGTACCATGGACATATTTTCATTTTAAGGTAGTATATAGCTCTCTATTTCAGAAACTCCATTTCTGGATGTTATTTTAACAGAGAATATATTATTCTATGATAAGACTAATTTGGTTATGAACCCATGTGATGAAGGAATGATAATAGTGTCAACAACCTCGAGATTTTTCTTACCTTAGAATTTTATTGTTTAGAATTTTAATATAGTTATCTTCTGCTCTTTTAACATAAAAGACATTATTGCAAGAGCATCTCAAGCAGACGCCGTTACAATCGTGATCTCGAACAAGATGAAGCATTTATTCCAGTTGGAGAATCATTAAAAGACCTTATTGACCAGTCACAAAGTTCTGGTAGTGGATCTGGACTACCCTTATTGGTAAGATGGAATGTCATGTAAGCCTGAATGGTTTACTGCTGCAGAATGTATTGTCAGATGGTGTGAAAGTTGCTTAGTTGTGTCCGACTGTTTGTGACCCCATGGACTATACAGTCCATGGAATTCTCCAGGCCAGAATACTGGGGTGGGTACCTTTCCCCTCTCCAGGGGATCTTCCCAACCCAGGGATCGAACCCAGCTCTCCCACATTGCAGGCGAATTCTTTACCAGGTGAGTCACAAGGGAGATGGTTAGAAGATTAGTTGAAATAAGAAATATGAAATAAGAAAGGATAGGCAGGTAAGGTAGAGCTGCAAGCAAGGTTAAGAGAGAAAGTGTGGTCATGAAGTGCTCTATAAGTGTTAGCATTAGCTCACACATTTTTAACAGCCATCTTGAGGAATCATGTATAAAATTCTTTGCATCTGTAAGGTTAAATTGATCAATTAGGAGAAATATAACTATTTCAGATTCTGAAATCAAAGAGAAGTTACTCCCACAGATCATCTTCATAAGAAGATACTTCCCCTGGTACGAAACTATATTATGGAAATACAATTCATAAAAATAATGTTAAAGGGAGATGCAGGTAATTCTCAAAGAGTTATATGTATAGAAATATTTAGATTTAAGGGTGAAGGGGATACTTATAATAAAACTAGAAACCCAGATAGATTTTAAATGCTTTGTTTAGTTGGATGTGTTTAAACCATTGATCTCTAATTTTAAAATTCATTGAATCCAGTAATTCTGTAATTAAATTGGAAAGGTAAAAGTAAAACTGTCTTCATATGTGAACAACATGATTGTCTACATAGAAAATGTCAAGAATGATAATGTAAAACGATGACAACCAATAAGTGAGTTTATCAAGATTGCATAATAAGGTCTTTGTACAAAAATCATTGAATTTATATACACTGTCAACAAGTAGGGATTAAAATTTTGAAGTCAGTATCATTTAAAATAGCATTAAAAACTTGAAATTTTTTGGAATAAGCATAACAGCGTTTATGTATGACTTGTACACTTATAATTAGAAAACATTGCCAAAAGAAATTAACAAAACCATTCATAAGGAGATTTATATATATCCTATTTTTGTATCAGAAGACTCAGTATTAAGATTTCAGTTAGCCTAAAATTGATTTATAGTTTCAATTCAGTCCAAATCAAAATCAGAGCAAACTTTTATAGAAATTGATGAGCTTATTCTAATGAGTATTTGGAAATGCAGAGGACCTGGAAGAGCCAAAACAGTTTTGAAAAAGAGTAAAGGTTTCACTACCTGATTTCTGGGCTCATTGTGAAACTATAGTAGACAACACTGTTTAATCCTGGCATCGGGATAAATGTGTATGTCAGTGGAACAGAATAGAGTCTGAAAATGAACATACACATATGTAGTCAATCGATTTGGATACCACAGTAATTCAGTGAGGAAAAGAGTCTATTCAACAAAGGGTGCAGGAAAAATTGGGTATCCATTTGCCAAATGGTGAATCTTGACCCTTACCTCACTCCATATACAATGCAAAACCACCTTGAAATGGATCATAGACCTAAATATAAAAGTACAAAACCTTTAAAAGAAAATGTTTTAGGAAATTATTATAACTTTGAGCATAGGTTTCTTAGGACACAAAAGGAAAAGTCATTTTAAAAAATGATAGATTGGTCTTTTCTTAAAATTTAAAACTTTTCTTATTCAGAAGATACAATTAAGAAGATGAAAAAATAAAGTCACAAACTGGCAGAAGAGTTTTGGTAAAGAATTTGTGTTGCAGAACATATAAAGAATTTTTACAACTCAGTAATGAGTCAAAAACCCAGTCTTTTAAATGGACAAAAGATTTGAACAGTCGCTTGCCCAAAGAAAATATAAGGATGGCAGATATGAACAGCACATGAAAAGATGCTCAGCGTCATCAGGGAAATGCAGATTAAATACAGTGAGATACTACTACACATTCACTAGTTTGATGAAAACCAAGAGTATTAAGTGTGGAAAAGAAGATAGATCACCTGGAAATCTCATGCAATGCTGATTGATAAGTAAAATACAGCTACTTTGGGAAACAGGTTGATAGTTGACTTTTTATGCAGTGAAGCAGTCCCTCTGCTAAGTGTTTACAGAAGAGATACGCAGGGACTTCCCTGGTGCTACAGTGGTTGAGAATCTGCCTTGCAATGCAGGGGATGTGCGTTCAATCCCTGGTTGGTTGTCTAAGATCCCATATGCTGAGGGGCAGTTAACTAAGCCCACGAGCTGCAACTACTGAACCTGTGCATAGCAGTCAAGATCCTGCATGCCAACTAAGACACAACGCAGCCAAATAAATTAAAAAAAAGAAAAGATATGCAGACATGTTCCATACAAAGACTATGAATGTTCATAGCAGCTTTATTTATAATAAGTTGTAAACAGCCTGGGGACTTCCCTGGCGGTCCAGTGGTTGAGACTCCGTGCTTCCACCACCAGGAAGGCAGGAGTTGGGAAGAGGTACAGATTCAATCCCTGGTCAGGGAACATTGCACATGCCATGTGGCCTAATAAATAAACAAGTAAATGTTTTCGATTTTTTTTTTAATTGTAAATAACTCAAAAATCCATCAGTTGGTAAATGAATAAATTGCAGTACATTCTTAGAGTGGGATACTGCTTTTCAGTAAATAGGAACAAACTACTGATACATGCAACAGCAACGAAGTACATTTCAAAGTATTTTATGCTGAATGAAAGAAGCTAGACACAGAGGCTACTTATTGTATGTTTCCATTTATGTCATATTCAAAACTGTAGGGACAGAAAAGAAATCAGTGATGCCAAAGACTGAAGGTAGGTGGGGAGGGAATTGACTTTAAAGCAGTAAAACTTTTTTAAATTATAGAAATACTCGACATCTTAATTGTGATGTTTGGTTCTGGTTACATGACTGTATACATTTGTCAACACACAGTTTTCAAAAAGAGTGAATTTTATTATATATAAATTAGACCTCAATAATTCCAACTTTCTAAAAAGAAATCACAAAAGGATCTTGTAATAAGTGATATATAAAGTAAGTCAGTTTAGATACTCATAAATCTAGTGCATTTTAACTATGTTTCCAGCCTGGACCTTAGTGTCAGTGTCATTTTATTAGTTTAGATTGGCTGAAAATGTTTCTGAAAATGAAAGGTAGCAATTTATGTGCATCTTTCATCCAACAAATACTGATGAAAGCAGTATTGTACTAAAGTTATTGTCCTATATAAATATCTGTGTTCTGTGAGTCGTGGGGGATGGAATTCAAACAAATATATATACAAATAGTTATAATTGTGATAAGTGCAGCAACTGAGAAATATATATGTGCTATGAAAGTTTTTAAGAGAGAAATAATACTTTTAAGGAAACTACACGTACAAAAAGACTGAGATAGGAATGAGCTTGACTGAATTCTAAAAACTGAAACAAGATAAATAAGAGGGGTGCCCATGGGGGATTAGAGTGAAAGATCAGGCAGAAGAGTTAGGCAAGGGCCAGATCGTGTGGGATCTTACGTACAGACTGAGTTGAACATTTTTAACTGTCATTTTGGATTTTGTGACATGATAAACCACCCCAAACGTCAGTGACTTGAAACAGCTAACATTTATTTTTCATGATACTGTGGGTCTTCTTGGCATTTCTTTTTCTGAATTTGTTCAGCCAGACCCAAATGGTAAAGTTTATGTACATGGCCAATGGTTGGGATGGTTTTGCTCATTTTGGTTACAGAGTGCCCTAAAATGGCAAGAAAGGGCAAATCCCAATGCACAAAGACTTTTCACTTGTTCTATTAATACTTTTGCTGTTATTCTTTTGCCCAAAGCAAGTCATGTATCCAAGCCCAGAGTCTGGGCAGGGAGACTAAAGACTGTGTGTACTAGAGGGGAATTATATATTGACCATTTTTGCAAACAATCTGTCACACTGACAGATTTTAGAATATATTTTGTGATTTTAGAATATATTGTACATTGTTTCATCTTCTTCTGAATACAGTACAGTCTTCCCTCGGGATTTACCTGAGGGATTGGTTCCAGGATCCCTTGAAGATATGAAAATGTAGAGATGCTCAGGTCCCTTACAGCCAGCCTTCCATTTACAAGGATGCAGAATGGATACAGAGGCCAACTACATAAATGTTAATATTGGAGTTGGTTGGTAGTGTGTACCATCCTTTTTGATGGGTTGGCCTATTAAACCATTCTCTCAACCTTAATACTTCTCATTTTACTTTTTCCTATTAAGGTTCAGCGAACTATTGCCAAACAGATTCAGATGGTTCGGCAAGTTGGTAAAGGCCGATATGGAGAAGTGTGGATGGGTAAATGGCGTGGTGAGAAAGTGGCAGTGAAAGTGTTTTTTACCACTGAAGAAGCTAGCTGGTTTCGAGAAACAGAAATCTATCAAACTGTGCTAATGCGCCATGAAAACATACTTGGTGAGTACACATTTGATTTTAGTTCCATATTCTACAAAGTTAAAGGGATGCTGGTGGAAGCCTAGCTCAAGGGCTTGAAAACATACGTGAGCTCAGCTGTGTGCATTTGGCTAAAGGAAACCTAGTGGAATACATACTTTAAATACAACCCAGTCCTGAATGCAACCAGCCAATCTCTATACATACCTCAGATATTTTGGAGTTGGGTTTCAAACCACTGCAATAAATCAGATAGAGCAATAAAGCAAATGACACAAATATTTTGGTTTCCAAGTGCATTTAAAAGTTGTTTATACCATACTGTAGCCTAAATGTGCAGTAGCATTATGTCTAATAAACAATGTACATACCTTAGTGTAAAAATACTTTACTGCTAAAAAATGCCAAAACAACTACAGTAGTAACGTCAAAGATTACTGATCATAGATCACCATAATAAGTATAATGATAATGAAAAAGTTTGAAGTTTCTTGAGAATTACCAAAACATGACACATGAAGTGAGCAAATACTGTTTGAAAAGCGGCTTCTATAAGACTTGTGGTAGGAGTTGCCAGAGACCTTCAGTTTGTTTAAAAGTCTCTAAAAGGTAATTTAAACAATTTTCTAGGTAACTTTAACTATGTGTACTTTTGCCTCCTGTAAAGGAAATTACCCCCCACCTCTGTAAGATGTAGCCTCATTTATGTTCTATGCTAGTAGGTCTCTCCCCTCACCCCCATTTACACAATACCAAAATAACCTGGGCATGATTTGATCAGTATGGCGCATAAACTCATCTACCTTCCCTGGCTTCTTTTCAGCTACTATTTCCTTGCCCTTTACTTTAGAGAGTGCATAGCATGTTGCTAATAGTTTCCTACGCTAATTGTATTACTTTTCTTAGAACTGCTTATTGAAGATTACCACAAACCGTGTGGCTTAAAACAATAGAAACTTAATCCTCTCCAGAGTTCTGAATGCCAGACGTTTAAAATCAAGGTGTTGGCAGGTCCAGGCTCTCTGAAGTCTTTAGGGGAGGACTCTTCCTGCCTCATCCAGATTCTGGTGATTGCCGGCTAACTGTCCTCAGCATTTCACACTCCAGTATCTGTCTTTGTTGGCACGTGACCTTTCCCCCATTGTGTCTGTGTCCAAACTTCCCTCTTCTTGTGAGGATACTAGTCATTGAGTAGGTATCCACTGTAATCTAGTATTCACCTCACCTGAACTTGATTATATCTACAAAGACCTGTCTCCAAATAAGGTCGCATTTATAGAGACCTGGTAGGCATGAATTGGTTGTGGCAGGGAGGGCTATTATTCAACTCAGCACTCTGACCTTCTGAAGAGAGGGAGGATAAAAGGAGAAGGAAAGAAAGCCAGTATCGTGAACTTGCTTGTCAGTGAACCAGGCTGAAAAGGCAGATGTGATGAGGCATTGATGGGCAAGTGGGTGATAGCTTAGTTAGGATCGAACTCTTAGTTGAATATAGTAGAACTGGACATGGAACAACAGACTGGTTCCAAATAGAAAAAGGAGTACGTCAAGGCTGTATATTGTCACCCTGCTTATTTAACTTGTATGCAGAATACATCATGAGAAACGCTGGGCTGGAAGAAGCACAAGCTGGAATCAAGATGGCTGGGAGAAATATCAATAACCTCAGATATGCAGATGATACCACCGTTACGGCAGAAAGTGAAGAGGAACTAAAAAGCCTCTTGTTGAAAGTAAAAGAGGAGAGTGAAAAAGTTGGCTTAAAGCTCAACATTCAGAAAACTAAGATCATGGCATCTGGTCCCATCACCTCATGGGAAATAGATGGAGAGACAGTGGAAACAGTGTCAGACTTTATTTTTGGGGGCTCCAAAATCACTGCAGATGATGACTGCAGCCATGAAACTAAAAGACACTTACTCTGTGGAAGGAAAGTTATGACCAACCTAGATAGCATATTGAAAAGCAGAGACATTACTTTGCCAACAAAGGTCCATCTGGTCAAGGCTATGGTTTTTCCACTGGTCATGTATGGATGTGAGAGTTGGATTGTGAAGAAAGCTGAGCGCTTAAAAATTGATGCTTTTGAAGTGTGGTGTTGGAGAAGACTTTTGAGAGTCCCTTGGACTGCAAGGAGATCCAACCAGTCCATTCCTTAAGGAGATCAGTCCTGGATGTTCATTGGAAGGACTGATGCTGAAGCTGAAACTCCAGTACTTTGGCCACCACATGTGAAGAGTTGACTCATTGGAAAAGACCCTGATGCTGGGAGGGATTGGGGGCAGGAGGAGAAGGGGATGACAGAGGATGAGATGGCTGGATGGCATTACCGACTTGATGGGCATGAGTTTGAGCAAACTCTGGGAGTTTGTGATGGACGGGAAGGCCTGGCATGCTGCAATTCATGGGGTCGCAGAGTCGGACATGACTGAGTGACTGAACTGAACTGAACTTAATATTTAACTCTAAAGTAAAGGGCAAGGAAATTGTAGCTGAAAAGAAAGCCAGGGAAGGAAAGAAGCCAGGGAAGGTAGATGAGTTTATGCACCGTACTGATCAAATCATACCTGGGTTATTTTGCTGTTGTGTAAATGGGGGTGAGGGGAGAGACATGCTAGCATAGAACATAGTTTAGTTAACCAATACTTTGGCCACCTGATGCGAAGAACTGACTCATTGGAAAAGACCTTGATGCTGGAAAAGACTGAAGGCAGAAGGAGAAGGCAATGACAGAGGATGAGTTGGTTGGATGGCATCACTGACTTGATGGATATGAGTTTGAGCAAGCTCCAGGAGTTGTTAATAGACAGGGGAACCTGGAGTGCTGCAGTCCATGGGGTCACAAAGAGTCGGACACAACTTAGTGACTGAACTGAACTGAACTGAACTTTTTAATGTGTCCACATTCCTTCTTCATAGCTCTTGATGCTTAGGGAATCATGTAGATTAACAGCATTCCCTCCCGTTATTATATATGTGATCTTTTTCTTAATCGTATTATCATTTTTATGATTAAGATTATTTAAATTAATTACAAAAGTATAGACTTATGTGTAAATGACAGATAAAAATTTGGGTAATACATTCAAGAGATGTTGTCAGGTAAGTTAAATTTATATTATCTATAGATGATACCCAAGTTATTCTCAGTATCCTGAATGAGCATCTTTTATTCTTCCTAGCCACCTCTGATAACTAACCTTTTAAACTCATCAATTGAACAGGTTTTATAGCAGCAGACATTAAAGGTACAGGTTCTTGGACTCAGCTCTATTTGATTACTGACTACCATGAAAACGGATCTCTCTATGATTTCCTGAAATGTGCTACACTAGACACCAGAGCCCTGCTTAAGTTGGCTTATTCGGCTGCCTGTGGTCTGTGCCATCTCCACACAGAAATTTATGGCACTCAAGGAAAGCCTGCAATTGCTCATCGAGACCTAAAGAGCAAAAACATCCTCATCAAGAAAAATGGAAGTTGCTGTATTGCTGACCTGGGCCTTGCTGTTAAGTTCAACAGGTGAGTTTTGGAATTATTTTAATCTCCTAAACATATTTACCTGTTTGTATTTGTATTCAGGACAGTGGGACTCCAAACATGTGAAAAAAAGTAAAGTGAATGTGCTAGTCACTCGGTTGTATCCAACTTTTTGCGACCCCATGGACTGTAGCCCGCCAGGCTCCTCTGTCCATGGAATTCTCCAGACAAGAATATTGAAGTGGGTTGCTATTCCATTCTCTGGGGGATCTTCCCAACCCAGGGATTGAACCTGGGTCTCCCGCATTGCAGGCAGAGTCTTTACCATCTGAGCCACCAGGGAGGCCCTCCAAGCATGTATTTGTGCTTATGTAATTATAAATTAGGATTCTGGGGGGAGGTTTGTCTTAGTGTTTTGTTCTCATTGTGGTTTTTGTTTTTTACAAAAATTGCATCCTATTCTACATAATTCTTGATTTCCTACTTTTTATTGTCTTAGACATCTACTTCAGTTTATATAGATCTTTACTCTTTTTAACAGCAGTATGGAAAGTTTCCCATTTTATAGATTACTATAATTTATCCCATCTATGACCCAACTGATGGACATTAAAGTTGCCTCCAGTTCTATTATTTAAAAAGTACTTCAATGAATATTGTATTTTATCAATATATAATATTCCAGAGTACTTGTAAAAGTATTTCCTCATAATGGATTTCTGCAGACGGGGCTAGACAGAGAGTATGTATATATTAAACTATATTAATAGGTTTTCCCTTTAGAAAATGTGCATCAGTTTATACTCCCATAAACAAGATTTATGTATGCCATTGCTTCATCCCTACTTGATATTGTCAATATTTTTAAACAATGAGAATATCACATTTTTAGGAAACCATTGAAATTGTTTTAATGTTATAACTCTAGAGGACAGCAGCCATTTCACATTTCAAAATTGATGTCAGGCCATAAAATTAAAGTCCGTAATAAAGCAAACATCAAAAAAGTTAATCTTCTTCTGTCATTATTACAGTTTTCTATCCTATTGTTTTTTTCTATCAGGGGAGTTTTTATTGGCTCAAGTATTCATCAGATGCCATTTAAGAAAATATAAAGTACCTTATATTGATGTCCATTTCAGAATAGTTTCCAAAATCTTAACAGATCTGGGAACCTAAAAAAAAAGTCATTCATGTCTTCAAACTCTAAAATATACTCCCAAAATTAAAAAAAAAAAAAACAAAGATAAATATTGCAATATGATTATGTAAACATGACTCACAATAGAACTAAGTTGGTTGGACCCATAAAGAAAAAAAATGTAATCCTAAATCACAAAGGATCACATGAGAATGAAAAAAGCAAATGATGCCTCTCAATTTTCACATTCACTTGTCCTAGGACATAATTATCTACCACATTTTATATTCAGTACTGTTCTCTTCCTTAGAGAGACACAGAACTTACTTGGTGACAAAACTTGGCCTGAACTGATTTGAGGTATTTACTGTCTTTATTTATTCAGTTAACTATGAATATTCATACTTAGTTTTTTGCTATGGACTTAGTAATGGTTTTAATTCAGTACTGCTCCAGACCCTGCTGGAGATGTTATATAATATATAGCATATATTTAAAGAGTATAACACTTTTTTAAAATCTGAAAGATGTTAAATTTCAAAATACATCTAGCCCCAAGGATTACTGACTGATAAGGAAATGTAGACTCATTAGATAGATTTTCATTTTATTTAGTTGTGTATACAAACACACATACACATAGAGAGAGAAATTCTGACTGTTACACAATGCAGCGAAAATAGAGGAGAAACGATTTTCTTCTTTTCCCTCAACCTGGACGTTTTCTATCTTCTGTTTCAGTGACACAAATGAAGTTGATGTACCTTTGAATACTAGGGTGGGTACCAAACGCTACATGGCTCCAGAAGTGCTAGATGAAAGCCTGAATAAAAACCATTTCCAGCCCTACATAATGGCTGACATCTATAGCTTTGGCTTGATCATTTGGGAAATGGCTCGTCGTTGTATCACAGGAGGTAGGAGTTTAGGTAGCATGTCTCTGGTTATGTCTGTATACTCATCATTCAGAAAATAACAGCTCCAGTTGTATAATCTAGATGTCATCTGTGTCAGGGATCTCCAGGATCACTCTCTGGTTCTGTAATTGCATTAGGACTCTCGGGATTCAGGGTACAGTTGTCTTCATAGCAAAGATTTGTTACACTGAAAGGATACACATCAGAATCAGCGAAGGGAGAAAAAAAGGCACGTGGGGCAAAAGTTGAGAGGAAATGGGGCAGAAGCTTCTGAAAGTCCTTTCCCAGTGGAGTCACTCAGGATGTGCTTAATTCCCCAGCAGTGAACTGTAAAAATGTGAAATATTGTCATCTAGGGAAGTTCATTAGAGATTTAGTACCCAGAGGTTTTTTTGGAGACTGGTCACATGGGCATCCTCTGCCTGGCATGTATCAAAATTCCAAACTTCTAGAAAGAAAGCAGGTGGTCAGCATAAATTATATTGTTTGCACAAATAGTCTAGGTACAAAGGCCACCCTTTTCATTTATATGAGTAAAGAGAGCTGTTTACCAGGCAAGTTCCCAGATAGCAGCTAAGTGCCAATCTTGCAAGCAGGCCTTTTATACAGATAGCAATTTCGGGTCTGCTTTATTAACTCATTTCTACATATATGTTGTCTTTCTACTGCAGAAAAAAACAAAACAAAGAAAAAACCTCATTTATTAGTAGAAGCAACTGTGTACATAAAAAATAAGACTAAAAATTTAGGTTGAATGGTTCACTTTGCTTATTTTAAGGGATATTGGTATGTTCAATATGGACAACTATGGTGGGGATATAGAAAATAATCAGATATTTTAAAAGGAGAGTAAAACATAAATTTACTATTAAACGTGAATCATCTACTCAGTTATCTTTTCTTCTTTATGGGGGGAATCATAGTTCCTTAGTTCAGTAAGAAGTGCTGAACGGATTGATGTATTTTTTCCAGCCACCATTTTTGTGCCCACTGTTTTCTCACTCACTGCAGGAATAGTAGAAGAGTACCAGTTGCCATATTATAACATGGTACCCAATGATCCATCATACGAAGATATGCGTGAGGTTGTGTGTGTTAAACGTTTGCGGCCAATTGTGTCTAATCGATGGAACAGTGATGAAGTAAGTGGGATTCAGTCCTCTCAGGAAGTGATTGCTGAGTGTTGCCAAAGACACTTACCCACTCATGACATTCTCTTTACTTTTCAGTGTCTACGAGCAGTTTTGAAGCTAATGTCAGAATGCTGGGCTCACAATCCAGCCTCCAGACTTACAGCTCTGAGAATCAAGAAGACACTTGCTAAGATGGTTGAATCCCAAGATGTAAAGATTTGACAGATAAAAAATCGTGAGGAGAAATTCTAGACTGCAAGAACTGTTTTCACCCAAGGAATGGGTGGAATTAGAATAGAATGAGGATGTTAACTTGGTTCTCAGACTCTCCTCACTACACCTTCACAGGCTGCTAATATTAAACCTTTCAGTACTCTGTAGAATACAAGCTGGGAACTTCTAAACACTTCATTCTTTATATATGGACAACTTTATTTTAAATGTGGTTTTTGATGCCTTTTTTTTATTGGATTTCTATGAACTGCATCAAGACTTCAATCCTAATTAATAAGTCTCCAGTCAAACTCTGGGTACTGAATTACCTGTTCATAAAATGGTGCTTTCTGTGAAAGCCTTGAGAAGATAAATGAATTCAGCAGAGATGGAGAAATATACACGTTTGCCTTCTACCTGAAAAAAATTTAATCTATTTGTATTCTGCCTTTGTAAACAGCCTATGGATTATGGTCTGTTTGGGATACAGTACTGCTTAGTTTATGATAGTTTGTCATGCCTTGATGATGGTGTGTGTGTGTCTGTGTACATACGTGCATACCAGAGTTCCTCTGCTGCCATTTGAATTAGAAGAAAATAATTTGTGAATGCACAGGAAGATATTGGTGGCTGTGGGTTTTGTGCTTTAAAAATGCATTATCTGACCGAGATTTGCCAATCGCATAAAAGCCATTTACCTTGCAAGTGAGCTAGCTTCTCCACCAACTTTATTTTTTAACATTAAAGTTAATATAAAGGCCAAAAGGAGTTAAAAGTGTATGTAAATTTGGACTGTTTTCCTCCCACCACAAACTTTTTTTTTTGTTAATTGTTATTACTGTCATGAAAAGCATCCTGTCCAAAGTTGGAACTTCCAATGCCATGAAACCTTCTAAAGAAAACACTTCTTATTGAAGTGAATACTAATTAATGAATTTGATAGCAATGTAAGTGCCTATAACCATGTTCTGTATTCTTTATTCTCAGTAACTTTTAAAAGGGAAGTTATTTATATTTTGTGTGTAATATGCTTTACTTGCAAAATACGTGCTCCTTTACAACCATATTTTATACATGTACATACATTAATACTATAGAAACCAGCTCATGTGTACCTCATATCCCATCCTTAAGGGAAAAACATTAAAAGATCATCAGAAAAATATATAAAGTAGAAACTGCATGTGAAATCTTCACAATTAATTCAAAACAGTATATCAAATCTAGGACTTTAAGTTTAGGTATAGACTTTCATTAAGATGCCATCATCTCAGTTCTGTTTATGAAAGGATCCTCAAATTAGAAATTTCTGTCTCACAAGTTAATACACATTTGTCATCAACTATTTTAGACACTTAAATCATTTAAAATTTTTAGTTTTATGATTTCAGTTTCATAAGTTTGTGAAAACAGTGAAGGGTCAGGCAAAAAGTTCAATATCTAGTCAGTACCTGTATCTATACCATACAGCTCTTATTCAGTAACATATTTGAATATAATACATATTTCATGGATGCCTTGTTTTCCCAAGGAGTAACTCTGATCTACTTATTAAAATTATATTTCTGTAATGCCTTTTAAATATTACTGTCTTACTCTGAACAAACAGTTCATGGATGCATAAAGTGAGGATTTTCTTGAATACTGCATAAAATAAATGTGATTATCATAACAACATAGTAAAAAAAAACTTCAAAGCGGAGGAATCAGAGCCCGTATCTGTCCATTACCAAAAATGTGATTGACATTTAAGGATGAAACTCGATATATTGGTCAAATTTCACAAATTTGAAATTTGCTTTGACAGTTTTGACCAAGTTTAATAGTTTGCCATCTAACATAACTAAAGTTTGGAGTGTTCATCAAGATAAGTAAATTTATATATTGATAGTACCTAATAACTTGCTCTTTGAGAATGTTGTCCCCATCACTATACTGAGAAATATAGATGTTTTAATCTAACTTGCCATGTAATTTAAGAATAATTATGAGCTCTGATATAGTTAAAGTTAACCTTGATTTATTTTTTATTTGATAGCTATAAATCTTGAAAATAATTTGTCATCCTAATAAAGGAAAATGTAAAGAAAGGCAAACTATTCTTAGAATTGTTAAATATTATGTGGAAGCAAAAATTCCAGGTAATATATGACCATTATAATTTTTTAATTAAATTGATCTATTAAAAATGACATCAAGGACTAACTATAGAAACTTGTTCAATAAAAGTATTTTCTAACAAAAGATGTTTTTTAATATTAATGGTCTTTAAAGAGCAAATGATGTCATATTTGAAATTCTGAAGCCTACAAAACAGCTGCAGGAAACCTATTTTTTTCTCTCCTCTTTTACTCTTATTCTTAAGTTTCTGACTTCATATTTAAAGAGTAAAAGAGGAAGGATTTCATAGCACCATAGATAACTTGTAAAACCCTTGAAGTCATTATTTGGTCCTGCTTACAACTTAGCATCTTAAAAATTTGTGGCTTCTGTCTCTCATCCCTTTTAGTAAAACATAAAAACAAACAAAAAACCAAAGCTACCTGAATACAACAAAGCTTAATCTTCCCTCAAAGAAAAGTCTCCTTATGAATTCTCTTTCTGCTGGTAAACATCTCTAGAATCAAAGGCACACTAGGATTGACTTCAGTGTGTCTATTCTAAGCTTTCCCTGTGTTTCTTATTGGACAAGTTTCTGAAGCATAAAATTTGAATCTGGTTTTTCTGGAATTGTTTTCATAAAAGATACTGCAATCACCATTTTATATTGCCTTTCCAATTTCAAGAGTGTTTTTGACCTTAGAAAGTGATTTAAGGTTCTTGAAAATTATGTTTTCCTAGAATGTGCCAGATTTTTAATTTATTCACTATATAAAAAAATATTTGGTACCTATTTTCCCCCAGATGCTTTGCTTTTGTTTAGAACAAAAATGGAATTCAGTGTTTAAAGAGTCATGCATCTCTAAGTTGGCCCAAGATCAAATTTGAATAATTTATTCCAAGCAAGATTTTATAAATTAAATTACCTGTGTTTCATGTTGTTTTGAAATGTTTCTAAATATCTAAGATAATTTCAACAGCAGAAATATGAATTAATTTTTTAAAAAACTGTTGCAGCTCTTGTACTGTTTAAAAGTGGTAATATTTATTGTTTGCTTGGGTCAGATGTTAAAATAGTAATGTAGCAGTTTATCTTCTTGCCTCAGTGCTGTTATGAGAGTCACAGTGAAAATTGCAGAGAGAGTTGACATATTCATAAAAATCAAATTAAATCTAGGGCAGCATCACATGAAGTTACATGTCAGGATTGTCCCATAAGGAAAGTATGTGAATACTGCTTTTGCAAAGGATTAAATATATTGTAATTTTAGCTTGTGCTCTGTACTATGCTTTCAGTGGAATTATTTAAGCCCATTTAGTGACTGTTGTCCTTGCCCATTTTAAAAACTAAAATGTAGTATATATTGTATAAAATGAAAGTATCATTATAGCTTAATTAGGAAAGTTGTACATAAACACTGAAAAGGGTTAAAAACAGGCAGTTTTATTATGCAATTGTAAAACACCAAAAATATAGATTCATCTTTGATATGTAATACACTAAATGTATTTTGTACAGCATCTGGTTTAAAAGGTGCCTTATTCAGTTTACCATTGATTGCTTTGTTCTATATATAGATTACATCCAATGTATCATTTTTAAGTAAATAACCTTATTTTAGTATACTTTAGTGATGTGTTTTGTGAAACTCTACTTTGACTATATTGTGTGTCAGAAGCCACGTGTCTGGTGAAATAACAAATAAGTTAGCGTACATACTGATGTCCCTGAGATGTGCATTTAATCTACCAGAAACCCAGTATGGGACACAGGCAGGTAAGTGACCACACACTCTTTCCTTTATGTAGATAAATTATAAGATAAATTACAAGCCTATTATAGCTGAGGGTTATTTTCCTTAAAATTTATTTTCTAATTCTAAAAATAGGTACACATTATAGAAATTTTAGAAAACCTAGGAAAGAATAAAGAAACAAATGAAATCATGCAAAATCCTATTGCCAGATAGTGCCACTACTTACATTTGGTTGTTTCTTTTCAATCTTTTTTGTTGCTGCATATTTCTTACAATGTTAAAGTCACAGTGCGTGGTTACATATCAATTGAAAATGTAATTTTTTTAAAAATTGACATAGCATTCCACTAAGTAGATGGAACAATTTGTTTTTATAATTCCCTGTTGAATATTTGGGTTATTTTCATTGTTTGAGAAAATATAATCAATGTATTGAACATCCTTGTATATAAATCTTCATATACTTATTTTCTTAGGTTACACTCTTAAAAGTGGAAACAATGGATGTGAACTTTCAAAAGTTCTTCAAGATGAAAAAAAAATCTGAGATTCTTGATAAATACCACTACCTTGCTGTCCAAAAAGGTTTCTCATTTACACTCTCCAAGAGCAGTGTAAGAGTGCTCATGTCACTACCTAGCCAGGTAATTTCTTGCAAGTTTTTTCTCTTTCTGCTAATAGAGTGCCTGATTTCTTGCCTGAAACTAGCTTCTTTTAAGAGTAGTGGAGTCCATTTATCTGACCTTAGTGTTCCTGCTGCAGCAGATGGTTTTTTTAAAGCTTAAACTTCAGGGAAGTAAAGGGAGCTTTCCTTCTCTCCTGTAGCAACAACATTTTCCCTCCTGCGCTTGGGCTCACCACCTACCAGAGCTGTTTTCAGCTGTGTGTAAATTCAGTCGGTGTGCCTTGTGATGCCTTTTCTTCGGCATTTGAACATGTTAAATCCTCATAAGAGATGTGGGACTAGTTGATGTCTCCCCCCACAAAAAATATATATATGTTGGGAGATACCCTATTATAGACTCCTTATCCTCATTTAGTGTCAATGTAAGACAGTTTCTTGAAATAATAGCATGTTGTGCAGCTTGATAAAGAAGAATCAGGGATTTCTGGGGCCTATCAAGTACATGCCAGCTTTTTTCCCATCTCTAAAAAGCTGACTTGAACTTCCCTGCTGGTCTGGTTGCCACAACTGCGCTCCCAATGCAGGGGGCCTGGGTTCGATCCCTGGTTAGGGAACTAGATCCCACATGCTGCAACTAAGAGCTTGTATGCTTCAACTTAGATCCTGCTCAGCCAAATTGTTTTAGACACTGTTCTTCTGGAAGAGCCTAATCCTTATAGGTAGTTTTAAGCAGACACAAATTCAGTCATTAAGTCTTCATTCTCTGGGAGAAATATTTCCCTGCCTATTGCTGGTACATGAACCATTTCTGGTACTTCATACTTCAGTTGGGTGCATATTCCTAAAAAAAGCCTGACTTCAGCCCTTGGAGCAGTACAGCTGAAGTGGACACAGTCCCTGCAGGTGACTGGCCAGAAGTATAGGCAGAGGCCATCTAATGGCAGTGTCACTGTTGCAGTCATGGGGAGTTAAACACTGAGCTCATGGTAAGAGCAGATGGGCAAGTCACCCTGAAGCTGGGAATCAGGAAGCAGAAACTTAGTTCAAGTACAAAGGTACGTAAAAAACAGTACTTCAGATAGAAGCAGAGACTAGAGCTGAAAGGTTAATCCCTAATTATCTTTTGAATTGCTATCTTTTTTAGATGCAGTATGTGTGGCCTACCTACTACTGCTCTGAACTTTATCTTCCTGGTTCTTGTCCAGTTACTTGCTCAGAGTGAAATTCAGAATGATTCTAGATGCCCCAGTGCTCCCTACCCCCCACCTCACTTAATGACCTAGATTTTAAACAGGGAACAGGAAATGTTACCATTGTTTTAAAAGTCAATATGAAATTCTTACATTCAGAGTATTTTTAAACAAGAGGAAGAAAGAACTTGGGCCTCTTTTATTTTTAGGTAGGGAAAGCCTTTTTTGAAAGCAGTTTTAGAATCAGGTTGAAGCATAGCTGTTGCTCCATTCTCTGTGCTCTCCTATGTGACTAAAGTCCAAGTAAGTGTTGAAAACCACCAGAAGCAGGAATGGGAAAGCTGTGGCAAAAAAAAAAAAAAAAAGAACCAACACTATTGGGGAAAGCATTTCAATCAGGCACTTTAAAGGCAGTTTTTTTTTATTAATAATTGACTGTCCCTTCACACTTGGCTAATAGTAATGTTGAAGAGAGATTCTAACTTGGAAGATTATGCTGCATGATCTCTAACATCCCTGTGGCCAGTAAGAAGTCTGATACGTGTCTGATTCAGTCCTTTATGGTTTAACTTAACCCTTTTCATTCAGGGAACACAGTTTAATTTTTGTTTTTGATGTTTGGAAGTTTAAACTTGCCATGTCTAGATATATTCATTCTGTTTCTCAGTACTAATTGGGTCCTGTTAATCTTTCCTTAGGAACTTTTCTTCCATCACTTCTCTACTGTCCCTTCCCTTTTACTTTCCTAAAGCAGTTTCTAGAACTGCTTTAGACAAATAATAGGTCCCATGGATGTTGCTTCCATATTTCTTACATGTTTTTCATGTTTCATCCTGCCTTTTGCTTTGCTGCCCACCTAATGAGTGTTTTATTTCAACAACCAAATTTTATTTCAACTTTATTTGTATTTTGAAAAAATTTCAAACTTCAAGAAAAGTTGCAAAAGTAACTTTGCGAAGTAAAGTTGCCATTTACACTTCATCCAGATTTATAAACTTACATTTTGTCATGGCTGCTTTGCCATTCTTTATGTATACAAGAATTGCAGAGGCTCATCTTGGAATGTGTGTACAGACATCCACATATACTTTTTTCTGAACTACTTGGAGTAAATTACAGAGGTCATACCTCTTTACCCCTGAATCCTTCAGAGATACTCTGTTACCTAGCCAGTTATATACAGTTTTCAAAATCAGGAAAGTTAACATTTATACCATAATGATTATCAGCAATACCATAGTCTGCAGACCTTATTCAGGTTTTGCTAGTTGTTTCAGTGAAGTCCTTGAGCACATTTTCCTGGTCCATAGGCTGCCTAAGATCTTGCATTGCATTTAAATATCCTGTCTCCTTATTCTCCTTTTAGTCTGAAACAGTTCTCTAGCTTTTGTCTCTTGCAACACCAAGAGTTTCCAGAATAAAGGCCAGCAATTTTGTGGACATATTTGTGTCCTCAGGGCATCCCACCAGGATGCCATGGCATCAGTATCTCATTGATGGTGTCCTTGATGAGCCCTTTTTAAGGTGCTACTCACCTAGTTTCCCTGCTGTCAATTTCCTGTTTTCCTTTTGTACTTAGCATGTTATGAGAGATACTTTGAGACTGTATTTTAACATCCATTGATAACTTCTACATGAATCAGTGATTACAGACTGGTGATTTTCTGATTCCATTTTTACATTTACATTTATTAATTGGCATTCTGCTACAAGGAATAAATCCTCTGTTTTTGTTTATTTTTTATTGTCAGTATGGACTGTCATTCAATAAGTTATAGTCTGTTAGGTCATTTTTTGTTTTGATGCTCAAATTGACTCAGACTTGGCTACTGTGAGTTCATCAAGGTGGCGCTTGAGTCCTTTTGACACATATCCATTGTTTTTGAGCACTTTTTACTTCTGGGCACATGAAGATGTTCCAGGCTCATCTGGTGTTTTCCTTGCCCCTGCCATTTGAGTTAGCCGTTTCTCTTTGGTTCCTTTTAGGGAGGATGATAATTAGGAACCAGGACCTAGGTGGCAAATAATCAATTTGAATTTCCAATTTCCTGTATTGTTTCTAGAGATTTATATATTCCAAAGTTCTCGGTTTGTTGAGTTTGGAACCTCTCGTTCAGGACACTGGATTTCCACATATGTTAAGCAGTTTGAGGTTGTTGCTCATCTGTGTATTTGTGAATCCTTGCTGAACCCAATTCTGTGTTCCTCGGGTTCCTGCTTTTATCAAGGAGTGAGGGAACTTTCTGTTAGAACAAAAATAAGTAATCCTTTCCTCTCTTCTTAATCTACTCAAGAGGATTCAGGCTTTCCCCGCTCTGCATGTTTACCTCTACAAGCAGAAAAGAGTTTTGTCATTGTCAGGCCAGGTTGGGGGGAGGTTTCTTCGTGGAGGAATGATGCTCAGTCTGAAGCTGGGAGAGGAGTTTTTGAGATACACATCATAGGAGAGGAGAGGAGCTTCAGAGTATGAGAGGAAAAGGGAGTTTTAACAAACATTTTTAATAGACCATATATCCTCTTCATGATGTTTCTGAAATGAGTTATTTTGACATGTTGTGGTTTGTGGAGACACAGCTCAGGATTTCTTTCAGCAGTCTTGACTGTGATAAAGTCACATGCATCCTCTGGGTATGGGAGGTTCTTGCCTCTAGGTGTCAGTAGCCGCCCTGTGACTATTCTCGGGACTGACGGGCGGGCGCTGCTCCAGCTCCAGACGGAGGCCACTGTTGCCAGCTGCTTATTAGCTCAGGCTGCCACAACTACCCCTCCTCCACAGACCAAGGAGGGCTGAGTGTGAGTTCAGGGATCCCCCAAAATCACTCCCATCTCTCAAGTGTTTTGATTTATGACTTCCTATTGCTATTTCATTTTGTAGTTTCTCCCTTGTACTTCCTGTTTTATAGGAGTTAACTAAGATTTCCTGATATGTTTATGGTACCATTCTTGTTTTTCAATGATATTTTTGAGTATTTTTGTGTATTTTTTTTACCATCGGGTTTAGGGAATTCTGATACTCTGTGCATGAGTCATTGTCTTGTTCTGGATGCCACAAATGAAGGGTGTTTTAACACTTGCCTGGGTGACGGGGGGTCTCCTTTGGGGGCACTCAGACTCTCTACCCAGAGACATTAATGGAAGAAATAAGAAATCCATTAGGGACTTCCCTGGCAGTCTAGTGATTAAGACTTTGCCTTCCAAAGCAAGGAGTATAGGTTTAGTCCCTGGTTGGGGAGCTAAGATCCCACATGCCTCATGGCCAAAAAACCAAGAAAAAAAAAAGACCCCCAAAAAACAGAAACAGTATTGTAACAAATTCAATAAAGACTTTAAAGGTGGTCCACATTAAAAAAAAAAAATCATAAAAAGAAAATAGATCCATTGAACTTCAGAATTCTTGATAATCTGAGGTCCTAGTTACAGAAATATTTAAACAAGATTTATACTTAAACTTGATATTAAGATTTTGTGAAATTTGCACGGAAAGCGCTCTATTTGAAAGAACCATTGTCTCCAGTTCTTACCCCAGAAACTTCAGGAGTGGTTTATCCATGATTCTGGAAGAGTTTACCAGTTAGCACTTTTCATTTATAACCTTCCTGTTAAAAAGCACCAGCCATATGTGGGTTGAAGGACATGTGCCCCTTCTAGAGGATGTCAGTTCACTCTGCTTATTATGTGCAGTAAATTCCAAATGAAAGTCTTAAATAAGACTGTGTTACCCTAAATGTCTCACTTCGTCATCAGCACAGCCTGACCAGTAACAGCAGGACTGAACAGAAAGAAGACAGCATGGTCTTCCTAGCAGCAAGGGTGGCCTGGTACTGGCTTTCCAGTCTTTGGTCAGGAGTGGCCCTAATACGTCATATCTGGTGTCAGGATTACTCTTGCAGCTGAGCTGCAGTAGCAGGAGGCCCTGGCCAGAAGGAAGGGCAAAGGAATCGAGAGTCGAACCTGTGGTCAAGATAATAAAACACCAGAACATTTAGAGTTGTTAAGACTGACCACCCCATACATAGGTGGAAAAGTTCAAGAGTGGTTGTGATTTACCCCAAGGTCAAACTGTCAGTGGCAATGTAGCCTGGCATATTGTTCCTTTTAACACTGATATTTTAGCACATTGAGCACACCAAGCTTAGAAATTCTGAGGGACAAATTATTTGAATTCAGGAGCCCTGGAAACAATGAGAGGGGCCGGGAACCTTGTTAACCCGCACAGGCAACTCTGTCCTTTTTCATCACCCAGACCAATCTGATTTTCTTATGGACAAAGGTATATCCAACAAATAACAGATACCTACTAGCAAAATAAAAATGTTTTCTGACAAGTAGATGACTGCTTTCTCAAGCCTGTTCTCTTCAGGATCTGTAACTTTCTGAAAACCATACATTAATATTGTAGGAATAACTACAACTCTAAGCTGTACTCTGTAATTCAGTATTCTGTGGATACTGCAGCGGCCTCTGAGTGTTTTAGGTAGTGTTAACAACTGAAATTGTGAAGTCACATCCCAAATAGTTTGACTTTGCCCCATATTTCTACCTACTTCACCAAATTTTTTGTTCTCCATACTGGTTTGCTTTGCAAACCAGCCAGATCTGAAGGGCATCACTTTATTCCAAAGTTGATAATTCATTGAGGGAGATTTTACCATCTTCCTTCTCTTCTTTCAGCTACCTTCTTGTTGAGAAATGATAATGAGAACCGGGGTGGTCATAAGCTATTGGAGAAAGCAAAAAAGGTAAAGGTGATACACTTTTAGTTCGTGTTTGTCATGGCTTGGCCCGTTTACCCTGTGTGAGGCAGGGAGAAAAGGGAGTAAAGTTAAAGTTACAAGGTAAATTCAAGGAAGGACTGAAACTAAGGAAAAGGTACTAACTTGTGTTTCCCTTGATTAAGTCAACCAGGTCTTTTGTCTCCACTTTTGACTGGTAGTCACCAAACAGTTGGTTTCCTCCTACTGCTCCGTAGTGGGTAGAGAGTAGCTTCCAGTTTTGTCCCAAATGTCACTTCCATTTAAACATATTCTTTTTGGGAAAGAATGGTTTCTAGCATAAGATGAAGAGGAAGCAGGAGAAAGGTTTAAAGTGTTGTATGTAAGTTTCCAACCACAGGAGGAGCCAAACACCGAAGAAGCTGCAGAACACGGTGTGGCCAAGAACTGGAGTCCAAGCTGTGCTGCCTCAGAAGGCAGACCGAGCCAAGAGTCACACACCCCAGGCCAGGGCCTGCCCGGAGAGAAGCATTCCAGTCTTTCTCATTAAGAAACAGCCAGACCCAGTGCATCTAGAGAGCGGCCACAAATACCACGTTGTCTTTGGAGAAGGTTTCCAGGGAAAGGCTAGACCAACTGGATGGTCTCCAGACCAACCCTGGCCTGAGTCCCAGGCCAAGGAGAGCTGGACAAGTCCACAGTGTCTGGTCAGAGCTGTGCTTGGTACTCAGGTCTTGAACAACAGGAAGCCCCCGAATGCAGTGCCTGGAGGGCTTCTCTTCATTATTGATCCCTGGGTTAGCTCAAACCACACTCTCTCACCCTTTTGCAGCTCAGCCATAGCAAAGGTTGTTGCTGGGCTCCCACCCCTCTGCTCCTCGGTGGTATAGACGGGGGTCCGATGGTGACCTCCAAACACCAGCTGCCCGGTGCCTGGTCCCGGACCAAATTCAATGCTCACTGCAAACAGATAGACCCCACGCTCAGGGGCTCGGAAGTAGCCATGTTCAGGGAAGTAGCTGCTGCCGACGTTGATGTAAGCAGTGTTGAACTTCACTGTCTGCAGAGCAGTGGTCCCTTCTGAAAAGCTGGCGTAGAAGGCCACAGGGGAGCCTGGATTACAGGAGGAAAGCATCAGTGATTCAGTCCCTTGCTCCCTCAGGTGGGAAATTATACGGAGCCCTACCTTCCTCACCTTAACATGAGAAAGAGATCACTATTTCTAGATAACCTAGATATTCCCAATAGCAGTGTATCTTGGGATTTAACTGGCTAATTCTCAGCATTTCACTAGTTGACAGGAAAATACAAGTCTGTTGTCTGTACTGGTGTACATTTTAACAAAGCTTTTTCTTGTTTGAGCCTTCTTTCCAGCATACCTGAGAGAAAAGTACCCTGAATGAGGAAGCTGAGTAAGTGGCATCTAAGGCAACATGCTTTGTCAATGACAGACTGGATCTGGAACCTAGGTCTCTTGACTCCCAGATTCCTGCCACCTTCAAGGGATCTTGAGATACCCAGGGGAAAGAAAATATTACCTCTCAAATGCTAACCCTGGTGAGATCACTAAGGAATGAAGAGTGGTTCTTACTAGATGTTTATCACAGAACCCTTGACAGAGAAGGAAACTGAAGGTGGGTCCAGGCAAAAAAAGTCCTTTCAAGCTGATAATGTTAATATTTTCAAAATGTTGTACCCGAACCCAGGGAGGGGAAACAGGCCCAGAAAGGCAAGGCTTGCTCCAGACGACACTAATAGATGGCCAAACTGGGAGGAGCTAGCTGTGAGTCTCCTGACTTCTGGGGCTCTTCCACTTGAAGAACCAAGTTAGTAAGTCCAAGGAGGGTAAAATACACACAAGAGGCCTGGAGCCAGAGGAAGCCTTGGTGGATGGGGGCTTTAAATGTGCATTAATTTTTTTTAAACACTGCCCTTGTAGAGAAGGGGGACAAGAAGAAGCAAATGAACGATATGGGAAACCTATTGAAAATGTGTTCATTTCCCCAGTACCCCTCGACTCCCCCATCCTGGCCTCTGCACTGATAAGGTCATGTTCCTCACATGCTCCATCGCTGTTCCCTTAAGCTAAGGGCTCTGTGCCCCCTCCACCCCTCTGTGGAGACCAAGCTCCCCATTTCTTGGGATAAAACCATGGCCCAACAGGAAGAATTTGCATAGAAGACTTGAGTCCCAGAACGACAGCCCCTGCACTTAGCCTCTAGGTCTAACAGCAACAAAATGACAAAAGTTTGCTTTTCTTTAGTTCTGGAAGTTTTTCTGAGAGAATAGTTTTCCCGTCTGCGTGCTGCTGGTGGCTCTGTAGTTCTCCAAGGACCCAGCAGGTGGCGCACTTGCCCCGCTGAAGGAAGGCCAGCCTAGCGTGCTCTCTGTGGGAGGCCCCAGCCAGCCAGGGGCTGGATGTGCTCCTTAGAAGTGGAAGGGTTGCGCTTCACTCTTGGCCAGCAAGTGACTCAGTGCGCTTCCCTGCAGAGCATAGGGTCAAGCTCGATGGCCTCCCCATATGAAATTTTTAATTTTAAGGAAAAAAATTAATATTTCAGTGGTAAACAAGATACTTAAACTATCAGGCAATTTGAGGCCTTGCACTACTCACAAGAGGGTAAAAGATGTAAGTGTCATGGGTAACCTCATAGCCACAGCCATGAAAATACTGGAGAAATGGGAAAACTGACATGTTTCTAGTAAATTTTCAGTCTTGTGCTAGGTTTTTGGCAAATGTATCTACTAGTCCTACCGGCAACCCTTTGTTGTAGGTAGGGGTTCTCCCTTTTACAGAGGAAGAAACTGAGACACAAGTGGTGCTAGAAGCTGTATATGTCCACTGCTCCCAGGGAGACACTGGCTTGTGGGGCCGTCGTGGAGAGCGAGTGGGAGTGGGGCAGGCTTGTGATACGATCCTCCACGAAGCCTCAGACTCCCCACGTGCCAGGCCTCACCAGGCATACACAGCCCAGATGGCAGCTTTGTCCTCACCCCCGTGTTTAGGTGAGGAGGTAGCTGTAGCCCTAAGGCCATCTTCTCTGGCAAGGGAGTCACTTGAGTAGGGGTCCACTTCCCAGGGCCATACTCAGGGAGGCTAGGAAGGCTGGCTGCTCATCTCTTCAGCCTCAGAACCAAGTTTCCCAGGGCCCTGTAGGGACCCGTTGAGGGCCTTTCACAGGGGAAGAGCCAGCTCCCTAGAGACAGCTGGACTGGGTTTCTCTGAGCTGTCTCAGACAAGCTCCTTTTGGATCCCAAGGCCTTCCCCTGTACTTGTGCGGTGCTGCCCCTGGCAGATGACACCATACCTTATCCAAACACTCACCTGTACATAAGAGAAAGCTTAAAGACATGTGGTGGGTGCAGTGGGATGGGGCGAAAGGCTGAGATTGAGGGATTTGAGGGTGTGGTTATGGAGGAGAGGGCTTCTCTGGTGGCTCAGACAGTAAAGAATCCGCCTGCAATGCAGGAGACCTGGGTTCGATCCCTGGGTTGGGAAGATCAACCTGGAGAAGGGGACAGCTACCCACTCCAATATTCTGGCTTGGAGAATTCCATGAACAGAAGAGCCCAGTAGGCTCCATGAGGTCACAGTCTGACACAACTGAGCGACTTTCATTTTCAGTTATGGAAGAGAGAAACATCCCCACCCCCAGCCCTACTGTTGGAGTGGCAAGCAGCCGCTGGTGTTTAATGGGCCTCAGATGTCTGTGTGGTGGGGCTCGGCCTGCTCACTGACAGTTCAGTCCTGTGACTTCTACCTCCTGATACCCCAGGTAGCTTATACTCCTAATACTGCCTAGTTCTGAATGGAAGGTAGGTCAAAGGCAAAGCGGCCCTGAGTAGCGGTGACTGAGGGTCATCCTGCTCTCCTTCACCCCTGCCTCCTCTGAGGTGGAAGAGCTGTTGGCAGATAGCAGTCCTAGACCCCACCCTCCTCTCAGGCCTAGGAACTCACCTGCCTCCCAGAGCGCTGGCCCTTTGACATGCACATCCTCTAAAGATTCCACTTGCTTACGATCCCTCCTCTTGGGAGCTTCCAGGCCTTTCTGCTGCTTCTTCCCTTTCCTGTTCAGCATGGCCTGTAGCTTCTCCAGGTCCAGGCTGACGTTGGCTGCCACGAGCCCTTGAAAGTTCCCAAAGAGGCTGTGGAAGAGGCGCTGGTGCCTCTCCAAGCCGCGCTCAGTCGTGGAGAGCTCCCCGCGAAGGCCCTCGAGGGAGCTATTGAGGGAGGAGACCCAGGAGGCCTCACAGCACTGACCCACACGCTCCATGTCCGAGCTCAGGCGCTGGAGCTCCTGTGCCAGCCCAGCCAGGTCCAGCGCACTGACCTCCTCTAGTGAAGCATCCCGGCTGGGCTCCAAACGCGCGGTTTGCCCGCTGGCCCCCGAGGCCTGTTCCAAGGCAGTCACCCTGGCGGCCAACGCGTCCCAGCCTAAAGCCTGCTCCCGCAGCCCGCTGGCCGCGTCCATCAGGGCGACGCGGATCTGTTCGTAGCGCAAGGGCAGCGTGCCAGGCCCCTCCTCCGACATCTCCTCCATCACCTCCTCCCCGAAAAGAGCAGCCAGCACGGCCTCGTGCCGCAGCGCGTCCTCCAGCAGGGCGGAGAAGGAGCTGTGCAACTGGCGGATCTCGCGGCGGATCTCGGTCTCGTTGGCCCGCAGCGCACTCACCTCGCCGCCCAGGGCACGCAGCTGGCTCCGGAGCCGTGCCGCCTCAGCCCGCGCCCGCTGACTCTCTGCCTGGTGCGTGTCCACGGCCAGCGATAGGGAGGCCACCGTGTCGCTCAGGGCCTGCAGGGAGGAGCCGTCCTGCTGGCGCCGTTCGTCCAGGCTCACCTGGGTCTCCTCCAGGGCTCGCGTGGTGTCCCTTTGGTCCTCCCGGATGACATCCAGGTCAAAGTAGAGTTTCTGGCAGTTGCAGTCCTTGACGTACTTGATGAGGTCGGCGTGGGCGCCCTGTAGGTGCTGGAGGGTAAGGTTGAGCTCCAGGAGCTGCCGCTCCACGTCCTCCTTGTTCTCCTCCATGATCAGTGACTTCTCCATCAGGATCACCCGCAGCTCTCGCAGCGCCGTGTGGTTCACCTCCAGCTCCTGCACCTGCCGCTGCACCTTGCTGATCTCATCGAAGGTGTCATCCGATTCCGAGTACAGCTCCTTGATCTCATCCACGTGCCGGGCCAGGGTGGCCTTCATGTCTGCCAGGGTGCTCTGTAACGCCTCTTCCCTGTGGGCAGTGGCCACATGCAGGGCGGAGAGGTTCCTCTGCAGCTGGCCCAGCCTGGCGTTCAGGCTCTCTGGCTCTGGCCTTGCTGCTGCCCCTGCTACTGCCAGGACCACGCTGCTATTGATCACCGCAGACTCCTGGGCCTTAAGGAGCTTCTTCAACTTGATGTCCACATCGGTCTGGACCTCTGAGAGGGACTGGTGCATGGACAGGCGCTGGGCATGTAGGCGGTCCTCCACCTCCTGCCTCAGCTGGCCCACCCTCTGGGCGTTCTCCTGGACCTTGGTCTCAAATTTGGTACCAAGCTCCTGGAAGTCAGCTCTGGCCACAGAGCTCTCCTGGACCTTCTTGAGGGCCTGTCGGTTGGCCTCCACATCAAGAGATAAATTTCTTATGACCTGGGAGAGGCTGTGCAGGCTTTGGTTGAAGCTTCTCCACATGGGGCTGAGATGTCCTTGCAGGAAGGTGTTGATGTGGGGCAGTAGCACTTGCTCCAAGGATCTGGCTGGAAACTCTGCAACAGATTCATGTGTTCATACAATCCCTGCAAGAGCAGGCACCCTCCCCAGGGGGAGACTGAGTGTGGGGGGGAGGAGCCTCTGAAGTTTGGGCCTTCCTGCCTCCCCTTCCACTCATCCCCTAGGACGTGACCAGGCTCTTCCTCAGCCCTGGGAACCTGCCACTCACCAAGCTCTGTTTGATTTGCTTCAGTTGTTGCCACTGTGAGGTTGCTTGCCCAGGCTTCCCACAGGCCTGGGAGGCTGTCTGCCATCTGGTGGATGTCATTCTGGAGATCTCTCAGTCGGCGTTCTTGCTGCTCCACTGTGTTGCGGATCTCTACAGCTGGATGACCTGAATACACATAAGTGTCAGACTTCCCTGGCCTGAGCAGAACATGAGGTGCAGAGAGGAAATTTGGGGATTGAAAGGAGGGAGGTGTGTCCTGAAATCCTCTGAGCAGGAGCTTAGAAGCCTTTAACTCTAGGACAGATGCATGGCAAGTGAGCCCTCACCCTGACCCCTGCACTGACCTCAAACATGACTGATCCATCAAAGCTCACTTTCCTCCTCAGTCTTAGGGACACGGCTTCTCCACATCATTCTAGGCAGCCCTTGTCAATAGACAGGCATTCACCACATGATGAAACATTCCCATCCATGGCCCAGCCTTGAAAGGCCTCACAAATGGTGTCCCTAAGTGGTTCTGCTGTGCTGACTCAAGACCAGGGACAACATGGCTTCCTGGCCCTGGTTAGGGGGCTGGAGGGAGGCTTCCTCCAGACCTTGGGGGCTGATGCAATTCAGGGGGCAAGGAGGGGCCCAGAAAATAGGGTCAAGGAAAAGGGTACATGTGTTTGGCCAGCAGGCAGGTAACTCAGGGCCGTGTGAACCTTGCCGCTTTGGTGTGAGGGCGAGGTGACACAGGGCCTCAGAGGAACCCCTGCTGATTCCGGGGACAGAGCTTCCCTGAAATGGCACTGCCCTATCAGAGGACAGCGGGCTTGGGCACATGAGTTCTTTCTACCTGTCCCTCCTGCACCTTCCAGGAAAGCAACATACCAGATTCAAAGTCAACTGGCCCATCCCAAGGCTCCTGGAGGCTATCACCTGGATCTTCAGGCTCAGGGGTTGCCATGGGATCTGCAGAGAAACATCAGATATTAACTCCAGAGGTTAGAGGGGCTGCATGACCTCTTGGGTCAGAGGTCGAAGGGGGAGGGAGACCAAAGGGAACCCTACCGTGGTGCTGGCAGTCGGGGCCCGCAAAGCCCGGGCAGCATCTCCAGGCCACGGAGGCCAGCACCTTCTGCTTGACCTGGTACACCGGCTTGTGGGCCACGCGGTACCTGGGGGAAGAGGGCTAGCTCAGAGACTCTAGGGTGAGCCGGCACAGAACCTGGATGAGTAGCCCACCCTGCTACACCGCACTCACATGACTTTGACCTTCTGGCAGTTCGGAGCCCCCTGCGGACATGGTTGCTGTGAGTGGACGAGGAATTTCTCGGTTTTGCAAGCAGCTACGAAGGTGACCAGTCTGGACTTCTGGTAGGGGCACCAGTTACTGGGGGAAAAAAAGCCAGAAGAGAGGGCTGCTGAGCCACAGCCAGGTCTCCTCACTTCCTAGAGGTCAGCAGGGAGCCAGTGCAGAGTGCCCGGCCCCTGCCTCTGTGCCCCACTCAGTCCCAGAGATTCTGGAATCCATTAGCCTGAGAAGGAAGGGCTCTGGATTATTCATCCTGCTGCTTCAGAGCAAAAGCGCTGTGGATCCTGCCTGCAAGGACACCTGCTCCGTTGCCTTCCAGGAAGCACCCCAATTCCCAGGTCAGCACAGAGAGGTGCAGGAGCCTCTCCCCACATCATAGAGTACCCCCAGAGTCAGGAAGGGCTCTCCCTGTTTCTGCTGGTGCCAGGGAAGCAGTGTGGTGCTTGCTGTTCCTGGGTTTGAATCCAGAGCATCCTGGGTTTGAATCCTTCACACTTTCTGGTTGTGTGACCTTGAGTGAGGCACTTAGGGAGTTTTTGTTTCCCATCATAGGATGGAGATCACAGCACCCTCCTCCAAGTAAGTATCAAGTACCTGCCTCCTCCCAGCTGCCTAGTGAACATTGCTGTCCTGCTGCCTTCTGGCAGCTCTGGCAGCCGGCCCCCATTCCCGTTGCCACTGACATTGTTCCTCACTGGAGATCTGGCTGTGGGGATGGAGAAAGGGCTGCTAAGGAGAGGCCAGACTGGGGAGGCTTTGAGTGCCAGCTGAGGACAGGGCTCTGTCCTGAAGGCATGCGGAGCCATGGAGGAGCTTAAACAGGAAGTGACATTCCAGAGCCACCCTGGTTCCTGGGTGCAGAAGGGTGGGAGGGGGCAAGACATAGGTGGCTACATCAGGGGCCTTGGTGCGTAGGGGGATGGGGTGACCATATGGATTTGGAGTGCTGAGACCGCGCAGCCTGCTTTCCCACCTGACTCTCAGAAGCCTTGCAGCCAGCCTGAACCCTCTTGGCTGCAGACTGAAAAGGCTTGTCAGGAAAATGACCTCCCCACTCGAGGGGAAAGATCTAAAGAGACTGACACCAGGGGTTTCCCCCAATGAGCTAGCCAGCAGAGCATCCTCTATTAAAACAGATCACAGAGCCCCACTTATCCACCTACCTTCCAATCAGTTACCTGACCTCTCTACTCTTCAGTAGGCAGACATCCAAGAATGACCCCTGAGGAAAAGCTCTTCCAAAAGAGGGAGGTCAAAACAAGCACGTGGAAGAAAATCAACTTGAAGAAAACCAGAATGGTGCAGGGAGAAAAGAACTTCCCCCAAATTTGCATTAATTCCAAGACTGACAAAAGAACTTATTGCATCCAAGAAACAAGAATAGGAAGCTTCTTTAAAAATGGGGGCAAAACACTGAGAGCCCCCCAAAAAAGAACCCTTGAAATTAAAATTATAATCGTAGAAAAGCAAAAGAAATTTAATAGACAAGTTAGAGGATAAAGTTAAAGACATTTCCCTAAAAGAAGAGCAAACAGAGAGATGGAAAATATGGAAAATAGGATAGAAAAGATCAGAAAAATAGAGAACCCATGTTGGGAGCCCAACATCCAAACAATATGAGTTCCAGAAAGAGAGAACAGAAGGAGGGAATCATTGATGAAAACAAAAAACAACCAAAGGAATATTCCAGAAGAGAAGGACTTGGAATTTTAAATTCAAAGGGCCCACCCGTTACCACAACACAATGAAAATAAATGCACAGCAAAACACATCATTGCGAAATTTGGGAACTCTAGGACTGAGAATGATTCTACACTTTCCAAGCCCCCCTCCATCCCACCCCCATACACATCAGTAAATAGAACAGCCTTGAACCTCTCAACAGCAATCAATGTGTGTGTGTTAGCCACTCAGTCGTGTCTGACTCTTTGCAACCCTATGGACTGTAGCCTGCCAGGCTCCTCTGTCCATGGGATTCTCCAAGCAAGAATACTGGAGTAGGTTGCCATTTCCTTCTCTACTCAACAGCAATACCAGACAGTAAAAGATAGTAAAGAATCACCTTCAAAATACTGAAGGAAAATTATTTCCAGTTTAGAATCCTATACTCAGCCTAACTATCAATTTAAGGAGCACAAAATGAAGATAATTCCAGATTTTAAAGCATTCCCCCTTGCCCCAGGACCCTCATCAGAGAGCTACTAGATCAGTAGCTTGCAATCTTGCCATCAAATCTTCACATCAGAAGCATCCTGTGGCACTTTAAAACAATGACCCTACAAGCCCCACTTCAGGCCAGTTAAAGGAAATTCTCTGGGATTAAGGCCTGGGCATCGCCATTTTAAAGCTCTGTGGGTCATTCTAAGGCACAGTCCAGGATTGATGACCACTCTGCCAGAAGTGCTTCACCAAAACAAGAGAGAACACCAAGAAACGGAAGAACAGCATCAGGAAACAGGAGTTCCGGCACAGAAATGAGAAGGGAGACCCCAGGACGTGACAGGCAGTGGGTGCGTGAGCAATGGTCCAGCCTGGAATATGGTTGAAGGCTGTGAGAGAGAGAGGCCTTCCAAGAGAACACGAGTGGTCAAACACCGAACGGAATGAAAGTGAAGAGCAGACATGGACAATTGGCCAAGAGTCTGGAACTGAATGAGGACAAAGACACAGAAAACTAATCAAAAGGACAAAACTGAAACAAAAATGAAGATAATTGCTTATTTCAGGAAAAATGAAAATTGTGCGGGGGTTGGGGTGGGGGGGAAGGATGCATAGGCTTTCCAGGACATACAGACTCTGTTGCATCTACTCAATTTGGCTGTCGTACCGTTGTAGCAGGAAAGCGGATAGTGACTGTATGTAAATAAACAGGCATGGCTGCTTTCCAATCAAACTTTATTTTTAAAACAGTTGGGGGCCCAGATTTGACCCACCATTCCAGAGTTTTCTAAGTCTTGCTTATGAGTGTATATCACTAAAAAAATAAATAAAATAATTTCCACCTGGAAGACAAAATGCAGGTGAACAAGTAAGAACATCTTGGAAGGTGAGTGAGGAGTATCTTTTCTAACTGTCACAACCAACTCTAATGTCAAGGAATAGAAACAATGGGATGTCAATTCCCCAGTGGTCCAGTGGTTAAGACTCCATGTTTTCAATGCCAAGGCCAGGAGTTTGAACCCTGGTCAGGGAACTAAGATCTCACAAGCCTCGCAGTGCAACCAATAAAATGAAATCAATCCAGAAAACAGTGGGATGTTGGCACAAGATACCTCAAAGATCGGGAAGGGGCCCGTACATCCCCAAGGGACAATTAAATGGTTAGAAGGGGCACACGAAAATCAGGATGGAAGCAAGGGTACATATTCAACACAGAAACTGTGTACTGTGAAAGAGCTGGGCCCAGAGGTTAGGACCTGGGTGGAAGTAAAGTGGTCACCTGTTTAAGGTCGCCTGTTAAAGCCTCCTGTTTAAGGTCCCATGGAAATTCCTGGAACATGCTCAGATCTAGGAAGAAGTATTTCTATAAACCAGCTGTTCTCAGTGGGACATGGGTTGGAAGGAGAAGTGGTCTGCCCCACTTGAATCTGGCAACGAGGCACAATGGTAAAGAATCTGCCTGCCAGTGCAGGAGACACAGGTTCAATCCCCGGGTCAGGAAGATCCCTTGGAGAAGGGAATGGCAACCCACTCCAGTATTCTTGTCTAGAGATCCTTGGACAGAGGAGCCCGGTGGGCTAAGAGTCAGATATGACTGAACATCTGAGCATAACACACACATGGTTGACACAGCTCTGGGGATGGGGATGCTCCTGGCATCTAGTGGGAGGAGGCCACAGCCCCTTCCCTCACAACAAAGAGCTAGCCCCAGATGTTGATAGTGGGAGGCTAAGAAACACCCACTGTAACAAAGCTCTGCTTCTCACATGCTCTCTGAACTGCGGCAGAGGATCCAGAAGGCCTGCACCCTGAGAACACCGGGTCTGGGCCAGCCTGGGCTGGGAGTGACCGGGACTTTCCACCTCAAGTTCCTAGAACTGGAAGCGGTGCTGCCCACCCTTCCTGCCCAGGAACTTTCTCTCCAGACCTGCCCAAACCTCAGGCTCCAGTGACCGCTTGTTCTCCCTGCCCATACTCCCCTCCCTTGGCAGCTCCATGCCCTTGGCACAGTATAGGCTGCTGGCCCAGAAGCCCTGGGAACATTCCTGACCTTTGCTTTGGTTTCCTACAGCTCTTGGCAGTTTCTCGCTGGTCCACTGAGCCCCCAGCCCTGCTCGCTGAAGTGCCCCATTGTTCTCACTGCCTCCTGGCCGGGCGCCCGGGCCCTCTTGGCACCCTCATCTCCCAGCGGTCTACCAAGAGGCAGGTGCCAGCCTAGAAATGAGTGTGGGGGGTCTCCAGCCTGGTTTGGGCCTGTCCCGGGCCTCTGACCTGGCCTGACCTGATGCCCCCTGCCAGGCAGGAGAGAGTCTGCTGCCCCCCTTAGAGCTTTTAATTGGATCTGGGAGTCCTGGACTCTCCTCCCTTCCTTGTCATTGGACTCAGGGTGACCTTGAGCAAGGCCCTTCCTCCATCCTGGAAATGTGGAGAAGATTCCCACTCCTAGCCCCTCCCTGGGGGCGGGGGTGGGTGGGGTGAGGGGGAAGCTTTGAGAAAGGCAGAGAAAACCTCAAGCAGGGAAATGGCTGTTAGCCAAAGCCTCCTGAATTATAAATGTGCTGCTGTTGTGGCCCTTTGGGGCACTTAAGTGCTTCTTAACCAGCCAGTAAAACCCACATCCAACTGCCCCTTAAGCCTGTCTGTGAAGGAGGTTGTGTTCTCAACATTCTTGCTTTCTGAGGCCCTGAATGCAGCTGTGAATGTGATGACTCCAGGGGAGAATTTTGCCAGGCTTGGTCTCTGAGCCACAGAGGGGCCTGAGCAGGGGAGCCCAAGGCCCACTTGGTGTCCAGCCAGAGCCAGGATTCCTTGAGCATAGCTCAGGCCAGTGAGTCTCTTCCCTATTAGCGCCCAGGGCCCTGTGCCTTGGAGAACAGATACAAGAAAGGTGTAGCCACAGCCCAGAGACCAGAGTCAGGGCTCCACCCTGCTCCTGTGTGACTGCATGACTTCTCTGGGCCACAAGCTCCCAGCTGCAACAATTGGAAACACTTTTTGTGGCTACACTGATACTGGTGACTAGCCCAGCTGGGCTGCTGGGAGGACCATCTCCTAGACTCCCACCCCCCTTAGGGGAGACAAAACAGGACAAAACTGAGGACACCTGGGATTTGCAGCCCAGCCAATGTAGGCCTGAAAGTGAAAGTGTTAGTTGCTCAGGCATGTCCAACTCTTTGTGTCCAACTCTTTTTTCCCTGTGGAAGAATACTGGAGTGGATAGCCATTCCCTTCTCTAGGGGACCTTCCTGACCTAGGGATCAAACCTGGGTCTCCCGCAATGCGGGTAGATTCTTTACCATCTGAGCCACCACAGTCATGTAGCCCTAGGTGGCAGCCCCACCCCTCTGAGCCTCCCAGCATCTAAAGTGGAGTGGCAACCTTGCAGTACCGCCATACAGTGTAGGGATAGGATGCCTTTCATGGGTCTTGGCTCAGTCCCCACAGCAGTGGGTTCGATTCCTGGGTTGGGAAGATCCCTGGAAGAAGGGAATGGCACCCCACTCCAGTATTCTTGCCTGGAAAATTCCATGGACAGAAGAGCCTGGCAGGCTACATACAGTCCATGATGTCACGAAGAGTTGAACACAACTGGGCGACCTTCACTCACCACAGCAGACTCAGTCCTGCCTGGGAAGTGGCCCGGCATCTGAGGAGCCCATATCCTAACCTCTTGCTCTCCCCAGCTTTACAAAAGCCTGGGAGCAAAGAAAGAGCCTCTTCCTCACAATGTCCAAATGCCCAGGTCCCTGGCTCGCTGGGCCCAGCTCTGCAGGGCCCTGGGGGCTCTAGGAAGCACCAACCCCGTTCCTCCTTCATCCTGGGATCCGGGGTCAGGTTGGCTTGTTCAAGCTTCTCCTTGCAAATGGTCTCATCTGGGTCTGTGTCCAATGCCTGCCCTGGCCCCGAGGCCCCAGATAGAGGTAGGAGAGACAAATGCAGGGCAGATTGGCTCCAGCAGCTGTGAGGGAAGAGCCACAGGCTTGTGCTGGGTGGCGTGGAGCCCCTGCTTGAGTGCGGAGAGCCTGTTCTGCCTCCCCTTCCCCTGTGGCCGGAGCGGGGCTGGGGCTGCGTTTCCGCCTCTCCCTTCGCGGGACCACGGGAAGCAATCAGCCTGAGGAAGCTGTGCCGGCCTTCCTTCCTTTCTCACCAGCCCCTCCGGAGGCCTCGACAACCTCAGCTTGACCTGCGGGGCCTGCAGCTTCTGAGCTGTGGGCAGGAGGCCAGCAGGCCTGCTGGGAGCCCCTGGAGGGTCTGGGATCAGGGATGCCCTCAGACTCCTGCCTGGGCATTTCCGGGGCCAGAGTGCCCTCGTGCACACACCCACACCACTGGGACCACCAGGCCATGGCTGAGTGACTCCCGCAGGCCTTGAGTAGTCCAGAGACCCACCCTCCCTGGGACTAAGGGAACACAGACCTTCCCCACAGCCCCGGTGCGGGTGAGAGGGTGGGGGGTGTAGATTGGGAGAGAAAGAAGACATCTCCTCCCTCCTTGCCATCCTCTTGAGCCCTTCATATTCCCTTTCATCAGGGGGAGGTAGGCTGCCCAGAAACAGGGGCTGATGGCTTTGGGGAGGGAAGGTTGGATTCTTGGTCCTGAAATCAGAGCCTGGGTTCCCCTGCCAAGAGCCACCTGTACTCCCAGCTCTGAGCAGAGCCGGGAATGGGGCAGGAGGGGGTGCCTCTCAAGGCCCAACTTCTTCCCTCTCCTCCCACGTGGCCGCCCCTCCATCACTGAAGGCCAGTGCACACTCGCTTAGTCTGGTCCTCCCGCCTCTCCCTGTCCAGTCTGCTTTTGGGAAAGTGTCCAACAAACACTTTCACCTTGAAGCATCAGAGCTATATGAGAGCTGGGCAGATACGGGCCAGGCCTACGTGACAGTGAAACTCAGCCAGCCCAGGCGACTCTGGTGACTGTAAATTGGCCCCTCTCACCCTCCAAATCCACATGGATGCTCCCAACCAAGTCTGGTTTGTGTGTGGAGGTGGGAAGAGTGAGGTGGGGGTGGGGGTGGGGAAGACACCCCTGGGACCAGAACCAGAGTATGATCTCTGGAGTCAGACTCAGATCTTGCTTCTAGTTCTCCTCAGCTGTGTGACCTTGGGACAGCTGCTTAGCCTCTCTGAGCCTCAGGCTCCCCTATAATCAGGAGGGGATTAACAGAGATAATACTTGGCAAGATGCCCAGAGATGGGTTCGATAAATGGCACCTGCTGCTCTGACTGAGGGGTACCCTGAGGAGGGACCCACATAATCAGCACCTTATCAGCAGGAGGATCCCTGACCCTGGACAAATAAACAGACTAGAAAACGGTGTCCCAATCTAGTCCTAAGACCATTCTGCCCATCTCCAGATGGGTGCTGAAGCAGAGCTCGCTGGATGCCGCAGCCTCCTTTTTGTTCTGCAAATAGAGCAGAGCACCCTGTTTGCTCACTGCTTAGCTGTTAGGGCCAGGCTGAGGGTCTGTTCCCCTCCCCAGGCACTCAGATCCAAGTTCAGTCCCGAGGAGTGTCTGTCTTCTAGGGCTTAGGCCAGGCCAGCCTCACCTGGGTTCAGCTTTCAGAACTGACTCCCAAGAACAGGAGCCACTCCCAGGTCAGCTGGAAACTTCCGGAACAACAGCCCCTCAGCATCCCCCATGCTGGTGTTTGATGGCGTCAAGTGCTCCTGCCCTGCCCAACCTCCAGGCCCGTTCCCTGCCATGGGTCAGGCAGGGAAGTCCATGTGGTCCTTAGGTCCTGGGGGACTGGGGGTGCCCAGTCCAGACTGGCTGGGGGTGATCTTCTAAAGGCAAGTGTGACCCCTAGCGCCTCATTCAGCTTCACAGCTGGTTCAGCAGATAGATGGTATAAACCTATTTCACATACAAGTAACTGAGGTCCCGAGAGCCCCTGCTTTGGCTGAGCTGGGACTGAGATCCTGTACCACATCCTCCCCCAGGTCCAGGCCCTCCTTACCGTCTGACAGGGTCCCTGCCGGTGTCCTCAGCCCCTGCCCTCCAGACACCAGGGGGCTGAGGGTGGTGTGGATCAGAGAATCTGGTACCAGGGGCCTGCGCCCAGGTCCCCAGCATCCCCCAGCCCAGGGGCCCCCCCAGGCCAATGAGCAGTGTCAGGATCATGCTGGCTTGCGGCAGACTCAGCTTCTGTAGTGACTCCAGAAAGTGCCGGTGCCGGTGACGTCTTTAAGTTAAGTCTCAGAAGGGGAAAAAAAAAAGCAGGGACAACAAAGAGAGGAAGTGGCCTGGGCCGGCCCACCCGGTGAGTCCCGTCCGGCCCCGCTCACCCGCGGCCTGGCCCCCACAGGGGCAGGCAGCAATGCAGGCCAGTTCCTGCGGCCGAGGAGGACTCGGTCAGGGACACTGGGTGTGGGAGACACAGGGGGAGGTGGTCCCACTAAGCCCGTCCCCATGGGAGTCAGAAGAAGTGCGCCAGCATTGAGATGGAAGGAAGCGTGTCAGGAGGAAGCGGTCAGATCAGCCTCAGGGAACCTGCTGCCCATCCATGTTGGTGGCCAGGACGTGGGGGGCACTCATGCCTACTCAGCATCTCTCACCGCTGGGCTGTGGGAGCCAGCAGGTGGGTGGAGGCCCAGATGGAGAAGGGAGCTGTCCTAGGGTCACACAGTCTGTAGCTGGGCCCAGGCCGTGGGTTAGCCTTTTGTGGCCCAGTTCTTCCACCTGGCCTTGCCTGAGCCCCAGGATGGGGGCATTCACGGTGCTGGGGAGAAGTTGGGCAGGCCAGGCCAGTCCGGGATGTTGGCCACTCTTTCCTGACAGGCCAGCTTGATCTTAACCCCTGCCCTACCTGGGACCCTGGTAGCAGAGGTGCCTTTCTTTTCTGTGTCTACCCGCCCCCCCCCCCCCCCCGCAACCCCTCCCTGCCCCAGAGGTACACAGACACAACAGCGTCAGGCCTGGGAGCACCTAGTAGCACAGGGTGGCAAATGAATGAGGGGCAGTGATGGATAAGGATGTGTCCAACCTGCTATGGCCCGTCCAGGGAGGGCAGGGGACAGGAGGGGAGGCCGGAGCCAGCAGAGGCCCAGGGGACCCTGGGAGAAGGTGGGGGCAGGCCTGCTCCCTCCCTCCCTCCTTCCCCGCCCCCACCCCTGGGCTGGCCGGGCTCCCATCAGCCGCTGCTGCATCATCAATATTTCATCGGCGTCAATAAGAGGCAGCCACAGGGACAGCGGCTGCAGCAGCACTCGAGCCAGCGCCAGTCACGGTTCGTCTGGGGAGTCAGACTCCCATCCCTGCCCGCCGCCATGGACGTCTTCAAGAAGGGCTTCTCTATTGCCAAGGAGGGTGTGGTGGGTGCCGTGGAAAAGACAAAGCAGGGGGTGACGGAGGCGGCTGAGAAGACCAAGGAGGGTGTCATGTATGTGGGTGAGTTTGGGCGTGGCAGAGCCCGGCAGGGAGGGGCAGCCTGGTGGCCGCTCAGTTTCCTGGACTGGACTTTATCCCCTGATCCCAGAGAGGCATTTTTGGGAGGGATGAGGACTCCTGGGCCCAGAGGACCCCCACTCTCCTGTACACCCCATTGTCTGTCTGGGCCTCTTTGGGGTTGAGCGGTCTCTGGGGCAGGACAGCAGGAGAGGCACTTAACCCTCAGACACGCCTGTTTGTGCGTACACAAATGCATACACCACTACACACCAGCACCCCCACCCCAGTATCACCCACAGCCTCTTGACTCAGATAAAAAGTCACACTGGAGCCCTGGGCTGAGCAAGCAGGTACTCAGCGGCCAGGCCACAGGTCCCCACCCTGCCCAGAAAGAAGGGGTGCCACAGGAGAGATGAGATTGACCCTCAGCATCCTGGCCGGGGTCCCAAGCCCCCTCCCCCATCAGCTGCTTCCAAAGGGGAGGCCAAGCTGATGACTCAGCTCTTGACCCTATCAAGCCCGGCTCCAAGGCCCAGGCCACACCCACTCGAGGTCCATCCACCAGACCCTACCTCAGGCCTGATCTCTCTCATCCCTGCATCCTGTCCTGTCCACTTCCCATCCATCCCTTTCCTCCAGACACAGCAGGAAGTGGCCTTTGAAAGGATGGCTGGCCCCCAGACACCATCCTTACTCCCCACCGACTCTACAGCTTGTCCAGCTGTTCTGTGGTGTGTTTGCCCTGACCACAACCCTCCCAACACCTGGAGTGGGCTTGGGCTGACGCCTCCATTTCCTCCACAGGAGTCAAGACCAAAGAGGGTGTTGTGCAGAGTGTGACTTCAGGTGAGGTGACCCAGGATCAGGGGACATGGAGGGTGGGACATCCAGAGACTTTTGCACCCGGCTACTAAAGGCCCAAGCCGGGGGCCCTCTTTCCCCCCTTGTTGTACTAGGATCCAGACCTCCAGAATCTGGAGGTAGGCCCAGGGTGGACCACCTGATCATCATCAGAGCTTCCCTGGAGTCAGAAAGAGGACAGCCTAGGTCTTCAGTAGAGCCAGAGTTTTGAGTGCCCAGGGAAAGGGCTGCTCTGGACTGATTTGGGCAGGCCAGAGCCGGGTTGGGTGGGATCAGGGCCAAAGCCTGCCAGATTCCTCCCACAGTGGCTGAGAAGACCAAGGAGCAGGCCAACGCCGTGAGTGAAGCCGTGGTCTCCAGTGTCAACACCGTGGCCACCAAGACGGTGGAGGAGGCGGAGAACATTGCAATCACCTCTGGAGTGGTGCGCAAGGTGAGATCTGGTCCCTAGCCCGGGGCCCAGGGAGGCCAGCTGGGGAAGAAGCATTATCACCCCACTAACATACAGGGCGGAGAAGGCAATGGCACCTCACTCCAGCACTCTTGCCTGGAAAATCCCATGGACGGAGGAGCCTGGTGGGCTGCAGTCCATGGGGTCGTGAAGAGTCAGACACCACTGAGCGACTTCACTTTCACTTTTCCCTCTCATGCACTGGAGAAGGAAATGGCAACCCACTCCAGTGTTCTTGCCTGGAGAATCCCAGAGACTGCAGAGCCTGCTGGACTGCCGTCTGTGGAGTCTCACAGAGTCAGACATGACAGAAGCGACTTAGCAGCAGCAGCAACGTACAGGGGAACGGAGACTTAGGGGCCCTGATCTATGCTTGGTGTTGTCACATCCTGGGAACCTCGCAAGCACCCCTATTTGGGGGGTAGTGGGGGGCCCAACTGGAAAGTGAGGCTCAAAACCCACCCACCCGATGGTGCTCAGCATTTAGGAGACATATTTTACTAGCCAAAGCAGGGTCCTGTGAGCCCCAAATCGTGACAGGCAGCCTCCCGCGGGCAGTGGACACCAGATCAGAGCTGCCAAGTCACCACCTACCCAGAGTCCAGCCTCCCTCTAGAGCCTGCTGGGCTGGGCCACCTCCTGCAAGGAGGTGCAGGGAAGCAGCGCCCCCTGGTGACGGGAAAAGAGTGAGGTTCTGACCACACCCTCTGCCTCTGTCTTTGTGAGCATGTGTACGTGCCTGGGCGCCTGTGCCTGGTCTGAGAGTTCACGTGTGTGTGTGCTGGGCAGCGGAGAGCACAGGGTCAATTTTTGGGGGCAGCCTGGATCCAAAGTCTATACTCTGAAGAGAGACTCTGAGTGAGAGTCAGGAGGAGATTGTGGTGGGAGCCGGTTTATTTTTGGGGCAGTAGGTTTTCCTAGTCCAGAGATGAGCTGTTCCCAGCTGTGTAAGCAGATGTCGTTTAGAAAGTTCCACCCAACTGGCACAGGCCCCTAGGGGCCAGTGGAGTCCTAGGCACCCAGCACTAAGAATCCCTGGAGTGGGTTAGTGGAAGGGTAGGTGGTGACCCTGTCTGAGGCTCGGGACAGCACCGAGGTCATAGGATCTCAAGACTCTAGGAGCAGGCAGGTGCCCCCTTTCCTAGTTCCCAGCTCTTATTAGCTATGTGACTTTGGGAAGCTACTCAATTTCCCTGGGCCTCCATTTTATCGGCTGTAAAATGCTTGTTGGGGGTGTGTGCTGAGTATCCATCCCACTGGCCTGTGATGATGCAGGGAAACAGACCCTGTGAAGCAGCTTTACCTCGCTTATGGCGAGTACCCAACATAAGGAGGTGGCTGTATCATCATTATCATCAGTGACCCCAGGCAGGACCCCAGGCAGGACCCCAGGAGACCCCAGGCCCCTCCCTCCCCCACCCCCCGGCAAAAGAGGCCTTAGAACGGGGCCAGGCTGCCCCCTAGGGCTCTGAGCAGAAGCCTGGGCACTCCTCTCTGACTTTGGAGGAGGGCTGGTGAGTCCTTGGCTACCTCAAGGGAGATATATCCTGGTGACATCCCCAAACCATCCACGACTCACTGTCCAGTGAACTGCAGAAGGATGCAGCACTGCCCATCTGTCTGACTGCTCATGCCCCCGGCCTCATGCACCCGCCCTGGGGCAGCTACGTGGCCGCCTGTACTTTGTCTGAGGAGCCTGCCCCAATTCTGGCTGCCTCAGTCCACCAAAGGGCAGGATGACATCATGGTAGTACTGAGGTGGCAGGATCCTCAGAGGTAGGTGCCGAGCCCAGGGTCCAAGCCGATCACCCAGTCTGGCCCCAGCTGTCAGTTATCACACGACCACCCCAAGGCAGGACACCATCTCAGGCAAGGGTCTGGTTGGGTGTAGGTAGGTAGAAGGAGACAGGAAGTGGGAGAGGATTATATAACCCCTGCTGGTCCCACCTGAGGGACCAGCCTGAGCCCACTGCCCATTCAGGAGGCAGGGAGAAGGAAAGACGGAGGCCCTCATGCTACTGGGGATAGGGTTAGGCCTGGAGCAAGCTAGACCTGATCCCTGTAAGCCCCACGGCTTTGATCTCTAAGGCTTTGAGTTGAATACCTGGCCTCTCTGGCCACCGGGTCCCCATGTGAACGGAAGTAACATGCCCTTCCTTCCAGGGGTCTTTGAGGATCACAGTAGGAGAAGGGCATATGGTCATGTGATTCAGGAACACTGAGGGTGGCTTCAGAGGCCACTGCCCATCCCACCCAGATCACTAGGCTTGCTCATGGAGGAGAACCAATCAGGGACTGTCAGGGACTCACTGTTAGCTTCTGGGGGTGAGGCTGGGCTCAAGGATACTTGGTACTCCCCGAAGGCCTTGGCATCATCAGACAGAGCCCCCACTGGGAATCCTTACATGAGGTTCTATCACCTCCAAGGCCCATCTGGCCTTCACACCTCCCTCCCCTCCTGCCCTCCAGGTACAGTGATGAAGACCTCTGTTCTTCTTTGAGGTCAGAGTGGTGAAGCTCTGCACCCTCCACCTGGTGCCACATCCCCTTTGCTTTTCCACAGGAAGCCCTGAAGAAACCTGTCCCCTCACAGGAGGATGAGGCAGCCAAAGAGGAAGAGCAAGTGGCTGAGGAGGTAGGAGCTGGACCCTGGGGTAACACAGGGGTCCCCGGGCAAGTTGCTTCCCTCTCGGGGCCCCAGAACCCACAGAGGAGCCTCCTGACCTGCAGCCCCCTGAGCCTGAGTGTGAGATCCCCTCATGAACAGCCTCCTCAGCCTATGGCAGAGGGGCATAGATGACACCCTTCCTCCCCCCTCCCCAAGCCAGGGTAACCACTGAGATGTGGAGCCCCAGAGCCATACGTGAAAGTCACTGTCTCTTCCAGACCAAGAGTGGGGGAGATTAGAAGGCTGCCCTGATCTGCAGAGGCCTTGAGGAGCATGCCATCCCCTCTTGGCACAAGGAGTGTCTGGTCCTGGAGTATGACCTACAGAGCTGCCAGCTCCCCACACCCTCCTCCAGCTCCCCACACCCTCCTCCAGCTCCCCACAGGCCCATCCTCCCTGCTACCACCACCACTGCCTTCACCTCCCTACCTTATCCCTGCCCACCACCCTCTGATCTTTCTGACCCCACAGATGCTGCTGTGAATTTTTTTTTTTTTATGATTTTAATGATTCCAAATAAAACTCAAATCCCCACTGCATACCTGCTCATTATTCTTTCTGTTCAGCCTTATTCATGAAGATGCCCCCTGGGCCCTCCCAGGAACAGGAGCTGGGCCAGGTATGCTACAGGGACACACTGGGCATTTCTAGCACCTTCTGAGAGCATGCAGTGCCTTCAGAGACTCCCCCCCGCCCCATTGCCTTTTAACATGGAGGTGGCAGCCCTGCTTTTTGGATCCAGCAAACAACCTCAAGAACATGCTGTCTGCTGGAGCATGAGACCGGGATGCCCCAGGTTTTGAGCTTTGACTCACCCTCCAGGGATGGACCCCACTGATGACAGGGGGTGAGGATGGGCTTCCTGGGCCCTTCTGGGGTGTGTCCTTGAAGCCAGTTGTCCTTCTGGGAACAGGGACACCTAGCACCCCTCCCTGAAGCAGATGGTAACTTTCAAAGATGTGAAGTCTAAACTCATAGCAAGGACTTTTTGCATCCTCCTTGGCAAAGAGGGACATGACCCCAGAGTTCCTCCCTCCTGTCCCCACCCAGCCTTGAGCTCCCTACCAGGTTGGAGCTGGGCTTTCCCTTCCTTCAGCAGAGTCCTGTCAAGTATCATTAGAAAACACAACAATTGAGAGGCAGGAGCGGAAGCATCCGGAAGCATCCGCCTAGAGAGAAAAAGAGTCAAAATATTTGTTGAGCTCCTCCCAGGTGTGGGATACTGTACTAAGTGCTTTACCTCCTTTAATCCTCAAAACTAATTGTTAGTATGTCCCTAGTTTCACCGAAACTGAACTAAGAAACAGAGAGGTTAAATAACTTGCCCAAGGGCACAGAGCTAGGGAGCTGGGGCCTGGCAGAAGGCCAGGTGGCCTGACCCCAGAGCCACACAGCTGATTCGCATCATGCTCTGCTACGTCCACCCAGACCGTGTGGGCTGCAGTGGCCTTACAGCAGATGCCACCATCTCCAGGATTTCAAAACAACCCAGGGACCTGAGTGGTTGTTGTCCTACATGAAAGGCTATGGGCATCATGCCCTGGAGTCTCATTCAGGGGTGGCTAAGTGGAGAGCAGGGTTCCTTCTCCTTTAACACCCAGTTTGGGCCCAAAGCACCCAGGTCTTCAGCTCTGGGTGGGGGCGCTGAAGCTTGAGTCCATACCACCTGCTCATCCTCCCTCTGTGGTGGAGAGCAGAGGTCAAGGGCAGCCCTGGGGGCTGTAAAGCCAGTCAGACAGCTGAGCTTCATTGTATCCCAGTTCACCAGTCATGGGCATCCACTGCTGAGGAGGCGGAAAGGAGCAGTGAGCTGCTGGTCTCCCAGCCGTGCAAACCCTACCATGGGAGGAGTGAAGGGTCTGGAAGAGGCACAGGGCGGTCAAGGGTGTACCTGCTCCCAGGTTCAGACTGCTCATCAGCAGGCCTGTGCATGCCCCAGGAAGAAGGCCCGAGGGGCTGGGTGTGCCTGAGAGAAAGCGGAGGAGACAGGTCCTCTCAGGTAACTGCAGGAGGAGGATACCAGATGGGGCTCCTGGGGTCCCGATACCCTCTCCTCTACTGAAGGAACGAGGAAGGGTCCGCTGCTTGTCCCAACTCCCACCTCCACCCCCAGACACATATTTAGGACCTGTTCCTGTGATCAAACAACGAAGTTGCCTGGTCCAGGAAGCTTCTTCCCCATCCCATGAGCACCTGCAGTATGCTTTACTTTTAAGCCCTCTATTATGTGCTGTGAGCTCTGTGGGCTGTACCTGACTTCCCTAGAGGAGTAATTGCTCTCTCTCCATCCCTCTCCTCCAAGAAGCCCCAGGTGACCTGTCTTGGTAGGTGGCAATTGTAATAAGAGAACATACATATGAGACTTGTTTTGGCCACCACAAGATGAATAGATCTATGCCCCAATCCGCCAGAATCTTAAAAGTTAATAGAGGGCTTGACTGGAGTCAGTCATATATTCGGGCTTCCCTGATGGCTAAATCGGTAAAGAACCTGCCTGCAATGCAAGAGACACAGGTTCAATCCCTGGGTCAGGAAGATCCCCTGGAGAAGGAAATGGCAACCCACTCCAGCATTCTTGCCCGGGAAATCCGATGGACAGAGGAGCCTGGCGGGCTACAGTCCACAGGGTAGTAAAGAGTCAGACACGACTTAAGCAACTTAGCACACATGAATGCGGTCATATATTCAATTCAAGAGGGTTTCAACAACATCTTACTCTCTCAAGGCTGTGTCCTAAAAATGGCCACTAACATGGGATTTGTAGTCAGGACATACATTCCAAGGGCAGGGGAGAGGGTGAGGAGCCTCTGACTAGTCAGGTCCAGCTCACAAGGTAACCAGTAGTTACATCCTCTTGATGGCCTCCTCCAACATTGCTGCAACAAATTTTTCAATCATCTTCTATGTATCAGGTGAGGTGTTTGACTCTAAGGAACCAAACTAAGCAAACTAGATATGGTTTCTTCAATTGCCCAGAATCTTGGAGGTGTTGGGGAGGAATAAATCTTCTTTTACCTTTCTAGGTTCTTCTGGCTGGTCAAAGAATTAAACTGACATGAGACAGGTTGACAGGAGAAAATCAAAGTTCAATAGCATGTATACACGAGAGACCCAGGAAAACTGAGTAACTCATCAAAATGGCTGAAACCTTCACCTTAAATATCATCTTTAGCTAAAGACAAAAGAGGGTGTTGGGGCTAGTGGTTTGGGGAGGAAGGCAGTTGACATGAAGACGGAAAGCAAGTGTTTGGTAAATAAATGTTTGCTGGGCCATGTACAGACAATGGGACACAGAGAGGAATTTTAACAAATAGACTTTTCTCAGTTTCTGCCTGTCTACATACCTAGTCCATGTTCTAGTTATCCATGGTGATAGTTCTATTACTGTAACAGACCCTCTAACTTAATTCTTTAGGTAACTAAGGGGAAAGGTCCAAGTTTCTTCCTGAGTCTTTTGGGCTTTGATTGTTTTTAGCTTGAAATAACCTGCATTTCAAAGAGACATTTTAGAGTGGCAAATCTTGCTTCCTTGCAGACGAAAGAGAGAGAATTTGAAAAGCAATAACACTGAAGTATGGTGTCATGTTAGGGAAATACAGAATGCTACGAGGCCCAAACTGGGATGCTTCATCTAATCTGTGATAGGGAAGTCTTCCCTGGTTGTGATATTTTTGATGAAACTGGAATGATGAGTAAGAATTAGCAAGATTAAAGGGCCCGCCATTCCCACCCTCCCCAACCATGGACCCTCAGCTGAGTGTCAGGCATCCATCAGCCCATTTAATCCTCACCATAACACCCTGGGGGAGATTCTGTTATTGTGCCCCCCACCATCAAGGATTGAGGCTTGATGAGTCTGAACCTTGAGACACTGAGGCTCAGAGAGATGAAGGAACTTGCTCTAGCGGGTATGTGAACCCAAGGGGTCTGACTTCAGTGCCTGCTGCTTTAGAACCATTCAGCTGTCTCCTATCACCTGCTTGGGCAGCCTCCCATAGAGGCTGTTGCCTGTCTCATTCTTTGCCCACAGGGCCTGGTGCCAAACAGCATCAGCAGCTCAGCAATGAGCTAACTTGGAGCAGTGTAAAAGGTCTTCCTGGCTAAAGGGATTAGTGGTGGTTTTTCAGGAGGGCTGGCAGGCCTGGGGCAGGGGCTGGATGGGAGCTCTCCAGAATACTGAAGGAAGAGTCAGGCGGACTTGCTGCGCCTTGACCCTCAGAGCTCAGGGCTGGACCAGGCTGCCAGCAGGGGGGGATGCGCACAGGGCGGGGCAGTTGCTTTGCTAGTCTGTGCTTGGTTTCCCTTCCCCCAACCAGATCTCCATCCCCCTAACCAGATCTCAGGGCCTGCCCCTTCCTCTGGCCCAGAAATCCTCCATTAATCAATTTCTCATGTGTGTGTTTTCTCCAGATACCCCCACACCAGACCCTCCATGGCCTAGTCACTCCTCCCTACTTATTAGAGGCAGGGTGTGGACCAGTTGAGGGGACCTGAGTAAGCGGGGACTTCCCAGAGCTCCAAAATAGGGGGGACTCCGATAGATGTGCAGAGACAGGCCCAGAAAGGGTTAATCAGAGAGCAGCCTTAAAGAGGGTCCAGCCACAGGCTGAGGGGATGGCCTCCAGGCTCCAATGGCCAACTCAAGTGGAAGAGCGCTGGGCTGGGCGGTGGCCTGACCTGCAGCCTTAAGCATCAGGAGTCATTTTGTTGTCCCTGGGATCCCTGGCTGCCCTACTGACACACCAGTCACTAATTGCCCTCCGTCCTCCGAGGCCCTCCGGCCATCCCGAAGCCCCTCATGCTCAGTCCTGGGAAAACGACTTGAGCAACCTGCAGCTGGGCCGCTCCCTTACTGGTCTGGAGTACTTTCCGCCCAAGTCCTGGGGCTTTGGTGACCAACGACAATTTCCTTGCCTGGGCTGGACACACATGGACGGCCCTTTCTGTTACTCCCCCTCCACTTGGGGCTGTGTGGTCCCCAGTCAGCGCCGCGTGGTCTCCAGTGACTGGCCTCAATGGAAGGAGGTGGGACTTATTCCACAATCTCCCCACTGCACTCCCCCACATCCCACCCCTGTCCCAGCAGCAGTTGGGCAGATGGCATCTGCCAGTCTGCAGTGTCCAGGCTGAGTGCATGGGACCTGCTGGTTTGGCGTTGGTCAGGGCCCTACAGTTTACAACCCACCGACTCAGACTTGAGTCCCTGCCATGTGAATTTTGGTGAGACCTAAATCACCCTCTGTGCCTCATCTTCTTCCTATAAACTACTAACAATTCCCATTCCAAGAGCTTGTTGTCAAGATTACACAAGAAAGGAAGCGTTTGCACAGCGCCAGGCACAAAGTAAATACTTAATAAAAAGCAGCTGCTATTAATTACAACTCCATCTGGTGCTGATCCCCACCTCCCTCACCCCTCCCAGGATGGGGAATCCTCAGGGTCAGGGAGGAAAAGTCGCGCCCACCCGGTGCAGGAAGATTGGTGCGCCCCCTTGTGCCCCCAGCCACTGTCCCGATCCCCGATCCAGCCCCTCTGCAGCCCTGAGCCCCTCTTCAGACACTAGCTGGCACACCTCCCCGCTTTCCCATCACGGTCTGCCTGAGGCCAGGATGTGCCTTCGGGCTGGCGGGTACTGGAGCAGGGCCCGGTCACTCCCCTGAGCCCGAGTGCTGGGAACCGCCCCGCGCCCCCTCCAACCCCCCTTCGTGCGGGGAGGGGCCGGCCCTGGGGCGCCTTAAAAACCAGAGCTGGCTCTCGGGTCGCAGCCTCTTTGAGCAGGATCCAACGTCGCTGCGGCTACCCTTAACCACTCGCAGACCCCCCGCAGCCATGGCCAGCAAAGGCTTGCAGGACCTGAAGAAGCAAGTGGAGGGGGCGGCCCAGGAAGCCGGTGAGAAGAGAGCGCGATGCGGGCACACCCGATGGACGCGGGGGTTGGGGGGCGCAAGCCAGGGGACTGTGCAGCAGGAAAGTCGAGGGGGTGGGGTGCCTCCGGCTAGGAAGGGCTCTCTCCGAAGTTGGAGGGACCTGGCAGGACGCCCACCCCGACCAGCCCAGGAATGATGCCTTGAGGCAAGCGGGAGAACAGCGGTGCCTGGGCGGGGTGAGGCATTGGGCATTGCCAGAGCCAATCGGAGGAGGCTGTGAAGGCGGGGAGTGGCCCCACCCGGGCCCTTAGGGGAGAGTGAAGAAAGCCCACAGGGAAATCGGACTCTGCCACCCAGCGATCTCTGCCCGTCAGGGTCCCAGAGGCCCATAGAACCAGGATGGGATGAGGGAAGCAGCTCCAGATTCCCACTGGGCTTTGTTTTGAACACTCCTCCCTTCCCCCCAATACTAATTTCCTCTTAAGTCCTCACCCAGAGGACCTTCCCACCCTCATGCGGCCAAGGCAGGTCACTAGTCTTAGTTTCCGTCCCCAGCTCTTTCCTCCTTAGACCTGAGTTACACACCTGGCGGGAAGGGTGAAGATGGACTGGGGAGTAGGGAATGTGAGGAGACTCTGGGCACAGCAGCAGCACCTGTTCCAGTTCCAGCTCAGCCTCCCCTGGGACTCCAGCTCCCAATCAGTCCTATGCATATCCCAGTCAGCAGACAACACCTAAACCCACCCCATCCTTCATCAGTGCCTTAGGAAAGTGAACAGTTGCTCCCCTAGGCTAAAATGGTACCAAGAAGCCTCTGTTTACAGCACCCTTCCTTCTGGGCCTCACTTTTCCCATCTGTAGGTTGAGTGCAAAGCCGCCTTCCCTATGGTCTTGACTGTGCTATGTCAGACAAGGAACCCAGGGACTTCTGTGAGCAGCAGATCCAGGGTCTGCCTGACCCCTGTGTACCCAGCCCCCAGGGTCTGGGTAAGGTAGGCCCTTTACTGTTTAGCAGTGAGGATGAGTTAGATCACTGAAGGCCAGAGCACCTGTCTGCCTACCCAGCAGGTGGGACACATCTGAGCTCCTGGAAACCCTGTTCTCCACAGGTATAAACTCTGGTATAGAGGAGATGGCCTGACCTTGGAAGTTTCACCTATTTCCTGCACTTCATTTCCTAACGCCTTAAGCTGCCTGCCCAGATAGACAACTGGCAATCATGGCTTGTGTGCCCTCTGGGGAGAGGCACAAGAGAGAGGAGGTAGTGAGAATGCCTTGCAAAGTAGAAGTCCCAGTGGTGGGAATTCAGGCATTTGGGCCAAGCTTCTAGGGGAGAAGTTGTTAAAGGGGGCAGGGTTCTTCCTGGGCCATGCCCAGCAGCAGCCACAGCCCAGATGCCAATTCCAGCCTGGCCCTGCCCTGCCGTCCTTCCTCTGTTGGATATTTTCTCAGCAGTCCTGAAGATCGCAAGGGAAGCAAGCCAGAGGGGAGGAGCCCAGAGTTATAAATAAACAAGAATAATACCCTGGAGTCATGGAAAGGGCTCATGCCCCTCACTGACTGAGCGGCCTTGGTCAGAGGACTTTACCTCAATGGCATCCATCTTTGGGCATGTAAGACAGACCACTCTAGAGAACAGATGGGGTTAGCAGGTGGAGCCCCTGTGGTTAATGGTATCTCAAGAGCTAAAGCCCACATCTCTCTGTTCCAGTGACTTCGGCAGGAACAGCGGCTCAGCAAGTGGTGGATCAGGCTACAGAAGCGGGGCAGAAAGGTCTGGTGGGCCTGGTGGGCAAGAGGATGGATAGCCTCAGCACACCTCCATACTCCACCCAGCCCTTGTCCAGACACACTCTCTCCTCTGCAGACCCTCTATCCTCACTGCATCCTGGGGAGGGAGCCCCAGGGGAGGCTAACCCCTGCACGGCTGTGGTTCCCCGGGGTCCCGCCCTCAACTGCTCTTTCCTTCCTTCCCCAGCCATGGACCAGGTTGCTAAGACTACCCAGGAAACCATCGACAAGACTGCTAACCAGGCCTCTGAGACTTTCTCGGGTTTTGGGAAAAAATTTGGCCTCCTGAAATGACAGAAGGGAGACATGGGTGACTCCCTTCGAGGCCCGGAGCTCTGGCAGGCTCTTGGTGGGCCACCTGATTAAAGCATATATTCCTACCCTGTGCCCACTTCATGACTCCTTCCACACTGGGCCCAGCCCTCCCTCGCTTTGAGCAGAGCCAGAAACTCAGCCCCTAGTCCAGAGAGTCCTGGCATTCCAAATTCGGAGGAAACCCAGACTGATTGTCCAAGAACTCCTTTTCCTTTTCTCAACCGCGTATCCCCACTCTCCCTTATTTTAAGTTCAAACCCCATTTAGGTACGTGCCTCTCCCCGCTTCCGATTCCAAAACCGCTCTCCCAGCTCCAGAAACCCGGCCCTTCCTAGAAAGGGCATACTCGATCCCCAGATCCTCGATGAGCTCAGCTCTGGGCGGGGGACTAAAGGCTCCAGCGGCCACGGCCTCGAGAACTTCTCCCAGTGAGCTGAGCCAGGAGGCTGGGAGCATCAAGGCAATCCAGAGCTGGGCGCCGGCGAGGACTTCATGCGGCAGGAACTCTCGGGGAAGACAGGGGACGCAGGGGAGCGGTTCTGGCCCTAGCCACTCTAACCAGCCCGTCCGGTGTTTGTGCGACTGCCGCACCCAGCGGTGAGTCACCGGGCGGGACCAGGAGGGCGAGGACGCGCCCCGAAGACCTGGGCCCCGCCCGATTGACTTGGTTGGAGCGGCCGCCAAGAGCCCCGCCCACTACACGCCCCCTGGGCGGGCCCTGCGGCGCACAGGGCGGTGCACGTGAGCGCGGTGCACGTGGGCGTGAAGCGCAGACACCCGGCAGAGTGCGTGCGCGCGCTAGACCACTGCCGTTGGCACCCCTTCCGTTCCGGATGCACCAGTATCTTCTGGCCTAGGGTGGAGGCCGGCGTTTTTGTCGGGCAGGTCCCCAAGACGGTCTAGAGTTCGCGCAAACTTTATTCCCTCCAACCTCCCCTGCACGTGTCCACGTGTTCATGCACGCGATACCAGCTCTGGGTAAGTCCTGCTGGGGGTGACTCATCGTTGCCACAGGATAAGCCCAGCCCTGGCGCCGGGCGCTAGCGGCTCTCTTCATCCGAACCCTTGCCACACCTTGGCTGGTGACACCCCATTCCCTTTGCCCACCTCCCCGCCTTTGCACACACTGTTCCCTCCGTCTTGTTCTCTTCTGGACGAGGACATACATAGTCATGCCGTTTCACCCCTGGCTACAAGATGTTGGCCACAAGGCACTTCCAGTTCAGGGGAGACTGACAGAAAAAAAGCGTCGTCTTTGCTTCATACTCGAGACCGGCTTTCCTAGAGGCTTCCGCGACCGGCCAGCAGGGGGCAATGTCGTGTCCACCACCCCCCGCCCCCCGCCCCCTTCACACCCCCCAGCCCAGGTCTTTCTGTGTGTAACCATCTGCCCAGGGGACCTTTCATTTCTCCAATCCGAGATCCCTCCCAAGGAAGCAATAGGTTTCCTCTCTAATCGTTAATATCTCTCACCCTCACCCCAGGGCCAAACTCAGTGTCATGGTTTGTTCAAGTTTCTGACTTCCCCAAAGAAGGCCTCACCTGGTCTACAAAATGGGCCAAGACCTAAAGGGAAGGTCCTGGAAGAGATACCTGGAGTAATGTGGGGGTGCTTCCAGCATCTCCAGGAGCCCCTGCCCCCAGGAGAGGATGCCAGGGTTGGGAGAGATCATGTGGGGCCACACCCAGAGGAGGGTGGGGCTGAACTATCAGAGCCCTCAGATCCTTTTTGGTAGGCTACCTTCCCCTGCCTGACTCAGGAGGAATCCCAGCTGGCCCAGTAATCCTTCTTAATCCTGTTTTCCTTCTGAGTGTTGTTGGCCTTAGGAATGAGTGTGTGAGCCATCTCAGACCAAGGAGAGGAGGAGTCGGGTCTGAGGGCCAAGAGGCTTCTAGGAAAGGGTTTTTCATCCTCAAAAAAAAAAAAAAAAAAGACAAAGGAAGAAGCATTTCTTCCTCTTCCACTGGACATTTTTGTGACTGAAAATGAGGCTTAGAACTCTGGCAGCCACTTCTAACCTCAGGAGGAAGGAGCCTGAGGAAAAGCCAACTTGCTGATTAGGGCAGAGCAGAAGTATGAAAAGAACCTAGATCCCAAGTTATTTTATTGAGTCCCATCCTGCACCTGCCACTCACTAGGCGAAAGGATCAGTTTTCTCATCGTTTAAGCTGCCGTGATGTAGGTGTCTATTACAAAGAAAAGCTAAAATCCTGATGTTACCTCAATGATACTAAGGTCCTTCATTTGCCAGCCTCACTCACCTCCTCAGCCTCCTTCCTCAGTACCCCCTCCCTCTCAGCCTCAGCCATGTTAACCTTTGTTCATTTCCCTTGACATCGTGCTTCGGCTCACCTCAGTCTGTGTGTGTGCTGTTTTTTTTCTGCTTGGAATGCTGTCCATCCTTCCTCATAAATCACCCTTGTCTGGGTGGCTTCTGCCCTTTCATCCTTCAGGTCTCAGCTTCCCAGATCGGCCCCAACATACACAGAACGGGTCCAGCCACTGCCAGTGTACTTTTCCACACTTACATACTAATGAGTGGCTCTCCTGTGTGCTTGGCTGTGATGGTTGTCCACAGGCAGCAACCGAGCCCTCTGTGCTGATTAGTGCACGCCCCGTGCCTCGAGAGAGGCTCTGGCAACATCTGCTGGATGAAAGCAGGGATGATGGTCTGTTGGTTCTCCTACCAGATGACAGAGTTGGCATGCTAGGTTCACTCTAGGACCATCTCTACAGCGCAGCCCCTTCCATGTCTCTCTGCCCCTGTGCGTCTGATGCTCCCATGCACTGTGCAGGTGCCTCTTTCTGCTTTCCTTGGGGGTGGGGCCAGGTTGGACTTGTCGTTGGCTCTGTGTCTGGGACAAGGTGGACATGGTGCTAGGGAGCCATGGGAGCCTGTAGAAGCCCAGGCCTGTCTCCATGAGGTTTATGAAGTTAGTGAAACCAAGATAGGCTGAGGAGAAGAAGGCTGTGACCACTGCGCCTGTTGGGTCTTGGTCAGGGCTCCAAAGATGATTCTCCCATTAACAGTTCCTCAGGTAGTTCCTGATTCTCCAAATCCCAGTCCCCCAACTAGCCAAACACAAAGTCACTAACATCACGTTTTGGGCTTTAGCTCTGATTCCCATCAAATTACAGATGAGAAGGGCAGAGTTTTCTGCTTTCCACCTTCTCTCCCTTTCTCCTTTTTTTTTTTCGCTTGTTGTTAGTTGTCTCATTTCTACTTTGTGAAAATACATAGCATTTACATTCCATTCCTCCACACCTTTTTCTTGTCTTAGATCTGTAACTGAAGATAATAGAAGCAGCCTGCCATTGGTCTTCTGAGATATTTTCTATTATCTCTTGGTTGGTTGGAGTTAGTTTTCTAGAAGTTTCCTCAAGAATGAAATATTTTCAGATGAACTGAGAAGATGTCTGGGATGTGAACTGAGAATTTTATAGCTAGGGCCCTTGGGTTATAGCAGTGTGTCCATGAGGGTTCATGGTGTTCTGTTTTTTGTGTGTGGCATTTTCTATTTTTAAAAAGGCTAAAAATTTTTAAGAAAGAAGAGCTCATGTGAACCATATTCTGTGTTCCTATATGTGTAGAAATGTTAGTTTGTAGCCTTTATACTTTATCCTCAACTGGGTTTGAAATTTTCAGCTCACAGTTTCTTCCTTGAGTGTCTTCTAGATATGGCTGCAGTGCCTTCTGCTACAGAAGATTGAATAATTCCTATAAGTCTGATTTCTATTTCACTGGAATTTCTTCTTTTTAAAAAATATTTATTTATTTATGGCTGTGCTGGGTCTTTGTTGCTGTGTTGTTGTTCCTTGTTGCCCCAGAGAGTTTCAGGAAGGGGAAATGGGACTATTTAGAATTTAAGCTGCTGTCTTGTTGCTTCCAGACCTGGAAGTCTGGCAGGCTAAGCTGGTGTTCTCTGTTTATAGAGAATCCACATACTCTCTGCCTTTTACTCCCTGCCCTCACCCTGGGGACTTGCCTCTTGAACCGCATTACCCAGGCTCCCTTACCTTCAGGACTTGTTGGGTTCAGCTGCAGGGGATAGCGGTAGGAGATGGAGAAGAGAGAAGTTTATTTCTCCTGCTCCCTTCTTGCTGGGCATGGTTGGGCAGTGGCCTTGTTCTTCCGCTGACGGTGGCAGCTCCTGTCTGCTGACCCTCTCCTATAGCTGGAGCTCTCATCAGGGTCTACAGCCCCTCCAGGCCAAGGGATATAATAACCCCCATTGCTCAAAGTCCCTGGCAGCCTCGCTGTCCCTCATTGGCTCCCTTAAGTCTGCCCACACCTTTGTGAACTGTCCATTTCCTCAGCTACCCCTTTGATGTGCCCTTTGCCCATGGGTGTATGAGAGCTGGGTTGCTAGGGAAGTCTTCTTTTGGTGACTGACAAACCAAGTCTCCGGGAATCTCTTCTTGGCTCCCCTGTGACTGGAAGGGGTCTGTGTGTACAAGATACACGGGCTCTGTAGGTACTGGGAGGTCAAATCCATGAAGTAGAAGTAGGAGAAAGCATAGGTAGGATGACAGTTATAAAACTCTTGCTGTTCATGACATTTGCAGTCACAGGAGAAAAAAAATTGTTCATGCTTCAGATGTGAGACAGCCCTAAGTGTTTACGCATGCTTAAGCTGCTTAAACTTTTTTTTCCCCCAGAATTGTTAATTGCTCAGTTGGCAAATTGCTTTTGAAAAATTGGCTCTCCTTGACTTGATGATGGAGTCATCTGGTCCTTTGCCAGACCTAGGTCATTGAGCAGATTCCATTTGAAGAATTAGTTGACTCTTGTCAAAGCTCGACTCTCACAGCCCCGAGTGTAGGACTTGACCTTCTGACTCAGGACAGGCTGACTTGGCTGCCTGTGTTCAAGGCCTGCTCTGTTGGGACCCATCATGGCAGGCTTCTTCCCAGATGGGGTGGTTCCTACCTGAGTCACCCCAACCTCATCCAGGTAGGAGTAGCCCAAGCCCAACCCCTTAGACCAGAATCCTTCTTAGCAGGGTGTGAGACTGTCCTAGGTTCTTTGGGCTGGAAAGGAGTCCACCCTCTGGGAGCCCGGATGGGCTGTGCTGTGCTGAGAGGCCAGGGAGCTGCTCAGAGCTACAGTGGGAAGGCTGGTGGGACTAGAAGTGGGCCCGAGCACCAAGGTCTGGGGCCCAAATCCAGTCTTGGGCAGCTTGGCCTCTCCAGGCCTTCCCTCTCTCTGTTGCATTTGGGATCTGTACCTGAACCCAGCCTTGTCAGGAGATTTGGGGCCATGATATGTTGTCCCTGGACTCTGGGTGCTCACACCAGGGCCATGCATTAAGGAGGAGAGGGTCCCATGGGCTGGGGGATGTAGTGAAGGTAACAGCAGTCTGACAGGGAGGAAGAAAAGTGTAGCCAGAGGGCTCCTAGCTGGGACTGGGGCCAGAGTCCTGCTGAGTGGCCGAGCCCTGATGTGCCTGTCAAGGAGCTGATGAGCTCCGAAGGAGGGAGCCACAGTGAAGAGTACCCAAGGGTGAGCACTGGCGGGGTGGGGTCGTGGGGTCCGGGAGCCATCCCAGAACTCGTGGGTGACACCGCCATCCTATCAAGAGGTCCATCAGAAAGGACCCATGTTGGGGTGAAGGATACACACAGCCTCAGAGTAAAGAGGCAGGGGGTTTTGATGGGCCCAGGGAACGTCCCTGTGGGTCTCTCAGGCCAGTTCCTGCCAACCGTGTCCCAGAAGTGCCCCCTCCCTTGGCAGTGTTGTCCTAATACCATGAGCAGAACTCTCTGGGATTTGGATGTAACAGGGAGGCCAGAGTCATCTAGACCTGCTTTCATGGTCCCTCACTTTCATGGCCCCTTCTGAGTCCACAGGGTCAAACATATATGTGTGTGTGTGTGTGTGTGTGTATAATCACATGAGTAGTAATACTCTTTTTCTTAAAGAGACTCTCCAAATTGTTTAAGACCTGATCAGCTCCTGCTTATGGCACGTGTGGGGCTATGGCCTTGTGACCCAGAGTTCCTGCTGCCTGCAGCATCCACTGCCCACCCCAGGGGGCTGGCCACTGCCCGAGGCCTCCCAGCACCACTCAGGAATGTGGGAGAGCCTCGACTCCTTAAGCCTATGTCAGGTAAACACTAATTAGACCCCGCCACTCCCTCCTGGGCTCCTCTGAGGGGTAAGGAAGCCTGTATGGGGGGAGCAACTTCAAACTCCTGCCCCAGGCCTGGACTTTATGAGCAAGTCCTTGAAAGGGCCTTCCCTCCATGACTCCTAGTCAGTTGGGGGTGTCTCATCTCCAAGCCCTCTCACTCCGAGGCTGCCTTATACCCCTGCCACTCTTTGTTCCATCCATTGGTTGGCCAGGGCTCACTGCCAAGCAGCATGGGCCTAGCTAGCATCCCTAGCACATCACTGATAAGAGGGTGGGAATGGAAGTTCACCAAGAGTTTGCATGCCTGACCCCACCAACTATCAGTGACGAGGCCAGGAAGGCGTGGCTGTCCCCATTTTATAGATGAAGAAACTGAGGCTCAGCTGGGCTAGTGACTAAGGGAAGCAGCATGTGATACGTGGCTTGAGGCATCTCTCTTCATCCTGAGTAACTCGGAAGGCAATCTGGCTCCCTAAGCGTGTAATGTTTCAGGGACTGGTAGAGCTTCTTTCTGGGAACTCTTGCTAGAGTCAGAAGCACATCCCCAGATGGTGGCAGGGTCCTCCATTTACTCCCCTAGGACCTCTTGGGTGGGCACTTCTGACTTCACAGGGCTTCCCTAAGAGGCCAGGTCCCAAGGTGCAAGGAGGACTGGGTTCACTTACCTGGAAGCTGCCTCAGTGCTGGGCCACCCAGATGCTCCCATGAGTGAGAACCAGGTAACTGCAACTCAGGGATGACTAGACTTCTGGTCAGCGTTGCAACCTTCTCTACCTTGGGCCAGGCATGACCCTCATTTTCCCTACTTCCCCAGACTGTCCAGTGGAGGCTGCAAGGCCACTCTCCTGAGCTGAGTTCTTGGGAATAGGGAGGGCAGCAGCCACCACTCCACTTGTATTCCCTGGCCTGGGGGCTGCTTGGGTCCCCAGGCTCACAAAATGCTACACCCCTGACTGGGTCACCCGAGGGATAGTAGGCAGCGGGGCTGGAAGTTCTCGGTCTTCTCTGGATACACAGCTGTGCCCAGACTGCCATGAGTCCAGGGGACTGGCAGGGCTGAGGTCCCCAAATGCCTCTCACCCCACAGGGCACTAAGGCCTCTTGCCTTGGGAGAGGGGTAATGTCCGAGAACCGAGCTCTGTCCGGCCTCATGCCCCCGGTCCCTGCCCCTTGTGGGGTCTCAAGTTATGGGGTGTGGGGGTCTCATGCTGCCAGAGGATCACTTCTCCAGCCACAGCACTGGGGTGGCCCCACCCAGCTTCTTCCTTCTGCCGCCTGTGCTGACTCACCACCAGGGTGAGGGCTTGTGTCCCGGAGCCCGGCCGGGCATCAGAGGCATCTATAAAAGCAGACTGCTCCAGGCCCCAGCATCCTGCTTGATTACCACCTGTTGCCACACAATGCTGGGAGGCCTGGGGAAGCTAGCTGCCGAAGGCCTGGCCCACCGCACAGAGAAGGCCACCGAGGAAGCTGGTAAGGACCCCGGGGCTCCTTCCCCCTTGCACTGTTCCTCCCACTGGGGGGACTCAGGACAGACTTGACTGGGCCAGTGAAAAGCTGATCCCAACAGGATTGGGGCAGGCTTTGACCCCATGGAGAACCAAGGATGATCAGCTCCATAGGGATGGAGGTAGGGGACTGTAGAAGCTAAACCAGTAGGAGCCATGAGAGGTCCACTGCCCCAGCAACCCTCCTGGTCAGACCTGTTTTGTCCCCCACCCACCCGGCTTGACACATTCCTGGGGTCTGTGGCTGTGGGACGGAGGCAGCAGCTCAGAGGAGGCCCCTGGTAGCAGGAGGGGAGCCAAGGTGCTGGGTGAGCAGCTGGTGACTTGACTCCTTGCCTCTGGAATCTGGCAAGGGGTGGGAGGCTTTCATGGTAAAAGAGCTTATTCTAAGTATCCTATAGATGCTACAGGAAAAGGAAGGCGGATTTTAATTTTTCACCATAACTTTAAAGCTTCAAAGATTTCTTGCTTAAGATTCACCAAGTCTGATTGTGTTCAAAGTCAGCCCCCAGAGTTTACACAAAGGACATTTTCAGTTTCTTCAAAGTCCCCAGAAACTCTTTTTTTGTACACAGGCCCTTGGATACAGAGAAGCTGATCCAAGCCCTACCCGTTTGACATTTTGTGAAAAACAGCTTGTGCCCAAGTTTGCTGTTCTTTTTCTAAATGGCTGCAAACATGTCTGTGTTTCATTTTAGGTTTGCACCTGCTGTTGCAAAGTCCACTTTCATCTTGAGCAGCTCTCTGAGCGCTGTGTTATTTCCAGTCTATGGACAAGGGAACCCAAGCAGTGAAGTTAATTCTAGGAGTTAGAATCTGAAATAGTTCTTCTGACCCAACATCTTTCAGTTCTAGCAGGTTACCACCCTAGGAGGGCAGAGAGTTTTGTCTTATTGGAGGAATTGCTTTGGGGGACTTGGTGTTGCCGTGAGCGGGGAGTGGCGGCGGTGGTGGTGAAGCTTTGATACTCAGCCTCCTGCTGCGACCTCCATCCAGTCTTATATAGAACAGCAGCTAACCTGAGAGGCGTGGTGACCTGGGAAATAGGCCCAGCCTTAGCTCCAGGTCCCCAGCCGACAGGAAGGCTTGTTAGTCAGCATTCCAGGCCTTGCTGGGTGAGGGACATGGAGAGCCCTGTGCCCTCAACAGCTTGGCTGCTAGCAGCCAGGGCCCACTCCAGTCTCTGAAGGAAGCCAGCTGGGAGTTGTTGGTGAGCAGCTTGTCCTGTCGTGGGGGGAGCAGCATCCCTGAGGCCCTTCCGGGATACCCAGGGCTGTCTGGGCCCTGCCGTGAGGACAGGCAGCTTACACTGTGCTCTCACTCTGGGCTTGTCTCATCTTTTCAGTTCACGTTGTGGAGGGAGTGGTGAAGGAGGTGATAGATCATGCTAAGGAGGCTGGAGAGAAAGGTAAGGCCAAGTTCGGGGTGGGAAGGAGGGAAGCTGGGTGCTGGTAGCAACCTGTTACTTGCCTAATCAGGTCAAACCCTGACCCCAATGTTGCTTCCTTTCAGTTGGGGTACAATTATCTGCACTCATCTGAGCTCTCTCACTGTACTTTGCTAAAGCATGAACCATCTAGATAGTCCTCTCTGTGGAATGTTAATAGGATGGTGTCACAAAAGATCAGGTGGCAGTGCGCTGGCACAAAACATTGGAGACATAAATTATATACGTACAAATACGTATTTATTTAAATGTTTATATGTTTGTTTATATGTTTCTGTATCACAATGTACAAAGCTTGTGTATGTCTCGCTCCTTACAACAAAATAGTTTGCAGATGGATTAGGACTTAAATACATGAAATTATTAAATTCATAGAAAAGAACGTAGATTTTGGCATAATCTCAGAGAGTGGAAGATCTTTTTAATGATGACAGAAGCTCCAAAGGCCATAAAGGAAATATTAGGTAAATTGGACAGTGCGTGCTCAGTCACTTCAGGCGTGTCCGACTTTCTGTGACCCCATGGACTATGGCCCACCAGGCTCCTCTGTCCATGGGATTCTCCAGGCAAGAATACTGGAGTGGGTTGCCATTTCCTTCTCCTAAATTGGACAGTATGCAACTTAAAAAATTTCCATAGTGAAAAAAAATAACATAAGCCAAATCAAAAACCACAAACTGAACAAAAATATTTGTAGTAGGAATGATAACCCAATATAAAAATGACCAAAAGGTATAAATAGACAATTCACAGAAAAATGAAGCCTGAGTAGGCAGTACGCCCACAAGCAGATGCCCTGTCTCACTAATAGCTGGAGAGATGCAGGCTGTTTGGAGAAATAAAAGCGAGTGTGAATGCCTTCATCCAGGAGCTGCGCTATGCTCTGTCCCACAACTCTTGCAGGGTGCAACCCAGTAAGACTGCCACATCCCACAGGACACTCCAGGTGACACCAGCCCAGCGAGTGACTTGAATTGTTTTCTTTGCTCACGTGGACATTCTTCTTCTTCCTTCCCAACAGCCATTGCTGATGCTTTAAAGAAGGCCCACGAGTCGGGGGACAAAGTGGTAAAAGAAGTCACTGAGACAGTGACCAACACAGTCACGAATGCTGTCACGCATGCAGCAGAAGGCCTGGGCAAACTGGGACAGTGAGCTTGCCTGCCACCGTCAGGCTCTTCCTGAATCGCAATAAAAAGCTGAGATTAAATGTGTACACTGAGCCCTGGATTTGTTCCTGTTTGGATGGAAACATTGCCTGTGTCCTGAGTGTCTCCTCTGCGGGGACAAGAGGCCAGCACCTTGGCTTCCACTGAGGGTCACATAGTTCCCCGTGGTTAATCAGATGTGCTGCTCTCACTTTATGATTTCTCATGTCAGCAAGGAGCTCTTGAGGACTGTTAGTGTCTGTGCTACATCTCTTAAAAAGACTGTTTCCCCAGAAACTGTACAAAGCTTTCAAACACCTCAGTGCTTCAAGGACACCCCAAGAAAGGACCACAGTTCAGCTTATGTGTTCTTTGGGTTTTCTTTGAAATGTTCTTACAGAAGTCGGGGAAGATAACAGACCAACTTAAGCTGGGCAGGATCAGGCAGTTTGAGCTGGTTCATGTTCTCAAAGAGGCTTTAGAGAACTGTTTCTTCTGGATAGTCACAGAATCATGACTGTCATGGAGAAACTGAATCCGCCCCCTGTTGGAGCCTGTGTCAACTCTCTGCTCAGAGACATGGGTTAGGCTTAAATTGGCTGTAGTAGGCAAGAAAGCCTGGCCTTCCCTCCTTCCTGCCATGAATGAATCAGTTCTATAAAAGGTGCTTTGTGGAACTAGTTAGTTGCTCACCATATTTCTGATGCTCTTTCAGAATTGGCTTCATAAGTTTCTGAATGGCCCAGAAATATCCAGTGTCTTGGCTTGAAACATTTGCTGCTGTCCAGCTGGGTCTGGACCTTATATCTTGGTTTGGTTTCTGATGACACTTGAATTCTCCCAATCCAAACCCAGGCTCAAAAGGATGTGAATTTTGAGTGTTAGTGTCAATCAGAGCAGGCTCTTTGGATGGCAGTTCCTCTTAGCAGAGTTTATTTGATTCTTCAGGTACACAGAGGCCCAAAGGGTGAGGATACATCCTGACATATTTGTGATAATACGAGATTGGAAACACCCTAAAATGATAATCAGAAATCACTTGGTTGGCAAGCTTAATTGTGCTTATTAGGTTTGACACACACTATAGAATTGACATTTATTACTTACAGTGTATTTTTAATGCCTTAGCATGAAAAATAGAACTTTTGCTTAGATGGCCATCTAAGGACTGGGTAACAGTTACTGCATTTCTATGAAATGGAATGCTCTGTGGCTGTTAAAGGACTTCCCTGGTAGCTCAGCTGGTAAAGAATCCACCTGCAAAGCAGGAGACCCTGGTTCGATTCCTGGGTTGGGGAGATCTGCTGGAGAAGGGATAGGCCACCCACTGCAGTATTTTGGTATCTCTGGTGGCTATTAAGAATGAGAAAAAATGTACTTAAATCATTAGGGAACACGTATAAATGAGTTAGTAATTTGTGAAATATGTATGTAGAGCTAGTTCATTTTTTTCAAAGCAAACAGAATGGAAGAAAACTGGTAGAGTATATATATGTATATATTTTTATCAAATGTTAACCATGTATATATATATATGTCAAGTATTAACTGTGTTTCTTTGAAAATATGAGGCATCTTCACTTTTTCTATTATATAAATGTAAATGATGGTTGAATTTAAGAGAAAACCAATACAGATATATTTTGAAATGTGGTTATGGAGGCCACATTCTAGCTTATTGAAGATTGCTTCCTAATTAAGTGCTACTTAAAGTTTGCTGGTTTCATAGTTGAAAACCAGTGTAATAGGGAAGTACCTTTGTATTCTATTACAAGTTGATCACTAAAGGGATATTGCCTGTAAGCTTAAATTATAGGTAAGGGCCCATCTCTGGAAAACCTGCCTCTCAGGTAATGAGCATTAAACTAAAATACCTTTATTTAGCTCTCAGGAAACATGCTGACCAGGCACACCGGTGAATTGACTGCAGGGAGGAGGAAATTAACACATCTCTCCTGGAGGCTGGTGGGAACCAGGAAGTGTTTGACTTTACTCCCTTCCCTTTTAGTGTAAAAGAACCCTACCTCAGGCAGGATGGTTCTTTGGAATGTGAGGCCACCACCTTCTTGTGTGCTGGCTTTCTGAATAAAGCCGTTAATCCTTGCCCCAACAACTCGTTTCTCCACTTACCAGCCTATAGTGTGGTGAGCAGCATGAGCTACACCGAAATTTGTTAGAGTTCAAGATTTGCTACTCATGGCTAGCCAGCCCTTGTTGGGGAGTTTTCAGGTAAGGCCCTAGCAATTGCCCGGTCACTTAACCTGAGGATCTTGGCTTCAAAATTCCCCGAAGCAGCATTGTCTTCCCCAGAACTTGACAATTGGAGCAACAAATCGACATTTAAGAGTTGACAAGCTCCATCCACACAGTAGGGCAAGGTGCTCTGGTGTGTTCAGCCGGAAACTTTTATTTCCTCTTCATTTGGGGCTTTTCCTTGGGAATAAGCCAACTTGTTTTATATTTGAGTGGGGTGCCCTGCTGGAAAGTGTAGAGATGTTGGGCTTTTACTGGACACGTGAACCAGTTTCTTTGCTCGTTTGGATGCTAGCACTGTGGGTGAGGTTTGTGTTTTGTCTGTCTTGAGTTTCTGTCTTTAAAAATGGGGAATATTTTACATATGGTAATATGGATGTTTCAATGTGCAAGTTTGATGCGTGAATCAGGGCACTCAGAGCTGGTGCTCTGGGACAACCCAGAGGGAAGGGGTGGGGAGGGAGGTGGGGGGGTTCAGGACGGGGGCGGGGGGGGAGCACATGTACACCCGTGGCTGACACATGTTGAAGTATGGCAAAAACCACCACAATATTACAAAGTAGCCTCCAATTAATAAATTGATTTTAAAAATAAATAAATACAAAAACATGTACTTGTAAGATTGAAAGAAAAAAAAAAATTGGGGAATGTTTGAATTAACCCTAAAGAAAGTTCTCTGAAGCTCATTTTGGATAAGTCATCTGATTACAGCTATGAACCCCTGGGTGAGAGGACGATGATATTTTATTGTACTGATAACAATGTGTGAGCACAGTAGCTGTTAGGAGCCCCACAGGGATTTAGGCAGGGTTATCTTGGGACCCTGTGTACCATGTACTGCTATCCTTGCTGTGTTAAGTAATTCATTTATGGTATCCTATGTTGTTGGCGTATGCAACACCCCCAAGACCAAACTTGAAGGTTTACTTAGGATTTTCTGCTTGTCCTTTGGGTTTGTCATTTCATTTTGTTTGGTACTGTCTCTCTATTTACAGCCAAATCAGTTTTGTGATATTTGAAACTCTTAATGATGTCAAATGGAGGAAAGGAACAGGAAAAAAAAAAACCAACCCTGTCTCCTCTTGTCTAAAAGTGGAACATTCTCAGGAAAAAAAGGTTCCACTTCGTTCCTAAAATCACCAAAAGATTATAAATAGAAGTAAATATTTGTAAAAAGCGTTTAGCCATCTAGACCAGTGATGTTGATTTGCCCCATTTGCCAAAACCCAACCTCTTTTGTAACTGATAGGTTTTACATTGTTGTACCTGATTCAGGGCTGAAATTTTGGAGTGGGAACTGTGAAGTCTGTGTGTGTGTGTGTGTTTGTATATGTTATAGGTTGTAGAAATGCCAGCATTACTTAGTAAAAGAGCTCTATTGAATTCAGTTCAGTTCAGTTGCTCATTTGTGTCCGACTCTTTGCGACCCCATGAACCGCAGCATGCCAGGCCTCCCTGTCCATCACGAACTCCCAGAGTCTACCCAAACCCATGTCCATCGAGTTGGTGATGCCATCCAGCCATCTCATCCTCTGTCATGCCCTTCTCTTCCTGCCCCCAATCCTTCCCAGCATTAGGGTCTTTTCCAAAGAGTCAACTCTTCGCATCAGGTGGCCAAAGTATTGGAGTTTCAGCTTCAACATCAGTCCTTCCAATGAACACCCAGGACTGATCTCCTTTAGGATGGACTGGTTGGATCTCCTTGCAGTCCAAGGGACTCTCAAGAATCTTCTCCAACACCACAGTTCAAAAGCACCAATTCTTTGGTACTCAGCTTTCTTTATAGTCCAACTCTCAAATCCCTTCATGACCACTGGAAAAACCATAGCCTTGACTAGACGGACCTTTGTTGGCAAAGTAATGTCTCTGCTTTTTAATATGCTGTCTAGGTTGGTCATAACTTGGCTTCCAAGGAGTAAGCGTCTTTTAATTTCATGGCTGCAGTCACCATCTGCAGTGATTTTGGAGCGCAAAAAATTAAAGTCTGTCACTGTTTCCACTGTTTGCTCATCTATTTGCCATGAAGTGATGGGACCAGATGCCATGATCTTAGTTTTCTGAATGTTTAGCTTTAAGCCAACTTTTTCACTCTCATTAAGAGATTCTTTAGTTCTTCTTCACTTTCTGCATAAGGGTGGTATCATCTGCATATCTGAGGTTATTGCTATTTCTCCCAGCAATCTTGATTCCAGCTTGTGCTTCATTTGGCCTGGCATTTCTCATGATGTACTCTGCATATAAGTTAAATAAGTAGGGTGACAATATACAGCCTTGATGTACTCCTTTTCCTATTTGGAACCAGTCTGTTGTTCCATGTCCAGTTCTAACTGTTGCTTCCTGACCTGCATATAGGTTTCTCAAGAGGCAGGTCAGGTGGTCTGGTATTCCCATCTCTTTCAGAATTCTCCACAGTTTATTGTGATCCACACAGTCAAAGGCTTTGGCATAGACAATAAAGCAGAAATAGATGTTTTTCTGGAACTCTCTTGCGTTTTCAATGATCCAGTGGATGTTGGCAATTTGATCTCTGGTTCCTCTGCCTTTCCTAAAACCAACTTGAACATCTGGAAGTTCACGGTTCACATATTGCTGAAGCCTGGCTTGGAGAATTTTGAGCATTACTTTACTAGCATGTGAGATGAGTGCAATAGTGCGGTAGTTTGAGCATTCTTTGGCATTGCCTTTCTTTGGGATTGGAATGAAAACTGACCTTTTCCAGTCTTGTGGCCACTGCTGAGTTTTCCAAATTTGCTGGCGTATTGAGTGCAGCACTTTCACAGCATCATCATTCAGGATTTGAAATAGTTCAACTGGAATTCCATCACCTCCACTAGCTTTGTTTGTAGTGATGCTTTCTCAGGCCCACTTGACTTCCCATTCCAGGATGTCTGGCTCTATCTAGGTGAGTGATCACACCATTGTGATTATCTGGGTCGTGAAGATCATTTTTATATAGTTCTTCTGTGTATTCTTGCCAGTTTTTCTTAATATCTTCTGCTTCTGTTAGGTCCATACTATTTCTGTCCTTTATTGAGCCCATCTTTGCATGAAATGTTCCCTTGGTATCTGTAATTTTCTTGAAGAGATCTCTAGTCTTTCCTGTTCTATTGTTTTCCTCTATTTCTTTGCATTGATTGCTGAGGAAGGCTTTCTTATCTCTTCTTCCTATTCTTTGGAACTCTGCATTCAAATGGGAATATCTTTCCTTTTCTCCTTTGCTTTTTGCTTTTCTTCGTTTCACAGCTATTTGTAAGCCCTCCTCAGAGAGCCATTTTGCTTTTTTGCATTTCTTTATCTTGGGGATGGTCTTTATTCCTGTCTCCTGTACAATGTCACGAACCTCCGTCCATAGTTCATCAGGCACTCTGTCTGTCAGGTCTAGTCCCTTAAATCTATTTCTCACTTTCACTGTATAGTCATAAGGGATTTGATTTAGGTCATACCTGAATGATCTAGTGGTTTTCCCTACTTTTCTTCAATTTCAGTCTGAATTTTGCAATAAGGAGTTCATGATCTCAGCCACAGTCAGCTCCCGGTGTTGTTTTTGTTAACTGTATAGAGCTTCTCCATCTTTGGCTGCAAAGAATATAATCAGTCTGATTTTGGTGTTGACCATCTGGTGATATCCATGTGTAGAGTCTTCTCTTGCGTTGTTGGAAGAGGGCGTTTACTATGACCAGTGTGTTCTCTTGGCAGAACTCTATTAGCCTTTGCCCTGCTTCATCTGTACTCCAATGCCAAGTTTGCCCAAGGTGTTTCTTGACTTCCTACTTTTGCATTCCAGTCCTCCATAATGAAAAGGACATCTTTTTTGGGTGTTCGTTCTAGAAGGTCTTGTAGGTCTTCACAGAACCGTTCAACTTCAGCTTCTTCAGTGTTACTGGTCAGGGTGTAGACTTGGATTACCGTGATATTGTATGGGTTGCCTTGGAAACAAACAGAGATCATTCTGTCGTTTTTGAGATTGCATCCAAGTACTGCATTTCAGACTCTTTTGTTGACCATGATGGCCACTCCATTTCTTCTAAGGAATTCCTGCCCACAGTAGTAGATATAATGGTCATTTGAGTTAAATTCACCCATTCCAATCCATCTTAGTTCACTGATTCCTAGAATGTCGACATTCACTCTTGCCATCTCCTGTTTGACCACTTCCAATTTGCCTTGATTCATGGACCTAACATTCCAGGTTCCTATGCAATATTGCTCTTTACAGCATCGAACCTTGCTTCTTTCATCAGTCCCATCCACAACTGGGTGTTGTTTTTGCTTTGGCTCCATCCCTTCCTGAAGTTTTTTCTCCACTGATCTCCATTAGCATATTGGGCACCTACCAACCTGGGAAGTTCATCTATTTAATTAGCTTAAAGGAAATTAAGCACTTATATAAATACTCAAATATAAAAGAAACTAGCTAGAATGAATTTTGATGATCTAGGAAATATTCAGTGTTGAATTAATATCTGGTATGAAAGTTTGTGTAAGCTTGTTGGTTTGATTTATATGAATTTGTGCTTAGAGTCATCAACATTAAGTATATTACTTTTATTGTACCTAAGTTTATTAGAAATCAAAGAAGACCTGTTCTTGCTACAAAGTTTGTCAGCAAGAAAAATAGCAAATGAAAAAGCTTTTAAGTAAATAAAATAAAGGTATATGAAGTAAAAGTTTTAGGTAAATTCTGTAGGAATAATTGGGCTTCCCTGCTGGCACTAATGGTAAAGAACCCTCCTGCCAATGTAGGAGACATAAGAGACGTGGGTTCAATCCCTGGGTTGCGAAGATCCCCTGGAGGAGGGCATGGCAACCCACTCCAGTATTCTTGCCTGGAGAATCCCATGGAAGAGGAGCCAGGTAAGCTACAGTCCATGGGGTCACAAAGTCAGACATGACTGAGGTGCCTTAGCACACACAGCACAGTGTGTAGGAATGATTATATTTGGGGAATGTCTACCTGAAATAGTCTCTGGATTTTTGTAACTTGAAACTAAGTTAAATGAAGAGAATCATTGACTGACTAGCTCATTTCAAATAGGATAAAATATTAGAACATTAATTGCTAGGCATGTCTACATTTACCAGCTTTTGCCTTCTTAGAAGAGAAAGACTAAAGCGTAAGTGTGTCAATCAGGAAATGCTGATTTGACAGTTTTATAATTACTTCCTGGGTTTTCACTGGAGATTAAGGTTTTAAGGTTAAGAATTATAAGGAGAGTATTTCAGTATGCAAGATGTAGGGTGTGTGTTTTTATCAAAAAAGGTATAAGACATGAACATGTATTTTGTTAAAGGGAAAAATGTGATTTTGTTCTAGAGCTTGTTCTGAATGGAAAAAGTGAGGGACAGATTAATATGCATATAGAAAATTGTGTAAGGTTTTTGGAGGTAGAACACTGAAAGTTTTTTGTGTGTGATCAGGATTAGCTAAGATAGAATTTAAGAGGCAGAGTTTAAAGGTAAAGTGATGCAAAACCTGAATTTGGTTCTCTAAGAGGACAAAGTTTTCTTAAAATAATAAAATGCTTTTGGTAATTGTTTCTTTAAGTGATCTGTATTTGCTACTGAGATCTTTTCTTTTTTTTTTGAGATCTTTTATCACTGGTTAGAACTTTTGATACTTTTGATAAACTTCCCAAAGATCAAATTCTAAATGAAGTTCATTTGAAGCTAGTTAACTTTGAGATTTTCCTGAGGATTGTAACATCTCAAATTATTTGTGTTCTCTCCATCTCAGAGGAATATTAAACTAATTAGGCTTATTTGGTATGTTAAATTACGTGGGAAGCATTGTCAAATAAGGGGTGATAAGAATTCTTGCAGTGTATCATATGTAAATGATGTCCACAGCGGTACTTTGAACAATTTTTTTCTCAGAACCCCTTAATAATTAAGCATGGTAATGCTGGGAAAAAAAAAAAACCACATTTACATCATGTGTAAAGATGAGTAACATACAAGTTCTAGAAATTATATGGAACTCCTAAAATTCTGGTGTGTGTATGAGTGTTGTACTAAGTCGCTTCAGTTGTGTCTGATTCTTTGAGACCCCATGAACTGTAGCCTGCCAGACTTCTCTGTCCATGGGTTTCTCTAGGCAAGAATACTGGAGTTTGTTGCCATACCCTCATCCAGGGGATTTTCCCGACCCAGGGTTTGAACCCTCATCTCTTTCTTCATCTGCACAATGACTTTCGAATGATTCTATAGCTATTTTGTGAAGAAGTGGAGAAGAGGGATGAAATCCTTTGTGTGCAAAGCATTTGTGCTATTACATCAGGGAAAATGAAGGAAATGAGAGTGAGTATATGTTGCTTCAAACCTTAACTCCTCTGGCTGACTAGCTGTCCCAGCCATTCTGGCCATTATGCCAATTATATCCAGTCCTCTAGTGTCTATCATTCCTATCCAGCCCCAATTTCTGGCACTGGGGCTCACGACTTCCCTTCCTAATAGGGGTCAGATAGAAAATCCCGTGTTAGGTTTTGGGCACAACTACTTGGTCTGGTATCATGGAAGATCTGACAGGCCCTCAGTTTGAGCCAGAGGCCACTCCCAGGGGAAGACAGCTTCCCTTCCCCATTATCTCATGGGGAGAGTGAAAGTGAAGTCGCTCAGTAACGTCCGACTCTTTGCGACCCCGTGGACTGTAGCCCACCAGGCTCCTCCGTCCATGGCATTTTCCAGGCAAGAGTAGCCGAGTAGGGTTGCCATTCCCTGCTCCAGGGGATCTTCCTGACCCAGGGATCGAACCCAGGTCTCTGGCATTGCAGGCAGACACTTTACTCTCTGAGCCACCAGGGAAGCCTGATCTCATAGGGAACCTAAGTGCAAATGATTAGCCCACTGGGTTTCTCAGACTTATTTAATTGGAGAGATGGCAGCCTTCCTTAATAGGGAGGATCCTCTACACCCAAAGCCCACTTGGCAGTACCCTCAGCTGAACCAAACTGGGACCCCGATGAAGGAAGAATGCTCTTATTAGAAAATGAATGCATCTTGGCAAAACTTTATTAAGGAGAACCAAAGCAAAAACAGTTTCAAGAAATTCAGCAAAACAAATGAAGACCTCTCTGAATTTTTAGAAAGGACTTGTCAGGTTTAGAGATGTCACACTAATGCAGATCCCAAGGCCCCTGAAAACATTAGAATGGCAAATTTAACGTTTTTTGTAGAGGTGGGGGCAAAGTGCCTCAGATATTGTGAGAAAGTTGCAAAGATTAGATATTTGGAATGAACCCTTTTTAATTGGTAGATGTTGCTTTTAAAGTGTTCAACAAGGAACAACAAAAGAAAGAAGATGCAAAACAAAACCACTATTTTTGTCAGTAAGTCACCACGGGGGCTCTATACTAAAACACAAGAAAAACAATAAAAGAGAGCCTCTTATTGGTAGAAAGAAAGAAACACTCTGGTGAATGAGAAGGCTTAGGGGCTCCCTTGGACTTGAGGCAATATGAGGTGGTAAATAACAGTTTAAGTAAATTTTTTTTTTTAAATCAGTTTAAAAGGAAAAACTGGGGGCTAAAATGTTCTTTCGGGACTTTGGAAATTCCCAACATACTTTGAAGATTCCCAACATGCTGCTGGGAATGTAGGCCATGCACGTGTGTGAGGCCATGCACAGGTGTGAGGCCATAGTTCAGTAAAGACCTGAGAGGGCCTGAGGTTCAGTTCTCATCTTTAACCCTGAGGATTTGTGCAGGCAGGACATGAGGGCCAAGGTCAGCATGTAAATTGCCTGGCCTAGGGTGGAAGATGAGGCCCAGCATACACAGAGTCTTGGCAAAGATAGGAGACCTACTGATTCTATGTCCTCGAAGAAACCTCTGTCCAGTCATTAGCTGACCACTAAGCTAACTGAGGAGAAGTTTCAGTGGCTCCACACAACACAGAAAACTGACTGTTTAGAATTAGTTCAGAAAGGTCACTAACCACTCAACAACAGCAAGTCTGGGGGGAGGAGTGTGAAATCTGATTTCCAGAGTTCCCACTTTATATAATTTAACATGTCTAGTTTTCAGCAAAAACAAAGGTATGCAAGGAAAGAAATTATGATTGGTTTAAAGTGTGTGTGTGGGATGGAAACTGTGCCTAAAGCTGCCCAGAAAATGGACTTACTAGACAAAGACTTCAACTATTTTAAACATGTTTGAAGAGCTAAAAGAAATCAGATCTAAAGAACTAAAGGAAGGTATGAGATCAGTATCAAATAGAGAATACAAATAGTTAGAAATTATAAAAAAGGAACGAAATAGAATGAAACTAAGTAAAAAATGAGAATTTATTACCAAATTCAAGGCCGTGAAGATTGATCAATATGGTTTCTTCTTATAGCTTTACAGTGTTCTTTCTTATACTTAGGTCTTTGATCCATTTTGAGTTAATTTTTATACATGGACTGAGGAAGAAGTCATACTTTGTTCCTTTGTGCGTAGATATACAGTTGTCCTAATGCCTTTTGTTGAAGAGTCTGTTCTTTTTCCTTTGGATGGTGTCATGTGTTGAATTGAGTCCCGCTGCAAAAGATATGTCTGAGTCCTAACCTCCAGTACCTGAGAATGTAACCTTATTTGGAAGCAGTCTTTGCAGATGTAACTAGTTAAGATGAGGTCATACTGGAGTAAGGTAGACATTTAGTCCAGTATAACTGGTGTCCCTATAGGAAGACACACACAGAGGGACGATGGCCATGTGACAACAGAAGTGGAGATTGGAGTGATACAGCTGCAAGCCAAAGAATGCCACGACTGGATGGCCACCACTAAAAGCTAGAAAAGGGTAAGAAGTTCTTCCCTTTGGGCTTCAGGGAAAGCATGGTCCTGCTGACGCCTCAATTTATTGCAGCCCAAACTACAAGACAATAAAGTTCCATGTGTTTTTAAAAAAATGTTTGTTTAGCTATTTATTTTTGGCTGTGTTGGGTCTTAGTTGCTGTGGTATATGGGATCTTCGTTAAAGTACGTGTGATCTTTTGTTGTGGCACGCAGGCTTTGCTAGCTGCAGCACGTGGCTCAGTAGTTGTGACCCAGACTTAGTCCCCAACCAGGGATCAAACCCACGTCCCCTGCTTTGGAAGGTAGATTCTTAACCACTGGACCACCAGGGAAGTCCCAAAAGTTCTGTGGTTTTAAGCCATCCAATTTGTGGTACTTTAAGGCAGCGTTGGGACACTAATACAAATAATGTTGGCACTAATGTTAAAAAAAAATCAGTTGACCAAAGAAGTTTCTGGACTCTCAATTCTATTCCATTGGTCTATAGCTTTATAAGGCTTTCACCTCCTTGGTTAAATTTATTTCCTCCGAGACATTTTATTCATCTGGGTGTTATTGTAAGTGAAATTGTTTTCTTAATTTCCTTTACAGATTGCTGTTTGCTGATGCATAGGAAAACTGACTTTTGAGTGTTGGTCTTGTGCCCTGCAACTTTGCTTAGTTCGTTTATTAGTTCCAGTAGAGTGTGTGTGTGTGTGTATGTATGTTCTATGGGATTTTCTATATATAGAGTCGTGTCATCTGTAAACAGTTTCTCTTGTTTTCCAATTCAGATGGCTTTTTTCTTTTGCCTAATTGCTCTGGCTAGGACTTCCAGTATAATGTAGAATAACAGGGTGAAAACAAAAACATTGTTCTTCAGGGAAGCTTTCTATTTTTCACCAATGAGTATAATATTAGCTGTGGGTTTTTCATAACTGTTTATGTTTAGAAATGATCTTGAATTTTGTCAAGTGCTTTTCCCACAGCAATTGAGATTGTGTCCCCTCTCCCCTTTGTTCAGTTAATGGGGTTTATTAGATTGATTTCTTCATTTTTATACAGTGAAAACTTTTATATTTGGAATTAGCCAGTTGGACTCATTATTGTAGTTAGGAGCCAGTTAAACATATGCCTTCATCAGTTCTGATTAGGGTGTTGACCTTAGCCATGTCAACATCATAGTGCTTTTTCACAGCATGTTTAATCTAGCGCTTGTTGGCCTTGACATCCACAATGAAGACCAGCGTGTTGTCTATTTCCTTCGTCGCTGACTCAGTGGGGAGGCGGAGCTTGGTGATGGCATAGTGGTCAAACTTGTTTCTGTTATGGGTGCTCTTCTAAGGATATTCGGGCTGCCTTGAGTCATAGTGTTTTGGGCTGTCAGAATGTGTGTGATGTCCAGATCTTCTTTTTTTTTTGTGGCTGTGGATGCCTTTGAACACTGATTTGTTGGCTTTAAAGCCTTTACTGTAGCCTTGGCTTTAAGAGGGGCAGCAGCTTCTTTCTCCACCTCTGGTGCCATCTTCATTCATAAAAAAGATTTCAGATTGATTTCTTATGTTGATCCATCCTTGCATTCCTGGGATAAATCCTACATGATCATGATGTATGTATGATGTATATACTTACGTGCTATTGGATATGGTTTCTGAATACTTTTGTGTCTTTGTTACTGAGGGGTATTTTTTTTAATTGAAGAATAGTTGGCTTATACTGCTGTGTTAGTTTCTGGTATACAGCAAAGTGGTTCAGTTATACATATACTTTTTCATTATGGTTTATTATAGGATGATGAATATAGTTCCATGTTATACAGTAGGGCCTTGTTTATCCATCCTATATACTCAATCACATATGCTAATCCAAAACTCTCAGTCCTTCCCTCCCCTACTTCCCTCTCTCTTGGCAACCACAAATCTGTTCTCTGACTCTTCTTGTTTGGTAGATATGTACATTTGTTGTATTTTAGCTTCCACATAAGTGATATCATATGGTATTTGTCTTCTTCTGATTTACTTCACTTACTATGATAACTTCAAGGTTCATCCATGTTGCTACAAACGGCATTATTTCGTTCTTCTGTATGGCTGAGTAATGTTCCATTATATATACCACATCTTCTTTATCCACTTATGTGTCAATGGACATTGAGGTTGTTTTCATATTCTGGCTACTCTGTTATGCTGCTGTGAACATAGGGATCCGTGTATCATTTTGAACTAGAGATTTGTTTGGATACATGCTCAAGAGACAGATTTCTGGACCATATGGTACCTCTAGTTTTTTTGAGTAACTTCCACAGTTTTCTATAATGTCTACACCAATTTAAAAGCCCACTAACAGTGTAAGATGGTTTCCTTTTCTCCACATACTCTCCAACATTTATTATGTGTAGACTTTTAGATGATGGCAGTTCTGACTCGTGTTACAGGATATTGAGTATTGTTTACATCTCTCTCCCATATACCGTTTGGTTGCCACGCTATGTCTGACTTTTTTGTACCCCATGGACTGTAGCCCACCAGGCTTCTGTCCATTGGCTTTTCCTGGTGATAATACTAGAGTGGGTTTTCATTTCCTTCTGCAGAGGATCTTCCTGACCCAGGGGTTGAACCTGTGTCTCCTGCATGGCAGTTGATTCCCAGTTGATTTTCACTGCATGGCACTGAACCACTTGGGAAGCCTAGGTATACACACACACAGACACACACGTGGGATACTGGTGTGTAATCTTCTTGTGATGTCTTTGCCTGGCTTTGGTATAAGGATAATACTAACCTCATAGGTGTTGCCTAGGTATACACACACACACATGTGGGATATTGGTGTGTAATCTTGTGATGTCTTTGCCTGGCTTTGGTATAAGGATAATACTAACCTCATAGGTGTTAGGGCTTCCCTGGTGGCTCAGCGGTAAACAATCTGCCTGCAATGCAGGAGATGCAGTATGACTATATAAATACTCCCAATATGTTAGCCAAAGACCACACTAAGATTTATCACCCCACTTTCATATGACCCGAACTTTACTCACCCGCCTGGTATTGTTCCAAATATTCTGGAACTTGTTTTCACATTTCTCCCTGCTGCCCCCACCCCTATTTTAATGTTCCATCTAGAATGCAAACAGACATCACTGTGCTTGGAAAGGACTTGCCATGGCCATAGTGCCATGGGCTTATCTACTCCTTGACCAGATGCTCAGAACCATGGAGAGACAGACTTAGGACAAAACAGACACAAAGTTCAGCTGAAAGTTATGTTCCAGATTTGCTAGCTATATAAGCTGGTGGAATCAGGTCTAGAATCCAGTTCTGTTGATTATGGATACTATGATTACTATGAATCATGAATGCTATGATTATTAGTATCCTGTCTTGTTTTATTAAAAACAAAACCATAATCAACAAAACCTCCCTTTAGTACTTATATATAAAGAAAGGTATATAAATTATGTTGGTACATCAGTTTTAAGCACTAGAACCTCTTCCCTAAGAATAGCCGTTGATATTGTTTCAAAGAATAAAACACAAAAGAATCCAAGAATCAAATTTCGGCTGCTCAATATACTCCAAAGATACGTTATGTATGTGTTTGTTTCAAAAATTTCAGAAACCCAATTATAGTGTTATCATTGACTGGAAGAGGCAAACATCAAATACAAAAACACAGAAAAGAAACATAAACTTTGGAAAAGGTAGTCTTTTTAATAACTGTTTTATCACCAGGTTAAGTCATGCAGTTACAAAGTAGTTAGAAATTTCTAAAAGGATATTATTGTTAAAAAAAAAACAAAAAACAAAGAAAAGCTCATTCTTACATAAATAATATCTAGTACTTCATTGGGACACTACTGTTCAAAGGCCCTGGCCAAATAATTCCCAAACAAAACACAACCCCAGGTTGTATCCAGCCCATTGGGAATGAAGCCGTGTGCAAAGATGAGGCCTCTAAATGAGGACACAAAGTCAGGGCAAGTTGGGGCCATTGGCAATGCTCAGGGCTGCCAGCCAGACTCCAAAGAGGGAGCCCAAGTGGTTTTTCCTGGAACATTCTACTTGAATTATCATTCAATTAGTCAATGCAACAGATCTTCAAAAGAGAACAATTAATTAACATGATAAAGAGGTTACTACATTCTTTGGACTATATATCATAATTGTGGTTAGTAAATTCCGACAGCCTTAACAAAAATAGCCTCCATCATTTGCAGGTATGAAGATAACTTAATTCTCTACTGGGCTTTTTATTTCTGCTGGATGACAGTATGCAATTGACAAGCTATAAATGATACTGTTTTATGTTATAAAAATACTAGCTTTTTTCATTTATTATGTTTATAGGCATTCACTGCTTGAGTCAAGGTTAGGCTTGTTAAATGGGTAAAGGCAATTTTCTTACAGCAGCATGTACTTTTTCTAAAAGAATAAAATACATAAAGAGAAACAGTTTTTTTGTTGTTTTTTGTAACCTGTAAAATCGATTTATTTTGCTGATGTAAAATACCAGTAACTCACTTGAGAACCATGCTACCTCCTGAAAATGCCATATACCTGCTTCTTACATGTGTCAAAGCACCTGATAGACTTGTTCAGAGCTGAAGCGGCAAGTGATTGACTGGTCTTGGACAACAGGTGCTTTCCTAGGGCCATAGCTGACTGTGCTGGGAAGCAGCCATGGAGAAAGGCAGCACAGGCAGACGGAAAAAACTTTATTTAAAGGCAAAATGCCCAAACGACTCTCTGGAATAGCTAATTTCTACGATCACTTACTAGCTTATATATGATCCCTTAGCCTTAATTTTTTTTTCTTAAGGGGCTGATTTGGATTGACTTGTTGCGAATGGTGTCCATTATCTATTAAGTCATGAGAGAGAGATTTCTGTGGTTACATGTAAACTTGTGATAGGTCTGCAGATGAAGTGAAAAGGGTAGTGAAGAAGTCAGCCACAGTCTGGTCTATGTGAAGGTCACACCAGCTTCATTGTACACCTTGAAGACTTTCTCGATGGCATTGACATAGGCAGCTGTTCTCAGGTCCAACCCCAGGTTATATTTCATGGCTGTGCGCATGATTTGCTGAAATGAAGGAGAAAACGCAGTGATTATCATCCTGACTCAAGCAGCCAATCTGTGAACACAGCAAGGCACACATGAGCCTGGTACAGGTTGGCCGGGTACCACTTTAGGACTGGGTTTGTACAGCCAAAGAGAAACTATTTAGGTAGTAGAACAACTTCTAGTTGGGAAGGATTAATTCTCTGGAATTAATACAAACTCTTGTTTAGGCAACAAGAAGGTGCTACTCTATTCTTCAAAATTTAAGATGTGAGCTATCTCTAGGCCCCTTAGACATCTAGTAATCTGAAGCAAGTATGATATACACTAATAATTTAAATGAACTAAGAATGGGGTGATGGAAATGTTCTGGGGTTAGGGGTGATGGCTACATAGCTTTGTGAACATACTTAAAGGCTGTTTTGTTATATATTTTAAAAGGGTGATATTTACGGTATGCCCGTTATCTCAAAAAACTAACAGCAAACACCATGATTAATATCTGCTCTGCTATTTCAACTTAATGCCAAGTGGACAGAATCTGAACTTGAGAAGAAATTAAGAAAACTGGACTCAAACTGTGCTTGAAAGGCTTTGAAATAATGATCAAGTTGTCAAGAAAACTTTGACATATACCAAAGTCTATGTAGCAAGGTAGCTTCCTATAGCTGTAACAGAGTAATGTGCGCTGAGCTGCAATCCAGTTTGGCTGACATCACTCCTCCTAACTTGGCATTATTTATTTCAAAGTCTGGAAAACATATTGAGGACTCTAGAAACAACGTCATCATTTAAGAATGAAAAACACACGTTCTGGAACATTTAAACAGACTGATATCTTCTGTCACTGCACACACAATCCGGCAGCTGAGGCGACACGGTTGAGCTGCGCTCCATGTAACCAGCAGAAACACAAACACCATCTGTATACGCACCCTGGCAGACCGCTCCATGGTGTACGCTAAACCAGAGTGCACGATGTCTTTCTCAGAGGCACCCTGTTAGGGAAAAGAATAGTTTAACCAAAACCATACAAAGACATGCTTCACCTGTCAGCACAAATGATTCTTAAGTCAATATACAGCGAGATAGAATTGTTTTCTTTCAGGCAAGATATACTTAATTTAAAATATCTATTTATAAATTTTTTAGAGCTGGGAATTACTATCACCACTCCTAATATGACATGTAGAGCTGTCAAACACATATTAATGTGCCAGATAGAAACTTTAAAAAGTAGCTCACCAACTACTTATCTATGCTGAACTTTATCCGATAAATATTTGTTCACTCAGGAAGGTACACTTGTATAACGTTTGTATCAATTAAAAAACATGGGTTAAAACTTATTCCAAACTTGTTCTACCAAATTAGGAAACACTTGCTTTTCAAGTGGAATGCTGCTATTCCTTTCATTTACTCACTCATTTGTTCAAATATTGTGTACCTACTATGTGCTAGGAACTCTTCTAGTACTGTGGACACAGCAGGAAACAAAACAATGAAAATTCTCTCTTCTCATAGTTTAGATTCTAGTTAGAGGGAGCAGCATACACACTGCTAAGATCACCAAAATTTTGAATTCAAACTGAGAAGTGGCTCAGGGACTGAGGCCTTCCAATGTTAACAGGGTAGAGGGATGACAGGGATCAGCAGACGGACTGGCGAGTGAAACAGGAAGAAACCCAGGAGGATGTGGCATCCTGGAAGCTAAGATATATTTTCACAGGGAGTAATCACCTGTGACCAGTGAAGTAAGATGAGAACTGAAAAAAGACAATATGGCAAATGACAGTCTGGCAATGCTGCCAAACTGGCTACTTGGACAAGAACAGTTTTGGTGGAGTGCTGGGCAGAATAGGAGGTATGAATATAGAAGAACTGAGAACAGAGTATACACAACTCTTAAGGAGGTATGCTGTATTAGCAGTGGTCCCCAACTTTTTTGGCACCGGGGACTGGTTTTGTGGAAGACAATTTTTCCATGGACTGGGGAGGGAGGATGGTTTGGGGATGATTCAAGTACATTACATTTATTGTGCACTTTATTTCTATTATTATTACGTTGTGATATATAATGAAATATACAACTCAGCATCATTTCCCACTCACTGACAGGGTTCTGATATGAGCTGCAAGCAACTGATTGATTACGGTCTCTGTGCAGTCAGATCTGTTGGTGATCTGTATCTGCAGCTGCTCCATAGTGCTAGCATCACTGCTTCAGCGCCACCTCAGATCATCAGGCACTGAATGTTGTGAGGCGTGTGCGACTCACAGTAGGGTTTGTGTTCCTGTGAGAATATAGTGCCATCGCTGATCTGATACGAGGCGGAGCTCAGGTGGTAATGCCAGCAATGGGGAGTGGCTATAACTGCAGATGAAGTTTCATTTATTTGCCTGCTGCCCACCTCCCACTGTGCAGCTGGTTCCTAATAGGCCACAGATGGTACCCAGGGGTTGGAGGCCCTTGCTATACAGGAAATACAAATGACAAGACCTGGAAGGGCAAGTGTGATTCAAAGATTTATATTTTCTTAAGAGAGCATTTGTTACATTGATAGGAATGACTAAAGAGGGAAAACTGATGATGCAAAAGAGGCAAAGGTTTGCTGGAAATTGAAAACCTTTGAGAAATTGAAAACAGGTCATCTAGTTGCCCAGAACAAGATGCAGGCTGAGATGGAAGCACAGAGTTGCTCTATAACAATAACAGGGTACAGATACCAGAAGCTGGGTAGATGTGCAAGTTCCCTGATGCTTCACTTTTCTGTGAACAGATACCAGGTCATAAACTGGAGTGCAGGGGAGGAAAAAAGGAGAAAACATGATATAATCACCAGGAAAATGAGAAGATAAGTGGAACAGGGGAAAGTAATTTAATTGCTGGGGAACTGAGAGCCTACTTGAAGTTACAGTTTGAAGAGTCAGTGGGGCCTCCTGCTACAGGAAAGAAATGGAGGAGGCAGAGCACAGAATTTCATCAGGTTCTGGTGTTAACAAGAGGGTGTGATGAAGCAAAACAAGACCAGGGAGTGACTGCAAAGATGGTGAATGGAATTTAAGTGAAGATAGAGGTAATGAGGGACAGTGAAAAGATGATCAGGTCAATGATATAGGTCCTGGCAGGGCCAGATCATGGCTGGGGAGGGGGAGACTAGAGGAAAGGAGCTGGGGGGAAAAACTTGTTTTTCAGCTAAAACTTATTACAAAACTCCTGTAATATATAAGTCAATAAGAGATGAGAAACAACCTTAAAATCTAAAATTGGAAGCACTGAAAGCATTTGAAAGTGGCAAGACTGATACATTGGCTGCTATGTGGCAGGCCATGTGCTGGGACATGGGGCGACCATGGGGAGGAGCAAGAAGCCCATCTTAGAGCTGCTGCAGCGGCAGGACCTGGGAACTCATGTAACTCCCCGTGATGGAAGGACAGACGAAATGCTGGCACACAGAAGGAACTTTAGGGAACAGAGATGTGGTGACACTCAAGCAGGAGTGGGTCTGGGTATTCCAGGAGGAGGGACCAAAACTAAGGGATGCATAGTTGTGGAAAAGAGGAAGGTTCTTTGAAGAGAACAGTTAGTATCCAGAGTGGAAAAAACATTTTCTCGTTCAAAACAAAGCCCTTAACATTTCCCCATGTTGTAACAGTCTTAAATTATTTTCTATGATGGACTATTTCATAAGATCTATAACTTAGCCATTTTCTGGCCCTCCCCCACCACTGGAATGTTAAATCAAACCTAATTTTGAAAATGACTACACACACAGTTCCAGTGACATCATGCACAGAATCATTACTCTCCTTTAAAACTGTTTTTGTAGGATTAATTCCCAGAAGGGATGTTATTATAGTGTCAAAGAGCAGGAAAACTTTAATAACATTTTTGCACTGTCATCAGAATAAAGGTACAACTGCTTTACCACAGACGTGGTGAGTATAAGATCCATTGTTTAAGCTAGTTTAATACGTTAAAGGATCCTTATTTTAATTTGTATTTCTTTAACAATGAGGTTAAACATTTCTTCTAAGCCTATTTCCTGTGATTTTTTTCATGGTGTCTGCCATTTACTCGTAGAGATTCTCTTTATGATGTGTATTAATATATTCTATTGAAAGTTAATTAACATAAAATATCTTTTCTCATCTGTTTTCTTAATGTGTCCATATAGCAATTTCAATTTTTATATAAGTCAATCTAATGTTTACTTTTCAGTTCTATTTCTCTAAAGCTTAAGAGTCAAAATACACAATAATTCTTCACAGTCATGTTAAAATCACTTGTTGGTTGAGTCATCTGTATTGTAAAAGTATCAAAAGCAATAGAACCATGAATTATTTCACACTAAGATACTCCATTTTTAGAACATAATAAAAAGGGAAGTCATGTAATTGTCATGTTGACGACCACCCCTTAAACCCATTTAATCTACCTGGCCTAATCTAAAGAAGAGAGCAGGCCGTGTATGGAAAATAACTGCCACAAGCACACTCACCGATATCCTGTCTTGGAACTCTGCTGTGGGCACAATGGGAATAGTTCCACCATGTTTTCCAAATTTCCTTTCCAAACTCTCTTGAACAGACACTATAAAAAGCCAAGAAATGAAGATAAAATTTTGCTAGTAGGATAAAACAAATGAAATACAACCAAAAGTAGTCCCAAACTATATTCACAGTCCTAAACTGAATAGTTTTAGAAACTTTCAACACTAATGACATAAAAGGGTTACTCATTTAAAACTGAGCTAAAAGGAATAAAGCACTTTGTCAAATTCCTATGTACGTGTGAATTTAGGTCACTGATCTGTTTCCATAACACCCATCACCAGGGTTTCTCCTTGGCTCTTTTAAAAAGAAAAGGCAACGGAAACTGATGGAAAACTCACCCAGATTCTCAGTGGGCTCAGTAAAGCTCAGCTGGAGGTCTTGGTCTTATTTTAGCTTGAGGAAAATACTAGTGTTAACTCTGAAGCCTATTCTAGTCAGAGACAAACAGCATTCTTATCAGAAGATGCAAAAAATTCTTGACACTAGATAGGTCTTTACCAAGAGCACCATGAGATAGAAATGGATGAGTATCAACAGGGTTCAAAATGATACTCTAATTTACAGATTATGTTCTGGAAACACTTGCAGAATAAACACTGGAATATAAATACGTTCTAGAGAGTTCATATACTGAATACCTTTAAAGAAGTTGTATATTTTTGGTCTAAGACTCATGAGACAGAATGGTTTCCTATTCTGAGATTAAACAAGAAGGGAGGGAGGAGGGTTCAAGAGGGAGGGGACTTCTGTATACCTATGGCTGATTCATGTTGATGTACGGCAGAGACCAACACAATACTGTAAAGCAATTATCCTCCAGTTAAAAAAAAATTTAAATAACTAAAAGAAAAAAACATCTTTTAGTATTGTGATTATGTAACTATTACCCACTTAATACCACTGTATCATGATTGGTCAACAGAAAAATAACAGAATTCTATATCACCAAAACTACCATTTAATAGAAAAACCTGTAATTACTTTTTAAAACCCAGATGCATATCAGAATTATCTTGGAATTTTTTGGAAAAAACAAAAACAAAAACGGAAATTAGTCCTTTTATTAAACACAGGCTTTCCCCAACCTTTTAGATGGTCCAGAAGATTACTCTTAGAGAATACAATAATCAGAACTCACTGAGCAAGTGGTAGTTAGAATCCCTTTCATATTTGAAGGTCAAACGACCATAGCTGACATGATTTAGATTCTTCAGCCACTCAAAGTAAGATACTGTCACTCCTCCAGCATTCAAGTAGAGATCCTATATACAAAAAAAATGAGATGATGGTTTTCATAAAAGCTTACAGTGAACATAATAGCTCAATATGAAAGCAGATTAAATTTCAAACTTCCCATATATATCTTAGACAGTGGCAGAAATTTTGTACTTAAGAAATTCAGTTTAGCTGAAATTTTTTAAGTGCTTGCAGCAAAAGGAGTTCTTCAAAATGCATCACAAGTCAACACTAACTTCTAATGACCTTTTGCTACAGACCCCATGCTTAACCACTGAAAAACTTAAGCACATGTTACTCATATTAGCTTTCTGAGTAAAAGAAGCGAGGAACATCTGCAAGTTACAGTAGTATTTCTAGCACATTTTATATTTATATAACTGGATTTACGAAGTCTAAATACATACTCAAGAAAGAGCCTGAAGTTGAAAGAAAATGTTCAGGTCCAAGTGAATTTTTTTTTTTTTGGATAGACTTATTATATTAACCACACTTCCACTTTATTTTCTTAAAAGCAAAATAAAGATGAAAAATTCACTAAGGCTTGGGAAACTTAACAATCCTCTCGCCACAATTCCTTGCAAAAAACAATTATGACTCTGAGTACATATAAAATCTGGCAAACACAGTTTTACTTACTGGAATAACCATGATGTTCCTCTCTAGAAAAATCTTATCAGCTTCTGGAGTTGTCGGTCCGTTGGCACCTTCAGCAATGATCTGCAAGAAAGTTAGAAACATAGAGAAATGCTGCTAACACTGTGAAACCCCCTCTAGCTGAGCTTAAGAGATATGCGTACATCGGAGAAGGCTGTGAGAGAGACAAAAAATTCCACTTTAAATTGTATGCTGGGGAACTATATGTGAATTATATCCCAGTAAAGCTTTTTTTTTTTAAAGAAGAAACCTATTAGAGCTTCTCTATGACCTTCAATCACAATAGTAAGGTTGAACCCATCATCATGTCACCTTGGCTTTGACTCTTGGTGCGTTGGACTTGGTCAGCTGCTTCTCGCTGGCAGCAGGGATCAGTATGTCACAGTCAACCTCCAAGATGCTCCCTTCATAGATCTTTGCTTTGGGGAAGCCCAGGATTGTTCCATGTTGCTATAATTGATTAAAAATCAGAATTAATGGCTGCAACAGAGTTGAAATGTTTATGTTCAGTGCCTATGATGTAAGACTCATGAGCAAACAAAATGAAAAGACAACTCACAGAAGGGAGAAAATATCTGCAAATGAAGAGACCAACAAGGGATTAATCTCCAAAATATACCCATGCAACTCATTAAAAAAACAAACAAAAGAATGAATGGAAGACCTAAATAGATATTTCTCCAAAGAAGACATACAGATGGCCAGGAGGCACATGAAAAGGTGCTCAGCATCACTAATTATTAGAAAAATGCAAATCAAAACTACAATGAAGGGCTTCCCTGGGGGTTCAGTGGTTAAGAATCTGCCTTGCAGTGCAGGGGACACTGGTTTGGTCCCCGATCCGGGAACAGCCCACATGTTGTGGGGCTACTAAGCCTGGGAACTACAACTACTGAGCCTGTGCTCCAGAGCCCAAGAGTGGCAACTACTGAAGGTCTTGGGCCCTACAGCCCGTGCTCTGCAACAAGAGAAACTACTGCAATGAGAAGTCCTTGCACAGCAACTAGAGAGTAGCCTCCTGTCACTGCAACTGAAGCACAGCAGTGAAAATACAGCACAGCCAATAAGTAAATAAAATGTTACAAACAAAACAGGTGTACAATGAGGTACCACCTTACACTGGTCAGAATGGCCATCACCAAGAAATCTACAAACAATAAATGCTGGAGAGGTTGTGGAGAAAAGGGAACCCACCTACACTGTTGGTGGGAATGTAAACTGGCATAGCCAATATGAAGCATAGTATGGAGGTGCCTTTATAAAAGTACAAATAGAGCTATAGTATGATTCCGCAATCCCACTCCTGGGCATATATCCGGAGAAAACTATAATTCAAAAAGATATATGTGAGTAGCCAGGGCATAGAAGCAACCTAAATGTCCACTGACAGAGGAATGGATAGAGACGAGATGGTACATATATAAAACGGAATATTACTCAGCCATAAAAAAGGCATGAAACAATGCCATTGGCAGTGACATGAATGGACCTAGAAATTGTCCTACTGAGTGAAGACAAGAGAGAGACAAATATATGATGTTGCTTATATGTGCAATCTAAAAAAGGGGTATAAATGAACCTATTTACACAACAGAAATAGAGTCACAGATGTAGAAAATAAACTAATGCTTACCAAGGGGGAAAGTGGGGGAGGGATAAATTACAAGATTGGGACTGACAGACTACTACATATAAAAACAGATAACCAGTAAGAACCTGCTCTATGGCACAGGGAACTCTACTCAATACTCTGTAAATGACCTACATGGGATAGAACCCCAAAAGTGGATATATGTATAACTGATTCACTTCACTGTACAGCAGAAACTAATGAACATTGTAAATCAACTATACCCCAATAAAAATTAATCTTAAAAAAGCAATGGAAACAGATTTCAATAATGCTTATTTCAACTTTATAACATCCAGGTGGTCAAACTCCTCAGATATTAGAATAACATACCAATTTGAAGTCTTCCAGTTCCTTTGGGTCAATACCATCTGGATTCCATATGCTGCCATCAGACTCACCAACAGCAACACATTTAGCACCAAAACGATGTAAATATCTCATAGAGTGCAGGCCCACATTACCAAATCCCTGTGAAGAACAGTTGTACATGAAACAAAAATCAAAGTCCTAGCACAGATGGTTAAGTGATATTCTAACCAATACAACATTCTATTAGCTTAGAAGTAATTCTCAAAATCCTTTGGACAAAAGAAACCATGTCTCTCTTCAATAATAAATTTCTATGTTTTAGAATTTAGAACTCAACCCTTTGTAATTTGTGCTAGTGAGTCCTGAAGACATTCAGTTACGAGTAGTTTGCTGACTTATAAAGAAACGGCAACTACCTAGGACCTCAGTCCCTGATGGCCAGATGTCCTATGGTCATGAAAAGATAAGTCACTAACTGGGAGGAATATGATTCTTATTTTAAAGTAGCATTCAACTTAATTTCGATTCTTATAAGCAAACTAATCAAACATTGAGCAAAAGCTGAAATCTGGATCACTGTGTATACACATGATAGTTTAAGAGGATGTATTATTCTGCGAATGTCCATTCTAAACCTTAAGAGATCCAAATGATCAAATTTGAAAAACTGCAAATCTAGATGCTCCAACTGAAGAAAAAGAAAAAAAAATAGATGCTCCAACTGAGAGTGTAAGGATATGGAACTCACCTCTTCCCAGAAATACATCAAAAATATATCTACAAATGGAACAATTTTCACAGAATACCTACTAATCACTAGACCCCAAACACCTGAGAGGACAAGAAAGATCTATTAGTTTAGATCTTTCAAATAATAGATCTTAAAAGATCTATTAATCAGGTAGGATGAAAGAAAAAAAAAAAAAAGGGAAGTGGAATGGGACCTGTGTTCCTGGAATGAAAAGTGTAAAAGTGTTAATCACTCAGCTGTGTCCAACTCTTTGTGACCCCATGGACTGTGGCCTGCAGGCTACTCTGCCCATGGAATTCTCCAGGCAAGAATACTGGAGTAGGTAGCCATTCCCTTCTCCAGGGGATCCTCCCTGACCCAGGGATCGAACGCAGGTCTCTTGCACTACAGGTGGATTCTTTACTTCTGAGCCACCAGGGAAGCCCTGGAAGGGAGCTACGAAAGGGCAGAGGTTCCTGTATCCTGGGAAGCCGTCTCACAGGTGGGGGAGATCAGGTAAGGGGTTTCAGAGGCTCAGAAGAGAGTAACAACTGTTCTGTGGCAGGCAGATCGAGAAGAGACCTGCACAGACTGTCTATGCCACCACCCTGCACACCCCAGCTTGAAATACACGTCTGCCAGCACAGGTCACGGGTGAGTGCTGAAACTCAGAGTTTAGAGGACAGACCTAGGGGAGGACTGCTGTTGGCTGCAAGGAGACAGCCTGAAGTGTGGTATGGCTGCAACAGAGGGTGTATGAAGACGCTTGGACCTGCCAGACACAGGAGTATAAGGATGTCCCACTGTTAAGTGGCATCTGAAGCGAGGGGCATGGTTGCCATGGCACCCTCTTTCTCTGCAGGCATTGGGAACACACACCCCCGCTGCCCCCTTGCTGGGCTCTTGGAGCTGGCACTAGCAGACTGCCCATGCACAGAGTGGGGCTGAAATCAGAGTCGAGCCCTTGGGCTGTGCATAGCAAAGGGGTGGCCTCGCTGAATATCCAGTGCAGGCTTTGGTCACAACACCAGTCACGCTTCCTATCAAGGGGATAACAGCTAGCATACACTGAGGAAAGAGGCGGCAGGCACCCACAGTAAAAACGGCCCTTGCATGAAACAACACTAAACCCATGCAGGCTACATAGGGATGCGCCCACATAAAAAAGAGCCCTCTAAGACCACAGTAGCTAATTGTTTCTACTCACAGACATAGAGAACAGACTTGTAGTTGCCAAGGGGGAGAGGGGGAAGGAGAAATGGATTGGGATTCTGGGATTAGCAGATGTGAATATGAGATGGGTAAAAAGCAAGGTCCTACTGTATAGCATAGGAAACTATATTCAATATTCTGTGACAAACCATAATGGAAAAGAATATGAAGAAGAATCTACATATATGTATAACTGAATCACTATGCTGTACGACAGAAACTAACACAACACAGCAAGTCAACTGTACTTCAATAGAATTTTTAAAAATTGCAAATCTAAAAACACTGAAAAACTTACTGCCTATATATCAGTTATTCCTTAAGAGAGCAACAAACATTTTTACCTGAACCGCAAATGTTTTATCTCCAAATCCTGGTGTCATTCCTAAAATACTCATGTAAGAAGCCTCATTGATGAAGTTTTCAATCCCATGGAAAACTCCCCGGCCAGTAGCAGAGATCCGTCCATGGATTCCACCCTGACTGATGGGCTTACCAGTAACACAGGCATGGGCATTAATATCCTGCAAAAAAAAAAAAGGGCACAAAACTTAAAATTATACTCATTAGAAGTGTATGTGTCTTTAAGGTATACTTTCATCAACAGAGATAAATCTCACTTGAGGTGGCAAGAATACACAGAACTATACAAAAAAGATCTTCATGACCCAGATAACCATGATGGTGTGATCACTCACCCAGAGCCAGACATCCTGGAATGCGAAGTCAAGTGGGCCTTAGGAAGCATCACTATGAACAAAGCTAGTGGAGGTGATGGAATGCCAGTTGAGCTATTTCAAATCCTGAAAGATGATGCTGTGAAAGTGCTGCACTCAATATGCCAGCAAATTTGAAAAAACTCAGCAGTGGCCACAGGACTGGAAAAGGTCTGTTTTCATTCCAATCCCAAAGAAAGGCAACGACAAACTACTGCACAATTGCACTCATCTCACACGCTAGTAAAGGAGTGCTAAAAAAAAAAAGTAATGCTCATGAACTGTGAACTTCCAGATGTTCAAGCTGGATTTAGAAAAGGCAGAGGAACCAGAGATCAAATTGCCAACATCCACTGGATCACTGAAACAGCAACAGAGTTCCAGAAAAACATCTACTTCTGCTTTATTGACTACGCCAAAGCCTTTGACTGAATGGATCACAAACTGTGGAAAATTCTTCAAGAGATGGGAATACCAGACCACCTGACCTGCCTCTTAAGAAACCTGTATGCAGGTCAGGAAGCAACAGTTATAACTGGACATGGAACAACAGACTGGTTCCAAATTGGGAAAGGAGTATGTCAAGGCTGTATATTGTCACCCTGCTTATTTAACTTATATGCAGAGTACATCATGAGAAATGCTGGGCTGGATGAAGCACAAGCGGGAATCAAGATTGCTGGGAGAAATATCAGTAACCTCAGATATGCAGATGACACCACCCTTATGGCAGAAAGTGAAGAACTAAAGAGCCTCTTGATGAAAGTGAAAGAGGAGAGTGAAAAAGTTGGCTTAAAGCTCAACATTCAGAAAACTAAGATCATGGCATCTGGTCCCATCACTTCATGGCAAATAGATGGGGAAACAGTGGAAACAGTGAGAGACTTTATTCTTTTTGGGCTCCAAAATCACTGCAGATGGTGACTGCAGCCATGAAATTAGAAGATGCTTGGAAGCAAAGTTATGACCAACCTAGACAGCATATTAAAAAGCAGAGACATTACTTTGCCAACAAAGGTCCATCTAGTCAAAACTATGGTTTTTCCAGTAGTCAGGTATGGATGTGAGAGTTGGACTATAAAGGAAGCTGAGCACTGAAGAATGGATGCTTTTGAACTGTGGTGTTGGAGAAGACTCTTGAGAGTCGCTTGGACTGCAAGGAGATCCAACCAGTCCATCCTAAAGGAAATCAGTCCTGAATATTCATTGGAAGGACTGCTGCTAAAGCTGAAACCCCAATACTTTGGCCACCTGATGGGAAGAATTGACTCATCTGAAAAGACCTGATGCTGAGAAAGATTGAAGGCGGGAGTGAATGGGACGACAGAGGATGAGATGATTGGATGGCATCACTGACTCAATGGACATGAGTCTGAGTGAGCTCTGGGAGTTGGTGATGGACAGCGAAGCCTTGCATGCTGCAGTCCATGGGGTCAAAAAGAGTCAGACACGACTGAGTGACTAAACTAAACTGAACTGAACTGAACCTGCAGCAACCAGAACAGTGTGCAGCAGATAAATCGATGGGCGGGACATGAGAAAACAGAGTCTTAATGTATATAGGAAGTCAATATAAAATACAAGAAGCATTTTACGTCAGTGGCTAAAGTATGTACTACTTAATAAACTGAGGCGATTTGCTACCGGTATGAAATAAGATAAAGTGCCTTATTTCATACCATATCCCCTACCCTCCAATGTTCTAGCTGGATAAGTTGAAGAATGACTATAAATATTTTACAGAGAGAATTTAGGATTGTGTTAGCTGTATCATTACCAACAAAGAGGATAAAGTAAAAAAACTAAAATGGTCTACTAAAGTGATTTATGGAATTAGTAGTTTTCCCACAGTTTTCCTTCATGAATAGTTATGAATACAGAATTACAAACCAGGTGCCAAATGCTTTTGAACAGAGAAAATGCAAATGTTGGAGCTGACAGCAATCCTCTCTGAGGTCAGGCACTGTGCCGGCTGGCTGTGAGCTGCCCCGCATACCTAATTGTTCTGGAAAGCCTGGGTCAGGGTGGAGACCTTGCTTGCTTTCCAGTGCCCTCACATCTGAACACAAGTAACAAAAACTATGGCTTCTTATCTTAGGCCTGGCCCTGATTTTGGATATCCTATCACTTTATGGACAGTCTTTTACCAGCATTCAGTCTAAGGTTTAGTTGGCAAAGCCTCACAAAACTTTCTTTTGTCACCTTTGGGAATGAGCTAGGAAATAACAATGTACTGCCCACTGCTTTGTCCTATTCAATCTAATGCTTTGCTTAAAAAGACCATACCCAGAGCTCATTTAACATAAGAAAGTAACATAGAAAAGCAACCTTTTGGGAATGGCAGTCAAAACCAAAATTCTTTGAAGTGCCTCATACTGCTCCTGTTTTATTTTAGGGGATTTGCAGAATTTACCTGGTGTAGTATTTATACTTATTTTTTATGCTTACCAGGAGCCACGTTATACTATGACTCACTTAATCCTAATGACTTTCTCATGAACTAGGTACTATTGTCATTTTTCTAGATGAGGAAAGCGAGACACAGAGAGCTTAAGGCACTTGCCACAGGTCACAGAGCTGGTATGTGAAGGAGCCAGTTCTAGAACCCAGGGTGTTTACCTGTGCTCCCAAGTAGACACATACTATATCACCTCAGGAAATGAGACAAGTCTAAATTCCTCCACTAGATGCTGTGGCCCCCTTCCTCTCTTCTAGAGGAAACAATATTCCTCCTCTTCTAAGGGTGATTTTCCACTAGGGCCCGTAAAAGATGAATCTGTGGCCCACAGCCAATCAACATGCCAAACAACAACAAAAACCTTTCTCTTTGAAAAACAGGCACCTTTCAAGCTGTCTTCTCGCCAGCGCCATTTTTCTTGAGTGAAGACTACTCTTCATGCCCCACTGCACTCTCAGCAGCCCCCTGAAGCCTGGCTCCATTCTCACTATTCCAACCTAGTTGCTGAATTGGCCTCTTCTCAGAACCACCCCCAACACCCACAACGCAGAGCTCTCGGTACTTCTCATTCTTTTGTAACTAATTGCTTCCCCCTCCGCCCCGCAAACGCTCTTCAGTCTGTCCATTCCTCTCAATTCTATGGCAGGCCAATAGCGCTTTGGGGCTCCTGGGGAGTCTTCTTGCCCCAACAACCCCATTTTCTGCTGCACACAGGGTGAAGCTTACAGTGGCACACACCTGCTTACTGAGCATTTCACTGGCTTCCCTCTGTTTTCAGGCCAAAGACCAAAGTCCTTGCTGTCACCTACAATGTAGGAATCTGGTCTGACTCTCTTCTGCGGGCCTCTCTGACGCCCTCTCTACTCTGGCTACCATAGTCTTCCCTCAGCCTCTCAGGTTCGCTTCTTTTCACATAAGGACCTAGGTGCTTCCTTCTGCCTCTAACCCTTGGCTAGCACCACCTCCCCTGGTTGATAAGTACTCCTCTTTCAGAGTAGACCAAAAGGTTACATCTCAAGGAGGCCTTTCTGATCCTACTCCAGAGATGTGGTTAGGTTCCCAGTACTCTTTACATGGCATCAAAACACTTCCTTCTAGCCTTTACCCCAATTGTATTGAACACCTTGCTTGTACTTTATTATTTTTTTCATTCTCCAATGTTTAAAAAAATTAATTAATTTATTTTAATTGGAGGCTAATTACTTTACAATATTGTAGTGGTTTTTGCCATACATTGACATGAATCAGCCATGGGTGTACATGTGTCACCCATCCTGAACTCCCCTCCCACCTTGCTTGTACTTTATAAGCCTCGCATGTAGTAAGTGATCTCTCTATATTTTTAGAATAAATTGTGAGCAGTTAGGGTATGGAGTTCTTAGAGGAAGAGAATCAGGCAAAGCCTTCCTCACAAAAGAGAAGCCATTCTGTTATCTAAGCCTGTCCACAATGCTTGTACTTGAACAGGTCTCAGCACTCAACCATCAGATCAACTGAAACCTAACGGAAGAAGATGTTGACCTTTTCTGATCTTAGTAAGTTCAGTTAACTAAAGCTTGGACTCTGCCAACCCCCCAAGCCCCTTCATGAATATGCATGTACCCTCAGCTTAAAAGGTTCCCGCTTTTGCTGTTCTGGGAGACACTGCTTTGGGAAAGATCCCTAGTGCTCTCTGACTTGCTCTGAGTAGTAAACCAAGCCAACCTTCAGTTTGGTCATATCTTGGCCTGACACCCATCCAGGTGAATCCAGTTTTTGGGTAACAAAATGACTTCGGTTACTTTCTCTTTCTATTCCTTAAGTGGTTCTCAAGGTCCCACCCTTTCAAGGACAGAACGTTAATTGTCCTTGTGTTCTGTGTCAGTGGCACTACTTCCACTCAGTCCAGAGACTCAAGTCCTCCTGGTTCTTTCTGACTCAACCTTGTCCTTCGCCTTGGTCCCACATGTGCAGCCCTGTACCGCTAAGTCTATCTCTGAGCCAGAGCGTCTCCCTAGCCCTGTGGCTCCCAGGCTGTGAAGGCGGATGCTGACACTGTGGAGGCCGTCTCTTTGCTCTAGCCTAATGCTGCGGCCAGCCCCTCTCCCCTAAGGAAGGGTCAGCATCAAAGGCTCCCCACTGACTAGCAAGTAAAACAAAAACACTGGGACTTGAGTATTTTCTTATTCTTTCATGTACTTCTTCATTCTCCCATTACCTTTCTAAATGTGCCTTATCTTCAGGCAATCTGAGCTCTACAGTTTCTCTGCCTATTCCCCAAATCTCCACATTTGAATTCTATCCATTTTCAAGGTCTAGCCCTGACCAAATACCTCCTTCCAGGAAGCCTGCTTTCAGAAACTCTCCACCCTGCTATTACACTATCTCCATACCTTCCTTATCTGCCTAATGTGTCTTAGTTTCTTTGAGGGAAAAACCCGAATTGAATGCTTCTTTATTTCCCATCTACTGTCTTGAAATGAATCCTGCCCTGGCAGGTGATCTCTGAGGGTCCCATCCCAGTGTTGAGAACAGGACTGCATGTGAGTAAAAGCTCAACCCAAGTTCACTATATTTATGATGTAAGATTGTTGTTTAGTCACCAAGTTGTGTCTGACTCTTTTGCAGTCCCATAGACCGCAGCCTGCCAGGCTCCTCTATCAACGGGATTTCCCAGGGAAGAATACTGGAGTGGGTTGCCATTTCCTTCTCCAGGGGATCTTCCTGACTGAGGATTGAACGTGCATCTCCTGCATTGGCAGGCAGATTCTTTACCACTGAGCCACCAGGGAAGCTCATGATGTAAGATAGATAGGAAGTAAAATAATATATAAAACAAGACATGATTAAAGGAGAGGAGAAAAACTCAATGAATTTTCCCCTTATATACATCATCATTTGAACTGTTACTTCTGATAGATAACAAATGAAGCCTTCAGGGCTTTGGTGAGTACTCACATAGTGCCCTATAGTGCTAGCATAGGTGTCAGCAATCCAGGACATCTCCCGCTCGCCTGTGCTCATGTCCGGGGCAGGCACATCAATGCCAGGACCTGGGGACACAGAGAGAGGGCATCGCACCAATTTCCAAGACAAATGCATCTCAAACACATCCTTGCAGTTCTCTACAATAACAAAGCTACTGTGGCTAGAAAACTTCAGATTTCATCTAGGTTACTAATTCAAATCATAGAAATACTAAATGTTCCATTACAAAATTTGACACACACAGTGTTACGTAACTTCTTCCACTAGTGTTCACTTGCTGTGAGTTTGGAAATTAGCTCTGCACAACAGATACACCACTCAATAGACTTCTGAACGTGCAAACATAGGCAAACCAGTTTAACCTCTCTTGACCTCAGTTCCTTAAACTGCACTTGGAGATTACAGTGGCGTAAGAGGTTGCAGTCAGAAAGTTGATGTGTATGACACAGCACGATGACATACCTGCTTCCTGGGGATGTAAGCCCTCCTCACCAAGTAGAAAAGGCAAAAACACACATTCTTGAGGCAACTATGTTAAGCCCATAGTACTTTTACCCGTGACAGAATCCTGCTTTGACCTATTAAAAGCTTACTCTGTATAGAAAGTTTTAGACCTTGGCTTTCAGTAACTCAGAGCAGCAAATTAAATGGTTTGAAGGTAACAAGAAGTTAGCCCACAGGCAGTGACAAGTAACAATGACAGTACTAATGCTGATGTCCTATGAGATCTCAGATAGAAATGTATTAAATGGTGACGACTTAAATCTGTAAAGGCAGGAATAGATAGAAATATACTCATCAAATGGTAAGTAAGAATACAAAACCACCTGTTTAGTGGATCAGTTAACTAAAATACAGTATATCATGCAAAGAAATACTATTCAGCAATTACAAAGAATGATGTGCACCCATGTAAATGACTTGGAATCATCATTAAAACGTACATGTGGGGAAAAAAGCAGGTTTTGTATAGCAAGTATAAGTTCCCATTCATATAAATTTCTCTTTCTTTATACATTTGTTATTGTTTAGTTGCTAAGTTGTGTCAGACTCTCTGCAAGCCCATAGATTGTAGCCTGCCAGATTCCTTTGTCCATGGAATTTTCCAGGCAAGAATACTGGAGTAGGCTGCTATTTCCTTTTCTAGGGAATATTCCCTACCTAGGGATCAAACTTGCGTCTCCTGCAAGTTTGGGAGGTAGATTCTTTTTTTTTTTTTTTAATTTTTTATTTTGTTTATTACTTGGAGGCTAATTACTTCACAACATTTCAGTGGGGGGAGGCAGATTCTTTACCAGTGAACCACTAGAGAAGTCCTTCTCTATATATACCTTTGTGTAATAACTACTTATTTCCATATAAATGTATGCAGAGGTTTAGAAAGATGAACAAACTCTTTCACTATATTTAGAGTTCAGTCTTGTTTATAGCTTTCTATATTGTTTCAACTGTAAAATACAAACTCATTACCTTTATAACAAGAAAACCACAACTTTAAAATGACAAATTGCTCCTGCATCCTTTTAGAGGTTCCCAGATGGCTCAGTAGTAAAGAATTCACCTGCAATGCAGTAGACATGGTTCAATCCCTGAATCGGGAAGATCCCCTGGAGAAGGAAATGGCAGCCCGCTCCAGTATTCTTGCCTGAGAAATCCCATGGACAGAGGAGCCTGAAAGGCTACAGTCTACGGGGTTGCAAAAGAGTCATATGACTCAGAGACTAAACTATTACCACCACCACCCAAAGTAAAAGCACAAAGTATTATTACTACTCCATACAAAATCAATATATAGGGATACACAGATTACAAATAATTCCTGAGTTACAGGTAAATTCTCAAATACCTTACAAAGTACAGGTGTGAAAGTCTAGCCTTTTAACACTCAGTCCTGTAACAGTAAAATAGGATAAAAAGTTGACTGAAAAAAGCAACTGCTTTCACAGGAGTATAGAGGTAAAGCTAAACAGGTAATTTTGGTGCACAGTGATATAGGGGAATGAAAAGGGAAATCCACAGTTTAAAAGACGATATCCAAATGCACATAACAGAATTAACACCCTTTTACAAACTAAAAAAAAAAAGAAAAATGAAGGACCACTTCTCAATTCATTCTATGAGGTCAGAATTATCTTGTTATCAAAGACTTCATAAGAATACTGAAGACCAGTATCTCTTAGAACAGTATCAGAAAAAATAAAATACTTATGAATAAACTTAACAATAAGTATACAAAACTTGTACCTAGAAAACTATAAAATATGATTAAACAAATGGAAAGACATTCAGTACTCATGGACAAGAAGACTCACTATGGTTAAGATGGCAACACACTACAGATAAGTCAACAGATTCAAAGCATCCCTACCAAAACCCCAGGTGACAATATTTTTTTTTGCAGAAATTGAAAAGCTGACCTTAAAATCATTCAATATGACAGGGCTAGGACCCAGACTCAGGTCTAACTCATAATCTGACACTCTGTGGAAAGGCAAGTCAGAAATAACTGAAATGATGTCAATGCCAAAGGTTTGCTCAGGACTAATTCTGTGCCCTAGAGAGAGGAAAAGAAAGCCAACGGCCTCCCTCTTAGGCTACAAAGTTTTCTGGGCCCGGGTGTCAGCTTAGTTGCAGAGTAGTTTAGTAAAGCTTTTATACATGAACAAAAAAGTTAAATTGCTAATATTTAAGCTTTCAGTGTTTCAATGAATCACTTTTTAACCTTTGAAATTACAGGGTTCTTATCAATATAGAGAAAATGAAGCTGTATATACTCTATATATGGGCAATAAATACAACTGAATAAAGTCTTAAAACTATTAAATATGTTTGATTTAAGCTAAGCTATGATGTAAAAAATTATGAAGGCTACCAGAATTAGTAATTATTTTGTCATCTCATTAGTGCTTCCCCTATACAATGACTGCAAGTAAAGCCCACAGCAGTGCCAGGGAGGATGCATGCCAAGAATCCAAATGCCTTTTAAATTATGAAAGACAGGACAAATCTAGTAAAGTTCTAGTGTTACTAGAAGGGGAAAATGTCAAAATAGAAATATATTAAGTTAATAGGAACTTGTCAACAGTGAGAAGAATACTGAGAAAGAAAAACAGAGGGGCAGGAAAACAGAAAAAGGAGCTTTACTTCCTTGTTTAGTTTTCTGAGTTTACTATGTTAAACTATGGTAGCAAAATTCTATCAAATGATTTTATTCTTTTTTTTTCTTTTTTTTTTTTTTACCACAAATTAGAATCTTTTGGGATAATAAACAGGTTTAATTTGCTTGAGACCTAAAAGGATTAAATAATAATTATACATCAAATAATTATTCACATCTCACACAAAATAATGTATGATACACATAATACTATGATACAAAAACATAAAGAAAATGAGTATCAGTACCCTCAGAAATTTAGTCTGACTGGCAAAAACTCCTAGTAACAAACATTAGGAGCCCCAGGAATCAGCCAGTGATGGCAGAGTGAGTCATCAGAATGAGCCTCCACACACCTCCCAGCCTGCGCCCATTTCTCTGAAGGGAAAGGCCTGCTTCAGCCTACAATTCCAAATAGCATGTTTTCTCACTGCTTTCAGAACAGAATTACTACTGCAAAACTCCTTTTTGCATATTAAAAATTATTTATAATGAAGGTATTATTTAGTTCCTAAAATCTTTTTGGATGTCACAATTGTGACTATGCTTGTGGTTCAATGCTGTTACAGAGATCAAAAACCTTATAATGTTATGTCTGCACAAGGAGAAGAGGTGCAAGTGACCTCTGCTGCTGTCCACACTGTATCCTGAGAACGTGAACTCTTCTATTAGAGAGGTGTCTCACCATGTCTAACACAGAACCCAATTTCTCAAAGTAAAAGGACAAGTCTATCCATGTCTGTATCCATGTACAGACAAAAGCAGGAGTTTAAAATTATGACAACTACTTTTTAGATGTTCCCACACTGTGGAAACCTACATGGCAATACATACCAATAAAGCCCTTCTTTGCCAGCTCCATGGTGAACCTCCTTGTGATCTTTTCCAATTCATTATCCTGTAAAGGAAAAAGGTGAAAACATAGACAACAATGAAAAAATGATTTCTGACAGAAAAACCACTCGAGAAGATAACTAAGAGTTGCATCCTATTTTCTACTTATAGAACATTTTCATATTATCTTCTTGTGTAATCTTCAGAAAAACAACTCCTAAAGTAGGCATTTCCATTTTAAATGGAAATTAAATTTTCAATTTCTGAGACCAAAAATTAGGTTACCTAAAAAGGACAGGGAAGTCTAGCGTGCTGCAGTCCAAGGGGTCGCAGAGTTGGACAAGACTTAGTGACTGAATAGCGAGCAACAGAGAGTAGCACTAGTGCTCAAGCTTGTTCTTCTTGTATTAATATAGGGTCCTATGGGCAGTCCTCATGGTTTACTTTCATTTAATCACAATTTTAAAAACATATACATTGTTTGTATGCAGATATTAATTCATATAATTTATTAAACTTAATACAGAGGTTAATTAGTAACATTAACTTGGAATTGATAGGATAAATAAAATTTTTACCAAACTATATATCACTAGAACCTTGAGATCCCAACATAAAAACCTCAGGTCATAGTTATATTAGTATATGATATATTTATATATAGTATATTTACATTATAGATATATATAATAAACATGTACACAAATGCCTAAGAATATGAATGTATACTAATTACCTTTTAACCAAGTAGGAAAATAAAAAAGGACATTGATGTAAACAGGTGAACTTTTATGTGGCGAAACATTCAATGAGTTAATTGTCTACTTGTTTTTTCATTGCTTTTAAAAGCAATAGGAACCATTAATCTCCCCGGTATAAGGGATACACAGAAGCACAGTAATTTCAAGTCCTTTATAAATGTACCATGTGCACTAATGTCATTTTGATACTTACAGTATAGTTCTTGGGATTGATCTTAACACCAGCTTTGGCACCCCCAAATGGCACATCTGAAAGAGAAGTTTGAAAGCTGTTATTACATATAAAGGATAAAAGAATTAAAAAGGCAGAAAACACTATGTAATACTATTAAAGTGTGATGCTTTTAGCTTTAGTTTCAGAAAATTCAGTAAATAAGCCCACAATGATCTCTCCTAAAATGATATAATATAAATTCTAAGAGTATGCAAATTACAGTGCATATCTAATCAGAGTGCCTCACTATGTCTAAAATGTAACAAAGTATTTTTCTTGTACTATGGTTTGGCATTATTTACAGAGTATGGAAAGGGGTTTAAACAAATATCTACACTTCAGGAAAATTCAGTTAATTCCTATAAAAAGTTTCCCATTTCGAAAAAGGTAAACCAAGACATATAGAAAAATGATGTAAGTCTTTTGCAACCTAAAAAAGGCAAAACCTCCCTCAAACACTTCTCCTAAGGTATATTTCTCTAACATCTTAAAAGTAACCTTGTATGCAAACATATTTCCCCAGAGTTCTTATTAGGTAGCAACAAAGGAGATCACTTACCAACCACTGCACACTTATATGTCATCAGAGAAGCCAGAGCTTTTACTTCATCTACACTCACATCAGTGCTGTAACGGATACCTGGTTGTTTAAAAAAAAAAAAGATGGGGTGAGAAAGAAGGGGATGTATTTAGAACATCCAGCATGTTGAAAAAAAAATACAAGAACTAAAAAATGTCCACACTTTTTAAAGAACAATTAAAGTAGCTTATAATTAAAGAGTCAGTAACAGATAGAGTTCCCTGGTGTCCCAGTGGTTAAGACTTTGCCTTCCAATTGCAAATGGTACAGGTTCGATCCCTGGTCAGAGAACTAAGATCCTGTATGCCCCAACAGAATGAGCACTGAATTTGATTCAAATATTCTGATATTTTAGAGAAAAAGATCTGCCCAAAGGTCTGTATAGTCAAAGCTATGGTTTTTCCAGTAGGCATGTATGGATATGAGAGTTGGACCATAGAAAAGGCTGGGCATCAAAGAACTGATGCTTTCGAATTGTGGTGGAGATGACTCGAGCCCCTTGGATAGCAAGGAGATCGAACCAGTCAATCTTAAAGGAAATCAACCCTGAAAATTCATTGGAAGGACTGATGCTGAAGCTCCAATATTTTGGCCACCTGATGTGGAAAGCTGACCCACTGGAAAAGATCCTGATGCCGGGAAAGACTGAGGGCAGGAGGAGAAGGGGGCAAAAGAGGATGAGATGGTTTGATGGCATCACCAACTCAATGGACATAAATTTGAGCTAATTCTGGGAGACAGTGGAGGACAGAGGAGCCTGGTGTGCTGCAGTCCATGGGGTCATAAAGAGTCAGACACGACTTAGCAACTGAATAACAACATATAGATATTTAAATGTATATTATATATAAAATATATGCACACCACATCTTTATCTGGTCATCTGTTGGACACTTTGAGTGCTTCCATATTTTGGCTATTACAAATAATGCTGCTCTAAACACTGAGGTGCATGTATCTTTTTGAAATTAGTATTTTCATATACATTCCCAGAAGTGGAACTGCTAAATCATATGGTAGTTCTGTCTATATTTTTCTTGAGGAACCTCCAGCCTTCCAGAAATTGGCTGCACCAATTAACACTCCCACCAATTCTACTGTGTTCCTTTTCTCTACTTCCTCACCAACATTTGCTATTTGTGGTCTTCTATTTTTAAATTAGGTTGTCTTTTTAGTATGGAGTTGTAGGAGCTGTTTATATACTTTAGATATTTAACCCAAATGTTTTCTCCCAGTCAGTAGATAATGTCTTTTCACTTTGTTGCTGGTTTCCTTTGCCTTAGGAGACAGATCCAAAAACAAATATTGCTATGATTTATGTCAGAGTGTTCTGCCTTTGTTTTTCTCTAAAAGTTCTATGGTTTCCGATCTTACCTTTAGGTCTTTAAGTTTTGAGTTTATTTTTGTATCTTTTCCCAATTGTATATTCTTGCCTCCTTTGTTGTAGATTAATTGACTCTAAGTGTGTGGGCTTATTTATGGGCTCTCTATTCTGTTCCATTGATCTATGTGTCTTTTTTGTGCCAGAAATACACTGTTTTGATTTCTGTAACTTTGTAGTATAGTCTGAAGTCAGGGAGCATGATACCTCCAGCTTTGTTCTTTTTTTCTCCAGATTGTTTTGGCTATACAAGATATTCTGTGGTTCCATAAAAATTTTAGGATTATTTCTTCTAGTTCTTTGAAAAACTGTTATGAGATTTTGATAGGGGTTGCATTAAACCTATTGATTACTTTGGGTATTATGGACATTTTAATATTATGAATTCTTCCCATCTATGAACACAGGATATTTTCCACTTCTTTTTATCTTCAATTTCCTTCAATCTTCAACATCTTAGGTCTTTTATCTCCTTGGTTAAGCTAAAAAATTGCTTAAATACTAAAATGTGTTTATACAAATTAATGAAAAGGATTTACTTAGGCATGTTAATGGGGCTTCCCTGGTGGCTCAGCAGTAGTCTGCAATTCAGGAGACCTGGGTTCGATCCCTGGGTGGGGAAGATGGAGGAGGGTATGACAACCCACTCTAGGACTCTTGCCTAGAGAATCGCATGGACAGAGGAGCCTGGCAGGCTGCAGTCCATAGGTTGCACAGAGCTGGACATGACTGAAGTGACTAAGCAGCAGGCATATCATTTAGTGGAAACTAAGCTAGGCCAGAATCTGGGTTGGGTGTAGCGCCCATCATTTTCTAACAAGTGAATCCCCACCCAGACAGCAGCTGCAATGGATGTCTGCACCCGCTCACCTGGTTGAGCAGTGAGGTATAAGCAATGCCCTTAGGCTTCACGCCAGAATTGCTTGGGGTAATGTGTTTGAGGCAGCTGGCACAGTGTCTGCATGTGGTCAATACTTCACTCTCAACTATTTTCACTTCTATAATAAGTATTACAAAGTAGTGGAAAATAGCAAAGAAATGTACATTTCAAAAGTCTAAATGGATAGCATTTTAAGCAGTTCAATGAACTTTGATTTTATTACTTCTCAAGATAAATTCATAGGGGTGGTAAAGTAGTGCACTACTAAGAACCAGCATTTTTCTTCTTATATAGAAAGCCCTCTTATCAGTGTGCTTTTAGAGTCTGTGCAAGTAGTCACTAAATTATATTAACTTTTTTCTAAAAGATTTTTTTTAATGTGGACCAGTTTTTTAAGTTTTTCCTATTGAATTTGTTACAATATTGTTTCTGTTGTGTTTTAGTTTTTTCACCAGGAGGCATGTGAGAACTTAGCTCCCCAATCAGGGATCAAACCAGCACCCCCTGCATTAGAAGGGGAAGTCTTAATCACTGGACCACCAGGGAAGTCCCCCTTCCTTTCTTAAGAGGGGGAAAAGTTACTCTCCCTTACCCAGTGCTTATAACTAATGTATTCAACGAAAAACAGCTTGAAATATTAACATTCATAAATCAGACAGAAATTTAAGTTCTTGACTGAAGTGCTCACTGGAAACCAGACCCTTCTTTCTACAACATGGTGTAAACAAAATGTCTATTTTATTGCAAAAGTCCTGGAATGATGAGTCAGAAACTGCATGTAACAAAAAACATGTTTCCACTGGATGGCACCCAGGAATTCCTGTTTGTAAAGTGAAATTTTCTTTCCTAGCCACACCCATTTACAGAATTCAACTGAAAGACACTGAAGAACAGTAGTTACATAAATTACCTCTCATTCCACAGGCATTTTCTGCAGGCTAGGAACCAATGACGACTTCCAGTGAATTGAGGCAAAGGACGACTACAAGGAAAGTAGTGGAGTCAGGGGAATAAGCCTTGGAACAGATAAGGGTAGATACAGAGAGGAACCTAGAAACCAGTGCAAGGGGTGCCTGGGCTAAAGAAGACATATGCTTTTATTTTAACTTTCTAATTAGTAATACATGAATGTTTTAAATTCTGGAAATCAGAAGATATACTAGTACAGAGTGACTCACACTATTAATCTGAGGGGGAAAAAACAACCTCAACAAGTACTCTGCACTTAAACACTCGAGGTAACAGGTTAAAAAACTCCAGTAATACAGGAAATTACCTACACCCAAGGGAAAGCTAGTTACTTTTCCTCCTTTGGGATTGGAAATCAAAGAAAAGTACTAAAAATATACTGCCACCTGAAAAATTCTTCACCACATTCTAACTGATGCTAAGAATATGACTGCAAAGAAGATAACATATCCACTAAATTTGTAAATTCAGTGGAGTGGGAGATACTAGCACAATTGGTGATGTAACAAAATGATGTGATAAACTTCAAAGTTCTGAAATAAGGGGGAAACCTAGCATTTTTGAATACCTACTTCATTTCAAGAATAGTAAATATTAAGACAAAGTCACTCATAAAGCCAAATACCCACATGCATAAGAGAAAATCAGAAAAACTTAAAGCAAGAAGGACCTTATTTTCAGCATGAATATTCTCATTTTTTATAAAACCAAGCCTTTCTTTCCCTCTTTTCTGTGGCAGAGAAGGCTAAAGGTAAGCAAGACCAACAGAGACTGGATGGAGAACAGGAACAGACACTAAAGGGAACTAATCTTATTAGAGAAATGGAGAAAAGTATGTTGGAGTTTTTGGGTATCCTAAAGTTTCAGAGCCTATGTTGACACTAGCATTGCTAGTGTGTGAGAAGAGATCACTTGGGTCTTTGAACAGCAGATGTAATAATGGAGGTAGATGCTTCCAATGGAAAGCGTAAGTCCACAGCTGGGTACACCTGAACGGGAATTGGGTGACGACAGAGGTCTAATGGCCCACAGGTCTAATGTCATAAGAGATGGGGTGTGGGGAAAGGAATAAATTAGAAGGTTGGGATTAACATATACACACTACATAAAATAGATCAACAAGGACCTACTGTATAGGTAGGTCTACTGTATAGGAATTCTACTCAGTACTCTGTAATAACTTCTATGGGAAAGAATCTGAAAAATAGAAATAAATGTATGTATAACTCAATCACTATGCTTTACACCTGAGACTAACAACACTGCAAATCAACTGTACTCCAATGTAAAACGAAAATCAAAAAAGAGAAAGAAATGGGGTCTAAAGTCAAGGACCATGGCTGATAGCAATCTGTGCTTTCAGTTCACCAGAGTAAAGTAAAGAAACACCACCCATGACAATGTTTACTATTTATCAAACTTGGTAACATTGGAGGAAGGGGTGGTAATAGAACTTTGCAATCCTACCTTTGATTCTCCAGAGAAGTTAACCTAATATATACTTATTTTGAGCTAACTCATATCCAGATGTTTGAAAAGTACATCAGTGAAATGCAGACATCTGCAAATCATACACAGCACAAACATTTCTCAGCCTTTTGACTTCATTCTCAAAGATTTTCCTTACTACCTTCAAGAGCCTAAGATTGGCATACAGTAAGTTTTTCTAGAAGGGAAAAAAATAGAAAGCAAAAAACTGACTAAGTTGCTATGGTGATAAAGAAAACACACCAGCTGATTACACTGAAAAAGATGTAGTGAAAACCACAACTGAGTAGCTTGAATTTGTCTTCCTTTTCCTAGCTGACTCAAAATCAAAACATACAAAAAAGTTCTTAGTGACTAAGTAAGCTTTGTTTTTTATGATGAATCATTAACTAAATACATTCATGTAAATTCAAATGGTTTTAAAAGTTACTTGAACCTGGATCTTTTAATAGGGTTTGATTTATGGACTAGAAATTCAATTCCCACTGGTATTGTGTCTTTTCAGAAACTACACTCAATAACCAAGAGTTCTACCACAAGCATAGAAACCCATAAAGGCAGAGAGGACTTTTATTAAACTCTTATTAAAGTTCATGTACTACTACACTTGTCATTTACTCATTAGAACCTATTTTCTCAATAATACAATCACCTAATTCGCAATGAAAAACATAATTTAAAATGAGGAGAGAAGGCAAAGAAGCAGTGAGAAACCAGTACCTACCCCAGCAAGTAATGGCCATATAAAATACTCGAAGTCTCACAAAAATTCCTTCAGCCTCAGGAAGGAGTGTTTAGTTCAGGAGCTAAGGACTGCTTTTGAAAGTATCCATGTAAGAAGGCAGGGAACCTTCATGGTTTTAATCTATTATCAAAATTTTTATTTTAAGCACTTTGGAGAGATAAATCTAAGCCTTCTGGAAGTGAATGTTTAGCAGATGCTGAAAAAATAGAATGGAAAATATATTTCTTTCCATTAAAATTTCAAAATTACGTAACATATATGTCTGTTTTCATCAAAATTCAAATAAAGGAAAGGAGATGTCTCCTAATTACCACTTATGACCTCATTCTTTAGGGATGAATATTCTTAGCAACTTAAATGTATATGTATCCTTCCAAGTCATTTCCCTGCATTTATGTGCATACATACCTATAGAACAAATAGCTCTGTTTTGTGCTTAAGTATTTAACTTACTGCCCAGTGGATGGAGGAAAGAATATGCATTAAGGGGGGAGGGAAGATTCTGTTAATTTTTGTTTTAATGATTCCTTGCTCTGATAATAATACTAAACTTAGTCACACCTATTCATACCAAATAGGTCTTGGGAATGATGCTAGTAAGACTTGTGAATATAAAGTAGGTAACATTTAGTAAAAGACAACAATTTGTTATAAAAAGGTTCAAAGAGGTAAAGGCTCAAATTTTCAGATATCTAGTTTCATATCTATTATTTACAAGTCTAGGAGATATCTGAGAGGGATCTTAAGAGAGGAAGAGAAGAATTATAGGGATACTGGAGACAAGGTAGGGACAGGTACCACAGAGACTCTACTTTGCAAGGATAAAGTTGAGAAAAATATATGCCTGTATTTTTTCCTAAGGATAATTTTACACCAGATTTCCTTTATTTTCCAAAATCCAATCCTCTTTCCTAGTAACACTTCTTTCCCTAATACCATTTTTCTACCAGTGTCACAGAGGAGAAAAGCGAGTTATCTTTGCCTCTCCATTCCATACACCCTACCTGTAGGGGAATCCTGAAGCTATCAAGGAGCCAAGAATTGGTTCACCAGAACAAAAGGTGCTCTTATTCACCCAGGAAATTCCAAGGGCTTTAGGAACTCTGTATAGGGTGCTCCTGCCACCCCCCATAACTCTGGAAATTACAAGGATTTCAGGGGCTCTGTGTTAGCAACTAGAGTCGAAGGCCAAATATTAAAACAATGGGCATGCTCAGAACCCCTATCACTCAGGAAATTACACGGGTTTTAGAAGCTCTGTATTAGTAATCAAATGAGTATTTATGCTTTATAAAACCTTACTTTTCACTATTTACACTCTGTCCTCATGATCCCAACACACACAGTCCTGCCTCCTGCTAGAGTTATCGTCACCGCCTCTTTGACACCTCTTTATCTGAAATGACCTTTTCCCAATCTAAGTCCTATTCACCTTTCCCTACCTCTAGACAAAGACAGTCTATCTCTGGCATCTTCCTTGCAGCAACATATTATTCAGAGTGCTTTCAACTGTCACTAGAATCCGCCTGCATGGGTTCCATCCTTGGTTTGGGAAGATCCCCTGGAGAAGGGAATGGCTAACCACTCCAGAATTCTTGCCTGGAGAATTCCATGGACAGAGGAGCCTGGTGGACTACTGTCCATGGGGTTGCAGAGTCGGACACGACTGAGCGGCTAATGTTTTTTAGGAAAGGAAAGTCAACCTTTATAATTTTCATTTGTGTCATCTTTCACATTTTCAACTAGCCAAGAAGCAATTCAGAAAAAGTAGAAGGTCTGAGAGACTTTTGCCAGGAACAGTCAAGAGAAATAATAGCGATTCATGATCAGGTTTGCTTAGTTTATAGGAAGAGACGCCCAGAAGAAAGCCACTTAAAAATTATTGCACTGACTAGTAATAAAGTTTGATTAACTCTTATATGATTCACTTTTTAACTTTTTACATGAATAAATCCAGACAGTAAAGACTAAGAAGGTGGGTGCCAGAATCATACGGCTAGAACCTGAACTGAACCCTCCTACTTACTGCTGTGTGACCGCCCCCCCAAAGGAGTCCTCGTTCTTTAACCTTAGTATCTGCATCAGAAAATCTGGGTCAACAGTGCATTCATGAGGCTTTTCTGAGGAATCAAAGCAGTGATGTATGAAAAGCTCTTAGCAAAATGAATGGTGAAAGACTCAACAAATGTTATCTATCACTGTTATCCCTTGTTTTGCCAGTTGACCTTTGTGAAGGCAGACTCTCCCAGGTACAGCTGCCTTTTGAAAGGTAATCAGAAATATTCTGAACAGCCCTCTCCCAGACTGTCTTCTTGCCCTTCAGAAAACCTTTCCTGCCTTTATTAGTAGTATTTCTTACATTAACACTTCAGTCTTGATAGTGTGTACTTCAATCTGCATTAATTTCTGCCTCTGGAAAGGGGAAAACATTGATTCATTTGGATAGCTAGGTCAGTTTTAGATAATGGTTGTAGTCTTAAGACTGTTCACGGTTATCTTGTAGCAAAGGATTGGGAATACAGGTGCTTCATTTTATAACTTTCACAAATATTCACAAAAATTACTCACAATTATTTACAAGTGTTCACAAATTATTAGAACATTTGTATTTTAACAGGTATTTGTTGGGTGGAGCAGTTATAGGCCCATTTATGAACCAACGTGCTTCATTAAAGTGCTATTAAAGGTTTTTCCCTTCATTATTTATAACAACCTAATTATTATGCAAAATAATCAGAAAAAAAAATAAAAAGAAAAAAGTCTCATGTCAGAGACTACATAGGCTAGGAATTTTCAACATCCAGAAGTTGATATTTTAGTCTTTATTGGTTCCTGGCAAAGCCCTCAGTTACCTTTAACATAACTGGATATGAAACAATTTTATCAAGCAATCTAAATTATCACCAACAGCGCTAAAGCCAATTTCTTCCCACTATATAAGTTATAAAGTCTAAGTAATTCTCTACACTTAGTAATTTAAATGTCAGTTTTACTGGAGTTTGATACACACTATTGATGTTTGTCCTCAAATTTTTGACGCCCCAATTCCTGCAACGTGTCCTTTGCATAATGAGTAAGCAGTTAAGTGTTTGTCTTTCTGCATATAGAGTTTTTACTGCCAAAGCAAACTAGCTGGAGGAATTCACACAAAGTGACAGGAAGACTGAAGGACAATCAGGTCTCTTGTATAGCTCTCCTCCATTATCATGGCTTTTCATTCCCTAGTATTTTCGGGGAAAGCATCTGGCTCCATGAAATAAAAAGACTTTTATAACAGCAACACCAATTCATATTTAACTAAACAATATTAAAAAGAACAACAGGGCTACTACCACAGGGCTAAGGGCTAGAGGGTAGAAGACATATAAACTACCTGTACTCTAAATGAACTTTCAGATTCAGTTAAATTTATAGATACATACTCTAAAAATACTACATAGTGTGAATTTATTCAAACTTACCTATGTTTTGACAGTTGTCAATTCAGCATAAGAGAAATAAATCTGAAACATTTATTTTCAGTGAAAGCAGAGGACGTCTCATTTTGAAACAGTATTGGTACTTTCTACAGTTTTCCCCAAAGCACTACTATTTACCACAAAATTAGATCCCAAAGGCTGAGGCGGGGCTTCAATACTGTATTAACTCCAACCCTTATCGGGCTTCCCTGCCCCACCCCTACATCCAGCTGCCCAAAGACAAGAGCAAAGACCATCTACCTCCTACTGTTTCTTTTTTGCATTTTGGTTCTTAAAGAATAAGTCAATGGGTTATATACACTTTTTCTGGGTGCTGACATTTGCAGCTAAATAAGACAATGTATCAGAATTACATCAGCTTTATTTAAATGATAATTTTAGAAAGTTCCGAGAGGAAAAATCAGCCACGGGAATTTGGACTCAACATTTTTAGTCTGAGGACTAAAAGGGAGTGGGGGATGGGAGGACTGGAGAGAAGAGAAAGTAAATTGACTCTTGCATCAGTGAACTGCTATCATCAATCTCTCTACTTCTCTCCAATGAGTTAAATAATAAATTTCCTTCTAAAAAGGTACATTAATCTCAGGTAGAACCATAGCCAATAAAACACAGAGAGTTTATTCTGAGAAAGTTAACAGGAATAATCACTGATGTTTTCAAGCACATCTGAAAAAAGTCTTCTCAAAGCAAATTCCATAAGATTAGTCTTTGCTGAAAATATCTAAGGCCTCTCTTGAAACTTTCCTTCAGAGCACGAAGCACACTCTTTTGCAAATCCTTAACAGATGCAAACCTACTGGCTTCCCTTAAATATAGTATGTGGGAAAAGAGAAGCATAAAAACAGTATGTATTATTAAATATTTACTTGGTATAAAGTACACATTAGCCATCCTCAGTTCTTAAAACCACCTGTTTCCCTTACAGAGATTATATTAGATTGTTGTTTTGTTTCAACCTTGAGAATTTTATGTTGGAAAACTCAGGTGTAAGTTTGCTCTTGAAGAAAGATTAGAAAGCCGAGGGTTGGAAAGGATGATGATGAAGAGCAGACAAGGGTCCTCCCCAACTCAAACAAGCTGGTTGAGTGAAGATGGGGAGAGAAGTGTGCTTAGGAGGGTAGGTTCACATGGCTAACCCAAAGCATTTAAAAAGTCTCAATCACCTAATACATGTTGTATTTCTAAAAATAGTTAATAACGTCCTTGTAGTATTTAATTAGAAGGGAAAAAGTAAAACCCACTGAAAATAAGTCCTTCTTGGAATATACATTCTCTGCAATAAGATGGGGATGATAAATGGGTAGGAAGATTCCAGAGTGTCATGAAAGCAAAGTATGGATGCCTACAGTACCTCTGTTTTGCAGATCATCTATTGAGTATCCTGTTCATTATCTTATGCAATCTAAAATATGTTGAAGAGCCTTCATAGCTACATAATCCTTCCCAATCCCGCTCCCTCTGTATTCCTTAAGATAATATATTCATTAGTTTATACACGCTGATTTTCTTTCATATTATCTTGCAATGCTTGCTACTACTTATTAGGTGCAATTCAGTTTGTTTATATGCTGGGATTTAGCAGTGCTTTCGGTAGCAAACCTTCTTGTAAACAGGATAAAAAGAAGAGAGAATTGCATCTTAACATTCTAGTTACTAGAACCTAGTAGGAACAAGTGCTACAATAACAGTGCTTTCTATAGCTAATGCAGTTTATTAATATTTTGCTATTAAAAACTATGGCAAGATGAAGAAGACTAACAAACTAGGGCAAACTTTAGTTGCTTCAGTGTTTGTGGAGCTGTGACTCATCATAGGAGAGGACCTAGTATAGAAAGAACAGAATATAAAGAACTTCAAAGAAATGAACTCAGGTCCCGCAGGAAAACAAATATCCTGGTTTAGCTGTGTATCTCTTAAGCAACTGGAAAATAATGTCAACAAGACACATAAACATGATGTCCATTCTTCAGAAACAACTACAATTTAACATTTGCTAACTTTGCCTCTTCTAACATTTTTGCTTTTCTAAGGAGCCAGAATGTGAATTGTTGGTTTTGAGAATAAGGGAGTGGACAGCAAGAAGGAAGATGATGTAGGTGGACAGAGTGTGTTTTATATAGTATTGGGGCTGGAATGGGAAATCAGAGATCAAAGAAGTTCAAAAGTTGGTTTTAAAAGAGGAAATTGAGAGCTAGAGGATAATTAAGCTCTAAAGGTTAAGTCCTAGAAGTGGGTGGGGCCAATGCAAATTTAACAAGAAGTAAAAGTAAATCATTAAGCAGTCTGAAGCAACCTTTGTTCCTGGGCTAAGAATGCCAGCAGAGCGCAAACTTTCCTCCTAGAGAGATTTCCAAAAATCATCCTTAGTAGTCAGCCAGTATAACAGAACACTGGACCTGATTTACTGAGACAAAGGGTCCAGCCCAACATCCTCTGTGCTTATTCGGCAACCTCCAGCTGGATTCTACCTCCCCGGGTTCTTTATTCTACACAATTTTTTAGTAGAAAAATGTGTTTTTAACACTGTTAAGCACGATTAAAAACGCACCGTGCGATTTTAAGGAGTAAAAAAGAGAGGGGAGCCTTTCTTTTCCCCCTCAAAAAAAAGCAATCAGACTGCAGAAGCCAAATCTACAGACATTCAAAAACTACTGCAAACCTGGTGACTATCAAATTCTAGCCGATTCAACCCCTTTCTTCAAGTACTTTCCCCCCTCAATCTCAAATGTGGTGCTAGCCTGGACCAGTACACACCCCCACAGCTACTTCATTCCATTGGCTGGCAGGCTGTCTTGCAGTCTACACCCTTTAGATCTACCGTCGGAACGCCCGGTGTTTGTCTGATGTTACACTGTTCATGTATTACCATTTTGTGTGTGTGTGCAAAGCTGCCACAGTAGGAAGATAATTTAAAAGATCGACTATAATTAATAAATTCATTTAGTAAAACTGTAGATTTCGATTCATTTTGCATGTTCCTGATCTGTCACTACTGTGAAAGAGTGAAAAAATCCGAGAACAATTATTTCATGCTTTGCATTCGCTTGAGTCACAGAAGATCACAAAATCTTGCAGAGGCAGACAGATGGGTCTGTCATTTTCTTTTCTACAAGTGCTCTTCGTCAGGACCCACCCTGTTTGTCACAGTGGCTAGGATCAAAAGAGCAGTGTAGTGTCTTCTGCATACAGCATCAACAAGCTCGCGGGGGGAGGACCAACTACGGGGTGGTGATGGAGCAGAAAATTCACTATCCATCGGAGCCTGACACAGCTGAGGCCGGGACTTGGGGGAACGGGGACAGCGTGGGAGGGCGACGGTACCAGCCCGGGCTGGGCTGAGCAGTGAGCCCCCGAGGCTGGAGGCCAGGCGGGGCGGGGCAGGGCAGGGCACAAGGGGCTCACCTCCCTTGCAGGGCGTGCGGTGCTGGCTGTGCTGGGCCCGGTAGCCCTCGATGACTTCCCAGGAGCCGTCGTCGCGCCGGATGGGGAAGGACAGGCTCAGCACATGGTTGCAGGGCTTGATGATCCGCAGGATGCCACGCACCCGGTTCCGCTTCTGCTCCTCGGTCTCCCGGGTCTTGAGGTCCTCCACCAGCTTGTCCTCCACGATGCTGGCACCGCGGTCAAAGAAGCCCTCCACCATCTTGAAGAAGTTGGGGTCGTCCTCGCGGTCGGCCGCCGCCTCGCTGTAGTGCCGCCGAGCCGGTGGCACAAGCCCGGGCTGCGGGGCGGCGACGGCTGCGGCAGCCTGCCCGCGGGCCCGGCCCAGCAGCACGGCCGAGTCGGTAGCCACGGAACTCAGGGCTGCGGGCCCGACGCGGGACAGCAGCAGCGCTTCACCCAGGCACCGGTACATGGCGGCGGGACGGAGGCCACGGAGGAGAGACGCTCTCGCAGGCCCGGAGACCGACGGAGGGAGGAAGGGCCCGGCGCGGGCTGCCCTTTTAAGCCACAGCTTCCTGCCTTCCTGGCTATCCCCTCCCCTCCGGCGCTCGCCGCCTAACGGGGAGGACGGACTTTGGGTGCCACGGGCCAATGTCGCCTGTGAATGGCAGGGCGGGGGGCGCGCACCGCCCAGGGAGCCGGGCCTCCGCCTCCGCCGCGGCCTCGCCCGGCCTCCCCGGCGGCGGCGTGAGCCGGCGGGGACGCTCGGGGGCGCGCAGTCGCGGTCGGGCCGGATGCGCATGCTCGCAGGTCGGGGGGCGGGGCGAGGGCGCCCGTACGGGGCTGGGATCTGCGGGGAAGAGCTGGAGTCTAAGGTCTGTGCGCAGCCCGGGCCTCTCCCGGAGAGGGGTTTTGAGAGGGGAGGGGGCCTCGGTGGGAAGAGGCCTACCCGCCTCTTGGGGGCGCTAAGAGTCTGGTCCCAAGACCATGGGCGGTCTGGCGGTGGGCCCGGGGTGGGTGAGTCATGGGTGTCCCTCCTTTCCGCCCGCGCGCTCTCGGGCGGGGCGGCCATCCTGCCACCCCTGCGCCTGTCTTCGGATGGCCGGGGGAAGCACCGTTAGGAGGTCGGGCTAAGAGCTTGTCTTTTCCACTGGGACTGAGACGAACTTTGGTCTTTGGAGTTGGAGTTTTGAAGTGTCTTGCAAGAAATGGAAAGGAGAAGGCTTGGGAGCTGGGGACTCCCTTGTCTATTGGCTTTTACTGCTTTAAGTTTTTAATTTTGTCCCATTCAACCACTGCGTGATGTTGAGATAGTTACGTGAATCATTGTTGTTGTATCTTTCTGAAATTTACTGTTTCCGCATTTCAGAGAGGTGTTCTCGAAATAGTTAAAAAACAACACTATAGAACTGCAATAATACTCCAGGATATTCTCAGTAATAAATGTACTAATAGTCCAGAATAGAATTTGTAAAGGTTAAAAGACATGAGGGTTTAATTATATACTTACATATACTTGATGAGAAATGCTAGTTATACACTTCTATGGGTACAGTTAGATGCTAGTAAAAGTCTGATGACTCAGTTTTTAAGACAAGCTATCAAAGGCCACAGTACCAACTTAAGTGGTTCCAGTGTACGCTGGTGATTTTAAAATGGTACTTTTTTGACCTGCAGAACGACTTTGCCTCCTGACATTCACTTTATTCATCTGTTAATTAGCATATGGAAGAGAATGTTTTAATTCTTACAGTTTTCTGTGAAGTATAAGGTGACAACCTAGATCAATTAAATTTCTTTCATCTATGCAGTATACTGTCAAAACAAAAAAAAGGTGGAGTTTATGTTTTATCTTATTTGCTAGATAGATAGTAGTGATTTATATTTGTATTGTGTTTTCAGTGGTAACTGTTGTCTGGACTGAATCCTGAATTTGTCTTGTTGGTCAAAGGATTAAGGTATCAAGTTTCCTTTTCACTTGATAGTGTTATTATATATTGCAAAAATTACAACAACCAAAAACCTTAAAAAGTATCAGAATAAAGTGATTAGAATCAGTAAACATGGAAATTCAGATTAAATTCTTAGGTATGGTTTGAAGAAAGTGTTTTAAAAGCTTAGTTTTATTGCACTTCTTTATCTCCTTCTTGATAATGACAGCCTTCAGAAAAATTAATGTTTAACTTTTCTTCTTCCAAGTTTTGTTCACCTGAATTCAAGAAGTTACTAATAGAGAAGCAATGGAAGGAGTGAGTAGATTTTAATTGAGAGTCTGCTGTGTGTCGATGTCTTATGAAATGTCTCCAAAAAAACCTCCTAGATTTTTAAATTTTTAGAATCTTTGTTATATTTTTAAATTGTGTACAAGTTGTAAAAAAAAAGTCAAACAGTAAGGATAGATTTTTAAAAGTAGAGTGAAATCAAACACCACTGCTCTCCTCACCTTCCCATTTAGTAAGTAGTTGGAATGCTTCTTTTCATACTGAAGTAGCTATTATAATTCCTGATTTTAACAGGAGGGTGAACTGAGGCTTGCAGAGACCAAGTAAATAGTTGATCATCTAGATGATAAATAGCAGACTAATATTCAAACTGTATATCTGACTCCAAGTTATGCCATTTCTAGTATTCCAAGAAATATTTTGATTACGTGTTATATTTAGTTTAAAATTATATACTGCGATGTAAATCTGGTAAGTTTCAGCTTTACACTGATGATTGCCTTTATAAAATATACAGATATTTTGCAAATTAAGGTTTAATTATTGATAATAATTTTCAGTTCAAAGGATGGCTCGAATTTAACTTGAAAGGAATTTTGGTCATTAGATAGCATTCAATAAAGACAATTCATTTTCTGCTTTTAAGGTTTATGCATTTTCCTTAGCTGTTTCAAAATTCCACGTCTTTTTGTAGCATGCTTTTGTGTTTTCAAGTGCTTTAAAAAATATTTTAGAAGAATTATTTTAGGATTTAGAAAGACATAGCATGTAAATACAGGAACAACACGGTGGTTTTAAAAAATAATTTAATTAGAAAAGGCAATATATACTTTCTGTCTTAGATTTGTCTATTCTGGACATTTTTTTTAAATGGAATCATGCAGTCATTATGTGGTCCTTTGTGACTGGCTTCTTTCACTTCGTGTATGTTTTAAAGACTCATACATATTGTAGCATGTGTCAATATTTCATTTTTTTAATGGTTGAATAGTATTTGTTGTATGGCTATAGTCCTCTTTCATATATATTCGGTTCAGTTCAGTCACTCAGTTGTGTTCAACTTTTTGTGACCCCATGCTGCAGCACGATAGGCCTCCCTGTCCACCACCAACTCCCGGAGTTTACTCAAACTCATGTCCATTGAGTCAGTGATGCCATCCAACCACCTCATCCTCTGTCATCCCCTTCTCTTCCCACCTTCAATCTTTCCCAGCATCAGGGTCTTTTCAAATGAGTCAGTTCTTCCCATCAGGTGGCTAGAGTATTGGAGTTTCAGCTTCTGCAGCAGTCCTTCCAATGAATATTCAGGACTGATTTCCTTTAGGATTGACTGGTTTGATCTCCTGAAAGTCCAAGGGACTCTCAAGAGTCTTCTTCAGCACCATAGTTCAAAAGCATCCATGCTTCAGCGTTCAGCTTTTTTATAGTCCAACTCACACATCCATACATGACTACTAGAAAAACCATAGCTTTGACTCGATAGACCTTTGTTGGCAAAGTAATGTGTCTGCTTTTTAATATTCTGTCTAGGTTGGTCATAACTTTTCTTTCAAGGAGTAAGCATCTTTTAATTTCGTGGCTGCAGTCACCATCTACAGCGATTTTGGAGCCCCGCAAAATAAAGTCTGCCACTGTTTCCACTTTCGTATATATGTGTGTCTATATATGTGTGTGTATATATATGTATCTTCTTAAAAAATTTATTTGGCTGTGCCAAGTCTCGGTTATGGCACACGGGATCTTTGATTTTTGTTGCACCATGTGGAATCCTTTAGTTTTGGCATACAGGATCTTTAGTTGCAGCATGTAGGATCTAGTTCCCTGACCAAGGATTGAACCCTGGTCCCCTGCCTTGGTAGTACAGAGTCTTAGCCATTGGGCCATCAGAAAAGTTTTATGGCCCTCTTTTTTTATCTATTAATCTTTGACAGACGTTTGGTTATTTTCACTTTTTGGCTATCCTAACACTACTATAAATGTTCTTGTAGATGCTTTTGTTTGGACAGATACTTTCAATTCTGTTTGGTACACACCTGTTAGAGTGGAATTGTTGAATTATATGGTAATTCTCTGTGTAACCTTTTGGGAAGCTGCCCAGCTGTTCTTCACAGCAGCTGGACCATTTTAATTCCTACCAGTGGAAGATTCCAACTTCTTTGTATTTTCCCAAACACCTGTTATTATCTGGTGTGAAGGGATAACTCATTTTGATTTTGATTTGCATTTCCTTGATGGCTAATGATGTTGAGCATCTTTTTATGTACTTATTGACAGTTTTTATATATATATGTATATATTTTATATATTAATTAATTTTAATTGGAGGATAATTACTTTACAATATTGTGATGGTTTTGCCATACATCAGTATGAATTGGCCATTGGTATACATGTGTTTCCCCCCCATCCTGAACCCCACCTCCCTCCCCACCCTATCCTTCTGGGTTGTCCCAGAGCACTGGCTTTGGGTGCCCTGCTTCATGCATAGAACTTGCACTGGTCATCTATTTTACATATGGTAATGTACATGTTTCAGTGCTATTCTCTCAAATCGTCCCACCCTCGCCTTCTCCCACTGAGTCCAAGTCTGTTCTTTACATCTGTGTCTCCTTTGCTGCCCTGCAGGTAGGATGGTTGGTACTGTCTTTCTAAATTCCATAAATATACATTAATATTCAGTATTTGTCTTTCTTTTTCTGACTTACTTCACTGTGTATAATAGGCTGCAGTTTCATCCACTTCATTAGAACTGACTCAAATGTGTTTCTTTTTATAGCTGAGTAATATTCCGTTGCTTCCTTCTCCATTCATCTGTCAATGGACATCTAGGTTACTTTCATGTCCTAGCTATTGTAAATAGTGCTGCAATGAACATTGCGGTACATATGTCTGTTTCAGTTCTGGTTTCCTTGGGGTGTATGCCCTGCAGTGGGATTGCTGGGTCATATGGCAGTTCTGACAATTTGTATGTATTTTTAAAGAGAGATGTATAGTCCCATCCTTTTTCCACTTTTCAATTGGATTGTCTTTTTATTGTTGACTTGTAGGAGTTTTGGGTTTTTTTTTTTAATTTATTTTTGGCTGTGCTGGGTCTTGGTTGTTGCACAAGCTTTTCTTTGATGGTGGCAAGTGGGGGGCCGCTCTCTGGCTGTGCTGTCGGGCTTGTTACAGTGGCCTCCCTTGTTGCAGAGATGGCGCTGTAGGGTGTTGGGCTTCAGTAATTGTAGCACATGAGCTCAGTAGTTGCAGCTCGAGGGCTACAGAGTGCTGGCTCATTGGTTGTGGTACACGGACTTGGTTGCTCTGCGGCGGGTGGGATCTTCCTGGATGTAGAACCCATATCTCTTGCACTGACAGGTGAATTCTTTACTATTGAGCCACCAAGGAAGCCCCTTTGTAAGAGTTATTTATATATTTTTGTTTTGTATTGTTTTTCATGTGAAAGTTCTTATATATTTTAGATACAAATCCTTTATCACATATATGATTTCAAAGTGTTTACTTCTGTTCTATGGCTTGTCTTTTCACTTTGTTGATGCTGTCCTTTGAAGGACATAAAGTTTTTAAGTTTGATGAAGTCCAGCTTACAAATGTTGCATTTTGTGGCTTGTGGTTTTGATGTCATGTCTAACAAATGATTGTCTAATCGAAAGTCAGGAAGATTTGCACCTGTGTTCTAAAAGTTTTATACTTTTAGTTTTTACATTTTGAGTTGATTTTTGTACAAAAAGTGAAGAAAGAATCGTTTCATTTTTTGCATGTGGATAACAAATTGTCCCAGCACTATTTGTTCAACAAAAGACTATTTTTTTTCCATTGAATTGTCTTTGAATTCTATTGAAATCAATTGACCTAAATGTCAGGATTTCTTTCTTTCTTTTTTTTTTAATTCATTAAATTTTAAAGAAGGTTATTTATTTAAGAACTTTAGGTAGACAAATTTTCAAACATTAACAAAGAAGAAAAAAATAGTATGATATACTCCCCCATGCACTCATCTCCTAGCATCAACAATTAACAACACATGTTTTGTCTATGCACTCATTCATTCTCTGTCCCCTCAGTTGGACTATTTTAAACCAAATCCCAGTATATCATTTATTATATATTCATCAGCATATATGTCTATAAGATAAGATCTCTTGATATATATAATAATCACAGTTTATTATCTTATTTGCAACAAAACATAATTATTTGGCACTATCAGATAGTCAGTGTGCAAATCTTCCCTATTTCTTAAGAGAACACGGATACTTATGAAAAAGTGAAAGTGTTAGTCGTTCAGTGGTGTCCGAGTCTTTGCGACCCCAGGCACTGTAGCCCAGCAGGCTCCTCTGTCCATGGGGTTTCCCGAGCAAGAATACTAGAGTGGGTAGCCATTCCCTTCTTCACAGGAATCTTCCCATCCCAGGAGTCAAACCTGGGTCTCCTGCATTTCAGGCAGATTCTTTACCATCTAAGACACCAGGGAAGCCCATATTCAACTTAAAATCAGTTACCTTGATAATATGTAAATTATATTCTTTCTCAGCTTAATTGAAACTAGTTACGTACAAAAGGGATGTGTGTGTGTGTGTGTGTGTGTGCGCGCGTGTGTGCGCACACATGATGGATGTCTAAATAAAAAGGTGGGTCTAGGTTGATAAAGTCTCTTGATATATATAATAACCACAATTTTATTATCACATTTGCAGCAAAGCATAATTCCTTGGCATTATTGAATACTCAGTGTTCAAATTTTCCCTATTTCTCCAGAGAACATGGATACTTACATTCAATTTAAATTTTATTTTCTTGATAACATGTAAATCATATTTTCTCTCTAGTTTAATTAAAACTAGTTACATACAAAAGCTTGCTTTAGATGTGTGTGTGTGTGTGTGTGTGTGATGGACATCTAAATAAAGAGGTTGATCTAGGTTGAAATGGTATGAAGTGGGAAGAGCAATGCATTCTGAGAGAAAGTGTGTTAGTCACTCAGTAGTATCCAACTCTTTGTGACCCCATGAACTGGAGCCCACCAGGCTCCTCTCTCCATGGAATTCTCCAGGCAAGAATATTGGAGTGGGTTGCCATTTCCTTCTCCAAGGATTTATTTCTTCATCCTTTAGTTCTTTTCCGCTCACCCATATATCTTATCTTTATGCTGGTACCCCATGGTCTTGGTTACTGCAGCTTTGTAGTAAGTTTTGAAATCAGGAAGTGTGATTTTGTTCCAACTTTGTTCTTTTTCATGATTGTTTGGTTCTTCTTAGTCGCTTAAATTTTCAAATGAATTTTAGGATCAGGTGGTCTATTTCTGCAAAGAAGCCAGATAGAATTTTGACTGGCTTTATGCTGAATCTCTAGATCAACTTGGAGGGTGGTGCCATTTTAACAGTATTATATCTTCATGAATCAGAAGTCTTCTAATTTATTTGAGTCTTTTGATGTTTCTCTCAGTCATGTTTTGTCTTATCAGACTAAGTTTTGTGCTTCTTTTCTTAAATTTATTAATAAATATTTTACTCTTTTTGATGCTATTATAACTGGAATTATTTTCTTAACTCCATTTTCAGATTATCCATTGCAAGTATACAGAAATATAGTTGAATATTATATATTGACCTTTTAAAAAAATACTCATTTATTTATTTATTTGGCTGTCCTGGATCTTAGTTACAGCATGCAGGGTCTTTAGTTTCAGCATGTGAGATCTAATTCCTGACCAGAAATCCAACTCGGGTCCCTGGCATTGGGAGTGCTGAGTCTTAGGCACTGGACCACCAGGAAAGTCCCTATATTGATCTTTTATCAATTTAGGTCTCATTTATTGACTGAACTCAATTTATTAGTTCTGATAATTATTTTAGTGAATTCATTAGGATTTTCTGTGTACAAGATCATGTCATCTACAGATAGAGATAGGTTTATTTCTTCCTTTCCAATCTGGGTGTGTTTTACTTTATTGCCTGATTGCCCCTTACTGTTTTTTTCTTTTTATGTTGCATAGTATTTCATTGTATGAATGTGCCATATTATTTTTAACTAGTCTCTCACTGATGGTCTTGCAGGTTGTTTCCAGTTTCTTGAAGTTACAGCAGTGCTGCAGTGAATAACTTATTACATAGAATATTGGTTTTCAAACTCTTCATCTCAGGTCTGCTTTAGCGTCTTAAGTATGAGTAGTGAATTTGAACTGAGACAGAATTTAGTAGTCATCATAATTTTACTTACAGAGTTGTTTAGTTCATATTTGACAAGAAATCATTGTTCTATTTCAATATTAAAAATGATACAATAAAACCAGCTGATATAACAAATCAAATTTAATTTTTTGTGAAGTTTGCTCAGCGTTCAAATGTTCTTTCGATGAATTTGTAGGGGAGAAAGTGGTCTCCCTGTCCTGTTCCTCTGCCATCTTAGCTCCTCCCCCAAATTTAATTTTTTAACAAGCGCTTTTAAAACAAGGAATGGAAAATCTATGTTTTTTTTAATCAGGTCCCCATGTTGCTAAGTTTTATAGGTTTTAGTTCACAAGTGCTTGTCAGTACCTTATTATTCACCCAGATGAGTGTAGCGGAGAGAAGAGTATACCCCATAAAAAGGAAAGATCATTAGCATGGTCTGAAGATAGGTCGAAATCAGATTGATTATATTCTTTGCAGCCAAAGATGGAGAAGCTCTATACAGTCAGCAAAAACAAGACCGGGAGCTGACAGTGGCTCAGATCATGAACTCCTTATTGCAAAATTCAGACTGAAATTGAAGAAAGTAGGGAAAACCACTAGACCATTCAGGTATGATCTAAATCGAATCCCTTATGATTATACAGTGGAAGTGACAAACAGATTCAAGGGATTAGATCTGATAGACAGTGCCTGAAGAACTATGGATGGAGGTTCGTGACATTGTATAGGAGGCAGTTATCAAGATCATCTGCAAGAAAAAGAAATGCAAAAGGCAAAATGGTTGTCTGAGGAGGCCTTACAAAATAGCTGAGGAAAGAAAAGATGCAAAAGGCAAAGGAGAAAAGGAAAGATATACCCATTTGAACGCAGAGTTCCACAGAATAGCAAGGAGAGATAAGAAAGCCTTCCTCAGTGATCAATGCAAAGAAATAGAGGAAGGCAATAGAATGGGAAAGACTAGAGATCTCTTCAAGAAAATTAAAGATAGCAAGGGGACATTTCATGCACAGATGGGCACAATGAAGGACAGAAATGGAATGGACCTAACGGAAGCAGAAGATATTAAGAAAGGGGGCAAGAATACACAGAAGAACTATACAAAAATGATCTTCATGACTCAGATAACCACGATGGTGTGATCGCTGGCCTAGAGCCAGACATCTGGAATGCAAAGTCAAGTGGGCCTTAGGAAGCATCACTATGAACAAAGCTAGTGGAGGTCTTGGAATTCCAGTTGAGCTATTTCAAATGCTGAAAGAATATGCTGTGAAAGTGTTGCACTCGATATGCCAGCAAATTTGGAAAACTCAGCAGTGGCCATAGGACTGGAAAATGAAAACTGGACTGTTTTCATTCCAATCCCAAAGAAAGGCAATGCCAAAAAATGCTCAAAGTACTGCACACTTGCACTCATCTCACACGCTAGTAAAGTAATGCTCAAAATTCTCCAAGCCAGGCTTCAACAGTACGTGAACCGTGAACTTCCAGATGTTCAAACTGAATTTAGAAAAGGCAGAGAAACCAGAGATCAAATTGCCAACATCTGTTGGATCATGGAAAAGCAAGAGAGCTCCAAAATAATATCTACTTCTGCTTTATAGACTATGTCAAAGCCTTTGACTGTGTCATCACAACAAACTGTGGAAAATTCTGAAAGAGATGGGAATCCCAGACCACCTGACCTGCCTCCTGAGAAATCTGTATGCAGGTCAGGAAGCAACAGTTAGAACTGTACATGGAACAACAGATTGGTTCCAAATTGGGAAAGGAGTTCTTTCCCAAGGCTGTATATTGTCACCCTACTTATTTAACTTATATGCAGAGTACATCATGAGAAATGCCAGGCCGAATGAAGCACAAGCTGGAATCAAGATTGCCAGGAGAAATATCGATAACCTCAGATATGCAGATGACATCACCCTAATGGCAGAAAGTGAAGAGGAACTAAAAAGCCTCTTGATGAAGGTGAAGGGGGAGGAGAGTGAAAAAGTTGGCTTAAAGCTCAACATTCAGAAAACTAAGATCATGGCATCTGGTCCCATCACTTCATGGCAAATAGATGGGGAAACAGTGGAAACAGTGTCAGACTTTATTTTTTGGGGCTCCAAAATCACTGCGTATGGTGATTGCAGCCATGAAATTAAAAGACACTTACTCCTTGGAAGGAAAGTTATGACCAACCTAGATAGCATATTAAAAAGCAGAGACATTACTTTGCCAACAAAGGTCCGTCTATTCAAGGCTTTGGTTTTTCCAGTAGTCATGTATGGATGTGAGAGTTGGACTGTGAAGAAAGCTGAGTGCAGAAGAATTGATGCTTTTGAACTGTGGTGTTGGAGAAGACTCTTGAGAGTCCCTTGGACTGCAAGGAGATCAACCAGTCCATCCTAAAGGAGATCAGTCCTGGATGTTCATTGGAAGGACTGATGTTGAAGCTGAAGCTCCATTACTTTGGCCACCTCATGCGAAGAGTTGACTCATTGGAAAAGACCCTAATGCTGGGAAGGAGTGGGGGTGAGAGGAGGAGGGGACCACAGAGGATGAGATGGCTGGATGGCCTCACCGGCTTGATGGACATGGGTTTGGGTAGACTCTGGGAGTTGGTGATGGACAGGGAGGCCTGGCGTGCTGCAATTCATGGGGTCGCAAAGAGTCGCACATGACTGAGTGACTGAACTGAACTGAAAGAAGAAGTAGAGAGTCTCTTGATGAAAGTGAAAGAGGAGAGTGGAAAATTTGGCTTAAAACTCAACATTCAAAAAACAAAGGTCATGGCATCTGGTCCCATCACTTCATGGCAAATAGATGGGGAAACAATGGAAACAGTGAGAGACTTTATTTTGGGGGGCTCCAAAATCACTGCAGATGGTGACTGCAGCCATGAAATTAAAAGATGCATGCTCCTTGGAAGAAAAGTTATGACCAACCTAGATAGCATATTAAAAAGCAGAGACATTACTTTGCCAACAAAGGTCCATCTAGTCAAAGCTATGGTTTTTCCAGCAGTCATGTATGGATGTGAGAGTTGGACTATAAAGAAAGCTGAACGCTGAAGCATGGATGCTTTTGAACTGTGGTGTTGGAGAAGACTCTTGAGAGTCCCTTGAACTGCAGGGAGATCCAGCCAGTCCATCCTAAAGGAAATCAGTCCTGAATATTCATTGGAAGGACTGCTGCTGAAGCTGAAACTCCAATACTTTGGCCACCTGATGGGAAGAACTGACTCATTTGAAAAGACCCTGATGCTGGGAAAGATTGAAGGTGGGAAGAGAAGGGGACGACAGAGGATGAGGTGGTTGGATGGCATCACTGACTCCATGGACATGAGTTTGAGCAGTAAGCTCTGGGAGTTGGTGTTGGACGGGGAGGCCTGATGTGCTGCAGTCCATGGGGCCGCAGTTTGTCACACACAAGTGAGCAACTGCACTGGACTGATTGGTAATTTTGGTGCATCTGGAATTGTTTTTCAAGTCTTTGTGCCATAGTTTTCAGAATAATTTTTTCTAATATTTACTTTTATGCTTCTGAGTGATATTCAGAAAAGAGTAATATTTTTCTCCCCTAGTGTGTTTGTGTAATAAGCAGAAAAATAGTAAAAGAAAGTATATCAAAGAGAAGGACCTGAAATTTTCAGGATTTATACTCTTTTTCTTTCTAAAACCCTTTTTCTCCCTTAATAAATGAAATGTCAGTTATATGTTTGGCTAGTTTGGCTAAGTTTTCATTTTACTGCATCACTGAATAATATTTAGCAAAGGTTTTATCATGTCTTGCTTAAGGATTCTTTCCCTGTTATGAGTAAACATGAAATATCATAGTAGTATCTTTATCCCTTTTAGCATAGCATGCAAGAAACAATTTTTAAGAGGTATCTTAAAAATTAACTGTAAGCTAAGATTTTGAACTCACATGTATGTAATTCATCATGTCTCTGTCTCTTTTTTTAAATTGACCTTGTTTTTTGTTTTGTTTTGTTTTCTTTATAGGTAAAAAAGATAGTATATTCAATTATTTATTATTCAAGGTGCCTCACCATTCAGGTCCACTTATTTATCTATGTAGATGACATGTAAATGCAAATGTTTATTCTGTCTTTAGCATTTTCTTTCTAGAAATTTTAGATCAGTTTGGTTTCAATATGAAATTGTTTTAGTAGTAAGAAAGTGGAAGCTAAAAATTGTAACATCTCTCTGATGCTATTAAAAGCAGTCATAACTGAAAAATATACCAGAAGAGCAAAAATTACCTTCCCATTGACCGTGATGAAGAGTTACAGAGGAAACATAGACTTTATTTTGAAGCATGTGAAAGTGTTAGTTGCTCAGTTGTGTCCGACTCTTTGTGACTCCATGAATGTATGTGTATTATACTGAGTTTGCTCCTTAGTAAAAGGCAGAAAAGAAAAATGAATGAAGCAGTAGGGAGTAAGGTAACTGAGACACTGATAATGTAAACAGATAAGTTAAACAGTCTCTGGAGAAGAACCAGGAACCACTTTCTTGACATAAGAGAAGCCATTTTGTGATCTATGTCTGGCTACAGTGCTTGCCCATGAAAGAAGTCTGGTAGTGATTATGACATTAAGGAAAGTGAGGGAATACAGGACAGAGGAAAGACAATCAAACAATAGTGCAGTGATAAAGCAAAGTCCTAGTTCCTCCACACGAGATGTACATATCTTTGAATTCTGCAGGAACTAAAGCTCCCACCCAGGTAGAGGATGGAATGATGCTGACCCTCCTGACCTTAATCAACCAAAGCTTGGACTCTGTTGATCTTTGCCCCAATTTCCTCCAATTTGTTGTTGTTTTGGCCACACTGCTCAGCTTGTGGGATCTTAGTTCACCCGACCAGGGATTGAACCTATACCCTTGCAGTGAAAGCAAGAGGTTTTAGCCACTGGACCACCCTGAAATTCCTTGTCCCAGTGTTATGCCCAATTCTCCTCTACTCACGCCCATTCACGAATATGCATATACTCTTAGCTTAAAACTTCCCCACTTTTTGAACTTCCCTGGTGGTCCAGTGGATAAGACTCCATGCTGCCAATGCAGGGGGCCTGGGTTTGATCCCTGGTCAAGGAGATAGATGCCACAACTAAGAGTTCTCACAATGCATCTAAAGATCAGCATACCTCACCTAAGACCTGGTGCAGCCAAATAAATAAATTATTTATTTCCCTTGTGGCTCAGCTGGTAAAGAATTTGCCTGTAATGTGGGAGACCTGGGTTTGATGCCTGAATTCAGAAGATCCCCTGGAGAAGGGAAAGGCCACCCACTCCAGTATTCTGGCCTGGAGAATTCCATGGACTGTATAGTCCTTGGGGTCACAAAGAGTTGGACACAACTGAGTGACTTTCACACAAATAAATTAGAGCAAAACAAAACCTCTCCACTTTTGCTGTTTGGGAAAAGACTGCTTTGGGAAAGATCCCTGGTGTCCTTCTTACTTGCTGCAAATAATACATCCTTCCGTCTCCTGATCTTTGGCTTGGTTGTGCCTATTTGAAATCATTTACCTCAGATTGGGGCTTGAACCCATGTGCTGAGACTTGAACCCAGCCAAAACCTAGTTTGAGACCTGAACCCATGAGGCCAGGACTGGAATGCAGCCAAAACCCAGTTTGGGACTCTAACCCACAATCTTTTAATTAGAATCACTCACCGTATGTCTGGACTTCCTGAGACTCAGCTTCTTTGTGTCTCAGTGTAGGAGTTCAGTGAGAGACAAAGTGATAGGCAAGAAGCAGATCTGTTAATATAGGATGCTTATAAGAGATGCAGGTGGTCAGGCAAGGGAACTCTGCCCTAAGGATTGAGTGGGCTACCCATTTTATAATGAAAAAAAGTGAGAGGGGAAAAGACCGCCTTCTTCAAGTAGACATGGATACAGATGTAAGGCATACATCACTAGCTCCCCCTTCATATTTGGCAGGAAAGTGTCTGACTCTAGAAGGGTGGTGACATTTTTCTTCCATCTAATGGCCTGGGGCATATCTTGTGGGTTTGTTTATAGTTTTATGGTTAAGCAAGCCTGCTTCATTGAACAATGTTCCAGTAGCTTTCTTGAGGTTTCCTTCTCTATAGTCCCCTACTGGGACTTCTACAACTACCTGTATAGCTATTCTGTTCTATCCCTATCATATTGGCTAGACACCTACCAAGAGGCCTACCCAGTTTTTGAGTAACAGTAATGACTGGAGTCAGCTAAGTAGCAGTAGTCTAAATGCCCGATCTTGACAGCATGCAGTGAACAGATACTTGCTTCCCTGGTGGCTCAGACGGTGAAGAATCTGCCTACAATGCAGGAGACCCAGGTTTGAGCCCTGGGTTGGGAATATCCCCTGGAGAAGGAAATGGCAACCCACCCCAGTATTCTTGCCTTGAGAATCCTATGGATAGGGGAGTCCATGGGGTTGCAAAGAGTAGGACACGACTGAGCAACTAATACACACACACAAATGCCTGATCTTGATAGCATGCAGTGAACAGATGTATTGGCCTGCAAGTGACAATATCCAAATAAAGGTGGCTTAAACTAAAGCTATAAACTAATAACTTATTGGACAAGAAGGAGGCGCTAGTGGTAAAGAATCCACTTGCTAGTGCAGGAGACATTAAGAAGTGTGGGTTGGATCCCTAGGTTGGGGAGATACCCTGGAGTAGGAAATGGCAACCTGCTCCAGTATTCTTGCCTGGAAAATTCCGTGGACAGGCACCTGCCTGGCTGTCTGTGGCGCTGCAGAGAGTCCTACACGACTGAGGAACTGAGCACAAGAAGTCTGGATGCAAGGATATTCATTGTTGGTACAGGGCTTAATTACCCAGTGATTTCTCGGTGTTATTTTTAGCAACGTGGTGTTATCTTTCCTTAGGTTGTGAGATCGCTGCAGTAGTTCTAGGGGTCACATGCAGATGCAGCCGAGTATTACGTAGGGCAGCAGTTTCCTCCTGTACACCTCTTTTTTTTTTTTTTTTTTTTTGCTGCACTGGATCTTCATTGTTTTGTGAGGGCTTTCTCTAGTTGCGGCAGGCTGGGACTACTCTCTTATGGGTGGGTGGGCTTTCCATTGCGGTGGCTTCTCTTATTGCAGAGCACAGGCTCTAGACGTTCAGACTTTAGTAGTTTTGGCACACGGGCTCAGTAGTTGCAGCCTGCAGGCCTCTACAGCATGCTGGCTTCAGTGGTTGCAGCACGCGGGCTCTAGAGCACAGGTTCAGTATAGTCGTGGCTCACGGGCATAGTTTTCCCATGGCATGTGGAATCTTTCCAGACCAGGGATCAAACCTGTGTCCCCTGCATTGGCAGATGGATGCTTATCCAGTGTACCACCAGGGAAGTCTTACATATCTCCTTATTGGTGAAGAAAGCCTTTTCCAAAGGCCTGCCAGCCAGCTTCAGCTCTCTGAGGCCCCAGTAGATAGGATTATTAATTCATGCTCTTGCCGTAACAGAGGCTAGAAAGAGAACTTTCTGGCACTTTTAGCTTCTGTGGTATAGGCAGGCTGTGCCAGCAAGGGAGAAAGTTGTGGAAGGAAATATTGTTAAATTGGTAGCCAACAGTTTTTGCCATATGTACCATTGAAGGTAACTAATACTCTGTGTTATCTTACTGTAATAATATATTTTTTAGAATACAAGTACAGTTTAAGATGGCTGAAACATTCTTAACACTGGGAATTGTGATGCTTATGGTTTCATGTTCTCTCCATGGAGAAATCTGCAGATTCTAGTACCCTTTGGAACTATTGTCACTGTGTTTTGTGTTCTCTGTATTGAGAAATTTGCAGTCTAGTTCCCTTCGACATCTTATATAATGATGATAGTTTTAAGAGTATGTCTCCTTTTTTGGGAAAGCTTTTCACCATTGACAGCTTGTGCAGCAATAACTCCCTGCTGTGGTGTTTACTCTGTTGCTAGAACAGAAACCCATCCTCAACTTCTGGGGAAAATCTTGAGAATTATAATGAAATATCAAATGCTCAAATGATTTCAACACATTTTCAGATGAAGCTGCTGTCAGCAACTTACTGTCCTTGGAGTAACACATAGGCAAGTGGCTTAAATGAAAATAACTAGTGTGACCTTTATGTTGAAATTGGAAGTTCTTCTTATCTTTGTTTCAAGAGTGGAAATGACAGCCTCATCATAGTCATTGCTACAGTAACATATGGTCAGAAACACAGCCTGAGAGTAGGGTCAATATGTAAAGGTGTCCTTCAAGTAGTTTTGTCCTCCACAGTGTCTTAATCAACCGTAGAATCTTTATGATTGCATTCTTGTAGGGTCATGTAAATCAAAGAAACACAAAGGGGATTACATCTTAGATTCTAGCAGTTGATATCTGCCAGCCATCTACAATGAAAATTCCAGTCAGCTATTTAAAAAAAGAAAAAATGAAGTGTCAGTGAAAAGCTGCTAATACACAAAGAACACATATCTGGACTTCAAGAATGTAGGACATTTATGGTGAAAGGTTCAAGTTAAAGCAAATATTTATCCTTACCTTCGTGTGTTTTTTCTAGGTCAGGTATAAAATGGATTTATTTTGAATAATAATCTGGTATATTTTTACGAGTCTATTCTAATGAATTATAGACCTTGCATATCTTCTGTAATTTCATTTTTTTAAGCCTTTTTAAAAAAATGCAATACAAACACCAGAAAAGTGAACTAAACTACCTTCAGGAAGCAATTGCAATTGGCTTTATTTATTGGCTCCCTAAATTACTTAGAAAAAGTTTAAGTGGAAAAAGCTAAAAAAAAAAAACCCAAGCCCTGAGAAGTTCCAAATCCTTGCCTCTTATGGTTTTAATTTATTTTAACATTTCCTTAGAGAAAACTGAAAAAGTGTACAAATGAGAATAACAGAAAACTATACGTAAGTCCATAATACCATCTTTCCCTACTACCCACATCTTACATAGCCATGATACATTTATCAAAAGTAAGGAATTAATGTCAGTATGTTTATTTCTGATTGTCATTTCATTCGAATTATGTTAACCAACATGTTTTTTGCCAAATTACCTGTAGCTGTTTTTGTTCAGGTGCTCAGTTATGTCTGACTCTTTGCGACCCCGTGGACTGCAGCATGCCAGGCTTCCCTGTCCTTTACTGTCTCCTGGAGTTTGCTCAAACTCATGTCCATTGAGTTGATGATGCTGTCCAACTCTGTAATCTTCCATTGTTGCCTTCTCCTCATGCCCTCAGTCTTTCGTGAAATCAGGGTCTTTTCCAGTGAGTTGGCTGTTTGTATCATGTGGCCAAACTATTGGAGCTTCAGCTTCAGCATCAGTCCTTCCAATGAATATTTGGGGTAGATTTTCTTTAGGATTGACTAGTTTGATCTCCTTGTAATCCAAGGGACATTCAAGAGTCTTCTCTAGCACCACAGTTTGAAAGCATCCATTCTTTGAAATGCTGTGAAAGTGAAATTGTTAATCAGTCAACCGTGTCTGACGTTTTGTGACCCCAGGGACTGTAGCCTGCCAGGTTCCTCTGTCCATGGAATTCTCTAGTCAGGAATACAGGAGTGAGTAGCTGTTCCATTCTCCAGGGGATCTTCCTGACCCAGGGATTGAACCTGAGTCTCCTGCATTGCAGGCAGATTTTTACCATCTGAGCCACCAGGGGAGCCCTCGAAATGCAGTACTTGGGTGCAATCTTAAAAATGATAGAATGAAAAAAAAAATGATAGAATGATCTCAGTTCATTTCCAGGGCAAACCATGGAGCGTCCCAGTATTCCAAGTCTATACTCCAACCCCTTCAGCCAAAGAAGCTGAAGTTGAATGGTTCTCTGAAGACCTACAAGACCTTCTGGGACTAACACCAAAAAACGATGTCCTTTTCATCATAGGGTATTGAAATGCAAAAGTAGGAAGTCAAGAGATACCTGGAGTAAGAGGCAATTTTGGCCTTGGAGGAAAGAATGAAGCAGGGCAAAGGCCAACAGAGTTTTGCCAAGAGAACGCACTGGTCATAGCACCTTCCTCAAACAACACAGAGACAACTCTATACATGGACATTACCAGATGGTCAATACCAAAATCAGATTGATTATATTCTTTGCAGTTGAAGGTGGAGAAGCTCTATACAGTCAGCAAAAACAAGACTGGGAGCTGACTGTGGCTCAGATCATGAGCTCCCTATTGCCAAATTCAGACTTAAATTGAAGAAAGTAGGGAAAACCACTAGACCATTCAGGTATGACCTAAATCAAATCCCTTATGATTATACAATGGAGGTGACAAATAGATTCAAGGGATTAGATCTGATAGACAGAGTGCCTGAAGAACTATGGATGGAGATTCGTAACACTGTATAGGAGGTGGTGACTAAAACCATCCCCAAGAAAAAGAAATACAAGAAGGCAAAGTGGTTGTCTGAGGAGGCCTTTTGTACAAATAGCTGAGAAAAGAAGAGAAGCAAAAGGCAAAGGAGAAAAGAAAAGATATACCCATTTGAATACAGAGTTCCAAAGAATAGCAAGGAGAGATAAGAAAGCAAGCCTTCCTAAGTGAACAATGCAAAGAAATAGAGGAAAATAATAGAATGGGAAAAACTAGAGATCTCTTCAAGGACATTAGAGATACTAACAGAACATTTCATGCAAAGATGGGCACAATAAAGAGCAGAATTGGTAAGGACCTAACAGATGCAGAAGAGATTAAAAAGAGGTGGCAGGAATACACAGAAGAACTGTATAAAAAAGGTCTTAATGACACAGATAACCGTGATGGTGTGGTCACTCACCTAGAGCCAGACATCTTGGAGTGTGAAGTCAAGTGGGCCTTAGAAAGCATTACTACAAACAAAGCAAGTGGAGATGATGAAATTCCAACTGAGCTATTTCAAATCCGAAAAAGATGGTGTTGTTAAAAGTGCTGCACTTTGGAAATTTGGAAATGCCAGAAAATTTGGAAAACTCAGCAATGGCCACAGGACTGGAAATGGTCAGTTTTCATTCCAATCCCAAAGAAAGGCAATGCCAAAGAATGTTCAAACTACTGTACAGTTGTACTCGTTTCACATGTTAGGAAGGTAATGCTCAAAATCCTTCAAGCTAGGCTTCAACAGTATGTGAACTGAGAATTTCAAGATGTACAGTGGATTTAGAAAAGGCAGATCAAATTGCCAGCAGCCATTGGATCATAGAAAAAGCAAGGGAATTCCAGAAAAACATCAACTTCTGTTCAATTGACTACACTGAAGCCTTTGACTGTGTGGATCACAACAAACTGGAAAATTCTTTGTCTCTTTTTCTGTTTTGCATATAACAAACTGGAAAATTCTTAAAGAGATGGGAATACCAGATCACCTGACCTGCCTCTTGAGAAACCTGTATGCAGGTCAAGAAGCAACAGTTAGAACCTTACATGGAACAACAGACTGGTTCCAAATCAGGAAATGAGTACATCAAGGCTGTATATTGTTACCCTGCTTATTTAACTTATATGCAGAGTACATCATGTGAAATGCTGGGCTGGATGAATCATAAGCTGGAATCAAGATTGCTGGGAGAAATATCAACAACTTCAGATATGCAGATGACACCACTCTAATGGGAGAAAGTAAAGAGGAACTAAAGAGCCTCTTGATGAAAGTGAAAGAGGAGAGTGAAATAGCTGGCTTAAACTCAACACTGAAAAACTAAGATCACGCCACCAAGTCCCATCACTTCATGGCCAGTCAGTTCAGTTCAGTCACTCAGTCATGTCTGACTCTTTGAGACCCCATGGACTGCAGCATGCCAGGCTTCCCTGTCCATCGCCAACTCCCAGGGCTTACTCAAACTCACATCCATTAGGTTGGTGATGCCATCCAATCATCTCATCCTCTGTGTCCCCTTCTCCTCCCGTCTTCAATCTTTCCCAGCATCAGGGTCTTTTCCAATGAGTCGGCTCTTCACATCAGTTGGCCAAAGTGTTGGAGTTTCAGCTTCAGCAGCAGTCCTTCCAATGAATATTCAGGACTGATTTCCTTTAGGATGGACTTGTTGGATCTCCTTGAAGTCCAGGGGACTCTCAAGAGTCTTCTCCAACACCACAGTTCAAAAGCACCAATTCTTCGGTGCTCAGCTTTCATGACTATTGGAAAAACCATAGCTTTGACTAGATGGACCTTTGTTGGCAAAGTAATGTGTCTGCTTTTTAATATGCTGTCTAGGTTGGTCATAGCTTTTCTTCCAAAGAGCAAGCGTCTTTAATTTCATGGCTGCAGTCACCATCTGCATTGATTTTGGAGCCCAAAAAAGTCTGTCACTGTTTCCATTGTTTCCCCATCTATTTGCATGAAGTGAAGGGACTGGATGCCATGATCTTAGTTTTTTGAATGCTGAGTTTTAAGCCAACTTTTTCACTCTCCTCTTTCACTTTCATCAAGATGCTCTTTAATTCTTCTTTGCTTTCTGTCATAAGGGTGTTGTCATCTGCATATCTGAAGTTATTGATATTCCTCCTGGCAATCTGTGGCAATGGGACGGTGACCACAGCCTTGAAATAAAAACACTTTCTCCTTGGAAGAAAAGCTATGACAAACCTAGATGGTGTATTAGAAAGCAGAGACATCCCTTTGCTGACAAAGGTCCACATAGGCAAAGCTGTGGTTTTTCCAGTGATGATGTACGAATGTGAGAGTGGCCCCTGTGGCTGTACCATTGATCTAAAGGTCACTGCTGTGTCCTCACAGCAGGACCTGCTTTCAGGTGGTCATGTGACCTTAATCCCTTGTTCCTCAGGCTACAGGTGATTGATTGCCTTTTGGGAAGGTACCTTTGGAGAGCCCGTGCATTTTGGCTAGCCATGGCCAATCTAAATGCTAGTCAGAAACCTGTGATGTGATTTGGTCAGAAAGATGACTTTCTAATTTTAATTTCATTTCTCATTTATGTGTATCTTTGTAATATTTTTGTCCCACTTTTTAAATGTGGTCCAAGTGTTTTCTTTTTCAAAACAAAAAAATCTTGTTCAAAATTGTATGAAATTGTTGTTGTTTAGTTGTTAAGTTGTATGCGACTCTTTTGCGACCCCTTGAACTATAACCCACCAGATTCCTCTTGTCCACGGGATAGCCCAGGCAAGAATACTGGAGTGGGTTGCCATTGTCTTCTCCAAGGGATCTTCCCAACTCAGGGATCAAACCCTCATCTCCTGCAGGCATCTTCTTTACTGCTGAGGGAATCCCATGAATTACATAGCTATGTCGTAGTTCACTGTGGTTGGAGTGTGAGTTTATGTGTTGTGGGAGGAGGGAGAGAAACAGAAGAAATGGGAAGAGATCAAGTGGGACAGCTCACCGCATGGTGTGTCTCTTCAAAGAACCGATTCATCGACTTTACTGATTTACTCTGTTGTATGTTTGTTCTTTGTGATTTTTGATTCTAGAGATGGGGATCTGTCATAGGTTCTAGGATATTTTCAACTGTTAACCCCTTTAAATACTGTCTCTACCCAATTTTATCATCTCTCACTTTATCTTCTCTGTATCTTATCTATTCTTTATATGCAACTTTTTACTTTTTTATGCTTTATTCTATAGGCACCTGGGATTAGGCAAAGTGCCACCTTAATCCAAGGTTTGTAATTCCCAGGACCGTGAGACCATGCAAAACTTGGTTATTGGACTTCAGGGACTGGTTCACTTTCAGGTGACTATTACCATAAGAGTGTTGCCCTTTGGCATTATCGGTTATATCGGGGATACTCTTATTAGACTTGTCATCTTATGTGGGTCCTGTGCACTGAATTATGTTCCTCACAACCTACGGCACCATCAAACAAAAATTTTTATTTTTCCTCAGGGTCAAATGCCCTCAAGATCAAAAGCAGCTCTAATGCTAATTTATTCTAGGTTCCTGGTTCTCTCTTAGAATTTTAACTGGGTATTCCTTACTGTCTTATTATGGCTTAATGACTTTTAAGAATTTGCTTTTTATATTTTGCCTAATGTTTTTAGTTGTTTTCATAGGATGAGTTGGCTTGAATCTTGCTCATCCCTTTGGAGAACTGGAACTTATGTTGTTATTTGCATATTTTAGTATGTATGCTGTTTATCATGATTAACTTAAACACACACAGACACATATAAGATACTTCTGTATTCTTAAAGTTACATTAGAGTTATAAATTCATGTGGAAAGAACTGATATTCTATTACATTATCACTGAACCATAAAAGAGGATGAAGCACCTTCCATTATATTCAAACAGACTCTGTTGTTCTTCAAAGTTTTTATAGGTTAAATTTTATTCTTATGGACTTTATTTATTTTAAATTAAAAGAAACTTGTCTTGATTCTTTGTTAGATTTGTTTCTGTTTTGTGTTTCTGATTTAGTCACTTTCTCCTGGAGAAGGCATCCTATGGATTTACATACCATCTTTGTAAAACTCTGCAATTGCATTGTTCTTAAAATAGAAATAGGAACTTATTTATGGTCATTTATATGATTTTGATATCCAAATTAAAATGTGGTGGTTGTCTACTTTTAACTATTTTTTTGATGACTCTTGAATAGCCAGTGCAATCTTTTTTTTTTTTTTAAGCTTTATTTATTTATTTTTGGCTATGCTGGGTCTTCATTGCTTTGCATGTGCTTTCTCTAGTTACGTTGATCGGGGGCTACTCTCCCTTGGGGTACATGGGCTTCTCATTGTGGTGGCTCCTTCTCTTGTGGAGCATGAGCTCTAGGTACACAAGCTTCAGTAGTTGCGCCTCTCAAGGTCTAGAGCGCAGGCTTGGTTGCTCTAAGGCATATGGAATCTTCCCGGACCAGGGACCAAACCCATGTCCCCTGCACTGGCAGGCAGATCCCGATCTACCACGCCACCAGGGAAGTCCTACTTTTAATTTTTTTAACTCCTTAATACTCAGATTTATTAGAAGATTTTAAGGTTTATTTTGACTCTCACATTTTACTTTGTTCATTCACTTATGTAGAACTGTTTATTGAGCACCTGTTATTGACCAGACCCTGGGGTGAACAAGACAGACAAGGAAGAACTTTGGAGATTAGATTGCAAGGAGTGCTGGAGAGGAAGTAACAGGGTACCGTGCAGCTTCAGATAGGGTGGCCAGAGGGTCCTCTTCAAGGATGAAACATTCACATTGAAATTAAAGGCTGAGTTGGAGCAACCTGTATAGAGAGCTGTGGGCTTAAGTGAAGGAAACACCATGTGGAAAAACCAGGGGAGAGGAAGAGTGTGTGTGTGTGTGTTTGTGTGTGTCTGTGCACAAATCCAATCACGTCCGACTCTTTGCAGCCTCATAGACTCTACCCTGCCAGGCTCCTTTGTCCATGGAGTTCTCCAGGCAAGAATACTGGAGCGGATTGCCATTTCCCACTCCAATGGATCTTCCCAACTTAGGGATCAAACTGGCATCTCTCATGTCTCCTGCACTGGCAGGTAGGTTCTTTACCACTGGCACCCTTGGGAAGCCCGAGAGAGGAAAGACCCTGACATATCTTGGGAACCAGTGTGATTTTGGTTGTCCACCTATAGAACAGCATGCTGTGGTTTTGGAGAGGTAGGTCATGTCAGCAAGGGCTTTACCTTTTTACTTTTCGTTCAGTGAGAAACTTAATTAAAAGTATAGTGGACATAAATTTTGTAAACTACAAATTTGAATGTGCAAGCATGTAATTTTCATTTTTTCTCTATAACTAAAATTACCTTATTTCTGGGGCTTCTTATTCTACTACATAATAGAAAACAATCTTGCCAGTACCTTCTGGTTTAACTTAGTTAATTCCAGGTTAACTCAGATGTTCAGGTAAATAATCAGTCCTTCGGATAAGTGTTCAGTTTTCTCATACAGACCCCCCCCCCCCCCCCCCGCCTTTTTCTTCTGGAGTGGGAAGTATTGACAGAGAAGCCATGTAGTATTTTCTGCCATAGAGGTGGGGCCTCTCATCTTTGTGCCATCCTGTGCCCTTGGCCACTGTGAGATTGTCCCTTATGCTGACTTAGTCTTGAATGGCACTGTCTGCTCCGCTGCATCTGAGGCTGAGGTCCATGGACTCTGGTCCGGGTCAGCAAGTCTGTGTACGCTGGGTCTTCCTTAAGCGCAGGCTTTTTTGGGTCCATTGGCTCAAAGCAACTCCTTAGTGGTTTCGACGTTACGCTGGCATGCTTGGGACTCTGACACAGCTTTTCAGGAGTGTGGTCTGGGCGTGTTATTGGCTGTTGCTTCCCTACTACATTGAATTAGTGTTAGCTGTAAAGTTCTGCTAAAAGGCTTGTAGTTCCCTGGACCATGACTTGGAAAAGGGAAACATAATTATCTTATATTTCAGATCCTTCCCCACAAATATATTGGAGATCTTCCTCACCTCAGCCTTAGTCCCGGTTGGGACAGGAGATAGAAATTTTGAACTTGTATCTAAGCTATCTCCCAGTTCCTCTTTCTCTCTGCACTCCTCCCCTAGGTTTTTATGTCCTCTCAATTGTTCTGGGAGAATTGCATTTTTGTCACCACCTGCCACTTTCCTTATGCTGTAGTTTAAAGTATAAAGGCTTCCCTGATAGCTTAGTCGGTAAAGAATCGATCTGCAGTGCAGGAGACCCTGGTTTGATTCCTGGGTCAGGAAGATCCACTGGAGAAGGCTACCCATTCCAGTATACTTGGGCTTTCTTTGTGGCTCAGCTGATAAAGAATCTGCCTGCAATGCAGGAGACCTGGGTTTGACCCTTGGGTTGAGAAGATCCCCTGGAGAAGGGAAAGGCTGGCTACCCACTCTAGTATTCTGGCCTGGAGAATTCCATGGACTGTATAGTCCATGGGGTCGCAAAGAGTTGGGCAACTTTCATTTCACTTCACTTACATATGACGTCTGCCAGCTGTTTTCTTGCCTTGGGGTGTGATGTTTAAAGCCATGGTTTTAGAATTTAAAAAAACTCTTTTTACTCTTTTTTTTTTTTAAGTCTTTATTGAATTTATTACAATATTGCTTTTGTTTTTTTGGCTGCAAGGTATGTGGAATCTTAGCTCCCTGACCAGGGATTGAACTCGCTCCCCTTGCAATGGAAGGCAAATTCTTAACCACTGGACCACCAGGGGAGTCCCTCTCTCTTTACTCTTAAACCTCAGGTACTTCCACTGAAATTCTTAGCTTTCAAAAGTGATGGTTTCAGTGGATTAAAAAACTAAATAAAAGAGCTGAAACTATAAAAAAAATCTTAGAAAAAATGTAGGTGCAGATATTTATGATCTTAGATTAGGCAGAGGTTCCTTACATAGGACACGAAAAGCACAAGTAGTCAAAGAAAAAATAGATAAGTTGGATTTCATCAAAATTGAAAACTTTGGTTATCAAAGGATGTTATCAAGATATTGAAATACACAAGTACCAATATCTTTTCAGAGAGAATAAAACCAATGAAATCCTGGTTCTAGAACTCAGGACAGAACTCTCAGCTAGAGATGTGAATTTTGTCATCATTAGTGAGTAGGTAACATAGTAATCCTGGGATGGATGTGAGATGAGCATAGAGGGGAGTCATGGGGGAAGTGTAAGCATCTATGGGCTAAATAGAGAAAGGAAGGGATGATATGAGAGGTTGAAAAAATAATATGTCAATGTATGACAAAACCCACTGCAATGTTGTGAAGTGATTAGCCTCCAACTGGTAAAAATAAATGAAAAAAAAAATCACAGAATTCAACAATAAAAAAAAAAAAAGAATATGAATTACATAGAAGCTTCCCCAACTCGACTTTAAGTTTCTTGAGGGCTAAGATTGTCATGTTCATCATTTTATCCCCAATTCGTATCATAAAGTAGGTTTTCAGTAGATGTCATTAAATGAAGACCGAGAAGTTTTAGGAAAAGAGTGGTCAGCAGTGACAAATGTAGAAAATAGTTTGACTGCAATAAGGACAGAGCAACAAGTAGCTGATTGATCATCCTCTGTGGAACAGTTTCAGTGAAATCTTTATGGTAGAGATAAATGCGAGGTTGCTGAGAGCTGGAGTGAGTGGTTGTGAGAGAGTGGAAGCAGTAAGTATAGATACTCTTTTCAAAAAGCTTATAGAGGTATAAGATCATAGGTAGAGGGCATGTTCTATCAGGAGAAAGTTCAGCATATTTATGTGTTAAACGGAGAGAGTCAGAAGGAAGGGAGAGGTTAATGACACAGGAAGAAGGAAGTATGTGAGATGGACTGAACATTGTCCTTATGCATGGAGAGAATAGAGTGAGGATACTAGGTTTGAGTGGCAATAGGAATATTGTTTCTACCACAGTAGGGATAAAGGAAGAAAGGATGGTGCAGATGGAGAAGAGTGAGGAATTTGGGGCATCAATACACTTGATTAATTTTTCATGAAGGTGGGGGGGGATCACCTCATTAGCTGAGATTATAGGGGATGATGATTGTAGGAGAGAGTTGGAGGGAAAAGGGAAAATTTCTTTTGTTTTTTAATGTTGAATTATTTATTTGTCTGTGGTGTGTCTGAGTCCTGACATGAGGGTTTTTCTAGTTGTGGTGTGCTGGCTTCTCTCCAGTTAATCAGAGCACAGGCTCACTGGTTATGGTATACAGGCTTAGTTGCCCCAGGGCTTTTGGGATCTTACTTCCCAGACCAGAGGTCGAACCAGTGTCTCTTGGATTGCAAGGTGGATTCTTAACTCCTGGACCACGAGGGAAATGCAGAAAGGGAGAACTTCAAGAAGGCCATTGAGAGAAATGAGAGGGCTAACTGAATTGGATTATTACTTAGAAGAATTGTAACAATTATCCATGGCTCTGGTATATTTAGTTGTCAGATGATTCCCCGCCCCTCCCCCCACCCCCATCTCTCAGGCCTCACCAGCCTGAGGGTTTGAGTGGACAAGTTGAGCAATTGGACTGATTTTAATTTGAGTTTTACAGCCCAGTGTAGCAGACAAAAGATGCAAGAGATTTCAGTAGTATGAGCATTTGAAGTTCTGGGCCACTGAGGATAGGCAGAGTAGGAAACAAATGAAACCAGGAAGTAGCTTCTGTAGTAGTGGTTGAGACATGGATATTGGAATTTAAGATTAAATAGGAGAAGCACTTGCTGGTATGACTGAAGGTGAGATCTGGCTATGGGTTTCTGAAGTGGAGAGATGGTAAAGATTCCTGGAGTTGGAGGAGATAAGGAAACTGTCAGCTAAACAGGAAGTGAGTTGCTCAGAACGGTGGCAGAGCAAGGGGTGGAAAGACAGTGAACCATGTTCCAAAGCCGTTAGTGATTGTGGAAGAGTGACCAGGAGGACAGGCAATGAGAAGGAGAGACTAACAGATGACCTAACCCTCAGAAGATGTCCTTTTATCTGAGGGTAAAGAACTGTGATGGTGAACAAGGCGTAACTGCCATGCTTCACGTTTGCTGAGTGGGGAGAGATTAGCTTGCACCCAGATTAGTTTTGAGAACAAGACTACTGGCAACCAATTTAAGTTGGTTGGGGTTTAGGGTATTTGCAGTGAAACAGTGGAAAGGGTTATTAAGAAGTATAGCTGTGGGAGGTGTGTGATGGTCAAAGAGGGAAAGAGTACAGAGTAGGAATGAGATCAGAGTGTAGCAGGAAAGAGGGATTAATTGAAGGGGCTTACATTTCAGATGATTGTAAGAACATGGTGGTCTCAGCTAATCTCAAAATTTTTATTAATTTTCTGGGAAAATGCCTTGATGCTGACAGATTGAAATTCTGGGTTATGCACAAAGCTCGATGACTTCATTATTTTCAGGTCTACTTGGCAGTGTTTAGCTGTCTGTGGCCTTTGCTCAGAATGTCATAAAGAACCCTGGCAAGGGACTGTTTTCTTTTGTGGCAAGGCTTAGCCTTGGGAAAGGAGGAAGGCAGGGGTGGAATCGATTGGTGTTCACTTGATTTTTTTGATCTTGACAAACTTGTCTCTGAGGGGTTTGTATATGGGTAGAGATAAGCCTAAGTTCAAAGAAATGAGAAATCATTAGGTCTTCAGACCTTTGCACAGTGGGCAGCGGGTTGGGAAGTGTAAAAGTTTCTGAATCACAAAATGAGGTCACAAATAGCAATATGTTTAGTTCTTTATTTCTTTTGAGGCATGTGAATTTAGTAACAGTGTAGCAATAGTTAATCCATATTTAAGTTATAAATTTAACCTAAAATGCTACATATTAAATGTCTGGCTTTTTTTTTTTTTGGAAGAAAAAAAAGTCACTCTGTGACTTGTGGGATCTTGGTTCCCTGAGCAGGGATTGAACACAGGCCACAGCAGTGAAAGCACCAAGTCCTAACCATTGGACCACCAGGGAATTCCTTAAATGTCTGTTTTTGGAATTTTGAAAATGTATCAATTCATAAAGTTGCAAAATAATGCTCTTAAGAGTTTTACCTCTCCCAAAATGCCTTAAAACCAAAGGTTATATTACATTAATCTTTGGCATATTTAAAGTATGTTTTCAGATTTTCTCAGGTCACAGAATACTTTGAATCATGATTCATCATGTTTCTGTAGAACAAGAAACAGTGACCGATTTTATTTTCTTGGGTTCCAAAACCACTGTAGATGGTGTCTGCAGCCATGAAATTAAAAGACGCTTGCTCCTTGGAAGAAAAGCTATGACCAACCTAGACAGCATATTAAAAAGCAGAGACTTTCCTTGATCGACAAAGATCCATCTAGTCAAAGTTATGGTTTTTCCAGTAGTCATATATGGATGTGAGAGTTGGACCATAAAGCAGGCTGAACACTGAAAAATTAATGCTTTTGAACTGTGGTGTCGGAGAAGACTCTTGAGAGTCTCTTGGACTTTCAGGAGATCAAGCCAGTCAATCCTAAAGGAAATCATTCCTGAATATTCATTGGAAGGACTGATGCTGAAGCTGAAGCTCCAATACTTTGGCCACCTGATGCAAAGAACTGACTCCCTGGAAAAGACCCTGATGCTGGGAAAGATTGAAGGTGGAGGAGAAGGGGACAATAGAGGATAAGATGGTAGGATGACATCAGTGACTCAATGGACATGAGTTTGAGCAAGCTGCAGGAGTTGGTGATGGACAGGGAAGCCTTGTGTGCTACATTTCATGGGGTCGCAAAGAGTCAGACATGACTGAGTGACTGAACTGAACTGAACTGAAGAAATATTGAAGAGCTTACCAGGTTGGCAAAGAGTTGGACACAACTGAGCACACACACACACACACACACACAAAAGAAATATTGACGTGTGGGATTTCACTGTACAAAACAAGAACAGCTTTGCTAGCAAGAAAACATGACTTTTTTGTATGTGTGACCATCTCTGCCTCTCACAAAATAATAAATAACCTTTGAAGGAAATCACATTTCACACTTTTCCCATCTTTGCCCACTAAGCCAGTTTACTTCTCATTGTTTCTTTTGTCATTTAGTAGAACTTTAGCTCAAAGGCAAGTGGTATCAAGTTAGACTTAAGCAAAATTGACATACTCAGTAAAGAAAACTTGGAAAATATAGAGAAGTAGGAAGAAAGTTCACCTTATGGCTTAGATCAACCATAATTGATATTTGGCTATATTTTTAGATTTAATTTTTGTCTTAAATGTTGATTACTTAGTGTTTTGTTGGCTTTTATAAAATTATGCTTATACTTCAAAAGTGAACTAGTAACTTGCTTTTTCACATAACATTATTCATCATCTTTAAAGTAGAGTTTGTAATGACTGTATAATGCAACTAATATACCATTCTTTGTTTAATTCTTCCCCTAAAATTAGACTTTTGTTTGTTTATTTATGGCCGTGCCACACAACTTGCAGAATCTTAGTTCCCCAACCAGCGATGGAACCCACACCCTCTCCCTGAGAGTGGAGTCGTAACTACTGGACTGCCAGGGAATTCCCTAGGCATTTTTAGTATTTCTAATTTTCCATAATATTAAGCAATGCTGTAATATATATATTTAGATAAGATTTTATCTTGTATTCTCATTTATTTCCACAGTGTAGATTTTTGAGAATTAATTTGTTTAATCAAAGGGTGTAAGCATTCTGAATATCCTGACACATACTGTTTAGAAAAAATTTTAAATGGAAACATAGCATAATGACTTCCTTGGTGGCTCAGACGGTAAAGCGTCTGCCTACAATGCGGGAGACCTGGGTTCAGTCCCTGGGTGGGGAAGATCCGCTGGAGAAGGAAATGGCAACCCACTCCAGTACTCTTGCCTGGAAAATCCCATGGGAGAAGCCTGGTAGGCTACAGTCCGTGGGGTCACAAAGAGTTAGACACGACTGAGCGACTTTACTTCATAGCATAATTAGCACTTCTGGCCATGACTGTTGTTGTTTAGTCGCTGAGTCATGTCTTACTCTTTTTGCTACCCCATGGACTGTAGCCTACCAGGCTTCTCTGCCCTTGGGGATTCCCGGGCAAGAATACTGGAGTCAGGTTATCATTTCCTTCTCCAGGGGATCTTCCTGACCCAGGGATTGAAACTGTGTCTCCTGCGTTGGCAGGTTGATTCTTTACCACCGAGCCACCAGGGAATCCTGGTAATGACTAAATTTGCCAAATGGACACAATAAATACCAAATGGAAAAACACTCTGATTTGAATATTGACTTCAATTCTATACAACAGATCTGAGACTTAGATAGATATATCTTGATAATGGAAACCATACATGTCTTTATTCAATTGGCTGTAGACTGGATGAGGATGAATAGTTTCCACACAATATTGTAGATAACTGAATGACTACTGTGATGAGACATGATCAGTTGAAGCCACTGAAGGTTATGCGAATGGAAAATAAAACGATGTTCCATTCTACTACATGTACCGGTTCCAGTCACCAAACCCATATGCTACAATCTGTAAAGATATTACTGGCCTGGCGGCTTAGTGGTAAAGATTTTGCCTGCAGTGCAGGAGACTTGCAAGAGATGCAGGTTTGCTCACTGGGTCAGGAAGATCCCCTGGAAAAGGAAATGACAACCCACTCCATTATTCTTGCCTGGGTAATCCCATGAACAGAGGAGCCTGACTGGTTGCAGTCCATGGGTTCACAAAGAGTCAGACACGACTGAGCATCTAAACAACAACAGCAATAAATTAAAGATACAACATAGGAACATCCAGATGGAAGCGATGTATAGAGCAAGGTATGGGGGCAGGAGTGTGGAGCTTCCAAGGTGCTCTTCCAACACATCACCCTTCCAGCACCTCATTGTGTTCACCTGGGAAGCATTAACCTTGCTATTTTTTTAAACATTTAATTTTAGTGATGGAATTCTTTATTGTTTTTCAGGGTATTTTTTGTTTGTTTTGTTTTAATTTTAAAAAACATTAACCAGTCTTTTTGAAGGATGGTCTGTAAAATGCAAACTAGTACAGCCACTATGGAGAACAGTGTGGAGATTCCTTAAAAAACTGGAAATAGAACTGCCATATGACCCAGCAATCCCATTCCTGGGCATACACACCGAGGAAACCAGAACTGAAAGAGACACGTGCACCCCAATGTTCATCGCAGCACTGTTAATAATAGCCAGGACATGAACGCAACCTAGATGCCCATCAGCAGATGAATGGATAAGAAAGCTGTGGTACATATACACAATGGAATATTACTCAGCCATTAAAAAGAATTCATTTGAATCAGTTCTAATGAGATGGATAAAACTGGAGCCCATTATACAGAGTGAAGTAAGCCAGAAAGATAAAGACCAATACAATATACTAACACATATATATGGAATTTAGAAAGATGGTAACGATAACCCTATATGCAAGACAGAAAAAGAGACACAGATGTATAGAACAGACTTTTGGACTCTATGGGAGAAGGCAAGGGTGGGATGATCTGAGAGAACAGCATCGAAACATGTATATTGTCAAGTGTGAAACAGATCACCAGTCCAGGTTGGATGCGTGAGACAAGTGCTCGGGACTGGTGCACTGGGGTGACCCAGAGGGATGGGATGGGGAAGGAGGTGGGAGGGGTGTTCAGGATGGGGAACACATGTAAATCCATGGCTGATTCATGTCAATGTATGGCAAAAACCACTACAATATTGTAAAGTAATTAGCCTCTAACTAATAAAAATAAATGAAAAATAAATAAATAAATAATTATTTATTAAAAAAAAAAGAAAAGCTGAAGCTCCAGTATTTTGGCCAGCTGATGCAAAGAGCCAACTCACTGGAAATGATCCTGATACTAGGAATGATTGAAGGCAGGAGGAAAAGTCGACAACAGAGGATGAGATGGTTGGATGGCATCATCAACTCAATGGATATGAGTTTGTGCAAAGTCCAGGAGATAGGGAAGGACAGGGAAGCCTGGCATGCTGCAGTCCATGGGATTGCAAAGTATCAGACATGACTGAACAACTGAACAATGACAACAATGCTTTCTTCATATATTAAAATTCTATTGTTATGTAATATTCCTTTTTATCCTTGGTAATTTTCTTGTCCCTGAAGTCTGCTCTTCTGTTATCAATAAAAACATATTAGCTTTCTCATATTTTTTTTAAAAAAAAAAAAGTGGGTTCTATCATATAAGTTTGGGAAACTGCATTCTATAAATATCCTTTGACTGTTTGGTGATTTCTAATGAACATCAGCTTTTGTCAGCTTAATAGAGACTCAGGGAAATTATTTTATTACTAATAATTTAACCCGTATCAAGCACTTACTATTTTAAGGTTCTAAGAACCCCAGATGTAGTAATCGTTCTAATCTTTATAACAAGTCTGTCTTCTGCAATTATTTCCTTTTTTTTCCCTTTTTTAACAGATGAGAAGACTGACATCCAGAGTGGTGAAATGACATGCTCAAAATCCCATGGCTAGGCTAGGAAGTGAAGAGTTGGGATTCAAACCCAGATATTCCAGGCTCCAGGTACTGTCGTACTTTTTGTTACCAGTGAAGTCCAGCATTTCTCAAACTTGTTTGTTGCTTTTTTCCCTACTTGAAAGCCTATTTTAAATGGAAGGGTTTTGTTTTTTTTTTTTAAACTTTTTGGCTATGTCTCATGGCATGTGGAATCCTAGTTCCCCAGCTGGGGATCAAACCTGTGCCCACTGCATTGGAAGTGTAGAGTCTTAACCACTGGACCCCCTTGAAGGTATTTGTATATTCTCTTTTGCAGTGACTGTCCTAGGAATTTTTAAAAGGTCAACACCACTCTATAGTACTTTTGAGGTACTAAAACGGTTCATAATCAAAATCATTATTATACTCTCCTTTCTCTGTTCTAATATTATATTATTGTAGTTAAGTAAATTAAACTGACAGGTAGTGCCATGGAGCATTATAATAATGGACATCAGAGTCTGAACCTTGGCTTTGCTTTTTTGTTAGCTAGGTGACCTTAGAAAAGGTACTTTATCTCTCAAAGCTTCTGTTTCTTTCTCTAAAAGGTTAATATCTTACAAGGTGGCTGTGAGAACTAAATGAAAAAATCATGTAATATCTGACAAGGAGGGTCTCAGTAAATGTTAATTACCCTTTTTTTTTTCTCTTAAGTCATCTCAGTTCTTTACCATGAATGATTATGAAAATAGTTGGGAAAGAAAAATCAGTTTTAAATTTAAACTGTCTCAGTGTTTATGCTGATATCAGCTACATTTCTGATAAAGTGATGTTGTCATGATACAGGTTGTATGGGAGTTAAAACCAGTTTCCTTCCGGCTTTCCAACTGACATAATACGCAAAACCTGACTGGGCAAACATAGACCTATTTATTAGATCACTTATTATTAATGTTAAACTAGCTTTGGTGCTGACTTCTCCAGTTCTTTGTGAAATTTCACTGTTGTCATTTAAAATCTGACAGACTTCAAAAGCTTTGTAAAATGCTTAATGGTTTAAATCATCCTTCAGAACATAGAAAGTATATTTTCCAAAGGGGTGTTCTCTATCCAGCAATATGCTCAAAATCATGCAGGAGGACGGAATTGCTTATGTTTTCACATTTACTACTGGAGGATTATTCAGTTTTTAATGGCAGTCAACTGTATGCTTTAGGGGAAGTACTTAACGTATATAACCAAAGCATGAATAATCATTTAAAACAAAGTTATTACAAGAAAAATCTATAGGGAGTTTTCAATTTCACAATGATTTACTGCCTGGGCGAAAAGAAGATGGGTTTGGGTTGAGCCATATGTGTGTGCTCAGTTGTGTTTGACTCTTTATGACCCCATGGACTATAGCCTGCCAGGCTCCTCTATCCATGGGATTATCCCAGTAAGAATACTGGAGTGGGTTGCCATTTCCTTCTCCAGGGGAATCTTCCCAACGCAGGGATTGAACCCATGTCTTCTGTGGCTCCTTCCTTGCAGGTGGAGTCTTTACCATTAAGCTGCCTGGGAAGCCCTTGAGCTGTTTGTAGGGGATCTCTAATATTCTGTTCTAAGTGCCTCGTAATAGCCCTGGTACATAGTAAACAGTAAATATTTGTGGCCCGATTGAGTTGGATTTCTAATCCCAGCTATATACCTTGCAACTTCTGTAACCTTGGACCCTCTTGTACCTTCTAAACTTCCATTTCCTCTTAAGTTAAAAAAAAAAAAAAAAGAGGTATCAATATTAACTTCCCAGGATTGTTGTAATAGTTAAGTGCTCATGCATTGATATAGCCAGCCCTGCACATGGCGTGTTCCCCAGATACCTCACTTCTTTCTTCAATAATGTTCTTTTCAAGCACTCTTTTTGTTTCTCATTACCTAAACATTTAGTTGTATTCAAGGGTGTTTACACTCTTGAAAAAAAATGAATGTTTATTAAACTGAAATTATATTCCTTTGTAGCCCATACTTGAAATGTTTTAGCAAAAAATGATTGTATGTTTGTTAGACTTTGGTTTGAATCTTGTCTTTAGTGTTGGGACTTTAGGGAAGTGATTTAGCTTCTCTATAAGGTATTATGAAGCTGAAATGAGCAGAATATATAAAGCCTCTAGTTCATTGCCTGGTTTGCATAAGCCCCAGATAGATATTATTTCTTTAAGTTGAAACTGTCATTTAGTCTGCTAATTTACATAATTAATTCATGTAAATCTAGAGTCTACTCTATTCAAGCCCCATTAAGAGCAAACAGGAAGACTGTAAATGGATACTGGGAAAATTATTATGTCGGCAACTGAATTTGGCCTTGCCTAGGTCAGGTTTGGGGCTTCCTTTCTGGCTTATTGGTAAAGAGTCCACCTGCCAAGCAGGAGATCTGAGTTTGATCCCTGGGTCGGGAAGATCCCCTGGAGAAGGAAATGGCAACCCACTGCAGTATTCTTGCTTGGAAAATCCCATGGAGAGAGGATCCTGGCAGGCTGTAGTTCATGAAGTCACAAGAGTCATACACAACTTAGCAACTAAACAACATCAACAAATTAGGTTCAGCAGAAGTGGTATTTTCTGTTATAATTGAAGTAGAATCAGTTAATGGGGTTGTTATTGTACTAGCTTCCCTGGTGGCTCAGACTATAAAGAATCCATCTGCAGTGCGGGAGACCTGGGTTCGTTCTCTGGGTTGGGAAGATCCCCTGGAGGAGGACATGACAACCCACTCCAGTATTGCCTGGAGAATCCCCATGGACAGAGACGCCTGGCAGGCTGCAGTCCACGGGGTCACAAAGAGTCGGACACAACTGAGTGACTCAACAACAACAACATTGCATTTGGCATGGCCTTTTTTGATGTTTTCTTTTTTGAATATCAAAATTTTAAAAAATGAATGGCAGAGACAGGTTCATGAGAACTCAAGGAGACCAGGTAAAATTTGCTATGTAAAGTTTTTCATCTTTTGCTGATCTTCTTCATTAGAAATAAACATGTTCCTCTCCTTTACTAAAATTCAACATACGATATTGGTAAGCCAAATTTAATAAAACATTCTGCCCATTTTAAAATTCACTTGAATTGTTTAGATATCATATAAAATCGATTTCTACCATGGCAGATTAAGCATTGCAAAGCTGATGATAAGAATTTTATGTGAACTCCTGACAAATAGGAAGGATTAAGGATGTCACTGAGCATTGTAGAAAAAGGTTTACTTTTGAAAATGTTCCTAATGTCCTTAACAATAAGGTTTTTAAAGGGATACTAAAAGATCACTGTTTGTTTTGGGAGGTAACTTTCTCTGATAAGATGTTAACATCTGTTTTCTGTTTTGTAGGGTTTCTTTCATTTATTAAAATATAATTCACAGAACGTAAAAGTTTCAGTGGCTTTGAGTACTTTCATTGTCATGCAGCTATCACCATTGTCTGGTTCCAGAAATTTCATCACCCTCAAGGGAAACCCCCTTAAATTGTCTCCCTTCTCCTAGCCCCTGGCAACCATACCTCTGCTTTTATCTCTGTGGATTTGCCTTTTCTGCTCAATTCATATAAAAGTCATACGATATATTGCCTTATGTGTCTGGTTCCTTTTTCACATAGTATATTTTCAGAGTTTACTTGTAACGTGGCATATCAGTTCAGTTCAGTTCAGGTGCTCAGTCATATCTGACTCTGCGACCCCATGGACTGCAGCATGCCAGGCTTTCCTGTCCATCACCAACTCCTGGAGCTTGTTCAAACGCATATCCATCAAGTCAGTGATATCATCCTACCATCTTATCCTCTGTTGTCCCCTTCTCCTCTTGCCTTCAATCTTTCCCAGCATCAGGGTCTTTTCCAGGGAGTCAGTTTTTCCCATCAGGTGGCCATAGTATTGGAGCTTCAGCATCAGTCCTTCCAATGAATATTCAGGACTGATTTCCTTTAGGATTGACTGGTTGGATCTCCTTGCAGTCCAAGGGACTCTCAAGAGTCTTCTCCAACACCACAGTTCAAAAACATCAGTTCTTCGGTGCTCAGCTTTCTTTATGGTCCAACTCTCACATCCAGACATGACTATTAGAAAAACCATAGCTTTGACTAGACAGATCTTTGCTGGCAAAGTAATGTCTCTGCTTTTTAATATGCTGTCTAGGTTGGTCTAGCTTTTCTTCCAAGGAACAAGCGTCTTTTAATTTCATGGCTGCAGTCACCATGTGTAGTGATTTTAGAGCCCCCCAAAATAAAGTCTGTCACTGTTTCCATCGTTTCCCCATCTATTTGCTATGAAGGGTGGGACCAGGTGCCTTGATCTTAGTTTTTTGAATGTTGAGTTTTAAGCCAACTTTTTCACTTTTCTCTTTCACTTTCATCAAGAGGCTCTTTAGTTCTTCTTTGCTTTCTGCCATGAGGGTGGTGTCATCTGCATATCCGAGGTTATTGATATTTCTCCCGACAATCTTGATTCCAACATGTGCTTCCATATCAGTACTTTGTAGCTATTCTGGGCTGAATAATTCCATTGTAAAGATATACCACATTTGGTTTATCTATTCATCAGTTGGTGGATGTTTGGGTTGTTTCCACTTTTTGACTGAGTGGAATGATGCTGCTTTGAACATTTGTGTACAAGTTTTTGTGTGTACATGTTTTCAGTTCTCCTTGGTATATACCTAAGATGGAATTGCTAGGTTATATGGCGGCTCTGTGCTTAACACTTTGATAAACTGCCAAACTTTTTTCTGAAGCAGCTGCTTCATGTTATATAGTTTTTAATGTTATTTAAGACTCTTGGAAGAAATGAGGAAAAAGTTTATGAAAATGTTAACCTAAGAATGTTAGTACTCATGAGAGCCATTCTGGCAAACCAGATGAAAGTCTCAATTGTCTCATTTGCTTTACAGAATGAAAAATTAAGATATAAACCCACATCATAGAAGCAGTGTCATTTTTTATACTCTCTTATTCCTTCACCCACCCACTTCTCTTGAAAGTTTGGAATGTACTTGGAATTGATGTTGTTTACTTTCACATAAAGAATATGTGACTAAAAGTGATATATTAAGTTTCCTGCTTTGCTTTTCCTTAGTGAGTTTCATATTTTATTATACAGTTTACTAAAGCAGAGAAACTGAGCATTGTTCTTTCTGCAGAAAACATTCTTAATCAAAATTCAAAATAAAAAATAAAATTCAAAGTAGATTTGAATTCTGTTTAAATTTTCTTGGATATAAAAATATTTTTCAAAAATATCACATAAAGACCTCACTTATTTGTGTTCATGTAATGGGTAGTTTAGAAGTGCTTTTGTCTTCTCTGCTGATGATGCTACCCTTCCTTGTCTTTTGTTCTCTCTGGTCATTATCAGCTATTCAAACAAACTTCACATTTGTTCTAAAAAAGATTTATACAGCCTTCATAAATTTCCATGAAATGAAATTACTATAAAGAAATAAAGTATTTTTGTTTCAATAGACTTTCAAAGCAGAAAGGACACTCAAGAGAAATAATACTTATGGAGTAATTTCTAATATTAGATCACATAAGTGCTTTTCATGCCTTTCTCATTTAAGGTGACAATCCATGTGAATTTTATATTTGAAAGAAGAAATGTGATTATCAGTCAGTTCATAAAGCTTGATATGAACCCTGGCACTCGAGGATAAATTGATCCTTATTCCTTTTAAGGATGTATGATAGAGATTGAGTCATATTCTTTGAGTAATGGAAAATTAAGGAGTTTCTTTTTTAGGTAAACTCTAAGTCAGCTTTGCAATGTGAACATCGAATACATTGTTTACTAAATTCTATAATTTTAACTGGTAATTTTCAGTTGTTTTCCAGTTATTTTGTTTTTAATATAATTTATGTTATTTCATTGGGTGATTTTATCTATTTCATTTCTGGAATGCCTGAGTAAAGAACTAGATAAATATTGGGTTTTAATCAGGATTTTTTTCTGAAAATTGAGCCTTTTAATATGTTTTTTATATATTTTTTTGGTCTGTCATATTAATTTTTCAGTTGATAACTTTCATTACTGACTAGAAGTAGTACAGAAAATGCTTTCTACCACCCTGTAATGTAAATTTTAGGTTAAAAAATTTACCTCAAAAAAATAAAAAGTAATTTACTGTATGATTCAGCAATTCTACTTTTGGGAATATATTCTAAAGAAGTGAAATCACTATCTTGGAAGACATATCTGCATCCCTATGTTCATTGTCATGTTCTTTACCGTAGCCAAGACATGGAAACAATGTAGGTGTTCCATCCTTGGCTGAATGGATCAAGAAAATGTGGTATGTATATATACAATGGAGTATTATTCAACCATAAAAATAAGGAAATCCTGCCATTTGCAACAACATGGATGGACCTTAATGGTATATGCTTAGTGAAATAAACCAGACAGAGAAAGACAAATGCTGTATGATATCACTTATATGTGAAATCTAAACAAACTGAAGACAAAAGAGAACAGATGGGTGATTGTCAGAGGCAGAGGGGAATAGGTGAAGGTGGTCAAAAGGTAGGAACTTCCAGACTTACTTGGTGATCCCAGTGGTTGGGAATCCCCCTGCCAATGCAGCAGACACACTCTTGGTCCAGAAAGATTCCATGTGCCCAGGGGTAACTAAGCTCAGGTGCCACACTACTGAAGCCCGCGGGCTTTAGAGCTGGTGCTCTGCCACGAGAGAAGCCACCATCATGGGCAGCTCGCCTACTGCCGCTGGAGAGTAGCTCTCACAAAAATAAATAAATAAAAAGGTACAAACTTCCAATTATAAGATAAATAAGTTCTGGAGATGTAATGTACAGTATGGTGACTGTAGTTAACAATACTTTATTAAATATTTAAAGATTACAAATGGAAAAATCTTAAAAGTTCTCATCACAAGAAAGAAAAGTATAACTGTGCAGAGTGATGGATATTAACTAAACCTACAGTGTAGACATTTTGCAATATATACATATATCAAATCTTTATACTGTACCCTTGAACCAATACAATATTATATATCAGTTATGTTTCAATAAAACTGGGGAGAAATTCATCTCAGATAAAACATTGATGGCTGCTACTTTTATTTAAGATACTGGTAAAGAGAAAGAAGCAGGGAATTTTGGAGCTCAAGTTTTGTATATATAGGGCTTCCCCGGTAGCTCAGCTGGCAAAGAATCCGCTTGCAATGTGGGAGACCTATGTTCGATCCCTCAGTTGGGAAGATCCTCTAGAGGAAGGCATGACAGCCCTCTCCAGTATTCTTGCCTGGAGAATCCCCATGGACAGAGAAGCCTGGAGGGCTACAGTCCACTGTGTCACACAGAGTCTGACGTGACTCAGTGACTCAGTACAACACATATATATTTAATATTTTAAATACCTCAGCTGGAATTCCATCACCTCCACTAGCTTTGTTTGTAGTAATGCTTCCTAAGGCCCACTTGACCTCACACTCCAGGATGCCTGACTCTAGGTGAGTGATCACACCTTCGTGGTTATATGGGTCATTAAGACCTTTTTTGTATAGTTCTTCTCTATGTTCTTGCCACTTCTTTTTATCTCATCTGCTTCTCTTAGGTCCTTACTGTTTCTGTCCTTTTCGTGCCCTACCTTGCATGAAATATTCTTTCCCATTCTATTGTTTTCCTCTATTTTTTTGCACTGTTCACATGAGAAAGCCTTCTTGTCTCTCCTTACAATTCTCTGGAATTCTGCATTCAATTGGGTAAATCTTTTCCTTTTTCCTTTCTCTTTTGTTTCTCTTCTTTCCTCAGCTAATTTGTAAGGCCACCTCAGACACCACTTTACCTTCTTGCATTTCTTTTTCTTTGGAATGCTTTTGTTCACTGCCTCTTGTACAGTGCTATGAACCTCTGTCCATAGTTCTTCAGGCACTCTATCTATCAGATCTAATCCCTTGAATCTGTTTTTCACTTCCACTGTATGATTATATAAGGGATTTGATTTAGGTCATACCTGAATGGCCTAGTGGTTTCCCCTACTTTCTTCAGTTTAAGCCTGAATTTTGGAATAAGGAGCTCACAATCTGAACCACAGTCACAGAGTTTCTTCATCTTCAGCTGCAAAGAATATAATCCGTCTGATTTCAGTATTGACCATCTGGTGATGTCGATGTGTACAGTCACCTCTTGTGTTGTTAGAAGAGGGTGTTTGTTATGACCAGTGTGTTCTCTTGACAGAACTCTGTTAGCCTTTGTCCTGCTTCATTTTGTAGTCTAGGGCCAGATTTGTCTGTTACTCCAGGTATCTCTTGACTTTCTACTCTTGCATTCTAATCCCCTATGATGAAAAGGACATCTCTTTTGTTTTTTGGTATTAGTTCTAGAACGTCTTGTGGTCTTCATAGAACTTCATAGAACTCATGTGAACTTCATAGAACTTCATTCAACTTCAGCCTTTTTGGCATCAGTGGTTGGTGCACAGAATTGGATTATTGTGATGTTGAATGGTTTGCCTTGTAAACAGAGATCATTCTGTCATTTTTGAGACTGCAACCAACTACTGCATTTTGGACTATGTGTATGTTGACTTTGAGGGCTACTTTTGTTGACTATGAGGGCTACTCCATTTCTTCTAAGGGATTCTTGCCCACATTAGTAGATATAATGGTCATCTGAATTAAATTCACTCATTCCTGTCCATTTTAGTTCACTGATTCCTAAAATGTCGATGTTTACTCTTGCCATCTCCTGCTTGGCCACGTCCAATTTACCTTGATTCATGGACCTAACATTCCAGGTTCCTATACAATATTGTTCTTTCCAGCTTCAGACTTTATTTTCACCACAAGACACACCCACAGCTGAACGTCATTTCCTCTTTGGCCTAACCACTTCATTCTTTCTGGAGCTATTAGTAATTGTCCTCCACTCTTCCCCAGTAGCAAACTAGACACTTCTGATCTGGAGGACTTATCTTCTGGTATCATATCTTTTTGCCTTTTCATACTGTTCATGCGGTTCTCTTGGCAAGGATACTGGAGTGGTTGCCGTTTCCCCCTCCAGTGGACCTTGTTTTGTCAGAACTCTTCACTGTGACCCATCCATTTCGGGTGGCCCTGCACAGCATGGCTGATAGCTTCATTGAGTTACACAAACCCCTTCGCCATGACAAGGCTGTGATCCTATAGAAATAGCTAAAAACAGTAGAAACAGAAATGATACAAATATTAGTGCTGTTAAAGCAGTGTTTGGAGGGAAGCATTGTATTAAATTCTTATATTAGAAAAAAGGTCTCAAATCAGTGGTCTAAACCAGATGTCAGTAAACTTCAGCTTGAAGGCCATATCTAGCCCATCACCTGTTCTTGTGTGGCTTGTGACCTAGAAAGGATTTTATGTAATACAGTGACTGAGAAAGAGTGAAAGAATACCGATATTTTGTGATGTGTGAAAATAATAGGAAATTCACATTTTGGTGACCATGAGGCTTTCTTGGAACATGGCCATGCTCGTTTGTTTATGTATTGTCTGTGGCTGCTTTCTTGCTATATCCATGGTATACAGTAATTATAACAGACTGTATGGCCTGCAAAGCCTAAAATACTTACTTTCTGACATTTTGTAGAAAACATTTGCCAACTGTGGCTATGGATACTAAAAATTTTAAAACAGTTATATGGGTATATATTTCTCTTTTACCACTTTTATTCAACATTGAAATAATGGTCCTTGAAGGTGTAATAGGTCAAGAAAAAGATAATAATTAAGCATAAAAATTAGGAAAAAAGAAGTAAAACTCATTCACATATGAGATGATTGTGTACACAGAAAATTATGGAATCTGCAAAAAGCAATTTTAATTAGTGAATTTAGCAAAATCAGTATATAAGATAATTTATTGTTCTCTATATTAGCAGTGAATGATTTATAAACTGAAATTAAAGCTATTATTTCTGATAGCATTTAAAAAAAACACACCAGATACCGATGGATAAATCTAAGGATATGTTCTCAGAACTGAAAGGTGGAATTGCTTTTGTTGTTGTTCAGTCACTCAGTTGTGTCTGACTCTGTGACCCCATGGACTGCAGCACACCAGGCTTCCCTGTGCTTCCCCATCTCCTGGAGCTTGCTCAAACTCATGTCCATTGAGTTGGTGATACTATCCAACATTGCTAATGTACATTAGAAAAACGTGATAGAACATATTCATGGATTGGAAGACTCAACATTATTAAGATGGAATTCTCTCTACAAGTAGATTCAGTTCAGTCTTCATTAACATCCTAATAAGCTTTTTTAAAAATAATTTTTATTTATTTACTGGCTGTGCTGGGTTTTTTTTTAATTTATTTATTTTAGTTGGAGGCTAATTACTTTACAATATTGTAGTGGTTTTTATTGTGCTGGGTTTTTGTTGCTGCCTTTGCTTTTCTCTAATTGCGGTGAGCAACTACTCTTTAGTTGCTGTGCACAGGCTTCTCATTGTGGTGGCTTCTCGTGTCGCTGAGCGCGGGCTGTAGATCTCAAGGGCTCAGTAGCTGCACTTCCTGGGCTTTAGAGGACAGGCTCAGTAACTGTGGCTCACAAGCTTAGGTGCTCCACAGCATGTGGGATTTTCTCAGCCGAGGGATCAAACCTGTATCTCTTACATTGGCAGGCAGCTTCTTTACCACTGAACCACCAGGGAAGCCGCAATATCCTAGTCAGCGTTGTTTACAGAATTAGATAAGATGATTCTACAAACTTACCAAGCTGTAAAGGAGTAAGAACAACCAACATAATTTTGAAAAACGCAGTTGGAGGACTTCTGTTTCCTGACGTCAGGATTTTCCACAAAGCTATAGTAATCAAGACAGTGTTGGGGAATTCCCTGATAGTCCAGTGGTTAGGACTCCATGCTGTCACTGCCAAGGGTACAGATTTAATCCCTGGTTGGGGAACTAAGAGCCTGCAAGCTAAGGGGTGCAGCCAAAAAAAAAAAAAAAAAAGGGTAGTGTTGGCATAAAGTTAAACCTATAGATCAGTCATACATAATAGAGATCTGCAGTCAAATTCTCTACCCCTGAGCTATACCCCCTATAATAGAGATCTCAGAAATAGACTCATCCATTTTCCCATCAAAGTGCCAAGTCAGTCCAATGGGGGAAAAAAGACAAATGTGGCTCTAACTTGATATCTATATGGAAAACAAGGAACTACCACCTTAACTCACTCCATGCAGAGAAACTATCAATAATTCGCAAAGGATCATATATCTAAAATGCAAAAGCAAAAATGACACAACTTCTGTATTATCTCTTACTTCATAACAATTACCCAGTACTTCCTGGCTTAAAGCAACACATATTTATGTAACAATTACTCTGTGTCAGGAACACAGGAGGAACTTAGCTAGGTAATTCCAGGACAGAGTCTCCCATAAGGTGGTAATCAAGATGTTAGTAAGACTGTAATCATCTGAAGACTTGACTGGGGCTTGAGAATCCCCTTCTGAGATGGCTTGTTTCCCATGGTTGCTGACTAGCGGCCTCAGCTCTTACTGGCTGTTGGTAGGACTCAGTTCACCACTTGAACACATCTGTAGGGCTGCTTGAGCACCCTCATAATATGGCAAGTGACTTCCCTCAGAGTAAGCGATCAAAGAGTGAGCACAGGGACGAAGTGGCATTGCCTTTTATGACAAACTCTTGGAAGTCACCATCACTTCTACCATATTCTTACTCACCGCTCCAACCCACATTTAGAAAATTAAGCCTCACCTCTTGAAGGAAAAAGTATCAAAACTTTGTGGACCTATTTTTAAAATGTCATAGCGTCTAGAAAAAAGAAAAGGAAATCATCCCTATGACCTTGAAGTATTTAAATATTTATTGAATAAGATCCTAAAAGAAAAAAAATATGTAAAAAAAATGGATAAACTGGACGTCATCTAAATTAACACTTTAAATAATACCACTAAGAAAAAGAGTAGGTAATCCCAGAGTATGGAAAAAATATTTCCAGCATATCTCATATTTATTCATCAAAGGACTTGTTTCTAGGGTATGTAAAGAACTACAATAACCCATTAGGAAAATGAGGAAAAGAGGAATAATCCAGAAACAAAGACTTCCCCAAAGAGGACACTAATGATCAATAAGCACTTGCAGAGGTAGTCAACGTCACTTAGTCAAGAGGAAAATAATGCAAAGTAAGTTCATAATAAGATACCATTTTATACCCTCTAAAATGTCTAACAAAAGAAAGACTGAAGATGCTAAATATTGGGCATGAAGTGATACAACTAGAATTCATCCATTGCTGATGGGTGTGCAAAATGGAACAGCAACTTTGGAGAACTGTTTGCCATTGTCTTTAATTTTTAAAATATTTATTTATTTGCTGTGATAAGTCTTAATTATAGCACGTGGGATCTTTAGTTGTGCTGTATGAACTCTTAGTTGTGGCTTGTGGGATCTCATTCCTTAACCAGGGATGGAACCCGGGCCCCCTGCGTTGGTAGCTTGGAGTCTTAGCCACTGGATCACCAGGGAAAGTCCTGTTTGGCATTTTCTACTGAAGTTAAGTGCTTCCAGGTAGCTCAGTGGTAAAGAATCCACCTGCAGTGCAGGAGATGTGGGTTGACCCTGGGTTGGGAAGATCCCATGGAGAAGGAAATGGCAACCCACTCCAGTATTCTTGCCTGGGAAATCCAATGGACAGAGGAGCCTGGCAGGCTATAGTCCATGGGGTCACAAAAGAGTCGGATAAGACTTAGTGACTAAACAACAACTGAAGTTAAACATGTAGCCATCCTATGATTTGGCAGTTCTACCCCTACATATTTAATGAAGGAAAATGAAAACAGCTGTCTACAAAATTATGAATTCAAGAATGTTCATAGCAGTCTTATTCATAAATGCTACCAACTGGAAACAACTGAAATGTTTGTTTACAAGGAAATTTGTTAATAACTTGTGGTGTATTCACAGTACCCAGCATCTGATATGCCCAACAACACAGGTGAATCTCAAAACCATTGTTAAGTAAAAGAAACTAGACATAAATGAACATGTACTGTTTTGTTTATATGAAGTTCAAGAAAAAAACAAAACTCTTCTGTAGTGATAGAAATCAGAAGATAATTATAGATTGGAAAGGGAAGGAAGCTGTTTAGAAAGGGACATGAGAAAATTTCCTGAGGTCCATAGGAACGTTCTGTGTTTTGTTTTGTGTGATGGTTACATGGGTGTAGACAATTGTCAGTTGTCATCAAACGGAACTCTTAAGACTTGTGCCTGTTATTGAGTGTTTAATTATACTTCACATTTTAAAAATAGTAAACAAAAGTCTAGAGGAAGAATGTTTAAGGCTGAGGGGATGGTGCTGAGATATGCTTTGCGGGTATTTAAGGTCAAAGGAAGAAAGTGGTTCAGGTCAGGAAGATAACTCTGTCATCTGTGATTTGTTTCATTTACTCTGTATATTTTAACTTGCTAAGCAACAGGTTTTTATTTATTTATTAAATTTTTTTGGCTGAGTCACATCATGTGGGATCTTATTTCCCTGACTAGGGATCAAACCTGTGCCCCCTGCAATGGAAGCACCGAGTACTAACTGCTGGACCACCAGGGAATTCCCAGAAACAGGCTTTTAAATTTGAATATTTAATGTCTCCCTTTCATGGATCACAGCTTTGTCATGGCAAAGGGGCTTGTGGAACTCAGTGATGCTATGAGCCATGCCATGCAGGACCACTCAAGATGGACAGGTCATAGTGAAGAGTGCTGACAAAACATGGTACACTGGAGTAGAAAATGGCAATCCACTCCAGTATTCTTGCCTGAAGAACCCCATGGACCATATGAACTAGAGAGCCTCTTGATGAGGGTGAAAGAGGAGAGTGAAAAAGCTGGCTTGAAACTCAACATTCAAAAAATTAGACCATGGCATCTGATTAGGTCACTTCACAGAAAATAGATGGGGAAAAGTGGAAGCAGTGATAGATTTTATTTTCTTGGCCTCTAAAATCACTGCGGACAGTGACTGCAATCATGAAATTAAAAGATGCTAGCTCCTTGGAAGGAGAGCTATGACAGGCTATTATAAACCTAAACAGCATATTATAAAGCAGAGATATCACTTTGCCTCAGAAGTTCATATAATCAAACTGGTTTTTCCAATAGGTATGTACACATATGAGAGTTGGCACGTAAAGAAGGCTGAGTGCCAAAGAACTGATGCTTTCTAATTGTGCTGGGGAAAACTCTTGAGAGTCTCCTGGACTACAAGGAGATCAAACCAGTCAATCCTAAAGGAAATCAACCCTGAATAGTCACTGGAAGGACTGATGCTGAAGCGGAAGCTCAAATACTTTGGCACCTGATGTGAAGAGCTGACTCACTGGAGAAGACTCTGATGCTGGGAAAGACTGAAGGCAAAAGGAGAAGGAGGCAACAGAGAATAAGATGGTTAGATAGCATCACTGACTCATTGGACATGAGTTTGAACAAACTCTGGGAGATAGAGGACAGAGGAGCCTGGTGTGCTGCAGTCCCTGGGATTGCCAAGAGTTGGACATGACTTAGGGACTGAACAACAACAAAAATTTAATGTCTTGGAAACTTATCCCATTGCTAGATGATTAAAGAGAGAGAGAGGGAAAGGGAGGGAGGGAGAGAGAGGGGAAGAATTTGTCAAATATGAAGGAAGCGATTTACCAGGGCAGAGGATGGGGGAGAGGTCCTCTCCAAAACCATATATTATTCACTTCATTATTAGATTTACAGTAAGCCTTCTAAGTGGGATCCTTTGATAATGAAACTCCTTTGTATTGAAGTTCTGTTCTTTCCTTACCTTTCTACATTAGCCAGTGCTTTGTGAGTGTGTTTCAGATGATTACAATCCCAAAGGCAGTGCCAAAGAATGTTCAAACTACTGCACAATTGCACTCATCTCACACACTAGCAAAATAATGCTCAAATTTCTTATGGCAGAAAGCGAAGAAGAACTAAAGAACCTCTCGATGAAAGTGAAAGAGGAGAGTGAAAAAGTTGGCTTAAAACTCAACATTCAAAAAACAAAGGTCATGGCATCTGGTCCCATCACTTCATGGCAAATAGAGAAACATTGGAAACTGTGGGAGACTATTTTTTTGGACTCCAAAATCACAGAAGATGGTGACTGCAGCCATGAAATTAAAAGATGCCTGCTCCTTGGAAGAAAAGCTATGACCAACCTAGACAGCATATTAAAAAGCAGACATTTCTTTGCCGAAAAAGGTCTGTCTAGCTGGTTTTTCCAGTAGTCATGTATGGATGTGAGAGTTGGACTATAAAGAAAGCTGACTGCTAAAGAATGGATACTTTTGATCTGTGGTGTTGGAGAAAACGCTTGAGAGTCCCTTAGACTGCAAGGAGATCAAACCAGTCCATCCTAAAGGAAATCAGTCCTGAATATTCATTGGAAGGACTGATGTTGAAGCTGAAACTCCAATACTTTGGGCACCTGATGCGAAGAACTGACTCACTGGGAAAGACCCTGATGCTGGGAAAGATGGAAGGCAGGAGAAGAAGGGGATGACTGAGGATGAAATGGTTGGATGGCATCACCAACTCAATGGACATGAGCTTGAACAAGCTCCGGGAGTTGGTGATGGACAGGGAAGCCTGATGTGCTGCAGTCCGTGGGGTTGCAAAGAGTCAGATATGACTGAGCTACTGAACTGAACTGACTTCATATGATTCAGTGGCAGTGTTGACGCTTGGATTCTGGCTCTACATTTGTGCACAGTCCAGAGAAGCCGTGTGGTATACTGGGTAAGAACTAGGCTCTGCAGTTTGATTTCCTGCATTCCAGTCTTGGCTCCACTGCCTGCAAACTGTGTGACCTGGGGCAAGTTCCTTTAACTCCTATAAACCTGTTTTCTGAGGGGGCAATAGGATAAGAAGGAAATCAATTAGGTTATTGCAAATAATCCAAATGCTCATTTGAACAAGGGCAGGAGCAGAAGGTGGAGAAAAGTGGTCACGTTCTGAATGAATTTTAAAGGTAGGACTAAAAGGATTTGATGACAAATTCAAAGAATGAGAAAAAGAGAGCAGGCAGTGAGGACACTGAAGTTTTTGGCTTGAGGAACTGAGAGAGTGGAGTTGGCATATGCTAAGATGAATATAGACATTTTACAAAGGAATGTCAAGGCTGAAGTTGCAGTGTTTTTGTTGTCGTTGTTTCTTGATTTCGTTCGGTTTTTCATCTTTTTTAGGTGATGAGTGGAGGTGAGAGCAAGCACAGGTTTTGTCAGGCAGGCCCCTGGGACACATGTTATGCTTGAGATCTTTATTACTAATCATTACAGTTCAGTCCTTTTGCTATTACATGGTGTAGGGGACAAGGGAATGTAGTGTGATATTTTAGATTTCGTCCTTTGACTTTGCTTAGGAAGAGTGATTCTTGGATAAGTTGACATCTTGCTGTCTGAGATGTTTTCTAGGAAGAGTGGATCCAAAAGGTATTATTTGTCTTGAGACTCATTACCCAGAAACTGAAGCTAGTTTCTTTAGTTGTCAAACAGGTTAATTCTGTTTTCTACTTCATTTAATTCTTATCTCTGTTGTGTGATTCTTAAATGCATATTATACTTTTTAGATACAAATCAACCTTATTTCTACTAGTATTTTATTTTTAAAGCCTTTTGGGGGGTGGAGGCGGGCTGGTTTTCTTTTTTTGGCTGCCCAGTGAGGCATGTGGATTCAGGATCTTAGTTCACCAGCCAGGGATTCAACCTGTTTTCCCTGCAATTACAGCTCGGAATCCTAACCACTGGACCACTGGGGAATTCCCTCCTTAAAATCTTTTTACAGGGAATCGGAACAGAGTGTTTCTCTCTACTTCTTAAGTCCTTCCTAACTATTGTTTTAATGTTTTTGATAAAATGTATTAGCAGGCACACTCTTCACTAATATGACATTTATTCATGTATTTATATGGTTCTTAACTAGAATACTATGTAATTTATTTCTAAACTGAGACATTTTTAAGAGTGAGAAGGGAAACTGATGGAATAGGACTTCAGGATAGCTGTGCTTAAACTAGGACTGTACTGGGCAGATCAGCATGTCTGGTTACCCTGTTCTTAAGGCAGAAGAACAGCTAGAATAGGGTGATTTCCTGTTTAAATACTTACAGGGAGAAGGCAAATGCCTGGAATAGGGGCTGCGAGGGAGAAATTCCCGCTGCATAGCAAGCAGGTCTAAGAGGTTCACTGTGCTGTACTAATCTTAGGGTATCTCAGGTGGTGATAAGAGCATAAGTACAAATCTCTCACTTGAAAAACCAAAGGCTGTTGCAAAGGAAATGAGAGCATATGCAAAAAGGTTTAAGAAATCAATTGTCTGCTTAAAGATTTGTTTTAGTAGTTATTATTTTAGATACAAGAATGAGTAATAACTTTTTAAAAAATAAATTTTTATTATTTATTTTTGATTGTTCTGGGTCTTCTTTGCTGCATGGACTCTCTAGTTGCAGTGAGTGGAGGCTACTCTCTAGTTGTGGTGCAAGGGCTTCTTATTGTGGTGGCTTCTCTTGTTGCAGAGCACGGGCTGTAGGGCACTCGGGCTTCAACAATTGCTGCACATGGGCTCAGTAGTTACAGCTTCCAGGCTCTGGAGTGGCGGCACCGTAGTTGTGGCACATGGGCTTAGCTGCTCAGAGGCACGTGGGATCTTCCCAGATGAGGGATCCGATCCATGTCTCCTGCACTGGCAGGTGAATTCTGTACCACTGAGCCACCAGGGAAGCCCCAAGAATGAGTATTTGCTTTAAACTTCAATTGATTTTGTTTTTGAGGGACAAATAGTGTATCTTACAACCTTTCATAGGTGACATGAAATGTGGCAACTATCATTTTAAGTAGGAAACTCAGATGCTGGCATTTAGTAATTATTGGTTATTTGTAATAGTAAAGACCCCTTCATCAATTACATCAATTACAAATTGATGATCAATTACAAATCAATTACAAATACATCAATTACAATTGTCCTGGTGAAGAAGGGGCTTGCATAACTCAATGAAACTATGAACTGTGCTATGCAGGGCCACCCAAGATGGATGGATCATAGTGGAGATTTCTGACATTGTGGTCCACTGGAGGAGGGAATGGCAAACCGCTCCAGTATTCTTGCTGTGGGAACCCCATGAACAGGATGAAAAGGCAAGAAGACATGACAATGGAAGATGAGCCACCCAGGTTGGAAGGTGTCCAGTATGGTGCTGGGTAAGAGTGGGGGGCAATTACTAATAACTCCAGAAAGAATGAAGTGGCTGGGCCAAAGTGAAAGTGATGCTCAGTTGTGGATGTGTCTGGTGGTGAAAATAAAATCTGATGCTGAAAAGAACAATATTGCATAAGAACCTGGAGTGTCAGGTCCATGAATCAAGGTAAATTGGATGAGGTCAAGTAGGAGATGGCAAGAGTAAAAATCGACGTCTTAGAAATTAGTGAACTGAAATGGATGGGAATGGGAAAATTTAATTCAGGTGACCATTATATTTACTACTGTGGGCAAGAATCCCTTAGAAGAAATGGAGTAACCCTCATAGTCAATAAGAGAGTCCAAAATGCAATCTCAAAAATGACAGAATGATCTCAGTTTGTTTCCAAGGAAAACCATTCAACATCACAGTAATCCAAGACTATGCCCCAACCGCTGATGTTGAAGAAGCTGAAGTTGACCAGTTCTATGAAGACCTACAAGATCTTCTAGAACCAACACCAAAAAAAAAAAAAAAAAAGATGTCTTTTTCATTATAGGTGGTTGGAATGCAAAAGTAGGAAGTCCAGAGATACCTGGAGTAACAAGCAAGTTTGGCACTGGAGTATAAAATGAAGCAGGGCAAAGGCTGACAGAGTTTTGTCAAGAGAACACATGGGACATAGCAAACACCCTTTTCCAGCAACACAAGAGACACCTCTATAGTTTGTCAATACTGAAATCTGATTATATTCTTTACAGCCAAAGATGGAGAAGCTCTATACAGTCAGCAAAAACAAGATTGGGAGCTGACTGTGGCTCAGGTCATGAGCTCCTTGTTGCAAAATTCAGGCTGAAATTGCAGAAAGTAGGGAAAAACACTAGGCCATTCAGGTATGACCTAAATCACATGCCTTATATGATCATACAGTGGAAGTGACAAATAAATTCAAGGGAATAGATCTGATAGACAGGGTGCCTGAAGAACTATGGACAGAGGCTTGTAACATTGTACAGGAGGCAGTGACCAAAACCATCCCAAAGAAAAAGAAATGTAATAAGGGAAAGTTGTTGTCTGAGGAGGCTTTACAAATAGCTGAGGAAAGAAGAGAAGCAAAAAGCAAGGGAGAAAAGGAAAGATATACCCAACTGAATGCAGAGTTCCAGAGAATAGCAAGGGGAGATAAGAAAGCCTTCCTCAGTGATCAATGCAAAGAAATAGAGGAAAACAATAAAATGGGAAAGTCTAGAGCTCTCTTCAAGAAAATTAGAGGTACCAAGGGAACATTTCATGCAAAGAGGGCATAATAAAGGACAGAAATGGTATGGACCTAACAGAAGCAGAAAATATTAAGAAGAGATGGCAAGAATACACAGACGAACTATACAAAAAAGATCTTCATGACCCAGATAGCTATGATGGGTGTCATCACTCTGGAGTGTGATCACATCCTAAAGTGTGAAGTCAAGTGGGCCTTAGGAAGCATTGCTTGTGTGCTAAATCGCTTCAGTGGTGTCCGACTCTTTGCAACCCTATGGACTGTAGCCCACCACGCTCCTCTGTCCATGGGATTCTCCAAGCAAGAATACTGGAATAGGTTGTCATGCCCTCCTCCAGGGAATCTTCCCAACCCAGGGATTGAACCCATGTCTCTTATATCTCCTGCATTGGCAGGCCAGTTCTTTGCTACTGGCACCACATGGGAAGCGCCTAGGAAGCGTTACTACAGACAGAGCTAGTGGAGGTGATGGAGTTCCAGCTGAGCTGTTTTAAATCCAGAAAGATGATCCTGTTAAAGCACTGCACTCAATAGGCCAGCAAATTTGGAAAATATAGCAGTGGCCACAGAACTGGAAAAGGTCAGTTTTCATTCCAGTCCCAAAGAAGAGCAGTGCCAGAGCATTTTTGAACTACTGGACAATAGAGCTCATTTTACATGCTAGTAAGGTTATGCTCAAAATCCTTCAAGGTAGGCTTCAGCAATACATGAACAGAGAGTACATCATGTGAAATTCATCCAGAGTACTGGGTGAATCACAAGCTGGAATCAAGACTGCCTGGAGGGATATCAATAGATATGCAGATGATACCACTCTAATGGCAGAAAGTGAAAAGGAACTAAAGAGCCTCTTGATGAGGGTGAAAGAAGACAGTGAAAAAGCTAGCTTAAACTTCAACATTCAAAATGCTAAGATCATGGCATCTGTCCCATCACTTCATGGCAAAGAGAAAGGGAAAAAATGGAAACAGTGACAGATTTTATTTTCTTGGGCTCCAAAATCACTCTGGATGGTGACTGCAGCCACGAAATGAAAAGCCGCTTGCTCCTTGGAAGAAGAACTGGTGGTGGTGGTTTAGTCGCTAAATTGCATCTGACTCTTGCGACCCCATGGACTGTAGCCTGCCAGGCTCCTCTGTCCATGGAATTCTCCAGGCAAGAATACTGGAGTGGGTTGCCGTTTCCTTCTCCAGGGGATCTTCCTGACCCAGGAATCAAACCTGGGTCTCCTGCATTGCAGGCAGATTCTTTACTGACTAAGCCATGAGGGAAGCAGAGCTATGATAAACCTAAACAGCATATTAGAAAGCAGTGACATCACTTGGCTGACAAAGATCCATATAGTCAAAGCTACGGGTTTTCCAGGAGTTATGTATGGATTTGAGAGTTGGACCATAAAGAAGGCTGAACCCCGAAGATTTGATTCTTTTGAATTACGGTGCTGGAGAAGATTCTTGAGAGGCCCTTGGACTGCAAGGAGATCAAACCAGTCAATCCTATAGGAAATCAACCCTGAATATTCATTGGAAGGACTGATGTTGAAGCTCCAATACTTTGGACACCTGATGCGAAGAGCTGACTCTTTGGAAAAGACCCTCATGCAGGGAAAGATTGAAGGCAAAAGGAGAAGAGGGCGGCAGAGGATGAGATTGTTAGATAGCATCATCGAACTCAGTGGACATGAGTTTGAGCAAACTCTGGGAGATAGTGAAGGACAGGGAAGCCTGGCATGCTGCAGTCCATGGGGTCACAGAAGTTCAGACAGGACTTAGTGGCTGAACGACAACAGCAAAGAGTAAATAGTTCAGCATGAATGTACATGGTGTGTGGGTTGCTAGTACTCAGTTATTAGCATGGTGTATTAAGATAAGTTCAATTGATTGACTGGAGTTAAAGAATAGAAGAATTATTTATTTTTAGCACCACTGTATCAGTCACTCTGGAGAACACATAGAAACTGTAACAACTGTTTCTAACTTCAAGATAAATAGTAGTAAACCAAATACTGTTTTTAAAAAAAACAAATTAAAGCAAAATCTTTCCATATATAAGTTAGTCTCCTTGTTTTATGTATCAGTATATTTAGGAAAAGTTTTTATAATAATACATATCTTCATGACTTTAAGTGGCTATATAGTTTGGCTTTGTATAGATGTGCCATAATTTATTTATCAAACCTCAGTCAATGAACGTTTTCGTCACTTTTCTAACATTTTACATGGTACTGCTGTGAACATCCTTGTAGCTAAATCTGTTAGAGTGTGCACAATATTTTCCTCTTTAGGTTAAATCCCTATAAGTGATGCTGAACAGGGCCCTATGGGACTCCTGGGCACAGAGGTCGTTTTGTCCCCTGTTTCTTAGAAGGCTTCCCAGGTGGCACTAGTGGTAAAGAATCTGCCAGCAGTGCAGGAGACCCAGGTTCTATTCCTGGGTTGAGAAGATCCCCTAGAGAAGGGACTGGCAACCCACTCCAGTATTCTTGCCTGGAGAACCCCATGGACAGAGGAGCCTGGTGAACTACAATACAGTCCATGGGATCTCGAAGAGTCAGACACGACTTAGTGACTAACACTTACAGTTTTCTTATAGGCAAAATTCCACCCTCCATGACCTTCTCTCAGTTCCAAATGGCTGAACAGTTGCTAATCGAAGGAGGAACAGCAGTGAAACCACCTGAGGCAAGGTTAAAGGACCAGAGAGGCTCATCAAGATTAGGAGGCTAGGTCACCTAAGGCCCTGCACAGACCATAATCTTGTCAGCAGCCCCACCTTTTTCAAACTTTGAAGAAAGAATAGACTATTGGCTAAAGCTGCTGCCTGCAATGCGGGAGACCTGGGTTCAATCCCTGGGTCGGGAAGAGCCCCTGGAGAAGGAAATGGCAACCCACTCCAGTACTCTTGCCTGGAGAATCCCATGGACAGAGGAGCCTGGTAGGCTACAGTCCAGGGGGTCGCAAAGAGTCAGACATGACTGAGTGACTTCACTTTCACTTTTCACATAAACTTTCCATACTCACCAGGGAGAGGGAGCACAGTTCCTGAGGCACTAGCCGACTGTGTTCCCCCTTTGCCTGGCAGAGTAATAAAGCCACGCTTTCCTTCTCCTCCATAACTGTCTCCGTATTTCTGTTTGGCAGTGGTGCACAGAGAGCCAAGATTTCGGCAACAGATACAAAAAAATAGTGAATTTTGAATTACATTTGGATTAAAATCCTTAACATATGAGGAGTATGAGAGAACAGACACACAAGGAAATAGAAAAATGGGTTAAGAAGATAACCAGGTTTATAGCACAAAGGGATACAGAATTTTAAGACCTTCAACATACATTGCCATATTCCCCTCCAGAAAAGATTTTATCAGTATAAGTTATTTTGCTGTACCCTTGTACCTTTTTCATGAATGTTTGCTTGTTTGATAGCCAGAAATGTTTTCTTATTAATTTATGATTTTTTATTTAATTTTATTAGAAGAATGAATGTTTTGTTTTTAACCATGCATTTTTTTCTGCGCTATAAACCTGGTTATCTTCTTATTTTCTATTTCTTTGTGTGTCTGTTCTCTCATACTCCTCATATATTAAGGATTTTAATCCAAATGTAATTCAAAATTCACTATTTTTTCAGTTTGGAAATAATTAAGGAAATGCAAATGAAACACCAGTGAAGTACCTTTGTACCCTCACTAGTAATTTCACTAGTAAAATTACTTTTTAATATGCTAACAAATTTGTGGTGAGATGGAACTCATGGCCATTGTTTGGGACATTATAAACTGTCCATTTCTTTTGTACACAGTGAGATAATATTAAGAACTATAACAATATATGTCATCTTTGACCCAATAATTGCATACCTGGGCATTTATCACAAGAAAATAATTGAAAAGTAATTGAAAATAATTGAAAAATAATTAAATTTCTCAAATTATTTATTGCAGCAATGGCTGTAATAGTGATGTTAGAAAGAAATGAGTGAAGTAGAGAGTAATGGTGAACTAAATTAGATTCATCATGAAAATATTAAGCTAGCATTAAAAGTGATTAGGAAGTTTTAGGTTGACATAAAAGAGAGTAGCCTTACATGGATTAAAGTAAAATACACAGTTATAGCAATTTTATGGTTACAGCTGTGTAAGAATACACATTAAAAGCAAAGCCCTGAAATACAGTGGTTTGGTTTTTATATATCACTAAGCATGTATGTATAGAGTTTCCAGTGTTTAGTTCGTTGAATAAATACTCTTGTGCCCATCTCACAGCAACAATGTAAGAAAGGGATTGATGTTATTCTCATTTGATAGATAAGGAAGCAATTATCACTGGACATGTAAAGAAATGTATTTTTTTTGTTAGGGATGTTTTCAACTGTATACAGAAATATAAAGAATATATCATGTAGCTTCAACCATTTCAAGTTGCAGAGTATGGTTTTAACCCAAATCTATCTTACTGTAAAACCCACGCTTTTAATTATTACAGTCCTGTGCTACCTCTTCACTTTGTCATTTGATACTTTTGGGTAGTTTTGTGATGCTTGTATTTTTGGTAAAATGGACATGGTAAGGCATTCTAACGGTGAGTTTATAAGCTGGTGGTAAGATGGAGAAAGCACTCCCTTTTAACTGCTTATATTTTGTAACAAGCGTTTCTAGTTGTAGTGTTGTACAAAGACAAACTTACTGATACGGTTCATCCTGTTTTATAAATCTTTGACCCATTCATTAGACTCTGACCACTCTAAAGATAAAGGACTATGGTTGCATTGGTCTTTCTGACTGAAATGGCCTTCTGCCGATTGAGAAATTGTATAATTATTAACTATGGTAATGGATATGTACTTGCAAGTTTCATCTGGTATCTTAATGAGCTTTAACCCTCGGAGTCCACCCAAGCATTATCCAAGAATCATTGAAATGTATCAGTGGTCACAACTTAACTCTTCCGTCCATGTATATTTGCTCTGATAAATATTTTGTTTCCCTCTGCCCTCACTACATCCCATCCTCCTGTTCACAGACTCCAACTCCTATATATCAGAGGAGTTAGTAGCTACAGCCTTAGCTGTAAAGACTTAGTATTTCTTTTGGAAAAAAACTTACTCTTTTACATTAACAGGACCATAGTTTCTAGTCAGTTTGTTTGTTTGTTTTTGATGGGGGAAGCAGGGGTCCCACACATACAGGGGTGTATATTTAGACAAATGAGCGATGGCATACTAAATAATTGTTATGTACAGATAACCTTGTGTTTTATTGAGTTGTAATCTGCTGTGGACCTGTTTTGTACCGAGAGGTCTCGTCTGAACTCTCAGGACTGCTTTGTGTCAGCCCTGGGTGCTTCAGTGACTTCCCCTGCCTAGAGGGCAAGGAAAGCTCTGAATCTGGGAATCTGCAGCCTCTGGGCTCATAACCTTCAACCCTACCAAACTTGAATACATGGACTGTGTAATCTAGTCTGGGTATAGAGTCATTTAGTCAGATTTTCCCTTCAAGAAAGAGACTAAATAGAACATTGCTTTCTTTTTTAAATTGAAGTATAGTTGATGTAAAATCTATATGTTTCATGTGTACCACATAGCAATTCATAATTTTTAAAGATTTTATTCCATTTATAGTCATTAAAAAATACTGGCTATATTCCCTGTGTTATATCCTTGTAGCTGATTTATTTTATTTTATACTGTTATCTTGCCCTCTCCCTTCCCACTTGCTACTGGTAACCACTAGTTTGTTCTCTATATCTGTTGAGTCTGTTTCTTTTTTGTTACATTCATTAGTATGTTTAGTTTTTAGATTCCACATATAAGTTACATCATATAATATTTGTCTTTCTCTGACTTCACTTAGCATAATATCCTCCAGGTCCATCATGTTGTTTCAAATAGCAAACTTTTTAAAAATGGCTGAGTAGTATCCTATTGTGTATATAATATATACCATATCTTCTTTATACATTCATGTGTTGATGGACACTAAGGTTGCTTCCATATCTTGGCTATGGTAAATAATGCTGCTTTGAGCATTGGGGTGCAGGTATCTTTTTGAATTATTTTTTTTTGTTTTTTAGGTATATATCCAGGAGTGGAATTGCTGGGTCAAGTGGTAGTTCTCTTTTTAGGTTTCTGAGAAACCTCCATAAGAACACTGCTTTTTTTTTTTTTTAAATCTACTGTGGTTGTATCAGATATCATAATACTAGAAATAAAAGTCTGATGTTAGGGAGAATGGTTGGTTCAATATAGACTGGTAAAGCATGATTGGATATTTAGTAGTAAAATGAATGCAGTTGGCTGGAATTCGGCAATGTTGTAGGGAAGGAAAAGATGAGATGACCCAAGGAAAAAGAGAGAGAAAGAAAAATCAAAGAAGTAGAAGAATTATTTAGGAAAGAGTAGTGTTCTAGAAATTAAGGAAAGACTTTCACAATTGAAGTGGCGAAGTACTGTGGATACTTAATTGACAATTTGTACTTCACTGTTGTCTTCACAGAGATAGGAAATAGAAGTCAGATTGCAGGACATTTAGGAGAAAAAGTTAAGTGAGGACCTAGGAGCAGTGAGTGCCTTACACCCTTTAAACATTTTGGAGATTACATATAGCAGGTCTGTCCCTTGAATAACATAGCTAAGGCTGCTTCACTGGCTCCTGTTTTGGGTGGGGAGAAGGATGTCTTGGGACTATATTGTACTACTTTTTTATGAATATTATTTAAATATGGTTTCAAAATTTGGTCACTAACCATAGTCCAGTGAACCTATGAAAAATGCAGGTAATAGACAGTCCTACTTGGGTCGATTTGCCCCAGGCTTCTCCCTCTTAGGGACACCCTGCATGTATTTCTGTGATAGTTCAGTATCTCAATTTTACAATTGTCAATTTAGCTCTCCCATTAAAATATAAGCTCCTTAAAGCTCTTTGTTGTTGTTGAATTCCCAGTACTTATCATGATGCCTGACACATACTACTATTTGTTAAGTGAATAAATGAATAAATCAATAGTTTTCTGTGTTTTTTTTTTTCATTTAAGCATTTTTTATTTTTATTTAGAGAGAGGTCTTTATTTGCTTTACACAGCATTAAAAATTATATATTATACACTGCGTGTGTGTGGGCTCAGTCACTAAGTCATGTCCAACTCTTTTGTGACCCCCTAGACTGTGGTCCACAAGGCTCCTCCATCCATGGAATTTTCCAGGCAAGAATACTGGAGTGGGATGCCATTTCCTTCTCCATGTGGTTTTTTTTTTAAGCAGAAAAGTATTCTAATTTGATAATTTCACAGAATCAAAAAAGTAGAATGTTTCAGGAAAGAGGAATTGATAACCAATTACAAATGGCAGTAAGATGGGGGTTAAAAACTGATCTTCAGATTTGGCTATTAGGGGTCATTGGTTTCCATAGTAAAAAGGGTTATACAAAATGATTGAAGTAAGAGCCATTTTAAGTGGATTGAAGAGTAAATGGGAAGTGAGAACAAAGAAACAATATGGAAGCTTGTTTTTTTATTTTTTTAAATTTATTTATTTTTAATTGAAGGATAATTGCTTTACAGAATTTTGTTTTTTTCTGTCAAACCTCAGTATGAATCAGCCAAAGATATAATTAGTTGAAGCTGAAGGGAAGAAACTGTTGGAGACAAATCCAAAGATTCGAGAGAGGGAAGTTCATTAGCATAGTAATTTTATGTATTTGATTTGAAGATATCTAAGTGTTTCTACACAGAACTATACAAAAAAGATCCTCACGACCCAGATAATCACAAAGGTATGCTCACTCACCTAGACCCAGACATCCTGGAATGCGAAGTCAAGCGGGCCTTAGGAAGCATCACTATGAACAAAGCTAGTGGAGGTGATGGAATACCAGTTGAGCTATTTCAAATCCTGAAAGATGATGCTGTGAAAGTGCTGCACTCAATATGCCAGCAAATTTGGAAAACTCAGCAGTGGCCACAGGACTGGAAAAGGTCTGTTTTCATTCCAATCCCAAAGAAAGGCAATGCCAAAGAATACTCAAACTACCACACAATTGCACGCATCTCACATGCGGGTAAAGTAAAGCTCAAGCCAGGCTTCAACAGTACGTGAACCGTGATCTTCCAAATGTTCAATCTGGATTTAGAAAAAGGCAGAGGAACCAGAGATCAGATTGCCAACATCTGCTGGATCATTGAAAAAGCAAGAGAGTTCCAGAAAAACATCTACTTCTGCTTTGTTGACTGTGCTAAAGCCTTTGACTGTGTGGATCACAACAAACTGGAAAATTCTGAAAGAGATGGGAATACCAGACCACCTGACCTGCCTCTTGAGAAACCTATATACAGGTCAGGAAGCAACAGTTAGAACTGGACATGGAACAGACTGGTTCCAAATCGAGAAAGGAGTACGTCAAGGCTGTATATTGTCACCCTGCTTATTTAACTTATATGCAGAGTACATCATGAGAAACGCTGGGCTGGCATAAGCACAAGCTGGAATCAAGATTGCTGGGAGAAATATCAATAACCTCAGATATGCAGATGACACCACCTTTATGGCAGAAAGTGAAGAACTAAAAAGCCTCTTGATGAAAGTGAAAGAGGAGAGTGAAAAAGTTGACTTAAAACTCAGCATTCAGAAAACTAAGATCATGGCATCTGGTCCCATCACTTCTTGGCAAATGGGGAAACAATGGAAACAGTGAGAGACTTTATTTTGGGGGCTCTAAAATCACTGTAGGTGGTGACTGCAGCCATGAAATTAAAAGATGCTTACTCCTTGGATGGAAAGTTATGACCAACCTGGGCAGCATATTAAAAAGCAGAGACATTACTTTGCCAACAAAGGTCCATCTAGTCAAAGCTATGGTTTTTCCAGTGGTCATGTATGGATGTGAGAGTTGGATATGAAGAAAGCTGAGTGCTGAAGAATGGATGCTTTTGAACTGTGGTGTTGGAGAAGACTCTTGAGAGTCCCCTGGACTACAACAAGATCCAACCAGTCAATCCTAAAGGAAATCAGTCCTGAGTATTCACTGGAAGGAGTGCTGCTGAAGCTGAAACTCCATTACTTTGGCCACCTGATGGGAAGAACTGACTCATTTGAAAAGACCCTGATGCTGGGAAAGATTGAAGGTGGGAGGAAAAGGGGACGATAGAGGATGAAATGGTTGGATGGCATCACCAACTCAATGGACATGAGTTTGAGTAAACTCTGGGAGTTGGTGATGGACAGGGAGGCCTGGCATGCTGCAGTCCATGGGGTTGCAAAGAGTCGGACACAACTGAGTGACTGAACTAAACTGAACTGAAGTATTTCTACCTACTTTTCTGGATAATATATTCCTCCCTCTTCCACTTGGTTTTGATATCAGTATATCTTTTTAGAGTGTTTTTTTGCTGTGCTATTTGGAGCCCCCTAGTGACCAATTTTCATACTGTCGGTAGGTGCCCAATATGCTACTGGAGATCAGTGGAGAAATAACTCCATAAAGAATGAAGGGATGTACCACAGCTTCCTTATCCATTCATCTGCTGATGGGCATCTGTGGTACATATACACCATGGAATATTACTCAGCCATTAAAAAGAATTCATTTGAACCAGTTCTAATGAGATGGATGAAGCTGGAGCCCATTATACAGAGTGAAGTAAGCCAGAAAGATAAAGAACATTACAGCATACTAACACATATATATGGAATTTAGAAAGGTGATAACGATAACCCTATATGCAAAACAGAAAAAGAGACACAGAAATACAGAACAGACTTTTGAACTCTGTGGGAGAATGTGAGGGTGGGATATTTCAAAAGAACAGCATGTATACTATCTATGGTGAAACAGATCACCAGCCCAGGTGGGATGCATGAGACAAGTGCTCCGGCCTGGTGCACTGGGAAGAGCCAGAGGAATCGGGTGGAGAGGGAGGTGGGAGGGGGGATCGGGATTGGGAATACATGTAAATCCATGGCTGATTCATATCAATGTATAACAAAACCCACTGGAAAAAAAAATAATAATAATAAAAAAAATAAATTAAAAAAAAAAAGCAGGAAATCAGACAATGTCACTTGTATTTGGCAGAGACATGAAGGCAGGTAGGTGAAAAAAAAAAAAAAAAAGAATGAAGGGATGGAGTCAAAGCAAAAACAATACCCAGTTGTGGATGTGACTGGTGATAGAAGCAAGGTCCGATGCTGTCAAGAGCAATATTGCATAGGAACCTGGAATGTTAGGTCCATGAATCAAGGCAAATTGGAAGTGGTCAAACAGGAGATGGCAAGAGTGAATGTCGACATTCTAGGAATCAGCGAACTAAGATGGACTGGAATGGGTGAATTTAACTCAGATGACCATTATATCTACTACTGTGGGCAGGAGTCCCTTAGAAGAAATGGAGTGGCCATCATGGTCAACAAAAGAGTCCAAAATGCAGTACTTGGACGCAATCTCAAAAACGACAGAATGATCTCTGTTCGTTTCCAAGGCAAGCCATTCAATATCACAGTAATCCAAGCCTATGCCCCAACCAGTAATGCTGAAGAAGCTGAAGTTGAACGGTTCTATGAAGACCTACAAGACCTTTTAGAACCAACACCCAAAAAAGACGTCCTTTTCATTATAGGGGACTGGAGTGCAAAAGTAGAAAGTCAAGAAACACCTGGAGTAACAGGCAAATTTGCCCTTGGAGTACAGAATGAAGCAGGGCAAAGGCTAATAGAGTTTTTCCAAGAGAACATACTGGTCATAGCAAACACCCTCTTCCAACAACACAAGAGAAGACTCTACACATGGACATCACCAGATGGTCAACCCTGAAATCAGACTGATTATATTCTTTGCAGCCAAAGATGGAGAAGCTCTATACAGTCAGCATAAACAAGACCAGGAGCTGACTGTGGCTCGGATCATGAACTCCTTATTGCCAAATTCAGACTTAAATTGAAGAAAGTAGGGAAAACCACTAGATCATTCAGGTGTGACCTAAATCAAATCCCTTATGACTATACAGTGGAAGTGAGAAATAGATTTAAGGAACTGGATCTGATAGAGTGCCTGATGAACTATGGACAGAGGTTCGTGACATTGTACAGGAGACAGGGATCAAGAATATCCCCATGGAAAAGAAATGCAAAAAGGCAAAATGGTTGTCTGAGGAGGCCTTACAAATAGCTGTGAAAAGAAGAGAAGCAAAAAGCAAAGGAGAAAAGGAAAGATATATCCATTTGAATGCAGAGTTCCAAAGAATAGCCAGGAGAGATAAGAAAGCCTTCCTCAGTGATCAATGCAAAGAAATAGAGGAAAACAACAGAATGGGAAAGACTAGAGATCTCTTCAAGAAAATTAGAAATACCAAGGCAACATTTCATGCAAAGATGGGTTCGGTAAAGGACAGAAATGGTATGGACCTAACAGAAGCAGAAGATATTAAGAAGAGGTGGCAAGAACACACAGAAGGACTGTACAAAAAAAGATCTTCACAACCCAGATAAATCATGATGGTGTGATCACTCACCTAGACCCAGACATCCTGGAATGTCAAGTCAGGTGGGCCTTAGAAAGCATCACTACGAACAAAGCTGGTGGAGGTGATGGAATTCCAGTTGAGCTATTTTAAATCCTGAAAGATGATACTGTGAAAATGCTGCGCTCAATATGCCAGCAAATTTGGAAAACTCAGCAGTAGCCACAGGACTGGAAAAGGTCAGTTTTCATTCCAATCCCAAAGAAAGGCAATGCCAAAGAATGCACAAACTACTGCACAATTGCACCCATCTCACACGCTAGTAGAGTAATGCTCAAAATTCTCCAAGCCAGGCTTCAGCAATACGTGAACCGTGAACTTCCAGATGTTCAAGCTGGTTTTAGAAAAGGCAGAGGGACCAGAGATCAAATTGCCAACATCTACTGGATCATCGAAAAAGCAAAAGAGTTCCAGAAAAACATCTATTTCTGCTTTATTGACTATGCCAAAGCTTTTGACTGTGTGGATCACAATAAACTGTGGAAAATTCTGAAAGAGATGGGAATACCAGACCACTTGATCCATCTCTTGAGAAACCTGTATGCAGGTCAGGAAGCAACAGTTAGAACTGGACATGGACCAACAGACTGGTTCCAAATAGGAAAAGGAGTACGTCAAGGCTGTATATTGTCACCCTGCTTATTTAACTTATATGCAGAGTACATCATGAGAAAAGCTGGGCTGGAAGAAGCACAAGCTGGAATCAAGATTGCCAGGAGAAATATCAATAACCTCAGATATGCAGATGACACCACCCTTATGGCAGAAAGTGAAGAGGAACTAAAAAGCCTCTTGATGAAAGTGAAAGAGGAGAATGAAAAAGTTTGCTTAAAGCTCAACATTCAGAAAACTAAGATCATGGCATCTGGTCCCATCACTTCATGGCAAATAGATGGGGAAACAGTGGAAGCAGTGTCAGACTTTATTTTTTGGGGCTCCAAAATCACTGCAGATGGTGATTGCAGCCATGAAATTAAAACACGTTTACTCCTTGGAAGGAAAGTTATGCCAACCTAGATAGCATATTAAAAAGCAGAACCATTACTTTGCCAACAAAGGTCCGTCTAGTCAAGGCTATTGTTTTTCCAGTGGTCACGTATGGATGTGAGAATTGGACTGTGAAGAAAGCTGAGTGCAGAAGAATTGATGCTTTTGAACTGTGGTGTTGGAGAAGACTCTTGAGAGTCCATTAGACTGCAAGGAGATCCATCCAGTCCATTCTAAAGGAGATCGGTCCTGGGTGTTCATTCGAAGGACTGCTGCTGAAGCTGAAACTCCAATCCTTTGGCCACCTCATGCGAAGAGCTGACTCATTGGAAAAGACCCTGATGCTGGGAAAGATCGAGGGCAGGAGGAGAAGGGGACCACAGAGGATGAGATGGCTGGATGGCATCACCGACTCGATGGACATTAGTTTGAGTAAACTCCGGGAGTTGGTGATGAACAGGGAGGCCTGGTGTGCTGCGATTCATGGGGTCGCAAAGAGTCGGACCCGACTGAGTGACTGAACTGAACTGAGTGACCAATTTGGTAATTATATATAAATTTTAAAAAAGTGTAGTATTAGTTGGTCAGTCATGTCTGACTCTTTGGGACCTGTAACCTGCCAGTCTCCTCTGTCCATGGGATTTTCTGGGCAAGCATACAGGAGTGGATTGCCGTTTCCTTCTCAATGGGATCCTCCCAACCCAAGGATCTCCCCAATTACAGCAGATTCTTTACTGTCTGAACCACCAGGAAAGCCCAATATATAAATAGTAAGCCATCAATTAGATCTAATATATCAATTATTTTTTCTGCAGATTTTTATTTCTCTGAGGATTAGATGAAGTCAGTATATGTGGTTATAGTACTTAATGATACTTAGCCCTCTTTGTTTTGTTATGGGTCAACACACCTGAACTTACTATAGTTTTGTTTCCTTAGTAATAATTCAGTATTATAAGACTGTTTGAAAACAGCAGTATATCTCTGTTTTAACTGATAATAAGTTAAAAGTTGCCATCTTTGCTGTCAACTCTCATTCAGCAATATTAGATTTAGGTCCAGTGTTGTATTGGAACATCATGTCTAGTTTGAAGATTGTGAAAGAAAAGCCTGAATTTCCAAACAAAAAAAGATCTATTATAAAAATAATAACCATTTGTCCTTCATCACAATAAAACTTTTAAAATATAGACGTCTTTGAAAAATCATCTTTAATCTTGCGTCTCAGTTTTTCTTTCTAGGGTTTTTTTAATGTTATAAAATATTTCTGAACAATGTAAGGAATATATTTACCTAGTTAAAAAAATCAGCATGGTTAGTACAGTTGATGCCCTTTATGTGTACTTTACCTATCACATCCCCATTCCTCCTTCCTGAAGGTAACCACAATCCTGGATTTTGTGTTTTAATCTTGGACATATTTTAAAATTCAACATGTTGATATCATAAGTTGTCTATTCTTCAGATTCCTTCTTTCATTTAAAATTATGTTTGTAAGATGTACCCATGTTGATATGTAATTTGTGTTCGTTTATTTTTCTGCCATATAGTAGTCATTCTCTGAATATCCTATGACTTATCTCCTCTTCATGGATTTTTAGGTTGTAAACTTTTTTTTGTAAAGTCCCCCATGATCATTCTTGCACACATATTCTTGTGTACATACGAGGAAGAGTTCTCCAGAGCAAAACCTTGGACGTGGAACCATCTGGTTGTGTGATGAGTATCCTCACTTTTACCAGATGGTTTGTCAGAGCTGTGTAAGAGTTCCCCAACGGTGGGTATTATTAGACTGCTTAAATCTTTTCCAAGTTTGAAAAAATATTTCTTAAAAACAACAACAAAAAAGAAGGCATGTATTATAGGATATTTAAAAGATGTACAAAAGTAGAGTGATTAGAGAAGTGTTGCATCGACCTGCCTGGACGTATGGCCCATCTTGTTTAATCTGTAACCTCGTCCTCTCTCTCCTCCTGGTGTTCTAAGGAAATTGAGAAATGTCACACCATTTTACACGCAAACACTCATTTTACATCTCTGGCACATAGCCTTTCATATATAGCCTCAATAATATGATCCCACTAAAGAAACGCAGTAATCCCTTAATGTTATAAAATACCAAAGTTTCAGTTTTTCCAGTTGTGTTATATTTTTACACTTGTGTCTTCAAATCAAAATCTAAATACGGTCCACACTTTGTAATTGGTTTCAATCTACAAATTCCTTCTGCTGTCCCTCACAACATCTACCTGGTGATATTAGTAGCCATTAATGGCTATTGCCTAGAAAATCCACTGACTCATTAGGAGTTGTGAGATGGTGCTAGTCTATCATTATTTTGGTTTTTGTTTATTAGCAGAATATCACTGTAAAGAGAGATTTCCTCTCATCATATATTTGGCCATCTTGAGATTCTCTTAGTAAAGAAAAACAGGGTAAAATGCTTTCCTTTTATTCACCAACTTTTGAAACAGTCACAGTATCCTCTGAAGGTGATCATTGAGTGTGTTTGTTTTAGTTATTTTTATGAGTTCGTGGATTTAAGCATGTCAGATTTGTTCCAGTCCATCTTGGTGGTCATCCTGACCGATGCTCAGATTGCCCAGTTTTGGCAGTGGGAGCCTCTTTAAGTTGGCTCCTCAGTTCTTTTGACAAAGTCCTACTAGTCTTCAATTGTTCTCTTGTATGATGAGACGTTTCAGGTTCATCTTGTATATTTCCTGCCCCAACTCTAGAATCAGCCATTTCTCTAAGGAGACTTGGTGTTGCAGCCATCCTCTGCCTATCACATACCAAAATGCCTGTCTCTTAGAAGGAAAGGAAGTGTTTATTAGATAGTTTAGGCACAGTGAGCCATTCTTACCAAGGAACAGTGGGAACCCTCCTGAAATCAAAATGCACAAATGCCTGCCAGGGTCCCACGTTACAAGCAGGGCTTTTTAAGGATGGTAGTCTCAGGCTTGGCATGTTAACTCTTTTCCGCATAGGTGCCTATTAGGGATATCACATCCTCCTGATTCTCATCCCACCTCACACTACCTCACCATACGCTCCTTCTCAGTCTCCTTTGCTAGCTTTTCCTCATCTCCTCAACTTCTTGCTTAGGGGCCCAGTACTTGTATCTCAAGTAGAATGTTGATAAGAATGTTGGATTAGGAGTCAGGCATTCAGAAGAGAGACTGTGATGGAGATAAACATCTGGTGGTCATTAGTGATGGAGATATACATCTGTTATTAGAAGGTATTCAGATCCTGAGACTGAATGAAAATTACCTAGGGAGTGAGTCCAGAGAGAGATCCAAGTGCTGGGCCCTTGAGCAAGAAGTTGAGATGAGGAGAAGATAGCGAAGGAGACTGAGAAGGAGACTGCACAAAAGAAGAAAGGAATGATCAGTGCTGACAGTCTTAAGTTGAAAATGGGGATTTGACTGATTCCAATATGGAGGTTATTGGAGACCTTGAAATATGCTGTTTCAGTGGAGTGTTTTGGACCAGTGCTTGATAGGAGTGGGTTTAAGAGAGAATTGGGTAAGAGGGAATATAGACAGTTCTTTCAAGGAATTTTGCTGTAGAGGGGAGCAGAAAAGCAGTATTATAAGTGGAGGAGTCAACTAAAACCTTTACCATTCGATTTTTCCACATTATCTTTTTTTTTATTCACCTTATATTTATTTTTGTATTTATTGTATATATTATTGTATTTATTTTTCCACATTATCTTCTAGTTTTTGTCCACACCAAATACATTTTAGTTATAATACTCAATATTTTGCTAACTCTATCTTTGTTGTTAATGAAAAAAAAAATAAGTGGAGGAGTAGAGGAGCTGAGGATTAACAGCATGAGGAATAGTCACAACATGTTTGTATGTTGATGGAGATGCTCCAGTAAAAAACAAAAATCAAGATGTAGGAGAGAAATGAAGAATTGTTGAAGCCTGGTTAGGAAAGAGGGTATAAGATCTAATGTCTAAGTGAGGAAGAGTTGGCCTTCGAAGCACAAACAGTTAGTTTATGCATAGTAATAAAGTGGGCAAAATATATGGGTACGATAAAGGTCGGTAGGTATGTTGCTGACAACTTGTAAATGGTCATCAGCTGCACTTGAGGATAGGGGAGGAGATGCTGAGCTTTAAAGAGTATAAAAGAGTTATCTTGGAAAATGAATGGACAGAGAAAGATAAGATTTCTGGGTACCCCCTTGAGGTTAGTAGTCACGATCTTAAAATGAGACTAGTTTTCATCGGGTACAGGTGTAGAGTAGGAGTGATTGAACCAGGGTTTGAGTTTAGCTAGAGAGGAGAGTAGCAGAATTAAAGAAGTATGGTTGGGAGTGATTATAATGACCCTGGAATATAAGCATTTTAAGGAGGGAAGTGAAGAATGAGGCTATAAAAATGAGTTATGATCATTGTGTTCAACATAGATCCCACATGGTCAAAGAGTTGTTGTAGTTGTCCATTTAGAGGGGGTAAGTCAAAGATAGGAGAAAGTAGTCAGCGAGTTGAAAGCTTAAATTGAAATTAAGGAAATGTATAGTTATTGTTAATGGTAGGGCATATGATTATGAGAATGAATAACTGAGGTAGGGTGGAGAATAAAATCAATAGAGGAGAAGAGGACAAGGAACCAAGAGACCAGGGTATTAGCAGGAACACCCACACTGATAGTGAAATCACAAGAACTATAATCAGATAGGTTATTAGACTAGGAAGAGGTGACCATGAGCAAATCAAGGAATGATGAGAGTGACTGGGGACTGTAGCTGTGGTTTCCTGTATACCGCCATACTTCCATATAGACTTTTCATGATTTGAAAGCTTCTTACCTTTTCACAAAGGACCCTGTACTCTGATCCAAAGTCCTCAGTCATACCACGGTCTTTCATAACCCTGCCTGTTACAGCTGCGTATTCTTTTGTTTAGATGCTTACAGCTATGGTACTTGCCTTCCATAGGAGTATTGTTTCTTATTTCTAGTTTACAGTATGTATTACATTATTTTTAAACTGCTAGTTTACATTCACTGTTTTTTTTCTCCTTTTTGTTTTTTTAAAACCAGACTGACAGTTCCCTTAGGCCAAGGACCTTATCTGTCTTTTTGTCCCTATAGCACTGTAAAAAATTTATCAGCAAACTCTAGGAATAGATCTATTTAGTAGATACTTTTGGAAAGTCAGTTGTTATCAAGTCAGTAGTGGTATAATTCTCTATTTTTATCTCACTAAATATGATGCTTACTTAGATTTACTTATATCAAGTGCCCACAGTTAATGAAAAAATATTTAAATTATAATGAGTTTCTTTTGTCTGTATATTACAAAATGGCTATTCTTAATCTGTTTGCATTTTAGAGACGATTAGAAATACAGAAGCAGGGCTTCCCTGCTGGCTCAATAGTGAAGAATCAGCCTGCCATCGCAGGAGACACACGTTCGATCCCTGCTCCAGGAACATCCCATGTGCTGCAGAGCAACTAAACCTGTGTCCCACAGCTTCTGAGCCCATGCTCCGCAACAAGAGAAGCCACCACAGTGAGAAGCCTGCATACCACAACTAGAGAGTGGTCTCTGCTCGCCACAACTACAGAAAAGCCTGTGCAGAAACAAAAGAACCAGCACAGCCAAGAAAATAAATAAATAAAATTATTTTTTAAAAATACAGAAGCAATTATTGATTGCACTTATAGATTGAAGATAGGTAATATAGTTACTTGTACATTTTGAAAAGAGCCTTGGTTTTTTATTTTCTCTTTACTGGTTCAAGCCTCTATTTTGGGATTTTGGAATTGAGTTCACAGTTTAAGGAAGAAGGCCCTAAAAAGAAAACAAAGGATTTAAAGGTGACTATAATACAGCTGAACAAATGCTGTTTATTCCCTTCTTTACTAACTTACTGTTTAAATGGTGCAAGTTTTGGGACTCCCCGGTCAGTCCAGTGGTTAAGACTCTGCACTCCCAATGCAGGAGACATGGGTTTGATCCCTGGAACTAAGACCTTACATGCTGCACTGAGCAGCCAAAAGAAAAAAAAGCGTGCAAGTTTTTACAATACCAGAAATGAGCATACTAAGAGTTGACTCATTTGTTGTTAGTATGCTTAATTTTATTTTCCTTAAAGAGAGTCTTTATGTGAGTATTTTTTGTGCATATTTTGATTTCTCCTTATGATTGCTTATGTATTTGTCATTTTTATAATTGAGTAAGAGTATAAATCACCTCTATTAATTATATTTTTGATTTATATTACATTTGCTTTGGGGCTATTATAAGTTAATTTCAATATATAAAAATTTCTGACACATGCTTATTTTAGATTTTTCTTTTTCTTTTTTTTTTCAGAAACTATGAGTGGAGGATCTCAAGTTCACATTTTTTGGGGTGCTCCAGTCAGTCCACTGGAAATGACAGTCTCACAGGAACCAACCTCTTTAGCACCCACTACTGAGACCTGGAAAGAAATTCAGGTTTTGTACAATCACCATTCCTTATACCTGAAGGATGAAAAATGCAGGCACAAAAATCTCGAGGACTGTCAGGCCCTGGAACCTCTAGGTCTTCCAGATCTTCCTCATGGTCACACTCCAGCAAACTCTATGAACAGATCTGTTCACATGAAAGATGACACCACACGTTGCATTTCTGAAACACAAGCTGCAAAGTCCCAGAAGAGTTACCTCCTGGGAATGAGTGACAGAACCAACTCCAGTGAGCAAATATGTGGACTTAAGGGAGGAATTCAGCATTTTACTGAAGAAGAGAAGTGTCCAAAGCTTTCCAGTGAACTTAAGAAAACCACAAACGAACAGCATGATCAATCAAACATATGTGGTCAGAACATTCCAAAAAATTCCTTTCATTTAGATCATAAGTGTGCAGCTATACTGGATGTGGTCTGTGGTACTGAACGGACTAACACTCCAGAAGCTATCAAAATAAACTGTGCACCAACAGAGCATCATGAAATACAGAACCGGTGTCTAGAGTTCTTTCCCTCTAACACAGTAGACAAACCAAGGCCTGAAGGACTTAAAATATCCACTGATACTGAATTTCTTAGTATAATGACCTCCAGCCAGGTTGCTTTTTTAGCTCAAAGGAAATATAAAGGGCAGAATTCTGTAAATAAAGGGACCATAAACATGGAGATTGAACCAGAAGCAAGTTATGGGGAAATAAGAATAACTGAGGATAATTTGATTCAGTCCAAAGATGATTCTGCAGAAGGATATGAAGATGGACAGAACCAAGCCTGTTCCCTTGAACTTTTTAGTCCTGTTTGTCCTGAAACAAAAAGTTGCCACACTCTCTTAAACGCTGATAAAGATCTTGAAGAAAACATAGGATCTGAAGAACTTTTCAATTTTGATGATAACTTTCAACCAAATGAGATATGCATTGAGTCATGTAACTCAGGAATACTGTGTTCTCAACTAAATACCTTCCACAAAAGTTCCGGTAAGAGAAGTTGGACCTCTGAAGAGAAATCAGGCCATCCTCAGGCTCTATCTAAAGTCCCCCATGTAGCTAAGAAAATTAAGTTGTTTTCTAATGAGAGAGATCATACTATAACAGTGGACCAGAGGAACATATCTGGATTTAAGGGCATTAAAAAAACCTCATTAATAAAAAACTGTGATTCTGAACGTCAGAAATACAATTGCTTAGTCATGGTGTTATCTCCATGTCACATGAAAGAAATAAATATAAAATCTGGACCAAATTCTGGCTCTAAAGTGCCTTTAGCAACGATTGTGGTAACTGACCAATCAGAAATGAAGAAGAAGGTGTTTCTGTGGAGGACTGCAGCATTCTGGGCACTTACTGTGTTTCTTGGAGATATAATTTTACTCACAGGTAAGGTCATCGTGGTAAATATCTTACTTTACAAAGCTGTTGTCTTTTTCCCCCTCCCACTTTAAGCCTTTAAGGATTCTTTCCTTACCATTTGCTTCTTAGGGTTCCAGCATGATTGAGTCCCTTATAGCATCTGTATTGCTCTCCTCATCCCTGCATTGCCATTTCTGGGTGTTTATCTGTCCTTTTTTGTTCTGTCCCTCCTTCTCACTATCCCTCCTGTTCCTCCTTCTCTTTGAGAAGTCTTCTCTGATTTCTCCTCCTTTCATTCACTATGCTAGCATTCATGTTGTGTCTCATCGGGCTCTTTGTTTTCTTACTGTTTTATTTATGTCTTATTTGTAACCCTTTTCTTTAGCTGTGTTAACAGGACGACGTTTCTACTATTCCATCCCTAGTAAAGCTGTTCACACTACATTCTTACTGAGGGAACGTGGAATTTCTTTGAATTTTTAAATTATTAAAATTACCAAAGACCCTTGAACTGCATGGGCCCCTTTATATGTGGATGTTTTTCAGTAGTGAACACTACAGTACTCCACCATTCCTGGTTGGTTGAAACCATGGATGTAGAAGAGCAAGAGATTCAGAGGGCTGACTAAAGTAGTGGATTAACCCTGTGTTATCCAAGGGTCACTACTGATCACATTTGGAAATATAGAAAGGAGAGACTCCTGGTATCATACCAACCTCATATGACTGCCAATGGAGTGTTGGAGTATTGCCTTCCAGCTGCCTTGCCTGTGCTCCTCAATCATGTCTGCATATGGATAATAACGGACATTCATTGGGAACTTAGTCCCTGTTTTAGATGTTACATATCTTTCAACTCATTATATAACAATTGTATGAGGAGAGCACTGGTTATCTTCCCCATTTTTCAGCTTGAAAATATAGACCCAGGGAAGTGAAGTAACTTAGCCACTGCCAGCCAGCTAGGAGGTGGCAAAGCTGGGCTTCACCCCGATTCTAGAATCCCTACTCTCAATATACAGTTGTAATCATGAAAAATGATTTGTATCCTGCTTTTTCACCTGAAAAACAAAATCTAACAGTTTGTTACATGTCCTATATTGATTTAAAAATCAACACATAGTGTATTAGGGCATAGTTACTGGTCATCTTAAGAATGAATCCCACACCAGCACAAAGTTGATTAAGCTTCATAATATATGTAAAGAAAGAATGTGATAGAGAAGAGGTGTGGGTCAGCTTTGAAAGCTTAGAAAGAGAAAATATCAAGGCAATCATTTGTAATTCCTCTCAGATGGTTTGCTGAGGGAGTGAGAACCTTAGCTAATATACTTTGGTATTTGTGTAACATTATCAGGTACAGTCTCTACTGAAGAGTTGAACACAGGTTTGTATCAGCTTTGCATAGTCTCGTCCCACTGGCGGCATCTTCTTTGTTGGCAGCTCAAGTCATCTAACTTGCTCTTTTCTGATTCAGTGCTTGCCGAGCAGCCCTTTGCTTATGACTCGGCTTCTAAGATATACGACTACCTACAAGGTGAGAGCAGGCTGCAAGTGTTTCTTTGGCAATTTTGTATATTTAAACAAAAAGGTTGTGTTCTGTTTTTCTGTTTGCCTGTTTGTCTCATTAACTGATTTGAATACAAGTTTATGTCACAGAGCTGAAATCTATTTTTGGAGTGCTGAAAAAAATGAGGTCCCCAAGACCGTAAAGAGTAGGTTAGACCCTGGACCACGATTATTTTATCAAGTCATCACTGTCCCTGTATGAGCCTCCCAGGAGGCCTTTTCCTAGCAGATAGAAACTCAACCCAACTATCTCTCTTTTCCCCTAGTGTCCATACAGTTGTTACCAAGGAGGTAACATTCTGTGAAGTGACTTCACCAAAGTTTACTTAACATTTTCCTATTATAGAATATTTAGATTATTTCTATGGGCACCAGTTTTTTAAAATGGGGTTTTTTTGTTTGTTTGTTTCTGTTTTACTTAATTTCCTTAGTTAAAAAAAGTAGTTTACAGATATCTAGTTTCTTTTATTTGTGTGGAACAGATGAAAACTTTGTGGAAAGAGAAATTTGTACTTTTCTGTTTTCCTAGTTAGGTAGTGAGATTACATTTACAGAGGAATTTGTGAGTGAAATCCCACTTTAATTAATAGCATCCAGTTGCAGATGATTATATCTCTGTGTTGGATATCTCATACTACCTGCTGATATCCACCCAAAACTGAACAATTCTGTCTAACAGATGGATTCCAGATCACATTCCATTCAGTAATGGATATTTTTCTACTGTAGCAATAGAGTGAAAAGATGCTCTAAATATGGTCTATATAGTCTCTAAGGAGACTAGTGACTAGAGTTAAAAGAGAAGAGGACCTGGGACTTAACTGGGAAACCAGTATATAAAGAACAGATAGAAAACTGTATCAGTGAATGGACCAAGACAAGGGGGGCAAGGGCTGAATTCTTAACTCCCCTCCATCCTGTCACCAATGATTAACATTTTACGAGTCTGAACATAGGTTTTACAATATGGTTTTCTGAAAGTTCTCCTTGAAATTTCTTATTTGTTCCTTTCTGAAGAGCAGGCATCCTGAATGTCAGATCTTGAAAAGCTTTGAATGCTATACTGGTTGTTCCTGGCCAGGTCATGGGGAGCCACTAAGAGTTTTTTTAATCAAGTCAGTAGATCACATTAATGTTCTTGATAAATCATTCATTAGCATCATGGAACATGGATTGGAGATAGGAAGGGGACCTGCTTGGAGAGAGAAGAATGTTTGATGCAAAACTAGCCGTGACAGGGAGACGGAATCAGCAGTTGGGTTGGAGACAAAAATGGGACAGGAGAGGTAGAAGTTCAGGATGATGTCATGTTTTAATTGACCTGGCTAGCAGCATAGTGCCAACAGATGAGATGGGGCATACAAGAAAAGCAGATTTGAGCAAGGCTGAGTTTGGGGAGCTATTAGATTATCCAGTCAGGAATGTCAATTAGGCAGTTGTGGATAAATGGGTAAATGGGTTTGAAGCTGAGGAGAGGATCTGGGATATAAATTTGGAAGTAATTACTTGGAAATTATGCATCCTTGTTTTTCTTTGATTATTTTGCTGCCATTAGTGTATCTTCATACCGCTAACATTTTATACTGATTATAAAAGGCTGATTATATCCTGCCTGGGATGGATCTGTCTCTGTCTTTAACTTAAGTTTTGTTCTACTTAGAATTGTTTCTCCCAGTTGGAATGTTTAGTCCCACTAAATGTTTCTTCTCTTTCCATCTTAGATCATGCAGCTCTCTTTTTCCTGGGAAGTGTTCCTTACCTCCAAAGTATTTCATTTTTAACATCTATAGAAGATAATTATCATTGAGTTTAGGGGAAAAATAATCAAAGTTCTTTAAGAATGCCTTACATTATATTTATATATGGCTTATGGCAGAGGAAATAAATGCATACTAAATATGTTTTACTCTTCTAGGAACTACTGCTTTGGAACCCTGCTTTGCTTCCTGATCCTAAATGACTTAATTTATCAGAAATATACATTATACCTTTGCCTTAAGCAAACAAAACCGTTAAAATTTTCTCTGTGGAGCAAAGCTTCTATATTGATATTATTTGAATATACAGAAGCAATTTTGTTATTTTGCTTATGTACAGACATTCCTAGGTTCAGAGATCAAATTTGCTATTTTATCATTTTGTACTTTTAGGGAGATCATTTACCCTATTTGGACTTCAGTTTCCTGGCATGTGAGAGGCATGCATGGTATTTTGCTATGATGAGTAGATTAATCCCAGTGTGAGGGAATTTTTAGCATGATCAGAACTTATTTTCCCCCTTTCTAGATGTCACTATCCATGAGGATCACTGGGTTGGTGAGACAGTACTGCAATCAACATTTACCAGTCAGTTATTAAATCTTGGGAGTTACTCATCTGTCCAGCCTGAAGAATGTAAGACACATTTTAAATATAAATATAATAATTTCTTAGTATTTAAAATATATACACATATTGAGAAAAATTAGAGTTAAAATGGCAATGTTACAAAATGTTTTCTAAATGGTTAGCTGAAAGATATTGGTTTATTTTCAGTAAGAATGAAAACAGAATTTATAAAAATCAACTTGTATGGTATAAATCATATTTATTTTAAGAAATATTGGAGTTCATGATTTGTTTTCTTAGAGTCAATATAGTCATGATTCTTAACCTTTTAGGGAGTCATAGACCTCTTTGAGAAGCTATGTGCCATTTCTTAAGAAAAATAGACTTAAGTAGGGAGATATAAAATTTTGCTTATCATTCCAAGTGATTCCATGGACCTCTGAAGTTCTTCCATGGAATTTCTGAGCCTCTGGAATTCTTGAGGTAATGAAAAGAGGATTTGTATGACAAATACATGTTTAGTTTTATAAGAAATTGCCAAACTATTTTTCAGAGTGGCTGTATCACTTAAACTTCCTACCAGCAATGTATCTTGTAGTTTCTCTGCATCCTTGTCAGCATTTGGTATTGTCCTATTTTTAAATTTCAGCCATTCTGATCACTGTGCAGTGATATCTCATTGTGGTATTAACTTGCATTTCTCTAATGGCACAAGACAGATCTAGTAGACAGAATATGACTAAGAAATAAAAGATCTAAACAATATAGTGAGCAGTGTAGATCTTATGAATAAGGTGTATCTTATGGATATAAATGGAATTCTACATTCTGATGATAGAAATATGCATTTTGTCATGTGTGTACAGTACAGTCAGAAAAATTGATCCTGTTAGGTCATAAAGAAAATGTTAGTAATTTCTATAAAGTGGAATTATTACAAACATACTGATCAAATGCTATAAACCTCGAATTTATTTCTTTTTAGTTTTTTATGATGTTATTTGTTTATTTATTGACTGTGCCGGGTCTTTGTTGCTGCATGCGGGCTTTTTTCTAGTTGTGGTGTGCAGGCTGCTCATTATGGTGGCTTCTCTTCTTGCAGAGCACAAGCTCTAGGGCACATGGGATCCAGTAGGTGCAGCACGTGGGCTCAGGAGTTGTGGTGCACAGGCTTAATTGCTCAGTGGCATATGGCATCCTCCTAAACCAGGGATCGAACCTGTGTCTCCTACATAAGCAGGTGGATTCTTTACCATTGAGCCACCAGGGAAGTCCAAGAACTAGAATTTATTAGCTACAGCAGCAGCAGGTCCTATATCTGGAAATTTTATACCTACTGAACAAATTTTGAGTGAAAAAGGAAATACAAACTGATATTATAGAATTAAAAAATATAATAATGAAAACACTACATGTCAGAATATCTGGAATGCATTTAAGGAAAATTATCAAAGAAAAATTATTAGCTGAACCCTTTTTATCAATAATAATAAAAGAATAAAAACACATGAATTAAATTCTAAACTCTGATACCTAGCAAAAGAACAACAAAGTAAAGCAAAGAAACAAAGGTAAAAGTAAAGCAAAGAAACAAAGGTAAAAGCAGTAATTAATAAGAATGTGAAATTTAAAATGATAAATAATTTTAATGTAAAATCTTGTTTCCAAAAAAATAGATGAACCAGCTAGTTAATTTGATCAAGAAAAAAGGGAGGCATGCACCTCAATGTTTTTTGCAGCACTATGTATAATAGCCAAGAGAATGTCCACTGATAAGAGGAATGGATAAAAAACATGTGGTACATATGTACAATGGAATATTACATCCATAAAAATGAATGAAATTATGCCATTTGCGGCAACATGGATAGACCTCGATTATTGTACTGAGTGACGTAAATCAGATAAAGACAACTATATGATATCACTCATATGTGGAATCTTTAAGTTTTTAAAAAATGATACAAATGAACTAATTTGCAAAAGTGAAACAGACTTACAGATATTGAAAACAAACATGGTTACCAAAGGGGAAGTTTAGGGAGAAGGGATAAATCAGGTGCTTGGGATTAACATACACATGCTACTATATATGAGATGGATAACCAGCAAGAACCTACCGTACAGCCCAGGAAACTGTACTCAATATTTTGTGATAACATATATGAGAAAAGTGTCTGAAAAAGAATCAGTTCAGTTTAGTCGCTCAGTCGTGTCTGACTCTTTGCGACCCCATGAATCGCAGCATGCCAGGCCTCCCTGTCCATCACCAACTCCCGTAGTCCACCCAAACCCATGTCCATTGAGTTGGTGATGCCATCCAACCATCTCATCCTCTGTCATCCCCTTCTCCTCCTGCCCTCAATCTTTCCCAGCATCAGGGTCTTTTCAAATGAGTCAGCCCTTCGCATCAAGTAGCCAAAGTGTTAGAGTTTCAGCTTCAACAGCTGTCCTACCAATGAACACCCAAGACTGATTTCCCTTAGGATGGACTGGTTGGATCTCCTTGCAGTCCAAGGGACTCTCAAGAGTCTTCTCCAACACCACAGTTCAAAAGCATCAATTTTTTGGCGTTCAGCGTTCTTTATAGTCCAACTCTCACATCCATACATGACCACTGGAAAAACCATAGCCTTGACTAGATGGACCTTTGTTGGCAAAGTAATGTCTGAATGTATGTAAATTTTCTAGGGAAATACAGATAGCCAAAATTGATCCCATTAGAGAAAGAAAGTGTAAACTCACCAGTTTCTGTAGAAGAAATAGAGAAAATTACTAAAGAACTACCATACAAAAGAGGGCCAGGTCTGAAAATAGTTTCACAGGAAATTCCACCAAACCTTCAAAGGCCAGATAACTCCAATGCTCTATAAATTAGTCCAGAGTATTGAAGGAGAAAATTCCCAATTCCTTTTATAAAGCAAATATAACACCAGCACCTAAACCAAATGAAGACATTACAAATAAAAATATAGACCAGTGTTATACATGATTATTGATGTAAAAAGCCTAAACAGGATTTTAGTAAACAAAATCTAACTCTACATTAGGGAAATAATGACCAAATGAGATTTATTCTAGAAATGGAAGATTTGTTCAGATACATGAATATTTCATATTAATATATGAATATTAATATATTAACACATCTGAGAATTTATATGGCTATCTCCATAGATGTTGAGAAACCCTTTGACAAAATTCAACATCCATTTATTATAAAAAACATTCCAAGAAATAAAAATTGAGGGATACTTTCTCCTACCAATAAATACAGTATCAGTATAGTGCTACAATTACAATATAGTTGATACTGTATCAATAATATAGATATACTTAGTCCTGATGCCTTATCTTATTTAATGTAGAAACACTAGAGGCGTTTCCACAAAGTCAAGAACAAAATAAGAACATCCCTTATCTCTGCTATTCTTTTCCATTTGCTGTTGTTTAGTCACTAAGTCCTGTCTGACTCTTTGTGACTCCATGAACTACAACATGCCAGCCTTCCCTGTCTTTCACTGTCTCCCAAAGTCTGCTCAAATTCATTTCCACTGGGTCAGTGATGCTATCTAACCATCTCATCCTCTGCCGCCCTCTTCTCCTTTTGCCTTCAATCTTTCCCAACATCAGGGTCTTTTCCAATTTGTTGGCTCTTCACATTAGGTGGCAAGGGTATTGGAGCTTTACCTTTAGCATCAGTCCTTCCAGTATATATTCAGGGGTGATTTCCTTTAGGGTTGACTGGTTTGATCTCCTTCCTGTCCAAGGGACTCTCGAGTCTTCTCCAGTACCACAATTCAAAAGCATCAGTTCTTTAGCACTCAGCCTTCTTTATGGTCCAGCTCTCATATTTGTACATAACTACTGGAAAAACCATAGCTTTGACTATATGGACCTTAGTCCATAAAGTGATGCCTCTGATTTGTAATACACTGTCTAGGTTTGTCATAGCTTTTCTTTCAAGGAGCGAGTGTCTTTTAATTTCGTGGCTACAATCACCATCTGCAGTGATTTTGGAGCTCAAGAAAAGAAAACCTGTCACTGTTTCCACTTTTTCCCCATCTGTTTGCCATGAAGTGATGGGACCAGCTGCCGTGATCTTAGTTTTTTGAATGTTCAGTTTTAAGCCAGCTTTTTCACTCTGCTCTTTCAGCCCCATCAAGAGGCTCTTTTAGTTCACCATTATACTAAGAGTTATTCACCAATGCAATCAGAAAAGAAGAGGCATTTGAATGGGTAAAGAATTACACAAAAATTACTGTTAAAAAAATCAGTAGCCTTCATATACACAAACACCAAACAGAGGGCATAGTGGTAGGAAAATACTAATTTACAATAGTAATAAAGAAGATGTTTCAGAATATATTAAATAAGAAATGTGCAAAAACCTATATGAATAAAAATTTTAAATACACTGGAAAGAAATGAAGACATGAATAAGTGGAAAGGCAACATTCTGTATTACTGGATTAAATAATTCAACATTAAATGATACCAGTTCTCCTTAAGATTATTTATAAATTCAGTGCACTCTCAGTAAAAATACCAACATGATACTAATATGATACTATATATAACTTGATACTAACATTCATATGGAAGAACAAACATGCAAGAATAGCTAGGAAAACAGTGAAAAAGAAAAATATGAGTGACTAAGCTTATTGAGCATTAAAATATACTCTAAAGCCCCAGTAATTAAAGCAGTGTGATACTGGTACATGAATAGGCAACTAGATCAGTGGCATCGACTAGGAAGATAAGAATTAGGCACATATGTATAATTTAGTATATAACAAAGATGGTATCTGAAACCACTGAGGCAAAGGTTAGCTTTTAAATAAATGGCCCTAAGGTAGCTTGGTAGCCACATAGAAAAGATAAGATTGTATCCACTTTGTAACCAAGTAGGGTAGGGGGTCCCTGGAGAAAGAGTATAAGTATCAAGCTTGATTTTCTTGACATAAGAGAGGCTATTTTTGGCCTAAGCCATTTTGTGATCTAAGCCTGGCCATAATGCTTGTCTTTGAACAGGCCTGAGTAATTAATAACCTTTAAGGTGAAAGATGAATAACTGTTACCAGAGAAGAGAAGTTAATAATAGCAAAGATAAAATGTCAATTGTAAAGATTCCCAGTTCTGTTTCAGAAATAAAGATGAGCCTGAAGCAGTGAACCACCTGAACAACTGAACCTAAAAGATGATGATGTTGATGTTTTCAAATCTGGTCTCTGCCTACCTCCCAAAGTCCCTTCATGAATATGCATACACTAGCCCAAACCTGTTCGTGAAAAAGTGAAAGTTGCTCATTCATGTCCAACTCTTTGTGACCCCATGGACTATCCATGGAATTCTTCAGGCCAAAATACTGAAGTGGGTGGCCGTCTCCTTCTCCAAGGGATCTTTCCAACCCAGGGATTGAACCCAGGTCTCCTGCATTGCAGGCAGATTCTTTACCAGCTGAGCCGCCAGGGAAGCCTGACTATGCAGCTACCCTTAGCTTAAAACTTCCCCAATTTTGCTGTTCCAGGAGACACTGCTTTGGGAAATATCCCCAGCATTCTTACTTGCTGCAAGTAATAAATCCTTCCTTCTCCCAATCTGTGGATTGGTAGTGTCTTTTGACTTGACACCCACAAAATGGTGAACCAAGTTGTTGGTTAACAAATTCTCATAACAAATAGAAGAATAAACTCCAAATGGATTAAAAATATAAATATTAAAAAATAAAACAATCTAACTACTAGAAGGAAACATAAATGAATTCCTCTTTAATCTTGGTGTAGGGAAAGGCCTTCTTACTATAACTCCAAATCCAGAAGCAGTAAAAACATGAGACTGATACATTTGTCTATGGAAAAATAAAAATTTTAAGGACTAAAAATACATGAAGTCAAAAGACAATTGGCATACTTGGAAGGAATATTGCAGCATACACCTTAGACAAAAGTCTAGTGTTCTAGTATATGGAAAACTCTTAAAAAATTAAGCAACAAGGGACCTGATGGGAAAATGGGAAGGAGACATGAGAAATTCAAGTTAAAACTACATAGAGATGTCATTCTTCACCTATCAAAGTGGCAAAAATTAAAAAATAGGACAACATGTTCTTTTGGTGAGTCTGTGAGGAAACAGGCTCACTTAACCTTGCTGGTGGGAATGTAAATTGCTACAACCCTTGTGGAGGGCTATTTGGCAATACCTAACAGAATTATATATGTACTCAGCTTTCAACCCAACAAGAGGATAGAATTACAACAATATGCAAATATCTATACACCGGAACAGAAAAATTATTCATTGCAGTATTGTTTGTTACTGCAAGACACTGAAAAAATAGAAACACTCATGATTAAATTATAGTATAGTCACATAGTGGAATACTATGCAGATGTAAAAAGAAAATGAAAAAGAGTCTATGAACTGATATTAAGTGATTTCCAAGACATACTGTTGTGTGAAAAATAGAAGCCCCCAAAAGCATATGCAGTATGCTGTCCTTCATCTAAGAAAGAAGGGAAGAATAAGAAAATATATATATAGAATTCCACATTTGTGCAAAAAAAGGAAGGGGCTTCCCCTTGGTGGTCCAATGGTTAAGAATCCACTTTATAATAGCAACACCAGTTTGACCCCTAGATGGAGAAGATCCCACATGCCACAGAGCAGCTGAGCTTGTGTGCTACCACTGTTCAGCCTGTGCTCTAGATCCTGGGAGCCGCAACTACTGAGCCCATGTGCCCTAGAGCCCGTGCTCCACAAGAGAAGCTCTTGCACTGCAACTAGAGAAAGCCTGCATATAGCAACAAAGACCCAGTGCAACCAAAAACAAGTAAATACATAAATGGATACTTTTTTTTTAATGCAGGAAGGATAAACCAGAAACAAGAAGATTGGTTACCTACAGGGAAGGGTTGGGAGAGGGGTAGAAAGAAAGAGGGAATGGAAATAGGGTAACATTGATGAAGAGGGAGTGACACTTCTTTGAGTATGTCTTTTTGTGTGTCTTTGTCTTATAGAACCATAGTAATGTTTCATATACCCCCCAAAATAAACAATTAAAACCAATTTGAATGTGGTGGAGGGAGAATCCAAAATGGAATGGAGACACTGACAAATGAACCTCACAGTATTAAAAATGAATAAAATAACTATACAGAAGGGTAGTAGGGACAAGAGAACAAACCTAAGAAACTGTGGAAAACAGTGTATTGACTGGATTCTGTAAGGTCAAGGGGGAAAAAAGCTGTACGTAAGTGCTGTAATCTAGTTAGGAAAAGTGTTTCTCAAGGAGGAATGGGTTAGCAACAGCTCTGTATATGTACTAGAATTGAACAGGTCAATAAATATGTAATAGATAATCAGAATTGGGTTTTTTGTTGTTACAGAAAGAAATTATATATAAAAAAGAGGGAAGATTAAAGGGAACCTTTTGGATTAGAGCCAGAGATATTAGTATGAGCTCATGGTCTTCTATATATATGTAGAGAGAGATAAGCAAATAGATAAAGGAACACAGAAATATAGATACAAGTGTATGGATGGGCTATTATGCTCAGTACATAAATTTCCTAGTTCCGTCTGCTGAGAGGATACAGAAGCAGTGACACCTCAGTAGTAAAGATCCTACCTAGTGCCCATATCTTGGTCTGTAAGAGGAATCAGCACTGCTAGAAGTGGTTGATTACAGGCCTGGGACGAAGAAAATCCGAGAAGAGCCTGGAACTTTCATGGTGTCAGAAAAGGGTTGTTTTGAAAGAACACAAAAGCCAGCTTGAAGGACAGCCTATTGGCAAGAACTGGAACAATTGAAGAAAAAAAGAAAAGATGGTATTGGATTATAGCCTTTAGAATAAGATATTTATGGATTCATACTGATATAAATATTTAACTAACTTACAAAATAAGTAAGCAAGTAAATAAATTATAGAGCTCTTTTTCACAATTCCATTGGATAAATTGGAATTCCAATGAATAAATGTGAGAAGAAAGAAGAAAACAGAGAATTACCATCAGGTAGCTACTTCAGTAATACATTGCAAACAAGGATCCTTTAATAGATGCTAAAATTAGTAGGTGGAAGTTTGGGGGAGAAATAGCATTGCATCATTTCAAAGTATCTCCCCAAGGTAGTTATCAACTTACAAGGGGAAAAATAACTTTATGGTGAACAAACTTGGCTGACATAAACTTAACTGTGTGATCAAGGTAAATATTCTCTGTATTATTAAGGATATTATGAATTCCTTGCTGTGTTGCATTGACAGGGACACAGCATAATTTTGTGATATTCTTGCCAAGAATGCATAACCTCATTTCAGTCATGAGTAAACACTGGAGAAACCCAAATGGAGAGACATTCTACAAAGTAACTGATCGATACTTTTCAGAAATGTCAAGGTCATGAATGACAAGATTGAAAACTACTGCAGACTAAAGGAAGGTAAAGAGAAAAAAGAACTAAATGTAATGTAGAATCATGGAAAGGATGCTACACAGAAGAAGAATATTAGTGGGAAAATTGGTAAAATTTGAGTAAGATTTATAGTTTAGTTAATAACATTAATATTTGGGCAGTATTAGTTTTCTGTTTGTGGATAACATGATGGATTATTATGATTATTATTTATAGATTTACAAAGAATCCTTCCCCTCTTAAAACTACAAGCAAATTATTAGAAATAATGGGAAAGTTTAGCAAGGTGGTCACGTAAAAGGTTAATATACAAAAGTCAATTGCATTTCTAGAATGGAGTGACTAATGACTAGTAACAAATAAAGACAAGGCACCGTTTACAATGTTATCATGTGGATTTAACAATTTCGTTGTTAAATGAAAAAATGAAAAATTAAAAGACTAAACATATTTTGTTCATTGATCAAAAGATTTAACATTGTGACGATTTCAGTTCCCCCCAAGTTGGTCTGTGACTCAGTAAAAATCCAGTCAAGGTCCCAGTAAGATTTTCATGAAATTTGATAGATTATTCTGATAGGTTAAAGAGTAAGTGGTCAAAAGCAGCCTAGGATTTTTTTTTTAGTTTTGGGATTTCTTTAAAAGGTTTAAGTTTAATGTTTTATTATGAACATTTGAAGTTGCTACATCTTGGAAAGCACATTTCCAAGGAGTCAAATGGCTTTTAGAGATGTTATTACAGATGTTTTATGGTTGTTAATACAATGGAAGGGTAAAGAATGTTTTAAAATAATGAAAATAACATGGAATGTAAGTATTTTTCACAGGATTTGAGAGATAGATGATGTAGATCTCGTTTTAAGACTGAACTGGATTCAAGTAAGATTGTTCTAGTTCAGTAATTTCATGAAGATCTAAGGATCCAATTCTGGATGGAGAATATGCCTTGGAAACTCTGGGTAGCTTCAGGCTTTTGCAGAATAATGTGAAAAATATTGAGCTAGTTAAATAGCTTTTAGAAGTTACTTCAAATTTGTTTTTCTACTTATATAGGAATTTGTATTTCCTTGTTTTTCACAGGTTACACAAGTTAGTAGCTAAATAAAGTATGTTCTAAGGCTTTTTTGTATGACTAGATAACTGTTTTGAAAATAGTTAACAGTTGACACTTTGAAAATATTACAGTTGTTTTTCTTCTGAAAGAAGTCAGTTTTGGTTTTTATTTTTTCAAATTGTTACAACTCATGAAAGCTTACTTCCGATCAACATACATATAGAACTTTTGTTCTTTTCTCATTATAGTAAGGTGTTATAAATTTTACAAATTTAGTCCTGATAATGTGACAGGATAGAAATTTATCTTAAATATTACTAAATTAAATATATAAATAAAAGTTTTAATACAGTGTTTCCATGAAGTAGACTACTTTAGTTTGAATCTAAGTAATCAAATGTTTCTGTACAAATTTTTATGAAGCAAGAATTAGTAAATAATTTGATGTTAGGGAGCTTCCCCTCCCTCCAAAGCTCTTACTGCAGATAAAGAATAAAGCCCAGAAAAGTTATGTACAAGTTCAGAAGAGTCATTATTGACAAAGTCAGAATTGAACCCAGTTCTTCTGATTCCAAATGTGCTGGAAATATTGTGAAAGAGGAATCAGAACACCTGGTGAATAAACTGGAGCTCTAGAAGGAGATATTTGGAGTTGGGTTTTGCTATAATGTAATTGGTCTTATCTTCACTCTTCCTCTCTTTCTCATTCATCTTTCATGCTATCTGTTCTTTTCTTTTTTGTTCATTATCTTTGTTATGATATCACCATGGTTTTATAAAATCCATTTATGAATTAAGTAACCTTAATTAGAATAGATTTCATATCAGGTTCTGGAAACTTTAGAACATTTGTTTTTATCCATTCACTCAGCTATACTAGAAATCTTGTCTTCTGCAATCTTTTCCTTACCCTCCACATCTGATTGTTTCTTAGATTCTGCCTCTGAACTAGTTCACAAGTCTGTCACCCTTTTCTCCTTCATGCAGTCTTGCCTGGTTTCCAGCTCTTATCATCTGCTGGATGGTCATTAGCCTCCGAAAATGTTCTACTTTTGTCTGTGAAAATTGATTCTTCTGCATTAAAGCATTCATAAACTTGGATGGGAAGATATTACATCCCTTTTTTTTCCTGCCAGTTTTATGAGATATGATTGACATACAGCACTGTGGAAGTTTAAGGTACACAGCATAATACATAATGATTTGAGTTATATACATCATGAAATGATTATGACAGTAAGTTAAGTGAATATCATCTCATATGAATGAGATGATAAAAGATGATAAAATTAAAGAGAAAAAAATATTTTTCCTGTGATGAGAACTCTTAGGATTCACTGTCTTAATAATTTTCATATATAACATATAGCAATGTTAATTATATTTATCATGTTGTGCATTACACCCCTAGTACTTATTTATCTTATAACTGAAGCTTTATACCTTTTGACTGCCTTCATCAATTCCCCCTCACCATACCCCATCTCTGTTAACCATAAGTATTACATCTTTATTTTCACTAATTGCCTACTGAAAATTAGCATTTCCTTCCATTATGAATAAGGTGATAACCCATAGTAATATTTTCAATACTTGTGACTCGATCACCAATGGAAAGCACATATATTTTCATATCACATTATAGTTGTTGGAGATAACTTGAATATTATTTATCCACATGATACTTTGGCATACTTTGAAGTTATAGTAGTTGCTGCATACTCTGCTATATCTTATTATTTAATGTTTTAATGAGGCACATAAGTTATCCTCAGTTTTAAAAATATTTTGATTACTGTATTTCCATACAATTGGTTTTACTATCCTATTTCATTTAATGAATTTTAAAATATTACTCTGTAATAAAAATGTTGTAAAATTAGATAATGGTTATAGCCACACAACTTTGTGAAGTACAAAAAGCAAAAACACTGAAATATATACTTTAAAAGGGTAAACTTGGGAATTCCCTGGTGGTCCAGTGGTTAGGAATCTGCACTTTCACTGCTGATGTTCATTCCCTGGATGGTGAACTAAGATCCCACAAGCCGCACAGTGTGGCCAGAAAAAAAAGAAAAAGGGTGAACTTTATGTATGTGAATTATATTCCAATGAAGTTGTTATAAAAATATTATTCTGACAATGGGTCCATATGCTTTATCAGAATACCAAAAGCATCTGAGATACATAAAGGATTACTAACCCTTTCTCTTTACCTGGAAACATATTCTTCTGCTCAGTTACTACCTAGAAACCTTTTCTTAGGCATTTTCCCAAAGCATTGCTCAAATATTTCCTCAATAAAGAAAGCCTCTTCCAACGTCCCCGGGCAGGTCTTTAGGTGCGCTCTTAGGAACGCTTAACGTGTCGCCCATATCCTAAGCACAGTGCTGGTTGTCAACCTCTAGGCTGGTAATTTCTTCAGCCTTGGGATCGTGTCTTTGTATCCCTAGGTATGGGAGTCTCAAATGGTTGTTTTTCTGTGTAGTATTCAGATGGGTGGTTAGAGAGGAGAATGATAGCATTGTAGCCAGTGAATATGGTGAGGGCAGAGGCTTAAAAGTGAGAACGCATGACATGTTCTGGGAGGGCCAGTTAGAGGGGTGTTAGGAGTGTTTCAGATGGGAAATGCTAACAGTCTTGAGGAATAGTGGTGGTTGGGATAGTTGAGGAAGACATGATCAAATCATATTTCAGGGGTTAGGGCGCTGGTTGGATGTAACAGGGTAATGGAGGAGTCAAAAAAATAATTGATGCATTTATATATGGCTGATTCATTTTGTTGTATAGCAGAAACTAACACAACATTGTCAAGCAACTATACCCCGATTAAAAAAAAACTGAAATATTGGTCTTGGTTAATTGGTAGAAAAATGATACTGTTAATGAAATAGAGAAGTAAGGGAACAGGGCAGGTTTTTTTTTTTTGGCAGATGATAAATAATTCCATTTTCATTGGTTAAAAACATCAAGCTTATTTTGGCATCTAAACTGGTTCAAGGGTAAGCTACACACTTTATAAAAATGAAATAATGTTTGACATTTAATCACACTTTGCAACATAAAATACAGTTCTAAGAAAATGCCATGTTATCAAGAAAATATACTGTTTCCCTCTTTTGTATATGTGGTCTTTTTTTTTTCTTTCCTAGATTCCAGTATGATTAGTAATGTTGTACTTCAAGACTTACTGGCATATGTATCTTCAAAACATTCCTATCTCAGAGATCTTCCTCAGAGGCATCCTCAGAAAATGAGCAGTATAGAATTTATAGAATTGGAGCAGCTTCAGCCAGACATACTAGTCCATGCAATTCTAAGAGTTGTTGATATCACTGTACTGACAGGTAAATATTTTGGGTATTTCATTAATTTTAGGTTATAAAAAAAATTAAGATATAACAAGGACCTACTGTATTACACAGGGAACTGTATCAGTATTTTATAATAATGTGTAGGGAAGAAAATCTGAAGGAAGAGTATATATATCACTCTGCTGTGTACCTGAAACTAACGTGATACTGTAGATCAACTGTGTTTTGATTAAAAGAAACTTAAGTACAGGACTGTCTTAGTGTACCATTTGGTTATCAGTAGATATTTATCATTAGACAGTAAAGTATGATACCACATGTAGTAGAGTAATGCCAACTAAATATTTTGTTTCCTTTTCCAGAGGCGTTATACAGTTATAGAGGACAGAAGCAAAGGAAAGTTATGTTAACAGTGGAACAGACCCAAGGTCAACATTATGTGCTTGTATTATGGGGTCCTGGAGCAGCCTGGTACCCTCAACTTCAAAGGAAAAAAGGTAAATACACCAAAAAGCATTTAATCTATTTATAGATAAGTAAATGATTAATGCTTATGAGCCTAAGATGAAGGGACTCTGGAGATCAGACAACGTTTGAAATATAATTGAGCATTATTGAATAGTCTTTTGCAGGTTTCTTGTTACAATTTTTTACCTCCTGTAAACAATTCAATGATCTATAATCCTCTATAATTAATGGCAGCAAAATAGAAGCTTTCATTTATTCCCAGGTATACTACTTTACCTTTTTAGTGAAGATTGAAGATCTTACCTTCCTTGGATAATCTTGTTTAAAAATTTAATTCTGGAGATGCTTCTACAATTTTTATTCAGCCAAGGTACTCTGATAAATAAACTCCTCTCTGGTTATAGGGCAGATGTTAGAGGAGTCGCATTAACTCTTTCAAGTCACAGTGTTACTGTTTAATGAGTTACTGTGTTCCAGGTTTTTATTCCAGTTGTTTTAAAAGCGTGGACTATTAGACCCATAGAATGTTCATGTTTAAAGTATGACCCATGATTATATTTTTCATTAGAGCATCAGTTAATCATTTATGAAGTATTAAATTAAGTGGAATTGGAACAACAGACTGGATCCAAATAGGGAAAGGAGTATACGTCAAGGCTGTATACTGTCACTCTGCTTATTTAACTTATATGCAGAGTACATCATGAAAAATGCTGGGCTGGAGGAAGCACAAGCTGGAATCAAGATTGCCAAGAGAAATATCAGTAACCTCAGATATGCAGATGACACAACCCTTATGGCAGAAAGTGAAGAACTAAAGAGCCTCTTGATGAAAGTGAAAGAGGAGAGTGAAAAAGTTGGCTTAAAACTCAACATTCAGAAAACTAAGATCATGGCATCTGGTCCCATCACTTCATGGCAAATAGATGGGGAAACAGTGGAAACAGTGACTGTTTTTTTGGGCTCCAAAATCACTGCAGATGGTGATTGCAGCCATTAAATTAAAAGATGCTTGCTCCTTGGAAGAAAAGTTATGACCAACCTAGACAGCATATTAAAAAGCATAGCCATTACTTTGCCAACAAAGGTCTGCCTAGTCAAAGCTCTCTTTTTTCCAGTAGTCATGTATGGATGTGAGAGTTGGACTATAAAGAAAGGTGAGAGCCAAAGAATTGATGCTTTTGGAGAAGACTCTTGAGAATCCCTTGGACTGGAAGGAGATCCAACCAGTCCATCCTAAGGGAAATCAGTCCTGAATATTCACTGGAAGGACTGCGGTTGAAGCTGAAACTCCAATACTTTGGCCACCTAATGCGAAGAACTGACTCATTGGAAAAGACCCTGATGTTGGGAAAGATTGAAGGTGGGAGGAGAAGGGGACGACAGAGAATGAGATGGTTGGATGGCATCACTGACTCAATGGAAATGAGTTTGAGTAAACTCTGGGAGTTGGTGATGGACAGGGAGGCCTGGCATGCTGCAGTCCATGGGGTCGCAAAGAGTCAGACATGACTGAGCGACTGAACTGAACTGAATTGATGTTTCAATATAAAATAGTGTAACATCTTCATTTTGATATTAGATCCTTTAGTTGTAACAATCAGAGACAGTTTAATTAGTAGCTTCTGAGTTATTTTACTCTGTTAAACTAATTCAGAGGTTGATTAGGTATGTGATCCATTCTTTTTTTACCTGGAAGAGTTAATATGCCTTTGCAAACTTCTATTTCAAAATAATTATCTAAGGATAGGATCTATCACGTTGCCTCTCTTAATCATTAATAGCCCATAACTAGGATTTGAGATAAGTCTGAATTTTGGCTTTCATGTTAAGATCAAACAGTGGCAAATATTTGTTTGGTTGAGAAATCTGAAAAACATGTGTCAATGATATACAAACCATCATTATTGACCACTATGTCATGGTCAGGAACATGAGTCAGCTGCGTGCTGAGCAGAATGTAGATCAAAGGTGGCATTCCAATTATAGTGGAGCTGTAGCAAAGCAGATTGCTCCATGCTTAATATGAATATTCCTTTAAAGCTGATAGTTATTTGGTCAATAGAAGAGGAAGTATATTTTCTCTAGATAATTCTTGGATATTTAGGTTAATGTTGAAAATTTATAAATCCATGAATTAAGGTGTAGTTTCTTTGTTCATTTCTTCAGCATATTTATTTATATTTCAAGTTTTAATATCTGCCTTAATACCTCAAAGATCCAATTTTGAAGAATCATTTAAGTAAGTGATTCTCCTTTCACAAATTGTTAGTATTCTGTCTATTCATTTAGTATTTCTTGAGGCATTCTCTATATTATTGTGTGTGTACTGGGCCCTTGTTTTCCTTGTTCCCAAGGGTAACAAACTCACATTTAGGTGATATAATTAGAAGTGATTGTCAAGCAGTAATTATTGAATACTAGAGACAAAAGAGTTAATGTTTTGGAGAAAAATAATAAGAAATTAATTCCCAGTTTTTTTAAAAATATGTGTTGCTAGTAGGAATTTGGTATGCCTGATATGCAGCAAGCATTGTTTACAGTTAAAGTCCTCATGAGGGTGGGCTAGGGACATAAATTACACTTCTTGGTAATAATTTGGTATGCATAAAATAAGCTATTCAGAACTAAGTGCCTTTCCAATGCAATATTCTCCTGAAATCATTTAGTAGAAGTCTAATATTTTAAAAAATATAACAGATTACAATAAAGTACACTCATGACATTACTAATTAAGCACAGAATAATACAAGTGATCCCAACCTTTGTGATTATGCTTCATGCAAAATCACAGTTACATATGCATGGAGGTTTGCTATTCCTTCACACCCTTAATTCCTGATTGAAGTGTATAGAATTGTATCACAAATTGTCTTGGTATTGCTCAGTCTCCCTCAGACTTACTAGCTTAACCCGCATTTGACTCCTTTCTGTTTCTTGAACACGCCAAACTTTTTCCTGCTTTGGGATCTTGAATTTATGTATTCCCCTGCCTAGAGTGCTTTTTCCTCCAGCGCTCCCACACAGATGGCTGTCCAACTTCATTTCCCCAGAGAGGCCTCACACATGAATATACATAATCACTCCCTATCGCGTCACTCTGTGTGTTGCAGTTGTGCCACCTAACACAAACAGATGATCCAGCTGATTTGCTTGCTTGATAATTAACTAAATTTCTCAGTAGGTTGTAAAGTTTGTGACTAAGAGCACCCTGATTAGCCTGTTCACCATTGTATCCTCATCACACAGCACTGCCTGCGCTAGTAGGTACTTTCTTTATAAATGATTGAAGAATAAAATATAGATCAGGCAGCCATTTAAAATTCCCACTGTCTTTAAGGAATAAAGAAGCAAGTTCGAGGAGGAAATAGCTTGTTTCAAATAATAAGAAAAAAGTCACACAGGTAAAAATGCTTGCACATGAAGGTTGTGCAGTCCGTTGGCTGTACTGAGAAATTGTGTTTAAACTTGGGCACTGAAGGCTCGAATTCCACACTGGAACTCCGTCATGGTTAACTTAAATGATTAAGGGGACTATACTGGAAGTGTACAGGAGTATACCCCTAGTAAATAGGGCAAGAGTGATGGGTTTCAGGGGGACTTGGAACTAGGAACAGAAAAGCTTTCTGGGTCCAGGCAACATCTCCATGGGTTTGCTTTATTTACTTAGTAGAGACTTTCTCTAGACTTTCTCTGCTTCTCAACATTATGGATAGCACATTGTTACTCTGTAGCTCCTGTTTTACTTTTCCTTTTAAGAGACCAGTCCCATTTCTAAATTCCCAGTAAAGAGAATCTGATTGCTTAGTTTGAATTTGATTCAGTCCACTGTGGCCTGTAAGACAGGGTCAAAAAGTACCAGTTGGGGCATTCCCTGGCGGTCCAGTGGTTAGGACTCTGCACCTCTACTGCAGGAGGCATGGGAACTAAGGTCCCTCATGCTGTACTAAAAGGTAAAAAAACAAAGTACCAGTTGGAATATGTAAGCTTATTTCAGTGGGTGAGGGAATAGTTAAGGGGGTCATTTGTGGTCTGGTGGACACACAAATTCACTATCAAAGATATGTATGTTCACTAGCCTGGATAGATGTATAGATATAATATTTAGTTTAAAAAAAGTAGATTATAAAACTTCATGTATAATAGGATCTCATTTTAATAAAAGTGGATATATAAGTATGTATATACACTTTAAAAAATCTGGAAATACAGGTACTAAAATGCTAGCCATCTCTAGTAGTATTATGTGGTTTTTATTTTTTTATATCTTTATTTTGAATTTTATGCATGTATGGAATTTGCATTTATTCTTTAAACCTTTTAGTACAATGAAACTTCAAACATACAGACAGAATAATACAATGAACTAAAGTACCCATTATCCATTTTATTGAAACACAGACAATCTTACTTTGCCTATTACCTTTCTTTTACTGCCTAAATATTTTATAAAAAGTACATTTTATTTTATAATTTAAAAATTAAAGCAAATTTTTTCTTTAAAAATTAGTAGATATATTTGAAATATCTATCTAATAATTTGAGAAGAAATAAAAATTAAACTTATGCTTCATATTTGTGCCAAAATAAATGCTGGATGCATTAGAAATTCAAATACTTTTTAAAAGGAACAGAAAGTACTAGAAGAAAATATAAGTGAACTCATTTGGAACCCAAAGGTTAGTAAGTTAAATAAAATGCTGTAACAAAAACTACCATACATGAAAATCACCATATGCAAAATTAAAATGCAAGTGAAAAACCAGAAAAGGAATTGTATTTTGTCAGAAATTAATAGCATAATCTAAAGTCAAATACTTGTGAGAATAAATGAGCAATAGATGTGAACAGGCAGGTCCTCAAAGAAGAAATTAAAGTGGCCAATAAATGTATGAAAAAAATTATTCTTACTAGCAATGGAAGGCAGACAAATAAAATAATAACAACTGATTTTTGTCCTATGAAATCAGTAGAGAAGATATGGGGAAATAACCACTCTTGTAGACTATAGAAGATGTAAACTGGCAACCCTTTTTTCCCCTCTTTTTCTAATTGAAGTATAATTGACGCGTGTGTGTGTGTAGTTGCTCAGTCATGTCCAGCTCTTTGCAACCCCGTGGACTACCCGCCAGGCTCCTCCGTCCTTGAGATTTTTCAGGCAAGAATACTGGAGTGGGTTGCCATGCCCGCCTCCAGGGGATTTTCCCAACCAAGAGATGGAACCCAGATCTCCCACATTGCAGGCAGATTCTTTACCATCTGAGCCACCAGGGAAGCCCATCATTGACTTATAATGTATTAGTTTCAGGGGAACAACATTTCTTGAGGACAGTTGACAGTACGTATGAAAGCCTTAGAATTTGGGATACCTTTGGCCTAACAATGACACTTAATAGGAATTTATCATGACTATGCATTAAGATGTAGCTAAAAATAGTTTACCATAGTACTAGATTTATAACAGTGAAAAATAAGAAACATGAGAGGATAGCACTAATAATTTTTAAGATTTTGGTGTACCTGTGCAATGACATATTATGTAGTATTTTAAAATAATGTAGAATAATACTTAATGACATATAAAATATACATTTGACATAGTAAGTAAAAATCAAACAAATTGAGAAAACTGCATGGACACTAAAATACTATTTTGAGGTGTTGACTATAGCTGCCGTTTATTTCTTTGCTTATCTTACCTGTGGTTTCTAAGCATGTATTCTATAATAAGACAAGAAAATTGTTTTAAAATAGTGATTGGAGATTCCTTAATGACCCAGCAGTCCCACTCCTGGGCATACACACCGAGGAAACCAGATCTGAAAGAGACACGTGCACCCCAATGTTCATTGCAGCACTGTTTATAATTGCCAGGACATGGAAGCAACCTAGATGCCCATCAGCAGGTGAATGGATAAGGAAGCTGTGGTACATGTACACAATGGAATATTACTCAGCCATTAAAAAGAATTCATTTGAATCAGTTCTAATGAGATGGATGAAACTGGAGCCCATTATACAGAGTGAAGTAAACCAGAAAGATAAAGACCAATACAGTATACTAACGCATATATATGGAATTTTAAAAGATGGTAACGATAACCCTATATGCAAAACAGAAAAAGAGACACAGATGTACAGAACAGACTTTTAGACTCTGTGGGAGAAGGCGAGGGTGGGATATTGAGACAACAGCATTGAAACAAGTATACCATCAAGGGTGAAACAGATCACCAGCCCAGGTTGGATGCATGAGACAAGTGTTCAGGGCTGGTGCACTGGGAAGACCCAGAGGGATGGGATGGGGAGGGAGGCGGGAGGGGGGATCGGGATGGAGAACACATGTAAATCCATGGCTGATTCATGTCAATGTATGGCAAAAACCACTACAATATTGTAAAGTAATTAGCCTCCAACTAATAAAAATAAATGGAAAAAAATTAAAAAATAGTGATTGGTTTTAAGCAACAACTTGGAATATACATGCTTTAGCTCTTTCTAACGATGCTCTGTCTATACAGATTTACTGACTTGTTTTAAAATTTCCCACCAAAAAATAGCTGTCCAGAGAAACTGAGGAAGTGGATGAGATGTTTGATTTAGATTTATAACCTGAAGTATGTGGGAAAATAAAAAGACAATTGTCAAAAAAAAAAAAAAAAAAAAAAGACAATTGTCATTAGAAGACTTTGTACTAAGAAACTTATTTTTGTTTTAATATAGTTTTAAAGTTGAATTTATTAATATATAGTCTGATTGTTCCTAGAGAAGTGCATGGCAACCCACTCCAGTATTCTGGACAGAGGAGCCTGGTGGGCTGCAGTCCACGGGGTCACAGAGAGTCGGACACAACTGAGTGACTAAGCACAGCACAGTCCGATTGTTGAGCGAGAAAGTCTGTGCTGCTGTGGTTCAGAACTGTTACTGAAAGAATTAAAAATAGGAGCAACTGAATCTAAATTTTTTTTGTTGTTCCGAAAAAATTAGCTAAATAAGAAAACTAAGGTATTGAAAAATCATTGAGTAATATTGGTTATGGTAAACATGTGTCCATTTCTATGTCATTATTTAAAAAAAAATCTTTTCCTATAGATAATAAGAGCTTGCTATTCTGAATAAACAGTTGGTTATGATAAATTATGAGTGTTTAGGAGACCAAGTAATCTTTAGAAAAAATTTTGTTCAAATTATCTCTACCATTCTTATTGCCTTAATACAACATTCATTTTTTGCCTCTTTATATCCAAATTCCTTAATGTGATAAAAGTTGTATTTAACTGATTTAATCAGATCAGTCTGTTTAATCTGGTTTTAATCCTAGATAATTTCCTTTTGGTAACTTTTTGTGTTTGTTTTGTTTAAGGTTATATTTGGGAATTTAAGTATCTTTTTGTTCAGCGCAATTGCATCCTGGAGAACCTAGAATTGCATACAACACCATGGTCATCCTGTGAGTGCCTGTTTGATGATGATATAAGGGCAATTACATTTAAAGCAAAATTTCAAAAAAACATACCCTCCTTTGTGAAGATGTCAGATTTAGCAACACACCTAGAGGAAAAGCATTCAGGTGAGATCTTATTTGTAAAAGACATTGCTAGTTTTAATATAAGCAAAGAAGCTGCCATTTGTAGGAAAAATGTATAACTGAATGTAAAAGTGAAATAGAGATGTCTGTAAGTAGCTGAAGTAGATACTAACCTCTTCCTGACTTTCTGCCTATAATCCTTTGAGATTAATTTGTAATTATTAAGGGTTACTTAAAAGTATTTTTTGCATATAGTTATAAGTAGCTTATCATTTAATAAGCCAGAAATAGGATAGCAACTCTAATCAGAATCACTGTTGAGATAAACATTTTATCAAGTTACTAAACTATCATCTATAAATGATTGTTAAAAATTAACATTGAGGAATTTCCTGGTGGTTTAGTGGCTAAGATTCCATGCTTCCATTGTACTGGGCCCGGGTTTGATCTCTCCTCAGGGAACTAGATCCCACATACCACAACTAAGACCCGGTACAGTCAAATAAATAAACAGCTATTTTAAAAAAAATAATTAACATTGATATAGAATTTATGGAATTTACTTACTGCTTTGTATATTGTAATAACATACTTCCTGACCTTGAATATGTGTGTGTGTGAGTGTGTGTATAAATTTCATTCTCAGAAGCATACCACATGGAAGGATGCCTGATAAATTTTATATACATACTCACACAATTTCCATGGGAAAAATATAATTAATTTCTTTTGAGTGAAGTAGTAGAAGGAGTATGTTTTAGGTTTAGTATGCTATACACTTTGAAATGAAGAGAGTAAAATAGCAAAAATAAATAACTAGATAAATTGCTACAAGTTTAGTGGGAAATACCAATACTTTCCACTATATTGCATTGGCTTCTTAACTACAGAAATGATGCTAAAAGATGCTAACTCCTGGGTGATGGTATAACAAATTAAACAGCATTTAAAGCTATAGTTAGGGTTGCTAAATGCCAATAATGAGTAAATGTCAGTGATTATCAGTTTTGGAAACTAATAGAAAGCTTTCCAATGGCTATTATAACAAATAAATTTAGAGGGAAAATAAAGGTTGAAAAAAATGAGATGTATCTGCAGGTTTATTGTTATATAATTAAAAATTTTTTTCCATTTATTTTTATTAGTTGGAGGCTAATTACTTTATAATATTGTAGTGGTTTTTGCCATACATTGACATAAATCAGCCATGGATTTACATGTGTTCCCCATCTCAACCCCCCCTCCCGCCTCCCTCTCCATCCCATCCCTCTGGGTCTTCCCAGTGTACCAACCCTGAGCACCCATCTCATGCATCCAACCTGGGCTGGTGATCTGTTTCACCCTTGATAGTATACTCGTTTCAATGCTGTTCTCTCTGAACACCCCACCCTCGCCTCCTCCCACAGAGTCTAAAAGTCTGTTCTGTACATCTGTGTCTCTTTTTCTGTTTTGCATATAGGATTATTGTTAACCATCTTTTTAAATTCCATATATATGCATTAGTATACTGCATTGGTCTTTATCTTTCTGGCTTACTTCACTCTGTATAATGGGCTCCAGTTTCATCCATCTCATTAGAACTGATTCAAATGAATTCTTTTTAATGGCTGAGTTAATTTAAATTTTTTAATGAAGAAAAATTTGGTGAAAAATTTTCCTCAGAATTTGTATAAGGTTACTGTTTTTGAAAAAAAATTACTGTTTTTGGTGATTTTATAGGTTGAGTTATTACAAATAGCTCAGGAACTTTGGATCTTGACAGTGAATTTTAACTTTATTCTCCCATTTGCATAAATAATTTTCTGAATTGTTATAGGTGGCTTTCAGTTCAGTTCAGTTCAGTTGCTCAGTCATGTCCGACTCTTTGCGACCCCATGAATCGCAGCATGCCAGGCCTCCCTGTCCATCACCAACTCCCGGAGTTTACTCAAACTCATGTCCATCAAGTCGGTGATGCCATCGAGCCATCTCATCTGTCCTCCCCTTCTCCTCCTGCCCCCAATCCCTCCCAGCATCAGGGTCTAGATTTCATTAAATGCTAGAATTGTTTTAAGTGAAATAAGATTATTTTTACAGTTTTCTAATGAAAAGAATCTGATCCCAAATAAATTAAGTTGAAACTCCTAAGGTATCACATGCTGAGTCTCAACTCTATTTCTTGGGGTTTTTTACTAGCATGCTCTGCCCTCTTCTGGTTCGTCCACAGAAATGTAAGAGTTGGGTCATATGCAGTTATTAGGACATTTCAGTTAGTGCTTTTCAAATTGGTTCAGAATGTTAAATTAAAAAAATTTTTTAACAGGATTTTTGGGATATAGTTTTCATATAGGCGATAACCCTTATTTAATAAAGTGTGTACATTCACATTGGTAAGTATGGACATGAAACCCATGAAAGCAACACCACAGTCATGAAATCATCACCTGCCTCTTTGTATCTCTTTTTATCCCTCATCCCTGCCCCTGATCTTTCCAGTAGTCAATCTGCTTTCTGTAACTAGAGATTAGTTTGAATTTTCTGTGCTTTTATATATATGGAATCATTTGTTTGGCATCTCTAACTTAGCAAATTCTTTGAGATGTATCAGTTTCTTTGAGATGTATCTATGTGGTTGTGTGTATCAGTAAGTCATTCTTTATCCTATTATATAAATATACCATGCTTTGTTTATTTGTTCAGTTATCTGGGTTGTTTCCTGTTCTTGGCTATTATAAAGTTTCTATAAACATTCAAGTACAAGGCATTATTCAGACATAGTCTTTCTTTTCTCATGAGTAAATACCCAAGAATTGAATCAATAGCTGGATTATATGGTAGGCTTATGTTTAACTTTAACAGTTAAAGAAACTGCTAAAAAAAAAAAAATAAGGAAACTGCCTGTTTTCCAAAGCAGTTGTACCATTTTACATTTCCACCAGCAGTGTATGAGTTCTGTTTTTTCACACCCACCTCAGCATTTGGTATGGACATTCTTCTTAATTTTGTTCATTCTAATAGATGTGTAGTAATGGGTCATCATAATTTCAGCTTGCATTTATTTATTGGCTGGTGATATTGAACATCTTTTATGTACTTAATTTGCCACCTATATATGTTCTTTAATGAAGTGTCAATTGAAGTCTTTTGCTTACCAAAAAAAAGTTGGCTTCACTGTTTTATTGAATTTTGAGAGTTCTTTATATTCTGGGTAAAAATTCTTCTTTTGGGGGACTTACTGGTGGTCCAGTGGTTAAGAGGTCACCTTTCTAAGGCAGGGAGCTTGTCTTCAGTCCCTGGTCAGAGAGCTAAAATTCCACATGCTTTGAGGCCAAAAAAACAAGATGCAAACCAGAAGCAATATTGTAGCAAATTTAATAAACACTTTAAAAATAATCCACATCAAAACAAGCTTTAAAAAACTTTTTTTCTTTTTTGGAGGGGGGGCTGCATCCAGCTTGTAGGGTAGTTCCCTGACCAGGGACTGAACCTGTGCCCCAGCAGTGAAAGTGCTGGGTTCTAATCACTGGACCACCAGGGAATTCTTGCTTTTTGTTGTTCTTGTTGTTGTTTAGTGACAAGTCATGTCCCATTCCTCGCAACTCATGGACTGTAGCCCACCAGGCTCCTCTGTCCATGGGATTTCCCAGGCAAGAATACTGGAGTGGGTTGCCACTTCCTTCTCCAGGGGATCTTCCCAACCCAGGGATCAAACCTGTGTCTGCCGCACTGGCAGTCGTATTCTTTACCACTGAGACACCTGGGAAGCCCAGAGAATTACTGCTAATATCTGTTAACAAGAATTTTTATGTCTATATCATGGTGGATATTTGTCTGCAGTTTTCTTGTATCTTTTTCTGGTTTTGGTGTTAGAGCAATGCTCACAGAATGAGTTGGTGTATAGTTTTTCGTCTTCATTTTTCTCGAGTTTATTTAGAATTAGATTAATGATCTAATTTCTAATCTAATCTAATTTCTAACAGATTAATGATCTGTTTCTCCCATACATGTTTGGTAGAACTCCTTCAGGCCTATCTGGGCCTGAAGTTTTCTTTATTGGGAGGTTTTAACCTCAAATTCAATTTCTTTTAATAGATACAGGGATGTTCCAGCTACTTGTTTCTTCTTAAGTACGCTTTGATAGTTTGTATCTTTCAAGAAATTTGTTCATTTCATCTAGGTTGTTGGCACAACAACAACAAAAGTTTGTTGGCATAAAGTGATAATATTTTCTTACTATCCCTTTTAATATATATAGAATTTGTAGTAATACTGGTATTACCTAATATTGCTAATTTGTGCCTTCTTTTTTTTTTAACTGATCATTTTGGCTGGAGTTTTACCAGTTTTATTAATCTGCTCATATAACTACCTTTTGTATTCATTAATTTTTCTATTTTCTAGTCCATTGATTTCTGCTCTGATCTTTTTTTTTTTTTCCTTTTTTCTGCTTTCTTGGGTTTCTTTCTTTCTTTTTTTTACATTTCTTAGGGTGTAAATAGAGGTAACTGAGATGTTTTTTCCCAATGTAGGAGTTTAGTGCCATGAATTTTCCTTTAAGTACGGCTTCTAAATTCTCTACCCAGTACCTTATGGATTATGAGATTTTCCACTCTAGCTGGTGGGAGAAGACACTATTCCTATCTCTCTGCAAGCTTCAGCGATTGTTCAATACTTTTGGATGGTTCTTTTCTTGTCCTCTGGTTACATATATTGGTCAGTACTCAGTTGAATTCTTCAAGGGGGTTACCCTCTGCAGTGCTCCAGAGTTTTCTCCAGAGTTCCCCTTTGTCTTGTCTAATAACCAACTCTGATATCTCTAGCTTTATTAGCCTTCCAGACTCAAAGCTGTGTCTGCTGTCAGTTCAGGGAAACCACAGGCTCTGCCTGGGTCTCCTTTCCAATACTATAGCCAGCAAACTCTTGTCTATAAGCTGGGGCAGTTACTGGGCTTACATCTTTTGCTTCTCATCTCTTAGGGATCACTGTCCTTTGTTGCCTGATATCTAATGTCCTGAGAATTGCTGTTTCATACATTTTGTTTAGTTTTTAGTTGTTTCAGGTGTCAGCTATTTTTACACACAACACTTCTGACATCAAATGTATGGTTTGTTGTTGTTTTCCACATCAACAGCCAATTCTCCCAACTCTGTGAACACTAACTGGGTGTTGTACAGTTCAATTCAATTTTGATGCTACCTACTTCAAGTTAGTGTCAGACTTCACAGGTTTAAGAGCTCAGTCATGGCCAAGAAAATTAAAAAACAAAACCCCACTTTTTAATTGAATTACAGAGATTTATTCTCAGAGAACTCCATATACCCGCTTCTACATGGAAACATTTATTATTAACTTTAACCAAATGTAAGTCCATGTGCTGGACACACAGTGAGGCCTAATGAACTGAAATGTCAGAGTTTGGAGCAGAAAAAGGTTTATCGAAGGGTCAAGCAAGGAGAATGAGTAACTCACGCTCAAAAAATCCTAAGTCCCTGATTGTTTTCAGGGAGAAGTCTTTATGGGCAATATTTGGGGTGTGAAAGGATGTGACTTCTTCAGATTGGTTGGTGGTAAGGTAACAGGATAATGTTCCAGGAATCTTGTGCTTTTTAGCCTGAAGTTACCATCCTCCACCTGGGTGGGGGCCTTTGTTCCTGCAGAAGAACTCAAAGATACTGTTATATATATATTTTCTGAGAAGGACCCTGCCCCACTGGTGTACTGTTGTTTCTTGACTGCTCCTTCTTCATTTCTGCATTCCCTCCCTTCCCAGATTAGTAACTGAATTGGAACTCAGGGAAGATCAAGGAGGCTGAATGAAGCCTATTTCTTACAAACAAGAAATGAGGACAGAAAGGAATTGTAGCTGGGAGGGTCCCACAGGGTCATTCATTATCTGTTTTAATACTAACAGTTAATTAAAATTAATAATATTTCTGGAAAATAAACACAGATAATAGAAAATTTACAGATTTTTACATCATCAAACAAAAATTTGATGCAACTTTCAAAAATGGAAGTAAGTAGCCACAGAAGACACTAGATTTACACTAACTGGTGAAATCTTGGGTAGTGTTACAGTGCCGTGTATGTTTCTAAACCTGTTTCCTACTGATGTGTCCCTCCTGTCCCCGCCTCTGAAGCCTCACATGCTTAAGAAGATGGTCACTGCAAGAAGAATGCCATAGGCAGTAGAGGGGCTATGTTTAAGTTGGTGTCACAGAAGAGTCAACTCTGTTATCTTCTTTTTTTTTTTTTTAAGTCTTTATTGAATTTGTTACAATATTGCTTTGGTTTTTTTGGCCACAAGGCATGTGGGATCCTAGCTTCTCAACCAGGGATCAAACCTGCACCCTCCTCATAGCAAGGCAAAGTCTTAACCACAGGACCAGGAAATTCCTGTTACATATCTTTTTCATAAAACATCTACTTGCTGAGGTTAGAGGCCTAGAATTAGATTTAACAATAAAAATAAACACCATATAGACAACAACAAATTAGGTGGCTATAGTTTTGATGATTAGTAGCACAAAGGATATATCCTCACTTCATTTGGGGCATGAGGCTGGGGATTGGGAATATTTCTGCAAGACCTGGAGATACACTTCCTGTTGGGAAACCATATGAAAACTTTGTGCTGTTATAGTCCATCCTTGGTGGGCTTCCCTGGTAGCTCAGCTGGTAAAGAATCCACCTGCAATGCAGGAGACCCCAGTTCTGTTCCTGAGTTGGGAAGATCCTCTGAAGAAGGGATGAACTACCCTTACTCCAGTATTCTTGGGCTTTCCTGGTGGCTCAAGTGGTAAAGAATCCGCCTGCAATGCGGGAGACCTGGGTTCGATCCCTGGGTTGAGAAGATCCCCTGGAGGAGGGCATGGCAACCCATTTGCCATGGGGAGTTCTTGCCTAGAGAATCCCCATGGACAGAGGAGCCTGGTGGGCTACAATCCATGGGGTTGCAAAGAGTCAGACATGACTGAGGGACTCGGCACAGCACAGCACACAGTCAGTCCCTGGTAGTGAAACTGAGCAGGATCCTGTGGGGCCCTCCCTGGTACAGACATCCATCTTTTCAACCACGTTAGCCAAGTAGATCTTTACTCTTAGTTGCAGGCAGATGACCCCTTACACCTTAGAGTAAATTCTGAAGCCATAAGTGAGTAAGATTGTCTAGCAAAAGGGTAGAGAAGACCAACAACAAGACCTCAGTGTCCTTTACTATAAATAACTGTGAATCAACCATATAATTAACCATGTTTGTAAATTAAAGATTTGGGTTTGGCCTCCTAATTTATGATATTTCTTTTTGCTTATCTTTTACAGGAGTGATTCTAATCAAAGCCCAGATTTTAGAGCTAGTGTTTCCCATTACAGCAGTTCAGAAAATAGCTCTAAATGCTCGCAGTTCTCTGAAGAGTATTTTTTCTTCTCTTCCCAATATTACATACACTGGCTGTGCAAAATGTGGATTGGAACTACAAACAGATGAGAACAAGATCTACAAACAATGTTTTAGCTGCTTGCCATTTACTATGAAGAAAATGTACTATAGGTAAGGCAACTAAGCAGGCCAGCTGGATGGGAAATGTTTATTATTGGACTAGAAATGACCAGAAAGTTACATATATCAAGTGTTTCTAATGAAAAATAACTGGAGCTAATCCAAGAGAATAAATTTTTTCCTCCTGAGTGATGGAAAAATGGCTATTTATGAAAACAAAAATTGCCCAGTAATCATAACAGGAACTTTTAAAAAGCAGTAATTGGGGGACTTTATTGTCTTTAAGCAGATATACTAAAGAAACCTTTTATTTGGTTTAATTTTTAACCAAGTTCTGAATGGCTCATAAGAAACTCATTTTCCCATCTTAACACATTATTGGAATTTAAAGGTTAAAATTAATTATATGATCTAACCCCTGAGTTGTGGAAGCTAGTAAGATGTTTAACTTTTCTGCACCTCAGTTTTCTCATCTTCACACTAAACATTAAGGATAGCAGATTAGCAATCAGTGTTTTGTGCTCTTTTCTATATCTAAATACTGCAATATCTAAAAACCAAATGCAAATATGTTCAGCATGTTATCATAGAATAATTTAAATAAGAAAATTTATAGAAGCATAATCCATTAGCCTTGTTTCTCTTTACATATATTTATGTTTGTTATGAATAAGTAAATGAACTTTGCTCTTACTTTGAAAATTGCTTGTCTGAAAAAGAAGATTGGATTCAGGTGCAAGGTGCCCTCCTCCCCTTGTCTCCACCAAGTCCATTCTCCACAGCCAACAGAGTAACCACTCCATTCCTTTAGAACCTTTCCAGAATTTCCCATCACACTCTGCATATCCCGTCACGCTCATCTGCTCCACTCCTTGCCTTGATCTCTGGGTTGATACTGGCCGGCCTTCTATAAGGTTTTTAGCACTCTGACTTTTTCCTCCTTAGGGCTTTCTCGCCTGCTTTTCTCCCTGCCTGACTCCACAAGGCTGACTCGTTTGTGTCTTAGTAGAGAGGCCCTTCATCAGAGAGACTTTTTTTTAGTCACCTCCTTTGTTCTGTGTTGAAGTGCCCTGTGTGTGCACCTGGAGTCATTTACTTGCATAGTCTTCCAAAAAACCTGATTATGGAGATATAATTCACAGTCCATCAAAGTAACCCATCTAAAATGTCAAATTCCAAGGCTTTAGTATATTCACAGGCTTGTGCAACTGTTACCACAATCAATTTTAGATCACCTTCACCTCTTCCTTCCCCAAAGTAGCCACTTCTCATTCTCCCTTCCCACCAACCTAGAGCACCCACTAGTTTTTCTGGCTCTATAGATGTACTTGCTTTGGACATTTCATATAAATAATCATAGAGTGTACAGTCTTTTATGACTGGCTTCTTTTTTTTTAAAACATTTCAAGGTTCATCCATATTGTAGCATATATCAAGTGCTTCATTTTGTTTTAATGCCAGATAATATGGGCGTCCCTGCCTATCAATACAGGAGATGCATGTTTGATCCCTGAGTTGGGAAGATCCCTGGAGAAGGAAATGGCAACCCACTCCAGTATTCTTGCTTGGGAAATCTCATGGACAGAGGAGCCTGGAGGGCTTAGTCCTTGGGGTCACAAAAGAGTTGGACACAACTTGACGACTAAACAACAACAATATGGATATACCGCATTTTATCTATCCATTCATCAATTGATGAACATTTGGATTGTACCTACTTTTTGGCTATTATAAATAAAACTGCTCCAAACATTCATGTACAGCTTTTTGTGTGGCCATGTTTTCATTTCTCTTGGGCATGTACTCAGGAGTAGAATTGCTAGGTTGATGTGGTAACTTTTTACTCCTTTTGAGTAACTGCCAAACTGTTTTCTGAAGCTGCTGCACAATTTTGGTTTTACCAGCAGTGAATGAGGGTTGCAGTTTCTCCATGTCCTTGCTGTCAGTTTTTATTATTTGTTTCTCTTTTTTGTTGCATGAGCTTTTGGTATCATATCTAAGAAAAGTATCCTTCCTAAGCCAGTATCATGGAGGTCTACTCCTATATTTTCTTCCAAGAATTTTATAGTTAGCTCTTACATGTAGATTCATGGTCTATTTTGAGTTAATTTCTATATGTGGTATAAGGAAGGAGTCCAACTTCATCCTTTTATTCAGTTGTCCCTGTACAATTGGTTGAAAAGCCTATTCTGTCCCCACTGAAGCATCTTGCCACCGTTATTGAAAACCTTAATTGTCTTTCTATACCACTAAACTCTGAAGTTCCTTGAGTGAAGGAAGCAGGTCTCTTACTCACTAGTGTATACCCAGTGTATACACTGAATAGTACAAGGTTTTGAGCATGTATTTGTTGAAATAAAGAATGGAGGAAGAGGGACTTCCCTGGAGGTTCCGTGGTTAAGTCTTCGTGCTTCCAATGCAGGGGACGCAGGTTCAGCCCCTCATCAGGGAACTGAAGGGCCATGTGCCACATGGCACATCCAAATTTAAAAAAGAGAATGGAAGAAGTGAGATACCCTGGAGAAAGATTATAAAAAGAGAAAAGGACTTAGAATCATCATGTGGATAAAGGGGGAAGTAAGTTTTTAGAGAGAAAATCAATAGTCATGTTTTAGTGGTTACACTGAATTCCCCTATACTGGTAAGTCTTTCTAAATTCTGTTCAGTTTATTTTGTAATAATTTGTTTTAAAAAGGGGTATATCCCTTTCTTTAAAAGTAAACAGAATAATTTTACTCATGTCATTTTGTTCATATTGTTTGTTCTTTAGAGTATATCATGGTTTGTGTCTACTCCTTTGTCTTTATTTAGTGACATACAGAACAGTTTTTTTTATGGTAAAGAATCCAGTGGAAAAAAATAACTTGTGATTGTGAAATATGTGATTATCATCTTTATCTCTAAAAGTAATTTGCACAATAGGGTAAAATTATGTCTTCTTATATTAGTATCTGAAAATTTAAAATGACTATGAAATAAATAAAATCTATTAATTTATCACTTGAAATTCTTTAAAATAAAAGCCCTTCATTTCTAGGGTTTTTCAGGACATCCTAGTGTTGTTTTAGGAAGTAAAATTAACTCTGCAGAAAAACCCAGTGATTTGGGCTTCCCTGGTGGTTCAGTGGTTAAGAATCCACATTGCAAGGGACACCAGTTTGATCCCTGGCCTGGGAAGATCCCAAATGCCTCGGGGCAACTCAGCCTGTGTGTGGTAATTACTGAAGCCAACATGCACTAGAGTTTGTGCTCCAAAACAAGAGAAGCCATAGCAATGAGAAGCCCACACAGCACACCTAGAGAGTAGCCCCTACTCACCGCAACCAGAGAAAGCCTTTGCACAGCAACAAGGACCCAGTGCAGCCAAAATAAGTAAATAAATAAATATTTTTTTTATAAAACTGATTTTTGAAATTATATTACATGTAAACATTTCTTTAATTGAAAATCTTTTTGACGGTCCTGAGCTGTTTACTGTTTTGTAGGCCAGCTTTAATGACCATAGTTGATGGAAAATGTAAGGTCTGCATCCATGTAGGATCAAAGCTGATAGAGAAGATTCTTCTCAACATTTCTCCTGACTGGCTCAACAGAGTAATAGGTAAGATGTCAACAACATGCCATCAAGAGGTTGTCCTCTGTGAAACCATTCATATCAGGAATACAGATAGTATATAAGCAGAAGGATAATTTAGCTTGAGTGAAACACAAGACTATATAGACTATTGTATATAAAATAAGTAATCAACGAGGACCAACTATATAGCACAGGAAATTCTACTCAATACGCTGTAATAACCTATGTATATAAGCAGAAGGATAATTTAGCTTGAGTGAAACACAAGACTATATAGACTACTGTATATAAAATAAGTAATCAACAAGGACTATATAGCACAGGAAATTCTACTCAATACGCTGTAATAACCTATGTGGGAAAAGAATCTGAAAATGAATAGACATATGTATATGTTTAACTGAATCACTTTGCTGGACACTAGAAACTAGCACAACATTGTAAATCAACTATACTCCAATATAAAACAAAAACTTTTTTAAATAAATAGAATTCTCATATATACAATGAAAAAAAAAACCACAAGATTATATAAGTTGGAAGGTAAGACTTGCTCTACATCTGTCTCAGCACATGAAGAGAAAGAAGTAGGTACCTAATCTCTTCTTACTCTAAATTTCCAATTGGTAAGGGAAAACACCAGTACCTTAGTTTTTTACAGTCAAGTAAATGAATGTGCAACACTATATAAACATATGAAGACTGTCCAGTGTCAGTCATGTGGATATTCAGGAACCTCAGCTCTGATGATAGGTACAGCAACAGTGGCTGATCATCAGTAGCTAACAACAAAATGAAGATGATCCATTTGTCAGATGCTCAAACTCCATCCTTTCCTCATTAATCTTAGATTCTTTAAGCAGATGAGTTAATCTCGTTTAATGATGGCTCTGTCTCTTAATAGTGGGTTATTTTTTCTGGCTTTCATTTTTGCTTAAATGTTGAACATTGCATATAGAACAATACAGACTGAGGTGAACAGTATTTGTACCTAAAGTGAGCATGCTTATTTTCTTCGACTTTTAATGGGGGTGGGGGTGAGCAGAGTAGAGTAAATTTTGTCACACCATGAGTTGGATTTGCGTTGCTCTGGTTACCTTCAGGTCACCACTGGCTTCAAATTATCTAGCATTATGCATGCTCATGGTGGGGAGTGGTTCTCCAGAGAGTTTCCTCCGAATATTCCTGCTTCACTGTCAGCTTTAATCCTTCACCCTGCACCCGGGCCTCAGAGAGTTTCTTACACTCTTATACCTCACCAGGTTGCGCAGGCTCCGTTGGTTGTCATTTTTGCATCCCAGCCTAGAGAGAGGGGCAGGAGTGATTCTCTTTGATTCTCGTCCAGCCGTAGTCTTACACAGGCTCTCTGTGTGTCTGGTTCTTGGATGTGGTGCTTTCTAACAGACTCTGTCCCTCCTGCCATAGCAGCCAAGCTCCGCCTTGTGTCTTTGTTGAGTATCTTTGCGTGGTCCTACCCCTCTCCCAGCAGCAGGGCACTGCTGATGGTCTTGATCCAAGATGGTTTTCTGCCCCTCCCCCAGGGATAGAGGGATTTTCCTCCATCTTCATCCTCACCATCTGTATCTTGGGGCAGGAAGACGTGTGGTCTTAAGATCCCTGGTGGTCCAGGGGCTAAGACTCCACGGTCCCAATGCACAGGGTCCCTGGTCAGGGAACTAGATCCCACAGCCACGACTAAAGGTCCTGCAGTGAAGATCGAAGATCCTGCCTGCCACAACTAAGACCTGGCACAAACAAATAAATATTTTAAAAAGATTTTGATATTCATTAAGTAACTGACTCAGGGTTCTGTTATACAAATGGTATGTGTATATATAACCATGAAAAGAGCTATAGACTAGATAAACATAAAGAGTTCTTTTCTGATATGGACATGCTCTTTTTGTTTCAAGCTTAATTTAGGAAAAGATTAATCTCAGTTCTTTCCTGTATTGTTTTATGAAGCCAGTGGCTGTGCCATAATAGGAAACACCATCAGTCTGAACCTGTGCTTTCTCTTCAGAACAGCAGGAGTTGCACCTCATCATTATAGAGTAACCTATGGCTAGAAAGAGTAGGGATAGAGATATTTACAGTGACTTTGGGACTTAAGAAACCAAGGGAAACAGTGAATGCTTTAAATGTGAGCATGTCCATTCCCTCAGAAGGGACACTAAGAGCTCTCGTGTTTCCTCTTCCTCAGCCCCTCCCTCTGATGTCACCTACAGAATGGTCGCCGCGGACCTGCTCCATGCCTTGCTGGCGGGCAGCAGGGCACCTTGTGTCCTGAAGGTGCAGAGCCTCTTTGTGTTAGATGAAAACAGCTACCCACTGCAACAGGACTTCTCCCTCCTGGACTTTTATCTTGACGACTTGAAGCATGCATCCCATGCCCTTCTCTGAGACCAGAGGAAGAAAATGCAGGCACTTCAAGGAAGAGCACTGAAATGATTTGTCTTTGGAAATGAATGACAGGGCTTTTGCTCAGGGTATTAAAATAAGTATGTTTTATAAAGAGAACTGTGCTAAATATATTAATTAAAACTTTTTTTCCCCCTAAGAAAATTCTGTGAAGTTTATTGTTTGTTTAGTTTTTGGTCTTTCCTTTTCTTCCTTCTAGAGAAATGATCTAGCAATGAGGCAACATCCAGCAGTTCATTAGGATTAAGTCTCTCTGTTTAGTCTCTGCCCCATTCCAGGCACTGTCCTAAGTACTGAGACATGGACCTGAGGAATTCTTTTCTGCTATGGTCACAAACTTAATTTTTTTTCTTACTCGTTCATTAATAAACTGTAGACATGACATGATTTCTTTGATTATAACTATACATGACTGTGGCTTAGTTCATATAAGCCTATGTTTAGACAAGTTCCAGACGACCATGTCTTTTGATAAAGAGGCGTTGAAAATATAGGAACATGGTCATGTTTCAACTCATTATCAGGGAAGGCAGAGAGTCATATTGTTCATTTCCAGGATTTGAGTACCTCACTGAATTTACTTAGCAACACTTTACAATTACATTCTATTCATTGTCTCATTACAACTATAGCAGCAGCTCACAGAGAATGGTAGTCACCGATGAGGAAATAGGGAGCGGTACTTAACCAGGAAGTCTGGGGGATGCTTGGTGGTACTAGGTTAATCATATTGCTTGAACAAAGCTAAATCCATGATAAAATGAACAGGTGTGTTTTATAAAATTGTTTTGGTTCATTGAAATTGTTTTTTCAAATTCAGGCTTATTTTGTTTTTAACTTGGCTTCCCTGAAAATGAACCTTAGGAGTTTTGTGATGCTCTCCAAAACCATATACAAAAATGATTGTATGAGACTGCACACATACAAAAGAACCTTATTCTGTGGAGAAGGGTCTGTAACTTCTAACAAAGCCTTCTTACACAGTTTATGACAGTTTCTTGTCATGGGAGGACAAACTCTTGCCTGATCTCTTCCACCCCGACAACTCCTGCCAAATGGCACCTCCTCTCTCCACCCTGGTACTTCTCTCTGATTCATTTCACTCTATGCTCAGATAAGCGCAGGGTAGCAGGTCAGCAAATTGTCTGCATAATCAGGTACGAGATAAGCTAAGGAACTGTCTTTATTTACATTTGTTGTTCTTTAGTTGCTCAGTCTTGTCCAACCCTTTTGTGACCCCATGGACCGTAGCCCACCAGGCTCCTCTGTTCATGGGATGTTCCAGGCAGGAATACTAGAGTAGGTTGCCATTTCCTTCTCCAGGGGAATCTTCCTGATCCAGGGGTCAAACCTGAGTCTCCTGCATTGCAGGCAGATTTTTACATAACACTGTGATCATACTGTCTGGAACAATCTTACCAATATGGTATAGTGATTCCCCTAAATGGGAAATCCTGGTTTTACTTTCTCCTTTATTTTTACTTGATGGAATTATTAGAAAAATGTCCCCAACTTCTAAAGAATATAAATTCCCTGTATTAAAAAGATCACTTCCCAAATATAGAAAAAATATATACATTCATGTAACCAATATCCCAATTAAGATTTAGAACATTGCCATCACTCTAAAAATTTTTCTCATCTCCACCTCCAGTTAGTTCCCACTAATGACAGGAAATCACTGTTCTGATTTCTATCACCATAGATTAGTTTGACCTGTTCTTGAATTTCATATAAGAAAAATCATATAGTTTATTTCCTTTGTGAATTTTTTTTCACACATCATTTTTGAAATTCACCCAAGTTTCACGTGACTCAGTAGTCATTCTGTTTATTGCTGTGGAATATACCAATTTTATGAATGTATTACATTATCCATTTTCTAGCTGCTATAAGCATTGTTTTACAAGTCTTGTTGTGGATATATGTTTTTATTTTGTAGTTGGGGAGGTAAATCCCTATGGAGATTGCTGGTTTATGGGATAGGTGTATATTTAACTTTGTAAGAAACTATCAAGCAGTGCTCCAAGACTGTTCTACACACTCACCAGTCATGTGTGAGGATTCCGGTTCTATATCTTTGCCAACATTTGGGGGTGTCATTTTCATTTTAGCCATTGTAATGGGTGTAAAGTGGTTTAAAAAATTAGGTTAGTGGCTGTGAGAAGGGGAGGTAGTGCTTGGGAATGGACACAAGAGAAGAGTGTGTGTGTGTGTGTGGGGGGGGGCTGTTGGGGAGCTGGTTTACCAGTTTCCCCACAATGATCAGTTACCAGTTTCCCTACAGCTCTGATGGAGGAGATAGATAGGCCCCAGGCTGAGTCCTGCAACTGGTGTCCTGCTGATGCTTTGAGATGGGATACCGGTGGGAGCATTGGGCCTGATTGGGTGCATTCTTGTGGGTTTCCCCCCAGGATACATATGCAGAGAAGGCCTTCAGTCTAGGGGAAGGACAAAAGGAGGGAGAAGATGCAAGCGGGAATCCATCTTGGCTGAGAGGTGTGCCCCACACCAGGACCAAATATGGAGATGACTGGCCAGAAAAAGAAAAAAAAAAATCCAGAAAACTGCCACTACATAAGCAACCTAAGCTGCCCCTAGTAGATGCAACTCACTCTGAGCTCACCTGTATGCTCCTTCAAAAAGTATCCTGTTGTTTCCACACACACTTTGCTGCTTCCACATGTATTATGTTTCTAATGAACCCCCCCCCTCTTTTTTTTTCTCACAATCTTGATCTCTGCTGAGTTCTTCAAAGAAGACAAGAACTGAAGTCTGTTTTTCAGCCTTTCACCTCTGGAATCAGCTCCAAATCCATCCTTTAAAACTTGCTCTGCAGATGGAGCTCTTTAAGCGTCTCTCCTGCGCAGTGAGTACGCTGCTAACCAGTAGAAGGCGCTAGAGGTACATGGTGGGATGTAGGCGCTTTTCTCGGTGGGTGCCTGTAGCGGCACGTATGTCCCGAGGGGAGCGCCAACACTGGGTGGCGCTCTGCTCCAGCTACTTACCCTGGACGCCGCGGGTCCCTCCACCGGCTTGCGGCTTGGCCTAGCCCTTCAGTCACGTTCCCGTGGCCCTCCTGACAAGGAGACCGCCAGCTCCAGGCTCCGCTCCGGTTTGTACCCATGCACCACCCACCCCACTCATCCACTCCCTGCAAGTTTGTCCTACCAAATTTGTCAGTTAGCAAACCGATGAAAGCATATTACCAAAACAAAGGGCAGATAGAAATCAAATCTAGTCGTTTGCTGGATTATACCTCATCAGTGTAGACGAACAGAGAATTTACCAGACAGGAGTGAAGGAGAGAGGAAAGGAGAGGGAGGGAGGGAGGGAAGTAGGGAAAAAGCGATGCAATGTGGAGAAATAAACAGCCTCACTAGAAACCAAAGGTGGACAAACAGAAGCGTCTCTATTGAATAGGCACTTACAGGTCCTTTCATGGATCCCAGGCTGTGGAATGTTTTGGCATTCCACAGCATCTCTGTCCTTCATGAGGTCTCTTGGGCTATATGTGATAATGTTATCATTTTTAGACATCTGGAATCTGATTCAGATTCCAGCTTCACCACGTCCTAGTTCTGCAGCTTGAGAGATGGCACTGCCTTCCTGATGCACACTCCCCTCACTTCTAAGTGTGGGCACGTTCCTCCTGAACTGTTGTACAGTTTAACAAGCTAATGCACAAAGACCTAGTACAGTTCCTCAGAGCTAGGTCCCTCCTCCCCACCTTGATAGTCCGCTCTGAGAAACACAACCCTGAAGTAGAGAGGGGAGGAGTGATCTGAGCAAATAATCCCATACTTAAAAATTAAGGGGGAAAAACCCATAATAGGTAGATATTCCAATCTGTCTTCATAAACTAAGAAATACATCCATTTTGTTGAAAGAGCCAACCTTATAGAATGTAATCAGTGAACTTCATTCTTTTCTTCCCCAGTCACCCATTCAAACCTGCTTGGTAGGTAGCAGCCCATTGGATAAAATCTAGCGCAAGTCCCATGACTTTTTTGATCATTCTTACATAAAAATAAATTTTTCCTGTGACTTCTAGTTGTAAAAGCAAGCTGTGTTCAGCACTGGAGATGTCCAACCTCACACAGTGGTCTAAACCTCCAACGTCATTTAAAGTTTACACCTCCCCTTCTCTCCTTCCTTGACCTAGGCTCATGCCTTATAGATAGGCATGGAGCACCATTTTTTATTTCTCCAGTTTGTGCTTCCATTCCTCCTCCCAATTTTCTAACAGGGATCTCTCTTTTTTATTTTAATTTTATTTATTCATTTTTTTGGTTGCTCTGTGTGTCATGTGGGACCTAGGTTTCTGTGCCAGGGATTGAGCTCACATCCTCCAAATTGGAAATGTGCAGTCTTAACCACTGGACCACCACCACCACCACTGTCCCCTAACAGGGATTTCTGATCATCCATGCAGGGGCAGGGAAGTGGTATAGAAAGGCCACCTAAGGGGTAGGGGAGTTTCTACATGACCAGTTATGAGATAGAGTACTCACATATGGGTTCTTCCAGAGCCTCCTTTTTCTGCAGGTTCCCATGACTCAGGTTTGCCCCAGAGTGTGGGATGGCACACGGTACCCTTCTTATCCACTTTAAAGGTCTGTGTTACAGTTTTGGGAAATGAAAGTCTGAAAATTATGCTTCCCAGACTCTCTTATGAACCAGGTTCCAGGTTGAGTTTACCAAATGTGAGACACTCAGGTGAAGCTAGGAGGCAGAAAGTAGAAAGTCATCCTTTTTTTTCCTTTGACTGTGATGCTTACCACAGCAAGATGCTTGAGACTCTTGCAGTAATTTGAGCAAAAAAGAAAATTTGTGCAAATTCCAGCCAGTTGTCACTATCGGATACCAAATAGGAAGCAATGGCTTTGAGACCTGGCAGCAGTTACAAGACAGGGAGTTCCCCTCTGGGATTGCACCTGCACAGCCAAGCAAGACCCTGGAGTTACCCTTTTCTAGGAAACATCAATATGGTACACTGAGTTATCACCCCAGTCCTTAACTTCTCCCTGTAGCTGTATCTATTGCCATGGTGCTTTGCAACTCCTCTCACAAAAAGGTGTAGTTTACCCTGCCCCTTGATTTGGAAACTTGGCTACGTGACTTACTTCAGCCAATAGGATATTAGGTGACACAGCACAAGCTGAAGGTAGAAATGTGATTGTCCTTCTTCTGCCTTCCCGATGAGAAAAGCTTTCCCTGGGTTGCTGCTGCCCCTTCAGCTTGTGCTCAGAATGAACAAACATGGAGCAGGCCTAGGTGAGGACATGAGCCTGGTCAGACGCACAGGTTGAAAGTGAGTTGCCTAATCTAGACCACCCCATATTCAGCTGATCCACAGATGTGTGAGAAATACATGCTCTATTTACTAGAACACTAAGATGTTGAGAATCTTTGTTATGCACCATTTTTCCAAAAACAGCCAACCGAGACAAGCAACTTTTCTCCTTTTGGCTTCATCGGTCCTGTAAGAAGGCTATGTAACTTGTGTCATCAAACTTCCTGTATAAAATCACTCTTTGTTGTGAGTTCTTTCTCTGGGAGAAGAATTCTGAGAAAATAATGATTTTTCTGCTTGAGTCAGAGTTATGTTCATGCTGAGAATTAGAAAACCTGAATGAAATACAGAAAACTTCTTTGCTAAAGAGCTGCCAAGTCAACAAGCATTTGATGGGCCATGATCTCAGAAGAAGGAAAACACAAGGGATGAGCTGACATTTTGTGAACCACTTCTCCCTTTAGGAAACTTGCTGAGCATTTGGACAGAAGGCCATGGGTTAAGAGGTAGAAAAGGAAGCAGAGTCTCTGGAGCTGAACAGACAAGATGTTGGAGATTGAAGTTGCCAAGGCAGCTGGGATTGGAGGGGCCAAGATGCTAGATAAAAGCAAAACACAGAAAAGAAACTCGGGAGAATTCTCTGGTGGTCCGGTGGTTAGAGCTCAGTGATTTCACTGTGGTGGCTCAGGTTCATTCCCTGGTCAGGGAATTAGGCAAGTCACGTGGCATAGCCAAATAAAAAAGAAATTCTAAAACTTGAATGATATTTTAAAGCTGTTGAAAGAAAAAGAAATGTCAATCTAGAATTTTATATTCACAAAATTTTTTGGTGGGTTTCTTAGGATTTTCTATACACAAAGCCATGTTGCTGCTGCTGCTGCTGCTAAGTTGCTTCAGTTGTGTCTGACTCTGTGTGACCGCATAGACGGCAGCCCACCAGGCTCCTTTGTCCCTGGGATTCTCCAGGCAAGAATTCTGGAGTGGGTTGCCATTTCCTTTTCCAATGCATGCATGCATGCTTAGTCGCTTCAGTAGTGTCTGACTCCATAGTGTGACCCCATAGACCAGGCTTCTCTGTCCACAGGATTCTCAAGGTAAGAATACTGGAGTGGGTTGCCATTTCCTTCTCTGCAAAACCATGTTATCTGCAAATAAATATAGTTTTACTTCTTCCTTCATGATCTGGATTCCTTTTATTTCCTTTTCCTGTCCAATCACCCAGCCACCACAATTTTGTAAGAGATAAAGAAGGCAAGAAGATTGTAAAGGAAGAAGTAAAACTATCATTCACAGAGGTCATTACTATATACAAAGAAAATACAAAGAATCTACAAACAATTACAAGTGACTTTAGCAAGGCCACTCACTAGGTACAAAGTCAATGTAAAAAAATCAATAGAATTTTTATATACTAGAAACAAATATAAAACACCTAAGAGTAAATCCAAGAGAAGAGGTCCAAGAACACTTTCCTGTAAAACCACAAAACAAGTTTAAAGAAACTTGCAAAAGCCCTAAAGAAATGGAGGGATACACCATGTCATACACACATAATACACCATGTTAATGGGCTGAAGATTCAACATTTTAAAGATATCAAGTTTTCCCCAAACTGATCTATATGTTCAATGGAAAGTCCAACCAAATCTAGTACTTTTTTGGTGTGGAAATTAAGAAGCTGATTCTAAATGTTTTATGAAAATGCCAAGGGCTTCATTCTGCTTGGATCACCTTGTGGACAGGATTGAGACCTGCTGTCTTAGGTCCATGGGAGGCACTGTGCATTTTTTGCCCTGACTGTATATGTAAACAGGGGCCAACCCAGTATAGCATCCCCCACCTCCCCATCAGACCAGAGAGCTTGCCTGTCTCTTGCCACTGAAAATTTTCAACTGTGAATCAGACATATCTATCCACTCTGTCCTGTAAAGGGCATATTTACCAAATTTTCCAAGTGGCCCTGGAAAGGTCACTGATAGACATGAACCTCCCCTTGAAATGTGGGGGTAGTTGGCACCTATGGTCTCAGGACCCCAAGAGAAAGGGGAACAGTTCCATTTTAGTAGCTGGCTATACAAACACATTGTTGTTTAGTCACTAAGTGGGACTGTTCCCCACTTACACGCCCAACCCAGTTGTCAGACTATGCTATTATGTTACTGCTGCTGCTGCTAAGTCACTTCAGTCGTGTCCAACTCTGTGCGACCCCATCCCTGGGATTCTTCAGGCAAGAACACTGGAGTGGGTTGCCATTTCCTTCTCCAATGCATAAAAGTGAAAAGTGAAAGTGGAGTCGCTCAGTCATGTCTGACTCTTCACTACCCCATGGACCGCAGCCTACCAGGCTCCTCCGTCCATGGGATTTTCCAGGCAAGAGTACTGGAGTGGGGTGCCATTGCCTTCTCCAATGTTATTATATTAGGTTGGTGCAAAAAGTAACTGCTATTTTGCATTGTTGAACTTTGCTGTTTGATATTGGAATACATTCTTAAATAAATGTGGTTATGTTATACATAATTTTAATGTGCATTTCTCGCTTTATGTTTTTTTGCTAATGACATTATTTGCTGTATATTTTATATTTATTTTAGACTATAGAAATGTTAGAAAAAAAGCAGATTTGAGTGATTTTTTTTTTATTCAAGTGCAAAATGGGTCGTAAATAATCAGAGACAACTCGAAACATCAACAACACATTTGACCTAGGAACTGCTAATGAACATACAGTGCAGTAGTGGTTCAAGAAGTTTTGCAAAGGAGACGAGACTCTTGAAGATAAGGAGCATGGTGGGTGACCATTGGAAGCTGACAATGACCGATTGAGGGCAATCACTGAAACTGATTCTCTTACAACTACATGAGAAGTTGCCCAAGAACTCAACATTGACCATTCTACTGTCATTCGGCATTTGAGGCAAACTGGAAAGGTGAAAAAGCTTGATAAGTGAGTGCCTCCTGAGCTGACTGAAAATTTTTTAAAAAATCATCATTTTGAAGTGTTGTCTTCTCTATTCTACATAAAAACAATGAACCATTTCTCTATCAGATTGTGACATGTGACAAAAAGTGGATTTGATATGACAACTGGTGACAACCAGCTCAGTGGGTGGCCTGAGAAGAAGCTCCAAAGCACTTCCCAAAGCCAAACTTGCACCAAAAAAAGGTCAAGTCACTGGTGGTCTGCTGCCAGTCTGATCCACTAGTTTTCTGAATCCCAGCGAAACCATTACATCTGAGAAGTGTGCTCAGCAAATGGATGATATGCACTGAAAATTCCAACGTCTGTAGCCAGCACTGGTCAACAGAAAGGGCCTGATTCTTCTCCATGACAATGCCCAACCACATGTCGCACAACCAACATTTCAAAAGTTGAACGAATTGGGCTATGAAATTTTGCCTCATCCACCATATTCACCTGACCTCTCACCTACTGACTACCACTTCTTCAAGAATCTCTTGACAACTTCTTGCAGGGAAAACACTCCCACAATCAGCAGGAAGCAGAAAATGCTTTCCAAGAGTTCACTGAATCCTGAAGCACGAATTTTTATGCTATAGGAATAAACAAACTTATTTTTCCAATACATTGGTAATGTATTTACCAACACATTGGTAAAATGTGTTGATTGTAATGGTTCCTATTTTGATTAATAAGATGTGTCTGAGCCTAGTTATAATGATTTAAAATTCACAGTCTGAAACTGCAATTACTATTGTACCAACCTAATATTTATTGTGAACCAACTGAAGTTAAACCCTTTATACAACTTGTCTTCTCTGCCAGGCAGAAGGTAGAGAAACAACAGCAGAAAAAAGTGTAGGCTGAACATTAACACATCATCAGCTTTCCAAGTTTCCACGGCACTCCACACACGTATAGCTACGCTTTCACTAAAGAGACTATTTCTTCTCAATGTCTGAGTTTCCAGCCCAATTCAAGACAGGGATGACCAGGAGCCAGGATTCTAAGCCCAGGCAGCCCCATGGGCAAAGAAGGAGAGAATAAGTCAAGGAGGGCCTCTTGGGCTGCTGAGATGTAACCCAGCGGTCACACGACTGCCCAGGCCAGGGCTCTCTTGTCCCCTCTTCTCTCCTACACATCAACATACATATTCCCCCAGCTCAGGTTGGCCCTGCAGCCCTGTGAGATGCTGGATGCAGTGTTCAAGCTTGTGGCTTGGCTTGTGGCAGGCATGGCTATGGGGAGAGAGAGCTTCTGGAGCAGACCTGAGTTCCCCGCCCTGGTTAGGGCTCAGTGGTGCAGCAAAGTGCATGCCAGCGCTTCACCAACTCCTTGGGTTTGCTAAGCATCTCGTTCCAGTGCTCCAGTTCTCTGCCGCGGGTGTACATGTAGGGGCCCACCACCACCCGGCCCAGCTCGTGACTCCCTGTGGGGGAGGGAGAACATGGTCATTCTCTGAAGAACAGAAGCCACATCGCCTAAGCCATCCCCAGGGCCTTCCCTCTCTCTCACTCACTCCTTCTCTTAAAGGAAGTAGCCAGCCCCCTCCCTCTTTAACAGCCTCCAAAGGGATCCTGACTCTGCTCTGGAGCTGGAGCTGACGGGGAAGGGAGCCCAGGTAAAGAGCCTGCCCTTTGGTGTGGGCACCCACTCTGCCTCCCATCCTTCTGGTGGGCCATCAAACTGCCTCACATCAAACAGCCGAGGGAGGAAGGGGCCCCTCCAGAAAGAAGCCCTCTTCCCTCAGTCAACTTGTATATTCAGCAGGAACATTCAACAATAATTTTTGCCTTCTATCAACTATCACAATGGAGAAGGGGCCTAAGCTCTGACCCATGAGACCAGCTGACCCGACAGCTCTGCCTCAGTGACAGTGGACGCCGGAGTGAGGGGCAGTGTGGGATAACTCCACCCTCTCATCCACCCTGAACCTCACCCAGGACCCTCCAGGCTTGTGCAGATGGCACGAGGCAACACAGGGTACATAAAGACCCACAGCACCAGGTCGCTTGGCCAGCGCAGGTAGCTGTGCTGTCTCCCAACCTCTCTGGCGATTTGCCCCAGGACGGAGTAGCAGGGGCCATCCTTTAACCTCTTTCTAGGGTGCTATGGACAATGACACTATATTAAAGCTGGGTGTGAGCTCCAACTATCTCACTAGCAAGCTCCGTGTCCTTGGGTAAATATCTTAGCCTCTCTGAGTGCTAGTTTCCTTAGGCACAGAACAGAAACCACACAGCTCCCTCCAAAGGGTCCACGCTTCCTGAATGCACAGCGGCCCCTCCTTAGCCCAAGGCGCTCAGCCTGACAGTGAGGGAGCAGCCTTACTGTCCCCGTCGGCGCTCTGCAGCACGGTCAGGCTGAGGCTCGCAGTGTCCAGCTCAGCGGGGTTGGCTTTGAAGCTGAAGGTCTCACTGTACACAGGGTTGGTGGAGCCCAGCACAGCCGACGTCTTCTTGCACTTGACAAACTTGTTGTGGTTCATCAGAGACACTTTGACAAACACACCTGAGGGGCAGGACAGACTGCAGGCTGGGAGGGACAGGCAGGGGGCCAGCCTCCTGCCTGTGGGAGCCTGGGGTGGGAGGGCACATGCCTCGCCTGGGTGCCAGGACCCCATTACTCACAACTGCTGCAGCCAAAGGGCGTTACAAGAGGAAACGGGGTTGATTAGCGTACTGCCTACAGCCAAGGAAATGCTCAGCTCCCTTCCTCTTCCTTCCTCTCTGCCTCCTGAACGCACCCAAGGTTTGGCTGGCCCTTGTTACTGAAGCCTGGCACCACACGCCCATCCGTCCCCATTGTGGGGTGGATCCTGCTTGCTGGGTGCCCAGGCCTCCTGGGGCCCTTAAACACCCCATTCAGAGGTCAAGTTTTTTGTTTTTTTTGGGGGGGAGTTGCTGTCAGATGGGTTTTGAATCCACAGTGGAAGGCTGAATGCCAGCTTGCTTATAGTGACCCAAATGCAGAGATACACAAGGGGCAGACAACCACCCCCTTGCTGGGGACCCCACAATGGGGCTGGACATTTAGGGGGAGCCAGAGCGGGGTCCCCATTCCTCTAGCTCCTGAGTTCTAGCCGAGTGTCAAGCTCTGCATGCAGGGACACCCTGTTCGCTGCTCCCTGCCCTGGGGGGAGCCCTTGCTTTGCAGAAGGGCGGGGGGGGGGGGGACAGGCTGCACAGTACAGGAGCCGAGGCACTGCTTTGGGAAAAGGGAGGGGCAGACTTGGTCTCAGGGTTCTTAGGGGTCTTGGTGAAGGCCAAGGGGATGCAGCCTCGGGATCAACATAAGGAAGCAATTTCTCACACCCCAGTTGTGCAGAGAGGGAGGGCGTGGCTTGGGAGGCAGCAATGCTCCTGGTAGCACATGCAAGCAGAAACTGGATGGCCAGGGTTGAGGGCCAGACTCTAGCTCCAGGCTCCAAGATCATGGGGTGGGCCCTGCCCCAGGGGGAAACCTTACTGACAAAACTCGTATTCTCCCGGAGCCGGAGTCCCTTGGCTCGCAGCACGACCACGGTGAGGCGGTTCAGACGGTCATTGTAGCTGAGGCAGAACTGGAGGTCACCAAATTCGGAGGGAGGCTGGAGAAGCCAAGAGGAAAGCACCCCAGGTAGGTACTGGAGGCCCACATGCCTTCCTCCTTCTTCCTGGCAGGCAGACCCAGGGTACTCATGACATAGCCACACTCCCTCCTTGAAGCTCACCCACATTTTACAGATGGGGAAACTGAGGTCTGGGGAGTTGAAGGGGCCTGCTGAAGATCACACAGTAAGGACCAGAGCTGAGGGATTCAATCCCAGGAATGGGGAATTCCAAGGCCTATTCTGAGTCATCCTCATGGGGTGGAGGGGGGTGGTGTTGGGGGGAAGAGTGGGTAATTTCCTTGGCAGGTCCATTTGAGGTGTCAGCTTTCATAGCTATCTGATCTGGATGGGAATCCAAATGTGATTTTTCCAGGATGCTCCAAGTAATCTCAAGGGCAAAAGAGCCTTGGGTGCACCTCCATTGTCCCATGCAGCTCTGGCCTGGGCCCACCACCGGGAGTCACACTTGTAGGGGTGGTGGACAATATTCTGCTGGGCCACACCTGCTGGCTGTCTATGGTAGTCAGACTCATAGAAGTCTGGCATGTGTCTGGTGACCCTAACCTTTACCTCCAGGCTCTCGGCTTCTAGGTCTCTCCAGAGGATGTGCCGGCAGTTGCCCGCCAGTGTCTCCTTCTTGAGGGGGAACAGCACCTGGCCTAGGAGCTGATGCTTCCTCTGCCTGTCCACGAGGTACACCGAGAATCTCAGCACCCTCTGGGTGACGCTCTTGCTGGATACCTTGGAGAGATGAGGGCCCGGCTGGAGTCAGGTAGGGTCAGGGGATGGGAAGGTGTGATATGTTGTTCTGGAAACAGAATCTTTCCATGAGGGGTGTCTCAACCAGGAACCTGCACACCCCAAACCCAGGTATCCTCAGGGACCCTTTGCCACAGTGGGGCCAGTGTCCCCAGGAGGTGGCAGGCTGTGCCAGAGCCTTGCCACACAGAGTGTGGTCCCAGAACCAGCAGCTCCCACCACCCCCGGGACCTTGTTAGAAATGCAGGACCTTCGGCTCCACCCAGACCCACGAAGCAGAATCTACCATTTAACAGGCATCCAAGTGAGTTGCCTACACTAAAAGTGTGAGAGGCTCTCACACTTGAGCCCAGGGAACCCCCCGTCTCTGCTATCTGAATTTGGCACCTGGACAGTCCTCTCCCTGAGACTCAGTCTCCTCACCTGTAAGATGGGATAATCGTTCTTACTCTCTGGGTTATAAAACCCCAATCAAAGGGCCTGGCTTATGGGAGATGGTTAATTAAATTTGATTTTCTTCTCTTTCTCTTCCCTAGAGAGGGAAGCACAGAGAGCCCAGGGTAAGGTTGGTGCAGGCACAGGGCAGGGGATGATTCAAGCCTCCCCACCTTGGATTTTGAGGTTCCCAGAGGAGCAGGTTCACCTGTGAATTCTCACAGCCTGAGCCCAGCAGGATGGCCTTGGGCTGGGCCCCATGCCACCCCTCTTCTCAGGGCTCAGCCCCGGAAGAAGGTAGAAATCACACTCTTCCCAGTTGCAGAGAGGCTTCTCCTTAGCTTGCCAGTCAGCTTCCTGCCCTGCTCTTAAAAATGTTTGTCCAAGGCCTCTTGGGAGCTCTTGACTGCTGGCTTCTCATAAGGGCCCCAGTCACCTGCTGAGGCTCTCAAGGCCACTGTGTGCTTGGCTCAGCGCCTCATCACCTCAGCACCTCAGGACCCTGAGCTCACCTGCCCGCCATGCTGCAGAGGTACCAGCTGTCGCAAGATGGCTCTCGGGTCCTGCTTTAGCCTCTGACAGGACGGGTGAGTTCTGGTCCCCACCCCAAGAGGCGTGGCTTGGGGTGGGGGGTCTCACCCTCCACCTTCCATGGATAACCATGTCAGGAATCTCATCGTGTTCCAGGGTCTTGGCTGCCTTCCTGAGTCCCATAAGCCAGGGCCTGGCATTCAGTGGGTGCTCCAAGAATATGTTTCTCTTTCTCCCCTCCAGGCAACCTGTACAGGAGGAGTCCAGCCCTCTGCCCCCTCATCCTTCAAGTCTCTCATCTGCCCCCACCATCAAGGCGGGGTACAGTAGAGCCTGTGGTAGGGGGTCCCTGGGGGTTGCAGAGCCCTGGTGAGCACCGGAACCTGGGGCTCTCCTGCACAATGTCTGTCCTTCCCAGGAGGCAAAGGGCCCCGGACCCTGCCGCTCAGAGGTCATACCTGAAAGATGAACTGTTCATTGAACTGTGGACTGGTGGTTCTGCGTTTGGTCTTAGACTGGAGGAAGCGCCGCTCATCCGGCAGAAGGTGGAGCTTCACCAGGAGGCCACAGTTCTCTGAGGGGGTGTGTAGCTGCTGCGCCTTGATCAGGCCCACCAGCAGCCGCTCGGCCTCCTGCTGGTATTCCACAGAGAACCACAGCCGTCCCAGGCAGCCCTCAGGGAAGTCAGCCTCACTTTTGTCCTCTGGGATCTTGTAGAGCTCAGGGTTGATGGTCCCTGCCACGCATGCATCTCCTACAACACAGGGACTGGGAAGACTGGCAGGCCAGGGGAAGGCAGGGGCATGGGGACCGCAAGCTCTGGCTCTACCGCCCCCTCCCTGCCCAGCCCTTCTTGGCTGAGTCTTGACAAGGTAGTTCACTGGCTTCTCCTGACCACATTCGCCCCACTCTCTTCTCCAGACTAAACATAGCCCCTCTCTCTAGTGCAGCTCTGCAGGACGCATTCTCAGCACTAAGGCATTCTACATCCAGGCCTGCTCCTCCTGGGACTCCTAGCAGAGGACATTCAACCCTTGTCCCCATGACTGACTCCCACCCCCAGAGATGAGGGCCAGCAGTGTGGGTGCAGTGCCCAGCATCTGGCCTGGCTCCTTTCTGTGGTGTCCCAGAGGATGTCTCAGTGATAAGATGTTGCCTTTTTTCTTCCTTTTTAAAATATAAGGGCTTAGCTAATTACTGGGTGTTTCTTAGGAAGGTCTTCAGATCAAGGAGGTGGGCAGAAAGCTGTGTGCCCAGCTCCCACCATTCTGCTCTCTGGATTGGCCAACCCATCATCCTGGAGGAGGACCCAGCCTAAGTGCTGCACCTGGGAACACTGGGTTTCCAATCCCACATTTGTTGCTTACTGCCTCTGTGACCTTGGGCATGGCACTGTTATCCTCCTGAGCCTCAGTTTATTAATGTGTAAAATGGGGTGATTCCCCCAGCCATAGTCTAACTCCAAAATGGCACATGAAGCCATACTTAGCCCAGACTGGCATGCAGCAGGCACTGGTAAACCGAAATACCTGGAAAGAGTGGTCATTGGGCAACTCTGGCATCCTGGGTCCCATCTGGACTCTTTTCAGGAGCCAGGCCCATGAAAGCAGATAGGTCTGTCCTGGCCTGGGCATACCATGACCCCTGGGCAGGCCCTGGTGGGCACACTCACCAAGATTGCTGCCGGTGGTGTGGGGCAGGAGCTTCGGGGCTGGGTAGGGGTCCTGTGGGACCTGGGCCCACTCTCCGCTGCTCAGGGGTACCCAGTCTCGGCTTTGGAGGGAAGGGGGCACCACAAATGGTACACCTGGTGGCCTGTCCAGAGGCAGGAGAGGACAAATAGGTGGCAAGTGAATGGTATGGCTTCAGAGTGCTCAGCCCAGAGAGCTTAAGTGTCAGGAACTAGAGGAGAAAAAGCCAGCAGGAGCCGGGGGAGGCAAGAGCACCGCTTTCTGGGCCCACACCAGGGGACACACACACAGCCAGCTCCTCCATCTGCCCACAGCCGTGGTGAGTTGGAGTAGGAGCGCAGCTCCTGGAGTCAGCCTGCCTGAGTTTGAATGCCTGTTCTGCCACTTTCTAGTTGTGCTATCTGGACTTATGTCCATTGAGCCTCAGTTTCCTCAGCTGGAAAATGGGCTTCGTAACACCTGCCTCATAGCTGTGGCTCAGATTCTGGGGTTTCTTTGTGATTGCTCCTGGCCTGCTGACAGCATAGAGGAGGCGCTCCATAAACAAACAGACCTTTCCTTCTCCTCCCCACTCCAAGAGAAACTCCACAGGGAGGGCCTGAAGCAAGGCCAGGAGCTCCCTCAGCCCCACATCCTGCCTCACCTGCTTGCCTGGGTCCTGGCATCCGGGGGGCAGAGCGCGTCTCCCTGTGCGCTGGAAGCAGCTGTGGTCCCTGACAGCTCCTCATAGGTGAACGTGGCACAGAGTCTCTTCCAGAGATAGTAGCTCACCCCAATCAGCAGCAGCAGCAGCAGCAGCCCCCCAAGGATGCCCCCAATCACCAGGGCCACCTGCTCTGGGGGCAGACACCACCAGTACTGTGATGCCTGGGGAAAGCCACTCCCCTCCACACCACTGGCATTCTGGAGACAGAATTTGGGTAGCAACCCCACCTCCCTGGGTTGGATCCCAGGAATGACACAGAAGCGGGGCTCATGTCCTCATGTATCTGCTGGGGAAGGGTCTGCTGGGTCTCAGGGGAAAAGCCATTGCCCTTGAGGTCCTAGTGCCCCGGACAGAGCTGTCTGGTTCCGGACTTGGAATTTTGGGTAAAATGAACGATTTTTCCTTGTGCTTCTGTGTAGAAATTAAGCCTTCTCTTATCAGAACCTCCATCTTCCCTGGACTCCTGTTCCGGCTTGAGGGTGGTGGGCAGCATGCGCTTAAGGAAAGCCAGGGAAGGGATGATGCCCTGGGTGGCATTCAGAGCCCTATTCTTTGGGTCCTGGAACCTGCTGAGAGGTTGGGCTCTTGCTTTAATTCTGTAACTTTCTCTAAAAACCCCTCCCTGCCCTCAGCCTTCTATCACAGCAAGCCCACATAGAGGGGAGTCGGTGGGAGGCGGTGGAGGGGTGTGTGGATGAGGATGGGGGCAGCGAGTGTGAGAAACCAAGACACACACTCATATTTTGCTGCCAGTAGCTGCTCCCACACTTGCCCAGACCTGGGAGGCTTCACTCTGAGCTAACTGAGAGAGCTCTGCCCCTCCATCCCGCACTAGGCGAGGAATGTCCCTCCTTTGGGTCACGCTTGAGGCCCCGTGCTTCCCCGACCCGGGGATCAGGACTGGGTTGGGCGGTGAGAAGGAAAGACACCCACACCTCCTGACCCGCAACTATCTACGAGGGGTGGGCCTCAACTCTATCCCAGCACCCTGCTAGGAGCGGGAAGCGGGGCAGAGGCGGCGCCCCAGCGGGTGGCAAAGGGGCGCCGCGCGGCGCCGGGGGCGTGGGAGGGGAGCCGAGGACCCTTACCTGCCATGGGGCTGCTCTGGCCGGCCGTCGGGGGCGCGGGCCCGGAGCTTGATCTCGCCGGTGCCTGCGCCTTCAGCCGCGGCTAGGCGGTTTTGAAGCGCTGAGCGGGAAGAAGGGGGTGGGGGTGGCGGCAGAGGGCGGTACCTTGTGGCGCTTGGGTTAGCGGCGGACGGCGCGAGGCACAGACCCAGCTTCCAGAGGCCGCGGCTCTGCCCGGCCCGGCCGTGATAGTGGCTCAGGAGCGGCGCGGGGTCCGCCCTGCGCTGCTGGAACCCAAGGGCTCCGCTCAGGGCTGGGGGCCTGGGGCTCCGCGCGGTGAAGGCGCCGGGGCCAGGCCTCCCCGGGGCAGAGCTAAAACCTCCTCTGCTGGCTTTTCACCCCTGACGACCTTGTCTTGCGCTGTGCTCGTCTAAGAATGCCCTAAGCCGGCGTGCACCCGTCCCCCACCCCGTCAAGGATGCTCACTCTAGGCACCCTCAAACCTCCCTGTAGGGAGCTTAGACCTCAAAGAATCTGTAAGTGGAGAAAGAAAGGAAGTTATTTGTGGGGGAAGGAGGTCGGTCTTGTTATTTGGGGGCTTTGAAGGTTGTGTCCAAAGACAGAGCCGGAGCCTGGACCTTGCTCCCACGCGGCACCATCTGTGTAGGAGGGTTCCCTTTTCTCCACACACTCTCCAGCGCCTGTTTGCAGACTTTTTGATGATGGCCGTTCTGACCGGTGTAAGGTGATACCTCATTTGATTTGACTTGCATTTCTCTGCTGGTTAGTAATGTTGAGCATCTTTTCATGTACTTTTATATGTTAGTTATAAGTCGCCTTTGGAGGAATGTCTATTTAGATCTACCCATTTTTTGATTGGGTTGTTTGACTTTTTCACATAGAGCTGCATGAGCTATTTGTATATTTTGGAGATGAATCCCTTCTCAGTCGCTTTTTTTTTTTTTTGCAAATATTTTCTCTCATTCTGTGGGTTGTCTTTTTATTTTTTGTTTTTGGTTTCCTTTGCTATGCAGAAACTTCTGAGTTTAATTAGGTCCCATTTATTTATTTTTGTTTTTATTCTCATTACTCTAGGAGGTAGATCCAAAAAGATATTGTTGCGATTAATGTCAAAGAGTGTTCTGCTTATGTTTTCCTCTAAGAGTTTTATAGTGTCCAGCCTGACATTTAGAACTTTGATCCATTTTGAGTTTACTTTTCTGTAAGGTGCTAGAGAATGTTCTAATTTCATTCTTTTACATGCAGCTGTCCAGTTTTCCCAGCACCACTTTGAGACTCGTTTCTCTACTGTATTTTCTTGCCTCTTTTGTCATAGATTAATTAACCATAGGTCCTGCCTCCCTCTTTCTTATAAGAACCTTTGTGATTTTGTGGGGCCCACACAGATAATCCTTGATAATCTCTGCATCTCAAGGTCCTTAATTTAATCATATTTACAATGTCCCCTTTTCCAGGTAAAGTAACCTGGTTCCAGGAACTAAGGAGTGGACATTTTTGGAGCCATTATTATGCTGAGCACAGTGTCTGGGCAGCCCTCAGGGAGAGATGGTTTATATTCTCCTACCTCTTGCTGTCTAGAGCTCTTGACACTCTCAGGCTGGAACCAGACAGCTAGCAAGGCCCTCGTGCCCCCAGATGGTAACCCTCCAGCCGTCTTATTACCACTGTGCACCTGCTCCCCCTTGACCTGCGACTGTCCCGCCTGCCTGACCATCCCTCCCTGATGGGCATGGCACAAATTCAGGTTGGCCACCTCCAGTTGGGCCTGAGCTTCCTGGGGATCTTCTGAATGTGGGGTGGGGAAGTAGCTGCTTCTGGAAAAGGCTATGCCTGTGGCTAGCCTATGCCAGGCTTAGAGCTGCCCATCCTCTCCCAGCCCTGTGCTATACTGTCCCAGGGCCCCATCACCCTCTTTGGCCTCCTTGTCTCACCAGTCACACCCAAGCAGTCACCAAGTCCTGCCAGCTCTTCCTCCTCCATCCATCTTCGTCTCCATCAAGAACTTTGCCCAGGTTTCCATTATGCCTCACCTTCTCAACTTCCTCTCTGCAGTTTAGATTTGATCTTATACTCCTGCCCTCAGCTTGTGTCTTCCAGGCTCCTCTCTCCATTCTCACCCACATGGACACCCCATATCCGCCCATTCCTCTGCCGTGCTCAAGGTCCAGACTGATGGAACTATGTCTGGCAGTGCTGCTACTGAACTGGATATGTGCATGCATGCGTGCGTGCTAAGTCGCTTCAGTCATGTCCAACTCTCTGTGACCCTATGGACCAGAGTTCACCAGGCTTCTCTGTCCCTGGGGATTCTCCAGGCAAAAATATTGGAGTGAGCGGGTTGCCCTGCCCTCCTCCAGGGGATCTTCTGGACCCAGGGATCAAACCTGCATCTCATGTCTCCTGCATTGGCAGTCTGGCACTGGATACCGTCTCATTATACTGCCCTCTCCTGATGGCTCATACTGTGAAGACTCTGCAAAGTAGGAGACCCAGGTTTGACCTCTGGGTGGGAAGATCCCCTGGAGAAGAGAATGGCTACCCACTCCAGTATTCTTGCCTGGAGAATTCCATGGACAGAGGAGCCTGGCAGGATACAGTCCATGAGATGACGAAGAGTTGGACACCACTGAGCAACTAACACTTTTACTTTCACTCCCTGCCTGAGATATTCGGGCCCACTATCCTTCCCCACTGCTTATCCTTCAAAATGAAGTACTATGACTCTCCTTCCTTGTCCATGAAGCTCCTTCCTTATCTTCACTATACCTGTAGCTACCATGTTGCTTTACAAGACTCTGTGTCTGTGACTGTCACTCCAGCTCACTCTCCCAGGCAGACCAGGACTTCTGTGAAGGCAGGGCGCCAGGTCTTATTTATCTTAGCATTCCCAATATCCACCTCCAGGCCAAGGCAGTGCTGAATAGTGGATGAAGAACTTGCACCCTCAGGCTGAGCTGCTTCTTGGCTTCCTCCACCTTTGCCCCTGTATCACACATCTTGGGTCCACCCTTTAGGGTCTGACAGGTGCTCCTTGGCCTAGCCCTGAAGACCAGCTGCTGGGTCTTGCATTCACTTTGCTATCACTATCTGCAAGCACCTTACATGCCCAGCCAGCCCATTGAGTTTTGAGTCTTTTTTCTTCTACTGGAAGATGAGAGCAGATGGCAGGAGGTAATTCACCTTTCCTGTTGCTTCTTAGGTCCTGGGTATCAGGATGAAAGCTTGATGTTCCTGATTCCACTCAACTCTGCCTTGTGTCAGCCAGCCCTGCAGGGACCACCCCTTTAGATAAGGAAACCAAATCAAAGTTTCCACTGCCCACCCAGTAAATGGTGGAGCTGGACCTAACACGTGGCCCTCCTCATTCCTTTCTCGTCATTGACCACTGAAAGCCCAGGCAAGGCCCCAGGGGACCATTTCCTGTGGAGATGACCATGAACAGCGCCAACAGCCACATGCACTGTGGTCAGTCTCCCTCAGTCCACTGTCCTGTGGAGGTTCTAAGACCAGGCTGGCCTGGAGCCAGCTCCACAGAACAGAATGGCCTCTGGTTCTGGCTGCTGTCCTAGCCCTACTTCCTGTTTTCAGATCTTGCTTAGGATTCTCTGGGAGCTAGGAAATTTGGAAACAGCAGCAGACAATGTTTCTCTTTTCCATGGCCAAAAGGAAGTCATATTTCCACTGGAAAAAGCATTTCCAAGGAGGTTTGCAGGAAATCCAAGTGTTTAAAGCCCTGAAAATGTCTGCAGGTGATTAATAATTCAGTGCAATGGATGATTCACGGGAAAGGCCACTTTTAATTAACCTTAAGAATCAGCCCTGTCTAAGGAAGTGTCATCTCTCATCACTTAGGAATAGAGAGGCCAGAGCAGGATAAAGGCCATGCTGAGAAACATGTGGAAGACTGTGTTTCTGACATTTATGTCAATTCCAGCCCGGTCACCCCACGTCCCTCTTTGTGAGGTGGGGGAGGGTTCCCCTATATGCATCATCTCTATTCTCTGGTTTTATTAAGGTGGCCTTAGCATGAATTTCCCATAACCTCTTCTTCTGAGGACTTTGGAGGGAGTATTTGTCCTTGTCATGTCTGAAGGCCCCTCCTTCTCTCGCAGTCCCCCGGGCTGGCTCCAAATGTGTGCCATCCTAAGGACAACCACACAGGATCCCAGGATGGAGACCAAAGCCCATGGCTTACCGCTGCCTCCCAGGAATGTTCTTGGCTTCCTGACTCAGTTCTCCCTGCTTTGCGTCCCCTGCCTGGCAGCCTTTTTCCTCTCCTGGCAACAGCATCCTGCCTTGTCTTTCTTAGGAACTAGTATTTTCTCTCCTCCTTGTTCACGTAGTAGCTGATGGAAGTGGATCTCTTCCGTTTCCCCACATCACCAGATCACCTCTGTTCTGGAGCTTCACACATGACCCAGGCCACAGGGGTAGATTCAGGGGTGAGTCATGACCTAATCAGGATCAATCCTGATTGAATTTTTGTAGGATCACTCCCTTTTTCGGTGAGCATTGTTGAGCTTGAAGGAGCTAAGTCTAGGGCCATTGGGAGCACCTGTATGGAGGAATGTATGTGAGACAGGAGCTCAGAGAAGTGCAGGCCGCCTGATGAAGCTGTCTGGCCCCTGGTCCTGCTGTGCAGGCAGCCATCTATCTTTAGGTGGTCCAATAAATTAAACCTTTTTTTTTTTCCTTGAACCAGTATGAGTTGATTTCTGATATTTGAAACTGACACTCTTAATTAATTGTTAGCCAAGGCAGGAGCTGAATGATGGGGGAGGGGGGAGGCAAGCTCTATGAGGCTCTTATTCCCATTATACTCAGGTGGAAAGTGAGGGACACTGAGGTGATGAGACTAAGAAGTGGCTGGTCAGGATTGATTAGCAGGTCTAGCTCCAGGTCCCCTGAACACTGAGGCTGGGCCTCAGACAGAGCAGAAGTCAGACATTAGTAGTTGCGGCTTGCAGGCTCTAGAGTGCAGCCTCAGTAGTTGTGGCACGTGGGCTCAGTTGCCCCAAGGCATGCGGTATCTTCCCAGATCAGGGTTTGAACCCATGTCCCCTGCATTGGCAGGCAGATTTTTGTCCACTGTACTAAAATGGAAGTCCCCATAATGTCAGTTTTCCAAAGTAGCTGAGAATCAGCTAGACAATTGGCCCATAGTGAGAAAGAAAATTCTGGAAGAGTGGAAGAGAGTAAGGACTTGGGAGATGCCTTTGTTGAGGGCTGAGGCTGTGATGTAGGACCCTTTGCGAGAGGGGCAGGTGGGTAGCCAAACTCTCTCCTCAAGCCCAGGGAGCTTTGGCTGGGTAGCTATACTCTCCCTCAAGCCCAGGAAGCTCAGGACCACTCTGAGTGCTTGCTTCAGGAGGAAACGGATTGGCCATTGGTGGGCACAGGCAACTGCGGCTTCTGGCTTGAGATGTCAGAGAGAACCAGAGACCAGAGCAATCTGCTGCTGTGTCGGGAAGTAGGTGCACTCCCTCTATTGGGAGTCAAAGACTTATGGAAATCGGGGACTAGATGTGCCACTTGTGGTGGGAATGTGGGCCTGGGTATGATGCAGAGTTACCAGTTACACATATACTCTTTTTAAGTTTCTTTTCCATTATAAGTTATTATAAGATATTCAATATAGTTCCCGTGCTACACAGTAGATCCTTGTTTTTTTTTTTTTAATCTATTTTATATACAGTACTGTGTATCTGTTAACCCCAAACTCTGAATTTATCCCCGTCCACCTCTTTCCTCTTTGGTAACCATAAGTTTGTTTTCTATGCTATAGTAGGTTTTTTTTTTTTTTTTAATCAGTTAAGACTTATTTCGGCTTATTCTTACAGAAAACCTGGTTAAATGTGTCCTAAACCATAAGGAAGTTTATTACTGTATTTTATTAACTTGAAGATGCCATTGATTATGAAATGTTACACCACTTTGCATAAGTGGTGTTACTATTACACCACTTTGCATAAGAAAAGATGCTATCAAACTATGAAGCAATTCTTTATTATCAAATAGTTGAGATGTGACTTGATTTTAAAGGTGTTATATGTGAAAAAGAATATGGCTCTTAGAATTGGTGAAATATGGTATTTCTTAACAAGAAACTGGAGTTAGATGGCCTCAGATTTGGTATGGCAAAGAATATCATCCAAGACTGAGGCTCCTTGTATCTTTCTGCTTTGCCATCTCAGCATGTGTCACCTTAAAGTTGCAAGACTTCTACTATAGCACCAAGCTTCGTGTTCTGTAAGACCAAGTTCAAAGGCAGAAAAAGCAGGAAGGGAACAGGGTGGGATAAATGCTTCTTTCCTCACTCACTTCTCTCCTTTCATCAGAAAGCCCTTAGCATGTTGACTCTTATACATCATGGGCAAGACCCACATGGCCATGTTGGTTTTAGGAGAGACCAAGAAAGTGACTATCTGATTTTTCAGTCTTATAGTAAGAGATGAGTGAGGGCAAGGAACTTCAGAAATGGCTGTTTGTGTCAAGGGTTTTTATTCCCATTTTACAGATAAAAAAATCTAAGGTTCAAAGAGCCTTAGTTATGGGTCCCTAAGGACCCAAGCACACATAATTATCCACCCAAGCACACATAATTAGAAATCGGCCAGCCCTTGATTTGAAGTCAGTGTTGAGTGATCCAAAACCCATGTTATTTTCATTCCACCATGAATCATCTGTATGTTAAAGACCCACGATGACAAAGTTCAAAGGTAGAGAAGGTAAATAATAAGGAATGTATTTGAAGGCAAATACTGGACAACCTATCAGTGGATCAAAGACATAAGAGTTTACTGTTCTCAGTAGCCCAGAGATTGGCAGTCTAGAAAAGGCAGTTGCTCAAAAATTTCATCAAGATTCCAGGTTCCCTCATTTTTCTCCTTTCCTTCCTTATCATGTAGCTTCTGTTCTATGGTCACAGCATGGCTGCTGCATCTGAAGGCATCATGTCTAGCTTTCCTTACTGGTGATTCCCTCTTACATCCCATTGGTCAGAATGAGGTCACATGACTCCCCCTGGTAACAGAGTTACATTAGTAAGGGTACCCGTTATTCCACAGCCCTGGCAGAGGGGACAGCTAGTAGGTGGACATGTTTTAGATCATGTGGCCATCGGATGAGAGAGGGCACCTGGCCCAGATGCTGAGTTCATTGGCTGGCTAGAACTTGTGAGTTTTCTCTGGAGTTAAAGGTTACATATGTCTATCAGATTCCTCTTGATTGAATTGAGAGTTTGGACAGATCACAGAAGCAAGCCAGCTAGCTGCAGAAGAAGAAGCAAGAAGGAGGCATTAAGAGAGCCACCAGGAGAAGCTGGGGTCTTGGTGATTCAAGGTATTGAAACAGCAGAAATTCTGTATCAGTAGAGGGCAGTAGTTGGTAGAAAGAGTGGAGCAGAGAAAAGTCAGAAGATTAGATGGTCCACTTAGCTCCAGGAAGGAAGCAATGCATCAGTGGGTGTTTCTAGGTCTTTCTTATTCCTGAGGTCTTTCCAATTAAAGATCAAATTCATAAGCATCCTTTTAACAAGCTTACTTTTTGCCAAGCAAGCATTAGTTCAGTTCAGTCGCTCAGTCGTTTCCGACTCTTTGCGACCCCATGGACTGCAGCACGTTAGACTTTCCTGTCCATCACCAACTCCCAGAGCTTACTCAAACTCATGTCAAAAGCAAGCATCAGGTGGTCCCTAACTTACTTTGGAAGGCTGAACTTAGGCATCTGCCTTCCATTTGCCTCAGCAATACTCCCAGGCTTGGCAGAGGACCATATCACTGAGGTCCCTTTTGGTAAGAAGGGATGGAAATTTAACCCAACTAATTTAAACAAAAAGAATATTTATTGTCTTCCTTAGTCAAGAAGTCAAAGGTTGAGGCCAGCCTTAGTTCTCACTAGGGTCAAAACTCAAGATGATGCTGTTAGGACCTTGCTTCTCTCAATATCCTGGTTTTGTCATCCTCTGGGCTGGCCCCAGTATCAGGCTTTGTGTAAGATGATGGCTTCAGTCTCCACATCCCTTTAGCAAAAAGAGTGAGTTTCTTTCTCAAGACTCCCAGAGAAATTCCTTATTGCATGCCATTGGCTCTAAGTGGGACACATACTTATCTTGAACAACCTCTGAGGCCAGGGTAATGTGAGGCAGTGATTGCCTTAGGCTTGTCATATGCTCTTCTTCCTGAGACCCACCCAAAGCACATGGGTGTGGAGAAGAAGAGAGGATGAGTAATTTGTAGCATGCAGGTTGAACTGTTGGAACAGAAACTTCAAGTGAGATTAGCTTAAGCAAGATAGAAGTTTTTCTTTCTTACCTTTCTTAAGCAGCCTGGGAGCCCATGTGTTTTCCCTATTTTGTTGCTTTACTAGCCCTAGATATTACGTATCTGTGTGGTTTGAGGTGTTTCACCACCTCCATACCTAGCCAGTGGAAACAGAAAAGAGTAGGGCTCACCCCTTCTGGTTACAAGCATCACCTCCCTACACTTCAGTCCTACTGGTCAGTTACTGCTTGGGCAGATAGCTTCCAGAAAGATAATCAAATATCATCTTTTCCCCCTGGATTTCCATGTCTACAGATAAAAGGAGATCATGACCATTAGAGGCCAATTAGCAGTCTCATCCCCAGTCCATCCCTTTGGCCAATCAAATGTCTGTGTTCTTCATTTTCCCAGAGCTTCAAATGTCCTCTCCTGGGGGGAGGTAACTCCAAAGTTCCATCCAGTGCCTGCATCCAGCTCCCAGCCTAGGATCTGGGTATGGACAGCCTGCACTATGAGGTCAGGATGTGGCTCTTCATGGTTCAGTGCCCTCTGAAGGCATCCACAAGTTGGCTGTTTCGTCACACCCAATATACAATAGTACACAGGAACAGTATAACATAGTAGGGACCCTCGTCCAGAAGAAGGAAAAATGGAAACCCACTGCAGCCACTGGTTGGCCACTGTCATCAAATCCTGGTAGGCAGAGACTGCAAAAGATCCCAGGGTATGCAGCAGCTTCCTTGGATGACAGCCTTCTCTCCAGGATTGTTCCTTTGGGCCCTGGTTGTCCCCACTTTGGTCATTCTCTTCTATGCCCACCATGGAAATGGGCATCCATGGTGCACCCCTCTTGGGGCTGCATAACTTTTCAGCCCACTTCCTGCTGATGTGGGTTTTGTGGCTTAAGTTTGGTTAGTTTGAGTCAACAATGCAGGCTGGTGTTGACCAGGCTTGTGGTTTTTCGGGAAACATATGTCCCTCAAAATCTTAGTTTGGGGCATGTGAGAAAATTTAAAACTGGTCTTTTATGTATGAGCTTGTACGCTATACCTGTTCCCTGGAGGAGCACAAGACATAGGCTGGCCAATCAAAGACCTACCCCACAACTGGCCACCCTGGCCCAGTATTATCAAACAGGGTAAGATTTGATTTGTGGATCCAGAGATCTGAGGATGTAGATTTGGGGCTGCCAGCAACCTTGTTTCCCAAGAGAGACTAGGTAAGAATGACTCTAACACAGAGGGGATCAGAGGGAAGAAGTGTAAGAGACAGAGGCTTTGGATGTTGCAATACTCAAAGCTAGATTCAATAAATTCCCTTCTTTGCCTAGACTACAGAATATTAGCCCTTTTACCCAGGGTTCAGTTCTGATCAATGACTGGTTAGTAGGCAAGTCAGTTAAAGACAATGGGGGAGCAATCTGATTCAGAATTTGTCTAAATTGTCTATATTTTCTTCCTATGCTTTTTCAAGTTGCCCTTCCCACACTTAACTGGCAGAAGTTCTGATGACTCACTTTTCAGAGCACTTAACCCAGTTTTCACAGGAACAAAACTTTCTTTTCATATTCATATCCCATCAGTTCATGTGCAGTTTAATTACCTTGCATAATGACAACATGTACGGTTGGAGTAAGTAAGTTTGGATACAAACCTACCTGACTCGTGATAAACCCACAACTCAGCTGTCTGAGAGCAGAGCTGCCCAGTCAGCTAGAGTGTGTCCTCCCGGCCACCAGCATCCAGAAGGATTTGTTCATCGTTTTTACTGAAGGAATGGGGACTGTGGCTTATTCTGAAAGTGTAGAGTGGAGTTGTGTCAAAAGCACCATTTATTTATTTATTTTTGGCAGCGTGCAGCATGCGGGATCTCAGTTCCTCGACCAGGGATCAAACCTGTGCTCCCTCTGATAGAAATGAGTAGATCATCAGGGAAGTCCCCAAAAGTACCTTTTAAAGTTTAAAAAAAAAAAAAAATAAAAAAAAAATAAAGTTTAACGTTCTAATTTTCTCTTGCAACTGTGAGTCCTAACTCAAATTTGCTTTTCTTTGAATAAGATTCTTTCTTCATAATTGCTGGTTCCAAACTTATGCGGGCCCCGATATTTCTTGGTGACCTTCTACGGCATTTCTTTGGCTAACAGGCTCTTCCACTTTCTGCAGTGACTATTTCAAACCTCCTCCTCCCTCCTTGCCTCTCCAACCTTTCCATCTTCCCCTTTCTGTCTCAGCACATGATTTTGCCTTTTATTACACACAGAAATCAGAACCATCAGACAAGAAAACAGAAATCAAATTTCAATTTCCAAACCTCATGACCTATCTTGGTATTATTCCATCATTTTTCTTCTTGTCCTCTGGTTACACAGAAACCATTTTACTCCTGTTTACTATGTTCAAGATCCCAATGGGGACCTTACACCAGCAGAGATTCCCACTCTTTCCTGTTCTTCCTCTACTTCTATATGGGCTCTTCTCCTTGCTGTCAAATGTGCTCAATTTATTACAACATGCAGAGGCTCTATCTGTGTCTGGCTGCCCAGTCGCCATTCCTCTTTCTGAGGAAAACACCCTGTTTGCAGTCCTGGTGGGTCCTGTGTGATGTTCCTAGAGATGATTTTGACCAGATATTCCTCTCACCATCCCAGGACAGAGAGCACATGGATACAGCTCAGTCAAATGAGCTCTCCTGCTCCCCTTGGAGAAGGAAATGGCAACCCACTCCAGTGTTCTTGCTTGGAGAATCCCAGGGACAGAGGAGCCTGGTGGGCTGCCATCTATGGGGTCGCACAGAGTTGGACAGGACTGAAGCGACTTAGCAGCAGCAGCAGCAGCAGCAGCTCCCCTGGTTCTTTGAATTTCAAGACGAGAGGCACAGGAAGGACAGACAGGAAGGAAGCCTTCCTTCCAGGGTGGTGACAGGGCGAGATGGTGGGGTGCTCCCTGCTGCTGAGGTCTGCACTCCCCTGGCTACTATCTTGAGGAACCAAGACCAGCTCTCCAGCATTAGCTTCCATCCCAGACTCCTGCTATCTCCCAACACATTCCTTTTTTGCTTAACTTTGCCAGTTGGTTTTTGTTGCTTGAAATCAAGGAAATCCCCTACATGATGCATCATATTTTAAAAAGTGAGCCAAAAAACAATACCAACACCAAAAAAATTTTTTTTTCTTTCTTGATCCTACACCCCTTTTCCAGTGACACCTTCCTTACCTCTCTTCTTTGTGGCCACCCATAAAAGAGTTGACTGCACAAGCAGTCTTCCATTCCCCCCCCCCCACCCACCCACCCACCACATCTCTCGATTCATTCCTGCATCTGCGCCAGTGGCTTCTGCTCTGTTGCCTTGTTGAAGCTGTTTACTCTAAGTCCCCAGGGTCACAGCGATGTCCTGGTTTCCCTTTTTCCTTTCCTCTTTCCTCTATGTCCTGGTTTCCCTCTGGTCATTAACCACGTGGTCACTCACAGATGCCTACTCCAGTATTCTTGCCTGGAGAATCCCATGGACAGGAGTCTGGCAGGTTCACAAGGTCGCAAAGAGTTGGACACAATTGAAACAACTGAGCATGCATGCACTCACAGGTGAGTCGGAGGTCCTCCTCTCTATACTCCCTCAAAACCTTATGCACTCCTGTGACTTCAGGGTCCCCTGTGCCCATGATGCTCAGACTTCCTGGGGAACCCCAGTTTCTGTGTCACTCACCTCTCCACCTGCTGTCCCTCATGGAACTCCTGAGACCATCATACCTGTTCCTTGTCAGTTGGGCTCTGAGTCTCAGGAAATGGCACTTGGCCCATAGGATCTTAAGCCAAGTGCCTCCTCTCTCTACCAAAGTAATCAACAAACCCCACCCCATTCCCACCTCATGCAGTCCTAACTCCTATCTCCAGAACCTAATGCAGGAGGAGCTTGTTAAACATTTGATCAAATGACTGATAGCAGCAAGAACACTCTGCAGAACACTTAAACTCTCTCTTTCCTATCACCCTGTGAGGTAAGAATAATTATTCTGCAGATGAGGAAACCAATATTCAAAGAGAGGGATGGTTTGGCTTGGGTGTGGGATCACAGAACCAGTGAATATGTGGGGTGTTGAGGCTGTAATTCCTGTCTGATTCTTCAGGTGTCTGGACTAGATGCCAGACTTGGGGCTACAGAAAGTGAACGGCGCAGGCTCTCGCCTGGGCTTCCCACGCTCCAAGGACTGGGGAGCTTTCTGCAGGTCCCCTCTTGATATTAGGTGGAGGCACAAGGCTGGGGGAGACCAGAAAAGTGAGGCTGGTGCCTGAGGTCTTCCCAAACTGGAAGAGCAACAGAGATGGCATCCCCTTTCTGGCTGCTGAACCAGAGGGGTGCAGACCCTTCAGTAAAGGACTAGGCAAGCGAATCAATGGTTCCTGTAGCTGGGTTCAACAGAAGAGAATCGATACTAGGACTCGATTCTCAGAGACAAGGGGCCCTGGGGATGGGTGATAGAAATTCCTGGAGAGTAGAAGGAATAAGGAGCTGTCTGGGCCGGTGGAAGCGTGTTGGGAGTCTGCCTAAGGAGCCTGCTGCCTGAACTGGAAACAGTTCTGGGCATGAAATCTATGGGGTTGAAGTTGTGGGCCGGGTGGAGGGCCTGGGTCTTGAAGGCGCCACGGACGCAAAGCTCAAAGGACCGGGCTCGGTGGTGGGGTCTGCGAGAGTGAACTCAGAGGATGGAACTATGGGGTCCAGGGCCTGGAGAATGGGCGTCCCCAGGGTGGGTTCTAAGACGGACCCAACTAGGTATCCCATGCGCTGGGGTTCTCGAGGGCAGGACCTGATAGTCCCTGACTATTGAAGGACGGGGCCAGGGTGATCAAGAACATGGGGCCGGGCGGTGAGGAAGAGGGTCTCCTAAGGGGCTCTTAGACCTCTGTGCTGGGCGTGGTACAAGAGAGCCGGGGCCGAGAGGGCGGGGCTCTGCGGACTTGGCTGGGGAGCTGGAGGACTGTAGGGAGCCGAGCCTCTAAGGTTGGGGACGGCGGGGTTGGGTCGAGAAGACGGGTGTCTTGGGGGGTGTGTCGTTGGGAGGCCTGTAAAACTGGAGATCATGGTGGGGGCGGGGCCGAAAAGACGGGACGGTGAGACGTGCCGCGAAGAGTGGGTCGGGAAGAGGGACTAGGGGCTCGCGGGGCAGAGTCAGGGGATGCTCGTGGGGCTGTAGGTTGGGGGGGAGTGCGGGGCGCGGAGGGGCCGTGGGGGCGGGGCCGGGAGCAGGGGGCGGGGCCGGGACGCCGGCGTGGGCGGTGGAGCGCGGGGGCGGGCCCAGGTGAGCGGGGCTGGCGCCCCCTTCGCCCCTCCTCCCCCGGCCTCCCCCCGCCCCTCAGTCACCCAGCTGCGCCTCCTTCGCTGGCTCCGCTGGCTGAGCGGACGGCGGCTGGCGGCGTCTTCGGCCCAGGCCAGGTCCAGGTCCGGCTCGGCTCCATCTTGGGCCGCTGCGCCGAGCACCTGTGGCGGCCACAGGAGCAGCGCTTCCGCCGGCCTCCGCGGCCCCGGGCGGGCAAGAGGGTGAGAGGCCAGCTCCGTGCTCGCCCGTGTTGGGGCGAAGGAGGGTGGGATGGGCGGCACCTCCCCTTCTTGCGCCCGGGAACCCCACTCCTCACCTTTTTCTGAGCTCCGACCCTACGCATCCCGGCCCCCGCCCAGTGCTCAGCGCACCCCAGGGCTGCATCCCTCCTCCCATCTCTGGGCTCATTGCCTGAACTATCCCCTTTTCCACGTCTCCTCTGCCCATCCTCCCATTTTCCAATATTCAATGCCCAGGACCTCGTCTCTTTCTGCCAACCCCCACCGTTCCTACCGCTTCGTCCCTCTTCCTTCCTCTTCCCTTTTCCATCCCCACCCCTCATCCCACTCTCCTCCCACTGCCCCCAGCCCCCGACCTCCCTTCACTCTCATTCCACCTACCCTCCATCCCTGCCCGCTTACCCCATAGCCCCCCTGTTCCTCCAGTCACAGTCTTTGCTGCTGGGAAGGTCTGTAGCCCTGTTCAGGGGGTCATGTTGAGCACCTTCTCCCTGAGTCCAGGTGGGCTTTGTGGGGGAGGGCAGGACAGGGACCCTTGCCCTAGGGGAGAGTGTGTGGTGCGGTGTGTTCAGGCCTTTGGCCCCACAGCTAGAAGCGGCCTACCGGTCTGGTGCGCAGAGTGCAGCTGTGTGGTTGCTGTTTCCTGCAGGCTCACACAGCAGACGGGCCTTCTGTGTCGGCCCCTGGTGGGTCCATGGGTGTGGTGTGGGCCTATACTGGCTCATGGGAGCCCATGGCCACGCAGGTAGGGACACACCAGCCACCTGGGCTGCTTCAGGTCTGGGGCAGCTGGGCCTGGAGGCTGACCTTGTTCATCTCCGGCTCTTCCTGGGAAGTATGGGCAAATCCTCCTCAGAGGAGGAATTTCTTGCCTGGTGGGGTCTAGGCCTATCTGTGGTGAGCAGAGCTGGGTCTGGGACCTCTGCTCCACTGTTCCCCAGAACCCTTTCCTGGCACAGCTTGTGACTTGGGCACTTTGTTCTTAAGACCCTTTCATCCTCTGTGAAGGGCAGATTTGTGCCTACAAACACTTCTCAGTAGCTCAGGAATGCTCCCTGCTGCTTTCCCCAACTTTGACCCTGTCAGTCCTGTCAGGCCCTCCTTTGCTGGGATGAATCAGACCACCTACTGGAGGTTGCCACGCCCCTCACTGTACAATGAGGGATTTGGGTGGTGTATGTCCCTACCTGGTCCCTAAGAGGTAAGTTCATATCTCAACATTTGAGGAGTGTGTGTGTGTCCATATGCATGCATGTATGAGTGTATGTATACGTATTCTCCCAAGCTGAGGTTTAAAATAGACTTGGAAACAGTGTGATGATGGAGACATTGGGAACATTGGTGGTGACTACCACCATCCTAGGATGGGATGAGGAAGGGAAAGATTAAGAAGCAAACCAAGCTACCCTATAATCTAAATGGCTTCCTCAAAGCCATCTTTCTACCCCTACCCCCACTTCCAAGTACTAGTCCTGTGATACCTTGAGCACAAGTCACTCTTGATGGGAGGAAAAAGGTAAGATTATTAACAATCACTGTTCCAGGCAGTCCATATGCCATCACATTATGTCTTCACAACAGCCCTGCAGGGTGGGGATTTATTTCCGATTTGCAGATTGGGAAAACTGAGGCTCAAAGAGGTTAGGGGTCCACTTGAGTGTGCATGCGTAGGAAGGGCAAGAGCCTGGATTGGAAGTATACCCATTTGCCTCGCCTGTTCGTCCCTGGCTCCAAAGTTCATCTGATCAGCTCTATTGCTTCCTGGGAGGTCTCTATTCTTGGTGGTAGGCGGGGTGTGAAAAACCTTCTTTCCCTAGCATAACTCAGAACAACTTCCCTTGAAGCTCTTCCCTCGATCAGACTGGGAAGGCCAGCTGGGGTTTGGTTGTGGGTTCTTTGACATTTCTGAGCTGTTCCAGATCTCAGATTGTCACCTGCAATTTGTGGAGGTAGGCTAAGGAAGGAAACTAACAGAAATATAACCTCCCATTCCCCTGGGGTCTTTGTGGTCACTACTTTCACTCTGAGTGATGGCCAGCTCTGAGCATCAGGCAGCTATCTGGTGAGGCAGATCCAGCAGTACCTTGTCACTGACAGCTTCTCACCAACTCCTGGTGGAGACTAAGTGCGCCCCCAGTCTTGACCCTGTTTCCTCAAGGAGACCAAGGTCTGGCTTCTTATGGCCCTCTTCAAGAGAAGGGTCCAGGGTAGGTAGGGTTCAGTCAGAGGCTGTGTAGGCTGTCCAGATAGGACTTCCTTGGTGTTCTTGGACTTGGAGCTCAGTGGTTGTCTGCCTGCCAGCGTCCATCTATGACCACAGCCTTCCTAGCCAGCAGGTCTCCTTCTGTCTTTCTGACTCCTGGATGCCTACAGAGCTGCTAAGAAGCAGGTAGGGTGAACGGGCATCCAGGCTTTGTTCTTACTTGTTCACTTGTCCCACTGCCATGTCATGGGTACCACTGGGTAGCCATGTGCTGGGTGCTGGGACTCCAGTTGAGTCATGGCAACAATAAATAAAAAGGGATGCCAGTGGAAGAGTGATAGTGTCCAGGACGGAGGTCTGCACTGTTCTCAAGAGGGAGCTCAGAGAACCTCAGACACTCCTGAGTTTGATTCCCGGCTTAACCACTTACCAGCTGTGTGCCCTTGAGCAAGTCACTAAACCTCTCTGAGCTTTGGTTTCCTCTTCTGTAGAACGGAGAAGATGACTTATCTCCTGAGATTGCTCTTACTATTACATGAGACAAGGCTGGAAAGGAGATGGCACATGCCTGACACATGGTGGGTGATTGGGCACTTGAAACTGCTGTTCTTACTATCATCACTGTGATAGTTATTGGCTTTGTTGCCCTTTTCTGTTTATATGTCCATCTTAGAGCCTGAGAGTAGGGCCTGGGCCATAGTCTTTTCTTGTCTATTCATCATTTTCTTGACTTTTCCAGGGACCAGTCTGGCTTCAGCCCCAAGGAGCAGCCAGGACAGGAGACTCCTGCCTAGGCTGGTACCATATGTAGAGCTGCACAGTCCAGTGTGGTCATCCGTAACACCATGTGGCCCTTTAAATTTCAATTTTGTTGTTTACTCTTTAAGTCATGTCTGACTCTTTTGCAACCCCATGGACTGTAGCCTGCCAGGCTCCTCTGTCCATGGGATTTCCCAGGCAAGAATATTGAAGTGGGTTGTCATTTCCTTCTCCAGGGCATTTTTCTGACTCAAGGATCGAACTCACATCCCCTGCATTGGCAGGCGGATTCTTTACTGTTGAGCACCTGGGAAGCCCTAAATTTCAGTTACTTAAACAAAATCAGAAAATCAGTTTCTCAGTTGCACTAGCCATCTGTCAAGTGCTCAGTGGCCGCATGTGACCAGTAACAACCATATTGGACAGCACAGAGCAGCATCTTTTCATCACTGCTGAAAGTTGTGCTGAACTGGCCTTCATAGCAAGCCTGGAACTCTTAGGGGACAGTTGCTCTAAAAACACACTCACCATTGGCTTGAACAGCCACCAGCCATCTCCTGAGCTCTGGGGCAACAGGAAGTTTTAATATACAGAAACTGAGTTCTCGAGAGCCCTTCCCACATTCCCTTTCAGTGGCCTTGCTCACCTGGCCAGGGTGGTTGGTTTCGTGGCAGTTCTTATCAGCCCAGCCTGGGAGGACAGGACTGGGATTGCCCCAGTTGTCACTGTTGCCTGCTGTCCCCGCCCTGTTTCTCCAGCATGTCCTGCCTGGCTGGGAGTCTCAGAGTGATGTTTCTCATTCGCAACTTTGCCCTGGGCCAGGCTGGCTCATGCCCTGACCCCACTCCCTCTCTCTGGGCCCTGCCCAGCCCCCAGCCTGCTGCCACCTTCTTGTGATCTGAACATATGCCTCCTGCTTTCTGCTCACCCTGTTCCTTGTTCCTTCCTCCCAGGCACCATCTCCTTCCTCTCTCTCCAGGCCCAACCTGCAGGTCTGGAGGAGTCTGTGTGGCTAGAGAAAGGGACAAGAATGGCTGGAAGAGAGCGGGGGCAAGAGTGTACATGTGTCTGATTGGTGGTACAGGTATTCCCTGCTTTTCAAAAGTTTGCTTTATTCCACTTCACTTTCATGGGAGACCTACATTAATTAGTGCCTGTTTTCAGTAATGGAAAGAAATTCGGAGAGTTTTACAAGACAAGGTAATTGTTTCTTTACACTATTTTGGTTTATGAAAAGGTTTCACAGGAATGCTCTTCTTTCAGATAGTGGGGGTGTGACCTGTATTGGACCCCATTTGGTGGGTACAGCAGATCTACATTAGTTCCATGTTGCCTGATCTCAAGAGCCTGGCACACAGAAGGTGCTCATGAGATGGCAGTGGGAGGAATGAACAAATGCCGAGTGAGCCCTAAAGGGCTGATATGGGAGCCTTTCCTATCCTTCGAGCATGCAGTGGGAGCCAGGAAATCCCTTCCCCTTCACAGCGGTCAAGCCTGAGCCGCAGAGACTGGACAGCCCAGCCAGGCTAGGCCAGAGAGGATGGGGAGGGAGCATGAGAGGACCCAGGGTGTTCTGAGTGTGCCCTGTATTCATTTCTTTCTCACTCCCCCAAACTTCTCTGCCTCGCACTGTGTTCCAAAGAGGCTCCAGTCCAAGTGAGTGAGCTAGTGATGGTTCTGGGAGGAACCAGGGTAGTATTCATCCATCCAGCTTTACTGGTTATTAAAATACTGTAATAGTTCTGTGCTGATTGACTAAGAGCTATTGTCCCAAAGCCCCGAGCCCCAAGGCCCCAGCAGGCTTGGCCTCTCCCCTGGCTTCCCACTCCCCTATAAACCTGCAGTAGAATCAGCAACTGGATGATCTCTAGGATTTTACCCTAGGGCTGGTTCTGACCACTCAGTTTTGGTTTTTAGATATTTGAAGTGTCATTCTGTGTATGTGTGGTGACCTTGATTTGAAGTGTCTGGTCTCCTGTGATCGTTTTGCTTGTGACCCTGACTGGTCAGGCAGGCTGAGACTGAAGCTGTCCCCTCAGTGTGCCTCGCACTGTGTGAGCCCCCAGCAGAATCCAGCAGAGATGCTGCTACCCAACTCAGTGCCACCCCCTCCCTCTCTCTCTCTCCTGCAGGTAGCCATGAGATCCAGCCGTCCTGAGCCGGATGCCCCGGAACCCCTCAGTGCCCGCCCTCAGCCCCTGTCCCGAAGTTCCTCCAGCCTGCTGGGCGAAGGCCGGGGGCAGAGGCCAGAGTATCACAAGAGGGCCAGCAGCACTGTATGGCAGGCCCAGCTGGGCGAAGCCAGCCCTGGTGCCCAGGTCCCGGAGGAGGAGGGGCAGCAGGCTGAGCGCATGCAGCAGGCACGGGCCTCCAGCCCCCAACCGCGGCCCAGTGCCGTGGGCCACTGGCGTAGCAGCACTGTGGGCAACGTGTCCGCCATGGGCAGTAGTGACCTGTGTTACCCGCGGGACCCCAGCGCCACCGCTGTGCAGAGGAGCCACTCGGACCTGGTTCGCAGCACCCAGAGCCGGGGCCACAGTGGTGCTCGAAAGGCCAGCCTCAGCTGCTCAGTCCTGGGCAGCTCGCCTGTCCATAGGGCTCGGCTGCAGCCCAGCAGCACCTCTGGCCAGAGTGGCCAGACCCCTGCAGGCTTGGAAAGGGACCTGGCTCCGGAGGACAAGACTTCAAACTCAGCCTGGACACTGAAGAGTCAGGAGGGGGTGCCACCAGCTGCCCTGGGAGGCACAGTGACCCACAGCAGCAGCCCCAAAGCCACCGGCCAGTCGGCCACCACCTCCTGCCATTCGTTGTCTCCAGCAGCCCTACTCTGTGGCATGAGGGAGGTGGGGGCCAGCAGTTGCTGCCATGGCTTGCCTGCCCCAGGGATTCTGGCCTTTCCCAAACTAGTGACTTCAGTGAGTGAATCTAGGCTGCAGGCTCAGCATGGGGTGAAACTCCAGTGTAGGTTTTCTGGGGGGCTTCCTGGGCATTCCCACTGCTGTGCCCACCCTTGGGGTCCCACCGGGTTAGCCATGGAGCCTAGTGCCAGGACCAAGGATATGTGGACCATGACCTCAGCAAGTGACTTGGCCCCAGTCTTGGCTTCCCCTCTGTCAGCCCAGGATGCTGGTGTGCAAGCAGCCCCCAAGGCAGTCTGCAAGGCAGTGGCCACTAGTCCACCTCTGGAAGCCCCCGTGGCCCTGCACATGTTCCCTGAGGTGACTCTGGAGTCCAGCCTGGCAGAGGCGCCATCTCCCGTGCGGGACGTACGGTGGGATGCTGAGGGCATGACGTGGGAGGTGTATGGAGCTGCAGTGGACCCGGAGGTGCTTGGTGTGGCCATCCAGAAGCACCTGGAGATGCAGTTTGAGCAGCTGCAGCGGGCCCCTGCCAGCGAGGACAGCCTGTCTGCTGAGGGTAGAAGGGGGCCACTTCGAGCTGTCATGCAGTCCCTGCGGTGCCCCAGCTGCTGTGGCTGCTCCAGTGCAGCCCCTGAGTGAGGAGCTGCAGCCCCTGGAGCTGCCTGGGGTGCATGGACTCAGCCCCAGGGACAGTTGGGTCCCCATGCTCTTTGGATCCACAGGCACCCACCGACATGTCTCTGTCCTCTGCTGCCTGCAGATCACAGGACTGCAGTCTGTGGGTTCCCTGCCCCCGGCAGATGGGCTAGTTTTTAAGGGCTTGATTCCCAAGAGCCACATGTGCGCTCTGAACTTTGGGACAGTTTCAACACTGTGCATAAGGGGGATCCTGACTTCTCTGTAAAAACTCTTGACCTTCTATCCAGTCTCTGTTCAGAACTCTGCCATGATTTCCCCCAGGCCTCTTTGTGGCTTTATTTTCACAGCAGTGCTGAGATACAACAAATTCCTGACATAAGAGGTGGGATCTCAAGTGGCAAGGGCTGTCTAAGTCTTCAGGGAAGGGAACTGACATTGTCGAGGCTTCCTGTGTGCCACACGCTTGTCAACTCACTCTCCTGAGTCTTCACCATGTTTTATAGACATAACCACAGACATTTGGCAAGACTGCAGCTGCCATGCCCAGGTTGGACAGCTCGCGGTGGTGGGCTAAGAGCACAGCCGGGGGCTGGCTGAAGCCTGGAGTGTTTTCCTGCAGCATGTGGTTGGCAGAGCAGGGCAATTGTGAACAAGAATTTATTGAGCCCATATTCAGTGCCAGGTTTTGTGGATTCCTTGGGGAAGAAGCTGCCTGTGCCCTTGTTGAGCTCACAGTATGTGGGACGGGAGGGCTCTGAGCATTATAGAGGGCTGCAGGGTACTTCTCGGAGCCAACCCCCTGGTAGATCATTGTGTTAGGGTCTGGCAAAGGTTAGTGCCCTGCTGAGAGTCACTTGGCATGAGAAGTTGGAGTCAGGACCCACATGTAGCCCTGCCCATGACATGGTCCTGTTCCTGGGCCCCTTCTGCACCCAGGATCCCAGAATCTGACAGCCAGCATACTCCCCATCTCCAGGGACCAGTACTCTTGAGGTGGAAATGGCTCGCAACAGTGGGTTAACTTTTAAAGCAGTAGTGACCACAGGCCAGAGAAACCAGGTGAGAAAGGCATGTTTCAGGTCAGAAAGCATCCCAGGACCCAGCATGGGGCTTCCATATTCCAGAATGTGACTTTCTCACTCCCAGCTGAGGCTGGGTAAGCTGCCACTCGTGCTTGAAAATGACAGCAGGTCAGAGCTGCTTCTGAGGGTGGGCCTGGGGCAAAGGGGTGGTGTGGTGTGCAGGAGGGGACTTTATCTCCCTTTTAAAATGTGATCAAGCAGGTTGTCATGCAGTCATGAGGGTCTTGACACCATGTAGCCTGGGGTCCTGGGCCTGTCCATCCCTCCACGTGTGGAATGGGGCAGGCGAGTCCAGTCTTGGGAGTGACAGGTGGGCACCAGGGTGTCCTCATTTCTGGCCCTGCACGGGAGCACCAAGAACTCCAGTTGTGGGGACACAAGGGGAGGGGTGATGAACTGGCGTAGGAAGTCACCTTCACACAGGGCCAGAGCTGAGCAGGGTCTTGAGGACACAGTGGGGCTGGACGGGTGGGTGAGCGGGACACGGCATACCAGGCAGAGAGAACAGCCTGGCCAGAGGCTTTGGAGGTTCCTGTCTTGCCCGGGTTGTGGTGAATCATTGAAGTACAGGCTGTATTGGGGTGCTTGTCAGGTTGGGAGGCTGGTAAGGGGGTCCCAACTGTGAAGCTCCTGGTGTGACTACGGAAAGGGACTTTATAAGAGCTGTGGATGCAGGAGTGGGGCCAGATTTCATTACAGTAATATCCCTTTGGCTGCCATGAGGGGAGGTTCATGTGGAAGAAGTGGGAGGCGGAAGCCTGGGCGGGGGAAGGGGTCCTTGGGTACGGGAGCCAAGGAGGGGCCTGTTAGGGGGAAATGGAGTGGGCAGCTGGGGCTGAGCACGCATTCTCATACACAGTGTGTGGTGGGTTTGGGAAGAAGGAGGAGTTGCAGAAAGCTGAAGTTTCCAGTTTGAATAAAAGGAGATGAAGCTACCACGTGGGACAAGGTGGGAGGCCCCGGAGGGGCAGGTGAAGGGCTATATGCCCCAGGGCTTGGTGGGCATCAGTGACACCCTTCATGAAGAGACTTTCTCCTCTGTGCTACACATATCATCATGAGTTTATTCTCCATATACCACCTCTACATGCTACACCAGGTATGCCAAGATGGCAGGCTGGGATGCACCCTGAGTGGGAAGGGCTAGCCCAGCCATCCACCTGTCTCATCACAACCGAGGTGAAGGTTTGCAGAGTGGTGCTGGAGTCCAGCCTGGCCTGTGTCTGACCTTGGTGCTAGGCGTAGCTGGGGCCCACAGAACCCCCCCACCCTCCCACCCCCACCCCTGCTGGGTAAGCTTGCCACTCCCAAACAGTGGAAAAAGAGTGTCCTTGGCCTCACTAACCCAGGCTGCACAGCCTCTGTGGACAGGTCTACTTGGAGGAGCTGAAGCTTAATTTCCAAATTCAACCTGGAGACCCAATCCAGCACCCCACTTCCTGGGCCAGGCCTGACTGGCAGTGGTTGAGGGTCCCAGGACATGGCCACCGGCTTCCTTTATAGGTCTTCTCCTTTCAGACTCCAGATTTCTGCCCAGACTTTCTGGGACCCCATCAGGCCTGGCTCTGGGAGGTGGTGGATTTCATTGTGTGTACATTTGTTTTGTTTAGAATTTGAAATAAAGTAATGGAGGTCACAACTTTGCAGGGGAAGGATTTTGTTCTGGCAGATTCTGTCCTTTAGTACGTCTTCCAGATTCTTAGAGCTCCCTGTCCAGGCAGGAATCTCCTTCCCTCATCTCCAGGGACTCTCCCTTCTGTCCATTGGCTCTCCACCCTGGCAACCTGGGCCCCCGATAGCAGAAGCCTGGCTCTCTGATGCTTGTCCCCTGTGGGCCTGGCCAGGACAAGGGCATGCATCTCCTGTCCAAGTGCAAGTCTGCCATCACCCTCACAGGGATCACCAGTTCACCTGGGGGAGAAGCTGTCCCTGCCAGAGTGTAGGCTACTGGTGGCCTGAGATCACAGTGTCGGGGGAGGGAGAAAAGCAGACAATGGCCCTGTCTCACTGAGACGTCACCTCCCGAGTTAGCTGAATTGGGTCTCTGTGCCCCAGAATTGGATTTTTATTTCACAGTGGTCCAATGAGGTCTTCCCAATGCAGGTCCTGACACAGGATATTTAGGGGATACTATAGCTTAGTGGTCTAAAACTCAAGTTTGAATCCTGGATCTCACCTATAGCTATGAGACCTTGGGCAAGTTACTAAAACCTTACTGATCCTCAACTTCCTCATCTGTAAAATGGGGATACTAATGGTGCCTCCTTCTTTGGTTTGCTGCGTGGAGTAAATGAAGAACCCACATACGGTGCCTAGCACTTGACTCAGCACTCAGCACACATCTACTGTTGCTGAGTACGGCTTCCACAGCCACCAGTAGGGGGCTAGCTTTTGCGCTGCTAGCTTGAGTCTGATTAAGGCCCACATTTTGTTTCCTTAACGCTCCTTCCTTAAAGAGCCTCTTTCCATGTCCTTCACTCTCTGCTTTGAAACATGCTTGAAAGTGAAAGTGTTAGTTGCTTAGTCGAGTCTGACTTTTTGGGACCAAATGGACTGTCGCCCACCAGGCTCCTCTGTCCATGCAATTCTCCAGGCAGGAATACTGGAATGGGTAGCCATTCCTTCTCCAGGGGATCTTCCCGACCCTGGGATCAAACTCATGTCTCCTGCATTACAGGCAGATTCTTTAGTGTCTGAACCACCAGGGAAGCCCTGAGCCCTACTTGGGACACGTGTATTCTGGCCCTGGTCCTCTGAAATGCTGGCTTCCAGAGCCATGTTAAGGAGAACCCTCCCACCTCTCACTGCTATTCTGCAATAGGCTCCCCAGAAGCTTTTCATTTTCCAACATCTTTCTTAAGAAAAGATACAACATGCTTTCTCAGCATCCTATAAACATGGCTTAGGAAGCACAGTGCCTCTCTTAGCATCCATTCCAGGAGCAATTGGGAGGCTCTGCAGGGCCTGCAACCACTGCCTTGGTACTCTTTCTCCCCCATCCCATATTTCTCCTTACCTATTTTTCATTTTTATCTTTTTAATTGCACCAGGTGGCATACATGATCTTTGTTTCCTGACTGGGAATCAAACCTGTGCGATCTGCATTAGGAGCACAGTCTTGACTACTGGACTGCCAGGGGAGTCCCTTCCCCCCACCCCACCCCCTGCCCTGTTGTTGTTTAATCACATCTGACTCTTGCCACCCCATGGACTATAGTCTGCCAGGCTCCTCTGTCCGTGGGATTTTCCAGGCAAGAATACTGGAGGGGGTTGCCATTTCCTTCTCCAGGGAAGCTTCCTGACCCAGGGATTGAGCATGTATCTCCTGTGTCTCCTGCATTGGCAGGTGGATTCTTTGCCACTGAGACACCAGGAAAGTCCAAAGTATCCCCTATTTCTCTTTAATTTCAGTTCTCCCTTTCTCCTTTTCTGTATCATGTGCTCTTTGCCCCCAGAAGCCTTCTGCTGTTTGGAGCAGAAGGAATAAGGCAAGATAAAGCCTTGGCATAAAGGGATGGAAGCGGAGGTGGGACAGATGGTGGAGAGACAGAAGGCTTCTGGGGGCAAAGAGGACATGATACATAGCTTTTCTTCCAAGGAGCACTCAAGGGACAAGTTGGGTGGGTGGTATCCATCTGCTGGCTTCAGGTAGGCCTTTTCTCTTTTATGTTTTCTTCTTGCTTGGCTTGTAATTAGGTTGGGGCATGGCCTGGGCCTCAGTAGGGACACACCATGCTCTCTTATCTCTGCTTCCCTCCTGTGTGGAACTGGACTTGTGTCTCAGAGGCAGGGCTGGGGTCAGGGGGAGACTTCTGAGAAGACTTCTGAGACACTGAAAAAGCCTCAGTTAGGCCCAAGTAGGGAGACTCTGCTGGAGCTAGACTTTTCCATGGCTTACCAAAGAACTATACTTGGGGTGCTAGAGTCTAGCTGGGGAAGAGTGGAATGGCCTCTCACCCCAGGCCCACTTGCCTTCCCTTGTGGCTCAGCTGGTAAAGAATCCTCCTGCAATGAAGGAGACCTGGATTCGATCCCTGGGTTTTGAGGATACTCTGGAGAAGGAAATGGCTACCCACTCCAGCATTCTGGCCTGGAGAATTCCATGGACTGTATAGTCCGTGGGGTTGCAAAGAGTCAGACACCCGACCGAGCAACTTTCATTTTCACTTTTCAGGCCCTCTTGGCCTATTCCCTTTAGCCTTCTGTTTCTGTTTACATCTCAGTTTTAGCTGTCCGGGGTCTGGGAAGGTAGCTGCCAAGGGAGCCATTTTGTTGCAAACGTTGTGGCTTTTGTAAGCCCAGTTTGTGTCTCTTAAGGAAGACTCTCTGATTTTCTTTCCCTTCAGACTTGGGGGAATTCAGAGAGACTTCTTGAGAAGATTTCAACCCAACTCCCTCTGCCCTGATACAATTCCCTGGATGGCAAGGCTGTGGTCGCAGAGGGGCTGGGACCCAGATCTGGTCGTCGGGCCCCAGGCATCTGATCAGGTTGGCCAAGGGAATTTGGTGCAGCGCAGCCAGCCGGAGGAGCCCGGGCGCCCCCTGGTGGCCACAGAATCGACTATCAGAGGCACCTGGGGGCGCAGGTTGGGAGCTACCAACCCTGCCCCGCCCCGGGCGGTCTCGCGCGACCTTCTTCCCCTTCCGCCCTGCTTCGGAGACTCGGGGAGGGTGGGGGAAGGGCGGTCGCTGCCAAGTTCGGTCCCTCTGCCTTCTTTTCCCCTTCTGCCACTCCTGATTCTCCACGCCAACCAGGACCCCTGAGGGGAAGATTCCCGAGAGGAGGAAAGAGCTGGAGAAGATGGAGGGGATGGAGTCCAAGAAGGGCAGGGTGCGGGTGCGGGCGCGAGACAGGGGAAGGGGAAGCGGAAGCGGGGGTGGTGGGGCCAATTTCGGCCTTTGAGACAGAAGACAGCTTTAGTTTACTTACACCTCTGACTCCAAATGTGAGTTTTACACGTCCAGGGGGCTGGGTGTAGGAGTCTTATTTTGTAACCCTTGGCTTTAAATTTACCCGGAGTTTCTGAATGTGCGCTGTGGTCCCAGTCCGTGAGCGTCCTCTTCCTGGGCCAAGAAGAGAGCAGGTGTGAACAGCCAGCAGTGCGCCTCCCGTCTTGGGGCACTGACCCTGTCTGCCAGAGGGAGGATAGAGGACAGTGGGCTTGAGGAGGGGGCTCCGAGCTAGAGGTGACTGACAGAGGGACTGGAGCCTAAAGTTCACTGAGGTGAGGGCTTATTCCTAGGGTCTTTCCCCTGCCACTCCTTGCCTGGCATGGTTTCCACTGCTCTGTCTGGTGCCCAGGGCCAGCTGGGTGTGCCAGGGGTGATGACAGCCAAGAGAGAGGTTGGAGGCAGAGCCTAGTCTTCACAGCCTGTCAGGCAGGAAGACTGGATAGAGCCTCTCAACTGAAGTGTGGCTGAGGGAGGTGTCTGGGACCAAAGCAAGAGTAGAACTTGTACTAGTTGCAGGGAGAGGGAGTGGCTGTGCCCAGGACAAGCACTTCTCTCTCATTCCATGCTCAGAAAGCCTCCCTATGGCGGTCTCTCCTTGAGGACATCATTTTTAAGTTGGAGCTTGGTTGCGTCTGTCTGCCTACAATGTGGGAGACCCGGGTTCAATCCCTAGGTCAGTAAGATCTTCTGGAGAAGGAAATGGCAACCCCACTTCAGTATTCTTGCCTGGAAAATCCCATAGATGGCGGAGCCTGGTAGGCTGCAGTCCATGGGGTTGCAAAGAGTTGGACACAACCGAGCGACTTCACTCACTCGCTATGGTTGCTTTACGCTGTCGGTCTCTCTGTACAGCAGAGTGAATCAGCCATCTGCATACACATATCCCCTCTTTTTTGGATTTCCTTCCCACTTAGGTCAGGCTTTCCTGGTGGCTCAGAGGTGCCTGCAATATGGGAGACCTGGGATCCATCTCTGGGTCAGGAAGATCCCCTGGAGAAAGGAATGACTACTCACTCCAGTATTCTTGCCTGGGGAATTGTATGGACAGAGGAGCCTGGTGAGCAACAGTCCATAGGGTCCCAAAGAGTCAGACATGACTGAGTGAATAACACTTTCACTTTTCCACTTACGTCACCACAGAGTACCGGGTAGAGTTTCCTGTGCTATACAGTAGGTTCTCTTTAGTATCTGTTTTATACACAGTAGTATGTATATCTGTCACTCCCAATCTCCCAATTCATCCCATTCTACCCCTACCTTGCCCCATTGGTATCCATATATTTGTTCTCTATGTCATGTCTGCTTTCCAAATAAGATAATCTATATCATTTTTCTAGATTCCACATATATACTTTAATATATGATATTTGTTTTCCTCTATCGCTGAAACTACAGTACTTTGGCCACCTCACGCGAAGAGTTGACTCATTGGAAAAGACCCTGATGCTGGGAGGGATTGGGGGCAGGCGGAGAAGGGCATGACAGAAGATGAGATGGCTGGATGGCATCACCATCTCGATGGACGTGAGTTTGAGTAAACTCCGGGAGTTGGTGATGGACAGGGAGGCCTGGCGTGCTGCGATTCATGGGGTCGCAAAGAGTCGGACACGACTGAGTGGCTGAACTGAACTGAACTGATCTGATCTGACTTAACTTCACTCTGTAGGACAGTTTCTAGGTCCATCCATGTCTCTGCAAATGACATAATCTTTTTATGACTGAGTAATATTCTACTGTATATAGGTACCACATCTTCTTTATCTATCCCTCTGTTGATCGACATGTAGGTTGCTTCCATGTCCTGGCTATTGTAAATAGTGCTGCAGTGAACACTGCAGTGCATGTGTCTTTTTGAATTGTGGTTTTCTCTGGTCCTCGAGAACTGTTTTAATTGCCAATAAATGAATTATGAACCAAAAGTTATGTAAATGATGAGAATGTTTAATTTCTCGCTTAATTCTTAATTTCATTTAAGAATCTAGGAAGTCATTGTTCTAGAGAAGGCTCAGTGGCTCAGTGAAGATATCAAGGATTCAGATTCTTTCCATAACGGTGCTCTGCTATCTTCAGGGTGTTGGCCAGGGCTATCTTCATGGTCACTAGATGGCTGCAGCACTTCAGGCATCACATTCTCGTAATAAACACGAGACCTACAATCTGCCCCAAGAAATTATTGGTACACACAATTAACCAATTGAAAAAAAAATCATCTTTTTATAGCCTGTCAGTGAATGAAGGGAATGATAATAGTGGCTACCACACTGTGGCACTAGGAACTGGCAGGCGCGGTGATGATACTTTGCACACTTTACCTTATTCACCTCTCACAACTTGCCCCACTTCCCAATGACAACTGAGATTCAGGGAGGTCAAGTAATTTGGCCTATTTTATGACCAGGAAATGAAGAAACTGGCATTCAAACTCCAGCCCATGTGACTCTAGGCCTGGTTTTTTTACCTTTTTAAAATGAAAGGAATACATATTTATGGTAAGAATCTCAAACAGTACTGACCTTGACTTTTTGTTTTTCAACACTGTATGTGCTCATAATAAGAATTTTAAATAGTGTAAAGTGTAGAGTGAAATTTGCTTTGCTCCCCTCTGGGCAGTTCCCACAGTTCCCACCAGGAAATTCCTCTGTAATCATAAACTCAGATTTCTAAATATTTTGTATAAATTAGGTCAATTTAGACACTATTCTGCATTTGTTTTTAAAAATTAATGTATCTTGCAGATATAATGTTGCCGTATATAGATTCTGCTTTGTTTGTTGTGGATACGTTGTATTACATAGAATGCAATTGCTTTTTTAAAAAAAATAATTAAACCAGTCCTTTCTGCTGGAATTTATGTTATTTCCTATATTTTTTGCTATTAAAAACATGTAAAAATAAATATCATTATATGTACAGTTTTGTGTACATGCATAAGAATAAAATTTTCAACTGGTGGTACATGTAAAGTATCTATAGACAGTTGGCAAATTGGTCTTCAAAAAGATTGCACAATAATACTTGAAAATGCTAATTTTCTCAGACTTATTCCAATGTTTGAGTCTTATCAAACTAATGTTTTGGCTAATTTGATAAGTGAAAAATGATATCTTAATGCTTGTTTTGATTTGCAATTCCTTTACTATGAGTAAGATACTGTTTAGCCAGGCGCTGCCTAGATGAGAGTTCCTATTTGGTCCTTGGAAGTTGTGTGATGTTGGGCAAGTTGCTGAGCCCCATGATTTCAGTTTCTTCCTCTGTCAAATGGGGATATGAGAATGGCCTTATTAGTTGGATTTCAGGATTTAATGACATCACACATGTAAAGTGCTAGCATAATTCCTAGCTCGAAATAAGGGCTAAGTAAATGTTGTAGCTGTTACTGTTATCTGCTTACAGACCACTTGACTCTGTTTATGATCTGCCTGTATATATCTATATTCCTTTTGTGTTGGATTCTTCTTCTTCTTGATTTGTTAGAACTCCTTTTATATTAATAACATGGTCCTTTACATATATGTTACAAGAATTAGGTTGGTGCAAAAGTAATTGTGGTTTTGCACTGTTGAACTTTGCTGTTGGATATTGGAATACATTTTAAAATAAATGTAATTATGTTATACATCATTTTAATGTGCACTTCTCACTTTATATTTTTTTGCTAATAACATTACTTGCCCTTTATTTTATATTTATTTTAGACTGTAGAAGTGATGTTAGGCAAAAAGCAAATTTGAGTGATTTTTTTTTTTTAAAATCAAGTTCAAAATGGGTCATAAGTCAGCAGAGAGAACTCACAACATCAGCAAGACATTTGGCCCAGGAACTGCCAACGAACGTACAGTGCAGTGGCGGCTCAAGAAGTTTTGCAAAGGAGATGAGAGCCTTGAAGATGAGGAGTGTAGTGGTGAGAGCCACTGGAAGTCGACAACAACCAGTTGAAAACCATCATCGAAGCTGATTTACAACTACACGAGAAGTTGCTGAAGAATTCAACATAGACCTTTCTATAGTTGTTTGGCATTTGAAGCAAATTGGAAAGGCAAAATAGCTTGATAAGTGGGTGCCTCATGAGCTGACTGAAAATCAAAAAACATCATTGTTTTGAAGTGTTGTCTTATTCTACGCAACAACGATGGACCATTTCTCTATCAAATTGTGATGTACGACAAAAAGTGGATTTGATATGACAGCTGGCGACAACCAGCCCAGTGGTTGGACCGAGAAGTTCCAAAGCACTTCCCATAGGCAAACTTGTACCAAAAAATGGTCATGGTCACTGTTTGGGGGTCTGCTGCCAGTCTGATCCACTACAGCTTTCTGAATCCCAGTGAAACCTTTGCATATGAGAAATGTGCTCAGCAAATTGATGAGATGCACTGAAAACTTCAACGCTCTCAGCCGGCATTGGTCAGCAGAAAGGGCCCAATTCTTCTCCATGACAACACTTAACTACATGTCACATAACCAGTGCTTCAAAAGTTGAACAAATTGGGCTACAAAGTTTTGCCTCATCCATCTGAACTTCCGCCTACTGACTACCACTTCTTCAAGGATCTCGAGAACTTTTTGCAGGGAAAGCACTTCCACAACCTGCAGGAGACACAAAACGCTTTCTAAGAGTGTTGAATCCCAAAGCATGGGTTTTTATGCCCTAGAAACAATTTCTTATTGGCAAAAATGTGTTGATTGTAATGGTTCCTATTTTAATTAATAAAGATGTGTTTGATTCTAACTAAACTAAACCATTAGTTAGAATGGTTTAAAGGTCAGTCTGAAACTGCAGTTACTTTTGTACTAACCTAATACTTTTGTTTACATTAGGCACTTTTTTTTAGAGCAGTTTTAGGTTCACAGCAAAATTGAGAGGAAGGTACAGAGTTTCCCCATTTGCTTCCTATTCCCACACATGCACAGCCTCCCCCATTATCAACATCCTCTCCCAGAATGGTACATTTGTGATGACTGGTGAACCTACGGTGACATAACTTTACTACCAAAGACCATAGTGTATATGAAAGTCCATTCTTGGCGGCCATGGGTATCCTGACCCTCTCAACCTTTAGCGGGGCTGCCACCCCAGTGGCTCCCTTGTAGCAGTGGCTGTACCTGAGAGTATGTCCCAATATACAACACATGCACTGCGCTGGTCAGCCTCAACGAGCCTACCTTAGGGATCAAGGCCTGGAGAAAGAAAGTATTTTCTTTCAGCTTCTTGTTGGCACTGCAGCCTCCTCTGACATTTCCATGCTGGCTTCCATCATTGGCCCAGTCCAAGTCTTCTGGCCTTGTCCATGCTCCACTGGTGCTGTTGGTGGGGGTGGGGGTGAGGGTGGGCCACAAGCATCCTGGCCAAACCCAGCCTGCAGGCATCCTTGATTTCTGAACCCACAGTCAGTGGTTGTTGGGCTCAGGTGGGGCTCCCCCACATTCTGCTTTAGTGGATGACATAAGAAGGGCAAATGCTGCCCCTCTTTCTCAGCTTTCGTTGTCAAGCACTCATTGAGCATCCACTGTGTGCAAGGAAGTGGGCTCCAGAGATGCCGAGGTGAGAGCTCTGTGAAGCATCCCCCTGTCCAGGGCCCCTTGTGCATCCTTGGTCCAGCCCTGGGCAAAAGAGGAAGCAAAGTAGTGTAGGTGAGTAGCTGGGTGAGCATGCAAAGATGCTGAGCTGCACCCCCGCACGACGACCCAGAATGCTCTGCCTCCAAAGCCAGGCTTCTCTGGGGCCCCTGCTCCACTTCCCTGCCTTGGACAGCCCAGCTCTGAGACTGACATGAACCATGACATGGAGGAGTGCAAGAGATTTCTGATTTCCTCAGGCACCCTTTCTGCTGTGGCCACTGCCTTTTATTTATTTATTTTTAAGTTTCAATTTTTAAGATAATAGATTTACAGACTCATTGCAAAGAGTCTAGAGAGTTCTTGTATATCCCTCACCCAGCATATAGCCATGGTGTATTTATCAAAAGCTCAAAAATTAATCTTAGTACAAAACTAACTAAACTATAGACTTTATTCAGCCGTCCCCACGTTTCCTTTTGATGTCCTTTTTGTTCCAGATCACTTCCAGGAGCCAGCCGTCCCCACGTTTCCTTTTGATGTCCTTTTTGTTCCAGATCACTTCCAGGAGCTCCCATTGTATTCAGTGGTCACTGCCTTTTAACGTACCTGTGAAGTCCCTGCCCTTCCCTCCAGGCCTTTCCCTTCCCTTTCTGTCCCACTCTCCCCCTCCCCAGCCCTTCCTCTCTGTCAGACACATTCCTACAATGCCAACCACAGATGCTGGAGCTAAAGATCTCATTCTGGAGCAGCACAACAGCAGGCCAGGGGTAGGACAGAGTTATGGGGTGAGGATGGCATGGGCAGGGTCTTTTCCCTCCTAGGGTCTCTGGGAACCAACTGTACACAAAAGGGCAGGTCACTGTGAAGATTTCTGGGTCCAGCCTCCCTCTGGCCCAGCTTCTCTACCAAGGCCACCTGGCTGAGGTGGAAGAACATCAAGCCTGGGGGGAAGGGGGCTTCTTTCATCTCCCCTGGATTCAAGGCCTGTGGTCTAGGCTTGCTGCAGGCGTGCTAGGCTAGGCAGCCTCTGGATACCTGGAGACCCCAGTCCATTCCTTGACCCCATCTGTCCACCAACCTGCCCCACTGGGGTCTTCAATGTGGGAGGCAAATGTGGGGGGGCAAATCTGTGGGGAATGGTTCCTTGAAGGGAAGAGTGCAGGATGGAGTGGGGAAGTTGGGTAGGGGGAGTTTCCTGGAGGCCCCCCATCACCAGCATTGGTCCCCTGGCGCCTGGGGCCTGATACTTTATCCAAGTGGTCACACCCAGGACATCCTCACATCACGTCTTCTGACCGCTGGACCCCGAGGTCACACTTAGAATGTCCTCATGTCCGCTTGAGGGTCTGGTTGCTGCAAGACTGTCTGCCGTGAGGATACGAGAACGTCCAGCTGGGCAGTGCTGTCTCTACAGTGGGGTCCTATTTGGAGTTGGAGGGGTGTTGCTGCCCGCGCTGGGCTAGAGGGAGGTCAGCTCTTTGAGGCAGAGCCCCACCCACACTCTCACAGGAGTAGGTGTTTCACATCTAATCATGGCCCAGAGTATTTAAGGCAGTGCCTGAGGCTCCCATGTGGAGAGACCAAGAGAGAAGGCAGGGTCTGCAGCAGGAAAGTCTGCTGGATGGACTGGGTGACTCAGTGAGTACTGTCTGCTGCTCTGAATTCAGGGGCTCCCGATGGGGTATGGGTCGAGGGTCGTCTGTGCTCCCCTTTGGCCCTGGCTTCTTCTTGCTTCTTGGGGCCCAGGGGCAGTAGGAGGGTGCAGGAGGGAAGGGCCTACTCACAGGTTCCTGTGTTCCCAGCATGAAGTAGGGGAGCCCTGCTGGGTCAGAGCCACTGAGCCCACAGGAGTCCCTGGACTGCGGCTCACAGGAGCTGTGACAAACCCACCATCTCCTGTACCGCTAACCAAGTCTGCAGGTCAGGTCAGGGTCAGGGAAGAACTTGTTGGCTGAAGTCTCATTATGCTGCAGGACCACTGGGGCAGGTTGGTGTGGGTGACCATTTGGGGGGCTGGTGAATGTTTGGGTGGCCTGATGAGCATTTGGGGAGCCTGGTGAGCAAACGCAAGCATTCAGGTGTCTGGGTGAGGAGGAGGACTGGAATATCAGGTGAGTTTGCCACTGTGTGCATGTCCATTGGTTCCTTCACCTGAGAACTACTTCCTGAGTGTCTCCTCTGTGCAAGTCACCACCTATACAGGCATGTGGGGATGGAAGGAGCCTTCCTGTAAATCACAAGTGGGCAGCTCAGATGTCACCTAGCCATCCAGGCAGGTCAGTGGGACTAGAATCTTAACTCATCTTGAACCTGCTGCATTTTGGTAAAGCCTCTCCTGGTGCTCACCTGAGCCCCTTGTGGACTGAGAAGGCAGAGGATGGAGTGGATTCAGCCGAGGAAGTGCTCAGTGGGGAAGGCGTCAGAGCACACAGGGGCACCCAGCTTACTCCCAGGGTTGCTGTCTGCGGGATTGAGCTTGGGGTTGCACCTAGGGAGTGGGTATTGCCTGGGAGGTTCTGGGTTTACCCTAGTGCAGAACACAACTGAATCTGTGCCCAGAAGCCAGAGAGTTGGGGTCTGTAGTCAAGGGAAAGAGTGGGTGACCCATACTATGTGCCTGGGCAGAGGTGAGTGCCTGGCAAGTGCATGATTGGTGTCCATGGGGATGGGATGAATTTCCTCCCGCCATGGACAAACTCATGACCTTGTCTAGTGGGGGCAAGTGGTAGGATGAAGGACTTATTACAGAGTGACCCACAGATGAAGCAGAGGTCTGGGGGACGTGGGCCAAGAGGAGACAGGACACAGTGCTCAGGTGACCCGAGTCATGGGGAGAGGCCTGGAGACATGGGGTCAGGTGTAGACAGGACACTCTCAGTGTCAGGTGACTTGTATTTAGGGAGAGGTCTCCTTCTCTGTGATGAGGACACACGCACACAGGATCGCCACATTTTGATGACAGACACACGTGTCTCCATGATGGTGACACAGGCACACAGAAGGTGCCCCACAGGATGGGGACACAGATGCTGTTACGCAGCCCATGCCCGGGCCCTTCAATATGTGTTTTGCTGCTTGTCACTCTTGCAGTTTCTTGAGACCAATAAAATAAAATCAAATCCAGGTTAGAAAGGAGAATTTTATTTCAAAAGAATTATTATAAGGTGGCAGGGGGACTGTTACAAGGGGATGCGAGTATATTCATGGGGGCAGGGATTATTCCTGGAGAGGAACCACTATATCTGTACAAGGGGTAATATTATTGTAGAGAGGTGACTCATATGATAGAGGGGGCAATAGGACAATAAATGGGGTCTATTACTGTGGGGAGGTATTACTGTGGAGAGGGGACTCTTAACGATAAAGGGGGACAACTACTGTAGTGGGGGGACTATTACTAACATGTAGAGGGAGCATGTAGGAGAAGGCAATGGCACCCCACTCCAATACTCTTGCCTGGGAAATCCCATGGATGGAGGAGCCTGGTAGGCTGCAGTCCATGGGGTCGCAAAGAGTTGGACACGACTGAGCGACTTCACTTTCACTTTTCACTTTCATGCACTGGAGAAGGAAATGGCAACCCGCTCCAGTGTTCCTGCCTGGAGAATCCCAGGGATGGGGGAGCCTGGTGGGCTGCCATCTATGGGCGGTCACACATAGTCGGACACAACTGAAGCAGCAGCAGCAGAAGGGGCATGTAACAATGAGGGAGACTCATAACTTGGGGAGCTGTTACAATGGAGGGAGGACTACTACGATAGAATAGTCTGAACCTCTCTGTAGAGGGGGACTATTACACTAGAGGGGGACTATTACTATTGAGAGAGGACTATTAGGATAGACCTCTGGACCTCTGGACTGGAGTCTCCCATCTCTTTTTGACCTCTCCAGAATTCTGGTTGCTGGTAGCTTATCATCTGGAGGACTCAAGACATGGTGGTTACTAATAGACTTCCCACAGTACTTCTTGATCCCATGTGGACTCCTTCAAGGGCAGTGAGCATCACAGCTTCCCTTGAACTTTGTCTGGGTATGCCCTGGCCTCTATGAGAAAGTTTCATGCCTGTCTAATCTGATTTTTTTTTACCGTATTGACATGGTTGTTTTGAAACATAATTTACTTTCTGGTAATTTAAAATGTACAGAAAACTCCTAGAAATGGGAAAAAGTGCTGGCATTTGCCACATCATCTAAAATACTCTATGTGTTTTATCCAAAATGGGTGCATTCTCCTGCAGAACCAACACATAACCTCTAAAATCAGGAAATCATATGGTTTCTACATTACAATGTAATCCACAGCCCCACTTCCTTTTCAGCAATTGTTCAGGTGTATGACTATATCTTTTCTTCCTGTCCTTTTCCTCATCCCCACCTCCACCCCTTTTTTTTTTCTTTGTAGAGTGTTACTGAGATGTTCACTTATTTGGACAAACTTCATGGATTTAAAGCAGACATGGTGAATATGGGATCTGGGTGGGCTTTTCTATATGGATTGTTTTCACTAACGATGGTTTTAATGTTTATTCATGTTGTAACATGTATGGATCCTGCATTCTCTTTTTCCCTCATAGTAATTACAAATAAATAACATGCCATTTACCATGTAGATATATGTAAGCATACAGTGTTGTAGCATGAACTACATTTACTTGTTTTGCAAACCGGTTTAATAATGTGTACCTTGTGCATGCTTTCGGAGAAGGCAATGGCACCCCACTCCAGTACTCTTGCCTGGAAAATCCCATGGACGGAGGAGGCTGGTAAGCTGCTGTCCATGTGGTCACGAAGAGTCGGACATGACTGAGCGACTTCAATTTCACTTTTCACTTTTATGCACTGGAGAAGGAAATGGCAACCCACTCCAGTGTTCTTGCCTGGAGAATCCCAGGGATGGGGTCACACAGAGTCGGACACGACTGAAGTGACTTAACATTAGGATAGAGGTGAGACTATTACAGTAGATGGAGATCTACTGATGTAGAGGGGGGACGATTACTGTACAGAGGGGATTACTACAATAGAGGACTCTTATGAAAGAAAGGGGACTATTACAGGGGAGGAGGACTTTTGCTGTAGAAGGGTACTATATACTGGACGGTACTATTATAGGGTACTATTACTGCCGAGGGGGACCATTACTGCAGAGGGAGACTATGTTAATAGAAGAGCATTATAGCTATAGAGGGGGGACTATTATTATAGTGGGGACAATAACAGTAGAGGAGTACTGTTACTGTAGAGGGGGAACTGTGACCACCAAAGGGGACTGTTACTGCAGCGTGAGGACTGTTTCTGTAGTGTGAGGATTGTTACTGTAGTGTGAGGACTGTTTCTGTAGTGTGAGGACTGTTATTGTAGTGTGAGGACTGTTACTATACTGTGAGGACTGTTACTGTAGTGTGAGGACTGTTTCTGGAGTGTGAGGACTGTTTCTGTAGTGTGAGGACTGTTACTATACTGTGAGGACTGTTACTGTAGTGTGAGGACTGTTTCTGGAGTGTGAGGACTGTTACTGTAGTGTGAGGACTGTTACTGTAGTTTGAGGACTGTTTCTGTAGTGTGAGGACTGTTACTATACTGTGAGGACTGTTTCTGTAGTGTGAGGACTGTTACCGTAGTGTGAGGACTGTTTCTGTAGTGTGAGGACTGATACTGTAGTGTGAGGACTGTTTCTGTAGTGTGAGGACTGTTACCGTAGTGTGAGGACTGTTTCTGTAGTGTGAGGACTGTTACCGTACTGTGAGGACTGTTTCTGTAGTGTGAGGACTGTTTCTGTAGTGTGAGGACTGTTTCTGTAGTGTGAGGACTGTTACTATACTGTGAGGACTGATACTGTAGTGTGAGGACTGTTACTGTAGTGTGAGGACTGTTACTGTAGTGTGAGGATTGTGATAGTGTGAGTGGAGCTATTAGTGTAGAGAGCGGATTATGGCAATAGAGGACTATTACAATAGAAGGGGGACAATGACAGGAGAGGGGGAATATTATTCTAGAGGATGGACTTTTGCTGTAGGGGGGGACTATGACAAAGGATTATTACTCTGTAGGGGAGGCTGTTACTGTAGAGGTGTTATTAGACAATAGATGGGGACTGTACTATAAAGGGGGCTTCCCTGGTGGCTCAGACGGTAAAGTGTCTGCTTGCAGTGTGGGAGACCCGGGTTCAATCTCTGGGTCGGGAAGATCCCCTGGAGAAGAAAACGGCAACCCACGCCAGTATCCTTGCTTGGAGAATCCCATGGAAAGAGGAGCCTATCAGGGGACTATTACTGTAAAGGAGGGGCTTTAAAAATTGAGAAGGACTGTTGCTGTAGAGAGGGGACTATGACAATAAGGATGACTCCTGACAAGATCTGCAAGCATCTGGATAGCTGGGGCAAAGGAGGTTTCTCCATGGAGAGGAGTAAACACAAGTATAAAGACCTGGGGTTGGATGAAATGTGGCCTGACAGCACACGGATCAGAGGCCCCATCAGGGCAGTGGCTGCAGTTTGGGCCAGGCAGGAGGGGAATGCATGGGTAACCAGCCCTTGTTCTGGCTGATCCTGGGAATGAATGGGTCAGCTTCTGGCTGACGAGCCCACAGAGAGACTGGGTTTGTGTGGCTCAGTCAGGAAAGGGGGATCCTGAGTCTTCAGCTGGGTATTTGTGGGGAAAGGTCATTATGGGAAATTGTTTCTGAACATGGAGTGAGGGGATTTCTGGACCTTCAAGTCCTTCAGTGTTGTCAAAAGGCCATGACAGGAGGCAGGGGACACTCTATACCTTGGGCTCCGCGTGTGGCAGGAGTGAGGTGACATTCATACTCTGGGCTGTGACAGGAGGGGAGGACACTCAGACTCCAACCTGTGATGGGGGTGGGGACACTAAACAAACAGGAGAGAAAACATCATTTATTCTGGAACCAGCGTGAAGCCGCAACGGGCACGCATCTACAGGTGGCATCAGGGGCAAACCTACCTGAGCGGCAGTCTCACCTTTGTGCAGCTAGGCAGAGAGCACCTGCTCCATCCATGTTCCCAGATAAAAAAATCACTGACTTCTTCATGATGGAGTCAGTTTGTGTTTGGAGCCAGGGTCCACTGGAGTCAGGTTCTTCCCTCAGGAGCTAGAAGTTTTTTTTTTCCCTCCATCATATTTCAGAGACATGTCTAGTTCTGCTGGAAACAATGGAAACATTCTGAGATGTGATAATGTCAGAGGCACGTCCACCTTTAAAAGATGGACTTCAAAGAGACAGAGAAGGAATTCCCCCATGTTCTAAAGTAAATGTCCTAAGAAAAGGGAAGGGGGCAAGTCTTTATTCTCTGAGAATTAAGCCTGGAGGTTTAATTTGTATTTGCTCTTACACTGCCCACTGTGAATCTTAGGTGGGTTGTGTAGAAACCAAGTTCTCCCACACACTTTGCAAATTTGTCTGCACTGTGGCTGGATATTTTCTGTTTCAAGGTAGATGAGCCCCCAGAATTGTTTCACTCAGTTGAGGATTAAAATTGCAAGGCAATGTGCCAGGCAAATTGATTATGTGTGTACCCCTGAGGATGGCCTAGGGGAAGTATGAGGGAAATACAGGGAAGGGGTGATCTTTAAACTCTCAAGTTGTCATTTTAGCTGGATTTTTCTGGAGGAACACTGGATCCTCTAGATAGAAATGTCTGCTCTAAGGGGCAATGTTAAATCGTAGGGACTCCAGTGACTGTACCTGGGGGTGACATTTGTTCAACACTCAACAAACTCAAGCTTGGGGTCAAGGAGTGTGTGTTGAGGACCCACAGTGCAGGGGTCAGGTGATCTTCTTGTTGGGAGCAATTCTAGAATTTCTCTGGAGGTGGGGCCTGGGTTTCTGTGTATACCCTTCCGGGTCACCACTGCCTGCTGCCTTCACTGACATCTGAGTGTACAGAATGGCTGTGTTTGTCCACTTCAGCAAGTTGTGGAATTGAGGTGAAGGTCTGGAAAATCCATACCTCTGGACACTTAGGTTTTGAGTGTGAATTCAACTGATGTTTCAGGGTCCAAGTTCTGCTGGGGGGTGGTGGTGGGGTCAGGGGCAGGAGCGTGCAGGCCAACCATCAGGGTCCTGCTCTCTAGCAGAAAACATGTGCTTAAATGGTATAAGATGATGTGAAGGACAGTGTACCTATTTCTGTGCCACAGATAACAAAGATGATAATGTGCTGATGCTTTCCGGGTAGCTCAGTTGTACATCACATATCAGGGGCTTCCCTGATAGCTCAGTTGGTAAAGAATCTGCCTGCAATGCAGGAGACCCCAGTTTGATTCCTGGGTTGGGACGATCCCCTGGAGAAGGGATAGGCTACCCTCTGCAGTATTCTTGGGCTTCCCTTGTGGCTCAGCTGGTAAAGAATCTGCCTGCAATGTAGGAGACCTGGGTTTGACCCCTGGGTTGGGAAGATCCCCTGGAGAAGGGAAAGGCTACCCACTTCAGTATTCTGGCCTGGAGAATTCCATGGACTGTAGTCCATGGGGTTGCAAAGAGTCAGACATGACTGAGCGTGTTTCACTTTACTTCACTTCATCATGAGATAACGGATAACACATAATCCTCTACTGTCAATGGGCTCCCCCAAAAGGTTTACATATGGGCACATGTTTATAAGGTAAACTGATATACAAGATGTGTAGTACACAATTAAATACACAGTATTAATGGGCAGGACTCTGGTGTAAATTCCAGAGGGCCCAGGGCCTCATGGGATGCTTCTTTTGATGTTTGCCTGGCTCCTGTTGGCCCACCACTCATGGTCCCCTAGTCGATGCACAAAAGTGATTCTGATATTGCTTGGTATTTTCTTGTAATTAAGGAGTGAGATTACAAACACCATGTGTGTAGAACCTCACTCTTTCATAACATCAGCAGCTTCTACTGAATCGCATCTTGGGTTTTAGACGCCCAAGTGTGTTCTCTTGGTCTTTGCAATGCAGCACCACAGACACACCTGTGCATCTGATCTCCATGAGTCACACTCTTCCCATCACTTTCTAAGTCTAGACCATCAACAAAACAATCAACCAAAGCTATGTTGTGGCATTTGTCATTTCTGTGGTGGACATTTGTATCCATTCTGTGGACATTTCCATGGTGAGCAGCTTCAAGTTTCCAATGTGAAGTTCCTGAACTTGGAGTCAGGAAGAACCCCAGAGCCTTTCTATCACACACACTATGGGTGGGAGGGGGTAAGAGTCAGCTGAGTCAGTGGTAGACGCAGTATAGTAACAGTGAGGTCTACAGTAATAACTGATTGAGTTTTGAGAATCTGTCGCCTTTATTCTCAATATGATTGTAAGTTGACTTGTAACACTAACTGTGGTTAACTGTGGCTCACACCTTTTCTGAAGATTCCAATATGGCTTTGACAATGGACAGCAGCCAGCTCTAGCACCCTCTCTCCTCCTAGGTTTAGTACTTGGAACCCAGAAGTTAAACTGAGAGAAGACAGACTAATAAGAGAAAAAAAAGTTTATAATGACCTATGTACATGGGGGAGTTTATAAAGAAGTGTTACTTAAGGAGGCTGTTAGTATTGGGGACTTAAATACCATTATAAGCTGGGCAAAAGAAAGGGTTTGGGGGAGTAAGTTGTAGGAAGGCAGGAAAGCCCAGTGAACAGGGTGTTTAGTGGAGTTTGTGATGCAGATTCAAGTTGGTGACTTTTTTTATTGATGGGAGTTGTTAAGCGGCTTCCTCTTCCAGGTATGGAGAAGCAGAGGTCCCTACAAGCAGGTATTTCCTTTATAAATGCGAATTTCCTTTCGAGGAGGTATGCTTGTGCCCTGCTCTAGAGCTTTCCTTGTATCTGCTGGTGGTTGGTGGCCTTTAGCTCAAAGTAATCCACATGCCAAAGAGGCACATTCTGGGGTGGTGTATTCTGGTGCCCCCCATTTCTGCCCTGACTCGGCAGGATTCTTGCTGAGGCTGGGCTGTGCAGGCTCAGCAAAGATGGGGCCAAGGTGGAGGCCAGGGACAGGTCTAGGTAAGATATGGTTGAGGAGGGTCTTGATCACCTCGAGTGGTCCTGGGCGTGTGCCTGGAGTCTGTGTCCTGATATCTTCTCCTTATAAGGACGACTGTGCTACGGGGTCTGTTATCTCAGAATAAAGGGGGATTGTGTCCCACCCACCCACGGAAAGAGACTTCTACATCCTAACCCCAGGCCCTCGGGACATGACCTCATTTGGAAGTAGGGCCTGGTTGTGCAAGTAGTTAAGACAAGGGCATTAGGATGGTGCTAATCCTGTGACTGTGTCCTTATGAGGGGAGATACAGACACAGAGGAGAAGCCATGTGAAAACAAAGGCAGAGATTGGGGGGGCGGTGGGATGCAACCACGTCCAGGGATGCCTGGAGCCCCAGGAGCTGGAAGGGTCAGGGAAGATCCTCCCCTGGAGCCTCAGCACTTTCCAAGTAGACAGTTGCCATGGATGGACCCGAAATGCGGGCAGTGCTGTGGCCCAGACCGTTCTGTGTTCCCTGAGAGAGTCCCCCACGGAGCTGAGAGCTGGTTAGCAGCTCTCACAAGACACTGACCTGCAAGTGAGTGTCACATGTACCTGCAGGGCACCGGTCCTCTAAAGATTCAGGTCCATCCCACCCTTCGTCTGGGCTCTGATCACACAGGGTGACTGGGCACCGTGCGGGGTTAAGCCCTTGGCCCCTGTGCAGTACCTCCGGATGTTGGTTAAAGGAGCAGTTTACACCCCAAGAATCATGGAAGGTGATTTCTCTTTAACGTCATGCAGAGCAGGTAGGGAGTCAGGATAAATTATAAAGTTAAAAGTAATGGGGGGATTATTACTCTGCCATGAAAAGGAGCAAAGCACTGACATAGGCTACAACGTGGATGAACCTTGAAAATATGATGCTCAGAGAAAGAAGCCAGACATAAGAGGACAGTTAGATGGTTACTCTTATATGAGACAGCCAGAATAGGTAAATCCACAGAGAGAGAAAGTGGTTAGTAGTGCTGGGACTGTGGGTGGCCTCTAAAGGGCAAGGGTTTTGAGGAGATGATGGAAATGTTCTAAAATGGATTGTGCTGATGACTGCACAACTCTGAATATGTAAAATATCACTGAACTTTAAAATGGGTGAATTGTATGGTATGTGAGTCAAATCTCAATAAAGTTGTTATCAAAAGTGAAAAATTGGAGGCTCCCAGGTCCACTTCCAGACTTTGACCCCAGAGATGTGGGTGTTGAAAGCCCTGTTTTGTCCAACCAGGTGGTTTGAAGGAACCTCATGAAATTCTCCCCATGGCATGAGACACTTGGGGCCCTAATGTGATCAGGCCTCAGGCAGTGAGACTGGATTCTGTGGCCTTGCTGTCCTTCCTTAGGGATGGTAGCATTGTCTCTGTAGATGGTGGTGGGTCAGCTTGAACCCTGCTTCTTTCTCCTGCATGTTTCTTCTTTCTCTCCCAGCTATGGTGGTGGCTGAGCTCTGACAGAGCTGAGGAAAGAGCCAAGGAAAGAGCATCATGCACAGAATGACCAGTAAGTTTGACCAGGTGGGTTGGGCTCCTCAGAGGCAGTGATCTAAGACTGAGGTCCCAGAGGCTCCTGAGTGTCATGGCCCTGGTGCCCCACTCATGGGAGTTGCTGTCAGGCCTGATGGCTGAAGCAGCCACTGGTGAAAAGTCTCCTCTTTTGCTTGTCTGGGAGAATCAGGCCTCCTTCTACTTTGTTGGGGAGACTCCTTTTTTAAGCTTAGTTATATATTAAGAATAATGTACATATAAAGAATAATCATAAAGATGAAGAAGCAGAACATGCTGAGTGGGCACCCAGGAGTCCCCTTTCCTTGACACAGACTCTAGCACATTAGGAAACCCACCTTGGGGCCTGTCTTCTCAGGAAAACCTGTGAAGTCAGCAGTTTCCACCCAGAAGGTTCTAGGGGAGTGTATGGAGGACTCCACTACCATCTGGGGAGGTGCTTCTGGCCCTAGCAAGAGTTCCCAGAAAGCAGCTCTACCAGCCCCTGACATATCACATGCTTATGGAGTCAGACTGCCTCCCTGGTTGTAGTAGAGACTTGGCTTCAGTCCTGGGAGATTCACATGGGATTTGGAGACCTGGGTGGAGACCTGGCTTGGCCTCAGTCCTGGGAAGACCTGTGCCTCCATCTGAATGTCAGCACTCAGATGTCTGGGGTCTGGAGCTGAGGTGGGCTTATCTAGGTAACAGTGCTCCCCTTTGAGTGTGGTAACATGGCCCTCCCAGGGTCAGTGCTGAGGTAGGGGCCTTAGTCCTTACCCCTGCAAGGTTCACATTCCCTGGGGCTGGGGGTGACTCCTCAGATGGGCTCCCTGGTAATTATTCCAGTTCACCATCAAGTACAGGGTGAGGAGGGAGGCAGGTGTATCTGGTGAATTGATTGCTGGTCACATAGGTCCAGGGCCCCCATTTGAGTGGAATCCTGCAGGGTTTTATGATGGGGTATTTTGGAAGAGCTGACTTCAGTCTGAAGCTCTGCATGTTTGCATCTGAAGAAGCTGAATTTTGGGAGAGGGTGTAGGAGGGGCAGTGTGTCTGGAGTGCAGATGAGCAGGAACCTGACCTGCTGCCTGATGGTCCTATCTCTTGAGTGGTGCCTCACCTGTATCACTGAGGTCTCTGCTGGTGACCCTGGGATGCTAGAGTCTGAGTGAGACTCCTCTAGTGCCCCCGTTGAACTCAGTGAAGCAGAAGTAGATGTTTTTCCAGAATTCTCATGCTTTTTCTATGATCCAACAGATGTTGACAATTTGATCTCTGGTTCCTCTGACTTTTCTAAATCCAGCTTGTACATCTGGAAGTTCTTGGTACACATTCTGTTGAAGCCTAGCTTGAAGGATTTTGAGCATTACTTTGCTAGCATGAAAAATGAGGGCAATTGTGTGGTAGTTTGAACATTTGACATTACCCTTCTTTGGAATTGGAATGAAAACTGACCTTTTTCAGCCCTGTGGCCACTGTTGTGTTTTTCAAATTTACTGGCATATTGAGCACAACACTTTAACACCATCATCTTTTAGGATTTGAAATAGCTAACCTGGAATTCTATCACCTCCACTAGCTTTGTTGGCAGTAATGCTTTCTAAGGCCCACTTGACGTCACATTCCAGGATGTCTAGCTCTATGTGAGTGATCACACCATCATGGTTATCCGGGTCATTAACATCTTTTCATATAGATCTTCTGTGTATTCTTGCCACTTATTCTTAATATCTTCTGCTTCTGTCCATATTTTGTGACCTCCATGGACTGTAGCCTACCAGGTTCCTCTGTCCACGGGATTTTCCAGACAAGAGGACTGGAGTGGGTTGCCATTTCCTTCTCCAGGGGATCTTCCTGACCCAGGGATGGAACCAGGGTCTCCCGCATTGCAGGCAGATGCTTTACCATCTGAGCAGCCAGGGAAGCTCCATCTGTCCATATTAGAGTTCTTTAATTTAGGCATCCTGGGATATCAACTGTTTTTAGACCTAAAGAAGGTAACAGCTCATGAGTGTAAAAACATTTTTAGATGAAACTGTTTGATTACTAGACAGGCTATTCAGGTTTGACTTCTATTAGTCATAATTCTTGTTTTACTCTAATACAGGGATTGTAGGGGAGTGAAAATTTAAATCTTCATAATCTGTGTATTTGTAACTTCAGTGTCATTGATGATCCATACTTTTTATGGTTAGGGAAGAGTTACTGATCTCATGTATCATGTAAAGGATTTGCAACGTTGCTGTGGCAATTCAGATTAGAATGGTGGATGGCAAATGGTTCAAATTGTCTCTACTTATGCATCTAGTGCATATGTATGAGTCAAATTACTTGTCAATGTTAGTGAAATAATATAGAGGACTAGAAAACTAACTTATCCAAAAAATAATGTGTGATCATGAAAATGTAAAAATTCTTCCATAATAGTGATTCTGCATCTTGAGAGCCTAGACACAATGGATATACCTAAGTGATATACAGGATTTTTGGCTATGATTTAATTGTGACAAAGTTATGTATTTTTTTTTTACTGTTATCTAATTATTGAGAAAGACATAATGGTTATGGGGTTGGCTTGACATGGGTTGAAGAGCATTTGATTTCTTTATTTGGGAGTAATCTGTAATGTGCTTTACACTGGATTTCTATTAATGAGTTAATTTTATGACTACGGTGACTGATGCAAAATTTACCAATCCTAATTAGTTACTATAACTTAAACTTTCTTTTATGGCTTGATTTTTTTTCTTGCTGTTTCCCACGTGGGTGAAGTTAAGCAAGGCATTGTGAGCTACTGTTTAGAGTGTTTGGTGCCTGCTTCTTTTAATATTTTATGATTTAGAGCGCATTCTCAGTGGGATGCAGATACTTGCATGTATAATTTTATTCAAAACTAGTAGGCTAGGATCACAACTATGTGTTTATGCATTTACAGGGCCTCACTTTAATTATTAAGCTAGGGAATTCCCTGGTGGCCCAATGGATAGGACTCCATGTTTCCACTGCAGGAGGCATGGGTTCTATTCTTGGTCACGGAACTGAGACCCATAGGTGATACTCCACAACTGAGAGAAATATTTTTACGCTGCCATGCCATGCCCTAGATCTGCCATGTACCTCAAACACAATAAAAAATACATCTAATAATCTCCAAAAATCACAAATATTTCAATACTAATTTTAACACAACCCAAACCACTACACTGAATACCAATATCTTACATAATTACATAACTCTTATACATACAAAGTCCTACTCAGTTTTAGGTGAGATGGTCCTGAAGCAGGAACCAGATGCCAGATATAAATAACTCACTGATAGAAATCCCCATGGTTCTTGTGTTCAGAAAGAGGACAGAGGCATATTTGAGGGAGGTTGATGGTTTATTGAGGCTTTCTGATAAAGTGGTTTATTGGTCATGACAAACACATTGACTGGAAATGTTTGGACATAATGTGGTATGTACAACTAATAAACATATGTCCTGTATAATATCAACCACTTCACTTACCCTTGTGAATATTCCATAGAGACTGGCGTCTAATACGGATTGAACTGTTCAGTGTGTCCTGTAATATCAATAGGCTGAAGTACATGCCTGTACACATAGGGTTCAGTCAGTTCAGTTCAGTCGCTCAGTTGTGTCTGACTCTTTGTGACCCCATGGACTGCAGCATGCCACGCTTCTCTGTCCATCACCAACTCCTGGAGCTTGCTCAAACTCTTGTCCATCGAGTTGGTGATGCCATCCTACCTTCTCATCCTCTGTCATCCCTTTCTCCTCCTGTCTTCAATCTTTCCCAGGATCAGGGTATTTTCAAATGAGTCAGCTCTTCACATCAGGTGGCCAAAGTATTGGAGCTTCAGCTTCATCATCAGTCCTTCCAATGAATATTCAGGACTGATTTTCTTTAGGATGGACTGGTTGGATCTCCTTGCAGTCCAAGGGACTCTTAAGAGTCTTCTCCAACACCACAGTTCAAAAGCATCAATTCTTCAGTGCTCAGCTTTTTTTGTGTTCCAACTCTCACATCCACACATGACTACTGGAGAAACCACAGCATTGACTATGTGGACCTTTGTAGGCAAAGTAAAGTCTCTGCTTTTTATGGGGTAGATAATTAAAACATGATTATATGATCATTTGCTTCATCCAGCCCAGCATTTCATATGATGTACTCTGCATATAAGTTAAATAAGCGAGGTGACAATACATAGCCTTGATGTACTCCTTTCCCAATTTGGAACCAGTCTATTGTTCCATGTCCAGTTCTAACTGTTGCTTTTTGACCTGCATACAGATTTCTCAGGAGGCAGGTCAGGTGGTTTGGTATTTCCATCTATTTAAAGAATTTCCCACAATTTGTTGTGATCCACACAGTCAAGGCTTTAGCGTAGTCAATGAAGCAGAAGTAGATTTTTTAAAAAAATTCTTTTGCTTTTTGTATGAGCAACAGATGTTGGCAATTTGATCTCTGGTTTCTCTGCCTTTTCTAAATCCAGCTTGAAAGTCTGGAAGTTTTTGGTTCACATACTGTTGAAACTTTGCTGGGAGAATTTTGAGCATTACTTTGCTAGCATGTGAGATGAGTGCAATTGTGTTGTAGTTTGAACATTCTTCCTCATTGCCTTTCTTTGGGATTGGAATGACAACTGACCTTTTCTAGTCCTATGGCCACTGCTGCGTTTTCCAAATTTGCTGGCATATTGAGTGCATCACTTCTATAGCATCAGCTTTTAGGATTTGAAATAGCTTAGCTGGAATTCCATCACCTCTGCTAGCTTTGTTTGTGGTGATGCTTCCTAAGGCCCACTTGACTTCACACTACAAGATCTTTTTTTGTATAGTTCTTCTGTGTATTCTTGCCACCCTTCTTAATATCTTCTGCTTCTGTAAGGTCCATACCGTTTCTGTCCCTTATTGAGCCCATCTTTGCATGAAATATTCCCTTGGTATCTCTAATTTTCTTGAAGAGATCTCTAGTCTTTCCCATTGTATTGTTTTCCTCTATTTCTTTGCACTGATCGCTAAGGAAGGCTTTCTCATCTCTCCTTGCTGTTCTTTGGATCTCTGCATTCAGATGAACATATCTTTCCTTTTCTCCTTTGCCTTTTGCTTCTCTCCTTTTCTCAGCTATTTGAAAGGCCTCCTGAGACAACCATTTTGCCTTTCTGCATTTCTTTTTTGTGGGGATGGTTTTGATCACCACCTCCTGTACACTGTTACAATTTCAGGAAGAAATATCAATAATGCAGTGTTAAGACTGCAGTGAGAAATATCAATAACCTCACATATGCAGATGACACCACCCTTATGGCAGAAAGCAAAGAGGAACTAAAGAGGCTTTTGATGAAAATGAAAGAGGAGACTTGAAAAAAGCTCGCTTAAAACTCAACATTCAAAAAATGAAGATCATGGCATCTGGTCCCATTGCTTCATGGCAAATAGATGGGGAAACAATGGAAACAGTGAGAGACTTAAATTTTTTTTTTGGGGGGGGTGGGGCTCCAAAATCACTGCAGATGGTGACTGCAGCTATGATTAAAAGATGCTTGCTCTGGAGAAGGAAATGGCAGCCCACTCCAGTATTCTTGCCTGGTGAATCCCATGGACAGAGGAGCCTGGCGGGTCCGTAGGGTGTCACAGAGTCAGACATGACTGAAGAGACTTAGCACACACACATGCACTAACAGGCCTGGGATTTTTTTGGTGGGGGGGGGAATGATGGGATCAGGTACATTCTAGAATGAGATAGTGATAATGGTTGCACTATATTGTAAATATACTAAAAACTGTTGAATTACACACTTTATTTTTTTTAATTACACACTTTAAAATGGTTTATAAGGTGAAAAAAAAAAAAAAAAGATGCTTGCTCCTTGGTAGAAAAGCTGTGACAGACCTAGACAGCTTATTAAAAAGCAGAGACAGTACTTGATTGACAAATATCCATCTAGTCAAAGCTATGGTTTTTCCAGTAGTCATGTATGGACTAGTAAAGAAAGCTAAGTGTCGAAGAATTGATGTATTTGAACTGTGGTGTTGGAAAAGACCTTTGAGAGTCCCTTGGACTGCAAGGAGAGCCAACCAGTCAATTCTAACGGAAATCAGTCCTAAATATTCATTGGAAGGACTGATGATGAAGCTCCAGTACTTCTTCCTCCTGATACAAAGAACTGAGATATTGGAAAAGACCCTGATGCTGGGAAAGATTGAAGGCAGGAGGAGAAGGGGACAACAGAGGATGAGATGGTTAGACGGCATCACTGACTCGTTGGATATGAGTTTGAGCAAGCTCTGGGAGTTGGTTATGGACAGGGGAGCCTGGTGTGATGTAGTACTTGGGGTCACAAAGACTTGGACATGACTGAGTGACTGAACCAAACTGATATGATCATGTATTATGGTAAAGGATATGTATTGTATTTATAGATGTGGGGAAGCATGTAATGCACAAAGTACATGGTAATGTCAGTTTTTATGTCATTTTTAAAATACTTACACGGTACTTAAAGATAGTGTTAATGTCCCATAGCAAATTATTCAGTGAATCGCTTAAGTAGAATTTCAGCTTTGCTAACTGAAGGAGCTTTGAGCTTCTACCTTGAGTCTTAGGGAGATATGTTGTTCTTTTCTGATTTACAAAACCAGGTAATAAATATACTGCAGAGACTCTTCTTTTTAGGAGGTTATTTTCAATAATGTTTGATATTGTTATAAGGACAAGAATGAAAAGAAAGTATAGGACAGATGCTAGTTGGAGTTTGTGTAGCCAAAAACTGAAAGTGAAGCTGACATTGATGCAGCCCAAGTTTTATTTTGTGGCCAGAGAATGGAGAAGCAGGCACTTAGTTCATGGATCAACTTGTCACCCATGTGGTGAGAGGGATTTGATTTTAAAAAGTAAAGATAGAGGGAGGAGGAGCGAGGCTAACCATGGGGAGGCATATGCATCAGTCTACCAGGGAAGGGGCAGGGCTTTCCTGGAATCAGGGTGCCACACTACTTCTTTCCTTTTTTGGTCCACATCTTCCAGTCATGGCTACCAGTAGGTATGTCATCTAGTAGCTAATGTGGTAAAATCAGCTTGTAATGAGACTGATGGACTGTTGGAGGTCAGATTTGCTGCCACCTTGGTTCCAACTGGTTTGATCTGGTTTTTGTTTGTCTCTTCATATAGCTTCCTCCTTTTGTCTTCAGACCTTGTGACTTAAAGATACATGTTAATTCCCTTTCAAGCGGGGATTGGTGGGTTTTGAGCAAAGATCTGGCATACCTCAGGTAACAGAATTCCCCCTTTCTACCTTCTGAAGCTGCTTCCTGCTGAACAGGGGTCTGGTTTTCCCCCTGGATTGGAGGAGCAGAGCTATTCCCTGCTGAGTCTGAAATATATCTGATTGTCACAGGGTACAGCCTCAGTTGCTTATACCCTTGTGTTAGAATCATGTGAAGTTTGGCTTCAGTCATTTTACTGACAAAGTTGACAAGGCAGTTAAGGAGGCAAGGTCCAAGGATGAGCAGCAGGACAATAGCATCTAGCGGGCTAAGAAATGGAAGATAATAGGTTAAGCCAGAGAGGTTCTGTCTGACCATATTCCAGAAGGAATTTGGATCTGGACCTTGTGTGTTATATTTTTGTAGTCTTTGAGCTGGCTCACATATCTGTTTTATGTTTACCTCAATCTGACCAGAGTTACTAACATACCTGCAGCAGGTTTTATTCATAACTGAACATACTCCCCTTTGCTTAGCCAGGAGATAGTTGAGGACTAGCCTGTTGTTGAGAACAACATCTATAGTGATTCCAGAGATGTATAGAGTCCTTGTAAGGCATGCCCCATATTTTAGAAAAGTCCTCAAGGGCCTGATGCCAAAAACCGAGCCTCTGTGTACTGATGCGGAACTGAATCTCAGAGACACAGTTTAGGAAGAAGCAGAAAAGAATAGCTTTATTGCTAGGGCAGTGGGGACACGGCAGGTTCTTGCCCCTCTAAAACTGTATGTCCCCAACCTTGGGGGATTTGATGGGCAGTTTTATAGGAACAGTTCAAGGGGATGTGGAGATCTGGGTAGACACCTGACCTAGCCTCAGTCCTGGGAGCTTCATGGGGGATGTGGAGACCCAACCTGCCCTCAGTAGTGGGAAGCTCTGTCTAAATGCCAGCGCTCAGATGTCTGGGGTCTGGAGCTGAGGTGGGCTTGTCTGGGTAACAGTGCTCCCCTCTGAGTGTGGTAACATGGCCCTCCCAGGGTCAGTGCTGAGGTAGGGGCTTAGTTCTTAACCCTGCGAGGTTCACATTCCCTGGGACTGGGGGAGACTCCTCAGATGGGCTCCCCAGTAATTGTTCCAGTTCACCAGCATGCACAGGGCAAGCAGGGAGGCTGGTTTACCTGGTCACGTGGATCTGGGCTTAAGGCTGATGGGCAGCAGGTGAGGTTGCTGCTGTGCGCTCCTTCCGGCCGGCCATCCTTACTCCGGCAGGCTCAGACCTGTCACTCCTCCTTCAGCCCTGCTGTCCCAAGAGTTTTGTCAACATCTCAGTGAGAAAGGAAAGGGCCCAAGCCTGCCAGAACACGTACTGGGTTCTACTTTAGCATGAAATCTTTCAAAACAACATAGCAGAACCAAAGTGTAAACAGGAGACTGACTTCTCTGGGACAAGTGTTGGTAGAGGAGACAGACCCTATACTTCTTTCTACAGTCCTGGGAGGTCCCAGGGACCTGGCTTGTTGCCACATTGGGGGCCTACACAGACAGCCATAGTGTCCTAACCAAAGGGACGTGTGACCCCAAGCGCGGGGTCTGGGGACTGTGTGGTCTCACCTCATCTGTGTAGGTCAGGGTCACGTGTGGGTGAGACCCCGTATCTTGCTCTTTGTCCACAGGGTGTCTTGTCTCTTCTGAGACTGCCAACCTCTGAATTGAGGGTGTTGCCTGGATTAACCTGTGGTCTGTTTTCCCCTCTTAATCTCATCACTCCTATAATAGTGAAGACTTTCCACTGACATTACATTATAGAATGTGTTACAACATAGTCTGTATCGTGGAGGACAATGTTCAGGGATGAATTGGCTAAGATGATTCCTGTCAAACCACCTGCTGTAAAGAGAAAAATGAAGCTTAAAGCTCATAATATAGTGGGAGATTATGTAATATGTCTCCATGAAGAGTTGCTAATCAGCAAATAAATGCAAATGCTTTTATTCCGGTAGGTATGGAAATAATTTTGCTGGCTGATGTAAAGTGTGCTCATGAGTGGACATCAATCTATACAGTAAACGTATGATGGGCCCATAACCTAAATTCTAAAAAGCTGATGGACATGACTCATATTACTCCCATTTATTTGAAAGGTTTTTTTTGTTCTATATAGTATGTAATGATGGGCTTCCTAGGTGGCATCAATGGGGCTTCCCATTGGTACCTGCCAATGCAGGAGACATAAGAGATGGGGGTTCAATCCCTGGGTCAGGAAGATCCCCTGGAATAGGAAGTATTCTTGCCTGGAAAATTCCCACTTCAGTATTCTTGCCTGGAAAATTCCCACTTCAGTATTCTTGCCTGGAAAATTCCATGGACAGAGGAGCCTGGTGGGCAGCAGTCCTTAGGGTCACAAAGAGTCGGACAGGCAACTTGGCATGCATGCAGTATGTAATGATAGATGAATTGTTCCAAACCCTGGGTAAGGCTATCAAGACAGACTTCTGGGTGACCAAAGAATCAAAATAAGTGTTGGTGTAGGATTGGGTTTCCTCCTGCAGAGTCAAAGAAAGCAGTGTTTAGGTTTCTGTTAAAAGTATGTAATTCTGGCTGCTGAGACTGATAACAACAGTAATACAGCTCTAATTGGGACAGATCAAACAAGTAATGGTGTTTGGTATTGGGATAAGTTTGCTGGTTTTATATTAAAGACTGTAGTGATAAAATTAATAGCAGCAAGAATAGAAGAAGCACCTGCTAAACGTAAGGAGAAAATGGTTAGGTCAGCAGAGGCTCCCACATGGCCAGATTTCCAGCTAGAGCAGCTGAGTGTATGGTTCTACTGGTAAATGCACAGCTTCTAGCACTGATGATTCGAGTAGGAGTAAGAGCGACGGGAGAAGTCAAAGGTTTATATTGTTTGTTCGGGGAGATGGTATATCAGGTGCCCCAGTTATTAGTGGGACAAGTGAGTTCCTGAGCTCTCCAACTGTAATGGGTACAGCTCTAAAGAAAATGATTACAAATGCAGGGTTGTTACGACCGGGTTACAGATGTGGTCATCTCCAAGTAGTGCTCCAGGTCAGCGGAACTCCGCATGGATTAACAGACTGACAGTGATGCCTAATATTCCAGTTCAAGAACCAAATGGTAAATACAAAGTGTTGATGCGTTTGTGATTTGTTAAAAATAATCAGCAGTTTGTGAACAAAGACAAAGTGACTGAGCTAGCATCAGACTATAAATCTAAAAAAGAGATTGAGCCCTCTTTTGCCAAACTCTGATGAATCAACAAATTGAGCTGTAAATTCAAATAAGGAGCTTCACTTCTGCCTGTGTTTTCCTTCCCTTTTTTCCTTGAAGATGGGAGAAGTAGATTGAAGCCAGTTAGTTGACTATTTACCCGTTAACTTCCTGGGGTGGGCGCCCACCAATCTAGTAAGAATTTAGCTTAATTAAAATGTCTCATTGGCATTCAAATGATGTAGGATTGAATCTTGCAATCCTTATTTTCAACAATTAAGTAAATCATACTTGCTTAGAGTTTTTGAAAGCTCTTGGTCTAAATTAACCTAAATTTCTAATCCAGCACAGATAGAATGGATGTTAAGGGTACTAATAGTGTGGATATTATGATTAGTAATGATAGAAAAGTTATTCGCTTTGTATATTTGAAATTATTTGTGTTATTTTATTTTTGTATTGTTTATTAAAGGAATATAGTTAGTGAAGTGTAGTATGTAAGCCACAGTAGAAGTATGTGCTGGGTACTGTTTTGATGGCTGTTAGTGTTGGTAGAAAGATGTTATTGTTTTTGTTATGTCTTAGATAATTATTCATTTGGGTAAAAACTCTGGCAGTTGTGGGAGACCTCCTAACGACAATGGTGAGGATAAGTGGTGTGATGGGAGGTGTTTTTTTCATGTGTGTTACAGCGATTCTGTTTGGTACATGAGTTGGGCATAAATAGTGAGAAGACAGTGTTATAATATAAAATAGCATGTTTAGGATTGTTATGGTTGGGTTACACATTATAATAGCTGTTATTCATCCTTTATGGGCAATTGACGAGCAGGCTATAATTTTTGTAGTTGAGTTTGTCAGAGTCCCCTGGAGCCTCCAACTATGATTCATCATATTGCTATGATTAATAGTGTGTTTAAGGGCTTCCCTGGTGGCTCAGTGGTAAAGAATCCACCTGAGAACACAGGTTTGATTCCTGATCCGGGAAGATCCCACATGCTGTGGAGCTACTAAGCCCATGCGCCACGGCTATCCGGCCTGTGCTCTAGAACCTGGGACCTGCCACTACTGAAGCCCTAGAGCCGGCAGTCTGCAATAAGAGAAGCCTGCACCCCGCAGCTAGAGAGCAGCCCCCTCTCTCTGCAACTGGAGAAAAGCCCATGCAACAATGAAGACCCAGCACAACCAAAAATAAGTAAATAAATAAAAGGATTAAAAAGTGGTATGTTTAGGTTGTGGATGGTATAAAACTTGAAAGGGGTGCAATTTTGTCCCATTAACAGCATAAGGCCTGCTGTTCATGGAATACTTCGTGTTACTTCAGGCACTCAGAAGTGAAATGGGGAAAGTCCTGATTTTGTAACAACAGCTATAATTATGATAGATTAAAGATTTTTGTAATTCATTGTGTTCATTACCCAGAGTCTATTAGACTAATGATACTAGTCATTACAAGTAGTATTGATGCAGTGATTGTTTTAGAAAATATTTGTAGCATGCCTCTACAGCTTATGAATTAAATGGTTTTGTTAGAATGGGGATAATATTAACCAGTGTGAGATTGTTACTACAATTATGATTCCTGAGATAATGGTCAGTAGAATGATGGTAAAAACAATAGGGTTTGTTAGTTCAGGAAGGATATAAAACAATATTTTGGGGAGATGGGTCTGATAGCTTATTTATTAGACCTTACTGTAGCATGTAGTAAAATGTGGTAGCATGGGGAATGTAAAACTCTAAAGAGTAGGTCCAGTTCCTACAATTCTAGGAATAAGAGGGTTTAAACCTCTCTTATTTACTCTGTCACAGTAACTCACTTGTTATACGTATTATGTTTTGGTGGGATGTGTGGTATGATGACAGGCAGTGAAACCTCTCATATACACAGGGCTAATCTTAGTGGTAAATTTTTTTGGGTAAGATGTAGAAGTTAATCATATCAAAATTGTGGGAAGGATGCTTAGCTTCATAGAAAAGAGATTATGAGAAGGAGTGGTTCAGTGATGACACTGTATATAATTCTGGCATGTAGGGGTTGTAAAACAATCCTAAAAATAAGATGTTGTGAGAAATGTTTATTATAATAATATTGACACATTCTCTAGGGAGAACAGGGTCAATGGGCTTGCTACCTTTTCTCCATTGAAACCAAATATAGGTTTTGACTCTACTTATTTTAAATCAAGTGGGGCTTTTTTGGATTTCTGCTAGAATTTGTTGTTGGTGTTGTTTAGTCACTAAGTCATGTCTGACTTTTTGTGACCCCATGGACTGTAGCCCGCCGGACTACTCTGTCCATGGGATTTCCCAGGCAAAAATACTGGAGTGGGTTGCCATTTCCTCCTCCAGGGGATCTTCCCGACCCAGGGATCAAACCTGGGTCTCCTGCATTGGCAGGCCTCTTCTTTACCACTGAGCCACCAGGAAAGCCTATTATACTAGAATAGATATGATCAAACTCTGGGTAAGGGTCAATCAAAGGTGCTCTTTTGTAATAATTACTGTCAGAAGTGTAAATGATCCATTTATCAGTAGAACAGATATGAAAATAGTTGCTAATGTTACTTCACATGAGATTGTGCCTCTGCCAATAATGTTCCAATTAATGTATTTTGAATCTAAAGCTCATCTAGATCAGAAGATGGAATAAACGGCTAGGCTTGATATAATGAATATAAATATCAATAGTATGCCTCAATTTATATCAATTAATGGATGAGATATAGGAAGAGGAATTCATATGGTGAGAGCCAGGGTAAAGACTAGCTTTGGTGCAATAATAAATTCATAAATTGTTGATGTCGATGGTCATGGTGGTTCTTTTATAAAGAATTTGACTGCATTAGCCATGGGTTGTAATAATCCATAGGATCTGAAGATGGATTTGAATATAGCCTAGGATTTTTCATTCAGTTAAGGCAAACAATGCTATAGTGAGTAAAATTGGGTAATTAGTGAAAGAACTTGAACTATAAACATATTCTTAGGAAGATGACTTGAGCCTTTTCTGATAAAGGTTTAAGTTTTCTGCAGTTGATGGGCTCACCAAATCATAACAAAGCATGTCTACAAAAGGATCTTTAAATTAACTGAATGTAGATGATATAATCATTAAATTTAAAGATAACTTTGCAAAGTAGGTCTTATTTCTCTTTGTTCTTGATAATGAGAGGAATATATAATAGATAGAAATCTATGGGGATTTCTCCAGTCTGAACTAAGATCACATAGGACTTTGGCGTTGAAAAAACAGACCATTAATAGCATTAATACAAGTGGTAAAGAATCCACCTGCCAATGTAGGAGACGTAAGAGACATGGGCCCAATTGCAGGGTCAGGAAGATCCCCTGAAGAAGGAAATGGCAACCCAATTCTAGTATTCTTGCCTGGAAAATTCCATGGGGATAGGAGCTGGCAGGCTACAGTCCATGGGGTTGCAAAGAGTCATACACAACTGAACACACACACACGCCACATATCACTGGGATGTTCTGATCCTGCATTAAGATTGTAAACCCTGCAGTCGACAAAACTCTAGATAGGATTGCCCTGTTTTGCCCAGGATAACTTCTCTCTTGATCCAAGTCTCAGACCAATAGGTAATAAAGCATTTTGATTTGTTGGTCAAAATTTTAATCTTTCAGAGGTTGTTTTATTCTCCAAGGTCACCAAAACCAATACTGTTAATCCATTAAAAGCTATGTTATCACTTAAAATGTCAGTTGTTTATTTTTTGAATTCATTAATGGTTTAAACCACATAAGACTAGGATTGCTGTATCTTGTGGTAGGTCTATTTTTGTTTTTTGAAGGAAATTCCATACTATTCTCCAGAGTGACTGTTAGCAATTTACATCGCCACCTGGAGTGGAGGAGAGTTCCCTTTTCTGCACTCCCTCCCTCTTTGGTGTTTATTGTGGGTAGACTTTTGGATAACTGCTGCCAAGGATTACCTCGTAGAGGTTGATTTGATTAGCATTTCTCTAATAATTAATGATGCTGAATGATGTGAGATTTTTAAGAATGTGAGAACAATTTAGCTCTTGAACTTCGGTTCTGGAGAGTGGGCCCTATTTTGAATTTGTTTTCCATTACCTACCAAAGGGAATTTTTTGAGGGAAAGCAGCATTTATAGCTTTGAATGCCTTTTGAATATTAACTGCCCAGAAGTGCCAGTTTTAAAGTTTTTGTTATGACAAATGGTGACAAGACAGCAGTCCTTCCTCATGACCCTCTAAAGTAACTTCGGCAACCAGAGCCTCAGAGAATATCATATTTCTAGGTGGTAAATTACAGTGGGAAGAGCCTGAACAAACACCCAGGGCTTGAATCTCATTAGCGCTTCCCCCTTATTTTGCACCCCCAACCCCAAAGGAATGCCAAGCCCTGCAAAAGGGCTATGTTGAGGATGCTGGTGTATGTAGTTGAGCTGACCTAAAGGATGGAGGCCGGCAGTGGGTACCCCAATACCAGAAGCCAAGGAGATCAGCTGTCTTTTCAAAGCTCTACCTGCCCAGCAGATTCACCATCCTTTGGATCCACCAGACATGGTGAAGCTGTAAGAGGGACATCCTGGATCTGGGGATTGTGGTCCCAGCCAGAAGAGACCAGACACTGAACTTGTATAAATGAATTCATCAGGTGAGACAGGCTCCTCAGCTCCCTCAGCCCCCCACAGCCCAGCCTGGGACCTAAGCCTGTTTAGGTTCCTCCGAAAATATGCCACTAGCCTAAGTCATGGAGGTCTAATAGGAATAGAATAGGCATTTCTTTCTTCCTTTCTCTAATTTCTTTCTTTTGGTATATAATTTTTTCTTGTGCACCACAGGTGATGTACAATTTTTGACATTTTATAGAAATTGCTATAAATTGTTTGAATTTGTTTGAATTCTATAGCAATTGCTTCCCTCACATATACACCTGTACAGTTTTGTTTCTTCAGATTCTGTTCCCACCTAAGTTGCTCTAGAGTGTGCAGTGGAGTTCTCTGTGTTATCCAGTAGGCCCTCATGGATTATTTTATGAAATTTAGCAGTTTTGTGTTAATCCTAATGTCCTAACTTCTCCTTTCCTCATCTTAGAAATCCCCCTTTTTTGGAAACCTAGTTTCTTTTTTGAGTCTTTTTTTGTGTGTGAGATATATCAGTTTCTTTGTATGAGGTTTTCAATTTCACCTATAGGTGATAACACATGATATTTGTGTTTCTCTGACTACCTGGATTTTATGTGGTCAGCTCCCCGTTCTGACATAATGCTGGAGATGATATTTTTTCCTGTATTCTGGCTAAGTCATATTCCATTGGGTGTATGTTCAGTTCAGTTCAGTTCAGTCACTCAGTCGTGTCCAACCCTTTGCAACCCCATGGACTGCAGCATCCCTGTCCATCACCAACTCTTGGAGCTTACTGAAACTCATGTCCATTGAGTCAGTGATGCCATCCAACCATCTCATTCTCTGTCATCCCCTTCTCCTCCCACCCTCAATCTTTCCCAGCATCAGGGTCTTTTCAAATGAGTCAGCTCTTTGCATCAGCTGGCCAAAGTATTGGAATTTCAGCTTCAACGTCAGTCCTTCCAGTGAACACCCAGGACTGATTTCCTTTAGGATGGACTGTTTGGATCTCCTTGCAGTCCAAGCGACTCTCAAGAGTCTTCTCCAACACCACAGTTCAAAAGCACCAATTCTTCTGCGCTCAGCTTTCTTAATAGTCCAACTCTCACATTCATACATGACTACTGGAAAAACCATAGCCTTGACTAGATGGACCTTTGTTGGCAAAGTAATGTCTCTGCTTTTTAATATGCTGTCTAGGTTGGTCAAAACTTTTCTTCCAAAGAGCAAGTGTCTTTTAATTTCACGGCTGCAGTCACCATCTGCAGTGATTTTGGAGCCCCCTAAAATAAAGTCTGACACTGTTTCCGCTGTTTCCCCATCTATTTGCCATGAAGTGATGGGACCAGATGCCATGATCTTAGTTTTCTGAATGCTGAGTTTTAAGTCAACTTTTTCACTCTCTTCTTTCACTTTCATCAAGAGGCTCTTTAGTTCTTCTTCGCTTTCTGCCATAAGGGTGGTGTCATCTGCATATATGAGGTTATTGGTATTTCTCCCAGCAATCTTGATTCCAGCCTGTGCTTCTTCCAGCCCAGCATTTCTCATGATGTACTCTGCATATAAGTTAAATAAGCAGAGTGACAATATACAGCCTTGACGTACTCCTTTCCCGATTTGGAACCAGTCTGTTGTTCCATGTCCAGTTCTAACTGTTGCCTCTTGACCTGCATACAGATTTCTCAAGAGGCAGGTCAGGTGGTCTGGTACTCCCATCTCTTGAAGAATTTTCCACACTTTTTTGTGATCCACACAGTCAAAGGCTTTGGCATAGTCAATAAAGAAGAAGTAGATGTTATTTTAGAACTCTCTTGCTCTTTTGGTGATCCAACGGATGTTGGCAATTTGATCTCTAGTTCCTCTGCCTTTTCTAAATCCTGCTTGAACATCTGGAAGTTCATGGTTCATGTACTGTTGAAGCCTGGCTTGAGGAATTTTGAGCATTATTTTATTAGTGTGTGAGATGAGTGCAATTGTGTGGTAGTTTGAGAATTCTTTGGCATTGCCTTTCTTTGGGAGCACATTGCTTTTATCTGTTCATTTGTGGATGGATAATTGGGTTTTTCCCATGCCTTGACTATATTGTAAACACTGCCCCGCAATAACCCTTGGGGGAGCACGTGTGTTTTCTAAGGGTTTTTTTCTTTGAATAAATGCCTGATTAGGAGTGAAGTTGCCAGGTTTTGTGGTGGTTCTATTCTTTTTGGAAAGAACTTACGTACTGCTCTCCATGGTAGTTTTTAGCAATTTACATTGCACCAAGAGCATAGTAAGATTTTGTTTATTGAATGCCTACTTCTGTGTTTCTTGTGGGTAGGCTTTTGAATGACTGGTGCCAGGGGTATCGCTTAGAAATCACTTTAATTAACATTTCTCTAATCAATAACAATGCTGAGCATTTTTCAAGGGATTTTTTTTTAAGAACACAAGGTGAATTTAGGCCTTGAAATTGGATTCTGGAGAATCGGTCCTACTTTGAATTCCTTTTCAGTTACCTATCACAGGGAATTTCGTGAGAGGACGGGTCATTTTACAGTCCCAGAGGCCTCGTGAATATTAAGTGCCCACATGTGCCCATGTTAAAGTTGTTGTTAGAAGAAATGGCCACAAGGCGGCAGCACTTCTTCATGCCTCACTGTGGTAACTCAGGCACTAGAGCCTTAGACAAAGTCCTGTTGCTGGGTGGTATAGTTGAGTGGAAAGAACCTGAGCAAACACCCAAGGGCTTGTATCTCATTAGCTCCTCCTCCTTATTTTTTTTCTTTTTTAATTTTAATTTTTTTTTTTTTTTTTTACCACCAATCCCAAAGAAATCCCAAGCCCTGCATAAGTGCTATGTACAGGGTGCTGTTGTACCCATGTTTAGTGAATGAAGGGGGATGGCAGTGGGTGCCCCACCACCAAGAGCCCCCAACATCAGGTGTATTTCCAAAGCTCACCCTGCCCGCAGGTCTGCCATCCTTTGGATGCACTGGGCTTGGGTAAGCTGTAAGAGGGCCAGCCTGCATCTGGGGATTGAGGTCCCACCTAGTGGGGACCGGGCAATATACTTCCAAGACAGAACTCATCAGCTGGAATATAGTCCTCAGCCATCTCAGCCCCAGCACAGACCAGCACGGGACCAAGCCTGTTTAGGTTCCAGAAATGGGCCACCAGCCTAAGTCACCGAGGCCTGTGGGGAATAGAGTAGTCATTACCTCTTTTCTTTCTTTCTTTTTTTCATATAATTTTAATTTCTCTAGTGCAGTATATACAATTTTGTGTTTGAGTTCTATAGCAATTGATTCACTCGTACATATACCTGTACCATTTTGATTCTTCAGATTCTACTCCCCTGTAGGTTTCTACAGACTGTGCAGTGGAATTAATTGTGGTATCCAGAGGGTCCTCGTTGATTATCTGTTTTATGAAAGTAGTAGTTTGTGTTAATCCTAACCTCCTAATTTCTCCTTTCCCCAACCCTACATTCTCTTTTTGGTAACTAAGTTTCTGTTCCAAGTCTTTGAGTCTAATTTTGTTTGGTACATGACTCATTTTTATGAGTTTTTTTATTCCACATATAGGTGACAACACATGATGTTTGTCTTTCCCAGTCTTACTACCCGGATTTAGTGTGGTTATCTCCCTGTCCACCGATGATGCTGCAAATGACATCATTTTTTCCTGGTATTTGCTGAGTCATAGTCCACTGAGTATATGTAGCATATTTTTTTAATCTATTCATCTGTGGATGGATATTTTTATTTTGTCCATGCCTTGGATATTGTAAACACTGCCCCACCATCTGCTGCGGTAGTATTGTATTTTTAAAGGATTTTTATTTTCCATATATATGCCTACCCAAGAGTGGGATCTGAGGGAATTGGAATGTGGTGGTGGTTTTTAATTTTCTCTTCGGAAGGATAGTCCCCACTCTTCTCCACAGTGGATGTTAGCAAAGAACATTGCCACCAAGATCGTAGTAGGGGTCTCTTTTCTGCATGAGCTCTATGGTGTTTATTGTGGTTGACTTTCAACTGACTGGTGCCAGGGGATACCTCTTCAAGTTTGCTTTCATTGTTGTTCAGTTGCTTAGTGGTGTCTTGTTGGGAGCCGGCGAGAGAAACCCCGCCCGTGACAAGGTCTGGGTCCAAGGAGCTGGCACGCAAAGGTGTCCGGACCTCTGGGGGTTTCTCGGACCGCCCCACCACCCACTCCCAGGCCTTCATCCTTTCATCTTCTGATGCTTGGCCTTCTTCTATGTTCCCTAGAAACTAGTCTGACTCTTACTAAAATCCCTCCTTGAAACCTTTGCATGGCAGCAACACAGTCCCTGGGGGCCCATGGGCCCCAATAAACAGGCCAGAGGTAAGGAAAATATTACACAGAACATCCTGCCTCTTCTGGCTCTGTTGGAATTATGATTGCCAATTTAGAATCTGGAATGCTCATGATTGCACAAAAACCCTTCTAGCACAAAACCAAATCTGCTAGCAACAGACCTATCTATCCCATAAACAAAAGTAGATAAGAGTCCATTACGAGATTGAGAAGATTCCTTAGGGTGTGATCAGGAGGGAATTCATGAGACCTCTGACCCTTAGGATTACATACCAGAGCTAAGTCTGGCCCATACCCGGCCGAGCTTCCCAAGATAAGGTTTGTAGATGGCTTTTCACAGTTAACTAGCTGCTGCCATTGAATTGTTTAAAAGTTATGTGTAGGTATTGATTGTTCTGGAAAGTTATTCATGATGTAACCATGATTATGCACCTGGTGCAAGCTTATCATTCCCCTCTCCTTAAACCTCTTTAAAGGATTATGGTTTTGGGGTATATAAGCACTGATGTAAGAGAATAAAGTAGTCTTGATCCTGCACTCAACCAAGACTCGACTTGCTTTCTTTTCTTCGCCGACGCCGCTCATCCGAAGGGAACTCCTGGACTCTGCCGGGGCTGGACCCTGGCAGTGTCTGACTCTTTGTGACTGCATGGACTACAGTATTGCAGGCTTCCCTGTCCTTCACTATCTCCCGGAGTTTGCTCAAACTCATATCTATTGAGCTGATGATGCCATCCAACCATCTCATCCTCTGTTGCTCCCTTCTCCTCCTGCCCTCAATCTTTCCCAGGATCAGTGTCTTTCCAGCTCTTTGCATCAGCTGGCCAAAGTAGTCAAGATTCAACTTCAACATCAGTCCTTCCAGTGAATATCCAGGGTTGATTTCCTGTAGGATTGACTGGTTTGGTCTCCTTGCAGTCCAAGGGACTCTCAAGAGGCTTCTCCTGCACCACATTTTGAAAGCATCAATATTTGCTGCTCAGCCTTCCTTATGGTCCAACTCTCACATCTACACGACTACTGGAAAAACCAAAGCTTTGACTAGACAGTCCTTTGTCGGCAAAGTGATGTCTCTGCTTTTTAATACACTGTCCATGTTTGTCCTAGTTTTTCTTCCAAGGAGCAAGTGTCTTTTTTAATTTCAAGTCTGCAGTCACTGCCTGCAGTGATTTTGGAGCCCAAGAAAATAAAGTCTCTCACTGTTTCCATTGTTTCCCCATCTATTTGCCTTGAAGTGATGGGACCAGATGCCATCATGATCTTAGTTTTTTGAATGTTGAGTTTTAAGCCAGCTTTTTCACTATCCTCTTTCACCTTTATCAAGAGGCTCTTGGTTCCTCTTCGCTTTCTGCCATTGGAGTGGTGTCATCTGCATATCTGAGGTTATTGATATTTCTCCTGGCAATCCAGATTCCAGCTTGTGATCCATCTAGCCCAGCATTTGGCATGATGTACTCTGAAAGTGAAAAGTGAAAGTCACTCAGTCCTGTCCGACTCTTTGAGACTTCATGGGCTACACAGTCCATGGAACTCTCCAGATCGGAATACTGGAGTGGGTAGCCTTTCCCTTCTCCAGGGGGATCTTCCCAACCCAGGGGTTGAACCCAGGTCTCCTACATTGCAAGCAGATTCTTTATCAGCTGAACCACAAGGGCAGCCCAAGAATATTGGAGAGGGTAGCCTATTCAGTCTCCAGGGGATCTTCCTGACCCAGGAATCGAACCAGGGTCTCCTGCATTGCAGGCAGATTCTTTACCAACTGAGCTTCCAGGGAAGCCCCTGATATGTGATGTACTCTGCAAATAAATTAAATAAGCAGGGTGACAATATACAGCCTTGACACACTCCTTTCTCAATTTGGAACCAATCTGTTGTTCCATGTCCAGTTCTAATTGTTGCTTCTTGACCTGCAAACAGGTTTCTCAGGAGGCAGGTTAGGTGGTCTGGTATTCCCATCTCTTTAAGAATTTCCCACAGTTTGTTGTGATCCACACAGTCAAAGGCTTTAGTGTGGTCAGTGAAGCAGAAGTAGATGTTTTTCTGCTTTCATTAGCATTTCTATAATCATTAATGATGCTGAATGATGTGATACTTTTAAGAATGTGAGAACAATTTAGCTCTTGAAATTGGCTTCTGGAGAGTCGGCCCTATTTTGAATTTGTTTTTGATTACCTACCAAAAGGGGTTTTTTGAGAGAAAGCATCATTTATAGCCTCGAATTCCTTGTGAATAGTTAAGTGCCCAGAAGCACTGGCTTTAAAGTTGTTGTTAGGAGGAACGGCCACAAGGCGGCAGCACTTCTTCATGATCTCCTCTGGTAACTCGGCCGAAGAAAAAGAGATCGCTCAGTCGTGTCTGACTTTTTTTTTCCATTTATTTTTATTAGTTGAAAGCTAATTAGTTTACAATATTGTAGTGGTTTTTGCCATACATTGACATGAATCAGCCATGGATTTACATGTGTTCCCCATCCCGATCCCCCCTCCCGCCTCCCTTCCCATCCCATCCCGTGTCTGACTCTTTGCGATCCCGTTGACTGTAGCCTACCAGGCTCCTCCGTCCATGGGATTGTCCAGGCAAGAATACTGGAGTGGGTTGCCATTTCCAAGCAGAGCTTTAAATATTTAGATGTTTCTAGGAGGTAAATTAGAGTGGAAATAACTGAACAAACACCCATAGGTTTTCATCTCATTATCTCTTCCCCCTTATCCTTCCTTCTCAACCCTAGAGAAATCCCCTGCCCTTCCAAAGTGCTATTCTGAGGGTGCTGGTGTACATAGGTGAATTGACCTAAAGAAGGATGCTGGCAGGGGGAAACCCAACACCAGTAGCCGAAGAGCCCAGGTGATTTTGCAAAGCCCTGTCTGCCCAGCAGGTCCATCATCCTTTGAACACCCTAGGCTTGGCTGAGTGTTAAGAGGACCAGCCTGGATCTGGGGATTGCGGTCCTAAGCAGAAAGGACCAGGTTCTAAACTTGGGAATAGGAACTCAGCAGCTGGCATATACGCCTCAGCTCCTTCAACCCCAGCACAGGCCAGCCTGGGGACTCAAAAACCTGTTGAGGTGTTGGAAATGTGCCAGTAGCCTAAATGGTGGAGGTCTGTTATGAACAGAGTAGGCATGTCTTTCTTCCTTTCTCTGTTTCTTTTTTCAAATAATTTTAATTTTTCTAGTGATATATAGTCGATACACAATTTTGTGTTCTTTGAGTTCTATAGTAACTTGATTCACTCATACCTATATCTGTACCGTTTTGTTTTTTCTGATTCTACTCCCACGTAAGTTATTACAGAGAGTGCAGTCGAGTACCCTGGGCTATGCAGTATGTCCTCAATGATTATTCTGTGAAATCAAGTGATTTTGTGTTAATCCTAACCTCCTAATTTCTTCTTATCCCAGAATTCCCTTTTCTGTAACTAAGTTTCTTTTCTGTGAGTCTTTTTTTGGTAAGGTACATCAGTTTCTTTGTATGAGGTTTTCCATGTATAGCTCATAACACGTGATATTTGTCTTTCTCTGTCTGACTACTACTCTGTCTGGCCAGCTCCCTGTTCTGACATATGGCTGCAAATGACATCATTTTCTTCTGTTTTCTGGCTAAGTCATATTCCATTGAGTGTATATAGCACATCTTTTTATCTTTTCTTCTGTGGATAGATAACTAGGTTTTCCTGATGTTTTGGCCATCGTAAGTATTGTCCCCATGAGCCTTGGGGAGTACATGTGTTTTTGAAGGATTTCTTTTCTCTGAATATATGCCCACTCAGGGTTGGAGTTGCCAGATCATGTTTTGGTCCTATTTTATTTTTTTTGGAAGAACTTCCCTACCGCTGGCTGTAGTGGTTTTAGCAATTTACCTTGCCACCAAGAGCATAGTAAGATTCTGTTTATTGAACGCCTACTTTGGTGTTTCTTGTGGATAGGCTTTTGGATGACTGGTGCCAGAGGTACCACTTAGAAATCACTTTAACATTTCTCTAATCAATAACGATGCTGAGCATTTTTCATGTGACTTTATTTTTAAGAACGTGAGGTGAATTTAGGCCTTGCAGTTGACTTCTGGAGAATCGGCCCTACTTTGAATTCTTTTTCCATTATCTACCGCCGGGAATTTCGTAAGAAAATGGGTCATTTACAGTCCCAGAGGCCTTGTGAATACTGTGCCCAGATGCACAGGTTTAAAGGTGTGGAAAAATGGCCACAAGGTGGCAGCTCTTCTTCATGCCCTACTGTGGAAACTCCGGTAACTGGAGCCTTAGAGAAATTCCTGTTTCTAGGTGTAACATTTGAGTGGAAAGAACTGAACAATCTCAGCATTTCCCAATTATTTCTCACCCCAACCCAGAGGAATCCCAAGTGGTACAAAAGTGCTGTGTTGAGGGTGCTGGTGTTCATAGGTAAGTTGACCTAAGGAAGCAGGCTGGCAGTGGGTACCCCGACACTAGGAGGTGAGGAGACTAGGTGATTTTGCAAAGCCCTGTCTACCCAGCAGGTCCACCATCCTTTGGATGCACTAGGCTTGGGTAAACTGTAAGAGGGCCAACCTTGGTCTGGGTATTGCGATCACAACTAAGGGGACCAGGCTCTAAAATTCTATAAAGGAGTTCATCAGCTGGAATATTTTCCTTAGGTACCTCAGTAACCTTATAAACCAGCCTTGGGACCTCCTCAGTAACCCTATAAACCACCCTTGGGATCAAGCCTGTTTAAGCTCCAGAAATGGGCCACCAGCCTAAGTTGCTGAGGCCTGATGAGAATAGTCATTTCATTCTTTCTCTATTTCTTTTTCTTTTTTCATACAGTTTTAATTTCTCTAGTGCAGTGTAAGTGATATACAATTTTGTGTTTCAGTTCTGTAGCAGTTTGATTTACTTATACATATACCCTTACCATTTTGTTTGATTTCTACTGCCACATAGGTTATTACCTATGTGTTATTGTAGTTCTCTGTGCCCTTAAGAGGGTTCTTGTTTTTTTTTTTTAATCTATTTTATGAAAGAAGTAGTATTGTGTTAATCCTAATCTCTGATTTTCTTCTCGCTGCCCACCCCAAATTGCTGTTCTGGTAAGTAAGTTACTTTTCTAAGTCTGTGAGGCAATTTGTTGGATACGTTACTTCGTTTGTATGATTTTTTTCCTTTCCATCTATAGGTGATAACACATGGTATTTGTCTTTTCCTATCTGAATAGGATCATAGTGTGATCATCTCTGTCCATTCACGGTGCTGAAAATGACATTATTTTCTTCTAGTTTCTGGCTGAGCCATAGCCCACTGAGGATATGCCGCTTATCTTCTCTTATCTGTTCGTCTATGGAGGGCTACTTGGGTTTTCCCATGCCTTGGGTATTGTGAACATTGCCCTACTGAATTTTGTGGTGTGCATGTGTTTTCAACAGGTGTTTATTCTCTGAATATATGCACACCCAAGTGTGAAATAGAGGGATGTTATGGTGGTTCTATTTTTCTCTCAAAGGAACTTCCCTATCGTCCTCCAGGTGGCTGTTAGCAAATTATATTGCCACCGAGAGCGTAGTATTGTTCTCTTTTATTCAAGCCCTCTTTGGTATCTATTGTGGGTTTACTTCTGGATGACTGCTGCCAGGGGGCACCTCCTAGAGGGCACTTTGCTTAGCATTTCTCTAATCACTAATGATACTGAATGATGTGATTTTTTTTTAATAATGTGAAAACAATACAGTCCTTGAAATTGCTTTCAGTAGTTGTTGTTCAGTCACTAAGTCATATCTAACTCTTTGCAACCCCATGAACTGCAGCACGCCAGGCTTCTCTGTCCTTCACTATCTCCCAGAGTTTGCTCAAATTTAGAGCCATTGAGTTGGTGATGCTATCTAACCACGTCATCCTCTGCCACTCTCTTCTCCTTTGCCTTCAGTCTTTCCCAGCATCAGGGTCTTTCCCAAACAATCAGCTCTTTGCATCAGATGGCCAAAGTATTGGAGCTTCAGCATCTGTCCTTCCAAAGAAATTCAGTGTTGATTTCCTTTGGGATTGACTGGTTTGATCTTCTTGTAGTCCAAGGCATTCTGAAGAGTCTTCTCCAGCACCACAATTCAAAAGCATCAGTTCTTCAGTGCTCAGCCTTCTTTGTGGTCCAGCTCTCGCATCTGTACATGACTCCTGGACATACCATGGCTTTGACTGTATAGACCTTTGTTGGTAAAGAAAGATGTTGGCAAAGAAAGAAGATGTCTCTTCTTTTTAATACACTGTCTAGGTTTATCACAGCTTTCCTGCCAAGGAGCAAGCATGTTTTAATTTCATGGCTGTAGTAACCATCCACAGTGATTTTAGAGCTCAAGAAAATAAAATCTGTCACAGTTTCCAATTGTTCCCCTTCTATTTGCCATGAGTGATGATGGGACTAGATGCCATGATCTTAGTTTTTTGATATGGAGTTTCAAGCCAGGTTTTTCACTCTCATCACATTCACATTCATCAAGAGGCTCTTTAGTTCCTCTTCTCTTTCTGTCATTAGAGTGGTACCATCTGAGTATCTGAGGTTATTGATATTTCTCCCCCCAGTCTTGATTCCAGCTTGTGATCATCCAGCCTGGCATTTTGCATCATGTACCCCACACATAAGTTAAACAAGCAGGGTAACAATATATACAGCCTTGATGTACTGCTTTCCAAATTTTGAACCAGCCAGTTGTTCCATGTAAGGTTTAACTGTTGCTTCTTGCTCTGCATACAGGTTTCTCAGGAGTGAAAAAGCTAATTTTACTAGCGTGTGAGATGAGTGCAATTGTGCGGTAGTTTGAGCATTCTTTGGCATTGCCTTTCTTTGGGATTGGAATGAAAACAGATCTTTTCCATTCCTGTGGCCACTGCTGCGTTTTCCAAATTTGCTGGCATATTGAGTGCAGCACTTTCACAGCATCATCTTTTAGGACTTGAAATAGCTCAACTGGAATTCCATCACCTCCACTAGCTTTGTTCATAGTGATGCTTCCTAAGGCCCACTTCACTTCACATTCCAGGATGTCTGGCTCTAGGTGAGTGATCACACCATTGTGATTATCTGGGTTGTGAGGATCTTTTTTGTATAGTTCTTCGTGTATTCTTGCCACCTCTTCTTGTGAATATTGAATGCCCTTAAACACAGGTTTTAAAATTGTTACAAGAAGTGATGACAAGGCTCAGTACATTTTCATGCCTCAGTATGCTGAGTTGGGCAACCAGAGCCTTAGAGAATGTCGTGTTTCTAAGTGGTAAACCAGAATGGAAATAATCTAAACAAACACCCACAGGTTTACATCTCATTATCCCTACACTCTTACCATTCACCCACAACAGTGGAGAAATTTGAGGCCCCTCAATACTGCTCTGTTTTGGGTTCTAGGGTATATAGCTGAGTTAACTGACAAAGGAAGCTGGTAGTGGGAACCCCAATACCAGGAGAGCTGAGGAGAGCAGGTGATTTTGCAAAGTTCCACCTGCCCAGCAGGTCTACCATACTTTGGATGCCCCAGGCTTGCCTGAATTGTGAGATTACCCACTTAGATGTGGGGATTGTGGCTCCAACTAGAAGGTACTGGGCTCTAAACTTGTACAAAGGAGCTCATCAGCTGACGCATGTGCCTCAGCTCCCTCAGCCACGGCACAGGTCGGCCTGGGGACCCGATTCTGTTCAGGTTCCAGAAATGTGCAACTAACCTATGTCACTGAGGTCGACTAGAAATACAGGAGACATTTCTTTCTTCCTTCCTCTATTTCTTGTTTTTTCATGTAATTTTAATTTTTGTAGTGCCCTATAGTGACACAATTTTGTGTTTGAGTTCTATAGCAATTTCAGTCGCTCATACATAAACCTGTTCTGCTTTGCTTCTTTGGAGTCTACTCCCACACAGGTTATTTAGTTGCTGAGTGTACTGTAGAGTTCCCTGTGCCATCCAGTAGTTCCGCATTGATTATTCAATGAAATTAGCAGCTTTGTGTTAATCCTAACCTCCTAATTTCTTCTTCTTCTCTCCCAGAATACTCTTTCTTGTAACTAAGTTTCTTTTCTGTGAGTCTTTTTCTGGGGAGGTACATTTGTTCCTTTGTATGAGGTTTTCGATTCTACCATCATATAAGATGATATTTGCCTTTCTCTGTCTTACTACCTGGATTTTGTGTGGTTATTTCCTTGTTCGGACATACAGCTGGAAATAACATTATTTTCTTCTCTTTTCTGGCCAAGTCATATTCCATTGTGTAATATGTAGCACATCTATTTTATTGTTCATCTCTGGATGGATAATGTTTTCTTTTTTTTTTGCAATGCCTTGGCTATTGTAAACTCTGTGCCAGCAAGCTTTGGGGAGCATGTGTGTTGAATGATTTTTTTTCTCTGAACATGTGCCACTCAAGAGTGGAGTTGCCAGATCTTGTGGTGGTTTTTTCTTGCTCTCCATAGTGATTGTTAGCAATTTATATTACCACCAAGATTGTAGTAAGGTTCTGCTTATTGAACAAACTCTTTGGTGTTTATTGTGGGTACACTTTTGGACGACTAGTGCCAGGGGTACCTCTTAGAGGTCAGTTTGATTAGTATTTCTCTAATCAGTAATGATGCTGAACAACTTTCATGTCTTTTTTTTTTTTTTTTAAAGACGGAGAGAAAAAAAAAAGATGCAGAGGACAATTTAGTCCTTGAAGTAGGCTTCTGGAATATTGGCTGTATTTTGATTTTGTTTTTGACTACTCACCACAAAGAATATCTTAAGGGGAAGGGCCATGAACAGCCCCACAGGCCGTGTGAATAAGTGCCTAGAAGCACCGGTTTAAAGTTGCTGTTAGGAGAAATGGCCACAAGGCGGCAGCACGTCTTCATACCTTACTGTGGTAACCTGGGCAACTGGAACCTTAGAGAAAGTCCTGTGTCTGAGTGTAAAATCTGAATGGAAAAAGCTAGAACAAACACCCAGGGCTTGTAACTTATTAGACTCTCCCCCATATTTTTCACCCCCAACCCCAAAGGAACCCCGAACCCTACAAAAGTGCTATGTACAGGGTGCTGGTGTACAGAGGTGAGACGACCTGAGGAAGGAGGCTGGCAGCGGGTGTCCCAGCACCAAGAGCAGGATTTAGTGTGGTCATTGCCCTGGTCTCATGGTGCTTCAAATGACATCATCTTCTGTTTTCTGGCTAAATCATATTTCATTGAGTATATGTACTAATAATACATTATTTCATCTATTCATATCTAAATGGATATTTGAGTTTTCCCGATGTATTGGCTATTGTAAACAGTGTCCCAACGACCACTGAGGAGCATGTGTGTTTTTGAAGAATTTCTTTTTCTGACTATATGTCCACTCAGGAGTGGAACTGCTTAATCTTGTAATGCTTCTGTTTTTCTTTTTGAAAGGAGGTTCTCTAGTGCTCATCATAGTGCTTGTCTTTCTTTGTTGCTGCCAAGAGTGTTGTGGGTACTCTTTAGAGAATACCATAATTCTAATTTATTTTGAGTAGAAATTTGGATGACTGGTCCTAGGGGTACCTCTTAGAGATCAGTTGATTTAGCATTTCTCTAATCAATAATGATGCTGAACGCTTTTGTCTGTAATGTTTTTAAGAATGGGAGAAAATTTAACTCTTGAAATTCACTTCCGGTGAGATGGCCCTATTTTAATTAGTTTAGGATAACCTACAAGAGGGAATTTGAGTGAAAGCAACATTTACAGCCTCTAATGCCTTGTAAATATTACTGCTCAGAAGCAATGGTTTAAGTTGTTGTGAAAAGGAGAAAAGTTGTGAAAAGTTGTTGTAGAAAAGGAGAGAGTGATTCTTCTTATGCCATTATAACTCAGAAACCAGAACTATAGAAGTCTGGTTTCTGTGTGACAACTTAGTGGGGAGAGTTTGAACAAACACCACGATTTTGGGTCTCAATACATTGTCCCCCTTAGCCTGGAACCTTTAGCCCAGAGCAATATCCAGCCCTGGCAAAGGGCTGTGCTGAGGGTGCTGGTGTAGGTAGGCAAGTTGACCCAGGAAACAGGCTGGTCCAACACCAGGAGCCAAGGGGATCAGGTGAGTTTGCAAAGCAAAATTAGAGATACCAAGGGAATGTTTCATGCAAAGATGGGCTCAATAAAGGACAGAAATGGTATGGACCTAACAAGATATTAAGAAGAGGTAGCAGGAATACACAGAAGAACTATACAAAAAAGATCTTCATGACCCAGATAATCATAATGGTGTAATCACTCACTCAGAGCCAGACTTCTTGGAATGTGAAGTCAAGTGGGCCTCAGGAAGTATCACTACGAACAAAGCTAGTGGGGGTGACGGAATTCCAGTTGAGCTATTTCAAATCCTAAAAGATGATGCTGTGAAAGTGCTGCACTCAATATGCCAGCAAATTTGGAAAACTCAGCAGTGGCCACAGGACTGGAAAAGGTCCATTTTCATTCTAATCCCAAAGAAAGGCAATGTCAAAGAATGCTCACACTACTGCAAAATTGCACTAATCTCACATGCTAGTAAAATAATGCTCAAAATTCTCCAAGCCAGGCTTCAGCAATACGTGAACCATGAACTTCCAGATGTTCAAGTTGGTTTTAGAAAAGGCAGAGGAAACAGAGATCAAATTGCCAACATCTGCTGGATCATTGAAAAAGCGAGAGAGTTCCAGAAAAACATCTATTTCTGCTTTATTGACTATGCCAAAGCCTTTGACTGTGTGGATCACAATAAACTGTGGAAAATTCTGAAAGAGATGGGAATACCAGACCACCTTACCTGTCTCTTGAGAAACCTGTATGCAGGTCAGGAAGCAACAGAACTGGACATGGAACAATAGACTGGTTCCATATAGGAAAAGGAGTATGTCAAGGCTGTATATTGTCACTCTGCTTATTTAACTTATATGCAGAGTACATTATGAGAAACGCTGGGCTGGAATAAGCACAAGCTGGAATCAAGATTGCTGGGAGAAATATCAATAACCTCAGATATGCAGATGACACCACCCTGATGGCAGAAAGTGAAGAGGAACTAAAGAGCCTCTTGATGAAAGTGAAAGAGGAGAGTGAAAAAGTTGGCTTAAAACTCAACATTCAGAAAACTAAGATCATGGCATCTGGTCCCATCACTTCATGGCAAATAGATGGGGAAACAGCGGAAACATTGGCTGACTTTATTTTTTGGGGCTCCAAAATCACTGCAGATGGTGATTGCAGCCATGAAATTAAAAGACGCTTACTCCTTGGAAGAAAAGTTATGACCAGCCTAGACAGCATATTAAAAAGCAGAGACATTACTTTGTCAACAAAGGTCCATCTAGTCAAGGCTATGGTTTTTCCAGTAGTTATGTATGAATGTGAGAGCTGGACTATAAAGAAAGCTGAGTGCTGAAAAATTGATGCTTTTGAACTGTGGTGTTGGAGAAGACTCTTGAGAGTCGCTTGGACTGCAAGGAGATCCAACCAGTCCATCCTAAAGGAAATCAGTCCTGGGTGTTCATTGGAAGGACTGATGTTGAAGCTGAAACTCCAATACTTTGGCCACCTGATGTGAAGAGCTGACTCATTTGAAAAGACCCTGATGTTGGAAAAGATTGAAGGCAGGAGGAGAAGAGGACGACAGAGGATGAGGTGGTTAGGTGGCATCACTGACTCAATGGACATGAGTTTGGGTGAACTCCGGGAGTTGGTGATGGACAGGGAGGCCTGCGTGCTCTGGTTCATGGGGTCACAGAGTCAGACACGACTGAGCGACTGAACTGAACTGAAGAGCCCAGCAGGTCCATCATCCTTTGGTTGCCCTAGAACCAGCCACACTGCAGAAGGGCAGGCTTGCATCTGTGTATTGTGGTCACACTAGTGGGGACTTGCCTCTATATTTGCAAAAAGGAGCTCATCTGAAATATTCTCCTTACCACTCTGGGCCCCACTGCAGTCCAGCCTTGAAACCCAGGTCTCCTGAGGCTCCAGAAGTGTGCCAGAATTCTCAGTCGACAAGATCTGATGGAAATAGAACTGCAATTTCTTTCTTCCTTTTATTGCTTTCTTAAAAATTTTTTAAAATTAAATTTTTTTTTTTTTACTTTACAATATTGTATTGGTTTTGCCATACATTAACATGAATCCACCGTGGGTGTACATGTGTCCCCCATCCTGAACCCCCCTCCCACCTCCCTATCCATCCCATCCCTCTGGGTCATCCCAGTGCACCAGCCCTGAGCACCCTGTCTCATGCATCGAACCTGGACTGGTGATTCGTTTCACATATGATAATTTTATTGTTAATCTGCATTTGATTTTTCTAGTTCAGTAGAGCTGATGCCCACTTTTGTGTTTGTTTCAGTTGTATAACAACTTGATTCACACCCACCTAGACCTGTACTGTCTCCTGTCTTCTGATGACACTCCCTTGTCACTTCCTACACTGTGTGCGGCAGAGTACCCTGGCCTTCCCAGCAGGACCTCATGGATTTCCTACTTGAGGAAAGTAGTGGTTTTGTGTTCATCCTATCCTCCTAATGCCTCCCTCCTGAGCCTGGAATGTTTTTTTAGGACACCAAGATTCTTTTCTCTGTTGATGCTATTTGAGGTACATATGTTCCTTTGTGTGAGGGATTAGATACCACCTAGAGAAAATCCCATGGATGGAGGAGCCTGGTAGGCTGCAGTCCGTGGGGTTGCTAAGAGTCGGACACGACTGAGCAACTTCATTTTCACTTTTCACTTTCTTGCATTGGAGGAGGAAATGGCAACCCACTCTAGTGTTCTTGCCTGGAGAATCCCAGGGACGGGGGAGCCTGGTGGGCTGCCGTCTATGGGGTTGCACAGAGTTGGACACGACTGAAGCGACTTAGCAGCAGCAGCAGCAGAGATACAAACACATGATATTTGTCTTTTTCTGTGTGACCACCTGGCTTTAGGGCAGTCATCTTCTGTTCCACACACGGTGCTGCTAAAGACCTCATTTTCTGAACATTTCTGGCTAGGTCATGTTCCATTGTGCATCTGTAGCATATTTTTCTCATTAATCATCTGTGTATGGATATTTGGGTTTGCCCCGTGCCTCGGCTATTGTGAACCCTGCCCCAGCGACCTTTGGGGACATGTGTGTCTTGGAGGATTTTCTTTTTTTTAAGGAACATACGCCTTCCTAGGAGTGGAGTTGCCTGATCTTATAAGGGTGCTGTTTTTGTCTTCGTAGGGAACATCCCTAAGGTTCTCCACAGTGGTTGTGAGTATTATACATTGTCAGCAAGTGTGGTTGGCACCCTTTGTTGAATGCCCTCTTTCGTGTTGACTGTGGGTGTACCTGTGGCTGATAGCTGCCAGGGGTAGCACTCAGGTCAGAGGAGGCTTTCTCGAATCAGTACTGATGCTGAGTAAGTTTCATGTGATTTATTTATTTATTTATTTAAATGAGACATTAGGTCTTGAACGTGGCTTCTGGAGAGTTGCTCAGAGTTTGCATTTGTCTGGGATAGCCTACCACGGGGAATTTCTTGAGGGCAATCTTCATACACAGCCCCAGGGATCTTGTGACTGTGAAATGCCCAGAAGCACTAGTTTTCAAGTTGTTACCAGAGGAGGCCACGAGGCAGCAGCACTTCTTCATGCCCCTTTTTAGTAAAGGTGGGCAGTCAGAGACTTAAAGTCATTTTCTAGGTGGGCTTCCCTGGTGGCTCAGCTGGTAAAGAATCCACCTGCCATGTGGGAGACCTGGGTTTGATCCCTGGGTTGGGAAGAGATCCCCTGGAGAAGGGAAAGGATACCCACTCCAGTATTCTGGCCTGGAGAATTCCATGGCCTGTATAGTCCATGGCGGTCGGTGGGTGGGGGGGCAAGAGTTGGAAACAGCTGAGCGACTTTCAGTTCATTAGGTGGTCAAACAGAGTGGAAAGAGGTGGGAAAAACCCCTATGGCTTGCATCTCATGATCTCCTCCCTCTCAGCCTCCAGCCAGCAGTGTAGAGAAATCCGAGGCCCTTCAAAGTGCTCTGCTTTGGGTGCTGAGCTTTGTAGGGGAGTCAAGCGATCAAGGAGGCTGGTTTTGCAACCCCAGCACCAGGAAAGCAGGAGACCAGGTGATTTGGCAAAGCCCTCCCTCTCGGCCCAGCAGGTCCACCATCCTTTGGATGCCCTAGGCTTGGCTGAGTGGGAAGACAACCAGCCTGGACCTGGGCCTTGTGGTCCCAGAAGAAGGGATTGGGGTCTAGGCTAGCGAATAGGAAGCTCAGCAGATGGCACATGTGCTTCAACTTTCTGAGCCCCAGCACAGGCCGGCCTGGGGACCCAAGCCTATGTAGACGCTGGAGGTGTGCGGCCAGCCTAAGTCACGAAGGTCTGCTAGGAATACAGGCGGCATTTCTCTCATCCTCTCTCTGTTTTTTAGTTTCTTTTTGAGCCTTTTCAGTTTACTAGTGCCATGTGGTCCATACAGAAATTTTGGTTTCAAGAATAATTGATTTATTATATATGTACCTGTACTCATAGTATATCTGTGAACCCACTGAACATACAGAATTTCAGGCACACGTGACTGCATAAGTGGCATAAGGGAGATACACACAACTGAATGTCTGATACCCAGGAAAGAAAAGAAACTGATGGAATTTTTAGCACGATGAGTGGACAGCGAGGATCACGTAAAGTTTAAGTAGTGCTACAGAGAAAGACAGACACGAACTCTTACAAACAGCAGGTGAAAAAAAAAGAATCACATAAATGAACTAATGGGCTGAGACAAAGAGGGGCAGACAGTTAGATAGGAAGCTTAGAAACCCAAAGAAAAAGTGGAGGACGGGGGAATGAGAAATAAGAAGGTCGGAATGAAGACAAAAGCACTACTTGCATCAAACTGATAATCAATCAGGATCTATTGGATTGAACAGAAAACTCTACTGGGTACTCTATACCATCATAACAGATGTGACCAGTCATAGCCACACACACAAATAAAGAAACAAAACCTCATAAAGATGAAGGAATAAATGAATCAAGTGGCTCAAGAAGTGAAACAAACACAAGTTATGCATGAAACATACCTTCTTGAGATAATTTAATTGATATTAAGGGAGGAAAAAAAAAAAAAAGAAACTGAAAAAGGAAAAAAGAATGGCATACTCCACTGCTATCAGGCCTTGGTGCCTTAAGTTGGTGGCACGTCCCTGGAGCCTGAACAGACTTGGGTCCCATGCCTGGATTCTGATGGAGCTCAGGGAGGTGGAGAGCATGTCCAAACTGAAGAGGTGATGTAAGTTTAGTGCCCACAGCACCTCTGGTTGAGACCATAAGCACAGACCCAGGAAAGCCCTCGGACCGCTCAGGCAAGCCTAATGCATCCAAAAAATGATAGAGCTGCTGGACAGGTAGAGCTGTGCAAACCACCTGTTCACTCCAGCTCCTGGTGTGGGTGTTCCTGTTTTCAGGCTCTCTCAATTACGTCCACCCACCTAGGAACAAGGGCGCCCGCACCCGAGCACTTTTGCAGGGAGGGGTACTCTTCTGGGGGTTGGGGGTGGAAGAGAAGAAAGCTGATGTCAAAACACGCAAACCCTCGGGGGGTGGGGGATGCTTCAGACTCCTTGAACTTACCACCCCGAAAGAGGACTTTCTCTGAGGTTCTGTAAGTCGCCATTAGCAGAGCGGAGGGTCAGGAAGTGCTGCCCCCTTGTGGACATCTCTGGTGACAGCGACCTCCACACTAACAGTTTGGGACACTGACGTTGCTGGGCTGCGGGGCTGTAAATACCCTTGCCCTCGACAGAAGCCCATTCATAAAGCTCGACAAGGAATGTACAACAGGGCAGAATCCCCAGAAGCCGATATCAAGAGCTAAACTGTCCTTATAGTCTTAAAAAAAAAATCACGGGAAGTGAGGAGAGAAATGCAAATAAAAACGATCCGATGGAGGGATTGGCCGACACCAGGCATCAGAGACTCTAGCACAGTCAATAGTAAACAGGGCAGGCAGAAAAGGGAACCCTACTACACTCTTGGCGGCAACGTAGACTGCTAACAGCCACTACTGAGAACAGTAAGGAAGTGCCTTCAAAGCAAAACACCCTAGAGCCAACACATCCAGTAATACCACACCTAAGGGGGAGGTATTTGAAGAAGACCATTCTTGCAACAGTCTCACGTGTGAGCACCAAGGCGTGGGAACACCCAAAATGCCCAGGCACAGATGAATGCATAACAAGGGCAGGGGACACACGGTCAGTGGAATACGTAACTCGTAAGGAAGAGAGAAGAGAATGACGGGATCTGCTGGACGATGGGTGGGCAGTGAGAAGACCCCACGGGGCAGGGAGTGCTGCGGATAGAAACAGATCCATGTCTGACCAATCACAGGGGAGGCAAAAAAGGCAAACAAAACTCAAGTTAATGAATGAATGAACTGAGACAAACAGGTTTACACAGTTAGGGAAGAAACTTAGAAACCAAAAGATGGGGATGGGGGAAGGAGAAAGAAGGACTTTGGGGTTAATGCTAGATCGTTTATTTCACAAAACAGATCATCAATCAGAAACTGCTGGATTGACCGGAAAGCTCTATGGGGCACTCGATAACAACAGACGTGATACTGGGATCTGAATAAATCAATACAAAAAACAGCAATCAAGTACACAGAACTGGTACATGGAGGAGTGAATCAAGGCTCCTCAAAGAAATAGATATAGAATTGAAACATCCTGCACTAGAAAAATGGAAATGATTTTAGAAAAGAAAGAAACAGAAAGAGAACATAAATGCACGCTCTTTTCCCATCACGCCTCATCACTTAGGATGGTGGCTGAGCTGAGACAAAGAGTTTCACACAGTTAGGAAAGAAACTTAGAAACCAAAAGGAAAAGTTGGGGATGGAGGAAGGAGAAAGAAGGACGATGGGGTTCAGAAAAAATCAGTTATTTCATAGAACAGATAAGCAATCAGGAACTGCTGGATTGACTGGAAAGCTCTATGGGGCAACTCGATAATAACAGGTGTGATACTATGATCCAAATAAATCCATAAAAAAACAACAATCAAGTATACTGAACCAGCATATGGATGAGTGAATCAAGTTGCAAGAGACCTCAAAGAAATACACACAGAATATGAAACATCCTGTGCTAGAAAAATGGAAATGATTTTAGGAAAGAAAGAAAGCAAATGCACGATTCATTCCCATGAGGCCTTGGTCACTTAGGATGGTGGCACCGCCCTAGAGACCAAAGCGGCTTGGTTGTTCCTTGGCTGGACTGTGGGGAGCCTCAGAGAGCTGCAGAGCATGGGCAAGTAGTGGAGGGCACCTTTGGAAGAACAAGCCAAGTGCCCAAAGCCCCTCCGGTAAGGACGAGTAGGCTCACTGCTGAGTGAAGCCTAATGAGTCCAAAGGATGACAGAATTGCTGGACAGGTAGAGCTTCGCAAAGTCACCTGCGCTCCCAACATCACGGAGCAGGCGGTGCCTCTTGCAGCCTTCTAGTAACCCCTCATCCCACCGAGGTACGTGGCACCTTCAGGAGAGTATTTTGGTGGGGCTTGAGATTCTTCTGGGGGTGGGGGTGAAGGGAACGGAAGAAGAAGGAAGGAGGTTCAAACCCCGTGACTGTTCAGGCCCTCTGTACTCTAATTTGCCGCTCAGAACCAGGACTTTCTCAAAGGCTCTGTTGGCCAGTTCCCAGGGTGGGGCATGAAGGAGCTCTGGAGCATTTGGGCCATTTCTGTTCACAGCAACTTCAAAACCTGTGCTCTGGGTGCTGAATAGTCACCTCGACCGTGTCCTAACATACATGATGGGAAACGAATTCACAATGGAACAGAATCTCCACAAGCCAATTTCAAGAGCTACGTTGTCCTCACATACTTTAAAACAAAATATCGTATGTTGAGGTTCAGCATTCCCAATCACTAGGGAAATAGATACGAAAGGACAAGAACCAGGAAGCCCCAGGGCCCCAGCATTGACGTTTCCCCCAGATAAAATATTAAAGACAGACTGCAGAAGAGAGGAGACTGCTAGGCTGTCGGTGTGCATGCAAACCGCTAACGGCAACCTCGGAGAACCCCAGTGAGTGTTAGCGGCTCATTCATGTCCAACTCTTTGCAGCCCATGTACTGTACTCTCCAGGCTCCTCCTCTCTCCATGCAGTTTTCCGGGCAAGAATACTGGAGTGGGTTGCCATTTCGTCCTGCAGGGGTCTTCCCAACCCAGGGATCGAAACCACATCTTCTGTGTCTCCTGCATTTCAGGTGAATTCTTTACCTGCAGAGCCATCAGGGAAGATCCCAAGGTAATTTAAATAAATCACTTATAACAGGGAATTCTCTGAGTTGGGAAGGTCAGTATTTACCACCAAGTGAAGCAAATGTAATCCTCATCTCAAAATCGTGTTTTCTATATATATACATACAAACACACACACAGACACTGGTGTGGGCACATATACATATGCACATGGGTAGATACACAACCTCTGCTAAAGTGACAATAGCTTTTGAGGTCAGTGAAACTCCATGATTACTGCTCATACTGTGGAAATAAGCTGACTCTGGATTTAAAGACAGAAATATAGATCAATGGAACAGAATAGAAATCCCAGAGATAAATCCACGAACCTATGGACACCTTATCTTCGACAAAGGAGGCAAGGAGATACAATGGAAAAAAACAACCTCTTTAACAAGTGGTGCTGGGAAAACTGGTCAACCACTTGTAAAAGAATGAAACTAGAACACCTTCTAATACCATACACAAAAACAAACTCAAAACGGATTAAAGATCTAAATGTAAGACCAGAAACTATAAAACTCCTAGAGGAGAACATAGGCAAAACACTCTCCGACATAAACCAGAGCAGGTTCCTCTATGACCCACCTCCCAGAATACTGGAAATAAAAACAAAAATAAACAAATGGGACCTAATGAAACTTAAAAGCTTTTGCACAACAAAGGAAACTATAAGTAAGCTGAAAAGACAGCCTTCAGATTGGGAGAAAATAATAGCAAATGAAGCAACAGACAAAGGATTAATCTCAAAAATATACAAGTAACTCTTGCAGCTCAATTCCAGAAAAATAAATGACCCAATCAAAAAATGGGCCAAAGAACTAAACAGACATTTCTCCAAAGAAGACATACAGATGGCTAACAAACACATGAAAAGATGCTCAGCATCACTCATTATCAGAGAAATGCAAATCAAAACCACAATGAGGTACCACTACATACCAGTCAGAATGGCTGCTATCCAAAAGTCTACAAGCAATAAATGCTGGAGAGGGTGTGGAGAAAAGGGAACCCTCTTACACTGTTGGTGGGAATGCAAACTAGTACAGCCGCTATGGAGAACAGTGTGGAGATTCCTTAAAAAACTGGAAATAGAACTGCCATATGACCCAGCAATCCCACTCCTGGGCATACACGCCAAGGAAACCAGATCTGAAAGAAACACGTGTACCCCTGTTCTGCCCGTAGTCCGAGTCCCCGATCGGGAAAGAAGACTCCTCGAAACAATGCAACTCGCAATAGGGGAATTTATTACTGACTCGAGCCAGGGCCTCCCGCCCTCACCAGGTGTGTGAGGACGAAAGGCCCCGAGCCCCAGTTCTCTCCGGTATTTATTAGGTCAAAACAAGCAGCAGGTAGTTGGAGCAAGCGGATTGGTTACACAGTGGGTAGTTGGCATAAGCGGATTGGTTACACAGTTGCAAGGTAATTTTTCTTGGTCCTACCTGGGGCTTTCAGCTTTCCCCTGATAGGTTCCCTTTCTTCTGGCTAGGCATATGTTGATTGGCTGGCTCCAGGAGGCCTGATAATTATGTTACCCAGGGAAACCAGGCCTACTCCTAATCTAGGCTGCCTGTCACGGCATTAGCCGTGACAGCCTCACACCCCAATGTTCATCGCAGCAGTTTATAATAGCCAGGACATGGAAGCAACCTAGATGCCCATCAGCAGATGAATGGATAAGGAAGCTGTGGTACATATACACCATGGAATATTACTCAGCCATTAAAAAGAATTCATTTGAACCAGTCCTAATGAGATGGATGAAGCTGGAGCCCCTTATACAGAGTGAAGTAAGCCAGAAAGATAAAGACTAATGCAGTATACTAACGCATATATATGGAATTTAAAAAGATGGTAATGATAACCCTATATGCAAAACAGAAAAAGAGACACAGATGTACAGAACAGACTTTGGGACTCTGTGGGAGAAGGCGAGGGTGGGATGTTAAGAGAATGCCCAGATGTTTTCCACAAGGTAGTACAAACTGACAAAATGCTAGTACTAAGTGATGCGAGAGGAAAGGTCACGTGAAGAAACACCGCTCAGCATCTCCCCACGCCTTAGACGTCCTTACTGTGGACAATGGGATGAAGGGAGGGTCACCTTTGTTAAAACCCTACTATGCATCGGACACCTTGCTGACTGCTTCACAGGCATTGTGTTATTTAATTTTCATAAACTCTCTGTGAGGTAGAGATTGTTATTCCTTTTTATTCCTGGAAAGTCTGATGCCCAAAGGTGATGATGGTCATAAGGTCATACGGGATGCAGCTGGGTTTAAACCCAAGTCTATATGGTTCCAAAGACTCTACTTCTCCATTGAATCATTATACTCAAGAGAATGGGTAAATCTGTGTCCAGCTTGTCTAGATGTCTTGTGGTGATGGTGGTGCTTCAGTTGCTAAATCGTGTCTGACTCTTGCGACCCCATAGACTAGCCTGCCAGGCTCCTCTGTCCATGGAATTCTCCAGGCAAGAATACTGGAATGGGTTGCCGTTTCCTTCTCCAGGGTATCTTCCCAACCCAGGAATCAAACCTGGGTCTCCTGCCTTGCAGGCAGATTCTTTACCAACTGAGCTACAAGGGAAGCCCAGATGTCTGTGGGTATGTTTTATTCCTATAAAGAATGAGGGGATTTGGCCTGGAAGCAGGGAAGACAAACCTGAAGGCAATTACAATAACTTAGGAGAGAAGATACACTTTGAATGAACAGCTCTTTATGTTCAAAGCAGCTGTAAAATGTAGGAAAAGGGCAACTGAAGTGTGTATGTGTATAAAACAGTGGGACAACGTGTGACTGAGGATGACTGGGATTAACCTAAAAGGACCAGTTGAAATCTATCTTCTGAGACAGGTTTCATCCTGAAGGTGAAAACCAGTCCATCAGAAAAGAGAGGAGGAAGACAACAGATGAAGGGCTGTTTAGTCATGAACTATGTGAAGTCACTGTGTGGAGTCGGGCCGGGTTGGGGGGTGTGGAGTGGTGCAGGCTACATGCTTTCTGTGAACAAAAGGTGGTATAAAGCAGTCTAGAACCCACCTATGGGGGTCCAACCAGTCAGAGGTCTGGATACAAGCAGAAAATCCCTGGAAAACTTCTCCAAGGAGAACACTTGAGAAGTACTTGAAAGACAGTGATTTGGGGAACCATCTCAGGGTCTCATGGATTTATGAAGCTCCAACACATACCCATCATTCTCTGCCTTTTTGTCCTGAGGAGACACTCTTAAGAGATCATGACACTTAACACATGTGCACATAGTGCATAAAAGTTAAAAAGTAGTGCTGGGAAGGCTAGAAGTAAAGCCACCTCTCTTGCCTACTGAGAAAAGCAGTTTAGAACTCTAGAGAATGCAAGGATGTTTTCATGGAGATAACCTTGATTTTGCTCTGATTTATTAATATCATTGCAAGTACTGCAAATCATTGGCAGGTTTTGATACTTAATTATTAATAACAAATACTGTGGCTCCCCTTGCTTCTGTTTACAATGACCCTCGTCATGGAGCATCCTTCTCTACCTGTGTTTCTTAATATTGGGGCTAAAAACGTGTCCTATGTGTTGATTGTTAAGGGTATCCTATGATGACAAAAATATGCTGGTGTCTTGATGTGAAACCAGAAAATGAAATAAGATAATATAAAGAACAGAGGGGAAAATTACCATAAAGAAAAATGTAACTGAACATTTTATCCTTCCCAGGTATGGGTGAGAGCCTCCAAGCATGCAGATGCCAAGAGACAGCATCTGAGCCTGGGTGTATCACCTGGATAAGTATCTGTGGCATAAAGAGTTACATCATCTGGTTGAGTGTTAATAGATTTTGGCAACAATTTATACTAACAATAGAAGAAAAATATTATAGGCCTAAGATTAGGGTAAGGCAAATGACTAGAGTATAAACTCAGGAAGGCACGTAGCTGACCCTATACTTGCTCAATCCTGAGAGTGATGCCTCCTTAAATTCTGCATCCTTGGTGCCTCTGTTTCTTCACTCTTGTCCTGGTCCTGGTACATCATTTCAATGCTATCAACTCTTCCTCCTTATAACAAACTAGGGTGTGGCAGAGATGATGGTGAGAAGAGGATTGCGGTTGAAGATATTAAGGACAGACAACAAATACGATTTGATGACTAATGGACTGTGAAGCTGGATGACATTAAGGGAAAGGGGGTGGTCGGATGTCCTTGGGGATAAAGCAAATTGCATTGTGGGACAATTTGAGCTGCCTGTTCCTGGTGGTGCTCTAGGGACAGACAAACATGACATGCCTGATGGAAACTGTGCTTGTTTTCTGCAGGCAGGCCTCTGGGATTTCCACGCTTCCTGTGGGGTTGACCCCTATGTCTGTGACAACCACAGAGGCTGTTCCAACTCAGATGATAAAACTTTGACAAAGGTATGAACTTAAAAATGATCTGAAGAAAAAGGAAATAAAACAATGGTCCTTATCACCCACTGTTTTCTGTAGTTTCCACTGCTTATAAAAATATTTTATCATTTGACAAGACAGCAAATGGACAGTCTCAAGTACATGGAAGCTGAAAGATTTTTATTTCCAGGCAAGTGATAGTTTCTGAAGTCTCCTGGAAGAGGCTGGAGATAAAATCTCTGTCTTCAGGAGGTGGCCTTCTACCAAGAATTCTCTGTGCTCTTTAAGGTAGCATTAGAGATGAGAGCAGAAAGATTAGATTTTAAAAAACAAACGGTTCCCTTTTCTCCACACCCTCTCCAGCATTTATTGCTTGTAGACTTTTGGATAGCAGCCATTCTGACTGGTATGTAGTGGTACCTCACTGAGGTTTTGATTTGCATTTCTCTGATAATGAATGATGTTGAGCATCTTTTCATGTGTTTGTTAGTCATCTGTATGTCTTCTTTGGAGAAATGTCCGTTTAGACCTTTGGCCCATTTTTTGATTGGGTCATTTATTTTTCTGGAATTGAGCTGCAGGAGATGCTTGTATATTTTTGAGATTAATCCTTTGTCTGTTTCTTCATTTGCTATTATTTTCTCCCAATCTGAAGGCTGTCTTTTCACCTTGCTTATAGTTTCCTTTGTTGTGCAAAAGCTTTTAAGTTTAATTAGGTCCCATTTGTTTATTTTTGCTTTTATTTCCAGTATTCTGGGAGGTGGGTCATAGAGGAACCTGCTGTGATTTATGTCGGAGAGTGTTTTGCCCATGTTCTCCTCTATGAGTTTTATAGAATGCAAACTAGTACAGCTACTATGGAGAACAGTGTGGAGATTCCTTCAAAAACTGGAAATAGAACTGCCATATGACCCAGCAATCCCACTCCTGGGCATACACGCCGAGGAAACCAGATCTGAAAGAGACACGTGCACCCCAATGTTCATCACAGCACTGTTTATAATAGCCAGGACATGGAAGCAACCTAGATGCCCATCAGCAGATGAATGGATAAGGAAGCTGTGGTACATATACACCATGGAATATTACTCAGCCATTAAAAAGAATTCATTTGAATCAGTTCTAATGAGATGGATGAAACTGGAGCCCATTATACAGAGTGAAGTAAGCCAGAAAGATAAAGACCAATACAGTATACTAACGCATATATATGGAATTTAAAAAGATGGTAACGATAACCCTATATGCAAAACAGAAAAAGAGACACAGATGTACAGAACAGACTTTGGGGCTCTGTGGGAGAAGGCGAGGGTGGGATGTTCTGAGAGAACAGCATTGAAACAAGTATACTATCAAGGGTGAAACAGATCACCAGCCCAGGTTGGATGCATGAGACAGGTGCTCAGGGCTGGTGCACTGGGAAGACCCAGAGGGATGGGATGGAGAAGGAGGCAGGAGGGGGGATCGGGATGGGGAACACATGTAAATCCATGGCTGATTCATGTCAATGTATGGCAAAAACCACTACAATATTGTAAAGTAATTAGCCTCCAATGAATAAAAATAAATGGAAAAAAATTTTTTTAAAAATCAGGAAAAGATAAAAAAAAAAAAAAATATATATATATATAAAACAAATGGGAGGCCATGAAAGATGAGATTGTTGAGAAACAAAAGCAGACAATGACTGAAAAATGCCAGTTTGTGGAGGAGGCTTCCACCTCCTGGGGTCCTGAATGGAGTGGGCTTGCTGTTTTCCTCTTCTGCTAGGAAGCCCTTAGGAAAGCCTGCAGTGCTCCAATCTTCTCCGCAGGCAGCCCCCAAACAGGCCGCCTTAGTCTCCCTTCTGCCCAGGAGGCCTCGCTCTTCCTAAAGCTGAGCCGTGGAGCAGTTCTGCAAAACCTTGTAAAGTAAGAAAGCAAAATGCTGGCTCCCTCCCTGCCACCAGGTCCCAAATATGGGGAACTGCTTCCAGGAAAGGCTGGATGCTAAAGATGAGTATCCTTCCTTGGACATTTTTACAGCTTCTTACCCGAACAGAACCCATGCCTCACACCCTTTATCTGCCTGGCACACAGGTCATTTGAGAATCTCCTGGAAGTTTTCTGAGGAAAGCTTCTGTGAACCCATCTCTGGTTAGCTGCCCAGTCTCTCTGCCAGCAGCCTTGTGCTATTACCTGCTCTAGGGCAGCTTTTATTTTAAAGATTTGCCTGCAGTTTGGACCGATACAACAAGCCTTGGAGGTAGAGATGCTGTTTGGTTTGGACCATTTCTTAAATAATAGGTCTAATTCTAGTGCTTTCCTCTTTCTTCAAAACTCCGTAGTGGGAAAAGAAAATAGAACCCTAGGCAAGGTGGGAAATACCCCGGAGGGCACCTGGTTTATTTCCTGAGAAGGGCAAAGCATTCTCCTCAGCCCAGGACTCATCCTTATTTCTCAGAAATCTGTACCAGAGTCTACCAGTGTTTTATCTTGGATATAAAATCAGAATTTAAAACTTAAACTGAAATACAGTACGGGCATAGGATGTTCTAAATGTGTTAGGTCAGAAAAGATTATGTAAGAGGGACTTCCCTGGTGGTCAAGTGGTTAAGACTTTGCCTTCCAATGCAGGGGGTGTGGGTTCAATCCCTGGTCTGGGAGCTAAGATCCCACTTGCCTCCTGGCCAAAAACTCAAAACATAAAACAGAAGCAATATTGTAATAAATTCAATAAAGACTTTAAAAATACTAAAACCACCTTTAAAAAAAGGATTATGTGAGAGAATCTTTCATATTTTTGGGGGCTTGAAGGTAAATCTGGGAGAAGTCACATTCAGCTTATTATATCACATTATATTATTAAAATATAATTTGTCAAATCAGAGATAAAAGAAAGCAATACCATCTTTAATTTTAAAAAATTACAAATAATAAAAAGGGAATTTGATTATAATATAAAAAATAACTCAGGAGTCCAATATACACACATAAACATTTTTATATATAATAAACAAAATACTTAAAATGTATACATAAAATACAATGATATATAATACATATATAAACATTTAACATATGCAATCATAGGGTAACTGCTTTAAATTCTTTTGTCTTCACTTAACACTATGTCATAAACATATCCTAATGTGATTACCAATTATTATAATTATCACTTAAAATGGCTTTATCATAGTCCACTGAAATGAGTGAACTGCAATTTACATAGCCATTACCTTACTCTTGGACATTTATGTTACTTAAAACCTGTCTTTGGGAAAAGCCACTTCACAACTAACATTTTTTTTTGTATCTGGAAAGAAGCACTTAATTCTACCATTTTCTTTCCAAATGTCTCATTGAGCCTGTCTCGTCTATGCTGTCTATAGTTGTGAATTTTGTAGTATTCTAGTATCTGGGTTTCTTTTAAGCCTCTGTGCTTGCCATGTGTCAAACACAGGAAACCCAATCTGTCTCCCTGAAGTCTCTGCTTCGCCTCTGCCCAGCTCCTCCAAGAACACAATGTGGTGCTGCCCCAGAGTCCTTACAACTCAAGGATTCACGCGGGGAACAAAGGCTGTCCTCAGGGGTGTCCTGGACCTCCTAAAATTGTGTGCGCAATTGGCTGTGTGCACTTCTCAGTGAGAGGATATGGATCTTATATCAGATTTCAAGTGGTCCATGTGACCAAAAAAGAGGAAGAATCCCTGACAGGGGCTCTTTTTAGCATCCTTTATCTCCTTCCCTCCCCTGGCCCTTCTCTGCTATTTGACAGCCTAAAATTTCCCTCTTCTCATCACAGGTCCCCACGTGCTTTCCACCTCTTGCCTCCCCTTCACTGTTGGCCTTCCTGAATGAGTAGTTTTACACCCCAGCTCCTGGGTCTCCCATCTTACTTTGCTGACGTTGCTTTTCTGAAGATGATTTGTGCCTACTCGTCAAATGGCCAGTCACCAGTTTTTACTCTTCACCATCTGCCTTCTCTTTAGCATAAGGGACTATTCCCCTTGACCTTATAATACTTCTTCCTGACCATCTGAGTTACTGCCTCCCCCAGCACCTTTTCTTCTGGCATCTCTTCTCTTCCTATTTGTCCTTCTTTCCTCTGCTGCCAGATGGAGGTTTTCTACAATTTTCTGTCACCAGGCCCACTGTCTTTCTATATTCTTCTCTTTGGCCATCTCATCCATACCCGGGTATGTGCAGCTTCCACATCTCTTGGAACTAAGATCCGTATTTATAAATGCTATCTCCACTGGGATACCTAAAAGTACCTGCACCATATCCATGAGGAATTTCATCCTGTTGTCTGGCAGCCCCTCTTTTTTTTTTTTTATTTTAAAACATTACAAAATGTAATGGGGTATAGCCAATTAACAAAATGTTGTGATAGTTTCAGTTGAACAGCAAAGGGACTCAGCCATACATATTCCCCCACTCGCCCACAGCTTCTCTTAATTTCCACATTTCTGTGAATGGGACTGCCAATGCTTTGTCTTCAGGCACAAAAGATCTGAGTTATCCTGGGCTCATCACTCTCCCTTGCTTTCTGTCCCCTCTTGTATCACAGTTCAGTTCAGTTCAGTTCAGTCACTCAGTCAGGTCTGACTCTTTGTGACCCCAAGAACCGCAGCACACCAGGCTTCTCTGTCCAACACCAACTCCCGGAACCCACCCAAACCCATGTCCATTGAGTCGGTGATGCCATCCAACCATCTCATCCTCTGTCATCCCCTTCTCCTCCTGCCCTCAATCTTTCCCAGCATCAGCGTCTTTTCAAATGAGTCAGCTCTTTGCATCAGGTGGCCAAAGTATTGGAGTTTCAGTTTCAACATCAGTCCTTCCAATGAACACCCAGGACTGATCTCAAGTGAAGGTTAATTGACTCTCTTTCCACAACGTCCCTTCATACTGCTGCCCCTAGTGTTACCTCTTATTACCTGACACCAGGATAGTTGCAGTGGGTTTTAATCTCTTCTTTTGGAGGCCCTTCACCACCATGGATGCCTTTCACCAAACCCTGCCAGATTTACTTCCCTAAAGCATGTGTCTGATCACTCCAGAGTGCTGCTCAAGATTCTTCTGAATGTTCCTGTATCCACCAAATTACCTCAAAATTCAAAGCCCTTCAAATCCTCAACCCAAACCATTTCCCCAATAATCCCGTAAATATATCCTGCATAGTCACATTAAGCCAAGTCAGGTTTCAGTATTTATCATTAGAGCATATGGATGTGTAAATATTTAAATTCATATGGGTGCTTTTACCCCAATGTTCATCGCAGCACTGTTTATAATAGCCAGGACATGGAAGCAACCTAGATGCCCATCAGCAGATGAATGGATAAGGAAGCTGTGGTACATATACACCATGGAATATTACTCAGCCGTTAAAAAGAATTCATTTGAATCATTCCTAATGAGATGGATGAAACTGGAGCCCCTTATACAGAGTGAAGTAAGCCAGAAAGATAAAGAACATTACAGCATACTAACACATATATATGGAATTTAGAAAGATGGTAACGATAACCCTATATGCAAAACGGAAAAAGAGACACAGAAATACAGAACAGACTTTTGAACTCTGTGGGAGAATGTTAGGGTAGGATATTTCAAAAGAACAGCATGTATACTATTTATGGTGAAACAGATCACCAGCCCAGGTGGGATGCATGAGACAAGTGCTCGGGCCTGGTGCACTGGGAAGACCCAGAGGAATCGGGTGGAGAGGGAGGTGGCAGGGGGGATCGGGATGGGGAATACGTGTAAATCTATGGCTGATTCATATCAATGTATGACAAAAAAAATAAATAAAAAAAAGAAAAAAAAAAGAAAAAAAAATTCATATGGGTGCTTTTTAAAGCAAATACCTATTAATAGTGTCACATTTATTTATCCAATTTCTTCTTTTCTCTTTTCTTTCCCTTTCTTCTTTTATATTTTCTTGAAGATTTAGGCTTCAGTCCATCATCATTTAATAGAAGTGTTCTGAGCACCTTATATACTTCTGCCTGATACCTGAAGGAAAAGATGCTCCACCCTTGATATCCTTAAGGTTGAGCCAGGAGCCCCTGGCATCTATGAATGAGGCAAAAGCCTCTTCTTCACCCCTATTTGTAATGCATATTGGTCACAGTCTTGACAGGAATCAAATGGTCAACACAAAAGGAAAGACTGAGGAGAATTTAATCAAGGGACAATTTGAAAACATTTCAAGGAGGCTGATAAAAGGTCCAGCGGGGTAGCTAGTAGAACTTAGTGAGAGTAGTGTGTGCAGGACACCAGGAATCTGCCCTTCTGTAGAGGAATGTGGTCACTGCCAAACCTGCCTGGCAGGCAGACAGCAGGGAGGAAGCACCCCAACTTCATTCTCCTCCCACAGTTTGACCTCTGGCTGCCACCTTCAAAGAGGAAGGTGTCCTGGGGCAGAAGGGAGGGGCTGAAAAGGGTATGAAAATACGAACCAAATTCCACTGCTGGCTCCTGAAGGTCTGTCTCCAGGAGACAGAGGCTCATCCCGTTGAAACTCCTGGGCCTGCTCAGAAATCTTGGGTCATTCACTGTGTCAAAGGGAGATTCTGACTCTGGAGGGCTCATGGGTGGGGTGACTGGACATAATCTCATTCCTTCCTCAGCTCTGCCTGTCTCCACACCAGGAAGCCTTCATTTCTCATCTCTTTGCCACTTTCCCTTCATTTTGCCAGATGGCTTCAATAAAACTATTGGACAGATAATAAAATTTAGAGGCCAAGTTAAATAAGACATGTTGTCCTTAATAGCTTGTATTATAGCTTATCATTTACAGTAGATGGCATTGCTTGAGTAATAAGAAATTAATAATGAGAAAGTTGACTTTAGCGGGAAATGACAATGAAGTGGCTGGTGTGTTTTCTTTACTAGAAAACTCAGAACACCTAGCGACCTTCTCCTGGGTCCCTGGCCTGAAGCCTTCCCGGAGGAAGGGCTTTGTTGCAGACACTGCTGATGATCTGGTCCCTTCTCCTCAGTATTTATCTGCCTGTGCTTCCCCTCTTTTTATGGCCTGCTCTAGACTTGCTCCAGACATCCCACATTCCACAGGTTCATCACTGGACCCTGAAGGGCTGGGAAGAACCACTGAGGTGGTCCCTCCCAGATGGGCTTTGAGTTGTCAATATGATCAGCCTCTTCACAAAGCCCTCCTCAGTCAGCGTACCCTCTGCTGATCCCAGCAGCCTGCCTAGATCATTTGTTCCTGGGAAGTAGGCAAGTGGAGCTCAGATCTCCTTCCTCTCACGACTCAGACAGTAGGGATTATGATGACCTTGACACCCATGGAAGCCAGTCCCATCACTTCATGGCAAATAGATGGGGAAACAGTGGAAACAGTGACAGACTGTTTATTTTTTGGGGCTCCAAAATCATGCAGATGGTTACTGCAGCCATGAAATTAAAAGACACTTGCTCCTTGGAAGAAAAGCTATGACCAACCTAGACAGCATATTAAAAAGCAGAGACATTACCTTGCCAACAAAGGTCTGTTTAGTCAAAGCTATGGTTTTTTCAGTAGTCATGTATGGATGTGAGAGTTGGACTATAAAGTAAGCTGAGCCACTGAAGAAGTGATGCTTTTGAACTGTGGTGTTGGAGAAGACTCTTGAGAGTCCCTTGGACTGCAAGGAGATCGAACCAGTCCATCCTAAAGGAAATCAGTCCTGAATATTCATTGGAAGGACTGATGCTGAAGCTGAAACTCCAATACTTTAGCTACCTGATGCGAAGAACTGACTCCTTGGAAAAGACCCTGATGCCAGGAAAGATTGAAGGCAGGAGGAGAAGGGGATGACAGAGGATGAGATGGTTGGATGGGATCACTGACTCGATGGACATGAGTTTGAGCAAGCTCTGGGAGTTGGTGAAGGACAGGGAAGCCTGGCATGCTGCAGTCCGTGGGGTCGCAAAGAGTCAGACACGACTGAGTGACTGAACTGAACTTGACATCCATGGGCTCCCTTTCTCTCCTACTTTCAAACCATCCTCACCTCCTGCCTCCAGATGGCAGGCCTTCTGGTTATCCTGAGTGTACCATACAAGGGTGATGAGTCAGTAGGAATCAGATCCTAGCAAGTGTGTTATCCTGGCCTTATACAAACCATCCTAATGCCATCTTTTGAGCACATTTACAGAGAAGCAAATGAATAAATTGAAATTCAACTAATGTCACTTTTCTCCATTCAAATTTACTGGGGGGAAAGTAAAAGATTACTTGAATAAAAAGAACCAGATAAGTCTTGATTAAAAATACAAAGCTGCTGACTGCTAGGGGCCTGGCAGCTGAGATGCTGAAACTCACCAGCACTTTAATTGCAAGATGAAATTTATCAGAAGATACCAAATTAACTATTCATGAAGAGAAGAAGAAGGGGAGAGCGATGCAGGGACTGACTGATCCTAATTAAACTGGTGGAAACGATGGTACCTCATCTCTGAACAGCATCTCTCTTCCACACTGTTCTCTGTACCTTTTTGTCAATATTGTCTCCAAGTTCTAAATGACTTCAAAAAGGGAACAGAGCAACAGAATAATCTATAATGAGAACCATTTAATTCTATTCTATGAGACAGAATTATAAGAAATACATAAGCACTTTTTTTTCATTTATTTTTATTCATTGGAGGCTAATTACTTTACAATATTGTAGTGGTTTTTGCCATACATTGACATGAATCAGCCATGGATTTACATGTGTTCCCCATCTGGACCCCCCTCCCACCTCCCTCCCCACCCCATCCCTCTGGGTCTTCCCAGTGCACCAGCCCTGAGCACTTGTCTCATGCATCCAACCTGGGCTGGTGATCTGTTTCACCCTTGATAGTATACTTGTTTCAATGCTGTTCTCTCAGAATATCCCACCCTCGCCTTCTCCCATAGAGTCTAAAAGTCTGTTCTGTACATCTGTGTCTCTTCTTCTGTTTTGCATATAGGGTTATTGTTACCATCTTTTAAAATTCCATATATATGCATTAGTATACTGTATTGGTCTTTATCCATAAACACTTTTAAATACTCATTCTATATTTATATCATATATAACATGTATTTCCTCTGATTATAACATGTCTAAGCAAAACAAATTGTTAATTTTTTAAAAAGATATTTTGGTACAATGATTTTAGTAAAAATCAAGTAAGTATAGAGAAGAAAATAAAAGTAACTATTAGGCTCAGAGATAATAGCTGTCAATATTTTGATGTATTAATTTGCAATATGGTGTGTGTCTGTAGAAGAGAGTGACACAAGCAATTATTAGAGAGACACAAAAAATTTGGAATCATAATATACATAGTTTTATATTTTGCTAGGTTTACTTAGCATTGTTCTGTGAAGGATTTTAACAATCTGTTGCAAAATATTTTACCCTGATGTTAAAAAAAAAGCAAAACACAACTAAGGACTCCAGTTAAGCCATCCTTTGAGACAGTATCAAGAAAATAGAACAAGGGGCTTCCCTGGTGGTCCAGTGGTTAAGAATCTACCTTACAATCCAGGGGAAACGAGTTTGATCCATGGTGGGGGAACTAATATCCCACATGCCACTGGGCAACTAAGCCCGAGCACCAACTACTAAGTCTGTGCACTTTGGAGCCTACACACTCAACTAGAGAATCCCGTGTGCTGCAAAGAAAGATCCCATGTGCTGCCAGTAAGACCCACTGCAGCTGAATGCTTGGAGTGTACGGCTTCCTTGTGGATACTTCACACACAGCTGATGGTCCAGAAAAACTCAACATTTTCAAAAGAGTGAGGAGGCTTTGGTAGCTGAAGAAATGGGAACCTCAGTTCAGAGTCAACACTTACAAATATAAGGTCAAACCCCAAAGGATGCTTTTGTTTGGCAACTATAACCAGCCATCACGGCAGAGCTGTGGGAGGACAGGGAATGAGCTCAGAGAACCCATTATATTTCCCATCACTGCATCACATGACTCCTGTGATGAGAAAAACATGCCATATGATTGGGGGCAATTTCCACTGGAATTATAGAATTAGACAAGCTTGTTGCTTACTACAGCTTGGGCAACAGCAGAAGCCTGTATCAAAACACTTCAGCTACTATTTATTCTCTTATGGTTCTACAGGCAACATTCTTACTCTTACCCTTTCTTGTCCTGATTTCCCCTGCCTGTAGAAAAATTGTGATCTCTGCCTCCCTATGAGGCCTTGGGAGGACTCCCTCTCTACCCTTTAGGTCAAGGATCAGACTTTTCTTGTAATGACCTGGGTAGGACATTTTCTAGATTCTGTGGGGGATGTGATCGCTCACAAATACTACTCAACTCTGCCTTCACAGCAAAAAAGCAGTTGTAGGCAAGCATGTCAATTCATGCATCAGTTCATATAAATAAAGCTTTATTTATAAAGACTGGTGGCAGGCCAGATGGGGCTCCTTGGCCACAGTGTGCTGACCTCTGCTTGAGGTCATGCTGGGCATGAAGTGGGCAGAACCTGAGCCTCAGCTTACTGACATGAGCCCTGAAAGCCACCAAAAGGTGATGCTTCTGGACAAACAGAAGTTAGCAGCCAAGAAGGCAATGGTGTGAAGTCCCTCCTCCCATCCTACCCTTGATTGTCACTGAGTTGGGAAGAGGATTAAACTGAGAAGACTGGCATCACACAATAAGAGGAGGGACTCACTTGGAGCACGGAAGCTTCATTCTAAGAGATGCATCTGTCTGGACGTTATGAGCTTGATAAATTCATGTAAGATCCCACAAATCAGATTGGCCTCTCTTCTGCATTTTCCCAGGCTGCATTTCTAAAGGGACACCAAAAAGGTGGCTGCAAGAACAGTAACATATTTAAGAATTCATGTCTATTCTATTTCTTCAGGCAATAACACCTAGTTATGCCTGTGTAACCAGGAGCTTTTTTTTTTTTTTCAAAGAGTGACTGAAACTCAGGCTATCTCAGAGGTGTAAGATCTGGAGGAAACCAACATGACTTGAAGGCTTAGCTCTTCTTGGGGAACAAGAAGCCTCTGTCCTATCCATGCTTTACAGTGGGAGGATGGATGGCGATCCGTCCTGAGACATAACAACTAATCCTTTGCTAGATGCACAAAATCACAAGACCAACTTCTTTCTTCATGACTGAAAAATGTTCAGCTTCCCAGATGACAGCACTGTCCGCCCAGGGCAGGGACAGTATTAGGACACCCTGACCCAGTGTCCCTACAGGTTAAAGCAACAATCATTACTAATATCTGAGGAGCAGTTATTCCACACCAGGCACTATCAAAGGGCTTTAAGGTCCTTCTCATTTAACAACCTCAGAACTCATGCCTTGAGACCCATTATCATCATTACTCCATATTGACAGATAATATAACAGGGGCACAATCAGGTTTGAGTAACCTGCCCCAAATCATGCAGCTACAAGTGTGGAGTTCAGGTATGGACCCAGGGATCTCAGCTCCAGAGTCAGTGCTCTTAACTTCTATTTACACTGCTTCTAATAATGCAACCAATACAGGTGATCAGTAAATGTTTGAGGTGGATAACATAGTGACTCGGAGAGGTGGGGCGCAAAGGAGGAGGCCTGGGTTGAAGCTAAGCCAAACTGTGCTTGACTGCCAGTGAGCTAGCTCACTGCATGGTCTCCTGAGTGGGGAACACAGGACTGTCTTGAGGGCCCTGTACCAGAGTCCAGCTCTAAGAGGGTGGTTGCTACTGGAGGAGCTTCAAGAAGCCATGTCTGCAGCTCATAGAGAAGGCCTTTCTTCAACAACCTGAGCCATAGTGCTGGAAATGTGCCCACAACTGGGAGCACCATTCTCTCTGACCATCCCAGAGCCTTCCCTCAGGGGACAAGGCAGAGAAAAATAGCCCCAGGGCAGCGCCGCCTTCCCCCCTCCCCGCCCCCCCATCTCCTCAAGATCCTGACTCTGGGAGTGCAGGGGCCTGTCATTCCAAATTTCTCAGTGACTGTGGTGAAGATGAGGGGCAGCTGAGGAGGAGGAGGAAGAGGCATTACTAAGCTGGGGCTAGAAATGATAGCTTTGTTCATTAGACCACTTGGTTTTTCCTCCCTCAGTACCCAAATTATTTTGATTTTTCTTTTTTCTTGAAATGTTTTTGATTCAGAAACTATTTTAATCTCTATTTTCTCGTCTAACATGGGGATTTGGGAATAGGAAATATAGTCCAATTACAGTTTTGATTGCATCCCATGCATATGAGGAAGACTGCATTTCTCTTGTCTTTTAATATACTGTGTGCTTGGCTTCTGTCTTTCATAAAACAGCTATTGAATAGTTTTTGAGCAACTGGATAACTTTTAATTAGCTTAGCATTCTATACCTCCAAAATCCTTATATCTTGTTATGAGAATGTCAAGGGCAATGCAGTTTGCTAGCTTTTTTAATAAGAGTATTTTTCAAACAGACCCTATATATCTTTGTAAAAGATCTCTATATTCTTGAAATATATTTTACCCTCCATTAAAAAATTTTTTTCTTGAAAATTCTGTTAAATCACTCCTAGTGAAGTGTAGAACAGAGCTGTTTCATTTATGCTGCTGATCAAACATTTAATTTACTGATCACTGCTTTCTTTGTCTAACACATTTTGATAATAGTGTGCAAAGATTCTGTATGTGTCTTTATTTCCAAAAGTCAGAGAACCTGTACTCAGATCCTGCTTTATCTTTAATCTACTGCATCACTTTGCCCAAATCACTTGATATCTCTAGACTTAGGTTTCCCTTTTTTATAACACATGGAGTTGAATTAAAACTTTCAAAACTGTCTTTTGACAATATCATCAGATATTAGACAGCTATCAGTGAGGCTTTACCACCAGGGCCATCTTCCCCTTTCCTTTCTGTTCCAAGGAAACACTTCTAACCAGATTTCACCTGATGTAGGAAAGGAAGGAAAGATCATATAGATTCTGAGAAACACTACACTGTCCTTGGAAGGGAAAGAAATTCCTTGTTCTGCCTACACATACACACACACACACACACACACACACGACCTATACCTGAATATGAACTTTTCAATAATTAATTGTAATGTACCAATGAGAAAATTTTTATTCTGAGCAACCAGCAAGTATTTGGTAAAGGGATTTTTTCTTTTACTTAATGACAAATATCAAAAGGTTACAAGCCTAGGGGGACCCCTGCCACCTTTATCTCCCTAGTCTTGGAAAAGATACAATGGAACAATCACAGAGAAATGCCAGCCTCAGAGGGAATAAACTTAGAATCTTCAACTTCCACAGCCTGGCTATCACCACAGTATATTGATCAGATTTCACTCAAGTGAAAGATCAGGAAAGACCCAAATACCTGGCTAGGATCAAGGTTTATCAGACATTTGAAAATCAACTACTCCTTCATGGATTGAGTATGTCAGAACCAAATAATACGGAATGGTTTCAGCAAATAACACACATCTACTAGGAAAACATCCAAGAACAATTGCTAAATGTACATACAATACGCAAGAAAAATGAGAGCATTCCCTGGATTGGACTCAACCACACTGGGTCAGCCACACCAGGAATTCCAACTGAAATCTTTGACTACAGGCCCTCTGAGATCACCAGCATGTCAGATCATGAGCCCTAAAAGCAGTGCTCTGGCCCACCCAGCGCCGACAAAAATTGCAGTTGGAATTTCACCACTAAGTTGGAAATGACAGTTCAACGCTCTCTCTTCAGTTTAGAGGTCCCCTCCAAAGAGTTCTTTATGTGCAGCAAAAAGTGACCAGTCTGCTGATCAAGGCTGGAAGAAGCTGGGCGCTTCCCCTGAGCCCACCAACAGCTGAATTTAAAATGTGGTGAGAGACACAAAACTGAAGAGGAGGTGGTGCCAAGGAGCCCTGGGAAACGGTGAAGGTTTCCTGGATTGGAACTTTCCCTTGGAAAACAGATGACAAGCAGCAAAAAAAGACCAACACTGCTGTGCCTCTACCCATGTCATTTCCCCTTCCTGGACTGAAATTTTCTCTTTTCCAAATATGAAAATCCTATTTGGAACACATGTTCCTTCTCTCTAACACCTTCCCATCCAACCCACAAAAACTGCTCTCTTCTCTAAACCCAGCCGCTATCTGTTTCAGTCTAATAAAATGCTCTTGCTGTCTTCTGGCATCTCACGTCCTTGTTTTGTGACATCATGGAATTATTCTGTTGCAGAAACCAGTAATCGAGAAACCAAGCGCCACACTCGGAGAGTTGGAGAACTCAGGTTTATTACGCCAGCGGGCCCAGAGGAGTTAACGCTCCAAGCTCTGAGCCCCGAACAAAGGGGTTACGGAGTTTTTATAGGCAGACTACAGTGGGCAACACTAGCTGCTAATAGGCTGGTTCAAACTAAGGGGTTTCATGGCTCAGGAACAGCAGTCAAGATGGGGAGGGGGATGCCTGACCTTTACACGGACAGGCATGATTGAGCAGGTTTGCAGGGGCTGGGCAATTGCAAAGAGCAGGACAAGGGTGAGTGAGATAAGCTCCAGTTCCTAGTATCGTAAATCCCCACTTTCTGAGACTACGTGACCTACGTGATCCAGACTTTGCAAGGAGCAAGCTGAGCTACACAGGCAGAATGAGCAGGAGGTTATGTAAAATTTTAACTTTTCCTCTTCAGTTTCACTATTATTCAGCTTTTCACATACTATACCTCGATCTCTAAATTTGATTTTAACCTTCCTTCTTGAAAGTGAAGTCCGTAATCATATTAGCTTTTTTTTCTCTAATGCAACTGTTGGATATATGCTATTTGATAAAGGAAGAAAGGAGCTGGGGTAGGTAACATGGTACAAAAATGTTTGCTGGTAGCATGAACGTGGATCTTCATGACAGAAAGGGCATCAAAGTTCTACACAAACTAAGTACGAACAGCACCTGGCAGACACCACGACACATCTGTTCAATGGAAGGAAGGAAAGGAAGAAAAAAATGAGAGGAAATGATAAAGGGAAGAAAGAAAGAAAGGGAAAGAAAAAGAGGAAAGGATGGAGGGAGCAAGGGAGGGAAGGGGGAGAGAAGAATGGAAGAAAGGCTGGAAAGATGGACAAAGGGGTAGAAGGAAGGAGAAAGGGTAGAAGAAAAAGGGGAAAGAAAGGGATGGAGAATGTCTTATCCTTGACCTCCTGGGTCTTTGATGTTTACACTTGTTCTCTTTCTATTTACAAAATATCTCTTGGGGCTTTATGATACTGAGCAGGACCCTATGGGATTCCTGGGCAAAAAAGCCTTTCTGGGGCCTCCATTTTTTGGTTACAGAAAATAGGCTTCATTCAACCTTTAAGACCCTCCCTGAGTTCCAAGGAGCAGGTTCAAACAGTTGCTAGTTGGGGAAGGGAGGGGGGTGCAGAGACAGAGCTAAGGCAAGAACAGAAGAAACAACAGTGTCAGTTCAGTTGCTCAGTTGTGTCTGACTTTGCGACCCCATGAATCCAGCATGCCAGGCCTCCCTGTCCATCACCAACTCCTGGAGTCCACTGAAACCCATCTCCATCGAGTCGGTGATGCCATCCAGCCATCTCATCCTCTGACATCCCCTTCTTCACCTGTCCCCAATCCTTCCCAGTATTAGGGTCCTTTCCAATGAGTCAACTCTTCGCATGAGGTGGCCAAAGTATTGGAGTTTCAGCTTCAACATCAGTCCTTCTAATGTATACCCAGGACTGATCTCCTTTAGGATGGACTGGTTGGATCTTCTTGCTGTCCAAGGGACTCTCAAGAGCCTTCTCCAACACCGCAATTCAAAAGCATCAATTCTTCAGTGCTCAGTTTTCTTCACTGTCCAACTCTCACATCCATACATGACCACTGGAAAAACCACAGCCTTGACTAGATGGGCCTTTGTTGGTACAGTATTGTGGTTCCCCCTCAAAGGATACACAAGACAATATCTTTGAGCTGTCTTGCCCCACCAGGTGGGAGAAATTAACATCACAGAGAGCTCAGACCAGTTGGAACCACAAGTTGATAATGCTGACTTCCACTTCAGTTCAGTTCATTTGCTCAGTCACGCCTGACTCTTTGCGACCCCATGGACTGCAGCACACCAGGCTTCCCTGTCCATAACCAACTCCCAGAGCTTACTCAAACTCATCTCTTACTTACCAACCAATTTGAATAATGTCTATCAGTTGATCACACATGCTTTCAACCATTACAACTCTTTACTACCTGCTCCAGGACACACAGTTTTGAGGGCATGAGCATGTTGTGACCTCTTCTCCCTGGCAAAGCAATAAAGCTATCTTTTCTACTTCACCCAAAACACTGTCTCCAAAATTTAATTTGGTATCAGGGTACAGAGGCCAGATTCAGCTTCAGGGTATCCAGCATCTAGTTCCAATTTGCCTGATGTACCTGCATAAAGATCTGCATGAACCACTTCCAAAGACAGTTTGATTCATCGGTCAGAACCCACCACCTCATTCAAGTGTCCCTGGCCCAGAGTCACTGGTCCCTGCAAAGCTATGCCTCATGGCCCAGACTTGGACCTCTGGAGGACACATCTGGGAATAACTGACCCTCCAGCAGCAGTGCAGCTGGAGGGTATATCCTCTTATTGGCAACACATGGCACAATCCACCCACTGGCTTCCAGGGCTACCCATTAAGGAATCAGGGCACCTGAGCTCTGAGGATCGAGGGCTGGAGTCCCTGAGGTCACTCACTGGTGTGAATGCAATTCCTCCCTCACGGCCAATCACCTGACTCCCAATGCCCTCCTGCACCTCCTCCTCCTCCATACACTACCAAAGACCTGGTGGGTGGGAGCCAGGAGGGGGATTAGAGCCTTAAAGCCTATCACCATCCTTCAAGGGGAGGGAGGAATGGAATCTTTCTAACAGTACTTCTTAGGGATCAGCTTGAAAACAAGCAGGACCCTGTGAGCCCTCCCCACGCCCCCACCCCAGGACACCAAAGCTTGTGTCCCTGCTTCTTGTTTCTAGGAAATAAGACTTCATTCAGCCTACATGACCTTCCTGGAGTTGCAAAGGCCAGGTTTAAACATTGCTGATCGGGGAAGGGGGAGGTTCACAAACAGGGTAGGGGAGGTCAAGAAACAATGGAGCAATCTTGGGGGCAGGGTCTCGGTTCCTCCTCAGGGAGTATACAAATCTTATCTCTGAGCTCTTCAGGGGACCAATGAGCCTATGAATGAATTTTGAACCCATGGATCAGTTTTAAGCTGGAGAGCCCAGTCAGTTCAGTTCAGTTCAGTAGCTCTGTCGCGTCTGACTTGGCGACCCCATGAACTGCAGCATGTCAGGCCTCCCTGTCCATCATCAACTCCCTCCAGGAATTTACTCAAACTCATGTCCATTGAGTTGGTGATGCCATCCAGCTATCTCATCCTCTGTCGTCCCCTTCTCCTCTTGCCTTCAATCTTTTCCAACATCAGAGTCTTTTCCAAGGAGTCAGTTCTTCACATCAGGTGGCCAAAGTATTGGAGTTTCAGCTTCAGCATCAGTCCTTCCAATGAATATTCAGGAGTGATTTCCTTTAGGATGGACTGGTTGGATCTCCTGAAAGTCCAAGGGACTCTCAAGAGTCTTCTCCAACACCACAGTTCAAAAGCATCAATTCTTCGGCACTCAGCTTTCTTTATAGTCCAACTCTCACATCCATACATGACTACTGGAAAAACCATAGCTTTGACTAGATGGACGTTTGTTGGCAAAGTAATGTCTCTGCCTTTTAATATGCTGTCTAGATTGGTCATAACTTTTCTTCCAAGGAGCAAGTGCCTTTAAATTTCATGGCTGTAGTCACCATCTGCAGTGATTTTGGAGCCCCAAAATAAACATTCTGTCACTGTTTCCATTGCTTCTCCATCTATTTGCCATGAAGTGACTAAGATCATGGCATCCGGTCCCATCACTTCATGGCAAATAGATGGGGAAACAGTGGAAACACTGGCTGACTTTATTTTTCTGGGCTCCAAAATCACTGTACATGGTGATTGCAGCCATGAAATTAAAAGACACTTACTCCTTGGAAGGAAAGTTATGACCAACCTAGACAGCATATTAAAAAGCAGAGACATTACTTTGTCAACAAAGGTCTGTCTAGTCAAGGCTATGGTTTTTCCAGTGGCCATGTATGGATGTGAGAGTTGAACTATAAAGAAAGCTGAGTGCCGAAGAATTGATGCTTTTGAACTGTGGTGTTGGAGAAGACTGTTGAGAGCCCCTTGGACTGCAAGGAGATCCAACCAGTCCATCCTAAAGAAAGTCAGTCCTGAATATTCATTGGAAGGACTGATGCTGAAGCTGAAACTCCAATACTTTGGCCACCTGATGCAAATAGCTGAATCATTTGAAAAGACCCTGATGCTGGGAAAGATTGAGGGCAGGCAAAGAAGGGGACGACAGAGGATGAGATGGTTGGATGGCATCACCAACTCAATGGACATGAGTTTGGGTGAACTCTGGGAGTTGGTGATGGACAGGGAGGCCTGGCGTGCTGCGGTTCATGGGGTCAAAGAGTCAGACAAGATTGAGCGACTGAACTGAACTGAACTGATGGGACCAGATGCCATGATCTTAGTTTTCTGAATGTTGAGTTTTAAGACCACCTTTTCACTCTCCTGTTTCACTTTCACCAAGAGGCTCTTTAGTTTTTCCTCGCTTCTGCCATAAGGGGAAAAGTTCTCGGAGAGCCCAAGATGCAATTAAATACTACTGGAACCTGCTGTAAGGACGGGTAGGGGTATAGTGAGAAGGCTGAGTCCCACTCCCTGCCCGGGGACACCAGGTCACCTCCGCCCCACTCCCACTTCTCCTCCCTCCCGAGGTGGGGCACTGCCGCTCCAGCAGGGATTCTGTGCCTCCTGCTCCCCATTCCCCACAGGAGGCACAGGTTGGCTGTCTCCCCACTCCGCCAGCCCCAGCTAGCCAGGTGGAGGGCAGGAGCTAGACGACTGACCAAGGCTCCACTGGACTAAGACGCTGCCCCCAGCTCTTCCTAAAAAGCGAGAGCGGCTCCCACCGAACGCGAACCCGTGGTGTGGGATTCAGAAGTTGATTTCCGCGGGAGCCCGAGGACGCAGGGCTGGGTCCGCTCTTACTTACTTGGCCCGGGGCCCTGAGGGCTGACCGGGCTTGGCCGGCGGGGTCCGGCCCGAATGCAGCTGCGGTGCAGCCGTGGGTGAAGTCCCCTCGGGCTCCGGGTCAACTCAGCGGAGGCGGAAAGAAGAGACGCCGAGTCTCGAGTTCAGGCTCTTTGGGGACCCAGATTCCACTCCAGGCGGTGGGGGCGCGTTCGCTCCTAAGTCACTAGGGGAGGGAGCTAGACGAGAGCTGGCAGCTGCGCAACGCGGCTCAGCCGAGAGCTTCCACCGAATAAAACCTGTGGGCCACGCCGCCCACGTGTTGTGAGCTCCTACTCTTGGTAGTGGGGGCTCGGAGGAGGGCTGGACGGGGAGCGAAGTGAGCCGCCTGGTCCAGGCCGGCCCCGCCGAGGGTCTCGGAGTGGACAGGCCGGCCCTGGGGAGGGCCTGCTGGGGTCGCAGCTCCGGGACCCCGCCCAGTTGGCGCTTTACTTGGGCTCTTGGGGCCATGCCACCCTGGGGACCTCCTCTCCACTTTGGAGTAAAGCAGAGATAACTGGAAGAGGGTAGGAGTGGTGCTGCTTTTCTCATACATTCCAGGAAACTTTTTGGATAGATGCTCAACTGCCACCCAAAGCGGTGAGGATATCGCTCACTTCTGCATCCTTGATACCTGCAAGAGCTCTTGGCATATGATAGGAGTGTGGTAATTACTGATTACTAAATGAGTGCATGAATAAATGAATGGACGATGATGCTTTTTTTTTTTTCCCATCCCACGATGTCTTCCGAAATACATCCACTTCACAAATAAGCAGAAAATAAATGTTTGGGAAGCACCAGCGTTTAAACATCGGTATAAACAGGCTATCTTATGTAAGGTATAACCACTGCTATATGTTATGAAGCACTTAAGAAAGGAAGTGCGGCTTTTCTGTTCCAGACTTGTTAAAAGTCGAATTCTGACAAATGGGCGCTGGAGGTGTATACTGTGCACTGCGTCTGATTGTTTCTGTAACAGTAGATAAATTAGACAGCTACAGTAATCCAAGAGCATTATCCCACATCCGGGAACGGAGCCAGCTGCCAAGTGGAGGAACACACAAAACTGAAGGAGGTCCGTTGGAGTTTTTAAAAGGCTCTGCTTCCAGCATAAGAGTCACTTTATTTGTTTATTTACATTTTATCTTTAAAAATTTATTAATTAAATCATTCTCTTTGGTCAAATACCTATTGGTATTGAAAACATGTAATAGTTATCTACCAAAAACATCATTTCTGACTGTTGTCTTCCCTCAATACTATATACATTGACACAGGTTCAAGGATGTTGTATTCCCCAAACGTTTTATATTCAGAATTAAATTTTAAAGGGCCGTGTTTTCCATAGTTTTAGCCTGGTGAGCAGGTTATTAAAAAGACCTATTAAAAGTCACAAGTCAGAATAAGTACCAACCATCAGAATAGTGCCAACAATAGGAACAAGGCATCAACCATTAGAATGATTGCCATGCTGTTTATTTTAAAATAGCTTGCCCAGCAAAGCAGACCCTGCTTGTCCTGATGCCCAAGGGTTTGCTTCTGACTCCTTTGCCCAAATCCTCTTTTTATGAATGATTGTATATAACTATCCCCAACCCTTGGCTTTCCAAGCTTCTGGGCATTTAAGCTGGCATTGTGAGTTCGGCTAGGTTCCTCAGACTTTGTGACTATAATCAACAGTACGAAATATAAATAACTGTATGACTCAGGGCGTGCGCATGTGTGCATGTGCATGCACACACGTATACACATACATACACAAATATATTTTCTTCTATTATATTTATTCTCATTAAAAACATGCTGATCCCTGGAAATTCCCTGGTGGTCCCTGGTGGTTAGGACTCTGCTCTTTCACTGCCGAGGGCACAGGTTCAATCCCTGGGCAGGGAACTAAGATCTTGAAAGCAATGCAGCACAGTCAAAACAAACAAACAAACAAACAAAAAGGAAAGAAAGAAAAAAGCCCATGCTTACCCATGATGGATTTCACACCCAAGGTAGGAGGAGAAGAGGGTGAAAGAGGATAAGGTGGTTGGATGGTATCACCAACTCAATGGACATGAGTTTGAGCAAACTCCGAGAGACAGCAAAGGACAAGGAAGTCTGGCGTGCTGCAATCCATGGGGTCACAAAGAGTCAAACACGACTTAGCGACCGAACAAGTGGGTTGCAACCTGCAGAGCTGGGATACTGGCGGAAAGCTTTAAGAAAGTAACTGCGCTGGGCCCTCACCTGCTGCCTGGCCTGGCTGCCCAGGCATTATAGTGGGAGCCACCCCTTGGGTGCTACCTGCTCTGAGCAGCTCTGTGGTCACCAAGACATGAAGACCTCTGCCTTTGGTCAGCTTGCGCCTTCCAGATGCCACCTCCCTGACTGATCATTGCAGGCCACACACAGACCAGATGCTGTGTGTAGAACAGACATTTATGAAAGGCATTAGCAGAACAAGGAGGACCTGAGATAGATGGGGAGAGAAGGATGGAGAGACAGACTGAAGAAGATGAAAGATGTAGGATGACCAAATTGTCCCAGTTTTCCTGCTTTTAGCCTCAATATCCATATCCTGGAGAATCCTGCAGGCTCAGGAAAAGCAGAAATGTTGGTCACCCTACAAAAGAGGAACAAGGAGAGAGGAACAGAAAACAGACACTGAAAGATGATGTATTCATTTCCTGGGGCTGCTGTAACCAAGCACCCCAGACTTAAACAGACATGCGTTGTCATATGGTTTTGCAGGCCAAGGTCCAAGTTTAAGGTGTTGGCTGGGTTGATTCATTCTGGGAAGGATCTGTTCCAGGCTTCTCTCCTTGGCTTGTAATAGATGGCTGTCCCTTTCCTGTGTCCTCATGTCATCTTTCCTCTGTGCATGTCTGTCTCTGTGTCCAAATTTTCCCTTTTTGTAAGGACACGAGTCACACTGGATTAGGTTCCATCCTAATAACCTCGCTTTAACTTGACTTTCTCCCTAAAGACCCCATCTTCAAATAAAGTCACATTCTGAGGTCCTGAGGGCTAAAACTTCACAGATGAGTTTGAGGGGAACACAGTTCAGCTTGTAACAGATGGGAAGTCAGAGAGAGACACCCAGGGGCCAGGGACAGTGTCCTGAGGTGTCCCAGGTCCGACCTTTTGGTCCTTCTGACTACTGCCTGACCTGCTCCTGGCTGACCAGGAACTCTACCCTAGCCTTCCCTGGGCAACTTCTCCTGCCATAAATCGAGACTTTTGACCCCAGTGTAACCCTTCTCACTTGCCTGGGCTATTATACCTGTTAGCTCATCAGCCTGTATATACTAGGTGGCACAGTTGGTAAAGAATCCACCTGCCAATGCAGGAGATGCAAGAGACTTGGTTTCGATTCCTGAGTCGGGAAGATACCCTGGGGTAGGAAATGGCAACCCACTCCAGTAATCTTGCCTGGAAAATTCCGTAGGTACAAAGGAATCTGATGGGCTACAGGCCCTGGGGTTGCAGAGTTGTTCACCACTGAGCACGCATGTATATATAAGGCTAATGACTGGCACATCCAGACCATGGTCCTCTCTTCACCTTCCCAGCCTTCACTACCTCCAGGTAACAAAAAGGATGCTCCATGCCAGCTCAACAAGAACCCTAAATCCAAGATGGGCCTTCAAACAAGACCCATCACACATTTGTGAAAAAAATTACAACTGAATAAAGACATCCAGGAAATAGAGAATCCACCCAGATAATGGAGTGAAACTGTTCTAGTGGAAGGGAAATTTTGAGCCTAATTTTTTTTTCATTAGAAAATGCAATGGGTTTCTTTCACAGGTGGAAGATCTAAAATTATTTGTGGAAAAAAGACTTGGACTGGATAATGAAGATTGGTGGGAAATTTTGTAGTTAAATTTAATGTGATAGAAGCAAATGTTGGTTCCTTTATTATTTCTTTTTTTTTTTTTTCCTTTAGTATTTCTAAAACTATATTATTATCCATGATTGGCTGTTCAAACTTATTTTACTCCCCCCAGCCCCAGTTTGGATTAGTTTCTGGATCTGTTATGTCGGGTGTGGCCTTGTGACTTGATTTTGCCTTAGGGTGGTTGCAGGATGATTCCTTGCCCCTTGACTTTGTGCTTAGCCATGTAGCTTGCTTTGGCCAATAGATGTTAGCAGTTGTGACTCAAGTAGGACTGGAAATTAGCCTCTATAGCTGTATTTGTCCTCTTGTACTTGTGCCATCTCCATGAGTAGAATTTTGAACTTCCCCTTCAGCCTGGGCCCACAATGAGCACAGGTGGAGGAATCTAAACCTTGGTGAGGAGCTAGTCCAGTTGAACCCACAGCTCAAAGAAGAGCTGCCCCCTTGAGCCCAGCCTAGCTCAGCTGACCACCAGTTGACCTGAAATTAAGTTTGTATGTCACTGAGATTTTGTAGTTGTTTGTTACTACTCCATGATAGCTGACCCATACATTATTATATCAAGTAAGCTTGGAAGGATAGCACAGCTAAGCACAATCTGAGATGGGAAATAGCCTTGAGTAAACTCTTCATCCAAAGCATGTTGTAGGAGAAAATAATAGCAAATGAAGAAACAAAGGATTAATCTCAAAAATATACAAGCAACTCTTGCAGCTCAATTCCAGAAAAATAAATGACCCAATCAAAAAATGGGCCGAAGAACTAAATAGACATTTCTTCAAAGAAGACATACAGATGGCTAACAAACACATGAAAAGATGCTCAGCATCACTCATTATCAGAGAAGTGCAAATCAAAACCACAATGAGGTACCACTACATGCCAGTCAGAATGGCTGCTATCCAAAAGTCTACAAGCAATAAATGCTGGAGAGGGTGTGGAGAAAAGGGAACCCTCTTACACTGTTGGTGGGAATGCAAACTAGTACAGCCACTATGGAGAACAGTGTGGAGATTCCTTAAAAAACTGGAAATAGAACTGCCATATGACCCAGCAATCCCACTCCTGGGCATACACACCAAGGAAACCAGATCTGAAAGAGACACGTGTACCCCAATGTTCATCGCAGCACTGTTTATAATAGCCAGGGCATGGAAGCAACCTAGATGCCCATCAGCAGGTGAATGGATAAGAAAGCTGTGGTACATATACACCATGGAATATTACTCAGCCATTAAAAAGAATTCATTTGAATCAGTTCTAATAAGATGGATGAAACTGGAGCCCATTATACAGAGTGAAGTAAGCCAGAAAGATAAAGACCAATACAGTATACTAACGCATATATATGGAATTTAAAAAGATGGTAACAATAACCCTATATGCAGGATGGAAAAAGAGACACAGATGTATAGAACAGACTTTTGGATTCTGTGGGAGAAGGCAAGGGTGAGATGATCTGAGAGAAAAGCATTGAAACAAGTATACTATCAAGGGTGAAACAGATCACCAGCCCAGGTTGGATGCATGAGACAAGTGCTTAGGGCTGGTGCACTGGAAAGACCCAGAGGGATGGGATGGAGAAGGAGGTGGGAGGGGGGTTCAGGATGGGGAACACATGTAAATCCATGGCTGATTCATGTCAATGTATGGCAAAAACCACTACAATATTGTAAAGTAATTAGCCTCCAACTTATTAAATGAAAAAAAAAAAGCATGTTGTAATCTGGTGGGTATTTTACTTAATATTTCATCTGCATACATTTTGGAATTCCTGGATCAGAACTTCTTTTAGAACATGTCTTGAGGAACTGAACTCTGTCCAGTGTCTAACACATAGCACATACAGATGATTTAAAATTTTGTTAAATGACTGTGGACATTTTGAATGGATCCCAGAAGGTCCCAGAAGGCAGGAACAGGAGTTAGGGATGTGAATACAAAACACACAGGCTGAACTACTTTGATATTTCTCCCTGTCCCCCACAAAGGGATAGTTGATGCACTGTGGGCTAATGAATCCACTGAGTTAGCAGAGGACTAACCTGGGGACTGTGGGCTTTTTGGGAAATGATATCTCTCTGTCCTTGTCTTTCTCTTACTCTCTATTTAGTAGGAAAAATGCGATTTTGAGATGATCAGCTTCAAGATTTTGGATTGGACCCTGTGATGGAGCTTTAGGGACAGGTGGCAACTGTGCCCTCTTCCTCCTTTCTCTCTGGCTGGCAGAGTGTTCTGCACTGTCCTTCCTTAAAATGGAATAGAGAAGGAGGGAAACATCAGAAAGGAGGGGCTGGGAAAAGGCAATGGGAAGTCTGGCTTTACCCTGGAGAAAGGCAGGGCAGGGAGCCAGGGCCAGGCCACCTGCCTGGAGTCAGGCAGGAAAAGGGTAGATCACTTAGCTGAAATCCCTTATCTTTTTCTCCTGTGATCACAGTAAGTTATTTAACAGCCCAGCCTCTTTATGGCTTCAACAGGGAGAAAAGGCAAACAAAGAGCATGTGATCTCCCAGGATCTGGGAGCCACCTCCCACAGCAGGTGCGTCCTCTTCAGCAGACCTGCCTACCACTTAGAGGGTTTCCTGGAAGAACAGACCTGTATCTGCTGCCTGATCCTGAAGTCCTGGAGTCCCTTCCTCATGTCTCCCTTCCAGGTGTCTTTGAAAGACTTTGAAGTTTTCAAAGGATTATTCTTTAATCCTTTGTATCCTCATCACCTTGTCATGAGTCTAAACCAGTCTTGGCTCCATTTTACAGATGATGAAACTGAGGCTAGAATGATTGTTATCAAGCTTTATACTCTGTGCTATGAGATATCATTTCATTTCTTTTATTCTTTTTAAAAATAAAATTATAATTATGAATTCTTCTTTATTAGAGAGAAGGAAACAAATGGTCTATATTCCTATTACTCACATAACTGATGTTAACATTCTTTCTGGCCCAACAATTCTATTTCTAGATGTTACTGCTTTCAGCTTCTATTTCTGTTTTATTCCATGAAGGTTAAAAAAAACTTGATATTTAAAAAATATATATATATTTAAAAATATCAAAGGTTTACACATATATAAATGCAAACAATTTTAGGCTTATGAAAAATTACAAGTGAGGATAAACAGCATTTTTTTCTGAACCATTTGAGTAAACTGCCAACAAGAAGCCCCTCTTTTCCAAATGTTATTTTTATTGTCTATTGCTTACAGAAAAGGACCTTCTCCTACTCTCCCAAAACCAACCATCATGATTCAGGCAGTTAGCATTGAGACATAACTACCCTCTCAACCCCAGGTTCCATTCAAGTTTCATCACTTGTTCCAAGATGCTTGTCCCCCAGATACTGTGAAATGCAGTCTGCCCATTGGCAGGATCTCCCAGACTGGGGTCCTGGCCTCATATAGCAGCGGAGTAGGGAAGTACAGCTCCAGGCTTCTTATTTACGGGCTCTGGTTTCTCAGGGAGCTTTGTATATTCTGGCTCTGCTCTTTGCAGGGCTCAGCTGCCACCAGAGGCTGCTGTTTCCTTCCCTGGCTGAACAAAAGGTCTGACAGCCAGCTCCTGCGGTGTTGGTTTAACTAGGAATGTCTACTTATCCCCTCTCAGGGGTACTTGAATGCTGGAGACAGAGCTTGGACTTTAGATTCAAACCCCAACCCCACTATCTACAATTTGGATGAAGGGGAGAAGACACTCCAGTTCTCCCAACCTCAGCTTTCTCACCTGTGATATGGGATGATCCTACTTTATGAGGTGGGCGTAAGAAAAAGTACTTTTGTCTGGCACAGGATCTAGTCACTATTTTCTCTGCCCCATTGGCTGCTCTCTGTTCTACACGGGCTTGAGCTCAGGCTCAAGGAAGCTGTTCCTGGGAAGTTGTTCAAAAGGCTCAGCAGTAAGACCTCAATCCTTGGCCCCACATAGCTGCCCCATGAGGAGGAGATGTCAGTGTCTGAGTTCTTGCCCACACAGAGAATAGTTGTCTATAGGTGAGTGGTTTCTGAACAGGAAACTCTTCACTTTAGACTCCTGGAAGCCATCATTACGATTGTTGTTCAGTTGCCAAGTTGTGTCCAACTCTTCACAACCCCGTGGACTGCAGCATGCCAGGCTTAACCTGTTACTCAGCAACTCCCAGAGTTTGCCCAAGTTCGTGTCTTTTGCATCAGTGATGCCATCCAACCATCTCACTCTCTGTCGCCCTCTTCTCCTTCTGCCTTCACTCTGTCCCAGCATCAGGGTCTTTTCCAATGAGTCATTATAGTTAAGTTCTGTGAAATGCATTCTTTCCTTCATTTGTCACATGCTGTCACTGTGTGTGGATCCGTAATGGGCTCCGGGGGCAGAGGCAGGAGCCGTGCCCTGGACACGGGGAGTGTGTTGTACGAACATACACACAGGCTGTGCCACCTGCTTCTGCAGCAGGAACACATCGTGGCTCAGGGGACCCTGGAGCTGGGCTGAGAACGAGGGGCAGCAGTTTCCCAGGGAGTCAAGGCAGGGAGGAGAGTGATCCTGAAACGAGACATGGCAGGTGCAAACCTGGGCGACCAGCCAGCAGAGGCTTGGGTGTTTGACGGGTAGGATCTGATCATTCAGTTTCTTAGCTGAGTGACTTTGGGGAAGTTGCTCAGTCTTTGAGTCTCACTTGGTTTCATCAGTAAAACAGAAATAAAAATGCTCACCCTCAGAGCTGTTCTGATGATCCCATGGGGTATTGTCTGCAGAGCCCAGTTGCACTGTAAATGACAGCTGTCATTCTAGAAGGGGCCACTGCCCACCACTCTGGAACCATTTCCATAGTCAGCACTATGGATGGTACCTCTGGGGTTACTTGGTGCGTGGGGGGAGTGGCTGGGAGATCTGGGCCGTGTCCTGTGGGTCATGGGGAGCCATTAAAGTTTGTTTTCCCCCCAGCTTTATTGAGATATAATTGACATATAACATTATGTACACTTAAGGTTTACAATGAGTTGATTTGATACACTTACATATGGCAAAACGATTACCACCAAAGCATTAGATAACATCTCCACCCTTTCACATAATTACCATTTCTTTTTTTATGGTAAGAGAATTTAAGGTCTACTCTCTTAGCAACTTTTGAGTATATAATGCAGTATTATAAGCTATACTCACCCTTCTGTACATTAGATCCCCAGAACTTGTTAATCCTATAACTGGAAGTTTGGACCCTTTGACCAAACTTCCCTCCTCCCCATTTCCCCAAACCCCTGGCCCATGGTAACCACTGCTTTACTTGCTTTCTGTGAGTGGGAGCCATGGAAGGTTTTATAGAAGAGTTGTGCATGTCTGACACTTAGGAAGTGTCCCAGAAGCAAAGACTACTCTCAAGAGGTCCTCTAGGTACATACTTGATTTTACCATGTGGTCTCCTGGAGGAAATGATAAGGCAGTATATTCAGAACTGGAGCAGCCTTTGTAATACACACTGTGCCATTTCAGGCAAGTCCTAAGTCACCTGGACTCCAATGGAGAAGAGCTTTCTTACTTGACTCTTGTTGCAGCAACCTTGGAGGCCTTTCCAGAATCTATGAGGGCCCCTCTGACTCTTCCCGAATGCCCCTCTGAAAGCCCCGACGTTCTCCAGCCACACTGCCCTCCCATGATCTCCAGTGACCAGATACCTCCAGCCTCAGGGCCTTTGCCTTTACTGTGCGCTCTCCCTGGACCATCTGTCTATAGCTGACCCATTTCCCCACAGCATCTCCTTCTCTGCATAACTGATTTACTTGTCCCGGTCTGCCTTCCCCCCTGGGCTGGGAACTCCAGTATGACACGAGGACAGGACACCTGTTTGTTCAGTTCTGTGTCTGTCGGGAGAGTCAGGTTCACAGGAGGCCTGCAATTCAAATCTGTGAATGAGTTTATGAAAGGCAGGTCTTATGCCCATTTCACGGACGAGGGCACTGAAGCTCAGAGAGAACAAGAGTTCCAGCCCGCTGGCCTGGGCGGGGGTGTGCGTGGAGAAGGCAGGTTTGTCTGGCTGCAGCTGCGGGCAGACGGGAAGGCTCGCGGGCGCGGCTCCGGGGCAGGCGCCCGGGTCCCCCGCGGCGGCGGGAGCGTCCTGGTGGGCGGCGCGGGCCGGCAGACTGGGCGGTGGCTGGCGGCGGCGGCGGCGCCGCGGGAGGGAGCCGGGAGTGCGGGTGAACTGGCAGGGCGGCTCCGCTCCGCAGGCAGAGAGAGCGCCGGGTCGCCGGAGCTGGTGAGGCGGCACGGGCCCTTGGATGCGCTCCGTGGGTTCCTGGGTCGGAGGGGCCCCCGGGAAGCCGCGCGCTGCCTTCCCCAGGCGCCCGGTGGGCTTTACAGAGCCTGAGGCTCAGAGCGCCACAGTCGGGGCTGGTGCGGGGAAGCCTGCCACTGGAGCGGATTTGGGCTCCCGTTGCCTCGGTGTTCTCATCTGTGCGTTGCAGGCAAAGGAGGTAAGGGGTGCGTGGCAAGTGTGGGCGCCGCGGGGCTTAGGAGACAGGAGCTGTTTGCTGAAATGTCAGGAAACAAAGCAGACATCCTTGTCTCCATTCTTACCTCATGAGAAGATTATATTATTTGTCTTTTCCATTAGTTTTCATTTGACAGCTGGGAAGGCAGGCTGCAGTGGAGGGCTCCCCTGGGGTTGCAGGTGGCCCACTTTGTCATGAGAGCGGCTTGGGAACTCAACCTGGAGACACTATTTCACTGATTTTGCGTTATAGTCCACCCTACCCCTCCCAGAATCACCGCCCTCTGGGGTGCACCTGGAAGACCTGAGGTCTCCTGGTCCTCACTGGGCATCTCTGAGGAATGCAGTGGGAAGTGAGAGACAGTCTTGGTGTGCGGTCCTTTGGGGGAATTCTAAGCCGCCCAGAAAGTCTTGAAGTGGTCAGTGTGGCCGCAACTCAGCAGCCCTGGTGAGTGGGTGTGATTACTTCAAGGTGATCCAGGTGAAAAACTGCATTGCTGGAGGTTGCAGGGGATGGACACTCGCTTGGTGATAGCCCTTCAAGCCCACATCTCTCCCCTGGAAGCTTGGGCTCTTGTGTTCTGCCCCCAGGAGGGGCCTTGGAGGTTCCAAACTGCATTGCAAAGGAGATAGCTCTATCTAAGAGTGTCATTCCATTAGGAACGCCAAGCCTGGGTCTGTTTGGGAAGGATGAGGGGCTGGAGAGGCTGGGATAACCTTGGAGGTTATCCCCTTGCTGGGGAGGTGGAGGGGTCTGAGCCAATGTGCTGGGGCCCAAGGCCAGGGGACCCTGGGCAATGTCACCCCAGCTGGGGCATCTTGTCACTTTGCTGAGCCATATTTCATCACTACCAGGTGCTCATCTGGTCAGGCTTTGTTGGGGACCGTGGATGTCTGTCTCCAACCCTGCGTCTGCTGCTTCTCCTGCCCCACATTAGCTCACCTCCTACTTTAGCACAGACTTCCCTTCCTCCTTTTTAAAAAATCTGTCTGGCGTGGCCTGGTGCCAAGGCCTTCAGAATCAGGCTAACCAAGGATCTAGTTCAGCTTTGCCACTTACAGACTCTGGGGACCTTGGGCAGCTTCCTTTCATCTAACTGGGCCTCCGTGTCCTCCTCTTTGAAATGGAGCTGATATAAAATCCAGCCATGTGGTTTTGCTGTCTTTGCAGATGGAAAATAGTTGGATACTGGCAATTTCATATGGTTCAGCCTAATAAAGCCTTTCTCCCATGGCTAGGGTATGGATTAATGCTCAGCGAGATGTCTTGAGCCCAAAGCTGAGTGAAGGTTAATGTCTGTGCCTTCTGCCCCATCTCCCAGCAAAGCATGTGCCCTCCACAGTAAGGCAAGACCACCCACTGCTCTTTGGGCTCTTTCCAAGATTGGTTCCTTCCTGCCTTCTCTCTCCTGTTTGTCTTTCCAAATTCCCCTTTCTGCTCTTCTGGGTTTGGCAGGTTCAGTTGTCCCATTCTCTCCCCAGGTCCCATCCAGGTACAGCCCTTGAGGCTACTTGGGTCTTCCAGGTGTCTACAGGACCAAACAGAATCACCTCTGCATGCCCACTGCCACTGCCTTCTCCCTACTGCCTCTGTGCACTTTCTACAGAAGGAATCTAACTTTCATGCTGACCTGGGGCTCAGGGTTTGAATGATTGCTGCCTCGCCCCTGGAGTATGCTTCTGGAAATCCTTGGTTCCTGTGCACAGAGGGCCTTTCTAGGGTGGGCTCTTATGGAGTAGTTTCCTTCCAGTATCTGTAGCTCTGGAGAAAGATGCAAGGGCCAGCTGGTAATTCTGCTCCTTTCTTGGTTCCCCAAAGATCTCCTTCCCATATTGTTGCTTTCCCAGCCCTAGCACTTCACTCCTTTGCCCCAGTCCCAGTTGTTGTGGAGAAGGGTTGATTTAGGCCCAAGCATCCATGTGGTCTAGTCAGCAGGGACTGGTGTGGAGTTTCCTGGCTCACTGGTGACCATCCCTTATGTTACTCTTTAGAGATTCTTCGAGAAGGGGGCTGCAAGCCAAGTGGATCTTCAATGCTGCCTTCAGTGCTCCCATTCTAGATCCCACATGCTGCCATGAAGATCAAAGATCCCACGTGCCATAGCTAAGACCTAGAATAGCCAAATGAATAAATATTAAAAAAAGAAGAAGTTTAAAAAAAACAGAAGAAAATTTTCTTGTCTCTGGGATTGGGTAACTGAAATAGCTAAACTTTAAACTGTCTTTGAATTCATGACAATCTTTCCATGGCCAAATGTGATTCATCTTTCTAAGTCAAATTAAATTTATAGTAAGTGACATTTACAATGGCTGACAAATATTATAGATTTTACTGACCTTTGGTTAATTTTGGTTATACCCTGTAAAAACTGCCTCTAACTTAGCACTTGATCATGAAGAACATTTATATGTTAACAGTTCATAGATAGACACAACCATTATAAAAGCCCTAAAGAATATCTGCAATAGGGCCCTTTCTAAACAGTACTTATTGAAATGGGGTCCAAGGACCATGTGATCAGAATCATATGGTTCGCTTGTTAAAGTGTACATTCCTTGGCCCCATCCTGGACTCACTTAACTGCATTTCCTGGTGAGGGACTCTGGAATCTGTGCTTTTGATCTGCTCCTGGAGTGATTCTGATGTCTCATTAAGGTTGAGAACTGCTTGTGGGATTGATGACTAGAGAAGTCATGAGGAAGGGAGCTCTGATGGTATGTGGTGATAAGATGGCACAGCACATCAAAATACCTGTTGTTGGCATTACCACCTCGGGGTTCTGGGGTCCAAATTCCAATAAGATCTTGGCAGAGAGTCCTTTGTGTTGAGGCACCAGAGGAAAAGGATCAGGCTGTGCTGGGACATGGAGGTGTGGACCAGGCCAGTTTCTGGGAGCTACAAGCTGTGACTTAAGCATAGCCATGGAGGGGACCCATAGGGAAGTTAGTAGGCATCCCTTGACCTTGGCCTGGTGTGTATGTACTGGGTCAGGAGGACAGAGCTGGTGTACTGATGACCTAGTCTTTGGCATAGCTGGTGGTCTTCAATGCTGCCATATGTCACTGAGAAACAAAGCTGGCAGAGTAGGTAGGGGCTGAGACCAGGAAGGCACACTGCATGTCAAGCCCTGAGGTTCTGGTTCTGTCCTAAAGGGAATGTGGGGACGTCCCTGGTGGTCGGATGGCTAAGACTCCATGCTCTCAATACAGGAGGCCTGAATTTGATCCCTGGTCAGTGAACTAGATCCCACATGCCTCAGTTAAGAGTTCAAATACCACAGTGAATATCAAAGATCCCTTGTGCTGCAACTATGACCCAGCACAGCCAAGTAAATAAATATTTTTTTAAAAGGGCATAGGATGCCATGGAAGGACCTGAGCACATGGAAGAATGTGTTGCTATTTCTATTTGCATACAATGTGATACGGGGGATTTCTACCTATGCTCCCTAAATAATTCTGTCCCTCAATATTCTGCATACAAAATTTCAATTTCTTTATCATCAAAACAGCCTCGAACCCTGAGGTCAGAGGGAATCTGTGGAACAGGTTCTGATGTATGACAGACCTGGGTTTGTATCTGGGCCCCATTACTTATCAGCTCTGTGGGCTAATTAACTATGGGCAAGTTGCTTTATGTCTCTGAGTCTCAGTTCTCTAGGTCTCAGCCTTGGGAAGGAAGCAGCGATGTACCTTTCTACCTGGCCCTCACTCTCCCCTGGATTCCACACAGGAGGTGCTATCCCTAAGTGCCATTTGTCTTTGCTTTGCAGGCATCATCCTTGAATCTCCTGAAGCCTTCTCCTGTCCGTCATGAACACCTCTCACTTCTTGGCCTTGCTGTTCCTAGGATCCCCACAGGGTCAAAACAGGAGCAAGTCAGCTTCTCTGTACACTCCATACAACTTCTCTGACCACTGCCAGGATTCTGTAGACCCCATGGTCTTTATTGTCACCTCCTACAGCATCGAGACCATTGTGGGGGTCCTGGGCAACCTCTCCTTGATATGTGTGACTATTAGGCAGAAGGAGAAGGCCAATGTGACCAACCTGCTTATTGCCAACCTGGCCTTCTCTGACTTTCTCATGTGCCTCATCTGCCAGCCACTTACGGCTATCTACACCATCATGGACTACTGGGTCTTTGGCGAAGTCCTTTGCAAGATATCTACCTTTATCCAGTGTATGTCAGTGACAGTCTCCATCCTCTCACTTGTCCTTGTGGCTCTGGAGAGGCATCAGCTCATCATCAATCCAACAGGCTGGAAACCCAGTGTCACCCAAGCCTACCTGGGGATTGTGGTCATCTGGCTCATTGCTGGCTTCCTCTCCCTGCCATTCCTGGCCAACAGCATCCTAGAGAATGTCTTTCATAAGAACCACTCCCAGGCTGTGGAGTTTCTGGCAGATAAAGTGGTCTGTACTGAGTCTTGGCCACTGGACCATCACCGCATCATCTACACCACCTTCCTTCTGCTCTTCCAGTATTTCATTCCACTGGCCTTCATCCTGGTCTGCTATGTCCGCATCTACCAGCGCCTGAGGAGTCAGGGGCGGGTATTCCGCAAGGGCACCTATAGCTCGCGGGCATGGCAGATGAAGCGGATCAATGGGATCCTTGTGGCAATGGTGGCTGCCTTTGCTGTGCTTTGGCTGCCCCTGCATGTGTTCAATAGCCTGGAAGACTGGTACCATGAGGCCATCCCCATTTGTCACGGCAACCTCATCTTCTTGGTGTGCCACCTGCTTGCCATGGCCTCCACCTGTGTCAACCCTTTCATCTATGGTTTTCTCAACACTAACTTCAAGAAGGAGATCAAGGCCCTGGTGCTGACTTGCCAGCAGAGTGTCCCCGTGGAAGAGTCTGAGCATCTGCCTCTATCCACAGTGCACACGGAAGTCTCCAAAGGGTCTCTGAGGCTCAGTGGCAGGTCCAACCCAATCTAGCCAGGTCTAGGGCTTCTTCTTGCTATGTTCATTGCCAGGCTCTTTCACCTAGCTAAGTGGGCACATTGAAACCTGGGGGTGGCCTTCTGTCATTACTGGCATTGTGGGGCCTAGATAGGGTAGCAAGGGCCTGTTTCTGTATCCAGTTGCCTTGTGAAGCCTGGTGTTCAGATGTATCCAATTGCCTTGTGAAGCCTGGCATTCAGATGGTTCAGCTATTGTTCCTGCAAGAATTCTGAGTCTGGATTCCGCAGGTCGTGTACAGTATGTCTTGCAGCCTGAGCAGATGCCAGAGCTGGAGATGGTCTGATTGTTGCAGGCAGAGTTCAGGCTGGTAACTCAGCAATGTGTGCCCAGCCCAGAAACCTAACGGTTTTACCTCCACCAGTGAGACTGTGAAGACATGAGTGAAAAGCATGTGGAGTTAGAGTTCTGGACCTTGGTCAACTCCTAACATTTTTGGGAGACAATATTTGTGGATGGGCTTTGTACACAGTAAAGAGTTCTATGGTAGCAGACAGTGGGATTACTCTATATCATTAGCACATCCAGCTGCAGAGAAGGGACCCTGGCAGCCTGCACACACTCCTTTGCAGTAGGCAGATTAGCCCTGAGCAGCAGGAATTCTGAGGTTCACGTCTTTCTCCATCATTTTTCTCTTTCTTTGTATCTGCCACCTTGAATGAAAGCACGGAGTCCTAACAACTGGGCTACCAGGGAAGGAGCATGTCTTTCTCTCTGTGTCCTGTAAGAACTCTGAGAGGATTTGTTTGTTTGTTTTTAAGATTCTGCACTTCATTTTTTTTTTTTTTTTTTTAAGATTTGCACTGCATTGGCTATACCACATGTCATGTAGTTCTCTGACCAGGGATTGAACCCAGGCCCACTGCACTGGAAGTGCAGAATCTTAACCACTGAGTCACCAGGAAAGTCCTCTGGGGAGGATTCTGATAGCTCAGTCCTTAACCAATGATTGTGACCAAGTAGCTGGAACACTTTCTGTACCCAGGCCTGTGTCCCTTGACCACTGCTAGATCAGAATGGTGGTGTCAACCCTACTAGAATCACATGGATATACAGGATTATCGTATCAGGGGATAGAGGTAGTCCCCCAAAGCAGAAGTAGTCTTGAAGAGGAGAGAATGAATTGGAAAGATTTTTGGGTGTCAGATAAGATGACTTGGATGTGGAAGAGAGAAGAAACGGTCCCAGTTTCCAGACTTGGGAAAGTGGATATATATGTCTGGTCCGTTTAGTGTGATGGAGAGGGTTTTTGATTTTTTTGGTTTATCTGTGTGCATTCTGTGTTTGAGGTCCTCTTGGGTGTGCAGATGGATAGTCAGATGCTTGAGTCTGGAGCCCTAGAGAGAGCTTTGGCCAAGGCCTGACCAAGTCATGCTGAGGGGTGGGGCTGAGATGTGACTAGATGGGATGTGGGCTGATCTGGAGCTGGGTGTGGGCCAAAGGAATTCCAGGTTCCCAGAGCTGAATCTGGCGATGGGACAGCAAGGTCAGCAAACAAGGTGGGGTCCTGGGATACGGGGTGGGGTGGTGCTCAGCAGGAGTCTCTGCTGGATAGGGCGGAGATGCTATTTTCCCAGAGATGATACCAGGTGAGTTGCCCTTCATCTCTTTTCTGTGGTCTTTCTTCTTTAGAGCATCAAGGACTGCTTCAAGGTCAAGCTTCTTGACTAGAAGATGGGAGTTGTTGCTGTGACTTACTGCTTTGTAGGGATACAGTGATGCCTGAGAAAATCCTGAAAAGACCTGCAAGTTCTTCAAAGAAGAAATTTTTGCTTCCTACACCCTGTTGAGAGACAGTCTGGCGGTGGAGGAGTGAGCACAGCTGTTATTTCTGCCTTAAAGTGGGTCATGCTAACTTGGATAGACATTCTTCAGTGACAAGGTCCTTGGCCGGGCCTGCACTGGTGATAAGACTTCCCCAGAGTGTCTCTTTAAGGTTCTGATACATCTCACAATGGCTACAAATATATGGACATAGACAAGACTGGGGCTTCTGGGTCCTGAGAATACACTGGGAAAGGATTTGCAGAGCATATTCAGATGCCTCCTTAGCTGAGAACAGCCAGGAACTTCCTACTTCGGGCAGCTGAGAAGGCAGGGTGAACTTGCCAACGAACCCTCAAACAGGAGGGTGCTTATGAATGGGGCTGTGTAATCATGGCCCTTGAGGTTTCTAGTTGTTTGAATGTCACCCTTTATTTGAAACTGATGCTTGTCAGATTTTGAAAACAGTTGTCGGTGCAATTGTGTACCAGTATGGAGCTCTCTTAAAGTACATTTCCTTCCATTCATGAAGCTATTAATGGGCTTTCAATTAGTCGCTCAATCAACTGCCAAGGAAACCACACTGAAAATAGGGCATGTATTCAGAACAAAGAACTTCAACTCACTGCGATAGTCGTATCTCCTTTACAGGTAGTGTGCTTTGCGATGGCCAGCAACCTGTTGCCACCTTGTAAATGTCATTTGCAGCCCCTGACTTTAAGGTGTGGGGGTGGATCTACAAAGGATTTCTTAAAGAGAGACCTCCTTTTCATACCTTTACTTTTAAAGGCCCACATGCCTGAAGCAAATGGGAGACTTGTGCAGTGTCTGGGCAGGTGTGAGCATCAACCTTTTTCCTGAGCCCCAGGGCACTGTCAGGGTGTGCTGCCAATTGGCAGTGGGGCCTCAGTCACATTGAGGTGGCGGGCATACTGAGGTTCTCATCAGAATATTTAACTATTCAGAGGAGATGGCAGGTGTCACCTTTTATCCAGTATGTAGCTTTGAAACAATTAAAGATCACTTGATTTATATAAGATAGAGGGTGTTTCAGCATCTGTGAGATCTGGAATCTATGACTATGGGCAGGGCAGAAGGGCCTGGAGCCCGAGCTCTGGGGTGTACGCAGCTGCTGACCTTTATCCTGATTCACTGACACCTTCTCTGCAGATGGCATGACTGAGTACCCTCTAGGTTGGGCAGGTATGAAAACAACTACCTAGTGTAATGACGAAAGTAATCATAGAGTTCAGGAGGAGGAGCCAGATATTCTCCATGAGGGCATTTGGGGTAATGTGTCTGCAAGTTTACAGGGCCAGCAGGATGGGAAAAGGCTCATGTCATTGGGAGCCATGGTGGGAAGTAGCAGATCCAGTGCATTTGGAGATGGGGGCGCTGAGGGTAAGCCTGGACAGAAAGGTGAGATCTGGTATAGGAAGCCTCACATCGCAGGCTGAGCAGTTTGACTTTATCATGCTGGCGAGGGAAGACGCTGAGTGGCCTTGGCAGAGGGTGCTGTGGTTAAGTTTAAGATTAGGAAAGCTGCCTTTGACAGGAAAAAGGAACTGGGGAAGTGAGATTCCATGTATTCAGCTGATTCCTAGTTTAACTATTCTCCGTAGGCTGGCTTCAGAGACACTGGTCTCCTGCAGAGCTCCAAGGAAGCTGGCTCCATTTGAATGCTGAAGATGCTCAATCTTAGCAGATCACTGCCATGTCATAGGCTGGAACCCCAACCCTGGGCTGCTCCCCAACTCTGAATGCTAAGCTGGAAGAGAAGGGCAAATAACCAGAGTTCTGCCAAGCCAGGAGAGGTGTTGGTGTTTCTCTAATCATAAAAGCCCAAGGCTGGGGTCCCTCTGCTGGAGTCTAACACCAGCCCAGCTAGATCCCCATGCTCAGCCCTGGAATAGGTCCACACGCTGTTCTGGAGCTTATCTCTATGGCTTTACTTCACTGACCCCTGCTCCAACAGGCAGTGTGTAGGCCACCGGGTACTTTTTCCTTGTTTGCTCAGGAGCTTGCGGCCCTAATGCTATGTCCACAGCCTTTTGATTCAGCTGGGTAAAGGGAGGCCCCTCTCACTCACAAGCACAGAGTCCTGATGAATGAGGGGACTTGAAGGATGATGGGGATGTGCAGGGCACCTTGATGATGGGGCATTTACTGCTGTGCCCACCTACCTCCTCCTCAGCCTCCCCGCCACTGTCCAGGTCTCCTTCCCTGGACATTACGTGGGCCCACCCTCCAGCCCAGAAGTTAGGAGGGCTCTGTGTTCAGTTAAATCCGAGCCCACCAGGGTATGGTTTGTTGTCCAGAAGGGGTGACTGAATGTCACAGAAGCCTTGTCATGTCATGGTAGCCGTCTTTGCATTGTTCAATGGATTCTGTGTCACTCACTGATAGAGCAAGTTTGTAAATTGTTAACTCTGAGTCTTATTTCCATATTAGTCAAATGGAGGTGGGAATTGGATTAGAATATGTTCAGGAGTCTGTGCTTTTTTAGGAGAGTCCATGATTTCTTTATCTTTGTAGGAAACAGAGTAATTTTATTTTATAGCCCTTCCATCTTTTCATAGAATGAAGTAGAGGTATGGTCACCCTGGAGAACAGTATTGGGGCTCCTTAAAAAACTAAAACTAGAATGACCATGTGATCTAGTAATCCCATTCCTGGGCATATATCTGGGAAAGATGAAAACTCTAATTAAAAAAGGTACATGTACCTCAATTCTCAAAGCAGCGCTATTTGTGACAGCCAAGACATGGAAGCTAACTAAGTATCGACTGACAGATGAATGGACAAAGAAGACGTAGCATATGTATACAATGGAATACTACTCAGCCATAAAAATAATGAAATAATGCCGTTTGTAGTAACATGGATGGACCTAAGTGAAGTAAGCCAGACAAAGGCAAATATCATGATATAGATTATATGTGTAATCCAAAAAACAGTACAAATGAATTTATTTACAAAGCAGAAATAGACTCACAGAAATAGAAAACAAATTTATGGTTACCAAAGGGGAAGGGGTGGAAGGGATAAATTATGAGTTGGGGATTAACAGATACACACTAATACATATATATAATAATTAATATCAAGGACCTGCTGTATAGTACAGGGAACTATATTCACTATCTTACAATAACCTATAATGGAAAAGAATCTGAAAAAGAATATATATAAATATACATACATTAATATAATAATTTAAAATTCACTGTCCAAAACCACAATTAGGTTGCACCGACCTAATAATAATAATTGGGCTTCCCTGATAGCTCAGTTGGTAAAGAATCCGCCTGCAGTACAGGAGATGCTGGTTCGATTCCTGGGTCGGGAAGATCTGCTGGAGAAGGGATAGGCTACCCACTGCAGTTTTCTTGGGCTTCCCTTGTGGCTCAGCTGGTAAAGAATCTGCCCTCCATGCAGGAGACCTGGATTCCACCCCTGGGTTGGGAAGATCCCTTGGAGAAGGGAAAGGCTACCCACTCCAGTATTCTGGCCTGGAGAATCACAAAGAGTCAGGTACGACTGAGTGACTTTCACTTCACTTCAACCTAATAATATATATCAATATTATATATATATATATACATATATATATAAATCTTACTTTGCTGTATACTTAAAACTAACACAACATTGTAAATCAACTATACTTCAATTAAAAGAAGGAGAAAGGAGCAGAGGCCCTTGCTGGCAGAGCCAGTTATCAGAACCAGTGTTCCCGGTACATGGTGGGAGTCACTTGACTCTTGTTAAATTCACAGTCTCGTTTTCATGAGGGTTGTGCTGATTTTTCTGGCCTGGCATACTCAGGCCAGAGCTTGATTCTGTGGCTGGGTTAGTTAACTTAGTTATTTGGTTAACCTTAGCCATGTCAGAGCAGTGCAATTGGCTATTTAAAGACAGCCAATAGCCGCATCAGTCTGAATTATAACTGTGCACCAACAGGACACGTGGCGCGAGATTGCGCACCATAAATGTCCAAAATGTGGAGAAAAAATGTGAGATGAGCGGGGTCAGAGGCCCACAGCATACAGTTGCCAGCTCGCCATGCCGCTTCAGAACTCGGGCCTGTGTCCAGCACTGCATTCCCGACACTGCTTGACTCAGGATGTCAGTGTTTGAGCCTCAACAGGCAGCTTCTCCATGGGGCCCTGAGCCTCTCCCTCCCTTTGGCCTTGCCTACGCTAGCCTGCAGCTCAGAACTGGGGAATGTCAAAGTATCTGAGCCTGTGCTTGGTCGCTCAGTCGTGTCCTCAGTCGTGTCCGACTCTTTGCGACCCCATGGACTGTAACCCGCCAGGCTTCTCTGTCCATGGGATTTTCCAGGCAAGAGTACTGGAGTGGGTTGCCATTTCCTACTCAAGGGTATTTTCCTGACCCAGGGATCCAAACCCCGTGTCTTGCCTCTTCTGCATTGGCAGGCGGATTCTTTACCACTACTGCTACTTTAGGAAGCCTGTCTGAGCCTGTGGAAGGTGACTTCTTCTGGGAATGTTCATACCATGATCAACGACATGACAATTCTCTAGTCTCCCAGTTTGCCATTGTCAAAGTCACCTTATGACAAACTCATAACTCTACCTCTATAGGCTCTGGCATCACAACCTACAAACTTAGTGAAACTCCACCTTGGAAAAACACATCCCATGACTTTGCCAGCCCCTCTTTTGAGCCTTCTCTTTCAAAAATCCACCACTTTTTTTTCCTTCTCTTTGCTTCTCAGTTGAGGGTGTTTTGATATCCCACACTGCAGAAGTTGCTGTCTATAAAGTCACAGATGGCACGCTCATTGCCACGAGGTTTGGGTCTGCACCTTACCTGATCTTTGCAGAATTTCATTTTGACATTCTTGTCCCTAAATTCCCCTCTTTTGTTGGCTTCCATGACATGACTCCAGTTTGGTTCTTTTAATACTGGCTGCTCCTTCCCAGCTCCTCTGTCCCTCACAAGCCAGGCTTTTCTGCTTTGATATTTGTATCCCCCTCATCACACTTCCCATGAGCAATTTTACTCTGTTCCTGTGGCTTCAGCTGTCACTTACAAGTTGATAGTTCCCAAATGGACGTCACCTCAGAGTTTATCTACTTGCTGCTGGACATTGCCACACGAGTATCCCACAGACACCTGAAGTGCAAGCCCAAAGCAAAATAGGAGCCCTTCTCTTGGATTCTCACTGGATTTTTCACCATAGTTACTCCTATCAGTAATCACCTGATTGCCTAATTCACAGCATCTGATTCATTCCTGTCCCTTTGGACTGTTGCAAGAATATTCTCATTCTTATTTCTGCTTCCAGTCTTGCTATCCTGTGATTCCTTTTCTACTCCAGTCATAGATTTTACCTTGAGCCTCCAATTTGGCTGTTCCTACCATCTACAAGGGGCTTCCCTGATAGATCAAATGGTAAAGAGTCTGCCTGCAGGAGACCTGAGTTCGATCCCTGGGTTGGGAAGATCCCCTGGAGAAGGGAATGGCTACCCATTCCAGTATTCTTGCCTGGAAAATTCCATGGACAGAGGAACCTGGTGGGTTGCAGACCGTGAAGTCCCAAAGAATCAGACATGACTGAGCAACTAACACACACACACACACACACACACACACACACACATACACACACACATACACCATCTACATGATGCAGTCCTAGTGCTTTTACATGACTTTCAGGCCATTTGTAGTCCACCTGTAGCTGGCCCTCCCATTGTCTATTCTGCATCCCCCATCCTGCTCCAGTCACCAGACTCATTTTCTGTTCCTCAAACAAACCATATTTTGCCCAGATTGATGTCTACTGAATTCCTGTGCACTTTCTAGGTTGTCCTTCTCTGAAATCTTTCCCTGGCTCCCTTGTCTCTTTATCTGCACGTCCAGAGCACTTTGCAATGTCCCAGTTGGGCATGTAGGGTGTCTTAGAACGGGAAAAAAAGGAAGGGTGTCTCTCTCTCTCCTCGTGTCTGTTGCTCTTCAAGGGAAAGTATTGAGCCTTTACCTCCTGAGCTGCCTGCACAACACCTGGCCTGAGTTAGTGCCCCATGAAAGGACGGTATGCTGGTGGCCACCGAGAAGAACAGAAAAATGAATTTGGAAGCTTAGAGGTGAGCTGGGCTTCAGCAAGGAGACCAGGAAGAGTTGAGTCAGCAACCTCTTTCTACAGTGCAGCTAACTGAAGCTTTAGCATCTCCAGCGACAGCATACGCAGAGCAACTCTCCCTGTGGAGCGAGCCTGTAAACTCTGGGGCTTAAGGGAATGTAGCCTATTATTATTATTATTATTATTTTGTATTTAAGAAAGCAGGGCAATATAATATAGATTAAGAGAGACTGAGGGAGAGAAACCAAGGCAGGGTACAGTCCTTTGTCAGTTCCATGGCCCGATGGAGACAAGCTCTCTATTTTGGCCTTGGTACTTCATTACCTAATCATACTTCCTCCACTTTTCCCCAGGCAGGACTATTGACGCAGGAAACTATATTTGTATATATCAACACAGAAACCATGAACAAACGCTGTGTTCCTGTGCAAATATGCAAACTTTCTTATGCAGACAGGGGTTGGCAGATATTTGGCTCAGAAATATTTAATGTATGCAGGTCCAGACAAGGAGCTGGTTGCTGCACCCTCCTCCAGGCAGCCCATGCCTGGACCCACCTGTTTTCATCTGTCTCCCTGCTGTGCTCTGAGCATTTCTCTGGCCACTGTCCTTAGCTTCCTGGAAGTTAACATGTTCTTTAGCAAGTGTGTGTCAGATCCAGGCACTCTCCCACTTAACAATGTGAAGGGGTAGGTTATATGTGAGTCATCAATGAACGAGGGTAATTCAGTCAACATCATCAGATGCCTAGGCTCGTGCCAGGCTCTGAAACACAGAAGGCAGGACTCCAAGTGTGCGTGAGGCAACCTGGAGCAGCTCAGTAATTATAAGTGAGACCTGTATTTGATGGTAAGATTTAGGTACAAATAGGCCTTTCTCTGTGTTGTATGTATATAGTGAAATACAGGGAACAAGCAAATGTCCTATAATCAGAGAAAGTTAAATAATATGGTATGACAGACTGTGTGTGTGTGTGTGCACACACATGCATGGGTACTCAGTCATATCTGATTCTTTGCGACCCCATGGACTGTTTGTAGCCCGCCAGGTGCCTTAGTCCATCGGATTTTCCAGGCAAGTACACTGGAGTGGGTTGCTATTTCTTCCTTGAGGGGATCTTCTGGACCCAGGGATCGAACCCTGGTTTCTTGCATTTCTTGCATTGGTAGGTGGATTCTTTACCATTGTACCACCTTGGAAGCCCATATGACAGGCTACTGGGCTGCTATTTTAATAGTATTGAGATTGCTTGTGATCTGCTAAATATTTTAAAATCAAGATGTTAAACCGTAGAGTATATGCTCCACCATTTGTAAGTATACTTATACAAACAGAAAAACAATAAGCCAATACCCCTGGAAGAAAATACACGAGTGATTGTGGAATTGTAGTGATATTTATTTGTTTGTTCTCTTTATTTTTTCACATTTCCCAAGTTTTCTACAATTAGCAGACATTGCACTTATAATCAGAAAAAGATATTAAAAAAAAAACTCTTCATGCCTAGGTGGAAAAGAATGTTCATGGAGGTCTTTAGGGTCCCCTGGGTTCTGCTGTGCTGTCAGAGAAACCTGGCTCTAAGAATTCCTATAGGAGGGCTACCTAAAAGCAAAATTAAAGGGAAACAGGATGTGCACGTTTCTAAGCTTCTGATACATCTTGCAAAACCACTTTGAGCAGGGTTGAGCTGATTGACTTCCTCCTCCAACATCCCATGTGAGAGGAGCAGACACCTGAATCCTGAGGGGACAGGCATTCTGACTGGTGACATTTAGTGGCAGAGCCACTTTCCTCCCACAGAACACTTGCTGATCTAGTCACCAAAGCTCCTGCTTATATCCCACCTTATCTCCAAACATCCAGGCCTGGTTAAGAGTTCAGAAATACATGATTTTGACAGATGACCTCCAAGTACTATCTCCCAGGCAAATGAGTCCTGTTGTTGTTATGGACCTTTCTCTGTCTTGGTCAGGAACGTTGGAGTCTGTCTGAATGACCTGTTATCTCCAAAGCACTGACATGACGTTTGCTGGAGGCTGGCTCTGTCAAACTTAGTGTTACCAAAAGAGAAAGCAGAAGGCGGTGGGGGAGGAGGTAACAAATTGAGAATTTGGGATTAACAGGTACACACTAGTATATAAAATAAATAAACAACAAGGACCTATTGTATAGCACAGGAAACTATATTCAGTATCTTGTAACAACCTATAAAGGAAAAGAATCTGAAAAAGGATATGTATAACATATATACATATAACATATATATGGCTTAATCACTCTGCTATATACCTGAAATGTAAATCAACTATATTTCAATAAAAAACAAAACAAAGACACTTTTTCCAAATAAGGTTACATTTAGAGATTAGGATGTGAGCACATTTTTGGGGGAGGGCAGGGCATAATTCAACCCACTACAAAATTTTATGAATAATTATACCAGGACAAAAGATGTAATACTGGGACTGTCCCCAGCAAAGTAGGGCATATGGTCACCTAGACTGAAGACCCTGGATTTAACCTTATATGAAGGGACTGCTCTTTGCTTCCGTAACATGGGGCAGAAGCACCTTCCTTCTACCATGCTTCCCTGTACTAGGCCAGAGTCTGGTACCCCTGGCCTTCCAATCCTGAGGATTCCTCTTATAGAGGTAGTACCTCAGTCATTGTGTCTGCATACTACTGAGAGGCAAAGTGAAAGTGAAAGTGAAGTCACTCAGTCGCTCTTTGTGACCCCATGGACTGCAGCCCACCAGGTTCCTCCGTCCATGGGATTTTCCAGGCAAGAATACTGGAGTGGATTGCATTTCCTTCTCCAGGAGATCTTCCCAACCCAGGGATTGAACCCTGGTCTCCCGCATTGTAGGCAGACGCTTTACCGTCTGAGCCACCAGGGAAGTCTGAGAGGTAAGGAGGGGAAGAATTGTGATCCCTTTTGTGCCTCCCACCAAAAGCTTCCCATGCTCCTCTAACAAGCCCGCCATGTGCTTCAGGAATCCGTGTGGTTCCTGACCTGTGCCAGATGTGTTCCCTGGATTTTCCATAGAAGTTGTGGATGGATCCAGTCCTCCTGAGGTTCACGTCTCTTCTCAGAACTCAAGGGAGGGATAGGAGTGGGGGCGGGCTGGGAGATAAGTCCATTGGAAGATAGAACAGGGTGTACAGGTTTCAGAGGGAAAACAGAGAGAGGTTCTAAGTTTTTTTTTTTAATTAATTTATTTTTTAATTGAAGGATAATTGCTTTATGGAATTTTGTTGTTTTCTGCCAAGCCTCAACAGGAATCAGTCATAGGAATACATATATCCCCTCCCTTTTGATCCTCCCTCCCATCTCCCTCCCCATCCCACCCCTCTAGGTTGATACAGAGCTCTTCTTTGAGTTTCCTGAGACATACAGCAAATTCCCGTTGGCTATCTAGTTACCAGAGAACCTAGAACCTAGAATATTACCTAGAACCAAAGGTTCTAGGTTTGGCCTTCTGCAGGAGACAAGGGAGGCCTGGGTGGGCAGCTGGCCTAGGAGGGCAGCTGGGAGGAGGGGCAGAGGGCAGAGGGCTGGAGTGAAATCTGGGCATCTGGGGGCAGAGGCTGAAAAAGGGGGCCTAGTAAATTCCAGAGGCACATTTCTCTTTGTCACCTAGATGCTGGTTATGTGGCCCCTTACCTGGCATTGCAGGGATTTCTGGTACAGTTTTACCTCTATGGTATCTGGCTTTAAGAAAGACTCCTTCTTACAATGTTCTATGATTCTGTGAGGGTGATAACAGAGGGATTCCTCTTCTCAACCATAGGGAGGGTCAGATGACACATGCTGGACAATTAGAGCATCTCATAGCATTAGCCATGCTTGTTAGCTCAGGGTCTGGCTTGTGACACAGCAGGGCCAACCAGAGCCCACTTTTTCAGGAACTGAGGATGGATGTTGGCAGAAGAGTACTTTTTCCCTCTATGTGTACTGTGAGGGTTGGGTGGGAGATGTCTTCTGCACATCCTCCTGCTGTATCATGGAGAGAATGTGTCTGAAGCCAAAGCCAAGTGGAGGCCTGTAGCGTTTAGAGGTGACTGGGTAAAGTCAAGGACCTTATTTGAACTCCTGGGCCCAGGTGCACAAAGTCCTGGTTGTGGCCTTTCCAGGGAGGCAAGCCCCTAAGTTTGCTCTGAGTAGTGTGTCTTTTTAGAAAAATAAGATCGCCACAAAATCTTTGACAGAGCTCCCCTGGAGAGGTAGGGACTCCAGGTTGTTGGGTAACCCAGAGGCCTGTGGGTAAGAAGTGGGCGCCATGGAGCACCACCACTGGGGCTGTGTGTTGTGGTGAGGACAGAGAGCAGAGATGGACTCTGAGGAACTGGAGGAGGAGATGCTTGTTACATATGATTGCATTTCATATTCACTCATCCTTAGAAGTGGGCCCTACTCCTATCGCAACAGAACACCAAAGCTGCAGAAAGTGAAGACCAAGGCTAGACTATAAGCAAGCAGCAGATTTGGGGTCCATACTCACCCCTCCCCGAGTCCATTTTCCTGATAATGAGGGAGTGATTATTGAGCTCTCACTGTCTCCCCCACTCCAAGTGCCTTCTGAATTACCCTGCTGCGCTGACCTCATTACCACCAGAGCAAGGCTCCAGCCTCACTGCCCACCTCAGCCGCTAACAAGCACCCTAATTTGATTGGCTCCAAATGAATGTGACGCAAAATTAAAAGATGCCAGAAGACACTGTCGTGAATCGAATGAGTTGACTTCAATTTATTATGTTTTGAATTCAATTAGATTTTTCCTCCAATCCTCTCTGAATATTCATCCAGCTGATGGCTATAGAGTGATACCTGGAAGGGGCTATGATCACTGAATTCCAGCCTCAGCCACTCAGCTTGGGTTCAGGTGACAGTGCTGGACAGAAGACCTCAGCGTGGGCATGGGAAGGTCAAGAGAGTTCAAGACCGGCTGCCAAGGCTCCTGCCAGCGAGCCTGCATATTTCCTGTTGGGGAAGGAATTTAAAGCAATGTACCCGATTAAAATGGCTTTAAATTATTTTTAGTGCATAAACACTTCAAGACGCTACATAGCAGGCAGTGTTGGAGTCATGGACTTTGTCGTGTGACAGACAGCAAGGGACGTGGTGACCTGAGGTCTGGGCTCAGCCTGGCCACAAACTCCCTATGGGACCAAGGTAAATCTCCAACCTCTCCTAGCCTTGATTTCCCCATTTTCAAACTGTGAGAGTTGGACTCCAAAGAAAGTTTAGACAGCCCTAGATTCTGTGCTGCCCACTTGCCCACGCATCCCTCTTGTCTCTCTTCTGCAATGATTCTCTGGCCAATTTGCCCTGGGAACCTAACCGCTTCAGGCTGCCTCTCCAGGGTTTTCCTGATGCCATAGATTGGATTCAGCCAATTGGAGGCTCTGACTGGAGGGTCAAATGTTAAGAAGGGAGGGGTCAGGGTACCCTCTCTATACTCACAGACAGCTTCATCCTTTCAAGATTCCACTCCTGTCGTTAGCCCCTTCTGGATGTCTCCAACTTTTTCTAATGGTGACACCATTTCTTCTTGGCCTCTTTAGCCCTGTGGGTGCTAACAGCATCTGAGAATTACTGTCTTCCTTCTCCTCAACATCCCTTGTTTGTTCTCTGCACCCTGCTCACACTTCTGAGTGGAATATTGTCATTAAAGTCTCATTAATTGAGCCATCTGGGATGAATTCCATTTCCTGCCATGACTCTAAATAATGCAGATGCTAAATCTGCTTCTTGATTGAGGCTCCCTATGGAGGGTCCCCCAAGAAAAGGGACTGCAGCTGGGACAAAGAAAAGTGGCTGCTGGGTTTGGAGACTGGCATGAAGCCAGGGAGGTCTGGGAGCTTCCAAGCAGAGCACGAGAGAGGGTGTCCCCAGAGGCACCGTGGATCCTTAGGCGGAGAACGCTGAGTGGAGTGGGAGGCAGAGAATGCAGAGGGCTTAGAAGTGGGAGCTGAGGAGTGGCTGTTTAGGTCCTTGGAGAGCAGATGATGCCACAGAAGGGCAAGGAAAGAGAAGAGGCCTTGCCACCCCTGCTTCATCCTTTACCCAGTTGGGTGTGGAGAATGAGAAGGCTCTGACTGAAGGCAAAGGGCGTGTGTCCTCAGAGAGCCTTGAGAGGGAGGGAGGGCTGCATGGAGGGTTTGTTTGCTTTGGAATAGGGCTCCCAAGAGTATAGTAAAAGGACTTGGAGTGGGCCATGGAGGAAGAGCCAGAAGGAGAGGAGTTCCAGAGCAGGATAGAGGGAGAGAGAGGGAGGTGGGTGGGCAAGGATAGTGACTGGAGATTATAGAAGCGGGGTCAACTAGGGTTATTTATGACTCCTAATTTACATCCCCCAGCTTTGGTGTGAGTAAATGACCTGGACCCTGGAGGAGAGTGGGGAATTCCTCTCTGAATGCCTGGTCTGTGACCCTATGTAGGTGAGCTGCGACTTGGAGAAGAGCTGGAGGTCAGCGTCAGACCTGGGTCACAATGTATCAGCATCCTTAGGGCAATGGCCCGGCCACTTCAGGGTCAGCCAGCAGTGCAGGCTGAGTTCTGCCACAGTGACTCCCACATCTCGGTCCTAGTGCTGCCACTTGGCTCACGGGGCTGGTCATTGAATACTGACTTAGCTGGAGAAGGAGCAGCTACTAGGGAGGAATGGGGTCCCTGTCAGTTTAGGTGATTCAGATGGCCTGGAAAGTCTGGGACTGAGAAAAAAAAGGAATGCTGATGACCTCAGGGACCTTCTCAAACCTGGACTCCTGGGGGCTTTAATCTCTAAGTCAATAGAAAATTCGGGTGTGAATAAGCCAGGCCTGGATTCTGGGAAGCTGGCGATGGATATCTATGCCAAGAGTCTGAGAATCATGGCAGGCCCTGAGAAAGCAAAGGTGAATGGGATGCTGGCTAGCTGCTCTCAGCAGCTTCCATTCATCTATCAGGGCCAGAGTTGGCAAGAGCAGAGGGATGAGCATGTTGTGGTCAGTGTTCTGGACAGACACCAGAGACAGATGAGCCATATGTCTATGAAACAGATAAAGGGCAGAGGGGCAGGTCTTCTTGTGAAAACTAACGCATCTCCTATAGAAAGAGGGCTGACAAGAGGTCCATCCATTCATCCCTTCATCTATTTGTAATTGCTTTTTCTGTTGTTCAAGCTAATGAGTTTTTTTTGTTTTTTTAAACCTTAGGACATCTATCTTTTATTGAAACTTAGTGAAACTTAGTAGGTCAAACTCTTAGAGGTTCAGCCTAGCAGATAAAAAAAACCAAGTAGTTTGCTTCTTAAAAAGCATAACTTAAATGCTAATAAAGATGATTTTAAACTATCTTCTTCATCTCTATTTGACCCTAAAGTTTCATCTCAAATGGAGTCACAATGCTAGATATTGATTATCAACTCCTTTTCAAAGCTGAGGGCATTCATACAAATATTTAAAGATTTTTCATGATCACCATATATTTTGTTATCAAGGTAATGCATACAAATAGGAACAAGTCAAATAGGACAGAAGAGTTTATGATGAAAGAAAACAGTTGCCAGCCTCACTGCTCCCCAGCCCTGGTCTCATTGTCTAGAAGCAAACTTCTTTTAAACATTTCCATTTTTAGTCTTTCTGGTAGATACCACCATAACGCTAAATAGCATGCATATGTACTCTTATTCCTTAATCCATTACCTGTAGAAAATTTATTGACCCACTACAATGGAGAAAAAAGAAATTGCTTCACGAATATGCCTCTCCGTCCTCCCTTAATTTTCCCAAGTTTTATGGTTTCCCCCTAATGATTTTTAGTTTTTCCGTTATTTAACTGTACTGTGTAATTATACCTTGAACCTGCATTTCATCAGCCTCAGTCAGGATAATGGACTGTGGCAGCCAGTTTTGGTCTCTTCCCGTACTTCCCACCCCTCTTTCTTTTGGGAAGGAATCTTTCTTTCTCTCCTGGGGCTGTGCTGGAATGTGCTTCTGGCTGGCCAATCAATGCACTCCATCTCCTTAGCCATGGCAATGGCCTCAACACTGGGCATGTTCCCCAATCCAGGCCATTAAAGCATCCTCCCCAGGCCTTTTACTACTAAGGCTTCTCTCTTTTTCTCTGGGATTGCCTCTAGCAGGGAAATGGAACATTTCCTCTTGTAGTGTCCTTCTAGGCCACCATGTGGAGAGATCTTGCTTGAGAAAAACAACCCAGAGGCTGACATTGGTGAGGGGTGAACTAATGAGAGAGAGACTGAGTTCTGATGATGGGAGAGATGGCTGGATCTAGCTCATCTGCAGCCTAGTTTACCTCTTGACTCTGCTACATACGCGCGAACATTTCATCATTAGTCTCAACCCACTGTGTTAGCAGATTCTGATTCAGTTCAGTTCAGTTCAATTCAGTCACTCAGTTATGTCAGACTCTCTGCGACCCCATGGACTGCAGCATGCCAGGCTTCCCTGTCCATCACCAACTCCCGTAGCTTACTCAAACTCATGTCCATCCAGCTGGTGATGCCATCCAGCCATCTCAACCTCTGTCGTCCCCTTCTCCTCCAGCCTTCTACCTTTCCCAGTGTCAGGGTCTTTTCCAATGAGTCAGTTCTTCGCATCAGGTGGCCAAAGTACTGGAGTTTCAGCTTCAGCATCAGTCCTTCCAATGAATATTCAGGACTGATTTCCTTTAGAATGGACTGGTTGAATCTCCTTGCTGTCCAAGAAACTCTCAAGAGTCTTCTCCAACTCCACAGTTCAAAAGCATCAATTCTTCTGTGCTCAGCTTTCTTCACCGTCCAACTCTCACATCCATACATGACCACTGGAAAAACCATAGCTTTGACTAGATGGACCTGTGTTGGCAAAGTAATGTCTCTGCTTTTGAATATGCTATCTAGGTTGGTCATAACTTTTCTTCCAAAGAGTAAGTGTCTTTTAATTTCATGGCTGCTATCACTATCTGCAGTGATTTTGGAGCCCAAAAACAACCAGTCTGTCACTGTTTCCATTGCTTCCCCATCTACTTGCCATGAAGTGATGGGACCGGATGCCATGATCTTAGTTTTCTGAATGTTGAGTTTTAAGCCAAATTTTTCACTCTCCTCTTTTACTTTCATCAAGAGGCTCTTTAGTTCTTCTTTGCTTTCTGCCATAAGGGTGGTGTCGTCAGCATATCTGAGGTTATTGATATTTTTCCTGGCAATCTTGATTCCAGCTTGTGCTTTATCCAGCCCAGCATTTCACATGATGTACTCTGCATAGAAGTTAAAAAAGCAGGGTGACAATATACAGCCTTGACGTACTCCTTTTCCAATTTGGAACCAGTCTGCTGTTCCATGTCCAGTTCTCACTGTTGCTTCTTGACCTGCATACAGATTTCTGAGGAGGCAGGTCAGGTGTCTGGTATTCCCATCTCTTGAAGAATTTTCCACAGTTTGTTGTGATCCACACAGTCAAAGGCTTTGGCATAGCCAATAAAGCAGAAATAGATGTTTTTTCTGGAACTCTCTTGCTTTTTCAATGATGCAACAGATGTTGGCAATTTGACCTCTGGTTCCTCTGCCTTTTCTAAATCCAGCTTGAACATCTGAAAGTTCACGGTTCATGTACTGTTGAAGCCTGGTTTGGAGAATTTTGAGCATTACTTTGCTAGCATGTGACATGAATGCAATTGTGTGGTAGTTTGAGCATTCTTTGGCATTGCCTTTCTTTGGGATTGAAATGAAAATTGACCTTTTCCAGTCCTGTGGCCACTGCTGAGTTTCCCAAATATGCTGGCATATTGAATGCAGCACTTTCACAGCATCATCTTTTAGGATTTGAAATAGCTCAACTGGAATTCCATCACCTCCACTAGTTTTGTTTGTAGTGATGCTTCCTAAGGCCCACTTGACTTTGCATTCTAGGGCGTCTGGTTCTAGGTGAGTTATCATACCATCATGATTATCTGGGTCATGAACATCTTTTTGTATAGTTCTGTGTATTCTTGCTACATCTTCTTAATATCTTCTGCTTCTGTTAGGTGCATATCATTTCTGTCCTTTATTGTGCCCATCTTTGCATTTCATGTTCCCTTGGTATCTCTAATTTTCTTGAGGAGATCTCTACTCTTTCCCATTTTATTGTTTTCCTCTATTTCTTTGCATCAATCTCTGAGGAAGGCTTTCTTATCTCTGCTTGCTATTCTTTGGAACTCTGCATTCAGATGGATATATCTTTCCTTTTCTCCTTTGCTTCTCTTCTTTTCTCAGCTATTTATAAGGCCTCCTGAGACAACCATTTTGCCTTTTTGCATTTCTTTTTCTTGGGGATGGTCTTGATCACTGTCTCCTGTACAATGTCACAAATCTCTGTCCATAGTTCTTCAGGCACTCTATCAGATATAATCCCTTGAACCATGAGCCTTGCTTTGTAGGGCCACCCAAGACGGATGGATCATGGTGGAGAGTTCTGACAAAACATGGTCCACTGGAGAAGGGAATGGCAAAGTATTTCAGTATTCTTGTCTTGAGAACCCCATGAACGTATGAAAAGGCAAAAAGATAGGACACTGAAAGATGAACTCCCCAGTTTGGTAGGTGCCCACTATGCTACTGGAGATCAGTGGAGAAATAACTCCAGAAAGGATGAAGAGATGGAGCCAAAGCAGAGACAACACCCAGTTGTGGATGTGACCGGTGATGGAAGTAAAGTCCAATGCTGTAAAGAGCAGTATTGCATAGGTACCTGGAATGTTAGGCCCATGAATAAAGGCAAGTTGGAAGTGGTCAAACAGGAGATGGCAAGAGTGAACATCGACATTTTAGGAATCAGTGAACTAAAATGGAGTAGAATGGCTGAATTTAACTCAGATGACCATTATATCTACTACTGTGGGCAAGAATCCCTTAGAAGAAATGGAGTAGCCATCACAGTCAACAAAAGACTCCAAAATGCAGTACTTGGATGCAATCTCAAAAATGACAGAATGATTGCTGTTTGTTTCCGAGGCAGACTGTTCAATATCACAGTAATCCAATTCTATGCCCCTACCAGTAATGCTGAAGAAGCTGAAGTTGAATGGTTCTATGAAGACCTAGAAGACCTTCTAGAACTAACACCCAAAAAAGATCCCTTTTCATTATAGGGGACTGGAATGCAAAAGTATGAAGTCAAGACATACCTGGAGTAACAGGCAAATTTGGCCTTGGAGTACAGAACGAAGCAGGGCAAAGGCTAACAGAGTTTTGCCAAGAGAATGCACTTGTCATGGCAAACACCTTCTTCCAACAACATAAGAGAAGACTCTACACATGGACATCACCAGATGGTCAATACTGAAACCAGATTGATTATATTCTTTGTAGCCAAAGATTCAGAAGCTCTATGCAGTCAGCAAAAACAAGACCGGGAGCTGACTGAGGCTCAGATCATGAACTCCTTATTGCCAAATTCAGACTTAAATTGAAGAAAGTAGAATTTCTGATTAATACAGAGCTAATCATGGCATAGGGCTCCCTTGGTGGCTCAATGGTAAAGAATCAGCCTGCAATGTAGGAGGTGTGGTTTCAATCCACAGGTTGGGAAGATCTCCTGGAAAAGGAAATTGCAACCTACTCTAGTATTCTTGCCTGGGAAATCCCATGGACAAAGGAGCTTGGCAGGCTATAGTCTATGGGGCCACAAGAGTCAGACATGACTTAGCAGCTAAACCACCACCAGCAATCATGGCATATTGGACACCCCATGGCATATAAGATGAGAATTAGCAACTATGCTTTCTGTATTGTTTTTCTACCACTGCTGTAGCAAATTATCACCAATTTAGTGGCTTAAAACATTGCACATTTTATAGTTCTGAGGACAGATGTCTGAAATGGATCTCACTGGTCTGAAGTGTCTTCAAGACTATATCCTTTCTGGAGGCTCTACTGGGAAACTGTTTTCTTGCCAATTCCAAATTCTAGAGACTGTCTGCCTTCTTTGACTTTGTATCTCTCCTCCATCTCCATCACTAGAAAGAGTGGGTTGAGTCCTTCTCACATGACATCACTGACTTCCTCTGCTGCCTCCATCTTCCCCATTTAAGGACTGTTGGGATTACACTGGATAATCCAGTATGCTCTTTTTCTACCTGAGTTCCCTTTGCCACTGTGATCTTGCTGACACTGTTTCTGACATTGAGTATGTGTGGTATTTCTTCCAGCACTAATCAATTCTCCAGTCTCCAAGGACAACACCAAATCTCTGATTCTCTGACACATCTCAAAGTCCTACGATTAACTTCAATTCTGACTCTAACTATCCAAAGTTAGCATAGATCCCAGTTTTAAGGGTTCAGCCCCTCAGACTGACCTCAGTTCAGATGCCAATCACAAGTACTGTGTCTCCAGATGACCCACACTTCTGTCCAACTGCTACAAATTTGGAGGTGTTTGAAGTTCCCAACTATAATTTTGGATTTGTGTGCTTCTCCTTCAGCCACATCAGTTTTTGCTTCATGTATTTTGAGGCTCTGTTGTTTGATGTGTACACATGTAGGATTGTTATGTCTTCCTCCTGAACTGATCTTTTTATCATTTTATAGCATCTCTTTTTGTTTCTAGCAATTCTCTTATTCTGAAGTTCCCTTTGTCAGATGTTAATATACAGCCACACCTAGTTTTAAAATTCATTTTTGCATTGTTTTTTCCCTATCACTTTGTTTAATGTACCTCTGTCATTGAATTTAAAGTGAGTTTTTTTAATTAAAAGAAATATTTACAATATTGTGCTGGTTTCTGCCATACAGCAATGCAAATCAGCCATAATTATACATCCACCCCTCTCTCTGTAGCCTCTTCCCTCTCCCCATCCATCCCACCAGAGCACCAGACTGGGCTTTCTGTGCACACCAGCTTCTGAAGTGAGAATTTTATTGAATAGTGTATTGTTGGATTGTTATTTTTCATTTAAATCCATTTTTCTTATTTCTGTCATCTTGGTGCATTTAGACCGTATACTTTAAGCCGATTATCAAGATGTCTGAGATTAATCTACCATTTTATTATTTGTTTTATGTTTGTTTTCTGTGGTTCTTGTTACTCTTGTCTTCCCTTCTTATGGGTTGCTTGAACACTTTTTACGATTCCATATTGGTTTATTTATTAGGTTTAAGAATATAATCTTTGTATAGTTATTGCTCTGGGCATCACAACACACATGTAAGTCTTATCGAAGTCTATAGTATCAGCATTTTACCATTTTGAATGAAATGTTGAAACAGTTCCTGTTTGCAGCCTGTCATGCCTGTTAAGTGTGTGAAGAGAAACTCTCCTACCTCTCCTGGAATCCTCAAATACTCTTGACACTGCAGCGACCCCTACTCTATTCCTTCTCTCTACACTTCTATGAACCTCCGCCTTCCAGAAATGTATTGGACTCCTTCATTCATTACTGGCTCTCCCTTCTTTTTGCTTCTGCCTTATGGGCTTTATTCATTTTAAATTTGCAAGATTTCAGGCTGTCTTCAGAAGAACAGGAGATGAAGGAATAAAGGAACAGAAAATTCAAAGGCCTTTTAAGAGGCATGCAGAGGTTGGATCCTGGCAGATCTATGCCTTGAGAGTTAGCGTTACTCACTCTCCCACCATGTGGCCTGAGTGAGTGTTTGATCACACCAAGCCACAGTGTCCTCTCAGCAGCTCACAGCATTGCTGTGATGCCACGTGTGAGGGCTCTGGTTCCGTGCCTAGCCCAGAGAGGTGCCCTATTCGTGGCTCTTGTCATTTTTAGATCTGCACCACGGTCAAAAGCTGAGTGCTGGGAGGAGGCAGCACGTCCCTATGGGGTGACCATAAGCCTCTTTCGCTGACTCCTGAAGGAGTCTGACTGAACCACCATTGGTGCCAAAGAATGTCCCAGGAAAGTAGGTGTGTCCCCCTTGGAGGGGACCACTTCCTGATGGCTAAGCCGTGTAAAGGAGGGGGTTGGGGCCATTTTAAGAAAGTCTCTGCCCAATATACTCCATCTCTTGGGGACTCCACCCACTCCATGTCAAACAATAAAACTACCACATCCCCCATCATTAAATGCAGTTTATATATAACCACATGAGTTATATATAACTACTATAAAATGACAGGTTCATAGTTGACACGATGTTACGTATTGTAGGCATTTAACTATTTGTAGACATGTGATTAAAATGCTTACATATTTCATCAAAAGATGTTTTTCATAACTTTTGAGAATTTTGGAGCTCCCATTGGTTTCTATGTCTCAAACATTTTTACAGGCTCTGAAAAAACTCGAAGGACCTGCATCCTTGGCTTGGAATAAATGAAAAAGCTGTGGGCAGCCTTCTCAGGAGGATGGTGGGGACCAGGCTCACGGAGGGAGGGTCAGCTGGGTACCCACTACACTGGTGGCAGGGGATTGTGCCACAGTGATGAGTTTGCTCCACACACCAACACCAGGACTGATCCCACAGAACCCACAGTGAGTAGTTACAGCAGGCTGCAGCTTCCGGGGTATCAGTGGGGTGAAATCCTGGCTTTGTTGCCTTCTGGCTGTGTGACTTTATTCAAGTTACTTGCCCACTCTGATCCTCAAAGGCCCTAAAATCTTTTACCCTTTTGAACCTTTAGGACCAGCATGGCTTTGAGGCTCTGGTTTGTTGGTTGCTGCCCCTTATTTAACTCCTCAAATATGGGCAATTAATTTGGCTTAAAGTAGGGCATTTCTGGGCATTCTCCTCACTCTGACTTGGAGGCTGTTAGGAAAATAACTGTGCAGAAAGAATGGGGGGGAACTTGTGACTGGAGCTGTCTTTGTCTTATTGGCAAAGGGTAGGGGAGATCAAGCACTTGAGTTACAGAGAAGAGGATCACACATATTTCCTTAGATTGAAGACTTTCCTGAGCTTCTATCTGCCCTGTTGCAATTCCTACGAAATTGTGAAAGCCTTATACCTCCAGGTTGGCCTGACATGTCATCTCCATGCTGATGGGGGTGAGTGAGCCTGAGCTATTCCTCGGGTGAATGGAAAAGTGAGGCCACCTGAGACCCCCCCAGCATCTCACTGTGGGAACTGACAAGACTGGGCCCTGTCAGTGAGTGTTTCCGAGCCCCAGCAGGGCAGCAGGGGAAGTATGGGAGCTTCTGCCTGCTTGGTTCTGGACTGGCCCAGTCTGGGCTTGGAAGGGCCATGCCCAGGAGGGCTGCACCCTGGCTGGGAACATGCCCAGTTTGCCAGCACTCGACCTAGGGGAGAGGCCAGGCTGGCACAGGGGAGGAGGGTCACAGGGTGCCCATGGTCTGGGTGCCCTAGAATGTGAGTCCAAGCCAGGGGTTATTTCTCTTATGAAAGTAAGGTCCAGGTATGGGGGTACTATTGTTACTGCTGTTTTATTATTGCTAATATTGGAAATACACACTGGGCAATGTTGTAGACATCAGAGATAAACATGGATGAGGTAAATTCCTCTCTTACGAGGCTCATATTCCAGGGGAGGAGACAGATACCTTTCCCTCTAATTAACAGACAATGGGTACCAGATACAGTAACTTCCCTGAAGGGGAAGGGACAGAAAGTAATGGTGTTGGGGTGGGTTAGACTTTAGGAAGAGAAATAAGCAATGGTTTCTGTGAAGCAGTGAAGGGGAGAAAGTTACCCCAAGGCCACCCCTGGGAATGGCAGAGTTAGCGGACTGTCGCTTTCCACTTTGTCCTGCTCCTTATGCCTACCTATTGGGACCAGCATCAGAGCTGGAGCAGAAACTATGGCATTTTAGGTGTGTGGCCCCAGAGGACAAGGTTAAGGGGCCCCATGCAGGCCAGGACCTGACCCTTCTGTGTTCAGCCTTCAAAGGAATAACTCAGAGTCTTGCATCCTGTCCTGTTCCAACTCTGCTGGCTTTTCCTGGCTCTGCACTGGTGGGCTCAGGAGTTAAGCCCTGTTCTTTGCAAAATAATGACTGAGAAGTCAGATTTTAAAGGAGAACTTGGAGAGTACCACCCCTTATTTTATGAAGGAAAAACATGTCTAGAGAGGAGAGTTATTTGTCTAAAATCACACAGTTGACCTGGAGTTGTCTCCCAAGCGACCCCTCTGTGTTCTTTCCACTGATGTGGTTATAGTCCCTTCTGGGCAACTTGCATGGACCCAAAAGAATGCATCACTAATGGTGTAATTCCATGGAAGGTGGGAATGAGGGGTATATGTGTGTGGAGTGAACATAGCCTACTTATGTTGGCTACATCATGCTAATGGCATGATGTAAAGTTAGCACACACTTGGCACATGGTAAGCCTTCAATGAATGATTGTTCCCCTCCTCTTCCATCACTTGATTGGGGACATGATGTCTGAGTTTTGGGCCTTGCATATTGTTGGTACTCTACCAAAGTTTGCTGATTAACTATGTGAATGCTGAGTGTGGGGACGTGTCTCTTCCTACTTTCTCATCCTCAAATAGCACTCCTTATACACTCAGGGTGGGGGAGGTCTAGAGGAAGTCAGCTCTCACCTATTCATGCTAATTATATGATCCAGCATGCATGCATGTGTGTACACACACACCCATACACCTACCCACCCCTCACTTCTCAAACTTATTGAACCAGTGAGAAATGTAGCCAGGCCTAAGACAATATTTGCTAACCTCTATTTTCCTGTGCTTTAACAGAAAAAGGCAATCCTCCAAGTCCACATCTGCAGAGATCTCTCTGGGGCAGTGCTCAGTCTTTAATCACGTTCTGGAGGACAGGATGATCCGTGACTCAGGAATCTGCTTGGTTGATAACTCAATTCTGCCGCTGGGCCGCATTTGTGAGCAATGAGAGCACACCCCACGGAAATCTAGAATCCAATTAGGGCTAAGGGTTGCATCATTTCTCATCCCTTACTCTGCCTTCCACAGCCCCGGACCATCCGTCTTGCTTGGCTGAGGGCTCCCTGAGGTCTGCAGGACAAACTTCTGACCTTCCCACCGGGGGCTGGGCTGCTCTCCTGATGCTCATAGCAGTCACAGGTATTGGAGTGAAAGCGTGAGGGGACAGGCTTTCCTTGGTTCCTAGGACTAGGGCACACAGGACAATTCTGGGGAAACTGTTAGAAAATCAGACATTAGGATTTTAATAATATAGAAAGCATATGCCAAAGAGGTGTAATCTGCTTTATTCACACAAAGATGCAAATGTGCCATCAGATAAGGGCTCCATGGCTTTACATCAGGCCATAAGATCAAAAGTTTCTGAATTTTTCTGATATTCATATTCACTTCCCAATTTCTAAGACTATTCAGGTTTGTTCCCCCTGGAAATATCTGATGGACTACATTTGTCCCAAGGGCTCAGCCTTGTCATTTTATGAACTATTAATATTCAGATCAGGAACAGCAAATGTCTTTCAACTTGCCTTTCAGGTCCAATAGGTTGGTGGTGACTGCTCTAAAAATTGGGTCTAGAAGGATTCTGAGTCCTAATTGGGTACAAAGGGGAAGAATGCCATATTCAATTAGCAAAATCTTTCCTGCCTGCTGGAGTGTGAGAGGTGGCACATAGTCACTTGATTTGCTACTTTCCCACTGAACCGTCCTAAAGTCTGAAAGGGGTTTTAAAATAAGGTAAATAGATCCACCCTCAAGCTGTTCTCAGGCTTGCAGGGCTGACAAGTGGCAAGTGTTCCCAGTCAATGCACAACGCCCTGGTTGGGGCAGATGCAAGCATCAGTGTGCCGTACTAGCCAAGCACGTGGACTTTGGACAAAGTCTGCTTCTGATGCTCAGCTGCTGGGTGGCAGTGGGCTAGTCAGCTCTATGCTCTGAGCCACGGGATCTTCATCTGTAAAAAGAAGAAAATACCTATCTCACAGGGTAGTTGAGGTCATTAAATGACATCAGATTTTGAAGCATTAGATGCTTACCTTATAATTATCATTTTTGTATAAACACAGACAGGCCTCTACACTTTGCCTTGGGTACAGAGATGGTTCCACAAAAAAGCCCTGTTTTGAATTGCAAGTGGTACACAGGCAGCCTTCAGTAAAAGAAGACAGAGACCATTCAGCACAGAGGAGGACATTCTGTCCCCCTTGGTTAGGGAAATCTGAACTAGGTATTAGAAAATATTAGATCGACATTCAAAGCAACTTTGCTGAAATAAAGGAAGACTTGAATGTACTGACTGAAAGGAAAATTAATACAGAGTGGTCAACACTGAGATGGATCCTAATAAATGAATGTTTAAATAAAAAAAATTCTAAGGGTGTCTAGTGAAAAACTATCATTTTAAAAGCTGAGTTTAAAAAATCCCCAAAACAAACAAATGAAAAATCACATAAAAATTCAAATTGAGAGAAGCACTTCCAGAATAGCCAAATAAGACCTCTGAAAATATGCTCCTCCATTAAAGTGATGAAAATGCTGGCAAAAATTGTTGAAATCAACTTGTTCAGAGCTCTGGAAATAACCAAAAGTTTTCAACAATTTGAGTATCATTTATTGAAGATAAATGGCTAAGTCATGATAAGAATAGCAATTTTTATGGTATTTTCACTTGCCTTATTTTCATCCTTTTCTTAAGCTCCAAGATAGATTTGAAAACCAAAGCCCTCACAAGCCTGGTGTCTTTAAAAATCAGCAGCCTGGCCAACACTGAAGAGGACATAGTGGTTTTAAGCTTTCCGAAAAACCCCATCCCCAAAGAACTGTCATTCTTTAATCTGACAACTCCCTGGAAAATCTCTCTTCTTAGTGATTACTTTTATTTGACATGGTTCAGAGGTCACTCTGTGCAAATAGCCCTAATCTGAGAACATTTGTCAAAAATAATTAGCAGCCTGGGGTGGCAATACCAGTTGGGGCTAACAAGAAATGATCAAAATATTTAAAAGGAAAACTGAGGAATGAGGGCCTCGGAAAAGCCCTGGCATATACACAGAATTCCTGAAAAGTGAAAGTGGCTCAGTCATGTCTGACTCTTTGCAACTCCATGGACTTATGGAATTCTCCAGGCCAGAATACTGGAGTGGATAGCTTTTCCCTTTTCCAGGGGATCTTCCCAACCCAGGGATCAAACCCAGGTCTATCGCATTGCAGGTGAATTCTTTACCAGCTGAGCCACAAGGGAAACCCAAGAATACTGGAGTGGATAGCCTATCCCTCCTTCAGGATAGGCTGGAGGATCCTATCCCTCCTCCAGCAGACGTTCCCAACCCAGGAATCAAACCAGGGTCTCCTGCATTGCAGGCAGATTCTTTATTAACTGAACTATCAGGGAAGCCCAAGAATTCCTGAAAGCCTTATGCAAGTACTGAGTTGTATGCACACTCAAGACCTGCATAGGGCTGAACCTCCAATTGATCTTGAGGTGCTGAGAAAGCAGGAAGTAAAGACTGAGGCAGAGTTGTTAAGTGCAAGACTTGTATACTGAAAACCATAAAACACCATTAAAAGAAATTATATAAGACCTAAATAAATAGAAAGACAACTTATGTTCATGAATTTAAATGGTTAAGATGGTAATATTGTTAAGATGGTAATACTTCCCAGTTGGTCTACAGATTCAGTATAATCTCAGTAAAAATCTCACCTGCCTTTTTCTCAGAAATTTGCAAGCTAATGCTAAAATTCATATGGAAATGCAAGTGACCCAGAATAGTTGATATAATCTTGAAAGTGAAAAATAAGGTTGCAAACTGGTTTTTGCTGATTTCAAAACTTATCACAAAGCTATAATAATAAAGACAGTATGGTACTGGAAGTGGAATAGAATTGAGAATCCAGAAACAAAACCCTCACATTTACTGTTAATTGATTTTTAACAAGGGTGTCAAGATAATTCAATGAGGAAAAGAAGTTCAATAAATAATACTGGGACAACTGGATATCCACATGCAAAAGAATGAAGTTGAACCATTACCTTACACTAAATACAAAAATTAGCTCAAAGTGGATCAATCTAAATGTAAGAACTAAAACTGCAAAGCTATTAGAAGAAATTATAGGGGTAAATTTTCATGACCTTGAACTTGGCAAAGGATTCTTACATATGACACCTAATGCAAGAGCCAAAAAGAAAAGCTAAGTAGACTGGATATCATCAAAATTAAAACTTTTGCTATTCAAAGGATATTATCAAGAAAGTCAAAAGATAATTCACAGAATTGGAAACAATATTTGCAAATCATAAATCTAAGGGACTTGTTTATGGAATATATAAGCAACTTTACAACTCACCAACAAATGGCAAATAACCTAATGAAAACATGTGCAGAAGATCTGAATAAACATTTGTCCAAAGAAGATATGCACATGGTCAAAAGCACATGCAAAAATATTCAACATAATTAGTCAGTAGTTAAATGCAAATCAAAACCACAATAAGATACCACTAACACACTCACTAGGATGGTTATAATAAAAAAGACAGATAATACTAAATGTTTGTGATGATATGGAGAAACTGGAAACCTTATATATTTCCGTTGGAGTATAGAATGGTTCAATCACTTTGGAAAACAGTTTATCAGATCCTCAAAAAGTGGAATGAAGAATAGTGTGTGTGTGTGTGTGTGTCTGTGTGTGTGTGTGTGTGTGCTCAGTCGCTTAAGTGGTGTCTGACTCTTTGTGACCCTGTGGACTGTAGTCCACCAGGCTTTTTTGTCCATGGGATTCTCCAGGCAATACTACCGGAGTGGGTTGCCCTGCCTCTCTCCAGGGGATCTTCCCGACCTACGGATCAAATTTGCACCTCCTGCATTGCAGGTGAGTTCTTTACCATTGAGCCACCAGGGAAGCCCGAAGAATTACCATATGACCATGCAATTCCATTCCTAGTTACATACCCAAGAATTTGAAAATATATGCCCACACAAAAATCTTTTATTGGTATATTCATAACAGTGTTACTCATAATAGCCAGAAAGTAGAAACAACCCAAATGTTCATCAACTGATGAATGGATAAACAAATGTGGTATTACATTCTGGTAATGGGAGAGAGAATTAATTAGGGAAGCATGGCTGATTCACTAAATTCACTAAAAGGAAGAAAGGACGTGAGCTGAAAATTCATAGGAAAACAAGTACAAAAAGCTCTTTATATACAAAAAGCATCACAAAAACCACTTGTAGGAAGACAAATTAAAATGTCAATTTGTTACTTTAGGCAACAGATTAGCAATAATCAAATTTTTTAAATTAACTATGTTAGTGAGAGGGTTAGGAAACTGGTACTTTGCTTCTTTATTGATAAGAATGTCAGTTTGGGGGCAATTTGGCAAAATTTATCTCAGATACAATTTTACATGCCCTTTGATCCATGCAGTATATATTAGGAGTGTATCCTGTACTGTATGAAGTCGCACAAGGAGGTTTATTAAAAAAAAAAAAAAAGGATGTTTATTGCAGCATATTTTCAACAACAACCCCAAACATCCTAAATGTCCTTTGACTTGCATTTATCACATTACCCAACAATTGCATTCCTGGAAATTTATTAGAGAAAATTTAGGTCAACACAAAAACTTCATTCAAATGTTCATAACAGCATTATTTATAATATAATATTTCTACTGATGAATAATTCATATACAATGAAATGCACTGATCTTAAATTTTGCAATTCATTACGTTTGGGTTAATGCATGCACTCTTGTGACCCACTCTTTATAAGATTTAAAATGTTTGTAATGTCTCAGAAAGTTCCTTTGTTCTTCTTCTAGTTAATCTCTGCTACATCACTCCATCCCCAACTCCCAGGGTATTTAGTAGTCTGATTTCTTTCACTGTAGATTAGTTTTGTATAAATGGAATCACGCATTGTAGGTTCCTTTACGTCTGGCTTCTTTTGGTCCAGAACATGTTTCTGAGATCCTTTTGTGTTGTAATGTGCATCAGTAGTTCATTTCCTTTTTATTGCCTGTTAGTGTTCCATAGGATGGGTACACTGCAATTTGTTTATTTATTCCCCAGTGGGTAGATGTTTGAATTGTTTCTTGTTTTTATCTTTTATGAATAAGGCTTTTGTCTGTAAGTCTATTTATTGGAGCTGAGTTTTCATTTCTTTTGGATAAAAACCTAAAAATGGAATTGCTGGATGATATAATAGGGTATACATTTAAATTTATAAGAAATGGCCAGCTATTTTCAAAAGTCTTTGTATCATTTACTTTCTCACTAGCAAAACAGATGGGCCTATTTGAAATTTTTAACAGTCATGCAATTTTTATGTTCATATTGGCTACTTGTACATATTCCTTTGTGTTTTCTCAAGACTTTGCATGTTTCTAAATTGGGCTTTTTACTATTGAGTTGTAGAAATTCTTTTTTTTCTTCCAGCTTTATGGGTATAATTGACATATAACATTGTGTAAGTTGAAAGTATACAATGTGTTGATTTGCTGCAGTTACGTGTTGTAAAATGATTACCACCTCAGTGTTAGCTAACACCTGTATCATATCTCATAATTACTATTTGTTTTATTTTGGGAACACTTAAGATCTCTTATCACCTTTCAAGTATATTGTTCAGTCGCTCAGTGGTGTCTGACTCTTTGTGGCCCCATGGATTGCAACACGCCAAACTCCCTGTTCTTCACCATCTCCCAGAGCTTGCTCAAACTCATGTCCATTGAGTCAGTGATGCCATTCAAACATCTTGTCCTCTGTCTTCCCCTTCTCCTCCTGCCTTCGATCTTTCCCAGCATCAGGGTCTTTTCTAATGAGTCGACTCTTAACATCAGGTGACCAAAGTATTGGAGCTTCAGCTTCAGCATCAGTCCTTCCAATGAATATTCAGGATTTATTTCCTTTAGGATTGACTGGTTTGATCTCCTTGCTGTCCAAGGGACTCTCAAGAATCTTCTCCAACACCATAGTTCAAAAGCATCGATTCTTCACCATTCAGCCCTCTTTATGGTCCAACTCTCACATCTATACATGACTACTGGAAAAACCATAGCTTTGACTAGATGGACCTTTGTTGGCAAAGTGAGGTCTCTGCTTTTTAATACACTGCTCTAAAAGAGCAAGTGTCTTTTAATTTCTTGGCTGTGGTCACCATCTGCAATGATTTTGGAGCCCAAGAAAATGAAGTATATAGTATAGCATTAAAACTGTGGTCACTATGCTGTATATCAGATCTCCAGAGTTTATTCATCTTATAACTGGAAGTTTATACATTTTGATTAAGAGTTGTAGTAATTCTTAGATATTATGGGATCAAATTCCTTGTTTGGTATGTTTTATGAATATTTTCTCCCAGTTTAACTTGTCTTTTAATTTCCTTACTGACAAAGCTTAAAATTTTGATTAGGTCCAATTTATCAGTGTTTTCCGTTGTAGTTACTCATTTGTGTGTCTTGTCTAAGAAATATTTTCTTATCGTAAGGTAAGAAGATATTCTGCCTATTCTAGAAGATTTTAAGTCTATGTCTATGACTTAACTCTATTTTTAACCAGTGCACATTACATTTAATATTTAACAAGTAATTAATTAAAACTAATAAGACTTTCTATATAGCATAGGGAATTCTACTCAGTACTCTGTATAGGAGAAAAGAAAATTAAAAAAAAAAACCAGTGGAGATATATATATATATAAAATTCACTTTGCTCTACAACTGAAACTAACACAATTGTAAATCAGGTATACTCTAATAAAAATTTTTTAAAAATCCGATTAAAGAAAAACAAGGAAGGAGGGAGGCTTAAGAAGGGGATATATATATATATATGTAAAATTATGACTGATTCGCCTTGTTGAACAGCAGAAACCAACAACATTGTAAAGCAATTATCCTCTAATTTAAAAATTAAAAAAGAAAAAAGAAAAACATATAGGAGTCAGTAAGAACATCAGCGGCCTTGAAGTCCAAGGCGTATCCTGATTGTGTCCAGCTAAGTAGCCTTGGGCATTTCCCTCCCCAGGGAACCAAGTGGGCCAAGGCGGTAACTGCAGCAGTGACTGAGGGTCAGTACAGGTAAGTGTTTCAGAAATCTAATTGGAGAAGCTTGCTTCGCAGTGAGGAGACTCCAGAAAGCTGATATCCAAGAAAATTTGAAACTTCCCGTACCCAGTGCTGACGAAGGTCAGGGATCCTCCTCCACAGCCCCTCATTACTCCTGCCTGGGCACCTCAGAGTAGTGTGTCCACCCCTACTCTGACATTTAGACTTTCTGCTAATCTGATTAAGCCACAAGAGGGCACTGTGAGAATGGGTTTCTAAGCCAGCTTGGAGCTCCCTGCTGCAGCCATGAAGTGCTGGGCTCTGCCTGCTTGTGTGAAGGTGGTTTTGGCTCTTGAGGGCCAGAGGAGGCCTTACAAGTCACACATGGTCACATGGGGGGGCAGGGAAGAGGGTGGAGCAGTGACTTCACCTAAGGTGTGAAAGGGTCTGCCCCTCAGAACACAGACCTGGAAATAGGGCTATCAGGGGAACTAGGAGGGGGTGAAGGGGCTGAAACCAAGGGCAACAGGGAGCAACAGGTCCCAGTCTGTCTGTTACAGGGAGACCCAGGGAATATGGCAGTCTGGTGTCTGTGGTGGGTCATCTTAGGTTAGGGGATGATGGCCCATGTCCCACCAGACCAGGGGCAGAGCTGAGATGAATGACTTTTGTTTTAATTAGGCTCAATTTATGGCAGAGTGGGATGGAGGTGAGGGAGAGGGAATTTATCTGTGAGAAACTGTAGATGGCAGACACAGGGGCGATGGGGTAGGGCAGTCATGGTTCACCCGTGGCTACACTGGTCACTCTGGCAGCAAGGCATTCCAGGATTAGGAGAAATACTGAGTTATGGAGAGAAAGGCTTGGCTACAAAGCAGGGCTCTTGGTCAGAGCTGACTGGCCCAGACAGAGCGAGGTGAGCGTGTGCAGTTAAGCTGAGTGTCAGGCACCTCTGGAGTTCAGGTCAGAGAGATGCTGATGGGAGTCCAGCTCCAGGACACATCACAGAGATGGTACAAGCCCTAATCTCCAAGCTGGTAGCCCCAGAATTCCATCAGAGCTCAGCCCCAGGGCCAGGCCCAGAGCCAAGAATAGACTGGCAGGGGAACAAAGGTAGACAGAGGACACAAGGACATCAGACAGGTCCACTTTGGCCCAATCCTACCTGGGAGCTTGGATAACTACTTGGGATCATGGAAGTCCCCAGAATCTCATACTCAGGCTCAGAGCTCACAGAGTTGTTTCAGAATTTATAGGCTGATGATGAGAGCTGTGGAAATCAGCATCTGCTCCTCACTGTGGAGACAGAGATACAGTGGCCTGGGGCACCATCACAACTGCATAGAAAGATTTCTCTTCCCAGAATCAGGACAGAGAGTATCCAAACTCAGCTTCTTTCTCAAGAATTATCTCCAGGACCATGAAGCACTAGACTGGAAAGGTGGAGGGCATCACTGTCAGTAGTTGCGAAAGTTTCACTCTTGGCTCTGACTCCAGAATCATGCAGGCATGCTCACCTTCCATACTTCTGATGGAAATCTTACTAAGATTCATCCCTGATACCCCTTTCCTGATGCTGAAAGGCCCCCATTTCCCTGGAAATAGTTTGAACCTCTCAGCTTGCTAGCTGAAGCCCTCCCTGACTTAACCCTTGGCATTTTTATCTTTGGACTTTCCCAGCTCCACTGGCATGAACATATCATCCCTGTTGTCTGATAGAGACCAGACTTCTTGGATGTTTGCATTCCTCCCTCTGCCTGGAATGTTCTTCCTGTCCTGTCTAACTGATAAGCAGTGAGTCATCCTTTGAGACCCTGCTCAAGCATCTCCTTCTTTATGAAGGCTTACCTGGCCAGCTCCAAACTGGTTACAGGTAGACTGCTTGGTAACAGACAATGTAGGATGTTGCCTCCAAATCTATTCTTCCTTTTGTGTCTTACCAAGAAATCCTGACTTTGTCCAAGTATTCAACCTCAGCCGAGTGACCCGGTGCTCAAGGAGAAACATGAAAGAGGCCAGGCCCAGCATACTGGCCCTGTTCCTTTGACAGTAAGAAGTCAGCTCTGGTGGACATGTGTGGGCATGTGCCTGGTTCTGGCCATTGCCTGCATTTCCATGGGATAGTGGTCAGAGGTGGTGAGCTCTTATAAAGGGGCTCAATCAAGGACTGATTCTGCTGGGCTTGTTTGTCACTGCAGTGTCAGAATCTGAAACAGGGCCTGGTGCCAAGTAGGTGCCAAGAGAGTTGCGAGAAGTTCCTTCCACATTAAATCCTTTTCAGGATTGTTTTCACTGGGTTGGCTGAGTCCCTCCTCGGGGAAATCCAAAGGGTCCAGAGAATCTTCTCAGAATCAGAGATGATGAAGGACTAGCTCAGGCTTGATGGCCATTGGGTCTTCTGTCCCCTCCAAATCCATACTCTTGCTTGTTGTTATTTGTTCAAAAATATTCACAGAATGTCCGCTATGTGCCAGACACTGCATGTTCACAAATAAACAAAACCAAGTTTCTGCCCTAAAGGAGCTCACAGCATTTTGGAAGGAGACACAAAATCAGATAATTATCCTCTGATGCTATAAGGGCAGTGAATCTATGTAATAGAGAGATTTCTTAGTTGCTAACAAGATCATCCTCTCTGGATAGTATAAGCGGAAGAAGAATTTATGAAAGTCCATTGGATATCTCACAGAATCCTGTGCCCAGTGAAAATGATGTCTCAAATCATGTGTAGAACAAACTGAACTCAGCTGACTAGATTTCTGCTCTTCCCCACCATTGCAGTGGAAGAAAACGAATGCAGCTTCAGAGATTGAGAAACCCTGGATCTGTGGATAATGAGAAAGTGCATCTGTATACAAAGTATTGTGCTGTGCTGCTCAATCTCTAAGTCATGTCTGGCTCTTTGTGACCCGCCAGGCTCCTCTCTCCATGGGATTTTCCAGACAAGAGTACTGGAGTGGGTTGCCATGCCCTCCTCCAGGGAATCTTCCTGACCCAGAGATTGAACTTGTGTCTTCTGCATCTGCTGCATTGGCAGGTGGATTCTTCATCATTGCGCCACCTAGGAAGCCCCTCATAATGTATTGTAGAGAGTTAGAAAACAAAACTACACTTTTCATTACAGAGCCTTGAGCAGGGCACACATACCCTGTCATTTCCTTCATTACTGAAATCAAACTGATCAGACTCTCAATTGTCTTGAAGACCATAGATGCATTAAAACAAAACAAAACAAAACTATACAGAAGAGCAATTGCAAAAGTACCTTAGGAATGTGTCTGATCTATCAGAAGTATTCAAAAAGTATTTTAGTTTTTATCAGAAGTATTTGCTGTTGTCCAGCAAAAATGATTTGGAGATATAGAGGAAACAACCAGTGTCCTGGCCAGGTCCCTTTGCCAGCCGTTGCCCTCTGTCCCAGGAACCATGAGAGTCAGCTGGTCCCTTCTCCAGAGAATGCCCTCAGCTACATAGGAGCCACATCACAGGGAGGCCACATGACCTCTGGCTGCTATAACTGTGACCCCAGGAAGAGAGAGCATACCTCTAATCTGAAGAGACCTCCTGTTTCATCCCTGTGAGGACTAGGAGTCCTCCATTCTGCTCCATCAGGAGTGATGGGTGAACTGCATGGTTCTGCTAAACACATTGCCTTGCTGGGCACATAGTTGGACACCACCGTGTTTCCTAGGCCGTCTTCTTGACTGCAGCCTTTCTTGAAGCTTCTGTTTGGGCATATCAGGCTGGTTTTGGGGTGGGCCCCAAGGGACTCCTCTACCCAGAGAACTAGCATTCCAATGGATTGAAGGGTGGAGGGATCCTGAGTCCTTTCTAAAGGGCTTTGGCCGAAAGTGACTCAGTGACTCAGCACTGGAAGAAAGTTCAGGGGAGGGCCTGAGCCAAAAATAGAAGAAAAGAATCATCACCACCTGAGGGCCTTGCCTGGGACTTGACAGATAGCCCTGAAACCCAGCAGTAGGGATTGAGACCTGACCCTTCAGGGCCCCTTGGACCCTGATCCAGCCCTGTAGACAGCAGCCATGCACAAAGGACTGCATGAGTTGTTCAGTATTTAAGCCACTTGTTCAGGGTTTAAGAAATTGGCCACCAAATTCTTTGATATTCGCCCACTGATGGATGGGGACTGTGTTTCCTTACTTTGAAGATGGGCTGGCTCATGGTGACTTTGACCAACAGGACACCATGGAAGTGATCTCTGTGAGGTTCTGTCGCAGAAGGTAATACAGCCCTGAGCCACCATGAAGTGCTCCCACTACCCTGGAGCCCCATCCTGGTGAAGCTGCATGTAGGAGCCCAACCTTCCAGCCATCTCATCAGCACCCAACTTATGAGTAAAGAAGTCTCCAGATGATTCTGGTACCTGCCCTAGTGTTCTCCTGACTTTTGGGTCTTCCCAACACTGTCCTCAGTCTTGCTGAAGCAGAGACAAGTTACCTGTACTGTGCTCCAGTTGAATTCCTGGCCTACAGAACCCAGGAGCATCATAAAATGATGGTTTTCTACCACTCGCTTTGGGGTGACTTGAAAGCAGTGATTACAACTGAGTCTCCACCCGTGCAGGAAAAGCTAAGGAATCTAAGGCTTTCTCTCTCTCACACACACTTGCATGTGTGAAGTGATGGTCAGAGTCACAGAACCAGTGCAATGCACAGCCAGAATCTACCTCTCCTCTATGTGAACTTAAAACCCCCACTGATTTGCCTCACTCTTCACTCCCAGGTATTTCCTTCCCAAAACTGCATATTGATCTGAACTTTAACAAAGCATTATTGTGATGTGATGACCCGCACGAGGAAAGCCTGGTCCTGGCCTATGGATCCCTGACAGGCATTCTGACAAGATGCTTGTAAGTGGACTGAAACCCCACCAGGGTGGCATGAACCTGGACCTGACATGGACACATAATCTTATTGTCTAGCCCTGAAAAAAAAACCCAACCAACCAACCACCAAACAAACCCAGTTCTTGGGATTGTACTCTAGAAGGGAGTTTGCAAGCTAGAGCATGTTCAGAGGACTTGGCTGCAAACTGGGCCTTAGGAGGGAAAGTTGAAGGGATCAGGGACATTTGACTTTGACAGAAGAAGTCTTGGCAGAATATGTGGGATGTATTCAGAGATTAGAAATGTTGTTAATGGAAAAAGATAAGCTTTGTGGCCCTAGATGGCATAATCAGGAGAATAGGCTCTATGGGGTTCAGTTTGGCTAATTCAAGTGGTCCTACTTTGGTCACTGCTAAAAATCCAAAGACACTTATATTCTAATGTAAAAATCTTTATTATTCTGAAAAGCACAACACAGACATCTCAGTTTCTCCTGTAATCAGTTGCCATTGCCACTGGTTAGCATTAGAGATTCTCCATGCTCTGTCATGGAAGGAAGAAGGACCTAATTTTGTCAAGAGTTAGAGAAGCCCAAGCCTCTTAGAACACAGTGCCTTTGTGTCAGGACATTTATTTTCAGCTTTCTCTGTTGGTAGGATGATGAGAGAATTTCTCTTCTACCTATAGCTTAGTATTTTTAGATGAAGCTGGTGAATGAATGTTAGACAGCCCAGCTGGCCTAGATATATGTGTTCCTTTCTCAGCTGCCCATGAGTACGTGCTCTGAAACAAATAGGTTCTCACAGCCTTCTCTGGTTGTCTGAAAGAGAGGCATACCAGCTGAGACACTTATTAAAATTCCATATTCTCTGGTCCTTTTTCTGCAGATCTAGATTAGTAGATGGGGGTGGGGCTGAGTCTTTATGTAACTTGTGCCTAGGGGGCTCTGACCAGGCAGGCTTGGGAAGTGCTTGTGTAGGGAGAAAGAAATGATTACAAGCTCTTGCAGACTCCTTCACATCAAGGTATTTGTTAGACCAGGCACAGTATATCCTAAGGCTGGCAATGTGCTCACACCTTCAGTTGACTTGGAAGGACAGTAGAGGTAAGAGTCCCAGGCTGATCCTTCCTTCTGGGTCAGAGAAACCAGGTAGAAAGTGCTAGAAGCTGGGAGATAGAAGACTGAAAGGTGTGCTGTGGCTTCCCCCACCCCCACCCCCATCCATGGCCAAGGTTGAGCAAGCAGGACCCAGTGACTCCGCCTTCTTGGCCTCTGCTCTTGTCCTTCTGAGGCTTCAGAGGTCGCTGCCCACCAGGTTCAGTAAGGCATTCTTGTAGTCACCGCTTGTGTCTTCCTGAGGACAGGAGGCACATGAGATTTAGAAGGGAGTTTGGTTAGAAGGACATTGACCTGGCTTGGAGTCACCACCATCAGGAGCTCTTATTATTAGGAGTTGTGTTTCTTGGAGGGAGTCCTGGCACATACTTGTACCGGTTCCTATGCCACCTCCCCTCACACTGTCACCCTATTTTTCCTTGTTTTCCATTTCAAGCTGTTCCTACTGCCACCACACACACCCTTCACCCTGACCACCTGTTGCTGCATTCTGAAACTTCTGAAAGGCAAAATGTCTTTTAAACATCTCATAAGCTATGTGTTTCTTGAAAAGTATAGTGAACAATAGGCATTTGTAGAATAACTAGACACTTGACTTAGTAGCCAGTGAAGACTTAGGGATATATTTCTCATGACTTGACTTTCATTAATGAAATTGTCAAGGCCTCAATTGACATTAACAGCTAGAAGAGCTATTTCTCTTGAAGTTACAGCAGTGTGATAATTGCTCTAGTGAACTCTAGAATGTTCACTAATGGGAATCATGTTAGGCAACCCACTGAAGCTCATATGATTTATCTCCTTTAAATGTTGCTGCCAGGACTACTTAAATCTGTATTTGAATGCTACTCCTCAATTCCTACTGTTTACTCTCATTGACTCTTCAGATATGGTTCATTCTGCAAGGATTTGGTGTGTCATTTTCAAAGGGGTAACCATAAGGCAAAGGCAAAGCTAACTTTCTGGGTGAACAAGGACCTCCACTAGTCACACCAACCTCCTTGCTGATCCCTGTATGTACCACACAGTGATGAATGCAAGGGTGTGATACTCCCTGGGAAGGGATGGACACATGTGACTGATGGCATTGGTCTCAGCAGTCAGGTTTCCCAGAAGATCTCTGTTTCAAACTGGTGTTAGAATTGGGAGCTCATGACTCACCATGATCATGCTGCTGAGGGTCTTGCCGTACATCTTTTTGAACTGATTCTTGATAAGATTTAAGTCAATCTCACTCCTGGAAACGATGTTTCTTATCAGGGTCCCATCGAGAGTCCCTGCTCCCTGGATAAAACACAGCAATCAACCATCACTTCCTGCCTTCCTGGTCCATCTTCATGATAATGACAAATCTATGTTGGGTCCAGGGGGCTTTTGTAGGGGATGGGGAAACAGGAACGACAGTGAAGCACTAGAGGGATGCACTGAGGGATCCCTTAATCTCCTCTTGCTCACTGCTCATATTGTTTCTTATTAGTAGCCAAATGCCCCAGGCTGCAGTGTGTGTTTGATTTTATTCTGGACACAAAATTCTCTTTGCTCCAGGAATAAGACCTCTTCCTAGGGCAGTAACATCATGAACTCTGCTTAACTGGACAATTCACAAACAGGACCCTCCCTCTCACTTTCATCCTTGAATACTCTTATGTCAGAAGGAGCCACATGGCCACAGGGATCCCACACCCTTTTTCATTTCCCGGGACAGATGCAACCAGAGGGCTTGGGGTTCTTGCTTCAGGTAATGTTAACAACCATCAATCAGAAAAGGTGGGCCCTCACCTTAACCTTCAGGAATTATTTTGACTGTCTTCCAATGTGGTTCCAGATACCACAACCTGCATCTAATATGAGCATTTGAACTGCTGTCTGAGTGACCAGTGCAGCCTTTTGGACAATAGGCAAACCCAGATCGGCACTCTGGCACATGCAGGAAAGTTGAACTGCTGTGTGTGGCAGTTTCCCTCTGAATGTGTCCATTCAAAGGGTGCCTTGACCTCCTGGCAATCCTGTGCTTTCTCAAGGAAGCCACTTGGACAATAATAAATAAATAAAATAAATTAAAAGGACAATTGCACTGACTTGGGTTCAAGTCAAGGCTTTGCCATGTATCAGCTATGTGACCTTGACCACGGTTTCATCATCTCTGGGGGGCAGATGGGAGGGCAGATTGCATCATGAAGTGTCAAAGGACTGTGGTAAAAGTTCAGTGCCATGAGCACCCGGGAGCGTACCTGCTCAAATCCAGCCTTCAGGAGATGTGGCTTCCCTTCTCTAGCCTTGATTTGCCCATGAGAACTAAAACCAGCCTGATCCACAAGAGGTTGGGATCAGAGGAGACCCAAGTGTGGAAGAATTGGGTGGTAGCTCTGAGCTCCTTGGCTTTGCAACTGGTGCCATGTAGGACTGAGGGTCAGGCCCAGAGAAAACAAAACAGTTACCTTCATGGCGTAGTAAAGGCGCTCTGCAAAGTAGCTGTGGAGGTTCCGGGTGCATTTCACTGGCAAACAGGAAAGTTGTGTTAGCAACCAGAGGCTGTAGGCAGCATTGTGTACATGTTTATTTATTTATGTCTTACTTTGGGTCTTAAGGGTTGTGCAAATCTTGGCCTATTTATTGGTGCTCTGCCTAGTCCTGAACGACTCTGTGTCAGGAGGGGTGGGGCAGGGAAGGAAGCCCAGGGCACTGGGCGCAGGTGCCAAGGCCCAGAGCAGGCAGACAAAAGGGCAGGATGTGAAATGCACTGGGGCCCACAGGGTTGGTCTGGCCCATCGGACCACAGCTCCACCAAGGGAGTCCTTGGGCTCTTACATTCCAGCGACAGCTTCACTAAGAGTCCATCCACACAGCTCCAAGGAGCAGCCACCATTATGGTGACCACTGGCCTCTGAGGGTCACTGGTCAGAGGACCCCTGCAGATTGAATTCCCCTGTGACAGATGGGGCTTGGCTCCAGAGCCCCTGGCCCCACACTGTCTTTCATGGATGCTGCTTTAGAGACTGTCTGGGTGGGGAGGTTGGCATTTTGACTCAAGGCAGCAGAAAGAGGAGGGCTCTGAGGGAGCTAGGCATGAGTTTGAACCCTGCCTGATGGCACTGTGTGTTAGGGACTTGATCTCCCTGCCTTGCACTGTCCTCACATGTGAAGACAGTGATGTGAGTCTTCAAGGAGAAATGAACAGGAAGTGCCCAGCCCAGAAGGGCACTGCAGGGTCTTGCTTCTCCTTGCCTGTAGATTTTATTTAGTTGTTTAGAGGCAGGGGCTGCCTGTGGAAGCTGAGACTGGAGTAGAGGTCATGTTTAGATGCTCTGGCATAGATTAGATTTATCACAGCAATCAAAGGAGGCTGGGGAGTGTCAGATGTCCCAATCAACTTTTAGGGACCAGGACATACTGTGAAGCTCCCAGGCTACTTGGCAACCAATGGGGACAAGCTGGTGTGAAGGTGCCCTTGGCTCTATTATGGGAGGGAGGAGGGACGTCCCTCTGCTCTGGGCCTCAGTTCTTTATTCTGCAGTGACTCTTCTGCCTGTCACTCTGGACCCCAGGCTGCCCTCTGGAATGGGTCCTCCTATATGAATCTGACCTCATGCGTGGGGGAAGGTTCTCAGCGTTCCCCTAGCATTAGATGACCCATCACTCAGTTTGGACTCCAACTACACATCATCAGTTCTTCAGTCAGCAACTGAGGCAGGGAACAGACCCCTGGCTGAGGTCCTGCTAGTTGGCTTTTTCGGACCTTCACAATCAAAGCCAGAATGTTCTCTGTGTGGCTGCTGTGGGTGAGCATAGCCCCTGGCTCTTGCACAATCCTGCAAATGTGTGCATACACATACATTCACATACTCAGACACCTTCACACACATACTCATACACAACGACATACACAGGGCTGGGAACTACATGGGCAGCACAGGGAATGATCTTGGGCAGAACAGAACACATTGAGGACTCCGGGTTTTCCCCAGTAGCTCCAGTGTCCTGGGTGGATGGTACATGCTGAGAGTGGGGGCTGATGTGGAGGTTTACCTTGATTGATGGTGAGCACAGGGACCCAGCACTTGCTATTGAGCTCTGGGCCCTTCGCCCTTTGATGCTGCCCCTCCACTGAGCTCCAGGGCTGGGAGACACATGTGTACCTGAGCATGGAGCTCCATCTCTTACCTACTGTAAGCATCGCCTCCTCCAGCGACCCATGGGTCTCACTCTTGATGCTGTCCTCAATGCTCTTGTTGGCAATTTTCTCATATTCCTCAAACACTGTGGAGAGAGTCTTCTCTTAGCCGACATGTGCATCTCAGCCTGACACCCCCCAACATCTTACATCAGAGACTATACATCAATTCACCACCCCTGACTTCCACTTGGTTGCTGGGAAAAGGGTCCCGGGGTCCTCAGCTCTCAGCCCTGCCTCCCCGGTACCTCTCATCAGGTGTGTGGCGCTGCGTGTACACAGGATAGTGATGAACTTCATCTCATCCGTCCCACAGATCTTCTCCCCGGCTGCGTACAGATCCTGGCATTGGGACACCCATGACAACCAGTGAAGGTGAGCAAGGGGTGAAGGACCACCCCCAGTCCACCCTGCCAGGTCGGCATTCTCCTTTGCTTGATCATCTTTTTGACGGGGAGCCTGCTATTCCCATGGTTCAGTTCTCTTCTTCGGGCTGCTCTAGGAACTGCCCCGCCTTGCCCTGGGCTTCACCCTGCCTCTAGGCAGTTATAAGCGCTCTGCCAGCAGGCAGATCTATAGAGACCTGAAAGCACACATCTGGGCCTTGGAGGCCCAGCATCCCCAGATTCATAGGCTGGTCCTGCCAGGGCAGAGTTTCAGTGGATCCCACTCAAATCAGCTTCCTTCCTCCCCTACACTCTCACTTCCCTCTGTAGACATCAGAGGATAAAGGCCTGCAGAGAGCTGAGTCGGGTCTCAGCCTAGCATCATCAGAGAACCCCCTCCTCCCCCACTGCCCCGCCTGGAGTCTAGATGGCAGAAGGTGGTGCCAGGTGGCCAGGAAGGCAAAGCTGCTGAGGGGTAGCCTCACCTGTGCATCTTGCAGGGCCAGTCCTGGGTCCACATAACCACTCAAGTCATCTCTGCTGCCCTAGAAACAGGAGAGGTAACTCTGTAAGATAGGCTGGCTAAGCAGGGCAGCCTGGGCAGAGGGGACAGCTGGGCAGGCAGGTGGACAGTTATCCTCTCTGGGCCTTGGCTCTCTCATCTGTAAAATGAGAGTTGTAAGAAATACCCTGAGGGGGATGGGGAATTCATTGAGCAAAAGTAAGCACCATGCCTGGCATGGGGCCTGGTGGTCAGGACCTGCCCAGTGATGGGCCCTCTTCTCCTACTTCCTGGAGAGGTGCAGGGGTTCTGCACTGAGGACCTCCCAATCATGCTGGGATGAACCCAGTGAACCCAGGCCCCAGTAGTTGTACCACACCCTTGCCCCTACCTCACCCAACCCCGGCAGCTCTGCCCAAGAGCCACTCTCTGGGAGTGGGAAGTGGTTGGGGTCCCCCAGACAAGGGGTTCCCAGGATCCAGGACTGTGATACCTGCAGGAGGCACACCAGAATCCTCTCCAGGTAGCCACTGGTATCTGCTTTGATGTCTTCTTCCAGGTTGGACCCATAGTCTGCAGGGGATCAGGACCATGAAACTTAGACCTGCTCTTCCCCTCTCAGCCCCGTTTCCCGTACTCCTCCTGACTAAAGCCTTCTAGGAAGGATGAGTCTTTGGTACAGACAGTGTCTGCACTGTGCAAGTGTTTGAGTAGCAGAGGCTCCCCACTGGTTGTCGTTCAGAGCAAGGAAGTGACATGGGTTGCCAGCCAGGCTTAAAACACAGAAATGGGCCAGTCCAGAGAGCCTGATAAAGCTCCATTTCATCATGGGGCTCATCAAAGCCAGAACCTTCAGACAGATTCCTCATCAGGCAGACCTTGAGGAAGAGGGGCTTTGCCTTGCATACCATGGACTCCATGATAGTTAGCTTGGGCTCCACATCCCCCACTGCTGAAATGGGGCCCTGCATGGTCCCTGGGGTCAGCCTATGCCCAGTCAGGAAGGTACCAGCCCCACCACCCACTGCTGAAAAATTATGTGGCCCGCAGCACCGCCACACTCTCAAGGGGCAGAGTTTAGTGTCTGCATGCCCTTCCCTCCAGCAAGAAGCCTGTGAATTTAGGGAGCTTAGCGTCTAAGCCTGAGCCATATCTGACCTCACTATCAGGCATGGGACTTGGCACACAGTGGGTGCTCAGCACCCATGTGTGGAAAAGCCCAGAAAGAGTCCTTTCCAACGTGGCCCTGTACACTTCTTGTCTCTTATTCCCTGCTACGCTGCCAAAGCTCATGGCCATTCCCAAGCTAGCCTTTAACTCAGGGCCCACATCTCTTCGTGACAGGCCCCTTACCCTCCTCATATGCCTTCATTATCTCCTGCAGCTGGTTCTTGGTCCGAGAAGCCAGAATTTCAATGATGACACCCTCTTTGGTTCCTATGCCCTGTGGATAAAAATCTCTGCTTACTGGAGAGAACCGTTTGTATCCTCCTGCTGTGTCCACACCCTTTTTTTGTCAAGAGGCACAAGGAAGAGCCCTAGGAAGAATTAGTCATCGCTCTGCTGGGAGGCCTCTGCTCGAGGATGTTACTGGAGGAAACCGCCTGCATTTGTCTCTAGTGGTGGCTGTTACGGGCAAGTGATGTGATGGGAAAACTGTGTCTCAGCTTGCCCCTCCCTAGCTGGGTGTTCCCAAACAGGTTGCTCGACATCCCTGAGCCTAAGGATCCTCATCAGGACACAGGGATAATAAATCATCCCCATCCGGGGGTGGAGGTGATAGACGTAAAATGCCCAGCAGGTCCATGTACACAGTAAGTGACCTTTCCATGGAGATGATTATTGTTCCTTGGTCCTGACTCCTGAATCATCTTCAAATGTAAAAGGAGCAATGGGAAGTAAAGGGAAATTGGAGAACCAGGCACGAGACAGCAGAGGCTGGTTCCTAATTCCTGCACACTTGGTCTAGTGGTGTCCTGAGAAGGACTGATTTTGGTTTTATCAAGACCAGGTGACGCAGGAGGCCAGTCTATGTTTGGTGGCAGTCTGAGTGATAGGAACAGAGTTAAGAGACAAAGTAGGTGATTAAATAGCTAATCGCACTAGGGGATGGTCAGTAGAGAAAAAAGTATGGGAGACCCCTGTAAGTTAATGATCACTCAGGAAAACAGGTTTGCTTAACCACAAAACCAAGCAGCCTCGCTTAGCAACAAAACTATGCAACAGAAGCAGGAGACATTCCCCCAAACAATAAAACAATGGTGGAATGAGACCCATATCATGCCCAGTGAGCTCAGTAAGTTAATGATTCCTAGGACAGGCTCTTCTGCCTGCACTAAAAACAAAAATTAAGGAAAAGGAGACCTTATATTGAAAACTAAGATGATTTACCGTATTTTAGTATACGTTACAGCCTTTTTGCTCACTTCCACTGTTTCATGACAGTCCCGATTTGACTATTTAAGGACAAGAAAATCCCCTACCCATCGTGGAGGAGGAAATGATGATTGAAGTTTGGCATCTTGTCAAGAATGAGGAAGAAGGTGGTCTTCTCCCCCTCCCCACTTTTCCTTTGATTATAAAACTGTAGCCCACTTAACCTCACAAGCTTTCTATTCTAATAAATCACTTCTTAACTGTCACTTTGCCTCTCACCAAATTCTTTCTGCTCTGAGACAGAAGAACCTATGTTCTACTAAGTCCTAAAATGCGTTCTATGGTCTCATGAGCAGCAAGCTGCCAGCTTGCTGAGCTCATTCCAAACAGTGGCTCAAGGAGAGCTTGGAGCTCCCCATGCCAGGCTCTCTGGGGAAAGGAGTCCTGGGCATCATCCCCCCATTCAGTCCTTGTAAGTGATTCTGCTCCTCCCCTACTGCACTTGCTTGGTTACCTTCATGGCATCGTATAGCTCCTTGGCTTCATATCTGTATGGAGGGTACATGAGGGCTATGATGAGCCTCTCGAACTTGCCACTCAGCTCCGACTTCAAGGTCTCGATGAGATCCTAAGGCAGGAAGAGGGAACGGTGATATTCTGTGTGCAGCACCCACTGGAGTGCTGGCAAGGATGGTGGTGGGGCCCGGGGGCTCTGGCTAGATTCCCAAGTAGGCTCTGCCATGTCCTGGTGCTGGCTGGGGTTTCTTGGGCCAGCAACTCAGTCTCTCTGAGTATCATTATCCTTTCCTGTGGAATAGACACCATGGTGTACCTGCTTCATGCCATTGGTTAGGGGATTGGCAGAGAGATGTCAAGCCCGTTTTCAGTGCAGTGTAGGACACACCACAATCCCGAAATACAAGTTTGTCATTACTCGCTATTGAGTCCCTGTCATTTAGCCCATAGACACTCAACGAATGAGTGAAATGAATTAAGGAATCTATTTTATGCATGTCTCCTTCTAAGGGCACTTGTGTTTGCAAGAAACCACAAGGCCACACACAGCTGACCTCCTCACAGCTAAAGGACCAAGGGCCTTTTCAGATCTAGATTTCAAACCCAACCTTGTTCCTTACAGGCTCTGGAGACTTGGACAACATCCTCTACCTCTCAGAACATCAGTCTCCTCTAACATCAAATGCAGAGAATAATGCATAATTGTGAAGGTTAAGAGAGAGAAATTATTTTTTAGAAGAGCATATTGGTTTCTTATATGCAGTGTTTGGGTTTTGCCACTCGTCTTTCTGGGTTAAATGTCCACATTATCGATGGGTGCTGATGGAGGCTTCCAGCTACCACGACTGCATGCATTAATTACTCCCTTTAGCTGGCACACCAATGCCTGGCTTTGTCCTGGGGGCAGTGGGAGGAGGGACAAAGCCAGATTGTGTGCTCCCTGCCCTTGGATTTCCCCCATGGCAAGAGGGAAATTGTACACAAATGGCAGCTCCAATGTGAGGAGACAGCCCTGTCGCACGGCACAGGGCCGAGTCTGCCCTGCATCCCTGGCATGTGGGAGAGAAAAGGGCCTTCCAGGCTCAGGAAATTGGACAAGCAAAGTGTAGAGGCAGAGAAATAGCTCAGGGATGGGACCCTGGAGCAAATGTAAAGGAGCAAGAGAGAGAGAGGCTGGGAAACGTGGGGTGGGGGGCAGAAGGCTGGCCTAAGCCAGGGCTGTGGGGAGCCATCTGTAAGTAAGTTTTCTAGGTAAAACACAGGATGATGAGGTAAATCTGATTTTCAGAGATAAAATGCACCATATTTTTAGCATATGTCCCAAATGCCCGTGTCACCAGTGAGCTGGGCTCTAGACCAGCCGGAACTTGTCCATCATGGTGCTGCCTTCCAGGCTGACTCTGGCAGCAGCAGTCTCCACAGCCCACCTGAGCACACCTGCCCCGCCTTTACCTTGCCAAACTGGGCCTTGAAGGACTTGGCGATCTGCTGCCTCTGTGCGTTGCTCCTCTTCGTGAGCACATCGATGATGGCCTGCTCGTTGGTCCCTGCAGGGGGCATGGCATGAGCACCCCCGTTTCTCCCAGGGGCTGATGAGGGCTGGGGAGGAGGGAGGGCAGCTGCATGGGGGCCAAGCAGTGGGGACGCACCACCTGGAAAGCTCCCAAACCTGATGATTTTCATGGTGTGGACAAGACAGACAGAAAATCTACCTGTCCACCCCTGGCCCACACAATGTGGGTGCAGCCCAGGCTCAGCCTTCCAGGGATGGACTCTGAGGCCCCTCTGGTCATTTGATCTGCTCTGGACATCGCCCAGGGCCTTTGGAGCTCACTTCCTGCCCTGACCTCCCTTGCGCTGGTGACTGCGGGGGATGGTGGGGACAGAGGATCCAGAAAACCAGATCTGATTCCCGGACCAGTGGCTGGGTGGACAGGAAGCTTCACCTCTCCAAGCCACTGCATTTTTCTTTGGGAAATGGGGATAATAATAAAGATTTCACAGGAAGCAGAGGACAGAAAATTCCTTCTCAGTTTGTCTGGGAATGGCAGTTTTTGTTAATGCCCCAGTTCACCAGTTGGAGCCAGTGAAAGGGTAAATCCCGCCTAGGGTGACAACATGAGGGCTGTCTGGGCCGGGTTATCCTAATCCCAGCCGGCCTCCGGCCAGCCATCAGGAAAAAAGACACTGGAGGCAGGATGGAGCCGGCCCCATGGCCAGCCTAAGCCGGGTGGGGGGGAATGCTGCAGAGTCTGCATGGCTGGAGCCCCCTGGGCCTAGGTCAGGCCCCACAATTCCCAATATTGTCCCATCTGAAATTCACAGTGACACACAGGGCCCAGATTTCCTGGGGCTATTCTACAAGTGCTAAAGCTCAGGCTGAGTGAGAGGAGGTCCCTACACAAGGGCGTGCAGTAACACATGGCAGGTGGCCTCCTGCTTCCCACACCCATTACTCACAACCGCCCTCCCACCTCCAGGCTTCGGGCCTGTGTAGACCTGTGCTGGGAAATGTGGGCCCTGTGTGATTCTCTGGGTACCAGTAGATGATGGGGAGACCCTGACTCCCAAGGGTGTGAGCAGAGGGGTCTTGAGCAGAATGGGCAGATCCCCAGAGAGTCACTGAGTTCCCGTATCAAGGCCACTCACCAATCCCCTTCATGGCTTTGTAGAGGGTCTCTGCATCAGGATCTGGGTTGAAGTGGGGGCTGCCCTTCACTGAGACGCCCTCTTGTTCAACCTGCAAGAGAATCCAGGCCTGCTCAGAGCAGAAGTGGGGGAAAGCAGTGTACCTTGCAGCTGCCTCAGTGGGGTGGGCTCGGCCCCTGCCGACCAGTGGCTGAGCCTCCATCCATCCTGGTCCTGCCTGTCCTCCCGGGGTGAATGGAGGCTGCAGCTTCTGGATATGTTAGCTTCTGGCAGATTGTGCTGAGGAAGGGGCATCTTTGTCTACTTGGCATCAAGTTGCCATACGGCCCCTTCATGTCAGGGCTGCAGAGGCCTCACGTGCCTGTTAGCGCCTTGGTCAAGGGGAGGCCTGGAAGGAGGGCCTTCTGAGGAGGACTGGGTCAGCGCCACCCTGAGAGATGGAATCCCAGCTCTCAGCCCTAGTGCCAGGCCTGGGGAGTTGGGGCCTGTAGGCTCAGATAGTGTAGGGAAAGACCTCACAGGTAGCTGGCACTGTGGCCACTTCCAGAGCCACGGTGCTGATTGTGGGACAGCAAGAAGAGGGTCTGGAGACTGGACTCCAGCCTTCAGCTCTCCCATGGCCAGTTGCTCCATGGGGACCATGCCTCCAACCCCTTCTACACACCCCAGTCCAGCGCCATGTTTCCTCTCTAGCTCTGGGTCCTTAGATCCTCAGTTAGACATTTGTTTCCTCCTTACTTGCACTTCCTGGGTTTTTGCGATGATCAATGGACTTTCAGGAAAATAAAAATAAAAACAACAAAAAATTTGGGAGGATAGAGTTAGGGTAGGGAGCTTGCCCTGAAAAAGAATTAGCAGGGGCTTGGGTGGGGGGGATGCTGAAGAGGGAGCATCCTTCAGAGTCCAGCGATGGTTTTACTGGGGTGACAGGGCACAATGATGGAATCTCATCACTGGAGAGATCTGTGAGGCCAAATGACCCAGGGATTGGTCACTCCAAGGCATTGACTATGTAGGGAAGGTACCCCAGAGACTGTGGCCTGACTGTGAGGGACTGCTGGTTTCCCTGGGGGCTCTGTGGGATTGTCTTTTCTCCTCTGCAGAAAGGCCCCTTGTTTGCAGAAAGGCCTCTTGTTTTAACAGGCTGGCGCCAGCCAGAGCCACAAAACCGCTCCCATCCCTGCCCCTGTGCTGGGGCGTGGGCTCTGAATCAGGCTGTGTCTCCCTTAGGCAATGCCATCTGAGGCAGGCAGCAGGCCCAGCCACCCTCAGGTCCCTCTAGAGCCACTGGCAGGCAACAGGAAGGGACAACCCTGCTCAAAGCTGCAAGGACAGTGATCAAGTAAGAAAAGTCTTCATGGAACTCAACATGCTGCCTGGAAAGTGTGCAGATGAGGCTGGGAAGCCAGGAACAGTTTGAGCTCAATCTGCCCTCTTCTTGAGAAGTGGGCACTTATAAGATAGTAGAGGGCAAGGGTACCCAGTTGAGCATTCTGACAGCCCTGGGCCGTTCCAAGTCCTCAGGCTCTTCAGGGGCAGAGAGTAAGCTTTAGAAAAAACAGCATGATGTTCTGAAAGCTGTGAAATAAACCAGATAACCAAAGTCCCTAGGCCCTTTATTTCCAAGTTTCTAATCCAAGTCTTGCCTGAGGGTTCCTGAGACTTGTGCACTGCAGAATTTCTCAGGTGCAAATGAATGATCCCTCTTAAGTGTGTGTTTTGGGAGATGGGCAATAAAGGAGTGGAGGGAGATTGGAGATGGGGACTGAGTTTGAAGGAGACTCAGAGACCCTTCAAATGGAAGGGAATTTAGTCCCATTGCATTTGGTCTCCCACTCGCCTGTTCAACTACTCCTCCTATCCACCCCTCATCCACTCATCTACTCTTCCACTTATCCAGCCACCAGTCCACTCATTCATTAGCTACCCAGATGTCCCACTACCACATCATTCCACTCATCCATCCACCCATCCAGTCACCACATCCATCCATCCTTCCTCCCTTCCTTTTTCCTCCTGTTTTTCCTTCCTTCCTGGCTCTAGCTAGTCCCTGAAAATGCAGAGCAGCTTCCCATCCATGGTATATCTGTAAAGATTATTTCTTTTGAGCAAAAGATAAGAAGTCTTTCTATATCCTTTGCTTGAATTTCAAGTATCTAGTGACAGATTTTCCTACTTTGTTTCTTTAGCACCAAGTTTCATAGAAGAAATTATTAGAAGTAATTCCTTGTGGCAATTTGATCCAGAGAACCTGTGTGGTCCCAGATATTGCCCAGCTGGGTGCACACATAGATCACAACCCTTGTTTGTGGAGCCACAAGCATCTGTTACTACTGTTAAAGATTTGAGCAGGTCCTATGTGCCAGGCTTTGTGTTTTAGAGGCTTTAGGTACTTTAGATGCAATGCTATTCTTGACGTCTCTGCCAGTTGCATTAGGTAGTTATGAATGCCCCATTTTACAGACTGGGCTTGGAGAACTTGGCAAGGCTATATAGCTAGTAAATGGTGATGCTGGACTTAACCCACAGCCTGACTCAGAACCTCAGCTGTCTGCCGCCCCCCTGCTATCAATGACTCAACCTTTTCCAGACATTGAGGTTTCCCAGAACTCTTCCCTGAAGGAAACCTTGCCCACAGGAATGCAGGTTGTTTGTGAGTGTTGGGTCATCTCAGATCTCAGTGCTAAGCTCTGGGGGCCACCCAGGAGGAGCTTTCCTCCTGCCTCTTGCCCCAGGCTGGCACTCAGGGGCTGTGGAGCAGGGACACACTAGGCCACATATACTAGTCACCAAGGAGTGTTGGCTTCAGCGGGTCTGAGGTTGGGCTCCAGAGGCAGTGTTTGTAAATAGCTTTCCAGGGCCTGTGATTTCACTGCAGTGAGAAGCCTCAGCCTCACTTTCCATACAAAGGTTTTACAGGTGAAACAGACAATTTCCTAGGAATCAGACCCCTGGTTGTGAGCATGGGGTGTTGGAGCTCCTGATATTCTATTTAAGACCACCCCACCCCCCACCATGTTGGAGGAAAGATCTGCCTAGGTCCTTCCTGGGTCTTGTACAGAGTGGGCCAGTCCATACAGAATATTTTCACTGAAAAGATGACTCAGTCTGGCTTGTGACTCTCCATCTGCCATGTATCTGTTAAGGTCTCAGGTGAATTGCCACACCCTTGCCTTCTCCAGTCACAAGGCTGCCGGGGAAAACTTGAGAGACGAAACGTCATCTCCATAAGAGAGGCACAGTCAGGTTCCCTCGAGCTGATCTTTCACATCCCTCGGGTCCAGTCCTGGTCTCATTAGAGGCTCAGAGATCACCTGTCCCTCACTGGAAGCTCAGCCAGTCTCACCTGGGGTCTACCTGTGATCTTGATGCCCTTGGCTTGTGGGTTGCCAAGCCACAGAGAGTTTGAGCTCTGATGTCAGACTGCTCAGAGTCTGACCCAGACTCCAACATTTCCTAGTGTGGCGACCTTGGACGCCATCTTTTCCTCCCTGTGCCTCCGTTTCCTTATCTGTCAATAAGGATATGGGTATTCCTATGGCAGAGATGTCTTGAGGCCCAAGTGAGAGATTGACACAAGAATGTCCAGGGCACAGTACGTACTCAGGAAGTGTCATTGTCATTCTGCCAGGTTGGCCAGGTCCCTACAAGGAGGCTTTTGCCTGCCTGCCTGGGTGGGCCACAAGGATGGGCCTTTACCCTGCCCCTGATTTTGGGAGCAAGGCCCAGAATCAGGCCACCCTGGGCTTTGGAAAGTGCCCAGCACTAGGTTCTCCCTGACACATCTGCCTCCTCAAAGGCTTGTTTCCCATCAGCCAGGATGAAGCTGGAGGCCACCCTGGACCTCGAGCTGTCCTGGCTGCCTCGCCAGGGCCAGACAGTCACCCTACCTTGCCTCTGGCCTCCTCTGTGTCCCTCCTGTCCCAGCCTAGCATGTCTGAATCTGAGAGCTCCTGGGAAGTGACATTTGTGACAAAGAGATTTCCTGAATTGGGGTAAGCCCAGATTGCCCACTGAGACTCACAGAGAGCCTGGGAGCGGGGACAGAGAGAGACCCCAGTTCACACTAGACCCCCGCCTGCTAGCTGTGGGATTGAGCAAGTCACTAGATGTCACTGAGCCTCAGTTTCCTCCTCCGTCAAGTGGAAAGAGCAGCCTTTCTGCCCCAGGGCTGCCTGGGGATGAATTGAAGGAAGGTGTACAGAGCACATCCCCCCACCCCCTCACTGAGTGGGGGATGTCACCTGCTCCTCATCTTCCTCCCCTTTTGTGTTCTCATCTCCTTAGCTGAGACAGCCTTGGACTCAAACCCAGAGGAAACACTCCTGAGAATCTGTGCATTCACCTAGACACAGGAGACTTAGGGGCAAAATGTGTCGTCCCTCCTGACTCAGCCATCTGTCACTGTAAATTTCACTCACAGATTTCAGCTGTACAAAACCTCTGTGGGCCAGGCTGTCCTGCCATCCCCTGAGGGGTGGACATTGATGAGTCCTCCAACATCAGCTTATTCACTCAGGATGCTCTCTAGCTCAAGTTCCTTTAATGGCTCCCCATTGCTCTTAAGGGAGAGCCCAAGCTCCTTTGCCTGCCATGGGTGGCTCTGTAGGACCCAGCCCTGTCCTGCTTCTCTAGGTACATCTCCCCTGATCCACTACCCTCCCATCCAGGACTGTCAGACCTATTTCTCTTCAAAACCAAGCTTCCCACTCTTCTGAGCCTTTGTACATACTGTTCCCTCTCAAAGGCAACATTTACCTGGTTCTCTGTGAACTTGTACATACACCACACACACACACACAGACACACAGATTACTTAACCATGATTCCCCCTCGCCTCCAGCAGCCTGACCCCTCCATCTGGGTTCTCTCAGCCCTGCAGCTTCCCCAGGTGCATTTTGAGGTTCCTTCATCTGTCCGTCTCCCAGAAACAGAAACAATCTGTTTCCATTGTTTCCAGCCGTGAGCATCCATAGCGCTGGGGCAGTATCGCCTTGTCTTCCTCCCCAGTGGGCAGCCCAGTCCAGTGCCTGGCCGGGCAGGCAGCAGATGTTGCCTGAGCTGACTTCTCTCTAGACCAACACTGTGTGGGAACCCTCCCTCTTTGCTTGCTCTGCACTTACCCAAGCTTTCCACCAGGCCATGTCGTCCACCTCGCCGGCACCTTTCCCCAGGGAGACGAAGATACGCTGGTCAGCCCTCCCTCCACTCAGAGACTCTGCACACTCACCCCACTGCACTCAGAAGAGCAGGCAGCTTGGGGTGGGGTGTGGTAGCACCAGCAGGCAGGCCCCAGGCCCCACCCAGGACCAACCCTCCTCTGACCCCACCCCCTGGGCTAGGCCAACTCTGGGTTCCTCTTGTGGCTTTCAGGCCCCACCTAGCACCAGCCCAGACCTGCCCTTGGAAATCCATTACTTGCTGCCAAATGTTTGAGCTGTGGCTGTTACACAGACTGGAAATTCTGAATTCCAACCTTTGAAAGCCACACTTAGTAAATACGGCTGTTTATTCACTTTTTGCTAGACCTGATTTATATAAAAAAGGGGCCTATTTATTGCAAGGCATCTCCACAATAAACAATGCAATGAAGAGCTCTGCAAAAGTCATAATGTAATAGCATCTTCCACATATTGGGGTGTCTCAATGCCTAGATACCTCTTTAATCACTCTGTGAACTCTTTCCCTTTTAAGCTTTGCCACAACCCTAAGAAGCAGGTAGGTGTTCCATGTAGTATAGTAAGAAATGGAAACTCCCAAGTTAAGATAATTTGTGTGAATCACACTTCTTGGGGGGAGAAGCCACAGGATCCACCAGGCCCCTTTGACTTGCTTGCTGTGTCCTTTGCCCTGGAGTATGAATTGGCTGCCAAGGGAGGAAGGAACCTCCCTGAAAGAGATGAATATTTTCCTTTCTGGAGTTTACTTTCCCTGGGGCCCCTGCCTAGAATGCCTCCACTTTCCACCTCTTAACCCCTCCTTCAGGGTAAAGATGTTGCCTCAGTGACTACTCAGTAGCCCCTCCATCCTTGGGAGGTTCCCCAGGCCTTCCAGAACCCCCACTGCTCCTAGAACCCCAGAGAAAAGGAACCCCACTGTGGTGTGACTCATGTTCAGTGAAATATTCCATAGTGTTGATAGAAAATGAATCATCTGACCTAAGAAAGAATTGGAAAATTTTATTTGAGCCAAATTTGAAGATTGTGACCAGAGAAGAGCAACTCAGAAAGTTCTGCCCATTAGAAACCAAGGCATAGTTATAAAAGTTTTTTGAGGCAGAAGGCTGTACATTAAATGACATGCTATGGGCACTTTACACAATCCAGATCTAAGTGCCTGTGACCCCTTACAAGATCAAGAAGGAATGTTATCTGTTAAAAAGTTGTCTGGCTGGTGTTAGGAGAATGTTGCATTTCATGGTTGAGTAATTGTTTCTGTGGACTGGTAGTCTTGGTCGATGCATAATGCAGACTTACTAATACAACGCATGGTTGGGGGTGAGAGGAGACCAAAGGACAGAGAAAAATTTTATGTTTATATTTTGCTTGTAAAATATGAATTTTATTCTTAAGGGTAACAGGTAAGAACTGACCCCTCTGTTTGGTTTCCTGACCTTGGCTCCAGCGCTTGTTTCTCTATTCACACCATGTCCCCAGCTGTTCCTTCCTGAAGTGTGGGTTGGAGTGGGTGGTGTGGGAGTTGGGCCAAGTTACAGAATATTGGGTAGACAGCCGGGCTGGAGCAAGCAGCTATTGCCCAGGATGGCTGTGAGAACTGGGGGTGGGTCATCACACAGGGCTGCGAGATGCCATTGTGAGAGGAAGATTGCGGTCCACCTCAGGTCACATGGATTGAGAAAGGGCCTTCCCTGGGCCCCAAACCCTGCACCCTCCTTGGGAGCCATTGGGGCCAAAACCGTGCTGTCCTTCCTGGTGAGGCTTTCTCAGGACCTCAGCTGCTCATGGAGGCTGTGCCCACGTCACCTCATGAGGGTCAGGTTCTGGGGACTGGGTACCCTCCAGGGGAGTCTGGCCAAAGTCAGTTATGATGATGACTCTAGCTAGGTCATCAGTGTGGTGACCCTGGGCCAAGCTCAGAAAGAAATGCTGGACTCTTAGACAAAGACAGGCTGCAGAACTTGGTGCAGAGAGAATGTCAGACAGGGCCCTGCCCTCTGAGGGCCCTTAGTTCACAGTAACACAGTGAGGTTGCCAAAGACCTGCCCTCCGTGACCTATCCCCACCAGCACTTGTGCCCTCTTCTCAGGCTCCGCCCTGATTTGCTTCTGCAGTCAAGACCTCACCTTCTTTTTGAAGTTCTGGGCTTGGCTTCTGGGATGCCCAGCACCCCTGACCATTCTTTTTCATCTCTTTCCTGCAAGCAAACTATCCTTCAGGATTCCTCCCTGGGTCTCTGTTCTTTCCCCTTCATGTCAGTTATTCTGAGGCTCAGCTGCCCTTTGGGCTCACCTGGGTACGTCTCATGTCAGAGACAAGAGCTCCAAGGTCTCCACCTGCTCTTTTGGGTCCCCTTGGCTCAACATACCCATCTCAGAATCACCTACTGACATCATGTCACCGTGGGCCTCTTACATCTTGTGTCTTTCTCATGTCTGTTCTGGAACTGCTCACTCATCCTCTTGTGTTCATAGCCCATGTGCCTATTTCTTCCTCCTGAATAGTCTTTGCTCACTCTTGGGTAGTCGTGGGCAGCTTGCTGGCCTGGGCTGTGTGCCTCTGCCTTGGGGAGTGATCCTCTTCCCTGGATTACCTGGCTGAGGATGGCCATGTGATGTCACAGAGTCAGGCAGAAAGAGGGTGGCTGAAATTACAGGGCTCCCTGAGCCCTACTGAGAGCCCTGGCCTGGGTATCCGGCAGAGTTGGGTCCAGCTAGTTGCACCCTGGGGTGAGCATCCGAGCACTCAGTGTGGGGTCCTTATGGGTGAATTTGTGACCTGCCCTTCCCACTGCTCAGACAGGCACTGTAAAGAACACGCATGGCAATGAAGCTGGCAGAAGGTGATATGGTGTTGGGGAGGGGCTCAGTATATAGCCAGGTCAAGCTAGAGTTCTTGTCGGATGTTAGGTTCTATTCTTCAGTTCAGTTGCTCAGTCGTGTCTGACTCCTTGAGACCACATGGACTGCAGCATGCCAGGCTTCCCTGTTCATCACGAACTCCTGGAGCTTGCTCAAACTCATGTCCATTAAGTCAGTGATGCCATCCAACCATCTCATCCTCTGTTGTCCCCTTCTCCTCCTGCCTTCAATCTTTCCCAACATCGGGGTCTTTTCCAATGAGTCAGTTCTTTGCATCAGGTGGCCAAAGTATCAGAGTATCAGCTTTAGCATCCGTCCTTCCAATGAATATTCAGGACTGATTTCCTTTAGGATGGACTGGTTGGATCTCCTTGCAGTCCAAGGGACTCTCAAGAGTCTTCTCCAACACCACAGTTCAAAACCATCAATTCTTCAGCACTCAACTTTCTTTATAGTCCAACTCTCACATCCATACATGACTACTGGAAAAACCATAGCTTTGACTAGGTAGTACTTTGTCAGCAAAGTGATGTCTCTGCTTTTTAATATGCTATCTAGGTTGGTCACAGCTTTTCTTCCAAGGAGCAAGCATCTTTTAATTTCAAGGCTGCAGTCACCATCCACAGCGATTTTGGAGCCCAAGAAAATGAAGTGTCTCACTGTTTCCATTGTTTCCCTATCTATTTGCCATGAAGTGATGGGACCAGATGCCGTGATCTTAGTTTTTTGAATGTTGAGTTTTAAGCCAGCTTTTTCATGCTCCTCTTTCACTTTCATCAAGAAGCTCTTTAGTTCCTCTTTGCTTTCTATGTAAGGGTGGTGTCATCTGCATATCTGAGGTTATTGATATTTCTTTAGGCAATCTTGATTCCAGCTTGTGCTTCATCCAGTCCGGCATTTTGCATAATGTACTCTGCATATAAATTAAATAAGCAGGGTGACAATATACAGCCTTGACATACTCCTTTCTCAATTTGGTACCAGTCCATTGTTCCATGTCTGGTTATAACTGTTGCTTCTTGAACCAGTATACAGATTTCTCAGGAGGTAGGTAAAGTGCTCTGGTGTTCCCATCTCTTTCAGAATTTTCCACAGTTTGTTGTGATTCACACAGTCAAAGGCTTTGGTGTAGTCAATAAAGGAGAAGTAAATGTTTTTCTGGAACTCTTTTGCTTTTTCTATGATCCTATGGACGTTGGCAATTTGATCTCTGGTTCCTCTGCCTTTTCTAAGTCCAGCTTAAACATATGGAAATTCATAGTTCACATACTGTTGAAGACTCACTTGAAGAATTTTAAGCATTACTTTGCTAGCATGTGAGATGAGCACAATTGTGTGGTAGTTTGAGTATTCTTTGGCATTGCCTTTCTTTGGGATTGGAATGAAAACTGACCTTTTTCAGTCCTGTGGCCACTGCTGAGTTTTCCAAATTTGCTGGCATATTGAGTGTAGCACTTTCACAGCTTCATCTTTTAGGACTTGAAATAGCTCAGCTGGAATTCCATCACTTCCACCAGCATTGTTCATAGTGATGCTTCCTAAGGCCCACCTGACTTCGGACTCCAGGATGTCTGACTCTAGGCGAGTGATCACACCATTGTGATTATCAGCATCATGAAGATATTTTTTGTATAGTTCTTCTGTGTATTCTTACTATCTCTTCTTAATATCTTCCGCTTCTGTTAGGTCCATACTCTTTCTGTCCTTTATTGTGTCATCTTTGCATGAAATGTTCCTTTGGTATCTTTAATTTTCTTGAAGAGATCTCCAGTCTTTTCCATTCCATTGTTTTCCTCTATGTCTTTGCACTGATCACTGAGGAAGGCCTTCTTATCTCTCCTTGCTATTCTTTGGATCTCTGCATTCAGATGGGTATATCTTTCCTTTCTCCTTTGCCTTTTGCTTCTCTTCTTTTTTCAGCTATTTGCAAGGCTTCCTGAGACAACCATTTTGCATTTTTGCATTTCTTTTTTTGGGGGATGGTCTTGATCACTGCCTGTTGTACAATGGATTGAAACTCTGTCCATAGTTCTTCAGGCACTCTATCAGATCTAATCCTTTGAATCTATTTCTCACTTCCACTGTATAAACGTAAATGATTTGATTTAGGTCATACCTGAATGGTCTAGTGGTTTTCCTTACTTTCTTCAATTTAAGTCTGAATTTGGCAATAAGGAGTTCATGATCTGAGCCACAGTCATCTCCTGGTCTTCTTTTTGCTAACTGTATAGAGCTTCTTCATCTTTGACTGCAAAGAATGTAATCAGTCTGATTTCAGTGTTGATCATCTGGTGATGTTCATGTGTAGAGCTGTCTCCTGTGTTGTTGGAAGAGGGTGTTTGCTATGACCAGTGCGTTCTCCTGGCAAAATTCTGTTAGCCTTTGCCCTGCTTCATTTTGCACTCCAAGGCCAAACTTTTCTGTTACTCCAGGTATCTCTTGACTTCCTACTTTTGCATTCCAGTTCCCTATGGTGAAAAGGACATCTTTTTTGGGTGTTATTTCTAGAAGTTCTTGTAGGTCCTCATAGAACCATTCAGCTTCAGCTTCTTCGGCATTAGTGGTTGGGACATACACTTGGATTACTGTGATATTGAATGGTCTGCCTTGGAAACGAACAGAAATCATTCTGTCAGTTTTGAGATTGCACCTAAGTACTGCATTTTGGACTCTTGTTCACTATGAGGGCTACTCCATTTCTTCTAAGGGATTCTTGCCCACTGTAGTAGATATAAGTCATCTGAGTTAAATTCAGCGATTCTACTCCATCTTAGTTCACTGATTCCTAAAATGTCGATGTTCACTCTTGCCATCTTCTGTTGACCACTTGCAATTTACCTTGATTCATGGGCCCAACATTCCAGATTCCTATGCAATATTGCTCTTTACAGCATCGGACTTTAGTTCCATCACCAGTCACATCCACAACTGTGCATTGTTTTTGCTTTGGCTCTGTCTCTTCTTTCTGGAGGTATTTCTCACTCTTTTCCAGTAGCATATTGGACACCTACTGACCTGGGGAGTTCTTCAATGTACTATCTTTTTGCCTTTTTATACTGTTCATGGTGTTCTCACGGCAAGAACACTGAAGTGGTTTGCCATTCCCTTCTCCAGCAGACCACGTTTTGTCAAAACTTTACTATGACCTGTCTGTCTTGGGTGGCCCTACGCGGCATGGCTCATAGTTTCATTGAGTTAGACAAGGCTGTGGTCAATGTGATCAATTTGGTTAGTTTTCTGTGATTGTGGTTTTCATTCTGTCTGCCCTCTGATGAATAAGGATAAGAGGTTTATGGAAGCTTCCTGATGGGAGAGACTGACTGGGGGAAACTGGGTCTTGTTCTGATGGGTGGGGCCATGCTCAGTAAATCTTTAATACAATTTTCTGTTAATGGATGGGACTGTGTTCCCTCCCTGTTGTTTTGCCTAAGGCCAAACTGTCAAGCCTCCACCAGAGACTCCCGGACACTCACAGGCAAATCTGGCTCAGTCTCCCACTGGCCTCCAAAGTCAAATTCCCTGGGGCTCTCAGTCCCTTTGCCCAATCCCCAGGTTGGGAAATCTGTTGTGGGTCCTAGAACTTTCTTAACAGTGCGAGAATTTCTTTGGTATAATTGTCCTGCAGTCTGTGGGTCGTCTGGGGCTAATGGTGACCTCACCATAATGATGCCACACGTCGGGTGACCCAGCTTTGCTGCAGCCAGAGCCCCTGTCCCCACAGCAGGTCACTGCTGACCTGTGCCTCCACAGGAGACACTCACACACTCAAAGACAGGTCTGGCTCAGTCTCTGTGGGGCCTCTGGGTCCTGGTGCGCACAAGGTTTTGTTTGAGCCCTCCGAGCGTCTCTGGTGGGTATGGGGTTTGAGTCTAAACACAGTTTTGGCCCTCTTACTGTCTTATTGGAGCTTCTCCTTTGCTCTTGGACATGGGATATCTTTTTTTAGTAGGATCCAACATTTTCCTGTGAATGGTTGTTCAGCAGTGAGTTGCAATTTTGGAGTTCTTGCAGGAGAAGATGAGTGCAACTCACCTCCGTGGGCAGGTCAACCTGAATGCTCCTTCTGGGGGGTCCCAAGATTTCTAACCTCACGTTTCACTTGTGGCACAAACAGCAATGGTTGCTGCTGTGTTTCAGTACTCAGCCGAGAGCGGCAGTGCTGAGCTTGCAGCCCTGGCTCAAGGGGAGCACAGATTGTCCACAGAGTCCTGTAAGCTGCAGGTGAGTGACAGAGAGGAAGGCAGAGGATGCTGTGGAAACAGACGGCAGAGCAAGGGATCAGGTCTTGTCTGGGCCCCTGTGTTGGGAGGCTGCTCTGAGGAAGCGATGCTTCACTGATGAATGGCTGCAGTTAACCCCAGAAAGGGGCTAAGAGTGGGGTAGCAGACAGGCAAAATGGAGGTAAGGGATGCCCCTGGTGTGGTGCTCATGTCCAGATTGGGTGTAAGTGCATGGGGCTAACTGCCCGCTAGAACGAGGGAGGGACACTGGGAGGGTGTGGTCTGTTTAGGTAGAGAACAGGCTTCAGAGTCACCAGGAGAAGTAGCAGCAGAGGCTGGGAATGCAGAGGAGACTTGCAGGCCATGGAATGGGTTTCCGCTTAGCCTGAGCACACTGAGGCAGTATGGACGGTGCACGGAGGAGAATGAACGATTGGGCCCAGATTCCAGAAGCCTGCAGTTGTGTGGATACAGTTGTGGGGAGGGGGAGGGAGCACAGGAGACCAGGGACATGAGGAGGAGGGGAGATGGGGTTGCAGACAGACAAGGGAGAGATGGAAATGGTGACAGGATATGGGATGGGTATGAGGAACAGACACGGCTCACAGTGCAGGGAGTTAGAGGCCAAGAGGTTGAGGATCAAGAGGTCCTTGTGTTGGATGGGTCACCCTGTAGATATTGAAGTTTCCCAGGATGGGTTTTGGGATGCCAGGGAATGTCAGCCAGGTGCCCAAGCCTGCAGTGAACGAGGAGTAGAGGGTTACCACGGGGAGAAGGGTGGAGGATGGCGGAATGGAATGGCCAGGCTCTTCTGTGGGTCCCTGACAGCACGTGGGGCCCTTACATTAGGGCAACCTGGGCTCTGGCAGAGGGGCTGGGACTGGCACTGGCACAGATGTAGCCATAGCTGTGAGTCTGCTGTTCATCACAGAAAGCTGCACATTTGGTGGGAGGCGGGTGGGTGGGACAAGGGCCTGCTAGGGCTTAGGGCATGTTCTCCCCCACATCTGCCCCCCTCCATTTCTCCAGGTTTTAAAGAAATATCTCCAGTCTTCAGAAAGAGGAAACAGCTCTCACCATTGACAATGTGATAGAAGGGGCCGCATAATGGGTATGAAATGCCAAGGTGAAAGATCCCAGGAGAAACAAAAGTAGCTATTGTGGTTTTTCCATGACTCTATTAACAGGTTTTGAAACTGAGTTTTAAATTGGGCTAGTAAACAAACATAATCTCTGAGCGCCATCTCCTGGAACAATTTACCACATCACACCAGCCTCCCGTCATCCTGGCCTCAACGCTATAGGACAGGAAGGCCCCTGGGGGGCAGGCAATGCCTATTAGCCCCCTGGGCCTTCTGTCCCCAGATTAGGCTGCTGCTGGTTTAGGTCCAGCCTGTTTCTGCGTCAGCCCCCAGCTCTGCCCTACCCAGGGGGCCACTTCTAGCACCCTACCCCTCTTCCCTTTATAGGCCTCCTGCCTACATGATGACCACTTCCTGTGTCTGTCTATCTGCTCTTTGAGCCAAAGTTTGCTTCATCTTGATCTTCTAGCTTCTAGAACTGCAATAAAATAGATTTCAGTTGTTTAAGCCACTCAGTCTGTGGTACTTTATTATGGCAGCCCAAACAAATGAACAATGGCTTTGCTGTTAACTGAATCCGGACTGCACCCCTACCGCTGTTTCTTGAACACAAGGGACTCCCTTCCCTACCTCCACTGCCCAAGTCAAGACCTGTTCTCCGATCACAGATCAAACTCATGTCCCCTGCAGTGGGAAACCACTGAACTGCCAGGCAAGTCCTTCAGGAGCTTCAGTCTTTTTTTTCTCTTTTTTTCCCTTTAGATTTTTTTTTTTTTTAATTGTGAACCATCTTTTAAAGTCCTTATTGAACTTGTTGCAGTATTTTTTCTGTTTTCTGTTTTGTTTCTTTGGCTGGAAGACATATGGGATCTTAGCTCTCCAACCAGAGATGTAACCTGAACCCTTGCGTTTGGCAGGCGAAGTTTGAACCATGGGACCTCCAAGGATGTCCCAGGAGCTTCAGTCTTGACACAGGATGGAAAAGAGGTTTACTTTGGCCACTTTTTTGCCCACTGAAAGCAACCAGGCAAATTGAAAAGCCTGGCTAAGAATGTGAAAAGGAAAGCACACACAGAGAGACAGCTGAGTGGACATGTGCGTAGATGGCCCAGCACAGCGCAGCGGGGAGCCCCTGGCAGCGCTAGAGAAGCAGGGTTCCTTTCCAATATCCCAACCTCCTCTGTCTGCATCTTGGGCGCCCTAGGAGCTCTGCTGCGTAGAAAAGAGGATGGGAGGACTGCTGTTAAAGCCACAGCTTTGCCAGGTATGCATGCTCCCTCACGGGTGCTTGGCGCTTCTACTCGTGTGTTTGTGGAGGAGGTCTGCGGCTGGCCCTGGTCGGGTCTGGCGAGGCTCGCAGCTTCCAGAAGCTCAAGGCTTTGGTCCAAGCTTGGAGGTCCATCTGAGTCTACAGGGGTTGCTTTACATGAAACCAAGAGGCATTCAGAAAATGTGCATATTTGGACTTTACTGGTGGTCCAGTGATTGAGACTTTGTGCTTCTAATGCAGGGGATATGAGTTTAATCCTTGGTAGGGGAACTAAGATACCACATGCCATGTGGTGTGGCCAAAATAAATAAAGTAAAATGAAACCTAATTAAAAAAAGAGAAAGTGTGCATTTTTGTTGTCCTAGTCTAAAATAAGGGAGAAGCATTGCCCAGTATATTTCTCTGGGTACAGGTCTCAGCTTGAGACAGCTCAGATATGAGGCCACTTTTCTAAAAACTTCCTGCTTGATCCCAGGACTCAGGCAGGAGGGGCACCTGGGACAAGAGGCTGCCCACCTACAAGTCAGGTATCAGCTAAGGGTTGCACCTCCTTTCTTGTTCACTAGGGTGAGGCACCTCTGGTTCGTGCGAAACCAAAAAGATCCGATGAGATAGAATGAGGGAAGGTAGGGGGACAGAGAGGGCCCAGGGGGAGATGCCAAGGAAACTCCCGTTTCCTGCTACCTCTTATTACCATGCACAGAAGGAAGTGTGGCCAGGGTTGGTGGGTGTGGGTGGTAAGGTGTGGGCTCATGCTCCTCCCAGATCTCCCCTGATCTAATGATCCAAAGTTATGAGCACCTCCTTCTTCAGTTCAGGGGTGAGGCAAGAGTGATGGGCTAAAAATGAGAAGGCTCTCAACATCCACTAATAAACAGACATGCTGATTTCAGCCAGGGTCACACTGGGCTTTTTATTAAATTACAGATACATTTCTCTGTGTAGAGTCACAGAGTCTCAGAGATGGGCATGTATTATATTACAGTTATACACAAACACATAGATATAATATAGGAGCACAGAGCCAGTTTCAGAAATGTGTCTGTGACACTCTCAGGCCAGGACAATGCTCTCACCACTTACAAACAATCCAAAATATTCCACTTCTAAGGAAGAGATAAAATCTCTCTATAGGATTTCACATTATTTAAATTTCCTTTCTGCCTAATTAAAAAAATTTCACGCACTTGGTATCGTGAGTACATTTTCTTTTTTTGAACACAGAGAAAATTATGGTGATTACTATCCCTCCACTTCAATCAATACAGATTAAAAACACAAACCTGACATATTTTTACCTATAGTTGTCATACAGATATTCAACGGAAAGGCACAAATATAACAGTCAAGGAGATGGGAGTGAGGGTGGAAAGTATTTAACGCCCTATCAATACGGATTAGAGAAAATTGATTGTGGTACCTCTAGGGTACTTCTCCTGAAGTGCTCGCGTACTCCTGTGGGCTGTGTGCATGGCCCTGGAACATCATGCAGACACCCTGGGAGATGGGGAGGATACTGAATGCTAAAACATCTCTGTTGGGAGCACAGTTACTTCTATGCTTGGCAGATGGTGAATAGGGGAGTTGAACTTCTCTAGGGAAATGGAGAGACTTCACACTCAAACACATGTCCTCTAAAATTTCCCTGGGCCTAGGGCTTTCCTTGTAGCTCAGCTGATAAAGAATCTGCCTGCAGTGCGGGAGACCTGGGTTTGATCCCTGGATTGGGAAGATTCCCCTGGAGAAGGGAACGGATACCCACTCCAGTATTCTGGCATGGAGAATTCCATGGACTGTATAGGCCAGGGGGTCACAAAGAGTTGGATACGACTGAGTGACTTTCATTATTCAGGGACCTCAGACTTAGGGACAGGGGATGAGATGGTTGGATGGCATCACCGGCTCGATGGACTTGAGTTTGAGAATGCTCCGGGAGCATTGGTGATGGACAGGGAAGCCTGGCATGCTGCAGTCCATGGGGTCACAAAGAGTCGGACATGGCTGAGAGACTGAACTGAACTGAAATGAGAGACCTGTTGGTTATAGGGAAGAAAAGGTGCACTTCCAGCTGGTGAAATGTAGAGGGCCTCATCTCTTTCTGAGACATGATTGGAACATAAGCAACCACAAAATGGAAACCAGGAGCATAGAGTGAAGAAGATGAGAAATTCAAGTACTTCTCTCTGTGCCAGATTAGGAAATGAGACACAAGATGGTATCCATATTTTAAAGATCTTTTGGGCTCTTTTCAAAGAGCAGAATTTGATTAAAACCCCATCCCAGACCTTGGTGATAGATGATCAGGTTTTGGGGACTGGGACTCATCATGTCTACATCCACAGGACATCAGGGTGCTATGTCCTCACAGGACAAGTATAGATACTTCTCACACAGTGGAGCAGTGCTCACCAGGTAAACTCTGATTAGCAACAGATTCCAACGCATTTTGACCGTAAACCAAGACTCAATATATATGTCTAATTCAGCAAGCAAAGGGCTCTTAATAATCTTGGGGTTTTGGTGCTTTAGAGCTTGGGCTATGGGGGCTGGAGTGACAAAGTGGCTCTGTTGACTGTCCGAGTAGGGGTAGAGATGAACGGCTGCATTCTGGAGGGAGGCCTGGAGCACATGGTTGGGGCGTGTTGGTACCGTGAGCAGCAGTTGTTGATGGTAAAGCACTCCCGGCTGGGTTGAACGCAGACCTTAGGGCTGCAATGCAATGGTGCACAGTGGGGCCTCATCAGGGCAAAATTGACGCATTTTCCCTGCAGGAGACAAGAGAGAGAGAAGACCACTAGCAGCCACTGGAATTGGGAGCAGAAGGCTGCAATTTCCCTGGAGCCTGCCAAGCTCCTTCTCTGGTTCAAGTCCACCCTTCTCCTGCTGCCCAGAGTCCCCTGATTCCCCTGCTGGGCCTGTCTGGGCCTGTCGGTCCCTATAGGTGCTCCATATGCTGTACAGACTTCAGGCTTCGGTGGGCCTGCCATTCAATGTAAAATGTTACCTTGAGCACCTATGAGGCCCAGCCTTGGGACCCACTGTGCCCAAACCCTGTCTTGAGCCACACATGTCTCCAGCTACCCACGTTTCTCACGTTCCTCTGCACCTAAGCCCTCAGCTCCTTTCCTAGGCTGACTCAGCACCTCCTTTCCCCGGTCACATGGTTCCACTGCCCTTCTGCCACTTCCCATCAATGCAGGCCCTCAAGGAATCATCCTCCTCAAGTTTGCTCTTCCTCAACTCACACCTTCAGTTGTGCTTCCTCACTGTCTGGAAAACCAGCCCCAGTACTCAGCCTGGCGCATCAGGCCATCAAATCCACAGGCTCCTGGCCTATTACCAGCACTGCCAGAATGCACATCAAGTGTTCCTGTGTTCCAGCTTCACTCTCCCTGCTCTTCTGCTTCAGGGTTGTCCTCCCTGGCCTCTCCATTTCCCATATCCAGACTACTATCTTCTGAGACTGCCTCTGTTTTCCCCTTAAGCCAGTCTGGGAGTGCCAGAGGCACTGTGGCTGGTTCCCTCTTCTCTCAAGCCCATGGGTAGGGTTTCCATCAACAGCAGGATTCTGACCCTTCCTGCCCCAGGATTGCATCCCAAATTCCTGAACTAAACTGTTCATTTACTCAGGTGAATTTTACAATCACTTTAGAATGATTTAGGTCAAATTCTCTAAAGATATTCATTACAATTTTCACTAAAGCAGCATTAAGCCCGTACATTCTTTGGGGAAAAGCTGGCATCGTGGTCTAGGTTTTTGCATTTTCAAGTCTTCTTTCATAGTGAAAGAGTAAAGTTCTGTGGTTTCTGTACATTATAGGTCAGTACACGTTGTCACACACATGTGTGGGTATGTTCTTTTATTGCTACTCTGAAGAGATTGGTATCTTCTGTCTTTATTTCTAAGCTCCCATATTTCTGTCTATTTACTCTAGAACATGAACAGATTATTCCAGACCTAGTATCTTCTGCCCGTGGGATCCCTTTGACTTTCTCAAAGCAAGACAGCAGGGCACCTGTGCTGAGGCCTGGCTTCTCTCCCCAGCCACAGCCTGTCACTGGGGGCTGCAGAGGGCAGGGATGTGCATATGGGTTGAGAGAGAGGAGCGAGGGGCTCTAGACAGTGGTGGAGGCCCCCAGGTCATGGCAGAGCACCCGAGTCTGTTGTGTGATCATAAAGGGGTAAGGGAGGTGACTGGGGGCTGAGGGGAATCTCCTTCTCCTCTGGTTTTCTATTAATGAAGAGATCTAAGCCAGTGACCAATTACTTCCTATATTAACTCAGCCGCTCCACAGTGAAGGAATGTTTCTTAAAACAATTGGCAAATGGTTGATTGAAGCTTAATCTCCAGTGCTTTGGCGCTTTGGCTCCATTTCTGGATTTCCTGTTTATTACAGAGGGAAGTGTGTGTGTGTGCATGTGTGTGTGTGTGAGAGAGTCTATGGGTCTATGTGTGTGTGTGCATGCACGTGTGCATGTCAGTGTGTGAGAGAGTCTGCGTGTGTGTGAGAGAGAGGAGTTGGCAGGGGATGAGGGTTGTTGAGCATGGGGAAGCAGGCTGCCATCACTGTCCCAAAGTTATGATCTGAGACTTTCATAAAGGTCACGGTCTTGAACAACTTTCAAGTTGGGACTCATTGGAGGGCAGAAGTGCTGCCCCAGCTTTATCACACGTCTTGATGTTCCCTCTGTGAATGGCATCAAAACATAGGAACTCAGGAACTCCTTGGCCATGAATGCATCCTACAGCCTCTCTGTAGCTCTAATCATTCCCAGGACAACTGTTTCCCAGTATATATTCATGTGTTCATATTTAGAGGAGGTCTGCAAGCAATATAGTGTGAAAATAAGAATATTCATAATTGTTTGCATATCTAACACACCTGCACTGAGGAAGGAAGTCCTTTCCAGTTCTTTCCCAGTCACTGTGACAGCAGGTTACATGAGCTGTGGCCTGGATTTGAAAGTGAGTCTCTCTAGGGTCGTTAACAGCCCTGCTGCACCCTTACATAACCCTGTCATGTTGAACCCATCACAAAGCATCAGAACCTTAGTTTCTTCAGCTTCAAAGTGCAGAGCAGTGATCACCTGGCAGGACAGAGAGGCAGCCCAGCACGGGTGAGGTCTGGGCCTTGGGTTGTGGATATTGGCTTCATGGTTATGCAGCTGGGCAGGTATACAGGGGGTCAGCTTCCTCCCTGGTAGAGTGTTGGGAGGATGAAAAGACTGAGCTTGTGTGAAGTACTCGCTGTCTGGCAATCCCTACTCTGTATAAATGGTTGCTGTTGTGGGAATGAATGAGATCCTTGTGTAAAAGGTCTTGAGTGAGTCATACTGTCTGTAGACAGTTATGTCACTGCCAGCATCACATTCAGTGCGAAGTGGAAGGTTTCCTATTTTCACTCGATTTTCCTGATGTATCTAGCAGAACTGATTTCCATGAACTGAATGGGCTGACCTGGGAAAGTCAGGGAACAAAGAGAAGCAGGACCTCCAATGTGGGTTTGACTGAAGACTAAGAAAGTAAACTGAGCCTTGCTGCATCATTCCATTATGTGTGTAGGAGAGATGGTCTGGGAGGGACCATTATCAGATTTCCTCTGGGGATTAGAAGGCAGTAGGGGCAGAGAAACATGGTCCTTTCACAGAAGGTTACAATAAACAAGAATGATTGTTTCTATTACAAAAATGCTGAGTTTTTTTTTTTTTTTTTTTAAACTGAACCTTGGAGAATTTTCTGCATTGTATTTTGCTGAAGTGCAGATACATCTAATTCACTGAAACAAGCAGCTGGCTGAGGTTTTAGAAGGCGGTAGCTCCTACAAGGTCATCCCCAGACTCCACTGTTCTCTTTCTGAGCATGTTCACATACATAGGCCTGACTGCATTTCCAGTCCAGGTTGAGGAGTTTGGAAACAACCTCCCTATGGCTCAGGAACTGGATGCAGGGGAGAGAGGCTGTACATTTGTGCTGCTGGGAACTGACTACCCTGAGGCTTGTTTTTCAGCACAGCCTGGTGAAGAGGGCCTGGGCAAGGTTCTGTCTGAGCAGAGCTCCTGGGAGGGGTTACAGGGCACATGGGGTGGTCAACAGTGAGAGGACGAAAGCCTTATGTCTGTCCTTGGAAGGACATCTGGTTGATGCTCCTAATCCCCCTGCTTGTGGTGAGCTAGGGCAGGCTGAGACCCCCCAAGTGCAGTCTTGACATGATCCCACTGAGGCATGCCCTTTCCTCCAGCTCCAGAACTCCTCTCACTGAGGGGACCTGTGGTTCAGGTAGGAAAAACACAAGGCCACTCCTGCATAATATGAATAGGGACATATTATACATTCAGGGTGGGGATTGGGAGCTGACACTGGCCTGCAGAGACGGTAGGCTCCCAGTTGACACCCCGTCACTTAGACCATGATTTACTTTAAGGCCTGGGACCAGGACACAGAAGGCTTCAAGAAAGGACTCAGGACTCCTGCACCCACCGGAATGCTGGAAGTATTCACAGATATCCTAACCACTTAGGGCCCTGGGACTATGGTTGGGAGGGATAAGGTCAGATGGGAGGGGGCAGAGGAATGGGAGGGCTCACATCCACCAGGCACCCAACCCCTCTCTGAGCAGAGTTGATTTCAGCCAGCTCTGGCTGCTGCCACTTACTCTCTGGGTGACCTTGGCAAATTCCCTGATCTCTCAGGCCTCCATTTTGCCTCCAGGAAGCACACAGATCACTGTGAACACAGAGAGACTAATGGGAAGACTTGAGAGCTGGTGTTGCAGGGGCCTAACAGAGCCCTGGGTGGATATGAGCTCCCTAATCCATCACTCTGCCATCCCAACATAAGCTTCAAAGAGCAGCCCTGGGACTCTGACCATTTCAGAGACCTGCTCTCTGGGCAGGAAGGCTACTTCTGGTGTTTTCCACATCTGCTGTCTTGTCTCTGTCTTGCTCTGTCCTTCTTGCTCCTGACTCTGCATCCCTGGGTGGTTGTCTCTACTGTTCAAGGCATAATGCTGGCCTGGGGCTCTTGTGACCATAATGAGGCTGTGTTTCTGGGGAGAGGTTCCAGGAGAATCACGTAGAGAATGGGGCTTCCAGGCAAGCAAACCTGGGACCAAGAGCCATAGGAACTCTGGCACCTCTGTCCCCAGATGATATCTTTGCTGGGTGTGAGCAATGCCTCAGATGTGTCAATAGCAGTGTCCAGAGGCTTTCTGGCCTGTCTACTGCTTCCAAATGCCCAAGTGCTCAGTCACCAAGAGCCAGTGTCTGATTCAGGGAAGGTGACCAATGCAGCCCTCATTAAAGACTTGAGGTCTGCAATGTCCTCCAGGCCCCTGGTCTGGTCTGTAGAAAGGCTCTGAGTTTGGAATGGCCAGGCAAATGATTTCCAGGCAAACCATTGCCCTCCTCGGGCCCCAGGGAGCCGAGTAGGGCAACCTCTGGTGGTTTGTGGGTAAGCACCGTGAGATCATGATGCTGACCCCAGATGGGGGACAGAGCAGTGAGAAGGGTAGAGCCAGGCTCAGAACTCAAGTCTAACCATGCTCCTCCCAGCCTCTGTGACCTTAGTCAAGTCACTCAGCCTCCCTGTGGGATAATAGTAGTATCTACCTGTACAGTTATTGGGAGGATTAAAGCAATGAAAACACGTAAAGTTTTTAGTTGAGCAACTGACCCACAGAAAGAGCACAGTGGAATTATCCAGCATCATTATTACATTCCAAGGATGACAAGTGGAACAATTTGGCTTCTCCCCACTGTCACAGGCAATGACCCAGGAGGTCGTCTTTGCTACCTGCTAAATGCAGTCAGTGCTGGCCAGACAACATTGGGGAGGGGGTGTCACCATGTCCCACATTGCTGGCACTTGAGTGACCAGTTCAGGAAGATCTCATGGGTGGGGTGCAGCTAGCAGTTCCACAGGGGTGAGGGAGCTGTGGAGAGGGACGATTGATGGGAGACAAATAGGCCTCTCCAGACCTTTTTTCCTAGGATTGGAAGTTCTGGGCATAGTTCTGAGAAGAAAGGTTCTGACATCCTTGAGATGAGGACACAGAGGAAATGCATGTGTGCCATGAGGAGAATCATCTGGAGGTTCATGAGCGCCAGGTCTCCACTTCTTGGGTGTTCCTCCTGGCAGATACCCAGACAGGACAGGGTTCTCTGACCCACAGTCTCAGGGGGCAATGATGAAGGGCAAAACCAAGACCCCAGCCCATGGGGAGCATCCCTGTGCCCTGCTTACCATGTCTCTGGTTGGACACCACATTACTGACATCTGATTGCAGCGCTGAACAAATTCACACAAGCTATCCAGTTTTCCCTGAAAAGCAGATGTGTTTGTGAGAAAGCTACAGGCCTAGATGCTGCCCCTAGAGGGATAGTGTCTCCTCTTACTTGAAACTGCCTGTCAGGGCTCCATCCCCACCAATTCCCTAAAACAACACTGAACTGCCCTTTGAGGGCATCCAAAAATATCCAGAACTTGGGCCCATCCTAAGAGAGAAACTCTGGTAGTGATGGGAACGTGAGCCCTTGTACTTTTTGGCTTCCCCTGAGCAACTAGGTTTGGGACGCTTGTGGCTTTTCTCTAGTACCAAGTGAACATAGTCTAGTGCCCACAGCTCGTTTCTACTCAAGCCATGCCTAATGGATACAGACTTGTGCATTAAACAGCCCTCTTCATCTGCTGCTCCCCAGCTTGGAGTCATTACTCCTCCCCGAGGGCCCTTCTCACCTCCATTCGTTTCATTCCCCCTCCTTGGCACCCACAAGGAACAATCACTGTGGGGCATGGCATTTGGCATGTCTCCTCTGGCTCCTAGGAAGAGAAAACACCATGTTCTTGTCTGGCAGCTCCTGGGTGCAGACACATGACATCTGTTGCCCTGGCACCTGTCAAGTACTGGCCACTCAGCAAATGTTTGTTGGAGAATCAAGGACAAATGAGCAGCACCCGGCATAGGAAGAGAGTGGCCTCCATGTGAAAACACACCAACTCCATTTGTTTTATAGATGGCTCTTCTCCAAACATCAGCAAACTCTATCCTGATTCCTTTGTTCACAGAGGGTGCCCCTGGAGGAGAGGCTGGGTGCGAGGCTGTGCCATGTGATGGAGGCTGTCAGGGATTCCGCAGTAGCAGGTGACAAGGCTGCATTCACCCGCCTCTGGCAGATCCAGCCCCCCCCAGGCCTCACTGCAGCCAGTGTCGATGCCAGCCCTGCAGAGACCCTGTTTGCCGCTATATATCAGACCCAGGTCCCCCCGTCTTGGGACACGGTGCTCCTGCTCTAACTACCTCTTATGGGCCCTAGTTTGGGTCCCCACTCTGGTGGGTCAGCCATAGCCTCCCCACCTGACTTTGGCACCTGTGCTTACCTTGACTCACCTTTCTCACAGTTCAATGCCAGATAAGACTCCCTCCTCCCTCCTCAGTCCCCCAAAGGCCAACCCCACCAAGGCTGTCACCCTGAAATGAGCCAGGGATGAAGAACAAGGAAACGGAGTCCCAACATGCATCAGAGCTCAGGGAGGGGGTCCAGGTCCCTGAAACCTGAGGATCCTTTTCCAAAAACTCACCTGAGTCCTGGAAGGACCATCCTACAAACAGTCCTTTGGGAACTGACAAAAAGCCCATTGATTCCAGGAAGGATCATAGCTGTTCCTGAGACAGGCTACCCCACATGCTGATCCAGTGCTAAAGGCCCTGGATCAGAGCATGTTGGGGGTTGGGGAATGGTGCTCTCTGGGTAACATTTTGTGAGTATACGTCTTCATCAGCGTCCCTGCCTTCCCTCTGTCACCTTCTCTTTCCACCAGTTCTCTATGCCCAGATAGGTGAGAGCTGGAGGGGTGGGGGAGGACATCTCCCCATATACATCTGGGGGCCTCTCTGTGTAGGGCATTGTGTGCAGTGGGCGTGCTCTCAACATCAGGACCAAACACATCACTTACCCTTTCTGGATTCAGCACTGGTGGTGGCTCCTTGACGGTCTACAATGGAAGTGATCAAAATTGAAGTCGTCTAAGTTTAGTGCCCATAAAGCTTATCTCTACTGAACTGATGCGTTCTGGGGTAAGATCTTTGCAGCATGAATTGGCTTCCTTCAAATTTCATACCCCAACCTGGGTGTCACAGCTCCCTCCTTAATGACTTCTCACCTCCATCCATCTTTTCCTGCTTACTTGGTACTGACAACAAGGGACAGTTACTATGGTTAAAATTATGGGTTAAAAGGCATGTGGAGGGCTCTGGCTCAGCCATGCAGATAGAAGGGGATGCTGCTCAATAGCAGTAGGGAGGCAGAAAATGGGTTTTGGGGTGTCAACCTTGCTGTGTACTGTCTGTAAGTCTATAACCAACAGGCTCCCCCTCCCTGGGCCTCAGGCTCCTCTGTTATCAAAGGGGAATCGAGACCTCCATGTATGGTTAAGTGGGAGACAGACAGACTAAGGTTCCTGGTCCCTGGTAGAGGCTGTACATGGGAGTTTTCATCAGCAGCCCTGACATCATATGAAGACAAGAGAACTCTCCCCACACCCCTCCCACCTCCCCTCTTCTCCCATCCCCCTGCAGCCCTCCCTGCCTCCCAGCCCTCAGGGATGACGGTCCACCTCCCTCCTCCCCATACTTTCTCTCCTCACTTCTTGCCCTTTGCAGAAATCTGACCTGCTGGTTTCTATGCGACTTTGCTTGTCCTTCCTCAGCTCTGCTTTTCCCCTCTTCTTCACCCAGTGCTGTCCTGTGCCCTTGCAAACCAAACTGGCCAGTCCCTCTACCTCCCCTCCCTTCCCAGGGCCAGTCTCTATTCTTTTCATTATCAGGGCACCTGCCACACCCTCTGAAGGTGACATTGACCTTCAATGCCCCCCAGGTACCTACACCAGACCAGACACTAGACAATGAGCTCTTATGGGCAAAGGTGGCAGGCACTTCATTCCTGCTCCTCTGTGCCCAGCATAGGGTCCTGCACATCCTGCTGACTGTGTGACTTATGAAGGAGTACAGAAGGCACCAGAGATGGGCAGGGATCCATGCTGTTTTCAAAGGCACAGCCGCCTCTGAGGTTAGCATCCTCCAGGCTAGCATCCTTCTCCCTTTGGGCCATCAGTGTCCACGCAGACCCCTCTTCTTCCCTCAACAGCAGAGACTTCTGGGGCTTTGATCTACCTGAGTCTTTCTGCTGTAGGACAGTGTGGTTCTCAGGGGATCTGGGGTCTCTTCTTTTCAGGGGCCAGACAACCCATAGGCCACCTCTATGTGAAAGTGGAAGCATGAGGCAGGTAGCCCCCTAGGAGCCCCGACTGTCTAAGCCCAGGAGGGGAGGACAGAATCTGTGCCTTTTTTGCTGGCATGAGGGCCCCGGAGCTGATGGGAACCTGCCCACAGGCAGGATCTGAAGCAGGCCCATGCGTGGCCCCTCAGGGGTTGGTGAGGGCTGGACACGGGCTGTGTAGGCAGGGGTCACTCACCCTCCTGTGGCAGAGCCACCAGATGCACCAGAACATCAGAGACAGTAGGAGCAGGGCTGGGATGAGTGCAAAGAAGTAGAGAGGGTTGACATAGGGGATGACTTGTGCGGGGGGTGCGGGCGGTTTGGGTGGTGTCTCTGGAGGTGGCTGGGCAGTTGGTGAGGGAGCTGGTGGGGTAGATGTTGCTTCAGCTGGCCCCCTTGCCTACGGAAAAAAACCACATGGCAGAGTCCTGGCATGGACCAGGCGCCTACCACTTGGATTCCACACCAGTTCACCCTGTCCTCCCTTACCCCTTTCTGCTTGTTTACCCCACTTGAGGAAACAGATGCTAGGAGATCATGGCTGGTACCCAGTGGAGCCCCGGGCCACAGAGCCCACTGCTGGCCCTGTTCAGAGGCACTCCCCAGAGACCTGTCAAAGAAACCCAGTCCCCCAAGGAGTGATGGCACAGCCCTTACTGCCTGCCTCGGTTGAGAGCACTGGGGTTTTGTGAGGATCACAGAAAGCTGTGACACACAGATGGGAGAGAGGTAGGGGTGTGAGAGCAGAGGCCAGGCACCCTGAGCACCTGTCCATAGCCTCCCCCTACTTCCTGGCTCTGCAACCTCAGGCAAAGCTGGCTGGGTATGGCCACAGCTGCTCCACCCTCCAGACCCATGTGCCTGGAACCCAGATTTGGAGGGCTTGGGGGTCCCAGAAGTCCTGGACTCTGTCTCCTACTACACAGTGTCCCAACCTCTCCCACTCACCCCCGTTGGAATCCAGGATGGAGCCTTGAGGTCCCCACCACAAGGTCCAGCCCAGGGAAGGTGGCAAGGTAGGTCCAGGCTGGGCAGAGCCTCAGCATCATTTCTGGAATCTGCTTATCGGTTCCTTCCATGTGCCTTCAATGACACTTGGTTCACAGAGAGAGCAAAGGTTTGCAGGGCTTGGACGATAAGGCATACCCCAGGTGCTCTTTTTAGTAGCCCTCCTATGGCACTGCCCAAGCCTGATGGGAGTTCAGCACACCGATGTAGGGTTAAGGGCTCTGAGCTACCTGCAAGATGATGCTTGAGGTACATCAGGCTATCTGCTGGACCCGCCTGGGGTGTTGTTCCCTTCACTTGCCTCCCCAGGGTGCAGGGTGTCAGGATAGCCTTAGCTGCCAGATCCTTACCCTGGCACTCGCACAGTCCTTGCTGGTGAGGCTAACATCATTGTTGATGAAGCTGATACCATTGTTCAGGCTAATTTCAAGGGAGAAAGTCCTAAAACACAGATAGGGTAGACAGTGACAACCAGGTCAGACAGACATCATTCTTATACTTGGCTCAAACTGTAGCTCATAATCTCCTCACTGTAATGATTTGAATATCAGGCATTCAGGGATATCAGAGAGCAGACAGCGTGGGTAAGGAGAGTTCATCCCAAAGTATTACGAAGTCATCTTCTGCAATGAAGTCTGATGAGGCAGTGAGGATCCCTGAATGAGGTCAGATGTCCTCGTGGCCATGAGCTAAGTGACCAGGGATGGTGGTATGGTGTCACCATTCCAACTCCTCTGTCAGTACAGTATGGGAGTTTAGCTCCAAAAGGCTGCCCAGAGCAAAGATACCATCCATCCCCGGGGCACATCATCTCCTGCATCCTGCTCTCCTCAGCAGAGCCTGGGTTGCAGCAGATCACTGAGCACCTCAAGGGACTGTCAACCAGGGCAGGTGCGGAAGATGCATGCATTCCTCCTGGAAACATTATTGTGTTGCCCCATTAGAGGTGGATTCTCAAAGTCTTTATACCTCATGGTGGCAATATTGGGCACTTACTCATCTGGATTCTCTATCTTTATTCCTGGGCATATCATACTGGTATCTTTCACAGAGTTGGCTTTTTCATCTGAAACACAATCACATGAGAAGAATGTCAGTGGACTTATCCATCCATCCACCCACCCCTCCCCTCTGCCTGCCCTTGGCAAGTAGAGCTACCGCTCTCTGGCAGAAGCAGCTTTTCTTCTCTGCCTTTTCCTGACACCTACCATGCACCAGGCACTGTTCAGGGCTTGGGCTCTGGTGTTTAATGGGAACAAGGCAGGCAGAAGTCTTGCTCTCAAGGGCCTGACATTTGTGGGACTGGAGAGGGAGTCAGAAAATAAAGTAACAAACAATGGACAAAATGAATGCCAGAGTGAAAAGTGCCATGATGTCAAAAAACAAGGAAAGGGGTAAGGAAGGGAGAGGAATGGACAGCTGTAAAGGCTCAGCACAGCCAAAAATAAATAAATGAAATTATAATCAAACTGAAGGCTTCCCTTTACATTCCTAATTTGTTAATGTTTTTATAGCCTCCTTTTAACTTAGGGACATTTTTTTCAATGAACTGATGAAGAAGCATGTCTCATGAAGAGCGTGTCTCGTGAAGAGCATGTCTCATGAAGAAGCATCTGTGTGACTCTCAATACTTTCTCCAATTCCACTTCAGTTTTTCTTCTGTTATTCAGAAAAATTAGATTTATTAAGCTGTATTTGAGATGTTACAGGCACTTCTCTATGTTGGGATCAGGGGTAGTGTTTTATTCTTTACTTTTTCATATTTTCCTGTTTTCTACTATGTAGCATTGTTATAATTAGCAATTTCCAGTGTATTTTTATTGTCTTTATCTTTTTTTTTTTTGCCACAGGTCAGGGCTCTTCCCTAAAGAATGGTTCATTTCTATGTGGAAAACTTTTTGGACCTAACTCAACTGTCAGATTAGCTATGAACTTCAGACAATGTGAGTCCTTCATTGGGATTGAAAATAAAAGCTAACTGCCCAGTATGGTTAGGGGAAAGGATTTGCATCTGAAGGACAGGATGGTTGGGATTACTGTGGGCAATTTGTTTTCCATAGGCTGTTCACGATCCTGAACAGGGAGAGGGGGGTTATGGCAGGCACTCCACATACTGAAGGCCCAGAAAAGCATGGCTGATTGTAAAGCAGGTTTCAACCCAATATTAACTGGTTAACTAAATACTTGCCACATTTAGAGAACTTTTTGAAACATAAAAACTTTACATACTAGTGACAAGCAATGTAAAACTTATAGAAAACTTGGTTAATTTTTTTCTTTTTTATGTTTCTTTATATTTTCTAAACTTTTGTTTTATGTTTTAATCAGAGGCAAACATAATTAAAAGGAAGCAAATCAATCCTCATCAGTGCATCAGGGCTCCTGGCAGTAAACAGCATGGTGGAGCCACTTCTTATCAGCCTCGACTATATGCAGTGAGGTGGTCAGTGGAGGACCCCAGGACTGTAGGATGGGCTGTCCTGTGGGAGAACCTGGTCCTGGTCCATCCCAGAAAGGTGATGTCTAGAAAGGAAAGCAATACAGCCATGGACCACAGAGGAACATCTGAACACATTTCCTCAAAGATAGGTTGTGTCCCACCTTCCTCAAGAAAGGTCACTGAGAGTGAGGTGGAAGGCCCAGAGGAGGCAACTACAAGAACCAGCTTGTGACCTTGGGCATGCTCTTGAATTGACCCTGACTCTGGTTTCAGATCAATACAAAGGAATAACAGTAGGTGTCTTTTGAGAATTAATTGGGATAGTGCATGTAAGGCAGTGAGCACATTAGCCAATGTGCTCAATAAATAGTTCTCCATGCAAATAATTTACTGAGTCCTAATCACTCCCAAGAAACTACGAACCATGGGAAATCTAACTCCCTGAGACCATCTACACATTTTGTGGTGTGAGCAGTTAGCAATGGAAGAACCCTGCCCGACCCATGCACCCGTGGAAGAAGAGATGGCCCAGAAATGCTGAGGGAGAGGACTTGCTCTGGGTTTACCAGATGGCCCTGGAATGAAGAGTCATTGAACATAATGTATCAAATCAATGTATCAGTGGGATAACTTGGAGACCTGAGGAGGAAGAGGAAGTCTAACTGTCCCCAGGCACTCTCTGGGGATCAGACCCACTTCAGTGATGAGGCCATATCTCCTGCCCCATCTGTATACTTCCTCAGGCCACTCACCCATCCTGGAGGAACACCTAGTGCCTGAATATTTCCAAATAGTAGCTTATGTACATGATAGGGCTTAGTTGTGCACCTACCATACAAATGGCCCCATTTTATATATATTTTATATATATCTCTATACAGATAATAGAGACTGAGAACAGAACACTTATTAGGTCAAGATCACACATGTAAAGTGGGGCTGAGCCAGAATTCCAGGGTCCAGGCCTGGCGATTGGCATCTGCTCTCAATACCATGTGACTCTACCCTCCTGGGAGAGCTCAGTGCAACTGGCACAGATCCAGGGCCCTGGGGTGCCATCTCTTCCCACCAGAAGAGTTGTGAGATTCAAGTACTTGTCTCTCAAGGGTAGTGAGGGCCAAGGAAAGTGTCGGGGGAATGCAGCAGTAAGGGCAGACCCAGCATCCCAAGCCCAGTCTCTGCAAGGGTAAGCTCTGAGCCAAGATGGTCTTGATGTGCTGGAGTTGATGTCTTCCAGACTGAGATGAAGTGCAAGGTGGTCAGTCTTACCAGCCAGGTCGCTCCTTCCATTGTCTGTGTTGCCCCCATCTTCACAGTGAATCATCATTCACAGTCTGCAGTGAATGGTCAGCAAAGGCTTTGATGGCTTAGCTGGCTAAGGTAATGCAGTGTGGTGTGGGAAGCGTGTCACTTGGTGGCACCGAGGGGGCTACTTACCAATTTGCTTGTCTTTGAATTTAAATCTACAAATAACGTCATCCTCACTCTTTGCATTATTAAAACCTTTTCCAGAAATCATCAATTCATATTCATCTGCAAGGGCGACACCCAAAGGTCTGTTATTAGGAGAGTGCTGACTTCCTTCTGATCTTACAGTTATGATAGGCCAAACTATAACTGAATTCCCAGAGATTCCAATAAGCAAACAGCTATGTCTGAACCAATATATGGGCACACACTGGGTCTCACCTGGCATCACAAAGGGTAAAACTGAGATGCCTGGGCCTTGAGCACTTGTGGGCCTCTCACTGCCGCCTTTGATTCTTCAAGCTCATTGAAGGCACCCTGTCTGCTACCCTCCATGGGGCAAACCCAGCCATAGGTTTCTGACTTTGAAGTCCCAAGGTCTTCCCTAAGAGGTGCAGGAGGTGTTCCTTAACAGGCCTTCCTGTTAATGACCCGGAAACAAGATAATGCAGCTGAAGACATTCCTGACCCTTGTCTGAGCTGAGCACGCAAGACTAAGTGCTTGAGGGCCTTTTTCACACTCAGGGATCTGTTCCTCCTCACTGTGGTTCTCTATGCCAGTGGCAGGCTGGATACCCCAGGAACAGGGCCAGGACCTGGGTAAAGCAGGGCCAAGAAAGGCGGTGAGGGCCCTGCACAGGAGAATCACCCATGGAGGGTGAAATCCTGCCTTAGCTGTGGTTCTGAAGTCTGCAATGCTGCTCTTCCCCTCCCTCTTCCTGCCGCTTCATGTGCCTCACACAATGCCCCCAGGGATTCACCAAGCATTTCCTTCTGTTAGGGTGGGAGGCTTTGATTTGCTAAGGTGTAGTTCTGGGCCATAGCCCTAGCCAGGCTGCTAGGTCCCCAGTGGTGCTTCCTGGCAACTGAAATACTAATGGATCCAGAGAAGGCAGCCAGTGGGCCTGGCTCCTGGGGATAAATGCAGGTCTTCCAGCTACAAGCCCAAGGTCAGTAGCCTCCACCCCTGTTCTCCTAGTTAAGATCATTAATTGCCCAAGATCAATTAGCTTGAGGAATATTCCTCAGAAATGTCAGCACAGCTTTGGACCTGACAGTCCTGATTCCCCCTCCTTCAAGTCTTCCTGTAGTCCCTATCAGATCAAGGTGAAGTTTGTAAATTCTCTGTTTTGAGAAAATTAGATTCTTGGGCTGTGGGCTGAAGCTGTCCTGCTGACATGTCTTTGTAGGCTTTCAAGTATTTTCAAGAAAATGGGAGTCCATGTTTAAAATCTGAACATTTTCTCTACTAATCCAGATTCCTAGTATTCTTGGAAAATGGGAACACTTGGCATGAGTGGGTTTGTATTTCTGCATGTCAACCACTGACTGGGCCAGAGGCCACTGCCCTCTCAGAAAGAGAAACTCTCCAGTGGCCAAGTACTTGCCCCTAACACCATCATCCTTGGCTTGGCCTTGGTCCACACCTCTTTCTTTTGGTCCTTGCCTGGTCTAGGAGGGTACCTGATGCATTGACCTGTCCTTGGAAGAGCTTGAGCAACATGGAAACACGGAGAGAGCACTGAAGCTTTGATAAAGCACAGGGAAGGTGAACTGATTGCCTTGTGCTAAGAAATCAGTGACTTTCTGGCTCATTCAGGGCAACCTTGAGGTCCCTTAGTGACATCCCCTCCCACACCCAGTAGCCAACAAACCAAAGCTGCTTCTGAACCCAAATCTGCCAGGTTGCTCCCTCACTGTTCACACTTCCTAAGAGCCCTGCCCACCATGACATAGGAATCTGTATTTGTCCAGGAAGAAGCAGCTGGAACAGTGTCCTGCAAACATGCCTTTACCAGCGCAACTTAGTCCAGCCTGAGCAAGGTGGCTGGGCCTTAATCTCATGGAAGTATATTTCATAATTCATATTCCAGGATTATTTATTGCAAAGAATGGTTTCCTTGCAAAGCAGAACCATAAACTAATAAAACATATTTTAAGTAAAGATATAGGCAGAGAAGAGAAACTTTAGCTATTGAACATGGGGAAATCAGGCTCTAGATGAGGCAAAAAAAAATAAAAGCCAGTAGAATATTTTCTGCCATAAACAAAAGGCCAAAAGGAATCAGAAATGAGCAAATCAGTGCCATGCCAAAGCTTATAACTCCTGTGTTCATCCAAATGTTGTTTCCCACTAATGAGCACCTACCTCACACCAATCTTTGCACTTTCTCCCTTAAATCTCCCAAAAGCCCCATGAACTTAGGTATGAGCTAGGCAAGATTTACTACTCAATTTTACACAGAGAGAAACTGTGACTTAGAAAGGGCAGGTCACTTCTTCCTGCCCAAGGCAGGTACAGGGATCTGACCTCAAGTGCCCAATTCAGGACACACTTACATCACCTCTGCTCCTGTCTTAATTCCAAACATCCGTTACTCTGCTCTCTGGGGACATGCCCTTTCTGACCTGAGTCTTCAGCTCACAGGGCTCTGAGCTGAAACCAGAAAGCCCCAGTAGAGGACCTGGTGGTCCCAGCCTCATGGTGAAGATTGGGCCCAGCCTCCTCCATGTGGGTGACTGGAGGCAGGGCAGCAGCGGAGGTCAGGGTCGGATGACAGCCCATTGCGCAGACCACACTGGCTTCCTCAGGAGCAGTGCATGCTGCCCTCTGCCTTGGTGCCTTCCTTCCTCCTGGGGTCTCCTGCAGCCTCCAGCTCTGCTCAGGTGCTGCCTCACCTCTGCAGTGGAGCCCCTCTCTCCCAGGCAGTGCTGCTCTCAAAGGGGGGCTGCTGAACTCTGGCAAGTCTCCAAAGTGGAAGGCAGGGTGGTGGTTTCAATATTTCAGCAAGAGAGACTTCCGGGTAAAGGACTTTTGCTTTGCCCAGAAAACTGTCCCTCTTGCTTTCCAAATTCCTCTCCTCATACCCCAATTCCTCCAACAGTATCAACCACAGGAAGAAAATAAAGTCACAGGAAGGCTTACAGGGCTGTATTTGCTGCACATCTCACACAGGTCCACTGCCTACAAGCCCTCAGGCCCTGGAAGGGAGATTGAGTCTTTCTGGAATAGAACTTTCTCTTTGAAAGAAAAGTTGTACATCAAGTCGTCTTGGAGCTCTAGAGAGAGGAGCTGATGAGGCAGGCTTGTCTCTGAGAAGGCTGGTGGAGCTGAGCATGAAGAAGACATCTAAGCTGCTTGGGACTAACAAGGGCGTGTAAGGTGGAAGTGACTGACCCTGGGGAGAGGAGGCGGGGGAACACCACATGTGGTGTGGCCCAGCCACTTTGAGAGAAACTGGATGTTGCCAACCATGAGCTGGGCTTCCCCTTAAGGCAGCAACTGTACTTTGGTCTTGATTGCAGGGAATTCCTTTCCCAAGCACACAGAGAGGTAAGCGTCAGGATGGTCCTACAGTATGACTTCTAACATCAACCTATTAGGAACAATCTGAATATTGTCTCCCCAAGACCAGTGAAATAAATTGGTCCATCCATGCAATGGCATATTATGTAGAAGGTTGGAGAATACTATGTACACTGCATGATCCTATTGATGTAAAATATCCCTGTAAAGTATATTTAGATAGGAATTTACTATCAAAGTTGAACTCTGTGGTTGTTAATTGGGGAGACCATGGGGTGGGACAAGGGGGGACCTTATCATGGTGGAGGACAGCCTCTTCCCAGGCTGGTTGCAGGGGAATCCCACACTGTTCTGCACAATGCGCCCTGCCTTCACCCCTGCCCGACACAGCCTGCCCTACCCACCCTCACAGAGGGTCTCCAGCCACGATGCAGAGCTGGACCCCAGACCTCAGAGGGAAGCCCTGCTCTGCGCTGTGTCCTATTGTGACCTCCACTGGGCCCCACCTGCTGGGCTTCTTGCAGACACTCAGTCTGGTCTGGTCACATACAAGAAAATGAGGGACCAGGTGCCACCTCCAGCCATAAATAAAGCCCGAATAAACGTTCCCGCCTGAGGTTATTTGGGCTTTATTTATGGGTCAAGCCTGAATAAACCCAGCAACACACAGGAGGGATGAATCCCCAAACCATAGTGCCCAGTGCCCCAGGCCAAACCTCTCACTCATCCTTTGTGAGTCACTGGAGAGGAGTTCTAAAGCAGCAAAATAGTCTGTGGTGGAAGAAATCAGAGGGTAGCTGCCTCTAGGGGGTGGGGGCAGGGATTGCCTGGGAGGAGAGTTGAGGCAACATTCTGGGGACAACTCTGATGTTCTGAGCCTTCATGTGCACATTTTTCAGAACTCATCAAATGATACACTTAAGTCTGCTGTATTTGAAGAGAAAAAACAAAACAAAACTCAATGAAAAGTGTTCCGGACGTAAAAATATGCAGAATAAAGGGTTTGGGGGTGTGGTAATCTGATCAGTATAAGTTATTTTGAAATGCATCAAGAAATAAGATGGATTGATGAAGAGAGATAGATAAGGGAGAGAGAGGAGTTAGATGAATATGTGATCAGGGATATATGGTTAGATATTAATTGCAAACCCAGTGGAGAGAGGAATGCCCATTATACGTTCATTTCCATTTTTGCTATATGTTTGAAATCTTCTGTAATAAAGGGTTGGAATAAAAACAATGAAGTGGATGATAAAAAAAAATAATGCTGTGGACACAGCCAAGTAGAAGTTACGGTTCTTACTGAATGATGAGTGACTATGAGAGACCAAGGGCTATGAGAAGCCTGGGGGCCCAACTGAGCACCGGATTGAGGCGCTCTGAGAGTGCAAGGGCTGGGTGGGCTGGACACTGTAAAGCTGGCCAAAGTTTTGCAGGAAATCCAATACCCCCACCCCCAGACTCTGCAGCAGATGGGCAGACTTAAAGTAGAGGCTGGACATTGGAAGGCCCAGTTGTCTGGCCTGGGGGCCTCAGCCTCCAGAAGGTTACAGAAGTAGCCTTCTCTGCCCTTCGGGTCCGATGTAGAGGAGGGGCTGGAGCAAAGGCCTGGAGACAGGGAGGCCAGCAGAAGCTTCTGCCTATTCCTAGAGGTAGCCCAAGGTGCTGAAGCAGCTGCGTGCCTCATGCTCACACCCTCCTGGTTTTCCCTCACTCTGCTCACTGACTTATTCAGAATGACAGCTGCTGCTTCATTTGGGGTCCAGGTTTCTGCCTTGAGCTTTCCCTCCCAGTGACAGTCATGCTGTGTGGCAGCTTTTGACAAGATGACAGCGATTGTAAAGGTCAGAGCAGCACCGCTGGGCCTCACTGGCAGAGGGTGTGCAGCAGGCACCTGTCACCCCAGCTAGGCCACCACGGGGCAGGAATGACAACAGGCATCCTCCCCTGAGGTCTGCAGGCCCATGTGTGTCCTGGGGACATGATCAGAGAATGGAAGCTCTCAAGTTGCTTGCAAGCTGGGATGTGCAAGAAAAGATTCTGCACATGTGTGGGGTCTGTCTCCATGTCCACACCTTGCACAGGTCACAGGGTCAGAGACAGGAAAAGTCGGAGAGCTTCCACCTACAGGGCTTAGCTAGAGATGCTTTTATCCTGGGGTGTTCTTTAACCACTTTCCTCCCCAGTCTGGTCTCGGTGTGAGGGTGGAGGCAGTCAGGAGTCAGTGATGGAAGTCTTAGTACCAGCAGGTAAGGGCCACCAGCTTCTAGAGCCTGTGCAGTCATTGTGAACTCCATTGCTTCTATGTCCCACTGCAGATCTGATAGAGCGTATTGTTATTTCTCCTTCTTGGAGATGAAATTGGAGTTGGTAGATATTCAGCAATTTGCCTCAGTTTCATGTCCTTGAGCAGCAGGGATCAGATATGAACGCTGTTCTGTCTGAACCCACAGCCTATTGCACTGTAGTCTTGCAATTCAGAGCACCACAGCCAGGACCAGTTTCCTGGCTATGCATCCAGTTGCATCCAACTAGATGCTGTTATTGGGAGCATGTGCTTATCTACCCATCTCAGCTCTACAAATCCCAGTGATGTGGATGCTTGAGCTGGCACACACAGAGCTCAGTTCAGAGAGAGAGCTTCTATCAGCAATGCGCTACACAGGATCCTCCCCAATCTGATGCAGGGACCGTCCCAGGGGAGGGAGGGCATCCTCATCAGGTTCCAGATCTCAGGGAGAGGCCGTCCCCACCGAACCATAGGGTGTAATCATAGCTGTGAATATCTGTTGGATGTCCTTGTCAGGATCTGTTACTAGTATGACATTGGCCATGAACTATGTCCAATTCTTTTCTTCATCCACTGAAATAATCACATTTTTCTTCATTTTTCTGATGAGGAAAATCACCTTGATATTTTATATATTGAATCAGGTTGGTATTTCAGGGGTGAACTCTAATTAGTCTTCATGCATTGTCCTTTTTTATGATGTTGGCTTCTGTTCGTGTTTGGCTGAGGGTTTTTAAAATAAAGTTTTTCTTATTTCTTAATTAAATTTCAGGTTTTGAGCTAAAAAAATATGTATGCTTTTAATCAGTTAGCAATATTTTTGTGTCAGGTCACTTTGTGGCATACATTAAACATACAGAGCTGTTTGCCAATTATATCCTAATAAAGCTAGAAAGTGAAAGCAAAAGTCGCTTAGTCACTTCCGACTCTTTGTGACCCCATGGACTATAGAGTCCATGGAATTCTCCAGGCCAGAATACTGGAGTGGGTAGCCGTTCCCTTCTACAGGGGATCTTCCCAACCTAGGGATTGAACCCAGGTACCCCACATTGCAGGCGGATTCTTTACTAGCTGAGCCACCAAGGAATCCCAATAGCTGGAAGAAGTAGTTGTACAAACACACAGACACACATAACCCCCCACATATACACCTCACATACACATTCTCTTATAGGCCCCGTGTAGTCATATGCCCCCAAATTTCTGTGCAATCACCCCACACACTCAGACACCACACTCACACATACAACTCACACTACACACACAAACCATATATGTTGAAACCACGTGCTCACAGCACACCCACAGTGCACCCTGGACATACTAACAACTCACACAAACACACACCACTGTATTTACAAAAGCAAGCTCCAGCTCTTACCTCCTACACAGATATCGGAAGGCTCCACAGAAGTAATTTCAATACAGGACTTACTTTCGAGCTAAAATAGGGAGATGAGGGACAGGAGCAGGGGATGTGAATGGCAGGAACTTGTTGAGAACCCACCTCTTCCCGCTTCTCAAGTCCAGCCCTCACTCACTGGATCAACGATGTTTTTAAGAGCCTTGAATCCGTGGTCCACTGCAAACACGTGATATGGGCTGTCTGCAATTTCCATTAACTACAGTGGAGAGGAGATGGTTGGCACACAGCCAGAGGTTGAAAACACAATAGATCCTATCCCAGGAAATGGACTCTTGCCTGCTGCCATGTGGGATTCCAAGGGCCACTCTCTGGCATCTATCAGCAGCCCACCCGCAGGAAGTGGAAAACTCCTCCACCCGTCCCTCTGGTGTGTAGGTTTACACAACACTTGCTGTTCATATGCCATGACTGCCTGTTGTGCAAACACTTGGGCTGGGGTAGAGGGACACCCGCTGGGTGATGCTGGGACCGCTGTCTCTGAAAGCTTTCCCCAGCTGGGCTCAAGAGTGGCACGTGGTTCCCCGTTCAGAATTACCTGATTTTCCTGAAAGTTTTTTACCCCCACGCAGTATACTGTCGCTCCCATTTTCCGAGCCTTGTCAGCCTACGAGAAAAAGAGTGTTGAGTATAATTCATCAAACAAATGGAACCCAAAACTGGTAACGATGGTCTGGACTCACTTCTTTTATAGTTTCTTTTAGTGGCAGTTCCTCCAGAGTTCCATCAGTCAGACAGATAATCATGGAATGAACCTTGCTTTCTGCAGAAAAAATAGGGAGTTGCCTTGTGAGCAAGGCACCTAGAGTGACCTGCCTCAGGCCGCCAGGCCCACAGTGCTGCTCCCACACCTCCTCCTCCTGGGAGGGGCCACCCTGACACCAGAACCTGCCACCCAGAGCACCTCAAAAGAGAAGGGGCCTTAGCCCTGGACCCACTTGACAGATGAGGAGCCTGAGACTGGTTCAGAGTGCTTCCTAGTGGAACCTCACTAGGGGCAGGTGGCACAGCCTTTATCCTGAATGGCAACTGCAGCTACATCCCTGGTAAGGACAAGCCTCTCAGCTGAGCACAGGGAGGAACAGCCAGACTGACTGTCAGATGCTTGGGCAGCAGGCCCTGCCCAGCTCCCTGCCTTTTCCCAGCAGCCCATACATCTTTCCTGATGAGGGCTGCAACCCTACCATCTACATGCAGATGGTTCTGGGCCGAGCACAGCCCTTCCCACTGTTGGAAACATGGTCACAGGATGAGAGTCAATCAGAGGGGAGAGGCTGAAGGGAAAGGGGGCAGAGCCAGAGCTGTGGTGGACAGAGTGTGGGCAGGTAGGGGACCCCAAGGTCTCTGCTCCCTAAACTGAACTCATTGTCCCTGGAATTTCTCTTTTCTTTTTCATGCAGTTCAACTGTAGGTCAAGCACTTAATATCTAGTAAGAACCAGGAATGTAATAGGTGATCCCATGTGGTTCTCAGGAACATCCCTGGGGGAGCTTTTCATCCTCACGGCGGGGAGGAGGAACCTGCAGCACAGAGTGGGCAAGGAACTCGCTCCGAGAGTCAGCTAGGAGCTGGCCGAGGAGGGTCTGCACCAGCCCTCGCTGAGGTCGGGCCTGGCTCTGTCCCAGCTGAACACAGTGACATCAACAGGCAACTTACCTCCTGAGTGAGCTTGTTCAATTTGCTCAATTGCCTGCAACAAATTGAAGGAAAGTGGGGGAGGTGAGAAGTGAGAAGTGCGAAGACCCAATCATTCTTTAAGAATGTGACAAAGCAGAATAAATTCTCAGGGCTGTAGGATCTGTACCTTTTTAAATCCTTCCTGCATGTATGTGTCTCCTGTAGGCACTATATTCTGAAGTCTGATAAGACCATCATGAACTTCATTTCTGAAAAAAGTCAGTAAAGGGTGTTGAGGAGGAATGAAGGTTGACTGTTACAAAATAGACCAGCTGCGCTGGTGCCATTCTGCTCTGTGGAGACCTGCCTGGACCAGAGAACACAAGTGGCCCTGTCGTGACCCTTCTGTCCATGCCTTTACACTGACAGGACTAACCCTTCTCTGTCCACCACCCCAGTGAGTGTGGAGGACACTGCTCTTCAGTCCCATAAGTAGGACCTGGCTTTCAATGTGCTCATCCCTGTCTCAGCAGGCAGACCTCAGGGGACTCAGGAAGTGGTGAGTCCGTGGTGAGAGGGGAGCACCCAAGGATGCGCATCTGTGAATCCGGCACCCCCAATATGACTGGCGGTGCTGCTGGCACCTAAGGGGTCCCTGGTGAGGGCACATTATCCTCCAACAAGCAAGGCTGAGTTTGGAGAAATCACTCTGCTGATAACTCTGCCCTGCCCCCTCATCCTCTCTCACAGGCCCCCTGTAGTAGATCTTGGTCCTTCCAAACCACTTCCTTCATTGGATCAGTGCTAAAGGAAGTGGTCAAGCTGCTCCATTAGAGCCTAGGGCTCCTGGGCTTCACGTGCTCTGGAAGAAATAGACGGTAAATGGGGAAGAGGCCTGAGGAGTGTCCATGTGGGCTGAAGAGCAGTGACCCCAGGCTGCCACAGGGATCTCTGTTGGCCTCTGTTACAGCAGATAGTGGGGAATGGGACTGGGACATGCCAGGGGGTGGGGCTTAGGTTCAAGCTTTTTCGTAAGTCTTACAGAGTCTTTTCCGCAAGTCTTAGAGAGTGTGGTGCCTGACGGCTTGCTCTTGCCTCAGGCAGAAGGGATTCTGCCATGAGCTGAGAACCGAGAGCCCCTGATCCTGCCCTACTTGACCCAGCATGGGAACTGAGGAGGCCTGCCTGTGACCAGGGCCAGTGGAGGCCAGACAAGGCCCTGTCCACCCATGCAAAAAAAAAAACAAAAAACAACAACACAAAAACCCACAAAACTCTATCCTCTTCCTGTCACTTTTGGGAAGATTTGTTTTGTTGACAGCATCCCAAATGTGCTGGAACCCTCAGCCCTCCCCAGCTTCCAGCCCAGGACTGAGCTTATCCAGACTTCACTCTGGCCTTTTTCTTGGCTGCCCTGCCACCCCATCCTTATTCCCAGCTCCACGCAAGGAGCCTGCTTACGCCCTCATGAAGTCCTTCACTTCTTACAACTCTACCCCACTTTCCCCCTCCCCTCATTCTCACTCCTCTTCTGACACTTTCCCTTGAGGGAGACATTTTCATCTCCACTCTCCAGAGAGGACTGGGAGCCCCTCAGGAGACTCCCTCACAGCTCCCTTGGTTCAAGTTCTGAACTCCTGCTTAGAGGAGTCAGCAGTCTTCCTCTCCCCCACGGACAGCTCCTCTACCAGAGGCCCCCAGCTCTCTTTCTGCCACCAGCCTGACAGCTCCCCACTCACTTGCTTTCTTCCACCTCACGCTCACTCAGAGTCTCTCTCTGCAAAATGCAGACCACAGGGACACACAAAACCATGCCTCCCCCAGCGCACTGAACAGAAAACCCAGTCCCAGTTTCTTCTGGGATCCAGGCCCAGGGAGGGCTGTCTCCATGCACTGGCACCACCACACTCTCTGGGTTTCAGTCATTTGCATTATGAGCATCTTAAGCTCCTGGATACTCATGAGCTCCCTCTCTTCCACCTCCAGGCCTTTGGGCACACCTAGGATGCTGGTGTCATGCTTTCTTCCTACACCCAGCCCAGCCTGGTATTTGGAACCACACTCATGGCCTCCCTTGTCTCAGATCCACCAAGGGACCAAGCTCCCATCCAGTGAACTCCATTCCTTCAACATGCCCATCCCTGTCTCCTGATTCTGACTCTGCCTCTCTTCCTCCCCCATGGCCCAGAGCAAAGACTGACACACTGGGGAGGTGCCCAACACAGGCCAGTGTTCACAAAGGGCCCACGCATCTGCTTCACCAGATCCCAGGAGTCCTCACAGTGAGCCAGTTCTAAGAAAAGTGAAGAAGGCTGAGAGGACAGGACAGGTGGAGAGCAGGGTTTGGGGAAGTGGAGATGGTCTAGCAGCACAGGCCAGTGCCAGCACAGTCAGGGCTTGGTAGGAACCAGGGAGCTGGGACTGGGATCAGAGTGAGCACTCAGCGGAGCCCAGGCTGGCCCAGTCTGCACCCAGTGGAAACCCTCAGCTCCTAGGAGTCTCCCTGGACCTCATTCACCAGGCCTGCCTTGGGAGATTAAAGCGGCACTTACCTGTCTGAAGTAAGCTTCATGACGGTGTGACCCTCTGTGGAGAAGGTGATGAAGGACATCCGCAGGTTAGGGCTAGGGAGGAAACACGTGCTCATGAGAAGCTGTACATGACCCAGACTCAAAATGAAGCCAGTGTGCAGCCAGGAAGAAGGTGCATGCCAATTTCTCTTTTCCCCACACCAGCGCTTCTGCTTTTGGGTTCATTTCCCAAACCTGGAAGTTTCTCTAACTTTAATGAAGGATTGTAGGTATCCTAGTGAAGGAAGCCTGTGGAGACATGCTGCCTTCTTGGAAGAATGTGCCAGGATGGCATCCTAATCCAACCTTATACCCCTCACCCCTCTAAAGTGTTTCTCTCTCTCTTAAACACACACACACACACACATACACATGCACACTGCATACATCAAATACCTATGCAGTCTTTCATGAGGGCCTCCTAACTGGTTTCTCTTCTTCTATAAAATTCTTTGTACCTTTACTCCTCTCTTCCCTCCTTTACATCCTTCTCTGCTTTAGTCCCACTCATCTCAGAGAAATCATTCTCCTTTTTAGCAGCTATTCACATACATCCCTCCATTTCCTTTCCCTGGACTCTGTCTTTTGGTCCATTGACACTTATCATCATTTAGGTAAATTGCTACAGTAGGTTCTTAGATAAGCTCCCTACTGCTTCTGGGTCTTGTTTCAACACATTTTACTCACAATATCAGACTTTCCTTTTTGGTACATAACCTTGATCATGTCAGACCCCTGCCCAAAAATCATCTGTAGACCCCTATTTTTTACAGCAGGAAATCCAAGTCCCTTGGCCTGGCATTATGTGCCCTGAAGGCTTTGGTCCAAATTCATCCTATGCAGCCTCATTTTCCAACCTTCTTCTGCATTAACCCTACTCTCCAGCTGAACAGACCACTCATTGCACAAGAAGTCTCGTTAATAGTCTCTGTTACTCTCTCTTCCCCATCCTTCAAGATCTAGTTCAAAATTCCACATCCTCTAGGAAACCACCCTTGACTTTTTCCCTAAGAAGTCTTGTTTTCTCTTTAATTTGCCTTTTAAGACTTTTGCCTTTTTCTTTTGGCTTTTGACACCATTTAACCTGGTGTTCAGTTATCACGTTACAGGTTTGCCTGTTTCCTCATCTATGAGGAACTTCAGGGTAGACTGTGTCCCCTACAATTATGACCTGTCTTCCAAATAGGAGGCAAGAAAACTGCTGAGACCCAATGGAATCTGCATGACCTGGTCTTTTCTGCTTCAGAACATTCCCCTGGGCTCTGTGCTCCTGACTCTAGGGGCTCCCGTTCCCACTGAGTCTAAACAGCTGTGTACTCTGCCTGGCAGGGGAAAATACCCTGCAATTTGGAGAAGCCATACTTTTCAAACTTCTTGACCAAATCCTCCACAAAGGAATAAATGTTCATCCAGTTGTTGTTCACACTTCCTGACCTGAAAATGAAGAAGACTTGAGTTAGAGGAATGAGGTGCATCCATTGTGTAGGCAGAATTTCTGCCTCCTCAGTTTCCAGTAGACCCTTTAGCAACTCCTTCCTCCCACTCCATGTGGCTGAAGGCTGCCACACACCCTCAGCAATCTCAGTGGGTCATCCTGATGGTGAATTCATTAGTTTTGAGTGTGGGAAGGGTGACCAATCAGACCTCCCCTGCTTGGGAGTCAGGAGCTTTTTAAGGGATGAGGAACTTCTGCTAACAAACCAGGATGGTTGTGCAGCTATCACATTGGAAGTGATGTAGGATGCATTATTTGGAAAAGCCTCCAGTGATTTTGATATGACTCTTTTGGTCCCTCAATTTCCCTTGAGCATAAACCATTCCCAGGTGTCTGCTCCTCTCTTGTCCCTTGAAAGTGTGTGTTTGGGTGCGGGTCAGGGCTCTTTGGCACAATATTCCAACAAAAGTGTCTTAGTTGGTCCTGTCTACCATTCCTTCTGCATCCTCTAGATTGCAACTAAATCTCTCAGCAAATAGTGATGAAACTAAGAATAGATTCTTTAAACATTATCAAGATTATCATTCATTGAGATGTATGTACCAGGCACTTCATGTTACATGAGCTCCAATTCCAGAACAACCCCATGATATCAGCGTTATTTTCATTTTTCAGATAAGAAAGCTGAGGCTCTCACAAGTCGTGGAATTGTCCACATTTTCCATAGCTGGTATGGAACTGAACCTATTTCTAGCCTTAAAACCCATGCTCTACACATTGCAGTGAGCAGATGCATGTGACATGGCTATGTCCAATAATTGTTGTTGTTGTTTGGTCTCTAAGATGTGTCTGACTTACAGCCTCATGGACTCTAGCCCACCAGGGCCCTCTGTCTGTGGAATTTCCCAGGCAAGAATACTGGAGTGAGTTGCCATTTCCTTCTCAAGGGCATCTTCCTGGGGTCAAACCCAGCTCTCCTGCATTGGTGGGTGGATTCCTTACCACTGAGCCCCAAGAAAGCCCATGTCCAAAAATTACTGAGTAGCAAACACCAGACTCTGACAACTGGCCCACAAAAGAGACTTTCTATCAGAAGCGTCCATACTAAATTGCAAGACAAATCCTTTCTTAACTAATGGTAACACTTGAAACTAACATAATATTGTTTAAGTCAACTATACTTCAATTAGAAAGTAAAACTTTTGTACTTTATGTACTCAAATCACAGAAAGAGAACACATTAGAAGAATTATACACCACGTCCAGATGAGATTTATCCTTGGAATGTGAGCATGGTTCAACATATGCAAATTAAAAAATGGGATACACAACATCAACAGATGAAAGCTAACAATCACAAGATCAATTCAATAGATTCAGGAAAAGCATTTGACATATTACAACAATATTTCATGATAAAAAAACCTCAAACAGATTTGAGTATAGAAGGAACATATCACAAAATAATTAAGGCCGTACACAATAAACCCACAGTTAACATTATACTCAACGGTGGAAAGTTGAAAGCTCTGTTTCTAAGATCAGGCCTGAGCCAAGGATTTCCACTTTTATCACTCTTCTGTTAGAGCTAATTGGCACAACAAAGAAACAAAAGGCATTCAAATTGGAAAGGAAGAAGTATGCTTGTCATTATTTGCAAATTATTTGATTGTGTATATAAAGAATTCCAAATACTCAACCAAAGACCTGTTGGAACTAAACAATGAATTCAGTGAATTTTCAAGATATAAAAATCAACATACAGAAATCAGTTGCAGTTCCAGTAATGAAACGTTGAAAGATAAATAAAGGAAACTATCCTATTGGGAATAACATAAAAAATAAGAAAACACCTAGGAATAAATTTAACTAAAGAAGTGAGAATCTGTGCAATAAAAACTATGTCACAAATAATTGAAAAGACACCCCATGTTCCTGCATTGGAAAAAAAAATATTGTAAAAATGCTCATATTACCAAAAGCCATATAGCTTCAATGCAATTCCTGTCAAAATTCCAATGCATTCATAGCAATAGAAAAAAATAGTCCTAAAATTTGTGTGAAGCCACAAAAAACTCCGAATAACCAAAGCATTCCTGAGAAAGAAGAACAAATCTGGAGGCATTGTACTTCCTGACTTCAAACTCTACTTCCTGATTCCAAAGCTATAGTGATTAAAACCATATAGTAATAGCATAAAAATAGACACACAGACAAATGGAACAGAATAGATAACCCAGAATTAATGCCACATATAGTTAACAAATATTTGAACAAGGGAGCTAAGAGCACCCATGGGGAAAAGATAATATCTTCAACAAATGGTATTGAAAAAATAAAGCACATGCAGAAAAATGGAAATGAACCTGTATGTTACACGACTCCCCCAAACTAACTTCAAGTCATAAGACCTGATACCATGAAACTCCTAGAAGGAAACATAGAGAGAAACTCTTTGAAATTAATCTTACCAATAACTTTTGGGGGTATAACAAAATCACAAACAACAAAAGCAAAAATCAACATCAAGCATAAAACTTCTGCAAAGCAAAAGTGACAACAACAAAAAAATGAAAAGGCAACCAATAGACTGGGACAAAATATTTACAATCACATATTGGATAAAGGGTTAATACCTAAAATATATAAAGGGCATATACAACTCAAATAAAAATACCCAAACAGTCTGATTAAAAAGTGGGTAGAGAAATAGATACTTTTTTCAAAGGAGACATCCAAATGGACAGCAAGTACATGAAAAGATGCTCTGTGTCACTAATTATCAAAGGAATGCAAATCAAAAACCACTATGAGATACATCTCTCACCTGTTAGAATGGCTATCATCAAGAAGACAAGAGATAACAAGCATTGGTGACAATGCACAGCAAAGGGAAACTGTTACAGTGTTGATGGGAATATAAATTGCTTTAGCCACTATGGAAAACAATATGGAGGTTCCTGGGAAAATTTAAAATAGAATCACCACACCACCCAGCAATCCCACTGCTGGGTGGGGAAGTGAATGGGGAATGAAAACAGAATATTGAAGGGACATACACAATTCCGTGCTTATTGCAGCATTATTCACAATAGCTAAGATAACAGAAACAACCTAAGTGCCCATGAACAGATGAGTAGATAAAGAACACGCTGTACATATATACAATGGAATATAATTCAGCCATAAGAAAGAAGGCTATCCTGCCATTTGTGTCAATAGTGATGGATCTTTTGCTAAGTAAGATAAGTCAGACAGAGAAAGACAAATATTGTATGTTATCACTTATATGTGGAATCTAAAATAGCCAAACTCATCTAAACAGGGTAAAGTGGTGGTTACCAGGGTCTTGGGGGAGTAAGCAGTGCTGTTTAAGGGTATAAACTTGCAACTAGTTGACAAATGAATCTCAGGTAGCTAATGCACAGTTTAGTGAACATACAAAAATATTTTATTATAATCATTAAATTTTCTAAGTGACTAGATCTTAATTATTCTCACCACAAAAAAGAAGTAATAATCATGTGATTTGATAAAGGTGCTATCTAAATATACTTGATATATGTCAACTATATTTGAAGGAAAATAAGGATTTTTAAAAAGGAAGAAATAAAGAAAATCAGAAAAATTATATGTATATATTGTATATGAAAATATTGATTTGTAACCATTAATGCCCATGTGGCCATAAAAAAAAATCTCTAATAGGTACTGAACATATTTTCACACAAAAGAAGTAAAAAGGGAACCAAAACCTGTTACTTTAAAAAAAATCAACTGAACACAAACGAAGGCAGAAATGAAGAAAATTAGGGAGAAAAAAAGCTAAAAGACATACAGAAAACAAATAACAAAAGTCCTTCCCTATCAGTAATTACTTTAAATATGCATGGATTAAACTCTCCAATCAAAGCGTACAAATTGCCATAATGGATAAAAAAAGATGCAACCATATGACGACTACAAGAGACTCGCTTTTGCTGTTAAGACACCAGGAGGTTAAAAAATGAAAGGATGATAAGAGATACTTCAAGCAAAGATAAATCCAAAGAGAGCTGGGATGACTATTAGACTTTACATAAATAATTGTTATGAAAGACAAGAAAGACGTTATATAATTAAGGGAGAGTTACTTCACTGAGAAGACAAAAAAATTACAAATGGATATGCACCAAATATCAGATAAGCAAAATTTAAGAAGCAAACAGATGTAAGGGAGATACAAACAGGTCTACAATAATAGTCAGAGACTTCAATACCTCACTTTCAGTAATAGAACCATCAAACTATAAGAAAATAGACAAATAAGGGAATAAAGGATGTGAACATCATCACAAGCCAATTGTACCTAACAGATATGTACAGAACACTCTTCTCCTAAACAGTAGAATACAGATTGTCCTCCAGGATGGATTATAAGACATTTCTTTAAAATTCTTTTTAAAAATATTCATTTATTTATTTAATTTTTGGCTGTGCTAGGTCTTTGCTGCTGTGTGAGGGCTTTCTCTAGTTGCAGCAAGTTAAGTCAATAGCATAAAGTAATCTGGAAATTCACAAATATGTGGAAATTGTTTAAACGATACCCTTTTAATCAGCAAATGGGTCACAAGAGAAATTAGAAAATAGGAGACAAATGAAAAAGGAACCATGACATACCAAAACATACAGTGAAAGTAGAGAGGGAAATTTGTAGCTGTAAACAGGTTCATTAAAAATGAAGAAAAATCTCAAATCTATAAACTAACTTTATAGCTTATGGAACTAGAAAAAGAAATGAAAACTAACCCAAACTAGCAGAAGGGAGGAAATAAAAAAGGTTATAACAGAGATAGATAAAACATAGAATAGAAAAATAAATACCAGTGAAATTAAAAAGTTTGTATTTTGAAAAGATCAGCAAAATCTACATACCTTTATATCCACTGACTTAAAGAGGGGTGACTCAAATTACTGAAATAAGAAAATGAAGTGGGGCACTACTACTGATTTTATACAAATAAAAAAGATTTAAGAGAGCACTGAAATTTGTAAACCAACAAAATAGATAACCTAGATGAATTGAGTGAGTTCCAAGAAACACACTTAACTACCAAAACTGAATCATGAGTAAACAAAAGCTTGATTCAGTCACCAATAATCTCCCAACAGAGAAAAGTCCAGGACCAGATGGTATCACAGGTTAATTCCACTAATCATTTAAAGAAGAATTAACAGTAATCTTTCTTAAAATCTGTTAAAAAATAGAAGATTAAGGAACACTTTCAAACTTATTTTATGAGGCTTGCATTACCCTGATACCAATGCTAGACAAACAATACAAGAAGAGTACAGACTAATATTTCATATGGATATAAATACAAAAATCTTCAATTAAAAAATCTAGCAGCATCTGAAAAGGTGGGATTTATTTCTATAATATAAAGAAGGTTCAACATACAAAAATTAAACAATGTAATTAATAAAATTAGTGTATTGGAAAACTACATAATCATTTCAACTGAGGAAGAAGAATCACTTGATAAAATCTAAAATCCCTTCGTAAAAACCCTCAAATTGGGAACAAAGAAAAATTCTCTGAAAAACATGATAAAGGCTAATATATGAAAAACCTACAGCTAACACAACAATGGTGAAAGACCAAAAGCTTTTCCCCAAAGATCAAAAGTAGTACAAGGATGACCACTTTCATCACTTCTGTTAACATAAAATTGGAAGTTATAGGCAGAGCAACTAGGCAAGAAAGAGAAATAAAGGCATCCAAATTGGAAAAAAAAGATATAGCACCTCTGTACTTGGATAACCTAATCTTATATGTAAAAACCCCTGAAGATTTCACAAAAACATTTGATTTAATAAAGCAATTCAGCAAAGTTATAGGATACAAAATTGACATATAAAAATCAGACATAATAGAAATAGATTAATAATTAATAGAAATCAATTAACAGCCTTAATATTGTTAAATTGGCAATACTGGCTAAGGGTATCTACAAATTCAATGCAGTGTATATCAAAGTCTCAACAACATTTTTTTTTTTTTGTAGAAATTGAACAATCCACCCCAAAGTTCTTATGGGATCGCAGGAAACTCTAATAGCTATAAGCAAAACCTTGAATAAGAACAAAGTTGGTAGATTCACATTTGCTGGTTTCAAAATTTATTACAAAACTACAATAATCAAAACAGTGTGACTCTGGTATAAGGACAGACATACAGAAAAATGGAATAAAATGGAGAGCCCAGAAATAAACCTTCTTATATTTGTTTAATTGATTTTTTTTTTTACAAGGATACCAAGACCATCCAAAATGAGAAATGACAGTATTTTAAACAAATGATGTTAGGAAAACAGAATTCTACATGCAAAAGAATGCAGTTAGATTCTTACCTTATACCTACATGGTATATACAAAAGTTAATTCAAAATGTATCAGAGACCTAAAAGTAAAGGCTAAAACTAATAAACTTATAAGAAAACATAGGCGAAAAGCTTCACGATATTGGATTTTGTAATGGCTTTTAGATATGACACCAAAAACACAGGCAACTAAAGAAAAAAAGCAGATAAATCAAACTTTATCAAAAGTAAAAACTTGTGTGCAAAAGACACCATAAAAAATGAAAAGATAACCTACAGAATGAAAGAACAGTTGCAAATCATATATCTGATGAGAAACTGGTATCCAGAATGCATAAGAACTCCTACAATTCAACAACCAAAGCCAAACAACCCAATTACAAAATGGGTAATGGACTTAAATGTACATTTCTACAAAGAAGATATACAAACGGACATAAAAAGATTCCAACATCACTAGACAGTAGGGAAATGTAATCCAAAACCACAGCAATGGCTATTATCAAAACCAGAACAAAATAAAACAAACAAACAAAAACTTGGAAAGTAATGTCTCAAAGAGAATGTAGAGAAACCGAAACTTTTGTACACTGCTTGTGTGAATATAAAATAGTGCAGCCACTGTGGTAAATAGTGTGGCATAGTTAACATAGTTAAACACAGAATCAAAAGCATAGAATGATTCAGTAATTCCACTCCTAGTTATATGCCTCAAAGAAGTGAAAACAGGGACTCAAACAGATACATGTACACAAATGTTTGCAGCACTATTCACAATAACTCCAAAATGGAAACAATCCAAGTGCTTCAGTTCAGTTCAGTTCAATTCAGTCGCTCAGTCATGTCTGACTCTTTGAGACCCCATGAACTGTAGCACGCCAGGCCTCTCTGTCCATCATCAACTCCCGGAGATCACCCAAACCCGTGTCCATTGAGTCAGTGATGCCATCCAATCATCTCATCCTCTGTTGTCCCCTTTTCCTCCTGCCCTCAATCTTCCCCAGCATCAGGGTCTTTTTAAATGAGTCAGCTCTTCGCATCAGGTGGCCAAAGTATTGGAGTTTCAGCTTCAACATCAGTCCTACCAATGAACACCTAGGACTGATCTCCTTTAGGATGGACTGGTTGGATCTCCTTGCAGTCCAAGGGACTCTCAAGAGTCTTCTCCAATATCACTGTTCAAAAGCATCAATTCTTTGGCACTCAGTTTTCTTTATAGTCCAACTCTCACATCCACACATGACCACTGGAAAAACCACAGCCTTGACTAGACGGAGCTTTGTTGACAAAGTAATGTCTCTACTTTTCAGTATGTTGTCTAGAGTGCTTATCAACAGATAAAAGGATAAAGGAAATGTGGTATATACATTAAATGGAATATTATTCAGCCATAAAAAGAATGAAAATTTGATACATGCTGCAACAGGGATGAACTTTGAAAAGCATTTTGCTAGGTGAAATAAGTCAGACACATAAGGCCAACTAGTGTATGATTCCATTTGTGTGAGGTACCTAGATTAGGTAAATTCACAGATACAGAGAATAGGATTGAGGTTACTACAGTTGGGAGAGATGAATGGGAGTTACTGTTTATTAGGTACAGGGTTCAATGTCCTCTGCTGACCAAAGCACATAAACCATATGTGCTCACCAAGGGTTGCTCACCAAGGGATGAAAGATCCAGAGAACCTGGGAAGTGTCTGAGGAGGTGTCTGACTTGCACCCCACTCCCCTACAAAGGGCGCATGGGAGAGAGTGAGTCAGGGAGTCAGGGCTGGATCAGGGGCCCCTTCAGTGCAGGAGAGTTCCCAGGGTGTGTGACTCTGCCTTTCTAGGCAGTACATTTTATGCTCATCCTCCATGACTTCATCTGACACATGCTAGGAAGACCATATAAACTCCCATTCATCCTCATCACAACCTGGTGAGGTAGATATGAAGATCCCATTGTACAGATGGGGATGCTGAGGCAGAGAGAGGAGACGATTTGCCCAAGCTGCATGCAGTCAGTGGAATCTGCCTGACTGCAAAGCTGGGGCTGCCTTCTCAGTGGTCATTATTCCCCTCTCCCCAAGAGTATCAGGAAGCATCCACAGGAGGAAGCCTGTTCTCATACTCTGGGAAAATCTTGTCAAGCTTATTTTCTTCAGCTAGAATGAACGAGCACAATTTCCAAGGAGTGGTGTTCTTCCCCTGGGGCTGAAGGAATATGCTGTGCTTTCAGAGAAGGCTGCCCAGGCCTCCATGGCCAAGCTGTGAGCCTACTCCTCCCTGATGGCCTAACACTGAGAAGTGGGTACTAAGGGCCCTTTCTTGGACACCCCCACACCCCCTCCCCATTTGCAAAATCCAGTAGGATTCAGTCCTGGCCAGCCTTAAAGGCAAGTGTCATGACTGACGGTAAAGGGGAGGATCTGAGGAGCAGCTTCAAAGAGGGGACTTAAGTTGCTCCCCTTTCTCTCCTGCCTTCCCAGCCTCTTGAGAAGACCCATACCCTTCACACTGAATTAAGTAGCTACATCAGCTATGGTCAGAGGGACCTGTGCTGCCTCCAGCATTTAAGAAGCTAAAGGAGGCAAAAGGAAGGGGAGGGGGCAGGTGAGGGGGTGGAAAGTGGGGACAACCTGGTTTAAGCAGCCATTTCTCTGGTGCTTCTTTTAGTCCCCCTACCTTACACCTTCCTTGGAAGAGAAGAAAGGGGAACATCCCCTCACTGCTTAATGCTTTGCAGCAAACTAACTTTGATTGACATTGAGTAAACCATTTAGTACTCTCAACCTGTTTCATAACTTAAGATAGAGAAATAGAACATCGTCCCACAAGCTGTTGGGCGTTTTAGTGTTCAGCACATCTTGGAAACCTATTAAGTGTCTAATTATTATTATTTCATGTGACCCACCTGTGTCCAGAGCCCTTCCCCATCCGTCTGGGGGCTCTGTTGTGCCCACACTGGGCTTGACTGCAGAGAGCAGGGCTGTGGTCAGGGGCGCTGAAACAGAATGGCAGCTGAGAGGACCCTTTGGACTCACTGCCACTCTCTGGAAAGATGACCCAAAGAGGCTGTCATCCCCCTACAATGTCCAACCATCTCCAACCCCAAAGCCCCAAAGGGGAATTACTACCACACCCTGGGCAATCAGACAAGACGTGCCCCAGGGTGTCTTAGCAGTCCCTCCACTGGACTGTGAGGAGAAAACATCTCTTTTCATCTCTGCTGCCTTTGCTTAGAAGCTGGTGAGCTGGGTCACCCATCCCCTCAATCATCAGTCTCCATGGAGAATAAGAAGAATCAGAGGAAGTACAACCTGGAATGCTGGAATGAGGGCAACACAAGAAGTTTGAGTCCTGTCACCCCCACCAGCCTCTGGGATACTTCACCCAATCTCTGGGAGCTTGCACCACTTTCCAGAAGGCTGAATATGTAAATACTTTCCCTGTTTTATATTCCAGGATTGCTTTGAGGATGACAGATGTACAGTAAAAGATTTTAGGGACCATAAAGTGCTTTCCTTGGTACTGGGAGTCATACCATTGTTAATACTAAATAAATAAAATTTATCCTCAGCCCCATAGAGGAGATGAAAATGGAACCAAGGCAGTCTTTCCAGTCTGAGGATCCACCCTGTGATTTCCTTCCTTGAGGGTCAGAAGGTACTTGATGAGAGGCCCAGTTTTCCCAAGGACACATGCAGACAGACCAAACTGTTCAAAAAGTGCACACAAACTGTAATGTGGGTCTCTAAATTGCTCAAAGAAAGAAGCAAAACATTTAGAACCAGCAAAGCAAAGAGCTTTCTAAGCACTGACACTATAAGAATGCCTAACAGATGACACAGCAATCTCTCTGGGTCGCAGAAAAATAGAGGTTATTTGGTTAAAAACAAAACAAAAACATAAACACCACCCCAAACCCTAAGTGATCTCCCACATGCTGAGAAGACAGCTCTTAGTAATCACTTGTCCCTCCAGCTGTTTAAGGGGCATGAAGGTCACAGATCCAGGCCAAGCTGAGAGCCATCCAGAAGCCTATGGTGGCCTTTTTAATGTCCCAAAGAAAAAGTCCCAGGAGACAAAGGCCTAGGGCATTCCTTCTGATTCAGGACAAGGAGGCCACAGAGGTCTGTTGCTTGGGTCTGATCAAGGCTACTCTGCCCTTTCCCCTCAGAGAAGCTGGCATCCATTTAAGCCAAATCCTGCCCATATTGACATCTGAGACAGCACCACCCAGTGGCATTGGCAAGGGCAGGAGGGCCACTCACATGTCCAAGATGAAGTAGAGATCAAATGAGCTCTGGCAGGAATTCTTGTCTTCTCCTGACCGGCCTTTCCGGTGCCAGGTGCGGGGGCCCTGGAGGTGCTGGAAGCTTTCCGAGTTCTGGATGAGGTGGCGATAGAGCTTCCCCCAGTCCAAACCAAGGTGGTGGAGGTCTTTCCAGCCTGGACCACTGTGCTGGAAGCTCCCCAAGCTCAGCAGCGGAGGTGGCAACACCAGTAGCAGAAAGAGCGTGGGCCCCGGCATGCCAGGCCTCCAGCTCTCCATTTATTTCGGCTGCCCCTACGGCCTCACTGGATGCTGGCAACTCAAGGCCACCTCAGATGGTAGCCTCCACCACCTCTCTGCGTTCCTAGGGCCTTTGGCCCCTCCAGCCCTTTCACAAAAGTGCCGTGTGAGCCTTGTCTGGTACCTGCCCTGAGGGCAAAGAGGTGAAGATGGCTGGCTTTGGGGGATGGCCCTTCCCCCGCCCCAGGGGGCAGAATTCCCTGTGATGACCCTTATGAGGGACAGGAAGGTTGGCATGGTGACTTTGTGACCTGCGGCTCTGCTCAGCGTCCTGCCTGTGGACAATCCCAGGGGGGAGTCAGGGGATCTTTGGAGGGGCAGTAAGATGAGGCCTCTATTTGTCCCTTACCCTAAATCCTCTCTAGGAGCTGTGAAAATCCTGGAGATATCCTGCCTTTTTTATCCTACCTTGTCCTGAAAGAGGGCAGAGCAGAGGTGGCTTAGATAAAGACATCACCATCATGATGTCGTCTAGGAACTGGGAATGTTACAGCGGTCATTCATGTGACCCAGCAGATGGAATGATATAGAAGGGAAATAAATTAAATTCTTGCAAAGATGTCAAAGTCCCTTGTAAATAAGGGACATGCCAGTTATCCATTTTGTATAAAAACCACCCCAAGCTGAATGACAAAACAAAAACTATTTTGTTATGCTAACAGTTCTGTGGATCAGAAATTCAGAAAGGGCTGAGTGAGGATGGCTTGTCTCTGCTCCATGGAAAAACATGCAAAAACTGTAATGGAGTGGGGTTGGGTTCACAGCCATTAGTGTCTGACCATTAGTATGAGATGGTTAGAATGAGACCCTTAGTCAGCTGCCCAGAGGCCTTTAAGACAGAGAGTTCGGTGAAAAGTGGATCGTGGCCCTCTCCTCGGGGCCCTCCAGCCTCTCTGGTCTCAGGCCAGTAAGTGAGCTGGGGGTCTGGCAATAGGCTGAGAGCTGTGTGCTGCAGACTTCCTGAGACCTCATCACGCCCACTGACCAGACCCAGGCTTCGAAGCAGCGGCTGACCCCTCCTGCATCCCACCTCCATGACCTAGTAGTGATGGCAACAGTATCCATGGGTCGCAGTCCCCCATTTTGGGTGGCCTGATGAGCCTGAGGGCCAGCAGGGTCCTGGGTTCCTGGCTCCCTCAATGATGACAGCTGATCAGGGTCTAGAGACCTGGTTCTGAGGGCATCACTAGCTGAGAATCTGCTTCCTCAGCCAGACCTGGACACTGGTGGGAAGATCCAGACTGGGTACTAGATGAATATCCTGGGCAGGGTAACAAGCCCAGGCACAGACACCCTCCTCTTAGCCAGGGCTTGGACCTCAGAGGATAAAAATCGAGTCTTGAGACCTTTAACAAGTAAAATGAGGGGTAATGATGTCGCTTTGCTTATGGGATTCATTAAGTGTTACAAGCGAGAAGGAGGCAAGGAGGCAGAATTAAATGCCTCCCCTTCCCTTTCTTGTCAGAATGGAGAATGACATTTATTTTGGTGAGGCTTATAGTCTTGTGACCTAACTGTGACCTGACCTTAGGAACAAAAGATCAGACACCAAGAAGTTTGCAACAACTAACCACACTCCTGCTTCACCTTTTCTATCAAAGGGTTTTTGCTGAAAGCTTTCGAGGAGTTTGAGTTTTTTAAGGCATGAGTCACATGTCTCCTTGCAATAAACATTTCTCTGCTCTAAACTCTGGCATTTTGGTATTGTTTGGTTTCACTCTGTGTAAGGCAGGGAGACTTGTTTAGATAACAAAACCATTCACTCAAGTAAACTTTAGAAGTAGAACATGTCTTCCTTCTCCCCCAAACCCTCTAATCTTTTATTACAATAACTGCAAATATTTTGAGGGATTTGAATCTGCGGTCTGGACTCCTATCAGTGAAGAAGGCAATGTCTTCATTTACTTGGGCTGTTTTTAGTACCTTCCCTATAAATTTCTCTATGAATGTTTTGACCATTTTTGTCAAGTGCCTTCCTGATATATACTATATTTTTGATACTATTGGAATGGCATTTTTAATATAGAGTTTTTAAACTATTGCTATCCTGAAGAAATTTGCTTATTTACTACTATACTCACCCATTTTTTTTTTCAGTTTGACCTCCTTTTATTTCACTCTACTTATGTTAAAAAACAGAGTCATTTTTGTACAATTTTTCCATATTTTAAATTTGGTTGTTTCATTATAGCCTCATAATAACTTTTTATTCTATCATAAATTTCCTATAAGCTAATGGTTAGTGTGTGAAGCTTGGTGAGATTCAGGTAAACTGTTGTTGTTGATTTTATTCCTTTTGCATCACACCAGGAGACACATGATACTTGATAGTTGTATTTTTACTGATACTGAGATTGGTCAATGGGATAAAGTTTTCCTGTCTGTTCCCACAATTAAATTTCTCTCAACAATGTTTTAATTCATGGTTAAATCCCCCAATAACATTCCAGCTAATGGCTTAAGTGTCTCCTGATAAGTATTTATTTCATTAAGGGTTTCAAAATGGTGACTTCTTTTTAAAAAAATTTTATTGGAGTATAGTTGATTTAAAATGTTGTGTTAGTTTCAGATGCACAACAAAGTGCATCGGCTATACATGTATATATATCCACTTGTTTTTTTAGATTCTTTTCCCGTATAGAGTATTGTATTCAGTAGAGTTCCTTGCACTATACAGCAGGTAAAATGGTGATTTATAATTTTATTATTCATTTTGTATTTATTAGTTGAGATTCTTTTTTCTCCCAGTTTTATTAAGATGTAATTAACGTATACATTATAAACAATTAAAATATGCAGCATTGTAGTTTGACTTACATATATTGTGAAATGCTTACTACAGTAACGTTAGTTAACATACATCATCTCATCTAGATACAAAAAATAGAAAAAGAGAATATTTTTTCCTGTGAAAAGAATTCTTAGAATCTATTGTCTTAACAAATTTCAAATATACCATATAGTAGTGTTAACGGTGGTTATCATGTTATAAATTACATCCCAAGTACTATTTTATCTTATAACTGAAAGTTTGCACCTTTTAAACAACTTCTTTCAATTCCTCCCCTACCAACTTCTCACTTACAGTAACCACAAATATAATCTCTTTTATGAGGTTTTATTTTTTTTAGGATCCCACACACAAGTGAGATCACACAATATTTATCTTTTTGTTTTTTTAATTTCACTTAGCAAAATGCTATCAAGTTTTATTATAGCTTTGTAGTATAGTCCGAAGTCAGAGAACATGACCCTTTCAGCTCTATTCTTTCTCAAGTTTGTTTTGGCTAGTTGGGATCTTTTATGTTTCCAAGAGTTTTTAAATTACTTTTTCTCATTCTTTGAAAAATGCTATTGGTATTTGATAACTATTGCACTGAGTCTGTAGATTTCCTTGGGCAGTATGGTAATTTTCATAGGATTAATTCCTCCAGTGGGCTTCCCAGATGGTGCTAGTGTAAAGAACCTGCTTGACAATACAAGAGATGTGAGAGATGCCAGTTCGATCCCTGGGTCTGGAAGATTCTCTGGAGGAGGGCATGGCAACTCACTCCAGTATTCTTGCCTAGAGAATCCAATGGACAGAGGAGCTTGCCAGGCTACCTAGGGTCCATAGGGTTGCAAAGAGTTGGATATGACTGAAGCGACTTAGCATGCATACATGCAATTCCTCCAATTCATGAATGCAATGCATCTTTCTATCTATTTGTATTACCTTCAGTTTCTTTCATCAGAGTCTTATACTTTTCTGAGTACAGGTCTTTCACCTCCATAAACAGGTGTATTTCTAGGTATTTTATTCTTTTTTATGCAATTATAATGGAGTTATTTCCTTAATTTCTCTTGTAGTTTGCTGTTAGTATGTAGAAATGCAACATTCAGTATTTTTATATCCTGCAACTTTACTGACTTCATTGATGATGGACTCTAGTAGTGTTTGGTGGCATCTTTAGGATCTCTATGTACAGTATAGAATCATCTGCCAACAGTGACAGTTTTTCTTCCTTTCCAACTTGAATTCCTTTTATTTCTTTTTCTTGTCTGACTGCTGTGGCTAGGATTTCCAATAATATGGTAAATAAAAGTGGTTAGAATGGGCATCTTGGTCTTGCTGCTGATTTTAGAGGAAATGCTTTCAGCTTTTCACCATGGAGTATGATGTTAGTTGTGGGATTATTAGACAGTTTACAGATCTCCATTTCTTTAGGGTCAGTTATCAGAGCTTTATTCATTTCCTTGTGTCATGTCATGTTTTCCTGATCTCCGTGATCCCTGATTTGCTCTATGGATATGTGAACATTTGAGTAAGATATCTCCTCTTTCCTGCTCAGACCCTGGTTCAGGCTGATGCTTTAGTCTCATGTTGTGTTCTGGGATTTTCACAATAGACTCTTGCCTATGAATAGTCCTGAAGTACATTAGTGTCAAAGGAAAACTTGGTTAGGTATTCAAAGTCTGTAGGGAAATGAATCTGAAAGATTGTGAGGTCTGGCTCTACCAGCAGAGGAGTAGATTTGAAAGACTGGGAAGGTAGGAATCAAGGGTTTCCTTTATGAGAAATATTAAGGGTATAGGAAGGGCACTAGCATTTCTGCAGGAGTTAGTAGGTGCCAAGACATTTTCTGATGGCATATTTGGGAGGCTATGTGGGTGATGGACCTGGAATGTGAACCCATGTATGGTCAGCAGCCTCCTTAGTGAATGATCATGTGTGTCAATCCCATACCCTGTTGTCCAGAGCTAAAAAGGCCAGTCAGGTAGTCCTCTATCTCTGACTCTCCTGACTTCACTAGACACTTCTTACATCTCTGAATTCATCATCCTCTTGTCTCTCAGGGCACAAAGGGATGACATTAACTACTGAGCACCTGAATCTTTACCAGGGACTTGGCCCTGTGCTGACTACATTGCAGTAGTTACTGTCATCCTCAAGGCATCCTGTAGAGGAGATACCATTATCTCCATCTTTTCAATGAAGGATTCAAAGCACAGGGAGATTATGTAACTTGGCCAAAAGATTAAGTAGCAGCCAGTGAGTGGTGGAGGCAGGATTGTATTCATACTTCGAAGATATTTTGGGCTATTTTCAAAGAGCAGAATTTGACTAAAACTGCATACATTCTAGCCCTTGGTAACAGATGAAGAACTGACTGTGGGGAATTGGACTGATCATGTCTACATTCACAGGATACCAGGGTGCTTTGTCCTGGCAGGACCAATATAGATAGATACTTCTCATACAGTGGAGTCGTATGAGAAGTTGCTCACCAAATAAACTGTCTTGCTGATCAGCAACAAATTCCAACTCCTTTTGACTGTAAACCAAAACACAATATATATGTCCGCTACAGTACACAAAGGGCTCTTAACAATGTTGGGTTTTGGTGCTTAGATGTTGGGTTATGGAGGTGGGAGTGACATACTACTTCTGCAAAGCTTCCGGGCAGTGGGAGGGATTAGCGGTAGCATCCTGGAGGGTGGCTGAGGGCATATGGGTGGGGGATATTGATGATCTGAGCAGTTGACATTGAGGGGGAAGCACTCCTGGCTGGGTTGAAGGCAGATGTTTGATCCGCAGAGCATTTGCGCACAGTGGGGATTCACTAAGGTGAAGTTGATGCACCTTCCCTGTAGAGAAAAGAGGAGAGGTGAGGTCACTGAGAAACCACTTGAATTAGATGCAGAAGGCTGTGGTTTCCTTGGCTTAAGGGGAGCAGACTCAGGCCCCATCAGGATCTCCAGGGCAGACTTTCTTGATGCCCTTCCTTTCCTTAGGTGCTAGCCTCCAGTCTGCACTCCTGTTTCTAGACTGTTCAAGAATTGTTGTTCTGACTCTCATCTCCCTTTGCTCTGGTGTTGAGCTTGTCAGCTGCTTTCTGGCCTGGGAGCCTGTGCGGTAAGGACAAGGGCTGATGGCCACTGTAGCCCCAGTAAGGTCCAGGTGCTCTTGGTAAGTGTATGCCAAAGGGATGAATCCTCACCACAACCCTCAGGTTGGGCTCTGGGCCCACAGTGCAGGTAGGGGCACCCTCAGATGGGTGATGGGCTATGGAAACACTTGGGCCCCTAGGTTTGGGTAAACATTGATACAGATCTTTTGGGCCAGTGTAATCTGTCTGTAGCAAGCAACTGCTCCTGGCTTTACTGTCATTTCCTCCTTGTCTCCAGCTCCTGCCCAGTGGAAGACTCCCAGCCAAAGAGCCCGGATTGCCAGACGGAGTGCCCTCAGCACTCTGGCAGCTGGCAACAACAGGGCACTCAACACCAAGAGATGCAAACAGAGAGAGAAATGTCTCCACACTCTATGACACAGCGTAATGGAGAGAAGGAAGGACACCTCGGTCTTTCCCAGACACCCAGGTCACTTCCAGTGGGAGGGTCCTCCAGGACCACAGGGTCTCCCCTTACCCTCAAAATCTCACTGGCAACCAAGGCAGCCAGAACTTAGGAGTACACTTTGAGCCACACCTCCTGAGTGTGGACCTTTCTTGGTGTGATCCGTGCTATGTACACTCACATCTTCATGCCTTTGTATCCCTCAGTTCATTATATGCAGCAAAGGATGCAAGGTGCCCATTAAAATAATCCCTGCTCTCAAGTAAGCGTCTAGTCCAGTGGTTTGCTATGGTTGCTTGAATAATGGCCCTGAATATATCCAGGTTCTCATCCTTTGCACCGATGGATGTTGTAGGTTATATTGCAAAAGGGCTTTTGCAGGTGTGGTTAAGATTCTTGAGATGGGGAAACAATCCTTGGTTATCTGGCAGGGGGCCCTATATGTGATCAAAGGGTCCCATGACAGAGAAGCAGAGGGAGATGTGCCCTAGAAAACAAGGCAATGTGACTATGGAAGCAGAGAGAGATTTATGTGCTGCCCTACTGTCTTATAGAGGGAGGAGGGCCAGGAACCAAGGATCATAGCTCCAGAAGCTGAAGATTCAGGAAAAAGATTCTCTACTGGAACCTCAGGAAGTTGTGTATTCTCAAAGGGCCCACTATTAGAAAAATTCCTCTGGAGATTAGCAGGTGATAGAGTAGAGAGACACTCATTTCACAGAAGGTAACAGTAAATGACTGATGCCATAGTGCATGGAAGGTCACGAAGATACTCCTGGGTACTGTGTCCACATGGCCTGGCTGTGTGTCTCTTGCTGTACATTCAGGGGTGAAATTAGGAGCTGATTCTGGCCTGCAGAGACTGTAGGTCTCAGTTGACACCCTGTCACTTAGACCATGATTTACTTTAAGGCCTGGGACCAGAGCAGCAAAGGCTTCAAGAAAGAAATCAAGACTCCTACATCCACTGGAATACTGGAGGTATCCAAATATATCCTATAACACTGGGAGCCCCAGGACTATGGTTGGGAGGGATAAGGTTAGATGGGAGGGGGCAGAGGAATGGGAGGGCTCACACCCACCAGGCACAGTCACGGGCTCCCAGCTCCTTTCAGGATGAGCAGGGTTGATTTCAGCCAGCTCTGGCTGCTGCCATTTACTCTCTGGGTGACCTTGGCAAATTCCCTGATCTCTCAGGCCTCTGTTTGGCCTCCAGGAAGCACACAGATCACTGTGAACACAGAGAGACTAATGGGCAGACTTGAGAGCTGGTGTTGCAGGGGCCTAACAGAGCCCTGGATGGATATGAGCTCCCTAATCCATCACTCTGCCATCCCAACATGAGCTTCAAAGAGCAGCCCTGGGACTCTGACCATTTCAGAGACCTGCTCTCTGGGCAGGAAGGCTACTTCTGGTGTTTTCCCATCTGGTGTCTTGTCTCTGTCTTGCTCTGTCCTTCTTGCTCCTGACTCTGCATCTCTGGGTGGTTGTCTCTACTGTTCAAGGCATAATGCTGGCCTGGGGCTCTTGTGACCATAATGAGGCTGTGTTTCTGGGGAGAGGTTCCAGGAGAATCAGGTAGAGAGTGGGGCTTCCAGGCAAGCAAACCTGGGACCGAGAGTCATAGGACTCTGGCACCTCTGTCCCCAGAAAACGTCTTTGCTGGGTGTGAGCAATGCCTCAGATGTGTCAATAGCAGTGTCCAGAGGCTTTCTGGCCTGTCTACTGCTTCCAAATGCCCAAGTGCTCAGTCACCAAGAGCCAGTGTCTGATTCAGGGAAGGTGACCAATGCAGCCCTCATTGCAGACTCAGGGACTACAATGTCCTCCAGGCCCCTGGTCTGGTCTGTAGAAAGGCTCTGAGTTTGGAATGGCCAGGCAAATGATTTTCAGGCAAACCATTGCCCTCCTCGGGCCCCGGGGAGCCGAGTAGGGCAACCTCTGGTGGTTTGTGGGTAAGCACCGTGAGATCGTGATGCTGACCCCAGATGGGGGACAGAGCAGTGAGAAGGGTAGAGACAGGCTCAGAACTCAAGTCTAACTCTGCTCCTCCCAGCCTCTGTGACCTTAGTCAAGTCACTCAGCCTCCCTGTGGGATAATAGTAGTATCTACCTGTACAGTTATTGGGAGGATTAAAGCAATGAAAACACGTAAAGTTTTTAGTTGAGCAACTGACCCACAGAAAGAGCACAGTGGAATTATCCAGCATCATTATTACATTCCAAGGATGACAAGTGGAACAATTTGGCTTCTCCCCACTGTCACAGGCAATGACCCAGGAGGTCGTCTTTGTTACCTGCTAAATGCAGTCAGTGTTGGCCAGACAACATTGGGGAGGGGGTGTCACCATGTCCCACTTTGCTAGCACTTGAGTGACAAGTTCAGGAAGATCTCATGGGTGGGGTGCAGCTAGCAGTTCCACAGGGGTGGGTGGGTAGTGGAGAGGGGGTGGATGGGAGGCAAATAGGCCTCTCCAGACCTTTTCACTCAGGATTGGGAGTTCTGGGCATTGCTCTGGAGAAGAAAGGAGCTGACATCCTTGATGAAGATGAAGGGGAAATGCCTGGGTGCCATATGAAGAATCGTCTGGAGGCTCATGACCTCCAGGTCTCCACTTCTGGGGTGTTCCTTTTGGCAGATGCTGAGACAGGGTTCTCTGACTTATAGTCCCAGGGGGCAACTGTCAAGGGCAAAACAAAGACCCCAGCCCACGAATAGCATCTTTGTGTCCTGCTTACCATGTCCCTGGTTGGACACTGCATCAATGGCACCAGGCTGCAGCGCTGAAGAAAATTATAAAAAACATCCAGTTTTCCCTGAAAAGCAGATGTGGTTGTAAGGAAGCTACAGGCACAGACGCTGCCTCCAGATGAGCAACATCGCCTCCACCTCCCACAAGTCCCCAGGGCTGTGTCCCCACACACTGGCTGAGGCAGCACTGCAGGCTTCACCTGGGGCAGGGGGCTGGAAAACCTTTTGTGTTTGTTGGGAGACGGTCTCTATGGGTCACAGACTGTATTGGATTCTGGGACAAAGAAGTGCTTTTGGTGTAGGAGGAGATGTTGGGGCTGCTTTTGAAAACAAACAAGCAAACAAACATCTAAGGTTGAAGGAGGTATGCAGTAGCCAAGGAGAGGTCCTCAAGGAGAAACATGGGGTGGGCACGGGGACCAGGCAGGAGATTGAAGGAGGGGGAAGAGCGCCTGCATTTGGGGGCACAAAGGGAGAAGGCAGGGAAGAGACCCACTCCCTGCTCAGTGGGAAGGGTCCTGTTACTGGGGAGAAAGAGAAAGATGAGGAAAACAAAGAACAGGCAAGAAAGTGGACCTGGTGGGGGTAGGATGTGGAGCCGGTTCTCTGAGTGGGAATGTCCCTGGCAGGTGACTTCCTCCCTCTTAGAAGGTGAGCTCTGGCTTTCTTGGGTCCCCATGATGACTGTCAGGGGAGACATGGGGCTGGCCTTCCAGCTGCCATTTGAAGCTCCCAGGAGGAAACAATGGACCCCACAGGGACAGAGGCAGCGCCACAGTGAGGAGGGCAAAGCTGAACCCAGAGATGGTGGTTCTTTTCTTCCTCACACCTGCCACCTGGGGCCCTCCTTAGTCTCTGTCATCTGTCAGCCTCCTGCCAGCTGGGATCTCAGTCACTGGGAAGAGGGAAGTATCCTCAGGTTCCCTCTTTCATGTGGCCCTTGTCACCCCCTCTCAGGTGCCCCAAGGACAATGCAGTGAGCTCTCTCCCTCCCTCACTTAGCAGACAGGAACTGTGGGTACTTCCGGGCTGTTTAATGGTGGTAAGATCTGGGCTCAGAAATATTTGTTACGGACCTATATGAGGTTCTTGTAATTTAGTTTATTTTCATTCATCCAATCACTGGTCAGTGAGACACAGGCAATTGCTAAAGTTGATGATAACCTTTGTGAGACCTAGGGATTGTTTGGTTGTGAGCCAGTCATCAACATCCAGAATACAGAGCCCATTTCAAGGGGAAGACCCTGGTCCAAAATATGGTGCCCATAAACTCATCTCCACCCATCCAGGATTTTGAAGTCCAGGCCTCTGCTATAGGAACTGGCTCCCCCTTCCTCCCACTCCCCAGTTTGGAGGGCATTATCCTTCATTTCCTAAGGGTACTTCTCACCTCCATCTGTCTCATCCTGTCTTCTTGGCATTCACAGCAAGGGATAATCACTGCGGTATATCCCTGCTCGGGGCATGGCTTCTAGAAAGAGAAAATAATTGAGTCCTTGTCTGGCAGCTCCTGGGTGCAGACACAGGTTTTCTGTTCCCCCGGGCACTGTCAAGTACTGGCCACTCAGCAAATGTTTGCTGGAGAATCAGGCACAAATGACCAGTACCTGGCACAGTAAGAGAGTGGCCTCCATGTGAAAACACACCAACTCCTTTTGGTTTAAAGATATCTCAAAGTATCAGCAAACTCTATCCTGTCCCCTTGGTTCCTGGAGGCTTCCCTTGTAGGAGAAGCTGGGTGTAGGCTGTGCCATGTGATGGAGGCTGTCAGGGATGCAGCGTTAGCAGGTGACAGAGCTGCATTCATCCATCCCTGGCAGATCCAGCCTCCCCAGGCCCCACTGCAGCCAGTGCTATGCCAGCCCTGACAGAGACCCTGTTTGCCACTAGACATCAGACCCAGGCCCCTCTACCTTGGGACATGAGTCCCTGCTCTAACTACTACTTATGGGGCTGGTTTGGGTCCCCATTTGGTCTGCCAGATCCTCCTCACCTGATCCTTGGTCTCTGTGCTCACCTTGGCTGCCCTTCCCTCACAGCTTGATGCCAGGCAAGACTCCCTCCGCCCTCCTCAGCCCCCTAGTCCCCAAATGCCAGGCCCACCAAGACATGAGCCAGGGATGAAAAACAAGGAAATGGAGCCCAAAATACATCAGAGCTCAGGGAGGGGGTCCAGATCTCTGAAACCTGAGGATCCTTTTCCAAAAGGTCACCTGAGTCTTGGGAAGGACCATCCTACAAACAGTTCTTCGGGAATGACAAAAGGCCCATTGATTCCAGGAAGGATCATAGCTGTTCCTGAAATAAGCTCCACCACATGCTGATTTACTACTAAAGGCCCTGGATCAGGCCATGTTGGGTGTTGGGTAACGGCATTGTCTGGATGACATTTTGTGAGTCTCACATCCTCTCTGAGGGTTCCTCCCTTCCCTCTGTCACCCTATTCTTTCTGCTTGTTCTCTCTGGCCAGGTAGGTAGGAGTTGGAAGTGGGGAGGACATATCCCCATACACATCAGGGGGCCTCTCTGTGGAGAGCAGTGTGTGCATCAGGTGTGTTGACAACATTAGGACCAAACACACCACTTACCTTTTCTGGTTTCTGGGCTGGTGATGGCTTCTTGACGATCTAGGATGTTAAAGACACAAACACAGCTGGAAGGGGCATGGAGAGCTCTAGCTCAGCCTTTCAGACAGGAGGGAACCCTGCTCAGAAACACTAGGGGGACAAACATCTGCACTGGGGTGTCAACCTAGATGCCCAAGGCCTGAGCATCTGTGGGTAACAGGTTCCACCTCCTTGAGCCTCAGCCTCTTCAGTTTTCAAAGGGTAATCAATAGTTTTGTGTAGGGTCAACAGGGAGACAGAATAAGGCTCCTATTCCCTGGTAGAGGCCCCACCTGGGAGTTTTCAACAGCAAACGACATCATATGAAGACAAGAGAACATTCCTCACACTCCCACTTCCCTCTCCTTCTCACCCACCCCAGGGTCAGTCTTTATCCTTTATCATTATCAGGGTATCTGCCACATGCTCTGAAGGTGATGTTTATTCTCAGTACCCTCCAGGTACCAATAACAGACTATACACCAGCCAGTGAGCTTCTATGGGCAATGACAACAGCTGTTTCATTTCTGGGCCTCTGTGCCCAGCATGGGATCCTGAGCATCCTGGTAACCTAGTGATGACTGATGAAGGTGTGACTAAGGTACCAGAGATGGGCAGGGATCCATGCTGTTTTCAAAGGCACAACTGCCCCCAAAGTTAACATCCTCCAGGCCAGCATCCTTCTCCCTTTGGGTCATAAGTGCCCCTGGAGAATCCTCTTCTTCCCCCAATAGCAGAGACTCCTTAGGCTTTTGTTCATTTGAGTTCTTCAGAATCCTGACCTCTGTGGGGACAGCTGTGGTCTCAGGACATCTGGGATCCCTTTTCCCCAGGAGCCAAGACAGCTCATAGACTACCTTCCTATGAAGGTAAAAGCATGACACAGACTGTTTTTTGCTGGTGCGAGGGCTCCAGAGCTGATAGGAACCTGTCCACAGGATCATGAGGCAGGCACCTGCCCGAGGGGGAGGTTGGTAAGGGCTGGGCACAGGCTGCTCAGGCAGGGATCACTCACCCACTTGTGACAGCAGATGCAGACAAGCAGTGACAGGAACAGGGACAGGAACAGGGCTGAGATGAGCACAGGGACCCAGAGAGGATTACTGTAAAGCAGGTTACGGCTGACAACCTTGGGCATTAAGCTAATCTTCCCTGGGACAGTCCCACGTATTATTATCTCCCCTTCTGGGAAAAACTCTGGTATGGTGGTCTCCTCCTCTGGCACAACCATGGGTGTTGTGGTCTCCTCTGTGACAGTGGTGGGCACCATGGTCTCCTCTTCTGGGGAAATGTTAGACATGGTGGTCTCCTCCTCTGGCACAACTGTGGGTTCTGTGGTCTCCTCTGTGACAGTGGTGGGCACCGTGGTCTCCTCTTCCGGGGAAATGTTAGACAAGGTGGTCTCCTCCTCTGGCACAACCATGGGTGCTGTGGTCTCCTCTGTGACAATGGTAGGCACCATGGTCTCCTCTTTTGGGGAAATGTTAGGCATGGTGGTCTCCTCCTCTGGCACAACCGTGGGTGCTGTGGTCTCCTCTGTGACAGTGGTGGGCACTGTGGTCTCCTCTTCTGGGGAAATGTTAGACAAGGTGGTCTCCTCCTCTGGCACAACCGTGGGTTCTGTGGTCTCCTCTTCTGGGGCAATGTTAGGCATGGTGGTCTCCTCTGGCACAACTGTGGGTTCTGTGGTCTCCTCTTCTGGGGCAATGTTAGACAAGGTGGTCTCCTCCTCTGGCACAATCATGGGCTCTGTGGTCTCCTCTTCTGGGGCAATGTTAGACAAGGTGGTCTCCTCCTCTGGCACAATCATGGGCTCTGTGGTCTCCTCTTCTGGGGCAATGTTAGACAAGGTGGTCTCCTCCTCTGGCACAACCATGGGTTCTGTGGTCTCCTCTGCGACAGCGGTGGGCACTGTGGTCTCCGTCTTTGGGAACGCCTCGGGAAATATGATCTCCTCTTCTGGGAACACCTCAGGATATGTGGCCTCCTCTTCTGGGATCACCTCAGGAAGTGTGGTCTCATCTTCTGGGGACACCTCTGGAAATGTGGCCTCATTTTCTCGGAACACCTGAGGAAATGTGGTCTCATTTCCTGGGAACCTCCGAGGAAATGTGGTCTCATCTTCTGGGAACATCTCAGGAAATGTGGTCTCCTCTTCTGGGAACACCTCAGGAAATATGGTCTCCTCTTCTGGGAACCCCTCAGGAAATGTGGTCTCATCTTCTGGGACCACCTGAGGAAATGTACTCTTCTCTTCCAGGAACATCTCAGGAAATGTGGTCTCATCTTCTGGGGACACCTGAGGAAATGTGGTCTCATCTTCTGGGACCACTTGAGGAAATGTCTCCTCTTCTGGGACCACCTGAGGAAATGTCTCCTCTTCTGGGACCACCTGAGGAAACGTGGTCTCCTCTTCTGGGGCTACTTCAGGAAATGCAGTCTCATCTTCTGGGACCACCTCAGGAACTGTCATCTCTTCCTCTGGAACAAAAGTACTCGCTGTGGTCATCCTTGTGATAATGGTAGGTACTGTGCTTTTTGTTGTGACAGTGGTAGGTACTGTGCTTGTCGTTGTGGCAACAGTAGGTACTGTGGTTGTCAAGACAACAGTAGGCACTATGGTCCTTATCATGATAACTGTAGGCAGTGTGATCATTGTTGATACTACAGTGGGTTCTGAAGGTTTAACCTATGGAAGGCACACATACCAGGATTCTGAGGTTGGCCTGGGTGATCTCTTCCAGGGCACCCACCAACCATTTCCCACATTGGGTTTCCTGGTCTACCCAGGACCACCTGTACTCAGGTTGCTTCATCTATAGGGACCACAATGGCACTAGCCTCTCTCCCCTACTTCCCAGCTCTGTGACCTTGGGCAAAGCTACTCTCTCCCTCTCTGAATCTCTATATCCATGTCTGTGGTGAGGAAGTTAGTGGTATTTGATGCATTAGAAAGAGGCTATAGAAAGTTCCAGCACAGGCCAGGTCCACATGGGACCTTAAAGAATGGGCTCTGTCCTCTTGTTCATAGTCAAGGGTGAGTGAGCTGCATCCATGGACCTGAACTGCCCAGCCCTTCTCTCCGTCAGTGGCTTTGCTGGAGAGAAGCAAAAGGGAAGGGGAAAGAGTGAGCCTGTGCTCAGGAAATGGCAGTCTCTGGGTGACCCTGTGCTGGGCCCAGGGCCAGAGGTGGCTCCTGAGTTCTTTTCAATGTGCGTGTGGATGGGTGGTCCTCAGATGGCAAGACTCCTGGTTGGGAAATGTGGAGGTTTGGTCTCAGGTCCCCAGGAAGAGGGACAGGGAGCAGAGGACACAGACACATATGGGGACTGTCACACTGCAAGAATCCTCACCAGCTGGCACTAGATACAGGGGCAGTGGGATTAAGCACAGAATTCCTCTTCTCAAAGAAACCTCACTCCAAAGTGACAGGCTCTGTTGTTGCCTATACCGGGCTGCTCCAGGCTAAGTGACCTGGATGCCTTAGAGCTGGGAAAAGCAGCCCCTGGGAGCAGCCTTTGTTCTCAGTTTCCTCTTCCTGAGCTGCGGCCCACCCTCCCCGCGGCCCTGCCAGCTTCCCAGGAACAGAGGGCAGAGTCCCCCTGCAGAGGTTAGAGCCAGTTTGCAGAGAGGGGCAGTGGAGGAGCATGAGAAAGGAGAAGAGGCAGAAGGGAGGCTGATGACCTCTGTAAAGTGACTGTCAGTATTCCCCAAACAGACTTGGGAGGCTGGGGCTGTGGTGGTCATGAGTGTGTTCAGGGCCTTGCCTGCTGCTGCACCAATGCAGTGAAGACACACCCTGGCTGATCACGGCCATAGCTCTTCCCACCCTCTAGATCCCTAGGCCTGGGACTGCAATTTGGAGAGCCCAAGGTTCTCAGAGGGCCTGGAATCTGTCTCCTAGTAGACAGTGTCTCAGCCTCTTACACTCAACCTGGATGGAATCCAGGCTGGAGCCTTGAGCTCCCCACCACAAGGCCTGGCCAGGGGAGGTGGCATGGTGGGTCCAGGGTGGGAAGAACATCAACACCATTTGTGGAGTTGCTTAGAGCTTGAATTGGTCCCTTTGAAGTGCCTTCAGTGACATGTGGTTCACAGAGGGTAGAGTTTCTGCAAGGTCTGGATAGATGCCTTAAACCTAGGTGTTCTTGTAGAAGGATTTGCTGAGATTTTTACAAACCTGATGAAGGGTTAAGGGCACCTATCTGGCAGTGGGATGCTGCCTGAGACATCTGTCTCATAAACTACTCGTTTGGCGTTTCCCAAGGAATTTTGTTCCACTTACCTTCTCTTCCCAGGTTTTGTGTTCCTCCATCTTTCCCCCCTTCCACTGAGGTTCTTGCAGCCCCACCCTGTTCTTCCCACAATCCTTGCCAGCAATTTTCAAGTCCTCATCTACAAAGTTGACACCATTGTTCAGGCTGTAATCAATGAAAACCTCCCTAAAGCACAGAAAGGCAGAGGGTAACCAACAGATCAAAGAGACACAGCCCTTGACTCAGTCCATAGCTCTCTCATGGTAATGACTTTGACTATCAGTCATTTGGGGCTATCAGAGAGCAGTCATCAGGGGTAAGGGGAGTTTATCCCCAAGCACCATGAGATTGACCTCTGCAATGAAGATTATCAGACAGTGAGGAGTCCTGAGTGGGGTCAGATGTCCTCTTGGCCATGAGCTAAGTGACCAGGAACAGCTGTATTGTGTCACCATCCTGACTCCTCTGTATGTACAGAGTATGTTGGAGTCCCTTGGAAAAGCTGTCTGGAGCAAAGTTACCATCCCTGGTTGCACAACTTCACCTGAATCCTTCCCTATGCAGAGCCTGGGCCACAGTGGGTCCCTGAGCTCCTTGAAGGACCACCAACCAGGTTAGGTGAGGATGATGCCCTGAGCTCTCCTGAGACAGATATGTGTTGCCCAGTAGAGGTGACTTCCTACATTCTTGGCCCAATCGCCCCCGCAACCCTGAATACTTACTGTCCAGCCTTGTCAAACATATGTCCTGGGCAAATTAATTTTTCTTTATTGATAGAGACGGGTCTTTTTCCTAAAAAAAAAAAAAACAAAAAAAAAAAACCCACACAAAAATGTCATTGGACATGTCCATTCATTTGTCTTTCCCATTCTGTTTGCCCTTGGAAGCAGAGCTAACACTTGGGCAGAAGCAACTTTTCTTCTGACATGTACCATGTACCAAGCACTGAGCTCTGGTGTTTTGTTTTTTTAAACTTTATTTAAATACAGTTGAAAAAAAAAAGATACAGTTGATATACAATATTACCTAAGTTCCAAGTGTACAATATGGTGATTCACAAAATTTAAAGGTTGTACTCCATTTATAGTTGTTATATTAATAAAGGGCACTGATATTTAAAGGGAACAAAGTAGGCAGAGGCTCTTCTCTCAAGGGCCTGACATTTATGGGACTAGAGAGGGAGACAGACAATAAAGTAACAAGCAATGAACAAAAACTGTCAGAGTGAAAAGTGCTGTGGTGTCAATAAACAAGGGAAGGAATAAGGAAGAAGAGGAATGCACAGCTGCTTAGGAGTAGGTGACCTGTCCTGTCTTTTGGAGACACAGTTTCTCTTTAAGAGAGAGTGAAATATTTACACAGGACATGAGGGGATGTCTGGGATTTGCTTCACAGTAATGAATTGTGAGAGTATCAGCAAAACCAGATTGGCCAAGGTTGATAATTACTGAAAGTAGGTAAGGCTCCTTCAGGGGCTCTATGCAACTTTTGCTACTTTTGTGTTACTGAAGATTCTCATTAAAGATGAGGTGTATCTGAGGTGGGATTCCTGGAGTGGAACCAGGTGAGGGGAAAGCCAGGGAACAATCTGGGGAAGAGGGTCCAGGCTGTAGGTGCCTATGGTGAGGCCGGAGGTAACTAGCTTATCTTGTTGATGGAAAGAGAATGGGGCCTTGTGGGCCCTGGGAAAGGATGTGGGCTTTATTTTAAGTACAGTGAGTGTGTCAAGGGGCTGGCCAGGTCCAGGTGAGTTTGGACACAGAAGAAGCAGGACTTGCAATTGGCCTGGATGTGGGATGAGAACAAAGAGGAGTCAAGGACGACATGCAGGTTAGTGAGCAGAACATCTGGGTGGGGGTGGTGCCATCTGTGGACACAGGGAAGACTGAGGCGGAACAGGGCCTCTGTGTTTGTGCTTGTTCTATAATTTTGTGGGAGCTGGGTGGTGGCCCTGGGGAGCCTCAGATGTGTGTCATGAGTAGCTGTGGAACCTTCTCTCTCCTGAGCTCTTAACTCTGCTCATACCCTGACTGTGCTCACAGGTCAGGCCTTTTGCCTCAGATGGTTTCCTTCCCAGTGACCAGCTTTTGGCTGTAACTCAGTTCTCAGATTAGCTATGAAGTTCTGCCCTGTGTTCCCCTTCATTTGTGCTGATATTGAAACTCACCACCGAGTGTATTTAGGGGGATAGATTTGTGTCTGAGGAATAGGATGGTTGGATTAGAGTAAAAAAATGTCCCAAGGTCATGTGGTGTAATCTCCGTAGTGTTCATAGTGTAGGGGGAGTGAAGTGATGACAGGCACCTTGCATAGTGAGGACCGGGAAAAGCATGGTTGGTTGCTGAAGAGTTTTCTTTTCCTTTTAATTGTAGTTTTGTTTTGTTTTGTTTTTTTTCTTTACAATATTATACTAGTTTCAGAGGATGAGATGTTTGGATGGCATCACCGATTCAAAGGATACGAGTTTGACCAAACTCTGGGAGATGGTAAAGGACAGGGAAGCCTGGCGTGCTGCAGTCCATGGGGTTGCAAAGAGTAGGATATGATTAAGTGACTGAACAACAACAATAATAATCTCAGGGGTATTGCCTAGTGATTAAATTTTTTAATAGATTATGCTGCATTTAAAAGTATTACAAAATACTGGCTACATTTCTTGTGCTTACAATATATCCTGTAGCTTATTTATTTTATATACAACAGTTTGTACCTCTTAATCTCCTACACCTGGATCTTGCCTCTCCCCATTTCCTCCTTCCCTCTGACTACCACTAGTTTGTTCTCTTTATCTGTGAGTCTATTTCTGTTTTGTTATATTCAACCATTTCTTTCAATTTTAGATGCCATGTATAAAAGTGATAATGCACAGTATTTACCTTTCTCTGACTTCAGTTAGCATAATATCCTCTAGATCCATCCATGTTACTTCAAATTGTAGAATTTCATTATTTTTCATGCCTGAGTAATATTTCCTTGTGTATGTGGATATACAGCACGTCTTCTTTATGTATTCATCTGTTGAGGGACACTTAGGTTGCTCCCACATCTTGTCTATTATAAATAATGCTGCTGTGAACATTAGGGTATATGTATCTTTTCAAATTACTGTTTTTGTTTTTTTCAGATAATATATCCCATAGAGGAATTGCTGGATCATATGGTAATTCTATTTTTACTTTAATGAGGAATCTCTACATTGCTTTCCCTAGTGACTGCAACAATTCACGATCCCTTCAACAGTACACTAGGCTTCACTTTTCTCCACATCCTGGCCAACATGTGCTAATAGCTATTTTGACATGTGTGAGGTGACATCTCATGGTGGTTTTGACTTACATAATTAGTGATGTTGGTAATCTGTTTATGTACCTATTGGCTATCTGTATATCTTATGTGGAAAAATGTTTCTGCCCATTTTTTAACTTTTTTTTTTATATTGAAGTGTGTGTTATTTATATATTCTGGATATTGACTCCTTATTAGTCATACCATTTGCAAATATTTTCTCTTTCAGTAGTTTGTCTTTTCATTTTGTCAATACTTTATTTTGCTGTGAAAAAGATTTTAAGTTTAATTTGGTCCCATTTGTGTATTTTTGATTTCTTTTTCATTGCCTTAGGAGACAGGTCCAAAAAGGCATTGCTACAATTTGTGTTAAAGAATATTTTATGTTTTCTTCTAGGAGTTGTATGGTTTCAGGTATTAAACTTATATCTTTAATGCATTTTTAGTTTTTATTTTTTTGGTATATGATGTGAGGAAATGTTCTAATGTCATTCTTTTTTTGTGCAGCTGTCCAATTTTTCCAGCACCACATACTGAAGAGATTGACTTTTCTCATTCATATATTCTTGCCTCCTTTGTCATAGATTAAGCAGTGGCCACAGGACTGGAAGAGGTCAGTTTTCATTTCAAAGAAAGGCAATGCCAAAGAATGTTCAAACTACCACACAATTGCACTCATCTCACACATTAGCAAAAAAGTAATGCTGAAAATTCTCCAAGCTAGGCTTCAACTGTATGTGAATTGAGAACTTCCAGATGTTCGAGCTGGATTTAGAAAAGGCAGAGGAACCAGAGATCAAATTGCCAACGTCCATAGGATCATAGAAAAAGCAAAAGAATTCCAGAAAAACATCTACTTCTGCTTCATTGATTACACTAAAGCCTTTGACTGTGTGGATCACAACAAACTGTGGGAAATCCTTAAAGAGATGGGAATACCAGACCACCCAACCTGCCTCCTGAGAAATCTGTATGCAAGTCAAGAAGCAACAGTTAGAGTCAGACATGGAACAACAGATTGGTTCCAAGTTGGGAAAGGAGTATGTCAAGGCTGTATATTGTCACCCTGCTTATTTAACTTATATGCAGAATACATTATGCAAAATGCCGGACTGGATGAAGCACAAGCTGGAATCAAGATTGCAGACAGAAATATCAATAACCTCAGATATGCAGATAACACCACCCTTACACAGAAAGCAAAGAGGAACTAAAGAGCCTCTTGATGAAAGTGAAAGAGGAGAGTGAAAAATTGGCTTAAAACTTAACATTCAAAAAACTAAGATCATGGCATCCTGGTCCCATCACTTCATGGCAAATAGATGGGGAAACAGTGGAAAGAGTGAGAGACTTTGTTTCTTTGGGCTCCAAAATCACTGCAGATGGTGACTACAGCCAGGAAATTAAAGGATGCTTGATCCTTGGAAGAAAAGTTATGACCAACCTAGACAGCATATTAAAAAGCAGAGACATTACTTTACTAACAAAGGTCTGTCTAGACAAAGCTATGGTTTATCCAGTAGTCATGTACGGATTTGAGAGTTGGACCATAAAGAAAGCTGAGAGTCAAAGAATTGATGCTTTTGAACTATGGTATTGGAGAAGACTCTTGAGAGTCCCTTGTACAGCAAAGAGATCAAACCAGTCCATCCTAAAGGAAGTCAATCCTGAATATTCATTGGAAGGACTGATGCTGAAGCTGAAACTCCAGTACTTTGGCTACCTGATGTGAAGAGCTGACTCATTGGAAAAGACCCTGATGCTGGGAAAGATTGAAGGCAGGAGGAGAAGGGGACAACAGAATGAGATGGTTGGATGGCATCACCGACTTAATGGATGTGAGTTTGAGCAAACTCTGGGAGTTGGTGATGGACAGGGTAGCCTGGCATGCTGCAGTCCATGGGGTTGCAAAGAGTTGGACACGACTGAGCAACTGAGCTGACCATATGTCCATGTGTTTATTTCTGGGATCTCTATACTGTTCCATGGATCTTTGTGCCAATTTTTGTGTCATTATCCTGCTGTCTTGATTGCTGCAGTTTGTGGTATTGCCTGAACACAGGAAGCATGGTATTTCTAGCTTTGTTCTTTTTCTTCAAGTTTACACTGGCTATTCTTTTTATTTTATTTTATTTTATTTGTGCTTCCATAGAAATTTTAGGATTACTTATTTCATTTCTGTGAAAAATGTCAGAGATTTTGTTTCCTAGGAATTACATTAAATGTGTAGATTGCCTTGTGTAGCACGGATATTTTAACAATATTAATTCTTCCATTTCAAGAACATGGCTTTTCTTTCCATTTATTTGTGTTTTCACTTTCTTTCATCAGGTAGTTTCAAGTATAGGTCTTTGACCTCCTTGGTAAGTTTATACCTAGGCATTTTATTCTTTTTGATGCAGTTGTAAATAGGATTGTTTTCTTTAATTCTCTCTCTGATAGTTTATTATTGGGCTTCTCTGATAACTCAGTTGGCAAAAAATCTGCCTGCAATGCAGGAGACCTCTGTTTGATTCCTGGTTCAGGAAGATCCGCTGGAAAAGGGATAGGCTACCCACTCCAGTATTCTTGGGCTTCCCTTGTGGCTCAGCTGCTAAAGGATCCACCTGCAATGTAGGAGACCTGGGTTCAATCCCTGGGTTGGGATGATTCCCTGGAGAAGCCAGTCCAAGGGGTTCCAAAGAGTTGGACATGACTGAGTGACTTTCCTTTCACTTTCTGATAGTTTATTATTAGTGTATAGAAATGCAACATATTTCTGCATATTAATCTTGCATCATGCAACTTTATTGACTTCATTTATTAGTTTTAGTAGTTCTTTTGGTGGAGTTTCTTTTTTTTTAAATCATTTTCTGCATATAGTATCACGTCATCTGCAGATAGTGACAGATTTATTTATTATTCCAATTTAGATGTCTTTTACTTCATTTTTTGTCTGTTCTCTGTGCCTAGGCCTTCCAATATATGTTAAATAGAAATGATAAGAGTGGGCACCCTTGTCTTGTTCCTGATTTTGAAAGAAAAGCTTTCAAATTTTCACTAATCTGTATTATGTCAGTTGTGGGATTGCCATAAATAGCTTTCATTAAATTGAGATATGCTCTCTCTATATCACCTTTGATGAGAGGTTTTTTTAATCATGAAATGGATGTTGAATTTCATCAAATGCTTTTTCTGTGTCTATTGAGATCATCATGTGATTTTTATCCTTATTTTTTTCCTGTTGTCAATATGGTGAATTATATTTATTGATTTGTGGATACTGAATCATTCTTACATCCCTGAAATAAATCTCAATGGATTATGATGTTTAATCCTTTTTTATATATTGTTGAATTCAGTTGGCTAATATTTTGTTGAGCTTTTTCATCTATGTTCATCAGAGATATTGGCCCATAATTTTCTTTTCTGTAGTCATCATGTCTACTTTTGGTATCTGGGTAATGGTGATCTTGTAGAATGATTTTGGGAGTGTTGCCTCCCCTTTAGTGTTTTGAAATAGTTTCAGAAGGATACGTATTAGCTCTTCTGTGTAAGTTTGGTAGAATTCCCCTGTAAAGCCATGTCATCTTGGACTTTTGCTTGCTGGAAGTGTTTTGATCACATATTCAATTTCAATACTAGAGGTCAGTCTGTGCAGATCTATTTCTTCCTGATTCAATCTTGGAAGATTATATGTTTCTAGAAATTTATCAATTTCTTCTTGATTGTCCAATTTGTTGGCATACAACTGATTGTAATATTCCTTTATGACTTTTTGTATCACTGTGATATCAGTTGTGATTTCTTCTCTCTCACTTCTTGTTTCAATCCTTTCTCTTTTATTTTTATTTTGTTGCCAATTTTATTTTTTAATTGAAGGATAATTGCTTTACATAATTTTGTTGTTTTGTCAAACATCAACAAGAATCAGCCATAGGTACACCCATGTCCCCTCCCTCCTGAACGTCCCTCCCGTCTCCTTCCGCATCCCACCCTTCTAGACGGTCACAGAGCCCCTGTCTGAGTTCCCTGAGTCACACAGCAAATGTCCATTGGCTATCTATTTTACACATGGTATTGTAAGTTCCCCTGTTACACTCTCCATACATCTCACCCTCTCCCTCCTCCCCTCCTGCCGTGTCCATAAGTCTGTTCTCTATGTCCATTTCTCCATTGCTGCCCTGTAAATAAATTCATCAGTACCATCTTTTTAGATTCTATATATATGCATCAGTATACAATATTTATATTTCTCTTTCTGACTTACTTCACTCTGTATAATAGGCTGTAGGTTCATCCACCTCATTAGAACTGACTCAGATGCATTCCTTTTCAACGGCTGTGTAGTATTCCATTGTATACATGTACCACAGCTTCTTTATCCATTCATCTGTTGATGGCCATCTAGGTTGCTTCCATATTCTAGCTATTATAAATAGTACTGCAATGAACATTGGGGTACATGTGTCTTTTTCAATTTTGATTTCCTCGGGGTATATGCCTAGTAGTAGGATTGCTGGCTTATATGGTGGTTTTATTCCTAGTTTTTAAAGGAATCCCCATGTCGTCTTCCATAGTGGCTGTATCAATTTATATTCCCACCATCAATGCAAAAGGGTTTCCTTTTCCCAACATCCTTTCCAGCATTTATTGTTTGCAGACTTTTTGATGATGGCCATTCTGTGTTTCAGTCCTTTCTCTTTTTTCTTGATGAGCCTGGATAAAGGTTTATCCATCAACTTTATTTTTTCAAAAAAGATCTTGATGTCCTAGAAGACTGATCACTTACTAGCTTTGCATATGAAGGGTGAGGCTTCCAGCCAAGTCTCTTCCTCCACTTGTTCATTCTGCCTTTATTCTTACCGTATCTACAGTGAGTGGGCAGCAAGGACTTTGAAAGTTTGGTTGGATGAAAGGAATGCAGTATGTTGTGTGGTATTTCTAACTTGGCGTACCAAGGGGGTTACTTACCATAGATTTTTCTGGGGCCCAACTGATATCTGCAAACAATTTCATCCTTCCTTTTTTGTTGTAGGCCAGATGCAGAAAATCTTACTTTATAGGCTTCTGCAAGAGTAACATCCAAAGGTTTGTGTTAGGAGGGACTCAGTGCTGTCTTCCCTCTGACCTCACAGTTATAGAATTTCACTCAAAACTGAACTCCCAAGTGGTTTCTAGGAGGACGTAGCTCTGTCTGAACCAAACTCTGGTTACCTTCTGTGCAAGATCCTCAACTGGTATCACTGAGGGTCCACTCTGAGGATACTGGGCTGGGTTTTGAGCAGTTGGTTTGCTGCTACAAACCCCTCTGAACATTTGAGCTAAAAGACACCCAGTCTCATACCCTCCACAGGGACAAATCCGGACCCTGAAAAGCCACGCTCTTCCCTAAGTGGTATAGACAATGCTTGCCACTGAAAATCACAGAGGAACCAAGACAATGCAGGCTGAAGACAGTCCTGACCTTTGGGTTGAGCACACAAGCCTGGTGCTTGTGGGGTTTTCTGACACTTGAGGGTCTGTTTTGCCTCCCTATGTTTTACCTCCCTATGTCAGGCTAGAGACCCCAGAAGCAAAATCAGGACCTGGGTGAGGCATGCAATGAGGCAAGGACCCTGCACAGCAGAATCCCCCATGGAGGGTGAAATCCTGTCTTAGCTGTGGTTCTGAAGTCTGCAGTGACTATTCTTCCCCTCCTTCTTCCTGCCCCTTCATGTGCCTCACACAACGCTCTACCCCCACCACAGAGATTCACCAAGCACTTCCTTTGGCCAGGGTGGTAGACACTGATATGCAGTTCTGGGCCATACCCCCTTGCCAGACTACTGGGTCCCCAGTGGTGTTTTCTGGCAACTGAGACAAATACCAGGGGATCCAGAGAGGGCAAGTCATAGGCCTGCCCCTGGAGAGCTGGCCAGGATAAATGCAGGTCATCCTACTGCAAGTCCACGGTCTTTAGCCTCCACCCGTGCATCCTGGCAAAGGTTGGCTAGTTCCAATCACATGTACTTGATTTGCCCAAGATCAATTAACTTGGGAAGCATTCCTCAGAAATGCCAGCACAGCCTTGGACCTGGCAGTCCTGATTCCTCCAGCTTCAGATGTTCCTGTAGCTTCCATCAGATCAAGGTGGGGTTTGCAAATTCTCTTTTGAAGTAAATAGATTCTTGGCCTGCTGACATGTTTTGGGACATGTTTTCCAACATGTTTATGTTGGAAGCATAAACCCCCATAGGGGACCTGGCGGTCCCATCCTCGTGGTGAAGATTGAGCCCACCCTCTCCTTCCATGTGGTGACTGGAGGGAGGGCAGCAGCAGAGGTCAGGGCTGGCTGATAATCCAGAGCACAGACCATTCTGCTTCCTCCCAGGAGCAGTGCACACTGCCTGCCACCTGGGTGCCTTCCTTCCTCCTTGGGTCTCCTGCTGCCTTCAGCCCTGCTCAGGTGCTGCATCAGCTTTGCAACAGAGTCCCTCTGTCCCAGGCAGTGCTGCTCTCAAAGGATGGCTTCTGAGTTCTGGCAAGTCTCCAAACTGGAAGGCAGGGTGATGGTTTCAATATTTCAGCAAAAGAAACTTTCAGATAAAGGACTGTTGTTTTGTCCAGAAAGCTGTCCCTTTTTCTTCCCAAATTTATACCCATCATACTGTAATTCCTCCAACAGTATCAACCAAGGGAAGAAAATGAAGTGACAGGAAGGCCTAAAATTGGTTTCCAGGGCTGTATTTGCTGCATTTCCACATACAGTTCACTGCCCACCAGCTTCACATGGCAGAAGGACTGACAGTCCCTGGAAGGGAGACCAATCCTTCCTGGAATGAAAAGCTTTTGCTCTGAAAGAAAATGATACACCAGGCCACCCGGGGGTTCCAAAGAGCTGGGAAGCTGATGGAGATGAGCAGGAAGAGGGCATCTAACTTGCTTGAAACTGACTAGGGTACACAGATGAATGTGACCTGCCCTGGGGAGGGCAGATCTGGAGCACCACATGCTGAGTGGCATATCCACTTTGAGAGAAACTGGACTTTGACCAATTGTTACCTGGTTCTCCACTTAAGGCAGAAATTCTACTTTGGTCTTGATCGAGGGAATTCCTTTCCCAAGTTCACACGGTGGTAAATATCAGGATAGTCCTACAGTATGACATCTAGTATCAATCTATTAGGAATAATCTGAATATTGACCAAGAGAGACTAATGAAATTGGCCCATCCGTGCAATAGAATACTGTGCATAAAGTTGGAAAATTCTATGTACTACAAGATCCTATTAATTCAAAAATATCCTTGTAAAGTATATTTAGGTAGGAGTTACATATAAAAGAGGGTTTCTAAAAAAAAAAAAAAAGAGGGTTTCTTTGTGGTTGTTACCTCTGGACACATCAGGTTGGGACAAGGGGGTACTTGTCATGGTGGAGGGGCAGCCTCTACCCAGGCTGCTTGCTGGAGGGTCCCTCGCTGTGTGTGTGCAGTGAACCCCTCAGGTTCTCCTGCCCCACAGGGCCCACAGAGAGGCTCTGGCAGACGCAGAGTAGGACACCAGACCTCAGGGGGAAGCCTTGCTCTGCATTGTTCCCTACTATGGCCGCGCACGCTGGGCTCACCTGCTGGACTTCTTGCAGACACTCACTCTGGTCTGGTCACATACAGGAAAAAGTGTGACCAGGTGGTGCCTCCAGCCTGCCTTCCAGGGTCAAATCCCAAGCAAATCCCAAGCAATACACAGCAGCGGTGAATCCCCAAACCACAGTGGCAAATGCCCCAGGCCAGACCCTGGGCTCATTCCGTATGAGTCACTGAAGAGAAGTTCTAGAGCAGCAAACTAGCCTTTGGAGGAAGAAATCAGGGAGGAGCTGGCTCCAGGGGTTGAGGACAGGGATTGCCTGTGAAGGGAGCTGAGAGGACATTCCGGGGCAACCCTGGTGTTCTGAGTCTTCATGTGTTTGCATTTGTCAGAACTTATCAAATGATACACTTAAGTCTGCTGCATTTCAAAAAGAGAATCTTAACAAATTTTTTTTTCCAAATTAAAGATATGTGTTGCGATAGCCTGGTGACTGTAATATTTTTTAAACTTTTTTGTTTTATTTTCCATTTATTTTTATTCATTGGAGGCTAATTACTTTACAATATTGTAGTGGTTTTTGCCATACATTGACATGAATCAGCCATGGATTTACAAGTGTTCCCCATCCCGATCCCCCCTCCCACCTCTCCATCCCATCCCTCTGGGTCTTCCCAGTGCACCAGCTCTGAACACCTGTCTCATGCATCCAACCTGGGCTGGTGATCTGTTTCATCCTTGATAGTATACTTGTTTCAATGCTGTTCTCTCTGAACATCCCACCCTCACCTTCTCCCACAGAGTCTAAAAGTCTGTTCTGTACATCTGTGTCTCTTTTTCTGTTTTGCATATAGGGTTATCGTTACCATCTTTCTAAATTCCATATATATGCGTTAGTATACTGTATTGGTCTTTATCTTTCTGGCTTACTTCACTCTGTATAATGGGCTCTAGTTTCATCCCATCTCATTAGAACTGATTCAAATGAATTCTTTTTAATGGCTGAGTAAAATTCCATGGTGTATATGTACCACAGCTTCCTTATCCATTCGTCTGCTGATGGGCATCTAGGTTGCTTCCATGTCCTGGCTATTATAAACTGCTGCGATGAACATTGGGGTACATGTGTCTCTTTCAGATCTGGTTTCCTCGGTGTGTATGCCCAGGAGTGGGATTGCTGGGTCATATGGCAGTTCTATGTCCAATTTTTTAAGGAATCTCCACACTGTTCTCCATAGTGGCTGTACTAGTTTGCATTCCCACCAACAGTGTAAGAGGGTTCCTTTTTCTCTACACCCTCTCCAGCATTTATTGCTTGTAGACTTTTGGATTAAAGATCTAAATGTAAGACCAGAAACTATAAAACTCCTAGAGGAGAACATAGGCAAAACACTCTCCGACATAAATCACAGCAAGATACTCTATGACCCACCTCCTAGAAAATTGGAAATAAAAGCAAAAATAAACAAATGGGACCTAATGAAACTTAAAAGCTTTTGCACAACAAAGGAAACTATAAGCAAGGTGAAAAGATACCCTTCAGAATGGGAGAAAATAATAGCAAATGAAGAAACAGACAAAGGATTAATCTCAAAAATATACAAGCAACTCCTGCAGCTCAATTCCAGAAAAATGAATGACCCAATCAAAAAATGGGCCAAAGATCTAAACAGACATTTCTCCAAAGAAGACATACAGATGGCTAACAAACACATGAAAAGATGCTCAACATCAGTCATTATCAGAGAAATGCAAATCAAAACCTCAATGAGGTACCATTACAGGCCAGTCAAACTTTTTTGTTTTAAACATTTTATTTTGTATTAGGGTATAGCTGATTAACAATGTGATACTTTTGGCTCAACAGTGAAGGCATTCAGCCATACATGTATATGTATCCATTCTCCCCTAAACTCTCCTCTTATCCAAGCTGCTGCTTAACATTGAGCAGAGTTCCATGTACTATACAGTAGGTCCTTGTTGGCTATCCATCTTAAACATAGTATTATGTACATATCTATCCCAAGCTCCCTAACTATCCCTTCCTTCAGCAACCATAAGTTCGTTCTCTAAATCTGTGAGCCTATGTTTTGTAAGTAAATTTATTTGTATTTCTTTTTAGACTCCATATATAAGGTATGACACAGTATATTTCTCTTTCTTTGTTTAATTTACTTCACTCAGTATAACAATCTCTAGGTTCATCCATGTTGCTGCAAATGGCATTATTTCACTCTTTTTAATGGTTGAATAATATTCCATTGTATATATGTACCAGTTCTTCTTCTTCTTCTTCTTTTTTTAAATACAACTGTTTTCACACAGCTTATCCAGAAGTTTAAAAGTTAAAATGTGGGCATTCATCCCCCCACTCAAAAAAAATATCCCATGCCACTTTCCAACATATAGACTATCACCCTCTTATTCTCATTACCCAAGCTTACCACACACTCTTGCCAAACACATGGGGGTCAAGACCCCAACTATTTAGTAATCCAAAGAAACTACATAGTTACACACAAGACTCTCACTTCCTTGTCACCAGCAAGCATGACTGAAAGAATAAGGGGCAAACACATTATCTTCATCCTGAGTTAACATTTCCCTAAAATTCTTTTCCCTTCCTCTAAGTCATTAAAATCCAAAGCAGTTTCACTTACTACTATAACTTTGATGTTCATTTTTTTTTTCCTGAATGGCTAAGCTAGGACATACTTTCCTTTCATAGATGATGTTTACAACCTCAAGACTGGCAGGAAGCAGTCTCCCAGTTGTGACTTGACCATAACACTTTGCAATAGGCAAAGTTACCACATAGGTGCAATTGACGCTTTAAGAGTCTTCAAAATTTTTTAAAGCAATAATGCATTAATATGGAGCCTCCACATCTTTCTGATGAAGCAAAAGTTCCCTAAAGGTGGTGGCAGCTGTGAAAGAAAAGGCACTTCATGCTAAAATTCAGAGGGTCTCTCTTCAGAGACCACCCCAGCAGAGAGGCCTGGTCAGCCCAGGCCTGCAGGTGACTCTTTAGGGTGGAGAGGACTATCCCTCAGAAAGGCATCTGCAAAGGAAAAATTTGTAATCATGATTCCAAGGCAAAATGGTTAAAGTTGGGAGAGGAGAAACACTAAGAATACAAATACTGTTGCACCAGAGATTGAGGAGTGAAGTGTACAAGGATCTGTAGGCTGGCCCTGCACTTTGTACTAGGCTGGTTCCCTCACTGCTTGTAAGGAGGTCCTGGAGACGGAATAGGAGCAACACCTTAGCCAAGTGGGTTCTAGGTCTCCAGCTTCTGCCCGGCTCCCCCTGCTGTGTTCCCAGGAATGAGCCGAGGTCCTGTTGGCAGCACTTGTGGGTATTGCTGGTCTATGGCAATATCCAAAGGGATTTTCTGATACAGATGTGAAGAGAAAATAAGGATTTTCCACATGATCTGAGACTCCTTGGTGATGTCCAGCAGCCTTTGGGCCTTCTAAGAGCAACAGTGGATCAAGCTGGCATCCTCCATCAACACTCAGAAAAGTAGCATGAGTATTTTAGATGGGCAGGAGCAAATAAATCAAAATGGATTGAGGGTCTTTATCCTAGTACCATAAATAAAGTGCACCATGATTGGAGGCTACAAAAGCCACTTGCCAGAGGCTGAGGTGTGGGAAGAAACCACCATAACCACCCATTCAGAATGGTGGGTCATTTCCTTCAGCCAGAACGTTGGCTGCTGATGCTCTTTATTGCTATATTTCCTTTAGTACTACGAACTTTTAGCTGTAAAGAAGAAAAATACTTGGTAGTCTTGACAGGAAGCATGTCATTGAATCATAGAACTGGCTGATAATAGGTTTATGTTTACAGTCTCAAAGTTGGATGATGGCTGTTTTTCTCCTTCATTCTGATGAACTTAGGAAAATTTGAGGTTTTTTTTTTTTTTTAACATCAGACTGGCTCATGAAGCTTCTAAAGAAGCAGGACAGCTGTTCATAGCCAATACAGTAGAAACGGTTGTCTTTGTTCTACCGGTCATCAGATGTGTTATGGAATAGAATCCACTTACTATCACCATGTTCACCATGACACGTTGGTGGGTTCCATAAGCTTCCTGGAAACTCTTTCAAAAGAGAAAACCAAGATGTTGTACAAAGAGTTCTGCTTGATTTAGGATGCCATTTCAAGGAAAACTATTTTTCTGCTTTCATGTAGGAAGGTACTGCCCCCTCTGTCCCCCCGCCGGCAGGCCCTCAAAGTGCTTGTAGGTATAACTGATGAAGACCCAGTCTTTGTTCTTGTAGTCTGTCTCAGGGTGATTACTTGTTGCCACTGTTGGCTTAAGAATATCAGATTCTGGAAACTCATCGAAGTTTGAGGTGTCATCAATGCTTTTGATTTCAGTAGATATTGCAGCAGGTCTCTCTCTGATATGTTCCCAGTCAACACCTTCAAAAAAAAGAATTATTTTTTATTTCTTCAACTCTAGAGGCTCCAATTCTATGTTCCCATTCACAGCAGAATCTCAAAATTAGATCCTTGGCTTTCTCAGAAATAGGAACTTCTGGAGGAAAAGTCAAAGTTTCTTTCCAGTTCATCACCTTCTTACATGTCTCTTGAGGGGACTCAGAACAGAAAGGTGGGTAGCCAAATAGCATTTCATACTTGATCACCTCCAGTGACCACCAATCACAGAGCTTATTGTACCCAATCTGCATGAACACCTCAGGAGCAATGTAGTCAGGAGTGACTACTGTGGAGAAGGCTAGCTGACATCTATTTCTTTTCCAGGTTTCTGCTTTTTGGAATTCAGGTTCTGAAAAGCGAAATCACTGGGGAGGCTGTGGTTCAGATTCCTATAAAATTCTGTCCTATGTGCTTTTTTCAGTCCTGTGCATAGGCCAAAGTCAGAAAGCTTCACATGGCCCTTGCTGTCCGGGAGAAGGTTGTCTGGTTTGATGTCTCCGTGGATGAATCCAAGTTGGTGAATAGAGTCTATGGCTAACACTGTTTCTGCTATATAAAACTGAGTCTGCTCTTCTGTTAGTGTGACTTTTTTCATCAACAGGGTCATCATGTCTCCTCCAGGCATGGGTCTTTCCCATGGAAGGGTCCCTGCATCAGTGTGGGGAGGATCCTGCACAGTTGTGTTTCTGTTAGAAGCCCTCTATCTGAGTGAATTCTGTGTGTGCCCATTTGTGCCTCCACATCACTGGGATTTGTAGAGCTGAGGCAGGTGGATAACACAAGCTCCCACTGGTAATGGCACCCAGCTTGGATGCAACTGGACGCAGACCCAGGAAACTGGTCCTGGCTTCAGTATTCTGAACCGCAAGGCTACAGTGCAATAGGCTGTGGTCTCTGACTAATGGGCATCTGTCTAGAGCAGTGTTCATATCCAAGCTCTGCCTCCCACAGACACAAAACTGAGGCAAATTGCTGAGTATCCGCCAGCTCCAATTTCATCTCCAAGAAGTAGAAATAGCAACATCCACTATCAGATCTTCAGTGAGATGGAGAAGCAGTGGAGTTTCCCAATGACTGGCACAGAATCTAGAAACTGGTGGCTTTCACCAACAGGAGCTACTTTTAAGGCTTCTATCACTGGCCCCTGGCTCTGCCCCCACCTTCCTGCTGAGTCCAGGTTGGGGAGGGAAGTGGTTAAAGAACACCCAGGATGAAAGCATCTCTAGCTGAGCCCTCTGTGGGTGGCATCTGTCTGACTCCTTCTGTCTCTGACCCTGTGACTGGCAGTGCAATGTGGTGAGAGACCCTATATATGTGCAGAGTTCTTTCCTTCACATCCTAGCCGCGCAGCAGCCTGACAGCTTCCATTCTCTGATCATGTCCCCAGGACACTCACAGGCCTGCAGACCTCAGTGGACATTGCCCATTGTCATTCATGCCCCATGGTGGCCTAGCTGGGATGCAAGTGCCTCCTACACACCCTCTGCCAGTGAGGCCCAGCGGTGCTGCTCTGACCTTTACAACCTCTGCCATCTTGTCAAAAGCTGCCACAGAGCATGACTGTCACTGGGAGGGAAAGCTCAAGGCAAGAACCTGGACCCCAAGTAAAGTAGAAGAATCTGTTCATCAGGCTGTCATTCTGAATAAGTCAGAGGTTCAAATGAGGGGAATGCCAGGAAGGAGTAAGCATGAGGCAAGTGGCCTCTTCAGCCTCTTATGCTCCCTCCAGGACTAAGTAGAGGCCTCTTTGGTCTCCCTGCCTCCAGGCCTGTGCTCCTCTGTGCCCATCCTCTACACAGAGCCTGAGGAGCTAAGAAGGCCACTTCACTAACCCACCTGACCACAAACGCTGAGGCCCCCAAGCCAGACAACTATGCCCTCTAACATCCAGCCTCTGCTCTAAGCCCACCTGCTGCAGAGACTGGTGAGTGTGGGCCTAGACTTCCTGGAAAATCTTCCTCAGCTTTCTGGCTCCAGTTATTGAGACTTCACTCTCAGAGTGCCTCAAACCTGAAATCTTTCCTAGTCAGCTGGCTCCTCTGGCGTCCCACAGCCCTTGGCCTCTTCTTATTATAGTCACTTGTCACCCAGTATAAACTATGATCTGCTTGGCTATACCCATGTCTTTATTTTTACCATTCTGTAAATTCTTTTTCTTCCAAACTTTTATTATGAATCATTTCAAACCTGCAGTAAAGTGGAAACAATTGTATAGTGGGGGCCCCTTTCTCCACCACCTGGATTTGCAATTAATATCAGTTGTATTTCCTTTAATATTAACCTATCTAACTCTCTCTATCTTCATTGGTTCATTTTAGTTTTTGATGCATTTCAAAATAAATTACAAGTACTGGCACAAAAATAGAGATATAGCTCAATGCAGCAGGATAGAAAACCCAGAAATAAATTAATGCACCTATGATCAATTTGGAGAAGGAAATGGCAACCCACTCCAGTATTCTTGCCTAAAGAATTCCGTGGACAGAGGAACCTGGTGGACTGCTGTCCATGGGGTCACACAGAGTTGGACACAACTGAAGTGACTTAGTATGCATGCATGCATTGGAGAAGGAAATGGCAACCCACTCCAGTATTCTTGCCTGGAGAATCCCAGGGACGGAGGAGCCTGGTGGGCTGCTGTCCATGGGGTCACACAGAGTTGGACACAACTGAAGCAACTTAGCAGCAGCAGCAACATGATCAATTAATATGACTAAGAAGCAAAACTACACAATGTTGGAAAGACAGTCTCTTCAACAAATGGTGCTGGGAAAACTGGACATTGCTACATGTAAAAAAACAAAATTAGTTTATTCTTTAACACCATACACAAAAAATAAGCTCAAAATAGATTAAAGACCTAAATGTGAGATCAGACACTATAAAAGTCCTAGTGGAAAACAGACAGAACACATTTTGAGATAAATGGCAGCAATACCTTTTTCAATCTGACTCCCAGAATAATTGAAATAAAAACAAAAATAAACCAATGACATTTACTTAAACTCAAAAGTTTTTTAACAGCAAAGGAAATAATAAACAAAATGAAAAGACTATCCACAGACAGACTGGGAGAAAATATTTGCAAATAATGTGAACAAGTGATTAGTCTTCAAAATTTACAAACAGCTCCAGCAGTGGGCCAACTGGGCATGTCATGTTGTCTGGCTACATGGAGCAGATGAAGGGCATGCCCCTGTTAGTCAGGGCCTGACAAAATATCATCTACTGGAGAAGGGAATGACAAACTACCTCAGTTTTCTTGTGATGAGAACCCAATGAACACAATGAAATGGCAAAAAGATATGACATGGGAAGATGAGTCCCCCATGTCGGTAGGTGTCAAATATGCTACTGGGGAAGAGCAAAGAAACAGCTCCAGAAAGAACAAATAAGCTGGAGTAAAGTGAAAATGTCTTTCAGCTGTGGTTGTGTCTGGTGGCGAAAGTAAAGTCCAATGCTGTAAGAACAACATTGCATAGGAATCTAGAATGTTAGGTTTATGAATCAAGGTAAATTGGACGTGGTCAAGGAAGTGATGGCAAGAGTGAACACAGACATTTCAGGAATCAGGGAGCTTAAGTGGATGGGAATGAGTGAATTTAATTTAGGTGACCATTATATCTACTACTGTGAGCAAGAATCCCTTAGAAGAAATGGAGAAGCCCTCATAGTCAACAAAAGAGTCCAAAATGCAGTGTTTGGACTGTTGTCACTCAAAGACAACAGAGGATCTCAATTCATTTTCAAGGCAAACCATTCAACATCACAGTAATCCAAGTCTATACCCCCACCACTAATGCCAGAGAAGGTGAAGTTGAGTGGTTTTATGAAGGGCTACAAGACTTTCCAGAATGAACACCAAATAAAAGATGTTCTTTTCATCATAGACGACTGAAATGCAAAAGTAGGAAGTCAAGAGATACCTGGAGTAACAGGCAAGTTTGGCCTTGGAGTACAAAATGAAGCAGGGCAAAGTCTAACAGAGTTTTGCCAAGAGAACACATTGGTCATAGCAAGCACTCTCTTCCAACAACACAAGAGACAACACTACACATGGACATCACCAGATAGTCAATACCCAAATCAGATTGATTATATTCTTTGTAGCCGAAGATGGGGAAATTCTATATAGTCAGCAAAAACAAGACCTGGAGCTGACTGTGGCTCAGATCATCAGCCCTGTATTGCAAAATTCAGGCTTAAATTGAAAAAAGTAGGGAACACCACTAGGCCATTCAGGTATGACCTAAATCAAATCCCCCCTTGTGATTATTCAGTGGAGTTGATGAATAGATTCAAGAGATTAGATCAGGTAGATAGAGTGCCTGAAGAACTATAGATGGAGGTTCATAACACTGTACAGGAGGTGGTGACCAAAGCCATCTCCAAGAAAAAGAAATCCAGAAGGCAAAGTGGTTGTATGAGGAGGCATTACAAATAGTTGAGAAAAGAAGAGAATTGAAAGGCAAAAGAGAAAGGGAAAGACATAGCCAACTGAATGCAGAGTTCCAGAGAAAAGCAAGGAGAGATAAGAAAGCCTTCCTTAAGTGAACAATGCAAAGAAATAGAGGAAAACAAGAGAATGGCAAAGACTAGAGATCTCTTCAAGAAAATTAGAGATATCAAGAGAACATTTCACACAAAGATGGGCACAATAAATGACAGAAATGTATGGATCTAACAGAAGCAGAAGGGATTAAGAGGAGGTGGCAAGAATACACAGAAAAACTGTACAAAAAAACTCAGTGATCCAGATAACCACAATGGTGTGATCACTCACCTAGAGTCAGACATCTTGGAGTGTGAAGTCAAGTGGGTGTTAGGAAGCACTACTACGAATAAAGCTAGTGGAGGTGATGGAATTCCAGCTGAACTATTTCAAGTCCTTAAAAATGATTCTGTTAAAGTGTTGCACTCAATATGCCAGCAAATTTGGAAAACTCAGCAGTGACCATAGAACTGGAAAAGTTCAGTTTTCATCCCAATCCCCAAAAAAGGCAATGCCAGAGAATGTTAAAATTCCTGTACAGATGCACTCATTTCACAAGATTATGCTCATAACCTTTCAAGCTAGACTTCAGCAGTACATGACGTAAGAAATTTCAGATGTACAAGCTGGATTTAGAAAAGGTAGAAGAACCAGAGACCAAATTGCCAACATCCACTAAATCATAGAAAAAGCAAGGGAATTAAAAAAAAAAAAATCTACTTCTGCTTCACTGAGTACACTAAAAAAAAAAAAAAAAAAAAAGCCTTTGTGTGGATCACAACAAACTGTGGGAAATTCTTAAAAATATGGGAGTACTAGACCATTTTACCTGTCTCCTGAGAAACCTGTATGCAGGACAAGAAGCAACAGTTAGAACCAGACATGGAACAATGGACTGGGTTCAACATTGGGAAAGGAGTACATCAAGGCTGTATGTTGTCACCCTGCTTATTTAACTTACAAGCAGAGTACATCACGTGAAATACCAGGCTGGATAACTCACAAGCTGGAATCAAGATTGCTGGGAGAAATATCAACAACCTCAGATATGCAGATGATTCCACTATAATGGCAGAAAGCGAAGAGGAATTAAAGAGCCTCTTGATGAAGGTGAAGGAGGAGAGTGAAAAAGCTGGCTTAGCATTCAAAAAACTAAGATCACGGCATCTGGACCCATCATTTCATGGCAAATAGTTTTCTTGGGCTCCAAAATCACTGTAGATGGTAACTGCAGCCATGAGATTAAAAGATGCTTGCTCCTTGGAAGAAAAGCTATGACAAATCTAGACAGTGTATTAAAAAGCAGACATCACTTTTCTGATGAAGGTCCATATAGTCAAAGTTATGGTTTTCCCAGTAATTGTGTAATGGATGTGAGAGCTGGACCTCACAAATCCATAAAGAAAGCTAAGAGCCAAAGAATTAATACTTCTGAACTGTGGTGTTGGAGAAGACTCTCGAGTGTCCCTTGGACAGCAAGGAGATCCAACCGGTCAATCCTAAAGGAAATCAGTCCAAAATATTCATTGGAAGGACTTAGGCTGAAGTTGAAGCTCCAATACTTTGGCCACCTGATGCGAAGAACTGACTCATTGGAAAAGACTGATGCTGGGAAAGGCAGGATAGAAGGGGGTGACAGAGGATGAGATGGTTGGATGGCATCACTGACTCAATACACATGAGTTTGAGCTAACTCCTGGAGACAGTGTGAAGGACAGGGAAGCCTGGCATGCTGCAGTTGATGGGGTTAAAAAGAGTCAGGCACCACTTAAAAACAACATATAATTTTTAATAGTATCAAAACAAACAACCCAATCAACAAATGGGCAGAAGATCTAAACAGACATTTCTCCAAAGAAGACATATAGATAGCCAACAAACACATGAAAGATGCTCAACATCACTAATTACTAGAGAAATGCAAATCAAACCTACAATGATGCACCATCTTACAGCAGCCAGAATGGCTATCATCAAAAAATCTGTAAACAATAAGTGCTGGAGAAGGTGTGGAGAGAAGGGGACCCTCCTACACAGTTGGCAGTAATGTAAATTCGTATAGCCATGTTGTAGAACAGTATGGAGGTTCCTTAAGAAAATAAAAATAGAGCTACTATATGACCCTGCAAAATCCCACTCTTGGGCATAAATCCAGAGAAAACCATGATCTGAAAGAATACATGCACCCCAATGTTCATTATGACACTGTTTACAGTGGCTAAGACATGGAAGCCCCCTAAATGTTCACCAACAGAGGAATGGATAAAGAAGAGAAAAAGGCTCCACCCCTCACTCTTCTGCTCCCTCAACCCGGCCTCTCGGGCTGGAATAAGGCGGGGAGGGACGAGGCTGCGCTAGTAGACCCGGAATCCTCGCTGGGACTCCGGAAAGTCACGCTTGCGCAGTCTGGCGCCCTAGCCGTAAGCGCAGGTCTCCGCAATGGGCGACTGGGCATCCTTGGCACCTGCGCTTGCCGTCTTTTCTGGCAGCTGGGGATCTTCCTGTTGTCTTCACCCGCAACCGCCCCTCGGCCCCTACTTCAGAGTCCCCTCCCCTCCTCTGGTAGGGGAATGACAGGCTCAACACCTTGCTCGTCCATGAGTAGTCACACAAAGGAAAGGGTGACAATGACCAAAGTGACCCTGGAGAATTTTTATAGCGACCTTATTGCTCAACATGAAGAACGAGAAATGAGACAAAAGAAGTTAGAAAAAGTGATGGAAGAAGACCTCAAGAATGAAGAGAAACGACGCCAGAGATCAGCGCATGCTCGGAAGGAAACAGTTTCTTCGTTTGAAGAGAACAAGACTTGGACTGGAAGATTTTGAGTCCTTAAAAGTAATAGGCAGAGGAGCCTTTGGTGAGGTGCGGCTTGTTCAGAAGAAAGATACGGGCCATGTGTATGCAATGAAAATACTTCGTAAAGCAGATAATGCTTGAAAAAGAGCAGGTTGGCCACATTCGTGCAGGCAGACAGTTTGCAGGTTGTGCAAATGTTATACAGTTTTCAGGATAAGCTAAACCTTTACCTAATGTTAGCTTTGAGAATTTGTGTGGATGCCTTTGTCAGATACATTCTTATTATTCTGGACTTGAACTTTGTCCAATTCTTTTTTCATCCATTGAAATATTCATATTTTTCTTTTCCATTTTCCTGATGTGGTAAACTCAGTGATATTTCAAGCACTGAATCAGTTGCGTTTCTGGGATGATCCCTAAGTAGTCTTGATGTATTATCTTTTTTTTTTTTTTTATGTTTAGTTTCATTCGCTAAGTATTGTTGAGGGTTTTTAAGTATCAATGAATATTTAATTTTTAAAAGAAACTTTTGGTTTTAGATTTTAAGAGCTAAATTTACTTTTGTCACCTATTTTGCAGTATGTATTCAAGTCTATACCATTATGTGGTATACCTTAAACTCATTCAGAGCTAAATGTCAATAACCTCTCAATAAATCTGAAAGATAAAAGTAATTAAACACGTAGATGGGCTTCCCTGGTGGCTCAGTGATAAAGAATCTGCCTGCCAATGTGGGAGATGTGGTTTCGATCCATGGGCAGGGAAGATCCCAAGGAGAAGGAAATGGCAACCCATCCAAGTATTCTGGGAAATCCCATGGACAGAGGAGCCTGGCAGCCTACAGTCCATAGGATCCAAAGAGTCAGATATGATTTAGTGACTAAACAGTAACAGCAACATCCACACAGCCCCTGGCATATACATGTTATACAATCACACATTTACTTCTATATCAAAACCACATATATTCTGGACAGATTTATATATAATCCCCTCACATGCACATAACACTCATACTCATGTATACCACATAACACCACATACACCACATAACACCACACTCATGTACACCACAAACACATACTATACACCCTCCACTCAAAGCACACATACAACATATACACAATCACACCACATACAAAAACACCACAGATACCTCCCCCCACAGTCACAACACTCTTATGCCACATGAATGCATCACACACAGACACACACACACACACACACACTTCTGTCAAGATCTGTGACTTGGCTCTTACCTCCTAAACAGACAAAGTGTGTGTCCCCAGCCATCATTTCCTTACACGAATTTTTCACAAGCTGGAACAGAGGGGTGGCAGGGTCAGGGAGATTGATAGCAGGGACTTGGGGAAAAGGCAGTTCACCTCCCCTCTCATGTTTAACCCACACTCACCGAGGCAACAAGCTTTTCTGCAGAATTGAATTCATCTATCCCATACATTTGGTCCTTTCTTTCTACAATATCATGTAGCTAGAAGGGAGAGGAGATGATTGGCACACAGCAGGTCCTGTCCCAGGAGATAGGCTCTTGCTTGCTGTCATGTTGGACTCCAAGGGCCACACCCTGGCGTCTGTCAGCAGCCCACCCCTCAGGGAATGGAAAACTTCTCCACCCATACCTTTGGTGTGTAGGTATACACAACACTTGCTATTCATCTGCCGTGACTACCTGTTGTTCAAACACTTGGGCTGGGGTCAAGGGACATCCGCTAGGTGATGCTGGGACAGCTGCCTTTGAAAGCTTTCCCCAGCTGGGCTCAAGAGTGGCACCTGGTTACCTGTTCTGAATTACCTGATCTCTCTTATAATCTTTTACACCCAAGCAGTAAACCTTGGCCCCCATATGCCGAGCCTGTTGAACCTAAGAGAAAAAAATATTTTGAGTGGAAACACCCAAATACGTGGAGCACAAAGCTGATAATGATGAACAGAACTCACTTCCTTCTTTGTGTCCTGTAATGTCCTTGGTAGCAGTGGCCCCGCAGTCAGGGTGATAATCAGGCTGGAAGCACTGTTCTCTGCAGAAGAAGCAGGGAGTGGCCTGGTCAGAAAGGCCCCTGGAGAGACCTGTTCACACTGCTAGGCCTCCAGCAGTGCTCCTGCACCTCCTCCTGATCCAAGTAGCCACTATTCAGATGCTTAGAGAGAAAGGGCCTTAGCCCAGGACCCACTTGACAGATGAGGAGTCTGAGACTGACTCAGATCTCTTCCTGGTGGACCCTCACTAGGGGCAGGTGGCACAGCCTTTATCCTGAATGGCAACTGCAGCTACTTCTCTGGTGAGGACAAGCCTCTCAGGAGAGCACAGAGAGGAGCAGCCAGACTGACTGTCAGATGCTTGGGCAGTGGCCCCTGCCCAGCTCCCTGCCTTTTCCCAACAGCCTGTGTATCTTTCCTGATGAGGGCTGCAAACCTACAGTCTACATGCAGGTGGTTCTGGGCCAAGGACAGCTTTTCCCACTGTTGGAAACACGGTCACAAGATGAGAGGGGAGAGGCTGAAGGGAAAGGAGGCAGAACCAGGACCGTGGTGGACAGAGTGTGGGCAGCCAGGGGGACGCCAAGGTCTCTGCTCCCTAAACTGAACACCGTCTACTCACTGTCCCTGGAATTTCTCTTCTCTTTTTCATGCAGCCCAACTGTAGGTCAAGCACTTGATATCTAGTAAGAACCAGGAATGTAATGCATGACCCCTTGTGGTTCTCAGAAACATCCCTGGGGGAGCTTTGCATCCTCACTGCAGGGAGGAGGAACCTGCAGCACGGAGCGGACAAGGAACTCTCTCCGAGTCAGCGCTAGGAGCTGGCCGAGGAGGGTCTGCACCAGCCCTCGCTGAGGCCGGGCCTGGCTCTGTCCCACCTGAGCACAGTGATGTCAGCGGGCAACTTACCTCCTGAGGTAGCATGTTGAATCTGTTTATTTGCCTGCAACAAATTGAAGAAAAGTTGGGGGAGGGCAGTCAGATGACCAAATGATACTCTAAGAACTTGACAAAGCAGAATAAATTCTCAGAACTGTCTTTGTACCTTTATCAACCCTTCCTGCAAGTTTGTGGCTCCTGTAGGCACTATATTCTGAAGTCGGCTAAGACCACGACTTATTTCTTGTCTGAAAAATCAGAAAAGAGGATAGAGGGAGATGCTGGTTGATCATTAAAAAACAGCCCCAGCTGTCCTGGCACCATTCTCCCCTGTGCAGACCTGCCTGGACCAGAGAGAACACAAGTGGTCCTGTCGTGACCCTTCTGCCCGTGTCTCTGCCACTGACAGGACTTAGTCAGGCCCTCTTCATCTCTCATCCAATGAGCCTGGAGGAAGCAGTTTTGTTAGTCCCATAAGTCAGGCCTGGCTTTCAAAGTGCTCACCTCTGTCTCAGGCATCCAGACCTCAGGGCCTCAGCAAGGGCCCTGCCTTGACCGTCTGTGTTGAGAGGGGAGTACCCATGGATATGCACCTGTGGATCTGGCACCCCCAACATGACTGGCCGTACTGCTGGCACATAAGGAGTCCCTAGTGAGGGGTCCCTAATGAGGGCATTATCCTCCAACAGGGAAGGCTGAGTTTGAGAAGTCACTCTGCTGATACTCCTGCCCTGTTCCCTCCTCCCCTGCCGCAGACCCCTGTAGTGGACTGGTCCTTCCAAGCCACTTCCCCCTCTGGATCAATGCTAAGGGAAGTTGTCAAGCTGCTCAGTCAGAGTCTAGGGCTCTTGAGCTTCTTGTGCTCCTGAAGAAATAGACCATAAGCTGGAAAAGATGCCTGAAGACTGTTCATGCCAGCAGAAAGGCAGTGATCCCAGGCTGCTGCAGGGATCTCTGTTGGCCTCTGTTAAAGCAGATAGCAGGGGATGGGACTGGGACACACCAGGGGGTGGGGCTTATGTTCAAGCTTATCTGGTGTGATGGATGAGCTGTGACAGAAAGTCTTAGAGGATGTGGCACCTGAAGGCAAGCTCTTGCCTCAGGCAGAAGGGATTCTGCCATGAGCTGAGATCTGAAAGCCCCTGGTCCTGCCCTGCCTGACCTAGCATGGGAAACTGAGGAGGCCTGTGACCAGGACCAGTGGAGGCCAAACCAGGCCCTGCCCACCCCACTCTTCCTGTCACTTTTGGGAGGATTTCTTTTTTGTTAAGAGCACCCCCAAATATGCCAGAACTCTCATCCCTTCACAATGTCTGGCCCAGGTCTGAGATTCTCCAGGCTTCACTCCTGCCTGAGTCTAAGTTTTTCTTAGGCAGCCGACGCCAGCGGTCCGCCGGTTCCCCCTGCTCTCCCCACTCCATCCCTCCTCCAGGCTCCATGCATGGCGAGAATACTAGCCTGCTTAGGCCTTCATGAAGCCTTTCACATCTTAAAACTCCAAACCTTTTATCCCCTTCCCCGATCCCCACTTCTCTTCTGACACTTTCCCTTGAGAAAGACAGCCTCACCTCCACTCTCCAGAGAGGACTGGGAGCCCCTCAGGAGCCTCCCCCACAGATCCCTTGGTTCAGACTCTGAATCCTCTGCCTAAAGGAGTCAGCGGTCCTCTTCTCCCCCACGGGCAGCTCCTCTACCAGAGGTCCCTGTCTCTCTCTCTTCCACCTGCCTGACAACTCCCCCTCACTTGCTGCTTGCAGCTCACACTCACTCAGGTCTCTCTCTCCAAAATGCAGACCACAGGGACACACAAAACCATGCCTTCCCCAGCTCACTGAACAGGAAGCCCTAGTCCCTGCTTCTCCTGGGAGCCAGGCCCGGGGAGGGCTGTCTCCATGCACTGGCACCACCACACTCCCTGGGTTTCAGTCATTTGCACCATGAGCATCTTAAGCTCCTGATTACTCATGAGCTTATTACCATATGAGCTTTATTACTCATTACCATATCTGCCACCTCCAGGCCTCTGGGCACACCTAGGATGCTGGTGTCATGCTTCCCTCCTGACCCCAGCACAGCCTGGTATTCAGAACCACACTCATGGGCTCCCTTGGCTCAGATCTACCAAGGGATCAATCCAGTGAAGCTCTAGCACTTCAGCATGCCCATCCCTGACTCCTGGCTCTGCCTCTGCCTCCCCGCTTCCCCCATGGCCCAGAGCAGGAGCAGACACAGGACAGTGCTCGCAAGGGGCCCGCATCTACTCCTCCAGGTCCCAGGAGTCCTCGGAGTGAGCCAGTTCTAAGGAACGAGAAGAGGGCTGAGAGGACGGGACAAGTGGAGGGCTGGGCTTAGAGGAGGTGGAGATATCTAGCAGCATGGGGTCTACCAATGCCAGCTCAGCCAGAGGTCAGTGGGGGCCAGGGAGCCAGGACTGAGGGGTCAAATTAGGCACCAAGGGGAGCCCAAGATGGTTTAGTCTGCACCCAGTGGGTCCTCAGCGAACCCCTCAGTTCCCTGTGACCCCTCCCACCATGCCTACCTTGGTGGATTAAAACAGCACTTGCCTGTCTGAGGTGAGCTTCATGACAGTTTTGCCCTGTGTGGAGTAGGTGATGAAGGACATCTGCAGGTTAGGGCTGGAGAAGAAGTATGCAGATAAAGCCAGTGAGAAGCCATGAAGGGGGTGCTTGCCAGTTTCCCTGCTCCCATTCCAACTCTTCTCCTTGGAGCCATTTCCTGAACCCTGGAGGTTCCTACAACTTAGTAGAGGATTCTGAGGCCTGTGGAGATGTGGGGCCTTCTTGCTCCATCCCTATACACCCAACCCCACTCCAAATCTCCTTCTCTCTCTCTCTCTCTCTCTCACACACACACACAGGCATGCACATGGCACATGCACCAGAAGATAGGCACCTATCCACTTTTGCATGATTCTCTCAGCGGGCCTCTTTTCTACTGTAACATTCTTTGTAACTTCACTCCTTTCCCCTCCTTGCCCACTTTCCCCATGTCCTGCTCTTATCAAAGAAATTATTCTACCTTGTTTCAGCCTTTCACACATCTTCCCCTTTTCCACATCCAATGATCCTCATTATTTTTTATCTTAATTGCTGCCATAGGTCCCAACTGTGCTCTCTACTTCTCTTGACTCTTGTTACAAGTCATTTTGACCATTGCTATCAGACTTTTCTACCTGGAGGACATCATGTACCATATTAGACACTTACTCAAGAATCAGCTACAGCTCCAAATTGCTCACAGCCAGAATTCTAAGCCCCTTGGCTTGGCATTATGAGCCTCAGTGGTTCTGGCCCCATGCTGTCCTATTCAGATTCATTTCTCACCCTTCCCCTGAGTTAACCCTACTCTCCAGTTAAATAGACCACTCACCCCATAAGAAACCTCCTTGATTGCTCCTGTTACCCTGTCTTTCCCCATTCTTTGATTCTAGTTCAAAATTTCAGATCCCCTAGGAAGTCATACTTGGTTTTTAAAAAATAAGAATACTTGCTTTTCCCCTAAAGTTGCAAGTAATTCCTTTGCACATTTCCTTTAACCCTTGGCACCATTTAACTCGGTATTTGGTTACTGGTTTGCCTGTTTCTTAATCTGTGAGGTCTCAAGGACAGACTGTGTCCCTTACAATGTGGCTTGACTCACAGGCAGGAGCCAAGAAATGTGCTGAGACTTGATAGAACCAGAGTGATGTGTCCTTTCTGCTGCAGAACACTCCCTTCCCCGGGCTCTGGGCCCCTGAACAAAGGGACTTCTATGACCACCAAATCTAGAGAGCTATGTACCCAGCCCAGAAGAGGAAAACAGCCGTACTTTGTGTACATCTTCACTATTTTATCCACTAATTTGTTAATGTCCTTCCAGATGTTATTTGCCTTCTGTGACCTGAAAACAAAGAAGACCTGAGTCAGAGACATAAGGGGAATCCATCCAGTGGGTGGAGTTTCTGCTTCTCCAGATTCTAGCAGAAACTTTAGAAAATCCTCCCCATCCCAGGTAGCACAAGGTTGCCACACTCTCTTAGTGACCTCACTGGGTCACCCTATTAAAAAATCACCCTCGGGTCACAGTGATTTTTATCACTGTGAGTGCTGGGGAGGATGATCACCCAGATGCATGTGCAGGGGGTTGAGGGACTTTGGGTAGCAAATCAGGAGGGTCAATAATTTTACTTGGGGCTCAAAGACAAGAAAAGAGGGATGATGTGTTGTTTATAAAGGCCTCCAGTGATTCTGCTATGTTGGCTCTCATTGTCCCTCACTTATGGGCACCCAATACGCACTGGCCTCAGGCCAGGGAGGGTGTGTTACTCGGAGCATTTTATTTCCATTTCTTCTCATCAGTCTGCAAAGCTGAACCACTCTGGACACTGAGGGCCTTTTCTGGGACCACTGTCTGGGGAAGGGCTGAACATGGCCTGGAACATTGCTGTCCTGGCATCATGATACCCCACCAGCAGGGAAAGCCTCAGGCCCTTCTTTGGCCTTCCAGATCCTTGTTCCCGTTATCTTTAACGCTATTGCCGGGATGGAGACAGAGGAGGCTGAAGGGTGTTGTGGCCTCAATCCTCCTTTTGTCTAGGTGGGAAGTAGCTATATGTGTCCTAGCCACTCAGGGTTCGAAGGTCCTTGCAATCCCACACCTCTGCAGGCTGCACTAAGCCAGGTTATGAAGGGCAAATGTAGGTCTCACTGGCTAAGTGTTTGTCAAGGTTCTGCACATGGTAAGACTGTAACTGAGGCTGGTGCCCTGTCTTGGGCTCTTTTCCAGTGAATGTGAAAATGAGTCTGAGGAACCCACCACAAGTTCCTTCCTTTCACCTCCAGTGATCATCATATTCATAAATATGCTGAATGTCAAATGTGTGATTCCCTTGTACCCAAGAGCATCCTTTTCTTTACCTTTCCTTCTGCCTCCTCTAGGCTGCATCTAAATCTGTCAAGAGATGGTGAGTAAAGTAGCTGTTGGATTACTCTAACAATTTGAGGATTATCATTTATGCAGCACATATATACCCATCACTTTATATGCATGATTTCTGATTCCAAAACACCCCTATGATGCAAGAAAGAAAACTGAGGCTTTCACAGGTCAAGGAATTTGCTAAAATTTCCAAGGTTACCATGGATTTAAACCCACATCTAGCTGAAAAAGCCATGCTCTACACATCACACTTGTCAGCTCTAGGTGTTATGGTTGTGTTTGATAATTGCTCTGTGGTGAAGTGTCAGATCTTCTCAATCCACTCATAACACACAGTTTCTCTTGGAAGCTCCTATGCTAATGTGTAAGAAAACTCCTTTCTAAGTATTGGTACCACTTTCTACTTTCCTTCTCATTACTCCTATCTCCTGTGGTCCCTCTCAGTAAAGAGGATCTTCAAAAGATTTTTCAGGAAACAAGTACCTTCAACCCATGCAGCTTCTCTGGGAGAATTTCCAGTTTGTGATTATTTTGAAAGAAGGTCTAGATTCTAGAATATATGCACACACACACACACACCCACACCCATGAGAGTGCATAGACAATGGACAACACCACAGAGATCTACAGGTCCCTTAGAAAAGGTAATATGGAACAGAGCAACTATGTGGGCTTTTGACACATAGAGCTTTAATTATGATTTAGTGCCTCACTCTTAAATGAAAATGAAGAGATGAGGATTACCAGAAATTTGAGGACATCTCCACTATTAAAACTTTAGGTCAAAGCATGTTAGTGATATAGCTGTGCTGAGAGATTGGAAGTTGCTGGGGCAGGATCATGCAGGGGAGCTGAGCTATAAAAATGTTAACTTTTCCTCCCCCATGGTAAGAAGTCAATAAGGAACTTGCAAACTCACACAGCAGGAAACAGCAGTGAGTACAAGCACTGTATTAGAAACATGATCATAATGCCAAAAGAAAAGTCTGGAAGATTTGTAGATGGCTACATTTGGGGAGTGGTATCAGAAATGAAGGAATTCCCTGGTGGCTCAGACAGCAGAGTCTGCCTGCAGGCAGGAGCCTCACAGATTTTTTTTTTTACATTGTAAACTTTGTAATAGTGTCTGATTTTAAATTTATGTTTAAGCATATCATCCTAAATGTAAAAATGAAATTGCAAACAAAAACTTGTAGCATGGAGAATGAAATTAAATGGCAGATTCTAAAACTCCAAGTCCTCATTCTCCCATGGACACATTGAGTAAACAACAGTAAGCTGTCAACATCAACTTTGTAAGAACTCTGAAAGTAAAAGTGAAAGTGTTAGTCACTCAGTTGTGTCTGACTCTTTGTGACTCCATGAACTGCAGCCCAACAGGCTCCTCTAGTCCATGGAATTCTCCAGGCAAGAATGCTGGTGCAGGGTGCTATTTCCTACTCTAGGGGATCTTCCCATCCCAGGGATCGGACCCAGATCTCTTGCACTACAGGCAGATTCTTTACCAATAAGCTTTGTAACTTTGTAAACACTCTAGAAAACAGTAAAATGTAAACAATAAAGCAAATGCGCAATCAAGAAATAGTTCTCTTCAAAATGGCATAAGAGTTTTGTGGCAATTTTATTCACCTTTCCCCTACTCCCTCTCTGGTATAGTGGCCATTTTGATCTTGATCAGTGGTCCAGTTGCAAGTTCTTGATTCCAGAAGAATCAGTGTAGATCTTACTTACGGATTATTATGTACATCTCTTTAAACCTGTTTGGATGAACATTAGAATGCTCAAAAATAGGTGTATACAAGTAAATTAAAAAAGCCACACATATGCCAGGGCCAGAAGTATGCTAGAAAAGTTCTGAGAAGACCTTTAGCTTTTACCTTGGGTAGGTATCTAGGCTCAGAGCAAGCCTATCTAAGTGGTGAAAGAATACCCCAGCAAGTAACCATTCTGCAATGGTTGAGAGAAGTGCTGTTTTGTCTGTCTGTCTCCTATCTCTCTCTGTTTATTTCTTTTGGGGATGATTTTATATTTGTTCAACTTCTGGAAAACAAGGAAATCTCTATCAAAAATTAGCTGACTATGAGCTAATGAAACAGCAATTCCAGTGATTACAGACAGCAAGTAATATTATTTGCAAAAGTAGTTTGGAAAAGTTTCAGTATAAACTGCTGCATACTTCTACAATAACAGAAACACACATCCCAGTAGCCAATGGGGAATTCTGACTTCTAGAGTAACCACATTATAGTTTAAAAACAATTTTCAACAAAACATACAAGGAAATAGATCAATGCTCATTCAAAGGATGTAAATAAATTTACAGAAGCCAAGGCTCCAGACTTTCTAGACAAAAATTTGAAGAAGCTTAGAGTCAAAGGAAAATAAGGACAAATAAAATCAGGGAAACAGTATATGAGAAAAATGATAATATCAACAAGAGACATAAATTATTAAAAGAGCAAACAAATTCTGGAGCTGAAAAGTTCCATATTTAAACTGAAAAATTCTTTAGAGTGGTTCAATATCAGATTTTAGCAGACAACACAAAGAACCAACAAAGCTGAGGACAGGACGATTGAAATTATTGAGTTTCAGGAGTAGAAAGAAAAAGAGTGAAGCGAAGAGATCAGTAACCTGGTGGTGAAGTGCTTCTAACAATTTTGATTTGGCATTTCCTAATTCAACTCCATGTATCCTGAGATAAATTCTTAAAAATTTAATTGTGCCTCAGTTTATCATTTAGTATCAGAAATGGCAACTCCGAGCCCCTCTCCTTAGCTCACCCCAGGGTGACACTGCCCAGAACCCTCATGTCTCTGATGTGGGTGGATCCTGAAGTCCTGCTTCTCTCCTCCACACCAATCCCTCTCTTCCTCCACCTGTAAATCTCATGCGGGTGCTCCTCTGTGGCCCGTGGCCCTATTGTCTCATTGCACACACCTGCCCCCAGGCTCCTGTCTGTCTTTTCCCAACCTCTCACTGGGCCTCCTTGAACCGTTTTTCTCTTTTCACTCTGCCTGCTCCTTCCATCTATCCTCTTCTGATCAATCCTACCCAAGAAGAAAATAGAACATTGCTTCTAGTCTTCCTTCTCTGGCCCTGAGCAGCCTCCTTGCCTCATCTGTAAAATAGGTAATAACATTGATTCACATTAATAACAGTGATGAAATCACTTTTCTCCTCTATACTTATCCTCAGTGTAGGGACACAGATGGCTTCCCCCAATCAATTCTGTCTGGAACTCTGTTGCCTCTGCCTTCAAAAGAGATCCAGAATCTGGCCCTCATCATCACCACCCAAGCCCTACTGGACCATAGTACCATTATCTTCTCCCTGGATCCCTGCCCCAGGCCCCTCACTGGTCTCCTAGCAGGCTCTACACTTGGTAACCATCAGCTGTGTCTCTTTTAGATCACAATCCAATTGTACATGTTCTCTGTACAAATAACATGCAGTTCTCCCACTTCTCACCTTCCAGTCTGTGAGCTTGGCCTTCCTGATCAGCTTCTTAGTATAGTCTCTAGTTTTGATCTCTGGGTGGGGAAGATCCCCTGCAGGAGGAAGTGGCAACCCACTCCAGTATTCTTGCTGGAAAAACCCTTTGGACAGAGGAGCCTGGTGGGCTACAGTCCAAACGGTTGTAAAGAATTGGACACCGTTGAGTGACTAAGCGTGTGCGCGCGTGCGTACACACACACACACACACACACACACACACACACACACTTTCCATTCTCCTGCCTGGAAATCCTCCAGTATGCTTATTCCCATGTAAAATAATACTTATTCTCCTCTTATTTATCACTTGTCTCTCTTCTAAAATGGAAGTTCCAGGAGGACAAAGACTTTGCTGAATTTGTTTTCTGCCTATCCCCACTTCCCCCAACAGTGACTAAAGTATAGCATTGCTCAGTAGTTATTTGTAAATGGATGAATTAATAAGGGAATGCATGAATAAACAGGACTGCTAATATCATGAGTGGAATGTCCCAGATGAATGACTTCAAAAACACTAACTTAACTGGTAGCCCACCTCCCCACAAAGGGCAGTGAGGGCTGGATCACGGTCCTCTGGAATGCAGAGGAGTGTCCAGAGAGTGAGGCTCTGCCTTCCTCAGCAGTTCCTCCCATACTTTTACTCTATTATTTCATCTGATGCTGTAGTAGAAAAACCACCTATGAATTGCCCTTCATCATCATCACACCCTGGTGAAGTGGATGTGAAGATCATCATTGTACAGATGGGGTCACTTGTGGCAGAGAGAAGTGGGTGACTTGCCCCAGCCAATGTGTCTGGTAAGAGCCAATACATTGGATAAGACTGTGATGCTGGAAAAGATTGAGGGCAGAAGGTGAAGGGGGGCAACAGAGGATGAGATGGTTGGATGGCATCATTGACTCAATGGACATGAGTTTGAGCAAACTCTGGGAGACAGTGAAGGACAGGGAAGCCTGGGGTCCCAAAGAGTCAGACATGACTTAGCAACTGAACAACATCATTCCACTGTAGCCATAATCTAGGCTTACTCCTGATGACCTGGGGCTGGGAAATTAGTGTGGAGGGCCCTTTCTTGGCAATGCTTGGCTCCTTTTCCCATTTGTAGAATCCAGGATTCAGTCCTGTTACTCTCACCAGCCTCTGGGTTACTTCATCCAATGTCTAGGAACCTTCCCTCTTTCCAGTCGATTATATATGCAAATACTTTCCCTACTCTACTTCCAGAACAGTTTTAATAATGACAGATATGCAGCAAAGGGATTTGGGGATTGTAAAGTGCTTCAGTGATATTGAGAGTCATATCATTATTACTACTGAATAAGTAAAATGTATCCTCAGCCCTACAGAGGAGTTGACAATGGAACCAAGGCAATATCTGCAGTGTGAAGACCTGCCTTCCCCTTTCCTTTCTTGAGGACCAGAAGGTGCTTAATGAGAGGCCCAGGTTTCCCAAGGCCATATGCAAACAGAGCAAATTGTTCAGAAAGTGCACACAAGCATTCATGTGCGTGTGCAAGTTGTCAAAGAAAGCAGCAAAACATTTAGAACCCGCAAATCAAAGGACTCGTAAGTAGTGACTCCATGAGAATGTTTAACAGATGATAGGACAGTAGAAATTTCTCTGCAGGCAGTAGAAATAGAAGTCACTGGGTAAATAACAAAACAGAAACAAAACAAACCCAGAAATCACAATGAGCTTCTCCCAAGTACTGAGAAGACAGCTCTTGGCAATCACCTGCCCCTCAAGCTGATTAAGAGACATGCAGGTTACATCCAGGTCAAGTTGATAGAGAGACTGATAACCATCTGGAAACCCTATGGTGTTTTGTTTACTTTCCAAAATATAAATGTCCCAGGGGACAAAGACCCAGGGCACTCCTAACTCAGGAACAAGGAGGACACAGAGGTCTGTTCCTTGGGTCTAATCAAGACTATTCTTGTCTCATCAGTGGCCCTGCCACTGCCATGAAGTAGTCCTGTAGACAGAGGTTCCCTGAAGAGCACCTGGACCAGGTAGGAGAGCCACTCACGCGTCCACTATGAAGTACAGGTCAAAGGCAGCCTTGCAGGATTTCAGCTTCTCCCAGGTGCTTCCGTGATGTCTGGTGCCCAGGTGGAAGCTTCTCGAACTTGGGGGGTGGTGCAGGAATCTCCCTTGGCTAAGCGGTAGAGGCTGCAGTCCGAGCATCAGAAAGAGCATGGAGCCCAGCATCCCAGGCCCAACATTCCCCATTTTCTTTGGCACCCGCCGTGGTCCCACTGGACCCTGGCCACTTCAGGCCATCTCAGGCCATGGCATCTGCTACCTCTGCCGGTTCCCAGGGACCACCACTCCTCCAGCCCTTTCACCGAGGTGTACTGGTGCTGTAGGCCCCCCTGATATCTGCCCTGAGTGCAGAAGAGGCAAGAGGCTGGCCTTGGGGGATGGTGCCACTATCTGCACAATCCTCCTCCACCCCAAGGAGGCAGAATTTGCTGTGATGTCCCTTATGAGGGACATGATGGTTGGCATGGTGACTTTGTGACCCGTAAGCCTACTCAGTGTCCTGCCTACTGACAATCCCCATAGGGAGGCATGAGAGGGGGAAGATGAAGATTCCATTTGTTCTTTATCCCAAACATTCTCAGGAGGCCATAATTCCTTCAAAAAGTCTGCCTTTTTGTCAACTGAAAGAAGGCAACTGAGGTGATTTATATGAGGACATCACTGTTGGGTCAAAAATTGGGAGCTGAAAGTACCGCAGTGGTCAGTTGAGTGACCCAGTGGATGGAAGGGTCTAGAAGGGGAAGAAGGCCTTCAAGGGATGTTAAAGTTCCTTGAGAATGAGGGACATTTCAGTTATCTTCTTCTGTGTAGCAAATCACCCCAAACTGAGTCACATAAACAAGAACTATTTTATTATGCTCCTAGGGTTCTGTGACCAGAAATCAGAGAAGGTTGAGTGGCCATCAATGGCTTGTGTCTGTGCTATGTGGGCATACAAAAGTCTAAGTCAAAAGTAATTAAAAAGCTAAGAATCTGAGTGTAAAACCTTTAATAAATATCTTAACCAATTTATTTTATTTTCTTCATTTTTACGTGCATAAAGGAAGAATGATATATACTAAAAATCCTTCTCTAATAAGCCTACATCTTTCAATATATAAAATATACATTAGAAGTGATAAAAAGCATTTTTGGGGTGATATGTGAAGTAACAGAATGTCTTAAATAAATGGTGTTTTGAAATTGAGGAAATCTCGGAGAAGGCAATGGCACCCCACTCCAGTACTCTTGCCTGGAAAATCCCATGGACGGAGGAGCCTGGTAGGCTGCAGTCCATGGGGTTGCGAAGAGTCAGACATGACTGAGCGACTTCACTTTCACTTTTCTCTTTTATACATTGGAGAAGGAAATGGCAACCCACTCCAGTGTTCTTGCCTGGAGAATCCCAGGGATGGGGTCACACAGAGTCGGACATGACTGAAGTGACATAGCAGTAGCAGCAGGGATACTTCTCCCAATAGCTTATTAGGTCTTCCTGGATTACATTCTTCATGACACTTGGTATTGTTACATTTTTATGTATTTTCCTATTGACTCAATATCTCTTTGTAGTCTTGATTTGCATGCTTCTCATTACTGATGGGATTGATTTTGGGTCCTTTCTGAAGGAGGCAACAGGTGATAAGACATTTTCAAATTAATTCTTGGACATTTATACACTTGGTAAGCCTGGAATGTGAATCTACATGTGTCAGCAGCCTTTTACAGAGAATGTTCATGTGTAGGAACCCCATGTCTTAGTACCCAGAGTTGAAAGTCCCAGCCATTATTTTTCTTACACCTCTGTCCTCATCAGACACTTCCTGGAGCACAGAGAAGAAATTAGTTATTGAGTTCCCATGTCTTCACTAAGGGACTGGTCTTGTGCTGAGTATTTTGCGCCCTACTGCCATCTTCATTGGAGAAGGAAGTGGCAACCCACTCCAGTGCTCTTGCCTGGAGAATCCCAGGGACGACAGAGCCTGGTGGGCTGCCGTCTATGGGGTCGCACAGAGTCGGACACGACTGGAGCGACTTAGCATCTTAGCAGCAGCCATCTTCATGGCCAGCCTGTACAGGAGACAATATTATCCCCATCTTTTTAGTAAGGAAATTGAAGCACAGAGAGATTAAATCACTTGCCCCAGAGATTAAGTAACAGGCAGTAATTTGAGACAATGGATCATATTCCTATTTCAAAGACATTTTGGGCTCTTTTCAAAGAGCAGAATTATGCTAAAATCCCTTGTGTCCTGGCCCTTGGTGACAGATGAAGACAGGGAGTGAGACTCATCCATGTGTACATCTATAGTAACCAGGATGCTTTGTCCTGGCAGAAGCAGTATAGATATGTCTCACACAGTAGAGCAAAACTCACCAGGTAACACACTGTCTTGCTGATCAGCAACAAATACCAACTCCTTTTGACTGTAACCAAGACTTTCTCTATACATCTAATTCAGTACACAAAGGGCTCTTAAAAATTTGTGGGTTTGGTGCTTTTGGATGTTAGGCTATGGGGGCGGAAGTGACGAAGAGGGTCTGTAGAACTCCTCGGCAGTGGGAGGAATCAGTGGCAGCATACTGGAGGGGGGCTGGGAGCATACAGGTGGAGGGTGGTGGCACCGTGAGCAGCAGTTGTTTAGAAGAAAGGACTCCTGGCTGGGTTGAAAGCAGATATTTGAACCATAGGGCATCTGTCCACAGTGAAGCTCTGGTAGGCTAAGACTGCTGCACCTATGCTATACAAAAGAGAAGGGAATAGGAAGTCACTCGGAAGACACTGGTAAATGGTGGTCTCCTCTACTCAAGGGCATATGGCTCACTATCCATCAGGACCCACAGTGTTGGCCTTTGTTGATGCCTTTTCTCTCCTTGGGTGCTGGCCTCCATTCTCTGCTTCTATCTGAGACTCTCTTCAGGCACTGGAAGTCTGCCCTGCCTTGCCCAGTAGACCCAGGCTTCAGGCTCTGGACTTCCTTTGCTCTGGTGTGGAACTCTCCTGTTCCCCCTTGGCTGAGAGCCTGGAGAGCAAGGATGAAGCTTGATCACAGCTCCAGCATTGCCCAGGTTCTCTCAGTCTGTTGTGCTAAATGGATGAATCCTCATCATGACACTCAGGCTGGCCTCTGACCCCACAGTGCAGGAGCAGATGGGTGCACCATTAGATGGGTGATAGGCAGTGGAGGTGCCAGCGTCACAGGCTGTTTAGGTTGGGAAGAGAATGATTCAGGCCTTTTGGACAGAAAAATATGGTTGCAACACCAGCTGCCCCTGGCTTTACTGTCATCTTCTCCTTGTCCCTATCTCCTGCTCAGCTGAGGACTCTTAGCTGAAGGGCCCAGAATGCCAGATGAGGTGTCCTAAGCACCTTGGCAGCTGGCAGCCAGGAGGTGCAGACAGCAAGTAGAAAAGGCCTTCCACAATACCCTGTGAGGAAGAAAACCATCTAGTCTTTCCCAGATTCTCTAGCTCATTTCCAGTGGATGCTTCCTCAATGACCAGTGCCCATCTTTATTATTAGATTATTGACATATAATTGACATACAATGCTATATTAATTTCAAGTGTACAACATAGTGGTTTGACATTTATGTACATTATGAGATGATCACAATTGTTTACCACCTGTCATCATTTAAAGTTATTATGATATTATTCTATATTCTCCATTCTGTATATTATACCCCCATTATTTATTTTATCACTGAATACATGTGCTTATTAATCACCTTCGCTTCTTTTGCTGACAAGATTGGTTAAGGGTTGGTCAATTTTGTTTATCATTTCAAAGAACCAGCTCTTAATTTCACTGATCTTTTCTATTGCTATTTTAGTTTCTATTTTATTTATTTTCATCTGATATTCTTTAACTTTGGGTTTTGTTTTTTGTTTTTTTTCTAGTTCCTTTAGGTTCAGGATTGGATTATTTACTTGAGATTTGTCTTACTAGGCCTGTATCACTATAAGCATCCCTCTTAATACTGATTTTGCTGTATCCCATAGGTTTGGAATGTTGTGTTTCTATTTTCATTTGTCTCAAAGTATTTTTTATTTCTTCTGATTTCTTCTTTGACTCATTTAGTAACATGTTCAGTCTCCATGTGTTTTTCTTTTCTTTTGCAGTTTTTCCTTGTATTTGATTTCTAGTTTCGTTCCTTTGTGATGCTTAATATAATTGCTTATTTATTTAAGCATATAAAATGATGCTTAATATAATTTCAGTCTCCTTAAACTTATTTAGACTTGTTTTCTGGCCTAATATGTCACATCTCTGGAGAATATTTCACATACTTTTGAAAAGAATGTGTGTTCTGCTGTTTTGTATGGAATAGTCTCTCTTATATAGAGAGACTTATATATCTCTTATATATCTATTAAACAATCCAATCTAATGTGCTGTTTAAGGCCAGTGTTTTCTTATTGATTTTCTGTCTGGATGATCTATCCATTGCTGCAAGTGTGGTGTTAAATCCTCTACTATTACTATATCCCAGGTGGTGCTAGTGGTAAAGAATCTGTCTGCCAATGCAGGAGACGCAAGAGGGATGGATATGATCTCTGGGTTGGGAAGATCCCTGGAGTAGGAAATGCCAAAATTTCCAGTATTCTTGTCTGGAAAATTCCATGGGCAGAGGAGCCTGGTGGGCTATAGTCCATGGGACCACAGAGTCAGACAAGGCTAAGCGACTGAACACACATGACTATTTTACTGTTGATTTCTCTTTTTAAAATATGTCTATTAATATTTGCTTCATATATTTAGATGTTCCTATGTTGGTGCATAAATATTACAAGATTTATATCCGTCGTTGGATTGATCCCTTTATCATTATGTAATGTCCTTCTTTGTCTATTATAGCCTTTGTTTTAATGTTTCTTTTATCTAAGTATTGATACTCTTTTTTTTATTTGCATGGAATATTTTTTCCATTACTTTTGTGTTTCTTTAATATGAACTGACTGTCTTGTATGCAGTAGATTAAATAGTCTTTAAAAAAATGAATTCAGGCTACATCTTTTGCTCTTAGCATTTATTCCGTTTACATTTGAAGTAGTTATTCACAGTGGTGTACTTATTGCCATTTTGTTAATTGTGGGTGTATGTTTCTTTCTATATTCCTTTCTCCTTCTCCTACTGTCTTTTATTGTAATTTGATGGTTTTCTTGAGTGTTATATTTGGATTTATTTCTCTTACTTTCTGTGTACCATGTATACATTTATGGTTTGTAGTTGCTCTGTGTTTTAAGTTTAACAACCTATGTATCTAGCAGTCTATGCTGATTGTCACTTACATTTGAATGCAATCTAAAAACACTGCATTTCCACCCTATCAATGTTTTACATTTTTGACACCATATTTTACATATTTTTATTTTGTATATCCCTTGATTAATTATTATATTTGTAGTTTATTTAAATTGTTTGGTCTTTTAACCTTCACACTATCTTTACATCCTTTGCTTTTACCAGTGAGATTTTTAAAAAAATATTATTTCTACTTATGGTCTTATCCTTTTCATTTGTTATTTAGTTGCTAAGTCATGTCTGACTCCTTGTGACCCTATGGACTGTAGCCCGCCAGGCTTCTCTGTCCATGGGGTTTTTCAGGCAAGAATGCTGGATTGGGTTGCCATTTCCTCCTCCAGGGGGTCTTCCTGACTCAGGAATTTAACCTGAGTCTTCTGTTTGGCAGGTGGATTCTTCACCACTGAATCACCTGGGAAGCCCCAAAGAAGGCATGTTGTTGTTTAATCACTAAGTTGTGTCTGACCCTTTGCAATCCCAATGACTATAGCCTGCCAGGCTCTTCTGTCCATGGAATTTCCCAGGCAAGAATACTGGAATGAGTTGTCATTTCCTTCTCTAACTTTTCACTTAAATAAGTCTCTCTATAACTTTTCTTGTGTGGTTAGTTTATTAGTGTTGGACTCTTAGCTTTTGCTTGTCTGGGAAATTCTTTGCCACTCCTTCAATTATAAATGGTAAACTTGCCAGATAGAAAATTCTTGGTCATAAATTTTTTCTTTTCAGCCCTTTGATTATAGAATTTCTGCTGAAATAGTGGTGCATGGTTTTATGGGGGTTTCTTTGCATGTAACTAGTTGTTTCTCTCTTGCTGCCTTTATAATTTTCTCTTTATCTCTAGATTTTGACATTTTAATTATAAGTTGTCTTGGTGTAAGTATTTTTAGGTTAATCTCGCTTGGGACTCTCCATGATTCCTTGAATTGTATGTTTGCTTCCTTTTCTAGGTTAGGGAAATTTTCAGTCATTTCTTCAAGTAAGTTTTCTGTCCGTTTCGTTCTTTCTTCTACTGGGAACTCTATAATATGAATGTTGTTATGCTTGAGGTAGTCCTAGAAATCCCTTAAACTATCCTGATTTTTTAGGATTCTGTTTTCTTTTTGCTGTTCTGATTGGGTGATTTCCACTAATTTGACTTCCAGATTCCTGCTCCCTTCTTCTGCATCATCTATTCTGCTGTTAATTTTATGTAGTGTATTATTTTTTTCTGAAAACAAGTTTTATTTAAGTAAGGGTTTAAATATATTACATAACATTAAAACTGAAGAGGGAGGGAAAAAAAACACACACCAAAACCAGTTTAGTTCACATAGCATCGGGCAGCTGCTGCTAGTAAGTTGCAAGCTCTACAGCCACAAGACTGATAAGATGGGTTTGAAATTTATTCCCTTGTCAAGTTTAATTGATAGAAGGTTGGCCTCACATTCTAGTTTGGACATCGATTAACTAGGACATGTCTGGTCAAAAATACCTTGATGGCAAGCCAGATGTCCTGTCACCTCACTGGAGGGTAGCTGCTCTAAGCTCTGCCCACTGGGTCACGTTGGAGACATCAGGAGATGTTTCCCTGACCACTGAAGGTGCCCTCTGGCAGTAAAGCTGCCTCACTCATCCTTCACTCTTTGCTTCATCAAGGGCTGTTCAGGTGGTGACATTCTCTCAGGGCAGGGAACTCTGCAGAGAGACTGCAGAGGAGCTTCCGGCCAGACATAGCCGCCTGTGATCTTGGGGCTCTGAACTTGGCTGAAACATCACTGTTACTGCTTTGTTTCAGGCTGGACACTGCCAGGTGCCTACTGCTTGACCTCTGTTTAAATGAGGGACTTCAAGACTAGACAGCATGGCTCTTTTCAGTTAATTGCATGAAGGAGTTACACTAGTCCAAGTTAAAAGCAGACCTCAAATGGTTACATTATGCAAGCTGTGAGGTCTTTAAACTTGTGACAAAGGACAGAAGGGAAATTCTACTCATTGCAAGGAAATCCTCACTTAAGCTTCAGTGAGCCAAAGGCACTTAAAACCCCTGAAACTTCAGGGGTCCTTAGCCAGTTCAGTCTCTACCAGGAACTGGCATATGTTCTTGCGCTGGTTACCCTGTAGCTGAATTATTTCTCCATATTCTGGATGCTCAATTACAGTACCATTGAAGGTGAATTTCTTCTTAAATGCCTTAAGTTTAAGATAACTAGTTTCCTTTTTATCATAATCATCAGTGATCCCTTGGACAGTAGTAAGGGTCTTCCTGCCATTTCTCTGTTAATTCTTATATGACTATAATCCTCAGTGCCAGCAGGAAGCAGATCATTACCCTTACTTGCATCAGCAAAGGGGTTGAAAGATTGGAGGTTCTGGATAGCAGACATACAATATGATTCCTTTTCTTTGGTGGAAACGGCCTGTGGAAGGTGGTGGTGGGAGAAGGTGGGCAGGGGAATGAAGTTGTCAGGAAGTGAGGGGGCTCGAGCACAAGGCTGCTGAGTCCTCAGTGGTGGCTCCGTGACTAGGAAATTTTATGTAGTGTACTTTTAATTTCAGTTATTGTATTCTTCAGCTCATGTTGGTTCCTTTCTATATTTTACATCTCTATTTTGAAGTTCTTACTATATTCACATATTTTCTCTGAGTTTGATGAGCATCTTACTTTTAACCCTTTATCATGTTGCCCACTTATCTCTGTTTCATTTAGTTCTTTGACATTTTTCTCCTGTTCATTTTCCCCCTCTGTATACTATTTTGCCTAACTCTCTGTTTCTATGTATTACTGGATCAGCTACATCTTCTGATCTTGAAGGAATGGCCTTATGTGGAAACTTTTCTGTGGATCCAGAAGAACAAAGCTCCTTGATCACACAGAATCAGGCACTTCATGGGTATTCCCGATATGTGGACTGTGAGTAATCTCCCATTGTGGAGGTTCCTCAGTGCAGGAGGCACGCAGGTGGGTGGGACTGGATTTCAGGGTGAATGGTTGTAGTAGGCCTGACCACAAATTCAAGCACACTGCTGAGTGGAGCCTTGGATAGGGATCCTTGACCTACAGCCTAAGGGGGCAAATGTTAAGGACAAAAACAAGATCCCAGCCCACAGGGAGCATCCCTGTGCCCTGCTTACCATGTTCCTGGGTGGACACCACATCAATGGCATCTGGTTGCAGCGCTGAACAAAGTCACATAAGGTATCCAGTTTCCCCTGAGATATAAATGTGGTTGTGAGGAAACTATAAGCACAGATGCTGCCTTTATGGGGAGGCAGTGGATCCTACCAAGGTCAGAGGCAGGACCAGGATGGGAGGGAAAAGGTGGGCAGAAATGGTGGGTTCTTTCTTCCTCACACCAGCCACTCCAGGCCCTCTCTGTTGCTGTTATCTCTCACACCTCTGCCGGGCTGAGATCTAGCTTCACTGATTGGAGCTAGATAGTCTCTGGGAGAGGGAAGTGTCCTCAGGCCCTCTCCTTCATGTGGCCCTTATAACCCCATCTCGGGGCCCACAAGGATAGTGCAGTGAGTTCTCTCTCTCTCTCTCTCTCTCAATGAGCAGACTTCTGCAAGGGTAGCAGGAGCCATAGGCACTTCTGAGTAGATTAATCATGGTAAGAACTTGGCTCAGAAATATTTTTTCTTGTGACCGGCAGGAGACTATTTGTCATTCAGTTTGTTTCACTCATCTAATCACTGTTCAGTGAAATCCAGGCCATTACTAAAGCTGATGACAGCTTCTGTGAGAACCAGTGACTGGCTAGCTGTGAGCCAGCCACCAACATCCAGCGAGAGACTAAGATGTTGGGACTACCTGGAGGTAGTGGGCACCTGAGCCCTTATACTTGTCTTCCTCTAAGTGCCTAGGTTAAAGAGGCCTCCAGGTTTTCTCTGGCATCATGTGACCAACATACAGTTCCCATAAAGCTTATCTCCAACCAACCAGGACTTGGGGCACAGGTCTCTACTGCAGGAACTGGCTTCCTGCTCCTCTGACTCCACAGTCTGGAAGGGGTCATCCCTCCCTTCCTAAGGACCTTTCTCACCTCCATCTCTCTTAGTGTGTCTTCTTGGTACCCACCGCAGGAGACAATCACTCTGGTCTGTGCAGGGAATGGCTTCTAGAAAGAGAAAATAATTGTCTGAGTCCTTGTCTGGCAGCTCCTGGGTGCAGACACATGACATCTGTTGCCCTGGCACCTGTCAAGTACTAGCCACTCAGCAAATGTTTGTTGGAGAATCAAGGACAAATGAGCAGCACCCGGCACAGTAAGAGAGGGGCCTCCAGGTGGAAACACACCAGCTCCATTTGGCTTACAAAGATGGCTCTTCTCCAAAGATCAACAAACTCTATCCTGTCTCCTTGGTTCCCAGAGGGCCCCCTTGTAGGAGAGGCTGGGTGCGAGGCTGTGCCATGTGATGGAGGCTGTTAGGGGTGCAGCAGTAGCAGGTGACAGGGCTGCACTCACCCGCATCTTGCAGATCCAGGCCCCCCAGGCCACACTGCAGCCAGTGTCAATGCCAGCCCTGGCAGAGACCCTGTTTGCCACTAGATCTCAGACCCAGGTCCCTCTGTTTTGGGACACAAGCCCCTTGCTCTAACTGCTTCTTATGGACCCCAGTTTGGGTCCCCACCCCGAGTCTGCCACAGCATCCTCTCCTGACCCTTTGTCCCTGTGCTCATTTGGGCTGCACCTCCCTCACAGCTCAATGCCATGTAAGACTCTCTCCTCCTTCCTTAGCCCCCAGTTCTGAAAGGCTGACCCCACCAAGACCCTTACCCTGACATGAGCCAGGGGTGAAGATCAAGGAAACGGAGCCCAACACACATCAGTGCCTCGGGAGGCGGTCCAGGTGCCTGAAACCTGAGGATCCTTTTCCAAAAACTTGCCTGAGTGCCATTGAAGGACCATTCCTTTGTGAATGATAATAAGCCCATTGATTTCAGGAGGAATCATAGCTGTTTCTGAAACAGGCTACCCCACATTGCTGATTCAGTGCTAAAGGCCTTGGATCAGGCCATGCTGGGAGTTGAGGAATGGTGTTATCTGGGAGACATTTTGCGAGTCTCACATCCTCTCTGGGCTCCCTCCCTGTCCCTCTGTCACCCTCTTCTTTATGCCAGTTCTTGGTGCCCAAGTAGGAGGGAGCTTGAGGGGCAGGAAGAAGATATCTCATGTAGACAGCAGAGACCTCTCTGAGCAGGGCAGTGTGTGCATCAGTCCTGCTGACAACATCAGGACCAAACACATCACTTACCTTTGGGACTGGTTTTGGGACTGGTGTTGGCTCCTTGGAGATCTAGGATGTTAAAGAGATATAAACATAGCTGAAATTGGCCTGGAGGTCTCTGGCTCAGTCATGCATTCAGGAGGGGATCCTGCTCAGCAGCATTGGAGGGATAAAACATGAGCATTGGGGTGTCAACCTAGGTGCCCACGGCCTGAGCATCTATGAGCAGCAAGGTTCCACCTGGGCCTCAAACCTCTCAGTTTTCAAAGGGAAATTGACACCTTCATGTAGGGTCAAGTGGGAAACAGGTAGACTAAGAACCTGGACCTGATAGAGGCCTCACCTGGGAGTTTTTATCAGCAGCTCAGACATCAAATGAAGACAAGAGAAAACTCCTTACAGCCCTCCTCTCCTCCCCTTACCTCCTTCCCTGGGGTCAGACTCTGTCTTTTGCCATTATCAGAAAACATGCCACACACACTCTGAAGGTGACATTTATCCTCAGTGTCCCCCAGGTACCAATACCAGACCAGACAGCATAGAGTGAGCTGCTGTGGGCAAAGGTGGTGGTTGCTTCATTTCTGCCCCTTTGGGTCCAGCATAGACATGCAGATTCTGGTGATTTAGTGATGACTGATGAAAGAGTGACGGAAGGTACCAGAGATGGGCAGAGATCCATACTGTTTTCAAAGGCACAATCGCCCTGGAAGTTAGCATCCTCCAGGCCGGCCTCTTCCTCGCATCAGTGTGCCTGCAGATCCTTCTTCTTCCCTCAACAGCAGAGACTACTGAGGTTGTGTTCACTTGAATCCTTCAGAAGCTTGACTGCTCTGGGGAAGTCCTAGTCTCAGGGGCGTGTGGAGTCCCTTCTCCCCAGGGGCTGGGACAACCCATAGACCACCTCCCTGTGAAGATGAAAGCATGAGGCAGGTGGTGGTATTTATGCCTGGGGATGGGAGGACAGAGTGTGTGCCTTATTTGCTGGTGTGAACACCCCAGAGCTGATGGGAACCTGCCCACAGGTGGGGTTGTGGGCGAGACACATGCCTAGGCTCCTCAGGGGTTGGTGAAAACCTGGCTTTCAATGCTATGCAGGCAGAGATCACTCACCCTTCTGTAGCACCAGATGCAGAGAAGCAGCAGTGGAATCATGGCCAGGAGTGGGACGAGTGGAAGTAACAAGAGAAGATTGCTGGGAGCCAGATCCTCTGTGGGCGCTGGGGGCACTGTGGGCCCTGGGGGCTCCACCTGTGAGACAAACATGTGGGCTGGGTCCTCCTCCTGTGAGACTCCTCAGGTAGTGGGGCCTCCTCCTACGGACAGCCATGGGCCTTATGGCCTCCTGAGAGACAAATGTGTGCAATGGATGTTTCTCCTACGGAAAAATCTCAGAACTCAGATCCTGGTCATTGGGACAATGATGGGCTCAAAAGGCTTACCCTATAGAAGGCACACATACCAAGGTCCTGGAGTTGCCTTGGATGATCTCCTCCAAGGCACCCACTACCCATTTCCACGTTGGCCTTCCCAGTCTACTCAGGACCACTTCTCCTCATGTTGCCTCATCCACAGGGCCCATAATGGGGCTAGGAGATCATGGCTGGTACCCAGAGAGCCACTGTGAAGACCTGGGCTAAAGACCCCACCTCTGGCCCTGCTCAGAGGCTCTCTCCAGAGCTCTGTCAAGGAAGTTCAGTCATCTAAGGGGTGATAGCCCAGCCCTCACTGCCTGCCTTGGCTGAGAGCACTGGGGTTTTGTGAAGACCACAAAAATCTATGACACACAGGTGGGTGAGAGAGGGCTGCAGTGCCCCTGGGAAGTGGGGGTGCAAGAGAAGAGGTAGGAGACCCTGATCACCTACCCATTAGCTTCTCTTCCCTACTTTCTGGCTCTTCAACCTTGGGTGAAGATACTCTCTGAGGTTCCATCTCACATCTGTGGTGAGGAAGTAAGTGGGTACTTGAGCACGTTGGACAGAGGCTATAGAAAGCCCCAGCACAGGCTGGGTCCACATGGGGGCTTAAAGAATGGGCTCTGTTCTCTTGTTGTTCATAACCAAGGATGGTGTGCTGCGTACATGGACCTGCAGTGCCCAGCTCTTCCCCACATCAACAGCTCTGCTGGAGAGAAGCGGAAGGGAAGGGGGCATGGAGAGCTTGTGCTCAGGAAACAGGGCTGCTGAAAGGAGGGGCCCAGAGGGGCTGGGGGTGACCCCGTGCTGGGCCTGGAGCCGCAGGTGCCTCCTGAGCTCTCTTGTCAATGGGCCTGTGGATGGGTGATTCTCAGGTGGCAAGTCTCGTAGTACAAAATGCAGAGGTTCAGTCTCGGGTTCCTGGGAAGATGTGCAGGGGGCAGAGAAGGCAGATGCACATGGGGGCCGTCACACTAGGGGAATCCTCATCAGCTGAGACTGGACACGGCCAGAAGCATTAGGCACAGATGTCCCTCCTCTCAGAGAAACCTCACTCCAGGCTGACAGACTCTGTCACCCAGGTAGGAGTGCCCCAGGCTAAGTGACCTGGATGCCGTAGAGCTGGGAAAAGCAGCCCCTGGGAGCTGCACTTTGTTCCTAGTTTCTTCTTCCTGAGCTGAGTCCCGCCCTCCCCACAGCCCTGCCAGCGCCCCAGGAACAGAGGGCAGAGTCCCCCTGCACAGGTCAGAGCCAGTTTGCAGAGAGGGACAATGGAGGAGCATGAGAAAGGAGGAGAGGCAGAAGGGAGGCCGATGACCTCTGCAAAGTGACCACCAGTGTTCCCCAAACAGACTTGGGAGGCCAGGGCTGTGATGGTCATGAGTGGATTCAGAGCCCTGCCTGCTGCTGCACCAATGCGGTGAAGACACACTCTGACTGATCATGGCCACAGCTGTTCCTACCCTCCAGACTCCTGGGTCTGGGACCTAGATTTAGAGGTCCTAAGGGTCTCAGAGGGCCTGGAATCCGTCTCCTAGTACACAATATCCCAGCTTCTTACACTCAACCTGGATGGAATCCAGGCTGGAGCCTTGAGCTCCCCACCACAAGGCCAGGGGAGGTGGCATGGTGGGTCCACGGTGGGCAGAACACCAACACCGCTTCTAGAATTGCTTAGAGCTTGAATTGGTATATTTCAAGTGCTTTCAATGACACTGAATTCACAGAGAGGGTAGAGTTTCTGCAAGGCCTAGACAGATGCCCCAGGTGTCTTGTAAAAGCACTAGCCTGAATTTCACAAAGCGAATGGGGGAAACAACTTTTCAACAATGGGATGTGGCTGAGAGGTATTGTTCAAGGGGCCTGTATGCACAGGCTCTTGCTGGCTCTTCTGTGAGGATATTCTTCCTCTCTATTGATTTTCAGGGTGTCTTCCCTGCAGAGCAGGTATTCTAGACAAATCTGGAGAGAGGCTGCACCCCACCCACCCTGTCACTTACACAATCCTTGCTGGTAACTTTCAAGAATCGCTTGCTGTAGGTCTTGCCCAGGTCCAGAGAGTAATCAACAACAATCACTCTAAAAGAACAGAAAGGGCAGATGGTAACCCAAGAGACAGGATGGCTACAGTTCTTACACTTGGCTCAGTCTGTAGCCCCAGCTCTCCTCTGATCATAGGAATTTGGGGTTACTGTACTGCAGGCAGCATGGGTAAAGGGAGTTCATCCCCAAACAACATGAGATCGAGCTCTGAAATGAAAGCAGATGAGGCAGTGAGGAGCCCTGCATGGGGTCAGATGCCCTCATGATCATGGGCTTAGTGACAAGGGATGGCTGTACGTGTCACCATCCCGACTCCTCTGTACGCACACAGCATGTTGGCTTCATTTGGAAAAGCTGCCCGGAGTAAAGGTACCATCCGTGGGACACACCATCTCCCACTTCCTGCCCTCCTCAGCAGAGCCTGGCCCACAGAAGGTCCCTGAACATCTCAGGGGATTATCATTCAGGGCAGGGGTGGAGGATGCCTGAGCCCTCCTGGAGACAGACGTGTGCTGCCCTCACTAAACGGGGCGTCCCACACTCTGGACTCCTCATGGTGGGGAAACCTGCCCAAATGGCCCCAGAACATAAACACTTACTGTCCAGTCTTAGCAAAAATATGCCCTTGGCAAGTTATTTTTTCATTAGTCACAGAGGCAGGTTCTTTATCTAAAAGAAAACCACATGAAAAGAACGTCAACTGACTTGTCCATCCTTCTACCCCTCCCCTTCTGCCTGCCCACGTATACTGAAGGTCAAAAAATGCATGGTTGACTTCATAGGAGCTTTCAAATCACTATTAATTGATTAAGCCAAATATTTTCATTGCCAATTTAAAAAATTTCTTAATATAAAAAACATTATATACCAAAGATAGACAACATAAAACATGTACAAACATTCATTAAAAATTATTCTTTGTTATGCCTCTCTATATTTATTAAAATGTCTTCTGAGATATTTTTGTTAGAGGAAAATGTAATTAAAATCAACCCAATCTATCCTCATTGATGCATCACTGCTCTTGGCAATGAACAGTGCTGCTCTGCGACTCTGGTCAGCCTCCAACCACATGCAGTGTGGCGGTCAGCAGAGGAGCCCAGGATTGTGTGATGGAGTCTCATGTGTGAGCCTTGTTGCTGGTCCACCTCAGAGAGAAACATTGGTGAGTCAAGAGTGGGAAAGCTGTAGAGTCATAGACCCCAGGGGGTTTATCTAAATGCATTTTGTGGGGGTCAGGTTGTATCTAGCCTTTCTATAAATCTGTTATCAATAAGGTTGAAGGCCCAGTAGACACAGATGGGCAATTAGACCACCTGTGACTATGGCTACACCAGCTCTGTACAAAGAAATAATAATGGGTCTCTTTTGAGAATTGTGATAGTGCATGTAAGGCACTTTGCACATTAACTGACATAGTGGGTGCTCCATAAACATTAGCTCTCCATACAAATGATTTACTTAGTCCTAATCACTCCTGAGAAAGTATAAGTCATGGGAAATTTCACTCCCTGAGGTCATCTACACACTGTGTAGGGTGGGAGTGTGGTCATGGCAGAGCCCTGCCCATCCTATGCACTGGTGGAAGAAGGAGAGATGGCCCAGAAGTGTGCTAAGGGAGAGGACTTGCACTGGGTTTTCCAGAGGGCTTTGGAATGAGAAGTCATTGAATATAAAACAATCATATCAAATCAATGTATCAGGGGGCTAACTGGCAGAGTTGAGGAGGAAGAGGAAGTGTCCCCAGGCACTCTGTGGGGGAGATCACACCCACCTCAGTGATGAGGCCTCACCTGCCCCCGCTGTGCGCTTTCTCAGGCCACTCACCTATTGTGGAGGAACATCTGGTACCTGAGTATTTTCAAGTAGTAGCTTTACATGCCTGATAGGGCTTAGTTTATCTACTGCATCGGATCCATTGTATAGTGCAGATAATAGAGACTGAGAACAAAACACTCATTAGGTCAAGATCACACGTGTAAAGTGGATCTGAGCTGGGATTCCAGGGTTCAGGCCTGGCGATTGGCATCTGCTCTCAATCCCAAGTGACTCCACCCTTCTTGGAGAGCTCAGCACACCTGGAACAGACTGAGGGTCCTGGGGCTGCCTCCACTACTCCCCGGAAGATTCCTGAGATTCACATCTTTATTTCTCAAGGGAAGCGAAGGCCAAGTAAAGTGTGGGAGTAGTACAGCAGGGAGGGCAGGCCCAGTGCCCCAAGTCCAGCCTCTGTAGGGATAAGCCCTGATCCAAGGTGCTCTTGATGTGTTGAGGGTTGATCACTCCCTGGCCTGAGCTGAAGGGCAAGGTGGCCAGTCTTCCCAGCTAGGTCCCTTCTTCCACTGTCCACGCTGCCTTTATCCTCAGAGTTTCTACAGTGAAGGGGTTTGAAGCCTTGGTTTGCTATAAGTACTGAAGAGCAGTGTGGGAAGTGTGTCATTTGGAAGCACCAAACTGGGTACTTACTATAGACTTGGCTATCATCCAACTTATATCTGCAAGTATATTCTTTAATTTTGTCTGGATTTAGACCGTGTGCATAAAAACCAAGTTGGTAGGATTCTGCAAAGACAATATCCATGACTGTGTTAGGAGGGGTTGAATGCTGACTTCCCTCTGATCTTACAGTTATAATAAGTCACCCCTTCAACTGAATTCCTTGGGACTCTGATGAGGAAGCAGTTGTGTTTTGAATCAATGTCTGTTCACCTCTGGGCTTCACCTGTTTTCACTGAGGGTCTACTCTGAAGTGGTTGGGCACTTGGGGGCCTCCCACCACTGCCCCTACCCATCAAAGCCCATTAAGGTCTCATACCCTCCACAGGGCCAAACCCAACCAAAGATCTCTGACTGATGTTTCAAGGTCTTCTCTGACACATACCAGGAGTGCTCTCCATGTGGCCCTCCCTTACATAAAGGACAGGAACCAAGATAACACAGACTGAAGACAGTCCTGACTCTTGGTCTGAACTGAGCACATAAGCCTGGGTGCCTGTGGGGCTTTCTGACACTTGGGGGTCTGTCCTCCTTCTTCCCTGTGCTTATGGCAGGCTGAAGACCCTAGAAACAAGGCCTGAACCTGGGTGAGGCAAGCAAGGTGGTGAGGACGTTGCATAAGAGAATCTCTTATGGAAGGTGCAATCTTAGCTTTGGTTCTGAAGTCTGCAATGACTGCTCTTCCCCTCTCTCTCCCTGACTCTTTGTGTACTTCGCACAATCCCCCATTGCCATCCCAGGGATTAACCAGGAACTTTCTTTTGTCAGACTGAGAGACATTGATTTGCTGAGGTGCAGTTTTGGATCATAGCTCCTATGCAGGCTGTTGGATCCCCACTGGTGCTTCTGACAATTGAAATAAATACCAGGGGATCCAGAGAGGGCAGTTAGTGCACCTGGCCCCTGGTGGGCTGGCCAGGTTAAAATGCAAGTCTTCCTGCTATAAGCCCAAGTCATTAGCCTTCACCTCTGTCTCCTGGTCAAGGTCAATTAATTCCCTAAAGTCAGTTAACTCTGAAGAACATTCCTTAGAAATGTCAGCATAGCCTTGAACTTGGCACTCCTCATTCCTTCACTTCAGGTCTTCCCGAAACTTCCATTAAAGTGAAGTTTACAAATTCTCTGCTTTGAAGCAAATAGATTCTTAGCTCATGGGCTGACGCTGGCTTGCTGACGTTATTTTCTTTTAGGTCTTGAAAATATTGAAGCCCATGTGAAAAGTCTGCATATTTTCTTGAATCCAATAGTTAAAACAATCTTGAGAAAGAAGAATGGAGCTAGAAGCATCTTGCTCTCTGTTTTCAGAGTATGCTACAAAGCCACAGAAGTCAAAGCAAAATAGTACTAGCACAAAAATAGACACATAAATCAGCAGACAGAATAGAGAGCCCAGAAATAAACCCATGCATATATGGTCAATTAATCTATTACAACTGAGACAAGAGTATACAATGAGAAAAAAAAATCTCTTTACTAAATGTTGGTACAACTGGACAGCTCCATGTGAAAGAATGAAAAAAGACCATTTTCTCCCTTAATCTACAAAAATAAAGTTAAAATGGTTTAAAGAACTAAATATAAGAATGAAAACTTTAGAACTCCCAGATGAAAGCAAAAAGCAATGGGACAATGACCGACTTTAACATGGGTGTGTCTTTAATGTAGAAATTCTACTTCTCATTGAAATCTTAGTGAATTCCTTTCCTAAATTCACAGAGAGGTAACCATCAGGAAGGTCCTACATATAGTCTGACTTGTAGTATCGACTTATTAGGAACAATCTGTATATTGATCAAGGAAGACCAATTAAATAAATCGGTCCATCCATACGATGAAATACTACGTGGAAGTTTGGAAAATATTGTCAGCAAATTTGGAAAACTCAGCAGGACTGGAAAAGGTCAGTTTTCATTCTGATCCCAAAAAAGGGCAATGTCAAAGGAATGTTCAGTCTGTTGTACAATTGTGCTCACATCACATGCTAGCAAGGCTATGCTCAAAATTCTTCAAGCTAGGCTTCAGAAATATGTGAACCAAGGATTTTCAGATGTACAAGCTGGGTTAAGAAAAGGCAGAGGAATCAGAGGTTAAACTGCCAACATTTTTTCATTCATGGAGAAAGCAAAGGAATTCTAGAAATGCATCTACTTCTGTTTCATTGACTACACTAAAGCCTTTGACTGTGTGGATCATAACAAACTGTGGAAGTTTGGGAATAACAAACCACCTTACTCGTCTCCTGAGAAATCTGTATGCAGAAATCTGTAAGCAACAATTAGAACCAGACATGGAACAACCAACTGGTTCAATATTGGGGAAGGAGTATGCAAGGCTGTATATTGTCACCCTGCTTGTTTAACTTATATGCAGAGTAAGGGGTAAGTTAAGGGTTAGACGCTTAATCATGTTTAACTCTTTGTGACCCTGTGGACTGTAGCCCACCAGGCTCCTCTGTCCATGGGATTCTTCAGGCAAGAATACTGGAGTAGGTTGCCATTTGTGCAATGCCAAGCTGGATGTATCCCAAGCTGGAATCAAGATTGCCGGGAGAAATACCAACAACCTCAGATGTGCAGATGATACTACTCTAATGGCAGAAAATGAAGAGGAAATAAACAGCCTCTTGATAAGGGTAAAAGAGGACAGTGAAAATGCTGGCTTGAAACTCAACATTCAAAAAACTAAGATCTTGGCTCTAGTCCCATCACTTTGTAGCAAATAGAAGGGAAAAAGTGGAAGCAGTGATGGATTGTCTTTTTTTGGCTCCAAAATCACTGCAGATGGTGATTGCAGCCACAAAATTAAAAGACACTTGCTCCTTGGAAGAAAAGCTATGACCAACCTAGACAGCATATTAAAAAGCAGAGACATCACTTTGCTGACAAAGGTCCATGTAGTCAAAAATATGGTTTTTCCGGTAGTCATGTACAGATGTGAGAGTTGGAACATAAAGAAGGCTGAGCACTGAAGAATTAATGCTTTCGAATTGTGGTGCTGAGAAGACTCTTGAGCATCCCTCAGACTGCAAGGAGATCAGAACGAAATCAACCTTGAACATTAGAACAAATACTGAAACTGATGTCCAATTCTTTGGCCACTTGATGCAAAGAGTCAACTCATTGGAAAAGACCCTGATGCTGGAAAATATTTAAGGCAAAAGGACAAGGGGGCGGCAGAGGAGGAGATGGTTAAATAGCACCACCAACTCAATGGACATAAATTTGAGCAAACTCTGGGAGATAACAGAGGACAGAGGATCCTGATGTGCTGCAGTCCATGAGCTTGCAAAGAGTCAGATGTGACTTAGCAACTGAACAACAGACTGCATGATCCCATTAATGTAAAAATATCCTTGTGAAGTATATTTAGGTAGGTATTTACATATAAAAGCTGAACTCTTTGTGGTTGTTAAACCTGGAGACAGAGGGATGGGACAAGAGGGAACCTTAATACTGTGGAGGGACAGCCTCTAACCAGGCTGGTTGCAGGAGTATCCCCGTCTGACCAATGTGTCCTGCCCTCATCCTGCAGTCCTCCTGCCTCATCCAGCCTGCCCCCCGCCCCCCCACAAAGGGTCTCCAGCCATGATGCAGAGCTGGACGCCAGACCTCAGAGGGAAGCCCTGCTCTGCACCACATCTTACTGCGGCCTCCACTGCTGGGTCCCACCTGCTGTGCTTTCTGCAGACACTCACTCTGACCCAGTCACACACAGGAAAATGAGTGACTAGCCGCCACCTTCAGCCTGCTTCCTACGGTGCAAGACCTGAGGAAACCCAGAAACACACAGATGGATGAACTGCCAAACAATGGTGCTGAGAGCTTCAGGCTAGACCCTGCACTCATCCTTTGAGTCATCGAGAAGAGATTCTAAAGCAGCAAATTAGCCTGTGGAGGAAGAAATCAGGGAGTAGTTACATCCAAGGGGTGGGGGCTGGTATTGCCTGGGAAGGGATCTGAGGAGACATCCTGGAGACACCTCCAATACTTTGAGCCTTCATGGGATCTGAGGTTACAGGTGTTGTATGCATTTGTCAGAACCCATCAAATAATATACTTGTCTGCTGCATTTCAAAATGAGAACTCAACAAAAATTCTTCCCCAGGTAAAGGTATGCAGAATAAGACTTTGGGGGCAGTATATTAGAGATAATAAGTTACTTTAAAATGCATCAAGAAATAAGATAAATAGATGAAGAGACAGAGAGAAGAGAGAGGAGTTAGAGAAAATACATGATAAAGGAAATATGGTCTGATATTAATTGAAAATCCAGGTAGTAGAGAGAGGGGTGCCCTTTGTTCATTCTCTCTTTGCTATAGGTTTGAAATCTTCCATAATACAAGGTTGGAAGAGCTAAGCAGTAGTCATGATTCATACTGAGTGATGAGTGATGAAAGAGAGGAAGATACCAAGAGCTGTGATAAGCCAGGGGTGCCAGCTGACCAAGAAAGCCTTTGGCATTGAGGCACTCTGGGTGTGAAATCTCAAAAACTGGACCTGTAAAGCTGAAGAAGCTTTTGCAGAAAGCCCAGTCCCCTGACCCTGAAGCCTCTGCAGCAGGAGGGCTTAGAACAGAGGCTGGGCCTTGGAGGGCCCAGTTGTCTGGCCTGGAGGCCTCAGTCTCCATGATCAGGTGGGTTAAAGAAGTGGCCTTCTCAGCCCCTTGTGCCCTGAGCACAGGTCTGGAGGCAGGAGGTCAGCAGCTGCCTCTGCTTAGTCCTGGAGAGAGCCCAAGAAACTGAAGAGGCCATGTTCTTTATGTTCACCTGCTTCTGGCCCCCACCCACCCAGCCCACTGACTTATTCAGAATGACTGCCTGATGAACAGATTCTTCTGCTTTCTTTGGGGTCCAAGTTCCTGCCTTGAGCTTTCTCTCCAAATGACAGTCATGCTATGTGGCAGCTTTTGACAAGATGGCAACAGTTGGACTGGGAGCAGCACGGCTGGGTCATGCCAGCAGAGGGTGTGCAACAGGAACCTGTCACCCCAGCTGGGCCATCACAGGGCATGAATTACAACAGGCATCCTCCCCTGAGGCCTGATAGGCCTGTATGTGTCTTGGGGACATGATCATAGAATGGTTGTTGCACCGCTGGGACATGCAGGAAAAGACTCCGCATGTGTGTGGGGTCTCTCCTCACGTTCACACCTTGCACTGCAAGTCACAGGGTCACAGACAGGAGGAGTCAGGATCAGATGGGACCCACAGAGGGCTCAGCTGAAGATGTGTTCATTCTGGGCATTCTCTAACTACTTCCCTCCCCCTCTTGGACTCAGCAGAGGGGTGGGGTCAGCACCAGGGGTCAGCGATGGAAGCCTTAGTACCAGCTATTGGTGAGGGCCACCAGCTTCTAGATCCTGTGCAGTCACTGTGCCTCCACTGCATCTATGTCTCATTGCATGGGCATTGTTATTTCTGCTTCTTGGAGATGAAGCTCAAACTGGCAGATACTCAGCAATTTGCCCCGGTTCTGTGGCAATGAGCAGCAGAGCTCAGATATGAGCACTGCTCTGTCTGACCCCACAGCCTACCGCACTGTAGTCTTGCAGTTCAGAGCACCACAGACAGGACCAGCTTCCTGGGTCTGTATCTAGATGCATCCAGCTGGGTGCTGCTACCAGTGGGGATGTGTCCTTATTCACCCACCTCAGCTCTGCAAATCCCAGTGATGTGGATGCACAAACTGGCACACACACGGCTCACTCAGAGAGAGGGCTTCTCACAGAAACTCGACTGCACAGGATCCTCCCCACACTGATGCAGGGGCCCTCCCATGGAAGAGAGGGCATCCTTGTCAAGTTCCAGGTCTCAGGGAGAGGCCCTCCTCATTGAACCACTGGGTGTAGTGTCAGCTGTGAAAATTTGCATGGATGTCTTTATCAGGTTGCTCCTATTATGATCCTGAACTTGAACCATGTCCAACTGTTTGCTTCTCCACTGAAATAATTGTTTCCTTTCTCCTTTTTGATGATGTGGTACATTATATTGAAATTTCAAGCACTAGATCAAACTTACATTTCTGGGGATTACATTAGGCAATCCCCAATTATTTTTGATGTATTGTCCTTTCTATGTGTTGTTGGATTTCATTTGCTAGTGTTATGTTCAGGGTTTAACACTTATCTTTTCTTATTTTTTAATTATAATTTTAGATTTGAGTTTGAGAAAGTAATTAGGCTAAACTTCCTGTGGAAATCATATCTTAATACATGTATATCAAGTCATTTTGTGTTATACTTTAAAATTTATACAAGGCAGGATGTCAATTGTTTCTCAAAACTGGAAGAAAAGGTAATACATACAATAATCACACCACAACCTCTGACAGACATGCCTCACACAAAAACAGACTTATATATTCAGGCACAATCACATGGCTGAAAACTTCGCATACATACACCCATCATATATGTATACACACAGCACATGCTCAGACATGATACTCATGCACGTCACATGCATACCTTATATTTACTCCATTCAAAACACACAATATACCTCCTTTCACCCCCAACACACACTTCACACTCATCCAAACACACTCACAGCCTATACTCCCACCACTCAAAGGTACAGACACACTCAGGCACATTCATACCACACACACAGAAATGCCATGCTGTCTAGAACAGTGACTCCAGCACGTACCTCCTACACAAGCATAGAATGTGTCCTTGCCCATAACTTGCTTACAGGAATTTCCCACAATCTGGAACAGAAGGACAGGGTCAAGGAGAGAGATAGGTGTGAGCATGGTAAGAAGCCATCCAACCCCCTTCTCAAATTTATCCACACTCACTGATCTAATAAAGCCTTCTTCGATATTGGATTCATCCACATGATACACCTGTCTCTTTCCTTGTACAATTTGAAGCAGCTAAAAGGGAGAGAAGATGCCTTGGTAAATAGTGAGTGTTGAGGACACAGCAAGTCCTATCCTAGGAGAGAGACCCTCGCCTCCTGCCCATGTTGGACTTCAAGGGCCACACCCGGGCATCAGCCAGCAGCCCACCCACAGGGAGGGTAAAGCTTTCTCCACCCGCACCTCTGGTGTGTAGGTTTACATGACACTTGTTATTCATCTGCTGTGGCTACCTGTTGTTGAAACACTTGGGGTCTTTTGGGTGACCCTGGGACAGTTGCCTTTGAAAGCTTTCTCCAACTGGGCTCAAGAGTGGCACATGGTTATTGTTCTAAATTACCTGGTCTCTCTTATAGCCTTTTACACCCATTGAGTAAATCGTGGTCTTCATATTCCGAGCCTTGCTAGCCTAAGAGGAAGAAGGTTTTGAGTATAAAATACCCAAATACGTGGACCACAAAGCTGGTAACGATGGATGGGACTCACTTCACTCTTAGCATCCTTTAACGTCTCTGGCAGCAGTGGCCCAGAAGTCAGAGTGAATATCAGGTTGGAAGCATTCTTGTCTGCAGAAGAAGCAGGGAGTGGGCTGGTCAGCAAGGCATCTGGAGTGATCTGCCTCAGCCTGTCAAGATTGCAGCATAGATCCTGCATCACCTTCGCCTGGGGAGGGGACACCCTGACCCCAGAACTGTCACCCAGAGTGCCTGGAGAGTCAGAGGACTTAGGCCAGGACCCACTTGATGGATGAGGAGTCTGAGAATGGCTCGGACCTCTTCCTAGGGGACCCTCACTAGGGCACGGTGGCACAGCCTTTGCCCTGAAAGGGAGCTGCAGCTACTTCCCTGGCAAGGACAAGCCTCTCAGCTGAGCTCAGGGAGGAGCAGCCAGACTGACTGCCAGAGGCTTGGGCAGCGGCCCCGCCCAGCTCCCTGCCTTTCCCCAGCAGCCTGTGCCTCTTTCCTGATGAGGGCTGCAACCCTACCATCTACATGCCGATGGTTCTGGGCCGAGCACAGCCTTTCCCACTGTTGGAAACATGGTCACAGGATGAGAGTCAATCAGAGGGGAGAGGCTGAAGGGAAAGGAGGCAGAGCCAGGACCGTGGTGGACAGAGTGTGGGCAGGTAGGGGACCCCAAGGTCTCTGCTCCCTAAACTGAGTTCCATCTGCTCACTGTCCCTGGAATTTCTCTTTTCTTTTTCATGCAGCCCAACTGTAGGTCAAGCAATGATGTCTAGTAAGAACTAGGAACATGGGCTTCCTAAGTGGCTCAGATGGTAAAGCATCTGCCTGCAATGCGTGAGACATGGGTTCGATCCCTGGGTTGGAAGATCCCTTGGAGAAGGGAATAGCAACCCACTCCAGTATTCTTGCCTGGAGAATTCCAGGGACAGAGGAGCCTGGCAAGCTACAGTCCATGGGGTCTCAAAGAGTCAGACCTGACTGAGTGATGCGCACGCTCGCACACACACACACACACACACACACACACACACACACACTAGGAATGTAAAGCATAATCCCATGTGGTTCTCAGGAGCATCCCTAGGGAAGCTTTTCATCCTCACGGTGGGGAGGAGGAACCTGAAGCACAGAGTGGGCAAGGAACTCGCCCCAAGAGTCAGCGCTAGGAGCTGGCAGAGGAGGGTCTGCACCAGCCCTCGCTGAGGCCAGGCCTGGCTCTGTCCCAACTGAACACAGTGACATCAGCGGGCAACTTACTATTGGAGTAAACTCTTTCAATCTGCTCATTTGCCTGCAACAAAATGTGGGGGAAGGCAGTGAGAAGACCCAGTAATATTCTAAGAATTTGATAAAGCAGAATAAATTCTCAGAGCTGTCTTTGTACCTTTTTCAATCCTTCCTGCATGTTTGTGGCTCCTGAAGGCACTATATTCTGAAGTCTTTTAAGGCCATCATTTATTTCTGTTCTAAAAACGTATCAGAAAAGAGGGTAGAGGAGGAATGAAGGTTAATGGCTATAAAACAGCCCCAGCTGTCCTGACACCACTCTGCCCTGTGCAGACCTGCCTGGACCGAAGAGGACACAAGTGATCCTCCCATGACCCTTCTGCCCGTGTCTTTGACACTGAGAGAACTAAACCTAACCCTTCCTCGTCTACCCCTCAGTGAGTGTGGAGGATGCTGCTTTTCTGTCTCATAAGTAGGACCTGGTTTTCAATGTGCTCATCCCTGTCTCAGGCATCCAGACCTCAGGGGACTCATCAAGGGCCCAGCCTTGACCATCCACGGTGAGAGGGGAGCACCCATGGATGTGCACCTGTGGATCCGGCACCCCCAACGTGATTGGCGGTATTGCTGGCACCTAAGGGGTCCCTGGTGAGGGCTCATTATCCTCCAACAAGCAAGGCTGAGTTTGGAGAAGTCACTCTGCTGATATTCCTGCCCTGTCTCCTACTCCCTTGCTACAGACCCCTGAGGTGGACTTGGTCCCTTCCTGCCACTTCCCTCAGTGAGTCGGTGCTAAAGGAAGTAGTCAAGCTGCTCCATTAGAGTCTAGAGCTCCTGGGCTTCATATGCTTCTGAAGAAATGGACCAAAAGCTGTAAAGGAGGCCTGTGGGCTGTCTACGGGAGCGGAAAAGCAGTGACTTCAGGCTGCCATGAGGATGGCACTTCATCCTCTGCTAAAGCAGATCTCAGGGGATGGGACTGGGACACACCAGGGAGCAGGGGGGTAGGTTCGGGCTTGTCCAGTGTGAGGGGCTGAGCTGTCACAGCAAGTCTAAGGAGTATGTGATCCCTGAATGCGTTGCTCATGTGTGGTGAAATATGAGAGCCCCAGACCTTCTCAGCCTAACCCATGAGAAGAGGAGACCTGGGGCCCGTTGCCAGGGCAGGCCAAAGCGGGCCTTGCCTAGTTGAGCAGAAACACACATTTTGGCACTTTCTGGAAGATTTCAATTTTGTTGTTTGAACCACAAAAATATTCTGGAACTCTCTGTACTCACAGCCTCCTGCCCAGGACCCACATCATCAGGCAAAGTTCTCACCTGAGTGGCTCTCCCTAGCGCTGCCCTCCAGCTCTTCTCATACACAGACACCAGGCTCCTAGAACTCTCAGCAATCCCTCCTGCTCCTAAAGTAGCCCTCTCATACCATAGGAGCTCCTGCACCCCTTCCCAGTTCTCACGCACCCCCACCAGCACACCTGAGGCTTCCTAGCTCTGTACTGTCTGGTTTCTCCAGCACCAGAGCAAGGCCTCTGTGGACGGTGCCCTCTCAGCCTGCTTGCCCTAGTAGATAGGGCTCAGAAGGCACCAGCCCTGGTCCCAGTCCTGCCCCAAATCCTCTGCAGACCCATCAGAGCTGCACCTCTTACCAGGCTCCCTGAGTCACTCTGGACTCACCTTGGACAGCAAGACCCACCCCAGCCCTCTGCCACATCCTCCTAAATGCCTAGGCAGCTTTGGAAATGCCCGATCTCAGGTTGAGACCAGCTCGCATCAAGATTCTGTCAGGCCCTGTGCTGGAAGCATGAAGGCCATGGTTGATTTTGAGATGTCTTAGGTGTATCCCGGAGTACACACAGGATTTCAAGTATTTCCCCCTCCCCTGAGTCCCACTCTTTCTCCTGAACCCACAGTCTTGGAAGACTTCCCCTCCTTCATTCTCCAGAGAAGACTGGGGATGCCTTCCATGAGCCTCAAGAAAGCTCTCTTCATCCAGGCCTTGAATTCCATAACCTAGAAGAGTCAATGATCTTTCTCTCCACCAGGGGCAATTCCTCCCCCAGAAGCCCATGTCAAGCCCTTGCTACTTCTTTCTCTTCCACCTGCTAGAGTCTGCCCCCATGAACTTGCCTTCTTTCACCTCACACCCACTCCAGTATCTCTTCTAAGCTTGAAGCACACACATGAACAAAACTATGCCTTCCCCAGCTCCCAGAGTAGGAAGTCCAGTCCCTGCTTCTTCTGGGAGCCAGGCATGAGGAGTGATGTCTCCATGCACTGGCACCCCCATACTCCCTCCCCTGCATCCTTGCTGCTCCAGCTCATCTGCTACTCCAGTTTCTCTACAAGGTCCTGAACAGTGACTGTGTCTAAATCTTGGAGGCATCCAGTCGTAAATGTCCTCAACATATCTTTGGTGCTTCACTCACTCTGAATTAGGTTCCAACTTTTGTGTCCTTGAAATTTTTAACATAACAGCTACTCAGAAGCACCGTTCCTTCCTACCTCTGAACTTTTTGGCACACAACTGGGTCCACCTCTGGAACTGCAGTCTAGTCTGGTGTTCGGAACCACATTCACGAGGTCATATGTCTCAATCCCACCAAGAGCAAGCTCCCCTCCGCTGAATCCTCTAGCACTTCAACACTGCCCATCCCCTATTCCTCAGGTATGACCATCTCCTTCTCACCCTCACTGACCCAGAGCAGAGATCAATACACAGAGCAGGTGCACAACATAGGCCAGAGTTCATTAAAGATCTGCACATCTGTTCAGCCAGTTCAAGGAAATCCTTACAATGAGCTGAATGTGAGAAAATGGAAGCGTGTGGAGAGGACTGGACTAGTGGAGGGCAGGGTTAGAGGGGACATAGGACAGGTGGAGGGCAGGGCTTGGGGGAGGAGATGGTCGAGCAGCATAGAGGTCTCCCAGTCCCAGTGCAGCCAGAAATCAGCGGGAGCCAAGGCTGGGGGTCAGAGTGATCAGTGAGGGGAGCCAAGGATGGCCCAGCCTGCACACAGTGGGTCCTCATCAGGTCTCTGAGAGCCCTTAATTTTTTTTTTCCTGTGACATCACCCACTAGACTTGCTTTAGTGGGTTAAATCAGTACTTACCTGTTTGAGGTGAGGTTCATGACCGTGTTGCCCTGTGTGGCATAGGTGATGAAGGACATTTGCAGTTTGGGGCTGTGGAAGAAACACATGTACGTGAGCTCAAAATGATACCAGTGAGCAGCCAGGAAAGGGGTGACTGACAATGTCCCTGCTCCACAACCCAATTCTTCTGTCCAGGCTCTGTTTCTTAAACCCTGAAAATTCCCATTCCTTTTGTAAAAGTTGGGAGCCCTGTGAGATGTGTGATCTTGCTGAAAGTGATCACTGGGATGGCATCCTGGTCCATTTCTATATGCCCAATGCTCACAATGTCTCTCTCTCTCTCTCTCACACACACACACACACACACAAGACTTCCCTGGTGGTCTAGTGGTTAAGAGTTCACCTGCCAATTCAGGGGACATAGGTTCATTTTCTGCTCTGGAAGATTCCACATGCCACATGGCAACTAGGCCCATGCAAACCAAAGAAGCTTGCTTGCCTAAAGCCTGTGTTCCACAAGAGAAGAAGCCACTGCAATGAGAAGCCTGCACATGGCAACAAAGAGTCCTTCATCACCTTCTCTACATAGTTCAACACTGTCATGAAGCTCACCTCAGACAGGTAAGTGCTGCTTTAATCCTCTAAAGCAAGCCTGGCGGGCAATGTCACAGGAAAAAAGAGTAGCCCCCACTCACTGTGACTAGAGGAAGTTTGCATGCAGCAACAAAGAACCAGTGCAGCCAAAGATAAATAAATAAACACATAAACAAATTTAAAAAATCATTAACACACACACAAGGACACACACAGAAGCATATGCACACGTTCCCTGCACATACACAAAGGTGGACTCATGTACTACTGTGGGAGGGCCTCTCCACTACCCTCTCTTCTAATGTAAAATTCTTTGGATCTTCCCACACTTTCCTCCTCTCCTGTCTTCCCTGTCCACCTCTTACTTCAGGGAAATTGTTCTATCTCTCAGCGGTATCTCTCATCTACATCCTCCCTTCTTCCCCGCACTGTTTTCTGGTCCATTGACCTTCATTCTCTTCTTGCAAAATTGCTATAATAGGTCCCTAGCTGGGTTCCCCACTTCTCCTGGTTCGTGTTCCACCTCATTTAACTTATAATTATCAGATTTTTCTCCTGGAACACAACCTTAACTATGTCAGACACCCTATCCCCTGGCCCCAACTCTAGGATAATCTATAGCTCCCTATTGCTCACAGCAGGAAATCCAAGCCCCAGGGCCTGGTATTATGAGCCCCATGGACTTGGCCTCACACTGTTATGTTCAGACTCTTCTATCAGCCTTCCCCTGAGTCAGCCCTGCTTTCCAGCCTAACAGATCACTCATTGCAGAAGAAATTTCCTTCACGGTTCTTATTAATCTGTCTTCTCGTTCTTCGAGGCCTAGTGCAAAATTCCACATCCTCTAGGAAGCCATCCTTGCCTTTTTTCCCCTCTAAGAGTACTTGCTTTTTTCCCTTAAATTTCAAATAAGTCCTTGAACCTTTGCTTTTGGCACTTGGCACCATTTAACTCAGTATTTAGCTGTGTGTTACTGGTTCGCCCACTTCCTAATCTGTGAGGTCTGCAGGCTCAGACTGTGTTCCTCTATGGTGTAATCTCACTGCCAGGTAAGGGTCAAGAAAGCTGCCAAGATCCGATGGAACCGATATAAGGTCTTTTTTTCTGCTTCAGAATACTATTCTGGGCTCTGGGCACTGTGCTCCTGACCCGAGGGACTTCCATGCCCACCACCTCTGAAGAGCTGTGTACTCTGCCTGGCAGAGGAAATCGCCAGCCGTACTTTGTATACTTCTTCACCATTTTTTCCACTAATTGGTGAATGTCCTTCCAGGAGTTGCCCATGCTGTCCGACCTGAAAACAAAGAAGACCTGATTAAGAGGGATGAGGCACCTTCTTTTGGTGGGCAGATTTTCTGCCTTTCCAGTTTCCAGCAGACTCTTTAGCAACTCTTCCCCACCCCGTGTAGCTGAAGGCTGTCATCCTGCCTTAGCAACCTCACTGGGTCACCCTGGTGGTGACTTTCACCAGTGTCAGTGGTGGGGAAGGTGACCAACCTGACTCATGCTTGGGGATTAGGGGCTCTGGGTGGCTAAGGAGGTTGGCTGATACTCAAGGAATAAGGGAGGATACAGTGGTTGAAGAAGTCCGAGCAATTCTAATATATTTGCTCTTTGGTCCCCCAGTTTTGACCCAACAATAAGAGCCCTGGCCTCAGGCAGGAGAAAGATGTGCTACTCAAACCATTTTGTTTTACTACTTTCTTATTAGCCTGCAGAGCTGAGCCTTTCTGGACACCGAAGGTCTTTTCTGGGAACACTCATGGGGAGGAGCTGAACTAGGGCCAAGACACTGCAGTTCTAGCATCATGATACCACACCATCAGGGAAAGTTGCAGGACTTTCCTATCCCTACTTCCAGTTTCTACCTGCCGTTAGCTCTGACTTGAGTACCTGAATGGAGAATGAGGAGGCTAGAGTGCCTCACGACTCTTTCTGTTTAGATGGGAGGAACTTCATTGTGCCCAGCAGACCAGGGCTCAAAGGTCCTTGCAGTCCCATACCTCTGCAGGCTGCACTCCCAGGTTATGGAGGGCAAATGTGGGTCTCTCTAGCTAAGTGTTTTTTCACGATTCTGCACGTGGTAGGTATGAAAGGCTAATGCCCTGTCTCGGGCTCTTCCCCAGCGAATGTTGGCTCATGTCTTTTATAAGGCATGTGAGTCAGAAAAACCCAACCAGGAGTTCAACCTTTCACCTCAAGAGATCACCATGAGCTTAGACATCTTGAAGATCATATTTATATGTGATTTTCTCCATTCATTTTCATAGACCTAGGAGCATCCTTCTTTTCTCTACCATTCCTTCTGCCTCCTCTTGGTTATATCTAGATCTGTCAGGAGGTGGTAAGGAAGCAAGATAGAGACTCTAACAGTTTCAGAATTATCATTCATGGAACATGTATCTATCAGAAACTTTTCAAGTATCCATTTACAATTCCAAAATAATTCTGTTATATCAGCATTATAAGCAAGATGATTCAGTTGTAAAAAGATTATTGTAACTTTAACACATTAGTTAAAGTCCATATAATCATGAAGAAAATATCTATAATAGAATATGCACAAAAAAGTAAGAAAAGCAAAACCTGTCACTACAAAAAAATCTAGTAAACATATAAGTAAGCAGAAATGTTGACTATAAGGGACAAAAAAGCTAGAAGGCAAACAAAAACAAACTGCAAAATGGCAGAAGTCCTTCCATATAGCAATTACTTCAAATGTAAAATAATTTAAATTTCCAGACAAACTTCATAGATTGGCAGAATGGATTTACAAAACTGACAGCAAGGAGAGAAGGGCCTGGTGGCATGGACTGGGAGATTGGGATTGGCGTGTATATATACTACTATGTATAAAATAGGTAACTAATGAGAACTGACGTATAGCACAGAGAACTCTATTCAGTGCTCTGTGATGACATAAATGGGAAGGAAATCCCAAAACAGAGGGTATATATATATATATGTCTATGTATAGCTAATTCACTTTGCTGTGTAGCAGAATCTAACACAACATTGTAAAGCAACTCTACTCCAACTTTTAAAAAAAAGGTCTATGTGTATGCTGTCTACAAGAGACTTAATTTTATGTAGGGACACAAATATTTGAAAAGGAAAGAGGTTCAATATTCCATGTTAAAAGAAACTTAAAGAGAGATGGTGTGACTATATTAGATGAAGTAGATTTTAAGTAAAAAATTGTTGTAAGAAACAAAGAAGGAAATATAATTATTACTTAATTTGTTAAAATGATTTCATTAGTAATCAATTAAATGGAAATAAGAGCATGAACAAAATATCATTTTTACATATTAAATTTCAGAGAGACAGATGGATAGATGTCCATTTGCTGGTAAAATTTAGGTGAATCTAGAAAGCTCTTCCATGGTTGGAGAAAGGATTATTTTGCCTTTGCAAAATAACTGGCATAATATACTGAATTATAAAAATTAAGAAACAATAGATAATCCTATTTTTGAACATTTATCCTAAAGGAAAGAAAAAGGAGGATAAAAATATTGTATCTGAAAAGATGTCCATTTCCAATATCATTTTTGATACTGAAAAAACTTACATGTCAAATAATACCTGGAGACTGACAGACACAGAGAACAGACCTGTGGCTCCCAAGGAGTAGGGATGGGGAGGAGTTGGATTGGGAGTCTGGGATTAGCAGACACAAACTATTACATATAGAATGGATAACCAACAAGATCTTCCTGTATAGCACAGAAAAATATATTTACTATCCCATTATAAACCACAGTGGAAAAGAATATGAAAAAGAATGTATGTTTTATATAACTGAATAATTTGATTGTACAACAGAAATTAACATACCGTGGTAAATCAGCTATGGTTCAATTAAAATAAGTTTTAGGAAGGTGGAGAAGGGTATTACGTATTTGTAAAAGGGTTAATTTAATAAGAAAGTATAACAATTTTTTAAATAGGCACCAAATACTAGAACACCAAAAATTTATGAGACAACTGTAAGAATTTAAGACAGAAATAGATTTACAATAAAGATTGGAGACATCAATGCCAAATTTTCAATAAGGATAGAAGAACTAGACAAAATGTAAGGAAATAGAGAAATAAGGGAAGACAGAACATGAACAACACTATAAACCAATTGTACTTAACATATTTGTACAGAACAGTCTAACTAATAACAACAGAAGGCAGATTTCCCCCCAAGTGCTCATGGAATATTCTCCTCAGTAGATCATATGTTAGGTCATAATGTAAGTCTAAACAAATTCTAAAGATGGAAATTGTCTAAATGTTTTTTCCAAGCACAAATGAAGTGAGAATCAATAGTAGAAAGAAACATGAAGAAATGAAAAATGTATGGATATTAAAGAGTACAGTTTTAAACAAATAAAATAGATCAAATAAGAAGTCACAAGAGAAATTTAAGAATACCATAAATCAAATGAAAATGAAAAACCAACATATCAAGGCATTTGGGATACAGCAAAAGTAGTGCCAAGAGGGAAAATTAATAGCTATAACAATCCTATTCTGATTGATTGATTGATTTTAATAAAAATGGAACAACTCAGATTACTAAAATCAGAAAATGAAACACTACTACTGATTACATAAAAATAAAAGGATTATAAGGTAATACTATGAATATTTCTATTCAAAAAATTTGATAACCTAAACAAAATGGGCAAATTACTAGAAATATACAATCAACCAAAATCCAATCATGAGAAATATGAGTAGGTCAATAATTAGTGAAAGATTGAATCATAAATAGAAAAATATCCCAACAATAGTGGCCAAGGACTAGATGATTTCAAGGGTGAATTCTACCAAACTTTTAAAGAAGAGTCAACAACAACTATTTCTAAACTCTTCAAAAAATTGAAGATGAGGGAACACTTCCAAATTCACTCTATGAGGGCTGTATTACATGATACCAAAGCCAAACACTGTAAGTGCAGAATACCAATTGTCCTTAATTGATTGATGCATTAATCCTCAAGAAAATACCAGGAAACTGAATCCAGCAGAATATTAAAATGTTTACATACTGTGACCAAGTAGGATTTCTACAATTCAAAATTGGTTCTACATACATAAATCATATAAATGTAATATCCCACATTAATCAAATGAAGAACCAAAATACATGATCATCTCAATTCAAGTAGGAAAAGAGTATGATAAAATCCAACACTCTTTCTTGATAAAAAACACTCAAATTAGGAATAGAGAAAACTCCCCAACATGACAAAAGCTATATATGAAAAGTGTAAAACCATCACATCATGGTCAAAGATGAGAAGCTTTTACCCTGAAATCAAGAACAACATATGGATGCCACTTGTGTTAATTCTATTTAACATAGCATTGGAAGTCTTGGCTAGAACAAGCAAGCAAGAAAAATAAATAAAAATTATACAGATTGAAAAAGAAGATGTGAAAGTGCTTCTCTTCTTGGATAATATGATCTTACATGTAAAAACTCTCAAAGATTCCATTAAAAAATCTGTTAGTTAATAAAAAATATCATCAAATTTCAGTATACAAAATCAAACTATAAAAAATCATTGCATTTCTATATACTAGCAATTAACATTCCAAAAAAAGAAATAAATTCAATTCCATTTGAAATAGCATCTAACAGAAACAAAATTTAACCAAGAAGACAAAAGATTTGTACACAAAAACTATAACACATTGCTGAAAGAATTCCAAGAAGATAAATCATTGGAAAGAAATGGGCTGGAGACAATATTGTTAAGCTGAAATTACTAGTAAGGCTACCTACAGATTCAGTGACATCTCTACCAAAATCTCAGTAGCATTTTTTTGTTGAAATTAAACAATGCATTCTAAAATGCATATGAATCTCAAAAGGCCTTCAAAGAGTTAGAAAAGTCTTGAAAAAGAAGAACAAATAGGCGGACTCACATCATTTCTGGTTTTGAAATTTATTACAAATTTATTACAAATCTACAGTGATCATAATAGTGTAGTAATTCCATAAGAACAGACATACAGAACAAAAGACTAGAACAGAGTTTCCAGTAACAAATCTTTGTAAATGCGGTTAATGATTTTGAAAAGGGTGCCAAGAGCATTTAACGTGGGAAAGGAGAGTATTTTTAGTATTTCTACATATTTTTACTGGATGTCTATATGCAAAAGAGTGCACCTGAACTCTTACCTTGCACATATGCAAAATATATTTCAAGAAGGATCAAAGACCTAAATATTTGTAAGAAGGCCTAAAACTAAAGGCATACCTTGGAGATATTGTGGGTTCTGTTCCAGACCACTGAAATAAAGCAAATATCGCAAAAAAAGTGAGTCACATGAATTTTGATTTCCTGGAGCATATAAAAGTCATGCTTATACTTTACTGTTACATGTTCTATTACAACCTATTACATGTTCTATTTCAACCTAGACAGCACATTAAAAAGCAGAGACATTAATTTACCAACAAAGATCCGTCTAGTAAAAGCTATGGTTTTTCCAGTAGTCATGTATGGGTATGAGAGTTGGACTATAAAAAAAGCTGAGCACCGATGAATTGCTGCTTTTGAACTGTGGTGTTGGAGAAGACTCTTGACAGTCCTTGGACTGCAAGGAGATCCAACCAGTCAATCCTAAAGGAAATCAGTCCTGAATATTCATTGGAAGGACTGATGCTGAAGCTGAAACTCCAATACTTTGGCCACCTGATGCGAAGAGCTGACTCCTTGGAAAAGACCCTGATGCTGGGAAAGATTGAAGGCAGGAGAAGGTGATGACAGAGAATGAGATGGTTGGATGGCATCACCGACACGATAGACTTGAGTTTGAGTAGGCTCCAGGAGTTGGTGATGGACAGGGAGGCTTGGCATGCTACAGTCCATGGGGTTGCAAGGAATCAGACATGACTGAGTGACTCAGCTGAATTGATTACATGTGTAATAGCATTATATCTAAAAACAATGTACATACCATAATTAAAATATAATGCTGTTAGGAAAACTGAGCCAATAAGTTTGCTCAATGAAAAATTGCCAAAAAACCCTCAACTTGTTAAAAAAAATGCAGTGTCTGTGAAGAACAACAAAGCAAAGCACAGTAAAGTGAGGTATGCCTGTATTAAACTCCTAGATGGAAACACAGGGTAAAGCTTCATAACATTAGATTGGTAGTGGTTGTTTTTTAGATATGACAGTAAAAGCACAGTGAATAAAAGATGTAAGTAGATAAACCAAATCAATGCTCATGAAAATTTAAACCTACTGTGCAAAGGATACTATTAATCAAGTGAAAAGATAATCCATAGAATGAGAGAGAATACTCACAAATTGTATCTCATAAAGAATTGATGTCCAGATATATAAAGAACACCTACAGCCCAAGAACAATAACAACAAAATCCCAAAGGACCCAATTAAAAAAATGGGCAAAGGATTTGAATAGATGTGTCTCCAAAGAACATATAAAAATGGCCAGTTACCAAGTACATAAAGATGCTCAGCATCACTGGTCATCAGGAAAAGCAAACAAAACCACAAGATACCACTTCACACTCACCGGGATGGCTGTTACCAGAAGAAAACAACACACAACTTAACAGTGTTGGAGAAATGTGGAGAAGTGACAACACTTGTGCATTGCTTATGGGAATGTAAAATGGTACAGCCACTGTGGAAAATAATATCGCATAATTAACACAGTTAAGCATAGAATTATTAATACCATATGATTCAGCACTTCCACGCATAGGCATATGACCAAAAGTAATAAAAGTAGGAACTCAGACAGATATATATATATATATACACACACTATGTCCACAGCAGCTCTATTCCCTAGAGTGAAAACAACCCATGTACTTATCCACAGATGAAAAAATAAAGAAAATATACATACACACAATGGGATATTATTCAGCCATGTAAAGGAATGAAATTCTGACACATGTTCCAACACGGATGGACCTCAAAAACATTTTGCTGATGAAATAAATGAGACTCAATAGGCCAGTTATTGTATCACCCCATTTATATGTGGTATCTTAGACAAATTCACAGATACAGAAAATATAACGTGGATTACCAGGAACTGGGGTGAAAGGGGAGTTTTAAAAATATGTACAGTTTCTAGGAATAAAACTACCACATGACCCAGCAATACCACTACTGGGCACGTACCTCCGAGAAAACCATAATTCAAAAAGACACATGTACAGCAGTGTTCATTGCAGCACTATTTACAATGGCTAGGACATGGAATCAATCTGCTGCAGATGTCTATCGACAGATGACTGGATAAAGAAGTTGTGGTACATACACACAATGAAATGTTGTTCAGTCATAAAAAGGAATGAATTTTAGTCAGTTCTAGCAAGGTGGATGAACCTAGAACCTGTTGTACAGAATGAAGTAAGTCAGAAAGAGAAAACCAAATATCATATATTAATGCATACATATGGAATCTAGAAAAATAGTACTGATGAACCTATTTGCAGGGTAGGAATAGAGACGCAAGCGTAGAAAACAGGCTTGTAGACACATAGGGGAAGGAGAGGGTGGGATGAATTGAGAGAGTAGCATTGAAACATATATATTACCATATGTAAAATAGCTAGGGGGAAGTTGCTGTGTTACATAGGGAGCTCAATTTGGTACTCTGTGACAATCTAGACGGGTGGGATAGGGTTGGGGGTGAGGGGGGAGGTTCAAATGGAAGGGGACATATGTATACTTAGGGCTGATTCATGTTGTTATATGGCAGAAACCAATATAACATTGTAAAGCAATTATTCGCCAATTTAAAAAAAAAGAAGGAAGGCTCAGAAAGAGGGATTCCAAGAGAGCTAAGGGCAGGCAGGTTTATGTGACTGTATTATATCTTAAGCAAGGTTCTGCCCCAGAGAGTCAGCCTTCGAACAGATGGTGATTGTCCTGGATGTCTCCGTGCCCGACAGGAGACTGATTCCTGTGATGCATTTTTCTGGATGCTGTTAACTTTCCATTTATCCGTGATGAATATGTGATGGAACAATGAACCAGGCAGCATGTGGTACTGCCTCAATGACTGACCCATTTCTACTTATTTGGTCTTTCTCTGCTAGAGGCATGCTCATCATTGGAGAGCAAAAAAAGTGGGAAATGAGGATGAAAATAATGGAAAAGTCTTTTCTTCAATTATTTTTTCTTAAAATATAGGTGGAATTCTGGGTATAGACACAAAGAAAATAAAACGAGTGTCTGGAAGAGATATGTATGTGTGCTCTCATGCTCATTTTAACATTATTTGCAATAGTCAAGATATGGAAACAATCTAAGTGCCTGGTAACAGATAAAGAATACATGATATACACAAACAATAGAATATTATTTAATCTTTAAAAAGAAAGAAGTTTTTGCTTTTGGTGTCAACACACATTGGCACAAATGTTAAAGACATTAAGTAAATAAGCCATGCACAGAAGACAAATAATATTCAATTTCTCTTTTTTTTTGGTGGAATCTAAAATAGGCAAACTCAGAAGCACAGAGGAGAATGGCGGTTGCCAGGGACTGGGGGGAAGAGGGTTTGGGGAGATATTTGTCAAGGGCAAGAAATAGAGCTAACTTAAATGTGAAAAAAATGTGTACAGTTTCAATATGTGATGGTGAAAACATCCTAGAGATGAATAGTAGTGATGGTTGCACAACACTGTGAATGTACATAAAAGGAAAATTTTATATTATGTGTATTATATCAAAAAGAGCTTTAAAAAGAACAACAAATACCATGTACCGTGTAGCCAGGCATCCAGGAGTTGGAAGACCCAAGTTTGAATCTCCACTGAGTCTCTGGAGCATGCTACTTAATCTTTTTGAGGCTTGATGTTTAGTTGGTAAGTTGTGGCTGACTCTTTTGTGACTCCATGGACTGTAGTCCACCAGGCTCTTTCTGTCCATGGGATTTCCCAGACAAGAATATTGGAATGGATTGCCATTTTCTTCCCTGGGGAACTTCCTGATCCAGGGATCAAACCTACATCCTCTGCATTGGCAGGCAGGTTCTTGACCATTGAGCCACAGGGAAGCCCTCTGAGGCTCAGTTTTCCCTTAAGTGTTAACCCACCCACTTAATGGGGTTAGTTGTGAACTAAAAGAGGAAAAGAGGGGCTGATGCAGTTAGTATATTAAGCAAGTAACCAGTGTATAGTCACTAGGTCATCTGAAAACAAAGGAAAAGCTGAAGGGAGTGGGTGTAAGGTAGAAAGCACAGGGATGTGAAATGCAGAGAAGTGAGCACTTTCAGCCTGGAGCAGGAAGTAATCTTGGAGAACACACAGTATTAAAAAAAACAATATGGACCTCAGAATCCATTCTATCCAGATGGGGTCATTTTTGAGCTATATAATAATGTTACTGTTGCTCCAGGCAAGGAAGCATTATCTAAAATTCAGTTATCTCTCCAAAAAGAGTGAGCTGGATCTATAGGAAGCATGACCCTGGCCACTGGGTGCATGTAAGCAGGCAAAAAATGAGTCTTTTTCCTGAAAGGGGACAGGTGGAAATTGGGTTTGATGATCTATGAGGTCTTCACAGTCTAACACATCTATTCACTCTAATAGCTGTGAACTCTGAAATCTAAGGAACTAGAGAGAGAAGAAAAATTATCTCCTGCCTCCAAATTCACAGCTTGCCCAGCCTATTTTCCTATATTCTAAATTTAGGAGGTCAGACCACAGAAGCCATGGAGCAGGTGTAATACACGGGGCTGCTAGAGTCCTGAGCATTTAGGAAAGAGGTTCCAGGATCCTCCTGAGCAGAAACATCTCCTGAAGAAGAGCCTGGGCACATGAAAACACGCTCAACATCACTAATTGTTAAAGAAATGCAATCACACTGGTCAAAATGGCCATCTTCAAAAAGTCTACAAATAACAAATGCTGCAGATGGTGTAGAGAAAAGGGAACCCTCCTACACTGTAGATGGGAATGTGAATTGGTTCAGCTACTCTGGAGAATAGTATGGAGGAATGAATTTTCAGTTAAAAAACTGAAAATCGAGTTACCATATGATCCAGCAATCCCACTCCTAGGCATATATCTGGAAAAGATGAAAATTCTAATTTGAAAAGATACATATACCCTAATGTTTATAACAACACTATTTACAATAGCCAAGATGTGTAAGCAACCTAAATGGCCACTGAGAGTTAAACAGATAAAGAAGAGATCACTTATAATGTTGCTTATATGTAGAACCTTGAAAATGATTCAGATGAACTCACAAAACAGAAACAGTCTCACAGACATAGAAAACGAACTTATGGTTACCAAAGGGGAAGGGAGGAAGAGGGAATAAATCAGGAGTTTGGGATTAACTTATACACACTACTATATACAAAATAGATAAACAAGGACCTACTGTATAGCACAGGGAATTGTATTCAATATCTTGTAATAATCTATAATGGAAAAGAATATGTATATATTGAATCAGTTTTCTGTAGACTGAAACTCAGTGTAAATCAATTATACTTCAATTAAAAATGGAGATCTTTAGACTGTCTGACAAAGAGCTCAGAATAATCTTCTTCTCACTGAAGTGTAGTTGATTTACAATATTGTGTTTCAGGTGTACAATATAGTGACTTAGTATTTGTGCAGATTATATTGCATTATAAATTATGTAAGATAATGGGTATAATTTCCTATAATTTCTTGTTGTTTATCTATTTTATATATAGTAGTTTGTATCTGTTAATCTCATACCCTTAATTTTCTCTCCCCCATTTCCTCTCCCCTTTGGTAACCACAAGTTTGTTTTCTTTGTGAGTCTGTTTCTGCTTTGTATATGCATTCTTTTGTATTATTAAACAATAATACAATAATAAAATAATAATAAAACAATAATAATCTAAACAGATTCCACATGTAACTGATACCATACAATATTATCTATCTCTGTTTGACTTAAGTTCACATAGTATAATAATCTCTAAGTCTATGTTGCTGCAAATGGCATTATTTCATTTTTTATGGCTGAGTAATATTCATATATGTATTTATAAATATATCACACATCTTCTTAATCCAGTCATCTGTTGATTTGCTTTGCTTTTGCTTTGATTTGGTTTGCTTTCATGCCTTGTCAATTGGAAATTGTACTGTTTATAAACAATGAAGTGCATCTATCTTCTCAAATTTATATCCAGGAGTGGAATTGCTGGACTATATGGTAGTTCAATTTCCAGTTTTTTAAACAGCCTCAATACTGTTTTTAATAGTGGTTATACCAATTTGCATTACCATCAATAGTGTACCAGAGTTTCCTTCTCTCCACATCCTCACCAACATTTTGTAGACTTTTTGATGATAGTCATTCTTACAGGGGTAAGATTGTACCTCATTGTGGTTTTGATTTGTATTTCTCTAACAATTAGCAATGCTGAGCATCTTTTCATGTGCCTGTTAGTCATTTACATGTCTTCTTTGCAAAAATATCTATTTAAGTCTTCTGCCCATTTTTTTTCAGAAAAGTGATAAATTTTATTATAACTTTTATTATTTAACTGCCTGACACAACTCTACAATGTTTTCCCCTTCCTCTTTCCTCTGAATACTTCAAAAAATTGAGGTAAAATTTATATTTTATATGAAGTCACTGTTGGGTGTCTCAGTGTAAAAAATCCTCCTGCCAGTGTAGGAGATGCAGGAGACACGTGTTCGATCCTTGGGTTGGGAGGATCCCCTGGAGGAGGAGATGGCAACCCACACCAGTATTCTTGCCTGAAAAATCCCATGGACAGGGAAGACTGGCAGGCTATGGTTCATGGGGTAACAAAAGAGTAGGACATGACCGAGCACAAAATTTATTTAACATCTAGTTCACCATTTGAATGGAGAAGGAAATGGCAACTCACTTCAGTATTCTTGCCTGGAAAATCCCATGGACAGAGGAACCTGGTAGGCTATAGTCCGTGGGGTCGCAGAGTCGGACACGACTGAACGACCTCACTTTCACTTTCACCATTTGAAAGACTATGATTCAGTGGTTTTTAGTTTAGTCACTATGTCATGCAACCATCACCACTAATTGTAAAAAATTTCTATCACTCCCCCCAAATCTGTCACTACTAGCGGTCAATCCCCAGCCACCATCCCCCACCGTCAACCCCCCCCCACCCCCCACATCTTTCTATCCCCTGTGAGCATTCATCTATTTTCTGTCCCTATGGATTTACTTATCCCGGACATTTCATATAAATTGAATCATACAGTATGTGTACTTTTGTGTCTGTCGTCTGTCACTTAGCATTCCTTCTGCCTCAGGAACAAGGGCGTCACAGAGGTCTGTCCTTGGGTCTGATCAAGACTGTCCTTGCCTCCTCCTTCTCAGAGCCTGGGGTCCCCTTGGACCATTTCCTGCCACCAGTAAGGTTAATGACAGAGGTGCCTTGAAGGGCACCGGGGCCAGGTGGGAGGGCCACTCACGTATCCAAGACGAAATAGAGGTTGAAGTCACCATCACAGTCATACAACTTGCTTGACTTGCTCCTGTGCTGAAAGTTGCTGCCATGGAAGCTTATCTCATCTGGGCTGAAGTAGCGATGAACATTTCCCCAATCCTTGCAAAGGTGTTGGTGGGAATTTCTCCAGTCCAAGGCACTGTACTGGAGGCTCTCTGCACACAACAGTGGAAGGGGCAGCAACAGCAAAAAGAAGAGCCCAGGGCAAAGCATCCAGGGCCCGCTGCTCTGCATTTAACTGGCCACTCCTGAATTCCCACTTGATCCTAACCACTCCAGGCCACCTCAGGCCAGCGCCACTATCATCTCTGCTTGTACCCAGGGACCTTGGCACATCCAGTCCTCTAACTATAGTGCACTGTGAGCTTTCCCCAGTACCTGCCCTGAGGGTGAAGAGGCAAAATGGTTGGCCTTGGGGTATAGCCCTTCCCCCACCCCAAGGAGACTGACTTCTCTGTGATGACCCTTATGATGGACAGGAAGGTTGGCATGGTGACTTTGTGACCTGCAGCTCTGCTCATTGTCCTCCTGTTGATAATCCCAGAGGGCGGGCAGAGGATCTTTGGAGAGGTGGTAAGATGAGGCCTCTGTCTCTCATCCCAAATCCTCTCAAGCAGCCATTAAAATCCCAGAGAAATCCTCCTTTTTTGTTAACTAACTGAAAAAGGGCAGCTGAGATGGCTTAGATATGGCCATCACCATTGGGAGGACATCCAGGAACTGGGAATGTAGAGTGTTGCAGTGGTCATTCTTGTGACACCGGATGAAGGATCTAGAAGGGGAAGAAGGTCTTGCAAGAATGTCAAAGTTCCTTGTGAATGAAGGACATGCCAGTTATCTTCTGCCGTTTAACAAACCACCCTAAACTGAGTGACATAAAACAAGAACTTTTGTATTATGCCCACAAATTCTGTGACTAGAAATCAGAAAGGGCTGAGTGGGGATGGCCTATCTCTGCTCCATGGAGCAACACTGGGCGTTAACAACTCTGAATCAAAAGTGTTTCAAAAACACTTTTGAATGTAAAAATGTTTAGAAGTATTTTAACCAATTTGTTTCCTTTTGTATAAAAATCTATTCTTTAATAAATCTAAAATAGTTATGGAACACAAGTCTATGTACCCAACATACAGTGAAGCCAAACAAGGTCGAAATGTTGGAGCTTGGAGCAGACAAAGGTTTATTGCAGTGCCTTTGCAGAGCAAAAAGACAGGTGATTCAGGCCTTAAAAATCCTGGAACTCCCTGAAAGCTTTTAGGAAAGCTCTTTTATAGGAAAGGTGAGGCTGGGACATGGTTAGTTGTTGCAAATTTCTTGGTGTCAGATCCTTTGTTCCTGAGGTCAGGTCACAGTCAGGTCACAACATGTCTGTTAACCTCACCAAAGAAATGCTCTTTTCCGTTCTGACAAGAAAGGGAAGATGAGGCATTTAATTCTGTCTTCTTGCCTCCTTTTGACTTTTAACACTTAACAAATCCCATAAACAAAGTGACATCATTACCCCTCATTTTACCTGTTCAAGCATCCAAGACTCAACTTTGTTCCTCTGAGGTCCAGTCCCTGGCTAAAAAGAGGGAGTCCAGATGGGGTCTAATTTCCCTGCCCAGGACTTTCATTTAGCACCCAGTCTGGATCCTCCTGCCAGTGTCCAGGTCTGGCTGAGGAAGCAGATCTCAGCTAGTTATGCTCTCAGACCCAGGTGTCCGGTCCCTGACCAGCTATCATCACCGAGGGAGCCAGGAACCCAGGACCCTGCTGGCCCTCAGGCTCCCAAGGCCACCCAAACAGGGGACTGGGTCCTGTGAACTGTGACCCATGGAGAGACTGTTGCCACCACTAGGTCACGGAGGTGGGATGGGGGCGGGGTTGGCCGCTGCTTCAAAGCCTGGGTCTGGTCAGTAGGCGGCTGTGGTGAGGGCGCTCGAGCTCCATAGGATACAGCCCTCAGCCTGTCTCCTGCCCCCGACTCACCTGCCGGCCTGATTCTGGAGGCCCTGGAGGGCCCCAGGGAGAAAGCCAGGATCTGCTTCTCACCATACTCCCTGCCGCAGGGGTCTCTGTCAGGCTGACTGCTGGAGCAGTGGGACCTCTAACCGTGGGCATTAATGATGTCGCAATAAGGTCTTGTGCTAACAGCCTTGCCCTAACGGCAGCGTGACACCCCACCCCTACTACAAATACCTATAATGGAAAATATTATGTTAGCAATTACTGCTGTTCTTGTTTTCTGTTTGTTGTTGTTGGAAAGATATTTAAAATAATGGAACATCTTAAATATATGATATGATATTTGGAATTGATGAGATGTGGTATACTCCTGACATCATAATTAGGTTTTACTTGTTGTACATTCTTCATGACATTTGGTATTGTCACATTTTTATATATTTTTTGTTTATTCAACATCTTTAAAAAAATTGAGAAGTATTCATTTACAATATGGTGTTAGTTTCAGTATACAGCAAAGTGATATAGTTCTATTTTTCAGATTATATTCTATTACAAGTTATTAAAGATATTGAATATAATCCCCTGTGCTATACAGTAAATTCTTGTTGCTTGTCTGTATATGCATAGTCTTTTGCACTTGTTAATCCCATGCTTATAATTTGTCACTCTTTCGCTTCCTGTCCCCTTTGGCAACATAGGTCTCTTTTCTACGTCTGAGAGTCTGTTGCTTATATTTTGTATGATATCTTCTCTACCTGGTGTTTGTGTGTGTGTGGGAAGAAATTAAACCACTGATACAACTTTTAAAAATATTTACTAAGTGCTACATGTTGAATTATACCCCTCTTCCCAAATTAATATATTGAGCCCTAATCCTTTAATGTGACTGCTTTTGGACACAAGGGCTTTAGGGACATGATTAAGGTTAAATGAGATCAGAAGGCTGGGCCCTAATGCTACAAATCTGTTGTCTTCATGAGAAGAGGAAGGGTCACCACATCTATTTCTCCACACGGTCATAGTGAAAAGGCAGTGGGGAACATCGCAGGAAGATGGCCTCAGTACAGGAAGAGAGGTCCCATTAAAATCTAACCCGCTGACACATTGATCTTCCGTGTCCAGCCTCCAGAAATTTGTTTCAGTCACCCAGTCTGCGGTATTTGTGTGATAACCCAAGCAGACTAATACATGGATTATTGAGTGCTTCTGTTTATTTTGTCAGTCATTTCAAATATCACGTTTTTCTTGGAATTTGATTATCTATTCACATATATTGGTATAAAGTTTTCAGAATGTTTGATTTTTATGTTTCTATCTGTAATTATACTTTCTTTATAATTTCTATTAGAACTAAATTATGTCTTTTCTTATTCTATATACTCATAACAGGGAGAATATGGCCCCAAGGAGGTGAAATCTTGTCTTACTTTTTTGAAGTATGAAGGACAGTGTACATAGAGAGATAAATAGTTTATCAGTGGTACTAAAATTTCATGAGGGGACTATAAGGAAAAAGATATTTAAGAAAACTCCTGTATAACACAGGAACTTGGCTCAATAGTCTGTAATAAGCTAAATGAGAAAAGAACTTGAAAAAGAATAGATTATAACTGAATCACTTTGCTATACACCTGAAACTTAAACAGCATTGTTAATCAACTATACTTCATTATAAAATAATTTTTTTTAAAAAGGTTGGGAAACACTGCCATGTTCTATGATCAATTTCATTAGTTTAGTATCTATAATTGTCAACTTCTCAAATAAATTTAGGTTTCATTCTTACTCCCTACTGAATTTTAGTTTTTCATTTTATTTATTTGTTCTTTCAAATCTTGTCCCTTTCACTTTCTTTGAGTATTTTGCAATTATTTTTCTAATACGTTTCATTCAATTATTGTCTTATTGATTTTCATATTTCACCTTTTCTGTTTGGGCCTCAAATATTTCTTTAAATTTTTCTTTCACTGTATCTCATAGGTTTTAATAAGTAATAATTACTATCATTTGATTTTAAGAACATTTTAATTTTAGTTTTGATCTGTCCTTTGATTCATAATTATTTACATGTATGATTTAAAATTTTTGATTGTATGCATTTTTTCAAACTTTCTTTTTATCATCAATATCCAAACCAATTGCATTGTAATCAGAGAATATGGTCTTTTGATTGTTTCTTTTACTTTTAATTTTTTTGGTCATTCCATGTGGCATGTGGAATCTTCATTCTCTGACCAGGGATGGAACCTGCATCCCATGCCTTAGAAACACAGAGTCTTAACCACTGGACCACCAGGGAAGTCCCCATTTCTTTTACTTTTTTGTGGGCTTATTTTGATACATGACTGAATAGAAGATTCCTTATTATTAAATTATATATATTATTACATTATAAATCCCATTATTCTAAGTTTATTGTGTTGTTCAAAGCTTCTACAGTTTAAGTAATATTTTGTCTTTTTAACAGACAGTTGTTCCAGTTTCTCAGTATAAAGTGGATTTGACAATTTCTCTTTATCAGTTATAGTAGTTCTTTTGTAAGTGCATGCCAGTTAAACAATAATGTAGCTTTCTAAGAAATAAAATGTTAACCATCAAGAACTTGTTCTCTTTAACCCTCATACTGGTTTTCATTACTGTTCTTGAAGACTCTAGCCTTCTTTTGGTTTGCCCAGCATCGTGGCATATTCTTTTATAATCAACTTTTTTATGTTCTTATATATTAGATGTTTTTCCTTTAAAAAGTACCTAGAATCAAAAAACAACTTGATTTGACTCTTCTTTAACTATTAAGTCAAGTTCATTTATTAGTGGGGTCCATGAACATGTACTCCTCAATACTGCTGACTTGCGGAGTTCAGTTTCAGAAAGCTGCCAAGATCATTACTCCATGAGCCCATGATCTAAGGACTGGGAAAAGGTTGGGTTATCTGGGATTGAAATCAGGTTCTTTCAACAGGAAGACAATGGGTGGTACTGAAGGATGTCAATCTGGCTCAGAGGGCTGTCTTGCTGAGCTCAGACTGAAAGACACAAGGAAAACAAGAAGAACCCCTTCTCAGGACACATACAATAGGGCAACAGGAGTAAATAGTATCAGGGAACAGAAGGCCAAAATGAACTGAGGCTATTGAGGGGTGTGGAGTTCTGCAAAGTTCCTCTAACACTGGATGGGAGCAAAACAACAAGGGCTGCATAGATCCACTCACTGCCAGAACCGCTGGTGTCTTCGGAAGCAGAAGGAGGAGGGAGCAGCTCTGCTTTGCCTGATGATCGTCTGGACAGGGAACCATCCTCCAGTTGCAAAGGCCATTGGCAGGTCCACGTAGGAAGTGGGGACAGAGGCAGGACTGAGTGACTGTGCATGTGGTCCCTGACCCAGAACTTACAGTCCAGGGCCAGGAGTGACCCAGAGATAACCTCACACACATCCACAGAGGTCATCTGAGAGGAGTTGGGGATCATAACATGGTGCGTGTAGCCTGTGCCTCATCCTTGTAGGAGGACATTGGACAGGATGTTTAGTATTGCAGAACCTGGATCCTCCTCATCCGTGAAAGATAGTGATGGCCCTCCAGGTATATGGAAGATGGAAGGAGGTAACATATGCAAAACACATGTCACAGACTCCTTTTGCCCAGATAGTGAGCAGGAGGGCAGGTAGCTATGATGCCTTTCACAGGTGGGGCAGGAGGCAGGGCAAGAGTAAGCAGCTGAGTTGAACCCAAATGATGCCCCTGTGAGGAAGGAGCAGAGCTGTCCACTCCTTGAGGTCCTCCTGGGCTCAGGACACATATTTCTTAGTGATAAAACTCAGAACACTCAGTGGAGTGTGGCCTGGCAAACCTCTCACAAGCTGAGGAGACACTTCAAGATGGATCTGTGAGCTTCAAGAACTTGCTGGTGGAGCCGTTCAGGGAAGGACAGGGATGACTGTCTCCCTATCAGGGTTTATGGTTCTCTCTTCTCCTGATGTCGTTAGATGTGGAGTTGGGCAGAAATGCACAGGAGCAGGGCACCAGAACTACCATACACAACCACAGATGCAGTTCCATCTGCAGCAAGATCTTCAATGGCCAAAACTAGTAAAAGCATTAGGAAGTTCTGAGTTTGGGGGTATTTATTGCCTTTTAAAAATATATAATTTATTAATAGCTTACTTAATACGGCTTTCTATAATGGCTGTGTTAAAATAGCTGGCTCACAAAATTCTTGAAAATCCTACAAGGCCCTATGAGCTAGCTCCAGACCACTGCTGGCCACATGACACAAAAACCTCTTTGCTCAAAGAGAATTGAGGGGAGAGAGGGCAATTTTGGGGGACAGAGTTGCATGAATGTGTTCCCTTAGCCTCTTTTTGTGGTCATCTGTACTCAGTGCTACAGTGACAGGTATTGTCTATTGGTTCCCCTTCTACTTGGATTTCCTGCACTGTAGAGGTAGGTGTAGAAGACTCTTGAGAGTCCCCTGGACTTCAAAGAGATCAAACCAGTCAATCCTAAAGGAAATCAACCCTGAATATTCATTGGAAGGACTGATGCTGAAGCTGAAACTCCAATACTTTGGCCACCTGATGCAAAGAGCCTACTCGTTGGAAAAGACCCTGATGCTGGGAAAGACTGAAGGCAAAAGGAGAAGAGGGTGGCAGAAGATGAGATGGTTAGATAGCATCAGTGACTCAATGAACATGAATATGAACAAACTCAGGATATAGTGGAAGACAGAAGAGCCTGGGATGCTATAGTCCATGGGGTTACAAAGAGTTGGACAAGACTTAGTGACCAAACAACAGCTAAAATAGTCATGGTATTTTTCAGCTCTAGTTTCCAGTTTGGCTGTTGATAGTTTTGTTTCTTTGTTGAACTTCTCATTTTGGTGATGCATCTTCCCAGTGAATTTCATGTATCTGTCTGTCCATGTTTCTTGCATTTCACTAAACTGCTTTAAGAGGACTGAATTCTTTATAAGACAGTTCATAGATCCCTATTTCTTGAGAGAGTTTTAGTCACTTCTTTTCATCATCTCATGTTTACTTGATTCTTAACGATTCCTTATTTGTTGCACTAGTATTCACAAGTGAGTCTTCACAAGTGAGAGTCTTCACAAGTGACAGGGCCCTGTGATGAGCATGTTGCAGCAGTTACTGTCGCCCTTGTGGCTCCTTTTAGAGGAGACACCACTATCCACATCTTTTCAGTGAGGAAATTGAAGCACAGGGAGATTAAGTAACTTGCCCAGGAGATTAAATAACAGCAACTGAGTAATGGACACAGATTGTATTCACACATCAAAGATACTTTGGGCTTTCTTGAAAGAGCATATTTCGGCCTACACCCCATGTATTTCAACCCTTGGTGACAGATGGAGACCAGTCTGCAGGGAATGGGACTCATCATATTTACATCCACAGAACACCAGCTGTTTTGTCCTGGTAGGAGTAGTACAGCTGTCTCATAGAGAGGAGCAGTGCTCACCAGGTAAGAAACTCTCTTGCTGATCAGCAACAAATTCCAACTCCTTTTGACTGTAATCCAAAACACAATATATATGTTTAATTTGGTACAAAAGGGGTTCTTAACAGTTTGTGTTTTTGGTGCTTTAGACATTGGGCTATGGGGGTGGGCATGACAAAGGACTTCTGCAGAGCTTCTGGGCAGGGGGAGGGCTCAGCGGCAGGAATCTGGAGAATGACTGAGTGCATATGGGTTGGTGATGTTGCCAGCGAGAGCTACAGCTATTTAGGGGGAAACACTCCTGCTTGGGTCGAGGGCAGATATTTGGGCCACAGAGCATTGGTGCGCAGTGAGGATTCATTAAGGCGAAGTTGGAGCATCTTCCCTGTGTGAAGAAGAGGAGAGAGAGAGGGTCACAGAGAAGCCTTGGAATTGGAGCAGAAGGCTGTGGTTTCCTTGGCTCAAGGGGATCAGACTCAGTACCTGTGAGGATCCCCATTTTTGCTGATGCTATTCCTCTTCCTGGGTGCTGGCCTCAAGTCTGGATGCCTATTTCTAGGCTCTATTCAGGCCCTGGACATATGCCCTCTCTTCCCCAGTGAGCCCTGCTCTGACTCTGGACTCCCTTTGCTCTAGTGTTGAACTTGTCAGGTCACCTTTGCACTGGGATTTCTGCTGATTGCCACAGCAGCCCGAGCACTGCCCAGGCTCTCTTGGTGAGTGTGTGTTGAAAGGATGAGTCCTCATCTCAACTCTCAACCTGGGTTCTGGACCCACAGGGCAAGGGCAGGCGATGGTGCCATTAGATGGGGGATGGGCTGTTGAGGCAGCACCACATACAGAACTTTCACTCTGGGCACCCTTTGGGGCAGCATAATCTGTCTGCAGTACCAGCTGTTCCTGGCTTTTCTGTCTTCTCCCACTAGTCCCCAGCTGAGAGTCCTGGTTGTGAAAAGGAGGGTGGCCTGAGCATACTGATTAGCTGACAGCATCTCTGGGCATCTCTGGATTGGATTTGCCAAAGGGACTCCAGGACCTCTGGACTCTGGGCTGTTTGGACTCATTTGGACATTCCCTTATCCTCAACAAAAAAGTAACCTAGCATTCTTGATAACTGCATTATAAGTTCAGTGGTATTTTATTATTTTATCCCTGATTTTGAGATTAAAATGTTAGGATTGGAGTGTTCAAGAAACTAGGTCAAGATCATAGACTTGGTAACAGGTTGAAGCCAGTATGTTCCTACAATCACTCCTGAAGATGGCAAAGGGATCTGTCCACATCCTTGCACAGCACCCCTCAATACAGATTTCTGTGCCTTATATCATCAGATTCAAAATGCTTCCTTGTTTCAGAGAAATGACCAAAAGCATCTACACAGAAATATATGTGACTAGAAGTGTCCATTCATTCATTTTCCATTCATTCATTCACCACCAGAGGACTCAGTGTGTGTGGACCACATGCAGTCTGGATTTGGTGCTCCTGTGACACTCTGATCTGCTGGTGCTCATCTGTTCCCCACACACCATAGGGTAACACTGGTAACCTGGGAATATCTTGACCATTGGATTGATGAGGACAGTACTCAATTTCCAGCCTTTCAATTTTCCAACTCTAACAGCCCTAGGGCAAAAGTACTGGATGTTTCCTCTGTTGGAATGGACCTTGGATTTTCACTTCACCAATTTCTTTTTATCAATTATTTCTTAGCTTGTGACATGTCACTGTGTCACAGATTCTGAACTGGCCAAGCAGGTGCTCATTGATATATTCATGACTTTCAAGTCTCCAGAGAGCTATCGAGAGATACGTGGAGAATGGAGCTTCTATGAAAGCAAGGCTGGGACTGAGAGCTCTATTCAGATCCACAGCCAGGAGCCCAGCTGCACTCTGACACCACTGTCACCAGACAATGTCTCTGTTGGGTGTGAGCATGCCTCAAATGTGTCCTCAACAGTGTCCAGAGGCTTTCAGGTCTGTCAAGAGCTTCTAAACACCCACCTGACCAGCCACCAAGAGCCAGTGTTTGCCTGATTCAGTGAACATAGTCAGTGTAGCCCTAACTACAGACCTGGGAAACAGAACATCCTCCAGACCCCTGGCCCAGTACCAAAGGCCTGTGCGTGGGAACCCTGAAAAATATGATGCCCAGGCAGGTGCTTCCCAGGTGAATCAGGAGCAGTACCTCTTTGAATATGGAGGCCTGAGGAGGGCAGCTCTCTGATAGTTTGAGGGTAACCATCGTGAGACCATGAGTACTGAACTGAAAGAGGGGCAGAGTAGTGAGAATGGCCAGGCTCAGAATTCAAGTTCAGCTTTGTTCCTCCTAGCCTCTGTGACCTGGGTCAAGTCACTCAACCTCCCTGTGGGTCAGTTCCCCCTTGATAAAGCTGGGATAATAGTAGTATCTACCTATACAGTTACTGGGACTATTAAAGCAGTGAAAATACTCTAGGTTTAGCAACTGACCCACAGATGCAACAAAATTATCCATCATTATTATTAATTTTGGAGGATGACAACTGGAATGATTTGGCTTCTCCCCATTGTCACAGACATTGACACAAGGAGGGCATCTTTACAACCTGGTAAATTCAGTCAGTGTTGGACAGACAACATTGGGGAGGGGGTGTCACCATGCCCTCCACCACCCCTGGAACCTGAGTGACCAGCCCAGGAGGGTCTCACAGGTGGGTTGCAGCCAGCTGTCCCACAGGGGTGGGTAGGTAGTGGGGAGGGACGATGGATGGAAGGCCAATAGGCCTCTCAGCCCTTTTTACTGAGGATTAAAAGTTCTGGGCATTGTTCTGGAGAACATAAGCCCTAATATCCTTGATGAGGATGTAGGGGAAATGCTTGGGTGCCATGTGAAGAATCATCTGGAGGCTTATGACCTCCAGGTATCTACATCTTGGGCGTTCCTCTCAGCAGATGCTGGGACAGGGTTCTCTGACTCACAGTCCCAGGGGACAATTTTCAAGGGCAAAACCAAGACCCCAGCCCACGAACAGCATCCCTGTGTCCTGCTTACCATGTGTCTGGTTGGACACCATATCAATGGCACCAGGCTGCAGCGCTGAAGAAAGTTATAAAAAACATCCAGTTTTCCCTGAAAAGCAGATGTGGTTGTAAGGAAGCTACAGGTACAGACGCTGCCTCCAGATGAGCAGCATCGCCTCCATCTCCCACAAGTCCCCAGGGCTGTGTCCCCACACACTGGCTGAGGCAGCACTGCAGTCTTCACCTGGGGCAGGGGGCTGGAAAACCTTTTGTGTTTGTTGGGAGACGGTCTCTATGGGTCACAGACTGTATTGGATTCTGGAACAAACCAGTGCTTTTGGTATAGGAGGAGATGTTGGGGCTGCTTTTGAAAAAAGAAAAGAAAACAAACATCAAAGGTTGGAGGAGGTATGAAGTAGCCAAGGAGAGGTTCTCAAGGAGAAACATGGTGGGCATGGAGACCAAGCAGGAGATTGAAGGAGGGGGAAGAGGGTCTGCATCTGGGGGCACAAAGGGAGAAGGCAGATTAAAAGACCCATTCCCTGCTCAGGGGGAAGGGTCCCGATACTGGGGAGAAAGAGAAAGATGAAGAAAACAAAGAACAGGCAAGAAAGTGGACCTGGTGGAGGTAGGATGTGGAGCCGGTCCTCTGAGTGGGAACAAATCCCTGGCAGGCAGCTTCCTCCCTCTTGAAAGGTGAGCTCTGGATTTCCTGGGCCCCCACAGTGACTGTCAGGGGAGACGTGGGGCTGGCCTTTCAGCTGCCATCTGAAGCTCCCAGGAGGAAGCAATGGATCCCACAGGGACAGAGGCAGGACTAGGAGGAGGAGGGCAAAACTGAACCCAGAGATCGTGGTTCTTTCTTCCTCATACCTGCCACCTGGGGCCCTCCCTGTCATTTCTCAGCCTCCTGCCAGCGAGGATCTCAGTCACCCAAGGGAAGCAGGTTTCCTCAGGTTCCCTCCTCCTGGAGTTTCCTGTCACCCCATCTCAGGTGCCACAAGAACATGCAGTAAGCCCTTTGCCTCTCTCACTGAGCAGACAGGAGCTATGGGCACTTCCTGGTATTTTAATGGTGCTAAGATCTTGGCTCAGAAGTTTCTTTATATTTTTTTCCTGACTTGTGTGTGGCTCTTTGTCATAGTTTCTTTTCACTCATCCAATCACTCTCTGGTGAAACTCAGGACATTGTCAGAGCTGATGACAATTTCTGTGAGGACTAGGAATTGGCCAGCTATGAGTCAGCCACCAACATCCAGAATCCTGGGCCTGTTCAAGGGGAGACCCTGCTGCTGGGACAGCTGGAGGCAGTGGGCACCTGAGCATTCAACTCTTTGTCTCACCCTGAGCCGCTAGGATGGGAAGAGCGTCTGGATTTGCTCTGTCACCAAGTGGTGGGAGACCAGAGCCCATAGAGCTCATCTCCATTCAACCCAGATATTTTAGACCCAAGTTCATGTGGATCGATCTGGCCCCCCTGCCCCTCCAAACCTCTAGCCTTGAGGGGGATCATTCTTCCCTTCCTGTGGGCCTTTCTCACCTCCATCTGGCTTATTGTGTCTTCTTGGCACTCACAGCAGGAGACAACCACTGTGGTCTGTACAGGGCATGGCTGTGAGAAAGAGAAAATAATTGTCGGCTTTCTCATCTGACAGCTCCTGGATGCAGACACATGACATCTGTTGCCCTGGCACCTGTCAAGTCCTGGGGCTGCTGCTGCTATTGCTAAATCGCTTCAGTCGTGTCCAACTCTGTGCGACCCCATAGATGGCAGCCCACCAGGCTCCCCCGTCCCTGGGATTTTCCAGGCAAGAGTACTGGAGTGGGTTGCCATTGCCTTCTCCAGTCAAGTACTGGCCACTCAGCAAATGTTTGTTGGAGAATCAAGGAGAAATGAGCAGCATCTGGCACAGTAAGACTGTGGTCTCCATGTAAAAACACACCATGCCCATTTATTTTATGAAGATGGCTCTTCTCCAAAGATCAACAAACTCTATCCTGTCTCCTTGGTTCCCAGAGGCCGCCCTTATAGGAGAAGCTGGGTGTGAGGCTGTGCCATGTGATGGAGGCTGTCCAGGGTGTAGCATTAGCAGGGCTGATGTAGCAGGGCTACATTCACCCACCTCTGGCAGATTCAGCCTCCCCAGGCCCCACACTGCAGCCAGTGTTGATGCCAGCCCTGGCAGAGACCCTGTTTGCCAGTAGATCTCAAACCCAGGTCCCCCTGACTTGGGACATGAGCCCCTTGCTCTAGCTGCTTCTTATGGGCCCTGGTTTGGGTCCCCACCCTGAGTCTGCCACGGCATCCTCTCCTGACCCTTTGTCCCTGTGCTCATCTGGGCTTGCACCTCAATGTCAGGTAAGATTCCCTTCCCTCTCCTAAGCCTCCAGTCCCCAAATTCCAACCCCACCATGACCCTCATCCTGAAATGAGCCAGGGATAAAGAACAAGGAAACAAAGCCCAACATACATCAGAGCCCAGGGAGGGGGACCAAGTCCCTGAAACCTGAGGATCCTTTTCCAAAACTTACCTGAGTCCTGGAAAGAACCATCTTACAAACAGTCCTTTGGGAATTTCAAAAAGCGCATTGATATCAGGAGAGAATATAGCTGTTCCTGAAACAGGCTACCCCACATTGTTGAATTCAGTGCTAAAGGCCCTGGATTAAGCTGTGTTGGGGGTTGCGGAACAGTGTTGTCTGGGTGACATTTATGAGTCTCACATCCTCTCTAGGGTCCTTCCCTTCCTTCTTTCACCCTCTTCTTTCTGCCAGTTCTCTCTGCCCAGATAGGTGGGAACTAGAGGATTGCAAGAGGACATCTCACCACAGGCAGCAGAAGCCTCTCTGTGCAGAGCAGTGTGTGCAGCTGGCATGATGACATCTGAACCAAACACTTCACTTACCTTTTCTGGTCTTTGGGCTGATGGTGGCTCCTTGATGACCTAAGATGTTAAAGAGACATAAATAGGGTGGATGGGGCATGAAGGACTGTGGCTCAGCCATGCAGACAGGAAGGCACCTTCTTCTGCAGCAGTAAGGGGTCAAAACATGGGTTTTGGGGTTACAGCCTATGTTGCCTGAGTGACTTGGCCAACAAGTTCCACCTTCCTGAGCCTCAGGCTCCTTCATTTTCAATGGGAATTCATCCCTCCGTGTAGACTCAAGGGGGAGATGGGCAGTCTAAAACCCCTTGTCCCTGGTAGAGGCCCCAAAGGGAAGTTTTCATCAGCAGCCCTGACATCATATGAAGACAAAAAAACACTCCCCACATTTCTCCCTATCCCTCATCCCCCTGAGCCTGCCCCCAGCCTAACAGCCCTCAGGGAGATGGTCCACTTCCATCTCACCAAGCTTTCTCTCCTCACTTCTCTCTCTTTGCAGAAACCTGATCTCCTGGTTTCTACGCTGCTTTGCTTGTCCTTTCTCAGCTCTGCTTTTTCCTCTTCTTCACCCAGCTCTGCCCAGAGCCAGTCTCTATTCTTTTCATTACCAGGGCACCTTCACATCCTCTGAAGGTGACATTTACCCTCAATGCCTGCCCCCCCCCCACCAGGTACTAATGTCAGAGGAGACACCAGACAGTGAGGTCCTGTGGACAAGTGTGGTGGGTGCTTCATTTCTGCCCCTCTATGCCCAACATAGGGCCCTGCACATCCTGGTGACTTAGTGAAGACTAATCAAAGAGTGACAGAAAGCACCAGAGACGGGCAGGGATCCATTCTGTTTTCAAAGGCACAGCTAGTCCTGCAGACTCCTCTCCTTCCCCCAACAGCAAAAACTACAGGGGCTTTGGTCCACCTGAGTCCTTCAGAATCTTGACTGCTGTAGGGTAGCTTTGGTCTCAGAGGGTCCAGTGTCCCTTCTCTCCAGGGCTGGGACAGCCCATAGATCCCTTCCCTTTGAATGTGAAGGCATGAGGCAAGCAGCCTCCTAGATGCCCAGGCTGTGTCTATGCCCAGATGTGGAAAGACAGAGTCTGCGCCTTGTTTGCTGGTGTAGGGCCTCAGAGCTGATGGGAATCTGCCAAAGAGCAGTATCATGGGGCAGGCAAGTGCCTGGTTTCTCAGGGGGTTGGGGAGGGCTGTCCAGGTCACTCACCCTCGTGTAGCAGCAGATACAGATAAGCACCAATGGGATCACAATCAGTGAGGTGATGAATGTAGCATACAAGAAAGGATTGCTGGGAACCGGTCTCTGGGTGACAACTGTAGTCACAGAGGTTGTTGTCTTTGTGAAAGTGGTAGGGATTGTCATCATCGTTGTCGTCATTGTGGTTGTTGTCATCATCGTTGTTGTCGTCCTGCTTGTCCTGACAGTGGTAGGCATTGTGGTAATCCTTGTTGTCCTTGTCGTTGTTTTCCTTGTTGTTGTTGTCATTGTTGTTGTCCTGACTGTGGTAGGTGTTGTGGTCTTCCGTGTTGTTGTTGTCCTGACTGTGGTAGGCGTTGTAGTCTTCCGTGTTGTGGTTGTTGTTGTCCTTGTTGTTGTTGTTGTTCTGACTGTGGTAGGCCTTGTGGTCCTCTGTGTTGTTGTTCTTGTCGTTGTTGTTGTCCTGACTGTGGTAGGGGTTGTGGTCTTCCGTGTTGTGGTTGTTGTTGTCCTTGTTGTTGTTGTTGTCTTGACTGTGGTAGGTGTTGTGGTCTTCCGTGTTGTGGTTGTTGTTGTCTTTGTTGTTGATCTGACTGTGGTAGGCGTGGTCTTCCGTGTTGTTGTTGTTGTCCTTGTCGTTGTTGTTGTCCTGACTGTGGTAGGCCTTGTGGTCCTCCGTGTTGTTGTTGTTGTTCTTGTTGTTGTTGTTGTCCTGACTGTGGTAGGCCTTGTGGTCCTCCGTGTTGTTGTTGTTGTTCTTGTTGTTGTTGTTGTCCTGACTGTGGTAGGCATTGTGGTCTTCCGTGTTGTTGTTGTTGTTGTCCTTCTTGTTGTTGTTGTTCTGACTGTGGTAGGCCTTGTGGTCCTCCGTGTTGTTGTTCTTGTCGTTGTTGTTGTCCTGACTGTGGTAGGGGTTGTGGTCCTCCGTGTTGTTGTTGTTGTTCTTGTTGTTGTTGTCCTGACTGTGGTAGGCCTTGTGGTCCTCCGTGTTGTTGTTCTTGTCGTTGTTGTTGTCCTGACTGTGGTAGGGGTTGTGGTCCTCCGTGTTGTTGTTGTTCTTGTTGTTGTTGTCCAGAATGTGATAGGCCTTATGGGCCTCCATGTTGTTGTTGTTGTTGTCCAGAAGGTGATAGGCCTTATGGGCCTCCATGTTGTTGTTGTTGTTGTCCAGAATGTGATAGGCCTTATGGGCCTCCATGTTGTTGTTGTTGTTGTCCAGAATGTGATAGGCCTTACGGGCCTCCATGTTGTTGTTGTTGTTGTCCAGAATGTGATAGGCCTTACGGGCCTCCATGTTGTTGTTGTTGTTGTCCAGAATGTGATAGGCCTTACGGGCCTCCATGTTTTTGGTGTTGTTGTCCAGAATGTGATAGGCCTTACGGGCCTCCATGTTGTTGTTGTTGTTGTCCAGAATGTGATAGGCCTTACGGGCCTCCATGGTTTTGGTGTTGTTGTCCAGAATGTGATAGGCCTTACGGGCCTCCATGGTTTTGGTGTTGTTGTCCAGAATGTGATAGGCCTTACGGGCCTCCATGGTTTTGGTGTTGTTGTCCAGAATGTGATAGGCCTTATGGGCCTCCATGGTTTTGGTGTTGTTGTCCAGAATGTGATAGGCCTTATGGGCCTCCATGGTTTTGGTGTTGTTGTCCAGAATGTGATAGGCCTTGTGGTCCTTTGTGTTGTGGTTGTTGTTGTTGTCCTGACTGTGGTAGGCCTTGTGGTCCTTCGTGTTGTGGTTGTTGTTGTCCTGACTGTGGTAGGCCTTGTGGTCCTCCGGGTTGTGGTTGTTGTTGTTGTCCTGACTGTGGTAGGCGTTGTGGTCCTCCGTGTTGTTGTTGTTGTTTTCCTTGTTGTTGTTGTTGTCCTGACTGTGGTAGGGGTTGTGGTCCTCCGTGTTGTTGTTGTTGTTGTTGTCCTGACTGTGGTAGGGGTTGTGGTCCTCCGTGTTGTTGTTGTTGTTTTTCTTGTTGTTGTTGTTGTTCTGACTGTGGTAGGCCTTGTGGTCCTCCGTGTTGTTGTTGTTGTTGTTGTCCTGACTGTGGTAGGGGTTGTGGTCCTCCGTGTTGTTGTTGTTGTTTTTCTTGTTGTTGTTGTTGTTGTCCTGACTGTGGTAGGCCTTGTGGTCCTCCGTGTTGTTGTTGTTGTTGTTGTCCTGACTGTGGTAGGTGTTGTAGTCTTCCGTGTTGTTGTTGTTGTTGTTGTCCTGACTGTGGTAGGTGTTGTAGTCTTCCGTGTTGTTGTTGTTGTTGTTGTCCTGACTGTGGTAGGCGTTGTAGTCTTCCGTGTTGTTGTTGTTGTTGTTGTCGTGACTGTGGTAGGCGTTGTGGTCTTCCGTGTTGTTGTTGTTGTTGTTGTTGTTGTCGTGACTGTGGTAGGTGTTGTGGTCTTCCGTGTTGTTGTGGTGGTGGTGGTGGTGGTGGTGGTGGTGGTGGTGGTTGTCGTGACTGTGGTAGGTGTTGTGGTCTTCCGTGTTGTTGTTGTGGTGGTGGTGGTCTTCTGGGTTGTTGTTGGTGTTGTCATGACTGTGGTAGGCATTGTAGTTGTAGTTGTCCTCGTTGTGACAGTGGTAGGCTTTGTGGTTGTTGTGGTAGTTGTTGGGACAGTTGTAGGCTCTGTAGGCTCATACTGTAGAGAGCACACATGCCAAAGATCAGGGATTGACTTGGGTGACTTATTCCTGTGTACCCGATATGCACTTCCCACACTAGACTTCACGAGTCTCCTTCTCCTCAGGTTGCTTCATCTACAGGGACCAGAGTAGGGCTAGGAGATCATGGCTGGTACCCAGAGAGCCACTGTGCAGCCCTTGGCTAAATACCCTACCACTGGCCCTCCTCAGAGGCTCTCCCCAGAGCTCTGTCAATGAAGCCCAGTCTTCCAAAGAATGACAGCCCTGTCCTCACTACCTGCTTTGGCTGAGAGCACTAGGATTTTGTGAGAACCACAACAAACTACAATATACAGATGAGTAAGAGGGAGGCTGCAGGGCCCCTGAGAGTAAGGGTGCAAGAGCAGAGATAGGACACCCAACTCACCTTACCATAGCCTCTCTCCCCCATCTCCCAGCTTAGCAACCTCAGGCAAAGCTACTCCCTGTCTTAGAGCCTTGGTCTCATATCTGTGGTGAGGCAGTAAGTGGGTACTTGAGCATGTTAGACAGAGCTTATAGTCCATTTTAGGTCAGGTCCACATGCGGGCTTAAGGAATGAGCTCTGTACCCTTGTTGTTCTTAACTAAGGGTACATATGCTGCATACATGGGCCTGCACTGCCCAGCCCTTCCCTACATCAGTGGCTCTGCTGGAGGGAAACAGAAGGGAAGGGGGCAGAGAGAGCCTGTGCCCAGGAAACAGGGAGGCTGAAAGGAGAGGCCCAGTCAGGCTGAGGGTGACCCTGTGTTGGACCCAGAGCCACAGGCAGCTTCAGAGTTCTCTTCTCAATGTGCCTGTGGACAAGCAGCTGTCAGGTGGAAAAACTCTGGTGGGAAAAGTGGAGGTTCAGTCTCAGCCTGACAGGAGGATATGCAGGGTGCAGGGGAGACAGACAAATGAGGACTGTCACACTACAAGAACCCACACCAGCTGGGACTGGACACAGGGCAGTGGCATTAGGCAGAGACATCCCTCCTCACAGAGGAACCTCACTCCAGGCTGATAGGCTCTGTTGCCCAAGTCGGGCTACCCAAGGTGAAGTGGCCTGGATGCCATAGAACTGGGAAAAGCAGCCCCTGGGAGCAGCACTTTGTTTTCAGTTCCCTCTTCCTGAAATGAGCCCTGCCCTCCCCACAGTCCTGCAAACTCCCCAGGAACAGAGAGCAGAGGTCAGAGCCAGTTAGCAGAGAGGGACAATGGAAGAGCATGAGAAAGGAGGAAAGGCAGGAGGGAGGCTGATGACCTCTGCAAAGTGACCACCAGTGTTCCCCAAACAGTCTTGGGAGGTTGGGGCTGTGATGGTCATGAGGGGGTTCAGAGCCCTGCCTGCTGCTGCACCAATGCAGTGAAGACACACCCTGAGTGGACATGGCCACAAGTTCTCCCACCCTCCAGATCCTTGTGCCTTGCACCTTGATTTGAGCCAAGGGGTCTCACAGCACCTAGTACACAGTATCCCATCCTCTCCAACTCACCTCAGCTGGAATCCAGGCTGGAGCCTTGAGCTCCGCACAAGCCCTGGGTTAGGGGAGGTGGCATGGTGGGTTCAGGGCACGCAGAGCCTCAGCACTGTTTCTGGAGTCTGCTTAGAGCTGGAATTGGCCCCTTTAAAGGGCTTTCAATAACATGGTTCACAGAGAGAGCAGAGTATCTGCAAGGCCTGAACAGATGCCTACAGCCTAGGTGCCCTTATAGAAGAGTTTACAGTGAATTTTGCAAACCTGGTGAAGGGATAAGGGCACCTATCTGGCAGTGAGGTGCTGCCAGAGATGCCTGTCTCATTAGCTACTTGCTTGGCCTTTCTTGAAGAATTTGCTCCCCTCACCTCCTCTTCCCAGGACACGTCTTCACCTCCTGTTTCTTCTTCCCAAGCTGCAGTCCACTGAGGTTCCCGCAGTCCCACCCTGTCATTCATACAATCCTTGCTGACAATTTTCAAGTCTTCGCCTACAAAGCTGACACCATTGTTCAGGCTGTAATCAATGAAAACCTCCCTAAAGCACAGAAAGGCAGAGGGTAACCACCAGATCAAAGAGACAGTTTTTTGGCTCAGTTCGTAGCCCACAGTTCTCATGGTAATGACTTTGAACATTAGCCAATCAGGGTTACTGGAGAGCAATCTGTAGGGTTAAGGGGAGTTTATCCCCAAGCACCATGAGATTGGCCTCTGCAATGAAGGTTATCAGACAATGAGGAGTCCTGAATGGGGTCAGATGTACTCCTGGCCATGAACTAAGTGACCAGGAATGGCTGTATTGTGTCACCATTCTGACTCCTCTATATGTACAGAGTATGTTGGAGTCCCTTGGAAAAGCTTCCTGGAACAGAGTTACCATCCCTGGTTGCACATCTTCCAAATCCTGCCCTCAGCAGAGCCTGAGTGGGTCTCTGAGCTCCTTGAGGGACCACCAACCAGGTCAGGTGCAGAGAGTGACCTGAGCTGTCCTGAGAAAGACATGTGTTGCCCAGTAGAGGTGACTTCCTACATTCTTAGCCCAAATGGCCTCCCAACCCTAAATACTTACTGTCCAGGCTTGTCAAATATATGTCCAGGGCAAATTAACTTTCCTTGATTCATAAAGATGGGCTTTTTATCTAAAAGAAAACCACACGAGAAGAAAGTCAGTGGACACGTTCACTCATCTGTCCTTCCCATTCTGTTTGCTGTTGGAAGCAGAGCTAACACTTGGACAGAAGCAACTTTTCTTCTCTTTCTTCTTCTGACATGTACCATGTACCAGGAACTATGTAGAACTCTGGTATTTAGGTTTTATGTTTTCATTTATTTATTTAATTTAAGATCACTTGATATACAATATTTCCTAGGTTACCAATGTACAATAATTTGATTCACAGTTTTTGAGGGTTGTATTCTATATAGTTGTTATAAAGGGCCTTAATTTTTAATGGAAACAAAGCAGACAGAGGCCCTGCTCTCAACAGCCTGACATTTGTGGGACTGGAGAGAGAGAGAGACAATAAAGTAAGAAACAATGAACAAAAAATGCCAGAGAGAAAAGTACTGTGATGCCAATAAACACGGGAAGATATAAGGGAGGGAGGGAAAGGCACATTTGCTTAGGAGTAAGTGACCTGTCCTGTCTTTTAGAGATACAGGTTCTTTTGGGGAGAAACAGGACATGATGGGATATTTGGGATTTGCTTCTCAATAATGATTCAGATGACCATTGTATCTATTCCTGTGGAGTAGATACAAGAATTCATCAGAAGAAATGGAGTAGCCCTTATTGTCAACAAGAGTCTGAAATGCAGTTCTTGGATGCAATCTCAAAAACAACAGAATGATCTTGGTTCATTTTTGAGGCAAACCATTCAAAATCACAGTAATCCAAGTCTATTCCCCAAATGCTAATGCCAAAGAAGCTGAAGTTGAATGGTTGTATGAAGACCTATAAGACCCTCTAGAACTAACACCAAAAAAAGAAAAAGATGTCCTTTTCATCATAGGTGATTGGGAAGTCAAGAGATACCTGGAGTAACAGGCAAGTTTTGTCTTGGAGTACAAAATGAAGCATAGCAAAGGCTAACAGAGTTTTGCCAGGAGAACACACTGGTCATAGCAAACACCCTCTTCCAACAACACTAGAGACTACTCTATAAATGGACATCACCAGATGGTCAGTACTGAAATCAGATTGATTATATTATTTGCATCCAAAAATGGAGAAGCTGTATGCAGTCAGTAAAAAAACAAAAACAAAAAAACTGGAGCTGACTGTGGCTCATATCATGAGCTCTTCATTGCAAAATTCAGGCTTAAATTGAAGAAAGTAGGGAAAACCACTAGACCATTCAGGTACGACCTAAATCAAATTGCTTATGATTATACAGCGGAGGTGATGAATAGATTCAAGGGATTAGATCTGGTAGACAGAGTGCCCAAAGAACTAAGGACAGAGGCTCATAACGTGGTACAGGAGGTGGTGACCAAAAGCATCCCTAAGAAAAAGTAATGCAGAAGGCAAAGTGGCTGTCTGAGGAGGCCTTACAAATAGTGGAGAAAAGAAGAGAAGAGAAAAGAAAAGATATACCCATCTGAATGCAGAGTTCCAAAGAATAACAAAGAGAGATAAAGAAAGCCTTCCTCAGTGATCAATGAGGAAGTGAAAAGAGGAAAACAACAGAATGGGAAAGACTAGAGATCTCTTCAAGGAAATTAGAGATACCAAAGGAACATTTCATGCAAAGATGGGTTCAATAAAGGATAGAAATGGCAAGGACCTAACAGAAGCAGAGTAAGAAGAGGTGGCAAGAATACACAGAAGAACTGTGCAAAAGAGATCTTAATGACCCAGATAACCATGATGGTGTGGCCACTCACCTAGAGTCAGACATCTTGGAATGTGAATTCAAGTGGGCCTTAGGAAGCATTGCTGTGAACAAAGCTAATGGAGGTGATAGAAATCCACTGAGCTATGTAAAACCCTACAAGGTAATGCTGTTAAAATGCTGCACTCAATATGTCAGCAAATTTGGAAAACTCAGCAGTGGCCATAGGAATGAAAAAGGTCAGTTTTCACTCCAATACCAAAAAAAGGCAATGCCAATGAATGTTCAAACTACAGTACAATTGTACTCATTTCACATGCTAGCAAGGTAATGCTCAAAATCCTTCAATCTAAGCATCAGCAGTACGTGAACAGAGAACTTCCAGATGTACAAGCTGGATTTAGGAAAGGCAGAGGAATCAGAGATTAAATTGCCAACATCCATTGGATCATAGAGAAAGCAAGAGAATTCCAGAAAAACATCTACTTCTGCTTCATTGACTATGCTAAAACCTTTGACTGCATCACAACAAACTGGAAAATTCTTAAAGAGATGGGAATACTACATCATGTTACCTGTCTTCTGAGAAACTTGTATGCAGGTTAAGAAACAATAATTAGAATTGAACATGGAACAATGGACTGGTTCAAAATTGGAAAAGGAGTACATTAAGGCTGTATATTGCTACCCTGCTTATTTAATTATATGCAGAGTATATCATGACAAATATCAGGCTGTATGAATCACAGGCTGGAGCCAAGATTGCTAGGAGAAATATCAACAACCTCAGATATGCAGATGACACCATCCATATTGCAGAAACTGAAGAACTAAAGAGCTTCTTGATTAGGGTGAAAGAGGAGAATGAAAAAGCTGGCTTAAAACTCAACATTCAAAAAACTAAGATCATGGCACCCACTCCCATTGTTTTAAGGCAAATAGATGTAGGGAAAGTGGAAACAGTGACAGATTTTATTTTCTTGGCTCCAAAATCACTGCAGGCAGTGACTGTAGCCAAAAAATTAAAAGATGCTTGCACCTTGGAAGAAAAACTGTGACAAACCTAGACAGCATATTAAAAAGCAGAGACATCACTTTGCCAACAAAGTTGAGTATAGTGAAAGCTATGGCTTTTCCATTATTCATGCATAGATGTGACAATTGGACGGCTGAGTGCCGAAAAACTGATCCCTTTGAACTGTGGTGCTGGAGAAGACTCTTGAGGGTCCCTTGGACTGCAAGGAGATCAAAGCAGTCAATCCTAAAGGAAATCAACCCTGAATATTCATTGGAAGGACTGATGCTGAAACTGAAGCTCCAATACTTTGGCCACCTGATGTAAAGTGCTGCCTCATTGGAAAAGACCCTGATGCTTAGGAAAAATTAAGGGTAAAAGAGGAGGGCAAAAGAGAATGAGATGGTTGGATGGCATCACCAACTAATGGACCTGAGTTTGAACAAATTCTGGGAAATAGTGAAGGCCAGGAAAGCCTGGTATGCTGCAGTCCAAGAGGTTGCAAGGAGTAAGACAGGACTTAGCGACTGAACAACAACAAATCAACAGTGAGAGTACTGGCAAAATGCAATTGGCTGGGGTTGATAATTCCATAAACCTCTTATCCTTATTCATCAGAAAGCAGACAGAATGAAAGCCACAATCACAGAAAACTAACCAAATTGATCACATGGACCACAGCCTTGTATAACTCAATGAAACTATGACCCATGCTGTGTAGGGCCACCCAAGACAGACAGGATATGGTGGAGAGTTTTGCCAAAATGTGGTCCAGAGGGAATGGCAAACCACTTCAGTGTTCTTGCCTTGAGAACCCCATGAACAGTATGAAAAGGCAAAAAGATTGGACACTGAAAGATGAACTCCCCAAGTCAGTCGGTCCCCAATATGTTACTGGAGAAGAGTGAAGAAATAACTCCAGAAAAAAACGAAGGGACGGAGCCAAAGCAAAAACAATGCCCAGTTGTGGTTGTGACTGGTGATGGAAGTAAAGTCCAATGCTATAAAGAACAATATTGCATAGAAACCTGGAATGTTAGGTCTATGAATCAAGGTAAACTGGAAATGGTCAAACAGGAGATGGCAAGAGTGAACATTGACATTTTAGGAATCAGTGAACTAAAACGGACTGGCATGGGTGAATTTAATTCAGATGACCATTATATCCACTACTGTGGTCAAGAATCCCTTAGAAGAAATGGAGTAGCCCTCACAGTCAAAAAAGGAGTCCAAAATGCAGTACTTGGGTGCAATCTCAAAAATGACAGAATGATCTCTTTTCATTTCCACGGCAAACCATTCAATATCACAGTAATTCAAGTCTATGCCCCAAACACTAATGCTGAAGAAGCTGAAATTAAACAGTTCTATGAAGATCTACAAGAACTTCTAGAACTAACACCAAAAAAAGATGTCCTTTTCATAGGGGACTGGAATGCAAAAGTAGAAAGTCAAGAGATAGCTGGAGTAACAGGCAAGTTTGGCCTTGGAGTACCAAATGAATTGTACAAAGGTGAAGGCTAACACAGGGCAAAAGCTAACAGAGTTTTGCCAAGAGAATGCACTGGTCATAGAAAACACCCTCTTCCAACAACACAAGAGATGACTCTACACATGGACATCACCAGATGGTCAATACCGAAATCAGGTTGTTTATATTATTTGCAGTCAAAGATGGAGAAGCTCTATAAGTCAGCAAAAACAAGACCAGGAGCTGACTGTGGCTCAGATCATGAACTCCCTATTGCAAAATTCAGGCGTAAATTGAAGAAAGTAGGGAAAAACACTAGACCATTCTGGTATGACCTAAATCAAATCCCTTATGATTATACAGTGGAAGTGACAAATAGATTCAAGGGATTAGATCTGATAGACAGAGTGCCTGAAGAACTATGGACAGAGGTTTGTGACATTGTACAGGAGGCAGCAATCAAGACCATCTCCAAGAAAAAGAAATGCAAAAAGGGAAAATGATTGTCTGAGGAGGCCTTACAAATAGTTGAGAAAAGAAGAGAAGTAAAAGGCAAAGGAGAAAGGAAAAGATATACCCATCTGAATGCAGAGTTCCAAAGAATAGTAAGGAGAGATAAGAAAGCCTTCCTCAGTGATCAGTGCAAAGAAATAGAGGAAAACAATACAATGGGAAAGACTAGAGATCTCTTCAAGAAAATTAGAGATACCAAAGGAAAAATTCATGCAAAGATGGGCAAAATAAAGGACAGAAATGGTATAGACCTAACAGAAGCAGAAGATATTAAGAAAAGGTGGCAAGAATACACAGAAGAACTGTACAAAAATGATCTTAATAACCCAGATAACCATGATGGTGTGATCACTCACCTAGAGCCAGACATCCTGAAGTCCAAAGTCAAGTGGGTCTTAGGAAGGATCACTACAAGTAAAGCTAGTGGAGGTGATGGAATTCCAGCTGAGCTATCTCAAGTCCTAAAATATGATGCTGTGAAATTGCTGTATTCAATATGCCAGCAAATTTGTAAAACTCAGCAGTGGCCACAGGACTGGAAAAGGTCAATTTTCATTCCAGTTCCAAAAAGGCAATGATGAAGAATGCTCAAACTACTGCACAATAATACTCATCTCACATGCTAGTAAAGTACTGCTCAAAATTCTCCAAGCAAGGCTTCAACAGTATGTGAACCAAGAACTTGCAGATGTTCAAGCTGGATTTAGAAAAGGCAAGGAACCAGAGATCAAATTGCCAACATCCACTGGATCATAGAGAAAGCAAGAGAATTCCAGAAAAACATCTACTTCTGCTTTATTGACTATGCCAAAGCCTTTGACAGTGTGAATCACAACAAATTGTGGAAAATTCTTAAAGAGATGGGAATACCAGACCACCTTTCCTGCCTCCTGAGAAATCTGTATGCAGGTCAAGAAGCAACAGTGAGACATGGACATGGAACAACTGGTTCAAAATTGGGAAAGGAGTACTTCAAGGCTGTATATTGTCACTGCTTATTTAACATATATGCAGAGTACATAATGTGAAATGCCAGGTTGGATGAAGCACAACCTGGAATCAAGATTTCCAGGAGAAATATCAATAACCTCATATATGCAGATGACACCACCCTTAGAGCAGAAAGCAAAGAAGAACTAAAGATCCTCTTGATGAAAGTGGAAGAGGAGAGTGAAAAAGCTGGCTTAAAACTCAACATTCAAAAAAATGAAGATCATGGCATCCAGTCCCATCACTTCATGGCGAATAGATGGGGAAACAGTGGATACATTGGCAGACTTTATTTTCTTGGGCTCCAAAATCACTGCCTATATTGACTGAAGCCATGAAATTAAAAGACACTTGCTGCTTGGAAGAGAAGCTATGACCAACCTAGATAGCATGTTAAAAAGCAGAGACATTACTTTGCAAACAAAGGTCTGAATAGTCAAAGCTATGGTCTTTCCGGTAGTTATGTATGGATGTGAGGGCTGGACCATAAATAAAGCTGAGCACTGAAGAATTTATGCTTTTAAACTGTGGTGTTGGAGAAGACTCTTGAGAGTCCCTTGGACTGCAAAAAGATCAAACCAGTCAATCCAAAGGAAATCAAACCTGAATATTGATTGGAAGGACTGATTATAAAGCTGAAGCTCCAATACTTTGGTCACCTGATGTGAAGAACTGGCTCTTTGGAAAAGACTCTGATGCTGGGAAAAACTGAAGGCAGGAGAAGTGGATGACAGATGATGAGATGGTTGGATGGCATCACCGACTTGATGGGCATGGATTTGAGCAAGCTCTGGGAGTTGGTGTTGGACAGGGAAGCCTGGCATGCTGCAGTCCATGGGGTTGCAAAGAGTTGAACTCGACTGAGCCCGAACTGAACTGTACTGATAATAATGGAAAGTAGATGAAGGCTGCTTCAAGGACTCCATACAATTTGTGCTACTTTTTCGTGTTATTGAAAATTCCCATTAAAATGAAGTCTCTCCAAGGTGGGGTTCCGATTGAAACCAGATGAGGGGAAAGGCAGGGCAAGGTCTGGGGAAGAGGGTGTGGGCTGTGGGTGCCTAAACTAAGGCCTGAGACATACTAGCTGAGCTTGTTGATTGAAAGAGGTGAATTGGGGGGTGATGTCATGGGCCCTCAGAAGGGGTGTGGGCTTTATTCTAAGCACGGTGAACCTGTTGAAGGACTGGCTAGGTCCATGTGAGTTTGGACACAGAGGCAGCAGGATCTGCAAATGGACTGGATGTGGAATGAGAACAAAGTGGAGTCAAGCACGATGTGCAGGCTGTGAGCAAAGCATCTGGGTGGGTGTTGGTACCTTTTATGGACACTGGGAAGCCTGAAGGGAAACAGGGCCTCTGTGTTTGTGCTTGCTCTGTAGTTTTGTGGGAGCTGTGAGGTGGTCCTCAGAAGCCTCGGATAGTCCATAGCTAACAGCTATGGAGCCTTCTCTCTCCTGAGCCCTGATTCTCCTCACACCTCGACTGTGGTTACAGGTCAGGCACAGATTTTTCCCACAGATTGCTCACTTTCAGGTGACCAGCTTTTGGCCATGACTCAGTTCTCAGATACCTATGAAATTCTGAACTCTTTTCCCTTTCAATGGTGCTGATAGTGAGACTAATCACCAAGTGTATTTACAGAGAAAGATTAGTGTCTGAGGGGTAGGAAGATTGGGATTAGTTGAAAAAAATCATAAGGAAATGTGCCGTAATCTCCTTAGTGTTCACACGGTAGGGAGAGTGAGGTGACAGCAGGCATCTCACATAATGAAGACCAAGAAAATCATCATTGGCTGCAAAGTTTTCTTTTTTCCTTTTAATTGAAGTATTGTGGGTTTTTTTAAAAACAATATTATACTCCCTTCAGGAGTATAGCATAGTGATTTTAAAAGTTTAATAGATTATACTGCACTTAAAGTTATTACAAAATATGGCTACATTCCTTGTGCTATACAGTATATCCTGTAGTTTATTTATTTTATACATAGGTTTGTACCTCTTAATCCCCTACCAAAGGATCTGCCCCTCTTCCCTTTTCTCTTCTGTCTGGTATCCAGTAGTTTGTTTTCTATATCTCTGTTTCTGTTTTGTTATATTTAATCATTTTTTTAAATGTTTTAGACTCCATGTGTAAGTTAGAACACACAGCATTTTCTTTCTCTGTCTGACTTATTTCACTTAGCATAATACCCTCTAGGTCCATTCATGTTGCTGCAAATTGTAGAATTTCATTATTTTTTTATGGCTAATATTCTCATGTGTGTGAGTGTGTGTGTGTGTGTGTGTGTGTGTAAGGGTGTATACTACTTCATCTTTAACAGTTCATCTGTGATGGACACTTGGATTGCTTCCATATCCATAAATAATGCTGCTGTGAACATTGGGGTACATGTATCTTTTTCAATTAGTGTTTTTGTTTTCTTCAGATACATACTCAATAGTGGAAATGCTAGATCAATGGCAATTCTATTTTTACTTTTTTGAACAATCTCCTTGCCATTTTCCTTACTGTCTGTACCAATTTATTGGTACAATACATTCCCACCAACAGCATACTAGGATTTCTTTTTCTCTACATTCTGGCCAACATTTGATAATAGCCATTTTGACAGATGTGAGGTGATAAACTCATTATATTTTGACTTGTATGATTAGTGATGTTGAGCATCTTTTATGTACCTGTTGTCAATTTGTATATCTTCTATTCAGGTTTTTTGCCCATGTTTTAACAGGGTTCTTTGTTTCTTTCAATACTGAAGTTTTTGAGTTATTTTTATGTTTTGGATATTGACTCATCAGTCATATTATTTGCAAATATTTTCTCCCATTCAGTAGGTTGTCCTTTCATTTGGTCCCATTTGTTTATCTTTTATTTTTTTAACCTTTGCCTTAAGAGACACATCCAAAAAGGTATTGCTACAATTTATGTCAAAGAATATTCTGCCTATATTTTCTTCTAGGAGTTGTATGGTTTCAGATCTTATATTAACATCTTTATTACATTTTAAAAATTGGAGCACAGTTGCTTTGCAATGTTGTGTTAATTTCTGCTGTATAGCAAAGTGAATCAGCTATATATACACACCAATAGCATATTAAAAAGCAGAGACATTACTTTGTCAACAAAGGTCCATCTAGTCAAGGCTATGGTTTTTCCACTGGTCATGTATGGATGTAAGAGTTGGACTATAAAGAAAGTAGAGCGTGGAAGAAATGATGCTTTTGAACTGTGGTGTTGGAGAAGACTTTTGAGAGTCCCTTAGACTGCAAGGAGATCCAACCAGTCCATCCTAAAAGAGATCAGTCCTGGGTGTTCATTGGAGGGACTGATGTTGAAGCTGAAACTCCAATACTTTGGCCACCTGATGAGAAGAGCTGATTCATTTGAAAAGGCCCTGATGCTGGGAAAGATTGAGGGCAGGAGGAGAAGGGGACAACAAAGGATGAGATAGTTGGATGGCATCACCAACTTGATGGACATGGGTTTGGGTGGACTCTGGGAGTTGGTGATGGACAGGGAGGCCTGGCATGCTGTGGTTCATGGGGTTGCAAAGAATCAGACACGACTGAGTGACTGAACTGAACTGAAGTGTAGGAGGGTTCCTTTTTTCCACATCCTCTCTAGAACTTATTCTTTAAATGCAATTTTATTTATTTTTTGATATATGTTGTGAGGAAATGTTCTAATCTCATTCTTTTGTGTGCTTGTGTCCAATTTTCTCAGTATCACATATTGAAGAGACTGTCTTTTCTCCATTGTATTTTTTTTTTACCTCCTTTGTCATAGATTAATTGACCATATGTACACGTGTTTATTTCTGGGATCCCTATGCTATGATTTATGTGTCAATTTTTGTTTTGATTACTGTAGTTTTGTGCTATCATCTGAACACAAGAAGCATGATACCTCTAGTTTTGTTCTTTTTCAAAATTGCTTTGACTATTTGTGGGGTTTTTTGTATGTGCGTGCTTCTGTACTCATTTTAGGATTATTTATTCTGTTGTTGTTGTCCAGTTGCTCAGTAATGTCTGACTCTTTGCAACCCCGTGGACTGCAACATGCCAGACCTCTCTGTCCTTCACCATCTCCCGAAGTTTTCTCAAGTTCATGTTCATTGCATTCGTGATGTCATCTAGCCATCTCATCCCCTGACGCCCTCTTCTCCTTCTGCCCTCCATCTTATTCAACATTAGGGATTTTTCCAATGAGTCAGTTATTTGCATCAGATGACCAAAATACTGGAGTTTCAGCTTCAGTATTAGTCCTTCCAACAAGTATTCAAGATTGATTTCTCTTAAGACTGACTGGTTTGATCTCCTTGCTGTCCAAGGGACTCCCAAGAGTCTTCTCCAGCACCACAGTTCGAAGGCATCAATTCTTCAGCTCTCTGCTTTCTTTATGGTCCAGCTCTCACAACCATACACGACCACTGGGGAAGACCATAGCCTTGACTGTATGTACCTTTGTCAGAAAAGTAATGTCTCTGCTTTTCAACACACTGTCTAGGTTTGTCATCGCTTTCCTGCCAAGAAGCAAACATCTTCTGATTTCAAGGTTACAGTCACCATCTGCAGTGATTTTAGAGCCCAAGAAGAGGAAATCTGTCACTACTTTCACTTTTTTCCCCTACATTTGCCATGAAGTAGTGGGGTTGGATGCCATGATCTTAGTTTTATATATATATAGTTTTAAGCTGGCTCCTTCACTCTCCTCCTTCACCATCATCAAGAGGCTATTTAGTTCCTCTTCACTTCTGCCATTAGAGTGGTATCATCCTCATGTCTAAGGTTGTCGATGTTTCTCCCACCTTTCTTGATTCCAGCTTGTAACTCATCTACCTGGCATTTCTCATGATATATATTAAACAACAAGCATATAGATTAAACAAACTGGGTTTGTTTATTTATTCTTATTCTATTTCTGTGAAAAGTGTCACAGAGTTTTTCCTAGGAATTGCATTAAATTAGTGGATTGTTTTGGGTAACATGGACATCTTAACAATATTAATTCTTCCAATCCATGAACATGGCCTTTCTTTTTATTTGTGTTTTCTTCATTTTCCTTCATCAATGTCTTATAGTTTTTAAGTGGATGACTTTCACCTCTTTGGTTGAGTTCATTTTTAGGTATTTTATTCTTTTTGATGTAATTGTAGATGGGATTGGTTTCTTAAATTCTCTTTCTGATAGTTTATTATTAGTGTATAGAAATATAACAGATTTCTGTATATTAATTTTATTTCCTAAACTTTATTGAATTCATTTACTATCTTTAATGGTCTCATTGGTGGATTTTCTTTTATTATTATTATTACTTTCTGTGTATAGTATTATACATCTGCAAATAGTGAGAGTTTTACTTTTTCCTTCCTATTTGAACATCTTTTGTTTTTCTTTTCTGCTTACTGTCTCTAGGCCTTCCAATATATGTTCAATAGAAGTGATGAGAATGGACATCTTTGTCTTGTTCCTGGTTTTAAAAGGAAAGCTTTCAGCTTCTCACTGTTGAGTATTATGTCAGCTGTGGGTTTGTCATGAATGGGTTTCATTAAGTTGAGCTGTGCTCATTCTGTACCACCTTTGATAAGGGTTTTTTTTTTTTTAAATCATGAATGTATGCTAGTTTTGTCAAATGCTTTGTCTATTGAGATGGTCTCTAATAACTTTTATCTTTTCTTTGTTAGTGTGGTGAATTATATTCATTGATTTGTGGATATTGAATCATTCTTCCCATCTCTGGAATAAGTCCCACTTGATTATGGTGTTTGATCCCTTTTTATATATTTTTGAATTCAGTTCACTAATATTTTATTGAGCTTTTTCCCATCTGTATTCATCAGAGATATTGGCCTGTAATTTCTTTTTCTGTAGTGAAAAAGTTTTCCCTTGTTTTCCTTTGCTAGCTTGGTAATGGTGGCTTTGCACAATGATTTTGGGAGTGTTTCCTCCTCTTCAATATTTTGAAATAGCTTGATAAGGATAGGTAGAAATCCCCTCTAAAGCCATTTCTCCTTGGACTTTTGTTTGCTGGGAGGTTTTTTTTTTTTTTAATTACATATTCAGTTTCAATACTAGTGGTCAGTCTGTACAGATTACATATTTCTTCCTGATTCAGTCTTGGAAAATTATGTTTCTAGTAGTTTATGAATTTATTTTTCATTCAATTTGTAGACATATAACTGATTGTAGTATTCCCTTATGACTTTTTGTATCTCTGTGATACCAGTTGTGATTTCTTCTCTTTCACTTCTTTTTTTATTTCAAGTCTATTTTTTTCTTAATGAGCATGGCCAAAGGATTATCAATAATGTTTATCTTTTCAAAGAAGGTGCTAAAGAACATTATTCTAAATGGTGAAAAACTGAAAGCATTCCCCCTAAGATCAGGAATAAGACAACGGTGCCACTTTCGCCACTATTATTCAACATAGTTCTGGAAGTCCTAGCTACAGCAATCAGAGATGAAAAAGAAATAAAAGCAATCCAGATTGGAAAAGAAGAAGTAAAGCTCTCACTGTTTGCAGATGATATGATACTGTACATAGAAAACCCTAAAGATAGTATCAGAAAATTACTAGGGATAATCAGTGAATTTAACAAAGTTGCAGGATACAAAATCAATACACAGAAATAACTTGCCTATATATATACTAACAATGAAAAATCAGAAAGGGAAACTAAGGAATCAATCCCATTCACCATTGCAACAAAAAGAATCAAATATCTAGGAATAAACTTACCTAAGGAGACAAAAGAATCATACACAGAAAATTATAAGACACTGATGAAAGAAATCAAAGGTGATATAAACAGATGGAGAGATACTCCAGGTTCCTGGGTAGGAAGAATCAATATTGTGAAAATGATTATACTATCAAATGCAATCTACAGATTTAATGTGATTCCGTATCAAATTACCCATGGCATTTTTCACAGAACTAGAACAAAAAAATTCATAATTAACATGGAAACACAAAAGACCCCAAATAGCCAAAGCAGTCTTGAGAAAGAAGAATGGAGCTGGAGGAATCAACCTTCCTGACTTCAGATTATACTACAAAGCTACAGTCATCAAGACAGTATGGTACTGGCACAAAAGCAGAAATATAGACCAATGGAACAAGATAGAAAGCCCAGAAATAAACCCATGCACCTATGGGTATCTTATTTTTGACAAAGGAGGCAAGAGTATACAATGGGGCAAAGGCAGCCTCTTCAATAAATGGTGCTGGGAAAACTGGACAGCTACATGTAAAAGAATGAAATTAGAACACTTCCTAACACCATACGCAAAGATAAACTTAAAATGGATTAACAACCTAAATGTAAGACCAGAAACTATAAAACTCTTAGAGGAAAACATAGGCAGAACCCTGGATGACATAAATCAAAGCAAGATCCTCTGTGACCCACCTCCTAGAGTCATGGAAATAAAAACAAAAGTAAACAAGTGGGACCTGATTAAACTTAAAAGTCTTTGCATAGCAAAGGAAACTATAAGCAAGGTGAAAAAACAGCTTTCAGAATGGGAGAAAATAATAGCAAATGAAACAACTGACAAAGGATTAATTTCCAAAATATATAAGTGGCTTATACAACTCAGAAAAACAAACAACCCAATCAAAAACTGGGAAAAAGACCTAAACAGACATTTCTCCAAAGAAGACATACAGATGGCTAATAGACACATGAAAAGATGCTCAACATCACTCATTATTAGAGAAATGCAAATCAAAATCGCAGTGAGATACCACCTCAAACTGGTCAGAATGGCCTTCATCAAAAAGTCTACAAACAATAAATTCTGAAGAGGGTGTGGAGAAAAGGGAATGCTCTTGCACTGTTGATAGGAATGTAAATTGATACAGTCACTATGGAAGATGGTTTGGAGATTCCATAAAAAACTAGGAGTAAAACCACCATATGACCCAGTAATCCCACTCCTAGACATATATCCTAAGGAAACCAGTGTTGAAAAGGACCCGTGTATCCCATTGTTCATTGCAGCATTATGTACAATAGCTAGAACATGGAAGCAACCTAGATGTCCATCGACAGATGAATGGATAAAGAAGTTGTGGTAAATGTACACAATGGAATATTACTCAGCCATAAAAAGGAAGGCATTTGAGTCAGTTCTGATGAGGTAGATGAACCTAGAACCTATTATACACAGTGAAGTGAGTCAGAAAGAGAAAGATAAATATCGTATTCTAACACACATATATGGAATCTAGAAAAATGGTTCTGAAGAATTTATTTACAGGGCAGCAATGGAAAATCAGACATAGAGAACAGACTTATGGACATGGGGAGAGGGGAGGAGAGAGTGAGATGTATGAAGAGCGTAACATGGAAACTTACATTACCATATGTAAAATAGATAGCCAACGGAAGTTTGCTGTATGGCTCAGGAAACTCACACAGGGGCTCTGTATCAACCTAGAGGGGTGGGATGGGGAGGGAGATGGGAGGGAGGTTCAAAAGGGAAAGGGTATCTGTATACCTATGGCCGATTCATGTTGAGGTTTGACAGAAAACAACAAAATCTGTAAAGCAATTATCCTTCAATAAAAAAATAAAGAAAAAAAAGAAGAAGAAAAAACTGAAGAAAAAAAAAGGTGCTAAAGGATTGATTATTTTCAGGATTTCCATATGAAGGGAGAGTTAACCAGGCTTCCTGCCAAGTCCCCCTCCTCTTGTCAGTTTTGCCGCTATCATTAAAGTGTCTACAATGAGAGGGCAGTAAGAACTTTGAAGGCTTTGATGGGTGAAGGGAATGCAGTGTGTTGTGGCATATTTCTTACTTGGAGGTATCAAGGGACTTACTTACCAAAGACTTTGCCAGAGCCCAAATGATATCTGCAAACAATTTCATCCTTCCTTTTTTGATCTAGGCCAGATGCAAAAAATGTCACTTCATAGGCTACTGCAAGAGTAACATCCAAAGGTCTGTGTTAGGAGGGGCTCAGTGCTGTCTTCCCTCTGACCTCACAGTTACAGAATTTCACCCAAAACTGAACTCCCAAGTGACTTCTATGAGGAAGCAGCTCTGTCTGAACCAAACTCTGGTTACCTCTTGTGTAAGATCTTCACTGAGTGTCCACTCTGAGGCTACTGGGCTGGGGTTTGAGACCTTGGGGTGCTGCTACAAACCCGTCTGAACAGTTGAGCTAAAAGACACCCAGTCTCAAACCCTCCACAGGTGTAAATCCAGACCCTGAAAAGCCATGCTCTTCCCTAAGTGGTATAGACAGTGCTGGCCTCTGAAAATCACAGAGGAACCAAGACAATGCAGGCTGAAAACAGTCCTGACCTTCGTCTGAGCTGGGCACACAAACCTGGTGCCTGTGGGACTTTCTGACACTTGGGAATCTGTTCCTCCTCCCTATATTTCTCTGTGCCTATGGCAGGGTGGTGACTCCAGGAGCAAAACCAGGTCCTGGGTGAGGCAAGCAATGAGACAAAGACCCTGCACAGGAGAATCCCCCATGGAGGGTGAAATCCTGTCTTAGCTGTGGTTCTGAAGTCTGCAGTGACTATTCTTCTCCTCCTTCTTTCTGCCCCTTCATGTGCCTCACACAACACTCTACCCCCACCACAGAGATTCACCAAGCACTTCCTTTGGCCAGGGTGGTAGACACTGATATGCAGTTCTGGGCCAGAGCCCCTCGCCAGACTACTGGGTCCCCAGTGGTGCTTCCTGGCAACTGAAACAAATACCAGGGGATCCAGAGAGGGCAGGTCGGGGGCCGGCCCCTGGGGAGTTGGCCAGGATAAGTGCAGGTCACCCCACTGCAAGTCCATGGTCTTTAGCCTCCACCCCTGCATCCTGGCCCAGCTTGGCTAGTTCCAATTGCATATCCTTGATTTACCCAAGGTCAGTTAACTTGAGAAACATTCCTCAGAAATGCCAGCACAGCCTTGGACCTGGCAGTCCTGATTCTTCCGGCTTTAGATGTTCCTGAGTCTCCCATTATATCAAGGTGGGGTTTGCAAATTCTCTTTAGAAGTAAATAGATTCTTGGCCAGTTGACTGACACTAGCCTGCTAACATGTTATGACAGACTTTTTTAAGCAGAAACCCCCATAAGGGACCTAGCAGTCCCAGCCTCATGGTGAAGATTGAGCCCAGTCTCTTCCTCCGTGTGGAAGATGAGGGAAGGTAGCAGCAGAGGTCAGGGCCAACTGATAGTCCAGGGCACAGGCCATATTGGCTTTTGGCCTCTGCCTGGATGCCTTCCTTCTTCCTTGGATCTCCTGCTGCCTTCAGCCCAGCCCAGGTGCTGCTTCACCTTTGCAGTGGAGTCCCTCTGTCCCAGGCACTGCTGCTTTCAAAGGAGGACTTATGAACTCTGGCAAGTCTCCAAAGTGGAAGACAGGGTGATGGTTTTAATATTTCGGCAAAAGAGATTTAAAGGTAAAGGATTTTTGCTTTATCCAGAAAGCTGCTCCTTTTGTTTCCTAAACCCCTACCTCAGCACCCCAATTCCTCCAACAGTATCAACCACAGGAAGAAAATGAAGTGACAAGAAGGTCTAAAATCAGCTTTCAGGGCTACATTTGCTGCATTTCCACATACAGTCCACTGCCCACCAGCTGTCAAGTGGCAGAAGGACTGACAGGCTCTCGAAGGGAGACTAACCCTTTCTGGAATGGAGAGCTTTCTCTCTGAAAGAAAATGTATATACCAGGCCACCCAGAGGCTCCAATGAGAGGAGCTGGGAAGGCAGGCCTCTCCCTGAGAAGGCTGATGGAGATGAGCAGATGCCTAGGAAGAAGGCATCTGACTTGCTTGAGACTGACTAGGGTACACAGATGGACGTGACCTGCCCTGGGGCGGGCAGGTCTTGGAGCACCACATGCTACTTGGCATAGCCACTTTGAGAGAAACTCGACACTGACCAACTGTGACCTGGCTTTCCCTTATGGTGGCAGGTCAACTTCTGGTCCTTTCCCAAGCTCAGAGAGGTAATTATCAAGATGGTCCTATGGTATAACTTCTAGTATCTACCAATTAGCAACAATCTGAATATTGACCAAGGGAGAGTAATGAAATAAACTGGTCCATCCATAAAATGAAATACTGTGTAGAAGGTTGGAAAACACTGTGTACTACAAGATGCCATGAATGTAAAAATATCCTTGTAAAGTATAGTTAGGTAGGAATCTACATATAAAAGGGCTTCCCTAGTGGCTCAGTTGGTAAAGAGTTGACCTTGTAATGCAGGAGACCTGTGTTAGATCCCTGGGTTGGGAAGATACCCTGGAGAAGGGAACGGCTACCCACTCCAGTATTCTTACCTGGAGAATTCCTTGGCCAGAGGAGCCTGGTTGGGTACAATCCATGGGGTTGCAAAGAGTTGGACACAACTGAGCCACAAACACTTTCGCATAAAAGATGAACTCTTTGTGGTTAATTCTGGAGACAATGGGATGGGATAAGGAGGGACCTTATCCTGGAGGAGGGGCAGCCTCTACCCAGGCTGGTTGCAGGAGTGTCCCTGTTGGCACAGCGTGTCCATCCTTCATGCCTCAGGTCCTCCTGGCCCACACAGCCTGCCCCACCCACCCACACAGAGGGTCTCCAGCCATGATGCAGAGCTGGATGCTGGACCTCAGAGGGAAGCCCTGTTCTGCACTGGCACCTACTATGGTCTTCACTGCTGGCATTCTTGAGGACACCCAGTCTGGTCTGGTCACAAAGAGTAAAAAGAATAACCAGGTGCTGCCTCCAGCACCCCTTCCCGGGGTCAAGGTCTGAGGAAACCCGGTAACACACAGGAGGGATGAATCCTCAAACCATGGTGCCTAGTGCCCCAGAACAGAGCCCACGCTTATCCCTTGAGAGTCACTGGGGAGAGGTGCTAAAGCAGCAAACTAGACTGTAGAGGAAGAAAGCAGGGAGTAGCTGGCTCTGGGGGGTGGGGGAAGGATTGCCTGGGAAGGGAGCTGAGGGGACACTGTAGGTGCAAATGTGATGCTCTGAGTCTTCATGGGCTTTGGTGCTGTGTGCATTTGTCAGAACTCATCAAATGATACACTTAGTTCTGCTGCATTTCAAAAAGAGAAATCTTAATAAAATTGTTTCCCAATTAAAGATATGTGGTGTAGTAGTCTGATGATTGTAATTTATTTTGAAATGTATCAAAAAATAAGATGGACCGCTAAAGAGAGACATAGAAAGAGAGCTAGACAGATTAATATGAAAGGGAATACAGTGAGATATCAATTGCAAATCCAGGTGGTGCAGATTGGATTGCCCACTAAACAATTGTTTCTACTTTGGTGGGGGTTTGAAATGATCTATAATAAAATCTGAAGCAAAAGAATTTACTGAATGATAAAAATAAAGATATGGACATAGCCAAGCAGAAGTCATGCTTCATACCGGGTGAGAAGCAACTAATGAGAGATCAAGGGCTGTGGGAAACCAGGGGAGCCAGCTGCCGAGGAATGCCTTCGGATTAAGGTACTCTGAGAGTGAAGTCTCAAACCCGGGTGGTCTGGATCCTGTAAAGTTAAAAGAGGTTTTCCAGAAAGCCCAGGCCCCTACCTACCAGCCTCTGCAGCAGGTGAACTTAAGAGCAGAGGCTGGTCCTTGGAGGGTCTGGTTATCCAGCGTGGGGGCCTCAGCCTCCATGGTTAGGTGGGTTAGGGAAGTGGCCTTCTCAGCCCCTAATGCCCTGTGCAGAGGATGAGCTGGAGCACAGGCCTGGAGGCAGGGAGGCCAGCAGAGGCCTCCACTTAGTCCTGGAGGGAGCCTGAGAGGCTGAAGAAGTGACAAGTCTCATGCTCACCCCCTCCAGGCTTCCTCACACCCAGCCCACTGACTTATACAGAGTGACAGATTCTACTTTATTTAGGGCCCAGGTTCCTGCCTTGCGCTTTCTATCTCAGTGACAGTCATGCTGTGTGGCAGCTTTTGACAAGATGACAGCGATTGTAAAGGTCAGAGCAGCACCGCTGGGCCTCACTGGCAGAGGGTGTGCAGCAGGCACCTGTCACCCCAGCTAGGCCACCACGGGGCAGGAATGACAACAGGCATCCTCCCCTGAGGTCTGCAGGCCAGTGTGTGTCCTGGGGACGTGATCACATAATGGAAGCTCCCAGGTTGCTTGCAAGCTGGGATGTGCAAGAAAAGACCCTGCACATGTGTGGGGTCTCTCTCCATGTCCACACCTTGCATAGGTCACAGGGTCAGAGACAGGAGAAGTCAGAGAGCTTCCACCCACAGTAGGCTCAGCTGGAGATGCTTTCACCCTGGATGTTCTTTAACCATTTCCCTCCCCTACCTGAGCTCAGCAGAGAGGTAGGGGAAGAATCAGGGGTCAGTGATGAGTCTTAGTACCAGCTCCTGTTGGTGAGGGCCACCAGCTTCTAGATCCTGTGCAGTCATTGTGAACTCCATTGTTTCTATGTCCCACTGCAGATCTGATAGTGGGTGGTGGGTGTTGTTATTTCAACTGCTTAGAGATGAAATTGGAGCTGGTAGACACTCAATAACTTGCCCCGGTTTTGTACCCATGAGCAGCAGAGCTCAGATATGAGCACTGCTCTGTCTGACCACAGCCTTCTGCACTGTGGTCTACAATTCAGAGCACCACAGCCAGGACCAGCTTCCTGGGTCTGTATCCAGCTGCATCCAGCTGGGTGCTGCTACGAGTGGGAGCTTGTGCTTATCATCCACTTCAACTCCACAAATCCCAGTGATACGGATGCACAAACGGGCACGCACACAGCTCATTCAGAGAGGGCTTCTAATAGAAACACAACTGCACAGGATCATCCCACACTGATGGAGAGACCCTCTCGGGGGAGACATGGCTTCCTTGGATGCCTTTGTTAGGCTCTGTTACTAGCATGACACTGACCATGAACTATGTCCAATTCTTTTCTTTATCCACCAAAATAATCACATTTTTCTTCTCCATCTTTTCTGATGAGGAAAATCACATTGATATTTTATATATTGAATCAGGCTTGCATTTCTGGTGTGAGCCCTAATTAATCTTAATGTATTATGTTTTTATGGGTAGTTTGAATTCATGTGGTAAGTATTGTTGAGAGTTTTAAGCATCAATATATATTTAATTTTTTAAAGAAACTTTTTGGTTTTATATTTTAAAAACTAAATTTATTTATGGTCACCTTTTTGCAATATATGTATGTAAGTCTGTACCATTATGTGGTATACTTTAAAATCATACAGAACTATATGTCAATAACCTCTCAATCAATCCTTGAGATAAAAGTAATTATACAGATCCACACAAAACACCTGGCATACACACGTCATACAGTCACACAGGTATATATCAATGCACACTTCCATGCTGGACAGATTTCCATACAATCGTGTCATATATACACACACATCACACACTCACACAATCCTCGCATGCACACCACACACACATACCATATACAATCCACTCAGACCACACAGACACCACACACACAGTCAAGCGACATACAGAAACACACTAATACACATATGCCACAATCAGAACACCCACACCACTTGAATGCATCACATACACACACACACACACACAAGCACTTTTGTTTGGATCTGTGACTTGGGTCTTACCTCCTAAACAGACAAAGTGTGTGTCCCCAGCCATGGCTTCCATACACGAATTTTTCACGAGCTGGAGAGAGGGGTGGCAGGGTCAGGGAGACTGACAGCAGGGACATGGGGAAAAGACAGCCCACCTCCCCTCTCATGTTTAGCCCACACTCACCGACGTAACAAATGACTCTGAAGAACTGAATTCCTCTGTCCCATACATTTGGTCCTTTCTTTCTACAATATCATTCAACTACAAGAGAGAGGAGATGGTTGTCACACAGCCAGGAGTTGAGAACACAGCAGTCTCATCTTAGGAGACAGACTCTTGCCTCCTGCCATGTTGGACTCCAAGAGCCACACCCTGGTGTCTGTCAGCAGCCCACCCTCAGAGAGTGGAAACCCCACCCTCAGAGAGTGGAAACTCCACCCGCAACTCTGATGTGTAGGTTTACACAACACTTGCTATTCATCTGCCATTGACTACCTGTTGTCCAAACATTTGGGCTGGGGTCGAGGGCCATTGTCTGGGTGACCTTGGGGCAGCTGCCTTTGAAAACTTTCCCCAGCTGGGCTCAAACGTGGCACTTGGTTATCTGTTCTGAATTACCTGATCTCTCTTATAGTCTTTTACACCCACGCAGTAAACCTTGGCCCCCATATCCCGAGCCTGTTGAGCCTAAGAGAAAAAAGTTTTGAGTGGAAATACCCAAACACATGGAGTACAAAACTGGTAGTGGTGGACAGGACTCACTTCCTTCTTTGTGTCCTGTAATGTCCTTGGTAGCAGTGGCCCTGCAGTTAGGGTGATAATCAGGCTGGAAGTATTCCTGTCTAGAGAGGAAGCAAGGGATGGCTTGATTAGCAAGGCACCTGAAGTGACCTGCCTCAGGCTGTCAGGCCTGCAGCTCTGCTCCTGTACCTCCTTCTCCTGGGGAGGGGCCACCCTGACCCCAGAACAGCCACCCAGAGCGCCTAGAGGGACAGAGGACTTAGCCTAGGACTTATCTGAAAGTTGAGGAGCCTGAGACTGGTTCAGAGTGCTTCCTAGTGGACCCTCACTAGGGGCAGGTGATGCAGCCTTTATCCTGAATGGCAACTGCAGCTACTTCCCTGGCAAGGACAAGCCTCTCAGCTGAGCTCAGAGAGGAGCAGCCAGACTGACTGCCAGAGGCCTGAGCAGCGGCCCCCGCCCAGCTCCCTGCCTTTCCCCAGCAGTCTATGCATCTTTCCTGATGAGGACTGCAAACCTACAGTCTACATGCCGATGGTTCTGGGCCGAGCACAGCCTTTCCCACTGTTGGAAACACCGACACAGGACGAGAGTCAACCAGAGGGGAGAGGCTGCAGGGAAAGGAGGCAGAGCCAGGACCGTGGTGGACAGAGTGTGGGCAGCCAGGGGGACACCAAGGTCTCTGCTCCCTAAACTGAACTCTGCTTACTCACTCACTGTCCCTGGAATTTCTCTTCTCTTTTTCATGCAGCCCAACTGTAGGTCAAGCACTTGATATCTAGTAAGAACCAGGAATGTAATGCATGACCCCTTGTGGTTCTCAGAAACATCCCTGGGGGAGCTTTTCATCCTCACTGTGGGGAGGAGGAAATTGCAGCACAGAGTGGGCAAGGAGCTCGCCCCAAGAGTCAGCGCTAGGAGCTGGCCGAGGAGGGTCTGCACCAGCCCTCGCTGAGGCCAGGCCTGGCTCTGTCCCACCTGAGCACAGTGATGTCAGCTGGCAACTTACTTCCTGAGGTAGCTTGTTGAATCTGTTTATTTGCCTGCAACAAATTGAAAGAATGTTGGCAGATGAACCAATAATACTCTTAAGAACTTGACTAAGCAGAATAAATTTTCAGAGTTGTCTTGTACCTTTTTCAATCCTTCCTGCATGTTTGTGGCTCCTGTAGGCACTATATTCTGAAGTCTTTTAAGACCATCACGTATTTTTGTTCTAAAAACATATCAGAAAAGAGGGTAGAGGGGGAATAAAGGTTGATGACTACAAAACAGCCCCAGATGTCCTGGCACCAGACCTATCTGGACCAGAGAGGATACAAGTGATCCTGTCCTGACCCTTCTGCCCATGTCTTTGATGCTGACAGGACTAACCCTAATCCTTCTTTGTTCCCTACTCAGTGAGTATGGAAGATGCTGCTTTGCTGGTCCCATGAATATGGCTGCCTTTCAACATGCTCATCCCTGTCTCAGGCATCCAAACCTCAGAGACTCAGCAAGGATCCTTCTTTGACTATCTAGGGTGCCAGATCCATAGGTGGCACCCCCATCATGACTGGCCATACTGCTGGCACCTAAGGGGTCCCTAGTAAGGGCATTATCTTCCAACAGGGAAGCCTGAGTTTGGGAAGTCACTTTGCTGATACTCTTGCCCTGACCCCTCCTCCCCAGCCGCAGACACCTGTAATGGACTTGGTCCCTCCAGGCCACTTCCCTCACTGGATTGATGCTAACGGAAATAGTCAATCTGCTCTATTAGAGTATAGGACTCCTGGGCTTCATGTGCTACTGAAGAAACAGATCATAAATGGGGAAGAGGCCTGAGGAGTGTCCATGTGGGCTGAAGAGTGGTGACCCCAGGCTGCCACAGAGATCTCTGTTGGCTTCTGTTAATGCAGGTTACAAGGGATGGGACTGGGACAGGCCAGGGGTTGGAGCTTAGGTTCAGGTTTATCCTGTGTGATGGGCTGACCTGTCACAGCAAGTCTTAGAGAACGTGGCACCTGAAGGCTGGCTCTTGCCTCAAGCAGAAGGGATTCTGCCATGAGCTGAAATCTGAGAGCCCCTGGTCCTGCCCTGCCTGATCTAGCATGGGAACTGAGGAGGCCTGTGACCAGAGCCACTGGAGGCCAAACCAGGCCCTGCCCATTCCACTCGTCCTGTCACTTTTGGGAGGATTTCTGTTTCATTGACAACACCTGCAAATATGCTTGAACTCTGATCCACCAGCCTTTTTCTTGGACTGCCCTCCCTGCCACCTGCTCAGTCTTGACTCCCAGCTCCATGCATGAAGAGGACACTAGCCTGCTTATGTCCCCACGAATCCCTTAACTTCTTAAAACCCCATCACCCTTTTCCCGTCCCCTCATCCCCACTCCTCTTCTGACACTTTCCCTTGAGAAATACAGCCTCATCTCCACTCTCCAGAGAGGACTGGGAGCCCCTTAGGAGCCTCCCCCACAGGTCGCTTGGTTCAGACTGAATCCTTTGTCTATAGCAGTCAGCGGTCCTCCTCTCCCCCATGGGCAGCTCCTCTACCAGAGGCCCCCGTCTCTCTTTTTGCTACTTGCCTGAAACTCCCCACTCACTTGCTGCTTGCAGCTCATGCTCACTCAGGTCTCTCTCTCCAAAATGCAGACCACAGGGACACACAAAACCACACCTTCCCCTGCTCACTGAACAGGAAGCCCCAGTCCCTGCTTCTCCTGGGAGCCAGGCCCGGGGAGGGCTGTCTCCATGCACTGGCACCCCCACACTCTCTGGGCTTCAGTCATTTGCACCATGAGCATCTTAAGCTCCTGATTACTCATGAGCTTATTACCATATGAGCTTTATTACTCATTACCATATCTGCCACCTCCAGGCCTCTGGGCACACCTAGGATGCTGGTGTGTCATGCTTCCCTCCTGACCCCAGCACAGCCTGGTACTCAGAACCACACTCATGGGCTCCCTTGGCTCAGATCCACGAAGGGATCATTCCAGTGAAGCTCTAGCACTTCAGCATGCCCATCCCTGCCTCCTGGCTCTGCCTCTGCCTCCCCGCTTCCCCCATGGCCCAGAGCAGGAGCCGACACAGGACAGTGCTCGCAAGGGGCCCACATCTGCTCCTCCAGGTCCCAGGAGTCCTCAGAGTGAGCCAGTTCTAAGGAACGAGAAGAGGGCTGAGAGGACGGGACAAGTGGAGGGCTGGGCTTAGAGGAGGTGGAGATATCTAGCAGCATGGGGTCTACCAATGCCAGCTCAGCCAGAGGTCAGTGGGAAGGAGCCAGGACTGGGGGTCAGGGTGGACACTGACACTCCAGGATGGCCTAGTCTGCACCTAATGGGTCCTTATGATGTCTCAGGGAAACCTCAGTTCCCTGGTTTTTCCTGTGACCCCTCCCACCACGTCTGCCTTGGGGGATTAAAATAGCACTTGCCTATCTGAGGTGAGCTTCATGATGATGTGGGCCTGTGTGGAGTAGGTGATGAAGGACATCCGCAGGTTAGGGCTGGAGAAGAAGTATGCAAATGAAGCCAATGAGCAGCCAGGAAGGGGGTGCTTGCCAGTTTCCCTGCTCCCATTTCAACTCTTTTGCTTTGGGGTTATTTCCTGAACCCTAGAGGTTCCTATAACTTAGTGAAGAATTCTGAGGTGTATGGAGATGTGGGACCTTCTTGCTCCATCCCTATACTCCCACCCCCACTCCAAATCTCCTTCTCTCTCTCTCTCTCTCTCTCTCACACACACACACACAGGCATGCACATGGCACATGCACCAGAAGATAGGCACCTATCCACTTTTTCATGAGCCTCTCAGCTGGCCTCTTTTCTACTGTAACATTCTTTGTAACTTCACTCCTTTTCCCTCCTTGCCCACCTTCCCCATGTCCAGTTCATATCAAAGAAATTCAGTTCAGCTCAGTTCAGTCACTCAGTCGTGTCCGACGTTTTGCGACCCCATGGACTGCAGTACGCCAGGCCTCCCTGTTCATCACCAACTCCCGGAGTTCAAGCAAACCCATGTCCATTGTGTCGGTGATGCCATTCAACCATCTCATTCTCTGTCATCCCCTTCTCCTCCTGCCCTCAATGTTTCCCAGCAACAGGGTCTTTTCAAATGAGCCAGCTCTCCGCATCAGGTGGCCAAATTATTGGAGTTTCAGCTTCAACATCAGTCCCTCCAATGAACACCCAGGACTGATCTCCTTTAGGATGGACTGGTTGGATCTTCTTGCAGTCCAAGGGACTCTCAAGAGTCTTCTCCAAAACTGCAGTTCAAAAGCATCAATTCTTCGGTGCTCAGCTTTCTTTATAGTCCAACTCTCACATCCACACATGACTACTGGAAAAACCATAGCCTTGACAAGATGGACCTTTGTTGACAAAGTAATGTCTCTGCTTTTTAATATGCTGTCTAGGTTGGTCATAACTTTCCTTCTAAGGAGCAAGCATCTTTTAATTTCATGGCTGCAATCACCATCCACAGTGATTTTGGAACCCAGAAAAATAAAGTCAGCCACTGTTTCCACTGTTTCCACATCTATTTGCCATGAAGTGATGGGACCAGATGCCATGATCTTAGTTTTTTGAATGTTGAGCTCTAAGCCAACTTTTTCACTCTCTTCTTTCACTTTCATCAAGAGGCTCTTTAGTTCTTCTTCACTTTCTGTCATAAGCGTGGTGTCATCTGCATTCTCTGAGGTTATTGATATTTCTCCCAGCAGTCTTGATTTCAGCTTGTGCTTCTTCCAGCCCAGCATTTCTCATGATGTGCTCTGCATATAAGTTAAATAAGCAGGGTGACAATATACGGCCTTGATGTATTCCTTTTCCTATTTGGAACCAATCTGTTGTTCCAAGTCCAGTTCTAACTGTTGCTTCCTGACCTGTATACAGGTTTCTCAAGAGGCAGGTCAGGTGGTCTGGTATTCCCACCTCTTTCAGAATTCTCCACACAGAGAATTATTGTGATCCACATAGTCGAAGGCTTTGGTGTAGTCAAGAAAGCAGAAATAGATGTTTTTCTGGAACTCTCTTGCTTTTTTGATGATCCAGTGGATGTTGGCAATTTGATCTCTGGTTCCTCTGCCTTTTCAAAGAAATTATTCTAGCTCATTTCAGCCTTTCACACATCTCTTCCTTCTCTCTCCTTCCACTGTCTTGTGGTCCACTGACCCACATTATTTTTATTTTATTTGCTACCATAGGTCCCTAGCTATGCTTCTTGCTGCTCTTGGTTTTTGTTACAAATCATTTTAACCACTGTTAGCAGACTTTGGTACCTGGAGGACATCATGCATCATATTAGACACTTGCTCAAGAATCAACTTATAGCTCCCAAATGCTCACAGCAGGAATTTTAAGTCCCTTGCCTTGGCATCATGAGCCTTAAAGGTTTTGGCCCCATGCTGTCCTGTCCCAGTTCACCTTTCAACCTTCCCCATAGTTAACTGTACTCTCTAGTCAAACAGACCACTCATTTGACAAGAAATCTGCAATTTGTTCACGTCACCCTGTCTTTCCCCATTCTTCAAATCTAGTCCAAAATTTCAGATCCCCTAGGACATCACACTTGACTTTCAAAAAAGAAGAAGAGTTGCCTTTTCCTTAAAGTTGGAAGTAATTCCTTTGCACTTTTCTTTTAACCCTTGGCACTGTTTAACTCTGTGTTTGGTTACTGGTTTGCCTGTTTCTTAATCTGTGAGGTCCTCAAGGGCAGACTGTGTCCCTTACAATGTGGCCTGACTCACAGGCAGGAGCCAAGAAAACTGTTAAGACCCGATAGAACCAGACTGATCTGTTTTTTCTGCTTCAGAATACCCCCGCTCCAGGCTCTGTGCTCCTGACCATACAGACTTTTATGACCACCAAATCTAGAGAGCTATGTACCCAGCCCAGAAGAGGAAAACAGCCATACTTTGTGTACTTCATCCTTATTTCATCCACTAATTGGCAAATGTCCTCCCAAATATCTTTTGCCTTCTGTGACCTGAAATCAAAGAAGATCTGAGTCAGAGACATGAGGAGCATCCATCCAGTGGGTAGAGTTTCTGCCTCCCCAGATTCCAGTAGAAACTTTAGCAAATCCTTCCCATCCTAGGTAGTGCAAGGCTGCCACACTACCTCAGCGACCTCAGTGGGTCACCCTAATGGTGACTTTCATCACTGTGGATGCTAGGGAGGGTGACCAACCAGACCCATGGGCAGGGGGATGAGGAACTTCGGGTGGCAAACCAGGAGGGTCAATCATTTTACTTAAGGCTTCAAGATGAGGGAATAAAGAAAGATGCATTAAAAAATTCTGCTATGTTGGCTCTCATGTCCCTCACTTAAGGGCATCCAACAGGCACCACGGCCTCAGGCCAGGGAGGGTGTTATAGCATTTTATTTCCATTTTATTCTCATCAGCTTTAAAGTTGAGCCACTCTGGATACTGAAGGCCTTTTCTGGGACCACTGTCTGGGAGGGGCTGAACATGGCCTGGGATACTGCTGTCCTGGCATCATGATACCCCACCAGCAGGGAAAGCTATAGGCCCTTCCTGGTTCTTCTTCCACTTGCTCCCTTTGTCTGTAACTTTAGTGCCAGGATGGAGACTGAGGATGCTTAAGACAGTGGGGCCTGAGGAAAGTGCTGTGCTTTCAGATAAGCCTGGCCTATTCCACTGTAGCCATACTCTAGACTTACATCTCACTGACCCTCAGCTCCTTTTCCCATTTGTAGAGTTCAGGATTCAGTCCTATTACTCTCACCAGCCTCTGGGCTACTTTATCCAATGTCTAGGAGCCTGCCCTCTTTCCAGTTGATTATAAATGCAAATACATTCCCTACTCTCCCTCCAAATGTTTTAAAGATAACAGATGTGCATTAAAGCAATTTGGGGACTGTAAAGTGCTTCAGTGATGTTGAGAGTCATATCAACATTGTTGATATGATATCAACATTGTTACTACTGAGTGAATAAAATTTATCCTCAGCCCTGGGCTTCCTTCGTAGCTCAGATGGTAAAGAATCTGCCTGCAATGCAGGAGACCTAAGTTCAATCCCTGGGTCAGGAAGATCCCCTGAAGAAGGGAATGGCAATTCACTCTATTATTCTTCTCTGGAGAAATCCATGGACAGAGAAGCCTAGAGAACATGACTGACTGATGAACACACACACACACATCATCAGTCCCACAGAGGTGTTGACAATGGAACCAAGGCGATCTCTCTAGTCTGAGGACCTGCCCCTCCCTTTCTTCCTTGTTTGCCAGAAGATACTTAATAAGAGCCCAGGTTTCCCAAGGTCATAGGCAGACAGACCAAACTGTTCAGAAAGTGAACACAAGCATTCACGTGGTTGTCCAAGTTGTCAAAGAAAGCAGCAAAACGTTTAGAATCTGCAAATCAAAGGACTTGTAAGTAGTGACACCATGAGAATGTTTAACAGATGACATGTCAATTTCTCTGGAGGCAATAGAAATAGAAGTCACTGGGGTAAATAAAAAAACTGAAACCAAACAAACCCAGAAATCACAATGAGCTTCTCCCAAATGCTGAGAAGACAGCACTTGGCAATCAGCTGCCCCTCCAGCTGATTAAGGGACATGCAGGTCACAGATCCAGGTCAAGTTGATGGAGAGACTGACAACCATCCAGAAACCTTATGGTGTTTTGTTTACTTTCCAAAATATAAATGTTCTAGTAGGGACGAAGGCCCGGGGCACTCCTTCTAACTCAGGAACAAGGAGGACATAGAGGTCTGTTCCTTGGGTCTAATCAAGACTATTCTTGTCTCATAAGTGACCCTGCCACTGCCATGAAGTGGTTCTGTAGACAGAGGTTTCCTGAAGAGCACCTGGACCAGGTAGGAGAGCCACTCACGCGTCCACTATGAAGTACAGGTCAAAGGCAGCCTTGCAGGATTTCAGCTTCTCCCAGGTGCTTCCATGATGTCTGGTGCCCAGGTGGAAGCTTCTCGAGCTTGGGGGGTGGTACAGGAATCTCCCTCGGCTAAGCGGTAGAGGCTGGAGCCCGAGCATCAGAAAGAGCATGGAGCCCAGCATCCCAGGCCCAACATTCCCCATTTTCTTTGGCACCCGCCGTGGTCCCACTGGACCCTGGCCACTTCAGGCCATCTCAGGCCATGGCATCTGCTACCTCTGCCGGTTCCCAGGGACCACCACTCCTCCAGCCCTTTCACCGAGGTGTACTGGTGCTGTAGGCCCCCCTGATATCTGCCCTGAGTGCAGAAGAGGCAAGAGGCTGGCCTTGGGGGATGGTGCCACTATCTGCACAATCCTCCTCCACCCCAAGGAGGCAGAATTTGCTGTGATGTCCCTTATGAGGGCCAGGATGGTTGGCATGGTGACTTTGTGACCCGTAGGCCTACTCAGTGTCCTGCCTACTGACAATCCCCATAGGGAGGCATGGGAGGGGGAAGATAAAGCTTCCATTTGTTCTTTATCCCAAACATTCTCAGGAGGCCATAATTCCTTCAAAAAGCCTGCCTTTTTGTCAACTAAAAGAAGGCAGCTGAGGTGATTTACATAAGAACATCACTGTTGGGTCAAAAATTGGCACCCTGGAGTGCTGCAGTGATCACTTGTGTGTGACCCAGTGGATGGATAGAAGGATCTAGAAGGGAAAGAAGGCCTGCAAGGATGTCAAAGTTCTTTGTGAATGTGGGACATTTTCAGTTATCTTTTCTGTGTAGCAAATCACCCCAAATTGAGTCACAAAAATGAGAACTATTTTATTATGCACCTAGGTTCTATGACCAGAAATCAGAGAAGGTTGAGTGGCAATGGCTTCTCTCTGTTCTATGTGGGCATACACAAATCTAAATAAAAAATGATTAAAAAGCTAAGAATGTGAATTTAAAGCTTTTTGGAAACACCTTAACCAATTTATTTTTTGTGCATAAAGGAAGAGTGATATATGTTAAAAATCCTTCTCTAATAAGTCTAGATCTTTCAACATGCAAAATAAACAGAAGTGATCAAAAGCATTTTTGGAGTAGTATTTAAAATAATGGAGTACCTGATATGCAGTGTTTTGGAATTGAGAAAATCTGGTGTACTTCTCCCTAGAGCCTACTAGATTTTCCTAGCTTCACATTCCTCGTGACACTTGATAGTGTCATATTTTATATATTTTCCAATCAATGACACTTGATAGTGTCATATTTTATATATTTTCCAATCAATTTAGCATCTCTTTGTGGTCATCATTTGTATTTCCCTCATTATGATGTGATTGGTCTTTTTGAGATTTAGTCTCCTGTCTGAAGGCGGTAACAGGTGCCAGAGCCTTTTCCAATTAGTTCTTGAAAGACTATGTGCTTGGTAAGCCTGGAATGTGAACCTACATGTGATCAGCAGCCTTTTACAGAGAATGTTCATGTGTAGGACCCCATGTCTTAGTACCTAGAGTTGAAAGGCCCAGTCAAGATTTTTCTTACAGCCCTGTCCTCATCAGACACCACTTGATGTTTCTGAGAGAGGACTTTGATCAGAAAAGCAGCTACACAGGATCCTCCCCACACTGATGCAGGTACCCTCTCAAGGCAGAGATGGCTTCCTGGTCAAGTTTCAGATCTCAGAGAGACACCACCCCCATTGAGCACTGAGTGTAATGTTAGTTGTGCATTTTGTGTGGATGACTTTTATTATCCTGTTCCTATTGTGATGCTGAACTTGAACCGTTTCCAACTATTTTCTTCCTTTTTTGAGATAATCATGTTTCCCTTCTCCATTTTGCCAATGTGGTAAATTATATCGATACTACAAACCTGAATTAGACCTGCATTTATGGGGTGAGCCCTAATTAGTCTTGATGTATTGCCCTTTTTGTACTTTATTGGATTTCATTTGCTAGTGTTATGTTCAGAGTTTAAAATATATATTTTCTTATTTTTTAATTTTAATTTTGAGTTTCAAAAAAAGTAATTATCCTAGCTTCATCCCAGCTCTAGTTATACACTGGTAGATCTGGAAAGGACTGTGAATATAGTTTAGCCCAAATTCAGCATAATGATGAGAAATTCAGGCTGAGAGAGGTGAGTGATCAGTTCAAGGTCACTCAGTACAGTGATGTGTCTGCCTCTGTCTCTCTTTAAGGAACATTGGCCAACACTAATCTTAGATGTCAATGGCATCCCCTTTGAGGAATCAGTTTCAAAATGATATTAGGAGAGACTCAGATGCTGATGGTGGTACAGTTTAGATGTCCTTTCAGGATGACAAAGCTCATGAGACCCAAAGACACATATTTGGGTGTCCTATATTTCCTCAGGGGCTGTTAGAAGTGCAAGGAAGTTAGACAAAGAATCTGACTTTTTCATGGAGTAAATAAACACTCAGGAGAAGTTAGAGTTAAGGTAGGAGAGGATGCTTAAACTCTCAAAGTGCCCTCATTTGGTGTTTGGGTCACATGGTTGGTTTGCTATTCATCACTGGGGGCTCTGGGAGGGTAACATGGCCAGTGCAACCAAAGCAGGCTTTGGGGACACACACCTGAGTTTCAATTCCAGTTGCGCCTCCTCCTTGCAGGGGACATTGGGCAAGATGCTTAGTAAGGCAGGATCTGGGCCCTACTCATCTGAAGTTTATGTTATCAATGTCTTATACTCTTAATATACAGATCTTTCATCTATTAGTTAAATTTATCTTTAATTATTTTATTGATACTATTGTACATGGGATTGCTATCTTTATTTTTTTCAGATCCTTCACTGTTACTCCATAGAAACGCTAGTAATTTTTCTATGATCTTTTTATTCTGCAACGCTACTGAGTTTGTTGATAATATCTGATGTTATTTTGTGGAGTCTCTAAGATTTTCTGGCTCAGTGGTAAAGAATCTGCTGGCAATACAAGAGATCTGGGTTCGATCAACATCAAGGTTGACGTTAATTGGTGAACTGTCGTATATGGACTTTTTGGTTGAGCTATGGTCCTTCCATACATGTGTTGAGAGTTTTTATCAGTAACAGATGTTGAATTCATTTAAATGCATTTGCTGCATCTACTGACATGGACATATGAATTTCTTCTTTCAATCTATTAATGTGACATCACATTTATTGTTTGGTGTGTGTTGAACCATACTTGCATTCTACTAACTGTGTGCTTTTTTAGTTCCTTAGGCTGAACTATTTATTTTTCCTTAAAATAGTAATTTACTTCTATAAATGTCATTCTTAGAAATGTTTTTGATGCATACCACATGATTTTGTTTATATATTGTCTTTACTTTTTCATTTTTCAAGATATTTGTCTATTTTTGTTTTGAAAAAGTCTTCTCTGATCCATTGGTTACAGACTTGTATAATATATAATTTTCATGTGTTTGAGAATTTTCCAGCTTTCCTCATGATATTCATTTCTAGTTTCATACCACTGTGTTTGGAAAAAATACATGCCATGATTTTGATCTCCTTAAATTTATCAAGAATTACCTGGAGCCTAAAATATGATCTACTTTAGAAAATGGCCCATAGGTGCTTAAGAAAATTGTGTAGTCTGCTGCTATTGGATGAAATATAATGTATATGGCTTTTTAGGTCTGGTTTTGTTCAAATCGGCTGCTTCCTTATCAATTCTCTATCTGGATGATTTTTCCATTGTTTAGAGTGGATGTTAAAATCTCCACCTTTTACTGTATTATGTACTTCTCCTTGCATGCATGCTGGGTCACTTCAGTTGTGTCCGACCCTTTGCGATCCTATGGACTGTAGCCTACCAGGCTCCTCTGTCCATGGGATTCTCCAGGCAAGAATACTGGAGTAGACTGCCATGTCCTCCTCCAGGGGATCTTCCCGACCCAGGGACTGAACCTGCAGCTTCTGCATTGCAGGCGGATACTTTACCACTAAGCCACTGGGGAGGCCCTTATTTCTCCATGTACTTTGTTAATGACTACTTTATATACTTAGATGCTCTGAGGCTGGGTGCATAAATGTGTGCAATTGCTGTTTTCTTGATAGATTGACTTTTTTTTTTTTAATAATTATACAATGACTTTTTTCCCTAGAGCGTTTTTAGCTTAAAGTCTATATTCCCTATAAGTATCAGGCATAGGTATTGATGTTGTCTTTTGCTTACCATTTGCTAGAATCTCTTTTCCCATTCCATCACTGTTAGTCCTTGTGTGTCTTCAAGGCTAAAGTAATTCTCTCATGGGCAGCATGTTGCTGGACCTCTTTTTTTAAGCTATTAAAAAAGCTTATTAAGCTTTAACACATTAAACTATTTTATGTGTTTTTAATTGAATTTATTTTATGTTTAAAGTAATTATTGATATGTAAGTACTTACCATTGCCATTTTGTTAATTTTTTCAACTGTTTTCTAAATTCATTTCTCCTAGCTTCTTATTGTGCTGTCTTTTGCTATTTTATAACTTTTAGTAGCGGATATGCAAAGAGTCCTCTTTCATCTTTGGTATATCTACCAGAGGTTATTTCTTTGTGGTTATCATGAAGCATACCTAAAATATCCAATATTTATAATGTCTTATTTTAAGCAGATAGCATACCTAAGTTTTTCTTTTATTTCTTCCTCCTTCATGTTAGGTTATCAATATGACAACTCACATACTTTATGTTTTGTGTCCAGTAAGAAATTATTGTAGTTATGGTTGTTTAATATATTTTTTAACCTTTTAACTGGTATTCTGAGTGAATTATGCACTATCATGACAATATTACAGGATCGGCCATTACTGGTGAGTTTTACAAACTTTTTACATTTTCATGATACTAATTATTATTCATTTATTTGTGCTTGATGAAATTCCTGCAGCATTTCTTATACAGCAGATTTTCTGGTGATGAACACTTTCAGCTTTGTTTTGTTATTGTTTCTTTGGTATGTTTTCAATATCTCTTTCATTTCTGAAGAGTAGATTTCCTGGATACAATATTCTTCCTTGACAGTTTTATTTTCTTTCTATATTTGAATACATCATCCCTCTCTCCTGGTCTGCAAAGTTTCTATTGAGAAGTCTCTCTTGAGTGTTATGATGGTGTCTTACATGTGGTGACTTTTTTTTTTCTTGTTGCTTTAAAAATTGCTTGTGTCTTTGACCACAGACTATTTACTCACAATGTGATTTCCTGTAACCATTGCAGGCTCAAGCTATTTGGGATTCTTTGGGCCTCATGAATCTGGATGTATTTCTCATTCCATGTTTGGTAAGTTTTCAACCATTTTGTCTCCAATATACTTTCTTTTCTCTCTTTCTTCTCATGTGGGACTTCCATAACTCACTATTGTTTCTACTGATAATGTCCCAGAGTGTATTGTCACTCTTTTTAATAATTTTTTTCTTTTCACTCCTGTGACAGGATAATTTCAAATGATCTACCTTTTAGTTCACTGATTCTTTCTTCTGCTTGCTTTTGTTGAAATACTTTATTATATTCTTCAATACAGTGTTTTATTTTTCACCTCTAGTGTTCAGTCATTCTTTTGATTTTCTTTGAACTTCTCATTTTGTTCATGCATTTTCCCCCTGAATTTCATGTAGTTGTCTGTCCATGTTTCTTGCATTTCACTAAACTACCTTAAGAGGGTTGAATTTTTTATAAGAGAGTTCATAGATATCTAATTATTTAGAGAATTTTAGTCACTTCTTTTCATCATCTCATGTTTACTTGATTCTTAACGGTCCCTTATTTGTTGCACTGGTATGTGCAAATTTGAGGTAGTAGCCACTTCTACTCATCTTGGACTCTTTGGTCCAGGGTGTTGATTCATCTTCATAAATATGTTGTGTGATCTTCACAATGAATTCTTGTCTACTGATAGTCCTCTAGCATGTAAGTGTGCAAGGAAACCTGATCATGTCTTCAAAGGCTTCTTCAAAAGGGATCTGGAAAATTGGGAGGTCCGTCTGTTATCAGAGGAGCTGATAGGAAATTGGAAACTAGGAATTAACTTTATGAGAATAATTAAGGTACAGGAAGAAACAGGTCTTTCATGTTTGTGAAAGACATAGTAGGTATAAGGACCTTTTCTGATGGTATCTTGGAGATTACATGGGTGGTGGCCTTTGATGTTAACTTATATGTGGTTAACAGTTTTCAGAGAATTCTCATGTATGCCAACCCTTTGTCATGGTATCCAGCACTTAAAGTTCCAGTCATGATTTTTTCTAACATCTTTTTACTCACCACACACTTCCTGATGTCTCTGAGCTCATCATCGTCTCCTTCCCTGGGGAAGGGGAGAACATCTTAAAGACTTGGCCCCTGAGTCTTTACAAGTGACCTGGCCTTGTGCTGAGCATGTTGCAGCAGTTACTGTTGCCCTCTTTTTAGAAGAGACACCATTGTCCACATCTTTTCAGTAAGGAAATTGAAGTACAGGGAGATTAAGCAACTCACCCAGGAGCTTAAGTAACAGCAAGCGAGTAATGGACACCAGACTATTTCCATATATCAGATATTTTGGGCTTTCTTTAAAGAGCATATTTCGTCTAACACCCCACGCATCTCAACCCTTGGTGACAGATGGAGATCTGTCTTGTGGGAATGGGACTCATCATGTCTACATCCACAGGACACCAGGATCCCTTGTCCTGGTAGGAGAGTACAGTTGCGTCTCATACAGAGGAGCAGTGCTCCCCAGGTAAGGAACTCTCCTGCTGATCAGAAACTAATTCCAGCTCCTTTTGACTGTAATCCAAAACACAAGATATATATTATATTATATATATATATATATATATGTCTAATTGGTATAAAAGGGGCTCTTAATGTTCAGTTTTAAGTTCTTTAGATGTTGAGCTATGGGGGCGGGAGAGATATAGTACTTCTGTAGACCTCTGGGGGAGGGATCAGCGGTAACATCCTGGATGGTGGCTGAGAGCATATCGGTGGGGGATGCTGACAACGTGAGCAGCAGGTATTGAGGGGGAGGCACTCTTCGCTAGGTTGAAGGCAGATCTCTGAGTCATAGAGCATTGGTATGCACTGAGGATTCATCAAGGCAAAGTCGATGCACCTCCCCTGTATGAAGAAGAATAGAAACAGAATATCACTGAGAAGCCGCTGGACTTGGGAGCAGAAGGCTGTGGTTTCCTTTGCTCAAGGAGATCAAGCTCAGTACCCCCTCAGGATTCCCAGGGCAAGCCTTTGTTAATGCCATTCCTCTTTCTGGGTGTTGGCCTCCAGGCTGTGCTCCTATTTCTAGACTCTGTTCAGACACTGGAACCTCCTCTCCCTTTACGGGGCCCTGTTTTTCTGACTATGGATCCCCTTTGCTCGGTACTGAACTTGTCCGCTCCCCTGTGCACTGGGAGCCCATGGAAGCATAAGTGCTGATTGCCACAGCAGCCCCAGCACTGACCAGGCTCTCTTGGTGACTGTGTGCTCAAAGGATGAGTCCTCAGCACAGCCTTCAGTCTGAGCTCTGGGCCCACAGGGCAAGGGCAGACGATGGTGCCCTCAGATGGGTGACGGGCTGTTAAGGCAGCAGCACATACAGATCTTTCAGTTTGGGTAGAGATGGCCACAGACCCTTTGGGACAGCATAATCTGCAGTATCAGTTGCTCCTAGCTTTGCCATCATGTCTCACTGGTCCCCTGCTGAGGGTCCTGGATGGGACAAGAAGGGAAGCCTCAGCACACTGACCAACTGACACCAACTCTGGGCTGCTCAGGATGAAGGCAATCAGGTTAAAATCTTTCTTGGAACAACTTAGGTTACCATTTCTAAGTTATTATATAACCTAGAGATAATTGGCTATTATCTCTCTTTGGAATATCCTTCCTTACCGTGTTTTCCTAGTGAGCTCCTAATCACCTTTTAAGAATCACCCTAAACCCTACCTTTTCCATGAATCCCCTTAACTATCCCCTTGACTTCATTTCCAACAGAAATGACTATTCCTGCTCAGTCTATCTTATAAACCTTGCATGTTTCTTTTCTAACAAGATGTCTGATCTCTGAGATTCCTTCATTACTTGTCTGTCCCTGGAGTGCTGTGAAAACAGGGGAATGGGCAAGGTTGCGCTCCTGACATCTGACCTGGATGGCCTGCAGGCTGAGGAGAGGCCTGTCACAGTGACCACTAGATCCCATGGTCCAGTTCAACAAAAGACAGAACCACGATGTGAACCAATTTCCTGCAGAATAAATCCCCCTCATTAATTGCCTTCTTGTTTGCACTTATTTTAAGGCACAGGTTTGAGACCATTATGTCTTTAGCACAAACTGGGCCTTAGCAGGAAGCCTTCTGAAGTATACTGGAAGGCTGAGGCCCATAAATCCATCCTTTGTTCATCATCCTTGTGACTCATCACCCTCAAAGCAATAATTGATTAAGCATGTGAGGGAGGTACAGTAAGAGCCATGAAAGGGTGGGCCCTTATCATCCTCAACCTCTTCCTGAGCAGCAGTAGGGTCTGTGATGATACTGAGAGGAGACCACCCATGCTAGTCATTGTGTGAGGAAGAGGAGGTGACAGCTACAGGCCTCGAGGGCCCAAGGGACTTGCTAACTGCTGACCACTTCACCTCTCCCCATGGTTTCCACCAGGCACAATGCCAGTGCTCTGTCTCCCGGTTACCACCTCCTTCCAGACATGGTCTAACTCAGACCATGTTTTTTCCATTTCCTTCGCTTTTAAGATGCTCTTCCTTCATTCCCACATTCTTTTTCATGCTAGGTGCTTTCACACACCATATCTTTTTTTTTTATTTCTTAGGAAAAAACCCTACAGGAGCATAGGCTGAGATACCACAAATTAGAATATAATGCCTGGTAATGGAAGACTTTTCTGGGGTGGGAGCTAAGTTGGTTCCCTTTCCCACTGTGAGGAGGGAGGGTAGGACAAGATGGGAACCCAGAGGGCAAGTTCTTCTCCAGAATGGGAGGCAGAGAGTGGGTCCCTTTCTCCATTATTCTCCCCTCCAAGCAATGAGAGGACATGGGCATCAGTGAGCATGGGAGATTCTAGACATGCTGCTGTTCTCCTGAAGTTTGTGTGAGCTAGAATGGGGAGCCAGAGTCACCCCTGTCTATAAGGATGCCACAGGGGTAACTACCACCAGATATAACATTTGGTAGGTAGCCATGGATCAGATTTGTCAATGGAACTCCAGGACCTCTGGACTTTGGATTATTCAGACTCACCTGAATCCTCCCTTGCCCTCACCAAAAATAGACCTAACATTCTTCATAAGTGCATTATTGTTGGTTCAGTGGTATTTTATTATTTTATCCCTGTTTTGAGAAACAAATTGTAGGTCTTGGAACATTTAAGAAACTAAGTTTTCAGACTTAGTAGCAGGCTGAAGTCAGTAACTCCAGAAAAGGCCACAGGGACCTTGCTTCATTCCTGCACGGTGCCTGCAAAACAGGTATCTGTGCCTTATTTCACTGGATCCCAAATGCCTCTGCACGTCAGAGACACGGACTAAAGCATCTACTGCTACTGCTAAGTCACTTCAGTCATGTCTGACTCTGTGAGTCCCCATAGACGGCAGCCCACCAGGCTCCCCCATCCCTGGGATTCTCCCGGCAAGAATACTGGAGTGGGTTGCCATTTCCTTCTCCAATGCATGAAAGTGAAAAATGAAAGTGAAGTTGCTCAGTGGTGTCCAACTCTTAGCGACTCCATGGACTGCAGCCTACCAGGCTCCTCTGTCCATGGGATTTTCCAGGCAAGAGTACTGGAGTGGGGTACCATTGCCTTCTCCAAAAGCATCTACAAAGAAACACATATGACTGGACATGTCCATTCATTCACCACCAGAGGACTCAGTGCATGTGTAGACCATGTGCAGTCTGGATTTGGTGCTCCTGTGATGCTCTGATCTGCAGGGCTGGTGCTCATCTGTTCCCCACACACCACAGGGTGACACTGCTAACCTGGGAATATCTTGACCATTTGGATTGATGAGGACAGTACTCAATTTCCAGCCTTTTGAGTCTCCAAGCCTAACAGCCCCAGGGCAGAAGCACTGAATGTTTCCTTGGTTGGGAAGGACTTTGGATTTTCACTTCACCAACTCCTTTTTATCAATTATTTCTTAGCTTAAATGTCACCCTGTCACAGACTGTGATCTGGCCAAGCAGGCACTCACTGATACATTCATAACTTTCAAGTCTCTAGAGAGCTATTGAGAGATAAGTGGAAAATGGGGCTTCTGTGTAAGCAAGGCTGGGACTGAGAGCTCTATTCTGATCCACAGCCAGGAGCCCAGCTGCACCTTGACACCTCTGTCACCAGACAACATCTCTATTGGGCATGAGCATGCCTCAGGTGTGTCCTAAACAGTGTCCAGAGGCTTTCAGGCCTGTCCAGAGCTTCTAAACACCCACCTGACCAGCCACCAAGAGCCAGTGTTTGCCTGATTCAGTGAATATAGTCAGTGCAGCCCTAACTATAGACCCTAGAAACAGAATATCCTCCAGACCCCTGGCCCAGTCTGTACAAAAGGTCTGTGCAGGAGAACACCCAAAAGTATGATGCCCAGGTGCTTCCCAGGTGAACCAGGAGCAGTACCTCTTTGAATCTGCAGGCTTGAGGAGGGCAGATCTCTGGTGGCTTGGGAATAACCATCATGAGACCATGAATGCTGAACTGAAAGGGGGGCAGAGCAGTGAGAAGGGTGAAGCCAGGCTCAGAGTCCAAGTCTAGCTATGCCCCTCCCAGCCTTTGTGACCTGGGTCAAGTCACTCAGCCTCTCTGTGGGTCAGTACCCCCTTGGTAAAGTTGGGATAATGGTACTGGCACAGTTACTGGGAGAATTAAAGCACTGAAAACATTATTGGTCTAGCAACTGACCCACAGAAAGGATGCACCATTACTATTCATCATTAGTAAATTCCAAGGATGACAACCGGAATGATTCGGCTTCTCCCCATTGTCACAGACACTGACACAAGGAGGGCATCTTTACAACCTGGTAAACGCAGTCAGTGGTGGCCAGACAACATTGGGGAGGGGGTGTCACCATGCCCTGCACCACTCCTGGTACCTGAGCAACCAGCCCAGGAGGGTCTCACGGGTGGGGTGCAGCCAGCAGTCCCACAGGGGTGGGTAGGTAGTGGGGAGAGACGATGGATGGGAGACCAATAGGCCTCATAGCCCTTTTTACTCAGGATTGGAAGTTCTGGGCATTGCTCTGGAGAAAAAGGGTCCTGACATCCTTGAGATGACCATGCAGGGAAAATGCATGGGCACCATGTTGAGAATTATCTGGAGGCTCATGATGTCCAGCTCTCCATGTCTTGGGCTTTCCTCTTAGCAGATGCCCCCACAAGGCTCTCTGAACCACAGTCACAGGCAGTAACTGTCAAGACCAAAAAAAAAGACCCCAGCCCATGGAGAGCACCCTGTACCCATCTTACCATGTCCCTGGGTGGACACCACATCCATGGCACCAGACTGCAGCGCTGAAGAAAGTTATAAAAAACATCCAGCTTTCCCTGAAAAGCAGATGTGGTTGTAAGGAAGCTACAGGCACAGACACTGCCAGATGAGCAGCATCGCCTCCATCTCCCACAAGTCCCCAGGGCTGTGTCCCCACACACTGGCTGAGGCAGCACTGCAGGCTTCACCTGGGGCAGGGGGCTGGAAAACCTTTTGTATTTGTTGGGAGACGGTCTCTATGGGTCACAGACTGTATTGGATTCTGGAACAAATCAGTGTTTTGGTGTAGGAGGAGATGTTGGGGCTGCTTTTGAAAAAAAGAAACATGTCAAAGGTTGGAGGAGGTATGCAGTAGCTAAGGAGAGGTCCTCAAGGAGAAACATGGGGTGGGCATGGGGACCGGGCAGGAGATTGAAGGAGGGGGAAGAGGACCTCCATTTGGGGGCATAAAGGGAGAAGGCAGGGAAGAGACCCACTCCCTGCTCAGTGGGAAGGGTCCCAATACTGGGGAGAAAGAGAAAGATGAGAAAAGCAAAGAACAGGCAAGAAAGTGGACCTGGTGGAGGTAGGATGTGGAGCTGGTCCTCTGAGTGGGAATAAGTCCCTGGCTGATGGCTTCCTCCCTCTTGGAAGGTGAGCTCTGGACTTCCTGGGCCCCCACAGTGACTGTCAGGGAAGATGTGGGGCGGCCTTCCAGCTTCCATTTGAAGCTCCCAGGAGGAAGCAATGGACCCCATAGGGACAGAGGCAGGACTAGGAGGAGGAGGACAAAACTGAACCCAGAGATCGTGGTTCTTTCTTCCTCACACCTGCCACCTGGGGCCCTCCCTGTCATCTCTCAGCCTCCTGCCAGCGAGGATCTCAGTCACCCAAGGGAAGGAGGTTTCCTCAGGTTCCCTCCTCCTGGAGTTTCCTGTCACCCCATCTCAGGTGCCACAAGAACATGCAGTAAGTCCTTTGCCTCTCTCACTGAGCAGACAGGAGCTATGGGCACTTCCTGGTATTTTAATGGTGCTAAGATCTTGGCTCAGAAGTTTCTTTATATTTTTTTCCTGACTTGTGTGTGGCTCTTTGTCATAGTTTCTTTTCACTCATCCAATCACTCTCTGGTGAAACTCAGGACATTGTCAGAGCTGATGACAATCTCTGTGAGAACTAGGAATTGACCGGCTGTGAGTCAGCCACCAACATCCAGAATCCTGGGCCTGTTCAAGGGGAGACCCTGCTGCTGGGACAGCTGGAGGCAGTGGGCACCTGAACATTCAACTCTTTGTTTCACCCTGAGCCACTAGGGTGGGAAGAGCTTCTGGATTTGCTCTGTCACCAAGTGGTGGGAGACCAGAGCCCCTAAAGCTCATCTCCATCCAAGCCAGGTCTTTTAGGCCCAAGCCCATGTGGGTTGATTGGCTCCCCTGCTCCTCCAAACCCCCAGCCTTGAGGGGGTCATCCTTCCCTTCCTATGGGTCCTTCTCACCTCCATCTGTCTTATTCTGTCTTCTTGGCAGTCACAGCGGGAGACAATCACTGTGGTCTGTACAGGGCATGGCTATGAGAAAGAGAAATAATTGTCGGCTTTCTCACCTGACAGCTCCTGGATGCAGACACATGACATCTGTTGCCCTGGCACCTGTCAAGTACTGGCCACTCAGCAAATGTTTGTTGGAGAATCAAGGACAAATGAGCAACACCTGGCACAGTAAGATAGTGGCCTCCATATGAAAGCACACCAACCTCGTTTGGTTTACAAAGATGGCTCTTCTCCAAATATCAACAAACTTCATCCTGTCCCCTTGGTTCCCAGAGGCTTCCCTGGTAGGGTAAACTGGGTGTGAGGCTGTGCCATATGATGGAGGCTGTCAGGGATGTAGCAGTAGCAGGTTACAGGACTGCATTCACCCACCTCTGACAGATCCAGCCTCCCCAGGCCTCACTGCAGCCAGTGTCGATGCCAGTCTTGGCAGTGATCCTATTTGCCACTAGATCTCAGACCCAGGTCTCCCTTTCTTGGGACATGAGCCGCTCCTCCACTTCTTATGGGCCCTGGTTTGGGTCCCCACCCTGGGTCAGTCACAGCATTTTCTCCTGACCCTTTGTCTCTGTGTTCATCTGGGCTGTGCCCCCCTCACAGCTCAGTGCCAGGTAAAACTCCCTCCTCCTTCCTTAGTCCCCGTCCCTAAGGCCCAACCCTGCCAAGACCTCCACCCTGAAATGAGATGGAAAAGAAGATCAGGGAAACAGAGCACAACATACATAAGAGCGCGGGGAGAGAGACCAAGTCCCTGAAACCTGAGGATCCTTTTCCAAAAGCTCACCTGCGTCCTGGAAGTACCATCCTACAAACAGTCCTTTGAGAACTGACAAACAGCTCATTGATTCCAGGAGGGATCATAGGTGTTTCTAAAACAGGCTACCCCACATTGCTAATTCATTGATAAAGGCCCTATATCAGGTGGTGCTGGGAACTAAGAAATGGTATTTTGCGGGTGACATATTGTGAGTCCATTTCTCATCTGCATCCCTCTCTGCCCCCCGTCACCCTCTTCCTTCTGCCAGTTCTCTCTGCTCAGATAGGCGGGAGCTGGAAGGGTCGGGGGGCACAGCCCCATACACATCAGGGGGCCGCACTGTGCAGGGCAGTGTGTGCATCAGGCATGCTCTCAACATCAGCCAAACACATCACTCACTTTTTTTGGATTCTGGGCTGATGGTGGCTCCTTGATAACCTAGGATATTAAAGAGACATAATTAATGTGGAAAGGGCATGGACAAGTCTGACTCAGCTATGCAGACATTGGGACTCTGCTCTGCAACAGTAAATGGTCAAAAAACAGGCCTTAGTGTATCTCTTAGGTGCTCATGACCTGTGACTATCTTCCTAAGCCTTAGACTTCTCAGATTTCAAAGGGGAATCAATATATCCATGTAGGGTCAAGGTGGAGAAAGCCCAGATCAAGGCCCCTGGTCCCTGGTAGAAGCTGCACATGGGAGTTTTCATCAGCAGCCCTGACATAATGGGAAGACAAGAGAACACTCCCCATACCCCTCCGACCTCCCCTCTTCTCCCATCCCCTGTAGCCCTCCCTGCCTCCCAGCCCTCAGGGATGATGGTCCACCTCCATCTCCCCATGCTTTCTCTCCTCGCGTCTCATCTCTTGCAGAAATCTGATCTGCTAGCTTCTATGCTGCTTTGCTTATCCTTTCTCAGCTCTGCTTTTTCCTCTTCTTCACCCGCTGTGGCCTGTGTCTTTGCAAATCCAGCTGGCCATCCCCTCTGTTTCCCCTCCCTCCCCAGGGCCAGTCTCTACTCTTTTCATTATCAGGGTTCCTGACACATCCTCTGAAGGTGACATTTACCCTCAATGTCCCCCAGGTACCAACACCAGACCAGACACTGGACAGTGAGCTCCTGTGGGCAAAGGTGGCAGCTGCACTTCCTGGTGACTTAGCATGACTGATGAAGGAGTGACAGAAAGTATCAGAGTTGGGCAGGGATCCATGCTGCTTTCGAAGGCACAGCCACCTCTGAGGCTAGCACTCTCCAGGCCAGTACCCTTCTCCCTTTGGGCCATCAGTGCCCATGCAGACCCCTCTTCTTCCCTCAACAGCAGAGACTTCTGGGGCTTTGGTCTACCTGAGTCCTTCAGGAATCTGACTGCTGTGGGGCAGCCTTGGTCTCAGGGGTCTGGACAATTCATAGGCCCCTTCCCTGTGAAGTTAAAGCATGCGGCAGGCGGCCCCCTAGAAGCCCAGGCTATGTTTGTGCCCAGAACGGGAGGATAGAGTCTGCACCTTGTTTTGCTGGTGTGAGGGCCCTGGAGCTGAAAGAAACCTTCCCACAGGCAGGGTTCTGGGGCCAGCACACGCCCTGCCCCCTCAGGGGGTTGGTGAGGGCTGTGCAGAGGCTGTGCAGGCAGGGGTCACTCACCCTCTTGTAGCAGCAGATACAGATAAGCAGCAACGGGATCACAACCAGGGATGGGACAAGTGTAGGGTACAAGAGAGGAACCGGGCTCTGGGTGACAACGATGGACACTGTAGTCTCTGGGACAGTTGTACTTTCTGTGGTTGTGGTGGTTGTCATTGTAGTGACAGTGGTAGGCACTGTGGTTGTTGTCGTCGTCGTAGTTGTTGTTGTCGTGGGAGTAGTAGTTGTCGTTGTAGTAGTCGTCGTCGTTGTAGTAGTCGTTGTCGTAGTCGTCGTTGTAGTAGTTGTAGTCGTTGTAGTCGTAGTCGTGGTTGTCGTCCTCCTCGTTGTGGTTGTTGTCCTCCTCGTTGTGGTTGTTGTTTTCCTTGTTGTCGTTGTTGTCCTCCTTGTTGTGACAGTTGTAGGCACTGTGGTGGTGGTGGTTGTTGTTGTTGGCGTTGTCCTCCTTGTTGTCGTTGTCGTCGTCGTCGTGGTTGTTGTTGTTGTCGTGGTTGTTGTTGTTGTCGTGGTTGTCGTTGTTGTCGTTGTTGGTGTTGTCCTCCTCGTTGTTGTCGTCGTCGTCGTGGTTGTCGTTGTCGTCGTTGTTGGTGTTGTCCTCCTCGTTGTTGTTGTCGTCGTCGTCGTGGTTGTCGTGGTTGTCGTTGTGGTTGTGGTTGTCGTTGTTGTCGTCGTTGTCGTTGTCGTTGTTGTCGTCGTGGTTGTCGTAGTTGTCGTAGTGGTTGTCGTTGTCGTTGTTGTCGTGGTTGTCGTCGTCGTCCTCCTCGTTGTTGTCGTCGTGGTTGTTGTCGTCGTTGTCGTTGTCGTCGTCGTTGTCGTTGTCGTCGTCGTCGTTGTTGTTGTCGTTGTCCTCCTCGTTGTTGTCGTTGTCCTCCTTGTTGTAGGCACTGTGGTTGTGGTTGTCCTCCTTGTTGTCCTCCTCGTTGTGGTAGGCTTTGTGGTCGTTGTGGTAGTTGTTGGGATAGTTGTGGGCTCTGTAGGCTCATACTGTAGAGAGCACACATGCCAAAGTCCCTGGGTTAGCCTGAGTGACCACTTCTTATGCACCCAAAATGCACTTCCCACGCTAGACCCCACAATTCCCCTTCTCCTCAGGGTGCCTCATCTATAAGGACCAGCGTTGGGCTAGAAGATCATGGCTGGTACCCAGAGAGCCACTGTGGAGCCCTGGGCCACAGACCCTCACTGCTGACCCTGCTCAGAGGCTCTCCCAAGAGTGCTGTCAAAGAAGCCCAGCCCTCCAAGGGGTGACAGACCAGCCCTCACTGCCTGCTTTGGTTGAGAGCACTGGAATTTTTCAAGGACCACAAGATGACACACAGATGTGTGAGGGAGGGCTGCGGGGCCCCTGAGAAGCGGGGGTTTGAGAGAAGAGGCGGGAGACCTGATCACCTACCCATAGTTTCTCTTCCCTACTTCCCAGCTCTGCAACCTTGGACAATGCTACTCTCACAGCACAGCTCACATCTGTGCTGAGGAAGTGCAGGCACTTGAAAGCATTAGAGAGAGGCTTTAGAAAGCCCAGAGTAGCACAGGACATGTCTACATGGAATCTTAAGGAGTGAGCTCTGTTCTCTTGTTCATAACCAAGGATGCGTATGCTGCATACATGGACCTGCACTGCCCAGCTCTTCCCCACATCAATGGCTCTGCTGGAGAGAAGCAGAAGGGAAGGGGACAGAGAAAGCCCCTGTCCAGGAAATAGGGCTGCTGAAAGGAGAGGCCCAGTCAGGCTGAGAGTGACCCTTGCTGGGCCTGGAGCCACAGGCAGCTCCAGAGTTCTCTTCTCAATGTGCCCGTGGACAGACCGCAGTTAGGTGGAGAGACTCCTGGTGGGAAATGTGGAGGTTCAGGCTCAGATCCTCAGGAGGATGTGCAGGGACCAGAAGAAACGGACACACAAGGACCATCACATTGAGGGAACCCTCACCAGCTGGGATTGGACACAGGGGCAGTGGCATTAGCACAAGTGTCCCTCCTCCCAGAGAATCTCACTCCAGGCTGACAGGCTCTGTCTTCCATGCCGGGCTGCCCCAGGCTAAGCAGCCTAGACACTGTAGAGCTGGGAAGAGCAGACCCCTGAGAGCAGCACTTTCTTCCTTGTGCTTCCTTGTGCCTCCTTGTGCTGAGCCCCAGCCTCCCCGTGACCCTGCCAGCTCCCCAGGAATAGAGGGCAGAGACCCCCTGGAGAGGTCAGAGCCAGTTTTCAGAGAGGGGCAGAAGAGGAACATGAGAAAAGAGGAGAGGCAGAAGAGAGGCTGATGACCTCTGTAAAGTGATCGCCTATGTTCCCTAGTCTTGGGAGGCTGGGATTGTGAAGGTAATGAGCGGGTTCAGAGCCCTACCTGCTGCTGCACCAACTCAGTGAAGACACACCCTGGGCATGGCCACAGCTGCTCCCACCCTCCAGAGCCCCGTGCTTGGGACTCCAATTTGGAGGGCCTGGGGGTCTCAGAGGGCCTGGATTCTGTCTCCTAGTATGCAGTGTCCCAGCCTCTTACATTCACTCCAGATGGAATCCAGGCTGGAGCCTGGAGTTACCCACCACAAGTCCTGGGCCAGGAGAGGTGGCAACATGGGTCCAGGGTGGGCAGAAGCTCAGAACCATTTCTGGAGTTGCTTAGAGCTTGAGTTGGTTCCTTGCACATACCTTCAATGATACTTGGTTCATAGAGAAGGCAGTTTCTGTAGGACCCGGATAGCCAGCTGTACCCTGAGACACTCATAGAGGCATTCCAGTGAATTTCACAAACCAGAGTTGTGGGGACAGCTCCCTGATAAAGAACTCAGGCACCAAACTGGCTGCAAAATGCTACCTGAAGTGCATGTCTGCACAGATTATTGCTGGCCCTTTCCCAATGATGTTATTCTCCTGTCCTGCATCCCTGGTTGTCTCTTCCTCCCAAGCAGATTCTCTTGCAGCCCAACATTCACTCACACAGTCCCTGCTGGTAATTTTCAGGCTTCGCTCACTCCAGGTATTTTCCCTGTCCAGAGAGTAATCAACGACGACCACCCTGAAGCACAAAAAGGGCAAATGGTGACAAGGTGACAAGTGACAGTTCTTGCACTTGTCTCAAGCTGTTTTCCCCAGATCTCTTTACTGTAATGACTTCAAACATCAGGTATTTGGAGCTTCCAGGGAGCAGGAAGCATGGGCAAGGAAAGCTCATGCCCAGACAACATGAGATTGACCTCTGAAATGAAGGCAGGCCAGACAGTGGGGAGCCCTGCAGTGGGTTAGATGCCCTCATGACCATGGACTAAGTGACTAAGGATGGCTGTATGTGTCCCCATTCCGACTCTGTATGTACACAGCATGTTGGCTTCATCTGGAAAAGCTCCCTGGAGTAAAGGTACCATCCCTGGGACACACCATCTCCCACATCCTGCTCTCCTCAGCAGAGCCTGGGTCACAGCCCACAGCGGATCCCTGAACACCTCAGGGGATTATCAACCAAGACAGGGGTGGAGTATGCCTGAGCCCTCCTGGAGACAGACATGTGCTGCCCTCAGTAAATGGGGTATCCCACACTCTGGACTCCTCACAGTGGGGAAACCTGCCCAAAAGGCCCCAGAACATAAACACTTACTGTCCAGCCTTAAGAAAAATATGTCCTAGGCAGACTAATTTTTCTGCAGTCACTGAGTCAGGTGGTTTAGCTAAAAGACAATCATATGAAAAGAGTGTCAATGGACTTGTCCATCCATCCACCCCTCCCTTTCTGCCTGTCCTTGGTAAGCAAAGCTATCGCTCTGGCAGAAGCAGCTTCTCTTCTCTGCCTTCTTCTGACACCTACCATGCACCAGGCACTGTGCAGGGGCTCTGGTGTTTAATGGGAACAAGGAGGGCAGAAGCCTTGCTCTTAAGGGCCTGACATTTATGGGACTGGAGAGGGAGACAGACAATAAAGTAACAAACAACAAAATGAATGCCAGAGAGAAAAGTGCCATGATGTCAATCAAGGGAAGGAATAGGGAAGGGAGTAGAAGGAATAACTGCTTAGCCTTTTAGAGACACAATTTCTCCTTAAGAGAAAATGAAATATTTATACAGGACATGATGGGATATCTGGGATTTGCTTTATAATAATCAATGGTGAAAATATGAGCAAAACCAGATTGGCCAGGGTTGATAATTAATGAAAGTAGGTAAGACTGCTTCAAGGGCTCTATACAATTTTTGCTACTTTTGTATGTTATTGAGAATTCTCATTAAAGATAAGGTCTCTGAGACAATGTTCCTGGAGCTGAAACCAGATGAGGGGAAAGGCAAGGAAAGTTCTGAGGAAGACTGTCCAGGCTGTGGGCACCTATGCCATGGCTTGCGGCATAATAAGCTGAACTTGTTGACGGAAAGAGATGAGTGGTGGGGGCCTCGTGGACCCTGGAAAGGGGTGTGGGCTTTATTCTAAGTACAGTGAGTGTCAAGGGGCTGTCCAAGTCCAGATGAGTTTGGACACAGAGGCAGAAGGACCTGTAGGTGGCCTGGATGTGGGATGAGAATAAACAGGAGTCAAGGACGGCATGCAGGTTAGTGAGCAGAACATCTGGGTGGGTGGTGGTGCCATTTGTGGACACAGGGAAGCCTGAGGGGGAACAGGGCCTCTGTGTTTGTGTTTGTTCTAAAATTTTGTGGGGGTTGGGAGATGGCCCTCAAGACACTCTGACAATGCATAGTGAGTAGCTGTGGAACCTTCCCTCTCCTGAACCCTAACTATTCTCACACGCTGACTGTGGCCACAGATCAGGCCTTCCCCCTCAGATGGTTTCCTTCCCAGTGACCAGCTTTTGGCCATAATTCAGTTCTCACATTAGCTATGAAGTTTTTCCCCTTTATTGGTACTGATATTAAAAAACTAATCAATAAGTTTATTTAGGGGGAAGGACTTGTATCTGAGGGGTAGAATGGTTGGGATTAGGGTGAAAAAAAATCACAAGAAAATGTAGTATAATCTCCACAGTGTTCACACAGCAGGGAGAGTGAGGTAATGGCAGCCACCTCACATACTGAGGGTCACAAGAACAGCATGTATAAAGATTTCTTAATATGTGAAATCATGACACACTTAAGATAAATAATATAAAACATAAAGGAATATTGGCTTTAAAATTAATCTTTGTTATGCTTTTCTGTATTTACTAAAAAGTTTTCCCAGATGTTTTAATCAGAGTAAAATATAATGAGAGACTACCAAATGAATCCTCATTGGCGCTCATGGCAATAAATAGTGCTGATCCACCACTTCTGGTCAGCCTCCAACCATATCCAACATGGCGGTCAGCAGAGGAGCCCAGAACTGTGGGATAAGCTCTCCCATGTGAGATCTCTGTGCTGGTCCACCTCAGAGAGAAACTGGTGACACCGTGGGTGAGAAAACAGTATAGCCACCCAAACCCAGAAGTGTCTGAATACGTTTATTGGATGATAGGTTGTTCCCAACCTTTTTCAAGAACTGTCATCAGCAAGGCCAAAGACCCAGACTAGGCAGTCAGATCACCTGTGTTTGCTTTCCAGCTCTTGCTGCATCAGTTACATACAATTAGGTCTCATTTGAGAATTAATTGAGCTAGTGCATATAAGCCACTTAGACATAACCTGATGCAGCAGGTGCTCAATACACATAAATTTTCCTTACAAAGACTCAGTACAAACCACTCCTGAGAAAGTACAGACCAAAGGAAATCTAACCCCCTGAGGCCATTTACACCTGGTGTGGTGTGAGAGTGTTGAAATGGCAGAGCCCTGCCCGTTCTATGCACCCATGTAAGGAGACATGGTCCAGAAGTGTGCTGGTGGAAGGACTCGCTTTGGGTTTATCAGATGGCCCTGGAATGAGGAGTCACAGAACATAATATAATCATATCCAATCAATGTATCAGGGGGTTAACTGGGAGAGTTGAGCAGGCAGAGGAAGTCCAACTGTCCCCAGGCACTCTCTGAGGGAAATCAGACCTACCTCAGTGATGAGGGCACATCTCCTGCCCCTTCTGTGCACTTTCGCAGGCCGCTCCCCCATTGTGGAGGAACATCTAGTGCCTGAATATTTCCAAATAGTAGCTTTATGTATACAGTAGGGTTTAGTTAGTGCACCTACCATACTGACCCCATTTTACAGTACAGATAATAGAGGCTGAGAACAGAACATTCATTAGGTCAAAATCACACATGTAAAATGGGCCTGAGCCAAGATTCCAGGGCCCAGGCCTGGCCGTTGGCATCCTTTCTCAATCCCGGTGACCCTACTCTCCTGGGAGAGCTCAGTGCACCTTGCACAGACTCAGGGCCCTGGGGTTACCTCCACTTCTCACCAACAGACTCATAAGATTCAAGTCCTTTCTGTCAAGAGGAGTGAGGGCCAAGGAAATTGTGGGAGAATGTAGCAGTGAGGGCAGAAATAGCACCCCAAGCAGAGGTGAGCCTTTGCAGGGATAAGCCCTGATCCAAGACTTTCTTGACTTGTTGGGGATTGATCACTTCCCAGCCTGAGATGAAGGGCAAAGTGGCCAGGTTTCCTAGCCAAGTCCCTGCCTCCACTTGTCTGCACTATTTCTATCCTCAGAGTGTCTAAGTGAATGGTAAGGAAGGGATCTGACGGCTTGGTTGGCTGAGGGAATGCTGTGGTGTGGAAAGTTTTTCACTTAGAGGCACCAAGGTGGGTTACTTACTGTAGGCTTTGTTTTTGTCCAATTTATATCTGCAAGTATATTCATTCATTCTGTCTGGACTCAGTCCAGATGCATAAAATCCGAGATGGTAGGATTCTGCAAGGGCAACATCCAAATTTCTGTGTTAGGAGTGGTTGAGTCCTGACTTCCTTCCGATTTCACAATTATTACAGGTCACCCTATAACTGCATTCCCAGGGGACACCCCTAAGGATCCAGGGTCTGAATAACCCATTTGTCCTCTGGGCTCACCTTTTGTCACTGATGGTCCACTCTGAGGCAGAGGGTCTGGGCTTTGAGAACTCAGGGGGCCTCTCACTACTTCCCCTGACCCATCAAACTCATTAAAGGCACCCAACGTCATCCCCACCACAGAGGCAAATCCAGTCATGGGTTTCTGACCCATTTGTCCCAGAGTCTTTCCTAGGAGTTGCAGGCAGTGCTCTCCACCAGGCCCTCCCTTACACAAAGGACAGGAACCAAGATAAAGCAAGCTGAAGATAGATCTGACCCTTGCTTCAGCTGAGCACACAAGACTGGTGCTTGTAGGACTTTCTCACACTTGGGGTCTATTCCTCCTCCCTGTACTTCTCTGTGCCTATAGTAGGCTGGAGACCCCAGGAGCAAGGCCAGGACCTGGGTGAGGCAAGCAAAGGGGCAAGGGCCCTGCAGAGGAGAATCCCCCATGGAGGATAAAATCTTGTCTTAGATGTGGTCCTGAAGTATGCAATGACTGCTCTTCCCTTCCCTCTTCCTGACCCTTCCTGTTCCTCACACAATGTCCCCAGGGTTCATCAAGCACTTCCTTTTGTCAGGGTGAGAGACATTGATATGCTAAAGTGAAGTTCTGGGCCAGACTGCTGGGAATTTCTGGTCCCAGAGGCAAATACCAGGGGACCCAGAGAAGATGGCTTCCCTCGTGGCTCAGTTGGTAAAGAATCCACCTGCAATGTGGGAAACCTGGATTCAATCCCTAGGTTGGGAAGATCCTCTGAAGGAGGGCATGGCAACCCATTCCAGAATTCTTGCCTGGAGAATCCCCATGGACAGAGGAGCCTGGAAGGCTACAGTCCACGGTGTTACAAAGAGTTGGACCCAACTAAGAAGCTAAGCATAACAACCTGGGGAATTGTTCAGGATAACATGCAAGTCTTCTTGCTCTAAGCCCAAGGTCATTAGCCTCCACCTCTGCCTCCTGGCCAAAGTTGGTGAATTTCAATCCCAGATGCTTCATTTGCCCAAGGTCAGTTAACTTGAGAAGCATTCCTCAGAAATGTCAGCACAGACTTTTATTTGGCAGTCCTGATTGCTCCTGCTTCAGGTATCCCTGCAGTTCCCATCAGATCAGGGCCAAGTTTGCAGTTTCTCTGCTTGCAGAAAATATATTCTCAGCCTCTGGGCTGAAGCTGGCTTGATGATAAGTTTTTTAGGTTTTCAAGGGTTCTCCAAAAATTGCACCCCATGTTTAAAGCCTGCACACTTTCTTGACACCAAATAAACAAAAAGTTTTGGAGAAAGAACAGAGCTGGAGGTATTATGTTTCCTATTTTCGGACTATACTCCAAAGCTGCAGTAAACAAAACAGTATGGTACCAATACAGAAAGAGACACATAGGTATAGAGAGCCCCAAAGTAAACCCGTGCAGATACGGTCAGTTGAATTATGACACAAAAGTCCAAGCACCTTCACTGCTCACCAAGACATGGGAATCTGTATTTGTCCTGGAAAAAGCTGTTGGGACTGTGTCTTGCACATACAGTTTTGCCAGCACAACTTGGTCCACCTGAGCAGGGCAGCTGCCCCTCAGTCTCAAAGAGGATTGCTTGCAATTTACATTTTAGGACTACTTTTTGCAAAGAAGCATAGCTCTAAACTAATAAACCATATTGTAAGTAGATACAGGTAGAGAAAGGAAACCTTCACTGCCAGAATATGGAGACGTCAGGCTCTAGATGAGGCAAAAATAGACAGTGTAGCCTTCCTGCCACAAACAAAAAGACAAGAGGAACCAGAAGTGGGAAAATCCATGCAAGGCACTACCTGCTGCGTTCATTCAAAATGATGTTCTCCACAAGCAAGCATCTACAGTGCGCCTATCAATCTTTATACTTCTTCCTTTATATCTCCTGAACCCACAAGGTACACATGATCTACTACTCCCAACTTTACAGAGAGAGAAATTAGAGCTAATATAGGGCAAGAGGTACCCCCTACCCCCTGGCAGGTACAGGGCCAGAATCTGAGCTCAAGTACCTAACCCAGCACCTACTTACACCACCTCTGCTCCTGTCTTGAAGTGAAGTGCAAGTCTCTCAGTTGTGTCCGACTTTTTGCAACCCCATGGACTACACAGTCCATGGAATTCTCCAGGCCAGAATACTGGAGTGGGTAGCCGTTCCCTTCTCCTGGGGATCTTCTCAACCCAGGGATCAAACCCAGGTCTCCCGCATTGCAGATGGATTCTTTACCAGCTGAGCCACCAGGGAAGCCCATTCCTGTCTTAATTCTAAACATCTGTCACATTCCTCTCCAGGGACACATCCTCTCTGATACTCTGATACGTGGATTTTCAGCTCATTGGACTGAATTGGAACCAGAGAGAACCTGGCCAGTCCCAGCCTCATGGTAAAGACTGGACTCCGCCTCTTCCTCTACGGAGGTGACAGGAGGGAGGGCAGCAGCTGAGGGCAGGGCCAGCTGACAGCCCAGAACACAGACCATGGTGGCATCTTTAGGAGCAGTGCACGCTGCCCTCTGCCTGGATATCCTGGATCCCTTCCTTCCTCCTTGGATCTCCTGCTGCCTTCAGCCCCGCTCAGGTACTGCTTCACCTTTGCAGCAGAGCCCTTCTGTCCCAGGCAGCGTTGCTCTCAAAGGAGGGCTTCTAAACTCTGGCAAGTCTCCAAAGTGGAAGGCAGGGTGATGGTTTCAGATTTTTGAGCAGAAGAGAGTTCAAAATAAACAAGTTTTCTTTGTCCGGGCAGCAGCCTCTTCTGTTTCCCAACACCCCTTATCCTAATTCCTCTTAACAGTTAGCCCCACAGGATGAAAATGAAGTTGCAAGAAGAACTACAATCAGCTCACAAGGCTTCATTTCCCATGCACAGTGCAGCTGCCCACCAGAGGCAGAAGAACCAACAGCCTGAGGGATACTGATCCTTTCTGGAGGAGAGAGCTTTCTCTCTGGAAGAAAAGTTACACACCAGGTCACCTGGGGCCGCTAGACAGAGTTGTGGGAAGGCAGGCTCCCTGAGAAAGCCAGATGGAGAGGAGCCTGAAGAGGGCATGCAACCTGCATGAGACTGACTAGGGTGCAGGGATAGAGGTGACCTGCCTTGGGGAGGGCAGACGGCGGAGCACCCCATGCAGATTGGCACAGCCATTTTGAGACAAACTGGACACTGCCCACAGTGAGCTGGGTGGCCCCTTAAGGTATCAATTCTACTTCTGGTCTTGATCCCAGGGATACTCTGACCCAAGAGGAGTAACCATCAGGACAGTCCCTGCAATGTGACTTGTAGTATACTTATTAGGAATAATCTGAATATGGACCAAGGGAAACTAATGAAATAAATTGGTCCATTCATGCAATGGAATACTGTACAGATGGTTGGAAAACATTATGTACTGCAAGATCCCATTAAAGTAAAAATATCTTTATAAAGTATATTTAGGTAGGAATTTACATATAAAAGCAGAACTCCTTGTGATTGTTAACTCAGGAGATAGTGGGATGGGACAAGGGGGGACCTTATCCTGGAGGAGGGGCAGCCTCTACCCAGGCTGGTTGCAGGAGTGTCCCTGTTGGCACAGCGTGTCCATCCTTCATGCCTCAGGTCCTCCTGCCCCACCCACCCCCACAGAGGGTCTCCAACCACGATGCATAGCTGGACGCTGGACCTCAGAGGAAAGCCCTGCTCTGCACTGTGTCCTACTATGGCCTTTGCTGCTGGGCTTCTTGCAGACACTCACTCTGGTCTGGTCACATACAGGAAAAAGGGTGACAGGGTGCCACCTCCAGCCTGCCTTCTGAGGTCAAATCCCGAGCAAACCCAGCAACACACAGGGTGGATGAATCCCCAAACCACAGTGGCGACTGCCCGGGGCCAGATCCTGTGCTCATCCCTGTGAGTCATTGAGGAGAGGTTCTAAAGCAGCAAATTAGACTGCAGAGGAAGAAATCAGGGAGTAGCTGCCTCCAGAGGGTGGGGGAGGGATTGCCTAGGAAGGGAGCTGAGGGGACATTTTAGGTGCAAATGTAATGCTCTGAGTCTTCAGGAGGTTTGGGGTTACATGAGTGCTGCGTGCATTTGTCAGAACTCATCACATGATACACTTTGGTCTGCTGCATTTCAAAAAGAGAACTCAACCAAAAACAGTTACCAGGTAAAGTTATGCACAATGAAGGGTTTGGAGGTGAGGTAACCCCATGATAAATGACAATAGAAATGCTGTCAATCCAGGTAGTGGAGACAGGAGTACTTCTGTTTTCACTTTGCTATAGTTATGAAAATTTTCCATAATGAAAGGTAGGAAAAAGTGAGGTGAATGATAAAAATTAAATAATAAAGCTATGGACACAGCAAAGCAGAAGTCATGGTACATAAGTGACAAATGACAGAAAAACATCAAAGCTGTGGGAAGCCGGAGTGAGCAGTTGACCAGGAGAGGCTTTGGGACTGAGGCACCAAGAGAGTAACATCTAAAAGGGTGGTAAGCTGAACCCTGTAAAACTGAGGGAGGTTTTTTAGGAAGTTCAGCCCCCTGACCCCACAGCCTCTCCAGCAGGTGAGCTTACAGCAGAGGCTGATCCTTGGAGAGTCTGGTTATTCAGCTTGAGGGCCTCAGCTTCTGTGGTCAGGTGGGAAGGGAAGTGGCCTTCTCAGCCCCTCGGGCACTGTGCAGAGGGACTGGAGCACAAGCGTGGAGGCAGGGAGGCCAGCAGAGGCCTCTGCTTAGTCTTGGAGTAGAGTCTTAGTCCTGAGAGGCTGAAGAAGTGACCTGCATCACGCTCACCTCCTCCAGGCTTCCTCACACCCGGCCTACTGACTTATTCAGAATGACAGCTTCTATTTGTTTCAAGTCTAGCTAGGTTCCTGCCTTGAGCTTTCCTCCAGTGACAGTCATGCTGTGAGACAGCTTTTGACAAGATGACGGCAGTTGTAAACGTTAGAGCAGCACCGCTGGGCCTCACTGGCAGAGGGTGTGCAGTGGACACCTGTCATCCCTGCTGGGCCACCCCAGGGCAGGAATGACAACAGGCATCCTCCCCCGAGGTCTGACAGGCCCGTGTGTGTCCTGGGGACATGATCACAGAATGGAAGCTGTCAGGCTGTTACACAGCTGGCAGTGACAGCAGAGAAGCAGGAAAAGACCCCGCACATGTGTGTGGGTCCCTCCTCACATCTCCACTTCGCACTGCAGGTCACAGGGTCAGGGTCAGGCATGACCTACAGTGGGTGCAGCTGAAGACGTTTTCATCCTGGGTGTTCTTTAACCATTTCCTTCCCCAACCTGGGCTCAGCATGAGAGTCGGGGCAGAGCCAGGGGTCAGTGATAGAAGCCTTAGTACCAGCTCCTGTTGGTAAGGGCCACCAGCTTCCAGATACTGTGCCAGTCACTGTGAATCCCACTGCATCTACATCTCATTGCAGATGTGACAGTGGATGTTTGTTATTTAGACTCCTTGAAGAGGAAATTGGAGCTGCCAGATACTCAGCAACTTGCCCTGGTTTTGTACCTGTGGGCAACAGATCTCGGATATGAGCACTGCTCTGTCTGACCACAGCCTACTGCATTGTATTCTTGCAGTTTGGAGTACCACAACCAGGACCAGTTTCCTGGGTCTGCGTCCAGCTGCATGCAGCTGGGAGCTGTTTACCAGTGGGAGCTTGTGTTATCCACCTGCCTCAGCTGTACAAATCCCAGTGATGTGGAGGCACAAGCTGGCACACACAGAGCTCACTCAGAGAGAGGGCTTCTAAGAGAAACGGCACAGGACCCTCCCCACACTGATGCAGGGACCCTCCCAGGGGAGAGAGGGCATCCTTGTCAAGTTAGAGACCTCAGAGAGAGGCCATCCTCATTGAATCACCGGGTATAGTGTTGGCTGTGAGAATTTGTGTGGTTGCCTTTGTCAGACTATGGTCCTCTTTTGACTTGCACTTTGCCCAATTCTTTTATTCATCCATTGAAAAAAATCATATTTTCTTTCTCCATTTTGCTGATGTGGTAAATTACACTGATATTCCAAATACTGAATCAAACTTGCATTTCTGAGGTGATCCTTAATTAGTCTTGATGTATTGTCCTTTTTATATATTGTTGGATTACATTTGCTAGTGTTCTATTCAGAGTTTAAAAATAAATTTTCTTATTACTTAAAATATATTTCTTATTAATATGTGCTTTATTTTTCTTATATCTAAGTAAAACTTTTTAGTTTTGAATTTTAAAAAGGTAATTACACTAATCTTACTAGGGTAATTATTTCCCAACACAAGTATGTGAAGTCGTTTGGTGGTGTATATACCTTCAATTTATACAGAGCTGTATGTCAAGTATATCTCAGTAAAACCAGAAGAAAAGGTAATTACACCCAATATCTACACCATAATCCATGGCAGACATGACTCACACAAACACACACTTACCTAAATACTCAATGCACAATAACATACCTGACATATTTCTGTGTGCATGCACACACACAGCACACATACACACAGACACACACAAACACACACATACTTCACACTAACACCAAAGACACACTCCACACTCAGACTCAGGCACATTCACACCACGCATGCGCAAGTGTCATTTACTCTGGAACAGTGACCCCAGCACGTACCTCCTACACAGGCATAGTAGCTGTCCCCACCCATAACTTGCTTACAGGAATTTCCCACGAGCTGTAAGAGAGTATAATGGGTGGTAGGGTCAGGAAGAGAGACACGCATGAGCATAGTGAGAAGCTACCCCAACCTCCTTCTCACATTTATCCCACACTCACCGATATAATAAAGCCTTCCATGTCATTGGGTTTGGGTACCTCGTATGCCTGGGTCTTTCCACCCACAATTTGAATCAACTACAAGGAAGAGAAGATGGCTTGGCAAACAGCCAAGGGTTGAAAACACAGCATTCTGTCCCAGGAAATAGGCTCTTGCCTGCTGCCACGTTGGACTCCAAACCTGGCATCTGTCAGCAGCCCACCCTCAGGGAGTGAAAAGCTCCCCCACCCACATCTCTGGGGTATAGTTTACACAACACCTGCTGTTCATCTGCTGTGACTACCTGTTGTCCAAACACTTGGGCTGGGGTAGAGGGACATTCACTGGGAGATGCTGGGACAGCTGCCTTTGAAAGTTTTCCCCAGCTGGGCTCAAGAGTGGCACCTGGTTACCTGTTCTGAATTACCTGGTTTCTCTGAGAGCCTTTCATACCTATGGCGTAAAATTTGGTCTTAAAATTCTTAAACCTGCTGGCCTAATAGAAAAAAAGACTGTGAGAACAAAATATAAAACTAGATGGGACACAAAGTTGGAAATGATGGACTGGACTTACTTCTCTCTGAGAAGCCCATACTGTCCATTGGTCCAGTGGTCCAGCAGTCAAAGCATAAACCATGCTGGCAGCTTTCTTGTCTGCAGAACAAGCAGGGAGTGGCCTGGTCAGCAAGCACCTGCTGCAGGCGGTCAGGCCCACAGTGCTGCTCCCACATCTCCTCCTGGGGAGGGGCCACTCTGACCTGAGTACCCACCACCCAGAGCACCTGGAGGGAGAAGGAGCCTTGGTCTAGGACTCACTTGACAGATGAAGTGCCTGGCCCAGAGCACTTCCTGGTGGACCCTCACAAGGGGCAGGTGGACAGTGTTTATCCTGAACGGCAACTGCAGCTACTTCTCCGGTGAGGACAAGCCTCTCATTACAGCTCAGGGAGGAGCAGCCAGACTGACTGTCAGAGGCTTGGGCAGCGGCCCCCGCCCAACTCGCTGCCTTTCCCCAGCAGCCTATGCTTCTTTCCTGATGAGGGCTGCAACGCTACAGTCTACATGCAGATGGTTCTGGGTCAAGAACAACCTTTCCCACTGCTGGAAACATAGTTACTGGGTAAGAGTCTACCAGAGGGGAGAGGCTGAAGGGAAAGGGGGCAGAGCCAGGACCGTGGTGGACAGAGTGTGGGCAGCCAGGGGGACACCAATGTCTCTGCTCCTTAAACTGAACTCCATCTGCTCACTGTCCCTGGAATTTCTCTTTTCTTTTTCATGCAGCTCAACTTTAGGTCATGCACTTGATATCTAGTAAGAACCAGGAATGTAATGTATGATCCCATGTGGTCCTCAGGAACATCCCTGGAGGAGCTTGGCATCCTCACTGTGGGGAGGAGGAACCTGCAGCACAAAGAGGTCAAGGAGCTTGCTCCAAGAGTCAGCGCTAGGAGCTGGCCGAGGAGGGTCTACACCAGCCCTCGCTGAGGCCAGGCCTGGCTCTGTCCCACCTGAGCACAGTGATGTCAGCGGGCAACTTACTAGCAGTGTAAACTTTCGCAATCTCATCACCTGCCTGAAACAAAATAAAGGAGAGTTGGGGGAGTACAGTGAGATGATCCAATAATTCTTTTAAGAACTTGACAAAGCAGAATAAATCCTCTGAGCTATAGAGTCCGTACCTTTCTCAATCCATCCTGCAATCTTCTGGTTCCTGAGGGCCTTATCTCCCGAAGTTTTTGAAGACCTTTTTTTAGTTCATTTCTGAAAACAATTCGAAAAGAGGGTAGAGGGAGAATGTGGGCTGATGGCAATAAAACAGCCCCAGCTGTCCTGGGACCACTCTGCCCTGTGCAGACCTGCCTGGATCTGAGGGGGCACAAGTGGCCCTGTCCTGACTCTTCTGCCCATGTTTCTGCCACTGACAGGACTAGCCCTAACCCTTCTTCATTCCCGACTCAGTGAGTGTGGAGGATGCTGCTTTTCTGTCTCATAAGTAGGACCTGGTTTTCAATGTGCTCATCCCTGTCTCAGGCATCCAGACCTCAGGGGACTCATCAAGGGCCCAGCCTTGACCATCCACGGTGAGAGGGGAGCACCCACGGATGTGCACCTGTGGATCCGGCACCCCCAACGTGATTGGCGGTATTGCTGGCACCTAAGGGGTCCCTGGTGAGGGCTCATTATCCTCCAACAAGCAAGGCTGAGTTTGGCAAAGTCACTCTGATGTTCCTGCCCTGTCCCCTACTCTTCAGCCACAGACCCCTGAGGTGGACTTGGTTCCTTCCAGCCACTTCTCCCTCTGGACCAGTACTAAGGGAAGTAGTCAAGCTTCTCTGCTAGAGTCTAGGGCTCTTGGCCTTCATCTGTTCCTGAAGAAACAGACCATAAGCTGGAAAAGTGACCTGAGGGCTGTCCATGAAGGGGGAAAGAGTAGTGACTCCAGGCTGCCATGACAATGAGATGTCGTCCTCTGCTAAAGCAGATCGCAGGGGATAGGACTGGGATACACTAGGGAGTGCGGGCTTAGGTTCAGGTTTATCCAGTGTGATGGGCTGAGCTGTCACAGCAAGTCTAAGGAGGATGTGGTCCCTGAAGGCTGGCTTCTCACTGCGGGCAGAGGAGATGCTCAGTGTGCAGTGAAATATGAGAGCCCCAGACCTACTCAACCTAGCCCGTGAGAGGAGGAGACCTGGGACCCACTGCCAGGGCAGGCCAAAGCAGGCCTTGCCTAGTTGAGTAGAAACACATGTCTTGGCACTTTCTAGAAAATTTCAATTTTGTCATTTACACCTCAAAATATGCTGAAACTCTCAGTGCTCACAGTCTCCTGCCCAGGACTCACATCATCAGGCAAAGTTCTTACCTGAGTGGCTCTCTCTTCTGCTGCCCTTCCAGCTCTTCTCATACCATGACACCAGGCTCCTAGTACCCTCAACAATCCTTCCTGCTCTTAAAGTATCCCACTCATAATGACAGGAGCTCCTGAACCTCTTCCCAGTTCTCATGCACCCCCACCAGCACACCTGAGGCTTCCTAGCCCTGTACTGTCTGGTTTCTCCAGCACCGGTGCGAGGCCTCTGTGGACGGTGCCCTCTCAGCCTGCTTGCCCTAGTAGATAGGGCTCAGAAAGCACCAGCCCTGGCCCCAGTCCTGCCCCCAAATCCTCTGCAGACCCATCAGAGCTGCACCTCTTACCAGGCTCCCTGAGTCACTCTGGACTCACCTTGTACAGCAAGACCCACCCCAGCCCTCTGCCACATCCTCCTAAATGCCTAGGCAGCTTTGGAAATGCCCAACCCCAGGCTGAGACCAGCTCCCAGCAAGATTCTATGGGGTCCTCCTGAGATGGAAGCATGAGGGTCATGGTTGATGTTGACCTGTTTTCCTAGGTATGTATTCCCTTCCCCATCCAAACCCACCCCCACCCCACACACAGGATTTCACTTCTTTTGCTCTCCCTTGAGCTCTGTTCCCTCTCCTGAACACTCTTATTATGGAAGATTTCTCTCCTTCACTTTCCAGAGAGGACTACGGAGGCTCTCCATGAGCCTCACCAAACCTCTCTTGGTTTGGGCCTCAAGCCCCATGCCTTGGAAGAGGCAGTTGTCCTCCTCTCCTCCATGGGCAGTGCCACCCCCAGAGGTATGTTTCCAGTCCTCACTGGACACCTCTCTGCCACCCTCCAGTATCCCTCCCCATGGACTTTCTCCCGTGTCAAATCAGCTCTGCTCTCTCTCTCTTCTAAACTCAAACATGCACAAAACCATGCCTTCCCCAGCTCACTGAACAGGAGGCCTGGTCCCTGCTTATCCTGGGAGCCAGGCCTGGGGAGAGCTGTCTCCATGAACTGACACCATCACACTTCCTCCTTTGAAACCTTGCTGTTTGGTTTAATCTGCAGCTCGTGGCTTCTCTCCAAGGTCCTGAAAAGGGCTCTGTGCCACAAATCCTGGACCCACTTATTTCTAAATGACCTTAACCTCTCTTTGGTATTTCACCCACTGAACTGGGTTCAGTGCATCAGGAGCATCTTTACCTCCCTGCTACTAGAAGCACGTCTTTTCACCTTCAGGCTTTTTGGCACACTTAGGATACTGGTGTGTTGCGCTTCCTTCCTACATCCAGTTTTGCCTGGTGTTTGGAACCACATTCATGGGCTCCCTTGTATCAGATCCACCAAGGGACCAAGCTCCCACACAGTGAAGCTCCAGCACTTCAGTATACCCGTCCTTGCCTCCTGGTTCTGACTCTGCCTGCCCTCTTCCCCCATGGCCCAGAGCAGAGACTGACATCCAGGGGAGGCACCCAACACAGGCCAGTGTTCACAAAGCATCCACACATCTGCTCCACCAGATCCCAGGAGTCCTCACAGTGAGCCAGTTCTAAAAAAAGTGAAGAGGGCTGATAGGACTGGATGAGTGGAGGGCAGGGCTTGGAGGGAGTTGAGATGGTCCAGTAGCACCGGAGTCTACTAGTGTCAGTACAGTCAGGGGTCAGTGGGAGCCAGGGAATCAGGACTGGGGTCAGAGTGGGCACTCACGAGAGCCCAGGCTGGCCCAGCCTGCACCCAGCGGAGATCCTCAGCTTCTTGGGCCTCTCTGTGGCCCTGCCCACCAGGCCTACCTTGGAGATTTAAAATGACACTTACCTGTCGGAGGTGAGTGGCAGAAGGACATAGCTGACTGAGGAGTAGGTGATGAGGGAAATCCTCAGTTTAGGGCTGGAAGGAAGCAGGGGCTCATAAGAAGCCATGAACACTGGTCAAAATTAATATCAATGAGCAGCCAGAGAGGCAGCGGTGCATGTCAGTTTCTGTCCTACTCATCCCAACTCTTTTGCTTTGGTGTGTGTTTCTCTAATCCTGAAAGTTCCAATACTTTTGTGAAGGGTTCAGAGGCCTGTAAGACATATGATCTTGCTGAAGGTTGGTGCTAAGATGTCATCTTGGTCCATTTCTATATCCCCCACCCCAAGCCCCCAAAGCCCCTTTCTCTCCCTCTCTCTCTCTCTCTCACACACACAGAAACATGCATACACTTCCTGCATGCACAAGAAAATAGACACTTATGCACTTGTGCATGAGAGTCTCTCCATGGTCCTCTCCTCTCATGTAAAATTCTTTGGACCTTACCACACTGCCTTCCTCTCTTGTCTTCCATGCTTGCCTTTTATCTCAGGGAAATTCTTCTACCTCTTGGCAGCCATTCATACACACATCCTTCTCTCTTTCCCCCACTGTCTTCTGGTCCATTGACTCATCTTTTCATGAAATTGCTACCTAGCTGGGTTCCCCACTTCTCCTGGCTCAAGTTCTATCTCATTTAATCCATAATTATCAGATTTTTCTCCTGGAGCACAACCTTGATCATGTCAGATCCCCACCCTAGAATAACCTATAGCTCCCTATTGCTCACAGCAGATAATCATAAACCTGGCACTATTAGCCTCCCAAACTGTCCTGTTTAGCCTCATCTCTCAGTCTTCCCTTGAGTCAACTCTGCTTTCTAACCAAACAGACCACTCACTACAGAAGAAGTCTCCTTGATGGTTTCTGTCACCCTGTCTTTCCTCATCCTTTAAGATCTAGTTCACTATTCCACAGTCTGTAGGAAGCCAAGCTTGCCTTCTTCTTTTTCTAAGAATACTTGCTTTTTCCTTAAAGTTGCAAGTAACTCCTTTGTTCTTATCTTTTGGTCCTTGGAACCCTTTAACTCCGTGTGTAGGTATGTGACTTGCCTGTTTCCTAATCTGTGAGGTCCTTAAGGCCAGAGCGTGTCCCCTACATTGTGACCTGATTCCCAGGCAGGAGTCAAGAAAGATGTGCATGTGCTTAGCCGCTCAGCCGTGTCCGACTCTTGCGACCCCACGGACTGTAGCCCACCAGGCTCCTCTGTCCATGGGATTCTCCAGGCAAGAATACTGGAGTGGGTTGCCATTTCCTTCTCCAGGGGATCTTCCCGACCCAGGAAATGAACCCAGGTCTCCTGCGTTGCAGGCAGACTCTTTACCGACTGAGCTATTGAGACCTGGTAAAATCAGTGTGATTGGTAATTCTTTCTGCCTCAGAACACCACCTAGGGCTCTCTGCTCCTGAAACCAAAGGACTCCCATTTTCACCGACTGTAAAGAGCTGTGTACTCTGTCTGGCAGAGAAAAACACCAGCCATACTTTGTAAACCTCTTCAGCAACCTTTCTGTTAAATCACAAACTTCATTCCAAGTGTTGCTTTCGCTGTTCGACCTGAAAACAAAGAAGACCTGATTAAGAGGGATGAGGCATCTCCTTGTGGTGGGCAGATTTTCTGCCTCTCCAGTTTCCAGAAGGCGCTTGAGCAACTCTTCCGCACCCCATGTAGCTGAAGGCTGTCATACTCTGTTAGCAACCTCAGTGGGTCACCTTGGTGGTGACTTTCACCAGCGTGAGTGGTGGGAAAGGTGACCAACCTGACTCATGCTGGGGATGAGACACTCTGGGTAGCAAACCAGGTTGGCTGACACACAAGGAATAAGGGAGGATACATTGGTTGGAGAAGTCTGAGCAATTCTAATATGTTTGCATTCCTGGTCCCCTAATTTTGACACAACCATAAGAGCCCTGGCCTCAGGCAGAAGAAGGATGTACTACTTAGATTATTTTATTTTACTACTTTCTTATCAGCCTGCAAAGCTGAGTGACTCTGAACACTGAAGGCCTTTTCTGGGAACACTCATGGGGAGGGGCAGAACTAGGTCTAGGATACTGCTATTTGGCGCCATGATACCACACTAGCAGGCAAAGTTGCAGGACTTTCCTATCCCCACTTTCAGTTTCTCACTGCCATTGGCTCTGACTTCAGTTACCTGAATGGATAATGAGGAGGCTGGAGAGCCTCATGACCCCTTATGTCTAGGTGGGAAGAACTTCCATGTGCCCCGCTGGCCAGGGCTCGAAGGTCCTTGCAATCCCACACCTCTGCAGGCTGCACTCCAGGTTATGAAGGGCAAATGTGGGTCTCTCTGGCTAATTGTTTTGTCAAGGTTCTGCACAAGGTAGTAGAGAAACTGAGGCTGCTGCCGTGTTCTAGGCTCTTCCTTGGTGAATGTTGGTTCATGTCTTTGATATGGATTGTGAGTCTGAGAAAACCACCAGGAGCTCCTTATTTTTACCTGCAGTGATCACCATGCCCATAAACACCCTGAATATCATGTTAAAATGTGTAATTCCCATATAGCCAAGAGCATCTTTCTCCTCTCTACTATTCCTTCTGACTCCTCTTGGCTGTATCTAAAACTGTTAAGAGATGAGTAAACTAAGAATATATAATTCTAACAATACTATAGTTATTATTCATGGAGTATGTATATACCAGGTATATACATGCATGATTTCCAATGCTAAACACTTCTATGAAATCATCATTATTTGCATTTTACAGATGAGAAAATGGAAGTGCTTACAGATCAAGGAATTTCCATGGATGTGAACCATAAGAACTAGCTGTAAACCCCATGATTTACCCCCTCAACTTAGCAGACCTGGGAGACACTGCTGTGTGTGACAATTGTGGGTGACAAAGCATGAGACAGTCAACCTACCCACAGTACATACTTTTTCTTGGGAGCTCCTATACTTTTAATGCAAGGCAACTCCTTTCCTAACTATTCATACCACATTCTGCTTTCCTTCTCATTACTCTTCTCCACTGTGTTCTCCCTCACTGAAGAGGATTTTCCAAAGAAGATATAAAGGAAACTTAAGTCTTTAACCCACCCACCTACTCGGGAAAAGGTTTCGGTGTGGGGTTATTTTGAATGAAGCTTTAGATTCTAGAATGTAGAAGAACACCAGTGTTTATGGCAGTGGAAAATATGACAGGGAGTTTCAGGTCCCTAGGAAGGAGGCACTCTAGAACCGAGCAACCACATGGGCTTCTGACAAACCAAGTTTCAATCATGACTTAGTGCCCTACTCTTAAATGAGAATGGAGACAAGGATCACCAGCAATTTGAGGATATCTTTGATATTATGCTTGAGACCAAAACATTCTACTGAGATAACGATGGGACATTGGAAGTTGTTGGGGCAGGGTCATGTAGGAGAGCTGACATATAAGAAAGCTAAATTTTCTTCCTCCCCTAGTAAGAACTCAGTAGAGAAGGTGTAAACCTCAAAAAGCAGGAAACTGTAGTCAGTACAAGCACAGCACTGGAAACATGATCATATTATCAGAAGGAAAATCTGGAAGATTTTTCTTGGAAGTGAGATCAAAAATGGGGAGGAAAGGGTTAGGAACCTCAGGACTTTTGCCGTGAACAGTAATAGTGTTTGATTTAAAATTTGTGTTCAAGTAGTTTCTCCCAAATGTGAAAATAAAATTGCAAACAAAAACTTATAGCATGAAGGATGTCATCAAAATGGCAGATTCTGAAAAATCTAAGCCCTCATTCCGCTAGGGACACATTGAACAAACAACCAGACATTATCAGCATTAACTTCTAGGAGTTCTAAAAAACAAAACTCAACAAGAAAGCAAATGTGCAGTCAACAAACAGTTCATTTCAAAACTGTGGGAAAGTTCTGTTGCATATTTCATCACATGTCTCCCATACCTTCTCTGGCATGGTGACAATTTTGGTTTTGATCACTGGCTTTGTCCCATGTTGTCTTTGATCCAGAGGGAGGAATGTTGACCTTACTTACAAATTATTTTGTAAAGCCAGCCTTACCTGGCTGGTGTCAATTAGGATGTTTAAAATCAGCTGTGGGCATAGGTGACTTTAGAAACAGGCAGCTCAAGAGAATGCTCAGCAAAGTCTTGAGAAGACTTTCAGTTTTCACCTCAGGCTGGTCCCTAGGCTCAGTGGTAGTCTGGCTAAGTGCTAAAGAAATGTCCTAGTAATAAGCATTCTACAAAGAATGGAAGAGGTGGCTTCTCCCCACCACTCCCATGTCTTCTTACAGTTTTGTAATGATTTCATGTTTGTTTCAGATCCTGGCATTTGGGAAATCTCTGTCAATACATTCAGTGAATAAGAATTACAGGAACAGAAACTCTAGTGATCACACACACACAACAAGGAATATTCTTTGCAAAAGTAGTTTGGAAATGTTTCAGAATAAATGGACTATTCCATGAGTCTATATTAACAGATAAAAGCAAATACAACCCAGTGAGCTATGATGAATTCTGCTTTCTAGATGTACCACATTATAGTAATAAAAATCTTAATTTTCAACAAAAATAATTGTAAAACATACAAAGAAACCAGACCATTGTTCATTCAAAGGAAGTAAATAAAATTACAGAAATCATTCCTGAAGAAGCCAAGGCATCAGACTTACTAGAAAAACACTTAAAATCATCTTAAATATACTCAGACAGTGGGAAAAGAAAGACAAAGAAATAGAGGAAATCGGGATAGTGATAAATGAGCAAAATAAATATCATGAAGAACAAATTATTAACAAATCAAGGAGGAAATTTTGGAGCAGAAAAGCATAATAATAAATTGAAAAAATCATAATTAGGGTGGTTCAATAAAAAATCTTACTAGGCAGAGAAAGGAATAAGCAAAGTGGAGGACAGGACAATTGCTACTGTCTAGTGTTAGGAGCATAAAGAAAAAAGAATGAATAAAGGTGGTCAGAGTCTAAAGGACCTGCAGGACACACTTATGCAGAACAATATATATACTGTGTGAATTAATAAAGCAAAAAGAAAAAGAAACAGAAACATTATTTGAAGAAATAACATCCAAAAATGTCCAAAATTAGATAAAATATATTATCCTATAATTCCAAGGATCTTAGGTACAAATGAAATAAAATAAAGAGATTCACATCAAGATACATTATAATCATACTGTTGAAGACAACGACTAGGACTCTGGAGTTCAAATTCTGGATCCGTGTATTCTATATTGAGGCTTTGGTAGGTCATTCATCCCCAGGCCTTGAGCAGCCTCCTTGCCTCATGTGTAAAATGAAGATAATAATATTTATTCACATTATGAAGAAGACATGGTGAAGAAACTGCTTTCCTCTCCTACCCCTATCTCCAATCTAGCAACACACCTGGCTCCCCCAGCCGCCTACCATCCACACTCTGGAATCCTGTAGTCTCTGATTTCAAAATAGCTCCAGAATCTGTCCACTCATCACTGCCACACATATCTATTGGTCCACACCACCATCATCTCCTCCCTGGATTTCTGCACCAGACCCCTCACTTAGAAGGCTCTATTCTTGTGCCCTTCATCTGTGACTCTTTTAAACATGATCCAATCACACACCTACTCTACTCAAAAGTCATCCAAGTCTTCTTGACACCATCTCAGTCTGTCACTATAGTCTTTCCTGGGTACCTCTTTAGAACAGTCCCTCCTTCAAAACTTCTCATTCTCCTGTCCTGATTTTTCCCCTGGTGTTTATCCCCATCTCATATCCTAGCTCCTCTTTGATTTATGTCTTGTCTCCTAAAATGAAAGCTGTAAGAGGAAAAGGACTTTTCAAATTGTGTTGTGTTTGCTACCTTATCTCCACTGCCCCAAAACAGTGACTGGTGTATAGAAGTTTTCCAGTAATTATTTCAGTGAGTGGATGAGCAAGGGAACAAGGGAGTGAATAAGACTGCTCACCAATGGATGAAAGATCCAGACAACTTTGGGAGTGCCACCCACAGAAGTCTGACCCACACCCCACCTCCCCACAAAGGGCACATGGGAGAGAGTGAGCTAGGGAGTCAGGGCTGGATCAGAGGCCCCTGCAGTGCTGGCGAGTTCCCAGGGTGTGCGCTCTGCCTTCCCTTTATTTTATGCTCATCTTCCATGACTTCATCTGACACATGGTAGGAAAACTATACTCCCAAACCATACTCCCAAACCAAACTCCCATTCATCCTCATCACAACCAGGTGAGGTAGGTATGAAGATCCCATTGTACAGATGGGGATGCTGAGGCAAAGAGAGGTGAGTCAGCTTGCCCAAGTTGCATGACTGATGAGTGGAGTCTGCTTGACTGCAAAACTGGAGCTGCCTCCTCAGTGGTCATTATTCCCCTCTCCCCAAGAGTAGCAGGAAGCAGCCACAGGAGGAAGGCTGTCCTCATCCTCCAAATATTCTCATCAAGATGGCTTTGAAGGCACCAAGGCTTTCTACAACTGGACTGAGTGAGCATGGTTCCCAGAGAGACAAGGTTATTTCTCTGGGACTCAAGAATTTGCTGTGGTTTCAAACAAGCCTTGCCTGGCCCACTATAGACGTGCTCTGGGCTTACTCTTCTTACTCTAATGGCCTGAGGCTGGGGAATGGGTATGTAGGTCCCTTTCTTGGACACCATCTTCTCCTCTACCCATTTGCAGAATCCAGCAGGATTTGGCCCTGTCACCTCCACCAGCCTCTGTCATACCTCATCCAACCTCTAGGAGTCCATTTCCCTTTTCCAAGAGATTGCATAGGCAAATACATTCCTACTGTGTCTTCCAGGATTGTCTTGAGGATGACAGATGCCAGTGATGAGCTTTAAAACATTTCAGTGATACTGAGAGTCAAGCCACTGTTACTACTAAATAAGTAAAGTTTATCCTCAGTCTCACAGAGGAGTCGAAAATGGAACCAAGGCAATCTCTCCAGCCTGAGGATTTACCCCGCCCTTTCCTTTGATGGTCAGAAGGTACCTAACGCACAGGCCAGGTTTCCCAGGGCCACAAGCAGACAAACCAAACTGTTCTCAAAGCGCACACAAATTAAAATGTGGTTCTCCAAGCTTTTGAAGAAAGCAGCAAAACAGTTGGAACCAGCAAAGCAAAGGACTTTCCAAGCAGGAGCACTACAAGAAAGCCTAACAGAGGACACAGTAATCTCTCTGGAAAGAAAACAAAACCAAAATGCACTGTGAGCTTCTCACAACTGCTGAGAAGGCAGCGCCTAGCGATCACCTGCTAAAGGTCATGCATGTGCCTTACAGATCCAGGCCAAGCTGAAGAAAAGAGAGACAGAGCCACTGGGAAACCTTATGGTGTGCTTTTTCCTTTCCAGAAGTAGAAATCCCAGGAAATAAATGCCTGGGGCTTTCTTTTTGTCTAGGAATAAGGAGGCCACAGAGGTCTATTTCTTGGGTCTGACAAGACTGTCCTCACCTCCTCTCTCACAGAGCCTGGGGACCCCTGGAACCCCTTCTTCCCATCAGTGACCCTGGGACAGAGGCGCCTTGAGAAGCACAGGGGGCCAGATGGGAGGGCTACTCACGCATCCAAGACTAAATAGAGGTCAAAGGCACCATCACAGTCATGCAACTTGCTCGCCTTGCTCCTGATGCTCCTGTGGAGGCTTCCCCAGTCTGGGCTGAGGTAGTGGTGAATGGTTTTCCAGCCAAAGTCAAGGTGGCGGACATTTCTCCAGTTCAGGACATCGTGCTGGAAGCTCCCTGCGTTCAGCAGTGGAGGGAGCAGCAACAGCAAGAGGGAGAGCCCGGGGCCGGGTACCCAGGGCCCACTGCTCTCCATTTACCTGGCCATACCTACGGTCCTGTTGGACCCTGGCCACTCCAGGCCCCCTCAGGCCACAGCCCCCATGACCTCTGCTGCCCAGGGGCCTCCACCCCTCTAGCCCTCTAACCACAGTGCACAGTGAGCCTCCCCTGGTACCTCCCCTGAGGGTGAAGAGGCAAAGATGGATGGCTTTGGGGCCCTTCCCCCACCCCAAGGAAGCAGAATTCCCTGTGATGACCCTTATAATGGACAGGAAGGTTGGCATAGTGACTTTATGACCTGCAGTTCTACTCAGTGTCTTGCTTGTGGGCAATCCTGGGGGGAGGCAGGGGGTCTTTGGAGGGGCAGTAAGGTGAGACCTCTGTCCCTCATCCCTCTCAGGGGGCCATTAAAATCCTGGAGAAATCCTACCCTTTTGTCAACTGAAAGAGGGCAGCTGAGATGGCTTAGATGAGGACATCACAGTTGGGAGGAAGTCTGGAAAGTTGGAGTGTAGAGTGTTTCAGTGGTCATTCCTGTGACTCAGTGGATGGAAGGATCAAGAAAAGGAAGAAGGTCCTACAAGGATGTCAAAGTACCTTGTGAATGAAGGACATGCCAGTTATTTTCTGTTGTTTAACAAACCACCCCAAACTGGGGGACATAAAACAAGAGCTATTTTATTATGGGGCTTCCCTGGTAGCTCAACCTGCAATGCAGGAGACCCTGCTTTGATTCTTGGGCCAGGAAGATCCCCTGGAGACGGGATGTATTACCCACTGCAGTATTCTTGGGTTTCTCTGGTGGCTCAGGCAGTAAAGAATCCACCTGAAGTGTGAAAGACCTGGGTTCGATCCCTGAGTTGGGAAGATCCCCTGGAGGAGGGCATGGCAACCCACTCCAGTATTCTTGCCTGGAGAATCCCATGGACAGAGAAGCCTGGCAGGCTACAGTCCATGGGGTCACAGAGTCAGACACGACTAAGCAAGTAAGCACAGCTTTTATTATGCTCATAGTTTCTGAGACCAGAAATCAGAAAGGGGTGACTTGTGTCTCCATAGACTAACCTTGGACATAAACAACTCTGAGTCAAAAGTGTTTCAAAAACTCCGATTGTGAATATAAACATTTTTAGAAATAATTTTACCATTTTATTTTATTTTGTTGGCACAAAAGAAGAGAGAAATATGCTGCAAGTCATTCTGTAATAAATATAAAATAGATCTTCAAATATGTATAACAAAAATACAAAAACTACAAATGTTTATGCATTGTGTTGGAGATTTTTGTAGTTCTTGTTGTTGTTCAAGTGGTGTTTTAAATAATGGAATATCTTAAATAAAAGATATTTTGCATTGATGAAATCCAGTATACTTCTCCCTACAGCTTATTAGGTTTTCTTTGCTTCATATTTTTATATATTTTTATATTGATTCAACATCTGTTTCAGTCTGAAGGGACTGATGTTCGTTCAACAGATTTTGGGTCATTCATTTTCTGTCCTTTGTGAAATGTCTGTTTCTGCATGTATCCATTCTCCAATTCAGTTGTTTCTCTTTCATCTTGATTCCTTAAAATTCCATGTTTATTTAGGATACTAATCTTTTATCAATTGTTGCAAAGATCTTCTTCAGTGTGTGGCTCTTTTTTCACTGTATTTAATGCCTTTTAATAAAACAAATTTTTGGTTTTTATAAAAATGAAGTATAGTTGATTTGCAATGTGGTAGTTTCAGGGGTAGAGCAAAGTGATTTATATATGTAAATATATGTATTCCTGAATAAGTGTGTATATATATATATATATCTGTATTCTATGTGTACATATGTACTCTTTTTTAAGTTCTTGATTTTAATGTAGTTGAATTTGTCACTTTTCAGAAGCTGTTAAGTTTTGCACAGCTTATATCTTATTTAAGAAATTCTTCTTTGTTAAGGTGAAAGAGGTTTAATCTTAAAAGTTTTAAAGATTTGCCTTTCACACTGACATCTTGAATCCACCTGGAATTAATTTATAAGCATGATTCTTGGTACGGATCTGATTTCATGTTTCCCATATATAGAGCAAATTGTCCCCACATCGTTTGCTGTCTGTTCTATTTTTTCCCTCATGATTTACACATCACCTCTGATGTGTTCAAAATCCATAAGTTGTGGGCCTGGTTCTGTGCTCTCTGTTCTATTACCTTTATCCATCTATTGGTTTATATCCAAAGTGTTGATACCACACTGTCTGAATTATTATCATGTGAGTGATTGTATTACTGTTTTTCACTGTCCCTTCCTCTTGTAGAGGATTGCTTCCCTGCCATATTCATGGCAGACTTGGACTTGATTCCACCGAGGAAACATTAATAGAAGTTACATGTGCCACTTCTGAACAGAATTTTTAAGAATCCAGGTGTGACTTAAGCAGAACTAACAGCCTAGTAGCTGAGTAAGTGAGAAGTGCTGCTCCCTCTTGGGAATCTGGGATGGACAGGTATTTGTGCAACAGTGAGATATATGAGTGAAATAAAGTTTGTGCTTTTCAGCTGATAAGATTTGGCGGGGTTTGCTATAATCTGATACACACAGGGTTCAATTATTATACCTAGCCTAACATACACAGAGAGCCAGAGCGAGCCTTGATAGTACAAGGTAAATCACCCATCGAATTTTTCTTAGGGTAATTGTTGGCCATTTGTTTGTTCATGCACATTCTAAAATCAACTCTTGATTTTAGAATTGACTCTTCATTCCACCAAAACCCTCTTAATATTTGTTTATGATTCATTTTGAGGTATTTGAATCTGCAATTGGGACTCCTCAGTGAACATGGGAATATCTTCATTTATTTGGGTCTTTCTCAATACCTTTCATTTCCCTATGAAGATCTTCACTTCTTTTTTCAAATACCTTCTCTAAATAACATTTTTTGCTGCTAGTGTAAACAGTACTTTAAATAGAGTTTTAAGTTGTTTAAGTTTTAAGGTACTTATTGATTGATAGAGTCACTTAACTTGCTAGGCTTTCTTATTTTAAAAATTATAAAATCCACTGGGTCAGCATAAAAATAAAAAAACATTGTCCTGACTACTCCAAAGAGTAGAGCTATGATGGAGGCATTTTTGATTTTTAAGAGAATGCCTCTAACACATCACCATTAAGAATGATACTTACTGAAAGTTTTTGGTAGAAATCCTTTATCAGATAAAGGTATTTCACTAATATTCTTGGTGTGCTAGAGATGAATGAATGCTAAATTTTAACTAAAATTTTTGTATATTTTGTGAGAAACATATTTTTCCAGTAATCTATTAATATGGCTAATTAAATTAATGCAGCTGAAACATTAACATATTGTTAATAGATTCAAATTGGCTATGATATTTTCTAACTGTTGGATTGAATTTAGTATTAGTTCAGATTTTTATTTTTTGCCTATGCTCATGAGAGAGGCTAGTCTGTAATTTCCGATTTTTGTCCTGTTCTTATCTGGATTTGCTATTAGGTAAGACTAGTCTCCTAAAATGCACTTGGGAGGAGGGTTTTACATTGTCTTTGGAAAGATTTTGAACATGATCACAATGATTTGCTTCATGAATATTTGATATGGTATCTCCTATATCTCCTATGGTATTTTCTTTGTGGGAAGTTTTTTAAGTACTGATAACTTCTTTGATATTTACTGAGTGCTATGAACGGAGGAGCCTGGTAGGTTGCAGTCTATGGGGTCGCTAAGAGTCAGACACAGCTGAGTGATTTCACTTTCACTTTTCCTTTCATGCATTGGAGAAGGAAATGGCCACCCACTCCAGTGTTCTGGCCTGGAGAATCCCAAGGATGGGGGAGCCTGGTGGGCTGCCGTCTATGAGGTCGCACAGAGTCGGACACGACTGATGCAACTCAGCAGCAGCAGCAGCAGCATGAACTGAATTGTGTCCTTACTGCCAAATGCATTTATCAGGCCCTAATCCTTAATGGGACTGCATTTAGATGTTGGGTGTTTAGGGAGGTGATTAAGGTTAAATGAGGTCTTAAGTGTTGGGCCTAAGTCTAGTATCCTCATAAGAAAAGGAAGAGACACCAGAGATGGCCTTCAAACAGTCACAGTGAAAAGGCAGTGTTTGGGACACAGACGGAAGGCTGCCTATAATTCAGGGAGGTTTCATAAAAAACCAACCCTACTGACATCTTAATCTTGGACTTCCAGTCACTGTTTCTTGAAACTCTCTCCTTTCTTCTGGGTTCCGTGTCCTTCCTTCTGAAACACATTCTTCAGTAGTTCTCTCACCAAGGTTGTGAGGGTGTTCAACCTAGGCTCTGTACCCCTGAAAATATTTGTGTTGTGTTCACTCTTGATTAACAGTTCGGTTAGATACAGAATTCTAGGTGGACAGATTATTTTCGAGGTTGTCCTAGAAGTCCTGTAATTCCATGAAGGCTGACTGAGCTGCACATTAGAGATTTGATTTCTCATGTTTATATTAATTAGTGGGCTCTCTTCACAGAAGAAAAGTTTTGCTTTGGGGACTGTTACCAGAACTTTAATGTCTGTTCTGAATTTCACTTTGCCCACCTCAGACTCATCATAATTTTGTTCCTTTACAATCTTGCCTTGTGTAATAGATGCTCCCAAATCTAAGAAAAGCACAGAGCTTAGTCACCTTATGAGTCGACACTTTCACGGGCATCCAGAACAGTTATTGAGGGACTGAAGGAAGGAAGGTTCCCTTTAGTTCCTCAAAGATTCTCTCTTCCCCTATCTAAACTGTTCTGCCCTTCTGCTGGGCTCAAACAATGTGACCCACACACCTGGATGCCACTGCAACCATTCAGGTTACCTGAAACTCCACTCCCACCTCCTCTCACCCTCACGCCAGGGATATGTCCTATTTAATCCACGATCTGGCATGAATGTAGTCTCTTAGAAGGCATTTCCTCTTGTCCCCAACCCTTTAGGCCCTGGCCTCTCCCACCCTCCGTGGGTAATTAAGTTCCCTGACACCTGTGCGTTCTGTGAAGTCACAGAACTCACCGTTATCTGGCAAAACGCTGCCATTTCAGAACTGAGGTGGCTCAGGAAAGGCTGAGAGGCCGAGGGTCAGCTCCAGTGAAGTCTGGGAGATTATCGGGGAAGCCACAAATATGGAGCTTGCACGGCCGCTCAGCCTGGAAGGGAAGCAGAGTCCATGACGCTGATGGGGGTCTCTGGGCAGCGCACGGAGGATCAGCAGCGGCATGGCACGGACCATCTGTACTGTCTGTCGCCTGGGTCTCGGAGACCTAAGAGGGTAGAAGTCGCGGCACACGGATCAAGTACAGCCTCTGCCGTGGTCCAAGTGCCACCTCCAAAGGCAAGCCCGCGCGCTAGGGCACCCTCCTCAGTCCTGAACTTGCGAGGCATGGGGCAAAACCTGAGCCAGCGGGGACGGCCGGTCGAGATATGCAGAACGGGGCTCGCGGGCGGGCCAGGCCCAGTCAAGAAGGCCAGGTGAAGGCATGCGGCGCAGCGTCCGGATCTGCGGCGAGCGGTGCCGCGAAGCGGGTCTCCTAGGCGCCCCTTTCAGAGGGCTCAGCCCACTTGCAGACCCTTCCCAGAAACCCTTCTGCCCCCTGCGGGCGGGGCCGGAGGCCCCGCCCCAGAGGCGGGGCAGTCCGGGAAGGCGGGGACCAGCCGGCCCCCGGGGCTCGCGCGCCAAGTTCCGAGCCGCGTGTCACTGCCCCGACCTGGAGGCTGCCGGGGCTGCCAGCGCGTCCCCAGCGCCGCGAGAGAGCCGAGGTGAGACGCGCTGTCCTGCCCCCGGGACGGGGCCACGAATGGGCGTGGGGGTCGGGAGTCATCTCATTTCTACTGGCCTTACCCCGGGGTAGGTTCTCAGCCCTGCTTTTAACTGCTCGGTTCTTCGCTCTGTCACCAGCTTTCTCCATCGCTCCTTTCCTCCCCACTCCACTCCCTGCCCTCTGCCTCTGTCTTTTGTCTCCTTGCTTCTTTCTGTATTTTTCTCTCATCTGTTTCACCTTTTCTTGTCCATCGTTGTTTTACCTGTGTCCCCCGCCCTTCCTTTTCTCTCTTCTTTCTCTCTCTCTCCTCCTCCCTTCTTCCCCTTTTCCTTCCCCTAACAAGAATTCCACCTTGGATTTTTATTTATTTATTTTTCTCCTAGGTTGACTTTCTGGGCTGCAATTCTTTTAATTCATCCCTTCAGCCATTCACCCATCCTCTGCCGCTCCGTTATTAGCCAGAGTTTGTTCTGGTACTAGGGTAATAACGATGCATTTGTTCCAGATCCTTTCTCCAACTAATTATATCAAAGATCTAGGCATGTAACCTATTCAGTGCCAGTTTGGGAAAATACATAAAGGATCAAGTTATAAATCTCTGAGTTTCAGGGTGAGCTGAAAGAAATACTCTGCTTTAGAAACAAGGCATTGATTGAATCCTTTTCTTGGTATTTGGCCTTTAGTAATAGACACAGACATCACCAGGAAGCTAAATTTTGCAGGAACATTAAGGGAACATGGGGGCCCATACCATCCTTATGTGCAGGCAGTACAAGGCCAGGTTGGTGGGGAGGGCGAGGGTGGGATTCAGAGAGCAGTTGTGGGAAGACAATAGGCCAGAGCTTTGCATGGGAAACATTTGGGTGAGAGTTGAAACAGGAAGTTAACTATAAATTTATAAAGTGTATACTTGTCAATGCTGGTGGTGTGCAGAAATTAGGTTTCATAATTACTGTTGAATGATCCAGCCTTTTTATAACAATTATTATGATACTGGAGAGTAATGTTTTTGTGTACATAAGGTAAGACTACAGTAGAAAGGTCTCATTTTCATATCCAAGATACTAGGTGAAGAAATACAGAAAAACAAATGATTCATTTTTGAGAAATGAAATAGAAAATATTATATAGCCAAGCAGTTTTTTGCTTCTTAAAAATTTAATCAGACATGATTTCATTATTTGATGATATTTTTGTGGCATGTATGTTCAAACATGCACATACACATACATAATATATATATATATAAAATTGTAAAAAGGAAACTTGTTCGGTTTTAAAGCTGCTAATTACTGCCCAACATTTGAGGCTTTTGTTTTTCATAATTAATTTAACCTGCTCTTTGAGTTTGTTATGATTTTTAGTGATAATTCAGCTTATTTAACTTTTGGTTGATACACAAAATGAAATTTGTCAGTAGATAAATCACACAGAATTGAACAAAAATTAAAAATGATGGAAGAAGATTTCAGTGTGTTTATTGAAAAAAATCTTTTTTCCCACTTTATGTCAAAGAACATTGGACACTTTCGTAGGTATAGGCATGACACTTTGATTTGGGAGACTGTTTTCTGGACTGAAGAGTTAAATTGTCTTTTGCATCATTTAACCTCTGACTTCCCAGGTATTAGAATTTGGGGAGGGAGGGGGAAGGGATGCTTTTCCAATGATATAGAACCATCATGTCTGCTTTGATTAGCAGATTTCTTTTTCAAAAAACCTGAGGTGACAACTTTTCTTTAAAACATGATCACATAATTTTTTTTATTCTAGGCAAAATCTTGAGCTGCAGTGCTTTTGAGTTTCTTTCCCTTCTCCAATAGACTGCATCTCTTCTTTCTAGCCAATGATGTTCTTGTAGAGTCTGACTATGCAATCTATTGTACAAACCATGGACTTTTCCTCTGAGGACTGCCACTGGAACTGGCCAAGTTGTGTTAGGACTGCAGCTGACCTCACAGTGGGCCTGGGAGCTGGCTACATCCTGGGAATCCTGCATTGGGTTTTGCTTGATCATAGCAGGCATTGCTATTAGAGGGATGTAGGCATAATTGAATGTGGAGCCTTTGAGGGCTGGCTGGGAAGTCCTTCTCTTCTTTCCCACCACATGGCACCAGTAGCCAGCCTCCAGGAAGGCCTGGACAAGTCTGCAGTTTTTCATTTTCTCAGGGTCCTATGGCCACAGGATGTCTAGAAAACATGTATGTTTCCCTTTTAGGAAAACCCAGCAACACACAATCCACATATAGAAGAAGTAGATAGATGATTATCCTTAGAAATCTTCCAAAAAAGTATGAGAAGCATCTCCAGAGTCTGAGGAAACCAAAGTCTTGGGGTACAGAAGACTTTTTTCTGTTCTCATTTGTTTTAGCTGAAGAGGAAGCTGTGGAGAAAGGCACTGTTGGTGGAGATGGTTTCACTGAACAAGACCTAGTTTCTGAGCTGCATCTTGGGACAATTGGAGGCTGGCTGGTTAGCTTGGGGTGGTGAGTATGTTCAGATATCAGTAACATGCTATCATTCCATTGCTTGAGAAAGAATTCTTTTTCCTGTAAATGGAGGGGGAAGGTGGAAACTGCCCAGGCCATTTGGTCCCTTGTTAAACACTGTTGTGTGCAGGTCCCTGGTGGGGCATAAGTGGAGGGAAGGCAGCACTGAGCTTGTCTTTAACCTTCAGAACTAGTATGATAATAAATTATGAGTATGATGATAAACCTGGGCTTCCCTGGTGGCTCAGACGGTGAAGAATCTGCCTGCAATGCAAGAGACCTGGGTTCGATCCCTGGGTTGGGAAGATCCCCTGGAGAAGGCATGGCTACACACTCCAGTATTCTTGCCTGGAGAATTCCATGGACAGAGGAGCCTGGCAGGCTACAGTATACAGGGTGGCAAAGAGTTGGACACGTCTGAGTGACTGACATTTTCACTTTCACATTTATTGAGGCAGGCTCTGGTATGTTAATCCATTTAATCTTCACAACCACCTCATGAAGTGGGCACTAAGGTGGTCCACAGTGAGACAACAGAGGCAGGGAGAGGATCCGCACCTTGTCCAGGGTCACGTGATTGGCAAGAGCAGAGCTGTATTTGACCCAGGCATTCTGACCCTAGAAACCCACACACTTAAATTCTCTGTGAATGTGAGGCTGGAAGGTTCCTGGGACAGCCTGGTTAGAACCTGAACAGAAAGCTAGAATGTGACCAGTGCTGCTCAGATGAAGGAATGATTAGAGTCTGCAGCCAGGGCCCCAGCAGTAGATAATAAACAGAGAGGCAAGCGCTTTTACACTATGGGGCAGGTGAGGCTTCACCTCTCAGAAAACTTCATGTTTTGGTCAGTAGAACCCTGGTTGATGGCCCAGAAGGACTGAGTCCTGAGGGAGAAGTATTCCCAGTGGTAGGGGAGGATAGACATGGTCAGACCAACTCTTGACTTGGGAGGCTCAGTTTCAGAAGTCTGCCAAGAGCATTATTTCATCTAAAGGCTGGGAAAAGGTTGGAGAGTCTGGGATTGAAGTCAGATTGTTTCAATAGGAAGACCACAAGTGTGTAAGTGCAAGTGTTAGTCACTCAGTCGTGCCTGGCTCTTTGTGACCCCATGGACTGCAGCCCACCAGGCTCCTCTGTCCATGGGACTTTCCAGGCAAGGATACTGGAGTGGGTTGCCATTTCCTTCTCCAGGGGATCTTCCTGACCCAGGGATTGAACCCGGGTCTCCTGCACTGCAGGCAGATTCTTTACCATCTGAGCTATGAGGGAAGCCAGCACTGAGTGATGTCTGTATGGCTCAGAGGTTTGTCTTGTTGAGCTCAGACTGAAAGAACCAAGGAAGGCAAGAAGAGTCCCATCTCAGGACATACACAGCAGAGTGACAAGGATGAGTAAATAGTGTCAGGGATCAAGAGCCCGGAATGGACATGGCTATTGAGGAGTGTGGACGACAGCAAAGTTCCTTTAATACTGGATGGGAGGAAAAAAATCAAGGGATGCATAGATCTACTTGCTGCCAGAACAGCTGGTGTCAGTGGAAGGAGAAAGAGGAGGGGGCAGCTCTGCTTTGTTCAGCGATTGTCTGGACAGAGAATCTCCTTCCAGTTACAAAGGGAATTGGTAGGTCCATGTAGGAAAGGGGGACAGAAGCAACACTGAGCGGCTGTGCCTGTGGTCCCTTGACCCCAAACAAGCCACAACAGACTCATATCATTTTTCATTTGAAAGACTTCCTTCTGGTGATTGTCACAGATGCAGTGGACTGAGGTTAGATGGGTCCCCAGAAGGAGTTTAGTAGGTCATTCTTTGCACTTGCCTGAGTGACCTTACCTGGCAGTGTTGGTGCATGTGAGAGTGGTGACCCTCAGGGAGGGTGGACAGCATGCTAAGGTCTTCATCAGTTCAGTACCTTGGTCTCCACCTTTTCTTCCTTCTCCTCTTTGTTCTCATTATCATTAGTAAGAGTTGGATGATAACACTGACAAGTGATTTGGGGTGGATTCAGTAGTTGACAGAATCCAGATCTAGAAGAGTCTCAAAAAGCTGGAGCAGCACAGAGTTTATTATTGATATGGCATCTGTAGGTTGTAGCTGAACACATTTGGATTGAGACCTGCAATAGTTGTTGTGAAAATGCCATGATATAAGATGTGTTAAGCTCTTGGCATCTCTGGCATGTACATTTATGTAGTCAATAAATGGTGAGATGTATATTTATATCATGAAGCATTCTGGTAGCAAACATTCCAGCCTGCAGGAAGATGGCATGTTCCAAATTTTATAGCTGAGAAAGTCATCTCATCTGTCGTTCAGAACACTGGAAGTTCTGTCAATGGGGTCTACATGGCTGTGGTTGGACAATGTTGCCTGAGCTGTGAGGGCAACGCAGTGGGGCTATGTGCAGAGGGGTACAGGGGTGCAGCCAGACATCGGTCAGCAAGGCAGCCTCCTGCCCAGCTATGGGAAACATATCAGGTGGGTTTAAACTGTCATCTGGAAAACAGTGAGGGACAGCGAGTGAGAGAGAGAGAAAGGGGGAGTTTGTGTGAGGGTGTATGTGCATTTGATTGTGTAATAGTGTGTATATGTTTGAGTGTGTGTGAGTATGTACGTGAGAGTATATACATGTGAGATTGTGGGTGTATATGTATTGTGAATGTATGTGTATGTGAGGGTGTGAGTGTGCCTGGATGTGTGTGTGTGTGTGTCTTTGTGAGCTTATGGAAGCTCAGCAACAGGGCTTCAAGCAGACTGTTTATTCTTTGACAAAGGGGAAGAAATGGCTTCATCCCAACTGGAGTCACACATGGTTAGACCTGGAAAGGACTGTGGAGATGATTTAGTCCAACCCAAGTTGATGGGAAATTGAAGCTGAGAGAGGCGGGAAGGACAGCTCAGGGTCACGCGGTGCAGTGATATGGCCACTCTGCCTCTTCAAGTAGCCGGCACTAATTCTGATGTCAATGGCATCCTCTTTGAGGACTCAAGTTTGGAAAAAATATTTGGAGAGGCTCAGCTCCCCCTGGTGGCCCATCTTGGAAGTCCTTTCAGGATGACCAAGCAGGAGACCGGAGTCACACTGGAGTGGGCTGAAGGGTAAGGCTGGCATGTGTTTCCTCACGAACTGTTCAAACTTCACAGGTTAGACAAAGAATCTGACTTCTTGATTGGGTAAAAGCTTGGGAAAAATTGGAGAGAAGGCAGGAAAAGGAAGCTTAAACCTTCTATATACCCCCCTTTGGTATTTGGGTCACATAGTTGACTTGGTTGTTCATCAGTGGGGACTCTGGGAAGGCGACATGGCCAGTGCAACCAAGCAGGCTTTGGGGGCACACACCTGGGTTTCAATCCCAGCTGTGCCTCCTCTTTGTAGGGGACGTTGGGCAGGATGTTTAGTATTGCAGGACCAGGGTCCTCTTTACTGATGAAAAAGGATGATGACCCTCCAGGTGTATTGAAGATGAAAGGAGGCAACATATACAAAACACATGTCACAGGCTTCTGTTACCAAGATAGTGATAAGGAGGGCTGGTATCTGTGATGCCTTTTACAGGTGGAGCAGGAGGCAGGCCAAGAAGAAGAAGAAGCTGAGTTGAACCCAAATGATGTCCCTGTGAGGAAGGATCAGAGCTGCCCACTCCTCAGGTCCTCCTGGGCTCAGGATACATATTTCTTAATGATAAAAGCTCAGAACACTCAGTGGCGTGTGCTCCAGCAAACCTCTCACAAGCTGAGGAGACACTTAGAGATGAATCTGCAAGCTTCAAGAACTTGCTGGTGGGCTGATTAGGGAAGAAGAAGGATAGATGTCTCCCCAGCAGGGCTGATGGCTCCCTCTCCTTCCAGGTGCCATCACATATGGCCATTGTGTGTCTCCCCTGCAGCCATGAGCACCTTGAGGGCAAAGCAGAGGCTGATTCCCCTGTTAATGGCAAGTAGGTTGGCGCAAGAAGACCTCTGACAGTTGACAGGTGAGCAGAGGAGAAGCAAGTGGATGAATGTGTGAAGAACAAGTGTAGTCAGGAGAGTGGAGGGGGAGACCCACACTTGTGGCAGGGTCAGGGCCTGGTAGAAAGGTGGCTGCCCCCAGGTGTGGGAGCAGGGGCCAGGAACAGCTCCAGACCCAACCTGCCTTGCCTGGGTGTTTATTGTCCAGTTTTTACCCTCTGGTCACCTGTGCAACAGACTTCCTCTCATCAAGTGCTTGAAGTGTCCTGGCATGTGTGATGACTTGTTAAAAAAAAAATCAGCACACTGAGCAACAAGGAACAAAAACTGATGTATATCAGGGTGCAGAGATGTTAGAGTGTCAACCAAGTCACAGCTGACTGGTGGAAGCCTTGTGCCGCTGTTAACCCAGCAGCTCCTACCTGCATGCTGATAGATGCAGGGCAGTACTGAGTCTGGCCTCTGGGTGGCAGCATTGTGCGCTGGGGTCCTTCCTCACTGATGAGGTCCTTCCTCACTGATGGGGTCCTTCCTAACTGATGAAGTTCTAGTGGGGAAAACGTTGTGCTCTGAGTCAGGGTGAGTTGCTGCATCTGTAGTAGTCAGGATGCTTTGGATGCAAAGGAGGAAAAACTATTTCTGGTCAAGTTAGCTGAGAAGATTAATTAGAAGGGTAGCTCATCTAACATCCCACAGCTGAAGATTGGCAGAGTTTGGACTCACATGGACTCTTGTCTGCCTTCAAGTTCATGCTCTTATCAGCAATTGGCCCAAGATACTGAGGTCCCAGGTGAGGGGAGTTCTATAAGTTCCTACAGCCTGCATGCTATGATATGTCCCTGAGTGACGAGCACACTTCATGGCCTGTTGCTTCCTCTCTCTGCAGAGCCCCGTGGACCAAGTGTGCTGGCCCAGGCCCCAGGGGAGCCCTTCAGTCTCACAGCCACTCCCCTGGCCAAGCCCTCCAGAAACTCCGGGGGCTGACAACTGCTGGAGGATCCACCTTACTCAGCTGGCTCAGGCCCTGTGGCCCCCATGGCTACTGGGAAGGGAGTTCTGCGGAGCCCTTCAGCTGAAAACAGATGGCGACTTAGTGAATCTGAGCAGGGCTGGGGCCGGAAGCCGGTGCTACTGGAGAAAACGAACCGCCTGGGCTCTGAGACTGCCCTGGACGGCAGTGGCCAGGATGAGGCCTGTGCCGAGATGGTACTGTCAATGGCCCCAGGCAAGCTCAGGCTGGGAAAGCTGATGCCCCGGAAGACTTGGTGGGAACAAGGGCAGAGCGCCTTCACAGAGGTGCCTCGGCTCAAGAAGAGGCTTGGGGGCGGGCAGGCCCAGGACAGGGAGCACAGTGGCCCTGCAGGCCAGCCTGGCCCCCAGCAGCTGACCCTCGATATCCCCAGGGACCTAACCCGCAGCACCTGTGTCTCTGTGTGGCCCAGTGGAGCCCGCAGGGAGCAGAGAAGTGCCTTCAGCAAGCCAGCCAGGGGTCCAGCAGGGAGACTGGGACCAGCCTCTGTCTTTCAGGTGGGTGAACCTGCAGACGCCCTGGGAGAACTGCTGGGACTCATCAACACGGTTGATGTCACTTGCTGGGGTCAACTTTCCAACTCCAAGCTTTTGGGTGATTTCTGGAACCTGCACACAGTGCCACCAAATGCTCCTCTCTGTGGCACTTTCCTGGGCACCCCCACGCTGTGGCTTAAGCGCACCATGGTCCAGATCCCCACACCCCCATCCTCCTCCTCCACCAACTCTTGGGCCCTGCTGCCCCCTACGCTCACCTCCCTGGGCCTGTCCACCCAGAACTGGTGCGCCAAGTGCAACCTGTCCTTCCGCCTGACCTCCGACCTGGTCTTCCACATGAGATCTCACCACAAAAAGGAGCGTGCGGGGCCCGACCTGCATTCTAAGAGGCTGAGAGCAGAGGCCCTCACGTGCCCCATTTGCCACGAGTACTTCCGCGAGCGCCACCACCTCTCCCGGCACATGACTTCGCACAGTTAACAGGTGGTTTGGAGCAAGCGCTTGGCCATGAGGCCAAGATGGCTCACGGGGCCTTCCTCTGAAAAGTCTGGTCACAGTTGTCTGCAGGGCTCTCTCCTTGGGCATTTGAGGATGAACAGCTCAGTCATAATTGGAAAAGGACAACCAGTCCCCATGATGTGTTTTAAAGGAAATAAAGCTGTAAAACAGTGCACTTTGCTAGTCACAGGGTATGGTGAAGAATAGGCACCAAGCGTTTCTGACATTTGCAGGAGCAGGGACTCTTCTCCTGTCAGCATAACTTTTGCTCCACATGGAAGCAAGTTTGGCACACAACATGGGCTTTGGAGGCAGACAGATGTGGGTCAGAATCCTTGCCCTTTCACATACTAGCCCTGAGCTTGGGCAAACTGCTCTAACTGTCTGAGTCCCAGCATTCTTATCTGTAAAGTGGAGATGGTGACACGTGTGTCTGAGGGGTGTTGTCAGGATTCTATGGGAAGATGTGTGGGAAATGGCCAGCACATGCCTGGCAGTGTCATCACTAAGTAAAGAGTGCAGTTGTCATGGTCCAGATTAGTCACCTGTTGTTAACTGACAATTTCAGTGGGAAACAGTGCGGGCCCCCTGTTTCTCAGTCATGGGTCTGTGAGTTGGCTGGGGTTGAGCTGGGCTTGGCTGATCTTGGTTCCAGGTTGCTTTTTCTCTCAGAACTCATGGGCTACCACATCATGCTTTTCTCATGGTCATGCCAAGAGCACAGTAGGACAAGTCCAAATACACAAACACATTTCAAGCCTCTGCTTCGGTCACTTCCACTAACATCTGCTTGACCAGAACAAGTTGATGGCCAAACCCAAAGTTAAGGGGTGAGATGTGCATGGGGGCCAATAGGGAAGTCATGAGTGAGTGTATAATCCTACAAGGGCTGGAGGAATTGGTACCAATAATTCAACCAACACCTGGTCCATGGTTATTCACATTCTGAATATGTGAAAATGGGAAAATGAAACAACACACACACATCCCCCTTAGTTCTCAGGAAGCGATCATAAAACCTTAAGGCTTGAAGCACTTTGAGGACTGGGAGAGTTGTGGATACCATTTATTATCTAATGTATGTTGTTTCAGTACCTGTGCTGTTCATCCACATTTGTCCTTATTCCTAATAATGCAAAATTCAGATCATAAACTCTGTTATAACACAAGCCAGTTTGTGTGAAAGCCATTTGTGGAATTTCTTTCAAGTCAGTGCTGTTTTTTTTAATTGGTTTTCACTTCACTTTCAAGATCTGCTCATTTGACCTGCAGGCCTCAGTTGCAGAACTCAGGCTTGTGGATAGAAAGGAGCTGGTGGGGGTCTTGGCTGGCAGCCATCCATCTAAACACCCCCAGGCTCCACCTCTCTCCGTCTCCATGTCTGGCTCCCACCTTGCCCAAGGCAGCTGCTTGTCCCTCCTGCCCACCCCGCCCCATCCCTCTCTTTCCCACTCCCCCCACTTCCTACCTACCCTCCCATCCACTTGCCATAGCCACACATATATTCATTCATTTTTTGACCTCCCTGGGTATCTGGGCTGTGCCAGATTGTGTGCCAGGCCCTGGTGGGGCCACAATGAGTTCAACCCATGGTCCTTGTTTGGAATGTGAGGTGATTCAGGTGCAGCATGACAGATGCAGAACAGAGGCCTGTGCTGGCGTCAGTCACATCAAGGGGCATGACCGAATCAAACCTATGGGTAAGGGTGGGGGTACCCCTACCCTGAGGGGTGGGGGTGTAAGCTGAGCTGCAGAGCCCAGCAAGAGCTGGTGATTCAGAAAGGGCAGGAAATGCTAGGGAGAAGGTGGTCCTGAGATATAGGTGTCTGAGGCTGCTGCAAGGCACAGATGGGCAGACAGTGAGGATGCGACTCTTGGAGATGCAACGGTAGGAAGGCATTGAAGGAAAGGAGTTTGAGCTAGGGTCCTGGAGGGCTGGCTCTGAGAAGCCCTTCCAGGGGGCCTCTAGCTGTAACAGGTAAAGTGGGCTGGAGGAGCAAAGATGTACCTCCCGAACCATTTCCTCTCCGTCTGGAAGGAAGAAGCAGGGTTCCCTAGAGGCACCAAGGAAGCATCCCCATTTCTACAGAGAGGCTTGGAGCCCAGGAGCCCTGTAGGCTGAGTCCCTTTGGAAACTGCATGGAGCTGGAATTTGCCCACAGAGAGGTTCTGCCCAGAAGGAGACTGAAGCTTTGGGGAGTCTCCCTCCCCTACTGTCCCATGCGGGGCAGGAAAGGACACCTCATGAGGTTGGAACCTGAGACTCCACATCGTGCAGCAACATACATTATGTCATTTAACTCACATGATATGCCCTGGAAATAGATACTTAATTCCCATTTTACAGCAGAAGAAACTGAACTCCAAGAGGTCAACTGATTTTCCTAAGACTATGGGTTCTGGAGAAGCAGTACGAGAATAACCCAGACTGCCCCACTTGTGCTCACATCCTTCCCAGCCTGCCTTGTGTCTCCTCAGCCCAGCTGGGTCATGTGGTATTGTGGACAATTGAAGAACTGGGACTTAGGACCAGGCATCGACTCCCTGTCTAAACATTCAACTTGCACCCGGCCCTCCCCAACATTTTCCATTGCCCTTCTCTTGAGCACTTTTCATTCTCTTGCATACTGTTTTTACTGAATTATCTTGTTTATTGTATCTCCCATCACTAGAATGTAAAGAATTTTTGCTGTGTTTTTCACTGCTGTGTCCCCAGCACTCAGCAACTAGAACAATGAGGCCAAAGCAAGTGTTCAACAGACCTTTGTAGAAGGAATGAATAAGATGCCTGGTCTGGCCTCACCCCTGACAAACCAGCTTCTCACAAGGGTTTTGACATTTGTTAAACTGCATGCACGGCTGTCCTCCTCTGGCTTGTTGGATTACTCCATAATTTCTTTGAAATCAGTTTGACAGGTATAAGTACACTAAAATAAAAAAATTTTTCTAAGTAGAAATTTAGAATTGTAAGGGATTCTGCATTTCTGGTCTGTCCCCTCACTTTATAGCAATGAACAATGAGGTCCACCAAGAGCTGATGTGCAAAGTGATGCAGGGGCAAGAGGTGGTGAGGTCAAGTCTAGGACCCTTTAGATGTCTAGACCAGTGTGTCTTCCCTGGCCCATCCATACTCCTCTGGGAAACTTGGCTATGGTTGCAAACAAAATGATTACTAGTAGTGACCACATCACTCATAAGCAAGAGAAACATTTTGAAAAAAATTTAATAAAGTTAATTTAATGAAGAAGCACAAAAAAACATCTCCCAATTTAACTTTTAAAGACAGAGTTCATTGTGGTAAAAATTGATGTAGATGCAAGTTGTTTTGCTGACATTCAAACTGACAGACTCCAAGATGACTTATGGAGGTGATGCCTTACAGTTGATTAATGTGGCATTTCCTCCTTGTCGCTAGGCTGGCTTCCCAAAGTCCTCATGACAGTTGAAGACTGTCTTGTCCCTTTTCTCTCCCACCCTCCTGTATCTGCTGGAGAGCAGTCACTTTTAATCACAACTTTGCTCACATTCTCTCTGCCACCTTCCATCCCAGTTAAGAGTTGGCGGGTGAAGTTGCCACAAAACATCACATCAGCAGGTATAAATTTTACTCGACAATTCTGGAGTAAGAATTGCCACATTCCTTAAATTGTCTTTATATAATTTAGTCTGTTCTTCACCCCAATCCTATTCTGGTAGTATAGGCTGTCTGTCTTTTTAAAATCCCTCCCCTGTCTCTCCAGTTTACAGAAAGTTCCCCAGTACCTCACACTTCAGAATACCCTCTCAGCATCAAACAGCTTCCCCATACTGTGTTGGTGTCTTTGCCTCTCTCCTCCAATGTGCTGTGGATCTTCTCCCTGGATCTCAGCCCTCGTGGTTTTCTGGCAATGCCAGCATTAGGCAGGTAACACAGGAACCACTCAGCCAATAAACAAAGTCTTGGCTTCCTTTTTGGACAATGGAAGGGAAAATACCTATGGTGGCTGGAAAAAATAGCAAATTATATTTTCATATGTGATCTCCTAAGTAGCAGTCGTTCAATTAAGGTTTTTAAAGGTCCCCCCAAGTGTGCTAATGAGGCTAAAATAAGACATTCTGAATTCACATCCATTTTAGTTCTTAATTTTGACCAAGATCTGGTTTTCTTTCTGCTTTTATCTGGAAGAGAAGTAAAACCTTAAAAGGCCAGGGTCCCAGATTTCTATTTCTGAATCCTAGACCAGGGAGTCTAGTCAAATGGGTATAAAATTAGGTTAAAGAAAGTGAGTGAAGCCCATTGGGCTTGGGGGATGGTGGCAAGGGAAGAGGAGGTAGGGGAGGCCCTGAAACCTAGAGTACATGATTTCTGGGTGAGGGCTCCTTAGGGCCAGGCTGGCTGAACACAGGCCTCAAGAGAGGCCAGAGATCAGGACTGTATGTGACATCAGTTATCATTTATCCAGTTGTCTTTTAAAAACTGACGGTCAAAATGGCAGGGGGTGAAGGAAGCACATTAGTGGTGGTGGCAATGGGGAGGGGCAGGAACCACCAGATGGAGACCTTTAACTCTACTATGATCCCAGTCTTTGAATCGACTAGGTGCTGGTCCTAGCCTTGTAACCTTGCAATACTGCCCTGTTCCTCTGGCCAGAGGGCGAGACCCCCTACAAAGGGGTGAAAGTCAGCAGGAGTTGTCCCAAGGTGAACCCTGTATTCTTTCTTTCCTTGGGAGGTGCTGGTGCCCCCTGGTGGCATCAGGCCTCCCCTGCAGGTCACTTCTCTTAAGAGCCTATTTGTATAATTTTTTTTTTTCCTAGTAGAAGTCATGCGAGCGGTCTAAAGATCATACAGTAAGATATGAAAGCAATAGAATGAAGTTTCTATTTAAAAAAACAAAATTTTCTCCACTGTGTTTTGATTTGTGCCATGTCCTAGAAAAGAATTTTGGAAGGCAATTTTGAATAGGGGTTGGGGAGGCAGTGCTTTCTGAAGGGAGGGTCGCCATTCTTTACGTTTAGCCTTTTGTTTCCCAACCATCTCATGTTTTCCTGGAACTGGAGACAGGAAGCCAGTGGCCTCTGATACCCTTATTCTAAGCTGCTTGGATTATGCAGCTATTTTCACCCCAGCCACCCTGATCTGCAAGGTAGTAAGGAGGTCCTTAGGCCAGGTGGCAGCTAATCCTAGAGAAACCAGGAGGTGGGAGATGGGTGCCCTCCAGCGGGCACCTAGGAGGCAGGTTTCCTTGCTCATGATCGGGTTTCAGGCTGCATCCTTTTACTTTCTGAACTGTATCCTCTCATTGCATTAAAGCTGTGTGGGAGGTCATGACCCTCCCTGAAACGCAAATGTGTCTATCTGCTTCGTGTTGGGCTGCTTGGCAGATGCAGGCACAAGGAAGCAGGGGGGTGAGATGGGAGAGAAGCTGGTGCTTCAGCATGGTGCCTGGGAGCTGGGCCCAGCAACAGTCCTGATGGTGAAGGTCCAGCATGTCTGTGACCGGGTATATCTTGGGAGAGGGGGTACACAGCCTCGTCTAAACCCTCTCATGACACATCAGTGGGTGCCTTGAGGGGTTCTCAAGCAGCGGGAGATGTGAGAAGTTTGCATGGCAAAACAGTGGCCCTGGCTACAGGCCGGCATACAGAAATGGAGCAGAAGGCGGGTGGGGATTCAGGCACTGAGCCAGGACCTCAAGACAAGGGAGGGAGAGGGATGGTGCAGTTCATTGTACGAAAACAAAGGCTGTGTATGGTTGAAGAAGAAAAGGTTGTCTTGAGAGGAGCCAGGGCTTCACCCGGTGTTGGGTGGGCAAGCTGGAGGCCCAGGATGAATAGTGAGCAGAAGCAAGGAGCTACTCAGCAAGACCTCTGCTGTGGCCAGGCACAGAAACTGCCTCTGGAGGGTGCTGCCGCTGCCCCTGATAAGTTGGGGCATGGCCGTGCTGCCCTGCACACTTGACATCTGGCCATTGCTGCTACCCAGCTTCCCTGGGTCACTTGCTGCAGAAATTAAACAAAACAAAACATCCTGTGCAGGGGCCTCTGATTGGCCCAGGCAGGAACACATATCCAACAGAGGGCTGGAAAAGTGCACTTCCAGGGTATCTGGTTTCTTGGTGGAGGAATGGTTAGAGTGCATGTTGGCCAAGCATGAGATTAACTCATTCAATGTACACAGCCCCAAAGGTGCTAATATCTTGCCCACTGAATGGAAGAGGAAACTGAGGCACAGAGATATGAAGTAAGTTGCCCAGAGTCACACAACTGGCCTTCCCGCCTGGGCAGGCTCAAGCTGGAACCTGGGCTCTCAATCACCTCTCTGCTTCTGAGTGAGCCTGTTTCCCACAAGTTCATATGGAGCAATTCTCTGAACACCCAAGGTGGGTGCAAATGCTGGTGGCCTAAAGGAGGGCAAACAGCCACTGTGCTAGATGTGTGACTGCCAGTGAATAACCACTGATGTCTATGGCTCTGAGGCAGAGTCGACTCTGTGGAGATGGTAATAATGGATGTCCAGGTGGTGGGAAGCTTGGAAGAGAGATCTATGTATGTTACCCACCCCAAGAACTGCTCCACCCCTTCCCCTATTTAAGACCCACCAGGATCTTTTCCATTTGCGGACACCACAACACCTACAAGACACCTTAAACAAAATAAGCTATAGTAAATGTCAGTGGTGCAAATCAAGGAAATCCAAATGATGTAAAAGGAAAACTCATAAAAGATAAACAACTGCTAATGATCACTATGATAGTAACTCAGTTATAGAATTTATTTTATCTTATTATATTTTTGGAATAATGACTGCTGCATCCTAAAATAATGATAAATGCTAATCATAAGAATTTAAGAAAAAGAGAAAGTATAAAGAAGAAAGTTAAAATATCACCCCAAATACTACCATCTAGAAGAAACCATTGTTTTCTTTAGGTAATCATCAGATAGCTATATATATAATATATATGCATGTATATATATATGTGTGTGTGTGTGTGTGTGTGTGTGTGTGTGTGTGTATGGGAGAGAGAGAGAAGAGGGAGGAGAGAGACTCCTAGAGTGTAAGCATAGAAAGTGATCATACATTTGTCTGGATGGTAGCAGGTCTAATGAAGAAAAAGTTTAGATCACAGGATATGCGATACTACTAAAATTCAATCATGCCCTGAATCTTTCTTGAATTTAGCAGGAGGAAAAGGAGCTGGAGTAAAATCTTGCCTTCCATGGGGGCTTTCCAGGGCTGGTTTGAGGTCTTCTAGCAGAGAAAACCCCTAGGGATAGGTGGTGGCCCAGATTCCCAAGATCTCTGAGGCCTGGGAAGGGGACTGATGAAGTCCAAGCTGTTCCTAGTCCCCTGGGGAAGTCACTGTGGCAACCGCAGCCTGGACTCACCAGGGGACAAGGCAGAACTTCATCCTCAGCATGCAATCCTGGAGCCTGGGATTCTAGGCACAGGGATGGGGCACTGGGAGCTCCCTGTCCTCCTGGCCTCGCCCTACCATGACTTTGAGCAGGGCCTTGGAGGTCTCTCATTTTGGGGTCCCTGTGACTCTGGCAGAGCAGGGTTGCATGGTCCCAGGGCAACAGCTAGAGGTGTCTCATTTCCCTTGGCCACCCCTGGGCTCCAGGTCTCCTCCCAGGGCTGGCCCAGATCCAGGGGAGTTCTTGGGCTCTGCCTGCCTCAAACTTCTCACCCTGTTAGGAGTCAGCTTGGTTGTCAGAGCTGGCACAGTGACAGGCTGCACTTGGACGAGCTGGGCAGGTCCCCAGACTGCCACCCAGGGCCACTCTCCCCTCTGACAGCAATGCTGCATGGTGGGAAGCTTCGTAGCATCAGAGCTCACTTTCGGGTCCTTGGCAGAGGCAGGAGAAGCGGTCGTGGGAGGAACGTGAAGGAAAGATAGACTTACCATGTAGAATTGGATTGGGAGGGTTTGGGGCAGAGAGGAGAGGATTACTAAGCGAACCTGAACTTGTCTTTGTGTGTCTGAGAGCAGCTACCTGGAGGAACACGTAGTTTTTCAGCTTGACGGGCATGTGTGTTCATTGTGTATCCACTGCCTGGGCCAGGTGGCATGTCAGATGGCAGCAGTAGGAGACGAGATGAGCAGGACACTCCTGTCCCTGAGTGCAACATAGCATGATGGGGACAGACATGGTCCCAGGGCAGAGTGAGAGGGGTGCTCTAATGGGGAAGATGCAGGTGCGGGGAGGACAGAATGGGGACAATGTGGGGAGGGAGTGGGGGCTCTTGACCTCTGGGCCTGCACTGTCCCACATGGGAGCCGACAGCTGCAGGTGGCTGCTGTGAGCCAATGTGACACGTGCTGATGGAAACATACTGCAAGCGTGGGCCACATACTGGATCTCAAAGACCTGGTGCAAAAGCGTCTCAATTCATAAAAATTTTTATATAGAGTATACATTGAAATGATATTACTGTGAATATAGTGAGTTAAAGTACACCATTCAAATTAATTTTACCTGTTTCTTTATACTTTTCTTAAACGTGTCTACCAGAAAATGTGCATGTGCCTAGCATCTGTGGCTCCCATCATGATGCGATTGGACTGAGATGCTCTAGTTGACAGCATGTGGACCAGGGGTTGGTGATTAAGAAGCATGGGTGGGGATAGATTTGGACTTCACTTCCCTGGAGGGGATTGACTTTGAAGGGGATGAGCTTCCTGTCCCTAGGTGTCCCAACAGAAAAGATGCTGGCAGTTGGGAAGAGACCAAATGTTTGAGCTCCAAGGGTAGCTGCGGTTCTAAGCCTAACCGGAGTGAAGCAGACCCCTTTTCTGCCCATTGGGGGCCTCAGTCAGGACCTCATGCCTGACTGCCCCTTGGTTCCGGCCCAGAGATCCTGCCCTTCCCTGGTTCTGCCTATGGTGGCCCTTGCGGCGGCCATGCAGGCGTGGGCTGCGCCTCGCCCTTAGTGAAGTGTGCTGGAGCATCTCCTTGGCTCTGGTAAGGGCGGCATCTGCAGGAACAGCCACGTCAGGTACCACGCCCACCCCTTCCCATGAACTGCCGTCTGCAGCCCCCACTGAGCGGGCGGTGGGGATGGTGATGTACAGGTCAGTGTCGTCCACGTGGTAGGTTTGCGGTGGCTGGCAGCCTCCACTGGTCACCTCCCCGATGACCAGTGCTCGGCCCAGCCTCTTCATGATGTAGGTGAATTCCTCTGCGGCGCCAGCAGTCAAACTGCTGGTCAGAATGACCATACTCTTCTTGGAGCCATAGCGTTCACCTGCAAGATACAAGACCCTTCAAAATAGGGAGTCAAATCCACACGCTGGGTACTTGTCTTCTCCAGACTGCCTAGACTCAGAGAGAGGAGGGTTGGTTCTGTATCCGCATGTCTGCGTGCAATTCACTCCACCTTTCTGAGCCCCAGTTTCTGCATCTATAAAATGAGGATAAGGATGTGTGCCTGATCCTGAGCATGCAAGTGCTTGAGAGATTTTTTCACCAAGTGATGGGAAAAGGCTTGACTGACTTACCTGAGAGAATGGCTAACAAGATCAGACTCTCTTTTCACTCTGGACCCCAAGAAGAGCCAAGTTTGTGATTTAATGATGAGAACCTCTAGGACAGTGATGTCCAATAGGAATGCAACATGAGCCTAAATGCAAGCCACTGATGTCATTTCAAGTTTTCTAGAAACCACATTAAACAAGTAAAAGGAAATTGATAAATGAATTTTAATACTGTTTTATCTAATGCCATAAATCCAAAATATGCTCCTCTCAAAATTTTTCAACAGTAAAATTATGGAGATATTTTACATCCTTTTTTTCATAAAAAGTCTTCAAAATCTCATGTGCACTTGACACTTTACACATTCCAATCCATGCATGGCATGTGGCTCCCATATTGGACATGGCAATTCCTGGGCTCCACGGTCTGCAGATCTGGTTTTAACTTCCAGTCTTGAATATATATTTAAATTGAGAATTCATCTGGTCCTGATTTTTATTTATATTTTGTAATATTATTGAATGTATATCTTGGAAGATTGCCCCCAAATGCTTGTGTGATAAGAAAATGCACAAATGAAAATTGCAGAATGCTTTTCTGATTAGATACACAACCTCTGTTGGTTTCCCAGCCCCTTCCTGTCATATGGGCATCCAGGTTCCCTGGTTTTGCAAGCTAAGCAAGGGAGACAGAGCCAGGCTATCCCCTGGGATGTGAGTGGGAGACCCGTGGTTCTGTAAAGCATAGGGCCTGTACTGCCTCCTCCAGCCTCTGCTCTGGGCCCAGGGCAGGTAACAGAAGGTTCATTAGAGTTATGAACTTTCTTTAGGCAGATGTGCTGGGCAGCTGCTGAGAGTTCAGATAATGTGGAAAACCACTGGAAACCCATTGGGATTTGGTTATGGGCAGGGGATCCTTCTGGCTCTACATTTGTCTTGCAGACTGATGTTTGCCATGGCAAGAATGGCAGGCATTTTGGTTTTAGACAAACCAGTGTTCAAATTTTGGACCTATCATTAGCCAAATGACCTTAGTCAAGATATTTGACTTAGAACTCATTTTTCTCATCTAGAAAATGGGTGTAATGGTAAATGTTTTGCAGGGATTGAACGTCTCATGTACAGAGTACATGCCATAGGACAGGGGTTTTATATTCTAGCTACAATTACTTTTACCTGAACCCAAACTGTCTTTCCTTGATTTCTCAGGAGCTACTAGAATAATAGGAAGGAAAGCCTTCTGCACGCACCTTCAAGCTGAGTAAGGGTCCAGAGCTCACTGACAGAGTCATTGGGCCGGTTGTAGATTTTGTCCAGCAGAATAGGTGGGCCTTCATCAAAAAAGTAGGAGCACAGGGCAGAGATGGAGGAGGTGGGGCCACCAATGTTGAACCTGAAGGAAGGGAAAAGTTGCCCACTAAGGGGTGGAACCCACAGGGTAGCCCTCGATGCCCCCAGGGGGCCCAAATCCTTGCCCTGTGGAGGGTTCTTAATTCCAGGCAGCCTAAGTATGGTACCCTTTCCTTATCTTACAGAATTCTTTGGCATTTCCCAGAGTACAAGATTTTTGAGGAGAAGAGACTTTGTGGTCAAATTCATTAAAAAAAATACTATATAACAGACCCATTCTTTCTGTTCATATATTAATACATTATGTGATACATATTGTATGCTATATTAAAGGCTCTGACAAGTCCTGCAGCTTGGAACCTGTTGATAAATTTCCCCAGCTTACTGACCATGGACTGCTCCCCTGAACTCATGCTGCCTGTGACTGAAGCACATTTTGAGAACACTATCTTCCCAGTTTCATGATTGCTAATTTCACATTACCCACTAGGCATCTTAGTTGAGATGTCTTAAAATGGCACTTGACGTGGTGGAGTCTATCCTTGATTGGTGGAGTGTTCAGAGCTGTGGGACTGCACTGGGGGTAAGGGAGCCTGTGATCATTCCAGGCTATTTGTATATGTCACATTATGTGACTTCTCTGGCCCCTGTCTCCTTGTCTGTGAAAGAAGGAATCCAACAAGGAATGCTAACTACTGGGTTGGCAGTGTATTAGTAGTCTCTTCTGGTTGATGGTGTAAGATGGCCTGGATGGGCTCAGGGCCCATGACTTCAGCATCTGAACCTCCAAACTGTGGTTTGGAAGGATCTTTAAGCAAAGCACACCTGTGGGCTGGGTCTCCTCTGTAAAAAAAAAAAAAAATGTGGATTATACTGTTAAGCTGGTGAAAGACAGGAGGCCTGGTGTGCTGCAGTCTATGGGGTGGCAAAGAGTCAGATACAACTGAGTGACTGAACAACAAATACAGTTAAGCAGAAAGAGATTTAGCATGAGGGTCATTTGGATGTTCAATAGAGCGTCTGAAGAATAAAGTCATTAGAGATGCCACAAGAGTCCCCAAGTTTGAGTTCTGGACATACCCAAACCCAAGCCCTGGGAGATGGGTTCATCTTCCAGGGAGGGGAACCCACCTCTGTGATCCAGCGCCACCTAGTGACAATTAAGAATCACAAGAGTATTGCAAGTCAGCAACCACAGTTCTCTCTTAGTCAATCCAGCAGCTGGGGATGGGGGCAGTGTCCATTTCCCCAGGGAGCAGGCTCCCCTCCTCCCAGTGCCCGTGGAAGGTGCCCAGGGCAAGTCCAGTGATGGTCCTGGGAGTGAGGAGAGGGCTGGCCACTACACAAGGGCATTCTTCTACCCATTACCCTCCTAACTCCCCTCCCCCGGCTCTAGGAAGGAAACCCACCTTGTATGAGACATACCTTCACAGAAGCAGATGGGAGGTCTAGCTGAAAGCATCCCCTCAGCAATCATTTTGTGATGTAAAGAGTCCTTTTTGCAACAATAGTGGCTGAACTGTAAAATTCTGACTGGGCCATTGGCTTTACGATTCTCATGACCAGGCTTGTCCTGTGCTGATTTTGTAAGATACGAGGCACAAGCATAGGTGGAGGCCTAGCTCTCCCAAACATGGCTGATCATCCGAGTCACTTGGATGCTGCTTGTCAAATAAACTAGTCACTGGGTCTCACCCCTGGGGCTTTGGATTCGCAGGGATTTGGATTCAGAAGGACCCTGGAATCAGTGTTTTTAAGGTCACCCTTTCCCTCTCTCCTCACTTAATCCTATGACTAGGGACATTTGGGGACCACCGAACTAGCCCAGTGCTTCTCAGCCTGGAATGCACATTGAGGCCATCTGAGCTTAAGAAACTACCAGTAGTGGGGCCCCATCTGGGCAATTAAACCAGAACCCCAGGCTAGCTAGCCAGAGCCCTGCCAGCCAGGTATTATCCCTTGGTCCTATCCTATGTCCCAGAGTCCTTTCTTCCCTACCAGGCTCATGGCTTTGACGGTCTGCAGCAGCTGCCCAGGCCTACTGACCTCATGTCGACAATCAGAGCATCCGTGTGTACAATCTTCTTCCAGACGTGTTCCACCAGCAGCTCGGAGACCTGGGTGAGCAGCTCACAGTCCGCAAACATGTCAAACCTCAGGTAACCAACATTGTCCTCCAGCACATTAGTGTGGAAGGAGAACTTGATCAGGTCTTCAAAGGCTTCAGGGGAAGGGATCTGAAAGAGTGGGAGGTCAGCTCCATGTCAGGAAAGGAGAGGTTTGAAAGCTCACTTTATTTTTAAGGGTTTGATTACTTCTTATTTCTTTATTTCATTACTGATCATGGTGCTTAAATGGACAACCACCTCTGCTAAAGAAGAAAGTCCAGGTCCAGCTCTTCCATAGCTATGGTTCCCTGTTCTGCCAAGCTCTGCCCAGCATCTATTCCTTGTCACTTCTGCCAGACACAGTGAAAGCTCAGATTTGTAAGTGGGTGCCACGGAGTTCCTTTACATCATGAGAAATATTGATGGCATTGGAAGGGAGCTAACATTTTGTAAGGAAGTAGTAGGTGCCAGGGCCTTTCCTGATGGTACTTGGAAAGTTAAATGGGTAGCGGGCCTGGGATGTGAATCCCATGTGTGATCAGCAGCTTCCTTACAGGGAATGCTCATGGGTACCAACTCCTCAACCTGGCATCTGAGTTGAGAGGCCCAGGCATAGTCTCCACTCTGACTCCCCTGAGCTCCCCAGATACTTTTTGTCTCTGAGTTCATCATCCTTTCCCTCCCTGAGGCAGGGAGAGAAGACATGAACTACAGGGCTCTTGAGTCTTTACCAGGGATCTGGACCTGGGCTGAGCACATTGTAGAAGTTATTGTAGAGAAGACACTATTATCCTCATCTTTTAAATGAAAAAAAAAAAAAAAAAAAAAAACCCGAAGCACAGAGTGATTAAGTAACTTGCTCAGGATCACACAGCCAGTAAGTGGTAGAGCCAGGATCTGAATCCATACAAGGTGACTCCATCCCAGGAACACCCCTGCTGACTTCAGGATGCCTGCCTTCCAGACCCTAAGCTGACCTCAGTCACAAGTTCTTTGGCTACAGGCCACTCTCCTGTCTACTCCTCCCTTTGTCTACTACCTCCCTTTTGGTAAAATGAGATAACAGTCTGGTAGTAGATGCTCTCGGTGCCCTCAGCCCTCTGATTTCAGCCACAGCTGACGGGGCCCTCCGTCTGGAAAACCCTTGTCTTTTTCTACTTCAGGATCTTCTCCAAGCTGCTCCAGAGCCTGAGCGAGTTCGTGTTTGGGGGTGACTTTCAGCTAACAGAGGACGGAACTACTGAGTCCCATCTGCAGAGGGAGAGCTCCAGGGGGCACTCCTCACACCTGTCAGGGTGCTGTTGGAATCTTCAGAAACAACAGCCTCAATAATGGACTCACCCTTTCCATCCAATTCACCCTGCTCCCTCACTCCAGCTTCAGCAAACATCTCCCACATCAACTGCCTGCACACAAGTCCCTGTCTCAGGTCCTGCCTTCAAAGGAACCAGGACAAATGCTCCCTGCTTAAGTGTTGTGGCCATGCAGTGAAAAAGTAGATGATAAACCCCGTGGAGAGGTGTTGTAAAGCTGTTTTGATGGAGCTCTTTGCTGACAGGAGAGGTTGCTGAGTCCTGCGGTGTACTTTGGCCCCTGATCTGCAGAATTTTTCTCTCATCCACCCTGCAGCAAACCTTCTTAACCTTGATTTACTCAGATCTGCAATGCTGACTTCAAATATTTTGACCACACAGCTTCACTCAGAATTTCCCATCCTGTTGGCCCTTGTATCTAGGTGCACACTCACCCAGCATGACACCTTTGGGAGACAGTACTTGGCATTGGGGGAGGGGAGAAGGTAGTCAGTGCCCCACCAAGGCAGCCTCACCTCGGGAGTCTAGGCTGGGCGCCAGCACTCCTGGGCCTGTCCCTAGGCTCCATGTTCTAGCTGCAAGGCAAATGTGAGCCCAGGACCACTGCCTGATTCCCTGTCTCCACCCCCTGACTCATTCACAAAAACTGCAATTCCCACAAGGCAGACAAGTGATGTGGATGGACACAAACCCCACATTTCTAGGAGAGGAACTCATGGGGACCTCATGTGACTTAGCAACCTCTTTCTCTAACACCAACAAAGAGAAGTTCTGCAAACTCTTGCCTTCTACCCAGACAAGAGTGAAGCTCCTTCTGTACTAGCGTTTTTCAACCTGAGCTTCTGTGGGTACCCATGTTCTACAGAGGTGCTCAGGGACCTCATGGGCATGAGGAGAGGAGGACAGGGTTAGAGAGAGGAAGAGATTTGACTGGTGAAAACTTTAACATGAAAACAAGTCTGGAAGCCATTGCCTTGAACCCTGCACAGAGCCCTGGATGTGTGGACAGTTGATTGACGTCCTCGTGGGACCACGTGGGACCAACACTCCCTTGTGACTCACCTGCATGGGTACAATTCCGGGAATGCGGTCTTTGGCATCCTCAGGGATATGGGCTGTCTTCAGGTGTGGGTCCCCGGACAGCACCTGCAGGTCAGCCTGCAGCATCTCGGCGAGGGAGGCTTCTGAGGTCACCCTGGCATAGCGGCTCTGCAGCCCACTCAGCTTGGCTGCCATCTTGACTCCCAGCTCAGGGGAGGCATAGTTATCTGCTACGAGCTTCCCAGCAGTCTGCAGCACAGTGGGCACCTTGGCACGCAGGGTCACTATGTCCCGGGCTGTGGAGAGGGCCACGCTCATGGGCACAGTGATGTCCGGCTCCACCCCGGCCAGATCCCAGGCCTCGCCGGTGCTGGCACTCATGGCCATCTGCGTGGGCATGGAGGCATATAAGGGGCTGCTGCCCACCTGGTAGATGCCCACAGAGAGTGCCCCTCCGGCCGTGGGCTCCCCGATGATGGTGGCTCGCTGCAGATCCTGCATGGTGTGAGCGAAAGCCTCAGCTGCTGAGCCGCTGGTGTGGCTCACCAGAACGTAGAGGTCCTTGTGGGAGCCGTAGCGCTGGCCTGTAACGTGGGGCTGGGTCCACACCTCTGTGACCCTTGACGTGGCCCTGTCAAAGACAGAGTAGAGATGCTGGCGGGGCTCTGCCTCGAAGAAGTAGGAACAGAGCAGCGGCACCGCTGTGGAGTAGCTGCCGGGGTTGTAGCGCAGGTCGACCACCAGCGAGTCCGTGTCTACCAGCTTCTGCCACACCAGCTGCACCAGCTGTGGGCCGATGGCCTTCACCGTCTCCAGCTCAGCCATGGCGTCGAAACGCAGGTAGCCCAGCTGGCCAGGCAGCACCTCAGTCTTGAACAGGGCCTCGATGAGATAGGAGAGCTCCTCCGGGGAGGGGACAACGGGGGGTGGTGGGGGCACCTCCTCAGCCACCATTTCACCGGGGCTGTGGAACACCAGCAGACGGTGGTCCCCAGACATCTCCTGCAGGTCGGCCGTAAGCTGGGAAGCCAGCGACTCCAGGTCCACTGCTGTGCGGTAGGCCCCCTGGGCCAGCTTGGCTCGCAGCAGGGCACCCATCTGCCCCACGACCTCTGGTCGAGCGTAGTGGGCCTCCAGCAGGTGCCCCGTGCCCTCCACCAACTCCCCCAAGTTTCGATGGAACTCCAGCACCTCCCAGGCTTTGTCTAGGGCTTCCTCGGCCAGCACGATGGCATCGGGGACCACACCACCCCCCAGCCAGCACTCGCCGTGGTTGTCGATGAAGGTGAGCACAGGCACCGTGAGCGCCAGGCCGCCCTCGGGCGTCTCCAGCAGGGATACTGTGTGCGTGTGCAGCAGGCTGCCCGCGGTGATCTCGCCCACCAGCGTGGCCCAGCCCAGTGACTGCATGAGGAAGGCCAGCTCCTCGGCCGCGGTGGCAGTGCGGTGGCTAGTGAGCAGGTACACCCCGCGCTGAGTGCCGTACGGCCGGCCCAGCAGCTCCGTCTGGCTGAAGTGCTCCTGTGTGACGTTGGTGCGCCGGTCGTAGGTGGTGAAGAGGCGCACGGGGCTGGCGTCAGGGTTCTGGAAGTAGGAGAGCAGCAGGGGCACAGAGGAGGATGGCCCCCCGGGGTTCTGCCGCAGGTCCATGATGAGGTGCTCCGTGTCCTGCAGGGGCTCCCACACCTGGTGGAGGATGTACGGGCCCAGCACCTCCAGGACAGAGGCATCGGCAAAACTGTCGAAGCGCAAGTAGCCCACATTGCCCGGCAGCACGGACACCTGGAACACGGAGTCCACCAGAGCCCGCCGGACAGCCTCGTCCTCGGGCACTTCGGGGACTGTCTCTGGAGGTTCTTCAGCTTCCTCCTCGGGCCCAGAAGAGGCTTCTTTGGATCTGACCACCTGCACCTGGAGCCTGGGGTCCTCAGACACAGCCTGCAGGCCAGCGTTGAGCTTAGTGACCAGATCCTCCTCGGAGACCACGGAGGACAGGTCCATGTTGGCCAGGTGGTGCAGCAGGGCGGGCACACGGTCCACCAGCGTGTAGTATTCGCGCAGGGCCTCCTGAAGACGTTGAATGACTCCTGGCAGGGCACGGCGCAGCATGAGAATGGCCAGGGCTTTCTCCAGGGCCTGCTCAGCTGGGGTCCCCACACAAGGCAGCACCCCGCTGCCCTCCCACGTCTGGCTGCCCTCACCCAGGGGCCCCAGGGATCTGGACACAGGCACGGTGAGAAAGAAGTCGGACTGGCCTATCCTCAGCTTCTGGAGGTCCAGAGCCCCCCCAACAGTCCGCTCGCCCACCACGATGGCCCTGCGCATCTGTTTGAGGATGTAAGCGATGTCCTCAGCCACGCCCCCCGTGCGGCTGCTGGTGAGGACCACCACATCCTTGTCGGCACTGTACGTCTCTCCAAGGGCTTCAGGCAGGGTCCAGATCTCAGTGGTCGTATTGGAGGGGCGGTCATAGATGGTGTCCACATGCAAGATTGTGTTCCCTGGGTGCAGGTAGGAGATGACATAGGGGATGCCAGAGATGTGTCCTCTGGTGCAGTGCCGGAGGTCCAGCACCAAGGCGGAGGTGTTCATGAGCTTCCTCCAGACGTTGGCCACCAGGAAGCTCCTCAGCTTGCTCATCACTTCCTGGCCTGGGATGTCGTCCACCCGCAGGTAGCCCACATTGCCTTCCAGAACCTCATGGCGGAGGCCATCCTGCAGCCCTGCGATGATTTCCTCTAGTGTGAGGTTCATGAATGCTGGAGCTCGTGGGGGGACCTCGAGAGTGCTGGGCTCATAGGAGATGACCAGGCGAGGGTCATTCAAGGAGCTCTGCACCCCAGCTGTCAACACATGGGCCAGAGTCTGAGGGTCTGAGATAGACAGAATCTCATGACTTTTGATGGCCTGCTCGATGGCTTCCTGCATCCCCATCAGGTTCTCTGGGAAGCAGTAGTTATCCAAGAGGACCTGGGCCATGTCCAGCACCAGGCTTGGCTGGAAGAGGTGTGCGGGACCAGTCAGGCTGCAGAGCAGCATGGGCAAGAGCAGGGCCCATTTTCTCACCATGGGGATCCAGAGGGAGGGCTGGCTCCTGCACAAAAGCTCTCTTGACACCGTGCGCAAGGCAATAGCACTACCCTGTGTAGCTGCCTTTCTCCCTCGTCCTTCTCAGCTGGCGGACAGAAGGTCTGGGGCTAAACGTAGGGGTTGGGGTGTAGCTTCCAGCCCCAGTAAGCCTTTAATCCTGTTTAATTCAAGCTCATCAGCCCTGGGGACTGGGGAGAAGGGGCGGAAGTGGTTTGACCCAGAAGGTATGTGGGGGTCTCATCTGGCTGCACCACGTCTGGTAGAATAACAAGAATAACTTCCATTTGACTTCCTGCCACATGCCAGGCACTGTGCTCCATACTTTATATGCAGATGGTTTTCATCCTGCAGAGGAGAGTTATTAACGTGCAAGTAAATAGTGTTTCCCCTCTACACTGGATGACCCATACCACTGGAATCAGGGAGAACTCACTGGAGATCTGGTTCTGCCACCCCCTACTCTGTGGCGTTAGGGAAGTGTCTTACTTATTGTAGAGACTAAGAGAAAATATGTGTAAGGTGCTTAGCATCAGGCAAGAAGGAAGCACTAAATTACTGATAAGGTTTCCGTATTCGATTGTCTATTTTGTAGCTGAATAAACAGAGTTCAATAACTACCAGAAGCCCACCGTCCTAGGTGTGAGGGGGATGTGAGAGCAGCCAGAAGAAACCAGTGGGGCCGTAGTCACTCAGATCCTGCCGAGGTTGAGTCTCAGCTTCCCTCTACCTCACAGCTTGAAGTTATTTCCTTGCAAAGGGAACTGAAATGGTGCCCTGTGACAGCTTTCATGTGACAGGAATGAAATGTCTGCACTTCATCACGGGGCATGGGGAATGGGATTGGTGATTCCAGGGCAGGAGAAGTTAGCTCTGAGATATAACAAATATCCATTCTCCTGACTAAAGACTCCCCTCCTGGTTGAGGGCCCAGCCCACAACCCTCTGCTTGCAAGAATTGAGTTGGAGGACTTGGGTCTCTGAGGTCGAGGCCCCACAGGTATCCAAATCATTGGTCCCCAGTAAACATCTGGACTTCTCTCCTTTGCATAGAAGTGACATGGGTCCATCTTATGACTGATTTATCACAGATTTCCAAGAATACCTACTACAGAGCCTAGACCCTAGGACCCCTGCTTTGTCTCCCCATCCCTCTGGGCGTGGGCATTTCCTTCATTTAACAGTCTGGATGATTATGGCTCAGAGTGTGGTCCACACAGCCAAGGAGAGTTGCCAGGTTCTACTCTCTTCTCTTAGCCCTGTTACCGCCAGTATACCCTCCTGGGACCAGGTATGTATGAGTTTCAGGCAGGCACGTATGTGCTTCAGCAGGCAGCTGGAGGAGGTGGTCTTGGGGCTGGGGGCCCTTCACAGCACACTTGAAAGCCACAATCCGCTCTCTGGAAATCATTATCTGAGGATGTTTACCAAGTGGTTGATGAAGGCCAAAGAGGTCAATTAGCTAAACAAACATATTCTTAGCTCATGAGGATTTGTTTAATGCCCAAGTGACATATGGTCACATCACTCCACCATTTGCAGCCAATCAAGTGAGACTGATTTATTATAATAATAAGGCCTCCTTAGTCCCCACTGGGAAGGCTGCGCCCTCTGCTCCACCTCCACTTGGGGAATCACAACTCAGCCTCATCCTCTGAGGACACTTTTCTATCATTGCTTGAGCCCAAGCAGAGCCTCTGGACTAGGAAAGGAGCAGACGATGAGCAGAGATAAGAACCTCTTCGGAGAAAATATTTCCCCTGAATTCTTATTAAAATGAAGTCTTGGAATGGGATGCCTGGAGCTGGTGCCGGGCTTTGATTTGTGCAGATGGCCCAGAGTCTCAGGGAGGATGTAGAAACAGGACAGGGTCTGTGGCAAGTCCCTGAAGTGCTGAGTTAGTACCTGCGAGGGGACGTGATGTGTCTTCCTGTGGATGTGGCCTGAAGCCGGTGGGACAATTCTGTCCCCAGAATTCCCCAAACTCTCCAGGAGGAAGGGATGCCCGGGCCCCCAGATAAGGGGGATACAAGCAGGTGGTAGTGGGCTAAGGTGGGCATGTGGGAGCCAGGAGGATCTGCCCATCCAGCCCCGCCCAGCTTTTGGCCCAGGGGCTACAGAGGGTCCTGGGGGTGATCTCCGGGGCTGTGTTTGGAACTGGGATACAGCACCCCTGTGAGCAGAAGGGTCAGGAGTTATCCCCAAACCCTATGGCTTGCTAAAGTATAGACCCTGATTAGGTGACCTGACTGGTTTTTGCCCTAGCTTCCTCAAAAGGGAAGTAAGAGACTCACAGAATTGTGGTGACAGTGTCAGCACGTGTAACACAGAAGTCAAGCGGGCTGTTCTTTGTCTTATTATTGATCAAGCAAGAATTATTTTGGCGATACTAAATGTCTTTGCCTGATGTATGTGTTGCAAATTTTTCTCCTAGTCTGTGGCTTGCCTTTTCATGACCTTAAGAGTGTCTTTTGAAGATTAAAAGTACCTATTTTTGATAGATTCCAATTTATCAATTTTTTCTTTTATGATTCCTACCCTTGGTGCCATATTTAAGAAATCCTTGCTTATTCCAAGGTCACCAGTTTTTCTTCAGTATTTTCTAGAAGTTTTTACATTTATAATCCTTCTTGAATCAATTTTTTGGTAGAGTATGTTAATTTTATTGTATGAGGAAGGGGTCAAGATTTATTTTTTTCCATGATGATATCCAGTTGATCCAATACTAGCTGTTGAAAAATCTTTCCTGTTCCATTGAATTCCCTTGGCATTAGGTCATAAAGTGATTAACCACATATGTGTGGGTCTATTTTTCTCTCTGTTTTGCTGCATTCATTTGTTTGCCTTTTTTTTTACCAGTGCCACACTGTCTTGGTTGCTATAGTTTACTATATGCCTTGAAATCATGTAGTGTAAACCCTGTAACTTTGTTATTGTTCATCAAAATTATTTTGGTTATTCTAGTTCCATTGATTACCCATATAAATTTTAGATTCTGATAATTTTTTTTTAAGAGTCAGACAATTGATTTGAATTGAATTGAAGCTATAAATCACTAGGGGGAACAACGGACATCTTATCAATACTGAGACTTCCAGTCTATGGAAATGGTATATATCCATTTAGGAGAATTGAGATTAGGAAAATTCTCTTATATTCCTAGTATTTCAAGAGTTAAAAAAATAATGAACAGATGTTAACTATTGTCAGATGCATCTATTAAGATGACCATGTTTTTTCTTTTTTAGTTTGCTAACATGGTTGATTACACTAATTGGTTTTCTAATATTTAACCAACCTTGTGTTTGTGAGATAAGCCTCTGTTGGTCATGATGTATTATTGTGTTATATGCTGTTGAATTCAGTTTTGGAGGATTTTTCACGTTCATGAAGAATATCCATATGTAGTCTTTTTTATTTGGCTTTGGTTTCTAGGTAAAGCTGACCTTATAAAATGAGTTGAAAAACATTTCTATTTCTTAATTTTTCTATTTTATGGAACAGGCTCTAAGAAGTACTTCTCGAGATAAGGAAGGAGGGCTGGTTCTGTTTATTCCTTATCGCTACTTCCCAACCGAGCATTCTCACAGTTTTGTGCCATGACAGCAAAACTGTAACTGAAGTCCCAGAATAAATAATCACTCCAGCTGTTAATCACTCGCATAAGTGTTCACTGCCCCCAAACAACACTGTTTGCCTGATGGGAAGGCAGAAGAGAACTAGAGTAACTATGGGTGCAGCTCCCATTGTCACCTCCAGGGGGTGCTGTGTGTCAGGCTATGAGCCTGGCGGGGCCAGGTGCAGTGGGGGAGGTGATTTGAACTGCAATCAGTTCGGAGGTGTGTGCGGGGGGTGGGGGGGTGGGGTGGGAGGGGAAGGTTCTCAGAGTGACCAAGGTCCTAAGAGCAGTGTGAATATCACCCACATGCTTTCTCTGCAGGCAGGGAACCTCTATGAAGCAAGGCTGTCTAGCCTCTTACCTGCATCAAATATTTTCTGTGCAGTGCGGGCAGAAATTCAAGCTTGTAGACAGTGAGACAGTGAGTTGTGGCCAGAACCTGCCTAGAAGCTGTGCAGGGCCTAAAGAGGTTCTGGGAATGAATGCTTTTCTTTCTTTCTTTTTTGTTTTTCACAAATAAATAAGATTTATTTTAAATTAAATCCGGAGAGAGTTTATGCCTAAGCTGTCATTGTTACCAGAGAGAGAAAACCATTATACTAGTAAACAAGGGTCAAGTGGGCTTCCTGATGCCCTAAGTCGGCAAGGCCTTGTGCAGTATTTGTTCATGATGATGCCTTCATTCATAGGTCTTGTTCACACCCTGCTTCTAAGATGAATTCTCCTAAACCACTCTTTCTCCTGTTTTATGGTTGAGGATGCTGGGGCTTGGAGGGATAATAGGACTTGCCCAGAATCACAGAGCTGAGGAGCAGTGGATTGACTGAAGGAAGGGAGGATACAGTCATCCTCTGAAGATTCTGCACACACTCACCTGGGCTTTGGTCCCTGACTTTGTGTCATAATCCCAGGCGTGGACTTGTGGTGGGATGTGGGGGATAGGAACACGATCAAGGCCTAGATTCCCTCTGGCTTTAGTAACTCCAACAAGGCTATGTCTCTGTAAATCCAGGGCAGTCTGCTGGATGCTTGGGTGAAGCTTGAACGCAGCAGGGGGAACCATGGGAATCCACAGGATAAGATGGGATGACATAGATGAATGGGAACGGTGAATGGAACACAGCCTTGGAAATGTAAGAGCAAATCCACCTGGCAGGTCTGGGAACAGGTTTCAGGGCACACCTTGGAGGGCTTTGGGATCTGCTCAGGTTACTAGGCCCAGCTCTTCCCAACCTCTGATGTCCCCTGAGCATATCTGTTCCCAAAGAGGGCTGCCTCCTGCCCTCTCCTGTTCATTCCTCTCTCTCTCTCCTCCTATCACCCTCCCAAGCCACTAAGCAAAGGTTTTCCTTTTAGCTCTCTCTGGGAAGACTTGGGAGCTAGCATCCTTCATCTTACAACCCTGTCCGCTTTTGCTCTCAATGGTGCTCTTTGGCCTGGTTTACCTGTAGTCTGTCCTTCCCAGGACATCTTGCCTCGGGTGGCTTCACCTTGTGTCTGGAGTCATCAGTACATTACTGGTGAGCAGTGCCTGCCCTCCAGATGCTGACCTCACTTTTCCCCCATGACTTAACCATTCTTGCATTTTTCTCCTAGGTTCACCAGACATGTCATTACATGTATAAACCCCAATAATTAACAGGTTTCAGGATTTTCTCCATGAGACCCCCGGGTCCAGGCAAATCAAGGAAGTAGAGAGTTGTCTTTGCAGTTCCCAAATACATGGTTACATTTCAGGTTTGAGTGCCCAGCACCAGAGGACCTCTGGTGTGTGTGCCTGGGAAGGGGACATGCAGACAGAGGTGACTCTTGCTTCCAACCCAGATACAAGTAGGAAGGACAAAGATATTGGCAGAGCATGGGGAAAAATGAAGACGGGGGAGATAAAAAAGATAACAAGGAAAGAAATGAAGATTTCAGGGTGAAAGAGAAAAATAGAAGGTAACAGAGTGGCTCTAATATTTTTCTAAGCATTACTCAGAAAGAGAAGCAAGACCTCAATAAACTTTTTCTAAGCACCCGGGAAGCATGTGCACTTTGGGGGTTATAAGCAAGGACATAAAGACTCAGTGACCATTGATGTGACTGTGAACCAGTGAGTGACCTGGTCAGGACCTGAGCCCAGGCTAGGCAACCCCACACCTGGTGTGTTTCCAGCCAACCTGCTGTCCCTAACTGTCCTCTGTTATTGGGCCCTGAGCTGTCCATGACTGTGGATACCATATGACCTTTCATCCAAACGGGAGCCCTAGTTATATGTGGACAACATAGATTAACCAGGACCATCCCAGGCAAACCAGGGTGATGGTCACTGAGCCAGAGGAAGAGCCTGGTTGAGCAGCATCTGGCAGGAGCCTTTCCAGGCAAAGGAAGGACAGTCTGGGCACCAACAAGGATGACCCCGAAGGCAGTGGAGGTGGGGCCCTGCATGGCCCCCAGAATGCAAGTGTGATACTGGGGTCTTGAGAGGGCCATGGAGCTCACACACTCACTGTCCAGCAGAGACTTCATTCGCACATGCCCACCCCTCTCTGTGCCCCTCCCTTCCACCTCCCCCCAGGGAAAGAAGGGCCTGGAGGGAGGAATGGGCAGGGTGTGGGGCTAGGGGACCATCAGGCCCAGGTCTCACACTCAAGAAAGACCACAGATTAGACATTTTACTTTATTTCCAAGTGAAATTTTGATGCAGGCACAGAAACACACCACAGGGACTAAAAGATGTCTGTTATCCATCCTTATGATTGAGCAACACTGTCATACTGGGAATTAGTATTTTCTGTAACTCCAGTAATTAAACAATAATGTTTTATTGTGTTTTGGTATTAAAGCTGTCATTGGTTCCATGTAAACATTTGACACAAGCCATTAAAAAAATATTCTGGGAACTTCAACCAATGGGAATGACCTGGGTCTCTCCAGGCTTTTTATGGGATCTGCTCTGGCCAGCAATCAGAAGGACCATGGAGTGGAATCTTCACCACTTCCAGACTCTTCCTACTCCACCCCCTTCCATGTGTGACTCTGAGAGTCACAGGTCTTCTCTTGCAGTCAGTGGGGATGAAGTCTGGTCCCAAGGCCCAAGCCCAGGACCGGGACTGGATGCACATTACTCAAAACAGCCAGTGAGTGCAGCCAGAGTCAAATGTGGCCAATAAGGACCTGAGTTCATCAATGGTGGGAGCCCTCATCCAGGAAAACTGGATGTCATCACCTGAGTACCTGGAGTAAAAACAAGGATGTTGCAAATACCAAAGCAAGAATGCATTTATTTCAACAAATTCAAATCCTGGTCTTGTCATCCATGGAGTCCTTGTGGGACAGGAGCCCATGGGTTTGTGATGGTGGTGAGCTGGTTAGGCTAAGTAACTGCAGAGACACAAGCCACGGGCTGCCCATCCCTCAGGGTAAACCCAGTGCACCCCTGCAAACCATCTTGCAGTCTGAGTCCACGGCAGCGAGTGGCCTTGTATGAACCACTGGTCACACAAGCTCCGTGCCAGTGGGTCAAAGTTCCTCTGGCCACAGCGGACACTGCAGCCTGAGGGCGTTCGTCTTGCATTTTCTCCATCCTGCAGCTGGTTTAAGGGATAGTTCTCAGTGACTCAGGGGTATCTTAAAAAGCACTTGGACACTGAATCAACACAGGCACAGAGCAGTCAGAACGTACCCTAGATGTGACAAGTAGCCCAGTCATCCTGCTGGGTACTGTTCGGACTTAGTCCAGTTTGTCCCCCCGTCCCCACCTCCCAAAATCTAACTGTCTTCAGTTACCAGGCGACCTGCTAAACTGCAGCAGGGTACTTGGGGAGGTCCTTGGCTTTAGTGACTGACGGACCTGTGGAGATCCGCAGATTGGAATCAAGCCATTGACTGTAGCTACTTGAACTGTTGCTATTTGGGCTACTTGAACCCGAGTTTTGGCTCCCATATATGTGAATTGGGAGTCATGATACCCATCTCGTGAGTTGTGGGAATAATGTCCAGTGGGTGTGGCACACACGGTCCACTCCTTTCCCCTTTATTCACTGTGGTTATTGGAATAAATCCTGTCTCTCTCACTTGCTTTAATTCCCATTAATCTGTATGCATCTCCCGCTTAGACTTCTCGGCCTCATTTTTGCTCAGTTTTCTGCTGACTCTGGATTATTCTTTCTCTTGTCCCCATTTCTTCATCTCCCCTCCCACCCCAGCAACCCTTCCAGGCTTTCCTCTTCTCCCCAAACCCTATTGCCCACTGGCATCCCTCCCCTGTAGTTTAGCCCAGTGGGGTGTGCTTGGGGTGGGCCCTGAGAGGGAGAGCAGGTCTTTGCCTCAAGGACCTGCTGGCTCCCCTTCCTTCTCCAGATTGGCACACAGGTGGACCTGCTCCCTGTCATGCCCAGCGGGACACAGGACCTTCACTAGGAGCCCGTCCACCCTGCCTCCCCCGCCCACAGGCCAGCACTACCTGCACCCACACTCTGCCACGCTCATCCCTTCATAGTGGTACTTGAGGGTGGGGACCCCCATGTCATCCTTGTAGAGGATGGAGATGGGGCTCAGTTTGGTGGGCACACAGCAGGCCTTGCCCACCTTCATGGGGAACTTGAGATGCACCAGGGTCTTCACGATGGCATGTTTTGTTGGGGTCACATCGTCAGCCAGGGGGAAGAAGCAGCCACCTTTACATTCAAAGGCATCATACTCCTTGGGCGCAATGATCCAGCTGTCCCAGCCGATGTCCTCGAAGTTCACCCGCAAGGAGGTCTTCTGACAGTGGTTGTTGGCCCCAGCACTCCTCTTCCGTCTGACCAAAGATGACTCCTTGGGCGTGTGGCTTTGCACATCCTCCTCCTCCTCATCTTTGTTCTCACCTGCCTCCACCGCAGTGCTCTTGGACAACTTCTTGAGCACACTCTCCTGCTCATGGCCGATCATCTCCCTGAGCTCCAGCCTGGTCTCCTTAGTCCCGTTGCTGTGGTCGTTGGAGAAGACGACAAAGAAGGGCAGGTTTTTGGATCCTGGGGGGACACTGATATCCAGCTTGTCACAGCCCTTCCTGTGACTCTCCACTGTCACTTCCAGTTTATTTTTGCTCTTGGTGGAGTCTGCTCGGACCCACCGCTTCACGGCACTGGACACCTCAAAGGTCTCCCAGCCCTCATCCCGGATGTCTTGAGACACCAGGAAGGTCTTGGTTCCCCCAGGAGCATCCCAGACCTCAGCTCCATCCAGAACGTCATAAATGACCATGTTTCCTTTCAGCTCGTGAGAGGAGTCCATGTGACTCTGACAGGAGAGGTAGAGTCGGAGCTCGGCCCTGGTGATCTGCTCATGCCTGGGAATGGAGATATTGAAGAGCAAGATGTGCTTCTGGAAAGGGAAGTCTTCTGTGGTGGCTATAGAGACAGCATCTGAAATGCAAATATACAGTTGTCTGCTGGGAGGGTCTGTTTTCACAATACCAAACCTGAGACTCATGATTTATATGAAAGGGCACTGGGCGTGACACTATCTCTAACAAGTCTCTCTTTGGTTTCACTCAAGACCTTAATGTAGCAGGGCATTTAAAAGATACATTTGACATCTTCCAAAGAAAAACAGAGTCAGGAGATGTCTTGCATTGAAACTGACAGCTCCAGCTGTTTACTGAGCACCTAACATGTGCCCACCTTTGCATACTATATTTTAATTTTCTCTTAATATTGACCCAAGGAAGATCTAATTATTATTACACTCTTACAGATGTGGAGACTTGGATTTAGCGTGTGCAGCTGCCAAAGTGCACACATCCTGTAAAGATCCTCACTTAAAAAATATATAAAAAAAGAACCAAATAAACAAAACGTCAAAGCACACTATCAGCCTCAGAGTGCAAATCCTGAGTATAAAATATTAATGGAGAGATCCTGGGAGGGGATGGTGAAATTTTATTACTACAGTGTTAAAAATATCACCTAAATCATGTAGAAAATTATTCAGAATTGTAACTTATGAGCAAAATGAAGGAAGGTGGGTTTTTTATTTTTAATGTGTGAGGAAAAAATAGATTAACTTCAATGGCTTGGTCATGTTAGACATACATGGAGCTTGCCTTTTAGCCACACAACTGTCTCTCTTCCCACTTTCCTGGCTGACTCTCAGCCATTAGCACATCTCTATTATACCATGGCCTGGTCACAGGAGGGAAGACAAGTTGTGTTTTCTGAGCATCTACTATGTGCCAACATGAGGGGAGACTGTGTGCTGTCATGAAACCTGGAAGCATCTGACAGTCTAAAATTCCAATCCTGACTCTCCCTCTTCTAGGCTTATGAACTGGGAGAAGTCCTGAGTCTCTCTGGGCCTTAGTTTCCTCATCTGTAGAATGGGGCTCCATCCTACCACCTTCCCAGGGTTGGTGTGAAGCTTTGACAAGAAGGCACATGATACCTACCCAACACTGTCCCTGGTTCACAGCAGATGCTCAGTCAGTACTCCTATGTCCTCCCCAGAAACTGTGCGTGCTCCACGTTACCTGTGCATGCCCACCCCAAGCACATAGCCGTTCACACAGCTCTCTGTGTGCCCTCACTCAGCATGGAGTGCTCTTCTAGTTTCTGTACATGTGTTAAGCCCGCTGTGTCATATGCAAGTAGTGAGTGGGCATGTGCAGGGCATTAGCTACTGGCTATGCTCTGTGGCATGCCTTGAAAATTGCCAAGGGACCACATCAGATATCTAGAGAACAAGTGCTCTCTCTGCCTCAGCCACACTCAGGCTGTTTGTGATAATGATCACTGCCTCCGCAGCAGTACTGGCCACAGGCAGAGCTGGGATCAGATCAGAGCACTTGCTTCTGGGACACAGACAATGCTGGGGGTAGGGGAGCAGGGAGGGGTCACTGAGATGGCTCCCAACACTGGACTCCCAGACTACAGGATTTGGTGATTAGGGTCAGCCAAAGAAGCTCAGCCTTTCCCTAAAGCAGGGGTTACAGACATGTCCCATGGGCATACTGTGATGCTGGCAGTATCTATATTACCTGCAGACTGCATTAAAAAAAAATTAAACTCATCTTTTAGAAATAAGACAGGTCCACATTAAATCTAGATTTTTGTTTTCCTTTGGGGCCATCAGGGGCCTCCCTGGTGGCTCAGATGATAAAGAATCCGCCTGCAATGTGGGAGTTCTGGGTTCGATCCTTCGGTTGGGAAGATCCTCAGGAGGAGGGCGTGGCAACCCACTCCAGTATTCTTGCCTGGAGAAACCCCATGGACAGAGGAGTCTGGCAGACTATAGTCCATGGGGTCACAGAGTCGGACATGAGTGGGCAACTGAGCACAGTACAGGGGCCATTGGACAATACAGCTTTGCTAGGCACACAGCGTGACCACAGCATCTTTTCGATAGGGCATATGGTTAGGAGTCTGCAGGCCTCAAGCTCAGGAGGGAAGAAGTCCTGTGTGCCTGGCTGGTTAGAGGCTGCAACTGCAGAAAAAGCCTGAGCTGTGCAAACAGGTAGGACTGGGTCAGAATCCAGCTGCTTAACTAATATGTGAACTGGGAAAGTTCCCCCAGAATCTGCAAGCCTTGGCTCACTGCTCACAAGACCATGTCACCTACATGGTGTGAATTAGAGGACATAAGCCCTAAGTTGACATTCGTTATCTTCTAGTCCTACTAAATCAGGGAAATTATTTTATACTTAGAAAATAACTATCTTGCCTTCCAGTGTTACTCAGAGAAATTTATCTGAATTTTAAACACCTTTTGATGAGTGAGAATTCAGTCTTTCAGTGTTTAAAAAGACGCCTGTTAGTCAGAGGCTAAATAAGTTGTCTGTGTATAAGTAGGAAGGAGACAGGATGGGAAGGGAGAGGTAGGGAAGGGATGGAAGAAAGCGAGCAGGCATTCCTTCAGCACCTACTGTGTTAACGTGGCGCTGGGCCCAGAGAGGGAGAATTTTCTAGAGCAGAGCTGTCTGGTAGAACTTTATGCAATGATGGAATTGTTCTACAGCCTCCATTTCCTATAGGGTAGCTAGGCGTGATTGCTGAGCACTTGCATCCAAGCTACCGAAACTAACTAAATTATTAATTTTATTTCATTTAAATTAACCTAAGCTGAAACAAAGAGTCCCATGTCTCAAGTGGCCGCCATATTGGGCAGCGCAGCCATGGACCGACCACTGAGTCCCCCCGCCCCTACCCGGGGCGCCCCGTGGAGCCGACTCTACCTTCCACGCTGAAGCTGCGCACAATGTTTGACGCAGGGGTGGACGTCTTGTCGGTGGTGTATCTGTTGTATAGATCGATCATGTATTGCGGTGGCTCGGCTCGGGTTCTGTCCTGAGAAGGGACCCCACTCAGGTTGAGGTTGCGCAGAAAATCCACCTTCATGTTCTCCAGGAACATCCTCAGGTCGAAGGTGACCCCCTCCTGCTCGCTGCCGGGCCCCCCTACCAGGCGGTGGGCATCTCCCCCAGTGGACGGCCGCCCCCGGTTCTCCAGGGGCTTCCCTAGGGCGGAGCAGGCCAGTAAGGACAGCACAGGCAGGGCCATCCAGAGCGCCCCACGGCCCATCTTGGGATGCTCTCGCCCTGGTTTGGAGACTGCGGCAGCCGCGGTGTGTTAGCGGGTGCCGGGAGGAGCCTGGAAGGAGCCGGCTTGCATTGTCCTGCCCACAGCTCTGCACGGCGCACCCGGGCCAGTTCATAGGCTCTCACCCTTCTGCTGTCCCCGAAGTGCCCTCCACTTGTTCTTATCTGGCCCTTGATGCTGTTCAGGCCTCTTATCTAAGGGGGCTCTCTGTTAATGAAGGCTCTATAAACATCTGACAAACACACAGGGCTAATGGGAAGGACACAGCCTGCTGCAAAGAATCCGAGTTTCTCCTTGGGGTTATCGCCCCCTAATTAGGATGGATCCTTTCTCATTTCCTTGCCAGCTCTCAGAAGAATCTTGAGACAGGGTGACATATGCTCCATCTCCTGGGCCACAGAAACAAAAAATCCAGGAAAGAAATAAGACCCAAAAGTCCTCCAAATATGGAAAAACAGCCCCAAACTCCCAGAAGCCCCTGGGCTGACCACTGGGGTGGGGTTGGGGGGTTAGTAAGAAGCCTGGTTCCTGTGGAACTGGAATGTGCATCTGTGGCTCAAGTACTTGGTGCCTTGGTCTCTCATCTGTCAAGTGAGTTCCTGAGTCTTAGAGATCATGGGTAAAGGTGGCACATATAATTTAGTGAGGTGGTAGAAACTTTGGAGTCAGGCTAGATGTGGGTTCAAATCCCAGCTCACTCAGCTGTTCTTACATGCATGACCTGGAGCAAGTCGTTTCACCTTTCTGGGCCTCCACTTCAGAAGAGAGCAGTAAGGACTTAAGGTAATAAGTGCTAACCATCATGGCAGTCACTACAAGTTGGTTGGGTGGTTACATTCTGCCTGCAGCTTCTCTACCCTGGGTCTGACTGAATGGGAGCTTGGGAGGAATCCCCAGAGGCCCTGCACCTGCCTGGCGTGCTCTCTAAAAACATCACTTACACACCAAGGCCTCCTGGCCCTGGCACCCAAGTACAGCTCTGTCAGTGGTCTGGGGGTGATGGTGCGGTCTTGATTTCATGTCATCCGGGCGGTTACCTGGGCCATACTTGTCAGCCAGGAGAACCATGTAATCTGGAAAACAATGGAGCAGGGAAGCAGTGAGTCCAGGGCATGCCCAGGAGATGTTCCCCTGCCTGAAGAAGCTGAGAAACTGGCCCAGTTGAGCCCTGCTAGGCTTCAGGGTCTGTGTTATTTTAAGAACGGCAGGCCCACACTTAGATCTATCCATTTCCATTCCTTGTGGGTTTGACCATAGCAAAGAATAAGCATAAAATATTCTGGGAGTCTACTGTGAGGAGGATTTAAATGTGAGGTTTTTCCAAGCTGGTGAGGCTTCTGGAGGGGATGGTGCAGTGAGCTAAGCAGATTCAGGAAGATGAACAAGGGGCCAGGGCAGGCAGGGTCAGAGATCCTGGGTGTGCATCCAGCTTTTCCCCACCCCTAGTGAGGGTGGGCTGAACCAGGAATCCCCAGTGGCCAGGCCTGGACAGAACTTGCTGTCCCTGTCCTTTGGGGACACTGCCAAGGAGGATGGATGGGAAGGGTGCCGTTTCAGAAGGGCTGCTTGCAGAGCGGGTAGGAAGCATGCTGGGCTTTGAGCCAACTCAGCTCAAGAACTCCGAGGCAGGGGAAAGATGAATGGGTGCACAGCCCCCAGAAGTGGGGCTGCAACTTTCCAGCAGGGAGTGGGCTGGGAGGGGCTGGGGAGCTAGGCAGGCACCCCCCAGGCTGCTCCAGTCCCTGGAAGCAGCCCAGAGGCCTGTCATGTTCAAGAGGCGGAGCCAGGGGGCTCAGGGGGCGGGGGTGGCCTGAATGTGCTCTTGAAGCCGGAGGAGCTGCTCTTCGATGTTTTCTTAAAAACATGATAGATTGCTATTCTGATGATAAGAGTACTAAATATAGTGCAGATATTTTGGAAATGCAAAGCATTAGAAAGAATGTAAAAATAACCTGCAGTCTCACCATTTTGAGATATATGCAGCTCCACAATCCCCTATTTAAAACTCTTGTGGCTGGGAGGGTTTTAAAGTTCAGGAAGCTTCAGATTTGGGGAGGTATATACAGTATATGGAGTGTATATTGTCATATCCCCAGTGGGGACAACATATTGGTATTTCTGCAGTGAAACAAATAAAAACACAAATCTCCTTTCAGGTCAGGTTCTGTCTTGAAAGGAATTGAAATAAACTTCAGGTCTTCTAATTGCTTTGGATTTGGGGATCTCGGATATAGGACGGCACACCTGTTTACATATGGGGTCATCACATCCGGTCATGGAGGCTTTACAGAAACACTGTCTGGAGGTCCTGGTCACATAGACTGCGATGAGGATGGCGCCTGCAGACCTGTGCTCTGTGTAGAATGATCTGCCCCACAAACTCAGAATATCAATATGTTCATATCTCCTTTATTGTTTTTAAGTAATTGCATGAGACCTCCTGATCCATATCACTGGAAAGTCTGCTTTTCTTTCTCAGAGCATCCCTTTCCTGAATTGTCCATGAGCTCCGTAGGTTTGTTTAGTCCAAAAGAGATGGAGGGGGGATGGTATCAGTACAAATTCTAAGGCTGAAAAGGGAAATAAGGCTGGGATAGAGGTCCTGGCAGGTCCCACCCACTGTTGCCTCTCACTGACACACAGTTTTGCTTCTGGGATGGGTCCCACACAGTTGATAGCTGCTGGTGCAGAGCTGCTGGGATGGCCTGGCAGCTCCACGTTTCTGCTCAGGTCCCCATGATGTCTCCGATTGGGCACCAAGGTAACAGTTTTCTTAAACATCCTCCCAGGCTTACCCTTTCTCCAGAAGGCACTCTGGTGGCAGGTGGCTGGGTGGAGAGAAGAGACCAGCTGTGCTCACACTCTGATCCCATCCTACCCTCTCCCACAGATTTCTAGGTTCTTATGGGGAGTTTCAGTTACGAGCCTAGACTCCCATTTTCCTCAAGGTGATTTAGAGCCCTTACTACCTTTCTGAATGAACGGGCCTTGGTTCCTCTGGACAGATTCCCTTGACTCTGGGTCTTAGGAAACAAGGTTTAGGTCTTGTTTTGTCTTTCCCAGATGACACAGGAGCCTCATGCAAAAGGACCCCCTCTCTTCCCTGCCACCTGCTTGCCTCAGGGAAGGGCTGCCTTGACTGCACCACAATGATCTTATTTCCTACTCCTCTCTCCTTTTTCTCTTCCCCCAAGCAGCTTACTCTGTGATCTAGCAATTCTATTTCTGTATATATAGTCACAAGAATGGAAAGTAGGGTCTCAAAAAGATATTTGTAAACACATTTTCATGGCAGTATTACTCACAATAGCCGAAGGGTAGAAACAGCCCTAGTGTCTATTGATCCATGAATGGATAAACAGAATGTAGTATACCCACCCAATGGAATATTATTCAGCCTTAAAAAGGAAGGGAATTCTGACACATGCCATGACATGGAGGAATCTTGAAGATTTGCTAAATAAAATAAGCCAGTCACAAAAGGATAAATATTGTATGATCTCACTTATATGAAGTACTTAAGAGTAGTGAAATGTATAGAGATTAGAGAGCTGCTTCGAGGGGGTCAGGAGCACCTTCCATCACAAGAGGCTTGACCTCTCAAGTTCCACACTCACTCACTTATTGCTTAGAGGAGTGAAAGCAGCCTCACTTTGAGGTTCTACGGAGAGAGCATGAACCAGGCAGAGCAGCAGATTTGCCACTTCCCAGCTCCGTGCCTCAACTTCTTGAGATCCTGCTTACTCCCAGCACTTTGTCTCTGAACCGTGCCCAAGTGGTCAGCAAATTTGTTAGAACAGTGGTTCTTAAAATGTGGTCCCTAGACCATTGCAGTAGCAGCACCTGGGAACTGGTTTAAAAATGTGAAGTCTTTCCCCAAATCAAAAACTCTGATTCAGCCCAGCAAGCTAGTCAAGCTCTCCAGGTGATTCTGATCATTCAAATTGACTTTGATAAAAGAGGAAATTCATATGAGCCTTCCAAGAGATCAAGTATGTGTATACTGCCTGGTATGGTATTTGGCACGTAGTAGATGCTAAATAACCAAATGAATAAACAGTTCATTCATTCCTCTGCTCACCCACCCTCTACATATACAAACAAGACTGCCAGGAGAGACTGGAGGAATCTAGGGTTGGATTAGACTTGAGTAAGAAAGAAAAGTGGTCCAAAGCTTGAAAGAGCACCATCATTTTAGGGAGTAGAAGAGAGGAGGAGATTTGGAAATCTCAGAAGCACCAGTTTATCAGTGAAGGAGATTTTATGTTTCTAGATTTTGGTAAAAGGAAATAGCCTTTGGCTCTAACTTCAGTATTTTGGTGCACAGCTTGGAGTCAGAGCTGCCAAAGTGGTTCTGCCCTCCTCGTTTTCCCACAGAAACCCACTCCAGCCTTCCTTGGCACATGCTGACATCAAACACATTTTGCACAAGCTGGCGCCTTCAGTGGCTTTATGCCACTAGCTAAGTCCAGCTCTTCCATCCTGGTGGAGCCATCTCTACTCCTCTCCACTCCTCTTCCCCTGGAGTCTCTTCCTCACACCCTCACTCCAGACTTCTTCAGGCTCTTTCATCATGGTCCCGTCTCTATCTTGGCTATAGAAGGAGCCCGAGTTACAGGCTATAGCTCTGATGACATTTTAAGACTGATGTAGACATACAGAGGCACCTATTAGGATGCCTCAAGCAAGACATCTGGTAGTATCCAGATTTAGTTCCCCTTTTTGAATAAAAGGGTTGTACCAGAAGTTTTCCAAATTTTCTTCCAGCCTTACTATTTTCAGCTCACAGCTGTGCTGTTGTTCAGTTGCACATGAACTAAGGCTCTACTCTTTCAGCGGATGTTAACTTCAGGATTAGGGCTCAGTGGCAGGCCACCACACTGCTCCCTCCAGACAGACTCAGGTGTAGTTAAGTGAATTCAAGGACTGTGCGCATCTGGACTGTGTGCTGGGACCTCTTGCTCCTGTGATCATGTGATGAAACAGAGAGAGAGAGAGGGAAAAAAAAGTTGTTTCATATTTACATTTCTTTTTAAACCTTGCTTTATTGTAAGGCCACTCAGTGCCATTGAGACAACCCTAGTAGGCTGGAGGCAGGGAGGGTGGGGGGGGGCATCACTGGCTGGGAAGCTGGGAAGTAGCACCAACCACATTGGCCTTGAACCTGTCAGCTTTGCATATCAAAGCCTATATTACCTGTGATCTTGGTAAGACATTGATGGCCATATCACTTACCTGTTTGGAACCTGTTTTTCTGAAGCACCAACTGGGGAGTAAGTTGCAAGGTTGCTATGTGGCTAAAGGAGATACCTTATCTAAGCTACACAGTGCTCTGTAAACATGAGGGGTCCCTGCTGGCACCAGTTCCTTTCATCCTACAGCAAAATCATCACCACTGGGTACCATCCATCCCGGCACAAGCACAACGCCCCTGTCCATGGCTGACACAGTGCTGAGCCTCCCAGCCTGCTCCCTCAACCCCTGTAATCCAGAAATGAGACCACAGAGAAGTTGCAGGCTTTCACAGTGACCTCAGAGATCTCCCAGAAACAGCAAATGCCAGAAAGAATAAGACAGAAGTATTATAGGACACCCCAACTTTCCTAAGAAATGGTATAGAACACCCCATCTTCCCTAAGAAATGGAAAAGGAGCAGTTGGATGAGAAAAAAAAATGAGGGGGAGACGGGAAAAGGAAGACTCTAATATTGAAGGGAAAAAAAAGGCATTTGGAACTTTATCAAGCCCTAATGTTTTTACTTATTTTGCTAGTAATTTATATCCTGTCATATTTCAAAAAGGATTAGACATGGCAAACCAAGCCATAACCAATTTGCAGACCAATTTGAGACATCCCAGCCATCCAATGAATGAATCATTTAGTCCCAGTACAAGTCCTGCAGGAATAAGGCAGTGTGTGCCTTAAGGACCACCCCCCTTGCCTCACCTGGTCTCTGCCAAGAGGCAGGGCCATGCGCCCAGGGCAGCTGCTCACACACATGTCCCACAGCCATTTGGAGCACCTCAGAGGGGATGCTCAGCAGATGCTGCTGGGCTCCAGCCAGCTGTGTCCAGTATTTTCACTAGTAAACATCTTTGCCACGAGCAGCTTTGCAACACAACTAACTGGCCGTAAGGCCACTTTGCCTTAAAAAAAAAAAAATAACTGCTTGACAGTTATATTACACTAGAAAATGATAACACATTGGTTTTTGCAAACTCTTGGTTGAATTCATCTAAGCCAGATTTCTTTAAAAATTTTCACCATTTTCCAAAAACTTCTACTCATCAGGAATCACATAAAATTCTCTTTTGCGGGGAGGGATTGGAGGAGCTTGATTCTTCTTTTGCCTCCAACTTCTAACACTGCATGATAAATTTGGTAAAGATGGCCTGAGAGAGCAAGCTGTCATATCTAAATTAGCTAAAGAATCCATCATTAATGTTCTTGAAGACTGTTGTGAATTAGTAGCTGCCTCTTCTATATTTTCGAAAGCTTGGCAAACTTTTTTTTTGTTTGTTTTTTGCAGGTTTTTAAAACTTTATTTTATTGGAGTATAGTTGGTTTAAATGTTGTGTTAGTTTCTGTTGTACGGCAAACTGAATCAGCTGCATGTATACATGTGTCCACTCTTTTTAAGATTTCCCTCCATTTAGGTGAACACAGAGCATTGAATAGAGTTCTCTGTGCTATGTAATAAGTTCTCATTAGTTATCTATTTTATACATAGTAGTGTCCACACATTTAGTGTATATATATCAATACTAATCTGCTAATTCATCCCACCCCTCCCTTCCCCCTTGTAACCATAGATTTGAGCTATATATCTATGACTCTATTTCTGTTTTGCAAATAAGTTCATCTGTACCATTTCCCTAGATTCCACATATTAAACTTTTGGTTTTGATGGGTGAGAGATAAGACTGCTCACAGAAGACTGTAAAAACTGATCTATTATTTACTGTAATGGAACTGCCACTAGTTATTTTATCTTTTATGGCAAAATGGCCTCATGGCCAACTAGTTGTGTGGCAAAAATGCTTTTGAAGAAACTGTTTGCAGCAAAGATATTTATGGGGAAAATACGTAGACCCCCAACCCCAGTACCCTCAGCCCCACTTACTTACCTGTTCTGTATTCTCTTCGGTGTAGATCGATTTGTCTCCAGTGGCTGTGGTTGCAGCCTTTTTCAGAGGTTCCCCAGGCTTCCTAAGCCACCGTGGCTGATTCTGTAGAGGGCCAGAGAACTGGGAGTTTCCACCTCTCCACCGCCGGTAGGCTGGGGTGGGGGTCTGAATGTCCAGCCTCCTGGCCTCAAAGCTGGACTAACGTGGAGGTATAGCTTAAACGCAAGAGCTCCCCACAGGATCCAGGTAATGTTCAGGTGCTTGGCTTCTTGCCCTCCTGTCCCGCTCTACCCTTCCTCACCTGTTTTACATGGGAGTACTCCCTTGCCCAGGAACCCTGACCTCGGGAGCCTGGGCTCCTTTTTCCTTCTGAGTTCCCTCTTGGAGAACTGTTCATAGTTTTTCAATCTTCTCCAGGTAAGACTGGGGACCATGCCATCCTTTTAGTTTCCGGCCAAGGGACTGTTATACACCTGCCCCCAACTGGACCCAGTTTCATTCCATGGACTACAGTCCATGGGGTCTCAAAGAGTTGAACATGACTGAGTGACTTTCACTTTCACTTTTTCTTTCACTTCAGAAATGCTAGTCAGTCAGCTTCAGGCACTACAACTGTAAGGCAATGTCAACTCAGGGACAAGTGAGTCACTTGGGGGAAGCTATTTGGGACAGAGATGCTGACAAGGGGGAAGGGAGGAGCAGGCATTTTAGTCCCTCAGGAGCAGTCCCTGAATCTCTGGAAAGATCCCTGAATCTCTGGGAAGATCCCTGACTCCTGTTGAGTCTCTTGCTTGAACTACTCCAAGAAGACCTCTGACTAGGCTACCATAGATGTCCCTTTAAATATCTCAAGCACCTCCCCATCAATTGATATCCCCACTGAAGCTACGGATGTGAGACCCCCAAACGTACCTGGGTTGTGTTCTACCTGGACAAGCCCAGGATGGGGACCTGAGGTGCAGTGTAAGTGAGTAGGGCCCTGGAAGGCATAAGAGTGGCCAGTGTCTGGAGCTTAGGCTAAAGATGAGAGAGTGTGGAAATGACTTAAGGGGCCTCAGCTCCTAAAGAAGGCTGTGACCTCAGATGTCATACTTACACATGGGGATCCATTCATATTTTGGAACAGGTAACATTCAGTTTTTCAAGATACCATTGTCCCTTTAATTTATTAGCTTTCCATAAAAACACATACCATACACAATCTACAGTATAGAAAGCATAATTTACAAAAATATAAAATCTTGGTTATGTTTTAGTATTCCAACATATTGCTGCATAGGTTATTTCAATAAGCATGTTTAAACAATGCACACGCAACCAGCATGACTACCTCTGTGGGGGAACAGTGTCAACTCCCTCCTTTTTGTTTTAAAATAAAATATATATTAAGAAAAAGAAACCAAAATTGGTTATATGTGCATACTGTATGTATAAAAGCATCTGCAGTGGATTTTGAGAGAAAACATCCATTTATATCATATTCCATATCTATTTTCCAGCATCACTCTGTGGCCCAAAGTGTTTTAAACTGATTATTTAAACAGAGGTTCTTTCCATATGAAGGGAGTGAGCCCCTTCAAGTTTGTAGTCTTCTTTCCAGGTTATGAGATGACGGTCACAAGACCCAACATATGAACATATCTGGTTTTCAGGCTCTCAGAGCAGAGGGGATGGGCTGTGAGCAACCATCAGGTCAGGTTTAATTCCCAGATCCCTTTAAAGGATTCGAACCGGCATTGAGGAGGCTGAATCACCAGCAATGAAAGACCCCAGACGATGCCCTGGGGCGACAGATGGTTGTCTGCAGGCTCTGCCCTATTTTTGCAGCTGCACCCTGAGTCAAGTGCTCACTCCAGAAGGTTCCCAGAATATTACGCTGCTGTGTGTGAGCAGGGCAGGCTCCTTCCACTCCAGAGCAGCTGGTCTTACCGGCAGGCACAGGTCTCCACAGACATGTTGGGGTACACCTTCAGAACCACATTCCGGTTCTCATCCAGGAAAAGGACCCCAAGAGAGCTCATCTTGTCGGGAACACAGCACGGCTCTGGGATGCCCGGGACGATGCCCACGGCCCTGACGATGCTCTGGATGGTGGCGTGGTTGGATGGGCGGACCATCTACAAGGGGGAAGGGAGCATGGTCACCTCCGAGCTCTACCCACCCCGCAGTCCTCACCCATCCACCATGCTGCCCGCATGTCCTTAACTGAGGACACAGAAAGGGTGATAAGGTGAAGAAGAAAAAGTGAGAAAGAAAACAAGATGAGATCGCAGGGCTGGGTATACATTTCCTCTGAAGTCACTTACAGGCTGAGTCCTAGAGACCCTTGCAAAAGGCATCCTCCCACACCCTTCCCCCCAAACCTTGGGCTCCTAGAGGGAAGGTGTAACCGGGAAGGCACTGGTCACTTGGGGGCAGCTGCATGTCACACATCCCCAAGGAGCATCTGGAACTGGCCAGGTGCTCCAGAGGGAAGGCCAGGGAAAAGATTGGAGAATGCACCTCGGGCCACAGCTCCCAGACTTCATAGTCCAGGGACGACACACTTGCCACATGACTGTGTTGTCCACGAAGGAGGGGAAGGCCTGCAGACACACGTGCATCATTGGGATGGGGCTGAAAACCCAGTTCCTGGGCGGGTCTGCCTGTGAGGTGTCAGGCGCTGCTTCACTGGCATTACCCCATTTTGTCCTCGCATCCATCTTATGGGGTGGGTATGATTCTAATTTTATTGGTGAAACTGAGGCTTAAAATGTCTTGACCAAGAGCCCTCAGTTAGAAAGTAGTCTGGCCTGGAAACCACACTCGCTGGGCCCACTCCAGCTCTCTCCCCCTCCCTCTCCAGGCAGCCTCTCGTATCCAGGAGTGTCTGGGTCCCAGCTGCAAACACAGAGAATGCCATTTTTCAAGCACCTCCCCTAAGAGGAACAGCACCATGTTACAGGTGCTTCAGCTCATTGTCGGCCAGAGTTTTACATGTCCTGTGCCTCTGGTGGGGAGGTGGGAGGTGGGAAGTGAGGCCGGGACACCAGCATTTGGGGAGTTCAGACTGATGTCAGGGAAGGTGGGAAGACAGTGAAGCAGGCTGATAAGGTAAGTGCTGGGTCAGCCAGCAGGGTCGGGGACGGGGGTGGTGGGGGGGCTGCCAGATACTCACTCTGCATCTGCTGGTGCTGCATCCTTCCAGCAGACGCCTGTCTCTCTATCAGGCACCTCCCTTCCTGTCTCCTGCACATGCACAGCTTTGAGAAGAAGCCTCTTAATTCCCAAACAGGTTAATACGGCCCTCTGTCTGGGTCTGGGATTTCCCCAGCTGACTGATTTATTTACGTTCACAGTGAATTTACGCACTGACTTCCTCTCTTGGAGGGGAAGGCATGACCTGGAGCTCAGCGGAGGAGCTAAGTAGGAGGAAAGTGTGTGCTCTGGGCCGAGGTTGACATCCTCTGGCAGCCAGCCCACAACAGTTCAGGCTGTAGGGAGATGGATGGACAGAGCCATGGCCCAGCCCAGAGGGAAGGTGAGCATCTGAAAACCCAGGTCAGTGCAATGGAGCAAACAGTCCCACGTGTGTCCTGCAGACTTGTGAATGATGAGAGCTAGTTGCCACGTGAGCCTCTGCCCTGAGTAGGGGAGGGGAGGGTGGAGACAGGGAGAGTCACACTGGGAAGCCACTGAGGCCAGCTCCGCTGGTTACAGACACCATGCCCTGAAATCCAAACCAGATTTCTAGAACAGCCTTGGCAAAGAAGGAGTTTAAGAGACCGGACCTGTGCGCGGGGATTGGGGGGTGCCGTGGGGGAACGGCCAGTGTCCACGCAACCTCTGTGATTTTGCTGTGTGGAAACACACACCTAGAAGGATGGATCTCCCGCTCTGCAAAAGAAGAAAGGTTCTGATTTAAAATTCAAATCCTATGAAGGCAACACTTTCAAAAGGACAGCCAGAGAGCATCTATCTGTGGGTTGTATCCACCCAACAGGCTCTCATTTGGGCATCTCTGTTTAGCTATTCCCTGGCTCCAATAGATGGGAGGTGTTATTATCCCTATTTACAGACAGGAAACAGAGAGGAGGCAGAGGGACTTGCCTGCAAGGTCAGAGCTGAGGGTGACAATGAGCAGAACACAGCAGGGTGACCCTGACACACCCTACCTTGGGCATGGGGAACTCGCAGGCTCCTGAGCAGTAGTAGGCGTCGAAAGACTTGGGTGAGATGATCCATTCATTCCACCCTATGTCGGCGAAGTCCACCTTCAGATACCTCCGGGAACAGACCCGTGGCTCATCCCATTGCTTCTTCCGGGCTTTCTGCATCGTCTTCTCGTCGAAGTCCAGCACCTGTGAGGAGGCCATGAACACATCCTGGCCCTTCTTCCTGCGGTCCTTGCGGCCTGGCCGTGGCTTCAGCGCACGGAAGGGGCTGGGCCACAGCTCGTGCTTGTGGTAGTGCTGGGCGTGGGGGGCATGTTCTGGCCTCTCATCCAGCCCAGGCAGCTCGTTATTCTGGAGGGGCCCGGTGGCCTGTGTGGCCCGGCGCACTCGGGGGTCTGCTGAGCTGTTGGGGGCTGCACCAGGCTCAGGGTCCCCAGCCTGGAAGGGGTCGTATCTCTGCAGTGTCACCGCCACACTGTTGGGCTCTGAGATGGCCAGGTCATTGGCATAGATAAGAATGTAGGGCGCGTGAGGGCCGAGCCTGGGTACCCCCATGTCCTTCTCCCCAGAATCCAGCTGAGCAGACAGGAGCAGCTCGCCATCCCGGCGGGCCGCCTTGACAATGAGGGAGATGTCCTTGGCCTGCCACAGGCCTCGCGGCGGGGGCGGCAGGGCCATGGCCCCACGGAGCAGCCCCTGAGTGGCCGTGTTCTGCGAGAGGCTGCGGAAGAGCAAGTGCTGGCGTGCGGGTGGGCCAGGGGGCAGCAGGCGGCAGGATGCATTCTTGGCCCGCTGTTTGCAGGGTACTTCACGCGCCGGGGGCCACAGTGGCTCTGAGTAGAAGTGGAATGTGGCCGTCAGGATCATTTCTGAATCTTGCATGGAAGTCAGGTTGAAGAAATACACGGCCTTCTGGTTGACCACTTCTGTGAGGGAAGGACAGACCACATCCTGTTAGGTTGTCTCCTGTATAGGCCCCACGTTCACAAGGTCTTCCTCCTCAAGTTACGGAGGAGGAACGCCTACTGATGGGAGCACTTCCAGGCCAGCCAGGCTTTCCTCATCCCTTGTAATTCTCACATTGAACTGATGAGGGCACCCTTTGCTATTTTCAGTGACCAGATGAGTATAAGGGATTAAGGTCAGAGAGGTCGGGGATTGTCCACATCCCAAAGAAAGGAAGAAAAAAAAGCCGGCAGACAGGGTAAATGCTCCGGGTTGCTGCACCCTGAAGCTCCCATTCCCACCCCTGTGCTCTGATGCCCCTCAATGAACAAGTGTTCCCCACCTCCTTCATTCATGAGACAAGGTGGAATGAGGTATCTGGGATAGCTTGGGTTACAGTAGAGCCACCCCCACCCCGACCCCCTCTTGTATTTGCACAGCCCTCTATTTTACAGATGTTAAATGCAGTCCTTTGTCCAAATGAGGCAAATTAAGTAGCGTGCCTCACACTGTACCGGCACTCTGAGTGGCTTCTGAAAAAAAACTGAACTTAAGAACACAGCCATTTGATTATCTGCTATTTATTCTGCCCAAGGCCTTTTAAACTTGTTTTACAAGGAGAGAGCACTATCAGGGTTGTATCAGGTCGCTCAATAGAACCTCCAACATCAGGTTGCTCTCCAGAGGCCAGAACCATGATGGGGACCAGGATCCCTCCAACACATGTGGGGTTGACTTGCACAAGTTCACCAACAAAGCAGCCCCACCCTTCAAGCTGGGAAAGACCCTAGGAATCAGGCTTCCAGGCCCTAATGGGTCAACACCTTGCTCATTTGCCTCAGAGGGACCTAGAATCTCTGTCTCACCTGAATGCTTGGAGGATTAAATAAATAACATATATAAGGTGCCAGGCACAAAGGAGGAATCCCCCAAATGTGCTTCTACACCACTTTTACCTAAATGACCCAGGCTGGCAGAGGAAGTGCCTCCTACACCAGTGCAGGCCCCTCTCACTCAATGGTCCAGCTAACACAGCTGAGAAAGTATATTGCCAATTCAGGTCAACTCTGTCATTCTGCTAACAGGTTCTCTGCTGGAGAACACTTAAGAGGGTTGAGAGTAGACATTTCTGACTCTTTCCAAAGAGCTGGCTCTTCACAGCAGGATGCAAGCATCTCTGGCCTAGAAACGTGCAGTTCATGATGAGAAGGAAAACAGCAGACTGGGGGGAACCAAGATGGGACTTCCTAGAGGAAAGCACCTTGGCTTCCCTTCCAGTGTCAAAGTAGAGAGCAAGAGAGGGACTAAAGAAGTATAACTGTGACCACCAAGGTCAGGACAGCAACCTTGGCTTGAGGTGTGTATGACCAGATGAAGGTGCTGGGAGGACTGTCCCCTGGGTGGCAAGACGTGATGTAGAGGAGCAGAGTGTGGCCTGCCCTGGAGGTTATTTCTGCATGGGGTACAGGAGGGGAATGGTACATGCTGCCCTCCCTTAGGATGGAGAACCAAGGAGAGCATGCTCAGGAACTCAGATAGGGAGGAATCTTAGCAGTCAGGCATCCTGATCAATTACCCTCAGGGCAGGCAGGAGTCCTTCCTCCATTTGGCTTGAATGCCTTTGGACACAGGCAGCTTTGCCTTTACTAGGCAGCCTGCTACATGAAGACCCTCCCTGCTGGGAACCGTGTGGGTGGGTAACCCCTAAGCCTCCAGTGGCTTGAAGGGCCACAGACTGGCCCAGCTCTGACTGTGCCTGCATCCCTACATTGCAGGGAACTGCAGACTGTGACTGAGAGAAAGGCCATCTACCTGAAGTCTCCTAGCTTGGATTAGCCCTGGCTAGAAAGGAGAATCCACAAAGAGAAGTCCCTATTTCCTGTGAACCATGCTGGTGCCTGTGGCTCCCGTCTCATGGTAGCTAGAAAAGATCCTTCCTTCCTCCCTCCTATGATTCCTCTCTTCATTCCTGCACCCTCCCCTGCCTCCCTCTCTTTTCCAGATAATTATGTGGGATACTTCTACTTTGGGCTAGGTGCTGGGCCAATCAGGATCCTGGCAAAGGTGGTCAGAGGTACTCAGAGGAGTTCATTCCAGGGATGGCATTCATTCCAGACAGGTGGCAATGGTTGGGAGCGGCTGCAGTGCCTGTCACAGCTTCACAGGACACTGTCCACAGGAGGCCCCCCCGTGAGCTGGGTGTTCTCAGCATCAGGTCACCATCCTGCTCCTAGCCTTCCATGGCGCCCCCTCAAAAAAAACTCAACCTCTTACCAAGGCCCTATCATCTGGCCTGCCTACCTCCCCAACTCCATCTGCCCTCCGCACCCCCATCTCTGCCCCAGTCACCCTGGCTTCCTCTCCTTCCACACATGAAGCTCCCATCTCAGGGCTTTCTCCCAGCTATTCCTTCTGTCATTATCATTTCTCCCACCGGAATCACAGTGCCTCTCTCCTTCAGAGCTCCACTCAAGCAGCATCCCTAACAAAGGGGGCCACTGGTTTCCCTGGCTGGAGGAGCAGCCCCATCACTTTGTCTGTCCTGGGCTTCATTCATCTTCATATCACTTTGGGACATGCTGATATATATTTCATTGTAACTTTTTCTCTTTCCCCCTAGAACACAAAGTTCAAGAGGGCAGGGCTTTGTCAGCTGAGTACACTGCTGTATCTCTAGATCCTAGTGCAAAGCCTAAGTGATTGTCACTGCTCAGAAATACATGCTGAATGGTAGGGTAGGGAGGGGTCTCTGCTAGATCAGTCTGCTTCACTGAACAAAGAGGGTTCCTGGCCTGCTGCCCTGGGGCTCAGCAAACATCCTGAAAGAAGTCCAGAAAGTCTCTTTCTTTGGAAAAACACAGCCAATTATGCAAATTCAGCAGGAGGCACTGCATGGCAGGACATTTGTCCAGTTACTTCCCTTTGAGCCTTAGTTTTCTCATCTTTAAAATGGGAATAATATTGTTTGCCAGTCAGGAAACTGAAAGTTCCAAGCATATATGCAGGCTTGATTCCTTGTGTTCATAATCAGAGCAGCAGAGAAGGCAAATGGACAAAAACATGGAGCTTCAGAGAGGGTACATGACTACATAACTTGCCTAAAGTCCGCCAGTTGGTAAGGGGCAGAGTCAGAGTGTGCTTCCAGGCCTGTCTGACCCCAAGCCTACGTGCTTCCCCATCCTCCCTAACTAGGTACCTTGGATAGAATCTGGGTCTGCCTAACAGCTAATTAACGAAGGTCATGTGCTGTGAAATCTTAAATATTTTGCAAACACAAGTCATTACTTGGATGATTTTGCATTCTGACTATCCAGGAAAGAAAGGACCTGATTTAGACAAGTTGATCTCTCTATGGATCTTTGGAAGTCTTAGAACCTTAATCAGGTCCACTCTACTGGGCACTCAACCTCCTCCTGACTTGCTACGGATGGGACTGGAGGGGAAAGAGATAGGGAAAGGGCTCTAGCCCAGTGGCCGCTCCAGGCTCCCTGCTGGCCAAGAGGACCCTCAGACTGCTCTGCTAAATAGAAACAGAATCCACTTGGAGATCTGTCCCTTTACCTATTGCCCCTTTGCCCCTGAAACATCCATCAGGGAGACCAGCATGAGAACACCAGACTGAAGATGTAAGCACCAGCATAATCAGCTGGAAGAAGGTAGCCGTGGGCCAGTCAGTGGTGGTGCAGAGAAGCAAAGAGAGCTAATATGTACTGAGCATTTATTTCTAGGCAGGCTCCAGAGTCAGGATGTAAACCCTGCTTCATCACTGACTAGCTTTGGGGTCTTAGGCAAGTCACACAACCTCTCTGTGCCTCAGTCCTAGGCAGAATATGTGTGCATGCTTCCTGTGCACTCTCACCAAGGTGTCTGGCACGCAGCACGTGCTTGGAACACAAGGTCATTTGGTTTCACAAGCTTCTGCTACACTTAGGACCCCACACCCCTGACCACTGTCCTTGTGCCCACCAGGAGGCATTGCCACCTGTCCCCTCTCTCCACCTGGAGCCTGAGAATTTTCACAGCCTCTTTCCCTTCCTGCAGCCAACCAATCCCAGTTGCTGCATCTTGTTTCTCCACAACCACCCTGAACTCTGCATCTTTCCACCACTGTCTTTGCCTACAACCTGACCTCAAGTGCCAGTGTGACCCCAGCACACTGTCACCCTCACACCAACACTCACCCTTCACAAAGAAATCATCTATCACAGATGAAGAGTCAATATTCTTCACAACCTCTACACATCACTAAGGAAAAGATAAGAACCCCAAGTGGATGAAGTGATTTCCATAGGAAAATTTGCAAGTGGCCAAAAAGCATAAAGAAAACTATTCAGGATGACCAGTAATGAAAAAGCACCCCAGTAACTTCAAATAAGAATGAAAATATGGCAAGTTTTACATGCATGTTGAAAATATAATCCCATTAGGATAAAAACTATATGTAATATTCCACAAAATACCAACTCTGGTTATATCTGGGTTGTTATTGGGGATAATTTATTTTCCTTACTATGATTTTCCATGATTTTTGCATAGTATGCATTACTCTCATAATCTCTCCCCTCTCCTGTTCTCTTCTCCACCCCCTACTCCCACACACACACTCTACACTGCCCTACTACCTATAGGCAAATTCATCACACTCAAAGCTCTTGATGGCCTTGATGGACCACTGATCCACTTCCATTTCTTAACTCTCTCCTCCTGTTATTTCCTCATTGAAACCAAACTCCTCAGAGGTCCTGGTGCATGGGGGTATGCTTCACTTCCATACCTGGCTAACACCCTCTGCTCTTCAGAATCTGTCCGGCGCTTCCCCTGCTCTGTGGAGGCTTCACCAGCCCTTCCCCATCAGCCCTTCCCCTGCTGGGTGAGTGCTGTCCCTTGGGGTTCCTGAAGCCCATCCCCAGCCCTTTCTTACTCCATTGTTCTACTTGTCCCCTGCTCACATTCTTCTGTTTACTTCTTCCTTCTCAACCAGCTTGTGAGCTTTTCTGGAAAGGGCCAATAGTCTTTGTTTCTTTGTGTCCTTTGAGCTTACAGCATCTGCCACTGAATGAAGTGCTCAGGAAAGACTTTGGCAACTGAATGTGACCTTTCACATTATTGATAGATGGGTATGTATCATTACTTGTATTTTAGAGATGATACCAACCTCAGAGAGGTTAAGTAACTTGCCCAATATCCTATGGGTAGGTGGAAAGGCCTAGACTTAAATGCAGATCATTTGGGGCTGGAGGTGTCTAACCTTTAACCTTTATGGTCAGGTTCAGAAGCTCTCACCATTGATGTGGACTTGTAGGGAACAACACATACTTTGGGAGCAAAGGAAGGGAAGGAAGGAGCAAGGTGGTTGGAGTAATAATAGTAGAACTAATACACTACTGAACTTACACGTGCCAGGCAGTGTTAAGCACTGGATTTATTGCAATTCATTTGAAAAGCCCTATAAGGAAGAGAGCATGATTAGCTCCATTTTAGAAGTGACAAAACTGAATCATGGACAAGTTCAGTCCCTGGCCCAGGTCACAGATTCAGGATTTGGTCCAGCTCCCAGCCTGCACTTGGAATCTGAGCTGTGCTGCCTGTTGGCAGGCAGAGGACATGGTTCCACTGCAACACGGGCTGTGAGGACCACCCCATTGAGAAAGCAGAGGCCACCGTCCTGGAGCAGGCTGGTACTGACACGATCCAGAGCTGAAACCCTTACATCTGTGCCTCATTCATAAAATAAGGAGTCCTGCCCAGGCTCACACCTCCTCACAGCAAGGTCACTGGGCATGAAGCAGGCACCTCTGAGGGCTGCCCAGGAGCTGGGTACGAACCAACTTAAGGCAATCAAGGGAGGGGATGAGAAACCAAGCTTGCTGAGTCAGACACAAAGTTTAGTTCATCCCACTGAATCTTCACCTTGCCTCTATGTGCAAAGAAATCAATGCTCAGAGAGGTATAGTAATGTGCTACAACACACAACCAGTAGCTGGTGGAGCTGGGACTTGTACCCAAGACTGCCAAATGGTTCTAAACAAGAGTGCTGGATTTATCAGAAAGTTGAAGACTGATCCAGAATAATTCTGATCTGCCTAACAGAGTAATTGTCTGTTCCACCCTCTGTCTTCTACATCCTGGGCTCAGTTTTGATGGAAGTTTGGAGAGGGGCTAGCAGTGCAAACAGCCTGATCCTGACAAATGGACAGTGCCAATCATTGCCACTGTGAACAGTTCTGCCTGCCCTGGCCTGAGTTTCTTTATCTGTAAAATCAGAGGGCTGGATCTGAAGTACTGCCACCATGTTCTTTTCAGGGCTAACTGTTGCTTCACTGCTACTTGTACCCCCAGTCTATGAAAACAGAAAAACAGATTGTGCACCTTTATGCCTGGGCCTGTAGGAGCCAGGTGGGCTCCATGGGCATATTCACCCCTTATTGCAGCAGTAACCTTGCCAGCCTTGTTTTCCTCAGCTGCAAGGCTTTGGGGACTGAATTAGTGGATGCAAGGTCAAGTCTACATCTCTGTGAACACAAATGTTTTGTATATGGGGAAACACAATGTAACAACACCTAACCCAGACAGTTCTGGGCTTAGGGTTTACACATATCATTTCATGTCATCTTTCCTGCAACTCCACAGGGAAGATACTGCCATGACCTGCCAACTTTGCAGATGCATACACTCAAGTCCACAGAGCTTCATTTCAGCCATTTGCCCAAGGTCACAGTCATGCTAGATGAATCTTGAGTGACTTAATAATAATACTCCAGAAATGTGCCCAAGATGTGACTAAAGGCACCGGGGAGGATGGAGTTAGATCTGGTTGGCGTGGAACCCAGGAACACTGACCTAGTGAGTCTGTCCAGTAGGGGATGGGGGTGGGGTAGGGGAGGGGCCTCTCTGTGGCAGGAGTTCCCAGTATACATTCATGGGAGACCAAGCTTCTGGAATTTGGCTCTGTGGTCATGGGTGTGTTACCCCAGGATCTGACCCCAGGCTGTCTGGCAGCCCAATATTGGGCTTGTTCCCCTCTACCTCAAAAGGGGGCCTTACAGATCAATGATCTTTCTCCTGATGAATGGCCTCCTCCTTCACAAGGGCTGCAGGGAACCCCTACCCACATTTTCTGCAATGGCATTCTGAGACCAGGAGTAATCTCCATGACAACGAGGGTCTTCCCTCAGCCCCTGCCACCAGGCTGCCCCTCTCCCCTCTGCTCACTCAGGGCCTGCAGAGGTAGCCCAGGCTGGGTGGGCAGTCAGTGGAGGCTGGATTCTGAAGGGCTCTTGGAAGCAGGGCAGGTAGGGGTCTGCAAATGATCTCTGTCCAGCTTCATCCAGGGTGTGGGAAGAGGGGAAAGGATCTGCCCAGGAGGGGCAAGAGCAGGAGAGAAAAGGGGAGCCCCCCTTGCCCAAGCTTCTAGACCTTTCCTCAAACCACCATGGCTGAACACTTCATGCCAGTGCTCAGCAGACTTCAGTCCCATGTACCCCAGGCTGGGCACTCAAGGCCACCCTGCTTCCCCAACCCCATACCCACTAAATGCCCCAACTACATGCTCCCGGGCCCAGTGCTGCACTTCCTTCAGGGCTGCATTATACCCACCTGATGGGCTCTCCTCAGCGCCTGCCTCATCTGTCAAGAGCCCACATAACTAAACCCTGCTACATGGAGCCCCCAGACCCCACCCTCACCCTCTACCCACACACACAGACCCTGAGCTCCACCAGCCCAGTGCCATCTTCATCCTGTGCTTAAAGCCTTGTGGGTGGGGTGGTCTGTGTCCGGCAAGTTTTCCACCTTCGCAGGCTTAGCGGCACCCCAGGGGCAGGAAATTTGTCACTCTGTGTCACTTTGGCGTTCCCACTGGAGGCTCAGGGCCTGGCACAGAGTGCTGGGGGCGCGGAGGGGCGCGGAGGGGGAAGGTGGCATAGTTAATGAAAGAATGAATGAACTAGTCAATGAATAGAAAGAAGAGGAAATGCAAAGGTGCAGGGATGTGAGAGGATGGACAAGTGAGGAGGACCGGGGGGGCGACGAGAAGGGGAGTGGGGGGGTCCCCTCTACTTACCCAGCCGGGCACGGAAACTGCGGACCGTGTTGCCCCCTCCCGGCCTCGCGCCCCTTCGGCTGTATTTCTCATAAAGCCGGAGCATGTGGACAGCGACCATGTCCTGGGCGCCTGGGTTCTGAGCAGCGACCACGTCTCCTGGAGACCGCTGGGGGTTCTTGTCCCCTGCAAGGCCGTCGGCGGCCGCGGGCGGGGCAGGCCGAGCGGCGGCCGTGTGGCTGCCGTCCGCGTCCCGGAGCAGCAGCAGCAGCAGCAGGAGCGACAGAAGAGGCAGCTGTTGGGACCCGGGTCGCAGGCTGGTCCGAGCGGGGCCACGAGCCATGACGGGTGCGGAGGCGAAGGGGCCAAAGCCGCCGGGGAGGAGGAGAAAGGAGATCGAGGACGCACAGGAGGCTGAGAACAGACCCGGCGGCAGGAGGGCACGTTGACTGCACACGCAGGCGGGGGCTCGGGATGCCGAGATCCGCGCGGGGCGCGGGGCTGAGCGGGGCGCACACCCGGGCGCACAGTAAGGCCAGCGGTCACGGCAATCCGGAGCCACGCAGAGCCGAGCCGAGCCCAAGCCTGCGCGCCGCCTTGGCGGACTGAAGGCAAAAGTTTGCAGCCCCAGGCGCGCTCGGCTCGGCGGGTTCGAGGGGCGGGGCGGGGCGGGGCGGCCGGCGGAGCCCTAGAGGGAGACCCGGCTGAACGCCCGGGACCACTCCGGGCAGCCGCCGACACGGCAATCCCTGGTCCGACGCGGTGTGCGTACGCCCGAGTGTGGCGGCGCGCGCGCGCAGGGGTGTGCGCCCGAGTGTGCGCCCAAAATGTAGGGGGCGTGGGCGTAGGCAGGCGAGCTCGTCGCTCCCCTGCAGAGATCCGGAGACCCGGGGACCCAGCCCGGCTCCTGTGTGTCGGCGCCTTGGCCTGGCCTGGACTGCGCGAGGGCTGGGAGGCATTTAGAGGGGGGCCCTCCTGCCGGGTTGCCCCTGCAATGGCATGTGATGATTGTGGTTGCAAGATGACAGCTCCCCCGTGAGGAACCGAGGCGGGGGTGGGGGGGAGGGGGATGTGTGTGCGCCCAGTTGTCTCTGAGCCAGTGTGCGTCCAAAATGCAAAAGTGAGGGAAACACAAACCCTCCCTGGGCATCCTTTGAAAAGAAAAACCTTAACACTAAAGCTCAACCATCCTAGGGTAACTGAAACAAGATCCTGATTAAAATTCATAATTAGTCGATTAACTGACCCTTTTTTTGGCAACAATAATTCCTGTTGAAGAAACACATCAAAGGTGCTTATTAATCTTTGGACATCAGGCTTGTCCTGAAAAAAAGGGCATGGTTTTAAATTGTTTTACAAAACGTTTCCGGAGCTTCAGGACAGGAGAAGAAAAAAACTTGACTTTCCCAAGAAAGTTTCACAGTGAGGGTACAGTGAATCCTGGCCCACCACCTCTCAGTTTAGCCCTAGGGCAGTAGGTCCTGAACTTCATCTTGCCTTTAGCTGGATTTCTTGTCCATAGATAAAATTTTAGGGCATCTGTGAACTTGGATGGAAAGAGCTTACATCTGTATTTTCACTAACCTGTACCTGAAACTTGGGTGTGTGTGTGTGTTAGTCCCTCAGTCGTGTCTGACTCTTTGCAACCCCGTGAACAGTAGTCCACCAAGCTCTTCTGTTGGTGGAATTCTCCAGCCAAGAATACTGGAGTGGATTGCCATTCCCTTCTCCACAGGATCTTCCTGACCCAGGGATCAAACCTGGGTGTCCTGCATTTCAGGCAGATTCTTCACCAACTGAGCCACTGGAGAAGTTTGAAACTTAGCATTCCGTGTATAAAAAAACCCAGGTAAACACAACTATAATGGTATTAACCCTACCTGTGATTTTGTCTCCAATGGCCACCAACCACAGATATTTTCATATCACATTTTCTTATCATGTTTTCGGATTTCTCAAAATTATCACTCTTGCTCATCACTATTCTGAAATTAAAGTAATTAATTCTGCTGCTATTTACTTAATGGATTCATTAAAAGACATGTATACTATGTTGCAAAGTTGTTTTAAAAAACATTTTGATAGCTCTATTTGAATGTGATTGGCTTCTTCTGTAACCCTGCATAGTAAGAACAGTCTTTTGAGAAAGGGTCTATGGGCTTCTTTGGACTGAGCTAGGAGCTCAAGGCCCACACAGAAGGTTTAGGAACCCTTCTGAGTGAAGGAAAGGACCTCTTCAAACTCATATTCTTCCAGTAAGGTCCAGGATGCTAACCATACTACATTTTAAAGGACTATCTGCAAACTTGCAAACATGCTGTTCCCATTCCTTGGTAACTCTGGGTTTCATGAGCCAAAATAGTTACTTTGCTTGGAGGGCTCACATTCAGTAATTGGAAAATTGCTGGAGAAAGCTTCCATTTGGTGTGTAAAGCACAATCCATGTGTAATTTTTCAAAATCTTGTAGTGTCAAATTAGAGGCCATCCCATTGAAAGCCTCGGAACCTTTGGCCTATAGCTTTTGGAAAAATGATAGAGAAGCATTTTATTTCTTTTGATAATTCACACACTTCATGTTCAACTTCCCATTAGTATAGCTCCCATTCGTCCGGTGAAACAGTTTTCGAAAGCGATTTGCTTGAAGGTGAGGTGAACAGTCACAGTCTTGGACTTGATGAATCTCTCCTCATAAATGATCCACACCAACTTTTACTACTCCATTCTCCCACCCCCATCCTCACTTCCCTCTTTCTCCGTGTGCCCCTTACTTCCCCTCCGCCCCCCCTCTCCCCTTCTCCCCCAGAATGCCTCTGACCTGTACCGGCTGGGGGTAACCTCTGCTCATGGGTAGTTTTGTCTCTGCTGGGGCCATACACAATCGAGGCCTGTGAAAAGGAGGGTGAGTCTGCAGGAGGCCGGGACAAGCTGGGCTATTCGGGGTCTGTGTCCATTAAAGCCTCCTTGCTCTCCTTAACTCATTCCCGCTCCATTCAAGCCAGCCTGAGGGTCAGGCTTTAGGCAGCACTAAAACCTGTAGGGTCCAGATTCTCTGACATTGTTGGGAAAGAATTAAGGCATCAGCCGGGGACGGCTAATATTTCTTGCCTCATTTTATTGCCGAACAGCGGGACTGTAAAGTCTTGAACACTGGAGCACTATGGCCCCCTTTCATGTAGCCGAGATGATGGGATAAAAATGTGTTTGGTGAAGCAATTCAGATTACCACCGGGTCACATCCTCGCTGGCTCCCAGCATCGCCTGCAAACAGCATCGCTGAGACAAGAAACAATCACTGTGCAACTTCAGCTCAGGCACAACAGTGTTCCTAGCGTGGAAATGAGGCTAATTGTGGAGCTTGCCAATGAGAATGTTTGGTTTTTAATAGCTCAGGCTGCAGCTCAAAATAAGAGTTGAGATGGCGGATGGTAGATACAAGTCGCCAGAGCTGTGATTTCTTGCAGCTTGTTACTAAAATGGTCCCAATCCTGGGAGCATCCAATGCTATTTTTATCAAGGGCTCTGCAGTCTTGAACTTACCGTTGGGGATAGAAAATATTCTCTCTTGGGTGGTGAGAGATTGTTTGGGGCCCCTGTGTCTCCCAGGCCTATCTGCCACATATTTCTGGGATAGCAGAGTTTTCTTAGGCTCAGAAAACCCTGAGGCTCCATAGTTATAAAGCTCTACACTTGAATGAAGGAGAAATCAAACTCTGGACAGTTGGGGAAGCAGGCTCATTTGGTTTCATACGGAACCTCATCCCAAATAAACCCGAAGGAAATGTGCCTGAGCAGTTGTTTCGTGATGTTGTCCAGTTACCTTGTGGGAGAATCGGTTTGTGGCTCTAATTATCTCTGCCACCTAGGGACAGCCCTATCATCTCTTTGGAACCCCGGGTGCTTCCTGTTTAAACGAGAAGGCCACAACACGCTATGCCTGAGTCTATAGCCTCATGTCAACTCACTCTTGGAAATGAGAGCATCTCCATGACCTTTTAGAGTCAATTGAGATAAGGTTCATAGCCCTGTTTTCAACCCTTTCTTATTGTATGGCCTTAAGCAAGTTACTTGTCTTCTCTGGGCCTTGGTTTCTTCAACTCTAAAATGGGGACAAAAGTAGGCTATTAGGATTATCATCCTTAAGGTTTTAACATGAGGTGGTACTAAATAGCATTGATCCTTATTAACTACTCTTTTTGTTTATCATGTGTTTCAAAGAGGTTGTAGCCTGTTTAAAAAGCCTCCAGATTCTGGGAGATCTGATGAGAAGTTCAGTCTGCTCATTCCTTGTTCTGCAGAGGAAATGTATTTCTTAGTGCACAGTGCCAAGAGCTGAAAAGATAAAGAAAAAGAGAGAATGTTTCCTTGTTTAGGAAGTCATAGACTTCAACTAATGTGCCTTTATCATCAGTATCTGTGGGTCTCCATCCAAGGATAGGGTGAATGATTCATACCTTTTCATCTAGATTTCCTAAGCTCTTGGCCCTTAGGACAAAAGAAATGCGAGCAAATCCCTCTTCCCATTTGGGGCATGAGCTGTGAAAAGGCGGCTGAAGGGTTTGCTGGGACGCTAGAGAGAAGAATCCCAGGGCCTCCCCCAGGCCGCCAGGCCCGAGTGTAATAAATCTGTGAAATAACAAGCACAAAAGACTTTATAATCAATGACAGATTTTATTTTTGCTCTGGCAAAATCCATCCATGGAGTTAACATTTTATAGGGAAATAACTACCCACTTTGTGACTCCTCCTCACCCCATATTCTCTTTCTGAAAGTTGGGAAAAACTCAGAGAATCAAAGTCAGCTCCTCGGAGAACCGTGGCAGGAGAAAGCATGACTTTCCCCGGGCGGGAACCCAACTCTCCCGTTACTTCCTAGGGTGGCTCAGGCCATTCATTTCTGTTTTGCTAAAATACCCGTGACATGTGAATAAACCAGGATTACAGAACATTGTCTCCGCCAGTAATCTGAGCCGGCATGGGCTCTGGTTTGATGAAATATGGTGCTCTCTGAGCAAACATGGGAATTGGTATTACTTCTCGTTAAAGCTGAACAGTGGGACTATTTAGAGCTGATGCATGAATGCTGCACTGTGGGGAGTGACAATTTGAAGGGAGCCGATTTGAAGGAAGGGGGGGTGGTGTGTGTGAGTTGGCCAGAGCAAGCCAGTTAGAAGTCAGTGGGGGAGGCAGCCATAGGGACACTTTAGAAATGTGTACCCCTTAGGGGCTATACCATCTCCTTACAATCCCCAAATAATCTTCCTCAAAACCGTTGAGGGAGGGACCAAGCCTGATGTTCTTGTGCTGGCATTCAAGCTCTCATCCTCTGGCTCAGCCAGTTTCATCCATCTTGGTAGAGCCTTTGTCTAGTCTCTCTCTTCCTGCCAGTCCTCTTGTGCCCCAGAATTTAGAAGTCTCCACATGCTCTCAGGACACATCCCAGCCTCCCCTTGCAATGCTTCCCTACACACAGGCTATGGTGCACCACCTAGTACCCCTTCCAGGACTCAAGCCCTCATCATCCCCGGCAGCCAGGATGGTAATCTGCTAATGGCTCACAGCTGAATCTCTCCCAACATCCTCCTATCCCAAGCATTGCCTCACCCAAAGCTGTCCCTCTCCCCAGGACAGTCTGAATGCTGTGTTGAATGCCCTGAAGGATCCCTCGCCCCCAAGGCAGGGCCGTCTACAAGGACCATCTGGCTCCAGGACCAGAGAACTCCAAGCCTATATATTCCATGGAAGGGTTCAGAGGACTCTTCATTTACAGGTGACAAGGAATTCGGTGGTGAGTAGGGCATCAACATCGTAAAGAGTTAACTGATGGCCATTCTCTGTGGACTGGGGCTTGGGACAGATGTTACTACTGAACTGGGATCCTTATTAGAAATGGGATAAAAGGATCCCCAGATAATGGAATAGTTTCCTGTTCAAAGTAAAACAGTTATCAAAAGAAGGCACAATTGGAGTGCAGCCAGGATGCCTGACTCACATGAAACTATGGAGATGCTTAGTAGAACCCGGAATCCCTAGAGGAACCCAGAATCCCTAGATGGGCAGCCCAGCGAGAGTACTGCTTAATTTGTACACCAAAATGAGATCAAGGACAGATGAGCGAGGCTGGGGGTAGCCACCCCAATAAAAATCACACTGTCTTGCCCAATTTCTGGTCCTGAGACAGTTTTTAGGCCCAGGACACATTGACTAGAGAGGCTGGTCCCCAGGAGGTTGGAGACTACAAAAGCATAGCAAAAGTAAACAGTGACGATTTGCCATCCTTCCCCAAAGGACCTATGGCATTCACTAAGAGAACAACTATACCTGGGAGAAGGGGAACATCCAGAACTTCAAGGATGGATGGACACAAGATCCAAGTTAACATTGGTATGGGGAACTCAGAGCATCACTAACTTCCTGTTAGAGGAGAAATTTATGGGACTAGGTCATAAATGGATCCAGGACATAGAGCTCAGTTTTTGTGAAATCATACTTGATTATTACTCAGCATGATTTAAAAAAAAAAAAAAGTTCTCATGTCTCACTATTGTTACCCACTCAGAGTTTAGTTGGTGCCCGATCCATTCCCACCCTTGTAAATGCTTTGGCATATGTCTCCTAACTGGTATTTTTACACCCAGAGAGACTCAGAATATTGGCCTCCTGGGACCTACCTTGTTTCTTATTAATGTGTCCCCCTTCCCCACGGCCCTTCTCCATTCCATCTCCTGCCATGAATAGGTCAGACTCTAGATGGTGTTGACAGGCTCCTGTCTGGTCAGATCCCATTATGGCCAAAACTGTGCCCTGACCTCCTACTTCTGACTCTGATGGTTGAGCCCCTCAATCCCTACCTGTGAACCCAGCTCAGCCTGTCACAGACTCAGGCATCTATCTCAGCTCAGACAAGCTATAGATTCAGACTAGTGACTGAGTCACTTTGCACCTTAGAGACCATAGAGGAGACCCTGCCCTCTATCTCCTTCCCTGGCTGCCCGAAGTCCCTATGCCCAGCTCACCTCTGGGATCAGCCCACCTGTCTCCAGTGTCCTTTTAGACCTACCTGAATGGTCTGACTGACTGTTCTTCCCTTCTCTGGCTTCCATTCACCTCTGGCTTTAGCTTAGACTTCAGTATGCACTATTTAAATCTCTGGCCCCCTGGAAAGCACCATCATCCTGTGGAAAGAGATCACAATGGGATCTGTGGATCAAGGTCTGGCCCAAGGCTTCATCCTTGAGCTGGTGTGAGACTTTGGCAAGCTCCACTTTCTTTTCTATAAAATGCAGATAATAATGAATGGACCTCACAGGTTGCTTATGAGAAGTAAAACAATTGAGGTGAGTCCTATTCTTGACTCACTCTAAGGTTAGGGTGATAGTGGTGTCTGCTGACCCAGGACCTTCCTGGTTTTAGTGCTGAAAGTCCTGCATCCCAGGAATCTCTCAGACCTGGGCAAATGAATACTGCAGAAAATGCTGTAGGAAACATCACTTCTGCTTTCCTCCTCTCCCAGTGGGGCCCTTTCACAGGGGATGATATCCTCATACACCTTCATTTCCAGCTTCGAGACTTCCCTAAGCTGCTGCGTGGAGAACAGCTCCTTGTCCTGCAGTGTTCAGACCCCAGGAGGACACCCCACTCTGGGTATCCTCTCTATGCTGCGCTCAGCCTTAGCCTTCCCTACTCTGTTCCATCCTAGGAGGACTCAGGCCCTGCTGCAAGCCTGGGACATGCCCTGCTGTCCGTCACACCCAAGTCCCGGCTCTACCACGCGTGCTGATGTTCACTCAGGCCTGCCCGACACAGGACAAATGTGCCAATGAAAACTGCCAGCCCGCAGAGGGTCCACCTCCCTTCCATTGCGGCATTGTGCAACCCACCTGCCTTTCCAAGCTCTGTCTGTGCAACCTGCTCCTCCTCTGTATGCCAGGTACTACCTCCTGGGGACTCCTGTTCATGATACCGTTTAGGCTCTTTCCCAATGTTTAGCTATTTTCAGGAAAATGTAATGGTTTGGTGGACTTGTTGTGAGGAATACTGAATGAAGCAGGATGAGGAGGGCTGGACTGAGAAGGCAGCTGGACTGCTAGGCTGGAGGGGTATGTCTTCTGTGGCCCTGGGAGCCCGGGGAGGCTTGCCAGCAGAGAGAGGCTACATGGGGAGGGGTTCAGAAGATTGGGAGGCTGGGCCTGGGGGGCATGCCGAGAGGTCATGAGGGACTGCCCCCATCCCCACCTGCTTCCTGAGGACTCGGACAGTAGTCCTCCTGTCCTCCTATGTTCATGGTGCCTGCTGAGGGTCGCAGGTGCATCACGTGACACCAGGGTGCAAGGTCCTTGGCCTGTGCACATTTTCCTGCTACCAAGGCTGAGCTGATGAAGAGAATTAAAGCCAAGTCCCCTGAAACCAAGCTAGACTATAATCCATTCTTCTAGAGCCAGTACGCAGTGGTGCTCTTGTCTCAGATTTAGGTTAATCAGATTAACACTTTACCTGGGATAATTTTGCCCTGTATGAGACAGTTGGTAATCGAGTTTTTCCTGATTTTTTTCTTCATGAGCATTTTTTTTTACCCAATCCAGAATTCTAGTATGTATTAAATTTGCCTACTTCAGGTAAAATCGTAAGATGTGGTGCTTCTCAATATATGTTCCTTCGTGTGGCTTACTGTTTCCGTTTGCCCATCTCTATGCATAGTGAATACTGCAGTGTTCAGCCCTGCTGGTGGGGGTGCTCTCTCTGACCAGGGACCTGAGCTCATGGCCAGTGTGTGAGTCCCTCACACCCAAGTCAGCACAGTGTCAGAGCATAAAGCAGAATCATTTCAGCTTTGCTTAAAAAGGATATTTGCTTTCTTATTATAAATATACTTCCACCTCATTAAAGAATATACGGAAAATATGTAAAGCAGAGATAAAATGAATTCTCTATTTTTGTACCATCCAAACTCAGTGTCAATAGATTATTCAATTCTCTTCCATTCTTACTCTGTGAATGTCTTTTGTTTTCACATGGTTGACATCATCCTGGATTCACATGCTTGAATTTTTCATTTGTCACTAAACTTTGGAGCATAAATATTTCTTTATAATGCAAAAAGTTTTTACAAAAGCATATTTTAATTGACTGCATATTTCATTGTTTAGCTTTACCATGGTTCAGTTAACCAATATTCCTTATTGATAACTCTCATTTTTCCTATGGTAAGCAATACCAAAAGATACATCTTTGTGAAATAAATTTTTTTTCACATTTAAAATTATTGACTTTTGCAAATAATACCAAAAACAGATTTTCAGAAATGAAATTATTTGATCAATGAGTATGAATATTTACAGGACTTATGTGCATATCTTAAATTTCTGTCCAGTAAGCTTATTACTAAACTTAGTTTTTTGAATGTATCAATTTTTACATGTTTTATAAAATCAAGTGTGGTTCTTTTTATATCATTTATACTTCTAAGCCTGTTGCAGCCTCTTCTACAGATTAAATATGCAATTGTAGTTTTGTCCTATGTTGTTTATTTTATTTCATTTATTATTATACATTGTTACATTTGCCATTTGGTCTGGGTCCAATTTCTTTGACCTACCATGTGAAGTAAGGTGGTTGGGCTCTGATTGCTGGCTTCTAATTTGCCTGGGCATGAAAGCTAGGAATAAACTCACCTCCCAAGCCACCTTCCCTCCTCTGAACCCATCAGTCAGTTTTTGTGCATCCTTCCTGGTGAAGCAGAGGGATTATAAGGAAATGTGAAATGCTGTAATATTCCATGGAGCCTTCTGGCAGGGCTGTGGTGTGGAAGGGGCAACCCTTACACCCCACATCCTCCCTTGGTGGTCTTCTTTGCATCTCTGCACCCCAGCCTCATTTTGGAACACTGATAGGCCCCTGAGCAGCCCCCCACTGCCATTAGCCAGGGCAGTCAGTCAGCCAGCATGGGGTCTAGTCCCACATGCAAATGATGGGAGACTGGAGCAGGTACCAGGACATCCCTCAAGAGCAGCTCAGGGAGGTGCTGGCCCTCATCCCAGTCTACTTACAAGGCTCTTTGGAGTCTTGTTTCTGGACTCTCACTGCATCCGTAGGATATGGAAATTTTTTTTCCTGTTCAGCATCCATTTAACAATGTTTCTTGAGGATCTATGATGAGCTGAGTGCTGGGGCAGGTAGTTCTGGGAATGCAGAAAAAGCAGGTGGGTTTGAGGTTTCCAAGACCTGAGAGGAAGGTGGGGTGGGTCACGAGATGAGGTTAGAGAGGTAGGTGTGGAGCGAAAGTGATGGTAGAGATGTCACTGGGAGACCTAATTGAGCCTGGGTGGAGAGGTCCAGGAAGGCTTCCTGGAGGAGGTGGTGACTGGGCCGAGAAGGAAATAGCATAAGGAAAGAGAAAAGAGGGATGTTCCAGCCAAGGGAGTATACAGAGTCAGAGGGAGAGGAAGAGGCATGGTATTTCCAAGAACTGCAAGTAGGGTGGACGGCAACCCCTGGCCTTTGCAGATTCTGCACAGTCAGCCACCAGCACAACAGAGGTAAGTCTTTAGGAGAGAAGGCAGAAGCATGTGATGTCCACTGAAGAAGAGATGTGGCTTTTCAGGGCAGTTTAAGAAACTCAGAGACTGTTCATGGGCAGATGCCTGGGGCCTGGCTCCTCCCTTCAGATGAGACAATTAACTAAGAAAGTCATGAAGTAGGATCAGGTCTAGGGTTGCCAACCACAACATCTCCTGGAGCCATCACCCTCCCTGGATCTGGGATTCTGGAAACAGTAGCTCTCTGCTCTCCCTGAGGACAGGGTCTAACTTCCTGCCAACCCAAAAGTGGTTCTCTAAAGCCTGGTCCATGGAGGGGAGCAGTAAGGGAGAGCGGCTATCCCCAGCAGACAGCAAGGGGTAGAGGACTAGCCTGACCTCTGACTATATGACCTTGGATGACCTTCAACTTTCCAAGCATAGTGTCTACATTTGGTGTAATATTCACCTTCCCTGGTGGATCCCAAGGCTTAAATATCATTCCTTAAATAACTTTGGTGATGCCAAGTCTCTTCTACTCCCAAGAGAGGGGGCAGCCAGGTGATTCTTCAAACTGGCCACCACAGCCTTGCTGTCGCTACAATCTGTGCCGAGGTGTCAGGCATCTGGGGACCCTGTGTACCCTGGTGCCACTGTGTCCGGACCCTTTCTGTCTGTCTTGGCTGGTCTGGGAGGCTCTCTGGAGCCAGCAGAGGCACCAGAGGGCTGGCAGGCAGCTTTTATGTGCCTAGTTAGGGTTTTATGGTGCAGCCTGGCAGATATCTGCCTGACTAGGTGTGTGGGTGGCTGGGGGGGGGGGTGTCTGTGCTCCTGACTGGGCCCCAAGAATAGAAGCCATGGGCCACCCCAGCTGGCCCACCCTGGGGACTGTACCCCCCTACCCCAGGCCCAGACACAGAGCAGGGAGGCTGGGCTCTTCTGGCTACAACTTTCCTCTCCTGAAATGAGTGTTTCCATTAGTTCACAGAGGGGCTGGGTTGAGCCAGGTGAAGTGGGATAGAGCCAGATGTAAGGTGGGTAGGCAGAGACAGGCTCCTGGGAGCCTAGGGTTGATGGGAGCTCCAGGGCTGCAAGCTTTTTAGAGCAAGAAAGCATCATGGCCCTTTCAGCCACATTCCTCTAGTTCCTGCCAGGGCTCGTGCTAGGCTCGTGTCCCCTGGGAACTCAGGGGACAAGCAGCAGGGTCCTGGCCTGTGAGCTCATGAGCTCATTCTATGTTATTTTCCTTCCCTAAGGGACGCATAACTGGGGACTCTCAGCCCAATCATGGGGAGACGTGTTCTAGGCCTCAGTCATGTCTGTGATCCAAGTGAGTGTCCACAGCAGAGTCTAGTGACCTTTCATCCAGGTGGGGTCTCTGCCAGCTGTTCCACCCCCTTGCTTAGGGGCAGAGGCAGAGGCAGAAACAAGAGACTTCATGTTGATCCAATAGGAGATTTTTGTAGTTAATCACCTTGTTGATAGTCCTTAATCCCTTCAGAAATAGATGCTCTTGAAAAGACCATAATACTGTTTTTGTGCAAGTCCATGGGGTCCGGAAGCACACCCAACAGAAGGGCAAAAACATCCTGATTTGGTGGGGATAACAGGAAAATAACAGTGGTGGTGGAGAAACATAAAGGCATGTGCCAGTTCCTGCCACGTGTGAGTCATCTCATCACTCCTCTGGCACAATGAATGTCAGAGCCTCTGAGGCTGGTAAATGGGACACATATGACAATTGCACCTCTCTGTCCTGGGGCCAGACTCATGGGAAGAGGGAGGAAATCTTTCACTTTGTGATCATCAGCATGAGAAGAGGAGGCAGAACTGTGTCAGGAGACTAAGAATATGTAGTCAGTCTACACCCTCGGTCTGTCCATCCCTGGGCTGTGTCAGGGACACTGGGAAGATAGATATTTCCTCCCCTGCAGCCTCATGGGGGACTGAGAATCCCCCCTGAAAAATGTTTGGGTTTCTTTGGGCCTTGTGGAGATCTGTGGGGGAGCGCAAGATGAAAGCCCTGACCAGTGGCTGCTTGGTGGAACTAGCGCTTTCATCCTCAGGCAACTTCCTATGATATGAGCCTTCAAATTTCTTTGAATTCCAGCAATGCAGAAACCTCTTGCATAAAAAAAGCTTATTCTCTGTTACCATACATGGGACCACTTGTGGAGGCACGGAAGGGCTACTGATTTTTTTTAAGCCTGAAGTTACTTTGAAAAACATCAAAATAATGATCAAACATATTCACTCATCAGAGGCAGTTTGGAAGATACTAAAGAGAGAAGAAATATAATCCTCATTCCTATTACATTGTGTTAACTACCATTTTGGTATCTTCCATCTTTGACTTTTCCTGTGTGTGTTTTTGCTTTTTCACACAGCTGGGGCTATACAATTATATACATTTGTATTGTGATTTTGTTTTTTACTGAAAGACACAAACATATTCCCATGTAATTGCAAAATTTTTCTAAATACCACAAGTAGTGACTGAGAACACGAAGTAGGTTAATTAAGTCAAATTACTGGTTAATTAGTCCAGTATAAGCATTGGCTGTAATAAATAATAGTGCAGTGGCTATCTTTGGGTAGTTTATTTTTTTCAAATCTGGAATTAATTATTTACAGTCAGTTCTCAGAGTGGAACAGCTACTTCAAGCAGTGTGAATACTCTTTCAGGTTCTTGATCTCCCATGTGAAAAGCCAATCTGAGGATTCCACCTTCCATGTGCCCAGAAGGAGCAGCACAATCCCCTTGTCCACTTGTTCTAGACCAGCCAGTTGGCCTAAATCTGACCATGAGGAGCTCTGTGAGTCCCTTCTTGGCTGGCCTTTCCTCGCCCCCCACCTCTCATCTCTTGTCTAGAGCTGTGGGGAGCTCTGGTCTTCAGAGGCCTTGAAGAGCATTCCAGGCTGGGGTGCTTGGCTGGCCCTGGGCAAGTCCATGGAAGCCCTTGCTCCCAAGCATCCTGTCCCACCCATGGAACAGCTGGTGATGGCAAAACATGTGAGCAGGCTCCAACCCCAACAGGGCCCACAGAAACACAGTGACTAACCCATGCGCCTTCCTGTCTCTTCAGAGTTCAGGCTGGGGGTCCTAGGTTCAAATAACTGTGTCTGACTCACTCTTTCCCATTCCCCAAAGGCAACTGCAATTGGAAAACACTGGAAGCACCTCCCACCCAGCCCAAACAGAAGCCCATCCCTAGGGCTGGCTCATTCTAAGGTGCAGGCAGGGCTGGTGAAAACAACAAGAGCCGGGCCAAGGTGGGCACACACAGTTACCCCAGCCCAGGAGCTCCTCCTCAGCCCTGGAGACTCTTCCTTCAACCTGCCTCAACCCTCCTCCATCCACACCAGCTGTGTGTTGTCCACTCTTGGCTTGGGTTTCCCTTTGTATGTGGGCGTTAGACAAAAGGCTGGTCTGGGAGTCTCTTTCACCTTGATGGTGGGGTCAGGAGCCTGAGGTTACCAGAACCTGGAAAAGGGGTAGGAAAAGTGAAATTTATGAATAGCTGGCATATTTTTCAGGAGATAAGAAGGTTTAAAACCAAACACATAACTTCGCAAACATGCACATGGACCTGAGCGTGCCCCAACATTTGTGATGCTGAGGAGCAGGTAGCAGATGGGTCCTCAGAACCTCATGAGAACACCCCACCTGCTATCAGGAGCTCTGTCTGCACTTCCAAGTCCAGAATTGGAGGTTCTCCCTCAACCAAGGCCTGCACTCTGGAGCACAGGCAGCAAATACTCAGATGTCTCCACGGATATGGAGCTCACAGCCTAACAAAACACCTTGCTGAACTGGGGGTCCGTCCGTTTGTTTCATTTATTTTAAATCTTTTTAGGAATAAGGGAAGACATCAATCATTAAATGCACTCTCCTCCATGGAAGGCAATCACCTCTTTCCCAGAGAGTTTACCCACTGGTCTTTGTCACACCCAAAGGGGCCAGCAGAGTGAAATGAGAACTTTCTTCATACGCAAGGAACCCAACTCTTATAGACTTTCCCTGTCTCCACTTTTCAGAGTAAACCTTCCCATTCTGCCAATGGTTTCCACATGACCCGGTTCCTACTTGCTTATCTTCCTTAGGACAAGCCCCACTAATCAATTTCCCTTCTTAGAATGTGATCTGTAGAACTGATCAATTCTTCAGATGAACCCATACACATGGAGCCGTTGGGACCAATGTTCTGGACTCCCTGTGCCTCCAGACTCCATCTGATGCATCGAGCAGCCCACCATGGTCTTTGACTCAACGTACAGCTAATAAATACACCGTCCCCCTCATCCTAATCCCCGTACACCCATGCCTTTAACATGAACATCTAGGCAACCAAATCAAGATAAGACCTTTCTCTCCATGACAGGATATTTGGCTTCTCTCAATTGCAGTTTCTCTTGAGAAACCTGTGTGCAGGTCAGGAAGCAACAATTAGAACTGGACATGGAACAACAGACTGGTTCCAAATAGGAAAAGGAGTATGTCAAGGCTATATATTGTCATCCTGCTTATTTAAACTTATATGCAGAATATATCATAAGAAATGCTGGGCTGGAGGAAGCACAAGCTGGAATCAAGACTGCCAGGAGAAATATCAGTAACCTCAGATATGCAGATGACACCACCCTTATGGCAGAAAGTGAAAAAGAACTAAAGAGCCTCTTGATGAAAGTGAAAGAAGAGAGTGAAAAGTTGGCTTAAAGCTCAACATTCAGAAAACTAAGATCATGGCATCTGGTCCCATCACTTCATGGCAAATAGATGGGGAAACAGTGGAAACAGTGGCTGACTTTATTTTTCTGGGCTCCAAAATCACTGCGGATGGTGATTGCAGCCATGAAATTAAAAGACGCTTACTCCTTGGAAGGAAAGTTATGACCAACCTACATAGCATATTAAAAAGCAGAGCCATTACTTTGTCAACAAAGGTCTGTCTAGTCAAGGCTATGGTTTTTCCAGTAGTCATGTATGGATGTGAGAGTTGGACTATAAAGAAAGCTGAGCGCCAAAGAATTGATGCTTTTGAACTGTGGTGTTGGAGAAGACTCTTGAGAGTCCCTTGGACTGCAAGGAGATCCAACCAGTCCATTCTAAAGGAGATCAGTCCTGGGTGTTCACTGGAAGGACTGATGTTGAAGCAAAGCTCCAATACTTTGGCCACCTGATGCGAAGAGCTGACATTTGAAAAGACCCTGAAGCTGGGCAAGATTGGGGGCAGGAGGAGAAGGGGATGACAGAGGATAAGATGGTTGGATGGCATCACTGACTCAATGGACATGAGTTTGGGTGAACTCCGGGAGTTGGTGATGGACAGGGAGGCCTGGTGTGTTGTGGTTCAGGGGGTCACAAAGAGTCAAACACGACTGAGTGACTGAGCTGAACTGAACTATTACATTTGAGGCTGGTTATCTTGGACTGGTTTCTGAGAGTACTCTAAGGTGTAGTTCCCAGAGCTCTTGGGAGATAGAGGTGGCCTGAAAACCAGGAGATGAGAGCACGTCCCCAGAGTTTCTAAGGTTTGGGTTTTGGGACAGTGAGAACACTGTACAACTGTGACTTCATCAGACATGAAGCACCAGTATTGATGCAGCACAATTCTCTATTTAGCAGACATATTCCACATTTTAGAGCAAGCTGAAAGAAATGCAAGAAGATAAATGCAAATAAAGACCTTCTCCCCCGAAACCCTAAAAGCTGTTCATACAGAGTGACATGGAGGACTTTGGCTGCATGCTTGAACTTCCCCTCCATCACTGCTTTCTCAGAACTCCATCTTTGCAAAGCCACTAGGCCTGCATCTGGTGCTGATTAAGAGCGCACTGACAGTGTGGTTTTCTCTTCCTCCTAACTAGGGGGTTGGAGACACATATTTACCAAGTTTCTTCCAGGTAGCAAACTCCTGCTAGGCACCCTATGTACCTGATCCCATGTAATCCTCACCACAATACCGTGAAATCCATTCTTATCTCCATCTCACATATGGGAAATCTGAGGGTTAGAGAGGTTAAATCATTTGCCCTTGTCGACAAACCTGGTAATGACAGAGTTTGGATTGGAGTGTAGAGCTGTTGACTCAAAAGCTCATGCTTTGTCTACCGCTTCAGACTCTAGACCAGCACCGTCCAATAGAAACAGAATCTGAGCCACAGATAGGAGTCAAATATGTAATTTTATAAGTTCTCATAGCCACATTAAAAAAGGGAAAACCAGGTGACATTATTTCCAGTAATATATTTTTTTAACTCAACAGTTCCAAAATAGTAGTATTTCAACATGCAATTATTTTATTTATGTTTCTTGAGAAACTATGATATGCCAGTCATTTTACATTATTTTCACTTGTGGGTTGAATTGTGTCCTTCAGAAATTTAAGTTGAAGTCCTCACCCCTATTACCTCAGAATGTGACCTTACCTGGCTATGGTGTCATTACCAATGTAATTAGTTAATATGAGGTCACTAAGGTGAGCTCATGTATTGGTGTCCTTGTACAAAAAGGGCCTGGAAAATTCCATGGATGGAGGAGCCTGGTGGGCTGAAGTCCATGGGGTCACAAAGAGTGGGACATGACTGAGTGACTTCACTTTCACTTTCACACACACAGGGAAAATGCCACTTGAAAATGAAGGCAGAATTTGGAGTTTGTCTTTGCTAAGCCCATAAACATCAAAGATTGACAGCCAGCCACCGGAAGGCAGAGGAAAGGTGTGGAACAGACACTCCTTCACAGACCACAGAAAGCTTCTGACACCTCAGTCTGGAGCTTCTAGCCTCGATACTTCAAGCCTCAGGCTTCCCTCGACAGAACTGTGAGACAGTAGATTTCTGTTGTTCAAGCCTCCCAGTTTGTGGTCCTCTGTTAACGGCAGCCCCAGCAAACTAATATATTAGGTCAGTTAATATGAATACCAGTCCTATGAAGGTGACGGTATCTTGCCCAGTTAATGGAAGAAAAAAACAAGGTTCAAAGAAATGACTTACCCAAAGTTACTCACGAGTATGGTTTGAACCCAAATTCATCTCAAGCCCGCTACCTCCTATGACTTTCAGTGGATATTTCCTCTCAGGCTTTGTTCGAGGATTCAACTTAGGTAAGGAACAGATCATTCATTCATTCATTCATGATTACACTCACTTCTCTGAAGTCCATTCTCCTCCAGGTTCTTTTGAAAGGAAGGCTGACCCACTGGGAACAGGGGCTGTGGATCACGCTTTTCAGGAACCCAGCTCCTGGACAACCCTGTTCCTCAGGTACCCCGAGGCTGCTCAGTAGACTCCCAGCAGTGGACAAAATGTTTATCTAGCTCAGGCCTCCCCCAGATGAAGCTATATTCCTACTTCGGGACCCGCCCTGGATGGAAGTCCCCTTCTGACAACAGAAATGCCCTCAACATAGATGAACAAATGCCCCATTTGTGGTTCACGAGTTTCACTAAGAAACCCATGCTTGTAAGTCCCATTACAAGCATGCACGTCTTTTCACCTCCTCTACAAAATGGAATGGAAAGTAAGCCTGAATCTCTAAAGAATTTTTATTGGCCCTGCTTGTCATTTACTTTGGCTCCATAAATCAAAGAGACTTTAGGCTCAAAAATACAGGCAGCCCCTTAGTAATATTCAATCAGGATGTGCTGTGGCACAGTATATTGTACTTACTGGGTCAAACAAACATCTTTTCATCTGTCTGTGATTCCGTTTATTGCATTGGGGCTTTTCTTCTAGTTAACTTCACTCTTCTGATGGAATATTAAGGTGGCCAGGGTAGTTCGTAAGCAATGTAATGATCATTCTTTTCAGTGTTTCCTTCTTTCGCTTGACCTAGACTCCAGAGGAATTTTTCTGAGGCCATAAGATAAAACCAGATACCCTCTGCCTCTTCCACCTACCACTGCAAGAAAGCATAGGACAGAACAGAAGTTCCACCCCTCATCCAGCCTGTTCATAACAGGTTCATAATGACACAATGACAATAGTGAAACCCTCCTGGTGATTTATCCCTGAAAGGATATTCCTGTTGATGTCATTCCTTTCTATTTTTAGTTTTGCTAAGAAATTGCAAAAATAGAACTTGATAATTGTATGGTATTATTTGTTACAGAGGTGAATAAGGAAAAAAAAATGTGATCTAAGTTGACTTTTTGCAATTTTAAGTTTTAAAAGGAGACATGGAATCACACGATATAGACGGTTTTTCAGTGGCTTTTTTCCCCACTAAACATTACGCCAAGGGGTCTTCTAAATCAGTAGAGATCAACTGAACTCTTTATTCCTTTTAATTCATCCAATGTTTTTCCATATTTGTTTAATCACACTCCTGTTGGTAATACTTAGGTTATCCACAGTTTTTGAATCTTAAAAACAATCTAGCTACTAACATTTGTGTGTTTTATGCAAGTATTTTCATAGGATACAAACTCTGAAATAACATTTTTGAGTAGAAGAAATTCCTGCATCAGGTATTCACTTTCCAGTCAAGGTAATTCTTCTTTGTTTTCCCCATTGCATTGTAAGAGAGTTCGTTTTTCCCACCCGCTTACACCTTGGATGTTAAGTATCATTTATATTTCTGCTGACCTGAAGGGCAAAAGTTATATACCATTATTTTAATTTTCAGCTACTTAATTACTAGAAAGAGTGAGCATTTTATCATATGTTTATCAATCTTTCCTCTTTGTCTATGATATGTCACCTTTTCTGTATGGATGATCTGTTCATTGGTGTGAGTGGGATGTAGACACCTACTATTATTGTGTTACTGTTGATTTCCCCCTTTTCGGCTGTTAGCCTTTGCCTTATGTATTGAGGTGCTCCTATGTTGATAAATCTTTATAATTATTATATCTTTTTATTGGATTGATTCCTTCATCATTATGCAGTGTCTTTCCTTATCTCTTATAACGGTTTTTATTTTAAAGTCTATTTTATCTGATGTGAGTATTGCTACTCCAGCTTTCTTTTAATTTTCATTAACATGGAATATTTTTTCCCATCCCCTCACTTTCACTTTGTGTGTGTACCTAGGTCTGAAGTGGGGTATGCCACTTTTTCTATTGGATTGTTTCAAGCTTTGTGGTTCAATTAGTCAACCTTTTATTTTCAAAATAATGTTTCTGCTTCCATGCCTTGCTTATAAAAGCTTGTTCTTTCTCAGGATTAGAAAATTCTTTGTGCCAGTCAATGTTCTTGGTTGCAAGCAATAGAAACCGGTGTTATTTAACTTAGGCAGAAAAGAGATTTATTAGAAGAATACTGGATAGTTTAGTGAAAAGAGGGAGTGTTTGGAAACAGGCTTTGTAAAAAGGTCAGATTAGGGAGAGGCTGGAGAACCAAGAACACAGAGGAATGATATCCTCAGGACAGTGGGTACCACTGATGCTCTTGTCCCTGGATGCTTGCTGTCAAGAGGCTTTTCTCTTGATTCTGCTGCCATCCCATCTTCACTACCACCACCACCAGTCCCAGTGCCATGAGCTCCACTGCTACCAACGCCTCTCCCCACCATCTCCATCATCACCATCATTAAATTCTGAACCGTCCTCTGATTCTTTGCAGTACTGGTTACAGTTTCAAAATCTTTAAGCGACAAGCTTTAGCTGTCAGGAATTAGGGAGAACAGTCTGATATTTGGGTTCATTTGAGGAGGATTAGTATCTTTAGAACATGAAGTCCTCCCATCTAAGGAACGTGTGCTGTGTGCGTACTGAGTCACTTCAGTTGTGTCCAACTCTTTGCGACCCTATGAACTGTAGCCCGCCAGGCTCCTCTGTCCGTGAGATTCTCCAGGCAAGAATACTGGAGTGGGTTGCCATGCACTCTTCCAGGGGATCTTCTTGGCCCAGGGATGGAACCCATGTCTCTTACATTTCCTGCCTTGGCTAGTGGGTTCTTTACCACTAGTGCCACCTGGGAAGCTCTCTAAGAAACATAGTATATGTTAAAAATCTCCCATGTTGCCAACAATTGTTAATGAAATGCCAGTCTGATTCTTATTCATTTATAGGTGATTCTGTTTTCTCTCTCAATGGCTATGAATTTCTCTTTATCTTTCGTGTTGTAAAATATTTTTTGATATTTTTTTCGCTCGTCCTGATAGAATGTATGGATCGTTTCAATTAGAGTTCCTTCTCCATGACTTTCTGCTGTGTGTTCTGACTCATTTCCTTGACTCTACATTTTGGTTCATTTTGAGGACATGGAATGGTAGATCATATTTTATGTGTCTAAGAAGATATTCTTTCCTGAATTTCTGAGAGTACCAATTGGAGCTTTTAAAAATTCTTTTGTTCTTTAAATTATTTGTGTTTCCAAAGGAGTCTCTTTGACTGTCTGCCTCCACGCCACACATGTTGACTTGCTCTGTCTGCCTGGTGCATTCCTGTTTGAAAATCAGGTTGGTTCTTCAAGAAGATGGGTACGAAGGCCTCTTTCTTCTAGAGGCTTCTTCTCTGATTGAACTGGCTGCATGGGGGTTCTGGGTACCCCGGCTGGGCTGGCAGCCTCTCTTAGCATGTAATGGAGAGCAAATCTTCAGGGTGAAGCCATGTCTAGTAAATGAGTTTGGTGGTGTTGACAGCAGAAAGCAGAATTTCCTCTCAGTTCACCTGCCTCTCCTCCAGCCCCTCCGGCTGACCTGGGGTGTGCCTAACTGAAGAGGCGAGACCCCCTTTCCTGTATCCCTGTGTTCAGAAGGAGCTGACGAATGGCTTCTTCTGAGTTCCTACTTTCTGCTGGTGAATTTCCATTCTGTTCTCTGACCTGTGCCAGTAATAACATTTCACACTTGTCTGACACCTTTTCTCCTCTGAGCTCCAAGCACTTTACAAGCAAACAGTTACTATTATTGCCCTCTGAATTCTGATGGAAAAGCTGAGAGTTACCGGATCAAAGCTGCCATGTGTGATTAGGGGTGAGGGTGAAGCTCCCAGACACCTAAGACCCCAGCCCCAGCAGGACCAAAGAGAGCTCCGCAGGCCCCAAGGGGAGGGGGCCCAGGCTTTAAAGAGGTCCTTAAGGAGAGCTGGCCCAGGAGAGGGTTTTCAGTACCGGCTTCCACAAGACATTGTCAGAGCCCTCTTATTTCAGTGCAAAGCTGATGGTGCATTTGTCCCTTTCTAGTGAAAGCAGGGACTTCCCTGATGGCTCAGCTGTAATGAATCCGCCTGCCGATGTAGGAGACCCAGGTTCGATCCCTGGGTTGGGAAGATCCCCTGGAAAAGTAAATGGCAACCCTCTCCAGTATTCTTGTCTGGAAAATCCCATGGACAGAGGAGCCTGGTGGGCTACAGTCCATGGGGTCGCAAAAGGGTCAGACACAACTTAGCGACTAAACAACATTGGTAAAAGCAGAAGAGAATGAGGCTCTTGGAATCCTTCCCTGAAAGGTAAGATGGATCAGTGGTTGATCAGTGTTTTGGGAGGGGATGAGAAGACTCACAGAATCTGCAGAGTGTCATCAGCTTGTCTTGAGGAAGGAGGAGGGGCTCTGTGTTCTGCAGCCCCAGGCAGGAGAATAAGGTTCAACTGATACAGGCTACATGCGGCAGGGTTTCACCATTTGGAGGCCTTACTGATGCAGTGTGCTATCCAAAGGGGAGTGAATGCCTGTCCCTGGTGAACTCCCGATGGAAGCTGGTCTAGCTGTCAGTAGGGATGTGCATCAACTTATGGGGCTTGGGCAGAAGGACACGTAAGCCCTCTTCCAACCCAGACACGTGCATTGTAAGGTGTGACTCTCATGCCATCTCCTCCAGGTGGTTGAGGCCTTGGGGCTGAGACCCTGAAACTCTGGGGTGAGTCACATCTTGCAGGACGTACAAAGCTCCTCAGTCCCCTCCTTCTACTTTCAGTCAACAAGCCTTGATCTGGGATCTACGTTTCACCTGTTCTGTAGGAGGAGGCTTTGCCCTGTGGAAATCGACTGTCTAGCTAGAAGGAACACCCATAACTATGAAATTTGCAGCTGCCAAAAAAAGGCCCTGTTGACTGAAGTGTCTGCTGAGTTGGTGTGGGGAGTCAGCAGTCAAGATATGCTGAATTCAGCTGCCCTCAGTCTGGTGTCTGAAGTCTGGCCCTCAGTGACTTGGGAATGTATCAATTTCAGGGAGGATTCATGGACTCATGAGGATGGAGGAGACACTTAGACGGTCAGCAGCTGAAAACAAGCCATCTCTACCCCAGAAGGTGACAGGCAGCTCTGTGTATGTGTGTGTGTGATTGCATTTACCAAACAGGTACACTGCTGAGCGCGTCTGTATGTGTTACAGCTCATTTAAAGCCTTCACAACTCAGAGAGCATCTTAGAATTCCATTTTTAGAGGTGAGAGATTAGATGTTCAGTAACGGGCCCGGGGTCTCAGCACCAGCTGGGAGCAGAGCTGGGATGTGCACCCCGTTGTCCTCAGCTCTGCCGTTCTCTCTGCTCCCTGACGCAGCCTGCCTTGAAGTTAAGTGCCACAGATGGGCTCCCACAGGCCTTGTCTGACAGGCCTGGAGTCTTTTTTGGCTAGCAGAGCCCTCCCAGGCCCCAGATACTCTTTCCCAAGGGCTGGCTGCCCTGTGAGTCTCCGGCGGCTTCTCTGGGGCTCAGCCCCGAGCCTCACAGACGCTGCGGAGAGCTCCGGGCCGAGGCCCAAGCACAGCAGGGCAGCCCTTGTCCAGTCCTGCGGTTTGTGATCCGGCCATTCAGAACTGGCTCTGAGTAGGCACTTATCATTCTTCCACGACCACCCAGTCAGCCCCACGCTGCCTAGAAGCGAAGCCTCGAGCTGCCCAAGCCAGCAGCTGCCCAGCTCCGAGTCCTGCTGCTCCCGCCCTCTGTCCGCCGCCCCCATGGCAGCTGGCCCAGCCTGCCTGGCTGAGGGGGATGCCGGAGCCCAGAAACAGCAGGGCTGGGCATCCCCTATGAGCCACAAAGGGAGATTCACAAATCAAAGGGGCCTGGGAGAACAAAGCTGTCACAACAGCCCATCATAGAGCCGGATCTCAAAATAACACTGGGCCAGTGGCCTGCCAGCTGTGAGTCCCCCCGGGGGCTCCCAGCCGCGGGGAAAAACACATCGTTGGCCAGCTGGCTGCTCCCGACCAGACCTGGGAGATGCAGGTGTCTGCGGGTGGCTCCACACATCATGCCATGGTGCCGGAAGGTGTCAGCCATGGTGGGAGCACTACAGGGGCAGGAGGGAAGATGGGAAGAAACGCCTTGGCCATGATTGCTCTGCCTGACGGGAGGACATGGTCTGGCCCCTCCATGCCATCAATCTATTCCCAGACCTGCGATGATGACAGGCTGACACAGTCTTCGAGGTCGTTCTCTAACCTACCTGTGCCTCTCCATTGCTGGCCCACTTCTTCTTAGGTGACTAAGGCATGTCAGGATGCTAAAATGAGCTACAGTTCCTCTGCTATCACCCAGGGGTAGCTTGGAGGCCTCGAGATTGCACCCAAGACTTGTGATTTCCTCACTGCACACTTTCCCTGCCTTCCTCTCTTCAAGCTTTGAGCCATCGCATGGATAGGGTACATGAGAAACACTCACAGATATCATCATTTCCCTTTTCTGCAAGTTTAAGAATTTTCCTGACCTCATCCCTGTCTATTAACCCACCATCCTGAAACCTTGTTCCTTCCTCCTAGCATCCTTACCTTCTGAAGCACTGAAACAATGTCTTTGTGCATCAGTAAATATGAAAAGGCCTAGACGACAAAACACCAGGTTTTCATCCTGTTTTTGTCACTAACTCCTTTCTCCTTCTGAGCCTCACTTCTCCCATCCTTAAAATGAGGGGTTGATGAGATGTTCTTAGAGAGACTATCTATTCTGAAATGTCTGGGGTTTAGAAGATGAACTGTAGTGGACTATTAATTAGGAGGATATGTTTAAACTTGGGGAAGGAGACAATAAAGTATTTCATTTAAGGAAAGATAAGAAACATAAACACCTTTCCTTTGTGAATTTCTTTGCTGTCTTTTTCCTGATGCTTTTCCCTAAACCTGCAGGCCTGGGGTTACAGCACTGTCAGAACTGTATTTGGTCACTTTCAAGACCAGTAGCTGCTGACAGGGAGAGGATACCAGGGCACTGTTTTTTTGTTTGTTTGTTTGTTTTTTAAGACACAGTTTAATTAATTAATTTTCGGTTGTGCCAGGTCTTCATTGCTGTGCGGGTTTTTCTCTAGTTGCAACAAGCAAGAGCTAGTCTCTAATTGTGGTGTGCAGGCCTCTCACTGCAGTGGTTTCTCTTGTTGTGGAGCATAGGTTTGAGGGTGCACAGGCTCCAGAGGTCAGCGCATGGGCTCAGTAGTTGCGGCTTCCGGGCTCTAGAGCACAGGCTCAGCAGTTGTGGTGCATGGGCTTAGCTGCTCCACGGTATGTGGAATCTTCCTGGAAGAGGGATCGAACTTGAGTCTCCTGCGTTGGCAGGGGGATTCTTTACCACCGAGCTACCGGGGAAGCCCAGGGCACTGATTTGAGGTTTCACTCAGCACCAGACCCCGGAGAAATGATGAGGCCTGCCTTGACTTTCTTCACCTTCAGCCAGAGCCGCCTGCGCCCAGCCCAGAAGAGAGCAGCTGTCGTGTCCCTTTCAGAACTGGCATATCCTTTCTATCTTTGTGCAGCCGCTCACCACACTGCTGACAGGTGAAATTCGTATGACATAGAATTAGCCATTTTAAAGTGTACAGGTCAGTGCTGTCTTGTGTATTCACAGTGCTTGGCAGTCATCAGCTCATTCTAGCTGCAGAATTTTTCATTATCCCATAAAACACCCCATACTGACTAAATAATCATTTTCCATTCTGCTCTCCCCCCTACTCTGGTTTCTGTCTTTATGGATTTGCCTATTCTAGATATATCTTATAAACTGAAATACACATTATGTGATCTTTTGTGTCTGGATTCTTCCACTTAGCTAAATGTTTATGAGATTTATCCAAGTTGTAACATGGATCAGTACTGCTTTTCTTTTTTATGGCCGAATACTATTCTAAATAAACCACGTTTTGCTTATTCATTCATCCACTGATGGACATTTCAGTTGCTCCCATATTTTGACTTTTATGAATAATGCAGCTACATTCATGTATAAGATTTTGTATGGACAGATGTTTTCATTTCTCTTGGGTATATGCCTAAGAGTAGAATAGCTGAGTCATATGGTAATTCTCTGTTTAACTTTTTGAGGAGCTGCCAGATTATTCTCTAAAGCAGCTGTACCATTTTACATTCCCATCAGCAGTATATGAAAGTTTTAATGTCTCCACATCCTTGCCAAGCTCATTATTATCTGACTTTTTGATTATAGTCATCCTAGTGGATATGAAGTGATATCCCATTATGGTTTTGATTTGCATTTCCCTAGTAACTAACAATGTCAATCATTTTTCATGTGCTTATTGGCCATTTGTTGATATCTTGCTTGGAGGAGTGTCTACTTAGGTCCCTTGCCCATTTTAAAATTGTCTGTCTTTTTATTATTGAGTTGTAAGTGTTCTTTATGTATTCTGGATATTAGACTTTCATCAGATATAAGATTTGTGAAAAATTTCTCGTTTCATAGGATGTCTTTTCACTTTCTTGATAATGTTCTTTGATACACAAAAGCTTTAAATTTTTATGAAGTCTAATTTATTTAATTTTTGTTTCATTGCTCATACCTTTGGTGTCATATTTAAGAATCCTTTGCCTAACCCAAGATGGTGAAGAATTACCTCTATGTTTTCTTCTAAGATTTTAACAGTTTTAGCTCTTATACTTAGGTCAATGATAGATTTTGAGTTAATTTTTTGTATATGTTGTGAGGTAAGGGTCCAAATCCATTCTTTGCATGTAGATGTCAAGTTGACTTACTTGAATAGATGTTTGGTTGAATAAAGGAGATTTTAAACTAATTTTTCTGCTTAAGTCCTTATGCATTTCCCTATTTAAGTAAGCAGAAGTGTTCATGTAGAATTGCATGTAAGCCAGTTCACATTTTTCAAGTTCAAGGTTGTCATAAGGATTAAATAAGATAATGGGTGTAATACTTACATAGCAGAGTTGATTGGTACCTAATGTTGGCACTGAAACCCAGCATGAGGAGGACATAAATTATTAGACTCATTAGCAGGAAAAACAAGTTAGGAATCCTTCCCTACAGGGGAACTTGGCTTGCCTGTACGGTATTCCCTTTGTTTCTTTATGAGACAATGTTGCTCCAAAGTCCTATGCCTTATTTCCACTCCCATTCACTCTGTGTGTGGGGGGGATGCCTCCCCTGTTTCTGGGTCATTGGATGGACAAGGCCAGCCCACAAAGATACCCCTTGCCCTGGGGAAGTCAAGGCTGCCACCCTGGAGCTTTCCCCAGAGACCACAGTGCCTCGTGCCTGACTGTGGTCCCAGCCCTGGTTCTCACCCAATTGGTGGGGGGCTTGCTCTCAGATGTCACCACCACATCTCTAGCTGTTCATCAGCACAAAGAGAGTGCCGTTCTGAAAATGTAATTTTCTTCAGTGTCCACATCCCAGGGACAGGGTGCTGGATGGGTCTCCCCTGAGCTGTGGGACTTTGGAAATAATTATCTTCAGTGGCCACCCTTGGCGGTGATGTCCACCATCCTAGATTCCACTTACCCGGTCACCTCTAATTATTATCATTGTTTCTCTACCACCCACGTATGTCATTGTCTTAGAATTAAATATTCTCACTTTCTCCATACTTTTTTCCCTTATGCCTGTCTCAGTCAATCATGCTGGAAACACAGCGCGGGACATCCCAGACCCCTGTTTTCTCCCTACCTCTGGGCTCCCTCCTGCCTTCCTCTCTTCCTCTCCTGTTTAGCATCCACAAAGCATCACTACCACCTCTCCCTTGCAGGTATGGTCACATGTCCTACATCACTCTTCTTGGATTCAGTCCCCCCAGGCAACACTCCAGCCACGGATGGAGCCAAGCACTCCTTTCTCAGAACTGATATCTGGGCAGTTTAATGCTGCTGGAGAAAGTCAGTCCCCATCATGTGCCCCCAGAGCCATAGGAAGTCCACTCCCCAGAGTGGCCACTTTCAAACTTCTTCCCTCTCAGTAGGAGACCCTCCTGCCCCCTCCACCACCACCTTCCTTGTTGCCCCAAAGGAAGCTTGCCCTCCCCTCCTCTCCCTGTATCCTATACACCTCCTTGTGCCAGCTTTCGGGGCTCTCCCTTTGAGGGCCCATTTTTGCTCCCATTACTCTCTTTGTTTACCATTTCGTTGCTGGTTTCTGCCTCACTCTTCCAAAGGAAAGAGACCCGCTGGTCCCTACCAACCCTTAGTCACTGCTTTGCCTCTGTCCCTATTTGACTAAACTTCTCGTCCCTTCCCAGCCTCTGCCTATGCCCGTCCTCTGCTCCCTGGCACACACCCATCCCCCCAGTGCCTCTGCTGTCTGAGGACTGGGGCTGTAGTCCTACGAGCTGAGTGAGTGCTTACTGTTCAACCCAACCTGGAACTACCTTTTAGTCTCTAACTTCTGTGATTTCTCTACAACCCTGGAGCTTGGTGATCATTTCCTCTCTGGTTTCCATGGCGACACTTCCCTCCTGGGGCTCCCCACCCTCCTGGGGGCCCCTTCTCCAGCCCCTGTGTAGGTTCCCTACCTGCCTGCTGGTGACTTAGATGTTGGGTCTCTGGCTCTGTCCTTGCTCAGCTTCTCTCCCTGCACCTCTCTCCTCCCTGGGCCACCTGGGCCACTGTGAGGTCGCCTGTGGTCTGGAAGGTCTGGAGGAGATGTCTGTTTCCTCCCACTGTGGGTTGTGGGCTGCTCTGCATGGTGGCTGGACAGGGATGTTCTGATGGCTCTACCAGGAGTGCCATGAGGATTCTGGCTTCTAAGTTCTGAGCAGAGGACCCTCTGGAGAACAGAGTTCTGACCAGAACCCAGATCTTCAACCCTCAGTACTATGTGGCCCATGGGGCAGCGGCATGGGCATCACTGAAGTGCTGCTCAAACACTCAGGGTCTGAGCCCCACCTCAGGGCCCAGGATGAAATGTGAGTGTTGACAAGCCCCTGGAAATCTACACACACAGCAGAGGATGAGGGGCTGTTGTGGGCCCATTGATTTGCATGGGGTCTCAGCTGTGTGTCTGCTAAAACGGGGCTGAGCGGGAAGAGTCTCAGGGAACTCAATCTCTTAAAATGCTTTTGCCTCAAAATGGAGGCCAGGTTTCCAAGACAAATCTGAGGGAAGGAGCCGTATGTATTTTTTTGTATTGGAATGGGAGCTTATACTCAGCAAACAAAAGAGATTCTTGTTTGAAAATAACTCTTGCCCCAGCCTTGTGGGCTACCAGAGGGAATCAAATTAAAGAAGAAAAAAGCAGGCACAGTGTAGACATTTGGCTGTGCCCAAGGCAGGAGGATCTCAGGGTTGAACTGTTCCCATCCAGCGTTTGGGGCCGGCCTGGGTCTGATAACACTCTGGGGGAAGGATATCCGGAGAATTTCCTTTGAGAGGCTGGATGCATCTTTTGAATTTCAGCCAAGTGCAGAGCCCTCTACGGTGCTGTTGCCTCCCCCAGCCCTCCCTCGCTCTGCCCATCAGGGCTGACGCTCAGACCCTTTACTCACCCGATATGGACCCTTGGAACTTGAGCATGAGGGTATTCGGTGGCTGGATATGACCATAATCAACCCTGGCTTTTGAGCCAGCTCCTGAGGCCAAAAACAATAGGTCCTCCTGCTCCAAGTTAGCAGAGCGGTTTGGGTTTAGCTGGTAACTCACCCCGTCGCCAGCCATGCCTCTGTAACCAGCACCCCTGGGCCCGGGCAGACAAGGTCAAGACTGTCTGAAAGAAACAAGAGCCCCACTGTGGGGCCGGCATGCTCTGGTCTCACGCTCCCAGTGAAGGTGATAGAATGGAGCGGGGGCGGGCGCGGCACAGCCCCAGCACTTATGGTTTCAGGCACAGCAGAAAAGTCTGAAGGAGAAAGCTCCCAGCAGCCTCCTGGAAAGGATTGGGGTCTGGGCTCCAAACAGTCCTGCAGCCACAGCCCAAGGCCTTAGCTGTGTCTCGCTACCAACTTTTACCCAGTAAGTGCTGCTCCTAGGCCAGTGGCCTCCTTCCCTGTCCCTCCCAGGCACCTGTCAGTCACCATTTATCCCTTATCCTAGCTGTCACTCGCGAGAAGCCTCACTATCCTTCTAGGTTCCTCTGGCATCTTCAGAGCACCCTGACCCGCCAGCTCCTGTCTGTATATGAGGCTCTGGCATAACTGTGTCTCAGCCTCCATTGTAGGACTCCCAGGGAGTTTTGTAGGCTCTGAGACCTGCTGCATTTCCGCCTTAAAGAGAGGGCTTCTCTGCCACTCAGCTGAGAGGTGTGGTGAATTGATGGCTACTGGCTGCTTCCTAACCTAATCACCCTCTCCCTGGGACAGCCTCCATCAAAAATTGAGCAAGGTGAGCTACCAGGGCAAAGATCTTTCCCCAAGCAATGGGGTTTCCTCTAATGGCTCTGCTCTGGAGCTCTGTGGGTCTGGCAGAGATTTGATTATGTCTACATCACAGCCTGACCTCTCCTTGATCAAATTAGGTGGTACCTGCCTGCTGATCTTTTACATTCTAACTCTCTCTTAAAGGCTGCTTCCCAGGCAACTCAGCCGGGACAGCCTGGCAGGGCTAGGACCCATGTGTTTCCTGTATCTGGCCCCTTCTCAAAGAGGGTGATGGGGGAGAATGGATAGATGGATGGATGAATAAAAAAATGGATGGGTGAGTGGACAGATGTATAGATGGATAAAGGGACAGATAGATGGATGGATAAATGGACAGATAGATAGTTGGATCTTTTCTAAAGATTTCACTTAACTCAGAGCTTAATATTCATGAAGTTGGAGTTATTGTTGGCTTAATATCATAAAAGAGGACTGAGACACAGAATGATTAAGGAACTTGCTTGGGGTCACCCTGTTCAGGTGTTAGGACATGGGATGGGTAGGTGGGGTTCCCTGCAGGTAGAGGCTGCCCTTCTGAGAGCTGTCTGTGTTTTTACCCCATCTGCCCTGCATTTTCCTGGAGAACTGTTTCAAAAGCCCAGGGAGCCTGACAGAGAACAGAAACGACATTTTGGTCTAGAACATCTGTTTCCAATGACACATCCACACTGTGTGGACTGCAGCTAGGCCTCCCTTCTCACAAAGTCTGGCTTCAAAGTGCTGCTCCCTGGATATATATTTTGGGTCTGTGCTATGCTTGAGAGCTGTACCTGCCAAGTTGTCCCAAGGAGGCTGCAGCTGAGTTCACTGTGACACAGTGTGTGGCTTGAGGCCTGGACCTCTGGGCACAGAGCAAGCCCAGCCCAGCGAGGTGCTGGTCCCATCCTTGTGCTCCAGCTGCTGAGGCCCCTTCCTCGGGACCACAGTACGAGCTTCAGCTTAAGCTTGTGCCCAGCACACACGAGCTGCATCACCCCTCCCATCTCATTGACTCCACAGCGCCTCTGGAATCTCGGCTGAGGGAATAAGCTCAGAAATTAGGTGATTCTCCAAGGGTCTCCCAGAGGATAAGCAAGGCAGCAGCCAGGAGGAGTGTGGCTTAGCTTCCATAACACACTGGCAAGATGCTGTCTGCATCAGGAGCTGGGTCATGAAGCAGATGCTGGCTTTTGCCCTGGATATGCCCTCTGGGTGACTGAGCAGAATCCAGTCTATAGTGTCAGACCTTGGTGGGCCCAGGACAGGAGGCTCCCTGGAATCTCCAGAAGGAGGTCTGGTCCTGCTGGGTGGAGAGGCTCTTTGGTCATCTTGCTTCATTACAAGTGGTGACCAGCTATGACAGCCTCCATGCATGATGGTACAGCCCAGTCCCCAGAGGCCTGTAAGTCACCAGAGACCTGAGTGTTTGCCTGCTGTTTGTGAGGCTTCCCAGGGGGCAGAAAGACTGAACCGGGCATCCTAGGAGGCCCCTCCTGATTTTATGTTCCATCCTTGGGGCCTAGTAGGACCTCTTCTTTCTGCCTTCCTGGGCAAGGGTTCTGGGGAAGCTCACTTTTGCTCATGGTTTGAGCCTCTGGCTTAGGCTTGAGCTGAGCCCTCTCAGTGTTTGCTGCTGCCCCCTACCTCATGTGTTGACTAGGCTTGAGGGTCACAATGGTCTTCTATTGCCAGATAGTCTAGCCTGTTGGGTCCTGCGGGGCTGTGGTGGGAGCAGCAGGTGGCCCTGTTGGCTTGTTGTGGGACCAGGAGGTTCAGGCTGTTCCTCAGGCATAAGGAGCAACGAGGCCCTCCAGAAATGCACAGTGGGACCACAATCCTCCCAGTGGGTAGTGCCATTTGTTGTACAACAGTCACAGTGGGCGGAAGTACAGCTTTGCAATCAGAAACATAGACTTTGATGAGCAGGACCTGGACTAACATTCACACTCAGGCTCTCCAACTGTATCACCAGCCCTCTGAGTCTTTCTCAGCACCCTCACGTCCCAGCTGGGGAGCACATTTTCCTACCACAGCTGTGTGTGAGCATCCTGTGCTTTGAGATAAGCCCTTTAGAAAAATGTCTGAGTCTTGTACCTGGAGGTGTTGGGGAAGCCAGGGGATTATCACTGGTGCCATGGCAGTGTGTGTGGCTCATCTCAGCCCTTACCTTGAGGGTAATCTCAGTCCTTTCATGGAGGGTAAGACAGTAGGATACCCCCTTTCCAGATTGGGAAAGCTAAGGTAGACATGACTTATTCAACATCTCACTGTAAGTAAGAGGCAGAACCAGGCAGTGAAGCCTGATATATTTAACCCTGAAGTCTGGATTGTTATTGACCACCTTTTGTATTATCTCTAGGGTTTGGGATTTTATATTTCTGACACTTGGGCTGCCCCCAGAAATAGGAAAGAATCAATTGAGAGCTTGTGGGGTTGCTCAACAGTCCAAGGGCCTCGCAAAATTCCTCCCCAGAAGTGCAATATGGGGCTACAGGAGATCTCTGTAGCTTTCCTGCCGCAAGACAGCCTGCCCCTCTGGTCTTTGGCTGGAACCAGAAAAAATTCTGCCCTCCTCCTTACCCCCTATCCCCAGTGGATCATGAAATCAAACAGGACCTCACGCCCGGCTGGCTCTTATCTCCGTTGGTACCCCAGGATGCCCCACTTTGACTTTGCATTTTCTATTTTCAGAAGGCTTGGGTTAATCTGAAAGTCCTGCCAGAGACCACCCACCACCCTTAAACAAACAGCTCACCTTTCAGCCCAGAGCCGACCTTTCTGCCTGGGATGTTTGATAGGCCTGGTCTCACCGAATGTGGCTAATTAGCCCTAACATCTGTGCTGCTTTCACAGATGTCAGAGCCAGAAAGCCAGGCCTTTCTTCTGAAAGCCCTTATTCTGGCCAGTCTCCTTGCTCCAGGGCAGAGAAGGCCAAAGCCAAGAAGGCATGTGGAGGTGATAAACACTAGACCCTTGGCTAAAGGTTGTGTGTGCAGAGCCAGCAGTGCTCCAGTCCACAGAGCCACATGGGGACCCCGACTCGACTCTACTCCAAGATGCTCCTGGGGCAAGGATTTGGGTGATGGTCAGAAGGAGCTTAGAGTTCATTTGCAATTCTTCAGGAGCTTCTGTGGTTATCATCTAAAGTGGAATTTACCACTCAGGCAAGGAATGGCACGTGTAGGGCATGCTGGGCCCACCTAAAGTCACCTCCTTGTGCTTGTCACCCTGTTTTCTCATCTTTGTCTCTGTAGGGAGTCTGTTGTAAGAGCACTGAATTGAGAACGATCCCTGGGCTTATCTGGGGGGACAGCAGAAAGTGGAGATAGATGCTGTGGGGCAGAGTGAGACAAAGCCACACTAGGAAGACGATGGATCAGTTCAGACGTTAGGGTTCAGGCGGGAGAACCAGGGTCCCCAGATGACTGGAGTCCCATGAAGACCTCTTTCAGTTCAATATCCTACTTTACAACTTAGTTGCTTACAGTAATGATCTATTATTCTTCCTGGTCCTGTTCTGGGTTGACTGGGCTCAGCTGGGTGGTTCTTGTTTAGGCTGTCTTGTGCTGTAGCAGTCAGATGATGGCTGTACTGGAGGGTCTGAGGGCTCAGCTAGGCTGGGCATCCAAGTCAGCTCACTGACATGGACAGCTGTAGATTCAGGGCATGGGCTAGGAGCTCAGTCAAAATAGATAATACTGAAACCTCTACTTGGGACTTCTCTGTGTGGCATGGAAGTGAGCAGCCAAGAGAGAATTCCAAAAGAATGTATTCCAATAGATCCAAGTGGAAGCTGCAAGGTTCTTTTGGCCCTGACACAGAAGTCCTAGAATGCTACTTCTATCATGTGGTACAGGCCAGGCAAGTCACTGAGGCCAGCTCATTTTCAGGAAAGGGGATTAGACTTCTCTAGACATGAGGAGTAGAATGTGCTGATGGGGAGGTAAGGACAATAATAAGGAGGCAAGGACAACTGCCACAATTGGCAGTCTGGAGTCTATCACCTCCAGGTCTTGCCTGGTAGAATGTGGAAAGCTGGTATGAGGATTTTCTCTGGGTCCTGCCTTATGTTGCTTAGCCCTGGTGAAAATGGTGAGGATACCTTATGTATGTACTTTATAAAGCATTTTTCCCATCCACGTGATTTGCCAAAGAGTGAGCAAGAGGTTACTGAGAGGCAGAGTATTCCTGTATCTACCTATGTTGAAGAGGAAGAGAGAGATTTGAAGCAGCTCAGTGGCTTTCTTTACATGAGATGGGGTCTTCTGCTACTGGCCAAGGTCAAAGCCCACTCATCTGGTAGGAGATACCTTCAGTGGGTGAAATGTCCTCTTGCCCCAGCCTCCCCAGCATTCTCAACTCTTGGTGGCACTTTTCCATGCCCCCTGGGCCACCTGGTCACCCTTGGGTTCTGACCTGGCATTTCTGCTTTTTGCTGCATGCCCAGCTAACTGGCTTTGCTTCTCTGTGGCTCAGTTTTTCCATGCTTACTGTGAAATTGGAGTCAGGAGTCGGGATCAAGCAAAGGAGTCATAGAAAGCAAAACCTCCCTGGGTGGTACAGAGTGGGCTCTGGGAACCGCCCAGAGACAGACAAAAAGGCCATTTCCAGCTGGCCCCACTGGTACCTCCCTTGCTGCTTTCCAGGTCACTGGTCCGAGGGAAGCCCAGATTGAGAGCTAGCTGCTGGTTGGATCCCCAGCCTCAGGGCAATCTCTGAGCATCCAATTGTGGGTGGAACCTACGAACTGCCCACCTCAATCTTTAGCCAGTTGATGTATAAAAAGTAATTCTGTTTTGTTTAAATGTACTCAAATCCTATAGATGTGTGTGTGTGTGCTTAATAAGACGGTTGATATTTTAAAGCAAATTGCATTAATAGACTTTGTATTTATTGTTTCTGCCCAAGCACTTATCCCACTTCTTCTAGGTCTTAACTATTAGAGAAGTAGACTTGGCTAGTACTGGGATCAACATAAGTGAAGACCATTAGTAACACTGGCTACAGACCCCTGCATATGACAGCTCATCTGAAGATCATGGACCCAAATGCCAACACCATTGATGGCTAACCCCTCAATATCAAATGCAAGTGCCTTTCTGGGACCCTGGCCCTGGAAGTCTAAAGAACAATACTGTCACAACCATGAGCAACTGTATTAGGAGAAAAGTGCTTCATGGATGAAGTGAGCTACTGTGTCTTCCAAAGAGGCCAGACATAGGGTTAAGAATAGAATTTTCACCCCAAGAAGCAAGCTCTGTTTTGACCCTGGCACAGGTTTAGGAGGAGAAAACTGACGGGGTACAGAGAGAATAAAGCTCTGAAACATGACTTGCCTCTCGAAACACAGCCCAGGAAATGCTGCCCCCTGTTGCCAGCATAAACACTTATGTGTAGCCTCGGCCCAGGGCCACCAGTAATAAAATATAAAATATACAGAGCCCAAGTCAACAGGCAGGGAGGGCCAGGGCATGTGGTAGGTTCCAGTCTGGCCTGGGAGTTTCTTCTGGGCATTTATTCCAACAGCCTCTGCCCTTTCCAGATCTTTCCCAAGTTCCCACAGAAAGATCTTCCCATGCATGGGACAGGCAACAGCAGGGTATTTCAGAGCTCTGGGATAGAGAAATGGAGATTCAGCCAGGTGGCAAATGGCAGGGTCCTGGGCATTGCCCATATCCTTAAATGCTGCCAGGGAAATTAGCAGCCAGAAGCAGGTAAACCCAGGGGTCCGTGGACTCTGTGCTCAGAAGAGCCTACTGGAATCTCTCTGACTTTCCCAGGACAAAGGAGAAATGTGGAGATGGGTACTCAATGGGTACTCCTCATCTAGGGATGCTGGTCAAGCAATTTGGTAGTAGGGGTGACAGGTCCCCATTTATTTCCATCCATGGAAATGGTCCTAGTGTTTGCAGAAAGAGTAGCTCTCCCATGGCTTCCTGGGTCAATGTTCCAATTATTTATTTCTGTGTAATAAAGTGCCCCTAAACTTAGAGAATTAAGACATTTTGTCATGACCTTTCATGGTTCTGAGGGTTGATTGAGTTCAGCAAGGTGATACTCTGTCATGTAGTCAGATGTCATCTGGGGGTAGAGTCATCTGAAGCCTAACCTGGGCTGGGTGTCTAAGATGGCCAGTGCCTAGGCTGAGGTGGCTAGGCTCTTGGGGCTGGCTGGAAATCTGTCTCCACACATGGCCTTTTCATGTGGCTGTCTTGAGCCTCCTCATAGTAAGGGCAGTTCTAGGAGAGTTGGACTGCTTGCATGAAGTCAGGCTTCCTCCAGATCAAGTGTTCCAAGAGACCAAGGCAGAAACTACAAAGCTTTCTCATCACCTAGTGTGAGAAGTCACTCTGTGTCACTTCTGTTACATTTCATTGGTTATACTGGGCCAGCCCAGATTCAATGCAGGAGTGGATTAGATGAGGATGTGGATATTGGGAGGCGTAGTTCTTTTAGGAGGCCACCTTTGGAGGCAGCTATCACAGATAGAAAGAGGGGAAGTAAGACTGGGAGGCTTAGAAACGTTTATTCCTTCTTACATTCACCATGGAGTCAAAATGGCCAATGGGAGTCTTCTGGTTCACCACCTCTGACTGACAGACAGGCAGGACTTCTGGAGCCCTGAGGCTTCCAGGAGTATGTCTGGGCAGACTGCCTGGTCCTGTGTCAGTCCATTATCCCTATATTCTGAAATGCTCTTCAGACAAGTCTTCCTTATTCCCATGTGTTCTGTTGTTCTCTTTCCAAAGCAACTTATCAGTTTTGGTCCCTGACTCTTCACCATTTTTAGCCATTTTCTCTTCAATGACTTTCACTATCTCTACCCTCTCATTGCTCCAATCTATGGAGCATAAAGTTGCCAGGATAATTATAATGAGATGCTGCTCTTAGCCTCATATTCTCCTATAGAGGAACCTGCAGTAGATATGAATGAACTACAACACCCAAATAAGAGGCTCTGGAAGGAGTAGAAAACAGATCAGCTCCATATGAAGTCAAAAGTCATTTATCTCTATTCAGTCCATGAACACTATAGAAGGCTTAGAGGGCTTTATTATGTTTTCTGACTATATATCTGTATATGGTATGGAGAGGCTTTCCACGTGGCACTAGTGGTAAAGAATCCACCAGCCAATGCAAAAGACAAAAGAGATGCAAGTTCAGTCCCTGGAGTAAGAAATGGCAGCCCACTCCAGTATTCTTGCCTGGGAAATCCTATGGACAGAGGAGCCTGGTGGACTACAGTCCATGGTGTTGCAAAAGGTCAAATATGACTGAGTGACCCAGCCCATGGTATAGAAAGTATTTCAGATCTCTTGTAAAGGCTGTGAAATCACAAGACAGTAGATGAAATATAAAAGATAGAGCTTGCAAGTGATGAATGTTAGCTCTCTGCTACGAGAAGTAAAGCAAAACAAAATTAGTGCCATAAGCTGGCCTGGCAGGAATTGTCCACAGGGGTTTCTATCCCTCAGGACAAAGGAAAAAACAAGTCTTTAGAGATGGAGAATTAATGGCCTGACTCTAGTCCTGCTGCCCCAGTAAGACTCTGCAGCTTATCATCTCTACTTGGGGAAGGATCTGATTTATGGGATGGGAAACATCTTTTTGGGTGGGAAACATCTATTTTTCCTTGTTCTGAATCTTAGGGGTAGGTTTGAGATCTAGAATGTTGAAATAATTGCAAAGAGTAAGAAATTCCAGTCTTTCCCTGAAGATATTGAAAGGCCCTATTCACAAGATCTTTTTGAACCCACAACAGCAATGTTATGTTAACTTCACCTGTGGAATTTATTCCTTTATTCTTTTTCACACCCATCAAAATCTCTCAGCTTAGATGAACAACTCTTCCATCTCCCCAGCCTTCACCTCATGCATGCCTGAGGACTTCTTTGATTAAGGGGTCTCAAGTTTCTTTAGTTGTCATGTATCCTCATTTGTTTGTCCTTCTCCCAGGTGCACCAGTGGTAAAGAACATGCCTGTCCATGCAAAAGACACAAGAGATGTGGGTTTGATTCCTGGGTCAGAAATATCCCCTGGAGTAGAAAATGGCAACCCACTCCAGTATCCTTGCCTGGAAAATTCCCCGGACAGAGGAGCCTGGAGGCTACAGTTCGTGGGGTCGCAAAGAGTTGGACACAACTGAACACACATGCACACATGCACCTCATGTGTTTATAGCAAGCTATGCCCTTTCTTTCAAATCTGGATCATAAATAGATGTATAATTACTTAGAAAGGGGACTTACAAGAAAATTCCAAGTAAAGATGATAGAGGAATGGGTCTTTGCCTTTAGATTTGAAATGATTTGGAAATACTAAGGAGAAATAAAAGAGAAAAACATGACATGTGATGAAAATAGAAATCCAGCACACCTTTGAGCCACAATTGATGAAGAATCCTGCACAGTCCTCCAAATACAAGTTGCATTTGTATTTTGAGGGGTCAAACAAATGCCCCCTCCTTTAGAATGACAACAGCCAGGGACACTGGAGGGTTTTAGAGGGCAGCATGGCATGAGGAAGGCTAGGAGTATGTGCTGAGTGAGAAAACATGGTGGAAACATATGGACATGTATCTGCAAAAATGTGTGTATCAAGGTGGAGGCCAAAACAGCGATGGTGTCTACAAAAAGAAATGCACAATGTGAGAGTTGTGAGTTAGGTTTTATTTGCAGCAAAATGAGGACTATAGCCCTGGAGTCAGGCTCTCAGATAGCTCTGAGGAACTACTCCTAAAAGGTAAGGGGCAAGGTCAATATATATGTGATCTTAGTGAAGTGGGGAACATGCAGTCAAGCACACATTTTGGCAGAAGGTCATTGCTAGTCACAAGAAAGTTGCTGCTAGTCATAAGGAGCAGATGTCTTCATTAAAGATTTTAGTGCTTTTCTAGATATGAGAAGATGCAAGAAATCAGGCTCATAAAAATATTCTCCTGAAAATATCTAACTATCGAAGGTCTGTTCTGCCAGTTTTTCCCAGAGCACAGAGTGCCTCATTCCTGATCTCTGCCCTGAACTCCTTTTAGAGTGTATTGAAGGCCAGTGACTGCTATGGCTAGTAACTTCATCCTTGTAAAGGCAGATGGCGAGGGACAATTTTTCATCCACGGAGGGAGGGCAGCTGACTTTCAGTTACTGATCTTGGTCACCAGAAGAAAAGTATACATGAAATCATAGATAGAGATATAGATATGGATATAAATGCATATCCATTTATATAGATATAGATGCATCACCGATTCAATAGACATGAACTCAGGCAAACTCTGGGAGATGGTGAAGGAGAGAAAGGCCTGGAGTGCTGCAGTCCATGGGGTCACAAACAGTTGGACACGGCTTGGCAACTGAACAACAACAACAATAGACTTGGCAACTGAACAACAACAACAATAGATGCATAAATAAATTGCATGCATACATCTGTGACATTAAGAGCTTTCTTCTAAGCCTGGAAGATCTCCTGACCTAGTCCAATCATATCTTCAGGGAAGAATGTTAGTGAGAATATGTTTGTAGACAATAGGCCAAAACCACGCCGTGTGCTTACCTGCTCTTCTTCAACAACTAGCTGGAACAAGAGGAAAGGACTCCCTTCAGAGATAAGCAGTGACCAGAAAGAAATCAACATGGTATCTATGAAAGAAGGAAAATATGAAGACAGAGGGCAAGTGAGAAATACACACCTGCAGCCCTATGCCATCCAAGCAAAGGAACTTAAACCAATTCCATGAAATCAAGGTAATGGAACTTGAAAAAGAGACGATAAAGCAATGGAAGATTAAAAAATATGAATCTGTAGCAATAAGATTAAAAACTTTATGGAAAGAAAAGTTATATGAGTCATCAAAAAGGAGACTTGATCCTGTTAAATATATAGTCAGTGATAAGAACTAAATTGAGGAAATCAAATAAAAGGAAATGAAAAAAATAAAGAGCTAAAATGGATTAGAAGAAAGTGAGATTTGAAAGACAGAAAAATATTGCCTATACTCAATTTATTTTCCTCAAGACAATAGGGAAAAAATATAATTGAAAAGTAAAAACATAATAAAAGAAACTTTCCTTAAATAAAGCAAGATTTAAATTTACCTGAAATTTCATGACCCAGAAAAATTGTTATAGAACAATTAAAAAAGAGAGACATTCCTATAGGAACACTGGAATTAGAATACAAAGAAAATACTCAATGGCCACCCAGGATTAAAAAAACAAAATTCAACTACAAGAAGAGACATTTTCATAATAACGGCTAGCAGTTTTCACAACAGAATCATTCAAAATTAGAAGACAACATAGTAATCTTCAGAGAATAAAGCAATGCTTAAGAATTAAATCAAGTTAGGCTGTTATTTAAGAGTAAATAATAATGAGAATAATGAGCAATATTTCTGAATTCCAGACCCCATGTGTGTGTTTACACATACAATCTCATCTAATTATCTCAAAAACCCTATGAGGTAGGTACCATTAAGTCACACTTTAAATATGAGTTTCCTGAGACATAGCGAGATTAAATAAAATTCCCCAGTTCACACAGTTTGAAATAGCAGAACCAAGATTTGAACACAGGAGTCTGAAGTCAAATCCTGCTCCCTTAAAGTATTAATAGTATCCTGTTTTCAAACTTGCAAGAACTGGGATATAAACCCTTGAAAATCTACCAGGACAGGGGTCTCCAACCTCCAGGATCTAATGCCTGATGATGTGAGGTGAAACTGATGTATAAATAATAAACTACACAATAAATGTAATGTGCTTGAATCATCTTGAAACCATCCCCCCACCCCAAATCAGTGGAACACTTTTCTTTCACAAAACCAATCGCTGGTGCCAAAAGGTTGGGGAGTACTGTACCAGAAGACCAGTGCCTGTGATGCAAGAACTGAATGGGAAAGGTGTTTTCAAAACAGAGCAATGTTTCACACTTGATAATACACATGTTTTGATGCTGTTCTCTCAGATCATCCCACCCTCGCCTTCTCCCACAGAGTCCAAAAGTCTGTTCTTTACATCTGTGTCTCTTTTTCTGTTTTGCATATAGGGTTATCGTTACCATCTTTCTAAATTCCACATATATGCGTTAGTATACTGTATTGGTCTTTATCTTTCTGGCTTACTTCACTCTGTATAATGGGCTCCAGTTTCATCCATCTCATTAGAACTGATTCAAATGAATTCTTTTTTAATGGCTGAGTAATATTTCATGGTGTATATGTACTACAGCTTCCTTATCCATTCGTCTGCTGATGGGCATCTAGGTTGCTTCCATGTCCTGGCTATTATAAACAGTGCTGCGATGAACACTGGGGCCAGCCCAGGTTGGATGCATGAGACAAGTGCTTGGGGCTGGTGCACTGGGAAGACCCAGAGGGATGGGGTGGGGAGGGAGGCGGGAGAGGGGATCGGGATGGGGAATACATGTAAATCCATGGCTGATTCATGTCAATGTATGGCAAAAACCACTACAACACTGTAAAGTAATTAGCCTCCAACTAATAAAAATAAATGGGAAGAAAAAAAAAAAGGTGACCTGATCCTAACAGCAACAGAAATGGTACATATCTGAACTGTATCATTGTCAGTATCCTGACTGTGACTGTGTACTATAGGTTTGCCATTGGGAAAAGGTACATGGAATCTCCATATTCTTTCTTAAAATTGCATGTAAATGTACCATTATCTCAAAATAAAAAGATTTTTTAAAATAAATAAAATTAAATTAAATAAAAACAGAGCAATGGTGTGCATTGACTCCCGTTTAATATGGTTCAGAAACAGCATAGCTGTGGAAAGACAGTTTAGGAGGTTTGTGATTTGCAGTTCTAAGACAGCCCAGTGAAGCCCGCCTCCTACTATTCCTATTCTTGTGGGATCCCCTCCCCTCAAGTGTGGGCTGGACCTAGAAACTTGCTTGTAAAGATAGAAAATGGCAAATGTGATGGCAGTCACTTCCAAGATTAGTTTACAAAAAGACGGGTTTCTGTCCTGCTCACCTTAAAACTCTTCAAAATAATACTGCAGTATATACCCTTGAGTATTAAGCCTTTGGTGTAGTGAATTGTTTCTGAGTAAAGCCCCACAGGTGAAAATAATGAGTCAAAATATGCACGTGGGTCTGGCACAGGTCCCTAAATTGTTCTTCAAAAGGGTCATGTTTGTTTACACTTATGCCCAGAGGGCAGGGTAAACCTATTCCATTACACACTGCCTATCCTTTGAGTATTCCCTCAGAGAGAAATCATTCTTAGGAGGCTTTTATTTTGTTTCATTGTTAGCTAATGAGGCTAAACCTTTCTCTCTGTGCAGCTGAATCATTGCTGTTTCTGTCTTGGTGTAGGGATCCACGGCTCCCAGCCCCCTGCCCAGTTTATTTCCTCCGTTCAGTTTTTGAGCTCTCAAGTCTGAGCATCGTCCACCCCACCCTCAATTCAGTTTTCTGAGCATCCTGGGAGACCCCCGATCTGCTGTCCTCCATTCAGTGAGACCTCATGAGGGCAGGGAGGGCTTTGTTTGCTCTCCCGTTACCTATAATGCCTACACAGGGTCCTCGGTCTGTCTGTGCTTCGTGTTGGGGGAATGTGTCTCTTCATCCCGGTGGTATCTGATGAGACTTCAAGCTGCTATTTTCATTTTAGCCTCTTGGCCTCAAGCTCTGGATCTAGAACTGTGGCTGCCTCTAGCTACGGAGGTCACCACAAACCTCTTCCATTTCCTAATAAAGTTGGTTTTTCTGAGCCTCAGGAATCTCTAATCCCTTCTCCAGAGCCTGCCCATTCCCCACCCCCTCCACCCCCACTGTCCAGGCTCATCACTGCTCAGTTAATCCACTTGGGAAGCCTGTCTGCCGAGAGTTTAGTAACTGAGATGATCGCATTTATCAGTTAGTTAAAGGCTTCATTTACTCCTGCCCTGGGGCGTGCGCAGAGAGACGTTTTCTTGGGCAAACTTAATTATTGCATCAGAAGTAAAAACATGTTCTCATGTTAGTCTTGGGGAGAGAGCAAGAGTCACCAAGGCTTCCTGTAATTTTCATTACCAGTAATGACATTTTCCACCATCCTGAGTTCACCAGGTTATTTTTATTCTTTTTACATTCCTTGTCTAAATGGTGACAGGATGTATCAGGGGCAAGCTTGATATCAGCTTTTATAATTCAAGGAATTGTCATCAGTTTTGAAAGGTCACCATATTCATGCTTTAGCCCTGTGGCTACAGAGCCATGGCTAAGTCCTCTGACTGCTAGAAATCTCATTGATTTGTCAAGATTTCCAGAGAAATGACTTCCCAGATTCTATGGTTTAGGAGCTCTCTGAATTAGGAGGCCTCCCCCTAACCAACAACCCGTTGCCCAAAGCTGCAAAGGAAAGCTGCCGTTTTCTATCAACCTGGGCTGGACACTGGAGCCCCCTGGAGAGCTTTAAAGCCTGATGCTTACACGCAGATCCATTAAATCAGACCTTGGTAGCTCAGTTGGTAAAGAATTGCCTGCAGTGCAGGAGACCCTGGTTCGATTCCTGGGGCGGGAAGATACACTGGAGAAGGGATAGGCTACCCAGTCTGGTATTCTGGCCTGGAGAATTCCATGGACTGTATAGTCCATGGGGTCGCAAAGAGTCAGACACGACTGAGTGACTTTCACTTTCACTTTCCAGGGTTGTTGCCAGAAATCTGTGTTGGTTAATAATGCCAAAGTGAAGCAACAGTGGAGACTCATGGTTCTGTTCTTCTGATTCATCAAATGCATCACTTAGAGGGACATTAAAGGAAAAAACTTTAAAGGTTTGTAGTCCCGCACCAACACACACACAACTGTCTGAATATTAGAACCACCTGGAAAGATTAAACAGTCTGACAAAGTCCAGCCCCAGCTGCACAGGTTCTGGATGATATGATGTAGATTCTGGCTACCTTCTGGGAGTCCCAGATTCTCTGTCCAGGGCTGAAGGTTAGCCCGTTGATCCTTGAGGAGCTTCTCTGGCCTCACGCTTTCAGAGGAACTAAGGAAGGTGCCAATATTTGCATACACAGGAGCTCTCATCTTGCAAAGGGCTTCCAGGTGTCTTGGGGCCCATCTAGAAATACAGCAGCAGTTCATGCAACCTGACTTATTTCTACTAGGTCATTTATAAAATAAAGAGCAAATGCCTAGAGAGATCCAGTGACTCACCAGGACCAGGACTCAGTGGCAGCAGCACATCAGGAATCCTGGATTCTGCTATTTACCAGCAACTCTTCCAATACCAAGCCACCATCCATGGAGGTGGTGTGATGTCTCATTGCCTGGTGTGGCAGCCTGAGGCAGGACACCCAAGAGATATCCAGGTCCTAACCCTTGGAACCTATGAACATTAATTGTTGTTCAGTCACAAAGTTGTGTCCAACTTTTTATGAATGTTTATTTATATTCAAAAACAAGGTATTTCCAGGTGCAACTATGTTAAGGATCTTGAGATGGAGAGTTTTTCTTGGATAATCTGAGTGGGCCCTGATCGCAAATGCAACTGTTATAAGAGGGCAGGGCAAGAAGAGATTTTTCACACACAGAGGAGAGGGTGATGTGAAGACTGAGCAGAAAGTTGGCCTTGAGAGATTGCGGTGCTAGAGCCACAAGCCAAGGAAGCCGGCAGCCCCCAGAAGCTGAGAGAGACAAGGAACACATATTCCCCTTGAGCCTCCAGGAGGAGCAAGGTCTGGGGACATCTCAATTTCAGATTTCTAGCTTCCAGAACCATGAGAGAATAAACATCTATTGTTTTAAGCAACTGAATTCATGGTAATTTGTTATAGCAGCCTTAGAAAGCTAATGTGCTGAAATAATGGAACTTTAGGATTATGAAATGGAATTTGGAATATGTGTCTATGTGATTAGTTCCAACACTTTTCCAAAGTACCAACTCAGGGAAGCAAAGTTAAATCCATGCAAGGGATTCAGAACTTCCCACAGTGTTCCTCCAATTTGAGTTCAGGCCCTCTAGTTGCTTGCTTGACCTTTTAGAGAACATCGCTCATAACCCAGAGCACCAAGCATTGGCCCCCTCTGGGTCTACGTGTAAGGAAGATGTGTGAACCCAGAACACTCTTGGTGTCTGTAGTGATGCTCAAGGAATGAGAGTTGTTGCCTTTTTTTTCTTATTCAGTTCAGTTCAGTCACTCAGTCGTGTGTGACTCTTTGTGACCCCATGACTGCAGCATGCCAGGCTTCCCTGTCCATCACCACCTCCCGGAGCTTGCTCAAACTAACGTCCATCAAGTCAGAGATGTCATGTTTTTCTTACAGCCAAGTCCAAACTCAGTGACCCCCTTCCCACCCTGGCCAGGCATGACCAAGAGAGGGAGGATTTCATGGGATCCTCTGCTGCCTGCTTCAACTCCCCTCACTGTAACTTATAACTTACCAGTACCACCCCGTCCCCTGCCACCTCCAAAACCAGACACACATGTTGGATCCACCCATTAATTGGAATTTCATTGTTCGGAGCTCAACTCAAACATCCTTTCCTGTGAAAGCTTCCCTGACCTCCCCGACTAGGTCACTGGGTAGGGCAGGATCCCAGCAGGAAACAGATGGTATATTTAAATTGAGTAATTTGATGAGGGTTCAGTGAGGGGACTGCCTACAAAGTGTGGGCTAGGGTTAGGGGAAGCCTTGAGGGACGGGGTGGTCCTCTGAGCCAGCAGGGCTAAATTATGGGGGGGAAATTCTATCTCTCTTGGCCCAAGGTTCTCAGATGCAGTTGGTGGGAGGTGGGGGTGGGGGAAGAAGGAGCAGAGCCTTCTGTAGAGGATGCAGCCACCCAGGTGTGAAGCAGGCAAGGAGCCAGAGGAGCCAGAGCCCACCTCCCTCCTCCTTCCTCCATCTTCCATCTCCCATGGTGATCCTGTTGGGTGAACCCAGCTGGAAGCCACAGGTCCTGCAGGGAGCAGATGTGCACACACCACATTTGGGCCTGTGCACCTGTGTGACTGTGTGATGACTGTCTGTCCTCAGCTTCATCACATCACTGGAGTGTGAGTTTCACGAGAAGGGAAATTTGCATGTCCTGCTCATTGTACAGAGCCTGAGGCATAGCTGGTGCTCATCACATGTTTGTTTATTGGTAAATGGGCATAGCAAACTGGTGGGAGTTGAATCATGTTCAACTGGTGGGAGTTGAACCATGCTGGGAGACATCATTAAGGAACCAGTAAGGGACTCACAGTCCCTACAGCCCCTCACTCCCCTGAATGGGAGGCTGCTCTTCTGTCCTCTCTCGTCTCCTCACCTTAACTCAGGAGGTCCCAGATGAGAGGTGCGAGGGACCACTCCTGCCTTGTTTCCAACTCCTATTATCATGGCAGGCTCACCCCAGCAACCCTGCCTGGTGAGAAGCCATTGACACAGCCAGTCATTTCCTAAATCTGTGGCTTCTCTTCCAAGAGGTTTTGGTTCTCCCTCCACTGACTCCTCCTCTGTTCCACTTTTCTCTGGCCTGAATGTTTGTGTCCCCCAAAATCCATATGTTGAAGCCCAGTGTCCAATGGGATGGTGTTGGGAGGTGAGGACTTCTGGAGGTAATTAGATTTCCACAAGGTCATAGGATTTAACCTCCATGATGGGCTTGAAGAGATCAAAGCTCACTCTCTCTCCAGCATGTGAAGATTCAGTAAGGCAGCTGTCTGTTAACCAGGAAGAGAGTTTTCACCACAACCCAACCGTGCTGGCATCCTGATCTTGAATGTTCATGTCTCCAGAATTATAAGAAATAAATGTTTGTTGTTTAAGCAACAGTCCATGATATTTTGTTAAAGTAGTCCAAACTGACTGACAGCCCCTGACAGTCCCTCCTCCAGGGACCCTCAGTTTCCATGGGCCTGGCCCCTGGCATCAGTCATCAAGTCCCCCTCCTGTCCTGAGTGCACCACCCTAGGATGGGATGGTGTCCCTGCCTGCAAAGGACACTGAATGGCCTGAGAAATGTCTCTGGCTTCCCACAGAGCAAAAGATGGCCCAGAAAGTGACAAGTCGGCAATTCAGAAGACAGGCTCCTCCATCCTCAGGGGCAGCTGCATGCCCTGGTCCTTGAAGCTGTCTCTTCATATGAAGGGGACAGAGGCTCACCAAATGATGAAACAGAAGCAACCTCAGCTCCATTCCGTGGGCCAGCTTTGAGCTGGGACAGGAGGGAGCAACCCTGAGGGGCTCATGCATAATCACCAAAAGAAAAAAGAAGAAAGTGAAGTTGCTCAGTCATGTCCAACTGTTTGCAACCCCATGGACTGTAGCCTACCAGGCTCCTCCATCCATGGGATTTTCCAGGCAAGAATACTGGAGTGCGTTGCCATTTCCTTCCCCAGGAGATCTTCCCGGCCCAGGGATTGAACCCGGGTCTTCCTCATTGTAGACAGATGCTTTATTGTCTGAGCCACCAGGGAAGTCCATATAATCACCAAAGGCCATGCTAACTGAGTGCTGGAATAGTAGGGGGCTGTGGGAGGGAGGAGCAACCCGGGGAAGGTGGGGACCTTGAACTGGGACTCAGGGGAACCAAGCCACTTTCCCAGCTCAGAGAAGATTCTGGTGGAGGCCCTGAAGAGAAGCCGCGCCTGCTGAGACTTCCAAACAGGCACCGTATGAGGGTGGACTCAAGAAGATGGTGACCAGGAGGGCCGAGCTCCAGGTAGGTCCCCGCATTCTTCTGTTGTCTCCAGCCTGCTTGGGGCTGACTCACCCTGAGTGACGGTGTCAAAGTCCAACACAGGTGTCCTTGAACATGGCTGCCCACTGAAGTCACACAGGAAACTTGAGAAAAAGCTGCTGATCCTGGGACCCTTGCCCCAGAGATAAGCATTGACTTGGCTGGGGATTTGGCAGCCTGAGGCAAACCTCCTCAGTGATTTGAGTGTATAGCTGGGTTGAGAGCCACTAGCCGGAGGACTGTCTCAAAGGGGAAGTGAACTCTTCTTTGCATGTCCTAGCCTACTAGGTGGAAGATACCATCCCAAAGTCCATTCTTCCCACTTTGTAAAACAAGGTGCCATGTTATAGATACTGTTTTTGTGTTTTTCAAGCAAATAGACTTCTGCAGAACCAAGAGCTTGTGGGCCCAAGGAGAAACAAAGGCTGAGTATTGGCTTTCTTTTCTCCTCATGGAACGTTAGCTTGTGTCATCAGGTGGAAATTCTGCCGGGTGGCTCAGCTGGGCTTGGGAGGGAAGCATTGACTGCACCCATGAGAGCTTTAGAAAAAAGTCGCCATGAGATATTAAATGTCATCACTTTCAAATTGCCATGATTTTATATATATAACTTGGAATAATATAAAGTCACTTGAGAGATCATCTGAAGATGTGTGGACAGAGTATTGTGCACAGATATGCACATTATAAACCACCAACTTCAGCAAGAAGGAAAGGAAGTTATGCTGTGTAACAAAACTCTATGAAGAAGAGAGTTGGTGACAGGGAGATTATGTATAACGTTAAACCAAAGAAATATAAAGTCCACACCTAAAATATCATCTCAACTGGGTAGACTACAAATAGGCCACAGTTTTCAAATATTTTCAGGTACTAGAGGCTTTCAAGTGTTAGCTCATAGTGTTACAAAGTGAATTATTATTTTTTCCATGTATTTTAGTATTTCCTAGATTATACAAGAGACATGTATTATTTCATAATCAGAAAAGAAATTATAACCAGAAAGTCAATGGACTGGCAAGTTGCTTTTCTCCCTGGAGGTTGCATTTCTATATTTAATAAAAAGGTAAGATGCTTGGTTACATTTTATTTTCAGGTAAATGACAAATATTTAGTGTAAATATATGCCAAATATTGCATGGGCCACATTTAAACTAAAAAAAAGTATTTATTACTTATCTGAAATAGAATTTAACTAGGCATCCTTTTATCTGGCAGCTCTACCTGGAAGAGAAGGTGAGCAGGACCAGGTTAGGTGGGGGAGATTGCCAGCAAGGGTCCCTGAGAGCTCCCAGGGTCCCCAGGCTATGCCCGCTTCTCAGGCAGAGGTGTTGGAGGCGACTGTCCACGCAACAGCCACACTATCTCCCTCGTCTTTGGTCATTAGTCTTCTTATTTCCTAAAGTACAGCTGCCTCCTTGTATACATCTATTTCATGAAAACTGAGAATCCCAGGGACGGGGGAGCCTGGTGGGCTGCCATCTATTGGGTTGCACAGAGTTGGACACAACTGAAGCGACTTAGCAGCAGCAGCAGCAGCAGTGACAATAATGTTTGTGATGTATGTCTAAATTCTCAGCAGGCATCATAGCCTTGATCACAGGTATGGATTTGTGTCTCTGATGGGTCACCCAGCAAGTGTCAGCTTCTTAGCCCACCACCTCTAAGGTCATGGCTATTCTTAGCCCCACTTTGTGGGTGAGGAAACTGATGTTCGGAGAGAAGCGCAGAGCTTACTCCAGGTCACTCAGTTGGAGGACCACGAAGCTCAGTGCCCTACCTCAAGTCTGCACAGGGAAGCATTTCTTTGCATCACCCTACATCAGTTCATCAATTTACAGCTCATCCTCTGAAGCAAACTTACAAGGCAACTACTGGGATGTGAAAGCTAAGGTCCCCCTGTTTCCTCCACATCCCAACACAGTTGGATCCCATTGATCTCTTCTTATCTCTCTCCACCATCCCTCTCCTTTACACTTCCCCCTCCTCTTCTCTCCCCATCCCTTCCTTCTCTCCCTCTTCTTCCATCCCTTTCCCTTTCTATTCCCCCCACCTCCATCTTTCCCCCTTTCCGCAACCAGCTGCAGTGAAGGCATTTGGAATCTCCTAGGTTCACTAAATCCCTCCCACAAGTCCTGAGACCTCAGGCAAGTCACCAGAGCTCCCTGTAGTTCAATGTTCTCAGCTGTAGAACAAAACGGAAAACCTCAGATTCATGAGCTTAGTGCTTAGTGGGGAAAAAAACAAACAAACATCCCCCCAGGATTTCTGGTATTCCTAGGAAGTCTTCAGGTGGGTTACAGTGAGTGGTTCTTCAAAAGCATCTTTCCCCTTACTACCCATGGCTTTCACTGCTGATTAATGATCCAAATTATATCAAACAAAGCTATGCGTTGTGTCTTTGAATTTCTGGCTTGATTTTTCCTACCCACCTTGCTTTGCCAGAAATAATCAAGGTCAATATTCTTAAGTAAAACTCCTACCTACATCTAATTGTCCTTATTTCTTGGTGAGATCCTTAAACTGAGAAGTCTTGCTATGAAGAAATTGCCTCTCATTTTTCTTATCCTCTCAGTCCCTTCAAGGTCTTTCACCAAACCAGGTCCTGAAACTTTCTTGGAAATCCAGAAAATTAAGTGAAACAAGAGCACCGTAGAAATCTAAGAATATATTAAATGGTCTGGCACAAATTAATGAAAACCTCTTTGCTTGTAAAAGAAAAATAAAGATTCAGTTCATTCAAACAAGGAGAGCTCTGTGGAAGAAGCATACATTTTCCATTTGCCTTCAACACCTCCAAATGTCCTGAGCAGAGGGTGAGAAGCCCGCACACACGTGCCGTCTACACGTGTGGGGTGAGAGAGAGGGATGCCCAGGGTGGGACTGACTCCTCCCAACAGTGGTGAGAGATAGAGAAGGAGGACACAGGCACTGAGAGGTCCAAAGACTGGCCCAGAGTCACTCAGCCAGTGAGTCATGATGCTAGACTTGACCCTAGGCACTGAGATTTACTCTGCATGACTCTGCCTCTAAAGTCGAATGAAGGATGGCTGCTTCAAGGTAAGAATTGACCACATTAACCTGCAGTTGGCCAGGAACCCACCTTTTGTGCTTCCCTTCATTGCTCTGGGTAAGTCCCTGAAGATTTCCCATCATCTTCATCCTTGGGCCCCTACTCTATTCTTATTTGCCTCTCTCAATACCTTTATATATCTTTTCCAGTTTCACCGTGAGGGAGAATGCAAAGATCATAGATCCCAACCAAAATAAACTGTGTTTAAATGCCTCACAAGACCTTAGTGACTTGGAGCAAGTTGTTTAACCTCCAGAACTTAGTCTGCTCATCTGTGAAGTGGGTACATTAACTGTCACTCCTGGGGCTGCTGGAGAGATGAACTACACACCAAGGATACTGAATAACCTCTTCCTGTTCTATCTCAGGTTCCAACTTCCCTCTCTCCCAGCCTCAAAATGCTCCAGATCAAAATCCCTGATTGATTGGGAAAAGGAGCTTGTGAAGAAAGCTAGCACGCAGAAGCCAATGGTATCCCCTCTCTCAGAACAAAGTAATATACCTCTAGTCCTGAGAATCAGCCTTGAGTGAAAATATATGTATAATGTAGTAATGGGCAGGGATCTTTGATCTCTCCCAAGATCAGGAAGAGGCCCAAGTCAGGATGTGGAGAGAGGCTCTTAACATAATCAGGGGTCAGCTCCATTAACCAGGCAAATCCTTCCTGGTGATCAAGTACGCATCAGGATGTTCTTGGAAAAGTGACAGCCTGGTGATACCCAGGGATGGTGATGTGGCCAGTTCAGGTGACAGATACTCAAAGCTCTGAGCAGAATGGTGGAGGAGCTTCAGACTGTTTCCTGGCCCCAGGCTGAAGGAAATACCCAAGCCAGGCGTTCTGTGGCCATGCTTCTGCTGCTGGCCTGGATCCTCGTTCAGTCCGCAGCCCTCTGCCAAGGACTGAAGTCACAGCCACCTTCTCTTCCAAGACCCTCTCTGTGGCTGTGCCAGGAGCTGGGCATTAGCTCCCTTTCACTTATTTGGAGAGGATGAATTATGCCAGGGTCATGCTAACCATCATTTAGAGATTATTTTTGGACACAGAAAACTCTTTAGCAGCAGGCGTTGGAGGTTACACAGTGACTCCAGGAGTGAGACACTTGAATACTCCAAGCAGACCTGCCAAGAGGAGGTCCTCACTGAATAGTGCCCTGGGGACTGAGTTTACAAACTCACCTTTGGAATCTGCTGCAGCGAGCGTGCTGAAGCGCCAGCCAGCATGGGGCCTGCTCTGCTAGGGCAGGACTCGCCCTCATTTATGTTGGGATGGTGTTCAGGGTGGATTGACGGAGGGAAATGAAGCAGGATCCAGACACATCTACAGCCTCTGAGGAGCACCTGGCCCTGAACCTTTCAAAAGTCTAGCTCTTTTTTCAATCCCTCGCTGCCAAGCACCGACTAGCCATTGGGCCCCTGTGGCTAGTTCCTGCACGCTTTGTGTGTTTCCACTTTCATGATGAGAGGCAAATTACAGGTCTGCTGCATGCCTAGGTTCGACCCTGTGGGCATTGCATAGGCACACTCATAGAGAGTGCTGGTGGGTAATGAAGACCCCTAGGGAAGCTTCTTTGCAAACTGAAAAACAGACCTTTATTCTTTTCAGCCTCCAAGGAGTTTTCAAGTTTGAGTGGCTCTTTGAGATAGTCTAAGCTGGTGACTGTCTAGCTTTATTGACTGAATCCACTGTAAAAATTATATTATATAACTGTTAGTTTGATAGGGCTGCCATAACAAAATGCCACACTAGGAGCTTTATTGACAGAAATTTGTTTTGTTCCTTCCATATTTTTTGCTGTTATTTTTGAATTTCATATTTTACATGCTTAAATCATTAATTTTGAGCCTTTTTTTCTATCATAATCATTTCAGGCTATAAATTTTCCTATAAATACCACAAGGGTAACACATGGTATTTTTAATTGTATTTATTTATAAATATTTTCTATATGAAACCATTTTTTAAAAAAAATTTGTTGAGGATAGCATTTTTTCCAATATGTGGTCAGATTTTATAAATGTTTTCTTTGTGAATAAAGTGTATATTCCCCCATTTGTTAGGTATGATAACTGTTTGTTGATCAATTACTAAAATATGTTGTGTTAAAATATTCCTTTAATAAGGTAGATTAGTCAATTTCTCATTGTTTTGGCAAGTTTTGCTCTATAATTTTGAGGTTGCTTTAGTAGTAAGTTTAGCATTTTCTTCTCAAATTTTTCTTTCCTTAACACACATTATTCTACTTTTAATTTAAATTATTCTGTGTCTTTAGGTTTTACAGTTATTTCTTGTAAACTTTATGTGGTTAGATTTGGATTTTCTCTTGTTTCAGACTGATGATCCTCATATTTTAAGCCAGATTTTTGTCCATATATATCTAGTATGATTAGGGTTAAAGCCTGCAGTCCTACTATACAATTTCTATTTACCTCATTCTTTTTTCTTTTTTATCTTCTTCTTTTGTGACTTAATTTGGATGGAATGCCATAAAATCTGATTCCCTTGTTTTCCCTCTACGTGTTTTAAGGGTGTACAGTATGTGTGTGTTCTATTAATGGTCATCTTAGCTATTTCAATATGCATATCTGAGAACGTCTAAAGTTTATTAATATCTTAATTGTCATCTCAAATGATAACCTTAATATGGTTTTTCTAGGTTCACTACTTTCTAGGAGCAGATTTAGTATAAAGCTAATGAAACATGAGTCTTAGGACTCTCCATTTGTATGAGCTCTTTCCAAGATGCTGAGCCTCATTTTGTTTTTAAAATTTAGTATTCTTTTTAAGCTTAATATTTATTCTAATAAACCATAACAAATTTAATATTATTCTGTGCTAGTTTAGCATTACATTTGAAAAGATGTTTCTTATATTGTATCTTTTTTTTTTTTTTACTTGTCTCAGTGAAGAGATTCATTCAAGGGATCTAAATGGCAGCACTGCTATAGAAGGGACTAAGATTGTGAAACTTGCAAAAAGACCCCTGGGCCCCCAGATATTTCTAGGCAAGAATCAGGCTGAGAAAGCTACTCAGCTGCAAACATAGACATTTCTTACAGAAAAGGAAGAACCTCAAAGAGGTTGCGTCCAGGAGCTTGTGAGAACAGTGAACTAGGAACTACTTCTAGGAAAAAGAACCAGCCTTTAATCAGGGATGCCTCTGACCCCACAGCACGGGGATAGGTAGGAGCCCAGCTGGATTGCTGCAGCTGTGATGTGGTTCCATTTCAGCTTCATCCCCTTTTGGTGGAAGGGTCTCCTATAGCTTCACCATTGTATCCTAAGGTGAGGATGGGGGAAACTAGTCTTTTGGTTTGCAAATCCCTGGGAATGACTTTGATGACAAAATCCTTAACTTAGAAGAGCCTGATCCTATAATGATATGAGTCTTCTGGAGATAGGGGTGAGGCCGTTTCACCATATGCTTCTGCTGTTAAGTCAGGAATGCCCCTGACTGCAGCCTGATTCTGCTCCCTGGAATGTCACCAGAGTTGTTCTCAGGGGCTCCTGGCACTGCTCCTAGTGTATTTCACATTAAAGGTCAATGGGGACATTGCTGGAAAAAAAAAGCTCATCCTGTGATCTCCTTTTCTTAACATTAAATGAAATAAAATATTAAATATAAATATTTACCCATGGTGCTGTATCATTTTAAATAACTGAACAAAATATTTTAAGTGGTGACCAAAGTCAATTAATTTGTCTGTTTAATTTTAAACAGCATGCCCCTCTTCACATAAACAATTACAGGAGGTATTTCTGAAAATTGATATGGGCTAAAAGAAAAGTCAGTGTGGGTTAGTAGGATAGAAATAATATGAATGTGCCCTTCAAGTTCCCATACATTTGTCAAAGTGCTCTTAAAGGTGTTTCTGAGTTTCTAAGCAGCCAAAGGAAGAGGAAAATATGATCAGGCAACATGATTTACAGTGCCCTTGATATAAACAAACCAGGACAGCTACCCCGGAGGTACACTCAGTTTTATGCTGCTGAGACTTGAGACTCATGTCCCTTTGGCCTGAAACCAAGCAGTCACTATGCAGGACAGAGGACCATGTCATTTACCAGAACCCTCACAGGGTCAGTGACTGGGAGTTTTCCTGGTTGTCTTTGGGTTTGCTTTACATACGTTGGAAAAGATCCTGATGCTGGGAGGGATTGGGGGCAGGAGGAGAAGGGGATGACAGAGGATGAGATAGCTGGATGGCATCACCGACTCAATGGACATGAGTTTGAGTAAACTCCGGGAGTTGGTGATGGACAGGGAGGCCTGGCGTGCTGCGATTCATGGAGTCGCAAAGAGTCGGACACGACTGAGCGACTGAACTGAACTGAACTGAACTGAACTGAACTATGAAGTACAGTTGTATGAAAAGAGCTCTAGGAGAGGGGGCTCAAAGAGTTTGTTCCACGCTGCTCTGACTTAATCCTTCACCCAGTCCTTGAGGAATAATATTTGTCTAAATTTAATGTTTAATTATGGAGTGATAAAGTTTTAAAGTTTTACTCTCTGAAACCAGGAGTGAAGGTGGTCTTCATTGCCTTTAAGTTCTAGGGTAATACACATACATGTGTGACCAGACTGAAACCCAGATTCCATTCTCTAGAGAGCTGGACAGCTGTTTGACCATGACACCTGTCTAAAGAGGAAGTCACCTGCCTGCCCCTTCCACCCCCCACCCTCTCCCCCAACTGCTAATTTTCATCATGTGCACATCAGGTTGCTATCTTCTCCCCTATGTGCAGGGAGCTTTCTGAAGGTCAGACCTACCCCTGGTCTGTTGACCACCTGTTTCCCTGCCATAATAAAGTGTCACAAACTGAGTGGCTTAAACTGTAAAAATGTCTCACAGTTCTGGAGGCTAGAAGCCTGAAATCAAGGTGTGGACAGGGTCAGTTCCAGGCCTCTCTCACTGGCTTATAGATGGCCATCTTTACGTTCACATGGCATTTTCCCTGTGTATGTCTGTCTCCAAATTTCCCCTTTTTATAAGGACACTAGTCACATTGGGTTGGGGCCCATTCTAATGACCTTACCCTCACTTGCTGACCTCTGTAACGTTCCTATTTAAATAAGGTCATATTCTGAGGTTCTTGGAGTTAGGATTCTAACATATGAATTCTGGGGTGACATAATTCAACCCGTAACACCACTGCATCCCCTAACAATGTCAGGCACAAAAGCAAACTGGCAGAATATTTGGAGAATTAGCGAGAGGAGACATGAATTGGGATTTACTTTATCAATAGACGAAGTGTGTTCAAGGCCCAGGATTTTACAGTAGAGCAACAATTCTAGGCTGGAAAATCCAAAATAGGTGTTACCAAATGCTCGTGTTAGTCATAAAAGCCTTAGTAAAGCTTAGCAAAGGATGTCTCACTTTAAGTTATGTGACTTCCTGAGCAACACTCCAAGATAAACCAGTTATGAAAAGTACCTCTAAGTAAATGAATGAGTTGAACCTACACAGGGTCATTATCCAGTCATAGTTAAATGACAGGAAACATTCCAGAAGTGATCACTTGGGTTTCAGATAGCTAGTCTTGAGTTGGCTCTGATGAGATGCCTGATTAGCTACCTGGCCTCCTGGCTTTGAAACAAGCACACCTGCTCTGGGCCAACATTCAGTCCTCTGCCGTCTTTACCACTGAGTCAAGGGGGGCTGGTGGTGGGGAGGCAGTCTTTATTTTCCATCTCCCCCTCCAAAAATGGCTGTTTACTTTTTTCTCATTAAAATGGTAATGAGTTGGAAAGATGTCTAACAATTCTGAAAGTTAAAAAGAAAAACTTCCTCAAAGTTTCTAGACATCTGTGATAGCAACTATTGCAATTAGGTATATATAACCCCAAATATACAAACCCAAATACTTTCAATGCACATTTTTACATTTAATATATGATCTATGTTCACCCAAATGGGATCTACAAGACACACTGTTTCATCACTTGAATTTTGAACGTAATAAAGCCTGGCCATGAACCCACACAGAGCTACCGCAGCCTGCACCGCACCGCTGTAGAACACAGCTCTCCCTACTGCCCCAGCTGCTGAAGACATGCACCACTTCTGATTTTTTGCTACTATAAATATTATTTAATAAAAGTCCCTATATGTACACATTTTTATGATCACTGGATTATTTCCAAAGGCTAAACACCCTTAAGTAGAATTGTCTTGTCAAAATAAATGCATTTTATCCAAAATAAAAAATATATCTTTCAAAAATATTGGCTCTATCTTCACTCTCACCAGTAGAGCATGAAATTGTGCTTACCCAACATCATAAATGACATTGGACAATATTCTTTTAAATTTTTGCCAAAGTGATGGACAAAACTCATAATTAACAAATAACAAAATCCACTTAAGAGTAGCATTGAAACCTACTACAGCTGTTTTTTTTTTTTTCTTTTTTCTTTTTTTCCCTCATGCACCAGGTACTGGTTCAGAGGTTTGAGGCTGTCAGGTCCAAGTTGTCTGAAATTCTTGTGGCCTTTCCTAACTGGAAACAGACAATCTTGTTTTCTGAGTGGGAGGAGGAACATGAGACAAGAAAGAAAGTGCAGCACTTGGAGCAGGAAAGCAAAACTTGCCAGAAACCCCTGCAAATGTCTGCTTTTGCCTTACTTGCCGTTTGAAACAATTCTTTTTCCCTTCACCTTCAGCATCTCTATAGCTGAAGGTGATCATATAGCCCTGTGATTGTAGAGAGGATGTTGTTAGCTTCCTGTCTGTCGCCCATTCTTAACTTCTTAATAATAATCCTTGAATTTTTGCTTAGTCTAGTTTTTTTTTTTTTTTTTCCTGATGGACTTTTAGGGCCTTTAGGGGAGGCCCATGAATTACCTTATTTTAAACCCCTGTAGACTTCAGCACACAGAGACTTCACAGTTCTTGGAATTTGGTTGGCTGCCAGTCAAGAACTTAGGAAAACATAAATACTACTTCTTGAATACTTACCATATGCCAAGCACTTTTCCAAATGCTTTACATATATTAACACATTTTATCCCATAACTGCCTTATGAGGTAGATACTATTATGATACCCATTTAACTGATGAGGAAATTGAAGTGCAGAGTGGTTAAGTAATTTGCCCAAAGCCACACATTCAGAAAATTAGAAGCTGGGAGCTGGGCTTTGAAGGTAGGCTGGATACTTTCTGGCCTTGTATTCTACTGAACCATATCAGTAAGTCATAAGTGACTTTCACTTTCGTATCTTAATTATGTGATGAGAAGTGTTAAAAAGAAAACAAAATATACAACTATTTTAAGCCTATACGTTAAAGGGAAGGGTGACAGCTGTTTGAAGTAGGGTGCTACGGAAAAGACTGTATATGCCTCATTTCTCATCAGTGTCGATCAGGTTAAAAGCATAACCATCTTCTTCCTCATTCATTCTGTGTTTGTGGAAACTTCACGGTGATCAAAGCTGTCTTGGGGCCAAGGGAGAACTCTGCTGTAAACTGAACTTCTGTGAGGAGCCCTGCTTTCCTCTCCGGTCCGGGGCTGTCAACACGGAACCTGGGGAGTGTTGTTTGATTCTCCTTTGAAGAAATACTTCCCTTGTGCAATCACCATAGCCTGGCTTGGTGAAAAGGCAGAAATCCAGAGGACCAAGGTTCAAGATCACTGGAACCTGAAGGACCTTGGTTTCTACACCTATAAAATCAGGCTAGTTTGGATTCTTCGGCAGGAATTTGTTTATAAAATCAGTGGATTCTGTGTAGCCCCAGATGTGCTATGTTTATGGACACAATGAGGTTGGCTTTTTCTTTCAAAGAAGTCTTTGGTTTTTGTAAAGGGCCAAGATGGCAACTCCAGAAGCCAAGTTTAACTTCATTTCACTATTCAGAGTCACTTTGGTCCTCAAAAATTTCATATCAGATATTCCTCATTTAACAGTTAAAGAGATGTATTTGTGTCCTCAGAGGGAACAGTAGAAATGTATATAATGCTTCAATGCTCTTTGAAAATTTATAGTCCCAGGAGATCTGAGTGTGACCTTCCCTAGCTGCCTCACTAGACATCCTTCCAGCTTTTCAAGTTCCTTTCCTATTAGAAACTCACACGCTCTCTGTTCCCAAAGTGTACCAATCAGGGTAGGCTAAATTTTGCCAGAGTAACAAATCACCTAAAAAAAAAAAACACAAAAAAACAAAACTCAGTTAATTTCTTGCTCTCATGAAGCCTGCTGCAAATCTGGGTGACTCTCCAGGGCAGCTCTCCTCCATATTGAGCAATTTACATGGTTTCCTTCTCTTGGCCCCTTTATCTCAACACCTTCACTGTTGCAGATGATGAGTCAGAAGGTCAAACATCTGTAGTTAATTGCTTTGGCTCAAAGTTTAGCCATTACTTTCATTTCCTTTTTTTTTTTTGTAAGAACTAGTTACATGGACATACCTAACTGCAAGGATTAGAATTTATAATTCTCTGTGTAAGCAAAGTTATGGGAGAACTAGATACTGGCAAACATTTATTCTGTGGACCATATAGACCGAAGTTCTCTTGGTTAGATAAAGAGTTCCATCTGGCTAACATGGGTGCTTTTCTCTTTGGATTAGTCAGATTCAGGATCATGGAGTCTTGGTGAGAAATAAATTTGAAAGTTACTAGTTCAATTTAAGTCAGGATGTTTGACATGAATCCTAACAAATGACCATCAAGCCTCTCTTTTGCTCTTCCAATGTAGGAGTCTTATGACCTCAAGAGCCTAAAATTCCATGCTGAGACAGCCTGATTGGAAAATTCTTCTAGTTCCCAGGACTACTCTCTGCCTTTAAATGGAGCTTGCTCTGTCCACATAGCCTCTTCTATGACCCTTCAAAATGCCTGAGGTCATCAGCATGTCTCCTTTCAGTCCAGGATACACAGCCTCAGGTACCATCAATTACCTTGACATGGCTTCCATTACTTACTGTCCTAGTCACCACTCTCTATATCATCTTATTTCAGGGTGGAGCTCAAAAGTCTTATCATTGCCAAATAAGGTTATCACTGCTCTTTTCTGGACTCTGCGCAATTCTAGCAATGCCACTAAGACAACATTAGTTTTTAGAGCTAGTACATCATCCTCTGAGCTTATATTCCATCTAGACCTATTGGGAACTGAAGTCTAAGACTTACCCCCTCTTCCTTTCCAGGGTTCTGTCCAGCAGTTTGTAGACAAAAATAGATGAAAATTAAAATGAAAAGGCTTTATTAGTGGTTGGGCATGCATCCCAAGATTGACAAAAGGCAGGCGTCTTTGATCTAAACTGGAACAGAAAATTCATTTTGGTTCTCCAGTGCTAAAGGATGACCTCAGCTCTCTCCATCTGTATTGAAGACAACTAGGAAAGAGTGTGAGGTTGACTTAACTCACTCATTCAACATAAAGAAGCTCAAACATACAGGCATACACACACATTCTGCAAGATGGTCAAGTGTGCTTACCATGAGGTGATCATTTATACTTAAGAGAGAAGAAAGAGAGAATTCTAGTTCTTCTACTAGCCGTGAAACAGGTTGTGAAAGTAATGAATAAAGGAGAGAAAATGGCCCTATCCACTGGTTAAAGGTTCTCAGTGAATGTGCTTTTTTTCATCTTCAGACCATTTCCTAGTTTAACAGTATCATTTCAAACTATGATTTGATGATACACCAGACTAAGTATGTTGTGTTAATTACTTAGCAGGAAAGGAACCGTTACAGAGAAATGAGACATGCATCAAATTGTTAGGATTTTGAGATTACTTATAATCTAGGATACATAGGATACCCCACTAGTAGTCTTTTTAAGACAATGATTAATATATAAAAGTGGTCACATAATTATGAATTCCCTGGATTTAAAAGAAATTTTTACTTTTGTTTATATTATTTCCAAGGTTTTATTTTTACATTAATACTCTATCAAATTCTATCAAGTGCTAATAATCTTAGGAAACCCTAAACTACATGTATGCACAGCATTTCAGAAGAGAAGAGGTCACAGATTTTGATCAAGGACAAGTTTGTATAGTCTACAATAATCTAAACCAAATCACTGGCTGAGTTCCTTTTGATAATGAAGTTCTATTTGTTATATCCGGACTTAAACCCCTGCCTTTTAAAATCTAAATCCAAAGATTTAATTTTTTGAAACTTGGTGTCATTCCCAGAAATGATGTATTTCTTAAAGTTTCTTATGGCTGGCAATACTTAAACTATTGTCCCGTCATTATGATAAATTGACCTGGTCTATAAATATTAATTGGAAGCTTATGCATGCCTTATCAATATTGGATTATAATTAGTAGGGCCATCTCAAGGTTCCATACACTCAGAGATGAGAGATGGGGTGCATGCACATTTGGCTAATTAATCATCTTGGAGCACTTGTGGGATTCTCTGCTTAATTGCTTGCTGTGTAGGACCACAAAAGCAATCAATTGCTTCATTTTTCCTCCATCTGCTTGTTACATAATGCAGAATCCATGTTTGGGGAATTATTTTAGTTTATTTATAGTTCCCTGTGTTTATTCTTTCTTATCTACAGAGGCAATGAGAAATATAACTCTGTACTTTGAAAATATCACAGGAAAAAAAACACTTTCTGTTTGTTAAAAGCAATAAAAATTAAACAAATTCTAATGCATGGATTCTTTTATGCACACATTTATGTTAACTTTCCTCTTTTGAGTATTGTTATGAATTCGTGGTCTTCCACAAAATCAATTTGTTTCAAGTAAGCTTCATTATTATTTTTGTTTTTATGCTCAGTTTGGTGGTTGTGATTTCTTCAAAATGGCTCTTTTGTCCCTTCAACTACAATTTGTATCATTGTTTTTTAAAAACAACCTTATGTATCATCATTTCCAATATCTTCCATATTCATTAATACTTTTCATACCCTAAGATTTGAGAACAAGAGTCCTGATGCCACTTGGTGGAAATTAGTATTGAAAACCCAAATCTGCACCTAACAGTAAACAGGAGCTGTGGCAGGCCTTGATACCTAGCCTGTATCCTTTCTCATCTTCCTCTTTAGGACTCTGATTGCATTCAAGAGAACAGTAGGCTCAGCCAGACATATTCATTCCTATAGATTTGCAGCTGAGGATGGCCCAGTCTGGCCCCATCTGGGCTACCATCATCTCCTGCCTGGATTATTGAAGTACAATTCTGTTTCTTCCTGGTTCTCCTACTCAATTTTTCTCCTACAGAGTAATTCTCTCACAATGTAAGCCAGGTCATACAGCTCTTCTTTCAAAACTCTCAGTGGCCTCTATCCTACAAAGTCAGAGCAACATCTGCATAGTGGCCTTCAAAGCCCTGTGTCATCAGAGCCTCACTACCTGTTTGACCTTCTGGCCCATTGTTTCCCTTCTTGCTTACTCACTTCCAGAACAACTGGTTTCTTTGCTTCTGGTCCTTGGCAGCCCAGCATGTTGCTGCCACAAGAGTTCTGCACTTCCCATTCCTCTGAAGGGACTTGCTGAGATGCTCTTCTCCCCATGATTCCTAGCTGAATGTCCTCTCTAAAGATATTTTCCCATGCTCCCTCCTTTCCCCTCAGCCTACTCTGTGCATCCTTATAAAACACATGGCCATTTGTTTACTAATGCATCCCCCAGATAGATGCTGAGCCTCAAGATGATAAATACACGCCTGATTTGTTCCCTGCCCTGTCCCCAACCCTAACGACAATTAACACCTGATGTGTGGTAGGTCTTCCAAAAATATTTGTTGAATGAATGACCAATTAAATGAATGAATAAAGCAATGACATTCCATGGTTTTGTGCTGGAAGTGTGTTTTGAATATTCAACAACTCTCAGAGTAATCTTCTCACCATGTTCTGGGTTTTGTCGCTCTTCAGCCAAAACTCTGCCATGGCTTCCACGTCTACAGAGCAAAAGCAGCAACCACACAGAGTCCTCCAAACTCCTGCAAGATCTGAACTGTGAAAGCATTCTCAAGCATTGGAAAAAAACCTAATTGTCATCCCTAATTTCCTTCACTTCATTGTTCTTCAACAAAGCAGCAGTGTGTGGGGAAACCTTTCCATGTCCTGAGGGCTCACATGGTTCTCCTATACTACAGTGAGCAAGGTACTGGCTGACTCCCTCCAGACTTCACATTTCATGCTCACAGCACCCTGGATCCTGTCTTGGTTAAGACTATCTCTGTCTGCTGGTCCTGTAAGCTCTGATGCCTCAGCAGAGAAATGCGCATGTGGAGAATGACCCACAGGCAATGCTCATCCATCTGTTTTACTGCCTTGGTCTCCTTCTATAAGAGAGCATCACCAGTGGGTACAAGTGAGAAGGAGTTCAGCTTGGTTTCTTTCTTTTCTTTTATTCAGTGACTGATTGGATGGGGCTGCTTAGCATTATGGAGAGCTGCCCAATAAAGACCCCTAATGGAATAGGAGATTTTAAGTGGCAGTGTATTCCCCATCTTAGTGAATATTCAAATGCAATCTGAAGGATGAATTATGGAGGCTGCTGGAATAAGGTGCACCAAGAGCAAGATATGCCATGTGCTCCAACAGCTTTTCTTCCTAGAGTCCTTCTCAAGACTTCCTCCTTTTGTGCTCCATTGCCTAAGCTAAATGGTAGTGTTGTCTCTCAAGAAATCCCAGAAAAACCAAAAACCCACTCGATCACCACAGGCACTCTCTTAAATGAAAGATAACTTCATGTCTTCCACAAACTCACCTGTTGACAGTGATGGAGCAATGTGGAAGGAAGCTAGAGAAAGGTAACCCTTGATCACATTACATCAGCATCACAAGATGCATTGAAGGTTAGACTGCTCTCCAATAAAATGAGTTTGATCTTTCCATCGTTTCTGAAGAAAGTCTCCTTCTCCATCACTTATTCTAGAAGATTGGTATTTAAAAGTTATTTTTGGTATTTGTTGACATACATGCCTTCCAGATGTTACCCAAAGATCCCATCTTCCTTCCAAATGACATGGAAGACTCAAATAAAGTCATACAACTTTGAAAACAGGTTAAATTGGTGGTAAGTCAACCCTGTGTCTTGAACAGAGTTTTATTTGCTAAAGGCAGCAAAGCAGTTTTAGCCTGTCCTCAACTCTCTACTGGCCAAAAATATTATTTACATTTAAAGAAAAATAATCAAATGCCTTTTTTTTTTGGTGCTTACACTATTTTTCCTTCTGTTTAGACTGAGGTCAGTTCATCCCTGTTTTCAGCTAACCTCCACATCCCCAACTTCCTGGTCTCATCTTTAATTAAAGAAATAGGTCCAGTGGCATTTTTAATTTTTAAAAAATTGTTCAATAAGCAAATATGCATTTCAAACATCCAGAATTCTATTTATTCTGAGATGTTCTCTGTTCCTTCCTTCATATTATGTGTCTTTAAAGAAATTACCACCACCACTCCCTTTTAAACCTGACATTCATTCCACTTGGATGGGATGGAGATCTTGAGTTGAAAAACAGTGTCTCTTTTAGCTTGTCCAAATCCCTACAGAAATGAACAAAGTGGAACCTGGGAGTTGTTGGCTGGAAGGAATTTGTTGATGGAAATTAGGACCTAATGTTCTTCTTTCAGGTTTCAAACTCAGATCAAAAACCAGTCTGATTCTGGAAACTACCTTGTAGGAAAGATAGAAGGAACACTTTCTTTGTTACAGTGTCTGATGTGTCATACTTTAAATTTGCACAAGGATATGTGCTTGCAAAGAAGTTTTGTTTTAGCATATTTCTGGAGCCATGCCTGAGTTCAACTGCATAATACTATTGGTGCTTGCTTTCCTCCTTGTACTGAAAATCTGATTTTGGAGATAGGGATAAAGAGGTTGGGGGAAGTGGATTCTCTAGAGGGAAAGAGAAGAAAAATTCAGTTGAGTATGTATATTTCAATTTCTCTGCTATTCATTTTGTGGCATATTGCATTTACAAAGAAGGGTATAATAATACCATCCACCCTACATGGTCTCATAGTATGACTTTGCCACCCTCACATGGTCAGGGTTCCTGTCTCCTCCTCTCGAATCTAGTGGGCCTGTGGGGGGGAAAAAAATAAAACAGAAAAAAAAATGACAATATAACCTCTTCCACTGGAAACTATGGCTGGAGTCTGAACATCCTGAGGCCTCCATCTTGTTATAAAGCCCAGTGACATGCAGAGACCATGTGTAGGAGCTGAGTCCAAAGGTCATCTGGTGATCCCAGCCTCCCAACCATCAAGTCACCCCTACCTGAACCTAGCTTCCCAGAAGAGATTGCAGACCTCGTGGAAATGAGATAAAGCATTCTACTGCACTGTGACTGAATTCCAGACCCACAGTGTCCATGAGCATGATAAAATGGTTTTATGCCACCACATTTGTGATGGTTTGTTACCGAGTAAGGATGGAATACCCTGCTTAAGCCACACGAGCAGCTTATCTGGCACCACGTTGTGCCAGGATCTACGCTGGACATTATGGCCATGGAGACTATGACACCATTCCTGCCCGTTTGGCAGGGACGAGACATGTGGGCAGATGTGTCAGCACACCATGTGGAGGGATGGCCCTAGAGGCAGAACCCAGTTCTGTGAGACCACAGGGCTTGGGGTGAGGAAGACTGGGGAGTGGGTTGGAGTCCATCTAATGGGGAGGATCCCAGATCTGAAGGAGATGACATTAAGTTGATTTTGTTAGGCAGTTAGAATAGGAAAAAGGAGTCCAGAATGGCGGTGGCTAAAAGACAAGGAAGGGAAAAGCCCATGAAAACAGAACAAAGGAAGGTCGGAGGACCAGGAGTGAGGACCTCGGGTAGAACAAATAGCACCCCTGGCTAGCCCAATTTACATAAGGCAGGCCCAGGGGGAAGGAGAGAAAACATATAAAAAGAGTTGCCAAAGGGCCTGGGCTGGCTCTCTTCTCTTTGAGTCTTTTGGGTCGGCATGCCTTCACGCCTCGTGGATGTATTTTCCTTTATTTTCTAAATAAAACTGAGCTGTAATGCAGAGTTGTAACATTGATCTGTCTGACAGCTGTGACACGCCAAGGGCTTTAACATCCGTCACCTCAAATTTTTGTTGTGATGAGACAGAACCGAGGAAATTACACACTCCCCTGACAACTTTGATAGGATTGGGTCAGCAGAAGAAAGTGAAACAGGTCTAGGTGAAAGATCCAGCCTAGGTATAGGCACTAAATCATAGAAGACTTAAGACAGAGAGGGACTTGACATTCTTCTCAGCTTAAGCTCAGTGCCTGCGGGGTGAAGTGAGTACAGCTGGACTGCATGGCATTGGACAGTCTGGATCACAAGAGACCAGGGTACCAGGCTAAGGAGGTGAGAGTAGGCAGTGGAGCACCACAGAGGATGAGGGGGAAGAATAGGAGCCCATGGCCCAGGCAGTACAGCTCCTCCCCCAGCCTTTTTGCCGCCTCTTTATGGCCGTGACAGGCTGGGACCCTCTGCCAGGCTTTTTGAAAGAATCCTGCAGCCTGGACTCACCAACTGATCTCCTGGCTCCAGCCACTCCAGCTCTGGGGTTTCATGGGGGTGACACCATTTCCTCCTTGTAGCCTTGCATGAACACATCCTCCTCTCCCATGGGCAGTCCCACATCGAAGCTGTGTTACTTGCCTGAGGTGGCAGAGGCTGGTGTCTGGGGTGCTCAACAAAATCCCCCATGTTATTCTTTTCTCCAGGAACCTGCTTGAGGCACTGCTGCCTCTCACACTCTTGAGGTGAGGGAGAGCAGAGAACAGCCCCAGCCAGCCTCAGGCAAAGCACCCCCCTTCCATCCTCCCATCCTCCCTCTCCCCACCCCCACAGCCCCGCCCCACACAGGGTCTTGGGGCCTTCCTGCCTTTCAACAGAAGCCGAGACTTCCTGCAGGGACCATGTCTGCACTGAAATAGATCTGTTTTGAGGCCACTTTGCTTTGAACTATAGAGCAACTCCAGGAGTTGAAAGTACCATTTACCTGAATGACTGATATGTGCATTCATGTGAGACATTCAGCATAATGGTTGATTTACATTTATGGAGGGATTATACGTAAATTCTCATTTATGAGCAACCCCTCTGTGCTGGGCTGAGGTTCTCTCAGCTGCAAATACTGGGCTGCAAGACCTGAACCTTAATAACCTTCATTCTGCTTGACTTAGATTCCCTCGCTCTAAAGATGCCTGGGTCTGGTCTGAGACAGGTCATGTAAAGCCTTTGGTATAAACCTGGCACTGGACAGAGGACAGGCTGCTATTTGCCGACGGCCACCTCCTCCATGGAAAAGCAGCCCTTGCCTTTGGCTTGGACTCTCTCAACCCACAGTCTGCTCTGCAGCTCCAGCAGTGGGGGAGACCAACCCTTCACTGTGTCACACTTCCAGGTTGAGACTGAGTCTGCTTACCTGGAGCCCTCACATTCATAATCACAGAAGGGAGAATGGTGGTTGCAGAGGGCTGGGAGGAGGGGAAGGAAAGATGTTCAGAGCGTCATGGTTTCAGTTTGGGATGTTGGAGTCTGCAGAGAGATGGCAGGATGGTGGGGAGAGTTGCATAGTAATGTGAAAGCTCTCAGTGCCACTGAACTGTGCACTAAAAATAGTTACATGGTCAATTTTATGTTGTCTGTTTCTCCACAAACGACAGACACATCCTCTGAAAGATGAGACTCAGACTCCTTCACTTGGTACAAGTTAAGGTACCTTGATAGAAGTTAGTATGGTCAGGCTTCTGCCATCCCTTCCAGCCTCATCTGTCTGTCAGTTCTGCTGGTCTCCCCCTTATGCTTTGGCAATCACGCTCTCAGGCTTACACAAACACACACATCATCACCACCACCACCAGCACCACCATTACTACCACGTCACTTTCTTTTTCTTGTCTGGGCCGTTGTTCTGCCTGGGATTCTCTCTTAAATCAAAGCATGAATTATGAAGTCAGCCTGTCCGGGTTGGAGTTCCAGCTCTACCATAACTACTTGTGTAACCTTGAGAAAGCTGCTTAACTTCTCTGTGCCTCAGTTTCCTCAGCAATAAAAGGAGGATAGTAATACCACCTAAATCCCAGGTTGAACAGGCCCATAGAAAACGCTGTGTAGATCATGGCTGTTTTAATTATGATCTGTTTCTGGTATTGCCTGAGGAGCTGGCAGAGAGTTTTGTATTACTCTTCAGTAGCTGATCAGGCTGAGAGGTCACATGATCTGCCACCTTGGGAACAAAGCCAAGACATTGCTGCCTCGGGACTGGTCATTTGACTTTTTGGAGATGGACACGGCCAGACTGGCTGCACAGAGGGGCCTGGAGCCTGGGGCTCGCTTTCCTGCCCCGTGTACGGCAGCAATCTTGTGCCCTGGGTGGTGTTTGAGAGCCCAGGTCTAGGGAGTGGGCCAGTGTCTAGGGACAGCAGACTTCACCTCCCCTCCCTGTGCTGGCTGCCCTGAGCAGTGCTGGCGGAGGTGGGGCTGCTGAGAGCCAGAAGATAAACATATTAACAGAACTTTCCATCTGTCATTTCAGAGAGTCATTTACTGCCTAGCTGTGGTTGGAAAAATTAAGTCCTTGTAATTTAGAGTCAACATTCTCGTGGAATCATGTTAGACCAGTTGGCGGAGTTCTGCAGCCTCTCAGCAGAGTTGCCTACAATCAAAACAAGTTTGCAGTGGTACGCTGTCAGTGGGTAGGTGGCTGTCTGCTACCCTACCCGTTGCCCTGCTGACTTGAAATGTCCTGCATTGAGCACCGGGTGCTGCAGGCCACAGGGCAGGCCTGGGCACGTGGGGCCCTGGGCTGCAAACGGTGGACTGCAGGAATCCGCTGCTGGGGAAGCTGCACGGTGGAGCTCCAGCCCTCATAGGCCTTTCCTTTCCTGACTAAGACGAATGAATCTTCCCCTGTGTATTGGTGAGCTCAGGCTACTGTAGCAAAATGCAACAGACTGGAAGTTTAAACAACGGTCATTTTCTCCCAGTTCTGGTGGCTAGAAGTTCAAGATCAAGGTGTTGGCAGGGCTGGTTTCTCCTGAGGCCTCTCTCCTTGGTTTGTAGATGGCCACCTTCTCTCTGTGTCTTTGCAACGTTTTCCCTCGGCTTGCTTCTGTGTCCTAATCTCTTCTTAGAAGGATATCAGTCATACTGGATTAAGACTCTGCCTGACAATGACTACATTTTAATTACCTCCTTACAGGTCCAAATCTCCAAAATACAGTCACATTCTGAAGTACTGGGGAGTTAAAGCTTCAACATGTGGAAATTTCAGGGACACAATTTCAAACACCCTAAAATTCAGGAGAAACTAGTTTGGTGGTTCTACTGCGTGGAGAAGGAAACTGAGGCTCTGGGAAGGCAATTGGTGCCTCCCAAATCCCACAGCCAGTAAAGGCAGATGGTAGACCCAGGTGTAGGATTTCAGGTCCTCCTATTTTTAACCACAGCACAGTTACGTCCAACCTACAACCCCAGGTGAGCGTATGCCAGGCACTGCACAGGCTCCTTAAACCTTCTGTCAGCTGAAAAAAAAACACACAACCTAAAAGCTGAGAATTATTTTTTACTTGGCAGGCTTTCTGAGGATTTAGGCCCAGAAGACAGCCTCTCAGGTAGCTCTCAGGGACTGCTCAGAAGAGGTAAGGGAGGAGTCAGAATATACTGGAGTTTTTGTAACAAATACCAAAAAGACGACTGTTGAAGATGACTAGCTGAAAACCAGACATCTCAAGTGAATGAATTGAGTGCTTTCCTAGCTTTTCTAATTATGTGAAGATACAAGAGTCTGGGCTCATTGAAATTCCTTTGAGATGCCTTTTAGCTATCTAGGGCTAGTATCGTGCTTTTCTCCATCCTGAGTCCCCTCAGGGTGCACAGTTGGGCTGACAGCTTGGTGGCCACAATGTCCTTTGTTTACTTGAAATGGCAAGTGACATTCTTTGTTGACACCCCCAAATGCTGCTGTGCAGAAGGACAGGGAGGTTAGCTTCAATTTAAGGCAGAACTGTACAACAGAAAGTGAAATGAGGTCCCTGGGCAGCAAACTCCCATCTCTGGAGAGGGTGAAGCTGAGGCCCCTGCTTGGGTTGGGGTGTTGTCTTCAGTGATGGGATTTTCCAATGCACAGTCCACTTTTGCTAGACTTACAGATTTCTCCAACTGGGGGCTGGGTAGATCTTACCCAGAGATTTTCCTGTTCAACTGGGCTTCAGTGTGTAAACTTTGGAGGCTGCTAAGTACTGGATGCTAGACCATTTAGTTTTAAAAAAAGATTAGAATTATACCAAGATGCTTCCAAGTCAGGGAGGCTCAGCCCTGGACCTCGGGCATCAGAGTGGACATTTTAGGACCAACTCAGCTACCTTATTTTGAGATGGGGAATCTGAGGCACTGAATACAGCCTTGACTTTTTGGACCTGACCTGCGGCTCTGGCTCAGGGTTTGGCACAAGTATATGGCCTGTTGGCCACATGGGGCTATCTTTGACTTACCTGACTCAGTCTGGCAAAGGCTGTCATTATGTGGATGAGGTGGTAGGTGGAGGGGAGAGAACATCATTTTGGACCCACCTGGATTCTGCCTTACCTTCCTCCGAGCAAAGCTGGGTGGCCACTTGTCCAGATGTGCAGTGGAATACCCAGGAACAAAAGATGTGAGGAGCACATCTATGTGAGGAGTGTACAGTGGGCTAGAAATCCACCTCCTCTAAGGGACCTCCCTCCATCCTGCATCCTCCCTCATCTTCAGAGGAAGAAATTGAGGCTCAGAGAGCTTCAGTGTTTGCCCTAGACCAGCAACCAGCAAAAAAGGCAGGACTGGAACCCTAGGTCCCTGGCTCTAATCCCAGTATAGTCCCTAGGAGTCCTGGTTGCCTTTTTGCTCCCCCCATGGGTTCCCAGATGCCAAGGAAGAGGGTAGTGGAACAGCTCTGAGAGATGGCTCTGAACAGAAGCCAGGGAGTCTGTTCCCAAAGAGAGGGACAGTTTTCTGACACCCTTATGTCATTCACTCTCAGCCAAAGCCCTGCACACATCTGCTATCACTTCGCCGGCTCCCACTGCCCTCTGCTTCCCCTGACTGGTGAGAAGAAAATATTAGCATGGCTGCCCCAGGAGTCTGAGGCCTGCAAGCACTCTGTGTGTGGCACTGTCCTGCTCTGACAGCTCTGCCCTCCTCCTGAGTCCTGGCCCTCCCTGAGCTCCCTTCGGAAGCAGCAGGGAGAAAGAAAGAAATTGGAAAAGTGTCTACTGCTGGCTCCCATTCTCTGCTCTGGGATGCAGAGGCTCCCCTCTGACCAAGAGCTTGGCATGTAAGAACAAAGAACTGTGAGCAAAATATGGTTCTCTGCAGTGTTCAAGATAGCTTAGTGCAACAAGCTTGGAGGTTCCTCCAGCTGTGTACTGAATCCAATGACCATGGAAAAGCAGAGCCCTAGGTGGGTAGAATTCAAAGATGGCCCCAAGACTGTTCCACATGTGCATGCCTTTACTCATATCTTCCCTTTTAATGTAGGCAGAGTCCATGAATACGATGCCATGTAGCTCCTCTCCATATGTGAGTGGGTTACATTATATGGAAAGATGGATTGTACAGATATTATTAAGGTTCCTAGTAGGTTAACTTTGATTTAATAAAAAGGGACCCCTTCCATTCAAATGCAACAGTTTCTGCACAACCCAGCACTTTCTCTTTCCCTTAAATCATCATTTGAATCCATCCCAGGTGTATGATGGCTAATGTTACATGTGAACTTGGTTGGGTCATGATGCCCAGATGTGTGGTCAGACATTATTCTAGATGTTTGCATGAGGATTTGGGGATGAGATTAGTATTTAAAATGGTCAACCTTGAATAAAGCAGCTTGCTTTCCATAATGTGTCGGGCCTCGTCCAATCAGAGCAAAGGACTGACTTGCTTCAAGCAAGAAGAAACTCTGCCAGCAGGTAGGCTTTGGACTTGAACTCCAACCTGGATTTTTTTAGCTCTCCAGCCTTCCAATCTTTATACTTAAACTGCAGCATCAACTCTTCCTGGGTCTCTAATCTACTAGTCTGTGCTGCATATTTTGGACTTGCCAGCCTCAGTGATGTCAAGATATGGAAGAATAGAAGATCCTCAGCCTTAGTCCCATCCAACAGAAACACTGCTAAGCAACTATCCAGGAATGATGGTTTCTTCATGAGAACTAAAAATCCCAGAGGAAAAGTTACAGCACACCAGTGGAGCAAAAATAAATTAGAAAAACCACATTAAAATGGGTAAGAGGTACACTTTATCCACATCACCTATTCCTCAAGCCACAACTGCATGGTGCCAAGAAGGATGTTTTGGGTCCCCAACTTCTCCTGTGGGGGAAAGGGAGACCAAAGAGGACATCTAACTTCCTCAGTATTTGACTCTGCCTTAGTGGTCCACCTCTGTCTCAGCTCATGAGAACTCTACAGGCAAGAAGAGAGTAGAATGATGTATTCAAAGTACTAAAAGAAAGCAGAAAAAAATTACCAACCAAGAACAGTATACTTGGTAAAACTGTCCTTCAAAAATGAAGGAGAGGTAAAGATCTTCCCAGAAAAAAACTGAGGGAGTTTATCACCACTAAACCTGCCTTATACGAAGTAGACTTGTCAGCATTCACAATTATGTGAGCCAATTCCCGAAAATAAATCTCTATATGCATAAAAAAAGGGGGAGGGGATTCCCTGGGTGAGCCTGATCTAATCAGATAAGCCTTAGAGAAGACGGGGGGGCAGAAGCAGCAGTCCTTCTGCTGCCAATGGAGAGGACCATGACGAGGAACCACAGACTCTCTAGGAGCTGAGAGTGGCCTCTGGTTCACAGCCCTCAAAGAAATAGGGACCTCGGTGCTATAATCACTGGGTTTTAAATTCTGCCAACAACACAAGTGAGCCTCAGAGGAGAATGCAGTCAGCCAACACTGTGATTTCAGTCCAGTGAGACCCTGGGCATTGGGCTTCACCAACTCCTTCCTAGACTTTTGAGCCTAGGAAACTGTGAGATGAAATTACCATATAAACTTGTGGTAACTCATTACACAGTGATCAAACACTAATGTATCCTCTTCCAGACTTCTGGTAAATCTCTCAGGGCATGTGAGGTAAGGTTTGAGCTAAGTCTGGCACCTGGGCAGAGACATATCTCAGTTCAAGCATGTCTGATAGAAAAAAATTGAACACTACAACATATAGTTGAAACATGGTTCTGGAACAGAGGTGCCCAGCAATGAGAGATGGAGAGTGAGAAAGAGAAAGGGACTGGGAAACTCCTATAGTTTCTCCAGACATTGTACTTTTGTTACGTTAAACTCTGTTGTTTTGCTTTGTTTTATTTATTCATTCATTTGTAAACCCACTCATTCAAATAGTGATGAGAATGAAAAATTAATTTTTATTACTTCTGTTCTTTTTGGCCACACTATACTGGTATGTGGAACTTCCCCAACTAGAGATTGAACCTGTGCCCCCTGCAACAGAAGCACAGAGTCTTAATCACTGGACTACCAGGGAAGTCCTCTTTGCAACCTCTGATTAGAACTATTTCCCCAGAGAATGGAGCATTTCTGCAGACTAAGAGTTCGGTCTGGAGGGAGAGCTAGCCACGGACAAAGAGCCCATTTGGCTATGGACCTTGTGAATCCTCTGTGCTGCTCTTGGACCTTGGGCTGTGTGGGTATGAAAATGCTGCACACTCTATAAAGTGCCCAAGAATGAACAGTTTTGTAGAAGGTAAACATCTACTTTTTGCAGCAAGAAAACAAAAGGAGGAGGGGAGAAAAGAAGTTTTGCTGTGGTTTCTTAGTAAATCTGGGACCAAATGTCTGGTGTTGCCTTTCTTGGTGGTGGTCTTAGCTGAGCCATCAGCACTAAGAAATCTACCTTAGAGATCTTGTAGCAGCATCAAATGATGCTGTCGGAGTGCACTGTGAGTAAGGACAGTGAGGAGCACATCTCCTATTAACAAGCTGTGGACCTGTAACCTGAGTGAGGAATCGACTTGTGTTGTTTTATGGTTGGTTGTTACTGCAACACAGCCTAGCCCATACTGACTAGTGGAGTTAATACAGACCACTTGATGCAGGTGGTCATCCCAGGTGTCTGCCTGGCTAGCATGGCATCATGATCTAGATCATGCAACAATGCTAGAATTTTCTAGGAAAATTTCTAGAAATTTCTGGAAAAGCTATGTGTTCTGGTTAAATGATGTCTTTGAATTCTGAAGGCATGGGATTTTATTTTTTCCTTCTTGTACATAGATGCAAACACGCTATAAACGAATTCTATTTCCTACTTCTTCACTCATTTTAAACTTTACTTCATGTTGTTATAGGTTTTGTATGTATCATTTTTAATGACTGAGTAAATATTTAATGACTGGATTATGAAAGACCTTACTTAATCATCATGCCCTGTGGTGGGATACTTAGATTGTTTTCAATAAACATCTTTGTGCATAAAGCTTGATTTCTGTTTAATATTATTTACTTTGGCTAAGACTCCAGTAGTGGAACACCTGGACAGAAATGTCATGAAACTTTACCTTTTTCAAACATTTCTCTGGAAAGTAAAGCATTCACCTACCCTGACGCCACAGGTTGGTTAGTCTGGTGAAAGTAACTCACTCTCTTTAAAGATGAAAATGGAGTCAGGCTTTGGCCATCATCCTGTCACATCACTCTAGGCTCATAGTGATGTAGACCAGGCCTCAGGAGACCAGGCCAGCCTGGGGGGTCTGACCAAGGAACAGGTCCCCAACAACCTCAGCTTAGTACTCTCTAGTACTAAGTTCAAGTAATAGTACTAGTTCAAGTAATAAAATTCCCAAGGATTCACCACCACCCCCATCTGAACACCTCCATTCCAACATCAGCCCCTAGGGTAGTTTTGAGGGTCCACCATGGCCCTTGCTTTCCCCTTGTGGATCCCATGCCCTCTGCACTCCTGGAGCTCATGACCACTTTTAAGAGCTCTGGTTCCACTCACTGCATCTCTCTCCAAGTGGCAGTGCCCTGCAGCTCACTGGGGTCTTACTGGCTGAAATGCAGGGCTGGGGAGGACACTCCTTACTCACTTCTGTAAAGCATCTTGATTGGGATACATATTGAGGACCCTGGGGCTCAGCTTTTCCCTGCCATATCCTCCAGACCATTTCTCTAACCTATGGCCCTAGCATATTCCCTGGGACCTGAGAGTCATCAAAGTGACTTTTAGCAGTGCTGCCCTCAAAACTATTTTCTCCCAAGCCTGGTCCATGTCCCAAGCAAGCATTTTTATCTTCTTAGTAGTAACAAAGTCCCTCCTCTTTGATCAAATTATAATCAGGCTTCTCTGAGCCCTCCTCCAGACTAAACTTAGTCCTTGTCATACAAACCTAGTTGTTGGGGTCCTTTAATGGACCGGAACCTTGTGGTGCGGAGTCGACGATAAGAAAGTGAAAGAGAGAAAGAGAGAGAGAGAAAGAGAGAGAGAGAGAGACAAAAAGACCCGGGGACCTAAGCTCTGATGGAGCAAAGGTGCTTTAATGATTTTTCTATGAGTATATATAGGCTGCAGTACAAGAAACTTCTTTTGGGAATGATAGAGATCAGAAAACCAAATGTACAGCAACCGTTACCACAAGGTCAGGAGACAATCCATATCTCAAGAAAGGGGAAGGAGATTAAGCTGTTTTGTCCTAAGGAGAATGTTTACTAAAGGAGACTCATGCTTGCCTCACACAATGACCTCAGTCCCTGGGAGCAGCGTGCTGTTCCGCTTGAAGAGGGACAAAGGACTCACGAGAGATAGCATGTAGGAATCCTCCCGTCAAACATTCCCTGACACCTAGTTATAGCAAAGAATCCTGCTTAGTCAGTTTATCATGAATACTCCCCCATCCTTAATGGCCAGTTAAGCTTCCCTTCCCCCAACCATGGATACCCAACGAATTTCCTCTTCATAATTTCCTGTCCTTTTCCTTACTTTGCCCATTGGCTATAAATCCCCATTTGTCTCTGTTTGCATTTGAAGTTGTGTTCAATGTCTTTCCCCTACTGCAATAATCTTGAACAAAGTCATTTTTAAAAAATCAAGGGTGAGAATAATTTCTCTTTGACAGGAGATATTCTTTCCCATCCAGAAAACCCTCTTGTGAGGAGTTACCTGGTGGAGAGGGAGGGGAGCTTTAACCTAGGGAATGGCTGCCAGCCTCGCCCACCATATATGTGCCTCCCACCAAGGACACTATTTGTTGGAGAGGCCAGAAACCCTGGTAAAGGAATGTTCTGAGTGTCTTCCCTGGAGAACTGAGAAACCCACACCCAACACCCCAGCCTCATCTTCATCTCACGGTTTTATGGCCCATTCATTCCTTTATTCATCACACATTTATTGAGTTGCTCCTATATTATCTTGTCTTAAATTATTGGTGGAGATTTTATATTTTCAGGGATTTTCCCCCGTTTACTTTCAGTTTTATTTCATTTTTTGCGTAAAGACTTTTGAGCAGCTGAGCATTCCTAAGGTTCTGGGGACACCACCAAGAGGAGTAGTACAGACTGAGGCCCTGCCGTTTTCAACTCCCATTCTCAGAGATCAGCCTGCACAGATCAGAGGCCTCATGCGAGGAGGGATGATGCCCAGTCTTATTGCCAAAGACAATGGCTCCAGAGTAGAAAATGAAGCAATTAGATAATTGCTGCTTTGTGTCTGTATGATATCATACATTTAGAGCAGTTAGATTGAGGTAATTTGCAAAACTGACAAATAATAAATCCTTAATATATTTCCTGCTTTCCTTCCCATCCCTCCATTTTTCTCTTTCCTCCCCCTTTCCTTTCTTCCTTCTTAGAATCTTCCTAGAAGGCTCTTGAGGTCATTCACCTCTGTCCATGTGCAAACTTCTCTCCACAGTATCCTGACAGGAAGGTAGGGTCCCAGACACCCAGCAGAAGTTGAGAGGAGATTTTCAGAATCTACCCATTGGGAAACCTTGCCTCATCAAGCTACTCCCTGGTCCAATGTTGAGGAGGCACCAGACTCGCTTCCTTTCCTTGTGACCCTGGAGCCCAGTGATGCTGTATCTGGTGATGTTGGCAGATGTCTCTCCCTTACCAGCCAGTCCTAGTGTCCAATTTACTATTATTTACTTAATATCTTCTTTTAATTGATTCACTCATATTGCCTAAATAAATAAAGTGTAAGAGGAAACGTGTATCAGAGGATGAGATGGCTGGATTGCATCACCGACTCAATGGACATGAGTTTGAGTAAACTCTGGGAGTTGGTCATGGACAGGGAAGCCTGGCATGCTACAGTCCATGGGGTTGTAAAGAGTCGGACACGACTGAGTGACTGAACTAACTAATTGAATGGCTATTCCTTGGGACTAAGAATAAGCATTAAATATAAGATAGATACAGTTTTTTCTCTGTGGAGTTAATTATCTATCAGGAAACAGAGAAGTTACAAGTAAACAAATGAAAAAAAATCTAACTGTAAGAAGGAAATAAACAAAGAAAGAGAGGAGAGTGGAGTATACATTTGCCACAGGCGAGGGGTCATGAATCAAAGTTATGCTTTGGACGTACTGAGTTTTGAAAATACTGATTCCAAGTATGCATTTGAATGATGACTTGAGCAAGGTCAGTGTGGAGAGGTTAGGACTGAAATGATCAAGGTAAGGGTGTTAGTTGCATCAATGGTGTTTGAAGCCACAGGCTCAGATGTGATTATTTCAGGAGTGAGTGTCCATAGATACCTGGGCCCCTGATGCTCACACACTAACAAGTCACAAAGAAGAGGAGGCCCAGCCAGGTGTTAAAGGAAGGCAGCCCACTGTGGTACTCTGTGGTTTCTTAGAAGCACAATGAGGGAAATGTGTTTACAAAGGATGGAGTGATAGCTACCAAATGTCACTGAAAAGCTGAGCCAGATGAAGACAGTGAGTTCACCACTGGGTTTGACAAGATGGTGTCATGAGTATGACTCTGATGGAACAATGGGGATGAACACCTGATTGGAGTGATTTTAAGGAAGGACAGGGGCCGAGGAAGGGGAGGTGGGGAGTAGAGACTGCTTCCTACTCTTTCAAGGAATTGTGCTGGTACATAAAAGCCCACATGTGCAGCTGCTCCTGGAACATCTCATGAACCATCTGAAATCAAGCTGTGGACCACATGGCCTGGAAATTTATCCTTGAAAGCCCAGACTAACAGAACCCTTTCCTAACCCTTACTGGCACCATTCCTGGGAGAGTGCCCTCGAGTTGCATTCTTCCCACTACTCAGCCCCAAAAAGGTTTTTTCCTCTCTGGGGGCCAGCAGCCTGACAGGCCTGCATACAACACAGACACATACAGCAGAAGAACTGGCGAGCGCCGGGGCTGCAGGGCTGTACACAACCAGGGCCCTTATTCCAGAACGCAGAGAGGTGCCGGGACATGGCATGCTCCAGCACAGATATTTATTGATCTTGATTCACACAGTCCAAGAAAAGCTTGGCCGCAGAGATTTCTGGTCCAATCACAAGACTATGGGGGTTGGGCAAGGGTGAGAGAGAAAGAGATGGACTTTTCAAAAATCTGTATTAAAAAAAATAACTCTGTATAAACCTGATTTCTGTGAGCCTGCTGCCTGCAGTAGTGAAATGCCCTGTTACTCTTCCGAGGCGGCAGTGAATAGCGGCTCTGTTAGGAGCTGGCGGGGTCTCCAGAATCAAAATACACCAGGGAGATAGGAGAGCTGCCTTCCTGGAGTCAGTTGTGAGCAGAGCCTGCTAGGAAGTGGGCCTTCCTCCTGCAAGCTCTCTACCTAAGCGAGACAGAAAAGTCCTCACAGGCATGTGCGTTTCTGTTTTATACAAAGTGAAACTGAATCACACCCAGATCAGATTTGTATTTTCTCCTGGGCTATTGCAGGAGGCCGTCTTCAGACTGACCTCATTCACAACCAGCTTTTCTTTTGTATAATTGGCCACCAAGATTAATAAAAAAACTGCACTATCCATCGGAAAACTTTGGGTGCAGCTTGACTTTTTTTGTGTGGGAAGACAAAGATCAGGACAATTACTGAGAGCCTACACTGTGCCAGGCGTCTGGTGTTTGCAATCTCCTTTAATCTTTACTGACACTTGGTTTTGCAGACAGGAAACTAAGACTTAATGAGGGAAACGACTTGCCCAAGACCTTGGTAGGCTGAGGAATGGGCCCCCTCTGATACACCTTTTTTTCTGATGTTTTCCAACCCTCTCAGACATATTGGCAGCCAGTGGAGATTTCCTTGACTGTAGGACCTCCATGTAATATACAAGGTAATGGTATACACACCAATTGCTCAGAGGTTCTGTCCTAGCTCCCTGAAGCTGGTATGCTTTGCTTGGGTCACACAGTGAGTGTGGTTCCTGCTAGAGGTGGTGGGATCATTTGTGAAGGTGAAAGTGAATATCCTCGGTCTGCACCAGCATCCCATTTCCACCACTATAACTACCCCCAGGTTGCCCCCTGGCTCCTGCATCTGCTGGCCACTATGAGCACTGGCTTTGAGGCTTTTGCCTGGAGTTCAACTCATTTCCATATTTCTTTTCTCATGCAAACCTTGGGGCAATTCTGGGGCTCCAGTAACACGAACCCTTTTCTCTAGATAAGGAAGAAGTTGAGACCCCTGAGAGATCTAGCCACTTAGCCTTCTAAGACAAAGCTGAGACTCAAGATTTTGGACTCCCACAGCCAAGCCCATTCCCAGCTCCACATGGCCTCTCCATGTGAGCCCTGCAACCTCTGTCTTTGCTCCTTTCAAACACATTAAGGCCCCAGCACCAAGTTGGAGAGGAGAGCTCCCGAGACCTCAGCCAGCCAGCTCACAGAGCTGCAGAACCTTGCTCTCCTGCTAGTGGCGGTGCTGTTACCATCCTCGTGTATTATGACCCTGTTTATTAAGCATTTTTGTGTATTTTCTAGTGGATTTCCTCCCAATTATGAGAGATGGATATTGTTATACCCATTTTACAGAGGAAGAAAGTGAGGTAAAGGAATTGGCCCATGGTCACATAGTTAATAGGGGGTAGAATCAGGATGAAAATCCAGATTAATCTGCCTCCACCAGCTTTGTACCATACCCTGCAGCTATTTTATAGGCCCCATGACTTGTATGGAAATGAGAGCATTTCCTCGTACCATGCATTTTGCCTTGTGCATGCACGTGTTTCCTTCTTTATATGAACACTGCGTGTCATTACACAGCCATGTGGTAGATCTGAACAAACCCCGAGCAGCACATTTCATGTTGTTCAATGTTCTACTGGATATGCAGCTTGTTTTACTCAAGTCGAAGCCTAACAGCCCCTCCCTCTTTCCTTGTCTAGTTTGTGGCTTTCCAGAAAGACCATGCTTCCTTCCATACTTCTTCCTGGCTACCACTACTAATTTTAGAGGAGCTGAGTTCAGGTCCACATTTTAGAGGAGCTGAGTTCGGGTCCACATGTTCCTCTGCCCTGAACTTCAACAGTTGTAGACATTATGCGTTGACAGTTTAGGGACTGATTCAAACTGCTAGCTTTGGGGACCATTGTATCTCTCGTCTCAATACCTTAAAACCAGAAGGCAAAGTCATCAGTTCTCTACCAAAGCTTCATTTCCACCATCTCCAGAGAGCAGTCATGACAGATGAGAACCTCTTGGTGGTATTAGATCTGTCTGAACACTGCTAAGCTCCACGGGGAGCTACAACAAGTGAGCATGAAACATGCAGAGGCTGAAGATGTAAAGGCTTTAACATCTCCTATGAAACTCTGAATCTGGGGAGAGATGAGACTACTTTTTCTGAGGCTGAGCTTCCACTCAAGTTCTTATGGCTTCAGTGTTACAGACCCAACATGAACCTTCTGAGACGCCAACTCATTTACTCTTGGCGAAACGCAGCTTCCTCTCACAACTGAAATGAGAGCGTGAAAGGCTTATAAAGTTGACTCCAAAAGCATCATGCATATCTGCAAACTCTTCAAATCCAGCATTTGGACGAGCTGGGTGGAGATGGATCAGAAACACATGGATTAGATTTTCTTTAACCTACACTATGGGCCTCCGAAATTAAGGGAAAAGTGCTTGGCATGGTCCATTTGGGATTTACGGATCTCTGAGCACTTGAAGCATCAGCAAATGTTCCCCAGGCAGAAGATCCTTTGGCCGACTTCCCCTGACCCTCAATTCCCTCCCAGTGGGAACTGTTAAGGGGGAAAGGAAATGAAGACTCAAAGTAGACATGAGTGAGTAGGGGGAAGGTCCTCAGGAAGGTGGACTGTGAATATGGGGATTATAAAGATGTAGACAATTTGAGAGGTTTGGGATGAAGCGAAGGTATGTTCTTAAAATCCATGTCTGCAAATAGGTTCTATTAGCTTCTCCCTCAGCGATTCAGTCAAAGTTCCTTCTGAGCTGGCCATGGGTCTTGCAAATGAGTATGCACATCATTGAAAAACTATTCACTTGCTGGAGCGGCCGGAGCCTGAGGAGTGATTGAAACCGCGCAGAACTTTTCCATGAAGCCTGGTAACACATAAGTCGTGCTGTCATGTACTATTACTCGGCTGAAGTTTGAAAGCACGATCTGTTATTTTCCACCTGTTTACTTTTAACACAAAGCTCTGTTGACTAAGTAAATTCTATGCTGAAGTCCTCAAATGAGGCATTGAGATGGAGTCAGCTTTGGACATCCAGCCAAGACCAGATTCCTTAAGTTCAAGGTTAATGACCATCTGCTCTAGAAAGGGCCAGACAGATAACAAGATGTGTGGAAAATACGCTGAAGACAAGCGCTGACTCTGAAGCACTGGCAGACCCACCCAAGAGCTGACAGCCTCTCACCAAAGCCACCACTGCATGAGTCATCCTGATTTGCAATGGTCTGTCTACAGGTCCGCGTCTGGGGCTGGCTGCTGAGTCCCAGAGAAAATAGTCCTGTTCTTGTTTATTGCTGGGTAGGGGGCAGTGTGGAGCAATAAGCAGAGTGCAAGTTTAGGCACTGGACTGGCCTAGGACTCAATCTTAGTTCAGTCATCCAGCTTTGGGAGAATCCATGACTCACTGTATTCTTACTTTGCTCTTTGTGGCATGCGGCTCAAAAAAATTTCAGCTCTGCTACCCTTGATCCTGGGTCAGAGGTCTGAATTTCCACATCTTCCTTAAACATGTGGGCTTTGAAATCAGAGTTCTTACTCTGTCTCTCCCACCTAAACACGTGCAGCAAGAAGGCAGTTTTGGGCTCTAAGTGTGTTGTGAAATTGATCTCACGTTGCCATTTTCCAGGGGCTTATTAGGAGGGTGGGACTATAGGAAAAAGACAGAAGCATCTGGGAGTGAGGTCCTGAGGCCGTATATGCTTTAGACGTGACTGTGAGAGTGAGTGGGGTCCTCACATCTTGCTCTTTCTAGCTCTGCACAGTCAGCAGGGCTCTAGAGCACAGAGGGGTAACACACCCCCTCCAGGAGCACCCCTGACGTGGGGGAGACAGAGACACAGGATAACTGAGATACACGCTGAGGTAGCTGGGTGACAGGGAATATACATTTCTTTTTAATTTTTTTTTGTTGAAGTGTAGTTGATTTACAATTTGTGTTGGTTTCTAGTGTATAGCAAATGAATCATTATATATATATGTGTGTGTGTATGTGTGTGTATATATATATTCTTTCATATTCTTACCATTATTGTTTATTACAAGATTTTGAATATAGATCCCTGTGCTATACAGTAGGACTTTGGTAAACAACAAATTTTATATATAGTAGTTTGTACCTGCTGATCCCCAAACTCCTAATTTATCCTTCTCCCACCCCCTTTCACCTTTGGTAATAACGGTAAATTTGTTTTCTATTTCTGTGGGTCTGTTTCTGTTTTGTAAATAAGTTCATTTGTACCATATTTCAGATTCCACATATAAGTGATGCCATATGGTATTTGTCTTTCTCTTTCTGATTGACTTATTTCGCTTACTATGATAATTTCTAAGTTCATCCATGTCACTGCAAATGGCATTATTTCATTCTTTTTTAGGGATGAATAATATTTCATTGTGTGTATACACATCTTCTTCATCGATTCATCTGTGAATGGACATTTAGTTTGCTTCTATATCTTGGCTGTTGTAAATAATGCTTCTATGAATACTGAGGTGCATGGCTCTTTTCAAATTAGAGTTTTTTCCAGATATATGCCCAGAAAGGGAATAGCTGCGTCACATGGTATTTCTATTTTTAGCTTTTTTAAGGAGCCTCCATACTGTTTTCCATAGTGGCTCCACCAATTTACATTTCTACCAACAGTGTAGGTGTTAGTGTAGGTCTTTTTTGAACACTTTCTCTGGAATTTGTTATTTGTAGACTTTTTTTTTTGGTAGACTTTTTAATGACTGGTGTGAGGTGATACCTCATTGTAATTTTGATTTGCGTTTCTCTAATAATTAGCGATGTTGAACATCTTTCCAGATGCTACTGATATGTCTTTCTTTGGAGAAATGTCTATTTAGGTCTTCTGCCCATTTTTTGATTGGGAGGATATGTTCCTGTGCTTTCTATTTTACATTAAACATGTGGCCCTTTGGTAATTAGAAAACAAAGGACTGAAGGTTTGAAAAAAGGACCATGGAATACACAAAAGGAGGAGACAGAGGAGGAAGTAGATGTATTACCATGGAGTCGGGTTTAACTGCTGGGTTCAGGAGAGGCTAAGAGAAATTGGATGAGTGGGAGCAGTCTGCAGACACATGGCCTCCACCAGCAGGCATCCCCACCCAGGAGACAGGACAGCAGGGCCTAGAACTAGGATCAGGGCAGAGGTGCTGAAGTGCCCAGGGAGGAGTGGCAGAAAACCAGGGAGAAGAGGTTGGGGCCTGATGGGAGAAGCTCTGTGTATCCATTGCTGTTTGCATCCTGAAGGATGTAATGAAAGGTAACCAAGCACATTGCATTTTAGAGTCTTTTTGGTGCATGGAAACAGGCCTGGGGGCAGAGATGAGCTCATGAGAGTTTATTTTTAACCTGCTCCTAAAGGCCAACAGTAAGATACCCCATTTTGTTAGCTGGCTGTGTCCAAAAGGAGCAGTTGGCACCTGCCTCCCCTAGGCTCCTCCCAACCCCTCTTCCCACTGTGGGGAAAGGCCCAGCGGGCTTCAACCGGCCATCAATCTTCATTAGGTCAGGCTTTGTCTTCAGGAGGCACAGAGCTCAGAGAGGCTGCTTGATGGAAGCACTGTGACCCCAGGGTTTTTAGAAATAAAGGCTAATTGACCATAGGAAAATCAAACAGATCTCATCACTGGTGTCTGGGCTGTCTCCCAGTCACACTTCCAGCTCGGCCTCAACAATGGAAATGCCTGCTGGGGCTGGCCCATCCTCCCACCCGTGGAACTACCCACAGACAGGACAGATGCCAATGCCTTTGGCGCTCTCCCCATGTGGGGCAGAGCCTGTCCTCTAGGGCCTGAGGTCTTCGCTGCCAGTCTGGCCCAGTGGAACATTCCATCCCATCATTTGGAGACTTTCATCAGAGTAAAAGTCCCACGGCTAGAAGGAATCCAAACACTGGGCCACATTTGGTGTGGTATATTCTTGCCTGGATGATAGCATTTGATTTGTGTAGATGGACCATTGGCAAAGTGCTTTCTCATATGTAATTTAGTGACTTTTCACTGGGCTGGCGAAGAGTTTCAGAGGCAGAGACTTGGCTTCCATGTCACTCAGGGTCACTGTCAGTGTGTGTTCTTGTGCACACAGATGGCAACGAAGAGCAGGAGTCACCAGGATTTCTAAGTCACCCTCGGTTTCTAAGGGAAGATCAAAAGGGATTGAGAACACAGGTAGGGTCAGCTAACTAGACCTGGATCCCATCCTGCAGTCAGGGAAACTGAGGCACAGGAAGCCCAAGGCCACACAGTCAACAGAGCTTCAAATCCAATTTGAATTGATGGCAACTGATGCGGGCCTCAGAGAACCCCATTAGTGCATGTGTGACATCTTGAAGGATGCAAGCTCCCCAGCAGAGTTGTCACCAGACATTGCCTGCAATATGGCCAGTGCAGAATCCACTGTGAGTCCATAGTCAGGCGTCACTGTTAACAGTTCTGCTCTAACCCTGGGGGGAGTGAGAAGATTGTTCATCATCTCCAAGGCAGAATGTGCTTCAGGGAAGGGAATTGCGTGACTTTCCATAACCCCTGACTTCCTACACTCAGCCCTGACTCACAATCAACAGTTCAGCCCTAGCTCTTCCATCTGATTTTCCTTTGTGAAGCAAGTTGCGTGCTTTTCATAGTGTCTGCCTTGACGCAATCACATCCCCCTCCTATCTGCCCACCTGTCAGTCACTGAAACAGCAGTTCTCAAGTGTGTATCATCGTCTTCTAAAGGACTTAAGATGAGACTGATGCTGCAACCCTCCCAGGCTTTCTGATTCAGTGGATGTGGGCTGGGCCCTGAGAATGTGCACGTGTAACAGGTTCTCAGGGATGCTGATATTAGTGGGGGCGCACTTGGAGAAACCCTGCTTTGGAGTACCTTCTCATGAGAGTAACATCAGAGAGAACTAGTGGACAGAAGCAGACCCATAGGCAGAGCTACCTTGGAATAGGGTGAAAGAGAAAACAAAGAGAAACCCAGAAACTGCTGCCACACAGGGAAACCTGGGGCACGGGTGGTTTATCCTCAGAGACTTAGTCTCTGCACAGATCCAGCTGAATCTGAGTATTCCCAGGAAAACTGTCAGTGAGTGATACTGAATGAAATTTACATTTTGAAAAATCTCAAATGAGAAGGGACACACAGGGTGTCCTGTGAAGGGAGGGAAGGAGCAGGGATTGAGTACTTGTGGGCTGCACCTCCACCATGTACAGCATTGCATGGCTGACATACACTGTCTGCTTGATATTCCCAACGGCCTTGAGATTGATGCCATGACCCCCATTTTACAGAAGAGGAAAAACAGGGCTCAGAGAAGTTAAGTAACTTGCTCAAGCTTACCAAAGTAGGGAATGGGAGAGCCTGGATCAGAATTGACACAATACGAAAGAACTTGGTAGAAACCAGGAGCAGACACTGTTTACGTTAGAATGATCAGAACTTGAGTACCCTAAGTTTATTTGTGGTGGAGGAACTGAGACAAGCTGTTATGGTCTGAAACAGACTGATTGTACACCCAGTGAGGTGAAAGAGTCCCAGATCAGGGACATTTGTGAGATTTACTCTATTCTCGTCTATGAATAATGGCCTCTGGTCCCCATATGCCCGATGCCTAAGGAACTGCTATGGACTGAATTGTGTCCCATCCAATTCATATGTTGAGGGTCTAATCCCCAATGTCACTGTATTTGGAAATGGAGCCTTTAAGGAGGTGGCTGAGATTAATTGAGGTCATAAGGGTGGATCCTGGATCCAATAGAAGTGGTGTCCTTATAAACAAGAAAGGGGCAGCAGACCTCTCTCTCTGCCATGTGAGGACACAACAAGAAGGTAACTGCTTACAAGCCAGAAAGAGAACTCTTACCAGATGCCAAACCTGGCTGGAACCTTAGACTTTCCAGTCTCTAGAATGGTGAGAAAAGTAATTTCTATTGCTTAAGCCACTCGGCCTATGGTATTTGTTAAGGCAGCCCTAGTAGACTAACACATTCCAACTAGGAAACAGTCCCCTAGTTTGAGGGGCTGATTAAAAATCCAGGTCACAAAGGGTTGCATAGTGGGGTGGGCTTTGCTTCTGAATCCCTCACTCACTTTTAACTTTGTAGATATGGTCTCATGTGGTTTGAGGAAGGGGACTCTGTCTTTAAAAAGACCCCTCATTTCTACCTGAAAATTTAATTAACAACTTTGTATCCAAATGTCTTTCTGTTTCTTCTTTGACATACTATAGGTAGGGGTTTTCCAAGGCATTGTTTTCCAGATGTAGCCAGAGGACCTTACATATAGCCTAACGTTCAACTGTTTACCACTTGGGGTATGCTGCCTTATTGGTGGATTTCATTAACCTTCAGCGATCTTTAACTTATTGATGTAATTTGGTCATGTGGTCATATGAGGTCAGCAAAGAGTTTTGCTTTTGAATCATGGATCAAGATTATAGGATCTGCATCATGAATCAAGAGAAACCATCTCTTGGCAAAAATGTTAAGTTTTTCCAGCAATAATAGTAATTAAAAATGATTGACTGCCTACTTTATCTATCATTTGTCTATCCTCTATCTGCCTGACTACCTATTAATATCTTTGATGTTCCTTAAATTTCTAGTGCAATGACAATGAAGGAACACAGAAGGGGGAAATTTCACAACAGCAGTGAGAATAGGAAGAGTATACATTAGCAGATTAAAAATGACTGTGCTTGACTCTTTAATTATAATCATAATTGGATCATAAAGAGGAACAGACAACCGAAGATCATCAGATCCTTGAGGAAAACATTAACCAGCTTAAACACACTGCTGGCAAAACCCCTGTGTATCCTAATCCCAGAGACAAATGAGTCACCAGTTCCTGAGTCTGTAGCAGACAATTTTGGACTAGCCATTAGGCTTAATGCTGAGCCATTTGTCACTTGTGGCTTGAGGTTCTGCTCAGTCACTTACTGCTTCTAGTTTCCTTTGTAAGTTCCAACATTCTATGGGTATTAACTACTCCCTTATATCTTTAAAAAAATGTGCTTAAAAAAAAATGACTATCATTTTAACAGGGTTTGGTGAGGAAGCAGAGATAAATGAACATGTTTAGTCAGAAACTCTCTTGGAGCATTTGCAGATCTGGAAACACACTTTCTTCTCACTCCTCTGAAAAAAAATTAAGTGAGGATATGTTACAAAATAATGAAGAAGTGATCTAATGAAGAGGAGAAGATGTATGCTTTCGAGAAATTGAAGATATAAACCAGTACTCAATGCTGAGAAAATCTAAGAACAGCAGATACGTAGGTGGTGGGTCTAGGAACTAACTGGTCCAACCAGAGATTTTCAAGGAAAAAGTAGATTTACAATGTATAACATGTTTTTGATGGGCTTCCCAGGTGGCTCAGTGGTAAAGAATCCACCTGCCAATCCAGGAGATTTGAGTTTAATCCCTGGGTAGAGAAGATCTCCTGGAGAAGGAAATAGCAACCCACTGTAGTATTCTTGCCTGGAAAATTCCATGGACAGAGTAGCCTGGTGAGCTACAGTCCACGGGGTCATAAAGAGTTGGGCATGACTGAGAGTCTGAGTACCATGCACCACCGATATGATTTTGGGATGAGACAATCTTAGTGATAAGGTGAGTCAAAACATTCTTTTTTAAAAATAATAAGAAAAATACATACAATAAATATTCCAGAAAAGGTGTATAATATAGTCACATGAGGAACACTAAAATGTTGCACATTTGGGGGAAAATTACGAGCAGTAAGAAAAGAGAACCTCTCTAACATGGGACAATACCACTTGAGTAGCACAGATATAGTGACAAAAACTTCTCTATGGTCCTAATCAGCCTACTGGAATATTACACAATAATAATGTTATAAAAGTAGTTTATTATTATTATTAAGATTAATCAATCAGCAATCACAGGAGACTACCATCTTTCATAAATTCATAAAAAGATACCCTTTTTAAAAAAATGGACTATCATTGGCAGGATTTTTTAACTTAATGGAATATAAAACCATTTTGTGTCATAGAACTGATGACATACTATATGCAAAAAAATTTTATATACTGACATAGTAGAAAGAAAATGTTATAAACCTTAACAGTTCTAAGTAAAAATAGAAATGACAGAAAATGAGATGGGGAAGAGCAGGGAAAGCAGAAGTCTTAATTTCTTTAATTTACATGATGGAGATTCAAAAAGGTGCCCTGGAAAATAGAGATTAAGAAATAACTTTGAGCATTTTTTTAAATTCAAGAATAATTGCTTTATGATGCTGTGTTGGTTTCTGCCATACAACAACATCAATCATAAGTATGCATATATCGCCTCCCTTCCACCTCCCACCCCATCCTATCCCTCTAGGTTGTCACAGAACATATGGGGTGGGCTCCCTGTGCTATTTAACAACTTCCCACTAGTTATTTATTTTACATATGGTAATGTATATGTTTCAATTTGGGCATATTTTTAAATCATAAGGTAAGCTAAAAGCGCTAACAGAGAGCTACTATAATTATATATAATATAAATAAAGCTTTGGCTGAGTAAAATCTGATGTAATTAATTTGAATTTTCTATTGTTTTTTAAATAGGGGGAGCCAAGAGACACTGTTGAGAATTAACAGGTCAAGAAATAGAGCTTTGAACATGTTATTGAGAGTGCTGAGGTCACAACCAGGAAAAGCAAAATTAGAATCTTTGAAAAGTGATTACTCTTGGAAAGTTGCATAAGGAAAGCAAATGAGGGCGAGTTTTTTTCTATATTTTTCAGCATTGTTTGGATTTATACTACTAAGTGTATTACTGTTATTAAAATTAAAAAAAAAAAAAACATTCTAGCACTGAAAAATAAACTTCCAAACTTACTTATCCATTATCTTATACAGATATGGACATGTAATTGCCTGGTATAAAGAACGTAAATAATATAAATACACGCTTCCTCCTCTATGCAGTTGACGAGATATAGTATCTCAGATTGATTGTGGCCCAAATGACTGTGCATTATAGCTATGCATTGCTTGAAAGCAGAACCAGCTATTCAAAAACTCAGGTTATAGTTTTCACGGACAGTTCTTAACCTAAGTGGTTTACAAACAAGAATCTCTTCAAAAAAATAATTCACTTCACTAAAAATTCTTGGGAAACAGCATTGTTCAGCCTCAAGTTTGGAATACTTTATGAGATTATTTGATTGATTATTTGATTAATAGAGTTTGCTAGCTCCAAATATTTTCAAGACTATAACTTTTGTGTCCATTTAATAAGGTTTATGTATGTTAGGGCCTCGATCTTTCATTAGAGTTTGCGTTTTCTAGTGGATTCAAGCTAATTTTCTACAGAGGACTATGGAACACACAGACACATGTACACCCTCCCCTAAGCAAAAGCTGAGGCCTGACTCATTGTTGGGCATCTCAGTTTTCCCAGGAGGAGGCCAACACTTCCTCTGCTCAGCTTCTTGCCAAAGCTTATGGGGTCTGCATTTAATCAGCAGCTGAGAGCAGCTGCCCATCCTGTAGTTGTTGGAGAGGACAGTCTTCAATTTGTTGACATGTGATAGGGATAATTTCTTGAAAGGTCATTAGTTATGTCATTCTTCCCAGTATTGTGAAATCTATATTTACATCAAGCCAGCTAAGCCAGGAGTTGGGCACCTGGAGTGCACAGGCAATCACTTCTACTAAATTGCTTTGTTGCATGATGCTATGTATCTAGCTGAGAGGTTGCCCTATGTAAGAACTGATACTATTTCCCCAGGACATCATTCACTATCCCACACTGCATTCTCTTTAAAAATCACTTCCAGGCTTAATGGCTGCCTCATCTGGGTACCATGAACTACTGACATCCTTCTATATCATCATATGACCTCCATGAACTGCAGGAAAAAAACAGGTCTTATTTTCATATGTAGCAAGAATGTGTAGAGAAAAAACACTCTTCACACTTAGAAAGTAAACTATCATTATGGAATGTGGGTGTTGTTGGCCTTATTCTTGAATTCATTTTCTACCCTCTCTTTTGACTTTCTTCTCCCTTTTATTTCCATACCATTTTAGTTTATCCTATGTATCCTAAGAAACTCTAATAGTTTTATAACAAAAAGGGATACATTAACAACAAAAATAACCTTCACACCAAATCCGTAAGGTAAGTGTCTTGTTCCCATTTCACAAATTAGGAACCTGATCATTGAAGACTGAGTCTGCCAAGAAGGTGCAAGTAGAACCATTGCTATAGGATTCCCCAAGTCTAGCAGTCTTAGCACCCTTTCCTGTCATATAAGAAAGAGCACCTGTAAAGTTCTTAGGAGCAATTCTGTTTCCCAGAGATTGCAAGGAAATTATTGATGAGTATTATATTGTAAAGGATATTTGTTTATAAGCCACTAAAGCTAAGTGACAAACCTGGTGTCTTCCGTGTGTGACCTACATCTTGACCATGATGGTTAGCAAGACCAGTTGTCTGCATGGGCCCTGGTATGACCAAGCTGTGGTGCTCTTCCTGGTGAGAGTCAGACACGGAGCATACCCATCTGCCTAGGGAGTGGGGGAGCAGGCTTCCCACAAGCAGTATAGCACTATTAGACACTTCAGGCCCTCAGCTGCTCCCCTCCTGCAGCTCCTCACTTCCCCTCCATGTCCTACCCCAAGTTTCTCTGTTCTCGTGGGGAGCTCCCTGAGATGCTAAGAAATGGTTCAAAAGCAACGGATCTGTCTGCAACGAAGGAAGAGAGAGGGATGACAGAACAGTTCACCTTGGCTCTGGCAAATACACCTCCCTTTCATCCACAGAGGTGAGGATGAGGACAGGGCATCATCACAACTTGGCATCACGGTGCACCAAGTGGACATCTGCTCACAGTCTTTTCTCTGTGCTCTATAACTACAGTCTGTGAAGCCTTTTCTGCACCAGTTGGAACAGGACTCGGCTTACTTCTCTCTGGCTCTGGATTAGCCCAGAATCTGGCACATAGTAGGTGTTCAATAAATAACAGTTTCTTCTTCCGGTTTTGTCCTGAACTTAGCCTGGCAATTCTGGCTCCTCAGTCCTCCCCGAGTGGGGCCCTTGGTCTCCACCTCCCTTGCCTGGCGTATGCTCGTGCACACTCGACCTGATAAAAGTCCAACATGATTTATCAAACACCTCTCTCCTCCAGCCCCAAGACCCTCGGGGATTTTGAAAGGAAACAGGCTCCATGTGCTTCCAATCGTGCTCCATTTAGCTCATCACGTTGCTGTTCAGTCGGAGCTGGGGGATGTGCGGACACCCTGGAACTGGTTCGTGACTCTGCTGAAAGATGTTTTTCTTAGAAGCAGGAAGTTACGTCCTGCCAAGAAGAAATGAAAATAAAGCCCCCGAGGGTTCACACGGGGTTCGCTGGGAGCCGCGCTGAGCTATTGCAGTGCTCTCGGCCCTGTTGGGGAGGAAGTTGGAATGAGGCCTCTGTCTGGAGCTCCAAGCATGCAGAATGCGCCCTAGAAGGGCACTGTCTGGGGCAGAAGGAAGAACATACGTTCCCCCCCCTTGAGTTGGGGGCTCTGTGCCACCCCCCTCCTGCTCTTGGATCACCTGCATGGTCAGCATCGTTGACTACTCTATCCTCTTCCTCTGAATCTCTGTTGGAGGCTTGAGGGGGCACAAGAGAAGGGCCCAGCAAACCTGGAATCTAAATTCTGGCTCTCATCTGATGAACGTGCCATCCTCGGACAAACTGCGTCCTTTCTTGGGGTGGCAGGTCTGAGCTGTGAACTCAGGTGTACTCTTTCTCTGCCCTACACTTTCTGACCCCCCTCACCCTTAGCTCCCTCACCTTCCCAACCAGGTTCAGATAAGACTGTTTATTCAAAGACACTCACTGGATGAGTGGAACTGAGCAAGCAAACATCCCCGGAAGGGAGGGTTTCTTCTCCAGGCTGCTCAGGCAGACCCAGGGCAAGGGCACGGCAGACCCCCTCAGGAAAGGACTAGGGGGGTGATTGCTTTTGAGCCTTTTCTCTGTAGCAAACAATGCTGTTTGATAACATTTTACCCACAGTAGAACTTCTTTCAAAATTTAAGTCCATCCTTTCAAACCCTTTCACTGCTTCATCAACTAAATTTATGTAGTATTCTAAATCTTTTGTTGTCATTTCAATAATCTTCATAGCATCTTCACCAAGAGTAGTTCCATCTCAAGAAACCACTTTTTTTATTCACCCATAAGAAGTAGCTCCTCAACCATTAAAGTTTTATCATGAGATTATAGCAATTTAGTCACACCTTCAGACTCCACTTCTAATTCTAGTTCTTTTGCTATTTCTACCACATCTGCAGTTACAGTAATGACATAAAAGACCACTGATCACAGATCATCATAACAAACATAACAATAACGAAAAAGTTTGAAATATTGCTAGAATTACCAAAACGTGACACAGAGACAATGTGAGCAAATTCTATTGAACTGGAGCCAACAGGTTCACTTGATGCAGAGTTGCTGCAAACCTTCGATTTGTAAAAAGCATAATAGCTGTGAAGAGCCATAAAGTGAAGCACAATTAAAACGAAGTATGAGGGTATTTTTGTGATTATTCTCTATTTATGACAAGTGATACCTGGTTTTCATTTATGGAATAACAAACATAAACTTCCATTTTAAAATAAATATACCAAATATGATACCATCTATAATTGCTCAGAAAAATGAAATACTTAGGTATGAATCTACCAAAATATATATAGGACTTTCATGCTAAGAACTATGTAGTGAAAATATCAATTCTCCCCAAGTTGGCATACAGGTTTAATGATAATTTATCAAAGTCTCAGCAAGAATTTTTTGTGGATATAGACAAAATTATTCCATAATTTATATGAGGAGGCCAAGGATCTTGAATTGTTAAGACAAAACAAAACAAAAAAATGATTTTAAAGGAATAATACAATAGGAAGAATTAGTTTACTTGATTTTAAAACTTACTACATACTTAACGGTTATCAAGATTGTGTGATATCAGTGGAGGGAGAGACACACAGCAGAGATATCAGTGGAATGGAACACACCGTGTATTACACCTGGCTGGACTTATTTTCTGCTGGGTCTCTGTGCCAGGGAAGCATATGCAATCATTGAAAACCCTTTCTGTCCACAGTGAGATTCTGGATGACAGAAATTAGCACTAGAAATTCCCACCAAATACAAACAGCACGGAAGGCCCAGAACACTGCCAGTCTTATTTCCACACATTTTCCCAGACGCCCGGGTATCCCTGCTATTGTCACCAGCAAGGGAGAGGAAGTTCACCTGCTGGCCTGTGCATTTCTGTATCCATGCCCCTGCTTCTTGGAAAGCCCCTTAGGGCGCACAAATTCCACAGTAGAGAGGTGATGGCAAAATCCCTCCCTTTCCAAAGCGTTCTAATGCTTTTGAGATCCTGGCTTCAAACAACACCACCTCAGCAGCAATACCCTGAACTGGGGGCGTGGGACCTCCTGGGGGCTGTCACTTGATTGCTGACATGTGTGAAGGCCCAGAAAGGCTCTGCTCTTTCCGTAACTTACTTGGAGAGAGGAGGAATAAGTTGAGCCAAAGTCCTATTGACAGCAACTTAAGAAACTGTGGGATGAAGGATCCCGGACGCTCCCTGATTCTGTTAGCAGGTACCAAAATGTGATCTGTAGACAAACAGAGCCTCGTTAGAACTCAGACCTCTGCCAGAGAACATCCTACAGCCAGCTGGGGCCTGGGGACTGCTCAGCTGATATCGAGATCACCCTGGGAATCAGAGGGATGGTGAGGCGCTTGCCAGCACCAGGACCACACCCCCAGACCTAAATAAATTAGGATTTAAATAAGTGCTTGGTCAAGGAGCTTCATTCTTCAGGTTTCTCACATGAAGGTGAGCTTCCTGACACAGCATGAAGCAGTTGGTGAATATAAAACTGTTTTGTTAACATGTGAGAATGTGCTTTGGAGGGAGGATGATGGAAAGCAGATGAAGGCAGGAGTTGCTTGATGGGTCTCCTCCTGGGGAGCATTCCACTTGGGCAGCAGGGCCCGCCAGGCTGGGGAGGTCTTTGCGTCTCCAGCACCAGCTCCAGTTTGGCCAGATGCAAAGGGAATGTTCCCGTGTTCCCATGTCGGGGGAATATACCAAAAGCAGGACGGAGAGTTCCAATGCTAGAGCTTGTTGTACACACCCCCGGACGTCCCTGACTGCAGTGTGGGTGACGGCCAACTCCTCCCTGGAACCATCTGTGGTCACAGATGGGCTCGGCCCCACCCCCTGGATGGAAGACTCTTACTTTCACAAAACGTGAAATAAAGACAGCCGGTCACCACCTGACACCTCATTCTACTCCGAACAAGCTCTCATTCACTTTACAATGCACTACCCATGGACACCTCCCCTGGGAAGTCTTCCTTCCAATCAATCCAGGCGTGATCACTCTACACGGATCATATGGCATCAGCGAAGGTGACTGAAGTGCTTCCTCTCTGACTAGGTACTCCTTGCAGGTGGATCAGTGCTGAGTCTCTCTGTGTCCCCAAAGTCTAATTCTGGTTTTGGCATAACGTAGGTGTTAATAAGCATATATTTAATCCATAAATATATATTTTTGCAATGGTTTCCTTGACTTCAAAATAATGAAGGCAGTTCATAAGCTTGGTGTATAACGTGAAATCTTACTGCTTCTAATATTTGCATTTTAAAATTGCTTGTGTTTGCCCTCCTCTCTCCCTTCCCAAGAAGCTTCCTTCCTCCTGGGATCAGGTCATCATCCATCCTTAGAACTCAGGGAGGCTGGCCCAGCCCCAGGTCAGCTTGGTCACTTTCCCCCAATCTGTCCTTGTAATACTCTCTTCTGGACATTGCTCTTGGTACTTTTCTCCATTTCAGAAACCCGTGTTGGATGCAGAAACTCATGAGTCTGGTGATCTGGGTACACGGAGCAGTAGGTCAGGGCAGGAGGCAGGGAGGGGCTTTTCTCACCTGCTCCACAGTATTGGATCCATATTCGGTGGATCTGGACCTCTCGTGTTCAGTTACTCAGATAGACAGCTGCTTTGACTTACTTACACACAGGTGCATACAACAGCCACAAGCACGTGCACCCCTATACTTGTTCCCAAGACATGCTCAAGCGGACCTGACAAGAGGATGTCCAGCCTCAGTCATATGCTTCCCTAGGCCCTATGTTGGGCCAGGGTGACCAGTTCCACCCCTCTGCCCTCACAGTGCATCTCCTGTTAGGAACTCTTCTATCCTTTCCCATCAGCTCTACCAGTAGGGGCCCCCTCAATCTACTTTTTAACATTAAACTTCAAAAAGGGAGCCTAGGAGCTTGTCTTTTTCCAGAACCAAGAATAATATTGAGAATGACCTTCTCAATGCAAAACAATAGACGTAAGCAGAGAGCACTTATTTGCTATCATCCAGTAACCAAGAACAAAGAAGGTCAGCTCCAAGGTAATGTGGTGTCTCTACTGATAGCCAGTAGTGGATCTCACTAAGATAATCTAAAGTTCATCCTCACGGAACAACCTCTCCCATACAGTCATAACATATAACAGAGATTCAAGAGAATACTGGGACACATGTACAAGAGATGGTGTTTGTGAGCTCTGCATCACAAAAGACATCATTTTATTCTTGTTGTTAAAACCATTGACGAAAAGATGAGAACTATCAAGTGCATGCATCTCCATTTTCTGCACTAGTTGTTTCTGTTTGGTTCTGACACAGGTCACACTGAAAGGGCTATGGACTGAATTGTGTCCCCCTAAATCCATACGTTGAAGCCCACCCCCGATCTGATTGTGTTTAGAGACAGGACCTTTCAGCAGAAGGGGATCCTAATCCTTTGTGGGCTTCCCCAATTGTTCAGTGATAGAGAATTTGCCTGCCAATGCAGGAGATGCAAGAGACTCGGGTTTGATCCCTGGGTCAGGGAGAACCCCTGGAGTAGGAAATGGCAACCTGCTCCAGTATTCTTGCCTGGAAAATTCTCTGGACAGAGGAGCCTGGTAGGTTACAGTCCGTGGGGTCTCAAAGAGTTGGACACAACTGAGCATCTGAGCGCATGCGTGCATGCATGCACACGTGTGCACACACACACACACACACACACACACACACACACACACAGAGTAATCCAGTACAACCGATGCCATGGATTAGGAAAAGGAAGAGACATCAGAGCTCTGTGTCTGAGCTCCATTAAAAAAAAAAAAAGGAAACAGTGTAGTAGAAAGTGTGGATATTTGAAAAAGAGGTTAAGATATACAGAAGTGAAGTTGCTCAGCCGTGTCTGACTCTTTGCGACCCCGTGGACTGTAGCCTACTAGACTTCTCTGTCCATGGGATTTTCCAGGCAAGAGTCCTGGAGTGGGTTGCCATTTCCTTCTCCAGGGGATCTTCCCGACCCAGGGATCAAACCCAGTCTCCCGCATTGCAAGCAGACACTTTACCCTCTGAGCCACCAAGGAAGCCCCAAAACGGCATTGAAAATCTTCCATCATTTATTTAATGCAAGCTCCAGAAGTAAGGAGTAGAGAGAAAGAGGAAAGGGGAATGTTTGGAGTGACAGTAGATGAGTTGTGACAAGCACTCGGTTTCTGCAAGACCACTTTCTCATGATCGTGCAGAGGTAGAGGCTAGTGGCTAGCAGACAGATTTTCTCATGTGATGCTGCCTTTAAGGTGTTGTGTCACTTAGGTAATTACTCATCAAGTTGTTTATTCATTCCTTCAACCTTTTCTTAGCACCTGCATTGTTCTAATTCTTTGTTTGCCATCAGGGAAATGGAGAAAAATAAGACCTGGTCTGTTCTCTGTGGATTAATTATTTAGAATGGAAAACTGGCACATGACTAAGTGGTTGCCATAGAATGCAATGAGTACTAAAGGGCAACCAGTTGCAAGGTTTCTGGGATGTGAAAAATGAGCTGGTCACTCCATGTGAGGGAACCACGGAGAGCTTGCTTGGGGAAGCAGCATTATAATCGCCGAGTCTTGAAGAATGATGAGACTCTAGTAGAACACAGTTAGTGGAGGGACCTTCATATCAATATATAAATGCATGAACCCATAAGGTCATTGGTGGGTTATAACAGTTAAATGGAGGTGGCTTCATCTTTCACATTTTTCACAGGTTTGGAAATTGAGGGCTAGAGAGGTTACGCTGATGTGGAGGCAGAATCAATGTCTTCTATCCCCAAGGCCTTTGCTCCTTTTACTATTCCAACTATATTTATCTGTGTCTTACTTTAATTCAAAGAAATGATAATGAAAAAGTATAATTTTCTGGAACAATGCATTCAGGGTGTGTGTGTGTGCATGTGGGTGTGGGTGTAAATGTGTTGCAAATGACTGTGGCTCTGGGTGCTATGTGAGCCAGATATCCATTAGCCGACCTCTAAAACCATGCCGTTGTGGGTGACAGATGTTTGGATTCAATTATGATGATGAGAAAGTTGCTTTTCCTTCCAAGGAAAGAAAGCATTATTTGAGGGTGAAAGACAGCCATATATAACATTGGTAATGAATATTGTTCATTGTGGAAACACCCTTTAAAAGTGCCCTGTTTCAAAGAGGGTAATGCATTCAGAAGCTTTTAACCCACTGGATTTAATTGCAACTGAGTGCCAAAATAAACCCCCTGTTAACAAACCTCCAACTTTCTGCTGACTTCTCGCGCTTGCCCCAGCTGTGAGTGGAGAATGGAAGTCAGATGCTTGGACTGCTTGCAGGGCATATAAAGAATTCACATCTGAGCCTCTGGCTGCCGTATAAACGGCAAAGTGTCCTTTCATGAAAAGGATGTCCAGGCAGGGGGAGGAGGTAAAACAGAACTGCGGCGTTATCCATTGACCAGCTCTGGCTTTTTACATGTAATCAAGACTTAGCTAAATAGCCGCCAATTACCGAGCTGCATATGAGTAATTTGCAGGTCACCTAAGGTTCATTAAGGATAAACACTTTTCCTTAAGCATTTGTGTTCCAAAGTTGTCTCAAAGGGCTTGAGTTTAGTTCAATTTGTATTAAAGTACACTTTGTTCATCTTAGCAAATATTCATTAGCATCTAATATGTGCCAGACAGACTGAGCCGCCCAATGCTCTTCCTCAGAATTACAGGGGATTAGGACATAAAAATCTAGCACAAACTCTTTTACTGTCAATCTTGATTAGCTCATAAACTAACATTTTAAGGAGTAAAAGTAGATTGAAAAAGTTGAGTGGGAAGTAAGTTGGTCCAATGTCACTGTTAAGCCGATGGCCCTCCATGCCCTCCAGCAGCTACAGATGCATGCTGACATGTTAGAGTGGCATTTAGGGTGAGATCCGAGATGGTCCACCTCTGGCTCTTCCTCTTACCTCATCTCCATTCTCATCTACATTCTCTTCCAATCCTCTAATTATACGCAGTGTCTTTGTTTATTTCATCCCCCCTGTTTAGATACACTCATGTTTGTCTTCTTAGATGAGGCATCCCTCAAGACACACAAGGTGACCTTCTGTGTAATTCACTGCTTCCTTGTGCTACCTTCTTAGAGGATTGATCCCTTTTATCATTACACAGTATCCCTCTATACCTCTAGAAATTTTCTTAGGTATGAAGTCTTAGTGATCTTAACATAGCCACTCCTACTTTATTTTGATTAGTGCTTGCATGCTATATCTTTTCTCCATTCTTTTACTGTAAAGTTGCCTAGAGAAACATCTATTTTACTCAGTCTACTAGTTCACATGTTAATCTCATTCAGAAATACCCTCTCAGATACACCTAGAATAATATTTAGCCAAATATCTGGGTACCCCATGGCCAAGTCAAATTGACACACAAGATTAACCGTCACAGTTGGATGCCGCCGGGGGGTCATGTAAGGTGAGAACTGAACAGAACTTTTTGGATGGTCTGTGAGCCAGTCGCTGAGGACTTCTTCTAGGACAGTTTTCGCAATGCCATAGGATGAAAAATTTAATTGCTATGCTTGTAGGCTGGCTGAAAAAAGAAAGGAATTATTATTTTCATTTTGCCGACTAGAAAGCGGAGGTTTTAGAAGGTTACCTAAGATTATCTAGATAATGTATCTAATGTCATTCAACTGATAAAGTGAGAGCAAGAACATAAATTCAGATATTCTAAAAGCAAGCTTAGACTTTTTCCTTTGCAGAATAGAAAGAGAAGGAAAGGAGCATCAGTGATGAAGTAGTCCCATCACTATGGTGACTGGGATTCCGGAAGAATTCCAGCTTATGTTCATTATTCTGACATACATATTAATAGTGTTCCCTTTTTCTTTTAAAATTATTCCAAGCTGAACAATAAATTATATGGTCACACCACCCATCTCCCAATTTGACCTTCAGCATTGCATTACCTGAACATCTTTGTGGCTATCGCCATTTTCATTTGCTCTTTGATAAACCATCCAAGCTCAGTGGTGTAAAACAAGAGCTGTGTGATTATGGTTACAAATTTGTGGGTGAGGAATTTGGACAAAGCAGAAAGGGGTTTATGAGTGGTTTATGCTCCCTGCTATCCGGGACTTAGCTCAGGCTAGAACCATCAGGAGAACTCTTCACTTGTGCGTGGTGCTTGAGTTGAGATGACTAGAAGACTGGGCTGCCAAATAAGTAAATTTTGGTTGCTGCAGCTGTCAACTGCCTTTTGTTTGGGTTTGGACTTCTCACAGCATGGCATCTGGATTCCAGGAAAAAATGTTCCAAGAGGCAGTGTTGGAAAACAAGACAGGAACTATAAGACAGGACCTCTGCTAACCTGTCAGTGAGCCATGGAGCCTCACTTCTGTTCCATTGTATTGGTTACAAGCAAGTCACTACGTCCAGTGTGGATTCAAAGTGGAGGGGGATTGACCTCCACGTCTTTATGAGTTCGTGCATGCTCAGTCATGTCTAGCTCTTTGAGACCCCATGGACTGCAGCCCGCCAGGATCCTTCTGTCCATGGGATTATCCAGGAAAGAATATTGGAGTAGGCTGCAACTTCCTCCTCCAGGGGATCTTCCAACCTAGGGATAGAATCACATCTCCTGTGACTCCTGCATTAGCAGGCAGATTCTTTATCACTGAGTCCCCTGGGAAGCCCCTACCTCCTTGTGGGAGGCCAGCAAAATCTCACTACAGAATTCTAAATGGGTCAGAAGCTGCTCATGCACTAGGAAATTGCACCCTGTCACCACTTGATTCTGCTTCCAGAGTCACTAGGAAAGAAGATGAAGAGGGAGTGATGAGTCTGCCTTATGGGAGCTGTGGACCAACCTCAAAAACACCTTGTGTTAGAACATCCTGATGGCACAACTGTCATTGGGGAGCTCATAAGCATTTACATGAAGGAGCTCAGAGCAGGCCCCACCACCTGGCCTGCTTCTTTTGAACACTGTGTCCGAAGGAGGTGTGTCCACTGGAAGGTGGATTCATTCTCATAGAAAATCTTTTAAGATGTTGTAATTATAAAGTGACCTCATGATTTGGTGTTCACATAAGTCACCTTCCTAAACCCAGTGTAGATGGGATGAGATCACACACCAAGCACTGTGTGAAGCACTGGTTCTTGGACATCACCACTGCCTATTCCACGAGGAGAAGCATGGTCATTTGCCCAGGTTACACGTGAGGGATGGTAGGCTAGACTGTGAGCTCTGAACCTTCAGTTCTTAAGTGTTACTCTTCTGGGTAACGGGTACAGCTTCCCAGGAAAGAATCAAGAAATTCATGGAGGCTCAGGAGGTCCCTGAGAGGCAATGACATGTTTATGGGTGGCTCCAGACTGTGTGTGTGTGTGTGTGTGTGTGTTTGTATGTGCGCACGTGCACGCATCCCTGGGAGCACATTTTGCTGTGAATATGTTCCCAGATCCCAGAGCCTTTTCCTCATTTCAAAAGCCCCAACACACAATCGGCACATTCAAAGGGAAAGCAGTTTTGGGCTCCAGCAGGGACTTCAAAGTGTTTTACAAAAGTTCTGTTATTTGGTTTATAGGCCTCTAAGGCTTCATGCGTTTTTGGTTTTTTGTACCAAAGGGTGGAGAATGTAATTAAATGTGAACATTAAAATGTCAGGTAGTAATTAGCAAAGAAAAAGAGCTTGTGCTGCCCGCTGGGGGTCCTTCTGCTTCAGGCATGCCAGAGTGTGTACGGCATGGCCAACGGGGGTGCAGACAAGGCCTGGACCTTCCAAAGAATACTACCTCAGCCCCCAGGGAGGAGCTGTCAGGACCCAGGGTGCTGAGGCCAGAAGATCATCCCTTCCTGTGAGAGGCTGATAATTACCAAGCATCTGCTGGGCTGTGTGGGAGGCCTGGACTGGACCCTGAGACAGGAAGGCCACAGACCTGACTCCCACTCTTGGGGACCCAACTCAACAAGGTCTCCTTAGACCTCCTCAGAGCCTCAGCAGACCTAGTGAGGGTCTCACCAGGGCCATCTGGGCCTCACTGCCTCTTTAGCTTCCACTCCTGATACCCCTCAGGGACTGTGCTGCAGCCTCTCTGCACCGCCTGCTCCTCCAGGCTGGTGAGATTTACCTCCTCCGAGGTTTGGTCTGTGCTGTTCTTTCTGCCTTGAAGACTTTTCCAGACTCTTTATCTGACCAGTTCCTACAGGTTTCTCAGAATTCAACTTAAAGTCACCTGCTTGGAGATTCCATTCTCTGATTCTCAGCCTCATTCTTAATAAGTCCCTCTGCCCACCCCCACCCCCATCTTCCCATCTTTTTCTCTCTTCTGTTCTTTCCCTACACTTGCCAGTTTGTTTAGTTCATTTATCTGTGTGGTCCCTGCCTGCTGCCACCCCTAGAGGGTGGAGCTTAATGGATAGAACCAGGGCAGAAGTGTTTGTGCTGTCTGGACAGACAGTTATAGGCCCTGCCGTCAGGGTTGCTTGGTCCTGAGCAGGCCGTGGGCTTGGTCACTTCTGCGGCAGGTGGCAGCTGGGTGCTGGGTTCTGTCTTGCCTCTCTGTCCCCGCTGCCCTCCTGTGGGCTGGCCTCGATCCAGGCCTCCCCGATCCCTGCTGGAGGGGAGCGACAGCCTGTTCTCCTTTCCCCACTCCAGGCCTCTCCTCCCCCCACAGGAAGAGTTCCCTATGGCTGCCAAGGTCATCTTTCTTGCAGCAGAGTCTGTTTTAAATCCTTCAGGGGCTCATCCTCTGCTGCTACCACAGAGTCTTAGCCTCTTCTCCTCGAAGGCCACCAATTATGATGTCCTGAATATGCCACTTCTGTCCACCCTCCGGGCCTTTACCTGCACCCCTCCCAAATGCAGCCCTGAAACATTACCAGAGACTGTCCTTCTGCTTTAAGATAAAGTTCAAACATTGTTTTTAATTGGGACTCACTTGAGCTGTCCCTGGTCTCCAGAGAGAGCTAGTGGGGGTCACTATTGGTTTACTTCCCTACTCACTAAGCCAAAGGAAGTCAAAGGCCTTAAAGGCGGGCTGGCCCACTGTGGCACTTTGGTTTTGGAATCTGAGCTCCAGATTGTAGTTCAGAATCTGCTTTAGGGAGGAGATGAGGCGTAGCTCAGGGGTTGTCATGCACGCTGTCACAGGGGAGTGGACACGTTGCTCTGACAGGTGGTGTGATGCTAGGAAGGTCTGCTGCTTCTGTTTCTGTTCTGACACAAACCAGGAATCTTCTCTGGACACCAAGAGGTGCACCCAGAACAAAGAAGTGTTGACTCCCTGCACAGTCCACTGAAACACGATAGCTACAATACACAAAAACCACTCTTCTAAGATGACAAAAAACTCTAGAATCTGAGTGCTTTAACTAAATCCCCACGGGCCTGGTGTTCCAACATTTAGCACATGTTCCTGCCTCTGGCACGAGGCCCTGGGGTACCAGGGCTCCTGCCCTCACAAACATCACTCTCTAGTATGGAGGGAAGCAACTATTATATCAAAAGGGACTCTCCCGCTGAAAATTTTTAAAAAATATAGTTGTGGCATGTGCACACCAACACACTTTAGGGTTGTTTTCTAGTCACAAAGCCCACATATCTGAAGGATGAAAGAGAAAACCACGTGAAAGGAGAGGAAAGACAAACTGAGGGTTGACAATGGCATGTGTAAAGGTTCTGGGGCAGATGAGAGTGTGGTGGATGATTCAGGAAGGAAAAGACCAGGGTGGCTGAGGGGGTCAGGGTCAGGGCTGAGGCTAGAAAGGAAGGCAGGGTTGTTCACAAATGGACTCTGGCCAGAAGGAAAGATTGGCCTCCATCCCACAAGCAGCAATAAACTCAGAAGTGATGGAACAGGGAGCTGGCTGCTGCATGGGAAGCGGGTGTGGGCTCAAGACAGGTGGTGGGCACAGAGGGAGGTGAATGGCCTTGGAGGGTTTGAGTGACACATGGTTCAAAAACGTCTGAGCAGGGAATGCAGGAGAGCAGTTTGTGAATGGTGGTCTCTGGCACACCTGTTTATGGATGGTGGCGCCCTCTATTGACCTTGAAAAAAAAAACACTTCTCCAACTGGCTGGTTTCCCTTCAGTAGTTAAGACGCTTAACTCTGACCGAGGAACTTTCTCTCATCTCTTTGCTTCCCTCCTTCTTCTCTGCCTCCTTCCTCTCCAAGACAACAACCATCTGGGTCCCCAGTTGCTCTTCTGCCCCTAGAGCGGCATTTCAGGAACCCTCCAGGGAGAAATCATGATCCTTGCTTGACAAATGAGGAAACTGAGGCCCAGCGAAGTTGTGACCTCAGCTAAGTCCAGCCAGCCACGCAGCAGAGGCTCTGGGGCTCCAGTCCCCACAGCACACCCCACACAGGAGGTGTGCAGGACCCTGGCAAGAACAGGTCTTTCCTGCTCCCAATCCTGAAGACTCAGTACAGACCTCAGTGCCCGATGAGCCACCGCCTGGGCACTGACCAACCTGACTCTGGAGGCTAGGGTGGCACATTGACCCCTGATATGGTCCCGCCTCAGTGAAAGAGGCTGAATGGCAGGGGTCCCGGACCAAGAGAACCAGGCCAGACTGGGATGCTTTTTGGTTGAGAATTTGAAGTTGGAGTTATTATTTCTTGGACATTGTTTAGAAAACACACGCTCTTGAAAGGCATCGTCAGAGGTCTGTGGCATGTGCACTCTAGTCCTGCGGGGAAGGGAGGAGGGGAGTGGCCCCTTGCCCTGCCCCATCTTTCATGTCTTGGAACCACGAGAGTGACATTGTCTGACCAGTGCATATGGCCACAGCATCCTCAGGAGGGCCTCTCCGGATTTTGTGTGAAGGACATCGTGTGCACGACCTGCCCTTGCACTGCAGGTAAACGTCCCCCACCCACCCCCCCTCGCCTCCACGCCCTGTGTTCTTAACCCGCTTCCCCTTCTGTTTCAGTGTCAGATTATTCGCCTGGGATGGCTTTTGAAGAATGTGCTCTTTCACCACTTCCTGCATCTGGAGACTGTCAGGGGAGGATGTTAAAAGTGAAATATGTCAGGTTTAAAATTCACTACATCCTCTCACCTCCAGACCCTCCCACAGTTCGTGGCATTTTGCCCTGGAAGATCTTTCTTCACATCTGCCACTTTGGGCCTCCCTCTGCTCTGCTTCCAGACTCCGAGAGAGGATGAGAAAGCCATGGGACCCACCAATCAGAGCTGGAGCCCTGGGTTCAAGTCCCAGTGTCCCGGAACTGCAGACCAGATCACTGCTCTGAGTCTCAGGTGCCTCATCTGGGATATGGAGATGGCAATGGTACCTCTATCACAGAAATGAAATGCTGAGAGGAGTCAGTATACAGAGCACAAAAAACAGAGCCTGGTACATAAGACAACCAAACACCTGTATCAGTTCCCTCCTAATTTCTCAGGTGCCTTTTAGGTGTCGGTGGTTTGGTTTTGTTTTCTACAATGCAAAACAGAACAGATGTATTTGCATGCACAACCATGATTAGAATCCAAGATGTAAAAGAAAAACAAAGCAGTCTTCTATCAGAGAAGATCAAGATTCTTAAGCATAGATTACATTCTCTACTTATCCTAACAAATCTTCTCTACAGTTGGATGAGGTGAGAGCTGCTGCTGCGATTCTGCTGACTGGGGTCCCCTGGTTGCTCAGTGGCTGGGTGAAGTCAGCATCGTCACCTTAGAAGGTTGGGATGACCTGACCCTCAGCTTTGCAGAGAAGCGTAGCCACATGTTGGGTGAGCTTAAACTGTTATTGATCTTCTCTGGGGCTCAATTTGCCAATCTGCATAATGCCAGGTCATGAAATAAGGAGCTGGTATCATGCCTGGTTCTTTATAGATATCCATACAGATTCCTACCCAAGGCTTAGAGAAGGCAGGGCCCCGGTGATTGCAGAGTCCTGGACAATGGACCCACTGGGACTCCACAGTGCTTCTCATCCATAGCCTCTGGTCCCAGGGAAAGTGGAACAAAGAAGAGTGGAGACAGAAAAGGTTTGTCTGAAGTAAGGAGCACACCCAAATACCATCGGCAGGATCTCTCTTGGAGTGGGCCTTCTGCTCCCTCCTAGGCAGCTTAGGAGGTGGTTACGGCCCTCTGGGTCCACGGGCTGGATGCCTGGGGCATGTGACCAAACGTCTCTGGATCTCATTTTCCATACCGACCTCACAGGGCTGTTGTGAGGATGCAGTGTGTGCCTGGCACATGGCATGAGCTTGATAAACAGTGGCCCTTTGTGCTATTCTTGAGGGAGGCTCTCCCTGTTAGCTCACTGCCCTCTGAAGATCCTGAAAGTTTTATGGGCTGACCCCTGCTGGTACTCTGCTCTCGTTGCCAGGCAAAGGCTGGCAGGTACCCAGGATACCCACAGGTCTTACGAGTGCAGAAGGCAGGAAAAAGACTCCTCCAAGGCAGAGACAGTATCTGGGCCCCATCCTCATCAGTGGGACAAAGGAGAGAGAGAGACCAGACACCTGCCTATCAATTTTCACTGGGATTGTGATGCTTTTCATAGTAGGGAAAGTAGAGGATCAGAGATGACCTGTCACTTGCTCCAGGCCACACATGTATCAGTTGTAGGGCTCAGCAGATCCCAGGCCTCATTTCCTAGTGTCGGGCCCTTCCAGCTGGAGACACTCCCAGCATCCTGTGTCTGCATTCATCCGTGCCTATTCTTGGTCCTTGCTGCACTGTTTTCACCAAAGTCAAGGGTACTGGAAAGTCCTCTGCCAGCCTTGTGGAGGCCCTGCCTTCCCTGGGACCAAAACATCACAGCCCAGAAATCCTGCTATGGAAGGAACACAGTTGCAGGCTTTCTCCTGAACTTGGGTTAAAAAAAATTGCACTTGTATTTTCTCTCCTTTCTTTTTTTGGCCAGGAATAGAAATATGTCAACACAATATTTTTTTTTTTAAATCACTGAGTTACTATCATAAGCTTCAGCAGCATGGGGTAGTAGAGGCTGTTGTGTTTCTTACAGTTTGATTACAGGATAAACTTTCCCGTGAAATGCGGTAAGTTGTTTCTGGAACTACAGCACCTCCTGGGAGAATTGCTTTAGGAGGCATGGATTGTTTTGACGGCCTCCTGGGGAGAGAATTTCAGTTGGGCTACACACTCAGGAATCTATGGTCTTGCAGCTTGAGGCCACTGAGTCCCAGGCTCCCTTGCTTGAAAGAGAGCAGTATCCTTGGTCAGGGGCATGAGGAGGTGATTACTGAGTGATTGTGGTTGAACTAGAAGGGTAAGAACAGGAAGAGAGGAGTCCTATATGTACAAAATGTGCCTATAGGGTGATACACTCTACCAGGCACCTTCACAAATCATCCTCATGGCCATGATTGTCTCCATTTACTTAGAACATGAAGATATCATTCACTTGGCAAAGGAACCCAGCTATCAAGTGAGAGAATCTAGATTCAGATCTAGGTCAAATCAAATCTAGATTTGACCCAAACACTGTGCCCTCATGAAAAGAAGTCCACTGGTTGGTGTGGGAAGAAAAATTGGTTGAGAAAACCGTCTTTTTCAGGACATATGAGGCAGCAAATCACGTGTAGTGAGGTGGAGTAGGAGCATTGCAAGCTGAAGCCAAACTTCTCTTGCCTTCCAGAAGGGGTCAGGTTTGGGAGCCTGGATAAAGGCACAGGAGAGTGATGGGAAAGGAAGAGGTATCAGAGCTACTGTCCTCCTGGCCCCAGCAGATCCCCTGCATGGCCTGACATGGCCCAGGTAGGAAGTGGTGTCCTGCCCATTCTTCCTGATTCTCCCAACAGGGTGCAGAGTTTAGGAGAAGCCGGGATAAATGTGAAAGAAAATAAAGGTGTTAGCCGTGTCTCTTTGTGACCCGATGGACTATAGCCCACCAGGCTCCTCTGTCCATGGAATTCTCCAGGCAAGAATACTGGAGTGGGTAGTCATTCCCTTCTCCAGAGAATAGTCCCAACCCAGGGATTGAACCTGGGTCTCCTGTATTGCAGGTGAATTCTTTACCATCTGAGCCACCGGGGAAACCCAGGATGAATGTGGAGGGTAATAAATTGATGGGGCTTCCCCGGTGGCATAGCTTCCTGAACTCAGTTCCCCAGCCCTAAGTGAGGACTGCCACCCCAGGATAATATAACTTCAGCTGAAGAAATAAGAGGAACTGATTTCTTCGTCTTTCACTTCACATCCACAAGAACTCCCAGAAGGTACATAAAATGGCATTTTCCATGACTCGGTGAGTTCCTACTCACTCCTAGACTAGCTGAGAGAAGTCAGAGAAGGCCAGTTCTATTCTGAGGTGTAGTCTTTCAAACTCACCTAGGTCTTACAAACTCACAGAAATTTATAAACAATTCCTCTAGTGTGTGTGTAGTTGCTCAGTTGTGTCTGACTCTTTGCGATGCCATGGACTGTAGCCCATCAGGGTCCCCTGTCCATGGAATTCACCAAGCAAGAATAGTGGAATAGATTACCAGTTCCTTCTCCAGGGGATCTCCCCAACCCAGGGATTGAACCTGGGTGTCCAACATTGCAGGCAGATCCTTTACTGCCTGAGACACCAGGGAAGCCCAAAATCTGCCTTTAGTTATCTCCATAGTAATTGTCTAGGAACAGACATATACTGTCATAGACGCAGCAGTCATTCTGAATGACTATCCTGGCAATGCCTGATGCAGAGTCAGAGCTTATAGTAATACTAAACATACATAAGTCAACCTCTAAGACCTCAACCCTGCCCTCTGTCTTTCTCCTCTGGGATCTCAGAAATATATTTTGAATTTTCTTGGGGTCATCTCTCTTGAAAGATTTTTGTTCCAAGGTTATGAGAGTCATTAAAAGCATAGGAGTAAGCAGTGGAGAGCTTAACAATTGTAGACAGTGTACATATGTGGCCAGAAATTAAGGAGTCTGGGTGGACCAAGGATAAAGTGGGGTTTGGACTCTGCCTAGATTTGGGGGTTAGCTGTTTTTTTCAGGGATCCGGAGGTCAAGTACTTAGTCTTACTACCTCATTGTTATAGTGAAAAAGCTTGAAAGAGGGCTGAACAATTTTCCTGGGCAGCTAAGTGAGGCCGAAAGACAGAATTGCAGGCCCTGGATAACAGTAGTAAAGAAGCATATCAAAAGATGGGTCCATTTCTAGTTCTCTTTTTATATCTGTCTGTCAGAGACCTGAGTCATGGGGCAAGCCTGGGACTGGGGGAGGGTGTGAGGGTCTGGAATGTTCAGTGACTTAGGAAGCCAGTTAGCTACAGAGAATCAAGTGGAAAACCTCAGCCAGCTAATGTGGCTTCACTCTGTGTCCATCTTGGGAGTGAGGGGGTGTGTGTGCAGGCACTGCTTAAGCGAGACAATGTCACTGGCAGGCCCTTGAAGCCCTCTTGCAGCCAAAACCCATGCATGACCTGGTGCTGAGGCTAATAGAGGCCCACCAAGCCTGGTATGTCAGATGAGTGATAAGGAGACAGAGGAGCCTCAGCCTGGCCTGGCATTTAGTCTCCAGGCAGAAAACCAACCAAATCCAGAGTGGGTTAGTTTCTCCCATGGCCAATCTCTCCCTCCTGCAGGCAGAAAAAAACAAAGTGTGCTTGTGAACGCAGGCAAGAACTAGGAGTCATTAATAAACATGGTTTGTCTGAGCCCTGTGTGAAGGGTCTGTGATAAGGACCTAATAAAGTGAAGGTCTCATCTGAACAAACTAGTCAAGTCCTGCATGTCCTACTGAAACAACAGGTCTAGACATAAGGGCAGCAGCTTTGGAAAGGGCTCATACATTCCAGAGCGGCACATCTGAAGTTACCAAGGATCTCTAGGCTGGAGAAGAGCAAGTGCAGGCAGAGGACTGATGCAGAGGGAGGAAAACTTGTTCCTTATGACATGTATGGGTGTGAGAGCTGGACTATAAAGAAAGCTGAGGCTGAAGAGTTGTTGCTTTTGAACTGTGATGTTGTAGAAGACTCTTGAGAGTCCCTTGGACAGCAAAATCAAACTAGTCAATCCCAAAGGAAATCAGTCCTGAATATCCACTGGAAGGACTGATGTTGAAGCTGAAACTCCAGTACTTTGGCCACCTGATGCAAAGAGCTGACTCATTGGAAAAGACCCTGATGCTGGGCAAGATTGAAGGCAGGAGGAGAAGGGGACGACAGAGGATGAGATGGTTGGATGGCATCACCGACTCAATGGACATGAGTTTGAGTAAACTCCGGGAGTTGGTGATGGACAGGGAGACCTGGCGTGCTGCGGTCCATGGAGTCACAAAGAGTCGGACACGACTGAGTGATTGACTGAACTAAACTGATGACATCCAGAAGTCAAGTTGGGGCCCACACGTGCAAGTTAAAAGGACCTCAATTCCAGTGTGACCTAAGTGTAACGTTGGGGTTCACCCAGAGAAACGGAACCAATAGGAGATTTTATATGTATGTATGTATATATGTGTGTATGTATATATATATGCTCTGTTGTAGGGAACCGCTCTAACCCAGTCATGGGAGGTGGTTTGGCTAAGCAGTCTCTGCATGACTGTTGTCTTCCAGGCTGATGCTGGAGCTTGCAGTCCAAAGGGAAGGCTGTCAGGAAGGGATAGTCACAAGGAGGCTGGAACCTACAAGTGGGAGGCTGGGCTGAAAAATGTGTCTGCTCTTGTTGTCTCTGCCCTGGTGACAAGAACCTGCAGAAGCTAGGCCCTCCATCATGAGGTTAAACACATACATTTGGCCTAGAATTTAGAGGAACACGTCAGGCTATGGCTTCATACCATTCCGGTAAATCACTAGTCAGCAACAAGTGTGTGCTGCTACTTCCCTGTCAACCCTCCTCAGTCAGTCAGTTCAGTTGCTCAATCATGTCTGACTCTTTGCAACCCCGTGGACTGCAGCATGCCAGGCTTCCCTGTCCATTACCAACTCCCAGAGCTTGCTCAAACTCATGTCCATAGATTTGGTGATGCCATCCAACCATCTCATCCTCTGTCATCCTCTTCTCCTGCCTTCAATCTTTCCCAGCATGAGGGTCTTTTCCAATGAGTCAGTTCTTTGCATCAGGTGGCCTAAGTATTGGAGTTTCAGCTTCAGCATCTCCTTCCAATGAATATTCAGGACTGATTTTCTTTAGGACTGACTAGTTTGATTTTGCTGTCCAAGGGACTCTCAAGAGTCTTCTTCAATACCACAGTTCAGAAGCATCAATTCTTCAGTGCTCATCTTTCTTTATGGTCCAGCTGTCACATTCATACAGGACAACTTGAAAAACCATAGCTTTGACTAGACGGACATTTGTTAGTAAAGTAATGTCTCTTCTATTTATTATGCTGTCTAGGTTTGTCATAGCTTTTCTCCCAAGGAGCCCCTTGTCAACCCTCCTAGTCTCCCAAGAATCTTCCTGTGACCCACGTTAATTAGAAACATAGCTGAAAATGAATTCTGCGAAAAGGAGTCGGACTCATCCAAGCTGGCATCTTCCGAAGTTATCACAGTAAGGAAGATTTTTCTTACTGTCAGAGCTATCCTGAGGTGAACTGGGATGCTTCTGGAATAAGGGCCTCCCCTCCCAGACCTATCCAATCAGAGGCTGAGCATCTGCTTGATGGGGATCATTGGGTTTGATTAGGAGGTTGTGAGTGTCCTCCAGTGCCTATGACTGTGTGAGCAAGAGGCAGGGAGAATGAGAGGCAGGTGTGTAACACAGGCTCAACCACTGGAAACTCCAGCCCCAGCCCTCCATACCCATCCTAGAGCAAGCTTCAGGTCTGCAAGTAAGATAGTCTGGTGTTGGGGTGGGAGAAGAACTTCCTTTCACCTGCTGGGATCTCACTGTAAGTTTCACTTCTTAGGATTGGCCCATGTGGCGCAAAACTGCTCTCATGAATAATCTCCTGAAGTGGTGTTTGGTGGCAGAAGTGAAAAGAGGGCTCCTGAAGTGAGAGTCACGTAGAAAGAAGGGGTCCCCACTAGCTCTCACCATGAGCATCAACCTGGTGGTATGCACAATGCAGCCTCCTGTCCCAGCCTTGAGATGTGTGTGTGAGAGCAGCTCTGGGTGCCCAGAGCACCTGGATGGGGATCCATATCATCCAGGCTTTCCCACCTTGAATCTGGAGGCTATTATACCAGTTAGTGTATAAGTTGGCTCTTACCCCTCCCCTGTTTAGTACCGGCTGACTTTGAGTTCAGCCAGTCCCAGGATGGGAGGCAGCGAGAAGTTTGCTGCTGCTGGAAAAAGGCCTCAAAAAGGCCCACAGAAGGAACCTCAGGAAGAGACTTTCCTGGGGAGGGGAATAATTTATTGGTTCAAGGAAAACTGTTTAAATTATTTATCTCTCTCCCTCAAACTCACATATAGCACAGTAAAAAGGCACCGGCTGGACTGGCCCCATCCATCTTACACTTCCCAATTGCAGGTGATGGTCACCTCGGTAAATCTCAGTTTTTATATCTGCCAATGAGGAAAATAGACAAATAGTCCGTGCCCCATCCACAGGACTGGCTACAAAATATGCAGGACCTTGTGTGAAAGGAAAATGTGGGGCCCCTTATTAAAGAGTTATTAAGAAATGCAAGACAGAAACACCAGAGCATTAAGCTAAACATGAGACCCTTCTGAACATGGGACTCAGTGGGGTTGAATGGGTTCTATGCCCGTAAAGCTGGTGCTGCCAACACAGTCCCGCTGTCCACCATGGTGTTTGTAAAGCTTGTGAATATGTGCTGTCACTCAAAAGAAAAAAAAAGGAGACAAAAATGCATCAGTGTATTGCATCACACATGCATCAGTATATTGCACTGATCTGTGTGTATACACATATACATATCTGTATGTTCCCTACAATCTTACATACCAATAGGCTTGACCTCTCTGTGATCCTTCTATCACATATGCAATGTAAGAAAATCTGATGACAGTTGTTAATGGCAGAAAAAATTTGTTGATCTAGTATACAAATGAATTAAGATTTATATGATATTGTAATCATTTGTCAATTTAAGAAAGTTTCAAAAGTAATCAGGAACCAAAGAAAGCACACAGTCCTGATTTTGTGGCAAAAGTTTTAACTTTTTATGCTTGACATATCTTTTTTCATTGACTAAAATGAAACTTCTTGGTTTTGAAAATCTTTGTTATAAAAGATGGAGTTAGACATAGACTCTGACTGAAATGGCAGTCTTTTTAGCTATGAGAGTCTTAAGGAGAAAACATGGACTGTATGTCCAATAGACAAATAATCATTTTAAAGTCATGATGGTTCTTTGGCAAAAACACTTGTGAATACCAGGTGCTGCCAAATGAAAGTGTGGCTGAAATGGCCCAAGCTGGCTTGGTGAAACATAAAAATATAGTGTAGTCAATAGGGCCTAGCTCCCTGGGTATGTACTAAAATTTTCCTACTCATAATTTATTATGTATGAATAAATGACTTGCTTAGCTGATGAAATGTGCAGAAGCCCTTGACAGACAGCTAAGTGGGTTCTCTATTCCTTTCCCCCCGTCTCAATGCTTATAAAAGCACACATAGAAAAGTAGTCTTGATAACCTCATATCCCTGAGAAACTACAATGACCTGAATTCCATGCCCTGGACTTGACATGTAACAAGAGTGAGAAACAAACTGTTGCATTGACTCCCTGAGATTTAGGAATTGTTTGTTATTAAAATGGAACCTAGACTATACTTACTGATACAACATTTGAGGTTTATTTAACAGTCTTGGTCAAGAAAGCTGCTACTCTCTACTTTGCTAAGTAATAAGAAAACAGAACTCAATGATGGAGTAAAACATTAACTAAGTCCTCCCTTACATAACTTATTTAAACTTTTAATCATTCAAACATTTAATTGCACTACAAATATTACTGAGAAGTTGTAATGGGTATAATCCCATTACCAATATGTTCATGTAAAAAACTAGCAACTAACATCCAGGAGTCATTCAGTCACTTATGCTTCCATGGGGCTTATCATTTACCTTGATGGTGAGGACAAAATGGTATCACCATAATGAGGACTGAGTACCAACTGATAACGCTCAGGCAAAGATTGGTCATTAGGGCTGTCAGATCTACTTGAGTTCCAGAATCTTTCATTTTTCTCTTCCCAAGCCCCAGGCCCACTTGACCATTACACATATCATTATATCTATCCTCACAAAGAAACTTCAAGTTAAAAACACTTAGCAAAATTCCTGGCACAGAGTGATCATTCTATAAATGTTATCTTTCAGCATCAGTATTCATATTATTATTACTATCCCCATTTTCAGATGAGAAAACTCACACTGATTAGTTAAATTGGCCTGAAGTTGTAGGCTTACTTAAATTACTAAACTAGGATTTGAAGTCAGGTTTTCCCACAGCCCATGTTTTTCCACAACACTACCTACCTTTCCAGTAGCTCATGTCTGAGCTTGTCAATGACTGCTCTCCAAAAACAAATGTCAAGGAGCCAAAACTGAAAGGAGAGTGTAAATGACTAGAAAATAAATTATTGAGCCCTTGAACCAAAACGTAAAAATGATCAGCCAGGATTTCTGCTTCTAGTCATCACAAAGTAATTGGTTCTAAAATTGTCCTCCTGATGAAAATAACTATAAGACTGCACAAAATATATGAGGAAAATGTTTTCGAGTATTGAGCCAAGGAAAAGACAGGTCTGTGATCTTTTAAAAAAAGGAATCACATGGAGTGAACTTCACATTCACTCTGGTTTTCTGCCTAGAAGCAAATTTTAGCCATCATACAAGGAGGTGGAGATGGAACTCAAACAGAGAATGTTTCACTGAGCTGAGGAGGCATAAATGATAGATTTGGGAGACTCTTGCTGCTGCTTAGGGAGAAATTTATATCTTTTAATATTTATATTAGAAAGAATGAAGATTTAAAAGTCAGCAATCTAAGTTTCCACCTGATAAACTTGAAAAAGTATAAAAAGTAAGTAGGAGGAAGCCTTGAATAGATACTTTTGCACAAAGAAGTTCAAAATGGTACATCCACTTTGGAACCCATTTTGAAGTTTCTTCTATTATTAATCAGCAATGGCTCAGCAATTGGACTCCTAGGTATTTACCCAAGAAAAATGAAAACGTATGTTCAATGAAAGACTTATATAAGAATGTTCATAGCAGTTTTATTCACTTCTGTTCAAAAAAGCATAAAACTGAAAACAACCCAACTGTTTACCAATAGGACATGGTAAATAAACTGTCACATATTCATGCAATGAAATTTACTCATCACGGAAAAAGAATGAACTACGGATCCGCACAACGGTACAAATGAATCTTGCAGGTATTCTGTTAAACAAATGAAACCAATCATAAAAGAATACATACTGTATGATTTCACTTTCTCAAAGGTCAAGAGCAAAACAAATCAACAGTGATTACATTAGTTATTTATTGCTGCATAACAAATTATGCCAAAAGTTACGAGCTTAAACGGTCAAGCATGTATTATCTCATGGTTTTTGAGGGTTAGGGTGTCTTTAGTTTAGATTCTCACAGGCTGTTTCAAGGTGTTGGCCAGGGCTGCAGTCATCTCAAAGTTTTACTTGAGGACTGTTTGTTTCCAAGCTCACTGGCGTGGCTGTTGGCAGATCGAAGGTATTTGATGGTTGTGGGCTGGTGAAATTAGTTCCTTGCCTCATGGGCCTCTCCTAATGGACTGTCCCATGGCAGTTGGCTTCCTCCAGAGATGGGGGTCCAGGAGAGAGTGCAAGAAACACAGAAGTGGTAGTCTCTGTAACCCACCCTACCCACAGAAGGGGTAGGACGTCACTTGGTGCAACACATACACCATTGGAGGGGATACACAAGGCGTAAATACCAAAATGGACGTCTTTGGGGGGCCGTCTTACAAGCTGGCCACCACAGTTGCAGGAGTCGGAACAGCAGCTGCTTACAGATGATGGAATTTACTGGAAGGCGGCACAAGTAAAGTTTCTGGAGAGATGGAAATATTCTATAATGTGACTGTATTGTTGGTTATATGGGTGTATACATTTGTCAGATATCCTCAATTTATGCACTTAAGACCTGTACCTTTCACTACATGTAAATTTTTCTTCAACTTAAAAATACTTTTTAAAAGGATGATTTGTCATTTTAGATATCATTCGAATGAATGCAGAGTCTTATACAGCAGACCAAATAGAGGTAACCACAGAAAAACACATTCATTTATCATGCTACACTTCAAGTATATAAACTTCATAAAGTCAAAGGAACACAACTGCTGTATTTTTACAAGGCTCTATTTACTCTCCTCTGGGAAGAGTGTTCAAGGTTTTAGCCAAACCTCTAAGACTTGGTTGGGGATCTGAGGACAACCAGCCACGGCCTCTTCTTTTAAAGTCCCTGTCTACTTCTAAAAGAGGGGGAAAGACAGGCAGTACTATTTAGGACCTTGGAGCCCTCCAGGGTGATGAGACATAGATCTGAAATGGGGGCAATTGCCCAGAACCAATTCCTGACTTAGGATGCAGTACTTCCAGCAGGGGTCACAAGGACTTTTGGACAACAAATACCTCTTAAAAAAAGAGTGTTTTGACAAATCAAGTATAAGTGAATCAGAAACAGGCAGCTTACATTTCTCTTAAAATAGACCAGGATTTAAAAATTAAGACAGGACTTTCTTGGCCAAGTACCTTTGAAGTTTTCCAGACCTAAAACATTTAGAAAAGCAGTTTCATCTACATTGAAAATCCACAGTGCATGCAGATTGTCATCTTTTGGATTGGATCCGCTGAAAATGAACTATTTTGCTCCTTTTCCCTTTGCCATTCTTGAGTGGTGACAATGGATAGGCCTATTATCATGGGTTCAAGTGTTCCCCTTTAGTCACTAGGAGTCATCCATGTGTCAGGTACCATGCTAAGCATGGTAAAAACCAACCAGGCAGTTCCCCCACTCCATATGACAGACTTACCCAGAGGAGGAGGCTTGAACCCTCCTCCCAAAATCAGATTGGTTGAACATGCTGTCAGTTGCTGTGATAACCTTGAGATTGTTTTCTTTGGTGACTGGGTTTTAGCAGGAGAGACTTCAAGCACTAGTCTCCAGTAAACTAGTGACCTTGGGGACACATGGCATAAAGATCAAATATTTCCAGGGTTACTGAACCCATTAGGTCATGTATCAGGAAAGAAATGTGCAAAGGCTTATGTGTGTATTTGCTAAGTCTTCAGCTGGGCTCCACCCTCCCCCTCTGAAGCAGTGGGGAGGGCTGCCTGACAATGATACAAACTCAAAGTGAAACGTGGTTTTGGAAAATCACATCCAATATCTGTGTAACACAACCCTGGGGCTGCTTGAAAGCCAGAGAGAGTTCTGACTGGAGGAGAGTAGCCCCTCTCAATCTCCGTAGTGGTGAAAGGAACTGCAAGAATCACAGACAAGTCTCCTGGGACAAACATAGCCCCGTCTCTGATATCCTCTCAGGATCCAGTCCTTCCAGCAACTGTAGCAGACATGGGACCGTCTGGAGGCAGTAAAGTCCCAACTAATGTGTTCTCGTCATCCTCCTTCTCCACAAACAGGTGCACACGTGGGAAAATGTGAGTAATCTATTTTCAGTAGGTCCTAGAAATACCTTCAGTGCCAAATTTCAAGGACCCTCTTATTTTCCATAACATTCTTCAACAGCTCTGTGTTGTACCACATTGTAGCAGAAAAATGCATGGACTTTGGACCACTCCCTGATGAATTTCCTTAAGTAAGTGATGTATCTTCTCTGAGCCTCGGAAAAGTGGTACTTGTAAGAAGTCAAAGACAAAAGAAGGGGCATCTCAAGACTGGAAATGGGTTACCATGAGGGCCATTTTATTGCACAATTCTAGCGGGCCCTGTTGACATTTTATTCCATGTAAATGGTGTCCCTAGGATTGTGCAACTGGGTGCATTCACAGGCCCAGGGACTAGGACTTCCTCTTCCCAAAGGGTAGGAACCCTGAGCCCTTTCATAAGACTTTGTTCTGAGATGCAGACCACAAGAAGGCTGGCTGAATTTGGAAAACCACCATGCAATAAGAAGAGAATTTGGAAAGAAAACTTTAAAAATAATAACCAGAAAAATAAAACCCACAGCAAGATGAGCCTCAAAGCCAAAAGTATGAAACAAGCAAGAAAGTATAACACTGTGAATGACAGTTAACAAATCCAATAAATGGGAGAACTAACCTCTAGAGAAAATGAAAATAACAAAGTCATTTGAAAAGGACTTTGAAATTGGTAAGCTTAAAATTTCTCTAGAGACAAAGGAAGGAAAAAATGTAAATTTTAAGAATTTACATTCATAAAATAAGAATAGGAGGTTATGAGTCAAAACAGCAGAGGCTATACGATAGTATGGGAGCACTCAAAAAAATTAGAAATCTGAAAGCAAAAAGTACAGTTGTTGAAACAAAAACAAATGATGTTAAAAGAGATAAACAGAGAAATAAGAATCAAAGAGAAGTGATGGTTGAGAAAGCCAAACTGAAAAATCTTTAATAAGCTAGTTAGTAAAAAGAGAAAAAAAAAAAAGAAAGAGAGATGGAAAATATGACACAGAAGTTAAGACCATGCGGGATAGATTAAGAATCTTCAACACACAACTAATAGGAGTTCTACAATAAGAAAACAAGAGAGACAATATTTAAACAGATAATAGCTGATAATATTCTAGAATTGAAGAAAAAGCTTACAGAAGGCCAAGTTAGATCATTGTTTTAAAATTAATCTGGTACAATTCCAAGTACCCACAAGGGTATTTCACAGAGGTATTTCACTGAACCAACCAACACACACCAGGATAGTCTGCCTTATGCTCTACACGTAGTCAACTCTCAACTGCATACCCCACTCATTCTCTCCATTGGGCACCCATATCCTGTATCCCCTCACACAATGCCATCAATCACCCTCATAGTATACACCCCATGCCATCACTCCCCTATAGCACATCTGCTGTCACACACCTGCTAGCATCCCTCAACTGTGCAAACCCCATTTAGTCACTCATGTTATGTAGCATTGTCCTCATGCTGGCCACTCCCTTTCAATGACCCACACAGAACCTCTCTTTGGCATCATCATCTTCTATTCCCAAGTTCTATATCTCCCTTCATCAACCTCATATACTCTATGACTATTTCCATCAGAAGTGGATCAGTGATCATGAGTTTTAGTTGGTAGAAGGAAGATATTTTGGAGTCAGAAAATTTCAGACTTCCCCCTGAGGCTTTCTTGGCAACTGTCATCTTTCTACCTATTGAATTCACACAATCATAGAGTTTCTAGGTGGGCCAGTCTCTGGACACTGTGTGCATTTCTTCTAAGCATCCTCAGCAAAGGTTTATCCAGTCCTTTCTGGAACATTTCCATGACAGAGGACCTCTACATTTAGTACCTCTAGTGTTAGTTGCTCAGTTGTGTCTGACTCTTTCTGACTGTGTGGACTGTAGCCCACAAGCCTGCTCTGTTCACAGAATCCTCCAGGCAAGAATACTAGAGTGGGTAGCCATTCCCTTCTCCAAGAGATCTTCCGAACCCAGGGCTCAAACCCAGGTCTTCTGTATTGCAGGATTCTTTATCATCTGAGCCACCAGGGAACTAGTGGGCAAAAAAAAAAAAAAAATTGTTTCTTAACATAGAAGGCAGACTCTCAGTCTATAAATCCAATTCCACTTAATTTCTACTTGAAAGTCTCATGCTATTAAGTTTATGAAAAAAATTAAATTTCATCAGTTGTCCTCTCTTTCTCCCACCAAGGTTGTGGTTGTTTAAGAGGAGACTAAAAGCTAAGCAGTGCCCAACCCTTGAGCTCTCTGTCTACTTGGATGTCTGCCAAGAAGAGCATAGTCTCATCCGTTGCAGATCTTGGGCCTCCAAGGTCTCCATTGAGGCCTGCTTGTTGCCATGGCTCTTGCAGATCTCAAGTTGTCATCAGCTCATCTGTGCCATCACTGTGCCTTCCATCACTTGGAGTCTGCCCGTGCCTCTGAGGGGCATCCTGGGCACAAGAAGCTTGTGACATTCTCTGTCATGCCTCCAAGCACTCAGTTACTCTTTGGGGCTTCATTGTCTCCTTGAAAATCCAGCAGTCTCTGCCCAGGAAGTGGGCATGTCCATTCTCACCATGCAACCTGGTCTCTCCATGTGCCCACTCCCTCCATGCCTATATCACCAACCAAGATCTTTTCTAGCCTCTAGAAGAAGCCCTTTTGTTCCTTAGCAGTAACAGTTTTCTTCTCATAGGCACAAGATATTGTTTCTATAACAGACTAAGGTTTTGAGAAACATAAAAGTCAAACCATTTCTTCATTGTTCCCAAACTTGGAAGCTGAGAGAGAAAGGGGAAAATACTCAAGAAAACAGACATTGATAGTTAAATGTGCAAACATTTAAGTTAGCACACTTATACTGAATTGAATGTATTAGTCATGATTCTCCAGAGAAACAGAGCAAATAGGATCGATACACAGATACATCAGTTCAGTTCAGTCACTCAGTCATGTCCAACTCTGCAACCCTATGGACTGCAGTATGCCAGGCTTCCCTGTCCATCACCAACTCTGGGAGCTTACTCAAAAACATATCCATCGAATCAGTGATGCCATCCAACCATCTCATCCTCTGCCATCCCCTTCGCCTCCTGCCTTCCATCTTTCCGAGCATCAGGGTCTTTTCCAATGAGTCAGTTCTTCACATCAGGTGGCCAAAGTATTGGAGTCTCAGTTTCAGCATCAGTCCTTCCAATGAATATTCAGGACTGATTTCTTTTAGAATTGACTGGTTGGATCTCCTTGCAGTCCAAGGGACTCTCAAGAGTCTTCTCAAACACCACAGTTCAAAAGCATCAATTCTTCAGCGCTCAGCTTTCTTCACAGTCCAACTCTCACATCCATACATGACCACTGGAAAAACCATAGCCTTGACTAGAGAGACCTTTGTTGGCAAAGCAATGTCTCTGCTTTTTTAATATGCTGTCTAGGTTGGTCATAGCTTTTCTTTCAAAGAGCAAGTGTTCTTTAATTTCATGGCTGCAGTCACCATCTGCAGTGATTTTGGAGCCCCCCAAAATAAAGTCTCTCACTGTTTCCATTGTTTCACCATCTATTTGCCATGAAGTGATGGGACTGGATGCCACCATCTTCGTTTTCTGAATGTTGAGTTAAGCCAAATCTTTCAGTCTCCTCTTTCACTTTCATCAAGAGGCTCTTTAGTTCTTCTTTGCTTTCTGACATAAGGGTGATGTCATCTGCATATCTGAGGTTATTGATATTTCTCCCAGCAATCTTGATTCCAGCTTGTGCTTCATTCAGCCCGGCATTTCACATGATGTACTCTGCATATAAGGTAAATAAGCAGGGTGACAATATATAGCCTTAACGTACTCCTTTCCTGATTTGGAGCCAGTTTATTGTTCCATGTCCAGTTCTAACTGTTGCTTCTTGACCTGCATACAGAGAAAGAGATTATTATGAGGAATTGGCCCATGTGATTATGGATGCTGAGAAGATAATGATCTGCCATCCACCAGCTGAAGGCCCAGTAAAGTGGTGTCTAAACTGTCTAAGCCTGAGGGTTCGAGAATCAGGAGCACAGATATTGAAGGGCAGGAGAAGATGGATGTCTCAGCTCAAGCAGAGAAAGCAAATTCATCCTTCTTCCACATTTTGGTTCTATTCAGGCCCTCAGCAAATTGGATGATGCACCTGCACTGGGGAGGGTGGATCTTCCTTACTCAGTTCATCAGTTCAAATGCTAATCTGTTCCTCACAGGTGCACCCAAAAATAATGCTCTCTGAGCATCCCTGAGCCCAGTCAATTTGACATGTAAAACTAGCCATGACACTGTACCTCCCTTTAGTTTCCACTTGTGATGTCAGCTACTCCCCAGGGCATGCCACATTGAGTCTTCTCAGTTTTAGGGAAAATGCACTCAGCTCTCTCAACCCTGTGACAGCTCTATGATCCTTCTCCAACTTGGAAAAATCTTTCTAAGAACGTTAGATGACCCTGGGTGGTTTCTTTCTCTGTAAGATAGGGTAAGAATAGTGCAGGCCTTGTGGACTGCTTTGAGCTCTGTGACTGGCATCATGTGGCACTCAGAAGGCTTCTCTCCCTGAAATGTTCCCTTAGGTGACCTGGATTAACTCACTGAAACTTTGCAAAACCCACGAGAGGAAGGCTATCATTATCCTCCCCATTTTACGGAAGGAAACAGGCAGAACGGAAGTTAAGTAACTTGGAGCTGTGAGATTCAGATCCCGCCGTCTGGTTCTGAAGGCACCCCCTACCTCGGTCCTCCCCCACACCGACCCTGCCCCACCAACCCTACTCTGCCATCCCCACCCCTGGCCATTCTGTTTGCTTTCTGAAAGTGTGTGCTGTGGCCTCAAACCTTTATATTGCTCCGAATTTTCATCAGCCTTTTTTCATCTCTAAGTATGTTGGCTTCTATTTTCTGTAAAAAATTGTTCCTTGTGGCTTTGTTAAACATTTTTTCTAGGAATTAACCCACATTAATTTGCTCTCTCTCTTTCTGGTTCACTTTTTTCCTTGCCATTGGTCTTTCTTCCCCACCCCTCCTCTTGTTCTGTGAATCAACATCTTTGTTTCTTTGTTAATTTTTTAGGTCATTAAAGCTCCTTTAGCATTTTTCTTCAAATTACCATCTAAAGAAATGACTTTCCCTCTGAGAATGGTGTGGTCTGAGTCTGCACACTTTGTTAGAGTATCTACATTTTAATTAGATTCTCAAATGCTCTTACTTTCTTTGAATTTCCTCCCTGCCTGGTTGATATTTAGGAAACTATTTTTAGATCCTTTGTGGTTAGGTACTTTTAGGTCCTGGCTTTTCTGTTTATTTCCAGGTTTATTGTTTGAGGCTTAGAATGTGGGATGTATACCTTAGGGTTTTTGCATGCTCTGAGAACTTCTTGGAAAGTTCCCTTGAGCACATTTAATCCCATGCAGAGTTCACCTCTGGCCTTCACCACTTCGTGTTGGATGGCAGGGGGCCATTTCCCTGTGGATTTGTCCCAGTTGCATTAAGCCTCCTGAGAAAGGGGTAGGACAACCACCAGGCGATGCTGGGGCCATAGTAGTGGACGGGCCAGGGCTGGACACAAAGGGCAGCGGTGACCAGGACACTCCCCGTGGGGGATGAAGAGGCCGGCCTGCAGTGGTTGCAGCCACAGGAGCCTGGATCCCTCTGCAGGCTGTGGGCAGATGACCTGGGGCAGCTGTGACTGTGATTAGGAACTGAGTGTTTAGATTCTGAGGGAGCTCAAGTGGCAAAGATGACACAGGCTTCACATGGAGCAAGTGGTCATGCTGGGAATCCATAGAGATGAACAAGGACTTGGCCAAGCACTTGGCCTCTGACCAGTCACTCATCTTCTCATTTACTTACTTACATCTGTATTCCCACATGTAAACAGTGAATGAGGGGTGGGGGGGGGGGGTGGTGCGGTCCCACCTTTCAGGGATCTTATAAGCATTAAATGGGAGATGAAAGATAATAGAATGAAGTATCCACAACCACAGGCTGAGAGGTTGTTTTCATCAAAGTAGAAGCCCATGATGAGACCCAACCATGCCATGACAGGTAAACTAGAATTTGCAGATAGAGCAAAGGGCAATCCATGCACAGCTTGCAAGTCCTCTTTCTCCAAGAAGGACCTGGCATGTGAAGAAGAGCTGTGGTCTTTCTCTTGTGCTCTGATCTCATTTCCAAATTGTCAAGCATTTGAAGTCATAATCACCTAAGTGAGAAGAGAAGCTGGATACAGGAAGGGTGTGCCTGACCTGTTTCAGTCTGCCTCTGCCTCTCTGCTCTTCACACCCTAGTCTTGATGTCAAGTAGGGGCTTTTAGGTAGTCCTAACTCTTCACTCAGGGCTGTGTTGAGGGTCACAACTGCTGCTAGTCTAGCTCTGGTCTTGTGTTCATCTGGCAGCTGAATTTCTGCCTGGTTCCTAAAAGATGATTTTCAATGAATCCCAGCTCTTCTTGAGTTAGAGTTAATTTTTGCTCAAAAGTGTAGCCCCCCCCCCCCACCCCGAGGATTGGAGACCTAACTCTAAATCTTGCTAGGGTGTTAGGACAAGCCTACCACCTCCTGGCCTTCCTGAAAGTCTAAATGTCATTCACCCAGCCACCCTGTGGACAACCAACATACACTAGCTCTTAAGACTCATGCATCTGGGAGCCAGGACTGCCCCCTTATTGTCTGTCTGTTGCTGCCTATGCCCACTGTGCCATGCCACCTGGGCCTGTTGCTTTTCTTGTAAAGCCAGATTCACCATCCCACCCCCACCAACCCTCATTGTCTCCCCATCTCAGTTTGGCAGGTGAAATTATAGATCTAGGACATTTCTGTCATAAGTGATCTCTCCATGTCCAGCTAATAAAGAAATTGTCTCCATGTAAGTACCAGGGGGAACCTGGAAGTAGCCAATAGACAAGTTTTGAGAATTTCAAACTCAGTAACTCTTTTATACTTTTCATAGCTGATTTACAAATGGAGGCATGCTTTATAGCAGTCTGAAGGCCAAACAGGGAAGTTCTGGGACCACACCAGTAAGGGGGAGCTGAAGAGTGAAGAGGCTTAGTTACCTGAGACCTTCACTACAGGAAGTAAAGGAGAAGGGGCGTTGGGCATTCATTCATTCTCCTTTTAAACAAATATACCAAATTAGAACTGTATTCCAGGTTCTAAGTTGGATACAATAGGAACAAAATAGATAGGACCAGCTGGAGCTCCAGGGTCTTCTGGCACTCACAGGCCAGCTGGTTTCTTTCCCTCACAGGAAGACCAGAAGGAAGAGGTAACTCACATGTGGAAAAAAACCAGAACCAAACCTGAAGCCCATTACTCAGAAGATCTGAGGCACAAATCAATAACTTTGAACCACTGTCACTAAGACTTCCATTGATTTTATATTTGGGTTTACCCCCTAAGACCCCAGACCCTTTCCTAGGTAAGATCCTCTCTTAATCTGATTGTTTCAGACTAATCTGAAAATCATCTCAGCAACACTAAGACATCTGCAGATCACTGGAGGCTATAGAAAAAGTCAGAGCCTGCCTTGATTTCTAATCCAATTCTAAACCCACAAAAAAACATGAGACAGGGAGAATTTGCCCAATTTCAGATTTCACTGCAAAAACATTTATGTACCTCTGTTGAATTGTGTTAGCAATTTGGCCTTGAAATGGCTTTTTGGAAAAACAAATTAATGATCCTTGCTAAGTCGTTTCTTCAAAGGGACATAGAATCTAAAAGAACCAAAATGTAAGTATTGGCTAAAGAAGGCACTCCTTCTGTCTGTTGAAATCCTGCTGGATTGGGGGTTCTGGCCCTTTCTCAGATCTTTGGAAATCAGAGCTTGCTCACAGGAAATCAACGCAACTTCCTGTCCTGAGAAAAGAACTGTCCAAGCCTTCAATAACTCTTTCACAACAGCTTTAGTGACTGAAGGGTAAATGGGTTAGAAACATAAGGCTTGCATTTCCCTTGAAGTACAAAGGGGTTTAAAAATTAAGAGGAGGTCTGGAGGGAAAGGATTTGCTGATCCTAACACATTTTTTTTTCCAAAACAGTCTAAAAAGGACCATAGGTTCAGAGCCAGCTGAGCTCGAGCACCTCAATTTCACATTAAGCAGATTAAGTTCGTAAATTATACTGTTTGCTACATTTTCCATGTAGATAAGAATCCCCTAGAATCCGTAGGAAGAAAAGAAATGGAGCCATCTTATGGTCTGCCCTTGGAAAGGAAAGGAGAACTGCTCCATAGAGTGACTGCAAGGCATTTGGTTTACAGTGCCTGCCCTAGAGAGCCCGGGGCCAGAAAGGGCCTGGAAGATGGCATGGGCCCTGGCATGAGGAGGGCTGCACGGGCAGCCATCTCTGATTCCATTTCAACTGGACCTGCAGAACAGAGTCAGAAAGACCCCCTGAGCAGAATGTGCAGCCTCTCTTTGGAGCCTCTAAGAACACTTTGCAGCATGTAGCCTGCCCCATTACACAATGAGGACACCGAGGCCCTGGGAAGAAGTCAGTGATTCTCCACTGGCAGAGGTCTGTAAGTCCTGGAGCTAGAGTCACTGGTGTCCAAGAGCGTTTTCTTTATAATGTCAATTTTAAGACAGGTTCTCAAGAACCATCTGACTCCAGAGTGTGAATAGGAGGCATTTGCTGAGCCAGAGCTGGTCCTGGGAATGCAGTGAGAAGAATCAGAAGGACTGGGTTTGATTTTCAGCCCCACCTGCTTCTAACACACAACCTTGCACAACACACAACATATTAGCTTCTCTGACTGTTTTTCCTCTTCAGCAGATTGAAGACGACAGGACATGCAGAGTTCCTGTGGAGATTAAAGGCAGTGTGGCCCCAGGCTGTGCCAGCAGAGTAGGCCATCAGTCACTGAGCACCATCGTCCCCTCTGGGCGCCTGCTTGACACCCACAGCAGGCCTCAGTCCCACCACGGGACCCCCACACCCAGGCTTTCCTACCTGGTCTAAACAGCAGCTCGATCACTTTGATTTTGCAGCAGGAAAAAGATCTCTGCCTAGCTTTTAGCATCCTTGTGGCATTTGTCTTATAATTAAGTATATATTTAAAAACTGAAAGAAGCCAGTAACAAAAGGTGTTTGATTCCATTTATGTGACAATCTGCAAAAGGAAAAATGACAGGGACAAAAACATAAATAAATGGTTGCTGAGGCTGGGGTAGGGGTCAGGGATTCTTTAGGATGTTGGGATTGTTCTACATCCCCCGTGTGACGATGGTTTTAAGAATCTATCTACTTACATTTATGTACGTAGAACTGTAAGAATTATACACCCAAAAGAGTTAATTTTATGGTGTGCAAATTTTAATATTTATATGGTAGGGAAATATAAACTCATATACAATAAAAAATAAAAATTTAAGAAAAAATAGTTTTGACTACAAAGCTACATAAACCAGACCACATAATCTGAATAAAAGTACTTTTAAATGACAGAAGCATAATTGGAAAGCTTGCTGAGATGAACTGTACTTCATAAAAAACAAAATTCATGACTCAACCCAACTTGGAGGGTGGGGACTGAGGAGGGGTGGAAATCAGGGCCCGGGGAGTGAGCAAATCTCTCCTTCTTCAAGGGAACCCTAGCCAGGACAAAGAGCCCATTAGAGGCAGGGGTGTGGGGGGAGGGGTCGTCACAGAGGTGAGGGCTGACAGGTTTGGCCTGGGACAGTCTCAGGGGAGCCCCAAAATCCTGGCCACAGGAAGCATCAGGGAATATGACATATGATAGCAGGCTTTGCAGATGGCTTGCTGAGGCACTGGGGAATTGTGACTATGGGGAAAGCAGACATTGGGGGCCAAGAAAATTCTCTTTATAATGCTGAATTCAGGAGCAAGGGGAGTCCATAAAACACACGGAGGCCTCTGGTTTCCGACTGCTGTGTGTGCAAGTGTGAAATAGAGTGGTGTTTTGTGCAAGGCAGAGAAAACACTGCATTCAGCCAGCACTTCTCAGTTCACAAGTCATCTCTGACTATCACAGGTCAATGGAGACCTTGCGTTCTCATCTTGAAAGCGTGTTTAAATGAGATGTATCGCCAGATTCCCAAGCTGTGTCATCTAGTTCCTTCTTTTGGCATGTGTCCATGTGTGTGGCACTCTGTTAAGTAACTCTGCTGTAGTTCCATTATCACATGGACCTTTGAGAGGGTATCATGGCTCATCATTCAAATGAAGAAGTCAAGTTTACAAGAGGGAGGACCTTCACTGTGATCACTCAACTAGTAAGGGGCTCAGAGCTGAGCTGTTGACTTAGACGTGCCTAGCTCCATAGGCAGACCTCTCGCCTATATTCCAAGTATAACAAGTGTGAGGATGACGGGGCAGGTGGGTGGTGGGGGATGCTGTCAGGTTTATCTCCCAAGAGGTTTCCTGGGTTAGTTCAGGCTGCAAGGCCAGACACGCTGAGGGAACATGAGTTCAGGGCTAGAGACAGGCTGCCTCAACTCAGGTAGACAGATAGATTCAACCTCCATTTGGCAAACTATAGTGCAGAAAGGACTTTGGAGTGCTACCAAGTACAGGATCCTCCCTTTCTCTGGAAAACTCATGCTCGTTCTACAGGAAATAAGTAGGATCCTCAGTAAAATTAGAAGGTTGCCAAACTAGCCTAAGGCTTCGGTATTCATTGTCTGAATTTACATCTATCCCAGGGACATGACGGATTGTGACCTGAACCAGTACCATCCCTTCCCAACACTTTCTTCTCAAGGGCATACCTTGTTGGATGTATAGACTGGTAGGGCCACCTAGAGCTGCTGAATCGACCCTCCAGGAGATTGAGAGGCACCAACTTAGTTGACACAGGGATGGACATGATTTACAAAAGGCCGCAGAATAATGTTCAGATTGTTATAAATACTCATTAAATGTTCTCAACAGCCTAGTGCCTCTCACAGACTGGATAGAGTTTTATAAACCTGGATGATAGGAGACACCCTTGACATTTGCAAAGGCGTTATCTGGAGGTCTAGTGAATCCCATAATTCAAACAGTATTACCACAAGAACACTTTTTACGCCATTCCAAAAAATGTTTGTATATGGTGACAGAGGTACAATCTTTTTAACTTGGAAGTCCTACAGAGGGCAAGCGGTTCTCACTCTTATCTTCTAATGCGCCAGACTTGCCAGAATGGTAAGAGCGGTTTGCTCAGTGCAGAAGGCTGCAGGTGACAGTAAGGGCTGGGGCTGGCATCTCCTCATATTAACGTGCCTCAGTTATTGAACCCTGCATCAGTTTGTATCTTTTTCTTATATGAGCTTCATATGAGTTGTCTCTAGCTGCATAACAAATTGCTCTCAAACTATCATGGCTTAAAATAACAACAGTCCTTTATTTTGCTCATGAATCAGTTCAGCTGAACAGTGTGGCTCGTTTCTGTCCCTAGAGAAAGCCTAGGGGTTAGAAGATCAACTTTCAAGATGGCTCATCCACAAGGCTGGTAAGTTGACTCTGGCTGTCAGCTAGGAGTTCAGTGGGGGCTGTGGGCTGTGGGCTGGGGTCTCTTCATGGAGGCTTTTCCACAGGCTACTTAGGCCTTCTCACAATGAGATGGGTAGGTCCCAGGAGTGAACAACACCAAAAGAACCTGGAGGAAGTGCATGGTTTTGTTACACCCTAGCCCAGGTGTCACATAATGTCACTTCCTCTGTAGTCTATGGGTCACCATATAGGTCCTTTGTTACTGCCATTTTGCCATTTCTTCAGGCAGATCTAGGGTAGCTGTATGGATGGACTGACAGGTGGCTACACATAAAATTATGAATTTTTTGTGATTTTCCAATTCAAATTTAATGAAATAGGATTTTAATTTTAGTTTTTACCCATATCTTCTTTGTCACATAGTGAAAATCTTAGTTCTCAGTATTAATATATGTACCTATTTGTTTTATCTTATAATATCCATTCTGTTTCTTGATTCACTAGGTATAATCAGTATCTTGGGATTCCAGTATCCTTGGAATTTTGTGCCCCTGAACTTCTTTCCACCTTCCTCAAACTTCCACCTCCTAAACAGAGCATGGTTTTTATATTTTCAAAGTTTCTATCATTTATATCTTGCTCTGAAACTGCCATTGTGCCTCAGCTTTTATTTATATGTTGATTCTGAAAGTCAAAGCCCAACAAATAGAACTTTTGACAGTATTATTATGTATTCAGTTGAATCATATGAACCATATGAAATTCCTTATATTCAATCTCCTTTACCTCCCAAAAATGTGGCAATTTCCTGTGGTTCAGCCAGATATTTTTATTAGAGAAACATCTACATAAGGACAAGAATGTTTTCCTAGGTCACTGAATCTTTGCTGTTCTACTGAGAATATTCTAAGGTTTAAAGTCAAACAGATTCCCTTTTTAAAATGCCATTCTTTGCTTAAAATTATGCCAAGTTTTAGCTTGTCTCATGTTTGTACCATGACTTTCTTTCAAGCCTTTTGTGTTGTTTGGAGAATCTGGTTGCCTTTTTTTTTCTTTTTAGACAGGACATATGGGAGAGAAAATTCCTGAGTCCTTGTTAAGACTGAAAATATCTGACTTTCACTCTTACATCTAATTGACAGGATTATAAGTATACAATAATTTTCCTGTAGGACACTGAAGTCCTCTCTGCCTTTAATTCCAGTTTGTAGTGATGTTGGCCAGAAGTCCTATTTGATTCTTCTTTCATTGTAGCTTTCTCCTTTGTTCTCTCTAGAAGCAACTGGACTTTCCCTTTACTCTTCCCCCATCTTTCCTGCTTAGCACTCAGCAACTCCTTTTAATTTGAAGATATTTGTTTAGACAATGGAAATACTACTACTTCTTTACTTACTTCTCTTCATTTTCTCTGTTCTTATTTCCTGGAACTGATAGATGCCAACTCTTCTACATTTCATTTTTCAGTTCACTTACCTCTTCTCTAACACATTTGCATCTTTCTTATCACATTGTTCTAAGTCCTCGGAGGTTTTCCCTGCATTTTCTTTTAGGCTTTATGTGGAATTTTGAAAATTAGGAATAATAATACATAATATTATTTTAATTTCTGTATATGTTTCCTTCTTTTAAGTCTTCTAAAATTTGTTTTATTGAGGTATAATTGACATACAACATTATGTTAGTTTCAGGTGTACAATATAATGATTTGATATTTTTATATATTGTGAAATAACCACTACAAAAAGTCTAGTTAACGTTAGTTAACATACATAGTCACACAAAGTGTTTTTTCTTTTTTTTTCTAAAATGTTTTTTCTTAAGATGAGAACTTTAAAGGTCTAACTCAACAACTTTTAAATGTGCAATATGGTATTAAATATAGTCACCATGCTGTATAATATGACATCGGGATAATAATATTATTATTTTAACTTCTGTGTATACTTTCATGCTCTCTGCTAAGGGACAGAGAAATTTTCCATAGAAAATGCTTTTCATGGTTTTGGGGTGAGGTATCTAAATATATTCTTTGAATGTTTCTGAGAATAGTAGTAAGAATTTTATAATGCATCCAACTAAAAGTCAAACAACTGACATATAAGAAATATCTACTTGAAAGCAGATAAAAATTGTTAACAGAAGATAATACATAAAGACAATACAACAGGGGGAAATTTGATATTTCAGAGAATCATAATATAGGAACAAAACATGTATGTGAAGATACAAATGTTTTTAGTTTACTGAAGTGAAGAAAAATGCCAATCTGCACATAAAAGTACCTGTCTTATAACAGACAAAATAATGACAATCTAGACAAACCTTTCTTACGAAATGAAATATAAAGGGTAATGAGGGAATAATTCAATCCGAGAAACAAACAAAAACCCAAGCTATATATACCAAGTACTACAGTTCAGTTCAGTTGCTCAGTCGTGTCTGACCCTTTGCAACCCCATGAACCGCAGCACGCCAGGCCTCCCTGTTCGTCACCAACTCTAGGATTTTACCGAAACTCATGTCCATTGAGTCGGTGATGCCATTCAGCCATCTCATCCTCTGTCATCCCCTTCTCCTCCTGCCTTTCATCTTTCCCAGCATCAGGGTCTTTTCCAATGAGTCAGTTCTTTGCAACAGGTGGCCAAAGTATTGGAGTTTCAGCTTCAACATCAATCCTTCCAATGAATATTCAGGACTGATTTCCTTTAGGATGGACTGGTTGGATCTCCTAACAGTACAAGGGACTCTCAAGAATCTCCTCCAAGACCACAGGTCAAAAGCATCAATTCTTCAGAGCTCAGCTTTCTTTATAGTCCAACTCTCACATCCTTACATGACTACTGGAAAAACTATAGCCCTGACTAAATGGACCTCTGTTGGCAAAGTAATGTCTCTGCTTTTTAATATGCTGTCTAGGTTGGTCGTAGCTTTTCTTCCAAGGAGTAAGCGTCTTTTTATTTCATGGCTGCAGTCACCATCTGCAGTGATTTTGGAGCCCCAACAAATGAATTCTGCCACTGTTTCCACTGTTTCTCCATCTATTTGCCATGAAGTGATGGGACCAGATGCCATGATCTTAGTTTTCTGAATGTTGAGCTTTAAGCCAACATTTTCACTCTCCTCTTTCACTTGCATCAAGAGGCTCTTTAGTTCTTCTCCATTTTCTACCATAAGGGTGGTGTCATCTACATAGCTGAGGTTATTGATATTTCTCCCAGCAATCCTTATCCCAGCTTGTGCTTCCTCCAGCCCAGCATTTCTCATAATGTACTCTGCATATAAATTAAATAAGCAGGGTGACAATATACAGCCTTGATGTAGTCCTTTCCCAATTTGGAACCAGTCTGTTGTTCCATGTCCAGTTCTAACAATTGTTTCTTGACCAGCATACAGATTTCTCTGGAGGCAGGTTAGATGGTCTGGTATTCCCATCTCTTTCAGAATTTTCCACAGTTTATTGTGATCCACACTGTCAAAGGCTTTGGCGTAGTCAGTAAAGCAGAAATAGATGTTTTTCTGGAATTCTTGCTTTTTCAGTGATGCAGCGGATGTTGGCAATTTGATCTCTGGTTCCTCTGCCTTTTCTAAAACCAGCTTGAACATCTGGAAGTTCATGATTCATGTACTGGCTTGGAGAATTTTGAGCATTACTTTGCTAGCATGTGAGATGAGTACAATTGTGCAGTAGTTTGAGCATTCTTTGGCATTGCCTTTCTTTGGGATCGGAATGAAAACTGACATTTTCCAGTCCTGTGTCCACTGCTGAGTTTTCCAAATTTTCTGGCATATTGAGTCCAGCATTTTCACAGCATCATCTTTTAGGATTTGAAATAGCTCAACTGGAATTCTATCACCTCCACTAGCTTTGTTTGTATGATGCTTCCTAAGGCCCACTTGACTTTGCCTTCCAGGATGCCTGCCTGGTTCTAGGTAAGTGATCATATCATTGTGATTATCTGGGCCATGAAGATATTTTTTGTATAGTTCTTCCATGTATTCTCACCACCTCTTCTTAATATCTTCTGCTTCTGTTAGGTCCATACCATTTCTGTCCTTTATTGTGCCCATCTTTGCATGAAATATTCCCTTGGTATCTCTAACTTTCTTGAAGAGATCTCTAGTCTTACCCATTCCATTGTTTTCCTCTATTTCTTTGCACCGATCACTGAGGAAGGCTTTCTTGTCTCTCCTTGCTATTCTTTGGAATTCTGCATTCAAATGGGTATATATTTCCTTTTCTCCTTTGCTTTTTGCTTCTCTTCTTTTCATAGCTGTTTGTAAGGCCTTCTTAGACAACCATTTTGCCTTTTTGTATTTTTTTTCTTGGGGATGGTCTTGATCACTGCCTCCTGTACAATGTCACGAACCTCTGTCCATAGTTCTTCAGGAACTCTGTCTATCAGATCTAGTCCTTGGAATCTATTTGTCACTCTCATTGTATAGTCATAAGGGATTTGATTTAGGTCATACCTGAATGGTCTAGTGGTTTTCCTCACTTTCTTCTATTTAAGTCTGAATTTGACAATAAAGAGTTCATGATCTGGGCCACAGTTAGCTCCTGGTCTTGTTTTTGCTGACTGTGTAGAGCTTCTCCATCTTTGGATGCAAAGAATATAATCAATCTGATTTCGGTATTGACAATCTGGTGATGTCCATGTGTAGAGTCTTCTCTTGTGTTGTTGGAAGAGGGTGTTTGCTATGACCAGTGTGTTCTCTTGGCAAAACTCTATTAGCCTTTGCCCTGCTTTGTTCTGTACTCCAAGGCCAAATGTGCCTGTTACTCCAGGTATTTCTTGACTTCCTACTTTTGCATTCCAGTCCCCTATAATGAAAAGGACATCTTTTTGCGGTGTTACTTCTAGAAGTTCTAGTAGGTCTTCATAGAATCATTTAGCAACTTCAACTTCTTCAGCATTATTGATAGGGGTATAGACTTGGATTACTGTGATATTGAATGGCTTGCCTTGGAAAAGAACAGAGATCATTCTGTTGTTTTTGAGATTGTAACCAAGTACTGCATTTTGGACTCTTTTGTTGACTATGATGGCTACTCTATTCCTTCTAAGGGATTCTTGCCTACATAGTATATATAATGGTCATCTGAGTTAAATTCACCCATTCCAGTCCATTTTAGTTCACTGATTCCTAAAATGTCAGTGTTCACCCTTGCCATCTCCTGTTTGACCACTTCCAATTTGCCTTTATTCACGGACCTAACATTTCAGGTTCCTATGCAATATTGCTCTTTACAGCATCGGACTTTACTTCCATCACCAGTCACATCCACAACTGGGTGTTGTTTTTGCTTTGGCTCCATCTCTTCATTCTTTCTGGAGTTATTTCTCCACTGATCTCCAGTAGCATAGTGGGCACCTATTGACCTGGGGAGTTCATCTTTCAGTGTCCTATATTTTTGTCTTTTCATACTGTTCATGGGGTTCTCAAGGCAAGAATACTGAAGTGGTTTGCCATTCCCCTCTCCAGTGGACCACGTTTTGTCAGAACTCTCCACCATGACGCATCTGTCTTGGATGGCTACCTGGCATGGCTCATAGTTTCATTGAGTTAGACAAGGCTATGGTCCATGTGATCAGATTGGTTAGTTTTCTGTGATTGTGGTTTTTAGTCTGTCTGCCCTCTGATGGAGAATGATAAGAGGCTTATGGAAGCTTCTTGATGGGAGAGATTGACTGAAGGCTAAACTGGGTCTTGTTCTGATGGGTGGGGCCATGTTCAGTAAATCTTTAATCCAATTTTCTTTTGAAGGGCGGGGCTGTGTTCCCTCCCTGTTATTTGACCTGAGGCCAAACTATGGTGGAGGTAATGAAGATAGTGGTGACCGCTTTCAAAAGGGCCCTTGCAGGCACTGCTACACTCAGCGCCCCGACCCTGCAGCAGGCCACCGCTGACCCACACCTCTGCCAGAGACTCCTGGACACTCACAGGCAAGTCTGGGTCAGTCTCTTGTGGGGTCACTGCTCCTTTCTCCTGGGTCCTGGTGCACACAAGGTTCTGTCTGTGCCCTCCCAGAGTCCATTTCCCCAGTCCTGTATAAGTTCTCATGGCTCTATGGTGGATTAATGGCAACCTCTTCCAAGAGTGCTTATGCCATACCCAGGTCTACTGCACCCAAGCCCCTGCCCCCACAGCAGTCCACTGCTGACCCGCACCTCCTCAGGAGACACCCAAACACAGTTCTGTCTCAGTCTCGATGGGGTCTCTGGGTCCCGGTGCACACAAGGTTTGTTTGAGCCCTCTGAGCATCTCTGGTGGGTATGGGGTTTGATGCTAAGTGCAATCTCGCCCCTCCTACCATCTTGCTGGGGCTTCTCCTTTGCCCTTGGACGTTGGATATCTCCTCAAAGTCACTCCGGCACCTTGCAGCCACCATTCCAGCACCTATCGTCTTGCTGGGGCTTCTCTGCCCTCAGACGTGGGGCATCTCCTCACAGTCACTCCAGCGCTATGCAGCTGCTGCTCCAGAGCGGTGTTTTTAAGCAATAGCAAATATGGGCTTCCCAGGTGTCTCAGTGATAAAGAATCTGTCTTCTCCTGGTAGACCCGTAGAGGCAGAAGAAAGCAGATATTGTGGAAAGGTTAATTTCAATTTGCAGATTTTAGGTAGTTTTACATTTTCTTCTTCAAAAATTTTTGTAATAAAGTAAACTAAGAGCTGCTGTAAAAATAAATTCAAATAGATAACTGACAGGACGAAGCTGTTAACTTTTGGCAGTAGAATTACAAATTATTTTTCTTTTGTACCTTTATGCATTTATCAAGATTTTTGGTAATCATGTAATTTATCTAGATTTTCATGATTTTGAATACAAGACTTGCCACTTGGGCAAGTTAACTACCCTCTCTGTGTCTGTTTTCTTATTTCTCTTTAAAAGCCTCAATTTACTTGAGGCTTATAAAATGTGGTTTATAATGAGATCTACCTCCCTAACACTTATATAAGCGTTATAAGAATTAAGGGAAGTGATGCATATTTGAGTGCATAGAGCAGGACTTGGTAGAGTATAGAGAATGCTCAATAAACAAACAGAAGATGTACCTAAACGAATTTCTTTCTTGCATTATATTTTCTTTCAGAATATCTTTCTCATCTATGTTTTCCAAGCTCTATCCCCTCCCTCCCTTCTTTCCTTCCTTTGTTGTTTCTTTCCTTCCATCTTATTTTCTTGCTAAAGTATGTTTGCATTGGTGCCTGGACATTTGTTAAATCCTTCCCGTGCTTTTTATGGTGGCTTTCTCTAGATACTCTATTTGTTCCCATACAGATGGTAAAGAATCAGCCTGCAATGCAGGAGACTTGGGTTCGATCCCTGAGTTGGGAAGATCCCCTGGAGGAGGGCATGGCAACCCACTTCAGTATTCTTGCCTGAAGAATTCCGTGGACAGAGGAGCCTGGTGGGCCACAGTCTTTGGGATCACAAAGAGTTAGACACGACTGAGTGACTAAACACAGCCCAGTATGGATAAATCTCCCTGATTTTTTTGCCATGTAGTTTGAGGTCTTTCTTCCCCTATGAACTGCAGTCAGAGGGTTGGATTTTCTGTAGATTTACCAGAAGAAAGGCTTATCTGGGCCAGCATGCAGCCTTCACAGGGTGAGTAGGCTTTTCACTCTTCTGTAGTTTTATTGTGGCTTGTGAGCCTGGATTTCCGATACCTCTTGCAGTCTGAGGAAACCTTTGAGCTTCCCCCCAATTCAATGAGGGTTTTACTGACATCCAGAGGGGCCACATGGACTGTGGGTTTTACACTCGACTTCACCATCTCTCTCCAGTAGCCATCTCACAACTTCCAAAGACAAGAGGGGAAAACGGGCAAGGTTCTGTGGGCCTGTGTGTGTGAAGTGTGCGAAGAGTGCAAAGGAGGAAAGGAAACTTCGGGAACTTTGCAGTGTCTTCTCTCTGCTCCCTCTCTTTCCAGGGGAGCTTAGCTCTTGAGGTTTTGGTCATCACTTTGGCTACAATGGTTCTCCTTGCTGAAGAAATTGAGCTCTCGAGTCCACACTCCCTCTGGATCTTGTTTCCCACCTCCCTCCCAGGAAGAGCCCACCTCACTGGGCAAATCCAGGTGTTTTGCCTTTCCAGGGTGAGGCCAAGGGAGGCTGGGGAGGACCCTGTGTTCTGGATCACTGTGGCAGATTTCTTTCTGCTTTTCTTTTACTCTGTTCCCCTCCCAGCTTCTTTCTCTCTTGACATCCGGGGTCAGGACTGGCCCTGAAACAGGCGGAGGCCAGTTTCCTCTTCCTCTGGCCCCCCACAGCCTCCCCTGAGGACTGAATATTATATGTCCCTTAGGATGCTGGAGACCACCAGTCCCCAACTCAATTTTAGCAGGTCAAGGGGGCCTCTGGCAGAATGAAAGGGGGTTGAACGATGAGGGTCAGGACAGTAATGAAAGGCCTCCATTCTCCCAACTCTTCCCCCAGCAGACCCACCCTAATGCCCAGAGCTCGCTCCCTAGCTTTTCTGTCCAACCTAAATACATTCATCCCCACTACCTCCATGCCTCCACACCTGGCAGGACCTCTGGTTTCCTGACCTGAAAGTTCTTCCCCTTCCTCGTGAAAGTTAGGAAACTATCCTGAGCTTGGTTCAAACAGATTCTGTTTTGCATTAGAAACTCATCTTTCTTCTTCTGGGAGTTTGGCCTGTGTTGTCAGAAAGGGTAATGGAAATTGAGAGCGAGGCCAAAAGCTGATTGAGGGCAGGCTGCTGACTCTCAAGAGGAGGGCAGAGTGTGAGTGAAAGGAGTCATCTGTCCTCCTCACTTTTCTGGTCCTGCTCAGGACTGCCCATCACCAGTGCCCTCCCTCCCAGGGGTGGGTCATGGATAAAGAGACCCAATCAGGGCCATGGTCCTGGCCTTGGCCCCACAGCAGGACGCACAAGGCCACTTGGTTCCACCTGGTTTTGTGTATTCTTACTACAAACAAACAGCATCCAATTAGCCTTTTTTTACCAGGACTCTCAAAGAAAGAGATTATATGGAACGAACATAATCACATCTTGGATAAACTTCAAAATGAGATTTGCTGGGCTGTTTAAGTTCAACAGAAATGACTAATTAGGACAAGAGTTTTCCAGCATGAGTTAATTGTGACTAGCAATCTCCACATATTCATAACATACTCACACATACCCACCTACTCACACAGCCATCAGCTTCAGGGAATAGATGCACAGGGGCTGAACTCAGGCTTGGTCTTTAATCCTGCATCTATGGTCAGTCACAGTTGTGGTTCAAATCCTGTTATTCTACTACTGGGCTTCCCCACCCTCATTACCAACCTTTTCACAAATGCTTTTTCTCCTTGCTAGAATTTCTGGTCCCTAATCATAGAAGACACAATGAAATTGCTCCTTCTGTTCCCTGCTCATAGCAGATACCATGAACTTGGTGCATGCTGGAACCCTCCTCTGTCTTGTTCTGATGCTATCTGCCATAGGGAGAAGGGGGCTACACTTATCAAAGGCCCTCAATGTTCCAGGCATTTCTGATACATTATTTCATTTAACTTCCATGATGGCAGGAGGCAAGTAGTGTGTTCACTTTCTAGACAAAGAAATAGAAGATCTCAGACAGACCTAGTCGAACCAGATGTTACTGGCCTGCGGGAGCAAGGGGAGTGGACACTGATGCTCCGGAGTCACCTCGATTTCTCTTTCCCGCTTCTGTGGCTGCAGCTCCCCAGCCTCAGCACAGCCTGGACTTCTAAGGCTTTCTGCCTGGCTTCCAATGGCTCTTCAGTGCTGGTAAGAGCAGTCATGTTGTCCTTTGGGTGGCAGAAGTGAACTTCCTCTGTGTGTGGTATCAGAGAACCCAATCTCTCGGGGATCAAAATAAGCCCTTCTCTGCAAAACTTTCTAGACCCTTGACCTGTCTGCCTCCCAGTGACCTGTGAGAACTCAGGGGTTCTGGATCACGTACCTCTGGGACCTCCCTCATCGGTCAGAGTGATATCTATGACACATACCCCTCAGAGATCCTGGGTCCCAGCCATTCCCACAACTTTCTTTCACATGGAGGGGGAAAAAAAAACAAACCCTGAGAATTTTATAATGATAAGTTAGGGAATAAGCCTGGCTCCCTCCACAGACCCACCTGGCAGCATCCAGAAAGCAGCCCTGTTGCCTCGATGGAAGGCCATGTGTTGTTGCTGTTTAGTCACTAAGTTGTGTCCTATCCTTTGCAACCCCATGGACTGTAGAGTCTGCCAGGCTCCTCTGTCCATGGGATTCTCCAGGCAAGAATACTGGAGTGGGTTGCCATTTCCTTCTCCAGGAGATCTTCCTGACCTAGGGATCGAACCCACATCTCTTGTTTGGCAGGCGGATTCTTTACAAGGGAAGCCTATGGGAGGCCAGTAGTTTGCATTAAATTCCTTCAATCCTTCACCCAGAGGGAGGAGAATCCCCCACATAGATATTGGGATGAGGGAGATAAATGGATATTGGGCAGGAAAAATTATTGAGTATGTGCTATTGAAAGAGACTGCGGCCCCAGCGGGGACTGTGGGTCACAAGTAGAGGGGCCAGTGGTATGCATATGGAAAAGTGACAATGAAAAAGCTGCTGGCATGTCCCGAGCAGCTCCAGTGTGCACTGGTGGTTTATCTACTGAATCCTTGTGGAATTGTTGTTATCCTTACCTTGTAGGTAAAGAAACTCAGGGCTCAGCAAGGTGATAAAATTTATACAACCACATGCTCCAATTTATTAAACCAAGTATATTAGAAAATGACTGAGCAAATTGAAAGTGCACATGATATGAACAACTTGGAAATGTGTTTTAATAAAAACACATTACACATGTGTCAAGAGTTGCATGTGCATAAGGAATGTGACAGTCCTGCATATCAGAGGACTACCTTCGAATTTAATATGTGCCTTCCTGTGGTCACATTAGAATGAAATCTACCAGTAGTCTGTGGTATTCTGAAGAATGGGCCCATGTCTTCCAGGACCTTTGCAACATGAGCAAGTTTGAGAATCACCAGTCAACAGGACCCAGCCCCAAGTCCTTCCCAGATATCCTAACCTCCTCCCCATCACTCCTGCGCTCACCCAAAGCAGGGCACAGGAAGGGTGTTCCAGAAAGTAGGTATAGAGTGTGCACAGAGAGAGATGTGTGCACAGATTTCCACCTTGAGAGACCTTTCCAGAAGCCATGTGGAAGGTGCATTGGTGGAGAAATATGGCAGAAGAAGCTCTTATGAGAGGTGGTAAGAGAAGAGATAAGGATGTAAGCTGGGCAGAGCTGAGAGTGGCAACCAAAAAGTGGCACTCACCAGGATGGGAGGGTGGCATCCATGTGGGCTTCAGTGGGCCTAGGAGGACTCCAGGCTGTTCTAGGATGTGGCTGTGAGGTGACATGCTTAGAAAACAAGGGTAGATTCCACCTTGTGTCTTTGGGAGCCTTAAAGACTCTTCCACCCTGGCTGTATCACACTGTCTCCTTTCCTGACCCTCCCCCAAAGGCATCGAAACAAATGTGACTTTGCTAATGGAAAAGGGAGTACCTTGCTTTTTTTTCCCACATTATGGAGGCAATCTGGCCTCTGGGCCTTCTTCTGCTGGGAAGTAGATGATTTTAAACCCATCCAGTGGGGCAGTGGGCCTGGCCTGCCCTGAACTGTGCTCGCCTCAACACCTGGTTGTCATGGCTTTTCCCCTTCATCTGATTCCTACTCCCAGATTTTTTATCCCCCCAACCCCAGCGGTGATCACGATTCTAGTGACAGTGCGTCTCTTCACTCGGCACTGCAGCTCCTGGTGTCCAGCATGACCTTTGGGAAGGAGCTGTTCTGCTCAGCCACTGGAGGGGAGCAGCCTTTGAACACATCCAGGGACCTGCTGGGCCTTTCTGTAGAACATGGGTTTCTTGGTAAAGCATTAGTCCGCACCCGAAACAGGAACCAGGCCACCTGCCAACCACCGCCCTCGTCAGAACTGTGTCAAAGTGAACTTTCTGAAACGACTGACTGTAGCATGGTGCCTGTGGAGGTTTCTGACCTGTGAGAGAGAGGGCTGGAGTGAGGAGGACCCCAGGTGTGTCTAGGTCTGTGCTGTGTGTGTGGCTGAAACTCCAGTGGGCATGGCCAAGGGTCGACAGGACACAGAAAGGAGCCAGGATGGGGTGAGGGCTGTGCTTCACAATTACAAAGGTACAAGGACAAGCTCCCCATACACATCTAAGGTGAAAGCAGCTCAGTCCACCTGGAGGTACTTCTAAGGGCATCAGAGGGCACTGCAGAAGTGTCAAAGCCTCCAAAGGCATAGCTCATCTGATCTCTGAAGCTGAGATTTGCCTTCTTCTTTTTTTCTCTGAGACTCACACCCTTGACAGAGATGTGAGTACTCATGTATGTTCCACTGGGATTACATCAGACAGCACTCCTTAACCTGCCCTGGAAGAGCCAGATAAAGTCTCTCAGTCCCCCTGCACAGGACTCAGCAGATAACCCCAATCGCTTACCCTGATCAGTTACTCCAATCCTTACTCCAACCAGCTACCCTAGCCACTCACTCCAATCAGTCAGCCAGCCTTGCACAGGAGCCGCAGCCCATGCGCCTTCTCTGGCCTAGGTTTTCTTCTCTTTCACAGTATCTTGTCCTATTCCACCTTCACCCACTACCTCAGAGATGCCAAGCTTTCTGGGAAAGCCACATGTAAATACAGTGTGAATTATATCACTAGTCCCTGTTCTTAGAGCATTTATTTATCTACTAAACACCCTCTAACTCATTCTCTGCACCAGGCCCCTTGGGTGGCCAGCAAAAGGGAATGGAATGAAGATGAATAAGCCATGCTCTGTTCCTATGGAGCTCCGTGGAAGAGATGTGTGTGAAGGTGCCATGACAGAGGCACAGATACCCATGATGGGGCTACAAGGAAGCAGATGGAATGTCACAGGGAAGATGAAATAGGAGGACTACGGAATAGGAGGCCTTTGGAATAAAGGCCTTGGAGGATAAATACACTCCTGTAGACAGAAGTAGGAGACACCAAGGAGTTTGGAAAACCATGAATCAAAGCAGGGAGCAGGACAGTGCCAGAATCATTGAGAAATAGCTGGAAGCTGAATTGGTTCAACACAGGGTAAGTCAATGGCAGAGAGAAAGAGGAGATGATCTTGGACACAGACTGCAAATGGCTTGGAATACTCAGTTAAGCTTGGACTTTACTGATAAATAGGAGGAAAGGGTATCATTTAGGGTGAGGCAAGGCAGACCCCAGGGTACTCCAGGGAATGATCCAGAGCACCAGCACCTGAACAGGCAGACAAGGGTGTGGGTGGCAGAAGATCACATGAGAGTGGCAGGAAGCCAGGAAGGAAGCGAAACCCCTCAGCACCCCTGCATATCCGTCCACAATCCGTGGCCTAGCAGGAAAGGGTGGAATGAGGAGCTCCTATCAGGAAGATTGGGCAAAGGGTTCTATGGACCACCTTCCCCTAAAGACATTTATCCAACCATCAGTAATCTCAGCTCTTTGTTTCTGATATATTCCAGTGTATTGTTGTTGTTTAAGCTAAGTCGTATTTGACTCTTTTGCAACACCATGACCTGTAGCCAGCTAGACTCCTCTGTCCATGGGATTTCCCAGGCAAGAATACTGGAATGGGTTGCCATTTCCTTTTCCAGGGGATCTTCCTGACCAAGGGATCGAACCTGCGTCTTCTGCTTTGGCAGGTGGATTCTTTACCACTGAGCAATCAGTGGAGCCCCATTCCAGAGTATTTCTGCTGAGGAAAAGATAAGGCAGTCTCAATCTGTTTTTATTCTGTCTTCTCTGTCTTAGTCACCTAAATTCATTTGAGCTGGCCACACCCACAACAAAGTTGAGGAAAGAATATTTCATCTTCTAAGCGGGTGTCTGAGCACATGGTCAGATCCAAGACTCATCCCATCTCCAGCCTGCCCACTGTGCTGTCTGTGCGGTCTCCCTCCAGCCGAGAAGGGCACGTCTAGCCTGGGCAGGCCCAGCTGTAGCTCCACCACAGGGAACCCTCTGCTCTTCACGCTCCACTGAGAGTTTTCAATTGACTGTAACTTCCTTTTCAGAAATCCTATTTGGCTTCAAAGTTACAGAAGATTGCTCTCCCTGGGGACTGCAGAGATGTTCAAAGTTTGCCTCCCAGAGATGACCGGAATTTGCTTGAAGTGTTTTTAAAAAGGCATCATAATACCGCCATTGTCCTTGATCCTCAAATGCAAAAATTAAAATCCTCAAACATCAAACGATCTTGAAAATCTCTTGGAAATGTACACTCTTTAGAGCTCGGGCCAAAAATTAAAAATCCCTTGCTCAGGAGGGTATTGATCAGTTTAGAATGAGAGACACAGAAGGCATAGATTGTAAGAGAAGATTACCCAGGTACTGAGACAATTCCAGGCCCCTCAACCCAAAACTTTAAGACCACACAAACTTTAATCTGGAAGAAGATGGGAAACATGTAAACGAATAAAATCTGTATTGCAATGTCAAGTGGAGACGAATGTGACAAAGAATCAAGTGACAAGATTGAGGGGTTGCTATTGTAGAGGGGATCAGGCAGAACCCTCTGAGAAGGTGCTATCAGAGAAGAAACCAGCCATTCATTCTTGGAATAAATAGTGTTAAAAGAAGGAAGAGGCTTCCAGGAAGAAGGGTGGAATGTGCAATGGTCCTGAAGTGGGAGGGACCTGCACAGTTTGGGAAATAATAGACAGTCCAGTAGGCTGAAGGGAGTGAGCCACAGGGAGTGAGAAGAGACAAGATTGGGGGTCGGGGGAGGCAGAGTCCAGGTATTTCACAATAGGAGTCAACAAGCTGTCTCTGTAAGGGGCTAGTTAGATATTTAAGCTTTGTGGCCCTACAATCTCTGTCATATCTACTCAACTTTGCTGCTGTTTCATGAAAGCAGCCACAGGTGATATGTAAATGAATGGATGTGGCTGTGTACCAATAAAACTTTATTGACAGAGACAGGCAGTGGACCGGATGTGGTCAGAGGACTGTAGTTTGTTGACCCTTGTTTTGGAGCCTTGTAGGCCAGGGTGAGAACTTTGACTTTTATTGTTAATGTCATCAAAGCTATTTAGGACTCTAAGCTTGAGAGGAAAGTGACCTGATTTATGTTTTAAATCATTCTATTTTTACATGAAGAAAGACTTAGAGGGCAAGAGCAGAAATAAGGGACTGGTTTGAGGCAGTTAAAGTTCTCTATGTAAGAGAGAGTGCAGATTGGATCTACAGTGGCTTCGGCAGTGACGCTGCTGCTCTCCTGCTCTCCTAGGGCTCCCCCTGGGTCTGTGATAGAACAGCACCCCCTAGTCCTGTGAAATTAGGCATGGACATATGATTTGCTAAAACCAAAAAATGTGAGAAGAAGATACCTCTAAGAGCTTGCACACACCTTGCCTTTCTTTGCCATGCCTTCTGAATTCTAGAAATTCTGTCAACCTGGCTCCTTGAGTAAGGATAATTTGGAGCAGAGCCCTATCAACCAGCAATGCATGTAGAATAAGAGCAAGAAAACATTTGTTATTTTAAGCCACCAAGAATTAGGATCTACTTGTTACTGAGGCATAACCTAGCTCTTTCTGACTGATGTAGTGGTAGTTTGGGGGATGAGGCTAACCGGCCATGTTGAAGAGAAATTTTCAAGGTAAAATTTATAAGACTTGCTGATAAATTAGTTATAGGATGTTAGCAAATAAAAGGACTAAAGGCTGACTCCTAGAAGATTTGGCTTGAGCAGCTAGGTGAAGGATGGCACCCTTTAATGAGAAAAAGAAGACTTGGAGAGGGGCGTAGGGTCTAGTGAAAGACTGGCCAAGTTTAAATAATGGTTCACCACTTACTGGCTATGTAACTTGAACCCAGCCTTCTCATGGTAAGTTTTCTCATCTGTACAAGGGATAAAAATAGTATCTACTTTAGAGGTTTATGAAGAGGATTTGTAGAGATAGTTCATGCAAACTACTTAGCCTAGACCTTGGCACAAAGAAGTTCCAAAGTACATGTTAGCTATGTCGTCATCACCATCACCACCACCATTATTGTGATTATCATCAATATCTTAACAGCTTGTTTATTTTGAGTCAATCCCTTGTGCTCAGACAGTTCCAGGTACCCTGAGAAGTTAAATTTCTGTATCTGTATCACTACCGAAAAGAACCCTGCCTGGCATGGTCTTCCCTGGCCCTTCCTCCAGATAGACCAAATGCAGTCACTAGCCAGCCCCCTGTCTGGCTCCCACTCTCTGGCTAAGCTTCAGATGGCTGTTGCTTGCTGTCTACAAGGGAACTGGCCTTGCTTCCGTCTGCTTTTTCCAACTCCAGATGCTCTGAACAGACCAGCATGGGGGATTCTTATTCCCATAGTGAATCCAGAGTGAGAACAATCCCAGCTGGCACGACTCTGCCACTGTCTTCCCTTTATCCTGGATTGCCCCTGTTGCGGGGGCAAGTTGAATTACAACAGAAGTTCTAGAAAGTAATGGCAGCTTCTTGGTCATTAAGAAGAGTGAAAACATGAGCACAGTCATTGTATATTGGTCTTCAAAGCTGAATTAAATGGTTACTTTTCTAGGTCAAGTGCTAATTTGAAGGATTTTATAGTAGAGGCTGTGGTGCACCGAGGGCTCCCCCCCTTCACTACCAAGTCCCTACTGTGAGGGAGATTAGTACACCATTTAATCTGTGGCTACAATAGCTACTACTGTTGTATTACTATTATTATTATATGTTTGTATAAATAAATGAGCATGCAGAAATGAATAGGTTAAGTAGATAAGTTTGCTAAAGACCACAAATTGGCCATTGGGTAAGTTGTCCTGTACTTTCTTTCCAAACATCTCATTATTGTAAAACATATCTGTGGTTTTTAAGTCAAGATGAATCAATGACCTTATGTTAGATAAGACTACTGAGCTCTTATAAGAAAACATAGGCCTAAATCTTCAAGGCCTGTCATTTGCAAAGGAGTCTTGGATATGACACCAAAAGCATTAGCAACAAAAGAAAACAACTGATATTTTAGAATTCATTGAAGTTTAAAACTTTGTTCCTCAAAGGACACCATCATTAAAGTGAAATGCCAACACATAGAGTGGGAGAAACTTTCTACAAATCTTATATTTTATATGAGACTTGTATCCAAAATAAACAAAGAACTATTACAACTGAATAAAAAATTGACAGATAACCCAATTAGAAAATGAGCAAAGGATCTGAATAGACATTTCTCCAAAGATATACAAAAGACCAATAAGCGTGTGAAAAGATAGTCAACATTAGCCATCAAGGATATGCACATCAAAACCATAAGATACCACTTCATATGCACTCGGTTGGCTATGATCAAAAAGTCAGATAATAACAAGTGTTGGCAAAGTTAGAACCCTCAAACATTGCTGATGAGAATGTAAAATGGTGCAACTGTTATGGAAAATAATCTGGCAGTTCTTCAAAATGTTAAAAATAGTGTTAGTATATTACCCAACAGTTTCACTCCTGGGTATATATTCAAGAGAAATGAAAATATATGTCCACACAAAAATTTGCATATAAATTTATTAAAGCATTATTCATGATAGACAGAAGGGGTGAAACCCAAATGTCCATCAAAAGATGAATGGGTAAAACAAGATTCAGTATATCCATATAATGGAATACTATCCAGCCACAAAAGGAATGCAGTACTAACACAAGCTACCATGTGGATGAATTTTAAAAACATGATGCTAAGTGAAAGAAGCCAGTCACAAAAGTCTACATATTGTATGTTTTCATTTATATGAAATGCCCAGGACAGGCAAATCTACAGAGACAGAAAGTAGCTTAGTACTTTGCCACAGCTTGGGGAATGGAGGAATTGGAGCTAAAAGATGAAGTATTTCTATTTGGTGATGAAAATGTTCTAAATTTGATTTGATATTTCACAGCTTGTGAATATATCAAAATCATCAAACTGTACACTTTAAATGGGTGGATTGTACGATATGTGAATTATAGCTCAATAAAGATGTCCATGGTTTTATTTGACAAGGTCATTACTTTTATGCCTTCATCAGTCCTGCTATGGATTTTATGTACTTGAGAGCCAGCTAGACAAAATGCTTTAACTCCCCTCTTACCAACTTTCCTGGTGGCTCGAATGGTAAAGCATCTGCCTGCAGTGTGGGAGACCCGGGTTTGATCCCTGGGTTGGGAAGATCCCCTGGAGAAGGAAATGGCCACCCACTCCAGTGCTTTTGCCTGGAAAATCCACATGGACAGAGGAGCCTGGTTGGGCTACAGTCCATGGGGTCACAAAGAGTCAGACATGACTGAACAACTTCACTTTCTTTCTTTCCCTCATATCTCTCCTCCCCACTCAGTCTTCTATAGTACAAATGCTTTTGTATTTATTCTCTTTGCTTCCTGGAAACCAAACCAAGCCCACCCACCCTTTATGTTGGCAATGGCAAAATATAATGGAGCGTGAGTCTTTTAGAGGCAAGGGCTTGTCAGTTGCCCAAGAACATGTCTATCCTCAAGGTGTGAGGAGAGTCTGTCTGAGGCTCACTTTCCACTGCTCTGGCCCATATGTTCTGGACTCCAAATATGTCCATGTCCAAGGTCAGGTACTCAGGCCCTTGAGCTGGCAAACCCAGGATAGATTTGGATCCCAATGCCCAGACAAGTCGTAATTCAAACTTCATGATTTAGGAAGAGCCCAGAGGAACAGTGCCAAGGTCCCATGATAAAGATGCTCTGTCATTACCAAGGAAGACCTCAAGTTCATTCTTGATACTGTGGAGCCATGCCTCTCATCCTGCAGAGGCTACAGTGGGTTACACAGTGGGCAGAAAAACAAGTATTTACCAACTTCTCGGAAACCTGGGTCTGAATCCAATCCTCTCTGGATTGTCTGGGTCTCCTCTCTCAGGAGTGAGCCCTTGGCCTTTCCTTGCTCCTCCAAAACTCTCTACCATAGAACAAAAGGCACCAACTTGTGCCTTTCATGGAGCCCAAGGAAGTCAGGATAGATCTGTCGGTGAGGAGGGCACACCAGAAGCATGATCCCAGCAATAGCTGAAGGCTGAAAGGGAGACACCTCAGTTGTACAGGGTTAGACTGTAGGCCCTCAAATTCATGTTCTTCCTGGAATTTCTGAATGTGGCCTTATTGGGAAGTATGCCCATTGCAGACATACTTAGTTAAGTTAGGATGAAGTCATACTGTTGTCAAGTGAGCCCTTAATTCAGTATGACTGGTTTCTTTACAAGAAGAGGAAGAGATACAAATAGACATATGGGAAGAATGTCAGGTAACAATGGAGGCAAAGACTGGACTGGGGTGACTACAAGCTGAGCAATGGCAAGAGTGGCCAACAACCTCAGAAACTGAGAAACAAGGCAAGATCTAAAACCTTGAGAGGGAACACAGCCCCGATGATACCTTGAGAGCAGACTTCTGGCCTCCATAATTGGCAGAAAATAAGTTTCTCTTGTTTTAAGCCCCACAGTTGTGATGATTTGTTTCAGCACCCTAAGAAACTGATGCATCATTCTTTACTCTTTAAGCAGCAAGATGAGCATAGACAACCAACTTTGATGAAACATCCGAGCCTCAGGATCTCGGTTGGACCCTGAGAAAAGTGATTAACAAAATGTGTAGTGTTTCTGTTCTCCTGATACTCACAGCTATACCAGGAAGACAGACACCAAATAAATAAAATGAATAAATCTATAATTAACAGTTTTCATAGGAACTAGGATTAACCTCCCAGGAGAGTGTGACTGAGTTATGGGAAGCAGGTGAGCCTCCTGAGGCAAGGCCATTGTGCTGAGATCTGAGGGAGTGGGAGCCTGGGCAGAGGGGAGACTTACTCAACAGCACATGTGTTTGTGTCCTGTTGGGGTTTTGAATGTTTCCCAGGTAGTAGATGAAAAACACAAAGCCAGATGTTCTCCAGATTCAGTTCAGTTCAGTTCAGTTGCTCAGTCGTGTCCAACTCTTTGTGACCACATGAACCGCAACACGCCAGGCCTCCCTGTCCATCACCAACTCCCGGAGTCCACCCAAACCCATGTCCATTGAGTTGGTAATGCCATCCAACTATCTCATCCTTTGTCGTCCCCTTCTCCTCCTGCCCTCAATCTTTCCCAGCATCAGGGTCTTTTCAAATTAGTCCTCTTTTCGCATTAGGTGGCCAAAGTATTGGAGTTTCAGCTTCAACATCAGTCCTTCCAATGAACACCCAGGACTGATCTCCTTTAGGATGGACTGGTTGGATCTCCTTGCAGTCCAAGGGACTCTCAAGAGTCTTCTCCAACACCACAGTTCAAAGGCATCAATTCTTCTGCACTCGGGTTTCTTTATAGTCCATACATGACCACTAGAAAAACCATAGCCTTGACTAGGCGGACCTTTGTTGGCAAAGTAATGTCTCTGCTTTTTATAAGCTGTCTAGATTAGTCATAACTTTCCTTCCAAAAAGTAAGCGTCTTTTAGTTTCATGGCAATCACCTTCTGCAGTGATTTTGGAGCCCAGAAAAATGAAGTCAGCCATTGTTTCCACTGTTTCCCCATCTATTTGCCATGAAGTGATGGGACCGGATGCCATGATCTTATTCTTCTGAATGTTGAGCTTTAAGCCAACTTTTTCACTCTCCTCTTTCACTTTCATCAAGAGGCTCTTTAGTTCTTCCTCACTTTCTGGCATAAGGGTGGTGTCATCTGCATATCTGAGGTTATTGATATTTCTCCCAGCAATCTTGATTCCAGCTTGTGCTTCTTCTAGCCCAGTGTTTCTCATGATGTACTCTGCATATAAGTTAAATAAGCGGGGTGACAATATACAGCCTTGACGTACTCCTTTTCCTATTTGGAACCAGTCTGTTGTTCCATGTCCAGATCTAACTGCTGCTTCCTGACCTGCATACAGGTTTCTCAAGAGGCAGGTCAGGTGGTCTGGTATTCCCATCTCTTTCAGAATTTTCCACAGTTTATTGTGATCCACACAGTCAAAGGCTTTGGCATAGTCAATAAGGCAGAAATAGATGTTTTTCTGGAACTCTTGCTTTTTCAATGATGCAGTGGATGTTGGCAATTTGATCTCTGGTTCCTCTGCCTTTTCTAAAACCAGCTTGAACATCTGTAAGTTCACGGTTCACGTATTGCTGAAGCCTGGCTTGGAGAATTTTGAGCATTACTTTACCAGTGTGTGAGATGAGTGCATCCAGATTAATACCAGGGAAAAGCATGTAGGCACAGGGAGTTGTGAATGTGTATGTGTGAGTCCTAAACAAAGGAGCAGGATGCAGGGAGGAACTGAAATTTAAGAATTTGTTTAGAGGCCAATAACAGATAAGAGACTAAATTCATGGAGGCTACAGAGGTAAGTGGGGGAGAGGGTCTAATAGGACAAGATCTCCCTATGTCTGTTTCCACTTCATCCTATAGTAATGCACTCAGCACAGGCACTGAACAGTCAGCAGAAAAGCTGGCCCTTCCCAGCTAATATGGCCACATCCAAGCAAGTGTGCTACATGTAGACACTGCAGGTACCTCTGCTCCCATTGTATCAAATAGAGCCGTTTCTTTTAATCTAGCTCTCTCTTGTATCACTTGGTAAATACTGTTTGTTCTCACTCATAAAAGCTGAAAGTAGGGACACCCTTATCCTTGTTCAGTGCCCAGAGTGTAGTATAGCACAGGTCCTCCTCACCACATGCCCTGGAAGAGCAGCCCGATTTAACACATCGTCCTCGACCAGTGTTTTATAGATGATATTTACATATATTGGTCCCCTTAGAAGTGTGACTGTGACTTATCACTCTATAGATATAGACAGATAGCAGCTGAAGCTTGTTTTCCATCTTAGCAGTCAAAACATGTTTCCCCATCTCCTGGAAATAGGTAAAGTGAGTCCCTCACCATCTAGAAATCTTACACGTGCAGATTTTGCTATGGTCTATTGAGAGGCTTCTCATTAGAGGCAGACAGGATTTTGCCCAAGGTTATGTTATGGTTAAATTATCACCAGTGACAAATCCATATCTATTGAGACTACGGACAAAAGAAATGGATTTATAAAAAAACGGCAATCATTCCGAAACCCCATATTAAAATGTCACACATCAGTCTTCCCTCTAATCTTCCCCAGGCTTCCTGGCTGTGGACAGTAGCTCTCAGAAAAAAAAAAAAAAAAAACATATTTCTGCCCTTTTTTTTTACATGGAAAATCAAAACCAAAGCAGTGCTGATTGCTCGGTCCTTTGGAGGAAAGAAACAATGGTTCACAATTTAAGCCTGCAGCTTTCCAAGCAAAGGTGTGACAGCTTCTCCTCTTAAACCCCCCTTTCATTTCTACATCTAGGAAATGGACACTACAGCACATGTCCGAGGCATCCAGAGTTACTTTGATCCGGTTCTCCCTCCCTTCACTGTGCCTTAAGGTGGCTTAATAGTGCCTGGCATGTTTCTTGTGATGGTTGTCTTACTCAGAGTCTTCCTGCACATCTGAAGCATTTGCCCCAAATTAACCCTTCCCTCACACACCAGCCTTTCCAAAAGGGCATTCAGTGAGCTTGTAAGCCATAATGAGGGCATCCCCGGTGGCTCAGCGGTGAAAAATCTGCTTGCAATTTAGGAGACTTGCAAGGGATGTGGGTTCCATCCCTGAGTCAGGCAGATCTCCTGGAGGAGGAAATGGCAACCCACTCCAGTATTCTTGCCTGGGAAATCCCATGGACAGAGGAGCCTGGTGGGCTGCAGTCACGGGATTTCAAAAGAATTGTACATGACTGAGTGACTAAAAGACAACAGCAATAAGCCATAATGAAGGGGCGGCAGCCTCCTGTGTGCTCAGAGCACTTATCACACCTTGTGTGAACGCTGATTGTTTAAAGCTTCTGAGGCAGGAGGCCCTGTAGTTCTTCTCACTGGGATGAACAACTTTCTTTTCTCCCCCAGCCTTGGTTCACACTTTGGAGTTGATGCCAATATATGAGCTCAGAGAATCCCCATTCAGGTAACCCCAAATAGACCGGGCAGCACTAGCCATCCCTCAAAGAAGAAAAGAAAATGAAGTCGCTCAGTCGTGTCCGACTCTCTGTGACCCCGTGGACTGTAGCCTACCAGGCTCCTCCATCCATGGGATTCTCTAGGCAAGAATAGTGGAGAGGGTTACCATTTCCTTCTCCAGGGGATCTTCCCAACCCAGGGGTCGAACCCAGGTCTCCCACATTGGAGGCAGACACTTTAACCTCTGGGCCACCAGGGAAGCCCATCCCTCAAAGCAAAAAAATAAATATCTTCAAATCCCAAAGCAGGAAAAACATCACAAGAATGTGTACTTACACATTCTTGCTGCTACTGCTTCTGGAAATAATTCTGCACTGTCCCTGATTCTTTACATCACTGGCTCCCAGGTTAGGATGTCAGACAAGTGATTCTGTGCCATATAGCCTAGCAGCAAGGAGCCTGGAAAGGCAAATTTACAAAATGATCACCTTGTATGAGGGCTGATTCTGGGCTAAGGGAGCCAATAATAGTTTACAAATCTTACTAAGTATCAAGATATACTATAATGCTGTAGGAATAAGAACATAATAGTTTTAGCTGAGGAAAAAACAAATTAGTGAAAGGGAATAGAGTCCAAGAAAAAAGTAGCTCCTCTGTTCATGAAATTCTCCAGGCAAGAATACTAGAGTGGGTTGCCATTGCCTTCTCCAGGGGATTTTCTCAACCCAAGGATCGAACCTAGGTCTCCTGCATTGCAGGCAGATTCTTTACCATCTGAGCCATCAGGGAAGCCCATAAATGAAAAGAGAATAATGAAATAAATAGTAGCAGAATTAGGTATCAACACCTGTGTAACAGATCAAAGATGGTTTTAAAGTCCTTGATACTCTTCCCATTGAGAGGTGGAGTCCTCTTCCACCTGTGAATCTGGGATGGATTTTAACTGCTTTAACCAATAGAGGGTGGCAGGAGTGACACTATGTCAGTTCTAGTCCTGGACTTTAAGAGACAGCTGATGCTGCTCCCTCTCTCCTGGAGCCCTGAGCTGCCGTGTGAGAAGTTTGATATCCTGAGGCAGACATGCTGTGAGGAAGTCCATGCTCACCACGTAGACAGCCAGTGGGAAAGAGAGATGGAGGAGGACCCTGGGTCAGCCCCCAACTGTGTGAGGCATCCTAGCTGAGTTCCCAGACATTATGGACCAAGAAGAAGTCATTGCTGCTATGTCTTGTCCCAATTTCCAATCCCATAATCAGAAGTTGTAGCAATAACAAATTATTTGTTTTGGCCACTAAGTTTGGAGATCAGCTTGCCATGCAGTAATAGCTAACTGGAAGACTTTAGGGTAGGAGGATAAAGTTAGACCTACAGTCTATAATGCACTCCAAGGTAAGTTCCATAGGGATTTAAATAACTTAAAAAATAAAAGATTAGAATAAAACTAAGACTGATAGTTTACACTACTAGCAAGGAAGTGGGAAAATGGCCAGTTTCATACATTGCTTGTGAGACTGTGAATTCCCATAATTTTTTGGAAAGAAATATGCCATATCTACTAAATCTATCAATTCTGAAAATCCAGCCTATGGAAATCAAGTCCAGTATGTAAGGCTCTCTGTAAGAGGATGTGCACCACAGCATCACTGACAGTGGCAAAATACCAAGACAACCTGATTGGTGAATTCAATTGCATGACATCCACACTAAGAGATGTGATAGAGCTGTGAAAACCAAAAAGGCTAGATCTGAGTTTATGAACCCCAAAGCGTCTCAAACAATATTTTTTAAAATAGTTTCACAGTCTGGAAAATGGAAAATGGCAAATTTTTATAAAACTAAACATGCATTACCATACGACCCACACCTTTTCATTCCTGGGCACTTTTCCAGAGAAATCAAACTTGTGTTCACACAGAAACCTGTACTCAAAGATTCATAGTAACTTTATTCACAGTAGCCCAAAACTAAAATCCAAACCAGATGTCCTTTAACAGGTGAATGTTAAACAAACAGTGGTCTATCCATACTATGGAATCCTACTCAGCAATAAAGAGGAAGGAACTATTGAGAGGCCCAATAGCCTGGATGATCCAAAGAATTACACTGAGTGAATAAAGCGATCCAGAAAGCTATTACACTGTAGATTTCATTTACATAACATTTTGAAATGACAAAATTATAGGAATAGAGGAGAGTTTAATGTTGCCAGGGGTTAGGGATGGGAGGAAGGTGGATGAGTGTTGCTGCAGGGAGCATGTAGGAGGGAAGTGAACGTGCTAATAAAAGAGAGACAGAAAAGGATCCTGATGATGATGAACTGTTCTGTATCTTGACTGTGGTGGTGGATACATGAACCTGCCCTGATGATAATGTTGTACACATACACACACACACACACAGAGGAGTACAAATAAAGCTGGGGAGAAGATTCCTGAATCATCCCTGGAGCCACTATTCTGGCACTGAACTGAACAGTTTTGCAAGATGTTACCATTGCAAGATATTGCAAGATATCTTACAGTTTTGCAAGATATTACTGTTGGAGGAAAATGGATGGAAGATACACAGTATTGTTTACAAGTACATGTAAATCTATAGCTATCTCAATTAAAACTTTTATTTAAAATGTTCTTAAAGTGCAACAACAGAATCTATAATAAATAAAGCTTTAAAATTAGTTTCAGAGGTGTTAAAGTGCTTCTTACGATTTTGATAAAAACAAAGCAAAATTAAATCCCATAAATCTGAATATGCATTTGAATGAGCATAAGAGAAGGGTGTGGAGAAGGAAATGGCAGCCCACTCCGATATTCTTGCCTGAAGATTTCCATGGATAGAGCCTGGTAGGCTACAGTCCATAGGGTTGCAACAAGATTCGGACATGACTGAAGCATTTTAGCACTCAGAAGAAGCGTGTGAATGACCTCAAACTGCTAAGGCTGGTAACCTGAAGAAGTTGGCCTGGAAGTAAAAAGGGAAGGATTGTTAACTTATCCTGTGACACATCTCTGTGTTGACTATTTGGCTACACTAGGATGCATTCTTTGACATGAAAAGTAAATATTTTAAAAGGCTAAATAAAAAAGCTATGAAAGCTTTAGGGAGAGAATTAGTTTTACAACTTTAGGGTGGGGGTTCCCTTCCACAGAAAGGAAGATTCAACACCCAGAAGCCATAAAGGAAACAACTGATTAATCTCACAAAAATTAAAACACATCATAAAGAAAGTTAAAAAAAAAAAAAAAAGCCAAGCATTTGGAATTTTCTAACAAGCACAGGATTCATAGCCAAAAATAACTCTTACAAATCACACAAAGAAAACAATCCGATGGAAAAATGGGTAAAGGATTGGAAGAGACCATTAAGATGAAGGCAATGGTGTTGGATGCTCCAGGGGGGCTCTTTCATTCTTGATTTGTGCAGACTCCAAAGGTCAAGTGCAATACAGTGGATGCCAACTAGCCCCCAGGGTCTAGAGGCTGGGTTCAGAGCCTGCTCAAAGTATTTTCTAATCATTCATCTTCCACCCATCTGTGAGGCAGAGGGAGACAGGGCAATTGGTCCTGGGCTGGTAGGGGCAGGGTAGGGTGGGATGGGTGGAGTCTTCAGAAGTTAGTCAGCAAAGAAAGATCCATGGGCTACCCAGGGTGTTAATTCAGTCTCTTCTGGAAGTTTACGAAATGACAGTAAAGGAGGGGAAATAAGGTGAGGACAAAGAAAACGGAGAGGAAGAACAGTGACAAAAGCCTGAACCTGGAAAGCAGCGGCCCGAGGGGTCATGATGGAGCAGATGTGAGAAGCCTGAAGCCTACCCAGGTGACAGGGGGAGCCTGGAAGCGAAGCAGAGTCTGCCAGAAAAGGATCAAGATGGCAAGCGGCAAGTACCTCTGCAGGTGGCAATGTGAGTGGAGCAGGAAACAAAGGGCTAGTTAGAAATTAGTATGAGAATATTTCGGCCCATGGTCCCTTGACCCGATTTGTACAAGTCAGGAACTACTTCTCCATTGTCCTGGTAGAAGGTGGGGCTCTGCTCTCTAGCAAGAGGGTACTGGGGGCTCTGGATTCAGGAACCATGGGCATGGATGCATGTGAGGGTACCAGGCGGAACACAGAGATAAAGTGAGTGTGCTGAATGCTGAAACTCACACCCTATACCTTTTTCTCCTTGAGAACTAAGAACTAAGTGGGATTTTGGATGAGTTTTCTCTTGGGGATACTGGCCAGACCAATAGAATCTATTCAGAACTGGCATTTCAATCCCTCACCCCCACCCAGTAAATAGCCCAGACTAGTCTTCCTCTAACAAAGCCCCACCCAGACACACAGAGCTTCCAATGTGTTTGTTACAGCATTACTGTTACATCAAGTTAGAGGAGAAAACTATTGAAGAGCAAAAAATGAACTTAGAGGAAACAGAGACACCTCAAAGAGTGGGGGAGAAAAAAATGATTAATTTATGTAAATTACAAGTGCTATATCCAGGAAATAAGAAGACAATTCCTGTATCCATGAAATGAGTGAGCAGGATGCTTACAAAATAAAGATAGTTTTAAAAGAATCATTCAGAATTTTTAAAGTGTTTTTGGAAATTAGCATGGCAGATATGCAAAACAAATTAGCATACAATAAGCTTCAACAGAAAGGTTAAGACATCTTTCAAAAGACAAAACACAACCAAAGAAATGAAATACAGGAGAGAAAAACTGCAAACTCTAGCGAATCAGCTCATTAGGTCCATGACTGTAAAGCAGAAAGGGTTAGAAATGAGAACAGGGAGAAAAGATTGGGAGGATGAGCTGGAGGGGTAAAAAATAATAAAAGAATATTTACCAGATTGTGAGTAACAATCATGAGCCTCCAGTTTGAAAACCCCCATGTGAAATGATACCCACACCCGAGCAGCACAAGAATAAAATGTCTGAAAGACTTCAGAGAGGAAGCTGCCCTGAAGAGAACAGCATCTGACTTCTCAACAGCAGCTCTGTGAGCCGGAAGGCAGTGGGCGACGGTTTCAAAGTCTGAGGGTCAAGCATCTCACCCAAGCTGCCAATAAAATGTGAGGGTAGAATGGCTAAGTTTTGCCTGTACAAACTTTCAAAACACTGTATTCACATAAAACGTTTCTCAGGAACCTCTTGGAGGAGGCAGTTCATCAAAACAGGAGAAAACCAAGAGACTCAACTCGGGGAAGTCAAAGGGGTGCCCAGGACCCCAAGACCACGAGGTGGAGAGGATCAGTACAGGCAGTGGCCAGTCCACACTGGAGAGCACATGAATCTGTACAAAGAGCAAGGAGAGCCTCCTTGAGCCCAGAGTCTACAAATGACGAGTAATCAAACACTAAACAAAGGGAAAACTTGGCAACTCTTTATTCCAAGCAAAACAAAATGCTGTACAAGATAGGAAATGTGCTCTACATGGTTTAGCTGTGAATAATATGAACATAGTCATAACTACGTAAAACCGAACATTGATTTGGCCAAAAATCACACTATAACTACCATGACGGGAGGATGAAGAGAAGAGAGAGTGCATATGCACGGGGGGAGAGGTGGAGGGTGGTTTCAGAGTGCTAAGTCCTCCTCTTCCATAGTCAGAATTCATCAAATAACATTTAAACTGGAAAACCAAGAAATGGAAGTCTAAGCATGTTATTTTAAAATTAGAAGGAAAGCACCAGAAGGATTCAAAGTGATGGCCTCTGGGGAAGAGGGTCGGCAGGGGGGAAGGGAAATGCTGGTTTTCATTATAAGTCATGCAGAACCCTTTAACTTTTAAAACTATGTACATGTATGACTTTGATAAACATAAATTTTAAAAAAAAAATCTACCAAAGAAACAACAAGGAAATGATTAAATGGGTGAAGTCAGCACATTTTGAACTTTTTATCCAACCAATCTCTAGTGAATGAAGAAGTCATTTGGGGCATTTGGGGCACAGACAGAAAGAAGCAACAATCCAGAAAATTCTTTGAGGTCTTGTTTATTATCCTTAAAATTTATGCACAAGTTTCATTCTCCCTCATGATATATCCCTGCTAGTTTATATAGTATGTGGAAGATTTTTTTTTCTTTTCTTCTTTCTCCTCTTCCTCTGAGTCAGGAACACACCATACTAGGATGACAGAGATGGACACTTGGTTAGCATAATAAGGTCCGGGGGCTAGAGTGGGGGAGGTCCAGGTGCCTGGAGGATTGTTCATCAGGAAGAGTGAAATGTCTGAGCATCTTTCCATTGCTCCTGGGTGAGTTTGACTGCTCTGCTGGCCCCCATAGTCTCTCAGGTGGGCTGCCCCTCGATGTGACCATGTGATGGGGAGGATGCTGGCAGGTGCGGAAAGGTGAGCACCCCATGTGGACTGCAGAGCTAAGCCTGCTGTCCATCAGCAGGGCCACAAGGATGCCGTCGCTCGTCCATTTCTCGGTTGATCTGGCCCCAGTGTCTCATTTCTCAGTTGGATGTGAGCAGAGGAGGAGAGTAATGGGGTGTTATTTATGAGTCCCTTAAAACCTCAACAGCCATGTGTCAGGCGCGGTGCCTGGTGCTTTATAAATGCAGCATGTCATTGGATCTCCACGACTCTCAGGGGTCAGGATTAGTACCCCGTGAATCAGAGCCTCGGCCTCTGTGATTCCCAGTCCCACTCTGTCTCCCCTGCACTTCAAAGCCTCCCAGTGGGTACAAGCACAATTGCCTCTAAGGGTCTGGTGAGAAATCAGGGGAACATGGTTTGCTATGAGGCCTTTGTCACCTGGAGAGCATGGAACAAATGTAGGCTCCAGCTTTGGTTGCTGAAGAACTGATGATGTCCCAACAGAGGATGGAGGCGGCCATGGGGGCCCTGTTCCCTGCTCATCTCAGCCCACACGTTCCCCTTAGATGATTTCATCCGCCGCATGGCTCCAATTACTGTCTATCTGCTCAGAGTTATGTCTCCAGCCCAGACTGCATGTGGGGGTCTGGCTGCAAGCAGCCCATCTCACTCGGCAGGTCCACAGTGACTGCCTCATCCTCATTCCCTGGTCTCCTCCACTCCAGCGTCCTCTGTCTCAGGATATGACCCCATATCTCCCTGATGCTGTCCCCTGTCTCCAGTCTAAGAAGCTCTCCTGGCTCTGTCCATTCTTCTCCCACCACACTGGCCAACATGCTTTCCTGCCTGGGTCACCGTGATGTCTCTTAACTAGTCTTCCATTTCCACTCCTTTCCCCACCTGATCCATTCTGGGCATTAGCCAGGATAATATTTTCAAAACACAAGCCCAATCATGTCCACCCCTCACTAAAGCCTTTTGAATATTTCTGATCCATTTGGAGAGAAAGCAGAGCCCTGGTGAGACCCCCTGCCACAGCAGGGCTGGCCCTGCCCCCTCTGCAGAATCCTATGCTCAATCACCCCCTCTGGACAGTCACCCCCTTGCAACTTGAGCTGCAGCCACAGACTCCTTCTCTCTATACCTCAGAGCCCCAGCCCCTTCCTGCTCGGGGCCTCCACACAGGTCTTTTTATTCCTCTGACCTCTTGCTGCCACTCTCTTGACCTAAGTGACTCCAACCACCCTTCAGGTCAGCTGTCACTTCCTTGGGAAAAATGCCCTCATCCTGTAGACTATTTCGTGTGCCCCCCACCCCACTCATTATTTCTGTGAAATACAGATGACTGAAGAAAACACTTATGGCTATTATGATTATTTCAGTTATTTTCATTCCCGGATGATGGTCTTTCTGCAGAATTATACTGTGACCCTAGGAATCTCTTCAGCCTGTTTCTTGACTATGTCCCTTGGGCCTCAGAGATCGATTAATAAATATGGATTGAATGAATTACTTAGAAGTGGCTATTAAAGTATAAAATCATGGAATATATTGTTTTTAACAGCTTTTATTTTTTAGTGTGGTAAGTTCACGGCAAAATTGAGCCGAGAGCAATATAGAGATCTACCATATGTCCTTGCGCTCATGTGCATACTATCCGCATTATCAATGCCCACCCCAGCAGAGTGGTACCTTCATTATAATCAATGAACCTATACTTACACATCTTTATCACCCAAAGTCCATAGTTTACATTAGGGTTCACTCTTGGTGCTATACATTCTATGAGTTTGGACAAATGTACACAGGCATATCATGTTTTATTGCATTTTCCTTTATTGTGTTTCACAGATACTGTGTTTCCTACAAATTGAAGGCTTGTGGCAACTCTGCAATGAGCAAATCTATTGGTATTATTTTTTTTTCCAACAACATTTGCTCACTACTTGTCTGACATATTTTGATAATTCTTGAAATACTTCAAACTTTCTCATTATTATTATATTTGTTGTGGTGATCTGTGACCAGTGATCTTTGATGTTACCACTACGACTCACTGAAGTTTCAGATGATAGTTAACATTTTTTAGCAATAAAGCACTTTTTAATTAAGGTATGTAGATTGTTTTTTATACATAATGCTATTGTACACATAATAGACCACAGTAGAATGTAAGCATAATTTTTATATATGCTGGGAAACCAGAAAATTTGTGAAGCTCTCCTGGCTCTGTCCATTCCTCTCCCACCACACTGGCCAACATGCTTTCCTGCCTGGGTCACCGTGATGTCTCTTAACTAGTCTTCCATTTCCACTCCTTTCCCCACCTGATCCATTCTGGGCATTAGCCAGGATAATATCTTCAAAACACAAGCCCAATCATGTCCACCCCTCACTAAAGCCTTTTGAATATTTCTGATCCATTTGGAGAGAAAGCAGAGCCCTGGTGAGACTTTTTGCAAAATTTGCCTCATTGCAGTGGTCTGAAACTGAACACACAGTATCTCCAAGGTCTGCCTGTAATGACATACATCCACCGTTGTAATGTCATAGGATCTTCTCTGCTCTAAAAATCCTCTGTGCTTCCCCTATTCATCCCTCTCTCCTCAGAAGGCCCTGACAACTATTGATCTTTTTTTTACTATCCCCTTTTCTATGATATCACTTTCCCTCTTCTAGGATATCACTAGGTTAGAATCATACGGTATATATAATTTTTTGCCCATTTTGACTTGAGTTGTTCACTTTCTTACTGTAAACTTTTAAGAGAGCTTTGTATATTCGACTCAGTCCTTTATCAGATATGTCTTTTGAAAATATTTTCTCCTAGTTGGTGGCATGCATTTTCTTACTATTGAGTTGTAACAGTTCCTTGTATAGTTTACATAAGTCCTTTATTAGATATGCCTTCCAATCAGAGGCTTGTCTTTTCTTTTTCTTGAATTATATTGATTTTTAAAGACAAAAATAACCTGAAGCTATTTTAAGGAATTGATAAGAGATAGAGATCCATAAAATATAGCCAGGCCTTCTTCCTAACTCTTGAACCCAAACACAAACACAGATTGGAAGGTATTCCTCAACACGAGAGAGCAGGTTTGTCGGGAGTTACAGAAATGTCTTAGCTCCCCTGGTGAAACTGAATAATGAACATGGTCAAGTCCATCTCACCTGGCCTGCTAAGCCACTGTCATCAACTCAGGCTAAGGCTTTGGAGTTGAAAGAGTGAAAGTCCTTTGAAAAGAGATTCCAAAGTGCAGAAGGGATGGCAATCCAAGATTGATGCCACAGGTGGACTTACCTTCAAGCTAATGACACTTATAAACCAGGCTCTGAATTTGCAAGAGCCCCTTTCAAAGCCCTGCATGTTAGTGTATTAGTCACTTGATTGTGTCGGGCTCTGCGACCCTATAGACTGCAGCCTGCTCCTTTGTCCATGGAATTCCCCAGGCAAGAATACTGGAGTGGTTAGCCATTCCCTTCTCCAGAGAATCTTCCCAATCTAGAGATCAAATCCAGGTCTCCTGTATTGCAGGCAGATATTTTTTACTATCTGAGCCACCAGGAAAGCCCAATACAAAAAGTAAGATTGCCTTCTCTTTGCACTGGGGATACCCCTTTGTCACATATACCCCCACCCCCATTATGTGGCACTGGTGGGACTCCGGGCATTTTGGTATCCAGCTAAGGAGAGATTCAGTTGGGAATATACTGTCTAAATTATAATTTAAAAAGTCATCTTAAAATGTTGCAATAAACCAAATAAGTTATTTGTACAAATAAATTTTTGTATTTAAATTTTTAATTAAGAAACTTAGAAATGAAGCATACTCACGATATAGAAAACAAACCAGTAGTTACCGGTGGGAAGAAGAAAGCAAGGAAGGGCAATGCAGGGGTAGGAGAGTAAGAGGTACAAACTACTAAATATAAAATAAGCTACAAGGATGTATTTATCATACAACATGGGGAATATAGCCAATATTTTATAATAACTATAAATGGAGTATAACCTTTAAAATTGTGAATCACTATATTGTATATCGGTAACATATAATATTGTACAGCAACTAGAGTTCAATTTAAAAAAAAAAGAAACTGAGAAAAATATTACATTAAAAAATCAGTGGAATATGACAAGTTTTAAAGATGTGCAATGGAATCAATAAAAACATTATTAATCAAATTAAAATTTTAAATGCCCAGATTTTACCATGAAGAGGAAGAGCTAAATCTCTAATGAAAATAATAAATAGGGTCTTGGAATGTTGAAAAGAGTGAATTAAAAACAGTGACTCCCAGGAAGATAATGGGTAGATATTTAAATTTCTTGCTGAATTCACTAAAACTGACAATGAAAAAAACCCAAAATATAGAAATGCCACTATAACATGGCCAAAGATGTGAATATCATCATTCAAAGACTATTTAAGAATAATAACCATGCAAAAGCTTGGAATGCCCTAAAATTTTATTGCTCAGATACAAACAGAAACATAAAACAAATATTCCCCAAATTTGATAATATACTATAATTTACATATCATTACCAGTGAGTTATGAAATTGAAAGCAATTTTTCTAAACTACCCAAACACTTTTACTATTTTTGATCAGCCATGCTCTGAAGAAAGACTAAATTATCTTTTTATTATGACTGTAGAAAATCATTGTCACATGAAGAGAACAAAGAATACTCAGCCAAATGTAAGGAAAGTGTTATAGAAGTATGGCTAGAAGTGAGTCAAAATTATGTTTTTGAAGAGTTTAATGATATTTATGTTATTTATCACCTTTTTAAAATGTTTGATTTATTGTGTGTGGTTCTGATGATTCTGTGATTCACAGACATCTGTGATTCTGATGTCTGATTTATCATGATTGTGATTCTGTCACATTGGAAATGTTCCTTTTTTAGATCTAATTTTGTGTTCATACTTCTGTGTTTTTTTCTTAAAGAAGTTTCCCAGATTGAACAAGAACTACTAGAACCTAGGTCTACCATGACTGACCTGGGATGGAATGGGGCTCGCTCACCACCAGACCCTCCATTGCTCAGACAGTCTTTTGTGGGAAGTTGCCTGGTAGCCAAGGGCACACAGAGCCAACCTGAGAACCTGCAGAAGCGTAGGCTTTTCTACAGGAAGCCAGCTCTCTGTCTCTGACACTTGCGCAGAGGGACCCCTGCCGGGTAGCTCTGTGTCACGAGAGGACTGGATTGGCATCAAATCACTAGACTGGCATCAGGTTCACGTCTGAGTCATCTCCAGCCCTGATCCTTTCTTAAAGACTGGTGGTGGGTAGTATCACACTCTTGGGGATAAAATAAAGTGACTCACACTTTCTGGAAGACAAATTGGCAAGATATAGTCAACATGTTCACACCCTCAGCCCCGTGATTCCCCTTCCAGGAATCTATGAATAGAAATGATTAGAAATGCAGGCAAATATGTCAGCAAAATGAAGCTCCCATGGCATTACATGGCACAATGATGATATGATAGCGACAGTGTTTAAAAAAATTCCTCTCCTGTGTGCAGTTAGGTGTCTAGAACTAGAAGAAATTTACCAGAATATTGCTAAAATGCTTCTGAGCGGTGCCATTTGTGATTGTCGTTTTCTTCATTTTTTATCCATTTGTGTGTGTGTGTGTGTGTGTGATGAGCACAGGTAACTTTGATAACCAGAAGAACATGCTTTATTAAAATGAACCAGTCATAGAAGGAAATCAGACACCTACACTAAGTAACTTACACACCTGCTCCCACAGGAATGTCTGTCATCAGTCTTTCTTTAAAATAAATTGCTTTAGTCATCAAAAAATGGGCCCCACCCACCTCATTTCTCCAGGATACCTGAAGCCTTTGCCCAGACACTTTGATTCAGCAACTCAGGTAAGTTAGGAGCTACTCTTTGCAAGATTCCTCGCATTCTAATGTGGGCTTTCCCCACTGTAGATAGTCTATTGAATGCAGTCCCTTGGGACCCCCAGGCAGTAACCTTGGTCATCACTGTCACAAGAGTTATGGACATACCAGGATGGGAATGTCTAAGAGAATATAATCTGAAAATGTCCTTCAGCTGTGGCGTTGTTTGGACCTTACAGAGACCAGGAAGCAGAAAAAGAACAAGAGCTCACGTGATGGAACTCATTCCCCTCTCCGTAAAGTGAAGGACTGAGTGATTTCTGAGAACCTGGTTCTACCCCTTTGGGTACTGCTATCACAATGGTGCATCATAGTAACTACAAAGCAAGGACATAGACTCCACCCTGTCCAGTGGGATTGTCATGGCTCCATTTTAGGTTGAATGGTTCAATATTTTTCATCCCGAACTCAAACTAGCTTCTCTAGGTTGCTCAAGTCTTTAGAAATAAGGCTGGGATTATGGAAATATATAAATTGAACGTGCTGTGCAGTCATAAGTTTTAAACAGAAATAAGCAAGGAGAAAGGAGGCGAAAATACTATGTGCCTTTGTGAGCCTGGTCCATGCATGGTGCCTGTGTACACGTGAGACAAGCCCATGAGCTGGGTCATCACCTCTGAAGCCAGGGAGGCGATGAGCAAATGTGGTGGTCAGAGCAGGGGGCAGAGCTAGTGCGATTGGCCGGTCCTGCCATGGAGACCTTTGTGCAAGGGCCACCCATGAGGAGATTCTTTATGGGACTCAAGGCCATAGGAAGTCTTCTTGGATCAGGGGAGTCCTGGAGTCCAATCCCAGGAAGAAGGGGCTCCAGAGAGAAAAAGGAGGACCAGGAGAGGTCAAGCTAGATGCACAGCTCTGTGCCAAGTACAGAGGGAAGCCAGGAAATCACAAGAGCAGAGTGGGCTCAGGGCACTTCGAGGCCACCAGCCCGGTGCAACTGGGGAGGAAAGCCCCCTGAAATGGGTACCTGAACATGGCGTGGCCCGCAGACCCTGTCCTGCCAGAGGCTCTGCACCCACACCCTCTGATCTCCCTTATCCTGGTATTCATACAAAAGGAGTTTCTATATGTCTACCCAGCCAGCAAAGGCCATGAGCAGCCACAGAAATGAGGTGAAATAGATCCCTTCCAATGCCTGTAAGTTCTTTGATCCTAGTGTTACTCAGGCTGGTTCATGACACAAAGGAACCATCCAGTGCAGAGGCTCTACCTCCAGGAAGCCTTGGGTGCCCCCTTCGAGCCTGCTTGGAAGACTGTCAGCATCACAGAAGGTTGGCCGATGTCTTGGAGAAACTGGGGAAACTGAGATCCACAGGGGGAGGCATACCACACAGTCCCAGCTGGCCAAGGCAGACTTGGAAGCAGTTAGAAACCACACTGTGAATAACCATGGTCTGTTTTGGCCACAACTCCCAAGAGGCCATTCCCCACCCCCAACATGGCCTGCTCTTGGGCTTCCAAGCCATCCACTTGGAAGCGCCCCATCACCAGCCTCTAATGAAATGCACTCAGCGTTCCCGCGCATGGCCCCACCTTTACCGATTGGAGCAGCCCCTGGTCCAGGCCACACGCAGCTGGGGGCGCGCCACTCCGGCTGGTGTGCTGTGAGATGCCGGGAAATGGTCTGCAAAGCTCTGATATTTATTACTTTCCAAATTTATCACAGCTCAGTCTCCCAACACAGAAAAATATGGTTTTAATTTTGTCATCAATGCCTCCTAAGACCTCTATCTGTGGATCCTCAAAGACAGGCCCCTCTTGGTGGGCAGGGCCTGAGGACCGAGGCTGGGCTCAGACAGGTTGCCGAGCCTTCCTGCCTGGCCCGGCTGCTGCTGAGGACAGCACTGGCCTCGCCCGATCTTACTGGTCATCAGCAGAACCCCACACAGCCCCCGCGGTCCTTTCCCAGATGTCTGCAGGCTGGCTGAAGCTTCCCTGGTGTGCCTTCCCTGGAGAGCAGGGATCTACTAGCAGGAGACAGAGAAGCAATCGTCATAAGGAGAGTTCTTGAACACCTGGTACATGCCAGCATTATTAGGACAGGACAAGCCCTGACACAGGCCATGAGCCAGGCCTTGGAAGGGGAGACGAGAGGACCAGCTGTTCTTAGGTCTTCACGGCAGAGAGGTGGGCACCCGGCTGGTCCCAAGTCAGGTAGAACCGACAGGTCCCAAGAAGCTCATTCAACTTCCTTTTCTTTCTTGTTCTAAATCTGTGTCTCTCTGTCTCTGTGGATCTCTCTCTGTCTGTCTCATCTCTCACTTGCATCTCTCTCTGTTTCTCTGTCTCTCTCCCTCTCCCCTTCTCGCTCAGTCTCTCTCTCCTGTCTCCACCCCACCCCATCACCTTCAGGTTCATCTCTGTGCCCAGGGTCACCTGGGGGCCTGCCATGGTGGGTCCTGCTGCATTGCTCAGCCCAGGCTGACCCAGCGCTTGCCTCTGGTCCTGACACCAGGGAGTTCTTCTTGTGCCTCCCAGTGGGCATGCCTGCCCCTGGGAGCAGTGGAGCCTTTTCTCCACATTCCTGCCTCCCCCTCAGCTTGGGGTTAAGAACAGTTGCTCCCGTGTCTGTTGTCTGTCCTGGAAGCTTGTGGTCTATCTGGAAGCTTCTGGAAAGTTCAGGAGCCTCTTTTTGCCCTTTCCCTTCACCTCCCCAGAGTGAGTGGAGCTTTCCTCCCTATCACTGTGACTGGGGTCACTCAGCTCCAGCCTTCTCTCTCCCAGAATGAGAGAATCAGAGGTTGAGCCACTCACAGGGTCCTGGGGTGGTTCCTCCCATCAGGTTTCCAGCCCAAACCCAAATCACTAGTTCTGAGGTGGGGAAGCCCTCTCTCACTGCTCCCCCATTTACTCCCTACTCTACCCTGGACTGCTGAGACCAATGACCTTGGGCACCTGTCACCACCCCCATACTCCTCTCCAGAGCAACTAGGATCATAGATTGAGGGTCTTGGGGAGGGGCCCAGGGCTGAAGGAGGGCATCCCCAACCATAGTGGGGGCTGCTAACAGAGTGGTCCAGCAGGGGACACATAAGCAGTGAAGAGGGGCAGTTCAGAGAGCAGTGGGGTCTGCGGTAACCCTTTCACCAGCTACACAGGCTGTCTCTTCTCTCAAGGTGTGGTTAGAGCCTCCGTTTTTTCAAGAGGGACTTCAAACCTGGATTTTTTATAGCAAAATGCTGGGTGGGACATAATCAAAAAATTTTTGAAAGGTACTCTGTAAGTAAAATCAAATACCTTGACTGGACAAATTTGACCTGCACACCACATTTATGACCTACCTCTGTTTGGGATCCCCTAACACCCATCCCTGGTGGCTCAGAGGTTAAAGTGTCTGCCTGCAATGCAGGAGACCTGGGTTCAATCCCTGAGTCGGGAAGATCCCCTGGAGAAGGAAATGGCAACCCACTACAGTATTCTTGCCTGGAGAATCCCATGGAGGGAGGACCCTGGTAGGCTACAGTCCATGGGGTCGCAAAGAGTCGGACACGACTGAGCGATTTCACTTCACTTCACCTCACTTCACTTAATACCCATCCCGTAACCTCTCGACAACTCTGAGGACTGGCAGGAAGGCTCCTCACATATCCCACGCTCTTCCTTTGCCCCCACCTGGGCCACATGCTCTGCCCCCCAGAGCCATCGAGGTACTCAGATGTTCCCCATGCAGGGACCAGTGCAGCCTGCAGCCTCCAGGCTGGTCAACCTGCCCTTGGCCTGCAGACCCCTGGGCTGCTCTTACTGCCTCTCACCCAGCATGGCCGACCACAAACTAATCCAAGGCAGCAGGACGGTCCAGGCCACAGGGAGTCCCTGGAGGGCCAGGCTGCCATGACACTCTTGCTTGGGTTTCTTTCCCCTTCTTTGCTGCTACCAAAGATGATGTTTAAACACACAGCTACTTTCTGTCTCCACTCAGGCAACCAGGTCTGAGAGCCTGCCTGGGGCTGAGTCCCACAGCACCCGAAGATGGTCCTGCCGCGCACAGCTGGCCTCAGCGAGGCCTACCCCTCAGGTGGTGAGAAGTGATGTGTTTGGGTCAGTTACCAGCTTTGCTGAGCTCAGGCTGAGTGGCCAGGGCAAGTGACTAAGCTCAACTGACCTTAATCTTCATCCATAAAACTCATGCTAGATAAAAAGACACAAAATTAGATACCATACTTAAATTTCCTCCCTACTTCCTAACCTGCAGAAATCCTGGAATAATAATAGTGGTTAGCATTTACTGATCCCTACTATGTGTGAGGTGCTGATAAGTGATTATGAATGTCTCATCTAACCCTCACAACTGCCCTTTCAGGATTTATCATCACCCCACCCTACCCCCATTTCCCTTTGACAGTTGGAATTCCCAGTTCCAGAGAAGCTGGCTATTTGTGCCTGGAAAGGCTCAGATTTGAAAGTTTAGTTTGTCTTAATGTTGACTCTAAAAATACCAAGGTAAGATTCAGGACCACCCCTGCTGGCTTCAGTGATCAACCTCCATCCCTTCCAGCCGCCTTGTCCTAGGAGTGAGCCCCTCCCCGAGAGTGTGTGAGTTCAGCTGCCTGAGCTCCCCATGGGGGTGATTGGCCTCAACTCTTGGCATGGACCTGTGACCTTCTACCACCTGCTCCCAACCACCCAGCTGCTACTTCCTGCTTGTGCAACACAGGCCTTGATAGTGGAACACTGCCTAGCCAACTCTTATGCATCCTCCAGAACACGGTTCAGACAAACCTTCCACTGAAGCTGTGCCTGACAGCTCCCCCAACCCCCAGCCGAAGTGAACCCTTCCTCTGGGCCATCCTGGCTCCCACACTTGCCTTGTTAGTGCCTCCTTCATGCTGCATGAGTTCACAATACAGTGAGTAAAAACCTAAGCAGAGGCAGTGTGACCCCCTCCAGGTGTGACCTGAGGATCCCAGCAGTGTTCCCAGGGCCCCTGTTCTTACTGTTTGTCACTGCCAAGAAAACCACACCCTTCCAGGCGGCCTTGAGGCCCCCAAATCTGTGAGAACAGAGGCCTGGGTATCCCTCTCCAGAGAAGCCCCTGGCCTTCAGGCTCCCTGTTGCTCCTCCTGTGTGGACTGGGCACCTTCCCTTTCTCTGGTTTTATTTCATACATGCTCCAGATGCCTTTTAACAGGGACTGTCTGTCCCCTCCTCAGGGCTGAGAAGGGCTGAGGGGACCAAGAACCCCAGGCTGCCCCGGGTGTGATATCCTGTAGTATTATTAGCACAAGAGGCAATGAGGTGTGGATGGTTTGCCAGCTAGGACCGGAGTTAGATTACCATCGAAGCAATGCCAGAGATGGCACCCACTCAAAAATGTAAAAATATGCATTTCAGCTGTTGGAAGTGTTTCCAGGAAAGAGAGGGGGTAGGGGCCACTCAGTGGCATAGCTCCCCCTGCTGGTCATGATGAAGATGACGCTTCAACCTTTGCCACAGGGAGAGACAAGATCCGTGCACGCAAACACCATTTCACTCTGTCACACACACACTGAAGCCCCTCTTGAGCACCCTTGTGCCCACTGGCACCACAAACCAACCAGTCACATAGCCAACAAATCTATAAGCACCTACTGCATGCAGACACTGCCCCAGACTCACCTTATCTGGGGAGCCCCCCAGCCTTCACTCCCCGTCTTCAGTTTGCTATGGAGTCCCCCTGGCCCTCCTCCAATGACCCCTGCCCCACAGAACTGGCCCTCAACTGCTTCCTTCAGGCCATCATGCCCTCCCAGCAGGAGGGCCTGGGGCCCAACTAGTTACCCTGCCTCTGTGTGCTTCTGCACTCCACCCCTCACTCCACAGGCGTCCATTGCTTCCTCCCAAGCCTTGAGGGCTCCCCTGTGGCAACAAAAGCCTTGGGTCCTGAGACCAGCCACGGGCTTCCTGCTCCCTCACTCATCCACCCACACAAACCTCAGCATTGTTTCCTGAGAACACCTCCTACCCACAACCTCACAGACACCTCTCACCTGCCAGGTACACCCTCACCTTCTACCTCACCTGCCCAGCACACCTACTTTATACACCCCGACACAGCCCTCAGCCCTCCTGTCTGCAGAGAGACTTATACCATTTCTCTTCCCTACCCTATGCCATGTGTATCCCCCTTCTTTTCACCTTTCTGCATAAAACCCCCACTCCCAGAAGCACTTTTCCCTGACACCCTCTCTCATGCCCAGTCTCTCCCCTGAGCTCAGGGCTCTGCGGAGAAGGGAGGAACATGGGGGAGCATGAAGGTCACAGGCCCCAGTGCCCAGTTTCCCAGGAGGAGACTTTCAAAGGCATTGCATTCAGAGGGCAATGGTTGGCCGCCAGGGCCCCGCATCCTGGTGGTGAGCCGGGCAGCCAGCAGGACCATTGTTCAGGCCTCGGCTGCCGGAGTCCCTTTTCCATTTGTAGAGGCAGTGGGAAAACAAGACCTTGAACGCAGAGGCCCTGGGGCCCGTTTGAGCAGCTCTCCTCAAGCAGAAGTTTCCCACATCGCCTTCCAGCTGGGGCGTTGCACCAAGCCCTCCTGCCTCCCCAGCAACGCCCGCCTCCAGCTTACTTGGCCTCAGCGCTGGGTCCATCAGAGCAGGGAGGGCTTGGGAGAGGGGAGGGAGGTGGGAGGGCCTAGCAACCTGGCCGGACTCCTAGATGATGGTGGTCCTTTCTGTGAAGATCCTTCTGGCCCTCAGACCACCTCTTCCCACCACCCAGAGATACGCCTCAGCCTGTATGGGGCTTGAGGGGTGCACAGAGCCAAAGTCCACATTACTGGGTCCTTTCCAAGCCACTGTGTGACCCCAGTCAAGCGAGGGAAACTATCCTGCCCTGTCTCCTCACGCTCTCCCCACTAAAACAAGCTGGGAGGGCCCACGTGGAGACTCAGAGAGAAATCTCATGTACAGGCCCCAGAGCAGCAGCTGGCACCAGTGAGAGCCCCGTCTCAGATATTTGCTTGCCCAAATCTGAGCATCCTCAGCACTCAGAGACCCCCACACCCAGAGGGAACAGGCTGCTCTCTCGCTTTCCACTCAGGGGGCTCTCTTCTGGCTGTACTGGGCAAGCTGTGTTCTCAACCCTTACAATGCCTCTCCTCTTGGCCTGCAAGACTAGATGCTGGCCCTCTGTGTCCCCACTCTGAGCCCCACCTCTTTGCTCCAGTCCCCCCACCTCACTTAGCCACCCGGGACTTCCAGCCCTCGCTGTTCCTCTGACAAGTTTGCTTCAAGCCCCAGGGTCTCACTTCTACACACCCAGCCCCTCAGCAGGGCCAGGTTGCCTCAGCAACAGCTTGGCGGAGGGCAAGGTGGGGGCCTTTAACACACAGATGCCCTCCGTGTTACTCTAAGGAGCGGGGACCCAGAAAGTACTAGCAACTCAGCCTTCTTGTCCCCATGCCCTTTTGGAGAAACACCTCCTCCCTGCTGTCTCGGGACCCATCCCGCATGGCTGTTTCCCATTCAAGCTGTAACCTGGCCATCCCAGTGGGTCCTTGGGCTCCCTGAGTCCATGATTACGTCAAGGCCTGGCTGCTGTGGTCCCTGGAGGCTCAAGATCCAGGTGCCAAGAGCTCAGGGCCACCTGCTGAAGTTCCCTCTGAAACGGTTCCTCCCATCAGGCCTGCCACATGGGTGGCTATTCACAAAAGCATAGCCAGGCTGTTCCTGCCTGGCTGGTCCCAGGACCTCTGAGCCCACCCCACCTAGCCAGAATCCGGAGGCCCTGGGAGAAGCTAGAAAACTGTGCTTCTCCAGAGTCACCTGTCACCGTGGGAAGTGCCACCTATGAGTGCTTGGCACACAGTGATGCTCATTAAATGATGGGACGTGTCCACTGACTTGAGGTCAAGTGGAGGAGTGCAACCTCCCTTGCTGGCTCGAGTCCCATCTGTGCCACGCCCATACGTGCGCCTGCCTCATCTAAGCCGAGGAGGGAATTGTGTCTGGACAACTGGAAAGTTTATCCCCTGTCCACGGCCAAGTGGACCAATGCCAGAGCTGCGATCCAGGGCATCCTTGCCAAGTTTCCAGGCTCTTGTCATGTTCCCCTCCTACCCAGGAGGAAAACCCCTGCACTTTCTCAGTTCTTTTGAGACAGATCAATTTAAAGAGAGTTGGCTCGCATCTAAGATAAGGCCTATTTTCTCCACATGCAGTAGAGAAACAAAGGAAGAAGGAACAAATTATTTTACTTATTTTCTATGGGTTGCTTAGGATGGGCCCTGGGGTACACATTCCAAGGCACCTGGCACGAAATCCCAGGGCTGGGAGGAGATAGTGCAAACTGCCAACTGCCGTGGGCTTTGGGATTAAAGAGAGAAGGAACCACTCAGGTTCTCTGAAGTCCAGCAGCAGCATCTTTCAGGAGATATGGCAGGGTTAATGGTGCCCTGAAGGTGCACGTGGCAATGATGAGGCTGAAGGGCAGGTCTCCACTCAGCCAGGAGATCCTCTCTAGGGCCCATAAGAAATGTGCCATAGGTCAAACCCACAGTGGGTAGAAGCAGAAGTGGGATTTGAACCTAAGATTGTCTGGTTTCAAAAATGCACTTATGAGCCACTTTGGTGCACAGCCATACCACGCTCCCCCTGGGCATCCATCTGGCAGGCATGGATGTGGAGCCTGCGTTGGGCCAGCATGTTCTCATCCTGCCCACCTACCATGGACTGTTGATGTTCATGTCACAGCTTTAAAATATTATCACTCGCGGCCATGAGATTTCAGAAAGAACTTCCTTTCCAGAGCCACGTTGCTGTCTATAATTAGTGCAAGTTTCCATAAGCATCAAGAAGAGGCGGGAACAACTGCCCCACGAGCTAGGTTTGTTAATGTAAGGCATTCCTGGGGCTTCTGTGCAGCCCAGTCTGTGCTCTTCCATCCCTCCCTGCTTCCCTGGCCCCTGCCCTCGGCAGCCACTAGGTCCTCATTAAGGGATTAGCAACATCGACTGTGCAATGCCTTGGCTGTGGAAGCAAGAAATGCTGGGCTTTCTGCTCTGGCCCCTCTGCCCCTTATCAGTAGTCCCTGAACCATGTTTGTGCTGGAGAAATCATAGCAGGGCTTGGGCGGAAATTATGGACAATTGGTGTCACACACTAATTAAGGACTCCAGGGTCAAGCATCACAGAAGGGACCAGACTTCAACTTCAGTCCCTCTGCTAATGGGATGGTGAAAAGCACAGCAGGGCTGCAGACTAAGAAAGCCCACTTTGCCAAGTGAGAGACAGAAAAAGGTGATGCAGTCTGCTATGCCTCAGGAAAGATGACAGGCCTTCCTTAACCAAGTACAAAAGAGGGGTTCCCCTACCTGGGCCCCGTGCCTGGGTCACAAAGGGTGCCACTTCCAGAGCCTAGCCACGTGCTGTGAACACCACCACCATCAGTGGCCCTCTGCTTTCAGTGCAAGGAGGCTGGAGGGGCCCTGAGAGATATTCTCATGTTGATCACAACACATTAGGTTATCACAATAACCTAATAGGATACTTGGGATAATTCTGAGGGTCTATATCGCAGTCATTAAAAACAAAACAGATTAAAATTCAAGGACAATTCTGAATAATGGGAACTAGCCAAATGTACAGCGGGAAAATAAAAATGTTATCCTAAGTGGCTTCTCTTGTTGTTTATTTCCCAGATTCTCATCCCCCTAGACCTTGAGCAACTCCATCAATATGATCTTTCTCTGTTCCTATACCCAAGAAGGGCAGGTGAAAGGTGAAAGCCTGGGGCCAAGTCAGTTGCTGAGCACATATCCTTGCACAAGGGGTGAACAATATACCCAGGTATCAGTCATATCTCCCTGTGCCTCCCAAACTCACTCAGTCCTTCTTGTGACCGGGGGCCCTTGCTCGAGTTTCCTCCCAGCTCCCAGCCCTTGCTCTCATCTTGCTCTTATCTTGCTCCAGATCCCAGCCAAGGACAAATGGACAGAAGACTCCTTTGCTGATTCCAAAACAAAGGCTATAAATATGAGACCACTAAAGTTAAGACCTGGCAATATCAGCCTAGATGAGCGAGTTGGCATGAGCTCCTGCACAGAAAGTAATCGTATGTTCAGGAACTAGCTCTAAAGCATCCCGTGGACCCAGAAAATGTCCACATGAGCATAACGCCACCTGAGCAAGGATGCTCACTTCCAGGACAAGGTAGTACTGTAAGGGTCCAGCTCAGAGCCCCTGCCCCACTCACTGTCCTCTGGTCAGGACTCCCAGTGGTGGCACTTCCATTTTGGAGTGATGGTCAGCCCTGGCCCAAGACCATCGCTGTTCAATCCAGCCATGTGGCCAGCCCACAGCTACTGGTCCAGGATATTCTCCAGCCTTTCTAGACCCCTGTAGGAGAGAGGGTGTTCAAGTTAGGCCTGCCTGTGGCTGATGTTGCTTGTGTGTAAGGCAGATGCTCTATGGTACAATCCAATCTTTCTTGAGGAAATCTTCTGAGCCTCTTTCTCTTCCTTCTGCCTGTTCTCAAGCCCCACTTTTGTTGAACATGTTATTCAAGTTCTTTATCATCCAATTCAACTTCTTCTGATAGAAGGGACCTCACTTTTATTGAACACCTACTATTTTCAGCCTACTAAGGCCTGCAGGTTGAATTCAGCCCACTGTCTGTTTGTCAGTAAAGTTGTATTGGAATGCAACCAGGTCCATGTTTTGTCTTTGGGTGCTTTCAGCCTACAACGTCAGAATTAAGTATTTGCAACAAAGACCGTAAGGCCCACAAAACCTAAAATATTTACTATCTGACTCTGTACAGAGAAATTTTGCCAACTTTTGTTCCAGGAAGTTTACATCAATGGTTTTGTTGTATCTTCATAGTCACCCTGAACACTAGATCCTGATTTCTATTTGGAGAGAAGCCTCTGAAGCCTGGCAAAGTCAAGTAAAACCCACAGTTAGTAAGGAGGGGACACAGACCTCAATCCACCACACTCTTGGCACTTGGCTTTTATTTTGTGACTGGTAGAACGAGCTGAGGGTGAACAGTTGCCTTGGTCTTGTTTGGGCAGCTAGAACTATGGCTCTCAAACAAGCAAGATGTCTGGTATCAGACTCCAGCTTTTCTCCATGGAAATCCTAATTAAAAGAAGAAGATAAATGACCTTCTAATTATCTCCCAAGATGCCCAAACTAATCACCCAGATGACTAAGCCCCTCCTCTTACCCTTGGGTTTGTGACATAAAAGTCAATGAATCAATTAGCCCCTTTCCTTTTCCCTCTGATCCAGGTATTAGGCATTTGGACCCCAAACCAATTGGGTAAGGCTAGGCCACATGTCCCTCAAAATTTTCTCTGGGAAAATCAGAGGATTTGCCATGGGCCATGAGACTCAGCCTGAGGAAGTTGATGGAGAAAGGGCCTTAAGGGCATCCAGAACATTTCAGACCTTATCTTTAATCACTAGGGTTCCCCAAAAAAACATGTGAATTGACACTAGGCTGCTTCTTATTCGTTCTTCTGGCTGCCAAGCCTCTGAATGTCCTTTCATGCTTGGAGAGCTGGCCTTGGCCTGAGTCTCAGGGGACACAGGGCACAACCACTGCTACAGAAAGTGAGCAGTGTACGCACAGCTCTTCAGTCTTTCTTCTCCCTGTGCCCGCCAGGCCATGTCGCCGCACTCCTCCATCCAGCACTGAGAAGGGCGGAGGTGGCAGCTTAGGGCAGTGGGGCCAGCACGGCAGCAGCAGTGGCCTGGGCCCACCCCCTCCCAACTGACCTTGGCTTTGGCAGCTGCACCTGCCTCAATTCCTACCTGTTCTCCCAGCCTATGCACCAGCCTTCTCGGTCCCTGGCCTGATCTCTTCCAATAAATTCAACTTCTGCTGAAGTTGGCTCAGGTCTGCAAAGAAACAGAGCTTGAAGAGATTAGATGTCCCTCCAAAGCGACGCTAATAGTAACAGGTGGATCTGGGACTCAATCCCCCAGCTTCTCTGGACTGAATAGACCCTGCCTCTCCTCTAGTCCACACTGCCTCACAAGGAGTGACACCACTTATTATAGAACCTTAGGGACCGGCCACTACCCAGATAAGGCTGGAACTGTCTTATGTGCCTCCTCACTCAGCTCCCAGCCAAGGCCTCCCCAACAACTATTTTCAGGTCCAGGGCAGCCTCTTGACCTAACTCTTGACTTCTTAGGAAACACAGTCAAATTTCTGGACTACCAGGTAGGTTCCAGAAATGAAAATGGAATGTTCAATCATGCTTGGAATGATGAAAGGAGGGATGGGCTTGGAAAGTACCAGTTAGCTTCAAGATGGGCAGCCTCACCCACTGGCAACAGTCATGGGAGGAGATGAGTTGGGGATCGGATTCCTGGAGGGCCTGAGATCAAGACAAAGAATGGAGAAAGCGAGCCTGTGGTGGCTTGCTGTTGACCTAGAGCAGCAGGAACAGGGCTTGGCCATTGGGTGGGGTTGTGCAGGTTGGGAGCTGAGAGTGACCTGGGCAGAGGTCACAGTGGCTACATGAGACAATGCCTCTTGCTTGCACCCCAGCAGGGCCCCTGTACACCAGGAATCTCTGGACTTCAGACATTTTTTTTTTTTTTAACCCTCTGAGCCTAAGTTGTGTGGACAGGACAGGTCTGGACTTTATATCATTCCTCTTGCTCTTGTCCAGACATTGTGGTGGGGGGGAAGGGTGGCATTCTGGCTTCTAAGTTTGGGAACCCATGGGCACAGATTTTGCTGTCCAAGGCCAGGCATCTGGGTCTATTGGCTTTTGACTATGTTTACTTGGGGTGCTCCCTCAAAAGGTGAGCATGACAGCCCCATGCTGAGTACTTCACATAGTTACGTGATGGATTAGACAAATATATTTGCTGGTCTTCTAACCATCTCATTTTTATATCACAAAAGTAAAAATAAATAGGCTTTTTAAAAAAAGAATTCCTTTACCTTATCTTTGCAGAGAAACTTAAGACATGATCACACTTCCTCAGCCCTTCAAATTTCTGTTGAAAACTTGAAAGGAGACTTGTAACATCCTTGTCAGACTGACCTGATTAACTCAATATTTTATTTAAATTGCAGTTAGCACCTGCCTCCAATTACTTGGCTCTGGGCAGACAGCAGAGTTCTGAATAAATGCTCGGCCCCATTTTTGCACACCATTACCCCAGGCAAAGGCCCGGCAGAGGAGGCGTCATCTGTCTTCATCAAGCCTGTGCTCCCCGCCCTGACAGCAGCTGCTCAGGAGGTAATGAGGACGATTAGCGCTGGGAGGCCGAGATGCTAACGACAGCCTCCGAGGTGGCCGGGAGCGATTTGTATTCATTACTGTTCCCCCCAATCACTGTCCCTAGGTTTACGTAGAGAACAGACTGCAAAGGCAAGGAGGTGGGGAGGTTAATGACAGCAGTGATGCTGATGACAGTGATGATGAGAGAAGGGGGCGGCCACCGATGCCAATGCCAATGAGCCCTGTCGCTTCGGGGGCACCTGCCATGACCAGGTACCATGGCCATTGTGTGGTCCAGTTCTTCCCAGGTCACACCCACACCAACTATGTGGGATTAGGTTCTTGGGTTCTCCTTCCATTTTATAGCCAAGGAAATAAAGATGGGTGCATGATTACTTACCCAGCCAAATTCAGCCATCTGCCTTGGCTTGGAAGCCCAACTGAAACTGCCTCAAAGCCTTGAGCACTTGACCCCGCCCCTCATCTTTTCCTGCCAGAAAGTGATCCCTGGGCCAGTGGGGCTGGCTTTCTGTGGTCATGGAGAAGCAGGTGTGCTTGAGGGGACCAGATGTCCCCTCAACCAGCCATTTATTTCTTGATTCAAACAAAGCTAATTGTTTAGTGTATTCAGTGTAGTTAGTGTGTGTGGGTGTGGGTATGGGTGTGGGTGCATTTAGAGCTTGAACACTGGGCAGACTATGGAATGAGTGAAAAATGTCATGATTCATGGGAACAGCACAGGTTGGAGGCAGAGCTCTGCTTTCAACACTGTGATCTTGGGCAACTCACCCACTGACTAACACCTGCCTCAGAGCCATGCCCAGGAATGAAGCCCCAGGGCTCAATTCTACCACCAAGGGAGTGAAGATCTTTCTCTAATCTTCCAGGCCAGATTATTCAAGTGAGGAGCTAAGCTTCCCATCAGCTTCAGAGTACTGCTGGCCCCACCTCCTAACCCTGTCCATCCTCTCCTCTCCTAACCCATTTCCTCTGACCCAGTTGTACCTTCGTTACACATTATCCAGACCACTGCTACTGAAGCAGTCTTGCTAAAATGCACATGGTGCCACTTCCCTGCAGAAAGTCGTTTAAGAGCTCTTTTCTTCAACCAAGTAGAGCAAAGCCCCTCAGGGCACGGAGCAAGTGCCCTTACTTAGCCCCTGGCCTCCCCTTTGCCACTTCAGTCACAATGAACCACTGGAAACTCCACAAACCTGCCTGAGGGCTCCACCAACTGCACATCTCAACACCAACTACTCCCTGGCTTGGAACGATCTTACTGCTTTTATTTATCCATCAATTATCAGACGATATCTAGGAGCTCTGTGCCCACCTCAACCCATCTACCACACCAACCCTAATACCATGCTTTCTGCCTGCTGCTTCCCATGTCCATGTGTCTCTCATCACCACCAGTCTAGAGGGGCCAAATATAGGAACTGTGACACATGCATGTCTGCTCAGCACGTGCCTTCTCAGGGCTCCCTGCTCCTGACTTACCCTTGGCCATCCTTGTATCATATGCTGCCACTTGTTAGCACGTTCACTTCACAGCTGTATGAATGGCTTTGGAATTACCTGTGCCCCCTTCTTCATCCTTAAAATAGTCACGGGATGCTTACTTTCCCAGCTTCTGATTTCCTTTTAATAAAAAGACCCCTCTCCCTCTGGAGAACCGGAACCATAACAAAGAAGCAAATGAATGAAAAGAAAATAGAATCAAGTCTGAAACCCTTACCACCCTTCATTCAGGGAAAGATGTCCCAAGGTGTCCTCTCAGCCAAGTGACATCCAGTAACCTGTCCATGACCACCATGACCAAGGCCATAACCTTGGTCACCTTGCCAAATAATACTTGGTATACAGTTGCCTGGAGAATGAGTCACAGAATCACCCCCTCCTCAGTGTTGAGGTAATTTCCAAGATCCATCAGAACCAGTTCTTGTAAGAAGGGCCATTTCTGTATTATTCCCTAAATGGAGTCCAGCTTCTCAAGACATCCCTGGGGGGCAGGGTCCTGGGAGGGACTACAGCTCCAAAGTCAGAAAGCTCCTTCAGAGTCTTGGCAGCCCCCTCCTCTGGCTGCCTCACTCCAGGAGGTACAGAGCCACCCAGATGAAGTGCCACCAGGAAACAGATGCATCGGCTCCCTCCCTTTACCCCTCATGTGTGAGCAGAACCATCCACTCAACCACCCCCACGGGATGGGTTCCGGGCCCTTCTCTCTCTCTCTCAGGCTTTTCTAGGGACACCACCTCTGTGGGGCCTGAGCATCCCCGAAGAGGCCCCATGCCCTCATTTGAGCAGTTCCATCTCTATGGATACAGCGAGCATGGGGAGTGGGCTTCTGGCAGCTTGATTCACACTGAACCTCGTCTTCATCCCCTGGCCCCACCCAATCGGAGTAGCAGAGCCTTTCTCCCCAGCCTCCACACGTGATGTCCCTGACCCTCTCACATCCTTGAACTCAAGCCAGAGTAGATTTGGTGACACGCAATGGTCTCAGGGGCTGTGCTTACAGAAGGCCCAGCCCGGGCCCCCCTCAGCTCATCCCTGACACTCCCCAGGGGGCCTTTCCACCTCCCTCTACATCTCCAGCCCCATCTCATCTGGCGCCAGACCTGCATTTCAATCCAAAACTTCCAAGGGCAGTTCACACTCACCATGTCCCAAACTGAACTCATTACTGGTTCTTCCAAACTCACTCCTGTTCCTTGCTCCAAAGAATGACATCACCACCACCCAGTCCCCTCGCCAGAAACCTGGGACTCATTTGAGATGTCTACCCCACCAGTGAGTTCACATTTACCTAATTTTTATCAGATCCAGCCACCCGCTGCCCTTCCCACTGCGCTTCCCCTAACTCAGACTCTCATCATCTTTGGTCTGGATTATTCATGCACCAGCCTTCTAAGTGGTTGAATTCTAATCTGGATCCCTTCCAGTTCACCCTCAACGCAGTACTCAAGAAGCTGTTCCTAAATGTCCAACATGGACATCAGTGGTTTCCCATACATTTCAAGGAAAGGAAACTTGCTAACCTGGCTTTATGCCTGCTTCCCTAACTTGATGCCTTTCTTTGCTTTCCTGCGCTCTCAACTCTCTTTTTATTTCCCGATGACCCACTTTGTCCTCCACCCCCAGCACTGAGCATGCTGTAGGGAAGTGACTGTCAAACTTAAGGGTGCATCAAAAGCAACTGTAAAGACCCGTTAAAGCACAATGCTGGGGTCGCTCCCGTTCACGGTTTTTGATGAGTGAATCTGGATAGTGTCTGAAAATTTGCAATTCCAACTTCAAATCTTCTTAGTGATGATGCTGGTGGCCACATGTATAGAAGCGCTACCCCAGGGCTTCAGTGAACACTCAGAAAGGACTCAGTAAATGTCAATTGAGTGAATGAGTTGCATACATGCTGACCAACTAAAGTTTTTCAGCCTGTCATGAGGACTCTGTTGATCAGGTCTTACATGTATAAGTAATGTTGGATGGAATTTCTGAATAAGTTAAAAGAGACAAACTACAGCATACCCTCTCCACGCTCTGGAGGACCCATCTGAGTTTCTATGATTGGAGCCTTGCTGTGTGCCTGGGGGAGTCAATATCTTCCCCAGGCACAGGAATGGGAACTAGAGGGTCTAGGCCTGGGATCTATGAGTGCATTCCCATTACACCATTTGGAATTCTTTATAGACTGGAGAGCTTACAACAGCATCATCAAAACACATTTTCGTGATTTTCCAATAGCCCTGATTCCTGCTACCATGTCCTGTTCCCATTTCCAGTCCACTGCCAAGCTTGGAGGACAAAAGCCAGCCAGCCTCAGAGCTCTCAAATGCTCACAGCAGTCCCTTCTCACGGAGGGAGTTTGGAGAATGGAAAACAGGATGCGAAAGACCCAGAAAATGCTAGAGAAGGTTCTTTAGTGAGCCAACCTGTAACTAGTCAAGCAGTAATTGTGGAGACCCCATACCTGCCAGAGTCATGATCAGTTTAAAGAAGACCTCAGTGTCCAGAGCAGCCATGCCAGCCACCAAGGTTGCCCTGCTTCACTCATCACATGCCCCGAGCCCCAAGCTGGTCCATTTGGAAACAGTAAACCTAACTGGAGGAACATCTGTTATCTCATTCCTCAGTTTACCTTAACTCCAGGTGCTGCCAACCACCCTGGGACTTCACAGAGGACGTGCCGGGGGTGGCCACTGTATCTGTAGTAGCTGCATGTCCCCTGGGTGCTAACACATCAGTCACCGTGGGAACCTTTCCCTGGCCTGAGACTTAGTGCTGAACCTTGGGCAGAGGGCGCTTCCCAGGTGGTGCAGTGGTGAAAAATCTGCCTGCCAATGCAGAAGAAACAAGAGACGCAAGTTCAGTCCTTGTGTCGGGAAGATCCCCTGGAGCCGGAAAGGGCAATCCCCTCCAGTATTCTTGCTTGGAGCACCCCCTTGGACAGAGGAGCCTGGGGGGCTACAAAGAGTCAGACAGGACTGAATGATTGAGAACATGCGACTGAACACTCGGGCAATGGAAGCTCTCCCCGGGGGACTGTCCCAGTTCACTCTCCCCCCTCCAGGTAACTCCAGATGACTCTACCACAGAGCGATGTACTGCCCTTGTGCTCCCGGCTTCTTCTTCCATAATGCTTGGGAGTTCACCTTGCCTCCAGATGGCACCTGGATCACACACCAGTGTGTCTGGAACATCGTTATGGAGGGGATGAATGTAGGAAGTGAGGTTGGTGAAGAAGGCTGCAGGCTTGCACCGTTCCCACACCAGTTCTCCACATTGATGGGGTGTCTACAATTCAATTTATTTCTGAGGCTAGCTGCCTGATGTCAGAGCAGACCCCACAGGATAAGGACTTAGTCCCACAGGACTTCCTCCACTGCCGATGCTGGCCTCAAGTTGGCAGGTGTCTTCAGGCTATCTGCACTTCTGCTCAGCAGACCACACACTGAGGATTCTCACGAACCACCCCCCAGCTTTGATACTTTGCTAGAACAACACAGAGAACTTGGGAAAATCCTATGCTGGCTAATACAGTTTATAGAGGACACAATGAACAACTAGAAGAAGAGCATAGGACAAGATTTGGCGGGGGGGCGGGGGGGGGGAGGGGAATGCAGAGGTCCCGGGGTCCCTCCCAACACATCCACATGTTCACCAGCCCACAAACTCTTTAGGCTGCCTTTGTTCAGGATCTTTTCTTGGGGTTTCATCACATAGGCAGATTGAGCAAATCACTGCTCAAGTGACTGGGCACAATCTCTAGCCCCCCATGCCCACCCTCCAGGGTTCAGAACTGGTAGGACTGAAAGCTCTCAACCTCTAATCTCTTGCTTGGTCTTTCTGATGGCCATTCCATCCCCACCCCCATCCTGAAACTCTTCTGAGGGCCCACCAGGGTACCCATGTGTCTCTGAGAAATAATGTCAGGTACAGTCAAGGTGCTCTTTACGAATAACTAGAGACATTCCTATGCTGAGGAAATTCCAAAGATTTTAGAGCTGTGTGCCAGGAACTGGGGGCAAAATCCAAATGTATGTCCAAATTTATTTTACCTCAAGGCCCCAAAGACAAATGTAGGGGGGTTCCTTCCCTTGCAGGGAGACCTCCCAGGTCCTACCCACAGCCTGCACATTCCCACTCCTTGACCCCCTGGCAAGGCCCATCCAAAGCAGAGGCAGGAACCCTACTGTGGCTCACAGCAGCTGGGATGCTGGGGTGGGGCGCAGGCTGCAGAGGCAGGCAGGGGCCAAAGAGCCTGGGCCTTCGGGGCCTGGAGAGGTGTGCTAAGGCGCACCCACTTTAGATTCTAAGTGACAAGGAGCCCTGGGAGCAGAGGTGGTGCAAGTGGAGAAAGGCCTCTTTTCTGTGTGTGGAAACCATTCCTTGTGGGAACACAGAGCGTGGCTTCAGGGCAGGTTCTCACTAAAGCGTTCTTGAGTGGAACTGGGCAGCTGAAGCCTGAGACAGGTGATCCTGGAGGTGGGAGACTGACTAGGAAAACGTCCCCCCTGTTCAGGCAGAGCGGTGGGGAACAGAGGGAAGTGATCGCAGTGTTTCAGTCAGAAAGCCAAGCATAGCTGGACAAACACTGTCAGGGGTGGGCAGGCAGAGGGCACTCCAGGTATCCAGTCTGGGGCTCTGTGACAGGCCCTGGGGACACAGAAGTGTGAAAGGAAGGGTGGCAGTGGCAGCTTCCTTGCAGACAGGCTGAGGATGAGCAAAAGGGATACTGAGCTTGGGTGCAGAGGGCCAGGGGAATAGAGACCCTCACACGGAGACCCGAACCAGGCTCTCACCCTCCTCCAGGGCAGTACGTGATCTTCTGTTGGCCGAGTGAGCCTGGGTGGCACCCTCCCCACCTTTCTTATGCTGTCCCTTCTTGGGGTAAGGTGGCTCCATCATCAGGTTTCTCATAGGAGTTAGCCAGGCAACCTGCCCTGCACACTTGGCTCAGAGGTGGGTGCAGATCAGGAGTTCCCTCCCCTTCCTCCAGCAGTGCTTACTCAGGCTGCGACTGGGTCCTGGTCACCACCCCATCCAGCCACCTTTGCTCATCTCAGGCAACTCAGGGGAAACCTGGATTCCCTGACTGAGGGACTGCAGAGTCTTCAGAAACGCAGAGGGATCAGCCTGACTCTCCCCCTTCTCCAGCCCCCACCCTCAAACTCCCCAAGAGTTTCCTTCCCAGCTCCATTGCCTCTGAGCCCAATCTGCCCATATGTGTCCCACTGGAAAGGCTCCTGCCTTGCTAGATTCAGGACTTCAGAACTGTGTGTCAGGTGCTCGAAGGGCAGCCTATATGGCAGGAACTGGGCACTCTGGAAACAAGCTGGGCAACCCTAGGGCATGCCCATGGCTTCTTCCCCTTAAAGAAAGAGGCCATTAATGTCCACTCACACTGCTCTGGGCTCATAAGCCCTAGTCACTCCCATCCCAGCAGACAGAGGAAGAGCAAAGCCCTGATTACAGAAGCCCCTCCCCCTCTGGCCTCAGTCTTTTCTTGGTCCACGACTCTTGATGCACCCACAAGTTCCCTGCCCTGCGCCCAGCACAGCCCCCTCCACTGAGCCTGGGGCAGGACCAAGGTGGGGCCATAGGAAGAGACTGAAGGCAGTCCAGGTTTCCTTCGCCTCCAGGCTGTGTGACCCTGGGCAGTTGCTGAACTTCTAAACCTCAGTTTCCTCACTGGACAGGTTATTTGTGAAGATCCAAATCAGTATTGCATGCGAAGTGCTTTCATGGTGCAAATGAAGGCTTCCTTCCTCCCTGAAATTAATAAGTGCAGCACTGGGGAGTGGAATATTAAGCCCATCCTCAAATAGAATTCAGGTGGGTCTGATGGCAGCAATTTCCAGAGGAGGCTCATTTGTTGGCCACAGACGTCTGACACAGCTGGGAGCACAGATCTGATAAGCATCAGTCAGGACTCAGCAGGCTCTGGCCCTGACCTGCGGCTGCACAGGCAAGCAGCACCACCTAGTGGATATAGTTGACACCATGAATCAGTACGCAGTTTTATGGGGTGGGTGTCCTATCGCACCCTCCTATCCCACCTCTCTCACACGTGACAGGCACACATACACCATCGCGAACACTTACCACAGCCCTTTCCCACACCTGCACCCACACACAGATGTTTCCCAGCCTCCCCCCTGCTGGGTCTCGCCTTGGGGCTGGCCATCAGCAGCTGTAAAACAATGCTTCCTTTTTCTATCCAAAAACTGATTCTGGGACTTGTGAGGACAGCCAAACTGTCTGAAAAGGAAATGGGGTGAGGTCACATTTGCTAAGGGCCTAGTACTGCCAGGCTTCAAGCCGTGACGTAGGTGTCACCATCACACAAAAAGGACGACTTATCCAAGCCCACCCAGCCAGGGAGGGACTCCAAACACCAAGCTCTGTAGCTGATGCCTCCGCTCCTCTGAGCTCCACAAATTATTGCATTTTCTAAAATGTTGCTGTGGATCCTGTAACTTTCTTCTTGAATTAATATTTTTATTAGTACTTAGCCCAGCATTCTATTTTTGGTCCCAAGATGATTTTCTAAGTTACAACAGAACCCCAATTCTCAATGCTCATGGCTATACCTACCTTGTCCTCAGCCTCCTCCTGACAATGGGGTGTGAGTGTGAATATGTACATGTGCATGTATGTGGTTTGGTAAGTGTGTGTATGTGCATGTGTGTGGTTTGTGTGAGTATCTCTGATTGTCTGCATGTATGTGTACATGCAGTATTGTGATAAGTGTGTGGTATGAGTGTGTGGTGGGTGGGGTGGGGTTTGTGGCACAAAGGCTGCAGTCAGAGACAGGTGGGGTCAAACACAGTTCTGGCTCTGGGTATCCCATCTCCTTTGTGTAATTCCTCTCCTTGAACAGAGGGTGCCCCTAGTGACTTGCTTCTAATGAAGGGAATATGGGAAACTGATGTGATGTCACTTCCAAAACTGTTACAAAAAAGACTCTGGGATCCATCCTGAGTGCCACTCTTGCTTTCTTGCTTACTTGTTCTGAAGGAAGCCAGCTGCCAGGCCCTGAGCTACCCTATGGAGAGGCCCATGTGACAAGGAACCTCACAAGAGGGGCTTCGATCAACAAACAGCACGTAAATGAATGATGCCGGCATCACTGGGCAAGCTTGGAGGCAGGCCTGCCCCAGTCGAGCCTTGAGATGATACCACAGCCCCGAGCAACACCTGAATGAAGCCTGTGAGAGACCTCAGCCAGGGGCTAGCCAAGCCACACCTGGATCCCTGCCCCACACAACTGTGAGGTGATAAATGTTGTTTAAGTCGCCAAATTTGGAGTAATTTGCTGTGCAGCCATAGATAACTAACACCTGGACCTTTCCTTTGCCTTTCTGAGTCCCAGTTTCCCTGCTATAAAATAGGCATTGGATCAGAGGACGTGTTTAGCACAGTGCCTGGCACAGAACAGAGACTCAACAAATTTGCTTTTTCCTTTCCACACCGAAGCCTGGCTTGGTGTATCGCTCTCCCAAACAGCTTGAAGTGACGGAAAACCCTAAGTCAGACCCTGTTTGGAGGCTGGAGGCTGACGGAGAACCCACCCCTTCCCAGCTGGTGAGCGGAGTGCAGATTGCTGTCTCTGGAGAATCCGGACCTGGCAGCCCAGCCATCTGGAGAGCAGGTCTGATGGTGTCAGCATGGGCCTCCCTCTGCTGAGTGGGGGCTGTGGTATCACCTCCAGCCACAGACGTCCTTGACCTCTGCCCTTACTGGAGGGAGGAGGACCCTCTCCAGGATGAGGACAGGGCCAGGGCTCCAGCCCTCTGATGGCCTGCTGGGAGTCCTCTGGACCAGGTGCTAACAGCCCCAATAGCAGGTTGACTGCCTTTCTCCCAGGAAGCCCAGGGATGCACTCGGTCACCACCCACAGGTTTGGGAGGTGCACCTGTCCCACTTCTGCTGCCCCAGCTGCACTCAGGCACCTTAAGTCCCTCTGTCGGTCCTCCTGGCTAAAGAGTGGGAGAGTGGGAGGAAGCCTCCCAGCTTCCTCTGCTGCTTCTTTCTGCTGCTGCTCTAAAGCAGCCCACTGGCATGCTGACCTGCTGCTTCTCTGCGGGCATCCCAGGACCTGGCTCTCCGAAATAGGCCCTGGGAGCCATGTTCAAGGTGAGCTATTGGGTCTCCCCTTGTGTGAGCCTAGCCAAGCCTCTTTTCTCCTATGGCCCCTTGGGTCAGGTGCCCTAGCACCACAACTCTGCAAAGGGCAGAGATCTCACCTCTGACTCCCAGGCTCCCAGACTGGGCTTGTACCTGCTACATCCTTCCTCCTAACAAGAGGAGAAAATGTTTGTCCTACTTTCTAGATGAGGTTCAGAGTCTTTGGCAAGGTCACACAGCATGGGTGGCCCTTCGTAAACACTCTTTGTTCCCCCAATTCTATGACATTCCTGGCACCGAGAGGCTGGGAATCTGCCCTCTCCTTGAATCTGGTCCTGGAATGGCTCGACCAGGAGAACAGGGCAGGAACAATCCTGTGCCAGTTCTTCAGGTGGGCTGCAAGGAGCTGGTAGCCTCCCCTCCTTGGAATGTCGCTCTTGGAACTCAGTCACCATGCTGTGAGGAAGCCTGAGTGGAAGGGCTGCACAAGAAGGAACCAAGACCCCGGCCCTCAGCTGCAGCCCAGCCCCTGCCGCCAGCCAGCGCCTGCTCATCCGCCACCAAGTGGGACCCTTAGTCCCGAGCCAAGCTGCCCCTGCTGACACCTCCATGCGGAGTCCTGTTCCAGCCTGCCTTGCAGTGTCCGAGCTAAATAAACATTGGTCTTCAAGCCAGTAGGTTCAGGGTGACAGATACAGCAAGAAGTGGTGAGCACATCTCAGCTGACAGCAAGGTCCAGGCTTCCGTAGATTCCCAGCGTGACAGGAATATCCCCAAAGTCAAACTCGCCAGCTTACCAGGGGCCAGGAAACTCCTTCCTGGCCCAACCTGACTGCATTTCACCTCCAAGCCCTGTGGGAAGGGTAGTAGGCCAAGGTGAGCCTGAAGCCCTTTGCCCTGTACTGCCGGGAGCTGGCACACGAGATCCCACCCATGACAAGGTCATGAGGGAGAAAACCTGACGGGCAAGGCGGATCAGGTTTTCAGGGATTCTGAAAAGCTGCCCCTGGCGCTCACCTTAAAGATGATATCTGTCTTTCTGATGCTTGCTTCAATAGACTACTCCCTAATTTCTGTGACACAGGCAGAAGGCCTTCCCCTATCTCTTTCCAAATAAGAATCAATTTAGAACTTTAATCAATAAGTTTCCCAGGTGGTGGTATTTTATGAGATTATCCAGGGTGAAAGGAGTGTTTTAATTTAAACTCCTTTGCTGGTATTTTAGTTTGTTTGGCAAATGTATTTATGCCCTTGGTACTAATATGCATGACTGCTTATAATACCCTAATCATAAAACAGCATAAAGAACCTGATCATATAAAGGCCCTAATAGACATAGAGCCTTTTTGAGGGGTGAAGGAGTCCTATTAGAAAACATAAGAAAAATTATTCTAAAGGTGGTTATTGGGTTGATGTTTGCTTGCTGTGTTTTGCTTGCTGTGTTTTTGCTCTGAATGTGCTAACGTTGTGTTATGGAAACCATTGTTAATATAGTTAAAGATCTAGAGAAATAAGAGCTTAGCCTTAGTGTGGTAACAATGGGATGGTTGTTAATTGTCAGCCAGGAGTGGTAGGCAGAGGCTGCCTCACCAAAGTCGCAGAGTCAGTCTGGGGTAAACTTCTTAGATAAACACAACTGACAACTTCTGCAGAAGGATTAATTTTTGTGTTAACAAGGTTATATTTCTACTCTGTACTGTTGCCCTATGAGACTGCTACCTTTCAGTTAAGGTCACCATAGAAACAGAAAATAGGTTTACATTCACCTGACTTGCATAAAATGTTAATAGGCCCCAAGGCCAGAAGATAATGTACAAGACCCTCATAAACAAAGAAGTATGCAGAAAACACCCTGGTTTTGTGAAGGACAAGCTGACGTAATGTTAAACTATCTTCCCCTTAGAAATGTACTAACTTAGGGTATAAAAGCTGTGGTAAAAAATAAAGGATTGCCAGACTCTGCCAGACTGCTGCACGCCCCCTTCTGGTCTCCCTCGCTCTCTTTCTCTCTCTCTCTCTCTCTTTCTCTTTCTCTCTCTCTCCCTCTCCCTCGCAGACTTGGCCCCATCAAAGCTGGTCTCACGTGTCTTCTCTCACCGACGCCATTCATCCTGGGGGTAACCCCTGGATCCTGCCGAGGCTGGACCCCGGCACTGTACAACCTCCATCCCTTGAGTGTGGGTAAGACTTGTGACTCTGATGAAATATCCCTCTCTCGATGAAGTTACTTATATGGCAGAGGGACTTTACAGATGGCATTGAGGTTGCTAATCGGGTGACCTTAAGACAAGGAGACTTGGAGGGATCTCGTCAAACCTAGTATAATCCCCTGGGATCTCTAAGTGCGGTTTTCTCTGTTTGGTGGGAGACAAGGCATTCGGATAGGTCTGACATGTAAGGAGGCTTAGGCTTGAAGTAGGGGCTCCCTTGCTGAGAGGGAGGAGCAGGGGGCCAGGACCTGAGGATGGTTACTGGGAGCTTAAAGCAGAACCCAGATCACGGCCAGCAAGAACATAAGGACCTCAGATCAAAATTCACAAAGACCTAAATCCTGACAGCAACCTGAGGGAACTAGGAAGCAGAGTCCACCAAGAGCCTCCAGATAAGATCCTGGCCTGGTGATTTCAGTCTCTTGGGACCCTAGGCAGGTGACCCAGCAGAGCCCATCTACACTTCTGACCTACAAGAACTAAGATATGATAACTGGGTGTTAAGTTGCTAAATTTGTAGCTTGTTACACAGCATAGATAATTAATATGACCCCATTCCTTTAGCTTCCAGACTCTTCCTTCCCTGGAAGTATCCTTTCTTTCTTCATTGAAAACGGAGTGTCATGTAGGCCTTCAAGCACTGGCTGGGGTGGGGATCTACAGCCTGAACCAGGGCCCCTGAACCAGCTCTCAGGAGTAAGTGGTTCCATGCATCGGTGGGTTCAAGTGTGGGCTCAGGATGGAACCCCTTAGTGTCCCAGGGCCAAGCCTCTGTGGCCTGGCAGAACCCCAGGGGATGGTAGCATCAAGTCCACTGGCCTCCAGCTATCAGGCTCCCAGACTTCCTGTTAGGGTGACTAAGCCCAGCCTTAATTAGCTGGGCTCTGATGAACTGGACACTCCCAATTCCCTCATTTCCAGGATAATAATAGCTCCCTGTCCAAACCAGACTTTCCTCCCAAAGGACCAATTTCAAACTCTTCATATGGCTGATTTATTCTGCTCCCTGTCTAACTAATCCAGCCATGATTTGTCTCTTACCTTCTGTGAACCCAGTAGCATTCTGGTCTGAATCCACAAGAACATCTCACAGCATAAGGACGCTGGCATGTGGATGGAACTTAATGGGTTCAAAGCCTGTTCCTTTCCTCCCCTCCCCTCGCCACTCTGTCCTCCCAGTTAGCAGACCACACCACGGTTCCCATGCCCATTTTCCAGACTGGAATCCTGAGGCTCAGAGCACTAACGCAGAACATGGCAGGGGTTTCTAGTTTCTTCATGTCATTGCCATTACTTCTTAGGTTTGGAAGGACAGTGATTTTTGTCTTCTATTACCAAGAGAGCCATCTCCATCAGAAAGAAGTGCCAGCCTGGATGTCCACCAGATTTTTAAGAGAATGGCCCCAACAATGATTCCAAGGTGGTATATTTATTTATCAGATTATACAGGGGGATAGTGTTTGGATTCTCCATCTACTAACTAATTTTCTTATCTATTTATATAGAAGTGAATTAAAATCTTCCATTATGGTTATAGCTTTGCAATTTTTTATCATTCTGTTGAGTTTTGCCTTATGCATATTGATACAATATTGGTTTTGATACTCCAGGGCTAAGTTATTCAAAAACATACAGCTCATAATTGCATATCATTCTTTTAAGGATAGTGAATTCCCATTACCCCCAAATGCCATTTGCCTTAAATTCTATTGTATCTGTGATTAATATTGCTTCACCATCATTATTTAGGTTTGCACATGCCTGGTGTATGTATTTTTTCTATCCCTTAATTTTCTGCATAATTTTATTTTAGTTCTGTCACTTGTAACAGCATATGGATGGATTTAAAAATTTTTTTAACCTGATGGTATCTATCTTTTAATAAGTAAGTTAATCTGTTTGCTTTTTTCTGATTACTGATATAACTTGGACTTACTTCAGCTATCTTATTTTATAGCTTCTTTTTTCCATACCTTTCCATTGCTTCTCTTTTTATTTGTATTTTTCCTGCACAGGCAATTTTTGCTTTCTTTATGGTTTTGAAATGATTACATTTTTCTGTTCTTGCAGTTGTTACCCTGATCTTTCCAATTTATATCCCTAACTTACCTTCTCCTTTGAGCTGAGAATAATCTGCATTATTATTCATCATCTCTATCCTTCCTCTCAAGTATGATAAGGATCTTGCCAGGCACAACCACCCAGCCATGGGAGGCCTTGTCCTCAATTTGTTATTTTTGTCTGAAGTCAGTTTTACCTCCTATCCTGAGATATAAAATATGACTTTTAATTTTTATAATCAAAAGTGCATTATAGATTCTGACATGCATTATAGATTTGATGCTGTATGAGTGATGTGTTGTTTAAATTATTACCAGTTTCCTGGCCCAAGAGATATTCTTTGTACTAACTACATGTTCACATTTTCCTAACCATTAACTCTTGAGCCTTTTGAGATTCAGGGGAGGCCTGAAGCAAAGGCTTTTACTTCAAGAGAGGGGGGACGTGGTTGGAGGGAAGTGTTCTTATACCCAAGAGTGTCACAAAGTGTCCTGTTCAATTTCAATGCTAACACATCTGAAAACTAAAAAAAGGAAAATCTTGAAAGCAGGGTAACAGACATTCACGCATATTAGACCAATGCAAAATGAGGGCTACATGCACTTTCATAGAGCAAAATTGGCCTGAAAGGGACCCTTGGGGTAGAGGAAACTAAGGTGAGCATAGAATCTTAAATATTAAGAACCACTCCATTGCTAGTCCCTCTGATGTAACCCTCATTGGCCACAATCTGCCCGCACTTCCATCTCTCCCCAGTCCTCGTTCATCTGCTCTTTATCTCCCGTTTCGTCCATTTTCTCATCCTGCAAGTTCCTTTCGAAATCATTTTCAACTCTCAGCTCACATATGGTTCAAAATCCCTGGGTCTCCTGGCATTTTGCCATTCCCACCTTGCCAGGCTCCAATGCCAGAGGAGCCAACACCTGGCTTCCCCTCTGCCCCTTGGTCCATGCAGCTCAGAGAGGGAGGCTGTGGAACTGTACGCCTCAGCTCCTCAACAAGCCAGTCCTTGCAAACCTCCCCTGGCCCCTTGAGGCTGCTGCATAACCCAGTTTTCCATCCCTTGCTGGCCTCCAGCAGGTTCCTCCAGCAGCTGTTCCCAATCTTTCTCCTCTCTCCAAGCCCACACACCCACCCCCACTTCCTGATGAATGAGCTTCATAATTTATTGAAATTTCATCTGATAATGACATTCTTACTTTCTCTCCCCTTTGCCTCAGAATGTCTCTATCTTCCCCCAGTGGGTCTTTATTGAGAAATAGTCTTCCTCTTTTCAAGACAAACTTTTCCTCCTGGACTCTGGATCCCTCACCTTCCTGATTCCTTCTTGACCTCTTTCCACGTGTCTGTCTTATAACTTCTTTTTTTTTTTTAGCTTTACTGAGATATAATTCATATACAAAAGCATGCATATATTTAATTTATACATCTTGATGAATTTGGACATATGCATACTCCTATGATACCATCCCACAACCACAGCACCAAGGCACTAAAAATATACATCACTTTCAAGAAAATTTCCTTGTGTTCTTTTTTTTTCAGTAAGAATATAGCATGAGATCAATCTTCTTTACATATTTTAAAGAGTACAATACTATGGGGCTTCCCTGCTGGCTTAGTGGCAAAGAACTTGCCTGCAGTGCAGGAGATGCGGAAGACCCAAGTTAGATCCCTGGGCGGGAAGACCCCTTGGAGGAGAACATGGCAGTCCACTCCAGTATTCTTGCCCGGAGAATCCCATGGACAGAGGAGCCTGGCAGGCTACATTCCATACGGTTGCAAAGACTCAAACACGACTGAATCAACTTAGCACACATGCACACACACACACAATACTATATTGTTAACTAACAGGTAAGATGTTGTATAACAAAATCTCTAGAACTTATTCATCTTGTATAATAAATTCTATACCCGTTGAAAACAACTCCTCATCCCCTCCTACACCCCAGCCTCTGACAACAACCATTTTATTCTCTGCTTCTCTGAGGCTGGCTATTTTAGATGGCTCATATAAGTGGGATCATGTGGTCTGTGTCCTGTGACTGGCTTACTTTACTTGGCATAATGTTCTCTAGGTTCATCCATGCAGTCACAAATGGCAGAATTTCCTTTTTTAGAGATTAAATATACACATGTGTATATATATATATATACATATATATATGATACATATAATTTCTTTGTCCATTCATCTGTTGATAAACATTTGATTTGTTTCCATATCATGACTATTATATATAATGCTGTAGTGGACATGGGGATACAGATATCTTTTAGATTTTGTGATTTCAACTTTTTTGGATATACACCCAGAAGTGAAATTGCCAGAACATATAGTAGTTCTGTTTTTAATTTTTGGGGGGAACCTCTGTACTGTTTTCCATAGCGGCTGTACCATTCTACGTTCCCACCAACATTGTATAAGCATTCCGATTTCTCCACATTCTTGCCAACATCTATCTTTTGCTTTTGCCAATTATCATCCTAACAGACATGAGGTCTGTTATCCCACTATGGTTTTGATCTTCATTTCCTTGATGATTAAGGATGTTGAACACCTTTCCATACACCTGGTGGCCATCTGTATGCCTTCTTTGGAGAAATGTATACACAAGCCCTTTGACAATTTCCTAATTGGACTATTTGGGGGGAGGGGTTGCTATTGAGTGGAAGGAGATATTTATGTTTGGGATAGTATCCCCTTATTAGATGGATGGTTTGCATATATTTTCTCTCATTCCATAGGATGCCTTTTCACTGTTGTTTGCTATTTCCTTTCCATTTTAGTTTGATATAGTCCCACTTGTCTATTTTTGGTTTTATTTCCTGTACTTTTGGTATCAAATCCAAGAAGTCATTGCCAAGACCAATGTCAAGAAGTTTCCCCCCACCAATGGTTTCTTTGAGGAACTTTATAGTTTCAGGTCTTACGTATTTAATCCATTTTTCTTTGGTTTTTATTTATGATGTCAAATAGAAGCTTAATTTCATTCTTTTGCATGTGGATATGGAGTTTTCCCAGAACCATTTTTTTTAAAGAGACGATCCTTTCTCACTGTGTTTTCTGTCTTGTGACTTCTCTTCCTCTACAAAACTCAGGAAAACTGAGTTTATCCCCTTAAAATAAACTATGTCCTTAGGCTTGTTGCCTTTCTGATTCCTGCCCATCTGCATCCCAACTTCTCGTCGCGACAGTAAAGCCAAGTAGTGAGCTAGGCAGTCATCACTTCTCACGTTGCCGTCCACCCACCCTTGGGCCACAGGCGTTGTGCCCCGCCCCCACACACACCCGTGGAAGAGCGGGTGCAAAGGCTCCTTCGTGGTTCTCACTTCCTTTGGCTTCTTCACGAATTGTTACTCCTGTGACTTCCAAGTCTCAGTTTCTCTGATGTGACAAGTTCTCCCGCTTCACATCAACCCTCAATTTCCTTCCCACAAATCTCTAGGACTCTGCCCTTGACCCTCCTCTTTTGCTGTGTATCACCTATGATTCTCAATGGGGAGACATGGCCCTTTAAAAACTTATCATCCAAACTGGGACACTTTGGAGGGTTAAAGAAATTATGTAGAGCAATAGGTGTCAGGCAGGACTGTCCTGGTCAGACTACCCATAGGGCTGTTGTAAAGGTACTGGGATTTGTTTTAATCAAGTGTGATAAGACATGCAGACTTGGAAATTATTGTCTTGACTTTGTTACATCCACAGATCCCTAGAAACAGGAGACACATCCTGCCATGCAGGGCCACCAGTGTCAATCAAGAGGCAGAGGAAGGGGGAAATTGTGGGCAAATGCCTTTGTTGTGGTTTTCGTGGGAATGATTAGACAGGTCAGAATGAGGTTGCTTAGGATTGGCTAGTTTGAACGATTTTAGTAGTTCTGGGGCACGTTTCAGGTATGTGGCCCTGGGTGATTAGGGCAGATGGATACTGGCCCAAAGTGTGAGAACCACTAAAGGAGGTAGTTGCGGTATGGGCCCTGAACTGGTTGGTCTGCAGTTGAAAAGCATACTCTCAGGTGGGTTGTTTACAATCTTTAGGAACTGGCAGCAAGGTCCCAAGGTGTCCAAGCCTCAGGATACTGAAAATAAAAGGCAGGATCAATAGCTTGACTCTGGATTAAACAGTTACAGTTCTGCTGAACTACGGCACTTCTTACAGCTTTAGATACCAAGGAGACTTTAATAAAGACAGTCCTCCCAAGGATAGAAAAAGGGAGTTTGGAGGCTGTTTTTGGTTTTTGTTTGTGTGTAATTTACTTGGCCTTTTTTCTCAGACTCATGGGATTGATGACTCTGAAAAGCACTCTAGTCTGAGAGCAATGCTCTCAGGAGTCTGTGGGGCCATGCAAAAGCAGATGAGTCCTCCTGCATCCTGCAAGTCACATCAGCTGGACCAGTACCTATTTCACTGGCATGCAGTCGTCCCCAGCCTCCAATTAAGGTGACCTTTATCCTGAGAAGTTAATATGACCCATCTGTTCCTTCTCTTTTAGTTACCCTCAGGGACATAAACTAAGCCAGCCCTTCCCCCTCGTCCTTGGCTCCAGTCAAGCTGATCAGCTTGCAGTTTCCAGAATGCAACACATTTCTCTCTTCTGCACCTTTTCTCATACTACTTGCTTCAACTAAAAAAATTATACATATATATGAAGAGCATAATCCTAATATATATAAAATCTAATATATAATCATATATGTTCATCTGTATAAAGAACCATATATGTGAAGTTTGAGGTGCACATATATATGGAGATGTCCACCCTCGCTTGACTAGCTGCACTGGTCTCTCAATTCCCTGAACACAGCCTGCTCCCCCTGCATAGGCCCACTGCAGGCAGCTCTGTCTCTGCCATTTGGTACGTCTGATGGGCCCTCAGCAAACTAACTCTTATTTGCTCTGCAGATCTCAGCTCAGACATCACTGCCCCCTTGTCACTAGCCCTGAACCCTAAGAGCAGATCCCCTTCCTCTGTCATATGTTCTCCAGGCACCTGCTTCCTTTCATACCTTCCATCTCCTCAAATAATCATCATAAGATGATGTTTAAATTATAGGCATTGTAATCTTCCTGAAGTGTTTGAAAGCACCATGGGAACAGGCACCTATCTGCTTCTGCTGCTTAGGTTGCCCCTGACACTTAAGAAATACTCAGTAATATTTACAACATGAAAGAAAAGGAAAAGAGAGTAAGTCAATGAATTAATGAATGAAAGTAGTCTTTAACGCCCATGTTGGAGAATCTTGATCTGATAGGAAATAGAAGCTGTGGCTTGGCAGAGACTCCCTCCTTAACCAGACTGTAGCCAGGTACCTCCGAGCTCTCCTCTGGACTAGGCCTTGTCTTTGGCTGGCAGAACCCAGGGTCAAGTGCCGACAGAGTCTGAATGGGATGAGGAGACTTGGGACCAAACTTTGGTCCAAATTTATACTCACTTACAGTAAACCCACCTGTCACGAACCCAAGATGGCCCTGGGGAGAGAGCCCTGGCCTCTTTCTGGCCTAGGTCTGGCTGGCCCTGGCCAAGCTGCCAGCCTGCCAGTTCAGAAGGTGCCCAGGGACCCGTGGAAATGACCGTTCTCATGCTCTCTGGTAAAGTTGCCTGGGAGTGGAGATGTATCAGACTCCAAACCTCACCTTTCAAGCTTCCCTAGAACAGAGCCTCTGAGGCAAAAACACCTCCTGGTTGTTCTCATTCCCTAAACGGCTGTGTTTTATGAAGTGTTAAGTTTGGGGGGAAAAACGAAAATTCCTCCAGCTGTGCAGTTATCCCAGCTGAAGGCCTTGCAGGACGGTGATTTATGATCTGCTGAGTGCCAGCAGCGTGCTCGGCTCCACGAGAGGGCCCGAGAGGGGAGGCCGGGCCAGGGCACCGCGCCGCACCCCACACAGCAGACACGACCTCCATGGAGACCCTTCAGGTTGAGAGGCCGCTGTGGGCTCAGGGCTCTGCGCACACTGGGACTGTCTCCAAGCCTTGGAAACGATTGGCCTGCTATTCCAGCCACCCTGAGAGTCCAAGCCTGGCCTTGGTTCATGGCGCTTCTTTGGCCTGAGCGACGCCTCCTGAGCTGAAGGCCCCGTGGGCAGCTGTTCCTGGCCTGGGGCCCTTGCAGCTTTGCCCCCATCTCAGTGCCTGGGTCCAGGGTAAGCAGGGTCTGTTTGTCCTGGAGGCTGACCTGGTGACCTCAGAGCAGACTTGGTTGGCCAGCACCCCACTTCCAGACCTAGATGTGAGGGCTGCTGTCCACGTTTCCTTCTCCAGGAAGCAGAAGGCTGTGCCAGTGGAGAAGACTTCACAGTTGGCCTGCCCAGCAGGTTTGGAGCTTTCTGGTTACATGGAGGGGAACCAGGCCAGGCTTTGGGCAGAGTAATCTCATTAGAGGTAACAGGCTCTCCTAGAGGGGCACACACGCTGACTGCTGGCATGTGGTGGGGGGCTGACAAAGTTGGGACCACCTTAGTGGCAGGAAACCATTTCGAGATGGTTATAAAGGATCCAGGCAAACACTGATCCAACGACCTCCTACCTTCCTTTTTTGATAGAGCACATCCCACCCTCTCGAACCTAACTGTAGAAACTGCCTGTCATTCCAGGTCAGTCTTTACCAGGGAGCGGGCTGAGCAGCCTGGAGGGGTGAGAACTTGGGGCTTCCGGTCACACAGAAGCCACCTGAGTTCAAACAACAGGTGCCCTGGACTCTGTGGGCCCTGGGGGCCAGTGCTGCTGGCAAGTGGAAAGTCAGCCCACACAGGAAGTGTCAGGGTGGCTGTGTTTCTGTCCACAAAGAGGCTCGTTGTCAGCTCCAAATCCAAGCAGAAAAGCAGGGAGACCCTGAGCCCCACTGAAGAGCTGAGGCAGAGCAGAGGGATGGAGAACGGGGGCAGCCGGCTCTGGGTACAATAACATGTGACTTAGAGTCCGCCTCTCCAACAAGGACCAATTGACCTCTCTTTCGGGGGTTCCTGTGAGCTCCAGATGGGGTAACAGGCCCAAGCATCCACTGTGCTGTGACCTTGCTCGGCGAGGAGGCACTGCTCTCACACCCCAGGGTGGCTGGTGCTGCTCTTCCCAACAGGTCACGCAAAGAACAGGCGTTCAGCTACATTTAAAGCTAGAATAAACTCACCTTGCTGCCTCTTCTTCTGTCATTTATGTAACCACTCATTTAATTAATGCTTCGGGGCACAGAAAATACTTTAAGCGTTAACAATACAGAGTGAATACGATGAAGTTGGAAATGTGTTAGACCAAGGTTAATCCAGAGGTGAGCAGTAAAATTATCACTGCAACAATAAACTTTTAATATTGTGGTCTGTTTTTTTTTTTTTTTCCCCCTTTCCTCAGGTGGGATGGATTGTTTTGTAAGAGAAAAACCACATGGAAAACTAGAGCATAATAATTCTGAGAGGAGCTGTGCCTGTTCTAAGCCTGGCCCAGTGCTGACCTACCCTGTCTGAAGGGACCCTGAGTTAGAAAGAAGTTGGGATACAACCAAGAAAGAGACAAATGACAGCTGATCCCAGCAACTAGGGCCTGCCGATTCTGGTACCCACCCTTCCTTTTCAGCAGCCTGGAATATAATGACGGCTTGTTCTCAGTGTGGATCTCTCTTGCCAGGAAAAGTCATTACAAGGAACTGGCCTCAGGGTCTCACTACTGTCTGTGGAAAGATGAACAACCACTTCTACTTAAAAGATGGCTGTGATCCTACTCTCATAGCAGGAGGAACTCACATATAGACCACACCCACTCGAGAGGACGCCACGTACTGGGCCCGTGCAAGGCCAGATACACTCAAGCCGGGCCAATGTGGACAGTGTGCTACAGCCGGCAGCAGGATTCTGAAGGGGCCTGGTGAGCCCCTATTTTGCTTCAAGGACTGTCACTTTCTCTCCTTGTTTTCCTTCTGATCATTCTCTGTGAGTGAGTCACGTCTTCTCAGTTTCCAGGGTGAACAGGGCTTGGAATCAGAAAGAAGCTCACCTTCTTACCACTGTCTCTGGGACACACAGGGTTAGGCATTTTCAACATATCCAAGCACTATGCATGTGGGGAGAAGAATCTGGGGTTGACAAACACTCTGACTTATTTTTAGCCAACAACCTTTGGTTTACCTGTTATCTACAGAAAAAGCTAAGCAAAAGGGAATCCCCAAGTCCAGAAGGATTCACTTACCAGTGAGTCCCAAAATGCCTTATACAAACAGCACCAGCAATCAAGATGGTGATTGTATATTCATTGTTACCAGACTGCCTCTCTTGAGAGATGGTCTGGGAGAGAATGTCAAGTGCTGTCTACTTAACAACTCTAGTCTTCAGCACTGTAGCATGAGAATGCAAAGTCTCTTTTCACTTCATGAAAAGGGAGAACTCCTGAGGGCCCTCTGTGACAACACTAAGCTGCCTATTCATTTAGTTTCTCTAATAGTAAACAAGCGTTGGTGGCGACCAGCTTCACCAAAACACTGGGAAAATGCACCCTGAAAATAAGGTATGGACATTCATTCACTCATTCAAATATATGAACTACTTGAAATTGAGGAGCAGGGACATACGCAGAAGTCAGCACTGATAAGGACAAGTTCAGAGGCAGTAGAGAGAAGTCCAAGCTTCCAGCCCTGACAATACCAACACCATCCTTGAGTGTTCACTGTAGACAGAAGGGTTTCCTGTCAGAGTGGAAAGGAGCAACCATGGGAACTATTCAAACACCAGAGGAGAGGAAACAGACAACCAGCAGCTGAAGAATACTCAATAGATGAGAATTATGGTTCCACAAAACAAGAACTAAAGGAGAGAGAAGCCCTCAAAAAGAAGGAGGAGGAGAAGAAAAAGGTCATGGGAAGACAAAAGAAGTTTAAACATGAGTAGATGGTGCTTGGGGAAAATTTTCTTATTTCTTAAACCCAGCCAGCCTTTTTGTCTTCCTGCTGGTCTGGCCATTAATAAGTTAAATGGAACAATGAAATATGTTACCTGTCTGTTTGCATGAGAATTATGTTTTCAACACAACAGCTTCCTCCATAACAACATTCAATGCTATGAGGTTAAGTGAATGTCTACAAAATGTCTACAAATATCTACAAAACCCTCAAAATGAGAAAAGAAAGACATGTGAATTTTATGCAGAGCCTAACAAACAGAATACTACATGAGAAAGACATTTTCAAATATTCCAGACATGGAATATAGAACTCATGAGCTCTTCTTGGAAAAGCTATTGGAGGATAAATGCTAATAAATGCAATAGAATTCCTATATAACCACTAAAGAGACAAAAGTAAGTTTTCTATTACAATCCAATATTTAATTCATTCATCCTTCTTCCTGTAATCATAATTTCATACCAAAGATCAAGAGAGATGGCATTTTCTGTGTGCAAGTCCTTCTCCTGGTCCATCTGATGATAGTATACTAGTCTGTACTATGGAACTCCCACAGAATGAAGTTCATCACTCAGTCATGTTTGACTCTTTGTGACCGCATGGACTGTAGCCCCCCAGACTTCTCTGCCCATGGAATTCTCCAGGCAAGAATACTGGTGTGGGTAGCCATTCCCTTCTCCAGGGGATCTTGCCAACCCAGGAATCAAATCCAGGTCTCCTGCACTGCACACATATTCTTTACCATCTGAGCCACCAGGAAGCCTATGGAATGCAGGATGTCCCAAGAACTCTTCTCTTATTAACTCTCATGGGACTGGTTTCTGCGGAATACGCCTAAGCATTTCTGGATAGTATGCTCATGTCATAAACCAATGCCTATGATAGGAACATTACTCCAAAATATTGACATTACCTGATAGGTATGCAATGACAATTTTTCTGTTCATCCATTCTCCATTCGTCTAACTTTTACTGAGAACTTACTCTATTTAGGCATCGCACTTGGTAATAATGACTCAAAGCAGAGGGAAGCACAGCTGAGCCTATGACAGCTCCTAAGAAAGTCACCCATTAATAATTACGATGTTGTGTTTGCTGTAGTTGTGATATAAACAATCGCTCTAACAGTCTAGAGGTGAGAGTGAAGAAAGTGTATAATGCTTCATAAGTCTGCACCTATTTCAAGGAGAGGGATTTAAGTGGAATGTGACCCTGTCCCTTCCTTCTCTGCTCAGAAGAAAGGTGGGTGGTGGGGAAAGCAGAGAAGTACCAGGAGATCACACCTGCATGACTACCCATGTATCTGGGTGTGGACGACTAGGGAACTTGTGAATGACAGTAGACAGAGAGGGCACTAGTAGTGTACATTTGTGATTCTCCAGCAAACCAGCCTACTCAGCCCAGGGTGCCCCCTGCCCACAGATCTATGGAGGCTTTCTCGCAGTCCCCCAGCTTTACCTCTCGGCTTCCTGCACTTCTCCAGCATCCCTTCCAGGTAGGACACTGTCCTGGCCACAGACACAGATCTAGTCCTGGCCTCGTTATTACAACGATGAGCAGAGGCCTCTTTTCTTCTCACTTAATGAATCCCAACAAAAGTGTATTCTCAGATTATTCGTTATTATTGCACTGCTTTCTATGACTTGCTTTTATAGCTTATCTTTCCATCAACATACCTTCCCTGAAGGTCAAGAGTCAGAGGAGATGTGAGTGACCCTGCTGAACCCCGGCCTCCCTTACAAACACCTTACTCATGCTCTTCGGCTCCAGCAGGAGCCTGGCAGTCTCTCTACCCCCTGGATGACTCTCCCCCACAGAACTTGACCAGAGGAGCTAGGGGGTGGCCATTGAGGCCAAATGCCATCACTCAGCTCTGAGGGTAGCAGTTAGTGCCAGCGGGCAGAGACATTGTCACCCCTTAGAAGTCTTTAGAACACTCGTAAAAACAAGCTGCTCATGTAAGTATGCCAGCTCAGGCACCCTGGGCAGGCCACAACAGACCCCAATGCTCAATGGCAAGCTAGCTTGGACAGTCGCTAAGGGACACACACACCATTTTGTTTTGTAGGGCCGGAACTGCCCAGACTCTGGAATGCTGTGTCTCTTTGATTTGGCCCTTTGTTGAAAATAGCTTTAATGTTCTGCTTTGTTTTCTGCTTTGTACAGGCAGAATTCCCTGTAAACAAGCACTTTAACACCAGAGTACTGAGCTCTTCAGATGTATTTTTTGAGAGAATAAAAATACAAACAGGTATTTCTGGGAAGTAAGTTTTCTACGCTGGGTTTGTGAGAGGATTGGTTCTGGATTGCTGACATCCCAAGTGGCTGACACTGAGCAGAAAGGATACTGTTTGAGAATGTTGAAGGTGTTCTACGGTATATACTTAACCAAAGCCTTCTATATCTAGAAAGAACTTAAGAATCATCAGCAGTAAGGAAGGCATGATCTTTTACATAAAGGGACACTTAGTCATTTCCTTGGAGCTACTATCCAAGCTTGACTGTGTAGTGGACTACTTCCCCAGTTCCACAGCTACCCAATATTTCAGAAGACAAGTCCGAAACAGCACTTGATTTGTCAGAAGGCTGCAATGTCTTACTATTAAATGAACATTTCCTGTAAGTATGCTGCATCTACTTGCTAGCAGATTAAAGCAATTCTCTTCAGTTCCTAGCTTGCTAAGAACTTTCTTTTTAAAAATAAAAAAATGGATATAAAATTTCATCAAAATTTTTTTCCGCATTTATTGAGCCGTGTGTAGGATTTTCTCTTTTAATCCATTAATGTGATGAATCACATTCACTGATTTTACATTGTCAAACCAACTTGGCATTTCTAGAATAAGCCAAATTTGATCATGACAGCTTATTCTTTATATTGTCAGGAAAATTTGTGAAAGACTTTGAAGTGGACCAAACGTGGATTACTTGGTGTTCTCAATGGAGGTTATAATCCATTTATATTAATAGTTATTGTAAAATATTGGCTATATTCCCTGTACTATATTCTTGTAGCTTATATTATACCTAATTATGAATGCTTTTTTAAAATTTTTCCTGAGAATGAGGTTGGGGTTCCCTCATTAACTGATAAGTTAAACACAAATTTTGACTTGTGTATATTTTGTGTTATTAAAATAATAATTATGCTGTCTTTAAAAATTGTCTTCTAACAGTTTTCTCCTAGGTTCAGTTTGCTACCACTTTGTTCGGATAAATGCATACATGTTCCTGAATCAAATTGACCTCGTATGTTCTCATAATTCCTTTCTGGGTTTTGCTATCAATGTTATGCTAATCTTTTTTTCTATCAAAGAACTGGATAAGATTGGAGAAATTTCTAATTATTTTTTTAGAACTTGCCAGTGAAGCTACCTACTTGAAGTTTTTATTGAGGAATGGTTCTAATTGGGAATCAGTTTCTTTGACATTTTAAACCTACTTATTATGAATTTCTATTTTGATTATTAGTTTTAGTATTTTTCTAGGAATCTGTCCATTTCAAGTGTATTGGCACACACTTATTGATATGCTCTCATTTTCTTTTTTCAACATTTTTTATTGAGGGATAATTGACATATAACATTATATAAGTTTCAGGTATACAACATAAGGGTTCTATATTTGTATACACTGCAAAATGATCACCAGAATAAGTCTAGTTAACATCCTATACCATACAAATTTAATTTTTTTTTTCTTGTGATGAGCACTTTTAAAATCTACTTTAGCAGTTTTCAGATATTATATTGGTGACTACATTATTATCAATGGTCACCAAGCTGTATATTATATCCGCATGACTTATTTTATACCTGGAAATTTGTACCTTTGACTCCCTTCACTCATTTCGTCCACCCTCCAGCTATGGCTTCTAATAGACACCAATCTGTTTTCTATATCCATGAGCTTAGTTTTTGTTTTGTTTCATTTTTTAGATTTCACATACAAGTGAGGTCATGTAATATTTGTCTTTCTCTAATTTATTTCACTTAGCATAATGCCCTCAAGGTCCACTCATGTTGTTGCAAATAGCAAGATTTTCTTCTTTTCTGTTGCTGAATAGTGTTCATTGTGTGTCTGTGTATCTATGAGTGTGCGTGTGTGTGTATCTCACATCTATATCCATTCATCCATCTATGGATGGACACTTTGGTGGTTTCCATATCTTGGCTATAGTAAATAATGCTGCTGAGAACACGAGGGTACATATATTTTTTCAAATTAGTGTTTTAATTTTCTTTGGTTGAATACCCAGAAGTGGAACTGCTGGATCATAGAGTAGTTCTATTTTTAACTCCTTAAGGGCTTCCCTTGTGGTAGAGCTGGTAAAGAATCCACCTGTAATGCAGGAGATCTGGGTTCAATCCCTGGGTTGGGAAGATCCCCAGAGAAGGGAAAGGCTACCCACTCCAGTATTCTGGCCTGGAGAATTCTATGGACTGTACAGTCCGGGCAGCGGCAAGGCGGCTGGAGCTGAGGCTGCATGGTGCTTGAGCGGCGGCTGTGCGGTGCTGGAGTGACTTGAAGGAGACACCCCATGTCCAAGGGCAAAGGAGAAGCCCCAGCAAGATGGTAGGAGGGGCAAGATTGCATTTAGAATCAAACCCCATACCAGCCAGAGACGCTCAGAGGGCTCAAACAAACCTTGTGCAAACCAAGACCAAAGATCCCACAGAGACTGAGACAGAACTGTGTTTGGGTGTCTCCTGAGGAGGTTTGGGTCAGCAGTGGACTGCTGCAGGGGCAGGGGCTTGGGTGCAGGAGACCTGCATATGGGTATGGCATAAGCCCTCTTGGAGGAAGTCAGCATTAACCCCACAAGAGAGCCCCCAGAGCTTACACAGGACTTGGGGAAACAGATTCTGGGAGGACACAAACAGAACCTTGTGTGCACCAGGACCCAGGAGAAAGGAGCAGTGACCCCACAAGAGACTGACCCAGACTTGCCTGTGAGTGTCCAGGAGTCTCTGGCAGAGGTGTGGGTCAGCGGTGGCCTGCTGCAGGGTCGGGGCGCTGAGTGCAGCAGTGCCTGCAAGGGCCCCTTTGAAGGAGGTCACCATTACCTTCATTACCTCCACCATAGTTTGGCCTCAGGTCAAATAACAGGGAGGGAACACAGCCCTGCCCTTCAACAGAAAATTGGATTAAAGATTTACTGAACATGGCCCCGCCCATCGAACAAGACCCAGTTTCCCCCTCAGTCAGTCTCTCCCATCAGGAAGCTTCCATAAGCCTCTTATCCTTCTCCTTCAGAAGGCAGACAGACTGAAAACCACAGTCACAGAAAACTAACCAATCTGATCACATGGACCACAGCCTTGTCTAACTCAATGAAACTATGAGCCATGCCATGCAGGGCCACCCAAAACGGACGGGTCATGGTGGAGAGTTCTGACAAAACATGGTTCTCTGGCGAAGGGAATAGCAAACCACTTCAGTATTCTTGCCTTGAGAACCCCAAGAACAGTATGAAAAGACAAAAATATAGGACACTGAAAGATGAACTCCCCAGGTCAGTAGGTGCCCAATATGCTACTGGAGATCAGTGGAGAAATAACTCCAGAAAGAATGAAGAGATGGAGCCAAAGAAAAAACAACACCCAGTTGTGGATGTAACTGGTGATGGAAGTAAAGTCTGATGCTGTAAAGAGCAATATTGCATAGGAACCAGGAATGTGAGGTCCATGAATCAAGGCAAATTGGAAGTGGTCAAACAGGAGATGGCAAGGGTGAACATTGACATTTTAGGAATCAGTGAACTAAAATGGACTGGAATGGGTGAATTTAAATCAGATGGCCATTATATTCACTACTGTGGGCAAGAATCCCTTAGAAGAAATGGAGTAGCCATCATAGTCAACAAAAGAGTCTGAAGTGCAGTACTTGGATACAATGTCTAAAACAACAGAATGATCTCTTCATTTCCAAAGCAAACCATTCAATATCACAGTAATCCAAGTCAATGCCCCAACCAGTAACGCTGAAGTTGTATGGTTCTATGAAGACATACAAGATATTCTAGAACTAACACCCCCAAAGATGTCCTCTTCACTATAGGGGACTGGAATGCAAAAGTAGGAAGTCAAGAGTTACCTGGAGTAACAGGAAAATTTGGCCTTGGAATACAGAACGAAGCAGGGCAAAGGCTAATAGAGTTTTGCCAAGAGAACGCACTGGTCATAGCAAACACCCTCTTCCAACAACACAAGAGAAGACTCTACACATGGACATCACCAGATTGTCAACACTGAAATCAGATTGATTATATTCTTTGCAGCCAAAAATGGAGAAGCTCTATACAGTCAGCAAAAATAAGACCAGGAGCTGACTGTGGCTCAGATCATGAACTCCTTATTGCTAAATTCAGACTTAAATTGAAGAAAGTAGGGAAAACCATTAGGCCATTCATGTATGACCTAAATAAAATCCCTTATGACTATACAGTGGAAGTGAGAAATAGATTTAAGGGACTAGATCTGATAGACAGAGTTTCTGAAGAACTATGGACAGAGGTTCATGACATTGTATAGGAGGCAGTGATCAAGACCATCCCCAAGAAAAAGAAATACAAAAAGGCAAAATGGTTGTCTGAGGAGGGCTTACAAACTGTTGAGAAAAGAAGAGAAGTGAAAAGCAAAGGAGAAAAGGAAAGATATATCTATTTGAATGCAGAGTTCCAAAGAATAGCAAGGAGAGATAAGAAAGCCTTCTTCAGTGATCAGTGCAAAGAAATAGAGGAAGACAATGGAATGGGAAAGACTAAAGATCTCTTCAAGGGAATTAGAGATACCAATGGAATATTTCATGCAAAGATGGGCACAATAAAGGACAGAAATGGTATGGACCTAACAGAAGCAGAAGATATTAAGAAGAGGTGGCAAGAATACACAGAAAACTATATAAAAAAGATCTTCATGGCCCAGATAATCACAATGGTGTGATCACTCACCTAGAGCCAGGTATCCTGGAAGGTGAAGTCAAGTGGGCCTTAGGAAGCATCATACAAACAAAGCTAGTGGAGGTGATGGAATTCCAGTTAAGCTATTTCAAATCCTAAAAGAGGATGCTGTGAAAATGCTGCACTCAATATGCCAGCAAATTTGGAAAACTCAGCGGTGGCCACAGGACTGGAAAATGTCAGTTTTCATTCCAATCCCAAAGAAAGGTAATGCCAAAGAATGCTCAAACTACCACACAATTGCACTCATCTCACATGCTAGCAGAGTAATGCTCGAAATTCTCCAAGCCAGGCTTCAACAATACGTGAACTGTGAACTTCCAGATGCTCAAGCTGGATTTAGAAAAGGCAGAGGAACCAGAGATCAAATTGCCAATATCTGTTGGATCATAGAAAAAGCAATAGAGTTCCAGAAAACCATCTACTTCTGCTTTATTGACTATGCCAAAGCCTTTGACTGTGTGCATCACAACAAACTGTGGAAAATTCTTCAAGAGATGGAATTACCCAACCACCTGACCGGCCTCCTGAGAAATCTGTACGCAGGTCAACAAGCAACAGTTAGAACTGGACATGGAACAACAAACTGGTTCCAAATAGGAAAAGGAGTATGTCAAGGCTGTATATTGTCACCCTGCTTATTTAACTTATATGCAGAGTACATCATGAGAAACACTGGGCTGGAAGAAGCACAAGCTGGAATCAAGACTGCTGGGAGAAATATCAATAACCTCAGATATGCAGATTACACCACCCTTAAGCAGAAAATGAAGAAGTAAAGAGCCTCTTGATGAAAGTGAAAGAGAAGAATGAAAAAGTTGGCTTAAAGCTCAACATTCAGAAAACTAAGATCATGGCACCAGGTCTCATCACTTCATGGCAAATAGATGGGGAAACAGTGGAATCAGTGAGAGACTTTATTTTCTTGGGCTCCAAAATCACTGAAGATGGTAACTGCAGCCATGAAATTAAAAGACACTTGATCCTTGGAAGAAAAGTTATAACCAACCTAGACAGCTTATAAAAAGCAGAGACATTATTTTGCCAACAAAGGTCCATCTAGTCAGGGCTATGGTTTTTCCAGTAGTCATGTATGGATGTAAGAATTGGACTATAAAGAAAGACAAGCACCAAAGAATTGATGCTTTTGAACTGTGGTGCTGGAGAAGACTCTTGAGAATCCCTTACACAGCAAGGAGATCCAACCAGTTCATCCTGAAGGAAATCAGTCCTGAATATTCATTGGAAGGACTCATGCTGAAGCTGAAACTCCAATACATTGGCCACTTGATGCAAAGAAGTGACTCATTTGAAAAGATCTGACACTGGGAAAGATTGAGGGCAGGAGGAGAAAGGGACGACAGAGGATGAGATGGTTGGATGGCATCACCGACTCAATGGACATGAGTTTGAGTAAACTCCTGGAGTTGGTGATGGACAGGGAGGCCTCGCCTGCTGCAGTCCACAGGGTTGCAAAGAGTCAGACATGACTGAGGGACTGAACTGAACTGAATAGTCCATGGGCTTGCAAAGAGTCAGACATGACTGAGCGACTTTCACTTTCACTTTCACTTTCAGGAGCCTCCATGATGTTTTCTGTGATGGCTGCACCAATTTACATCCTCATCAATGTTGTATGCAGTTCCCACTTTGTCCACATGCCAGTACTTACCTTTTTCATAATAGCATTCTATCAGGTGTGAGGTGTTACTTCATTGTGGTTTTGATATGCGCTTCCCTGATGATTAGTGATGCTGAGCATCTTTTCTGTACCAGTAGGACATCTTCTTTGGAAAAAATGTCTATTCAGATCATCTGCTCATTTTTTAAAAATCAGTTTCCTTTTGCGTTTGTTGTTACTGTTGTAGTTTGCTATTGAGTTGTAAGAGCTCTTTATAAATTTTGTACACTGACTCATTTCCAAGTATGAGTTGGGATGTGTTCTCATCCTATAAGTTGCTTTTTTCATTTCGTTGAGTTTTCTTTGCTGTGCAGTAGCTTTCCAGTTTGACACATTCTCACTTTTATTTCTTCTTTTGTTGCCTTTGCTTTTGGAGCCTGCATTTTCTTTTTATAAAGTCTCCAGATTCTATAATAATTTTTTTTTCTATTCATGCTCTTCATTATTTGTGCCTTCTCTCAGCTTTCTAGATGTCTTACTATTAATAGAATCAATGTTGATCAAGCTATATTGACTCCCCTTATTATATATTTGCTATGTCATTTGTTTCTAGTCTTAACTTCCCCCAACTTTACTTTGGCTAATTTTGCTGTCCTTTAACTTCTTGAGATTAATGCTTGTTTATCTTACTAATTTTGCCCTTTCTTTCCTAACATATGTATTTAAGGCTACAAATTCCCCTCTAAATATTGGTATAGCTCTCTCAAAAAAGTTTTCAAGTTTCCCCCTAAATTTTGTCACTGCATCTTACAAGCTGATATTGTTTTGTTTTCATTCATTTCAAAATATTTTCTAATTTCTCTTTTTTGTTTGACTCATAAGTTATTTAGAAGTACCTTGTTAAATTTCCAAATACCTTGGAATTTTCAAAATACTTTTATAGCATTGATCTCCATTTAATTCCATAAACATGTAGTTCCTTTCCTTTTAATTATATTGAGACTATTTTGAACCCCAAATATAATCTGTTTGTGAATATTCCACATGCACTTTAAAAAGTGTATATTCTGACATAGTTTGGTGCAGTTCTCTACAAATGTCAACTAGGTCAAGCAGGTTGATATTGTTCTACAACTCTTTTACATCCTTACTGATTTTCCATCTATTTATTCTACCAACTATTAAGAGGCAAAACCTTTAACTATAGTTGAAGATTTTTCTATCTTTCCAGTTTTGTCAGTTCTATCAGTTTCATATATTTTGAAGCTCTGGATTTGAAATGCCATTTTTCACATACAATATGTATTAAATTAAATGGGTTTCTCAGGCAGTGCTAGTGGTAAAGAACCCGCTTACCAATGCAGGAGACTTAAGAGATGGACCTGGGTCAGGAAGATCCTCTGGAGAAGGACATAGCAACCCACTCCAGTATTCTTGCCAGAAGAATCCCATGGACAGAGGAGCCTGGCAGGGACTACAGTCAATAGGGTTGCAAAGAGTCAGACATGACTGAAGCAACTTAGCATGCACACACATGTATTAAATATTCACAAATATATATGAGTCTATGGAGTCTATTTTTTGACTATTTTGTTCCACCGAACAATTTATGTATCCCTATACCAGTATCACATTGTTTTAATTACTGTGACTTTGGACAATACTTTGATTATTGCTAAGGCAAACCCTCTCCCTTCCTCACAATTAATTTTTCATTACAAAATATCATGGCTCGTGCATTTACTATTCATTCAGAACATCAGCATCGGTTGGTCAAGTTCCCAGTAAGTTTAACCTTCAGTATTTTATACATTTTATAAAATACATATGTTACATATCCCTATTGCTCAGAGATGCTTTTCCCATTAGAGATATATATCAGAGGTTGGCCAGCTTCTTCTTTAAAAGGTCATGATGATAAATATTTCAGACTTTATGGGCCCTATGATCTCTACCACCTTGCCACTGCCACTGCAGCACAAAAGCAGCTAAGGACAATATACAAAGAAACGGTCCTAGAACTCTATTTACAAAAATAGGCAATAGGTCAGATTTGGCCTGCAGGCTAGTTTGCTGACCCTTGATATAAAGAAAGATTAATTTTTGGTGCATAGATATCTTTTTATCCATACTTCATAATGAGTTTTCTAATACTATACTTGAGTTCACTATTTCTAGGTGGGCAAAATATCGAAACAAAAGATTATATGTTCCAATTTTCTAACACTTATGCCAATTATACCATTTTGTAATCTTATTGCATTGGCTAGATAACTCTAGAGCTGCTGCAGCTGCTAAGTTGCTTCAGTCGTGTCCGACTCTGTGCAATCCCAGAGACGGCAACCCATCAGGCTCCCCCATCTGGGATTCTCCAGGCAAGAATACTGGACTGGCTCGCCATTTCCTTCTCCAATGAATGAAAGTGAGAAGTGAAAGTGAAGTCGCTCAGTCGTGTCCGACTCTTCGCGACCCCATGGACTGCAGCCTACCAGGCTCCTCCGTCCATGGGATTTTCCAGGCAAGAGCACTGGAGTGGGGTGCCATCACCTTCTCCGAACTCTAGAGCAGTACTCACCTATAGTGCTAACAGGAGGTACTGTTTTGTTAATCAGAAGACTATTTTTTCATCTCCAAATGTGATGATGCTTGCTAGTAGTGTTTAAAAAATGTTGAAGTTTCAGATATGATGGTTGCCTCAGATATCTTTTCAGATTCCTTCTAATTCAAATCGTTTCATTATGAGGTCATTAGTTATTAGTTTTTGATTGTGACAGTGGACACAATGGAGTTCCCCACTGAACGATTCATCATCCCATTGCTGACTTATTTAATGAATACTTTCCAATCTTCTGGTTTAGTTACCTGAACTTCAAGACAACATTGAAGAAAATTAATTTTTCCTGGAGATTGAGAAAAAATAAGTGGAAAATGAAACTTATTTGTTTTAAAGTTATGTAAGGTGTTTTCCTTGAAATTTTTCAGTATAAATAAATCACTGAAATGACCTTTGAGTAACAATTGTAAACTTAATTGAAAATTCAATAGTCCTTTAGATAAATTGGAGGTGAAAGGTCCAAAAGAAAAATAAATTGGTAAGACTTACATGAGCATAAAATCTACATTTATTTCTGAAAAGTCTGCATCCAATATATAAATTCACCAAGAACATATGATTTAAACTATGTACTTAAAGTTGAAAGCTAACATGTACATATGTGCTTATATTTAAATGTTCTAAAAGTTCCTCTAAATAAGCATTTATAAACTCATATAGGTGTTAGTGGGAGTTTCATATTCATATCCTAGGCAAAAATTGATTTATTATTCGTATAAAATTTAGTATTTCAATTAGTCAAAAATTTTCAATTCAGGATTCACTTCCCCGAAATGAAATAAAAACAAATGCAATTAGCATTTTCATATTTACTTATTTCTCTGAAAAACTAAAAATTAGTCCAGCTATAAAAATATGAGGCACACATTAAAGAAGAAACATGTTTACCATCAAGAATTGTGGAAATTTTCTTTATATGAACATTTCAAGGTCCAAATAATAAAAATACTTCAGGCAATACATAGTAAATCTTTTAATTTAAATAATAGCATAGAATCCTTTTCAGAAATATTATTGTACATTATATTTATTATTTTACTATGAGAGAAAATTAGTAATATAAATATTAAAAGCCAATCATCAAAATTAATGTTTAGCACAGATTATTATTTACAAAAACAATGTAAATAGGTAAAATGATCAATTCATTTAATATAAATTACATTTCCAGCATTTAATTATTTTTAAAATGAGAAGCATCAATTTTAATTCAATCTCTTCAAGTGTTCATTCAGCTAAGGGAACAAAATAAGCTCTTAAAAATTCAAGACTTACGGATTAATATTAGAAACTTTCTCAGTACAACGCAAAGACTACTCTGATTTCAACTGAATTACATCATACAAAGACATGTATCACCTGCTTTATAGTTTATAATCAAGTATAACTGGTCACTAAAATTCCTTGACAAAAATATCACTGTAATTGTATGAGGCAAAGTCCTATAATAAAATGAATTTAATAATGGCCACATCTTTTAAAAAACAGAATATGGAAGTTTTCATTTTCACAACTATGAATTTGGTTCTCCAAAATCTGGTTCCCAAAGCCAACTTCTAAATGTTATGGCAGAGGTGGGGCAGTAATGGAAATAAATGATTTAATGGAATGCTGAAGAATAAAATAATAATCATAGATTTTAGTTTGAAAAATATATCTGGCGTAACAGATACCTAGAAGTATGTAATAAAGCTTATATCAAGTTTATTGCCCTCTAAAGCTAAAGGGCAGAGATCAAGAGGCAAGTAAAATGTAATGTTTGCTTTTAACAAAGCAGACTAATATGTTAAGTGTTAGGGTGGGATAGGAAAGAACTCAAGAACGGGCAAAAATTTCCTCTTGGACTTTCTACATAAACATCTATTTTAGTTTTGGACTGTTTGCCAGTGTGCTCAAGTGATGGAGAGGAGGAACTCTGCCCACCCATGAAAATGCTTCCCAGACCTTGTCCAGCTGCTCTAGAAAGGCAGCTTGTCCTTTGAGGTCTCCGGGGCTCCACAGGAGTAGAGAACTAAAGGGAAAGGGAATCCAATTTGCATAGAAAGTTGACCCTTTCTAACTGCGTTCTTCAGTGACCTAAGCTATTCAAATACCACCTAAAAGTACAGACTCTAGCTAAAAAACACGGATACGTTATCTGTCTTGAAAATGCTTATAAGAGATCATGATATAATCTTGCGATCTTGTGATTCTGAAAATTCTCTGCTCCCTCCAGCTGTCTTTCCAAATAAAATCTTAAATAATACAGTTTAAATCCTTTACTGGGTTCTGTAATCTCTTCAACCAAATAGACGGAAGTTGTTTTATATAACTTTCATTTCATGGGAAAATATGGGAAGGTATTTGATATTACCTAAGTAAGATCAGTGGGTAAATGCCATTTACCCCAAATCAAATGGTACTGTCTTCAGGGAATTGTCAGAAAGTCAAATGATATACCAAGAAAGCACATTTGTAGAAGCAAAGCCCTTCAAGCACAGCTCGAACATGTTCTTTAAGAGGAGGCTCCAAGTCACTTGCTAATAGTTTCAAGTGTGAGGCAATAGAAGTCTGTCTTACTTTACAGTCCAAAGCTTCTGAAGAACTTCAAGCACAATTTCATAACAAAACATATACTGCTCCTAAACACACACATATATGAAAAACAATGGAATGTTAATTGAATACCAATATCCACTTTCAGAAAAGACATTTGTTATTTTTAACCACAAAGCACCTAAAAAGAGTGCCTTAACCTAAAAAGAAGTGCATTAAAAAGGTTAACATTTAACCAAGAACTTCTTTATATAAATACATTTTTTAAAGCATCAGGAAGATAAACAGTAATAATACAGTCTTTGGTCTAGAATTAGCTAACTGAAGAGGGGGGAATCTGACTCAGTATCAGTCTCTTTATATCTCCATTGGATGAATCAAATTTAAACTTTTTAAAGATGTAGCCTCAGATCTCTTAGGCAACCCTAGTTCAAAGGAAATACTTCATATCACTGAACATTGCCTTAAAAAACCATAAAAAAGATTTAGGGGTACCTGTTTGTTTTCATTATCGATATTCTCTTGACCCTTCAATGATTAGCATAACTAATATCTGTTATATTTATGCTATCTCTTTTATAACATGCCAATGACTGATACTTTAGTTGCAAATAAATGTCCTAAAATTGCCATTCATAAATTTATGGAAAATAACTTTAGATATATTACTTAAATAACATGGCATTATGGACTAAGCATGTGTTTGGGCATTATGAGACTTCAGTTTCAGATTTGGTTCCTACACTTGCTCTCTGACAAAACAAACTTCATTGCTCTGGACTTGAGGTACTTCATCAATAATGTCAGAGCATAACTTATGTTTACCTCAGACAGTGAGAATTCAATGAAATTGTGTAGGTAAAAGAGCTTTACAAATTGTAATGTGCTATACAATGTATGTTACAATGTAATATTCATCCTTATATCATTATTGCTCTTGTGAAAGTTTATGTGGTGTGACTTACCTTTGTTTGGATCATTCCACAACGTTGTTCTCTCATTTGGCCCACTATATTCATGATGTTGAACTGTAACAGGATGACAGTAATTTTGTATTATCCGGAGGGGGAAAACACAAAACCCACAGATGCCTAAGTTGTACGCCACACTTCCTTCCAGTAAAAGATATCTCAAGATTTAACTAGCAAGCTCTCATTTTCAGTCATAGGAACATGTACTATGTTTAACCTAGTCTAGTGGATAAGGAAGACTTGTTCAAATGGGTTTCCAGGAAAAAGCAGGAAGCAATCATTTATAATAAGAAACGTTCTCCAAAAGAAATAACAACAAATTTGCCCCTGTGTATACTTTCTGTTCTCCAAAGGGAGAACTTAAAGCAGCATTGTGATTCTGCAAGAGTCTGAAGCATAGAAAACCTTTCCTGGCCACAACAGTAACACAGCTGTTTCTCATATAAAGAGCCCTCTCAACTCAAATGGAGACCCTGAGCAACAGTTGGCCCAACACCAGATTCTGCACCTGTGCTCAGAGAACAGCACTACCCAGTGTGGTCGCTAAGCTGGTGCAGGTCTGCAAAAGGCTGTTGCTAGACCAAAATGAGATAACTCCAGAAACTGGTAACAAGCGTTTAGAAAATCTTAATGGCAATCTGACAGTGGTGTAGCACCAAGCAGCCTCATCAGTGGAAAAGGATATAGACCAGATCAGGTGTTGTTCAACTTGCTTGAAAAGTCACATGTGGTGCAAGCTGAGGACCAGTCATGTGCAGTAAGACCACGTGAAATTTAAGGTTTGTCAACTGTCAACTATCATCCAAAAGTACATAAAAATCAGAGAAAATTTAAGTATTCCTTTATTTTTATAACTTTTCATTACTATAACTTAAAATTTTAATTAATCCTTTAAATATTTTTATATTGAAATAACTATAGATACATAGTAAGTTGCAAAAAATGTACAGGGATAGTTTGTATCTTTTCATCTAGTATTATACCACCTTATACAACTAGAGTATAATATCAAAACAAGGAAATTGACACTGGTATAATTTACAGCCTTTTCAGATTTTGCCAGTTTTACATGCAATCATTTGTCAGCATAGGCATACATGTATTATTGTATACAAAGTTATCACATGTGAAGATTCATGTAACTGCAACCACAACCAAGATGCATAACTATACCACCTTCCTCCTGTTATCTATTAGAACTACCCACCCACTCCAATCCTCAACCCTTGGCGACCAGTAATCTGTTCTGAATCTCTACAGTTTTGTTGTTTCAAGTGGATTACATAATGAAATCATGTAATATCCAACTTTTTGAGACTTTTTGTCATTGCTAATTGTTTGAGATTCATGCAAATTGAGTATATCAATAGTTCATTCCTTTTTATTACTAAATAGTATTCCACAGTATGGATGTGTTGGAGGACATTTAGGTTTTTTTTCCAGTTTGGGGCAATGATAAATAGATCTGCTATGAACACATACATACAGGTTTTTATGTGAACAGAAGCTTTCATTTCCATGGAATAAACACCCAAGAGTGTTATTGCTAGGATTATATGGTAAGTTTAGTTTAGTTCTGCTTTTGTTTTTTTTTTTTTTTTAAAGAAATTTGAAAACTATTTTCCAGACTGGATATTCCATTTTACATTCATCCCTATAAGCAATGTATGCTGCTGCGGCTCACTTGCGTCTGACTCTTTGAGACCCTGTGGACTATAGCCCACCAGGGTCCTCTCTCCGTGGGATTCTCCAGGCAGGAATACTGGAGTGGGTTGCCATTGCTCCTCCAGGGGATCTTCCTGCCCCAAGGATCAAACCCATGTCTCCTGCATTAGTAGGCAGATTCTTTACCACTGAGCCACCTGGGAAGCATAAGCAATGTGTAACTAATCCAGTTTTTTTTCAAATCTTCATCAGCATTTGGTATTGTCATTTTTTATATTAGCCTTTCTAATCAATATCTAGTGATATTTCATCATGGTTTTAACTTCATTTTGTTGTTGTTGTTCAGTCGCCAAGTTGTGTCCGACTATTCTCAACCCCAAGGACTGCAGTATGCCAGGCTTCCCTGTCCCTCAGCATTTCCTGGAGTTTGTTCAAACTCATGTCCCTTGAGTCAGTGATGCCATCCAACCATCTCATCCTCTGTCGCCCTTTTCTCTTTCTGCCTACAATCTTTCCCAGCAACAGGGTCTTTTCTAATCAATCAGCTGTTTGCATCAGGTGGCCAAAGCACTGAGCTTCAACATCAGTCCTTCCAAAGAGTATTAGGGGTTGATTTCCTTTAAGGAATTGACTGGTTTGAAATCTCTTTGATTTCATTTACCTAAAGACTAATGAAGTTGAGCCTCTTATCATGTGATTGTCATTGATACATCCTTATCATTGAAATTTCATGTCTTTTACCTATTTTCTAACTGAATTGCTTGCTTACTTATAATTTTAAAGTCTTTACAAATTCTAGGTGTGAGACCTTTGTTGGAAATGTGGTTGCAAACAGTTTCTCCAAGTCTGTAGCTTGTCTTTTCATCTACTTCATAGGGTCTTTCACAGAACAAATGATCTGAATTTGCCTTCTCCCTAATATTAGTGATGGCAAGAATGTCTGCTCTGACTACCTGTTTTCAATACAACACTTGAAGTTCCAGGTAGTGCAATAAGACCAGATAAAGAAATAAGAAACAAATGCATTGGGAAGGAAGAGATGTGTGTCTCTACTTACAGCTGGAATGATCATCTATGTAGAAAATCTCAAGGAATCTAAAAACAGAACAAAACAGGGCAAAAAAACCTCTTAGAACCAACAAGTGAGTTCAACAAGATCACAGGATACAAGATCAACATGAAGAAATCAACTGCATTTGTACATACATGTACATACAATGAACATGATAGTAAAAACACAATACCATTTACAGCTTGAAAGAAAATGAATTAAGATACATCTAACAAAACACGTACAGAAGCTGTATGATGAAAATAGCAAAATGCTGATGAAAGAAATCAAAGAAGACCTAAATAAGTTGACATACCACATTCATATTGGAAGATCCAACATAGTAAAATTCGTCTTATCAAAATTCTTCAAGTTTTTTTTTATAAACATAGAAAAGCTAATTTGAAAATGTATATTGAAAGGCACAGACTTATAATAGCTAAAACAATTTTGAAAGAGAAAGAATCACTCTCCCTGTGTTAAGATTTTCTAAATAGCTACAGGAATCCAAAGTGTGGTAATGGCAAAAGGATAGATATATAGATCAGTGAAACAGAATACGGAACTAGAAATAGGCCCCAAACAAATATTCAAAATCATTTCTGACAAACGTGTAAAAGCAATTCAGTGGAGGAAGAATAGCCTTTTCAAAAAAGGAAACTTAATAGCTGGACATCTTTAGGCAAAAAAAAAAAAGTTAACCTTGACTTAAACCTCGCCCCTTATAAAAAACAATTAACTCAAAATGGACTACAGACTTAAATATAAAACATAAAACTACAGAACTTTAAGAAATTACATAGCAAAAATTCTTTAGGACCTAGGCAAGGTGAAGAGTTCTTAAACTTGACACCAAAAGAACGATCCTTAAAAGGAAATATGATAAAAATTCAACTTCATTGAATTTAGAAGCCATTGTTTCTTGGAAGTCTGTTTTATAATTTATAATTTAAGATTAGGCAAATTATGGAAATAAATTTGTATTATTCATTTTTAACCTGAATTTACTGATAGCAAAAGAAGTGTCACTGGATTGTCTTCTCAAGAAAAGCACAGCTTTTCTGAAGATAGCTTTAGTGGTTAACCAAATAATAATAATGGAAGTAATTTCAAAGAAATGAAGACCAAAAGAGTTCATTTTAATTTTACCTAGAATTATGATTCATCATATATTGAGTTTAGAGCATTATTGATTGTGAATTGCTAAAACCACACTTGTATTAATTGCAAAGATGTACTGGCTAACATAGCAAAGAAACCATTAAAATTTACTTGTCACTTACAGAACAAAAGAAATAGGCTTCAAGACAAAAGAATTATTTTAAAGAATACTAAATTTAAAATCTCATGTTCAATATTTCACATGAAACATAAATACTTTGCAGACTTACAAAATAGTGCTTTGAACTGCTAAGATTAAAAACACCTACACAACAACCAGACAATGGTGATAGAAGTCATACTGAAAGTGTTTTATTGAAAATTTGGAGTGAAGGTGTGGCAGAAAAAGATAAAGTCCCATTTTCTAATGAAATCACAGGGTGACAAAGGGACTGGCTAGTGATGCAGAGTGGTACCAACTCACAAAACAAAAGTAGCAAAGTATTTACCATCGCAACTTATTGAATAAGAGCTACTGCTAATATAATGACTCAGTATATGTGTGATTTGAACATGAAGTGATAAGAAGGAAGAATTTTTCCTTTTCTGTTTTATTACTGGCAATCACAACTAACTAATTTTAAACAGCACAAAGTTGCTCACAAATACGGTGTTTCCGGTAGTCATGTATGGATGTGAAAGTTGGACCATAAAGAAAGCCGAGCATCGGAGAACTGATGCTTTTGAACTGTCGTGTTGAAGAAGACTCTTGAGAGTCCCTTGGACTACAAGAAGATCAAACCAGTCAATCCTAAAGAAAATCAGTCCTGAATGTTCATTGGAAGGACTGATGCTGAAGCTGAAATTCCAATACTTTGGCTACCTGATGCAAAGAACTGACTCCTTGGGAAAGACCTTGATTCTGGGAAAGATTGAAGGCAGGAGAAGGGGACAGAGAATGAGATGCTTGAATGGCATCACTGATTCAATGGGCGTGAGTTTGAGCAAGCTCAGGGAGTTGGTGATGGACAGGGAGGCCTGGCGTGCTGCAGTCCACGGGGTTGTAAGGAGTCGGACATGACTGAGCGACTGAACTGAACTGAACTGAATGAACTAATTTTAAACGTCATGAAATTGCAAAGTACTACATTGTCATCAAATGTAATTTGGAGCTTAAGTTTTGCGTAGGATTATATTCTGATAGTAGAACCACAATGATAAGAAAACAGTCTGAGAGAGTCACACAGGTTAAAGAATTTACCCCGAATCTGAGTCAGTTCTAGTAAGGTGGATGAACCTAGAGACTGTTACACAGAGTGAAATAAGTCAGAAAGAGGAAAACAAATATCGTATGTTAACGCATATAAGTGGAATCTAGAAAAATGGTACTGATGAACCTATTTGCAAAGCAGGAATAGAGACACAGATATATAGAACAGACTTGTAGACACAGTGAAGGAAGGAGAGGTTGGGACAAACTGAGTCAGTAGCACTGAAACATATATATTACCATATGTACACCAGATAGCTAAATGGGAAGTTGCTATATAACACAGGGAGCTCAACTTGGTACTCTGTGACAACCTAGAGTGGTAGGATGGGGCGGTGGGTGGGAGAGAGGTTCAAGAAGGAGGGTACATATATATACTTAAGACTGATTCATGTTGTTGTATGTCAGAAACCAATACAACATTGTAAAGCAATTATCCTCCACTTAAAAACAAATTTTTAAAAATAGTCTTGCCACCAAAAAAAAGCAAAACAAAAACCAAAGAACCCCTTCTGAATGAACAAGACAGTGTGTTTAGTGATATGGTAAGTATTTTTTATTTTGTGAAGGTTAATGTGTTAAATTTTGGACTATTCACTTCATTACATGATAATATGGTAACTGATATTTAACAACTGTTACTGTATGCTGAAGATGGTTAGAGGGGAAAGTTCTACTGAGAATGTTTCAACTACAGAACAATCTCAGTTTTTCGTCAAGAGAAGAGCCAGCTTATTCTCAGTGTTTTAAGGATATTTAAGCAAGCTTACTTAAAAATAAAACTGACTATAAAATAACAGTAAAAAGAAATAAATCATTACATTTTCTCAGACCTTCATATGCTTTAGAGTTATAATTGATAAACTAATCTTAAAATGTCAGTCACACATGGCTGATAAGCAGCTTGTAGCATGTAAGACTCCCTGTGTGAGTTACACAACACACAAACTGGTCTGCATCCTGTTTACCAAGACCAACCCACTGTCATGCTCTTGGATGTCTCTGAAATACATCAAACTGCTTTGAAAAGTTTCTAAATGCTTACTCTAAATTTCAGAAAACTTATCTTTCTGCAAATAACAAACATTCACAGATTGGTGCTGGTCCAAGACCATACTTTGAGTACCTCTGGTGGACAAAACTTCTGAAAAGAGTGGAGATGGGCATCAGTAAGGATACCGGACATCTCAAGCCTCTAATGGAAAGCCAATAAGCCAACAATGGATGCATTTCCTATTTCTGAACCACTTTCCGTCAAATCTAAGCATCCTTAATGGTAAAATACATCACTATTTCACATACTGCTAAGAAAAACACTGTCATTTAAGCTGACAGATGACTTATTATAAAGCACATTTTGAGTTTAAAAAAGGTATAACGACAGGGGGAAAAAGTGCTCCTTAGAAGCATAAAATACAATATTTATAGTTTTTACAATTTCTATAAGGTATATAAAATAAGAAAAAATATAAACAAATTAATTATGGTGAAGAATGTATAAAATAAAAATTATGCTAATGTATTTTCTGTTAAAAGGATAAAACAACATTAATTACAGGAACAGGTAACATCAGATTCATAGTACTGAAATTTTCAGCATTTTTTAGTTTTTTTTGTCTTTTTTTTTTGACCACCCAGTTTATATTCATTGTAATAAAACTCTCAGTTTGCTTTAGGAAACCGTTACTTTTTTATTCTCAACCTCATAGCTTAGAGTAGTCCTGACTGACCTTAATGGACCAGCATCTCCCACAGTCGTTAGTTTAGGGAAAGGGCTATAACTGAATCAGGAACAGGGAAATGCTAGGAGATATTGGCTCAAGCTTCTGAGAAGAAGAGACTTCCTCTGTCTCTATCCTTTAAAGAGTCCCTGGTAGAGGCCATTTTTCTATCCCTGACATAATGAGATCTTAGGATGGAAACATGTAGAACTTACGCAACCAATTTGTTGTCATAGGGGAGACCTGGTCACTGTTGGAGTATAACTATATATAGCCTGATAGAGCAGTGATTTAACATTTATGCTGATAATAAGATAACCGCAGAATTTGCCTATCAGGACAAATGCCTCCCAGCCCTTGTTGCCTTATGACTGAGCTGTGGACTTTTCTATTCCTTGGAGACATGGTGAGAGGCACCACCCTCCCCAACCCAAGTGCCTGCTAAGTAAACAAATGTCTTCCCCTCCTCACTTCTGCAGCACAGGGGAAAGCAGTTCAGTAAAAGCAGGCCTTCTGGGGCACAAATCTAAAGTCATGTCCCCAATTAATCAATCATAAAGGTAACAGTAAAGTCACTACATGTCTAATTCCTGTGTCTGTCTCTTAGCTGGTTCCAAATTTAGGAAGAAAGTAAAGAATTGTTAATGGTTGACTCAAACCCAGCAATATTATTATCCTTATTTTATGTATAAGAAAACTAGATTTCAGAGAAAATGAGCAATTTGTACAAAGTCACCAAAATCTAAAGTGTGTGGCAAACTAGCAGTCAGACCCAGGGACCTCTCATTAACTCTGAGGTCTACTTTTTCCCCCAATGTGCTCACATGCATGTATTTCTATTCATTAAAACCAGACACACTTTGGCCCATCCCCAGTGACCCACTGGTTAAGAATCCATGTTTTCACTGCAAAGAGCATAGGTTTGACCCCTGGTCAGGGACACCACATGTTGTGCAGTGCAACCAAAAAATAACTAAATAGGCACACATCATTGACAGTCTTTAACAAGACTCTAAAAACTGTTTATGTGGGTGGAAGGAAGAAAAGAAAAATGAATTCATATTTACTGTGCACTTATTGCACTCCAGATATTGTCTGAAGCCATTCATTTGCATTATGTATTTAGTTTAATCCTCAGAACCACCTCCAAGAACCTGCAGCAGTTAAGTGAGAAGCAGGTATCCAAAGCTGACATGCTTTCTATTGACTCAGTTGCTCTGGAAGGCCAAATATTAGTCTCCAGCTATGAGAAGGCTGTTAAAAGCACAGTGTTTACTAACAGCATCCGTGTATCTGCTGAATTCATACACTTACTGAAAAGTTCTTTTCAATGGCACAGAATACAACATCCACACACAGGAACACCCCTGTCCGGCCCACGCCTGCACTGCAGTGAACAACGATGGGTCCTGTGAGGTGGCTCTTCCTCACGTAACGAACATACTTTATAAAACCTTCTGCTGAAGTAGGAGTGCCATGGTCTGGCCAGTTGGTGAACTGCAAGTGTTTTACAAAGTGACTAGCTCCAGTCTGTGTGGGCGGGGGTGGGGAGGGAGAGAGACAGGGAAGGGGAGACAGAGAAGAGAGATTTATCAATTTCTCATATTAGAGATCTTCTTTTAATTTATAATATGCCATAAATAGTAATAATAATGGCTATGTGGTAATACAATAATAAAAATAAGACTACTAACAGGTAACATGAATTTAGGACTTACTCTGTAGGAACGGTACTAAAGACTTCACACGCATTATTCTCATTTAATCCTCACATCAGCCCTGGGGTGGCAGACACTGTGTTATCCTCATTTTACAGAAGAAAAACTAAGAATGTGAGTGATTGATAGATGTATGCTAGGTCAGGCTCATATGTTTAGAGCTGGGACAATAGTGTAGTCTTTCCAAATCTAATGCTACCAATTTTCTTCTGCACCATGAGAATGCAGAAGAAACCAAACAAACCAGGAATCCAAAACAGTGAAAAATGAGCTAACATGTTAGGAATAATATAGAAAAGCCAAGATATATCTTGGCTTAAATATTATGATGTGCTGTGCTTAGTCGCTCAGTCGTGTCCAACTCTTTGCGACTCCATGGACTGTAGCCCGCCAAGTTCCTTGGTTCATGGGGATTCTCCAGACAGGAATACTAGAGTGGACTGCCATGCCATCGTCCAGGGGATCTTCCCAATCCAGGGATATAACCGAGGTCTCCCACATTACAGGTGGATTCTTAATAGTCTGAGCCACCAGAGAAGCCCAAATATGATACTAAATTTAATTAAAACAGGTAGGTGCTATCAAGTTGCTTAATCGGGGTTTGATGGGAGGCAGTCTCCACTGGCAACCAGGACAGGGTGGTTAATGACCATGTGAGTAGACTTTGGTCCTTATTCTTTCGCTGAGCCCCCTGAAAGTGGAGTTATGGAACTCTCCCTGGGGTTGACAGATAAAATGCTTTGAGTTTACCCATCATTATTCCAGAGGGTTCACCCCTTCCCCAATGTGGAACCCTTGTTTTACTTCACTGGGCACTCTTGTGAAAAAATTCAGGAAGGATTTCTCACTCCTCTACTTCTCCTTAATGCACCACTTATTTTCCTAAGTTCCAAATAAAAATACCATTTTCTATGACGTTAGAAAATAGAAAGACTCAAGTTTGAATCATTGGTACGTGAAATTGGATGCGGCAAATGATGCTTAAAAATCGTGTGAAGGAACCAAATTGAGGATAGATCTCACTCCATCACATATTTCAGGAATTACATCTTTCCTACACTGTTGACCACTGAGAATCTGCACAAAGGTGGGCATCACTGCTTTCCTGACCCAGTACCATGAGGCAGATTCTTCAAACATCAGCCCCATGGTTTTGAGGTCTGGGAACATCAGCCCAAAGGCCACCATCCTAGATCCTTTTGCCAACTCCACAGGTGGACCTGAACATTTGAAACTTTTCAGACAAGATCATTCCTCTGGGCCTTCCACCTGACCTGTATTCTCCAAGCATGCTGTCCTTCTCCTGCCATAGCACGTTATTACATGTCATTTAGAACTGGTGTCTTCGTTCCCCACTAGACTGTGAGTACTCTAAGAGTTGAGACTGTGTCTGTTTTCTATCTCCAGCATCTGACACAGTACTTGGTTCATATCAGGGAATCAAGTGTTAGGAGAGTGAGGCATCAGACAAATCCTTGGGTGTACAGAGCAAACACAGGGCCTAGCACACAGCTAGCAAGCCAGACATCAATGTCCAACATTATTATTCTTGGCCTCCCTGGTCACACCACTGTGTACCTTGATCCTCATGCTCCTCAATTCTATCTTTCTGTCTCTCTCCCGACTTTATCTCTTCAACATTTCCCTTCTTACTCAGACCCCCAGTTCAGTTCAGTTGCTCAGTCGTGTCCGACTCTTTGCCATCCCATGGACTGCAGCACACCAGGCTTCCCTGCCCATCACCAACTCTGTGAGCTTGCTCAAACTCATGTCCATCGAGTCAGTGATTCCATCCAACCATCTCATCCTCTGTCATCCCCTTCTCCTCCTGCCTTCAGTCTTCCCCAGCATCAGAGTCTTTTGCAATGAGTCAGTTCTTTGCATCAGGTGGCCAAAGTATTGGAGTTTCAGCTTCAGCATCAGTCGGTCCAATGAATATTCAAGACTGATTTCCTTTAGGATGGACTGGTTTGATCTCCTCAGGCCCCCATGCTACAGTAAACTCTTGGAAGGCATCATCACTTCCCTAAATGCTTCTTCTACTTCCTTGCCTAGCCTCCATGGGTACTACACTCTGCGGTTCTCTCTAATCCAGGCCACCTATTCTCCTGTGTTCCAGGTACTACAGAGTCTAGAGATTAGTTGCATACTCCTTGCTGCCCAACACAATTTCCAATTCATTATTTCTTCTCCTTGTACAAAAACCCCACTTCTTTTTAAGTTTCATACCTCTTAACTTCGTCTTCTCATCACTATCACCTTACCACAGATTCTGACAGGGCAAATTTGGGATCTCAACAGCCAAACAGACACTCTAGCCTCACATTTTTATTTCTCTCTTACAGAGGAGACCATTCATGTTTTCTAGTCCTCACAATGTGTTTACTCCTTGGACTCACCATCACCTATAATGGCCAGTATAAAAAATCTTCCAGTTCTTAGATTCCACCATCATTTTCTGAGCAGAAACTCTTATGCTATCACTTTATCTGTCCTTCACCTCCAACAATGTGACTAGATGGAATTCTTCTGCCATTGATGTCCTCTATTTCCTCCTAGCTGCTGATTCCATTCATCTCCCTAAGTTTAGACTTATGACTGATTATCTAAATCATTCTCTTACCAAACTGTCATCTCCATTCATCCTTTGAATCTTGCCACATATCCTGAGCAACATCCCTCCCTGAATCAGTTCCATAATCTCTGCTCAGGAATCCCATGGTTAGGAAAAAAAAAAATCACATAGTTGCATATTTTTTTTTCTCTTTTTTTTTTATTCTTCTTTTTTTTCTTGCTCCCCCCCCCCCATAGTTGCATATTTTATTGTTATTGCAAATTATGGGTTCCAACCTCAGCACCTTCAGCAACCTTTTCCTGATCATTGCCTGTGCTCCAATCAACTTCTTTGGTGATGATTCCAAATCTCATCACTCTTCAAGTTTCCAATTTAACTCCCACCACCTTCATTCTTATAGAACACATGTATCACCTACTTGCTAGTCAAATCCACTTAGAGCAATGTAACATCACTTTCTCCTATAAATCATTCCTTTGCTATTTTCCGAGTCTGTTAGAGCAAGAAATGAATTGTTCTATGGATTATTCTAGACCAATACTTCCCAATATTACTTTCTTCAAGGATGGGCTGCCCATATGGTAGTCACTAGTAATATGTGATTAAACACTAGAAGTGTGGCTATTGCAAGTGAGGAACTAAATTTGGTATTTTATGTAAGTTTAAATGATTTAAATCTAAAACAGTCAAATGTGGCTATCACATTGGACAGCATAATTTTTGAACACTCCTTATCAGTCACAAGTCCTAAGTCATATAAAGTCTGCCAATTTTATCGGAAAAGCATCAAAGTCCTTGCTTTCTATCTAGTTGCTAGTTGCCCTAAGTTGATCACATACCCTTCTTACTAAAATTCTTCAATGTCTCCTAATTATCTTCATAATAAAGTTTGTGCTCCTTAGCTGAAATCCAAAACATTTCATGTTCTGGCTTTCTCTACTTACTTTCTATAGCCTCATCTCATCTCTCATTCCTCCCTGGTATTTGAATTTTTACATTCCAGAAACTCTTAACTACTTACATCTCTCTGTACATATGTCCCATGCTATTTTATACCTTCATCATCTACTTACTGTTTTCATTTTTCTCACTTGGGTAAATTCTCAATACAGATGTCACCTCCTCTAGCAAATCATCTGCCCAAACCCAAAGAGAACCTCCTTTCTGCACCCCATACAGATCTCAATATTACCATCCATTGAGCACAGTAACTGCAAGTACCAGTGAGTGCACCGAACAATTTGCTACTCAGTAAGGAGCACCATGCCTAGCCCAGTGATTATCAGCATATGTTAAGGACTTCATCGTATCTGTCCCTCTCAGCAGAGGTAGCCAAAGTACACCCCAGGATTAGGCAACGTCCAATACTCTTTCTCAACCACCCCAACTCCACTTTTCAATTATTTCATCTCTCCAGTCAGAGTTTGGTTAGGCAGAAGAAGAAATGGTGTTGTCTTAGTTTCTGGTACCAGGGAGAAGTAAAAAAAAAATTACTTTAAACAAGTGTCCCCAGCTATGGCCCACCTGACTTCTAACTTCCTATCCTGACGTGTGCATATATAAGGAAATATATATCTAATGCTGATTTTATTTTTTTAACTTACAGACTTCTTGACAACTTGAAACAATCGAATGATGAAATACTGAAGTATTTGGTAGTTCTCCAGGAAGATATGACAGCTTTTCAATTTCAAAGGTTTCTTCACAGAAATAGGCCAGTAATGGTGGCATTTGGTAACTCCACGTTCTTTCTCTTTGGTTATCATGGCAATAACATTAGAGTTATTTTCCAAAATCATTTGCCAAAAGTCATTCGTGGTAGTTGGCAGTGGTCCTTGGGTAGCAATATAGTAATACTCTTCTCCAGAATTGACTATTTTAATATAACTGGCATTGATGTAATCCTTGTTTTCTCCAAGAGGAACACGTGTTGAATCATCTATTACAAAAACAGAAACATGTAGCAGATAAAGGAAAAGCAGGATATGCAATACATGCAGATTTCATGAAATCATTTCACTCTTTGACCAATAGAAAAGATAGCATAGGAGTTTCTAGAAATATACAATTAGGGTAAGGTTTTTTAAAAAAAATCTGTTTCTACTAAAAAGAGAAGAATGCCATCAGTATCCAGACACCTTGAGAGATTTCTGTTACATATGTCACGAGTAGGAATAGGCCAAGAGAGGTATCTCCTAGCATATAACTAAACACACCAAAGGAGGAGCCCTCTGACGGAGCAAGTGGATGAATGGCATTCTCCTACAAATCCAGAGAACCTCAAAGCTCAGAGCAGCAGCAGCCAGAAAGGAACTAATGTTTTTGAAAAAAAAAAGATTGGGATAGTTGAGTAGATACAAATTCTATGATTATTAGAATTCTATCAACTCCCTGCACACAAAGTAGCCTATCTTTTATGTCCATTCTCAGATTTCACCTGGTGAAGTAGCATGCTCATCAAAGCAAAAGTATTGTGGCAAAAGGATGCTACAAAGGGGATTTGCTCAAAATATGGATTATTATTAACAAATATGAGAGGGGAAAAGCCAATAACATGGCTCACTAATAAACCCCACTGGCCCAGGAACCCTCTCTTCACTTTACGTAGACACCTGGAGCTCTGGTTCCACCACTGCTCCCACAGAGAGAATAAAAAGAGGGTCTTTCCCTGCCATGCCGTGGTCTCACCAGCAGCTCCTCCCTAGTACTCAAGTCAGGAGGCCCACTCATCTACCAAAAACACTATGACCAAGATCTCTCAACAGGGCTTACACCAGTTCTGACAGAACCTTTCTCAAATTAAAAAATAGCAAACATAAATCTCTCCTTGTAAATATGAATAGACAAAACAATCACTAGATATATAAAGATACCTAGTACTCCACAAAAGGATACCATTCTGAGAAATCACAGCAAATGTCTTCCTTTCTATAAGATAAGAATACTTTAAGAATTCTTATTTGTATTTTAAATGAAATCTGAGCAAACATTATTTTATTATTTAAAAGGATGATATACATATATATGCATGTTTATTGACATAAATTTGTTACATTTTTAAATTACAAAGGAGGTAAAAGGGCATTAAACTGAGATCTTTCATCATATATATGTATATATACATATATGTCATATATAAGAGCTTCTCTGGTAGCTCGGAAGTAAAGAATCTGCCTGCCAATGCAGGAGATGTGGGCTCGATTCCTGGGTGGGGAAGATTCCCTGCAGAAGGAAATGACAACCCACTCCAGTATTCTTGCCTGAAAAATCCCATGGACACAGAAGACTGGCAGGCTACTGGCAGTTCATGGGGTCACAGAGTCTGACACGACTGAGCACAACACAGCACAGCGTTTATCAAAATGCTAGTAGGGACTGTTTTATTATCTAAATTTTTACAGTAAATATGTACCACTTTATAGTAGAAAGTAACTTTTTATTTTCAAAGGGGGAATTTAATAAGTAAAAATTAAACAATCTAAAGCAATAAAAGCTTGCTTTCAAATAAAAACCACAATTTATCAATTAAAAATCCCTAAAGTGAGAAGCAAACAGAAAAACAAATTAGTAATTTAGAATACAGCTTAAGGAATTTTCCCAGAATCAAAAAAAATAGATGAAAAAAAGGACAATAATTATTAAAATACTGAAGGATGCAGAACACACAAAGGGAATACATAAAAGGAAAGGATTTCAGAAACAAACTATACAACACAGGCATACCTCGGAGACCACACAGGTTTGGTTCCGGACCACCACAATAAAGGGACTATCGCAATAAACAAGCCACATCAATTTTTTTGTTCCCCAGAGCATATAAAAGTTATGTTTACACTATACTGTAGTCTGGTAAATGTGCAATAATATAATGTTTATATAAAACGAAGTACTTAATTATGAAATACCCTACTGCTAAAAAAATGCTAACCATCATCTGAGGCTGCAGCAAGTTGTAATCTTTTTGCAATAGTAACGTTACAGATCACTGACAGTAGATCACTGTAACAGATACAATAATAATGAAAAAGTTTGACATATTGCAGAAATTTCCAAAACATGACACAGAGACAGGAAGTAAGGAAATGCTGTTGGAAAAATGGTGTTCAACACAGAGTTGTCACAAACTTTCAATTTATAAAAAAACATAGTATCTGCAAAGCACAATAAAGTGTAGCACTATAAAACCAGGTATGCTTGTATTTAGCAGGAAAGAAATAGCTCTGGTGGCCATAGGAGAAATGTGGTGGTGGTGGTTTAGTCTCAGTTCCCCTCAAAAAGAGAATTCAGTGCAAACACGCAAGCCATGCATCACCTCATCTGAACTTCAAAACAGTCCTTTGAAGAGTCATATTATTATTCATGCCTTTCAGATAAGGAATCTTTATTCAAAGTACCTAAGTCATTTGTTCCATATTATGCAGCAATTCTTCTAGACTCCATAATCTACAAATAATTCCATGATTTGCTGCCCTTCGAGGAAGACTCAAGTTTTCAGGTGGAAAGTCCTTACCAAATACCAGATGCCATTAATGAAGAGAGCCACCAGAAGTGAGACCAGCAGAGCATAAGGTTACAGTGACAGGAAGCAAAAATTGTGTTAGTAGATCACTAGCAGTAACAGTGAGGCTTCCCTGGTGGCTCAGACGGTAAAGAATCTGCCTGCAATGCAGGAGACGGGGTTTCGATCCTTGAGGTGAGAAGATGCCCTGGAGAAGGGAATGGCTACCCACGCTACAGTCCATGGAATCACAGAGAGTCAGACACAACTAAGCGACTTTCAGCTTTCACTTCAAAGGTGACAGTGCCTGGGGCCACTGTCATTTCCATCCCTTGACTCCTGATTCCTGGCTGTGGCAGAAATAGCATCATGTATTGGGCCCTAATTTGGAGCAAATATAACCTCTTGGCGAACACTGCTCCAACACTGTGAGGTACTGCCACCTAGCTGGCACCGTTACTGTGTCTACAAAAGGTCATTCCGCTGCTCTATCAAGCCAGCTGCCGCAGAATGATGAGGAGTGTGTCAAGACCAGTGAATTACATAATCATGGGCCCACTGCCACAAATAATTTGCCTCTAAGTGAGTTCCTTGATCAGAAGCAAGGCTGTGTGGACTACCATGATGGTGGTAAGGCATTCTTCAGGTCCATTTGGTAGATTAGGTAGAAGTTTGGATACAGGAAAGGCAAATCCATATCGTGTCTGTTTTAGTAAGCAAAAAAGCATTGTTCCTTCCATGACAGAAGCAATTCAATGTAATCAACCTGTCATCAGGTAGCTAGGGGGCTGATCACACTTGGAAACGGTGTCATATTAGGGCCTCAGTGTCGGTCTCTGCTACTGGCAGATTGGGCACTCAGAAATGGCCATAGCAAGGTCAGCCTGGTGAGGAGAAGTCCATGTTGATGACTCCATGTATAGCCTCTATTCCTGCCAGCAAGTCTACTTTATTCATTAATCCATTGGATAAGAACAGGAGTATTTGAGAAAGAGGCTGACTAGTATCCACAGAATAGGTCATCCTATTCACTTGATTGTTAAAACCTCTTCTTAAATCACCCTTCAATGAACATTCACAAAAGACACAAATATATTCATGGTTTTGCCCTTTCAGAGAGATCTACACACACTTATCTCTCCCAGATTTCCTTGTGATCAACTTCCCAGTTATGTTTCTTCTAAGTCTCTGACCATCCAGCCAAACAGCTGACCACAGCCCATGAATTAATAAAGATTTGTACCTCTGGCCATTTCTGCTTCCAAGCAAAATGAACAACCAAGTACACTGCTGAAAGTTCTACCAACTGAGAGGATTTCCCTTCACCACTGTCTTTCAGGCATGTCCCAAAAAAGGCACTGTAGTGCAGCTGCTATCTACTTTTAGGAGGTGCCTGCATATCATGCAGAACCATCTGTTACCTGGGCCCAGTCTTCCTGTCCTTGGTCAAATGATCATAGGGAACTTGTCATGAAGCCACAGGTGCAGGCTGGGAAAGAGAAGGTAATACAGCAGAAGAGGGGGATTATGGCCACTTCATGGAACTTGTTAGTACCTTCAGAGTTTTTAGGGAAATTATTTCAGTAGCTACTATGAGTAGATGGGAGCAGAGGCAGTGAAGAAGACAGAAACTAGCTGAGAGAGAAAGCAGACTCAATCTAAGTTAGCAGCAGTGGGAATCAAGAGATGCGGGAGGACTCTTGAGGTATTAAGAAGGTAGAATTGAAAGGACTTTGTGACCACTTTGGATACTGCAGGTGACTCGGGTTCTCTGGCTTGAACAAATGAGTGGTTAAACTAAATAAGGTACAGAATAAAGAAGGTCGTTTTGTAGGAAGAAAAATGGTAATTTAATTTGGAAAATTTTTTTGACTTTGAAAGGAATGTGAGGCATAAAAATGAGATTTCCATCCTAAGAGTAAAATTGTGTTGCTTTGTTTCTGCTCTTTGGAAGGTCTGAGACAGATGAATCTGTAACTGGGTGGGGAAGAAACTAGCCCTAGAAAGCAATGAGTATGTCTTTGGCAACAATCAAAGGGAAGCCTCCTGTTGGAGGGTAGATTGGCAGCTTTATTGTTCAGGACAAAGGATATAAATAGTACCATTGTATTTGTGTGTCTAAACAAAATGATCAGGGAAGGTGGTAAGGGCTTAGGGTAGCAAAAGTGAAAGATGTCTCAGAGTATTAAACTTTCTATTTTAGATGCAACAATGCATAAGATGTTTCAGAAGTAGTAATGCATAAGAACAGGGTTGAAGGACTTGTGAAAAGAATCCTGTGACAGTGAGTAGATTTACCTGCGATAGAAGACCTGACCTTCTTCATGATCTAGGATAACCAAGAAAATGCCCAGGTCACCCAGTGCTAGCTTCCAGAGTTCTTCATCATGGTCACAGGTCAAAATGGCTAATACTGAAAGCCATACAACCCACTTCTTACCTTTTATCAAGTGTAAATAGGAAAATAATTAAAACCATTGTTAGCTTACATGGAAGAATATCTTGATATCTATTTTTGTCTCTGTTGTGTAGTTCATTCCCAGAGTGGAAAACAGCAGGCAGCTTCTTAACTTCCAAAGCCTTTAAAAGGTAAGAAATATAAGTAATACATTTACTATGACAGAAAAAAAAAGGAAGAAAGAAAAAATATCTGTCTTTGTGTAGTGTTCATGATTCTCAAGTCCCTTTATGACATGTCCTGATATTAAATGTGTTCCATGGTAAGTAAAGAAGTCAGAGCTCCACTGGAAAAGTCCTATATAAAATATCTCAGATTTGAGATGTGAATCAACAAGTTGCTTGATAAGGAGATGCTCAACTCTCTGGAGATACTTTTTCCCTTGAACGCCAAGATTTTTCCTTTTTCATTAAAAAAAACGCCAATACAGAATATTAACTTCTTAGGACCTACCCCTTAATCTATCATTTTATAAATGAAAATAATAAAATAACAGAAACAAAAATATAAACTCTCACAATTTACTCCTTGCCCCATGAAGAAATTATAGTTAGAACACTAAAGAATTCTTCTTTTCAAAAGCTTGATTACCAACTGTGAATTCGACATTAAATGAACATTTAGTATGTACTCATCACTGTTCCACATTCTGCAATACAAAGACGAATCTGAAAATGGCTTTATACTTAAGAAGTTAACAACAGCTAGAGAGGTGGCCATGTGACCAATGTAGAGACACACTAGTATAAATGACAGCACTAGACTGTACTTGAAGGTATGGAAAGGAAAGCTCCTGGAAAGAAAGCAGCACTTGAACTGAGCCTTCCTGAGGCTCAGAAGTTAGTAGCTTGGAAATCTGTGTGTGTGAAAGGAAAGAAGAGGTGAATGGGCGTTACACCAGGTAGGAGAATAGTAATAAAGGCATGGATGTATACAGGTCCTCTTTAGAAAACAATTAACAGTATGGTAACAACAGCACAGAACACATGAACACAGAACACAAAGGAGAACTAAAACTAACTAGGGAGGCCTTGTTTCATACACAAAGGGAGCTGATAGGTACCCAGCCCTACCCTATTTGAACAACTGTAGATAAAGCCTGAGAGTCCATACCTTTTAAAAACTCTTCAGTAACTCTTGGGTAGCCAACTTGGCACTACCGTAAGTGAATGTTGGCCAGTACTGCAATGGAGAAGGAGAATCCAGGTTTTAAGCCGTAAGATAATATCAGGGTCACACATAGATCTTGGTGAAAACCCAAATATTTACCACAAATTCCTGGGTGATTTCATATTCTGATACTTTTTTTGTAAGTATTTTAAAATAATCCCTGATGGTTGATTGCTACTGAGTATTGAATATTAATGGTCGAACCAGAGCTAACAGCTAGCTTCTTTTCAGAAACAATCTCCACATCTATTTTTACATTTTAATCTTTCTGCAAACCAATTCTAAAAGTAGCCTAGAAAAAAGCAACTGTAAAAAGAAGCAGAACAATTCTATAAAAGAAGAGTGATGAGGGAAGACAAGTCTTAATCTATGGTAAAATATAATACAAAGTTATGTTAATTTTAAAAGTTTGGTACATGAATAAACAAATCAATTTTAAAAACCACAAAAATAAAATATACATGGTGCTTCAGTATATGAAAAAGTAGCATTTCACATCACTGAAGTTGGGACAAGAGGATCATTGAACAACTGATTAGCTATAGAGTGTTGGATCCCTACCAAATATCTTATAACAAATTACATGTTGGCTGGATGAAAGATTTATGCATTGAAAAAAATCATAAAATATTAGGAAAAAAAGCAAGAAATAATTGCTATGTTCCTAGAGTGAAAGGAGAATCCCTAAAGGATGCAGAAAACCCTGAAGGCCCCAAAAGAAAGAATGACATATTCAACCATTAAAAATTAGCTATTTCCTCACAGTAAATGTATATGCACACACATGTAACACAAAAAACAAAGTGGAAAATTTTACTATACAAAACACATACAAAAAGGATAATTTCTTCATTATATAAAGAGTTAAAAACTGATAAGAAAAGGAACAAATAGAAAATTAGGCAAACAACTGGAATTAGTTCACCGAAAATAAATATACAAGGCTTAAAAGCATATGGAAAGCTATCTGTTCTCAAATTAAGAAATGCCAATTAGAACATCAACAAGAAATCATCTGTCACTTGAAAGATGAGTAAAGACCCAAAAATCAAACATCCCAAAATACTGGTTGTCTTTCCAGGAATTTGTTCTAAAGACTATGCATAGGAACATGAATGAAGAGGGGCAATGTTTTTCATAATAACAACATCTGTAATAATCTAAATGTTCATCATAGAGGACTATTTAAAGGAAAAAACTCTTCATTCATATAACTACCATGCAATACTTAAAAAGAATGAGATAGGACTATATATGCTCATAATATATTTGGGGATTATTTCTTATTGGAATTCTTTATAAAAGGAAAGAAAGAGCAAAATAATAAAGTACATGCCAACAATTTTTCTGAAAGTTTAATGACAGATTTAATAGTGGTAAAGGGAATCAAGAGAGAAAAAGAGACTTTATCTGTTTTATAACCTTTCATGCTATTTCATTCTTTTATTATGTACACCCATCACTTTAGAAACAAATTTAATATTTAAAAATAAAAACAACATATTCAACCTGAAAAAAAAGAACAGATATTCTCTGATTGAGAAGTAGAAAAACAAATCACATATAGACCTTGGTTAAAACCAAAATATTTACCATAAATTCCTGGGTGATTTCATATTCTGATACTTTTTTTGTAAGTATTTTAAAATAATCCCTGATGGCTGATTGCTCCTGCATATTGAATACTAATGGTCGAACCAGAGCTAACTGAGCTAGCTCCTTTTCAGAAACAATTTCCACACCTAAGAAAGAGAAAAATTCACATCTGTAAGTTACTTGTATATGTGTGAAGGGAGATTTTATTTTTATTGTTTTCTCTTAAATAAAGATCCAGCCATTTAAGAATTAATAGAATTTTATTTTTCCAGAGGTGAAAAGTCTATTATTACTTTTAAAGGAAGGGTCCTTATTTTGGAAAAATCATGACTACACACCTTGATTTTACACAAAATCCACTATTCTTAGAAAAAACCATTGCATTATAAATATAACAGATATGATAGACTGAGAAGTGATCTGTTTTATAATGTGACTGAGTGTATATATTGACAATTATGCCAAGGCAAGCAAGGCAGAGATCAAATTACCAACATCTGTTGGATCATAGAAAAAGCAAGGGAATTCCAGAAAACCATCTATTTCTGTTTCATTGTCTATGCTAAATTCTTTGCGTGGATCACAACAAACTGTGGAAGATTCTTAAAGAGATGGGAATATCAGGCCATCTTACCTGCCTCCTGAGAAACCTGTAAGCAAATCAAGAAGCAACAATTAGAGCCAGACATGGAACAACGGACTGGCTGCAAATTGGAAAAGGAGTAGGCCAAGGCTGTATATTGTCACCTTGCTTATGTAACTTATATGCAGAGTACATTAGGCGAAATGCTGGGCTGGATGAAGCACAAGTTGGAATCAAGATTGCTGGGAGAAATATCAATGACCTCAGATATGCAGATGACACCAACCTAATGGCAGAAAGCAAAGAGGAACTAAAGAACCGCTTGATGAAGGTGAAAGAGGAGAGTGAAAAGCTGGCTTAAAACTCAACATTCAAAAATGAAGATCATGGCATCTGGTTCCATCACTTCACGGCAAATAAATGGGAAACAATGGAAACAGTGACTGACTTTATTTTGGAGGGCTCCAAAAGCACTGCAGACGGTGATGGCAGCCATGAAATTAAAAGATGCTTGCTCCTTGAAAGAAAAGCTATGACAAACCTAGACAGCACATTATAAAGTAGAGACATTACTTTGCTGACAAAGAGACATTATTTTTGCTGATATGGTCAAAGTTATGGTTTTTCCAGTAAGTCATGTGTAGATGTGAGAGGTGGACCATAAAGAAGGCTGAGTGCCAAAGAATTGATGCTTTTGAACTGTGGTGTTGGAGAAGACTTGAGAGTCTCTTGGACAACAAGGAGATCAAATCAGTCAATCCTAAAGGAAATCAGTCCTGAATATTCATTGGAAGGACTTATGCTGAAGCTGAAACTCCAATACTTTGGCCACCTGATGCGAAGAGCCGACTTATTGGAAAAGATGCTGATGCTGGGAAAGACTGAGGGCAGGAGGTAAAGCAGGCAACAGAGGATGAGATGGTTGGATGGCATCCCTGACTCGATGGACGTGAGTTTTAGCAAACTCTGGGAGATACAGAAGGACAGGGACGCCTGGCATGCTGCAGTCTATGGGCTCACAAAGCATCAGACACAACTGAGGGACTGGACAAAAACAAAACACATACAAGACATGGATGGGAAATAGAAAGAACTTTTGTCCTCCCTGGGACCAAGTGTTAGAAGTCCCTGGACCCTGGAATCTGAGATGAGAATATATGCAGAGTCTAATACACCTCTAACTCTAATTCTAAAACAGATCAAGCATGCACATGTGCATACACACATACACATCACAAGGATTAAGAGGATCTATATGATATAATTGACAGCACTAAAATAAATGTATAACATATATCTCTATATGTTATATACAATTGTAAGTAATTTGACGGTATCACTGACTCAATGGACATGAGTTTGAGCAAGCTCAGGGAGATGATGGGGGACAGGGAAGTCTGGCACGCTGCAGTCTACGGGGTTGCAAAAAGTTGGACATGACTGAACGACTGAACAACAACAAAAACAATGATGATATATTATACTACAGATATGGATCTATATTATATAGCTATATACTTGTAACCAATCACAACAAAAGAATACATTCTATTTAATAGTACATATGGAAATTTTCTGAAAAACTAATGGTCTTTTAGGTCAGGTCAATAATCTAGATTCTAAATATCTAAAATTTTAAAGATCATGTACACTGGTCAAAATGCCATAAATCTAGAAACTCAATATTAAAATAATTTTTTTAAAATATGAATTTTGAGGGATTTTCCTAGTGGTCTGATGGTTGAGAATCTTCTTTCCAACACAGTGGGTTCAACCTCTGGTTGGGGAACCTGGTTCCCACATGCCTCAAAGTAACTAAACCCACACACCTCAATTACTGAGCCCACGTGCCTCAACTAGAGAGACTGCATGTCACAAACTACAAAGTCCATGCCCTCTGGAGCCCAAGCATACAACTAGAGAGAAGTCTGGTACCACAACAAAGATCCCACATGCTGCAACTAAGACCCAACACAGCCAGAAAAACAGAAATCCTGATACATAAAAGGACTCTCATTTTTTAAAAACAGAAGAATTCTGAGGTAAAATGCATAAGTGAAATCTCTTTCCAAAGCCAAATCATATAACAAAAATCAAGTAAATACCAGCAAAAATACACAAGAAGCAATTAAACAAAAGAATGGGCATAAAAAGAGGTATAAGTTTCTAAGAATCTGCACTGCCCTGAGAAACTCATCTTGTCTTGGAACCCTATTATATCCAAAACTCTTTCTAGAGGCAAAAATGAGGAACTGTTGGTGGGGAGAGGCAGTCACAGAAATCCTAAAATTTCCCACAAGTATCTCTATGAAGCCCAGAAGTGAACTGAAGTCACTCAGTTGTGTCCGACTCTTTGTGACCCCGTGGACTGTGGCCCACCAGGCTCCTCTGTCCATGGGATTCTCCAGACAAGAATACTGGAGTGGGTTGCCATTTCCTTCTCCAGGGGATCTTCCCGACCAAGGGATCGAATCCAGGTCTCCTGCACTGCAGGCAGACGCTTTACCATCTGAACCACCAGGGAGTAGCCACTAGGAAGCCAAGTTAAAGTTAAAGTTAAGTCGCTCAGTCGTGTCTGACTCTTTGCGACCCCGTGGACTGTAGCCCACCAGGCTCCTCCGTCCATGGGATTCTCCAGGCAAGAATACTAGAGTGGATTGCCATTTCCTTCTCCAGGGGATCTTCCCGACCCAGGTATGGAACCCAGGTCTCCTGCACTGCAGGCAGACGCTTTAACCTCTGAGCCACCAGGGAAGCCCTTCCCTGGTAGCTCAGCTGGTAAAGAATCCGCCTACAGTGCAGGAAGCCAAAGGAGCAGACAAAATTCCCATTTGAATCCATTTTGATCATCTTCCATCCCAAACAGAAACACCCATTTGGCTTCTCACTGTGTTCTAGCCTTGCTGGGGAAAAAAAATGCTGAGAGAAGGAAGAGACAGTATTATGGTTTACTTTATTATTCATACCTATATTTTCTTTTTTCACACATACGATAATGTATAATCCAAAAAAAAAGTTATTATTTTACTTACAAAGTAACTACTGTGCAACAAAGTCAAATTAAGAAAATGAAGAGGCAGGTCATATTTAATCCATAAAAGTTGTTAAGAAATACACAGCTCATTTTATTAAATTGACATGTTTGCTATACTAAAATACTTAAAGAAAGAACAGAAATGTACCTTTTATTAATGTGAGGTATGGAACAGTTTCTTCATTTTTAAAGGAAAATCCTAGAAAATCATCTTTTCCCCTTTTGAAAAAGTTTTTCCTAGCTCTTTTCCTGCATCTCTATTAGAAATTTCTCTGAGCATACCTCTGAAATATAGCCTCATCAAGAATCCGCTAATAAAATGGGATGAGGTCATACCCTGAAGTGTAGGAATCTCAGGATGGGAAGGCCCTGCAAGCTCTTCATCCTCACTGCTCAACTTCTGCTTTAGAAAGTAGCTACTGGTTTTCCGCAAGGTGCCGTCATTCTCACTAGAAAAGAAATTTATATTTGCCCATGGCTTAGAGAATGTATGTGTGTTTAAGAGAGAATCTCTGATAATCTATATTAACTATTCAATTGACATTCACCTCCATTTCAGTTCAACCACCCACTTCTGTTGTCAACCCCAGGAACTGGCCCACTTTCAAAGAGATAATTCCAAAGTCCCAATGTCTGATCACAAACTCCAACTTTAGCTTTCATTTCGCTTGCAAACCAGCTGCCTTAGATCAATCCCCCTATTTATCTTCTTTCATCCTTTATCCAGGCTATGGTAGAAAAAAAGTACTGGGGTCACTGGGCTTTCTAGTATCAGCAAAGAACCATTTGGAAAACACTGGTACGTTTCTATTCCGTTTCCTCTACCATTCCTAATTTCTGAGCTACCATTCTCATGTACTACCTTTCTCAATCCTCTGCTTTAGTAACAATGCAGCCACTACTATGAAATGTAAGCCAGAAAGTAAACTTTTTCAACTTACTCTCTTTAAAAATGTACACTTAAGTGCATCAGCATTCTTCATTATTCCTTGTTTTCTCCATGTTCAGAATTAATCCTTTCAGGTTTTCAACTCTATGCTGTCTCCTCTGAGACATTTTTCTAAAATTATTTTCTTAAGTTCAGTTCACCTTAATTCAGTGGCTCAGTCATGTCCGACTCTTTGCGACCACATGGACTGCGGCACGCCAGGATTCCCTGTCCATCAACAACTCCCCGAGCTTGCTCCAACTCATGTCCATCGAGTTGGTGATGCTATCCAAACATCTCATCCTCTGTCGTCCCCTTCTCCTCCTCCCTTCAATCTTCCCCAGCATCAGGGTCTTTTCAAATGAGTCAGTTCTTTGCATCAGACGGCCAAAGTATTGGAGGTTCAGCTTCAGCATAAATCCTTCCAATGAATATCAGGAATCATTTCCTTTAGGATTGACTGGTTGGATCTCCTTGCAGTCCAAGGGACTCTCAAGAGTCTTCTCCAACACCACAGTTCAAAAGCATCAATTCTTCCACACTCAGCTTTCTTTATAGTCCAACTCTCACATCCATACATGACTACTGGAAAAACCATAGTTTTGACAAGATGGACCTTTGTTGGCAAAGTAATGTCTCTGCTTTTTAAAATGCTGTCTAGGTTGGTCATAGCTTTTCTTCCAAGGGGCAAGCATCTTTTAATTTCATGGCTGCAGTCATCATCTGCAGTGCTTTTGGAGCCCTCCAAAATAAAGTCTGTCACTGTTTTCATTGTTTCCCCATCTATTTCCCATGAAGTGATGGGACCAGATGCCATGGTCTTAGTTTCTCGAATGTTGCATATTTTCTTATATATAACTAATTTCTCCCTACCTACAAATTCTTCCATATCATAAGAATAGATATGAATCAACTGATTCTTTCTTACCTTAAAAATAGGAAACCCTTTAATCTATCTCCATCAAAATACTGTTCTATATACTCTAACAGGTTCTCAAATACCAGCCCACATTTCCTTTCTGTTTCTTTTCCAACTTCTCCCTACTCAATTTACTCACTTATGCTATCAGTTTGGCTCTTTTTGCTCTTTCATTTGCAACCCCATTTAGCAAAAGTCTCCTAATTTGATTTCTTGGTCTGCTCTCCAATTCCTGAGAAAATTCTCCCTTAAAAGAAAATTTAAGTGTTATACTTGCCCACCAACTTCAGGATAAACTCAGGCTCCTCACTGAACTCATAAATTCAGGAGGCTAATAGTCTCACCCTTGCCTACTTTTCTGTCCTAATCTCTATTAATTTCCTTTATGTACTTTATGCCTCAGCCTTAACAAAGTAAATGTCTTCCTTTTGTTTCTGAGGGTAACAACAGGTTTCTAACTCTTTGTTCCTCCCCCTTTTCTTGAGTTACTGTAAACATCTACTTGTTCTCCATTTCCTACCAGTTATCTCACCATCAAGCCTCCTTCTTGATAGATGACAGATAGATAGATGACTGACAGACAGATAGGAAGATGCAAAAAGACTCCATCTGTGCTTCGTTTTCATTCTAACAGACTGAATAAATGTGTACTCCTTGGTTTTACATATATTCAGTTCATTCAAACTATGGCCCACATTATATTTTCTATTCTGCCTCTCATCTTCCCAAGCTTCCTGGCATTCCAATTAACGTATACCCTATAACTCTTGACACATAACATTTCTCACCAATAGTAAGATATTTTCACGGCTCCTTATTTTTGCTCAGACTTCTTCCCACAGCTTGAAATTTTCTTCCCTTGCTTTTCACCTGCTGAATATCTGTTTATTTAAGATCCCAAATCCAACCAAAATATCTTTTCCTCAAAGCAGCTGGTAGAGAACTCTCCCCCTTGCAAAGTTTTCTGTTTTCTGTACCCACAATCCTTGGACTCTGATTCTATAACAATATTTACTACTGTATTTAACTTTGTCTTTTATGTGTCTGGGCTCCAACTATAAACTACAGAACAAGAACTATTAATATTTTGTATTTGTATACAGTGCTTAGTATGTAATTAGTATCTAATAATTAGTATATATTAGTAACATATAATATTATCTCAAAACACTTTCAAATTAATGTTATTTATTATTCATTTAATGCACTTCTGAAAGTTGTTTATACAACTGTATACTGTACACATTATTATGCAGTGCTCTTCCAGTGACTGTAGCTAATATTACTTACAAACCTCCAAGAAAATATAACTCGATAAAATATTTTCTTATTTAATGTCTTTGTACATAACACCTAAATTTGAATATTTTATAGGCATTAAAGTTGCTGTTTCTTTCATTTCTAATAGAAATTTACTTTTTCTTCAAGTTTTTTAATTTTTTTCATATATAGTATTCACCATTCTAATAGTTCCATTTCTAGTATACATTATTTTCTTTCTGGAAACATGTAATGTCTTATAAAACTTAGTTGTGTACTAAGCTTTACCTTACTTCAAGTACACTGCCCCATCCAAGAACTCCAAACACACTTACAAAGGTTTCGGAACTGGGTAATTGTTGAGATGATAGAGAAACTGAATTCTTTAGGAATACCTTTTTCTTGTGTTAATAGCATATTTATGAGGTCATAAATACAACCTATTTCTAGATAAGTCAGATTGTACTTACTACAAAGTACTATATTTTTAAAATTAATCAAACATTTTAGGGCCATTATTCAGCCTCCACTGAAAGATCTAGCTATGAATATGAATAAGCAGAAAACTTACTAAATAATCATATGAATTATACCTTTCAGCCTCATCTTTAAACTGATCTTCAGAATCATCACTATGTTGGAAATCTTGAAGAAAGACTTTTAGCTTCCTTGAGTTAACTTCATTTTGAAAAACCTATAGGCGTATGAAAAAAATTACAGCTATATTTTAGGAATCAACAGTTTAAGAGAAAATGATTTTTATAGCTTCTCAAGAAGAGCAATAAGGTCTTCAATAATAGAATTAAATCACAATCATGGTGTGATTTCTACTCTTAGAAAATCACTTGAAATGTATATCTCCCTTTAAATATTTTCCAATCCATCAAAACAGCATGTAGAGTACCATGCACATATAAATTATTTCTATTGAATCACCCAAGTTTTAATCTTCCAAGTTATTTTCCAGAAGTTCATAAAAAGAAAGCTTATTTTTCTTTAAAAAAAAAAAAAAAAGATTATTATTGCAGCCCAGAGGAGATTCTTATAATGAGTGCTTATCTCATTTAGCTTATTGTTAATATAAGGTTACTAACACTATTTATCTTTATTTCAGTGCTTATGTAATTTAATCCAGTAACTCTAGGTATATCTCTGCCATGAAATTTTGTACTACTAAATGGACTTTAGTTCACATTGTTGACTTTGCCCTGTCCTGTACAGTACCCAGACCACTGGTAAATAAATTGAATATAATTAAAGGAAAAAATAACCTTAAAATAAAGATTCAGTAATCAATATTTTTGCCCTCAATTCTGCTTCAATTAACCCACTCATCTGACAGTTCTTTTCTGGGGTCCAAATACATGCAGATACTGTTCTAAGTGCTACAGATAAAACACTGAATAAGAGGCATGATGTATTCTGTCCTTGTGAAATGTATGCATTCTCATGGGGAAAGAGAAAATACACAAGCAAACATATAAAAGCCACACCTGTGATAAACAATAATGCAGTAACAAACTATGGTGATACTTAATCACCATGTACCTAAAAGATAGAAGGAAAGTTAGACAAAGAGACAGGAAAGCATCCTGAGCAAAAGGAACAGCAGGTCCAAAGTCCAGAAGGCCTGCCATGGTCTGGACTCTGCCTAATTTTCCACCCTCAGCTCCCACCTATTTCTTATGCAGCATCTCCAGCCATATACTGTGTTATGTCTTGCCATCTTTTTTGAAGTGTCTTTTGATGATTCTTATTTTGTGAAACATTAATCCTTTCCCCTCTTCTTAGTCCATATTCATGTGTATGTGTTTTGCCTAATTCCATGAAACTTCCTAGACTTGAAATACTTCCTGTGGGTATATATATGCTTGTGGACATATGTGCAGCTGACATTCTAGAACATGGACCCAAGCACAATCAATTTTAAATGCAAGATGTTAATGGAATAACTACCTAGAACTCTTATCAAGCACATTCGTTTTGCAGAATAAGTCAAAACATATAACTGATTAAGTTTTAACTTCACATAAATAACCACTAGTGGAGGTGATGGAATCCCCGCTGAGCTATTTTAAATCTTAAAAGAGGATGCTGTTAAAGTGCTGCACTCAATATGTCAGCAAATTTGCAAAACTCAGCACTGGTCACAGGACTGGAAAAGGTCAGAAGGGCAAGGTCAAAGAATATTCAAACTACCCTAAATTGTATTCGCTTCACATACTAGTAAGGTTATGCTCAAAACCCTTCAAGCTAGGCTTCAGCAGTTCATGAACTGAGAACTTCCAGAAGTACAAGCCGGATTTAGAAAAGGCAGAGGAACCAGAGATCAAATTGGCAACATTTGTTGGATCATGGAGAAAATAAGGGAATTCCAGAAAAATACCTACTTCTGCTTCATTGACTACAGAAAGCCTTTCACTGTGAGGATCACAACAAACTGTGGAAAAATCTTAGAGGTGGGAATACCATATCACCTTACCTGTCTCCTAAGAAACCTGTATGCAAATCTAGAGGCAACAATAAGAACTGGAATGGAAAAACAGACTAGTTCAAAATTGGGAAAGGAATACAAGTCTGTTTATCATCACCCTGCTTATTTAACTTATATGCAGAGTACATCATGGGAAAATGCCAGACTGGATAAATCACAAGCTGGTCTGGTTGGAGATGGACAGGGAAGTCTGGCGTTCTGCAGTCCACGGGGTCACAGAGAATCGGACATGACTGACTGAACTGAACTGAACTGAACTGCATCACTGGCCAGTCCCTGAATTCGTCACGCTGTGATTTCACTAGTAAATGGGATTTTATCTTTTTCTGCCACACCTTCACCCCAAATTTTCAAAAAAAAACCCTTTCAGTACAACCTATCACCACTGTCTGGTGTGAGTCTTTAGTCTTAGCAGTTCAAAGCACTATTTTTCCTCTGGGAATAACCAATTGTACCCGCACCATAAATTGCACAGACCATTCTATCCACAATACCACCTGTCATAGAAAAAGTTCCCATATATGCATAGGTCATCTTCTGTAATCTCTAAGCACTTTCATCTGTCTTATTTGCCACTTCCTAAATTACTACCACATTTCCTCAACTCTTAAGGTTTATAATGAGTCTTGAAATAATCTGCAGTTATCTCAGCTCTCATTCTACCACATATACACTTTGCCTTCCTTTCCTAATACTGCATATTTTTGGCCTTCTGTTTCCCCAAGTAAGTTTGATTCAGCTGATTAAATCTCTCTCTCCCTCAGCTACAAACACACAAAATTTGAAATCTGTATTAAAACTAGGTTAAATTAACTTTGTAATTTAAATTAAGAAAAACTGTTATCTTCATTATATTAAGTCTTATTATCCATTAATATGATATCAGTTCAGTTCAGTTCAGTTCAGTTACTCAGTCATGTCTGACTCTTTGCGACCCCATGAACTGCAGCACGCCAGGATTCCCTGTCCATCAACAACTCCCAGAGTTTTCTCAAACTCATGTCCATCAAGTCGCTGATGCCATCCAACCATCTCATCCTCTGTCATCCCCTTCTCCTCCCGCCTTCAATATTTCTCAGCATCAGGGTCTTTTCAAATGAGTCAGCTCTTCGCATCAGGTGGGCAAAGTATTGGAGTTTCAGCTTCAACGTCAGTCCTTCCAATGAACATTCAGGACTGATTTCCTTCAGGATGGACTGGTTGGATCTCCCTGAGTCTTCTCCAACATCACAGTTCAAAAGCATCAATTCTCCGGCACTCAGCCTTCTTTATAGTCCAACTCTCACATCCATACATGACTACTGGAAAAACCATAACTTTGACTAGATGGATTTTTGTTGGCAAAGTAATGTCTCTGCTTTTTAATATGCTGTCTACGTTGGTCATAACTTTTCTGCCAAGGAGCAAGCGTCTTTTTATTTCATGGCCGCAGTCACCATCTGCAGTGATTTTGGAGCCCAGAAAAATAAAGTCTGTCACTGTTTCCACTGTTTCCCCATCTATTTGCTATGAAGTGATGGGACCGGATTCCATGATCTTAGTTTCCTGAATGTTGAGCTTTAAGCCAACTTTTTCACTCTCCTCTTTCACTTTCATCAAGAGGCTCTTTAGTTCTTCACTTTCTCGCATAAGGGTGGTGTCATCTGCATATCTGAGGTTATTGATATTTCTCCCGGCAATCTTGATTCCAGCTTGTGCTTCTTCCAGCCCAGCATTTCTCATGATGTACTCTGCATATAAATTAAATAAGCAGGGTGACAATATACAGCTTTGACGTACTCCTTATCCCATTAGGAACCAGTCTGCAGTTCCACATCCAGTTCTAACTGTTGCTTCCTGACCTGCATACAGATTTCTCAGGAAGCAGGTCAGGTGGTCTGGTATTTCCATCTCTTGAAGAATTTTTCACAGTTTATTGTGATCCAGTCAAAGGCTTTGGAATAGTCAATAATGCAAAAGTAGATGATCTTCTGAAATTCTCTTGTTTTTATGATGATCCAATGGATGTTGGCAATTTGATCTCTGGTTTCTCTGCCTTTTCTAAAACCAGCTTGAACATCTGGAAGTTCACAGTTCACCTATTGTTGAAGCATGGCTTGGAGAATTTTGAGCATTACTCTGCTAGCATGTGAGATGAGTGCAATTGTGTGGTAGTTTGAGCATTCTTTGGCACTGCCTTTCTTAGGGATTGGAATGAAAACTGACCTTTTCCAGTCCCGTGGCCACTGCTGAGTTCTCCAAATTTGCTGGCATATTGAGTTCAGCACTTTCACAGCATCATCTTTTAGGATTTGAAATAGCTCAACTGGAATTCCATTACCTCCATTAGCTTTGTTCATAGTGAAGCTTCCTAAGGCCCACTTGACTTCACATTCCAGGATGTCTGGCTCTAGGTGAGTGATCACACAATCGTGATTATCTGGGCTGTGAAGATCTTTTTTGTATAGTTCTTCTGTGTATTCTTACTACATCTTCTTAATATCTTCTGTTAGATCCACACTGCTTCTGTTAGGTTCATACCATTTCTGTCTTTGTTGAGCCCATCTTTGCATGAAATGTTCCCTTGGTATCTCTAAATTTTTTTAAGAGACCTCTAGTCTTTCCCATTCCATTGTTTTCCTCTATTTCTTTGCAATGATCACTGAGAATGGCTTTCTTATCTCTCCTTGCTATTCTTTATGCTAAGCATTTTGCAGAGAGAACTCACTGGTCATAGCAAACACCCTCTTCCAACAACACAAGAGAAGACCCTACACATGGACATCACCAGATGGTCAACACTGAAATCAGATTGATTATATTCTTTGCAGCCAAAGATGGAGAAGCTCTATACAGTCAGCAAAAACAAGACTGGGAGCTGACTGTGGCTCAGATCATGAACTCCTTATTGCCAAATTCAGACTTAAATTGAAGAAAGTAGGGAAAACCACTAGACCATTCATGTATGACCTAAACCAAATCCCTAACGATTATATAGCAGAAGTGAGAAATAGATTTAAGGGACTAGATCTGATAGACAGAGTACCTGATGAATTATGAACAAAGGTTTGTGACACTGTACACAAGACAGGGATCAAAACCAATTCCAAGAAAAAAAAATGCAAAAAAGAAATGGGGCCATGCTTACACATTGACAAGATCCCTCCCATCTCCAACAAGACATGCTAAAAAACCATTTGTATTAAACTCATTTGCTAAGAAAAAGTGACATAACCTGAGTGAGAAGTCCCAGCATAATTTAAACCTGAGATATACTTCAAGCCATGCTTCAAAATAAACTAGATTATATTTATCAAAGAAGCAAACTGTTCTAGATAGCTGTAAGTCAAAAAAGGCTCACTCAGGACTCTAACATGTCTTTGATGGAATGAAATGTGATTTGGTTAACAATGCCAAGAAGGCACAAAGAGAAATACTTTAAATTATCAAGATGCCAGGTCTTTTTGGAGAGTGCTCTTTTTGTCAAATTAATATCAAAGAAAAGATTGAATACATTTTTCCAAGGAGCCTAAGTTAACTGTTGTGCACTACATATGCCAAAGATTTATGAGTGAAACTTGAAAATAGTCATGCTAAGAGATTGAAGCCTGGTTTCTAGTCTTTTTTCTGTGACTTGAAGAGCTGTATGATCACAGACAAATCATTTCAGCTTCCTGGGACTTAGTTTTTCACCTTTAAAATCGGTGTTGGAATAAAAATTTATTTATCTATCTACTAAATCTAATCATCAACACACAAGTCTATGAAGTCTAAACTATTCCTAGGAACAGCATCATAACTGAAAGGTTATCAAGTCACTATAACACCAAATTAATTCATGAAGTGTAAGCAAGGCAAATTCTAATAAAACTAGCTGATTTTCACAACATATTCTAAAAACACCCAGAAGTATTCTAAGATATTCTTTTCTAAAAGGAAACTTTAAAGAGTATCATAACTCATCCTAGAAAAGTCAAGTCATAAAATACAGAGCAAAAATCCAAACCATAAAATATACTCAGTTCCTCAAAAAAATCATAAACATTTTCCTTAAATAGATAATTTTTTAAAAATTTGAAAAATAAGATATATTCAGTTCTAGAAGACAGTCAAGTATAATTATGTAAAGGATCTACTCAAGACATTCTATGAAGTTTCTCACTTCCAAATATTTCTCCAAGTAGAAAATCATTCAGATCAGAGAAGAGTGTCAACAGCGGAACTGAGAACCCTGGATTACACTAAGAAAGACTGCCAGCCACAAATGTGATGGTTGCTTTGATGTGGCCATCTTACATGTCACAGAGGAATGGATAGACTTCTACATAAGAGAACAATCAAACTACATGATTTTTTTCAAAGCAGGAGCACAACTGCCAGCCCTGAGTGGCAGTGGCAATCAGATTGGGAAAGTAGGGGAGACAATTCCTGCTCTTGGTACTGATTTTTATCTCTATTAATTCTGGAACCTACTGGAAGTGAATATTAGGACAGTAACATGATGGAAGTCCCAAAGCTCCAATAGATTAGATAAGAAAAAAATGCAAGGCACCCACAAGATGAAAATGTATTTCCCTTTTCATAAAGGACAGAAACGGTATGGACCTAACAGAAGCAAAGATATTAAGAAAAGGTGGCAAGAATACACAGAAGAACTATACAAAAAAGATCTTCATGACCCAGATAACCATGATGGTGTGATCACTCACCTACAGCCAGACATCCTGGAGTCCAAAGTCAAGTGGGCCTTAGGGAACATCACTGCGAACAAAGCTAGCAGAGGTGACGGAATTCCAGCTGAGCTGTTTAAAATCCTAAAAGACGATGCTGTGAAAGTACTGCACTCAATATGCCAGCAAATTTGGAGAACTCAGCAGTGGCCACAGGACTGGAAAAGGTCAGTTTTCATTCCAATCCCTAAGAAAGGCAATGCCAAAGAGTGTTTAAACTACCGCACAATTGCAATCATCTCACACGCTAGCAGAGTAATGCTCAAAATTCTCCAAGCCGGGTTTCAACAGTACGTGAACTGAGAATTTCTAAATGTTCAAGCTGGATTTTAAAAAGTCAGAGGAATCAGAGATCAAATTGCCAACATCCACTGGATCACAGAAAAGCAAGAGAGTTCCAGAAAACCATCTACTTCTGCTTTATTGACTATGCCAAATCCTTTGACTGTGTGGATCACAACAAACTGGAAAATTCTTAAAAATATGGGAATACTAGGCCACCTTACTTGCTTCCTGAGAAACTGTATGCAGGTCAAGAAGCAACAGTTAGAACCAGACATGGAACAATGGACTGGTTCCAAATTGGGAAAGGAGTACATCAAGGCCGTATATTGTCACCCTGCTTATTTAACTTATATGCAGAGCACATCATGAGAAATGCTGGGCTGGATAAAGCACAAGCTGGAAGCAGGATTGCCAGGAGAAATATCAATAACCTCAGGTATGCAGACAACCCTACCCTTATGGCAGAAAGCAAAGAGGAACTAAAGAGCCTCTTGATGAAAGTGAAAGAGGAGAGTGAAAAAGTTGGCTTAGAGCTCAACATTCAAAAAACTAAGATCATGGCATCTGGTCCCATCACTTCATGGCAAATAGATGGGGAAACAATGGAAACAGTGATTGACTTTATTTTCTTGGGCTCCGAAACCACTGCAGATGATGACTGCAGCCATGAAATTAAAAGACACTTGCTCCTTGGAAGAAAAGCTATGACCAACCTAGACAGCATATTAAAAAGCAGAGACATTACTTTGCCAACAAAGGTCTGTCTAGTCAAAGCTATGGTTTGTCCAATAGTCACATGTGGTTGTGAGAGCTGGACTGGAAATAAGGCAGAGCACTGAAGAACTGATGCCTTCAAACTGCGGTGCTGGAGAAGACTCCTGAGAGTCCCTTGAACAGCAAGGAGATCAAATCAACCCTGAGTACTCGTTGGAAGGACTGATGCTAAGGCTGAAACTTCAGTATTTTGGTCATCTCATGGGAACAGCTGACTCATTGGAAAAGTCCCTGATGCTGGGAAAGATCTACACAGGAGAAGAGGTTGTCAAAGGATGAGATGGCTGGATGGCATCACTGATGCAATGACATGAACTTGGGCAAACTTCAGGAGATGGTGAGGGAGAGGAAGGCCTGGTGTGCTGCAGTCCATGGGGTCGCAAAGAGTCAGACATGATTGGTTAACTGAACAACAACAACAACATAGCCAATTAGCAGAGATCCCTCTTCTTCTAGGTTTACCTTATAATTCACTAGTCTAGGTGTTGTTTCCTGACTTGATGAATGCAGGTCCTCATGACCTGATGAATAATGCAGGTCTTCATAACTTGATGAATGCAGGTCATCATGACTTGATGAGGGAAGGTCATCATGAGATGATATAGGCAAAGATATATTCAGGTTTTTCATATCATAGTCCTTTCCTTTCTGATCTTCTCCTGAACAAAGAAAGGAAAGAACTGATTAAATGTAAAGGGTTACAGAGGACAGGTTGAAACTTAGTGAGAAAGGTCAAGTTACATGAGGGGAATTTTCATCTACTTTTCCTATTTTAGAGTCACCTCACCTTAATCTCCTATATTAATCACTTTTCTCCTTGCTTTGAAAAAATAACATAGCAAACATGACCCTACCTCTAGGATTTTCCTCAGAAAGTGGATTTTGAAGCAGTCCCCTGCTTCCATACTACTCAGTAAAGTACTCTTCAGGAAAATTCTAAATATATACCACCTACAGAACCTATGCATTGGGATCTATAGAATTAAATTCTTCTATGTTTCAGAGTCTATTTCTTGGATAAAGAATAGTGTGTTATACAAGTCTCATTTTTACATTTCGTATTGTTAGTAATAAATCAGAAATATGTTGGTGTATATAGAAAGTTGTTTAAGACTTTATTGAAGAATGTCATATGAATCATCCCTAGGATACTCACTGTTGGCATTATTTTAAGATTTTTGGTAATTACTCTGTTAATTTCACTCCACAGAATCTTTCATAGAAACCAAGGAAGTTATTTTTCTCTGATCTTAGAGACTGGTTCCAAATAGGAAAAGGAGTACATCAAGGCTGTATATTGTCACACTGCTTATTTAACTTATATGCAGAGTACACCATGAGAAATGCTGGGCTGAAGGAAGCACAATCTGGAATCAAGATTGCTGGGAGAAATATCAATAACCTCAGATATGCACATGACACCACCCTTATACCAGAAAGTGAGGAAGAACTAAAGAGCCTCCCAATGAAAGTGAAAGAGTAGAGTGAAAAAGTTGGCTTAAAGCTCAACATTCAGAAAACTAAGATCATGGTGCCCGGTCCCATCACTTCATAGCAAATAGATGGGGAAACAGTGGAAACAGTGACAGACTTTATTTTTCTGGGCTCCAAAATCACTACAGATGGTGACTGCAGCCATGAAATTAAAAGACGCTTACTCCTTGGAAGGAAAGTTATGACCAACCTAGATAGCATATTAAAAAGCAGAGACATTACTTTGCCAACAAAGGTCCATCTAGTCAAGGCTATGGTTTTTCCAGTGGTCATGTATGGATGTGAAAGTTGGACTATAAAGAAAGCTGAGCATTGAAGAATTGATGCTTTTGAACTGTGGTGTTGGAGAAGACTCTTGAGAGTCCCTTGGACTGCAAGGAGATCCAACCAGTCCATCAGTCCTGGGTGTTCATTGGAAGGACTGATGTTGAAGCTGAAACTCCAATACTTTGGCCACCTGATGAAAAGAGCTGACTCATTTGAAAGAATCCTGATGCTGGGAAAGATTGAGGGCAGGAGGAGAAGAGGATGACAGAGGACGGGATGGTTGGATGGCATCACCCACTCGATGGACAAGGGTTTGGGTGGACTCCGGGAGTTGGTGATGGACAGGGAGGCCTGGCATGCTGCGGTTCACGGGGTCGCAAAGAGTTGGACACGACTGAGCAACTGAACTGAATTGAAGAACTGAGCACTCAGAGTACTATTTCTTATATGGTAACCTTAAACATTATGATTTAGAAATTTGTAACATAGTATATCAACAAATCAATAATAAAAAGTAAAGCATAGTAAACAAGTACTGTAGAAATGGAAAAATGCATTTCTGAATGTGCCAAAAAAGGAAATCAAATAGAAATTATGAACTATAACATGAATTAATTTTCTAAGTATATATTAAGAAATATCAATGAAAGACAACATATTAAAACTAATGTGAAGTAGCTAAGGAAGTGTTTAAAGGGGAAATATATAGTTCAAAAAACAGTTTTTAAAAGAAGAAATGACAAAAATGTGTTTTGTATTCAGTCACAAAGGCCAAGAATAACTGAGGAAATCTCGCAAAACAGAAAGATATCATAAAGAAAAATAACAAACAGAAAATAAGCTAACATAACAGAATAATCAACAAAATCAAAGGTTGTTTCTCTGAAATCAAAGACTTAAAAATACACAAACTTGTTCACTACACTTGATAATAGCAAAAATGAAAAAAAAAAAGGCACAACCACAAATCCAACTATCATTTTAAGAACTAAGAAGAAAATTCAATTAGACAAACTTGGTCAAATGGTAACTTTTATAAAATTATAAATTATCAAAATCTACTCAAGAATATACAGAAAGTCAGAATAGTATAACTATTTAGAAAGTTAAACCAATAATAAAAAGTCTCACACCCTGGAGAAAAAAGGAATCTGAACCCAAACAGATCTCCAGATGATATTTCATCAAATTTCCAATGAACAAAAATCTTTTTCTTATGCAAACTGTTTTAACAAAACTTTTAAGTACTAGTGTTTCATTTATATTAAAAGGTTAGCAAATCTTGATATGAAAACGATGCATGTAAAATACATGTAAGAAAAACTATAAGCCAAATTCAAAAACGAACATAGGTGCAAAAGTCCTAAATAAAATATTACTAAATGATGCAGTGGAAAAAATGCATAGATGAAGATTTATCTCAAGAATTCAAAGTATGCTCAGGTTCACAAAAATCTATCAATGCAAATTGGCATATTAACAAATGTTAACAAAAGAAAGGACAGAAATCCTATTATCATCTTAACATAAAAAGATCATGTGAAAAATTCAATAGTCTTCCAAGGTAGAAACAGAAGAAAACTTCTTTAATTTATAGACAAGTTTATCTAATCAAAATACTGAACTAACATTATCCTTAATGGCAAAACTTTAGACACATTCTCATTGTTTTAAAGAAAATATAAGAAAGCCTACTACTTATTTAACATTAAAGACATAATGACTGGGGGAAAAGCAAGTAAATTATTATCTGCAAATATTTTAACTGTCTACATAGAAAATTAAAGAGACTCCAAGGTCAAATACTAGTAATAATAAGAAAGTCTGACGGAAAAGTTGACATGAGATCAATAAATTAGGACCATTCATAGGCCAACAACCAGATACTGCAAGAAAGGAAAATATGTCATTCACAATAGCAATAAAAATACAAGGTAACTAGAAATAGACCAAACCAAAAATATATAGTGAAAATTGCAAAATTTTGTTAAAAGTTACAAAAATAGAATAACCTATATTTCATACAAATGAAAACTCCTATCATAATAATGGTAAGTATCCTCTAAATTAAACCACAGACTCAATGCAAATCCGATAAATATTCAAGCAGGATATGTGCAGGTATTTGCATGTGTGTGTGTGTGTGTGTGTAAACAAACTAGGAAACAGAAATCTAAGAGCAGGAAAAACGATTCTGGAAAAGGAGAACAGACTGGGTGTATTTGCCCTATAAGATAGCAATACTTATTATAAGCTAAAGTCATCAAAACAGTGTGAATTGGTGTAAGGATGGAAAAGCAGGCCAATATAAAGGAACTGAGATTCAAAAACAGTCTTAAGCATGTAAGAGCATCTGCCATTTGGTAACAATGGCAGTGCAGATTAGACTGGGGAAAATACTAAAATAAATGCGGACAACACAGTAATACAAAGGATCATAAGAGACTACTATCAGCAACTATATGCCAACAAAATGGACAACTTGGAAGAAATGGACAAATTCTTAGAAAAGCATAACTTTCCAAAACTGAACCAGGAAGAAATAGAAAATCTTAACAGACCCATCACAAGCACAGAAATCAAAACCGTAATCAAAAATCTTCCAACAAACAAAAGCCCAGGACCAGATGGCTTCACAGCTGAATTCTACCAAAAATTTAGAGAAGGGCTAACACCTATCCCACTCAAATTCTTCCAGAAAATTGCAGAGGAAGGTAAACTTCCAAACTCAGTCTATGAGGACACCATCACCCCAACACCAAAACCAACCAAAGATGCCACAAAAAAAGAAAACTACAGGCCAATATCACTGATGAACATAGGTGCAAAAATCCTTAACAAAATTCTAGCAAATAGAATCCAACAACATATTAAAAAGATCATACATCATGACCAAGTGGGCTTTATCTCAGGGATGCAAGGACTCTTCAGTATTTGCAAATCAATCAATATGATACACCACGTTAACAAATTAAAAGATAAAAACCGTATGATTATCTCAATAGATGCAGAGAAAGCCTTTGACAAAACTCAATATTCATTTATGATAAAAACCCTCCAGAAAGCAGGCATAGAAGGAACATGCCTCAACATAATAAAAGCCACATTTGATAAACCCACATCAAAATTATCCTCAATGGTGAAAAATTGAAAGCATTTCCCCTAAAGTCAGGAACAAGACAAGGATGCCCACTCTCACCACTACTATTCAACATAGTTTTGGAAGTTTTGGCCACAGCAATCAGAAATAAAAGGAATCCAGATTGGAAAAGAAGAAGTAAAACTCTCACTGTTTGCAGATGACATGATCCTCTACATAGAAAACCCTAAAGACTCCACCAGAAAATTACTAGAGCTAATTAATGAATACAGTAAAGTTGCAGGATATAAAATTAACACACAGAAATCCATACATGAGGCAGGGTGCTCAGGGCTGGTGCACTGGGATGATCCTGAGAGATGGGATGGGGAAGGAGGTGGGAGGGAGGGTCAGGATGGGGAACACATGTACACCCATGGCTGATTCATGTGAATGTATGGCAAAACCACCAGAATATTGTAAAGTAATTAGCCTCCAATTAAAATTTTTAAAAAATTTTTTAAAAAATTAAGTATAGGCTGCACAATACATATCAATACACAAACCAGAAAAATAAAATAAAATAAAATAAAATAAATGGGGCTGGGACAATTGGTTTACCTACCATAAAAGAAAGATCATATCCCTTCCTCACTGCATAAGATCAAAAATCAAAATATACAAAAGGAAGAGACTCTTTGTATTATTTCAGAGTAGAGACAGATTTTGGAATCATGAAAGCACAGTTTACATAAGAAAAAAACTGATATCTGAATATTCATTTAAAAGTATCAAAAATAAGCATTTACTAGGGGAAAATGATATAACTGATGAAAAAATTTATGTAGGATATATAAAGAATTCTTAAAATTCAATAAGAAGAGCAACCAACTATTACTGATTTGAGAATAGAGAAAATTTACCTCATGTCCTCTGGGAAACTCCTTTAACCACTTAAAAAAAAAAAAACTGAGCAATAAGATACGGTTCTCTGAATGATGTGGGATAATGTTTAACACTCCTGATAATGAATGTTAAAATTGTACCATAGCTTCCTAAAGCCTTTGACATTGGATATCACTGCCACTATTGCCTCATATCAAGATTTAAATAACAGTGAGCTCTTCAAACCTAAGAAGGAGTTTCAAATGCTACGGAAGTCAGTTACATGGAAAAAAATGTCTAGAAGAATTATTAACAAGCAATTCATAGAAGAAGAATACTTAAAGACCAATAAATGTATGAAAAACTGTCCACCATCAGTTAATAAAGAAATGAAAATTAGAATAACCTACCACTGACTTTCACTTCTACCCATGAAGGATTTAGTGCTACAAAACTTATTCACAACCAGAAAATAGGACAAAACACATGTGACAACAACTTTCAGATATTGTAAGATAAGCCTGGAGTATCTTATCATGCAATCAAGTGATTAAATGCTCAGAAAACAAAAGGATGGGTTATGTCATAGAGACACAGGAGTCAACCTGAAAGAGCTCCCAAGGGCCCAGACTGGAACAATTTGAACAAAGTAATAGCATAACTAGATTATGATATAAATTAGAAAATATATATATTTTCAGTATGAGTCCATACTGATATAAGCAAATGAATAAATAAATAAGTAGGGGAGTAGAAACAAACCTTCTTTATAAGGTAATCCCAAATAATATACATATACTAATATTACTCCCTCCTCTAGGAGGTAGAGCTTCTTGCTCCCTTCCCACCTATGGGAGCAGCCTTATTTTTTGACCTCTTGAATATTTCTCTCCTCTTCTGATGCCACTAACCATTGTCCAAGTTGTCACCATTTGTCTTAATTACTGCCACTGCCTCTTAACAAGCCTGCTATTTTCACACTTACTATCCATCCAATACATCCTCAACACTGAAATGAGAGAAATAACAGATAACAGAAACAGACATATAGGAGTTCTAGATGTTGGCATTAACAAAGACTTTTAAAGTAATATGTTTAAAGCATAGTCGGAACAAATGAAAATCTAGGAAAGGAGCTTAATGAAAGATTTCTGTGGTTTAAAAGGAACACAACAGAAGCAACCTACAGTAAATGTCCAGCAAAAGAGGAATGGATAAAGAAGATGTGGCACATGTATAAGACGGAGTATTACCATCTTTATTACCACTTATTACATCTTATTATATTTATTACATCTTATTACCATTTATTACCAGCCATAAAAAAGGACAAAATAATGCCACTTGTAGCAACATGGAGAGACCTAGAGACCGTCATACTGAGTGAAGTTAGACAGGGAAAGACAAATATCATATGATATTGCTTATATGTGGGAATCTAAAAAAAGGGTACAAATGAACTTATCTACAAAACGGAAATAGAGCATGTAGAAAACAAACATATGGTTACCTGGAGGTGAGTAGGGGAAGAGGTAAATGGGAAGACTGAGACTGACGATACAGACGACTCTATGTGAGACAGATAGCTAATAGAGACCTACTGCAGAACACAGGGACCTCCACCCAGCACCGTGCAACGGCCTATATGGGAAAGAATCCAAAAAAGAGTGGATATGTGTATAACCGATTCACTCTGCTGCACCTGAAACTACACAGTACTGCAAATCGACTACACGCCAATACAAATTTTAAAATAGTAAAGTAGTTTTGCTCTTGCTTTGTCTCTCTCTTATTCGGGATTTTAAATTCATCCATATGTCTAACTTTTCAATTTTACAACACATTCTCTTTCCTTGAGAAAAGAGATAATTCACTAAGTGGCAATAAAGAATAAAACTATAAATTACTATAACATAATGTAGTTCTTTTTGAATAGAGAAAAATACATTCAGAATCTGAACAGTTCTACCAATAAAATATGAGAATTGCTAATTTTACTTTAATTTCTTTCAAGAAAGCACACCCAGTTGGGCCACTTGCATATTAATTTGCAAGTGTCTTAAGAAAATTAATGACAAGTATTCTTCGTATGCTGTTTTTTGTCCTTTGCCCAGATTCTAAAACAAAGTCATGGAGTGCGTAGGATGTAATAGGAAAGAGGCTGAGTCAAATTATATTTTAAAAGATTCCTTTAAAATTTAAATTTCATCGAATAGAAGGTCAGAAGATAATTAATAGAACGGTTAGTGCACAGTTAGCTTAAAAGGGAAAAGTATCAAGCAGATTTTTTTAAAAATCAGGTTACACAAAAGGAAATAAATAATCCTGGACAGTAAACACAGCAATGTAAATTAAAGAAAGCTCAAGGCATCATTTCAAAACAAGTAAATTAACCACACTTCTTTTTGCTATGATAACACCAAATGTGGTGAGATTACAGTATAACCAATATGTTGCTGGCAATGTGATTTAAACTCTTCTAATAATAAAAATTAATACAAAATTCAGATCCATCAGCTCAAGAATCCCCATCTGGAGAATTTATCCGAAAGAATAAATTGGGCTTCCCAGGTGGCACTAGTGGTAAAGAACCCGCCTGCCAATGCAGGAGACATAAGAGATGCGGGTTCGACCCCTGGGTCAGGAAGATCCCCTTGAGGAGGGCATGGCGACCCACTCCAGTATTTTTGCCTGAAGAATCTCATGCACAAAAGAGCCTAACAGGCTACAGTCCGTGGGACTGCAAAGAGTTGGACAAGACTGAAGCGACTTAGCACACATCCTAAAGAAAGAATTCAAAGAAAGAACAAAAGCTATAAATATTATTAATAAATCAATAGTAGTATTTATAACCAAAGGGAGCAAAAACTGAAAACAACATACATGTTATGAATAAGTAATATCACAATGAGAAAGAAAGCGGCCTCCAGGCCTTTCAGATTGCAAACAGGACCAGAATACTTCTGGAGTCAGACCTGCAAGGCTAGGACAGCAGCCTATGTAGAGCTCTGGCTTAAACCTCTAGCAGGAGGGAGCAACACCCACACTGATTACAGGGAGGCAGCGTAGAAGAGCAACCAGGGGCTAAGCTGAACAAGGAAAGAATGAAAAAAGGTACAAAAGAAATGTTGAAAACTGATGGGAAGCTACTAATGTGTGAGGCACGCACAACAATGACAACATGGGACAGCTAGAGACAGTATCTAATTAAAACACTGCATTAGTATTATACACAAAATTCTTCTTCTTCATGTTTTTGTGGTTTTATATACTTCCTAAAGTACATAGGTATTTCTGCAATACATATATATTATACCTACAATCAGAAATAAACATTATTTAATCAGAATAAATTAAAACATAGGAGTCTAATCCTTGCTATTCTCAGCACGGTGGCTTGTTAAGAGATGCAGAATCTTGGGCCCCACCACAGACCCAGTGAATCAGAATGTGCAGGTTAACAAATTCACAGATGGTTCATACATATTTACAATCTGAGAAGCACTGCTGTAACTCTCCTGCTCCCCGCACCCACCACAGTGCACAGTGCATAAGAACCTACCAGACTCTGCTGCAGCATTTTCCGGTGAAGACATGTCGTCATTCCCAAAAGAGATGGGTAAAAGGTTTCTCCAGGTACTGAGCCTTGTGTTCTGAGAGTTAGACAGACGGTCTAATTAATATCCTGGGGCTGGCACACAATTGTTTTTCACCTAGTCAAACATACAGTGTAAAGGAATTTTAGACAACTCAGGTTCTCAGTTTTGACATATTATTACTCATTTATTTAGTCACTGTTATTCAGCAAATTGAAGGCCGGGAGGAGAAGGCGACAACAGAGGATGAAATGGTTGGATGGCATCACTGACGTGATCGATGGACATGAGTTTGAGTAAGCTCTGAGAGTTGGTGATGGACAGGGAAGCCTGGCATGCTGCAGTCCATGGGGTCACAAAGAGTTGGACACAACTGAATGACTGAACTGAACTGATTCAGCGAATTAATTCTTTTATGCCAAACTTATTCTGAATTAGGTGCTGCGGACTCATTATTGAAGGATAAAAATTAAGTTCAGGGCCTATCTTCAAGGAGTTCATTTACAACCTATAAAAAGTCCTCACATAGGATAAACATTTTTTTCTCTTCTAATCTTTGCCATAGTAGGCCTATAAGATGATGTTATATTGTTCCTATTGGTTAAAATCTAGAGGGTTTTTTGTTTGTTTTTTTGGTCTGGAGACTTTTATCATTAGTTTACTTGCAAATGAAGTAAAGTGAAAGTGTTAGTTGCTAAGCATGTCTGACTCTTTGCCAGCCCATGAACCATAACCTGCCAGGCTCCTCTTTGGAACACTAGAGTGAGTTGCCATTTCCTACACCAGGGGATCTCCCCGATCCAGGGATCAAACACTTATCTTCTGCATTGCAGGCAGATTCTTTACCATTCCATCACAGAAATAAGGTTACCATAACTGAACCTAAAAGTTATTATTTTGAAACATGTATTTTAAAACTTTGTGATACAGTATGTTAAGAATGATTATTTAAAACATGGGAGTAAGACAAAATCATAGGTGGCATATCCTTTCAACATTATATGAGAATGGTGTTTAAAAGGCCTCCCAAGGATTATTTAATTATATAAAGAGATTGTACTTTGTACAACTCATTATTTACTGTTGATTCAAAGTCCTAGACTTAGTAAGAATACATGTTAACCTATAAATTTTCATCCTGTAGGGATACAAATAATTTCCATCTGGATGAAAAAAGATAATACCAAAGATTATAATTTATTGCCCTGTTGGACATAAACCAGGCTTTTAAAATCTGACCTAGCAATCTTACTCTAATACTTCTTCAAAATACGTATAAAGACCTAGACCCTCAAAATGTTCTCAGAACCACCTTTGTCACCTTCCCGGTTGCTTCACTAATAAAAAAATTGAATAAAATCCTAAACACAGTTTCATTTCAAATTTTAATGAGTTACATTTTAAATTTTTTGAAAATTCTACTTTTATGAAGGGGTTTGGGTAGATTTCTTCTTTTTAAAAGGACAGCAGGACTTCCCTAGAAGTTCAGTGGTTCAGACTCTACACTTCTAAAGCAGCGGACGTGGGTTTGATTCCTGGTCAGGGAACTAAGATCTTACATGCCACAAGGCAAAAAAATAATAAAAGGACAGTAGTGGCCTTGTGACTGATACTGAGGTGGTGGACATAAGTGGTACGCCTCCTCTGGAAATAACACTGAAAAGTCAAATATCTTATTGTTAAATAAAACCCACCAAGAATGACGCCCAAGCTTCTGCCTCCCAGATATATGACTGAAAATATTTTAAATGATACAATCTTTCAAAATTTGTTTGACGTATAGTTGATTTACAACATTGTGTTAGTTTCTGGTATACACCAAAGTGATTCAATTATATATAAATACACACACACACACACAATTTTTCATTTTAGCTTCTTACAGGATTTGAGTATAGTTTTCTGTGCTATACCACAGAAGCTTTTGCTTATCTATTTTATAAATGCTACACTGTGCTTAGTCGCTCAGTCGTGTCAAACTCTTTGCAACCCCATGGAGCCCACCAAGCTCCTCTGTCCATGGGGATTCTCCAGGCAAGAATACTGGAGCGGGTTGCCATGCCCTCCTCCAGGAGATCTTCCCAACCCAGGGAATGAACCCAGGTCTCCCACACTACAGGCAGATTCTTTACCATCTGAGCCACCAGGGAAGCCCATTTTATATATAGTAGTTTGTATCTGTCAATCTTAAACTCCTAATTTATCCCTGCCTCACCCCCTTCCCCCTTTGATAACCATAAATTTGTTGTCTATGTCTGTGAGTCTGTTTCTGTCTTATAAATAAGTTCATCTGTATATTTTCTTTTGTGTGTGTGTGTGTTAAGATATAGTTTTATTTTTTATTTTGTTGAAGTATAGTTGATTTACAATGTTGTGTTAGTTTCAGTAAATTGTGTTAGGTGTACAGTAAATTGATTCAGTTATGCATACCTATATAACCTATTTTTTCAGATTCTTTTTCCTTATAGGTCATTCCAAGATATTGAGACTAGTTCCCTGTGCTATACAGTAAATCCTTGTTTAAGACATATTTTCGATTCCACAAAAAAGTGACATTATATATTTGTCTTTGTCTGACTTAATGTGATAATCTTTAGGTCCATCCATGTTGCTGCAAATGGCATTATTTCATTCTTTCTTATGGCTGAACAGCATTCCATTGTTTACATATACCTCATCTTCTTTATCCATTCATCTGTCAATGGACACCTAGGTGCTTCCATGTCTTGGCTATTGTAAATAATGCTGCTATGAACACTGATATGCATGTATCTTTTCAAATTAAAAGTTTTCTCCAGATATAGGCCTAGGAGTGGGATAAATAAACAAGTATTTTTGTAAAAATCAATAAGAAAACAAACCAATTTAAAAATAGGAAAAAAAAGTGAAACTGACACTTCACCCAAGAATATGTACAGATGGCAGGGAATTCCCTGGCAGTCCAGTGGTTAAGACCATGCTTCCACTTCAGGGAACACAGGTTTGATCCTTGGTCAGGAAACTAAGACCCCATACGACCCTCGGTATGGCCAAAAAAAAAAGGTACAAATGGCAAACAAGCATATGAAAAGATGCTCAACAGCATATGTCACTAGAGAATTGCAAAATAAAACTACAATAAGATGTTAAGCGCTAACTATCAGAATGGTTAAAATTCAAAAACATGACAATACTAAATGCTGGCAAGAATGTGGATTCACTGCTGAGAATACAAAATGGTACAGTCACTCTAAAAAAACTATTTAGCAGATCCTTACAAAGCTTTTCCGGTGGTCATGTATGAATGTGAGAGTTCGACTGTGAAGAAAGCTGAACACCAAAAAATTGATGCTTTTGAACTGTGGTGTTGGAGAAGACTCTTGAGAGTCCCTTGGACTGCAAGGAGATCCAACCAGTCCATCCTAAAGGAGATCAGTCCTGGGTGTTCATTGGAAGGACTGATGCTGAAACTGAAACTCTAGTACTTTGGCCACCTCATGTGAAGAGTTGACTCATTGGAAAAGACCCTGATGCTGGGAGGGACTGGGGGTAGGAGGAGAAGGGGACGACAGAAGATGAGATGGCTGGATAGCATCACCGACTCAATGGACATGAGTTTGAGTAAACTCCGGGAGTTGGTGATGGACAGGGAGGCCTGGCGTGCTGTAATTCATGGGGTCACAAAGAGTCAGACACGACTGAGTTACTGAACTGAACTGAACAAAGCTTAAAATAGTATTGCCATATGATCCAGCAATTGTTCTCCTAGTTATTTACCCAATGATCTACAACTATGTCCACACAAAAACACGCATTCAAATGACTATAGTTGGTTTATTCATAATCAGCAAAAACTGGAAGTAATCAAGATGTAATTCAACAGTGGAATGGATAAACTATAGTATATCCACAATGAAATATTATTCAGTGATAAAAAGAAATGTTATCTAGCCAGAAATAGATATGGAGGCATCTTAAGTGAATGTTGCTCTGGGAAAAAAGCCAGTCTGAAAAATGTATGATTCCAGATTGGCAGTATGATTCCAACTCTATGATAAGGCCTTTATCAGATATGTGTTTTGCAAAAACATTTTCTCCTAATGTACAACTTGTCTATTTTTTTTAACATATCTTTCACAGAAGTTTTTAATTTTAATAAAGTCCAGTTTGTAAGTTTTTTCTTCGTTCTTTTGGTGGTGTGTCTAAAAATTCATTGCCAAAACCAAGGTCATCTAGATTTCTCCTATGTGACTGTGCCCTTTAAAGAGCTATTTTAAAGTCCTAACCTCCAGTATCCGTGAATGTGAACTTATAGGGCATTTCCAGGTATAACCAAATGAAGATGAGTTTCTAACCCAATGACTGATATCCTTAAAAGACAAGTGAAATTTGAACACAGATACAGAGGAAGAAATCCATGCAATAACAGAGGCAAAAATTGGAGTCATATGTCTACAAACCAAGAAACTCAAAGATTACTGGCAATCATGAAAAGAGGGAGGCAAGGAAAGATTCTCTCATAGAGACTTTAAAGCCAGCAAGGCTTACTGACAACTTAATTTCAGAATTTTGCCTCCAAATGTGAAAGAATGCATTTTTCTTTTTTTTAATCATCCAGTTTGTAGTATTGTTATGGAAAACCTAGGAAACTAATATATTTTCTGGCACCAGAATGTTGTGCTGATGTAATAATTACCTAAAAATGTGGAATTAGGTAATGGGTAGAAGATGGAAGAGTTCTGAGGTACAGAAAGAACTTAGATTGCCTTAAAAGCACTATTGATGCAAATACAAACGTTAGGGATTTCCCTGGTGGTCTAGTGGCTAAGACTCCACACTCCCAATGCAGGGTACCTGGGTTCAATTCCTTGTGAGGGAACCAGGTCATACATCTTGTGTGGCATGGTCAAAAAAAAAAATTTAATTTTTAAAAATTAAATATATAAATACAGAAGTTAAGGGCAATTTTAGTAAAGGAGTTGGAAAGAAAAGAAGGGAATTTTAGAAAAAGAGCATATCCCAAACATATAAAAAGTTTTACAACTCAAAAAGAAAATCAACCCAATGTTTTTTCAAATGGGCAAAAAATTTCAAAAAAAAATTTTTTTTACAAAGGAAAAATACAAATGGTACACAAACAGATGAAAAAATGCTCATCACCACTGGCCAAAGGAAAAATGCAAAAGAAAACAATACTAAGATATTACCACATACCTATTAGAATGGCTGAAATTAAACATACACACACACACAAAACAATACAAAGTAGTTTTGGCAACAATGTGAAGCAACTGGGATGCTCATTATTGCTGTTTGGATCACTTATTACCCTGTTTATTTTTCTTAGAAGCACTTGTCATTACCTTAAAATTTGCTTACGTTTGTATGGAATAAGTCAAAATTTATCTGCTTATATGTTTACTGTGTATCTCAGTCAATATAAGGACCATGAGACTGGTGACTTGGTCAGTCTTGTTACCATTTTTGTCATCTCGGCACCAAGAAAAATGGCACAAACTGGGCACTCAAAACATATTTATTAAGAGGCAGGAAAGAAAAGAAAGGACACTAAGATAATGAATGTGTGGGGGGAAAGGAACCCAGTCACAATACACTACAGAGGGACAACATACTGTTGTAAAAGAAAATGAATTTAGATCACCAGAAGGTTACATGCAGAGACTGTTAATTTCAGCTGCACGTCAGGATTATCTGGAGAGCTTTGCAAAATGCCGATCCCTACACCAAATCAAGTTGAGAACCATTGAGGAAATGGAACCTAAACTACAGAGCTGCATGTATCTGGGTGTAAATCTTGGACAAGTCACTTAATTTCCCTTTGCCCCAAAATTCTCACCTACATAATGGAAATAATACACACTTCCCAGAGTTATTGTCTAAAATTAAGACTACAGATAAAGTTCTCAGTAAATGTTAATTCTCCTCCCCAGGGAAAACTTGATGAAATCTTCACTGCCCAGTGATAAATGCTAATTCAATCGTTAACTTATTTCAGACAGTGACTGCAGCCATGAAGTTAAAGACACTTGCTCCTTGGAAGAAAAACTATGAAAAATCTAAGCAACATATTAAAAAGCAGTTAACATCACTTTGCCAACAAAGGTCCGTATAGTCAAAGCTATGGTTTTTCCAGTAGTCATATATGGATGTGAAAGTTAGACCATAAAGAAGGCTGAGCTCTCAAGAACTGTTGCTTTCAAACTGTGGTGCTGAAGAAGACTCTTGAGAGTTCCTTGGACTGCAAGGAGATCAAACCAGTCAATCCTAAAGGAAATCAACCCTGAATAATTATTAGAAAGATTGATGCTGAAGCTGAAGCTCCAATACTTTGACTACCTGATGTGAAGAGTCAACTCATTAGAAAAGACCCTAATGTTGGGAAAGATTGAGGGCAGGAGGAAATGGGGCAACAGAGGATGAGATGGTTGGATGGCATCACCAACTCAATGGATATGAGTTTTAGCAAACTCCGGAGGATAGTGAAGGACAGGGAAACCTAGTGGGCTGCAGTCCATGGGGTCGCAGAGTCAGACACGACGTAAGCAACTGAACAACAACAATCATCAATTCATGTTTTTCTTTCTTACTTGATTATTAAATTGAACATCTGCATTGGGTAAATTTAGAAATACAAACTTTTTTACTCTTCTGATAAGATGATGCCTGAAGCTATATGATTCTTCTCAAACCTGGCTGTAGGTTAATTACCTAAGAAGACTTTTTTTTTTTTAATACCAATACCAAATGTCCAGACTTGGCCCAAGTCAACTAACTTAGAATCTCTGGGGGGAGCTTAGAACATCAGCATTTTTTAAAAAGTTTAATTCAACAGTGATTTTAAAACATAGGACTGAAAAGCTCTGATTTGCATTAATGATATCCCATGCTAATTGCACATATGACTCATTCAGGGAGCTCTTAAAAAACAGATTGAGTCCAGAACCCCAGCATAACCTACTGATTCAGAATCTGTGGATATAAAGCCTATCATTTGGCAAAGCTTCATAAAACTCCCCCAGTTATTCCGGTGCACATCCATTGGGAACCGTAACTTTATGCCATGCATTCAGTCTCCCTGTTGTCCACCAGAAAACATCATTTAGAACTTTCACTGGCCTCCTGTGCCAAGCCTGCTCAGTGGCTTTTAGTCAGCAAATGAAGTGACACATCACAATGGGTCTTGATTTTACAGATCTTTTTAGAACATGTTCTTGTGAGATGCCCCTTGACCCAATCGTTTACCATACACTGTGCCCAGCACTAGCTATATAGTCCATTGTCCTTTCCAACCAAATCCCTGTAAGAGGCTGCTGATCAGGTAAGGACAAAATGGAATCACGTTACTCCCCAAGCTTTATTTCCCTCTAAATGGTATTGCAATGCCAGGACAAATTAAATGAATATCACTGGTCAGATGAGTCTGAATGAAATCTGAGTTGTTTTCTGCACTGAGAAGAAAACTGATATGTTTGCTTCCCTCAGAGAGGTAATAAAAGTAGGGAAAACAAAGATGATCCCTGAGTTAAGCGCATTTCCAAACTCAACCTAAATCCAGCAGCAGAAACCTTAGAAAATGATTTCAGGGGTGTCAATCAGTCAGTACACACACCACCATGGCTGCACTACCAGGGAGATAGTAGTGCAGTATTCACATAACCAGGCATTAATTTAGGTTTATTAAGTATATAAATTCATGTGACCCTCACAAGAACCCTATATGTAGGTAATATTATTATTCTTATTTCATGAATAAAAAGAAAAAAGGAACAGAGGTTAAATATTTTGCCCAAAGTCACATAGCTAGTAGGTGGCAGTTTCTGAATCCAGTCAACCTGCTTCAGTCCATTATCTTGTCTACTCCACTACTACGGTATAGATGAGTGATGGCTAAGTTCTTAAAAAAAAAAAAGTTGAAGTCTGCAGCAGAAACTGGATATCAGACCACGTGTACCTAGGGCAAGTTACTTAACCCCTCTGAGCCTACTTTTGCATCTGAAAAATAGAGATAATAATAGTACCTGTCTCACTGAGTTGAGGTGACAATTCAACAAGGTTATGCATATAGTGTGCTTCTAAACAGTGCCTGGCACTTTTAAGAGCTGTCAGTGTCAGCCATTATTATCTGTATCATAATACAGCCCAAGCAGTTAGGGAGAAATTACAACCTATGATGCTGAAAATTTTCCCTGCTGATCTTAGATCTGTAGATTCCCATTACAGCAGAGCCAATAAAACAAGTAATAATATATATTCACAAAATCTTAAACAGTCACTGAGGAAAACCCCCAGCTCCTCCAGTCCAAGATTATGAGTTAGTCTGGAAATGGAAAGCTCTATTTGCTATAGTTTGGCTCTTTTTAGAAAAACATACTCAAGTATCAAGTTGTATAAATGTAACCGCACCAGGAGCTAGACTTTCAAGTAGCTGCAGACTGTGGCGGACTTTTGTTAGAGAATATGTCACAGGAGAAGATTCCCCTCAGGTGGTAAATGTCGCCTTCCTCAGTCACAATTTGTATAAACAAAAGAAAAACAAAGTAAGGATTCAAACAGGTAACAGTCACCATATGCTTGCCATTGTATTAAACGTTTTCCATGTATTACCTCACCTAATCTTCACAACACTTTTCCCACCCACAGGAAGCCAACAACCCCACTGGGTTAATCTCACTTTTAAGTTTACGACTACACATCTCAAACAGGCACTCAGCGCTGCCTAGCAATCCAATTCCATTTCCCCACTTAGTTCACTGTCCCACTCTCCAGAAGGGCTATGTCACATGTATCTCCTAACACCTCTTCTCCTCTCCCTTGCTGCCCTTACTCTCAGCCACTGGCTGCCTTCATAGACAGATGGTGCCTCTACTACCTGTCTGCATCTGTACTTTCCTCAGCTTCCCCTCTAGATACAATGGACTGTATGTTCCTATTCATTTCAAAGCCAACTACTCACCAGCACTGGGGTCTCCTCTCTGAGGTACTCAAGTACTTCCCCTGAAATGTTCCCCTTTCTCATCTGCATCATTTTCCCCTTTCTATGAATTCAATCCCACTAGCACATAAACATATTCTAGTTTCCCCTATCTTAAAAGAAAATTCCACTTGATTTTAAGACCCCTCTAGTCTACCAAAGTATTTCTTGTTAAAATGATGAAAATCCTCTTAATTGCCAAACTATTCTTGCATATTCACTGTGGATGGCCACCATCTCCCTCTGGCTTTCCTTCCTCTTCTCTATGTACACTCTCAATCTAGGTGGTTTCCCCTAGTCCTTCAATTTAAATATCACCTATGTGGTAATGATTCCAAAGACCAATTCTAGCCCTAAAATCCTCTAGGACTTTAGACTCAAATTTCCAATGGCATATTTGACATACCTACTTAAAAATTGACTAGCTGATTTATATTACATATGCTTTACCATAATTAAAAAAAAAAAATCTACCAGATGACTGACAGAGTGATGGAGAGATGAAAAACAAGCATAGCTAAATATTAATAGTAGGGTCTAGGTGGTAAGCATATTCACTGTAAAATTCTTTCCAAGTATATTGTTCATATGTTGTATGTTGGGGAAAAACCTATTAGGAGACTCAACATAATATATTCAAAACAATTTTTGATTCCATCCATTCCAGATGGGAAATCTACCTCTCACCTACAGTGTTCTCCCATCTCATTAAATAGCAAGGGAAAAACCCAAAACTCAGCCTTGAGTGGCTCTCTCCCACCTGGAATATAATTCCATGAAGGCAAGCACGCTGCTCATTTAGAAAAGTCCTAGCACACAGGAGGTGTTCAAAAATAACCTGTGGAATTGATCATGAGTTAATGCTGTTTCTCTCTAAGTCCTACAATCCTCACTGGTCCTTGAGTGAGAACGGAGCTCTTGGCCTCCAAACCTCCCCAGCCCAGGGAGCAGAAACTGTCCTAAGACCCGATTATGGCTTCTTACCCATCATAGCAGTTCCATGCTCCTCAGCGAGAGTTCAACGCCTTTCTTTACCACAGAACCAAAGTGACTCCTGTCCCAAACCTGTGACACACAGAACCCATGACACATGTCACAGCACAGCTGGGCATCACACTGCCCAGGCTATCTTTCCCCAAGGATTCAGCGGACTCTGATCTCACTTTGCCCAGGGCCTGCCCGAATCCAGCCCAAAAGACCTCCTTGTGGTGACTGGGGCCACAGTCCACTCCTTCAGTGGGCACCAGTGGCGTCTTCCTCCCAAGACCATTGACTGGACCCAAGTCTGCCCTCCCCCGCTCCTGGCAGCAGCCCCCTCTACCCTCCCCCGTGTCCCACCTGGCCCCCACCACCTTTCCTCACCTGGATCTGCCCCGCCCAGCCTGGCCCCAACCGCCCCGCCCGCCTCCAGCCCGCTCCCTTGCCAGTTGGGTTCACGCGGGAGCTCTCAGGCCGGCCGAGATCGGTGCCGTCCAATCCTGGAGGCTCCCGTGGGCCTGCGCACGGAGCCTCGCCCGGCTCCAGACCCCTCGGTAGCAGTGCTTCCCTCTGCTGGCCTTCCGAAGCACTGCCGCGATCCCCGCGGACCCCGCGGTGGCTTTCCTGTGGTCCCTGGTCCACTCCTGTGTGTATGCTCGTTCCCAATGCCGGCAACTGTCTGAGCTATGCCCACATCCATTGACCCACTGAGGACTGTGTTCTCTGGGGGTGGTCGCCTGGTTCACACCTGCCCCTAAGCTTCCTACTGAATTGGAGAGGAGCCAGGATAGGCTGCTGGTTTGCAGTGTCAGGATAAGGCAGGTAGTGTTTAGGCACTTTGGATAGGATAGACTATTGCAAAAGGAGTCGCTAGCCTGTGCCAGAATGGCCTGTGCCAGAATGTGAGGTCATTTAGCTGCTAAGTCGAGTGAGACAGTTTCAGCTAGGGTGGTCAGTGTAGGGGGAATCCAGCGTATAGACATTGTCTCAGTACTACAAGCCAGAATCGTTTTATCCTAACAAGAGCACCTCTCTTCATTTGGTCCTAACCAGAGCCACTCTGGTGAACCTAGTTCCCTTAAGGCATGATGAGACCTGCCTCACTTAGCGCACAGCCTGGTCCAGGGGAGCCATATCATTGAACTGAGCTGGGACTGAGCAAAAACAGTCACCCTCTGTCCAGGCATAGGGGTCAATTTCCTGCGTGGTGAGTCACAATAGCTGCCTACTCTCCACCAGAGGCCTGGCCATCCCTCAGCAGCCAAGGCTTCCTCCAATCTCAGGATAGGATTCCTCCTTAAAAGATGGGCTCCTGTTTGATGTTTCTGTTGTTTCTCATCGTGTCTAATGTCAAAAGTCTGCACACCATCACTGTTTCACAAATCTGAGCAGCACAAATGAATCAGAATGTTCTATTGATGTGTTCCTACATATCATATGGCTGTCATGGGGAAACACAGGGAGAAGTGTCGCCCATGGCATAGGGAAATCACTGAATGGAGACTGAATGAACACTTGGTGGAAGTGGTCCCTGAGGTCTCATCCTGTCCCTCAACTTTCTGTTAAACCATATCCTGTTCCCAGTGGTTACATACCCAAGAGGCTGCTTATGTTTTCACCAGTGAAAAATTTGAAGAATTATAAAGTTAGTTTTTCATCAAAATTTCTGCCATTCTTTGGCAGTCTTGCTATCACCAGTAGTACAAGGAGTCTTGCAGGCCAAGGTTTAAGTCCCTCCTTTGCTACTGAAAGGTCCCCTTTCTAGCCTGACTGAGGAGTAGCTTGGTTGTCCCCTCCCTGCTGCCCGCAGATACCACCTTTTTGTATCCTGCTCAGTTCCAGGTCCACTGTGGATTCCTGGGGAAGCTCAACTAGTGTAGCAGCAGTGACCAGCACAGAGGTGATGCAGATTCTGGAACCTCAGTCTGCATTCCTGACCCTGGTCTGAGCACCCAGACTCCCTCAGGATGGACCCTGAAAGCCAGGCATACTTCTGCTGTCCATTGAGCTGAGACCCATCTGCTTTCAACTGCAAGAATTTACTGCCCATATGGCCACTCATCTCAAGCTGTGAGTCTCCAGACACAATCAGAGAGGACCCTTGAGGACCTCCCAGATCCCAGTAAACAGCTTGCACCCAGAACCTCAGGACCCAAAGTCATGTCTTCACAGCCCCCAAGGCCCATGTTCAAGTTCAGGGTTTTCTAAACCTTTCTTGGGGCCAGGTAAGAGCAGGTAATTAAGAACAAGCAAAGCTGACAACAACAACAAAAAATCATTTCAGCCACACTACCCTTCCACAGGCTCCATCGTGGTACAGACCTCTGCTTTACAGCCTGGTTTATTTTTGGATGGTGCTCTTCACACCCAGTACCACCAAGTGTGAGTCAGTGGGGACTGTGAGCTTGGAAGAAGCTGTGGGGCCATTTCTGTGTGTTTCTTTCTCTCTGTTCAGCTTTGAGATACTTCACATAAAAGACTCTATAAAAATAAATTGTGGAAAGTACAAGGCCAATAAAAATCCCAGTGGAAGCTGAACACTGGTTTATTTTAAAAGCCGAAGGACATGCACTTACCTCGTTCTGGATTCCCAGCTGCCTAGTTCCTGGGCCTGGCACATGGTCAATGCCCCATAAATATTAATTGATCGATCCATTAGTTGGTTGCTCCCCCATTTGCAGAGCAACAAACAGTCTACCGCTCTGCCTGCACACACACACAAGCCTAAGGAGAGAGTCCTTAGGCTTTGATGGGAGAGTTGCTAAGTTGGCAAGGGAGTCTGCCACAATGCCCTGCCTTCTACTTCCAGCTCTGCTTATTAAGAGTCAAATAAAGATGTGGCAGAAACTGAATTGCAAACACTGCCAAATTCTGAGAGAGGAGCTGGATGCATGCCTTTTAGGCCTCATGTATTTGGTCCTCTCGGTCAGTGCCAAGCCCTGGGCTTTACAGCAAAAATTCAGATGTTGCCATCTTACTGCATCTTATTAGCTGGACAGAATAGGGTGCGTGCAGAAGGCAACTTCTTTGTTCCTTTCTAATGTCTTTCAAACTCAATGCTTAGATGCATTTTTCCCCCTGGGGTCTTGCATATAAAACCTTGGGCAGGTCTATAACTTTGAGCACCCAGAACAGTCCTTTTCAGTGTAAGACTCCCTCTGACTTCTTATCTAATTCTCAGGCTATCTCTATCTTGAGGCCAGGACTGCTTTGGGCTAGAAATAGGCATGGGAAGTGGGCACTTCAGTTTCTCCTTTCTTACCCAAATTCACACCCACATTCTACCCTCCAGACCCAGCATCTGACACTTCTGCAGCTGGAATCCAACACAGGACCCTCTGCTGACTGTTTGTCCTGAGGAAATCCTGGGCTTTCCCTAAGAATTTCCCTAAGAATTCCTTTTTGAGATACCTCCAAGGGCAGCTCCATGACTGGGGTCATGTTGCCATTCACCAGTTGTTTATAATGCCCTCCCTCTTTTCAAATGAAGGAAGGGCCACCTTCAGGTCATTCTGAAACTTCCTATAGAACCTGCCTTGCCAGTACATGAGTAGTCACGGCATGGTTGAAGCAGAGTAAAGAAGGCCACTTTTCAAAATTAAACTTTTTTATTTTGAGATTATTGTAGATTCACATGCAGTTATATAAAACAATACAGATGATCTCCGGTACTCTTCACTCAGTCTGCCCCTGGTAACATGGTAACATCTTACAAAACTAGCAGAACATCACAGCCAGGATATTGACATTGATGGGATCCATCCCTCTTGTTCAGATTTCTTTTGTTTTACTTTAACTCATTTTTATGTGTGTATTTTAAGTTCTATACAACCTAAAATTTACATACATAATACTGTACATCAGCTGTGTTTCAATTTTTTGAAACAGTTCTACATAATTTTATTATAGGAGTAGGTTCGTGTATCCACCACCACAGTCAAGATATGAAACAGTCTATCACCATCAGAATGGTGCCCCTTTATAACCACACCCACTTCCCTCCTACCTGCCCCTCCTCCCCTGCTTCCTCCTAAATCTAGAGTAACCACAAATCTATTCCCCATTTCTATAACTTTGTCATTTTAAGAATGCTATATAAATGGAATCATGCTGTGAAAACTTTTGCGATTGACTTTTTTTTCAGCATAATTCTCTAGAGATGCATCCAAGCATGAATCAATAGTTTACTCCTCTTGGTGTGAATGTACCAAAGTTTGTTTAACCATTCACCTGCTTGAAGGGCATCCAGATTATTTGCAGTTTTTGGCTGTTACAAATAAAGTTGCTATAAACATTCATGTACAAGTTTTTGTGTGAATATGTTTCCATTTCTCTGAGATAAATGCCTAATATGCAGTTGCTGAGTCTTATGGTAATTGTATATTTACTTTTTTATAAGGAATTGCCAAACAGTCTTCCAGAGTGACTGTACAATTTTATATTCCCACCAGCAATGTATGAATGACCAGTTTATCCATATCTTCACCAGCATTTGATGTTGTCATTATTTTTTACTTAACCATTCTGATAGATATATAAAGATATCTGTGGTTTGACTTTGCATTTCTCTGATCACTAATGAGATTTAACATCTTTTCATATGCTTACTTGTCATTTATATATAATCCTCAGTGAAATATCTGTTCATTTGCTATTTTCTAATTGGATTTTTTTATATTCTACTGTTAAATTTTGAGAGTTACATTCCAGATACTAGTCTTTTATTGGATACATAGCTTGCAAATAATCTCTCCCAGTTTACAGTTTGCCTTTTCATCCTCTTAATAGAAACTTTCACAGAGAAAAGGATAGATTTTTCATTTTTCCTTTTATGGATTGTGATTTTGATGTCAAGTGTAAGAACTCATTGCCTAGCCGTAGAACCCAACTCAGGGTTTCCCAGGTGGCACAGTGGTAAAGAATCTGCCTGCCAATGCAGGAGACACAAGAGATCCAGGTTTGATACCTGAGTCAGGAAGATTCCCTGGAGGAGAAAATGGCAACCCACTCCAGTACTTTTGCCTGGAGAATCCTATGGACGGAGGAACCTGGAGGGTTGCAGTCCATGAACTCGCAGAGTTGGACGTGACTGAGTATGCATGCAATGCAGCAACACAAGAATCCAATCCTTTCCTTTTATTCCTCTAAAATTCTCATGGTTTTACATTTATATTTGAGTCTGTGATCCATTTTGAGTTTGTTTTTGTTTAAGGTGTAAAATCAGTAGGGTTAATGGGGGATTTCTGTTGTTTTTTTGTTGGCTTTTTTTTTTTTTTTTGGTCTATGTATGTTCATTTATTGAAAGGCCATTTTTTTCCCATTAAATTTCTTCTGTACCTTTGTCAAACATTAGTTGGGAATACTTGTGCAGGGTTATTTCTGGGTTCTTTATTCTGTCCCATTGATCTATATGTTTATCCCTCTGATAGATTATACTGACAAAGTATAGATTATACTTTGATTATGGTAGCTATATAGTAAGCCTTATTATTTAGTACAGTGGTTTCCCTCACTTCAGTCTACTTTTTCAAGATTATTTTAGTTGCTCTAATGTTTGCACATTTTCAGAACATTTTTTAAAATAAAATTTATAAAATGGATTTTAGAATAAGCTTACCTATGTCTACAAAATGTTTTCCTGGGAATCTGATAGGAATCACATTAGACCTGTAAATTAATTTGGGGAGAATTGACATCTTTACCATGTTGAGTTGGGAAGGCCATTTTCACTCTGCAGTTTAGTGATGAATGTGTGTATGTTTGAGCAACCTAATACAAATAGTGTGCTGGCAGATAATAGAAGCTTAATAAATATTTTTGGCAGAAAGGAAGGATGGGAGAACCTGGGAAAATCTTGAAAAGCTTGCATCAGTGGTTCCCAAATTTGGACACACATACAATCCTCTGCTGACATTAGTAAAAGTACAGATTTCTGGGTTTCACCTCAGCCAAGCCTGCTGGTTCAGATTCTCCAGGGTTGAGGCCAGCAGACCTCTATTTTTAACACTCTTTATAATTGATTCTCAGGTACAGTCAGGTTTGAGAACATGCAATACAGAAACTAGACATGGAAACAGTTTGCACGCAATGAGCTGAGTCCCTTAGGACCACAGTATTCTTTCTGATATTTGCCCTGAAACAAAGGAAGTGGCAGCTGAAATCAAGTTCACTTAAGGCAAATGAACAAGTCCTTCAAGAAATATGGCTCAAAATGAGTAAACAGCCCTGGAGGGAGGGGGAAGGACCTTTCCTATAAGGAGAAAGATTAGATTCATTTTGAAACTGTAGCCACCCACTTCTTTTCCAAAGAGAAAATAAGAAACCAGAGTTCAGAAGACTGCAAGCAGTTGCAAAGTTGTAAATACTGTTATTTATTCACTGCACTGCCTACTTGATTAATCCCCTAACCTTGAGGTCCATGAAACTGTGCAATAGGGCCCCGAGGGAGCTGACTCCAGCCCCAAGAAGGTTGGAAACGAAACTGTTCAGATGCCTGCAAACTTCTTTCCAAATAACCTATCAGACTTTTCTATTGTAAAAGAAAGTGAAAGTGAAGTCACTCAGTCGTGTCTGATACTTTGTGACCCATGGACTGTAGTCAGCCAGGCTCCTCCATCCATGGGATTCTCCAGGCAAGAATACTGGAGTGGGTTGCTATTTCCTTCTCCAGGGGATCTTCCTGATTGAACCCGGGTCTCCTGCATTACAGGCAGACTCTTTACCTTCTGAGCCACCAGGGAATCCCTTCTATTATAAAGAAAACAGGAAATTAGAAATAAAAGTACTTAGAGAAGAGCTCATAAATTAAATTTTTAAGCACAGGCTTCTTTAAACCTTTGTCATTGTTTTTGTTTGTTCTTTCTCTCTGCTGTTGCACATTTTTTAATTTTCAATGTAAAATTCATTATTTAAGTAATAAATATATAAAAGTAAAGGAATTTTTAAAAAAATATTCCCCTAGGTCCATCACCCAAACACTGGGCAATTTCTACTAATATTCCATTGGTTCACCTTCCCTGCTCTTCATTGTATTCCCGTGTGCATACATGCTTTTCTGTTGCTTTTTATTCAACTAGCATACAATTTGGAGTTATTACGTCAAACATTTTCTTAAGTTGTGACTTTTCAGTATTTATTTTACTTGTTTTCTTGACTGCATAATATTCATTAGTGCTAATATACTAGAACTGCTCTTCTTCACCATGTTGTCTTTAGTATTACCATATTTTATTCTATTACCATTTCTGTTCTATTCTTTTTTTTTACCAAAAATAATTGTTTTTTATATTATTACTGATATATTCTAAGGCATTCCAGCCATTTTTAGTTTGCTGTTTTAATCAAGAATAATGAGACAAACATCTTAAACAGATATTTTCTTATTCTGAATTATTTCTTTGGGATAAATTCTCAGGAATATCATTGTTAGGTCATTGGGCATAAGTATCTTTATGCCTTTAGATATTTATGAGAATACCAAATTCACCAAAATTTTGCAAAAATTGGATAGTATTTTTTAAATTTTGCAAATGTGGTGGATGCAAATGTATATATTGGCATTCATTATTTTTTATTAGAATGTGTCTACCATTTGTATTTTTATCATATACATTGTCAATTTAAATACTTTATTACTCTATTGTAAATTATAATGACCTTTCTAAATATTACAGATAATAATCTGTATTCACAATTATGTAAATGTTTTCCCTATCCACTTCTCCTATTTTTACATTAGTTTTGTCATTGTTACTAAACAGAAGTTTTAACTTTTCCAATATTGTCAACTTTGCAGTTCTTGTTTGTTATACGCTTTGTCTATTGCAGGCTACCAGAGAAAGTTACTATGCCTCTGTAGATCTGATAAAACCAGAGTCTATTTTCTACCAGTTTTCCTATGCTTTTTTTAAAAATCAAACTGTATGTAATTTTAGCAGATGAAGTGAATTTGGAATCTAAGTCATCTTTTCCAGCTCTACCCATGAAGTTGGCCTCTTCCCCCACACTGAGGCACTGACTGCCGTAAATCCCCTGTTATATAGCACTCAGGGTTCCTGGGCTCACACTGTGGTCCCCCAAGTCTGTTTGTTTTGTACATTTGACAGCTCCAAGTTTTGGATTTTAGTTTTTGCTATGGTGGTGGCTATCCGGTAACAGTGGAGCTGCCATTTCACTCTTCTTTTTTTCTTAGAAGGTCCCATCTTATTTTCCTTTCCTATAATTTTTAGAATCAGAGCCCAAAAAGGAAAATGTTCTTAAAAGAATGTATAACCATTTGGAATTGCATGGGGAAAACATAGACAGATAACAAAACATATTACTCCCATGGCTTTGAGCTAAGTCTCTCATCAGATTCCTTCAAGGGATCTGGGGGCACTTTGAATACCATGGAAATTCCTTCAACCAATGGAGAACCCAAAAGTACCAGCTGCAACAAAGCATGTGTCCCAGAAAGTGTGACCAGTGCACACCTACGGTACCGTAAGAACGTACCCTTTACAGGTTTATCTTGATGTGAGAGGGTGATTCTCAAATTCTTTCACCAGGGGAAGTCCCACTTTGAGCTCGCAGGGGCACGTGCATGTGCCTGCATGCACACACACACACACACACACACACACACACACGTACACACAGAGTTCTATTCAACATAAATGCCAGAACTAAAGAAGGTCACAATCACTATTCAAAAAATGAGTTTCAGAAGTGACAGGCATGCTTTTTTTTTTGAAGTTACTTCTTAAGTGGGCCAGAACTTCCATCCCAGGTCACCTTCTCAAAGCCCTGCTGGCCTCCTTCCTGATTGTAGAGTATGTGGGTACATTCTTTAGACCAACATCTGAGGCTCTTCCATGTGATCAGGGTCAGAAGGATGTGCAGGCAGAAGCCCTCGGGTTCTGCCTCTGGAGAATGTCTCACTTTCTCTGCTCACCTAAAACAATCACAGCTTTTATTGGGTTGCTTTGCCTTTTGGCCAACAGCCTTCCTAAAGAGAACAGTTCAATTGTCTTTTTAATCTAACTGGACAGCAATGGTTGTTTCAGCCTCAGAAGAGAGAAGCAGGAGGACGCATGACATGTGATGGAAAGATGTGTGTGTTATATAAGCCCACATGGACAGGCACATTCTAGGGGAAATGTAAAAATGCACCAAAAGGGTAATCAGACAGCAGCGGTGTGAATCTGCCCCTCATAGCTGCATGACCTCAGACAAATTAAATAAACCTTCTAAGCTTCGTTTAAAAAAGAGGAATAAGAATACCACTCAAAGTTGAAACGAAGATTCAATTAAGTCATTTATAGAAAGTACCTATATACTATTACTGTCTTAATATCTAAAAGAACCAAATAAAATAATTTGTTACACAATTTCAAAGGATGCATGACTTCATCCATAAGCAAAGTCCTATAATACCCTCCAAAACGTCTCCATACTTCCAGGATGAAAGAAAATGTATACAACAGAGGCCCTTAGCCTTTGGGAGATTTATTCTCCTGGAGAACTTGGAGAATGTTAAAAGTTACTTTTTCCAAAAGATGCAGCAAGTCAACATTCTAACTATAGAGCTCCCCACCTGCCTGGAAGCACATCTGTGAGCAGCTCCATGGAGCCCAGGCTGGGAACTCACGGCCTGAGCACTCCCCACCCACAGGCCCACCTTCTGTCAGCAGGGAGAACAAGTGACCATGACAGGCCTCAGCTTAACTACATCCCAAGCCATCGTCCATCTGAGGGCTATTCAGTCCATCCTGAATCTTGACATCTCTGCCATAAACTAGTGCTTCTCCTCACCCCACCTGAAACCCCATGCTCGGGCACAAGTTCTTTGTCTACAAGGAAAAAAAGAAAGGCAGTGTATCAATGCATTAATAAGGTTGCAACATCTCACTGCTGTAATTTCCTCCTTTATGATTTATGATTAAAAGTAGCTAACACTTTTTGAGTTCTTACTACATGCCACACAGTGTGCTAAACACGTCACTCAAATTGTCATCTAACTCTCCCAGAGACAGCATGAGGTGGATTTCATTATCTCCACGTGGCAGTAAGTTAGCTGCATCTTGGATGGTTTAAAGGGGTTTCCCTTGTGGCTCAGCTGGTAAAGAATCTGCCTGCAATGCAGGAGACCTGGGTTCAATCCCTGGGTTGGGAAGATCCCCTGGAGAAGGGAAAGACTACACACTTCAGTATTCTGGCCTAGAGAATTCCATGGACTATACAGTCCATGGGGTTGCAATGAGTTGGACGTGACTGAGCGACTTTCACTTCACTTAACTAGATGGTTTAAAAGTCACTTGCTGCAGGCCATTTAGTCAGGAGCCTAGCTTGGAGCCGTGCTCTCATGCGACTCTGATCTCTGCCTCCTCCCTTCAGGGCACTGCAGATCTCCTAGGACATTTCATAAGTACTGACACTTTCAGTCCTTAACTGTTTCCCGAAGGATCCCCAAAGCATTGCTCACTCCATTTTCTTTTAGCTCCCCAGCCCTGAGGAGTCCCCTCTGGGAAGATTGCCCTCCACATATAAGCTGCTCTCTGCTTGCTATACACTTTTGTGAACCCATAATGCATCACACTTAAAGTTGTCAGAGTGTCCAACTTTCCCATAAATGGCATGCAGGGTCTTCAAAGCCTCCATATCATCCTCTCTATTAACGCATTGCTTCCTATTTCAGATAAGAACCAGCCCATTTGTCACATTTGAATTTCAAATATCCACCCACCTTATCAGCTTGCCTGCCACTGTCCTTTGAGAGTCCAGTTCAATCATTTGTGATGAAAATGTAGCTGGGACACAATGAAATGAAAGTGAAAGAGTGTGTTTCAATTATACCTAAATCTTCACAGCCAATGCCTTGGTAAGTTTCAGTGGGTCATGAAAATGTGTTGATGCAAAAGCGTCTTGAACATTCAGCATTTTTCAAATACTGGAACTACCTGTGTTGTAGGCACATGAACAGAACTCAAGAGTTTAACCCTCTCTACTTGCAGTCTGACAGTTTTTGTGACACTTACTCCTTCCACATCTTCATCAATCTGATCTGACTCCAGCCTGGTCATCCCAGTTTCTGGTAGCACCTTGTGTGAACAGTTTGGCTTTCTTGATTAAGAAAGAGCTCACTGTGTTAAAACCACAGGGGCTATTGAGAAGGGCCACATTACATGTCACCAGGACTCTTCTCTGAAATACATTTAGCCCATGGGAAGGCAGAAGCACACAAAGTAACCCACTGAGAGAGAGAGCTGAGGAGAGTGGGCCTGGCCACATGCTGGAGGCAGCAGAGGAGAGCATTGAGCCGGGGGTCCATGAAGTGGGAGACCTGGGGTTGAATTCTGACTCCATCACTTACTTACTAATGACCCTGGGAAAGTTCTGAATGCATCATCAATATAAGGTGATGTGTCAGGGTATAGGGTTGTTGCCTGGGAACATGGAATATGATAAGTACCAAGAAGAGGTATGACCCCAGAGAGGATGCAAGGAGAATGCTGTAATGCCCATGGACCGTCACCCAGCCAAAGTAGAGACACTGACTCCCTCTAGAAGAATTTAGCCCAGCCTCATTCCACCCAGAGTGCTACCCACCTGAGGGTGCTGTCATCTGGGTCCTCGGCCTCCTCAAGGTCTTCCCACTCGCTCTCACTCTCATGGGACACTTCTGGAGGCCAAGTCTGTGAGAAAGTACCCCAGGAAGAGAACTGTGGTAAGGGAATGGTCCCTGAATCTGCCTCCAAACATTCTCCACAGGGTAGTTGGTCTCCCAATGAAGGGTTGATAGTCAGATATGCTTCATCCTCCGAAGTAGGAGAAGGGGTCCCAGGTGGACGGTACATGTCCTGTTCCTCGTTATCACTGTACAGTTCAGGACTAGAAGACAGAAATCCACGTGTCTTCCAGGGTTGATCACAAATCCCGTTCCCCACTTTCCCTTGCCTTCAGGATGCTGGTCATGACATGTCACAGGCAAGCCAGCCAGGCTTCAAACAGTTCCTGCCAGAGACTCCTCTGGGGCCAGGAGGTGAAGAGTGAACAGGGCATGGCCCTTGACCTTGAGGGGTCCGTGATTCAATGGGAAGAGTAAGCAGTGAACAGATGTTACAATCAGGTAGTTAGTGCTATAGTACAGAACGTTATGAGAGTGGGCGTGCTCCTTACTGAGTCCAGGAGATGGTGGGGGGACTCACCAGAGGACATGGATCAAAAGCAGAGCTCTGACCCATGCTTCGTATGGGAAGACAGTCAGACCTCTGGCAAGTTTATTAACTTCTCTAGAGCCTCAGTTTTTTCATCTGAAAAAAATGGGAAGGTCAAGAAACTTATAGGAGTGTTGGAATGCTTAAGTTAAATAATTTTGATACAGCCATCCATGGCTCCTGGTACAGGGTAAGTTCTCAGTAAATGGAGGAGGTCATGATTACTACTATGATTATAGTTCTTTCAACAGAGGAATTAGACGGAAAGAGCCAAAGCAGGAGGCTCAGAACAACTCAAGCATCTGACCTTCAAAGCACTTTGCGCAAATATCAGGTCCTTTTCTGAGCATTGCAAAAGTGCTTATTTGGAGAGGCAGCTAGCTGGAGTAACATTTACTCCCTGTGTGACATAGAAAGCAGGTGAACGGCGAGACTCATTGTCTGGCGACGAAGATGCAGAAGCAATGGTGAAAGAATAAGGCTTCCAGGGGCTTCCAAAGGTCACCACACACTCCTTTTTTATTAGAAAGAGCAGTTCATAAAGATGACAGAGCATTTTGCATAGGGCTTCCAACATGCAAAGAAGGTACTCAGAAAATATCTGTAGAGAGTCTGGTTAGAGAAGATGAGTAGGAAAATCTAAAAGAAATGCAAACAGGTTGATCTTTGTACCAAATACACAAGTCCTTGTGTATCAGCCTCTTCACTCACCCCCATATCAACAGGTTGGTTTTGTCAGTATCCTCTGCCCTCCCGTTCCCTTTCCTGCAATACGTCTCTCCCTGAAAATCAGCGCTGGCAACTCCCTATAGCCAAGAGCTCCCAAACACCCATGCAGGTGGCCCTCCTTCCAGTAGAGCCAGAGTAGCTATCTCAACCTGAGTTTTGCTGTCAAAGAGACATCCTTTTTGCTCATGAGAGATACAGGGTTCAAGTAAATGTGCATTTCATGTAAATATACACACACTCATGTGCTTAAAAAGGGACTATATTCTGTAAGGACATTCACTTTAAGAAAATATTTTAAAATCTCTAAGCACTTTAAGGAAAAAATTGGTTTAAAACCTTAAACTACTTGACCAAATTGTGTAGAAAAATGTGTTTCTTTGTAAATATAGGGAGGGAACGTCATGGAAGCTTTACCAAAGGACAGGAAATCCAGCCTGGTGCCCAGACCCACTCTGTTCCCCTCCCCCAACCCCTCAGCCGCCAACCTGTCCCACCTTCCCTGCCAAGAAGCAGGGACAACAGGGCAGTGCCTGGCTGTCCACACTTCACCTCCCACGACTGTGCTGCTCCAATCTTTCTAATCATCTCCATGCTCTCCAGATTGGATTTGGGGCTCTAGCTACTGGCCCTACCAGGAGAGAGATCCAGGGAGGCCATCAGCCTAAGAGGCAAAGCTGCTGGGTGCCTGGAGAAGGGTTGGTGATCTCCAGGGTGACATGCTGGCCATTCTGGTGACATTCTTACCTCCGGGAGAATCACTGCCTTTCCATCCACCCTTCCACCCAGGCTCCCGACTGCTCTTGGAGCGCTGACCTGGGGTTTGCTTGTGCATGTGGGAAAAGAGAGGTGAGGCAAGAAGGGGCATAGGAAGTCAAATACTGTATTGCTTTCTTACATGTTTTACAGAGATCTACTACTATATGGCAGTAGTATGTGTACAGTGTGGTAAAAGAAGAGAATAGGGCAAGAAACGTAGAATTTCATCTTCTCCATGAACACTCTGGGTTTGCAAGGGTGCTGGCAGCCACTTGGCTGTAGGAAGTAACCACCTGGTAGATGGTAAGATCTGGCAGTTTGCTGGGAATTTCAATTGATTGGGATCTGTCTTTAGCTGGAAATGGCTCAGGAAAGAGAAGGAAAACTAACTTGTGTTGAGTTTTTGCTGTGTGCTAGGTTCTGGGCTAGCGCTCTGCATGTGTTATTTCTTTTGCACGGCACACTTTGGAATTACCGAAGTCTTCATGAACATTTGAGAATCCTCAAGCTCAGAGAAATCAATTCTCCAGACACTCTAGTAAGTAGTATAGCTGAAACCAAGGCTATGTGATCAAGAATGTGATCTTTTTGATCTAAACCACTGAAAGAAAACTTCACTCATGGATGCCAGAAACAAAAAGGCAGTTACCTGGGGCAGCCACTTCAGAATTAAACTGTGGACATTCAAGGGAGATCCACAAAGAACCACAATCCCACCTTGGAATCCTAATTCTAACCCTACCCAGGAGCTGGGGGAACTGTGTCCAGAGATTGCTGGTCATGTGCCATGCTTTTCCTCCTGTAGGGGGAAGTCACGAACTATATGCTTTAAGTGCAAGCTAAGGTTCTACTGGAGGAGAAGCTAACATAGCTGAATTTTGTTTGGCTGGAACAATACACTATACTTTTAAAAAATTCTATCTGGACGCTTCTAGGAAACATGCCTGGCTTCTGTCTGTCACAGATCAAACCCTGTCTAATTGCATTACCCCAATTGCTTTATAGTTTGTGTCACCCACTAGTCCCTATAGATTTGCCCTTATCAGCCTTCTAGGAGGCCAAAAATTAAGAGCCATTTGATGTCAGTGGGTTTACACAATGTCAAACATGAAACATTTTCCCCCATTGTTTGGCTGCTTTGTGCCCATGCATCTAACTAACAACATGCCTAGGAGCAATATCGTACCCTCTCTCCATAAGCGTACCCCTCTCTTTGCTCCTAACAGGTTTCCAAGCACCTAGGATATGTGTAGTAAATACTCATCAAACTGAATGAAAGAGTTTGTTTTCCATCAGAACAGGACTGAGAAGTGGGAATACTCAGAGGTGGATGAGCACAAAAATGCAGACTAAGTTAAAAACAAGTGGCTATTTAAATGAACATTACAGGGCTTCCCTCGTGGCCTGGTGGTTAAGAATCTGTCTTGCAGTGCAAGGGACACCAGTTTGATCCCTGATACAGGAAGATCCCACATGCCTCAGAGTAATAAACCCAGGCACCACAACTACACGCCAGCACTCTAGAGCCTGTGAGCTGCTACTGCTGAGCCCTGCAACTACTGAAACCCGAGTGTCCAGAGCCCATGCTCTGCATCAAGAGAAGCCACTGCAATGAGAAGCTCTGCACACTGCATGAAAGAGTAGCCCCTGCCTCACTGCAAATAGAGAAAGCCTGCGAACAGCAACAAAGATCCACCACAGCCAAAAAATACTATTAAATAAATAAATCTTTTTAAAAAATGAAGGTTTCAGTCTGGTTTTGAAGATGTAGTTCTTTTGGGGTTTTTTTTAGCTTCTGTTGATTATAAAGCATCATATTAGCTACAGAAGTGATGATGCACACAAGGGAAACTCTTTCTTACCACAAAGCTTCAAGAGGCCATTAAGGATGCAGAACAAAGGTTTGTACATGAGGAAGAAATCCCAAGGCCTGCCATCTGTAGTCTCCAAGGATATTGGAGGACCTCTGGGTGGGGTTTGCTTTCCCAAAATCTCACAAGTTGTGATTACCGCAGCTCCAGATTTCAGGTTTCTCTTGCTTCATCCTCTCCTCCAAATGCCCAGAACCCTCAGGCCCAGCAAGCATCTGAGCCATGTTATTAATTGCTTGCTTGTAATTTCTAGCAATGACATGCATACAATTTACAATATGTCTGCAAATGGACTGAGCCTTACCTTCCAAGTCTCCTGATATCACAAACTGAATCGCAGTTTTGCCTCAAATCCTTCTCCAAAGAGGTAGCCAAGGTTGATGCCTCCATTTCTTGGTGAAGTCTGCATAAATGAGGGAAGGAATCCCGAGGACCAGTCAAGGAAGTGGCCCAGGGTCTCTCTATGTCTTGGTCCCACTGTGCCTCTTGGCTGGCTTGTTGGAAAGACTCTGGCCGGAGACCCAGGCCTTCCCCTGTGTCTGGGGAGGCACTGTCCCTCCGGCTGTCCTCTTGATCCAGGCTGGGGCTCTGCTCCAAGTCAGTACACGTTGCTCTGGTGAATTCTTTGTCTGCTGTGAGCACAGGTGTCTATTGAAAGAAATACTATGGATTATTGGATTCATGGTGCACATTGAGCAAAATCTAAATATTGCTTTTGTACCAGTTGGTACCACAGTTGGTACCAATCCACCCCTTTTCTGTGCTTTTCAAATGAGTGCCTAGACATGCTATTTCCGTGTCCACCTCTTCTTCTTTGCACCCACCCGAACCAGGCTTCTGTCCCCATCGCTCAACTAAAAGATTATCTAATTAGTATCTCTAGATACCTACATCTTTCTAAAGCCAAAAGATAATTCTCTGTCTTTATCTCTAACTCTCAGCAATGTTCAACATAATTGGACCCTCCTCCTTCTTGAGAATGTCCTTTACTCATTTACTCTACTTAAACACTGAGTTTACCCTAAGCTCCACCCTTATCTGAATCACCTCCAAGGCTCCTTCTCAGTCTCATGCGTTATCTCATTTCTTTGGACCAGACTACTCAATGTTGGGGTGTCACATCGCTCACTTCTCAGCCCTCTTCTTGACTTTTTTTGTATTCCTCCCCAAGATGATCTCATCAAATTTACAGCTTTCAGTGGCATTATTTGCTGGTAATTTCAAAATCACATTTTCCAGCCCTAGCAGATATCTCCACTGAATGCTCTATAAACATTTGTTTACATGCTATCAAGAACTACTGCTTCTTTCCACATACCTTAAACTGCTCCCTCCAAGTACATCCTATCTTGGTAAGTGGTACCACCATTCATTCAGTTACTTTAGCCAACTCTACTCCCAGTCTTCACACCAATGTCAAATCCAAAAATCATCCCATGGGCTCTACCTCCCAGAGTATCCTAAATCTGACTCCTTCTTACAGCTATCTGGCTATAGCCCGAGTCTAAGACACAATATGTCACCTGAATCACTGCCAGATTACCTGCTCCACTCCATCTCTCCCAGCAACCTAAGTGACCTCTCCAAAGTGTGGACCAGATGAGGCCATATTTCTGCTTCACCATTCATCCTCCCACCTCCCCAGCCCAGTGGCTTCCCATGGCAGCCAGGATGGAATCAGCACATTACCAAAACCTACAGGCCCTACATGATGTGGTTCCCAACCCCCTCTACAACTCCTCCCCTTCCACAGTTCCCTTCATTAACTACTGCCCAGGCACAATCCTTATCTTTGTGTCCTTCAAAAATCTAGGTCATTCCTGTCTCAGAGCATTTGCACTTGCTACTCCTTCTGCCTGAAATGACCTAACTCCAGATGTTTGCATAGCTGCCTCCTTCTCGTAACTATTCTAGTTCTAAACTAAAGTCTCCTTTCCTTGGTCTTCAATCAGACCTCTAGAGCCAAGTGAATGAATGAAAATTCTTCTTCCATGTGGCCCTCAGGTGTGAGGAGAGGAGAAGCATGCCCACCATTCCTCGCCTCAAACCCTCTCCATTGGACACTTCTGGGTTCTCTGGTAGAAGCTCTTCTCCAGGACAGGACAACTGTTTCCTTGGGATTTACCAGATATCTGAACAAAAACACAGGGTACCAGCCCCTTGGCTTGATGACCTCTGAGTGTGTGAAATCTGACCCTCTCCAACCCTGTTCACTTGCTTAACACAGTTGCTATCATCTACCTTCTTTTCCAAACTAGCAGGTCTCTGATTTCCTTCCTATAGCTCTTGTCTCACCAAAGTTGGTATAAAATGCCCTCTTAGAGTCCAAGCATCAAGAATACGTGGGTCACCAAGTCCCTGTGCTGTCTCTACCAACTGTCACCCTCAGTGATAAGTGATTGATTTTATACACGGCTTATCCACGTCTCAGATGAGGAATCAGGAGACCTAGAGAAGTTAGGCAAGTGTCCAAGGTCCTTGCAGCAAACAGAGCAGGTACAGATGATTCCAGGGTGTCCACGCAGACCCTTCTCCATGAGGGAGGTCTGCTGGTTGCTGGTGGTTCACAGCAAGCCCATCCCCAGGAACTGTGTTCAGCTTGAGGGAACTGCCTCAGCCAAAGTTAGGCCCCTCCCTTGGGCAGCTCATACCCCAGTGCTGTTTGGTGGAGATAGCAAAGGTACAGGCTCTTTTGTTCCACTTAAGAACAGCTCTGAGGGGCCATTTCAGCTTCAGAGTTCCCTTTGGGGTCAGCTGAAGCCCCTATTGCAGCTGAAGCTCATTTACTTCCCCTTCCGCCCAGCCCTGCTTCTCTCACCTTCACAAGGGTGTTCCCAAGAGCTGTCCTCATACACCTCCTGCACTCCAGTCTCTATCACAGACTCTGTGTCCTGGAGACTCAACAGGTGGCAATGTGATGGGTAATGTTAAGTGTCAACCTGGCTAGGCCATAGTACCCAGATAACTGTTCAAATACAAATCTAGATGTGACTCTAAAGGTATTTTTTAAATGAGAGTTGTCTATAAATCAGTAGACTTTGAGTGATGCAAATAACCTTCTATAATGTGAGAGAGCCTCATTCTGTCAGTTGAAGGCCTTAGGAGAAAAATGACTGAGATCCCCAAGAAAAAATGAGTCCTGCCTCCAGACTGCCTTAAGATTCACACTGTGACATCAGCTCTCTGCTAGATTTCCAGTCGGCCAGCCTATTCCACAGAATTTAGACTGGCCAAGCCCCACGACAAGGAAGCCTGATGTGCTGCAGTCCATGGGGTCACAAAGAGTCGGATACAACTGAGAGACTGAACTGAACTGAAGCCCCACAATTATCTGAGTCAACTCCTTAATATCTCTCTCTCTCTTTCTCTCTCTACACACATGCACACACATATCCTATTTGTTATATTTCTCCCAAGAACCTAATACAGGCGTCAACATAGCAATCTGAATTTTCCAGATTCCAATGCCTCTCTTCTCTGCACTAGACCATACACGCCTAATTCATGTTTTAGAAGCGTGGACTTAGATCCTTCCTATTTTTCCCCTCCGTTTCATTCTTCAGAATGGAAATTCTTACCTCCCCTTTGTCTGATTTTATATGTACTCCCCTTGCCCCTGGTTTCCCCTCCCTGATGCCTGGCTGCCTCTGATGCCAGAGAACCCAGCTCTAGAAGTTTCACAGTCAAGATTTAATTATGTAACCAACTACGGGAAGACTCAAATATTGGGAGAGGCAGGAGCAGGAAGAGGAAGAGAAAGAAAGGGCGTTATGAGCTTGTCACAGACTAACTGAGGTTAGGGTGGTGAACTACGTTCCTGCCCCAGTGAAATAAGACAGCACTGAACCCTATCAAAGGCAAAAGTTAGGCTTCTCAGGACCCACCAGACAAGAAAGGGGTGCCTGAACATGATGCATGTGGAGAGAGCAGAGGGCAGCACCCCTTACCTGCCAGCCCTGGTCCATCTCAGGCAGCGCACCTGGAGGGGGTCGGCAAAGCAGGAGCGTGACTTCCTGTGAGGCTCCTCGAAGTAAATGGAGCACCTCCTACCAGAAACCAAAATCTGTGGTTAGTTATGGGGCTGGCCTGGCTGTGGGGGTATCCTCGTCTGTGTTCCCCACTATCTCTCTGGCCCCTCCTCTGCCTACCTCGTTCTGTTTCTTGGCTGCAGAGGACTTTGGAGAACACTGCTATGGGCCTGACTTCCCCAAATGCATGGGTCCAAGGCCACAAAATGATGAGCCAATGCTGAGCTTTAAATGAGCAAGGTCTGCTCAGGGCCTTTTCACAGCAGCATCTGCCAATACTGAGGCCTCTTCTTCAGAGAGAAAGAATGATTCTAGCAAATGACTCTTCCCATCTCAGTGTTCATTACTTCTCTACCCCGCTCATATCAGGAGCCATCGGTCACATAAACACCACCACTCTAATCTCTAAAGCTTGACCCTCAGCCCAGAGCTCCTGCCCAGGCTCAGCTCAGGCCTCGGAACTTCTCACCAGTGACACTGCAGTGGCCTCCTCTCTGCTCCCTGGCTCCTCCACCCTCACCCATCTCCCTTCCTCCACATTGCTAATGTGCAATCGTTCCAAAATGCAGGTATCATCAGGTTCTTCTTCTGCTGAACCCTCTCTCTGGCTCACCTCACCCTCAACATAAGCACAGCATCCAGAACCTGGTCTTACCTGCTGTCTCTCTCCCACTTCCTCCTCTCTGCACCCACATCTGTAGCTCCCACCATGGTGAACGTCTTGCTCCAAGCCATCCTCTCAAAGCCCCAGGCGTGAGGTTGCCTGAGGAGCTCTTATTACCTAACTAGACCAGGACTTCTCAACGTCTCAGCACTACTGGCATTTTAGGCTAAATAACTTTGTTGTCAGAGCTGTCCTGTGCATTGCAGGATGTTGAGCAACATCTCTGGTCTCTACCCATTAGATACAATTAGCTGTGACAACCACAAATGTCTCTGGGCTTCTCCAAATGTCCCAAGAGGCAATTTCACCCCTGCCTGGGAATCACTGATCTGGATCCTACTCAATACAGCTACATTGTATACATTGTAGTATACATTGTACATTGTATATTGTACAATATGTACAATGTACAATACATTGTAGTCCAGCTACAATGGACTATCACAGAAGGGGCTCCTTCCTAGCTCCCTTGAGCAAGCAGTGGAGTGTGGGCTTTTCTCTCTCATAACACTTATTTCCCGCAGTGAGTGTTGTTCTCTTGTCTATCCCACCAGCCCCATGAGTTCTGAAACCCTATAAACTGTCCGTCTGTGTGTCTTCAGTTCCTCCTACAGTTGCTGGCCCAGCAGCAGTTCTCAGAGGACAGTTCCTGGATCAGATGAAGGATGCAGGATGGATGGAGACATCCCCCCTCTAATCTTGTTCTGAGGATTCTCCACCCTTCCTCATCACTCCTTCATGCACCTTGCTCTGTTCCCTGGAGGTGGATCTGCATCTTGGGCTACAGAGAAGCTTTCTGCTGGGTTCAGCCAACAAGTGGGTGAGCAGGGGTCAGATCTGAGGAAGAGGGGGAGGTCCAGGTTTGCTTTCCTGCCCATGGGGTTATCATAGAATAATGATATCTCTCAGCTAATTTCATAGCTCGTTTCAGCGAGTCTACTTTACCCAGCTCACTCAGTTTCTGCGCTTTGGCAACTGCTTCTATCCACTCCCTCTGGACTTGAGGGAGAGGGTAGATAACTGCATCCACTGTTCTCAGCCCCAGGGCTCTACACTTTCCCTTGAGTTTCCCAACAACCTCCACACTTTATTAAGCTTTCTCAAATGGTCCAATTTCTGCCAGGACCTTGACTGATATGTACAATATTTCATTGAGATGTTATGTCATAAACATTGTTGTTGTTGTTCAGTCACCAAGTCGTGTCCAACTGTTCGTGACCCTATGGGCTGCGGCACATCAGGCTTCTCTGTCCTTCATTCTGTCCTGGAGTTTGCTCAGATTCATGTCCATTGAGTCAATGATGCCATCTGACTATCTCATCCTCTGCTGCCCTCTTCTCCTCTAGTGTCCACTTTTTTCTTTCTTTTTTATTACATTTTTTATCATAAACACAACCTACACAACTCTACATGTCAAAGCTGTAAATTTAATAGAGAAATGGGAAACAGAGTAGAAAAGGCCCATTGGAACTTCATGCCCATCTCTGGGAGTGAGTATTAGGAGACCTTGGTGGCTCAGCCAGTAAAGCGTCTGCCTGCAATGTGGGAGACCTGGGTTCAATCCCTGGGTCAGGAAGATCCCCTGGAGAAGGAAATGGCAACCCACTCCAGTACTCTTGCCTGGAAAACCCCATGGATGGAGGAGCCTGGTAGGCTACAGTCCATGGGGTCGCAAAGAGTTGGACACAACTGAGCAACTTCACTTCACTCACTAGCACAGAAGTCAGAATTTTATCTTGAGTTTCATTACAAACCTAAGTTGAAACAAGGCTTACTCAAGGTCAGATACCTAAGAATTGAGGTGAAATTTTTAATATGAGGATGTTCTGCCAATTTCTCTCTTTATGTGATTCAAGCTCAGACTCCAGGTGTGATTTCCAGGAGCCAACAGTATTCTTCACTGAGGGTGGGTGGCCCTGAAAGGAATGTTCTCAGCCCACAAACCTTAGTCCACAAACAGGACTTCATCCCTCACGTCCTCCCACCTGGAAGTCCAGGCCTTCCGTGGACCTTCCATTCACAGCCAGGATTATGTCACCAACTGCAATGGCCCCATTCTCCTCCGCCGGCTGCCCAGGGAAGAGCCGCTTAATCATCACAAGATCATTCTTGAGGTGGCCGCAGTGCTCGCTCTCCATCTGCACAAAACTGAATCCCAAGCCACTGGCATTCTTTTTTAGCTTGACTTCAAACTTGGGGCCTGTATATGGGATGTGAATGAGATCCATCCTTCAGTAAACTACAGATGAAATTTGCCAGCCTCAAAATGCAAATTGTCAAATAGATGAATTATTTCTGTTTTATGTTAAAAGGTTTCATTTTATTCACTTTTATATGGAGTCTATTATACATTTTATAGGTCAATGCCATCCAACAGAAATATGTGAGCTGCATATGCAAACTACATATGTAATTTCAAAGTTTAACCCAACATATCTAAAATATTACCTTTTCAACATGCAATCAATGTGAAAAAAATTATTAATAAGGTATTTTACATTCTTCTTATGAACTAAATCTTTAAAACTCAAGTATGTATTTTATCAATTTGGATTGGCCACACCTCAAGCATTCAATAGCCACATGGGCAAGTGGCTACCATATTGGACAGAGTAATTATAGATAGCCAACAAAGTTATATGTAAAGATACAATGTATAGCCATCTACAATAGACCCATATCACTTAATAAAACTTGTATTTCATATATTCCTGTTACCCTTTTAGAACCCCAGTCATGTTTTAGAGTACTTGAAAAAAACTTTTGGAATAAATAGACCATGACAATAATCATGGCCAACTCTATGAAAATGCTTTTGCTGCCATTTTGTTTAGCCCTATGAACTGACCATAGACAAAACAGCTGCTTCTGGGCACCCAAGGTGGACACAGACTCAGGAACTTTTATAGTCTGGCAGCTAAAGAGGCCTCTAGGCCTCCCCTTGGCTGCTTGTACCACCCCAATAGAGGGACAGAGCACTAATTTATAAACTCAGATTTGGGGCAAGAATGAAAGTGTCTGAAGCAATTAGGTTCAGGTATGTCACATGACCATTTCACTATCATCATCATCTGACCACTGTAGCTCATTCTGTAGTCAATTTGTCAAAGGTCCTCAGTGGAGTGAGATGAGGAACAATGAAAGAGGAAACAGGCTTATTTTATGCACACACCTTCCCCCCTCCACCATGTGTATTCAACATGACTTATGCCTTCAGAAAAATCTCTATAAAGAGGTTGAAAAGCAGTTAAGCTCCAAATCATGATGTTTTAAGGGAATAAGTGTCTTCCTAGCAGGAAACAAAACCATCAGTTCAGTTCAGTTCAGTCGCTCAGTCTTTGCGACCCCATGAATCGCAGCACGCCAGGCCCCCCTGTCCGTCACCAACTCCCGGAGTTTACTCAAACTCATGCCCATTGAGTTGGTGATGCCATCCAGGCATCTCATCCTCTGTCCATAGGGAAGTACAGAAAGGCAACCCATCAGAAGATGTGCTATAGTATCCCTGTAAACTGATCGTGGTTTTGCTTTTTTAAATGCTAATAACTAGGCTAGGTTTCTGAGCACCTTCCTCTCCTCACCCACCTCAGCATTCCTTCAGATTTTGCCACAAAAATCTTGGCTGAAATATGGACATTTGGTCAGAAAAGGCATGACCCTTTCATTTCAATTTCAACCCCAAACACTTATACACAAGCATTCCAGCAGCTGATCAGAAAACCTCAGAAGGCTTCGGGGCAGAATTATACCTGGTCATCATATTTTGGACAATGCATTTTTTTCCCCAGAAATATTTCATTAGATTGCCTTCCATCACATCAGAAAGTCAGCCCCATTATAACCACCACTGCTCATTATCTTCTGAGAACCCAGATGAAGCCTTCCTGCTTTCCCTTTGGAGATGACAATTCAAAAGCAGCACAGGATGACATGACAATAGTAACACTCAATTCTCTCTCCTCTCACCATCTGTCGCCGAGACACTGCTTGCGGGCCTTCCAGGCAAGACTGTTGCCAAGGAAACAGCCGTGCACTCATCTCCCATCCTGTCATTAGCAGAAGGACACTGCTGTGCAATCCTGGGGCTTCTTCTTTCTAAGACCAGTCTTGCAACCTAGAAGTGTGGGTGGATGAACTCAATTTACACCTCATATGGCAACCAGGAGGCTCTCCCTCCACACTGAAAATGCTTCATAATTTTTTGATATTTCCAGTAGCTGCCTCATTTGAATCTCAAATCAAAATCTCCAATCTAGCCTATTTGTTGGGGTCCAGAGCCACATTTCCAACTGTCTATTGGACAAATGATCCTGGAAGTAATGCATGTACTTCCATTTCAGTATATTCAAGGCCAAATCATCTTCTTTGTCTCACTCAACCTCCCTGCCCCCTCCTCACTCTGCCTAAAACACTCCTATTCTTGCCTTTGCTCTCTCAGAACCCAGACCTGTCCCTCAGCTAACCTCCCAGGGGCCACACTTGCAGTAGCCCAACTCTCTTCCTTCCACCCTCCAAATACACATCTGGCTTCCAAGACTTGTATATTTTCCACCAGAAACATCCCCCACAATGTTCCCTTCTCCATTCCCTCTCCTGTTGCCAATGGCCAGCTGAACTGGAGCAAGTGCCCTGTCACTTGACGTCCTGGACCCTATCTCCTCTTCTTTCAGTCCATTCCCCTCAAGGTTATTGATGGATTAAAATAAGACATGCGTTGAACGTGCAACACTCTTGATTAAAAGTCTTCAGTGTTTTCCATCACCTAAAATTCAACCCCTCAGGACAGGATCCCAGGCTTATATCAATCTGGCCTCCCCCTTTATTTCTGGTTCAATTTCCCATCCTTCTCCCCCACACTGTGTGCTCCCATTACCCAGAGCATGATCCCATGACCAGACATCACCTGGAAGCTTTTGATTCTAAGCTGCCATTCAGGGAACCCGACCCTGCCAACATCCTCCTGCAGCAATGGTCATTCAGCACCAAGCCTGTGACCCCAGAGTGACAGTTACTACCTGTCACACTGCTAGTAGGTTGGCCATTCTCTAAGCATGCCCATTAGTCAAGTTCTAAAGAATAGAGAATACTAATAAATGATGACTCTGTTTTCAAGATATGTCAACCATGGTCACCAAGACAAGTAAATCTCACCACAAACTAGAAGAATGGTTTGGGCAAGGAAGCAAAAGGAGGCCTTTCCTTGCCTCTATTTGCCAGAGTGGGTCCCAGGGGTCCTCTGCATTTCTGCCAATTGCTCAGTTGCCAAGAGGGAGACCCCAGCTCTCTGGCTTAGGACACTGTGGCAAGCAGAGGCTCCCACCCTCAGATGGAGGATGAGACAGAGGAAAATAATATCCAGATGCTGCCTGGATACTGCACAGAAAGAGAACTTAGAAGTTAACGCTCTGGGCATCTTGATTTCTACCTCATTGTCATTAAAGGACCCCTAGGACAGTGTGTCCTATAATTACACAAGATAATGGAACTGGCATGAACTTGGGGTGCGGTGGGGTGTCGGTGTGTGCTGAGGCAAGTGCTGAGAGGCCCTGAAAGCAGATGGAGGCATTGGTCAGCTACAGCTGGAGCTGAGGGCATGAGGGGATGGCCGGAGCCAGGCAGGAGAAGTCCCTTTGCTTCATCAGCTCAGTCCAACTGTCTGATTCCAGACTCCCGCCAAGCGACAGTAAGATTTTCAGGGCTCTCTATGGGAGGTGAGCTTCCCTGCCTGGGAACATCTGCCTGCTTCCTCCTGACTTTGACATCTCCAGGGAAAAGTGCTGCTAAAAGGTAGATGTGAAAGGAAAAAAAAAGCAGACAGAAAAGAAAGTCTCGTTTGTTTCCTGCCTACCCCTCTCGCACCCAGAGGCAACTGCAGCTTCTGATGTTGCCAGGAAATCTCTGGAGGGATGGGAAGCTCCCCAGTAAGCAGTAATGTTGCACTCACCTGTCCAGAGCCCTTGAGGCACTGCACAGCCTGCTTGTGGGTGAGGCCACACAGACTCATTCCATCCACCTGCAAGAGCCGGTCACCTGGGGGTGGGGGGGAGATGTCATGTCCCTAAGCTCCTCAAGCTGCAGGAAGGACTCTTTGGGGAGACCCTGCCCAGCACCTCTCCATGCAGCCTCAAGAACGAACGGGGAGCTAAGCTGGGAGGAGCCCCGACTGGGCCTGAGTACTGGCCCCTTGTGAACACCTCCACTCCCAGTGGTCTAGAAACTTCTGTCATTGGCTCACAGAGTAATTAAGCCAACTAACAAGCACAGCCTTGTCCTTTCTCTCAACTTCCCATGAGACTATTTTTGAAAGTTTTTGCAAGTCTCTTATGGGTAACATTCATATCTCCAGGATATTTTTTATTTCAAAAAAAGGTCAGGGAGAGCCGGCTGATGCCAGGGATGCTGGAATTCTAGGGGAAATGTATGTAGGTAAGATCTCAGTGCATTTTTTAGCTACATTCTGGTCATTTTGGAGAGCAGTGAAAACCCTCCCCCTTCCTTCAGAGCAGTGGGCTTGAGGAAGGGCAGAGAGGAGGCTTGCTGGTGTTCTCCCCAGATACTAAAGTGGTGGTGACCGATGCCTACTCCATCCTCCATGGGGAGCACTACTCCCATGAAAGCCGAATGGCCACAAGCTTATTTAAAAATCTCATATTTTTAAATCACTTGTGTTTCCAATGTATTTTGAGCCCCATGTTAGTGTCAGGTAGGTGGGCCAGGCTAAATCATCTTTTCCAGGTGAAGAGACTGAGAGCTAGAGAGACAATCATTTGTACAGGGGACAGAGTAAGAGTTGGGCAAGGCTTGCAGGCTGCAACCCCCAGGCCAGGGCTCCTCACACCCCAGAATGCAAAGCCCATCCCTCACCCTGCAGGATCCGCCCTTCTTTGGCAGCTGGCCCTCCAGGAACGATGGATTTCACGTAGATACCTCCACAGAGCACACTTGTGTTAATTCCTCCCTGGAGAATACAATAAAAAAACTCACCAGCCATTTGCTCCCCTCCTGAAGGGTCTTTCCCAACCTCCCTGACTCAGAGAGCCCCCATCTGCCTGCGACTCTATCCTATCACCTCCTCTCCATGTGACACCATCTCATATATTCACCTGTTCATTTAGGCTATATTATCCACTGAGCAGGAAGGTTAGATGCTCATAAGAAGCATAACAATATGAGCTGGATGAGAGAGTTGTGCTGTATCCAGCCCAACACTGGCCCATGGCAGGTGCTCAGAAATGAATCATATCAATGTACCACTTTGTGTCTCCATAAGCAGAGACCAGCAAAGGTGGATACAGCTATGATCCAAAAGGCTGGTGCTTGGCCTGTCCCATATGCTTGTGTGTTGATCTGTGTATGCAAAGGTAGAATTCAACTACACAGTGTTCTGCAATTTACTGTTTTTTTAACTTAACAATAGATCACTAAGGTCCATACCATCACTAGACAAAGATCTAACCTTTTTTCTTATAATTTTTCCATGCATGTATGTACATACATATAAAGATTCAGTGGGATTATATCATTTATGTACAATTTTTATCCTCACTCCTCAGGATCCACCAGATGGAGCTCAGGAATCAAATGCAGTGTCCATCCTGAATAGAAGTCTTGCCAACCTGACTTTGTCCTGGCCTTGGACATGGGAGCATGAGGCCCCACTGTGTCCCTGCTGGGGTGACTGGAGACAACCCCACTCATCTCTGGCTTGTGTCCCTGAATCCCCACCCTGCTACCCTCTCCTTATTGTCCAGTGTAACCTTAATTCCAGCCATGCTCCTTGGAGTGTCTGCTCAACCCAAGTTTGTCATCAGTCCCCCAATTTCACCTTCAACTCCTATTCCTCACTAAGGCTCCCACAGATTTTCTTGGTTCATCACTTCCGGTGTGCTACTTGTACCCAATGGGCACTGGGTTATTAGAGATTGGCATATGAGTGCAATGCCCACCAAGGCTCCAGATGAGCATCTTTTCAACTATTTACTTTTCAAACTCTCTTAGAAATTCTTACAGTCACGCTGAATCCAAGTGTCCCATCTTCTTTAACCAGCTCCACGAAGTAAATTTCGCTGGCATTGGTTTCTGAAGGTGATGGAGGACAGGAAGAACCAGCACCCTGCCACAAGCAAACAGAAAAAGAGAAGGTGTGAAGGCACTGGTGCTGCCTAAGTAGATGGCATGTCTTACCTCTCCCTCGCTCTCAGGAGATAAAGAGAAAAAAAATTGCACACTAAAAAAAATCATGTTTCAGGGTTGGGCCAACAGAGGATTCCTTGTATGAAACTTGGACTTATCTCCTGGTCTCTCCAGCGTTGTTTCCCAATCCACAGAGCTGGAATGAGAGATCTCCTTCTAACAGTGAGTATGAATGGTGCCCAACACCTAACATGGCCTCAATAGATTCCATTCTGTTTCTACTTGAGATGCAAATATTGTTACGAGCACTGAAGTCATTCAGACACGTCCTACACACATGACACCATTCAAGTGAGGGCATGCTGTATACCAGACACATAGCAGCTTCCCCAGCAGAAGAAAACCTCAGGAGGATCTTCAGCCATCTCTAGTGAGAGTAGCTACATGGGTCTCTACTCTACAGTGAGTGAGTGCATGAGGGAAGGACAGAAGAGAAAATTATCTACCTCATCCCAGGCATTCTGCTCAGTGCTGTGACATGCATGATATGTTGAGTCATCCTTCCAATCACGCAATGTTAATTGAGCACCCGCTATATGCCAGGTACTGTAAAAGTTGGGGAGATGGCAGTGATAAGACACACCTGCCCATATTGAACTATTTCTAATGGGGAAGGATCTTTCAATGAACTGTGCCAAGAAGATGGGGCCACAGATACTCCGAGCCTTTTGTCCTACCTGCCTCCTTGACTTAGCTACTTCCTGGTCTACCTTGTCAGAAAATACAATTAGCACATAGAAAATAAACAGACTGAAGTAAGCTTAAAAAAAAATCTTTGATACTAATATTTGGTCTTTGACTTTAGTTCCTAACACAGAGCTCTCAAATCCCTGGGAATTTTCTGGGTAAGGAGAATGTCTTTGGTTCTAAAGAGTGGACTCTGGCTTCCTGTACAGTTTCAGGGTGGGGACTGGTGACCATAAAATCAAACCATGATTAGAAGCTTGGAACTTTCAACTCCACCCAACTTCCTATCCTCTTGGGAGGCAAAATGAGCTGGAGATTGAGCTAATGATCCATCATATCTATATGCTGAAGCCTCTATAAACATTTTAAAAGTATGGGATTCATAGTTGCTGTGTGGATAAACCCATCTTTGCAGGAAGTATGGTACACCCGCACTCTAGGGGGACAGAAGATCGTGCTCTCAGGACCCTTCTAGACTCCACCCTGTGCATCTTTTCATATGCCTGTTTCCATTAAAAACATCCTTTACAATAGATCAGCTATGGTTGATTTCTGTTTGAAACGGAACCGTTTCTGAATGAAATTGTTTTCCTGGGTTCTGTGAGTTGTTCTAGGAAATTAACAAACCCAAGGAGGTGGTTACAGAGAACTCCAGTTTGCAGCCAAGTCAGACAGGAGTGTGGGTAACCTGGAGACTGATGACTTGATTGTGGTCTGAAGTGGAGCCATTTCAAGGAACTAGTCCTTCACCTGTGGGATCTGGTGCTAATTCCAGCCCGTTAGCATCAGAATTGCTTGATATGGAAAACCCACACAACTGGGGTCATGGTGTGTGAGATAAAGGAGAACAGAGTTTCGTTCTAGACACAGGGCTTTAAGGCAGAGTGAACCAGAAGACATACAACTGACACAGCTCCATGGGGCCCACAGCAAAAGGGAAAGAGGTCTGGTGGGGCAAGGAGACCTTTCCATCTAGTGTCAGTGAAACACAGCTGGAGTGTGGTGGCCTGGGAGCTAAAGCAGACAGTTCTCTACACACCAAAGCCAGCCTTTGTCTTCTTCCTCCTTGGTGTGTTGTCAAGAGCAAAGCCAATGAGTTGCAGCTTGAGGGCCAACTCAAGGCCAACAATGAGAGATGTCTGATTGTCCCTGCATTGGCCTTGGCAGCAGCCAGTCATTATCAGCCACAGTTATAATTAGTGACCAGGGTCACTGAAACCTCGAACACTGAGCCCTGGCACTGTACTAGAAGTTTTACCTTTTCCCTTTTATATTTTTTCTCAACAACCATGCACTGTGAGCATTTATTTCCATTTTGAAGATGAGAAAACTGACGGTCAGAGGGGTTAAGTAACCTCTATCCGCCTGACGTGGCAAATAGAGAACAAAGAAGAATTTTTGAGCCAAAGCTGTTGGGCTTCACAGCCTGTTCTCTTTACTCCAGGTTCTAGAGTGAAGCAAGAGGATGATTACCTTTAATGGCAGAGCAGACAGCTGAGTCCTCAACCTGGGCATTAAACTCTGAGTCTGAGCCATTTCCAGTTCTTCGATATTTCTCTCCCGGTCTTGTGTATGTGATGAAAAACTACCCCGGTGCCCATTGCTCAGGCTGTCTGTAGAGAATACCCCTGAATTGGCTGTGCTGTTCTTCTCCTCGCTTGAGGTATTGCCACAAACACCTAAAAAAACAAGCCAAGAGGAAATTGACAGCTTGGAAAAAGGATGGTGTCTCGGCGGCATTTCTATGTGGGGCACCGTGTTTTCCTCCAGTGATGGAGAGATCTTTCATAGCAGCGGGGAGCCGTGTGAGTTCAGCACCTCATGAAAGATGATGCATTTAGAGTAGAGGAAGGGAGGATTCTGGATGTGTTCTAGAAGCTTAAATAGAGCTTATGTGACCCAATTGTGAAAACACAGGAGCAACGGACAGTTATAATGGCAGTTCCCCCTTACTAAGCTCTTGTCATGTGATGGGCTCCAAACACACACATACATATGTACCTTTCCATCTCTTTTACATACCCACCAAGAAGGTGTGACCCCAGTTCAAACATAAGAAAGCAAAGTGAAAAGGATTAAATCTTGCCCAAGACCCCATAACCAGCATGTAGCAGCACTCTTAGAGCTGGCCTCTTCCAGGGTCCCTGCTGATCACACCTGTAATCACTCCAAAATGATCCAAAGATCAAAGTGTCCAGTCACTGGGAGCAACTTTGTACTAACTGACGGTGGACTCCTTTTGGGTGAAGACTGGGCCACTGGTTCCCTTTTACCCTATGTCTTACCCTTGAGTTGACATAAAGCAGAGGAAAGAACCTGAAGAATCAATAGGCAAAACCCTGGACAAGGTAATTCACATTTCTGGACCTCAATTTCCTTATATCTAAAATAGAAATAATATCAACTACTTCACAGGGTTGGTGAGGCTTAGAGATTATATACAGAAAAAGATGTTTATATATGGAGAAAGAGGGGGAGAGAGAGATTACAGCTTAGTATTTGGTACTAAGAGCCTGGATACATGTATTTACTATTCATATGTTAGTATCAGTGATTCAACTAGATCCCAGTATATAGGAGGAAGGAACGCAGTTAGATTTTCTTTAAATCTGGATATGTAGACACATAAGTAAGTTTACAACTTTCGATACAGACTCATCACCACCCAAGAAAGTGCCCAAATCCAATGAATGAACTTAATTTAATGAATTAGATTAAAAGTTGTTCAATCCTAAAGGTATTCAGTAGAGAGTAGTGGAGCTACCATTCAGTAATGCCTCATTTCTGGCCATTTTATTCAGATTCTACTGTCATTGTCCTCTGGCAATGTTGGAAGCATCTGTTCATTTTCTTCCGTACCCTCGACAAGAGATGAGGACAGGACTTATGATTGGATTAAAATGTCAAGCTGTGCAACGTATGTCCTGCCTAACGGAAATACAAGCTAGGAGACTTTCTATGGGTAATTAAAACTCATTTTATTGTAGATGGTGATGACTGCTCCTGAGGGAATGATATCTGTCTTGTTCTTGACCTCCAATCTAGAGCACCTCCCCCAGTAGCACCCCAACCAGATAGAAACTCCTGGCGATCAAGCCTCTGCCCACAGTGACCAGCTGGAGTCTCTGTGAAAACATCTTGCTCCAACAAAGGTAGCAACTGTGTCGAGGAACCCCAGCTGTGACCAGGCAGAGTTACTAACAGGTGACAGGTTCCCAGGATGAGAGTACATGCAATTCAGAGGCACTGTGGGTACTCTATCATCTAAAATTCTAATATGAGACTGTGATTTTGAGCCTCACAGATTTGGGGTGCCACATTTGGTCACCCCCCAATGCTAGCAGACACCCTTGACACAAATGACTCCAGCTCAACTGCATTATGTTTCTTGATTTAAGAAAAGGATGGTTTGATTTCTTCTTTCTGTTTTTCCTGTGGAAAGTGTAGAGGGAAACCAAGGACAGCTAAAATAATGTGGGAAGAACAGTGACAATGTACAAAAGCCAATAAAGCAGTGAGCTGAGACTGGTATTTTGGAAGGGCTGGGCAGGCTCCTGGGTCAACTCTAAATATAGGATGAAAGGCACATGTCTGAGGCCCCAGCTTGGCCACCTCTCCCACTCCCCATAGCTTCTGGACCAGGGGTAGCTGCAGCACCTGGGAAAGCCATCTGGTGATGGTGTACACACATGCAAGAATGAGAGATTTTTCAGTGGAAAAGGCAAAGGGGGCAACTACATTTAGGATCCAGAATTGCTGGCTGGTGTGGCGTGAAGCACTGCTGTACATGAGAGGGAATTATACAAAGCTCCTGAAGTGTGAGCCTTGCTTTGTAGGCAGTCTACTGGCAAATTGCAGGATCATCCAACCAAAAAGCAGTGGAGGACCTAGGTAACTGGGAGGGAAAGAGATGTAAATATCTCCCCATTACTTCCACCAAGCCCCCACTAAATCTGCCCCAGATAAACATAGTAATATTGTTTTTGATAGTAGATAATTGTCATATAGTTATCTAAAGGATGAATAAAAACATTAAAAAAAAAAAAAAACCCTTTACTCACTTGATTGATCTGTAACATGCTGAGCCTTGACGAAGTAAGAACAGAATGCTTGTTATGTGAGTAGCCCCCTGCCCCCATCTCCTTCCCTTTTGATTGCCACACCTATGCCCCAACTATGTAGAAATCCCGCAGCAGCCACTTTTAATGAGGACTTGGGTGACAGAATGCAGATCCTCCCTGTCATGTAAGAAGAGTGGCAGCAAAACACACAATGGCTGCATCTGATAAAGAACTAAGGTACGCTTCTCCCATTCAGCAGGACAAGCAATGGTAGAGCCTGTGCTGGCCCTGAAATTGTGGAGTTTATTGATTTGTGCCAAAGCCATTACCACGGGGAAAGTAATAAACAAGACCTCCATGACTTAGAATCCCAGTCCCAGAAGGTAAAGATGCACTCCTGAGAATAAAGAAGACTCTCCAGCTTCTGAAAGCAGATGAAGACATACCTTTTGACTGAGAAATGATTAATTCTATGTTGTCAGGAGAATTCTGAATCATTCTAACAGCCATATCGAATGTGAAGCCCTCCAGACTGATGTGATTCAGGGCTAGTATCTGCCCTCCTGGAAGAATAAGACATCTCAATCATCCCATCAAGAAAATGAAAAAGAGCAATTCCTTAAAGCAGCATCTCTGGCAATTTAAAAAGACATACCTGGTTTTATCTTTTTGGCTTTTTCAGCTGGTCCCCCAGGTATAATAGAAGATATAAAGATGCCAGGATCGACTTTGCCTACATCTTCCCCCTCATTAATCACAAAACCTATAGTCCAATTATATTAAAGAAGATGATAATGATTTTGCAGCTCAGAGATGTTAGGTTATTTATTTGAGATTATGCAGCTGATATTTGTACCTAGGCCCTCTGATCTTCAAACAGCTCTTTCTACTCTGCCATGACACATGGAGAAAAGTAGATTGTCTCCCTTTCAGAAGCACAAATAAAGCCCATCAATGTGCATGGATTTTGCTCCAATACATAATCAGAGATAAGAAAAAGATGATTTTTAATCAAGTAATTTCTCTCAGTGCCTTATTTCTTGTAAGGTTATAATAAAATTTTTAGGGGTCTTCATATGTGGTAAATTGTAAGAGGTGAAAAATATTGTCTATTCTTTTCCGTCACTAAGAATTTCAATATACTAAGAAATGGTGTTAGGTGAAAAATTGTTTTTCTACCTTGTTCTTAGATTTTCAAGATATGCACTCCAAAATCTTATAGGATCTAAAAAGAAACTTTTGTCCCCAAAGTCCCATTACTCATTAGGCATATTTAAAGGGAAGAAAAAGAAGTGATCACTGAAAAAAGGCAAATTGGAAGAGGACAGGCAGGAAAAGGGAGTAGGAAAGTCTAAAGGGAAGATGGTACACACCTCCTTTCTTCCCAGAGAGAGAGAGACTGGGACTCCTCTACCGGGGGCCCTCTTACCAAAACCACGGTGTGGGTCCCGGCTCAGAGTCACATGCACAATTTCTCCATCTGGTTCAGCTATAAAGCTCCTTCTCCTGTTATTTCGTGATCCTAGATATGGAAACAAAGCCACACACTGTGCTTTTTCCCAAAATTATCGAGATGTAACACAAAAGGTGTGAACAGCATTTCACACACACATGCATGTGTACATGCATGATACTGGATATGGATTACTGAACACATACTAGATGAGCTCACTGGGTCAGTGGTGGCTCATCAAAAGCAGAGGCAAGGCAGGCTGGGCCATGTGCTTGTTTTGCACGACTTATTACAGCTATTCTTTTACTATACTGGTCTTAGGATAAGACAGAATTTGAGCAGAGATGACTTTGCTGACAGGGCTTCCCAGGGAGTACAATGGTAAAGAATCTGCCTGCCGATGAAGGAGATAGAGGAGACATAGGTTTGATCCCTGGGTCAAGAAGATCCCCTGCAGGAGAAAATGGCAACCCACTCCAGTATTTTTGTCTGGATAATCCCATGAAGAGTGGAGCTTGGAGGACTACAGTCCATGGGGTCACAAAGAGTCGGAAATGGCTGAGCAACTGAGCGTGTACAACCTTGCTGACAATGAAAGCTAAAACTAAATTTGGAGCAGAGAGATGAGACAGCAAAGTCTTCCTCTTGTTGGCCCCTCACCACAAGGGGAGACGTGGCCTCAAAGTCCAGCAGAGGCACCCTACAAGTTTTCCCCCAGCTTGGGTCTTGCAGGGGACTCAAGACAGAGCCTTAAGGGGCATTCCAATGCTGACCACAGAGCACATGGAAAAACCCCCAAACGGTAACCCACCCCTCAAGGATTTCCACATCACTCCCTCCCACAAGGCACCATAATGGGACTGGCACACAGGTCATGTAAAGAGCCACCTGGTGGTATTCCAGATCCAGCCCCCAGGCTTAATGCTCATCCAATATAAATATCTTCTCTAATTCAGGAATCTTTATGTCCCACTGGGGACCTTCCTAGAGGATATATGACAAAGGGGGAGGCTGCCTGCCCTGTATATGTTTTCTGGTAAGAAAAAGTGAAAGTATTATTTGCTCAGTCATGTTTGACTCTTTGCAACCCCACGGATTGTAGCCCGCCAGACTCCTCTGTCCATGGACTTTTCCAGCCGAGAATATTGGAGTGGGTTGCCATTTCCTTCTCCAGGGAATTTTCCATGGATTGAACCCAGGTCCCCCGCACTGTGGGCAAATTCTTTACCATCTGAGTCACCAGGGAATCCCCTTTCTGGTAAGTAGTGGGACATGATATTCTGGGACTGCATGAAGAGTTGTAACAAAAATGAATTAAGCATTTTTCTAACCATGCCTCTCCATGGCAGGTATGCCTCTCACGGGACCAGAGTGCTCAGAATCTTGGCCAGTGCTCACACATTTCAGATCGATGTGCCCAGCCCAAACCAAAGGTGGACAACAAGGGCTCTTCTCAACCATAAGTAGTTTTGAGATTAATGGAAAAGCAAAAAGACTGTGAACATTATTGGAGAAGCAAAATGAAGTGATGGCAAAAGACTGAAACCAAGCATGATGTGTAAGGTTTTCTTTACCCCTACTTGGCTGATGGTTGGCCTGTACCTGTGAGCATGCTCTGAGCAGGCTGCCTAGAGAGAGGGTCACAAGTTGTTGGCTTCTGAATCAAACAGAGACGCTCCAGCTGCTCTCGGCCAAGGCAGGGGCTGTGGGGAAAGACAATAAGTTTGATCAGAGGCCCCTGGGAGGCAGCTTCCCACCACTCAGAGTATGTGTGGTGGTCCCATGCTCTATCGGTCAGCAGATCCATAGATGCCATCAAAGGCTGATCTGGTTATTCGAAGTACACTGGAAGGAATGGCTTTGGGAGCTTTCTCTCATAGAGGAGATCCTAGAGTCACCAAGGTCCCCTATGAACCTTCCATTGTCTCTTCTTTGGGTTTGATAAGCAGCCTTTCAAAACCTCCATTTTCTTAACTATAACAAAAGAATAATATTCCTATTTCCCAAGACTGTGATGGCTGCAAACTAAGGTAGTATGTATACAGCACTGCTGCTTTTAGTGGGTCCTAACTTTTTGTAGTTTGCTTTCATTTTCCAGCTGGCCAGCCATGCTCCAGCATCCCCACTGTGATGGCCCCTGAGGTCTTCACACAATAACTTACCTGCTGATCCTTGCAGCTGAAAACAGGAACCTCTCATGCTGGCATTCAACTGAATTTGCTGAGACAGCATTCTAGCAAACAAAGGATGTTCTAGGCCCTAGGAGAATAATGAATGAAGTGGGGAGCCTGCCCTACCCACAGGGCCACCTCTGCTCAACATAAGCTACATTCAGGGATGAACAAAGTAGAGAATGAGCAGGAAGAACAGAGGCAAAGCCACAGGACTTAGAGCCTAGGAAAAAGCCAGCACTGGGCCTCATCTGAAGAAGGCAGGCCAGGAGATCAACCATCTGAACAGATCCAGTAACCCTTTATCACCCAGGGTGGCCCCAACCTCAGGGACTCCACATCTGCCCCCACTGTTTTAGGCAGCTAGACCAAGGTGGAGATGGATGCTGGCAGACAGCTTGCCACCAAGCCTCTCACTGTACCCTGGGATCAGTGTTTTTATGTTACATATATTTGACCACAGTTAAGAGACCCTAGATTTCCCTTTTCATGGAAAGTTATCAGTAACCTCTGATGAAAGAGATGGGAATGCCAGACCACCTGACCTGCCTCTTGAGAAACCTGTATGCAGGTGAGGAAGCAACAGATAGAACTGGACATGGAACAACAGACTGGTTCCAAATAGGAAAAGGAGTATGTCAAGGCTGTATATTGTCACCCTGCTTATTTAACTTATATGCAGAGAACATCATGAGAAATGCTGGGCTAGAAGAAGCACACACTGGAATCAAGATTGCCAGGAGAAGTATCAATAACCTCAGATATGCAGATGACACCACCCTTATGGCAGAAAGTGAAGAAGAACTAAAGAGCCTCTTGATGAAAGTGAAAGAGGAGAGTGAAAAAGTGGGCTTAAAGCTCAACATTCAGAAAACTAAGATCATGGCATCTGGTCCCATCACTTCATGGCAAATAGATGGGGAAACAGTGGCAGATTTTATTTTGGGGGACTCCAAAATCACTGCAAATGGTGACTGCAGCCATGAAATTAAAAGATGCTTACTCCTTGGAAGGAAAGTTATGACCAACCTAGATAGCATATTAAAAAGCAGAGACATTACTTTGCCAACAAAGGTCCATCTAGTCAAGGCTATGGTTTTTCCAGTAGTCATGTATGGATGTGAGAGTTGGACTTTAAAGAAAGCTAAGCATCGAAGAATTGATGCTTTTGAACTGTGGTGTTGGAGAAGACTCTTGAGAGTCCCTTGGACTGCAAGGAGATCAAACCAGTCCATCCTAAAGGAGATCAGTCCTGGGTTCTCATTGGAAGGACTGATGCTGAAGCTGAAACTCCAATACTTTGGCCACCTGATCTGAAGAGCTGACTCATTTGAAAAGACCCTGATGCTGGGAAAGATTGAAGGCAGGAGGAGAAGGGGACGACAGAGGATATGATGGTTGAATGGCGTCACCGACTCAATGGACATAAGTTTGGGTAAACTCCGGGAGTTGGTGATGGACAGGGAGGCCTGGTATGCTGCGTTTCATGGAGTTGCAAAGAGTTGGACACGACTGAGCAACTGAACTGACTGACTGATGCGAGTCATTAAGGGTTGTGAAAAACTGGCATTCATAAACTAAAAGTAGAGGAGTACCAGAGATCACTGAGGACTCTGATTCAGCTTTCGATTGAGAAGGCTGGCTGCCATGCAGTGTTGCCAGTCCCCTCATGGGCATGTACTAGCAGGTAACTGGAAGGGTATTTTGCAGTCAAAACATTCTCAAGATGGCCTCCAGTCAGTCATGGCTTCTTTCAGCTTTTAATCTATCAAGTGAGCTGAGCACACCATCCCAGTCATCCCCACCAGGGGGGTGGGCATGTAGATAAACACAGTCTTGGAGCCTTCAGACCAGTCCAGATGAGTACCATCAAGAGGAGAAGAATCAGCCAGCCAAGCCCTGCCCTAAATTTGTAACCCAGAAAATTGTGAAACAGAATAACAAAATACCTGTTATTTTAAGCCACTGTGCTTTGGAGTTGTTTGTTACACAGTAATAGATAGTTTTGTTTCATCATTATTGATTGGGTTTGCAGTATATGGTGATACATATTTGCATCAACAGAATTGGGAGCCATAATTTTCTATGAATTGCTTTAAGATATAATATATGCATCACAATCCAAATCAACCACCATTTTCTCTTGCTGAAACAGATGTATAACTCATTCCAAAGAACAGCTCCTATAATATCTTCATTGGTCACATGCTGCCTGTGAATCTGTGCTATTTATAGAACTTACCATGTTAGTGCAATCCAACTTATAGGCTATTTTAAAATTTATGGATCATTGTGTTATAATGTAGAGTTATGTTGATAAGCTCATTATTTTCCCTTGCAAATTAAATTACAAGTGATTCATCAACAAAGAAAGCAGCAGTAGTGTAGCAGTTAGGAGTGCAGATTCCAGGTCCAGTTGTGTGTGTTCAAGTCTCAAAATGGGAGAAAATAGAAACTACTTTGTAGGGTTGTGAAGGTTAAAGTCTTTGATGGGTACAGTGTTTAGAATAGTACCTGGTTCATGACAAACCCGAAAAGGCTACTACAGCTTGTTTATTTTGTCCTCATCAATTTCATATCATCACCTAGCTCTTTCTCCACCAAAAGATGGAGCAACATAGTAGGGGGACACGGGATATCTGCCTTAGAGGGTGTAGCATAGATTTGGCCCACAGACAGCCTTTGGGAAATCTCTGTGGAATTAATTGATAATTACCCAATGAATGCATACTTCCCTGAGACATCTGACCTCCTTTAAACAATGTCTTCATTGTTTAAAGGGATTGCTCCAGAGCACCAAGTACATGGTGGTTCAGGCCCAGAGAACAGATGTGTTGAACCCACCTGCCTCTGAGTCTTTGTGCCCTCGTCCCCCTGCTGGTGTCCATGGTGAAGTTATCCAGGGACCTGTGCAGCAGGCCTCCCGCGGCATCCTCCAGTCCAGGTACGAACAGCGCGTTTTCTGAGCATGACAGTCTCTGAATCCAAGTGAGTTGGTTGGACTGGGCCAGGTGTGCAAGACTCAGACTGGCCAGTTGCACACACTTATCAGAGTCTGAAATGTGGCAGAAACAGACAAACATAAAAACCCACAAGAATGATGCTGGGTCCATCACTCTTATGGCAGCAAAAACACATCACAGGCCCCAGGTGCTGTCCTGGCTTTTCTTTGTCTGCATGGAGGGACCTAGTTTTCCTCATGCTGGCTCGTGGAGCTGCTGTGATGAGCCCTGAGAATGCCAAGTCTGCCTCGTTAGCACTCACTAAGGAAAGAAAACTCAGACACACAGGTAGAAAGAGAAGGGATACCCTCCACCCCCCGGCAGCTGACAGGACTTTGAGCACAGTTAACGGCAGTGTCAGCGCCAGCAGAGCCTTGTGTAAAATTAACTGCCGCCACCCGTTCTGCTCGCTGCCTTTACAAACCATCCTCCAAATGTTAACAAACAGGTCTGCAGATTACCTGAGCTCCCAAGATTACTCTCTGCCCTGTGGAACATAATCTTTCATCCCTACACAGCTTAGTTTCCTTACTACTAAGATTTAAGATCCGATTTTCTGAAATATGAATAGATCAGATGTGTTGTCTTCCAGTTTTAACAACGCCCTCCCTCCCTTCTTGCAGAAAGAGGTAACAAATGATTTTGATGAAATCCCTAACGTGAGCCCAGGAATGTGAGTGACTCTCACCACTTCACTGTTTATGTCATTTGTAAGAAACTGGATTCGATAGATTCCTTAAATTAACCAGGATTTATACAAAGCCCAGTTTGTAATTTGAAAAAAGAAAATGATGACTATGTTCTGACTATCAACAGATGGTACAACCCTGCTACAACCAAGAAGCAAAGAATGCTCAGCACACAGCATTTGTGTGGCTCCAGTGGTGTGTGTGAGTGTGTGTGTCTGCGCTCATATCTAGAGCACAGTCAGGTGTCTTCAGTGAGAGCTTGTCCATGAGCATTTATTTCCTCTAGTAAACAATCCCCCTTACCTACAACGGTGCCTGGTTTGTTGTCAGTACTGTACCCACTGAAAAAGGTAGCTCCTTTTTTTTTTTTTTTTTGGCCTCACAACATAGCATGTGGGATCTTAATTCCCTGACCAGGGATCAAACTTGCACTGCCTGCAGGAATCTTAATCACTGGACTGCCAGAGAAGTCCCAAGGTAGCCTTTAAAAAATACTTCGGCGGAACATTCTGTGTCTAGGAGGCATTCAATATCATCATTCACATACAGTAGGCAAGGGAGATGGAGAAGGAAATGGCAACCCACTCCAGTATTCTTGCCTGGGAAGTCCCATGGACAGATAGAGTTACAAAAGAGTCAGACACAACTTAGCAACTGAATAACAACAGGCAAGGAAGGAAAGAAGACTAAACGCAATTTGAATATGATATAGCAGCAATGACAGTAATATCCACACTAGCAGCCTACCCATCCTGTGTGCTTATCACATGCCAGGCACAGTGGTAAGCATGTTATCTGTATTGTCTCATTTAATCCTCACGAGAACCCTGTGGGTTAGATATTATTATACCCACTTTATAGATGAGGAAAAGTGAGGCTAAGAGAGAGTTAACAATTTGCTCAAGGTCCCCAGGTTTTGTAGGTGGTAGAGCAAAACTCACTCAGCTGACTTTACAGCCCATGCCAGAAAATGGATGTACCAAGGACATGGAGATAAAAACAGCATAGGAGATACATCTGAAGCCTGTCCAGCCCCCTCTGATTGCCAAGGTCTAAAGGGACAGCGACCTTAGCCTTAATTATGGTGGATATTTAATACTCACAGGGAGACACTGTAGGGAAAGAAAGTGGTGACAGGGACTCAGCTCAAAAAGGCTTTGTGGGTTTCAAAGAAGCCTATGCATAGAGGTTGGCAGTATGGGAAGAAGAGGATGTGCCCTAAGAGAGGAAGGCTCCAGAAGGTAGCAGAGGAGTAAGATCACCAAGGGCCTGAATTCCCAGCAGAGTTCTGTCCCCAGCAGAAGATGGAGAGCACTGGGGCACCAGAGAGGAAGCCACAAGGAAACGGAAAAGGGAATTAGGGCAGGATGGTGGCTGGTCACTGCAGATCTGTGGAGTCTTACAGCCATAAGCCTGTGGAAGGGCCACAAGTACCCCTGAAGCTTCTGGCCATCTGTCTGAAAGGACGAGAAAAGCCCTGTGGTCCCCCTCTGCAATGCTGACAGATTCTCTCTAATTTAATCCTGAATTTATGCACTTGTAGAAGCTCGGTGATTTTTCTCTCTCCCCAGGGAATCAAATATAACTATAAAGTAATATGCTTGTTGAGACAATTCACAGAAGAATGACTAAGAAACACTTGGAAAATGTCCAACTTCCCAACAGTCAAAGAAATGTCAAGTGAAACAATACTAAGAAATCATTTCTCCCTATAAATGAACAAAGATAAACATGATAATATCTATTCCAGCAAAGATGCAATAAAACAGGCACAATGATACTGGGCATGGGAATGGCACTCAGAAAAACAGCAAAAGCCCTAAAAATGCCCCTGCCTTTGTATCCCCAATTTAAATGAAATCTAGCTTAAAGAAATAATACAAGATACAAAAGAATTTTTCTTCCACTGATGTTTGCTGCAGTATTATTTATGATATTGGAAACTGAAAAGTAAACATCAAATCAAAATAGAGGAACAATTAACTAAATGACTGTGTTTCCACACCAATTATCCAACCATTCATTCAAAAAACATGTGTTAATATTAACCATCTCCCACTTGATACACCTCTGTTTCATGTTGGAACAGTAAAGGCAGGGACCTTCTCCCTACCCTCTGGGAACTCCCAGCTCACTGAAAACTGGAGGTAGACACATCCACAAATAAAAAGGGCAGAACACCACATGTGAGAAGATGGAGCCTGCACCAAAGAAGGAGTAGCCAGCTCCATCTGGGAAGGCAGTACAGAGGCAGTTAACTAGCAAGGACTTCAAGGAGCAGATTGTCCTTGAACTTATTCTTGGAGAATCAGACTTATCTTGGTTGTCTAAGCCTGGTAGAGCATGGCAAGTAGAGGCCATGCAAATATTAGATTCCCCAAAATTCCTATTATGGTAGATTTTGTAGTTTGGGAAAACACTGTATTATGAGCAAAACAGGCTTAAAAAGACTAATTTTGCTAGTAAGCCCACGGTGTCTTTATAAATATTTTATGTTCATTGATATCAAGCAATAAAATAGATACTGATGTCTCACACTTTATCTCAGCAATAACAGGTAAGACTCAATTTACATTCATTATTTCCAGCTCCCTGGAAACATCATAGAAATGCTACTCTGTGACTTCAAAGATATATTTATATATTTATTTGGTTTTGCTGAAAATAAGAGGCCACTTTTATTTTCTGCATTTGGTTCTGCATCCGAACGCTCAACAATTTTGTTTCCTAGTTGATCCCCAACCCCAGGAGGCCAGGACCCAGTGATGCAGCTCCCCTGTGAATTGACTGGTGCCAATCCCTTGGCATGCTGCAGTCTATGGGGTCTCAAAGAGTCGGACACGACTGAGCGACTGGACAACAATAAGAAACAAAACCCCGACAAGCAGGAGCTGCCATCACTAGTCACATAGAGCCATGACCATCACACATTCACTCTAGATGAGCGAGAAACAGCACGGCCCATCCTTGGAGAACAGCACAAACCTGTCGGATAAACAGTTACTCAGCTGAGGACACTGAGGCCCAGAAAGGGCAAGTGAGTGTTCAGAGTCACGCAGCTAGTAAATGGCCTAGCTCTGGGTCTGTTGGACTCCAGGGTCCACATTCCAAGCCCGGGGTTCATCTGCATCCAGATCACCTGGGTTCTTTTACAAGTGCAGATTCTGATTTAGGGGCCTGAGATTCTGCATTCCTAGCTGGCTCTCAGGTGATGCACCCACAGAGACCGCTCTGGGAATATGAATGGTGAAACCACTATATTATATTGCTCCCTGTTATAAATGAATAAGAAATAATGGTGAGAGCTCAACAGTAAATGTGATACACCCAGCCTTCAAACCCAAATAGCTTTAGGTTGAGAACGTAGGGTCTACTCACCACCTGTAACTCCAGGAGAGCTCATCTGAGCGTTAAACCCATGCTGGGCGCAGCACAGGCCCAGCAAATATTTACAGGTCTTGACTGAATCAGTGACAAATGTGTGCTTTTTCCCAGTGATGCTGCTTGTGATGATGAACTTCTTTCGCTGTGGGGAACAAACACTAACTTTAAAATATTGATCATTCTCACTCATCCATCGGAGCACAACTATCCAGAAAATAACCAAATGCAGGAGCTGTCAGTTGGATACCAGTGTAGTAGGCATCCAAAAGGGTACGGCAGATGTTATCTGACTATGGCCCAACATTTTTTCTTAGATTAAATACAATTTTTTTTCCCCTTCATTCATAAATCAAAGGTTTCTTTATTGAGCAATTGCTATCTGCCAAGGACTGTGCTAGGTGAAAAGAATACGAAAAGAGTTCAGTACAGGCATTGCCCTCAGCAAGGAGTGAATATAATTTCCATGTGCATTGGGAAAGGTCATTAAATACAGTTTGCGTTGTCCAAACTCTCAGACATGGAAGGCAAAATCTCAGCTAGCAGGTTTATAGAAAAGATAAAATCGCATCAGTAACCTCATATTTCATGCTGTTATGTGCCAGGTTCTGTTCTAAATCCTCTCTGTGTTTTAATTCATTTCATCCTAGAAGCTACAGAATGAAAGCAGTCCCATCATTATCCTTATTCTACAGATGAGGAAGCAGATGGAGACTCCTCAGAATGCAGCAGGAACTGAGGTCATATCACCAGGAAACACTTCCTCAGCATTTATACCTTCAAGGCCCATGCACAAAGGGATAATTTTTGTACAGCTCACTGAGATAAATTGGAGAGGACTATCTATATGGGCCTATCTATATGGAGCTTCCCAGAAAAGATCCTTAAATGTTTGCAATATATAACTCTAATAAGGACAATGAAATATACAGTAATAGAAATTACTTTAAATACGAATTTATACAAAACTTCCAAATAAAATCTCTATTCTAGATATTTCATAAGAACCTTGAGCTTGCTCCGGTAAAGATAACTTTATAAATACAGGTTTTACGCTTGAAAGGGCACTCTGAAACTCCTGAACTTCTTTAAGGCTAATCCCTTTTAATTTGTGATAGTTACCATTCCCAAGAAACTCCATTCACACAATCAAATATTAACAAAGGGCAACAACTGTTCATTGCTTTCCCTTTAAGAAACTCTTTTTTACCATTAACCTAATTTCAGATAATTTAAGCATTCTCTAAATATCCTTTACTTTTATTAACAAAGTAATGTTGAACCTGTACTAATGTGAATGGATTTTGAATTTGACTGAATTATATCTAGTATTTTTTATTTAGTGAGTTTTCTCAAACATTCATAGATGCTATCCAACTATCCTTATAAATTTTTCCTCAGTATTCAAATTATAATGTCTAAACTCCACTGGTTGATCATTTTATCCATACTTTTCCAAAGTTGATTATTTGCTTAGAATCCATCTACTTTTTCAGTATGCATTGATATGCTTATATACAGTCATGACAATTTTATATTAAGTTCACTCAGGTATCAAAAATCTTGGATAAGTCATTTTTTTAATTGAATAACTCTTCTTTAACAAATTTAAAAAAAGAATTATTCACACATGCACACATGTATACCACATCTTTCTTTCAGACCATAAACTCTTGCCAAACTCTTATGCTTTTGGACCCCAGTGCCCTAAAGTATTAAAAACCCCAGAGAGTAGAATTTCTATCTCATTTCTTGGCATGAAGCTGAAAGAAGTCTTGACTGTAGTGGTTTAGATTTTTTTTTCCACTTTGATAACATCATTTAATGGGAAAACCATATCTTCAAGCCAACTTTCACACAAGCAAACTGCTCTATGAATAAGATGATGTGTAACTTGAATCTCAGGGTTTTCAGCACAAACACAAAAAAATGTATTTACATCTGTGTTGTTACAGACAAAAATACTTGGTGTTTCTGTAACATCATGTTTGTTTCAAAGCATGTTTTATCATTTCAAATATTTCTTCCCTAGTAATTTTGTTGTTACTTCTGTTCCTTTGCAGGCTTATTTATTTGTTTGGCTTGACACATCTTTGCAGGCTAAGATTCTCTGAGACAGAGGCAGATGTGCCCAGCTAAGGAAGTTGAAACTCCAGACCCCTACTTGGGAAGGCCATTTCCTGGAAGGGAACAAGCAACAGCTTCATGTGTTTTTATAAAATGTTAAAAGAAAGATGCTTTCACCACAATCAGTTAAAATCACTGACTCTTCTTTTGACTGCAACTCAGTTTTATTTTTCTCACCAGAGGTAACGCTGCATGATGGAGAAGCAGACCCCACTAAGGAGAAGCTGAAATGCATGGGGCTGCTTTCAATGTAGAGTTAATGGGATTTATTTATGTGATTTGCAGTCTCTCCTGCAACAGTTTATTGCCAGCCATCCCAGAATACTCCTTGCATTGGACCAACTCACCTAAAGTCTCAGCATAAAGACATAGGGCCAGTAGTCATGTAAAACTGACTATGCCCTACAATACCCAGCCTCAGAAGTATGTGGCGTCAGTGCCAGAGGGGAATAAGATTTGAAGTGCAGAGCCAGAGGCCAGTCTGCAGGAAACATTTTCAATCATTAGAAATGAAAACCTGTAATTTAATTCTCAAAAACATCTAATTAAGTGGAATTTTTATCATATCAGGAATGTACTTTGTAATTGTATATACACTGCCTTATCAATACAGTGCACATTTTTTCTTTTTCTTTTTTTTTTTTTTTTTTTTTTGATGGGAATCACACAATATGGAATTTATTTGATTTTCCTGTGTTGGTAGCCTAGAAACCTGCAGTGGCGCTTCAAAGAGCAAGAATGTCTCTGTCGCAAAGCTGCATGTTTTATGGATCTCATCAATAAAAACAACTTTCAATCAGATGTGCTGGGTTTCTCTTCTCTCTAGAAAAAAAGATATTTTGAAAGTATCATCCTATGGGAAAGCACAGAGTGTATGCCACCAAAACTTTGAAAGAGAAAAAAAAAGAATTATAGAGTTTATCAGGAAGTTCATTCAAAAGAATATTAATTCTTTTTACTTTTGTGATTTTGCAGTAGTTGATCTTTTAAAATTCAAGGGTTGTGGTGATTTATTTTCTCATTCTACATGAGCAGTCACTTTAAAACCTTGTTTGTTTTTGGAAATTTGTGTCCTTGTTTTTAAAGAGAGCCCTACAAATGCTGTATCCTCCCAGGCTTCACGCATTTCTCTCCAGACATTTTTAACTACTATTAATATCCAAGAACAGTTATTAGCACGGGTAAGTTCATCATTTCACAATGAATGATTTCGTGATTGAATAATCTTCTGAATCGATGTCTCTGTCACAGGCGGGCTGCCAATGTACCTACAAATCATATTCATTGTAAAAATGGCATTTTTTTTTCTGTTTCCTTGGCTACCTCTCTTCAGGTTGACAAAACAAATGTTAGCAACTGTCTGAAGCGTTCTGGCTTCCGCTAGTAATTAAGCAAATTTGAAACTAGCTTCCTAAGTTGTAGCATGAAGAGTTCAAGTCATTTTCTGTGTAAGATGCTGGGTTTGTGGCAAGCAGTTGGTGACATTACTTCCCATGATGACTTTTCCATATAAAAGGATATTTATGTTGAGAAAGAGACTGGTCATCAGAACATGGAAATCCTAATTAGTGACTGGCTGTTTTAAAGCTACTAAGATTGTTTTGTGAACCAGATGACTTTCCAGCTTTAAACAAGAAATTACTTGTGGTCATGGGGAAAATAAATATCTGTAAAAGTTAAACCAACTTAAATATAAAATATTTAAGGGGGCTGTTAAATTTATGGCTTCAAAAATTCAATTTTTCAAAATTACTTGGTAGGTAGTCTGCATTTCTACAAATGTTTTAAGAGAAATTACACTGAGAATTGAGAATTTTGAACAATCAACTATGAGATAGAGAAAATAGGAAGTAATGACAGCATTGAATATTCAATAATCATGCCCCCACTGTGGCCTGCCAGTCTCCTCTGTCCATGGAATTCTCCAGGAAAGAATACTGGAATGGGTAGCCATTCCCTTCTTCAGAGGATCTTCCCCACCCAGAGATCAAAGCCTGGTCTCCTGCATTGCAGGCAGATTCTTTACCATCTGAGCCACCAAGGAAGCCCTCATTCAATAATTAAATTTCACCAAATAATCTTTCAATTGAAATCAAGTCATTTGAGTCATTAAATTTCTGAGAAGTCCACAAATAAAAATATCAATTACTTTTTTTTTAGGTAAGGTCAAAAATATTTGGGAAAAAGTCAGTTTTCTGATATCATAAAGGCCACTTTAATACAATTATGCTCAATTCTTATTTATTTTTAGATGTAAACTTTTTTCCCTAAGTAAAAATAATGCTTTATTATGAAATTATATTGAGAATCACACTTTAACAAGGTCAACTTCAACAGCCAAGATGGGAGAAAAACAAAAAACACTGAGAAAATGAATAAAACCAATTGTGTTCTGCTTAGGAAACTCTAACATCAGATAGTAATAATGAAGATAAGAACCAAAGAATCAGAAAAAAAAAAAACAAAACAACTTGTTAGTAGGAAAAAATTGAAAACCACAGAAGAAAATTCAGTAGAAAAAAAATGAAAATGTTTACTGAGCCACATTCAAAGAACTTCATGTTTTATAATGAAATCATTGCTGAAGGTATGGGACATGCACTCAGAGGACAGGAGAGTTGATTAGCTAGTGGACCATTCTCTGCTATGGAGACACATAAAACGTTTTTTATGCCAAATTTATTGTTCAGTTCAGTTTAGTTCAGTTGCTCAGTCATGTCCGACTCTTTACGACCTCATGGACTGTAGCACGTCAGTCTTCCCTGTCCATCTCCAACTCCCAGAGCCTACTCAAACTCATGTCCATCAAGTCAGTGATGCCATCCAACCATCTCATCCTCTGTCGTCCCCTTCTCCTCCTGCCTTCAATCTTTCCCAGCATCAGGGTCTTTTCAAATGAGTCAGTTCTTCACATCAGGTAGCCAAAGTATTGGAGTTTCAGCTTTAGCATCAGTCCTTCCAATGAATATTCAGGACTGATCTCTTTTAGGATGGACTGGTTGGATCTCCTTGCAGTCCAAGGGACTCTCAAGAGTCTTCACCAACACCACAGTCCAAAAGCATCAGTGCTTCGTTGCTCAGCTTTGTTTACTGTCCAGCTCTCACATCCATACATGACTACTGGAAAAACCATAGCCTTGACTAGACGGAACTTTGTTGGCAAAGTAATGTCTCTGCTTTTTAATATGCTGTCTAGGTTGGTCGTAGCTTTTCTTCCGAGGAGTAAGCATCTTTTAATTTCATGGCTGCAGTCACCATCTGCAGTGATTTTGGAGCCCCAAAAAATAAAATCAGCCACTGTTTCCACTGTTTCTCCATCTATTTCCCATGAAGTGATGGGACCAGAATGCCATGATCTTCGTTTTCTGAATGTTGAGTTTTAAGCCAACCTTTTCACTCTCCTCTTTCACTTTCATCAAGAGGCTCTTTAGTTCTTTGCTTTCTGCCATAAGGGTGGTGTCATCTGCATTATCTGAGGTTATTGATATTTCTGCCAGCAATCTTGATTCCAGCTTGTGCTTCCTCCAGCCCAGCTTTTCTCATGATGTACTCTGCATATAAGTTAAATAAGCAGGGTGATAATATACAGCCTTGACGTACTCCTTTTCCTATTTGGAACCAGTCTGCAGTTCCACATCCAGTTCTAACTGTTGCTTCCTGACCTGCATACAGGTTTCTTAAGAGGCAGGTCAGGTGGTCTGGTATTCCCATCTCTTTAAGAATTTTCCACAGTTTGTTGTGATCCACACAGTCAAAGGTTTTGGAATAGTCAATAAACCAAAAGTAGATGTTTTTCTGGAACTCTCTTGCTTTTTTGATGATCCAGCAGAGGTTGGCAATTTGATTTCTGGTTCCTCTGCCTTTTCTAAATCCACCTTGAACATCTGGAAGTTCATGGTTCATGTACTGTTGAAGCCTGGCTTGGAGAATTTTGAGCACTACTTTGCTAGTGTATGAGATGAGTACAATTGTGCGGTAGTATGATCATTCTTTGGCATTGCCTTTCTTTTGAATTGGAATGAAAACTGACCTGTGGAGGTATGGGTCAGCAGTGGCCTGCTGCAGGGGCTCTGGGTGCAGCATAAGCCCTCTTGGAGGAGGTCACCATTAACCCCACCATAGAAGAACCACCAGAACTTACACAGGACTAGGAAAACAGACTCTTGGAGGGCACAAACAAAACCTTGTGTACACCAGGACCCAAGAGAAAGGAGCAGTGACCCCACAAAGAAACTGACCCAGACATGCCCATGAGTGTCCAGGAGTCTCCAGCGGAGGGGTGGGTCGGCAGTGGCCTGCTTCAGGGTCGGAGGCACTGAGTGTAGCAATGCATTCATGGGACCTTTTGAAGGAGGTCACCACTATCTTCATTACCTCCACCATAGTTTGGCCTCATGTCAAGCAACAGGGAGGGAACACAGCCCCACCCATCAATAGAAAATTGGATTAAAGATTTACTGAGCATGGCCCTGCCCATCAGAATAAGACCCAGTTTCCCCCTCAGTCAGTCTCTCCCATCAGGAAGCTTCCATAAGCCTCTTATCCTTCTCCATCAGAGGGCAGACCGAATGAAAACCACAATCACAGAAAACTAACCAAACTTATCTCGTGGACCACAGCCTTGTCTAGCTCAATGAAACTATGAGCCATGCTTTGTAGGGCCACCCAAGACAGACAGGTCATGGTGGAGAATTCTGACAAAACATGGTCCACTGGAGAAGAGAAGGGCAAACCACTTCAATATTCTTGCCTTGAGAACCCCATGAACAGTATGAAAATTAATTGCAACTAAATTCAAACAAATGATGTTCAAATGTTATTTCAAAATCTTTACATTTAATAGGTGTGTTGCTATTGTAATTTTTTTAATGACTGACAAATGTTTTCACATCTGTAGTCCATGGGAGACAGCCCAGATGCCTCCATGCTATGTGTGCAAAGGGAAAATTAAAATACAAGGAAAATATTCAAAAGCATGCAGACTCCATTGCGCCTGCTTCAAACTCTTCTTCCCCATCTGCCATTCCCAACCTTGCTCTCAAAATCAGTAGATTCCCCAAACTGAAAGAACTTCACCCAGAGGGAAAGTTGTAGTCCTTTAGGCTAATGGCTGCCCACGGAGGTGAAAGGGGGCTGTGTGAGAGATGGCCAGAAGAAATGGCCTCCAGGGGACTCTCAAATCCCCTGAGAGACTTCTTCCAAATATGCCATAGTCAACGGAGTACAGGTTAGCTGACAGGCTGTGAGCTTATTTTCTTAGGAGAAGATCACCTGACCTATTGTTCCTTTAAAGGGGTAACAGATCAAAGGAAAACAAAGCCTGGGTCATTTCAACTGAGTGACACTCACATAAGCCAAAATCTTTTCAATTTCTCTCCACTGAAACCGTAAAGTTGCAATTCTGGTGTTGTTTCTCACTTCATATACTATGACACCCTTGGCACAGATCCCCAAGGCCATTTCCCCTTCTGGCCTTGTCTTCTCTGGGAGAACTTGGTACACCAGCACACCATATTCTGGGAGCTGCTGAGTGACCTAGAATGAGAACAAGGCCAATTAAGAAGAGACAGGCACATTGGTCCAAAATAATGGATTTCAAACCATTCCATGAGGAAAAAAAAAAAACAAAACCTTAACAGATGTTCTGAAAAAAGAGTAAGATTGCCAAATAAGTTTAGGAAACACTGAGCTAAACATATCTCCTTACTACAGCATTTCTCTGTGCCTCTAATATGATAGTGTTGTTATATTTTATTAATAGAATGAAGGAATCCTTCCCTAATGAAGTACCTTGAGACACTTGGAACACTGATATTAATTATGAAAGTGATACCAAAAAATAATAATATTCTGAACAAGGTTGTAGAATTCAGACTTTTCTGAATCATCTCACAGGGATTTCTTTTCCTAAAGTCTACTGCAGTACTATCTGATACAACTCCTTCATTTTACAGATGGAAAAACTGAGGCCCAGGCACAGAAAGCAGCCTTTCAAATGATCAGCAGCACTATTAAAGCAAAATAACATCCTGCAGAAAAAATGAGCAATCACTGGCATTTCTCATCATGTGGCAGTGATTTAGTGGGGTCCCCACAGCCCAAGATCTGTCTTCAGTTTACCAGTTTAGGAGATAGAATTTCGTCAGGGACCTGAGGGTCAGTCAGAGCTGGGAACTGCATCAGGCTAACCAAAATCTTCACAGACTGGTGCATAAACCTAATACAAATATTTTTTTTTTTAATGTCTGAATGGTAATCATGTCTCTATTCTGGTCTCTGCCATCTTCATCTTCACCTGGTAGACTCCAGTTCTTACTAGAAGATTGATGCACCCAGGCTCAAAGCAGGTAGGCTCAAAATGTGTGGATGTGTTCTCCACACATTTGAAACTCTCTCAGAAGAGTTTCAGTGGTGAGATCTGGTGCTCATCTCTACCCCAGAGCAGAGGGGACAAAATCCTGCCCAATCTCTCTCATCCTCAGGTCAGGTCACAAAAATGAGGACAAATTATGGCTTTGGAGAGCTCCTTTCTCAGGGTCCTTTCTGTCTTTTCTCCCTGTACTGATAAGTAATCTGTGCAGATAAGTCACATTGCCTACAAAACCTACAGCTATTTGCATGATCTTGATTACATTTCTGGACCCTGAGTCTCACTGGTTCTTTTAACTTTGGAAAGACCCGGGCATTGTCACTATCATCATCATCTAAAACAGTATTTATTGGACATTAGTGCTGAAATATCCGATGGCCAGACTACGCATGTACTTAAAGTATGACAAAGCAGGGCCAATCCAAAACAATTGGGTAAATTCTTTTAAAGAATTTGATGTGTTATTTCTTAAAAAAAAAAAATTAAAGCACTAAAACAGTCATCATTAGATGATGAATCAGAGTAGAATATTCAATAGAATAGAATTCTATTGAATATTCATCATCAATAGAAGATTCTATTCATCAATAGATTAGCTTCTATTAGACTTTCTTTTATTTTTTTAATTGTCTAGTATTTATTTTAACTTTTAATTTTTTAATTATATAGAAAGGGATATGATATTGAAGTACTTGGAGCCACAAAATTCTTGAAATGGTTCAGTGCCATTCTGTAACAGAGCAGGACCCTACAGGGCTTTCCTGGGACAGACTTCCCTATCCAATCTCTTTCGCCTGCCTCTTGTTTGTAGAAAACCTTCAGCTTCCTAGGCTTTCCCTCCTTTGACCCTATCATTGCACTTCTGGGAATCTGTCCTAAGAAAATATACCAAATGATCAAGGTCAAAACCCTTTGATCAGAGTGATGTTTGGTGCAGACTTCCAGAGTTGGGTTGAGAAAACTAGTTCCTTGGAATAAATGTTCCTAAAGGCACCACCTTATAGAGTACTTGGAGAAGGAAATGGCAGCCCACTCCAGTATTCTTGTCTGGAGAATCCCATGGGCAGAGGAACCTGGCTAGCTAGCTACAGTCCATGGGGTCGCAAGAGTCGAACATGACTTAGTGACTAAACCACCACCTATGGGGTACTACCTAAAAAGGTATCACCTAAAGGTAAGGGAAGCTGGTGGCTCAAAGGTAAAGAATCTGCCTGCAGTGCAGGAGATGTAAGAGATGTCGGTTTGATCTCTGGGTCTGGAAGATCCCCTGGAGAAGGAAATGGCAACCCACTCCAGTATTCTTGCTCGGAAAATCCCTTGGATGGAGGAAACTGGTGGGCTACAGTCCATAAAGTCACAAAGAGTAGTACACGACTGAGCGGCTAAACACAAAAGTACTACCTTAAAAGGGATTATTGGGCAAGCTTTACAAAGGATATTTACAAAACATTTGTATTTATCTGGGGAATGCATAGGTTATAATGCCAAGTGGGAAAAAATAGAAGGTACAATTAGTATGACTTCAACAACAAAAGGAAAATATTTTAACAGCATATGGCAATCCCTAGTTACGTGGAAAAAATGGCTCCATGGTTGAAGAAGTTTGGAAAACACTGATTTAACCTTGAACAAGTTGTTCTGAGATTAATATGCTAATATAGGTGTGAATCTTGCCATCAGCGGTACCCAAACTGGACTTCCGCCAAATCTGATGAACTGGCAGAATTAGTCATCAGTGAAGCATAGGCCAATAGGTGTCATCTGATAATGGAAAAGGGAGCCACAAGGAGCTATAATTAAATAATCCAGTAAATGTTTATTGGAGTAACTCATCTCTGTGCTGAGTTCTGGGGATCCAAGGCCCTCTGGACATTTACAACCTAGAAGAGGGGACAAGAAATGAACAGAAATATCTGTGATGTAGACTGTCAGCAATATATGCCAACAATGTATAAAATGTTTCTAACCTGTCACCCTGTGATTCTACTCATGAGAGTCTGTCCTTAAGAAACTAAGCAGAAATGCAGTTAAAGACATATGCAGAAAAAAATATGAATCTCAGTGTTGTTTAAAATAGCCTCATATTTAAAATAATTTATGTGCCAAACAACAGGATACTGAGAAAAAATTTGGGGTACCTCATGTGTTGATTCAAAAGAAAGTTTCAAAATTTTAGTGAGATGAGATTTAAAAACAGCCCACAAAACTGACTATATAATATAAATCCAATTTTAAACATAAATGCATGTACACATGTGAATGCAAAGATGACAGAGGGAAGGATGAATATATACAAATTGATTGTACTGTCTCAATGGGGAAGAATGAAGTGAAAAGTGAATGTGTTATTCACTTAGTTGTGTCTGACTCTGCAACCCCATGGACTGCAGCCCTACAGGCTTCTCTGTCCATGAAATTCTCCAGGCTAGTATACAGGGGTGGATACCCATTCCCTTCTCCAGAGGATCTTTGTGATCCCAGGGTCCAACCCAGGTCTCCTGCATTGCAGACAGATTCTTTACTGTCTGAGGCACCAGGAAAGCCTATTTGCATGTGTGTGTATGTGTGTGTGTGTGTGTGTGTGTGTGTTAGTCACTCAGACATGTCTGAGTCTTTGCAACCCCATGGACTGTAGCCCACCAGGCTCCTCTGTCCATGGGATTATCCCAGCAAGAATACTGGAGTGGGCTGCCATTTACATATATATATATATATATATATATATATATATATATATATATATCACTTTGCTGTATATACCTGAAACTAATGGAGTATTGTAAATCAACTACTTTAATTTGAAAAAGATATCCCCCCAAAAAAGTCCCCACACTTTTCCTTGAGTTGGTGGCTTCCTTTACAACTACTGGTCATCCTTCAGTGGGAGGAAGAAGGGACACAATGAGCCAGGCACAGTAAGCCAGGGCCTGTGCAGAGGCCTGCAGACCCAAATCCTTGGCCTCTCTGCTGGCTCTGTGGTCCTGCAGCCTCTCTCCATCAGAGGTGTGCTCATGGCTTTGAAGTCCTCACTTGTTTATTGTCCTGGGAATGCTGCATCCACTTAGCAAGGAACCGGAACAAAGGCTGGATTAGGGGACACACTGAGCGCCTTTCTGCCAGAGCTGCTCAAATGAAACACTCAAGTGTTTATACTGTACGAGGGGCTGCAGAAAGTTCCAAGTGACTGACCAAAAAAAAGGATAGCCCTCACCTCAGCAGTTCTGCTTTCGAAAGACTATCTCTATCAAAGGCTAGAAAACACAGAATATTTTTGTCCCAGGAGACATTGTAAAAAGAAATAAAAACCCTGGAGTTCCCTTTTGAAACTGTTCCCCAGCTCTAGAAGCCCCACCAGGTACATCACCCTGGGGATGCTAGGCGGCCTCCTCCCACATGTCTCTGCCCCACCCCCAGCTCTATCTGCGCAGGCAGAGCGGCCAGCCCCTCGCATCCTGAAGTAGAGTAACTGGTACTGTCACCCTTCTCATTGGGCAGCTATCAGCTATCACAGCGCTGCAAGCCTCTGGGTCCCCTTCTGTCTTCTCTACAAAACTTGAACTCCCCAGAGGCAGAAAGCACATCCTTCCTGCCTCTGTTTCCTGTAGTGCCTGGTCCACTGCGGGTGTTAAGTTGTGAACTGAGCAAAAGCTATTCATTGGAGGCTCTGTGCACCCACAAACAGAAGAGACTTTGCTTTTGGCTCACACTCAAGTTTGTACTTCAGATGTCAAAAGTGTCTCTGTGAGAAACGTGGCCTACCCCCACTCACAGAACATTGGCTGTGTGAGATCCAAGGTTGAAGAAAGGGCCTGCCATACCCACCCTGGCCCAATAAATCCTACTCATTTGGGGGATCATTTCCAATGCCATCTGCTTCCAAAAGTCTCAAGTCCTGTGCTTGTACCTCCCTGTGGGTCTGAGCACATCTAGCCCCAGAGAAATCTCTGGAAGGTATTGCTGACTATGTGCCCTCTCAAGAGTCCAAAGGCCTCACCCTCAAGAACTCCAACTCAGCATCCTCTCCCCAAAGCACAGGACTCAAACGGTGCATCTCTGAGACTTCCACTTGGACCCGGAGAGCCGTCATCCTCTCAATGAGACTTGCAGGGATATAATCTTCAACTCGAAAATAGGCTTTGTTCTCTACCTGCTGGAAAGATGCAGAAGAAAAGGGATACAGCCAAGACACCTTCTATAAGACTCTGAGCAGAACATAAGCTTGTCTGCAGTCACAACTCAGTTAGAGCCCCAGGGAAAAGATGCTCTTTTGAAGTGCCAACTGGGATATCATATTTTACCATATTAGAGGTTGAGCCAAACCATATAACAGAAACAGAAGGGAAAGAGGAAAGAAGCCACTTGTTTTTGACCCCCTTTTGTATGCCAGGAGATCCCCAGAACATATTAGCTCTTTCTATCTTCAAGGTAATCGTAAGAGGACAGTATTATTATTGTCATTGCCAAGATGAGCCAAATGAACAAGAAAGAAAGTCATTTAACATGGCTAAGTTCACACCATTTGGAAGTGACAGAAACAAAGCCCTCACCCATTCCACAATGTGACGCCACTTCCTAAATGGCACAGTGAAATCTTGGCTCTAAAGCTTTGTTTTTATATACTTATTTAGTATTTTTATTTGTATGTGCTACCAGTATACTGTCCCCTCTCACAAGGGAGGCCTTGTCTATGGCACTTTCTCTTCATAACAAGGTGTTCAAGAAGTTGTCCCCCAAACAAGAGAAGATCTGACACCAACAGCCCGCCCCAGGCCTGAGCTTTCATCATCTACTCTTTTGGAAACCTGAGGCTTCAGCCCCACTAGCTGCTGCAGGAAGATCATTATGGTTCATCATCACTCACTGCCCAACACTGAGTTCCCTGGTATGGACTCTGGGGCACGGAGAGGTACACAGACATTTTGGGGGGGTGGTCTCAGGGTTCACAGTAAGGAATGAGGAAGGTAGAGCTTGGCAGATAGAGAAGCTGACCCTTCCCTGGTATTCCTGAATCAGCCCATCTAGTCTCAGGAAGCCAATGCCAGCCTAATCTTGGGCAAGACGCAAGCTGAGGACAACTGTCCATGAGGGAGACAACTGGAAACTGGGAACAACTGGCCACTGGGAGCATCTGGCCTTCTCGGGGCTGGGAATGGGCATGTTGGTCTGATGAGGGGGTCTGACGGGAACAGCACAGCACCCACTACATCCCCATGTTCCTGGTCTGGCACAGGAGTCCCCATGTGGCTGGAGACAGAATCCTCCAGCCTAGGGCTGGCCCATGCCAGTTCTGAGCTCAGCTCAGAGACACTAAGTGGAAGAAATTGCTTGGTAATCCAGTACACAATAAAGCATTCAGAATGCTATTAGAATGGCCCCAATCCAGAAACTGACACCAAATGCTGGCAAAAATGTGGAAGAGCAGGAACTCATTCAATTACTGGTGGGAGTGCCAAATGGTTAAGCCTCTTTGGGAAGACAGTTCTTCAATTTTTTATGGAACTAAACATATTTGTACCATATAATCCAGCTATCATCTCTTTGGTATTTACCCAAAGGAGGTGGAAATGTATGTGCACACAGAAACCTGCACATGGGTGTTTACAACAGCTTCATCCATAGTTGCCAAAATTTTGAAGCAAAAGAGGTCCTTCAGTTGGTGAATGAATAAATAAACTCTGGTACATCCAGACAATGGAATATTATTCAGCACTAAAAAGAAATAAGTTATCAAGCTGAAAAGACATGGAGGAAACTTACATGCATATTACTAAGTGAAAGAAGCCAGTTTGAAAAGGCTACATACTATATGATTCCAACTATATGACGTTTTGGAAATGGCAGAACTATAGAGACAGTAAAAAGATTAGCAGTTGCCAGGGGTAGGGGAGGAGGAGGGTGGAGCACAGAGGAGTTTCAAGGCAACGAAACTACTCTAGGGAATTCCCTGGTGGTCCAGTGCTTAGGCCACTGACAGGGCCCAGGTTCAGTCCCTGGTAGAGGATCTAAGATACTGTAAACCACGTGGTGTGGCCAAAAAAAAAAAAAAAGCCACTATTCTGTATGATTCTGTAAGAGTAGATACCTGTCATTATAAATTTGTTCAAACATATAGAATGTACAACACTAAGAGCGAACTCTAATATTAACTGTGAACTCTGGAAGATAAGGATACATCAATGTGTAGGCTTATCAGTTGCAATAAATTGCAATTGATAGTAGGAGACAGTGATAGTGGAGGACAATGATAGTGGGGGAAGCATATGTGGAGGCAAAAGGGCATATAGGAAATCTCTGCATTTTCCACCCAATTTTGCTATGAGCCTCAAACTGTTCTAAAACAAAAGTCTATTAAACATTTTTTTAAATTGTTAAGGACATTAAATTTTTTTTTTTAATTTAGGACCATTGACCCAGCATCCCTTTGCTAAAACTAGAGAAGTCAGATCAACAGAAGTCAGCATGAAATTAAAAAAGCTCCAGCACAAGTATTTCTTTCTTTGTCATTTATTTTGAAAAGAAAAATTAGAAGCAACTGGAATAATAATAGTAGTAGTTATGAGCACTTCCATGGCGCCTCTAGGTGATGCCCACGAGTGAGAAAACAAATAAGAAAGCCAAGTTCTGGCCCTAGTGAGGCATACCATGTGGTTATCCCAAAAGCTCATTAGGAAGGCCAGGGGAAGACATACTATTGAGTGAGAAAGCTGAATGCAAATCAAATGTGGCAATGTTTACAACTGCATAAAATCCCCGTGTGTGATCAAAGGCTGGAAGAGAATGCACCCAGAGGAAATTTGTTCTGCTGCAATGATGTGATTAAGGAGATTTATTTTTGTACCAAACTGTCTTTGTCTCCCTTTTTAAAATGCAAATGTAATCATGTTACTTACTTCCCAGCTTAGAATTCATCAGTGCCTCCAGTCTTTCATTGCAGTGGTTTCCAAATCATGTTTCTTTCCCCAGCACCATAACCATTTATCAGACAAAATATCCACCCCTTAGAAGGGCACACGAGGTTCCTTCCTGGATCTGACTGGCAGCGCTGCCCAGGCTCGAGGCCCATTAACTTAAGGCTGCCGTGAAATCCTTGCAGCTCTGGATGGGCCAGCCTCCTCCTCCTGCCCACTCAGTGACCCAGATATAGGGAGAGGCCTGCACTCTGAGACCTCCTTATGCCTTTTAATGTGCCCACCGCAGTGCCTGGCACATAGTATAGCAAGGCCCTAGAAATGAGTCCCAACGGTGCTCTCACTAGCTTGCCTAACCTCACAGAGGCACAATTCTTCAATCTGCCTGCCAATGCCAAAGACACAGTTTCGATCCCTGATCCAGGAAGATCCTACATGCCTCGGAGCAACTAAGCTCGTGCACTACAACTATTGAGCCTGTGCTCTAGACCCCGGGAGCCGCAACTACTGAGACCACATGCCAAAACTACTGGAGCCCTTGCACCCCAGAGCCCATCAAGAAAAGCCACCACGATGAGAAACCTGTGCACTTCAACTAGAGAGTAACCCCTACTCACCACAACTAGAGAAAAGCCTCCCCAGCATCTAAGACTCAGGAGAGCCAAAAACAAAGAAATAAATAAATAAAATTATTTTTAAAATTTTTAAAATAAAATGCAATGGAAATAACACCAACTTTGCAGGGTTGACTCAGGCTTAGATGATGCAAGCAAGGAGCAAGCCCTCCATAAACTAGGGTTGAACGAGTAGACGCTCAAATGAATGGGTATGTGTAATCTGCTGCTTTCACACACACACACACACACACACACACACACACACACACACACACACGTGCAAGAAAGGGAAGAGGCCTGCCTCTAGGGGCCACATGGGGGCAGCAGAGAATATCTAGGAACCACACTGGTGGCCAGAGCCGATGCTGAGGTGGAGGTGAGACAGGATCTGAATCAGAAGCTGAAGGTGAAGGATGAGATCCAGGCTGAGGCAGAAACTAGGTGAGGCCAGTCAGAAACTGGGCACATGGTGGGCATAAGGGGTCACCAGAATGGGGTGCCTAGAGTCAGGTCTGGGCCTGGATTGCAGAAAGTGTAGAAGGGTCTGGGCCTATGTGCTCCCAACTGCCCTCAGTGGACCTGGCCTGCTGTTTCTGTCAACTCTCAGCATTAAGTTAGGGTATCAGGTTAAAAATTGTATGTTTGAATCTATAGACTGAAAGTTAGTCTTTGTTTTCCAGCAGAGCACTCCTGAGTCTGGAGTGGGGGCAGGAAAACTTGCAAACAGCAGTTGCGATGTGCAGGGCCTTGGACACACATCACCACCTTCCACCCTGACAGTGGTTCTGACCTACTCTTATCTCTTATTTCCATTTTGCAGATAAAGAGCTGAGACAGAGAAATAATGTCTAATGCCGCGTGGCGACTTAACAAAAGACGCAGGGTTTGGACCTCATTCCGTCGGACTCAAAAACTCCTTCGATCTATAGAGCCTGCTAAGGTCAGCCCAACACTGCCCTGGGAGGCCACACTTCCCTGTCTGTAGGAGCCATCACAGGGCTGGACTAGAGGCTGCAACAAGGATGGTGACTGATTCGCCAGGGCACCCCTGGTTTACAGCACCCTCCATGTGCCTGGGCCATTCTCCTCCCAAGACCCCCTCAAGGTAGCAGCACAAGGGCAGGAGTGAGCAGCCCAGGCATGGTTAGGACTCCAGCTCTGGAGGCGAGGAGACACAAAGGAGCTCCAAGCAGTGATAGGCCTGGAGTTTTGTCAAAGGGGCAGGGAGGGGTTATGTGGGCTAGGCTGGCCCTGGGAGACTTCCTGCCCAGGCAGGGGTTAGGGTGGGGACATGCCAAGAGAAGAAAGTGAAGTCTCAGTCCCTGTAGATGAAGTGGGAGCAGGGAAGTGAGGGTCAGAGAAGGGTAGGGTGTTGGGAACTGAACTACATTTCCCTGACATTAAGTTGCTGACTTTCCTGATGGATGACTTCTATCCACAGTGTTATCCAGCCAAGAGCCTGTACTCAGTTCATCCACCCACTCCTTAGATAAGTTGCTCTTGAGCAAACTCCCCATATTTGAGGCTCTGCTTTGGCGTGAGGGAAATGGCAGAACAAAACAGACAAAATCTTTACCGTCTGGTGGATTCCATTCTAATGGAGAGACTGATAGAAAGACTGATAAGGAAATGGATACTCCATGCCAGACGGTGAAAAATGCAAGGGGATAAAGAGGGACTTAGAAGGCTCCAGACATAGAGGCAACTTCTGAAGATGTGCTGGGAAGAGAGCAAGATATTGGTGAAGCCTGAAAAATGTTTTTCAAACTGCTGCCTGAAATCCATTGGTGACCTGTGAGTGGTTCATAACCAGCATTTATAAATTAACTAGAATAGAACAGGAAATACCAATATGTATCACATAAGTGCATCTTATTTCCTAAACTTTTGCCTCGCTTCTGTTACATGGATACATGTAAACAGGTTGAGTTATAATGTTTGTTTCTTTTTTTAATTGGGGTCATGGCACAAAACATCTGAAAGCCAGTGAGATGAGCTCAATAAATTAGTACATTACTGGCTGTAGGCAAGACTTTAGATTAGAACTACCTTACAATGTATAAACTTGACCTGTTCATTTTTGTATCCCCCAGAGCTTAGCAAAGAACACTTGATGGATATTTGTTGGATGGATAGGTGAATGGATGGATGGATGGATGGATGGATGGATGGATGCAGTTTACCCCAATCTCAGTGGTAGGTACTAAGAACACAGGCTCAGTCTTCACATTTACAACAGTTCCCCACTGTCCCATAACTGCTTCTCCAGTGACCCACCCAAGGGCCCCTGATCTCCACCCCTACCTCCTCTGGATAACTGCCAAATTCAGCCTGCAGGGCAAGGACCCCCAGCTGCAACAGAGTCTCATCATTGCAATACAGCTTCTCCTCCAGGATGTCTTTCCGAAGTTGCAGGTAAAATTGATGCCTTGTCCAGCTGTGCCTGCCAAAGAGATGCAGGAATAAAGGTTACTGGAAGGCTGAAAGCAAAGGAGAACACTAAACTCAGAGGGTTTCCTCAGTCTGTGAAGCAGAAAAAGGAGAGAAGATGGGTTACAAGTCAGCAGGAACCCAGAGGGCAGTACCAGTAACACAAGGGTGATCGTGTTTATCCACACCATGCCTCCTGTCACTCGTTGAGGGCTTTTCTGTGTCCATGACACAGGGTTACTCACTTCCCACAATACCCTGGAGATGTTTGTTCTTGTGGCTCAAGTAAGAAAACCAATACTTAGTCAGATGGTATGTCTAATAAGCAAAGGAACAGAGAAAGTGATCCAGTCCCAAAGCAGTGACCCTCTCCTCCCATCCTCATCACTGAGCTGCCGGGAGGTGGGGCATGTTGGGGTCAGGGGAGAGAGAACTTGACCTTGACTGGCATGTGTTTGAAACAAAAGGGTAAAGTTTTCATTTTGACCAGGGCTTGTCCCCAAACACTTACCTTTTCCCCTTTTCTGTCATATTGGAATCCAGTAAAAAGAAGACCAGATACAATAACTGTTGTAATGTGTACACACATTAATTTGCCAAGCATTGCCTACCCATTATCTCTAATGTCAGCCTGGACAGACATAAACGCCCAGGGAATAAACCAAGAAGTTTGCAGCACTCACTGGAGCAGCCCATAGTGACTCACGAAGAACTTTATCCTTAGAAAGAGCACAAAGTTATTTGGGGAGCTCTTCTTCTGGGGCTGCTCACTCCAGCCTTCAGGGGCTATTTTGCACAACCTGGTTTCAGCATCCAAGAAAAAGAACTCTTTACCTGAAATGGAAGTAGAGAGTGTTTAGAGGGAAAAGCAGTCGGGCAAGCACCACGCATCAAACTCACAGCCCTGAGCTCTGCTCAAAGAGTGAGACAAGAGCCGACTGAGTGTAGGAGAGAGCAGGAAGCAAGTTGTCTGGATTCCTAGTGCCCCAGGATCTTTGTCAGGCCCATGAGGGGCCAAGAAGAGGGAGCAAAGATGAAAGTGTCAGTGAAAAGAAACTTAGCACCCAGAAGAGAAAATATGAATATTTATCTTAGAGGAGATATCGCTTATCATCTGCCTCCCAGTGACCGCTTTATAAAAATAAAATTAAAAAACACAGAACTGAGTATTTATTCCATTTCTGTCATGGGCCAAGTGCTCTGTATCTAGGTGTACAAGGTGCTGCGTCCTAGTCTCAAGCAGTTTTGTTAGAAGGACTAGAACTCGGGGACCTAGACATTGGGCTTCCCAGGTGGCACAGTGGTAAAGAATCTACCTGCCAATACAGGAGACTAGGGTTCAATCCCTGGGTCAGGAAGACCCTCTGGAGTAGGAAATGGCAACCTGCTCCAATACTCTTGCCTGGAAAATTCCATGGACAGAGGAGCCTGGTGGGCTACAGTCCATGAAGTCACAAAGAGTCGGACACAAATGTGTGACTGAGCACACATATCACACGCACACCTAGACACCAGGGTTACCTGAGGCATCAGGGCAGCTGTGGGCTACCTGGGAGCCACTTACCCTTCATGTAAGCCAAGCCAAAGTAGGTGAGCTCCCCAAGGTTGGCAAAGGATACAATGGCACTGAAGACAGCTCCCACTGTCGACGTGACGTCACATTTCACCTCCAGGCACTGCCCGCTCAGCAGCACCACACGGAGGCCCCTGAGAGCCAAGTACGACTTGGCTTTTTTGGTCTAAAAACAAGAACAGTATAAACCGTAACAATAACTCAAAGACATGGAGTCTTTACCATGGGCTAGCTACTGTGCTAACCGCTTTATGTGTATTTTCTCATTCAACTGACAAACAACCTAAGAGATGAGTCTGTTTATGATTCCTGTTCAGCAGATGAGAAGCAAGGTTCAGAGACTGTAAGGGACCAGCCCAGAGTTGTACAGTTAGTAAAAGGCGGAACTGGACTCAAATCCCTGCTCTTGGCCAGGCTCTGCAGGGGCCAGGAAGGTTGGCGGGGGTGGGGGGGCCTCAGGCAGCAGATGTCTCTCCCCTGCAAAAATCCCTGGGGCTCCACTTCCCAAGAGGACTGCTCAGGGCCACAACGGTGAACCATATACCCCCAGAGTAGTGAACAGTGCAATTCTGACCCCAGGTCATCACAGAGCACAACAGAGAGAACTTGGGTGGGCACCTGTCCAAGGAGGAGAGAGGGCTAGAGCTTAGCAGATTACTGTGAACTGAGAAATTGATCAGCAGAGGCACATCCAAAGATGTGGAGCAGCGTCTGCCTTCTGTCCCTGACCCTGCTCAGATTAATTCCAGATGCATCTGCCCCTTGTAGCCCCACCCCGACCACTGCCACCTCCACCGAGCCACTCAGAACAGCCCATCAGTCCGCTCCACAGAAGCTGGTCTGCCACATCTCTGCACACACTGCCCACTGCGCCCAGCGCCCTTCCCCTCCATCCTCTCATGCAAGTTCCCACCAGATTTCCAGGTCAGGCTCAGGACCTCTCGTCTGCAACCTGGAGGACTGAGCCACCCACTCCCTTCTCTGCTGCCCTGGTTCTTAGTGCTCAGGGTCCCTGCTTTCTAAGGATGAGGGCTGAGTATTCCCTGTGCCCCAGAGCCTAGCCTGAGGCCTGGCCCAGACCTCTTCAGAATGTCTTCATTAAAAGACAGTCATGGATGGGCACTGCAGATGGCTTTAGTTCCATCGAGACCAAGCCTGCCACCGCACTATGACCCTCCCACACCCAGCGGCAGCTCCACTCCCCAGCACTGGACTGGGATCCTGTGACAGTGGGATTCCCCACGGTCCCAGGCAGGGGTGACCACATGGCACACCCTAAGCCACTCTGGTCCCTGCTCATCCGCACCTGTGTCACCGGATTGTTGTGTAACACACGTGCTCATGCCAGGGGCGGGGGAGGGTATGGAAGGTGCTTGAAGTGCTCTGTGCTTGAGTTTAATGCTCTGCAGTTGCCCTCTTGAAATTTGTAATGATTGCATGTTTAAATGTACGTTTTCTAAATGACGTCCCATTAGAACATGCACAAAGAGCTTGGGTTCACAGTGGTTCTGCCTGCCCACCTCTGGTAATGGGTTTTGGCTGCCAGCTTCTCTGTTCCCTAGTGCCCCAGGCCCCTTCCAGTTTCCCCCTCCCCCTCCCTACTCTGTAACCTCTGCCAGCCTTCACTCAGGGCAGCTATCCACTTATATAATCCAGCATCTCTCCCCTCCTCCCCAGAAGGCTGGTTCAGGGAGGGTCCCAGTCAAACATCTCAGAGCAAGCCAGCCAGTGGCTGTACCCACAATGGACTAACAACACCAAAGCTCTTTCCTTGAGCCTCAGGAGGGACAGCCTGTCATTCACCCCCAATCCAGGTCTGCCTGGGTTGAGCCAGCAGACCAAGGGAAGGGAGATTGACTTTTCCTCTCCAGAAAATAAATGCATAATGCTGGAACACAACTCCATGTGAAAAGGAGTATCTGCTCTTTTCATATCAAAGAGATCTGGGGTGTGGAGCGTTACCTGACACCTACTAGATGCTTCAACAGTATTTCCTGACTAAATAGGGAGATGAAGACAGAGCTTGTCTGGAAAGACAAGCAGGACTTGGTAAGTCACAGAGGTTTCTTCCAAAAGGGGAAGAGGATGCTGAAGGATGGATGTGAAGTAGCAGTGTGACTTGGCAAGGGCTGGCAGGCTCCTGGAGGAGACGGTAAGCCCCTCAGAGCTCGATCAGCCTCGGGTACTGCTCAGCTGGCCGCTCACCACCACCCTTCAGTCTAACCCAGCAGTTACCACAATTGATCCAGGCAGATACAAGGTCACCGGGGCCTCTCCAGCCATCAGGGCGAACTCCGGCCTGGAGAACTAAGGAAACAGGCAAAGTTACTCTCGGTAAAGAAGAGAAATCAAAGTCAAGTTCCACAGGGCTGGACCCCCAGCTTCAGAACTGAGCTTCCCCCATAGTTTCACCTCCTCCTACCCACTGTCAGCGTTCCCTTCCCCCAAACCAGCAGGAAGCAGGTTTCAATGAGATGGGATCAACTGGGCGGAGGCCCTAGCTAGGCTAGGCATCTCAGAGCAGATGTCTTAAACAAGTAAGTGTGGCTTTGGTGATGTTCTAGCTCTTCATTTGAGTGTCCACTTCATTTTAAGTGTCATAATTCATGCATCATCATATAATCTTTTATATGTCTCAAAATTATACAATACATTATATGTATAAATATATGCAACAAGAGTTTTGGAAAACAAAAATACTTTGAGATTTAGATTCAAAGTAAACATTTTACCTTGTTCTGGATGTTGAATCGGTAGTGTGCCTGAGTATTTATTCTTAGTGTCACAGTACTTCATGTTCATTGCACACTTGTGACCCAGGAAATGCCCTGATGCCATTATTATTTATACCCAGCCATCATCATGGTGCACCCAGTGCACCATGTGGGGTGCACATTCTCAGCCACTTTTGCAGGAAATGGAGATTCCAAAAGGTTAAGAAATTCACCCAAACTAACCCTAGTGGGTCACAGGATTGGGTAGGCCTTTTTTTTTTAAGATTTTTTTTTATGTGGATCATGTTTAAAGTCTTTATTGAATTTGTTACAATGTTGTTTCTGTTTTATGTTTTACTTTTTTGGCCACAAGGCATGTGGGATCTTAGCTCCCCAACCAGGGATCAAACCCGCATCTTCTGCATTGGAAGGTGAAGTCTTAACCACTGGACCTCCAGGGAAGTCCCTAGGTGGGCCTTCTAATGTGTCCCCCATGGGTACCCAATAGGACTTCTGTCTCAAGAGGCCAAAAGTGCAGCCAGGGGGTAATGCATGTCCTGAGAGAGTTGCTAATATTATAGAAGCATTCGATCCCCATCCCTCCAAGCTCATGAGGACCCGAGAGAGGTCTTGGAGGGCAGCAGGGGCTGGAGCGGAATATGGTGCTCATCGCCACACAGGAGAGGATGTCTGAGGCTATGCCAGGCTCCACTCATCCCTAATTAGTTGAGCACATTAAGCAAATCTCTCTGCAACAGACAGACAGGCAGACAAGGCCTGCTGGGAGCTTCTGGGCCTGACATTCCCAAAGGGCTCCTAACGCTCAAACAGAAAGCCAGGCAGAGACAGCCTCATTCGTGAACAGCCTGCTCTGGAGGTGCTTGTCACAGATCCAGGGGTGCCCATCCCCATGGCCACTGTGGCCTTGTGTGGTTAGTTTTTCAGCTAATGTCAGTATCACACATGGAGGGACGGGTGCTTTTTATCTAAACAGTGGAAGTGGCTCTGACTGCTGGCACCAGGGCTGTTTGGGGCAGAAGGTGCAACCTGGGACCACGCCCGATCTCACCCTCCAGCACAGGTGTAGCAAGCTGGCCCCTCAGCTGAGACCAGACTGCCTGCCAGGAGTCTCGGGTCCCCGGAGCCATGAGCAGGGGCCACCCGACATGGTCTCGCCTGTCAGCCTGGACTTCCCAGGGGGGCAAGCCGGCCTGCTACTCTTGAGCCCCAACTCCCCACACTCATGCAAACTCTCCTGCTCTTGTGCCAGCCAGCCTGGAGAATCTCTCTCCCAAACTAGCCCACCCATTCCTTTGCTTCCACACATCACCTGCTCAGAAGGCCCCTTCCAAGTATGTTTGGCCTTGTCAGCTCTCTCACCACCTCCCTTGTTCTGTCCTCACCTCACATCAACAGCTGTGAACTTCCTGAATGGTGGGACCCGGAACCTTCAACCTCCTATCCTACAGAGATTATAGCAAGGCCACTCCATAACACCTATTGCCCTGAATTACAGGGTTGAAGATTATTTCAGTCTGTAAGTCTCAGCCCAGGGAGGCTGGCCCTCAGCAGGATCCTGCCCATTTTCATTTGCTGTGTCAGCGTCATGGCTCCTCTCTCACACCACCTGTGGAAGTGCCCTTCGATCCTTTTTGCTCACCTTTCCCTTTCTTTGCAAAAAACCCCTTTGGGAAGGAGTTGCCGGCCGTGAGTTTTCTGGGAGAGCAGAACCGGAGCTGAGCCGTCGGCCTTCCTGAAGATCTGGGGGAACTTGAACTGGAAGGGCGCTGGCCAGCAGTCAGAGAAGAAGCAACAATTAACAGTGGAAACAGCTTCCCTCTAGGCTGAACACAGCCTAAATTCCTAACACAGAATCAAAAGCTAAATGAGTCATTGTTTTTAACACTGTGTTTTGTGGTTGTTTGTTGTGCAGCTTATGTAACATAGACAGTCTCTACATAACAGCACGCTGTTTCCAAACTGAGCCTAACGTGGTTCCTAGAGGAGAGAGAACGCCCTGACAGCTCAACTGCCATCAGGCCCCTCATCACCTTGAGCTCATATCTGCTTAAATGTGGCTTCTTCACCTGCCAGTGGAATAGGATCAGGTTTTTCTTGAAAAGCAAGAGACTTCTCATTAATAATCAAAAAGAGAAGAAGCAGGGTACAACCGCTCCCACACCAATATCCCACACCAAGTTCACAGCACTCTACACCTTGCTGCCTACCTGTTCACAGAGATGCTACAGCGATCATGTGCTGAGATGTTCAGTCCGGGCTCCAGGGAGCTCTGGGTCTCTGTGCTTCTCTCTGAAACTAACCAAACATCATAGTGAAAGGCACGGGCAGAAGCAAATAACACAGTTTTCTTGCATTAAGCAACTTAGGGTACGGATATCAGCATCACGACTTGATAGCTGTGTGATGCTGACAAAGTTACTTGAACGTTCTGTTTCCTCATGCAAAAAACATAAACAGAAATAGCAGTCACAGACGGTTGGGGGAGTTTGGGAGAGATAAAGCCTAACAAGAAAGAGTACTTTGTTTTAGGGTCAACAGACAGCAACATTATTTTCTTTCTCAAATCTCACATTCATTTGAAAAGTAGAGAATAGTAGAAGATTTGAAGATTATTCTAAAAGGCATTCTTCCGACACACTTAGAGCAACAATAAAAATAATCTTTACAAATTGCTTCTCCTTTCATTCCGCCTAGAAATCAATTAAAGGAAAAATTTTTCTTTGGTGATGTTTGCTTCAATTTGTTTTTATCAACTCGGACAGTTAAAACTCAATATAAAAAGAGTCTAAGTTGGCTATAAATAACTCAGCTAAATTATATCTCCAAGTGAAGCTTTCCTCAGGACACAGGCAGAGTCCTAAGCTCAGTCCCTTCTCTTCAGGGGCACCCTGGAAGAATGGGGCTTGCCCGGGCTTTCTCTGAGCCCACAGCATGGACATCAGGCCATGAAACAACGAAAGGAGCAGGAAACAATACAGCGGATATCATCAGCCCACCCAGGGGATGCTCAGGGCGTACCCACCTCTGCAGCGATGCGGACACCCCAGAGCCCACGCCGCCTGGCTCTCATAGCTCGCTTGATGCAGCCTGTTCCTGAGCAGGTGGCTTCTGTCTCGCTGCCCAGAGGAGCTCTCCTCCACAGCCCTCCTCTCCACCTGATGGCCAAGTGCATCACACATCCACATCCCAAGGTCAAGAGGGAACACTTATATAAAGACATACAGCCTGGCCATCAGTTTAAATCAATGTGGAAGGGTCTGTCCTTCACGATGGGAGTCCAACAAGGAGCACAGTAGCCACCAGAGTGAACTCACCCACATGCTCGCCCACCAACCACACAGCCTAGAAATGGGTCAATTGCCCCCACCCCCCAAAACCTGCCTACCCACGCACTCCTGTGCCTTGGTTCACACCAAGACCCTTGGCAGGCCAGGGTCTCCCTGATGATCGCCCCTGTGCTGCCAAGACTCAGAGCTACATCGTCTCCACTTCTAATCCTCTCCACCTCTGCCCTCTCCATTACTGCTGATACGAATGTCTTCTCATCACCTCCCCTCAGCACTTTACTCACATATGTCTCTATTACACCATGTTGCAACAAATTCACTTGCCTGTCTGCCTCCTGCGACCTCATTGCGTGCTTTACACACCCTTGTAGCTCACCTAGCTCAGTGCCCCCCTTAGAGTTGAATAAGTGATCAAAATCACTTTATAATTTTCTGATGACAATGCTGAGCATCATCACAGTGTTGATCAGGGGACAATGCACGCTGATGGATGGCAGGCTCTAGTGTTTTGCAAATTAAAGAGCCCCTCAGTCCCCACTGAATCCTGTGCTCAGTGGACAGGAGTAACATGTTTACATGCCAAGGGAGAAGTTCCAAACAGGAGGACAGGTTGGGAGAGGCACTTTCTGACTGACTGTGGGCAGCTTCCCCAGCTGCTCCCTCCCCTCCACCCACATGGCTCCCTGTTAGTCTTGGTCTCAATTCTCCAACACGCCCCCTGCTAAAGGGCAGTGCCACACAGCTGGCACCTCACTTGCCCCACCTGAGTCCCAGCTCTGTCCTGGCCTCAAGGGGAATCAAGGCTGGTCTGATTCCTGCTCTGGATCGACTCCTGACACCAGGCTGAGGCCGTCTCCACCCGAGACCACCACCTTACTCCGCTTGTCCCACCCACACATCCTTCCATCACTCCCTCTCCTAGGAGCACCTCCCTAATAACTAACTTGCACAAAAATGCCCTGACTTTGCTTCGAGGTAACCCAACCTAAGCCAAATGCTTAGTATGTGCCAGACCCCTTGTTAGGCGCTGGAGAACACACAATGGGTGCAAGCACACAACATGGCAAGAGGCACAATGAGACAACACAGCAAGGGGACCCTCTGCAGGAATAAGATGGCAGAGGAGAGGGAGGGGCCGGGGACCATGTAGGCACAGTCAGGGAAGGTTTCTCATATCAGGCCTAGAGTTGAATTTTGATAAGACAGCTAACTCGTGGGTCATAAACATAACCATTTTAATGCAAAGAGGCTCTTTTAAAGATCCCAAAGGTCTTGGCCACATTAGAAATCTAAACTCCCCCAAAGATCTTCACCAGAGCTGCCCAATAGAACTGCAATAACAGGAAAGTTCTAGATCTTCCCTCTCCAGCATGGCTCTCGCAAGCTGCAAGTGGCTAATGAGCACTTAAGTGTGGTAGATGTGGCTGAGGAATTGAATGTTTTATTTCCTTCTAATGAACTATAAGTTAGCTCATTTGAATTTCAACAGCCGCACATGGCCAGGGAAAGGCCCCAAGGTTGAAAAGCACAGATCCACACTGACCTCAGAGATGGTGCCCAGGACCAAGCAGACCAGCTGTCTGACGTGGAGATTGGCAGAAGTCGGATGGACAGCCGCTTCTTCCCAATGAATCTGACAAGCTTCCAGGACAGACTGCAGAGGCAGCCGCCTGCCAGGCTGGTCTTCACACATGGTCAGCAAGATGCAGTGCAGGGGTTGGCAAAGCTGCAGGGGCTGGAAAGCGGGGCAGCCCTGTGAGAGGCTGACAGAGCTGCAGCCACTGAGGGCAATGTCCTGTCAGGCGTGCCCGGGGACCAGCAAGAACGGATGTTCTCATTAACTAGACAGATGCCCACTCCTCCTGCGTGGCTTAGGGAGGGACACAGGCTACTTCACCGAGACCACAAAATGCAGAGCAATTATCTCTGCACCAGCTGTGTGCGGTTTGCCGCTCTCTAATCTGGAACGATCTTTGGTGCCTGGGGAGGCCAAACACATGCTTGAAATTGCTACAAAAACAGGTGCTTGACAAAATGGATTTCTGCCTATGCCAAGGACCCAGATCAAACCAGGATCAGCCTTTAACTCACATTCACCTGGGCAGCCTGTCATTTTCTCAAATTATTTAGGTGGTTCTCACTGGGTCTTTCCCCTAGAATGTGAGCTCCAAGACCATAAGCACTGTGGCTTTTTCACTTTGGAATCACCAGTGGTCAGCATAAGGTCAATAATCGTTAGTTGAACTTCATGTCACACGAACTCTTCAGGCAAAAGGAAAAATGGATATTTTATTAAACCCTTTCCTCATGCGTTTAAGTGGCCACCATTTATATGGAAAGGGTGTCAAATTCAGACTCACAATCAGATGTTTTTCTAACGCTCATCCACACTGCGAGTCATTTTTTCAGATGAAGGCTGTTCTACCATTTCCTGCCATGGAGCATCAGCTGTGAATTTCTATCTTCACATGTATGCAGACTACTGAGTCCTACACTCACACAGCACACCAGAGGGCCTCTAATGTGCCTAGACTGCATAGCTACTTGCGATATAAGGTGGGAGACAGTCCCTGTCTTCAAGAGGTTCAAAGTCTAATGGAGAAGATGGTCATTCAAAAAGACAAGCACAGTACAGGGTGATAAGGGCTTTGGTCTTGGGAAGTACAAGACAAGGTCATAACACAGAGGAAGGCACTTGGCCCATCCTGGGGAGGGAGGAGGGAGATGGGGAAGGAACTTGAGCTAAACATCAAAAAGCACACTTGGGTTGATTGGGAGAAAGGTGGGAGGTGAACCACAGATGGAGGAAGCAGTGGGTGCAAAGGCTGGCACATGTCTGGAAGGAAGGGAACCACGGGTAGAACCAGGCCCAGGGCAAAAGGACAATTCCCTTGTTCAAACGGTTAAGAACTTTAATGCAGAGCATTAAATCAAGTGTGGGGCCCTTGCAAGTGCAGTGTGCTCTTACATAGGCCACACACTCTGTGTTGAGGAGTGAAATGCAACCCCCTGGGGAATGGAGAGCTGTGAACAATTCCACAGAAGAGGAAGGTGGCCAGGTCTCTTTTCAGAAGGAGCACCGGAAGCACTAGGATATTGAATTGGAGAAGACAAGGGTGAGATGGAAAAAAGGAAGGGAGGAAGGAGGGTCAAGAGGAAAGAGAGAAGCCAAACAGACTGGATAGAGTTCTCCAACATGTATTCTCATTACACTAGTTTCCACAAAATTGTTATAGCGTTAGATGAATATTTACACATACAAGCAGGCACGTATGCATTCTGTAGTCAAAATTTTTATAAAATGCTATGATAAAGCTTAAAAGTTTCTGCACTTTAAGCCTTCTCAGAGTCTTTAATAAACTACTTTGATAAATCTTCAAGAATAAGACATTGTAGGGAACATTTTCCCTAATGGATTAAGCACAGAACCCTTTTTCATGGAAGCATCTCACTTCAGTAAGGGCTGCTTTAAGACCTTTTCTATAAATTGGTATCTTCAGCATCTATAACATTCTCTAGCTTCCTACTTCCTCTGGACTAGAGTGGCATATAAGTCTTATCTTGCTTGCCAATCCCAAATTGTGGCTGCCTGGAGCGCCGTGTTGAGTAGGATTCTGAGGTTCTTTCTGGACTCAGCAGAAGCAGTTCTTTAAAATCAATTGGCAATCCTTCCTAGAACCCAGGAGGACAGAGTGGTGGTGCATAGCTCAACAGACGTGGTTCCTGCCCTGGAAAAGCAGACTAAATAAATCCAAAGACATCACCTAGCAAGACTTTGATAATCCTGTTCACAGACCTGATTTGGTGGAACGTGAAACCCTGCCGACCAGTAGAGAGTCATTCCCAAAGAATAGACATGCATCTATCCAAGAGAAAAAGCACATCATTAGATTTGTCATTTCTGTTATTCCATGGTCCTGTAAATGAAATACAATTTATTTTCATGTGTGGCAGACACTGTTGGCTGCCTAGCCCAACAACCATCTGCAACTCCTTTAAACACTGCTGCATCCTACTCTAGAGGCTAAAAGTCTCCATGACCATGACACTCATTTTTTGTTAAAGACATGAAGTAGGGGGATTCTGAAAAAGTTTGTTCTTTACCGTCAACAGGAACACATGCATCTGGTCCCATTCTTTCCCCTCTTGTTTCTGACTTGAACACTGATATGATATATGGAATCATGGCAGCCATCATGTGACCATGAGGCAACAAGCATAAAGCCAAAAAGTCAACAGCTAAGGAGGATAGAATGAAAATATACAGCTTTAGTAAATGATGACATTTACTAAAGCTGATGACCAATCTCTTGACTTCTTGTTACATAAATAACTCGTCTGTGATTCCAGCCACTATATTTTAGGCTTTTTGTTTCTTGTAGCCAAAACTGTCTCTACATGACATACTGTGACTCAGTCTGATTAAAAAGTATCATATGTTGTCAGAAAGCAGCATGGTATAACATCTCCATGGAAAAACAAAAATCATCACTGATTTGACATCCAGAAATAATCGATGCAGACATTTATTTTTAGAACCTTGGGCGTGTGTTTGTGTGTGTGTATATACACACCTAAGACCACATACATGTAAATATATATACACATAATATAAATTATATTACATATATTTAATTACTTTTCATGTCATTAAGTTTCTACAGTTTCATTGTAATGCTGTCTTGTTTCATATCCACTCTCACTGGACATTTAGCTTGTTCCCAGTTTGTCACTAATGTAAACAATACAGATAAACATTGGTACAGCTACATCAGTCTTTACTCAAGCCTTGGGATACATTCCATCTGAGGATTTATTGGGACATTTTAGGGTTTTTGCTACCTGCTGCAAGACCATTTACCTATAGTTCTTCCAGCACTTCTTTTTGAGTATTTATAATAAGCTGATTGATTAGGTCATATTACCCCCACTTTACAGATATAGAAACCTGGGGCTCAGAGAAGTTGACTTGCTCTCACCTAAGAGCTAATAAATTACTGGCAAGACAGCCTAGGAATTTTTTTAAAATTCATTTAAAAAATTCATTAAATCCATTCTGCCTCAGTATTCCTTGGAGCTGAGCTGGGAGCTGGGGATGACCTAGGACCAGGCCTTTCCCAGAGGACAGGCCCACAGATGCTGCAGAGACACCATGTGCCTTACCTGAGATGCATCATGCTGCTCATCATCGCTCTGTCCCTGTAGCAGTTCAGGGGCCTTGAAAGGAGCTGCCTCTATATGGGAAATATGATCTTGGAAGGAAAGACTTCCGGTCGCAGAAAGCAAGACTGACCAGGGGCAGACCACATAGTTCGAGGAATCTGAAACCAAGGCAGTGATGGGGGTGTAGAGATAGGGCCACCATCTGGAGCACCATCTGTGGGAGTGCGCCCAGCAGGTGTCTTCCAAAATCCTCTCTGAGATGAACTGTAAGCAAGACCCAGGGAGTGGAAGGAATTCAACCCTGACACATGCAGGCACAGGAGCATGTGTCACGAAGGGTGGCTGCAGCAATGGCTGGGAAACTAGGAAGCACATCCAAGTTCACAGGTGGCCCAAGAGTCTCAAGGCAAAAGGTAAAAAATGATCAAATCGACTTAGAAATTAGCACAAGTCTGATTTCTCTAGAGTCAATTTAGAAACCAAGGCAACTGGTCTTCTGAACATACTCTAGTTGTTCATTAAAGCCTCCAGGGCAGGGAAGAGGAGTGAAGACTAGGAGGAAGATGTAACCAAAAGTACAGGTGCACAGCCTCCCTTCATACCCATGCCAGGGTCCTCACCCTGATTGCATATGTGTGATTTCCCACATGGGGAAACTCCACCGCGGGCTGGCAGGACATCTGAGTGTTTGGCCCAGTTATCAATTCAGTGCCTGGAAATTGCAAATCCATGTTTCAATACCTGCTCCCTCCTTTCACTGCGAGAGTAATGTACAGCTTTCTCAGTAGAGGGCGCTGGAGAGACATGGCGGGAGGCGGGCTCTCCTGCTGTTTCTTTGGGGTTAGCGGCGTGTGCGTGAGAGTGACGTTCTGCTCCTGCACACGCCCTGGACTCTCGGTCCCTAGGCCACCCCTCAGCCTGACCTTGTGAAGTGATAGCGTCGCAACCCTATCTACAGAGACACAGCAGGTTCCCGGCCTCCTGCAGGCATCAGCTCCCGAAGCTGTGGCTCATCTCTGCCTGCCCACATCCAGGGGATCACCCTGCCCCTGTAGGCAATGCCTGTACTGTGTGTGTCCCGTGGCTGCAGACGCCCATGGCCAGGTAAAGCAGAGAATTTCGCCATCATCGTGGTCTGCAAGCACAGCTCCTCCAGCAAATCTGAACCCCAACTTGGAGAGGGGGGCTTTCCTTCAAAGTTTGTCCTTCACTGGGTATGCCCTCAGTTCTAGGAGACCATGTCAAGTTTTCTCATACCTGATGGTTACTTCTCTATCTTAGTTTAACAATTCTTCATATTAACCTCCCCTGTTTAGACAACTGAGTGTGTGGGTTCTATCTACTAACGGTTGCAGCATCTGGCAGGGGACGCCGATGTGGGAATGCCAGCCATCCCCGTGACTGCCCCCTGCCTCCTGTCTCTGGTTCTGCCCAGGCTGCCCAGGTATTGGGAGAGCCCCACAGAGCTCCCAGCCTCTCTCTCCCTAAACGCCATGCCTGGAAAGGCTGCCACACCAAGGCTAAAAGACTTTCTTCCAACTCTGTGGCATGCCATGGGTCCAAGAGACAGAGCTGCCCTCCCAGAGCAGCTCCACGGGGGTGGGGTGGGGATGTCCCTTGCCTGCTCAGTCTAACACCTGGGACTGATGACAGATCAATAAGCTGTTTGGGAAGCTTCACATTCAACTCCCTGTGACTCAACTGCCCCAGACACACTCTCTTACCATCACGAAGGTCCTCCAGGAGCTGCTTAGCCGCCAGGGACAGGAGGGACCAGATTTCCTCCTCAGATAGAGCTTCACCCCGGACCTGGAGGGCACTGGCCAGAGTCACAGAGGCCGGGCTCATACCTGCAAAGACACACATGTGGCAGAGCCCTTGCCTAGTCCAGGAGCATACGTGGGCCAGCACTGGCCATGCCAGCCTGGGCACAGTCCAGCCCCTCTGCAGCACAGCCCCATGTTTTACCACGTGGCCCCAGGGCTGGGCGCAGGGCCAGGCACATGGGAGAAGCTAAAGAAATGTTCACTGGGAGACTGGCTGGGTTTGGCTGGTTCTCAGTGAATGAGCACATCAGTAAATAAATAAACTCCCAATTAAGGGTTAAGTCAATAAATGAATGAATGAACGAACCATGAGAATGGCTCCCTCTGAGCTGGGCGTGCGCTGTCACAGAGAGCTTCCTGCTGGGGAATGTCTCTCGCCTGCTCCCCTCTCTGTCTGGGAAAGTGGGTTAACAACCTTTCTTGCCTCCAATACGTGATTCATGTCTGTTCCTCACTGGCTGCCACATGCAGAGTTGGATTTGGTTCCAGTAGCAGCCCTGTCTGTAACGGTCACTAGCACCTGCCCGAAGGGTGAGAATCACTAGAAAGAATACTAAGCCCTGTGTTTTGAAAAGGTGCAGACTCACAGGGAAGCATGGGACTGATTTGCTGGAGGAGGAGGTAAGGAAGGAGGGTCTCCTCTTCCCTCTCTTCTTAAATATACTCGTTTAAAGCTGACATTTAAATGTCTGTCCCCCTGACAAAGCTGCCACCCACTAATCTCCAATGTGGTGAGCCCCAGGTGCAGTGGCAGCAGGAAGGGGCCAGGCAGGCTTTCCCTAATCCATTTACGTCACTGATCTCTTCCGCAGCTGAGCTCGGAGGGCGGATGTGCAGGGTTGGGGGTGGGGTGGGAAGCATATTATGGCCCGCCATCCCTCTATCCAACATGATAATCCAGGCTCTCCACTTGCCAGCTGCTCAGCTCTCTACATATGCCTCTAAGACCAGCCTCCTGCAGCCTCAGGAAGAGAGCTGGTTTCCCAGAAGAAAGAGTCTGGCTCGCCCATCTATCTATCCCCTGTGGCGAGAAGGGCACTGCAGCGGGACCTAGACGCTTTCTGTACCTGATGTTATTTATCACAAGGAATCTGTGAAGAGGGACTGTTGATCCCATTTACAGGCAGGAAAACAATCCAAGGTTACCCAAGGAAAAAATGATGGAATCAAAGCTGAAACCCAGGCCCTCTCTTGTCTTTCTTTTCATCTTCCTCTGACTTCTTTCACACTTTTCTTAGGACTCATGGACTAGGCATTCTCACTGTGCCATGTTTTTCTAAATCTTTATAAGCACAATGAAAGGCTGCTTAGTAAAGGAAAACCAATGGGACAAGATATTGATTCTCAAATAGGTAAACGAGACCTTTGAATATCAAAATCAAATATCTTACACAAATATCAAATATGGTTTTTTCAAGTTACGTTATGACTAGAAGAAAACTTCATTAAATGTATAGAAAGGCTGCAGTAATTAGTTAATACCATCTTTTCAATACAGTAATTGAATGAAGGAAGGGCAGACTTTTCAACAAATAGTACTGGATCCATCATGAAAAAAACTCACACATTATACAAAAATGAACTCTAAGTGGATTATAGATTAATGTAGAACATCAAAGTGTATGTTTTTAGAAAAAATACAGATAATATTTGGATCTAGGACTAGGCAATGGGTTCTTAGACTTGATACCAAAAGCACAAGCCATAAAAGAAAAAATTGATAAATTAGACCTCATCAAAATTCAAAACTTTTGCTCTCAGAACGGTGCTGTTAAGAGAATGAAAAGACAAACTAAAGACTGGGTGGAAATATTTGAAATATGTGTGAGGTGGTTAATGTTGCCATGTCTGCTTCTTCAGTAGATATAATAGTAAAACTCTAATATCACCTTTTGAATAGCTACAATTGAGCAGAAGAACAATATTTTGCCCATCGCAGGTTTTTGTTCAGGGTTCTAAAATAAGGAGACTGAAAGTGGAGACTTAGTGATTATTGCACGTAATGTAGACAACACTTTCCAACACATGTGAATAGGAGGAGCTAAATATATATGCTGTGTATATCCACATTTTCAATTTACTACAAACCAAGCAGAGACAAATGAAAAACGCACACACAATGTAAAAGAGGGTAGGATAGGGACGTTCCTGGTTGTCCAGTGGTTGAGAATCTGCCTTCCAATATAGAAGATGTGGGTTCAGTCCCTGGCCAGGGAACGATGATCCCATATGCCACAGAGCAACTAAGCTCATCCTGCAACTACAGAGGCCTGTGTGCCATAACAAAGAACCAGTGCTGCCAAAATAAAAATAAATACATTTTTAAAAAAATTAAACAGGGATAGGATAGTGCCTAGCACAAATAGACACTATATACATAAGTATTAACTTTTAGGATTATTACTGGGCAGCACCAACCCAATACTCATAGGGAATTAATACACTATATGGAAATATTATAAAAGGTATTATAGATGTTCTTAAATCATAAACATTCTATATTAAACAAACCAACACATTGAAGTTTTCTTATCCCAATAGCCAGGTAAGAAGGTTTAAGCATGGTTGAATGAGATTTCTGCTCCTATTTTAATTTTGGAGCTTCCCTGATAGCTCAATTGGTAAGGAATACACTTGCAACGCAGGAGACCCCAGTTCGATTCCTGGGTCAGGAAGATCCACTGGAGAAGAGATAGGCTACCCACTCCGGTATTCTTGGACTTCCCTGGTGGCTCAGCTGGTAAAGAATCTACCTGCAATGCAGGAGACCTGGGTCAGATCCCTGGGTTGGGAAGATCCCCTGGAGAAGGGAAAGGCTACCCACTCCAGTATTCTGGCCTGGAGAATTCCATGGATGGAAATGTATTTACCATCCTATCTGAAAGTAAATTTGTTCACATTGTAAATTTGCCCTAAAAATTCATATATTGTGTCTCCCATAGAAGGAACACAGCACCAGCTATAGTCTTACAAAGGGATTAAACCTGAGTCAGATCAGGTCTCTGTATCTGACTGCCATCTTATGACCTTTAGAGGGTAAAGAATATATTGAGCAACATGGAGAGTATGCCATCACAAAATCCACACTTGGGAAACTCTGTCAGTCAAACTGTCTAGGTTTTTCAGTAAATAAATTATGTAAAAAAGAAGGGAGAGAGGAAGGGAGGAAAAGAAAGAAGAAAATGAGGTAACGGGAATGGCAAAGTTAAAAACCTCCACAATCCTCCGTAAAAGCAGTGAAGAAACAAGCAGCCTTGTAGACACCATGAAGGTCAAAACATAGTTGTAAGCTCTTTCAAAACCCCATAATCAGAGAATTATCATTATCTGACCTGTCTGGCAGTTTTGGAAAGCCCCTCGCACGATGTTTGATTTTACTTGACCGAATTCAGAGCTTGCTCCATGCAAGCAGACTTTTCCCAGGGGACATTTCTCAAAAACAATCAACAACAATTGTTTAACGTTGCAGCTGCTGGAGGTAGCAATAACAGTTGGGCAAACAGCAAGCTAATTTAAAAAAAAAAAAATCTTGAAGAAATTGGGAGAACTTCTCTGACATTTCAATGGCTAAGAATCCGTGCTTTTACCATATGGGGTGTGGGTTCCATCCCTGGTCAGGGAACTAAGATCCTGCATACCAGGCAGTGACTCAAAAAAAAAAAAAACAAATGCTAAAACTGGGAAATGCGGTGCCCTTATTTATCTTTGAAAAGCTGCAAAATAGCCTTAGAGGCTAAAGGTCACATGTGTAGATAGGGCTGTGTATATGGCCAAGGTTGTAAGACATGAAAAGGCCCTAAACACTCACCTCTGGCTGACCATGAGACTCTGAGCAAGTCTAAAGTGACAGCTAAGGCAGAGTGTCCTACTGCCTGACTGAGTGTTGAAGGCACGTTCTCACGTCAAACAAAGCCCTCCAGTGAAGACTGGGAGAATTATTGGTTACGAGCCCTTAGAGAAATCCTTGTCCAGTCATTAGATACCCTCTAAATTAATTGAGTGGAGACTTCAGCGGCCACACAGAACAAAGAGTAGAGACTTACAAAATTAATTCATGAAAGTAACTAAACTAAACAGCAAATGGGCTATGAAACAGTCATCGTCAGCCTTTTGCCAGCATGCTGTGATGCCTCTGGGCTTCTCTCCAAGTTTTTCTAAATGGTCTGGTGGGCAAGTCCATGCTACTGCTATATCATGGACTAAAAAGGGGACTGTTAACTGTAAAAAGGATGGAGGGATCCACCCATACAGATAAGCCTAGTCCCCCTGTCAGTGAGGATGCTTGGAGAAAGTATCTAGCCAATGGGCATGCCCTTAGGGGGGAGTTCCATGGCTGCACCCTCATCTCTCAAGCTCACCACCACTGCCTGAGTCCTCTGTATCGACGCCATTCTCTGAAGACTTTTGTGGTCATATAATAACCTAAAAGTCTCTTTTTCCACCTGAAACCCTGTTGGCCGTTCAGAAGATTCCTAGGGCTCCCTTCCGCAAGTTCTCATGCTGCAGTGCATCCCTTCTGCCACCTTCCAGCAGCCTCACACTGGGTCTAGCTTGGCACAGACGCTCCATCCATGACTTTGCTCTTTAGTGCTTCTTCTGCCCTCTCACCTGGGCCATGGGTGGCGGCAGCCCTGAGCTTCACCTGTGATGTTGTTCCCACACCCTTGCTTCAGCCATCCCTTTACTTAACAAATATTTATATATTGTAAGCCCTGGTGACAAATAGAATAGTAGGTCCAATAGAACATCCTACCCTCGTGAGGCTTATATCCTAGGGAGGATGGGGTGGGGGGGAGCAGACAATGAATAGGTAAACAGATAAAATTATTCCACAGAGAGAAGACTAGACAGAACAAATAGACAAGGGGATGCTCTACAGCATGCCTTTGGTATGGGGACACCTGTTGTTCAGCCGCTAAGTCGTGTCCAATTCTTTGTGACCCCGTAGACTGCAGCACTCCAGGCTTCCCTGTCCTTCACTATCTCTCTGAACTTGCTCAAACTCATACCCATTGAATCGGTGATGCCATCCAACCATCTCATCCTCTGTTGTCCACTTCTCTTCCTGCCTTCAATCTTTCCCAGCATCGGGTCTTTTCCAATGAGTCAACTCAGCTTCAGGTGGCCAGAGTATTGGAGCTTCAGCTTTAGAATCAGTCCTTCCAATGAATATTCAGGACTGATTTCCTTTAGGATGGACTGGTTGGATCTCCTTGCTGTCCAAGGGACTCTCAAGAGTCTTTTCCAATACCACAGTTCAAAATTATCAATATTTATTTAATAGCTTGCAGCAGAAATGCAACCCAAGCTGCTGAGTATGGACCAGAGCCAAGGGAGTGACAGTGCCTGGGGGCTAGAGTCTAACACCTTATCTTCTTGAAGCCCTCACCAGTTCTGTACACAGAGATGGCTTTTCTCAAGGGCAAGGCTCACATCTGCCTCCCACTCCCTCAGGAAGAATCATGTCCAAGTCATCTAGACAGCTGCGGAGTGCCAGCTGGCGGATCAAGGCACCTACCTGAGGGTGTGCCTTGTTAATTTGTTGCCATGATATTTTACAGTGTTTATAAAGTGCTGGCTTCTGAAGAACTAAGAATCTCTACTAATCTTAATCATCTATTGACTGACCGTGTAATGGCTTTTGAGCTATGGGATTTTAATCACGTTCCAATATCCTGCCCTCATTTCCCTCCTCTCCCTCACCCTCTGCCAAGGCACCAATGATGATCTCTGGCCTTGAACCATGTGTAGCTAGTATCATTCATAACCCTCTGTGATGCCCTAGAAGACACCCCTGTATTGGGACAGAACTTGGACCAAGGTCTCTGGAGTTTCAAAAACTACAGCCTAGGAATAGAGGGCGTAAATGTGGAAGTGAGGGTTGCAGAGGAGACCTGTCCAGTGGGGATGAAGCACAGCCTCTGGTCTCATGGGGACAAGCCGGTGGGAGAACACGCTCTCCAGGAAACTCTCCTTGTTACTTCAGATTCCTGGCTCCCCCTAACTTTCTCAGCATTCTTTCTCCTTCTCACTGTTCCTGAAATGCTGTCCCTTATGATTCCATCCAAGATCCTCTAATAGTTTCCTGTGGCCATAACGGTAAGTTACTGCAAACTTGGTGGTCTGTAGAAATTATTATCTCAGAGAAATATCTCCAGTTTCATGGAGCTAATACCAGTGTGTGCAGGGCCACACTCCCCCTAGAGGCTCTAAGGGAGAATCTGTTCCTTGTCTCTTCCAGTGTCTGTGGCTGCCAGCACTCTTTGGCTTGTGGCCACATCACCCCAGTCTCTGTCTCTGTAGTCACCTCACCATCTCCTTTTCTGTCTGTTTTGAATTTCCCTTTGCTTGACTCTTAAAAGGACATGCGGGATTAGGGTCCACCTGGATAATCCAGAAAAATCTCCCCATCTCAACACCCTTTAACTTCATCACATTTGCAGAGTCTTTTTGCCTTGTAACGTAATATTCACAGGTTCCACAGACCAGGATGTGGATATCTTTGGGAGACTGTGGGTGGAGGGAGGCATTATTCAGCCTTCTATAGGTTTTTTCATGCAACACTTTCTATCTGTTGGCTAAAAACAGACGAGTTTGGGGAGGTTGAATCCCCAGCCAGGATGTTGTGCTATGTGAGCTTGGGCACAGAGCATACGTGTAACTTCTCTGAGCCTCAGTTTTTTCATCTGGGTAACAGGGTTAATCATGGCAGCTCCCTCATGGAACTGCTGGGGAGACTATACCAAAGTGCTCTGTATGCAAAAAGTGCTGAACCCATCTTATTTCCCTTCTCTTTTCATCTCTGCTCCAACCACCCAGAGAGGAATTTTAAGCATCAGGGCTGCTGAGCAGCTTCCAACTATGAGATTTTTAAGCTATGGTGTTAATTGTTTCCATCTGTCTGCCAGGATTGAGGCACTATAAACTTCCCATTTTCAACCTTCGCAAAAAGCCTAAAATATCTCAATGTCCCCAAAATGACACCCCAGGGAGGGACCAGAGAAGGATGTGGGGCTCCCAAAGAATCAAGGCTTTCAGAATGATCCTCGCTTCTCTCTTCCTTTTGTTCCATGTGTCTCCCTTCATTCCTCTTCCTTTGAATGCTCATTAAAAACTATCTACCTGCACTTGGGCCGAAATCTGAGCAAAACTTTGCAGAAGGCAAATGCCATCTTCCCCTCCAGGAGGAAAAGACAGATTCTGCTTCATCTGGGCTCTGTTTAAAGAGGTAAAGGTCAGGGTTCTTACCTTCCAGAAGTCTCCCACAGTGTGCTAACCTGGCCTCAAGCAACATTTTATACACAGACCCTGGCCTCCTCCCTGATCTAAATACTGGCTGCAGCACCCATGCAGTATGACCATGAATAAGCTGATTCTCAAAATCTTGTTCCCCTTATCCATGAAAGGAAGATGATGCTTCCTACCTTCAGGATGGCTGTGAGAAACAAAACAAGCTAATGGAAAAAGCCAACTAGCAGATGGGCTACCTTTTTCAGTACTCCGAGGTAGAGTCTTGCGTTTCTAGACAAGAGAATGAATATCAGTGGCCAGAAAAACTTTCAGTGTTTTAAAGTAGTGTTACACCCATCTTCCACTTTTACATACCATTTCCCCAGTATTTGCCACCTTCCCATGTTATCTGTCCTAATGAGGCAAGTGTTTTGTTTTTGTTTTTTTTAACTTCATAACATTTTTTTTTTTACTCCCTGCCCTGATGGCTCAGACGGTAAAGAATCTGCCTGCAATGCAGGAGACCCAGGTTCGATCCCTGGGTCAGGAAGATCCCCTGGAGAAGGGCATGGCAACCCACTCTGGTATTCCTGCCTAGAGAATTCCATGGATAGAGGAGCCTGGTGGGCTACAGCCCATTGGGTCACAAAGAGTTGGAGATGACTGAACTACTAACACTTTTTGTTTTCCAGGCAATCTTTCCAACCCAGGAATTGAATCCCATTTCCTGCATTGCAGGCAGATTCTTGTACTGTCTGAGCCATCATGGAAGCCCCATTTTAGAAAGAAAATGTATAATATACTTATAAGAAGTAAAAAAATTAGTATTATTGGACATAGAAGGTTAAGTATAACTAATTTTTTAAATCATTGAGTGCTTGCTAGATAATATTGCCTTCCAAATTCTCTGAGCCCAAGGCTTGATCTTTCACTGTAAAAGGAGCAGTTTGTTCAAGAAATGTGAAAGGCCTTTCATCCTGAACAGACTTCTTGACAGAATCTGAAGAATCAAAGTGAAATGTCAAAAACATAATTCAACATTATTAATGCATCTTGTGTTCCACCTCTGCTCTTTGGTCCTGTGTGTCCTTTGGAAAGCACTGTTACCCTTTTATATGGCCTCAGGACCAGTTATAATGCAATCTGTACTCAGAGGATACCAATTTTAAATACTTACTGTAAAGTAACGCCTTAAATCTTCTCAGTGTTAGCATTCTGCCAGTTGCTGAGTATACCTATTCCAATTACATGTTTCAAAACTGGGTAAACAAGTACAGGATGGATTGGGGTACCGCATCTACAAAACACTTTCACAGCAACGCCCAGATTAGTATTTGACTGAGTAACTGGGTAACATAGCCTAGCCAAGTTGACACATCATAAAGTAACCATACACCTATGATTAGCATTTTATATGCTGTGCTTAGTCCTTCAGTCACGTCCGAATCTTTGTGACCCCGTGGACTGTAGCCCGCCAGGCTCCTCTGCCCATGGGGATTCTTCAAGCAAGAATACTGGAGTGGGTTGCCATGCCCTCCTCCAGGGGATCTTCCCAACTCATGGATCATACCCAAGTCTCCTGCATTGCAGGCAGATTCTTTAGCATCAGAGCCCCCAGGGAAGCCCAAGAATACTGGAGTGGGTAGCCTATCCCTTCTCCAGGGGATCTTCCCAACCCAGGAATCGAACTGGGTCTCCTGTATTGCAGGAGGATTCTTAACCAACTGAGCTACCAGGGAAGGCAGATTAACATATTAAATACTCCTAAAAAAGTAACTATGTTTTCAAAATTAGTTAATTAAATTCCTTTGAATATTTGAACTGCATTTTAAACTTTAATACTTTTAATTAGGCCAAAGTAAATTTATAAACCTATCAGTCCAAGTCTTTATATATATATATATATATATATATTTATATATATATATATGTATATACATATAAAGATGTATAAATTACATCCTATAAATGTAATAAATATAGGTAGACTATCAAATAAAACAAGTTTTCTTAAACATTTGATAATTTTTGGGGGCTGATGCAATTGATGTTATGTTTATAATTTCAAATTCTAATCATCAAAGAACAGTTGACTATTTTTGAATTGTGTATCCCTTAAATTTCCACACATAAACATCATATATAAACTTAACTAGTTACATTCATATAATTTCATATTAAATCAAGTTTGTTGAGTGTTCTCATATATATCATATTTTCTTAGATATTTCAAATATCTTAAATATATATTTCTTCATGATTACAAGGCTTATCCCTAACAGAACATTACAAATATTAATGCTCTGTCTTTGTCTTTCCAAATGTTTTTTTACTTCCCCAGTGAAGGCTACTAGGTCTAAATATTTAATTTATGTATGAGTTATAGACAGAACATGTGTCGAAGTTTTCGCGGAATAACTGGCTGAACTTTTAGCTTTGGAACTTTTCTATTCTACAACACAACCTCTTAAAACTGGAAGTGAACACTTTTTCATGATGTTTGTTTGCCTAAGTTGCACCAGTTGGATTCCTCACTGGCTCATTCTGACTCTAATTAGTGCTTTATTATCCAAGTTACACCATTAAAACACTATACTATCTTTATAAAGCTTTCTTATCTATCTCCTATATCTATTTTATCAACCGCTTCGCCACAGTTTCTTAATTTCCTACAGGTGGCTGAGAACACTCAAACAGCCCACGCTTGTCCTAGCAAGCCTATGCTTCTCAAGGCGCACTCACGGCCATGCAAGGTGAAAGCAAAGAGAATAAGAAGACCCCATGTGGCCATAGTCAGGCCAAGTTTAAGCTCAGCCCTTATGGCACTTTGGCACTGTTTTTGGAAAGTGCCTTCTTCTATTTATTTGGAAATTGTTTACATTCTATGACAATTTCATAGCATATGAAAGAAAATTTGGTAGAGTCTCTCTCATAATCAGCTTACTGAATAGAAGGAGAAAGCTCAAGACCAGAATTTCTGTCCACAGAAATGCCGTGCCTTTAATATTCATGGTTACATATTCCAGAGGAAGAAGGACAAATCATGCTATGATAAGTAAATAGTTGTATTAACACCATTCCTCTGCCCTCAGCAGCTCCCTGTGAGCATTACCCTCCTGTGAGAGTTCGATTTAAGTGAGCAGGAAAGAGGGTGAGTGACAATAACTTACTGTTGTCCTCCAGGCCACAGATTAATAATAACAATAATAATGGCTACACATGTCAAACCTGTAGCAAGAATTATAAATAGGCATGCACACATAAACATTTATCAATAAGTAACTACATACAGGTATGTGGGTGTGTGGTCAGTTGTGTCTAACTCTGTAAACCCATGGACTGTAGCCAGCCAGGCTCTACTGTCTATGAGATTTTCCAGGCAAAAATACTGAAGTGGGTTGCCATTTCCTTCTCCGGGGGATCTTCCCGACCCAGGGATCAAACCCACGTCTCCTGAATCTCTTGTATTGGCAGGCGGTTTCTTTACCACTGAACTACCTGGGAAGCCCTATACATATATGTTCATGCATTTATAATTTCATTTAACCCACCTAGCAACCCCCTATAAGGTAGTTATCAGCATCTTTTCCTATTGGGAATCCAAAACTCAGAGAACTGAAGTAACATGCTCAAATGCACACAGTTGGTACATTAAAAAAAAAAAAAAAAGAGATTAAATTTAAATCAGGTCATTGAAGTCTAGTTAATGATATGCATGTTGAAGTGTTTAGATATAATGTCTGTAACTTTCTTCAAAATGCATCAAAAAATAAGAAGAATTGATGGATTATAGAAGGAAAATTAAAGGACTATCCAATATCAAACCAACCCCCCACCAAAATAACTGAAAATACTGGGTAACAGTTTTAAAATATATTTGAAGGCATCAAAGAGCTAATGGTACAATAAGGACTCGAGAATGGCAAAAATTAAAAAGACTGATAATTCCCAGAATTGGTGAAAATGTTGATTTACTGGAGACTAGTACAATCATATTAGAATATTTATTTTAATGATCTACTAAATAAATACATGTGCTATGACCTTCTGATACTTATCTGAAGTATATGTGTGTGTACCAAATGGTGTGTACAGGCATGTCCATGGCAGCACTATTTATAACAACCCCCAAATGGAAACAATACAGTTAGCCATCAACTATACAGTGGATCAAATGTCACCTCTAACAATAAAATACTAGGCAGCAAAGAAAATAAACTATTTCTATAGAATACAACATGGAGAAGGAAATGGCAGCCCACTCCAGTGTTCCTGCCTGGATAATTCCATGGACAGAGGAGCCTCATGGGCTATAGTCCGTAGGGTTACAAAGAGTCGGACACAAGTGAAGCAACTTAGCATCATAGTATACAACAACATGGATAAGTATCATAGATATATTTAAAGGAAATAATCTGAGTGAAAAATAATACAAGATTCTATTTACATAAAGTTCATAAAGTAATCTAAGTGTTAGAAGTCAAAATTATGGTTATTTTTAGAGAGAGGAGCATATTGACTTGAAGGAAAAACAAAGGAAGGGGTAATCCTGAGGTACTGTTAATGTCCTCTGCTGATCAGGATGGTGGTTACATGGGTATGCTTACACTATGTTATGTTTTAATTAAAAGTTATTAAAATATCAAGAGAATTTTAAATCTAGCATTATTTTTTCATTCATTCAGTCCATGAACATTGATTACATGCCAGTTATATGAAAGGCACTGGGGATATAGCAAATTCCTTTCTTCATGAAGTTTATGTTCTAGTGAGGAAGAAAAATAAATGACTAAAGAAACAACAAACTATAGGCTGGTAAGTGTTCTGCAAAGATAAAAACATGGAAGAGAGTAAACAGCTGGTTTTTTTAGAAAGAGATTTCTCTAAGGAGGTAATATCCAAACTGAGGTCTGAACAACAATAAAGAAGTTAGCCTTGCAAAGATGGCAGAGGAGAGTTGCTGACGTAAAACCGTATGGCAGTAATGAATTGGAACTGTTGAGGAGGGGGTTATAATATCTTAATACAACCTTACTAAAAATTTCTGTTGAAATTATGATAATGCTCATGGTGCTTAATGAAAGACTTCAAATAAACAAATTGCTGACCCAGTGTTTGAAATCTCGAGGTTAGAAAGATAAGGGAGGAGATTAATTATTTACCTATGAGGTATTGCAAAATTTAAGTTAAATTTATATTTATGCTATAGCTTATTAAAAGGGAGGTTCTGACAAAGTACTTGTTTATTTGCTTTTATAGTTAGTCTATAATCTCTGTGACTTCTAACCTTGAACCTATGTATGCTTGAAAATTAAATCACAGTTGTTTGAAGGTTTGCCATAGAGAAGCATGTTTGTTTCATCCAAAAATGACAACAGTGTTTGCAATAGGAAGTTAGGTACGTCCAGTCCTGTAATAACTAAATCACTATAACTGTAAGACTGCTTTACACTGTCTGTTTATCTATTAAAAATACATAGCCAAAGATGTTCTTAAGGGTAAAAATGTATATTAAAGCATTTGTCTTTGTGAAATTTAAGAATTTATTTGCTCTTATAGTTAGTCTATAATCTCTATGACTTCTAACCTTGAAACTAAGTGTGCTTGGAAATGTCTTTGTGAAATTTTGGAAATAATACAAGAGATTTTTTAAATGGACTTTAAAATACTATGCAATATCTTATTCCTTCACAGATCTCTAAGATATGTGTGGGTGGTGTTTCCAAGACCACCCCTAGGTTCCATGATTCAGTAGGAGGATTCAAAAGACTCTGTGTATAGTCCTCGTCATGTTATTATTCAATGCAGAGAAAGAATACAAAGCAAAATCAGTGGAAACAAAAGGTAAATAGGGCAAATCCTGGGGGAAAAAAGGCACAAAATTTCCAGAGTCCTTTTCCAGTTGTTAGAAAGGATGTGCTTGCCAACAATGAGTTGTAATGACATAACTGAAATATTGTCAACCTCGGAAGCCCATTACCCAAGGTTTTTACCAGGGAATGATCCCACATGCACCCTCTGCCTAGTAAGTACCAAAATTCCAGAGTCCCGGAAGGAAAGCATGTACTTAACACAAATCATATTGTTTGCACCATCTAAGCACAGATAACCACTCTGAGCAGTTAGGGTGGTGGAGATTTTCCTGAAAACTAAATTCCCAGACATCAGTCAAGAGCTAAACTTATAAGCAGGCTTTTCAAAGAATAGCAATCAGTTGTGCTTGTTTCTTGTGTACATGAGGCTAATCTGGCTACAATAAAGGAGAGGTACAATGACACGAGATGAGGTTGAGGACGTAAACAGAGATCACATCATAGAGGAGTATTCAGGCCATGGTAAGGCATTTGGAATTTTTCCAAATAAAATGGTAAATTAATGAGGAGTATATCTGTCAGAGATCATCCAGGATAAAAAAAAATTAGGTTTTTCAAAAAGAAAAAAGTTAACACAAAAAATTGACTGTATAAGTAATTGAAGAGCTGGAAAGTCCAGGAAAACGTCCAGCACAGAGAGTTGCAAATATGACCAACATAATAGAATTCATACTTTTGGAAGATCACAGTAGCTTCAGGGTATGTGGTACAATTGGAAGGCTCCGACATTTTTCTAGTGTAAGTTCCAGAAGAGAATGGAAGGACAAGAGAGGAGGACTATTTGAAGAAATAAATGAATTGCTGACGGTTGTCCAGAGTTTAAGAAATATGAGCCCTTAGACAAAAATGGATAAATCAAAATAAAATCACACCTAGACACATTGCAGCAACACTATAGAACATCAAAAACAAAGTCTCTATGTTATCAGATATAAAGATAGATCATTTATAAGGCCATTATACTCGCCCTAGAAATTATCTTAACAGTAGCATATAAAGCTAAAAAAAAAAAACTTTAGGGTACTCATCTCAAAAACAGAAATCCAGTCAATAGTTTCCAAATAGCAGAGGATTATAAAAAGATACAAAAAAGTTTATCAATGCAACAGAAAGCAGAAAAAGGAAAAAACAGGATAAATAATGATAAATAAATAAAACACAAAATAGGACCAAATACATCAATAATATATCAGAAATCAGTATACGTAAAAAGGTTAAATGTACCTACTAAAAGGCTGGTACCTTTACTCTGTTTAGCAAAAGATATCATTAAAGAGTAAAATGATAATTCAGAGCGGGAGATGATATCTAGAATACATATATCAAAAAAGGGAATTTTATCCAGAATGTATTTTTAAAACTACCACAAGTCAATTTTTAAAAAACAGACCAAATAGAAATAAAAATGGACAAAACTTGAACAAGCAGATCACAAAAGAGGATACACAAAAATGGCCAATAAGCATATTAAAAAATGCTCAACTTTATCAATCATCTGAGAATTACAATTAGAATCACACTATACAAGTGTCAGAAAAACTAAATGAAAAAGACAAAGTACCAAGGGTTGATGAAGATATAGAAGAATTAGGACTCTCATATCTCTTTGGCAGAGACATAAATTAGTGCTGAGTGCTCAGTTGCTAAGTTGTGTCTGACTCTTTACAACCCCACGGACTGTAGCCCTCTGGCTAGGCTCCGCTGTCCATGGGGCTTCCCAGGCAAGAATACTGGAGTGGGTTGCCATTTCTTTCTCCAGGGGATCTTCCCAATTCAGGGGCTTAACCCACATCTCCTGTATTGGCAGGCAGGTTTTTTATTACTGAGCCACCAGGGAAGCCCCATAAATTAGTACAACAATTTAAAAAAACTATCTGACAGTGTCCACAAAAGCTAAACATATCCATGAAGTCAAATTTCTACTCTTCGTATATACATGTCCAAAAGGCATGCAGTGAATGGACATAGCAACACTATTCATAGTACCACCAAATTGGAAACTACTCAAATGCCTATAAGCAATAGGATAGATAAATCTTAGTGTACACACATAATAAAATACTCAGCAGCAAAGAGACTAACAAACTACAACTAAATGTACCTGATAAATAGAATGGTGAGCAAAATAAGCCATGCACAAGAGTACATTATCTAAGTCAATCTATAGTTATTTAAAAAGAGGGGTAAGGGGAGGTCAGTTATCAGTTAGAGTGGTGGAGACTTTCCTGAAAACTAAATTCCCAGAAACCAGCCGAGGGCTAAACTTGTAAGCAGGCTTTTCAAAGAATAGCAATCAGTCATGCTTGTGGTCTTTTGTGTACAGAAGGCTAATTTGGCTAATGTACAATGAAGGAGAGCTAGAATGGAACAAGATGAGGTTGAGGAGATAAACAGAGGTCATGTCCTAGAGGAATGCTCAGGCCATGGTAAGGCATTTGGAGTTTTTCCAAATAAAATGGTAAATTAAGGAAGAATACATCTGTCAGAGTTCATTCAGGATAACAAAAAACCATGAGAAGTCAGGATAGAGGTTACCTGGGATAGGGATAATGTTGGAAGAGGTACAAGTAAGGGTTCTGGTAACACTCCATTTATTGATCTGGGTGTTGGTTACGCAAGTATGCTCAGTTTGTGAAAATTCATCAAGATGAGCACTTATGATTTTTGTACTTTATATATCTTTAATATCAAAAAGAAGCTTTTCTAAAAACTGAGTTTATCAGATTAGAGGAAAAAGAAAACTGCTAAAATTGTTTAAACAAAGCTATCTAAAATAGAAAAATGGAAAAGATAGAATTAAGTATAGTAGTTCTATGGAAGCACCAACCAAAATAAAGCTATTAATAGCATAGCAATAGTAATAAAAGACAGAAGTCAAATTTTCGTCAAAATTATGACCAAGAAAATCCTTAAAAAAAAATACCAATCATGAACTTAAATGTACCAAAAATACAACCAGAAAATCTAAAAAGAAAAAAATTGACAGAATTATGCACAGAAATTTAGAAATTGATGGTCATAGGAAGAGATAATAACATTTTTCTTAGAAATTTGTTAAGATAAAATAATAAAAATATTGAAGATGAACAATAACATGAACATATTTCTTCTAATAAACTCCAATCAACAAACACATCTCTATTATAAAAATAACATGATTGGTAAGTTGGGAAAATAAAGTCAATATAATATGGAAATAAGATTGAAAAACACTTCATTAGTCTTTTTCCTAGAGATATTTCACACCACCAAGTAATAACAAACAACGTTAAGTAAAAGAACTGAATTCAGCAAGCTGATGATAGGCTGCTGAAATCCTATCCCCACTCATTTCCTGTACTTCATGTTCACTCACTTGTGCTCTTTGACTCTACTTCGGAAGTATTCTGTCTCAAAGTTTTCTCTGATCTTTGTGCAACATTAGCCAAATGTTGAATGCCAAACATTAAGCATGCAAAGTGGTTTGAAAGTGTCACAGAACCATGCTGTGACATATTTATTTTGGCAAGTGTAACAGAAGACAAGTTTTAACAATAAAAAAAAAAAGCATGAAATTCCAAAGCATTTTTAAAAATTAAAGAACATAAGACATCCCTTGAGCTACTGAGTCAAGGGCATTAGCACTGTTGCACACAATTAGAGACAGTGTAGAAATAAAAGAAAGTTATCTCGCTGGAACAATTGATTGTTTTTTGTTTAAACAAAAATCTAAATGAAGATGAGAAGAATAATAGAGGCAATGGAAAGACCAAAGATCAAACGCAGATGTCATCAGGGGAAAAATTCACAGTTAAAGAAAAATCCTTGGCAACATATAAAGACTTTTTCATTAAAGCTAAAATATTGCAGGTATATTATCCTTTAAGTTCACAGTGGCTGATTTAATGGCTTCAAACCTGGTGTGTTTTCCACAATGCCAGGCTCCCTGGTGAAGGGGAAAGTGCAAATGAAGGCGCTGCCGACTTTTCACTCAGTGTTAAATCAAAGAAGAGTTGTCTTATAAAACCCCTTTGAATAAAACAGTGTGGTATTCACATGTGAAGAGACTAACAAAATATAAAATAAAAATAAGCCAAGTTGAATAAGAAAATTTACTCATTTAAATCAATGAGGAAAGATGCACTGACTAATGAACTGACTCAGTTCAGTCGCTCAGTCATGTCCAACTCTTCGCGACCCCGTGAAACGCAGCACGCCAGGCCTCCCTGTCCATCACCAACTCCCAGAGTCCACCCAAACCCATATCCATTGAGTCGGTGATGCCATCCAACCACCTCATCCTCTGTCGTCCCCTTCTCCTCCTGCCTTCAATCTTTCCCAACATCAGGGTCTTTTCAAATGTGTCAGCTCTTCGCATGAGGTGGCCAAAGTATTGGAGTTTCAGCTTCAGCCTCAGTCCTTCCAATGAATACCCAGGATTGATTTCCTTTAGGATGGACTGGTTGGATCTCCTTGCAGCCCAAGGGACTCTCAAGAGTCTTCTCCAACACCACAGTTCAAAAGCATCAATTCTTCTGCGCTCAGCTTTCTTTATCGTCCAGTGAACTGACTATTCAGCAACTAATTAATAATATTAGGACAACAGTTGTTCATTTGGCAAAAATAAATTCAGATTCCTACTTCATATCACACACAATATTTAAAATTAATTAAAGTACTAAATATTATATATCTATATAGGAAAGAGAAAGAAAAGAGGGGAAGAAAGGGAGAGATTTAGGATATAATAATACTGAATATATAAATGAAGTGGTGAAAATATTCTTCCTTAAACAACATAAAAAATTCAAAATCCATGAAAGACGAGTGATATATTGGACTACATTTTTTTAAAAATAAAGGTTTGGTACAGCATTTACATGAATTAAGTCTTAAAATATGCAACAGGCAGCCTTCCAGTTTCTGCTCCAGCATGTGACGAGCTTGGAAGTCATCACTCCCAATCTCACAATAAGAAAAAAAAAGTGGCTAGAATCAGTACCAGGAAGGAAAAGGGACTATAATTGACAAGCTGCAAAGGCTTAGGGTAGACTAGCTAACTTGACAATTAAAAATTCTGCAGAGCCCCATCTTAGAGGAACCCCACATTTTGTGAGTTTTATCTCCAGGAGTCCCACCAGATTCTCATGGGGAATATGAGAAAATCCTCTTATGCTTTCCAGCAGGAGAAGAAAAAACATAACCATTTAAAAAGAAGGCAAAAGCACTATGATCTCCTCCTTAAGGAAAACTACTTTACCAGAATCTAACCAAAATAAGGGAAGGGAAATACCCAAATCCAGTGCCTCCAGCCTGCCTGTCTCACCATAGGGCAGAAGGAAGCTAAGAAGAATGTGTGAAGGTCACAGCCCAGTGGAGCAACAAAGTTACTAAGAGACAGAGACCTAATCATAGGATTATAGAACATAACTTGTCTTCTGCATTTCACCACCAGGGCTTCCCAGCTGGAACTAGTGGTAAAGAATCTGCCTGCCAATGCAGGAGGCACAGGAGATGTGGATTCCATCCCTGGGTCAAGAAGATACCCTGGAGTAGGAAGTGGCAACCCATTCCAGTATTCTTGCTTGGAAAATTCCATGGACAGAGGAGCCTGGCAGGCTACTGTCTATGGGGTCACAAAGAGTCAGATATGACTGAGCAACTGGGTACACTACTACTACTAACACTTCACCACCACATCAACAGGACTCCTGTATAAAAACCGAAGATGACAGCAAAAGGCTTCTATTTAAGAAGTCATTTTTAGAGAAACCCAAAAACAACTGGGTAAACAAAAGCAAAGGTGCTAGAAGTTGAAGCCTTAGACACCTATGGCTACACCAAATAGTAAAAACAATGTAAACCCTGGCCAGATTAATGTAAGTGCTCACACTAATGGCCTATGTATCTCAGTTCCTATTACTCAATATATCATGTCTGGTTTCAACAAAAAAATCGCAAGTCATATATAAAAGCAAGAAAAAAATCAGTCTAAAGAAATAAAGCAAGTGATAGAACCAGGCTCAGATAAGACAGAGCTCTTGAAATTACCATACCAAGAATTACATAGTATTATAATAAAGGAGTCAATATTCCAAGAAGACATGACCATCCTTAATATGTCTGTACTTCACAAGGGAGCATTCAGAATGATGTTAGAATGGCCAATATCCAGAAGACTAACAGCACCAGATGCTGACAAAGATGTGGAGGAACAGAAATTCTCATTCATTGCTGATGGGAATGCAAAATGGTACCACCACTTTGAAAGACAGTTTGGGGATTTCTTACAAAACTAAACATACTCTTACTATATGACCCAGCAAGTATTTACCCAAAGGAGTTGAAAACTTACGTCAATATAAAAACCAGCACACAAATGTTTATAATAGCTTAATTTATTATTGCTAAAACCTGGAAGCAACCAAGATGTCCTTCAGTAGGTGAGTGGATAAATAAACCATGGTACTTCCAGACACTGGAGTATTATTCAGGGCTAAGGAGAAGTGAGCTATCAAACCATTAAAAGACATGGAAGAAACAAATGCATATTGCTCAACTAAGTGGAAAAAAGTCTGAAGAGGTTACATACAGTTTCATTCCAATTATATGACATTCTGGAAAAGGCAAAACTATGGAGACAGTAAAACTATCAGTGGTTGCCAAGGATTAGGGAGGAGGGTGGGATGAATAGGTGGAACAAAGATGATGTTTAGGGTAGTGAAACTATTCTGTATGATATTGTAATGGTGGATACATGTCATCTTACATCTATTCAAGTCTATGGAACATGTAACACCAAGTGACTCCTAATGTGTACTATGGACTTCAGGTGATGATAAGTCAATGAATATATTCATTGGTTGTTAGAAATCTACCACTCTGGTGGGGAACATTGATAATGGGGAAGCCTATGCATGAGTGGCTTCCCTGGTGGCTCAGCTGGTAAAGAATCCACCTGCAATGCAGGAGACCTGGGTTTGATCCCTGGGTTGGGAAGATCCCCTGGAGAAGGGAAAGGCTATCCTCTCTAGTATTCTGGCCTGGAGAATTCCATTGACTGTATAGTCCATGGGGTCTCAAACAGTTGGACATGACTGAGCAACTTTCACTTCTTGCATGAGTGAGGGCAGAACGTGTATGGAAAATCTCTGTATCTTCTGCTCAGCTTTATGTGAACCTAAAATTTCTCTAGAAAATAAAATCTATTTTTTAAAAAGTTTAATGGGCAAAAGACAAGAAGAGACACTTTACAAAGTAGATATATACACAGTGAATAAGCAAATGGAAAAATCACTAGTTCAACATCATTAGCCACAAGAGGAAGGAAAATTAAGACTATAACAAGATATCACTATCTACCTGTTAGTAGAGAAAAAAGTGATAATACTAAATGTTAGTGAAGATACAGAGAAAAAATAAAAACTATTAGCAACCATAATGTTCTTCATCTGGTGAATGGTTAAACAAATTGTGGTATGGCTATACTACATAATACTGTTCAGAGATGAAAAGCAATCTGTTGAAATCTGCAACAACTTGGATGGACCTCAAGGACATTATGCTGAGTGCTCCAAAAAGAAAGTCTATTAATTAAAATAATAAAATAGTAAAATAAAACTGAATTAAATTGAAAATATAAAATAAATATTGCAACAAAGTTCTTGGAATGGGCATTAACAAGTCAGGTTTCTGGTCCTAGTTCTCCAGATGTTCACCTTGGTCTGTAAAAAGGAACTAGGCTTTACACTTAAACTCAACCATTTCTGCCTGACAACCGAAGACAAAGAGTGATTCCTTTTGCTGATTGCATTACTCCATGGGAGAGGAAAAATGTGAAACAGAGAGAGGTTAAGTGTGTTGGGGGCAATGATCTGTGAATACCAGCTAGCTAGATGGAGTCTTCTGCCTCCAGAGAGGTCCAGGAGCCAGACAAGTCTAGAAGGGTCCCTCTTCACAAAGACCTTAGTCCCCTCTTGTCTCAAAGTGACAACTAGATCAACCTCTGATGGAGGGAACTCAGGCAGAACAGGGACTTTAGTGGGCTCCCGACTTAAGCTGAGAGGAGGCTCACTCTGTCACAAACTCTGCAAAATGAATACTTTGTTTTAAATATTCTTTTGGGGGTCAAGATACATCCTTCAGCCAAATTTATCCATCCAGAACATACCATTAAAGATAACAGCCAGAGGGACTTCCCTGATGGTCCAGTGGTTAAGAATTTGTGCTGTTAGTGCAGGGGCATGGGTTCAATCCCTGGTGTGGGAACTAAGATCCTACACGCCATGCAGCGTGGCCAAAAGATTTCTAAAAAATAACAGTTGGAAAAGAAACAGTCCTTAACTCTTGAGAGTCCTTTGGACTGCAAGGAGATCAAACCAGTCGATCCTAAAAGAAATCGATCCTGAATATTCATTGGAAGGACTGATGCTGAAGCTGAAGCTCCAATACTTTGGCCATCTGATGCGAAGAGACAACTCACTGGAATAGATCTTGATGTTAAGAAAGATTGAGGACAGGAAAAGAAGGGGGCGACAGAGAATGAGATGGTTGGATAGCATCACTGACTCAATGGACATGAATTTGAGCAAATTCAGGGAAATAGTGAAGGACAGGGAAGCCTGGGGTGCTTCAATCTATGGAGTCACAAAGAATTGGACACAACTTAGCGACTGAACAACAATTTATGGAAGAGTAGGTTCTGATGGCTTGGTCTCAAAATCTTCCCCTTGAATGACACCAACCCACCATGAACTCGTACTTTTCCAACATTCTATAAATCTCCTTTCTGCTTCCTTTCACTACCTATTCACTTTTCTTCACTACCTATTCTATTTCCAATAATGTTAGGCTATTACAACCATTTAAACTCAAGGAAATATAAGCAGAAGGTCTACAACCAAGGCAAGAAAAATAAGGGCAATTAGCTATACAGCTGCCTGTGGTCAAGAATAAAATGAAAACCAAGTCTGGGGAAGGAGAGTTAGCCAGTCTCAGGAAGAAGAGTTCTGGGAGGAGAGCAACTAAAAACACTAACTTCAGGGCCAAAAAACTCAGAAGGAAAACAGGAATAGCAAATCATAGTGGCTGAGAAGGCAGGTTCAAAAGTCAGAGTAGGATTGACCGTTGTCTACCTTGGGCAGTTAATTTTCTCTGTGCGTGCATGCATGCTAAGTCGCTTCAGTCATGTCTGGCTCTTTGTGACCCTATGGACTGTAACCTCCAGGCTCCTCTGTCCATGGGATTCTCTAGGCAATAATATTGGAGTAGGTTGCCATATTCTCCTCCAGGGGATCTTCCTGACCCAAGGACTGAACCCACATCTCTTACGCTTCCTTCATTGGCAGGTGGGTTCTTCACCACTGATGCCACCTGGGGAGCTGTGTGATATTGGTTATTGGGTCTGACACACAGTATCATCTCAAGAAATGGTAGCTATTTATATTATTAATGGTGAATAAACACTGATGGCAAGGGATAAAGTAGGGACAAACCCACAAAACTAACACTTGAGAACAGATGTAACTCTATCAGTGGGGCTACAGGTGCCATTGGCCTAAGCTGTACACCCCATTCCTTGCAGCTCAAAGCATGGTCTCTCAGATTAACAATATTGGCATCAATGGGGAGCTTGTTATAAATAGACTCAGGCCCTCCTCTAGTCTCCTGAGTCAGAATCTGCATTTTAACAAAATCACCAAAGATATTTGGGTGGTTCACAGCACATTACAAGCTATAGAGCCCTGCTTGTTCCATTAGCTTGTTTGGAAGAACCAGTGACAAGCAGGCAATGACTGCAGTCAACTAAAATGTGGAGGTATAATTGCCGTGTTAAGTAACCAAGGAGACCCCCAGCTAGGGCTTGTCAATGTTCTGGGTGACTTGGGTAACTACTCTCTCAAATCAAAGAGAAGGAATTTGGTGAAGGACTTATCAGAGGATAAGCCGAGGCCATAAACCAGGACCAGATGCTCAATGTCAATTAGGCTTCTGTGAACACAAAAGGTAGGTTTCTGAACACAAAAGCTGGGTGAAAGAGACTTGCAAAAAAGAATAATGGGGGGCGGGGTGAGTGACCATGAGGGCCAGAGACTAGGGGGGTTGAGAAGGGGAAAAATGGTCAACAGGGCTGCTTTCATTCACGTTCCCATACATGCTCTGTGCCCTGCCCACACTTTCCTGGCCCACCAACAGCACTTTCTCGAGTCTGCAGGTCCTTCTAAGCCAGCCGGATACTTCCTCCATAACCTCAACTTCAATGAGCAAGACTGACAGAGAGGCAGCATGAGTGATGGACAGTCCAAGAGTCTTTCCAGGGAGGTTTACATTGCTTTACAGGTACTTTTAGGCTAAAAACAAGAGTAGCATTACATTCATTTTATAGCAGGGCAAAGTAAACATTCCATTAAAAAAATAAAAGGATCAATGCACAACAACTTGGCCAAATAAACTCTACTGAATGATGAGGAGCCAGATCTGGGGTTTAGAGGCAGGGAATTCAAAGAATAGGATCCCACCAGGGGAGTGAGCACCAGGTCTCTAGGCATCTGAAGAAGTCCAGTGACATTTCTTGAAGGCTGTAAACATTCCCCATCCTCCTCTGTTCTATTTTTAAATCATAGTCCTCTTTCCATATTGGTCTTTCCAAAGAGTTCAGCCTTGACTTGCACCCCTGAATCCATTCCTGTATTTCCTATTTTGATGAGTGATGTATTTGCCCATAGAGAGAAGCAGGTATTCTTCTTAATTCCTGTCTTTGTCTCTCCTTCTTCTATCCCTGCTAATCATATTTCCCTCCCCATGGATTGTGCCTCTTTAAAACTTTCTTTAAAAAAAAATTTAAAATTCTATTTTAAGATTTTTTTGGATATAGATCCTTTTAAAAGTCTTCATTGAATTTGTTAAACTATTGCTTCTGTTTTATGTTTTGTTTTTTTAGCCAGGAGGCATGTGGGATCTTAGCTTCCAGTTCAATTCAGTCACTCAGTCATGTCTGACTCTTTGCAATCCCATGGACTGCAGCACACCAGGCTTCCCTGTCCATCACCAGCTCTCAGAGCCTACTCAAACTCATGTCCATCACATCAACGATACCGTCCAACCATCTCATCCTCTGTTGTCCCCATTGCCTCCCACCTTCAATCTTTCCTAGCATCAGGGTCTTTTCCAGTGAGTCAGTTCTTCGCATCAGGTGGCCAAAGTATTGGAGTTTCAACTTTAGCATCAGTCCTTCCAATGAATATTCAGGACTGATTTCCTTTAGCTTCCAGACCAGGAAGCAAACCTGCACCCCATACATTGAAAGGCAAACTCTCAACCACTGGATCACCAGGCAAGTTCCTCTTTAAAACTTTCTTGGATCCTGTGATGTGCCGAAGAATGTTCCTACTGACTAGTGAGAGGCAGCTATTAAATCTCCAGGAATTTTGCAAGCTGGTTGTTAAACATAGCTATCACAAAAAATTAAGTTATAGGAACTTCCAACTAAATAAATTATATTAATAATATACTCAAACCCACCATTTCCTAATTATTTTGCTATATACTATATTGCAGTCTCTTCTCTTGAGCTTATTTAAATCACCTCCACGTATATGATAGAAATTACACATGATGGTGTAATGGTACATATCTCTTCCAACTTTCTGTCCAGAGATAGAACATTGGAAACTTAGGACTGTCACCTAGGAAGGTAGCCTCTTTGGAATAGTCCCCTAGAGCTATCTGAGAGGCTACCTTCCTAGGTGACTGTCCTAAATAATGCCCTCAGATAAAATACAAGTCTCAACTTTTAGATTGTGCCTTTTTTTTTTCAGTCAACAAGACTTAAGAAAGTGATAAAAAAAATTAACAATGCATATTAAAGCTAAAAGTATGTCATATCTGTAGCTATTATATTGAAAATAGAACAAAATTTGGGGAAATAGTCTTCCAGAATTCAAAACTGTTGTCTAATTCAGCACAAAAGTCATTCATGTCATTGACAATGAGTAGAACCAACACATTCACCTTCATTGCTTAACTTTCTTTTTACTTGTCAATGTAAACAAAAATATCAGTTAAAGTTGAAACTACACACGTTGGTCAATTGCAAACACAGGCTGATAAAGAATACAATAGTTTAGCAAAAATCAATGAATACTTTCCTTGTGAATTCTTTGGCTATACTAAATTAGCAGTAAAAAGTATTGTATATTTTATCACCTGTAAAGTGTGCAATACCCATCCTTCACATCAATGATGCTTATAATGAATTTATATATATATACATATATGTATATATACATATATGTATATATATATATATATATGCACCATTGGTTTTTTCACAGTGTTAGCAGCACCTGCTTGGAGGTTCTCGACATCCCCTTTCTTGTTTCCTTAGGTTAGGCTGAAAGTAAAAGTCGCTCAGTCATGTCTGACTCTTTACGACCCCATGGACTATACAGTCCATGGAATTCTCCAGGCTAGAATACTGCAGTGGGTAACCTTCCCTTTCTCCAGGGGATCTTACCAACCCAAGGATCGAACCCAGGTCTCCAGCATTGCAGGTGAATTCTTTACCAACTGAGCCACAATGGAAGCCATCATTATTCCAGGGTCACTTTTCCCATACCCATATCACTACCAGAATAATCTTTCTAATATTTGTATGCATTCATGACATCCCCCTCATTAAAATCACTAATGACTCTGCAGGACCTTCTGAATGAAAGACAAGCTACAGAAGGGCTTCCTTGATCTGCCCTGTTCACCTCTGCAGCCTCCTCTCTTATCAGATGCCCACACTCACACTTTACTCAAGTTATTCCAAACCGCTTGCTGTTCCCAGAATGTGCTTAACTTATTCATGCCACTGGACTTTTACATCAGCTTCGGGCTTCCCAGGTGGCATTAGTGATAAAGAACTTGCCTCCCAATGCAGGAGATGTGAGAGATGATGGTTTGATCCCTGGGTAGAGAGGATCCCATGGAAGAGGGAATGGCAACACTCCAGTATTCTTGCCTGGAGAATCCTGTGGACAGAGGAGCCTGGAGGATATAGTCCATGGGGTCACACAGAGTTGGACACAACTGAAGCGACTTAGCATGCACGCACAGGCCTTTACATGAGCTTTACTTTGCCTAAGATGCCTTTCCCCAACTCCTGCCCTCCCATCTCTTCCTAGTTCTCACCTAGAATTCAAACAGTGCTCAGTCAGCACCTCTTCCAGGAGCCCTCGCCTCTTCAGCACTTGCTACCACCACAAGCTGTTGTGCAGGTAACCTTGCTGGCTCCTCCACTCACCTGGAAGATCTTCTGAGCAGAGGGAGGTATTCCCGACACCTAGAACCTAACACGGCACCCAGGAGACACCTAGTAAGTGCTTCTTAAATTGATAAGGTCATAGCTTAGTTTCAGCTAATAGCCTATAGCAAATTGTGAGATTTAGCCAGGAGATACTCATCTCGGATTTCAGTTGTTGCTTTAACAACAAAGGTTGTTTAAAGTGTCAAAAAAAACTCAAAACTGAGTGTTTTTCTTTCCTTTAAGCATGCATATTATATTAGATGAATTATTGACATTTTTTTTCTTTTGTTCATTGTTTCCTGGACGTTACATAGACATGACTTGAGACTACCTTAAACCACTGACCTCCTGTAAGAAATAACTGCAACACTCATTCCTAGACGATAGGGACAGTTATCATATATTGGGTTACTGTTATCCTCCAAGCACCTGCCTTCTATATATCACCTCAGGTATCTTCAACACTGCAACAAAGTGTGTACTATTATCATCAGTTAACAGGTGAGGTAACTGAGTCTCAGCAAAGTTAAAGCATTTGTTTCAGTTTGAACAGATGCTGAATAGCAAAATGGCAATTCAAACAAGGGTTGGTCTGACTCTAAACTAAATTCTCCCTTGAGCCCACTCTTTATTTGTTAGAAACAAATGTACCTTCACTTGTTTTTGAATGAGTCCATACCAGCAACCTGAAACAAATAATACTTGAAACAATACTGCAAAGAGCCTTCAACACAAGGCCTAGCCCTGCTGAGCTCTCCTCATTCCCCTTGGGTTTACCCTTTCCTTGATGCAGACTGATAGGAGAAAAGTACCTGTCAAGAAGTCGAGAAGTACCTGTGTCCTGTGTCAAAGGCTGCATCCAAAAAGTCTCCGTGACCTGGTCTAGGCCTTCATCATGGACCACTCTCCAACAAGGAGCAGGGATGTTGTCTCTCCCCTGAGCTGCTTCTGTCGCCTCTGCTGCCGGCTTTGTTTACTGTTTGTTACTAAGCACTCAGTGGCCCAGCAATTGAGTCAACAAGGGCCCTTCCCCTTCCGGCGGATTGGTCTCTGCCCCGAGCCCCGTGCAGCCTCTGGCCTGTTAGCAGGCAGAGCCACCCCAGCAATCTGTGTCCTCAAAGCCAGTGAGCCGAGAGAGCCTCTAAGAGCTCAACTGGATTAGGTGCCACTGAAGGCAATGGGATTGCAGCTCAGCGGGAGCTTTGACCATGATGTCACCTTATCTCCTGGTCCAATCAAAAAATGGAGCCCTGCCAAGAACCAGGACCCGGCCAAGAACGGAGTCTTAATTTCACTAACTCCACCATTCTCCATGCCCTTTGGACCTGCACCAAAAGAACGGAGAAACATGCAAGAACAATGAGAAATAACCTGGAGCTGCCAGTTAGAAGGCCAGAGAAATGTGACTGTGATCATCAGATACACACACATAATAATAGTAACAACGGGACAGGAGGAACTCTGGAGATGATGGGTATGGTTATGGCATGGATTGTGGTGATGTTTTCATGGGTGTACAAGGATCTTTATACGCTTCCAATTGTATATGTTAAATATAGACCGCTCTTTGTATGTCAATCAGCCCTCAATAAAATGTTTTTGTTTTTTTTAAAGGAGGGCTACAGTTGGAGGAAAGGAATTCTCATACTCTCTGGTACTTAGGTTCAAAAAGGAGCCAGTAGACAGAGGGGAACAGCAAGAATTAGTGTGACATTAGCTCTGTAAAGGTAAAGGTGAAAGAGTAGATCGTCAGAGCCCTTCAAATAAAAGGCAGTTTCAAAATGGAGAGACTAAAAAAAACAGGAAACCAAGCATTTCACTTCGTATAAAGACCAAAGCATATAAAAATGACATTAGATGAAACCCAGAGCTAGGTGAGGGCATGCCTGGTGAGCAGTCCCATGTGCCAGGAGTGGGAATGTAGGTTAGTGCAACCTCTCAGTGGGGGCATTTAGCGATATTTATTAAAACTATAAATGTGCATGTCATTCATAAACACAGTTGCAAGGAACTAACCTCATGAATCATTCTGTAAAAGTTCACTCAAGCATATAAAAAAGGATGCTCATCACAATGTTTTTTGTAATAGTGAAAAACTAAAAGTCACCAAAGTGTCAATCAATAGTGGACAGCTAAATAAATTGCAGTTCATATACAGTGGAAAATGAACTACAAAGCAATGTCAAGGAGGCAGGTATATCTGTATGCACTCGCATTCAACACTTGCCAAGATCTTTTAAAAAACAAAAGGAGTGGAATAGGCCTGTAAGATTTCTCTTATTGTAAATATGTACATAATATATATAAATATAAAATAATTATTTATATATAGTACTATTTATGTAATGAGATGAGATGGATGGGTGGCATCACCAACTCAATGGACATGAATTTGAGCAAGCTCCAGGAGTTGGTGATGGACGGGGAGCCTGGCACGCTGCAGTTCACGGGGTCGCAAAGAGTCGGACATGACTGAGTGACTGAGCTGAACTGATGTATGTTATATATATTATGTATTCATATATATATATATATATATATGTATATATATATATATACACACTCTAGAAGGAATCACTAGAAACTTAACAGTGGTTGCTTTGGGGTGTTTTGAGTTGTTATCATTTACTCATTAGTTATTGCTTATTCAGGGAAATTATTATCCATTTCTGGGATTTTTCCCCGTGTACTCCCTTGTACTCTATTGCTCTAAAAAAACTAATAAATATTATATAATGTTTTACAACATTTATCTTTTTCCTGCTCAAGGCTACTTGTTTTCCACACTAGCTAGTAAAGCATGGTACAACCATCTTGTGCTGCTCCTCCCAAATTTGTTTGTTTCCCAAATTTGTTTCTCCCAAATTCATCATTTGCAACCATCTTGTGCAGTTTCTCCCAAATTTGTCAACTCATCAGATTTAAATTAGAACTTGATGAAATGTAGATCTCCCAACACCTCCCCAGAGCTGCTCAACCCTAATCTCTAGGGGAGAGCCAGGGGCATCTGTATTTTAGCTGCTGCTGCTGCTGCTGCTAAGTCACTTCAGTCGTGTCCGACTCTGTGCGACCCCATCCCTGGGATTCTCCAGGCAAGAACTCTGGAGAGGGTTGCAGTTTCCTTCTCCAATGCATAAAAGTGAAAAGTGAAAGTGAAGTCACTCAGCCATGTCCAACTCTTTGCGACCCCATGGATGGCAGCCCACCAGGCTCCCCCATCCCTGGGATTCTCCAGGCAAGAACACTGGAGTGGATTGCCATCTCCTTCTCCAATGCATGAAAGTGAAAAGTGAAAGTGAAGTCACTCAGTCGTGTCCAACTCTTAGCAACTCCATAGACTGCAGCCTACCAGGCTCCTCCGTCCATGGGATTTTCCAGGCAAGAGTACTAGAGTGGGGTGCCTTTGCCTTCTCCATATTTTCGCTAGCCCTAGGTAATTTTTATTTGGTAATTTATTCGGGTCAACCATGTACAGTTGAAGAAACTGAGGCTCAGAAAGAGAACATGAACTGCTCCAGATATGTGGCTGGTTCATGGTAGAGCAGACAGCAGCACGGAATCACGGATGCCCAGGTGTGGGATGGTCTGCCTCAAGTCCCCACTGCATTCACCTTTTTTTGTTACCAATGTTAGCACTCAGCAGTAATCCCCTTCTACAATTATCTCTGTTAAGATTTTACTCATTCACATTAGAGCAAGAAAAAATCCTAATTCAGTATTAAAATTTTTGAAATGGCGTATCTCTAAAACTTCAATTGTTTCACTTTTAAGAACCATGTTAATCCATATTTACCTACTGTTCTTGAGAGCAAGGTATATAGTCAAGTAGAATTCAATAGTAAAACTGATTCCTGTTACACTTTTTATGCTTTTTATCAAGGCTATGTCCAAAGTATAAATTAATCAAATATAAAATAATAAAGTTGTATTATTCTAAACAGAATCCAGGACCTCACATACATTGCTACTGAGAATATAAAAATGGTATGGCCACCCAGAAAAACAGTTTGGCAGTTTCTTTTTAAAAAAAAAAACTAAACATATCTTTCCCAGTAACTAAACTGTTAGGCATTTATCCTAGAGAAATTGAAACTTCTATCCACACAGAAACTTGTAAATGATTGTTTGTCAGCTTTATTTACAACAGTCAGAAACTGTTAACAACTGAAATGTCCTACAGGACACGAATAGTTCAACAAACTGTGGTCTATGGAATCCTGTGTGCCTGCTCAGTCATGTCCGACTCTGCAACCCCATGGACTGTATGTAGCCTGCCAGGCTCCTATGTCCATGGACTTTTCCAAGCAAGAATACTGAAGTGGCTGCGCCATGGTATCTTACTCAGCAGTAAAAATGAATGAATCACTGATACAAGCAACACACAAATGAATCTCAACAGCATTATGTTGAGTGGGAGAAGCCAATTTCAAATAGTCACATATAGTATGATTCTACATATATGACATTCTTTACAAAATTATAGAGATGGAAGTCAAGTTAGTGGTGGCTAAAGGTTAGGGATAGGGTGAGTCATTATAAAGGGATGGGATGAGGGAGATCTTTGTAGTGATGGAATAGCTCTGCATTTTGCTTAAGGTGGTGGGTCTGCAAAGGATGTGCATCTCCGCCCATCCCTGAACCCCTAGCTGGAATATATCTCTGTAGCCTTGACTCACCTGACTGCCTCCAAAGGGTCCAGGAGGCATCTTGCTTGCTTCTCCAACCACTTGTCTTAGCTCCTCCTTCCAAAACCTGAGTATCTTTGAGATACATGACAAGATGCCCTGCCACCCTTCCTGCCATCATCTATCCACTCCTAAGAAGTCCCCTACTCAGACTTAGACAAGAAGACCCACTCCACCCTTCTCTGAAGGCACCTCTCCCCAGTGAATGAGAAGTCCATGGGCCAAGAGTTCATACGGATCAGCCCCTGAGATGAAGGAAAAAAGGAGTATGTGTCTCTTGGGTGAAAACCCAAGAATTCCTGCCACAATGCTGCACCTCTAGCACCCAGATCAAGACTGTGTCTCATAACAGATACTCACTAAATACATACTGATTGGATGAATATTTGGAATATTTGTGCCCTTAAAGACTAAAGTGACAGACACAGGACCCAGACAGTACTCACGATGACACTGTAGAGATATGCTCTCCTTGGTTTAGTTTCACTAGTCTCTCTTAGTTTCACTAGCTCTGTGAAGTCAATGATTTTTTGCTGTTTTTCCAAAAGATGATTAAATCTCAGAAAGGCTAAATGAATCGGGTAAGGTCACCTAGCTGGGAAATGGATAAAGTGATCAAATGCATGGGGAATTCCTAAAGTGGCAGAAACTGCATTCAAGAGCATGGGAACGACTGATGACGAGAGGTCCTACAGAGGCGCAGGACCAGAAACCACTTGCTTTAACAAAAGTCAACTGTGTGTCAAGGCTTTTTATTACATACACATCATATATGATTCTATATGCACACACCCTGGGACATGAGGAGTATTATCTCCATTTCACAGATTAGGAAACTAAGGCTCTGAGAATTAAGATAATTTGCCCAAGGACACATAACTATAAACGATGAATTAGAATTTGAACCCAAATTAGACTTCAAAACCTGTGTACCTCCCACTGGAAGAACCAACACAAGGGAAAGCCTTGGAGAGGTGGAGAGGTCATTCTTTCTTTAAGGAAGAAAAGATGAGTAAATGAGATGAGTGGAGAGATGAGAGGAAGAAGAGAAGAGATGAGAAAGGATGAGGGAAAGGGCATAGAAATGTTGAGGCCAATGGGGAGAGTTTGAAACACTTCATGTCAGATGGCCTCAGTCCTTCCAGGAAAGCAGCTTCCATGTTCTTTCTTCTCATGGCAACGTATTCCAGTTGTTGACAAAGTGCCAGGAAGAGACAAATAACCCCTTGAGAGCCCAAGTGAAAAAGGAAATACCAAATCAGAAAAGAGACCCATTCTTTGGTAGTTTCTCTGCACTCAGTAGGTGAGGAGCAGAAGTTCCTCTAGATTTGTTCATTAGGAAAGGGGCCAGGCACACTCTTCCCATCATTTCTTGCTTGAATATTTTCCTTGATAGATGAGACAGCTGTAATCCATAAATGGCCCACCCAAATAAGGGGAGGAGGCCATAATGAAAAAAAGAGTAGGGGACATTGTCTGAGGTGTTTTTCTTTGCCCCTATCAAGTTGCTAAAAAGAAAGGCTTTCCAAGAGCAGTGACAAGGCAGTCCCATGTTCAACAAGACAGACCCAGCATGCAGTATCCCACCTGTGACCATGACACCTACTGGTCACCACTGGAACTACAGCTGCCTCAGTCATGAAATGCCAGTTCTTGTCAGCGGACCTTAATGGCTGCTTGGCATGTAACACGGCCTGATTAATGCAATTATATTTTAGAATTAAAGAACCTCCTTCCATCTGTCCAAGGACTGATAATGAATTTGACAGGACCAGGGACTGGAAAGGTCACGGTGGCCAAAGAGATGGCAATGAGGTAGCAGATGTGAAGGGTGCTGGAGAGGAATCTGCTTTGTGAAAAGGAGGTGGTACTTTAAAGGTATTTAAGATGCTTTGTTTGAAAAGAGTGTTGGAGAGAGAGTAAGAGAAGAATGGAAGGATTCTTTCCAAGGCCAAGGCAAAATATGGGGCTCTAGTCCTATTTAAGAATTTGATAATGACTGCTTTAAATCTTTAGGTATATCTAGGGAGAATTGGCAACTTTGCAACAGTCTTCCAATTCACAAACATAGTGTATCTCTCCACATATTTATAGGTCTTTTTTAATGCCTTTAGTTAAGTTTTATAATTTTTTTCATAGAGGTCTTGCATAATTTGTTAGATTTATATCTGTGTACTCCATATTTTTAAACTAATTTGAAGTATCTTTTAACTCATTTAGTATTTATTTTATTATGTTTGTTGTTGGCATGTAGAGAAATATAATTAATTTTTAAATGTTGATTACTTTGCCAAACTTGTCTATTAATTATAATAATTAATCTGTAGAGTCTTTTGAATTATCTACATATATATGTTATAGTTCCTTAACAATAACAGTTTGAATTATTCATTTCCAATTCTTTTACCTTTTACTTCTTATCTTGCTTTATTATATTAGAACATACGTTCCAAATAGGAAAAGGAGTACGTCAAGGCTGTATATTGTCACCCTGCTTATTTAACTTATATGCAGAGTACATCATGAGAAACGCTGGGCTGGAAAAGCACAAGCTGGAATCAAGATTTCCGGGAGAAATACCAATAACCTCAGATATACAGATGACACCACCCTTATGGCAGAAAGTGAAGAAGAACTAAAGAGCCTCTTGATGAAAGTGAAAGAGGAGAGTGAAAAAGTTGGCTTAAAGCTCAACATTCAGAAAACTAAGATCATGGCATCCAGTCCCATCACTTCATGGGAAATAGATGGGGAAACAGTGGAAACAGTGGCTGAGTTTAATTTTCTGGGCTCCAAAATCACTGCAGATGGTGACTGCAGCCATGAAATTAAAAGATGCTTACTCCTCAGAAGGAAAGTTATGACCAACCTAGACAGCATATTAAAAAGCAGAGACATTACTTTGCCAACAAAGGTCCAAGGCTGTGGTTCTAGTCAAGGCTGTGGTTTTTCCAGTGGTCATGTATGGATGTGAGAGTTGGACTATAAAGAAAGCTGGGTGCAGAAGAATTGATGCTTTTGAACTGTGGTGTTGGAGAAGACTCTCGAGAGTCCCTTGTACTGCAAAGAGATCCAACCAGTCCATCCTAAAGGAGATCAGCCCCAGGTATTCATTGGAAGGACTGATGTTGAAGCTGAAACTCCAATACTTTGGCCACCTCATGTGAAGAGCTGACTCATTTGAAAAAACCCTGATGCTGGGAAAGATTGAGGGCAGGAGGAGAAGGGGTCAACAGAGGATAAGATGGTTGGATGGCATCACCAACTCAATGGACATGGGTTTGGGTGGACTCTGGGAGTTGGTGATGGACAGGGAGGCCTGGTATGCTGTGGTTCATGGGGTCACAAAGAGTTGGACATGACTGAGCAACTGAACTGAACTGAACAGTACAATATTGATTAAAAATGGAACAAGGCTTCATTATTTGATTTCTGAATTCAGAGGTAAAGTTTTCAGCATTTTGCCATTAAGGGATGACATTTGTTGTTTTGAGTAAACACATAATAATGACTAAGGAAATTATTTTCTATTTAGTTTGCTTAAAATTTTTACTGTGAATGGGTTTTGAAAAATCCAGCACTTTTTCAGAATCCATTAGGATGATCATATAATATTTTCCCTTTCCTCTGCTACTGTAGTCAATTATTTTAATTGATTTTCTAAGGTTAAATCAGTATTCCTGAAATAAGCTGAACCTGGTCATGATAGTTATCCTTTTTATATATCACTGGATTCAGGTTGTTAATATTTTGCCTAGAAACTTTACATTTATATTTGTGTGATTTTAGCTTATAATTTTCTTTTCTTTATTGACCTTCTAAATTATAAAGGTTATGCTATCTTCATAAAATGAGTAATATAATAAGAGGATTATCTGTTCCTTGAATTTTAGATAGGACTTGCTGATAAAGCTTTTAAGGTCTAACAGAGCTGGGTGGGTAGCCCACTACACAAGCCTCCATTTCTTCTTGGAGCTATGAAAACTAGAAAACAACTTGGCTTTGTATTATCTTTTTGTAAGCTATCTGGGTCATCCAGTGCAAGCATCAAGGGGAAATTCTTCTCTAAGTGTGCCATGAGTTCCATTGTTTTACTTGTCCTGGTTTTGGAAGTTCACCCCTCCATTTTCCCCACTACTATTCCACTCAGTGTTCTATAAGACCCTATTTTTGCAATTCTAAGTAGCCCATGTTCCCTAGAAGATAGGCAATGAATGCTCATTACAATAAAGTTTTCACTACCAATGGAAAATTCCCAGAATGCAAGGATACTTGCACACAAGCACACTCATTTTGGAGGTCTTCAAAATTTGTGTTTCATTGGGAACTAGTTCTCCATGCCCCATCAGGGTGGAGAAGAGACAGCAGCATGGCTTGCTGGAGGCCATTCCCAGTGTGATCTGGCCCATCTCTATACTTGTATGTGTATCACATTTGGGGCAGACACCGACAAAAACCCTTTGTAGAGCAATCCTGTGTCTCTTGGATTCTAGTGAGCATTAATTTGGATTGGATAGTTCCATTTTCTCACCCTTCTAACTCTAACGTAGAAGAACTAGCAAGTTCAACGAGGGTAAATTCTCTGTGATCTCCAAGGCCTTCCATCCTTGGCAAGCGTTGGGGAAATGATGGAGTACAAAGGTCAGCAACTCATAAGAAGGCCAAAGAGATATTCTGGGATCCCCAGAGACTGGAGGAATTTGACCAAATACTAAAGTCTTGGGCCTCAGTATTTTCTTGATGTGAACTTTTTCCTGGTACATCCAGTGAGTTCTAATGGAAGAAATCTGGTTTAGAAATATTGGAAATTTTCCTTTTAAAGATTCATCTCTTAAAACCAGAGTGTCTTGGGGCAGGACCCAGGAATGACAAGTTCTGTTTGTTACTGACATCAGAGCCCCCTTAGGAGTCTTCAGTTGGTTTGGGGGAGCAGAGAAAGGAAAGACAAGGTAGAAGATTTGAAGGGCACAGAGTGTGGAGGGAAGATGAGATTCCTGGCATTTTACATGTGGTGGGATAGAATCAGGTTGGAGAGAATGACTAGGGGCTGGAGAATGAATGGGTTCCTGACAAATCCCACCAAAGACATCAAGTCCCTGGGACAACGGAAATGTCCAATTTCAACCTCATGTTACGCAGTTTCTAGATGTGTTCTTTGCTGCTTTCTGCACTGCACCACCACCCTACTTTAGTACTTGCAGGGGACAGGTGGACTAGTCCACACCTTTTATACCTGGCTCTAGGCCAGTGAGGATCATGTTCAAATATGGATACATTTAAACAGTGCAAGAAGGAAATTACACTATCAGCCTCCACCCTAAAACCCTGGTATGTGACCCAGGTCTCTGCCCTGTACCTCCACCCTAAACACACACACACACACACACACACACACACACATACACACTTACACACACAACCAGAAACTGCCTCCTCTTCTCCATGGGATCTCAGGTCCTTGGTTGCTCCTGCCTGCCCCAGGGGAAGTGCAGCCAAGAAAACTAGAAAGCACCCTTCTTTCTGGCTAGCTTTATATTCATAGTTTTGAAAGAATCAGAAATATGTGAGCAATTATTAGCAAGTGATAATTTTTTATTATAATTTTTCTTTACTTCCCAAATTCTAATTTGGCTATGTTTCTTCTATAATATATGTGTATTGACATGTAATGAATTATACATATATCTATATAATATATATTGGAGAAGGGCATGGCAACCCATTCCAGTATTCTTGCCTGGAGAATTCCATGGACAGAAGGGCCTGGCAGGCTACAGTCCATGGGGTTGCAAAGAGTCAGACACGACTGAGTGACTAACACATATTGTGTGTGTGTGTGTGTATACATATATATATAGTTACTTCTATCCTTGGCCAAGATTATAATATATAAAATATGATGTGATATTATATAGATGATAGATATCATATATAATACATATGGAATGTATATAACGGATGGGCTTCCATGGTGGTTCAGTGGTAAAGAATCCACCTGCCAATGTAGGAGACATGAGTTCAATCCTTGGGCCAGGAAGATCCCCTGGAGAAGGAAATGGCAACCCACTCTGGTATTCTTGCCTGGGAGATCCCATGGACAGAGGAGCCTGGCAGACTCCATGGGGTTGCAAAAGAGTTGGCCATGACTTAGCAACTAAACAACAATGACAAATACATATACCATATACACATATCCAGTGCAGAATACCTTGTCCCTGCAGATCCACTCTCCACCCTCTCACCTGCTCTATGCTTTGAGTGGGGTGGGAGGGACTCATCTGTAAAGACTGTATCATGGGCTCCCTGGCCTTCTGCTTGTGGTTCTGTTTGGCCAATGGGAGGCAACACGCAATGGCAGCAGACAGAAGATGAGAAGTCAGGGTATTCATTCCCCCTCTACTTATGTGTTGAGGGTTGTCTGTGTCCTTCTACCACAGACCACAGCTCCTGTCAAGTGGCTCTTTCCTGTAACTGCCCTGGCTTGGTGCTGAAAACCGCTTCTTCTCCTCGCCCCTCGAGACCAGGTGTGTTTAAGGCTCCCACGTTGTCAGTAGCCCCAAGATACTGCCTCACCACCTGGTGGTTCCCTTTAACCCTTCCCACACCTCTGGAGATAGCCCTTATTAAACTCTCCTTAATTACCCCATTTGAGTGAGGCTATTTCCTGTGGGGATATTGACTGGCACAAACAAATAATGCAAATACTTTGTGCAAATCTTAACAGAATTAAAATTTAACCTCCTTGAAGAGTAAGGCAGCCCCCACTTGCAATCTCATCCTTGAGAATAATTCCTTGCCCCTGACTCTACCTTCTCTTGAACCTTGCTGAGGGGAAACAGACCGATCAACAACTCCCTCCCCAAGCGATTCCATAGCGACATTTCTGTAACCTCCTTACCTTGACTGCCCCTGACCTCCCTGAAGACACAGCTGCCTTTTCAGTTCTCATGGCAAGTGCAAGTTCCCATTCCTCATGGCCCAAGCCCTCCTGTTTTGAGAGGTCTACTATTTCTTTACCAAGCCTTCCTTCTGCCCTTTCCATATTTCCTGATATTCACGAGGTATTTGGAAATGTTTCTATTGGCATAGAATATCATATATAACATACATAACATAACATATTATACAATCAGTCTGGGTAAATTCAATGCCCAAGGCAGGGCCAACTATATAATCGCCAGTACAAAATGAGAACGGGAGGCCCCTTTTTCAAAAAGCAGGAAAAAATACATCATTAAAGGTTGTGGTGATAGTTTAGTTGCTAAGTTGTGTCCAACTCTTGTGACCCCATGGACTGTAGCCCGCCAGGTCTCCTGCATTGCAGGCAGAATCTCTATCGACTGAGCCACCAGGGAAACCCATCATTAAAGGTACTAAAATACAAAGTTTTTCCCTTTTAAGTATTTTACTACTTACCGAATTGTGGTGCTGGAGAAGACTCTTGAGAGTCCCTTGGACTGCAAGGACATCAAGCCAGCCGATCCTAAAGGAAATCAATCCTGAATATTCACTGGGAGGACTGTTGTTGAAGTTCCAATACTTTGGGCACCTGATGGGAAGAGCTGACTCATTGGAAAAGACCCTGGTGCTGGGAAAGACTGAAGGTGGAAGGAGAAGGATATGGCAGAGGATGAGATGATTACATAGCATCACCAACTCAATGGACATGAATTTGAGCAAACTCCAAGGGTTAATGGAGGATAGAGGAGCTTGGCGTGCTGCAGTCCATGGGGTCTCAAAGAGTTGGACACCGCTTAGTGACTGCACCACAACAACAATAATGATTCAGGAGTAACAGCATAAACCTACAGATTACAAAAATGATCGCATTTTTGCTGTCGTAATTTGATATTATTTCATATTAATTACCTTTGGTGTCATAATTTTTATAATGAATATAATACTTTGCTATTATGGTTCTTGATTGATCATAATAATTTTCTGACTCACTTTTCTACAAATTCATTTGTCAGGTAATCAAAATTTATAGTTTTAACAACTTTTTCAAAATCAACTTTCAATTGATATAATTGAAAATGACATCAGTTGCTCTTGGCAAGTGAAGATAACAAATAATTTTTTATAATTTTAAATTTGAGGAAAGTTCCTTGGTGCCTAGTGGTTAGAATTCTGGACTTTCACCTCTACAGTCCATGGTTCAATCCCTGGTTGGGGAACTAAGATCCTGCAAACCACATGACATAACCAAAAATAAAAATAAATTTTTTGAGAAGGATCTTTCTGTGGATGCAACAGCTATTGGTGCTGTGGTGAGTATTTTATAGGCTGTGATAACATCAGGATAAATTTCTGACAAATTATTTTAAAATAAAAATGTTAGTACATTTGGAAATGATGATTAATAAAGAAGATTTTTTCTAAAAGAAAAATTAACTCAGTTTTACGTCTTACAGTTTTAAATGTAAATTTATGCAATGTCATTTTAATATTTCCTCTGATACCTTCTGTAACTTGTGCAAAGTTGAACAAGAAATGAAAAGCTGCTTCATGAGTTGTGTGTGATTTAAAACAGCTATTTGTGCATTATTGCTTTATTGCTGTATTATCAATTATAAGGAAAAATCAAGTTTAAAATTGTCTTCCTCATTAATAACTGGTTCATCTGTAGCTTCATGTGAAAATGGTATTCATTTTCATTGAATAAAACAATCCTTAACCTTAATTTCTAAGCCTGTAGATATTTGCTTTGCCATGTCACTGCAGTTTTTGAAACCAGGTATTCTAAGCTTTTTGAAGAACTCTAATAATACCCTGATACGATTTACTGCAATGTCTATGGGGCATCTGTATTTTCTAAAAAAGTACAGTTGTATGGCTAACAAAGTTATTTGAGTAGGAGCAGAGTCTGTCACCGTGCCTGTGCATGTGCACCCATTTGGGTCCAACTGTTTGTGATGTATGGACTGCAGCCAGCCAGACTCCTCTGTCCATGGGGATTCTCCAGGCAAGAATGCTGGAGTGGGTTGCCATTCCCTTCTCCATGCTATTTCCTACTTCAGGGTGTTTTCCTGACCCAGGGATGGAACCCATGTCTCTGGTGTCTCTTGCCTTGGCAGGTGGATTTTTTTTACTACTGAGCCACCAGGGAAGCCCTTCTGTCCTTGAGTTCAAGTCAAAGAATTCATATTTGTGCAGATTCCCCAGGGAGGTGCTCTGGAGACTGATGGGAAGGTGCCTTTCACTGAGGTCCCAGCCCTGCCCTCATGCAGATCCCCCTCCTCACTCCTGGGCCAAGTTCACGGCTGCCACCACGGCTGCTGCTTCTACTACTGCCACTGCCATTGAAACTAGTCATCATTCAAACTTAAAAGAATATATTTGAAAGTATGGGAAGTGCTGTTAATAAATACACTAGGTGTAAACTGGGCCCATCCTGGACAATCGGGGACATCTAGTTCTACCTGTCCAACACAAAGACTAGCAGTTCCTTGACGACTCACTTTATGAGTGATTTTTAGTTCTGCTTCAGATCAACTATTCACAGTGGTGAACATGCCTAGTGGCTGCTCCACGTCAGAAACTTAAACTACAACATCTCATCTAATTCCTCTCTGGCCAGCTCCTTCAGGCACGCCCCTATGTACACTGACAACCATTCTCAGTCCTAAAGTACTGAAAACCCTTGCTCCTTGTGTGAATTTTGCCCCAATCTATCTGTCCTCTACCGGCTTCACCATACTTCTTGCCTCACTGTGCCTCTTGCCCAACCTGGACCCCACAGTCCTTATCCTGATCTTCCCAGGAATACTTTCAATTTCCTTGCCCTCCACCCTTTCATTCAACATGCTTAGGAAAACCCCAGCTCCTGGATACTCTTTCCAAGTGTCTTTATTTCTCTGAGTTGAGAAAGATTCTACAGAAATATCTACCATTAAGCCATTTTGAGGGATTTCCCAGGTGACTCAGTGGTTTAAAAAAAAAAATCACCTGTCAATGCAGGAGACACAAGAGATGCAGGTTCAATCCTTGGGTCAGGAAGATTCCCTGGAGTAGGAAATGGCAACCCACCCCAGTATTCTTTCCTGGAAAATTCCATGGACACAGAGCCTGGTGGGCTCCAATTCACGGGATTGCAAACAGTTGGACACAACTGAGCACATGCACACACACGCCCCCCTCTCTCTCTCACACACACACACACACACACACACACAAACCATTTTGAAACCTGACTTTCGATTGCAATTGAATACCACTCAAAAATCCTTGAACTTGCTATTTACTTGGCACTCTTGTACTTCTTCCCTCAGATCTATAAGCTTTATAGGACTGTTTGGGGTGAAGGGAAGTCTAGTGCCTTGGCTAGTCTCTTCTGGGGGATTTCTTTTCTGTGTAGTTTGTTTTTCTTTTGTGGTTAAAATCTTTGCCCCACAAGCTAGCTCCTAATATTTGATTTGCTCTTTGGCTTGCTTCTTCCAGCCCCGTCCAGTCTCCCTCTCAAGGCTGCTGACCTCTGACACAATGGGGAATTCTACCTCCAAGATCCTGATGCCCACCCTTCTGTGAAGGTAGAATGAGCCATGTATTTGAATCTATCAGTTTGGTCCCATCTTCTCTAAGAATGTGCACAAGAGGATCCAAACAGGGTGGTCCTCATCTATTTGTGGGCACAGCCTTGCTTGATTGCTTGGTGATAGAACCTCATGCCGTGGTCCTGCCTTTGAGAAGTTTACCTGTGATATCCCTATTATTCCTGCTGATTCCAAGGGAAGGGGAGTCCTGCTCTCTGCTCTGCATAGGCTGACATCTACCAACCACACTTTGGCTTTACAAGGAAATAGAACACTGTGAGGGGTAAGGAAAGTGGGCTGGGTTTGAGACCTTATCCGTCTTCGTGTGGTTTAGCAGAAATAATTTTCTCCCCTATTAATGCAGGATTGTTTATCTGTCAAGCATCAGTTGGAGTATAAACTGCCTTAGATTCAGGAAGGAATGCTCACTTTCTTCCCTGTGTAGTTGTCTTTCATTTAAAAGGTCCATACCTTGAAGGGTTATGGCATTTCCCTCTGCCTTTCCTCCACACAGAAACTCTACTCTCCTCTGCCCTCTTCTTAGGTCCACAATAAGCCTCAAGCTGGAAGGCTGATGCAGCTGAGAATTAATCTTGCTAGTTTGGGCATGAGGGGCAATGAAACCTACCCCAGAGAAGCAGAAATGTTTTTGTATGGGAATCTGCTTGGGAACAGGATAAAGGAACTGTAAGGACCATCCTTTACCAGATGGTCTCCTACCCTCTGCTTTCTAAAAACAAGAACATTGTTTCAGGACCACTGGAGACTCCAGATCACCCCTGGAGTCATGGACAGGAGACACATCCTGGCGGGTCTCTTGTCCGGCCAGAGGCCTCTGGCAAGGCAGTCATAGTAAACACCTCTCTTAGCAACACTTCTGCTTTGCAGGGGGCTCAAAATCCTGCCACCTGAAGACAATGACTCTTAACTCTACAGGGATGCCAGAATCTCCTTCTTGCTAGCCAATAACACTACAAAAAGCCTTTCTAAATTTAGCTGGGAGTGGGTAGAACTTTTGGCAGAGGTTGGGAATTCATAGGGGACTCCCTACTAAAAGGTCATTTTCTGGATGCAAGCCAATCTAACATGAATTCCGGTTTTACATCTGAGGGGCAAGGGAGGGAACCATGGAGGTGGTGATGGAGTTGAAGACAGAAATGGATGTAGAGACAGAGATGGAGATGGAGGTGGGGATGAAGACAGAAATAGAGATGGAGATGGAGATGCAAGGGCGATGTGTCCTCCCTAAAACTGTCAAGGGAGAGGGGCCAGTAGTGAATGGCTCTCTTCTCTCTACCACGGGACCTAGATGAATTTTCTGCAGTACAAACAGCAAAATTTCACTGGACTGGAGGAGATGTAGGTGAAAGGATTGTAAATGAGGCACAGAATCCTTGTTGAGACACCTGATGAAAAGTCTTCTTCCTAAATATATATTTATTTAAAACAACAGCAAGGATTTTATTTATTGTTACAGGACTTCAATGACATATTCTTTCCCTTCCACTCAATTCCCTTTTTTTTTCTCCAGGGGATAAATACTGAATACCTTCAAAGCTGGTTGTGGATAGCAAGAGGGCAATTTAGCACAGGTATATCTTAGCTGTGGCAGGCAGGTGTAGAACTTTATTAAAGAACCAGTAATGAAACAACTCCTCAGCTCTTCTTTTACTGAGTCAGCCCTCAATAGGTTCACAAGGAACTACAATCAGTTAACAAGGAAGAATGCCATGAGAAGGAAGGAGGAGGCCTAGAGCCATGTCTGGGTTACAGAAAGGATTTTGAATTTGCAGAATATCAAAGACGATAACATTCGATCACAAGTAGTGAAATGCCTTCTGAAATCACATACATGCACATATACGTATATAAACATGCAGGATGTCTTTTTCTAGATGTAGTAAGTGGAAGCTGACAGTGGAAGGCTGAGGCTTAAACAGAAGCTCTTCCTGTGGAAAGAGAGGCTGTTAACAGCATTATAGAAATAGGTATGAAAATTGGGAGCTCTGTGCTGCAGTACTCACTTCACAACTGCTCTGATTATTTTGTCTTTTGCTACCTCCAGGTGTTCAATATTATCTGGTGGGGAGTAGGAGGTACCTGTCAATACTTCCACCTGCCTGTCCAATCTTATATCCTCCACCCTTTCCTTCACCCTGCTCTCCCAGGAATCTTACACTCATGCTTTTTCCTTCTGTTCCACCTTTCCCTCCTAACAGTCTCCCCACCAGATGTAAATATGCTTGCATCTTCCTTCACTTCCTGACTCATCATTACCTACCATCTCCATTTTCAATCTCCCATTCATTCCTTAGCCCACTTCAAACTACTTCTGGATCTAAGTACTCCAGGATTTTAAGCTTCCTCTTATACTTGATATTATTGATCACTCCTTCTTGAATCCTTCTCCCCTGGTTTTCCTTCTTCCTCTTGGCAGCTCTTTCTCAGGCTCGTCTTTTTTGTATGAATTCAGTGCTGAAGTTCCTCAAGCCTGGCTCCCAGCCATGTTTTCTTCTTGTTCAGTACCTTTTCTCACTCAGGCCTAGGCTGACTGATCCACACCCAAGGCTTCAAGTCATCACTATCTGTCAGTGATTCTTCTCTTATCCACCTGGTCCCAGCTCTGAATACCACCTTCCAACTTGGCATCTCTTTGGGGCAGATCGAAACCTTCAAACTGTTTGCTCTCACAATCTTTCCATGCAACCCCTGTTCTCTTCCAAGATTTCCATCTCAGTGAGCCAGCACACACATCCCATCTTTGGCCACATGCAAAAAACTTATAACTTTTCCATAATAACTCTGTTTCTCTCACTGCCCACCCAAATCCATCACCAAGTTCTGTGTACTGGATCTCCCAAAGGGTCCTTTTACTGTTTCCATGACCACCACCCTAGAGCAAGCCTCCACCATCTGCCATCTAGACTACTCCTGTGTCTACCTGGCCTCTTTTCAACAAGTAATCTTTTCAAGATACCATTCTGACCATGCCACTCCCTTTGCTACAGCATGTCAGGTGCTTCCCATTGCACTTAGGATAAAGCCAAGATTTTCAGCATGAGTAGTATGGCTGTACTAGGTTTGGTTCTTTTCTAATCTTTCAAACATCGTCTCATAGCTCCTTCTTCTTTGCTTTTCCAGCAGCTCTGGTCTTTTCCTCAATTTATCAAACTGACCCTGCTCCCTGTCATCACATGAGTCTTACACACTAAATTACCTCTGTCTGAAACAAGTATTTTTTGCCTAGTTGAATCTGTTCTCAGTTCAAGAGGCAGTTCCTCAAGGAAGACTTTCCTGGCTTTATTAATTTTATCAACTTGTTCCATAATAATATGTATCCATATCATTTTGTATTATAATGCAGTGATCATTTTGCATTTGTTTACTGTTATTATTTCTATATTATAATGATTAAGTCTGTAAGCTCCATCCTATTGCCAGTGTTAGCAAAGTACTTGGCACAGAATGGGCATATAATAAATATTATTTGAGAAATAAAGGAAGGAAGGAAATAAAGAAGCCTGAGAGAGAGGGAGGAATTAGAAAATGAACAAATGAACATTTGAACATTTGAACAAATGAACTTATGTTTCATTTCAGAATCACTGGAAACAGGCCAGCCCAACATGACATGGAAGATAGTCTACCTGAATTCACTCCTTTATTCAATAAATATGCATTATTCATTACTAAAGTAATATACTTTTTTTTTCTGATTATGAACACAATTTGGAAACCACAGGGAAATACTCAAAATATAAAAGAAAACCAATTCACAGTCCAATGATGAACTACTGTTAAAATCAATTCAGTTCAGTCATTCAGCTGTGTCTGACTCTGTGACCCCATGAACTGCAACATGCCAGGGTTCCCTGTCCATCACCAACTCCCAGAGCCTACTCAAACTCATGTCCATTGAGTTGGTGATGCCATCCAACCATCTCACCTTCTGTCATCCCCTTCCCCTCCTGCCTTCAATCTTTCCCAGCATCAGGGTCTTTGCCAATGAGTCAGTTCTTTGCATCAGGAGGCCAAAGTATTGGAGTTTCAGCTTCAACATCAGTCCTTCCAATGAATATTCAGGACTGATTTCCTTTAGGATGGACTGGTTGGATCTCCTTGCAGTCCAAAGGACTCTCAAGAGTCTTCTCCAACACCACAGTTCAAAAGCATCAATTCTTTGGTGCTCTGCTTTCTTTATGGTCCAACTCACATATCCATACATGACTACTGGAAAAACCATAGCTTTGACTAGACAGACTTTTGTTGCCAAAGTAATTTCTGCTTTTCAATATGCTGTCTAGGTTGTTAAAATAATATGCCACGTTTCTTTTAGGTTTTTTCCTATGTATGTGTAGTATATAAGTAGGATCATTCTATGTATAATAGATTTGCTTCTTTCTCTTAATGAAGTATGATGAACATTTTACTGTGTCGTTAAGAATCCCTCGAACACATGGTATTTAAACTGCTAAAATGTATTCTATTGCAAGCATGTATGTAATTTAGACATCTTTCCACTCGCCGGATATTTAAGGGCTTGCCAATTTGTCACTTCTATAACTAACATATACATGCGTTGTGGGGCCCAGAGACAAACAGGATAATGCAATGACTTCTGTAGGAAGTGGATTTAGGAAAAACCGGAGGCAGGTCTTTCCAAGTGGCTGAAGAGAATATTTGCTTGAGGGTTGCTGAGCCCGAAGCAGGTGTCCTCAGAGTGGAACGTACTGCCAGTCATGGTAAAGAGCTTTTTGTCTCTCAGGTGTGAGCCCTAACCATAGTGCCAGATTCCTGGGCGGGTCTGGCTTAAGCGCACCCGACCTTCTAACTCTGGGGCAAGGAGCCCCAGAGGCCTTGGCTAGGACTAGCGGACCGCCCCCATACAGCCGCGGGGCACTCAGGCCACACGCCGCCACGCGCCAGGAACAAATCCCCGCCCCGTTCAGCACTCCGCCACACCCCTCACTGGAGACTCTCGCAAGCTCTTCTCGTAGCTCCGCCTCCAGGCGACCTCCGCAAGTCCTCCCAGCCCCCTGCAGTAGCCCCGCCCCCGGGCTGCGGACTCCGCCCCCGCAATCCGGGCCCCCTGGCTGCCCCGCCCCATGGGCCTGTCGCGAAGCGCTGAGGCGGGGCCCTGCGCGATGACGTGAGCGGGCGTGCGCGGTGACGGCCCGCCGCGTCCCTGTTACTCAGCGGAGCGGCGGAGGCCGGACGACGCGGCCCGGATCGCGGAGCCGCGAGCAGCGCTGTGTAACGGCTGCGGAGACCGCCGAGACGGCGCCGGTTCCCGCCGCCGGGCTTTCCTGTCGCCATTCGCTGCGCTGCCGGGTGAGTGCGGCAAGTGCCTCAGGGCCAGGGCGGCCGGCGGCCCCGCCGTGTTTATGTTATTGTGCCGCCGCCACCGCCTTTGCTCAGCCGTGACCCCCTCCCGGGAATGGGGACGGGAGCGCGCGGCGGGCGGGGGGCGCGCGGCCGGCGGGGGCGGCGCGGGAACAATAGCGGCCGAGGAGGCGGGGGCCTGCCAGGGGGCGTGGGGCTGCGGGACCCAGGCGCCTCCCGGCCGCCCTCTCGGCCCCAGCTCCGCCCGTCGGTCCTCGCGCGCCCTCCTCGCGCGGGTCCCGCGCCCACGTCGGGAGAGGAAAATGGAGCGGGAGGTGGGTGGCAAGTTCTAAAACACTTCGGCAAAGATCTGGATGAAGGCGCCTAGTCGGCCCGCTGCTTCCCGGCTACCTCTCCCGGCGGCAGGGACCCGCAAAGAGCGCTCCGGTGGCCGGGTCGCGAAGCCTGCCCAGCGCCCACGGGGGCAGTGTTTTGTTTCTCGGTGGTTTCTTTGTGCTAATGTTCTGAGAGAACGCAGGCGGCGGTGCCGAAAGAGGCTGGAGTGGCCTTCAGCTCCGGGCTTCGAGGAGGAGCTGGGGCTCGAGGCTTGGGCAGGAGGTGTCCGTCAAGCTCAGCGCGAGCTTCAGTGGTCAGCGCGCATTTCTCGAGGGTCACTCGGTGGCGACCTTTTGACTTTTTCACCCCACCCTCCCTTCTCTTTGTCTTGCACTTGTGTCTCCTGTCGTTCGATGGGAGCCAAGTCTGCTTTAAAGTACTGTGATGAACACTTTTCATTTTAATTTCTGAAAGTTTCCCGTCATATGTTTACTGTGAACTAACTTAATAACATGTTGACTACACGGTATCAGACAATGTCCAATGGTTACTATTTTTGCTCCTGAAACTCACTGATCTTTCTAGTAGAATTCTGGTCTGTCAGTCCATTGTGTTTTAAGAAAAGCATCTAGCAAGTACCTCCTTGGTAAATAGAAAGTCTGTTTATTTCATTCATTCATTCAGGAACTGTTCAGCATTGTACCCAGATGAAGTTTGAGGGCAAAGAGAAATACCCTTTAATGGAAGAAAATACTTTGGCTGAACTGCAACAGATGTACTTATAAATTAGACGATTGTATAAGTAATGTGTGTTAAAGAAGGTATAGTTATGCTTTGGGTCATTTTACTATTTTTTAGTAGAATATCTGGAATTTTTAGTGTAACATTATACTTATTAAGAAGTAGGGTTGTATTTGGTGTAAATGTACAACAGCTTTTATGTATTTCCTTAGTCATTTGTAATATTTACTTCAGAATCCCTTGCTGTGGGTTAAGCCTAGGAGGTCAGATGCTGTGAGTGAACATGTTTAGTGTGTTCTTGATGTAACAAGCTATCAAAATGTGATTTCCTTGAGGACAGGCCTGTCTTGCATCTGTGTCTCTAACACCTAGCCTGGAATATAGTAAGTGTTCAATGAAAATCAGGTTGATGAAAAGCTCTTTAGAGCTGATAACATCTAAACTCAAGGCTTAACAAAAAACATTTTAATGTTCTCTGTATAGTTTGGAAGACTCAAGCAAACTGTCACTTCCAGGTGGCTAAGTGATCAATTCATATATATTATCTGTCACGAAAATAGGGGCTTTTGAATCACTTCAGTATTAATTTTTTCCCTATCACTTCTTACCCATTGACTATCTTAAAATTAAACCCTGTCTAAAATACTTTTTAAAATATGTGTGTGTCTCTGTGTGTGATAAGTACACACAGACAGACACACAGTGATATTTCAACAGGGTCTATAATGATTGTGAATATTACCTTTTGTGAATATTACTTGAAAAGTTTCTGAATACTCTTTTCAGCGAAAAAGTTAAAGGAAACAAATTGCATAAAAGTTTTTGTTAGAAATGTTTAATTCTAAATTCTTCATTGTACTAATACTATTGGTGAGGAATATGGGCCTAAAACTGAAAATAATATTAATTTATCCACCTTACATCTCTTTTCCACTTAGTATATTTTAGCATTTGCTTTGGATATAGAAGAATTTGAGGTGAACTTATTCTCTGATTTAGAGAACAAATAAATAAAATGATACTTTATTAACATAAAGGATGAAAATCATGAGATACTAAGCTTTATTGCTTAGTATATGTCAGACTAATATTTAATATATGTCAGATGTCAGTAAGGGTTACTGATACAGATCCTCACAGTCATGCTATACTTGTGTCAAATCAGAGTTTTTTTGCTTGGTTTTCTAAATTCCGTTGGCTTTAAAAAATAACTTTTTCAAGACACCCCATACTCAATAGCAGTTACTCCTTATTCCACTTTACATTATCTTTAAAGGAAGAGAGAGCACTGATTCTGATAATAAGTATATTCCATTAATGAATTTGAAAAGGGCGCCCCTTAATTGTCCTGGAAGAACAATTTGCTTGGAAGGAAATTAGTTTAAGAGTAAATTCTACCAAAATTAATGAAGTTAGAATCTTAGCTGTTTGCTCAGTGCCTATTTCCATAAGGAAATAACCTTGTGATGATATTCAATGCTTAGTGAAACAATTTGAAGTAATTTATTAAGTGACTAGTCACAAATTTTCCTAGTTGCAATTAAAAGCTTGTTGAATAGAAGCCTGATTCTTAATGTCTTGACTTTGTCAGTGAGTTGAGTTTTGACATATTTGAGTCATCCAGATAATTGAGATGCTCTGTTGCACGTGTATAAAGTAATGTCTGATATTAAGATGCCAGCTCTCTAGAGATCTCTGCTCGAGTCAGTAGTATGGATAGTAATCTTACTGATTCATGTAGTTCAAGGAAGTCATTATAGGCACATAGCTTTAGATAGAAGTCATTTGCCTATTTCTGTGAGCTATGATGCTTATTGTCTTAGTCATGGGTTCTTTACATCAATATTTAGTAGCTTTGTCTTCTTGCTCTAATGCAGATTAACTTGAACTTTGATTTCACAAATGAGTTCTGAGTCAACAAACTTTGCTACTGAAAAGGTGACAGGAGCTTATTAAAGTAAGCTGCCCTTACTTCTGTCAGTCAGGGCCATAGGTAGAAATAGACATTTCACTTCTCAGTTCTGTCATATGAATTTTGTTGTCAACAAGCCCTAGAGCTGTAGACAAGTGGTTTATCTTTTTGGTTAGAATTGTAAACTGAGGCTGTTGGAGCTTTTTTTTTAAAAAAAAAAAAAAGGTTATTCCCCAGATAGTTGGTTCTTTAGAAAACCTACTGGGACAAAAGAGTCCTTCTTGGGTGATACCAAAATCCTGTGTCAAGAACAACAATGAAACTTAGACTTTGTAATGTACGGAAGCAGAGAAAATTATTGAAGCAATATTTTCTGATCAAATATAAAACCTCACTGGCTGAAACTCCTGGAAGCCAGGAGTTCTTTCATCCACTTACTCAGTCATGTCTGACTCTTTGCAACCCCATGAAGTGTAGCCCGCCAGGCTTCTCTGCCCATGAAATTTTCCAGGCAAGAATACTGGAGTGGGTTGCCATTTCCTACTCCAGGGAATCTTCCCTACCCAGGGATCAAACTGGTGTCTCCTTTGGCAGGCAGATTCTTTACCACTGCACACCTGGAAAGCCTCAGGAATTCTTTGGATGGTATATTTTATTCGTTCTGTAGCACCAGGCTTACTAATGAGACTTTGTGCTTTCAGATACTTAGTGGAAAATGTGAAGAAGAAGAGTTTATTAGCCTCAAGAAGCTTATGATCAGGAATAGAACTTAAGGCATATCTAAACAGTGAATTTATGTTCTCTTAAAAGATTATGAGGCTTCTCCCAAATGAAAAAATCTGGTGAGGCCAAATTTTATTGAAATCTAGTCTTTAAAATTATATGTGAGTGTGTATACATATAAGGCCTTTTAGAGTATTTATTAATTGCCATTCTTTTTCAGGGTGGTGGGTTGTATAACAAATATAGCACAAATATTAATATATGTCTCCATTCCATATGCCTTTTATAGTGCATCAGATTTGGTTAAAATCTGCCAATATTTTAGACTGTTAAGGTGTTCAAACTTAGTTGTGGTTGCTAGCATGTACTTTAGAGTCATTCCTGAGTTCCAATTCATACTCCAGATCTGACTGACTATATGGCATAGGCTAGTTCAGTTTATGTAACATTTCTGGATATGTAGCATTATTATCTGTCAAAGGAGAATAGCACATAATCCATAGGTCTGTGAGATTTAAATAAGGTACTGCATGTACAGTACCTGGAAGACTAGATGTAGGTATTAAGGACATTTTAGCTATTGTTATCACTGATTATTTTTAACTTGGAGCAAATGCAAAATGCCAAGTAAATTTAAAACCAATTTGATGTACAGTATCCACTCAGATTCTCCAGAATACACCAGTTTTTTCCCCCTCCTCTGAGTCTCTGGGATTTTATTTAAAATTTTATCATGTCCTCTAATCTGGTTTTTTTTTTTTTTAGGTTTTGTTTTTTTATTGGAGGTTAATTGCTTTACAGTATTGTGTTGCTTTCTGCCATATGTCAACATGAATCAGCCATAGGTATACATATGTCCCCTTCTTGAACCTCCCTCCCACCCCTCTAGGTTGTCAGAGAGCACTGAGTTAGAGCTCCCTGCATCATACAGCAGATTCCCGCTGGCTATCTCTTTACATATGGTAATATGTATGAATGTTATTCTTTGAATTCGTCCCTCCCTCTCTTTCCCCTACTGTGTCCATAGTCTGTTCTCTATGTCCATTGCTGCCCTGCAAATAGGTTCATCAGTGCCAAGTCTACCCTAATCTTAATTGACTGAAATGATTTAACATTTGGATCAGTAATCCTCTCTGCCTTAAAATTTGGAAATGTTACCAAAGCAAATAGTAAAGGAAAATTTTGCCTCATTATCTAACACAAAATTTTGCCACATATACCTTTCCCGCTGCAGAGAATTGCCAAAGCTTTCCTAGGTTTATTTTGACAGATATCTGAAGGAATGGGAATCCAGGAGCTGTGAATAACTTTATCATGTACCCACATTTGAAGAAAATGGAATACTGTCACATCTTTTAAATTTAGTCTTATTGAGATCTTCGATTCTGTGTGAAAAGTGCAAATTTGTTAGAGACTGGGTAACCACAATAGTTCATTAACCATTTTCTAGAGGTTGTTAGGTAGCATCTGGAAATACTGTTTTTCTTTTCTCTGTTTTCTGTGTTTATTTTGGTAGACCAAATTTCTTGTTCCTTCTTGCGTACAGCGACTATGAGGTGATGTGTTTTGCACATGCAGTATTTATTGAGAAGGCACTCTATACCAAATCAGGAATTAAGTGACTGTGTGGGCCACATGAAGTAGAAGTTAGTCTCTGCTTTCAATGAGTGTAACTTTATGGGAGATAAGAACAAACATAAGTGCTTTTAGGTCCTAATACCAAGAATTAGGACCAAAACCAAGTATTGTTAGGCATTTCATTGGGAATTTCTTTAGGCATCAGGCTTCAGAGCTGGCTGGATGTTGGGGCCTTGGGGGGCTTCTGAACCAAGCATCTTTAGCCCTGCCTTTTAAAATATACTGACTAGATAAACCACAAAAAGCAAAATTTCTTCTCTCCTAATTTCTGGTTAAAGTTGAGAGTGTGGTACAGATTATTTAAAATCTAAATCAGAAGAAAAGGCATACCTTCTAGTCACCTCGAATCCACTTTGGAACATAACAGGACATCAAAATAAGTATATGAAAAGTTTGAAGATAGCAGAAAAGGTGCACATCAAATGTTACCTGGAATCCTCCAGCTACTGTATTGAAGCTCTGAATATTGAGAGTTAGATTTATGCTTGCAGCACTTTCTTAAGCCTTTTTCTGATATTGATAAGTGTGGCTTTACTACTTCTTGTTGCTGAGTGGCCTAAGCCACATCATATTGCTGAGAACATTAGAAAAGAAATTAACAGTCAGACACACCTGTTTTGCTTGGCATGAAGCGTGAAAAACCACAGGAGGTTGCTGTTTCCTAAAAGCTATTAATGGGAGTGGAAACCCACCATTCCCTGCCTTGCTTCTGAGAGGGTGATTCTCTCTAAAATGCCATTTGGGTCAACCAAAAGTGAGAGAAAGGAAAGCTACCACTGTATAGATTTCCCTGTGACTAGGAGTCACTTTTCAGTCAAAAAACCAAAGCGTCTGGCTTTGTTACTGTTGAGAATTTAAGAATTAGTGATTTTATTTTATTTACATTTTATTTATCTTTTGACAAAGCAGTATAATCATTTGATTCAGAATTCCAGAGATTTAGATACGTAAACAACAGAAAGTTTCCTTTCCACTCCTTGCAGCCCAGCCAGTCCATTCCCTCATGTGGAGACAGTGTTGAGTTTCCCATGAATCCTTTCAAAGGTTGTTAATGTGTGTGCAGATTATATATATATATATAATTCCTTTCCAAAACCTTTGGTCTGGATGTATTTCAGAATTAAGGTTTGGTTTTTTAGGGGTGGGGAGGAAGGAAGCACTTGTAAAAAAGATAATGTAGTGCTTCTGCTATATTATCTAGGATCACTCACAGGAAGTACTGTACCATTCCATAATTAAGCACATTAGTATTTCTGTATTGAAAGCATAAATAGATAGTAAGGATAAATAAAAATTATAAGTAGTCTTGTGGAATTTTTGGTCAAATAGGTTTGATACCAAATAGATTTGTGCTGAACTTAAGAAACTTGTATTTCTTGGACCTTTATGGATTTCACAATTGCCAGTGGGAGATTGTGTATCTTACGTATGTATGTCTTTTGCCTCCCCTATTTTTTTAAGTTGCAGACCATGCACATAGCCTTCACCTTTTGTTTTTAGCTTAGCTGTGTGGCTTAGAGATGATTTCATATTAGTCTTAGCAGTCCTTAAACAGCAAGCTTATTCTTTTTCTTTTTTTTTTTTTTAGCACCTTCATGGTATAGCACTTGTTTTAGCTTTGGCTGCTGTAACAAAATACCACAAACTAGGTGGTTTAAAAAACTAATATTTATTTCTCACAGTTCTAGAGGCTGGGAAGTTTAAGGTCAAGGTGCTAAGAGATTTGGTTCCTAGTGAGAGCTCTTCTGGCTTTCAGATGTCACCTTCTAGCTGCGTCTTCATATGGAGAAAGAGGGCTCTGCTCTCTCTTCCTCTTCTTGTGACACTAATGCCATAATGGGGACCCCATTTTCATGACCTCTTGTAAACCTGATTACCCTAGGGTATTATGTAGGGAGCGGCTCAGACTGCAACACAAGAATTTGGGGAAGATTAAAAAATCCAGTAACACTCTTATACAGGTATAACATATATTTAAGTAGTCCCTTTTTGAGGTACATTTAGGTTGTTTTCAATGCTTTGCTATCAGAAGCCATAGTGCAGTGGGTTACTTTATGCATATATAATTTCACACTTGTATAGCAATGTGTAGGATACACTTCCAGAAATGGAATTGCTAGGTCAGAGTGTGTATGTGCATTTATAACTTTGATAGATACTGCTGAAGTGCCATCTGTAGGGTCTGTGTCATCTCTGCACATTTTACCAGCACTGTGTCAGGATGCCTGCTTCTTTCCTCATTGCCAGTATGAGTGAGGTTAAACATCCTTCCTTTAAGGATTATTGTATGGAGGTGAGAGTTGGACCATAAAGAAGGCTGAGCTCCAAAGAATCAGTGCTTTCAAATTGTTGCGCTGGAGAAGACTCTTGAGAGTCTCTTGGACAAGAAGGAGATCAAACTGGTCAGTCCTAAAGGAAATCAACCCTGAATATTCATTGGAAGGACTGATGCTGAAGCTGAAGCTCCAGTACTTTGGCCACCTGGCATGAAGAACCAACTCATTAGAAAAGCCCCTGGTGCTGGGAAGGACTGAGCTTCAGGAGAAGGGGACAACAGAGGGTAAGGTGGTTGAGTGGCATCACCAAATCAGTGGACACGAATTTGAGCAAACTCTGGGAGATAGTGAAGCACAGGGAATCCTGGCATGCTGCAGTCTGTGGGGTTGCAAAGAGTCAGACACGACTTAGTGACTGAACAGCAATTGGTATTTTTATTGTGAACTATCCATAACCTTGCCGAAGTTTCTATTGCTTTGTTACTGGTTTTCTTAGATTTGTGGGATTTATTTTTATAAGGAAATAGCTGTATGAAATTTCTTGGAAATATTTTTCCAGTTTACTGTTTGTCTTTTAAATTTGTTTATGATGGTTTTGTCATGCTGACTTTTTTTCTCTAAGCTTACTGGTCTTTACTGACTTCTAAATGATATACCATGGTTAGCAAGTCTTTCCCTAATTCCAGATTATATGAAAAGTTGCAAACGCTGTTTCTCTAGTATGTCTATGAAATGGAACAGAGAAGTGAGTTGTTAGGTAAGAAAAATGTGGGGTTCAGTGAGTAAAGAGGAGCATATACAGGGAAGGAGATAGAGAACACAAGTAGAGAGACTGGCCTTTGTTAGACGTTTCCTCCATCAGATAGGGAATGTGGAAAAACTGTGTGTTCTTCTAAGGGAATTTGGAGGCTGTAAGATGAAGGCTTATCCTTTTAGTTTTTATCTTCTCTCTTGGTTTCTGTTTTCTCAGTGAGATTGGTATGGCCAGAGGCGGGTGGGAGTGTTTAAAGCAGTTTGGTAAGAAGTATTGATTGTTCATTTAAGAGTTAGAAGTCTTGAATTTAAAGTGGTATCAGTCAGCCTGGTTTTGTGATTACTGCTGGCTACCCCAGCATTATTTTTCTGGTTAGATACAAGCACAGATAAGGCAGATGGTTCAGTTCCTCTGGAGTGAGGTTTTGCCAGGTGTGTCAGTCAGAGTTCTCCTGAGAAACAAATCAGCAGGAATTACATTTGTATGTATGTGTATATAGAGAAATTTCGAGGCACTTAGTTACACAGTTATGGGGACTGACAAGTTATAAATCTGTAGGGCAGGCTGGCAAGAATCTCTTGGACAGAAGCTGATGTTGCAGTCTTGAAGCAGAATTTTGCCTTCCTTAGGAAATTTTCAGTTGTGTTCTTAAGGCCTTTCAACTGGTTGAATGAGGCCCACCAGCTTTAAAGAGGATAATCTTTACTCAATTGTGGATGTTAAACACATCTACAAACCTTCACAACAACACTTAGATTACTGTTTGATTAAATAACAGAAGTGTAGCCCAGCCAAGTTGACACATAAAACTAGGTCAGTATAAAAGAATGAAATTCTGCCATTTACAGCAATGTGGATAGACCTAGAGAATATTATGCTTAGTGAAATAAGTCAGACAGAAAAAGACAAATACTGTATGATATCACCTATATGTGGAACCTAAAACATAAAGGAATGTCTGCAGCAAAACAGAAACAGGCTTGTAGATATAGAAAACAAACTAGTGGTTACCAGTTGGAGGAGGAAAAGGAGGAAGGACGTGATGGAGTATGGAATTTAAGAGACTAGCTGCCATGTATTAGATAGATAAGCAACAAGAATATATTATGTATTACAGGAATTATACCCATTATCTTATAATAGCCTTTAATGAAATATAATATGTAAACATACTGAATCACCATGCTGTGCACATGAGAGCAACACAATTATAAAAATTTTAATTAAAAACTTTTTTTAATGAAGAGAGAAATGAGGGCATTTTAGAAGGAGTGTTTAGGGGAACGGTGATGAATCATGGAGCCTATTATGGACAAGAAAGGCGGTAAAGTCAGGATGAATAGTAAGAAAGTGGTAGTATCTACGTATTGGAAATTTTGGTTAGAATTGTTGCTGGTAGTGGTCACATGAAGTAAGAGAAGTATTGGAAATTTTGGTTAGAATTGTTGCTGGTAGTGGTCACATGAAGTAAGAGAACTGGAAGGGTTGAATGTGATGGTCAGAGTGAGATGCTTGAAATAGTGATTTGACAGATATAATAGTTTCTGGCAATGATAATGTCCAGGGTGGCCTTGGGATGGGTTGCTGAGGTGGAGCAGTTGGAAAAGAGGGGGCCAAAGAATTAAAGGGCCTAAAGTATTAAAGGGGTCAGTCAGTCTGCATGAATGATGAGAGGGGTAAGGGTACATACCGTGAATCAGTTGCTGACATCTTTAATCAATGAGGGAGAGTTGGAGGGAAGGTAGTTAATGATAAGGAATTGTAAAGGTAGTATGAATTTTCTGTTTGCTGGTCACAAGTTAGAAATTTCAGAAGGGCAAGTAAAGGATTTGGGGGGTGGGGGATGAGAAATTGGGTGAAATGGAGGATATACAAGCAGTGTGGCAGTGACAGTTCGGGGAATCAGAGGATCAGGAAGAGTGGGACTCAGGGATGTAGGGTGTGGTGAGATTAATCTTGCTAGTAGCTAAGAGAAGGTGGCCATCAGTTCAACTGTTAGAGGACATAGAATGGCAGTGTTTTTGGCAAGACATAGGATTGCTAGCCTTGACCTGTTTGGGGATTGTAGAAGGAATTTGAGGTATCATGACTAGTGTTGTATTTTTAAGTGAAATATAATAGAAAATGTCAGGGTGTATCACAAGTAATAAGGGGCTAAGAAAAGAATTTTTTAGCAACTTTATTGAGATTTCATTCACATATTATTACAGTTCACCTATTTGAAGTATACAGTACAAAGTCTTTCTCATAAATTCATGAAGTAATGCAATCATCACAACTAATTTTAGAACATTTTTGTTACTCCTGAAAGAAACTCTATGCTTATTAGCTAGCAGTCATTTCCTGTTCCTGCCTGTGCACATATACACAACCACACCTGCCCCAGCCCTAGCCCCAAGTAACTACTTACCTTCTACTTCTGTCTCTATAATAAGTTTGCCTATTCTGGACATTATGTAATGTGTAGTCTTTTGTAATGACTGCTTATTTCACTTAGCATAATGTTTTCAAGGTTCATTCATCTTGTAGTATGTGTCAGTATGTCATTATTTTCTGTGGTCTAATATTTGCTTGTACAAATATACCACATTTTCTTTACCCACTCTTCAGTTGAGGGGCATTTGGCTGTAATAAGTAATACTGTCATGAGCATTCATGCACAAGTTTCTGTTTTTTCTTTGTTGCTTGTGCTTTTGGTATTTATCTTAGAAATCACTGCCTGATTCAAGGTCATGAAGATCACTCCTGTGTCTTTTTCAAAGAGTTTTATAGTTTTAGCTCTTACATTTAACATTGTGATTCTTTTTGAGTTAATTTGTGTGTGATGTGAGGAAGGGATCTGATTTCATTCTTTTGCATATGGATATATAGTTATCCCAGTACTATTTGTTGAAAAACACTTGACCCTTGAATGACATGGGTTTGAACTGCGCTAGTCCACTTTTATGCAGATTTCTCTCAATGAATGCATAACTATAATGCTGCATACAAGATGCAGGGTTGAATGAATCCATGGATGTGGATTAGAAGGGCCGACTGTAAAGTTCTATGTAGATTTTCAACTGCATGGTGGGGTTCAAGGGTCAACTACACTGTGCTTTCTTGTTCAAATGTCTTACAGTTCTTGTTTTTAAAATCTTTTTTCTCAACTCACTTTTATTCCATTTATCTATATGTCTGTCCTTATGTCAGTCACCATGTCTTGCTTTTTTTCTATAGCTAAGAACTGTTTTATGAAATTGTGTTTCAATTAAGTTGAGTGTTCTTACAATAGATACACACAGAGGTATATATGTAACTGGTTGTGATGTAAGATGCTTGAAAACATCTGATTTGAGATATGGCGGCTCCCTCTCTCTGGCGGCAACTGAGCGGGGTGTGCCCCACCTTGGGGAATGTACCAGTAGGGCAGGTTAGAGGGCCTGACTGTGAGCACATGAATAGGTTTTAGATTGGAAGGCTGATTTGTTTTTTTTTTAAATTTTAGTAGATATCATGTTCTTTTTGGATGTATGTGGACCAAAGGTTTAGAACAACTGTGAATTTCTAAAGAATCAGTTAGATGAATTTAAGGATTAGGAATGTATGATTTGAAATTTTGATTGAGGTTAGCGGGCTTTTGTACAGGGCCAGCTCACAGTTAAAAAATTTTTGATATATTAAGCATTTCTGTATTGGATAACTTTTATTATCTTGATCCTCTGTGTTTTCCTATAGGCCATTGTCAGTTTTTTTTTTTTTTTATCATGTTGTCTTACTCTCTTCCTTTTTATTAAGATATTATATGTGAAAAATTGCGGCATAATTTAACAAGGATCATCTTAATCCATTTAGAGACAAAAATGTTTCAAAGCTGGGCAGTGCCATTACTGGTCTATTTTATCTTTTCTTTAATCCTAGGATATTACCCTAGGGAGTTCCAAGATAAAACCAAGTGTTTTATTAACCCCCTATTTCTCTAACCCCATACTTCGTTGGTTCCTTACCTCTAATATTTAACACTCGTTCTCCGCCAGCCTTGTAAATCTGAAAAATTGAGCTTGGCTTTCCAGCCACATTTATGGAATTGACAGATGCCCCCGAGAAAATGGCCCTCGCATGCCTGGCTCACCTCTGAAGATTTTCTGGGGTCCCAGATCTTTGCCTCCATACCTTTTTATTGCCTTTTTAGCAGTCTGATACCTTCAAAGAAGTATTTATAATTATTTTTCTAATTTTGCCTGTGAGATGTCCAGTTTTTCTCTTTGCTCTCAGTAAGAGAGTTAATCTAAATTACCCACTTCTCTATTACAGTTGTCATTGTTCAGTTGCTAAGTCATGTCTGACTCTTTGTGATCCCATGGACTGCAGCACACCAGATTTCTCTGACCTAAATTATCTCTTGGAGTTTGCTCGAATTCATGTCCATTGAGTCGGTGATGCTGTCTAACCATGTCATCCTCTGTTGCTCCCTTCTCCTTTTGCCATCAGTCTTTCCCAGCATCAGAGTCTTTTCCAGTGAATTGACTTTTCACGCCAGACAATGGTGATAGACTACTGAAAGGGTTGTTTTTTTTTTTTTTTTGAAAATTTGGGGTGAGGGTATGGCAGAAAAAGATAAAAGTCCCATTTACTAATGAAATCATAGCGTGACGAATTCAGGGACTGGCTAGTGATGCAGTTCAGTTCAGTCACTCAGTTGTGTCCGATTCTTCGTGACCCCCGTGGACTGCAGCATGCCAGGGTTCCCTGTCCTTCACCACCTCCCGGAGCTTACTCAAACTCATGTCCATGGAGTCGGTGATCCCATCCAGCCATCTCATCCTCTGTCATCCCCTTCTCCTCCTGCCTTCCATTTTTCCCATCATCAGGGTCTTTTTCCAGTGTGAGTCAGCTCTTCACATCAGGGTGGCCAGACTATTGGAGCTTCAGTGTTAGCATCAGTCCTTCCAATGAATATTCAGGGTTGATTTCCTTTAGGATTGACTGGTTTGATCTCCTTGGAATCCAAGGGACTCTCCAGAGTCTTCAGCACCACAATTCCAAAGCATCAGTTCTTTGGTGCTCAGCCTTATTTATGGAAAAACTCTCATGTGTTACTTGGCAGTTCACTATTATAAGGGAAAGCAATTTGTTAGCTTAATGAAGGCTTATGTCATGAAATTCCCTTATGTTTGAAATTCTATGAAATTCTATCTGTGTGATTTTAGTTTTGTCTCAGGGTGAGAGTTTGATTACCAGTATTCTTATATATATGGTATATATTCATCATCTATACATTATAGCAATTATTAGAGAAAGAAACCAGGATTAAGATTAGAAAAGGGAAGAAATACTTGTCAGAAAATGATGTTTTTGCAAGGTTTGGGAGAGATGAAGATAAGGTAACATTTTCATGTCTGTCAGGAATTACAAAGGTCAGTCACATACAAAAGCAACTGACATACTTTTGGCATGATATTGTCTTAGTTATAAGGCTGTAGAGTCCTAGGTAGTGTGGAGGAGGCAACGAGAAGTATCTGCATAGTTATGTTGAAGAAAATTTTAAAATTTGGTCTACAGAGAAACCCCAGGGTAGCCATCTAGGTCATTAAATGGAGGGATTGACCTTTGGACTGGACTTAATGATTGTGCCTTATAGCATTATATAAGCCACTAATATAGTAAGGGATTGCAGGGAGAACTTAATTCTGTGAAACTTGTTAATACAAGTTATATGAAATGTTGCTGGTTTTGATTTGGTGTGCCATCTTCATATGTATTTTATATATGTAAATTAACTTATGGTCCTCATGAATCCATTTATGTTGCTGATCCTTCAGCACATTCATATGTTTCTGAAATTTCAGAATTGCAAAAGTTTTTTATCATTCATCAACCATTGCAGTTGAAAAGGGAAATAACCTCTTTTGTAGTCTTTTTTTTTCTTCTGAAGAAATGAGAGATATTGGAGGTGTTCAGTCTTAGGTCATTTTATCAGTAGAGTTTTGGTTGATACTTTAGAAGGTAGGAATTCTTTCTTAAACTGATTCCATCTCTTTCATGTTTTTACTTTCCTAGTATTCATGCAGTATATATGTCATAGGAGACTGACTTAAAATCTGTGTTTCTGTTTCACACCTGCCCATAGAACCTACTATTACTGTCTTCTGGAGGTTTACAAATGGTCATTTAATCAGCATTTTTTTTTTTTTTTTTTTTAATGACTCTATTCTTCCACCCCTACCCTTGCCCTGGCTTTCATTTAAGAATGTTCAAGCATACAGAGAAATTGAAAGAATAGGACAGGCAGTGAACACCTGTATACTGCCACTTGGATACAGTTATTAACATTTTGTTATATTTGTTTATTTCTCTCCTAATAGAGACTTTTTTTGGGGGGGGGGGCTGCATTTGACCCCTAAAGCATCTCCTAAAATTAAACACATTGTTTTATAAATGTCATATTTGGAAGAGGGCAACCTTAATATTTAGCCTGTATTCAAGTTGTCCATTAGTAGTGGGCTTTCTTGAGCCAGAATTTTTAAGTTCATGCATTACATTTGATTGTTGTTTCTTTAGTCACTTTTAACTTCGTCCCACCTCCATTTTTCTCTCCCATGATACTGACTTCTTGAAGAGATCAGACCAATCATTTTATAGAATATTCTTGGCCTTCTAGATTTGTCTGATTGTTTTCTTATGGTATTTGACTTTTATCTCTAACCTTTGGGTTTAAAGGCTGCGTTATATTTAGTTTTTTGACTTAGATCTTCCTGTGTACATTACATTGATTGATAACATAAGACAGGTCTTATCAGATTGTCTACCTGAAATGTGATCATTTGGTTAAGATGATACTCACTAAATCAGTTCATTATAAAGTTGACTTTCCTCGTTTCCCTTTGCAATTAGCAGTTGACCAGTGAGGTGATATTTTGATACCCTACAAATATTGTTTCCCAGGAGCATTTTACCTGATGTTTCTAGCATGTATTGAACCTTATCTAAACCAGTTATTTCATTTGGGCTTGCAGAGTGATGCAAGATCCTTCTGGATCTATTAGCCAGCTGTCCTCTGTTAAAAAGACCCCTCCTGCATCAACTGAGATTGAACTACAATTCTACCCAAAAAGATGATGGATATGCTTATTTTCCTTTGATGTATCAACTCTAACTCTGAGAATTCTTTCAACTCTGAAACACTGAACTAGATTTCAACTCTGAAAATTGGTGACTAGTCATCTCCAAAGGTGTCAAATAATTTTATTTCTCTCTCTTTTGGTTCACAGAAATTTTTGGTTTGGAGGGATGGGGTTTGTAGTCATTTAGTCACTGTTCCTTTTTTTACTAGGCTTTTTTTTTTTTTTTTTTTAGGAATTTTAGATTTATAGGAAAAAAAAAGCATATTACAGAGGGTTCCCATAAATCCTGCACCCAGTTTCTCCTGTTACCTACATCCTACATTATGATGGTACATTTGTTATACTTAGTGAATAACATTGATATACTATTATTAGCTAAAGCCCATTATTTATTCAACTTTCCTTTGATATAATGTCCTTTTCTGTTCCAGGTATGCCATCCAGGATACCATGTTACGTTTAGTTGTCATGTCTTCTTAGGATCTTCTTGGCTTTGAGTTTCTCAGACATTTCTTGAATCTTTTGATGACCTTGATAGTTTTGAGATATTTTGTAGGATGTCCCTTTATTGGAATTTGGTGTTTTTCTTATTTTTAGACTAGAGTTATAGGTTTTAGCTTCCCTGGTGGCTCAGACGATAAAGAATCCGCCTGCAATGCGGGAGACCTGGATTTGATCCCTGTGTTGGAAAGATCCCCTGGAGAAGGAAATGACAACCCACTCCAGTATTCTTGCCGGAGAATCCCCATGGACAGAGGAGCCTGGCAGGCTACAGTCCATGTCGCAGAGTCGGACATGACTGAGCAAGTAAGCCCAGCACACCTGGGTTTTAGAGAGGAAGATCACAGAGGTTAAGTGCCATTTTCATCACATAATATCAAGGGAATATTTTATAAGCATAATTTATGACTGTTGATGTTGACCTTGATTGCCTGGTTGAGGTAATGTTTGTCAGATCTTTCCACTTACCCCTTTGCTGGTTGTGTATACTGTGGGGAAGAAGTCACTATGTGCAACCTTGAAGAATGAGGAATTACACCTTTTCTCCTTGAGGGTAGAGTACATTAGCTATTAAGAAGCCTTCTGCACAAGAGATTTGTCTCATCTCCCATTTGTTAATTTATTCAGTCATTAATATCAGTATAGATTTATAGGTATTTAAACTATTTTGTTTAGATTTTTCTAACTTTGATTATTAAGAGATCTTTCAGTTGGCTGCTGTGCCCCTCTGACTTACCTCTTTCAAAGTGGGTGATTTTGTTTTTGAGGCTGTCTTTACTTTTTGGCACTACAAGATGCTCCCAGCTCATCTTGTGTATTTTCTGTCCCACACCTAGAATCAGCTATTTCTTCAAGGAGTCCTCTTTCAGTTTATTGGAGAATGGTGCTAATTCTCCAGTAAAGATTATAAGATTTGGGTACTAAGTGTGTTCCAATAAAGATAATAAGATCCTGGTGCTAAATGTGCTTGTTGCTTCTGGGATATGGTTTCTTTTAGGCACTCTCAGCAGACAGAGTAAAAAAAAAATGAATATGTATATATTAACACATGTGTATAAATGTGTCTATATACATGTCTATAAATATTTCTTTGTGTAGCCATCTGTGTCAGTAGTAATGTTAATATAAGTTCTTACTGTCTTCCATTTTAATCCATTACCACATGAATCATTCTGGCATCCTGCCCTTATTGGTCATAAATCTCCTCCAACAGTGAGAAACCTGCCTCCTACCATATACCATCCATTTACTTGGCTGTTCAATTCCAGTATGTATATGTGTATAGCAGTATCAAAGTTAATGATTTATACCCAAATAGAAATGACTGTATCAACTAGGATGGGGTTTTTTTTTTGGTCCATTTGGTGGGAATTTATAAATCATCTCATTTGCAAACAAAAGCAGTTTTCTTCTTTTAACAATCTCTGTACTCTGTAATTTCTTTTGTTGTCTTGCTTCAATAGCTAGAACTTCCAGTATGATTGAATAGGAGTGATAAGAAGCCATGTTTATTACCTTGTCTCTGAACTTGGAAAGTATCCAGTTTTTTGAGCTTCCCTTGTAGCTTAGCTGGTAAAGAATCCAATACACGAGACCCCAATTTGATTCTTGAGTTGGGGGGATCCCCTGGAGAAGGGAGTGCTCCAGTATTCATGGGCTTCCTTGGTGGCTCAGACAGTAAACAGTCTACCATGGGGGAGACCTGGGTTCGATCTCTGGGTTGGGAAGATCTCCTGGAGGAGGGCATGGCAACCCAATCCAGTATTGCCTGGAGAATCCCCATGGACAGAGGAGCCTGGCAGGGTCCATAGGGTCACAAAGAGTCTGACATGAATGAGTGATTAAATTAAAAAAAGAAATCCATTTTTTTACCTTTAAGTATAATGTTAACTGTAGACTTTTTTTTAAAGGTGTTCTTTATCAAATTGAGGAATTCCTATTCTCAAATTCTATTTCTAGTTTTCTGAGTTTTTTAAATTTTTAAATCATGAATAGGTATTAGATTTTGTCAAATGCTTTTTCTTCTGTTGGTATGATTATATGATTTTTCTTCTTTATCCTTTTGATGTGGTGGGTTACATTTATAAATTTTAGAACCAGCCTTGATTTCCTGGAATATACACCTTCATTGTGGTATAGAATTCTTTTTATACATTGTTGAATTTAACTGCAGATATTTTGTTTTGAATTTTTGCATCTGTGTTCAGAAGAGACCTGCTCTGTAGTTTTCTTGTAATGTGTTTGATTTTGGTGTTAGGATAATGCAGCACTCATAAAATGAGTTTGGTAATATTTCCTCTGCTTTTGTTTTCTGGTAGAGAGTATAGAGAATTTATCTTTATTTTTTTGTTCCTTGTAGGTTTGGTGAAATTCACCAGTGAAATCATTTGGACTTGGCACTTTTGGCCGAAGGTTAATAACTGCTGATTCAGTTTCTTCAATAGATATAGGCTTATTCAGATTATCTATTTCTCTTTGTGTGAATTTTGGTAGATTATGTCTTTTCACAGATTTGATCTATTTCATCTCCTTTATCATCTATCCTTTTGACATACTTGCAGTTAGTAGTGATGATCCCTCTTTTTGTTGGTAATTTGTCTTCTCTTTTTTTTTTTTTTGCTTAACCTAGCTATACATTTATTAATTTTATTCATATTTTCAAAAAACAGCTTTGGTGTTTTTTTCCCTCATTTTCGTGTCTTCAGTTTTATTGATGTCTGCTTTAATTCTTGTTTTTTTTTCCTGCTTGCTTTAGGTGTCATTATTATTATTATTGATGTTCAAATTGTCTCAGATTTGGTCAGTGGGAATTTCTTATAGTGACTATTCTGTCATTTTGACCTAACCTGATTGGTCACTGAGTGCTTCCTGCCAGTGGAAGATGTCTGTGTTTCAATGTGTACATACTCTGCCTCAATCTGGAACACTTCATTTCTGTAGAAAATTAGTTTCAGTCTTAATTTTATGTAATTGTTCGTTCTTTCATTCACGTTTTGAACAGATTTGCCACACAGGATCATCCTTTCTGCTTTCTTTGGTAGTCTGCAGAACAATTGAGGTCTCTCCAGTCCATGCTAGTATTCAATATGATCTTACTTATTTCAAAAACAGAACATTTTTCTATTCAGTTTATGTGGACATAAAGACATTTTAAGTTACATAAAGCCACATTTTTGTGAAGTCCCTCAAAGTGATTTGTACTTCAGCAATTTGAACTCCTGCTATATTAAGAGATAATTGAACACCACATTACTATACCCTTTTAAGAAGCTACAAAGTTGAGTATACAGTATTCTAAATGATCTGATTTGGCTTTTCTGCATTTCTACAATTATTTTATCATTTATTTTTTAAAGTGTTTGAACTTTAACTTCTGGGCTTTGTTACTTTTTCTTTTAAAAATATTTACTGTGCCAGCATTTTACAAATATTAACACTCATTTAATCTTTTTAACAACCTTGTAGGTAGAGATTATTTATTATTCTGTGAAAGTCACATGGACAGAGGAGCCTGGCAGGCTACAGTCCATGGGTCGAAAAGAATCAGACATAATTGAGTGACTCAGTACTCCTTCATTTTGCAGATGGGGAAACTGAGGCAGATAAAATTAATTCCCCAGGATGGTGGGGCCAGAATCTGAATCCACACAATCTGCCTTAGAGTCTGAGTTTTAATCACGGCTTTGTGCTGCTTCTCTGCTGGTTATGTAAAAGAGTTGTTTGTGCTTCAACATCATGTTCTCTCTTCTCTTCATGTTAATTATGGCATAGTGGGTGCGGCATTGCAAACCAACTGTATAAGTAATATAGTTTTGAGATTTCTAACCAGAAGAAGTTAGAGCCTTGGATTTCATTGCTCTGAGTTATTGGCCCGTTACTGAAATTACTTTTGGCCAAGACACAGACATTGAACAGTGGTAATCTTCAGAAAGACTGAGGTTTCTTTTTTAAAAAGTTTATTAAATCTGTTTAGAGTATGAATTTTAAGGTGCTGAATTCTATGATGATGTAAGATCAAAGGAGAGTAGAGAGTAAGTGAGAATATTTAATAAGCTACAGAGCTAAATATTTATAATAAGTTTATTGGTGTACATAGTTCCTGCTGACACTATATAAGATGTATTATTTTATGAGAAGAACATATTTTACTGGAAATCCTAGGTTTTTGGATCAGAATTCTATATTCTGGTTCTTTGATATGTTGATGTAGATTACACTGCATCCTATTTCCTGGTGGAATTTTCTTCTTATTCTTTCCCTCCTTATAGTTACTAAGGCCTGCTGGTTTCCTAAGGTCAGGGCACACACTCTTTTTGAAAGAAAATTATCCAGTGCTGAAGAGAGTAGTGAGAAGCATTTTCCCATTTAAAAAAAAATCAAATGCAAATATAGAAAATTGAGGGGAAGAGAGAGATAAAAAGATAAAAACTATCCATAATCTTGCTAATAATGTTTTGGTATATTTATTTTCATATATTCCATGCATGGGTGAGAAATTACATATATTTATGTACATGGACTCACATGTATGTGTTTATTATGAGAGATCTAAAAGTCCTATTAACTTATATTAGTTGGGGACTAGAGTAGTGATAATCGCTTTGATTTGATTAGGGATTAAAGTCTAAAAAATATATTTTGCTTTAAAGAAACATGTCCATAATAAAGTAAGGATTTTTATAAAAGAAGAGATTTACAACATTGGTTTCTGTACCTTAGTTTGCTAGTTTGCTAAGGTTTATTATCTCTTTAACAGTAGAAAACATAGGAAGGCATTGCCAGAACTCCATGAAGTTCAGCAATTTTCACAGTAATCCTAAGATGCTATTTGCCTTTTTCATGTTTGTTCTCAAGAGTTTTTTAGTGGCCATATGGCCTGACCTGTGATGTGGCAACAGAGTGAGTGCAGAACCACATAAGAGAATCCAGCTGTCTGAAATTAAACCAGACAGGAAAAGGATTTGAAAAACTGAAACAGTGGCACTCTTCTCACTAGCTTTTTAAAAATGGTTATTTTCTATCCAAATGGTAGTTATATTAACATGCAGTAAGTTTATTTTTAAATAAGTTTTAAAGTGTTCAACTTTAATGTCTAATATAGTAAATATTGATAGGTATAATTCACATAAATAAAAATTCTTTGGTGTTTTCAATAATTTTAAAGGGCTTAAGGGATCCTGAAAGCAAAAAGCTTGAGCTGCCGCCTTCTATAAAGTTAAAGAGTCACTTGTTACTCTCACTGCCTGTCTCCCCAGAATAATCTTGGGAAGCTGCCAAGACTCCCGGGGACAGATAGAAGTTTTCCAAAGTTTTAATTTTAAGTTGAACGTTAGAATTTTATCATTGGTAGTAAATACTGTCACTTGTTTTCTTTGAAGTACTGAGCTGTCATTTTTGAGAAAATGTCTTCTGGATACTCTAGTCCAAGTGATAGTTTGTCCATTTCTTTCAAGTGTTTTATGAAAAAATGGCTCACAACTCAAATAGTTGCATGATGCTGTTATTTTTCAGTATACAAAAGAAGTGCTTGTGTGTACTTCTCGTTTCATCATATAGATAATTTAGATCTTCCTCTTTTATATTGTGCCAAAATTTAACAATTTAACTGCAATGTGAAATCTGGAACCATGTAAATAAAAATTTCTTGCCCTATTAAAACCTATTGGTCTGTCTTACATTTAAATAAATCGTTTGCCTATGCATTGGTAATTTGGAAAATACTGGTTCATCCAGCCCAACATTTCTCATGATGTACTCTGCATATAAGTTAAATAAGCAGGGTGACAACATACAGCCTTGATGTACTCCTTTTCCTGTTTGGAGCCAGTCTGTTGTTCCATGTCCAGTTCTAACTGTTGCTTCCTGACCTGCATACAGGTTTCTCAAGAGTCAGGTTAGGTGGTCTGGTATTCCCATCTCTTTCAGAACTTTCCACAGTTTATTGTGATCCACACAGTCAAAGGCTTTGGCCTAGTCAATAAAGCAGAAATAAATGTTTTTCTGAAACTCTTGCTTTTTTGATGATCCAGTGGACGTTGGCAATTTGATCTCTGGTTCCGTGTTGACTAGCGAGTTCTTTATCAGTAGTACCACCTGGAAAGCCCATGCCTAAAGCAGTCACTTTCAAACTTTTTAGTCTCGGAATATCTTTACATGAAAATTATTGAGGCTGTCAAACAGGTTTTCTTTTTGCGGGCTATAGCAATCAAAATTTACCTATTAGTAATTAAAATTAAGAACTTTAAATAATTTAAAGAACTTTATCAGTTCACTTACAAAATAATAAACCAGTTGCAGGTTAATGTAAGTTAACTTTTTAATGAAAAATAAACTATTATACAAAATAAAAAACAGTATAATACGTTGTGGATTCACAGATTTCTTAGACTCTGGAAAACTCTTGTACATTTGTGAGAGAATGAGAATGAAAAAGAAGAATGATAACGCATTTCTGGATTTAACATTTTTATCTTTCAGCAGTTTAAAGTTAAAGTCTCCTGTAGTTTCTGGCTTGCATGGTTTTAGAGGGAAAGTTGGTTGTAATTTTTGTCCTTGTTTCTGAAAAAGTTTTGGAAACTGTGCATCTATAGCTCTCTGGCAGTTGTCCTTTGCCAGCTTAAGGAGTTTTGCCTTATGCATGTGTAAATTGGTATTTGGCTGAAGACAGAAGAGAGGACTCCTGTGCTGATTTCTGGAGCTCTTTTTCCTCTTAGTGGCTCTCTTCTCTCTACCCTGGCCTCAAGATTTCAGTCACTTTTGCTTTCCTTATCTGACTTCTCAGCTATGTGAGGCTGCTGTGCTCCATTCATTGTGACTGTCTGCACAGTGGTCTGGAAAGGGCCCCCAGGCAGAAGAGGAGGGAAATTACAAGACAACTTATTAGTTTCCCCTTTCTTCCCCCCAGGGTTTGAAGGCCTGATTTCTCTGTTACCTTGTGTCTGATAACAGTATCACATTTTCTCCCCTTCCTCCTTACTTAAAGAGGGTAAATCTGATTCTACTACTCCACCATGCCAGAAGCAGAAGTCAGCTTTATTAATTTTTATTTTTAGAGTTGCTTCAAGAACTATTGTTTTAAAGGAATTGAACTCTATTTAATATATCCATATAATGGGTAATATTGGACAGTTGACATATTTTTTTCTCTAGGTAATCTAGCTGTGGATCTGAGTTAAAACATAATAACAGCAATGGTAACAAAATATAAAAATAGTTCCATGTCTCTCTGGATACCAACATCTGTGGATGCTCAAGTCCCTTATATAAAAAGGCATAGAACAGTCAGCCCTCTGTATCCAGGAGTTCTGTATTTGCAGATATGACGGGCTGACACTAAGAGTAGAAAGCTTAGGTGGCAGTGGAGAGTAAGAAAGATACCTACCTATACCACCATCTGAGAGAACAGCATAAGAAGTGGTGCTTTGAAAGATAAGATTTCATTTAAAGCAAGTGTGTTAGTCACTCAATCGTGTCCGACCCTTTGCGATTCCATGGACAGTAGCCCACCAGGCTCCTCTGTCCATGGAATTCTCCAGGCAGGAATCCTGGAGTGGGCTGCCATTCCCTTCTCCAATTTAAAGCAAAGAATCAAATAAATAAATAAATAAGATTATAGGGGAATTTGGAGCTACAGTTATAGTGGCTCCATACAATGGTTTGGGAGCATTGAGGAGAAGTAGAGGTCTTGGTCAAGGTCAGAGAAGTATAGAACTCCTGTGGGGATGGTGATGAACATTTGGTTGGGTATTATTATTATTTTTTTTAATGAGGAATGAGAACCATGATGAATTTTGTCTTACCCTTTTCTGTGAGATGGTGGGCACTTGACCCAGTTCCCAAAATAATTAACCAACTTGACCTGACGTGAAAGGTTCAGTTGATAGTAGTCTTAACTTGCCCAAAAGTTAAGGCAGACTCTAAAACTTGGATGATTTTTTGTTCTACTGTCTTCAAGAGAAGGCATTTGAGGATAGAAAGCCAGAGTGAAGGAGGCAGAGAAAAGAGGGTAGTATCATACATAAAAATATATGGAAAATTTGTGCTGTGAATGTATTAATTAAAAACCCAACTTAATTTGATATATGGATTTGTAGTAGTTAAATTCTATCTCGATGGATTACCCTTTGAACATAGCACATTTCTGGTATATCCCCAGTCTTTCCCCCATTTAGGATACATTTAAGGAATGCAAATTCAATATTTGGTAAAATAGAGCAATATCAGTATAAATAAAGATCATATGCTATTTTGACTCTATTAAGTGGATTTCCTCAGTGACCATAGATAATTTGAAAACAGCTGTAGTTGGTCAAGTCTTAAAATTATTGTGAGTAAATATGGTCCAGGTGAAGCCTAGTAAGTTTAGGGTAACAGATTTGCTTCTCTATATACATTTTTAAAGCTGCACAGATTTTGTGAGCTACTTTTTTTGAGCTACTTTAGAGTTTACAGATTTTGGTACTATTTATAACTCCCTGTTGTCTATATTCCTAAAGAGCTACCCCTATTTGAGATTGTTGCCAGATTGGCCATCTGCTGTTGTTTCCCACTAGTCATTAGTTTTTCATCATGACTTAACCAAAGCAATTCTGCTCATTCCTGCTTTGGGAGGTTTCACATCAGGCCTCTCTACAGAAACTGATTGAATATCTTGTTGGTAGTCATTCTGAGCATAGATTTCTAAACTGGCAGACTTCTTACTAGGATTTCATTGTTGATATATTCTCTAGCCACACAATGCTTAGTGCAGAGATTAATCTTCCTGATTAATTCAAAATATATTTGTTGGGTATCTTTTATAAATACAGCAATGTATAAGTACTTTGGGAGGCTTTTCAAAAACTAATAAAGATTTTTCCTACCCTCCAAGTGCCTATAGTTTATGGACAGATAATATATATATAAGTTTGTCAAAATCATGCAGTTATAATTGCTAAGACAAAGTTAAAATGCTGTAGGAATTCAGGAATTCTAGGTAAGATTGTGATATGATCGTGTATGTCTCTCATTCTTCTTTTCCTGCTGAAATCCAGATAGAGGCAGAAAACAAAATCATCTAAAACAAAGTGATGCAGAAAGATTAAAAGTTAAAAAACAAATTCATGAACTTTAAAAAAAAGATTAGGAAATTGTAAAAGAAACCAAGTATAATGGTAATATATGATATGGTAGAATTCAAGGCATGAAACATTAAACAGAATAGAAAAGGTCTTTTTTTATTGGTAAATCCTGTTGGGAGACTTTAGCATACTTACCTCTGAGAGTAAAGTATGCAGAAAATAAATAAGATCATAGGAGATGTTACAGATTTCTGCAAGCTTGTCAGGAACTCCCGGTTTCATGGCTTAATCCAGTAGTTTTGTGATTTCCCCACTTTATTTTTCTAGAATCAGTTCTCTCCTAACTGCTGTGAGTCAACCAGTATACAAGTTTTGGGTTCTTTGTTATTTTCTGTTAGAAAGCCAATCCTAAATATTTTGTGAATTTAGTAAAGTTAACTATTATTTGTCGAGAATAAAATGAAATAGGAACACTTATTTTGAGTCTAAGATCTGATTTTTCACATATACACACCTCTCTCCCTATCCAACCCTAACCCTGAAGAAAATATAAAAGTAAACTTAAAAGTGATGCGGTGTGGAGTTCTTCCAGAAAGGTAGAATACACATTTCTCTATTCCTCCTGCTAAGTACAGGTAAAAACCATGGACATTACGAATAAAACAAATGTAAGACTCTGAAAAGTGAAGAGAAAAAGGTAAATAGGCTTAGGACCTCAGAACCCAAATAATAATATGACTGTAAAAGTACTGAGTTTTCTTATTACCTCGTATGTTCTGGTGTGGGTATGGAGAAGCTGGCAACCCAGAAAGGTTTGGCACAAAGGCCTTAAGAAAAATCTGTCCTCTTTAGCCAGGAATTAGGAATGGGATAGCCTAGTGAGACAGAACTAGACAGTAACCATTTAGACAGTAACCATTATACTCCAGCCAGATAATACAGAAAAAATCACCCTGATTAGCAGAAGCCAAGTGAGGACCTAGACTTGCATTCTTCTCAGTCATGACAAGGCAACCCCTCCCTCCTGTGGTGTCAGTAGAGATGATAGATGGGTCAGGGGATGGAGCAGTAATGCGCTCTTCTCAGCCATGGCAGTATACTGATGATCCTGAATTCCCACCTTCACCCACTATAACAAGTTCCTTTTGCCCTTCCCCTCCCATCATCGGTCAGCAAAACCTAGCAAGGAACCTGCACTTCCACCCTTGCCAGGCAATAATGAGGCTATCCTTCCCCCACCAGAGCGGAGGCGGAAGACGCCTACTATAACAGACTTTTAAATACGATCCATAGTGTCATCACATACCCCAGACATGCAGGTTTCAACTGAAAGTATCGTATCAAGAACCAGGAGTGTTTCAACTCAAGTTAGAAAAGAGAGTTAATACACACCAATGGCAAGATAACACAGGTGTTATTCTAACAGATGTCAGAATATCTGACAAGGATTTTAAAGCAGCCACCGAGAAAATTTTTCAACATACAATTATAAACACACTGGTAACAAATGAAAAAAATGTAAATTCTCAACAGCTTTGATAAAACGAACCAATTACCTGGAAAGTACAAGCTGTCACAGCTCCCACATCGCGGTGTAGGTAATGTTAAATGGCCCTAAGCTATCAAGGGAGTGAAATTCGTAATTTCAGAATGAAGACCAGACCTGAATGTTTTCATTAGAGCGTTCTACCACGTTCTTGAAGAATTCACACTATTTCTACACAGTATATATAAAATGAAGAAACCCTTACTAATTTCATTTATGAAGCTAATAATAACCTTGCTACCAAAGTCAGACAAAGACAATACCAAAAAAGTAAAAAACTGCAGACCAATATCCCTTGTAAGTATAGATGCAAACATTTCTTAAATTATAAGTAGAATATAATTCAGAAGTATATTTAAAAAAATAAACTACGATCAAGTGGACTTAATTCCAGGAATGCAAAGTTGGCTCTGTATATGAAAATTAGTCAATATAATCAACCATAGTAACAGGATAGTGAAGAAAAAATCACATGATTGTATCAGTTATTGGAGAAAAGGTTTTGACAAAGTTGAACACCATTCATGACTAAAGCTCTCAGAAAACTAGAAAAAGAAGGGAATTTCCTCAATTTGATAAAGAACATGTGCAGAAAAGATAAAGTTATACTTGATGAAAAGATGAATGCTTTGCCCCCATGATTAGGAATAAGGTGGCAAGGATGTCCATTCTCACAACTCTTGTTCAAGATGAAGTTCCAGCCAGCACAGTAAGATGGGGAGACAAAGTGTACAGAATGAAAAGAGAAATTAAACTGTTCTTGCTTGCCTATGCAGTGGTCATACGTGTAGAAAATCCCAAGAAAGCTGTAAAAAGATCTGTAGAACTAATAAGTGAGTTAAGCAATATCACAGATGTAAGACTGACGAAAATCTGTTTCTGTACTAAAGCAATGAACACGTAGAAACCAAAATAAAAATTCAATACCATTTACAATTGCTCAAAAGAAGAAATACTTAGATATGAATTTAATAAAAATATTTATAGAACTTGTATACTGAAAATTGTAAAATGCTGCTGAAAGAAATCTAAGAGCTAAATAAATGCAGAGGTGTACTTTGTTTATAGGTTGGAAGACTCAGCATAGTATAGAAATCTGTTTCCCCAAAATGGATACACAAATTTAAAAAACTCCTATCAAAACCTCAGGAAGATTTTTTTCCTTTAGGAAGTTTATAAGTGATTTTTAAAATTTTTATTGTAAATATATTTGATTTACAGTGTTTCACACCATAACGTCTAGGTTCATCCAGGTTGCTGCAGATGGAATCATTTTATTCTTTATGGCTGAGTAATATCCTATTGTGTGTGTGTGTGTGTGTGTATCGCATCTTCCTTATCCATTTATCTGTTGATGGACATTCAGATTGCTTCCATGTCTTGACTGTTGTACACAGTGTGCTGTGAACGTTGGGGTACATGTGTCTTTTTGACACATATATTCTCTGGATATATGTCTAGGAATGGAATTGCTGATCATATGGTAATTCTATTTTTAGATTTTTAAGGAATCTCCATACTTCTCTTTGTAATAGCTGCACCAACTTACATTCCCATCTACTGTGTAGGATGGGGAGGAAGATTTTTTAGGTTTAGCAAAATTATTCTAAAATTTATATGGAAAGGCAAAAGAACTAGAGTGGCTACAACAATTTTGAGAAAAGAAGAATAAAGTGGGCCAATTCACTGTACTTAATGTCAAGACTTATTAAACAGCTAGAATAATCAAGACAGTGTGGTATTGGCACATAGATAGTCCTGTAGGTTAATGGAACAGACTAGATAGAAAACTAGAAATAGCTCCACACAAATAAGGCCAACTGATTTTGATAGAGATGCAAAAGACAATGGAGGAAGGATAGTCTATACAACAAATGATGGATATCCATAGACAACCATTTGAACTCCAATCTAAACCTGACACCTTATACAAAAATTAACTCAAAATGGATTCATAGATTTAAATGTAAATGCTGCAACCTTAAAACTTTTAAAAGAAGATATAGAGGAAAATCTCTGGGACCTAGGGCTTGATGTAGAGTTCTTGGATATGATTCCCAAAGCACAGTATAAGAAAAAAAAATGTTCTTCACCAAAATGAAACACATTTGCTCTGTGAAGGACCCTGTCAAAAGGATGAGAAGACAAGCTTACATACAAGGAGAAAGTATTCCCAAACCACCTTTCTGACAAAGGACTCATAACTAAAATATGTAAAGAACTCTTAAAACTCAACATGAAAAAAGCAGTCCAGTTAGAAAATGGGACTAGAGACCTAGAGACCCATCTTAGTAAAGAGGATGGGCTTCCCTGGTGGCTCAGACAGTTAAGAAGCTTTCTGCAATGCAGGAGACCTGAGTTAGATCCCTGGGTTGGGAAGATCCCCTGGAGAAGGGAATATCCACCCACTCCAGTATTCTTGCCTGGAAGATTCCATAGACAGAGGAGCCTAGTAAGCTGCAGTCCGTAGGGTCACAAAGCGTCGGGCGTGACTGAGCAATTAGCACACACACACATACACACACAGGATATATGGATGGCAGTAAGCGCATAAAAAGATGTCAACATCACTGACACTAGGAAATGCAAATTAAGATTATAAGGAGATATCTCTCCACACCTTTCGAGACCATTACATTTAAAAAATGAGAATACCGGGCTTCCCTAGTAGCTCAGTGGTAAAGAATCCACTGGCCAATGCAGGAGACATGGGTTCAGTCCCTGGTTTGGGAAGATCCCATATGCTGCAGAGCAAGTAAGTCCATGTACCACAACTACAGAGCCTATGCTCTAGAGACCTTGGGCCACATCTACTGAGTCCCAGACACCCTTGAGCTCATGCTTAGAGACAAGATAAGCCACTGCAAGGAGAAGTTGGAGCACCACAACTAGAGTAGTCCCCACTTGCTGCAACTAGTGAAAATCCCATGCAGCAACAAAGATCCAGCACAGCCAATAAATAAATAAATAGATAAATTTTTAAAATGACAATACCACTTGCTAGCATGGATGAAGATAACCTGAATCTCTTAAACATTGCTAGTAGGAATGTAAAATGGTACAGCTACTCTGGAAAACAATTTGGCAGTCTCTTAAAAACGAAACATACTCTTATCATATGACCCACTAGTGGCGCTCCTGGGCATCTATCTCAGAAAAAGGAAAAACTGTCTATGTGAAAACATGTACATGATTTTTCATAACAACTTTTTTGTTACAACCAGAAACTGTTAACTAAAATGTCCTACAGTAGATGAATGATTAAACTTACCTGTGGTGTGTCCATACTGTGAAATCTTAATCTATAAAAAAGGAATGTAATATATGCAATGACTTGGCTAGATCTTAAAGTCTGCTCTGCTGGATTAAAAAGACAGTTGTCAAAAAATAGCTGTATGGTTCCATTTATATAAACATTCTTGAAATGACAGAATCACAGAAATGGAGAACAGAGAACTGGTTAGTTGTTGCCAGAGATTAGGGGTAAAGGGTGGAGAGGGAGGTAGATCGACTAAAGGATAGTCTTTGTGACAATGGAATAATTCTGTATGCTGATCATGGTGGTGATAGTCACACAAATCTGCACATGTGATAACATGGCATAGAAATACACATATTGTACCAAAGCCAGTTTCCTAGTTTTGATTTTGTATTTGTAGTTCAGCAAGATGTAATCTTTGGAAGAACTGGGTGTGGAGTATATGGGACCTCTTTGTACTATGTTTGCAACCTCCTGTGAATTCAAAATTATTTCAAAATAAAAAGTTAAAAAGAAATCCTAGCTAAAACATCAGGTGAGAAATTCTCAGAGAAAATAAAAAACCTAAAGGCACAGAATCTCTGAGAAATTAATTGTGTGACAGAAATTAGTTTTCATCCAGAGGGTAATTTTGAAACCTGGTAAACTTAAGTTTCCTCTCCTCAGCCTCAGGAAGCATTGAGAAACTTTGAGGAATAATAAGGTCTGTCTGAGATGATAAATCTAGTAAGTTGTCCTCTTATCCTAAAAGCTCAGCCTTAGAGGATTGAACTGGAAACCCCCACCAATCCCACCATCCTTCAATACTGCAAAGAAAATTGATTTTTCTCTGTGCTTCTCAATTTTTAATTTGCATTAGAATCACCTGGAGGGTTGCTCAAACACGGATTCGTAGTGGACATCCACCAGGGCTTGTAATTCATGAGTATGGGATAAGGCCCGAGAATTTATAGTTCTAACAAGTTCCCAGGTCACAATGATTTTGCTGTTCGGAAACCACACTATGAAAATTACTAGTGTAGATATATGGGGGCAAGATGATTGCTGAGAATTTTGAACAAACGATGGTTGCTCGTGTGGTTTGCAGTTTGATTTCAATACCCTCTTGGTGGTCTAATAGAATTTCCCTGAGATAATTTAATTTGGTACCCCCCTGACAGTAGTGATCATATATTTGCACTGAGTCTCAGTAGGCTCTTGGTAGAAGCAAATATGGATTCTCATAAGAGAAACTCATCTCTGTCCCAGGGCTGAAAGCTTTCCCAGATATAAAATTCCAAGTTAGTAGAGCAACTGACAGTTGAAAGTACAAGCTTAAGAAAACTAAGTACCATGAGCAGGAGTCAGCAGGAGACCAGCTAGGAAGTAAGAATAATCAGACATAGAATATGAAATAACTGCTTAGTAAGTTTATAGACATGTTAAAATATATTCCAAGTTTAAGAAATTATAAAACTATCCCAAAAGATTTTTTAAAGCAGCTAGAATTTAACAGAATTTAAAATTATACTAATTGAAACTTTTAGAAAATCCTCAGTAGTTGAATATAACCATACATGTAAATTTGAAGAAGAGAATAATGAACTGAAACAAATATAAGGAATTATCCTGCATGTTTCAGGAGAAACAGATGAAAACTATGAAAGAGAAGTTGAGAGCCATCTAAGAATATCTAAACAGTTACTTGAATGGCCTTCTGAAGAGAGACTGGAAACAGACAACAGTTGAAAAGATAATGGTTAAGAATTTTGTACAACTTTTGGGCAGTGCTAACCCTTGCATTCAAGAACCACAGGAACCCAAACTGGATAAATCAAAGGAAATTCTCGCTTTGTTTCAGTAGAACAGCAGAAGATCAAAGACAAAGAAAAGACCTTAAAATTATCTAGAGAGGGAAGAGAGGTTTACCTTCAATGGTGTTACACTCAGAAGTCATTGAAACATAAGTGAAAAGAAAAAAAATCTAGAATTCTACACCAAGGGAGAAGGGGAAATTTAGACACTTCAAATAGATGGGAATTCTTCACTAAAGGAAATTCTAAAGAATGTACTGTAGGCAGGAGGAAGGTGATTCTCAGATGAAAGTCCTGAAATGTAAGAAGGAATGAAAAGCACATGAAGTAGTAAGTGGTTTAATAAGTCTAAACAAATAATGATTTGTATAAAACAGTAGTCATGTCTCATGGGCTTTTAAAAATAGAATTAATATATATACTAGCAATAATATATAAGTCAGAGAAGGGTGAATAGCTTTATGTATTCTAAGGTGCTTATTGGTAAGAGGAGTAGAGATATACAACTTTCCAGAGTCTAAATTAATCAGCATGCATTTTATATGAAGATTAGCAACTGAAAAAAACCGAAGGAATGACTTCTGAAATAGTATAAAAAATGGGGTAAGGGAGAACTGTGAAATCCAGAAGAAGAAAAGCAACAAGCAAACACATAAATAGTTCACAGAATAAGTAGAAAATATAAAGTGGTGGACATAAATCCAAACATAACAGTAACTACACTAAATATAAAATATAGTATAAGCCATTAATTTCGAATGTCGGGCTAAATTTTAAAAATTCAACTAATGCAGTTTACCAACCCCCCACCCCCTAGAAAGGAGAGAGTATAAGAAAGTTGAAAGTTGGAAAAAGATGCATCATGCAAACATTGATACCATTATAAATTTTTAAGTGGAAAAGGGGTTACTAGAGATAAATTGAGTTGTTACACACTAAGAGATACAATTTAATAGGGGAATAAAACAGTTATAACTTTACATATCTAATAAAGTGATCCCAAAATATGTAAGGCAAAAAGAAATACCAGGAGGAAAAAAGAAAATCCATAAGCATAGCTTGAGAGTTTTCAGCTTTCTCATTAACTGATAGAACAAGTACACAGAACACTGATATAAAACTTGGTTATAGTGTCCTTTTTGTCTGTTTCGTACCTGTAGCACCTGTTGTCACGTCCATGTTTTCACCGTGATGCTGAGGGGTTTGTGCTTTCTTTACTTTTGCTTAAGTCTCACCAGAGGTTTATCACACTTGTTTGTCTTGTTTTGGTCATTTTGCAGTAATTTAAAGTGCATATAACATGAAGTTCACTATCTGTCACATTTACTACTTTCACAGTGTTGTGTAACCATCATCAGTATGTTGTTCAGAACATTTGATCTCTCCGAAAGGAAGCCCTATGCCCATTAAGTAGTCACTCCTCAGTCTCCCAACTTCAGCTCCTGGCACCCATGAATCTACTTTTTCTCTGTATGGATTTGCCTATTTTGGATAGTTCACATAAATGCAACCATTCAGTAACTTACTTTACTTTACATAAAAAAGCCCTTTATGACTGGCTTTTGTTCACTTACCTGTATGTTTTCAGTTCAGGTCATTCATGTTGTGATGTCAGTAATATCAGTACATTGTTCTGTTTATGTCAGAACAATACTTCATTTTATATATATATTATATAAACATTTTTGTTTATTCTTTAACAGTTGATGGACATTTGGATTGTTTCCAGCTTTTGGCTGCTGTGAGTAGTGCTTCTTTGAATGTGGGTGTACAAGGTTTTGTTTGAGTGCCTATTTTCAGTCCTTTTGGATATATGCCCAGGACTGGAATTGCTAGGTCATATGTAAATTCTGTGTTTAATTTATCGAGGCAGTAGCCAGACTTTTTCACAGTAGTCGCACCATTTTATATTCCTATCAGCAATATACAGGTGTTCTAATTTCTCCACATCCTTGCAGTGAACACTTGTTACTGTCTGTCTGGTTGACAAAGCTAGCCATCCTAATGGATCTCATCGCTTTGATTTGCATTTGCCTGATTGTTAATGATGTTTATGATTGTTAATGATGCTGAATATCTTTTCAAGTGCTTACTGGCCATTTGAGTGTCTTATTTGGAGAATGTTTTTGCCCATTTTTGATTAGGTTGTTTATTTTTATGTTGTTGAATTGTATGAGTTTTTAATATATTCTGAGTCCTGGACCTTTGTCAGATATGAGTTGCAAATATTTTCTCCTGTTTTATAAATTGTCTTTTTAACTGTCTTGGTAATATCCTTTGATGTTTTTAATTTTGGTGAAGTTCAACTCATTCTTCTTACCCCTTTTGTTTCTTGTGCTTTTGGTGTCATATCTAAATCCTCATTGCTAAGTCTAGAGTCAAGAAGACAAAATTTAAAATATCTGTATGCAACAGTAATTATAAACAAAAACTACTAAAAGTGACATGTGTAATAATGAAAACTATTAAAAGTTGTGGGATAAAGTTATACAGTATTTTGATGGAAAGCCAGATCCTTAAAATGCATTTTCTTAACAGAATTAACATTACTTTTTCTTTTATCCACTAGATGGCTCAAGTGCGCTACTTTGGCAACTCATAAAGACATTTGTATGTGTTGCCTGAGATTTCTGCTTTCTGATTCAGTTCAGTTCAGTTCAGTCGCTCAGTTGTGTCCGACTCTTTGCGACCCCATGGAGTGCAGCATGCCAGGCTTCCCTGTCCATTGCCAGCTCCCGGAGGTTGCTCATACTCATGCCCATCAAGTCGGTCCAACCATCTCATTCTGTCCTGTTTCGTCCCCTTCTCCTCTTGCTTTCAGCATCAGGGTCTTTTCCAATGAGTCAGTTCTTTGCATCAGGTGGCCGAAGGATTGAAGCTTCAGCATCAGGACTTCCGATGAAAATTCAGGACTGATTTCCTTTAGGACTGACTGGTTTGATCTCCTTACAGTCCAAGGGACTTTCAAGAGTCTTCTCCAATACCACAGTTGTAAAGCATCAATTCTTCGACACTCAGCTTTCTTTATGGTCCAACTCTCACATACGTACATGACTACTGGAAAAACCATTGCTTTGACTAGACGGACCTTTGTTGGCAAAGTAATGTCTCTGCTTTTTAATATGCTGTCTAGGTTTGTCATAGCTTTTCTTCCAAGGAGCAAGTGTCTTTTAATTTCATGGTTGCAGTCACCATCTGCAGTGATTTTGTGAAAGTCACTCAGTTGTGTCCAGCTCCTTGTGACCCCATGGACTATAATAGTCCATGGAATTCTCCAGGCCATAATACTGGAGTGGGTGGCTGTTCCCTTCTCCAGGTGATCTTCCTAACCCAGGGATCGAACCCAGGTTTCCCGCATTGTAGGCGGAATTCTTTACCATCTGAGCCACCAGGGAAGCCCAAGGATACTGGAGTGGATAGCCTATCCCTTCTCCTGCGAGTCTTCCCAACCCAGGAATCAAACTGGAGTCACCTGCATTGCACGCAGATTCTTTACCAGCTGAGCTATCAGGGAAGCCCTTACAGTAATATTGGAGCCCAAGAAAATAAAGTCTGTCAGTTTCCATTGTTTCCCCATCTATTTGCCATGGAGTAATGGGACCGGATGCCATGATCTTCGTCTTTTGAATGTTGAGTTTTGCGCCAGCTTTTTCACTCTACTCTTTCACTTTCATCAAGAGGCTCTTCAGTTCTTCTTTGCTTTCTGCCATAAGGGTGGTGTCATCTGCATATCTGAGTTATTGATAGTTCTTCCTGCAATCTTAATTCCAGCTTGTCCTACATCTAGCCCGGCATTTCACATTATGTACTCTGCATATAAGTAAAATAAGCACAGTGACAATATACAGCTTTGACGTACTCCTAGAGTTTGAATACCCATTGAATATCCATACTGAGATGATTAAGAGGCAGTTGAAAATATGGAAGGGAGGTCAGGGCTGAAAACAGAATTGGGAATCATAGCTGAAGCTATGAATTTACCATGGAAGGGTAATATATAGAGTGATATGGTCATCTTTGGTACTGTGTATGTTTAAGGAGTGGGAATTAGGAGCAGAGAAAAGGTGCTTGCAACCTTTGAGCAATTTGCAGAGAAACTTAAGTTAAAAAGGAGTTGATGAAGGGACCACTGGATTTGGGAACTCTTGAGTGACTCTCCAGAGGGGTCAAAAAATATTGGAACATGAAAGGAGGTTGTAAAGATGTGAGGGTTAACTGCGACTTTTTGGCAACCTTGGCAACTGTGACTTATTGCCAAACAGTGATGCGTATTATATGCGATTTTAAAATCTCTCTAGTATAATGACATTTAAAAAACATAACTTTGCTTTAAAGTTTTTTATTAGCCAGGTTCTGGCTTTCTGAAATGGAGTACACTGATGATTTACTTTTTTAAGGCCTCAGGAGTGTCATAATTAGTGATTGTTACACATCACTACTGTACCCGGGCCTTTTGAGCACTGTTAGGACTTGTTCTTAATACTGAGTGCTTGCAGTATGCCTTGTTTTTTGAGGCCTTCTCCTCTAGGTCATATGACATAATTACTCAAGGATTTTTTTCCTTCAAAGTACTTCACTGTGTTATAGTTTAAAACTGTTCAAAGAGAGAGCTGTTTAGGAACAAATAAATATACTTAAAGTAGTTAACACTGTTAGCATTTATGAATCAGAAAATCCCAAACCCCAAAAAGCAAATTATTTTATCACTTCTGCCATTTGGTATGTTGGACAGCACATGTTATGTTTAAATTGTCTTCTAAGTGACTTAATGAGATTTTTCTGTATGTAGATTATTGTACTACTCCAGAAAGTCATGTATCTCTTTAGGGAATCTGAGAGGGAAGATTAGAGGAGAAACATTTAATATCTACTGTAGATTTATGTGGGGAAAAAAATTTGTTTTTAGTTTCTGGCTTTTGTTGCTGTTACTGTGTTAGTGAAAAAAGGAGATTTTTATGGCCTCAGCTGTAGGTCTTAGCCAGTGAAGGGCAACTTGAAGATGAGATAGAACTTAAAACTTGAATGTTTCTGAGTGATTGATTATAGTTTTGTAGCTGAACAATTGAACCTTTTTACTAATGTTGCAGATCTTCAACTTAGATTTGTCATACCTGGTTAATACAATCAAATGGAAGTGTTGTTTTTCTTCCCATCTGAAACATGGTGTAATTTACTCTGAAATTCAGGGTTTTGTTTTGTTTTGTCCTGCTGGGAACCTGCATATTTAATTACAGAAAGCTGTTTGTCATGGGATCATTTTCTTCTAATACCTACCTAGTACTTAAAAAAATATATGGTTATAGTTTCATTGCTGGCAAGATAAAGCTCATGGTAATTATATGTGGAATTAACTAACATGAATAAAATTCCCTGTAAGATGCTTCTGGGATACTTCTCATTTGCTGTTCCCAATTTGTGGTTTTAGAAAGTATCTCTGGTGGTGGTTGGATATGATCAACGTTTTTTTCTCTTGTGAACCTGAGAATCTTATTACTAAAAGACTTGGCAAAAGTTATTAGAAAATGTCAGGCATTTGAATCTTTCTCAAGGAGTATTTTGTATGCCCAGTTTTTTGGATAGTGGAAGAATTTGCCCAGGTATTGCATCGTACATAGGTGCCCTTAAAACTGGGTATTCTTTCTTTTAGAAGAACTCATAAAAATGTTATAGGAATTTACATGTATGAATTTTTTAACATTAAAATGAAAATACCTTTTGAAAATCTTGGGAAATAGTATATCCTTACAAGTTAGGTTACTTATTTTTATTTAATTGAATGTCATTGAGAATATTGGTGTTGCATTTTCGCCACTGACATTAATAACTAGATACAGTTGAGAACTCCAGAACCAGTTTCCTAATATTCTGAGGTTTTTGCCATTTTGAAAACAAAGTGATTTTTAAATTTTGGATACCATCTAACTGAAATGTTATAACCATATTGGATTCCATTACATAAAGTTACCATCATTTGTTTAAAAAGTAATCAGACGCATATTACTTTATTGATGAGGACAGTGCTATAAAGTCTTTCTTTAAAAATTATTTATTTTTAATTGGAGGATAATTGCTTTACAATATTGTGTTGGTTTCTGTCATTTATCAACACGCTATAAAGTTGTGAGGTCTTTAATAAGTTACTTGAAGGTGTAAAATCTTGGATACTAATTATGAGGTTTCCATATAGCTGCCTCTGTTTTAGCTAGTCATCCTCAAAATATAAAAATTGTGAAGGGACACCTGTCTTAGCATTATTTGGAATGAAATAAATCTACTCAAGTAAACTCATTTAACGTGTATATACAATGAAACATTACTCAGCCATTAAAAAGAATGAAATAATGCCATTTGCAGCAACATGATGGACCTAGAGATTATCATATTAAGTGAAGTGAGCCAGAGAAAGACAAGTATCACATGATATTATTTATATATGCAATCTAAAAAAATAAAAGATGCAAATTAAACTAATCTACAAAACAGAAATAGACCCACAGACATAGAAAACAAACTTACGGTTACCCAAGGGGAAGGAGGGAGGAGGGATAAATTAGGAGTTTTGGATTAAAGTAAACACGCTACTGTGTGTAAAATAGATAAGCAACAAGACCTACTTTGTAGCACAGGGAACTGTACTCAGAATTTCATAATAACTTAGAGGAAATCGGAAAAATTATATATATATTATATATATTATAATATTTATTTTATATATATATATATATATATATCTGAATCACTTTGCAGTACACCTGAAACTTAACACAACATTGTAAATCAACTATACTTCAATTTTAAAAAATTACACATACAAAAAAGAATTAAATCTATTTTATGGATAGGTCTTAGAAAATCCAATTGCAGAAGTACAAACCATGGAGGGGTGTAAGGGAGGTTCAGGAGGGAGGAGATATATGTATACTTATGACTGGTTCACACTGCTGTACAGCAGAAACCAACATAATATTGTAAAACAATTATCCTCAATTTAAAAATAAATTTAAAAAAATGTACAAACCAGGCCTCTTTGTGGATAGGGGTCAGATTCTCCTAATAGAAGGAATTGGTAGTGGCCTAGTCACAAAAGTTATCTCTTGGCTGGAATAATTTCTTTGTGCAATCAAGGGTAGTTGAAAGAATGATAACTATACTGATGATTAAACGATTTACTCTCTACTTTTTTACAAAGGATCTCTGAGAGTAGATCCTAACCTCTTCTTTGTAAGAAAGCGGTGCCTGTGGAGAATGAAGGAGAAGTAAGAGACTCAAATTTAGAGGGGCATTATTTCAGCCTTCACTTAGGCTCTTACTTTAATAAAGTCTGAGTCAGATGAATTAGTTTTATGATTCTAACTTCTTCCTGGAAGCTTCATTATTTTAATGCTTATGGTAGTGACATTTCATCATACATGAATTTAGTTTTAACTTTGTAGTATCCAGCTATGCATATCTTGCAGATAGATGACAATTTAAATTGTACAAACAATTCTGTCCATCTCAATGAACTTACTAGGCTCTTGGAGGCAGGTATCTACTGTTCTATTTTATTAGTTCCTTTATGTCTCTCATAGGGTGAGCATCTTATGTTTAGTGTGGCCTTAAATGTCATTGTTCTTAAAGTTATCATTATGTTAAGACTTAAGGAATTTTCTGAAAGAGATATCTTATCTTTCTCATTGTATTGTTTTCCTCTATTCCTTTGTATTGTTCACTTAGGAAGCCGTTCTAATCTCTTCTTGCTGTTCTTTGAAACTCTGCATTCAGGGAGGTATATCTTTCCTTTTCTCCTTTGCCTTTCACTTCTCTTTTCACAGCTATTTGTAAGTCCTCCTCAGATAACCATTTGACCTTTTTTCATTTTTTTTCTCTTGGGTATGGTTGATCACTGCCTCCTGTACAATGCTAACCTCAGTCCATAGTTCTTCAGGCAGTCCGTCTATCAGATCTAATCCCTTGAATCTATTTGTCACTTCCACTGTGTAATCATAATGGATTTGATATAGGTCATACCTGAATGGCCTAGTGGTTTTCCCTACTTTCTTCATTTTAAGTCTTAATTTTGCAGTAAGGAGTTCATGATCTGAGCCACAATCAGCTCCCAGTCTTGTTTTTGCTGTCTGTATAGAGCTTCTCCATCTTTGGCTGCAAAGAATGTAATCAATCTGATTTCAGTATTGATCATTTGGTGATGTCCATGTGTAGAGTCGTCTCTTGTGTTGTTGGAAGAGGGTGTTTGCTATGACCAGTGCATTCTCTGGCAAAACTCTGTTAGCCTTTGCCCTGCTTCATTCTGTACTCCAAGGCCAAACTTGCCTGTTACTCCATGTATCTCTTGACTTCCTACTTTTGCATTCCAGTCCCCTGTGATTTGAAAAGGACATCTTTTTTTGATGTTATTTCTAGAAGGTCTTGTAGGTCTTCATAGAACCATTCAACTTCAGCTTCTTCGGTGTTAGTAGTTGGGGCATAGACTTGGATTACTGTGATATTGAGGGACCCCAGGCACGGAAGCCGTCTTAAGTGCCTGAATGGGCAGAGCTATGGAGAAAAACTGGCCAAAGAGGCCTTCTGATCACCAGATACAAGAGGCTCGAAAAAAGACTCTGATAGGGCCATAACTCCTGTGGTGGAGGCAGTCCATTTCCCTGCACACTTGGGGCTGCCAGGGTCCCTGCAAGCCAAGCAGCTGAGCCACCTTCACACTCAACTCTCCCTGGGTAGAGTGAGAGTTGGTCTGGTAGACAAAGTTTTTGGTTTCTTTTGTTCACCGGGTCAGTCTTTCTCACTGGGGCAGAGCTACCACAAGCAAAAAAAGTTTTGTGCCTATACACGCAAGGTCGCTTCAGTAGTGTGTGACTCTTTGCAACCCTGTAGACTGTGGCCTGTTAGGCTTCTCTGTTAGGGAGGGGGGTTCTCCAGGCAAGAATACTGTAGTGTACTGGCCAGTACTGGTTGCCATACCCTTCTGGAGCACTATATTTCCAGCTGCCCTAGCCGCCAACTCCCTTGAGTACCTGGTTCTGCCAGCACCCCTGTGACCCAAGCAACTGCACCACCTCCACACCTGACCCTCACAAGGGCAAACCCAAGTCCTCCAGGGCAGCCTCAGGAGCAGACCCCAGTGGACAACCCACATGCAGAGGTGGAAATAAAACCACAGTTGAAACCCAGGGGCACTGTGACTAAGGAAGAAGACTCAAAACCCTCCCACCAGCTATACAAGCTACAGGTTAAATCCGCACAATCAACTAGGCAGATTCTGTCTATGGAACATATAAGAGGTCACTGAGAGCTCCCACAAAAGAAAACGCACTAGTTCTGATAGCTGTGGACATTGGAGGCAGGAACACAGAGGCGTAGGACCAGATTAGAATCTGAGCTGTCCCCACAGCAGGTCCAGAGATCAACACAGTGTTAGAGTGCATCTTAGGGAGGTGAAGTGGACTGTGACTCCCAGTGAGGGAAAGGACTCTGACAGCAGTGACTCAAGAAAAACATTTATTGTTCTTATGTTTTAAATTGTTCTGTAGATTCTTTTGGAGTTTCTTTTTTTTCCCCCTCTGTTGTAGTTGTCAATTTTATTGTCACTATGAAATCTAATTAAGCTTTTGAGCTTTTTTTTTTCTCAGTCACATTTTTTACTGTCGCTATAAACCTCTGCCTCTGTGTTGAACTTCTGCAGTTCAGGGCAGTTTTGTTTTGTTTTGCTTTTTCTTTTCTCTTTTTAAAAATTTTTAAACCTGTTATTATTTTTTCTACATTTATTCTTTTGTTTACTTTTCCTACTGTTTTTTTCCCCTTACAGTTAATCTTTAATACATATAAATCTTCTTTATCTACTTCTATGTAACTTTGAATATCTATTCTTTCTTTCTTTCCTTTAGTCTCAACATATTTGTTAGTTTTATTTTCATTGCTTTATTCCCCAATTAACACCTTGCTTTAGTTTTGTTCTCCAGTGTGTCTTAGTTAGTTTTGTTCTGGTAGAGATAATTTTTGGTTTCCTTTGTTAGCCGGGTCAATCTTTCTTTTCTTTCTTTCCTTTCCTCTCAACATATTTGTTAGTTTTGTTTTCCTTGCTTTATTCCGCACCTGGCACATTGCTTTCGTTTTGTTTTCTAGTTTGTGCTTTAGTTCGTTTTGTTCTTCATTGGTAAATATAATTTTTGATTTCCTTTGTTTGCTGGGTCAATCTGTTGTACTTTATTTTTGTTGGACTGTTTTGACTTTGCTGATGGGTCTATATGTATATGTGTATATTCCATTATTTTAATTATTATTTGCCTGATTTTGTAACTGCCATTTGTCTGGGGTTCATCTTTGGTTTCTCGTTTTTTGGATATTTGTTTTAATCTCACTTAATGCCATAACAAACCATTTGTGGAATCTTTGTTCCTAACCAAAGGTCAAGCACTGAGCCTTTGGAGTGGGAGCACTGACTCCAAGACCCTAGACTGCAAGAGAACTAACCCTAGGAAGTATCAGATAATGAGAACTCACACAAAGGAAACCACTGGAATACAAGACCCAGCATCAACCAGCCACCAGTAGCACACTGTGCAGGACAAGTCATCTAAAGAACGAACAAAACAAAAATACAAACCCAGTCATCAGTAGAGAGGATTACCGCCTCACTCAGCCTTGCCCATCAGAGGAAAAACAAACAAACAAAAACCCAGCACAATCTCACTCTATAAGAATCTCATACAAACCACTGGACCAACCTTAGAGGGCAGAAACCAAAAGAAAGAAAGAAAATTCAACCTGGAAGCCTGGGAAATGGAGACCTCAAACACAATAAGTTAAAAAAAATAATAATGAAAAGGTGGATAAATACTACACAAATGAAGGAACAAACTAGAAACACAGAAGTCCAAGTAAATGAAGAGGAAAGAGGCAAACTATCTGAAAAAGAATTCAGAATAATGATAGTAAAGATGATCAAAAACCTTGAAAGCAAAATGAAGAAAATGCAAGAATCAGTTAACAAAGATCTACAAGAATTAAAGAATCAACGTACAGAGACAAACAACACAATTACTGAAATTAAAAATACTACAGAGGGAATCAAGAGCAGAAATTCTGCAGCAGCAGAATGAATCCGTGAGCTTGGAAGATAAAATGGTGGAAATAACTTCTGAAGAGCAGAATAAAGTAAAAAGAATGAAAAGAATTGAGGATAGCCTCAGAGACCTCTGGGACAATATCAAATGCACTAACATTCGAATGATAGGGGTCCCAGAAGAAGAAGAGAAAAAGAAAGGGTATGAGAAAATTTTTGAAGAGATTATAGTTGGAAATTTCCCCAATATGAAAAAGGAAACAGTCAATCAAGTTCAAAAGGCACAAAGAGTCCCATACAGGATAAACCCAAGGAGAAACATGCTAAGACACATACTAATCAAACTGACAAAAAGACTAAACACAAAGAAAGAATATTAAAAGCAGCAAGGGAGAAGCAACAAGTAACATACAAGGGTAAGCCCATACGTTTAACAGCTGATCTTTTAGCAGAAAGTCTACAGGCCAGAAGGGAATGGCAGGATATATTTAAAGTACTGAAAGGGAAAAATCTACAACCAAGATTACTGTACCCAGCAAGGATCTCATTCAAAATTGATGGAGAAGTCAAAAGCTTTTCAGACGAGCAAAAGTTAAGAGAATTTGATACCACCAAACCAGCTTTACAACAAATGTTAAAGGGACTTGTATAGTCAAGAAATACAAGAGAAGAAGAAAGATCTACAAAATCAACCCCAAACAATTAAGAAAATGGCAGTAGGAACATATATATCAATCATTACTTTAAATGTAAATGGACTAAATGTCCCAACCAAAAGACACAGACTGGCTGAATGGATACAAAAACAAGACTCATATATATGCTGTCTACAGGAAACCCACTTCAGACCTAAAGACACATATAGATTGAAAGTGAGAGGATAGAAAAATATATCCTATGCATACGGTAAGCAAAAGAAAGCTGGAGTAGCAATCCTCATATCAGACAAAATAGACTTTAAATAAAGACGATTACAAGAGATAAGGAAGAACACTACATAATGATCAAGGGATCAATCCAAGAGGAAGACATAACAACTGTAAATATCTATGCACCCAACATAGGAGCACCTCAATACATAAGACAAACCCTAACAGACATAAAAGGAGAAATAGACAGTAACAGAAAATAGTAGGAGACTTTTAACACCCCACTCACGCCAATGGACAGATCATCAAAACAGAAAATTAATAAGGAAATACAGGTCTTAAATAATACATTAGACAAGATGGATTTCATTGATATCTTCAGGACATACCATCCAAATGTAGAAAAATACACCTTCTTCTCAAGTGCACCTGTAACATTCTCCAGGATAGACCACATCTTAGGTCACAAATCAAACCTCAGTAAATTTAAGAAAATTGAAATCGTTCAAGTATCTTTCCAACCACAATGCTATGAGACTAGATATCAATTACAAGAAAAAAACTGTAGGAAACACAGACACATGGAGATTAAACAACACATTTCTAAATAACTGACAGATTATTGAAGAAATCAAAAGAGAAATCAAAAAATTTTTAGAAACAAATGGCAATGAAAACACAACAACTCAAAACCTATGGGATGCAGCAAAAGCAGTCCTAAGAGGGAAGTTTATAGCAATACAGTCCTACCTCAAGAAACATGAAAAACATCGAATAGACAACCTAACTTTACACCTAAACAACTGTAAAAAGAACAACAACAACAAAAAAAAAAAACCAAAATTAGTAGAAGGAAATAAATCATAAAGATCTGAGCAGAAATAAATGAAAAAGAAATGAAAGATTAATAAAACTAAAAGCTGGTTCTTTGAGAAGATAAACAAAATCAACAAACCTTTAGCCAGACTCATCAAGAAAAAAAGAGAGAAGAATCAAATCAACAAAATTAGAAATCAAAAAGGAGAGGTTACAACAGACTGCAGAAATACAAAGGATTATAAATGACTATTATGAAAAACTATATGGCAATAAAGTGGCTAACCTGGAAGAAATGGACAGGTTTTTAGAAAAGTTCAATCTTCCAAGACTGAACCGGGAAGAAATAGAAATTATGAATGACCCAATTACAAGCACTGAAATTGAAGCTGTGATCAAAAATCTCCCAAAAAACAAAAGCCCAGGACCAGATGGCTTCACAGGACAATTCTAGCAAACATTTAGAGAAGGGCTAATGCCTATCCTTGTAAAACTTTTTCCAAAAATTGCAGAGGAAAGAACACTTCCAAACTTATTCTCTGAGGCCACCATCACTCTGATACCAAAACCAAAGACAACACAGAAAAAGGAAACTACAGGCCAGTATCACTGATGAGCATAGATGCAAAAATCCTCAACAGAATTTTAGCAGACAGAATTCAGCAACTCATCAAAAAGCTCATACACCATGATCAAGTTGGGTTTATTCCAGGACTGCAAGAATTCTTTAGTATATGCAAATCAATCCATGTGATACACCATATTAACAAATTGAAAGATAAAAACCATATGATCATCTCAATAGATGCAGAAAAAGCCTTTAACAAAATACAGCACACATTTATGACTAAAACTCTTCAAACAATGGGCATAGAAGGAACTTCCTTCAACATAGTAAAGGCCATATATGATAAGCCTACAGCAAACATTATTCTCAATGGTGAAAAACTGAAAGCATTCCCCCTAAGATCAGTAACAAGACAAGGGTGTCCACTTTCACCACTGTTATTCAACATAGTTCTGGAAGTCCTAATTATAGCAATCAGAGAAGGAAAAGAAATAAAAGGAATCCAGATCAGAAAAGAAGTAAAGCTCTCACTGTTTGCACATGACATGATACTGTTCATAGAAAACCCTGAAGATTGTATGAGAAAATTACTAGAACTAATCAGTGAATTTAGCAAAGTTGCAGGATACAAAATCAATACACAGAAAACACTTGCATTTCTATATACTAACAATGAAAAATGAGAGAGAGAAATTAAGGAATCAATCCCGTTCACCATTGCAACAAAAAGAATTAAATATCTAGGAATAAGCTTACCTAAGGAGACAAAAGAACTGTACACAGAAGATTATAAGACACTGATGAAAGAAATCAAAGATGACATAAAACAGATGGAGAGATATTCCATGTTCCTGGGTAGGAAGAATCAAGATTGTTAAAATGACTATACTGCCAAACGCAATCTGCAAATTCACTGCGATCCCTATCAAATTACCAATGGCATTTTTCAAAGAACTAGAACAAAAAATTTCACAATTCATATGGAAACACAAAAGACCCCAAACAGCCAAAGCAGTCTTGAGAAAGAATGGAGCTGGAGGAATCAACCTTCCTGACTTTGGATTATACTACAAAGCTACAGTCATCAATACAGTATGGTACTGGCACAAAGACAGAACTATAGACCAGTGGAACAAGATAGAAAGCCCAGACATATACCCATGCACCTATGGGTACCTTATTTTTGACAAAGGAGGCAATAATATACAATGGGGTAAAGACAGCCTCTTCAATAAGTGTTGCTGGGAAAACTGGACAGCTACATGTAAAAGAAGTAATTAGAACACTTCTTAACACCATACACAAAGATAAACTCAAAATGGATTAAGGACCTAAATGTAAAACCAGAAACTATAAAACTCTTAGAGGAAACCATAGGCAGAACATTCAATGACATAAATCAAAGCAAGATCCTCTATGACCCACCTCCTAGAGTAATGGAAATAAAAACAAAAGTAAACAAGTGGGACCTGATTAAACTTAAAAGCTTTTGCACAGCAAAGGAAACTATAAGCAAGGTGAAAAGACAACCTTCAGAGTGGGAGAAAATAATAGCAAATGAAACCGACAAAGGATTAATTTCCAAAATATACAAGCAGCTCATACAACTCAATGCTAGAAAAACAAACAACCCAATCAAAAAGTGGGGAAAAGACCTAAACAGACATTTCTCCAAAGAAGACGTACAGAGGGCTAACAAACTTGAAAAGATGCTCAACATGACTCATTATTAGAGAAATGCAAATCAAAACCACAGTGAGATATCACCTCACACCAGTCAGAATGGCCATCATCAAAAAGTCTACAAACAATAAATGCTGGAGAGGGTGTGGAGAAAAGGGAACACTCTTACGCTGTTGGTAGGAATGTAAATAGATATAGCCACTATGGAAGACAGTATGGAAGTTCCTTAAAAAACTAGGAATAAAACCACCATCAGTTCAGTTGCTCAGTCATGTCCGACTCTTTGCAACCCCATGAATCTCAGCACACCAGGGCTCCCTGTCCATCACCAGCTCCCAGAGTTTACTCAAACTCATGTCCATCGAGTTGGTAACGCCATCCAGCCATCTCATCCTCTGTCATCCCCTTCTCCTCCTGCCCGCAATCCCTCCCAGCATCAGGGTCTTTTCCAGTGAGTCAGCTCTTCACATGAGGTGGTCAAAGTATTGGAGTTTCAGCTTCACCATACGGACCCAGCAATCCCACTCCTAGGCACATACCCTGAGGAAACCAAAATTGAAAAAGATGCAGGTATCCCATTGTTCATTGCAGCACTATTTACGATAGCTAGAACGTGGAAGCAATCTAGATGTTCATCAGTAGATGAATGGATAAAGAAGTTGTGGTACATATACACAGTGGAATATTACTCACCCATAAAAGGAAGGCATTTGAGTGGGTGAACCTAGAGCCTATTCTACAGAGTAAAGTGAGTCAGAAAGAGAAAGATAAATATTGTATTCTAACACACATATATGGAATCTCGAAAAATGGTACTGAAGAATTTATTTACAGGGCAGCAGTGGAGGAACAGAGAGAATAGACTTATGGACATGGGGAGAGGGGAGGAGAAGGTGAGATGTGTGGAAAGAGTAACATGGAAGCTTACATTACCATATATAAAATAGATAGCCAATGGGAATTTGCTGTATGGCTCAGGAAACTCAAACAGGGGCTCTGTATCAACATAGAGAGGTGGGATGGGGAGGGAGATGGGAGGGAGGTTCAAAAGGGACCAGATAGATGTATACCTATGGCTGATTCCTATTGAGGTCTGACAAAACAACAAAATTCTGTAAAGCTATTATCCTTCAATAAAAAAAGAAATTTTTAAAAGAGTGATATAAAATGTAAATTTATTAAATTTAATAGGATTTTTGAAACATTGACTTCGGTGTTAGGCCAGGAGATCTCTTATTATACTCTGAAAATAGTCACACTTCATTAGTTAGACCTGATATCACAGAGACTAACATGCATAGGGCTGTCGTATGAAAGGCTATATTATCTGCTTGCTGAGAAAGCAGTGCTAAGCAATTCCTTAGCATAGATGGATACTGTAGATTGTGGTTCTGCCACCTTGGCCATAACTGATAAGCCCACGGCAGACCTTTGACCTAAGGCTAGTGGTCTGTGAAATTGCCTGGTATGAAAACTGCACAAAAAGCAGTAATGGGGATTCACCTAATCAATCACATACCTCTTTTTTTCCTGTAAGTTACTTCTTGAGAGGAAGAGAATGATGGGCAATTTGTAATGAGAACTTATAGTTACAGTTTGTTCATTTGTTGTTCATTCACCTATTTGAATGGCCAGTTACTATTCTAGGCTCTAATGATTTAATCATAAACAGACCAATGTTTATGCTTTCTTGAAACTCATGTTTGAGGGGACAGATAATTAGCATCTAATAGATGTCAGTAGTGGTAAGTGCTTTGAAGAAAAATGAAACAGGCTGAGGAAGAGGGTATGATTAGAAGGTGGTAGTCTAGGTAGGCTACTCATGTAAGACAGGGCTTCCCAGGTGATACTTGTGGTAAAGAGCCTGCCTGCCAGTGCAGAAGACATGAGAGATGTGGGTTCAGTGCCTGGGTTGGGAAGATCCCCTGGAATAGGAATTGGCAACCCACTCCAGTACTCTTGTCTGGAAAATTGCATAGACAGAGGAGCCTTGTGGGCTACAGCCCATGGGACCACAGAGAGTCAGACACAGCCGAGTGACTGAGTGCACACACACACAGTCATGTAAGGCATTTCTGAGAAACGATGTTTGAGCAGAGTCAGATGTAGAGAGAAAAGGCAGCATGCAGCCACCATGAGAAGCCAAGAGTTACACAGAAGAAACCTTCAGCGTAGAAGGAGAATTATATTAGTTAAGGTTCTCCAGAGAAACAGAACCTAAATGATGGCTGAGTGGCTGGATAGATGGATGGGAAGGGAGGGAGAGAGAAAGTATGAATGGACACTGACAAGTTCCCAGATCTAAGTTGGCATGCTGGAGACCCAGGAAAGCTGATGTAATACTTTAAGTCTAAAGGCCTGATACCCAGAAGAGCTGATGATGTAAGTTCTAGCCTGAAGGCCAGCAGGCTCGAGACTCAGAAAGAGTCAATATTTCAGTTCTGGGCTGAAAGCATGAAAAAAATGATATTCCATCCTGAAGACAGTCAGACAGGAGAAATTCTGTTCTACTTACAGTGTAATAAATTTTTTTGTTCTTATTCAGGCCTTCAGCAGACTGGAAGTGGCCTGCCAACATTAAGAAGAGCAATTTGCTTTACTCAGTCTGTTGACTTAAATGTTAAAGTCATCCAAACACCCTCACAGAATCACCTAGAGTAATGTTACACAAGTATCTCTGTACCTTGTGGCCTAGTCAGTTTGACATGAAGAGTTAACCATCACTGATGGCATCTGTTGGTAGCCATAAAAACAAGATGAGTAAAGATGGATAGGCTCCACTTCAACCCGAGAGACTTATTATCAAGATTATGTGATGATTAGAGCAATCTCGAATTCTGAACTTCGTTGCATTGCCTGAATTATTTCCCTTTGTCTGTGAGACCTGGCTTTATGGCTCTATTGAACTCACTCTTTTTTCCCTAAGTACTTTTTATAAAACTACTAAGTTTAATTTGTTTGTCTCTACATTCAGGCTCACCAGACCAACCATTTCATGGATGAGCCAGCCTGATAGCAGTTGATTCTTGTTTCTTGTATAGACATTACAGAAGTAAACCTTTGGTCATAGAAACCTAATTCAGTCTTTTTTATTTTTTCCCCTACTTATGAAGGAAAACAGTGGTAAAGATAAACAGAACACTTTAATTTGTTACTTTAAAAAGGTTCATGTTCTTGGTTAACATTTTTAGCAGTTATTAAATTTTACCTCTTTTGAAGAGCTGACATGTTTTGTAAATCTGAAGGTGTAGGAGACACAGTCCTTACCCTCAGAAAGGCCACACAGTCTCGTAGTAAAATCTGCATATCCAGGTATACAGCAAGTTAATTTTGATGAGAAATTCGGTTCAAGCTGGAAAAGGCCTCGTGAATATTATTTTTAAGCTAGTCTTTGGTAGATAGAAGGCTTCCCTGGTGGCTCAGATGGTAAAACGTCTGCCTGCAATGTGGGAGACCTGAGTTCAATCCCTGGATCGGAAAGATCCCCTGGAGAAGGAAATGGCAACCCACTCCAATACTGTTTCCTGGAAAATCCCATGGACAGAGGAGCCTGGTAGGCTACAGTCCATGGGGTTACAAAGAGTTGGACACGACTGAGCGACTTTCTCTCTCTCTAATTTACATAGATACAAAAAAAAGAGGTGAAAAATATTTCCCCAAGAAAGAAAGGGAAATTAGTAAATCAGAGCATGAGAGTTTGGGAGTGATAATTTAGCCACGTTGACATAAGTGTAGTGTTCTTGCAGAAGAATATTTTGAAAGCTAAAGCTGAATTCATTATGTCTACAACATTCTGTTGCATGTTAATCACTTTTAGCCTAAGTTACTCATCTATTAAATGGCATAATAATGCCTGTCTTTTCTCTTTTTCCTATGAGCCACATAACCAGTCACATCTAAATTCTCTACCTATACTTTCATTGTTTTTAATCCACAAAGAGGCCTGTTTGAGTAGAAGAATGAGTTATCAGACTCCATATCATTGCCTCCTCACAGTCTTCCTGTTTCAGCTTCATCAAGGAGAGAACAGTATGCCAAATGCATCCTCTCTAAATCTCACCAGTATCCTTAATACCCTTACCTTGGAAAGTGTTCCTTCTGTCTTAGTCCTCTGAAGGTATTTTCTGGTGGCAATGCTACTTTCATATCTTCATCTGTATGGCTACACATATGCTTTGGATCCCATTTCTTTCTATGTTTTCAGAGAGATTATTCTAACTGAAACCTTAGTTTTATTTTTCACTCTCCTCGTCTCACCCTTCCCATCTTTTGCAGTCCTTTCTGTTAACAGGTAAATATGTTCAGGTTGTCTTTGTATTATATATATTATGCATGCTATGCTGTATAATGTTATATATTGTATCTAATCTGATCATCCTTTCTTGACCATATATCATTCTCCATCAGTTTCCTCTCATCTTTGCTAAAGTTCTCTAAAGAAATAGTTACACCCACTTACTTCTAAAATCGTATTTTTTAATTCACACCTAAGCTCATTCCAATCTATCTTCTACTCCCATCACTCTAGTCCCCTTCTGCTCCCGTCAACTTTACTTATTTGACATTTCTATAGCATTCAGTACTTCTCTCCACTCTGTTCTTTAAAACACTCTTCCTTTGGCTTCTTCAATGTATTCTCCTCATTTTCTGTCTGTCTCTGGCTACATCTTCACTGACTTCTTTATTGGCTTATCTTTCTCTAATTGCTTATTAATTGTGGGTACCCACAAAGCTGACTCAAGCCTTTCTTGCTCCAACATCCTCTTGAGTAATACCATTTTTTCTCATTGCTTTAATAACAATGCCAACTCTTAAATTTGTATCTTTCACCCAGACATCTCCTTGAGGTTCATCTGTATCTAGCTAACAAATTGACATTTCCATTTGGATGTCTCAGGGATCTATCTCAGTCTCAACATACTTAAGATTCAACATGTTTATAACTTCTCCTTTTCCTTTACATCTTCTTCAGCACCGAGACTTGTTTATTTTGAACTCAGTATATATAGTGTATGGTTGAAAGACTCAAATCCTCACTCAAAATAAACAGACAAACAAACAGCACAAAGAACTGCTCACTTTACTCCTTACTAACTTTGTAACCATAGGTAACCTTTTTAAGACTCAGTTAGTCATCTGTAAAATGAAAAAAACAATAGATCCTTTCTTAATGTAATGCAACATCAGACAAAAGGAGTATGTGGGACTTCCACTTCCAGATAAGATGTAGTAACAGGGACTGAATTTACTCTCTAGCCATAAGCAGTTATTAATAGAAAACCCTCATAGAACTGTTGTGAGGATTAAAAGAGTATTTATTAAACACTTGAAATAGCACGTAGCATAAAGTAAGTTCTATATAAAATTTTGCTTTTTTATAATTAAATATATGATGGCAAAAAGATCTTTACCATCATAAAGATATGATGGTAAAAAAATTGTTGAATGAAACAATAAAGTGCTGCTTTAAGCATAAATTAATAGTATTCAGTGTGTATATTATAAAAAGCAGTTCTCAAATCATTACTCTTAAGCTTCTGTTTAAAGAAACTAAAGAATAAGAGTAATGCCAACAAAGACAGAAATATAGATCAGTGGAACAAAATAGAAGGCCCAGAGATAAATCCACGAACCTATCAATACCTTATCTTTGACAAAGGAGGCAAGAATATACAATGGAGAAAAGACAACCTCTTTAACAAGTGGTGCTGAGAAAACTGGTCAACCACTTGTAAAAGAATGAAACTAGAACACTTTCTAACACCATACACAAAAATAAACTCAAAATGGATTAAAAATCTAAATGTAAGACCAGAAACTATAAAACTCCTAGAGGAGAACATAGGCAAAACACTCTCCGACATAAATCACAGCAAGATCCTCTATGACCCACCTCCCAGAATATTGGAAATAAAAGCAAAAATAAACAAATGGGCCCTAATTAAACTTAAAAGCTTCTGCACAACAAAGGAAACTATAAGCAAGGTGAAAAGACAGCCTTCAGAATGGGAGAAACTAATAGCAAACGAAGCAACAGACAAAGAATTAATCTCAAAAATATACAAGCAACTCCTGCAGCTCAATTCCAGAAAAATAAACGACCCAATCAAAAAATGGGCCAAAGAACTAAACAGACGTTTTTCCAAAGAAGACATACAGATGGTTTAACAAACACATGAAAAGATGCTCAACATCACTCATTGTTAGAGAAATGCAAATCAAAACCACTATGAGGTACCATTTCACGCCAGTCAGGATGGCTGCTATCCAAAAGTCTACAAGCAATAAATGCTGGAGAGGGTGTGGAGAAAAGGGAACCCTCTTACACTGTTGGTGGGAATGCAAACTAGTACAGCCGCTATGGAAAACAGTGTGGAGATTCCTTAAAAAACTGGAAATAGAACTGCCATCTGACCCAGCAATCCCACTCCTGGGCATACACACTGAGGAAACCAGAACTGAAAGAGACGTGTGTACCCCAATGTTCATTGCAGCACTGTTTATCATAGCCAGGACATGGAAGCAACCTAGATGTCCATCCACAGACGAATGGATAAGAAAGCTGTGGTACATATACACCATGGAATATTACTCAGCCATTAAAAAGAATACATTTGAATCAGTTCTAATGAGGTGGGTGAAACTGAAGCCCATTATACAGAGTGAAGTAAGCCAGAAAGATAAACACCAATACAATATACTAACACATATATATGGAATTTAGAAAGATGGTAACGATAACCCTATAATATGCAAAACAGAAAGAGAGACACAGATGTACAGAACAGACTTTTGGACTCTGTGGGAGAAGGTGAGGATGAGATGATCTGAGAGAATAGCATTGAAACATGTATATTATCAAGTGCGAAACAGATCGGCAGCCCAGGTTGGATGCATGAGACAAGTACTCAGGGCTGGTGCACTGGGAAGACCCAGAGGGATGGGATGAGGAGGGAGGTGGCAGGCGGGGTCGGGGGGGGGATGTTCAGGATGGGGAACACATGTAAATCCATGGTTGATTCACATCAAAGTATGGCAAAAACCACTACAATATTGTAAAGTAATTAGCCTCCAACTAATATAAATAAATGAAAAAAAATAAAAAAACAAAATTAAAAAAAAAGAGTAATGCCAAAACAAAAAGAGGAGTAAAGGCAAAAGCAGAAACCAAAGACATAGAAAAGTACAAAATAAAATCAGAAATTAAAATCTGACTTTTTAAAAAGGTCGATAATAGTGATAAAATTCTAGCCAGTTCAGTTCAGTCACTCAGTTGTGTCCAACTCTTTGCGACCCCATGGACTGCAGCACACCAGGCGTCCCTGTTCATCATCAACTCCCGGAGTTTACCCAAATTCATGTCCATTGAGTCGGTAATGCCATCCAACCATCTCATCCTCTGTCATCCCCTTCGCCTCCTGCCTTCAACCAATATCAGGGTCTTTTCAAATGAGTCAGCTCTTCGCGTCGGGTGGCCAAAGTATTGGAATTTCAGCTTCAGCCTCAGTCCCTCCAGTGAACACCCAGGACTGATCTCCTTTAGGAAGGACTGGTTGGATTTCCTTGCAGTCCAAGGGACTTTCAAGAGGTTACTCCAATCCTACAGTTAAAAAACATCAATTTTTATGTGCTCAGCTTTCTTTATAGTCCAACTCTCACATCCTCACATGACTACTGGAAAAACCATAGCCTTGACTAGATGGACCTTTGTGGACAAAGTAATGCTTTGTCTCTGCTTTTTAATATGCTGTGTAGGTTGGTCATAGCTTTCCTGCCAAAGAGTCTTTTAATTTCATGGCTGCAGTTACCATCTGCAGTGATTTTGGAGCCCCAAAAAATAAAGTCAGCCACTGTTTCCCCATCTATTTGCCATGAAGTGATGGGACAGGATGCCATGATCTTTGTTTTCTGGATATTGAGCTTTAAGCCAACTTTTTCACTTTCCTCTTTGACTTTCATCAAGAGGCTCTTTAGTTCTTCTTCACCGTAAGGGTGGTGTCATCTGCATATCTGAGGTTATTGATAATTCTCCCAGCAATCTTGATTCCAGCTTGTGCTTTTCCAGCCCAGCGTTTCTCATGATGTACTCTGCATATAAGTTAAATAAGCAGGGTGACAGTATACAGCCTTGACATACTGCTTTTCCTGTTTGGAACCAGTCTGTTGTTCCATGTCCAATTCTAACTGTTGCTTCTTGACCTGCATACAGGTTTCTCAAGAGGCAGGTCAGGTGGTCTGGTATTCCCATCTCTTTCAGAATTTTCCACAGTTTTTTGTGATCCACACAGTCAAAAGCCTTGGCATAGTCAATAAAGCAGAAATAGATGTTTTTCTGGAACTCTCTTGCTTTTTCGATGATCCAGTGGATGTTGGCAATTTGATCTCTGGTTCCTCTGCCTTTTCTAAAACCAGCTTGAAAATCTGGAAGTTCACCGTTCACATGTTGCTGAAGCCTGGCTTGGAGAAGTTTGAGCGTTACTCTGCTAGCATGTGAGATGAGTGCAATTGTGCGGTAGTTTGAGCATTCTTTGACATTGCCTTTCTTTGGGATTGGAATGAAAACTGACCTTTTCCAGTCCTGTGGCCACTTCTGACTTGAGCAGGAGTCTTTTAATTTCATGACTGCAGTCACCATTTGCAGTGATTTTGGAGCCCAAGAAATTTTAGTCTGTCAGTGTTTCCATTGTTTCCCCATCTATTTGCCATGATGTGATGGGACTCAATCAGTAGTTATTAAAAAAAAAACAAAAAAAACAAAGAGGATAACACTTTGACCAAGTAAGATTCATTACAGGAATATAAGTTTGGTTTAACATTAGAAAATCAGTTAGTGTAATTCACCATATGAACCTACTAAGTAAGAAAGAAAAACTGTGATTATTGGAATAGATTCAGGAAAATCATTTGACAAAATTGAGTGTTCTTTTGTGATAAAAACTCAGTCAACTAGGACTTGGAAGGGAACTTTCTCAGCCTGTTAAAGGGCATCTAGTAAAATCCAATAATTGGTATCACACTTTACATCACATTCAGTGGTATAAGACTGAATGCTTTTCCCCTGATGGGGAATGGGGGACTGATGTTTGCTCATATCACTTCTTTTCAGGATTATAGTCGTTGTAGTGAGGAAAGAAAAGGAAGTCAAAGCCATCCCAATTGAAAATGAAGAAACGGAACTGCTTGTATATGTAGAACAAAAAAAGTTTACTAAGTAAATAACAAGTGAGCTTATTATGAAGTTATTATACAAATAAATTGTATTTCTTTGTACTAGCAATGAACAACTGAAATTTGAGTAAAAATAAAAACATTCTCAGTAGCATCTTAAAGTTGTTAATACTGTGGAGAAGTTGAACAGAATTTAGCAAGATCTGTATATTGGAAACTATAAAATGTTGTTGAGGGAACTTAAAGAAGAACCAAATGAATGAATGAATATCATGAATATGGATCAGAAAACTGAAATGAATATCAGAAAACTCAAAATTATTATAATGTCATTTCTCCCCAAATTGATGTTTGTTACTCAGTGCAGTTCAAATCAGTATATCCAGGCTTTTTTGTAGAAATTGACAAGTCTAGGGTCTTTCAATTTAGGCAAAGTTAATGAGACTTTTGGTTTCAGACAGTATTCTCTGGAGTATTACATGACTAGTTTAGTTATTGATTTGGAGATGTTCCTCTGGGCTTTTCTTTTATCTAATTAGTTTATTTACCTTCTCAATTGCTTTCAATTAATTTACTTCTCCTTTAAAGCCTATACTGTTTGTACTTTGTGTTTAACTTTTATTTTTAACTCCACATACCTACAACTTAATAATTTTAATTCTATTTCTTTCATTTGTATTAGTTCAGTAGCTCACTAGTTTTCCTCTTCGAGCTCTTGCTCCCTCTCCTCTAACACTATCACCTCCACGTAGCAGCTGACCAAGGCACTCTCTTACTCTGTACTTTAACTTTCTGGTGGTTTCTATCCTACTCTTAAGAATTAAGCTATTAGCATCCAGTTCCTGAACCCCTGCATGATCTGGCCCCAGGGTACATCATAGTGCCTGACACATAGTAAGCATTTAATACACTTCAAATTAAATCTTTGCATTATAAGTCTTATCAGAATTTGGTTGGTTGGTTGTTGTTTCTGTTGTTGTTAGCATTGTCTTAAGACCATACACATAAAAAGTAGTTCTTTAGACCTAATTGGTTTCTCAGTTTATCGTGGGATACGGAAAGTAGGTTGGAACTGTATGGCATGCATTTTCAGGCTCATTTTATTTTGTTTCATCTTTTGGCCGCAGTTCACGCCATGTGGGATCCTAGCTCCCTGGCCAGGGATCAAACCTGCACCCCTGCATTGAAAGCCCAGAGACTCAATCGTTGGACCACCAGGGACATCCCTTGCGTGCATTTTAGAATAGGCTAGTTTTGTCTAGTAAGGATAGATAATAAGGTTTGTCAGTAACCAGTACTCAATTGGATAGAAAAAGACTGCTTTGGCTTTGATCAGACAGATGGTTTAAAAAAACAAAAAACAAAAAGACTGTGGTCAGAAAGTTAAGTTATGCTTTAGGTGACCCAAACAATTTAAAACAGTACTGTTTTGTTTCATATCTCAGTATACTAAATATTTCTCTCACTTATATTTTCTTATTTTTAAAATAACTTTACCTTATCTCTTTTTTTAATCTTATGTTTTCTATCCTAATTCTCACTTTTCAGCCATTACAACCTCAGCATGTACAGTACACCCAGATGTCTCTGTTGGGTGTCAGGAGCTCTGTTACGATGACAGCGGAGTGCTGTGTGTGTGTGTGTGTGTGTGTTTTTGGTAGGAGTGATGTGTGATAACTAGCCCTTCAGTTTGTTCCTTCCACATACACTTAGTGAGATGGTGGACTGTTTTTGAATGAAAGTTTATCAGTTAGAAAAATTAAGATTTTAACACTAAAATCAACACATGAAAAGGACTGGTTTAATTTTTAAACTGTAAGAGACCTTGAAAACATGTTTAGTTGTAATATTTGCTTTTTTTGTTTTTGTCTTTTTTAAGCTATCAGTTATTTCTTAAGTGTAACAGATGCTAACTAAGCTCTGTGGTATTTTTTCTTTCTAACTGTGATTTTTAATGAAGCAGCTCTTTTAACATCTAGCAATCTGTGACCAGAGTAATGACTTGAATTTTAAGATTAAGGAAATTCATTTTATTAACATCACATTTTGTTCCATTTTGCAGCTTCGTGGTGAATTTTTGGATGAAGCCATTAAATTAATTGCTTGCCACCATGAGCAGAAGCAAGCGTGACAGCAATTTTTATAGTGTAGAGATTGGAGATTCTACATTCACAGTCCTGAAACGGTATCAGAATTTAAAACCAATAGGTTCAGGAGCCCAAGGAATAGTATGGTAAGTTTTTACCTCCAGAAGTTAAGCAAAAAAATCATTAACTGCTCTGTTTTCTCCTCTCATAAATTCCCATGGTAAATATTTAGCTTGCCTCAAAAAATTAAATTAAAACTATAAAATTAAAGCTGTAGTAATGTTATTTTCTTCTGACATTAAGGCTTTTTATTATTATTCAGAAAACATAACTTTATAAATCAGCTCTGTCATCTCTAAGTGTAAACTATGATTAAATACTTGGTCTTAAGCCATGTAAAGACAAATATCTGTGTCAGGAAAGAATAAGTGGCATGCTTATTAATTCTGTGTCCATTCCCATAACTGTTCAGTAAGAAGCTTCACTTAATCATTGCTTTTACACTGTAATGAAGTTCTGAAATTTCATAAATCTTATTTTACGCTGGAAATAAAGTCAGCTAACGTCTCATTGTGTTTCAAAACTATATGTATCTTTAAAATTGATTTACAAGCTAATTTCTACTAAAGACCTAGGCTTTATAGATCATTATAATTCCTTATAAACTGAAAATCAAAACACTCTTTGGGACAGTTCTGTTAATGATTTTAGGTCACAAAGTTAGCATAATAAGCTAGTGTTGCTAATAAAAATAAATGGGAAAAAAAAATAAGCTAGTGTTGGGGATTCTAAGCCTCACTCAAGCTTAATTATATCTGTGTTACCTCTTCTTGGACCAGATTTGTTTTTGAATCTATTTAAAAATCCTAAGTGTTTACAATCCTGCAGTTCTCCCAGGTTCAAGAAAAACTTTTTGCATACAGCTCTTGGCATATGTCCAGAAAGAGACATATATAGTGCTGTTCTTTGCAATACCATTTATAATAGCAAAGATTGGTAATAGCATCAAATCTATCAGTAGGAGAATAGAAATACAGTGAAATGCTGTATATCATTTACAATGAACTGGAGCTATATGTATCAACAAGGATAATCAGAAATGTAATGTTGAGTTTAAAAGCAAGATGTAGAATATACATATATATGTAGTTTAGAATATATAAAGCAATATCATGTATAATTTATGAATGCAGAGATGTAAAAGCATTCATAAACACCAAACTCAGAGTAGTACTTACCTCTGAGAATAAGGGAGAAGGAAGGGGCTTTATATATAATAATATATTTCTTTTAACAAACTTCGGAGGAATAATGGTGAAATATTAGAATCAATAAATTTGTGTAATGGGAACAGTAACATCACAAACTTTTAACACGTGTGAATTTGAGCAAATTCCGGGAGATAGTGGAGAATAGAGGAGCCTGGTATATTGCAGTCCATGGGTCCACAAAGAGTCAGACATGATCTAGTGACTGAAGAGTAACAACAAAAATATCTTATTCTCTTTTCTGTATTCTTAAAGTAATTTATGGGCTGTAATTTATACTGTCACAAATTACAAAAGCTAGGTCATTTTATAAAGCATTATTGGCTGACTGGTTATCATTTTAACTAATCACATTTAACCAACCACAAATTAAATTTGAAGAAAATAATGTGGTATTTATCAATATTATAAGAATTTTGAAAGCAAATTCTTGATTCAGATTCTAGCTCTTTGATTTATTAACTTTGTGACACATGGCAAATTAACTCTTCTATAGCCTATTTTCCTACCTAATATATGCATGGTTGTTATGAGGAATATATTATTTATAAAATGGTTAATGGTATTTGAAAAGTATAGTTTCTGTATTATTGAGTCGTGCCCCAAGGCCACAGGGGCAAGCCTTGCACCAGGGCCACAGAAGCAGGACCCAGAACCAGGGTCATCTCCAAAGCTAATTGAGCCCCTTTGTAACTGTTGCCCAAAGCCCCCTGATCATCACTAACAAGCTTCCTGACTCCAAATTAGGCAAAGATGCCCACTCCAGTAAACACCTATAGTGCCCCAACCAATCACCTAGCAACAGCCTTCCAGCAGGAGTTTTCTTTATCTTGAGGCTATAAAAATTGGCTGTTAGCTCACGAAAAATGTTGACTCTACCTAGTCTGTTAGGAGATCAGTCCACTGCATTTGCGGTGCCCACATTATCTCTGCTCTTTGTTCTTAATAAACTCACTCCCTTCTGAAATGCTCTGTGTCTGGAAATTCTTTTCCAACCTGCGCTTGGACTGCCTCAACAGGTACCTTCACTTATCCTCAGGTAAGTGCTTTTTGAAATTTGTATACCAGAATTTTTTTAAAATTGCTGTGGAAGGTAACACCTGTCCTAAGGAATAAATGCCTTCAAATATTTTATTATTCCTTCCAAAACATTACTATGAAATAGACAAATAATAATTTTTTTTAAGTCAATGTGTATTACAGAATCAACTGAAGAACTTAATTTTTTTTTTTAAAGACATTATTTTGGGCCCCAGTTTTAGATAGTAAGATTCATTGGGTCTGGATTGGGACCTCTGAATACCCAGGTGTTTCTAATTTGTGCATATTTGAGAATCAATAATTAGAAATCTAATTTCCTTGGATACAAAACAGTTCAATAGGATACTTGAATTTTTCAATTTTAGAGTTTGAAATATTACTTTGATGTAATAGATAAAAAATAATAGGAATGAAGTTAATGGTTAAAAATAAAACATGCTTTATCTGAAACAATCAAAACTTCTAAACATTTGCATGACCTCTAATTTTTTTGCTTTGCTTTTTTTTTTTAATTTGGGAAGAACATACCTGTAAATAATGGCACTTTCTAATAAAGATAATATGTTTTGGTATGTGTATGTATATATATGCATATAGGCAATAGTTGTGGTATATAATGTATAGATATATCCTTTTATGCAGTGCCAATTTCTTAATACATAATTTCTTCACTATATTTAATATAGTAAAATAGCCACACAAAAAAACTCAAGTTTCCAATTAGTTCAGTCACTCAGTCGTGTCTGACTCTTTGCAAATGCATGAACTGCAGCACGCCAGGCCTCCCTGTCCATCACCAACTCCTGGAGTTCAACCAAATTCATGTCCATTGAGTCGGTGATCCCATCCAGCCATCTCATCCTCTGTTGTCCCCTTCTCCTCCTGCCCTCAATCTTTCTCAGCATCAGGGTCTTTTCAAATGAGTCAGCTCTTCGCCTGAGGTGGCCAGAGTATTGAAGTTTAAGCTTCAACATCAGTCCTTCCAATGAACACCCAGGACTGATCTCCTTTAGGATGGACTGGTTGGATTTCCTTGCAGTCCAAGGGACTCTCAAGAGTCTTCTCCAACACCACAGTTCAAAAGCATCAATTCTTGTGTGCTCAGCTTTCTTTATAGTCCAGCTCTCACATCCATACATGACTACTGGAAAAACCATAGCCTTGACTAGATAGACCTTTGTGGACAAAGTAATGCTCTGTCTCTGCTTTTTAATATGATGTCTAGGTTGGTCATAACTTTCCTTCCAAGGAGTAAGCATCTTTTAATTTCATGGCTGCAATCACCATGTGCAGTGATTTTGGAGCCCAAAAAAATAAAAGTCAGCCACTGTTTACACTGTTTCTCCATCTATTTGCCATGAAGTGATGGGACAGGATGCCATGATCTTTGTTTTCAGAATGTTGAGCTTTAAGTCAACTTTTTCACTCTCCTCTTTCACTTTCATCAAGAGGCTTTTCAGTTCCTCTTCACTCTCTGCCATAAGGGTGGTGTCATCTGCATATCTGAGGTTATTGATATTTCTCCCGGCAGTCTTGATTCCAGCTTGTGCTTCTTCCAGCCCAGCGTTTCTCATGATGTACTCTGCACATAAGTTAAATAAGCAGAGTGACAATATACAGCCTTGACGTACTCCTTTTCCTATTTGGAACCAGTCTGTTGTTCCATGTCCAGTTCTAACTGTTGCTTCCTGACCTACATGCAGGTTTCTTAAGAGGCAGGTCAGGTGGTCTGTTATTCCCATCTCTTTCAGAATTTTCCACAGTTTATTGTGATCCACACAGTCAAGTGAATCCGCCTGCCATGCAGGAGACCCCAGTTTGATTCCTGGGTCGGGAAGACCCCTGGAGAAGGGAAAGGCTACCCTCTCCAGTATTCTTGGGCTTCCCTGGTGGCTCAGCTGGTAAAGAGTCCACCTTCAATGCGGGAGACCTGGGCGCGATCCCTGGGTTGGGAAGATCCCCTGAAGAAGGGAAAGGCTACCCACTCCAGTATTCTGGCTTGGAGAATTCCATGGACTGTATAGTCCATGGGGTCGCAAAGAGTCGGGCATGACTGAGCGACTTTCACTTTCACACAATCAAAGGCTTTGGCATAGTCAATAAAGCAGAAATAGATGTTTTTCTGGAACTCTCTTCCTTTTTCGATGATCCAGCGGATGTTGGCAATTTGATCTTTGGTTCCTCTGCCTTTCTTAAAACCAGCTTGAACATCTGGAAGTTCACGGTTCACGTATTGCTAAAGCCTGGCTTGGAGAATTTTGAGCATTACTTTACTAGCGTGTGAGATGAGTGCAATTGTGCGATAGTTTGAGCATTCTTTGGCATTGCCTTTCTTTGGGATTGGAATGAAAACTGACCTTTTCCAGTCCTGTGGCCACTGCTGAGTTCTCCAAATTTGCTGGCATATTGAGTGCAGCACTTTCACGGCATCATCTTTTAGGATTTGAAATAGGTCAACCAGAATTCCATCACCTCCACTAGCTTTGTTCATAGTGATGCTTCCTAAGGCCCACTTGACTTCACATTCCAGGATGTCTGGCTCTAGGTAAGTGATCACACCATTGTGATTATCTGGGTTGTGAAGGTCTTTTTTGCATAGTTCTTCTGTGTATTCTTGCCACCTCTTCTTAATATCTTCTGCTTCTGTTAGGTCCATACCATTTCTGTCCTTTATTGAACCCATCTTTGCATAAAATGTTCCTTTGGTATTTCTAATTTTCTTGAAGAGATCTCTAGTCTTTCCCATTCTATTGTTTTCCTTTATTAGGAATAGGTTAGAGAATAGGTTAGAGAATAATTTAGGTTCCAGTTATGTTAGAGAATAATTTTCATCCGTATTATGCTACCTTTGGGCTTTGCTAGTGGCTCAGTGGTAAAGAATCCCCCTGCCAGTACAGGAGATGTGAGTTCTATCCCTGGGTCAGAACGATCACCTGGAAAAGAAAATGGCAGTGCACTCCAGTATTCTTGTCTGGGAAATCCCATGGACAGGAGTATGGCGGGCTGCTGTCCATAGAGCTGCAAAGAGTTGGATACAACTTAGCAGCTAAACAACAACAAATGCTGATTTTCCAAACATTACATAAAGAGAAATCATCTTTTATAGTGGTCCAGGATGAAAAGCATGACCTTATCTCTCAGTCTTCTGGACTCAGCTTTGCTTTCAACCTTCTGGCTGACCTTGGACAAATTAGTTAACCTCTCTGGCCCTATATCAGGCAGTGATTAATCCAAATGATTTTTAAAATCTCTTTCATACTGTTTTATAATTTTTGGGCACTTTACCTTACTTGTGCTTTACTTTCTTTGACCTGTCATTTGTGAAATGTACCATTTGGTCAGTGTCTTATTTGAGAGATGACGAGTTAATGAATATAGTGTTATATTTCCCGGAATTATAGGTGTTTCATTAATAGTTATGAAGTGGCTTCTGGTTTCCTGAAATCTAGCATTTATAAATACCTTGATTTTTAATTTCACCTCCAAAACAAATTTTGTGTTTACTTTTATAAAATAATCTTTCATATAGATGCCTTTATATGTACTTTCCTCTTTCTGTGTTTGTTTTGTTGTGTCTGAAGAGGAGGAGGAGGTGATGTACTTAGTAGAATTCTTCAACAAGTAGAATTTATGACCACGTGTATTTTTTATCCTGTCTTTCTTAAATGTCGATTTGGGGTGAGGGATTCATTTAGGCTCTAAGGTATATCTATTGGACTTAAATACTCATTAAAGATTTGTGTATTATGTGCCCATTATATGCTAGATGGATCTTGGATGACCCCCAGTGAACATGCAGTCTCTTTCTTCACAGTTCATTTTTGCTTTTAATCCATTAGTATTTTAAGAAACATGTTGAGTACTAAGGGCTGGAAATTGATTCAGTTGCATTTATCTTTGGAGAAAGTGAGAAATCTACATGTATGTTTCATAATTAGGTTTGCAGATTTTTTATTAAATTTTTGTTGTTTTGGAATTTCTTATTACAGTGCAGCTTATGATGCCATTCTTGAAAGAAACGTTGCAATCAAGAAGCTAAGCCGGCCATTTCAGAATCAAACTCATGCTAAGCGTGCTTACAGAGAACTAGTTCTTATGAAATGTGTAAATCACAAAAATGTAAGTGAACATTTAGAAAATTTCGTAAGTATAAAATCAAGACTTCTTCATAGATACCTGAATATCAAAAACTTTTTAAAAGAGTAGGTGCTTTAAATTGTTCTTTTGGGTTGAAACATTGCTTAAAAGTGTATCTGGATTGTGAAATTTTTCTCAACTTTATTAAATATTAGATGAAAAATACTTTATGAAATGAAGACTGTATAATTTTCTGACATCTACTTTTCAAGAGGAATTTTAAACAGGTAGATGTTTTAGAACTTTATGTAGGCTTTATCTCATCTTCTGCTTTTTGTTTTCTGTTAGGCTGACATTTCAGAAAACTGGAACCTTAGCACAGAGGTGAATTTGTTCCCATTATTCTTTGACATTGGAACTTTATTTAATAATATTGGATAAAGCAGTTTAGCAGAAACTTTAAAAAAATGTTTAAATGAAATTAGTAAAACATTCCTAGTTCTGTTTTCTAAATGGTTATAAAAACTTAGACATATGACTTTCACCCTTTTATATTTTTTCATTTTCAAAATTACCTTTCTGAAATCTTCATATATATCTGGTTGCATTCCTCTAATCTGTTGCTGTTCTTTGTTATTATTGCTATTGTTGTTTCTATTCACAGAAGTAAAGTTTCTCAGTGAATTTTTACATGTTTCTAATAATTTTTACTTCTTTCAAAGTGGTCATATGCCACCCATTTAATCAGTCCTTGACTTTTGTTTGTCCAGTGTACAATTGATGTAATTTTCTTCATTTCTCTTTTGGAAAAGCAAGTCAGCTATCCATTTTAATCTTTTTTATATAACAGCTTTATTCTGATACAATTCACATACTATACAACTAATCCATTTAATTCATTGGTTTTTAGTATATTCGCTGATACATGTGATTATCACCACAGTACGTTCTATAACATATTCATCACCTTACAAAGAAACCCCATTCCTTTGGCTCTCATTCCCGAGAAACCACTGATATCCTTTCTGCCTTTGTATGCTTTTCATCTTTGATACCACACTTCTACTCTGGGATTGCCTAGATATTAATGAGAATGGTTTTACTATTTCTTCAAGTCTCCAAGTGTGTAGTTTATCTGATTAGGAGACATGTTAGGAGGCATTCATTTAGAACAATTTGATACTTATTCCTCTGTCTTAAACAAATTTGTTTTACCCTCTCTGATCTGAAAATTATTTTTCGGAATTTTAACACTGAACATGTACTTAACATGTATTTGGATACCTTCTGTAAGCAAAGCTTTATGCTTAAATGACTAACATGGGTTCTGCCCTCATGAAGTTTATGTCTAGAAAAACATTCTAATTGTCAACACATTTCAAAAATATGTGTCAGGTATCTTCTTGTTTGTCAAAATTGTAAAAAGGAGTAAGAGGCTGTTGTGAAAGCAGGACTATGCTACAGTGTATTAAATGCCATAATAACATAGATGTTGTGGGGCCAAGGTAGAATACTCCACTCTGTCAAGAACTAGGCATTGTCAGACCCTACAAAAGAGGCCTATCTTGAAGATTTAGTAGCATTTAGTAGGAAAGTGACAAACATAGGGAATAGTATATTTAAAGGCCTTGACAGTTTTTTTAAAAAAGCCTTTTTGCTCAAGTATCAAGTTTAATAGAGGGCTTAGCAAGAGATGAAGTGGGTTGCTGTCCTGTCATGGAGGGCTTTAAAAGTACTGCAAGGGAGTTATAGAATTTTTTTTGGTGGCTTTAGATTTTTGAAAAGGTGAGTAATATTATCTTTTTATTGCCATATATTATAGACAGTAAAATGGTAGCTGGATTTGCAGAAAAACATTGTTAGGGAACCAAGTGTTACAAGTTATTACAGCATGAACAGTCTAGATGAGATGTTAGAATCCTCAGCATATGTCGTAGCACAGGGAGTGAAAAGAGGTTGAAATTCACCCTGACAATAGTGAATGGATAGCATTCTGTTATTTATTATGGTGCAAATGGCTACAGTCCATGGGGTCACAAAGAGTTGGACACAACTGAGCAACTAACACTTTCACTTTTCAGATATTGAGAAAAAGAGTAAAAAATCACTCTGCGTTCTGTTGTAGAAAAGAAGATACTGTGGAAAAGTAAGAGGTTTGGGTTGGAAGGGTAATGATTTCAATTTTATATTATTTTGAGAGACCTCATGTGAAGTAGCAGTGAAAATCTGAGACTCATAAACTAAAGAACCTTTAATGAGTGTTTGGAATTATCTACATAGATTTGGAGGGAAAAAACATACATAGTATCACCCAGGAAAAGGGTACAAATAGAGAAGGGAGGAGGATTGAAAAAGAATAGTGGGAAAGATTGCATGCCTATGGATAAACTGGTGAACTAGATGGGAAATGAGGAAATCTGGCTAAGTGCAGTTTTATGAAAAACCAGAGGTTGAAAGGGCTGAGGTTACATAAAAGTATTGAGTTGGATAAAAGCTAGCAGAAAGTACTTAAGATTTGCTTACAGATGATGTAGAGGATTGTATAATATAGGTCCATAATAATTGAATGTTCATAAATGGAATGGATTTTCTGGAGCTCTTCTGTTGGTATAGTTTGTGTGTGTGTGTGTGTAAGACTGTGTTTTTAGAGCAGTTTTAGGTTCACAGCAAAATCTAAAGAAAAGTACAGAGATATCCCATATATCCTCTGCCTGCATACATGCATAGCTTCCTGCATTATTAACATCCCCCATCAGAGTGGTACATTTTTTATAATCAGTGAACCTACATTGACATATACTTATAACCCAGAGTCCAGAGTTTGCATTAGGGTTCACCCTTGGTGTTGTACATTCTGTGGGTTTGGACAAATGTGTAATAATGCATATATCTACCATTACAGTATCATTCAGAGTCTTGTCTCTGCCCTTAATATCCTCTGTGCTCTGCTTCTCTCCCTGCCTCCAACCCTGGCCATAAAGGTTTAATATATAAAATAAGGCAATTACTTAAGCCTAGAACATAAGACTTGAAAACTTCACACTGAAGGGTGGCTTTTTTTTTAATCCATGTATTTGCAGGTTCCAAACGAAAATACTGTTAAGGAATTTCTCATTTTTCTATTTCTCTGCTTTTGCCACAGATAATTGGCCTTTTGAATGTTTTTACACCACAGAAATCCCTAGAAGAATTTCAAGATGTGTAAGTGTAATAATTAAAATTTTGTTAATACATATTATTCTTTGATTGTTACTGCATACTTTAGCTGTTACCTTTTTTCGCCCATAAAGTTACATAGTCATGGAGCTCATGGATGCAAATCTTTGTCAAGTGATTCAGATGGAACTAGATCATGAAAGAATGTCCTACCTTCTCTATCAGATGCTGTGTGGAATCAAGCACCTTCACTCTGCTGGAATTATTCATCGGGTTAGTAGAAAAAACTCATATCTTTTTTTAATCATTGAGGTTAAATTGATGTAACATAAAATTCACAGTGTTTCAAAGTATACAGTTCAATGATATTTAGTGCATTCACAATATAGTGCAACCACTACTGATACCAAATTTCAAAATATTTTCATTGCTCCAAAAGAAAACTACCTACCCATGGTAGTCATCCCTTCTCTCCCCAACCCCTGGCATATACCAGTCTGCTCTCAGTGTCCATGGATTTACCTCTTCTGGATATTTCATATAAGCAGAATTATACAATATATGAGCTTTTTGTCTGGTTTCTTTAACTTAGCATAATGTTTTCAATTTCACCCATGTTAAAGTGTTATCAGTAGTTCATTCCTTTTTACGATGGATGAATATTCTGTTGTATATATTTACCACATTTTGTTTATCTGTTCATCCATTAATGGACACCTGGGTTATTTCCACCTGTTAGCTCTTAGTGCTGTTAAAAACATTAATGTAGAAGTATTTGAGTTCCTGTTTTTAGTTCTTTTGGGTATCTACCTAGGAGTTTTATTGCTGGGTCTTATTTAACTTCCTGAAGAACCAGCAAATTGTTTTCCACAGTGGATACACCATTTTACATTTCCAGCAATGGTACACAAAACTTCCAATTTCCCCAAATCTTTGCTGATTCCTAATGACTTTTTCATTCTAGCCATCCTAGTGAGTATGAAGTGGTATCTCATTGTGGTTTTAACTTGGATTTCTCTAATGACATTAAGCATCTTTTCATGGTGGTTGTGTATTTGTATATCTTCCTAGAAGACATATCTGTTCAAGCCCTTTGCCCATTTTTTAATTGAGTTATTTGTCTTCGTTGTTGAGTTATCAGGATTCTTTATGTATTCTGAATACTAGATCCTTGATATCTGAATATCTTGATCTGATATCTGAATACTAGATATCAGATGAGTAATTTGTAAATATTTTCTCCCATTTTGTATGTTGTCTTTTCACTTTCTTGATCTCTTTTGATATGCAAACATTTTAATTTTCATTAAAATCAGTTTGTGTTTTCTTTGGTTGTTTTGTACTTTTAGTGTCGTATGTAAGAATCCATTGTTGAATTCAAGGTCGTAAAGATTTACTCTTAGTTTTTCATCAATAGTTTTAGCTCTTATGTTTAGGTCGTTGACCCATTTTGAGTTAATTTTTGTATATGGTATGAGATAAGGCGCTAATAACTTCATTCTTTTGCTTGTGGAAATCCAGTTATCCTAGTACCATTTATTAAAAGAGACTATTGTTTTCTCATTGAATGATTTTGGCATCCTTATTGAAATTCAGTTGGCTATAGACATATGTTTTTATTTCTGGACTCTCAGTTCTCAATTCCATTGGTCTTTGTGTCTGTGCTTTTACCAGTACCACTTTATTTTGAGCACTGTAGCTTTGTAGTAAATTTTGAAATGGGGTAGTATGAGTCCATCAGCTTTATTCTTTCTCAATGTCATTTTGACTGTTCACGGCTCCTTGTGATTCCATATGAACTTTGAGTATCAGCTTTTCTATTTCTGCTGAAAAGGCCATTGGAATTGTAATAATAATAATGATTTCATTGACTCTGTAGATTGCTTGGGGAGTTTTGCTGTCTTAACTATATTTAGTATTCCAATTCACAAATATAGGATGTCTTTCCATTTACTTAGGTTGTATTAGTCTATTATGTGTACCATAACAAAACAGCACAGACTAGGTGGCCTAAACAAGAGATATTTATTTTCTCACAGTTTTCGGAGGTTAGAAGTCCAGGACCAACATGCCAGTAAATTCTGTTTCTAGTGAGATCTCTCTTCCTGATGTGGAGGTAGCCGCCTTCTTGCTGTGTCCTCATATGCCCTTTCTTCCGTGCTTGTAAGAAGAGAGAGCAAACTCTGGTATCTCTTTCTCTTTTCTTATAAGGACACCAGTTCTTTTGTATTGAGCCCAACCCTTATGACCTCATTTAACCTTAATTACCTCTATAAGGGTCCTCTCTCCAGATACAGTCACATTAAGGGTTAGGACTTCAATGTTTGCACTTGATTGGGGGTGGGGAATGCAGTGTAGTCTGTGACAGATCTTCTGTGTTTTACAGTTTTCAGTGTTCAAGTCTTTTCATGACCTTAGTTAAAATTTTTTCCTATGTATCTTATTCTTTTGGAAACTATTATAAATGGAGTTATTCTCTTAATTTCTCTTTCAGATGGTCCACTGCTAGTGTATAAGAAACTGGCCCTTCTATTCTTAGTTCCCACTCACATCCCATTGACTAAAATTAATCACAGGTTGGAAAAATGTGGTAAAGAAGATGGAATATTAAGTTAGTTCACTACTTCTGTCACACATTCATACAAGTTCAGTAATTCTTCAGAGATACAGATAGCAATACTAGTAAATATCTGTAGAAAGGTACATATTGATGTGTGTGTGTGTGTGTGTGTGTCCTTAGTCGCTTAGTCGTGTCCAACTCTTTGCCACCCCATGGACTGGAGCCCACCAGGCTCCTCTATCCATGGAATTTTCCAGGCAAGAATGCTGGAGTGGATTGACATTTCCTACTCCAGGGGGATCTTCCTGACCCAGGGATTGAACCTGCATCTCCTGCATTGGCAGGCATATTCTTTACTACTATGCCACTAGGAAGCCCATACATATTGATATACAAGCATGAATTTCAGATGATATTCTTTTTTGAATGTTTCTTTCCCTTAACAAAAAATGACTATTTAAAAATTTCTTTATTTTGTTCTTAACTCTTCCAAAGTAAAGTGTTTAAGGTTGAAATCTTATTCTTAGACTAGAATTCAGTATTACAATGAGCCATTAAATCATTCACCAACATGATAGACTTTGAAATAGCATCAAAGCTCATAATATTTATTTTTGAACATGCAGTGTTTCTTTGCTGAAATATTGCATTTTGGAAATAATGACCACATATTTATAGGATAGCAATAATAAAAATGTTCATCTTCTGTTCCAGTAAGCCTGTTGATATTTATTTTTAATTTGATAAAACCTATAAATGACATGACAAACCTAGACAGCGTATTAAAAGAGTAGAGACGTTGCTTTGCTGATAAAGGTTCATCTAGTCAAAGCTGTGGTTTTTCCCATAGTCATGTACAGATGTGACAGTTGGTCGATAAAGAAGGCTGAGCACTGAATTGTGGTGCTATGGAGAAGACTCTTGAGAGTCTCTTGGACTGCAGGGAGGTCAGACCAGTCAGCCATAAAGGAGATCATCCCTGAATATTTATTGAAAGGACTGTTGCTGAAGCTGTAACTCCAGTACTTTGGCCACCTGATGCGAAGAGCTAGCTCTTTGGAAAAAGCCCTGGTGCTGGGAGAGATCGAAGGCAAAGGAGATGGGAGCTGCAGAGGATGAGATGGTTAGATAGCATTACCGACTCAATAGACATCAGTTTGAGCAAACTCTGGGAGATAGTGGGGGACAGAGGAACCTGGCATGCCATAGTCCATAGGGCTGCAAAGAGTCAGACACAACTTAGCAGCTGAACTGCAACAACAAATAGGTGACATATCTTCTAAATCCATCTATGATTGCCTATCGAAATAGGCTAAAGACAATATACATATTTTGCTGTATATACACATTGCAAGAGTAATTAATCATTATTTTTCAGGCCAGTTTTCTGTACCGTTAATCATTGATATTCAATATATGTGAATTGTAGGCCTGCTTTTTTTGGTCTCTCCATTCATAATAGGATTCATGGTAGCTAAAAGGCAAGATGGGTTGAACTTGAAGCCTTGAGTATTTATGCTGCTGCCTTTTTATGATTGTAGAATAGAATTCCTTGAGGTTGGGTTCATGTGGGTAGGTCTTCACAGACGTTACATAGTAGCATCAGCAGCAAGTAATTTTATGGACAATGATGTCCTACCTCTGTGGGCAGTCAAAAATTGTGTGAACAAATTTGTATGATTTTGGGTGAGAAAACAGTGATGGGAAAACTGATAATGATTACGTTGGTCCTTCAGAGTTGAACATCTATCTGCCTATTTGAAAAGTCAAATGACGTGTGATTGGGTTGACATAGAATGGCCTATTGTTGATAAATAATATCTATATAAAGCTTATTGTGATATTAAAATGAGAATTTTAAAAGCTAGTAATTTAGTGTACAAGTGAATATAAATGCTAACTTATGATTCTCTCTTTATTTAACCATAAAAAGTTCTTACATGAGCTTTGAGATGCCATTCCAGTCGCTTTTACACCCCTTGATTGAAAGTGTCTAATCATATTTTCTAGCAAATAAAACATTACTAACTTCTAATAACTACTATATGTATTTGTAAATTAAAAATGCCATCAAGCTAGTTTCTCAGATTTGCCTATTATGATGAATCTGTGCAGTGGTAACAATTACAGTTTGAGAAAAATGAACAATTAGCATGAATTGTTTTATAAGTGATCTCATTCATAACGTGTGGACTGCAAAATATTTGTTTATATCATAGCAGTCATTTTTTATATTTTTATTTTTGAAGGACTTAAAGCCCAGTAATATAGTAGTAAAATCAGACTGCACTTTGAAGATTCTTGACTTTGGACTGGCCAGGACTGCAGGAACTAGTTTTATGATGACACCTTACGTAGTGACTCGCTACTACAGAGCACCTGAGGTCATCCTAGGCATGGGCTACAAAGAAAACGGTCAGCAAACACTATTTACTTGAAATTCTGTTCAGATTTATGTGCTTTTATCAGATTTCTTATGTAAATACTTAAATTGAAATGCATAAAGAAAATTATCACTGTTTGAAATGTTTATCAAGAGTCTGGAAGTAACTACAAATTTTGTCATAAATGTTTGGAAAAACTTGGGGCCCCTGTTTATTTAAATACAAATACATAATCATCAGTACAACCATCAGATAAAGAATTTGTTACCATGGCCCCTGTAACAGAATGCCTATATAGAATACATACCATTTTCTTGCCTGTAACGTGAAAATGAGGATTCTAACATGGACTCAAGGAAGTATATGGTGGACCCATATCTTCAGTGGTGATCTTAGTTTGCGTTAATGATATTTGCACACGTTTCCTGTCCCGTGACATTAAAGCAGCAGCACTTAGTGCAAACTTTAAGAGCTACAATAAGGCTGTTCTACAAAGCTGATGGATAATTAATTTAAGGTGACCTTTCGAAGGAAATGGTGTTTCATCAAAGCCCTTGTGTCCAGCCTTAAAGAAATGGCATTACTATGTGCGAATATAGCCAGTTACATAAATTAACACTAGAATTAGGTTGAAGAAAATGATCAGGCATGAAGTTCATGAATTTTTAAAAAATGTTATACATACACATATTTATACCTAAGAAATTTTGCTGAATCTCAGTCATTTGGAAGATGAATAAGTCTACACAGGATTTTATTGACTTTAAGTTTTTTAATGTGATAATTCAAAATACTTCATAAAGTAGGACCTAGATATTTTTTCTAGCAAAAGACTCTGAAACAGCAGTTTACTCTGAATCAGGAAACTGTATCAGATCAGTTTTGAGGATTCTTTTTTTCTAAAAGAGATAACTTTGAAGTGAGGGTTTTAGCTTAATATTCTTATCTGAGCTAGTTAAAAACACTTCAAACATTTATTATCAGTATTATTCTTTGGTTCTTAAATAAACATGCTGTTCTGTTGTCTTACTCTTTACCTAAAATTGTCTTATACCCTGTAAAATCCAGTGAGTTAGATTTAGTATTAGACTCTCTTTTTTTTATTTGGAGAATTACTATTTCAAGTGACAACGTGATCATTGTTTTTGTATTTGCTGTAAAACCATTGATTGTCATAAATAATGTGCAGTGTGTCACTTTGTCTTAGAATTGTGATCTTAGGCGCTCCCTAGTAGAAATTAGCACCAAGAAAAACTATCATATAAAGAGTTGACATACTTTTCTTTCTTAGATAAGAATTATATAGGTCCACTTTATTGCATTCCTTTTTTTTTTTTGGCTCCAGGAAACTGAGTCAAATACAATGCTTAATATTGATAACTACATTAGCCAGCAAGGTTAAACATAAGAACTTCCACCTTTTAGTGACACCTCTCACCCATCCTACACCTGTTTTAACAACTTTATTTTATATATATGTCTTTTATTGCAAGCTACCCTCAAAGCTTTTTGCAAAATGAGATAATGGGATATATTTAAACTGCCAAATAGACTAAGCAGTTAGACTTGTAAAGATCTTTTTATGTTTGAATCAGTCTTTTCATATTCTGAGGAAAGTCTTCATTAGCCCAGACAATGCTTGCAATAGCCTCTCATGCTTGCAGCTTTTGAAATGTTTTAAAATAGGTTTTTCTCAGGATTATGTACATAAATTGTGTCCTAGATATTTAACTAAAATTTGCTATTCTCTATAAAATCCACAAGTAAAAATTGTTGTAATAGATTTTTGCCAAAAATGAAAACCTTGGAAAAAAATTTTCTCTGAACTGATAGGTGAAAATTAACTTTCCCTCTAAAATTTTATCCTTGGGAAAAAATAAATGAATAAATAAATAAAAAATAATAAAATTTTATCCTTGGAGGTTGAATTATGCCATAGATACAAAAAGATTTGTATGTATTCTTATGTGAAATTTTAGAGAAACTTTAGTTCCACAGGATTTCCAAAATTTATTCCTAAATATAGCTCCTAAAATTCTGTAATGAACTAATAGTCTCCTTATGAGCGTATTAGAAAGTACAGATTTTAAGTTCTCAAGTCGTCCTGCATGGTTAAAGGTACATCTGTAACATCTATTCCTGCCCTTTTATTCTTTTGCTGTTAAAAGAATTGAAGTCTTCAGACTTCAAAAACAAATGCAAGTTTCTAAAACTTTCCCTTCAAATTGCTCATTCTTCCCCCTCTTGTATTAAACTGTAAGCACCTACTCTTTTTATCTGTTTTCAAACTCAAAAATATAAAGTGTCAGGGTATGTGGTTAGTTTTAATGAAATAGGTGGAGATCCTCAAATTGCTCATTTCTGTGTCTGGCACATTCTTTTCAACATTGGTTGGAACTCTTATTTAAAATTAACAAGCGTCACAGGATTTCCCTGGTGGCCCAGTGGTTAAGACTTGTACTTCTACCACAGGGGACACAGGTTCAGTCCCTGGGCATCCCGTGTGGCCAAAATAAATAAAGTTGGCGAGGGCCAGTGAGTATGGCGACTCTGTAGATAACAAATTTGTGTTCAGCCGAAACAAACCAGAAGTGGTTTAGTTCTATAAGTTTAAAAAACTTTAGGTGGAAAACATGAAATATGCTTTTTTTGCTGTGTTTTCTTGATTATTTGTTCATTCTCCATGTACTTGTTCCTTTTGGGATAGTAGAGTAAATGCAACATGGTGTTGCCAAAAAGACAAATGATTTTCTGTTCAGAGTAAACATAGCACTTCTGAAAACAAATTTATGAACTCCAACTTGAAAATTTTTGAAGACCTTTAGGTTAACTTTTTAACTGTAATTATTCATAGAAACATTATTTCTGTTAAATATTTTAATATGCTAGACTATTTCTGCTCATGCTTTTTTCTTCTTTTATTTTCCTTAAAGAGAGAGTATAATGCACAGTTAAACCTCCACATAGTATCAGGATTTTACTTTTTAAATTTTGGTACCTCATGTACATTTTCAGCCTTATTTATAAATTTGTGTTGGTTCTTTTCATATTTTATAAGTAAATTTTCAGGGGCAAACTATAGGTTTTAAAATCATGTGATTTCTGTGCATAGCTCTCCCTTTAAATTAGATATGTAGCTAAAAGACTACACTTCACATTTGCTTTTGTGAATCAAAGCCTTTTGAAAAATATTTTGTTTTAAATTATTCCATTAGCTAAAATTAAAGTCACTTTTTTCTTTCTGTGATGTTTTGCAGTTTTTATATAATGCAGTCATATTATGCTTCTTTGATTTTAACGACCTTTTGCTTTGCTTTTCCTTCTTTTGTGCTGCAAACATATAGTGGATTTATGGTCTGTGGGGTGCATTATGGGAGAAATGGTTTGCCACAAAATCCTCTTTCCAGGAAGGGACTGTATCCTTGTGCTGCTGCAGCAGTTTGATTAGTTAGGTGATGAACTTCCTTATGTTCTCTAATGAAAATGAATATAGTGTACATTCATACATGTGGGGTTTTTTAAAACAGATGTAAAGTTTGTGGCTGTTATAGTTCAAAAATTTCTGTAATGTTCGTAGGCTGCATTTGGCAGTAGGACATACAGTCTCTGCTGGTAGTTAGAGCACATTCACTGTCACTCATTTTTATTTTATACTGCCTTCTTTAATTTTGAAGTATACATGGTGTGCGTGATTTTTTTTTAATGTTTATATATTTTTTTATTTTAACCAAAATCTTTATGTTAATGTCATTGCATTTTGTTTTCAGTTGACATTTGGTCAGTTGGGTGCATCATGGGAGAAATGATCAAAGGTGGTGTTTTGTTCCCAGGTACAGATCGTATCCTTATCTTTGGCCTAAAATGTAGTTTCTAAAGGTCAAAATGTATGACAGCACTTCAGCTTGATCAGGTATAATGTATTTTGTCTCTCCCTAATAAGAAAGTATTGTTAAATTACTCTTTCAAAATACCACCTGCTATTTGACATAGACTTTCCTTTCCCTCATTGGTTGTCTCATTTGTTAATTCTGAAAACTACTCAAGTTAATTATCCACAATTACTTGTTGGCTTTGAGTTGATTTATTTAACCTAAATCAAAAATCATGGCTTGCATTAAATTTTTCTAATAATTACACACTTGAGTAAGTCTAGAAGTACTTAGGACATAATATAAATTTTGAAATTGTTGTTTCTGGTCATCCTTTGTTTTGTCCTCCCCACCTTCTTTTTTGTTAATGTTCTATGTGTTCTTTGTCTTTCGGTTGTTGTCTCATTTCTCAACATAACATACTGATCTTTTCATCTTGAGAGTTTCAGCAGTAATAGTTGTATATGGTGATGAGTAGATTTGGGTTCATGATTTTTGTTCATCTGACTACTTCTGATATTTACAGTAACAGTGATATGTTATGTGTCTATCAGCTAGTGACACTTAGAATTGTTTTAAGAAGAAGAAGGGGAGAAACCATATTCACTGGGTTACAGTAAGAAAGTTTTAGATCTTAATCCACGGGGAGCACTTGAAGTATAAAGACTTAAAGACTAGGAGGAAAGAAACCAGGGAATTTCTAGCCTTATACCTTAACCAAAATAGTGAGTCATTTTTTCAGATTTCAGAGCTTTAAAATATTTTAGTTAACATAAGCTAAACAAAGAATGGCAAAAAGAAATGCCATCATATTTATTGCTACTGGTTATTTTCTGTTAGTTTAGAAAACTCGGAAAAGCAGGACAGATGATAAATATTTCTTATCGTCTCAGAAATGCAGTCAGATTTTCTGATAAGTTAGAAGAAAAGGCAAATTCTATGTTCAAAATTGTGTCCAGTTTACATTTAGAGTCTATATGGGTAGTAATTACCATTTTTCTTTGAGCTACTCATCATTTGTATTTGGAATTTGTGAGTTTAAGCTTCCATTTTTATGATAAAATCAGTATTAGTAGACACACACATGCACATAATAAATAAGGTTAACAAAGCTTGTTATTGATTCTTTTTGTCCACCTACAGTCATTGCCTTTTGCAAGGTGGCTATAAGATTTATAACTGCCACATTCTTTCTTAGAATTTTAAATTGCTATTATCTTGTTATTTTAACATGGATATGACTAATATGTTGAACAGTAGATACACAGTATTTTTCTTAGCTACTTGATACTAGATATTGATCAGTGGAATAAAGTTATTGAACAGCTTGGAACACCATGTCCTGAATTCATGAAGAAACTGCAGCCAACAGTAAGGACTTACGTTGAAAACAGACCTAAATATGCTGGATATAGCTTTGAGAAACTCTTCCCTGATGTACTTTTCCCAGCTGACTCGGAACACAACAAACTTAAAGGTACTTTTAAAAATATTATCTTTAATTCCATTGTGGGTAGGTGGGTGTTTGTGGAGGAGGTATATGGGGGTTTATTTATATTCTTATGGGATGTAACTCAACATTATTTCTGAGTAATGGAACAGTGTGAGGTTTTAGTTATTTTTAGTTATATTTTTAATCATATGTATGATCTAATTTTATAGTCAATCTATTCTTTTTAAAGCATTTTTTAGTAAATAATAATTTCAGGTTTCTGAAATTTATTGATAATTTTAAAACCTTATGAGATACGTGTACATAAACATCTCATTATTTTTGCAGCCAGTCAGGCAAGGGATTTGTTATCCAAAATGCTGGTAATTGATGCATCTAAAAGGATTTCTGTAGATGAAGCTCTCCAGCACCCGTATATCAATGTCTGGTATGATCCTTCTGAAGCAGAAGCTGTAAGTTCTTTTCTGAATGTTTGAAGAATATATTGTACTCTTAGAGTTAGAGTTGAAGTTAGGTTTGGAGTATATTTTTTTAATTTTAAATAAAAATATAAATGATGATGGTGCTTACTGTTTTTGCATGAAAAATTCTTTAGAGAATGAACATATCCTAGTACCTCCTACACAAAATAAACTTCCCTCCCATTGTTTCTTGCCTTTTTGCCTTATTACCTTGTAAGTTGAACTATTTTGTTGAGCACTTTGAGAAAACATCTTAACTTTGTTGTAAACAAATTACTGTGTCCAAAGCATAGCACAGTTCTATGATGTAAATATAATAGCTGCAAAAACAAGAAAAAAAAGACTTAAGTATCTTTTTTCCTGTCATGGAGTCTTCCCAAATTAGTCTGTCTACACAAAATCACCATTGATCATTGATCAGTCTTAGTATAATGGTGTGTTTTTCCAAGGCTTCTGCATGGTTAATATTTCAAGTAACTGTAAGGAATTTGTATACTTTCAATAAACTGACTCAATTTTTGTTACCTTGTTTTTCAGCCCCCACCAAAGATACCTGACAAGCAGTTAGATGAAAGGGAACACACAATAGAAGAGTGGAAAGGTAACATTCACCAGATTCTTTAAGATGAAGCTGAGAGAGCTCTGGCTTTCTATGCTATTTACTCATCATTTTAGGGAGATGAAAGATAATTTCTGTTATTCATAACTGATATTTGATAATATGATTTAAACTATTTTGCAGAAGTAGAAATTAAACCTCCTTCCTTCACTAACTTAATGCCTTATCTTCCCCACCCCAGACAAAGGCACAATTGTATTTTCAGGAACTTTAATATTCTTTCATAGTCTGCAAATATACAAACCTGTGTGTTTGATGTCTGCCCTTTCTCCTCTCCCACCCTGTTTTAATCACATACAGTTGGATACAACTCACAGTTGCTTTGTTGATATTCTCGTATATTTTAGAGATTGTTCCCTCTTGCTCCATACACCCACTCATCTGCTTTAATAGCTGGTTAGTGATGTGCTGTGCGGCTGTGTCACACGGTTGTTCTAACAACCATTTGAAGAGCATTTAAGCTGGGTCTAGTCTGTTGTTCTTACAGTCAACTCTGTAGTATTCTTGTGCACATCTGAGAATATGCTTGTGAGAAAAATCTTACAAGGAGATTTGCTGTGCCAAAGGATATTTTAGCTGTTTCCAATTACTCTCTGAAGAAATTGTAACAGTTTACACTCACATCAGCATTGTATAGGAATGTCTTTTATCCCCACCCTCATCAACAGAGTGAGGTAGTTTTTAATCTTTGCATATCTAATAGAGTAGTTTTTTTTTTTACTTTGGTTGAATATTAATAATGCTTTGAAAGTCATGGAAATGTTAAAGTATTTCTTTTTTTAAAAGATTCCCTGGGACTTTTGGGCCAAGTTGCCTTTAGATCTCATTTGCTTCTATTTATATTGTTGTCATGTAATATTTTGACCATTTTGTATCCATGACTTTGGAGAAGTCACTTAAAATCAGGTGGACAGAAGGTATGTTATTAAGAGCTAAGAACCTAAATACTTGGAAGACAAAAGGGACTGGGGAGGTATAAACCAAAGCAGGTAACCCATTTACAGGCTTATTTGGGAGGAATGGAGTTGATTCTTTCTTCGGAATAATCAGAAATTAAGTTTTCCCTCAGTTGACTTGGGAGACATATGGTATTAATAAGGTTCTGTAGAGCCCACCAAGATGATAGAATTAGGTAGAACCTAGTGCACCTATCTGTGTAATATGTAATATACAAGAGTATAGAAACTATGGATCAGAGTAGGTATTAAAATATCTAACCTGATATTTTATGTATCATTACATTTACAGTAAACATATATGATATTTCTTGAAATTTTAATAGGCCCCCAGTTGTAAACACACTATTATATACCACCAAGAAAGAGAAAACAGTGCCAGCTCTACTGCACCATTAAGCTAACTGAAAAAAGTACGTCTAAAAATCAATGAAACATGGTATTTTCATTTGTATATTTCCAGGATTTTTGATTACTTTAAACATACTTTTTTTGTTCTATATCTCTTTCTCCTACCCAAAGGCAGTTTAGTAGTTACCTGCAAACTCCCTTTTTAGCATCATAACAGAAAAAATTGATTGCCAAAGCCAGTAACTACAGATTAATCTGTCTACTTAGTACCCCTGATTAGTTTTGGTTCTTCTGCCTTAGTCCCTTTTTACAAAGAGATAACTGTTTTATCTGTCTCTCTCTTTAATTCTCCTATCTGGAATGCTTAGCATTCCTTTTTGTTTCTTAAAAACATCTCCCATTCTTGCCTATATCAAAAGACTTCCTATTTTTCTTCTTCCTAGCCCAAGTAGGTTGCCATCGCAAGCAGACTTCGGTGTCTCCAGCTCTTGTTCATCCCAACATATCCACTTATTTTACCTTATTATCAACATGAATATTGCCATACCCTGTGATCAGAAATCATTTATCAAATGTTTTAATTGTTTTAATTTATCAAATTTAATTTATCAAATGTTTTAATTCATTTAGTTAAATGAATTACAGACTCCTTGAAACTCTGTGCAGCATTTTTTGTTTATACATTTTTCTCAGAAGAGCATTCGTTGCTTTTATGCAGTCCTCAAAGAACTTTATGACCTGAGAAGAATAATGGCAATGTTAGCATACTCCAGAAAGGTCTTCAGTTGACAGTCAGACTCATAAGGCACATCACATTTGACATCAGATCGTGTAGAAGAACACAGGGCAGGGGACAAATACGCTACAGGGCAGTATCTGCTGTTTCTCCTCAGTTGGAGTAGTCCTGCCAGCCATCCACCCACCGTCTAGAAGCCTAATTAAGGAACAAGATTCTCATGAAGAAATCTGTACAGTAATAATATGCCATGCTTCAACTCACAAGGTGTTGAAGTATAGCTACCTGATTGTTTTCCTTTAATGAAAATGTATTGGTATTCTCTTCTGATTAAAAATGGTTCCATATACTCTTGCAATTGTATCTTTTAACAGGTATCTGGGTAAGTATTTACAGTGCCTTGGGAAATAGAAGTTAGTAAGACAAATTTGATTCAAGCCCTCATTGAGAGAATTAAATGAGTATTTGTAATATAGAATGATATAATGTAAAGTCCTGGTGGAGTATAGAAGATAAAACTTCTAACCTTAGATCTATCTTAATCTAACTTTTGGAATATTACAGCAGAAATTTTTTTTCTTTCAATATAGTTCACGGTTGAGGATCAATAAATTGTTAATAACACCTTTGAACCTCTGGTTGACACTTTTCAACCTTCTACCATTGCAAGGACACTATTTGAAGTATTTAATGTGTGTGAAAATTTTTTACTTAACATACACATATCTTGAGAGATTGCCTCTCAAACTTTGAAAAGTTTTTATTTACCTCTTTTTCAGAATTGATATACAAAGAAGTTATGGACTTGGAGGAAAGAACCAAGAATGGAGTTATACGGGGGCAGCCCTCTCCTTTAGGTTGGTTACAATATAAGCTTAGTTATGATTACAGTTTACTTCTTGTGTTATAATCTTCAGTGGCCTGAAACTTTCAGTTCTTTCCATATTTACTACCGTTAGTATCCAAAGTTTAGTAAGTATAAGGAGTACAATTTTTGTGGTTAAATTTGAAAGCACTGGCACACTCTTCTATCAATACATTGTACTAATATATCAGTAACTGACTTCATAAAATACGTATCTTCTTCTGTGATACTGACATCCCATTGAAGAACTGAAATTTAAAACCTTTTTTGTTGGTGGTGGTGTTGTTAAAACTGCTGTTAGAAGGTATTCTATCTCTTAAGAATGTTGCTTTATATGAGTTAAACATTTTCTTTTATCATAAGCTCATATTAACTTTTAGTATTTGTAAAAGCATGAAGAATTTAAGGGAAAAGTTAGATGACAACATGTACATAGTAAGTACATACCACATGATAGACATAGGTAGTTTTTGTACTTCGTTTTATTAAGCCCCGGAAAACCCTGAGGAAGGGATTGTTATGCACATTTTACAGATGAGGAAATAGTTTAGAAAAGTTAAATGATATAAGACTACAAATCTTTTGTGTAGAAAAGTGAATACTTGAGGCCATGTTTTTTATCAGTAACTTCAAGAGGGCATGGTTTTTCCAGCATCCAATTTGGTCTCTGGCTGGCAGCAGAGACTTCTGGGGACAAAGATTAGGGAGAGATTAAATTTGAGCTGAGTCTTGAAGAATACTGTTTCAACTGATAGGTCTTGAATTAGAGTAAAACTGTGTCATCCTTCTAAAACTCTTACACAATAATTCTAAGAAAAAAATTGGATATCATATCTAGCATCTTGTTTATGAAGTAAGGTTTATAACTGTAGTTTCAGGTGCCCAGTTTTTTGTACTGTAAACATATATTTAAATAATTTTTGTAGCTTTCTATGACATTTTTGCTTATATTTTAATTCTTTGTTTTTTAAATCCTTGATCAGAAATGCAACCTTCCAAATTATAACATAGATTCTGTTGAAAATATAAATTGTTTTCAACAGCTTATAGCTACAATTAGTTGTAACAAAGGGTCTGTTATAAATGCTTTTTTTAATAATTGAGTTAATTAATTGGCTTTGTAATTGATATGCAGTAGTCATATAGGTGAATTGTTCATGATGGAGGCTCAAATGGGATTTGAAAAATCCATTATTTAGGAGAGTTTTATACTTTAGCATAATATCCCAGTCAGTGGCACATTGTGTCAAATGTTTGAGTAAACTTAATCATCTCATGAGATAGATACAGCAGTTGTATTTGTTGTTAATTTATAAATGAAAAATTTGAATCCTAGACAACCTTAATTTTAGTGACAAAGTAAGTCAGTGAAAGGACAGGACTACAAGTTTCTAGACATTTTCAGGATTCTCAGTGACAGCTTGCAAAGAAGAGTGTTAGTAAATTAATGTTGTAAAAATACTCTGTTCTTGATTATATGCAAAAACAGAAGAAACAATATTTAATTACTCAAAATATCAGGAATTCACAATACTGTTTTGTCTTTAAAAAGTCTTTTGATTTTAAAAAGTAAATATATAATTTAGCCCCCTGGATTTCCTCTTGTCTTTATTTTGGTTTAGGTAATGTTAAAATGAGTTTGCATGCCTTTGAGTATGTAGAGAGTAACAGAGAGGGAGGTGATGGGTACCTGAAATTAAAGATATCAGATCCAGAAATTAAAGACTTTGAGATACAGATAAAGATTTTTCCATATTATTGCCATTCAGAGAATTTACTGAGAATTTACTATATTGCTTGAAAGGTCCGAAATAAACAAGTTTTTTTTCCTTAGGTATTTGATTTTCAGATTAAAAAGTTAGCTTTAATTTATGATGCATTTAAAATTTAATTTTTATTAGATTAAGAAATTTGGATAAAATTTGGATAAAAAATAGAGGCATGAGAAAGTATATGTGATAAAACACTTTTATGATTTGAATGTTTCAGTACGGGTCTTTGAAGCTATCCATGGGATTCTACACCCTTTAGTCAGAAAAGGTGCAGCCTATAGTGTTGTACGAATTGAACTTTTTTTTTTCTGAAGTGATTTTAATCTGTAGATGAAAGACTCTAAATGATACTCAGAATTGAACTTTTAAAAGTTTAGTATCATCATTTCACTGTGACTTGGGTCTAGAATTCTAGGTTATCACATATCTCCTTTTCTTCTCTTCTGTCAGGCCTGGAGTATCCTGTGCACCTCCTTTGCCAGTCCACCTCCCATCACCTGCTCTGTCCCTTGAGGTTCCATTCTTTGTCTCCCAGTCCCTGCCCCAGCGCCCTAAAGATTTGCCTATTCCAAGTCCCCTAGTTAATTCATTGTTGGATTTGAAGACAAGCTCCCAGAGGACCGTTCATATTTAAATGTTTTATTTCTTGTCATTGGACAGAAAGGAGGGATAATTTCAAACACTGAGGTACTGGGTTCTGGAGCAGTGGTTTTCAACTTGCTAAGTTTTAACATCATTGGGTCCCTGAAACTCACCCCTAGAAATTTTTATTACTCAGTTTGAAAACTGTTGCTTTTTATTCCATAAATGTGTTCTTAAGAACTTCTGTATAACTTGCATTATTTAATATACTCAAATTTGGAATGATTCTTATTTAGTGATCATATAGTTCAAAAGCTCTTATCTATTGCATGAGTCATATTCCCCGCCCCATAATGTTATTCCTTCTTCCTGACCCAGTCTCACTGTGAGAATTCTTCTGTAGGTTAAGTATTCCTATTACTTTTTAAAATCCAGGAAATGCTTGTTAGGCTTTCCTTTTGGTAAAGGAAAAGAATCTCCCTTTCTTTTATCTCTTTATTAAGTCCATATGTACATTTATCAAGTACTTATTAGAACTGAAATAACAAGACCTGAGTTTACCAATCAAGAGCATTTGTGTGGCTCTGGCAAGTCATGTAACCAAATGGGGCAGTTGGACCAAGAATCCTTTGAATTAAAATGATTTTAATCTTTGTCGTGGCTTTTGCTTTAAAACAGGATGTATCAGAAGGATGGTTTGTACTTTACAGTGAGAAGATATCATGAAGCATTTTTTATTAGGGTAGTAGTTTTATAAAAAAATTTTATTGAAGTATAATTGATTTACAATGTTGTGTTTCTGGTGTACAGCAAAGTGATTCAGTTATACATGTGTACAGTAGTTTGCTTTTGCTAATCTCATACTCCCAGTCCAACCCTCCCTCACCCCTCCTGTTTGGCCAACCACCAGTCTGTTCTCTATGTGAGTCTTTTTCTATTTCATAGATAAATTCATTTGTCGTATTTCAGAGTCCACATATAAGTGATATCATATGGTAGTTGTTTTTCTGACTTAGAACAACAGGCCATTCATATTGCTGCAGTTCACACTGTTATTTTTATGGCTGAGTAGTATTCCAAGGTGTGTGTGTGTGTGTGTGTGTGTGTGTGTGTGTGTGTGTGTACACCACATCTTCTGTATCCATTGATCTGTTATTGGACATACAGGCTGCTTCTGTGTCTTGGCTGTTGTGAATAGTGCTGCAATGAATGCTGGTGTGCATGTATCTTTGCAGATTTTAGTTTTGTCTGGATATATGCCTAGGAGTGGGATTGATGGATCATATGGCAGTTTTCTTTTTAGTTTTTTGAGGAACCTCAAAACTTTTCATGCAAAGATGGGCACAGTAAAGGACAGAAATGGTATGGACCTAACAGAAGCGGAAGATATTAAGAAGAGGTGGCAAGAATACATAGAAGAACTGTACAAGAAAGATCTTCATGGCCCAGATAATCACAATGGTGTGATCACTTACCTAGAGCCAGACATCCTGGAATGTGAAGTCGAGTGGGCCTTAGGAAGCATCACTATGAAAAAAGCTAGTGGAGGTGATGGCATTCTAGTTGAGCTATTTCAAATCCTAAAAGACGATGCTGTGAAAGTGCTGCACTCAATATGCCAACAAATTTGGAGAACTCAGCAGTGGCCACAGGACTGGAAAGGATCAGTTTTCATTCCAATCCCAAAGAAAGGCAATGCCATAGAATGCTCAGACTACCACACAGTTGCACTCATCTCACACGCTAGTAAAGTAATGCTCAAAATTCTCCAAACCAGATTTCAGCAGTATGTGAACCGTGAACTTCAGATGTTCAAGCTGGATTTTAAAAAGGCAGAGGAACCAGAGATCAAATGGTCAATATCCGTTGGATCATTGAAAAAGCAAGAGAGTTCCAGAAAAACATCTACTTCTGCTTTATTGACTATGCCAAAGCCTTTGACTGTGTGGACCACAACAAACTGTGGAAAATTCTGAAAAAGGAATACCAGACCACCTGACCTGCCTCCTGAAAAATCTGTATGCACGTCAAGAAGCAACAGTTAGCACTGGATATGGAACAACATATAGTTCCAAATACAGAAAGGAGTGTGTCAAGATTGTGTATTGTCACCCTTATTTAACTTACATGCAGAGTACATCATGAAAAATGCTGGGCTGGATGAAGCACAAGCTGGAATCAAGACTGCTGGGAGAAATGTCAACCTCAGATATGCAGATGACACCACCCTTAAGCAGAAAGCGAAGAAGAACTAATGAGCCTCTTGATGAGAGTGAAAGAGAGTTAAAAAGTGGCTTAAAACTCAGCATTCAGAAAACTTAGATCATGGCATCTGGTCCCATCACTTTATGGCAAATAGATGGGGAAACTGACAGATTTTATTTTCTTGGGTTCCAAAATCATTGCAGATGGTGACTGCACCCATGAAATTAAAAGACGCTTGCTCCTTGGAAGAAAAGTTATGGCCAACCTAGACAGCTAATTAAAAAGCAGAGACATTACTTTGCCAACAAAGGTCCATCTAGTTAAAGCCTTGGTTTTTCCAGTAGTCATGTATGGATGTGAAAGTTGGACTATAAAGAAAGCTGAGAACAGAAGAATTGATGTTTTTGAACTGTGGTGTTGGAGAAGACTCTTGAGAGTCCCTTGGACTGCAAGGAGATCCAACCAGTCCATCCTAAAGGAAATCAGTCCTGAATATACATTGGAAGAACTGATGCTGAAGCTGAAACTCCCAATAGTTTGGCCACCTGATGCAAAGAACTGACTCACTGGAAAAGACCCTGATGCTGGGAAAGATTGAAGGTGGGAGGAGAAGGGGACAACAGAGGATGAGATGGTTGGATGGCATCACCGACTTAATGGACTTGAGTTTGAGTAAACTCTGAGAGTTGGTGATGGACAGGGAAGCCTGGCATGCTGCAGTCCATGGGGTCGCAAAGAGTCAGACATGACTGAGCAACTGAACTGAATGGCAGTTTTCGTTTTAGTTTTTGAGGAACCTCCATACTCTTTTCCATAGTGGCTGCACCAGTTTACATTTATTAGGGCTGTAGTTTTTTAACTGTTTGAGTCATGCATCCCTTGAAATCCTCTCTACAACAAAAATGCAGTACAGACAGTTTTGCATGTATTATCAGTATTATTCACACACAATCTGAAGCCAGTTCATGAATCTTGCTGTAGGACTGTTTCTAAATATGGCTTGGAGTTGACAGTTTCTGTCTTGAATAATTCTTGTCTGAAATTGAAAAATTAGTAGAGAGGGCAGGACTCCAGGTTTCCAGACATTTTCCAAATTCTCACCTCATAGCTTGCAGTGAAAAGTGTTTGTAAGTTAGTGTTGTGTTGTATATCATTTGTGATTATTTTTATTGAGCCTTTTAAAACCAAAAGAAAAATATTGACCACTGGAGGTAGTCAGTACAGTACAAGTAGCTCGATCTGCAACTCTGTCTGCAACTGATTTGCTGTTTTGTTTCTCATAGCACAGGTGCAGCAGTGATCAATGGCTCTCAGCATCCATCATCATCATCATCTGTCAATGATGTGTCTTCAATGTCAACAGATCCGACTTTGGCCTCGGATACAGACAGCAGTCTAGAAGCATCAGCTGGGCCTCTGGGCTGCTGTAGATGACTACTTGGGCCTCGGGGGGTGGGAGGGATGGGGAGTTGTTTAGTCATTGATAGAACTACTTTGAAAACAATTCAGTGGTCTTATTTTTGAGTGATTTTTCAAAAATGTAGAATTCATTTTGTAGTAAAGTAGTTTATTTTTTTTAATTTCAAGTGATGTAATTTAAAACTTAAGTTGTGTTTTAAAACAGCAACAGAACTGTGTATTTTTGCTGTAATTAACTGTATAATGTAAACCTAATTATTTTATCATGGTTTAAAATTTTTGCATATTTGCTTTATCTTATGCTGCTGATTTTTTTTTTACTGAATTTGTAAGATTTTGTTTATCAAAGCAACTATTATGTGGTGACTTGCCTATATCATGAATTATTTAAGATTTTATAGTTTTTTTATTAGAATTTATTTCAAATGTTTTGTTCATGATGCTATCCTTTAGGGTTATGTGCTTATCAATGAAATAACCCCAGAGGAGTGAGGGAAAATAACCTGTAGCCAGTTATATTCAGGAATAACTACTGTAAATGATGAACGTGTTTTTTAAAAAAAAAAACAAACCTCCAATATTTGCTACTTGCCAATTCTAATTTAGTTACATACAATTGATAGGTAATCCTGTGTGAATTTTGGCAAAAGCCCCATCATCTAAATGGCAGAATAACTCAGAGCATGTCTTTGAAAGTGTTGGGCGTCTACCACCACCTTCCTATCCCCATATCCCACCTACCAACAGTACAGTAAGAGAATATGGTGTTTTCTGCAAATTTGTGGCATGCTCAAAGCTTATGATCACATAAAGTCAAGAGGATACTTCATGAATAATACATTTCAATGCAAATAAACAAATGGTTCACCTTTACTAGCTATGAGCCTGTTTTTGTATACACTGAGTTAATCTGCTCAGGCTGTAGGTCCTAGCAATGATCTAGAATCTGGTCTTTCTCTTTCCTACAGCCTCGGGCCCTTGGACCTATTCAGTTTCCTGTTAGAGTGTCAGTCAGTTGAGCACCAGTTCTCAGGGTGTTTCTGGCCATTTGATTCTACCTGTGGCATAATCATATTTATACTAGCTGTTGGGAGGTTCCAAAGCCTACTTAGATTTCTGTAGGTGATGTATAAAATGAGCAATATACCGTTCATCTGAAAATAGTAGCACACAGCCATATATAGGATATCATTTTCTAAGGACTGTTTCTTCATATTGAGCAGAGCAGGCATAAGTGGTAGTTATTTAGTCTGAGTCTTTCATTTTTTTTAATACCTGATTTTCAATAAAACACACGATGTGGATGTTGAATAGTGTAAGAATGGTGCTGCTCCTGACAGTTGTATGTTAATTGTTTACATTTTATATCTGCAAAATTATTTCTCTATAACAGAATTTTTCTTAAGTAAAATGTCATTGAAGTCTCATTATCTCTGAAATATGTTGTCTGTAATGCCCCAGGCACTTTTTATTATTTTTGGAACAAGAGGGATTTCTTGTAATGAACTGGGAAATGCATACTTAAATAAGGAAAAAGTTCTAGGCAGAAAGCCCAATGGAATTAATGACCAGCAGGAGTAGGAACTGGTGCGATTTAATGTATGGCATATGAAAGTCCACTTGGCATGGTATTCATGTATTCAGTGCAAAATTCCTTTTGAATAAGGTATTTTAGGTCATTGTTAATGTGCAATATTTAGGATCAAAATACATTAACAGCCATTTTATATACTTTGAAATAGTAAGATTGTTTTTGATTGTTTAAGCCATGATTTCCAGCCTCTTTTGAAGTGGCAGTCTTTTTATTAATTCCTTTTCCACTCATATGACAGGGTGCATTAATTTTATTAGGCAAAATAAAGTTTTGAGGCTATAACACCTCTTGAATTGTAGAAATAGGATTGGATTTGCAGTTTCAGGAGAATTTGAGCACGAATGTGTTAAGTTTTTATTAGCTTGACAGTTAACTAGCTTTATTTCTATAGAATAGATTATTTCACTATTGCACTTTAACAACTGACATGCTCCCAAAAGATTCCCTTCATTTTGTGTTTCCTTGCTGATAAGCCATCTCTTAGTACAGGTGTTGGTTAAGCAAGGAAAACCAGGTGTTTAACAGTATCATTTATTGTAAATGCCAGCTCCACTTGCCAACCAGCATGTTTCAGTTGATTCAGAGAAAACAAAACTTAATAGTCATGTAGACTCAAGATACATCCTGAAAACAAAGTCTGTTTAAGTGTTGCGTGCCCAGGGTTTTTAAAATGCAGTATCTCAATACTACTTTCCCTCTTCTCTTAACTGTGTTAAATAAACTAAAGATGGGCTAGTTCTTTTTATTTTTAGAAGTTTTTGAACCTTTAAAACATCTTAAACACTTTTCAAAGAAATGGAAATAAGATTTCTGTCAAGCAGTACTTATGTAAAACCACCTTGCTTATCTTATAAGTGGATTTTCAACTTTATATACTTAATATACCCATGGTCTTACTGTCAGAAAATTATTTAGACTTAAGATTTATTATTCAGTGTTATAGGTTAGGAAAGTAATTCTTTCTGTGTATTTCTTCCTGGTTACTATTCTGTTACCCTCTAATATAAACTGACCATTTATTAAATGATTGTATTGTTGGGATTGCTTAATTATAATAGACATAAATAGAGCATCTCAACGCTCTCATACCGTTTGCTGAACAGTTCTCATTTTGTTACACACCCTCAGCCACTGATTATTCCTGGTATGCACGCCCTATGTTGGTAAAGGCACAGTGTATTCACACCAGACTTCCTAAGAGAAATACCAGCCTCTTAAATGAGAAGGCTATCACACAACCCCCTTAATAGCAAGAAGCTTGATTGCATGTAAAACAGACTTTCCCACAAGCCCTTTTGTTATTTTTTTCCATGCTGATCCTATTGTGTTGTCTAAAAAGGTGAAGGTGAAGAGGATGTGGACATCTGATAGTGCAATCAGCAGCAGGCGAATGAAGCCCTTTGAGGTTACAGATAAGACTTGGTATATACTATCGGCCAGTATGTGCTACACTATGAAGATGTAACTACTCATTGTTGCCTAGACATAAGCCTGTACAACATTTTGAGGTAAAAACATAGTCTATTTTAAAAAATACTGTTGTAGTTTGTTTGTGAGTGTTGTTCATTAGTCACACATTAGCTGTAGAGTGAATGCATGACGCCCCGTGACCCCAGCATACTTGCCAGTAGGAAAACCAGACACTATTGTTCTGTCATTAGCAGCCCTCTTAAGTGTTGCCTCTGGATCCTTTACATTTCAGTATACATTGTGTTTCTACTGATCTCTCTTAGGATTTTCCTGAGTCAGAGGAAACTAATTTTTCCTGAATAGCATGAAAGATGAAGGGGTAAAGGGCATTGAAGCAGAAGTGTATAGTTTGGGGTATGATTAAAATACTGGTAAGGAAAAAAATGTCCTAATTAGTTTCAAACTAACTTGCTCTTAGTTAAGTGCTCTTAAGGAGAGTCTAGTAAGAGTAACACTTTCTGGCCATTTCTGATTTAGATTCTCTTCATTACAGAAACTTATGAGAAATATTACCTGTGGATTAGTTTTGCACAATGTTCTATTCTCACAGTAACTTACAAATTAAACTAGGTTTTTATTGAACTACCTCACACTAATTTTCTATGCTTTCCCAAGTAAGCAGTTGCCCTTACTGTTAGATCTTCACTGCGTGTGAATTATGTGTGTTAAGTACTTTATAGCCAGTGTCAACACTATACCAATAAGTATGTAAAATATATACCTTGCATCAGTAAGAGAGACTCACCTGTAAAATCTTTCACTATGTATCTTAGAAAATTGTGTTAGATATGCTTGTTGGACATTATTACTGTCTGTTTTTGTAAGTAGAAACCTGCTCGTGATATCAGTCCATTCTTTACATTTTACAAAAGGAATAAATCTTAGTAAATTTTACGAAGAAATAAATTACTTTTGTAGGCCCGATATTTGGTATATTTTTGAGAAGCTCTTAATCTTTTAGCCGAATGATGAAGTTAAAACTGAACTAGCTGTCTACCTGGACTGTGACATCTATTTTCTCATAGTTTATCCTGTTCAACAGGTTTTGAAACCTGAAACCTAAGTATGATAATTGACATTTGCTTTTCTCCCTGTATGATGCCATTCCTTCTTCATTCCTCTCCCTTCCCTGTGTTCCGTTCCCTCTCCTCTCCCCTCCTCTAGACAAAACAAAATGGGGCACTTTGTAGGGAATGCTGAGATAATTATTGTGGTTTTTAATCATTCATGCCCTAGTCATTAAACATGCACCACTGGAATGTAAACAATGTTATCTTAGTATGTTAATTGGTTATAATATTTTAAATAAAAAAGAAAAAAGTGATATGAAAATTACGAAATTAAGAGTTTTTCATTGAAAACAAAATACAAATTTTTGGTAAAAAGTTTTTCTGGGCAGGTGTCAGATTTCCTATGGATTTGGGATTAAAGGGATGATACTAGGGCAAGTCTCTTAGATTTGGATTTTATATAAATTGTGAAAAGGCTAAACTATCACCCTGGTTTCCTGACTTACCTACTCTTTTCTGATGTTTGAACTTGCTAGAGAAACATTATCTTAAGAAAGGAATTTGCTTCAATGCCCTTAACCTAGTTCTTGGTGACCATGTGAGGCAGCAGTCACATGGACAGCAGATCACTTGACAAGAAGTATTTTAAAAGGATCTCTCAAAACCAACCAGGGATTTCAGCTCAGTGCATTTCCAGCTTTGCCAGGCAAGTGTTCTCTTTGCCTATACCATGCAGGCCAACAGGCTTATTCATTGCATACATACAGTCTGTTGACACTCCTCTGTCTTGCTCAACTCTTGCTCCAGATAACCCTCATATCCACAAGCTCACACCCCTCCTCACCTGCACTCACACTCGCTGGTTCTGAGGAAAGGACAGGCAAGGCCAAGTATCCACCTGACCACTACTGCTCTGCTGGCTGATGCGGTTGCCAGCCTGATGCTCTCTGTCTCATCACAGTCATTGGAGAGACCCCTGGTGACAGACTGGATGGCAAGAGCAGACAACCATGTTGAGTGTTGAGTTAATTTCCACTCAATCATAATACCCTAGTGACACCAAATAAAATGAAGTAGTTCTTATTAATTGAGGCATTAGATTTATTTTAGTACTGCTCCTTAAAAGATCCATTGACTGTGTTATTGCAAGTTGTTTTGTACTGATTTTGTGGATTGAGTTTTGTTTTTTTGTTTTTAGCTTTTATAGCAGTATGTCTTTGGACTTCATTTGAAATTAAAGGATAACTTCAAATACATTCTGTAAAGTTAGACTTCTGACATAATTAATTTACCATATCCTGTTGTCTCTTTCTCTGCTTTCATGATTAGTAACGTATTTCATTTAATTCCATCAGTGTGTGCATATATGCCTGAGACCCTGTGTTAGAAGCTGGACATGAGGAGAGATCTAAAAATGATGAGTCTCGAGTCTAGTAAGCCTGATCGAAGTAAGTTTTGTATGGAGGAGCAAAGACCATGCTGAAGGAACACAGGGAAGGACTGATTCGAGGAAATGAGGGTTTTGCAGAAGAAGCATTTTTTAAGGAAGGTGTGGAGAAAAGGGCATTCCCAGGTAAAGGGAATGAGAAGTGAAGAATGGCCTAGTGGGGTATGACTGTAAAGAGAGAATGTGATGGGAGGTAAGACTGAAAAGTTGAAGATCAGAAGTAAAGCATTTTGAAGAACTTGTCATCATTTTAAAAGCAGTAGGAACTACTGGTTTGTGAATGGAGTTAATATGAATAGACTTAGAATAACTGACAGTGGGTGTGGGTCTGATAAGAGTGGAGGCATGGAGATTGGGAAGCCGGGGATACTCAGTTGAGAGAACTGAGGTCCTCTCTGCATATTGAGAATGGAAAATTGGGGATTCAGATTGCCATCACTTCATCACATAAGTGAAGTTGCCAAGATTAGCATTTGAGGCCAATTGGTCAGCACACAAGAGGTTCAGGGAGAGTACATTGGATGTATTTTACAGTTTGTACATCACAGTTCATGACAGAACACACTTCAGGTATGGCATTAACTTGCCATTTAGTATTCCAGGAGTGGAAGAAAAGGAAAGATTGCTACCTAATTACCTGTCAACCTCTGTCCTCACAGTCTGTTCCTAGTGAAGTCTGCATCATTTGCTTGTGTTGCCTGTGCACCATTTTCATTAGTGTCATTTTGTAGACAGAGGGAAAAGATAGGGGATTCCTGTTGGACGTAACATAAATAAGACTTCTGGAGTTACGTGAACATGTAGGGGCGTAGTTATGATTGCTGAATATTGAGTGAGTGGTAAAGCAGCAGTAAAAAGTACTTTCAAAAAGTTGGCAGGAAATACAAAGAATTAGGACAATGTCTTGAGAGACAAAGGGTAGACTGAGGGGTCAGAACAAGTTAAAAGGGAGAATTCAAAAGCACATGTGACACGGTCTCTTGATGAGACACGGTTCTGGAGAGGGTGGGTTCTACTGAGTCCTATGGATCCAGACTAGCCTGAGCTCCAGATGGAAAGTTTGGTAATCTTGGACAAATCTCAGCTTTGCCAAGCCTGGAGTTGCTTCATCTGTCACAGGATGGGAGATAAGTCTTTCACAGGGCTGCGGAAATGATTGACTGTGTGTACTTCTATCAGGATAATCCATGTAAAGCAAATATAACTGTTGACTTTAGCCGCGGAAAGGAATAGAAATGGTTTAAGATAATGGGGAAATATTGAAGTGAAAGGAATTTTGTGTGGCCTCCCATTTGAGACCTTAAATACATGCTGATCCCCAAGTCATTCTTTTCATCCCCAGTAGTCTCAATCTTCATGTGGTTGGTAAGAATTATTCTCACTTGAGAGAAATGCCTCAATATCAGTATTGACTGAGGATATTTTTTTTATTTTCTGAGAAGTGGGACAGTTAAACATTGTTTTGATTCTTTTGCTATTTTTGTGTATCATTCCTGCCATTCAGTTCATTCCAGCTGAGCCTCCTCCATGACATATACTTTACATCTTTGTGCACATTACTCCTGCCACTTGTTCATTTGAAATCTTCATTGCTGAAGGCCCGATCTGATCGTTTCTCCTCTGATAAACCTTCTCTGCAAGGACTTTTTCTTTCTTGTCCCTATTGCATGTTTCCTTACTCTGTTCATTTGTTCACACACTCCCCATTTTGTTCTGTAAGACAGCAGTGTGCTTTATGTCTCTCCTGTTCTGTGAGGGCATCCTGTGTGCTTATTTTCTACTGGTGCTTCAGCCTGGAATCCTTTGAATGGAAGAGCCTGTTCACAGTGATTGGGAAGTAGGCATTCAATAAATGTTGGTCTGGATAAGTTACTGATGGAGGACCTGTCTTCCATACCGTTTCTATCCTCTGAGATTCAGTATTCACTGCTTTCAAGATCTGGCATAAGGAAACTTTCCATGCAGCACTATGAAATTACTGTAGTAATGTGAGCGTGTGCTGACAGCAGATACCTGAAATTGAATCTGGGCTTCACACTGGTTGCCGCACCTACAGCAGCTTGGGTAAACTCTTTATGGCTCTGTTTTCTCAGAAGGAGTCAGAGGGAGAAGGTGGTCCTGATACAGTCCCTCCATTCATTATCGCTGCCTTGAAGAACTAAGTACCAAATCCTCCACCAGGAGCAGTAACGAATGGGATACAGGGTGACGCAAATAATGAGGTAGGTCATGCTCCAGGGTGTTACTAAGAAGGGAACTAGGAAGATACCAGGAGACCACTGAAGGAGGTCAGAAAGGGATGGGCAAGGGAGGGGGGGCAGACCATGCCGCTGAAGTGGTTATCATGCCCCCACCCTGCCTGAAATCCTTCAAGATCTCAGTACCTAGTAGCGATTCCTAAAGTTCGTTGCACAGAATGCTAGTTCTGTGTTGAATTAGTAGCAATATTCGTGGAGAGCTTACTCCATGCCGGGCATTAAGTGCTGTGAGTATATGAGCTCAGAGTTTTTATAACAACGTTATGAGGTAAGAACTGTTACTCTTCCCTCTTAGGTGATCACCCTGAGGCACAGGGATGCTGAGCAAGTTGCTCAGAGCTACACAACCGTGTGGTGGGGCCAGGATCTGAATCTGGATAGTCTGCCTCCAGTTTTCACTCTGTGACCACTGTGCTCTACTGCCTAAGAAGTCTCATGTGAAAAAAGGGTTTTGTGTTCAAATAAATTTGGGGGCTGCTAATTAAAGGTAAGCAAGTTCGTCGTTTTTCAAGGATCCTCAGACTTTGGTATGCATTTCCGTAAACCTACCTCAACCATGTCCCTGTCTTCCTACCTCTTCTCTTTGAACCCAGCCCTTCCACTTTTCCTTGTCTTTTTTCTTTTTTTCAGAATCACCTCTCCTCGTTATGACACGCTCTTTTCTTCCTCACCAGTCTTTCCCTCTGCTGGATCACTCTTGGCAGCACACAAGTGTGCTCTAGTAATCCCCAGGAAAAGCTCTCCTTTGCCCCCTCCACTCCGCCACCCTGTTTCTCTGCTTCTAGCCTCATCTGCACTTCTGGAAAGACTGGTCTGGGCACAGGGTCTTCTCTTCACCTCTCATTCAGTCTTCAGTCGGTTCCTGCTAGCTTCTGGCCTGACCCTGTACTCCACTTGGCCTGGACCACACTGATAGTTCCCTGACTAGTTTCCCTGCTGCTACTCCTTCTGTGGGCAAATTGAGCCACTGTCCAGCAGTGGCCAGAATCGCCTTCCTTGTTGAATGCAAGCCAATTCATGTCTGTTTATTTAAAGCCCTTGAATGCTTTCCAGTATCCCTAAATAAACGTAACTCTACTGTAAGCGACAGGGAGCTACAGGATCTGGTCCCTGCCTGGCTCTGGCCCTGTCCATCTCCCACCATGCCAGCAAGGGCACTGGCATTCATGCAGACTTCTGCCTGGATCTGTCTAACTGAATCACTGCCCCTTGCTGTCCTTCAGTCTTAGTTTCATCACACAGTCAGTGTCTCATATATACGAGCTCCCAGCTAAGTAAACACGACAGCTATCCCACACCGCTGCTGCTGCCTCCTCATGCTGCCCCTTTGTGGTGGAGCTGTGTAAGGATGGTGGGAGAACTCTCCGGGGTGTTGGGGCCCTGCTCAGGAGGGAGGGGATATTGTTACTGACTCCATTTATTGCCCACAGATTGGAGCGCCTGGTTACCTGGACTCTAAAGTCCTTTTACTGTGTGGAGTGAACACAGTTCATACCTGGTCCATTATTCTACCAGCCAGGCAAAACAAGGAATATCTCTTCCTCTGTTTCTGTCTTTGCCTCTGTCTCTTTCATATACACACATTCTTAAAATTGTATTCTAACATGGGGCATTTGCCAGTCTTTGTAAAAGTAAGCCAACTCATTTTTTTTCAGTGTAAGACTTAAAATTTCCAGTTTTTTCTTTAGAGTCAAACACAAATTTTAAAACAATTTTAAAAATTTAAAAAGTAGCTTGAGAGCAGAATCCTAGAGTTTTTCCACCTATTTTCCACTATTGTATGTTTGATTCATCGATAATTTGACAATTTTTTCTTAGTAAGTTGTGGTTACTGAATCTTTCTAAAGCATTCATGTAGGTTTTCAAAAAATTGATTCCCTATCTTTTCACATTTATAATTCATTGATTTACTTAATATTATTTTTTTCAAATTTAAGAATTTACTATTAATCCCTTAATCTCTAAACTTTGATTACAGAGTTTAGCGGCAGGCTTCAAAAGGCCTTTGAAAGCTAAATTTTTTGTATATGTGGTTATTTTTCTTCTTCAGTGGGTCTATAGCTTTCATCAGATTCTCAAATTTATTTTTTTAATTAAAGTATATAGTTGACTTACAGTGTCATGTTAATTACTGCTGTACGGCTGAGTGGTTCAGTTGTACATATATATGTATATATATATTCTTTTCCATTATGTCTTCTCATAGGATATTCAATATAGTTTTCTGTGTTATACACTAGAACATTGTTGTTTATCTATCTTCTATATAAAAGCTCACATCTGCTAACTCCAACCTCTCACTCCATTTCTCCCCCAATCCCCTCCCTCCTCAACTACCAGTCTATTCTGTGTCTGTGATTCTGTTTCTGTTTCATAGATGAGAGGTTCATTTGTCATATTTTAGATTCCACTAAGTGGATATCACTAAGTGATATCATATGATATTTGTCATTCTGACTTCACTTAGTATGATAATCTCTAGTTGCATCAGTGTACTTAGTATTAAAAGATGTCATTACAATAATAGGAATAAGTTGAATCCCCAGGTTTGGGAACTAAAATGTAACTAAACTGGGGAGAACGTGGTGGATGGGGACAAGGTACTGGGCCAGAGCCCCTCAGTCTCAGTGTGATTTACAGGCAGAGGTCAGGATGTTTTACAAACAAAATGGAGAGTGCTGATTAAATGGAAATTGGAGGACAGAATAGCTACTGAGCACTGCCTAATTTTGAGAAAAATTGAATTTGCAGGTCTTAAGTTTTGCCAGCAGGTGGCAGTGCGGCTTAGAAGCTGGTTTGGGCCAAGGACTTGGCCAAAAGCTGAGCCTTTGCCACTACTAATGGCTAAGACAGATGGCGTCCCTGTCATCATGTCGAGCCCCTTTGGTCATTTCTGCTCCTTTCATAGCCTGGCAGCATTTTTTCTCTAGGTCAAAGTTAGCAGAACTGAGGACCATAAAATACACTGGTGGTCTCACCTATCTCTTCCTGGCCTCAGCTTCTCCACTGAACAGGGGAGCATGTGGTTAATTCCTGTGTTACTGAGTTGTTGTGAGCAATCAGTCACTTCACGCTACTTTCTTTCTCCTTGAACAGGAGGAGGAGGGCAATATTGTTCCCCCTGGGAAAGCTGGTCACCCACACTGCTATGATAGCAATGGGCCTGGGAGCAGATGCAGGTAGTGCTGTCCACCGACCCCACCCCTCGGGATCCCCCCAGAGAATTCTGACCGCTGATGCTGCTGAGGGCCCTCGGCAGGCACCTCTCCTCTTGGCTGGTGAGGCCTGCAGTGACCTGCCTGAGGGCCAGTCATCAGCCTCCTCACTGCCGCTGGAGTTGCTAGTCAGCCTGGGCCTGTGGGCTTGCACCTTAACGATGGAGAGCCAGCACTTCTGGGAGCACCAGCACCCTGCCATTTAGAGCATTGCTGTGATAGTTTATACCTGACTCCAGGGTAGATGGGTAGCTGGCCTGAGTGATTTCTCCAGAGATGGTAGTCAAATCAGGGCACTTTGGTGACCCCACTCCCCCCAAAACTATTGCAGTTGGCTGCTGAGGATCGTGAAGAGTGACAGGGAAGTATACCGTGAGCAGGAGCAAGTGAAGGGAATGGTGCCTGCACTGCCTGCTCTCCAGACGCCAGTCCCTTCTGCTCAGAGGTGGCTGCTTTGGTGCCCCTGAAGGCCCATCCTGAGGAACTCAGGCCCAGGCCCGGGCTGAGTGGGGTGGCAGCCAGGGAAAGGCTTGCTTGAAGGAACTGCCTCCATGGAGCCTTGGGGATGAACTGGAGGACGGAGATAAGCAGGCAGGGAAGGGAGAGGGATTGGCACCAGCTCGAGGGGAATCTGCAAAGGAGGTGGGCACAGCTGAGGTGTGGCACCTGGAGGACAGAGAACAGGCACTGGCCATCACTCGGGCTCCCCCTCTCCATTACAGAGCCATGCCTCATCACCCTGCACGTAACGGGCTCACCTCTCAGTCAATGCTCGTCAACCTGCACGAACCTGGGGGGCAGAAGCAGGGAGTGCAGCACCCCTGCTGAGCTATGACTCACAGCTTCTGGCTCTGCAGCAGAGCTGGGGCCGGGGCCACGCAAAGGACAACAGGTTACAGTAGAAGGCCTGAGAGAAATTCCGGATAGATAACAGCTGCAAAGGCCCAAGTGGCTAGAGGGGGAGCAAGCAGTGAGGAAAACCATCCTGCCTTGAGCACAGGAGATCGAGCACACAGATGTGCCTAAGTCAGCTTCAGTGACCGTGATAACACTGGGTGCTCTCAGGGAGCTCTGCCACCCACTTCTCAAGGCTCCTCCATGCCATTCCACCCATGGGACACCTGGAGGACTTCCAACCCTGTGAGAAATAGAAGAGGTCACTTGGTACCCTCCCTCTGCATGACCATAAAGGAGTCAGGCACCCAGGCATCATGCTTTGAGAGCACATTTAATAAAGAATGCAGAAAGTTCCTGGTGGGCTACTCAGATCCCATGTGCCATCTATTTTGATGGTCATGGGACTGCTGCTTTGATGCCTGCCACACCTTGCACGGTCGGAGCAGCCTCCAGATCCCGAGTGGGGCTTGGGCTCCTAACCGGGTGTCAGGACTTCTCTCTCCAGCCCGGGCCGGCTCTCCTGGCACCACTGAAGCCCAGGTCCAGCTGCAAAGGCTCTGGCTCCACTTGAGGCTGTGGAAGGCTGGGAGGGCAAGCATGCAGCAGAAACGAACTCTGCTGGTTCCTTTACTTCAGCGCTCTGGCACCTTTTGCCCCAACAGTCAAGCTTCCCAGGGTTGAAAAAAACTCCTCCATTTCTCTCTGCAGCAGCTGGTTCCTCTTCTCTGCATCTTCCCGGGCCCGCTCCGAGTTCCTCAGCTTTATTTCCAGCATTGTGTACTTTTTCTTTTCTTGGTCTAGTTCTTCTTCTAGCCGTGACATTCGTTTCCTCAGGTCGGCACTACCTTCTTCGAGTCTTAAAAAAATCAGAGAAGAAAGACACCGTTTTAGACTTGGGCTGAGGTTTGCAAGCAAGCTTCACTGTTGGCAGACACTTGATGGGGTAAAGTAGCTGTTCAGACCTGATAGCAATGGGGACGGATGCTGTGGATTCAGACCCGGTGCCAGGTGAGGCTTCACAGACCACATATCCTCACAAGACTCTGGGGCTTCACCTCCCCTCCGAGATCCTCCTCTCGGCCTTTGGCACTCAAGGCCAGGAGCCCTCCCTGAGTTCTCACTCAAGTAGAAGACCACTTACCCTCCCGCCTGGTTAATGACATAGTGAGGGTTGGACCGCTCGCTGGCAGAGAACAGGACTGAGCCCTACACCAAGAGGGAAGCAGGAAACTGTCGCCTCGTTTGCTCTTCTACAAGACCCACTGAACTCCATCTAGACACAGCAACTCACAGGAAACCCCACTCAGGTTCTCACTTCACCTTCCATTCCCTCTCGGCCTTCATACCCCAGCTCAAATGTCTCACCCTCTGGTAAGCTTCTCTTGATCCTCCCCAGCATGTCAGACACTGCTCCTTTTTGCTACCACAGAGTACAACACAGGCCTTTCATCTTTTCAACCAGATGACCCACTCCTCTAAGGCCTCAGGGACACACTGTGGCTGGCTCTTGGAACCGACCTGACTACAAGATATAAACTGTGGGCAGGACGTAAACTGCACTGAGTCCTGAAAACGCCGGGGATGACCTTCCACCCATGCACTGTAGCTGTGATGGACTAAGGAGACAAGACCCACGGCATATCACCTGGCACATGACGTACATGGAGCAAATACCCATTCCTCCCACCCCCGCAAGGCCTAGGCCTTCACCCTTAACTACTGAAGACAAAGCATGGAGCAGGGCTAAAATCTGGAACAAGAGAGGGAGGCCCACTCTCATTACTTTTATTCAATATACTATTGGAAGTCCTAGACCCATAAATCAGGCAAGAGGCATAAATAAAAGGTATTCAAATTGGTAGGGAAGAGGTAAAACCATCATTATATGCAGATGACATACACTGTATGTAGAAAACCCTAAAGACTCCACACAAAAACTAGTAGAACTGATAAACGAATTCAGCAAGGTAGCAAGATGAAAGATTGCTAGAAAGAAATTGGTTGCATTTCTTTACACTGACAATGAGACAATCCCCTTTAAAATTGCATCAAAAGAACAAGAAACAGACAAAAAACTTAGGAATAAACCTCACCAAGGCAGTGAAAGACTTACATGCTGAAAACTGCAAAACATTAATAATGGAAATTGAAGATGATTCAAAGAAATGGAAACAAGATCCCATCTCTTAGACTGGAAGAATATTGTTAAAATGACCATACTACTCAAAACAATCTACAGATTTAATGCAATCCCTATCAAATTACTCATGACATTTTCCACAGAATTAGAACAAATAAAATTTATATGAAACTGTAAAAGATCCAGAATTGCCAAAGCAATCCTAAGGAAAAAGAACAAAGCAGGAAGCATAACACTTCCAGACTTGAGACAATACTACAAAGCTACAGTAATCAAAATAGCATGGTATTGGCACAAAAACAGATATATGGATCAATGGAACAGAATAGAGAGCCCAGAAATAAACCCACATACCTTTGGTCAATTAATCTTTGAAAAAGGAGGCAAGATATGCAGTGGGGAAAAGACAGTCTCTTCAGCAAGTGGTTTTGGGGAAGTTGGAAGCTGTGTGTAAATCAATGAAGTTAGAACATACCTTCACACGATACAGAAAAATAAACTCAAAATGGCTAAAAGACCTAAATAATAAGACATGACACCATAAAACTCCTAGAAGAGAACACAGGCAAAACATTCTCTGACACTGTGCCTGTGTTTTCTTGGGTCAGTCTCCCAAGGCAACAGAAATAAAAGCAAAACTAAACAAATGGAAGCCAATCAAACTTCCAGCAAAGGAAACCATAAAATTAAAAGAGACTATGGACTGGGAGACAATATTTGCAAATGATGTGACCAACAAAGGATTAATTTCCAAAACATACAAATAGCTCATTTGATAACAAAGAAAACAATAAGAAAATGGGCAGAAGACCTAAACAGGCATTACCCAAAGATGAGGTAGAAAGTGAAAGTCACTCAGTCATCTCCAACTCTTTGTGACCCCATAGACTATACAGTCCATGGAATTCTCAAGGCCAGAATATTGGAGTGGGTAGCCTTTCCCTTCTCCAGCAGATCTTCCCGACCCAGGAATCGAACCAGGGTCTCCTGCATTGAAGGCAGATTCTTTACCAATTGAGCTATCAGGGAAGCCCAAAGATGAGGTAACAGATGGCCAATAGGCACATGAAAAGATGCTGATATCACTAATCCTTAGAGAAATGCAAATCAAAACTACAATGAAGTATTACCTCACATCAGTCAGAATGGGCACCATTAAGCAGTCTACAGATAATCAATGTTGAAGAGGATGTGGAGAAAAGGGAACCCTCTTACACTATTGCTGCGAATGTAAGTTGGTATAGCCACTAAGGAAAACAGTATGGAGGTTCCTCAAAAAACTAAAATTAGGAATTCCCTGGTGGTCCAGTGGTTGGGGGGGGGGGGGCTTCTCAGGTAGCACAGGGGTAAAGAATTAAGAAGATGCAAGAGACACAGGCTCGATCCCTGGGTTGGGAAGATCCCCCTGGAGTACGAAATGGTAACCCACTCTAGCATGCTTACCTGAAAAGTTCTGTGGACAGAGGAGCCTGGCAGGTTAAGTCCATGGGGTCGCAAAGAATTGGACACGACCAGTGCATGTGTGCACGCATGCACACACACACATGTGCCAGTGGTTAGGATTCTGCGCTTCCACCACCAAGGGCATGGGTTCAGTCCCTGGTCAGGGAACTAAGATCTCATAAGCCATGCCACATGGTCAAAAGTTAAAAAAAAAAAAAAAATCGAAAACATATTAAAAAAAGAGCTGCCATATGATCCAGCAGCCCCACTCCTGGGCATATACCCAAACTAAACTCTTAATTCGCAAGGATACATGCACCCCTGTGTTCATAGCAGCACTATTTTACAATAGCAAGACATGGAAATAACCTGAATACCCATCAACAGATGAATGGATAAAGAAGATGTGGTGTGTGTATACACACACACAATGTAATACGACTCAGTCATAAAAAAGAAAGAACTAATGCCATTTGCAGCAACATGGATGGATTGAGAGATTATCATACTAAGTGAAGTAGGCCAGAAAGAGACAAATACCATATGATATCACTTATATGTAGAATCTAAAATATGACACAAATGAACTTACCTGTGAAATACTCACAGATACAGAGAACACACTTGTAGTTACCAAGGGCAGGGTGAGGGGGTGGGAGAGGGAGGGATTTGGAGTTCAGGATTAGCAGATGCAAACTGTGTGTGTGTGTGTGTGTATGGATAGATAAACAAGGTCCTTTTTATAGTACAGGGATTATTTAGTATCCTGGGATAAACCATAATGGAAAAGAATATGAGAAGGAATATATGTATATTAAAACTGCATCACTTTGCAGAAATTAACAATGCTATAAATTAGCTATATTTAAAAAAAACATGGAGAAGGGAAAAAGCCTCCCTTTACTCTAACCTCCCATCTGGGGGGGGACATAGTGTCAGAAGACCCCCCCCAAAGTGGGGGCAGCAGGTCCCCCCATGAGCCTCTTCATTGCTTCTCCTTCCCTCTGGGCTCCTCCTTCACAAGATCCTCCTTGCCCCCTAGTGCTCTGGAGAACGGCCTGGGCCACCCCTCTTCTTTCCATGCCACTCCTAAAGGGATTTTGTCCAGCCTCAGGCTCCAAGCACCACAGAAGTGGTGAGTGAGTGACAGGTTGAGTGACAACCCTCAATCTTTATCTCCCTCAAGTCCACTCAGAAACTTAATAAGCATCTACAGCTTAACAGACCCACGGCTCCTGCTCCTGTGAGTTCCTGTCCTCCTTTCCCAAGTCACCCTCCTACAGCCCCAGTCTCTTCACTCAGAGACCACCTTCTTCCAAAACAAAAATGGTGTCCCTCAAGTCAGTTATTTTTCTCATCCCACAATTGATCAACTGGAAGAACCCAAACATGTTCTGAATCTGGCCACTTGCCCACCTCGACTGCTGCCTCTTAGGTCCATGCCACCCACAGGTCTGGCCTGGATCTCAGCGGCCTCCTAACTGGTCTTTGTCTGCCTTGTCAAGCACTCCTGCACGCAGCAGCCAGCGCACCTCATCAAAGTGATCAAAGTACTCTAGGCCTGCCAGCAGCTTCACATCTCACTGGGAATAAAATCAAAGCATCACTCCTGGCAAAAGGCCTCGCCCCCTACCCCACCCCAACTACCTCACGCTTTCAGAGCCTGCCTGGACACTCAGCAAATGCACAGTGGGTCAAGGATTGAACCCACAGCCCACCAGACAACAATACTGCATTTCCCCTGAGGACTCCAGCCTTCGAGAAGATGAAAGCTTGAGTCCCCTCCACAAATAGCCAAGGAAGTGACAGGTTGATTCTGACCCTCTGAGGCTGCCCTCAGACAGCATCCTCCAAGTAACATGTCCTGTGTGCTCTGTAAGCTCAGCTTCAGCAGTCCTCACCTTCCAGTGAATCTGCAGGGAGTTCCTGCTATCTCTGCCTGGTATATTCCACCCAGTGCTTACCCTGTGGGTTTTCTCCACAATTTTCCACCCTGGGTTTTACTCATGCTGTGTCCTTTCTCATCCTTGTTCAGCCCAGTCCTATTGGTCCTTGGCTCCTATTGAGCCAAGTCCTGGCTCAGATATCACCTGCTGTGACCCCACCTACCCCTGATCTCCCCCATGGCAGTGGCCACTGCCCTCATAGCCCCTCTCCTGCCATCTTCCCCCCATGAACACAGAGCTGGCACACACCTGACACTCCCCAGGTACCCAGGAGACAGCTGCCAGCAGGACAAGAGGGTCAGATGCTGCCATTCCAGCTCCCCGTGGGAATCCCATGCTCAGAAACGGAAGCATGAATCCTTTCAGCCTCCACTGTTTGATGGAAAAAGGAAGCACTCAGAGCCCACTGAAGCCTTCTGCTAGTGGGTGGGACGTGGGTTCATAGGTCAGTCAGCTGATGCAAGGCCTGGGGCGAAAGGAGCTAAAGGGTCTGAGATGTTGATGGAAGCACTGCTCACTGTCTAGTGTCGGCTCTGTGTGTGTGCTAAGTTGCTTCAGTTGTGTCCGACTCTGCAACTCTATGGACTGTAGCCCACCAGGCTCCTCTGTCCATTGGCTTCTCCAGGCAAGAATACTGGAGTGGGTTGCCATTCCCTCCTCCAGGGGATCTTCCGGACCCAGGGATCAAACCTGAGACTCTTATGTCTGTTTCCTGCATTGGCAGACAGATTCTTCACCATTAGCGCCACCTGGGGAGACCCAGAGGCTCTGCTGATGACTATGAGGGAAAAAGCCCTCTGCACGCAGGCGGTGAGAGGACGGAACCAGGGCCCATCAGTGAGCAAGCCTGCAAGCTTTAAAGGGTGGCACGAGGCGTCTTCTGTGACCCGGTAGAAGGGAGGGCTTGGCTCAGCAAGGTCAGCTCCCTCTTCAGAGGAAATTGGATTTCCATCCAGGTGTCCTCACTCTACTTCAGGCCTGACCAGAGTGGGTCAGTCAGGCTGGCCTGGGGCCTGCAGTGCACAGAGGCCCTGCCCCATTCCCAGTTCCTGAACTATAGGACATTCTGGGGGGCCTGCCTCCTCCCTGAGGGTCACACAGGGACCTCCACTCCGAACCTCTCCATCAAAGGTACTCTGAGCAGCTCAGGCTGAGATTCTTACTCTTTCCTTTAGCCAGCTGGCCTCATGGAGTCCTGGCTGCATGCCAGGCCCTCGGCTCCCAAGCTTTCCCAGACAGAGGACCCCCACCCCTCCATTCCCAGCCCTGTCCTAGGGAACCTTCTCCCAGAAAGGCAGCTTCCTGGGGGCTGGCTGCTCTGAGCCCTGCCTCCAGGAGCTATCTTTCCAAGCCAGAGGCTGATTGCCCAGGACCGGTGCCCAGTGAGCTGCTGGCTGCGAGTGCTCTGCCCAGCCCAGGAGTGCCAATCTTGCACTCGCCCAACAAGGCTTTTTACCTTTTCACGCTCGTCTCATACTCAGTCCTCTGCCGGCACAGCTCTGCTCTGAGCTCTGTGACCAGGCCCTGGAGAACCTCGGTTCGACGGGCGTGGTCCTGGGCAGGGCTGCCTGGGTCACTGGGCTCGCTGCTGCTGATGCAGGCGCCCACTCCATCCAGGCCATGGTCCAGATCCACTTCGCTGCTGCTGAGGACAGGGGAGGGCTCAAGGGCCCCCTCAACGTGCAGGGAGCTGCAGGCAGAGGAGTCGCTGGCCCGGCATGCTGTGCAGCTGCTGACCGAGCCCCTGGCCGAGGCCTCACAGGAGGAGACCCCAGACCATGGCAGGCTGGCCACACTGGGTGTGCTGGGAAAGGAGCTCTGCGGGGGCACATTGTCGTAGGTGGAGAGTCTCTGCTCGGAGCCTGAGTCCTTGAGCCGGTCTCCTGATGAGGCCCGGCGGTGGCCTCGCAGGGAGGACAGCCCATTCATGAGCCAGTTCCCTCCAGAGGAGATGATGGGGACCTCCAGGGATGAGGTGCCCACCTTCGGACTCCCCGACCGGGACCCTGACTGCCGGAAGGAAGACCTCCAGTTGGGCAGAGTCTGCACCTTCTTCCCAAGGCTGGTGGCAGCAGGGCTGCCTCGGCTCCCCAGGCCCGTGGGAGAGGTTCTAGAGAGCACCGCCACGGCAGCCCCATCCAGAGAAGAGGTCCTGTGTGAGGGCAGGCAGGGGGCGCTGGGACTGCCGGGCTCTGCCTGGTCGTCCCTGGTGACCTCCTCGGAGCCCCATCCCACGGTGCACGGTGGGCCCCCGCGTGGGGAGGCTGGCCCCTCCATGGTCCTCGAAGTGAAGAGCTGGCTGTGTTTGCGGATCAGGATGGTCATCAGGTGCTGGACCAGAGAAGTGCCTGCCAAGAAGAAGGAATAAGAAAAGGTTAACTGTGAATGCCTCCAGTCTAGTTTCTCCAGACCAGTCAGCAAGCTGCAGCTTGGACCCAGGCACCCAGCTCTGCCAGTAGCCTCAAACCAGGCTACTCCGTAAGTGTGGACTCGACAAGAGCTCGCCATTTTCCACTCCAAAGGTAAGGATGGCCACCACACTTTCCAAATTCAGACAGGGACAGAAGGACCATACCCAAAATGCCCCTCCTCCAATGTGGGGTCTGGAGCACAGAAAGGCACTCAGCCTTCACGCCCACTCCAACTAGCTGGTGGAGGGAGGAGCAGACACAATGCTGGTTAAGGCTGTGGGGTGAGCCAGGGGCAGGCTGAAACTGGAAACCAGGACCTGGATGCCAGGGCCCTCTTGGCTGCCCCATTTGCTGCCCACAATGGCTATGCCTGACTATCCACTCTGGGGGGCACAGGGTTCTGGGACACGGAATTGAGATGTCTTACGGGTGCATGTGGGCACACATACACAACCTCATACACAGAGTCACACACATACACAACCTCATACACAACCCCATACACACACATATAAAACCCCATACACAGTCACATATATACCCATACACAGTCATACACACAACCCCATACATAGTCACATATACCCATACACAGCCCCATAGTCACACACATACACAACCCCATACACAGTCACACACGTACACAACCTCATACACAACCCCATACATGCACATATAAAACCCCATACACAGTCACATATATACCCATACACAGTCATACACACAACCCCATACATAGTCACATATACCCATACACAGCCCCATAGTCACACACATACACAACCCCATACACAGTCACACACATACACAATCCCATACACAGTCACTCACAGACAACTTCATAGAGTCACACATATACACAGCCCCATACACAGTCACACACATACACCACTCCATACAGTCACTCACACACAACCCCATACACAGAGTCACACACATACACAGCCCCATACACAGTCACTCACAGACAACTTCATAGAGTCACACATATACACAGCCCCATACACAGTCACACACATACACCACTCCATACAGTCACTCACACACAACCCCATACACAGAGTCACACACATACACAGCCCCATACACAGTCACTCACAGACAACTTCATAGAGTCACACACATACACAGCCCCATACACAGCCACACACATACACAACTCCATACAGTCACTCACACATAACCCCATACACAGAGTCACACACATACACAGCCCCACACACAGTCACACACATACACAACTCCATACAGTCACTCACAGACAACTTCATACAGAGTCACACACATACACAGCCCCATACACAGTCACTCACAGACAACTTCATACAGAGTCACACACATACACAACTCCATACAGTCACTCACACAACCCCATACACAGAGTCACACACATAGACAACCCCACACACAGAGTCAAACACATAGACAGCCCCATACGAAGACTCACACACACACAACCCCATACATGGAGTCACATATCCACAACCCCATACACAGAGTCAGACACACACACAATCCCATTCACAGAGTCATACACATACACGACGCCATACTCAGAGTCACACATACACAATCACACACAAATGCACATAGCCCCCCCCCCCAACATGAACAACCCCACACACAAGCACATGCCTCCTCTTCCCCAGGCCACAGCCCCTGAGACACAGCCTGTGGCATATGTGGGGACTCAGTTCCTGAGGCTGTGGGGTAGAGAGACGGGTCAGTGACAAAGGGAGGCTTTGCAGAGGGACCATGGTATGTACCCTCCTGTTATCCTCCAGCAAAGACCAGAGACAGGAGGAGGCATCTGTGTGATGAGGAAGGTCAAGTGCTTCTACTCCCACTAGAAGTAATGGAGAGTCATGGGGAGCATTAAGTAAACAATCTTTACTAGGTGAAGCAAGAACTTGGCAGTTCAGCAGGGTGAGCATTTGCCGTCAGGCATTTGTGCAACCTGGCAGGTGGGAGCTCTGGGGAGACTACCAGTCAGGCCAAGGGAGTGCTAAACAAGAGAACAATCCCCAAGGGACACCCCGTCAGCTGGGGGTGGGCCAGGGAAAAGCTCTGCAGCCCACCCCTAGCCCCACGCGCCTCCCCTAGTTCACGTTCCACAGGAACGGCCACTCTGCCCTCAGCCTGCCTCGTGCCAGGGGCAGCAGGCTCCAGCTGGCGTCAGGCAGGCTCTGCGTGAGTTCTGCCAGCCTCTCCGCTCCTTGGCTCGAACGGCTGCAGGTTTCCTGTGAGCAGCTAGACTCTCACACTAGAGAGGATGGTCTTTCTATGGGGCCTCCAAGCAGTGCGCTCATGTCCAGGCCAGCCTGCACCTGTGTGCCCTCTGAAAAGTCAGACTGAGAGAGTCACCTCACCTCTCGCGGCCTGTCTCATCTGTCAAATGGGGGCAGTAACCGGGGGCTTCTTGTGAGGACTGAAATGCGGTGGTAGAAGGAAAGCACTCAGCAGAGGCTCTGATGTGTGGAAAGCGGCTGTTGCTATATTATTTAAAATCTTTTTATTATGACTATTCATTACAGAACATAATATCCCCAGGGTTTGCTGAGCTCTAACATCCAGAAGAAGCCTGTGACAATTACTTAATCGAAAATTACTTCGGTAAAACAAAAACATTTGTGTGTATTCAAGGGCAAGGGCACTGACCTTTTCCACCCCACCTCCACCCCCTCAGCCGCTCCCATCATTCTAACTGCACCTTATGACCCCATCCACAGGGCAAAGCTCCTTTTCCTTTTAGAGCTGACCCCATGGGGGAAGAGGGGCTGGAGAAGGCAGTGAGGAGGTCCAGAGAGGCTGCTTCCAAGTGCCCAGGGGCAGGGCCACCCTTCCTGCTGGCCTGGTGTGAGGGTTCTGAGGACTTGCCCGGGACCGACGTGAGCCCCGAGCACCCAGCACCACCACGTACACCCCCTCCATTACCTTCCATAATGGTCACTGGGTCTTCTACCTGCGGCCGAAGTATATTAGGCCCAAAAACAGTTGCCAGGTTCTGGACGCTCATCTTGTTGACATCTGAGTGGGACTGAACTTCATCCAGAAACCTACAAAGAAAGGAAGAGACAGTTGGCAGAGAAGCAGATCCTGACTCCAGATTTGCTGGGAGCTGCCTGGCCATCGTGCTCAGCTGTGCCCTCAGAAGAGGGCAGAGCTTCCTGAGATCTGGAGGGCCATCAGAAGTAAAGGCCACTGGAACCAGGGCCTGTCGTTGGTGTGGAAGGACATAACTCCCCCAGCTGCACTGGGTACAGCTGCCTAGGAAGGCTCAGACCCCCAGATGCAGGGCTGGGTGAAGGTTCACCCTACCTGTCCTCTCCTGGCACCCTGAGCCTAGGTCATGGTCAGGAAGCAGACCCATGGGGAGGGGCGATGAGAGGCACCCAGGGGAGGTAGAAGGAACAAAGGCCATCTCACTTTCCTTCAGGAATGATGTACTCAGGACTTTATAACACTGCCTGCTCCAACCAGGACTATGATAAGCTCTGTAAGTGCAGAGACTTCTTTTATATCCCCCACTGGCTTGATAGATGTGTGGGTGGGCCCCCCGACCCCTGTGAAGGGCATAGGGAGCCAGACTGCAGGAGAGGGAAGCCCCACCCCTAGTCACTTACTTGCAGATATATCTGAGCAGGTTGTAATTGACCAGGGGAAGGCTGCTCACTTGCTTAGCCAACTCCAGAGTCCCCTTGGGATTGAGAGAGAAAAACAGCATTTCAAAGATCAGCAGGGAGGCCCCAGGCCTTCTCTTGCTGGAGGCAGATGAGGAGGGGGTGGGAATCCGAGTCCAGACCTCCATCCACAGCCCACAGGCCTGGCCGCCAGTGACTAGAGGGCACCACACTTTCATCCCCCTGGCTGGTGACCTCTGGGGGGAAAGAGATTTACTTTCAAGATGCTGTTGTGAGGGATGTGCCTCTGCAGAGCCACAGAGGAATGTCAGGGCCAGCGCTCAGCTCACTTATCGAGGCACAAATATTTGCTAGATAAAGACCCCTCATCTCCCACACAGCCACGGGGAGGGCAAACAGTTCTTCCCCAGCTGGAGCCAACCAGGGCTGCAGGCAGAGGGCTCTGTCCTGGGGGCAGTCTCAAATTCTTTTGGGAGGAGGCAGGATAGAAATAGATGAAAGGTCTGGTTGTTTCTGAATCCCAAGGCCAGCCTGGGTAGCCTGAGTTAAGATGTGGGAGGAGGTGATGGAGCAGGAGTGCCTACTGAGTGGTGGTCCAGCCTGGGCAGGCTGCATTCAAGAGCATGGCTGGAACACAGCCTGCTTCAGGAGGTACCTGTCCCTCCTAGAAGGAGGGCTGCACACAGGGAGGAGATGCTCCAGGCTTCCCACCCCAGAGTACCCTCCTGCCTAGCGGGGAGATATTCTAGCCCGCCCCAGATTTGGAGCTTCTAGGCCTGCCCCCCATCCCCAACAGAGCAGGCTACAGGATCTATGTACCATGAAAAGTCACGAAAAGTCCTGTTTCCACACGCACCACCCCCCATCAACTAGCAGGCCCACTCCCCCAGCATGGGTCCCCGTGAGCCACTAACCTCCCCCTCGTCCTTGGTGAGCAGCTGGGCGCAGTTAAGGAAGTCCTCGTACCTGGCGAAGGGGACCACAGGCTCGGGGAGCTCCCGCAGGTACAGCTTCAGCAGGGAGGCCACCGTGTGCACGTCGGTTGTGCTGCAGACGGAGGGGACACCCGTGAGGCTGGGCACCAGAGAACCGCAAGGTGACCAGCACCTCGCCCACCCCCCTCAGGGGTAGTCTCTGCTCTCACATCCGTGTATGTGTGTGTATGCACACGCACACACTGTGATGACCGGCTAGGGAACAGGTGGGTGTGAAGGGCCACCTCCCACTGGCCTGGTACCTGCCCCAGGGTACTCTGGGGTCGGGGAGCCAGGGGCACAGCTGTCCTTTGGCCCAAGTCTGAGCCTGCTCTTCTGCCCAGGCTCACCCTCTAGTAGAAGCAGGAGGACCGTGTCAAACATGCCCACCATGCAGGGCTGCCAAGCCCCTTGGAAAAGGGCAGCTGTTCTTGGGCACCTAGGCTGGGCAGGTCAGAGGTCAGCATCTTTCCCCGGCTTCTGGGCTCCTATTCACACTACAGATGTCCCATTTCCAGTGCCCCAGAGCCCCATATGTCCACTCCCAGGCATCAGTCTCCTGCTTGCAGCTCGGAGCTGCCCAGGCTGAAGTGGGCCCTGGAGAGGATGGTGGCCCTGGGCCTGTTTGGATTCTGGGGTCAGGTCCTGGGCTGCAGTCCTGGTACCTCCTCCAAGCTTGCCTTCCAGGCTGGGTGGGCCCTGGGTGTTTCATCTGCTTTTCTGGATCTGCATTTCCCTCATGGGAGGTGTTCAGGAAAGATGAACCACAGGCCAAAAGTGGCTGTGCCATTAAGGTGCTCCTGGCCTGCTGTCCATCTCATCACTGAGATGAGCCCTGCGGTCCCTCCCACCCTGGCATTTGGAATTCTGGGGTTCCACAGGGCTACATGCACCTCAAATTTGTATCCCCAGAGCCCCTCCCTGCCTCAGGACTGGTGGCTCTTGATGGCTCTTGGTCTGGCCAACTGAGCAGCCCCCATTCCTGCCCCCACCTCCCCTCTCCAGCCAAGCACACGGCCACCCTCACCCTTGTCTGCCTTCTCCCAGCCACTCCTCTGCTGACACCCCCATTTCCTGGAAGCTTATGTCCCCAGTGGATACTTAGCCTTGAGCCCTAGTGACCTTCCACCTGGGGACCCCATGAGTTCACTGCCAGCCACTGCATGAGCAGGAACCCCAGGAAGATGAGGGGAGGGATGGGAAGCTAGGAGGATGAGCAGCTTTCCTTTGGACAAGGGCCAGCCATTGTGTCTCCCCCTGGTGGGGAAGGTGAAGCATTTCTGATCTGGGCAAGTAAACTCAGAGGGTGACCCCTCTGGACTGCAGACCTCGTGGCTCTCCCCGAAACTTTGGGCGTTCCTGCCCAAAGCCCCATCCTGACTCCTCCTGGCTGCCCGAGGTTACAGTACTCCTGGTCCTGGGAGCTTGGCTCAGCCCTGACTGCCTCATCTTTCCTCCCTCTAGAAATTCACTTCCTCACCCTCTCCCCACTCCACACTGTTGGCCCAGATAAAGGAACCCCTGTGCCCTCTCTGGGCAGACCTCTTCTGGGAAATGGTGATCAGACCCACACTCCACATCTGAAAAAGATATTGATAGACTCTCCTGGCTGCAGTGATGGTGTGGGCAGATGCTGGAGGGGCTGGCGGTGTTCTGCCCTGAGAGGAAAAGACCTGAAAATGCCAGGGCTGCCAGCAGAAACCTGTGGGCCTATGCTGCAAGGCGGGGGGCCTGTCTGCCCCAGGAGAGGGTAGATCCGAGAAGAAGGGGCAGAAGCTCCATGGGGGTCAGGGCTGGCTGGCTGGTTCTGTCAGAGACATGAGGCCCCCAAACAGCCACCTCTCCTCTGCTCTTAGCCCCTGGGCACTCAGTGAGGCTGACTCTATCCCAGGGTGGAGCCTAGGACCCAGTAAGCCCCAGTGATGGAGTAGTATGGGTGCTGGCCGAGGACAGGTGGAGGAGACTCGCTCCCCTGCCCCTGAAACTTGTGAGGATGTGCATCTCAGTATTGGCACCTAAAAAGCCAGGAGGTGGGGGAATGGGTCACCCTGAGACAGCAGAGCCAAGAGACAGACTGTGGGCTTATGAGGGGCATCTCCACAGTGGATAGAGCCCGCATGGAAGTAGCAGGATCCACCCAGGTGGGAGACCCAGGGCTGCCACATTGGTTCTATGCCCCACACTCTGCCCATCAGGAGGGCTGGCTGGGCACATGTGTGCCAGTGTGGGGCATCACCCTGCCCTCCATCCTGCACCCAGGCCTCTCAGCTGGCATCCTGAGAGGAGACTCTTCAAGGGTAATGGACAGGTGGCCCTATCTACATCTCCTCCCAGGAGCTCACCTGTCAAACAGTGGCTTCTCCCCACAGTCAAAGGAATCCTGCAGGTCCCTCACCAGGTTGGCCTGGCCGGGCATGCGGAAGAGGCCCTCCTCGGTGAGCCCGCGCTCCCGGATGAAGTCCACACACTGCTCCACCAGCAGCGGCGCCAGGCGGGGGCCGTACTTCTGCTCATGGTGGACTGTATCCTCCAGCCGCTGCCCAAAGATCCCTGGGCACAGAGAGGAGCTGGTCACACCCTCAGCTAGCTGACTCACCAGTGGGGAGGACGCTGGGGACAACAGCAGGCAGGCAGTGCTGTCAGGGCCCAGGGTGGCGCCCCCGCCCCCGCCCCGGGGAAGCAGATTAGAAACTGGGAAGGCAGGCAGCAGGCGGTTGGGACATGGCAGAAGGGCATATCGGACAGCAGCCTAGCCTGGCCTGTGGAGCCTGTCCAAGCTTGAGGACCCTTTGGGCCCTCGGGGAGCATGCATCATACATTTTATTTATGTATTGGTTTATATATGCAATATTAACTTTCAAATGGCAGTGGCTTGCATTTAACAACCTAACACCATGGCCACCAAAAGACACACTCCAGAATGTTCTTAGTGGCACTCCCTGCAATCTCTCTGAATGAGAAACCGCCTAATGCCCATGAGTGGCAGAATGAGCGGGATCATCATGGTCTACTCATACCATGGAGCACAGGACAGCCATGAGTACTGCTGAGGTACAAGCAACAAGACAGAGGACAGATAATACGAAAGCAGAATCACGACCCAACATTGTAGATCATTAGGGAAACTCGAGTCAACACTATCTCACACCCGTGAGGATGGCTACTATCCAAAAAGCAGAAAACAACGTGCTGGTGAGGACGTCGCGAAATTGAATGCTTGTGCCCTGTTCATGGGAACGTAAGATGGTGCAGCCACTGTGGAAAACAGTACGGAGGCATCTCAAACTATTAAAAGCAGAATTACTGTATGATCCAGCAATTCCACTTCTGGGCACATACCCAAAAAAACTGAAAGCAGAGACTTGAGCAGATATACAAACACCCATGTTCACAGTAGTATTATTCACAATATCCAAATGGTGGAAGCAAACCAAGGGTCCATTGATGGACGGATGGATAAACACAATGTGATGCATATATACAACATAATATTATCCAGCCATAAGAAGAAGGAAATTCTGACAAATGCTACAACATGGGCAAACCTTGAGGACATTTTGCCAAGTGAAATAAGTCAGTCCACTAAAACACCAGTACTGTATGATTCAACTTATATGACATACTTAGCATAATCAAATTCATAGAGACAGAAAGTAGAATGGTGGTTGCCAGGGGCTGGAGGACAGTGGAATGGAGAGTTATTGTTTAATGGGTACATTAATGATTGTCTATTTTTGTGTATTGTGTTAGAGAATGTTCTAATTTCATTCTTTTACATGTTGCTATTCAATTTTCGCAGCACCACTTACTGAAGAGAATATCTTATTTTTTTTTCATTGTATATTCTTGCCTCCTCTGTCGTAGATTAATCGACCACAGGCATGTGAGTTTATTTCTGGGTTTTCTCTCCTGTTCTTTTGATCTATATTTCTGTTTTTATGCCAGTACTATACTGTTTTGATTACTATAGTTTATAGTATAGTCTGAAGTCAGGGAGTCTGATTCCTCCAGCTCTGTTTCTCTTTCTCAAGATTGCTTTGTCTATTCATGGTCTTTTGTGTCTCCATACACATTTTAAGATTTTTTTAGTTCTAGTTCTATAAAAAATGCCATTGGTGATTTGAAAGGGATTGCATTAAATCTCTAGATTGCCTTGGGTAAGTGAACTGTCACTGTTTGCAGATGACATGAATATTATACATAGAAAATCCTAAAGATGCTGTCAGAAAATCATGAGAGCACAGTGAATTTGGTAAAATTGCAAGATACAAAATTAATATACAGAAGTCTCTTGCATTCCTATACACTAACAATGAAAGATCAGAAAGAGAAATTGAGGAAACAATCCCATGGTAAAACAATTTACCATCTCATCCAAAAGAGTAAAATACCTAGTGGTAGATTTACCTCAGGAGGCAAGACCTATACACTGAAAAATATAAGATGCTGATGGAAGATATTGAAGATGACACAAAGAGATGGAAAGATATACCATGTTCCTGGTATACCAACACTGGAAGAATAAACATTGTCAAAATGACTATACAAAGCAACCTATGGAAATAAACCTGAAATGGGTCAAAGACCTAAATGGAAGACTGAACATGATAAAACTCTTAGAGGAAAACACAGAATACTCTTTGACATAAATTGCAGCAGTATCTTTTATGATTCACCTCCTAGAGTAATGAAAACAAAAACAAAATAAACAAGTGGGATCCTCGTTAAACTTAAAAAGTCTCTGCACAGCAAAGGAAAAAATAAACAAAATGAAAAAACAGAATGGGAGAAAATATTTGCAAATGGAGTGACTGCCAAGGGATTAATCTCAGAAGTATACAAATAGATCATGCATCTCTATGTCAAAAAAAAAAAAAAAACCTAATAAAAAAATAGGGAGAAGACTTAAATAGGTATTTCTCCAAAGAAGACATACAGATGACCAAAAGGCACATGAAAAGATGCTTAACATCACTAATTTCCAGAGAAATGCAAATCAAAACTACAGTGAGGTATCACTTCATACCCATCAGAACGGCTATTATCAAGAAGTCGACAAATGATAAATGGTAGACAGGATGTGGAGAAAAGGGAACCCTCCTACACTGTTGGTGGGAATGTAAATTAGTACAACTACTATGGAGAACAGTATGTAGGTTCCTTAGAAAACTAAAATTAGAGCTACCATATGATCCAACAATTTCACTCCTCATCATATATCTGGAGAAAACACATGATCTGAAAGGATACACACATACCCCAATGTTCATGAAAGTGAAAGTAAAGCCACTCAGTCGTGTCGGATTCTTTGTGACCCCATGTACTATAGCCTAGTAGGCTCCTCCATCCATGGGATTTTCCAGGCAAGAGTACTGGAGTGGGTTGCCATTTCCTTCTCCAGGGGATCTTTCCAACCCAGGAATCGAACCTGGGTCTCCCGTGTTGCAGGCAGATGCTTTACCGTCTGAGCCACCAGGGAAGCCCTCCAATGTTCACAGCAGCACAATTTACAGTGGCAAAGACATAGAGGCAACCTAAATGTCCATCGTCAGAGGAATGTTAAAGATATGGTACATACACACAGTGGACTATTACACAGCCGTAAAAATGAATGAAATAATGCCATTTGCAGCAACATGAATAAACCTAGAGATTATCATACTAAGTGAAGTCAGAAAGAGATTATTATGTATCAATATCATATCACTCATATGTAGAATCTAGTTTAAAAAATAAAAGTGAACTTATTTACAAAACAGAAACAGACTTACAGACACTGAGAACAAACTTATGGTTACCAAAGGGGACACATGGAGGGGAAGGATAAACAAGGGGCTTGGGATTAAAACACACACACTACTATAATAACCAACAAGCACCTACTGTACAGCACAGGGAATTCTACTCAGTATTCTGAGATAACCTATATGAGAAAAGAAGCTAACAAGGAATGAGTGTATGTATATTATGTATATAAACCTGGATCACTCTGCTGTACATCAGAAACTAACACAACATTATAAAGCAACTATATTCCAATAAAATAAAAAGTAGAAAAACAAAAGAACCCAGGCAGTCTGGCTCCAGGTCTGGGGAATATTCCAGGCCACATGGCTACCCTCCACCCTTCCTGGAGCATGGATACCTATGTGATGCCATTACCCCACCAGTCTTGCTTCCCATGTTTCTCCTGTCTTTCTTCACCAGTAGCTCCCAAGGATGTGGTCATTTGGACAACAGGCAGAGGTAAGCAGAGGCTAGAATACTGACAAGAAAGGAAAAATCCAAAAAAAAAAAAAAAGGAAAAACTGTCTGCCTTCTGGGATCTGGACAGCTCAGCTGCCCTTGCCCACTGGGGTGTAACCTGTAGACAGTGTTGAACACAGGGGCGGGTGCTGCCCAAAGACTGGCATGGGGCTGCCTAGGGCAACTCTGAGGTACCCACCACCAACAGTGTCCTGGCCTCTCTGCCCAGTCCAAGAGTGGCCTAGGCCGGTCTGGAGACACAAGGACACTCACTGTTCCTTCTACAACACACTTAGGGCTCAATCACGTATGCCCAACAATGAGCTATATGGGTCCACAAATGTTCCTGTTTAGCTAGGCAGATGTTTGAAACATTTTAAAATTAGTTACTTTATACTTTTATACTTTATAAAACATTCATATAAAAAAAATCTGGACCATGTAAGAGATTTTTTATTCATATAAAAAATCTGGAAAAAATTCTCTTAAAAGCAGCCACAAATCTGGTGGTACCAGGCTGGAATTTCCAAACAATCACACTGACGGAGTTCAGTGGCCCCTCTGTCTTTCTGGAGAAGGAAATGGCAGCCTACTCCAGTATTCTTGCCTGGAGAATCCCATGGAGGGAGGAACCTGGCAGACTATACAGTTCATGGAATTGCAAGAGTCAGATATGACTTAGCGCTATCTTTCTTCCTGTCCTTCTGATAGCCCATGTATTTGCTAATTCTCCACAGTCCCCATCACCCGCTACTGCCTAACACCCAGTCCACACTTCACTCCTGGGGCTTTGCCAAACACTCACCTCTTTTCCCTGGCACAGACTTGTGCTTCCGCACCGGGCACCAGGTCAGAATGAAGTAGGAGAGGAGCCCTGACTCACAGAAATGGGAAGTCAGGCCTGTTGTGACCAGGGGCATCGGCTAGGACCTCAAATAAGCAGGCAGAGAACATACAGGGGGAACTGCCCTGGAGCAGAGGGTCCTCCGGAAGGGGTGGAGCCAACGTGGCATTGCAGCCTGGGCGCCCACCTCCTCCCTCCCTCCCCACTCAGGCAGACGCCCCGTCCCTTTCACTTCTGCTTTACCCACTACTTGAGCATCTTCACTACCTCTGCTCTCCTGCTGCCTGGCCTGGGCAGAGGAGGTCTCCTCCCTGTTCACTCTGTGCAAAATTCTGGTTAGCCCTTGAGATCAGCTGTCACGGATCCTTTCTTCAGCACGACCACAGGGCTCTTGGGCTCCCTCTCTGGCTCTCTATCACAGACCATGCGAAGATGCTTGCCTCTGCCTGGTTCCTCACTGGGAACCAGCCTTTCTCCCCAGTCACAAGCCAATGCTGGGCTTGGAGGGGAGGTCAAGGAGTGCTGAGTGAGGGAGGTTGAACACATAGCCCAGGACGGTCTACCATCCCGAGTTCATGCACTCAGCTTCCCACCCTTGGCTCACAGGTAACTAAAGGCCACAGTCAGGGAAGAGAGACACTGAGGAAAAGAACTCTAAAATTCTCTCTGCTGCTGCTGCAGCTAAGTCATGTCAGTCGTGCCCAACTCTGTGTGATCCCATAGACGGCAGCCCACCAGGCTCCCGTCCCTGGGATTCTCCAGGCAACGATAGTGGAGTGGGCTGCCATTTCCTTCTCCAGTGCATGAAAGTGAAAAGTGAAAGTGAAGTCGCTCAGTAGTGTCCGACTCTTCGAGACCCCATGGACTGTAGCCTACCAGGCTCCTCCGTCCATGGGATTTTCCAGGCAAGAGTACTGGAGTGGGGTGTCATTGCCTTCTCCAAAATTCTCTCTAGAGAGTCACAAAGCCTGGGCAAATCTATCTAGCCTCCTCTTGGCCCCAACCCTTTCTGCTCTCCAATTTCCTGTTCCCAGGACATCTGCTGTCCACCTGTCCACTGGTCCATCCATCCTTCCATCACTCTTGCGTTTGTGCCCCACCCTGTTCTAGGTATTAGAGGGTCTCAGATCTGTCCAGAGGACTAGAAACATGTAAATACTACCACAGGCTCCTCTGCTGAAACCCCTTGTTGCCTCCCTCCTCCCCACCCAGGATAAAATCTAAACTTGGAAAGTAGATAGACAAGGGCCTGCCTACCTCTCCATCAGATTCTGAGGTGCAAAAGAACCTGGGTCAGGCAGAGGGCAGCTGCTGCATGGCCAGCCCCGCTGTTTGTGCGGTCACACAGCTCCCACATCTCCAAAGCCCTCTTTCAACATCATCTCAACCACCACCCACTCCCCTCCCACCCTGGTGAAGCTTTCCAGCCTACTCTTCCAGTCAGTCCCCTGAACACGGCTATGGCTGTGGGAAGTCCACAGGGTCCCAGGTGCTTCTAAACAGAGGTGATTTAGAGAAGGGGACATCAGGACTGGGGTCTAAGAATGAGCAAGAGATAGCCAGGAAGGCAGGGGTTGGGGTCTGGGGGCATGCATGAGCAGAAATCCCCAAGGCAGACATGGGGAGGGAGGTCTGATGAGGACCCTGGGGGTTGGAGGGTGCGTGTATGAGTGAAGAGGCTGGGAACATGGCAGTCTCGGGTCCTGACAAGAACCATAACTCCTGGTGAGCACTGGACTGACTTCATGCAGGGCTCAGGGGCTCTGAGAAATGACAAGACTTCCCCAGAGGCCCTCCCAAGTGCTGAGCCTGGTGAGGGTGCTAAGGATAGGGGTGGGGAACACAGGAGGCAGGTGATGCTCAAGGCTGAAGGCCATGGAGACAAAGATTTTGAGGTCGCACCTGCACATCCTAAGCCACTGTAGAGTGAAGTGGCCTCCCTTCCTATACCTCAGTTTCCCCATCTATAAAATGGGGACGATGACACTTGTCCTTAGGGGTGACCCCAAGGCCCTGCCCCCAGGCATCACCAGGCCTGGGGCTGACCCTACTTTGCCAGCGAGGCAGCGTGGAGCCTTGCATCAGACCTTGTTCAGGCTTCAGGTGCAAGCTGCCCCCTTACCTTGAGGGCACATCTCCCTTGAGGGGGAGATGCTCCCGGAGCCCCATAGGAAAGGATGGTTCCAGCTCCACCTCCCAGGGCTTTGCTCCCACCTTCCTCCTGCTGGAGGCACCGTGCGCTCAGGCAACAGACCTGGCCTCCCTCAGCCAGGGACCTTCCCCACCACTCCCCTTCTCAGAGGCTCTTGGGCAGAGCCTGGCAGGGCCTGGGACGGCTGTGCTGAACTTCCTCAGCCCTCCTGGCATGTCTCATGGGGGAGTGTTGCCAAGAACCAGCTCTAATAGGTCTGTCAGATCCCTGGAAACCCAGCCAGCCAGCGTGTGGGTTCCTCGAGGTCCCAGCCCACGCTCTTTACAAAGCATCAGCTCTGCCACCGGAGAGGAAGCTGGCATGGACCTCTGGATGAACCTGCTGACGGGTTCAAAGCTGGGCCAGGCCTCCCCTCCTGCCAGCTGCTCCCTGGCAAAGCCTGGCCCTCACTCCCCTCTCCCCAGAATCCCATGCAGGGGCAGGAAGGCACAGGCCCAGCACTCAGCTGACTCAGATCCCTGTCCTGGGTGACCTTGGGCATGTCCTCAATATCTCTGAGCCTGTCTCTGCCATGTCATAGGGCTGGCAGTAACTGTGGAAGAGCCTAATGGAAGCAGGTGCTTGATCAAAGTGGACGTCTCCTGACCCAGGAGGGCCAGCCCAGGACTGGGTGGGCTTTGCCTGCCCTGGGAGCCCAGCAGGAAAGGAAGACAACCAAGATTCTCTCTTGGAGCTGATCTCCGAGTGGCGACGTCAGGCTGGCTCTCTCCAGTAAAGGGGAGAGGCATAATAGCGGAGAGACGCAATGAGGAAAATAGTTATTAAATTCTCTCCAGAGATTCACAAACCCTTCCTGTTCTCTACTCCGCTCCCCAGGACACCTGCCATCCTCCCTGCATGCAGCCCACGGTGTATAAATCCACTTTCCATCACTCCCACACTTGTGCCCATGCGCACTGCCCTCCTCTAGGTACTGTGTGCGTGCTCAGTCGTGTCTGACTCTTTGCGATCATATGGACTGTAGCCGCCAGGCTCCTCTGTCCATGGAATTTTCCAAGCAAGATTACTGGAGTGGGTTGCCATTTCCTACTCCAGGCGATCTTGCCGACCCAGGGATCAGAAGGTGCCTCTCTTGTGTCTCCTGCGTTGGCAGGCAGATTCTTTATCACTGAGCCACCTGGGAAGCCCCCTTTAGCAGCCTCAAAGCTGCTCTGAACATCTGTAACAAATTGGCTGGGCTGTAACCAAGTCTCAACAACCAACAGGCTGAAAATCAGCCAGGGGAGAGAAATACAAGGAGAAGCTAACATCTTAGGGGGTTGTTCTGCCCAGGGCAAGCCCATCCTCAGGGCAGAAGTGACCTCCACCTTTCTGGCATTAACCAGCCCACAGGCATAGGGGACTTTCTGAAGTCTGGAGAGGCCAAAGTGGGCTGAGCAGTGGACTTGAAGTTGGTAGCCGAGAGCTGGCATCCTGCCTGGTTCCCTCAATAGTGGTGATCTTTTGCAAGTCCCCGTGCCCTGGAAGGCTAGGTTCCTCATCCGTGCACGGGGGCTGCCCACCACCCGGGAGAGGGGTAGGAGGAAGCGTCCGAGCTCTCTTCCCCTCAACACGCGTGCTCGCTCCCCCAGCCCGGCGACCGGTTCCGCTGCTGCCCCCTACCCGCTCCCGCAACCGACCCGTCTCCCCGCTCCCTCCCGGACGCCCCGCGTCGCGCCGGCTCAACGTTGTCCTGGCACAAGCGCAGGATCTGCGTCCAAGCGCGCTGTCGGCCTGGGACGCGGCTTCCACTCGGCTTCGCGGGGCGCCCGTACCCTCTCCCGCGCTACCTGGGGCGGCCGGCGCGCAGCAGGCGGGCAGGCGGCAGGGCGGCCGTAGGCAGGCGCGGCACCCTGAGGAGGCCCGCGCGGCCGGCATCAGGCCCATGGCGCGCTCCGGCGCGGCGGCGCGGCGCGGCAGGAATGCCCGGCACGCGCGCAGGTAGCGTCTTGCCCGCCGCCCGCCCCGGGCCCGGACCCTGGAGCGAGGGAGGGAGGGCCCGGGACCTGCGAGTTTCTGAAATGCTGCTCCTGGAGTTCAGACTTCTGACCCGCTTCTTCCTAACGCTCGATGTTACAGCACCGTAGGAATACTAGCAATTCCCAGTGATCCGCCCCTTCTTCCTAAAGGACTCGCTTTAGAAGTTTCCGCTCCCAGCAGAATGGAAGGCAGGTGTTCCAGGTGGAGGCAACGGAGGCTCAGGGAGGTCAGGTGACTCGGTTTGGGTCAAGCAGCGGGAAGAGTGCTGAGCCTGATCTATAGCAGGGCTGCCGACCGTGGAGATGGTGTTCTGGGCTCCAGCCCTCTGCCCTACGGAGGGGCCAGCGCCCCATTGCCACGGAGGGTTAGGCGTCCTGTGCAGTCCTGAGCGGTATGAGTATTAATGTCCCCATTTTACAGATGAGACAGCTGAAGCTCAGAGAAGTTATGTAATTTTCCTAAGGCCACACAACTAGTAAGAGACAGATCTTCAATTCAAACCTATACTGTATTTCTGCAAAGCCTGTGAATCCAGCGAAAAAAGCCCACAATCACACACTTCCAAGGGTGCAAAGTGTGAGAACCGACATGGGTGCACAGCCTTCACCAGGAGGGAAGGCATTCACCAGGAGGGAACGTGGACAGAGAGGCAAAGCTGGGGCCCTGCAACACCAGAAGAAGGAATGGAGATCCCCAGGGGTCTGTGGGAAGAAATCTGTAAGGGAGGGGCTTAGGGGAGCCCTGGGGGTGGAAGGGGTGGGGGCTCATCTGAAATAAATTTGTGTTATTTTAAACTGCTAAATTTGTGACAGAGCAGCAATTGGAAACTACCACAATGGATTTTTTTGCATTACTTTTCATTCTAAAAAATTACAATAAAATATTCATTTTGATCAGAGTTTTCTGGTGTCCCAGGCCAGTGAGGCCCATTAGTCCTGGTCCTGACACTAATGTGGGGGTGCGGGCTGAAGTCCTCCCAAGTGCTAGGAATGTGTGGGAGGGGTTCGTTCAGTGTTCTTCCCTCCCAGAGTCCAGGTAAGCGTGAAGGTTGGGAAGGGCGATTCGTGGAGACAGGGGGCTGTAAGTCAAGGAATATCCTGCCCTAAATCTGCCCCCAAAAGCCCGGGCTCCCAGGGCCCACAGTCCACAAGGTCTGATCAGCTCTGTCCACAGTAGAGAGAGAGGTCCAGGGATTTCCCTGGTGTTCCAGTGGTTAAGACTCTGCCTTCCAACACAGGGGATGAGGGTTCAATCCTTTGTCGAGGAACTAAGATCCCACATGCCTCAGGGCAGCTAAGCCCAAATGCCACAACTAAGTCCTGATGCACCTAAATTAATTAATTAATTAATATAAAGTACAAAGAGAAAGGTCCGAGGGCTCAGTGGAGGCACCTGCTCCAGCAGCAGGGGGCCCTACCAGTTAGGCTGACTGGCCCTGGTACTGACTTGCTTTCTCTTTTCTGAGCCCCAGTGTTCCCACCTGTGTGGTTAGTTAGACTGGCCAATCTCTAGGAAACCCCTTCACCTAACTTCCTGTGCCTTCGCCCCCTACATTCCCAGGTGGATGGAGGTCTGCAGGTGCCTCCTATTTAGAAGGCTCTGGACTCTGGTGAGCACTGCCATAATGAACTCTAGGATAAACCCTGGCTAGGTCAACACCCATGCCACCATGTGGGGCTTTTTTTATCCATGAGGCCTGGAGTGAGGGGTGGGTGTGCAAAGATAGTTATGAAGCTTTCCTCTTGGGCCAGGACCAGGGAGCTGAGAGGCTGGGAGCGGGAGTCCTGTCCTCTCACATGAACAACTGGGGATAGATGACTTCTTGAGCTGGGCTGGCTCTCACTTCTGGGCAGGGTCCAGTCCCTTGGGGACTACCTCCGTCCTCAATCTTACCTCCCTTCCCCTGTCCCCACACCACTTTTGAGACAAGGCAGATCCAGAGGCTATGGTGCCTGGCAACAGAGCATCTTTGGATGGGCTCAACCTGAAGGCCGGCCGGGCCTGCTCTCAACCCTGCTGTGTGCTGTGAAGGCAAGCTGCTGAACCTCTCTGGGCCCTGGTCCCTCTCTATAATCTAATTTTGATACAATAAACCCCTGTCAAGAGTAGCAAATGGCAAGCATGAGATCACTTCCTCTTTCCTCTGGCTGACATGGAAGACCAAGGCTGTCGGGGAAGAAACTGAGGGCCAGTGAACCTGACCACAGGACATCCCGAGAGGTCCTGGCATCCAGCTCTTCTAGAACCAGCATCCAGCCCAGGCTCGGAGCTCCAGCAGACCTGGGTTACAGCGCTGGCTTGCTGCTTACTCCTTTGGGACCTGGATGGATTACTTGAACCTCCCTGCTGCTCAGTCTCCTCACCTTAAAAGGGGCTATAGTGGGACTGATTCCAAAGGGCCACTGTGAGGGTCAGTCGGGGTTGCAGAGCCTACCACCGGGACACGCTGAATAAACACTAGCTGTTCTGGAGAGTGGCCCAACTTCTCCCCTTGTGGCTGGTGGTCACCAGGACATCACACAGTGTTGCTGGCAACAGCCTTCAGTGGCCTCAGCTTAGCAATGACCATGACAAGCTCTTTTCTAGCCCTGGGATCTGAGCTCTTCTTAGCACACACAGGAAGCCAAGCAGGCCCAGTTGCAGGGGCATTTCCACCACAGTTGCTGGGAGGGAAGGAGGACTCAGTGAGCCAGCAAGGTGGGCAAAGGCCAGTTAGTTGAGCAGTTGAATATCACAGGAAGCAGTGGCGAGCTGCCCCTTATAAATCACCCTCGCTGGCTTGCCAGGCTCTCCCAAGATAAGGCAGCAGCTCCTCCGCCTTGTTCCCCTGGTAAACCACCCCAGGATCCCTGGCTGCAGATCAGTGGGGCCTGCGGTTGGAGGCTATTTCCCCTGTGGGGATCTAAGATCACAGACTCCCGGGGCACTGCAGGTGAGAAGCCTTGAGGGCTGCAGAAGAAGGAGGCCAAAGGGTGCTGTGTACTGACCCTTATACTTGTAAGAGGACTGATCTGGCCTCTGCAAGCCTGGGGCTGGATGGGGTTCAAGGCCTGTGGGAGTGATTCCTCTTCCACTTGACATGTGGTCCCTCAGGGCCCACCAGAATGGGCCTGGGGTACCAGACTCAGGTTCAAGTGCCCCCTTCTCCTGGTGCAGTGACTGAAGCCCAGTCCAGGTCAGCAATAGCCGCATCTTTCTCCTTTTGGAAAGGCTGCCAGGAAAGGTCCAGGCCCACTGGTTTGGTGGGTTAAATTCAGAGGAAATGGAGATAAGATGTTCTCTTCCTGAATCTCCCGAGAGCTGGGATCTGGAGTAAGTAGTGCTGGGCAGAAGGCTCCACCACTGCCAGCCTGGGCTGGGGCCAGTGACCTTTCATCTTCAATCTGTGCCTGAGGGCTTCCATTTGGAGATATCATTCCAGCAAATAATGACCACAACCAGCTGGCCTAACAAGGATGCTTTGTGTCTCTCCAAGTTGTCCTGAGGCTGGATTTTCTCCATGTCAAGTGTCCTGCCCCATGGCCTCTGGGAGCTGCCTTTGTCCCCCTCCTTCCCTCCATGATTTCTGAGGAATCTAGGACAGGACTGTCAGCTCTGGGGGGAGGGGTCGGGGAAAGTCTGCAGAGGCCTGTGAGAGTCACACACACACCGGGGTGGGGCCGGCAGGGGGAGCGCAGGTCTGATGGCCACGGCGGGCTTGCTGCCTGGCCCTTCGTGCCCCTACTCAGTATGGAGCTGTCACTCTGGGCAAGGACACCATGCCCAAGCCAGGCTCCTGGCATCAGGACTGCTGCCCTGTGCTGCAGCCTGTAAGGCTGAGACAGTTTCTGGGCTTTGCTTGGCAGTGTCCGCTGGGTAGGGGGGATAGTTACTATGCTCCTAGTTACTGAGCTGCAAACCCCGGTCCTCAGACTCCTGCATCCAACTACCCACTCAGGATGCCTGCAGTGGGCAGCAGTGTAATGACTAACAGGCACTGCAAACTCCCCTGTGCCCAAATGGAGCTGTGGTCTTGCTGCACTGTCCCAAACCTGCTCTAGGCTGTCTTCCTCTCTTGCTTAATTCCAGTTCTTTCTTGCCGCTTGATCAGACCCCTGGGTGTTCACCTTCACTGCTCCTTTTCTCTCAAACCCACATCCAGGAGATCTTGTAGGTCCTATTTTCAAAACAGATTTGGAATCTGCTCACCTTCACCACCACCCACCATAGGGGAAGTACTCTTGCTTATTGCCTACATTACTGACCCATTGTGGTCAGCAATCAGAGCTGCCCTTTTAACTATTTATCAGAGCACGTCCTTCCTCTGCCATCAGGCTCCTTTCATGCTCCCTGTCCCTCACTCCTTCAGCCCACCTGCCTGTGCGTGGGTTCAAGGTCACATCAGTACTCTCTGCTGCTGCCCAAGCTGCTGCCTGGGTCTGACACACACCCACCCTACGTCCTCCTGGCTCACTTTCACAACTTCTTCCAGGCCTTGGGTGTCACTCTCTCGTTAGGACCACCCTCACCATTGTGTTTTGTTGTTGTTCAGCGGCTCAGTCGTGTCTGACTCTTTGTGACCTCATGGACTGCGGCATGCCAGGCTTCCCTGTCCTTCAGCATCTCCCGGAACTTTCTCAGACTCATTTCCATTGAGTCAGTGATGCCATCCAAACATCTCATCCTCTGTCATCCCCTTCTCCTCCTGCCTTCAATCTTTCCCAGCATCAGGGTCTTTTCCAATGAGTCAGTTCTTCACGTCGGGTGGCCAAATGGTTCTGTATTTTTCTTACCGTAACACTCACCACCTTCTAACACAGCAGTTCTCAAAATGTGGGTCCTAGACCAGCAGCATCAGCATCACCTGGGAACTTGTTAGAAACAAATTCTAGCAACTTAGAAACGGGTTTCCAACTCTCAGTCTCACTTTACAAGCCTTCTCCTGGGTGGCTGGTATGAGAACAATTGTCCTATGCCTTGGAGAGCATAGAATGGAACCTCCGTCTGATCCTTGCTGGGTGCCCAGCCTACATGCTGCTCTGTGTTGAATAAATAGAACTCTTCAGAACTGAGACTGCCGGGCACTTTGTATCCATTTTCTCTCTTAATTCTCATGACAATTCTGCAAAGAAGATGTTCTTTTTCCCATTTTGCAAACAAGAACACAGAGAGAGTTAAGTGGCATGCCCAGGGTCACACAGCAAGCAAGGGCAGAGCCAGATCACATGCAGACCACAGCCTGCTGCCAAGACCTCTGCTCACTCTGCCTCCTTCAATACTTCAGCTCAAAAGGCTTTGCTAATAAGCACTTTCCTATGCACATAAGACACACTTTCAAGCACTTGCTGGCTCGCTCCAGATAACCAGGCAAGATAGAACTCACCGCAAGCACTCAGCAGATGCTGGGTGACTCTGGTATCCCATGACTCCTTCTCTCCCCGTTTACAGAGAGCTAGCTAGGAGGGACCGCCCAACAGAGCCTCTTGGGGGGCTGTGTTCCTAGAGTTGGGCCTGGAAGTCCAGAGACTCACTGGGGACTGGGGCCCTCTTCACACTATCAAGTCTTCTGATCCATGAACAAGGGCTACCTTTCCCTTCATTTAGGTCTTCAATTTCTCTCAAGAATGTTATTTTCAGAGTATTAAGTTTTGTACTTCTTTTGTTAAATTTATTCCTTAGTATTTTGTCTTTTGGATACTATTATAAATGAAGTTTTCTTAATTTGTTTCCTCAGTGCTACTGTATAGAAATACAGCTTACTTGATCTTGTATCTTGCAATCTTGCTGAATTTTTTATTAGATCTAAAATAGATTTCTTAAGATTTTCTACATATGAGATTATGCCATCTGCAAATAGATTACTTGTTTCTCCTTCCTAATCTGGATGCATTTTATTTCATTTTCTTGCCTAAGTGCTCAGCTTGAATGTCTAGTACAATGCTGAACAGAAGTGGTAAAAGCAAGAATCCTGTCTTGTTCCTGAAAAGCATCCAGCTTTCTCCATTAAGCATGATGTTATCTGCAAGTTTTTTTATAGATGCCCTTTAGCAGGTTGAGAAAATTCCTTTCTATCTCTAGACAGTTGAGTGTATTTACCATCTTCAAGAAAATTAGAGATACCGAGGGAACATTTCATGCAAAGATGGGTTTGATAAAGGACAGAAATGGTATGGACCTAACAGAAGCAGAAGATATTAAGAAGAGGTGGCAAGAACACACAGAAGACCTGTACAAAAAAGATCTTCATGACCCAGATAATCACAATGGTGTGATCACTCACCTAGAGTGATCCAGACATCCTGGAATGTGAAGTCAAGTGGGCCTTAGAAAGCATCACTACGAACAAAGCTAGTGGGGGTGATGGAATTCCAGTTGAGCTATTTCAAATCCTGAAAGACGATGCCATGAAAGTGCTGCACTCAATATGCCAGCAAATTTGGAAAACTCAGCAGTGGCCACAGAACTGGAAAAGGTCAGTTTTCATTCCAATCCCAAAGAAAGGCAATGCCAAAGAATACTCAAACTACCGCACAATTGCACTCATTTCACACGCTAGTAAAGTAATGCTCAAAATTCTCTAAGCCAGGCTTCAGCAATACGTGAACTGTGAACTTCTAGATGTTGAAGCTGGTTTTAGCAAAGGCAGAGGAACCAGAGATCAAATTGCCAACATCCGCTGGATCATCGAAAAAGCAAGAGAGTTCCAGAAAAACATCTATTTCTGCTTTATTGACCATGCAAAAGCCTTTGGCTGTGTGGATCACAACAAACTGTGGAAAATTCTGAAAGAGCTGGGAATACCAGACCACCTGACCTGCCTCTTGAGAAACCTATATGCAGGTCAGGAAGCAACAGTTAGAACTGGACATGGAACAACAGACTGGTTCCAAATAGGAAAAGGAGTATGTTAAGGCTGTATATTGTCACCCTGCTTATTTAACTTATATGCAGAGTACATCATGAGAAATGCTGGGCTGGAGGAAGCACAAGCTGGAATCAAGATTGCCAAGAGAAATATCAATAACCTCAGATATGCAGATGACACCACCCTTATGGCAGAAAGTGAAGAGGAACTAAAAAGCCTCTTGATAAAAGTGAAAGAGGAGAGTGAAAAAGTAGGCTTAAAGCTCAACATTCAGAAAACTAAGATCATGGCCTCTGGTCCCATCAATTCATGGGAAATAGAAGGAGAAACAGTGGAAGCAGTGGCTTACTTTATTTTTGGGGGCTCCAAAATCACTGCAGATGGTGATTGCAGCCATGAAATTAAAAGATGCTTACTCCTTGGAAGGAAAGTTATGACCAATCTAGATAGCATATTAAAAAGCAGAGACATTACTTTGCCAACACAGGTCCATCTAGTCAAGGCTATGGTTTTTCCAGTGGTCATGTATGGATGTGAGAGTTGGACTGTAAAGAAAGCTGAGCGCAAAAGAATTGATGCTTTTGAACTGTGATGTTGGAGAAGACTCTTGAGAGTCCCTTGGACTGCAAGGAGATAAGTCCTGGGTGTTCATTGGAAGGACTGATGCTGAAGCTGAAACTCCAATACTTTGGCCACATCATGGGAAGAGTTGACTCATTGGAAAAGACCCTGATGCTGGGAGGGATTGGGGGCAGGAGGAGAAGGGGACAAAAGAAGATGAGATGGCTGGATGGCATCACTGACTCGATGGACATGAGTTTGAGTAAACTCTGGGAGTTGGTGATGCACAGGGAGGCCTGGCGTGCTGCGATTCATGGGGTCGCAAAGAGTCGGACACGACTGAGTGACTGAAATGAACTGATCATAAAATGGTGCTGGATTTTATCTAATGCCTTTTTTGAGTTGATTGAGATGATCATGTGGTTTTTGTTCTTTATTCTACTGATGCATCACATTAATTAATTTTCAGATGTTAAACCACTCTTTCATTCCTATGATAAATCTCATTTGTTCATCATGTGTAATCCTTTTATAAACTGCTGGTTTCAATTACTTTTGTATTTTGTTGAGAAATTTTCCATCTGTATCCACAAGATATTGGTACTCCAGCAATTCTTCTCTCCCTCACTTGCACCATCATTGCTACTTTGTCTCCCAACTTAAAAAAATAAAACTCTCTCTTTACCTGACTCCCCACTCCAGCTACTGTCCCATTTCTCTGTTTCCCTTTACAGCAAACTTCTTGAAAGAGTTGGCTATGCTCACACTTCAGTTCCCCTCCTCTCATCCTTTCTCATGCCCACTATCATCTGGCTTTACCCCCAGGACTCCACCAAAACCACTCTTGTCCAAGTCACCAGTGAACTGTGCTCTCCACCTGTTCTCTCCTGGTCGATCTACCAGCAGTTCATAGACACGTCTTCCTTAGGTGGTCTCTTCACTCAGTTCAGGAACCACAGTCACTCCCGGCTCTCCTTAGCCCCGCTGCTGGCCCCTCCTCTCTTCCTGTCCTCCTACTTGAGGGCAGCTCAGGGCTCAGCCCGGGTCCTCTGCTGTCTCTTCACTAGCTTCGTGATGTCTCATCTAGACTCATGGCTTCAAAACCCCATCTGTGTGTCAACGGCTCCCAAATCCCCTTTCCAGCCCAGTCCTCCCTTCTGATCTCTAGCCCTAACTGTCAGACTGCCTACTTGATACCTAAACTTGAGCCTCTAACAGGGACCCCAGACTAAAGTCCAAAGTGAACTCTCCATTTTCCTTCCAAACAACTGCACTTCTCTCTTCTCTCTTGTCTCAGTGAATGACTAATCCATCCTTCCAGTTGGCTTAGGTCAAAACACCTTAGAATTACCTTTGACTTCTCTCATTCTCTTACACCTTTCACCCTTTCCAGTGAGGGAAGTACTATTGGCTCTACCTTTAAAATATATCAAGAAATCTATTATTCCTCATCACCAGTGCCATCTGGAGCCAAGCCACCATCATCTCTCACCTGCCTGATTGTATAATGAGCTCCTTCCTAACTGGCCTCCCTGTTTCTGTCTTTGCTTCTTTCATCATTCTCAACACAGCCGCCAGAGGGACCCTGTTGGAACCTGAGTCAGACTCGGCCACTGCTCTGTTCAAGACCTGCCAATGGTACCACCTTGCCAGAGTCATCACGGTGACAAGGCCCTCCTGATTTACCAGCCTCTACCTCCTCTCACTCCCTTCACAGATTGCTCTAGTCATGCTGGCTTCCTTACTGCTCTTCCAACTTGGACAGCCCTGTCTCTACTTTCAAAACTCTCTGCCCAGATATATGTGTAATCACCCTTTCATCTCCTTTAGTCAAATGTCACTATACACTGAACCCTCCATCCCTCCCACTTGCCCTCCCCATCCCAACTTGCTTGCTGTCTGTTTTCTTTCCTAGAATGTGTGCTCCACAAGGGCAGGGACCTTGTCTGTCCTACTCATTGCTGTGATTCCAGCCCCTAGAACACATCCCCCAATGAATGACTGGCTGGTTGAATGAATGAATGCCCAGACAAAGGCACTCTATCAGGGCCACTCCTGGGCAGGCCATCAGCAGTAACCAGCTCCCTTGACCCACTGGCCAGCCCCATTTTCTTTTTGGGGCAGCCAGGCTCTCCCCTGCCTGCAGTAGGCATGTTGCCCATTTGTGCCTGTCAGAGGTGGTCGCTTTCTGCCAGAACAAACATACTTGAAAGGGTTCACAGGCTCCGTTATTAAACAGTGAAAGAAGGGCTGATCCCCTAAGCCTCCTTTGCAGGGGGACCCAGGCTAATAACAGCTTTGCCAGGAAACCTGCAGAGGCGGATGAAGCCCCCCCTTCGAGAGCCCACACTTGCCTGGACATGTCTGTCACCACTAACCCCTGGGATTTCTGCATTTCCTCTATACTTCTGGTCGAAAGGAGATAAGCGCCTTTGATGGCGGTTCCTGTTTAAATTCTTGTGAGTTCTTCAACACACAGTGCACTGCCTGAGAAATCTGTAAATGCTAGGGGAAGAAGGCTGGGGGAGGGCAAATCTGGATTCTATGTGGGATTCTGCAAACGGTCCCCATTCGGCAAGCACAGAGACAGACAGACAAGCACATGTGTCCAGGGAGTCAACACACCCTGAGTACAGGTAGACCATGTGTGATGTGACAGTGTCCTGATGGGCTGGGACGGAGCACAGCTTCAGAGGTCAGAACAACTGCCTGTTTCTCAGTTCCAGATGACTAACTCTGTCATCTTGGGCAAATTATTTAGCCTCTTTGACCTTTAGTTTCTTTCCTTTCTTGGTTCTATTTAGTTTTTGATTTTTTAATATAGTGAAATATGCAGACATTCAAAAAGTATTTAAAGCACATATTCACAGATATGCATAGTATTAAAAATGCATACCCTTGCAACTAGGCCTGCTATCCTGACTTTACAGCATTCATCTCTTTGTTTGACTTTATATTTTTTGCTGCCTAATTATTTGGCCATAAATAGTATAGTTTCGGGAGAAGGCAATGGCACCCCACTCCAGTACTCTTGCCTGGAAAATCCCATGGACGGAGAAGCCTGGTGGGCTGCAGTCCATGGGGTCGCTAAGAGTCGGACACGACTGAGTGACTTCACTTTCATTTTTCACTTTCATGCATTGGAGAAGGAAATGGCAGCCCACTCCAGTATTCTTGCCTGGAGAATCCCAGGGACGGGGAAGCCTGGTAGGCTGCCATCTATTGGGTCGCACAGAGTTGGACACGACTGAAGTGACTTAGCAGTAGCAGCAGCAGTATAGTTTCCCTCTGCCCTATTTTCTAAAAATTTTTATTTTTATTATGCCCCAAGGCATGTGGGATCTTAGTTCCCCAAGCAGGGATTGAACCTGCATGGAAGCTCTGGATCGCCAGGGAAGTTCCATCTTTCTGCCCTATCTTTGACTTTATATAAATGGAATTGCTGCCCTAGTCTCACAGTATGACTTTATATAAATGGAATTCCTGTCCTAGTCTCACAGTATGTTTTTAGGGTTCATGCATATTGTTGGGTGGAACTGTAGTTCATTCATTCTCACTGCTGTAGAGTTTTCTGTTGTAAGAATGAATCATTTATTTCTCCATTGCATGGCTGCTAGACACGTGGTGCTTTCTGTAACTCATTCAAAGAGCCTCTTGCTAGCCAAGATCATGGCAATGGTCTCCTTTCCCTATTGCTCAAAGGTGCCACCTGAAAGTCCAGCTGCATAGGTGTCTTCTCTGGATTCTATTCTCCTCCACTGGGTCACTTTCAAATACCTTGCACATAAAGGAGCCTGTAGAGGCTGCAGAAGTTCCTTGATGGGCTTAAGTATTCCCAGGCCATTAAACTGGGGCTGTGGGTCAAAGGCGCCATGATCACCAGGGGGCAGGGAGGCCATGGCTAACAGGGTGGGGCCACTTAGGAAGCCCCCAAAGGTGAGCTTCTGCCCCGGCCTGGATGGTGCATCAATCAAACACTATGCAACATGGAGAGAGAGGATGTTCATGGCTCGTGTGGTTAGGACATGGCTGGTCCTGTCTCCATACTCAGTGGCAAGTTGGTGGCCCCAGCCCAGCCGACATGGTGATCCTTCTAGAAGCCCTTTCCATGATGACTGCACAGAGACACCAACCTACAGAGAACAGCACCTGCGCAGCTGGGCATCACCATTGCTTTCTGTGCCCCATGTCCAGACCTTCAGCACACCCTGCAGCCCCATCTTCAGGATAAGTCTCAGCTGACCGTTCTCCATGTCTCCTCCATTCCCACTCATGCCCAGGCCCCACATCCTTGTCAGATGAGAGTCTCAGCCTTGTCCTTCTATGGCCCACCCTTCACATGGCAGCCAGAGGGCTCTTATAAGTCAAATAGTGTCTGTCTCCTGTTCAGAGCTCTCCCTGGTGTTCCATCAATTTAGAAGGAAATCTGAAATCCCCACTATATCCCCAAGGTTTCAGGTCCTCCATGTTCCCAACCTCACTCTTTCAGACCTTCTGATCTTCCTCAGAGTTCTCGTGTTTCCATGGCCCTTTCCCAACCCTTTGCACTCACTGGTCCCTCTGTCTGCATCTCTTTTCCATATCCTTGGCTTTCCCGGTGACGTTACTAAGTTGACTTTATAAAGTCTGTCCTTCCGTGTGGCTCTACTTGGCTCCCTTCATTTCTCCCCAGGGGACATCATGAGTCACCTTTACTTGCCTATCATCTCTCTCTCCCAGGACAAGGGAAGGGGGAGGGGAGGGTAGAGGCATCCTCTGGTTTAATTCTTAGTACCTGGAATACCACTCCATACACGGCAGGTACCCAATAAAAGTGTAGAATAAAGGAGCAGGTAAGTAAATGGCAACTTTCGTTTTCAGGTCAGGTCCAGGGCTATGTAGGCCATGAAGGGGCCACAAGTCGCAGCAGAGGGAAGGACTTGGTACCTCACCATCCAAAATGACCCTGAGTGCCTACTTCTGGCCTCAGACACACCCAACACTCAGCAAGGATCTGGACACAGAGGGAAGCACACACAAACCACAGGACTTTCAGGTCAGAAGAGGGCACGTTTTTGAAAAGTGGCCCAAGTCTCCCCTGCTAGGACCTGCTTGGTCCACCAAGGGTCCTGAGGACCGGCAGCAGAAAAGGACAACACTGCCTGTCTGTCTGCTGCCGCAGGAAGCATGGGACTCAGCCAGCAAGTCCTGAGACAGAGGGATCTTGCAGGCTCAGTGTGGGGAGGAGGGGCGTGATTACCTGAAGGCAAGGGTTCTAGAGGGTGAGCATGCGCGCTACGGGCAGTACCTCGGCCAAACGGGGCCCAGATGACCCGGCGGATGGCCTGCACCCAGTCTTCCATGTCCCGCTGGGAGCTGGCCATGAGCAGGAGCGCCTCGGGGTTGGCCGGCACCTTCTCCCGCTCCCCGGCACCACCTGCAAGACAGAGAGAACAGGCTTACTGCAGGCACCCGGGCAGACATGGGGTGCCTCCCCCACAGGGCTCTCTCCGGCCCAACACCAGGTGGCTTTCATTCCCTGGGGTGTGAGACGGCCGTCTCTCCAAAAACCATTCAGCAGCAGCTGTGCTTTCTGGTTCTATATTTGCACATCTTCATACCTCGCACATCTGTCTTTGGGGCCCTCTTGGGTTTCTCCCTTAGCCTTCTTGGTTATTTTTCCCTATTATTAAAATCATCCTGGGGTACTATTAGAAAAAAGCATGCAGATTTGACAGCAGCTCAGAGAAGCTCAGACACCAGAGGAGCTTCAGTACGTATTTTGTTAAATCAACTTTACACATCTTTAAACCCAGCTAAATGTCACTAAGTGCTTTTAACATGGGCTGTGACATCACAGCCTGCTCTCCCATCCCTGAAAACAAGGCCTGATTCTTCACATGTATTAAAGTTACAGAGGGAATTCTCTGGCGGTCCAGTGGTTAGAATTTTGCATTTCCACTGACAGGACTCTGGGTTCAATTCCCATTAAGAGAAATAACATCCTGCAAGCCATGCAGTGCAAACAAAAAAAAAATTTTTTTTTAAGTTACTGAGACGATATTAAACCAGGATGAAACAAATACTCCAGAATTCTCCATCTGTCCCCACTCACAGCTAGATACTGGATTATTATCCAAAGGCAGAAAGATAGGAATGCCCAGACAGTTTTTGATGAATTGACTTTTTCTACAGTAGCTCCAGAGGTTCTTGAGTTTTCATGTGCAAGTGAATTAATTTTGGAGATATACCTAAAACAATTTATACTGAACTGAGGTCTATATACAGGCAATTTAAGGGATTTTCAAGAATAATCTTATCTTTATGGCCCGTCCCATAGCATATAACTCACTGTTACTTGCTAAGGTCCTAGAACCTCAGACCCTAAGTGGGTTTACCTGCTGATGGGATGAGTCCCAGACATCTCTGTTCCCAAAGGAGTGGGATGAAAGGAGAGCTGTGAGACCCAGGCCATTCCTTCTGGAACCCTCAGCCCAGTGATGGAGACCAGACAGGAGTAGTGAACCAGAGAATATATGACTCTCCTGATGAACAAAGCTGACACACATCTGTCCTTCTAGGATTCTTTAATCTTCACAATGACCCTGAGTGAGGTACTGTTACTATTTTCATTTGACAGGCAGGGAAACTGAAGCACAGAGTGACTATGGGACTTCTCTCAATTCACACAGCTAATACATGGCCCAACCAGTCCATCCTAAAGGAGATCAGTCCTGGGTGTTCATTGGAAGGACTGATGTTGAAGCTGAAACTCCAATACTCTGGCCACATCATGGGAAGAGTTGACTCATTGGAAAAGACCCTGATGCTGGGAGGGAATGGGGGCAGGAGGAGAAGGGGACAAAAGAAGATGAGATGGTTGGTTGGCATCACCGACTCAATGGACATGAGTTTGAGTAGGCTCTGGGAGTCAGTGATGGACAGGGAAGCCTGGCGTGCTGCAGTCCATGGGGTCACAAAGAGTCGGACACAACCGAGCGACTGAATACATGGCAGAGCCTGGGATTCAAAGTCCCGGGCACTGGGCTCTGATCCAGCCCATGGTCCTGTCGTTTCTCCATCAATGAGGCAGCCCTCTGGGGTCAGGCTGACAGCGCCCAGAGCAAGGCAGCTGAGGACTGGGGAAACCGAGGAGGCTGCTCTGAGGGCTGAAGCATGGGATGAGATGCATCCTTGCTGAGACGATACACATGAGGCCTGGAGGCAGGGTAAAAGGAAAGCGTGCTGATGGGGCCCATGGAGCCTAAAGCTCAGAAGAGCGGTGAGCCAGGGTCCTAGGATGCCTTCTGAGCTCTTCAGGACACACACAGGAGTCCGACTCCTTTCAGCCCAGGCAGCAATGCAGAGGCAGAGAGGAAGGAAGCTTGAAGCAGAGACAGCAGAGCCTGGAGCCCAAGAGACAGTGAGGCCAATGGAAAACAAAGACTGGAGGCATGGCTGGGGCAGCTGTGTGGTCATTCACAGGGCAAGGGCACCACCACCGAGAAGGGGCTGGCTCTGCATCCTTAGGAGTCAACACCACATGCACTATGAGGCAGGGCTGGCTGCGTGTGGGGACGGGAAGGTTTTCTATGTTTGCTTTTCTGGAGAAACATCCCAAAATAACTCAGAAGAAAAGGACCTGGAGATCGACGACTCCAAGAATATGTTGTGGTTACTTGTTTGTCCTAAATGAATACTCAGGTTTGTATATAACTGGAATTTCTCATTTTTTCACTTCTTTTTTTCTAAAGACGGTGACCCATGTCAAACAAGCTCAAAACCTGGCTCTGCCCTTCCCGCAGGTTGACAGATTCTCTCACGTCCAGTTGCACCTCGGCCTAGGGTCCTGCTCTCCTGGTGCTCTCAGCCTGTGGGTTTAACTTTTCAAGTATTTTTCATGTGTGTGCATTTATCTATGTGTATTTCTATATAGCATATTTAACTTTTTAAGAAATTGCCATAACCTGTTCTCCAAAGTGATTGCACTACTCTATGCTGCCACCAGCAATATATGAGGGTTCCAGTTTCTCCACTTCCTCACCAACACTTGCTGCAGCTGGTCTCTTTACTTCTAGTCATTATAATGGGTGTGTAGGGGCAGAGTATCATGTTTGAATTTGCATTTTCCAAATGACTATTGATCCTGAGTATCTTTTTATGTACTTAATTGCCATCCATGTGTCTTATTTGGTGAAATATCTGTTGAAATCTTTTATCCACTTTTAAAATATTTATTTTTATTTATTTGGCTGAGGCGGGTCCTAGCTGCGGCCTGCAGGATCTAGTTCTCTGAACAGGGATCAAACCCAGGCACCCTACAATAGGAGCTCAGAGTCTTTAGCCACTGAACCACCAGGGAAGTCCCTATCCATTTTAAAAATCGGTCGTTCATGTTTCATTATTGAGTTTTGAGAGTTCTTTACATCTTCTGGGTGAAAGCTCTTTATCAGATATATGCTACGTAAATATCTCTCCCAGTCTGTGCCTTCTCTTTTCATTCTATTAACAGTGTGTTTGCAAGAGCGGAAGTGTTTAATTTGGATAAAGCTCAACTTATCAATTTTTTCTGGTTGTGTATCTAAGAAAATTTTGCTTAACCCAAGGTTGTAAAAGTTTTCTCCTAGATTTTCTTCCGGAAGTTTCATGTTTTAGGGTTTATGTTTAGCGTATGAGTTAGTTTTGTAGATGGTGCAAGATAAAGCTTGGAATTCATCCTCTTATACATGGATGTCCAGTCGTTCCAGCACCATTTGGTGAACAGACTATCCTTCCACACTGACTTGGGCACTTACACAGGTGATCACATCACCTGCAAATAAAGACAGTTTCACTTCATCCCTTCCAGTCTGGGTGCTTTGTATTCCTGTTTCTTGCCTAATTGTGCTGACTAGAGCCTTATACCATGTTGAATAGAAGTGGTTAAGAGTGGACATCTTATCTTATTCTTGATCTGATAGGAAAAGCATTCAACTTTTCACCATTAAGTTTATCTGCTGCAAGTTTCTTACTGATGTCCTTTCTCAGGTTGAGGAACTTCTATTTCCAGTTTGCTGGAGAGTTTTTTTGTTTTTGTTTTTAACAGAAATGGATGTTGGGGTTTTGTCAAATGTTTTTTTCTCTAGCTTTTGAAAAACCGCATTTTATGTTTTTAGTTTGTTATTACAATGAATTATGCTCATAGATTTTCAAATGTTAAACTACTTTTGCATTCCTGAAATCCCAACTGGTCATGATGTGTTGTCCTTTTTATTATTGCTGGGTTCAATTTACTAAAATATTGTGGAGAATTTTTCATCTGTATTCACAAAGGATATTGGTAGGCCGTTTTCTTTTATGTCTTATTTTGGTATCAGGGTAATACTGGTTTCACAGAATAAGCTGGTAAGTATTCCCTTTTTCAATATTTTTGGAAGAGTCTGTGTAGAGTTGCCATTGTTTTTAATATTTGGTAGAATTCATTGTGGGAAGGTTTTTAATAGCAAATTAAATTTCTCTAATATAGACACCTATTTCTTTTGAGGGAGCTTTGTAGTTTGTGTCTTTCAAGGAATTTGTCTGTTTCATCTAAGTTGTTGAATTCATTGACATAAAGTTGTTCAGAATATTCCTTTACTGTGTTTTTAGTATTTGAAGAGTCTAGTGATGTCGACTCTCTCATTTCTATCATTGGTAATTTGTGTCTTCTCTTTTCCCCTAGTTAGTCCTCTAGACGCTTACTGATTTTATTAACCTCAAAAAAGAGATTTTTGTTTTACTGACTTTATGTCTTTGTTTTTCTGGTTAGCAACCTTTGAAAGGGCTAGAGTAAATATTTTAGGTTTTCAGGCCATATGGTCTCTGCCAAAACTACGTACTCTGCTGTTGTAGTTAAAAAGCAGCCACAGACAACATGTAAGTGAAAGGGCAGGGCTGTGTATTTGTGTATAAATTTGATTTCAAAAAGGGGAAGCCAGTCCGCAGGTTGTAGTTTGCCAACTTGTGTTGTATCTCATTAATTTACACTCTGATCTTAATTGCTTCTCTTTATCTGTTCACTTTGTGTTTAATTTGGTCTTATTTTTCTAGTGTCTTACAGTATTTAGTATTATAATTGCCCCCTAAGTATGCTTTAGAGGCATGCACAAAATTTGTATATTGTTTTTTTCATCTTTATTCAGCTCAAAATGTCTTATCCTTTGGATTTCTTCTTTGACCTATGCATTATTTAGAAATGTGTTATTTCCAAGTTTGGGAGGATTTTCCAGAAATCTTTCTGTTAACTGATTTCTAAGTTAATTCCCTTATTTTCAGAGAAGATACACTGTCTGATTTGAACATATTTTTGGCTGTACCACACGGCTTGCAGGTCTTAGTTCCTGGACCAGGGACTGAACCAGTGTCCTCAGCAGTGAAAGCATGAAGTCCCAACCACTGGACTGCCAGGGAATTCCCGTGAATATGGTCTATCTTGCTAAGCGTTCTGTGTGCACTGAGAAGAATGATTCTGCTGTAGCTGGGTAAAGTGTTTCATAAATTAGGTCTAGTTGTTGACTTTTAAAAATATTTTACATATTCTTACTGATTTTCTGTCTATGTCTTCCTATATATTTTGTTTCTAAGACTTATTTGGTGGGTCCAGAGTTCTCAGTATAGAGCAAACTATCCCCCACTGCTGAGAGAAAACACTTCTGTGCATTCTATGCAATGCCCCAGGAGTCACGAGGTCTGGCAGACAGCAAGAGGCACTATTCCCTGCGCTGTATCAGAATGCTCAGTGTGGCCTCTAACCCTTTCTAGTGCTTCTCTCTTGGCCTCGGGGATTTTCCGCACACTCCTGTGCACGAGGCAATGAGCTCCAAGGGAGTTTCCTCTCCGAGCAGCACTTTCCTCCTTGGTGCTCTATTCTGAACACTTGAGATGCTCTGGTCTCCCCAGCTGTCTCTCTAACTCATGGAGCTCACTGGGTTCCACCTGGGTTTCCCCTTCCTGCATCACAGCCTGAAAACTTTCCCAGGGCAGTAAGCTATTGCATGGTGTAGGGCTCACTTCCTTTGTTTCCCATCTCTTGCAGGGGGTGGATGTCAACAGTCCTTCACTGCCTAATGTTTTGAAAGTAAGTATCTTAAAAATCATTGTTTCATATTATTTGTCCTTTTGGGGGGATTGTTTTAGGTGGGAGAGCAAACTGGTCCCCATTGATTGTGCATAGTAGGGTGTATAGAGCACCCCTGGCCTCTACTCACTGGATGTTGGTAGCAGCCTCTCCCTCCTCCCCAGGTTTGACAGTCAAAAATGTCTCCACCTGTTCTCAAATGTTCCTTGGGGGTCAAGGCTGCCCCCAGTTGAGAAGCATTGATATAGAGCAATGAGATCTAGACCTCCTCTGAGCCTAAATGACTATGATCCTACAGCTGTAGGCACAATATGGCTTGTCTGAAAATCATAACTGTCTCACCTATCACACCAGCTTCCTACTGTGTTTCTGTCTTAGTGCTGGGTCTCCAGGTGCCCAGAGCAGAAAATTGGGAGTCACCTGACCTGTTCCTCCCCTTGTCCCCTTCCTGTCCCATACTGTCCCCTGATGAGCTCGTCCAGTCTCAGGGCTTTAACTGCCATCCCTAAGCCGACAACTTCCAGACTCACTCTTTCCCTGCCCTCCAGATCCTTCTGTGCCCCTCCCCAGACAGCTCCAATGAGATGTCTCCAGGCATCTCCCAAATATGAATTCCATCTCCACATCTGGGACCCCTCCCCTTCCCAGGTGAGGTCAATTCCACCTTCTGGTTACCCAAGTGGAAACCAGACACATCCTCAGCTCCACTCTGTCTCATAGCCATTCCAATGAGTAAATTCTTTGTTAAAAATTAATTAATTAATTTTAATTGGAGGCTAATTACTTTACAATATTGTACTGGTTTTTGCCATACATTGACATGAATCAGCCATAGGTGTATGTGTATTCCCCATCCTGAACCCCCCTCCCACCTGCCTCCCCTTCCCATCCCTCTGGGTCATCCCAGTGCACCAGCCCTGAGCACCCTGTCTCATGCATCGAACCTGGACTGGCAGTCTATTTCACAGGTGATAATATACATGTTTCAATGCTATTCTCTCAAATCATCCCACCCTAGCCTTCTCCCACAGAGTCCAAAAGACTGTTCTTTACATCTGAGTCTCTTTTGCTGTCTTGTATATAGGGTCATCGTTACCATCTTTCTAAATTCCATATATAGGCGTTAATATTCTGTATTGGTGTTTTCCTTTCTGACTTTCTTCACTCTGTATAATAGGCTCCAGTTTCATCCACCTCATTAGAACTGATTGGTGAGGAGAAAAGGGAACCCTCTTTCACTGTTGGTGGGAATGCAAACTAGTACAGCCACTATGGAGAACAGTGTGGAGAGTCCTTAAAAAACGGAAATAGAACTGCCATACGACCCAGCAATCCCACTGCTGGGCATACACACCAAGGAAACCAATGAGTAAATTCTATTGGCTCCTCCTTCAAGACCTTCAAAATCTGGCCACTTATCACTGTTCCACCTGGTCCAAGCCATCATCATTTCTCCTCTGGATTATTGGTATGGTCTTTAGGCTCCCTCCCTTGCTCCCAGTGGCTTATTTTCAGTATGGCAGCATAGTGAGCCAGCTCACACACCTCTGCAGTGTCCACCCCTCAGCAAAGTCCTTGCAGTGATCTTCCAGGGGCCTCGATCTCTTGCCCATTACCCCTCATGCCTCATAGCTGTTCTCTGCTTTGCTGTCTGCCATTTCCCAGAGAGCGAGACACTCCCCTGCCCAGGGTCCTTGCGCCTGCTCGCCCTTTGCCTTTGCTCTTGCTCAGAACGCCGTTCTTCCAGACACTGCCATGACTTGCTCCCGCATCTTCAGGTCTCCCCTCAAGCATTACCTTCCTGGGGGATCCTCCCTGACTACCCGATGAAACCTCGCCTACTGCATTCCACATCACCCACTGCAACCCGGGCCCCTTCCCAGCCTTAAACTTTCCATATAAGAGTCATTCATTCAGTCATGTCCAACTCTTAGAGACCCCATGGACTATAGCTCACCAGGCTCCTCTGTCCATGGGATTCTCCAGGAAAGAATACTGGAGTGGGTTGCCCTTCCCTTCTCCAGGGTATCTTCCTGACCCACATTTTGAACCTGAGTCTCGCGCATTGCCATAGCACTTATGGAAATCCATTATACATATATTTTATGTGTTTATGTGATATGCTTATTGACACTTTATTTTCAGCCCACTCCTGATATGTCTGTTTTATAAACAACTCCAGCACACTGAGCCGTCCCTGGCATGGGGAGGGCTTGCATGGAATCTGCAGAGAATGGAAGAATAATAGCAGCTGCAAGAACCAAGGTGACAGGCACACACAGAGCACCCATTCTAAGGCAGGCACGATCTTCACAAGCTGATGGCAAAGTGGTGTCATGATTCCTATTTTAAAGGAAAGGAAACTGAAGTCCAGGGATATCTAGAAACATGTCCAAGCTGTAAAATCAGTGAACAATGACTCCACGCAGCCTGATTCCTAACCCTGACCCCACTCTGTGCTCACTACTTCAACCTATGGCTTGTATAAGGGTACTGGCCCCTACATGACCCTGTCAGGATCCAGCCCAGCTCTTCTTGTTTCCAGTTGGGCTTTCCTCCCTTCTGGGATCCTGGATTTCAGAACTTCCTTTTGTGTTTGAATTTCTCTTTCCACCAGCACAAGGGGTTTGGGGTAAGGAGGTGACTCCAAAAGGCAGCAAGTCCTGGCAGTGGTTCCAGGACAAGAACTCCTATCTTTCAATTCTGCTATACAAGAATTTTCACAATAAAATGCAAAAAGAGTAAATGATATCTGTAAAACCATTTTGTAAACCACTGTAGCCCATGGAACTCCTTCTATGACATTCAGGTCAAAAAGCTGTCATTCTTATGTAATTAATCAAATGATATCTGAATTAGTCCAGGATTTATGGAAAATGTTTAAAAATCAAAAGAAGTCACTATTTAAAGGTGACAGCAGCTGCAATGTATGGTGTGTCACAGGCCCGTCATCATTCTACAAGTTGCCCAGGGGAGCAAGGAACCCCAGGGGAGGCTCCAACACCTGGATTCCCAGGGGTGAAGGCCAAGCATGGGGATGTAGCTGTCCAAAGCAGCATAATCCAATGGAAAAATACAACGTGAGCTACAAGTATAATTTCAAATGTTTTAGTAGCTACATTTAAAAAAGAAAAAGAACTTGTTTTGAACAATATATTTTTGTTTATCCCAACAGATCCAAAATAGTATTAGAACACATAATCAGAAACTGCTGAGACAGTACGTTTATGTACTTTTTGTACTAAGTGTTCAAAATCTTGTGTGTAGCTTGTACTAACAGCACACCTGCTCTAGGTACATTTCAAGGGTTCAGTTGTCATATGAGGCCTGGTGGCTGAAGGCTGGACAGCTTTCAGGTGGGTTAGACTGAGGCTAGAGGGGAGTGGGAAAGCCCACCATCCTAATTTCCTGAGACTCATATGCGTGTGTGTGTGTGTCTGTTTGTGCACACGCACGTGAGTGTGTGCATGCAGCTAGCTCTGGGCAATGCTTCATTGCCAGCTAGGCTTTTCTGCAACGTCCCCAGGGGTAGCCTTCCCTGCCTATCCCTGCCAGGCTGCACCGGGCTAAACTCGAGCAGCAGTTCCAGCCTCCCGCGTATCCCTGTTGTCTCATCTGTACCCTGCTCCTCTCACTTGGAGCCACCAAATGCCACTTGCCCTTCAAGGGTTAATCACCCCCCAGTCTGGTGTCCTGCAGCTGGCTCTTGGCCTCGGCTGTACACTTACCCCTAGGCAGCAGCCTGCTCCTCTTCAGATGCCTGGTGGGGCAGAAAGGCATGGTGCAAGAACTGGCGGGGCTGTGGTAGCAGGACGGCAGCAGCCAAGCTCGCCCAGGAACAGATGCCAGGCGTACGGGGTGCTGGCCGCACCAGGTCGCAACCTCCTGACTGCCTGTGCGCTCTGCCCGAGAACTGGGGACCAGGCGCTTTTAGTCTCTCCTGGGGAACTTCTGTACTTCTCAGTGCCTCAAAGCCAGGACTGTCCCAGGTGGGGAGGGGCGAGGAGGAACTGGGTTCCTGCAGGGGTGGGCCCTCCAGTTGGTACTGGTGCTGAGTCAGGGCCTGTCCGGGTGTCCTACAGTGGAAACCCCTAGGCAGGTCCCAAGTGCCTGCCACCCTGCATGCTCCTTCCCGTATTCTGGGACTGAGAGCATAGGCTGGACCCCCAGGCCCACCAGTTTTGTGCCTCCTGGTCTTCCTCTCCAAGTGGAGCCTCCAACCTCCTCTCCTGGTTGGTAGAGATTAAGTGAATACATGGGAGAAGGCTGAGAAAACATAAGTGCTTACTGGTTCACATAACCGTTCTGCTTTTCCATTTCTTCATCAGCAAAATGAGGCCAATGACTAAACCTACCTTGGGAGATTCTGGTGAGGACTGAATGAGGCAAGGAGGCCAGGGGCTGGGCAGGACCCTGCACGTGCTTCCTAAGTGCTGTCATACCCTCTGTCTTCCCTGTGTGATGACAGGGCAGCTGGGGTTCCCAGTGGCCCAGGGCCACCCGGCCGGGAAATGTACAATAGGATTTGGATTTAGCAATTTTGGATTTTTTCCATGAATTAGTTGCCACCCCTTAGGCTCTATCCCTGATCCTGGGGGCACAGAGCCTGAGACAGCTCCTTGCCAGGCCCGGCTGCCTCTCCTGTATCACTCAGTCCTCCAGGGCACAGTGTCAAGAGTCTGGACCAGCAGCTCTGCAGATACCATCCTAAAGAGCTGGGACAGGCAGCAGGCATGAAACTCTGGTGAGAGCACAGGGCAAGAGGCTGCATTTGAGTTGATGTCACCTGTTTATCTGCCCATCTCTCCTATATGTCTACATATCCTCTCCTAAGGCTTCCCGGTGGCTCAGATGCTAAAGAATCTCCTGCAATGCAGGAGACCTGGGTTTGATCCCTGGGTTGGGAAGATCCCCTGGAGAAGGGAATGGCTACCCATTCCAGCATTCTTGTCTGGAGAATCCCATGGACAGAAGCTTGGCAGGCTACAGTCCATGGGGTAGCAAAGAGTTGGACATGACTGAGCAACTTTCACTTTCATCCTCTCCTATCCATCTACCTCTCCTTTCCTATATGTCTACCTATCTATCCATCCATTCACCCATCCCTTCAACAAAGAACAGCCACCAATAAAAGCAAAGCACATCGGCTTAAAATTCCTAGGAAGGCCTACTGTTCCTGGAATAAAATGCATCTCCGATGTGGTCCTGGGCCTCCAGGTCCCCTGGCCACACCTCCTCCCTCTTGCCCACCCTTTCACTGCCATCAGCCATCCTGGGCCCCTTTCTCAAGCTCATCCTCTCCCAACGAGAACCTCTCAGTTTCAGGTTCTTAGTTTCTGGCAGGGCTGGCCCCCCTCTCACCTTCAGACGTCAGCTTAAACATCAGTTAGCGAAAACTCCCCCAGGTGGGAATCTTTGTCAAGCAACTGCTCCTTCTGACAAATGACATTCCCACTCTTTTCTCTGTATAATGTAGCACAGAGGAAACTTAGCTTCTTTATTTATATATTTGTTGATTGTGTCTCTGCTAAAAGCATATAAATTTCATGAACGATCTTGCCTCCCTTGACCTCCCAGAATCCCCAGGCCTGGAAAGGGGCGGGAGTTCAGTGACTGGCTGGTCACTGTAGGGACACATGGAGGGCTCTGTGCAAGTGACAGGCAGTCTCTCCTAATAGAACACTCAAGTTTTATTGGGTGTTTATCACATACCAGGCACTGTTTTAAAAGCTTTGCACAGCTCAGCTTCATATCCTCAGGACAATTTTAGAAGGTGGTACAATTAGGATACCCATTTTCCAGATGCAAAAGCAGAGGCTGGGGGAGGTTGAGCAATTTGGCTGAGGTCACAAAACTAATTGGAGTGGCGCTTCCCAACTGGTCAGCAAGGGGAAATCCCTTGCCAGTTGGTCTTCTAAAGTGTTGGCCATTCACAAGGCGCCCTTGGAGGTTAAGGATCTGAACCCTGGCAGTCTGGCTGCAGTCTGTCCTCCTGGTTCCAATCACTGTGCTGGGCAGCCTCCAAGGTGGCCCCCATTGAACCCTGCTTCCTGGTATTCACACGCTTGGACAATCACCCCCCTTGGATGTGGTTGGGACCTAGTATCTTACTAGAACAGAACAGGGCAAAAAGCGACAGGATGTCATCTATGTGACTGGTGTCTTGTGTGCCCTCCACTGCCCCAGCCCTCAGTTGGGGGTGTGAGGAGGCTGATACCCACCTCTGCATTGCTCGGCAGCTTATTTTATTGTCATAGATGCAGAGAGAAAAAGGGAGAAAGGGCAGGTGGGGAGGGGAGAGTAGAAAGAATGTTGGGCAGTCATCTGACACAGGGCTCGAAGAAAGTAGGGGAAAGCTTGACTCAGGGCCTAAATGTGTGCCACAAGACACCTCTGAGTTTGTAGGGAAAGAAGCCACCCAGCAAAAACAGATATGGAAGAGGACTGCTAGTGACACAGGAATGAAGCCTGGGTAGTCTGGCATCTGCCTGTCAGATGCTCCTGTCAAGCGAACTCAGTCTCCCTGCGTTTCTATTATCACAGTGACAGCAGGCCCCCAGGTCTCACAAATGCTCACCCTCCCTCCCCATCCTGCTCTATCCCCAGCAGAGCACTGCAGTGGGCACCCCAGAAGTTACTGACTGTCCCTGGGGAGGAGAGCTGGCTGGGAGACTGGAGGGCAGACCCTCTAGGAGGGGAGGAACAGAGACTTCAGGTCCCCATGATTCCTTCAGGGCTCTCTGGAGTCTGGGGTTGCCACATCGCACCTGAAGGAAAAAGGATGCAAATCCCAGGGCAGGTCCTCAGCCTGCACAAAGCTCCATGCATGTAATATCTACCTGGGCCCCTGTGCTGTTTTCTGAGAAGGATCCTGTGAAGAAGAGAGAAAGCTTGCTCATACAGACGGGGGACAAACAGGGACCCCTGTTCCAGCACAGACTGCACCCCATGTCACTACCCTGGGGCACATGAAAACTACACTGGCCTCTCTCTTCCTGGATCTGCACTGGTTGAGAAGGCTTTTTTTAAATCCCAGATAGTGAACACCCTGAACAGAGTGCCCTGGGTGTCTGGCTTCCTCCAGGCCCCTAGATATTCCACATTAGGGCCAGAGCAGGCAAGGAAATGGCTGACACCTTGAACAAGTGTGCCCCACCCCCCACCCCAGTCATGGGCAGAGAATTAGAGCCCCCACCCCCAAGCAGTCAGCATGTAATGGACCCCCTGCAGACTCCCCACGGCCTGAGCCCTGTCATTTGTGGGGTTCTGGGCCCCGACTCTGAGCTTTCCACTGCACCTCTTGATGAGCTGGAACCAAAAGTAAAATTCTAACTCGCCGGAGAAAGGCAGTGGTCACAGCAGCACCCAGAGTGTTGGGAACTCAAAACGCCCCAACAGGAGGCAACAGCAGAACCCAGTGCAACAACGTCGGGGGATGGCTCAGGAAAGTGGGTACAGCAACCAGAAGGAATCATATGTAGCCATTAAAAAATGAGTGCTTAAGGAAGATTTTTATTTTATTTTATTTTTTAAATTTTTTTTTTTTTTTAAGGAAGATTTTTAAAGAAACAGAAAGCAGTTCTACTTCACAGGCTGACTGGAGGATGCAGCCTCTGGGACACAAGGGAAGTCTCAGATTCCGAGAAAAGCTTCCTGACTTCTAAGAAGGACCTCACCAAAAGTCTTCTCTTTTCGAGGGGGTGACCTGCTTGTCTGTCTCTGGGACGTTTGGTGGTCATGTGACCATGGGACCAGCCCCCAAAGCCAACCAAAAGGCCAAGGAGGGTGGGGGAAGGAGGGGCCCACATTCTTGCTGACTTGGCTGAGTCCCTGAATTGCTCAGCCAGGAGCTGCGTACCTCAGGGCTTCTCGATCTGTGAGAATAACACATCTCCTTTGATTTAAGCTCATTAGGAGGGTTTTTCTGCTCCTTGCAATGGAAAGTATCCCAGTCCAGAAACGAGAGCCCCCAGACAGCCCTTCACTGCTGCACCAGCTTCCCCAGGAGCTGCCAGGCAGGGGCAGGTCTGGGGCCAGCAGGGCACCTGGTAGACCCACAGCCCGGGTACAAGAGAAAACTCAGGAGGCACATGAGAACACTCAACATCCATTTTGACAGAAATTCTATGTTAAGTAAGAACAGATGGATCCTTCCTCAACATGGATGTACCCAAAGCCAACCCTGGGAGAGATGCTAGCAGCATTCCCATCAAAGTCAGCCACAAAACAAGCCTGCCCACATCACCACTGTTATTTACCATTTTCCTGGAAGTATCTGCCAGTGCAATTACAGAGAGAACATGAAACTATTAAAGCAGGAGGGGAGGGTATTATGTTATCATCATTCCTGTTATTATTTATATGTGCGAAAAACCTAGGTCAGTGATATGAAAAACCACTACAAGCAATATGCAATTCAGTAAGGTAGCCAGATACAAAATATACAGAATATACAGAAATCACAATCTACTTATAAATGAGAAGAAAGAGAAATGCACACCATCCATAGAATAGAAAAACTCTACTGGACTGGAGATACTCTACTGAACTGGAGATACCAGTTCCCCCTAATTTAGTCCATAAATTTAACACAATAAAGTACGAATAGCATTTCTTTTTAAATTAGACAAGTTGATTCAAAAGTTCACAAGCAAAAACAGCAAATGCATTTTTGTAAAAAAGAATAAGGAAGTCAAACCAGCCCTACCAATTATTAAAACAGAGTAAAGTATACCGCAATAATAATTAAAACAGCATGGTACTGCAAAACATGAACAGAGATAGACTCAAATGTATTTGAGAGTTTGGAACAGAATTAAGGAGTTACTTCAAATGGGCAAAGACAAGACGGATTATTTAATAAATGAAATAGGGACAACTGGATAGTCACCTGGAGAAAAAATGTCAAGTTGGATACTTACAGCACATCTTACAACAAAATAAAAAATCATGATTAATCAATGATTTAAAGATTAAAAATGAAACTGCAAAAGTACCAGGATCAACTGTGGGAGAAGTTTTGTATAATCTCAAAGTGAGAGAGGCCTTTCGAATACTACCCCAAAACCAGAGCCCATGAAAAAAATTTCACTACAGGAAAGTTTAAAATATTTTCAAGGCAAAGAAAAGAAAGTGAAATGACAAAGACAAAAGGAGACGAAAGGGATAGATATTTATCAAATGTGATGATTTGCAGGTTATTATTTCACTGTAGCCAGAATGTCCTCTGTTAGATACTGTTAAGTGAAAAAACAAAAGGAAGAAGAACACGCGGTCATTTTTGTAAAGGAAGGGAAGGAGGAAGGAAGAACAGAAACATACAGGGTTTGTACAAAATATCACTGGAAAGAGACAAAGACATTGGGAGCAGCAGTTGTTTGGGGGGGAAAGTGGACAGCTAGAGAAAAAGGGTGCAGGGAGACTAACTTTGGCCTTTTGATATTTGAACCATGATATCTGGAACACTAGATGAAAACAGAATTTAAAGTGGCAAGTGAAAGAAACCTCACATCACGTGTGGGTTGTGAGCTGCAGACTGTGCATAGTGGGAAACAGGTTGGGTGCTGGGCACCCTGTCACCTTGGAGTCACTCAGAACCAGATGGCCAGCTCACCAAGGGGTGTGGGGCTCACAGCTGGACACACTGACCCGGGGCAGACAACAAGAAAGTCAACAACTTTCTTCATTGTAATGAATAGTAATATGGAATTTCCTACAGTCTCTCTGTGCTACATAACTTGATAATAGCCCTTCACCCCCACATTCACTGGGGATTTGCTCCAAGACACCCAGCGGATGCCTGAAACTATGGATAGCATAAAGTGTAATTTATAAATTAGGCCCAGTAAGAGGTTAGGGCTTCCCAGGTGGCACTAGTGGTAGAGAACCCGGCTACCAGTGCAGGAGACATAAGAAATGCAAGTTCGATCCCTGGGTCAGGAAGATCCCCTACAGGAGGGCATGGCAGTCCACTCCAGTATTCATGCCTGGAGAAATTCATGGACAGAGGAGCCTGATCAGCTATGGTCCATAGTGTCACAGAGTCAGATATGACTGAAGCTACTTGGCATGTACACAAGAGATTAACAATGAACAACAAAATAGAACAATTATAACAATATACTGTGATAAAAGTTACGTGAATGTGATACCTCGACAGCCTGATGACCGAGTGGGCTGCTAAGTATATGTACATTGAGTAGCTGGGTATATGTATACATGGAGCCATTGGACAAAAGGATTAATCTCCAGGGGACAGAGCAGGACAGCACAAGATTTCAACTTGATACTGTGTGCAATCTAAAACATATGTGTTTTATTGCTGGGATTTTCCATGTAATGTACTTTCACACTGCAGTTGGCTGTAACTGAAACCACAGAGAATGAAACCACGGGAAGCAAAACCACTGACTGGGGGGCACTACAATATCTATCAAAATTTTAAATGACTCAGCAGTCCATTCCTAGGGGATTTATCCTTCAGATAAATTTGCACATGTGCCTAAGGAGACAGTAAGAATAACAGGATAACAGCCCAACTGTCCATCAGGTTAAATATATAATGTGCTGGTTAAATAAGTGATGTACATCCAAAAAAAGAAGCTCATGGAACTATGTGATACAAGATGATACATTATTATGCGGAAAAAGCAAAATACAGCATCAAGCACATGCTGCCAATTGTGTGAAAGTGATGTGGGCACATGGGGTGGGGGTGGTTGTTGTGCTCCATCTCTGGAAGGACAAGGATTCAGGGAACCAGGCTCAGCTCAGGAGAAGAGGCAAGGCGCTCAGGTATAGGAGGCTTCAGTTCAGCCGCTCAGTCTTGTCGGACTCTTTGCGACCCCATGGACTGCAGCACACCAGGCCTCCCTGTCCATCACCAACTCCCAGAGCTTACTCAAACTCATGTCCATAGGAGGCTTACTTCTTGCTATAGGCTCTTTGAAGTGCTTCTATGTGTGTTATTGTGTGTGTGTGTGTTATTGCACGTGTTATTGCGTGTTGTGTGTGTACTATTGCGTGTGTGTGTTATTGAGTATGTGTATTATTGTGTGTGTGTTCCCACAGGCACAGATTACTTTCTTGAATAATCACTGCTTCTTTTCATTGTTAAGGGAGATGGTAGCTCCTGGTTTGGCCCTGGGGAAGCCAGACCTACCCTGTGCTCGGAGCACTTTTAATTTAGAAAAATGTCCCAAAGGTCCTCCAATTGGTTTGCATTCCAAGTTCCCCTTCTGTCGCCCATCCCCTCAGCAGAGTTTCATTTCTCAAAACCAGTATCTCCCTGGGAAATCTTCTTTTGTGGTTCTGGGGATGTTTGGGTTTTTAGGGAATCCGTGTTGACCTTGCTCAGGGTAGCACCCTGTAGGAAAACTGGGGCTGCGATTTTTCTCACAGGGACAATTGCAGAAGTGAGGGAAGAACGTGGGGCCAGCTGGGGAATGCTTGGGTCTGGCCAGAGTGTTCCCTCTGAAATACGAAGCAGGTCTCTCCCTTCCCTGGTAAAAACTCCACATTACTGCCTCTCTCCTTTACCTCCAGGAAACGTCCCTGCTCACTGCTTCCCCCTGGGGCTCCTCTGTGATGAGCTGAGGGGATGTCCTCAGCCCAGCCAGCTACTCCTCCTATCACTGGACCCTTCAGGCACTCCATCCTATTTCTTGTTCCCAGGATACACCATGTGCTTCATGCCTCTGTCTTTGCACATGCCATTCCCTCTTCTTGGGATGCCTTTTCCATTTTGTCCACCTGGTAAACTCCTACTCATTCATCAAAACCCAGCTCAAGTTCACCTTCCCTGTTTGCCCCTCACCCACTTCCAATTTTCCTTATCCCATTCCCTCTTCCACAAAATGTGTGTTACAGGCCCACCACGTGCCAGGCATTGTGTCATGTGCTGGGGACACACAGTGACACAGGCCCTGCCTCTTGGATAATGCAGCCTGGCCGTGGGGGGCGGCGGGGGGGGGGGGGGGGGGCAGGCTTCAGCCATTACCACAAAAGCAAATCTGCACCTTCAGAGCATAAAGGAGGCCAGAAGGGAAGGCGGAGGTGAAGGGCGGGGCTGAGCGTGGGCGTGTGGGGGGCAAGACCACACTTTGAGAACTGTATCGCCAGGGCCACCCCCCACCAACAGCTCAGCTCGCTGGGCTCTGGGCCTGGCCTGACTTAGTTCCTCTTGTCTCCTGACCTCCCAGGAAACCCAGAACAGGACTGGAAAACACCATTGATTGTAAGGACAATGTCCTCCCAGCAGCCTACCCCCTCATTTAAAAATAACTTTTGCGTAGAAAAAAAAATAAGCTAAAAATAGCAACATACAAAAATGGAATATCCCAACTGTCAGATGAGGAGGAGGTTCTAAACTGTTCCAAGGTGGGGGTTGCAGAGGGGGAGTGGATCTGGCACTTTCAAATGGGGGGGGGGGGCGGGAAATGAGATTTATGCTCAGTGACCTGGAGGGAAAATTGGCTTAATTCATTATTCTAAAGAAGAAAAAAGGGAACTAACATTTATGAAGTGCATGCTCTGCCCCTGCTTCCTTGGTTAGTACCCATGAAGAGGGATTAACTTCTACAACGTTGCAAACATCAGCTGCAGAGAGAAAACAAAGGCCCTCCTGCAGCTTCACTAGTCCTGCCATCCCCACACTGCTGGTACTTGCAAAGATGGGTACCCCTCCAAGTGACTTTAGGAAGTCAATGTTCTGATCACATTACCATCCGTACTATGTGCAGGAGAAGCTGAGGCCAGTGGCTTGGTTTCCCAAGCCCTGTGTTTGTGTGTGTTAGTCGCTCAGTCGTGTCTGACTCTTTGCAACCCCATGGACTATAGCCCACCAGGCTCCTCTGTCCATGGAATTCTCCAGGCAAGAATACTAGAGTGAGTTACCATTCCCTTCTCCAGGGGATCTTCCCTACCCAGGGATTGAACCCATGTCACCTGCATTGCAGGCAGATTCTTTACTGTTTGAGCTACCAGCGAAGCCCCTCCCAAGGCCCAGGATCTGGTAATAGCGCAAACTTGATTTGCATCCAAGACTCTCCTCAGTCTCCCACCAGTCCCAGGTTCCCAGCCTCCTGGGTCTCCCCTCCAAGGCTTCTTCGGGTCTGAGATGCATCCCCCTGCACCTCTCCTGACACCTAATAGAGAGCTTTGTCCAGGTGGGCGTGTGGACATTGGTTAAATAGCTGCAGCACTCTGGGCTAGCAGGAGCTGTTTTTAAACCACATGGAACTGGTGTCTTCTGTTACTTCACATTACCTCTGAGAATGTTTCCCCCTAACACTGTGTGTCTTAGCCTGCCTCCCCCAAAACCAAAGTTAGAGAATAGTAGTGGGCTTGGGAAACAGGGCAGGAAATGAAATGGGGAAGGAGGGACAGCCCACCGCGATGTGAGATGGTGAGCGCCACTGTTTGGGGGCCTGGGGCCTCCATTCTGCTGGCATGGTCAGTGCAGCCTCCTGAAGTGTGGATCAGAATTGCCAGCCAGGGGACACAAGCGGAGCAGGAACCCAAGGCTTCCAGTCACGATGGGTCATGGATGGGCCCAGGGAGTTTAACATCCCTCTCCCACACCCCCAGCCCCTGCCCCTTCCCACCTTCTCTACAGGACTTGACTGATGCAGGAAATCTCAGTGGGCTGGGTGTGGCCTGGCCAGCATGTGTACGGAGGCCCTTTCTTTCAATGAGGCAACAGATACTCCTTGAGGCCCTACTCTGTGCCTGGCACAGGAATGGGGTGGAGGGAGTGCCCTAGGGGAAGGGGAGGGCAAGGCCCTGCCCCCTGGAGCTTACTCTTGGTGGAGATGGACAAAGGATGAGGGAGCGAACCAAAGAGGGAGGGGGTGCAAATGGGTGACTGCCACAAAGATGGGGTGGGCTTGCTACTTAAACAGGGGGTCAGGAAGGGCCAGTCTTAGGGGTCCTTAAGCCCAGAACTAAGTGACTTCAGGGGCTGGTCCTGGCATGGAGGGAAGGAGGGTAGGCAGCAAGTGCCAAGGTGGAAAAAGTCCTGAGGTCCTCTGTGTACCTTATTGCACCCAGGAGGGCGAGAGTGGGTCCAGAGGTGGGAAGGATGGCAGATGTCTGGGGAGAAGCGCTGGTGTGAGTGAAGGGGGTGACAACATCTGGGTTCAGGATCTGTCTTGTTCTCGGTGGTGATCTGGAGGAAGTGTGAGGACAAGGCTAGGCTTCTGGGGCTCCAAGCCCTCCCACCCTCGGGGCATAAGTAAAGCCTAGGCAGGTACTATCTTCCCTGGTAGCTCAGCTGGTAAAGAATCTGCCTGCAATGCCGGGGACCCTGGTTTGATTCCTGGATCAGGAAGATCTGCTGGAGAAGGGATAAGCTACCCACTCTAGTATTCTTGGGCTTCCCTGGTGGCTCAGATGGTAAAGAATCTGCCTGAAATGAGGGAGACCTGGGTTTGATTCCTGTGTTGGGAAGATCCCCTGGAGAAGGGAACAGCTACCCAATCCAGTATTCTGGCCTGGAGAATTCCATGGACAGAGGCGCCTGGCAGGCTACAGTCCATGGGATCACAAAGAGTTGGACATGACTGAGTGACTTTCACTTTCAGGCAGGTACTGAACTCCTTGCGGGGTGGGGGCGGGGGTGGCGGGCCGTGTCCTAAGCCCCACTGCACCTGTTAGGGGAAGCACACTGATTGAAACCGCCCACCCTGGCCAGGCACCATAGTAACCATTTGCATGAGTTATTTTATGGCAGGAGATCCTGATAAGGAATACGGAACTAATAAGCCACCACCAGCCGGAAGAGTTTGGGAAAGGTCGAGAGGAGACACTACCTGTCCGTCCACTTCCCAGAATCCCTCTTGCTAGCATCCATCTTGGCTGAGCGATGCGTGTGCCACCAGGAAAGACTCTGAATTAGAATGATTGGCCAAAGACCACCCGGAAACTAATCCCATCACCATAAAACCCAAGACTGCGAGCCACGCAGCAGAGCAATTCTCCTGGGTTCCCTTACCCTCCTGCTCTCCACCTGGGTGCCCTTCCCAATAAAATCTCTTGCTTTGTCAGCACGTGTCTCCTTGGACAATTCTTTTCCGAGTGTTAGACAAGAGCCCAACTTCGGGCCCTGGAAGGGGAGTCCCCCTTCCTACAACACACCCTGCTCTCTGTCTCCAGAAACTGCACAGTTAGATTCTTAAAATCACTTTGGGAGACTTCCCTCATGGCTCAGTGGTAAAGAATCCACCTGGCAATGCAATTCCAATCCTGATCCGGGAATATCCCACATGTCACAAAGCAACTAAGCCCATGCATCATAACTACTGAGCCTGTGCACTAGAGTCTGAGAACTGCAAGTACTGAGCCCTGGAGCCCTTGAGCCCATGCTCTGCAACAAGAGAAGCTACTGCAATGAGAAGCCGGCACACTGCAACTACAGAGTAGCCCCCACTCATCACAACTAGAGAGAGCAGGTGCAGCAAGGAAAATCCAGCACAGGACAAAAATAAATTAATTCAAACATTTTTTGAAAATTACTTTGTAATTACAAGCATCAATTTAAAAAAAATGCTAGTGGCATCCTCTCTCATCCCTCTCCCAAATGATCCCCACCTCTGGTTCAAGCCCAGCTGCTTGAAAAGCACAGACCCAGTACACCTGCCCTGAACCCCTTTTTCTGGCTGTGTCCTCCCAGTGCCCAGGCGCCCCAGCCTGGCACCATGGGGAACAGCCTGGGGCCTGATGCAGGGGCTGATGCTGTCCAATGACCCAGATTACATTCTTATCATTGACACCAGCCTATGCACATTGGCAGACAGCCTGTGCCTACATCTCCACTCCTCCCACCACCAGGAGGAAGTTCTTGTTTGTCCCCAGGTGCCCCTCTGGACAGGTACTTGAGAACTGCTGCCCTGATGGACAGTCTCGAATCCTATCCTGAACAACCTACCAGACACCATGCTAGGGAACTGGGGACACAGAGATGAAGCCCTGGACCTCAGGGAGTCAAGGGCAAGTGGGTCAGCCACAGACTGGGAAGCAGCCCAAGAAGCCAAAAGAGCAACAAGGACATCCGCTCTTTCCTTCAGAGTCTGGGAGAATGCACCGTCTCTCTGCTCTTTATCATGGAGATGCTCCTAGGCCCCTTCCCCTATTCTGCATCACAAAACCTCCCCATTACAGGAATTCTTCCAAGTGGGGGAGAAACCTGCCTGGAGCCTGAGTTACCTTGGAGCACTTGGAGGAGTGGGGGAGGGGGCGTTCCTACCTTTTCTGCCTCCACCAAAGGTGGGTTCAGCCCCCTCCCCAAGGCCACCACAGGGAGAGCCAAGGAGAAGGGCTGAGTGAGGAGACTGGGCCTGAGGAAAGAGACCTGCCTGACAGCAGTGCAGTGCCTGGGGGCCTATGGGACTCCCACCCAGCACTTCATAGTCAGTCCAACTTTCCCAGTTCCTTTCTGCTCTGCTCGTCGGTCATGTGGACGTTTGTTGAGCCACAAATTCTGTGCTGGGCACATGAGAAATCCTTTGCTTTGATACAGACACCATGGATCTCTGATGCTCTTTTCCTTTCGGCACGGGTTCACCAGAACGTGGGCCCATCTTCAGCAGGTGTGTGAGACCTCAGAGCTTTAGCTAACATTCTCCCCAAACTCTTCAACCAAATTCTTCAGATTCCTTAAAAAACAACGTACTATTTTTTTTTTAAAGTTGCCTCCTTCCTGGAGGCCAGTTATAAACAATCAGAAAAGTAAGAAGTCCTGCTAATGCCAGGATGGAAGTTTAATAAGTTCACTGTTACTGGGTTTGATCCTTGGGTTGGGAAGATCCCCTGAGGAGGGCATAGCAACCTACTCCAGTATTCTTGCCTGGAGAATCCCCATGGACAGAGGAGCCTGCTGGGCTACAGTCCATGGGGTCGCAGAGTCAGACATGACTGAGTGGCTAAGCACAGCACAGCTGTTAGCCAGCACCACTCCCCCACAGGACTCCAGCAGGCAGCCACTCACATGGTACTCTAAGTGCCTGGAACCCTCTGGAAGCAGCCATCCACCTTATAGTTTGAATGAATGGGACACCCCTGGAGGCCAACACTCAAGCTGGAGTCAGAGTGCTTGCCCACCCCTTCCTCCCGCCAGGCAGCCATTCTCATTGTAGTCTAAATGAATGGCGCCCTCTGGAGGCCCCCGTTCACACTGCAGCTTCTGTGAATCCCACCTGCAGGAGTTACGCAACAGTCTTACCTTCCCACGTTCTACAGAAGAAAAGTGCCCCAAATCTCCAGCCAGAGGGCCAAAGCTGAGATTTTATGCCTCACCAGTTTGCTGTCCAGTGCTTTTCCCTTCAGCAGAGCTGGTGGGGCTAGGGATCAAAACCTCAGCTCCTCCCACCTCTCAGGGCCTGCTACCCACCAGGTCCCACAGCACCCCCCAAACTAGGTCCACTGCAGGCTCAGCCTCAGGCAGAGGCTAGGCCAGCTAAGATGCCTCCTTTGGAAGAATGTCTGATTTTCTATGCAACACATGGCTAGGTACCAATGAGAGGGAAAGACAAAAACCAGAAAGTCGTCAAAGCTTTTGAACAGATGGGTACTCCTCCTGGGGCTCCCGCCACATCCACATTCTGGAGGGGCCACAGGAAGGTCCGGCTAGAACATCACTGCTCAGCCAGCAGCTGTGAGGAAGGGCCTGGAGGGTAAGTGCAGGGGGCCCAGTCCATGGTTCTTTGGCATGGTAAAGGCTCCGAGAGGTCCAACCGCAGAGAAAACACTCAGCTCTACTGAGCACTTCCCAGGTACCAGAAAGCACATCATTAATGGTGACACTTGTTAAGATACTGAGACACGCCGAGAGCAAATGTTCCTGAGAAGATGCTGTGGGTACTGCTGAGGTGGGGGAAGAGAAACACAGTTGATGAGGACATTGCTGTGACACATCTCATGATGAAACTGAGAAAAAACATATAGGGAACTGAGATGCCAGAGCCTTTGACGCTGGGCGCAAAGGCTACATCTTTATGGGTCCCTCCCTGATGACCCTTTACTGATCTTTGTTTCTGTCCATCCACACTACTGTCCTTGAGCAAGCCTGGGTGTGGCCTGCTGATGGGATGGACTAGACCTGACCTCCCCATGAAGAGCCACCATAAAGTGCAGGATTTTACTTACAGAGAGCCTAATGCCATCCTGCACTCCCTCTGCTGGCCAGCCTGGTCCAGGATGCACTCCAGGCCAGAGTGAGGGGCCAGAGTCCATGCCTCAGGAGCACCCAGGACAGGGAGAGCCTCGGCTTCCCCGCCCACCAGCGCAGCGGAGGGCTGCCCTCTGGCTGAGGCCTGAACGGGATGCCGAGCACAGCAGAGCTTTGTTCCCGCCTCCGCCATCGATCGCCGTGCAGACGTTCCGTGAATGGCACTGTTGTGGTATTTTAAGAAGATTCTACAAATAGCACCAACTCAGAATCGGCCTCAGAGCCAGCTGATGAATGCTGCAGCGGCAAGGGAAGGCCAGCCTGCGAGCTCGAGCCAGGACAATGGGGCCTCACAGGGGAGACAGGGCAGGATGTTGGGTGACCCGGGCCTTTTCCGGGGCTCCGTGGCCTCATTTCCCCCAGACTCAACAGGCGGAGCACTCCCCCACCCTCGTCGCCCAGTCCTGGTTGGTAGATTGCTTCCTGGGAGTTTATTGGGAAGGAGTGACCCCCCCAGACTCTGAATAAAGAAAAGGGGGCCCCTAACATCCTTTTGGTGTCTGCATCTCCTGTATTTCCAAGCTCCGCCAATGTCCTGTAGGTCATGGAGGAGGGGGTCACAGGAAGGGAGGATATCCGTGGGTTTTCATCAGAAATCACTTTATTAGGGGGCCAGAGAAACCTCAAAGGCCCACAGTCCTAGCAGCCAGACTATTAATTGGAATCGTTCCAGAAGACTCCATTCTTAAGACTTGAAAGACAGCTTAGGGAACAGATAAATAGCCTGAATTTGGAGTCATTCAGAGCAGAGTTTAGACTTAACTTGACCACCAACTGGGTGGGCTGGGGCACATTATTTACCTTGCAGGGTCTTGATTTCTTCACCTCTAAAATCCATAGCGTTGGACGTCCCTTGCAGGGAAGGCTGAAGCAAACCAGAAGCCAAGCGTGCGCTATGCTTGGCACAGTTGGAGCTCAACAAATGTTGGCCTCTCTTCCTTCCCAGATGAAAGACCATTTATCTAATACATGTGTGCATTCCATTCATAAAATGTTTCTGAAGTACGGAGGGGAAACCTGGAAGGCATTAAGGGAACCCCTCTCGACCCTGTGAATCCACAAAGACATCAGGGCTGTGGTATCAATGCAAATGAGCAAAGCAGGACAGTAGAGAGGCCACAGCCTGAGCGAAAAAGAGGCTTACGTCTAAGCCCGTCTGGTACTTGGAAATGTTGAGACAACAAAGGAAGGATTTTTAACAGAGCTACTTGGACCTTCCTCCCCTCCCCCAACTCTCCCCAGCACATTCTAAGTTGGGGCGGTGAGGGGGCTCTATGGCCAAGGGGCTGACTGCCCATCCAGCTGTCAAGAGTGGCCTGAGAGTGGCTCCCCATCAGCTCCCTGCCCCACCCTCACCCTTGCCTTGTATGACCCCTGTATGCCTGGCTCCCTCCTTCTAGTACTCTATTTGGAGTAATAAGGTGTGATAACAGCCCTGTAAGTGGCCCAGCACAAACCTGTCCTCAATTCAAAATTAAATGACTAAATTAGAGTGAAGTTACTGCTGCTGCTGCTGCTAAGTCGCTTCAGTCGTGTCCGACTCTGTGCGACCCCATAGATGGCAGCCCACCAGGCTCCCCCATCCCTGGGATTCTCCAGGCAAGAACACTGGAGTGGGCTGCCATTTCCTTCGCCGATGAATGCGTGAAAGTGAAAAGTGAAAGTGAAATCTCTCAGTCATGTCCGACTCTTTGCAGCCCCATGGACTGCAGCCTACCAGGCTCCTCTGTCCATGGGAGTTTCCAGGCAAGAGTACTGGAGTGGATTGCCATTGCCTTCCCCCAGAATGAAGTTAGGCAGCCTTATTCAGAACCAAGAGCAGGGGGTCCCTAGACCCAAGGGTGAGGTCCCAACTGGGTCACAGATATGGTGGGGGACCTTAGGCAAGTCATTTTTTCTTTAGGGGGCTTTTAAAAACATTCCCCTAGAAAATGAGGTCAGACTAGGTGAATCTCTGAGGATCCACCCACTCCTGCCCCATCTGAGCCCGTAATCTCTTAAGTCCCCATGATTCCATCATTAGCAAGATGAAACTCAGAGTAGATGCTCTCCTTACCTCTCCCCAGGAGGCCTATACTGGAAAAGAGCTTTCTTGTTTCCCACACTGAATTGGGACGAGGTAGGTAGGGGCCTGTTTGTAGGTACGTGGCCACTGAGTCAGAGGTGCAGGTGTCTCGCAGAGGACTCCAGAGCCTTCTGTCCTAGGGAAGACTGGTGGACTCTCGTCCTACACAGGCACTTTCCCTCCATGCTCTCACTGCATGGGGACAGCCTGGTGAGGCAGTGATCTCCTAGCCAGGTGACACCGAGGTCTAGAGTCCAGGCGTATGGTCAGAGGCACTGCAGGTCAAAGTGGGCGAGTCAGGACTTGGGCCCAAAGCAGCCTGACTCCAAAGCTGTCCCCTCATCTGCACCACCTTGCAGAGTGACCTGGTCTTTTTCAGTCTGACTGTCTTCAACAGTAAACTGAGGAAGTGGAAACGACTTAAGTTCAAAGATCTGTCCGTGTTCAAGTTTCTCTACCTCCAGAAGTTGCTGATGCAAACTTTGGAATGCAAAAATTTTTGGAATCCTCAAAAAAGGCTCTGCAGGAACCAGGATCAAACAGAACAAAAGTGGGCCATAAGCCACGTCTGATCCTAGGTGGCCAGTCCTAGACAGTGGGGAGGCTGCGGGCAATGACAATTTACTAACTGGTTTGGGAATGTTTCAGCAGTTTACAAACCTCTGAGCTCTTCTGGTGAGCTCCCTCTCTGCATGTCTGCCATGCCTGCAGCCCTCCTGGGCAGGAAGGTGTCTGGGAGCTGGGAGGTGAGGGCCCTCCTGGTGAGAGGCTAGGAAGGAAGGTAGGGAATGGGTGCAGGGGGCCCCTGCGCCAGCTCCTGAGCTACACCTGGTGCTCTGCACTTGCGGAGACAGTCACACGACAGGCGGGGCCACCATATCTCAGCGATTGTGACTGGGCTGGTTATAGGAGACTGAACTGAATCCCGGGGGCAACCGCATCTTCATGGCCCTGGTGTATCAAAGTGAGCACCAAGTTATTAACCATCCCTCCCGCTGCTGCCAGCTCCAAGGCATTCGCATGGAGAGCTAACAGGAGAGGGGGTGCAGGGCTGAAGGCTGCAGCACTCCCTCCACCCCCAACAAGCCCTCAGTCCCTGTGAAAGTCTGAGCAGGTTCAGGCAATGGCTGTGCTTGGGACAGCGGCCAGCTCCAGGGAAGGGTTGCAGTCTCCAGCCCAAGAGGAACTCCAACGGGGGGAAGGTCCTGCGTGTGCCTGATCTCAGAGAGGAAGCTGGCTGGGTGTTGTGGCCTGACTGAAGCTACAAAGGAGAAGCTGCTGGGTTGAGACTACCCTCTGACTTTTTCCAAAGTGAATGTGGCTCGGGAGTATCCAGTCCTTTCATTCCCAGTTTCATCAGTAAAGGGCAAATGCCACTTTTCGTTTTACTCTCGCTTGAGTGTTCTCCACTGCAGTCATCAAAGTGAATACCTGGCTTGGAGCTGTGTGGTATTAAAATGAAACTGTGCGTGTGAGAATGGCAGACTCTGGTGCCAGACAGCCTGAGTTGGATTCTCAGCTCTGAGTGGCCTGGGGCAAGGGCCTCTATGCCTGTTTCCTCATCTCTAAATGAGACTTGTTCCAAATGAACTTGTTCCAATGAACCGGTTCCAAATTGAGAAAGGAGTACATCAAGGCTGTATGTTGTCACCCTGCTTATTTAACTTATATGCAGAGGGCATCATGCGAAATGCCGGGCTGGATGAAGCACAAGCTAGAATCAAGATTGCTCGGAGAAATATCAATAACCTCAAATATTCAGATGACACCACCCTTATGGCAGAAAGGAAAGAGGAACTGAAGAGCCTCTTGATGAAAGTGAAAGAGGAGAGTGAAAAAGTTGGCTTAAAGCTCAACATTCAGAAAACTAAGATCATGGCATCCAGTCCCATCACTTCATGGCAAATAGATGGGGAAACAGTGACATACTTTATTTTCTTGGGCTCCAAAATCACTGCAGATGGTGACTGCAGCCATGAAATTAAAAGACACTTAGTCCTTGGAAGAAAAGCTATGACCAACCTGAGCAGCATATTAAAAAGCAGAGACATTACTTTTTACATTACTTAGGTCCATCTAGTCAAAGCTATGGTTTTTCCAGTAGTCAGGTATGGATGTGAGAGTTGGACCATAAAGAAAGCTGAGTGCCGAAGAATTGATGCTTTTGAATTGTGGTGTTAGAGAGGACTCTTGAGAGTCCCTTGGACTGCAAAGAGATCAAACTAGTCAATCCTAAAGGAAATCAGTCCTGAATATTCATTGGAGGGACTGAGGCTGAAGCTGAATCTCTAATATTTTGGCCACCTGATGTGAAGAACTGATTCACTGGAAAAGACCCTGATGCTGGGAAAGAGTGAAGACAGGCAGAGAAGGGGACGACAGAGGATGAGATGGTTGAATGGCATCACCAATTCGATGGACGTGAGTTTGAGCAAGCTCTGGGAGTTGATGATGGTCAGGGAGGCCTGGTGAGTTGCAGTCCATGGGGTCGCAAAGAGTCAGATACAACTGAGGAACTGAACTGAACTGAAATGAGACTTGTAAAAGAATCCACTTGAGGATCATGGTGAGGACTAAATGAATTCTTATGTACAAAGCACTTGGGATAGGGTTTGGCACACAGTGGGTGCTACGTGGTTTATCATTGCTTTCATTTCAACAAAAACAACACTAGCCTCATCATTTTTTAGAGTCTTACCCTAAGCCTTAAGACAAATAATAATCATTTTCATGATTGAACATTTTTCTGTGTGCAAGCAGCCTCATATACAGAGACTAATTTAAATTTTCCCTTGACACAAACTGGTGAGGTTGCTGGTATCCCAATTTACAGACAAAGGCATCCTTCTTTGACTCAGAGAAGTAACTTGTCCCCAAGGCTGCAAGGACAGTAGAAGGAAGAGCCAGAATTCAGCACCAGGTCTGTCCAACTCCCAGATGCAAGAGCTTATAACATTTCACACTACCCATTTGAGCCCAAGCCCTCAGGCACCTTAACTCACCCCCAAGTCATCACTTAGCATCTAGGTAAGGTGAGGTAAGACGGACAAGACCTGAACCAGAGAAGAGCCAAGGACCTACCCACATACCCTGATGAAACAGCATCTTAGAAAGTCCTATCCTGGAACACTGTCACAATTGGACAACTCCCCAAAAAAGCCCCATTTACAAAGCATGGTCATTATTTGACCTCACTCTGTGGAAAAACCCTATCTCCAGGGCATCTGTCAAAAGAAGTCGGTAGTAATTCTTTAATATTACAGCTGCCTAAAACTGATACTAATTGGGGCAAATAAGTTCTAGCCAAAAAGAAGTTATGGGGAAGGAGAAATATACTGGGGGCTCTGAAGAACTCTGACATTTTTCTGGATACCTACAAGGCCATGTACATGTGTAGACTTGCGTCTATGAGCAGTAAAGACTTGGGAGGTCCCCAGTCTCTGACCTCTGGCCAACTTTAGGTCCCTGCGCAAGTAGGAAGTGAAGATTAAGTCACAGTCATAAACTACTTAAGCACTGAAGGTGTGCCCCAACACACACACACACACACACACACACACACACACACTTAGCAAAAAGTAGAAGACTTATTGGTTAAAGGCATTTAATGGTATCTCTGACAAATCGTTAGCTGACCACTAAACTAATCAAGGAAAGACTTCCATGGCTGTACACTCCAGATTTTATAAATTCAGTCTAGGCAGGTCACTAAACAGCTACAACAATAACAACAAAAGCAGGGGAGGGAAGGGAATCTGATTTGCAGAGTTGACGCATTATATTATTTACAGTGTCCCCTTTTCAACAAAAGATTATAAGATACATAAAGAAAGAAGAAAATGTGGTCACAACGGGGAAAAAAGCTATCAATAGAAACTACTCTTGACTCAGATGTTAGATTTCCTAGACAAAGATTTCAAATTGGCTATTATAAATATGTTCAAAGAAATTATGTCTAAAGCATTAAAGGGAGATATGAGAATGACATCTCACCAAATAGAGAACATAAATAAAGAGATTTAAATAGAAAATTTGAAGTTTAAAAGAACAATAAGTAGCATGAACAATTTACTATAGAGATTCAACAGCATGTCTGAGCTGGCAGAAGAAAGAATCAGTAAACTTAAAGATAAGTCAACTGTGATTATGCAATATGAGGAGTAAAAGAAAAAAAGATGATGAAAAATGAACAGAGCCTCTGAGACTAATGGGATATCATCAAGTGTACCAAGATACACATAGTGGGAGTCTTAGAAGGAAAGAAAGGGGTAGACAGAATATTTGAAGGAGTAATGGTCAAAAGCTTCCCAGGTCTGCTGAAAAACATTGTTGATCCAAGAATCTCAATGAATTCCAAGTATGATAAACTCAAAGAGATTCATACCCAGATATATCATAGTTAAACTATCTAAAGACAGAATCTTAAAAGAAGCAGAATGATTCATCACATACAAAGAATTCTCAATAACAGTTAATATCTTATCAAAAACCATGGAAACCAGAAAGCAGTGGGATGACATTTTCCAAACACTAAAAGAAAAGAGGCTGTCAACCAAGAATTCTACACCTATCAAAACCATCTTCAAAATGGAGAAGAAATTAAGACATTCCAAGATAAACAAAAAATGAGAGGATTCAACTCTCTGTCCTTGCAGATCAGTAGTACAAGAAATTCAGAGGTGAAAAAAAAGGACATTGGATAATCACTTGGATCTACATAAAGAAATAAAGAATATCAATAAAAGTAACTATAATTAAATGTAAAAGACAGTATATATGTATTTTTCTGTAGCACTCTTCTTCTATCTGATCAAAGGAAAACTGTATTAATTACAAAACTGTGTAATGGACTTATAATGCATAAAGATATAGTAAGTATGACAATAATGGCACAAGGGAGAGACAGGGAACAGAGCTACACTGGAGCAAAGTTTCTGTATGCTAATGAAGTTAACGTAGTATTACTCTGTACTGCAGCTGCTGCTGCTGCTGCTAAGTCACTTCAGTCGTGTCTGACTCTGTGCGACCCTACAGACAGCAGCCCACCAGGCTCCCCCATCCCTGGGATTCTCTAGGCAAGAACACTGGAGTGGGCTGCCATTTCCTTCTCCAATGCATGAAAGTGAAAAGTGAAAGTGAAGTCGCTCAGTCGTGTCCGACTCTTCGCGACCCCATGGACTGCAGACTACCAGGCTCCTCCATCCATGGGATTTTCCAGGCAAGAGTACTGGAGTGGGGTGCCACTGCCTTCTCCATTACTCTGTACTAAATTGCTTTAAATTAAAAGACTAATTGTAATCCCCAGAACAAAGAGTAAGAAAATAACTTTTAAAATACTGTAAAGAAACAATAAGGAAATCAAAGCAGTACATAGAAAATATCTACTTAATGCAAAAGTAGGTAGTAATGAAAGTATAGAAGAACAAAAAAAGACATGTCACATAGAAAACAAATAGCAAAATGGCTGGCATTAATCTACACTGTCAGTAATTACATTAAATGTAAATGTATTAAGTACTCCAACAAAAAAGTAAAGAATAACAGAATGGATTTAAAAAGCAAACTATATACTGTCTATAGTAAACACATTTAGATTTAAAAACACGAGTAAACAGAAAGTGAAATGATGGAAAAAGATATACCATACAAACAATACCCAAAGAGAGCCATAAATATTGAACAAAATAGACTTTAAGACAAAAATGTTAGTGGAGACAAACAAGAAGATTTCATGATGAAAAAAGGCTGATCCAGCATAAAGACATAAAAATTATAAACAAATATGCCTTAACAACAGAACTCCATAATTTATGAAGTAAAAATAGAATTGAAGTAAGATTCAATAATAATAGTTGGGAACTTCAGTTCTCCATTTTCAATAATGGATAGAGCAACTAGGCAGAAAATCAATAAAGAAACAGACAGCTGAACGACATTAGTAACCAAGTAAGCCTAACTTATAAGACACGCCACCCAACAAGTGCAGAACACACATTCTTCTCAAATGCACGTGGAACGTGTTCTAGGACAGACCATGTGTTAAATCATAACACAAGTCTTAAACATTTAAAAGGGTTGAATGAAACAAAATATGAAAGTATACTCAACGATGATAGAATGTAGAGTATAGATGATAGAATATAGATGATAGGGGAATGAAATTAAAAATCAATAAAAAAGGAAATCTAGAGAACTCATAAATATGTGGAAATTAAACAACTCACTCTTAAATAAAGAAGAAATAACCACAGAAATTTAAAATCCATTTTGAAATGAATGGAGATGAAAACACAACATATCAAAACCTATGGAGTACAGCATGCTTTGAGGGAAATCTGCAGCTATAAATGCCCACATTATAAAATAATAAAGATGTCAAATCAAAAACCTAACTTTACCCTCTAAGAAACTAGACAAACAACAAACCAAGTTCAAATCAAACAAGTAGAAGGAAATAATGAAGATTAGAGTAGAAATAAGTAAAACAAAGACTAGAAAAATAGAGAAAATCAATAAGAACAAGGTGTGGTTCTTTGAAAAGATGACCATATCTGACAAAATTTAACTAGACTGACCAAGAAAAAGACAGCAAGACTTAAATTTCTAAAATCAAGGATGAAAAAGGGGACATCACTGCCAACCTTATAGAGATAAAAAAATTACAAGGGAATGATATGAACAATTTTCTGCCAACAAATTAGATGGCTTAGATGAAAAGAAAAATTCCTAGGAAGACATAAGTATCAAAACTGATTTAAGAAGAAATTGAAAATAGAAATAAACCTTTAACATAAGACTAAGTTAATAATTTAAACATCCCCCAAAATGTTTCACTAATGACTTCTACTAATCATTTGAAGGATGAATATCAGGTAGTTTCACTGATGAATTCTACCAAACACTTAAAATGTTAATATCAATTATTCACAAGCCCCTCCAAAAAGCACAAGAGGAGCAAATGATTCCCAATTCCTGTGCAGCCAGTATTCCTCTGATATTGAAAAATAAAAACAAAGACACAGCAGAAAAAAAAAAACAACTATAGACCAACGTTCCTTGTGAATACAGATATGAAAATACTCAACAAAACACTAGCAAAATACAGTCTAAATGCTCACCAGTTGATGAGTGGATGAACCAAATATGGCATAATCATACTATGGACTGTTGGTTCAGTGCTAAAGAATCCACCTGCCAATGCAGGAGACACAGGTTGGATTTCTGGTTTGGGGAGATCCCCTGGAGGAGGAAATGGCAATCCACTCAAGTATTCTTGTATGAAAAATCTCATGGATAGAGGAGCCTGGTGGGCTACAGTCCACTGGGTCGCAAAGAGTCGGACACCACCACGCATGGACTATACCCAGCCATAAAAAAGAATGAAGTAGTGATAACATGCTACAACATGGCTGAACCTTGAAAATATTATGCTAAGCTAAAGAAGCCAATCACAAAAGGCCACATATGGTACAAAGGTATGCTGTTAAGTGGTTGCCAGGGCCTGCAGGATAAGGGGGGAGGGTTGTCTTAGGAATGGGAAGTGACTACTAATGGGCAAACGGTTTCTTTCTGGGGTAATAAAACTGTTCAAAAATTAGATTATGGTGATGGTTGCATAACTCTAAATATATTAAAATAATTACAGAGCTTTACAGTCTAAATAAATGCATTCTATGATATTTGAAATATATCTCAAAAAAGATGTTTAAAAGAGTCAGGTGATGAGTGGGGGAAGAGTCCAGCAAAAGGTCTAATTCAGGCAGGATGCCCATGAGCTACATAGCTGGGTTGGGGCAGGTGCGATAAGGAGAACTATTTAGGGGTTCACTTTACTTGGATGCTCCCCATTTGGGGTCCAGCATTTCTGAAAGGGCATCCCTTTATGATGCAAGGACCTACAAACAAAGAGGATGGGAAAACATACATCAGCATTTTTTTGCCCTCTCCCTCCAGGAATTTAGGACTTGAGCTCTCTGGGAGCCTTGCTGCCCTAATGGCCAAGGTCAAGGACTTCAGGCTCCTCCAGGACTGGCTCCTCTTCAGGCCATAAGTCCACCCTCCAACCCCAGCCACAGCAGTGTTGACCATGGCTGTGTGCTGGTTAAACAGACCTGCTCATAAACTCTGACCGCTGACCTATCCTTGCCATCGCTCCTTCACCCCTAGATGAGTGCTGGCTGAGCCCCTCTCTGAGCAGGTAGGAAAAGGCATTTGACCTTCTGAAGCCCCGTTGCTAAGAGCACAGAGCAGTTCCGAGCTTCCTCAAAAGATCATCTGAGGTTCAAGCTGACAGGGACCTCGGAGATCATTCAGTTTTGCCTCCTTCCCTCTTTGGAGATGAGGAAGTTGAGGCTCGGAGTGGTAACTCAGTTCGAGAAGGGTAGTACTAGGATTGTCGTCCAGCCTTCTGACAACCCGAGAGGCTGGCATGCCTGTCGCCATTTACAGGTGAAGATGCAGAGGCTCAGAGAGGTGAGAGGTGGCCTGGGGTACTTGGCTAGGAAATGGAACCAAACAGTTCACCAGAACCTGCTTCCCTTTTTGAGAAACCCACAGGACTGCTACCCCAGGACATCTGAATGGGGAAGAGGTAACAGATGGGGACACTTCTTGGAAAGCAACTGTGACCCCTCCAAGCCCTGAGCCACAGATAGGAGGCCTCCAGGCTCTGGGCTTCAAGCACAATCCTACAGCATGAGGCTCAAACACTGACACACCCATCCCACCTCACACCCATCCTCTTCAGCTCATCACATCGTTAAGGTCGAGTCAGGCTGCTGGGCTCTCTCGCCTGGCTTCTGCCAGCCTTCCCAAAGGAGAGAAAAGACAGAGCCTGTCTTGCCTTCCCGCCAGGGGGCTTCACTTTGTGAAGGGACAGGTTTTGCAAACTGACACACAAATACTTATTCATTGTGATAGGTGTTTTAAAGGAAAGGCAAGGGATGGCATGTGCACAAATACCAGGGGTCAGAGAGGGGAGGGCCTCTCAGGAAAAACTGACACTGAGAGTTCACAGTGGGTGCCATTGGAGTCCCTTGAGTGTTTCTGATCAAGGGGCAACGGCACCCCAAGGGTCACTGGAGCAGGTTCTGGCTGCAGCTGGAGGATGGACTGGAATGGGGAGGGTCCAAGCAGAAAGACCGGGAGACCACTACAGTGGTTGGGCGGCAGGCTGGTGGCTGGACCCGGTGAGCTCGCATGGATGGAGACAGTAGAGAAATTCAGATGGATTTTGGAAATGCAACTGGCAGAACCTGGCATGGGCAGATTGGAGGAGGAAAATGGAAGCGAGTGTTTAGATCTAGCCTGATCAGCTTTGGCCACTCTCTAGGCCAGGAGACAACCAATGGAGGCGTCAAGTGAGTCTGGTGCTCAAAGTGAGGCCTGGGCGGAATAATCACTGTGATTCTGAGAAGGCTGCCAGCAAGAGGGCCGAGTGGATGGGGGCAGAAGTGAGTCCACTGTCTGCTTGTGCAGGAGCCTGGAGCAGCGGCAGAGAAGGAGCAGCTGGGGAGCTGTACTGCTGGGGCAGCCTCGACCTGACCCACCTCCGCAGGCCTGGGAAGCCCTTCCCTATTACGTCTGTTGCTCTGGCTGCTCGTCCTGTGAGACTCAGCTTGGGCACCAGCCCTCCCAGAGCATGCAGGCCTGCTGCTCTCCCCACATTTCTTCTCAGCCTGTAACATCACCTTCTGCGGCCTGGGTCTCTGCTTCGTCAGGCTGTGAACACAGTGGGGGTGGATACTGCACCCTCCCAAGCTCTTTATCTTCATGCCAGGCACTAGGCCTGGTGTGGAGCGAGTGCCACAAATGATCGTTAAATGAACTGCCCGAGATGGCCTAATTTAGCAATCTTGGAAGAGTTTGCGGAAAATGGAACTGTCTCAAGAAAGTGGGCTCAGAGGTTGTACAGACGTTTACAGAGGAGAACCTATGTAACCCTGGGATGGCATCCCAACCCTGGGATGGCAGCCCCTTCCTCCAGGTCAGCAAGGGGCACCTCTGCCCAGCTTGAACTGTGTTCAGTCGCAGCATTCCTGCCCCGCCTACTGGCCTCTGTGCCCTGGCCACCAGACAGCCAGACAAGCCCTTGGATATCAGGAAACGGACAAGGAGTCCATGTCAATGCCTCACTCTCACTTGGAGAGCTACACCAGGTGGGGCTGGACTCTCCCAGGTGGACTGCCTCTGGGACCCTGGGCGTCAGGAGACGGAAACAGGTGCAGGTGAGCACAACTGTCTCCCTGTTCCTGCTGCACCAACTGCTCTCCTGCCAGCTTGTCTGCCAAGTGCAGGGCCAGGTCACAGAAGTGACAAGACAACTGTCAGCTAGGGGGCACAGACCCACACCAACCAGGCACTAGACTGAATGAAATGCACCAGGCTCATGGGTCAGGGTTTCAGAGCTGCTTCCAGATGCAGGCCACCTTCCTAGAGCTCAACTGAAGGCATCATGAGAAGGCATGGTGTTTGCAGGGGCCAGGGAGGTCCAGGCTGTGTGGCGGGGGGAGGTTGGGAAGGGGCTGGGGAGGGGTATCAGGCAACACCAGCAAGGCTAAGAAGCTGGGCTTTCTTTTGTAAGCTCTGTGAGGCCAAGATGCGGTTTGAGGAGGGACATGAGGTGACAGGAGCCATGCGTGGGATGCTGGCTTGGGCAGAGGACTAGAAGATGCAGGGATGAACTTGGAATGACCAGTTGAGAAAGCCAGTACAGTTGAGATGATGAGGGTCTGCACAAGCAGTTCAGTGGCCTTGGGGGTGGGGTTGGTCACAGCCCTGGGCAGGATCTCAGGAGCTGTCAGCCTTTGGTCATGGGAAATGACCCTGGGAAGGGCTGAGAGCCAGGAAACTGGGAGAAGGGGCTCCAGCTGGGGTTCTGGATCTGCAGGCTGGAGGTGGGCATTGCACAGGTGAGGGGCAGAGGATCTGGGGGCTCTTTCCTTAAAGGTGATCAAAGCCACTGGGACCTGGGGTGAGATGTGTGGGAGAGACTTATTGCAGAGTTCAGAAGGTGAAACAGAATTCACAGCCAGGCTTGGTGTATGGGTGGGAGAATAGCTGGCCAGGAGAGGTATGAAGGACCAGGCAGGCACAATCCGGGAGGAAGGGTATGGGGCAGGCTCTCAGGTGCTTGGAGCAGTGGTACTGTTCACTAGGTCCACCACTAGTGTGGGGTCACAGGTAAGTGCAGGAGGAGCAGAACGGGAGGCAGGGCCAGCAAACTGTTCCTGGGGAGGGTGTGGTGGTGATGGAGCGAAGGAGAGGTGGGCTAGGCCTGTGGAGCACCTAAGGGCAAGAGACTTTAAACAAAAAAATGTTCTGATGAGAGATGGAAAGCAGGTTCACCGGCTGCTAGAAGTCAGTGGAGGGAAGCGCGAGGGTGCTTGGTCAGAACAGAGAGGACACGACGGGGGCAAGATTCCCGAAGACAGGAGGGCTCCCAGTGCTGAGACCAGCAGGAAGCATGACTGCAAAGAGTAGCAATGAGGGGTGACCAGCAGACCTCAAAGGTCTCAGGGTTCCCCAGTCTGCCTTTGCCCCTTCCCCGGCCTTGGACAAAAGTTGCCTCAGTGCTGCACTCGTGGAACACTTCTTCCTCCAAGTCCTGGCCTTGGGTCCCGATGCAAAGTTGAAGACAATGAAATCTGCCACTGAACAGACCCACCACAGAGCTTGATACAGCAGAAGGGTCTGGAAATGTCATCCAGAAACAGTGAAATGAGACAATGTCCTGAGACTTCAGAGCAAGCTTGCTCACCTCTGCTTTTAGAAGAGAGTAACCCTTCTCTGCACAGCAGATCCTGCTCTCTGACCTTTGGGCTTCTGCAGAAGCACCAGGGACCAAGGACTGCTCCAATTGTATATGGAGAGAGAGATGTATAAGAGAGGCTTATTGCAGAGTTCAGAGGGAGAAACAGAGAATTCACAGCCAAACTTGGCGTATGGGTAGGAGAATAGCTGGCCAGGGGAGGTAAGAATGACCAGTCAGGCACAATTTGGGAGGAGGGACGCGAAAATGATAGCACCTGCATGTGATAGTGAATGGATTTATATTATGCCCCAAAAAAGTGTCTACAGTAATCCCTCCCCAGGTCCAGGATGCCCCCTACCCCCGCAACTACACCACCACCAGGAGAGAAGGTGTCCTCTAGAGAGAGTGCCAGGCTTTGGATTTTAAAGACATTAAGCCCAGATCCACTACAGTGATTCTGGCACGTGATATATTTTTGCCGCTCTCTTTATGGAATTTACTACTTGAGCCTGCTGATTTTATCAAGTACACTTCTACTCAGGGACAACAAGGTCAAATATCCTGTTGTGAAAGTCTGATTCAGAAATATCCAAGAATGAAATCGATAACAATATCTGTTGTCTTGGGGAAATGTATACCAATGACTAATGGATTCTCTTTTGATCTTAAAGAAAAAACACACACTTTTCTAGTCTGGAAAGTCAGAAAGCTTCTTCACAGGTAGCTTGTAACAGCTACACAACCCACACACACCTACATACACAACCCTTGAAAATAGATGGACTGTGTCACTGCTATGACAACTGAATCACAGACCAAAGAAGTGTTTCTCAAAACGTGTTCAAAGATACAGATGCCATGAGATGCTCTACAAAAGGCAGGTTCCCTGGGCAAAAGTTTGAAGACTGTATCTGTTAACACTCTCCACCTGATTTGGAGATGCACATTTGCATCAATTAATATGTTGAAAGTTCTGAAGTCTTGCAGTGAAAAGCCTCCCAAAGTTTAATAACTCATGATTTCTAAGGTTACGGCCAAGGAAACCTTGCTCACCTGTTTATAGTAGAACTAATTTGGAACAATGATCCAAACTGTCTCCTGCCCAGCCAGACTGGTCACATGGGTTCAAATTTGTTCAATGAGGCAACAACATTTAAACATTTGGAGATTTTACATTAAAAAACCAAATATTGGAACTCCCCTAGTGGTCCAATGGCTAAGACTCCGCATTCCCCATGCACAAGGCCCGGGTTTGATGCCCTGGTCAGGGAACTAGATCTCACATGACACATGTAAAGATCCCACATGCTGCAATGAAACTGCAAGATTCCACACCTCAACTAAGATCCAGTGCAGCCAAACAAATAAATATATATATTTTTAAAGCCACAAATGTCTCCATTTCTGGACCATCCTTCCTGCTTGCCAGTGGCTGGCTGCCTGCTCTGGACAGGGCAGGTGCACTCTGCCCCTCTCACTCCAGGATCGTCCAGCTCTGCTACTTTAGGTGGGCTTCAGGACTTTGTGAGTGATTTAGACTGGGTCCCTGCTCCCAGGCTGCACTGGCCAGCTCTGCCTTAGGAAGGGTTGGGAGGATGGGAGCAAAGTGGGAAACATGCCTGTACCAGGCCTGTTTCTCACATAGATTGTGCAACCTGGGGTCCACAGTCTCAGAAGATAACCCCAGCAGGAGACCCTCTTACTGCTCCTTTCTGAGGCTACTAGTTGAGTAAGTACCTTTCCTAACCCAGCCCTGGCAAATCCACCTTTGCTTCTAGGATTTAAGTTCCACCTCCCAACAGGATTTACTGAGAAATGGTCCAGAAAGACCAAAGCTGATCAAGGCCCCCATTGAAATTCTTGCTGCTCTGTTCTGGGCTCTGGCCTGACCTCTGTCAGCATGAGCCAGATCCTGCCCTCTGAATCCTACGGAGGTCCTGGTTACTTCAGCAGCCAAGATACACTTGCCCTCCATCTATTCCTTCCAAACACGAAAATGCACATGCAAAATTCTTTTTTCTTGTTAAAATCAAAGTTAGGAAAACTGTTGCTCTAGGGCAATGAGAACCACGAAACTCGTCTTATTTCATTTGAGCTGCACAAAAGCTCAACCACAGATATTATCTTATGGCCAGATTAACTGAAGGGGGGGGAGGGTGTCTTTCTCTCTCTGCTCTATATGATCTGTTGAAGTGTAGGGCCCTATTTAATTTTGTTATATTTACTTCTTATGTTAAAAACGACCTCAAACTCTTTGTGAAACAAACCAATACATTTATCATCACCTGGACAAGAGTTCTTCAAGCTGCTTGACACATTCCAACCTTTCTTTATCAGGATCCAGAATATACTTTTCAAAGAACAAAAACCTGGTGCCCATCTGGTAAAGCCGGCGCCCACCTTATAGTTTACAGGCAAGACTTCCCAGACTCACCTTGTCACACCAGTCACTTAGGGAAGCCCTTAAACACACAGCCTCGCAGACCCTTCCCCAGAGCCTATCCAGAAAGTAGGTCAGAGTGAGGCTAGGCAATCTGTTTAATAAGCAAGGGACAGGTGGGTTTTAGGTTCCCACGAGCTTGGGAGGCGCTGCGGTAAAGGGTTGCATTATCTTGTCTCTGGCAATCCACAGGGATAGTTTCAGCCAGTCAAGGGTTAAGTTAGAAGGGCCACTGCCCATGGAGGCCGGACCTCCGCAGCCGCCAACGTCCTCGGCGCGTTTCTCGGCTTGGAACCCTCTCCAAGCCCGTTGCATTCCACAAGCAGCTCCCCGCGACTTTTGGAAAACTCTGAGTCAGGGCCCCTGGGTCCAAGTTTGTGACAGAGGCGGGCGAGGAGAATGAATGGCCCCGCTCCGAGGCGGTTAAGCCGCAGAGGCGACGACGGGAGCAAACCAGGCTCTCTCTGCAGAGGACCTGCGGGCGGGGCCGGGAGCCAGGGGCTCCGCCGACCCAGCCTTGGACTTGGCGGACCAGCAGCCGGCGCTCACCGTCCGCGCCGTACCCCGTAGGGCGGGCTTTCCCCTCCTCTCGGCTCCCCTCCTACCCTGGGACCGGACCCTAACCTCCAGCCGGACTCCGCCGAGCAAAAGGAGACTCTGGACGCGCGCTCCAAAGTTCGGTCACCCGGGGGAAGTTGCAGCCACATCTGAGCCCTTTCCACGGCGGAAGCAGGTGTCGGGTGGCCCAAGGGAATTCTGCGGACAAATCCCCGAGGCGGGACCGGCAGCTTCCACAGGCTGCAGGAGGGAACCGGCGGCGCGCGCCCCTCGCCTGAGCGCATAAGTCCCGAGTCCGCGGCGCACGTGCACGCCCAAGAGTTACCTTTGGGCGCTCGCAGGTGTCCCCTCCAGTCTTTGCAGCAACACAGCCCCATAGCAACCGCCTACGCCCGCGGCTCAGCTTCGCTACCTGGCGCGCCGCCTGCTGCACGCACCCCCGGAGCAGGGTGGCCGATGTCCGGCTGGCGGACGGTGCCCAGCCGGCACGGGGCCACAGACCCGGCAGCTCCGTCTCCCTTACGCTCCGTACCGGTCCCGCTCCGCGGGTATCCCGGCCTCCGGGCAGACCCTGCTAATCAATAGGAGAATGCGCAGATCGCGCCAGCCGCCCGGCCGGCCCGCTTTTATCTCCGCGCGCCGGGGCGGCCCCTGCGCCGGCTCCCTGCCCTCGCGGGCGCCCTCCCCACGGCCCGTTACTCTCCCGGGGCGCCGGGCTGTGCGCTCGCGAGGGGCCGCCAGGGGGTGCTGTGCGAGCGGGCGCGGTCTGCGGCTCCCTCTACCCGCAGGGAGCCCGGGACGGGTAGTGGGGGATGCTGGCAGACCGGAAGGAGAGGTCCCCTCGCACTGCAAGGGCGGCGCCACCCCTCCCCCAGCATCCTCTAAGTAGTCGTCTCATGGTGACTTGGGAGGTGTCTACGAGGGCCACCCTGCTCTCAGTTTCCCAGCCCCCTGCACTCTATAGCTGAGGAATTGCCCAGGCTTCTCCCAAACCTGGCTGGGCTATGGACTGTGTGACTTTGGATAAGTCACTTCCCCTCTGAGACTGCTCTCCTGAGCACAAATTAAAGGTTTGATGGTGTCAAGTTACTTAAACACTCTGTGCTCAATTTCCTCAGCTATCAGATAGGAAGAATAATAGAAATGCTTCGAGGGATCCTTGCGAAGATTTAATGCATAATCGTTAAAATGATCTAGGACACATCTGGCATTTTGTGAAGTGCTTTGTAAGTGGGATGGAGAAGGAAATGGCAACCCACTCCACTATTCTTGCCTGGAGAATACCCTGGACAGAGAAGCCCGGTGGGCTACAGTCCATGGAGTCGCGAAGAGTCGGACAGGACTGGGCAACTGTCACTTGTAAGCGGGCACTACCATCATCGTCAAGTGTTGGTGAGGGCTTGCTTTGGTGCCATCACTCTGGAAGGTAACACGCGAGGTGCTCATTAAAACTAAAAATGCTCATACCCTGCTGCTACTGCTGCTAAGTCACTTAAGTCGTGTCTGACTCTGTGCGACCCCATAAACGGCAGCCCACCAGGCTCCGCCATCCCTGGGATTCTCCAGGCAAGAACACTGGAATGGGTTGTCATTTCCTTCTCCAATGCATGAAAGTGAAAAGTGAAAGTGAAGTCGCTCAGTCCGTCCGACTCCTAGGGACCCCATGGACTGCAGCCTACCAGGCTCCTCCATCCATAGGATCTTCCAGGCTCATACCCTGGAACCAAGCAATTCCATTTTGCAGCAAGAAATCAGCCCACACTCTGAGGAAAACCCATATCAGGCTTTTCACTGCAGCCCTGTTTGAAACTGCAAAAAATTGCAACCAAAAAGATGTTTGCAGTAAAGGGATTATCAAATACACTGGCATTTCCATAAAATGAAATACTATCAAAGGAGGGAGCTGCAGTTGGATGTTGAAGATCTATGGATTCATAGTACTTATGTAAAACACACACCTTCAGAATATTATTCCACTGTATAGCGCCCATTGCATGCCAGGCACTGCTCTAGACACTTGGGCCAGGAAAAATATTTGGGAAGAAAACAAAATAATCAAGTGGTTCCCTCCAGGAAAAGGGCAAGAGATGGGAATGGATTGCAAGCGGGTGTCAAGGGAATTTAGCATTCTTATGGTGGTCTAATTTTTTAAAAGGAAGGCATATTCATATATTATTGTAGAGTTAAAGTCAAATGAGAAAAATTATTTCAAGTGTCTGGCACAGAGAAGGATTCTTAATATTAGATTCCCTCTCATCCATCCAGTTCCTAGGTTCTGTTCCTGCCCCTAAAACAGGGCCATGGTCAACCTCTGATGGCCTCTGCTCGACTGGAATTTTCTCCTTCCCTCCCTACCTCCATCCCATCTTGAGAAAATAGACACAGTCTGGAGGAGAGCAGTGGCAAGGCCAGGCCCAAGGCAGAGGCTGCCTAGAGCATGGAGCAGAAGAATTAATTGTTGGGGGTGGGGGGAGGCAGGGGAAGGGAGGAAAGAATGACTTGGAATAGGGGAGAGTTTTCCCAGGAGTTAAGTCTCATTCAAAGGAGAGATTAACAACAGTGGGACAGATTTCTGCTTCCCTCTCTAACTCTCCAGAAAGACCCGGGTGAGGCTTCTTCAGGGAGAGAGGAGGGCTATCCTGCACTAGATCCGGAAAGGAAGATGTTTTCATTTCATGACATGAAGGCGGGGGTTACAAAGAGAGAGTAACTGAGAAAAAACAGAGAGACCTGACTTCTGGTTGTTGCCAAGTCATTTTAAACAGTTTTAGCACCAGGCAAGATCACTTAGTCACAGCGGGCTTAATGAGGCCCCAGGAATTCCAAGCTAGAGCTTCCTGCATTCAGGGAGAGCATGTGCGGGGAGCGAGCCCCCGGGTGATTGTCCAACAGCCAAGTCCTACATTTGGAAAGCAAGATTTAAAAGAAAACATCACAGCAGCCATTGTGGGCTGCTTGTTTATCTTTCTAAGAGGAAGTAGCAAAGCAGGATCATTTCAAATGAACCTATTATAGAGGGTCAGCATCCCCATTGAACCGTTCAAATATATTTTGGGATACTCAACTTTTCAAATATATTTTGGGATACTCAACTTTTCAAAGTGGCTTTAAATATCAACTCCCAGGGCAGTTTATGAAACAGAATGCAAGGCAAGAGTTTATAGTATTACTGCCTTTGGTTTCACACACTTTTATTGTCCTGATTATATATTGTCTTTTTATAGTTTGCTAGTTGTGTGTCTATTTCTCAAGCGGGAAGGAAAATAACATTAACTATGTGTTTTCCACCATGTTTATTTACTATGTATTTTCCACTAGGCAACTCACATGTGCTATTATCTCAATTAACCACAGGACTACCCCATGAGGCACCATTAGATTCAATTTACTGAGGAAGAAACTAAAGTTCAGGAAGGTGAACAGACTTGCCTAAGACCAATGAAATGACAAGTGTCAGAATCAGGATGGATGGATGGGTGGATGGGTAGACAGACAGCTGGGTGGGTTGAGTAGGTGAATGGATAGATGGATGAGTGGGTGAGTGGGTGGATGGGTGGGTGGGTGGATGGATGGGTGGGTGGGTGAGTGGATGGGTGGGTGGGTGAGTGGATGAGTGGGTGGGTGAGTGGGTGGGTGGGTGGATAGATAAATGGGAGAATGGCATTTACCCTGTTAGGCATAGAGTCATGGGTTGCAATTGCAAAAGCACATACTGAGCACAGAATTCACCTGAAAAATTAAACTCTGTGAACAAAGCCCTTGAATTGATAATGATACCAGGCCCTCTTGAATTGAGCCAAAACATCAGGATCACTCAGTGTTCCAAGGCTCCAGCCAAGCTCAAGCCACCTGACTCTAGAAAACTGAGCAGGGAGGTGGGGGCCCCTGAGATATATTCCTGAGTTGCAAGGCCAACACATCATGGGAAAGCAGAGCCTGAACTAGGGGGTGGGTATCCAGTGAGTACGATGGGCTCTCGGGGGAGGGCTGGACACCAGGTTTGGAGGACAACGATTCTGTGGGGCTACCCCCACCCACCCAGACCTCCACTTCCTGCTGCTTTAGTCAATTTCTCTGAAAGACTCAAAGTTTGCTAGTAAGAATATGGGTTTATTTTTAAGGAGGCTGCTGCTGCTGGAATCTTAGCCGTCTAGAACCTGAGTGTCAGACATGTGCAGGCCATTCAAGAATTTACTTAGGAGACTCAGTACTTGGCCTTTATACCCCTCTGCAGGAGGGTGGTTTCTCCTCCCAGCTCATACCCAAGGTACCTCCAGGGTGCCATCTCAAGGTGTGAGCTCAGCCCTGGGCAGCTCAGGGAAGAGTAGAAATGGGGACATAAATGTAGCTTTGTAGGGCTGCTATGATCATTCATTCATTCTTTTATTCATTTATTCACCCAGGTACCAAATGAAGACTGAACACAACCGAACACCTGAGTAGTGTCCAGGACTGCCCTCTGGGGATGCCAGGAGGACACCTGGGAGCTCTGGGGGGGAACGGTGCCCCAGTCTACAAAGGGTGGTCAGAGAGGCTCTCTAGAGGAGAGGTCTCTGAGATGAGAGCTGAGATGTGATGAGGAGTCTAGCACCTGAGGGGTGGCATGGGGATGTTCCTCCAATGAGCAAGCAGTGTTATCACATGAAGAAGCAGGGTTCTGGTGTAGGAAGCAGCTCAACAGGACATTTAGAGTATGATGCAGTCTGTGATTCTGACTGATCAGCCTGGTGCTGGAGTGAAGGGGGGACGAGAAGGGGGAGACCAGAGCAGGGAAAAAGCCAACAAGCAAAAGGCATAAGGCAGACAAGAGATGCAGCGCAGAGGAGATGGAGATCAAGCTGAGCTATGTACTAGCAAGGTGGTCCCCAGCAATCCACACCCTCTGTGCTCCTGTCTCCTGAAATCTGGGCTGCCCCACGACTTGCCTTAACTAACAAGGTGACAGAAGTAAAGTGACCCTGGGCCAGCCCTGGGCTAAATCCTAAGACGCTTGGTAGCTTCCACTGTTGTCTTCCAGGGAGAGCAGTGGGACTCTCCTGATCCTGCCATGCTCCAGGAAGCTGGGCCCAACCAGGTCAGGCTACGCGAGTGAGGCCTTCCTGGAGGCGGATCCTCCAGCTGATAGAGGGAGAGCAGATCAGAGGCAAGCTATCCATGCTGAGCCCTGCCCACGCTCTAGAACAAGAGCAAATAAATGTTTAGGTCACTAAGGTTGGGGCAGTTTATTAGGCACTATCACACCTGAAACCTGGGGGGTGGGGGTAAAACATCATCCTAATAGCCAGTGCTGCCTGGCTAAGAGCACGACAATCCATTGAATTTCAGAGCTATCCCGTGGGTTCCCTATCTTTATCATTTCCACTTTACAGAGGAGGACTGAGGCACAGAGAGGTGAAGTAACTGGCACAAGTAATTCACACAGCTAATTAGTGGCCCAGCTGGGCTTAGAACCCAGTCTGTCTTGTTTTGGTGGCTCTGTTCTTAACTCTATGGTAGATATTTTGAAGGGAGAAGGAACAGAGTTGGTGATGCAGGCCCCCACAGGTCTAAGGCATGTTCATAGATGAGACATATAGTAAAAAAGATAGCCCTTGGGGAGTGCTGGAGGGCATCAGAGGGCATCCGTCAGTAAGGCCGTGTGAGGCTCACTGCTGTGTTAGCTTTTCAGAGTAATGTCTGTTCCCTGGTGGCTTCCCTGATAGCTCGGTTGGTAAAGAATCTGCCTGCAATGTGAGAGACCTGGGTTTGATCCCTGGGTTGGGAAGATCCCCTGGAGAAGGGAAAGGCTACCCACTCCAGTATTCTGGCCTGGAGAATTCCATGTGCTATATAGTCCACGCTGTTGCAAAGAGTCAGACATGACTGAGCAACTTTTTCACTTTCACAGTTAGCCTTGACACCTAATTAGAGGGGGCTTCTTGAAGATAAAAGCACTTTGTACAATGCTTATTACAAATCTACCCCTACTGGTGCTGTTATCTCATTTAATTTTCACAGCAGCCTCATGATGATGATATATCATAACACTCACTTTAGAGGGGAGAATAGGAACACCTGCCCAGGTTATATGAGCTCTCAAAGTCACAGAGCTGGAGGGTGGGAGAGCTTGTCCTTGGATCTGGGTAGACTGACCACCACAGGACACCTTTTAACAACCAGCCCCCTGCCTCCTGCTTTTTGGCCTGTGTTCCCCTCTCTCATCTTCTTCTCCTATCATAGTTCCAATCTTTGATAGGAATTTGGCCAAAATCCAATGTGCATATGCCATACATTCAACACTCACAGATGTTCTGGAGTTGGGAGGGACTTTATACATTCTAATACAGCCTTCTCATTTACCATGGGAAATGTGAAGTCCAGAGATGCTAGATCCACTCCTCATAAGCATTTCTTCAGGGCCTATGATGTGCCAGGCACTAAAGTTGAATTAGTGACAAGTTAGGGCTTTCCCCAGTCAACCTCAGTTTTTGCTTTGAAACAGATGTAGAAATATGATAAGCAGAAAACAGGCCTCCCCTACAATCTCTCAAAATAAGTTTTGTGCACTATTACCTCAGTACATGGAAGCCAACTGATGTGGATTTAACTATGGATGCTTTCAAATTGTGGTGCTGGAGAAGACTCTTGAGAATCCCTTGGACAGCAAGGAGATCAAACCAGTCAATCCTAAAGGAAATCAATCCTGAATACTCTTTGGAAGAACTGATGCTGAAGCTAAAGCTCAAATAATTTGGCCACCTGATGAGAAGAGCTGACTCACTGGGAAAAATCCTGATGCTGGGAAAGACTGAAGGCAAAACGAGAAGAGGGCAGCAGAGGATGAGATGGTTGGATAGCATCACCAACTCAATGGATATGAACTTGGGCAGACTCCAGGAGAGAGTGAGGGACAGGGAGGCCTGGCATGCTGTAGTCCATGGGGTTGCAAAGAGTCAAACATGACCTAGCAACTGAACAACAGCAGCAATCTGGTTAAACATGTTAACTCCCTCACATACCCCCATTATCCCTCATCAACAGCACTGGTGTTATTCACTTTACAGACTCATTGTTCTGTGTTCTTTTCTTTCCTTAATGAAGAATGTCATTCTGGGGAAGACATAGTTTATTTAAAGCAAGCCCACACTGCTTTGTGCTAGAAAAGGCTGTGGATTCCATATGGATTGGTATGTCTTTTCCTTTCTCTTAATGAGACTTAAGTCTCATTTCTCTTCTTCCTTTGGCTACCAGGATGCTCAGGGAAATTTTAAAGGTCAATTTTGGCAAGTATGAAGGCCCCAAAGTAGGTTTTCACATTTATGTTTTTGTTTCCTGATTTTACTTTTCTACTTTTATTTGCATTTTCTCAGGTCCTTAATTTATAAAATCATTACTATTGCATTACCTTCATTTTAAGTGTTCTCATTAGAAGCCATTTCAAACCCTTTGTGGAATAACATAGGAGTATAAGTTAATAAGTGAATGTAATACATTCTATTTTAAATAAGGAATTGATCAACTTATTTTAAGGGGCAGATCATAAATGTATTTAAACTTTGCCATGTTGTCTCCATAGCAACTACTCAACTCTGCTCTGGTAGCGTGAAATCAGTCATAGACAATACAGAAACAAATGGGTGTGGCTGTGTTTCAATAAAACTTTATTTACAAAAGCAGGTGGTAAGCCATATTTGGCCCGTGGGCTTTATGTAGTTTGCTCTCTGTTTAGAATTTTAGAGCATTGGGAAATTGTTTCCTCTTGACTTGGGAAGTACTTGGCTTAGAAAAAAAGTGAATTCCCATCCCTAAGAGGTGGGGATTCTGTCCAAGATGTCTAGTTTCCACTTCTGGGTGACAGATTAGGGAAATGCAGCTGCACAAACTGTCTGGACATCTGGCTCTCGGGAGAGGCCCGCAGTGCCCAGGAAGGGCCAGTCTCTGACACGGTGGGATCTGAAGTCTGCCAGCCAGAGCCTATTCTCCTGCACATTTGCTGTGCCCAGTCCTCAGGGAGGAGGGGGCCCTGAGGGCAGGGCCCTAGAGGTGCATGGCCAGCTGGTTTCCCCAGCTCTGGCCAATGGGCCTTCAGCTGCTGCGGATGTTGTTCATGCAAGGAATGTGTCTGCAGCTCCAAATTCTCACAGAGAAAGACAAGGGGCATGGTTGGGGAGAAATTCCTGGGCCACATTTTTCTTGCTGTTCATGTGGCCTGAAGCCATTAAACTTGGCCAGACTGCCCAAGAGGGATTTTACAAAGCTCATTGTCTTTCCCGGAGTCTCACCCGCAGCCCTGCTCCCACCTGCTCTTTCTGCTTTTCTTTCTCTACTCCCCCAGCCCCAGGAGAAATGCAGCATGGGAAAGAGCAGGAGCCCACAGCCATGGTCCTGGGGGCTTTTGTTTCCTGTCCAGGTAGACCAGCTGCAGCAGCCGCTGCAGGGAGCAGGGGGTGGAGGGCACTTCCTGGCGGCTGTGATGGCATCAGACCTTTCTATGGGCTGCGGGGCAGAGGTGGTCTCAGCTGCTTCACCAGGAGTCACCCAGTGGGATACCTCCTTCAGTAATAAAAGCCACAGGTATTGAGCACCTGCTGTATGCCAAGCACTGAGCATTCTACATATATTAACTCAAACTCCACCAGAACACTATTAAAACTCCCGTTTTACTGATGGGGAAACTGAGGCACAGAGGTGCTAAGTGATATACCTGGGGTCCCACAGCTAGTAAGTGGAAGAGACAGGATTTGAACTGAGGAGCCTGGCTCCTGTGTGGCTCTTAACCTCTTTCAGTACGTGCAACCCCCTCAGCTCGGCATTCTGTTACAGATACTGCCCTAATGGCTAGTCTCCACATTATTAGCAAAAATCCAGGTGCAAAGCATTTGCATAGGTGGGATCTGTGCACCTTTGAAGACTCCCAGTATCCCCACTTGGCCCTCCACCATGAGCTTGGCCCACCTGCTGTTTGGTCTGCTTAGCTGAGGGCAGGGCGCTGTAACCTGGGGGTCAGTCAGTCCTACTTGTGTTGTTACCACTGCTGCTGCAGATACTGAGAGTGCAAGGGAGCGGCCTCCATTACCTGGGGATGCTCTGAATGTTCACAGTGCACCAGCCCCAAAGATTGGCGATTTGAACACACTGTATGTCATAGACACAACCCTGAGACCGAGTGTAGAAAACCCCATGTTACAGGCAAGGAAGCCAGCAGGTTAATCAGAAATTGATGCTGGCGGACAATACAAAACAACCACAAATCTCAGAGTCTTAACCCTATAAACAGACACTTTTGTGCTTAGGTTACCACCTCAAGTAGGTCAGCGTGAAGTGAGGGAATGAACGAGAGGGCTCCGCTCCAGGCAGTCTCGCAGGGACTCAGGCTCCTTCCAGGACCTCAGAGTCCTCCCCTGGATCCTATCAGAGGAGGAAGGATGGAACAGGGAGCTCTCAGGGGATTTTAGGGGCTGAGAGCAGATTGCAGCCAGACTCCCACCCACATTCCACTGTCCAGAGTTCTGTCACGTGACCTATCTTACTGCGGGGGAGGCTGAAAAACTGCATGGCCACAGAAAAATGAGTTTGACTGCCACCCTGGGGCTCAGAGAGGTGAGGTGCCTTGAGGGGCAGTTGGGCCATTTGGTGCCCAAGGCTGTGTCTGGCCTCTGTAGTGCCTTGACTGAAACAGAAGTGAACTCCAACCTTCAAAGACCCTCAGTCTTTCCGTGGGGCATTGGATGGGGCTGAAGGTGCTGAAGGGCTGTGAGGATTAAGTGAGGCACTGAGAGAAGAGATCAACGGAGTAAGCAAGTGCCCCGAAGCCTTCCCTCTCGTAGTGTGGAACTGTGGCCAGGACTGCTGGGCAAGGGGAGGGGAGATGGTAGGGAGGGACTGGGAGAGTCTCAGCCCAGAGGAGAGAAGTGGGGATGACCGAGTCCATAGAGAGGGGTTCAAGGACTTCTGCTTGCTGCTGCCACCTAGCCGTGGAAAGAGAAAGGGCAGGACAACCTGGCTTCCCGATTCTGGTTCTGGTCGGTAAGCGTCCAGGCCACTTCTGTCCCATCCTGATGACCATCAGGTTTCTTAGCAGAAGCTGGCCTTGGCGATGTGTCTAAGGCACAGGTGCCAGGATGGATGAAATCCCCATTCCCCAAGGTTTTGCTGTGGAAATAGAAACTTCTCCAGGGTATTCTGCTCAGGCCTCAGCATTCCCCTCAACGGGAGGGCTCTCTGCCTGCTAAGGCAGGACCTCTAGGGTATACTCAATGGATAAAGAATCTGCCTGCAATGCAGGAGACACAGGAGACATGGGTTTGATTCCTGGGTTGGGAAGATATCCTGCAGAAGGAAATGGCAACCCACAAATCCCATGGACAGGGGAGCCTGCCAGGCTCCAGTCCAAAGGGTCGCAAAGAGTCGGACATGACTAAAGGACTAAGCGCTAGGGTATGACTATGGCTTCCCTGGCCGAGTGCTACCAGAGGGCTGCCCCCGGACGGTGGGCATGGGGCAGGCCCCTCCCAAGCTGGCCTTGGTGGTGGCAATGAGATTACAGCTGTGTGGGAATGGATTGCTGGGCATCTCGGAAATATCCCCAGGGTATAGAGAGGGCCAGCAAGTCTCTCCAGGGACACACAGCACCTCTGTAATATGACCTGGATGGGGAGAGAGTGCAGAAGCTAGTGTACTCCACTCTGTCAAATCACACACAGACACAGTTTCCAGGGCATGTTGGCCTCAGATAACCTGATCAGACCCAGTTTTAGTACCAAGGACCACCATTTTTCATCTCTCTAGGTACAGTTCCAGGTGGAGCTCACTAACACCAAAGTCTCTATTTCCACAGCAGCAGCATCCTTCCCACAGCCAGGCCTTGGTCCACCCAACAGGTCTCCTGACCACGATACCCCAAGAAGCATTTTTCAGACTATGGACTCCAACCCAATAAGGAGTCATGAAATCAACTCAGTGGGTCTTGGCCTGTAGTTTTAAAAACGAGATAGAATCACAGAGTGGAAAGTGCCAGATGCATGGCATATAGAAACAGTAATGTCCTGTGAGACCCTTGCTTCCCTGTGTTCCTGAGCCCTCACAAGTGGGATGTAACGTTTCTTGTTGTAATAAAAAAAAAAAAAAGTAAAAACACGGTGGGGAGGTAGCCATCTTATTCCTTCCAGAAAGCCTGGGCTCTTTGTGTAAATTAGTCCACACATTTCTCTTCCTCCCCATTTCTCCCCACGGATCCCACTTCTCCTGCATGCCAAAGAAGGGCAGGATTTTTGCCAAGCCACTCAAAGATACAAAATAGGACCCAGCACTACTAGGCACAAAAGGTCCCTGGTTAAGTACTGATCCCAGGATGCTGGGTGCCTACTTGTCTTGTATTTGCATCTCTAAAAAGGCCACTTAAGTGACCCTTCACAGAACAAAGAAGGACAGCTTCTCTCAATTTAAAAGAAAAGAAAACCCTCCACGCTGCACATTCCTTCCTTGGAGGCTCCTGCGCAGTGGGCTGGTCTGGCAGCACTTGGTTCTGACACATCTGGTGGGTTGTTCGTTCCCTCTCCAGCATCATTCCTGAGGCAGTTATTTGTGGAGCGCCACTCTGTGCCAGACACGGGAAACCACAGACCCGAGCCCCCTGCCCGACTCAGCCCGGCCTGCGTGTGTGTGTGTGTGTGTGTGTGTGTGTGTGTGATGAAGACAGCGGCTTGCAGAAGAAGGCACCCCCCACTGCAGGTGTGTTCTGGGGCCCACCTGCTCCAGCACTGCCGTGGTCTGTCAGAAAAGACCTAGCTCTCCAGGATGCCCGGATTCTCATCATTCCTGCCCTGGGGGTGGGAGAGGGCCCTCACGTGTAGGAGCGCAGATGATGTACCGCTGCATCCTGCATTCCTGCCAAGGCCCATCAGGGTCATTACTGCCACCATCCAATGAGGCTCAGGAGATGAGGTGACTGTTCAAGGCTAGTGCACAGCCAGGAAGAAGCCATTCCTCTCCCGGGAGTCCTCTGGGGCTCCTGGGGCTCTGTTCTTCCCTCTGGACCACTGGCAGCATTTGGAAGTGACCAGGCAGTGCCACAGATAGAGCAAATGAAGGGCCATAATTGGGGCAGCAGGCTGCTCAGATGGAGGGGCTGTGCAGGAGGATGGGGGACCCTCTGGGGAGAAGAGGAGGGAGGTAAGCCAGGTTTTTGGGGTTGGGGGCCTTAAGAACGTAGGCTGAATTCTCCAGGCCAGTGAAAGTCAGTCCTGCTGCCAAAGGACCATTGCTCTGGCCACCTCACTCCTAACTGCATGACTGTCCCAGTTTGCCAGGGCTACTGTCAACAATTGCCACTAACTGGGTGCTTGCAACAACAGAAATCTGTTCCCTTAGAGTTTGGGAGGCTAGAAGTCCAAAATGGAGGTGTTGGCAGGGCCATGCTCCTCTCTGCAGGCCCTAGGGAAGGCTGTCCATGCCTCTCTGCTAGTTCTGGCATCGTGCGGAATCCTTGGCCTTCCCTGGCTTGTAGCTGCACCGCTCCAGTCTCTGCCTCATCCTCACATGACCTCCCCTGTGAGTGCTTGTGTGTCCAGATTTCTTCTCATAAGGACACGTCATTTAATTTAGGACGCACCCTATTCCAGATCTCATCTTAACTAATTGCATTGGCAAATAAGGCTACATTCCAAGACTTCCGCTGGACGTGAATTTCAGGAGGACAACGATGACCTCTCTAATGACCTCCCTTCTTTCCCAGCCACAGCCTCCCAGGCTCTGTGTCCGCTCATGCAAGTCTGCAGAAAAGTGTCAGGGGCAGCCGTGCCCTTGGAACTCAGGAAGGTGTCACTGACCTTGAGAAGAGCTTCCAAATCTGGTGGGGTGTTTTATTTAGTGGTTGTAACTCCAGTTTTTAACATTCTGGTATTCCAGAATAGTGTGATTTTAAAACACACTGAACTACAGGTATTTTGTGATATGTTTTTAAAAAATCAGAATCATTTACACTTGGGGAAATGCTTCAACAGAAGTTTGGATCCTGTAAGGAAAACTTATTTAGAAAGTGGTTTTCTATTCCTCCATAATCCACAGGGGGAAAAGAACCAAGGCGCCTCTATCACAACAAAAATCCTTATTCTGGTTCAAAGACTTTCTAAACCAGTGGCCTTCAAGTACAGCTGTTCCCTGCGACCCATCCACCAGACCCATGGAGTCACCTACCCAGGAGAACACTGCAGAAGGTGAGACACACTGGAAATGGTTCTTATGAAATACAACTGGGCTCATGATCAATTAAAAGATGTAGCCCCTGCTAACCAAAAAAAAAGTTAAAAAACCCCTCTAGAATACTGAATAAGAAAAAAGATTATTTGAAGATAAAGTACTCAAAGGATAATATTAGTTTGAAATTTAGTTTAGAACAATCCCCTCAAAAATTTTATAGCAGTTAGAAAAAATGGGCACCAAAATATGCTCATGATTCAAAAATAACATCAAATAATGTGATTTCATTTCAAGGGTTCATTATTATTAAAATTTTCTTTGTTTTATAGGGCTTGGTTTATTATTTTTGAATAACATTTTATTAATTTCATCTACCAATAATTTTTATTAGAAGGGTAATACTTTTAACCTTTATATTTCATAAGTTTATGTTTTCATTTCATGCTTTCCATATGCATATAATTTCTATTTGAAATGTATATTTAGCTTCACTGAAATTAACAATTTTATGTATTCTATATGCCTTTTGGTAGAAAGTGTTGATAACTAATGCCTATATTTCAGCAATGCAGGGAACAAACACCTGCATGCCTGTGTGTTATTTTGCTCTAGCAACCATAATTACTAACATCTTACTAATCAGCTACTGCTAACTATGTTCCAGGGACAAGGTTTAATGCTTTACATAAAGCTGCTTTTACTGAATCCATTTTACAGAAGAGACTGATGTTTAAGGGGTAATGTGACTCCCTCAGGACCCCAGACCTGGGCAGAGGCTGAACCAGAACTGAATCTCAGACAGCGTGATGGAACACCTCACCCTAAATTACAGCTGCACAGACAAATAAATAGAGGCATCGAATGATTCAGCCAATACACAGTAACTATCATTTTCTAGCCATCTTTTCATTATCTACACTAGAGTTCACAGACTCAAACTTTTATAGAGAGATCAGACAGGTAAGGTGTACCGAAAAAGCAGGTATCAGGGTGGGAGGAAGGCTGGGATGGGGCAGTAGGAAAAGGTGGGGATTCTGGCTAACTAGAGGATACTCAGGCTCTGTCAAAAGGGGCAGTTATTACTGAGCTCCTGTTAATTGTTTGTAGGGGGAAAGCAGCCCCAATTTCACCCTATAGAAATCTACATTGAATGCATGCGTGCTAAGTCGCTTCATTAGTGTCCAACTCTTTGCAACCTTATGAACTGTAGCCAGCCAGGCTCCTCTGTCCATGGGATTCACCAACTAAGAATACTGGAGTGGGTTGCCAAGTCCTTCTCCAGGAGATCTTCCTGACTCAGTGATCAAACCCACATCTCTTATGTCTCCTGCATTGGCAAACAGGTTCTTTACCATTAGCGCCACCTGAGATCTATGGGTAAAATCGTTTGCACATAAAAATACTCCATGAGCCAAACACAATATGTCTTACGGGCCAGAATCAGCTCATGGGCAATCAGCCCTGGTTCACAGCTTGGCTTGCAGCCTGAGAACTAGACTCAGTGTCTTGTCACTGTTTGCCTCTCTCTACCATCACTTTCAGCTTCCTTCCTGCTTTTGAGTTGCTGCTTTTTCATAATTTTAGTTTATCAAACATCTTGAAAAGCCCAGCACCAGGTCCTGCGTGCACTGTTGTAAGTCCCTCTTCCAGGAGGTCGTAGTCCAGGGTTGCGTAGTATTGGTGCTGTTTCACTCGGGAGCATTGCTTTGCATTTTAACATGGACATGAATCCCTCAGGACATATTCCTATAACCCATATTCTGTTTCAGCAGTTCTGGGTGGGGCCTGAGAATCTCCATGTCCAACAAGCTCCCAGATGATGCTGATGCAGCTGGTCCACGGACCACACCTTGTTTAGGAAGGACCTAAAGAATAGCCCTGCGTCTAAAGAAGTTCCTAAGCTGAAGGCTCCCCGTCAGAGGAGCCTCTGTACCTGGGCTTGGCTTCCCAGAGGTGACCTGGGTCATCCAACTCCCCACCACTAATCCCCTGCCACATTCCTCCCCACATCCTAATTTATCTAGAGATTTAGTCTAGCTGAGATCACTCATAAAGAATTTTATCTACATCTTTGTTCTGAGCTGGCACTGAGCATACTGCACATCACCCTTTCCTATCCGGTATGCATATCTCTAGCTGAGGAATTTCTGTCTGCGCCCCTCCGTGTCTCAGAGCTGTGGTGCCCAGCACCCGCCTCAGCTCCTGTTGGCAGCCTAGGATGGGACCCTGAAGGGGGACTCCCCAGGATGGACCTCAGACTCCATCTTGTACTAGTCATGTGACTTTGGGCAAGTTACTCCTCTGTGCTTCATTCACCACATCTGTACAATGGGAGTGTAAGGTCTACTCACTGGGTTTCAGGGAGATTGAACCAATGCACTGTATGGTGCCCTTCCCACTTCTATTTCTAAAAAGGAACTCAACAGATGACTTTAAGAATCTCATGTTGCTTGTATCTCGTGGAAGATGTTAATATAGGAAACTTACTCCTATTGCTATCCCAGGAATAACCAGTTGCTCTTGAAGGAATTAACAAGTCTCCTTGAGAGTGGACTTCTATTCCATCAGTCAGCAATCATGTTCCTGTACCTGCTCTGGGTCAGGGCACGCAAGAGGCAGCCATACAGAAGGTGGGCAGACACATGAACAGTCACCAGGGCTGCAGGAGTGCCGCACACAGGTGTCGGAGAAGTCATGAAGTATCAAATGAGCCACTCAACACCACATTTGCCAATTTTCAAATAACATTCTCAGTGGTTTTTTTTTTTTTCAACTGAAATACTTCTGAGAAACAAGGGACCTGGTTGTTGATCAATCAGTAAACCATAGAATGGCCAGAAAGTCACAAAATTAGGAGAAAGTACTGTATTTGTCATACTTTTTAATATAAACAGCTGGACCCATTCATTTAGGTTTAGAGACATTCTGGCTGAAAATATATCTGGAGGTGGAAAAACATACTGAGACTATCATTTGAAAAGGTTGCTAACTACTTTTTAAAATATGTTGATCCTTTGTTTCTTGATGGTAGACACCTTGCTATAATACTTGCTAAACTTTACCGAATACTTAACACAGGCTAGCATTGTCCTAAGATATAGATTATCATATCCTCAAAACACTATGGGATATGCACTTTAAAAAAGTTTTCTTTTGAAATAATTCTAGATTCACAGGAAATTGCAAGGAACTGTACAGCAAGGTCCCATGCACTCTAAACCCAGCCTCCTCAAGTTTTAGCATCTTACATAACTACATCCCACCATTGAAACCAGGAAACTGATCTTGCACAATCAGTCCACAATGCTGATTCAGATTCTGCTGTTATACACACTGGTGTCTGTGTGTGTGTGTGTGTGTGTGTGTGTGTACTGAGGTGGGCGAGGGGTCTATATAGTTTTATCACACATGTAGTTACATGAAAGTATCACCACCATTAAGATACTTAACTATACCATCAGACTAAGGCTCCCTCTGCTCCCTCTGTATAGTCACATCCAACTGCTTCACCCCTACGCCTAAGCCAAGGATAGACACTTTATTCTCATTTTATATATGAGGAAACTGAGGCACAGAGAAGTCAGCAACTTGACCAAGTGCACGTAGTTAAGTTCTGGATCTGTTGTTTTAAAAATATATATATATATTTATTTGGTTGTATTGGGTCTTAAAATAGTCGCAGCATGCAGGCTCTTTCATTGTGGTGCACAGACTCTCTAGTTGTGACACTCAGGCTCAGTAGTTGTGGCATCTGGGCTTAGTTGCTCTGCAGCATGTGGGATCTTACCTCTCTGACCAGGGATCTAACCAGCAACCCCTGCATTGCAAGGTAGATTCTTAACCACTAGGCCACTAGGGAAGTCCCTGGGTCCAGTTTTTGAACTCTGTCATTAAAGAGACTCATTGTGGGGAGGGGTTTGCAGGAAGCGTGTGGAGTCTGGAACGGCTTCCTAGATCCTTGATCTCGGCCTTGAATGGAGAAACCGCATCACTTACAGTGGGGGAGGGCTAGAACATCAGATGCCATGGAAGCGAAACTGAGGGTTCGAGAAGCCCTGCTCCCTGCAACATCGAATCCAGGTGTCACAGTCACTGGCCTGGGTTTCTGGGACCTCACTTTGACTCTATCATCTTTATCCCTGAATTACTGCTCCCTCCCTCTGTCCTTTCTTAGTTGGCCATCAACCCGGCAGTCATTCTGGATTCTACTTCCAACATCCTGTCCCTCACCAGGTCTGAACATTTCACCTCCCAGCCATCCTCCATTTTCCTGGCCTCTGCTTGGTTCTAACTTGAGCAGTCCCTGCTGCTCTATTAAAATAGCACACCACGGCCTGCCGCCCCCCCACCCCGACCCCCGCAACACTGGTTCTGGGTCCCTCTTGTTACCCCCTGCTCAATCCAGTCTTTTCACTGTTGCTAAATATGATCATAACTTTCCCCTGTGGTTCCTCATTGCTTATAAGACTGTCCACATGCCAAGGCTCTCTGGGATCTAACCAAGCGAATGGCTCAGAGTTAGCCAAGCTGTTTCCTGCCCCAGGATACTGGCACAGCTGTGCGTGTCTCCTCCAGGGCTCCCCATCAAGGCCAGACCCAGAGCACTGGGCTGAAGTTGGAGATGTGAATCCTTGCATCTAAGGAGACCTAAGTCTGATGAGAGAAACATAACTGCCCACAAAAGAAAAGAAGGTAAAAAACCAGGGGGTACTTTTCAAATCATGCATGAAAGGTGCAACCACAGAAGCAAGTGTAGGTTTAAATGAGAAGCCCCAGTATGGGAGAAGGTGGGTCATCTGGCTGGAATAAGGACGACAGTGGCAAGCCTAGAGCTGGGCCCACGTACCTCTCCCAACCAGGGCACGACACTTCCTGGAGTCCCCACAGGCCATGCAGGTGGCCTTCACAGTGCAGATCAGAAGGCTGTGGGTTAGAGAGTCAGGAAGAATGTCATACCTGCCGAGGTGAAGTTGAGCCAGTGCACCGGGGAAAGGACCGTGTTACACACTTAGGAAGCCAGGCTGGGCTGCCTGGTGGCAGACAGCCCTGGGTGGGCCACTAAAGGTTCTTTCTGATTGGCTCGTACAAGAGACAGCTTCAGTCCTATCACCTAATGGACCACAGTCTTGACTTGCAAGCATGCAGGTGGCACCTCCCAGGTCAACATTCCCTGATGCCCTCTGTGGATACCAGGAGATCCACTTAAAGTACCCCCTGCCTTAGGAGTTTAGGATGTGGGAGAAGTAGAGACTTGCAGCAAATTCAGGAGCATTTCTATCAACAGGACCGAAAGGAGAGGACAGAGGGCAGCAATGGCCTTGGACCCAGGGCCAGGGATGGACGGAAAGAACGTGGGGCTGGGCCGTGAGGGGTGGAGTACACTCAGCCCCTGGAGAAGCCGTACCCCTTCTGGGTGCCAAGTTTATGGATGGGATAAGGACACTGGTAAGATGTGGACTGAATTTATTTATGACTGGAGGCTCCAAGGGCTAGTGAATTTGCAAGAAGAGGTCAACAAGAGGTGTTAGGCTGCATTCACAGGCTGGAGCCTAGTGCAAAAGAACAGACAGGTCCTGCATTTACATCCAGAGGCCCACAGTCAGGGCTGGCTTCAGGGGCCTGTGATCAGGGCAGGTACAAAGGATCTCCCTGGGAAGGACCCTGCGCTAGGTATTCGGTGTTTCCTGGTGGCTGTCTTGAGGTTGTCAATCATTTTGTCTTTAAATTTGTATTATGTAAGTGAGGTCTGATGGGCCACTGGAGTGTATTCAAGGGCTTGGAACCTCAGCCCTCCTGTGGTTGGTCCTGCCCCTGAGCCTCCTGCCTCCAGGGATGCTCAGCCACCCCCTGCCTCCTGGTGCCCCGGGCCAGCAGCACACCTCTGCTTCCTCCCAGTGACTGCTGCCACCCCTTTCCCTAAGTCTGGTGGAGGGCTGGGGTCAGGAGCACATGCCCGGCAGAGTCTCAGGGTGGAGCACGGTGGCGACAGTCCCTGGTTTGGTTGACAGCGCCAGTGCATGGGGTAGGTCATCAGGCTGTGGGGAAGAAGATGTCGGGATGGACTTTCTTGTCCAGGATGGGGCATGGCACCATGGTCCAGTGGCTGTTGGGAGGGAGACCTGGCAGCTGATGGGCGTGTGCACTGCACCTTGGGGGACCCTGGGTGCCTGTGAGTGGTCTCCTCTTATCCCACGAGTATCCCCATGCCCAAGGGAGTATGCTATTTAAATAGCAAATAAAAAACCCCATGCCTGGTCTGTCTGTGGCCCCCACGAAGCACAGCTATACCTGCTCCTGCGTTGCAGCATTTCACATCTATTGTCTGGCCGTGAAGTCCCTTGGAGCCCTTTTCCCTCCACAGTGGAGCAGCTCAGCCTTGCTTGCATTGGACCCTCCTAGGACAGTGCCAGATCATCACCTCCTTTATTCCAGACTCATGTCTCCATGAACAGAGCCTCTGGGCTCCTCACTGCCCCTCCACTGTGCTCAGGACCAAGTACATAAATTGTGGGGCCTAGTGCAAAGTAAAACTGCAGGACTCTGTCTTCAAAAAGCAGGAAAAAGCACCGTTAAGGGCATTAAATATGAAATTTCTCCATTTCTTCCATGAGCTCCCATTCAAACTGTCTAATTATCCCAGGCCAGCAACAGTGGCATTATCTGGGAGCATGTTAAAAAAACACATCCTCCAGCCCCATCCTAGATCTCGGAACCTGTAACTTTGGGGATGAGCCTAGTACCCAGGGTTTTTGACGAGCGCTGCAGGGGCTTGGATATACAGGAAAACTTGAGAACAACTGCTGGAGGACTGGAATTTGTTTTGAAAGCCACAAACTAAAGAAATGTGAAGTTTGCTTGTATATGGCAGATAAAAGAGAAGTTGAAAGATAGGGAGAAAGGGAGGTAGAGAGAGAAAGAGGAGAGAGGAAGGAAAGAAGAGAGAGAAAGAGAAAGAGAGGAGGGAGGGAGGGCGGGGAGAGAGAACTGGCTGGTGGAGAGTGCAGGTCCTCTGCACGTCCACATATCTTAGTTCACTTGATGTTCACAGCTTTCTTGCCAAGTAGGTAGTTTTATTTCTACTAGCAGAAGATGAAAATGAGACAGAGAGAATGTAAGCTACTGGCCCGAATTCTTGGCTTTAGTGAGTGGGGGAGCTAAAATGTGAATCTCAGTATCTGACTCCAAAACCTCGGCTTCCCCCCAGTCCCTCTGCTCGTCCTCCCCCACCCCCTTCATTTTTGGAGCACCTGTTGAGCACCTGGGCTTCCCAGGAGACACAGTAGTAAAGAATCCACCTGCCAAGAAGGAGACACTGATTCGATCCCTGGGTCTCGAAGATCTCCTGGAGGAGGAAATGGCAACTCACTCCAGTATTCTTGCCTGGGAAAATCCCATGGACAGAGGAGCCTGGAGGGCTACAGTCCTTGGGGTCACAAAGACTCAGACATGATTTAACAACCAAACAGCAACAGCAATGAGCTATTCTCTGTCAGGCACGACATCCAGTTGCCTCCTCATCCAGGCCTCCACCATGCAATACGGCTCTACCAGACACATGTGACTGCTTGGAATACAGCTGGTGTAACTGAGCCAGGGGATTGTCGATTTCATTACAAACGTGGCTTGCTTTGTATTTCTATCGAACAGGGCTGCTCTAGAACATGATTTTGGCCAAAGGGATGAACTGTAACTTCCTCTGCAAGAGCATGTACTTCCAGGAACACCAGTGGGGGTTCCCCGTACCTGGTCTGGTGTTTAGTTAAGAAAAGTGAGGTTAAAAAAAAAAAAAAAGAAAAGTGAGGTTAAGACAGGAGGGCTAGACCACAAAGCAGGGAAGTACCGGAAACCACTCTCGTATTTGTTGATTCTCCCACCCTCAGGGGTGGTGAGTGAATTGCTCATCTAATTTCATTTCTAGTCATTACCCATCGTCTGGCGCGCCGCAGGCAAACTCAGCGGGGCCACACGGGGTCAGGCTGATACGCTGGCTGGCTGGTACCAGGTGCCGAGATAGGCTGAGCTCGGCATCCTGCTCAGGAGGCGGCTAATGAGATGAGTGATGCTCCAGGGATGTCAGGAGCACCGTATCAGTCTACTTCTACAGAGTGATCTGTGTGTGCTGGCTTTACTTCAAGGTCAGGCCATAGAGATAGCAGGCAGCAGAGATAGCAGGCAGCAGTTCTCCTATCTGCTCCAAGCTGCAGGCGAATAACGATGGTTAGCTGTAAGCTCAAGGCTTGAGAGAGGCTTCAAAGACCCAGTGCAGCCCTAAGAAATTGCTGGAACCCATTCTTCTGGGGGAAGCTTGGTTGTGGAAGGATACTCTCCTGGGGCAGGTAGACACCTCGGAGGCCTCCTCATCTTACAGTTGGGGAAACCAAACCAAGGACATCTGCTCTGGCTGCCCCCAGCAAGTTAGAGGCTGGGCTGGGTCTGTCGTTGCTGTTGTTTAGTTGTTAAGTAGTGTCTGATTCTTTGCGACCCCGTGGACTGTAACCTTCAGGTTTCTCTATCCATGGGATTTCCAAGGCAAAAATACTGGAGTGTGTTACCATCTCCTTTTCCAGGGGCTCTTCCCGATCCAGGGATCAAATCCGCCTCTCCTGCATTGGCAGGTGAACTCTTTACCACTGAGCCAACAGGAAAGCCTGGGCTGGGTCCGGGACCCACCTAAACAGACCTCAAAGGCATGTGCATGATCAGGATCCCCTTGCAAAGAACTTGGCACATGAGCTTGGAACTACACAGGAAGAATTAGAGCTTGACTTTAATCAGTTCAGCTTCTGAGTTGCCCCCTCCCATCCCGCTCACTGGTGAGCATTCTGGCAGGGGAGGGTGGTCTCCTCCATGGACACTGTCCAGGGCAAGGGTCGGGGCAGAGGGTGACAGTGAGGAGTGGCAGTTTACCTCATCTCCTGCCTGATCCTTGCAATCCCCCCACCTCCCAATCACTACATCAGTGGCTCTTCTAACATACAAATCTGGTTTTAACCATCCCTCCTGCTTGCTAAAGATGTGCAGTGGCTAAGTCCAAGCCTCTTTGTCCAGCATCCAAGGCCCTTTATGGCCAGACCCCCACCTTCCTTTTCCACTGTGGTCCTCTACACACCACGTCTCCTGCACAGCCTACTTCTCCTGCTCTCTGTGCCTTTGTGTACTCTCTCCTCCCTTCTGGACCATTCCAGGGCTGATCTTCTCTTGTTTGCTCAGGGGTCATTTCCCCTTCCCTGTCAAGGCTTAGCTCGAGTGAAATCTTCCCCAACCACCCAGGTGAGCCACCCCCACCCTCTGCTCTGGGCCCTCAGCCCCGTGGATACCCTTGTTGGGGCATGCATCAAATGGTATTGGGATTGATAACTTACAGGTGATAGCTAAGCGGGAACTGTGTTGTTATCATTAATAATAAGGATAAACAGACAGACTGCAGAGAGTAGGGAAGAATGAAAAAAAATATCACCGTCAATGCTGAGCCAGGCTCTGGGCTCTTACTGCATCCTCACCAAGCCCAAGGCACTTGGCTTTATAATCTCCAAGTTATAAGTGATGAAATGGAGGCACGGGGACATTGAGTGACTTGTCCGAAACCAGCAGGCCCTGGGTGGCAGGGACGGGCTTCTGACCAGTTCTCCCTTTGGAGACTTTGGAGAGGACGGTTGGGAGCTGGTCAGAGCTGGGTGCTGTGGGGACACATGTCCTGCTGGGAGACGCAGAGAACAGGCACAAACAGTGGGATGGCACATGGGCTCAGCCTCCGACTCTCTCCCCTGGAACCTTCCTTTCTGTGTGCAGACGCCTGCCTCTAGGGAGCAGAGGCATTGCTGGCAAACCTGGGTTCAACCCACCATCTCCCCAACTTCCACAGAGTGCTACTGTTCACTCTCTTCATACCTCAGCCCCCAATGCCTGGGTGGAACTGAAAACCCAGGGCCCCAAAGCCATCCCCACCCAGGCCTGTTGCCTGCAGGATGCCCCCCCAGTGTCTGGGGAGTAGGTGGGGGTCTCAAACAGTATGTTAGGGGGAGGGTACCTGCCAGACCTCTGAACGGGGCAATGTCCCCCACCAGAGGTTCCAGCACTTTATCTTGAGAAATGGGGTCTGCAGGGCCCAAAGCAGACAGGCGCTCTGCGATGGGAACCAGGCCCAGATGTCAGAGCAGTGTGAGCCCCTGTGTATCTTCCTCCTGCTCCAGAAGACAGCACCGTCCTGCTCTGAGATTCTGGGCAGCCGTTCACATCTCACCTGGGTTATCCTCAGTTCTGCACACTGGGGTCCTCGCCCTCCAGGAGGAAATGCTGCCTGGAAAGGGACCCAGACTTGGGGCCTTGGTGTGGATTTGCAGAAAGACCCACGATCAGTATGACACTTGGCCCCCAGAGAAATAGCCAAGGACTCTGATGCAGAGTACCTCCTCTCTCTTCCCTGGAAGCACCTGAGTTCAGTTTGGCAGGAGTAGGAGTGGGGTCCTTGTGCCTACCAGGGGTAGGTTCACGGCCTAGACAAAGCCACTCGGACCTCAGACCCTGAGCCATCCTCACCACCTGGACTGAAGACACCGGCGTCCCTGGCGCAGCCCTCCCTGCACGGAGCCCCTCGCACTCTCTGTTCCCGGCTCTGGGGGGTCTGCGCAGCCCTGCTGCTGCCCCTCTCCACACCTACCTCTCCAGCTTCCCGGGGGTTGATTCTGCATGGCCCCATAGCTTCTGGCTATTTCCCCGTTGCCTACATTGGTCAGAACTGGCTTCTGCCACCTGCCACTGGGGACTCTGGAAAGATATGCCCAGCAACAGAGGAGCGATGATAGGCCAGCAGTCACTCGCCAGCAAGACTTAGGGCTACCATCTGAATTCCTGTAGTCAGTGGGCTGTGTAGCATCAGGCTCATACCAGAAGGATGTTAGCAACGAGTTATACTGCTTTACGGATCACCGAACTCGGGGTACCAAACACGAGCATCTTGTGAGTTTAGCAGCTTTTTGTCCAGAGCACTACAGCAGGCCTCTCCTTCCTACTTCTAGCCTGTAGATTCGGAGGAAGGCCTGTGTTTGGCCTATGGCCAGATGCCTGGTAGGCCAACAGGATCAAGTCAACACAGGGCAGACAGCTCTCAAAAGGCTGAGAGGGCTGGGTTTTGCCAGACAACTTGGGGCTGGAGAAGAGGTCCAGGTGGGAAGGAGACCCAGGGTCCTTGAATCCCAGCCCCTTCCGGGGGCCTGACTCCTTCAGGCCTGACCCAGGAGCCAGCCTTGGAGTGCCGGTGGAGGTCAGGTTTCTGCGGCTAGAACTGGCTCAAGCTGCAGCTCCACTATTCAGTGACTGTCGGGGTCTGTCAAGAGTCAGAGGTGCTGCCTGGCTGAGAAGGCTGGGGGCTGGCTGGGGGAGGAGCTGGAGGACACGCGCAGTCGGCTTAGAATTGGCAGGTCTCTCCACTAGATGGCGCTCACAGTATAATTTTTCCTCATTTTAAATTCTATCTTGATGAAAAGTTGTGATTCTTTTTAATACCGCTGAAGAGCACAGATGACTTAAAATTCATGTGACTGATCTCATGCATTTTCATTCCTGTGTTTCTGTCACGTGTCCAAGAGTTGTCACGTTTCCCTCCCTCTGGGGTACTGGGTGTGGCCGGCACGCACCACTGCCTGGCTTTCCCGGGCCAGAAAAATGCATCCAGTGCAGGTGATCAAGTCTTCCCTTTTCGGCTCTCCCCAAAGGTCGTGTGGACCCCTCACCGCCTACCACCTGATCCGCTTTCCCCGAGTTGTCTCACAGCTGCCCTCACCATCGTTCCGGGCCTTCAGGAGTGGTTCAAAGGCAAGAGGACAGAGACAGGCAGGCAGTGCTTGGAACCTGCATGCATCTGGTGCTACAGCCATTGCTATGCTTGGGATAAAGGAGTGTGGGGAGCCTTAATTCCCTCCCTAGACCTCTCCCGCCCAGGTAGGGAAATTACCAGATGTGTACGAGATGCCTGTGTTGGAGGACTTTGGAAGTCAGGTTGTCCAGGTACAAGTCTTGACCCCACTGCCATCCAGCTGTGTGTTGTTGGGCAAGTGACCAATTATTTTTAATCCCCAGTGTCCTTTTTTATAGACTGGGCACAGAAGTACCCCTTACCTTAGTGGGATGTCTTGAGTATTATGGCAGCAGAATAATGGCCCCACAAAGATGTCCACATTCTAATCCCTAGAATCCTAAGGCCAATCATCCCTAAGGTTGATTACGTTACCTTACATGGCAAGTGGTCCTCTCCCCCACAGAGTCCAAGACATCTTTGTAAGCAGCTCTGACCAGATAAAGAGCATGCACACCTGTGATCATTCCCATCTGGCCCTTGGGGCACATGCCCAGGGTCTTTCTGAATTTATGGTGGTGCATATTGACCTCTACCTTTTGGTTCTGGCCTCACCTCACTCCTCCCCAAGTCCTAGGCCCAGGCCCCTGGCCACTCCCCCAAGCCTTCCTTCCATGAATCCAGCTCCTCCTCCCCTACACTGGGAGCCCTGCCTGCCAGTCCTCTCTGTCATTTCTTCTCTACCTTCTCAGCAGAAGGTACCTTCTCTACTTTACTCCTGATCCATAGTCAACCAAGCCTCTATTTTCCACTCCATACCCTGGGGTCCCTCTGTTGCCACCTTCCAATGTGCACTTTCAGCATCAAGATTCTGCAGTAGATGAAATAGTCAAATTAAACCATGGGTACTTGAATTTTCAACATGGAGCATGCAGTTGGGAGGGTCTCCCTGCACTTAACCTGCAGACTGTGTCCTGGAGCTCCCAGTATGGACAGAGCAAAGGTGAATACTCTTTGTCCCAGGCTTGGATTCATTCACTTCCACTCCTAATGTGCCATAGCTTGCTGGGCTGATCTGTGCCTGGGCTGACCTGTCCCGTGGCCAGGTCACTTCGTCAGAGTGGTTGGGTGGCCTTGCCACTTGGGACCGTACGTGTACTGGCTCACGGATGCCAGTGAGGCCCTGGCACACTCGGTCCACAGCCACGACTTCCCAGAAGAAAGTCAAAGTTCAGATGGCGCATGATCGGATGTGATGATGAGCTGCCTGTAACTGACACTCTTGGTGCCCTGCCCAGACCCCCCAACACTCACTTGTTTCCATCCACACTGGGGGCCTCTTTCCTTAAGTACCTGCAACTTTGCCTAAAGACTTTTTCTGAATGCAGGGAACTTGGCCAAGTGCAGGGCAGGCCGGAAATGCCAGAGTCAGCCTCCCATGGAGCAGCTCTCAGTGAATGGCTGGTGGGAGTTGGTGGGTAGACCCGCAGCCCTCTCACTCCTTGGGTGAAACACCTCTGAATCCTTCCATTGGAGCTGAGCCCCGGTGCTCACGTCAGCACTAGCTCACTAGTACACCCTGCTGGCTCTTCCCTCTTCCTGCTCCTTTCCCTGTTGTATGTGCTTTCTTCTCCAGAAAATCACTCAGCTTCCTTGTCTGAGGCTCTGCTTCTAGGATAGGTCAAACTTAGTAAAACGCCACCTCTCTGTAGAAGCTGGCCCGTCTGTAAACAGACTGATTCATTTGCAAGATGCATTGACTTAGTAAGAATCACATTTTAAAATTGGGAACTTTAAAAACCTGCTCTGTAACTGCAAATATAATAGCAGTTCTTTGAGTTAAATTATTTCCCTACATCTCAGTTTTCTGTTCTGGGATTCATGATAGAGCTTATTTTAATGCTCTAAACCTGTGCTCATGGTTTTCCTTGGATTTATTTTCATGCGACTCAGATATTGTGTTTGGACCTTCACTCTAAGGCATCCTCATTGATTGCTTTCCTCTCTTGTTTCATTTTGAATTTTAAAATCCACATTTTCCTCTCATCAAAGCTAACTACCTAGATAATTGATTGAGTTTTCGAAATTCTCCCCAAATTTACAATATCGTCTAGATTTGACCCGAATCTCTGAATTGTGCCTAGAGACAGAGCTCACTTTTGTGCAGAGAGGAGTGTTGTAAAGATGGCCCTTCCCAGGCCAGAGCTGCGGTGACACCCCCACTGGGGTCACCAGGGCCAGCGCCAGCACAGAGCTAAAGGGTGCTCAGGCCTACCTGGGCTGATCTCAAAAAGGTGCTTTCCTGGGTCCTCGGGGCCAGGAAGAAGTTCAGTCACCTGGGTCCCTTGTAGAGAAATAAAGCCCTAAACAGAGAGAAAAATACAAACATGAGATGGCTGGGAAAGGGCCTCTGTGGTCAGGGTTCTGGGGGGAGGATGAAGCTGAGGGTCAGAGTCCCAGTCCCCCAGGCCCTGGCTGGGTAGGTTGGGAGCAGCACAGGCCTCCTCTCCATGGCAGGGATGGGGTACAGAGGAGGCCCTGCATGGGGACCCCACTCAAGTGGAATGGCACTACCTTCTAACACTCTTGGAGGTACCTGACTCACAGGAGACTGCCCAGGGTTATCACTCTTCTGGTTAAGGCATCAGTAAGCATCTGGTAAGCCCATCAGCAGCAGGGAAGGAGACTCCACATTAGGGGGGGCCCCCTGTACCACTGTGCCCATTTTAGGTTTTTGGAGGCAGGAGTTTTAGGTGGGAGAGAGTCCAGGAGAGGAAGGTATAACTGTCCAGGAGGTGACATGGGGGAAGAGATCTGTATGAACCCAGCTGGGCCCCCTCCTGGCTGGCTGAGACTTCATTTCTTTACCCGTTACATGGGCATCAGCTAGCATGCAGAAGGTACCCAGCACAAATCATGCCTCAAGCCCGGTATATCCCTGTATGTACATTACAGGGGGTGGGGCCCTGTGGGGCCCACCCTCTTCTCTAATGCTGAAATCTGGTAGCCAGGCTGAAAGACGCAGAGAAAGAGCATGGGATATAGAGACCTGCAGGTTGGGTTTGAGCCTCTGTGCTGCACTTCTAGGCTGGGTGACTCCTTAACCTCTCTGAACCTCAGTCTGCATGTCTGTACAATAGGATAGTAACTCCCACTTCTCAGGGGCACTGAGATACCAGATTCCCATTGAAGAAATCCTGTTCTAAACAACAAGGTGCTGTTATAACCATCTTGACTCACCCTGTCCCCACACACGGGGCTAGGAAGGACCTCCTTCATCCCCTTTCTCGGTGTTAGTAACTGATGTCAACTGAGGCCTTTCATTCATGCTCAGATTTGTTCAACTCAGACTACATACAGCTCTAACTACACGTTATTGGTTCTCTCCATGGGAAATTCATTTTAAACTCCATACCTACAATTTAACTACCAGGGTTCAGATCCTGGCTCAGCTACTTCCTGGCTGTGTGACCTCAGGCAAGTTGTTTAACCTCTCTGCGCAACCTCCCAACCTAAGAAGTAAGAATAATAATAGTCCTTTGTCAGTTTGTTTGTGAGCACCAATGAATTAGTACTTGGGAAGCCCTCAGAGGAGTACCCGGCACAGTGAAAGCTGTACATTTGCTACATAAACCCCAGCTCTAACTCTGTGTCAGGGTTCCATGCCAAGTGAAGAACATCACCTCTACCTGAACTTGCCCAGGTGACTGGCACCGTCTACATGGTGGCCTCCAGGCCCCACTCTCACATGTGCTCACAGAGCACTCTTCTTTCCATCCCTATCTTTTCCAGGCAATTTCTGGCTTTAAAAGGTGACTGGAGGCTCCACACAGGGGATTCGCAGATGGCTCAGTGGTATAGAATCTGCCTGCCAATGCAGAAGATGCAGGTTCAATCCCTGGGTTGGGAAGATCCCTTGGAAGAGGAAATGGCAACCCACTCCAGTATTCTTGCCTGGAGAATTCCATGGACCGAGGAGCCTGGCAGGCTTCAGTCCATGGGGTCGCAAAGGGTCGGACACGTCTGAGCATGCACTCGTGGAGGCACCACATGGCTGCTGAAGTCTTGTGCTGCACGAACACGTAGAGATGCCTTTTCTCACTTAAGCGATGTGAAGGCAGAATGGCATTTTTACCCATGGATGCTTGCTTTAGAGAAATTACAGCAATAAACCAGAGAACCAGATGGTAATCACTGTAACTGAATTAAGAGTTTCTTTCCAGGGAACCTAGAGCTAGTGAGAATAAATCAGGACCACAACCCCAGGAAGGGGATACATGTTCATTGCAGGATGTGGAAGAGATCCATCACTGGCTAATGGGAAGGGTCTCTTGTGTGAGCTGTTTCAGTAACTGTCTCGGTATAATTTTTGAGCACTTTGCTTTTTTTTTCTTCTATGCTTCAATATCTGTCATCCATAAAATGGGAGTAACAATATTGACACTGACATTATTTTCTACTCCAGCTAAATGGAAAAGCAGCAATAACTCCTGTTTACAGAACTTGTACTATATTCCCGGCTCTTTGCCTAAACTACTGGATTTAATCTTTCCAGAGGTCCCATAGTGGAGAGTACTACTATTCTCATCTTCTTGGACAAGCAGATGGAGGTCACGGAGGTGAAGTAACCAGTCTCCATGTACCACTGCTGGCAAGGGTGAGTTGGGATGTGTACCCACGGGTGTCTGATGCCGGAGTACTTTGCCTCCACATTTGTGACAACAGCTGCCGGCTGACTTTGTACGCAAGAAGCTTGCCTGGAGAGCCACCAGGCTCTGGGACCCATCAATCAGTGCTCAGCCAGAATCCCAGTGTGGCTCCCATCACTGCGAAGGGGCCTCAGAACTGGCTTTTCTGTTTCCGGCATGATATTTGTGATGAAAAACACATAGGAGTCAGTATGAAGCCTCCAGCATCCTTGGGCTAGGTCTAAACCTTGAGCAGGCATCAGAGTCACCCCAGGGCTTGTTAAAACAGAGTACTAGGTCTGGTGGTGTTGTGGGAGATGTTTAACAACAGGCTCTCTGACATAAACAAGGCAATCTGATTTGCAGTGTCTACCAACTTCTGTGATTTACTCCCCATGGCCAATTTCATGTCATCATTGAATGTGACTCCGAGAAGAAATTTACTGCAGTGTTCCTGCTACACAAATATGATAGTGGTCAACAGGCTCTGTTCTGTTGCTGTTCAGTTGCTAAGTCATGTCGGACTCTTTGTGACCCCATGAACTGCCACACACCAGGCTTCCCTGTCCTTCACTATCTCCCTGAGTTTGCTCAAACTCATGTCCACTGAGCCGATGATGCCATCCATCCATCTGATCCTCTGTTACCCTCTTCTCCTTTTGCCCTTAGTCTTCCCAGCATCAGGGTCTTTTCCAGTGAGTTGTCTCTTTACATCAGGTCACCAAAGTATTGGAGTTTGAGCTTCAGCATTAGTCCTTCCAATGAATATTCAGGGTTGATTTCCTGGTTTGATCTCGTTGCTGTCCTAGGGTCTTTCAAATGTCTTCTCCAGCATCACAGTTTGAAAGCATCAATTCTTCAGTGCTCAGCCTTCTTTATGGTCCAACTCTCAAATCCATACATGACCACTGGAAAAACCAAAGCTTTGACTATATGGACCTTTGTCAGCAAAATGATGTCCCTGAGCACAAACAGTAGTAAATGAAGTCAAACAATTGGGGATGATACATTTTGAGGACTGATTACTTTTGTTTTAGTTATTTTTTAAATTTATTTTATTGAAGTATAGTTGATTTACAATGTCATGTTAGTTTTATATGTACAGCAAAGTGATTAAGTTTTCATATTATTTTCCATTATGGCTTATTAGAGGATATTGAATATAGTTCCCTGTGCTATACAGTAGGACCTTGTTTATCCATTGATTATCTTTGTTTTTAATATAATTTATTTAATTGCAGGTCTGTATGATTTAAATTCTAATAATGGAAATATTTAACAACTGGCTGGCAAGCAATAGCACTGATAGACCCATCCTTGGGGTTTCTGATTATAAGTGGAGAAAGAAGGAGAATATGAGAAATTCCCTGGTAACCCAGTGGTTAGTACTTGGGACTTTCACATGGGTTCAATTCCTTGGGGGAACTAAAATCTCAGGAGCCTCGAGGCTTGACCAAAAAAAAAAAAAAAGGAGAATCTGCATTTCCAACCTGCTTTCTGACACTGCTGGCTCCCAGGAATACACTTTGAGAACTAGTTTAGGGGTAAAACTTAAAGTATCCAAAGGAAGGTGCCTTTTCCATAAACTTAGTCTGCACGTCGGTTTCCTCATGTGTAAAATGCGGATAATAATAGTATCCACCTCATGAGGCTGTTGTGAGGGTTAAGTGAGTCGACGTTTTCATGCTGGCCTTGGACAGCCAGGCTTTGGTGGAGCTGCTGCGCCTCCGACACCTGCAGTTCCCGAGGACAAGCGGTGCCTTCAGCGCCTCAAACCACGCTCTGGACTAGAGCGGTCCGGGATCTCCCTGAGGAGCCCAAAGTGAGCGTTAGCACTTTGCAGCAGGAACAGCATCTTTAAAGGCAGTGAAAAAATCTGTCAACTTTATATTCTAAATCCAGAGAAAGTACCCCTCAAAAATAAAGGCTAAGTAAAGATCTTTTAAGATATACAAAACAAATATGAAATAATGCATCATTAGCAGACTCATACTACAAGAATTGTTAAAGACAATCACACAGAAGGAAAATTATATTAGTTGGAAAAAAGGACCAAAGGAATGAAGATTAATGGAGAAATAGAAAATAGAAATATTACTGTCTGAACTACCAGGAAAGCCCCAATTATAGTAAAAATATCATTATCTATTTATCAAGAATCTAGAGAACAAGCAGATAAAAAAAATCAGTAAGGATATAAATGACCTGAAAAAACAGTTTTGACCAATTTGGCCTGATTGCTGCCTCCTCAACAGTAGAATATGTTTTCAAATGCCCAGAAAACTTTTACTAAGATGACCATGACATGACTTATTAAATGGAAAAAGGAATTAAAATATAACATATGTTCTCTGACCACAATGAAATTAAGTTAAAATTCAATGACACAAAAATTTCTGGAGAATCCTCAAATATTTGGAAACCAATTAATATACTTCTAAATAACTCGTACATCAAAGAAATCAAAAAGAAATATTAGAAAGTACTTTGAACTGGATAGAAATGAAAACACAACATATAAAAATTTGTTACATGACTCACTGACTTACAAAGCAAACTTTTGGTTGCCAGGGGGCAGAATGTGGGAGAAGGGACAGTTAGGGTGTTCAACATGTGCACTCTGCTATATTTAAAATAGGTAACCAAAAAGGTCCTACTATATAGTATAAGGAACTCTGCTAAATGATATGTGGCAGCCTGGATGGGAGGGGAGTTTGGGAGAGAACAGATACATGTATGTGTATGGCTGAGTCCCTCTGCTGTCCACTTGAAATCGTCACAACATTGTTAATCGGCTATACTACAGTATAAAATAAAAAATTAAAAAAAAATTGTTACATGCCTCTAAAGGAGTAGTTGGGGGTAAATTACAGCACTAAATGCTGATATCAGAAAATATGAAAGGCCTCAATGACCTCAGCTTCCACCAAAGAAACTACACAAAGAAGAGTGAATTAAACCCAACATAAAAGAATGAAAAAATAAAGAGCAGAGTAGCTATAAGTAAGTGAAATAAATAAAAATGAAAAATAAAAAGTAATAAAATCAATGAAACTAAAAGCTAGTTCTTATCGATAAAATTGATAAGCCTCTAGCTAGACTAAGCAAGAAACAGAGAGAAGATGAATTGCCAGTATCAGGAATTGAGAGAGGTGACCTCGGTACAGATTCTTCAGTTATTAAAAGGATATAACGTATAATAAGATAATGTTAAGAATAACATTATGCTAATAAATTTGGCAGTTTACATGAAGTAGATAAATAAACACACAAACTACTGAGGTTCCCTCAAAAATAGTTAAGTAGCCTCATATCTGGTAAGGAAATGGAATTTGTAGCCAAAAACCTTTCCACCAGGAAAACTCCAAACTCAGATGGAATTTTCCCCCAGGGAAAACTCCAAATTCTACCAAATATTTAAGGAAGAAATAACATCAATACTACACAAGCTCTTCTGAAAACTGAAAAAAAAAAGTCATGGTTTCCAGTGCATTTCATGAGGCCAACATTACTTGCATATAAAAGCAGTCAAAGACATTATAAAAAAGGGCCACTACAGACCAACATTGCTCAGGAACCTCTCCCAGCCTCAGTTTCCCTCTCTGTTCAATGGGCTTCTCTGGGAATCAAATGGGACAGAGTGGGCAAAGGGCCTGGAATGGAGCCAGACGATAGCAGCCACCCAGGAGGGCGGTTGTCACCAGGAGGGTGGAGGTGTCACTAGTGAGAGCTTACAACCAGGGCTCAGACTGGGCCTTCAATGCCTGAGCAACAAGGTGAGCCTCAGCTTCCTCCTCTAGGGTGATGTGTTTTGAAGCCTTCACAGCATTGGGTTGGATGCCTGGTGAGAATAAGTGCTGTTGTTGTAATTTGTGAATTATTATATAGCCAAGGAATAGAGCCTGCTTTTAACCATTTTACAGGAGTTAGAATACATATACACATTTAAAAATAATTATCAGTTCAGTTCAGTCATTCAGTTGTGTCTGACTCTTTGTGACCCCATGAACCGCAGCATGCCAGGCCTCCCTGTCCATCACCAGCTGCCGGAGTCTACCCAAACATATGTCCATTGAGTTGGTGATGCCATTCAACCATCTCATCCTCTGTCGTCCCTGTCTCCTCCTGCCTTCAATCTTTCTCAGCATCAGGGTCTTTTCAAGATAATTATAGGGGTTTGTAAGTATTGTGATGTTACCACTTAATGTGGGACTCAAGCAGGTCCAAGACTGAGGCTTGGTTTTCTTACCTGTACAAATGAGGACATTAACCTCTATCCTTTGTGCCTCACTAGGCTGCCTGAACTAGTGCTTTGTAAAGTGGTAAAGGTTGAATGAATACAAGTACTTGTCACAATTATTATTTTAAAACCTATGTTGATCTCTATATCTGTTCATTTGGTTTGGCCCTAGGAACAACCCCCTCCCCACATAACACCATCCTTTGTGCCATAGAATAAGGTACAGTGTAGATTCAGCAGGCCCAGGATGGTGAAGGACGGGGTTCCTCTTTCATAATTTGTGGTGACAATCCTGGGGGGACCTCCTGCAGGGCCAGGGGTGTCTGTACTTCTCCCACCAGTCTGGGTTTTGAGCTTCACAATTGTTCTGTGATCTTCACACTCCAGTCCAGTTCTCTCCCTAAACTGATCAAAGCTGGTTCTCTGGGAAGTCTTCATTCTTCATCTTGATGAGAGGGAGACTATCTAAAGAACCAACTTCTGAAATGCTTCCTAGCAAGTGGCATGATACGATTTTCCACCAGCAGAACCTTGGAAAGTTGCAGACACATTTTTAAAAGTAACCACTTGGGGTTCTTTATCTCCTGTAATTCAGACTGTGGCCTCAGATCAATCTTAGAAAGCTTTAGCCTCTGACACCCAACCAAGAACTGAATCGCTCCAAATTCTAAATAATACAGATCAGAATGAATTTCAGTGCCAAGCAGGGAACCATTCTCCTCTTTCCTTATCACACAAGCCTGTAATCACAGTCCATTACTGTCCAAAATGTAGATATTTAAAAAGGCAAACTAAAAGTTGGAGACAAATTGCTTCTTAGTTGGGGTACTTTCTCTCCCTAAGGATTTGAGATGAGTCACTTGTCTGGTCTCATTCTTGGCTCCAGACTTCATCCTGAAGCTTCTTCCAACAGATTCCAGAGTGACACCACCTCCCATGCACTCCAAATGCACTTGGTGTACTTGACGCGTCCCCACGCCCTGCTTCACCACCGTGTCGTGGGCCACACCTGGTCTCCTGAGAGAATCTGTCAGCCTGAGAGGTGTGCGCCTTGGGGCAGAGTATTGGAGGGACAGTACTATGCTTTGCAGAAAGCAGGGGCTTGGGGTCTCAGCACCAGCTTCCTGCACCTCCCTAGATGATCAGAGGCCCTGAAGCCCTCACTGGGAGGCTGCCCACCCCACGACCCGAGCCCACAAAAATCTAGCTAGGATCAAGGGTGAGCCTGGGGCCTGGGGTCTGGGCAGAGCCCTCAGCAACCCTCCAGCCTCAGAGCCAACAACCTCTCCCAACCCAGGAGAGAATGCTCTTTCCAGGGTGGGTGGGTCCTCCTTCGATGGTCTTGGATTTCCCTGTGGTTAGCTCTGTGTCACTCCAGGACCCTGATCTAGGTTCTGCCCCAAATAACGAAACCCTGACTGTCCCTGAGGGACACCTGGGGACATTTCTTCAATCAGTCTCATCTCACTCCAGAGGCTGTGGGATTGAGGCTGTGCCCGTGGTCCCAGCACTGTGACACCTCGGGCTCCACCTAGGCGAGAGGTCCCGACACAATCACCCCCCAGGCCCTTGTCATTAATGCTGTGATCATGTTCATGAGAACAAGGTTCGATCCTATGTTGCAAGGCGTCTGTGTGAAGCCAGCACTCACTAGGTTTAGTATCCTGGCCCCTCTGCATCACTGTGGCAGGCCCAATACTGCAGTGCCGAGTAGCTTTCTAGAGACACAGGGGAATGAATGCTTGTGATGAGGGCCAGCATGCTTACATGGGGGCTTCCTAAATCCTCTGGTGGAGACAGGGCTCTGGCCAATCAGGACTGGGCGGAAGTGACATCATCCACTTCCAGGCCTGGTCCTTTACAAACTCTGTGTGACTTCCAGCCTTCTCTCTTCCCTCCCTGCCTGCTTCAACCTCGGAGGCCACAGAGATGGATGAGGCTGCCGTCTGGTCCACAGCAGACTTGCCGCAGCAAGAGGTAAACTATTATTGCATTTAGGTGCTGGGATTTCAGGATTTAGCACTGTTTAACTGATTAGGTATACTGAGCAGATACATTTTACGTAACTTTGCCCCAAACCGCTCACTTGGCACAATAAAATTTTTAATACCATAGTACTGTTGAAACACTCTATTTCTATGCAAAGCCACTTAACTAACAACAATTATCCTCTTGCTCCTCTGAATGTTGGGAAGGAGAACCAACGAGAGGGCAGATCCATCTACTCATGACACAGCCTTGGGGGGGCAGGGAAAGCTGGCATCTGCCTAGCTCTGTGGTCAAAATGCTGAGCAGGACATGGCAGAAGGTCTGGGTTCTGGCCTCCAATCACAACAGGTGGAGAACCCCCTTCCTCCCTGACCCTTCGGACTGGAGCATGGGAAACCCAGTAAGGATACAGGTCACTATCCAAAAAGGGTGATGGCTCCCACTGTCCCTGGATGAATGCCCAGCCTGTAAAGGATCCCCGTTGAGCAGTGGCAGTCCTGGGAGTGTGAAAATGCCCCCGTTTCTCCTTGGCTCAATGGACTGAATAGGAGGTCTCTTTGCCTCCTTAAAATACCTGGTGTGCAAGGTGAAGTTTAGGGAGAACTACCCCTACTTCCGCTTGCGTCCTTGTGATGATGGCTGCATTGGTTACTGCAATCAAGAGCGGATGCACTTAGAAGAGAAGCAACCATCAGAGGGCATGAGCTCTGAGCTTTCTAGCAGGGAATGAGACTTCACCGGTCAGCCACTTCTTTCCAACACATTCTCTGACCCAAGACTCAGGCAGATGTTGGTGTCAACTTCTGCTGCACCTAGGTGCCCTTGGCCTTCAGACCCCACGTGGCAGGTTTGGAGAAGCCTCTGCCTCAGAACCAGGAGCCCTTGATAAGCAGCACTGCCTGGCCCCTGCCCATGTGGTGAGGAGACCGGGGGACGTGGCCACTCCACAGCCAGAGTCTGCAGCACTGAACCACAGAGCTGCTCTTCCATGCACTGTCCCTGCCACGTTCCTGGGGTTACACCGCTTCCAGCCTTCTCTGCTCATGATGGGCAGGCTGCCTTAGAGGCTCCCCTACCATTCAGGTTGGCCTGGACCTTGAAGCTCACTCCCTGGGAAGCTTCTTTCTGCTCAGAATACCTACTGTTGGGACATGCCAAGTCTGGGTGCTTGCCTTGGGTGGGAGGGGCCCCCTCTTGACTGGAAGTGGTTTGGTTCTGTCTTATTGCTCTCCAGGCCCTGCAATATTGCTATGCTCTGGGGTCTATGGTCATCTGGGAGAGGGTCATCTGCTATGCTGTTTAGTTGAGAGCAGGTTAGCCTGACAAACACGGTGTAGATTCCTTTGCACTGATCCCTGCCAGGCTGTCTTGCTGAGCAGACTGCTGCTGAGAGCTCATGCTGCTTTCTGCCAAGGAAGGCACACTCCCATCCCGATCCTCTGTGAAAGATCATTCGGGAAGCCTACCCACTGTCCTCAGCAGACAAGGCAAGGCAGCAAAGTCACAGCAACACCCTTAATCAGCTCCATTTTGCTGATAAACTGTAATTCAGTCCTCAACTAATGTATGAAGGAGCTGCTGCTATTAAGTCACTTCAGTCGTGTCTGACTCTGTGCGACCCCATAGACGGCAGCCCACCAGGCTCCCCCGTCCCTGGGATTCTCCAGGCAAGAACACTGGAGTGGGTTGCCATTTCCTTCTCCAGTATGAAGGAACTAGAAGGTACCAAATACAGTAAGTAAGTTATGCTCATCTAAACAATGAATAAGATATGTTTTCCATGCTGCCTCAATGGTATTTGATTCCATTTTTTTGACTTGTAATTGACCAATGAGTCATTTACCAATCAGTCTTCCAGCTATTACTGTAAATTAACTGGGTTCAATTGAAAGCCAAAGGATTGATCTATTTTAAGTGGAAGGCATTTAAATACTGTAAGCAAATATCCGTGCTGACTTAAATTAGCAGACCCTGAAAGAAGCTTATTATATTTCCACCAACAGGCAGACACACTGGAGGAAACATAGAAGTCATTTTTAGAAGGTGAAGATCCATTCTGTAGGCAGTGACAGTCTGAGCGCAAAATAATTCAGGGCAACCAAGACACTTGGCAGCTGTGATTTACATACTCCTGAGCAAGTCATCAGGCTTCTTAACAACTGGGTTTTCTTTCCCCACAACAGTGGCAAAGTCTCACCCCATATTGACGAGCTGTAGGTACTCCTAAGGTATGGGGTCATTGCTACTCCAGGGGTCACTTTCAGAATCACTGCTGAATGGTACGAGATAAGCTTGAACACATATTTGGGGATGGTTATGTTTTTCCTTGACATGTCCGATGCAGAAAAAAAAATTACTTTAATGAAATAGCTTAAAAATCGTTCAAAAACGACTTGGCTGCTGTAGCCAATTCTAAATTTACTAAATACATTTCTGTTTGATTTTAAATAACTATTTGGTAAGAATTTTCATTTTTATCTGTTAGTGGAGCAGAGTTACATTTCTCAAATAGCTACAAAAATATAAACTATCCCATAAAGAAAAGCCATGCCTTCTGATATTGGAACCTAAATAAATGATTTTTTTTAAAAGAAAACATAAGACTCTGGTGAGTAACTCTTCACAAAAGCAGCATTTGAAATTATCCCCAAGGGCATTTGAAATAAGAAGACATTTATTGTTTAAGTTTTCTTCTGCAGCACTAATGGCAACGTTAATACCAGTATGCAATTAGCTCATGGTTATTTCTATCGCCCTGTGGAGGACATCTGCATAACGGCTACTGAGCTCTTCTGAGGTGGCGAGTGGGCCTTGTCCTTCCTCAAACTCATGCGGGTTCCTTCTGAGCACAGCTGGGTCATTTGGAATTTGCTGTGGTGAGATCTATGGGGGCAATTAGGGAGGTAATTCAGCATCAGGGACTGGAACAAAGTACCCTTCATATTTGGAGGGGGGGGCATGGTAGCCTCTGTGCAATTCTATTTGTTCTGACTATGGCTTTTGGAGGTTCACAGAATAAATGTAATCTTGTTTGCATAAGGGTGCAGGGGCCTGATCTAGTACCTTTCCCAAGATTTCTCTTTAAATGATTTATTAAGTTTGTCTCTCATACGGGTAGTTCAGTTTCCTGAGCATCCTGGCTGCTGGTGATTGGAATGGGCTAGAAGGCCCAAGGATGTCTCATTTGGGGCCATGAGGTCTGTCTCCTCATAACTGTGTGGTCTACTCAAGCATCCTCACAGTATGGCAGGGCTTCCCAGAGCAAAAGCAGAAGCTGTTTGGTATCTCAAGGACTGAACCTAGAACTTGCATGGCATCACTTCTGCCTCATTCTATTGGTCAAGTAATCACTAGGGCAGCTCAGGTGCAGAGGAGAGGAAGGAGACTTTGTTTCTCATTGGGCTCATACGCAGGTAAGTGTTAGCTTTCATTTAGATTCAAACCCATGAAGTAAGGCAGGGCCAAGATCAGGGCCATGCTGCATGCCACTGGATTTCTCTTGCTTGACTGAGCTGGGTGATTGCTAAACCTTCACTGGATACAGTTCCACCCAGGTGAGGAGGTCACCTCTAGGGCATAATCTTACTTTCATAGCAGCCCTATAAGGTAGGTGTGGGTATGCTCACCTCACAAAGAGAAAACGGAGGCTTAGAGAGGGCAATAACTTCTCTGGTTACTAGCTAGTAAGCCAAAATCTAGAAATCTGTCATTCTCTGTCATGCAGGATTCAACAACCCACTGAAGTCTGGACACCTGTGTGTCCATGATGGTCTTGATGCCCACTGGTCTGAAAGCCTAGTTGGAAAAGGTAATACAGGGTTGCTCTCAGGGAGCCTCATGGATTCAGGTGGTCCGCGCTGCCAGGATCTGTCACCTGTTTTCACATTTCATTTTAGAAGCCTCCTTGGAGGACTTCTATCTTAGATACCATTCCAAGGATTACAGGAATCTTGTCTCCGAGTGTTTCGGCAGCACTGACATCACTACAGCTACCAGCTGCCATTTGTCCAACCCTCAGGGCAGCCCCAGAATATCACACCAAATATGGGAGCAAGAAGGCTACAATGATCTGTACAAACCTACAACTCGTAGGTGGTATAAATGGGATTTGAACCCAGGTTCTCCAATTCCAAATATTGTTTTCTTTCCATGGAATGAAAGCCTCCATTCCACCCTTCTGAGCATCACTTTCTCCACCTGCACAATGGAAATGGATTGTATCTGCCCTTGTAGGGTTGCTGTGAGGCTCAATGGAAATTATGAATGTTATTTAATTTAGAGTAAAAAATTATGAAATTATTTAAAAAGTATTTATTTAGCATCTACTAGGAGTCAGGCACCATTCTGGACACTGAGGACACAGGGAAAACCAATCAAACAAAATCCTGACCGTGATGAGCTTACATTCTAATAAGTGAAGGCAGTAAAATAAGTTTCTTGCCACCTATCGAGCACTTTACAAGAACAATGAAACATTTTCCCACCAAGGATCTAATACAAGGCTAGATCAGAGTGTTCACTCATTTAGTCAATTTATTCATTTCTTCATTCATTCATGTAAGCATCAAATATTACTGAATCAGTTATGGGTCAGGCACCATGCTAGGTGGTGGGAAAAGATAAGTGGTAAGTAGACAAAAGGAGAAGGGGGTGACAGAAGATGAGATGGTTGGATGGCATCACTGACTCGATGGACATGAGTTTGAGCAAACTCAGGGAGATACTGAAGGACAGGGAAGCCTGTCCTTCCGGTCCTCCCGACTCTTCCACAAAGAGTTGGCCACAACTTAGCAACTGAACAACAACAACAACAAAGATAGATAGAGGTCCCACTTGAATGAGGTTTACAGCCTAGAATGAAGATGATATGAAGCTAAGAAACTTTTATAAAATACCAGTAGTAATGTCAACAGTGCCAACAACGATAACAACAATAATGACCTCTAGGCTGGTTTGAGTAACAGTTTACAATCAATGAAGGATGCTTAGTTAAGGTTTACTGAGTCAACTCCAGCTGAGTTGAACTTACAAGGTCTAGCTGTGAAAGAGCGTCTGACACAGAGCTTGCTCTGTGACTTGCTGTGAGCACAGAGTGGCTCAGGCCAGCCTGATGGTATCTTAATCTTGCCCCCAGATAGAGCTGAGATAAGGGCAGATCCTTACTAGCCAAAGCTGTGAGGTTCTGCGGGCAGACATTAAGCAGACTTCAGGCGCTATGGTAACATACTCACTAACCTAGGCCTGATGCCAGTCCCCAGTTCCCTCATAGGGAACATGGAAACAACACAGGCACCTTTCTCAGGGGCCAGGACCCAAGAAGCCAGCTCACGACAACACTGGTTTTGTCTTTGACGTTCAAGCTGGTAAACAAAGCCTGGAGGAAAGGGGTGACTGGCTGCCTGTTGGAACATTCCCCGTGACCTTCAAGCTCTGGGGTCAGATGGTGTCTTTCCTCCCTTGAGGTTTTCTCTTTCTTAAAGGCTGCAGGTTTCTGATCGCCTAGTATTAATGTCTGCTCCTAGAAGTGCATCTGCTTTCCCATCCATCTTGTCTCTCTTCCTCCCAATTCCAAGCTTTTACTCTAAATTAAATCAAACTTTAAATCAATCTTCTCTCCCACTGCTGAGCCTCCCATTACTTATGCTCCTGGAAAACAAAACAAAACAGAGCTTAGCCTGCTCTCAAAGTGATGTTTAAATTGCCTCTGCTAGAACCTACAGCTGCATCAGCCACCCGGGCGTAGATTTGAGACTCTGCCACCCCGGGATGCAGGCATCACCTCCCACACTTTGTCCTCTGCTGCTTCCACGGTTCCTCAGTCCCTTAATTCAACACCTGGAAGTTTTCAAGGACAACAGCCCCATCTGATGGTTTTTCTGCCTCCAGCCTGGCGCCCTCCCAACCCCTGCCTGGGCTGTTGTAGATGATTTTCCTCTTGGAGCACCGAAAACTAAGTCTGAGCCCCCAAAGCCCACAGCCCCTCAGTGCTGCCAGAATAAGGATCCAGCTTCTGAGTGTGGCACTCCAGCCCTCCACACGCAGTTTTTGGTACCACGTGCAGGTTGGGTTCCTGCCAACACAATGAGCCTGGCACTCCTGCTTCAGAGACCCAGGGTTCCTCCCTGGGTGTGAGCTGCCAGACTCATGCCCCCCTCCCCCAAGTTCATTTTAAACACATTTTCTTAGTACCTTCCATGTGCCAGGGCCAGCTCTGCAGGGGCGGGCTGGGCTTGGCGGCTCTGTCTGGAAGGGGGCGCCCATCGTCTGACCTCTAGGCTGCTCCCCTTTCTCGTTATCTGAAGAGAACTGTCTGGGGCTGTGTCCCTGCTGCATTCCTTTTCTGCTTTTCATTTTTCTTTTCTTGTTTAACTTAAAATATTTTAAAATATAGACTTAAATAAATATAGCCTCCCTGTGAGAAATTTAAAATGCAATCACCCCTCAGTACTGGTGGGGAAGGGTTCCTATACTGCTGCTCCCCCTGTGAAGTTATCCAAACCCTTGGATTCTCAAGTCCCTTATATAAAATGTGTAGTATTTGCATATAGGCGCTTCCCAGATGGCGCCAGTGGTAAAGAATCCGCCTGCCAACACAGGAGACACAGGAACTCAAGCATATCCTCCCACATACTTTCTGAAAGCATCTCTAGTACAATGTCAATGCTGTGTAAATAGTTCCCGGTGTATAGCAAATTCAAGTACTGCTTTTTGGAAACTTCTGGAAAATTTTTTTTCTGACTAGTTTTAATTCCAGTTAAGTTCACGGCTGTGGAACCCATGGATATGAAGGGCCAACTGTAACACAAATAAATCTCAAGCTTTTTGATCATCACCCCATTCTCCATGTTCTCCCCAAAGTCTTGCCCTACAGCTTTGAATTGTAGTAGTCATATTCTGAAAATTCGAAAATTATTTTAGCTTTATTTCCCTTATTTTTTTAAGTGCAAGTTCTATCTCATACTAGTTTTAGAGAATCAAGTAGCTCTGCCAGGCTTATTACAAGGCAGCAATTTCTTCCTCTTCTACCATTGCCCACATCTTAGTCACCACTTGCAGCTCTTTTAGGTGAGTTGATTTCTTTTCTTATGTTTATTTCTAAATATACGCTTATATCACTGTGTATTGATTTAAAATTTAGGGATTGGGAAGCTCCCTGGCAGTCCGGTGATTAAGACACCCTGCTTCTACTGCAGGGGGTGCAGGTTTGATCCCACATGCTGTAGAGCAGCCAAAACAACAACAAAAAAATGAAATCAATAAATGACTTCTGTGTAAAAAATTTTTTAGGCATTAGCTATGGAATTCCCAGGATGGAAGTTTGAACTTTTGCTTTATTTAACTCCCCTCCCAGTCCTATTCCCCCTCAGTGTGACTTCCAGAGCCTCCGCAATACCTTTGGTTTCATCACTCAGCACCCACTGTTTACACTCTCATTCTGGGAAATTTAACTTAATTGGATAGCTTTTCCAAGGATTCCTTTTTTCTCTGTTTCTAGAACTCCTTCTCAGATGCTGAGTCGTCTTTCCTCTTTTCCTCTCTGTTCTTCTTTCTGAGAGATTATGTTAAGTTTTCCATCCAAGCTTTCATTTGAGTTTTTGTTTCTGGTATTTTATTTCTCAATTCTGGGAGCTGGTTTGTGCTCTGGCTGTCCATTTTATAGTCTCTTTCTGAGGATGTCAAAGATAGTTTTATATACAAGTTTTCTCCCCCTTGCATAGTTTTTATTGCATCCAAGTTGCTTTTTTAATTTTGATCCTTTCCTGTGTTTCTGTCCAGTCTTTATATGTGATCCTTCCCTTAAGTGTCTAGTGACCCAAAGCTCTTCATACCTACTAGTCATTGTTCTCTAAGCAACTGTTTGGAAGTTGTATGAGGGGAAGGCTGGGGATGCTTACATGGCAGGCTGAAAGGGAGAAAGAGAGAGAGAGAAAGAGAGAGAGAGAGAGAGAGAGAGGAGAGAGATCTGCCTGGGCTGTGTCATGGGGGACCCCTACTGTCAATATGTTTTGTGTTTTTCTTCTTGGCCTATCAGATTTTCCAGTGAAAATTCTTCATTTCCTTCCTGAGGGCTCTTCCTGACTGCTGGGATCTGGGAGCCGAGTGTGGGATGAAGACTGGAAGAGCTAAGTAACTGGTCTGCATGTCCACCTCCATCTGAGCCTCCTGCTCCAGACTGGTACCTTCTCCCACCTCAACGATAAGGCCAGCATCCTCAGTGTCCTTCCCAGTTATACCCCAATGAAGGAGGGTGGTCACGGCTTTACACCAGATGGTTCAGGAGATCTGGGACCTAACTGCTTTTTAAAGTGACTTTCAATCAGTCCTGTATGGAGCTCTTCATTTGCCCTCATTTTCAGAGATAATTGGTCCTGCCAGTGATCTGAGTCTTTGCTGAGGGGCCCACCCCCTCACCCCCCAACAACCAGACATTGCAAACCAGATGCAATTTTGTGCTCTCTGTAGTGCTGGTTTGGAATTGAGCTCACTAGGGTCTGTTGAATCCTCCACCTTCTGCCCAGCTGATGTCTAGCCTCCACTAGCGGCTGTCTCTCTCCTGCCATCTCCATCTAGGTGCGTCCACACCTTCACAAGCACGCGTTTAGTGCTCTATACTGGAATTCTGGGGTTTTAAAATCTGTTATCCTTGACTAGAAGCTTGAATTTAAGCTTTGATTTTCTATTAAGTGTTACAAAGTGTGTGTGTGTGTTTTATTTCCACATGTACAGATTTCTCTATTGCATACAGGCCCTCACTCACTACCACTTTGTTCTTAATTTCTAAGTCTTCTTTTTGTTCTTTTGCACTATTGTAAGTCTCTATAGTTTAATTTTTCTTAAAAAAATGGAAAACAATGAGAATTTTTTCTTTGTTTATGTATCCTTCAAAGCTATGTCACTAAGAGCATAAAAGTTCACAGCTGATCTATTTTCTTAGTCAGTTTTTATTTATGTTATAATGAAATTTTCTCCTTGTTCTTTTTTTTCCCTACCACCTTGAATTCTACTTGATTTTGATGTTCTTAAATCTGCTTTCTTTTTGCTGGCATACCTTTTTCCCTCATGGTTTTGTTTTGCAACCTTTATGTTTATTATTTTATTACTTTCTCTTTTTTTTTTTTAAAGCCAGACTTCTACTTTCTGTCTTTTAAGAGACAGATGAATCTGACCTATTCATATTTATTATGACAAGTGAAATGTTTGTTCCTATTCCTTGCTATCTTATTTATTTACTTTTTGTTTTCTATTTACCTTTTTCTCTTGTTTCCTGGCCCCATCCATTCTCTGCCCATTTGTTGAACTGATGGCATTTAACATTGTTACATTTTTTCCGTCTTATGTTTTGGAAGTTATACTTTCCATTTCTATTCTATTCCATCTCTATTTGGAGCCAAGAAACCCACAGTGAAGAAGGGGGATAACTAAATTTAAGTGAATCCTCAAACAGTGGAAACGGACTGGGCTGATCAATAAAGAATGTGGCAGGAGTTTTCATGGTGCAAGAAACATTTTGCAGAAGCTAAAACCATTTAACAGGAAAAGACCTGGAATCTTCTATTAGTAAAACTGTAGGATCTGTGTGCTGGAAACTATTATGGAAAAGTGTTTGGGAAAGCTGGAGGGACAGGGCCACACTTTCAGGTTCAGTTTTAAAGCACCTTTGCCTAGTTTTTCCATTTGCGTTTCCATCTGAGCCAGTTCTTCCGCCATCTTGGATTTTCCCCATCTCTGCACTCTATGTTCTCTGCTGACCTTCCTGCCAGTGAGAAGGGCAGAGTGGCAGAGATAGGGCTCTGGAGAGAGAACAAGAATGTGGGCTAGGAGTGATCCTTATCACACACATGTGCTCTGGGCAGCATCAAGGGTAGCTGGACATCCCCCCTCTCCACAATTATATCTGCTGGACAGACAACAGGCCATCTGTTAGGAGGGAGCTCACTCCTGGGCACTTCTGTCGCTGTCAACAGGGAGCAGGGCCCATTTTCCAGGAACCAGATATTGAAAATTAGTCCATTACATGTAGTTCATGCAATTAAAAGGAAATCTCTGGGCTGTTTTGCCAGAAGGCATGCAGGTTTGAGATCATACTATAAAGCTAAGTGAGTCAAATTTAACCAAGAGTCTCCTTGAGATTGGGAACCTGAGCAATGGGGCTGCTAGAAAAGTCAGGCTTTGTTGGGGAGGGGAGATTCTGGAAAAGAATAATCCCCCATGAGGGATTGGCAGGGTCACTGAGACCCTGGAGAGTCCAAAAGAGGAGCCGTGGGCATGACCCTGGCATCGGCTGGGAGATGCTGGCACCCTTTGGGGACCCAATTGCTCCCTTTGTGACAGCTGCCCTGGTCTAGTTTGGGTGGCACCCCAGGGCTCCTTCTGTGTCCAGGCTGGTGACTGGGATGTTCTATTAACTGTTAACTATTCTATTAACTGTTTCCACCAGAAGCCATTGACTTCTGGAAAAGGTGACAGGTGAGGGAGAAGACTGTCCAGGTTGGGAAACCTGGGGGGTGGAGGTTCATTATGGAGCCGCAGTGATGGGCACGGGCCACCTCAGGCTCATGGTGAGGAATATGTGGGAAAGCCTGGGGCAGGGGTCCACACGTAGCCTGGGTGACCTCAGTATGTCACTTTAGTCCACCGAGTTCACCCAGAATCATGGTGCATTTCTCCCAGGAGACAGTGCTGTGAGCTGAGCCAGGAGGGGGATGACGGTAGGGACCAGAGGCAGGCCTCTGACATGCTAGGGGCCCTGGCAACTTGTGGCCACCATCATCAGAAGCACATGTCACTAACAGCACAGCCAGGAGAGTAGAGATGCTATTAAAGGAGGCTGGTCTTCACCACAAAAGCAGAGGCCAGAAGGAAAATGGTGGGCAAGCCAGAGTTGTGGTTCCTGATCTGGGGAGAAGGCTGAGTGGCAGGGATGGGGAGACAGGGAGCAAGGCAGAGGCAGGGCTGAGGTCATATAAGGGTACTCAGACTTAAGTATCCCATGTGCTAAGATCTGTGTTCAGTTGTGTGTATGTTCTACAATCTAATCCTTGGTGTATCTCTGTGAGGTAGGTAATAGTGTCTCTATTTTAGTAATGATAAAACTGAAACAAACAAAACACTTAAGTGACTTGTTTCAAGTTATTCAGCTAGCATGCTTGACCTAATTCAGATCAGATTCAAAGTTCCTATGTGGTCCATTCCACCTCTCTTCCCTTCCTTATAAAGCCTGGGAGGTTGAACGAGATCAGAGTTCCTTAAACTTTAGCTTAGATCCACCTTCATGAATTTTGTCATCTCCACCTCTCATCTCTACTGTTAATGATTTAAAAGTTTTCCTTAAATAAGTCTCACTTATTTGTGTGGGTGTGTAAAATGCACATAACACATATTTACCATCTTAACAATTTTTAAGCATATAGTTCAGTAGCATTAAGTACACTCACATTGCTGCGCTAGGGTTTTTGTTTTAAACTTAGATATAGTTTAGAAAGAAAAACAGGCAAGGACTCTCACGAACGGAAATCAGTATGACTTTCCATAAACAGAAGTTAACCACTAGAATAAATACAGTGAAGGCAGAGAGTTATTAACTTGCAGCTGGTGACTAATGTCACTGAGGTCTCTGAGATGAGGGCTGTTCCTTCCCACCCTCAAAGCCCCATTTAAAAAATTTATTTATTTATTTTTTTAATTGAAGGATAATTGCTTTACAGAATTTTGTTGTTTTCTGTCAAACCTCAACATGAATCAGCCATAGGTATACATATATCCCTTCCCTTTTGAACCTCCCTCCCGTCCCCCTCCCCATCGCACCCCTCCAGGATGATACAGAGCCCTGCTTGAGTTTCCTGAGCCATACAGCAAATTCCCTTTGGCTATCTATTTTCCATATGGTAATGTAAGTTTCCATGTTACTCTCTTCATACATCTCACCCTCTCCTCTCCTCTCCCCATGTCCATAAGTCTGTTTTTAGAGCCCCATGTTTTTAAGGGAGGATCCCAAGTATTGGAGAAGTGTTAAAGATATGACAATTCCTTCTTCATACTCAGAAAATCTGGAAGAGGAGTGACTTTTCCGAGAAAAGAGGGTCATTGTCTCGCCATGATGTCAAAGTGACCCTGCACTGTGCCCAGGTACCTCCTCCCATCTTGCCCATCACTGAGCCCGTTCCCAACCTCCCAAAATTCTGTGATTCCTGACCCCAAAAAAGGTGATCTCACTTTACTTTCCAGTTTGGATCAATGACTAGGTGCAACCTTTCTTTGGGAGAAGTCCTTCAAGTTCTTCCCCATTTTCCTCAAGAGAAACAAGGGTAGCTCCCAGACTTTCTTTCTCTGTGTGAATCCCATAACAAGGGTTAACCTGCCTGATCACCACAAGCCCAGCCACCTTGGTCGGCAACTTGCAGAGCACTTGGTTACGATGTCTGCATGGGGCGACTGTGAGTGGGACACACCATGATGGATGAGGCCAGTGGCGGCTCTGAGTGAGTGAACTTAGTGTAACTGAGTGGAAAGGCAGATGTGTTAAGCACCAAAGGTGGAGCTTCAAGCACTGGTGAAAACAGAAGCCATCCAGAGGAGCAGAGGCCTCTGACACAGGGGTTTCAAAATGAGCCAGACTTGAGTATGACATTAGATTTGCCTGGGTGCCTGTTTCCCGGCACAGTCAAAGAAATGGAATCTGTGTGTCCTCCATGGAAGCACTGAGAGGTTGAAAAGGACATGAAGAAGAATTTTTTTTTTTTTTTCTGGCTATGCCACAGGACATGTGGGATCTTAGTTCCCAGACCAGGGATTGAACCCTTGGCCCCTGTTTTGGAAGCACAGAGTCTTAAGCACTTGACTACCCTTTGGGTGGTTGTTCTTTTTTAAAGTCATGCAGGGATGCTCTCTATCAGCGTAAGAAGGAAACATTTCAAAGACTGAAGCTATAGATGTGTTGCAGTAAAACCAGGTGTGATCCCAGGAATGTGAGAGCTGAGGATAAATCTCACTTTGGAAATCCCAGTGAAATGTGATGCTGAGCGGAGTCAGGGGCTTGGTGCCTGAGGGGTGGAGGTGCTGATGGGAGGGTCTCTCTCTGCCATCTCCCCTCTCCTGGAGACAGTTAATCATGCCCCCTGGAGCCCCCCCCCCCGCCATGATGCCCACTGGACACAGGATGTGTGCTTCTCACCTGGGGCTTGGTCTCATCTTTGTCCTTGTAGTAGAAGAGCTGATCCCCACGCAGCACGAACCAGCGTTGCTGCCAGTTCTTCATGATGCTTCTCTGCTTCTTCAACCAGCCCGCCTTCAGCACAGGGCCCAGCCTGCGAGGGCAGGGCGGCCGCCCGGGGCTCCGGCTCTGCTCTCCCATCACCAGGCTTTTGGAGCGGGCTAGAAGCCAAGCACACACATAATGAACACAAACGATGGCAGGCCATGGTCAGTCCTTGCCCCACTCTGCTATCCCAGCTGCCCAGTAACACTGTTACGGGAGCTTCAGCAAGCAGGGCGTGATCGTGCTTGGCCTACCTCCTCCTCAGGTTGAAAGGGGCAAGGGCTGGAGCCCACCAATACTGTAGCCAAAGGTCATCCACTTGGGGTAGTGCACAGCTTACTGCCTGGTTAGTTTCTTCTGCCTCCGTGGGACCCCAGATTCTCCATTTCCCCAGGTTTGCTCATCCATCCATCTATCCGTCTTTCCAAGAGTTCAATGACTCACTTGTCAATTCAGCAACTAATATTTATACAGTATCTACTATGTGCCAGTCACTGTTATAGGTGTAGAGAAACGAGCGATGAAATAAGAAACATAACCATCTGGGTCCTACTCGAAGGTCTTCACCTTCTTGCAGGGCTCCTGTCACTCAGGCCCCAAGGGAGCTGGCCCCAGCAGACTCCCTCCCTGGATTCTGCATGGCACCCCTCCTCTGGAGGCCTCACCGTTGCCCAGAAGCCCCCACCCCACCTGGCAAACTCCCTCGCTGCTTCCCTGGGATCATGCTGGTGGCTGGGCCTGGCCAGCAGGACCTCAGCTGCACTTGCCTGCTGCGACTGGTTCATGGCTCCCTGGCAGAACAAAGGGGCCGTCCTCCTACCTCAGAGCCTCGGAGGGCCTGTGAGCTCTTCTGCCCTGCAGATGCCACGGGGCAGCACTCTGCCAGAGCTGGTACTGCCTTTCACGGTACGGTGACTGAGTTCTTGCCCCTCCCACACCTCCCTGACTCTTGTCTCAGGCAGAGCTCCTCTTCTCTCTCTCTCTGGCGAATGTCAAGGAGATTGCTGCAGGGGTCACTAGGAAGGCCAACCTGGACTTTGGAGGAATAACTCTGAGTCCAAATGTAATCACACTTGTAATCACATTTGCAATCTCTAGACCATAGATCCTAACTTGGGATTGGAATGCATGGTCCCCACAACCCACAACTGTTGCACTGTACCTGCGATTCTGTGTGTGTGTATCTGCCTAAGCTTCTCTCATCACTCTAGTGAGTGCAGTTCCTTAAGCCTATCCGACCTCTGTCCATGCCATCCCACTAACCCAGGCCTTTCTTGCATCCCTTGCCTACTCAACCCCTGGCTTTGGCTGCATGCTACTGCTGTGCTGTGTGCAGTCGTGTCCGACTCTTTATGACCGCATGGACTGTAGCCTGCCAGGCTCCTCTGTACATGGAATTTTCCAGGCAAGAAAACTGGAACAGGTCGCCATTTCTTCTTCCAGGGGATTGTCCTGACACAAGGATCAAACCTTTGTCTCCTGTAACTCCTGCATTGGCAGGCAAATTCTTTACCTATTGAGCCACCTAGGAATGGTGATCTTCAAATCCAACTCCACAGAACCTTCCTTCTGATCTCTTCTAGATAGTCATTCCCTCCCCTACCAGGACATGAGATCCATGACTGGTAATAATCTGTGTGGTTGCCTTTCTGTCCCTCTTGACTGAAGGGGAAGGTAGGGAAGGACATGATGCCTTATCTAGTTCTGCATGTGTGGCTCTCATCACCATGCCAGGCAGGTAATGGATGTCAAACATGGTTGTCAAACATCATGGGCTACTTTGACTTACTCTCTTTTTTTTAAATTGAAGTATAGTTGATTTACAGATTCAACTCTACTTGGCAGAAGCAGGGCTCTTGTGGAGGAGAGAAGAGGCCAGCTCTGCTCCCCTCAGCTCACCAGGGAGGCGCTTGCTATAGATGCTACTTAGGCTGCCAAGCCAGCCTGGGTTGTCCTCCAGCCACTCAATCACACAGATACTACTTATAAGGCCCATAGAGCAGCTTGAAAGGAAAATAATTGCTGTTATTATTTATTAATAACCACTGTTCCTGTCTTCAGCACTTCCTTGAATCAAGCAATTCAGTTCTGTAAACATTTAAGCTGAGATTTCAAGTCAAACAGCTCTGACATTCTAAGGTTCCAGAAGCAAGGGGAACTTCTGGCCCAGGAGCAGGTTCATGACCTGAGGAGGAGGAGGAGGGTGCTTTCTGCCCGCCTCAGGGTCTGGCTCTTCAGCTCACAAGCACAATCATTCATTCACTGACTCATTCATCCACGCCTTCCAAGTCTGCAGAACTCCAGGCATGGGGCAGAACCCCGAGTTGCTTGTGTTCCCCTAGGCTGGCAGGGGAAATCAGCCACAAAGAACAATCACATGGAGATGAAAGAACCACGGGCCATGTGGACAGGCACAGGCTGCAGACACTTAAATGAAGGGGCACCTTTCTGCTGTAGACATCAGCAGAGCCACCTGGAGAAGGAGCACCTGGGCTAAGCCTTGTAGGATGAGCCCCACCTCAGAAGAAGGGGGCTCCGATTTGGAAGGAACAGGTGAGGCATTTGCTACCTCTTGGCTCAGATCAGCATTCGGGCTGGGCTGACGCTGTCACCTATTCTCACAGTTCCAGTCTCTCCTTCTTCACCCCTCAGTCCCTGCCAACCCTTTGCATTTGGAGATTCTGTCCTCTCCTGAAACAGCTCTGATCAAATCCAACAGTCTGGTTCTGATTCTCAGCCTCCAAGATCCTTTGGTGCTCAGTCACCACTGATCACCCTCTTCCTGAAGTTCTTCCTCTTGCTCTGCAGAGCCAAACTGCCTGGTATACACGTGTCTCTTACTACCTGCCCAACGTGTTCTGACTTCAGTTCCTTCTGTTCTCCCTGAAAGTCCTGCTATTGCCCAGGATTGCCCCAGATGCCCTCCATTCTGTCATGAGACCAGGTCTTTATTTCTGCCTGGGTCCTTCTCTGGGATTCCAGGATCACCTGTTAAATCATCTGAGGGACATCTCATAGGGATGGTTCATGATCACCTGTGCAATCCGTCCAGCCATGCACCTGCTGCCCGGCTCTGCACCTGCTGTCCCCGGTCCTGCAGGGCTTCCTCTCAGCCCCTTTGTTCTTCACTCAAATGCCATTTTCTCAGTGAGGACTTCCTGGCCACTCTTAAGATGTATCCCCAACCCTTCCATCTCCCCTTTCCTGCTTTAATATTTACTTAAATTCTAGTACAGCAGTAGAAGAGGGCAAATCACAGAACAATATACAAAGTATAAAACTATGTAAAAACGGAAGAAAAACACAACCCTTTAACAAAAGACATCACAAGATATATTCAGTGGGTACATGCATTTATATAGAAGGAACATGTCACACCTGTAACAGTGACTATGGTCATGGAGGAGAGGATGGGACTGTAGTATTGTAGTTTTATACAGGAAAGAATGTGTGCATTGCTTACATGAATTAAAATAAAACCTTTAAAAGACAGAGCTTTTTTGAGAGGGAGCTGAATCCCCTTCAGAGATCTAAGATAGCAATTAAAATGTCATGAGTTGGATAAACGTTTAAGCATATTTATCTGCAAAAAGCACCTCACTAAGCTGTGGACCACAACATAAACAGATGCCTAGCCTCCGCCTACTCAGAATTTCCAGGCTGAACAGATGATCCTTCGTGGAAGCGCTTCTGGCTCATCTGCAGACCTTCCATGGGATCAGGTCAGAGGGACCCTCTGTAGGTGAGCCCTTCCGGTGGGCCTGCTACTCCAGCCTTCGTGCTCCATCCCATTTCACATAAGAGAGAGGCTCAGAGAGTGTGTGAGTCACTCACTCCCCCAGTGTTGCCACAGGAGCACCTGGCAACTGCGGCATCTTGGAAATGGCTGGGAACACACGCAAGATACCTGACACAGTGGATCATGTCAGAGTTCTGCTCAAATTCCCTTGATTCCTTGTCCCTGTTTTTAGGCCCCCTTGTTTCCAACAGCTTTCCCTGGGTGATTTTTCAGGGCTGCTGGCCTGTTTTAGAGACTGTCCCTGGGTTATTGGGGCCATTCTGAGCAGGCACTGAGAGAACCGGAAGTGCCCAGGAATTTACACCCCTCCCTCACTCCCCAGCCCTTGGCCAAAGACTCCTGGCTGTGGGGGCTTGAAAGCCCCTGCAGTCTTGTTTCTAGTTTGAAACTTCTAGGAAGCGTAAGAGGCACAATCCACATTCGAAACTCCCCAGGGGCTCAGGCTGATTGATACCCACCTTAACTGGGCCTTGCAGCCCAATTTGGACCTCCGCTTCCTGGTCCTGCTCCCCCATCCCCTCACCGGTGTCCCTTGGGAACACCTCTTCAAGAAATTGCTGCAGACAAGCCTCAGCTCAGGGCCTCTTTATGAGATCCACGCGAGGCACACCTTACTGTTTTCAGGGCCTTCTGACTAGGCTGTGGCAGCACCGGCCTCCGCAGCTGCCAGGGCATTAGCGCCCTGTTTTTCCATCTGTAGCTCTCCTAGCGCGGCCCTGAGAGCATGGAGGCGTGGCTGCACTTGAACTAAAACACAATTGATTTATAAAAGTCAATGGGATTTTAAAGCCGGGCTGTGGAAACAGCAAGACAGCTCTCAGAGCTGAATTGATTTAAAGGGTAAGTATCGAGGCCGAAAGATTGATGGAGAAGAGAGAGGTGAGGTAATGGAAGGGGCGCTCCGGAGGGGGGCAGACGAGACAGTTTCATAAAGTTAATGCAATTTGCCACCAAGGGCAAGGGGGCCTCGTGAGGTTCCCAGCTGTCCTGAGAGCCTCAGATGATTTATTACAGGATGGTTCCTGAGTGCTCGCTACCTTAATTTTTTTTTTTAAACCTGTTACTTAGCTTCTTTCTGGGCTCCACTTGATCATCTGTTCTTTGCTAAGCTCCCCACCTGAGGGGTCTAGAGAACCAGCAAGGCTCCCTTAATGGGTCTCACTTCAGGACCTGGAAGGTGAAGAACAAGGAGGAAAACTAGCCCCTCAAAGTAAGAAGTGTTAATTCTAATATAACTATGAGGAGGTTCTAGAAAGTTTGGATTATTTTCCCCATAATGATGATTTTAATGCTTTAAAAACATCAATTTAAAAGATCACATTCTTAACAGTTATTTTCGTTGGCTCTTCCTGGGTCTGTCTCTTGATTTAGCTGGTGCTGGTCTTCAGTGAGGGGGTGCAGAAGGGAGGCGGCCCCCAAAATGCCTGACCCTCACTTCCACACGGTGTGCACCCATAGGTTCAGCTGGGCTTAGTCCTCATTTATCCATTCACGGAGCTTATGGGGCCTCCTGGGTGTCCACCTTGTGTGAGCCACTGGGGTGTGGAGATAAAAGGCACATATCTGCCCTGGCAGAAGGAAAGGGGGAACAGAGACACCCAAATACAAGAGTCTGTCATCTCGGCAAGTATAACGGGAAGTGAGAGGCAGATGCATGGAAGTCAGGCTGGGAGGCCAGAGGTGGGACGGAAGCTGGATGAAAGAACAGAGTGAGCCAGAAAGAACAGAGGGGATCACCACCCCAAAATATGCTACTTTGGCATATTGATTATTTTGAGCTGAAGGCAACTGAGAAAGAGTACACAGCGGGAGCTCTTTCCCCTCTCCCTTTCTGCCTAAAAGCAGGGCATAAATTTCCCTTACTGAATAAAGGTGCCTTGCCACTCCCATACCAGGAAGAGAAGAATGAGATTCTTATCATGAAGAGGTGACTTCAGCCTGCATAATGAACCTCACTAAACCACCCTTACCTGCCATACTTTTCCCAGTCACCTTCCCACAGTGTATGCCCCTGGGTTTAGCTGCCCCTTTTCTATGAAGCACCCCCTCACACACTTAAAATAATCAATAAAATTTATATGCTTTTTCTCCTGTTAATCTTTTATCATTTTAATTAGCAGTCCTCAAGTACATAGCTTAAGAGGGTAGAGGGAAAGTTTTTTCTCCCCTACACTATGGAAGGCTGTGGGATAAAAGGATGTGCTCAGCAGAGGGAGCAGGAAGACATGCAGGATGAGAGGGCATGGGGTTAAACCCAGGAAGTCTGGCTCCCAAGCTTTTAACATTGACTCTCATGGACCCATGTTCCTGCCTTAGAACAGACCAAACCCTAACCTCTTCCCACTAACACTAATGAAACATCCTTTCATTAATCCTTGAGGAAGACAAGCCTTATGGATCTCCTCTAACCTCCATCCACAGACTGGATCTCCAACCATCATCCCATGGCAGGGTCCCTCTTCCTGCATCTCCTTTAAAGAGGCTGTTTAGCTATCACAACATGGGTAAGAAGTTGGGAAGATGACAAGACCTCTGTGAGTCAGTGAGCATCCAGGTCTCCAGATTGACTTCCCACTCATAGCACACACTCTGCTCTTTCCAGATCAATGACTGGTCCCCACAAAGGCCATTTTGTGCCAGATCCCTGTACCTCTGTTGCTTGCCAGCCTGATGAGCCCTGTCACTCTTGAAGCGTCAGTGCAGCTGTTTCCTACTGTGTAAGGACTCATCTAGTAGGTTCCCAAAGCAGGGTCTTGCCTGCCATCCATTATGACACGCCCATAGAGGGCACACACCTATGGCCAGACAAGTGCCTGTCTATGCTGTTTTGATTTGTGAGCTTCTAATGGCCAGAGAGGGTGCCCTCCTCATGATTGATCCCTAGAATGTAGCACAGAGTGGCTCACTAAATGCTTGTTGAAAGCATGAATGGACATGAAACAGGAATCTTCAAGTTCAAAGAAGATGGGCAAGATCAAACCCAAGGGACTTTGTGCCTCTAGAGATGATCTTGGCCTGGAAGAAACCCGACAGCAGGATTTCTACTGCCCATGGCCTGTTTCCACATGATGAGACGTTAAAGGGCACGGTTAAAGGGCCATTCCTGTTATCAGAGAAGCAGCAAGTAGAAGCAGGAAACAGAATGCCGTTTTCCTACTTTTCCTAGTTTGGCAGTGGGAGGGGAGAGGCTAACTGAGGTTGTGGAAGGGGAACAGCATTTGGAGGCTCTTTAGCCACTCAGAGTCCCAGATTTCCAGATAAAATGGGAACAAAATACAAATCTTACCCACTACCTAAACTGTGATGAGGAAGAAGTGAATGGCACTCTGAAAGTGTGCTGCAGAGACGCACTGAATGGATGAATGGCTGTTAGTATTGTCTCTCATTGCTACAGGCTGAGGCCTTGGGAGGCTGTTTCCCCTCTTTCAGAGGCTATTTCCCCTCTTTCAGAGGCTGTCTCCCCTCTTTCAGACCTTGTCCAGCAGCAGCTGCCCTAGGTTTGCTGCCTCTGCTCCTGTTCAGATTAGCAAGCCATTCACCAGGAGCTGGAGATCGGTGGAGTTGATGTAATTCAGTATTGATTATAAATTTCATTTCTGCCTGCCTATGGGCCATTAGCTTAGATCAATACGTTCTCCACCCTTGGTTAAGTAATCATTGAGGCTGTTGATTTCAGCAGTCAGGGCAGGTCCCTGGCTGTCTTGGTTGAGAGGAGTCAAAGGCAGCCCTCCCAGCCTAGGTCTAATCCTGCTCAGGCCTGTCTTGCAAATAAATCATTTATTTCCACCTGCAAACATGAAGTTCATGGCCAAGTCTTCAGTTCTGTGGGGACAGAAGTCCTTTCTGGAGCTCCTGGAGCCCAGCATCTAGCAGTGCCTTAGATTCTAAGTGTCTAAGGGTGCTGGTTATATTCTCTGGGCATCTTCCATGGGGAGAACTCAGTTTTCCCATCAGCTGGTATCTGTGAGGAGAGGCATGAGGAAAGAGAAGGAAATCCTACCACAAGGGAATGCAGATATCTCTTGAGATCCTATTTTCATTTCTTTTAGATACAAACCCAGAAATGGAATTGCTGGGTCACATGGTAGCTCTATTTTTAATTTTTTGAGGAACCACCATATTGTTTTCCATAGTGACTGCACCAATTTACATTCAGTATACCAGAGCTCCCTTTTCTTCACATTCTTGCCAATATTGTTACCTCTTGTCTTTGGATAATAGCCATTCTAATGGTTGTGAGGTGATATCTCAACATGGTTTTCGATTTGCATTTCCCTGCCGATTAGTGCTGTGAGCACCTTTTCATGTACCTCTTGCCCATTTGTATATATTCTTTGCAAAAATGTCTATTCAGTTTTCTGCCCATGTTTCAGTCTGTTGTGATTTTTTTGCTATTGAGTTGTAGGAGTTCTTTGTATATTTTGGATATTAGCCCCTTATTGGATCTACGATTTGCAGATATTTTCTCCTATTCTGTAGGTTTCTTTTTCATTTTATGGGTTTTTGCCTTTTCTATGCAGAAGCTTTTTAGTTTGATGCAGCCCCATTTGTTTATTTTTGCTTTTGTGTCCTTCGCTTTTTGTGTCTAATCCGAAAAATGACTGTCACCACTGATGTCAAAGAGATTACTCCATATATTTTCTCCTAGGAATTTTATGGTTTCAAGACTAAATGTTCAAGTCTTTTGAGTTGGTTTTTGTGTATGGTAAAAGGTAAGGGTTGAGTTTCATTCTTTTGCTTGTGAATGTCCAGTTTGCCCAACACCATTTATTGACGAGACTGTCCTTCTCATATACTGCCCATTGTATATTGCTGGCTCCGTTGTTGTAAATTAATTGACCACACATGCATGGATTTATTTCTGAGTTCTCTATTTTGTGCCAAATAGTTTCTTGATATTTTTTCCATTTTAAATACTACCTATTGACTTCTAACTATAAAAGATGAGGATTTCATTTATTTCACTCTCCTACCCCATCACACGTAAGTACCCACTCCATCCTCCCAGTATAGTTACAGTGTATTTTTAGTTTGATCAATATGCAGAATTTGCATTATTAGTACTATGTAATTGCTAGTCCCAGTTGAGCTATGCAGTATACTATAATATTTCATGAACCACTTTTTGTTTTCCCTGGAGTTCATAATTGCCTTGCCTTTTAATTTGCTTAGTATTCTACTGCATATCAATAATTCAACCTTAAATATTCTAACAGTTGTTTGAATCTACTTTCCATGTATTCATAGGTAGTGGGAATCTTCTTAAAAATCACACTGCATTTCATTACTCAAAGAATTTATAGCTCTCCTGGGGCCAGCAGGGCCACCTGCAGTGGTGTTTGGGTAGTGTGAATCCCTGTGTTGGGTTAGGGAGAGGGCATATGCCTCAGCACTGGACAGACATGAATTCCAGCACTTGTTGGCAGGGTATCCACAATTCTCCTTGCACATCTGTTAAAATGGGAATAATGGTGCTTCATCATAGTATAGTCATGAGAATTAAATAAGTACAATAAAAATGCCTGGAGCATGGAAGGCACACAATAAATGTAAATTTGTTTTCTTCAGGGAAAATCAAGAAAAATAAGGCCAGTGAAAGTACTTCATCTCACTCATAGAGCTTTTTCTCTCCATCCCCAAAGTATTGACCAGGCTCTGCACATTCATCAAGGCTTCTAAGACATTGATACTTCTTCGAAGGAAGATGGCTCAAGCTGCTGGAGCTGTGCTCATCAGGCTAAAGATTTCCTTTAAAAGAAGGAGCCTCCTTAATAGCAACATCAATTTTATTTTGAAATATTTTAAACAAAGGCAGAAACTCTAAAAGGAAATATTGATAGGTTGATGACATAATAATTAAAAACATGCATACGTCTGGGAAAAAAGACCCTGATATAAAAATTAAGGGCAAGAAACAAATTGGGAAAATATTTGCAACATATAAATCAACCAAAGGAGGGCTGATTTTCTTAAGGACCTGGACCAGTTAGGTCCAGAGACAGTGCTTCAGCCTCCTAGGCTAATGCTTTCTCTGCTATTAGTTCACTCAGTCACTCATCTACTCACACATTCATTTATTCACCATATATGTATTGAGTACCTACCAGATGCCTGGCATTGGTGTATAATGATACCTAAACACTGAAATGGGCCCTGCTCTCCTGGAGTGCAAAGTCTAGTGGGGTGACTGTTATTCACCAAATAGTCACACTGAGGAGTGTACACCTACAACTCAAGATAAGTGCTACAAAGGAAAGGAGGGCCCAGAGCAGAGGACTCGGTTTAGACCGGGGGTTGCAGGAGCACTTGGCTGGCGACACTTGAGCTGAGAACTGGAGGGAGAACGGGAGTTAAGAAGTGTGTGTGTGGGTGTGTGTGTGTGTGTGTGAGAGAGAGAGAGAGAGAGAGAGAGAAAGACAGATAGACAGGCTGACAGAGAGAAGGAGGCATTCCAGCTGGGGAAACAGAGTGTGCTCTGGCCCTGTGGTAGGAGGCCCACGGAACATGTTGAGGAATGGGAAGGCCAGTGTGGCTGGAGCTTGGAGAGTGAGAGGAGGCTGGAGGTTTGGCCAGTGGCTAGACTGTAAGAGGGGTCTTCCTGTGAGTTGGGGCTGGAGGAGGAGCCTGGTGGTGGGTACACTGTGGATTTAAATTTGAAAAGATGGCTCTGGCTTTGGAGTGGAGAATGGATGGGAGTGGGTGGGGGTGAGGCAGAGTATTACTGCCACAGGTTAGAAATGATGATGGCTGGGAGAGGATAATAACAGGAGACTGAGACAGGCAGAGTCAAGAGCTCTTTGGGAGGTAAAAGGCATGGCTGCCTCCCATACCTTACCCTTGTGAAACAAAGCAAGGCCAAATCAATAAATCTTTATTTGGGGCAGTGCTAATGGGCACAGAAGAGGCCTCAATCAAAACCGGGGACACACAAATCTTTGAAGAAGGGCCCGTGTCAGTGGGATTTCAGGAAAGAGAGCAGCCCCAGGGAGCTGGGGTACCATCAGGGTCTAGCATTCTGCAGCTATGTTCTGACGACCTCCTGGGGCTGTGTGAGCGGTGGGTGCACAGAGGACACAGCACTCACAGAGTCTGGAGGGGGGCGTGAGGGTACAGCCTGGGGCTCCGCTGCCTTCTCTCACCCTGGAAACTCACAGGGAGAGGGTGCCTATCTTATATTTCTGTTATCTATCTTAAAAAAAATAAAAGGCCATTTTTACAGTGTCACAGAACACATGCATTTGTGACTTGCTCCCCTGTATCTGTGATAAATTCATGGATTTTTTTGTGAGTTTATCCTGTTTTCCCTCTAGGAAAACTGGCAGGGGTGGGGTGACGGTCTCTTCTGTTCCCACTCTGGAAATATGGCAACAAATCTCAGTGGAGTTAGAGCTTGCCAGGCATGGCATCAGGAAAGGCTCCCTGAACAGGACCCTAGGAGATAGGCAGGAGCTAAGTGAGGTAGAGCCAACAGCACCTGGGTCCAAATGGCCTCGTCTGGCTTCCACAGGCCGTGATAAGCTAGGGTGAGTCTGAGCTGGTCCTAAGCAGGCAATGGCAAGCTAGAATCACAGTATTAATGGCCAGTATGAGCTGGTACCAACCAATCTGGACCACTTTCTTGAATCAGTCTGAATTATATGATGTGCTTAAAAGCAAGCACACTGTTTGAATTTACAGGCTTTTTTGAGACATTTCCTGCTGATTTGGGTGCCTCCCTATTTTTTGAATTATTGTCCTCTTCTGTGTGTGTGTACAACATCTGCCTCACCTGCCTCTAACTACTTCTTGGAAATAGAGCTCCGATTATTGAGCAAACTTAGTTTTATATGTGGGTAAGTACCGGGTGGTACTAGTGGTAAAGAACCCGCCTGCCAACGCTGGAGGCATAAGAGACCCGGGTTCAATCCTTGGGTCGGGAAGATCCGCTGGAGGAGGGCATGGCAACCTACCCCAGTATTTTTGCCTGGAGAACCCCATGGACAGAGAAGCCTGGTGGGCTACAGTCCATAGGGTTGCACACAGTTGGACATGACTGAAGCAATTTAGCAAGTAGCAAAGTGATAGTAGGGTTTTTCCTGGGAGGTTCTCAATCCTGACAGCTCCTCCTCCCTGGGATAGAGACACAAGGATGTATTTAGGGTGATGGCGCTCTGTGCAGCAGTATCAGAGCTGGCCTGGATGGGGACCTGCCAGGAAGTTAACAGCCAACTGACCTTGGGCAAGGTTTCCTGGGAAGCCCCTACTGCAGAGCAGCCAAGGCTTCTGAGCCTTGTTGACCTGGGCTGGTTTTCTTAACTATTCCAGAAAGTGACCCCAGGTCTTTTCCGTCAACCCTTTGTAACCAGGTAGTGGTGCAATCCGGAAGCGTGTCTGGCACATGTATCGCCTGGAGCAGCCTGGGCAAGGCAGTGTGTGGATCTCAGGGGCTGTGATTTGTATCCTATAGGCTGGCAGGGTTTATGACATGAAGCCTGCCCAACTCCTAAAAGATGCCAAGGGGGATGAATTTTGAGGGAAGTTCTACCAGAGCCCAATTTCTTAGAGGCATGCATATATAATTTTGGTCTGTATTCCTCCAGAAATGTCCCTGCGTGCTCTGACTCTTGACCTGGTCTCCAGGCCCAGCCTGTTGACCCTGTGCACAGCCCTCCCCCCACCACCAGCACTGGCACGTGCCAATCGCTGCCTGTAATGTGGCCTCCCCCCTCCACCACCCTTGCCTAGGTAGCCCCACCATTCTTCAGCTCACAGCTCAAGCACCACTTGGTTCCTCTGAAAGCTTCATTTGTTGTATATGCTCTTATGCCCTTAGAATGCTTCTTGTCATGGTTTATGATCATGTATTTCTATGGGCAGTGAGTGAAACTCACTTAGTCGTGTCTGACTCTTTGTGATCCCATGGACTATACAGTCCATGGAATTCTCCAGACCAGAATACTGGAGTGGGTAGCTGTTCCCTTCCTATGGGATCTTTCCAACCCAGGGTTGGAACCCACATCTCCCACATTGCAAGTGGATTCTTTACCAGCTGAACCACCAGGGAAGCCCATTTTTATGGGTAAGTGGTTATCTTATAAATGTCTGATATATAGCACCATAAACTCTATCTTTTAACATACAATACAAGATAATGTCATCTGGTATCTCAGTCTGAGCACTACTGACATTTAGAGTTAGAGAATTCTTTGTTGTGGGAGCTGTCCTCTGCATTGCAGGATGCTCAGCAGCATCCCTGGCCTATATCTACTAGATGCCAGTAGCATCCCTTAGCTGGAACAACCAGAATGTCTCCAGCCATCAACAAATGTCCCCCAGAGGGCAAAAGAGCTCCTGGTTGAGAACCACCGACCCAGAACAAATGTTTCTAGGAAGACTGAGATTTCAAAGGCAGGCTTCCTGAGAGCCGTTTGCAAAGCACTGGTTTTTTTCCTAAACCAGCCCCATCCAACAGAAACATAATGTCAGCCACATATGTAATTATAAATGTTCTAGGAACAGCATGCAAAGCAAGTAAAAGAAAAAACAGGTGACTGAATTCCAATCAAACTTTTATTTAACCCAATATATCCAAAGTATTGTCACTTCATCAGGTGATCAATGTAAAATAATCATTGAGATATTTTACATTCTTTTTCCCCCAAGTCATCAAAATCTTCTGCATATTTTTCTCAGTTTGGATTAATCACATGTCAAGTGCTCAATAGCCATGTGTGGCCAGTATGCTAGCCAGGAAGGGGAGAGGAGACCCAAGCTCTCTTAAGGGGCCTGGCCCGGCCCACCTGTTGCATTGTTACCAGGCTGTACCCCTACCCCTGATCAAAGCCATGCACAGCCCTCCTTTGCCCACTGGGGCCCACAGGTGACAGCCCATTCCAAGCATCCCATAGAGGGATCCTGATGGCTCTAACTATGCTCTAGAGGGCCAGCCTGCCCAGGAAAGTCATCCAAATGCCTGCAGTGTGCTAATGAGATGGGTGTGTGCCTGTGAACTCACGAAAGCCCAGAGGATCCCTGCCTCCAATATACAAACACTGGGTGAGACAAGTACTGGTTCCAAGTTCCCTGGGCAGAAGCTCCACCTACTTCCAAACCACTCTCCTCATGCTCCTTACTCACAAGGAAGGTTCAGCCCTCCACAAACGCTGGTCACATGAAAAGACATATTCTATTTTTCTTAAAACACAATGCTGTCATCTAACATGACACTTGCACTGGCCAAGAAGTTGCTGTCCAGGCAGATGCTGTTCTGAGCCCCAAGACCTGTCCTGAGGCCCCAGGCCATTCTGCAGGGCCACATGCTGGCTGGGGTGCTAGCCCAGTGCTGCAGATCACCCCTGCAAGGCTCACCTGCATCCCTTACTTATCTCTGGATCCGCTCCCCCAACACCAGCAACTCCAGGCCCTGCTGCTTTCTGGGACTTCTCCCCGACAGAGTCCCTGCCTGCCTGCCTGAGGAGTTGCTTTCTGCAGCCCAGCTGTGGTGGGACCTGGCTGTCTGGAGAAGTCAGGGCATTGCCTTTCTTGGTGACAGCTACTTTTGCCTTAGCAGCTAGGGCAGATCTTAAGCATTCAGCATTTCCCTTTTAGTAATAAATAAATAAATAAATAAAGTTTTTCCAAAGTTGTCACCTCATCACTTTGAGCAAGCCAGGGACCCTGTAAAACGTGGAATGTGAGCTGAAACCTGCCCGCCCACCGGGGCGCTAAATTGGCCATCTCCCTCTGACAGCATCAGGTCTGACCCCCATAGACCCCAGGCTGTCTGTCACCCAGATGCCTGCCGAACGCCCGCCCCATGTGACCGCAGCATGCAGCCAGCCGAGTATCCGCGCCCATCTGCCAACAGACTCACCACTCTGTGCCCAGATCGGCCGCAGGAAGTCGGACTTACCCCTCCTGGCTTGCCTGATCTTTGGGCTCAGCATCTTCCTGCCGCCACCTGGACGGGATCGCTGGGCTGATCATGCTGTCATCCACTTCCCTTTTCTCTTCCTCTCGCCCAATTGCCCCCCGTGCCCTGCTCCGGCCCCCATGGCCGCTGGCGTCACCAGCAAGGCTCCCTCGGCTGCCTCTCCCGGCTCCGGACCGACGGCTTGCCTTGGACAACGTAAACCTCAATGCATTATTTATCCATCTTAGAATTAATTCCCATCCAAGTAAACCATTAAGAGGCTCAGTAACCGTTTCTGATCAATCACCGGGCCAGGGCGGGGCGGCCTGGCTGTCCCTCCGCCTGGCCAGGGAGCACGCCGCACTGCCCATCTGCGAGCGGAGCCGGCGCGTGGTCCGGGCGGAGGCTCGGGGAGGGCGGGGCTGGAGGAGCCAGGCGGAGCGCGCGGTCCCAGCTGGACCGACGGCCCCGGAGGGCGGGCGGGCTCCAGGATCGGATCCGCCCTCTGCGTGGGGAGGGCTCCTCGAAGTGCTCGCCGCCCGCTAGATTCCAAGAGGCCGCAGGAAATGCACGGACTCTGGCCGCCCTGGGTCCCCGGTCCGCACGCACTGCCACGGCCGGAGGTAGGGAAGCGGTCTGTCCTTGGGGACCTGCTCTGCCCCATGCTTCCTGCCAAGAGGGACCAGGAGGCTGTCTATGAGGTCACAGTTCCAACTGTGAAAGGCAGGTGTGTCTTAGAAAGAGGTACAGCCTTGGCATATTCAGAGTCCCAGGGGACTCACCCAGCAAAGCCGGTTAGAGATGTTAACTTTTTTTGCTACTTAAGTAGGGTGAAAGGAGTAAGAATCCTGTGAAACCCTTAAGTTAGGGCCCACATATAGTAAGTAATTAATGCTAAGCCTCTTAGTCACGTCTGACTCTTTGCGACCCCATGGACTGCAGCCTGCCAGGCTCCTCTGTCCATGGGATTCTTCAGGCAAGAAGACTGGAGTGGGTCGCCATTTCCTTCTCCAGGGGATCTTCCAGATCTTACTAAAGACTATTCACTGAGTAGTGAATCTCTGCCAACTGCCATGTTCCAGTTTAATACTAGCAGAGTTCTAAACAGTGTGTAGCGGGGCTTTGGGAAGGTTCAGGCTCAAGATCCTAAAAAGTGCCCAAGAAATGCAATCACAGGAATTGTTGTTATTTATTTATTTATTTTTTTAATTTTTTTTTTATTTTTATTTTTTTGTCATACATTGATATGAATCAGCCATAGATCGGCACCTACTCTGTGTCCTTGAGGTTGGAGCTTTATATTCTGTACCTGTTTCAATTCTCAGATTCCCTGAGGCAGGGAAGCCTTTGTCACGGTTCTTCAGATGAAGAAAATAAGGCACAGAAATGTTATGTATCTTGCCCAGAGTCAGGGCTGGGGCCTGAACCGACCCTGTCTCTGCAGCTCATGCCTTTCTGTGATGCCAGTCTAAGTACCCTGATGCCAATAATTTCTCGTGAACATTCCTGGCTTGAGAGCCCTCAATGAATTTGTTGGATAGTACGGACCAGCCTTTCTGCTCCTTAAACCTCCCCCCCCCCCCCCCCCCCCAGGTGCCCTGTTAGGCATTTGGGCTGGGTTCTTTGGGCCTGGGTACTGTGTGATATCCTCTTAATAGGTAGAAGATGAGGGTTTTGAACAGGGTCCCCTCTGCTTTGATTGGCCATGCTCCTACCCTAATCCTCATAGTGCCCCTATGTCCACTGGTCCCCAAATGGTGGACTGACGTGTAATCTTTAGCAGCTGGAAGGGAAGAGGATCCCGAGGCTGGGGGGTCCACTGGGAGCCCAGTGCAATAGTCCATGTGGGAGAGGACAGGATACGGACTGAGGAGAGGAGGGAAGGATGGGAGAGGTTAAGGACTCACCAGGATGTGGCGAGTCAAGTCCCCAGGGTGAAGGGAGAGACAGTATCCCTAGAGACAGAGCTGTCTTACTCAGCATCCAGTCACCTACTCTGACCCTCAGATGCTCCTCAGAAGGGATGAATAAGTATAAGAAAATTTGCTATGACATCCAAGGCCTTTGATGGTACTGGCCAATACTTCCTCTGTGACCTCTCCTGTAATGCTACACACAGCCCTCTGCATGCACAGTCCCTGCTCCTGCGTGCTCCCACTTCCTTTTCTCTGGGTGTGTTTCCCGTCACACAAGTCTGATCATTCTAAGCAAGTCTCCCAAACTGTCGTGATTCTGCCTCCAGAAGGGGCACCAGCACGCACTTCCTCAGGGCTCTTATCTGTGTGCCACAGACCACCCAGTGCCCCTCCTGTACAACAAGCCCTGAGCCTCAGGTAGGACTGAGGCCAGGAATCTCATGAGGAATATTGGCTTGATGCGTAGATTTGAGAAACACCACTGAATGCCAGACTTGCCCTCCTGTTTCTTTGGGGCCAGGAAAAGGTCAGATCAGGATGGGACAGAGACCATCTAGCAGGAGAGGAAAGGACACAGAGCTGGAACATCTCAGGTTGACATCAGTGTTGCAGAGGGAGGTCCCGTGGCCAGTGACAAGGTCTTGAGCAATCACGAAAGCCTGTGAGTAATGCAGCCTGGACCACTTCCTCCAAACCAGAGGCAGGAAAAATGCCCCAAAGGCTTAGTTTGGGTCCACTCACACTTGTTTTGGTTACGAAACTACTCCCAGGCAGTTTTTCTGTGCAGCTCTTTCCCTGGATGATATTTAGCTGCTGAGCTTACCCGCCTGCTTTTCTGGGGATCTGTGTTGGAATTGGGCAAAACCACAGAGGCTCTAAGCTCAAGCCCAGAAGCAAAGCTGGGAAAATGGCAGAGCTAATCTGAACTCTGCACCAGAGAATGGTGTTGGGGGTTGGGGGGGCGGTGTGGGACAGGGGCTAGGTAGCTCTTTCCTCTCTGTCCTCAGACCACACTCCCAGTACTTCTTTGGATGAAGGGATCCATGTGTTCCAGCTGGAAGGGACGTTAGCACCCTCTCCTTCCTGAAGTTTACAAACCTTACACCGCAGGACCATGCGAGCCCTCCAGTTCCCTTTGAGACCACTGGGAGAAGGGGTGAGGTGAGGACAAGAGCAGGGCCTCCTGAGTAAGTTTTTATTTGAAGGGACCACTCCACTCCTCTTACACAGGCAGTAATCTGAGGCCAAGGAGAAATAGAGGTCTCAATTAGGAGTAGAGACAGAGAGACTGCCCCTTTACCCACTGTCCTTACAGCACTGTACCTCCCGGCAGTGGTCCTTGCTTCTCCCTTTGCTGGTTCCCTGTCCTGCATCATTCCTGCATTTTCTAAGGGGCTCCTCTGGGTCAGGCACCTCTGGGCACTGCAAGGCGAGTGGAAAGGATTGGGAGGGCAGAAGTGTCCAGAAGGCTTTGGCAGAAATGCACACCTCTTGGGATGATCACCCACCAACATCATTGGCCCAGAGCCAGGATAGCTCCAAGTCACTGGTTCTTAGCCTTAGCTGTGTATTGGGGCATTCTGAAAACTAGTTTCTGTGTTTCACCTCATCAGTTCTGGTTTAACTCATCTGGTGTGGACACTGGTCTTTGGGAGGTATAAAAGCTCCTCCGATTATTTAATGTGTGGCCAGGGTTGAGAACCACTGCTTTATTAGATAATTACATATCCATGAGCCCAAAGCCACCAGAAATAGTCTTTGCCTGCTCTTGCCTCAGGGAGGCTTCTTCTGAGGGAAGGGCACATTTATCAACCAGCCTCTCAGTTAGAAAGTGGAAACGGGCCTCTATCTCAAGGCTTAACATGAGACAGCTCCATTCCACGCAGAGCTATAGGTACTGTTATATAAGCTGTACACTGTGCAAAAGTATCAATAGAAAGGGGAGTAGGACTGGGTTTGGGCTCTGCTGGCAAAGTCGTGTGTTCTAGCATGGTGACAAGGGCAAGCCTTTCTCTAATTTATACCAAGATGTCATATAGATAGGAAAGCCCTGAGTCTGAGATGCCTGCTCAGTGGTCGCCAGTACCCAGTGTCCCCAGACTCCCAGTTTACGGCACTCACAATCTCTGTTGCCAGGCAGCTGAAGCTCCATCTCCCTAGCATACCACATCTGTCCATCCTGGGTGTGCTGGACCATCCAGCTGGTCCCAATAGCCCTGAAAACTGATTGGTGAATTTTTAGGAATTTTGTAATTTTAACACAGACATCATTAGAAATTATATTATGAATTAAAGTTACAATTAAATAAACTATTTTAAACACAAAGGTAATACATACTCAACAGACATGACTTTCTAACTACTGACAACATTTCCCTGTTGTTGAACAACTTCCATTCTTAGGATTATTTCTCCCTATCCTATCTGTATGATGAAAATACTATTGTGATGGTTGATTTTTATGTCATCTTGACTGGGCCACAGACTGCCCATACATTTGGTCACATATTATTCTGGGTGTCTCTGTGAAGGTGTTTCTGGACAAAACTAACATTTGAATCTGTAGATGAAATAAAGCACATTGCCCTTTTGGAGGTGGCTGGACTCATCCAGTCAGTTGGGGGCCCAAGAAGAAAAGAAAGGCTGACTCTCCCATGAGTAGAAGGGAAATCTTCTGGCCTGAAGACCTCGAGCTGCGATACTGGTATTTTCCTGCCTTCGAACTAGAACCACCCCGAGTCTCCTGTGTCTCCAGCTTGCCAACTACAGATCTTGGAACTTAGCCTCCATAATTGTGTGGGCCAATTCCTCGTTATAAATCTCTTGATATACACAGACAGTCCCTGACTTATGATGGTTCAACTTAGGATTTTTAGACTTTGTGATAGTGTGAAAGCAATATGCTTTCAGTAGAAAACTGTACTTCAAGATTTTGAATTTCATCTTTTCCTGGGCTAACCACACACCAGATGGTACTCTCTCATGATGCTGGGCAATGGCAGCGAGTTGCAGCTCCGTCAGCCAGGTGATCATGGCCAGGAACTTAGAATAGATACACTTACAGGCATTCTAGACCCATATAACCATTCTGTTTTTTCACTTTCAGTACAGTATTCAATAAATCACATGAGATATTCAACTAGTTATTATAAAACAAAATTTGTGTTCAATGATTTTTGCCCAACTGTAGGCTAATGTAAATGTTTTGAGCATGTATAAAATAGGCTAGACTAAGCCATGATATTCGGTAGGTTAGATGTATTGAATGCATATTTTTACTTAATGATGGGTTTATTGGGACATAATGCCATTGTAAATTGAGGAAGATCACTGTATATACATATAATCAAACACTTCATATGTCCTTGAGGTATGTATGTATTATATATATGGTTCTGTTTCTCTGAAGAATTCTAATTCAACTACATATTGAGCTGCTACTACATATCTCTTCCCAACTCCTTGTTCACCGATCATGATGGTATGCTGGTAGTTAGAAGCTAATGGTGGTGGGAGTATTTATGCCAAGAAAATCAGCAAATGCTACATATTGTTCGAAAGAAGACAACCAGAACTCCTGCTAGAAACTCGAGATACATATCAGACCCTTACCCTCTTATAATTCATGACAACTTATTCCTCAAGGATGAATATTTCTTTTTCAGTGTCAGAACATAGAACTTCATGGCTTTTGCTTTTATAAGCTCCTGTTTTTGCTCTTCCCTGAAATACTCTTTGGAATATGTGTTGCTCAAATTGCAATTCATAAGATGCCCAAATAAAGTTCTTTGTTCTTTGCAGCCTCAATATTGATTACTGTTTGACAAAATCAGGGCTTACATTTTTTTTCCTTCCAGAGAGCCAGTTGTTAGACATTTGCTAGTATAGCTCTGATCATTCCCTACCAGGCTTGCTCTGAATACCCCAGGCACTGTTGACTCCCCACTGTGGGCAGGGGGTGCTTTCTTTCCAGCCAAACTGTTCTCTCCTTTCTCCTGGGCACACCCAGATGCTCCAGATTTCCCAGCTACCTTGCAGTTTGGTGTGGCTGGGTTCCAGTCATTGTTCATGAGCAGATAAGTTGTGGCCAGTTTGATGTCTGGCCCACAAAACTCCTCCCCTCAACACTCCTCCATGTTTGTCTCCCTTTTCTGGGGCCACCTTGGAAGCCCCATGTAAAAGAGGGCAGAGGCCCATAGTCTGGGTCCCTAAGTGACTGAGTGAGCCCAGTCCCCATTGTCAACCAGAACCATCTCAGACATCTCAGAAGAGCCATTACTTAGTCAGTCTTCTTTACTACACCTGACCTTCCCACCAAATAAACACTCTGCCTGTCTTTCTTCACCACCTAGATTTTGATGCATCCATTTGGACCCTGTTTCAATATCACCTGCCTATCAGAGCCTCATGCCAAGAGTTCTAAACCTCTTATACCTCCCTTATCACCCCCACCTGAGGCCACATGAACCTTCTAAAACTTCTCTCACCAGACCCTATTAAGCCCTTACCCATAATTTATATATATACAATTTAAATTCTCATATTTATTACCCATAAAATTGCCAACATCTGTTGGATCATAAAAAAAGCAAGAGAATCCAAAAAAACATCTATTTCTGCTTCACTGACTACACTAAAGCCTTTGACTGTGTGGATCACAACAAACTGTGGAAAATTCTTAAAGAGTCTGGAATACCAGGCCACCTTACCTGCCTCCTGAGAAATGTGTATGCAGGTCAAGAAGCAACAGTTAGAACCTGACATGGAACAATAGACTGGTTCCAAATTGGGAAAGGAGTACATCATGGCTGTATATTGTCACCCTGCTTATTTAACTTATATGCAGAGTACATCATGAAAAATGCTGGAATCAATCAATCCATAAGCTGGAATCAAGATTGCCGGGGGAAATATCAATAACCTCAGATATGCAGATGACACCACCCTTATGGCAGAAAGCGAAGAGAAATTAAAGAGCCTTTTGATGAAGGTGAAAGAGGAGAGTGAAAAAGCTGGCCTAAAACTCAACATTTAAAAAACGAAGATTATGGCATCCAATACCATCACTTCACGGCAAATAGATGGGGAAACAATGGAAACAGTGACAGACTTTACTTTCTTGGATTCCAAAATCACGGCAGATTCTGATGCAGCCATGAAATTAAAAGATGTTTGCTCCTTGGAAGAAAAGCTGTGATAAACCTAGACAGCTAATTAAAAAGCAGAGACATTACTTTGCTGACAAAGGTCCGTCCAGTCAAAGCTATGGTTTTTCCAGTAGTCATGTATGGATGTTAAGAGTTGGACCATAAGAAGTCTGAGCACTGAAGAATTGATGCTTTTGAACTGTGGTGTTGGAGAAGACCCTTGAGAGTCCCTAGGACTGCAAGGAGATCAAACCAGTTAATCCTAAAGGAAATCAACTCTGAATATTCATTGGAAGGACTGATGCTGAAGCTGAAGCTTCAATACTTTGGCCACCTGATGGGAAGAGCTGACTCATTAGAAAAGACCCTGATGTTGGGAAATATTGAAGGCAGGAGGAGAAGGGGATGACAGAGGATGAGATGGTTGGACCATGGCATCACCAACCTGATGGACATGAGTTTGAGCAAGCTTCAGGAGTTGGTGATAAACAGGGAAGCCTGGCATGTTGCAGTCCATGGGGTCGCAAGGGGTCAGACACGACTGAGCAACTGAACGACAATTACCCATAATTAAAAAATTAACCCATAATTTAAACATTATAACCTAGAATTTAAATGTAAACTATAAATAAAACTTATAGTATGCTGTCTTTGAGATATTCTTTCTAGATTTTTTTCCTAGATTTTTTTTTTCTAGATTTTTTAATCACAAAATTGTGAGGGATTCATCTGAGGTGAACCTTCTCCTACACTGTGGCCTTAACTTGCTGGCCTTAGCTTCACCTTTGGGCACCTGGGTTCCGCAAGTTGCTATGTCCCCAAGGGAAGAGGGCAGGGCTTCTCTCTTGGCCCACTGTACCTGGCCTTAGTCCTGTTGCCTTTGGCCTGAAATCCGTCTCTGTCCTTTGGCCCAATGCCTCCTCCAGATGTGTAGCTTGGCTTTAATTTCAGTCTTGTCCACCCACGACAGTCTACGGTACACTCTCTCATATATGGCCCAGGCCCCCAGAATGGGTCTAGTGCTCTGGACTCTTACTATTCTGAGTCTTTGGTATCCTGGGATCCCGGGCAGAAAGTCAGAAGGACAAAGAGGCAGAATCCAGGGTTGGGCATTGGAAAATCACCAGACACCCTGAGCCAGTAAGAGCATTCAGACCAGAATACAGAGGCTTTGCTTGGAAAAGTCACTTACTTGTGACCCGTAGCCTCGGGCATGTTTTCTTGAGTCCTGCAGCCCTGGATTAGGGGGAAAGGTGGCTTAGGGTAATTAAATGAGCTGGTTCAGAGAACATAACCTTTGGTTTGAACCTCCATTGTACCATTGGTCACCCATCACCTTTCTCTTTGTAGCAGCTAGAGGCCAGACAGCTGATGTGCAGGGGGGCTTGGTGCTGAGAGGATGGGTGAGTGGTACACCCGCTGGGTTCTCCAGTGGCAGATGCAAAGATGAGAGTTTTATGAGGGATGAACACTTGTTCAGCAACGGGGAGGAGGCAGGAGTGGGGAGGGAGAGGTGGGTCTGAGTCATGTGCATACCTGACAGCTTCTGCCAGCCCACCTGGGGCTCTGAGGCAGATGGCCCAGAAGAGGCGTCTAGCTTTGGGTGGAGGTGGTTCTTCTCATGTACTGCTGTCACTGGCTCAGGGCCTTCTCGAAAAGGAGTGCGACCTTGGCTACCACTGCCTTGTACAGTCGTTGGCTGGGAGCCACCCAAGAAGAACATAAAGTTGGCTCAAAAACTGAAGTTGACCTTAAAAGAGCCAACAGCTGGCGGTGTCAGCTGACCCCACTCCTTGCAGCTGGGGGAGCAAGTCTTTTCCTGAAGAGGCTGCTGAGTAGCTCAGCTGTGTGTACCTGATGGGGTCCTATGAACCTGGCAGGCCTCATTTTTAGGCCTCTGTAAAAACTGGGTTAAAACTAATTCTACTCACCTAAGACTCTCTGTTCCATTTAGCCAGGCGGCTTTCAGATAAAGTTTTATTCGGCTGCGATGTCTCACTGTGGTTTCCTCAGAAGGGAAAACAGCTTCCATTAGAGGCTGTGTAGAGCCAGCAGTGGGACAGGCCCTGTGGGAGCAGGTGGAGTCCCCGAGGGGCACTGTTGGGAGTGGCAGCAGGGACCGCAGCCCACTGGCCCTGACACCTTGGGCCAGGCAGGGTCCCCCTGCTGAGTTCCTGCTTCTGGTAGTCAGAGGCTGAGAGGAAAGAGGGAAATGATACTTCGTTAGTGGGTTTCTGGGTCCTGGGAACGTGAGGTACTGAGGCTCCGAGGAGCTGTCACCCTTCCTCTCCGGCAGAGGGTGGGGGACCTACAGGTGGGCTTCCCACCAGCATCAGCCAGCCCAGGTTCCAATGGCAGCCTCTGTCCTCACCCAGGTCCAACAAGGAAGTAGGTCTGAAATGATTTCCCCTCCCCCAAAGAAAATGATGAATCACCACTCGAGTCAGTTTTGCATTATTGAAAAACAAGTCTTCTCCCTCGTGAGAACACCTGCTTGCTGTGGAATGGCAGGGATTGGAACAGATGGAAAGAATGGAAATTTCCCAGGCGCCTTCTCTCCCAACTCACATCCTTCCACAAAGTCCAGACTCCTCCTGTGCTTGACCAGCCCCTCCCCCCGGGCACACAACCTTCATCTGCTCCTCCAAACATTTCCCTCCTTTTGCATCTTTAATCCCTCCTGCTCTCATTGGCTCTCTTCTCTAAGCTGACAAACACACTCAGGTCTTCCTGTTTTGGAATGACTCCCTCTCGCCTGCCCCACCGCCCTCACCTCCCACTTTGGTCTGCTCTGGCCCTGTAGGCAGCTGACTGTGGCCATGTGATGTAGGCTCAGCCCATCAGATGGTCCTGCCTGGGTCTGGTCTAATCTTGAGCATGTCATGAACAGACTGGCAGATGGGTAAAAGCACTTCCCAGCACGGGGAGGAGTACGACATCCTGCTGTGAGCCTGGCGCCTTCTCCTATGGTGAAGGCATCCTGCAAAGATGTCCCGACCATGCCATCCCTGCAAGAAGTGCTCCTCATTTTTAGGCTCCCTGGAGCCACCATCATTTGGGGCTCTTTTCCAAGCCTGGTTCTCCAGCTTCCAAAGGATTTTTGTAAATCTCTGATACATTTTGAATAAATTCCCTTTTCTGGCTTTAGCTGGCTTAGGTTGTCTTTCTGTGACTTGCAACGCACAGAATTCTAACTGGTGTCCATATCATGCCTCTCAGCCCCTGTTTTCACATGGCTCTCCTCTCTCACTTTCTAGTCTTCCTAACTCAGCACAGATGACATGATCTCCCAATTGTCTGTTCTCTCACGGATGGTGTTTCCTTCCTTATTTCCCCAGTTATGCCACCAAGCTCAGTCTCAGACTGGAAACCACAGGCCATCCTTCCAGACCATGACTAGTTTTCTACAGCCTATTTTCATGTTTCCATGACTGACAGCACTCACAGTTCACCCCAAAGGTACTGCTGGATGAGGCTCTCCCACTCCAGCAAACTCCTCTTTCCTCCCAACCTTGGCTTCATTCTCATCTGTTTCAAATCCAGCTCCTGTCTGGGTATACACCTCTGACCCTGGTGAGGGTCTGCTGCACACATGCTGCCTCGATTCTGCCTGCAGCACAACAACATATTCAAAGGGCTCCATGAAAAACTGTCAACCCAAAGTTCAACAGTTGGCAAAATCATTCTTCAAAGTGAGAGAGAACTTAACAGATTCTCAGATAAACAAAAATTGAGACAGTTAATTGTTAGCAGACCTGCCCTATAAGAAATGTTAAAAGGAATCCTTCAGGCTGAAATGAAAGTGATTCAAATTATTAGACTGTGATTCAAATCCACATGAAGAGATAAAGAACACCAGTAAAAGTAATGGTATAGGTAAATATTTAAGATAGTATCAATGCATTTTTCTTTGCAACTTCTCTTTTTCTCTTATCTGATTTTAAAAAAATAACATCATAAAAATGATAAACCTGTGTTGATTGATGAGCACACAATGTATAAAGCTGTAGTGAATGATGATGAAGAATATAAAAGTTTTTGCTCAACAGATGAACATAAAGATGTGGTGTATATATACAATGGAATACTACTCAGCCATAAAAAAGAATAAAAATTTTGCCATCTGCAACAGCATGGATGGACTTGGAGGGCATTGTGCTGTGTGAAATAAGTCAGACAAAGAAAGACAAATACTGTATGATATCACTTATATGTGGAATCTAAAAATACAACAAACTAACAAGTATAACAAAAAGAAACAGACTCACAGATATAGAGGCTAAACTAGTGGTTACCAGTAGGGGGTGGGGAGGGGCAAAATAAGAGTTGGGGGTGGGAGACGTAAACTTTGATGTAAGACAGGCTCAAGAATATATTGTACAACATGGGGAATATAGCCAATATTTTATAACTGTAAATAGAGAAAAACCTTTCAAAATTGTGAATGACTATATTGCAAACCTTTAACTTACATAATAAGTTATAGGAGCATCAACAACTTAGTGGAAAAGAATTTGAGCAAACTGGGAGATGCTGGAGGACAGAGGAGCTTGGCATGCTGCAGTCCATGAGGTCACAGAGAGTCAGACACGACATAGCAACTGAAGAACAGCAACTAACATAATATTGTACATCAACTATACTTCAATAAAAAATAAAGTTTTTGTATACGGTTTGTATTAATCCAAAATAGACTGAAATATATTAAGATGTAATCCCCAAGGCAACAACTAAGAAAATAACCCCCAAAATATACAGTAAATGAAAACACAAGATGATTAAAAGAATATGACAGACATTATATACATTTAATACAAGAGAAGTCAGTAATTGAGGAGGTGAGGAACATAAAAGATATGACATATAGGGAAAAAATAGCAAAATAGTAGGAGTAAGTCCTTTCTTATCAGTAATTACATTAAGTATAAATGAATTAAACTCTCCAAATAAAAGGAAGAAAATCCAACAATTTTTTCTCTAAAGAGTGTTACTTTAGTTTTGAAGACACAAACAGGTTGAAAGTGAAAGGATTTAAAATGATATTTCATGAGACCAGTAACCAAAAGAGAGCTGTATGGCTATATTTAAATCAGGCAAAACAGACTTTAAGACCAACAAGTATTATGAGAGAGAAAAAAGGACAATATATATTAATAAAAGGGTCAAATACATCAAGATGTAACAATTATAAACATATATTTGCCTAACAATAGAGCATCAAAGTCCATGAAGCAAAAATAGATAGACTCAAGGAAGAAATGGACACTGCAACAATGGTAATTGGAAACTTCAATATTCTATTTTCAGTAATGGACAGAATATCAACAAAGAAACAGAGAACTTGAACAGCACTATAAACCAACTAGATCTAATATACATCTCCACCTGACAGCAGCACCTAAACATATTCATCTCAAGGGTACTGGGAACACATCCTTGGGTAGACAAACGTTAGGTCACAAAGTAGGTAACAGAGTTTTAAAAATATCTTCTCTTACTAGTCTACATTCTACTAGAGGTTTTAGCCAGGGAAATTAGGCAAGAAAAAATAATAAAGGCAGGGCCTGTTGCAGCCCATCCTGGGCCCAGGCTCAGGACTGAGTTTGAGAGTGGGCAAGGAACAAGGGACCATGCAGTGTCCTGTTCTGTCCCTGGGTAAGGCAGTGAAGGGTAGCTCCAGCCTGTGCCCATGGCATCTTGCTCCTCTTTCTAAATTTCAAATGTGAATTTCAGTCTCCACTGATATCCAAGGGATTTAGGAAGATCCCAACCTGATAATTTTGGGCATACACTAAGGGCCAATAGGTGGAGCTGAGGATTTTAGGCCCTATCAACTGTACATCTGGCTGAAGAACCATGGGGAGGGGTGCGCTGCTTAATAAGCCACAGGTGTATGCTCTGCTGAACAAGTCTGATCTTGCAGCTGGCTCAGCCTGGAAGAACAGCCACCTTTGTCTTTTGAGAAAGGCACTGTCCAGACTCAAAGTTCTTCTCCTGCACTGTGAGTTCTGAAGAATCAGCCCCCCAAGGCTTGCACACGGAACTCTGGAGCTCAGAGAAAGGTGGACAACGGCCAGAGATGGCACCATGGGAGCTAACATGGGGCCTAGGCTCTTCTTTGCAGTGGGCATATGAATCAGGTTTCAAGGGTCCAAAGGTGTCTGTCCAGGCACCTCTGCTGAGGATGGGCCTGCCTTCTCAGCCCTGTATACATACAGCCTTAGAAGAGGCCCTGACATGTCAAGGAGCACACTGCCTGGGGGCAACATTTCCCTTACTCTGGTTGTTACCATCATTATTATTCTAGCATTATCTTTCTTGACCACCCATCTAGTACCTGGCCCCATCACCACTGTTCACACACAACACCAACCAAAGGTGGTTTGCTAATCCTGTCTTAAGAGGAAAGTGAGGCTCAGAGGCCGTGTGTTATATGTACCACATCCCCAGCTACCAGGGGTTAAGCTGGTGTCTCAGCCCCAGCACGCCAGGGTGTATAATATCAGAAGGCCCTCATCTTGAAATTATCTCATTTTGAAATTATTTCACCAATCTTGGATATTCTGTCTGCTTTTTTATTCTTTTTTTCCTTTGCATTCAGTTTGAATTTTCTATTGACAAATTTTCAAGTTCACTAATTATTTCCTTAGCTGTGTCCACCCTACTGGTGAGCCCATCAAAAGCATTCTTCACTTCTGTTGCAGTGATTTTTATTTCTAGAATTTCTTTTTTATTCTGTCTTAGAATTTCCATCTCTCTGCTTATATTAGCCATCTGTTCTTGCACGTTGACTACCTTTTCTATTAGCACCCTTAACATTCTAATCATAGTTAATTTAAATTATCTAACTGATAATCCCCAAATTGCTGCCATATCTTGGCTATTATGTTCTGAACTCCCCTATGACTCTAGATTTGGGGTAGTGGTTTGGTCTGTGACTTCAATTCTCTGATGGGTAGAAGAAGTCACTGATTTTAAGTTTACTCGCTTTCTTCCTTACTGTAAGGGTGGGAGTGATTATGTTTAAGCTTTTTACATATCAAAGGTAAAACCAGAAACCTGGGTCTTTACATTTTAGTAGCTGTTGCATAATGACTTCTTTTTCAAACAACTTCTTCTGCATCTCCCACCTCCCCATCCCTAGACAATCCTGATTCACCTCCCAGAGGCCTGTGATCCACATGATCTTCAGAGGGTGCTTTAGACCCTCCCATTAGATTAATGGCCAATCATCATCTCCCCTTTATAGTAAGGAATCCAAGTGGAGAGATTATATCATTGGAATAAGATCATGGAGCAAGTAATTGGTGCAACCAAGATTTATACCTAGGTCTGACTTTCTGGCTTTCTTTAAGGACTATACTTATCTTTTCAGAACTGAAAAAATGATGCCATGTCAGGGTGGGAAGGTTGACTTTGCGCATTCACTGGAAAGTTAACAAGGACTGGATCATGACATAGGGCTAAGAAGAGGAGGGGGTAAGAAGATGTCTGGGTAGAGGACAGAAAATGGTTTCTCTTGTTGGACGACAGAGAAGGGGAACAGAATGCTATTTTAAGTATAGTTATTTACAATGTTGTATTCATTTTAATGTACTATTTACCATAGCCAGGCATGGAAGCAACCTAAATGTCCACCAACAGATGACATTTGAATGGATGACACATGAATGGATAAAAAAGATGTGGTACACACACACATATACACACACACACAGGAATATTACTCAGTCATAAAAAAGAATGAAAACAGTTTATCAGCTGAACACTAGGCTGAGCTGGTCTTTAGGATGCACTGATTCTTAGACGGCATTTAGGGCAGGTATCAGAGAAAGTCAATGCTATGAGCATCTTTGTCTCCATATTAATCCTCACCTTCTACTCAGGCTACCAGGATGCCACTATGGTAACTGACTGGCAGTCTTACATGCCAGCCATTAAACATGCTGAAAGAAGTCCATTTGTACCACTAACCCAGTCATACTTTGGAAAGCCGGATGGATACACATTCCAGATGTGGGTAGAGGACTTGATGGCTATGGCCAAGGGGTGTAGCTTATGTCCCTGAAGGCAGAGGTACACCTACAAATGAGGTGAGGGTAGAGGGGTCAGCTCAGATCTGGGCTGAGTCCTGCCTTTGCTGCTCAGTAGTGGGGTGCCCTTGGGACTCATGGGATTTCCTGAATCTCAGCTTTCTCATCTGGCCAACAGGGAGAGCTGCTCCACCCCCAGAGAGCTGGGGCAGTGGTAAACAAGACCAAGGGGAGTGCAAAAGAGCTCTGAGCCCCCATGCGGTTTTGCCATTTCGCAACCACTCTCGGGGTCGAGTCATTTCTCCCAAATGTGCAGGAACAGAAATCAGCATAAGAAACTGCTTCCCTAAGGAAGCCCCTGACTCAGTCTCTATTTGGTTCAGTTGCTGGGGGTGAGTAAGTGTGGGCTTCCGCTTGGCTCCCAGAGGCAGGGTGTCTGGCAGAGTTTCTCTCTAGACACTGGCTGAGGGCTCTGCCCAGCCTCTCCCCAGCCTCTCTGTTCCTGGGGCACAGATGCCTCACTATTCCTCAGCTCAGAGTCCAGGAAAGCAAGAGGGCTCTCCTCTGCTCTCATGGGCTGAATTGTGCTCCCCCACCCCACATTCATATGCTGAAGTCCTGACCCCCAGTACCTCAGAATGTGACTGTATTTGGACATGAGGTCTTTAAAGGGGTGATTAAGTTATAAATGAGTCATTAGCAGGGGTCCTATTCCAACTATCACTAGAGTTCTCAGAAGAAGAGATCAGGACACAAACTTGCAGAGAGAAAAGACGTGAAAACACAGGGAGGAGATGGCCATCTAACAAGCCAAGGAGAGAGGCCTCAGAAGAAACCAAACCTGCTGATGCCTTGATCTTAGACTTTAATCCTCCAGAATTATGAGAAAATCAATTGCTGTTGTTTTAGCCACCCAGCCCGCCACCCTTTGTTATGGAGCTTGAGCCCAGTAATCAAAACTGCCCTTCCTTCTCACCGGGAGTGAGAGGCATTACACACTCTTCTTAGGTTCCTGCAAAAGTTGGTCTGTTGCTGACAGCACGACCTTGATAATGTCCTTCAGACAGGCCCTCCCTTACTCCATGTCTCACCCCTATCCCCTCATTCCTGCTTCCTGACATCATCTTCCAAATAAACCACCTGCACCCAAGCCCTTGGGCTCGGCTTTTGGGGAAGACAGATTTGGACACAGCATCGGGTTGACTGGAGTTTTAGCTTAATTCTGAGAGTTCCTCCGGCATGAAGGGCCAGAGTGGGTGGGGGGACAGTCAGAGAAGCTGCCCTCTATGTACACAGTGCCACCATCCCTACCAGATCAGTCTCCAGGAAGCTGATCGCCTCAGAAGCCAACCAGACCTTTGGTTGAATGCTGTCAAGTTGCCTGTGGATAGAGACAGGCCCCAGTGCAGTGTGCATGGTATTGGGTGCAGGGGGCAGGTACCATGGGTCATCGCTTGTATGAAGCTGGGGAGTAGGTGTCTGTCTTCATTCAGAGGTATTGTCCAGAGCAGCCCACAGGGCACACATGATGGATGGATGCAGGCATGCATGATGAAAGGGGACAGTGAGGGGACAGAGAATGCTAGAAGGGTCAGTTAGGAATGGCACCAAGCAGCGCTCCCCATACCTGTCCCTTCTTCTGTCCCCCTCCCGACAATGGCACCTCCTCCCTCCAAGATGCCCAAGCAGAAGGTTAGGCCTTGACTTTTCTCCTTCCTCAGGAAGCTTCCACAGGAGCCAGATACCCAGCTCTGCGCAGTTCATATTCTTAGGCTGTTTTGTCACCTCCATCACTCTATCGGCCCAGCATCTCATCAGCCCTTCCCAGAACTGTTGAAATGTCTCCCTGTCTTAGCCTCTTCTCCCCTGCTCATCAGCTTCCCTTCCCAGAGTCATCCTGCTAGAATCTTAGCATGGCTTCACATCTTTCATTGGCTTCCCACATTCAAAACCAAAGAATAAGAACCCATGACGGCTTTCTGGCAAGACTGGCAAGTCCCTGGCAAGACTAAGAGACATGTTCCAGGGTCCCCTTTCTTGTATGTTTCCCATAGGCTGGGCCTCAGGGAGATTCCTGGGGGATCTGAGAGACTGAAAACGAAGCATCAGCCATTCTGTAGCCCATGGGCGTTGTTGCTGATAAGCTGACTCACCTCACTGGGAGGAAGCAGCAACTGGACCTGCCATCGTCCCACCTTCCTACAGAACCTCTTAGTTTCTCTGACTCCCGGGCCACGTATGTGTTTAGCTCTGTGATAAAGGGCTGGAATTCTGCAGAAGTATTTTTACAACACCAAAACCAGCTGCATAGACATCCACAATGCCATCCCTGTCTAGTACTTTTCTTGTCCATCATTTTTCTCCATCATCTCTTGAGCCCACTGTCCCTTTCATATTGTTACTGACTTGGATCCTCAAGCAGGCCACCTGACCTCCATTCATCTTCTCTCCCTGCTATTCATTCATTCAACAGTTATTAAGCATATACTGTGTGTCAGACATCATTCTAGGCACTGTGAAAACAGCTCCAATGTTAACCTTACTTTCCCTCCTTACTCTAAGTGTGCTTGAATAGTAACCAAAGGGGTAATGGCAATAAAGCCTGTAGAGTAGAGCCTGTATCTTGATGGGAGAGGGGAGGCAGATCAGAGGTGAAAAAAAGCAGGAGGCAGGGCTTCCAACTACGTCTGAATGATGAGGTCAGCAAAACCTCTTCTCCAAATGCAACTGTAAGTCTGGACAAAACTGACAAAAGAACCATTTCCATACTCTGAAACTGATCAAAGGAATGCAGCAGTATGAAAATCACTTAATGCTTGGAAGACTGCTCTACTTTAGCTAAGAACAGTGAGAGTCTGTGGAGTTCTTGCCAAGGGGTGCTTTTATCCCACTTTCCCCAGCTCAGTCCTCAACAGAGTTTCTGCCAGGGTGGGATACATCATGGAGACCAGCAACTCTGCTGAGGAAGTCAAAAGCAGCTCATTCAATTTTGAGCAGTGGGTGATGCCCAGAGTTATTGTCGGTGGAATAGACGATCTTGGCAACAAAGTGTACAGGGAGAACTAAGACTGTGTTTGAGTTTGCAATCATTGATGCGGCCATTAGGCTGCATGTGTGTACAGCTGAGATCAGAGGGGGCTGAGGGCACCCATATACTCCTGCCAACCCTAAGACTGTGGGCATGTGCAGAGGTCATGTGAAGAGTTCAGCAGACAGTGAAAGCCAGGGCAAACCTGAAAAACTTGAAAACAATCTGAACTTTGATAGCATTTCCCTACCTCCTGCATATCTATTAGCAGAGGATGGAAGCTCTACTGGCTTAGTGTTTGAATACAGTATCTGTCTAATCATTGGTTGACTACTGAATTACACAGAAACAGGTAACCCCTCTAGGAAGCCAAGTTTAAAAATAAAAGGAAGAATAAAAAACAAACAAAACCAGAGATATTAGTGACTACATATTGTGGGGGGAGACAGATTTAACAGACTTATCCCAGGCAAGTTACCAAACAATTCAACAACAACAATGTTTAGGTGAATAAATTATACTTCTGAGTTCCTACAATACGTTACCAAATGCCCAGTTTTTAATTAAAAAGTTATGAGATGTACAAAGGAAAAGGGATGTGTGACCCATACTTAGGAAAAAAGCCAAGAGAAACTCTCCGAATATTCCCAGATTTTTGTATTTAGAATATGAATACTTCAAAAAAAATCTATGTAAATACATCTAAAGAACTAAAGGGAACATGTTTAAAGAACTAAAAGGATGCACAATAACAATGAATTAACATATTGAGAATCTCAATGAGATAGGAAAAAAAAGAAAATGAAAATTCTTGAGTTGAAAGTCCAATAACCGAAATGAAAAATTCACTAAACGGGTTCAACAGATTTGAGATGGCAGAAGGAAGAATACAAGAACATTAGGATAGAGCTACAGAGATTACCCTATCTGAAGAATACAGAGAAACACAGAACAGGAAAAAGAACAGACATTTAGAAATCTGTCAAGTACCAGCAAACATGCCAATGTCTGTGTAATGCAAGTTCTAGAGGGAGACAAAAGAGAGAAGTAGAAAAATCATTTAAAAAGAATAGTGACTGAAAACTTGCCAAATTTGATGAAAAAGTATCAGTTTTCACATGTAACCAACTTTAAAAATCCCAAGCAGTTTTAAATACAAACAGATATATAGTTCAATACTTTAGAATTCAACTGCTGAAATGATAAAGAAAAACCTTGAAAGCAGCAAGAGAAAAATGACTCATGACAGGGGAGGGGGACATCAAAATGATTAACTGACTTCTCATCAGAAACAATGAGGCTAGAAGTAGAAGGTCATATTCTAAGGGCTGAAAAATAAAAACCGCTAACCAAGAAGTTTATGTCCCAATAGCTATCCTACAAAAATGAAGGCAAAACTAAGACATTCCCAGATAAACAATGACTAACAGAATTCCATGCTGGCAGACCTGCCTTATAAGAAACACTAAAGGAAGTTCTTCAGCCTGAAAGGAAGTAACACCAGGTGGTAACCAGAATCCAACGGAAGAGATGAAGCACACAGGAAATCACAAATATGTGGATTAATATGAAAGACTCTATAAGTATATTTTTCTCATTTCTTTTCTTAGCATCTTTTAAAGACTTAAGTGTGTATAAGGCAATAATTATAATAGTGTCTTTGGGGCTTATAATACATAGATGTAATACGTACATGACAAAGATAGAACAAAGGAGGAGAGAGGAAATGGAACTACCTTGGAGCAAAGTTTTTATATTTTACTGGAATTAAATATTAATCTGAAATAGATTAAGATAAAATGCATATTGCAATCCTTAGAGCAAACACTAAGAAAATGGCACAAAAATATAGCAAAAAAAATCGATAAAAGTTAAAGTAGTATACTAGAAAATATAGAATACCAAGAAGATTATAAATGAGGAGCAGAGGAACAAAAATAGAGGAGATATATTGAAAACAAATCACAAAATGGAAAATGTAAACTCAAGTATATCAGTAATTATATTAAATGTGAGTGGTCTAAACACCCCCATTCAAAGGGCAAAGGTTGTCCTCATGAAATAGCAAGATCCAATTATATGCTCTCTATAAGAGATACACTGTAGATTCAGTGATATAAACTGGTTGAAAGGAAAAGGATGGGAAAAGATATGCTATGCAACAGGAACCATGAGACAGCTGGAGCCAGCAATATTAATATAAGATAAAATAGACTTTAAGAAATGAAACATTACAACAAAGAGGAGCATTTTATAATGATAAAAGTTGAATACATCAGGAAGCCATTACAATTAATAACATACACAGACTTAACAAAATAGCCTCAAAATACAAGAAGCAAAAAAATGAGAGCAGACAATCGAATAATAAGAGTTGGAGAATTCCCTACACCAATAGGGAATGTCATAATGTCATTTATTGTCATCTCAGTAAATGACAGAACAGTTGGATGGAATATCAGCAATGATATAGAAGGCTTGGACAACACTATTAACCAATTCGACTGAATCGCTATATATAGGACACTCCTCACAATGACAGTGGAATATACATTATTTTCATATACATTTGGAACATCCTTCAGGATATGCCCTAAAATGATAAATCAACTGGTGAACAGATAAAAAAAAGCACATCCATACAATGAAGTATTTTCAGCTAAAAAGGAATAACTACTGATACATACAAGAACGTGAATGGACCTCAGAACCCTGATGCTAAATGAAAGAAGCCTAATGCAAAAGACCACAAAGTATTCCATTTTCATAAAATGTACAGGAAAGGCAAGTTTATAGAGACATAATGTAGATCAATGGTTTCCCAGGCTGGGGGGCGGGAGTGGGATTAACTGCAAATAGTCAGGAGGGAATTTTTCTGTGCCATAGAAATGTCTAAAAACTGGATTATGGTGACAGTTGTATAGCTCTATAAATTTACCAAAAACTATTTAATTGTTAGTTTAGAATGAATGAATTATAAACTAGAATGAATGAATGAACTATTCAGAATGAACTATTCTAGAACTTAGAATGAATGAATTATATGCTATGTAACCTACATGTCCACAAACTGTTAAAACACAGAAATATGTGAGATAATAACAGATGCTATGAAGAGGAGTAAAGCGAAGAAGTAGGATAGGAACGTCAGGGCAGGATTCAATTTGTGTAGCCATTGGTGTGTGGTTTGCCAAATACTTCCAGTCCTCCCTTCCACACATGCAGCTGGACTATGCTTCCTGGACCCCCTGTGGTTAGCCAGAGCAAGGAGCTGTGAGTGGAGGGAGCCATGTGTGACTTCCAGACTGAGGATTTCATTGCTGATATAAGACCCTTCTAGAGCTCAATGTCTCCCTTTGCCATCTGGTCTGTCTACCGGCACCACTTGAGATAAAGGTTGTTCCATTAGCCTGGGCCTTTGAATTACTGTGATGGGAAGAGGACATGTGACCCAGTTATGGTGTAACCTATCCCACTGTGACACAGGCATGCAGTCAGTGAAAGCCTCAAGAGAAGGTGACATTTGGGTAAAAATCTGAGAAGTGAGTTTGCGAGTCATGTACATATCTGAGGGGGAAGGGTGCTCCAGAGAGATGTGAGAGCACAACAAAGAGCTGGTATGTCCGAGGATTCGCAAGGAGGCTGGTGTTGCTTGTGCCAGGCAAATGGGCTGTGTAGGAGAGGAGGTGATGAGTAACGTTGGGCCAGGTGGAAGCGTGACATGGAAATTCACTGGGGTGTGTTGAGTGAATGACAGATCTAATCTGATTTGGTTTAAATGCCTTATTCCATTTGTAATATTAAGAAGAGATGGACAGGCCATGGGTAAAATCAGGAAGACCAGTGAGGGGACCTTTATAAGAACCCAGGTGAGAGCTGAATTCATGCCCAGCTGCCATGTCATTCTTCCTGTAAACAATTCCGATCAGTCCTGTGTTTACAACTTTCAATAGCTCCCTACCTCCCATGAGAAAGAGCCCAAGTTCCTCAAACTGACATCAACCTACCTTTCCCCTTGCATCACCCACCACTCCCCTTCCTACCACTTCAGCTCCCCTCTCTCTGAGTGTCCCATCCTCCCAGGACATAGTCTTGCCTTCCCACCTGGGTTCTCGTGGTCTCCTCCAAACCCTGTATCACTGCAGGGCGGGGTAATGGTATGCTCCAGAGGAAGGACAAGTCAGCAAAGCCACAGAGTTGGAAAGGCCTGGGAAAGGGATGTGACAGAGGATGCCCATTCCAAGCTGCCCCCTGGCCTTGGTTCTGAAGGTCAGATTGTGGGTGGAGGAAGTGGGGGAACTGTAGGAATGGCTAGATTCAGGCCTGCCTTCTCCTTCTCTGTGGACTCTCTGGCCTGGTATGAGCAGAGGCCATCATCTTGCTTCCCACTATGATTCAGATGCCCATTGGCTATTCATGGAGGGTCAGCTAAAAGAAGTCACCAGTCCTGGAGAGAGAACCAGGCAGCTCAGTGACCAGGTATTTGGGAAGTTGGAAGCGAAGAGACTGTAGCTGGTCTGACCAAGCAAGACCGTGGCATGGGGAAACGTCACAAGAGGTAGATTTAAGGCTGGTGCCCATGCCTGGGTGAGAGTTTTAGCACAGGGCCCCCAAGTGAAAGGCCAAGACTTGTGTAGAAGCTGGCCTCTGGCTTCCTGCTACACGGCAGGTTCACAAGTTGGTAAAATTATGGGCAAAACAATTAAGTGAAGTATAGCAGCTCAATTTAACCCTGAAGAATCTTCTGTTTGCCCCAATTTTCTGAAAATTTCAGTTAAAAGCAAGCTCAAGTTCCCCATCAATTTCCTCTAGAATGTATCCAGGTGAGAGAGAGAAAAAAGGAGGGTCAGAGTAAGACAGGCAGACAGACAGAGAGAAACAGGGAGAGGGAGAAGAGACAGGGCTGACAGAAAGACCAGAGGTGGGGTGGAGAACACATCCCCTGTGTTGGATGACTCTTCTGTCCTTTCCAAAGCCTTCCCAAGAATAGCATTGCTGCTCCTTTTATACGAAGCTACCAAGCTGTGGTCAGATAATACTTTAAAAATTAATTCAATCTAAAGGAATAAAGTTCCGATGCATGCTATAATGTGGATAAACCTCAAAAGCATTACACCACGTCAAAGCAGCCAGACATGAAAGAACACACACTGTATGATTCTGTTTATAAGAAATATCCAGAATAGGTAATCCCACAAAGAAAGAAAGCAGACTAGTGGTTGCCAGGGCTGGGGAAGGTGGGGAGCAGCTGTTTCATGCAGATGGGTTTTTTGGGGGAGTGATGAAAATGTTTTGGAACTAGAGAGAGGTGATAGTTGTGGGACATCTTGAAATTGCCACTGAATTAATTATTCACTTTAAAATGGTTAATTTTATATGAAGTTCATCACAAGAAAAAATTAAATTCTTTAAATTTAGGTATCTTGGGCAAGAGCTCATTTGCTGTTTTCTCAAAGAATGAGCATCCTCTGAAGGCAGGGGACATCTGCCACACCATGGAAATCTGATAGCTGGAACCTTTCAAAAAAGTAAGTTTGTGGTTAAGTTTCTGTTTGCCTCAGTCTTCAAAAATTTCAGTTAAAAGCAAGCTCAAGTCCCCCAGTAATCTCCTCTAGAATGTACCAGGGTGAGAGAGATGATCCCATAAATCCATCTGAGAGAAAAATATCTGGAGATTTTACAGCATCCCCTACGCCCCCAACCCAATGCATTAGGCCTGAACAGAGGTCAAGCCTAATCTCAGCTGCTCCCCACCCCCTACTGTAAAAAGGAAGGTCCAGAGGAGTTCAACATGTGACAAGGACCGCAGCATGTGTCCAGCCCAGGGTGGGATCCCCGGGACCTGGCTTTGTGAACACAGGACTTGATTCCACATCCGTGTGGACCCCTGTGCAGACCGTAGCAAAGGCTGCCTGCCGTGTGATCTGGGGCCTCTCTGGGCTCTGTCTGGTGGCCTGGCTACACACAGTTCATTTGGCAACTGCTGATGCCCACAACCCACCGCACACCAATGAAGCCTGATCTCCAGTACTCAAAAATGCCCGGGGAGGGACATCCCTGGTGGGCCAGTGGTCAAGGTTCTGCACTTCCACTGCAGGGGACATGAGTTCAATCCCTGGTTGGGGAACTCAGATTTCCCATGTTGCAGAGTGCAAACAACCCCCTCCCCCCCAACTTCACCACCCGCCTCAAAAATGCCTGGGGATTTTTAAAAACTCCGGCATGATTCTAACATACAGCCAGGCTGAGTACCACTGACTGTGTTTCTCTGTCTAGCATCTGGGATTTCAGTCATCACCTGAAGGCGCTGAGGTCCAGAGAACAAGAGATGTCACTGCACAGCCACTCAGTCAGCCAGGTATGACTCTCCCCCCTAGTCATCGCGTGTATGACCACCCAGTGGTTGTCCCACTTTGTCTAAGTTATCTCCTGGGCAGCCTCTTGAAGACTACTGAACAGTCCTTGCTGTTTCTGAATTAACTGCTGGGCTTGACTGTTTCCAAGCAAGATACAGGGCAGACTCAGGATGCACAGCCTTCCCTGTGATGACTTTTTGCACCTGCGGTCTGTGTGCACAGAGATTCTTACAGAATCTGACTGTCATCAGAGCCCTGAGCCACTGCAGCCAGGGCCCCTGACAGCCATGGTCATGTTGAAGGCTCTATTTTTCAGGCAGACATGAACCAGCTCCTGAGTTCAGGGGTCAGAGCTAGGCCATCAGTCAGTGCCCGAGCCCTGACCACAGACACCCCTACATGCTGTCAGCTTATAAGACCAAGACAGCTCCTCTGGGTGCATCAAGTGACCCCATCCCCCAAGCAAGAAGCTAAGAACAAAGGTAATCATACTCTACATAGAATAAAATCAACTTCTTACCGAAATATCTGGCTGCAAATGTTCTTCTTTTGCTGGAAGCTGTCGGCAGCATAACGAAGCTGGCAGTCTATGTGCAAGTTTTCTTGTATATCCTTTTTATAAAGAACCAACCACATCCTCAAGCAGACAGGCTAATTCCTGTTTTCCAGTAATAGGAGATCAGCATCTATAGAAAAGAAATATATTTAGAATGCCCTTTATCTGGTGCTTTCTTGGATTTCAAACAAGAAGCTTCTCTATGAGGAATTAGTCCTTTAAATGCAAGCGTACTAGGGATTGTGGAATGGCCTTGGGCAAGTCACAGACCACTGGGTATCAGTTCCTCAAATCTGCAAAATGGGAACAGTGATGAACCACACCTCATAGTGAACGGAGGGTCAATAAGATGGTATAAAATGGCAAAGCCCTTCACACATGTCAGATACTATGTCTGATCTTTTCAATCAGCTGGCCTCGATTTAAAAGGAGATGTGTTTTCCAGAGAGCCTCAAAAACAGCTACAAACAGTAACCTGCAAATGTGAAGTGTGATTTCCCAAGCCCTCACCGGGTATGCACAGCAGTCCTGTTAGTGGGGAGATGAAGGACACGGACCCCACACCCAGATGGGGAAACAGAGCCCAAGCAGCACCCACGGCAGACCCTCACCCTGGTACACTGCTGCTAACAGCCTGGCATCTCATTCTATTTCTGGAAATTTAGCCTCATTATCGCATATTTTATAGCTGTGGAAAATGAAAAAGAAAAATCCTGATTAGAAAACAGCCAAGTGACGTTTATGTAGCCCTCAATGTCACTGACATCGTGGTCTTGGCAACCGACGGAAAGGCAGCTCCAGGGCAGGGGGCATGTCATCCTATTTAAAAATGTAGGGAGTTTACACAGACTGAGAATAACTCCTGGCAGGAGGGACAGCCAACAGAACATTCTCTCAACCGCTTTTCTTGTCTTCTTTGCTCCCCTGCCTCGGCTGTGCTGAATTTGCTTCATGTTTGTGATTATAGAACCGATCACTGTTTCTTTTTAAAGATTTTTAAAATATGAGCCATTTAAAAATTTATTTTATTGAACTTGTTACAATATTGGTTTTGTGTTTTGGCCTTGAGGCATGTAGGATCTTAGCTCACTGTTCAGGGATTGGACCCACAACCCCTGCATTTGAAGGCAAAGTCTTACCCACTGGACTTCTGGGGAAGTCCCCCAGTCACTGCTACAGATAGAACCACACAGCCAGCACTCGCTGTGGGTATATCCCTTCCACTCCGGGGCTGCGGGCTGCACTGGGGCCAGGTCACCCTGCTCCGTGCCTTGGTGACCAGGCACAGCTCCTGCTCCTGGTGCCCTCAGGGGACCGTGGGGATAGTTCTGTAGAGGGGCCAAGCGTGTTCTGGGGACTGACCCGGGGAAGCTGGGCACAGAAGCTGGTGGGTAAGAGTGAAACTGCTCGAAGAGAACAACAAAGCCCCAACCAGAGATGGCAGCATGTCCGTGGGACCAAGTGAACAGTGGTTTGGCTTGCAAAGGGAAGTCAGGGTAAATAGCAGAGTGAGAAGAGAGATGGAGCCCAAAGTAGAGAGGCAGTGACAGAGCAAAGCCAAGGAACGAGAGGCGCGTCAGGCCTGAGGACCTTGGAACTGGGACAGACCTCAGAGAACCTTGGGGACAGAGTGACATCTCTTCACACGCTCTAAGCGCACAAGGCTGGCAAGGTGATGGAGGGCGTGGGGGGTGAGAGGAAGACTCCCATTGCATGACCTGGTGTAGTAGTGGCTTTAGAATTAAAAACTCTGGGTTTGTGTCCAGGCCCATTTTTTTTAAGTAGTATAAATATGGATGTGTGGTTGAAACAGGGCTACCAGACTTAGCAAATAACAATATGGAATGCCCTGTTATATAGTATAAATGTGCTACAAATATTTCAAGGGACATAACATCTACTATAAAGGTACTGTTGCTATTCATTGTTAGTAACTGATCTAAATTCTGATTTAACTCTGTGACCTATATTTTATCTGGCAACCATATGCCTTCTGAGTATCCATTTTTAGCTTGGTCAAAAGAGGGTGATTAGGTAAGATTCTTTCAGTCGCTGGAAACAAAAAAGACAATTAAAATTGGCTTAGAAGATAAGAGGAGTATTTTGGCTTCTTTATTGAGAAAGCTCTCATGACACGGACTTCAGGTATGGCTAGATCCAGCAGTTTGACAATGTCAACCACGTCAGACTCTCCCCCTGCCCCTGTTCTCTTGTTTGCTTCCTGGGGTGTCTGCTTCATCATCATCAAGGCTGCCTTAATAAAAAATGCTAAAGTGGAGATCAAAGTGGAATAGAAGGACCTGAAGCACGCCTCCTCCCACAAAAACATCAAAAATACATCTACATGTAGAACAGTTTTCACAGAATACTCACTGGACAGTGGCAGAAGACCTCATAAAACCAAAGCTGCAAAAAGATTACCATATAACTAGGTAGAACAGAAGGAAAAAAAGGAATTGGGATGGGACCTGTGTACCTAGAAGGGAGCTGTAGAAGAGGAAAGGTTCCCTCATGCTGGGAATGCCCTTCATCAGCTGGGAGATCAGCCAGGATAGACGGGGGACTTGAGAGGCTCAGAGGTGAGGGCAGCAGCCAGCCTGTGGCGGGTAGGGCAGAGAGAGACCAGCACAATGGTCCTGGCTACCTCACTGCACTCCCCAGCCCGAGATGCACGCCTGCCAGTGTGTGCAGTGGCTGGATACAGAAACTCAGGCATCAGCGACAGACCAGGGGAGAGGACCTGATTTGGCTGCACAGACAGCGGGAAGGGCCTGGAGTGTGGTGCAGAGGTATATGCAGCATGGATCCTGGGTCCACGTAGGAGCCCCACTGTCAGCACATGTGAACGGAGGGGATACTCGGCCCTGCCATACCAGCCTTGTTCTCGGCATGCTCAGGGCGGGCACAGCTCTACCATCAGAGGCTCTGGGAGCACATAAGTGCAGGGAGATTGCTCACATATGGAGGCCGGGCTGAAATCTGAGCCAGTTCCCCATGGGTGCACAACTTGGAAAGTGGGGATGAAGTCTGAGTTGATTTCTTGTGGCTGCCTGAGAGATTTAGGCGGAATATGTGAGTGCAGCACCTGCGGGACATCCAAGCGGATTACTGGCACACCCCTGGCTGGGGCGGGTCTCCTATCAGCCGTGGTGGGGTTTCAAGGGTACACTTACTCAGAGAAAGGGCCGAGGACTGGGCCGATTCCCAGCATTACCATGGAGGGTCTGGGTGCACGACTGTGGTGGGTGCTGGTGGATCTGCACCAATGGCTTTCTCCGCACAGTGTCTGAGGGACATCTGGGTGGATGGTCTGTATTCTCAAGGCTGAAGCGGGGCAGTGCCAACAACAGTGCAGTCTGTAAGCACGCACGAGTGACGGGTGACATCACAGAGCGTGTGTCCCAGTGGACAGCTCCTGTGGAGGAATACTCACTCGCTCCACCCCCAGCGGGACTCTAGTCCCAGTTATCTCACATTGCAGCTTAGAACTGGATCTGGGGGCTTCTAATTCAACTGGGGAGCAGACTCTGCCCTAATGGGCAAAGAGGAGGCCCCACTCAACACTCACTGCAAACTCTGTTCACCAAAACACCAATCATATCCCCTACCAAGGGGTCAATGACCAGCACACCCTAAGGAAAAGACATGGCAAGCATCCATACCAAAAACAGCCCTTGAACCAAAAATATTAGACTCATGCAGGCAAATATTAAGATATTAATATTTATCAATATTAAAATATTTAACATATTAGACTCCCATATAAAAACAGCCCTTCAAGACCACAGTAGATAACTATTTTTCCTAAGTTCAGAGTTAGAGAAATATAAGAAAAATAAAGAAGGGGAGGAAGTACTTCAATAAAAGAACAAGAAAATCCCCTGAAAGAAACAATGAAATAGACCTTTCCAGTCTACCAGACCCTGAGTTCAAAAGAGGGTAATAAAAATACTGAAAGGATTAAGAAAAGCTATTGATGGAAATGTTGATCACTGTAACAAGAAACAAGGAACTATAAAGAGGAGTCAACCAGAATTAGAAAACACAACTGCTAAAATGAAAACCAAGCTAAAGACAACAATTAGAAAACTAAATAACACAGAAGAATGAATAAGTGGTCTGGAAGACAGAAGAATGGAAATCACCCATTCAGAATAGCAGATAGACAAATTTAAAAAAACAACACAATATATGAAACTTATGGGGTAATATAAAGTGTGCCAATCTATGCATAATAAGGGGTTTCAGAAGGAGAAAAAAGAGAAAGGGGACTGAAAACAGCAAAAGTTAAGACAAAGGGAGGATTCTAAAGGCAGCAAAAGAAAAACAAAGAGTAACAAGGAAGTTATCAGCTGATTTCTCTACTGCAGGACAGAGGGGTGTGGCAAGATGTATTCAAAGTCTTGGAAGCGAAAAACCTGCAACCTATATTGTCAGGATACTCTAACCAGCACGATTATCATTTAGAACAGAAGAAGAAATAAAGAATTTCTCAGGTAAGTAAAAACTAAAAGAATACAGCAATACTAAACCCATTGTATTAATAAAAGAAATATTGAAAGTTTTTCTCTAAATAGAAAATAAGCAAAAATCTACAGGAAAGAGAAAAATCAAATCAGGAAAAGCAAATATAAAAAAAGATTGTATAGAGATCACTTAAAAAGCAAGTACAGTACATAGATAAAAAAATTAAAAATTTTAATGAAAGTGATTATAACTACAATGAACAGCAAAAGGATAACATGAAGATGTAAAATAGGACATTAAAATCATAAAATGTGGGGAAGGAGAGTAAGAAAATTAATTTTTTTTAAAGAATGTGTTTCAGCTTATATGACTACCAGCATAAGCCAAATAGATATAGTAGTGTGTTAACATACTTGAAAACCAGAATAACCATAAATAAAAAACATAATAGATTCACAAAACTAAAAAGAACAGAACTCAAGCATAATGCAAAAGAAAACCATTAAACCACAAAAGGAAAAAGAAAAAGAAAGGAACAAAGAAGAAATACAAAATCAACTGGAAAGCAAGGTTTAAAATGGCAATAAACATATACCTATCAATAATTACCTTAAGTGTCAATGAACTAAATGCTCCAAACAAAAGACAGAGTAGCAGTTGTGGTTCAGTCGAAAAGTTGTTTTCTGATTCTTTTGGGACCCCATGGACTGTAGCCCACCAGGCTCCTCTGTCCATGTGATTTCCCAGGCAAGAATATTGGAGTGGGTTGCCATTTCATTCTCCAAGGGATCTTCCCAACCCAGGGATCGAAACCATGTCTCCTGCATTGGCAGGCAGATTTTTTACCACTGAACTACCTTGCATTTCTTTACATTAACAATAAAATAGAGAAAGAAAAAGTAAGAAAAAAAAATCCCTTTTAAAATTGCATAAAGAATACTTAGGAATAAACGTGACCAAGGAGGTGAAAGACTTACATGTTGAAAACTATAAAACATTGATAAAGGGAATTGCAGATGATTCAGAGAAATGGAAAAATAGCCCATGCTCTTGGATTGGAAGAATTAATATAGCTTAAATGGCCAGACTACCCAAAGCACTTTACAGATTTAAAGAGATCCCTATCAAATTACCCATGACATTGTTCACAGAACTAGAACAAATAATCCTAAAATTTATACTGAGCCACAAAAGACCCTGAATTACCAAAGCAATTCTGAGGAAAAATAATTGAGCTGGAGGCATAACCCTCCCAGACTTCAGAGAATATTACAAAGCTACAGTAATCAAAATAGCACAGTATTGGCACAAAAACAGACATATGGATCAATGGAACAGGACACAGAGTCCAGAAATAAACTCACACACCTACAGACAATTACTCTTTCACAAAGGAGGCAAGAATGTACAGTGGAGAAAAGACAGTCTCTTCAGTAAGAGGAGCTGGTAAGACGGGGCAGCTACATGTAAATGAATGAAATTAAAACAATCTCTAACACCATACACAAAAATAAACTCAAAATAGATTAAAGACCTACATGTAAAACCAACCACTATAAAACTACTAGAGGAAAACATAGAACACTCTTTGAAAGAAATTGCAGCAATATATTTTGATCTGTCTCCTACAGTAATGGAAATAAAAGTAAAAATAAACAAGTTGGACCTAATTAAACTTAAAAGCTTTTGTATAGCAAAGGAAACAGTAAATAAAATAAAAAGGCAACTACAGAATAGGAGAAAATATTTGCAAATGATGAGACCAACAAAGGATCAATTTCCAAAAACATACAAACAGCTCATATATCTCAGTATTAAAGAAAACAAAACCCAAAATCTTAAAGATGGGCAGAAGATCTAAATAGACATTTCTCCAAAGAAGACATACAGATGGCCAACAGGCACGTGAAAAGGTGCTCAACACCACTAACTAACTGTTAAAGAAATGCAAATCAGAACTACAATGAGATACCACCCCACACTGGTCAGAAAGCCCATCATCAAAAAGTCTATAACTAATAAATGCTGGAGAGAGTGTGGAGAAAAGGGAACCCTCCTACATTGTTTGTGGGAACGTAAATTGGTACAGCCACTATGAAAAACAGTGCAGAGACTCCTTAAAAAGCTAAAATTAGAGTTAGCATATGGTCCACCAATTTCATTCCTCAACAAATATCTGCAGAAAACTCTAATTGAAAAAGATACATACTCTCTAACGTTCATAGCAGCACTAACTACAATAGCCAAGACACGGAAGTAACCTAAACACCCAACTACAGATGAATGGATAAAGGAAACAGGACAGCGGGCCTCTGTCTCATCTGTGTCCAGTGCCCTGGGCAGATCCCTGCCTCTCACTGCCCACCTGCATCATGAGTATAGGGGGCACGACTGTACCATATATATGTGTGTATCTCTGTACATATATATATATGATGGAATATTACTTAGCCGTAAAAATGAACAACATAATATCATTTGCAACAACATGGATGGACCTAGAGATTATCATATTAGATGAAGTAAGGCAGAAAGAGAAATGTAATTTCATATGATATCACTTATATGTGGAATCTAAAATGAAGCAAATGAATTTATATACAAAATAAAAATACACATAGAAAACAAACTTATGGTTATTACCAAAAGGGAAAAGTTGGGGGGAAGGATAAATTAGAAATTTGGGAATAAGAGATACACACTACTAAATATAAAGTAGATAAACAACAAGGTCCTACTGCTTAGCACAGGGAACTATATTTGATATATTGTATTAACCTATAATGGAAAAGAATCTGAAAAAGAATATATATGTATATTCATTACATAAAACTAGATCACTTTGCTGTACACCAGAAATGAACACAATATTGTAAATCAAGTATACTTCAATTAAAAAGATGTCAAGGTAAATCAGCAGGAAAAGGATAGTCTTTTTCATAAATGACATTGGAAAAAAATAGACACAAGGAACAGAATGAATATCATACACAAAAACTAACACAAAATGAAGCATAGCCCTAACATCTACTTCTGCTTTATTGACTATGCCAAAGCCTTTGATTCTGTGGATCACAACAAACTGGAAAATTCTTAGAGAGATGGGAATACCAGACCACCTGACCTGCCTCCTGAGAAATCTGTATGCAGCTCAAGAAGCAACAGTTAGAACCGAAGATGGAACAACAGACTGGTTCCAATTTGGGAAAGGACTATGTCACGGTTGTTTATTGTCACCCTGTTTATTTAACTTATATGCAGAGTACATCATGCAAAATGCAAGGCTGGATGAAGCACAAGATGGAATCAAGATTGCCGGGAGAAATATCAATAATCTCAGATATGCAGATGATACCACTCTTAAGGCAAAAAGCAAAGAGGAACTGAAGAGCCTCTTGATGAAAGTGAAAGAGGAGAGTAAGAAAGCTGGCTTGAAACTCAACATTCAAAAACAAAGATCATGGCATCTGGTCCCATAACTTCATGGCAAATAGATGGGGAAACAATGGAAACAGTGGCAGACTTTACTTTTTGGGCTCCAAAATCACTGCAGATGGTGATTGCAGCCATGAAATTAAAAGACGCTTGCTCATTGAAAGAAAAGCTATGACAAATCTAGACAGCGTATTAAAAAGCAGAGACATCACTTTGCTGACAAAGGTCCATTTAGTCAAAGCTATGGCTTTTCCAGTAGCCATGTATGAATGTGAGAGTTGGACCATAAAGAAGGCTGAGTGCCAAAGAATTGATGCATTTGAACTGTGCTTCTGGAGAAGATTCTTGAGAGTCCCTTGGACTGCAGGAGATCAAACCAGTCAATCCTAAAGGAAATCAGTCCTGAATTGGAAGGACTTGATGCTAAAGGTGAAGCTCCAGTACTTTGGCTACCCAATGCGAAGGACTGACTCACTGGAAAAGACCCTGATACTGGGAAAGGCTGAAGGTGGGAGAAGAAGGGGATGACAGAGGATGAGATGGTTGGATGGTATCACCAACTCGATGGACATGAGTTTTAGCAAGCTCCGGGAGTTGGTGATGGACAGGGAAGCCTGGTGTGCTGCAGTCCATGGGGTTGCAAAGAGTCAGAGACGGCTGAGCAACTAACACTTTCACTTTACTTTTTCTTCCAAATATTATAATTTCAGCACATAACCAATAAAAGATTACTGATGAGAAAAAAATTGCTGGGCACCAACTTCAGGAGCTAATACTTCCTCCTTCATGTGTATCCGGAAGAAAAAACATGTCCCCTAGTGAGTCTCTCAGAAGTGCTGGGGAGCTCTCCCTATCTATTTCTTCAAACATCTCTTCCCTCATGACCTTGACTGGGCAAACAATCCATCCCTGAAATAATCCTGATGGTTGTGGAAAGTGGTGCGTCGATTGTCTAAAGCATCTGGTCTCATCTGCTGGGTGATGTTGGCTCATACAATGCATCTGGGCTGGTACAGAACAGAGGAAGATGCTAAAAGAGATGCCAGGGCACTGTGATCAAGAAGAGGGGAGAAGGGCTCTAAAAATACAATGTCCCCTGTAGGGTGCTCTAACTCTAAGGGTAAGGTAATGAGACTGACCCCCGTGTGAGTGTGTGTGTGTGTATGTGTGTGTGTGTGTGAGTGTGTGTGTGTGTGTGTGAGTGTGTGTGTGTGTAATAACCTCAGTTCTTCCTCTTGGATGTGTGGACGGCCCTTCTTACCTTCCCAACCCCTGCCCTTCTCCTGGCCAAGTCTGTGCCCCAATCTCAGCTCTGCTATCTCAGAACAGAGGCCTCCCTGGGAAACTATAGCAGGGCCTCTGTCCCACCCTGCCCCTCACTGTCCACTTGCACCATGGGGGGATGTATATGTGTATGAGTGTGGGGGGCATGATTTGCATCATGAGGGCTCTGGTTGAAGGCATGACCTTCACTGACCTCAGCCTGCAGCAGAATGACAAGGCCCAGGGGTATGGGCATCTGCTTTGAGGAAAACATGGGTGGAAGGGCTGGTATGGTGGGTTCTGCTCTCCAGCTGGGGGAGAGGGGCAAGAGAACTGCTCACTAACCACCCACCCCAGCCCTTGCCTGCCCCTCACCTACCTTTCTGGGCAGCTGTGTTCCAGGGCAGGCGACAGCCCAGTTAAGCTCAGCACAGAAGGGGCACAGCTCCCCTGGCTGTGGCACTGTGCCCTGAAGAACAGTCCTGGAGAGCAAGCTGGGGGATGTCTCAGCCAGGAGCAGCTCTGGTTGGCACCGGCCACAGAGCCAACGGGCTCACTGTAGGGGTGGGTCTGGGAGCACCAGGTCTTCCTGGATTCAGGCCACTGTGCCCTGTCCCTGGGCATCACCTCACCCACAGGCATTACTAATAATGACAGCTAGCACTTAAAAGGCAGTGGCTGTAGACCAAACCCATTAAGGTGACAGCACTCAGAGGTAAATGTTTCAGTGGGATTGTGAGTCACCCCAAGTCACAGAGTTTAACACAGTGAAGGTGTGGGGATCCAAACCCAGGTTGCTCTTGCATTCCCTGCCGTCCCATTCTTCATGGTCCTAGACTGGCCTCCCCATGTGTCACCCTGTGGCTCCTCACTCATCTCCTAGAGGGTTCCCTGCTGCCAGCGGGTGTGAGCAGGAGGCACACGACACCCATCACCGGGAGGACATCTGGGCCCAGAAGTCAAGGGGCTGGCCCAGGTTTCCAGGAAAGCTGCCTGGGGGTTGCCAGGCCAGGGTCTGCTCACCTGCTATCGGGGAGCTGGACGCCTCCATTTCCCAGAACCTGTTCGGAGTTCCCTCTTTTTAAGACACTGCCTGGAGGAAGCGCCGGCTCCCTGCCCCCTCTCGTCACCCCGGCGGCCCTCCACGGCCTTGGCCCTGCCCCCAGACCCCATGTGACCAGCGGGCAGGGGAGGCGGGCTGGACTAGGAGGAAGCTGCCCAGGACGAACATCGTCAGTCGGCTCCAGGCTCCCCGGCTCCTCGGGGCCTCTGGGGATGGTGCGTTGATGGCCGTCCTTGGCCTGCTAAGAGGCTGCCGCAGCCTCGGCTCAGGAAATATTCCACGGCTGAGGCCGACCTCTGCCAGGAAAGGATGGGGCAGGGCGGCTCGCAGTCGCGAGCCTGGGGTTTGACTTGGTGCAGCGCGCCCCCTGGTGGGCACCCTCACGCACTGCTTCCCACGCCCCTGGACCTCTCCCTCGCAGCCCCATCTCTGCATCCCTCCCGGCCCCTGGACCCACAAATGCCAACTCGCCCCACCCTCATCTGTAGCCTTACCTTTCCGGGTGCCAGAGGCGGCTCGCAGGGTATACGGCCTTCCCGGGGCTTCCAGTGCAGGCTTCCTCCAAGCAGAGGAGCTGAATTGCGCGCAGCTGATCCAGTTCTGTCTGGAGTGAGGGGAGGAAGTTGGGGCTGGAAAGTCATTAGCAGGGGAGGAGCCCGCAGGTTGCAAAGGGAGGAGCTGAGCCACTTCCCGAAGTTCCAGTATCACCCAGATCTCCCCAGTCTGTGGATTGGGAAGCAGGTCAGAAACGTTCAGTCTATCTCCCAAGGTGACAGATTGCATCTCTGAGACTTGAAACCAAGGTCTGCGGCTGATTGCAAAGCGTTTGAAAACCAAGGCTAAGGAGGGAAGTAGGCAGGTGGTCCTCAGTCTCCTACCTCCCAGTGGGGCACTGGTAGGCAAAGAGCTACCTCCCCCTCTTCTGGACTCAGAGTGGCCCCTCACTCTTGTCCTCCCTGACCAAGGCAAGGGGAACTGGCCATGGACTGGTAGTCTTGGAAAGCCTGATTTGGCGTCTGGGCAGAGCAGGGGCTGGGGGGAGGCTCCATCACTCCAGGCTCAGGGAGGGGATGATGACCAAGGCGGGTGATCACTCACCCTAAGCACTGTGATAACCTCTTGCCAGCCCTTGGGGACTGCTGGGACGGGGGCGGGGTGGGCCATGGTGGAGAGGTAGGTAGAAGAAACACTGGGATGAGGGGCATTCGTGCCCCAACCAAGAGGGTCCCATCTGAGAGCTACGGTAAAGCATCTTCCTCTCTTGTAAGGTCTTGGGGACCATTCCCCAGTGCTCATGTTGCTACTCACATACACATCCCAGCTTAGTAGATAGTAGTGGTCCAGTGGTTAAAACTCTGTGCTCCCAATGCACGGGGCCCAGGTTCAACCTGTGGTTAGGGAACTAGATCCCACATGCCACAACTTAGAGTTCATGTGCCGTAATGAAGGTTGAAGACCTCATGTGCTGCAACTGGAACCCAGTGCAGCCAAACAAACAAACAAATACTAGAAAGAAAAGAAACACCAAGCTAATTATAATGTGAAAGTGTTAGTTGCTAGCCCACCAGGCTCCTCTGTCCATGGAGTTCTCCAGGTAAGAATACTGGAGTGGGTAGCCATTCCCTTCGCCAGGGGACCTTCCTGACCCAGGGATCAAACCCGGATCTCCTGCATTGCAGGCAGATTCTTTACCGACTGATCCACCAGGGAAGCCCAATTATAATAGGGGTACTGAGTAATCCTGACTGTAATTGGCAACTATGGCCACAAGATGGCAGTCTCCACACACTACTTCCAGCATTCCTGGTTGGTTTTTTTTTTTTTTTTCCCCAGCTGTGAGCCGCCACCAATAGTCCTTCTGTGGGGTGGGAGAGGCTCTGTTGGCCTCAGGGAGCTCAGAGGAGTCACCTGCATAGCACCTATTATGCAGGGAAACACATACTTCTGGGGGAGTTCAGGGCTGGGACTAGGGTAAGGCAAGTGAGGCATCTAGGGTACAAATTTTAAGGAGGCTGTGAGTGTCTCACTTGCTTCACCCTCATCCAGGCTGAATTGATGCTTTTGAACTGTGGTGTTGGAGAAGACTCTTGAGAGTCCCTTGGACTGCAAGGAGATCCAACCAGTCCATCCTAAAGGAGATCAGTCCTGGGTGTTCATTGGAAGGACTGATGCTGAAGCTGAAACTCCAATACTTTGGCCACCTCATGTGAAGAGTTGACTCATTGGAAAAGACCCTAATGCTGGGAAGGATTGGGGGCAGGAGGAGAAGGGGACGACAGAGAATGAGGTGGCTGGATGGCACCACCGACTCAATGGACATGGGTTTGGGTGGACTCCGGGAGTTGGTGATGGACAGGGAAGCCTGACATGCTGCAATTCATGGGGTTGCAAAGAGTTGGACATGACTGAGCGACTGAACTGAACTGGACTGAACTGAACTGAATCTATTATGTATGTACATAGAAAGGTCATCTTAGGATGTTAAAAGTTTGCTAATATATATTATTTATCATCCTTTTAAAGATTTCTCTAAAGATCAAAAGGCAAAATGCATATGATAATTAGTATATATAATTCCCCTTCTCTCATCAAGAGGTGGGACATGATGCTCTGAAATTTCTGCACATAGCCTCTAAGAAATCTGTCATCTTCATTTTCTCTCCCTGCGAGTCCAGCTGCCCTGTGGTTAAAAGCCTGTGTTCTAGTCCAGTGAGTGAGAAGAGGCCATGTGGGGAAAGAAAAGTTGCCAGGAGCCCCAAAGTACCAGTCTTGTGAATAAAGATTCTTGGGTATTCCAGCCCCTCCCAGCCCCCGAGTGAATGCAGGTAGTGGCCCCCAGGCCGCACTATGTGGAGTGAAAGAACTGCCCAGCTGAGCCCTGGCTGCTTCCTGTCCCATGGAATCATGAGATACAATACACAGCTACTATTTTAAGCCATTATATTTTGTCACACACCAGTGGTTATCTGAGACACTCTTCAATAAAACTTGGAAACATTTGACAATTACATGTTTGATTGAGCACCTACTGTTTGCCAGGTTCTGTGCTTGGGGCAGGGGCTACAGAATGAGCAAGAAAGAGTCCCTGACTCAAGAGTTCACAAACTGGAAAAGCAAGGAGGCAATACTAACAGCGATTTGCAGAAGAGATGCAGTGGGCAAGTGTAAGGTGCTATGGGGGCAGGGGAGGAGAAAGAATCCTACCCCAGAAAGGCAGGAATGGGGATAAGACATCTCTCCCTGTTGCTACACCCTGCAGTAACTTCTAGGGGCATTCTGTGACATGTCCCTTTAGTATATTATGTGGACAGATTTTGCCATGAATGCAACAATAATGCTGGTTATAGATAATGCTGAAGACTTGCCATATACCAGGTGCTGAGAATCCCCATTGTCCTCACACCCACCCATGAAGAAGGGTATGGCTGGGGTCCCTTGTACCGATGAGAAAGCTGAGGCTTAGGGAGCTGAAGTGACTTGCCCAAGGTCAGGCAGCTAACGAGGTGTGGAAGCAGGACTCAACCCAGGTGCACTGATCCTAGGGCCGGTCTCACAGCCATAATGCTGCCAATCTGCTTCTTGTTGTCTGGTCACTGTGTGTGTGTGCTAAGTCACTCAGTCATGTCTGACTCTTTGTGACCCATGGGCTGTAGCCCTCCAGGCTCCTCTGTCCATGGGATTCTCCAGGCAAGAATCCTGGAGTGGGTTGTCATGTCCTCCTCCAGGGGATCTTCCTGGCCCAGGGATTGAACCTGCGTCTCCTGATTGACAGGTGGATTCTTTACCACTGAACCACCTAGGAAGCCCCAATTTGCTCCTTAGCTGAACATATAAATCAAGCATTTCATCATGGTATTAAAAATAACATCTGAAATGGTGTATTAATGACTGTATAACAGGTTGTTTTAAAGTCTTCTGTAATCAAACATTTCACATTATTTCCAACATGCAGAGAGCACATTTTCACACAAATGTTTGCTTTTGCATTTACTTATGTCTCCACCTTATTCCATTATTTTAGAAAGATCTGAGGTAGATATATAAGAATTTTTTTCTGAATAGTGGGTCATTTCCTTAGAATAGATTCACAGAATGGTAAATAAAATGAAGTTTGGGGTTTTCTGAAAAGAAGGTCTGAAGGAAAGGGGCAGTCTCTGTGGGTCATAGTCACACAGTCATGTCCACCCCAAACAGCGAGCAATCATTCCCACATTTTACTGTTCTCCAGAAGGACAGAAAGGTGCCTCTTCAGAGGACCCTGCCATAGTGAGCTGTAACGAAACTGCCTGTCAGTGTTCCTTCAGAACTTGGTGAACCTGCAGCTAAGGTTTGAGAATTCAAATGTGCTCCCTGGGCTGCTACCTCAGTGGGTGTGAGCAGAAAGCAGAAGTGGCCTTGCCTCCCTGTCCCTTCCTCTTCCTTCAGAATCAGGCCCAGCCTCTGCAATGGCTCCGGTGCTGGCAGCTTCCCATGGTCTCTGGGGGAGCCTGGCAGTGGGTGACCCTGTGTTGTTTGGGCTACAGGTTCTGTTGGTAGCTGGTGGTGGGGACAGGGACACCTGCCTTCAGAAGCAAGCCCTTCCACTGCCGACTGCACATACTCACAGATGCCCCAACAGGCCAAGGGGGTGGGATCAGCAGTCCCTTTTTAGAGATGTATGGGTGAAGGCTCAGAGAGGCATGACTTGCCCTGTCAGCACTGCTGTTTCCCAGCCTTTATTTCCCTGTCCTCCATGAAGAGTCCTGGCTGTCCTTCTGATGAGTGCTGTGGTCCCTGGGACCACGCTGGCCTGAAGCATGGGAGGAGAAGGCATTTCTCTCCATTTCCTCCTAATTTCCTATGTGATATAATGGTGGAAGCAGCGAGCCTCTGAGATAGTGGTGTGCTGGTAAACGCTAACAACTGGCTCTTGAACACTCTATCTGCCTAAGTTTATTATAAATTTTACTGATGTGTAGCATATAATTTAGAAATAATAAGGAAATATATGATTTTCTATTGCAAATTCTATATGACCAATTGATTCTTATAGAAAACACTCATTAATTTTTGCCAAACTCTTGACTATGTAGCCAAGGTATAGTTTCAATTTAGCCAGTATTTGACAAATGATGTTGCATCCTGATACACAAGGCTTTACCAAATAATTTGTAGTCATCAAATCTAGTATGTAAAACTATTTCTCATCCTCATACAGATTATATTCCTTAAACAATTTTCAGATTTAGCACTATGTATGTCAGAACTTTTCTCCATTGCCAATGTTCCAAGTGACTTTGTTGAATTGGATAATCATTTTCAGACACTGGAAAAATATTTTCTCAGTTTTTTAAGTGCTATTCACAACACGATAGCTATAGACTCAGCACAATTTAACTTTAATCTACATTACTAATACAGAATGCTGAGCTGGATGAAGCACAAGCTGGAATCAAGTTTGTGGGGAGAAATATCAATAACCTCAGATATGCAGATGACACCACCCTTATGGCAGATAGCCAAGAAGAACTAAAGAGCCTCTTGATGAAGGTGAAAGAGGAGAGTGAAAAAGCTGGCTTAAAACTCAACATCCAAAACTAAGATCATGGCATCTGGTCCCTTCTCTTCATGGCAAATAGTTGGGGAAACAATGGAAACAGTGAGTGGCTTTATTTTTTTGGGCTCCAAAATCACTGCAGATGGTGACTGCAGCCATGAAATTAAAAGATGCTTGCTCCTTGGAAGAAAAGCTATGACAAACTTAGACAGTGTATTAAAAAGCAAAGACATTACTTTTCTGACAAAGGTCCATCTAGTCAAAGCTATCGCTTTTCCAGTAGTCATGTATGGATGTGAGAGTTAGACCATAAAGAAAGCTGAGCACCAAAGAATTCATGCATTTGAACTGTGGTCCTAGAGAAGATTCTTGAAAGTCTCTTGGACAACAAGGAGTTCAAACCAGTCAATCCTAAACGAAATCAACCTTGAATATTCATTGGAAAGACTGATGATGAACCTGAAGCTCCAATACTTTGGCTACCTGATACGAAGAGCTGACTCATTGAAAAAGACCCTGATGTTGGGTAAGATTGAGGGCAGGAGGAGAAGGGGATGACAGAGGACAAGATGGTTGGATGGCATCAAAAACTCAATGGACATGAGTTTGAGCAAACTCTGGGAGATGGTGAAGGAAAGGGAAGCCTGGTGTGCTGCAGTCCATGAGGTCACAAAGAGTTGGACATGACCAAGCAACTGAACAACATTACTAATGCTTTCTCCGCTACCGTATTAAGGTCAGTCAACAAAATAATAATTTTAGCACTTGTTGGTAGCATTTTCCAGTTTCCATAGTGTAAATTCTCCCACCATGGCCAGTTTAAAAAATACCAGCATGACATCAATAAGTGCAGAGATGGGAGCTGTGCATCAGGCCACCGTTATAAAGCATATCCACCACACAGATATGTGAGGTACTGGTGACCTCAACAGAACCAAAAGCAAAATGTAACTAAGTGAGTTGATTCTGAGTACTTACTACCTTTGTTTTAAATATAATTTGTCTATTGATAAGTTTATATAACATGTAATTAACTGTGAAGTTTTAATAACAGGAATATTTTCCTTCTCTCTGAGTCAATTATGTTTTTTGGTTCTAGAGTGAATATTATATTTGAAACCACAATATTGTCAATGTGGTTTATTCATTTTCTAGTTTTCAGAGTCAATGTATTGATAAAGCAAGGAAAATTCTTTTAGTTAGCTAACAGAAATATTTTAAACCATGATGATATGAAAACAATGATACAAGAAACAAAAATAAGGGGAGGAGGAAAGAAGAATAGCTAAGCTAGTATCCTTGTCTTGCAGAGCAGTAAACAGTCTTAATTGAGTACATGGAAAAGTGAATATACTATTCAAAGTTAGAAAGGAAATTATTAGAGGGAATTATAAAAATGCAATGAACAAAGCTGGAAAGGCAATATTTAGAGGAATAAAATAAAAACATAATTACAAATCAGGAAGGCATATAGGAGTGGAAAAAAATAGTGTAAGCATGCTAATTTTCTTATTTTTCAAGTCTGCAAGTACAGTCTAAAATTAATCCTAAAGGAAAAGTATTAAAGTTGTAATGGTAACCATCAGAAGATTGAAAAGCAATCGCTTCTAGTCATTATTTGGGCAAAGGAGAGAATGGTCATAGACAAAAGGGAAACTACTTTTTATGTTCTTATAAACTGAATTTTACTTCCATGTGTAGGTATAATTTTATAAGTAACAATTACAAAAAAACAAAAACATAAGTACTGTTAAAAGCGGTGGCTCAGATGGTAAAGAATCTGCCTGCAATGCAGGAGACCCGGGTTCCATCCCCTGGATAAGGGAATGGCAACCCACTCCAGTATTCTTGCCTGGGAAATCTCATGGACAGAGAAGCCTGGCAGGCTCCAGACCATGGGGTTGCAAAGAGTCAGACATGACTAAATGACTTTCACCATCACTTTGCACTGTTAAAAAAAAGCAACTTTTGGCCTGGACCCTATATATTTTGAGGTAATCCCTTTTACAGTATAGTTTGCTTTTGACCACATATGCAAACATCCCGAAAGGCCCGAAGTCATATTTAATCCCTCTTTCCAGTCTCCATGGGCTCCACCTTTGCTTGCCAGCCAGGGGGATTGTCTTGTTACACAGGGGAGTGGCCGTGCATATTCACAATGTGCTGCGCATTGCACTTGGCCATGTGATGCATTCTTATAAATTATTCTTCATTACCCTAAATTCATGTGCATGAAAAGGAAAGTCCAGGGCGGTTAAACTCCTTACTCCGAGCCCTACGTTTTGGCGGCTTATTATGGCAAGTTCCTGTTTTGGTCATCCCTCCTCCCCTCCAGGAAATGCGGTGCTTCCCTAAGTAAGAAGTCCATGCCTCAGGTTCCCACCTTAGAGAACCTCGCGGCTCACAGTACCTCCAGCAGGGGGCAGTATACAGCCTGTAGGGGCGGGGGCTGTTTCCCAGAAATTTAGGGGCAGGACTGGGCGAGGAAGGAACCCCCCGGCCCCTTGTTAGTCCCTTGAGGTCCCTCGAATTGTTCTCTGTAGTCACCCCAAGCAGGGCCCTGGTGGGAAGCGGAGGGTGCCCTGACCTGCCAGCTTTACGCAGTGACGCACATTTAATTTTCAACACACAGTCCGTATGACATTGCTATAACTGTCTTCATTTTCAGATGAGGAAACAGCCTGTGATAGCTTTTTCCCTCCTGCGCTTCCCCATCCGCTCCCCAGCACGATGTGGCTGGTCCTGGACGCGACCCTTCCTCGGGAAGGCCTTGTGGCCGCGGGGAACGATGCTCTGGGAGTGGGGGTGGGGGTCGGGGAGACACAGGGTCCGTGTGGCTCAGAGTCTCTGGTGGGACGTGTGGCCGCCCTGCTCCTGCTGCAGTGTGGCGCTCACGTTGATCTCTTCCGCAAGGTCTTGTTCTGCAGGGCACATCCGGGAGCTGCGCCTGAGCGGAGGCCCCCAGGGGCCGCGGACCACCTGGCAACGCGGCTGCTGAAGCGTGCAGCCAGCCCCATCTGCAGTACCCAGTGCCCGCCTCGTCCACTGTAACCGAAAGTCCCTACCGGAGCGGGCTGTGCCAAAGCACAGGGGCCCCCAGGAAGGCTGTGGAAGCATTGGGGTCTGCGCCCCGTGACAGAGGACACAGGACCCCAGGACTGGCCCTGGGACATGATAAAGCTGCTTCCCTTCCTTTACATCATCTCATCAGTCTTGGCAGGAGCTAGGAGGGAGGCTCCTCCACAGAGAGGCATCCGACCTTGACAGACAAGGGTTCACACCTCCAAGAACGGAAGCTCGCTCGCTCGCTCTGCTCTTCCTGCTCCACCGCCCTGCCTCTCAGTGATGTTCTTGGGGGAAGGGTGGGGAAGTGCTGCTAACCTCACCCAGCCCTTCTGAACCCACCAGCCTCAGCCTCCCAGGCCTTGGGCTCCCTCTCCCTCCAGAGTCAGACACGGCAGCATGTCACCCAGCATCTCCTCCAGCTCAAGGAGAAAACATGCTTGGCTGTCTTGGCAGTGACTGGCTGCAGATGGCCGCTTTGGGGTGTGAGCATCTGGCGGTCACAGATGAGACAGCCTCCCCTGCACCCCCTTCCCCCACCCAGCCTGCACGCCATTGTAGCCGGGCAGCCAGGTTTGCTCACTGTGAGATGGGCGGGCATTTGCACCACCAGTGATTGTTCTGACCAGGGGCCTGACCCACTGGCCCACAGTGACCTAATCACAGTCACTTCCCAGGTCCCATCCAGGCCACATTTGGTTGGTCCAGGTGTTCACTGATCCACACAGAGATGGAGAGTAGACAGCGTCTCTGTGAGGCTGGACCTCGTGTGGGGAAGACATGGGGCTGTGTTCTGCTGTGAGTGCCGTGAGCCAGCGAGGGAGCCAGCCAGAGTCCCTCATGTGGAAAGATGCAAAGGGTGGGGGGTGAGAGGACAGCACCTCCTGCTCACGAAGACCAAGCCAGCCGCTCGTTTGGTGCCTCCCACCAAAAACCTACCCAGTAAGTTGTGTAGAAGAAGCACCAAGAATCTAGGTAGCTGGGTGGGTGTTGAGGGGTCAGGGTGTTGAGGATTCATCTCCCATCCAGACCATTTCTAAGGCTTCACTAAGGAGAGTGGGGCAAAGTCTTATCTCGGGAAACTTCTCTTCATTCTCTGCTCCAGCCTCCCTCCAAGATGTCCAAGCCACCATGCCCAGACACCACCGCCCACCAGCATCCTCATTTAGCATTTGCCCATGCAGTCAGTCCAGTTCTCAGCCTGGCCTCTGAGGGTGCATATCAGACCCTTGGGAGCCCCTGGTCTGTTTCATCCTACTGGTCACCACCCGGGAAAGCTGAGCATGGTTCCATCCAGTGCTTCCCATAATATCTGCGCTGGGAACACTGGCCTCCTGCACATCCCCGAACCCTTCCTCAGGGTGTCTCCCCCTTCCTGCCCATCTGCTTCTTGGGGAAGAGAGGCCTCCAGGGCCATCTCCGAGAAGTCTCTGTCCTCTTGGTGCCAGGGGAGGTGTTCCTGACTACTTCGACGTGCTTGGAACTTTATTCTCAGGTTACCTAGGTACTCTCCTAGGAGCATTAGAGTTTTAGCTTTTCCTTTTTTTTCTTTTAAAGGGTTTTTCTTTTTTTTTGATGGTGGCCCATTTTCAAGTGGTTATTGAATTTCTTACAATATTACTTCAGTTTTATTGTTTGATGTTTTGATCAGGAGGCATGTGGAATCTTAGTTCCCTAACCAGGGATCAAACCCACACCCCCTGCATTTGAAGGCAAAGTCTCAATCACTGGACCACCAGGGAAGCCTGTAGCCTTTTCATTTCAATGTAAGAAACACCTTGATTTTTTTTTTTTTTTCCTATATGGTATGAGGTAGGAATGAGACTGATTTATTTTTGTCATGGAGATTCATGTTGTTTCTATACCGTTTCTTGAAAAGGTTTCTCATGAATCTTTTCAAAAAGCAGTATTTCACTTTCCTTATTGCCAGAAGTTACAGTCAACTCCAATTTCAAGTCTGGTTCTTCCTGATGCTCTCACTCTGGTCCCATGAGATCTCCCCGAAAGTCAAGAATCTTTATGGAGGGCCTAATTTCTGTTAGTGGCACATTAATGGTGAGAGGGCATAAAGTCACTCAGAATTAAACTGAAGTTTCAGCCATCTATTCCTACTTCCCCAAAATAAAACCGTTTTGGCGTGACAGATGTGTGGCTGTGCATAGTGGCTGAGATCTGTATGGTGTGTGTGTGTGATATCTGTAAATTCCCTAAAGATAGGCTGGATCTTATCAGCCCAACAGCTTGCACCGTGTCAGTCATACGGTGGTGCTGAGGAGACAGAGGTGGAATAAATGGAAGTGTCAACCCTGAGAGGCCTTAACCAATGCCTTACAGAAGCTCACACCCACAGTGATGCAATGTCTTCTCATCCACCAAAGATAAGTAAGCTTACATTTGCAGCAACATGAATGGAACTAGAGATGATCATACTAAATGAAATAAGTTAGAAAGAGAAAGATAAATACCAGGTAATATCACTTATATGTGGAATCTAAAATATGACACAAATGAACCTACCTACGAAACAGAAACAGACTCACAGAGAGAACAGACCTGTGGTTGCCAAGAAGGAAGGCAAGTGGGGCAGGAATGAATTGAGAGTTTGGGATTAGCAGATGCAAGCTATTATATATAGAATGGATAAACAATAAGATCCTACTGGATATCACAGGGAACCATATTCAATATCCTATGATAAACCATAATGGAAAAATGTTTTTAATGTATATATATATAACTGAATCACTTTGCTATACAGCAGAAATTAACACAAAGTTGTAGATCAACTATACTTTAATAAAAAATTTTTTTTCTTTAAAGAAATATAAGTAAGTTTAGCCTAAAAGTTGTTCTTGGTTTGAAGGTTCCTTGGGGAAGGCATTGCTACCTATCGTTTGTGCCTGTAGAACTTAATCCAGTTTAGGACTTAATCCTGGCAAATTGTTATGCTGACTGAAGTGCATTGAATAGCCTGCATTTAACTGAATCATATCTTCTAATTTTTCTTGATCTTTTTGATGGGCTCCTTTTGAGTATTATGCCAGTACTGCCTTTGCAGAAAGGATTTATAGATTCCAACCTCCAGCTGTTTTGGAAAATTAGATTAGTTGCCCACTTGTAGTTTTCCAATCCTCTCTCCCTTTTCCAAGTCTCCCCACATCAGCAGCAGTAGCTAGCATTGTTCCCATGGGCTCCTGGTGTCCCATGGAGGCATTTTCCAGTTGTTCCAGGACTGACACCCTTCATCTCTGAGAAAATACCCTCTTTTTCTGGAGTTCATCATAGTCCTCATGGGGAATGTGGAAATACAACTAGTTTCAAGAAAGTTGCTTTCTCTCCAGGTTTTAAAAAAAAATACCCCCTTGCTGTGTAAAAAGTCTTCCTTCCTCTTGATCCTAACTTGGTGTAAAAAATACATTGTAATAATGAAATGCAGAGAGTTTATGATGAATTAAGTGAAAAAAAGACCAAATAGGCTATGAAGTATAATTTAAGACATAATTTTAAATTTATTAAGAAAAAACTGAGATCAAAGGAATACACTTTGGCCAACATGGAAAAATGTTAAGCTGTTCTCAACATGGCTAGTGCTTAGCTGTTTAGGATACTTACAGTATTAATAACTTTTATTTTATTCTCTATTTCTTATACTTTTTTGTATTATGTATAAAATTACAATGGCTTATTTTAAAAGTCAGAAAAATATTATTAATTTTTTGTACGTTGTTCAGAGTATAGACATAATGTCTTTGAAAAGAGTATGACAGAGTATGACAGAGACTAATAGCCTACCAAAATGCATTCTCCCTTAATAGTAGGTTAAGGCTGACATATTACTGGACTGCCCACTTGAACAACTGTTGTTAAGTTTGCCTCATTCAAGATTGCTCTATCTCTGTTTCTCTAGGATCTAGCTGGGATCTGGCTCCGAATAGATGCTCAGTGTGAGTTTGTTGATTAGAACTGAACTATGACTTTCTTGACACCTTCATCACAAAGTTATAAATACCATAGTTTTGTTATTACTTAGAGTTTTAAATAAAATAGTATTTCCTGTAAAATGTGAAAACCTCACAACAGCTTGTTTCCATTCATTCCATCTTTTGTGCAGTTGTTGTCATCTATGTTTCACCTACAATTTCTACGAACTGGAGATGGTATAAATTCCAAAGTACAGTGTTACACTTTTTGATTTAAGCAGTTATAGTCTTTTGAAGAAGTTAAGACAAGAAAAAGTACATAGTTTATATTTGCTCACATATCAGCCATTAATAGTGTTCTTCTTTCCTTTCTGTAGATTCATGTTTCCATCTGGTATCTTTAGCCTCAACAACTTCCTTTAGAATTTCTTGTAGTGCAAATCTTTTGGAGATGAATGATTTCAGCTGTCATCCATCTGGAAATAACTTTATTTCATCCTCACTTTTTTAAGGATAACTGGGTTAACAATTTTTTCCCTCTAGTATACAAGAGATAGCTATCCATTGTTTGATGACTTCCATTGTTTCTGATAAAACATATGCCTAATATTGTTTTTGTTCCCCAATGTGTGATTTCTTTTCTCTAATTGTTAAGATAATTTTTTAAAATTTCTGATGTTCAGGAGCTATCCATTTTGTTCTTCTTGGAGTTTGCTAAGCTTATTATATCTGCAAGTTTCTGTTTTTCAACAAACTGAAAATTTCGAACATTTTTCTTCAAAATTTTTTTTGGTTCTGTTCTCTCTCTTCTTTCTCTCTGGGACTCGCATGTATTATACCATTTGATATTGTCCCAAAGACAACTGAGTGTGTGTCTATTTTTCTTCAGTCTTTTCTCTGTTCAGATTGTTTGTTCAAATATTTGTTCAGATAGTTATGTTCAAATAATTTCTGTTCATCAGTCTTCAATTTCTTTAACTTTTCTTTTTTAAAATTTTTGCTCACTGATCTACTCTTGGGCTATTAGTAAAATATTCTTTTCAGATATGTTTTTCACTTCCAGAATTTACATCCAAATCTTCTTATTATACCTTCCATCTACTTCCTGAAATATCCCACCTTTCAATTATTATGGCCATCTTTTAAGTCATTGAATATATTTGCAATGGCTGCTTTACAGTCCTTATGTGATAATTCCAACATCTGATTCATCTTGGGGTCTATTTCTACTGACAGTTGTTTTTCTTCTTATGAGTCACATTTTTCTGTTCTTTCAGATTTCTACTAATTTTAGTTGTTTGCTGGACAGTGTGGATGCCACATGGAAGGCTGCTGCACTGTTTTCTTCCTTTAAAGAATGATGAGTTTTTTCCTGGTTAACAGTTGAGTAACTGGAATATCCTTTTGGTTTTGCCAGACTTGCTTTTATTCTCTGTTACTGCTCTTTCAGGCTTCCCTGATAGCTCAGTTGGTAAAGAACCTGCCTGCAATGCAGGAGACCCCAGTTCAATTTCTGGGTCAGGAAGATTCACTGGAGAAGGGACAGGCTACCCACTCCAGTATTCTTGGGCTTCTCTTGTGGCTCAGCTGGTAAAGAATCCACCTGCAATGTGGGAGACCTGGGTTCAATCCCTGGGTTGGGAAGATCCCCTGGAGAAGGGAAAAGCTATCTACTCCAGAATTCTGGCCTGGAGACCCCATAGTCCATGGAGTCACAAAGAGTCAGACACAACTGAGCGACTTTCACTTTCACCTTTCTTTTCAGTGCTCTTTTGTTTCAAGTAAGAACCTGTTCTAGTTCATGACTCCTACTCTAGGCTCTAGTTCTTAGTTTTCAGATTTGGCTTTTCTGGAGTATAAAACGAAATCTCAAGATGCTCAGGGAGGTCTCGCCACCCTGGATGGTATGGAACGCCAGCATAGCTAACAGTGCCTGATCTCTATTACCTCAGTTCTCAGCCTTGGAGCAGGTGATCTTCTCTATGTCTTTTGGTGTCTCACCCCATGCATGTATAACAACCCTTGGTCGAGGCCATACACAGTGAATTCCCATAAAACACACTCTTCTCAGGGCCCTGCTCTGAAAACTCTAGCTTCTTAGGAAACCTGGAACTCTCTGACTTAAATCTTTTTAGTTCAAGGATACTACTGCCCCTGGGGCTTCACTTCCATGTACCATGGCAGAAAAGCACCCATAAGAAGAAAGGCAGAGCAACAGGCTCACCTTCTTTGTTTTTCTTATTTCAAGGGTTGGTCTTATGATGCCTGCTATTCAATGCCTGAAACCAATTGTCCCATATATTTGTCCTATTTTAGAGTAGCCTTCAATGGGAAGTTATCTCTTGTCGTAACTGGGAGCAGAATATCCTTCCTATTTTTAGATATTTTTTAAAACTACAGAATCTCACATTTCCCCTCAACAAAAATACATATTTCCATGTATGTACATGTTCAGTTCATGGTTGTCCTGGCAGCTTCAGTGTCTAACTAAGCATGGGCAACTCTCTCAGTAATAATAGCACATATTTGTACAGCCATTTTTATTTACTATTTGTTTCTGGCTACGTGGCATGTGGGATCTTAGTTCCCCAACTAGGGATTGAACTTAAACCCCCTTCATTGTAAGTGTGGAGTCTTAACCCCTGGACCAACAGGGAAGTCCCCACTACAGCCATATTGAGCATTTAAAAAATCCTCTTAGAAATATTACTTCATTTATTCTGTACATGGCATTGGTTCCATTCCACAAATAAGAACCAGACTTGAAGATGTTAATTCCTTTTGGGTAGCAATGAGAATTTCAACCCAGATTTTTTACCCAGAAGCCTCGATTCTACTTATCATTTTAGTCAACAAAAGCAGATATCTCCCTAGGAAAGGGTCTTGCACCAGATGCTGAAAAAATTAACACTTTTCTTCATAATGGTACATAATATAGCACAATGGCTCTTGCATATAGTATAACCATGGTCTTCATTGGTTGCTAAAAAAATTAGAGCCCATTCTGGCTTGAGAAGATGATATTTGAGCTGCTCCACATGCCTCTTCCATGTCTCAGGGTCATCTGTGATGCCCTCCTATCTACAACCCTTCCAGTCTTCATTCTAGCTTCCTTTCTACTCATGAATGGTGGAATGAGAAATGAGAACTTGAGCAGAGATGTTGGTACCTGTGACTACTTTTGGGGAATGGGTACAAGGTCAACATGGGCATGTGACTAAGGACTTAAACTGGACAAGTCTCCTAGTTTGGTTACTATCTACTGTCAGTCTTTACTGGCAAGAGTTGAGATATTACTACAAATGTTTTCATTATTTTAACCCATCTCAGAGCCTTTTTGCCTCCCATAAAAGATGATGTTTCATCACTAATAGTTAGTCATAAATGGTCAGTTTGTTGCGAACTAGAATCAGGTGATGAGCTAGCTTTAAGGATCAGGCCTTCATGCTAACGACTGCTCTTGCCCATGTGGCTCGGGGAGACATTGTATTTGAACGGACACACTGGCTGGTCCTACATGGATGATGCTATCGAGAAATGGTATGAAATGATTCAACCTAACAATCCCAAAGGAATAAGAATCTTGATGCTTAATCCTAGAGAATGTTATTGTATGACTTAAACTTTTCTTTCATCATCACTTTAATGTTTCTCACTGTTGGTCATCTGAGGACTCCCTTGATGTGTGGTCCAAGTTAGCCTTGAGGATGGAGGAGGAGGGAATCCAAGTAAGAAGCTCCTTCTGGGCCTGAAAGCCTTAGGGAGGAAGATGATGAACTCATGCAATGCCCACAGATGTATTTTAGACACACTTCTAATTAAATTCACCTAAACACCATTATTTGGAGAAAAAAATGGCAACCACTCCAGTATTCTTGCCTGGAGAATCCTTCCAGGCTCCTCTGTCCATGGGATCGCAAAGAGTCGGACATGGCTGAGTGACTAAGCATGAGCATGAAACACCATTATTATCTTTATTTTCCCAGAGGCTCAGAGAGGAGAAGTGGGGCCAAGCAAAGGAGGAAAAGCCCAGCATCACAGCGCAGGGCTGAACAAACTCTGGGTCTACTCTTATTAGCTTTCTCTTTTTTGCCCTTAGCCCCACCCAGCACTGCTTAACCATACTGCCCCAAGTGGCCTTTCTGCAGGGCCCAAGTCACCAGTCAGAACTCAGGCAACGCTGCTGATGGCTGGGAAGTGGGCAGAGTCAGGCATCTGCCGACTCTCCACTTCTGCTTTCTCCAGGAAATGAGCAGAAACCCAGTGATTCATAGTGAAACGCAGTTAAAGACTGAAGATTCTGAGCTGGGTCCTCTTCCCCTAAGCCTGAGGGGGAGGTATGGGGGCGCCCATGCCATCTGACATCTGCAGGCCCTGACGGATACACTCCAGGTAGGTAACCCGGTCCTTGGCCATGCCAGGCCAGCCTAGAGGTGGGCATGGGTGTCCTGTCTTCCAGGTCAAGCCGACTGGCCGCCTCCTGGAAAGCTGAGCATGGGAGCGCGTGTGACCACAGTGCCTGATCTGAGTTTGTGGATGTGGGAGAGGAGATAAGCTGAGGAACAGGAAGTGTGTGTAGGACAGGGGGCACATATGCTTAGGGCTCCTCCAATGTCTGAGTCTACTGGGGTGTCCCACTGTTGGGATGTCTTACTGTTGGGGTGTCTGTCACTGTTGGGCTTTGCTGAGCTGGGCCAGGCTCCAGCACTGTTCCTCACCCTCCTACCTCAGGTCAAGCCCATTCTCAGGGTTCTGCTAAGGAACATGACCTCCCACACCTAGGTGAGGCTGGATACGGGCCTGTGTGAACCAAATTTGGAGTGAGAGGGCTAGCCAAGAGACCCTCTGTCCACCTGCTGTGTGGGTCTCTGAAAGATGCTGAACAGTGGGGGTCACTTCAGACTGGTCACCAAGAGAGATGGCTCCGACCTGGCCCTGTGGTTACTCCTAGGTGTCTGATAAGTAGGTGCCCCTTGGGGCTGTCCTTCCCTCACCTGATTTACCGCATTAAAACCTTAGAAACATCAGTATTTTTGAATCAGCAGGACCACAGGGGTTCAAGAATTAAATCTTTTCTTCCCACCTAAAGTTGCATCTTACAGAACACACAACCAATCCTTTGTCCCAACCTCTCTGAACCATGAGGAGTTACTCTGGTAACTAAGAAGTTCACATGTTACCTTTGCCATGAAGTTTCAACTTTGATATGATTTTCTGCATAGTCATCCATTTAATTGGTCAACAAATATTTATGGAGAGCCACTTCCTGCCAGACGGCTTCCAGTCACTTCCTAAAGACAGCTAGGTCAGTGGTCAGGGGTGGGTGGTGCTGGGTGCCGCAGGCTCCAGTGGGTTGGAGAGCAGAGGGTAGGGAGTGGGGGTCAGGAAGCCCAGGAAGGCACATGTCTTCTAAGTGGAGGCCTGAAGGAAGGGAGGGCCTGAGCCAAGTGTGTTTCTGAGCTGTGCTCTTGGCAGGGGGACCTGAGAAGGTCAAGGTGCAGAGGAGGAGGACTGGTGGAGGCCAGAGTGGCAGACAGGGGTAAGGAATACGCCACGTGACCCGGCCAGAGAGGGCTGGGGTGGGGTCAGGTCAGGGAGGGCCTTCCTGTCCAGTGTGAGGACCTGGGCGGTAGTCCCCCAGACTTGGGAAGTCTTGAAATAGTGAGTAGATAGAAAGGAAAATTTAGAGAACATATGTAAACTGTAAGCAATGAAAATGGCCCTGTGTGTTGTCACCTTAGTTTTGCTTCAAAGAGCGCCAGCATCTGTGAAGCCATCTGCGTGCTCATCCTTCTCTCTCTTCAGAGAAAGCTGTGGTTCTGAATTTTGGGCTTATTGTTCTTTTTGCTTTTCCTTTCAATTCGACCTTGTATATTTAAACTGCTAAATATGTTATTTGCTTTCTCATGGTTGTGGACTTTATCGATAGTAATTAAATATTCTTTTACAATTTGCTAATTTCATCAACATTATGGGTCTGACATTTCTTCATATTATTGAATATGTCTCTAATGCATTCATGTTTGTTGCTGGATGTGCTAAGTTGCTTCAGTTGTGTCTGACTCTTTGTGACTCTGTGGACTGCAGCCTGCCAGGCTCCTCTGTCCATGGGATTCTCCAGGCAAGAATACTGGAGTGGTTTTCTATGTCCTCCTCCAGGGGATCTTCCCGACCCCAAGGATCAAACCTGTGACTCATGTCTCTTGCATTGGCAGGTGGGTTCTTTTACCATTAGCACCACCTGGGAAGCCCTCTTATTGCTGGATAGTATTCTGTTATACAAGAATATACCTCAGTATACTGCAGTGGGCGCTTGGGATACTCCTAGGGTATTTTTTTTTTTTTTCTATTATAAGTTGTTTGGTGCTGTTAGCACCAGTAAGCACTGCTGGGTCTCCCCTTTGTGCATATATCCTGTGGTGCATGTGCAAGAATTCTCTAGGGTACATATCCTAGAAGTAGCATTGGTGGGTTGTAGGGTATATAAATCTTCAGCCTTATTGGATAATAGTGAAACCTCTTTCAAGTTGATTGTAACACTACCTACCCATCAGCAATATGTAAAAGTTTCTCTTGCTTTACATCTTCACCAACATTTGATCTTGTTGGAATTTTATACCGATTCAGAGCAAATGAAAAGCCCTCTGTGTTTTAAATTTGCATTTTCTGAAATACTAAGTTTGGTCATCTATTTATATCCTCCTTGCCCATTCTAAATTCTTTTTCCTGTTCAAATCTTTTTCTCTATGGGGTCATCTGTCTTTTATCTTATTGGTTTTCTGTAATGCAGTACATATTCTGATGTTAATTCTTTGTTATTTATGTATGTTGTAAATGCTTTTCTCTTGTTTGTGCCTTGTCTCCTTATGTTATTTGTGATTTCTATTAATGATTGAATTTCTTAGTTTCAAACAAGCTTAATTTACCCATATGTTCTTTTATGATATATACTTGTATATTATCTAAGATATTCTCCTCCACTGCAAAGTCATAAAATTATTCTTTTTTATTATTAAATTAAAAGAAATAATTTTGCCATTCATATTTAGTCTTTAGTCCTACTTAGAAATGATTATTCTGTAGGGTGTGAGGTAGTGGGTAAAGTTTTATTTTACTTAGTCCTTTCCATATGGATAACCAAGAGTGTTAGCTCCATAAGTCAAAAAGCCATTCTTTAGTCACTAATCTATAACAACTCTGTTGTAAATCAAGTTGGCATGTGTAGTGGGTCTGTTCTTGAGCTCTCTTCTGTCAATTTGTTTTTCTATGCTTTGCCAACACTGAATAATATTATTAACTAGAAGCTTATAGTAAGTTTTGGTATCTGGAAAGTGTCACCTCATTTTTTCTTATTCTTTCATTCTATCTTGACATATTGTTTCCTTCTTTATTAATGTGAATTTTAGAAACAGCTTCTCAGTTTCAACAAAAAAGTTCTGTTCAGATTTTATTAGAAATATAATTTGAAGAGAAGTTATATCTTTATGAAAATGACTCTGCCAATTCATGAATATTGTTTGTCTCTTTTATAAAATCAGTGCATACTTTGCCTAGATTTATTCCTAATTGGTTTGTTTTTTATATTATTGCCCTTGTCTTCAAAAATATGTTTTTTTGACTCTTGCTGATACATGCTCCCTTGAAGAAAAATCACTTTCTGTGGATAACAAAGGAAGAAGAAATATTATCAGTTAAGAGGCTGTTGTTATAACCCAGGCTGAAGGTAACAGTGGTTTGCCCCAAAGTGATAGTAACAGAGGTAATGAGCAGCTATGAGAGTGGTGAGATTCTAGATATTTTTTTGAGAGAGATTTAACAATGTTGCAAGTGTTGGGTGTAGAAGAGAGAAGTTAAAGATGAGTCTAGAGCAACAGAGAGAATTTGTCAAGGAACATATTTGAAAGGTGGTGATTATTCCAGAATATCAGTTTGAACATATAAAGATGGGGATGCCAATTAGACATCAAGTGGAGGAATGAATTCTTGGCACCGTCTCCCTCAAGTGGCCTTTTGGTAGAAATCAAGGCCATGTGGCCACTTGGGAGAAGGGTTGTTGTTACATCAAACAAACAAACATTGGAGTTTAGTGCAGAGAAAGGTTTATTAATCAAGGAGGCGCTCACTCAGAAGACAGGAGTTCTAGGCTTGTCTCAAATTCATCTTGCTAGCTGGCTGGTGCACAAGGTTTTTAAAGGCAAAAAAAAGTAAAAGGGAGAGGGTAGTAGGACATGTGATCAGTTCATGAACCTTCTTCTGATTGGCTGGTGGTGAGGTAACAGGGTGATGTTTTGAACATCTCAGTCATCAAGTTTCTAGTTCCAGCCAGTCTGGGGTCTACATGCCCAGCATGTGGTTACCATCCCCCACCGGCGGGCGGGGGGTGGGGGGTGGTCCTTAGTTTCAACAGAGCAACTCAAAGAGATGCATCAGATTGTTATCTATTTCTCTTCGCGGGGACTTGGAGTCCTCTGACTCTGTTTTCCTAATCATTAACTGCGTGAGTCTGCTTTTTGGAACACACAGAAGGCTTAGGAGAATAAAGTCTTTTTTTCTCACTGTAAAGAAGACATGAGGGACATGGAGGGTCTTCTTTACCCATAGGGCCCTGTAGGGTCCTGCTTGGTTTCAATTCCCCTTTTCATTTGCTACTCTTCAGTCCTGAGAGGAACAGGTGCTGGACAAGATCTTTCTTATTTTCTTTCAAATAAAGTTTTGGATAAAGGGGTTAATGGTAAACTCATCAGAGGAACTTGATTTTAAGGGGACTCAGTTTCAGGAGGCGAGATATTTTGTGCAGGAGAGGAAGGGGGAAGATGAGCACCTCAGAGGTCCTTGAGCCACACTGTAGAGCTCACATCCATTTTATTTACAACTAAGGCCTTACTTTGGTTGTCTCCCTCCAAAGGTCCTGCAAACTATCAAAATGTCCCTGCATTTTACATGGGAAATGATGTCTCTGGGTAACATTTTTAAGCCCTTCTTACACTGTTAAACACTTAAGTCTCAAAGTCCAGACCTACGTTGTCCAATACAATAGCCTGCAGTCATCCCTGAAAAGTGGCCAGTCTGAGCTGAGATGTGCTGTAAGTTATAAAATGCACCTTGGATTTCAAAGATATTACAAACAAAGAACAAAAGAAATATAGACTATCTTTACTTGAAAATATTGATAACATACTGAAATGATAATACTTCAGATATATTGCCTTAAATAAAATATATTTTAAAATATATTTAAATAAAGAGATTTAATTAATTTAACCTATTTATTTTTACTTTCTAAATGTGATTGCCCCCAAATTTAAAATTACACATGTGGCTTGAATTTGTGGTTGGTTTTATATTTCTGCTGGGAAGCACCCTTCAGAGAAATGATATTTCTTGTTCCATGGCTAAGACTTTCATGAGGAAAATGGTTCAAGAAGGATGGGAAATTAGAGAAGTGAAAAGTCCCTCATCCTAAATAATTCCAAGGAGAAAGTATGGAGGATAAGAAGAATGGATTTAGTACTTACAATAAGCCAGACATTGGGTAGGGCACTGGTATTTGCAATCTCATTTGATCCCCACAGTGAGATCAGTTTCATTACTCCCATTTTACAGATGAGAAAATGGAGGCTCAGAGGTAAAGTCCTTTACCTTCAGACATTAAATGCCTTGATTGGAATTTGAACCTAGTTCCACCAGATGTTAAAGTCTGTGTGCTTTGCCTTAGCTACCACTAAAAAACTGATGGAACATTTCTAGAAATATGTAGTCAGTGTGTGGCAGAAGTGTGAAAACTGCTCTTCTCTATTGGGCAATGGCTAACCCTTCTTTTGAAAATTCATCTTCATAGATAATTTACAGCAAACAAAGAGATTGTGAGGGGATCTTTCCTCTCAGCCCTGCTTATAGCAACAGTGGAGATGCCCTCAGCATCCTGTTCATAGACAGTAAGAGAATCAGTTATGGGGAATCGACCAAGAATCCTTCTCCATTATTAAATCTCATAATTTAAGGAGAAGGGCAACATAGAAAATATTTATGGTATGATGATAGGCACTTACTGCGTTGAGACTTGGTACATAAATTACAAGTAACATATGCTTGGATGTGAAAAGTAGTATACAAAAAAAGGGCAGTAAACACTTGTTGATTTTTGTATTTTCAATATTAAGAATATAGCCCAAGTAGCACCCCAATGTCAGCTTTTTAAAGGATATGCACAAAATACGATATAAAGAGATGTACTGTCAAAGACGAAAAAGAGAAATACACACACGAAGAAACTGTTATAGGATGGTCAGAGCATGTCAGGAGTTAATAATGCTGAAACGCTACCGTGAGCGCACAGGGCTTTCCCCCGAGCTCTTTGAGCGTGGACCAGATAAAGTTGAGAGTGGCGCCAGGTGCAGAAACCAGGTGGTCCCAGGGGCGGGGGTAGTAGGGATGGGGCAGCTGGGAGACAAGTGTATTAAAGGCAGGGCCTACTAACATGCAGCGACCTTTAGAAGTTGGTGGAAGGCAGTGATGGAAGAGGGCGCAGCAGCCCAAGCTGGGGAGGGTGGAGCCACGCAGCTCCAGGCTCCTCCGCAGGTGCGGAGGCTCCCAGGGTGCCGGAGAGCCTGGCGTCCTGCGCAGGCTTCCTTTGGGTAGAGCGAAGGGGGAGAAAAGAACCAGGACAATGAGGGTGGGCAAATATCCAGACATTCAAAAGAAATAAAAAAAAATCAGAACCCACAGTCTGTTATTTTACTTCAGGTTTTCCTTGCATGCACCTGTCTCCCGGAAGCATTCCATTATATAAGTGACATATTTACCACACCAGGGAAACTGAAATGGGTCCAAGGCTCCGTCTTGCGCCTGGGGTGAGAGTGGGAGTGCAGTTACCCTGCAGAGTCATTCTACTGCTTCCCCTTGTGCGAAGGGACCCCTCTCCCAAAACCTGGCTACAATACCACCTCCCTCCCCAGAAAAATGTCTTTCCTCACGTGATTTTAAATGTCTGAATACTATCATTTTTGATGTATGTGTTTAATACCACCCCAACATGAAATAAATTATTGTGACATTTTTATATGGATAAAAATTTAAAGTTGAGGAAATGCAGGAATGAGTAGGAGAAAGTGTCTTCATGAATAAGGTCAACACAAGGAGAAAAGTGGTAAGTGCAGCAGTTACAGGCAAAAGGTACTGAGTGAAAATGATGAATTTGGGAATTACATAATGTGGACTTTTACCCTGTCTGACCTCACAAATCATGTCTGATCACAGTGACTTTCACTCTCAGGCTCCCCTTTCATCTGTAGGTTATCTTTTTTCCATTGTGTAGCCTTGCTTCCTTTGTCACAGATGAATTGACCATAGGTGCATGAGTTTATTTCTGGGCTTTCTATCATGTTCCATTTATCTATATTTCTGTTCTTGTGCTGATACCTTACTGTTTGCTTCCCAGGTGGCGCAGTGGTAAAGAATTCATCTGCTAATGCAGGAAACGCAAGAAATGTGGGTTTGATCCCTGAGTTGGGAAGATCCTCTGAAGTAGGAAATGGCAACCCACTCCAGTATTGTCTGGAAAATTCCATGGGCAGAGGGGCCTGGCGGGCTACGGTCCATGGGGTTGGGAAGAGTTGGACATGACTAAAGTGACTTAGTGCACACACACACACACACTCATATTAAATCTGTAGATTGCCTTGGGTTGTATAGTCATTTTGACAATATTGATTCTTCCAAACCAAGAACATGGTATATATCTTTCCATCTGTTTGTATAATCCTTGAAAGAATTTTTTTATTAAATGAATTCCATGAGAATTAAGAGATGCTTAATTTCTTACAAGTCAGGAATGCATACCTCCAGGTATGTTTGAAAGTTTAATGAGTTGTTTTTGTGTTTATTTTCTGACCAAATAATACTTAAAATTTAATAAGCTAAACAGGCCGATTATATGAGCTGACCAATCCTGGAAATATTTCATCTCTCACCTGAACATGTGGCCTGAGAATAAGGATTCCACAAAGTCCCCAGAGATGTCACTCCCCCAGGGAGTCCAGAAGGTGAGGAATGGGATGGGGACAGCTCAGGATTGGGAGACCTTTGTGCCCTAGCCTCTGCCCACACTCTCCACCCTACTCCTACCCTGCATCCCTCAAAGAGGCACAAACCACCCGTGTTTCAGCCTCACGTCTCTCATCTCTCGTTCCCTTGTGTGCCCTTCCCCAGGAACAATTCTCTCTAGCCTCTCCACAGTCTTGCTTCTCCTTCCCTTATGTTCCCTCTCCCAAGACTCTGTTTCTGTGAACACTCTCTTACTTCTCCCACCTTCACCACCTGTCCATTATCCCCAATAACCAGCTCCTTTCCTCTGTGCCCTTAGTGCTGGATTCCTGCTCCAAAGGATATATTTCAGACATTGTATCATAGCATCCTTCTCCCTGCCTCCTGTTGCCCACAGGCTCTGAGCACCGGGTTTGGGGGAGGGGGCAGGGGCTGGGCCCTTTGGGCAGGCCCAGCATCTAGAAGCGAGTCTCTGTATGCCATCTGTGATGCTCCCTGCTGAGAGCTCCACAGGGACTCCCATGACACTGCATGGGATGAGGGCCATGTCCATGTCCACACTGGCATTAGAGGTCCTTTTGCAACATACACCCTCACCCCATCCCGCTCCCCGTGATGCAGCCTTGAACCCTACCCACATCCCTGAACACACATGCTGCCTGGAGTGTTCATCTGCTTTGCTTCAGATACATCTCCTCCTTATCCCTCAGTGCCCATCCCGGGTGCAGTCCATCCTGAGAAGCCCTTCCAGACCACCACACCCCTCTCTGGGCTGGGCCATGAGCCTCTTCTGTGCCCCACAGCCAGGCACCTCCCTGCCCAGCTCCTACCCTGCTGTGTCTGCTTCCTCAGTGCTTCCTTGACTGTGAGGTGGACCAGGGTGTGGACCAGGGGTGATTCTGCTTCTTGTACATTTAACAGTCAAACAGCCCACCATGCAGAGAGAGCTGAGTAGAGCTGCAGCTCTGGTGGCTAGCCTGGAGGGTGAGTGATTAACACTGGGTGTGCCTGGAAACTGTGGCTCCCAGAGAGTAGCTCTACCCTGGGAAGATGGCAAAACCAGAGGGTCCCCTTCTGGGCCTGCTCACCTACAATGTGAGGGGGCCAGAAGGCAGTATGATGCTAAACCTCCTATGCCCAAGGGTCAGTGGCAACTCTGCAAGACCAGCCAGAGCACCCCTGCAGTGCTGGCAGTAACAGTGTCCAGCGGGTACCTGAGGTGCCCCTGAGGTCTGTTGTTACCACTGTTAGCCACTGTGTCAAGCCAACCTAGAGTGATGAAAGGAGGTGAGGACTTTGGAGTAAAAAAAGCCTGCATTTGACTTTGATTCTAACACTTATTAGCAGTTTGATTTCAGATAAGTTACCTGTTTTTCTCTGAGTCTTGCCCTCCCTGTCTGTATAATGGACATAATAATACTTCCTTTACAAATTTTCTAAGATTAGGGAACTCTGATGGCCTGTTAGATGCTCACTCAGTTATGGCCATTTCTTACTTAGGCAGCATCTCCTTAAGTTCCAGTAGAGGGCAAGCCACAGATAAACTCCCTCGCTGAGGAGGCTCCTAGTTACAGGAACTGGGCTGCTTGTTCACCAGCCCACATCTTTGTGCTGGCAATGATTGCTCAGGGGAACTGCTCCCTGGCCATTTTTGGTAATGTGGAAGTCAGTACACATACCGAGATATAAAACTAGGTCCCTTCCCCAGCACACTGTGAGTTCCTATATTTTATTGCTGTTGCAAAAACCACAGAGGTGTGTGCTGGCCAGGAGTGCACGGAGTGGAATCAAAAAAAGGAAGTGTTGAGAGCCATGGGAGGTGTCGCCTCACTTGCCTGATTCCTGCCAATCAAGTCCCCATCTTAGTCTTCAAGGGAATTCTTGTACTTCTGGAAATAACCTGAGTGGCCTTCTTCTCTTCTTGAGTCATATAACACAGGAGATAGGGCCCAGGGCTCTGCTGTTTTCCACCTGCTGGTACTCTTCTCCCTTGGCTGATGTAAGAGGAGGGGACTCTTGCTAACTGGAGAGGGTGGGGGCCACACCAAGGTGATCACTAGTCCTTGCTGCGAGATCATCTTTTCTCTTGTCTTTCCCTGTTCCAAGTCTGGCTTATGCCAGCTAGGAATAACCATTCTAGATTCATGTTGCTGTGTTCTCCTTTTCTAGGTGTTTAAGATCTATTATTTAGAACTCCACATCTGTGTCAGCCACTAGAACTTGGCTAAAGCGTGATTTTCCCATCATGCCTGCATTCAGCCCTCTCCTGTCTGGGGACTCCTCTGTTGCTCTCATGGAGCTTGGGGAGCCCAGGGTTCTGGTCAGACTCTTTAGTCTGGTTTGTACAGATCAGATTGGGATGCTGGTGAAACCCTCTTTGAGCGGCAGCCTCAGTAGAAGGAGCAGGTGAAGGGCCTAAACCCTTAGCCTCTAACTTCTCTACTGGTGTTCCTTCCATCTGCATATTTATTGTTTTGGGCTCCAAAATCACTGCAGGTGGTGACTGCAGTCATGAAATTAAATTAAGTCATGCTTCTTAGAAGAAAAGTTATGACCAAGCTAGATAGCATATTAAAAAGCAGAGGCATTACTTTGCCAACAAAGGTCCATCTCAGTTCAGTTCAGTTCAGTTGCTCAGTCATGTCCGACTCTTTGCAACCCCATGGACCACAGCACGCTAGGCCTCCCTGTCCATCACCAACTCCCGGAGTTTACCCAAACTCATGTCCATTGAGTCGGTGATGCCATCCAGCCATCTCATCCTCTGTCGTCCCCTTGTTCTCCTGCCCTCAATCTTTCCCAGCATCAGGGTCTTTTCAAATGAGTCAATTCTTCACATCAGGTGACCAAAATACTGGAGTTTCAGCTTCAACATCAGTCCTTCCAATGAACACTCAGGACTGATGTCCTTTAGGATGAACTGGTTGGATCTCCTTGTTGTCCAAGGGACCCTCAAAAGTCTTCTCCAACACCACAGTTCAAAAGCATCAATTCTTCAGTGCTCGGCTTTCTTTATAGTCCAATTCTCACATCCATACATGACTACTGGAAAAACCATAGCCTTGACTAGATGGACCTTTGTTGGCAAAGTAATGTCTCTGCTTTTTAATATGATGTCTAGGCTGGTCATAACTTTCCTTCCAAGGAGTAAGCGTCTTTTAATTTCATGGCTGCAGTCACCATCTGCAGTGATTTTGGAGCCCAGAAAAATAAAGTCAGTCACTGTTTCTACTGTTTCCCCGTCTATTTGCCATGAAGTGATGGGACCGGATGCCATGATCTTAGTTTTCTGAATGTTGAGCTTTAAACCGACTTTTTCACTTTCCTCTTTTACTTTCATCAAGGGGTTTTTTAGTTCTTCTTCACTTTCTGCCATAAGGGTGGTGTCACCTGCATATCTGAGCTTATTGATATTTCTCCAGGCAATCTTGTACTTCCTCCAGCCCAGTGTTTCTCATGATGTACTCTGCATATAAATTAAATAAGCAGGGTGACAATATACAGCCTTGACGTACTCCTTTCCCAATTTGGAACCAGTCTGTTGTTCCATGTCCAGTTCTAACTGACCTGCATACAGATTTCTCAAGAGGCAGGTCAGGTGATCTGGAATTCCCATCTCTTTCAGAATTTTCCACAGTTTATTGTGATCCACACAGTCAAAGGCTTTGGCATAGTCAATAAAGCAGAAATAGATGTTTTTCTGGAATTCTCTAGCTTTTTCGATGATCCAGCGGATGTTGGCAATTTGATCTCTGGTTCCTCTGCCTTTTCTAAAACCAGTTTGAACATCTGGAAGTTCACGGTTCATGTATTGCTGAAGATGTCTAGTCAAAGCTATGCTTTTTCCAGTAGTCATGTATGGATATGAAAGCTGGACTATAAAGAAAGCTGAGTGCCAAAGATTTGATGCTTTTGAACTGTGGTGTTGGAGAAGACTCTTGAGAGTCCCTTGGACTGCAAGGAGATCAAACCAGTCCATCCTAAAGGAAACCAGTCCTGAATATTCATTGAAAGAACTGATGCTGAAGCTGAAACTCTAACACTTTGGCTACCTGATGTGAAGAACTGATTCATTTCAAAAGACCCTGATGCTGGGAAAGATTGAAGGTGGGAGGAGAAGGGGACGACAGAGACTGAAATGGTTGGATGGCCTCACCGACTCGATGGACATGAGTTTGAGTAAGTTCTGGGAGTTGGTGATGGATAGGGAAGCCTGGCGTGCTGCAGTCCATGGGGTCGCAGAGTCGGACAAGACTGAGCAACTGAACTGAACAGAACATCTCCACATATGTGTTTTTTCACGTCAGTTTGATGGACATGTGATTTACATACACTATTTTACCCCTTGCAATGTGCCCTTTGGACACACATACTCAGTTGTGTGACCACCACCGAGGTCAAGACATAGAACTTTTCTCCCACCCCAGACGTTCTCATTGCCCTTTGGAGCCACCCTCCGATCTGAAATCCCTGGCAAGCACTGATCTATCTTCCGTCCTTGAAATTTTGCCTTTCCAGAGTGGCATATAAATGAGGTAAGGCAGTGTGCAGCGTTCTGGCTCCTGTTACTTGGCATAAGGTCTTCATGACCCATCCAAGTTGCTGTGGGTCTAAAGTGTGTTCCTTTCTACTGCAGAGAAGCATCCCACCATACGGAGATATGTGTTTCTTTATTCATTCACCCCTTGATAAAAATTTTGCAGTATTTCCTAGTTTTGGCAGCTATGAATAGACCTACTATAAACATTCATATATAGGTTTTTATATAAACATCAGTTTTCATTCCTCTAGGGTAAATACCCGGGAAGGTAATGGGTGAGAATATGTTTAACTTTCTCAGAAATTGCTGAGAAATCCAAAGTGGCCGCACCATTTGCATTCACAGTAGCGAGAGTGATAGTTGCGGTTGCTCTGCATCCTTGTCAGCACTTACCGATTTTATTTGTTTTTTTAAAGACATTCTCATAGATGTGTCCTGGTATATCAGCGTGGTTTTAGTCTACCTTTCTCTAATGCTGATGTTCTTATCTGCCTCAGTGCTTTTGATTAACAGTAGGCTGTGGAGTGAACAGAGCATCCTTGTTACTGTAACTTCTGCCCACCCCTCCCTATTTTCATTTGCTTGTAAGCTCTCCTGTTAATATGAAATGGTGGGGAAGGAAGTGAGGCTGAGCCCCACCCTGCAACTGTTTTTGGAACAATATTGGTTTTGTGATTTTTTTCCCCCTGAGAGCTCCAGGTTGAGGCCAGCCTCTTGTGGACACAGGAGCAAGAGCATTTGGATCTGCTGACATACAATGAGGAACTGACTTTTGAATGGAAAGGAAAGCAGGTCGTTTGCAGCAGTTACATGGAAAGTTGCTGTTCTGTTCTCTGTCACCTGGTTTAGAGGCTCCCCCAGCTCTGGGACCTGGGGACCATGCCCGTGATGTGGATGGTAATAGGTGTGCCTCTGCACTGGGGGGTGTGCAATCCAGAAAGGGTTAACTTGTACAGGCTGACAAGAAATGGGGGGCACTTCAGTCTTGAATTTTATCTTAGCAACTCTGCCACTGGGTCTGAGCTTCCACATAGAATGCAGTGAGTCCCAGGTTTCTTCTGACATACACTGTTGGAGTGTGGCTCCACACACCTTCTTGCTCCATTTCCTCCAGAATAGCTTCCCGGCATTTTAATTCCCAGGGCTGCTAAATCAAATATAACATCCTGAGACTTCCACCCATTGGCAAATCATCCCACAGGAAGTCCGGGATGAAGCTGAAGGTGGGTTTAGCAGCCCAAGCGTCAGTCACCCAGATGATTCTTCAGGCTCCAGATGTTGGCCTCCTGCATAGCAGCTGTGAGCAGGATGCCCTGGATGCATCGCTTCTGAGACATTATAAAGCTCCGATGATGCTAGGGACCCATGCAGGGTAGGTGGACACTCCCAGCCCCAGTGTCCCTGAGGTCATAGGGAATTCCCCTTCTCAGGTCACTGCAGACTTGTCATCTGGCTCCTATGTAGCAGCTGGCCTGCGCCCTTCACCACACACACCCCACAGGCTCTCAGCCCACTCAAGTACCTCTCCAGCCCTTCTGCACTGACTCACTGGCCTGCATCTCTTCTGTGGTCAGTGCGTAAAGGCCAGAGGGTGGAACTGAGATTACCGGGGCCAGTTCAACGAGGAGAAACCTCAACTCAGAGAGGGGAAGTAGCTTGCTTGAGGCAGCACAGCACCCAGCTGGGACTGGACTCTAGGCCTTTGACTCCCACCTCAGCCCTGCAGCCCCCTCTGCCTGGGGGCGGCATGAGTGGGCAGGTGCTTGCACAGCTGCCCGTCTCGCACAGCCACATCCAGGCTGCAGAAAGGCAGGGCCTCGAGTCCGCCTGGTGAGGCACGGGGAGGAGACATGGCTAAGCTGGGCTACGTGTCGCATGCCCTGAGCCTGACCTGAACTGGGAAACGACTTGTCGGCACAGAGTGGGGCCTTGTCTTTCCCTGGAGTCTCCTGGGACCCCGTGTAACCTCCAGCCTTCTCATCTTGCCAGGTCATCTTTCCCTTCATCCCTCCCCAAACTTCTACTTCTCCGAAACACTTTCTAGCATGGTACCTGGCCAAGCCCCTATCTCTTCCCTGCACCCTAAGTGAGCCCTTGTTTGAGCTCAGCCTCTGGTGCGCAGAGCTGTCTATAGACCCGGGGTGGACCCACCTTGGGCTGCCGGCTCACAGTGGGACCTTGGGCAGGTCACTTCTCTGCTCCGAGCCTTAGTACCATCTGCAAGCAAAGGCTGATAGCTTTGACATCGCTGGATGGCAGGAAGGTTACATGAAGGGATGCAGGTAAATCCTGTACCAAGGAGGCTCTAATAAATGCCATCCTAGAGTTCTGCCTCAATCCCCTCTGAGGGGCCCTGTGATTATCCCATTTCACAAATGAAGACACTGAGGCTGGGACAGGTGTTTCACTTGGTCTAAGCCCATGAGATTTAAACTGGACCAGCCTGGTTCCAGGGTCTGTGCTGGTGCCCGCACCTGTTTACAGAGGAAAGAAGACACTCCTGATAACAGAGTGGATTAGAATGGCTTCTTCTTGCTGTTCTTCATACAGCCCTGACAGGCTGCTCCCCAGTTCCTTCCTTTTACAAACAAAACCGGAGCAGATCGACAGGACAGGAGAGAAGGCCACAACTTGATATTTGAGTCAGACAAGTTCTCCACACGATTCACGGATCCCGTTTTGTTAGAAATTCTTGTTTTTTTTTGAAAATCTCAGTCTTTTCAAGGGAACACTTTAGTAAACGTGGCTTCTTAACTTCAGAGGAGATCTGAGGGGCTCTGATATTTCCCCTGGGTGTTCAGCTTTGTTCCCCAGGATCACATTTTCACAGCTTGAAACTCACTTTTTCTTCTCACCTGCTTATCCTAGAAATGTGGTGGGTTAGCAGGACCTCTGATACATTTTATTGAATGAATCATTTAGTAGCACCTGCAGATGTAACCCCATGATGACTTTTATGTGATACAGCCAAGCCTGGATCGACTGTAGCCTCCATCCTATGTACTGGGATGTCTGTGCTGGACTTAGGTTGGTTTTGTTGATGATGAGAATGTCTGTTTGATTGAGATATAATGGCTTTCAGAGTCTGGGGGAAATCCAAGTAGAAAAAGGACTTATTAGAAGAGAGGTCTGGGCTATTGAGAGATTTGGCTGCCATCAGCATATAGGTTCATTCATTCATTTGTTCATGTATATAGTAATATTTTATTGAGCTTCTACTTCATGCCAACCCCTGATGAAGGTTGGAGAAGGAAATGGCAACCTACTCCAGTATTCTTGCCTGGAGAATCCCAGGGACAGAGGAGCTTGGTGGGCTGCTGTCTATGGGGTCGCACAGAGTTGGACACGACTGAAGCGACTTAGCAGCAGTAGCAGCTGATGAAGGTGCAATGGTCTTCTTTCACAAAGCTAACATTTAGTGGATATGTGGCTCTTGAGGGTAATTAATGGCAGGGGAACAGCTGGGATTCCCCTACAGGGAACTTTTGAAATGAGAACATGTGGCATCTATCTGACACCAGAAAACCACCACAAGGAGCCTGTTAAGGACACTGAATAGCAGACAGACAAAAACACATCTAACAAAATACATAGTGAGATACAACAGAGATACACAGCGATTCACAATTTTTAGAGGTTATACTCCACTTATGCCTATTATAAAATACTGGTTATATTCCTCATGTTGTGCAACCTATCCTTACAGCTTGCTGCTGCTGCTAAGTTGCTTCAGTCATGTCCAACTCCTTGTGACCCCATGGACTGTAGCCCATCAGGCTCCTCTGTCCATGGGATTCTCCAGGCAAGAGTACTGGAGTGGGTTGCCATGCCCTCCTCCAGGGGATCTTCCCGACCCAGGGATCGAACCCATGTTTCTTATGTCTCCTGCATTGGCAGGTGGGTTCTTTACCACTAGCTCTGCCAGGGAAGCCCCATCCTTATAGCTTATTTTATACCTAATAGTTTATACTTCTTTTTCTCCTACCACAATATTGTCTTCCTTTCTTCCTCTCCTTCCTGGTAACCACTAGTTTTTTCTCTGTATCTGTGAGTCTATTTCTTTTTGTTGTTGTTGTTATATTCACTAGTTCATTTTATTTTTTAGAGTCTATGTATAAGTGATACCATACAGGATTTGTCTTTCTCTGTATGACTTTCTTCACTTAGTGTAATGCCTTCCAAGCTCATCCATGTTGATGTAAATGCCAAATGTTCATTCTTTTTTTATGGCTGAGTAATATTCTTTATCACATCTTCTTTATCCATGGATCTGTTGACAGATACTTAGGTTGCTCCCGTATCTTGGCAATTGTAAATGATACTGTTATGAACATTGGGTTGCATATATCTTTTCAAATTATTGTTTTGTTTTTTAATACATACTCAGCAGTGGACTTTCTGGGTTATGAGGTAGTTCTATTTTCAGTGTTTTGGGAAACCACCATACTGTTTTCCACAGTGGCTACACCAATTTACTTTTCTACTAACAGCCTACAAGGGTTTGCTTTTCTCTAAACCTTGTCAATATTTGTTATTTGTGTTCATTTTGATGATAGCCATTCTGACAGGTGTGAGGTGACAGTTTATTGTGGATTTGATTTGCATTTCCATAACGATTAGTGATGGTGAGCCTCTTCTCATGTGCCTGTTGGATGCCATTTAATCAGCTTTTAAACTAAATCAGAAAGAATAAAAAAAAAAACAGTAACTAAGGAAGTGTCAAATCTGGCACATGCTTGGTAGGAAGACTGTACATTGATGAGGTGTTTTGGGAAAAGCTGTTTGGAAATACGTGTCAAGAGCCTAAAAATTTTACCTATCTTTAAATCCAACTATTTCCTTTTTGGAATGTACCACAAACTGTTATTTAGTCATGAATAGATGGAAAGGCTTAGACATAAGTATTATTGTCACAATGTTGTTTACAGCAGTGAATAATTAGAAATGACTTACATGCTTACATGTAGGGGGTTAGTTAAATAAAGGATCAACATGGTTCTACAAGCACTACACACCATTAAAAATGAAGAATGTAGGGGATTTTTAACAATATAGGAAGTAGTCATGATACTTTTTTGTGACATAAGAAAGTCATGAACTAATTTATGAGGAAATGGATTGAGAGAAGATACTAGCGATTTTTAAATGCAACACGGGATCTGTTTTTAGAATATACTCTCAAAGCAACAAGAAAAAGATAGGCAAAGACAAATAAGCAAAGATTTTGAGTGGTCATTTTTCAGAAGAGGAAATTCAAAAGACTATGAGTCATATAAAGAGATGTTCAGACTCATTGGTGAGAGAGATGCAAATTAAAATGAAGGATCACTTTACTTCAATCTGATTGGCAAATATTAGAAAGCAGGGTGATGTCAAGCAGGGCTGTGGAGGAGATGGCAGAGGACCCTTTGGAGGTGGGGGAGTGTGGCTCGGTGCCAGCTTTCTGGAGGCATCTTGGCCGACTGTACTTGGTTGAATCAAGAGACATACCTTATTGACTCAGCTTTCCTGCCTAGGTGTTTGTACCCAGAGCCAGTCACATGCAGCCCTGTGAGGGGAGCCTGGTGGGAATGTCCAGGACAGGATGGAGGGCAGTACAGGAAACCTCAGGCAATCTGACCATCCACTGTGGAGTGAACAAATCAAGCAGGCACATGATGCCCAGTGTGTAACATGGAGCAACAGTTAGGGGAAATGCGGTTGACAAATACAGAGCCACATGCTTGGGTCTGAAGTCATAATGTTGAGTGAGAAAGTAAGTTGAGAAAAGATGCAAAAAGCCATTTGGGGAAATTTAAATGCCTTCAGAAATCATGCCATGTTTTATAAGGACCCATGCTATCAAGCAGGTGGGCTGGGTGGGGTGGGCTAGACGGGAATGGGGGATGAAGAGTCTAGGGAAAAGTGAATAAACAGTCAACACCTGGTCAGGAAGGAGACGGTGCTGAGATGGTGTGAGGCAACTGCCACCTGCCCCTGAGGTGTTGAGTGCTTGCTCACTCAGTCCTGTCCATCTCTTTGCAACCCCATGGACCAGAGCCTGCCAGGTTCCTCTGTCCATGGGATTGCCCAGGTAAGATTACTGGAGTAGGTTGCCATTTCTTCCTCCAGGGGTCTTCCTGGCCCAGTGATTGAACCCTCATCTCCTGTGTCTCCTGCATTGCCAGGCGGGTTCTGTATCACTTAGCCACCTGGGAAGCTCGGCAACTGAGGGTCAAGACCCAAATGGAAATAAATAAACCCCAGTGAAGTCCCAGCCAACCAACCAATGAAAGCAAAAGTACAAATAAAAAGTTTGTTCCAATGATATTATTAAACAATATATTTGTAAGAAAAGCTTGAATATCAATGGTCAGCTTTCTAGATGTAGGCCTGCTTGATATTCTTCCTGATATTTTTTTCCTTCCCAATTTTTGATGCTGAATGTACATGACTTTTGTATAAGAAAATGACTTCTGCAAATGAAGTCTGAGAGTAATAAGTATGTTTGATAGAAGAAGAGCAGGGGCTCAAGGAGTTTTGTGCCTAAAGGGTGAGAACATTTCAAAGAAGGATGGCTCATCTGGCCATGTGATCTTTAGTTAGTGGGAATTCTAGCCTACAAGGATTCTGTGTTTGGGCTAAGAATAAAGCATGATGTACCTCCTCAGCTTCTTAGCCCAGAGCAAAACATTGTGGACCCACCTCTGTGTCTATCTGTCTGGTTGCCATCCCTTGATTGGTGGCTGTCAGTCGCTGGCTGGATTCCAGGGTGGGCACTTATGTGGTGACATGGGGACATCATGGTTGGGGAGGGATTCTTGCTGGGCACCTTGACACTCTGGTCTCTGCTCAGAGTTTCCAACACTCCTGACAAACAAACAACAAACAAACCTTTATTGTGCTGTGAGCCTGTCCTGCCTCAGCTACAGAGTATGGCAATTGAAAAGTCACAGACACAAATAACAGTACTTTCTCAAGGCTACCTATCTGGCAAATAAGCCTTGGCTAGTTTTATGGGCTTCCCAGATGGTCCTAGTGATAAAGAATCTGCCTGCTAATGCAGGAGACACAAGAGACATGGGTTCAATTCCTTGGCTGGGAAGATCCCTTGGAGGAGGGCATGGGAACCCATGCCAGTACCCTTGCCTGGAGAGTCCCATGGACAGAAGAGCCTGGCGGGCTACAGGCCGTGTGTGTGCAAAGAGTCAGACACGACTGAACGACTGAGCATGCACACATGGCTTAGATTCCTGTCCTCAGGCCTACTGCCCCCAGCTTCCCAGCTTGTAAATGTCGGTTTTGTGTGTACTAACACAGAAGTTCTTTTAAGTTAACTTGGGGATTTCAAGAGTCATTTTGAGGGTAAAGTTCTCTAAAAACATTGAGTGTGAAGCTAATAATGCTGAGAATGAAGAACTTGCATCCTTTTAGTCTCATGTGATGGAGTTAAAATAGAAGATATGGAATTACATGCCTCTACAAATATTGAGAGACATTTACATGTTTCTTCTATTTACTCAGCATTTTTAAAGAGGAATAATGTCAGATAATAAATAAAACCAGATTTGGTATTAAAGGTTTACATTTCAGCTGGACGTCTCATTGCCTGGGTGAGTTTTGGATCATCAGTTTCCTTACTTAAATAAAGAAAATAAGAGTACCCATGTCTCTTGTGAGGGAGTCTGTGTAAAGAGCCCAGGATGGTGCCTGGCAAATGTTAGATTGTCAGTATGAGTCACATCTAAGTTGGAATCTCTTTCTTCAGAAGTGTTCCTTATTTTAGTCAGTTTCAGATTCTTAGAGGAACCATCTGCTATAGGAACTGGACTAAATGAGAATGATATTTCGTTCCACAATCAGCTTCATCAGAAAGTGTTGTGATGGGACTGTTCAGTTTTCTTGTTTGTTCTGAATTCAGATCTGCTTTGCTGAGGCATGGAGGCAAAAGATGTGTCAGAGGCTGAAGACAGAGCTGAGGATCCAGGTTCTAAAAATAAAGGCCAGCCTGATGCTGCACAACCTGATTTCCCACCAGGAGGGCAGACCCCTGGCCCCACTGCCCTCTGGGAGATGCTAGAAAGGAAATTTCTGGAATACCAGCAGTTGGCTCCCAGAAGCCCGGCTGAGCAACAGAAGAGCCTGTTGAATCTTCTCCCACTGTTCCTAAAGGTTGGTATTCTCATTTTTGAAACTGTAAAAAGATGATACAGCACTCTGGGGACTTTTCAGGGATGATTAGAAGCTGGAGTCAGTGGTTTTAATATCATCACGAGTGGTCTCTGGTTGCTTAGAGGAGAGTGTTGTGCTATTTAATAAAGATAGCAGCAAGGCTTATCTCCAGGGTGAGGATGGACTTGGAAAGGATGGACTTGGAAAGGATGGACAGTTGGCTCTTTTTTTTTTTTTTCACCAGAGTAGGACCTTTTATTTATTTTTTTTTCTTTTTTTTTTTTTAAATTTTTATTTATTTATTTATTTATTTTTTTGGTCATACATTGATATGAATCAGCCATAGATTTACACGTATTCCCCATCCCGATCCCCCCTCCCACCTCCCTCTCCACCCGATTCCTCTGGGTCTTCCCAGTGCACCAGGCCCGAGCACTTGTCTCATGCATCCCACCTGGGCTGGTGATCTGTTTCACCATAAATAGTATACATGCTGTTCTTTTGAAATATCCCACCCTCACATTCTCCCACAGAGTTCAAAAGTCTGTTCTGTACTTCTGTGTCTCTTTTTCCGTTTTGCATATAGGGTTATCGTTACCATCTTTCTAAATTCCATATATATGTGTTAGTATGCTGTAATGTTCTTTATCTTTCTGGCTTACTTCACTCTGTATAACGGGCTCCAGTTTCATCCATCTCATTAGGACTGGTTCAAATGAATTCTTTTTAATGGCTGAGTAATATTCCATGGTGTATATGTACCACAGCTTCCTTATCCATTCATCTGCTGATGGGCATCTAGGTTGCTTCCATGTCCTGGCTATTATAAACAGTGCTGCGATGAACATTGGGGTGCACGTGTCTCTTTCAGATCTGGTTTCCTCAGTGTGTATGCCCAGAAGTGGGATTGCTGGGTCATATGGCAGTTCTATTTCCAGTTTTTTAAGAAATCTCCACACTGTTTTCCATAGCGGCTGTACTAGTTTGCATTCCCACCAACAGTGTAAGAGGGTTCCCTTTTCTCCACAGCCTCTCCAGCATTTATTGCTTGTAGACTTTTGGATAGCAGCCATCCTGACTGGCGAGTAATGGTACCTCACTGTGGTTTTGATTTGCATTTCTCAAATAATGAGTGATGTTGAGCATCTTTTCATGCGTTTGTTAGCCATCTGTATGTCTTCTTTGGAGAAATGTCTGTTTAGTTCTTTGGCCCATTTTTTGATTGGGTCATTTATTTTTCTGGAATTGAGCTGCAGGAGTTGCTTGTATATTTTTGAGATTAATCCTTTTTCTGTTTCTTCATTTGCTATTATTTTCTCCCAATCTGAGGGCTGTCTTTTCACCTTACTTATAGTTTCCTTTGTAGTGCAAAAGCTTTTAAGTTTCATTAGGTCCCATTTGTTTAGTTTTGCTTTTATTTCCAATATTCTGGGAGGTGGGTCATAGAGGATCTTGCTGTGATTTATGTCGGAGAGTGTTTTGCCTATGTTCTCCTCTAGGAGTTTTATAGTTTCTGGTCTTACATTTAGATCTTTAATCCATTTTGAGTTTATTTTTGTGTATGGTGTTAGAAAGTGTTCTAGTTTCATTCTTTTACAAGTGGTTGACCAGCTTTCCCAGCACCACTTGTTAAAGAGGTTGTCTTTTTTCCATTGTATATCCTTGCCTCCTTTGTCAAAGATAAGGTGTCCATAGGTCCGTGGATTTATCTCTGGGCTTTCTATTCTGTTCCATTGATCTATATTTCTGTCTTTGTGCCAGTACCATACTGTCTTGATGACTGTGGCTTTGTAGTAGAGTCTGAAGTCAGGCAGGTTGATTCCTCCAGTTCCATTCTTCTTTCTTAAGATTACTTTGGCTATTCGAGGTTTTTTGTATTTCCATACAAATTGTGAAATTATTTGGTCTAGTTCTGTGAAAAATACCGTTGGTAACTTGATAGGGATTGCATTGAATCTATAGATTGCCTTAGGTAGAATAGCCATTTTGACAATATTGATTCTTCCAATCCATGAACACGGTATGTTTCTCCATCTGTTTGTGTCGTCTTTGATTTCTTTCATCAGTGTTTTATAGTTTTCTATGTATAGGTCTTTTGTTTCTTTAGGTAGATATACTCCTAAGTATTTTATTCTTTTTGTTGCAATGGTGAATGGTATTGTTTCTTTAATTTCTCTTTCTGTTTTTTCATTGTTAGTATATAGGAATGCAAGGGATTTCTGTGTGTTAATTTTATATCCTGCAACTTTACTATATTCATTGATTAGCTCTAGTAATTTTCTGGTAGAATCTTTAGGGTTTTCTATGTAGAGGATCATGTCATCTGCAAACAGTGAGAGTTTCACTTCTTCTTTTCCTATCTGGATTCCTTTTACTTCTTTTTCTGCTCTGATTGCTGTGGCCAAAACTTCCAACACTATGTTGAATAGTAGTGGTGAGAGTGGGCACCCTTGTCTTGTTCCTGATTTCAGGGGAAATGCTTTCAATTTTTCACCATTGAGGGTGATGCTTGCTGTGGGTTTGTCATATATAGCTTTTATTATGTTGAGGTATGTTCCTTCTATTCCTGCTTTCTGGAGAGTTTTAATCATAAATGAGTGTTGAATTTTGTCAAAGGCTTTCTCTGCATCTATTGAGATAATCATATGGTTTTTATCTTTCCATTTGTTAATGTGGTGTATTACATTGATTGATTTGCGGATATTAAAGAATCCTTGCATTCCTGGGATAAAGCCCACTTGGTCATGGTGTATGATTTTTTTAATATGTTGTTGGATTCTGTTTGCTAGAATTTTGTTAAGGATTTTTGCATCTATGTTCATCAGTGATATTGGTCTGTAGTTTTCTTTTTTTGTGGCATCTTTGTCTGGTTTTGGAATTAGGGTGATGGTGGCCTCATAGAATGAGTTTGGAAGCTTACCTTCATCTGCAATTTTCTGGAAGAGTTTGAGTAAGATAGGTGTTAGCTCTTCTCTAAATTTTTGGTAGAATTCAGCTGTGAAGCCATCTGGTCCTGGGCTTTTGTTTGCTGGAAGATTTTTGATTACAGTTTCGATTTCCTTGCTTGTGATGGGTCTGTTAAGATCTTCTATTTCTTCCTGGTTCAGTTTTGGAAAGTTATACTTTTCTAAGAATTTGTCCATTTCATCCAAGTTGTCCATTTTATTGGCATAGAGCTGCTGGTAGTAGTCTCTTATGATCCTTTGTATTTCAGCGTTGTCTGTTGTGATCTCTCCATTTTCATTTCTAATTTTGTTAATTTGGTTCTTCTCTCTTTGTTTCTTAATGAGTCTTGCTAATGGCTTGTCAATTTTGTTTATTTTTTCAAAAAACCAGCTTTTAGCTTTGTTGATTTTTGCTATGGTCTCTTTAGTTTCTTTTGCATTTATTTCTGCCCTGATTTTTAAGATTTCTTTCCTTCTGCTAACCCTGGGGTTCTTCGCGTTACAGGCTTACATCAAGAAACAAGAAAAAAACCAAATAAATAACCTAACTCTACACCTAAAGCAACTAGAGAAGGAAGAAATGAAGACAGTTGGCTCTTGAGTATTATTGTCTCTTTAGTTAAAAAAGGACATTGTTCAACAATGATATCGTTCAATACCTGCTTAGGAGCCAGAGGAGAAACCTGCTCCTTTGGAAGCTAGGAAAGGAATCTGTGTCCTGACATGTGAGTGGCAGGGTGGCTGGTAACTCCAACACCAGGGCCTGGGAGAGTCAGAACATAAGTTGTGTCGATACGCAAACTGAGATATAATCAGTGGGGAGCAGCAGAGCAGTATTCCCTTCCTTGGTTGTAGATACACAGGAGAAGCCCAGCCTGTCCACTGGGCTGGCACTCTGGCTGGTGGCAGCTGGGAACAGTTTGGGCACAAGGAATTTCCTTTATTGTCTTAGAATAAAGTTCGTGCCAGTGAGGTCTGCCTTGGAGTTGAGTATGTTAAAATCTAATTGTAGAGTTGGAAAAGCATCCTTTTTATGAAGACTTAGTTTTTGCTTGACCACTGATTTTGGGATATTATTGCAAAATCCATGTACTTAACATTCAAAGTATGGAGAATATGAGATACTTTCACATTTGAAAATAAACTTGGATATCCAGGTGGAGGCTTTGGCAGATTTTTATTGGGAAATCCCTTTGCTAATATGTTTCATCTAACCTATTAACCAGAAATACTTAATGATTTCCAAAGATGACTCAGAATTTTCTTGGGATCATATTTATAGGATGCACTGAATACTTAGGCATGCCTTTCTGTAAAAAATTGCCAAGTAACTTATTGTTTATGAATTCATAATTTTCTCCATGTTTTAGACTGGTATTCTCCATAAATCCCATTTCACAGGTTGGATAACTGGTGCATAGGGAACATACTGGAAAAGAGCAACTAGATACAGAGAGGCCACTTAGGTTTCTCATTCCCAGCACTTCCTGTTCTGATGACTCCAACTTCTGGGAGGCAGTCTTACCCAGTTCTCAGATCAACTTTGCCTTATAAAAGGAAACATGTGAGAATCGCTGCCTCTCACCCACCAAGTCACTGGGAAAGTATATGGATTCAGCCATAGAACTGTATCTTCCCACCCCTCTGAGCAGCCCTAGCTCTGATGAAAGGACTCTGCACCTGAGAGCCAGGGCTTGATACCTCTTTGCCTCTCTCCAAATTGTTGATTTGAGAATTCATTCTTTTGTTGTACAAATATTTGGGCTTCCCTAGTAGCCCAGATGGTAAAGAATCTGCCTGCAATGCAGGAGATCCAGGTTTGATCCCTGAGTTGGGAAGACCCCCTGGAGAAGGGAATGGCTATCCACTCCAGTATTCTTGCTTGGAGAATTCCATGGACAGAGGAGCTCTTTATTGAGCTCCTATAGCCTCTTTTGGGCCTGGTGCTATGAAAGTAAGGAAGACCAATAGAGGTTTTACCTGTAACTGTCCAGAGCAGAGGATACTGAGTAGGACCTAAAATGTGTTTGTTTGACTTCTAGAGATTAAAAATTAATTCAGTTCAATCGCTCAGTCATGTCCAGCTCTTTGTGACCCCATGGACTGCAACACACCAGGCTTTTCTGTCCATCACCAACTCCCGGAGCTTGCTCAGACTTATTTCCATCAAGTCAGTGATGCCATCCAACCATCTCATCCTCTATTGTTCCCATCTCCTCCTGCCTTCAATCTTTCCCAGCGTCAGGGTCTTTTCCAATGAGTCAGTTCTTCACTTCAGGTGGCCAAAGTATTGCAGTTTCAGCTTCAGCTTCAGTCCTCCCAGTGAATATTCAGGACCGATTTCCTTTAGGATTGACTAGTTTAATCTCCTTGCAGTCCAACGGACTCTCAAAATTGAATTCATTCAAAAATGAATTGGTGCCATTTCTTCAAAGTGGAAAGTTTTCATGTGAGACTCAGATTTCACATTCCTCTTGAAAATATTTGTAGCTGCAATAGTGATAATTGGATGGAGATGGTTAGGGGCACTTCTTTAAACAGAAGATGGTCTTGGTCTCTTAGTTTACCCTAGTTCCTCACTCCCTAATACACCCAATCCACATCACTGATTTATGTTATCTGACCCTATATACACATTGACCTCTTGAATAGCAAGTGGTTCCTATTATCACCTAACATCGATATTGGTTCATATTTCCCAAACCCTTTCCTAATTACAGGAAGAATGATGGCCCTATTGTTGAACACATGGGATTTCGAGTCAAACAGTAGGGCTCCAGTCCCAGCTCCATTACTTATTAGCTGAGCATCCTTGAGCAAGCTACTAAATTTTACTGAGCCTCAGTTTCCTCATCTGTAAAGTGGAATCAATACCACTTTGCTAGGATACTGTGAAGGTGAGATCAGATGAGGATTGTAAAGTCCACAGCACATGGAAAGTAGACATGGTGCCCATTTCCTTTCCACCAGTCTCCTGGAAACTGACTGCACATGTGCAGTTTGAAATCCCATTAGTTACCATGATCCCCGAAAAAGGTGACAATATCTGTTATGTTTTGGATCTCTGGAGTCCATCTCTGAGGCAGACTATCACCAGCTTTCTTTTTTTTTTTTTTTTATCATTTTCTTAAAATCTATATTCTTTTAAGGCCCATACACTTACAAACCTGTTGTTCTTATTAAGATTTGACCAATAAAATCCTGCCAGAACTATAGCTCTCAAGCTTCTTAATTAAGAATTGGTAGCAGAAAGGAACACGGGGAAGGTGGGAAGTTGTTTTTTGGGGGGGAAGGGGTTTTAGTGCAGATAAAATCTGAGCTGTAGATGAAGCCGGAGGATGGCCATTGGATTACAATGTAAGAAGTCAAGCTTGTAAAAACTCTCTTCTGAATTGTAATATCCATAAAACAGAGTTCTTTAAGTTTGTTTGCAAAGAACCCTCTTAGGAGTATCAGGACTTAAAAAGCCATCTCCTGTGGCATGTGTCCAATCAAGACTTTCCTATATCTCTTTGAGTTCAGAAAGACTGCCACCCCTTGCGCTTGTGTTGTTTAGGGAGTTGACTCCAGGATGTTGCAGACAAGGAGGTGTTTTTATTGCATCACGCAGGAAGCAGCACAGAGCCAATGAATTCCCAGGATGCAGAGTGGTGCTGGCAGTAAGGATTCAATGGACCATTGTTCTTTCCCTGCCAAGAGCCTTGGGCTTTGGTCTTTCTGAAACCTTCCTATCATAAGCTCTTAGAGCAAGAGAAGGCCTTCCTCTCACAAGAATGGGCAGGTCCTGTTGGCCTCCAGTTGACTTTGCTTTAGGGAAAAGGGAACCTCTTGCATTCTCTCATTGCATATAGATATTGGGTAATAATAGATGGAGAAACTATAGTTACAGATGTAGTTATTGTAGATTGTCCCTAGAATATGTACTTTGAGAGAAAGCAGGCAGCTAAATGATAGGGATTCCTTGGCAATTAGTGTAAAATTCCTCCCTGTCTGGGACAGACAGTCTCAGGGGTGGGATGACCTGGGGAAAAAGGCAACTCTGTGCATTTGGTAGATTAGGGATACTGCTAATAGGTTCACACTGCTCCCTTCAAGATGTGACATCTGTGTCCCCTCCTCTGGAACCTGGATGGGTTTGTGATGGTTTGACTAATTGACTAGGGCAAAAATGACATTTCCAGGCTCAGGTCTCAAGAGAATTGTAGCTTCTCCCTGTCACTTGGAATACTTGCTCTTAGAACCCTGAGGCCATGTTGTGAGGAAGCACAGGCAGCCCTGAGTAAAAGCCCATGTGGAGAGAACCTAAGCTCCTGACATTGCAGCTGCACTGCTGCTGACAGCCAGAACCATTTGCCAGCCATGTGAGCGTGCCATCTTGGATCTCTTAGCCCTTGTTCACCGCCCCAGCTGAGTGAAGCAGAGAAAAGCTGTTCCTTCTGAGCTCTGCCCGAATTGCAGGTCCATGAGAAAAATAAATGATTGCTGTTATTTTAAGCCACTCAATTTGGGCTTGTTTGTTATACAGCAATAGATAATCAGAACAGTGGGTAACACAGCAGGAATCCATTTATTTCCTAGTGCTGGGGGATTGGAATTAAAACCAAGTCAGTTGTATTTGTGTGTGTGTGTGTGTGTGTGTGTGTGTGTGTGTGCATGTACACAGGTGTGCATAGGTACTCTTAGGCTAACTGCCCGGCCAGTGGTACAGAGTTTATACTGTTGGATGTAGTCAATTATTCTTATATAAACCCAGCATGGACTCAACTGACTATGGAAGAGAGAGAAGTGACATTAAATATAATAGCAAGAATGACCAAGAGTTATTTCCAAGTGTGGTATCCAGAGGGGATGGTGAGGATAAATACTCCTTCTTGTTCATCTCTGGCTCTAATCCACTTCAGAATGGGGCCTGCAACATGGTTTATTCCCTTCTCAGGGGAACAATATTTTTGTTATGTTAATAAACTTTTGATGCATCAGTTTTTTCTGCTTACAAAGGAGAGAATTAGTTAGCAGGGGAAACTCATGTAAAGTATCTGAAATGTTTGAGTTTACTTAAAGGCCAAGTCATCAAACTCTGCAGCAATGAAGAAATAGCGATACTGCAGTCACACTTGAAAACTAAGGTTCTCTGTCTTTCAAAGCCAAAGTTTTCTCTCATTTCCTCTAGAGCTTCTGTCATTCCTTATGCTCTGGAGACCAGAGCATCATTTTCTTTTTCTTTCTTCCATGTGAGGGGACAGCCATAAGACATGATGGTGCAGCTTAGAGAATGTAAGTAAATAAAATTTTTTAAAAATATTGAGCAATATTCTCCCAGCATGCAAATCCCAATTTGGGGAAAAAATTAGTTCCTTTTGAAAGCTGCCTTAACTCTTCGGGGTCTCCATGGTACCATTCAGTAAATGATTGCCTCTGTGCATCAAATAGCACCCCAGTGGCCTGAAAGAGTTCATGGGGCCTCCAGAAGTAGCCATCATGGTCCCAGGAAGGAGTGTGAGCCTTGGGAGAATCTGGCTGAGTGTACAATTACTGTTCAGCTCACAGTGGCCCAATTTGCTTTATTGTAGAGTGCCTCCTGGAGTCCCACTGCTCAAAGACAATCTCAGTGCCTCTGAGTCAACTGCCTGCAAATCAGCCTTTCGGGGGTTTGCCAGCCCTGGGAGGAGGCACAGGCATTTGTTAGGAAGATATCATAGAGTTCTCAGTCCTGGGGAGGGAAATAATGTTACCACTGAAATTCCCAGCTAGAAGGACTGACTTTTCTCTCCAGAGATTAACTTTTCCAGGTGATAGCTGGTTTGCAGGTGGTAGCCATACATTTCTTAGACATGCACATGCTACTTCAGTGTGTGTGAGATGATTCAACTTTTTACTCTGCTGCTTAACTGGTTATCTCAGGTTACCGTGTGGTTCTGCCTCAGTTTCTGTAAAGTAGGAATAATAATTATACCAATCCCAAAGGTATGTTATGTGGATTAGTGAAAACAATGCATGTCAGTGCTTGGCATAGTATTTGGCACAAAACCAGCAACACATTTGGCCATTATTCTGCATAATGTGGGTCCCATCATCATATGTTCACTTATTAAATATTTGTTGGAGGTCTACTATGTAAAATAGTGCTTAAAATTCACCTAGTTGTTTTTGTAGTTTTAGCAAAATTCTGATGTACTGTTTTTTTATTTACTTTATTTTATTTACAAAGGAAAGGTGTGACTATGTTCATTTATAGGGCTAACATTTTTTTAACTATTTCAGATACAAAGTTATGTTCAAATCAAAATAAATAGCCAGGTACTCACAACCCATATGGGCTTCCCAGGTGGTGCTAGTGGTAAAGAACCTGCTTGTCAAGGCAGGAGAGGTAAGGTGCAGGTTTGATCCCTGGGTCAGGAAAATCCCCTGAAGGCAGGCATGGCAACCCACTTCAGTATTCTTGCCTGGAGAATCCCATGGACAGAGGAGCCTGGAAGGCTATAGTCCACAGGGTCGCAAAGAGTCAGACATGACTGAGGCAACTTAGCATGCACACATACATATACATACACACCCATATAAAAGAAATAAAGCATTTCAGATAAACTAAAGCCACCTGTGTATAAATTCAAGGACTTATTTCCCTTCCGCTCACTCCCAATGGTAACTCCCAACCTGCTGAATTAACATGCCCTGTGTGAAATGATATCCAAAGAGACAGCAAGTTGTAAAAGTATATTATGGTATCATTCTAAGATACCTATAAAACTGTATGGGGAACACATGTAAATCCATAGCTGATTCATGTCAATGTATGGCAAAAACCACTACAATACTGTAAAGTAATTAGCCTCCAACTAATAAAAATAAATTTTAAAAAAGGAAAAAAACTGTATGTAAATTATACAATAATATGGATGTATTTTTATAACCATAAGTAATACTATCATGCAACTTATGTATAGTCTCACAAGTTTTTGTAGCTCAAACTTTAATATACTTTCACAATTTGCTTTTTCCACAACATTCTGTTTCTGGGATTTATCTGTATTGATTCAGCTCTATTTTTTTTTCTTTTTCAGTTCTATGTGATATCCTTATATAAATTTGTCACAAATCATTCATTATCCTATTGATGAATGTTAAATTTTTCCCAATCAAAAATAACATTGCATAAATATTTCTTATCCATGTCACCTTGGGCACACAGGCCAGCTTGTTTAGGGATATACTTACGAGACTTCTCCCTAGCACTGGAATTGCTGGGAGGTTGGACATGTGTGCCCCCTTAGCTTTATTTAATTGTGTTAAATGCTTCTTCAAAGAGGTTCTTTCAAGTAACTCTCCAGCATAGGGTATGCGGGTTCCATGGTTCCTCACTTTCCCTACATTTGGTATTGTCAGATTTTTCATTTCTGCTAACCAGAAAAGTAGAAAATATCTTCTTGCAGTTATAGTTCGCATTTCCCTGATTATTAGTAATTTTCTATTTATCTTTCGATAAGTTTCCTGTTGCTTCATTTGCCTGTTTATTAAAAATCAGTCTTTTTTTAAAATTGATTTATAGGGGTCTAAATACCAGCCTTTTGTCAGTTACATGCATTGCAAATATTTTCTCCCAATCTGTAGTCTGCATCCTCTTTTTGTATATAGTGTCTTTTCATATCAAGAAGAGTTTTAAAGGTTTTTACTTTTAAACAAACATAGTATCTATTGCAAGGAAACATACTGAGAATGATTTCCCTTTGGAAATTTTATGTCTTTCTCACCCTTTCTAGAAGGAGGATCTCAGCTTAAAAAAATTGGTCATGCCTTTGGAAAGGAATATAATTTAATATGGCTGGTGAGAGGGAGCAGTGGACAACAATCTAGCAAAGTTGCATTTCAGAGTGGTCACTAACTGCCAGGAATGGGCACAACAGCTTATCTCCCTGGTGGGAACCTGGGGTGAGGAATTGCCAGGAACTCAAGTTCGGGGCCAAGGATAGTCACTCTGCTCTGTACTCAGCCTGTGACAACATGGGAGAACAGAGGGAAAGGACTCACATGAAAAGCAGACGTAGGAACAGGATTACTGTGGAAACTGTGGGAAATTCTGGAAAGAGCCTGGCATCCCAAGCAGAATTGTAAGACTTCTATTAAATAGCATTTTTAACAATAATCAGGCAAAGTCTGAGGAAAAAGAAGACCAGATGGGATAGAGATGAAAGGGACAGATAAGAGAGGATTTTAAGGAAATTAAAATAAACGGGAAACTAAAAACAATGACAGCAACAACTTGGACTGGGAAAGGATTTCCTAAGCTTGGAACTAAATCCAGAAAGCAAAGGAATGGACTGAGAAATTTCATTTCATAGGAATTTCAGATTTCTGTACAGTTTACCAAGCAATACCACATTTAAAGATGAAATGACAGATTCAGAAAAATTGAGATAATGTTATAGACCAAAGGTTAATGATTTTTGTACATAAAAAGATTTTTTAAATAAATAAGAAAATAATGAAAACCCCAATAGAATAATAGGCTAAGAGTAAGAACAGACAATTCAAAAGGCATTAAAAGTGTTTGTCCACTCTAGTTACCCAAAGATTGCGACTGAAATGAGATATTTTTTCTTCTGTAAGTTTTCTTATTTAAGATGAAAAAGCACCACAGTGCTCTATGTTGATATGGGTGGAAAGAAATCAGCCCTTTTCCAGAGAGCCGTTGGAGGCTAATCTGTTAAACTTTTTCTGGAGAGTGAGTTCGTAGTTATTAATAGTAATAGGTACCGATTCACTAAAAAAAGGGGGAGAAAAAACACTCTTTTAATTGGATGGTATCACTGACCCAATGGACATGAGTTTGAACAAGTTCCAGGATATAGTGAACGACAGGGGAGCCTGGTGTGTTGTGGTCTGTGGGGGTGCACAAAAAGAGTCGGACACAACTGAGCGACTGAACAACGGCAACAATTGAAAATCCCACTTTTTTAAACCTACAATTCCATCTTTTAGAATTTATCTGAAAGAAATACTTGCACTACTAAACTAAAATATCTGCATGAGGTTTGACAAGAGTGTAAGAGGAGAATCAGTGAGACCCAGCAGTTGATGGTGAGGAAGGGGAGGGAGGAGGGACCTAGAGAATTACTCTTGGAATTTCCTACTAGAGCAGGTGAGTGCTTGGTAGGGTCATTCACTGAGACAAGATACACTGGGTTTTGGGGGAAGGCAATGGATTCAGTAAAGTATGTTCGGGGTTTCAGGAGCACGAGTTCAGGGGAGATGTCCAGAGTCAAAGCTGGATGTGTTTGGAGCTCAGCAGTAAGTTGAAGACTTCATAAGCACTAGTGTAGGGAGACAGTGGGAGTTGGAGGGTAGGTGATTCACTGGCTTTCCAGTGAACCTGGGAAAGTGACTGAGGCTGGCGGGGAGGTGATTCTGGTGCCTAGCTTTGTAGCTTTGACATCACTGAGTGAATCCTGCATGTTGCACTTCAGGCCTGGGAACACTCCGTGGGGATCATCTGCTTTCCCAGTCTTCAACGCCTGGCTGAAGATGTTTCCAACCAGTTTGCCCAAGAAATACAGAAGGCACTTGTGGGAAAGCCTGCAGGTAAGAGAAGAGCTGTCCTGGAGAACTTCATGGAGGGCAAAACAGCTCTTTGGGCTCCTCCCAGGCCTCTGGCTAAGCCCCTCCCTGCTTTCTAGGGGAGTTAAAGTAGAGCCTTTGAAAATGCACAGCAGGCCAGGTTCTGATACTGAGGACCCTGGAGAACAAAGGAAAAGGCTAGAAGAGGGAAGAGAAGGGGGACTTGGGAAATTTTGCTGCTCTTGGGAGGAATACACAGACACACACACTCACATCATTGACCCTACCCTATATATGTGTGTGTGATATATATACACACATACACACACAGACACCACTCCTTTCCCCCCGCCCCCACCAACACATACACACACACGAAACCAAAGTCAAGCAAATTTCCTGCTATAGGTCCTGGCTCACATCCTTTTCTTCACGGAGTTGGACCCCCAGAGCCTGGGCTATAGGGCTGATAGCAGAAGGAGATTCCAGGGGGAAGGAATAGCTTGAGCATGGTGTAGATGGAGGAATCCCTGTGACAAAAGGGGCTGTGTGACATAGAAAGTGGGGAGAAGACACTGGATTGTGGCAGGTCCACTTGCTGAGGAGCTTGTTCTTATTGTTTAGCAATAGGGAGCCACTGATGGTTGTTGAACAGGGATGGTGGCATAATAAGAGCTATCCTCCAAGGAGATTAATGTTGACAGAGTATGAAATGTTTGGTACAGATACAGGCATCACTGTTGGGCGTGCAAGAGGTGGAAGTTCCGTAAGGATGCTAAGGCATACCTTAGGGAGAGAGGGGCCCAAGGGGAGGGAGGGAAGCTGGGTGACCTGGCCACTGCACCGCCTTGCTGGTGACACTTTCTCTCCTCCCCACACTGTTGCCAGAGCAAGCACGGGTAGCAGCTGGGAAGCTGCTGCGATGGAAGGGAGATGTGGACGTGGATCAGGATGGTTACCTACTCCTGAAGTCGGTGTACGTGCTCACGGGGACAGATTCCGTAAGTTCCAGGCCCCACTGGCCCCGCCTCCCTGCCTGGGCACTTCTCACCAATGTCCCAGCACAGGGCAGTGGAATTTCTCAAGGGTGCTTTCTTTCCACGAAACTGATTTATTGTTTTTCCTCCTCTACACCCCCTTGGATAAAGAACATGGACTTCAGAGTCTGAAATCCTGCCTATTCACATCCTGCCTTTCCACCTTATGTGCCACTTTTTTTTGCATCTCTGTTGTGCTGTTAATTTTAAAATTAGGGATAATAATGCTTCCGTTCTAGGGTTAGTGTGAGGATCAATGATGGGTGACATGTGTAGACTATATTTCCTGTGTGTCAGGGTGGGGCTGGGGGCATGCCATGCATTGTACAATTAATCCTCCCAAGACCCTAGGAATCTGAGTACAGTGATGCAGCACTGGCGACAACAGTCAGGTCTGCCTGTGATGTGCAGCCTCTCTGACTCCATGCTTTGAGCCCCTGCTCTTTACCGCCTCCTGCTGAACTCAGACTAAAGGAGCCAGGCCTGTAGGCACCTGCCCTGTGCCGCACCAGAGATGAAAACAACTACTCTTCCTTCTTACCACCCAGGCCCCATCCTGGCTGTATTCATCCCACCATGAATTGGGGACCTTGAGTGATCTGCCGATGACTGATGGCCTCTCAGGCAGAAGCAGCCCCCAGAAGCTGTGGCCATCAGCATAAATGACCCAAAGTCCTGTGCAGGGCAGGTCCAGAGGTGCCTCTGTCTAGCGAGAGTGCCCGTCTGTGAGTGTCCTGGTGCCCAGACTAGGAACAGCAGGGAACCAGGCTGCGGCGGTGGCTGTCCTCTGTCTAATGGTGAACACAGGCATCTGACGGGCATTTGGAGATAGTACCAGGAAGGGGGAGAGGAGCACGGCAAATAGTTGCTCACCAGCGGGGGGACCACCCACCTGACATTTCCTCTCTGTGAGCTGCCTGGACCACCATCAGGGACAGTGACCTGGAGCACAGCGCCAGGGCTCTTCACTCCCTGAGGAAGGACTATTTTCTGCGTGAGCAGTAAAAATTAACCTAAAGCCTTGTTTTCTGCTGGGAGGAGCCTGCCTGCAAAGCAGTGAGAGAGGAAGCAGTTGGCTTTCTGGGGCGATGGTGCAGTTCAGAGGACAGGGAGAGACACCTTGAGCGCGGCCACGCAGGGACACATGTCCAATGCAGGGGACAGACATTACCTGCAGTGAAAACTTCTAGGCACCAGCAGCCTGGTGCTGGCCCAGACTGTACAGTCTTCCTTTCTCTTTTCTAATGTACCCACCGTTGTCTGTCAGATTAGTCAGTCGGGTGGGATATTGCACACTTTATATTAACCACACACGTGTTCTCTCATGAGCATGTATGTGTGCACACACACATGCAGAGGTCACCATGCAGTGGAGCTGCAGGCAGAGCCCATGGAGAAAGGCCCCGTGAAGCTTCACACTCAGGCTGATCCCTCTATTCTGACTCCTTGTCTCCTCTCTGTCCGGCAGCCCTGGGGCTGTTGAGGTGTGTGGCTCACCTACATAGGTGCTCACCTAGAGGGCTGTTTGGGTCAAGATGAGGTCTTGGATCTGAGCAAGGGGATGGAAAGGGCCCTGATCACATCCTTGATTCAGATGCTTGAACTTGTTCTCAGCCACCGCTTCCTGACTGAGTTCCCAGTTCCCTCATCAGGAGGAAACCTGTCAAAATCAGCAGTGTGATTGCCAGGAATGCCCTTGATTTCTGCTCTGCAGCAGCCCTCCCCCTATCCTTCCTATCATCTCTCTATCATGTAAAAGATATGTCTACCTAGCACACAATACACACTTTATGTAAACTTAATCGTCACAGCTGCCCCACTGGCCCTAAAGTTGTCTCCATTCTTAATTGAGAATGTGTTGCCGAGAAAGAGGAAGTGGCTTCCCCAAGTTCGTGGCTGAAAAAGCGGAGTTGGATGACCTCTCTGGTCTGGGTCTGGAGCTGTGTTCTGCAGCCCTGGGTCATGTCTGAACTTCCCTTGCAGGAGACGCTGGGCAGAGTTGCTGAATCTGGGCTCCCAGCCCTGCTCCTCCAGTGCCTTTACCTGTTCTTTGTTTTTCCTCTGGAAAAGGATGAGCTTTTGGAGAGTGATGTTCAAGTTCAGAGGATGTTTGTGCAGGTGAGTAGGGGGAGGGCTGGACTTCGTGGGCCAAGACCAAGCTTCTTCTTGGTCCTCCAACCTGCTTCTCCAACCTCCTCTGGTCTCTCTCTATCCCTAGCTCTGAGCCTCCTCTATTGTCCTGGAGGGCTCAGCTCACCCCTTCGTCCCTAGGCTCTGCAAATGCTGTGGAATCCCATGCATTTGGAAGAAAGAGTTTCTCTCCACCTCCTTGTACCTCTGTGCTGCCCTTGTTCTCTTCCAGAACAGTGTGCTTCTCTTCCTCCTCCACTTGGCTGCACCAATTTCTTGTCCTCCAGTCTGTGCTCTAGGGTCCTGCCTGCCCTCCTGGTCACCTGGAACCTCCTGTCTCTGGCCCCTGTACCTCTAAGAACAAACTCGCTAAGCCCCCCTTATGTAACTCTATAAGTGCTTGCTATGACCAGCCTTGTGCCATAACCTTACACCCATCACCTCCCTGAGTCCTCTCTTTCATCACAGGATGTGCGTGGTATTGTCATCTTCATTCAGTGTAATCTAAAGTATGGTGAGTAAACACGAGTCCAGAGTCCAAGTGTGGCTCAGTGGTAAAGAATCCACCTGCCAAGCAGGAGACATGGGTTCAGCCCTGGGTAGGGAAGATCCCCTGGAGAAGGAAATGGAAGTTTACTCCAGTGTTCTTGCCTGGGAAATCCTATGGACAGAGGAGCCTGGCAGGCTATGGTCCGTGGGGTCACAAAACAGTGGGACATAACTTAGCAACTCAACAACAATAAGGGTCATAGAGGAGGTGAGTGGGGGCAGGGATTGGAACCCTGGGAATCTGGCTTCTGAGTCTGCATTTAACCACCCTGTGGGGTCACCTCCATCTCTCCTCTCAGACACCATTTCAGGCCACTATCACATGTGGTGTGCTCATGTCATTACCCATCTTTCCTATCTTCTCTAACTGGCAGAGACTTTTCACGTAACTTCTCACCTCTCTCCCCTACCCCTTTACCGACAAGTTCTGCTTTCTCAGCTTCTGGTGTGCTGTGTTCTCCAGAAAACTCCTGTTGCCTCTCTAGTGGAGGCGGGGTGCTGTCTGTCTCACTTCTCTTTGTGCCTTGGCCAGGGTATCACATGGAGCAGGTACATGGGACCATTTGGGAACTGCCAGTGCCGCTGTCCACTGAACATGCATGTTCACATCCGCATCCACGTTAGGCCAACGCTCAAGCCAGAATTACCAGTGGGTATCTCATGAGTTCTGCCAGATTCCACTTATTCAGGGCCATCCCCTAAGCTTCACTTGTTACACATTTAGGCCTCATTTGCCCACATATAAATCATATTTTGAGTGGTGGTCAGGACACAGTACTGGGTACTGAAACAAGTCTTTACTGTGTGGTTTCCACGTGCTCTTCAGGGAATTAATGTAGCCCTGTCTTCAGTGGTCCTCTCTACGTGTGGACAGAATGTGAGCCAGAGCGATACCACCTCAAGGTTCTTCAGAGTTTCCTTATTTCATCCCACAAAAATATACGGAGCTCCTCTTGGGTGCATCTCTGAACTAGACCCACACCCTCTCATAGAGATGACAGAGAGATGGAGAAGCCAACTGGGGAGACCAATCACAGGAATAAAGGAGCAGGGTCCAATTTTTTAAATGCTCTGATGGAAAACTGAGAGATGTGCTGGGAAATGAGAGCCGGGGACCTGACTTACGGTTGAGCATAAGTGGAGACACTTCTGAGGAAATGGCATTGAACCAGGGAGCTGAAGGTTGGGATGGAGATGTGAAGAAGGGAGGAGACAGGAGAGGAGAAGAAACGGCTGGCCAAGTGAAGGGTCACACGGCCACCATCACCTGCCATCTTCAGGGGAGACCAGAAAAGGGGATCTGTCCCCAGTTCCATGACTACCCAGCTGAGACTCCATCACTGCGCAAAAAGGGGCTCAAGGATTTGGACAGAAAGAGCTTTCCATATTAGCCAAAGTGGAAGAGGGTCCCCTCAAGACCACCAAGAGCCAAAAGGAGAGTGCGTAGGATAACGTGATGGAAGAGGCAGGGCTGGGCCATGCAGAGCTCTGGGAGCCGTATTAGAGTGCTTGGTTTCCATGCCAGTGCACAGGAGGTTTTCAGGAGGTAACCATAGGAACAGGGGATGGGTGGGGGCAAGAAGTCCAGCTAGGAAGTTACAGGATAACGCTCGTAATCTTACGGAGAAGTAGAGGTTGAGTGCCAGCCAGGGATTCAGGAACATGACTCTCTTTTTAAATAGCACCGTTAATTCTGTATTTTAATCACAGGTGGCATTTTCTGCATTTCTATATAATAAGACACTTCTCTAAGTCAAACATTTTTGTGCTATTCTGGAGTGGAAAGGATAACCACTGCTTGTACTGGGTTAGGAGTCCACATTTTCACCCTGCCACCTTTTTATAGGTGGCTGTTGACCATACCAGTCTCAGGCAGAGGGTGATCATCCACAATTCTATCTCTCCTGCTGAGACAAGGAAAAGTAAGGAAGAAATTCATTACAGGAAGGAGGCTTCCTAATCAGAGACTTTGTATTTTTCCCCCTCAGATGTTGCTCAACATTTGCGGTGAGGCTCAGGGTCTGGAGGGACTTCTCTCAGGAAATGAGCTCCAGTCTCTCATGATTGCCACGACGTGTCTTCGGGAGCACAGCTGCTACTTTTGGAAGGAGCCCACCTTCTGTGTGCTGAAGACCATCTCCAAGGCCCAGAATGTTGGCGTCATCCAATACCTACAGGGTATGTCCCTGGGAGACCAGGGATGGTCTGTGGGCACACTTTCTAGAATAAGACTCTGGGATGCCCTGGCAGCATTAGCATAGATTCCAGGGATCAAAAAAGAGATGAACAAACAGGGTTTTCACTGATGCCCAATTATGCCTAGTAGGTGACCCTATATTACTTAGGTCCATTCACGGCAGGGCTTTTACTGTTCATTTTGATGATCCATTGGAAGGGAGGGGGAAAGGCAACTTATTTACTATACATACTGTCAAACACATACTATGCTGAGCTCATTTGTATATTATCTAATTTTTTTGAGCTAGATATTGATGAGTAACGCCATTTTGTAGTGAGGAAACATGATTAAGCGTGATAGAAGAATTTGCCAAGGCTCCCCAGCTAGTGAAGAAGAGGATCACATATTAAACCCGAGATGCCCAATTCCAGTTCCTTAGGTTCTGCTCTGGACAGTGTGTGTAAGAGTTAAGGACTTAGATTCTGAGGTTAGACAGCCAGGCTGTGGGCTCCTGCCCTGTCCTCCTAGCTGAGTGACCTTCAGCACTTTACGCCTGTGTGCTTCAGTTCCTTTGCCTGTAAAATGGAGATAACAATCCCGCTGATCTCAGTGGATTGTTGTGATGCATTAATGAGTTGGCACATTTGAAGCCCTCAGACAGTACCTGGCAGTGGATGCCCCATTGGTCAGCATCCCAGCATCATTACTTGGCTGTGATCAAAGGTTGTACCCTGAGGGAATCAATGCTTTAGCTGTCCCAGGACTTCCCTTAGCATTGTCTATCTCCCAAGGACTCAGGTAATGCTGGGAAGCACGGACACCACTGTGGCCTGCAGAATCTTGGGAAAATGTACTGGCCTCCGTTCAGGTGCTGGCCCACCGTGGGGCAGGGAGGGAGGCTCTGCAAGGATAACTTGGATGAGTAGGTTTTAATAAAAGTCTTCAGCTGACCTTCCCACCACCGTTGTTCAGCTTCACCAGCTGAAGTGCCTCTTAGGAACATAACCATCCATCTCTTGGGTTAACTCCAAAGGATCTGAGCCTGCCAATGTGACCTGCTTGTCCACAAGCACTTGTCCTATGACCTGTCTTCTTTCTGGGATCTCTCACCCCCTCTTATGTCAGGGGGTGAGAGCTGGGCACACACAAGTCCCCCCTCTTACTGTAACTGAGCCCTGGGATGAAACATCATCCCCAGTTTCATGACTGAAATTTCCCAATGAAGTTATGGTCCAGTGGTAATAGTGTAGGGCTGAGCCAGGCCTGAGGTGCTCAGCAACCCATGCACCCCTCACAGACTAACCCCGCACAGGGGTTTCTCGGAGACCCCTGAGAAAAAGCTGCCTGCCTTGCTGGCAGGGGTCTCTCACTGTAGTCATTATTCTCAGCTGGAAAAAAAAAAAAGCCATGTTATGGAGATCTAGTCACCTAGAGTCCTGTGCCCAGGGCCCCTGCAGGGGAATGAGTATTTTCCATGGGCCTATAGGCTGAGGAGAAGGCCAGGAAGTGAGGACTAGGTTGGTGTTTCCCTGCCAAGCCAGCAACTCTCAGTGCTTCCCTGCCCAGCATGCAGTCTTGAGATCGTGTCCTTGGCCTCACAGGTGAGGGACTGAACATGTCTTATCTCTAATTTTGGGAGACACTTTTCCTGAACACTGGCGTGGCTTTCCTGGCATTCAGAAGAGGCTTCTCCTAATGAAAGAGCCCTAAAAACAGTGATCCATCAAAATGCAAACCCAATGGCATCTTTCTGCTGACTCAGTTCTTCCCCTGGCTTCTCACAGCTCTGGGGTAAACAGTGCATTCCATAGCAGGCCGCATACCAGCTGAACCGTCTTCTGCCTTCTACCTTGTGGAACACACTTCCGGGCTCCAACCCTCTGGATTCTTTAGCAGCTGAAACACACCATCTTTTTGCCCATCATCTTCCCACGTGTTCATATATCCTTCCCTGCACTTTTCATCAAGCTAATTTCTGCACAGCATTGCTTCCTGAAGGTCTCGTGTGACCCTCAGGTCTTGTGTCTTACATCTTGTTATTTAATGGACCTGCATCCCTCTGCATGCTGGGAATTAGGGGCAGAGGGCTAAGAGACTTTCTTCCTCTTCCTTTTTTACTTACTCTCCATCTGGGCCCCAGAGTGTGGCTCTCAGGATGACACTTCTCAGAGAGGAGGCTTCTTCTTGATCCAAGAGTCAGCAGAAGTGTTTTGGATGAATTGTTATTCACATCTTGACATACAATTTAAAGTCAGGTGGGGAGGGAATGACCACGGCAGCAAAGCTATTGTCTCTGAACTCAGCATGGGTGTGTTTCCCCCTACAGCCATGGATTGCATCAAGATCTCCCTCCAAAACCTCTCCAGGCTCGTTGACACCCTCCCCGCTCCTGAGGTGAGCGAGGTAGTGAGCCTCGTCTTGGGCTTTGTGAAGGACTCCTATCCCATCTCCTCAGCTCTGTTCCTGGAGTTTGAGACGGGGGAGGGCTACCCTCTGCTGCTCAAAGTGTTACTTCGGTAAGTGGCTGTGCTTGGTGGGAAAGAAACGGCGGAAGCTGAGGCCCTCAGAATCACATATGGTGCTCTGGAGAAAGATATTGAGGCTTCTCAGAATGTCTTCTGAAATACAAATCTCCATAGATGGTGTCCAGAGAGACTTTTATTGCAAAAGTAATACAATGTGCAGCTGAGTTTGAAGCTACTTCTTTAGGAAACCAATGGGTGATCTCAATAATAGTTTTACCAAGTCCATTTGGTGGCATGTACTGCCGGCATGCCTGCTGCTCTGACAGTCACCTGTCAGGGTCTACATCCTGTTTGGAAGGCTTTCTAGGATGGCTGTGATGAGCTCTGCCAGTATGATGAGGGGCAGGAAGTGCCCACAGATCAGCAAACATCAGGACTAGCCCTCTACCAATGACTGGTAGAAGCTGATGGATATACACCCAGCAAAGTTGCCCCTTGAGTGGGATAGCTCTACTTTGCCTTCCAGAGTCCCCAGGAGGACTAAGCTCCAACTGCTCTTGCTTGGTAATGTTCCTGTGCTGGCTTCCTTCCATTCCCTGTCTCAGAGGGCCTTTCCCCTACTGTTATTCTCAAATTATTCATCCATGGGAAACACACAAAGATGTGACTCAGCAAAATCTGGACTAATTTCCTCCACTCTGAATTGCTATGTCCTCTTCAAGTTGGGTCCAGGGATTTGATAAACCAAGGGATGGAAGTGAAAGAAACTTGGGGATGGCCCAAACTCTTCCACTGGTTATGGGGAAGCTCTATAAGGGCAAAGCCACAAAAATTCCCTTGGCTTAGCTCTGAATATGAGCAGCGTTGCTCATCTGCAGGGTGCAGATTACCATTGCGCTTTACAGATTTTGCTACAGTCAGGCTTTTAGTCTAGAGGGATGACTCGGATAAGGGGACTGAAATCCCAAAGGAATGGAATTAGATGACAACAGCCAGAGGACCTTCCTCCAAAGGCACACACAGAATGAATGTCTCTATGTGCTTAGTCTGTCAGACTCAGACTTAGTCTTCAACAGACTCAGTCGTGTCTGGCTCTTTGTGACCCCCTGGACTATATAGCTCACTGTAGCTGTCCATGGAATTTCCCAGGCAAGAATACTGGAGTGGGTTGCCATTCCTTTCTCCAGGGGATCTTACCAATCCAGGGATGGAATCCAGGTCTCCTGCATTGCAGGCAGATTCTTTACTGCCTGAGCCACCAGGGAAGCCCAAGGAACGTCTCTACAAGAATGCCATATTTTACACGAGTCTGGACCATCACTGACTGGTGACTGCTACCATGGACGTCTCTGTCATAGCAGTTCCTGAATATCTCTTCGGTTAAATGGCTGGTTGGTTTTCCCCAGACTTCTTGTGGAAGGCAAGAGGGAAAATAAACTGTTCAGGGAATGTCAGAAAAGACCCAAATCGGCTCATTTGTTTTCCTTTCTGCCTTAATGGAAGTCACACTGCGAACACTTTTACCCTTGACATGACAATGAGACTTAAGAGACCATTCTCCATGAGAAGAGCAAGGCAGCCCACTACACATAAGTAGGTGAAAACGAAAGAAATACCCACCCTTGAAATAAGCATGAAGAAATCTAATAAAGTCCAATTATTTCCCATGGGGTTTGTATTGTTGCTCTTCTGAAATATCAAATCTCTCATTTTGGGAGTGCTTCTGCCCTGTCAGTGCCTGAAGCCCATACATTTTGGGAGTCCTACCACGGAGAGCAGCTCTCCTGTGAGCAGATGCTGTGGCTCTTCACAGGTTTCTCTGTATTGTATCTCTGCAAGTCCTTATATCTAGGGCTGATGCTTGCAAACAGAGTGACTTTTATCCACCAACCCCCCCTGCCCCGCCCACCGCCATGCCTTCTGGTGCTAAACTGGTGGAGATCTTTGGGGTCATGCCGAGCATTGTGATCTTCATTGCCTCTGCCTACCTGTGAAAAGCACCTTGAGCAAACCTGGCTGTTCTGTCCAAGACATCCAGGGAGCTGGTCTCGTCTGTCCCCACAGGTACGACGGACTGACCCAGAGTGAGGTTGACCCCCACCTGGAGGAGCTTCTCGGGCTGGTGGTATGGCTGACAACCTGTGGGAGGTCAGAGCTAAAGGTGTTCGACAGCATCACTTACCCGCAGCTGGAAGGCTTCAAGTTCCATCACGAGGCTTCTGGTGGGTCTCTGGGCGTCTCTGGGTGCCTTGTGCCCTGACAAGGCTATGCAGATCATTTCCTGATTCTCTGTGCAGAAACAAACATGTGGCACCTGTCAGTGACTCAGTAGGGTCTGATTCTGTCATGCCTTTGGGGGATTACCTATGTATTTAGAATCTCTCCTTTATACATTTTCCCAAATGCCCTGGGTGAGACTTAAAGGAAATGTTTGCTCAAATAATGGAGACAATCTGTGATTTCCATTCTCACCTCTGATGTGACTTACTCGGTGACATCTGCTTGTCTAACAGGGGCTGGTGGCCCTGGAATAGCAACCCAGGCTCAGAGTCAGTGCCTCCTTAGTTCTATGATATTTTGATTGATTGATTGACTGATGAATTCAATCAACTTCTGTCCAGCAGCCACTCTGCACCATGCTGGAAACCACGGTGAACAGGCCAGGTGTCTCTGCTTTAAAGATTCTCTACAGACACTGTCACATAAACCCCAAGCTATAATCTATTCAGTAACTGGCTGATAAAATAAGAACAGAGGTGACACTAGGGGTGAGGTTTAGCTCTGCCTGGGTCAGTCAGGAAACTGTACAGAGAGTCTCATTCAAGAGAGGTTTCAAGGCAAAGGATGGGTGGGCCAGGAAGGAAGGAGGGGGACGAAGTGGAGGGTAAAAAGCTGTGGGGCCAGTGTAGGAAAAGCCACTGGATGTGACTCCAGCAGACACACAGGGCAGTGTGTGGATTAGAGAGGAGTTTCAGAAACATTTCGAGTGTCTGAGGCAGAGAGAGCTGGAAATGGAGAGTTCTGTGAGGAAGTGTCTCAAGGGCAGGATAGAATGAGACTTGACCTTGTATCTGGAGAGAAAAAGGGGGATGGTCTTTTTATTTAACAGCTTGTCTAGAAATGAAACTGACTTTGCTTAGTAATCTTTAACATCATTTGATTTTAGCTAATTAAAACCAGTCCTCCAGCCCTGTGCTGCCCAATGGAAATATAATGTGAGCCACATTACATAATTTTAAATGTTCTAATTACAAAATTGTAAAAATTAAGAAGAAACAGGTTAAATTATTTTTCATATTTTCTTTAACTCTATATAGCCAAAATATTACCATCAAAAATGTGATCATACAAATAACCGTTAATGATTCTTTTCATCGTGTTCTTTTCTTTGTGCTATGTCTTAGAAATCTGGTGTGTATTTTTAACTCAGGCACGCCTGGGTTCACAGTTGCCACATTTCAACACTTAATCAGCCAGCACATCTTGGACAATGCAGTTATAACCTTACTCATACCCTATGCAGATGGCTTCTCTGGACTTCTGATAGATATTTACTATAGGAATTAGAAAGTAGAAACTTTAAATGGCACATCCTCGTGATAATTCAATCACATATTTCTAGGCATAGTCAGGAGAAATGGCTTGCAGGATGATTCCTTTTTGCATCTTCAGGGGTGACTGTGAAGAATCTTCAGGCCTTTCAAGTCCTGCAGAATGTTTTCCACAAAGTCAGCGACCCCATCCTCTGCACCAAAGTCCTGTCATCCATTAGGACCATGTGGACCTGGAACGCCCGCAACTTCTTCCTGCTGGAGTGGACCCTACAGCCCATCTCACAGTTTGTGGAGATCGTGCCCCTGAAGCCGACCCTGGTGCAGAGGCACTTCTTCCAAATGCTGGAGGCCCTGGTGTTTGAACTGCGTTACGTGCCCCATGAGATCCTGCGGAAGGTGCAGCGCCTGATCCAGGAGAGCCCAGAGTCGCTCTGCACCCTCGTGGCCCTGCAAAGCATCCTCAGGATTGCCGGTGGCGACCCGCTCTTCACTGACATCTTCCGGGACTCGGGGTTCCTGGGTCTGCTGCTGGCCCAGCTGCGGAAGCAGGCCAAGATCCTGAGGAAGTCAGGTGCCTCCCTGGAGTGTCAGGAGGGGAAGTGGGGAATGGGCCGGGGTCAGTGTTAGCTGGGCCTGGTCTGTGTGCCAGCCTCACCACCCATCAACATAACAGAGAGAAGTGAGTGTGCAAGAGTCGCCTGGTGCCATGAAGGTTAGAGAGAGTACCCTTGGGATATGTGGCTTCACAGAGCAGGCAGCCTCCCTGTTTTCCGTAACTTGCTTGCTCTTCCCCATGATAAGTTGAGAGGGCTAGGTGTAACTTTAAGCCAACTCATGGGCTAACTCAGGCCTGATGATTTCTAAGCTATCAGATACCTCCTGCACAGGTTATTGTCTGCGTGCGTAGATGGGTAGATGGGGCGACAACACGACAAGGCCTCAGGAATGCAAAAGGGAAAGGGCTTTCAGAGAGGCCTGAAGCTCTGGGTGGGGGAAATGTGTGGGGTCAGCTCTGGGGTCTACTGGAATATGACCACCCTGCTCACATGGTGCTGTAGGGCCCAGTGATCTCCCACTTGGAATAGAGGTCAACAACCAGGGCCTTGCTGGCCCAGCTTGCCCCTCTAAACTTGGCCACACTTTTCTGTGCCTTGCTGGGTTGTATACCCATGGCTTCTTGGAAGCATCCCCTCACCTCTGCCTCAAGAGTGCTGGCCTGGTTCTTTTCCTGCCTAACCATGCCCCATGTACATACCTTGGATTTTTCTATAAGCCTTCCAGGGAACTCTGATGCAATTCAAGTTGGAGAGCTTCTGATGTAGGGATTGTAGGGTCACATCTTACAAGTTGGGATGCACACTCCTTTACAATGGAAGCATGATATTCATCTTTTTTTAAGAAGATAGACAGTGGACATGTCAATGGACATGAGTTTGAGCAAACTCCAGGAGACAGTAAAGAACAGAGAAACCTGGTGTGCTGCAGTCCATGGGATCGCAGAGTTGGACATGACCTAGTGACTGAACAACGACAACAAAGAGGATAGAAAAGTAATAGAATTGGAGATTTGGGGCCATATCACATGTACTTAAATTTTGTTTTTCATTGTTTCTTAAATATGGCAGGAAACAAAGAGTTCAATCCTGGAGTTCAAGATACAGAAAGAGAACTGACTTGTGTGATGCTGAAAACTGTGGTCACGCTTCTGAAAGGGTCAGTTAGGAATGCAGGTGAGAATGGTACCAAATTCACATTGTGACTGCTTGGGGAAACACTGACTATTTCCTGATGATTTATGTCAGTGTTCAAAGGCTATATCCAAAGAATAGCCAGCACTATGGCTGTGGCTAATGTCCATTTACTGCTTTATGTCTGGTGATCATCAGTAAATTGGTAGACACATCAGTTGACACTTTTTACTGTTTAGGTTGCTAAATAAGGTTGTGAGTCAAAGAGTTATCTTAAATTTATGAGACCACAGAAACCCCATTTCTCTCCAGTAAAATCTTTTAATATCCTGCTGCACTGATTATAGTTGCATTTATAAAAAGATTCGAATTGTAAAATATTGTCATCATTTTTAGAGATATAATTTGATGTGCTTCTAGCCCATGATGGATTTCGTAGCTTCATTCATTAAAAAGAAAAATTTAGCTTCCTGAGATCACGTGGCTCTCATGTTTAAAAATACATGCATGTATGTTATACTATGAAGCAGATGCATCAAAAAAGTGACATGAGTGGGTTTGGTGATCTGGTGCATCTTTACCTGGGGCCCTCACAGTCAACTATACCAACTGTGAATGACTATTTCATTATGGGAGAGCATCTCTAATGGGAGACTATAAAAGATTTCCTGGAGGTTCTGGCTAAAAGGGAGATACATATTCCTAGGCTCCCTCCCAGAGATCTAATTATCAGGTCAAGGTAGAGCCCAGAAATCTACTTTTAAACAGGCCCCCTAGGTGATTCCATGTAAGGAATCCTTGGCCCATAATTGGGAAATCCTGCTTCATGGAGTTGACCAGCTCAAATCTACATCATGCCATTTGAATGATCCAGTTACTTCCTGGTTCTTATTCTACATGTGATTACTCCAAAGATCAATCCTGGGGAAGAAATTCTTAAGATTACTTTTAAACAAAAAACATACCATTAGCCATATTTCTTTGATTCTGCTCCCCCACCATCCCAAGAAACTGCCTATGAATTAAATTCATTCTTAAATTCTGGCTTGCTTTCAACAAGACTTTAGGCAGAGATAAGAATTGATAAGATAAGAATTGCCCTCAGACGGTAAAGCATCTGCCTACAATGCGGGAGACCCGGGTTTGATCCCTAGATCGAGAAGACCCCCTGGAGAAGGAAATGGCAACCCACTCCAGTATTCTTGCCTGGAAAATCCCATGGACTGAGGATCCTGGTAGGCTACAGTCCCTGGGGTCGCAAAGAGTCAGACACGACTGAGCGACTTCACTCACTTCACTAGATTAGGGAATTATGTGGAAATAAGTTTCAGAGGTATGTCCAATTAAAGTTTATATTACTTAGAAAAGGGGGGGGGGAGCGTGGTTTCAAAAGCAGAATTCTCACTAGAGAAGTAAGCGGTTTTTTTAAAAATTCTCAGCTACATAGTTTCTCTATTCCTCTTCTTATTTTAACAGTAAGTATTGATTTTGAAAAAAAAAGTTTCTAATGGGTGGAAAAAACACATACATATGTAGCCAAACAAACTTGGAAATTGTAAAGAAAAGCTGTCCTTATAATTGAAACTAAGGTGCCAAGGCACCCATCACTCTAGCAATACTGTCTGTCTGGTCCCCAGTTGTCCTGAAAGACCACGGCATGGTGCCCTTCATCAAGATCTTCCTGGATGATGAGTGCTACCGGGGAGCCTCACTCAGCATCTTGGAGCAGCTCTCAGTCATCAACGCCGAGGAGTACATGAGCATCACTGTGGGCGCTTTGTGCTCGTCCACTCAAGGGGAAATACAGCTGAAACTGGATCTCCTGAAGGTGATGTCATGTCCTCCTTTGTGATGGGCTTTCCTATGGACATGCAGCAAGTGATCGGCATTTGCCCGTGCATTCATTCCTTCACTTGGTCACTTATCATACAGGTAGAGTAGTACTAGCTGCTGTCACAAATAAATCCCACCTACTCAATAGCCTGGCACATTAGAGGTTTCTTACATATGGTCCAATCAGTAATTGGGAGGAATGTCATTCAGGGACTACTGCCACCTAGGCATCTAATCCAGCCAGCAGACAAAGGAAGGGAGGGCAAAGGAAATGGCACACATTCTTTTTCTGGCCTAGAACTGGTGCGTGTCCAATTTTCCTTGGGCAGGATTCACCTGGATGCATGAGGTGCCAGGAAATGTAGCCCCTGGTTGGGCAGTTACTTCCCAGCCACACTGTAAACTATGGATGTGGAGCCCGAATCGCTGGTGGCCGAGCTGCTGCCTTGTTGACTTGCCCAGCCTTTAGTGAGCATCTACTAGTTACCAGGCCTGATGCTGAGTGCCCAGGACACACAGTTGAATGAAACTCAGCCTTTGCTAACTGGTAGCTCTAGACTAGGACTAATATTAAGTAAGCAATCATGGTGATGCAGCATGGTTATGCCCTGGTAGATGCTGAAAGCAGGCTGCCATGGGAACAGAGAAGTAGAAACCAGAGTTGCCTTGCATGTTTGAGGAAGGGTCACAGAGGAGCAAATGTCTGAACTGGGAAGAGGAAGCCAAAGGCAGTCAAAGGCACAGTAACAGTGGTTACACAAGGAGAAGTCAAACTAGGGTGTCACCTTTGGACAACAAAGAAAAGCATATATTTTTGTTTTTATAATATTGTTAAACATCATCAAATTGTCTTAAAATAGTTAAAGATGATAATAAGTATCATCAGCCTTACAGCTCTCACAATTTTCTTTCTGTTCCTGCTTTTCCATTTCTTTTGTCTGTGGGGGCTTATACCTTTAACTAAAATACCCTATCTTTTGTTTATGGCTGTTTAAGAGAAAAGCAGACTGAAATGCAAATATCCCCCAGGGAACTGATTTGGGGACCTATCACATCTATCAGACCTATCACATCTGCAAAAGAACCCTGTATGCAATACACACGCCTGTTTCATTACCATGTTATACTGGACCACTGGTGAATTTTGTATAACACAAAGTTGCTCTCACTTCCAAAATTAAACCCTCAAATGTATTTAGCCATGACTATGTCAGTACAAAGCCATTTTAACAGTTAGAGAACGACATTTAGTTTATTTTACCTACTTAATTTCTCAGCAAAGCCAGTGTCAGGCACTGATGTAGCTGTATTCATGTAATCTGATGACCTAAGCCTGTAGAGCTCACCTTAGCCAATGTGTCAGGAGAAGCCCACTCAAAAATGACATTTTAACTATAGTTATTGTGCATTTCATAGATGACAAGAATCAAAACAGTGATTTAATCACAGAGTCAAAAAGTCAGTGAAGGTAATGGAACAAAAAAGGAAAGTTAAAGGTCTTTTGAAAGATACTGGAGTTCCATGGTTATGTGAAGCAACAGGTCTGAAGGGAGCATGTAGAGGGGAGATTAAGGGAGAGAGATAGCAAGAATTAATGAGAGTTTATAGTTGGAAAGCACCTTGGCTTCATGTGGTCCAGTCCTGACGTGGCAGTAGAGACAGACCTGGAGAGATTCTAATACTCAAAGATGAAGTTGAATTTGAGCCTGACTAGTGACTAAAAATTTGGTGGTCTTTTCTCTTCACCATGCTCTTTGTTGAATTTTTTTCTCATATGTCTCTGTTCACCTTAATTTGAATGAGGAACAGGGAAGGAAGGGAGCAAGGCAGTCAGGACTTTGATTTTCTATGAATAATTGGAATCCCTAACTGTACCTGGCATTTTCACATTTATAGTCAAACAGATCCATGGAGAGGAAAGTTTTGGAGAATACAGTGTTTTTGTGCCTATTACAGAAAAACTCTCTGCTTTGCTCCAAAGTTCATCTTGCTTATCTGATAGCCCAGAGGCACCTTACTGGAGTGTCAGACCTTCGGTAATAAGGCTGAATTTCCAGAATTAGCAATGTGAAGCCATGGTGTTTTACAGATTTAATATCATTTCAGTATCACACTACCAAGAGAGTACATTAGGGATGAATACTGTGTGAGCTTTTTTAACACAGTCATACCCTGGGCTTCCCTCATAGCTCCGTTGGTAAAGAATCCACCTGCAATGCAGGAGCCCCAGGTTTGATTCTTGGGTCAGGAAGATCCTCTGGAGAAGGGATAGGCTACCCCCACTCCAGTATTCTGGCCTGGAGAATTCCACGGACTGCATAGTCCATGGGGTTGCAAAGAGTCAGACACGACTGAATGACTTTCACTTTCACTTTCACCCTGCGCTCAATGTGCTGACTTCTTCCTGGGTACCAAGTTACTGCTGGGCAGTGGGGAGGGTGCCTGGAGCCTCCATGGCTCTTCTGGGGCCAGGCTGATAACACACTGAAGCTCTGGTGAGTTGTGGGGAAGGATTGGGTCCGAGAGCCTGTTCCAGCCTTGCCCACCATCGAGTCCTATGAGCAACTAGCCAACATTTGCTGGAATCTGATATGAGATAGGCCTTTGTTCTAAATCACTTTGGGAACCCCTTGGGAAACAAAGATGTAAAAGTAGTTCTGGCTAGATTTCCCTTTTTGGTCCCTGAGAGTGTGCCTGCCCTGTGCCTGCAAAGTGGGTCAGATGTAGAATGAAGGGGAAGTGATGGAATGTGGGGACCTCAAAGGCAGGACCTTCCACCCCACCACCTGATAAAGGTTTGCCATCTCTGAAGTATACTCACATCATGGTGCCACCCTCGCTTCCTTTCCCTGAGAATTAGCCAGCTGCCCTGGAGGAGAAAATTCCTCCAGAAACATGTGACTTAAGGCAGTTGCTTCCAAAAATCCAGTGGTGCTTCCATACCAATACAGAAGCACATGTGACTTCACCACCTAATTCTGGCAAATGATAACCGAGTTAAAGAATAATGTAAGCAAATGAATTTCCTCTCCACGGCCAGTGGGACCATGATTGGGTTATGCACAAATTCAGATTGATTTGCTAATATACATTTAGCTGTTCAACTCTGAGCTTAATTGCATTACCTCACCCGTCTTCCAGCATGACACATGGAAAATTATGAGGAATAACAAATAATAGAATGTGAAATAAATCCTGTTAGTCCTAACATAGTTAGCGCTTTGCAGCAGACATCCATTTTATAGATTCAAGCTGGAGGAATACTAACTCAGAGACGATGACATGGTAACTGAGTTAAGGAGGAGAAAATGTGCTTAACGCTGACCTTTCTTGAAATGTGTCAACCCTAGCCTGATTACTTTGACTTCAGCTGATTAAATTTACTCCCTTCCGCAGACTTGCAAGCCTAGGTGATGCATTATCATGCAAAGTTGAATGACAGTAATGGAGACCCTCCTCCTAGGCCCCCAGTTCCTGACAAATCGTTTCCCGAAGTAGCGCAGTATTTATTTTCCTTTATGATAGAAATGTTTCTCTTTAGTTGCTATGAAATTAAGTCTTTGTAATTAGATTTTGGACTCTTTACTTTATGACTCTGCAAATATGAAATTAACCCCATCCCAAGAAATAATAGAGAAGCCTGAGTTCTAATGACATTACCCCCATTTTAGATAATGACTCTGAATTTAATAAATCAAACAAAGCAACAATTAAGGACAGCCATTCCTTTTTTTCTTCCCCCCTCCCTATAGGAGGAGAGAAGTGCCATCTAGGAATTAAGGGGATAGACCCTCTGAGAGACACAGATCATAAGGATAGCTATTATTGTGTTGATCTCTTTTTAAAATATCTGCTCTCAGCACTTGGAATGACGGAGATCTGTTGAGCAATATTTGGTATCAAACTGGATAATTGGAAGGTGGTTTCTTAAGGGAATAGGGGAGTTTTAGTGGTCATCTAGCACTCAGACAATTGCTTATAATCTGATTAGTTTTATTTGTTAATCATTCTCTCTTTTGGGTGTTTATTTTGTCACGTGTCATGTGATAAGCAGAAGACTTCCATTCATTCCATTTGCCCTGAATAACGTAATAGTGGTTTTCAGAGCTATTGAAAGCACTCACATAAATTTAGACAGTCTAACACCCTAGAGCCTCAGATTTCTGGATGTATTGGTACTTTATTTATTTTTTATGGCACTAGTCACATTGAGACAGGTTGAGATAGACAGTGTTGAACCACACGCTAATGGTCAGTCAGCCTTTCGTGTGGATTATCAGATGGCAGGAAGAGACTACCACCACTCAGCATACTTGAAGGTTAGAGCGCATTTCCACCTTAGTAAAGAAGTGTTAATTCTGTCTAGAGTGAGTTGCTCATACAAGGCAGGCACAGACAACTGGCCCCAGAATCCCAGGGTTGGGGGTGGGATTTTGGGACGGCAGCTGTGGTGATGCTGTGTATTCAGAGAAAGTCCCTGCCTAGTCTAGGGAACTCTGTGCTGCTAAGCCATAAGCTTTTACATTCACCAACATTACCATCCTGGAGAATCTGTTCTAATAGTCTACAAATAATCTTCTCTGTAAGGACCTGTCTATAAATGCAATCCTTCCTGAGTTTTGAGCCAAAATACAGAAGTAGTTGGACTTCCCTGTTGACTCAGTGGTAAAGAATCTGCCTGCCAATGCAGTAGACACGGGTTTGATCCCTGAGTCAGGAAGCTCCCCTGGAAAAGGATATGGCAACCCGCTCCAGTATTCCTGCCTGAGAAATCCCACAGATGGAGGAGCATGGCAGGCTACAGCCCATGGGGTTGCAAAAGAGTCGGACATGACTTAGTGACTAAACAACAACAGAAGTAGCTAAGTCATATCCTCACCTAGGAGGAGAAAGCGTTTATCACTAGAAACACTAGTCTTTACTGTTTCAATTTGCCTCTGTCTGTCAGACAGTCTGGAAAGCCCATTTCCCTGAAGCATATCCCATGACTCTGATTTGATCACCTGTAAGTGGGTGACCCTGATGTTGGGTTTCTTTTAAAGAACAAAATAATTCAATTTCCCCACAGCCATCCCCCTGAGCTGTGGTGGGCAATGATTGATCTAACCACCATAAGTCATGCATTTCCTTTTCCTATAACTGGGAAAAGATCAATTGACCCATACTGGTAAGGATGAATCTTTCTACCTCACCCTATATGATAATTTGTCCATTTTGAGCATAATCATGACCTTTGGCCTTGTATAGATCCTCCTAGTTTCTACAGTCTTTGTTTTGTTTACTTGAAATATCATTGATGGGGCAGTGGGAACACTTTAAGCAGCTTCTTGGTCATCATTTCTCTCCATCTTTGAAAGAGTCCTAGGTTGTGTGCATTAGCTTAGTTCTGGCTCATTTCATCCTTTCCTACCGCATGCCTGGGTTCACCGTCCGCCAAGCAGTTCAAGCTTCTTGTAGCAGATTATAATCTTAGATAATAAAATTTGGGTTCTAGTGGTACACGTTATATTGTTTCAGACAAGCACTAGTGTTAGGTTAGAGTTATCAGCATTTTAGAGATAGAACTAGAAAATTACTTTCTCCCACAAAGTACATGACTTCATATTTCATATTTACCTATAACTTTACTGAGTTTCTATTTGACTTTCTCTATATGAGAATTTAGAAGTCTAGTCCCTTCGCTCCCTTTTCTGACCCATCAATTTTCTCTTTGTCGTTGGATTTTTATGTATTATGCCACAGACTATCACCCTAAGCCATGTATTTAAGACACAGCTTCACCCCTCTCTCCCAAATTAGGAACTTTTTTTTCTTTACTTTTTTCTCTTTGAACCTTGTTTCAAGCATCCTGAAATTGACTTTAAGTTGTGCCTGCCAAGAAAATTCTCTTTCCTGTGTCACTAGAACATTAAACATCATAAAGGATGAAACAATTCAAATACTCCTCCAGCACCTACTAGCAAAACTACAGGGACTAGTCATTTTCTGGGAAACATGCTTAAGAGACCTGGGTGTTTGATGGAGTCCCATTCAATTTTCATGAGTAATAAACAGCTAAATACCAAAATTTCAAGGCTTTTGATATTTATCTAAAATCATCCATCCATTCTTCACTCTTAGGTGTGAGACTTTAGCCCAGAATGAGAACTTCTTAAGAGCAGTCCTTCTTTCCTTCTAAAACATTTACTGAGCACCTAGTGTATATCATGGATACTAAGAGCAAAGAATAGTACATCAGAAGGGCTTAGTAAATGTTTGATTTCAGAGGGAATTAAAAGTTTGGCTGTCCAGAAAAACCTCAGCAGTCTTGCAAAGGTAGATTCTACTATGTGCATTCTAACAGCCTAAAATCCGCACATGGTCTATATTATATGCTATACCTATATGTTTCCCTCCATTAAGGATTTCTCTTTTCCACCTTAATTCCCTTGTATATTAACACCAGGTTTTAAGCAGATTTGTCTGACTATCTTCCATTTATTAGAAGTACCTGCGCTTGCACATAGAGGAAGGTAAATAGTAATAAACTGCTTTATATAGATTTCACTGTTTCCTTTTGCAATATAGAAAGTGGTTCATTCCATGAGTTTAGCAAGTATTTATTAAGTAGGTGCCACAATCCACAGCAGTGAGTAAGCCTGATTTCATGTCACTTCAATCTAGAGGAAGGCTGAGGGGCAACCCGAAACTAAAATAAAGAGGAACAGTACTGACCTTCCAATATTTCAGAATTGCCCCTGGGTAACTCGCTATTCCTCTAGCACGGATCCTGGAGGAGCATCAGGAATGCTCTGGCAATGCTGGGCTGGAGCTCAGCATTAAAGATCTGCTGCCTGGACCTCACACACTTTTATCTCATTGGTTTCAGTCTCTGCTCCGGATCCTGGAGACCCCCAAAGGCCGCGCTGCTTTCAGAGTCTCCAGTGGGTTCAACGGGCTGCTGTCCCTCCTCTCTGACCTGGAGGGGTCTCTCCAGGAGCCCCCACTGCAGACGTGGGGGGCAGTGTCCCCCAGCCAGACCCTGGACCTTGTCCTGCACACCCTCTGTGCTTTGTCTGCTGCACTGTACCTGGACCCTGTCAACGGTGACTTCTTTAGGAGGACAGGGCTCTTTGAGAAGCTGGCTGAGGACCTCTGCTTGCTGGGCTGTTTTGGGGCCCTGGAGGAAGAAGACGCCCCTCCGCCCTCCTGGGAGGACACAAAGGCCAGGCCATTTGCTGACCTGCTGAGTGCGGCCTTTTCCTCTGCCAGCCTGCTCCCACCCAAGATCCAGAGCTGCCTGCAGATCCTCAGCTTTCTGGACAGCATGGCCCGAGGCACCCTCCACCTGCGCAGGGACCTGAAGGATGCCCCGAAGACCAGGCAGGAGCTAGTGGTGGACCCTCAGAGGGGAGAACCTGGCTGTGACCCCCAGGGAAACTTCAAGCAGTGGCCAGCCCCGGAAGAGAGGTAGAGCTTTGCCGCCTGCTTCCCTAATCCGTCCCCTGTGTGTCTGTCTCCTGCGTCCCCTGCACAAATCCTGCGCATGCGTAGTACAAAGTGGGTGTGCGGAAAGTTACATTGCTACTAAACCCTCCTGAGTCCCTTCCCAGCAAGGGCCCTCCTACCTGATGTTTAAGCCAATAGGAGACCGAAGCGGATTCAGAAGCAAAGGAAACCTTTCTTCTTTTAACAGAGAATGGAGAGCTGCAAGCTCTCTTGCTCGCTGGACAAGCCTGGGGCGGGGCTGCCTTTAGGGATTCTGTGTAGAGGGGAGGGGAGGAGACCGCAGTGCTGGGCGCACCGACTGAACGTGGCCCACTGCCACCATCTTGAGTATGGCGCCCCTCGCTTCCGCACCGGATCTGCGGGTTGCCGTGTCCTGCACCGGGAACTCCGGTCTGAAGTGCCTGCCCTGTGCAGGGCCTCTGCATGCAGTAACCAATGAACACGTGAAACTAGACTAAGCACAAAGGAAGAGGTTAGACCTTATCTTATCACCTAGATTCCATCTTATGTTTCCTGGGGATCCCAGTGGGCTTTGCTGGTGACAGCACGATTTTCTTTCCTTTAAATCAAGTTCACTTTGTCTTCGTTAACTTTGTCTTTTCTTTAAATCAAGTTGACTTCACCCCCCTACCCTGAGAGCTGGCAGAAAACCAGTCTGACTCAGTTCAGGGTCAGGGGATACGGATGAGTCCCACGAGAACCAGGGACGCTTACCTGATCTTGGAAACTGAGGGCAGAGCTCTGCTGCGCACAGGCTCACTTTCTCCTTTGGCATCTCTGCTGTGCCTAGGAGCCTAGGTGCCTGGGCCCAGCCTCTTTGGTGTGCTGAGTAGCCTTTGCCTTCCTAGATCGCGTCTCCTGCTGCCAGGGCACTGTCAGGGCGTGGGTGAGGTCCTTGACTTGTGAGACACAAACCATAGCATCCTTCCCAATCATGGGACTCTTCTTGTTCTTTCTTGCTGCTTCCATTTCCCCTAACAAGGACATCTCTTCTGCAGGCCAATCTTCTCAAGGACCTGACTTTGATAAACAACTTTTTACTTTCCTTCCTATAGCACAGAATTCCACTAAAGTGAGGGATCACAAAGAACCGCCCACCTCCCTTGGATCAGGAGGGGGATCCCATGAAAGAACAAAGCAACAGAATAGTTGGTATCTTTTTTTCATTCCTCTGAAGCATCAATGATAAGACAAAAATTAATATTGCAGTAAACTATCCTGCCTTCCACCTCTCAGGTCACGTCGCCTTTAACACCACAGGATTCTCTTCTGAAAGACATTGCACATGTTTGTCCAAAGTGAGCACCGTGTGTGTCAGCCAGACGGCAGTACTGGGAGCTAGTGGTGAGGGGGTCGGATGTCAGTTCTCCAACCACTGTGATAATCGTGATTGTTCTTGTTTCACCAGTTAATCTGGTAAATCAATTTGTTTTCTGACCTTGCATTCCTTCAGAATTTGCTCATGATGTTAATTATTGCTGGATTTGATTTGCTGACTTTTTAAAAACATTTTTTGTTTGTGAGAAAGTTCAGCCTTTCACACTTTCTTCACTATTTTTACTGTCAAATTTATGCTAGTCTAATCAGTTGGGCGGTGTTCCCTCTTAGCTATGTAATAGAACTTGCCAGTAAAACCTCAGGACCCTGATGTTTTCTTTTGAGAAAGTTTATTCTTTTTTCTTCTTTTTTTAAGAGCAGCTTCTTTATTGAGACATAACACCATGAAATTTGCCCATTTAAAATGTACAATTGACTGTTTTTCTTGTATATTCACAGAATTATATGATCATTACCATGGTTGATTAGAACATTTTTATCACACCGAAAAGAAACTCCATACCCATTATCCATTATTTTCCATTTCCTCCACCCCTACCGCCATTCCCAGGCAATCATTAATTTATTTTCTGTCTTTACTGACTTGTCTATTCTAGATATATCATGAACAGAATAGTAGAGTATGTAATTTTTTTGTTTCTGGTTCTTTCATTTAGCATAATGTTTTCAAGGTTCATCCATGTTGTAGCATGTATCAGTACTTAATTTTTTTTATTGACAAATAATATTCCAGTGTGTGTACTGCAGTTAACGTGTACATAACAGCTGATGGACACTTGGGTTGTTTTCACTTTAGGGCTATTATGAATAATACTGCTATGAACATTCATGAACAAGATTGTTGTGGATACACGTTTGTGTATCTCTTGGCTAGATACCTAACAGTAGAATGACTAAATTGTATGGTAACTCTATGTTTAACATTTTGAGGAACTACAAATCATTATCCAGAGTGACTGCTCCATTTTATGTTCTTACTAGTAGTGTGCGAGGGTTTAGTTTGAACATCTTTTTGTCAACTCTTGTCATTTTCTCTTTGACTATAGCCCTCCTAATGGGGATGATGTGGTATCTTATTGGGCTTTTGATTTTCGTTTCCTTGAAGGCTGTTGATATTGAGAATCTTTTCATGTGCTTGTTGGCTTCTTGTGTATCTTCTTTGGGCAAAAGTCTATTAGACTCTGCACCTTTTAAAAATTGAGGTGACACTGGTTTATAGCTATTTGTTTCATGTGTACAACATTATAATTCGACTTCTGTATATACTATAGTGTGATTACTACCAAAAATCTTGTTTCCATTTAGCACCATACAGTTGATCCATCTTACCCATTTTGCCCTCCTGCAACCCTTCTTCCCTTCCTCTAACCACCAATCTGTTATCTGTATCTATGTTTTTATTTTGTTTTCATTTTTAATTTTTTTGGCTGCACAGCATATGGGATCCCCTGGTTGGGGAACTGAGATCCCTGCAGTGGAATCATGGAGTCTAACCACTGGGCAGCCAGGGAATTCCTTCTATGGGTTTGTTTTGGTTTTATTCTATTTATTCACTTATTTTTGTACTTTTTATATTCCACATATGAGTGAAATCATACATTATCTTTTCCATCTGACATTTCAAGTAACATAATACCCTCAAGGTCCGTTTATATTGTAAATGGCAAGATTTCATATTTTTATGGCTGTGTAGTATTCCACTGTGTATGTGTATGTGTGCATGTGTATGTGCATGTGTATCACATCTTCTTATCCATTACTCTGTTGATGGGCACTTAGATGTTTCCTTATCTTGGCTATTGTAAATAAAGTTGCAGTGAACGTAACAGTGTATATATCTCTTTGAATTAACGTTTTCATATCCTTTGGATAAATACCCAAAAGCAGAATAGTTGGACCATATGGTGGTACTATTCTTAATTTTTTGCAAGATCTCCATGATGTTTATTTACATTCCCACCAACAGTGTATGAGGGTTCCTTTTCTCTGCACCCTTGCAAATACTCGTTATTGCCTATTTTTTTTTTTAATAATAGCTACCCTATTGGGCATGAGGTAATATCTTACTGTGATTTTGCTTTGCATTTTCCTAATAATTAGTAATGTTGAACATTTTTTCAGGTGCCTGTTGGCCACCTGCATGTAATTTTTGGAATGTCTACTTAGAGTTCTGTCCATTTAAAAAATTTGTTCTTTTGTTGTTGAGTTGCATGAATTCTTTATATATGTCTTGATTACTATAGCTTTGTAGTATAATTTGAAATTAGAGAGTGTGACACCTTCAGCTTTGTCCTTTTTTTCTCAGAATTGCTTTGGGTATTCAAGGCTGTCTGTAGTTCCATACAAATTTTAGAACTTTTACATTCTATTTCTGTGGAAAATATTGTTCAAACTTTGATAGGAATTGCATTGAAGCTGTAGATTTTTTTGGTAATATGGAAATTTTAACAATGTTAATTCTTCCAATACTATAGTAAATAAGAGTGGTGAGAGTGGGTATACTTGTTTCTTATCTAAGAGAGAAAGCTTTGTTTTTCACTGTTCAGTGAGATGTTAGCTGGATTTGACATATGTTATTTATGACCTTTATTCATTTTATTGAGAGTTTTAAAAATCATAAATGGATGTTGAATCTTGTCAGATGCTTTTCCTGCATCTGTTGAGATACTCATATGATTTGTATCCTTTTGTTTGTACGGTGTATCATATTGATTGATTTGTGGATGTTGACTCACACTTGTATGCTTAGAATAAATCCCACTTGATGATGGTGTATAATCCTTTTAATGTGCTGTTGCATTTAGTTTGCTACTATTTTGTTGAGAATTTTTGCATCTATGTTTTAAAGACATTGGCCTATAATTTTCTTTTTTTGTTTTGTTCTTGTCTGGTTTTGGTATCAAGGTAGTGCTGGCCTCATAAAGTGAGTTAGGAAGCATGCCCTTGTCTTCAATTTTTTGCTTGATATCCTTCTTTTAATGTTTGGCAAAATGTGCCGGTTGTCTGATCCTGGGCTTCTGTTTTTTGGGATATTTTTGATTACTGTTTCAGTCATCAATAGTGATCAGTCTGTTTAGATTTTCTGTTTCTCCATGAATCAGTCTTAGAAAGTTGTTTGTTCTAAGATTTTGTCCATTTCCTTTAGGTTGTCCAATTTGTTGATGTATAGCAGTTCAGAGTACTCTTGTACAATCCTTTGTATTTCTATGATATCTGTAATAATTTCTCTTGTTTCTGATTTTATGTGAGCCTTCTCTCTTTTTATCTTGGTGAGTCTAGCTAAAAATTTGTCAATTTTGCTTGTCTTTTCAAAGAACCAGGTTTTAGTTTCATTCTATTGTCTTTTTAGTCTTTAATTTATTTCCACCAGGTTTTTTTGTTTTTTGTTTTTTATTTCCTTCCTTCTACCGACTTAGGGCTTTGTTTCTTCTTTTCTACTTCTTTAGGTGTAAGCTTAGACTGTTTTTTTGGAGATTTTTCTTATTTCTTGGGGTAAGCCTGTGTTGCTATAAACTTCCCTTTTAGAACTGTATTTGCTGCATCACATAGATTTTGGTATGGTGTACTTTCATTTGAATTTGTCTTCAGGTATTTTTTTATTTCTCTTTTGATTTCTTCATTGACCCAATAGTTGTTCAGTACCATGTTGTTTAGTCTCCCCGTATTGTGATTTTTCCATCCTTTCACTTGTAATCAACTTATAGTTTCATACAGGTGGTTGGAAATATGCTTGACATGATTTCATTCTTAAATTTATTAGGACTTGTGTCCCAACATATAGTCTATCCTGGAGAATTTCTATGTGCACCTGAAAAGAATGTGTATTCTGCTGATTTTGGATGGAATGTTCTGTATTTATTTAAGTCTGTCTAGTCTAATGTTTCACTGAAGCCCTGTGTTTCCTTATTGGATTTCTGTCCAAATAATCTAACTGTTGATGTGAGTGGGGGTATTAAAGTTCCCTACTATTCTTATGTTGTTGTCAATTTCTCCCTTTAGGTTAGTTAAAATTAATTCATATATGTTGGTATTCCCATGTTGCTGCTGCTGCTGCTGCTAAGTCGCTTCAGTCGTGTCCGATGGTTAGGTCCATGTATATTAACACATGCTATGTCTACTTGAGGGATTATCCTCATTTTTTCTCTTGTTATCTTTTTTGGCTTGAAGTCTATTTTGTTGGCTATGAGTATGGCTACACCTGTTTTTTTGTTTGTTTGTTTTTGCTGCCATTTGCCTAGAGTATAATTTTCCATAACTTCACTTTGAACCTATATTTGTCTTTAGAGCTGAGATGAGTCTCCTGGAGACAAGCATATAGTTGGGTCTTGTTTTTTAATCCACCCAGCCACTCTGTCTTTCAACTGGTGAATTCAATACATTTACATTTAGGGTGATTATTGATATACGAAGTCTCAATATTGCCATTCTACCTTTTGTTTTCTGGTTGCTCTGTATCTTCATAGTTTCTTTTCCCTTGCTTGTCTGTCATTTCAGTTTGGTGGTTGTATATGACATTTTTCTAAATTTTCTGTTGTTTGCGTTTCACGTCTCTGCTCTGGGTTTCAGTTTTATGGTCACCGTGTGGTTTGTGTAAACTGTTCCAAAGGTTGCTGTGCTGTGTGTGCTCACTTGCTCAGTTGTGTCCAACCCTGTGATCCCACAGACGGTAACCCTCCAGGCTCCCCTGTCCATGGAATTTTCCAGGCAGGAATACTGTAGTGGGTTGCCGTTTTCCTACTTCAGGGGATCTTCCCAACCCAGGGGTTGAACCTGTGTTTCTTGTATCTCCTGCACTGGCAGGCAGATTCTTTACCACTGTGCCACTTGGGAAACCCATTTCATAGGTTGCATAGTTCTTTTTCTACTGAAAAGTTGTCATCTTCATTAGCTTATACAGATTTTATCTTTTTATTCTTCCCTTTTAGTTTTGTCGCCACAAATTATTCCCTTTTGTGTTGTGAGTTTATTATCAAATTGAAGTAGATATTTTTTTTAAATGCTTTTATTCCCCCTTTGACCTGTATGTGCTAATTGCTTAACAACTTAATCTGATACAGCTGAGTTGCAGCTTTCTGATTCTGTCTATCACCCACTCAAAGTTCTGGGGACTTTTGCTCCTTTGTTTCAGTAGAAGAGCTCCCTTCAACATTTCTTATCAGGCAGGTCTAGTAGTGATGAACTCCCTCTACTTTTATTTGTCTAGGAAAGACTTTATTTCTTCTTCATATCTGAAGGATAACTTTTCTGGGTAGAGTATTCTTGGTTGACACATTTAATCTTTCTGTATATTGAGTATATTATTCCACTCTCTCCTGGCCTAGAGCATTTCTGCTGAGAAATATAATAACCTAAAGGGGGTAACTTGTAGGTTACTGTCTGTTTTTCCCTCCTGATCATCTTTAAAATTCTTTTTTTTTTATCCCTGACTTTTGACAGTTTTAATGTCATGTGTCTTGAAGAAGATCTTTTTGTATTGGGAAATAATTGGGAGTTCTATTAGTTTTATGGACTTATATATCCAGTTTCTTCCCAGATTTGGAAAGTTCTCAGCTGTTGTTTCTTTAGGTAAACTCTCTTCTCCTTCAGGGATACCCATTAGAAAAGTTGCCTTTTCTAATCAAATTGGATAATTCTTATAGAGTTTCTTCATTAAAAAATCTTATTTTCTTACTTTTTTAACCAAATCATTTGTAGATTTCTAACTTTGAGCTCTCTAATTCTCTCTTCCATATGGTCTGCTTTGTTTCTAGTGCTTTCTAATCCATTCTTCATCTCATTTATTGAGTTATTCAGCTCCAGAATTTCCATTGGTTGTTTTTAAGAGTTTCAATCTCTTTGGTAAAGTATTCCTTCTGTTTATTAATTTTACTCTTTACTCATTGAGTTGCCTTCCTGAGTATTCTTGTAGTTAATTGAGTTTTCTCCATGGCAGCTATTTTGAATTCTGTCAGTTAGATCACAATCTTCTGAGGCTTTAAGTTTAGTTTCTAGAGAGTTGTTATTTTCTTCCTGTGATACTGTGTTATCCTGGTTTTTCGTGGTGCTTGATGAGTTGTTCCTCTGCCAGTGCATTTGAAGGAGGAAATGTCCTTCATATTTAGGTGAAGTTTTGTTTACTTTGAGTCTAACAATTCAAGTTCCTGATTAGAAGGCCTTTCTTTTGTGTTTCAGTAGGTGGTGCTGTAGCCCCAGTTTTTGGTTTCTCTTGGTGGCCTCTGGCTGTATTTAACACCGGCACTTGGCACCCTGCAGCCCCTCTGCCAGGGGTGCCCCTGTGGACTCACCTCACCGCTCTTCCTCTGGGATGGCTGGTGCCTGGGTGCTGCCAGGGTTGCTGCTGTCACTGGCACTTCGCCATGTCTGGGGTCGCCTGGGTCATGGGCACTGCTGCCGCGTGGGGAAGGGGAGGAACCAGGGTCACTGGTGTCTTCACCGCTTCAGGGTTGCTGCGCTCCTAAGTGCTGCTGCTGGGAGGAGGGGAGCCTGGAGCTGCGGGTGCAGCTTTGGCTGGAGGGACCAGCGTCCTGGGTCCCACTACTGTCGCTGCCCAGCTCCCTGTGGCTGTGGGGGTCTGTGTCCTATGTGCCACCTCTGTTGCTGCTTCAGTTTCACTCAAGCTATGGGCTCAGCTGCTGTGGCTGTGGTGGGGGGGCCAGGATCCCAGCACTGCCTTTGTCCCTGGTTCTGCCTCCTCCCCCTGGAGTGTTCTTGCCTGAAGAATCCCATGGACAGAGGAGCCTGGTGGGCTGTGGTCCATGGAGTCACAGAGTTGGCACAGCTGAGTGACTAACACTGCCTCCTCCATGTGTCCCAATTCACTCACCTTCGGATATAAAGATGTGTGGATCTCTCCAGCATCCTGGTGGGATGAGCACAGGAAGCATTGTAGAGGTATGGATGTTTTACTGAAGCAAGAGAAACAAAGGGAGCTTTTCACAATACCATGGTGATGATGTCTACCTTCAAAGCCTCTGAGTGTGTGTGGGGGGGTATGTGGGTATGTGTGTATTTGTCCTGCTTTTTCTGGATACTCCCACAATAATAGTGATGATTTGCTAAATGTTCTGACTCAATAGCCTGCGATTTAAAGTTTGGGCATTAACTTGTAGATGGCATCAGGCCTGATTCTTTATGGATAACTCCTCGGTCAAATGTCATCCTGATTTTACAATGAGTAATTTTTAAATGTATGAGAGTCAGATTTCATAAATAGAACAATTTTTTCTCGTTAAAATAAATACGTCACTCTTGACCTTCCCTAATGGTTAGAAAAGAGGAACTGAAACCCCAGCCTCTTCTGAGAGAGTCTGTGGGGTAAAGGACAGGGCAGTGTGCTGGACATGGGGGACGGGGTGCCCATCTGTGTCCCCCACCACACTTGGCATCCCCCTGGGCAAGCCACTTGGCTCAGCTCCGTCGTCTATACAGTGGGCCCTGGTCTCCAGGAGGAAGACAAAAGCTGTGGGCCTTGGACTCAGGCCTGTGTATTCTACACCTCAGTGGCCGTGTTCCTTGAGACGTTTACTTCATCTCACTGTGCTTCGATTTCTCAGTTTGAATGTGGGGATAGTAAGAGTATCCACATGGAGGGCTGTTGTGAGCTGAGCCCTGGAGACGGTGCTGTTTTTAGTCACAGTGATCACGCCGCTGTTGACTGAGCATTTGTGTCCAGAGGTTGTGCCTTGCTCTTCAGAAGCATTGTGGGTGTGTGTGTATTAGTCGCTAAGTCGTGTCTGATGCTTTGTGACCCCATGAACTGTAGCTCACCAGGTTCCTCTTTCCAGGCAATTCTCCAGGCAAGAATACTAGAGGGGGGTTGCCATTTCCTTCTCCAGGGGATTTTCTAAACCCAGGAATTGAATCTGGATCTCCCCCATTGCAGACAGATTCTTTACCATCTGAACCACCAGGGAAGCCCTCAGAAGCATTAGTTAATCTATATAACAACTATGATGCAGTAACATTTTTTACAAAATGGAAGATATATATTATATAAATACCAAATATATACTGTGACTTCCAAAATACAGAATCTATAGTACCCATGAAACACACCCACCACCCCCCTCACAGCATGCATGACACACACACAAACACACAACACCACACACCACAGTAGAGCTCAATAGACGGCAGCTGCCACGGTGATTAATCATGCTGACCTCCTCTGGTGTTCACCAGGTCCTTCTGCCTGGGATGGATGACGTGCTTCTGGGCCAGCCAACCCACAGTGTGGGTCTGGAGAAGGTGGACAGGACATTGGGTCAAGTGTTTTTTTAAATCATGAAAGGGTATTGAATATAGTCAAATGTTTTTTCTGTATCATTTGAGATGATCCCTTTTTTCCCTTGTTTATTAATGTGGTGTACTGCACTGATTGTTTTTTTAATGTTGAACCACTCTTGCTTTCCTGGGATTAATCCCCCTAAATCATGTTATATAATCCTAGGCTGTTGGATTTGTTTTGCTAGTTTTTTGTTGAGGGTTTTTTGCACGTATATTAATGAGGGATATTGGTCTGTAATTTTCTTTTCTTTGTGCAGCTTTAGTATCAGAGGAATAATGCAGGCTTCCTTGCTGCTCCTCGAACAGGTCAGACATATCCCCACTTTGCGGGCTTTTGCACTGGCTATACTCTTTGCTTAAAATGTTTTTCCTCTGGATATCTGCATCCCCTTTGTCAAATCCATCCAAATGTTACCTTTTCAAATAAGCCAATTCTACCACCCAAGTTAAAATTGTCAATTTTTTCCCTCTTACACCCAATGTTCTAAATTCTTTTTCTTTTCTGTTTTTTATATAACATTTATCATCTTTCTTCATAATATGTAATTTCTTTTTTATTATTCTATTACATTATTAAATATACTATATAATAATATATGACATGTATTTATATTTTACAATGCTATTTATAGTATAGTATAACTTATATAACAATAGTAATTTTTATTATCTGTAATTTACCTATTTATTATGTTTATCTTTATTGTCTATACCCTTCTTCTCACTTATCGGGTATGGGTTTTACTTTGTTTAGCTTATAGGTGTATCCAACATGCCAGGAAGATATGTAGGTCAACAAATATTTTTTCAATACTGAACTGGATAAGTTAACACCAAGTGTTAGAAGCACTCCTGGCACCTTAGACATTTTTCAGGGCTGGTGGTGCCAAGAACAATATCATTGTAGGTTGTAAAAGCAATGCTAGAGGCAAGATGTTTGAAAATCAAGTGTTTGTGATTCAGGATTAGTCTTGTGATTTTTTTCCCTTTGTTTTTCTTCTTATTGCTATTTTTCCCAATTAACATGCAGTTAAAGCCTTTTTCTTGGTGTAGAGTTCTATGGGTCTTAAGTCATGGGTAGTGTCACGTGACCGCCACCACATTTAGGATACAGAACAAACAGTCCCACCCCTTCAGATAGTTCCCAATGTTGTCCCTTCATAATGAAACCCTTTCCCAACCCCTAACCCCATGCAACCACTGATCTATGCCTTTAGTTTCGTCTTTTTCAGAATAACATATAAACATAAGTGTGTAGTCTTTTGAAGCTAGCTTTTTAAACTCAGCACAAGGCCTTTGAGATGGATCCAGTTTGTTGTATCAGTAGTTCTTACATTTTTATTACTGAGTAGTATTCCACTGTGTGAATGAAAATATTTTCTCCCAGTCTATAACTTCTCATTTCATTTTTGAAGTGTCTTTCACAGATTGAAATTTAATGATCGGTTTGCCTATGTCTACAAAATTCCTGCTGGGATTCTGATTGGAATTGTATTAAAAAGCATCTATAGATGAATTTGGAGAGGATTAAGACCTTAACTACATTGAGTATTCCAATCCATAAACATAGACTGTTTTTCCATTTATATAAATCTATGATTTTTTTTTTTTAAATCAAGGTCTATAGTATTCAGCATACAGAGCAAGCACATTTTTAAAATTAGGTTTATTCTTATGTTTTGGGAGTATGGTTTTAAATGATATTTTAAATGTTTTGTATCCCAATTGTTTACTTCTAGTGTATAGGAATGTGATCAATTTCTGTATGTCACTGTGCATCCATGCTAATTCATTTATTTTTTCTAGGAGCTTTTATTTTTTTTTTAAATAGATTGCTTGGGATGTTTTTCTATATGACAGTCATACCATCTGCGGATAGTGACAGTTTTATACCTTCCTTTCCAATCTGTTGTTTCAGCATGATGTTGCATAGGAATGGTGAGAGAAGACACCCTTGCCTTGTCTTTAAACTTGAAGAGAAGGTCTTCAGTCTTTTGTCATCACCTATTCTATTAGCTAAGTTTCTTTGGTAGATGTACATTGTCAAGTTATGGATGATTCCTTCTATGCCTATTTTACCGAGAGTTTTTTTTAAAAATCATGAACAGATGTTGAATTTTTTTTTTTTTAATTTTTTTATTAGTTGGAGATGTTGAATTTTTTAAATGTTTTTTCTGCATATGATCATATTTTTCTTCTTTAATTTAATAATATAATAGGTTATATTGGCTCATTTTGACCAGTGAACCAGTCTTGCAGGTTAAGGCATATTGGTCACAATGCCTTATTTATTTTATGTATAGTCATATTTGTTTTTGCAAGTTTGTTGAGAATTTTGCACCTATTTTTATAAGTGATGTTGGCAGGTAGTTTTCTTTTCTTGTACTGGCTTTGTCTACTTTTGATATCAGAGTCATACTGGCCTCATAAAATGCATTTAAAAGTGTTCTCTTGTATATTTTGAAGGAAGTTGTATAGAATTGGTGTTATTTATCTTTTAAATGTATGGTAAAATTCACCAGTGGAAACATCTGGGCCTGGAGTTTTCTTTGTGGAAAGGTTTTAAACTACATATTCAGTTTTTGTAATAGTTGTAAAACTGTTCTGTTTATTTCTTCTTGCTTACTTTTGTTACTTTGTAGCTTTGAAGGGATTGGTCTGTTTTATCTAAGTTGTCAAATTTGTGTGCACAGAGTTATTTGTGATGTTTTCTTATCCTTTTAATGTCTGAGGGGTATGTATTGGTAGTCTCTCTTTCATTTCTAATATTGGTTATTTGTGTCTTTTTTCCTTCTTTGCTAACTTAGTTGGTGGTTTTTCAATTTTTTAAACTTTTTCAAATAACTAGATCTTTACTTCATTTTTCCTCTATTGTTTTTCAATTTATAGTTTCACTGATTTTTGCTATTTTCTGATAATTCCAACCACTGTGTCATCTCCAGCTTGGCATCTGTTATCTTTTTCCATGTGAGATATTGTGATTTCCCTTCTTTGTTCTAAGCTGAGTAACTTCAGATTATATCCTGGACATTTTTAATGTTATGAATTCTGACCCTCATTGTCAGATTTTGGAGAATGTTGATTATTTTGTTTTAGCAGGGAACTGACCCGATGAGGTTCAAGCTGCAAATTCTTATCCACCTTTCTTGGACCATGTGTCCAGTATCAGTCTGGTTTTCAAAGATTTTACTGGGCAGGTTGATGTACCTTCTAATTGTCCCATGCCAGTCTTGGGTGGTAGTTTATCCCTGAGTTCAGTTCTCAAAGTCTTTGGAATGTGGTTTAGGGTCAGATCCACTCATGTGCAGCTCAGAATAGAACCCAGAGGTTGATACACAACTTAATGATTTCACTTTCTTAAGTCTCTTCTTCTTCATCATTTCCCCAACACTTTCTGGCTCCTTGGGGTCCCTTCCTTGCTCCTCTGTCTAGAAAGCTAGAGCTTTAGTTTATCTGCTCTGCCACACACTGCATCTGTCTCTGGGGCCAAGCCAGGAGAGGAAATAGAGAGATAAAAGCAATGGAGATTTGTGCCTGACTCTTGGGACCAGAACTCCTCTGGTCAGAGAGAAGGGTTCCCCTCCCCAAGAATTTCAGATACAGTCTGACTGCTGCTGCTGCTGCTGTGAGATTTCTTGAAGGATGGGTGAGAAAGAATGGATGGAGAAGTCCAACAAAGAAAATTCCAGGGATTCCCCTCCATGCTCTGTGACCTGCTGAAGCCTCCTTTCCCATGCCTTAGACCAGAAATAGAGCCTTCTCTTAGAGCCCAGTCTGTCCTGTCCACACTTGCTACACAGTTCTTACTCCCTATAAGCCCATTCCAGAGGATGCTGGATGGGGAAGCCCCAGGAAATGTGTCACTGGTTGCATGATGCTTTCGGTTTGGTTTCTGTCTCTGCTGCGGTTTACTTTTCAGTCCTTGGAGATCTGCTCATGCTTTCTATGTGGGTTTTAAGTTGCATTCAGTGGGTGGGGTAGTGCTTACACCATTTTGAAGGAAGCCAGAAGTGCTCTGTGTGTGTGTGTTTAATAAAGAATGAGAGCTTCTCCATTTCCCACCCATGTGGAGAGAGGGTAGGGGTCCAGGAAACTAACTTCCAGTGAACATCAGCTCTGTGCTGGGCGCTGTGCCTTAGCACACAATGGCGTTGTTCTATGACTCTATGCAGAAAGTATGGTGTTGCACAGCTCTTGTACAGTTAGGGGGAGTTAGGCTCAGATTAATTAGTTCAAGGTCATATAGACAGGCTTCCCTGGTAGCTCCGCTGGGAAAGAATCCACCTACAATGCAGGAGACCCTGGTTTGATTCCTGGGTCGGGAAGATCCCCTGGAGAAGGTATAGGCTACCCACTCCAATATTCTTGGGCTTTCCTGGTGGCTCAGATGGTAAAGAATCAGCCTACAATGCAGGAGACCTGGGTTTGATCCCTGGGTTCCAAAGATCCCCTGGAGGAGGGCATGGAAACTCACTGCAGTATTCTTGCCTGGAGAATCTCCAAGGACAGAGTAGCTTGGTGGGTTAAAGTCTGTGGGGTTGCGAAGAGTTGGACACTACTGAGCAGCTGAGTGCAGCACAGCTTAGCGTATAGATAATAAGTGGTTGGCTGCAAATGGCCTGTCTTAGAGAGATCCAGAAATGATGTCTGATGTCCTGCTTCCCTCTCTCAGCAGGACAGATGACAGTGATGCTGTGATCATGCACCCCGGGGTCCTGTGCATCATGGTGAGGCTGCTGCCTCGCTTGTACCACGAAGATCACCCTCAGGTACTTGTTGATGAACACACAGGTTTGTCTTTTTCACATGACTGATCTTTTAGGCTCCTCTGGCCAGAGGCTCCCTTTCCCTTTTTTTGGCCTTTGCCCTCGGTCCTCTGTATTAGCAGAGCCTCCCTCATGAACTGTCCCTGCGGGGGAGTATCAGTGGTTCTGAGACCTTTGACTGAGTGCTACCCACCCTTCCATTGCCACTCAAAACAGATTGCTCTGTTGATGAAGTGACCATCTAAAAACAACAACCAAGCAAAAATTGAATGAAATGATGTACCTTCATGAGGCAAGCCCAATATAAGTGATGCACATAGCACTGGGCATTGGTGGGACCAGAAGTCCTTCAATTCCCATTTATTAATTCATCACTTGGATACTGGCTCTTACCCTGGCTCAATGCTGTGTAGGATGTGCAGGGCTAAGGGCATGAGCACTGAGCACTGTCCAAGGAGCCTGCATCTGTGGTGGGGACTGATGGTGTGGAGGTGGTGGTGGGGCAGACAGACTAAGTAACTAAGCTCACAAATGACGACACAATTAAAATTTGTCACAAGTGATATTAAGGGGGAAAAATGGGATGCTGAGTGTGAATAATGGGAATGGAAGTGGGGGGGAAGACCTAATTAAAGATACAAAGAACTGACTCATTTGAAAAGACCCTGTTGCTGGGGAAGATTGAAGGCAGGAGGAGAAGGGGATGACAGAGGATGAGATGGTTGGATGGCATCACTGATTCAATGGGCAGGGGTTTGAGTAAGCTCCGGGAGTTGGTGATGGACAGGGAAGCCTGGCGTGCTGCAGCCTGTGGGATCGCAAAGGGTCGGACATGACTGAGCAACTGAACTAGATGAAGGGGCAGAGGTCAGGGAAGCCATCTCTCAGTGACATTTCAGCAGAGCCCTGAAAAGTGAGTAGCAGTTATCCAGGTGGGGATGAGCCTGCTGAAGGCAGTTGGGGTGAGAGCAGGAGAACTGAACATGGGCCGGATGGCGTGGGCGGAGGAAGGTGCAGCCCTGCCGAGGGGCAGGTTTTATCCCACGAGCAACACGAAGTCTCTCTCGAGTGGAGGGGTATGCCATCAGGTTTTTCTATTATAATCTCTCTTGTTGCCTGGAGGGTGGCCTGGGGGAGTTAGAGAGCCTTGTCCACAGTCTGATGATACGTGGTGGTAGCCCAATTAAGGTGGTGTCTGTGGGAAAGTGTGAAGAGCAAGGAGTCAGGAGACCTATTGTGAGATAGACTCAAGGCCCCGAGATGAACAGGATTCAGGGAATGGGACGATGGGGAAGGCAAGGCATCTCTCAGCTCCTGACCCAGCAGCACTGATGGCCCGAGATTGTATGAGCAAGAGCGTCGAGCCTCAGAACAAGACAGATTCTCAGGAAGTGCTCGCAATTTGTAAAACACGTTCTCTAGAGGTTCTAAGAAAGAAACTGGAAGCTGAGGAAACCCTGGAAGACGTACATTTGAATTAGCAGCAGGTGAAAGGAAAGGACTTGACCTGAGCAGCTACCATGTAGCAGGCCCCGTGTTACCCCCTTTCCCTGACTGATGCTGCTAAATGGCTTCAGTCATGTCTGACTCTGCAACCCCATGGAGTGTAACCTCCCAGGCTCCTCTGTCTATAGGATTCTCCAAGCAAGAATACTGGAGTGGGTTGCCATGCCCTCCTCCAGGAGATCTTCCCGACCCAGGGATCGAACCGGCATCTCTCCTGCATTGGCAGGCGGGTTCTTTACCGCTAGCGCCACAGTGGGGAGTATAATTGTTCTAGCTTCATCCAGTGGCAAACGGAGTCTCAGACAACATGCATGCTGTTTAACGATTCTGAGTTGGTGGACCTGGTGTTAAATGTGGTCCTACCTACTGCCAGGGCTCCTGGTCTTTCCCCGCACAGCTGTGGCTTCTGTCGGAGAATGGGAGTTCACAGGGATGCAGGTCCAGCTTTGCCTTGTCCTTCGTTTAAGCCGTTGGGAGGATCCTGACTTCTCTTCCATGTAGCTCTCTCCATCTGGCCTCTACCTGTATCCCTACATCTGATTCTCTAGCAGGTCACACAGCAGCTCAGGGTTCCCAAAGCACAAACAGAGAAGCTGCCAGGCCTTCCAGAGACCCCTGCCCGGAACAGGCCAGCATTGCTTCAGTAGCATTCTGTTGGTCAAAGTGAATCACAGGTTCAGCTTGGACTTGGCAGGAAGGGACATATGTCTCTTCTACTGATGTGAGGGGTGGCTTGTGTGTCCTAAAGGAGCAATTGTTGGGGGGCATCTTTAAAGACCAGCCACCATGCTTGCCTCAGACATCTAACTGATGGATAAAATTATCTGAGCCCTAAACCAAATGTCTTTGAGTCATTTAGTTATCTAAAGCCCAGGACCTCACTATCTTTACATTAGTCTTCAGGACAGAGTCTGCCTGGAGCATGTTGGAAACTAACACACAGGGAGGGCTCTGTTCCAGGAGCATTATTTAATCAATATTCATAACAAGTCATTAAAGTACATGAAATTCTCCCCAGTTTATAGGTGCTTGAAGCTCAAGAAAGTTGTGCAGCTTCCTAAAATCATGGGGGTGGTGAGAGGAGATCTAAAACTCACTTCAGGCCCAAAGTCAAGTTGTGTTTGATGAATAAACCTCTCCTCTCTGCAGCTCTTGATGTGAGGTTGTGCATCTTGGCATTGTACACTTTCCCAGTGGCATTTGCCTTACTGTGAGGATGTCTGTATTTCATACCATGCAATGCACTTGCAAAGGGAGCAACCAAGCCTGTGGTTTGGGTGATTAGCAATCAAACTGATTGCTGATAAACATGTTATTGCAAGTCTCCACCGTGAGGATGACTGATGAAGTGATGCAGAGCAGACAGTGGCCTGTCCTTCTGTCTCCTAGTATATGAAGACTCTGTGGATGAGCCTGGGTTCCCGATAAACACCCTGAGTTGTCACATCAGTGTGTGGGGAAGAACTTTCTCTCACCCTGCGATGGTAATTGGCCAAATTAAGTATGCAAATGAGACTTCCACTTGGTAGGATACTTTTTCTCTATTCAGGTCACAGTAAGTAATTTAGGAAAATTCTAATTCTCACGCACTGTCTCTCAAATATGCAAATGAAATGTAGTGGTGCATTTTCTCAAAAATGTCCTGCAGATGCCAAATCAGCAGCTATTAAAAGTTGGATAATTACAGTAATTAATTTCTGGAAGGGAGGGTGGGAAACCTCACGGCAACAAATAGAATAGTAAATCAGATGTGAAATGAGACCCACGCAAGAAAATGCTGAAATGAAACTAACTGCGGGATTGCAGATGTGGGAGACAGAGAAAGGAGCAGAAAGTTTCAGTAGATGGCAGTGTTACTAGAAAGATGAACTGTGAGTTCCCACTCGTCTCTTTAGATGGGCCTGGTGGGTCCCTATAGTTTTACCCACTGTACGTTCCTCAGAGGCTCTTCCTACCTTATGGGTGAGAAACTGATAGCTTTCCAAGGTACAGGTATCATTTTAGAAAGCAACTGCTTAACTACTTATATGGGTTGTCTGGTTTATTTCTAATTGTGGCCACATTGCGTGTGTTCTGTTCAAGACCAAAAGGGTTTTTGTTTTCCCCCCTCTCCAAAATGCTAGCTCTGCAAGTTGCTCTTGTAAACAGATAATCCAGCTAATTTTTTTTCTTGCCTCTTGTAGCATCACCAGTATTAAAATTAGACTGTAGGAATTTTATTATGCCTAAGCATAAGGCAGAAATGGAGTCCAGCTCAGTTCTCTTGGAGCTGAGTTGGCCCCAGGCAGAAATAACTCATTGAGAAGAAAAGCCTTTACTCTTTCATGATGCTCAACAGCCACGTAGGCCTTGCCATAGGGATGTAGCTCTGGACTAGAACTCTAATATTGGAGGCCTCTCCACTCCCCAGCAATCACTGCACTTCCATTCGGGTTTTAGCAGAGGGTTATTTGCTGTGTTCATGACAACAGGAACTCAGAAGCTGGGTAGCCAGATCCAGTTTTCCAGAGGTGGAGCTCAGCCTGTGTTGGGGCAGCCAATGCTGTGCGTGAATGTCTGTGAATAATTACTCAACACTTACTAGGTTCCACTGGGGATTCAGAGACAAACATCACCAGAATGCATAGTCTGAATTTGATGGTGGGTGCTCAGAGGAATGGAGAAGATAGACAACACTCTAACGGCAATAAAAGTTTTCCCACAGGGTCTCGGGAGAGAAGGAAGGGAAAGCCACACAGAGATGGCAACCCTGGAGCCAGGCTTTAAAGAAAAGACCTGCCTATGTCAGATCAGATAGAGGAGGGACAGACAGGACACTCAGACACAGACAGAGGCACACATAAAGATGCCCATTTGGGAACTTCTTTTCTATGGTGTTGGAGAAGACTCTTGAGAGTCCCTTGGACTGCAAGGAGATCCAGCCATCGTAAAGGAGATCAGTCCTGGGTGTTCATTGGAAGGACTGATGCTGAAGCTGAAACTCCAGTACTTTGGTCACCTCATGCGAAGAGCTGACTCATTGGAAAAGACCCAGATGCTGGGAGGGATTGGGGGCAGGAGGAGAAGGGGACGACAGAGGATGAGATGGCTGGATGGCATCACCGACTCGATGGGCATGAGTTTGAGTAAACTCTGGGAGTTGGTGATGGACAGGGAGGCCTGGTGTGCTGCGATTCATGGGGTCGCAAAGAGTCGGACACGACTGAGTGACTGAACTGAACTGAACTGAATAGTTCAGCTGGACTAGGATAAACCATGTGGCTAGACAGGCTGTAAGTGGGGCAGGAGAGGTAGGTTGAAGCCACATCGTGAGGGACCTTGAGTACCATACTAAGACAGATGAATTTTATTGGATTACCATCCTTTATTATTGTTGTTGTCATCATCACCACTATGTTGGTAGGTTGAAGCCACATCGTGAGGGACCCTGAGTACCATACTAAGACAGATGAATTTTATTGGATTACCATCCTTTATTATTGTTGTTGTCATCATCACCACTATGTTGGTAGGTTGAAGCCACATTGTGAGGGACCTTGAGTACCATACTAAGACAGATGAATTTTATTGGATTACCATCCTTTATTATTGTTGTTGTCATCACCACTACGCTTCCCTAAACCACTCTATGAGGCTCTGAGGACAACAGATTTGGGTCAAATCTCAGCTGTACCACTTAACAGTTACAGAACCATGGGGAATTATCTGATCTCTGTGACCCTTAACTTCCTTTGCTGTAGTACGGGGAGAATAGTACCATCTTCCTCATGGCATGATTGTGAGGATCGGCTGAAGCAATGCAGGAGCACTTAGCACAGTGAGCAGAGCATCCTTGGCACCATGGGAAGCACTTGCTGACCCGTGTAGTTCCTACTATAATTTTCCACAACTCCACAAGCATTTTATCATTTGATCTTCATAATAACCCAGCAAGGTAGACATCAGTATTCCCATTTTGCAGATGAGGACTGGAAGCTTGTAGCAGTGAATTGACAGAGTTAACATCCTAGGTAGGTGGTGGATGTGCCTGATGGAAGGCCCTGGGACCTCCTGCTGTTGTACCATGTTGCCTTCCCTGTAGATAAGCGGTAGCCATGGGTGGGAGGCAATTGGAAAGGAAGGACATGATCAGATGCTAGAGAGACTAGGCTGTCACCAGTCTGCACCTCCCCTCGTTGCTGGGTGTGTTCATTTCTGCTGTGACTGAAGCCTCCTGCTCATTGTGACAGGACAGGAAGAAGATCAGGCTTGGGCTGTGTTCATCTGTTGACTGACGTGCACCTCAGTTTAGAAAGGGCACCATTTTCTGGAATTAGCCTGTATTTCAGACACTTTGAACTAATCATACAGGTTTCAAATAACTAAAGTATCAACAGCATTAATAGCCCTGGGTAGGATTATGTAAGGGCAAGCTATCCGAAAAGAGTCATTTCCTTCAACAAGGAAATTGGCAAAGTAGGAGTCTTATTTTGTCAAATTACAACACAGTAGAAATTTCAACTGTGTTGAATTTCTATATTTCTTATGCTTTTTCATTCTGAACCCCACCCGCATGTATTTCTATCGTTCCTGAGTGGGAAAATGTCACATTCTAGTCAAAATCCAGGATACTTCTTGGGGTTATCTCTTAAATAGAGCAAATAGACATAATCTTACATGGAGATGAAAAGCTTCAAAAGCAAGTGACAGTGGACATAGAATGATGGAGTGCAAGTGAAGTTGATAGGCTGAGCTCTGGTCCAATTATCTGGTGACTTTGCTTCTAGTCTGTTACCATCATTATTTATATGACTTATATGGTCCACCTCCCTTCTCTGCACATCAATTTCAGCTAATCAGATATGGCCTAGATCATAGGGGTTGCAGACACAGTGTCTTGGGGCCAGAAGTGTAAAGTAAATGTGTGGATGTAAACAGTAGGGAATGGTGAGGTCTGTGGCCATTGGGAAGGGTACTTGCCCAGCCTAAAGGTACTCACATCTAGCTAGGGGGAAATTAAACAGAAGCCAAGCCAAACTACCCCGCCAAGTAAAACATTTATACAAACCCTCAGTGTATGCCTCTTACGAGATATTGAGTTCCCTTCCTCATAATGAGTGCATTGCACAGTGTTAAAATCATGGGCTTTGACGTAAGACCAGGGTTGCGGTACCAGTTCTGCGACTCATTGGCACGTCACTTGAGGAAACTGATGTAACCTTTTCAGTGGGGAGTATAGTTGGAGAGTATTTAGAACCTTACCTGGCACACAATATGTGCTATTATACCTTCTCTCTTTCTCTTCTGGTTTTTGTGACTTTGTGCTTCTAGGATGCTAAGTCACAGTATATAACATTTTGGAAATATTAAATGAAAGATAATATATTTTACATATATTTTAGGTATATTTCCAGCTTCTGTTATACAATTGATAAAGTAATTGATGAATACAACTGATAACTAATCAGGGCTTTTACTGATAGACTGCAAGTAAAAGGGGTCAATATTCTGAAAACACTTGCATCCTATAAGAAAAAGTATTTTCACAGATGCAACTCTGGTTGACTCTCCCCAAAATCACAACAGACAATGAGGGAGGTATTTTCAATGTTCTCATTTTAAAGCTAAGGAACCTGAGGCTTAGGGAAAGTAAGTAACTAGCCCAAGCTTCCCATTAGTATCAAATCAATGTGAGTCCCTACTTCTGGGTAGGTATTTGAGTGCCCTGTGCCAAGACGATGAAGGAAGGGTGAATGTTTTGTTTGGAAGCTCAAAAGCAACATGCCAGGGCCGGAGCCCCAGGTTTCTTGGAAATGGATCCCTCATCTTTACAAAAGACTGTGTACTCTGCAGTCTTGTTCGAGGAATCTTCTCCAGGCAATCATGTATGGAAATCTGTTAACAACAGCAACAACAAAAAATCTGTTTAAAAAGTATATCTTGAAAGAGTTGTGTCAGTAATTACTTTGGCCAAAGCTATAGGGATCTTCAGGGTAAGTTAATTCCTCCTTTCCTGAGCTCCTTGAGGATGTACCAGCCACAGGGGGAAGGGTTCTGGCACAAAGCTGATGTTGGGTCTCATGGAGCCCTGTTGGGCTCCTCTGCTTACCTGACCTAACTATTGTGGGGTGAGGGTGTGTGTGTCCAAGGTCATGGAAACTCTTCACAAATGTTTCAGGTTTCAGACTATGCAGGCATCTTCCCAGATGGATGTTTATCAGCTGGTTTCCCCGGTGATGGTCTCATGCGGCATCTCAGGGCTGACCACAGGCTCACTGTTGGGGAGGGATGTGGAGCAGAGGGTGATCAAGCCTGGCTGGCAACTGTCTGTGATCCCCAGGTTTTCCTTGAAAGGCCAGACTCACTCTTACCCCTTGGCCTTTGCACCTACTGTTTCCTTTCCTGGAGAGATCATTTCCCCTGGTGACCTGGCTTTGTCCTCATTGTACTTCAACACTCAGTTGGTTCATCACCTTTTCTGACCACCTTCTCAGTCCTCTGGGTCTGGTGCACCTGCTGTGTCCTACTACACCCTATGCCCTTGTGCTTGTGCTTACTCGGTGGCTCTTGTGTTTGAGACACAGAGAGATGTGCTAGGGAAACAAGGATGAAGAGCCATTGTCTCAGGCATCAGTTCACAGTTCTTGATAAATAGGACATAGATACGTAGGTAGCTTGTCATAGTGTGATGTTTATAATGATTCAAGTGTGGACACAGTGCTGGTTTGGATAGTCAGAAAAGTTTTATTAAGTGAAAGAACATGTGAATTGTCCCTTGAAAAATAATTAGGACCTCATCAAAGGGATGGGATTAGAAAGGATAGTCTCAACGTTGGGCATTACTCAAAAAAAGTATTCAAGGGTGAGGATGTTACTGGCGTAGAGTATGGGGTAGACCAAAGGGGATGTTGGGAAGTAAAGTTGGAAAGAAACTAATATTTTATAAGATCCCAGGCTCCTGTTATCAGGAAATATTGGCCATCGTATGGATGTAATTCGTAAAAGAAACAGAAGATTTAGAGCAGGCACCCACATGCATCTTGGTCTTTATTGCAAATTTATACAAGGGCATCCATGAAGCCATGCCTTTAGACATGGATCCTACCGATTCATTGGAATTTGGACCCTCTTACACCTAAACCAAGATCACAGCCTCCCATACCTACAAGGCTTTGTGGACACCACAAATGAGTCTATCAGGCTGGTGGGGACTGTGCAAAATGAAAAGTTTATGCCCATGTAAAGAGAGCACTAATTCTAAGCAAACAAGATGAAAAGCACAATAGCTTGTCAAATAAAACACATCTGTGGGTCCTGTTTACCTATGATATCTCTGAAGAGCTGAAGTCACTTAAAGTGTATCGCTTCTCGTCCAAAATTATCAAATAAAGAACACTACAACCAAATTGGAATAAGCAACTAATCCAAATTTAAGTAACTCAGTAGAAGTCCCTAGTTCTTTCTAAGTGTCTAGGGGAAGGAGACACTGGTCATCTGATGGTTTCTAGAATGTGTCAGGATTGTGTGATTAATGTCCAGAAGACACGCTCTGGACTAAGGTATTCAAAGCCCACACCTCCTTGGAGGGACCGACTCCGTCAGGACCTAGCCCTCACTGGGCTCTGGAACTGCTGTATCAATCTGGACCAGGAAAGAGGCGGGTGGGGGACAGATAAAGACTAAACATCCACACCTGGACAAGGACAGACATGAAGACTCAGCTGCTAAGTGGAGAAAGCAGAAAACTCCTACAGGCAGCCCCACATGTCTCTCTCTGTGATAATTTGCCTTGCGGGTCCAGTCCGCTGGTGACCCTAAGCGCTTACCACTGAGTCCTAATTGAACCACCATCCCCTTCCTGCATTGGAAGTAATGCGCGTTAGGAAAATCAATCCATTTGTAGAGGGAGAAACCAGACTGGTTTCCTGCTACTGCTCATATTTTCACTAAAACCCCATTTTACTGGAACCAACATTGAAAAAAAACCAGCACATTTTATTCAAAACAAGGCAATATTGGTATTGACAGAGCTGCAGCGATAATGAGGACGATCAATTTTCCCTCCTCCATTATGGGGTATTGAGCAATTTTGGAGTAAACTTGTGGCATCATTAGACAACATCAGCATTTCTGTTTTTCCCTTTTGAAAACTTTTTATTTTTTGCATATTTAGATTTTCAGTATTCCTGCTCTGGTGGGGAAAAAAAAAGCAAAAACAACAAAAAAGCCAAAAGTTCCCAAAGCAATAAGTGAAGTGCTGGTAATAAAAATTGGAGATTGTAGACATTTGTTTTTAATTCTTATTAATAATACATTGTGTTGTTATTTTTGCATCTTGCTTCATGCAGACTGTCTCCCCAACTCTCACCCCAAATTAAAAGACTGCAGTTACCAAATAATCAAGTTCTTGGAGAGGGAGAGTTCTAGGCAAGAGGATGGAAGCAGCTCTTCTGTTTTGAGAAGAGGAGAAGGAAAGCAGAGGTACAGGCTCCATGGATGCAGGAAGGGATGCTTAGAACATCAGAAGGAAGATCTGGGGAAGGGAGTCAAGGAGGTTGGGTAGATTTCCACATGGAAGAGTATCTTAAAGTAAAAGTCATGGAATCATTTAGTATAACTTAGATCTGGCATTTCTTCCTTCCATTTCTGGTCTCTGTTGGGTTACGTGTCCCTCTAGCAGTTCACACTGGCGGTGCAGATGCCACAGTGACAGAGAAGGGGATTGTCTTCATCCATCCAGGCTGCTATAACAAAATGCCATAGACCAGGGGCTTACCGACAACAGAAACTCATTTCTCACAGTTCTGGAGGGTGGCAAGTCCAGGATCATGGTACTGGCAGAGTCAGTGTTTGGTGAGGACCCATTTCCTCACTCATGCACTCTTCTCGCTGTACCCTCACAGTGTGCAAGGGAGAAAGGAGTTTTCTGGGGTCTCTCTCCTAAGACCACTAATCCCATTCATGAGGGCTTTACCCTCAGGTCTTCCTAGGTGGCGCAGTGGCAAAGAATCCAGCTGCCAATGCAGGGGACACAGGAGATGTGAGTTTGATTCCTGGGTCAGGAAGATCTCCTGGAGGAAGAAATGGCAACCCACTCCAGTATTCTTGCATGGGTTATCCCATGGACAGAGGAGCCTGGTGGGCTACAGCCCACGGGGTCTCAAAGAGTTGGACATAACTGAGCACATACGCAATACTCCCAAAGATCCCTCCTCCAAATGCCATCACACTGGGCAGTAGGTTTCAACATCTGAATTTGAGAGGTGATGGGGCGAGGCATAAAGATTTCATTGCAAGGACCATCTTCTTCAAGTAATGAGATCTCTCCTTGATATCAGTGATGTTGGCAGAGTGATGAAATCCTACCTGGAAGTACTCCCCTTGAAAAACCATTCTACTGTAGTTTGCATTTAAACTAAAAGTAGTCTAAAATTTGAAGTTGAAAACATTACTGGAGATATTGTAACAATGGGAATTTCACCAGATGCCATCAGTTTGAGGAAAAAGCTGTAGGTGTCATGCTTCTGAAAGGCGTGGAAGGGTGGAAGGGTGAGCTGTGCGACCCCTTCATTTAAAAAAAATCTAGAAACTGATGATTAACTGTGTATATATGTTTCACCATACATTGTAATCCTTGAAACATATATGCTACAAAACTGTGTTCACAGTCTAAGGAAAAATGCCATCTTATTGAATTCTGTCCCTTGGTGACACAGACATACTCTGAACCATCTCTGGGCAGGGTGGCCTTGAATGACTACACGCACAGGGAGGTGATGATAGAGTAAGGTAATCTTGATTGTTGGGTTCAGAGTCCTAAAGTAAGTGCCTCATGGTGACTGCTGGCTTTACATTGGTGGACTAGCCTCGACATAACCTACTTCATCATAGATCCCTTTTCTTGAAACTAGAGACTAGGGCAAAGGTGTGCAGTATGCAAAGCAAGCTACAGCCTTTAGTTGTGTTCCTCAAAGTAGAGTCCAAGACAGGGTACCGGTGTATGAGGTTTGTGGAGGGAGGCTCAGGAGAAGGGAGGTGAGGGAAGCAGGGTGATGCAGGAGAAGCAACTGAGTGAGGATGAGTCCACAGGCAGGGGTCTCAAGTGTGAGGGGTCTCAGCCACGGAGGCTGAAGGGCATGGCCCCATTGGCTATCGTCCGGGGGTGGTGTATATATGTGTGTGTGTGTGCCCACTTTTATGTATGTGTGCATGTGTATGTACATGTATACACTTGTATGCACACGTGAAGATACATATGGGGCTACCTAGCAGGCCAGCTACCACTCAGGGGAGCTGACGCCCACCGGAGGGGCAGCTATGACGGGTATCCTCACCTGCAGGAGGAGGCCCCCATAGCCTCCACTGCAGGATACCTCCTTTAAGATCAAACTGGTATCCTGGTGATTTCAGACAATCTCATACAAAGTCAAAGAAAAGGAGGACAATCTGTAGAGATTTTGTGAAGGAAATTCCCTTTCAGTGGAGGCTGGGAATGCCAAGGGGTTATCTTTTTATGAAGAAAGGAAGATTTTGAAAATAATGTAATGTGTTTGGATGAAATGCTGATGAGGCTGACTCTATGCCTGTATCCTGTGGGCTTCAAGGGCATAAAGATGGTAAAGTGAGTTGAAATCTGGCAGGGGGAAGATAAGAGGGCAGCTGTGTGTGTGTCTGAATGCACTTAGCCCAGAAAGACAGACAAAGGAAGTGGGTTGGAGGGGAGGCTTCTCCACAGAAGCTGTGACTTCAGGAGCTTGTGTAGGCTGGTGTGGTTTGACCTGAGAATATGGAGCAGGCTACAGATGCCACAGGATTCCACCTTCTGGGCCAGGGGTGCAAACTGAAATGGGACTGTCCAGTGAGAGATGCCAGTGGTTGGGGGGTAAGGTGTGGGACCCTCTAGAGGGCACAGCTGCTGCCCAGCTCCAACTACTTCTCAACAGACTCACAATGGCAAATGGCCTGACCAAGTCTTTCCACTTTTTAAGAGAGGTCACATATCTGGACTTCTGTGTGGAATCGCCAGTATTTTAAGTGTTAGCAATTCAGAAATGTCGTATGGCTCAACCACCACCTATCTCAGACTGAAGCAGGCTCTCGCCTGCTGGATTGCAGTCTGTTTTAAGCTGTCTACCTATTTGGCAGCTCGTGTGAAAAGGGTACCTCTGAGAGTGGCCAAGACAGACTGGGGACAGTGAGAATAGGCTCTGGGGGACTCAGTCTCCTCACCTTACCACCAACACAAGCTCTAGCTGGGAGGTGATGAAAGTGGCCCCCAGAACATGCTGACCTGCAGGGCTCACCACTTGCTTGCTTTGGTTACTCTAAGCTTTCCAGGGAGATCCAGTGCTCCATGGCCAGTCACATCCAGTCCCTGGTGAAGTCGGAGAAGAACCGTCAGGTCATGTGTGAGGCGGGGATGCTCAGGACCCTCATGACTTCTTGCCACAAGGCCCTGACCACCAGCAGCAGCCCCTTGCACTCAGGCCTCATCAGGATTTTTGAAAAGCTTGCTTCCCAAGCCATCGAACCAGACGTGTTAAGGTACCATGTGTTGCATGTTAAATCTTGCTGGCCCCTGGTAGCCGAGCTTGTTCACAGTGGACAGTAAGAGTATCCCGTGCCTCTCCTGCCTTCCCAGCATTGGTCACTGCAAGCCCAGGTTGGAGTCTTGGGTCCTTGGGTGATGTGCAGCCCGCAGAGTGGACGTAGCTCCTCTCATGGAGCTGATGGTCTAGGGGGTGAAGCAATAAGCCAGGGGTCCTGTGGAAAATTCAGAAAGTGTTGGGGAGGATGTTAGTGCAGTGTGAGAGCTCTGTGGAGCTGCGAGGACCACAGCTGGGAGTTTGGGTGTAAAGAGGGGACTTCAAGGGATCAGTGGTGGCTGAGATCTATGGCCTGTGCAGATGGTCACCAATCCAGGAGAGGAGAGAACCAGGCATGTGAAGACACCCTGCTGAAAGGGGTGGTGGGGCCTGGTGGTGGGGTAGTTATGAGATCTTGGCTGCCAAGAGAAAGACTAGACCACAGGGAGCTTGACCGGCTTAAGGGGTAGTGACGGGACACGTGACATGGAGGGGCCAGAGGCAGCACCACTGTATCCTGTGGGGCCTTCTCACTGGTAGACCCTCCACGAGACCACATGTTTCCTGGAGAGTCCCAGTAGCGAGGGGAGAATGACAGGGAGGATCAGACACAGAAGACAAAAAAGCAGAGGAAAGAAAGGCAGGAAGGAGGTCAAGGGTCTCTTAAGTACGTGTGGCCCTAGAGGGTGTAGATGTAGGAAGGGTGGTGCTCAGGGCCACAAGCTGCTGGACCCCTGGAGGCATATAGGACCAAGTGCAGGGGGATCAAAGGCAACCCCTCCAGCCAGCAGGTATGGGACCCAGGGGCCAGGCCAGCCTTTTCCGCCTCTATCCATGGGGCTGTCAGACAAGGCCACCGTGCTTAGTTCAGCTGATCAGTCAAGTCCATTAGAAACTTAGAGTATGGCAAAGTTATTTCCCAACAAAATCCTTTTCCTCTCCATGTCCAGTTTGGGGCTTCTAGCTGGTCACTGGTTAAGTCAAAAGCACCTAAATTCACCAGCTCTCTGGTCTGAGTGCCCGGCCAGGGACACCCTGGTTCTGTATGGCCTGAGGAAAAGAATTCCAGGCCGAGAGGGGAAGGCATGGTGGGGGAACCAGCGGGCTCTAGGATCTAGGACAAGTGTTCAGATGGAACTGGAGGAAACTTTTGGCTGAAAATGTCATCATTTGGTTCTCTTGTTTGTTATGATATGCAGACAGTTTCTAGGCCTTGGAATTGCTTCACCTCCATCGGCTGCAATGAAAAAACTCAGTTCGTCTCATGTGCATGGAGGGGACTCTGGATGCCCAGGTGAGGACAGAGGAGAGAATAGGGGCCGGATAATGGGATTTAAAAGAGAACATGCATTTCCTGTAAGGAATCCTTTACGGAATATGGGAAGCAGAGAGATTTAAAAATGGTTTTGCCTGCTGCTCGATGAAGCAAATGAGGATGAGCAGAAAGATCAGATCCGTGGTCCCCAGATAAAGACCAGATCTGGAAGGAGGAAGACTCTTAGCCCCATATAAGATGGTGATGGTGAGCATGGACTTGGCCCCTTTCTATGCCTGGAGCATAGCAACCTTCATGTCACAGCATATGCAGGGGTACTTAGCACTGCCCCTGGACAGAAGAACAGGGTCAGCTTCACACAGCTCACAGTTCAGCAAGGAGTTAGGGGGTCTGGAGGACAAAGCATTGGCCTGGTACCTGGCAAGATGCTGGTCCAGGGAACCAGCTTGGAGAAAAGAAAGCCATGGACATGCTGAGTATAAGATCACATAGGATGTTAAGGCTCGGAGGCCCAGTTGAAAAGCAAGGATGGAGAGTCAGGAGTGGGCCAGCCGCTGGAGGTGGGAAACAGACCCTTTGAGGAGACAGGCTGTTGTGAAAGAGTTGGAGGTCAGAGAGCCAGGACAAAGCCCCAGTGAAGGACAGCTAATGGGGCAAGCCAATGACAGCCACAGAAAACGTGTAGTAGAAAGGAGTGGCGGCAATGATAGAATTAAAGGGAGAAGTTTCCAGGAGGAGCAGGTTGTCACCATTGATTCAGTGTTATCAGCATCAGCAGAGGTCCCAGGCAAGAGGGTGAGTGGGAGGGCCCAGGAGGCCACCCTGGGGGTTTGGGAATACATGGTGCTCTGCAGAGCCCTCCTTGGGGGCTGTGGCAAAAGGGTGGGGGCTGTTGACAGAAGAGGAGTGGAAATGCTTTGAGCAAAGACCCAGCTCTTCTCTTGGTTGCGACCCTAGGATCACAGGCAGCGACGCCAGTGCCTGCTGAGGGTTCTGCAGTGGCCCCCAAGGATGCCAGCCCTCACTTAGCAAGCACACAGGCCCTCAGGCCCATGGGGCCATCCCAGAGCTCGACCATCACCCTTCAGACGGCCCTGAGCCTCATCTCCATGACCTCCCCCCGCAACCTGCAGCCTCAGAGGGCGGCCCTGGCTCCATCCTTTGTGGAATTCGACATGTCCGTGGAAGGTTACGGGTATGACAGGCTTTCATTAATTTCCCAGTGCCTTGGGTGAATTATAATGTTGATTACAAATTGTAGTTTCTATCAGCTCTTACAGTGAGCTGTGAAAAATGTCTGGGTCACAGACACCCCATCTTCAGGGGCAGCATCCCCAGCCATCTAAGGCCAGGACTGTCTCCTTCTGATTGTCTGCATTCTAGGCTGCCCTCCCCTCCAGCCTCCAGACCAGGTTCCTTTCTTAGGGCCATGGTGCCAGCATCAGTCACTTTGTGTCCTGGGGGCCCCATGATCTAGGAGGGAGTGAGGCCCCTGAAGACAGACAGAGGGGCAGACATCACGTCAGAGGCTGGCTTACAGTTCAGTGATCTGAGACACTTTCCTATTCCAGCTGTTTGTTTGTTCCGACCCTGGCTACGGTGATGGGAGCCAGTACCGAGTACTCGATCTCCGGAGGGATTGGGACAGGTATGTGTTTCCCTGGGGGTTTAGCTTGCTGAGGCCCCCTGCCCCTGACCTGGGAGTAAGTCCTGGGGGAGTCTCGATTTCAGATTTCCTTTTGGCATTTCCAGAAAGCATGAGTCTTCCTCTTGGTCCCACGTGTCTGTAGAGAACGCATCCTTCCCTTTGGTTGTTTCTGTCTTGAGCCAGGGGTTTCCTGTTCACTGTGTATCCCAAGGGCCCAGCCCAAAGCTCTGCACATATTGGGGCTCAGTGAGCACTGACGGGCTCAGACGGCTGACTTGGAAGCTGAGCCTTGGTTTTGATGCCCTTTGTCAATGACTGACAGAGGCCAACATGAACACCTCACCCCACCTGATGACTCTAGAGAGGAATGTGAGCTCTGTGCCAATGGCCACTGAGGAACAAGCCTGTCCTTGACTCCTGTGGGGATCAGCTGGGCCTTGGCATGCTTTGTACAGTGCCGCCCTCAGCTGAAGACCAGGCACCCCCTGTTAGGAGAGCCAGGGTCTGGGTTTCTGTGGGAGGGTGGGTGTTGAGGAGCCGTGGCATTTACAGCTCATCAGCGCAGAGTTCCAAGCCTGATTCTGCCCATTCAGTGAGGACAGTGGACCCCACCTGTATTGCCAGCCTGGGTATCCCTAGAGTGAGCGCTCCCCAGGCAAGGTTTAGCTTAGCTAGTCTGGCTTCCTCTGCCCCACATAGCACACAGGCCGGCTTTAGACCAGCTGACCTGTGGGCCACGTGGTGATGGATCTCAGGGGTGTGCTCTCTCTCCACTCCGTTAGCAACGCAGCGTAATAGGTGGGTCAGAATTGGAGAGAGGCTCTGAAGATCTAGGCTCAAGTCCTGGAGGGAATATGACGTATTCTTGTGAGTGTGATTAAGGAAGGAGACAAGAGCGTCGTGCTGCATGGGTCACTGTGAAGTGGGTGTGGGTCAGTCAGGGCCCAGTAATGGCACAGAGCAGGGCCACCCCTGGGCCGAATCAGAGCCGCAGTGAGTCTAGACAGGCTTGCACAGCAGGACGAAGCCTCAGGGCGTGCTTGTGTTCTGACCCCAGGTGCTGCCAGGTCCTTCCCTCCGCCTGGGGGCCTGACCTTCTCCTGCTGGTTCCTGATCGGCAGGCACAGTGCAGCCACGGAGGGCCATCCACTGCGCTTCCTGACCCTGGTGCGCCACCTGGCCAGGACCGAGCAGCCCTTCATCTGCTTCTCTGTCAGCCTCTGCCCGGAAGACTTCTCCTTGGTTGTGTCTACAGAAGAGAAAGAGTTTCAGCCCCTGGGTAAGATTTCGCCCACACCTGGGGGATGTGGGACTGAGTCAGCAGCTCTTGGCCCAAGAGCCTGGGTTGCCTGCCTGCCCTCAGCTGTATAGGTAGGTGGCTGATTCTGATTCTGCCGCCTAGAGCTCAACCTGGATCTCCAAGCTCACCTGCCTGCAGTGGCCCAAAGTGTACTGTGATGGCCAAGCCCAGGGTGTTATGGCCATGCCTGTTTTTTGTGCCCTGTTTCATAGTGAGACATCGACTTTGGAAGGCCCAGGATTTGGCTTGGTGTCCTTCACACACAGCCCAGCCACCTAAGCTCCTTCCCTTCTGGGACTTTGCCAACCCATGTGTGTCCCTATAGAGGCAGTCTAGTGATGGGTAGACCCAGCCTGACTCCTGGGTTTGAACTCCAACTATGCAACCTTAGGCAAGTTACCCAACCTCTCTGTGACATGGGAATCATGATAGCACATACCCCAGTGTCTGGCACAAAGCAATGAAACCTCCTGCTGCTGTTAGTTTTCTATGGGAGGCTCGGCGCTGGCTCCACTGGCTCTAGGGCCCCTGGTGCTGGCCCCTGACACTGCAGGTGAGGTCTGTGCTTCCGTTCTCTTCCAGATGTCATGGAACCCGAGGATGACCCTGAGCCCTCTGCGGGACGCCAGCTTCGGGTCAGGTGTGGCCAGCTGCTGGCTTGTGGTCAGTGGCACCACCTGGCTGTGGTTGTCACCAAGGAAATGAAAAGGAATTGTACGGTGTTCACCTATCTGGATGGACAGGTCATCAGCTCGGCTAAGGTGAGATGTTTACCCCAAGCTGTGCTTGCCCCATGGCCATGCCTCCTAGTCACAGAGGTAACCGGAAGGATTCATCAAGAGTATTAAAAGAAAAGTCCTTCAAAATGTAAAGTTAACTTTTGTCTTCAATTGTTAACAATTCTTCTTACTTGCACCTTCCTTTCTTCCTTCATTCCTTCCCACATTAAATATTTATTGAACACCTAATATATATGTTAGGTATTGTTTTAGATGTTAGGAACTATCCATGCCCACCAGTCAAATACCTCTAGGAGCATGCATATAGTACAAAACAAGAGGTACATTTATGAAGCTTGCTGTAGCAAGAGCCTTCTTACCCTCCTTAGCATGGAGTAATAAGGCGTTAGGAGGAACTAACAGGATTTGGGCTCACTTTAGGTGATTTTGGGGAGGGTTCAAAAAAGTGGAGGTCAGTCAGTTCTGAATGGGGTGCTGTCAGAGAGAAAATTTGGTGTCTATGTATGTTCAGAACTTTTAATCAGGAAGCAGAAAGAAAGGGAAAGGGCTTAAACTGTCACTGGAGAAAGAGCAGTGGTCACTCACGTTAGCCAGGATGAAAAGTGTGGTTACATTTGTGGTCACCCAAGGTCTTTTTTTTTTTTTTTTTTTAATCTCTTTAGGCATAATTACAGAGTGGGCTAGTTTTGGTCCTCTTTCACAGAGTATATTGGTATCCAGTCTTGATTCATAGAATAGATTGTATTCTCTGAAGTAGAACATGTATTGTGAGGCTAAGAGCCTTGTCCTATTGATATCTGGAACTTGCTTTCACCTAGCACAGGGACTGGCATATAGCATGCTATATACACTTGATGAATCGTATTGAGTTTATAGTTACAAGGCTGATCTGTTGTACAGTGAATTGGCACATAGATGAACATCCAACCTCAGGGGCCTGCTAAACCAGAGTGAGTCAGCATGGAGGTTAAAAGGGATGAGATGCCATGGGGATATGTCAAAATATGCAAAATATGGCATGGAGAATGGCCAAGGGCCAAGACTGACAGAGATGACTTTCCAAGATGATTTCAACCAGTTGGGTCAGGATCAGCAAGTGAAATTTAAATGGATAAATATAAGGTCTGTGTTTAGATGCAGGTGTCTGTTGAGCAAGAAAAAAGATGGACTTAGGTTGGAGATGAAACAGCTGTTCTCAAATGTTAGAACCTTATTTGCAACTTGTATATCCTCTTTAGTGATGTCTGTGTATATGTTTCACTCATTTCTAATTGGATTGTTTACTGTTTTACTATTAAGTTTTAAGAGTTTTATCTAAATATTTTAGATAATGGTCCTTTGTTGGATATGTAATTTTGTAAATAATTTCTCCTAATCTATAGCTTTCTTTCATCCTCTTTCACATGGGATTTTGCAGAACAAAAAAGCATTTATTTTTCTTGTGAACAATTGTAGTTTCTGCATGTTCTTTGTTAGTCTATAGAATGCAATTTATTTTTACGTGTTGATCATATATCCTGTGACTTTGATGAATTCATTTATTAGTTTTTTTTGTGTGGATTCCTTAGAAATTTCTACATGGACATGCCATTTGCAAATAGAGACAGTTTTCTTTCTTCCTTTCTAGTCTGTAGCTATATTTAGTATGTAAAGCTTAATTAATGTGCCAACATTGGACTTTAAAGTTCTTTGTGAAATGACTGGAGAAAAAGATGAACCTTTTAGTGACACTTCATATTTTTTTATCACATTTATTTCCAAAGGCACAATGTCAGTTTTTTACTCCCACATGGCTTCCCAGGTGGTGCTGGTGGTAAAGAATCTGTCTGCTATTGCAGGAGACTCAAGAGACTCAGGTTCCATCCTTGGGTTGGGAAGATCCCCTGGAGGAAGAAATAGCAACCCACTCCACTATTCTTGCCTGGGAAATCCCATGGACAGAGGAGCTTGGCAGGCTACAGTCCTTGGGGTCATAAGAGTTGGACACAACTGAGAGCTCATACACACAGAGTTTTTTTTATAAACTGTTTTATGCAGTGTTTCTCAGCTTTGAGAGTTATCTTTGTAAAGTTTCTGACTAAAATTTTTACTTTGAGAGATGAATAAGGTACATCATTTTTTGTTTTATGTATTTATTTGATTAATTCTGAGATTAAATAGTCCCATCTACCCCTTTCTCCCACCTTTTTGTTTTAACAGATGTTGTACATTCAGGCCTTACCAGGACCATTCCTTTCAATGGATCCATCCTCATTTGTGGATGTTTATGGATATATTGCTACCCCTCGAGTTTGGAAACAAAAGTCATTACTAATATGGCGTCTGGGCCCCACCTACTTCTTTGAAGAAGCCATCTCAATGGAAACCCTGGAAGTTATTAACAAACTTGGCCCAAGATACTGTGGTAACTTCCAGGCTGTACATGTCCAAGGTATGGGGTGTTTTGATTTATAATGACCTTGCTGATTCTAATTTTTAAAAAGACATCCAGTTATTTATAGCTTATTTATAAGGAAAAAAACTCATCACAGGCCAGTCATTAGGGAAGTCCTCTGTAGCTGGATTATTATATATTTACAAGCCAATAGAAAATGTCGCAGAAAAGGAAATGACAATCTCCTGTAGGTTTCAATTCCAGAGTACGTAATAGAGAAAAGTGGGTAGGTAATATCATCAGCAAAGAAAGACGGAAGAGAATGAGATAAATAAGTTACATTCCTTTTAATGAAGAAGCTTTTTAACTAAAGTATACTGTTGTCTTCAATTATTAAACAGGCAGACAAAACATCCACATTTTCATTATTGATTGTTGGCTGTTCAACAGGGAGTATTGCTCTCTGTGCTCTGCCAAGTCGAGGGGGTCAACTCTCATCTGGGAAGAATGATAAATGAATCTATGTACTGATGCTTTCCTGCGTGGTGAAGGGTGACTGAGCACTGTGGAGCATTTCTGTCTTTAGGCTTCACGTGTTCTTTGAACTTCATTTCCTCTAGCAACGAGCACTGGCAAGGACAATGTGAGGAGGCCAGGTCTGGAGCCAAAGTGTCATCAACTCTTTGTTTACACCATGCTTCTCAAGTAGCATATCTAGCTCTCCTTGAGTGAGCTCACTCTCCCTGAGTGAGCACCTGTGTGCTAAAACCAAGGGAGGTGTTTACCACGGACATGCAGCTCACTGAAAACCATAGGACTTTCAGCCCAGCACTTTGGTTTTGGGGGTGAGGTTACATTCACAATAGATGTCTCAAGACTTAGTATTAGTAATTTCATACCTGGACTGCTTCTATTTTGTAGTAGGGTTAATATTGGAGATTTCTCTACAGTTTTCTATGTGTCAGAAATGAGACATATGTTAAATGACATAAAATGTAATAACATATAATAGCTACAAACATTGCTCAGTGATGACTTTGCCATGTAGCAGTAGATGCTCACTCTTCTGAGGGTTAATTTCCTACTCAGTAAAGTGAGAGTAGAAATAACTGAAGATGTGTTGTCATAGGAGCGGATCCTGGTGTGGAAGTGACACCCCTGGTTGCAGAGGAAAAGGTTTCCTTTGGCCTTCACATAGCCAGCTCCTCCGTCACCAGTGTTGCAGACATCAGAAGCACATACAATGAGGTGGACAGCCGTCTGATTGCCAAAGAGGTACACCTTCTAATGTTACTTGCTGCTCCTTTTTGGAATAAAGATCTTATGGCTTGCTGCAGCTTTCAGGGATTAAATGAACACTAATTCACATTTAGGTGTGTGTGTTGACAGACACACTTCATTTGTGAAAATATTCTATGACTCCTGCCCATTCACACTCCTGAAGACCAAATCTCTTCTTTCAGAGAAGAAAGTAGGTACTCTTCATTCTCTTCAGTATAGCAAGAACAAATGGAATATCTAAACAACATTTGTGACACTGGGAACACTATTAAACTTCTTTTTCCTGGGTGCTACTAACCCCTAAGGTTGTCTTTGAGTCATTGTGTTTAAGCATAAATTTGCAAAGCAACAAGCAGACAAGTTAGTTAGGTAAAGAGGCCACTAGATTTCCTATTTCCTAATCCCCTGCATAAAGAGCTCTTTTACTGTTGATGAATTTGGGCTCATTTGTCTCTATTCTTGCCACCCTCACAGACAGAGGGTCCCCTCCCTTTCCTGAGGAGGCGGGATCATGGGTTAAGTCCTGTTGAGCACTAAAACTATGCCTTACCAGCACAGAGTTTTCTGCTAGAAGAGGCCAGGGTCCCGTCTTCTGGCCCTTGGAGACCAGTGATGCCAGGACTTGAAGAGCTGGATGACCCTAGACAGGAAAGAAGGCAGACCTGGCCTTCTCAACACTGTTATGCCTCTAAGTGTCCTCAGGGCCTTCCTACTCTCATCAGCTCCTCGCTGTGAGCATTTGTTTAATTAGTGACCATGTGGGACATTGGTGGCACAATTGTATAATGAAAGGTTCTCCATTCTGATTAAGCCATAGACTGGGAGGCAGGACAGAACCTGAATTTTGGTTTCAGTCCCTCTGATGTTGGTTCAGTTATTATTTATCCAATGGCTTACACTAACGGAGTGCCAGGCCTCGGGATGCCTGCCCTCCAGGAGCTCCTGAACAAGACCTCCTCCTCTGCAGGAAAGTTGCTTAGGACTAACTGTTGCCAATTTCTCTAGATGAACATTTCATCCCGTGACAGTGCCATGCCTGTGTTCTTGCTAAGAAATTGTGCTGGTCACCTCTCGGGTTCTCTTCGAACCATTGGAGCTGTTGCTGTGGGCCAATTAGGTATGAACTTTTACTGCTGTTTGGGAAGAAGAGCATGTGGCTGGCATCACTTGTGCAGCCTGGAATTCTGGGGTGGTAGGCAAGACTGAGTGAGCTGAGAAGCTCAGACGGTGAGAGTAAGAGTTGAGAGTTAACCCCACCAGAGAGTCAGCTTCCCTGCACAGATCAAATCACTTTGCTGTATCTGACAACTGGTAGTGAGCTTGCTACTAACCAAGCTGGCATCTATGCACAACGGAGCCTTTCTAGTGAGTATAGTGGGGCCTCTGAGCAGAGGCAATTGTGGTGGTGGTTTGGGTGAAAAAAAGAACTGGTGACTGTGCCTTGTGATCAGGCAAGAGCAAACCAGAGAGCTGGTGCCAGGGGCCAATGTGCAGAATCTAGAGCCCAGACAAGAGCCAGAGGTTGTCAGAGCAGCCAGCTCAGAGGATGGCTGGCTCATCTGGCACTCTGGACTAAGACAGAGGGTGGAGGTCTGAAATCCCCTGGGCTGTTTCAGCCTTCTATGACTCAGAAAGGACTCAGCACAGGATCTCTCAGTGACCTAAAACTTTTAAAGCCCCTACTCTTCCTCCCAGCTTGTCCTGTGCACAGGCCCCATGCTGTAAGTGGATGATGTCCCTGATAGCTTTTGCATGCTGCCAGAGGAATGTCCACTGCAATGAAGCTGTGGTGTACTCAGGAAAGTCTTTGTCCCACACAGGGGTAAGGGTGTTCCACTCCAGCCCTGCTGCCAGCAGCCTGGACTTCATTGGCGGGCCTGCCATCCTCCTGGGCCTCATTTCCTTAGCAACGGATGACCACAGCATGTACGCGGCTGTGAAAGTCCTGCACTTGGTTCTGACCAGCAATGTCATGTGTGACCGCCTGATGCAGCACATCTGTGGGTACCAGGTAAGTCCACCCTCCCACCTGAGTCTGCAAATTCCCCCCACCACCCAGAAAGAAGCTGTCATCCCTGAGGAACGGGGAGGAGCCCGCTGGCCCAAGTAGACATTCCTATCAGTATGACTTTTGGAGAAAGGAAACTGAAAGTTCCTTGGTCCCTCAGCATCACCAGAGCAGAGGGCCAGGTGACGACCAGCCAGAGAGGGGCTCTGATCAGGACGGGGGTGCTCACCTGTCTGTGGCTGCCAGCATCTTTCACTGATGAATTCAAGAATCATTTGCGATCCCCCTACTTTGCATCTAGCATGACTGCTAAGAACCCAGACCTTGGAACCAGAGTGCTAGGTTGAAATTGAGCCTCTTCCTAGCTTTCTATTTAACTTTTCCTGAGTTACTTACCCCTCTCTGTCTTGGTTTCCACATCTGTACAATATGATCTATTGTTTTTCCTGTATCATGAGGTTGCAGTGAGGACTCAATGATTTAATACAGGTGAAGGGCTTAGAATTATGTCTGGCCCAGACGAAATGCCCTAGAAATGTTGGCCAACTTTAGTTCTTAACCTTTGTGCCTCAGTTCTCTTCTGTGTAGGATAGGAATAATAACAGCCCCTATTGTGTAGGATCATGATCACAGAATTAATATATACTGAGTGCTTAGAAGCATGGCTGCTCAGAGTAACTGCTGTGTGTGTGTGCACCATGATTATATTGCTATTTACTGTTCATAATGTCAGATGAGACACAGACACTGTCTTCCAGGAGTGCCCTGCCTGGCTGAGAGGCATCCAAGAAAGGAAGCATGGAGGGCAGAGACTAGGGTCAAAGTCTAGACAAAGTCACTGAGGCACAACAGCTGCAGGTTCCTTCTGGGCCCAGTGTGGGCAGGAAGGAGCCTCCTTCTCTCTTTGGTACCCAAGTCAGGGTCTTAGAAGAAAGCTGTCTGGTGTCACATCAAGCAATCCCCTCTCACCTGGACTGTGGCCACAGCTGGACCACAGTCTATGTCTCCTGCCTCTCACTCACTCTACCTCATCCATTTCTAGCACCTTTTCTTGCCTTTTCCTACTATGCATGCTCATGTGGCATGATGTATATGTACTTGTTCCTGGTGACTCAGCAGTAGAGAATCCACCAGCAATGCAGAAGATGCTGGAAACTCAGGTTCTATTCCTGGATCAGGAAGGTCCCCTAGAGGAGGAAATGGCAACCTGCTCCAGTATTCTTTTTTTTTTTTTTTTTAATTTTTTATTAGTTGGAGGCTAATTACTTCACAACATTTCAGTGGGTTTTGTCATACATTGATATGAATCAGCCATAGATTTACACGTATTCCCCATCCCGATCCCCCCTCCCACCTCCCTCTCCACCCGATTCCTCTGGGTCTTCCCAGTGCACCAGGCCCGAGCACTTGTCTCATGCATCCCACCTGGGCTGGGGATCTGTTTCACCATAGATAGTATACATGCTGTTCTTTTGAAATATCCCACCCTCACATTCTCCCACATAGTTCAATAGTCTGTTCTGTATTTCTGTGTCTCTTTTTCTGTTTTGCATATAGGGTTATCGTTACCATCTTTCTAAATTCCATATATATGCGTTAGTATGCTGTAATGTTCTTTATCTTTCTGGCTTACTTCACTCTGTATAAGGGGCTCCAGTTTCATCCATCTCAGTAGGACTGGTTCAAATGAATTCTTTTTAATGGCTGAGTAATATTCCATGGTGTATATGTACCACAGCTTCCTTATCCATTCATCTGCTGATGGGCATCTAGGTTGCTTCCATGTCCTGGCTATTATAAACAGTGCTGCAATGAACATTGGGGTGCATGTGTCTCTTTCAGATCTGGTTTCCTCAGTGTGTATGCCCAGAAGTGGGATTGCTGGGTCATATGGCAGTTCTATTTCCAGTTTTTTAAGAAATCTCCACACTGTTTTCCATAGCGGCTGTACTAGTTTGCATTCCCACCAACAGTGTAAGAGGGTTCCCTTTTCTCCACAGCCTCTCCAGCATTTATTGCTTGTAGACTTTTGGATAGCAGCCATCCTGACTGGCGAGTAATGGTACCTCATTGTGGTTTTGATTTGCATTTCTCTAATAATGAGTGATGTTGAGCATCTTTTCATGTGTTTGTTAGCCATCTGTATGTCTTCTTTGGAGAAATGTCTGTTTAGTTCTTTGGCCCATTTTTGAATTGGGTCATTTATTTTTCTGGAATTGAGCTTCAGGAGTTGCTTGTATATTTTTGAGATTAATCCTTTGTCTGTTTCTTCATTTGCTATTATTTTCTCCCAATCTGAGGGCTGTCTTTTCACCTTACTTATAGTTTCCTTTGTAGTGCAAAAGCTTTTAAGTTTCATTAGGTCCCATTTGTTTAGTTTTGCTTTTATTTCCAATATTCTGGGAGGTGGGTCATAGAGGATCTTGCTGTGATTTATGTCGGAGAGTGTTTTGCCTATGTTCTCCTCTAGGAGTTTTATAGTTTCTGGTCTGACATTTAGATCTTTAATCCATTTTGAGTTTATTTTTGTGTATGGTGTTAGAAAGTGTTCTAGTTTCATTCTTTTACAAGTGGTTGACCAGCTTTCCCAGCACCACTTGTTAAAGAGGTTGTCTTTTTTCCATTGTATATCCTTGCCTCCTTTGTCAAAGATAAGGTGTCCATAGGTTCGTGGATTTATCTCTGGGCTTTCTATTCTGTTCCATCGGTCTATATTTCTGTCTTTGTGCCAGTACCACACTGTCTTGATGACTGTGGCTTTGTAGTAGAGTCTGAAGTCAGGCAGGTTGATTCCTCCAGTTCCATTCTTCTTTCTCAAGATTACTTTGGCTATTCGAGGTTTTTTGTATTTCCATACAAATTGTGAAATTCTTTGGTCTAGTTCTGTGAAAAATACCGTTGGTAGCTTGATAGGGATTGCATTGAATCTATAGATTGCTTTGGGTAGAATAGCCATTTTGACAATATTGATTCTTCCAATCCATGAACACGGTATGTTTCTCCATCTGTTTGTGTCCTCTTTGATTTCTTTCATCAGTGTTTTATAGTTTTCTATGTATAGGTCTTTTGTTTCTTTAGGTAGATATACTCCTAAGTATTTTATTCTTTTTGTTGCAATGGTGAATGGTATTGTTTCCTTAATTTCTCTTTCTGTTTTTTCATTGTTAGTATATAGGAATGCAAGGGATTTCTGTGTGTTAATTTTATATCCTGCAACTTTACTATATTCATTGATTAGTTCTAGTAATTTTCTGGTAGAATCTTTAGGGTTTTCTATGTAGAGGATCATGTCATCTGCAAACAGTGAGAGTTTCACTTCTTCTTTTCCTATCTGGATTCCTTTTACTTCTTTTTCTGCTCTGATTGCTGTGGCCAAAACTTCCAACACTATGTTGAATAGTAGTGGTGAGAGTGGGCACCCTTGTCTTGTTCCTGATTTCAGGGGAAATGCTTTCAATTTTTCACCATTGAGGGTGATGCTTGCTGTGGGTTTGTCGTATATAGCTTTTATTATGTTGAGGTATGTTCCTTCTATTCCTGCTTTTTGGAGAGTTTTAATCATAAATGAGTGTTGAATTTTGTCAAAGGCTTTCTCTGCATCTATTGAGATAATCATATGGCTTTTATCTTTCCATTTGTTAATGTGGTGTATTACATTGATTGATTTGTGGATATTAAAGAATCCTTGCATTCCTGGGATAAAGCCCACTTGGTTGTGGTGTATGATTTTTTTAATATGTTGTTGGATTCTGTTTGCTAGAATTTTGTTAAGGATTTTTGCATCTATGTTCATCAGTGATATTGGTCTGTAGTTTTCTTTTTTTGTGGCATCTTTGTCTGGTTTTGGAATTAGGGTGATGGTGGCCTCATAGAATGAGTTTGGAAGCTTACCTTCATCTGCAATTTTCTGGAAGAGTTTGAGTAAGATAGGTGTTAGCTCTTCTCTAAATTTTTGGTAGAATTCAGCTGTGAAGCCATCTGGTCCTGGGCTTTTGTTTGCTGGAAGATTTTTGATTACAGTTTCGATTTCCTTGCTTGTGATGGGTCTGTTAAGATCTTCTATTTCTTCCTGGTTCAGTTTTGGAAGGTTATACTTTTCTAAGAATTTGTCCATTTCATCCAAGTTGTCCATTTTATTGGCATAGAGCTGCTGGTAGTAGTCTCTTATGATCCTTTGGATTTCAGTGTTGTCTGTTGTGATCTCTCCATTTTCATTTCTAATTTTGTTAATTTGGTTCTTCTCTCTTTGCTTCTTAATGAGTCTTGCTAATGGTTTGTCAATTTTGTTTATTTTTTCAAAAAACCAGCTTTTAGCTTTGTTGATTTTTGCTATGGTCTCTTTAGTTTCTTTTGCATTTATTTCTGCCCTAATTTTTAAGATTTCTTTCCTTCTGCTAACCCTGGGGTTCTTCATTTCTTCCTTCTCTAATTGCTTTAGGTGTAGAGTTAGGTTATTTATTTGGCTTTTTTCTTGTTTCTTGATGTGAGCCTGTAATGCTATGAACCTTCCCCTTAGCACTGCTTTTACAGTGTCCCATAGGTTTTGGGTTGTTGTGTTTTCATTTTCATTCATTTCTATGCATATTTTGATTTCTTTTTTGATTTCTTCTATGATTTGTTGGTTATTCAGAAGCGTGTTATTTAGCCTCCATATGTTTGAATTTTTAACAATTTTTTTCCTGTAATTGAGATCTAATCTTACTGCACTGTGGTCAGAAAAGATGACTGGAATGATTTCAATTTTTTTGAATTTTCCAAGACCAGATTTATGGCCCAGGATGTGATCTATTCTGGAGAAGGTTCCGTGTGCACTTGAGAAAAAGGTGAAGTTGATTGTTTTGGGGTGAAATGTCCTATAGATATCAATTAGGTCTAGCTGGTCCATTGTGTCATTTAAGGTTTGTGTTTCCTTGTTAATTTTCTGTTTAGTTGATCTATCCATAGTTGTGAGTGGGGTATTAAAGTCTCCCACTATTATTGTGTTACTATTAATTTCCTCTTTCATACTCGTTAGTGTTTGCCGTACATATTGCGGTGCTCCTATGTTGGGTGCATATATATTTATAATTGTTATATCTTCTTCTTGGATTGATCCTTTGATCATTATGTAGTGTCCTTCTTTGTCTCTTTTCACATCCTTTATTTGAAAGTCTATTTTATCTGATATGAGTATTGCGACTCCTGCTTTCTTTTGGTCTCCGTTTGCATGAAATATTTTTTTCCAGCCCTTCACTTTCAGTCTGTATGTGTCTCTTGTTTTGAGGTGGGTCTCTTGTAGACAGCATATATAGGGGTCTTGTTTTTGTATCCATTCAGCCAATCTTTGTCTTTTGGTTGGGGCATTCAACCCATTTACATTTAGGGTAATTATTGATAGGTGTGGTCCCGTTGCCATTTACTTTGTTGTTTTGGGTTCACGTTTATACAACCTTTCTGCATTTCCTGTCTAGAGAAGATCCTTTAGCATTTGTTGGAGAGCTGGTTTGGTGGTGCTGAATTCTCTCAGCTTTTGCTTATCTGTAAAGCTTTTAAATTCTCCTTCATATCTGAATGAGATCTTTACTGGATACAGTAATCTAGGTTGTAGGTTATTCTCTTTCATTACTTTCAGTACGTCCTGCCATTCCCTTCTGGCCTGGAGGGTTTCTATTGATAGATCAGCTGTTATCCTTATGGGAATCCCTTTGTGTGTTATTTGTTGTTTCTCCCTTGCTGCTTTTAATATTTGTTCTTTGTGTTTGATCTTTGTTAATTTGATTAATATGTGTCTTGGGGTGTTTCGCCTTGGGTTTATCCTGTTTGGGACTCTCTGGGTTTCTTGGACTTGGGTGGCTATTTCCTTCCCCATTTTAGGGAAGTTTTCAGCTATTATCTCCTCGAGTATTTTCTCATGGCCTTTCTTTTTGTCTTCTTCTTCTGGGACTCCTATGATTCGAATGTTGGGGCGTTTCACATTGTCCCAGAGGTCCCTGAGGTTGTCCTCATTTCTTTTGATCCTTTTTTCTTTTTTCCTCTCTGCTTCATTTATTTCCACCATTTTATCTTCTACCTCACTTATCCTATCTTCTGCCTCCGTTATTCTACTCTTGCTTCCCTCCAAAGTGTTTTTGATCTCATTCATTGCATTACTCATTTTTAATTGAGTCTTTTTTATTTCTTCTAGGTCTTTATTGAACATTTCTTGTATCTTTTCAATTTTTGTTTCCAGGCTATTTATCTGTAACTCCATTTTGTTTTCAAGATTTTGGATCATTTTTATTATCATTATTCTAAATTCTTTTTCAGGTAGATTCCCTATCTCCTCCTCTTTTGTTTGACTTGGTGGGCATTTTTCATGTTCCTTTACCTGTTGGGTATTTCTCTGCCTTTTCATCTTGTTTAGATTGCTGTGTCTGGAGTGGGCTTTCTGTATTCTGGAGGTCTGTGGTTCCTTTTTATTGTGGAAGATTTACCCAGTGGGTGGGGTTAGACGATTGGCTTGTCAAGGTTTCCTGGTTAGGGAAGCTTGCGTCAGTGTTCTGGTGCGTGGAGCTTGATTTCTTCTCTTTGGAGAGCAATGGAGTGCCCAGTAATGAGTTTTGAGATGGGTCTATGTGTTAGGTGTGACCTTGGGCAGCCTGTATGTTGACGTTCAGGGCTATGTTCCTGCGTTGCTGGAGAATTTGCGTGGTATGTCTTGCTCTATAACTTATTGGCTCTTGGGTGGTGGTTGGTTTCAGTGTAGGTATGGAGGCTTTTGGACGGTCACTTATTACTTAAAGTTCCATATAGTCAGGAGTTTTCTGGTGTTCTCAGGTTTTGGGCTTAAGTCTCCTGCCTCTGGATTTCAGTTTTATTCTTCCTGTAGTCTCAGGACTTCTCCAGCTATACAGCACTGATAAGAAAACTTCTAGGTTAATGGCGAAAAGATTCTCCCCTGTTAGGCATACCCAGAGAGGTTCACAGAGTTACATGAAGAGGAGGAGAGGGAGGAGGGAGATAGAGATGAGCAGGAGGAGAAAAAGGGGGACTCAAGAGGAGAGAGACAGATCTACGCAGCTGTCTGTTCCCAGAGTGTTCTCCGTAGCCCAGTCACCTACAAAGATTCACAGAATTGGATTGGGAAGAGAAGGGGAAAGGAGGAAATAGAGGTGTTCTGAGGTAGAAAACAGAGAGTCAAGATTGGGAGAGAATAATCTTCGGTTTAAAAATAGGGCTTCTCTTCCTTTTTTTTTTTTTTTGTAAGGTTATAGTGTATTGAAAATGAAAATTAAGGAGTAGTAGAGGAGTACTAGAGGACTTTAAAATAAGAGGAAAAGAAAAATAGAAAATAGAAGAGAAAAAGGAAAGAAAAAGAAAAAAAAAAAAGAAGAAAAAAGAAAAAAAAAGAAAAAAAATTTTTTTCCCCTAATTAAAAAAATCGTAAAAATCTATGAAAATGAAAGTTAAGGAGTAATGGGGGAGTAATAGGGGATTTTAAAGGAAAATAAAAGAGAAAAAATAAAAAATAAAAAAAGAAAAAAAAAGAGAAAAAAGTAAAATTATATCTAGGAGTTTCTCTAGAGCTGTTGCGGTCAGTGTGGGTTTGGCTCAGTTTCAGATAGCTCCTCGTTCCAGCTTACACTTCTCGGTATCTACAGGCCCCTTACGGTGTAGTCGGTGTTTTCTAGAGGGATTTTAATCTGTTGCACCAGTCCCTTCTGAAGCGGTTCCCTTTGTTTATTTGACTTCTGTTTGCGGTCTCTTCGGAGCCTCATTTCCGCCCTGACACAGGCGGGCGGAGGTGGACTCTTATTCAGGTAGCTAGTTCCGTCGCTCTGCGGGGAGTGGCTGACGCTGCGGGGATGGGCTGGCGCTGCAGGGAGGGGCTGGCGCTGTGAGGGCGGGCTTGCGCCGCGGGGACGGGCTGGCGCTGCCGGGAGGGGCTGACGCCACTTTCTCCGTCTGCGCTGCTCAGGCTCCCGGCTGTTCTATATGGAGCGTGCCCCGCGCTGCGCGAGGTTCCAGCCCTCGGGTGTTCCACAAAAGCGCAGAGCGAAAAGCTGCGCCTGCCCTCTGTGCCTTCCCCGTCAGAGCGGTCCAGGCAGCCAGGGGCTTGGTGGGCGCACTCTCCCCAGGTGTGGCGCGCCCACTCCCTTCCGCGGACCCAGTCTCAGTTTCCGCTGGCGCCAGTCGGGTGCGCGCGCCTTCCGCCCTCTGCGTCCCCAGCCCCAGTCCCCGCCCACACCGGTCGGGTGCCTGCGCCCTGTGTCTCGCCGCGACCTTCCCCTCCCCCCTGCCTCCTGCCTCCGGCGGGGCTGGGCCGGTCCGCAGCCTGCGAGCTCTTCTCTGGACTTTCTCGGTCTCTTTGTTTTGCGAACGGCCGGCAGTGTGTTCGGGCCGGTTAATGTACTCTCTCTCTTTTGGTCTCCCACAGTTCAAGTTGGCACCTCACAGAAGCTCCCTCCGATTGTCCTCAGGGCACTCAGGCCCGGACCCTACCCCAAGCAATGCCGCCCAAGACTCCCTTCCCGGGACGAGTCTCCGTCCTCAGCTCTTTTGTCTCACTTTTTATCTTTTATATTTTGTCCTACCTCCTTTCGAAGACAATGGGCTGCTTTTCTGGGCGCCTGATGACCTCAGCTAGCGATCAGAAGTTGTTCTGTGAAATTTGCTCTGCGTTCAGTTATTCTTTTGATGAATTTGTAGGAGAGAAAGGGGTCTCCCCGTCCTACTCCTCCGCCATCTTGGCTCCTCCTTTGCTCCAGTATTCTTGTCTGAAAAATCCCATGGACAGAAGAGCCTGGTGGGCTACACTCTGTGGGATCGCAGAGTCGGACTTGACTGAACAACTGAACACAAACACACATATGTACTTGTTGTCGTGTTTATCAGGAACAAAGTGACAAAAAAGAGAAATTTGGATGGAGCTAGGACAGGAGAGTTATCCTATGGAGCAGGCAAGGGGTGGGTTCCAGAGGGCAGGTGAATGGAAACCCGGGTCGTGACAGGAAGGAATGCAGTGCAGGCATTTGTGGAGCTGGTGGTGAGGAGATGAGGGTGTTCGTGTCTGGGTTCTAAACTCTCAGCTGTGTACTGGGTTGGGTGATGGTGGTGGGAAGTTGTGGAGAGAGGAGAAGAGTTGAGATCATCATCTGTAGGATGAGGAAAGCCAGCTTACAAAAAAGCAGAATTGGACTGCCAGGCCAAATTGAATACCAATTTGACATTTGACACTATTAATGTAAAGTGAAATCAGTCAACTTGAGTGATTTTTCTCATGCAACTTTCAGCCATTCTAATTATGTCCTGGTAGCGGAGTGAGGAATGGTAGATATGCCAAAGAAGTGACTGGAATAGTCTGAAAAGAAACTATTTGCTGATTTAAATTGTCTCAGTTTTGGCTGCTATAACAGAATACCATAGACTGGGTGGTTTATTAGCAACAGAAATTAATTTTCTCATAGTTCTGGATGCTGGTATGTCCACAATCAGGGTGCCAGCATGGTCAGGTTGAGTGAGGACCCTCCTGGATTGCAGATGGCCAACTTTTCATTGTATCCTCACATGGCAGAGTAGAGAGAGGAAGAGTGCTCTCCTGTGACTCTTTTGAGAGTACTAATCCCATCTGTGAGGGCTCCACCCTCATGCCTTCATCTAATGCTAATTATTTCCCAAAAGACCTGCCTCCGAATACCATCACACTGGGGACTAGGGTTTCATCATGTGGAGTTCGGGAAATACAAACATTCAGCCCATGACAACAAGTGAGACTTCCTGATGACACAGTGGAAGAGTATGTCTAAGAGGACGGGGGGTGGACTTTGTTAGATCCAGGAGTGGGGAACTGAGCTGTGAATGAGCTGAGCTGAGACTCTCAATGTAGTGGATGACAACCCAGATACAAGTGGATGGTAGGTCAGCCTGACTTTTGTGCTACTGAGGTCAACAGAGACAGGAGGCGAGGTTAGATCCACCTAGTCCATCTCTGAGATGAGTGTGGGCCACTGGGGTTCCAGTGCCTGGACCCTGGTATGGATGTCTGTGTGTTGCCAGTTTCCCAGGGCCTGGCACAGCAGAATGGCAGAATGGTACATCTGGAGGCAGCAGCCTGAAGTGAAGCTGATGTAACTGGGTTTGTGGGCAGATGGTGGCTGCCTAGTGATACAGCATCATCTGTGTAATGGGTATGAATGTAGGACCCCATAAAGGAAAATGAGAAAAGCACAGAAATGTGGAAGGAAACCAGGAGACCGTGGCATTCTGGAAACGTGGAAAATTCAGGAAGGAGCCGGGGCCCACAGTGAGAGGTGAAGCCACATAAGTACAGAGGAGTGGACACTGGTGGGGAAGCAGCCACAAAAGCTGGTGTCTGTTTTCCTTCTGAGAAAAAGGCAATGGATGAGGTAGTCCCGGAGAACAGAGTTTTTTCAGACTGGGCGGACAAAAGGTGCTGGTAGGAACAGGTGGATGAGGGAGAGAGTCCTGATGATGCATTCATTAGAAAACTGCTTTGTGTTTTAACCTTTGCAGATAATGGCTTTTCTCCTGAGGAAAAAGACCTCTTTTCTAAACCATCGCATTTTTCAGCTGATCCTGTCTATCACTGGCACTGCAGAACTGGGCTTTGGGTCCTCTGTAATCACCAACGTTGGTGTCTTTCAACACGTCCTCTGCAATTTCGAGGTAAACTGGAGGTTGGTCACTAGCCCTAAAGAAGCAGGTATGTGATGATACAGAAAGCTTGGAGCCTCCTCTAAACCCAGCGAATCAGCTTCCTCCATGGTCAAGGTGGTAGTGAGAGAGAAAACCACAAAGGCTCTGGAGCTCAGAGTCCCTGCTCTTTTAACTCCTACCACCAATAGGCTGTATGGCCTCGGGCAAGTCTCTTGACTTCTCTGAGTTTGAGTCTTCTCCTGTGTGAAAGGGAGGCCATCATCTCTCCCTCACAGGCTGGTGTGGGAGTCAAATCCGCTACTACCTGGGAAAAGATTTTAAAACTGTAGGCTTCCATACATCAGAGGATATTAAAGCATCCCATTTCCTTTGGATGATGCTTTGCTATTTAGAAATGCTCCTGTAAAGGAATGAGTGAGGGATCCTGAGGGCACATAGGAGGCTGAGTGAGGAGTATTGGACAGACCTTTGGGTAGATCCCTTCACAAAGCATCATTTATTGAATGCTGGTCACATGCTGATGTGTTCTGGAGGTATGGTGATAACCAAGACACAGCTCCCACACACAGCCATCTGGGCCCAGGACAGGACGTAGCTGATGCTACTATGTGCTGGGTGCCAGTGAGGGGGGACAGGGCCTCTGGGGAGTCTGAAGAGGGGACAGTCAGCTCAGCTTTGGGGCTGAGTCTGGCAGAACATATTCAGTGGGGGAATGTTCCAGGTGGAGTGGATGCCACTGACTCCCAAGAACAACCACAGGCATTTGAGAGCATGTGGCTTGGGGCACCTGCAGCAATGTTATTGCAGATAGAGGTGACTCTTTGCAGCCCCATGGACTGCAGCACTCCAGGCTTCCCTGTCCTTCACCATCTCCTGGAGCTTGTTCAAACTCACATCCATTGAGTCAGTGATGCCATCCAAACATCTCGTCCTCTGTCGTCCCTTTCTCCTCCTGGATCTGGAGATTGCTGCAAGGATTGTCGGGGAAGTCAACCAGACCTGGGATATGGGCTCCCAGTGCACAGCAGGAAGCAGATATGCAAAATAGCCTCACCACCCTGGTAAACAAGTCAGCGTGCCTTGACCACACTGCTGCCCCTTCTAAAATGCCATGGCCATGCTCAGGCATCTTGGCTCCTCTATATCATTGCCACCAGCCCAGCCCAGGAATTACCCACACAGGAACCCACCCGCCTTCCACTGCCTGCTCCTGGAACCACCATGGGCACCACCCATCCCCTCCCTGAATGAACTAGCCCCTCAGCTGAGCTGGTGCTTTTCACACTTGGGTTAAGAAAATAGGGAACTAATAAAAACAAGCAGAAAAGATGCTTTAAAAAATCCATAATAAACCAATGAAATGACATGACATTTTTAAAAGATTGAGAGGAGAGAATTTTAAAAAGAAGAAGGATTTCCCCAGTGCTGGCTATGTCAAGTGAAGTCAGGGCAGGGATGTGTCTGTTGTGTTTGGAGGTCACTGACAGGCCCAGGGAAAAGTAAATGGTGGAATTGGACGTCAGGTGAAGAGCAGGGAGGAGGCTGGAAGGAGACAGTTGGTGAGTTTTTGAAGAAGAGACAAGGAGAGAAGAAAATTAAAGAAGTGTTTCAGAACTTAGGAGACTTGAGCAGTGAAAAGGGGGCATCTAAAATACCAGTGTAAGAATCAACTATTGATGGGACAAGTCCTTCAGGGAGAGGGAAGGTTTGGGGAGCAGAGAGTAGGTTACAACAGAAGGGGCAGACCCTTGATGACTGGTTTGCAGCAGAGGGGAACAGGACATTGAGAAGCTGAAAGGGACAGGAAGTTGAAGTCATGCATGCCTTAGGCCTGTGGCTTCAGAAAAGGCCACCCCTTTCTGAGACTGAGGTCGTCATAGGGGTGGGGAGAGAGCAGAATTTGACACATTATTCATTTGATATTCAAACTAACTTAATACAGACATCTTAATACAATCTTTAGTACAGGGGTTATGTGACATAGAATAACATCCAAAAGATTCAGTTATGCATGTTTTCCAAAATTCAAACAGTTGGCATTATGTAAAGTAATTTCTAAAAGAACTGGGTAGCCTCAAGTGTGCTGGGGCAACTTATTTTTCTAAAGTTCTGGAGCAGAAGACAGGGGGAGGCATATGCTTCAGGGTGTCTGGATTACTTTCTCAGCTCCCCCAGTTCCCAACACAGAGCCTGATGTATCATTTATTCAGTGACTGCCTTCATGAATGAATGCATGAATTTAAGTATGCAAAGCTCTTGGCATCCTCTTGAGTATGTTGGGGTGCCGTGTCTGGTTACCTCTACCTTCCCGGGAGCCACATTTATCCACACCAGCTCTCTCAAATGACAGCTGCCCTACGTCTGTGTGTACCTGGCAGTGATGGTGCTTTCAGGGGCTGGAAATATGTCAGGCTGTTTTTGGCTTAAGAGTATTCCACTTGTCTTATTTTGGTTTACTTTGTATTCACTCTTTTAAAAAAGGGAGTAGATCCTTATTAAGAGGTCACTACATGGCATGTATGATGCTGAGCCTTGCGGATTGGAGAGGGACAGTCTCTGCCTTCATAATAAACTTAAAGCCACTGAGGTTGTTCCACTTTTCCCCCTAAGTAAATGGATGGAGCCATGACTACTTGCTTGGTTCAAGTGAGGTTGATTATTGACTCTCTGAGTCACTGTCTGCAGGAGATGCCTGTGGGGGAACACAGCAAGAAGGAAAGAGTGTGGGCTCCATGGTCAGACAGACCAGGCTTTGAAGCCAGTCTCTGCCAATTAAAAACCGTGGGCGCCAGACAAGTCTCAGAGACTCACCGTTCTTATCTACTAAATGCGGATAATGATTTGGTTTTGGGACTTTGTGCGATCCTTCTTGCCTCCAGCAAATGGTACCATTTGTAAGTGTGAGCTCCTTTTGCTGCTATAAGAGTGCACTCTTTAAACTCCCACATCTGAACTTTCTTGATTCTGGGATTTAGGAAATGTCATCATTTAGATGAGAATAATAGAGCTCTCTAAAGGGAAGTATTAATAGAAATAAGAATGAAGGCACACTGTCACCTTTGCCCCAGAAGAATGGGGAGCAGCTGCATTTTGTTTACAATAAAGAAAATAACCTGAGTGATAAACTTCCCTCTTAGAATCTCAGTGCCTTTCACAAGGGTGTGTCATTCACAGTTCTGTTGCATAGGAGCTACAGGTTCTATAGATAGGGGACCTGAAGAAATTGCACACACAAGCTGAATGCATAGTTGCTGCAGTATAAAACCTGAGAGGTGAGACTCAGCTCCTAATTCCAGTTCAATGACTTGTTGGTGGTAAGGGACCTGTTTCTCAAAGGTCTATCTTACCTTCTATTTTCATGTCTAAATTGGGAACACTGGTATTTGCCTTGTATAGTAGGATCCTATGAGGATGAGATGCATTTGCTGTGTTGATGCACAGGCTGTGAGGCCCAGGGTGGGACACATGTAGAAGATGGTCACTGTAGGTGTCCTTGGTTTGAATCTAGATCCACAGCAAAGCTCCAGACAGCAGCAGAGATGGGGAAGACAGGAATGGTGTTTGCACTTTCTCCTGGGGGTGGTGCCCTCTATATTTTCTAGTGGTCAGGAGAACTGATATGATTCTGGAGCTGGTGAGCTGTGTTAGTGATTCCAAGCCAAAGAAGACCATACCGAGCTCCTCACTGGCTCACACTGCCTGCAACCCTTCCCTTCACACACTTGATTTCATTGTGTTCTGTCTTCTAGCTCTGGATGAATGCTGCTGACAATTTGGAGCTCTCTCTCTTTTCCCATCTAGTGGAAATCCTTCAGTCAACGAGGTAGGCTGGGCTTTGGCAGCGTGGGGGTTGCAGCTAAGGTTTCATGCCAAGAATAGGACTAGGAGGACAGGACAGCCAGTTGCTCAGTAACTATGGACTTCTCCAGTTCCCAGAGCGTGAGGTCCCCAGGGGGCAGTAGGTCTGTCTCAGTCTATTCAGCTGCTAAGACAGAAAATACCATAGGCTAGTTCAGTTCAATTCAGTTACTCAGTCATGTCTGACTCTTTGTGACTCCATGGACTGCAGCACTCCAGACTTCCCTGTCCATCACCAGCTCCTGGAGCTTACTCAAACTCATGTCCATCGAATCGGTGATGCCACCCAACCATCTCATCCTCTGTCCTCCCCTTCTCCTCCTGCCTTCAATCTTTCCCAGCATCAGGGTCTTCTCCAGTGAGTCAGTTCTTCACATCAGCTAGCCAAAGTACTAGAACTTCAGGTTCAGCATCAGTCCTTCCAATGAATATTCAGAGTTGATTTCCTCTAAAGGAAATCCTAAGGAAGTACTAAGATGGACTGGTTTGATCTCCTTGCAGTCCAAGGGACTCTCCAGAGTCTTCTCCAACATCACAGTTCAAAAGCATCAATTCTTCAGCATTCAGCTTTCTTTATGGTCCAGCTCTCACATCCATAGATGTCTACTGGAAAAACCATAGCTTTGACTAGACATGCCATTGTCAGCAAAGTAAAGTCTCTGCTTTTTAATATGCATCTAGGTTGGTCATAGCTTTTCTTCCAATGGAAGCCATAGACTAGGGGACTGACAAACCACAGAAGTTTATTTCTCACAGTTTTGGAGGCTGGAAATCTAAGATCAGACTCTGGCAGATCCAGTGTCTAGTGGGGACCTGCTTCCTGGTTCATAGTTTGCTGTCTTCTCACTACAACCTCAAGTGGCAGAGGGGTAAGGGAGCTCTCTGATGTCTCTTTTATAAGGGCACTAATTCCATTCATGAGGGCTTCACCCTCAAAACCCAAGTATCTCTCAAAGGCCCCTCTCCAAATGCCATCACATTGTTACTTTTTGAATTAGTCAAGGCTCTTTTGATAGCAAATGGCAGAAACAGAACTCAAACCAACTTAAAGAAGAAAGAAATAGAGGGTGAAAAGGAAAGCAGAGAAAGGGGACATTTATTGGCTTATACAGTTGACAGAGGCAGATCTTCACATGTTGTCTGGATGATGCTTATATTACTTTATCTGAGATCTATCCCTGGTCTTGTCTGTGCTTTCTTCCATGCTGGTTTCATTCTGGCTGGGCAACTTCATAGAGTGTCCTCAGCTCTGTACAGTCAGCAGACAGGGCTTTTTTTTCACTCAATACTCCTAGCAGTAGGATGGAGTCTCACGGGCCATCTTAGGTTATGTGGCCAGGCCAGGAGCATCTCTTGCCCTCTGGAGTGGGTGGAGGAGAGTTAGAAAGAGGTAAGTCCCAAAGAAAACCAGGGATTGTGATCAGAATAAGGGAAAAGGGAGGCAGGGAAGCCAGTCTATCAACCCACCTCCTTCCTTACACAGTGGGCTGTTCATATCCACCTCCACCTGACTCCTTACAGATTGACTGTCCTAGTGATCATTAGCACCTTAGTGTTCGAAGGTGTTTGCAACCACCCTTTCATTCATTCACTCATGATTGACTATCTGTTATAACCCACTCCACTTCTTAGTGCTGGAGGTTCAGGGAAGGAAAAGACACAGCCCTGTGGAGAAGGAGTGCAGAAAGCAGGCTGCTCAGTGCTGTGATGAGAGCACAAAGGACATTGGGGACTTATAGGTGATGAATGCACATCTTCCCATTGAACCCATGAGTGCAAGCCACACACAGAATTGGCTGGTTCTACCTCTTCTGTGTATCAGGGATATGGGGCTCAGCAGAATTCAACACAGCAGTACTGAAAGACGGCTCAAGAAGGAGCAATCCATCCACATTCATTCTCCTCTAGTTTCTTTTCTTTCCCCCTTGCCACTGTCTTTCTGTACCTGTTGTTTTCTAAGAGATGGACACTCACCCTGGGAGCTGTTTTCTTTGGGGGAGTAGAATTTACAGGAAATTGTATTTGTGATTATCCTGAGGAGGGGGTGCGGAGGCTTGAATCCCATCTCTCTCCCCTTTGACTCTTAGCGGCGTGTTCATCCACTTTGTGGTTTGGGGCGAGCAGGAAGACACACATGCTGACGGGCTGGCCGAGGCCCGCGTTCCGGCTGTTGGGAAGTGCTCCGTGGCTGTGCTCCAGTCTGCTCTTTTTGTTCTGAGTTTTCTGAGACCAGCATTAGTTTTCCCTGAGGCTCAGAATTTAAAAGTCAATAACTGGTGGTTGTCTTTGAAGGCAGTTTCCGGTGGGGGTGGGGTTGCGGATGGAAGGGCATGGGAGGCTCACCCCCAAGTGACTGGGGCACCGAGCAGACACATATTTGATGGGTGTCTGACAGCATTTTGATGAGTTGCCAGGAAAGCATGAGAGTCAGAGGGCCGGCAAACCCAGACTGTGGAACCTTTTTTAGCAGAAACACAGCAAATTTGGTTCATTCCAGTAAAAGCTTTTACTGCCTCTCTCCTGGGCTCACCAGGGAAGGACCCCGGAATGCTGAAGTTGCTCACCAGGCACAGCTTATTCCCAAGCTCGTCTTCCTCTTCAATGAGCCAGGCCTCACCCCCTCCAAGATGTCCACCATCATTGCCATCCTGGGCTGTCAGCTGAGGGGCCACTTCAGCCTCCAGGACTTGCTCAGGTATTGTGCCAGCTCCCCGGGAGAGAGGGCAGAGCATCAGGGCTGCTTCATGAGGGAACGTAGACCCCAGCTCTCTCCTTTCCACACTCAGCAGCACTGCCCTTCAATGCAGCAGCAGGTTCTATTTCCCTGGACCCTCCTAGAAACATTTTCTCTGTTCATGGCTTGAAAAAAGGGGTGGGTCCCCTAGACTCCTCAACAGGGCTGTGAGTTCACTGCTCCCTGGCACTCAGACACACCTACCAAGAAACCCAGAATTTCCATGAGCCCGGCCATCCTCACCAGCCAGTGACCCAACATACCTGCCTTTTGCAGATTTCCCAGCTGATAGGACATTTCAGCTGTTGTGTCCTCAGCCATGTCTGTCCTATTGACCTGGCAGAGCCAGAGTCAGCTTCTCTGATGAATCCTGACAGATTGGAGAAGTCTCTGGAAAGATCACACTGATCAGAGTAACGCGATTCCCCCTCAAGTCCTCCCTTGAAGCTGCATTTGGGTAGATCTGTGTAGAAAACATTCATGGGTGCTCAGGAGACATGGGCCAAACCCACAGTTGAATGTGTCCTTCTCTTTCTGCCTTAAGAATTGGGCTGTTTGTGGTGTACACCCTCAAGCCTTCGTCGGTGAATGAGAAGCAGATCTGTGTGGACGGAGCCCAGGACCCTTCCCTGCCTGGTGAGAAGACCTTTCCCACGGTCTGACAGCAGCAGGACGACACCCACAGCAACCCTGACAGGCACATGCCGTGGGGCCAGTTTGAGTGAAAGGCTGCGGGAAGGGAGGGGAAAGCACCCACAGCACAACCGAGATGTTCCCAGGTGCTGTCTTCTGAGGTCACAGCTGTATTATTAGAGTCACAAATAAAAATAAATTGTGTGTCCTTCCTTCACAACCTGGAATGGCTTCCAAGCCCTGCAGGATAACAGCGCCCTGTAGATCGGCAGGTGGGCGCCTTCACGCCCCAGCCTCTGCCTGGCTCCCTTGGAGAGCCCCAGCTTCGATACCCTGTGGCACTTACACATTCTAGTGTGTGGTGGTCTGCTGTCCACCCACTCTGCCCTGCTGTTCCCTCTGCAGGATCACCTCCCCTGCCCCACCCCACCCCCACCTCACCCCACTAGGCCAGCCATTCCCAGTCCCACAAACCAGGTTAGGTCACCTTCTCTAGGCTTCTAGAGTCCCTGTGCTTACTCTCATGCCAAGGCTTGTGATTTGTTTCTTTGAGTCTCTCTCTCCTCAACCAGATTCAGAACAGCAGCTGCATCAGGTTCTGAATTCCCTCTGCTAGGGGCAGACGTGAAGGGGACTATTACTGACCACTTTGTCCTGGGCCTCCTGAATCTGCTTTGTCCAAGATGGGAGCCTCTAACCAAGTGTAGCCGTGTAAATTAAATTTATTGAAATGAAATGCGACTAAAAATTCAGTTCCTCAGTTACACTAGCTGTGTTCCAAGTGCTAAATAACCATGTGGAGCTAGTGGTTACTGTATTAAACAGGGCAGCTAGAGAGCACTCTTATCACAGAAGATTCTCTTGGCTAATGTCATTCAATACAGATAAATTATCTCTTATCCTTAGATCAAGCCTGAAAAGTAGGAATTGCTATTCCCATTTTGCAGATGAGAAAACAGAGACTCAGAGACTAGGAACTTAAAGAGAGAAGGGGCCAGAATCCAAACAGAGGGTACTCTGACTCCATTTCTCCAAGCTGCCTCATCAGTTCTATTTCTACAGCATGCTGTGTGCCCTGAATTGGCGGTAAAATAACTGGCCAACCAAGGGGCTGAATGAATGGATAATTAGCCAACAGTATACTATGTAGTCAACCCTCCTTCTCATGGGGACTCCATTCTAAAACGTTTATCTAGCTAATTATCTACAAAGACAGTATTTGTTTGTCCTTCAAGGTCATAATAACACTTCAGAAGTAAAGTTTCTTCTCCCATTGGATCCACATACCTCTTGCTGCAATTCAAGCTCTATTTTTTAGTGCAGCATAGACACGCAAAAGTCCTAGACTAGAGCAGGGACCCAGATTGAGTACCATAATCTTCACCACTCTGCTCTCACTGCCTTGCATAATGCCCAGCACATAGTAGGTGCTCAGGAAATGTTACAGTCCATGATAATTTTAAAACTCTTTCTACTGGAAGAAAAATTTGACCCTATCATTTTTAGGATTTTTTTTTTGGAGGGGGCTGAGCTATGGGGAGCATCATAAACATCTCTAGTTAAAGGAAACTTCAGAAACATTTCCAGAAATTCTTTTTAAGCATTACATGGAAATCTAGAATTGAAAGCCAAAATTTCAAGTCCCATGCATGTCTCAACTCCTGGGAGAAGTAAGCATTTGGTGAATATGATTGCCTACTGCAGCAAATATTATGTCTCTTTACATCCGTTTTCTCTCAAATCTGAATTTTCTTTTTTTGTAGCTGGAAGCCAAACATCTGGAAAGACAATCTGGCTCAGAAACCAGTTGCTGGAGATGCTGCTTGGTGTAATCTCTTCTTCCCAACTTCATCTGTCCTCTGAGTAAGTAGTTCCAGAAAGAGTGATTTGCCACAAGGCTGCTTCATACAGGGTGCAGTATTAAAACCTATTCTTAATGAAAAGTTTAGCATCTCTGAGTTGGTTTCCTGCACTAGTCAGAAAGAAAATTATATTCTCTCCACCCAATAAAGCAGACCTTGCCCTAAGATATTCTGATGCAAATGTTAAATGGCATGAGTAACTCAAAGCAGATTTGCTATCATTACAATAAACTCTTCTTGTCACCATTGCTATAGTGTAATTGTTATTGTCTTGGCAGTTGTGATAATTACTGATTTTGATGTCCTATACTTGGCAGACAATAGAATGGAGAAATGGTTAGCCTAAATAACATCTATCAAGGAAAAGGCTTGCCAAATTCTTCTGCTATTTACTGTTAACCATTCAGTTATTTTTCCAAGTTGGAAAAAGAAGTATCTGCCTTCAGTTAACTTTCAAAACAACATGCAGTCATAAAATTCCATTAACTCTCTTGGACCGCCTGCTTTATCTCGGCTCTGGGGTCACTAATTCAATAGCTATTTGTTGAGTACCTACTGTGTGCCAGACACTGTTCCTCCTTCCGAGAAGGCCATGCTGAAAAAGTCATTCCAGATCCTACTCTCACTAAGCTGACCTTTTAGTGTGTATGTGGTTTGGGCTGGGAGGCGTGGGGGTGGGGAGTTACCCCTCAGTAAATCAGCCTTGTACATAGTGCTTTAAAAGTCTCCAAATTTCTAGAATCAGTGCATAGTAGAGCTGGAAGATGCCCTGGAGGTGAGCTGCATGCGTGCTGAGTCGCTTCATTCGTGTCCGATTCTGTGCGACCCAATGGACTGCAGCCTGCCAGGCTGCTCTGTCCATGGGATTCTCCAGGCAAGAATACTGGAGTGGGTTGCCATGCCCTCCTCTGGAGGATCTTCCTGACCCAGGGAGATGAGCTAGTCTCTACCTTTTCACCTTTTTGAAAAGGAATGTAATGTAGTGCTTAAGCACTTGGGCTCTGACAACTTCACCTCCTGGGTTCAAATCCCAGCTCTGCCCTCAAGGACCTTAGGGAGGTGACCTAGGCCCTCTATGTCTCTCTTCTACTCATCTTTGTGAAGATAAAAATAGTAGCTTCCATAGACAGAAATGAATAGATGGATAACTCTGAGCATGGTGCCTGGGATACTATATAAACTCCAACAGCTAACTACCATCACCATCGCCACCACCACTGTCACCACCATCATCCTCATCATCATCACCACCACCACCAACATCATCTCCATCATCCTCATCGCCACAGTCACTTCCATCATCCTCTTCATCATCATACTGAAGGAAGATGATCAGAGTTCACCAAAGTCATCCAATTACTAAACAAAGTCATGACTAAAAGAGAGGACCATCTCTTGACTCCTGGTTTCAGTGGCCATGCCCTCATCTCACCTAATCTGCAACTGATGCTGAGAATGCTGCCCAGCCAGGATGGACCCTTTCCTGGCTCTCAGGAGACTCAGGTTTTGCTGAACAATTGCCCTTGAGCATCGGCTCCCATCTCTCTGTCCTCCAGTTCCCTCTAGCAAGTCTGTATTCTCTAGACACATCATTTTAAAGTTCACTATTGAAAGTGACAGTTAAACATTTTTTTTGTCTAAACTGATAAAGATGCATAAATAGTGAACTATTCCATTAAGATTAATTCTGAACAGTGTATTTTAAAAGGGGGTTAAGTAATCATGATGTCTTTTATGTGACTAGGTTGATGTAATTAGTGGGTGGCCAGTCAGACACTGTGTAAGTATGAATATTAGTGAGCAGGGCTTTATCATTTGGTACACAGTTTCCAATATATTTCAAAAGCTTTGGCCAACTTATGCTTCAGCCATTAGTAGGCAAATTCATCTCTTTCACAGCAGCCTTGCCAACATTACCGATCTTTTAAAATGTAATATATACTTTGCTGAGTGATGTCCAGATGTTAACCTTAACCTGCCTTTTCTAGGTGACTAACGAAGCTGGATGTTATTTGCATTTTCTGGACATGTCATTTGCTTACGGGCTGATAGATAATTTATAGCATTTATTGACCCCCTTCCCCACCAGGATAAAGGAAGAGATGTTTCTGAACCTGGGGTCCGACTGGTTCCTGCTCTTCGTGCAAGGCCATGTGCACCCCAGCACAGTGGTGCTGGGCTTGAAGCTGCTGCTGCACTTTTTGTCAAGCCCCTCCCTCCGCGGGCGATTTAAAGATGGCCTGCCTGCAGGTTCCTGGGTGGAACGCAGCTCCGAGGGCATGGACATCGTGATGGGTGAGTGTGTGGCCATCTCCAGGAGACAGGGTGCAACCTGTGAATGAGGACCTGCCAGGACTAGGGAGCCTTCACATTGCCTGCTGTAGCGTCACCTTGACCTTGACCCCTTCCCCCACCTCTAACTTCCTTTTTCAGACTCCTCCCCACATGGCCTCACTGCTCTTCAGATGCTGGGGACTTCTTCCCACTCCTCAAAGTCTCCTTAACTCTTTCCTTCTTGCAGAGGTGCTTCCCCAACCCTCAACGCCAGCACGGCTCTCTGGGCTGGGTCTCGATTTTATGTCACTTCCTCCAGGAGAGGAGGGTCCCATGTCAATTAGGGCACCTCTGTTATACTTTCTTTCTTTCTTTTTTTGGGGGTAGGGTTTATCATAGTTTACAAGCATATTTTTATTTAGGTATTTAATTCTGTAATGTCTGTTCCTCTCACCACATTGTAAGTAGTTGATGAAGGCCCAGGGTTCTGTATATTTTATCAGAACACTACATTCTTATTGCCTATGCAAAGAGGCCTTGCTATCTCTAAGGTGGTAGGCACTAGATAAGCATCTGTGTTTGAATGAATGAATGAGCACATCAGAAATAGGAAAAGAAATTCTTATTGAGCACATTCTTGTGCTCTATATGTATGACGTATTTCCATCTAGCAGGTCTGTAGGATGGGTTGGTGGGAGAGAATCCCTTCCTGTGCCCAATCCCCATGTTGACCAGAAGCAATTGTTCTCAACTGGATTTTGTGCGCTTCTCCCTGATTGATAGATAACCTGAAGAGCCATCCTGCAACGCCTGACCAAAGCCCCTGCTTGCTTCCTGGGTTCCGAGTCTTGAGTGACTTTTTGGCCCGCCATGTTCATATTCCAGAAGTCTACCTCATCGTGTCCACCTTCTTCCTACAGACACCACTTACAGAGCTGGTGGATGGGCCCAAGGTAGGCTCTAGGGGCTCTCAGGATGGAGTGACAACACTTGGGTTTCTGATTTCTGTATCCCCCAAGACTCTCCTCACCTTCCTCCATGTCTTCCAACTTTCATCCTGACCCACTTCCCTCCTTAGCAGTCCCACCTCCTTGCTTGCTCTTCGAATATCCTTGACTTCCTCAGCCTCTGCCTCCCTTGTCCCTCCCAGCAGATCCCTGTTTTTTATCAGTTCCACTTTTAAGTTTTTCTCCTTCTGGGTAGACAAATCACATGATGGTGGGGGCGACATGGGGAGGTTGAATTGCTGCCACCGCAGGCATAGAGCCTCATTTTATCACCTTCAAAGAAACATGTCCCTGTACCTTAGTAATGCCCCTGCATTCTAGTGTGAACCTTACACACCCTGAGTCTTCTGGCCCACAGCTACCCTTTGCTCAGATGACTTAAATAACGGTAGAATGGAAGCCCCCATGAAGGGGCATTGCCTCAGGACTCCGCCTTCCATCACTTGTGTATTCCAAGACCATCTTTATCACCTTCTCTCACTGTCACTAGCAAAGTCACCTTTTTAAGGCTGATCTGTGTTCCTTCCACTCCATTCCCAAGTGACTGCATGCCTTATTATCCTTTCTCTGTATTTTCAGCATCTCCTTTTCTACTGATTCTTTCCTCATTGACTATAAGTATGATAAATTATGTACCACCTAAAACCAGAAGCTGCCCCCTTGGCTCACACTTTTGACCAACTGCTGTCCTGTGTATTGCTCTCCTGTTCCTCCTCCAAAGAGGAGTCTCCACTCACTGTGGATACCTTCTCACTAGCTTCTCACTCACTAGCTCACTGACTTGCACCAAATCCGAGGTTTCATTGGCTCCTGTTCCTGTGGGATCAGAGGATCAGAATCCCCAGGCAGCATCAAGCCCCTCCCTGATTGGGATTTCACTTGTCTCCCAGCCCATCTTCCTTTCTTATAGGCCCTTTGTTCTGTGATCCTCCAGAGTCACCTCCCCAGTAAGACCACCTGCTTTGCACTTGCCTGCCCTGTGCATTTAAGGAGCCCTCTCCCATCTCACCTTCCTGGAAAGCTATCTTTCCTTAGTTCTCCACTCAGATGCGACCTCGAGCTGAGACCCCCTAGACAGTGGGAACCTTTCTATCTCAGGCCTCATCACGCCTTCGCCTTGTATAAGCACCAGCACGTTTATGGCTGCTTCTCTCCATAGATGCTGAGCACATCAAGAACAAACCCTGCCTCTTGCCCACCCTCCTGAGCACCTGATAAACAGACTCAGAAATTGTTTCTTGGTCTTGATAGACTTGAGTTAAACTGCACTGTATTGACGTCATTGGAGGGGCACAGCTTTGCTGAGGACTGAAAATTTCACTTCTTGCATATCCTTATATTTGACCTATCTCAATCTTGATATATGTTAATAGTATTACAGATCACACTTCAAAATCAAGTTCTTAACATACTCTGATAAATTCATCGAAAACTTGTATTTTTTTTTCCATACTGTGGCTCAGGAAACAAACATTTGCTGAATGTCAGGACCCGTGACAGATGTTTTACATATTTTATTTCACTTGATATTTATAACAATCCCATGAGGCAGATAATGTAAGTTTCATTTCACAGAGACGGAGACTGAACTGCCAAGAGGCTAAATAGCTTGCATAAGCCCAGCTTTTAAAGAAGCAAAGTCAGATCGTCCTGCTTGTCAACCCCATGCTTTCTCTCCTGATGGCACTTGCCCTGAATTTGACATGTTTTCTGCAATCTCATTTACAAAAATTCATTAAAGTTGATTGGGAGATTGAGTATTTCTTATGTCAGACCCAATGCCAGTTGCTGGTGGGTCTTCAGCCTATTTTAGATATGTGTGTTTCCCTTATGCTCCATCAGTGGGCTGAAATGCCTCTAGTGGACCAGCCACCTGTGCTGTTTTGTCTTTCTCACTGGGGTCCCCAGAGAAACATGGCATACTGGATGGAAAGCCAGTCACTTTGGTGGTACACACAGGTCTCTGACAGCACTTGCCTCCTCTTTCAGGACAGCCTGGACGCCATGCTTCAGTGGCTCTTGCATAAACACCACACAGAAGAAGTCCTCCGGGCAGGGCTGTGCACTGAAGGCGCCCTGCTGCTCCTAGAGATGCTGAAAGCCACCATGAACCAGGTGAGATCCGTTCCCCACATGCTGAGAGGGGTTCTGATGGGAAGACAGGCTCAGAAAAGTCACCCTTGACTTTTCCCAGCAACTTTCTGGTAGTGCTGATAATTTGCAGCTATTATTCAGAACTTTTGATAGAAGAGGCAAGGTGATAACTTAGGAGCTCAATGGGAAACCCAGCCTTAATGTCCCCAGTGGAGTTTATGTGTTCTTACCAGAAGACGTCTGTTTTCCATTTGTTTAAACATTTGACTTTCTTCACTGGGAGATTTAAGGCCTCCAGTCAAAGGGAACATTTCTGGGCAACTGCTTTGAGTTGAGAGTTTCAAGGGCCCTGTAGTCCCTTCCCTTCAGGGGCCTCTTCCCTCAAGAAGCTCACCTCTACCAGGATAGGTGGGCCTCTCATGAGGGACCCACCAGACAGAGACCTGTCTTAGAGAAGACAGATGCCTGCCAGCTGCAGACGTGACATGGAGAGCCTTTGATTCAGGCCTTCCAGGTCCACCTTGAAGGTAGGTGGAGAGGTTGTTTTAGAACTGAAGGCAAAGGCCGTGTGGCTTGTGAGCAGAACTAATTGTGGACCAGGTAACAAGAACACCCATGAAAAATTCTGGCTTCATTCTATAGACTCTAAAGGCAACTGGAGGTTTGATATGTGTGGAAACCTGATTGCTTCTGTAATATGATGCATGATTACCTTTAAAATAAGGGAAAAAAAGTAGAAAGTAAAAAGCATACCCAACCAGAGATAACCACAGTGAATATTAGTAGAATATCTTTCAGACACCTAAGAGTATACCATGTCCTTAGGGAATCAGACCACATAAATTCCTGAAAGTGTTGGTCACCCAGTCATGTCTGACTCTTTGCGACCCCACAGACTGTAACCTGCCAGGCTCTTCTGTCCATGGAATTCTCTAGGCCAGAACACTGGAGTGGATAGCCATTCCCTTCTCCAGGGGATCTTCCCAATCTGGGGATTGAACCCAGGTCTCCCACATCACAGGAAGATTCTTTACTTTCTGAGCCACCAGGGAAGCCACATATTTCCTCTTGCCTTTTTTCCCCCAACATGTTGTTGGGAATCATCTATATTTGTAGATGGAAATTTGTATTGTTTCTCAGAACATTCGTTGTTATAAAAAGTCTGTAATGAGCTTTCTTGAGAAGATATCTTTTCTTTCTAGTTTGATGACCTCCTTGGTATAAATTCCAGGATGTGGGATATTGGTTCAAGGTGCACTTCACGTGTTCTCTTTCTCAGAAGCTCACAATAGACATTATATGTATATATTCCTCTTGACATACATCCCACATTCTTATACAGATATGCTTGGCCCGGTCCTCACAGCCTCAAGAGGGACGGGACATATATCTATATACACTTATGGCTGATTCATGTTGCTGTATGGTAGAAACTAACACCATAACATTGTAAGACAGTTATCCTCCAATTAAGATTAAATACAAAAACAAAAAAATAAATACTCTTTTAGCAGGTATTTAGATGATTACATTTTTTTTCTTTTAACCAGTTACCTCTGATGAATTATATCAATAGGTTTCCTTGCATTCTTGCAAAGATCTCACTTTGTCACTCTGTTCTTATTCTTTTAGCATATTTCCTTATTCTGCTTGTAAATATTTTATTTATGATTTTGCAGTCATGTTCATAAATGATATTAGGTTTCAGTTTTCTTTTTTCACATGTTGTCAAGTTTTGATATCAGTATTATGCTAGTTTTATTAAAAAAAGATTCTTTTATTCAAGAAGATGCTAAATCCATGACTCTTATATTATTTAAATCATTCCTATGAAACAGCTTCGGCCTGAATTTTTTTCTTTTATCAACTTGCTTAGGCTTTTAAATATCTCCTTGACCTAGTTTAGGTAATTGATATTTTAAAAAAAATCTTCTCAAGTATTCAGTTTGCATAAATGGTCTCCTTTAATTCATTTAATTTTCCTTGTGATTATTTTCCTCTTCTTATTCTTAATTTGTAAGTTCATGCCCTTTCTTTACCTCACCCATCCTATTGCTTAAGGAGCTGAAGATTTGTGGATTTATAAAAAACAACTTTGGATATATATGTCATTCCCCTTCATTTTTTTCTGGCTAGTTCTAAAATTTTGATATTTGACATCTTCATTTTTTGTTGTTGTTTTCTAGTGCTTCTGTGGTTGCAGATTTAAAGAAATTTTTTATTAAAAAAAGAGACCTTTTTGATTCCTCTTTTTCAATGTCCATGTAGTTAAGCTTTTTTTTTAAATTGCTGTTATTTATTTCCAGTTTATTTTTGTCCTAGTCAGAGCAAGCAATCTTTACACTTTCCATCTCTGGGAAATTTATTCATGGCTCTCTTGTAGACCTAATGTGCAGTTAATTTGAGGATGCCTGAAAAAATTTGTTTTGCAGCATAGAAAGCTTATTACTTTTTAAATCAATGCTATTTAGAAAAAGCAAACCAAAGAAATAACATGAAAGCATTTCAAGTGAAGAAAATACCTAGTATGCTGACAGAAGTGAAAAAGTAAGACCAAACATTTACTTTATAACAGCAAACATAAAATGGTTAACTGCTGTATAACAGACGTCACCCTTATAACAGTCTTCTGGGATCTGACAAACATATAACAAAAGCAAAGTCAGAGGCAGACTTTGGTTCAGTGAAGCTATCTGCCATGAAAGCATCATTTACCAAATATGGTAGACAAGCATCAAAATCTAAAAGGCAAAAACTGAAAGGATAAGAGAAGATCAGAAGTAAAATTGTAGTGAATATCTTTCTCAGTTTATTTATTTTGCTTATAACTTTGCTTGCTGTTATTCCCTTGCACAGTGGTAACCATAGATTTGTTTGCCTTTCCTTGAGCTTGGTATCAGTGGAATCCTACAATATGTACCCTTTGGCATCTCGCTTCTTTCACTCAGGGCTTCCCTTGTGGCTCAGCTGGTAAAGAATCTGCCTGCAATGCAGGAGATATGGGGTCGATCCCTAGGTTGGGAAGATCCCCTGGAGAAAGGAATGGCTACCCACTCCAGTATTCTGGCCTGTAGAATTCCATGGACTGTATAGTTCATGGGGTCACAAAGAGTCAGACACGACTGAGTTCACACAACATGAGTGGAATTTGCTTGTGTTGTATATGTTCGTAGTTCTTTCTTTCTTTCTTTCTTTATTTTACTGTTCAGTAGTATTTTATTGTGATAATGGATCAGCATTTATTCCTTCTGGGTTATTTCCATTTGGAAATATTATGAATAAAGCTGCTATGCACATATCTTTTGGTGGACATACACACTTCTTTCTATTAGAAATATACCCAGCATGAAATTGTGGTTAAGCTGTACATATGATTTGTTTTAGTAGATATTGCCAAACAGTCTCCAAAATAAAGAGTCAATTTACACTCACTAACTCTTATTCTGGGAAGGTTCTAGTTGCTCCAGTTCCTTGTCATTGTTTAGCATTGTTGGTCTTGCAGATGTTAGCCATTCTGCTGTGTGCAACTATCCTTGGGAGCAGACAGCATTTTCTTCCTTGTGCAAATATAGATGCTGTGGAGGTTAACTCACTCAGGCAGGATCACAGGGCGAGGGCACGGTGGAAACACGTGTGTCCAGCATTAATATTTCATTCTGGGGCACCTACCCCCAGGGTCCAGCCTGGTGCCTTGCCTAAGCACCTTCAGGGGATGCCTGATCAAATTCTTCCAAAAGTCCAAATCCTCTCTGTGAAGTCGCTCAGTCGTCTCCGACTCTTTGCAACCCCATGGAGCCTACCAGGCTCCTCAGTCCATGGACTTCTCCAGGCAAGAGTACTGGAGTGGGTTGCCATTTCCTTCTCCAGGGCATCTTCCTGACCCAGGATTGAACCTGGGTCTCCTGCATTGCAGGCAGATGCTTTACCATCTGAGCCACCAGGGATCTGACCTTATCTCCCTGCTTCTTCTATATTTACCCTGTACTAGTCACTGTGAAAACAAGCTTGAAGCACTAACATGTCTCATTTAATTCTCACGACAATCTTAAGAAATAGGTCGTATTATTACTAGGAGTCTTGCAATAAGGTGTCTTGTTGAGAGGCTCAGAAAGGAGGTCTCTCTAGATCTCAAGTCCTCTGGCTCCTATGCAGCCCCAAGTCGTGCCCCGACGTGCTGCCTCTCATGAAGCATGTCCTCAGCCCTCGACAGGTTCTGGAGATAGCGCCTGGGAACGGACATTCCCGGCCAGTGTGTTGCAGTTCCTTGGCCTTGTGCATGGCACCTACCCCCAGGATCCAGCCTGGCGGGCCCCGGAGTTCCTCCAGACCTTGGCTGCAGTCACCTTCCCCCTGGGAACCCAGAAGGTAAGACACACCTCCGCCTTGCCCTGGTGAGAGCAGGGGTGAGCATCATCACCCTTCAAGGACAAAATGCCTTCACACCCCTCCCCAAATGAAAATACATTTTAAGTCAACCTAGCCAAAACCTTAAGTAAACAACTCCGGTAGTTTTCCTTCTCTTTATGAGGTACAGCTTCAGGTCATTTTCGGTTCTGAGATTCAATAAGTTTTTGAGTTGTCAGGAATCTCAGTGATGAGAAACTTGATGGTAGATTAAGTCCAGATCAACACAGAATACCCACACATGGAGCATGAGGAAACCACAGATTGCATTCCAGGAAGCCCACAGCTGGTGCCCCGGCTAGGGGAGGGGTGGAACTGCCACAGGGTCCTGTCTTCTTTGCAGGACCCTTGTTCTATTTGCAGGCTCTGGTGCCTTTCAATCAGAGGGCTTGCCGAGGCCCAGCTGGGAGGGCAGAGGGACCAACTGCGTCTTGAGGACAAGGTGTCAGTGTGGGGGTAGAGAGGCCACTACGGGAAGAGATATGAGTGAGTTTGAGAGCAAGAGCCAGTCCCAGCTGGTCAAGGGGACTCATGAGTGTGGAGCATCTGGGAGCTGAGAGAAGCAAGTGAGGACCAGTGTGAAGGGAGGTGCTGGAGAAGGAAGGGCAGAAATCTGCTCGTTACCTGCCTTGGTGGAATAGGAGCTGAGATCCAACCAAGGAGAGTGAATTATCGATTCCTGTCTGCAAATCAGTAACTGTATCCAAAGGAATATGTTAGGCATATTGGTAAGTAGAGGATCCAGAAGTCATCCCAAGCACAATGAGGGCAAGTAATGTTTGCTCCATAATTATTTGCTAAACGGCCAAGTGGATGAATATGCTCTTTTAGCTAAGCCTTTCTGGAAGTGTATTCATGGTGCCAGCCTCCATCTCCTGAGCCTGGTGCTTCACATCCCCCTAACAGGCCCGATGCAGGTGTTAAAGGTGGAGGCGAGATTCAGGGAGGTGAAGCTCCACAGACCAGCTCCCTCCCGGGTTAGTGGGGCCATGAGACCCATCTCACGAAAGGGTCGAAAGGGTTGAAAGGGTTGAGGAAATGAAACATGCCACAGCTTATGTGATTCATAGGTGACTAAACCAAGATTTACACTGCAGTCTCTCACCCTGAAACCTATTCGTTTCCATCAGTCAGTTTAAAATAACAATAAATGACCTAATAAAATTTAAGTGTTTAGTTTTAATAAAAAGACTAACTATGAAGACCAGAAGATTTGCAAAAAGATAAGATGTTTTGATGGGTTAATACCAACTAAAGCAACATACTAGAAAAGTAAGTAAAAAAAAAAAGATGCAAAAAAGATCAAAGGCAGCACTGGAGGGGGTGGGGGATGGGACCTCTGCCCAGAAGCTAGGCGCCCCCGCAGCCCCCCAGCCAGGCAGGGAGGAAGCAGGGTTCTACAGACAGCCCCTCACCATTCCCCTCACCTGGAGGGGGACAGGACCTTAAGTTGATGGTCTGACTTTCTGAGTCCAGATCACCACCTCAGCCCCTATGCCCACAGGCCAGGCTCACCATCTGCTGAGTTGGGGTTCCAGCCAGCTCCCCGCCAGTAGCCACAGAGCCCTGATCCAGGGCTCTTCCTCCCCACACTCAGTAGTTCCCACCTGAGGGAGAGCCTGGCCCAAGGTCACCTCCCAGTCGATGGTGGATGAGACAGGCCCTGGTTCCAGAACTCTTATCCCAGCACCTCCTGGCCTCCTTTCAGCTCCAAGTCAGCTCCAAAAGTCCTTTGTTGCACAGAATATGTGACAGACCCGTTTTCGTGCAGAAGGCAGGTGGCCAAAAGGATTTCTATTTGCTACGATTTTATATGGCATCTATCCAGCCAAGGCCACATGGAGCTAATTAATACAGTCAACCACCTCCCTAGGTGCCATTAAATTCATTTTACAGCTTAATTAAGAATGGCTGCATTAATTTTATGAATGAGCCAAGGGAGGTGCCAGCAGATGAACTTGCATGAAAAGTTCATGGGCCAGGAGTCAGGAGTCCCTGGTCGCATGTCCTTGGGTGTGTCATCTGGCCTCCCAGCATCTCCATGTCTTCCCAGACGTATCTGGGCTAATGACTCCCATCACATTTATCTCCCAATATTTTTGTAATGTATAACTGAGAAAGTGAAGCCCAAGGCACTTCAGGGTCTTGGATGTCAGGACTGGCTCTAGTCCCACTTCTCTTTCCACCTGAGGGTCAACAACATCAGAGCCTGGCAGGCAGTAAAGGTGAGGACCCCACAGAAAGGTGGGAACCAGCTATCTTGACCATATACCAGGGGCAGGCATGCTGCATGCAAGATTTCTCATCTCATCCTCACATGTCTTTGTGTGTTCCTTTCCATCATTACCACTTGACTGATGGGGAACTATGGCACCGAGGAGGGAAATGCCTTCCCCGGGACACATCCTGGGCTTCCTCGCTGAGTGCTACTGGTTTCTCTACCTCTGTGCCCAGCTTCTGCCCACCACAGGTTCAGAAGTCACAGCAGGCCACCTCTGAGCCCGACTACCTCCTCAGAGCCTCAGTTTCCTTACGTGCTAATGGTTTGATGAGAATCCCACCGTGCACATGTCAGATGTGAGTGCTTTGGGGCAGGGCAGGCAACTCATGCTGGTATTCTCTTGTCTTTGAGGGGGTCATGACTGAGTCTGCCCAGAACCCCAGCAGTCCCGAGGCCGAGGCTGAAGGTGACAACACCGCAGAGGGTCTACAGGCTCCTGCCGAGTCACATCCCACCCGGAAGCAGCTGAAGGAATTCATGCAGCTACTCTTGAGGGAGTTCTTGCTTGGGGCTCCAAACCCCAAGCAGTGGATGCCCCTGGAGGTGCTCCTGGAGGTGAGTTAGAAAGGTCTTCATTCGGGCCTGTGTCATGGGAACAGACCGGGGAGGGTGTGGGCATTAAGAGGGTGGGGTACGCCCAAAGAGCCCCGAGGGCCAGTCTCTTGATAGAGCTCACCCAAGCAGGTGCATGCCAGCTGGTTGGTGGTCAGGAACATCTCCCGGGACTGCAGTGATTGGTGGGAGGGGGTCTTCAGGGAACCACAGTCCCCAGCAGAGGGAGCTCGCCAAGCAACAGGTGAAGAGATGAATGAGGGCAGGTCTTAGCCAGGTCTCTAGAAACGGAGTCTGAGGTGGGGATTTTCTGGAAGTGATTTATTGGGGGCGGTGCTCTCAGGAAAGCTGAGAAGGGATGTAGAGGATGATGAGGGAGAAACTAGGCAGGACCTGGCTTCAGAAGTAGCTTGGTTCCAAGGGGAGCTGAGGTTTGCTATATCTGCATCTCAGAGTTGGCCCCACCTTGAGGTACATGCAAGGTGGTCATTACCTGTTGCCCCTCCTCCCACCACCACTTGTCCTGGGAAGTGGGCATTGCTTCCTGGGTGAAGCAACTTGATCAGCAGAGGGCAATGCCCCAGAGAAGGGGCACTTGTGAGCTGTTGGCTGTCCACACTCCCAGCAGCTGCAGTGTTAGCATATGGATCAGGAGAGGGACTGAATGGACATGATGGGCACTGAGTGGAAATGATGGCCATGTGGCTGGTGTCTAGTTCAGGGTTTGCTTCCAGGCTTCTCCAGACAATGCCACCAGTCAACAGAAGCGAGACTTTCAGTCTGAGATCTTGCTTTCCACCATGGAAATATTTCACTTGATGAGTGGAGGTCATGCATCGATGCTGAGAGGTAAGTGCGGGTGGATGACTTATTCCTCCTGGTTTATGACACAAAGTTGCTGACAGCTGAGTAAGAAGCCACCTCCTGCCAACTGCTGACCCCAGAACCCTAGAGGAAGACTAGGCTGCAGGACTGTGGATGCTTTAGGAACCACAGGAAACTGCCCTCCACCTGTCTGCAATAAGAGCTCAGTGACTCTGCCCGGAGACCCGTGGAATGGCCTTCTTACTACTTTCCATGTCACCCCTGCCATTCCTGATTCAATCAGAGACAGAAAGCCCTGTCCTCTGAGCTAACATCAGTTATCCTCTAGCTTCAGTATAAAATTTTCTTCTTATGAGGGGAGTCAAAATGTCCACCTGAATTGAACATTTTTTTGCTCCCCTATGCCTGGGCATAGTAAACAATTCTTAAATGAATGAACTTGGATGAAGATGCTGCCATTGCCCCAAAGAAGTTCAAATTGAAACTTCATTCAGAACATTTGGGTCTGGGGCAGCTATAACTTCCCAACAAGACTGTACGAAAGTTCTTTCTGTGGTTCCTGAGCCATGGAATCCTTAGTGACATGACTGGTATCCTGGATTCCTCTTGCCCCACAGTGAGGAAACCCTGACTTTTGGTTTTCTGGGCTATCTGAGTATGGTAGGGTAGTGGAGTGATTAAAAGTGTAAGCTTGGTAGCCCAGTCCTGAGTGTCGCTCTATGACTGGATGGTGGCGTTACTCCAGCCAGAGGCCAGACCATGTGAGTGCGGAGGACAGTTGTGGGTAACTTAGAGGGTTGTTAATGAGGATTAACTGAGATGCTTGCATCCATATCTGAGCACAACATGTGCTGTGTTGGTAAGCACAGATGGGCGATCTGATCCTACACCTTCATCCTCTCCCCCACATAACATCAGGGACTTGGGTCACCATGACAGCCTTCCCACTACCTATGCCTTAAATTCCCATCCACTCTTCTTCCAAATGGTCACTGGAAGATGTGCTGCTCCTCACTTGCTTCCTCCCACTTGGTTCATATCACTGATTGTTCAATATCTCTCTGCATAAACACGTATTCATTGGGTACCTACAGTGTATAAGATCCCGTTTTTGAAGCAACGGTTATACAGATTACAATGAGATGTACAGAGGTTAAGATGTGGCTGGTTTCCAAGAGGAGCTTGGAGACTGTTGGACAAAGAAGGCAATTCAGACTGCTGATTTCTCAGCCTTGGTCTGTCACCCTCTCCCACCCTCCAGGCAGTAGAGAGCCTCAGCCGAATGCAGAAGCTGCTGCTGCTCCTTCACTTGCCAACATCTCCCACTTCATCCAGAAGCTGGTGGAGAAGCTGTACAGTGGAATGTTCTCAGCAGACCCCAGACACATCCTTCTCTTTATCACGGAGCACATCATGGTGGTAAGAACCTGACATTGGCCGTGGTGGTAAGGTGCCTGCTGAGGAGGTGTCTGTATGACACACTGCTGATTGCTGGCCACTTGGTCCAGACTGACTGCTGTCCTTCCTGGAAACAGAATCTGAGATGGGTGGGAGGAAGGGGGAGGACCTTTACTGCCCAGGTAACTCTTAGTGGCTGTTGAGCACCCTGCAGTGTTCCCACCTTGGACCACCTGAGATACACCTCAGTGACCGGGGACACAGCCTGCCACACACGCACCTCAGCTCTGTCCTCTCCCAGACTCTGCATACCTGTTTTGGGTTTTTATTGTGAATGTTAGTTTAATCTTTGTTGTTATTGTTGTTCAGTTGGTAAGTCATGTCTGACTCTTTGCGACCCCATGGACTGTAGTGTACCAGGCTCCTCTCTCTTCCACTATCTCCCAGAGTTTGCTCAAATTCATGTCCATTGAGACGATGATGCTATCTAACCATCTCATCCTGTCTCCCCTTTCTCCTTTAACCTTCAGTCTTTCCCAGCATCAGGGTCTTTTCCAATTAGTTAGCTCTTCACATCAGGTGGCCAAAGTGTTGGATTTCAGCCTAATTATTATTCCTCATCAACAAACGGTCAAAAAGGTCTTTACAGCCAAAAGTTCTATTTCATTTTCTTCTATAAGATCCATTTCTGTTTGTCATATTTGGGCCTTCCTGAAATTGAAGCCAGAGTGTTTTTATCTGGTCCTATTTTTCTTGCATGTGCTCTCTCTCTCTCTAGATCTACATACATATCCACACATGTCAATGCATGCCTGCAAATACATGCTTATATGTAAATCTGTGTGTGTGCGCGCATGTGTACACATTCTTTATTGTATGTGTGTACACATGCATACACACAGATTCATAAAATCTCAGAATGCCAGAGTTGAACTCTGTTTTGGTCCTTGCTGCTTCCCATTTCATTCTGGAAACCTTTCCTGACAAGTGGCCGTTCACTTTTTTGTGAGGAGCTCTCTGTGGTATGAGGGGGTTCAAGGCAGCAGGACACCTATGATGGTTGGAGAACACTTTCTCTTACAAGCTGAGATCTGCCTCTAGAAGCTGTGCCCACAGCTCCCGGTGTGTTCCCTGCAGCAGGATCCAGGGAAGCCCCTCTCCTTCCTCTTCACGCCTTGTAGAGACAGTGACACCAGCACCCCCAGCACTTCTGTCGTGGAGGCACCTGCATACTCCAGGACAGGGCCTTGGCTCAGTTCCTCGGGTGGTATTCAGTCTGGCTGAATGCACAGTTCTAGGCAACCTGAAAAGAAGATATTCAGAGGCTTCTTCAAAAATAACTCCAAGAAGGCAGAAATATCCCTTGTCGGCTCCAAGCGGTTTAAAATCAGATTATTGGGAGGTTGTGTCGAGAATGAGAGTAGCCACCAAGTTCCTATCTTAGTGAGTTTGGGTTCCTATTACGGAATGCCTTAGACTGGGGAACTTAGCAGCAAACGTTTATTTCTCAGAGTTATAGAGGTTGGGAAGTCCAACATCAAAGTGCCAGCTGATCTGGTGTCCTCTGAGGGCTCTTTTTCTGGTTTTAGAGATGGTCTCATTGTACCCTCAACATGATAGAGAGAGAGCATGCAAGCTCACCTGTTTCTTTCTATAAGGGCATTAATCCCACCCTGAGGGCTCCATCCTCACGATCTAATTACCTCCAAGAGATCCCATCTCTAAATACATCACATTCCATCTCTGAACACATCACATTACAATACTAGAGTTTCAACATAAGAATTTGGGGGTGATACTAACGTTTAATCCATAGCAGCTCCCTGGTGATCAAAGCAAATACTCAGAGCTAATAGCAAAGGGTTGGTGTCTCCTGGGGCTGATGTGTGTTCAGCAGGGTGCCAGGCCCCAGGACTCTCACTGCCCACATCTACCACCCTTCTCTCCCACTCACCACCTGTGACTCTCACAACTCTTAACCTCACTTTGAAAGATGTGACCCATATTTCAAAGGAGGAGAGGATGATGTAGAGGAGGAGAGGAGGATGATAAAAACATGAGCTGCAAATCCAGCATATTTAAATAACACTTAATTAGTATAAAACTTGCATTATCTGTGAAATTTGAAGAGAGCAATCTAAAAGTACCAAGTGACCCTTCTAATCTACTGGAAAGTTTTGCACATAGCATTTGTTCTATGGATTCTTTTCAACGAAGTCAAACAGATGGATGGCTTCAATGTTCAGACCAGAAATCAGGGCGTTCTGCCTTAACCCTCTAAAACCTCTCACATACTGAAGTCCATGGATATTTGAGTGCACATCTCCTTTAGAAGATACAGTGGTTAAGAGGATGCCTCAAGTGTTTGGTATAGGTTTTACTCTTGCTGACCACCTATCTCTCCCATCCCTCAAACTCACAGCCTTTTTATCCCTAAAGTGTGATAATCTTAGTGTCTACTTCATGATGTTGTTATGATGTTTAAATGAAGCAATATATGTACACATATGCAAACAAATGCAAAAATACTTAGCATGGTAACTGGAATAGCATAACAATCTATGCCTGACAACAAGTATTGATAGTTAATAACATGTTTTTAACACTAGATGCTATTAGTAGCTCGTTCTTGTATATGGAATGTCAACTGTGTTACGTTGGTAACACAGAAATCTCTGGTCCCCATGTCTGCTTTACATAATTTGACCGTGGTAAACTTTTAATTTTTTATACCAATTTTGGTGAACTTAAATGTTTGAATTCCCTTTATTGGTCATCCACTTAAATAGAAGATCCAGGGTAGAGGAAGTAGTCCTTTTTTGATTTTAGAAATGTCACGTTTTGAAATACAGAAAAGAATCTGAGATTGTATCATTTTCCTGATTAACTGGGTTGGTATCTAAACTTCAAAGTGTTCCCAAGTATGTGTGTGTATGTGTGTTTATTTTGTGACACAGGTCATCGAGAATGCCTCTTCTCAGAAGGACACTGTCATCAATGCTCTGTACAGCAGTTTAAATAAAGTTATTCTTTATAGCCTCTCCAAGCCCCACCAGTCCCTCTCCGAATGCCTCAGCCTTCTCAGCATCCTGGACTTTCTTCAGGAACACTGGGACATTGTGTTTGCCACCTATAATTCCAACGCCAGCTTCCTCATGTGCCTCATGCATTGTCTTCTGCTGCTCAGTGCTAGAAGGTTAGAGCTGCTCCCCTCAAATCCCTCTATGTGGCAAAGAGACCTCCAAAACCCAAAGGAACTTTATCCTAGAAATTTCAATAATGGGCATTCTCATACACTGGTATTTTTTCATATCCTTGTTTCTCATTTTTGGTTCAATCCACAAACATGTTCTGTCTCTTCTGCTTGGTTGGGTGATGGGCCCAGAGAAGAGGGTACTTGGACATGAACACCCCCAGGAAATCTGGAGCACGTGGCCCATAGGGAACCTAAGATGTGAACCGCTGCACCCTGCTTAGAACCAGCTATATGACGTGTGGGTTTTCAGCAGAATATAAATACAGGGTTCTTGTTCAAAAATTACTAAGAATTTCGAGATTGCAACAGCAGAGCCCAAGCATGGGACCCTTCTGAGTGAGGCCCATACACAATTGCATGAGTCACAGGCCCATGAAGCTGGCCCTGGCCCCATTCCACAAGGAATGAGATTAGTGCCAAGTAAAGGCAGATTTCAATGTTTCAGGAGTCTGCAAAAAGAAATGACCACTTCTCATCATGGGAAAACCAAGAGAGGGTGGAGGGGGCCTGTTGGGAGCATAGATGGGATTTAATAAGATAGAAATAAAAAGACAGCTTTTTTAATTATTATTTTCCAGAATGCTTCTATAAAATATCTGTCATGGAAATTGTCGTAGATGCTTGCTCTAACTTGATTAGACAAGTTTATTTTTTTTCTTTTTTCATGTTGATGTGTACTGAGTTTGCAGGATAATTATTTGTAACAAAGAACAGTGAAATGATCCCAAAGAAACTGGAGTTCATGATGAACAATCTCTTCTCTACTAGTTATCCAGAAGGATTTGGATTGGAACCCAAGCCTAGAATGACTCCTTATCATCAAGTCTTTCTTTCTCCAAATGAAGAAACAAGAGAAAAAAGAGGGGAAGAATTCCCAAGCTTGAGCGATGGTACATTTTATTTGTTGTTTGTGGAGGAGTAGATGGATAGTGGTAATTGCTAGGGCTGCATTTTTCATTTTTTTCCCCTAAGACAAGGGAGCAAATACTATGAAGAAGATTCTTTAAAGCCAGAAGAGGTCCTAGAACAATGTAATAATATAGCAAGGTAACGTGGTAGAAAATAAAATTGGAATGATCTTTGTATACAAGAAATAGAATGGATGGACGTATGTACGGATGGATAAAGGGAAAGTTCTGTGGACTTGGTGAGACTAAGAACTTGGTATACTATCTAAAGTCTGAGAACTTCACTGTAAGTTGATTTAACTTCTTAGCTGATCTCTTGACTTTTCTTTGGACCACTAGATGTGGAAATGGGTATGCTATCTCACTAGTTCAAGCCATTACCTAGCTGTCTCTCAGCTTTCTACTTTAGAAAATGGGAATGAAATAAAGCAACTCATTACTTTATAAGATATTTGGCTTACTGGATTTTATTCTTGGATTTGATAGCATCAAATCAAGTTACAGGGATTGGCAGTTTGTGGGGGGAGGAAAAGGCAGCCAGATCCCTGTATCTGAGAAATTTCTCCCTCTTTATCCAGAATGCCTCAGCAGACCTTCTTCCACCACTTTAGCTGGCTGGCTGTGACACTTACCGTGTGATGTCTTGTGATGCCAGGTGGAAGGGACAAGGGCCCTTATTTTCTGGTCAGACCTGTGCCCAAAGCCAGTGCTCAAAATCTTGTGTGTTTAGAGTTTACATTGCTACAGTCTTAATTACAGCATGAATACTTGCATTTTGGGATTTAACTAGCAGAGTGGACTGAACAATGTCCATTTCCCTGGGGTGAGAACAACAAACTATAGAGGCTGGTACTGAAGAGGGAGCCAAGTGACACAAAATCAGAAGACAGGCACAGTTAAGAGTAGAAGGTTAGGCGCAGAACAGTTACAACTGGCTTGCTAGATTTATCCATCTCCCTGAAAATCCTGGGCACTGGATGGGTAGGTAATTGGAAGTATGAACAGAGAGGACTGGCTTGGTTCCTGGTCCCCTGGGTACAATCTTAGGTTCAGTGTCCATCCCCCTGAGGGGCTGACATGAAAGTCAAGGTTGGAAGGAGCTGTTTTTGGGGGGCTATTTTGTTACCTAGAGCTTATACAGGGTATCTCTCTGTTTGGTATCTAACAGAATTGGAGATGGGAGAAAGAGGCTCATTGAGCCCATCAGTCATGTTTCCCAGCTCTGGACATGTGAGGCAGGCAGGACTTGATGGTGGTGATGGGGGAGAGGCCAGGTCACAAGGATGTTGGTAGCTATTGTCCTTGTCCTACAGCTCTACGTACTGACACCTTTCTGGCTGGAGCTTGCAAAGCTGAGATGATGTCCAAGAAAGATGCACATAAAAGGAACATGATATGCCATCTTCTGACTTTCTCTGTGGGAAGCACTGAGGCTGCTCTGATTGTGCGATGTACTCTCTCCATTAGTTCAGCACAATATCCAGAAGACTGTACGGACTCTCTGGCAGCAGCTCGTGGCACAGAGGCGGCAGGAACTGGAGGATACCTTCAAGATTGATCTTTCTGTGAAACCTGGAGAGAGTGAAGTGAAGATTGAGGAGATCACCCCACTCTGGGAAGAGACAATGCTCAAGGCCTGGCAGCATTACCTAGGTCTCTGTCTACTTGGCTTCAGGGAACAGAACTTCTGAGTCTCAAAGAGCCAGGCTCCCCCAGAGTTCCACTCAGGGCCCAGAGCCTTTTATACCACACCTTCTCTCTCATCCCTTTGGTGGGTGGGATTTACATCACTGAAGCCTCATAAGTCTTTGCTCAAAGAACTAATGCTGCTTTGCATCTCAGATGAAAGGAAGGCCAGAGGTGCCAACCAAGCAAGCAGACTCTAGTAATCTCTTAGAGGAAAGGGCCACACGTTGGAGCTCTAGCTTGGACTCTGGGGTTTAGGGCTTTAGGTCCTGCCCTGATAGTCACATATCCAGTTTGAAACCTTGTGCCAAGTCATGCAGTGACCTGGAGTCTCAGGTTTTTCAAGTTCCAAGTAAAAGTCTTCATCCCAAAGATATTAACATCTTTTGCATTCTATCAGCGACTCAACATTTTTACTCTCATATTAGTCAATGCCATTGTAAGAATGGTGTCTTAAGTTTCATTTTAAAGAGGTCATTACTCACAAGTTATGACTCACATACTTGTTTTTAAGTTTCTCAGCATCAAAAAATTCATAATGATTCAAACTTTTAGGCTAGGTTGTTTCCCTTATTGGAGATAGGCACACTGGGCTTGTGCCCCTGGATGGCCCTTTGAAAGCCAAGCAAGCTATAGAAATCATGTGTGTCTCCCTCTTAACTTCAGCTCTGATGTCTTTGCTTCTCTATCATCAGCATCTGAAAAAAAGTCACTGGCCAGTCGCTCAAACGTTGGACACCATGGCAAAGTTTCTTCATGGAGTGGAAGCTTGTCCTCAGCCATGAGGCTGATGCCTGGGCGGCAGACCAAGGACCCTGAGTGCAAAGCAGAGGTGAGCCCAGACCCATTTACCTTAGACATTTGCTTCAAATACCCATATGTCACGTCTTCTCTCTCTCTCTTGTCACCGGATATGGTCTGCTTCCGTGTTCTTCCAAACATTCAAGGGTAATGCATGTGGCTTCCCAGTAGAGGCTACATCTAAGGGAGTCAGGTCTTAGGTTAGCTTTAGCTGGAAGTTAATATGGGCTCCACTTGAGTGCCAAGAGCAGCTGTTCCTTAAGGCATTAAAACACAAACCAATCCTCGTGCCCATTTTCTTTGAGTCAGGTGTACTACAAGAGCCCTAACCCACAGCTCAGCAGGAGCTGGGTGTGTGAGCACAGCAAAGGGGGACAGAATAGCTGGTGCCATTTTTGGGAGACATGGTGGTAGGTCCTCTTGACCATGTGGGGATGAGCCATTGGGGTTTTCCAATCCATGTCTCAAAAACTGCATATCAAACCAACCTAAAACTCAATAATACTGACATGATTTTGTGTATGTGTGTGTGATCGTGCATGCTGTGGTAAGGAATCTGGAGCACAGTAGGAGTTAGGGGTGTCTCTACTCCATGATGGCCTTAGGTGAGATCATGGGAAAACTCACTTACACATCTGGGGTTTGCTGCTGGCTCTGGCTGAGACTGTTGACCAGAACACCTACACATGACTTCTTTATGCCTCTTAAGCTTCCTTACTACCTAGTGGTTGAGTTTTACATTTCCATAGTGAGGGTGAGGAAGAGAGAGAAAAATGGAAAAAGGGAGAGAGAAAGGTGGAGGCCCCATTGCCTTTCATAACCCAGCTTTGGAAGCTATGTAACATCACCTCTGCAGCAGTCGTTTTTGGTCCAGACAAGCACAAAACTCTTCCCAGACTCATGGGGAAGGCAAAAGACCCTACCTCCTGGTAGGGAGGTGGCAAGGTTCTGCAAGAGCACATCGTATTGGAAATAATGCCGAGGCTCTCCTTGGAGAACACAATCTGTCATATATTCTAATGCTGCGGTCACTGACTTACCTTTAGAGGCAGAAGGTAGTCCTTCAACAGTCATAGCCTTAGGATCAAGAGACCTTTGGAAATTTACTTAACTCCTCTGAGTCATTTATCTCCTGACCTCCACAGTGGGACAAATACCTGTGGGAAACTGTGAGAAGGGACTCCCCAGGAATTGGGGTAGATGGTTGGCAGATACATTACCCAATTCAAACTCTGCTCATATAACTTTGGAGAGTGAGGTTGGCTCCATATGCTATGTGCTCAGAATCTAGGCCCTGCTGTCACCACGGGTCTGTTGTCCACTCTGGTCAATGCATGATGGGGAGGGCACCATCGTTGGATGCTGGGAGAAGAGAGGAATGAGGGGCTGCCTGCAAGTGCCCAGACCTCCTGGGGAAGGGGAGCTTCTTCTTTCCAAGCTTCAGAAACAGGAGACTTCAGGACAAGCAGAGAAAACCCAAGATGGAAAGGAAGACAGAAAATGAAATTGACTAGGCTGGCTGGGCCCGTGGTGTTCAGAGCTGAAGGCAGGCTGTGTCCTCAGTGAATTGGCTTGTGGAAGACACTGCTCATTATATTTGTCTACAGACTTACTGGCTGACTGAGTGAGTGAATAACTGAGGTTTCTGTGCCAGCTACATCACACAACTATTTTTAGTCTCATTTTATAGACATGTGATAAAATCTAAAAAAAAAAAAAAAAAGTCAAGGGCTTTGCAGCCAGGAAGTGGCAGAGTGGAAATAGGATCTTCATTCATAGTCTCTGCACTGCTGAGCACACACTTAGACAACTTCATAACCTCTCAGAGCTTTGATTCCTGAACTTCAAACCAGAAATGTGCTCTGCTTACATTAGACTATGTGGAAGCACTCGGAATATGTAAGTGCTTTAGAAATAGAACAGTTTACAAAATTCCAGTTTACTTTATAGCTCAAGGTGAAGACCATCCCACACATGGCTCAGCTACCCCAATCTTGGAAGCAGGAACATCCCTCCTTGTGCCCAAGCACTTGCTCCTGACCAGTGTCATTTGTAGCAGGAAGGGTCCAGCCCCTCTTCCCTGGGCTTTTCTGAAGCTTCTAAGTCCTTGACCAAGTTAATTGGTCATTGTCCCCAGGAGGACAGGTTAGTCTGGCTGGGCAGCTTGGGAAGTGACAACTGGGATTCTGGGTGTTCACATGTATTTTATGGGAACCCCTGCACTACTGATACTGTCTCTTGCCAGGTCACTGTCACTGGCACAGTTTAGTAGCTCTGAGTCCTAGGGAGGTCTGTTGAGAAACAGCACATCTGAAAGAAGCTTGAGTAGACAACAATGTTTGGAGCCATGTTGGTTTACAGATGATTTGTATAGTAGCAGTTTGTTCTTGACTCACATTGAGAGATCTGGAAGAAAGAATATTTGAAGTTGGCTTTGTCTTTGGTGAAGGCAAACTGCTGAAGATGTCTTCTACAGCAGTTGAGGTCTCATCCATCCATTCATTCACTCCACAAATTTTTACTGAGTGCTTATTCAGTCCTCTGCTCTAAGTACTGAGATTACAGAAGGAAAAACCAGCATATTTTCTGCTTCCAAGGAGACTGCATTCTAGGAGGTGAAGATAGACAATAAACAGATAAAGAAGTTTGTAATGTTGGGGTGCTAATTGCAACATGGAAAAATGGAGCAGTAAGTGGGATGGGGTGAAGAGAGAGGTGCTGGGCCACTTAGATGGAAGTGGCCAGAAGTCTTCTCTGGGAGGGAGGTGTGAGAGCAGAGAAATAAGGAAGGATAGGAGCCTTGTGACTCTGGGAAAAAATGGTCAGGCAGGGAGGGCCACCGGGCACAGGCACCAAGGCAGGAGTGTGTTGGAGGTCCTAGGACAGCAGAGGCCAGTGTGGCTGGACGGCAGTGGGGGCCAGACAGCCTCAGGGTACGTGTCCCTCAGCTGTTAGCACCAGGAAGGACTGTGCTTTTCTGCAGCAACTTATAAAAAGGAGAACTTCTGACACCGTTGTTTTCCTCTTTCATTTGGGCACTTAGAAGCCGGAGAGATAAGGGTGGCCCAACTTGGGTAACCGCACATGCCCAGTGGGATAAATTTTTGCAAACACATGTATAAGCACACATGTGTTTGCACACACTTCTTCCTTCTTGGTTGAACCCCGTTTTACCTCCAGCCTATCTTTTCTATAGCTTATTCTGTCTTGTGGAATTTTAAAAGACAAATCATTTTTGAAACAAAGTGGACCATGCTTTAATTTAAAAAGAGTAACTGCATCTTTGCTGAGCAGCATCTCCTACCAGTAACTCAGTCTGGGATGGGTACAGTGCCTGACAGTACATAGAAGGTTCCTAAAGAATGTGTAGGGAGCTGCCCAGGGCTCTCCCTTCTTTCTGTGGGAAGAAACTCACCAGCCTATAGAGCCCGCATCCGTCACTCATCCACGCTAGATGCCTTTGTAGCTAACAGAAGGCACAACTTCTCAGGTACATATGTACACTGTGATGTCATAGGATAAGAGCACAACTATTTGCCCTGGGGTCTGTTTAATTATTTTTAAAAATTAATTTTGATTATTACAGCTGATTACACCTCAGTGAGCAATGTAATTGATATTTTCTAATGTATCCCAAGGAACATTTTGTACAACACGTTTTTTGTTGTTGAAGGTTAAAGACTCCGTTATTGGTTTTTCCCTAAATATGCCCACATCATTAGTCCCTCCAGTGAGAAGGTCGCCATCTGGAAAAAGCAGCATGGAGACATTATTCAGGCACAAGTGCATGAAATTGGTGTTTCTGCATCTTTTGTCTCTCTTCTGGAAAGAAGAGGCTTGTAATTAAAGGAGTTGGTTTTGGAGGAAACATTATTCATTTGGTGTTATTCCTTATCATGTCAGCAGCTGACAGCTCTATAGCACTGATAAATTGTTTCTTGGAGGGAGACACATAATGTACGATTCCTGATGCCTTTTACCTAGCTTCATTTTCAGTAGAAAATGCTTTCTTCTTGGCAGGTGAGCTGAACTTTGAGGCAAGACTGATATGATAGATGGTATTTCTTCTTTTTCTCCCCCTGACCTCCATCACAGTCCCTTCTGGGATCAGAGTGTGAAGTCATGGTCTCTACCAGGGTGAAGACTGTGGGCGTAAGTTTATTGGACAAAGGTTGGGACCCTGGGCTCCCTTGAGGTCACCAAAGGCCAACTAAGGGTGTCCAGGAAGTCACTTTATTATGCCTCTTTCAGCTTGGAGATATCCAGAGGGCACACTCTGGCCAGCCATCCCTCTTCACAGCAGTGGGAGTGACTTTGGTCACCTGCTTAGCTTCAGGCTTTCTTCGTTAAAAATAGTTTGGAAAAACACCAACAACCAATGTTGGTTTCCTAGTTTTGGCAGACACACCTTGTTATGGCAAACTAGGTGAGGGGTTGACAGGGATTCTGTGTGCTATCTTTACTACTTTTCTGTGGATCCAAAATTATTCCAAAACATAAAGTATACCATCTTCTGGTTGTTTTTTTTTAAGCATCAGCAAAGAGAAAGTGGGCTCATTGAACATGGAAGCTGGAAGTCAGGTGGGAAGGGGTTGTGAGGATGAGTGGATGTGAAGAGAGGGATAGTCATGGCAGCTGCAGATGGCAGGATGGGCATGGAGGCAGATCAGGGGGGCCCTGGGGGTTAAGCAGGGGAATGGCATATTTCTCTTTGTATAGGTTATGTTGGCGTTTGGGACCCTTGGAAGAAGGGACAAGCTGGGGCTGTAGCGTCATTCACTTGGGAGATGTTGGAGGCTGCAGAGGCAGTGGTTGGAGCAGTGGAAACCAAAGAACACACAAAGGAAATTGTTTACCATGACTGGGATTAGCAAAACAAAATAAAGGGCCACCAAAGACGGGTCCTAGCTCCAGGCCTCTTAAATCATGCCATGAGAATGGAGTGTACCCACGAGTGGGAGGTGTGGGAGGTGTGTGATTCAGATATTTTCTGGGGCTCTGCGGAGGAGGGGAAGGAACAAACCAGGGGACCAGCAGGTGGATGTTGGGGGCCAATTCTATCCCATAAGGAGGTGGGAGCCTCTCAGGGTGGACACAGGCCCCTGACCTGTGTCTTGTTCGGCAAAGCACAAGCTGGATTTCACCCCACTGTCCTCCTGTGATTAACTGTACCTGGGTGGACAGATGTCCCATGCAGGGGCCACATACAACTCACCTGAGCAAACTTAGAAGGGTTATAGTGGAGCAAAAAGGTGGAAAAGAGCTGGTCTTGTGTCTGGCACATTTCCCTCATTTTAGTGATAGCTGAGCAAGTTTTCAGCTGCTGTTTTCAAAGTCTTATATTAGAATGTTGACTTGACCCATGGAGGGAAGCTAAGGCCCTATTAGAATTAGCAGAAAAGGATGAGGACTCCCTGAAAGCCAGAGAAGGGCACACTGCAGTAGCTAAAACACCAAAGACAAGTTTTTCTCAAGGACTTTAGGTCTGCCCTGGCAAGGACACAAACACACTAAGCATTTACTCCAAGGTCCCATGAGGTCTTCTAACGACCGCCCTGTGGGTGAGCCCCTGCCCACCTAGACACACCAGAGTTGCCTGCAAAACGAGCAGTGCCCAAGCCTGGGGGCCTTGATGATCTCTGAGACTGGTCACTTGTGTGAGTAGGATGACCATGGTCCTGCCACTAGCTACTTCTCTGAATGTGTGCCCAGGTCCACTACATCCTATCCCCGGCCATGGAGCAGCCCTGCCCCTGGTGGAAGAGGAGATGCTGGCTGAGACCAGCAATGGGGTGATAGCTCTACTAAAAGCAGTCTTGACTCAGGTCCCTAGCAAGGAAAATGACATTTGTGACCATCCATTCTGTGAATGTTACCCATTTCCCTTCTTAAAAACCACTGTGGAAAATTTTCAAACAGATATATAAGTAGAGAAAATAAAAAATGAATCCACATGTATCTATTCATCGCTTAACTTCCACAGTTTTCAATTCCTGGCCAATCTTGTCTCTTCACTATCCCCACTCACTTTCTCCCTCTGCCTAGAATAATTCTGAAGCAACCTCCCAGACATCATATCATTTCGTGTGTAAATATTCCTTTATACTTATTTTCTCCTTAAAGAAATCATGATGCCCAAATTAAAACTGCAGAAAAAGAAGGAAGAGTACAGAATGGAAGGCTTGAGTAGTCACTCTGGGAGTGATCAAGCCACTCTCTGTCTTGCTTTCTGCCTTGTTTGCATTTGTCTCCTGCTGTTGAGAGATTTCGGTCTTGTTAATGCTGTGAGCCTCTGAGAACCCCACTCCCCATTTCAGGAAGGAGAGTGAGGTCTGATGGGACACAACGTTTTTCCGGTTTAGTGTTTTGCTCCTTTGTGTCCGGGGGTGAACAGCCCTTGAGGTTGAAGCCTCAGATTTCACTCACTTGGGAAAATGTATCATAAGGCAGGAGCACCCCAGTGCTGGGAAGAACTTTTTGATAATAGCAAAGAATGGGCTTTGAAATGATGGAGAAGTTAAGTGGTGGAGTCCGGGGGACCAACCAAGGAAGTCAAAAAGCAACGATGAAATCGGAAGTTAGAATTCCCAGAGATGTTCTACTGTAAATGAATAATGTCATAGTCTGTGGGCAGGTTGGAAAAGAATTTCCAGACACAGAGTATTTCAGAAAGAGTGAGTTCATTAAGAGCAAAGACCAGAGATAAAGAGGGCGCTGCAAGCATAGTGGGCAGACCTCCTAACAGACCAGGGAGAGCCGACTGTTAGAACAGCAGGCTGGCTCAAGGGAGAGCTAGCCTATTTTTATAGCCTCAAGACAAAGAAAATTCCTGCTGGAAGGATGTCTTCAGGTGATTGGTTAGGGTTTTTACCTAATATGGAGTCAGGGAGCTGGATGGTTTAGATCGAGGTGGGGGGTGAGAGGGTGGGTGGGGGGTGGGCTCATGGCAACGGTTGCTCTGGGGGTATGGGGGTTCAGTCAGTTCCCGAGATGACCTTGGTGTGGGGCTCCACATCTGTGTCCTCAGTATGAGGCCCTGCACCTATGACCTTGGTATAAGGCTCCACAAATTGTAGACAAAAATCTTTAAGAGGGAGTGTGCATGTGTGAATGCTCAGTCGCTCAGTCCTGTCCATTCTTTGCGACCTCATGGACCATAGCCCCCCAGACTCCTCTGTCCATGGGATCCTCCAGGCAAGAATACTAGAATGGGTTGCCATTTCCTATTCCAGGGGATCTTCCTGACCCAGGAATCAAACCCATGTCTCCTGTGTCTTCTGCATTGGCAGGTGGGTTCTTTACCACTGCGACACCTAGGAAGCCTTTTAAGAGGGTGTAGGAAATTTAAAAAATCTGAAATTCAGAAAGTTATCACGGGCACTATTTTTACTTAAACTTGTCATAAATTCAACAATAGGTTCATGGGCAGGAGGAAAAGGACTTTTCCAGGAGATGAATGTGCCTTTAAAGAGAGATATTTGGAAGCAGGTAGTCTAAATTTGGCTTCCCAAGTGGTGCAGTGGTAAAGAATCCGCCTGCCAATGCAGGAGACGTAAGAGATGCGGGTTCTATCCTTGGGTCGGAAAGATTCACTGGAGAAGGAAATGGCAACCCACTCCAGTATTCTTGCCTGGAGAATCTCATGGACAGAGGAGCCTGGTGGGCTACGGTCCATAGCATCAGAAAGAGTCAGACACAACTGAAGTGACTTAGCACAGCACAGCTTAAATTTGAGGGAAAATGAAGACACATGAGGACTTCTGAAAGTGAAGGGGTGAGAGAACCCAGAGATTGGTGAGGTCTCAATAATACATCCTCCTGGTGGGGCAGGAGGGCAGAAAGATAGCCTGTGTCAGCACATCAGTGGAGGAGTGGGCTGGAGAAACGAGCCACTGGAAACCATGGAGAAGAGAAGACCTGCAGACACAGACTTTATGAGCAATCACAATTGCTCATAAGCCCTGTAGTGCTCAGTAGGGGGAGAAGCCTTGTGAGCCAGTAATTAAATGGGACTCTGTTAGAGGAGTAAAACCACTCAGAAATGAATGAAATGGGTCCAATCCCTGGGTTGGGAAGATCCCCCGGAGTAAGAAATGGCAATCCACTCCAGTATTCTTGCCTGGAAAATTCCATGAGCAGAGGAGCCTGGTGGGCTACAGTCTATGGGGTTGCAAAGCATTGGACCTGACTGAGGGACTGAGCACACAGCACATATCTTTAAAAAAAGACTTTGAAAAGTGTACATTGCTTCTGCTGATGTGAGCGTTCTTACTGAGACCTTCTATTAAATGCAATCTTGGTTTTCTTAATTGTAGTGGGTAAGGCTGCCAGTGTGACACTTTCTCCTGATGCTTTGCTCAAGATAACTGACCCTAAAAATAATGCCACCCTCCCCAGCCTGGTCTTAGAGCTCTTCATGCTGTGTCTGGACTAGAATCACTTGCAGAAAGGACCTCTATTAAGCTCTCGCTGTGGTAGTATTCAGGGACAAGAAAAAGAAAAATGGTGAAGTCCAGTATCTTATTGCTTAAATCTCTGAAGTGTCTTATTTCACTTCATCCGAAAGTAAAGTCTGTGTATGATGTATTGTAGCCCTTGGTCAGGCATGCAGATGTTCCCACACCACATGCAGAATGGGGTTGCCCAAGGCAGGAAAGCATCCTGGTGATGGAGCTGGGGACACAGCCCTGCAGGCTTATGGAAATTCACCAGGCCAGGGCAACGTGTGTAACGTGTGCGTGTGTGTACGTGTGTGTTTGAGGATTAGCCCTTTAGATTTTCTTCTAGTGGTCTGGGCACTCAACCAAGACACTCCCTCTCTTAATCTCTCTTCTTGACACACACACATGCACAGGCATTCATGCTCATACACGTATATACATCCCATTCTTTTTTTAAAAAAAAAATTATTTTATTTTTAAAAATATTGTTTTATTTCACTGCACCAGGTCTTAGGCATCGCCTGAGGGATCTTTGATCTTTCTTGCACCATACAGGTTCTTTAGTTGCAGCATGCAAACTCTTAGTTGCAGCATGTGGGATCTACTTCTCCAACCAGGGATTGAACCCAGGCTCCATGCATTGGGCCCTCAGAATCTTAGCCACTGGACCACCGGGGACGTCCCCACACAACCCATTCTTAAAACAATAGATGTTAGAGCCCACAGGAAGGATATGTTGTGAAACAGAAACTCCATACCACAACTGTCCACAGACTTGGGTTCCAACAACAGGGCTTGAAACAGCAGTCCCATCACCAATACATAGTATCCAGAATGAAGGGGAGGCACCATGTGGGGCTGATGGAAACAGTGGCTTTTCTTTTCACATTTTCAGAGAGGCTTAAATATTACCAGGCTATCACAAGTCCTTGTTACAGGAGTTTGAAAAATAGAAGTAAATGAACAAAGCAAACACTGATACCTTTAATGATATTTCTTTACCAAGTGCATCATTTGTGAGACAGCTTTATCTTCATAATAGAAGGATAATTAACATCACTAATTATCTAATTAAGTTCATTAAGCATCCACCAACAGTGCACCATGAAGTTGACATTATGTTCTACTGTCAACAAATGCTTTTGATTTCTTAGGAAGTAATTAAAATGTAAATTAGCATGTGATTATATGCACAGGGGAAGTTTTGAATTAGATATTCATTTTAAAACTGCTTAGAGCAACATAGTTTTTAGGGTTTTTTTTGGTCAGTAAAGCAGACATTTTGCTATTAATGGTATATATTAAAGTTGCCATTTGTTCACTGTTTGAATCATTTCGAGATTACAATGCTGTAAGCAGAGCGTTTAGTTGATATATTTGCTACTGTGTTTTGTGTTTTTGTGCATATTTGATCATTTTATTTAGTGTGTGTGTTTGTACCCTTTGTGTTTAACAATATTGCAACTGATTTTTTTTTTCTGAAAACTTTCTGTTACTTAAATTCTCTAGCTGAGCTTGCTCTTTAAAGGCATTTTAGAAAAAAAAAAAAAATAAAGGCATTTTAGGTCAACTCTTTCAATGTATTTTTTCCATTTGGAAAATAATCAATGACTTGCTCAGAGCATGTGTCCCTACACACACAGGGAAAAGGGAAGTTGCCCAGATCAGACTTATGGTCTGGACTTCTTGGTTGCAGATTCACATTTTTCTGCTTTCTGAGGGCAGCCCCTTCATTTCTGATGAAATGGGCCTGTGGTCATGCTGAATACAGTAACCTTGTTGGATTAGGACCTTTCCTGAAACATCACAGTCTCTAGACGTTTGCTGGAAAAGAGGCTCCCAAGCCCCAAAGCCCCAAAGCTTCTCTTCTTTGAATAATCCTGATGGAACCCTAGAATTCCTGTCCTTTACTAAAGCTTGCAGTTTACTGTGAGCTCTCAGTGCCCATGATACCACGTTTGCCATCTTCTCCCATGAAGACACTGGGCCATCTGAGTGTCTAGCTGATGCCATCAGTTTAGGGAGGAGGAAAAGTCTCTTCTCGGGATTCTGAACCTCTTACATTGCCTCTTGGATAATTTTTTCCAGGGATGGATTTAGGTGGTGATAGATCCAGGCCCCTCAGTTATGTAGGTACAAGATTTCAGATAAATGCAGAGAGAAATACAGAGGCCTAAGAGAGACTGCCTCTTGTCCTCTTGAGAGGATCAGTGTCAGAGCTTGGGCATGAGTAGAGCCCAGTGAACCACTAGCTAGTCATCACTGTGGGTGCTGACATCCCTGTAGTCCAAGCGGAGAGAGGCTGATGTCCTGGGGCCTGGGGTGGGACAGACATCATTGTTCAGTGACTGGCAGTGGATTGAGGCCAGCCAGACCACAGTGACACCATGCTGCGAAACTCAGCAGCAGGGGGCCAGGGATCCACATAGAGATGGGCATTATTGAGACTGATCCCCAAGCTCTGCTGACAAGCCGTGAGCTGTGGTGTAGTCTATGTTGACCTGGGAGAAGGGCACCATCTATCCAGAGAGGGCTTCTTTTTCTAATTCATGCAAAGGACACATGCAGTGGCTAGGCTAGCAGAGACCCTGACCTGACCAGGGGATCCTTCTGCTAAAATTGTGTGATGGTGACCTTCTCCTAACATGTAGCAAGTACCTACCTCAGCTAGCACATAGAATTTCTCAATCAGCGTTATCGACTGTTTACTCTTAAAACTTAATGTGGTCTACTATATCATGACTTACTAAGAATGCAAAGGCCACAGAATTAAAGAATATTTAATACTGACAGTAACTTACTTGGTCCCATGGCTGGCTCACGGTCCTGCCTCCTGCTGGTCACTGTAAATGGCGCTAAGGAATGGCTCCATCACCATGCTCCACAAAAGTGGAGCATATCAAATACAATAAATACTTTATCATATGTAGTTCAACAGCATATGAATTTATTGAAGATATACTAGTCCTCACTAAGAATATAGAGATGAATAACACAGGACCTTACATTTAACAAATCCTTGAAGTCCAGGTATTTATCTCCCTAGCTAGATTATATCTAAGAAGAATTACAGTAGATGCATTTCTGGAAAAAAATGTAGATATGTCAATATTTTATAAATTAACAGATTCGAAATTTGTGTAGGAACTTGGCAACTTGAAAAATCCTGGGTTGAATCCTTTTGAAAACTAAATTCAGTCCTTTACTTTGAAGGCTAATTATACCTAGGTATCTATTTTGAGGTTCAGGTTTTTATAGATTAGATTTCCTAATGTGAGGTATGCCTGCATTCCAGAAACTTTATGTTGTGGTTGGGGTGGGGTAACATCATTACAGGAAAGGCTTTCAACTTTTAAAAATTATGACGTTTGGCTGGGGAAAACACATCTTTTGATTATTTATTCCTCTCAATTTGAATATTTAAAATTTAAGCGTATTCATTGGTGTGGAATGCTTTAGAGTTCATAAGACAGAAATGTCCCAAACTATATAAATGATAAAAAAACGGCAGATGGTCGTGGAGTGGAGAATCAGTCTGGGGCCCTCCCGAGGCACTGCTGCCATCACCACCGCCAGCCCCTCACTCCCAGCTCGGCCGCGAGGCGCCTGCCGCGTGAGTTAGAGCCGCGGTCTCGCCCTGGGACCCATCTATTATGAGAAACCATTTTGGTTAATTAAAAAAGTCTTTCAAAGTCTCAGAACAGGAAGTTCTGAAATTTTCTTCTCATCACTGTTGTCAGTGGGGGTTGGTGCAAACTTGGCTGCAGGCCGTCATGGAAGGAAATGGGCCTGGACGTGGAGCAGGCAGTGGAGACAGCCAGAGAGCGTGGAGTCCAGGCCTGGGAGGTCTCTCAGGGGTTCTTGGACGCTAGAGTATCTACTGGTTTAATTAGGAGTGATAGGAGGAGTAGCTGAGCTTGAGCATCAGATGGATTCTTGCAAATGGTTCCTGACTCATAGACTTCTTTGTCTGGGATCTGGTGTGCGGACTAGGGGCAGACTCGGGAATGCCATAGGTTGTAAGTGGTAATAAAGCTGAGAGGGAAGAGTAGACTCCTGAAAAGGACTCAGCTAGTGCCAAGGCTTGATGGTGGGCATGAGTTCATGTGTTTGAGAACAGAGGGAGAATAAATGGATCACAGAGATTGAATGTGAGACTGGTCCAGGAAGAGGGTGGTAGGGGCCAGCTGTTAAGTGCCATTTCAATTTTCTAGGCATCATAAAAGACGTCTATGTCTGTGACTCCATCCACATACGCATCTCTACCACCATCTCTCTCTGATCTACTGAACACTCAGTTCTGATCTGGACATTCCCTCCTTCAACAGTCCGTGAACATTCATGGATCTTCTACCGTATCCCAGGTCACTGACTTAAGGCCAGAGGGTACTAACAGTAAAAAGTATGTCCCTGACCTTCTAGGTGGGTGAAATAATTATAGTATTAACAAGCTGAAGTTGAGCTAAGACTTGGAGAAGGAGGAGGAGGATGGAAAGGAGGAGGAAGGGTGTGAAGGAAGATTAGTGATGACAGAGGGGCCCCTCCAGGTGCAAAGGAACTGTCGTGGGTCAGCTGCTGCCTTTGTATTATTACTGGAATATCATATCCTGTTTATGTTGATCCCATGTATGTATTTATTTATATTCTGACTCAATCCCCAGAGGATTTATGGTATCTAATGTGATGCATGCAATAAAATGAGGAAATGAGATCAAGAAAAATAAAATTAAAAGAAGGAAGTCAATTCCTAGGGAATTAAGATCATAAATATGTAGTCTATAACGACTTACAGTCAAACATCTACAGCATGCCTGAGCTTTCTGGCTGTCATTGTGGAGTGGGAGGCAAGATAGTTTATATATTTATTCCTCTCCCATCAATTATGCTTCTGCCAAGGAGCAGAAGTGCTTGAGAACAGGGACATAGGGAAAACAAAGCAGGTGGTCCCTCCCAGAAGCTTACTGTGCCCCATCACACCGTCATGGCACCCTCATTGTGAGTTCTTAAAGATCAGGTCTCATCATGTCATGTTCCCGATTAAAAGCCATCATTTGTTCCTACACTGTCCAGAGGAGGCCTCAGACCCATGACCATAGTGCAAGAAGCCTGATCCCCACTATTTTTCTAAGTTTCTTTCCTGTGACAATCTTGCACAGTGTTGGTGCCAAATGGGCCCACTTCCATATTTTATCATAATGTACCCTGTCTTCTCCCATCTCTTCACTTGGGCAAATGTCATCCCATCTACTTGGAAGAGCCTGCTCCTTCCACTGGACCAATTGCTTTCTCCTGTGCTTTAAAATCACTGTCCCTCCTGAAAGCCCTTTCCAGTCTGGCCATGACCCCTGTGGCCACAGTTATCTATTCTTCACTCACAATGGTGGCATCTCTGCAGGACCAGCCTAAGGGAGAGGGAAGGGTTGGTGTTGATTATGTTACCTGTGAGTCACATGCAGCCCAGCAGTGGCCACATACTGGCAAGTCCTGGTGTGGTCCCCAGGAGAGCCGAGGTGAGCAGATATGTGCGACATCCTGGCGGACAGGGATTATACCATCAGGGTGGTCATCCAGAAGATCCTCGTGTGGGCCTAGATTGTGTTCAGTCCTGTCTCAAGAGCTCAGGCTAAGGGTTCTGCTCCAGATGAGGCCAGTGATAGGCTGCTACTGGCCAAAGTGGCCTTGTCTCTCTCCTTACAGCCTAAAGAAGGAGCCTTCTCCATAAGCTCCAGCTGACCTGTTACTTCTATTTGTATTGCCAGTTTCAACATCCAGACTGTCTCAGCGATAGGCATTATTTGGAGTCGAGGAAGCTGTATTAGTTTGTCAGGGTTGCCTTAGCAAATTACCGTGGACTAGGGGCTTCACCGACAGACATTTATTTTATCACAGTTCTGGAGGCTAGAAATCCA